>NC_091282.1:1182183402-1187488402 GCF_032444005.1 Ranitomeya imitator
ACTGCCTGCAGAGGCTCTGTGCAACACACCGACTGCCTGCAGAGGCTCTGTGCAACACACCGACTGCCTGCAGAGGCTCTGTGCAACACACCGACTTCCTGCAGAGGCTCTGTGCAACACACTGACTGCCTGCAGAGGCTCTGTGCAACACACCGACTGCCTGCAGAGGCTCTGTGCAACACACTGACTGCCTGCAGAGGCTCTGTGCAACACACTGACTGCCTGCAGAGGCTCTGTGCAACACACTGACTGCCTGCAGAGGCTCTGTGCAAGACACCGACTGCCTGCAGAGGCTCTGTGCAACACACCGACTGCCTGCAGAGGCTCTGTGCAACACACCGACTGCCTGCAGAGGCTCTGTGCAACACACCGACTGCCTGCAGAGGCTCTGTGCAACACACTGACTGCCTGCAGAGGCTATGTGCAACACACTGACTGCCTGCAGAGGCTCTGTGCAACACACTGACTGCCTGCAGAGGCTCTGTGCAACACACCGACTGCCTGCAGAGGCTCTGTGCAACACACCGACTGCCTGCAGAGGCTCTGTGCAACACACCGACTGCCTGCAGAGGCTCTGTGCAACACACTGACTGCCTGCAGAGGCTCTGTGCAACACACCGACTGCCTGCAGAGGCTCTGTGCAACACACTGACTGCCTGCAGAGGCTCTGTGCAACACACTGACTGCCTGCAGAGGCTCTGTGCAATACACTGACTGCCTGCAGAGGCTATGTGCAACACACTGACTGCCTGCAGAGGCTCTGTGCAACACACTGACTGCCTGCAGAGGCTCTGTGCAACACACTGACTGCCTGCAGAGGCTCTGTGCAACACACCGACTGCCTGCAGAGGCTCTGTGCAACACACCGACTGCCTGCAGAGGCTCTGTGCAACACACCGACTGCCTGCAGAGGCTCTGTGCAACACACCGACTGCCTGCAGAGGCTCTGTGCAACACACCGACTGCCTGCAGAGGCTCTGTGCAACACACTGACTGCCTGCAGAGGCTATGTGCAACACACTGACTGCCTGCAGAGGTTATGTGCAACACACTGACTGCCTGCAGAGGCTATGTGCAACACACTGACTGCCTGCAGAGGCTATGTGCAACACACTGACTGCCTGCAGAGGCTATGCTGGGCCCGGGGCAGCAAACAGGAGTGCATAGATCATTCATGGGGATGGTTGTGTTGTAAAGGACAAAATAATGATTATACATATATATATATATATATATATATATATATATATATATATATATATATATATATATATATATATATTTATATCTATATCTATCTATCTATCTATCTATATATAACGTATATCTATACATACGTTTGTTATATATATATATATATATATATATATATATATATATATATATATATATATATATATATATATATATATTAAAATAGGAAGCATTACCAGCTTTAACCTATTAACCTATCTGGGTGGAGAGCCTCACAGAGTTACAGACAATTGCCAAACCCACAAAATGAAATACACAAATTATTATTATTATTATTATTATTATATGGAGGCAGTACAGCATAAAGGTAAGTTTTTGCTAAAACAGTGGCCATTATTGGCTCTTGCTGTTATAAATTTGCACTTTTTGCGCCGTATCTCCTTGGTGTGGTGCAACCACTTGTGTAATGTGTGCACACTATTTTTTCTCCTCCAAACCTTACATAGATCCTAGGTATATATATATATATATAATTAGCTCTTCCTGCCTCCCTGCCCTGCCTCGTCCTTCTTCTCCGAGCTCCGCCGTGCTGGCCATAGGGATCAGGGCAGGGAGGCGGGCAGCAGGGGCAGGGTGTCTGTGCCAGGGTCACTTGCCTGTGGCATTTGCTCTAATTTGAGGCCACCTCGGTCGTTAAAGGGCCGACTGGTAACTATTGTGTTTGGTTTAACCACTTGCAGACCGATATTCCCCGGTTATGATGACATTATAGCATTTCATACACAGACTCTCCAGCTAATAGCACAAACCCTGCCTCGGAAGCCCAGGCTGCTCCTGCCCGCCTCCATTCACCTGCTGTATGGCTTTGCTGTCCTCCTTCACTTTCTCTTTCACACTCCCACTGTCTTTCTCTCCTTTCTCAGCCCTTTAACCTCACCCCATCTCCTGCCCTCCCCTCGCCGGCCCTTTATCTCCCCTCCTCTCTCCTCTCCTGGGAATTCCAGCCTCTCTCTTCCTCTCTCTCTCTCTGTCTCTTTCTCCTGCAGTTTCATTTGCTTCCCTAATTGACCTAAATAAAGCTCCTGAGTGACAGTGCACTTGTAGGGCCCCCGGGCGCCCACTACTAAGCGCAGAGAAGTCCGCTCATCGGGAGCCATTCTCCTGATTTTCCTGCAATAATCCAATTTGCTCCTCCAGCTCATCCAATTGGAGAATTCTGCAGAAAAGCGTTTAAGTTGCCGGAGATCTGTGAGCCGGAGAGCAGCAGCAGCAGGCTCCCTCCTTCCCTCCTTTCCTCCTTTCCTCCTTCCTTCCTTTCTTCTTCTCCTCCTTCCATGCAGCAATGTGAGATGATCGCTCGCCCAGCAAGCTGCGCCCGACATTTCTAAGGCAGCCAGCGCGGTGCGCACAGTTTGTCGCATCATCATCATCGCCATCTCCTCTGCTGCCACCATCACTGGAGACCTCAGCCAAGATGCCCGATGATTCCACGGAAAACCCGAGCTCAACCCCTGCCAGGGTGTCCTCCTTCTTCATCGAGAACCTACTGGGCACCGAGGCTAAGGAAGACAAGAAGAAGGCAGCTAGCCCCGACGATGAGCCGACGGTGCGGCCAGCGGGCAGCCCCTTCACCAGTGTGTGCTGCTACCACTACAGCTCCCAGGGCGGCTATCCTCTCCGAGAAGACACCATGGAGTGGTGCAGGAAGGCCCAGGCCGCCTACATTGGGTGCACCAGTCCGGACAGTAAGTGCCAGCAGTGCCTGGGTGCTGCCAGCGTTAGTTATTATTACATGAATCTTTCATGTCTCCTGACTTCCTCCTGCAAGGAAATAATAATGGACTTCTAGGAATATTGTGGGATGTAATATAATAATGTGATAATCATACATTGCCCAAATAATAGTGAGAATAATGAAGATGCATTAAAAAAAAAAATACAGGTAGGAGAAGTAATTATAATTATTATAACAATAAGTAATAATGGCTAAATAATAATAATATAATAATTATAATGAGAATGATGATGATAATAATAATAATTGATAATTTAGGAATGATCATGTAGCTTCAATAGTATTTCTTCTGGCAATATTGATACCAAAAATTGATATAGAGAGCCCATAATGATCAAATAGTGATGAAGGAAGTTATGCAATAGTCACATCGAAGCCAATAATTATACTCCTAAAAATATTACTGCATCTAAGGATGGGGTAGGAGCAGGAATAATAATATTAAGGGATACCCTATAGAATTTTCCAACTATATAAGTGATGATATAAAATGATCAGGTGCATAAAGTCCTCATGAAAACAGCAGGAGTAATATTAATATAGATTGTGATGTGTGTAATGCTCATTTTAATGAGACGAATGGTAATAATGATATTATTATTACTTCTAATATTCATGTAGTAATAACGGGATTTATTATATAGTGATACATATAATATACATCTAATTCTAATTATTTATATTACACAAGGGTTAAAGCACTGTTATTAAGCCACTGTACTACAAAACTACTATTACTACTAATAATAATAATAATAATGTTCACAGTTTTAAAATAATGTATACTATATACAGTATATAATTGTACTGGTGCTATTATGACTTATATCTATGTTTAATATTATTGGGATATTCTGCCTAATAGTAATAATAATATATCCCATAATACATTGTGATTTTCATGTTACTATTGTGTCTGGAAGACTATTGCCCGCAGAATGTACTATTCATGCTGTACAATTATAAAGCGATTACTCGCATTTCTCACCCGACAGACTTTCAAGTTTGTCAAAGTCTGAGCAAAGAATGAGGCGACTCAGGTGCAACATTGGGGATTATGTCGGAATAATGATTTGTCTGGGTGGCCTCAGGGAAAGCTGCCATATTAGCTCATCTTTATGACGCAGGCCCTGCTTTTTTAGGGGTTTGCTACTAATATATAGCACAGGTCTTAGGAGAAATCTATCCTGGTGCTGGGAGGTGATGATCTTCATGATGATGATGATGATATCCAGGACATTCTCAAGATTACTGTACACAACTGACTTCTAATCATTGGAGGACAATAATATTAACAGTGTTTAGAGGGACATTTCTGTGATCCTTTCGATTAGGACATACAAATAGCAAAACTGATAAAGGAATCAAAAATCGTAAAGGAACATAACTGGATAGACGTTTTCACTCCAAAATCGTTATATTTTGCGTTAAATTGCTACATCAGCCCATTAAAGTACATAGAACCCATTTACAGGTCAATAACAACTATCTATCTATTATCTATCTATTTCTGTCCAACTGAGGAAAGAGAAAGGACCACCGATGGTCCGAAACGTCGCTATTGCCATTATGGGCTATTACATATTTTTCTATCTTTCAATATTGGAGTGTTGCCTTTTATTTTTTTTATCTATCAACTATCTATCTAATATCTATCTATCTATCTATCTATCTATCTATCTATCTATCTATCTATCTATCGATATATCTATCTATCTATTATATATCTGTTATCTATATATCTATTATCTATCAATTATCTATTTTCTATCTATTATCTATCTATCTATCTATCTATCTATCTATCTATCTATCTATCTATTATTTATTTATCTATCCATCCATCTATTTATCTATTATCTATCTATCTATTATCTATCTATTATCTATCTATCTATTATCTATCTATCTATCTATCTATCTATCTACATTCATGTGCATACAGTATATATGTATATATTTTTATATTTTGTACGCACCTACATAAATATATACACCTATTTTCTCATAAATGCATATTTATTATAAGTATAAATACATTCACACCAACTCGATCTTTATTCTGTCTATCTATCTATCTATCTATCTATCTATCTATCTATCTATCTATCTATCTATCTATCTATCTATTATCTATCTATCTATTATCTATCTATCTATCTATCCATCCATTTTTCATCTATCTATCTATCTATCTATCTATCTATCTATCTATCTATTATCTATCTATCTATCTATCTATCTATCTATCTATTATCTATCTATCTATCTATCTATCTATCTATCTATCTATCTATCTATCTATCTATTATCTATCTATCTATCTATCTATCATCTATCTATCTATCTATCTATCTATCTATTATCTATCTATCTATCTATCTATCTATTATCTATCTATCTATCTATTATCTATCTATCTATTATCTATCTATCTATCTATTATCTATCTATCTATCTATCTATTATCAATCTATCTATCTATCTATCTATTTATTATCTATCTATCTATCTATCTATCTATCTATCTATCTATCTATTATCTATCTATCTATCTATCTATCTATCTATCTATCTATCTATCATTCATCTATTATCTATCTATCTATCTATTATCTATCTATCTGTTTATCTATCTATCTATCTATCTATCTATCTATCTATCTATCTATCTATCTATCTATCTATCTATCTATTATCTATCTATGTTATATCTATGTATCTATCGATCTATCATCTATCTATTATCTATCTATCTATCTATCTATCTATCTATCTATCTATCTATCTATTATCTATCTATCTATCTATCTATCTATCTATCTATCTATCTATCTATCTATCTATTATCTATCTATCTATTATCTATCCATCTATCTATGTTATATCTATGTGTCTATCGTCAGATGTACTAGTCACAATCTTATACAGCAGCTGACAGAAGACCTGAGGTCCCAGAGTAAACTTCCCCCTATTTTTTGCCCCAGAACTTTCTCAGAAGTCATTATCAGTATTTAACCCGTTCCTGTGCCAGCTGGACTGTGTGATTACTATCAAATAATGAGCAATAAATCGTATTTTCCAGAAGATTACTAATGTCCTTTCTTCATTGTTCCTTCCAGCTAGTGACCGGGATTCTCCGGAGATCTCAGAAGGTTCAGAGAGACGATGCAGGACCTACAGAAAACAGCACAGCGATGGGTCAGAAGACAAAAGAGAGGAGGGCTTCCACTGTAAAGAAGAAGAGGAGAAACTGGAGCAGGACTCGGACCAGAAATCCTCCAGAAAGAAGAAGACCCGCACTGTCTTCAGCAGGAGCCAAGTCTTCCAGCTGGAATCCACCTTTGATGTAAAGAGGTATCTGAGCAGCTCTGAGAGGGCTGGGCTAGCAGCCTCCCTCCACCTCACAGAGACCCAGGTCAAGATCTGGTTCCAGAACCGCAGGAATAAATGGAAAAGACAACTTGCTGCAGACCTGGAGGCTGCCAACATGTCCCACACAACCCAAAGGATAGTAAGGGTCCCTATATTATACCATGAGAACTCACCTGCCAGCTCCTTGGGATTCACCCTGCCACACATCTCTCCTCCATTGGTGGGCTTCTCCAGTGCTGTCAATTACCCCCTGGCCACTTTCCCCAACTCAGTGCCCTATATCAGATCTCAGATGACTGGACTCGTCTGACTGAGATCCAGAAAAAAAAAAAAGACTATTGGACTTTTTATCCTATTTTGTATTAATTAACTGCATATCTGCTACTTACATATTACTTGATTTTATGCATTGGAATTGAAAACGTGCAATAACGTTACCTTGGGGGCTCACAGATGACAAATGCGGCAATTAAACTTTTCCTTTTTTTGTACTTCTAAAGAATTTCTTGCAGTTTGATTTTTAATTTAAGTTATTTCATAAGATGACAGAAATGAACGAATGGTGATTTTTTTATGTCAATAGAGAAATTAATGATATATTTAAGCAATGAAATATAAATATTTACAGTTTAGAAATTAATTGGGGATTGACTAAATGTAAATATTTATAGTTAAGAAATTAATTGGGGATTTTTCACCTATTTAGTAATGAGTTCTATTTATGGTACTCTTATATAGCATTTATAGGTATTTCATTTTATGTAGAGTTTGTGCAGACACCCAGGTTTTCTCTAAATTAATCCAAATGCCTTAAACATAGTGTAATTCAAAATAAATCTATATGCATTTGTGTTCTGACAATAAAAATAATAATAATAATAATAATAAATATATATTTAATTCTCAGTCCAATTATTAGCAGAATTAATAATACTATTTTAAAAAAATGGCAGAAACGTTCCTAAACTTGAATTTTAGGTGACAATTTTAGCCTCTTGTTGAAATAAAATAAATATGACTGCTTTGAATTGTAGTAAAAGAGCATAGGTGGTTAATTCTGAGTCTAAACTTTCCCCCCAAATCTTAAGTTGATATTTCATACAATTATAAGTAAACTTAAAACTACTTTTGTGCATAATTTATATTTTTTTTTATATAGCATTTGTTCATTATTGTTATTGATAGTTCATACTAGTTCATACAATTATAAGCAAATTTAAATCTAGTTTTGCCTAAAATTTATTATATTTATGCTTTTTTATAGCATGAGTTTCTTACAGTTAATTTTTTTTTTTCATGGGGAAGGCGTTAATTTAAACAGTACTAAATACGTATAATAAATATAATAAAATGTAATTTCTTCTTTTTATTGGTTTGTGACAAGCTTTAACAAATCCGGGCAGTCTGGGTGATTTTACTATAATTTAAAATGTAGTTAAACATGTAATAGTGAAATAATAATAATAATAATAGTGATAATAATGATAATAATAATAATAATAATAATAATAATAACAACTGCTACCTCTGCAGCCTCTACAGCTACAATTCTGGCCCTATGTTTTTATCACTTGACCATGATAAAGTACATATAATAAAGTAATAATATAATAATAATAATCATCATCATAATTAATAATAATAACTGAAACCTCTGCAGTCTCTATATCTATAACTCTGTCTCTAACTGGGTTAATGTTACATTACAATGATAAAGTGCATATAATAATGGAATAATAATAACAATAATAATAATAATAATTAAATAAATAATAACATTTATCTGAAAGTCACCATTTTCTGAGGAGCAGGGTGGAGCTCACATTGAGTGCTGTAACCTGCCATTCTCTGACCTGTCTGGCCTCAGAGGTTAACGAGGACTAATAAAATTCAACTCTACACTGAAGGGTTGTAAATGAACAGATTTATGAGATCCTGCAGCTCCAGCTTCTTTCTATCTTTGGTCAGAGTTTCTTATCTTGGTCCTTTATTATTTTGTTATTATTTTTGCACTTTGTGTCTTGCCACTTGCATATAACAGCTTATTATATCACGTTAATTCATTGTCTGCTACACTTTCCCCTGCAGATGATATTATATTTGTGTCATAGAGAAAAGTATCCAGGCTTTTGTCCTGTTTCTGGTCAGAAGGTAACAATGTATTTCTATGTGTTGCACAAGGGAGAACACTGCATAGACTGGCCGTATACTCTGTGCTGGAGGGGTGGTTAGGTGGATTAATGCTGTAGGGTTGTGTAAGGTCACAAAACTCAGTAACATGTACTGTGACCAAGAGATTTATCCAGGATTATACAACCTGAAGACTGTAATTTGTAACAGCAGTCACATTCCCTGCTTCAATGGCAGCTTCAGTGCTCAGGGCAGGAGCTAAGGGCTCAATGCTCAGGACTTAGGGCTCAGGACTCAGGACTCAGGGCTCAGGGCTCAGGGCTCAGGGCTCAGGGCTCAGGACTCAGGGCTCAGGGCTCAGGGCTCAATGCTCAGGGCTCAGGGCTCAGGACTCAGGGCTCAGTGCTCAGGGCTCAGGACTCAGGGCTCAGTGCTCAGGGCTCAGGACTCAGGACTCAGTGCTCAGGGCTCAGGACTCAGGGCTCAGGGCTCAGGACTCAGGGCTCAGGACTCAGGGCTCAGGGCTCAATGCTCAGGGCTGGAGCTCAGGACTCAGGGCTCAGGGCTCAATGCTCAGGGCTCAGGGCTCAGGACTCAGGGCTCAGTGCTCAGGGCTCAGGGCTCAGGACTCAGGGCTCAGGGCTCAGGACTCAGGACTCAGGGCTCAGGGCTCAGGACTCAGGGCTCAGGACTCAGGGCTCAGGGCTCAATGCTCAGGGCTGGAGCTCAGGACTCAAGGCTCAGTGCTCAGGGCTCAGGACTCAGGGCTCAGGGCTCAGGACTCAGGGCTCAGGACTCAGTGCTCAGGGCTCAGGACTCAGGACTCAGGGCTCAGGGCTTAGGACTCAGGGCTCAGGGCTCAGGGCTCAGGACTCAGGACTCAGGGCTCAGGGCTCAGGGCTCAGGACTCAGGGCTCAGGGCTCAGGGCTCAATGCTCAGGGCTGGAGCTCAGGACTCAAGGCTCAGTGCTCAGGGCTCAGGACTCAGGGCTCAGGGCTCAGGACTCAGGGCTCAGTGCTCATGGCTCATGGCTCAGGACTCAGGACTCAGGGCTCAGGACTCAGTGCTCAGGGCTCAGGGCTCAGGACTCAGGACTCAGTGCTCAGGGCTCAGGGCTCATGACTCAGTGCTCAGGGCTCAGGACTCAGTGCTCAGGGCTCAGGACTCAAGGCTCAGGACTCAGTGCTCAGGGCTCAGGACTCAGGGCTCAGGGCTCAATGCTCAGGGCTGGAGCTCAGGACTCAAGGCTCAGTGCTCAGGACTCAGGGCTCAGGGCTCAGGACTCAGGGCTCAGGGCTCAGGACTCAGTGCTCAGGGCTCAGGACTCAGGACTCAGGGCTCAGGACTCAGTGCTCAGGGCTCAGGGCTCAGGACTCAGGGCTCAGGGTTCAGGACTCAGTGCTCAGGGCTCAGGACTCAGGGCTCAGGACTCAGGACTCAGTGCTCAGTGCTCAGGACTCAGGGCTCAGGGCTCAGGACTCAGTGTTCAGGGCTCAGGGCTTAATGCTCAGGGCTGGAGCTCAGGACTCAAGGCTCGGTGCTCAGGGCTCAGGACTCAGGGCTCAGGACTCAGGGCTCAGGACTCAGTGCTCAGGGCTCAGGACTCAGGGCTCAGGGCTCAGGGCTCAATGCTCAGGGCTGGAGCTTAGGACTCAAGGCTCAGTGCTCAGGGCTCAGGACTCAGGGCTCAGGGCTCAGGACTCAGGGCTCAGGACTCAGTGCTCAGGGCTCAGGACTCAGGACTCAGGACTCAGGGCTCAGGACTCAGTGCTCAGGGCTCAGGGCTCAGGACTCAGGGCTCAGGGCTCAGGACTCAGTGCTCAGGGCACAGGACTCAAGGCTCAGGGCTCAGGACTCAGGGCTCAGAGCTCAGGACTCAGGGCTCAGGGCTCAGGGCTCAGGACTCAGTGCTCAGGGCTCAGGACTCAGGGCTCAGGGCTCAGGGCTTAATGCTCAGGGCTGGAGCTCAGGACTCAAGGCTCAGTGCTCAGGGCTCAGGACTCAGGGCTCAGGGCTCAGGACTCAGGGCTCAGGGCTCAGGACTCAGGGCTCAGGACTCAGTGCTCAGGGCTCAGGGCTCAGGGCTCAGGACTCAGGACTCAGGGCTCAGGGCTCAGGACTCAGTGCTCAGGGCTCAGGGCTCAGTGCTCAGGGCTCAGTGCTCAATGATCAGTGCTCAGGACTCAGGGCTCAGTGCTCAATGATCAGTGCTTAGGGCTCAGTTCTCAGGACTCAGTTCTCAGGACTCAGGGCTCAGGGCTCAGTTCTCAGGACTCAGGGCTCAGTGCTCAATGCTCAGGGCTGGAGCTCAGGACTCAGTGCTCAATGCTCAGGAATCAGGGCTGGAGCTCAGGACTCAGTGCTCAATGCTCAGGGCTCAGTGCTCAGGAATCAGGGCTGGAGCTCAGGACTCAGTGCTCAGGGCTGGAGCTCAGGACTCAGTGCTCAGGGCTGGAGCTCAGGACTCAGTGCTCAATGATCAGGGCTCAGTGCTCAATGCTCAGGGCTCAGTGCTCAATGCTCAGTGCTCAATGATCAGTGCTCAGGACTCAGGGCTCAGTGCTCAATGCTCAGGGCTCAGGACTCAGTGCTCAATGCTCAGGGCTCAGGAATCAGGGCTGGAGCTCAGGACTCAGTGCTCAGGGCTGGAGCTCAGGGTTCAGTGCTCAATGCTCAGGGCTCAGTGCTCAGGAATCAGGGCTGGAGCTCAGGACTCAAGGCTCAGTGCTCAGGACTCAGTGCTCAATGCTCAGTACTCAGGGCTCAGTGCTCAGTACTCAGGGCTCAGTACTCAGTTCCCAGTGCTCAGGACTCAGGACTCAGTGCTCTATGCTCAAGTCTCAGGACTCAGTGCTCAGTCCTCGGGGCTCAGGGCTCAGGACTCAGTAGTCAGGGCGGGAGCTCAGGACTCAGTGCTCAATGCTCAGGGTTCAGTGCTCAGGACTCAGGACTCAGGGCTCAGGGCTCAATGTTCAGGGCTGGAGCTCAGGACTCAGTGCTCAGGACTCGGTGCTCATGGCTGGAGCTCAGGACTCAGTGCTCAATGATCAGGACTCAGTGCACAGGGCTGGAGCTCAGTGCTGGAGCTCAGGGCTCAGTGCTCAGGACTCAGGGCTGGAGCTCAGGGCTCAGTGCTCAAGGCTCAGGGCTCAGTGCTCAGTGCTCAGGGCTGGAGCTCAGGTCCTCCTGGTCTTATTGATCCAAGCCTCAGGACCATTGAGGACATTCCCATGATTTAGTAACTAATAACACCTATTGTTGAGATGGCTTTCAGTCTGTTATTATTTGACTATTTGTTTTTAACAACTTCCTAGGTTGGTTAGAAAAAACAAACAAACAAAAATACACCTGAATATAGTCCCTTGTTCATGAGTCTGGGCAGAGATGGGCAGAGTTACTGGTGCCCCCCAATCATTCCTTTATTCCTAGCAACAATGGTATCTAAAATCTGAAAAGATAAATATTTGGAATAATTATTATATTTGTTGCAGTTGTTTTCCTGATCATTAGTGATCATTTTGTAATGACGTCACTGAGCAATGTGAAAACAAAAAAATGAAATAATAATTATGGCCATAATACATGGGTTATAGCTTTGAAGAGTTTCCTGAAGCAGTTTTGAAGCTGATTTTAAGACTTTGTTTTTTCCCCCACTGTTTTTCAAGTATAAAATATGCTTTCGCTACTTGTCTCTGACATTTTATAGGATAAACTTTTTTTAACACATTTTTTTGGTTGTTTCCTGCAATGCTTTAAGCCGGTTTCACATGTCAGTGGCTCCAGTACGTGAGGTGACAGTTTCCTCACGTACCGGAGACACTGACTCACGTAGACACATTAAAATCAATGTGTCTCTGCACGTCAGCGTGTTTTCACGGACCGTGTGTCCGTTTGGAAAACACGGAGACATGTCAGTGTTCGTGGGAGCGCACGGATCACACGGACCCATTAAAGTCAATGGGTCCGTGTAAAACACGTACCGCACACGGATGTTGTCCATGTGCAGTCCGTGTGCCGTGCAGGAGACAGCGCTACTGTAAGCGCTGTCCCCTGCATGCGGTGCTGAAGCCGGTATTCATCCCTTCTTCCCAGCAGCGTTCGCTGGAAAGAAGGAATGAATAATCTTTTTTCTTTTATTTATTTTTGTTTTTAAAATAAAGTTGCCGGTAATCTGCCCCCTCCCACCCCCTGTGCGCACCCCCTCCCCCCCCGCTGGCATTAAAATACTTACCCAGCTCCCTCGGCGCTTACATCCTCTCAGCGTCGCTGCTTGTCCTGTATGAGCGGTCACGTGGTGCCGCTTATTACAGTAATGAATATGCGGCTCCACCCCCATGGTACCGGAATTATCTGGACGTGTGAGACTGGCCTTATAGATTTTTTATTTCTGGTAGCGCTTTCTGGGCATCTTTTATTTCTATTCTTTGAATACAAAATTTGTATGGGGTCTAAGGGGTATCTTTTTTTCCTTGTTGAGAGTGGCAAGCCAAGCCTGGCATGTCAAAGTGAGGAGACTTATAAGCCATGCATTTTCTTCTGTGCATTTAAATATGCAAATTGTCTCTACTATTTTTAAGGTGAAAATAATCATAAATATAACCAGCACATTGACTTGTATTGTACAGTATGTAGTGTCTTCCTGGCAGAAAATGAATGAATATTGAACATGTTACATCTTTTATACTCTTGGCATCTTTGGAAGACCGAGGTATTTGAAAGACGCTCTAAAACCTGGACGTGTAAAGACATTTTCCCAAACAAAGTAATAGGATCTTTTGAGCATTTTTTTAGGTGCTTTTTCCAGCATTGACCCTAAAAAATGCAGAAAAAAGACAGAGTGTGAACTTAGCCTAAAGCTGCCGTCACACATTCAGTATTTGGTCAGTATTTTACATCAGTATTTGTGAGCCAAAACCAGGAGTGGATGATAAATGCAGCAGTGGTGCATATGTTTCTATTAGGCCGAGATCACACATGCGAGAAACACGTCCGTGTCTCTCATGTGAAATCCAAGCTCTGGTGCCGGCACTCCAGAGTGGAGCGTGCGGCCGCATAGCAACACAAGGAGCCGCACGCTCCGCTCTGGAGTGCCGGCGCCAGAGCTTGGATTTCACATGCGAGACTCGGACGTGTTTCTCGCATGTGTGATCTCGGCCTAATAGAAACATATGCACCACTGCTGCATTTATCATCCACTCCTGGTTTTGGCTACAAATACTGATGTAAAATACTGACCAAATACTGCTAGTGTGACGGCAGCCCAAGAGTTTTGGAAGAATTATTTGTCCAGAAATGTTTTATTTTATTTTATTTGATATGCAGCCTGTGTGTAGTTTGTAGAGGTTTCCTTCAGGATCCACTTCTAAGTCACGTGCACTTTTTTACAGGCAGTTTTCAAAACCTCTTCTGAAAAAAAAAAATATTCCTCATGTGAGCAGCAAAGTGAATTTCCCATAGAAATGAATAGAAAAAGTTCTCTGTTTTTGAAGAGCTTTTTGAGGAGGATTTTGGTGATGATCCGCTCCAAAAAACCCTCATAAAAAATCTCCATGTGAACAAAGCCGACAGCCCTGCGCCTGCACCTCCTGCCCTGGTCCACTTCTCTCAGGACTGCCTGTCAATGTCCTTTTATCCTAGAAGGGCCTTTATGGCTTCACGTTTATGCCACTCAGCCCCATCACTGCATCAGAACTTCTTTTCATTAGTCACATTTATTTCATAACTATATAGAATGGAAAAAATATGTTATTTTTTTAATCTTTTAAGAACAGCACCACTTTTATCAACAGTTCATGTGTGGTACTGCAGCTAAGGCCGGAGTCACACATGCGAGAAACACGTCCGTGTCTCGCATTCGAAACCCAAGCTCTGGCGCTGGCACTTGGGAGCGGAGCGTGCGGCTCCATGTGTTGCTATGTGGCCGCACGCTCCGCTCCCAAGTGCCGGCGCCAGAGCTTGGTTTTCACATGCGAGACACGGACGTGTTTCTCGCATGTGTGATCCCGGCCTTAGCCACATTCACAACTATATAATCAGACTCCATTTGATGGACAGGTGAGGGGTGTCTATAGAAGAAATCAGTCATGTTTTTGTAATCCTGGGCAAAACTTGTACCCCCCCTTCCCGTTCATGAAAAGAGCAGCAGACATTCTCTAAAAAAAGTTGTATAAAGTTAAAAAAGCCTAGCAGACCGTCGCCCCTCTAAGAAAACAAGGGGACCCTGATGCTGTGTAATATACTGTATATATTTTTTTTTACAAGACAGGAAATTGACATTCGATGAACAGTCATATACACTGAGTCATACTGAGTAAGGTCACGTTCACACATTCAGTATTTGGTGAGTTTTTTACCTCAGAATTTGTAAGCCAAAACCAGGAGTGGGTGATAAATACAGGAGTGGTGACGTGTTTCTATTCTACTTTTCCTCTGATTGTTCCACTCCTGGTTTTGACTTATAAATACTGAGGTAAAATACTGACCAAATACTGAACGTGTGAACGTGGCCTTAGGTGAGAATATGTGGTATATACCTAGCAATGTCTGATGCTCCAAGGGAAAAAAGGGGTTTAGCCAGCTCACCGGCAGCGGTGGATATGCGTCCTGACCAGACGTATGACCAGTAGAAAAAAACCAGAAGGGATATTCCAGCTCTGGTTAAATTGTTTTCATATATTTATATTAAAAATGTATGGTTCAAAAAAGTTTTTCCAACAACGGCATCATGCGACAGAATCCATCAGAGGTTGCCACATGGTACAGGAGAAGGGGTATGCATCAGATGGAGGACATGGAGCAACGCGTTTCGAACGCAACTCGGACGTTCTTTGTCAAAGCTGCTGTGAAACCTGAGCGCAATATGAGCACTACTAAATGACCCTTAGGTTATGTGCTCACGGCGACTTTTTTAGGCATATTCCGCTATGAAAACCGATTTTAAAAAAAACTATCAGAAAATGATTTAAAAAAAATGAACATATATGACATTACTGCGACATATCAGCTTCGGCAAACATTGCTAAATATTAGTCCATATGAAATTAATCTGGATTTGCTTTTCCAGGAATCAAAACAAATTTTGCGATATTCTTCTGAAATCAGATCCAGATTTAGTTTAGATGAGCTACATAAAAAAATACAAAAAGAAAAACATACCGGGGGGCATTAATTAAAGCGGGGTACTCTATACAGCCCTATTAAAAGGGCTCATGAGCACATTACGTGCAAGAAAATCGGTCTGAATTTCATCAGTGTCTTTTGGATGAGAAAAATTGACATTTTCTTCACTTTCTCTTATCTGGCGGTCCGTGAAAAACGGACAACACACCGATGGCATCCCGCTGTGGTCAGATTTTTCCGTGAACCCATAGACTTGCATTGCATTAGTTTTTCACGTACGAGTGTTATCTTTTTTTTTTTTAACAGATAGCACTTGTACCTATGACAGTCTATGGGGCTGTATTTATCACCCACTCCTGGTTTTGGCTTACAAATACTGATGGAAAATACTGACCAAATACTGAAGGTGTGAAAGTGGCCTAAACGTACTCCTCTGTTTTATAGACATCCTACAAGGCATATAACAGCCTTATATCAGTATTATGGCCGCTACAAGCCGACTTCATGCATTCTAATATATGGAATATAGAACATAGAACACAATGCTAATCTAATGCACGTCTAGTAGAATCATGTGTCGTATCACCCTCAATGTAGTCGTATCATAGTCATCTGAATTTGCACATACTATGACTTTGTCACAGCTAAATGGACCACTATAGGCTTCAGTTAGGTTCATGGATCTGTGTTGTTTCCCTTTATTGCCCATAAACTCAAACCTCCCTATGATGACAAAATATAGGAACACTTATTGTCATTTATTTTTCCTTGTCTTTTCCATATTGACTGAGGTGGTCTGTGTTCATTCATTTCTTAATATATATGTATAGGCGTTTGAGCTGCAGAGCTGTTGTTTGCAGTCACCACTAGGGGGACCTAAGGAGCTAACAGCTCATTGAGTAAGTAGAGTGCAGTAATCTCCCTTAACTCCCCCACAAATGTCTATGTATGGGAGTTTGAGTTTTCTATAAAACAAAAAAAAAGAAGCTCCAACCACTATAAGAATGTATTAAGAAACTAATCAAAACAGAATATTAGACAGTTAAATTAATAAATGGTGTTGAGGTATGGACAACAATATACAATATAGAGCTTATAAATACGCTGCTCAAAAAAATAAAGGGAACACTTAAACAACAAAATATAACTCCAAGTCAATCAAATTTACTGTGAAATCAAACTGTCCACTTAGGAAGCAGCACTGATTGACAATCAATTTCACATGTTGTTGTCAAATGGAATAGACAACAGATGGAAATTATTGGCAATTATCAAGACACCCTCAATAAAGAAGTGGTTCTGCAGGTGGGGACCACAGACCACATCTCAGTACCAATGCTTTCTGGCTGATGTTTTGGTCACTTTTGAATGTTGGTTGTGCTTTCACGCTCGTGGTAGCATGATACGGACTCTACAACCCACACAAGTGGCTCAGGTAGTGCAGCTCATCCAGGATGGCACATCAATGTGAGCTGTTCAAGAAGGTTTGCGGTGTCTGTCAGCGTAGTGTCCAGAGGCTGAAGGTGCTATCAGGAGACAGGCAAGTACACCAGGAGATGTGGAGGGGGCCATCTGTAGGAAGGCAACAACTCAGCAGCAGGACCACTACCTCTGCCTTTGTGAAAGGAGGAACAGAAGGAGCACTGCCAGAGCCCTGCAAAATGACCTCCAGCAGGCCACAAATGTGCATGTGTCTGCACAAATGGTTAGAAACCAACTCTATGAGGATGGTCTGAGTGCCCAACGTCCACAGATGGGGTTGTGCTCACAGCCCAACACCGTGCAAGACGCTTGGCATTTACCTCAGAACACCAGGATTGGCAAATTCACCACTGGCGCCCTGCGCTCTTCACAGATGAAAGCAGGATCACACTGAGCACATGTGACAGACGTGACAGAGTCTGGAGACGCCGTGGAAAGCGATCTTCTGCCTGCAACACCCTTCAGCATGACCGGTTTGGCAGTGGGTCAGTAATGGTGTGGGGTGGCATTTTTTTGGATGTGCTCTCCAGAGGTAGCCTGACTGCCATTAGGTACCGAGATGAGATCCTCAGACCCCTTGTGAGACCATATGCTGGTGCGGTTGGCTCTGGGTTCCTCCTAATGCAGGACAATGCCAGACCTCATGTGGCTGGAGTGTGTCAGCAGTTCCTGCAAGATGAAGGCATTGAAGCTATGGACTGGCCCACCCGATTCCCAGACCTGAATCCGATTGAGCACATCTGGGACATCAGATCTCGCGCCATCCACCAACGTCACATTGCACCCCAGACTGTCCAGGAGTTGGCGGATGCTTTAGTCCAGGTCTGGGAGGAGATCCCTCAGGAGATTATCCGCTGCCTCATCAGGAGCATGCCCAGGCATTGTAGGGAGATCAAACAGGCATGTGGAGGCCACACACAAAACTGAGCATCTTTTCCTTGTCATGAGGCATTTCCACTGAAGTTGGATCAGCCTGTAATTTGATTTTCCACTTTTATTTTGAGTATCATTCCAAATCCAGACCTCAATGGGATATTCATTTTGATTTACATTGATAATTGTTATGTTTTTTGCTCTGAACACATTCCACTATGCAATGAATAAAAATTTGCAACTGCAATATTTCATTCAGTGCTATATAGGATGTGATAGTTTAGTGTTCCCTTTATTTTTTTGAGCAGTGTATTTCACTCAGTATTGGGGCCTTTACTATGAACAGCATAAAGCAGTCAGGCCAATGTGTTCTCTCAACGAGATGTGATTCTGCAGGTTTACAAGATGTCAAAGAGTGCAGAATACAGACATTCATGCTTTATCTGTTATTTAATAACAGTCAGCATTACAAATGGCTAGAAATGTGTGTTATTGCTAATCAGCTTTCTATGCAAACATTTTTTTATTTCTTTGTTTCCTTTGCCTGTATCAAAATATACAGTAAGCTAAGAAAAACATTGAAATTTTGACTTGTTTTTATACTAGACTTGTACTTCTGTCCTGTTCAGGAGACTTTCAGCAGTCTTATTGTTTTCACCATAGGCAAAATTACAATGATAGATATCATCTCCATATAGAGCAAGTAACATAGGATCCACAATATGTGATGTTGCTGCAGCTCACCTCCTCCTCCTGTACAATGAGTGATAACACTTCTATATACAGAAGATAACACAGGATCCTCCATTCACAATGGGTGATGTCACAGCTCACCTCCTCCTCCTCCTGTGCAATGACTGATAACACCTCTATATACAGTAAATAACACAGGATCCACCATTCACAATAGGTGATGTCACAGCTCACCTCCTCCTCCTGTACAATGACTGATACCACCAAAATATAATATAAGCCAATCACTCTCCTTCACCCAACAGCTTCTTTCTCTGCTTATTCTCACTGCTGGCGACACATTCCCCAATCCTGCCCCCCCCCCCACCTCATTCATCACTAATCCTCACCCCTATCCTTCTCACACTATGAAAAACTATCGCAACCCCTCACACTTAAAATCTGTGCCACTGACCCCCACCCCCTGCTTCCTCTCTCTGGGGCACTTTGGAATGCCCGCTCTATATGCAACAAGCTCCACGTGATCCACGATCTCTTTACTTCCAGCAACCTTTCCTTCCTGGCCTTCACTGAGACCTGGCTGACGCCCCCTGACATGGCCTCGCCTGCAGCACTGAGCTACGGTGGCCTCCAAATTACCCACACTCCTCGCTCTGGCAACAGACATGGTGGAGGAGTGGATATCCTTCTTTCTAAAAACTGTTCCTTCAATCTTATCCAACCCCCACCCTCCCTTATCCTCCCTTCTTCAAGGCTTACTCTGTCCGTATCTACGCTTTCTCCAATCTCCAAATGGCTGTCATATACCGACCACCGGGCTCAGCCACTGCCTTCATTGACCAATTCTCCACCTGGCTTCTTCACTTTCTCTCTGCTGACATCCCCACCATCATCATGGGTGACTTTAATATCCCTACTGACACCCGCCAGCCAGCAGTCTCCAAGCTACTAGCCCTTACTTCATCCTCTGGACTCACTCAGTGGTCCCCCAAAGCCACCCACACAGATGGACATACACTAGACCTCATCTTCACCCGCCTCTGTTCCTTATCTAATCTCACAACCTCTCCCTTCCCCCTATCTGACCACCATCTACTCAACTTCTCATCCTTGTCCTCCTCACCTGCCCCCCATGTCCAGCCATTACCACATCCTCGCAGAAACATTGCACATCTAGACATTCACAGACTCTCAGACTCTCTCTTACCCTTGTCCTCCATATCTTCACTGCATGACACGGACAGAGCCACCGCTTTCTATAACTCCACCATCACATCATCCATAGACCCAGTCGCCCCTCTCATGCATGGCACAGTGCGACAAACCAATAGGCAACCTTGGCATAACAATCTCACAAATAAACTTCGACAAGCATCCAGGGTTGCGGAGCGGCGTTGGAAGAAAACACGCCTGCCAGACGACTTCACTGCTTTCAAACAAGCTACATTTGACTTCAAATTAGCCCTCACCTCCGCTAAACAGACCTATTTCACTAACCTTGTATCTTCACTATCCTACAACCAAAAACAACTATTCAGCACATTTACCTCCCTCCTCCGCCCACCACTGCCACCTCCAACTCCCCTCATCTTTTCCGAGGACTTTGCCACCTACTTCAAAAACAAGATCAATCAAACAAGGCAAACCCTAACTGTTCCACGACCCCAACCACTCCATATACCAGACCTCTGCCCTTCCCTAATAACCTCCCTCTCCAACATCACTGAAGGAGAGCTTACTCGCCTCTTTTCCAAATCGCACCTCACCACCTGTGCACTTGACCTTATCCCCTCCCACCTGCTCCCCAACCTCACTAACATGCTCATTCCAGCCCTAACCCATCTCTTCAACCTATTGCTATGTTCTCGTACCTTCCCCTTTGCCTTCAAACATGCCACCATCACACCCATCCTCAAAAAAACTAACCTTGACCCAACTGCTATGCCCAGCTACCGCCCCATATCACTGCTCCCGTTTGCTTCAAAAGTCCTTGAGCAGCATGCCCATGCTCAAATTTCCTCCCACCTCTCATCCAACTCTCTCCTTGACAACCTCCAATCTGGCTTCCGCCCATACCACTCCACCGAAACTGCCCTGACAAAAATTACTAATGACTTACTCACAGCCAAAGCTAACAGACAGTTTTCCATCCTCCTCCTTCTTGACCTGTCCTCTGCTTTCGACACAGTCGATCACTGCCTACTGCTACAGTTCTTTCTTCCCTTGGCATAGAGACAGCCGACAGATCTAGGGAGCGGCTGATATGTTCCCTGATTGAGCATGACATGGAGCAAGGTGCTGAAGCATCTGGCCAAGGAGAGAGTACACCTCAGAGAGATCCAGCAGTGCCAGCTCTTACACCGGAGATACCTGATGGAAATGTCAGCAATGTCAGTTCTGAGGAGCCTATGGACTGTACTTTGCAAATGGACTTACAACGGCTGGGAACAAGTGATCCCAATCTGCGCATGCAGCTGATTCTACAGTACCGACAGGCTAAGAGAGTGGCTGCAGAATGCCGGGACCGACAGGCTGAGAGAGAGGCTGCAGAACGCCGGGAGGACAGAGTGTTCCGGCTTCAGATGGCTCAAATAGAGCGGGGTATCAGTCCTCAGATAACCCCCTCTCAGGACATAAATCCACGTCTTGAAAACTTCCCTGTAATGGAGGGGATACTTTCCTGCAGGGATTTGAAAAAACCTGCAGGCAATACCATCTACCCCGTGAGCAGTGGGCCCAGTATCTAACCCCAGGGTTGAGAGGCAAAGCCCTGGAAGTTTTCGCTGACCTCCCACCAGAGCTAGATGTGAACTATGAGGCCATAAAAGAGGACCTGATCAGGAAATACAACCTGACACCAGAAGTGTATCGTAGAAAGTTCCGGAACCTACAACGTAACCTACAACGTGGATCAACTGACAGCTATGCGGATGTTGTGAGCACCTTGAGGACTACGTTCCACCAATGGATCAGGGGACTTTCTGTTAACAGTTTTGAGGACTTAACGGATCTTATGGTCAAGGATCAATTTCTTCTCATGTGCCCCACGCAGGTACGACAACTTGTGTGTGATCTGGAGCCACAAACTGCGGATCAGGCAGCAAGGGTTGCGGACTGCTATGTGGCTAACAGAATGCCTGAGGTGTGGAAGCCATCAGGATTCAGCTGGAGGGGAGGTAAGCCAAACGGGGACCCTTCTCCCTCTGCCGGCCGATCACCAGTGCTGTCCAAGCCCACCTTCTATGGGGTCCCGGGGAATAGACATTCTCTAGGCAATGCACGCCGGTGCTTCTCCTGCAACAAAGTGGGACATGGTAGCGCTGTCTGCCCTGATAGGGAGAAACGCCCAACTACCACCACAAAGCCGTCTGTGTCCCCACCGTCTGTCCTCTTTGTAGCCGGCTCTGATGCGAGGGCTAATGAGAACTGCCAATCTGTCACTGTTGGCAATAAAGTCACCATTGGTCTCAGAGACACTGGGGCAGAGGTGACCCTGGTGCGTCCAGCCATGACAACCCCTGCCGATATCATATCAGGAAAGACTATGTCTATAACCGGGATTGGAGGGGTCAGCCCTGCCGTGCCCATGGCCCGTGTGTACCTGGACTGGAGAGCAGGGAAAAGACTGAGAGAAGTGGGAGTATCAGAGGCTATTCCCACCCATGTGTTGCTAGGCACGGACCTGGGGAGGATGGTGTCCCACTATGTTCCTCCCTTGCAAGTAAATGATGCAGAGAAGGTGGAAGAAAGTGACCCACCTGAGATCCCGTGCGAGGAGGGAAAATGTCCCAATGCACAGGACTGTAATTATGTGGCAGCTGTGACCCGGAGTCAGGCTGCGGCTCAGACTCAGGCCCAGAGATTAGAGGATGAGTCTCAGACAGAACTGCCAGAACAGGAGGCCCATACTGTGGTCCCAGAGCCTCCATACATGGCAGACCCACCAAGGTCCCTGATAACAGACACTGAAAACTCAGCTTCAGACCAGGGCCTGGCAGTCACACTAGGCCAGGGCCTGCAGGCTGACAGTCAGAGATTCCAGGAGGCCCTGCAGACAGATGTCAGTTTGGAGGAGCTCAGATGTCTTGCAGACCGACCCCCTGCTGCTTCTGATAAAGAGAGAATATACTGGGACCAGGGCAGACTGTATACAGAGACTATCCCCACAGATACTACAGAATCTTGGGACTATGAATGGTGGCTTATCCCTTATCCATTTAGGGAACAATTATTGAGGATTGCCCATGAAATTCCTTTGGCCGGACACCTTGGAATACAAAAGACTAAATCTCGCCTGACACATAACTTCTATTGGCCCAAGATGGGGACAGATATTGCCAATTACTGCCGATCATGTGTAGTTTGTCAGAGAGTTGGGAAGTCCGGGAATATACAGAAAGCTCCATTGATACCACTGCCTGTGATCGATGAACCTTTCCAGCAAGTGGCTGTGGATATCATAGGGCCACTTGCAATCCCTAGCAGCTCTGGCAAAAAGTACCTCACAGTGGTGGACTATGCTACACGATACCCGGAAGCTGTGGCACTGTCCTCCATCTGAGCAGACAAAGTGGCGGATGCTTTACTGACTGTGTTCTCTCGTGTGGGTTTCCCCAGGGAAATGTTGACCGATCAGGGAACCCAGTTCATGTCTGATCTGATGGAAAGCCTCTGTGAAAGAATACAAGTACAGCATTTTGTGGCCAGCGCCTATCATCCCCAAACCAACGGACTCTGCGAGCGTTTTAATGGAACATTAAAGCAAATGCTCAAAATGCTGGTGGAGACTGAAGGGAGAGACTGGGAGCGGTACCTCCCCATCTGTTGTATGCCTACAGATAGGTAGCCCAGGCGTCTACTGGATTCTCCCCCTTTGAACTGGTTTATGGGAGGAGGCCCCAGAACTACTAGAGTCTCAGTGGTCGAATATGTACTGCGGCTCAGAGAGAGAATGCAAAAACTGAGCAACCTAGCCCATGAGAACGTGACCCAAGCCCAAATCCACCAGAAGGTCTGGTACGACCGTAATGCCAGACTGAGGGCCTACGAGGAAGGGCAGAAGGTTTGGGTGTAGGTCCCTATGTTACAGAATAAATTGCAGGCAGCATGGGAGGGACTATATACTGTACATAAGCGGCTGAGTTATGTTAATTATGTGGTGACACTAGATGAGCATGCAAAGCGTCAGAAAGTGTTTCATGTAAATATGTTGAAGGCTCATCATGCCAGGGAGGCCTGTGTCTTACCTGTCTGTAGCCTGCCTGAAGAGGGGGAGGCTGATCTGTTACTGGATGTGGGGGCCGGGACTCAGTACATGGAGTCCTTGGAGTCAGCAGAGTTTAACCCTGATCTATCCCACAGTCAGAGGTCTGAGCTGATGGGGCGCTCAGCGAGTTCACCGAAGTCTTTACAGGGGAGCCTGGGAGGACACACTTAGCAGTTCACCATGTGGACACTGGTACTAATCTCCCAGTACGGCAGTCTGCATACCGTGTGTCAGCAGAGGTGAAGGCACAAATGAGGGAACAAGTAGAGGAGATGCTGAAACTCAAGGTGATACAAAAATCCCAAAGTGCCTGGGCCTCGCCTGTGGTTCTTGTCCCAAAAAAGAACCAGATACGTGCTCGGGAGCTGACCTGTAAGTCATCCCCCATGCACGTTCATAAGGAGGGAGGTGTGGTGAAATATGTGTATATATATCTATATGTGTGTAGTGACATATATCTAGGGTTATATGTGTGACTAGTGATAATGTAACATCTGTCCTGAAGGCAAGTCGCACCTAGGTGTTAATAGCTACTTCCTTGGGTCTAGTAGAAATTGTGTCTCCATATCTCACCAGGAGATCTAGCTAGGGCCAAGACGAAAGCTAACATTTGGCACATCCTAGGACTTGGAGGGGAGGTGTTTATTGCGGCCTGAGGGTACCTATTCCTGAGAACCTTTTCACAAGTGTCTCAAGAGAAAAATAATATATTCATTAATAGAGCGGCCGTGGCCAATCAGAAAGCCAGCAATTATGATATTAACCTGAGGGGCCGTCTAGAAACCTGACCTCCAGACCAAAGTTATAAATTTAGGCTGCAGACAGAGAATTGTGTTCACATGATGGGGGCAGCCTGAGAAGCTGGTGTGATCCAATCTACATTCATCCTACCCTTAGGGAGCAGAAGCAACTACCAGTTAGATAATTTCTGTAAGTACTCCTCTTTATTTTATACTGTTTTGCATAAGTTGTATGTCTTTTTATTATCATATTTTTATACCTTTTTCTTATTGTAAGCACTGACCCTTTTGTTATTAAAGTATAAAACTTTAACAAGTTGTACCTTGAATGTTTTAAAAGAATCCATAGCCTAAGGTGTGTGAGCCTTATGAGTGATAGACATTACTAGTATTAATAGTTTGGGACTCATCACCCGTGTATTCGGTGAGTGGTGGCAGCATGTATGAGCGGGTGTGTAGCCTGGGTCGTTGTGTGATTTATGCTCCCATTACAGCATAGGACAGAGGTTGAATGCTGGACTGAGAGTGGGGAGATAGATTAACCCTTGCAGGCACAACCCCAAGTCACGTGTGAGAGCAGGCACGTGACAAATAAGTGACACCACGGAGAAGGGATCCGTGACATATAGGTATATGGGAAAAGATTCCATATACTGTAACTTGTATATATTCGTTGAAATCCCTGGTGTCTACATGTATTAATCTAGTGGGCGGTCCTATACAGTGATTGACAGCTATCTCTGCATAGGGAAGACTGTCATTCACTGAATAAGACCGCCGACAGGTCTCATATGATACAAAGGAATTTCAATGAATATAATGTAAGTTTTACTGAAAGTTTTCTCAGAAAAATGTCTATCAATCTGATCAGCTCCTACAGCTCTATAACATCCTACCGGTAGATCAGAGACCATTTTCAACATGATAGGTTCACTTTATAGCCATTCAGCTGGGACTTACCCCTTAGTCTAAACTCACTGGAATGAAGAGGTAATGTTTCTCTTTGTGCAAAGTGACATGCCTGACATGCCAGTGTAAAGAGACTAATAGGCCATACAGTGCTCCTCTGGGAAATTAAATATGAAAATTGCCTATTTATAGACGAAGAGGAATTGAACTCTAGTGCCAACTATTGTAGGTAGCAATCCTAAATGAGTCTTGACTTAGGATATAAGCCAAACCAGAATCTCAATTTTCAGGCACGTGTTTAGAAATCTAATTTGGCTTCTGACTGGTGTCATTTCTCCTTGCCGAGAGTGACATTCCTGTGTAAGGAGACTTATAGGCCATCCTCTTTCTTTCTGATGAGGCAATTTGCATATCCTACGTATACATAACTTTAACAGTAGTCATTTTTTGCATTGTGATAGATGGACTTTAAAGGCGACACAAACCATTTCTTAAGAATGTTTCGAGAGATAACCATTTTCTGGGCCAATATGGTGCCCAGTAAAGACTTGGAGAAACAGTCTATAACAATTCATTATTTGCATGTGTGTAATTTAGCAGCACTTCAGCCAGAATTTATGCCTCCCAATACCTTGATCGCACAACCCCATTGATATGGGAGTTGAAAAATGTTCCTTGCACCCCCTAAATAAGCTGATGTTTAGGGGACAAATACTATTTCATAGTGCACATTGACATGTGATATCTGGATGGGTTTCGTGCAACAAGGCCAATGGGCTCATACCTGGGACTTCCGCACCCCCATGATCTACATATGCCCTATCAGGCTCTAATATTTTTGAATGCAGAATTATTATCTGTGACATTTCGATCTGCCTTTGAGAAGAGTAACTAATATCTGATCTCCACATATGCGGCATCATCGCCTGATGTATTGCGTTACAGCTTTTCTTTTACATACCTGCTTACTGTCATTAGGTTTCTTGTATTTTTTAATAGTGCCATATTCTCCGTAAGGGCAAATATCATGTTACAATATGCACAATAAGTCTATTGTTTTTACTTATAAATGATTGATTTTCAGTGATATCATCATCGTCAGGCGAATGTCACGTCTATATTTTACAATGTGGAGCGTTCTCATGGTAGGGTTTACTTTCTAGTTTCCAGAAAAACCATTATGGGCTCATTGTGATCCATGCCAACAAAGCTTCAGGCTTTACAGGGAGTACGGAGAGGGTAGGCTCGTTCTCATGGAGGGATTTACACCAACAAAGCCTGAGACTCTACAGGGAGTACAGAGAGCTTAGGCTTGTTCTCATGGAGGGACTGACGCCAACAAAGCCTGAGACTCTACAAGGAGTACGGAGAGGGTAGGCTCGTTCTCATGGTGGGATTTACACCAACAAAACCTGAGACTCTACAGGGAGTACGGAGAGGGTAAGCTCATTCTCATGGAGGGATTGATGCCAACAAAGCCTGAGACTCTACAGGGAGAACGGAGAGGGTAAGCTCATTCTCATGGAGGAATTGATGCCAACAAAGCCTGAGACTCTACATTGACTATGGAGAGGGTAGGCTCATTCTCATGGAGGGATTGACGCCAACAAAGCCTGAGACTCTACAAGGAGTACGGAGAGGGTAAACTCATTCTCATCGAGGGATTGATGCCAACAAAGCCTGAGACTCTATAGGGAGTACGGAGAGGGTAGGCTCATTCTCATGGAGGGATTGATGTCAACAAAGCCTGAGACTCTATAGAGAGTACAGAGAGGGTAGGCTTGTCTCATTGGCTGGGATCCAATTAGAATACTTTGGCATCATTATGGTGGGTCGAATGCAAGATTTCCCAGATAATGTTCAGATGCTTTAAAGAGGTTGTCCATTACTGTAATATTGATGACCTATCCTAGGGACAGGTGATCAATGTCTGATCAAGGGGTGTGACATCCAACACCCTTGCCAATCAGTTGTTCTTCAAGTCATTGGCTGCCGAAAGTGCTCAGTTACGGAGCTGCTCTCTCTACTGAGAGGGTAATGCACATGCGCACCCTAGTGATTTAATTTCGTATTCCTACAGATCAGAAATTAGTGACCTATCCTAAGGATAGGTCATCAATGTTAACCCCTTAACCCCCGGAGGTATTTTCGTTTTTGCATCTTCGTTTTTCGCTTCCCTTCTTCCCAGAGCCATAACTTTTTTATTTTTCCATCAATATGGCCATGTGAGGGTTGTTTTGTTTTTTTTGCGGGACGAGTTGTTCTTTTGAACAACACCATTGGTTTTAACATATCGTGTACTGGAAAATGGGAAAAAAATTCCAAGTGTGCAGTGAAATAGCAAAAAAGTGCAATCCCACAGTTGTTTTTTGTTTTGCTTTTTTACTGTGCTCACTAAATGCTAAAACTAACCTGCCACTATGATTTTCCAGGTCATTACAAGTTTATAGACACCAAACATGTCTAGGTTCTTTTTTATCTAAGTGGTGAAAAAAATTTCCAAACTTTGTTAAAAAAAAAATTGTGTCATTTTCTGAAACCCGTAGCGTCTCCATTTTTCGTGATCTTGGGTTGGCTACAGGCTTATTTTTTGCGTGTCGAGCTGACATTTTTAAGGATACATTTTGGTGCAGATATGATCTTTTGATCACCCATTATTGCATTGTAATGCAATGTCGCGGGGCCCAAAAAAAGTAATTCTGGCGTTTTGACTTTTTTCTTGCTACACCGTTTAGCGATCAGGTTAATCCTTTTTTTATATTGACAGATCAGGCGTTTCTGAATGCGGTAATACCAAATATGTGTAGGTTTGATTTTTTTTCTTTTGAATGGGGCGAAAGGGGGGTGATTTGAACTTTTATATACTTTTTATTTTTAAAATATTTTTAAAACCTTTTTTTTACTCTTGGCATGCTTGAATAGTTTCCATGGGAGACTAGAAGCTGCCATAATGATCAGATCGCCTACATGTAGCAGAATTACCAACTTTCTGTGAGTGCCGTCCACCGGGCAGCACTCATAGCAATCCAGCAGTGACAACCACAGAGGTCTGCAGAAGACCTCTGGTTGTCATGCCAACCCACCGGTGACCCACGATCATGTGAAGGGGTCACCGATGGATGGATTTCCAGCGCGATTGCCGGAAGCACATGTTAAATGCCGCTGTCAGCGTTTGACAGCGGCATTTAAAGGGTTCCACCAGCGGCTATTCCAGGCACATGTCAGGGGAATCATTGCTTCTAGGGGAAAAGGAGCAGTAGTTAGCAGTATACAGTGTACCTATGGGTCTGTCATGTGGCATTAACAGGTGTTATGTCCGGGATTGGCATCCGCACAGTCGCAGCTACAGCCACAAAATTTTGCACAGTCACACGTCTGGACCCCGAGAGCGTCATAGGCTATGTTGTGAGGTGAAATTTTAACTCCGCGCTTTCCAATTCACCAAACAATTTTGCCCCTATCTACATAATGGGGAAAAAGTGAAAGGAAAAGTGTTGGAGGCAAATTGACAGCTGCCAGATGTGAACAAGGGGGACTTAAAGAGTGAAAGCGATGGCGTCAAAGAGTATATACCGTACAGTTGCTAAGGTGGGGCCTCGACATGGGATACTCACCACACACGGGGATATGAACACACACAAAATGCGCCACACACTACCACGTGCTTGAACACATATACCACCCTCAGCACACCTTTCACCACACATACACCAACCTCGCCACATAAAAGTCGAAACACAAAAGTCACCGCTCAAAATTCGCCACATGCAAAACTAGGCTCACGCAAAACTCGCCACATGTGCAAAACTCACCTCATGGAAAACTCGCCACACGCAAAACTTGCTCACGCGGAAAAATTGCCACATGCACAAGACTTGCAACACATGCAAAAGTTGCCTCACACAGAACTTGCACATACTCAAAACGCACCACACATAAAACTCGCCACGCGCAAAACTCGCCATGCGCAAAACTTGCTGCACACAACTTGCTACACTAACCTGTCACATGCAACTCGACACACAAAAAGTTGCTACACGCATGTTGCCACACAAAACTCATCCCACAAAAGTCGCTACATGCATGTCGCCACACGCAACTCAACACACACAACTTGACACATGAAACTCGCCCTAAAACACACACAAGTCTGGTATTATCCTTCAAAAATAAAAATCTGATTAATAAGCAGACAAACTACAAGAGCAACAAATGTATCATATAGGAAATACGGCAGCTGTCAGTCACATGACCTGTCTATTTTGTGTATGTGTGAGCTAATATATACTGCCAGGGGGAGGGCTTCCTGCTGGCTGGGGATTTATCAGGCTGCCAATTTATCTTACAAATACTGAGGTAAAAATACTGACCAAATGACGTGTGAACGAGGTCTAATACAGGAGGAGATGACATACAGATATATACTATATACAGGGGAGATGACACACAGATATATACTATATACAGGAGGAAATGACACACAGATATATACTATATGCAGGAGAGATGACACACAGGTATATACTATATACAGGAGCAGATGACACACAGGTATATACTATATACAGGAGGTTATGACTTACAGGTATATACTATATACATGAGGAGATGACATACAGGTATATACTATATACAGGAGGAGATGACACATGTATACACTATATACAGGAGATGACATACAGGTATATACTATATATAGGAGGAGATGACATACAGATATATATATATACAGAAGAGATGGCATACAGGTATATACTATATACAGGAGGAGATGACACAGGTATATACTATATACAGTGCAGATGACATACAGGTATATACTATATACAGGAGATGACATACAGGTATATACTATATATAGGAGGAGATGACATACAGGTATATACTATATACAGAAGAGATGACATACAGGTATATACTATATACAGGAGATGACATACAGGTGTATACTATATAAGGGAGATGACAAACGTATATACTGAGGGGAAAATGAGAGGTGTGAGGTGAAACTGAGGGGTGTGAGGGAAAATAGTGGAGTGATCAGAAAATGACAGATGTGAGGTCGAAATGACAAGTGTTAGGGGGGAATGAGAGGAGTGAGGGGAAAATAAGAGGAGTGAGGGGGAAAATGAGAGGTGTAAGGGAGAAAATGAGAAATGTGAGGGGGAAAATGAGAGGCGTGATGGGAAAATAATAGAAGTGAGGTGCTATAACTAGCCACAAATATTTACTATGCCCAGGCAACGACAGGCTCTTCAGCTAGTAATATTCTAAAATCTCAAAAATGTCTTAAAATCCTTCTCAGTGAAGTGTTCTATATGCAGCACCACACCGGCCATCTTCCTAGAACTATTTATCTCACTACCACAGAAGGACTCCTGGTGTGATCAGAATCAATATTGTTCTTGATGGTCATTGGCAATTCATGACTCCATACATTCATCCATCCATCCCTCTCTGCAACCACCTATTCACCCATCCACCCATTCATCCATCCATCCATCCATCCATCCATCCATCCATCCATCCACTAATCCATCCATCCATCCATTCATCAATCCATCCATCCATCCATCCATCCATCCACCCCTCCTTTCACTCATCCACACATCCATCTATTCACCCATCCATTCATCAATCCATCTATCCAATCACCTATTCACCAATCCACCCACCCATCCATCCATCCCTTCATTCATCTATTTACCCACCAATTAACCATCAATCCATCCATAACTCCAATCACCTATTCACCCATCCATTCATTAATCCATCCATCTCTCCAATCACCTATTCAACTATCCACCCATCCATGCATCCATCCCTCCATTACCCATCCACCCATCCATCCATCCCTCCATTCACGCACCCATCCATCCACCCATCTACCCATCCATCCACTCATCCATCCACCCATCCATCCATCCATTCATTCATCCATCCATCCATCCACTCATCCATCCATTCATTCATCCATCCAAAATACCTTATGCATTAAAGGACAGTTCATAAAGTAAAAATAAAACTATGATAGTTAGTACTTAATATCCCATCCTATCCATCTCAGATCTATATCATATCTATCTGTCCACCCACCTATCTATCTATCTATCTATCTATCTATCTATTTATCTATTATCTATCTATCTATCTATCTATCTATCTATCTATCTATCTATTATCTATCAATCTATCTATCTATTATCTATCTATCTATCTATCTATCTATCTATTATCTATCTATTATCTGTTTATTATCTATCTATCATCTATCTATTATCTATCTATCTATCATCTATCTATTATCTATGTATCTATCTATCAATCATCAATCTACTATTATCTATTCATCTATCTATTATCTGTTTATTATCTATATGTTATCTGTCTATTATCTGTCTATCTTCTATCTATTATCTATGTATTATCTATGTATCTATTATCTAACTATCATCTATCTATTATCTATGAATCTATTATCTATCTATCTATTATCTATCTATCTATAATCTATCTATGTATCTATTATCTATCTGTCATCTATCTATTATCTATCTATTATCTATCTATCTATCTATCCATCCATCCATCTATCTAGTAGACAGTTCTGTGTAACAGTGTCACTGGTATTGGTGCAGCGCAGGGCTGGTGTGAAGGATGATGATGATGATGATGATGATGATGATGATGATGGTTTCTGCTTTGGTCACATAGGACTTTCTGGCCTCCTCAGTAGATTCACCCCAAATAAACCTGGTGGCAGGGCTGAGTGGAGGCCAGTGCTGGGCAGGCAGTGAGTGCATGCTCCACCTCTCCCCCGTGTCCTGCAATAGGAGCTCACAGCCTGGGAGCTGCCTTCATTCTCTGCTGCTCTGTCCCCTGTCCTATGTGCGAGCTATGCTGCCAGTGCTGGGGCAGAGGGAGCTGCTGCCTGTGTGACACATAATCCCAGCTCTTCCTCCACTCCACTACCATGAGTAAGAGCCAGGATGCCTGCAGACCAGTGTCCTTCAGCTTCACCATAGACAGTATCCTCCAGCTGAACTCCAGGAGAGCGGACGGCAGCAGCAACAACACCAAGCCGCCCCGAGCCTTCCTCCAGCCCCGAGGAGACGAGGAGGAGGAGGAGGAGGAGGAGGACAGCCGGCCCCTATACCCAGCACAAGGTACACAGCTGACCCTTATTGTACGGTAGATTGTTAGCTCTGGGGCCAACAGAGCCGCCATAAGACTGTCTGCTATCACTATACGAGCTTCTCACTATGTGTTATGTTTGTATCTGCTGTCTATCCTCATATCCTACATTATGGATGTGACTTATATGATCTACAGAATAATCTCCAGCACTGATATCCCGGTATATACTGATATATGGCCAGTCACACAATGGATCAGACACTGTACAGCTCCATGACTGCAGGCTGCATTCTTACATGAGAAACTGAGATATATATTTATATATATATATATATATATATATATATATATATATATATATATATATATGTGTGTGTGTGTGAATATATATGATATACATATGCATATATGTATATGTGTATATATATTATATATGCCAATACCAGTGATATATATAGACATTTATATCACAAACAAACATATCTATATCTCTATACCTATATATATATATATATATATATATATATATATATATATATACAGATATTTAAGACATTTATATCTCTGCTGTACATATAAACAAAGATATATATATATATATATCTATATACAGATATAGGTATACACTCACACACTAATCTATACCTCTGTTATATGTGTGTATATGCATATATGTATGTACGTGTATATATATATATATATATATATATATATATATATATATATATATATATGCTCTCGCACGCATCAGTTACATACATAGATAGGCAGATACACACACAGACGAATTTATCTCTGTTATATGTGTGTATGTATATATGCTCTAGCACACAGCAGCTATATAAATATATACATATACACACACACTCTGGCACGCGGCATATACTGTGTATATATATATATATATATATATATATATATATATATATATATATATATATATATATATATATATATATATCCGCCTGTCTAAGCACACACATGTGCCTGTGATGCAGCAGAGCGGAGTGTGCCCTCCATGTTAGCGCCCAGTGTCAGCGCTGGGAATCTCTGCAGCTGTGGCAGCAGCGCTCGGTGCGGGGACACTACATGGGAAACTCTCCACTATACATTACTAATCCAGGATTACACGACCTGAGGCTGCGCAGCTGTTGTGGCACTACAAGACCCAGCATGCCAATAGCGGCAATGCTTTCCCTAAACCTGCAGACTGTAGATCTCAGTAAGGATCTCCCTGCCAGGTTTCCATCCACTGCTGCTTCCAAAGTCCCAACATTTCTAAAATCAGACTCATATAGGAACAGATCTATTCTGGTTCTGTGACAATTCTCCCTTTACTTGTGCTGCTTATGACATTCGTTTTATCCGCATGCCTACATTGCACCAGAATCGATAATGGAAACACGTAAAATCATTAACTAAAATGCGAAGATAAGAAATGTTAATAAACAGTGGTATAAAATATAAACAAATAAGCAAGTTGTGAGGTTAAACCTAAATGCAAAAAAAGGGATAACATCGATATAAATTGAGAAGAAAAGCAAGAAATAAACACAACATGAACTATGATATTAGTTCAGTAAATATATATATATGTTAACTTTTATGATGTATATTTTACCGGTGGTGCTGTATTGGGACACAGGTCACTCTGGCATTAATTTTCTGCAACCTGCACCATCGGCATGGATGACATTCTGTATTTTTAGATGTTTGTGATACAATGACATTTTGTATTTAATAACAGTAGAAATGATCTGAATATATTCTATGAAATATATGTGCCCCATATGTTCCTTCCTGACATGGATGTTTTCTATAGAGTGGGATCTTCTGGGAGGGTCAGAGACTTCTCCACCCTGCACCCTATGACCAATGTCCCTTTGCCCCCCTACAGGCAGCAGAAGTCGTCTTCTGACCACCACTAGCACCCATTGCCTTAACTACTGCACAGAGCAGTCTGCCAAGTTCAGAGACTTACCTTGTAGGACAGAAAGCCCCGACAGCCTGGAAGATGGACCTTCTCCATCTCCTGATGAGCCCAACAAAAAGAACAAGCTTTTGGCCAAGAAAAAGACTCGCACCATCTTCTCCAAGAGCCAGATCTTCCAGCTGGAGACCACCTTTGACATGAAGCGTTACCTGAGCAGTGCTGAGAGGGCATGCTTGGCCAATTCTCTGCAATTGACTGAGACCCAGGTCAAAATCTGGTTCCAGAACAGAAGGAATAAGCTGAAAAGGCAAATGTCAGCAGAACTGGAGGCTCCTGGAGCTGGAGAACCCAATGGGGACTTACCAGTCATCTACAAAGACACTTCCTTCTTGAGTAGATGTGTCCTACCCATGTCCTTCCCTGTTCTCTATCCTGGGAGCAATATTCCCTACCTGTGCTTCCCAAATCCAGGCAAGTACTACAGCCTGGCAGATGGAGATGTATAAAGACTACTGAGTCTGACTTATTTTTGCATTGACTTACCTCCATCAAAAAGACACCGCTGGACATTAGGAGTCAACCCCTCATGGGGGGTGGCAGGGATTTTTTTATATATATGTTATTGCTATCAATATAACAGCATGTACACTTATTTTTGTATATTTTTTTTACAAGTTGAACCCCATCTTCCAACAAACAATCTAATTTAAATACGTCCTATGCAAATATATTTAAAGAAGGATGATCGTCCTTTCTCTGTGCACTTTCTCATGAATCACATTATCTTCTTCCATAGACCTGGTACCTGGTTGTCACATCCAAGTGTCACTTATCAGCCGAGGGGTCGGCGCTCAATGAGTTAACTTAACGCTACACACGATAGGGTCATTGTCACACTATGTCCTTCTAACCAAAGAAAGACCACTGCTTCTCCCTCATCAAGATCTGCGACTATTGTCTTAATTATGAACGAAATAATGCAATTTTTACATGACTGTAAATATGAAATGCTCTTTTTTTTGGAAACAAGATTATTAAATAAAATATACTATAGACATGAATGGAGGTTTATAGTGTGTGATATTGTGCAGAGCAGTCCTGAATGTGACAGCAAAATGCTATCTATCTATCTATAATTCTATAATAATAATAATAGTAATAATTATCTATCTATCACCTATTATTTATCTACCTATCTATCTATCTATCTATCTATCTATCTATCTATCTATCTATCTATCTATCTATCTATCTATCTTATCTATCTATCAATAATATAATAATAATTATCTATCTGTCAATCAATCAATCAATCAATCTCATATCTATCTATCTATCTATCTATCTATCTATCTATCTATCTATGTATCTATCTATCTATTATCTATTATCTATCATCTATCTCATATCTATCTATTATCTATCTATCTATCTATCTATCTATCTATCTATCTATCTATCTATCTATCTATTATGTATCTCATATTGATATCATATCATATATATCTATATATATATAGATATATATAGATATATATGATATCAATATGAGATACATTTTAGATAGATAGATAATATATGGATAGATACATAGATAGATGATAGATAGATAGATAGATATGATGTATCTCATATCTATTATCTATCTATGTATCTATATATTATCTATCTATTATGCATCTCATATCTATTATCTATCTATCTATCTATCTATCTATCTATCTATCTATCTATCTATCTATCTATCTATCTGTCTATCTCATATTTATGCAAATAATAATAGAACAGCACTACAATTGCATGCAGGGGATAAGCGTCCTCCCAAACAAATGTTCAATTATTGCAGAACATAAATATAAAAAGAGCAAGGCGGCACTCCAAAAAATAGATCGAAAAAAGTGAGGACTTTAAATCAGCTCAAGTGGCAAGGTTGTGGATCACATAACATTTTCAAGGCTTGACAAAGGTTCTGTAAACCGAAATGTTACCACTTGAGCCAAATAAAGTCCTTACTTTTTCCCGTCAATTTTTATTCTCTTTTTATGTTTTATCTCATAGTGAAAGTAAGAAGTTTTATATAAAAAGGGAATATGTACACATGCATGTACATTGCTCATGTATATATAATTTTAATATATATACATAGTATTATTTATCTTCCATAAAACTTACCTTTAATTTATATATATATATATATATATATATATATATATATATATATATAAATATAAATATATATATATATATATATATATATATATATGTACGTTTTATGGAAGATAAATAATATATATATATATATATATATTTACACGTTTATATATCTATTACATACAATATTAGTATATGAGTAATATGAGCCTGCTTGTTGGTATTAATACTAGCAGAGGACTTTCTTATGTATAGACATTGGCACAATTGTGATACTGACTTTGGTCTTACATTTTAATTGTCAGTACCACAGCAATGACAGTGTCTATACATAAGTAATAAATTCCTCGGAAAGTATTAATACCAATGGTCACACCCATATTAATCATATACTAGCATTGTAATTAATATTGCCATGCCATATATATATATATATATATATATATATATATATATATGGGAAAGAGTAGAATCCGGCAATCGATTAACTGTGTTTTATTCACTCCGTGGATTGTGTGTAAACAAACCGTGACGTTTCGGTCTCATGGACCTTCATCAGATATACACATCCAGATATATGAGCACAGAATATATTTTATTAAAACAAATGTTTCTTGGAAAATAAAAAATACTAAATATATTATGTATGTAAATATTTCTTATTTTTATATAAACCTTTAAATTTTTCAAATCAAACTGACAGTAATAAAATCTACATAGATAACCCAGTGACAGGATGATCTGCAGAGCCATAATGTACTTGCTGACGATCTCCTGGTAGAGCAGATAATCCACAGAGGAATGTGCGCGTTAATTACTGCAGTCACACCTAACACCAGGCAGGTGCAGGACATAAATCACAAAGTCAGCAATAAAACAGATCTGTGGGTTTTTTTTTCTCTTATTATTTTTATTGTTATTTTAATTATATCCATGACATAAACATTATTCTTTCTCCTCCTTTTTGGTCCCAATCTGGGATGTTACCTGCCTCACTATCTGCTCTATCCACAACCACCCTAGAAATCCAGAACTATTAACTGTTTAATTACCGTTTTTTTCCCATGCAGATTATGAGATACTCTAGATGTCATCAGTGTCTTAATTACTCAGTTAATGGGTTTATTGACCGTCTGGGCGCTGATGCCTGGATTCACATTGGATATAATAGTATAGAATAATCACAGTCACTTCACAACCCGATTGTTTTCTTACATCGTTTCTGGTTTCTTTTTTTTTCTCATCCACATTAATTTTTAATTATACAGTATTCATCTTTAATTAAAAACAAAACAAAAAACAAATAAACTTTTTAGACATTATTTAAAAGTAATACTGTACCGAAGCCAAAATAGTTTTAATTAACACTACATTTTATTTAATCGAATGAGATTAGCTACATTAATGTTACTTTATGCGAGGTTAAACACTTATTTTTGTGTTTTTTTTATGGTTTTTGGAATTAATAATCAAAAAATAACAATCAAATATCACATGGATGGTTACAAAAATTGACAGAATGAAGATCCAGTTGGTGTGAATGTATATATACTTATGATAAATATGCATTTATGAGAAAATAGGTGTATATATGTATGTATGTGCGTATAAAATATAAAAATATATACATATATACTGTATGCATATATATGTATGTAGATAGATAGATAATAAATAATAATAATAAATAGATAATAGATAGATAGATAATAGATAGATAGATTATAGATAGATAGATAGATAATAGATAGATAGATGGATAGATAATAGATAGATAGATAGATGATAGATGGATAGATAGATAGATAGATAGATGATAGATGGATACATAGATAATAGATAGATGGATAGATAATAGATAGATAGATAGATAGATAGATAGATAGATAGATAGATGATAGATGGATAGATAGATAATAGATAGATGGATAGATAATAGATAGATAGATAGATGATAGATGGATAGATAGATAATAGATAGATGGATAGATAATAGATGGACAGATAGATAGATAGATAATAGATAGATAGATGGATAGATAATAGATAGATAGATGATAGATGGATAGATAGATAGATAGATAGATAGATAGATAATAGATAGATAGATAGATAGATGGATACATAGATAATAGATAGATGGATAGATAATAGATAGATAGATAGATAGATAGATGATAGATGGATAGATAGATAATAGATAGATGGATAGATAATAGATAGATAGATAGATGATAGATGGATAGATAGATAATAGATAGATGGATAGATAATAGATGGACAGATAGATAGATAGATAATAGATAGATAGATGGATAGATAATAGATAGATAGATGATAGATGGATAGATAGATAGATAGATAGATAGATAATAGATAGATAGATAGATAGATAGATGGATAGATAATAGATAGATAGATGATAGATAGATAGATAGATAGATAGATAGATGATAGATAGATATATGGATAGATAATAGATAGATAGATGATAGATGGATAGATAGATAGATAGATGATAGATAGATAGATAGATAATAGATAGATAGATGATAGATGGATAGATAGATAGATAGATAGATAGATAGATAGATAATAGATAGATAGATAGATAGATGGATAGATAATAGATAGATAGATAGATGATAGATAGATAGATAGATAGATAGATAGATAATAGATAGATAGATAACTCAGGTAGTGTAAGATTGGGACATGGAAGTCTTTGCATTGTTAAGGCAAAACAAATATGTGTAAGATAAGAATGTATAACGAAAAGAGAATGTCTGCACACACATATAGCTCTACATTTCTTCGTTATAACTTTGAGAAAACTTTTCAGTCCTTCTTCCATGACTTAATAAGGACCTTAGTAACCATCTTCGGTGTATTATGTGCTTTCTGGATTCATGGTGTGTTATTCTGGCCCTTTTTGTCAGCAGTAAATACAACACACTCTTCATTTGCAGGGAATGTGCAAGTAACGATCATCTAAATATACATTAATCGATCGCCTTATATCCTTGTACATACAGCAGCTCCTTATGTAAATGTAATTGAGGTGCAGCCTGCGAGTCTGCAGCAGCCTGGAGGTAATGCACACACCACTTACTGCTTCTATTTTCATACAGATCAAGTGAGGGAAGTTTTTGATTTACTTTGGGAAGTCTTAATTTTCATTTCAGATAGGAAATAGATAGAGATAGAAATAAGTAGATAAAAGATAATAGATAGATAAAAGATAATAGATAGATAAATGATAGATATAGATAGATGATAGATAGATAGATGATAGATATATAATAGATAGATAGATAGATAGATAATAGATAGATAGATGATAGATGATAGATATATAATAGATAGATGATAGATAGATAGACGATAGATAATAGATAGATAGATAGATAGATAGATAGATATAGATAGATAATAGATAGATATGAGGATAGATAGATAGATAGATAGATAGATAGATAATAGATAGATAGATAGATAGATGATAGATAGATAATAGATGATAGATAGATAGATAGATAGATAGATAATAGATAGATAGATAATAGGTAATAGATAGATAATAGATAGATAGAAAGATAATAGATAGATAGATAGATAATAGATAATAGATAGATAATAGATAATAGATAGATAATAGATAATAGATAGATAGAAAGATAATAGATAGATGACAGATAGATAGATAATAGATACATATAGATAATAGATAGATAATAGATAGATATGAGATAAATACATAGAAATAACTAGATGATAGATAAATAAATTAAAAATATAGATAAAAAGATAGTTAGATGATACATAGATAAATAAACTAAAATAGATATAAAGTATATGATATATATATACAGATAGATGATAGACAGATAGATATGATAAATAGATACAAAATAGATAATAGATATGTGTGTGTGTGTATATATATATATATATATATATATATATATATATATACGGTATATATATAAAGACACAGAAATAATTGGATGATGGATATTTGGATAGATAAATAGATGAATAAATATTATTTATAAAAATAATTAAATGATAATATAGTTAGATATGAGGTAAATAGATATTTGGATAGATAGAATGTGGACAGATAAATATACACTTTATATAGATAGATAAATATGAGATGATAGATAGTTTCCTCCTAGCACATTATCACTGAGGGCTGCTGTGCCCCTCTGCTCTCACTGCTGGCTGACGCTTACACCTCGCCTCCTTTGCTTTTTGTACACACACAATTAGCACATTATTAGAAGTAATTGTCTCCATTCTTAATTGGATCAGCAGACAGAGAGGGAAAACAATTCTTTCTTCCTTAGGCTAAACAATCAAGAGAAGGTTCCTAGGTCAAGAGACTGCCCTGAAAGAAAGCTGAGGGAGGTGGAAGGAGTGTGAGGGCTGACAAGATGGGAGCTTTACCACGTGAGATAATGGCGGCTGTAGTATTAATGCTGCTACTGTTATTACTACTCCTACTACTAGAATGGAGGCTCACACAACAGAATGTATGTAAGGTCCTAGTGCCGTCTGGGAAAAACCCCAAACCGGTTTCCATGTGGACTATTTTTCATATTTTTCATGCAATAGTGTGAAGCCAACCTAATAGAAACGTTGCTGCCATCGTAGTAATAATAATAATAATAATAATAATAATTAAAATACTGATAATGAAGGAAGAGTTTGGGGACTGTGGGTGAGAACCTGGTTGACTGATGGTGAAAACTGACACTGACCAAACTCTGATGACTCTGATAGGAAGCAATGAGGAAACTGCGACCGTTTTTGCGCACAGAAAAATCACTTATGTCTGAATGAGCTCTAACCTATGGCACGGAGGGTGGATTCTCAGTATGTGTCACTTAATATCTGCAAATCAAATCTGGAAGGGACATTTTCTACATTTGAGGGTAGGTTCACACAACTATATTTTTGGCCCTAGTGCCGTCTGTGAAAAACGGACTGCGCTCAACTAATACTATTCAGCAGGGGGCGGTGCGGCTGACCGAATCTGTGCGTGAAAAAAATCACAGCGTGCACTAGTTTCTTCTGTAAATCGGATAAGACTCGCCCATTCAAGTCTCTGGATGCACAAAAATAATCTGATGCCATACTGAGCCACAGTGGGTTTTTTATGGATACATTACTATTCTGTAGCATAGGAAACTGGAAATGGTCCTGGAAAAGATTAATAGCTGCCGCTGTAAAAAAAAATGATTGTAGAAGGATGACAAATGAGAAAAAATTATCCCAGTGTTTTGAATGACTTTGGCCATTTTTTATATGGTCGTGTAAATGTAGCCTGAGTGTAATTTTATTGTAACATGCTACCACGTCTCTATACGGTTATATAAAACTAGTAATCACATTACAATTTCTGTATAGTGCAATAGAAATAATAATATGCTGAGCGGAGGATAATTTTTGGACGTATGAGTCAATACTTTTATATGCTTTCAAAAAATACTTTTTAAACTCTTGTAAATGTTTTTTATTTTTTTTGTTTTTGTACAAGCATTTTTCCTGAAGTTTTACAAGTCCTATAGAGAAGAGTATGGAAGAGATGCCAGAGAAAAACCCCATACACCGAGCATGCTGCATTTTGGAAACAATCGCCACTAACACTAAGGCTAAGCTTCCACCATTCATTTTTGATGACTTTTTGAGGCTTCACTTGTGTCTTATACAGTGGGGCAAAAAAGTATTTAGTCAGTCAGCAATAGTGCAAGTTCCACCACTTAAAAAGATGAGAGGCGTCTGTAATTTACATCATAGGTAGACCTCAACTATGGGAGACAAACTGAGAAAAAAAAATCCAGAAAATCACATTGTCTGTTTTTTTAACAATTTATTTGCATATTATGGTGGAAAATAAGTATTTGGTCAGAAACAAAATTTCATCTCAATACTTTGTAATATATTCTTTGTTGGCAATGACAGAGGTCAAACGTTTTCTGTAAGTCTTCACAAGGTTGCCACACACTGTTGTTGGTATGTTGGCCCATTCCTCCATGCACATCTCCTCTAGAGCAGTGATGTTTTTGGCTTTTCGCTTGGCAACACGGACTTTCAACTCCCTCCAAAGGTTTTCTATAGGGTTGAGATCTGGAGACTGGCTAGGCCACTCCAGGACCTTGAAATGCTTCTTACAAAGCCACTCCTTCGTTGCCCTGGCGGTGTGCTTTGGATCATTGTCATGTTGAAAGACCCAGCCACGTTTCATCTTCAATGCCCTTGCTGATGGAAGGAGGTTTGCACTCAAAATCTCACGATACATGGCCCCATTCATTCTTTCATGTACCCGGATCAGTCGTCCTGGCCCCTTTGCAGAGAAACAGCCCCAAAGCATGATGTTTCCACCACCATGCTTTACAGTAGGTATGGTGTTTGATGGATGCAACTCAGTATTCTTTTTCCTCCAAACACGACAAGTTGTGTTTCTACCAAACAGTTCCAGTTTGGTTTCATCAGACCATAGGACATTCTCCCAAAACTCCTCTGGATCATCCAAATGCTCTCTAGCAAACTTCAGACGGGCCCGGACATGTACTGGCTTAAGCAGTGGGACACGTCTGGCACTGCAGGATCTGAGTCCATGGTGGCGTAGTGTGTTACTTATGGTAGGCCTTGTTACATTGGTCCCAGCTCTCTGCAGTTCATTCACTAGGTCCCCCCGCGTGGTTCTGGGATTTTTGCTCACCGTTCTTGTGATCATTCTGACCCCACGGGGTGGGATTTTGCGTGGAGCCCCAGATCGAGGGAGATTATCAGTGGTCTTATATGTCTTCCATTTTCTAATTATTGCTCCCACTGTTGATTTCTTCACTCCAAGCTGGTTGGCTATTGCAGATTCAGTCTTCCCAGCCTGGTGCAGGGCTACAATTTTGTTTCTGGTGTCCTTTGACAGCTCTTTGGTCTTCACCATAGTGGAGTTTGGAGTCAGACTGTTTGAGGGTGTGCACAGGTGTCTTTTTATACTGATAACAAGTTTAAACAGGTGCCATTACTACAGGTAATGAGTGGAGGAAAGAGTAGACTCTTAAAGAAGAAGTTACAGGTCTGTGAGAGCCAGAAATCTTGATTGTTTGTTTCTGACCAAATACTTATTTTCCACCATAATATGCAAATAAATTGTTAAAAAAACAGACAATGTGATTTTCTGGATTTTTTTTTCTCAGTTTGTCTCCCATAGTTGAGGTCTACCTATGATGTAAATTACAGACGCCTCTCATCTTTTTAAGTGGTGGAACTTGCACTATTGCTGACTGACTAAATACTTTTTTGCCCCACTGTAGTTCCAGCAAAGTGGACGGGATTTATAGAAATCTCATGCCCACTCTGCTTTTTTTTTACCCAGTGCAAACTGACCTGCGGTGCGTTTTTCAAATCCGCAAAATGTAAGTTTCACTTGTGAGTTTTATGTGAAGATTTTTCCCATAGACTGTGGAAAATCCACATATACAAAACACACATGCATGTAATCTATATATACTGTATATAATTGTCTAAGGGCTATTTTCGTCTGTTTGTCTGTCTGTCTGTAACTTCCGTAATGGAAATCCCGCGTCGCTGATTGGTTGCGGCTGGCTGGGTGGGACCAATCAGCGACAGGCATAGTCCAGCCGTGAACTGGCCCCTCCCTACTCTCCTCAAGTCAGTGCCCCCCTCCCTACTCCCCTCCAGTCAGTGCCAGTGTGTCACCCCATCCTGGACCAACTTTTTACTATTGATGCTGCCTATGCAGCATCAATAGAAAAAAGATATAATGTTAAAAATAAAAAATTGTGCTATTCTCACCTTTCGATGTCCACCGATGCGCGCGATGCTGCCGCCAGCTTCCGTTCCCAGTGATGCATTGCGAAATTACCCAGATGACTTAGTGGTCTTGCGAGACCGCTAAGTCATTGCGTGCATCGGGACAGCTTCGGTGGACGCTGGAGGGTGAGTATATAACTATTTTTTATTTTAATTTTTTTTAAGAGGGATATGGTGCCCACACTGCTATAAACTACATGGGCTGTGTTATATACTGTGTTGGCTGTGTTATATACTGCGTGGGCTGTGTTATATGCTGCCTGGCTGCTATATACTACGTGGGCAGTGTTATATACTGCGTGGGCTGTGTTATATACTATGTGGCCTGTGTTATATACTGCGTGGGCTGTGCTATATATTACGTGGGCTGTGTTATATACTGCGTGGCTGCTATATACTACGTGGCTGCTATATACTACGTGGCTGTCTGTGTTATATACTATGTGCCTGTGCTATATACTACATGGCTGTCTGTGTTATGTGAGCTATGCTATATACTATGTGGCTGCTATATACTACGTGGCTGTCTCGTATACTACATAGCTGTGCTATATACTACGTGGCTATCTGTGTTATATACTATGTGGCTGTGTTATATACTACGTGGCTGTCTGTGTTATATACTATGTGCCTGTGCTATATACTACATGGCTGTCTGTGTTACATGAGCTGTGCTATATACTATGTGGCTGCTATATACTACGTGGCTGTCCTATATACTTTGTAGCTGTGCTATATACTACATGGCTGTCTGTGTTATATACTATGTGCCTGTGCTATATACTACGCGGCTGTCTGTGTTACGTGAGCTGTGTTATATACTATGTGGCTGCTATATACTATGTGGCTGCTATACACTACGTGGCTGTCCTATATAGTATGTAGCTGTGCTATATACTACGTGGCTGTCTGTGTTATATACTACGTGGCTGTGTTATATACTACGTGGCTGTGCTATATACTACGTGGCTGTGCTATATACTACGTGGATGCTACATACTACGTGCCTGTGCTATATACTACGTGGCTGTCTGTGTTATATACTATGTGGCTGTGTTATATACTACGTGGCTGTGCTATATACTACACGGCTGTGCTATATACTACGTGGCTGCTACATACTATGTGCCTGTGCTATATACTACGTGGCTGTCTGTGTTATATACTACGTGCCTGTGCTATATACTACGTGGCTGTCTGTGTTATATACTATGTGGCTGTGTTATATACTACGTGGCTGTGCTATATACTACGTGGCTGTGCTATATACTACGTGGCTGCTACATACTACGTGTCTGTGCTATATACTACATGGCTGTCTGTGTTATATACTACGTGCCTCTGCTATATACTATGTGGCTGTCTGTGTTACGTGAGCTGTGCTATATACTATGTGGCTGCTATATACTATGTGGCTGTCCTATATACTTTGTAGCTGTGCTATATACTACGTGGCTGTCTGTGTTATATACTACGTGCCTGTGCTATATACTACGCGGCTGTCTGTGTTACGTGAGCTGTGTTATATATTATGTGGCTGCTATATACTATGTGGCTGCTATATACTACGTGGCTGTCCTATATAGTATGTAGCTGTGCTATATACTACGTGGCTGTCTGTGTTATATACTACGTGGCTGTGTTATATACTATATGGCTGTGCTATATACTACATGGCTGTTCTATATACTACGTGGCTGTGCTATATACTACGTGGTTGTCTGTGTTATATACTACGTGGCTGTGTTATATACTATGTGGCTGTGCTATATACTACATGGCTGTGCTATATACTACGTGGCTGTGTTATATACTACGTGGCTGAGCTATATACTAAGTGGCTGTGCTAAGCGCGATGTACATACATACATATTCTAGAATACCCAATGTTTTAGAATCGGGCCACCATCTAGTAACTTTATCAATAAGGTTTTGTGAAAGCCAAATACCAGGAAGTATCAAAAACAAAACAACTTTATTTAAAACAAGATATATCAAAATGAGACAAAAACTGCAGTGTTAAAAATGAGATATAAATGGATGTAAAAAAGTGCACTCAAAAAAGCAATGAAAAAAACAGCAAGTAACATAATTTACCTAAAAATCAGCAAAATCAAAAACTCATCAAATAATCATTGGGGAAGGGGAATTTATCAGCCAATGTGCACTAGTTTTCGGTGCGAGTTGTGTCAAACATTTTGACAAATTGATGCATGCACCAATATTTCATCCACATTGTATAAAATAAAAAAAATTAGCTTGGTCATTGCTATCATGTTAACCAATGTGGCCAGCAAATTTGCTAAGTGGAAAGTCGGAAGTGGGAGAATTATTGGTGCAAATCTATGCTGACAGCTATCTCTCCTGACTCCAATATACACATGAATGCTCATTTGTTCCTTATGGGGAAGGGAGTAATGGTCACAGACAGACAGTTCTGGCAGCAGCTTACTTAGGTCACGTTCACATGTTCAGTATTTGGTCAGTATTTTACATCAGTACTTGTAATCCAAAAATAGGAGTGGGTGAAAAATGCAGAACTGGTGATGCTTTTCTATTATGCTCGAGTCACACTAGCGTATAAAAAAATCGGTCCAATGTTGTACCAGAAAAGTAGTAATTTTTCTCAAATAGCATCTGTTTGACATCCATATGAAATGTGATTTTAACATCAACATTTACATTCTGTATTTCTCTATGCCATTTAAAGCTAGTTTTCTAACTAGTAAAGCAATGCTATATACAGATATACATAGATTGATAGATATGAGATACATAAGATAATGTGTGCAAAAACTGTAAAGCGCTGCGGAATATGTTAGCGCTATATAAAAATAAAGATTATTATTATTATTATTATAAATAGATCGATAGATCAATGGATAGAATGGATAAATACAATAGAGAAATAGATAGAAAGATGTCATGAGATACATTATTAGTGCATCCGTGTGTAGTTTACTGTACATGTATTCAGCTAATTAATAAATACATAAATGAAAAAAATGACTTGTGGTCCCCCCAAATTTTAATAATCAGCCAAGGTAAAGCAGACAGCTGTTTACATCAACCCCATAAACCCATTACCTCGATTGTCAACATATCTGGACAGTTGGGAAGAGGCAACGCTAAGCACCAGAAGTGGCACATCTAATAGATGTGCAATTTGTAGAGTGGCTGAGGGTGTTGTGAATTCCGCTCTTGGGCTCCCTCCGGTGGTTGTAAGTAGTATTTTTGTGAGTTCTGCTCTTGGGCTCCCTCCTGTGGTTTTGAGTGGTATGGCTGCTTCTTGGATTTAGCTTCTGCAGCTATTTTCACTGATCGTCTTTCAGGCTCGGCTATATTAGTCTGGCCTTAGCCCTCATTCAATGCCAGTTGTCAATTGTTCCAGCCTGGAGTCATTGCTCTTTGGATTTTCCTGACACTCTGACCAGTTCTGCAAAGCTAAGTCCTTCCATGTCCTTTGCAGTTCACTTATTGTGGACTTTGTTGTTCAGTACTGTCTTTGTTTTTGCTCATTTGTCCAGCTTATCAGTATGGATCTATTCAGCTAAGCTGGAAGCTCTGGGCAGCAGAGTTTGCCCTCCACACCTTTAGTTAGGTGTGGAGATTTTTGCATTTCTCTGCGGTGGACTTTTTCTAGGTTTTATTACTGACCGCACAGTGCTCTTTCCTGTACTATTCCTATCTAGCTAGAAGTGGCCTCCTGTGCTAAATCTTGTTTCATACTACGTATGTCATTTCCTTCTCCTCTCACAGTCATTACATGTGGGGGGCTATCTATCATTTGGGGATTTTCTCTGAGGCAAGATAGTTTTCCTGCTTCTATCTTTAGGGGTAGTTAGCTCTTAGGCTGTGACGAGATGCCTAGGCAGAGTTAGGAGCATTCCACGGCTACTTCTAGTGTTGTGTTGAGCTTAGGGACTGCGGTCAGTATAGTTCCCACCTGCTCAGAGCTAGTCACATGTCGCTCCTTAATCACCAGACCATAACAGTGGGCTGGTCTTTTTAGGATCGGAAGGGGCCATTATTCATGGACCTTCCCAGCCTATTAATATCAACCCACCGCTGTCTGCTTAGCCTTTGCTGGTTATTAAAAATAGGGGGGGCCACACATAACTTTTTTAAGATTCCACCTTTTTAATAACCAGCAAAGTCTAAGTAGGCAGCTGTGAGCTTTTATTAATAGGCTAGGAAGCTTCATAGCTGCCGGACTCTTCTCAGTCTGATAATATAAGCTCACAGTTGTCTGCTTTCCCTTAGTTGGTTATTAAAAATAAAGGGGGACCCATGTCATTTTTTATAAATAATGTATTTATTTAATAGCTTAAATAAAGCTAAATACCCTTTAGTGCCACATAAAAGGCACTAAAGAGTGCCAGTTTATTATGTGTAGACTGCCTCTCTCTTTTCATATTTTATCCAATATCTATCTATCTATCTATCTATCTATCTATCTATCTATCTCTCTATCTATCTATCTATCTATCTATCTATCTATCTATCTATCTATGTATCTATTCTAACTAATGATGAGCAAACGTGCTTGGATAATTTGTAATCTGAGCATGCTCATGTGCTAACTGAGTGTCTTCGGCGTGTTCGAGTAACATGTTCTAGTGCCTGCGGCTGCATGTCTTGCGACTGCTAAACAGTTGCAACATATGCAGGGATTGCCTGTTTTTTAGGCAATGATATTATTCGAGCATGCCGAAGATGCTCGGTTAGCACCCGGGCATGATCAGATAACACCTTATCCAAGGACATTCGCTAATCACTAATTCTAACTGTTCGGGCTGTGAATTTACTGTACTTGACTGATAAAATGTCGGGTTTACTTTGAGACGGGTGCGTGAAAATTGGACACCAAACGCATGGTCCGTGTGCCGTGCGATTTTTTTCTCGCACCCATTGACTTGCATTGGCGAGTGCGATCTGATTATCGAATCCACTCGCAGCATGCTGTGATTTGTTTCTCAGCCCGATCCGAGCTGAGAAAAAGCTCACAGACGAGAACTGACTCATTTAATAACATTGATTAGAGTGCAATGCATTGCTTTGTCGCATTGCACTCCTCCGTATTATATGCCAGCATGAGTGAGCCCTTACATTTCCTCTTTGAGTGTCCCACTCCTGACTCTTGCTTACTGATGCAAAATGCTGACCAAATACTGATCAGCTGACACTGGAGAGAAAAAGACACAGGTGTGGATTCAAGCGCCCTGATCCTTCTCTTCAGCCGGCATCATCCTTTGTGGTAGAGTTGGGAGACCATCATACACATTTGATGGTGGGCCACTCTTAAGGGCTCATTCGGTTGTCAGTTATTTTCTCTGTGAGAAAATCATCACAAGTTTCATCCGAGTTTCATCAATTTTTCTTGCATGAAAAGAGAAAAAAATCTTCAGCTTCTCCTATCAGTCTGTGAAAATTGGTTGGCACATGGATAGCCTCCGAGTGCTGTCGAATTATTTTCACGGATCCATAGACTTGCATTGCCGATTTTGATCCAATACATGGACCAATATTGGCCATAGGAAATAATTGGATTGTGAACAGCCTCATAGACTATAATAGGTCCAAGTGCTCTCTGTGAAAAACATGGATAACTCTTGTATAAGAGATACTGAGCCATTAATCAACAGACAGCTATCTCGTCTTCAGCGTATATAGGAAATTAAAGGGACTCTGTCACCTGAATTTGGCGGGCTCTGTGTCCGGTCCGATGGGCGGTGTTTTCTCTCCTTTCATTCACCCCTTCCTTTCCCGCTGGCCGCAATATTATCTTGAATATGAGTCTGCTTCCTCCGTAGTTCACGCGGGCGCAATGCAATCTTGCCTTGCGCACACGCAGTATGCTTTGCCCAACTGCGGGCAAAGCCGAAAAGCATTACTGCGTATGCGCAGCCGCACTATGTCCCAGAAGTATTTTGCTGTGCTCCGGGACATAGTGCGGCTAATAATAATAATGCTTTTTGGCTTTGCCTGCAGTTGGGCAAAGCATACTGTGCGTGCACAAGGCAAGATTGCATTGCGCAGGCGTGAACTACGGAGGAAACAGACCCATATTCCAGATAATATTGCGGCCAGCGGGAAAGGAAGGGGTGAATGAAAGGAGAGAAAACACCGCCCATTGGACCGGACAGAGAGCCCGCCAAATTCAGGTGACAGAGTCCCTTTAAAAATAATATTGTGAATTGATATAATCCATAATGGTGTTTGACCCAACGATTTCCCTTATATCCAGCAATCTGCAGCCAACCCTTCTCTGACGACCTTATAAAGCAGGACACCAGTTTGGTCTGCTTAATATTCAGCCTCAGATTTAACTTCTCCTAATTCCTAGCACTCTCCAGGCTAAGAATCACAAACTGCTGGTGCCAAACGCGAGCAAATTCTGTTTTGATGTAAATGTCTGGAGTTCAGATGAGACACTTGAGATCTGCTGGGAGAGATGTTGGTTTGGTTCCAAACTGAAGAATATTAAATGTCTTTTTGGGAGATTTACACATGGATTAGTAACAGTTAAACGGTTCTTCATGGCACTCAACCAGCTCAAGAGAAATTTATAAAACTCTAGACCAGGATTTATTCTTTTACATTTTTGAATATTCTGTTACATGACTGAGCAACCACTTCCTTAGATAAAAATTATTCAATCCTCCGGCCGTGTAGAGCATGTACATATCCACTCAAAATTGCGGTGTGTGAACGATCCCATATAGGCGCGTTTATATCTACGACTGGCGATACTGAACGACTGCAACTTGTTTAGTGATTGGCAGTTATGTAATTGTCATTTTACAGCAGCTCAAAAACGAGATTAAAAAAAAGCAAGCGTGTGCATGAGATGCAAAATGTAATTTTTTTTTTACCACGGAAAAAAGGAGCAAAGTTAAGTGCTGCAAAAATGCCACGTGTGAGCGTATCCATAGACTATATAGGTTACCTTCAAATGAGATCGTCTGCTACTGTAACTTTGCATTCACCAAAGTTGTCTCTGTGAAGTAGGTTATACACAGTAGACTCATGTCAGCCGAACCCGCCTATATCAATGGGTATTACTGATGGTCTGTTGTGTATGGGGGAGTCTGCCAAATGACGGTTGATAAAGATGTCAATGGTGTATGTCCATTTTTGGACTGCTGACCGTATTTTTCCACTAGGGATAAGCCACTGACTCGTGATGAGTGGACCAGATGAGTAGCCAGTTTCCTACTCCACACTGATGAGGGGCAAACACCCTGAAACAGCTGTCTGTGAATGGATACCATGTTTTGGCATAGGTGGTTTTCCTTTTTGGATGCTGCCCTTCCCGTGGTTGTTCCTTCCCGGTGAAAGACCTGGCTATTTATTGCTTGCGTTGAGAAACACGTGATGGTGTCTCTGTGGCTTTTCTACATGGACCAGTGGAAGTTCAGGTTTATCGAGTTCAACCAAACTTTAGTCCAAAGTTCCCAAGTTCGGTTTGGGTACCAGAATTTTACCAGAACTTAAACCGAACCTCATTGAAATCAATGGGGATGTGAACTTTGGAGCTGGGAAATTTCTCTTTCTCTCCTCCCTGGAATCCTGAAATGTAAGACAGACTTGTAAGAGAAGTCTATGTTCAGAGTTCAACACCAGACACTATGTAACCGGTACGACCCCAAACTTTAAAATTCGGGTTTGCTCAATCCTACCACTGATGTAGTTCTTTCTCATAAAGAAAACAGAGGCATCTCGCGTAGTGAACACTCCTGTCTATGGGAGTTGGCTGAGATGGTAAGGGAATGATCTTTTGTCCATCAGGCCATGCAGGCCATCTTTCTGGGCCGAGCATCTGGAAGGCCTCAAATTTAGATGTGCACAGCGTGTCATTCTCCCTTTTAAGTGACCATGTCACTTTTTTCAAACAACGCCCTTCTATGGCTCCATCTTGCTCCTTACCTTCTATTCAATAGACTTGTAGATGCCGAAACTCCATGTAGTGATGGAGCAACTGGGCGTCACACAGAAGAAATCTACTAAAAGTTCTGTTTTAATTGTTTGATTGGCAAAAAAAAGTTTAAAGGAGCAAAACTGGTAGGAACATATTTAGAAAACTATCTAAAAGAAAAATAGTCATTGTTGCTTAAAGCAACACACAACTGCTTTCATTTCAAAATTTGATTTTGAAAAATAAAAGCTGCACTGTGATCTGTTGCTATTGGCAACAAAGACAATTTTTCTTTTAGATCTTTTCATAAATCTGCCCCTTTGTGTTGCGATTTATGTAAAGCGTGACACACTGCTTTAAAGTGGACCTTTCATTAAGTTTTTATTTTAATTTGAACTGTTACCTCCTCCTAATTATTGCTGCTTCACTGTTTCTTGAATAGTTATTCATTTTTTTCTGTGCCTCCTCATTCCAAAGTTATGCGCATCAAAAATAAAAAACTTGTTTTTAACCTTAAACCAACTGGGCGTGTACCAAAGATAGTCTTTGTTTTTACCTCTGATGCTGGCCAATCAAAACACTGGCCACGCCCATAAGGAACTTCTGCTGCATACACCCAGTAGGTTGAAAGGAAATTTAATTCCGGGAGACATAACGTTGGAACGGAGGGGCACAAAAGAAAAATAAAAACTGTTCCAAAATCGGTGGAATGATGACAATTGGATGATATAAAAAATACAATGACAGGTCCCTTTTTAAAGAACACCGTTATGTCTTACTCACCCTCCTCAGGACCCAGTCTTAACAATATGTTTTAGTTTATTTCTAGAATTTTCCTTTAAAGGTTTAATTTCAAACTTCAGATAAAATAGTTTTAATCTCTTCAAGAAACTAAGAATAAATTCAAGACTATATACCGTATATACTTTATAGATTGACTATATTTTATTACATATATATGAGGCATCTGTAAACTTCTATTCTGGCAATGTTGCTTTAATCTGAAGAAAGAAATCAACATGTTATAATCAATAAAGCAGATATCACATTTTAATAACAGCTTAATATCCTCAGCATATGTTTACAATCTGCAATGCATTCACATGTGTCTAAAGAAAAAATATATATTTTATTAAAATATTCTGTTGGAACAGTTTTAAGAAAACCAATACAATATATTAGGTTTTTTATTTTACATCTAAAGAATAATTTATAGTTTTTCAGAATTTTATATGAGTAGAAATATTCAGGAGTCGTCTCTGTAAATTCAGAAATATTGCTAGAAAAATAGATTTTTGAGAATTTCTATTTACTAATTAGATCATCAATTTCCAAAGTGAAATATTAGTGACCTTTCGTTTTGCAATCGGCTTTAAATTTATCTCATTTAGCTGCAGTTATAGCCTCTTCAAGGAACACTAAATCAAGGAATGAATGTTTAAATTGAAGGGAACCTGTTACCAGAAAAGATGCTGTTAACCTGCAATTATGGGGTTAGTCTGCAGGTTAACAGAGTTCTGAACCTGCCCGATGCTGGCGCTGGTTCAGTCACCGCTCTGAGTCTACAGAGGCTGTAACTGCAACTGCGAACAGCGCCCCGACTGACAGTCAGTACAAGGGGCGCAATTACAGCTGCCGCTCTGTATAAAGTGCAAGGTGTTAGGCGTCTGTTAAAACATAAAATATTAATAAGACGTTTATGTCTGAAAAAAATAGTGACTATTCTGAACAAGAAAGTTCATATGAGTTAATCAAAAAATACACGATTGCAAATGTAAAAACGGTAGAGGGAGTTGAGTTGGCAAGACATAGTTTACCCAAGACTAAAGATGAGCGAACTCAAACTTAAAAGTTCAGCGCTCGTACTGGACAGTTAGTGTCCGGTGCTAAACACCAACATGGACTTTACCCAGAAATCCGTTGCAAGGTTCGGAATTCTGGGGGAAGCCTGTTTCAGTGTTTGGAGTTATGGGGTAAGACCATTGTAGAGAAAGAGAGGGAGAGGGAGAGAGAGATATATTTGATTCTTTTTACCTAGATCCAAATTTCCGGTGTCCATTGTTTTCAAAGGGGTTTGGGTTCTGGCTCAAGTTCATGTACAGTTCTGGTACCTGAACTGAAGTTTAGAATAATGTTCCTTGAGTTTGTGATCCCTACCTAAGGCGTTGACAGAGCAGTGAGTTGGTTGGACATTGTTTACTCAAACACATTGCCTAATTTTTGCTTTTTTTTGCACTTACTGATTGCTTTCTATGAGTGCAAAAACGCCACAAAAGCGCTGAAACAAATGACATGCTGCAGTTTTAAAAAATGAAGCAATTTTCTAATTCAGTCAGGGAAAAATAAACAAGCATGTGAATGATATTTCTGAAAGCGCATAGCTTTTGCTGGTACTGTATAAAGAAGCTTTAATTTGCATAGTAAAAGAAGTAAAAACAAAACCACACCAAAAAAAGCAGCAAAAATGCAACATTGAACATAGCCTAAGAAGGACTTAGGAGGTCCAAATAGGTCTTAGGCATTATCTGTACCAATTTTCTTTGCCACCACTAAACCTAGAAACATTTGCAAAGTTAAAGACACTCTACCTCTTTTTGAGTTAGTGGCCACTTGTTAAAGGCTTTGCTGTCTTCTGTTTAACTCTGAGAATGGAGTCCCCACTTAAAGGGACTTTGTCACCCCCAAAATCGTATCTGAGCTAAGCGCACCGGCATCAGGGGCTTATCTGCAGCATTCTGTAATGCTGTAGATAAGCCCCCAATGTAACCTGAAAGATGAGAAATAAAGGTTAGATTATACTCACCCAGGTGCGGACCCGCTGTGGTCCGGTCCGATTGCCATCGCGATCCAGGTCCAGCACCTTCTATCTTCATTTGATGACGACCTCTTCTTGTCTTCTTGCTGTGGCTCTGGCAAAGGCTACTTTATCTGCCCTGTTGAGGGCAGAGCAAAGTACTTCAGTGCGCAGGCGTCAGGACAGACAAAGTATGGAGGCGCTGGACCCGGATCGCGATGCCCATCAGACCAGACAGCACCAGGACCGCCCCTGGGTGAGTATAATCTAACCTTTATTTCTCATTTTTCAGGTTACATTGGGGGCTTATCTACAGCATTCAAGAATGCTGTAGATAAGCCCCTGATGCCGGTGGGCTTAGCTCAGATGCGATTTTTGGGGTGACAGAGTCCCTTTAAGTCCATCAAGCAATATATTTACAGGGGCACCAAATGCCACTTATTATTCTTTTTACAAGCCAATACTACTGATGTTAAGAGGAGTAGAGCAGTAGTACTTGGGAGTGGCAATTACACAGTGTGTAATCATAGCTGATAACAGTTGCTTGGTCGGGGTGATGGTTGTCTAACCGTGACTGATCTAATATTTGGGACCTGTCTAAAGGTAGCTAATGTCGTAGCAGTGGACCACTCCTTTTTTAAATCACAGTGGGGGATTTGAGTGTGTAATACTATGATCACTTATATACTACACTGTAATATCTGAGTAATGCTGTGTATTATGGCCATCAGTGTAAAACTGATAAGGAGCTTACATAGACCCGGGGGCCATTGCTTGGACCTGGGTTGCCAAAGCAAACCAATTGATGCCCCATAATTACATTGCATTGGCAATGAATGGGCTGACAGAGGTAGATCACTCCTTTGGTATGATTATTTAAATGTGGCTGTCAACATTGAGCATTAGAACATCAGCGGGGATGGCATCTGACCCCTACAATCAATAGTTTCCAGAGACCTCAGCACAGCGCAAAAGAATGGCAGACCCCTTTACTCACAAGATCTACTGATGTCTTGAAAGAAAATGCAATGATAACAAATTTGCAATTTGACCAAACTATTAATTTGTTTCCCATTTTCCAGTACACTATATGTTAAAACTAACGGTGTTGCTCAAAAGTACAATATGTCCCGCAAAAAACAAGCCCTCACACGGCCATTTTGACCAAAAAAATAAAAAAGTTATGGCTCTGCGAAGAAGGGAAGCAAAAAATGAAAACACAAAAACGAAAAATGGCTGGGGTTAAGGGGTTAAAAGAAAAAAAAAGGATTAGCCATAATGCTCTCATTGTGAAAAGCAAGATAATCTTGTAGTTATGATACTTTTTAATGGCTAACAAAAATAAAATGAATGATGTTACAAAACAAGCTTTCGGGATTTCCTAGGTCCCTTCCACAGTCATGGTACCTCATTTCCTCATTACCATGCCTGAAGAAGTAACATCATTCATTTTATTTTTGTTAGCCATAGAAAGGATCATAACTATCAGAACATCAGCAACTGATGCCAGAATGAACACATAGAAAACTATAAGTAAGGATCAGTCCTGGATACAGTTTGTTTTTATTCACTCTGACGCTGTAGTAAAACGCTGGAGGAAAAATCAACAAATAGCCGAATGTATAAGACTGAGGTTTTACAGTAGGGTTTTACAATTCCTCCAAAATTTTAACACTTGTGTCTGTTAGTTATTCACTTCTTTAATTCCTCCAGTAATAACAGCTACAACAATCACCATTATTACTACATATTAACAGCAAATTTACTATACCTTTGAACAGGCTGTAAAATTTATTGGAAACATTTGTACTTTGCCTTTTGTCGTACAATTTTAATCTTGATGTGTCGCTCACATATGTTTTCTATTTTTCTATTTTCAGCCAGTGCATTTTTATGTTTATAAGTCCCAGATGGTTATCAAATGCAGATATTTCATGTGAGAATGTGTGATGTTTAGGCAGACGTTAGTTTAATGTCTAATCATCTCGGTAATAAGGGGCTATTATGTGTCTTAAAGATCTTGGACGTAACTTCTGTTTCCAATATGGGTTACAACTTCCTATCGGTTGAGACACACCGGAAGATCCAGAACAGTTCACACCTATGAGATACGCAAAGGGTGCAAGAACGGAGGATGTTGCCAGTGTTGATCAGAATTACCTAACAGATCTTTCTTAGCATCTCACTCCCACACTTTGCTACATAAGGTGACTTTTAACCGATGGCATTTGAGCATTTAGTTCAGACCTATAGCAATGCATTTTGCTTCACAGATGTCGGTTTCTTGTGGTTGTCATCAATTTTTATTATTCTCAAAGAAAATAAATTGGAGAAAAAATAATCAAAACTTTACCCCCAGCTGTAAAATAATCATAACATTTTACACATTTAGCTGTAATGTTTTTTCTTCATCATATTTTACTTTAAGGTTTTACTTAATGTGAACACTTTGGATAGACATATTAAGGATTGTGGTAGTTAATAAATATGTTTGCATGAGTCTTTAAATTGGCATATTATTTATTTATTTAACAGTCTTCAGCTCGGACTCGAGCCATGGCGACTTGATGGATGAAAGCTCTGAAGGAAGATAGATCTTGTGCAAGTCTAGTTTGTTTCTCCAAGGTCTTCTTTGCCGGTATCTTCATAGCATCAAGCCATCGGGTTGCTGGTCTTCCTCTTCGCCTTGTTCCTTCTATTCTTCCAACCATAATGTCTTCCCCAGTGATTGCTTGATCTCTTCGAATGATGTGTCCAAAGTAGGCAAATTTTAGCTTGGTGATCCTTAATTTGAGTAACATGTTTGACTTGATTTGTTTAAAAATTGATTTTTTTGTTCTTCTTGCCATCCATGATATTGATAACTTCCTTCTCCAGCACCACATTTCGAAGGTGTCGATTCTTCTTCTGTCTCTTTTCTTTATTGTCCATGCTCCACATCTGTATGTTACCACAGAAAAGACAAACTATGTTCAAGCAGTGTCTATGTCGCCAGCGAAATGTTCCTCAATTTGAAGACCTTGTCCAGTTACTTCATTGTTACATTGCCCATAGCTATTTTCCCAGTGACTTCCAGTTTCATCACTGCATCTTGAGTTATTAATGATCCAAGTAGGTTGAAGTCAATTGCAACTTCCAGTTCATAGCCGTCCATCTCAAATGTGTACCAGTTGTACCTGGCAGATATATTACCTAGAGATAAATAATTACCTTGATGATCTGTACACCAGGTGCCTAAAGTTGGCCATACATATTGGATAGCTGTTGGCCAAGCCATCGTTCAGCTGACAGCCATCTCTTCTGGTTCCTCCATACACAGCAACTCTCAACTCCTGTAAAAAGATCGGGATATTGAATTCTAAATAATTGATTATTACGTCTTCGCCAAGGAACGTTCAGGAGGCCGCTATAGACATTAGCTGAGAAATTCCAGGAAATTGGCATATTGGACAGATTTTTATCTAATGTATATGGTGACCTTTAGTTTGAAGTTGAATAAAATATTAGATGTTAACGAAACTGATAGTTTGTTGAGTTAAAAAGTCAACACTGAATAATTGTCTTTGTTGAGCACCGATGGAAAAAAGCATATTTTACTCATGACTGTGTAGACTTTACATGAACAATGTTTTTTTGTAAAGGAACATTTCCAGTACAAAGCGTTGAGCTTTGACCAGTGATAATTGACCATTTATGGCTATTTTTTATTGCATTAATGATTTGAATATGAACTAAAATGAGCATGGCTGCATCAACGTATTGATCCTTCACCAAACAATCAGTTGGTCAATAGTTGTCCGACCACCAAACAACTTGTGTTTAGTCTTTATGGCCACCTTTTGTTTTGCGTTGATGAGTAAAGTTGCCCATGCACTTTCAATATATGTTGGTCGAACGTGTTTAGCTGACAGCTGTCAATTCTAACCCTTCAATAAACCTGCTTCAAAAAAGAAATAAAGGGCTTGGCACTGTAACAAGGCAAAAAAAACCTTTTTTTGTCATTGAAGGTCTCACCCTCTGTAAGAATCTGTAAAATAATGGAAAAAGCAAAAACAAGTGACATAATTGAAAAGAGTTTTTTTTATTTACACTGTTAAAAATGAATTGCTTTTAAGGAAAAAGCAGAGCGTGCTTACAATGTCCATTGTGTGCTGCAACTAGCTCTTCGATGGGTCTCGTTGAAGAGTTAGTTGCATCTCGAAATGGCTGTTTTTAACAGTGTAAAGAAAATAAAGCTCTTTTGTATGGTGAGTGCCACTCTTTTTTACTTTTTCCTGGATAAAACATATGATCTGAATATGGCCAAGCGTTCATGTGATTTGACAATTAGCTGCTACCACACACATTTTCCAGAAGAAGAAATTTGTCCCAATCTTTCTTTTACCCAAACTTTCAGTTGAGAAATAGTCATGAGGCCCCTAGAACATTAAACAGAAAGATCTGTCTGACATTATTCTAATGCGTATGGGGTCTACTATTCTATGCTTCTGTGGGAGATTTTCGTTCACAATGGTTGACATTTATCAGAGTTTTTGCAGCTAATTTATTGCTTAAGTTACAACATTTAATTTCAAGTATTCTATGTGCAGTGGCATGTAAAAGCTTGGTCACCACTGGTCAAAATTACAGTTATTGTGAGCAGTTAAGCAAGTTGAAGATGAAATGATCTCTAAAAGGCCTAAAGTTAAAGATGGCACATGTCTTTTGTATTTTAGGCAAAAAAAAAATATTTCTAACATTTTAAAATATTTCACATTTTAAAAATTACAAGAAGGAAAATGGGCCAATGCAAAAGTTTGGAGATTTGTGTGCTCAGATAACTGTGACCAAAGTTTCAGACCTTAAATATCCTGTTCGGGTTTTGGCTTGTTCACTATCATCATTAGGAAAAGCCAGATGATGCAAATTTCCCAGCTTTATAAAAACCCAGCCTCCTCTGACCTTGTGCCAAAAAGAAGAATTCATGAGTCCTTCTAAGCAGCTGCCCAGCGCTCTGAAAATGAAAATGGTGGAGTCCTACAAAGCAGGAGAAGGCTATAAAAAGATAGAAGGTCTCAAACCTTGGTCAAAGTTATTTGAGCACTCAAATCTCTAAGGGTGCCAAACTTTTGCATCAGCCCATTTTTCTTTTTGTATTTTTTAAAATGAAAAATACAAATAAAATGACAAAATATATATTTTTTTGCCTAAAATACAAAGGAAATGTGTCATCTTTAACTTTAGGCCTTTTAGAGATCATTTCATCTTCAACTTGCTTTACTGTTTATACAATAGCAGTAATTTTGACCAGGGGTGCCCAAACTTTTACATACCATTGTATTACATCTTTAACCCCTTAACCCCCGGAGCTTTTTACGGTTTTGTGTTTTTGTTTTTCGCTCCCCTCCTTCCCAGAGCCATAACTTTTTTATTGTTCTGTCAATATGGTCATGTGAGGGCTTATTTTTTTTTCAGAACGAGTTTCATTTTTGAAGGACACCATTGGTTTTACCATGTCGTGTACTAGAAAAAGGGAAAAAAAATTCCAAGTGCGGTGAAATTGCAAAAAAAGTGCAATCCAACACTTATATATAATACTAGATTGTGGCCCGATTCTAACGCATCGGGTATTCTAGAATATGCATGTCCCCGTAGTATATGGACAATGATGATTCCAGAATTCGCGGCAGACTGTGCCCGTCGCTGATTGGTCGAGGCAACCTTTATGACATCATCGTCGCCATGGCAACCATTATGACATCATCGTCGCTGTGCCCGTTGCTGATTGGTCGAGGCCTGGCGGCAATTATATATATAGATAACGTGAAGGTAATCCTTCGTAATTCCGAAACACGCATCGGGGTGCGCTGTACTTGAGGGACGGACATCATCAGTCATCAGGTAGTTTACTGTTCGCTCTATGCTATATATGGCTTGTTATTCTTAGGACAATGGTGTATTTTTTCTATTATTGGCCCACAATCTTTCAATATATTGCCTTCACTTTTCCTTAATTTTTTTACACTTCGTAAGTGGCAGTTTCTTTATCATTAACCCACATTCCCCCTTATACTTTTTTCAACATTTATAATACACTTTACGTTTTATATCTTCCTTGACATTCCCTTCACGTTATATTATATATATGGGTATGATTTATATACATAAATTTAACCTCTACACGTTTGGCTAAATTACTGCCTTTGTTATTTATTGATTAATTGGCGGTTATATAAGCACGGTTGCACATTCAATTATACACATAGTGTTGGTATTGTTTACTATTGCATAGCACACATAGCACTATTTGCACTTTCGCTATATTTATTTTATGAGGTACTACTACATATATATACATATTTTTTATATCTTCCTTTGTGGGTATATAGTTTTCTTACACCCTGTGTCCTAATATTGATTTATATGTATAATTGTCCATCCTGAGATTTATTATGGTTTCATGATTTTTCAAGTACAGGTACATGTGATAGTGCCATTTTGCCAAAATTCCGAATAAAGGCTTTTTTTAATTAATATCATATGCTCTTTGGCGTTTTTATATATTTTATTATTCTTTATCCAGATTTGTTTGCGTTGTTTTTCTAGTACCCCGAGTGGTTTGCCTCTCACCCTTTGTATATCAGTAAACTCCACCCACTTGTATATATATATATATTCCACTGATTATTCGTAAATGGAGTAGCAAACTCTGGTGGGTCCATATATATTTTTTACTGTGTACATATTTCTTACATTTCTCCCACTGTCTACTCATCTCTTTTTGTCTTCTTCTTCATGCCTGAAGTTATTACGTGTGAAAGGGGCAAATATAGACAAGTAAAATAAACATGAGTAAGACAAGGCACACACAAGAACAGAAGGAGAGAGGACCCTGCCCGCGAGGGCTCACAGTCTACAGGGGAGGGGTGAGGATACACTAGGAGAGGGTAGAGCTGGTCGTGCGGCGGTTCAGCAGACTAAGGATCACTGCAGGTTGTAAGCTTGTTGGAAGAGGTGGGTCTTCAGGTTCTTTTTGAAGGTTTCCGTGGTAGGCGACAGTCTGATGTGTTGAGGTAGAGAGTTCCAGAGTAGGGGGGAAGCACGGGAGAAGTCTTGTATGTGATTCTGGGAAGAAAAGATAAGAGGGGAGTAGAGAAAGAGATCTTAGAGGATCGAAGGTTGTGTGTGGGTAAGGACCGAGAGACCATGTCACAGATGTATGGGAGAGACTGCCAGAGTGCTAGAGAAGAGGCCGGAGAGTTGGAGGTTGCAGTCGTGGAGGCGGGAGATGATAAGGGCATGCACTAGCATGTTTGTGGTTTCATGGTCAAGGAATGCACGGATCCGGGAAATATTTTTGAGTTTGAGTTGGCAGGAGGAGGCAAGGCTTGGATATGTGGCTTGAGAGAGAGGGTTTTTCTCTTCACTCTCCTTCTCCTTCTCCTTCCTATGTTAATATGAAAATTGGATGAAACTAAGGTCACAATGTGGATTCTTGTTCACGTTACAGACGTTTTGGAAAATATGTCTTATCTATGGCTTTATCTATATATTTGTTGTGTTTTTGTTTCATTCCTAAATAAAAAATTAAAAGATACTGGAGTCTGGCAACATATAAACAAGGAATTTGCAATGTCAAACCATGTAGAATTTTGCAAATAATTTGGCATTGAAGTTTTCAGAGGATGCTCATTATCAAATGTTTTGCATCAATCCACTGTTCATATGAATGGGGACTGCGGAAATCCACAGATAGAAAAACAACCCAATTCAGGTGTATGCAAGTAATTTTATAAATACCTCGGCTGTAAGTGAACCTAATCTTAGGGTTATTGCATGCTCCAAAGCTGCCAGTATAAAAGTACAGATTTACTCCAATGGACATAATTGCCCACATTTATAAAAGAATTGGTGCCATTTTCACCAAATATGTAGTGCTTTCACTTCAACTCAGCCCCTCCATAATTTTGTAATTGCAATTTTTTTTCTGCTTTTGTTTTTTTCTTAGACTTTTTTATGTTTTTGATTATTCCATTATCATAGCAGTATGTTGGATAAGTTGCACTAAAATTATATCATTCTTTTAACCATATAATGTACTAAAAACAGCAAAAAAAATCCAAGTTGGGTAAAATAGTGAAAAATAACAGAATTCTGCCATTTTTTTGGGGGTTTTGTTTTTATACCATTCACTGTGTGGTAATTTGGCTTAACTTGGCCTCATGATTCTTTAGGTCCATACCATAACAGCAATACCAAACTTGTATAAAAAAAAACTCTGTAACTAAGAAATGTGGCTTAGGTAGCCATTTTCTGAGACACAAAACAATTAAATTGATCCGTCAAAGGGTTCACAACATTTTTTGTAACATTTTGAGATATGTGAGGCATATTTATCACATTTTGGGAGGAAAGTGTGGTAAATGAAAAATGGCAGTTCTGGTGTTTTATTTGTTTTTTCTCCTCTTCATAGCATGAACCTAAAGGGTTAATTATTAAATACTTTTAGAGGCTTTTTCAGGCTCTGCAATTTTTTATTTTGTTTAATTACTTTTCAACTGGAAAAACTACCATATACACTCGAGTATAAGCCGAGGTACCTACTTTTGTCACGGAAAACTTGGTAAGCTTATTGACTCAAGTATAAGCCGGGTATGCATTGTCCTCTCATCCCTGTCCTGCCATGCATGGCTCCCTCCCCGTCGCTGTACTGGTAGGAATGATTTCCCATCCCTGTCTGCATGCCTCCCCTGTCCCTGTTATTGCTTGCATGTTTCCCCCTTCCCTGTCCTGGTATGAATGCCTCCCCATCCCTGCCCCTGTCTGCATGCCTCCCCCGTTCCTTCTCTGTATGCATGCCTCCCCGGTTCAGTCCCTGTATGCATGCCTCCCCCGTTCAGTCCCTGTATGCATGCCTCCCCCGTTCTGTCCCTGTATGCATGCCTCCTCTTCCTTGTCCTGTATGAATGCCTCCCAGTTCTGTCCCTGTATGCATGCCTCCTCTTCCCTTTCCTGGTATGAATGCCTCCCAGTTCTGTCCCTGTATGCATGCCTCCCCGTTCAGTCCCTGTATGCATGCCTCCCCTTTCCCTGTCCTGGTATGAATGCCTCCCCGTTCAGTCCCTGTATGCATGCCTCCCCCGTTCTGTCCCTGTAAGCATGCTTCCCCCTTCCCTGTCCTGGTATGAATGCCTCCCCCTTTCTGTCCCTGTATGCATGCCTCCCAGTTCCGTCCCTGTATGCATGCCTCCTTATCCCCATCTGTGTGTGCACGGTTTCTATAGAAAAAAATAAAACATCATGCTTACCTACCTGCATGCTCTCGGTGATAGCACTGCATCTCGTTCCAACTGCCGGCGCCTGCAGCTCTTCCTGTGTTCAGCAGTCACGTGGTACCGCTCATTAAAGTGATGAATATGCACTCCACCCCTATGGGAGTGGAGAAGCATCCATGTTTATCACCTTAATGAGCGGTATCACGTGATCGCTGAGCAGAGGAGAGGAGAGCTGCAGGCAGGCGCCAGCGGCCTGAATGAGATGCAGTGTCAGCACCGAGAGAGCGCAGGTAGGTGAGTATGATGTGTGCGCCGGCTCCTGGCACTCGCTGCTCCGCTGCCCCCTTCCCTGCCAGCTTTCTGTACCGTGACTCGTGTATAAGCCGAGGGGGGCGTTTTCAGCACAAAAAAAGCCGAGGGGGGCGTTTTCAGCACAAAAAATGTGCAGCATGAATGCATAATGCATTATGCACGAGTATATACGGTATTTATGACAACCTTTAGTCTTGCTGTCCTATGAAACGGTCTAACCTACGATTTTATTTAACCCCTTAACAACCAGAAGTATTTTTGTTTTTGCTTTTTGTTTTTTGCTGCCCTACTTCCCAGAGCCATGACTTTAATATCTTTGGTCAAAATAGCCATGTGAGGGCTGTTTTTTTGAGGGACTAGGGTTGAGCGACCTTGACCTTTTTAGAGTCGAGCCGTGTTTCGCGAAACCCGACTATCTTAGAAGTCGAGTCGAGTGGAATTGGCCGATTATCGCGAAAAGTCGGGTATCGACCGAAACACGAAACCCAAAGCAAGTCAATGGGGGAGCATAGTCGGCAGTGAGTGGAGGCCAGGAAAACACCTACACTGCCCATTTTAATGGCAAAAACATCCATTCTTGTTACAGAAGCTTGTCAATCGTAATTTAGCTTATAATAATTGGAAGGCATTTGAAATTGGGGGTCATTTGGCTAAAGTTGTGGGGGGTAGGGCTGGTTCAAGTAATTAGTGGGCCCAGGAAATCTGGGCCACGTCACGGCAGTGGAGCAGGGAGAGGTAAGTATTTCAACTTTGCAAGTGCTGTGATCCTGAGCAAGCAGGGGGGGCCCACTCGTTGGCATTGGCACTGGCACAGGGCCCCTCAAAGTACAGCGGTGTGTTTGCACGGCGGGGGTGCCTCCCACCGGCAGCAACACTTTTGCGTACTATGAGAGGCCCTGTGCCAGTGACGTCGCCAACTAGTATTCCTCCCCCCACCTGATGAAGGAACCTGCACTTTCATCTGCACCTTCCTCTTTGTCCCCGTGTAAGGTGGTATGGTATGCGGGAAGAGGAACCTGACTTTCAGCACGGTCACAATCTTGCTGTGTAGCATGCACGGGGAATGTTGCGTTATGGGTCAATGTACCAGCAGACTCATCTATCACTGGCTGGGCAATGGGCAGGATGAGGAGGAAACACAGATATAGGCCCAAAGAATAAAGTGGGCTAAATGCAGTTCAAAATTGGTAACACAAGACTAACCAGGGGGCATTGCAGTGGAGGACAACTGGAACGAGAGGCTGACACAGAGAGTAGGCCCAAATCAGTAAGTAGTCGAAATGCAGTTCAAAATTGGCAACCGTAGTAAACAGGCGGCACAGCTTTGTTCAGTGGAGGAGAACAGCAAGGAGTGGCAGACACCGATAGTAGGCCCCAACCCAACTAGTAGGCCAAATGCAGTCTAACATTAACAACTACTTAACGAGAGCCTGAAAATGGAATTTCAGGACAGGAAACCAGGAGAACAGCAAGGAGCGGCAGACACTGTTAGTAGGCCCCAAACCAACTAGTACGCCAAATGCAGTTGTTCCATTTAACCACAATTTAATGAGAGCCTGAAGATAGAAGCTCAGGAAAGGCAACCTGGAGAACACCTTGGAGTGGAAGACACCGTCTCTACACCCCATGCCCAATTTGTAGGCCTAATGCAGTGTAGTTTCCAACAACTACTAAACGAGAGTAGGAAGATCGAAGCAATGTGGACGAAATCTGGGGAACACCTTGGAGTGTAACACACCGTCTCTCTACACCCCATACCAAATTTGTAGGCCTAATGCAGTGTAGTTTGCAACAACTACTAAACGAGAGTAGGAAGATCGAAGCAATGTGGACGAAACCTGGGGCACACCTTGGGGCGGCAGACACCGTTAGTAGGCCCTACCAAAGTTGTAGCCCCAATGCAGTTTTAAAATTCCTAGAGGCTGAAAACAAGACTATTGACGCTCAGCTTTTTTCAAAGGAACACAGCTGTATTGAGTGGCGCAGACAGACACAGGTAGTAGGCCTTAAACCAAAAATGTGGCTCACTGCAGCCTAAAAAAGGTTACAGGGGTACACGGGCAGCAGTGGTCTGGTCAGTGTAGGAGTAGTAGAAAGAACGGGCCGCAGACAGGCTTCGAAGGCCTAACATAAAAAAATATTGGGCTGTAGGCACTTTAACATTGGTTCAAGGGGTACACGGGCAGCAGTAGACTGGTCAGTGTAGGAGTAGTAGAAAGAACGGGCCGCAGACAGGCTTCGAAGGCCTAACATAAAAAAATATTGGGCTGTAGGCACTTTTAAATAGGTTCCAGGGGTACACGGGCAGCAGTGGTCTGGTCAGTGTAGGAGTAGTAGAAAGAACGGGCCGCAGACAGGCTTCGAAGGCCTAACATAAAAAAATATTGGGCTGTAGGCACTTTTAAATAGGTTCCAGGGGTACACGGGCAGTAGTGGTCTGGTCAGTGTAGGAGTAGTAGAAAGAACGGGCCGCAGACAGGCTTCGAAGGCCTAACATAAAAAAATATTGGGCTGTAGGCACTTTTAAATAGGTTCCAGGGGTACACGGGCAGCAGTGGTCTGGTCAGTGTAGGAGTAGTAGAAAGAACGGGCCGCAGACAGGCTTCGAAGGCCTAACATAAAAAAATATTGGGCTGTAGGCACTTTAACATTGGTTCAAGGGGTACACGGGCAGCAGTAGACTGGTCAGTGTAGGAGTAGTAGAAAGAACGGGCCGCAGACAGGCTTCGAAGGCCTAACATAATAAAATTGGACAGGCTGTAGGCACTTTATAATTGGTTCCAGGGGTACACGGGCAGCAGTAGACAGGTCAGTGGAGGCCTAGTGGAAGGAGGGACCGCAGACAGGCTTCGAAGGCCTAACATAATAAATTGGGCTGGCTGTAGGCAATTTAAAATTGGTTCCAGGGGTACACGGGCAGCAGTAGACTGGTCAGTGTACTAGTAGTAGAAAGAACGGGCCGCAGACAGGCTTCGAAGGCCTAACATAATAAAATTGGACAGGCTGTAGGCACTTTATAATTGGTTCCAGGGGTACACGGGCAGCAGTAGACAGGTCAGTGAGGCCTAGTGGAAGGAGGGACTGCAGACAGGCTTCGAAGGCCTAACATAATAAATTGGGCTGGCTGTAGGCAATTTAAAATTGGTTCCAGGGGTACACGGGCAGCAGTAGACTGGTCAATGTAGTAGTAGTAGTAGAAAGAACGGGCCGCAGACAGGCTTCGAAGGCCAAACATAATAAATTGGGCTGGCTGTAGGCACTTTATAATTGGTTCCAGGGGTACACGGGCAGCAGTAGACTGGTCAATGTAGTAGTAGTAGAAAGAACGGGCCGCAGACAGGCTTCGAAGGACTAACATAATGAAATTGGGCTAGTTGTAGGCAATTTAAAATTGGTTCCAGGGGTACACGGGCAGCAGTAGACTGGTCAGTGTAGTAGTAGTAGAAAGAACGGGCCGCAGACAGGCTTCGAAGGCCTAACATAATAAAATTGGGCTGGCTGTAGGCAATTTAAAATTGGTTCCAAGCGGTACACGGGCAGCAGTGGTCTGGTCAGCGGAGGCCGATTGTAATGAGTGTCTGCCAGTTAATAGTCCAGAACAATAAATAAATGTGAATGTCTCGCATTAAAACAAAACGAAAACACTAAAGGGTGCAATCATTAGGTACAGGGGTGGGATCCTCTGCGTAGTTTCAGACCTACTAATTTGGCGCAAAGTATTTACTTTGGTAAATAGAGGACACTGCCCCTGACTATGTTAAGTACCATCATACATGTCAACACAATGGTATTGTCAGTGGCAGGAATGGAAGGATGTCAGCGCATAGACTAAACATTGGTGGAAGTGTGAGAGATAACTGTGGAAGTGGTAGAGCAATGTTTGACCTGGGGGTGGGTGAACTCTCTTGTGGCCGGCGGTACAGGCCCAGGGCTCCTCATGTTACAACAGTGTGTCTGACGTTGGGTGCGCACCACCACCGCCAGAGACACTTTATTGTACTATGAGGGACCCAGTGGCAGTGCTGTCGACCAAAAGCGGGCACACCCACCTCTTCAGACAAACAACACTCTCACGGGTGCTTGCGCCAAGTCGCGATACCACGGCCCCGTGTGGGGAGTTTGGCCATTTAGGGAGGTGTAAACATGTCGTATGCTGGACAATCAGCTGCAGCAAATTAAGACATTAGAAAAGTAATTCACAGTAGTCCACAGGCAAGAGCTTTTCATAGGAAAGCTAGGTGTCGGCCGGGCAAGGTGGGGCAAAAGAATTCGAAATCCAGTTGTGGTTCATTTTAATGAATGTTAGATCATCAACATTTTGGGTAGCCAGACGAGTCCTTTTTTCGGTTAATATTGAACCTGCAGCACTGAATACTCTTTCTGATAGGACACTAGCTGCCGGGCAAGCAAGCTCCTGCAATGCATATTCTGCCAATTCTGGCCAGGTGTCTAATTTGGATGCCCAGTAATCAAATGGGAATGACGGTTGAGGGAGAACATCGATAAGGGATGAAAAATAGTTTGTAACCATACTGGACAAATGTTGTCTCCTGTCACTTTCAATTGATGCAGCAGTACCTGTCCTGTCAGCGGTCATAGCAAAATCACTCCACAACCTGGTCAGAAAACCCCTCTGTCCAACGCCACTTCTGATGTGTGCACCCCTAACACTCCTGGTCTGCTGCCCCCTGGAGCTCGTGTGAGAACGATCACGGGCGCTGTGTGCTGGGAATGTCTGAAGCAAATGGTCAACAAGAGTTGATTGTTTGGTTGCTAATATTAGTTCCAAGTTCTCATGTGGCATAATATTTTGCAATTTGCCTTTATAGCGAGGATCAAGGAGGCAGGCCAACCAGTAATCGTCATCGTTCATCATTTTAGTAATGCGTGTGTCCCTTTTGAGGATACGTAAGGCATAATCCGCCATGTGGGCCAAAGTTCCAGTTGTCAAATCTGCGGTTGTGATTGGTTGAGGGGCAGTTTCAGGCATATCTACGTCACTTGTGTCCCTCAAAAAAACAGAACCCGGCCTTGCCACGCAACCAATTTCCAGTGCCCCCGGGAAAGCTTCCTCATTAAAAATATACTCATCCCCATCATCCTCCTCGTCCTCCACCTCCTCTTCGCCCGCTACCTCGTCCTGTACACTGCCCTGACCAGACAATGGCTGACTGTCATCAAGGCTTTCCTCTTCCTCTGGTGCAGACGCCTGATCCTTTATGTGCGTCAAACTTTGCATCAGCAGACACATTAGGGGGATGCTCATGCTTATTATGGCGTTGTCTGCACTAACCAGCCGTGTGCATTCCTCAAAACACTGAAGGACTTGACACATGTCTTGTATCTTCGACCACTGCACACCTGACAACTCCATGTCTGCCATCCTACTGCCTGCCCGTGTATGTGTATCCTCCCACAAAAACATAACAACCCGCCTCTGTTCGCACAGTCTCTGAAGCATGTGCAGTGTTGAGTTCCACCTTGTTGCAACGTCTATGATTAGGCGATGCTGGGGAAGGTTCAAAGACCGCTGATAGGTCTGCATACGGCTGGAGTGTACAGGCGAACGGCGGATATGTGAGCAAAGTCCACGCACTTTGAGGAGCAGGTCGGAGAACCCAGGATAAGTTTTCAATAAGCACTGCACCACCAGGTTTAAGGTGTGAGCCAGGCAAGGAATGTGTTTCAGTTGGGAAAGGGAGATGGCAGCCATGAAATTCCTTTCGTTATCACTCACTACCTTGCCTGCCTCAAGCTCTACTGTGCCCAGCCACAACTGCGTTTCTTGCTGCAAGAACTCGGACAGAACTTCCGCGGTGTGTCTGTTGTCGCCCAAACACTTCATAGCCAATACAGCCTGCTGACGCTTGCCAGTAGCTGGCCCATAATGGGACAACTGGTGTGCAACAGTGTCAGCTGCCGATGGTGTGGTTGGGCGACTGCGGTCTGTGGAAGAGCTCTCGCTTCTGCAGGAGGACGAGGAGGAGGAGGAGGGGGTGCGAACGCCTACAGCCAACTGTTTCCTAGACCGTGGGCTAGGCACAACTGTCCTGAAATTGATGTCCCCTGTGGACCCTGCATCCACCACATTCACCCAGTGTGCTGTGATGGACACGTAACGTCCCTGGCCATGCCTACTGGCCCATGCATCTGTAGTCAGGTGCACCTTTGTACTCACAGATTGCCTGAGTGCATGGACGATGCGCTGTTTAACATGCTGGTGCAGGGCTGGGATGGCTTTTCTGGAAAAAAAGTGTCGACTGGGTAGCTCGTAGCGTGGTTCAGCGTACTCCATCAGGGCTTTGAAAGCTTCGCTTTCAACTAACCGGTAGGGCATCATCTCTAAAGAGATTAGTCTAGCTATGTGGGCGTTAAAACCCTGTGTACGCGGATGCGAGGATAAGTACTTCCTTTTTCTAACCATAGTCTCATGTAGGGTGAGCTGGACTGGAGAGCTGGAGATCGTGGAACTAGCGGGTGTGCCGGTGGACATGGCAGACTGAGAGACGGTTGGAGACGGTCAGGGCCGCCATCAGGGCATTACAGCCGTGACTGGCGTATGGGGCCCGGTGAGCAGAGGGGGCCCGCATCGGGGGCAGAAATGCTGGACTCAGTGGGGCAGAAATGCTGGACTCAGTGGGGCAGAAATGCTGGACACAGTGGGGCAGAAATGCTGGACTCAGTGGGGCAGAAATGCTGGACACAGTGGGGCAGAAATGCTGGACTCAGTGGGGCAGAAATGCTGGACACAGTGGGGCAGAAATGCTGGACTCAGTGGGGCAGAAATGCTGGACTCAGTGGGGCAGAAATGCTGGACACAGTGGGGCAGAAATGCTGGACACAGTGGGGCAGAAATGCTGGACTCAGTGGGGCAGAAATGCTGGACTCAGTGGGGCAGAAATGCTGGACACAGTGGGGCAGAAATGCTGGACTCAGTGGGGCAGAAATGCTGGACACAGTGGGGCAGAAATGCTGGACTCAGTGGGGCAGAAATGCTGGACACAGTGGGGCAGAAATGCTGGACTCAGTGGGGCAGAAATGCTGGACTCAGTGGGGCAGAAATGCTGGACACAGTGGGGCAGAAATGCTGGACACAGTGGGGCAGAAATGCTGGACTCAGTGGGGCAGAAATGCTGGACTCAGTGGGGCAGAAATGCTGGACACAGTGGGGCAGAAATGCTGGACACAGTGGGGCAGAAATGCTGGACACAGTGGGGCAGAAATGCTGGACACAGTGGGGCAGAAATGCTGGACTCAGTGGGGCAGAAATGCTGGAATCAGTGGGGCAGAAATGCTGGACACAGTGGGGCAGAAATGCTGGACTCAGTGGGGCAGAAATGCTGGACACAGTGGGGCAGAAATGCTGGACTCAGTGGGGCAGAAATGCTGGACACAGTGGGGCAGAAATGCTGGACACAGTGGGGCAGAAATGCTGGACACAATGGGGCAGAAATGCTGGACACAGTGGGGCAGAAATGCTGGACTCAGTGGGGCAGAAATGCTGGACAGTGGACACAGTGGGGCAGAAATGCTGGACACAGTGGGGCAGAAATGCTGGACTCAGTGGGGCAGAAATGCTGGACACAGTGGGGCAGAAATGCTGGACTCAGTGGGGCAGAAATGCTGGACACAGTGGGGCAGAAATGCTGGACTCAGTGGGGCAGAAATGCTGGACACAGTGGGGCAGAAATGCTGGACACAGTGGGGCAGAAATGCTGGACACAGTGGGGCAGAAATGCTGGACACAGTGGGGCAGAAATGCTGGAAACAGTGGGGCAGAAATGCTGGACACAGTGGGGGCAGAATGCTATGGACACAGTGGGGCAGAATGCTATGGACACAGTGGGGCAGAATGCTATGGACACAGTGGGGCAGAATGCTATGGACACAGTGGGGCAGAATGCTATGGACACAGTGGGGCAGAATGCTATGGACCACAGTGGGGCAGAATGCTCTGGACCACAGTGGGGCAGAATGCTATGGACCACAGTGGGGCAGAATGCTATGGACCACAGTGGGGCAGAATGCTATGGACACAGTGGGGCAGAATGCTATGGACACAGTGGGGCAGAATGCTATGGACACAGTGGGGCAGAATGCTATAGACAGTGGGGCAGAAATGCTGGACACAGTGGGGCAGAAATGCTGGACACAGTGGGGCAGAATTGCTGGACACAGTGGGGCAGAAATGCTGGACACAGTGGGGCAGAAATGCTGGACACAGTGGGGCAGAAATGCTGGACACAGTGGGGCAGAAATGCTGGACACAGTGGGGCAGAAATGCTGGACACAGTGGGGCAGAAATGCTGGACACAGTGGGGCAGAAATGCTGGACTCAGTGGGGCAGAAATGCTGGACACAGTGGGGCAGAAATGCTGGACACAGTGGGGCAGAAATGCTGGACACAGTGGGGCAGAAATGCTGGACACCGTGGGGCAGAAATGCTGGACAGTGGACACAGTGGGGCAGAAATTCTGGACACAGTGGGGCAGAAATGCTGGAATCAGTGGGGCAGAAATGCTGGACACAGTGGGGCAGAAATGCTGGACACAGTGGGGCAGAAATGCTGGACACAGTGGGGCAGAAATGCTGGACACAGTGGGGCAGAAATGCTGGACTCAGTGGGGCAGAAATGCTGGACAGTGGACACAGTGGGGCAGAAATGCTGGACACAGTGGGGCAGAAATGCTGGACTTAGTGGGGCAGAAATGCTGGACACAGTGGGGCAGAAATGCTGGACACAGTGGGGCAGAAATACTGGACACAGTGGGGCAGAAATGCTGGACACAGTGGGGCAGAAATGCTGGACACAGTGGGGGCAGAATGCTATGGACACAGTGGGGCAGAATGCTATGGACACAGTGGGGCAGAATGCTATGGACACAGTGGGGCAGAATGCTATGGACCACAGTGGGGCAGAATGCTATGGACACAGTGGGGCAGAATGCTATGGACCACAGTGGGGCAGAATGCTATGGACCACAGTGGGGCAGAATGCTATGGACCACAGTGGGGCAGAATGCTATGGACCACAGTGGAGCAGAATGCTATGGACACAGTGGGGCAGAATGCTATGGACACAGTGGGGCAGAAATGCTGGACACAGTGGGGCAGAAATGCTGGACACAGTGGGGCAGAAATGCTGGACTCAGTGGGGCAGAAATGCTGACAGTGGACACAGTGGGGCAGAAATGCTGGACTCAGTGGGGCAGAAATGCTGGACACAGTGGGGCAGAAATGCTGGACACAGTGGGGCAGAAATGCTGGACACAGTGGGGCAGAAATGCTGGACACAGTGGGGCAGAAATGCTGGACACAGTGGGGCAGAAATGCTGGACTCAGTGGGGCAGAAATGCTGGACACAGTGGGGCAGAAATGGTGGACACAGTGGGGCAGAAATGCTGGACACAGTGGGGCAGAAATGCTATATACACAGTGGAGCAGAATGCTGGACACACTGGGGCAGAATGCTGGACACAGTGACAGGGGCAGAATGCTGGACACAGTGACAGGGGCAGAATGCTGGACACAGGGGCAGACTGTGAGACCCGGGGGCAGAATGCTGGACATTGGGGCAGAATGCTGGAAATTGGGGCAGAATGCGAGACACGGGGCAGAATGGAGATAGAGGGCATGATTGGAGACAGATGGGGCAGAATGGAGACACAGGGGGCATGATTGGAGACAAGTGGCTGGATTTCAGACATGGGGGCATGGTTGGAGACATAGGGGGCAGAATGGAGACATGGGGCATGATTGGAGACAGATCGTGCAGGATCATGGGGCAGGATGGATATGATGGAGAAAGATGGGGCAGGATGGAGAGATCACATGGGGCGATCATATATGGGGCAGGATGGGGAGATCATATGGGGCAGAATGGATACTCATGAGGGCAGGATGGGAGAACATGTGGCTGACGCCAGGAATGAGACACACGGTGGCCAGGATGGGGAATATTATTACCATAGGGGCTAACTAAGGGTACCGTCACACTATACGATTTACCTACGATCACGACCAGCGATATGACCTGGCCGTGATCGTAGGTAAATCGTAGTGTGGTCGCTGGGGAGCTGTCACACAGACAGCTCTCCAGCGACCAACGATGCCGAGGTCCCTGGGTAACCAGGGTAAACATCGTGTAACTAAGCGCAGGACCGCGCTTAGTTACCCGATGTTTACCCTGGTTACAAGCGTTAAACTAAAAAAAAACAAACAGCACATACTTACATTCTGGTGTCCGTCAGGTCCCTTGCAGTCTGCTTCCCGCACTCAGTGACTGCCGGCCGTAAAGTGAAAGTGAAAGCACAGCCGCTGTGCTCTGCTTTCACTTTACGGCCAGCAGTCACAGTGCGGGAAGCAGACGGTAGTAGCGATCGAAATGTTATAGTGTGACGGTACCCTTAGGGGTACCCTTAGGGTACCGTCACACTATAACATTTCGATCGCTACGACGGTACGATTCGTGACGTTCCAGCGATATCGTTACGATATCGCTGTGTCTGACACGCAGCAGCGATCAGGGATCCTGCTGAGAATCGTACGTCATAGCAGATCGTTTAGAACTTTCTTTCATCGCTGGATCTCCCGCTGTCATCGCTAGATCGGTGTGTGTGACACCGATCTAGCGATCTAGCGATGCGATCCAGTGATGCGTTCGCTTGTAATCAGGGTAAACATCGGGTAACTAAGCGCAGGACCGCGCTTAGTTACCCGATGTTTACCCTGGTTACAAGCGTTAAACTAAAAAAAAACAAACAGCACATACTTACATTCTGGTGTCCGTCAGGTCCCTTGCCGTCTGCTTCCCGCACTGTGACTGCCGGCCGTAAAGTGAAAGCAGAGCACAGCGGCTGTGCTTTCACTTTCACTTTACGGCCGGCAGTCACTGAGTGCGGGAAGCAGACTGCAAGGGACCTGACGGACACCAGAATGTAAGTATGTGCTGTTTGTTTTTTTTTAGTTTAACGCTTGTAACCAGGGTAAACATCGGGTAACTAAGCGCGGTCCTGCGCTTAGTTACCCGATGTTTACCCTGGTTACCCAGGGACCTCGGCATCGTTGGTCGCTGGAGAGCTGTCTGTGTGACAGCTCCCCAGCGACCACACTACGATTTACCTACGATCACGGCCAGGTCATATCGCTGGTCGTGATCGTAGGTAAATCGTATAGTGTGACGGTACCCTTAGGGATATTATTACTGCAGTGATGTATTTATTTTATTTTTTGAGGACACGGTTTTAAATGGGGGGGCGGTCCTGTTACTGTGTAGAGTGACACTATGTCGCCTCTTTTTCTTCATGTGGTGTAATGTAGAAGGTGGGAAAAATTAAGTAATGTATTCTACAAGCGGAGCTCGAGATAACTGTGTTATTTCCTGCAGAGAGAAGTCCTGGCTGGATTAAATGATGGCGGTCTGTGCTGGATGAAAGATGAAGGACTTCACCTAGAGACGTCACTGGTGAGTCAGTGTGTTACCTATACACTGACACTATACACTGTATACTGTATACAGAGCTCCTGTGTATAATTTCGCTAGTGATCACTGTATTATCTGTACACAGACACTGCATACTAAGTACAGATCTCCTGTGTATAATGGCACTTATGGTGATAGTATGGTGCTTTTTTTTAATTACTGATCAGAATTGTAGTATTCAGTCACTATGTGGTAGTAATATGTGGTGTGGACATGGTGTTGCGGTATTTGTTCCTTGTATGTGATATTATTGGTCATTTTAAAAATTGAAAAATAAATAAAAATATACCTAAATTGTATTGCATATTTTAACAAATATTTAATAGGTTACAGTAGAGTAGGGCCCGGCCAAAAGTGTCTACCATGTTATGGTGGCGGCTTAAAAAATCTTTTGGCCAAAACAAAAGCTGCTGGCTATATTTATGATCTGGTGATGGGAACTGTTGATGTGTGATAGGTGAGAAGTGGAGTTTTTCCAAGAGAGAGCGGTGGGTCTGTGGACAGTTCGAGGGGTGGAGCGTGGAGGCGGGGCTGGGGTGGAGCCTGGGCGGAGTCTCAAGGGGGCCCCGAAAATTTTGCCAGTATGGGGCCCCGAAATTTCTAGTGGCAGCCCTGGAGACGGTATTGTTTCCGCCGGTGCCCTAGATGCAGTATTTCCTCCTACAAAACTGGTGATTCCCTGACCCTGACTGCTTTGGGCTGGCAAAGAAACGTGCACAGATACTGCCGGTGGTGCGGAAAATGGTGGCCTTACAGTGACGGAAGGGATGTTGCGTTGCTGACTAGCTTCATTGGCCGAGGGTGCTACACCCTTAAGGGACGTTTGGTAGTTAGTCCAGGCTTGCAAATGCATGGTGGTTAAATGTCTATGCATGCAACTTGTATTGAGACTTTTCAGATTCTGACCTCTGCTTAAGCTAGTTGAACATTTTTGACAGATGACTTTGCGCTGATCAATTGGATGTTGTTTAAAAAAATGCCAGACTGCACTCTTCCTAGCATCGGATCCCTTTTCAGGGATTGCAGACTGAGCTTTAACCAGATGGCCACGCTGTCCTCCAACAGGTTTTGGCTTTACCACGCGTTTTGGGCCAGATACGGGCTCGGCAGATGGAACCTGTTGCGATGTTGATGCCTGCTGCGGCCCCTCCTCCACCTCCGCTTCAGAACTACTGCCGCCTGCACCCTGTTCCCCCAATGGCTGCCAATCGGGGTCAACAACTGGGTCATCTATCACCTCCTCTTCTAGCTCGTGTGCAACTTCGTCTGTGTCACCGTGTCGGTCGGTGGTATAGCGTTCGTGACGGGGCAACATAGTCTCATCAGGGTCTGATTGTGGATCAGTACCCTGAGAGGGCAATGTTGTGGTCTGAGTCAAAGGACCAGCATAGTAGTCTGGCTGTGGCTGTGCATCAGTGCACTCCATGTCAGAATCTACTTGTAATGGGCATGGCCTGTTAACTGTTTCACTTTCTAAGCCAGGGACGGTATGTGTAAAGAGTTCCATGGAGTAACCCGTTGTGTCGCCTGCTGCATCCTTCTCTCTTGTTGTTGTATTTGCTGAAGAGGACAAGGAAGCGACTTGTCCCTGACCGTGAACATCCACAAACGACGCGCTGCTTTTACATTTACCAGTTTCAGAAGAGGAGGCAAAAGAGCTAGAGGCTGAGTCTGCAAGGTAAGCCAAAACTTGCTGTTGCTGCTCCGGCTTTAAAAGCGGTTTTCCTACTCCCAGAAAAGAGAGCGTTCGAGGCCTTGTGTAGCCAGACGACGAACCTGGCTCCACAGCTCCAGACTTAGGTGCAATATTTTTTTTCCCACGACCACCTGATGCTCCACTACCACTACCATCATTACCAGCTGACAATGAACGCCCACGGCCACGACCTCTTGCACCAGACTTCCTCATTGTTTTAAAAACTTAACCAAAGTAACTTTATTTGTTGCTGTCAAACAACTTACACGGTGAGCTATAACTTCAGTATGATTTCGATATCCCTTTACAGGTTGGTGAGACCGCAAGGAAAATCATTCACAATGTTACACACTCTGTTTTCTGTGGCACCAAATCACAGAGATGCCACACACGCAGGACTGTCACTCAAGCACAAATGTCAATATTAATCTCCCATTTTTTTTTTTTTTTTTCAGGGAGACTTTAGAAACAAAATAAAATAAAATGATTTTTTCAGGAAGAATTTAGAAACCAAATAAAATAAAATGATTTTTTCAGGGAGAATTTAGAAACCAAATAAAAAAAAAAAAAATAGGCTTTCTATGGCCCACTGAGTGAGAGATGGCACACACAGGAGTCAGGAGTGGCACACAAGCCCAGAGGCCAATATTTATCTCCCACTGATTGATTTAGTGATTTTTTCAGGTAGAATTTAGAACCCAAATCAACCAAAAAAATAAATAGGCTTTCTATGGCCCACTGAGTGAGAGATGGCACACACAGGAGTCAGGAGTGGCACACAAGCCCAGAGGCCAATATTTATCTCCCACTGATTGATTTATTGATTTTTTCAGGTAGAATTTAGAACCCAAATCAACCAAAAAAATAAATAGGCTTTCTATGGCCCACTATTTGAGAGAGAGATGGCACACCCAGGAGTCAAGACTGGCACACAAGCAGAAAGGGCAATATTAATCTCCCACTGACTTTTTTTTTTTTTTTTCAGGGAGACTTTAGAAACAAAATAAAATAAAATGATTTGTTCAGGAAGAATTTAGAAACCAAATAAAATAAAATGATTTTTTCAGGGAGAATTTAGAAACCAAATTAAAAAAAAATATGCTTTCTATGGCCCACTGAGTGAGAGATGGCACACACAGGAGTCAGGAGTGGCACACAAGCCCAGAGGCCAATATTTATCTCCCACTGATTGATTTACTGATTTTTTCAGGTAGAATTTAGAACCCAAATCAACCAAAAAAATAAATAGGCTTTCTATGGCCCACTGAGTGAGAGATGGCACACACAGGGATGGCACTCTAGCAGAAATGCCAATCTTAATCTCCCACAAAAAAAAAAAAAACAGGGAGTGTCCTACAATTACTATCTCCCTGCAGTAATCTCAGCCAGGTATGGCAGGCAGCAATAAGGAGTGGACTGATGCACAAATGAAATAAAAAGTGTGGACAAACAAACAAGATAGCTGTGCAGAAAGGAAGGAACAAGAGGGTTTGTGCTTTGAAAAAAGCAGTTGGTTTGCACAGTGGCGTACACACAGCAATGCAGCTATCAGGGAGCCTTCTAGGGCAGCCCAATGAGCTACAGCGCTGAGAAAAAAAAAATGTAGCTTCCACTGTCCCTGCACACCGAACGTGGTGTTGGACAGTGGAAATCGCTACAGCACAAGCGGTTTGGGGGTTAATGGACCCTGCCTAACGCTATCCCTGCTTCTGACGAAGCGGCAGCAACCTCTCCCTAAGCTCAGATCAGCAGCAGTAACATGGCGGTCGGCGGGAACGCCTCTTTATAGCCCCTGTGACGCCGCAGACAGCAAGCCAATCACTGCAATGCCCTTCTCTAAGATGGTGGGGACCGGGACCTATGTCATCACGCTGCCCACACTCTGCGTTCACATTCATTGGCTGAGAAATGGCGCTTTTCGCGTCATTGAAGCGCGACTTTGGCACGAAAGTCGCGTACCGCATGGCCGACCCCGCATAGGGGTCGGGTCGGGTTTCATGAAACCCGACTTTGCCAAAAGTCGGCAACTTTTGAAAATGAACGACCCATTTCGCTCAACCCTATGAGGGACAATTTGCACTTTTGAGTGAACTGGTGAAACAAAAATCCAAACTTTGGTAAAAAAAAAAAGTTATGCAATTTTCCGAGACCTGTAGCGTCTCCATTTTTCATGATTTTCGGCTAGGCGAGGACTTAATTTTTGCGCACCTTGCTGAAATTTTTATTAATACCATTTTGATGTAGATAAGATCTTTTTGTCGCCCGTTATTGCATTTTATTGCAATGTAGTGGTGACTTAAAAATGTAATTCTGGCGTTTTTATTTTTTTCTCTCATTATGCTGTTTACCAAATGGTTTAATTCTTTATTTATATTGATAGATTGGGCGATTTTGAACATGGTGATACCAAATATGTGTATGTTCAATTTTTTTTTATTGCTTTATTTTGAATGGGGCGAAAGGGGGGTGATTTGAACTTTTATATATATGTATATTTTTTTTATATTTTTAAAAACTTTTTAACTGCTTCAATAGTATTCGTGGAAGACTAGAAGCTGCAGTTGTCTGATCGCCTCTGCGGCACACAGGCAATTATTAGATCGTCTGTGTGTGGCAGAAATGCTCACTTGCTATGAACGCCAACCACCAGGTGGCAATCATAGCAATCCGGTATGCACCAACGGGTCCATGGAGTATAAAGGTGCCCAACAGAGCGAACTTGCACTTTGCCGTGCATCATTTTCGAATGTGTACGTGTACTGGAGGAAGACAATTGGACGCAGTCTTCTATGACTGGGTGTCTGCCTCCAGTAGGCGTATACACCTGAAAATGAAGCACAGCAGAGTGCACATTCGCTCTGCCAGCACCATTATAATCTGTGGTCCCATCGGCGCATACGCTCAAATCCCATTTTATGATGTGTTCATACACAAGCCCTGACAGGTCCACTGAAAGGATTTCGTAATGCAATAAGAAAACCCCCAAAATTGCCTATAAGTTAAAAAGTCCAGCGTTTTCACAGAAAAAAAAGCAAAAAAACAAAATTGAAATCTTTATTTTATCTCATGCCAATGGACAAAGTCTGTCCTGGGACTTTATTTGACTCGGTTTTATGAGATTATAAAAAAAAAGTCAATATTTTTCCTACAATTTCAGAATAAAGTGGCTTTTTGCTTTATGGGCTATGCCCGCTACTACATTTTCTTAATTGAGATTTTCTGCAGTACCTGGCATAGCCAATGGACAAGTGCATGATGTTGGACCCAAAAACAGTAAAACCCCAAGTCTGCAGCCATGTCATTTGATGTTGCTCTACTTTAACCCGTTACAGACATATGATGTACTGGCGCAACATATGCCGTCTCCCTGACTTTTATGAGGACTGATTTAATGTAAAAAAAAAAAAAAAATACTCATATTTGGTATAACTGCCCATGTAGGCATCCAATCTATGAAAATATATAATTGGTAAATGGTGTAAACAGAAAAAAAAAAACTGCAGAATTGTGGTCTTTGTGCCCACCGCAATAACACAAAAAATGTATTAAAAGGCTATCAAAACATCAAATCTACCTGAAAATGATATCAATAAAAACATCAGCTATGGGCACAAAAACAAGCCCACCCATAGCACCATATCCAGAAAACTAAAAACGTTACGGCTCCTAGAAAACGGCAACCCAAGCAAAATTAAATTTTTTACAAATTTCTGAATGTTTGTCCACCACTTAAATAAAATATAAACTATGCATGTCTGGTATCTGCATAATTGTACTGACCTAGAGAATCATATTGTCAGGTCATATAAATAAAAAAACTTCAAAAAACAATAGTGGAATTGCGCTTTTTTCCACTATTTCACCACACTTGGAATTTTTTCCAATACATAATATAAAAAAGTATTGCGTAATTCAAAAGTATATAGTCAGCAGGGTGAGATAATGTAATAGAGAAGGGATCAAAACCTAACTTGTATTAGTATCATTTGAAAAAAAAAATCCTAGAGTAGAAGGGCAAAAATAGTTTCAATCTCACCATGTGTCCTGATGAGACTTGTCCCCCTAAGGCTGGTTTCACACTAGCGTTCGGCAGGGCTGAGGATGGCAGCCTTCTTCCTACGTTAAGCCCCACCCACTGCAGCACCTCTTCTTTCAGCTCCGCCTACGTCTGCATGTGTCCTGCATACCCTATCTTTAACATTGGGTACGTAAGCCATGCGGATGTATGTGGATGCCTCCGCATGCGTCGTTTTGACACTGTGCTGAACTGCATCGAACACATTTTGTGGAGGCATCCGCATACATCTGCATGGCCTGCGTACCCAATGTTAAAGATAGGGTATGCAGGATGCATGCAGACGTAGGTGGAGCTGAAGGAACAGGTGTGGCAGTGTGCGGGGCTGAACAGAGGAAGAATGCTGCCATCCGCAGCCCTGCCGAACGCTAGTGTGAAACTAGCCTTAGGTCTAGAAAGGCAGGACCCTGTTGTGCCCCTTGTAAGATTCTTGTCCTTGCCCAAGTGTGGTACTACAAAGTATTTAGCCCCAAAGTAACATTACCTTTGCGTTTTCTCCTTGGTTTTGCAAATTCTTCAGGGGAGTAAATGTACTTGCAGGGTGGGAGGGGAGAAAGAGAGGGTCCTGCAATGGCAGTGAACGCTAAACAGGTTCGCAGGATGTTGCATAACCTCTGCATTTGGTCATGAAGTTCACCAGGATGAGTGACTGCCTTAAATCAATTTCAAATAAGCCACATGTGCCCGGCATCTGACATCACTTCCGGGTGGTGGCACTCTCACATCTCCATATGACGCCTAGTGCGTTGAGAATCACTTTTGGAACGCTTTTCCATGGTGTGCTCAGTGATACGCCGCAATAGGCAACGTCGTCATATAATAGTGAGTGCGGGCATTAGAGAGGCAAAATTAAAAAAGAAACAAAAATATTTTAATTCCGCTCTGTAGCCACTATCACATCATGTGTCCAGTTCAACTTGAAAAATTTGGTGAAAACTCCTCTTACATACTGATGTAATCTATCTGGAGTAGTTTGGGTGTCTGGATGTTATTGAAAAAGGCAGAAATGGTTTATCATAGCTTCTGTCTTCTCTTTATTAATCTTCAAAGTGCAATGTTAAGAGTTCTTTTGGACCTTTCAATTATATGATAACTAGATGGTGGCCCTATTCTAAAGCATCGGGTATTCTACAATATGTATGTATGCATATAGCAGCCACATAGTATATAGCACAGGCCACGTAGTATATAGGAGTACTACGTGGCCTGTGGTATGTACCATGTGGCTGCTATATACATACATACATATTGTAGAATACCCGATGCGTTAATATAGGCCACGCAGTAAATAACACAGCCCACGTAGTATATAACACAGCCCACACATTATATAGCAGCCACGCAGTATATAGCAGCCACGCATTATATAACACAGCCCACATAGTATGTAACACTGGCCACGTAATATATAACACAGCCCAAGTAATATATAGCACAGCCCACATAGTATCTAACAGTGGCCACGTAGTATATAGCACGCAGTATAGAACACAGCCACGTAGCATATAACACTGCCCACGTAGTACCGTATTTTTCTCAAAATAAGACGCACTTTTTTCCTCCAAATTTGGGAGAAAAGTGTGGGTGCGTCTTATGGTAGGGATGTAGCATGTGGGGAGTTGGCAGCGGCTAGTGGGAACGCACTGTTATCCTACTTCAGGAGGCAGAAAAATGTCCCCACTGCCCAGAATCAGCCCTGGGGAAACCACATAGTCCCGATGATTAAGTGCAGTGAATATTCATTAGCTGCTTCCCCACCCACCTATCAGCTGAGTGGTGAGCAGGGAGCAGCAAATGAATACTCTTTCACTGAAACACACATGGTTTCCCCAGCGCTGGATTCCTGCAGCAGCTGGGGAGATCTGTGTGTCTGGTGGAGGAGGAGGCAGCAGCAGGGGCCAAGGGAGAGGAGATTGAGCTGCTGCTGTGCACAAGGAGGACCTGTGTGATGTCAGAAGTGGGCGGGCTGGAGCATCACATGGCAGCTCAGAGCCCTCCCTCTTCTTGACATCATCACAGGTCCTTCAGACTCCCCACTAGAATCTGCTGGCTTCCTCTTATAACCTGTGCTGTCACATCTGTGCTGGAAAGGCAACAAGAGGGAAGGCTCTGTGTGTGCGGTCATGGGAGTCTCCAGCTTTTACCTCACCACAGCGTGCCTGGCTGCCACAATTAAGAGGTTAGTCTTTACAAAACACAATAAAGCACTCTGCCACTCCTTTGGTGAACACTATAACTCCCAGCATGTCATAGGATCTGCAGGACATGCTGGGAGTCATAGTTCTTCCATGGGATTTTAAAGCAGCACTCCAGTGTTACTTTGCAGTGCTGGAGTGGTGCTTTCAATATTAGCCCTGTGCCCCCATTCTTATACTCACCCTCCAGCGTCTTCATACAATACTTCACAGACACCACACTGGTCCCGCAGCTTCCAACATAATAACATACTATTATATATAATAACACCACAAATAATAGTATGTTATTTATGTTATTAAATATTTTACCACATTTTTTTGCTTCAAATATTTTTTTCCCTATTTTCCACCTCTAAAACCTGGGTGCGCCTTATAGTCCGGTGCGTCTTATAGTCCGAAAAATACGGTATATAGCAGCCATGTAGTATATAACGCAGCGCACGCAGTATATAACACTGGACACGTAATATGTAGCACAGACCACGCAGTATAGAACACAGCCCATATAGCATCTAACACTGGCCAGGTAGTATATAGCAGCCACGCGGTATCTAACACAGCCCACCTAGTATTCAGCAGTGTGGGCACCATATCCCTGTTAAAAAAAATAATTAAAATAGTTATATACTCACCCGGCGGCGGGATCCAGCGTAGATCCAGCGAACCTCTGGCGATGCGCGTGGTTGCTGCCATCTTGCGTTCCCAGGATGCATTGCAAAATTACCCAGATCACTTAGCGGTCTCGCGAGACCGCTAAGTCTTTGGGGTAATTTCGCAATGCATCTCTGGGACCAGAAGCTGGCGGCAGGCGCGAGCACATCGTCGGACTACCGAAGGTGAGAATAGCAGGTTTTTTGTTTTTTTATTATTTTTAACATTAGATTTTTTTTTACTATTGATGCTGGATAGGCAGCATCAATAGTAAAAACTTGGTCACACAGGTTTAATTGCGGCAGTAACAGAGTGAGTTACCCATGGCATAACGCGGTCCGTTACCGCTGCCATTAACCTTGTGTGAGCGGTGACTGGAGGGGAGTATGGAGCGGGCACTGACTGCGGGGAGTATGGAGCGGGCGCTGACTATGGGGAGTATGGAGCGGGCACCGGGCACTGACTGCGGGGAGTATGATGCGGGCACCGGGCACTGACTGCGGGGAGTATGAAGCGGGCACCGGGCACTTACTGCGGGGAGTATGGAGCGGGCGCCAAGCACTGACTGCAGGGGAGTAGGGAGGGACTAATCGGACTGTGGCCGTCAATGATTGGTCGCAGCAGCCATGACAGGCAGCTGGCGAGACTAATCAGCGACTTGGATTTTCATCACAGACAGAGGCTGCGACCAATGAATATCCTGGACAGACAGACAAACAGAAGTGACCCTTATACAATTATATAGTAGATGGAGTCTGCGGGGCATAGCAGAGCTGCTGGAAATTTGCATAACTAGATCAGCTCTACTCTTGACTTCTGTCAGTATAAGGCCGGCTTCACACTTGCGAGTTTTACGGACGTAAGAGCGCAGAAACTACGTCCGTAAAACTCGCAAAAAATACGGCACAATTACTCTCTATGCCCCTGCTCCTATCTGCCGTATTAAACTGATCAGTATTATACGGCTTTCTACGGCCGTACAAAATCGCAGCATGCTGCGTTTGTCACCGTATTGCGCAAATAAAACGCCAATGAAAGTCTATGGAAGCCCCAAAAATACGGATTACACACGGACCAGCAGTGTGACTTGCGAGGAATACGCAGCGGTGTTAGAGAGAAAAGCTGGCAATTCAGTGCGGTGTACAGTAAAATCACACTGACAGCTGACATTAGAATAGGTAGAATAAATATGTACACATAGAATAGATATATATATATATATATGTAAGTGAGACACATATATGTATATATATTCTTACTTCATACAGCCGCGATATAGCAAAAAGCCGGTAATTCAATTACCGGCTTTTTCTTTCTCCTTCCTAAAACCCGACATGATTTGAGACATGGTTTACATACAGTAAACCATGTCTTCTCTCCATTTTTTTTGCAGATTCCACACTACTAATGTCAGTAGAGTGTATCAGCAAAATTTGGCCGTTCTAGCTCTTAAAATAAAGGGTTAAATGGCGGAAAAAATTGGCGTGGGCTCCCGCGCAATTTTCTCCGCCAGAGTAGTAAAGCCAGTGACTGAGGGCAGATATTAATAGCCTGGAGAGGGTCCACGGTTATTGGCCCCCCCTGGCTACAAATATCTGCCCCCGGCCACCCCAGAAAAGGCACATCTGGAAGATGCGCCTATTCTGGCACTTGGCCACTCTCTTCCCATTCCCGTGTAGCGGTGGGATATGGGGTAATGAAGGGTTAATGCCACCTTGCTATTGTAAGGTGACATTAAGCCTAATTAATAATGGAGAGGCGTCAATTATGACACCTATCCATTATTAATCCAATTGTAGTAAAGGGTTAAATAAAACACAAACACATTATTTAAAATTATTTTAATGAAATAAAAACAATGGTTGTTGGAGTATTTTATTCTACGCCCAATCCAGTCACTGAAGACCCTCGTTCTGTGAAAGAAAAAACATAATAAACCAACAATATACTTACCCTCCGCAGATCTGTAATGTCCAACGATGTAAATCCTTCTGAAGGGGTTAAAACATTTTGCAGCAAGGAGTTCCGCTAATGCAGGCTGCTCCTTGCTGCAAAACCCCGGGAAATGAGGCTAAATATAGATCAGTGATCTATATTTAGCTTCATTTGCGTTGAGGCGCCCTCTGCTGGATGTTCATAGATCGTGGGAACTTACCTAGAAAGCTCCCAGGCTTTCTAGGAAAGTTCCCACGATCTATGAACAGCCAGCAGAGGGCGCCTCACCGCAAATGAAGCTAAATATAGCTCATTGATCTATATTTAGACTCATTCCCCGGGGTTTTGCAGCGAGGAGTAGCATTGCATTAGCAAAGCTCCTTGCTGCAAAATGTTTTAACCCCTTCAGAAGGATTTACATCGTTGGACGTTACAGATCTGCGGAGGGTAAGTATATTGTTGGTTTATTATGTTTTTTCTTTCACAGAACGAGGGTCTTCAGTGACTGGATTGGGCGTAGAATAAAATACTCCAACAACCATTGTTTTTATTTCATTAAAATAATTTTAAATAATGTGTTTGTGTTTTATTTAACCCTTTACTACAATTGGATTAATAATGGATAGGTGTCATAATTGACGCCTCTCCATTATTAATTAGGCTTAATGTCACCTTACAATAGCAAGGTGGCATTAACCCTTCATTACCCCATATCCCACCGCTACACGGGAATGGGAAGAGAGTGGCCAAGTGCCAGAATAGGCGCATCTTCCAGATGTGCCTTTTCTGGGGTGGCTGGGGGCAGATATTTGTAGCCAGGGGGGGCCAATAACCGTGGACCCTCTCCAGGCTATTAATATCTGCCCTCAGTCACTGGCTTTACTACTCTGGCGGAGAAAATTGCGCGGGAGCCCACGCCAATTTTTTCCGCCATTTAACCCTTTATTTTAAGAGCTAGAACGGCCAAATTTTGCAGATACACTCTACTGACATTAGTAGTGTGGAATCTGCAAAAAAAATGGAGAGAAGACATGGTTTACTGTATGTAAACCATGTCTCAAATCATGTCGGGTTTTCGGAAGGAGAAAGAAAAAGCCGGTAATTGAATTACCGGCTTTCAAGCTGTATAGCGCTGGAAAAAATATTAATATATATACATATATGTGTCTAATGACATATATATATATATACGGTATATATATATATATATATATATATATATAGAGACAGTATATATATATATTTTTTTCTTTTTGGGACACATGGATCATTTCTATAGCGGTATGTTGGTTTTGCAAGCCTGCGAGAAAACCACGCAGTACGGATGCCATACGGATTACATACGGAGGATGCCATGCGCAAAAAACGCTGACATACCCTGCCTACGGAGGAGCTACGGACCACTATTTTTGGGACATTTCAGCGTATTACGGCCGTAATATAAGGACCGTATTTTTATACGCTGAGTGTGAAGCCGGCCTAAGATGTTTTCGCTGTAACTGGGGTTTCTACGGTTTATCCAATGAAAAACTGAACAATACAAATAAATATGCAATGTCCTCCAGAGATCTCTTTTTTATTTTGATGAAAATTATTAATATTCCAGTGATTTATCTAAATCTTCAAACAGCTACAAAAAATAATAAAAAAAACATCTTGTATAAAACAAGGCCTCGTGCACGTATATTGGTGTAAAACAAAATTACGGCTCCTTAAGGGTCTTAAAAATCAAAGACATACAAGTGATAGTGTCCTAGAATGAGAATGCCCAATTACAGTAAATCTATTAGCCTTCCTAATAATTAAAAGGTACTTTCATTGTACTTGGCATCCATGTAATACATAATTTTCCGTAGCAGGAAAAATGTAAGGTGAGCTGGAGCTTCCCTTGGTGATAGCTGGACGCCCATGTTCAGGTGACTGCTGGGGAAACTAGCTCTCTTAAGTGAAGGGGTTGTCTTCATGAGATCAGTAACTACAGATGTACCAATTATTTTTCTGATACTTTTTTCATTATGCTTTGTGCAATAATCGCTTTCATCCATGAAACAAAAGATTGCTACATATAGAGATTGGCTAATCTTAAGTTATTCTTATCCACTTTGTGCAAATCCAGCAAAAATGTATTGCATTATAAAGGGAAAAGAAATGGTTTGATAAAAACAAACAAAAAAATACTCATTTTGCTGCTCACATGTGTTGCCACCTCAGCTCCCAACCGGTCCTCCATTTGCTTCCTCTTGCTCCGGTCTCTCCTGGTCTTCTGTCACTCTGCTCTATCTGTGTTGAGTGTTCTGTGGCAAAGTCACTGTCAAAGTGCTGGAGGGGAGATATGTAGCACTGAGGCTGTTAGCTCCAGTAATATAAGCCTAAGAAAATGCTTCAGCACTCTAAGTGATGAGAGGGGTTAATCGACCATATTTAGTGCTAGGCTCATTTAACAGCCATACAGTAGGAGGAGTCCAGAGGATAAATACAGGCTCGGACTGGCCCATAGGGTAACAGGGGAATCCCCCGGTGGGCCCCTGTGCAGATCTGGGTCCCAAACCCCACAATATGGGCATTATTTGGCATAATTAAATTGATTCACTCTGTACATAGTAACATAGTAACATAGTAACATAGTTAGTAAGGCCGAAAAAAGACATTTGTCCATCCAGTTCAGCCTATATTCCATCATAATAAATACCCAGATCTACGTCCTTCTACAGAACCTAATAATTGTATGATACAATATTGTTCTGCTCCAGGAAGACATCCAGGCCTCTCTTGAACCCCTCGACTGAGTTCGCCATCACCACCTCCTCAGGCAAGCAATTCCAGATTCTCACTGCCCTAACAGTAAAGAATCCTCTTCTATGTTGGTGGAAAAACCTTCTCTCCTCCAGACGCAAAGAATGCCCCCTTGTGCCCGTCACCTTCCTTGGTATAAACAGATCCTCAGCGAGATATTTGTATTGTCCCCTTATATACTTATACATGGTTATTAGATCGCCCCTCAGTCGTCTTTTTTCTAGACTAAATAATCCTAATTTCGCTAATCTACATAAAAAGCAACATCTCATCATTCATTAACCAAACTACCCAGTTTATTATTATATAGAGATAAAGGGAAATTTGTGAACAAGGGTAGTATAATATTTGTATGTGCAGCGCCCCAGAGATCTGGTCGTTGCAGTAACGTCGCTCTGTCACTAAGGGGAGTGATGGTACGTCTGATGGCAGTAAAGGAGTTCTTCTGACCAGGTATCACCAACACACATTACACTTCACACTCCGGCCACTAGGGGGAGCAAAAGGTTTTATTTATTGGGCCACTCCTCACACTGTTAAAACTAGGGGTTGGATAGGAAGTTAGTCAGAAGCTGACTGGGTTGGATTCAGGCAACATCCAGTGGCAGGGGGTGTTGCAGGGAGAAGATTCAGGGGGGTCCCTGTCAGGCGTGGGAATCTGGCAGGTACCTAGCGACCAGAACAGAACGTTACGGAACCGCGCCTGCACTACCTTGTGGCGGTATCCTAAGAAAGAGACACGAAGCGAAGGATATTGTGGAACAGTGAGAAACGAGATCAAGCACAAAGGAGAGCCAGTAGGAGTCGTGCCCCGAGAACGGCAACTTCCTACTGAGGCGCGTAGCCGGTGGCCGGAACACCGAGGAAGTAACTGACTCTATGCCTTACTTCAAACTCCGCAGGACAGTTAATTATAGGTTGGCTGTCTACCTTACATCACCTAAGCAGACATAGGGGCAACGCGTGGAGAGAGGCGTCTCTAGGGTCCCGGAAGAACTCCGAGCCTACCCGTCAAACGGGTGCGTCCTAGCCATAACATACTGGGGGCGGAGAACTAGAAACGAATTAGAACGAACGAGAATAGAAGTTGTGAGGACTATCCCGAATGCTCAGCAGGGAAGCACTACAACACACAGGCGCTAGTGGTAGGCAATGATTTCCACATGTGAAGGGAACTCTGGAAGTGCCTTCAGACCGGCCGGTCTCAGACAGCCCTGTTAACTGTACTCTGGATTGAGGATCCTGAAGTCTTCAGTAAAGAGGTAAAGAGACTGCAACCTTGTGTCCTCATTATTGTCTGCACCCCACACCATCACCATCCATCATACTGGGAAGCCCTGGGGACATACTTCACCTGTGGGAAGGTATACCATCTATCTGCCATCACATCACCCCAGTGGACCCCAAGCAGCTTCGGTCACCCTGACCGAATACCACAGGTGGCGTCACTAAACCTTGACAGACTCGTATCACCTTTCATTGGACGCCCCTTAGCAGGGTCACGGACCGGGTCCAGCCACCGTGACATCCCCAGAACTGAGCCAGCAGAGGACCAGTACCGAGTAACCCGCGGCCCTGCGTCTGGGGGCGCTCCATATGCATGTGAAAAGAGGGCCCCTACAGTCAGTTACTGATGGGCCCTTAGCACCCCAGTCTGACACTGGATAAATACTAAGCCTTCTAGAGCATTCAGTAGTGGGATGAACCTGAAGGTGCAAGCTCTGGAGCTGTGGTTTCATGTTACGACAAGGTGAACCTTGTGTTGTTTGTTCCTGAGGCGGTCGGATTCCCGTAACAATAAGGACTATGCCATACGTTATGTTTTTGTTTTCCTATTAGGCCGAGAAGGCCGTGTTTGTTTTGCACTGGTTTATGTACTACTCGTAATAAACCAGTAGAAGATGTAAAGTGAAAGTTTTACTGTATTTACCTCTATGTGCAGCCAAGTGAGGTGATCCACCACAAGGATTTGGACAACGTGATATCATTTTGTTGTAACGTCACAGCATTTGTTGCCCTAGGTTTACTTAGCACAATAAGCATTGAGTTGGAGTGGAATTTTTTTTTAATCCCTGCATTTACTAAGCTCTATGTTCTGAAAAGACCCCAGAGCATAGAAAGACACATTACATTCGTATCAAATAAACTCAATGTAAAATGAATTTCCTGGAAAGTTCAACCGAATTTTTGAAATTTGAGTTTTGGCAAGTATGTTCACTACTAGTTCTAGGTGAATTTCTCTGAAATGCCAAAGCGAAAATTTAACAGAAAATCAAACATTTTATTCCTATGATGAAATGTGATCAAGCCTATGAAAATGCGGTTATAGTTTACGGAAAGGCTTGTCCTATATGTGGTGTTCTGTACACTTGGTTCTCTCATTAAGCTTGCAGTTTGGTCGGTTAACCTGTATTTTGTAAACATTCTAATGATGTGATCGGCTGCAGGCTAGTTCTAATGCAGTCAGCCATAGCTTGGCCTCTGCATATCTAGAATCCAATGTTCACAATAGCTACAGGTTTTCTCAAGTCTTGCGAATGCTTTTAAACATCTATTAGTTTCAAGCATTAATTGCCGTAAGAGCATCACATTGACATTCAGATTGATTCCCATAAGTATTTTCCAGCAGATTACTGAGTTACAGGGAATGTTTCAGAACACCCCTTTGCCCTAGCTGTGCTTTTTTTTAAAAAACAAAACTAATTGTGTTTGACTCATGGAGTCTGTGATTGTCTGCAGCGCTGACATCTTATAAAAGAGTGCTGTAGTCAATAACTGAGCTCAGCTGCTCTGAGTGGCTTGAGCTATTATAGAAGCACTCCTCACATCAAAGTTTTTATCCTCTTAATATATTGCAGTCAGCATATTATATAGCACTGTGTGCTTACAATTGCTCATTATGTCTTTCTACCCAACTAATTCTTCTCTTTTCAGTGCTATGTGTTGAAACAGGAAATCTCTTGTCCCTGCATTTATCATTTCCCTCTTCAACTCCTGATCCAGCTGCTATCTCCTCCCCCTGCCAGGGACTTTTGCAGTGACTTATGACCCATCCAGGGAAATTGTCCTTCCTGTTTCCACCTAGAGCTTACAAGGATTCAGCTAGTCAGTTTTTAATCACTTGATGTTATAAACCTAATGGAAATGAGAAGAATTAGCAGGGTAGAAAGGTAAAATGAGTAACTGTAAGTATACAGTGCTATATAATATGATGACTGCAATATATTACGAGCATAAAAACTTTGATGGGAGGAGGAGGCGTGCTTCTTCAAATCAGCAGAACCGCTAAGCTAAGTTATTGGCGGTAGCGCAGCTTTCTAAACATCAGTGCTGCAGGAAATAACAGACATCGGAAGCACTGGCAGAGACTCATCGTTGGATCAAGAAAAGGTGAGGAAAACAATCCTTTTCCATCCACTAATCAGTTCCAAAAGGTCACTTGGGTGGCGTAAAAAAAACGCACTTCTTGGTTTAGTGGAGTGACAAGCAAAAAAAGCCCATGAACAATGAAGCTCTTAGTTTCACCATTGATACTGATAAAACAATCAAACACCTTCTATTTTATTAGAACTGCGGAAATATATTGACAGCATAGGAAGGGGTTGGCTGCATAGGAAGGGGTTGGCTGGCGGACATATGCACCTGGTGTTAAGTACCAGGGGATGCCAAAAAGCCATTCTCCATTTTACTGAATCTTACCTAATGAAGAAGGAAAACCTTGCTATAATTCTACTTACCGTCAAAACTTGGACTTGAAGTTGAACTGTGTACATGTGTGGGTGGGGATATGTTGGAATAAGATAATTATTGTTTATTAATTATCCATTATTAATATAGCGCCATTAATTACAGAAGACTTTACAAACATTATTATCACCATCCTCAAATAGGCTTACTGTCTACGTTTCCTATCAGTATGTCTTTGGAATGTGGGGAGAAATCAGAGAACCTAGAGGAAAGCAACACAAACACAGTGAGAACACACAGAATCCTTGCAGATGTTGTCCTTGGTGGGATTTGAACCCATGACCCCATTGCTCTATGATAAGCAATTGTTACTAATTTGGGGGGGTTGTAATGTTTTAGCACAATACATATTTTATTTCAATGGATGCTCTAGGTATAAAAAAAAAATAAAAACATCAGTAAGTGCTGCAAATCAGAAAAACACACACAATACTAGCTCTCTAATTCGGTGCCAAGATTCAACACTGATGTGCCACTTGACTGTGAGCAGCGGTTATCTGTAGCCGATCACTGATCTCAGCGGTGCGGAAGTACAGTCAATGGCAGTAATGTACAGAATTTGAAAGCTGCATCAGTTGATTGGTTGCAGCTGTCACGTACTTGACATGTGTAATCATAAAGCCGATAGACCGCCATCATTTCTACTTTGGAACTGCAGGGGAAAGAAGAGGTTAAAAAGATTTCGTCTTTTGTTTTTACATCATTTATTGTTCATTGTTTTTAAGAACTTATGACAAAAAAGGCCAACTTTGTATTTAAAGTTCATTCTTTATTATACAGAAAAAAGTCAATAATAGACACATGACCCATATTCTGAAAAAAGTTAAACTATATTAAAAACCCTAGGAACATGGAGAAGTTGCACAGGTGTGTAAAATATGAAAAAGAGCAGTTCAGTATCTCATTACGTGTAAACCACATGCGGCATTTCGCATCCCGAGCTTCAAAAGATCAGGAATGACAGATCATGTGAAAGTTGATCTCTAAGTGTGGTACTTGGGGGTGAAGAGTTTAATGTAAAAATCAGAACATTTTTTGAAAAGATCCGAAGTTTTGTCAGTTGTTAATTGTGAGGAATTAATTGACAAAATTACTAGAGCACAGCAACTTTTTCAAGGAGACTGACCCAGAACCAATTAGAATTTTATAACAATTGACCATTCACCACAAAAGAGTTATCATGAGCTTTGGCCTCTGAAGTGTGTGCTGGAGGTAGGGGGTGAAGTGAAAAAGATTAAAGAAGATGCATAAGAAAAAAGAAAGAAAGAAAAATCTTAAGAGCAAAATAACGAAAAAAAAATCTTGCAGTAAGTTTCCAACTGTCTGCTCGAAATCGGTAGCAGAACTGTGTAAAGCTTCATATTTGCAGACTGATGTATCCCGAGCTTAAGTAGCATACAATATAGGTTACTATGTTGAAAAAACAGGTCAGGCAGTGGGGCATTCTTTGTCAAATTGCTGTTGACAGGCCAAACAAGAGATTGAAGACTACCACAAAAAGGTTCTTTCATCTAAAGACAACACGGCTTATAATTGGTCATTCAGATTCTACATCCCTTCATTCTCAGCATTAAAAAAAAAATCTTTTCTATTGTAGGTATTTCAGCATAAGTGGTGCATTGGTGCGCATGGAGTCTAGAATTATATCCTCAGTCTTGGCCTCACATTTCCAATTATCAGGATCTTTTCCCAGTGTAATGAATGGATATTTACCAAGACAATGAATTAAAACACTGGAACAGCATCAACACCTATTAAAGTGTGCAGACTACATGCACAATGACGCCCAAGAAGGCAAAATCATTCACTCTCGAAGCCGTGTGTCTGAGCTATTTTAACTATTTGTAGACAAATATGAATCTGACCTACTTATAACCAATGCGAATGCCTAGATTACTATGGGAGATGTATTTTGTATTCTGTGTCAAAAAGTTTTCATTCACTTGGAATTTTTTTTTTCTTTTCGAGGAAAGCGAGGGTGGTCGTTGGGATTAGTTTAATTAACCGAAAAATCCTAAGTATCTGGACTAAATCCAAAAAAACATTGTATTACTCAGGGATTCTTTCCTTCACTAAATTAAGACTAATATCCTCTATAATGAGAACCACCCACACATGCCTCTATGATTTTTTTTGTGCTGCACCAGTTCTCTGGAATGCATTACCCCAAATAGGTTAATTCTTAACATCCACAGATTTATAAATGTCTTAAAATCACATTTTTGGGGGTAGTGTTTTTTTTTTTACAGTTCTTAAGCTGGAGTCACACATAACGATATCGTTAACGATATCGTTGCAACGTCATGCTTTTGGTGACGTAGCAACGATCCCGCTAACGATCTCGTTATGTGTGACAGCGACCAACAATCAGGCCCCTGCTGGGAGATCGTTGGTCGTTGGGGAATGATCAGGACCATTTTTTGGTCGCTGATCATCTGCTGTCATCGCTGGATCAGCGTGTGTGACGCCGATCCAGCGATGTGTTCACTTGTAACCAGGGTAAATAGCGGGTTACTAAGCGCAGGGCCGCGCTTAGTAACCCGATATTTACCCTGGTTACCATTGTAAAAGTAAAAAAACAAACAGTACATACTCACATTCTGATGTCTGTCATGACCCCCGGCGTCCACAGGGTTTAAACTGCTTTCGGCAGGAGCGCTGCTAATGCACGCGCTGCTGCCGAGAGCTTCCCTGCACTGACTGTGTCAGCGCCGGCCATAAAGCAGAGCACACGCTGTTACTGCCAGCGCTGACACAGTCAGTGCAGGGAAGCTCTCGGCAGCAGCGCGTGCATTAGCAGCGCTCTTGCCGAAAGCAGTTTTAACCCTGTGGACACCGGCGGGGGACGTGACAGACATCAGAATGTGAGTATGTAGTGTTTTTTTTTTTTTACTTTTACAATGGTAACCAGGGTAAATATCAGGGTTACTGAGCGCGGCCCTGCACTTAGTAACCCGATGTTACCCTAGTTACCCGGGTACTGCAGGGGGACTTCAGCATCGTTGAAGACAGTTTCAATGATGCCGAAGTCGTTCCCCTGATTGTTGGTCACTGGAGAGAGCTGTCTGTGTGACAGCTCCCCAGCGACCACACAACGACTTACCAACGATCACGGCCAGGTCATATCGCTGTGTGACTAAAGCTTTAGACTAGGATCACAAGACAGTATTTTCTCTTTGGACTATTACGCTAATCACACTCTGATCAGAGTTTGATAAGATCGTCAGCATAGCGCGATCCAATTTTCTCAGATGAGAAGATGGAAAAAAAAATGTCTCCATCTTCTCCATTCTGTTCGTCCATGGAAATTGGACTGCACTCAGATATCACCAGAGTGTGGTCTGATTTTTCTCCATGGACTCAGTGACCTGCATGGCCGAAATGCCATCTGAGTATCAGATGCAAAGTGAGCATGCTGCGATTTCTTCCTCGGACAGACTATGTCCGAGAAAAGAATAGGACACTTGCATGGCCCCATTGAATAACATTGGTCGGAGTGCAATCCGATATCAGATCGCACTCGGAATGAAAATATGGTTGCCTGCATGAGCCCTTACTCTAAAGAGGCACTGTATCATCTTTGATTTCAATGACTATATTCTCTACCATTATCTCACCTTTTATGTCCATTTTTATGTGTGATTTTCCCTGGTATATTTTATTTGACTGATTTTGAAATCTTATAGTTTTTGATTTAATGATTTCAAACATATTTACACATTTCTTGTAGGCTCTTTTCCCTCACATTTTTTCTTATCTTAAAAGCTGACTCCTTTTTTATGCAGTTGCTGAAACACACACGATACATTTCTATGGACTTTATACCTGTGGACACTCAATCTTTGTCTGGATAACTGGTTCATGCACTTTAATGTGTTCTACAGAAAAGATGGCTTGCCCATTGTGCTAAACAAGCATGACTGCCTCTTGTATCAGCATTGTTTCCTTATAGCTTGAAAGTGGAGATCAGTAGGGTTGAGCGAAACGGATCGGACAAATTCAAAAATCGCCGACTTTCGGCAAAGTCGGGTTTCATGAAACCAGACCCGATCCTAGTGTGGGATTGGCCATGAGGTCGGCGATCTTCGAGCCAAAGTCATGTTTCGTATGACGCCATTTTTCAGCCAATGAAGGAGGACGCAGAGTGTGCGCAGCGTGATGACATAGGTCTCGGTCCCCACCATCTCAGGGAAGGGCATGGCAGTGATTGGCTTGCTTTCTGCAGCGTCACAGGGGCTATAAAGGGGCGTTCACACTGACCGCCATCTTACTTCTGCCGATCGTAGCATAGGGAGAGGTTGCCGCAGCTTCATCAGAAGAAGGGATATAGTTAGGGAGGGAAGATTAAGCCCCGAAACTGCTTGTGCTGTAGCAATTTCCACAGTTCAACACCACCATTTGTTTGCAGGGACTGTGGAGGCTAGATTTTTGTGCATCAGTTCTGTTTCTTATTAGGCTGCCTTTATAAGGCTCCCTGATAGCTGCATTGCTGTTTGCACGCCGCTGTGCAAACCAACTGCTTTTTTAAAAGCAAAAATCCTGTTGCTCCTTTCTGCACAGTTATCTTGTTTATTTGCTACACTTTTGTGTGCAGCAGTCCTTTTTATTCCTGCCATACTTGTCCTGAGATCATTGTAGGGAGATTGAAATTGTACTACAGTCCTTGTATTTTTTCATATATCTTCCAGCCACTTTCTGCAACTTGTGTTGTTTTATGCCCAGGGCCTGAGGTTTGGTTCAGTCTCCCCCCCAAAAAATTGAGATTCAAATTATCACAAAGTGGATATACTGCAGTCCTGTTAGTTTGTGGTATATCAGCCTGCCACTTTCTGCCACTTACATTGTGTTGTTTTATGCACAGGGCCTGAGGTTTGGTTTAGTCCCCCCATCAAAAAAGTGAGATTCAAATTATCACAAAGTGGATATACTGCAGTCCTGTTAGTTTGTGGTATATCAGCCAGCCACTTTCAGCCACTTACATTGTGTTGTTTTTTGCACAGGGCCTGATTTTTTGTTCAGTCTCCCAAAAAAAAGTGAGATATAAAATCTCAACACGTTTAGATACACCTTCTACCTTGTTTTACAGTACCATATAATGGTTGTTATTTTGGTTAGATTTTCCAAAAAATGAGGAAGTCAGGTGGAAGAGGCCGTGGGCGGTGGTTGCGAGCTGGTACTGATGGTGGTGGTGGTGCATCTGGTGGTAGTGGCAAAAGCACAATAGCACCTAAGGCTGGAGGAGTTGAGCCAGCATCATCGACTGGCTACACAAGGCCTCGAAGGCTCCCTTATCTGTGAGGAGGAAAACGGCTTTTAAAGCCGGAGCAGCAGGAAAAAGTTTTGTCTTTCTTTGCTGACTCAGCCTCTAGCTCTTTCGCCTCCTCTTCAGAAAGTTCCAAATATAAAAGCAGCGAGTCGTCAGTGGATGCTCCCGGTCAGGAACAAGACGTTTCCTTGTGTCCTTCACCCAAACCGAAAGTGAAGGATGCATCCTGCGACACTACAGGATACTCCATGGAGCTCTTTACACATACCGTGCCTGGGTTAGAAAGGGAAATTGTTAACTGCCCATTACAAGATGAATCGGACATAGAGTGCACTGATGCACAGCCACAGCTAGATTATAATGCTGTTCCATTGACTCAGATCACTACATTGCCCTCGCATTGTACTGAGCCAAAATCCGACCCTGATGGGACTATGGTGCGCCGTCCCGAACGCTATAGCACCTTACACGGTGACACAGAGGAAGGTGCACATGACATTGAAGAGGAGGTGATGAATGACCCAGTTGTTGACCCAGATTGGCAGCCATTGGGGGAAGAGGGTGCCGCTGCCAGTAGCTCAGAAGCGGAGGAGGATGATCCGCAGCAGCCATCTACATCGCAACAGCTGTCATCTGGCAGGCCCATATCAGGCCAAAAATGTTTGTCGAAACCAAAAACAGTTTTAGGACAGCGTGGCCATCCGGTGAAAGTAGCACAGCGTGCAGTGCCTGAAAAGGTATTCCATAGTACGAAGAGTGCAGTGTGGCAATTTTTTAACCAAGATCCGAATGATCAGTGCAAAGTTATCTGTAAGAAATGCTTAAAGACCTTTAGCAGAGGGAAGAATCTTCAAAATTTAAATACAACGTTCATGCTTAGACATTTAACCAGCATGCACTTGCAAGCCTGGACTAACTACCAAACGTTCCGTACTGTTGGTGCACATGCTCAGAATGAAGGTAGTCAGCAACGCTACATTGCTTTCCTCACTGTAAGCCCACCGGTTAAGACACCACCAGCAGCAAATGTGGAGGTATTGTCGCAATGCCAAAGCAGTCAGAGCGAATCACAAGGTTATTGGTAGGAAACACAGTATGTAGGCCCACATCGAGAATACCATCACCGACCATCTCTCAATCCGCCATGTCCACCACCACCACTGCTAGTTCCACCATATGCACGTCTCCAGTCCAGCTCACCCTACAAGAGACTCTCGTTAGGAAAAGAAAGTACTCATCCTCTCATCCGCGTACACAGGGTTTGAACACCCACATTGCTAGACTAATCTCGTTAGAGATGATGCCCTACTGACTGGTTGAAAGCGAAGCTTTCAAAGCCCTGATGGCCTATGCAGTACCACGCTATGATCTACCCAGTTGACACTTCTTTGCGAGAAAAGCCATCCCAGCCCTCCACCAGCATGTCAAAGACCGCATTGTCCAGGCACTAAGGCAATCAGTCAGTAGAAAGGTGCACCTCACAACAGATGCATGGATCAGTAGGCATGGCCAGGGACGTTATGTGTCCATCACGGCACACTGGGTTAATGTGGTGGATGCAAGACCACAGGGGACAGCCATAGTGGGACAGTTCTGCCTAGCCCACGGTCTAGGAAACAGTTGGCTGTAGGCGTTCACCACCCCTCCTCCTCCAGAAGCGAAAGCTCGTCCACAGAGCGCAGTTGCATGACCACTCCATCCTCAGATGCCAGTGTTACACACGAGGTGTCCCATTATCGAACAGTTAGTGGTAAGCGTCAGCAGGCTGTGATAGAAATGAAGTGTTTGGGTAACAACAGACACACCGCAGAAGTACTGGCCGAGTACTTGCAGCAACAAACTCAGTCATGGCTGGGCAGTGTACCTCTTGAGGCAGGCAAGGTAGTCAGTGATAACGGAAGGAATTTTGTGGCTGCCATAGCCCTTTCAGAACTTAAACACATACCTTGTCTGGCTCACACCTTGAACCTGGTGGTGCAGTGCTTCCTCAAAAATTATCCGGAGTTACCAGCCCTGATCCTGAAGTTGTGAAGACTTTGCTCGCACATCCGCCGGTCGCCCGTACACTCCAGCCGTATGCTGAACCATCAGCGATCGCTGAATCTTCCCCAGACAAGCCTAATAATCGACGTTGCAACAAGGTGGAACACCACACTGCACATGGTTCAGAGGCTGTGCGAACAGAGGCGTGCTTTAATTAATTTGTAGGAGGATACACATACACGGGTGGCAGTTGGATGGCAGACATGGAGTTGTCTGGTGTGCAGTGGTCGAAGCTCCAAGACCTCTGTCAAGTCCTTCAGTGTTTTGAGGAATGCACTCGGCTGGCAAGTGCAGACGACGCCATCATAAGCATGAGCATCCCACTAATGCATCTACTGATGCAAAGTTTGACGCACATTAAGGAGCTGGCGTCTGCAGCCGAGGAGGAGGGAAGCCTTGATGACAGTCAGGCATTGTCTGCTCAGGGAACTCTCCTGGACGAGGTGACGGACGAAGAGGAGGAGGATGAGGATGATGGGGATGAATATTTATAGGAGGAGGATGCTTCACAGGGGGCTATAGAAACTGGTGGAGTTGCAAGGTCAGGTACAGGGTTTTTGCGGGACACAAGTGATGTTGATTTGCAAGAAAGTGCTCCTCAACCCAGCACAAACAGTGAATTGACACCTGTAACATTGGCCCACATGGCTGAGTATGCCTTGCGTATCCTAAAAAGGGACCCCCGCATTATTAAAATGATAACCGATGATGATTACTGGTTGGCCTGCCTCCTGGATCCACGATATAAAGGAAAACTACAAAATATCATGCCACATGAGAACCTTGAGCAAATATTGGCTACCAAACAAGTAACTCTTGTAGACCGTTTGGTTCAGGCATTCCCAGCACACAGCGGTGGTGATGGTTCTCAAACGAGCCGTACGGGGCAACATGGCAGAGGTGTTAGAGGTGCACAAATCCGAAGTGGCGTTGGACAGAGGGGTTTTATGACCAGGTTGTGGAGTGATTTTGCAATGACCGCTGACACGACAGGTACTGCTGCATCGATTCAAAGTGACAGGAGACAGCATTTGTCCAGTATGGTTACGAACTACTTTTCCTCCCTTATCGATGTTCTCCCTCACAGGTCATTCCCCTGCCTAAATTGGCAGAATATGCATTACAGGAGCTCGCTTGCCCTGTTTCTAGTGTGCTATCAGAAAGAGTCTTCAGTGCTGCTGGTTCAATATTGACCGAAAAAAAGGACACGTCTGGCTACCCAGGATGTTGATGATCTAACCTTCATTAAAATGAACCAATCATGGACTTCAAATTATTTTGCCCCACCTTCTCCTGCTGACATGTAGCTTGCCTGAAAAATGTCTTGCTTTTGGTCTCCTCTTACTGACTTCTCCAATTCCTCCATTTGCAGCTGCTGAAGGTCTACCATAGGCCATATTTATACCTCCCTAAATGGGCTGACTCCCCCTACAGGGCCGTGGTCACCACCTGGTGCAAGCACCCGTGCGAGTGCCGTTTGCCTGGACAGGTGGGTGTGCCCACTCTTGGGCAACAGCACTGGCACAGGGTCCCTCATAGTACAATGAAGTGGTGCACAACCAACGTCAGACACACCGTCGTAATATGAGGGGCCCTGTGCCACTACCGCCGCCCACAAGAGAGTGTTACCCCCAGCTCGAACAGTGCTCTACCACTTGTAATACTTACCTCTCCCTGCTCCACCACTGTGTAATCTGTGCTGTTAAATCCTTCAATGGCACTGCCAATACAAATTTGTTGAAATGATAGATGATAGTAAAAATATACAGGGGCCCTGGCCTCCATTTAGACCAGTTAATACTTTGCGCCTACTACCACTGTCTGCTACTCAGCAGAGGAGCCCACCCCAGTACCTAGCTATGCCGCTTGTTTAGTCCTGTTACCAATTTTGAACTGCATTTAGCCTACTTTATTATTTGGGCCTACAAACTGTGTCTGCGCCACTCATTACAGTTGTCCTCCACTGAACAAAGCTATGCCGCCTGTTTAGTCCTGTTACCAATTTTGAACTGGATTTAGCCTACTTTCTTATTTGGGCCTATATCTGTGTTTCCTCCTCATCCTGCCCATTGTCCAGCCACTGCTAGATGAGTTTGCTGGTACATTGACCCATAACGCAACATTCCCCTTGCACTCTACACAGCCAGAATCTGTATAAAAACCAGAAAGCCGTCACCTGGACTCTCAAGACTAACAAACATATAAGAAGCCACAATAACCAAGATTAGGAATGATAAAACATAAGCCTTTATTGTATTTATATGGCAATAACGGCACTACAGTGCACGTACTTGGGAATTTATAGATTAAAATGTATAAGGAATAGACAGGATAAAATACAATATAATAAAAATAAAATAGACAATGTAATAATATAGAGCACGGCACTCTTGGCTTCTAGGAGGTGCGCAAGTTGGGTTTCCAACCCATCAAATCAATGCAATAAATACTTGGCACTCAGGAGATCTTTTTGTATGATAGAAAGTGAACAATTCGTTTATTGGGTGCATCCACTTGTCCAATTGTGGATGCACCCAATAAACGAATTGTTCACTTTCTATCATACAAAAAGATCTCCTGAGTGCCAAGTATTTATTGCATTAATAAAATAGACAATCCCATGATCTTATAAAAAACTCATAGTGGTGTGCATTTCATGGACATATATATATATAGTATATGTGTATACGTGATATATAAGGATTGAGAGTTTCTGTGGCTGTGTGTTTGGGATTATTTTCTTACTTAAATGTCCATTCTTGTCTGATCTTCATCATCCTTATAGATGGCAATATATTTTTGTACGGAATGTCTCAGTACATTTATCCATTTATCCTCCCTACAATAATATGACGTTTGCCAGTGCCATATACTGAAAAACAGCCACTCACCATGATATTCCCACCTCCAAACTTTACTGTTGTTTTTGTGTTTTTACGGCGATGTGCAGTGCTTTTTGATCTTCCAACATGGTGCATATTATGGCATCCAAAGAGTTAAATTTTGGTCTCATATGACCAGACAATATTTTCCCCGTATTTCACAGGCTTGTCTAAATGTTGTTGAGCAAATTTTAAACACACTTGAACATGCTTTTTGTTCAGCAATGGAGTCTTACATGGTGAGTGTGCATACAGGCCAGGGAGGTTGAGTGCTTTTAGTTTTCTTTGAAACAATTGTACTCTTCTGATAATTATTTTCACTCCTTTGTCTGAAATCTTGCAGGGGGCACCTGGTAGTGGCCAGTTTATAGTTAAATGATGTTCTTTCCATTGTCGGATTAAGGCACCAAAAGTGCTCACTGGAACCTTCAGTAGTTTAGAAATTCTTCTGTAACCAATGGCATCAGTTTGCTTTGCAACAATAATGTTGTGAAGGTCTTATGATAACTCACTCGTTGACAACTCACTCACAGTTGTTGACCCAGATTGGCAGCCATTGGGGGAAGAGGGTGCCGCTGCCAGTAGCTCAGAAGCGGAGGAGGATGATCCGCAGCAGCCATCTACATCGCAACAGCTGTCATCTGGCAGGCCCATATCAGGCCAAAAATGTTTGTCGAAACCAAAAACAGTTTTAGGACAGCGTGGCCATCCGGTGAAAGTAGCACAGCGTGCAGTGCCTGAAAAGGTATTCCATAGTACGAAGAGTGCAGTGTGGCAATTTTTTAACCAAGATCCGAATGATCAGTGCAAAGTTATCTGTAAGAAATGCTTAAAGACCTTTAGCAGAGGGAAGAATCTTCAAAATTTAAATACAACGTTCATGCTTAGACATTTAACCAGCATGCACTTGCAAGCCTGGACTAACTACCAAACGTTCCGTACCGTTGGTGCACATGCTCAGAATGAAGGTAGTCAGCAACGCTACATTGCTTTCCTCACTGTAAGCCCACCGGTTAAGACACCACCAGCAGCAAATGTGGAGGTATTGTCGCAATGCCAAAGCAGTCAGAGCGAATCACAAGGTTATTGGTAGGAAACACAGTATGTAGGCCCACATCGAGAATACCATCACCGACCATCTCTCAATCCGCCATGTCCACCACCACCACTGCTAGTTCCACCATATGCACGTCTCCAGTCCAGCTCACCCTACAAGAGACTCTCGTTAGGAAAAGAAAGTACTCATCCTCTCATCCGCGTACACAGGGTTTGAACACCCACATTGCTAGACTAATCTCGTTAGAGATGATGCCCTACTGACTGGTTGAAAGCGAAGCTTTCAAAGCCCTGATGGCCTACGCAGTACCACGCTATGATCTACCCAGTTGACACTTCTTTGCGAGAAAAGCCATCCCAGCCCTCCACCAGCATGTCAAAGACCGCATTGTCCAGGCACTAAGGCAATCAGTCAGTAGAAAGGTGCACCTCACAACAGATGCATGGACCAGTAGGCATGGCCAGGGACGTTATGTGTCCATCACGGCACACTGGGTTAATGTGGTGGATGCAAGACCACAGGGGACAGCCATAGTGGGACAGTTCTGCCTAGCCCACGGTCTAGGAAACAGTTGGCTGTAGGCGTTCACCACCCCTCCTCCTCCAGAAGCGAAAGCTCGTCCACAGAGCGCAGTTGCATGACCACTCCATCCTCAGATGCCAGTGTTACACACGAGGTGTCCCATTATCGAACAGTTAGTGGTAAGCGTCAGCAGGCTGTGATAGAAATGAAGTGTTTGGGTAACAACAGACACACCGCAGAAGTACTGGCCGAGTACTTGCAGCAACAAACTCAGTCATGGCTGGGCAGTGTACCTCTTGAGGCAGGCAAGGTAGTCAGTGATAACGGAAGGAATTTTGTGGCTGCCATAGCCCTTTCAGAACTTAAACACATACCTTGTCTGGCTCACACCTTGAACCTGGTGGTGCAGTGCTTCCTCAAAAATTATCCGGAGTTACCAGCCCTGATCCTGAAGTTGTGAAGACTTTGCTCGCACATCCGCCGGTCGCCCGTACACTCCAGCCGTATGCTGAACCATCAGCGATCGCTGAATCTTCCCCAGACAAGCCTAATAATCGACGTTGCAACAAGGTGGAACACCACACTGCACATGGTTCAGAGGCTGTGCGAACAGAGGCGTGCTTTAATTAATTTGTGGGAGGATACACATACACGGGTGGCAGTTGGATGGCAGACATGGAGTTGTCTGGTGTGCAGTGGTCGAAGCTCCAAGACCTCTGTCAAGTCCTTCAGTGTTTTGAGGAATGCACTCGGCTGGCAAGTGCAGACGACGCCATCATAAGCATGAGCATCCCACTAATGCATCTACTGATGCAAAGTTTGACGCACATTAAGGAGCTGGCGTCTGCAGCCGAGGAGGAGGGAAGCCTTGATGACAGTCAGGCATTGTCTGCTCAGGGAACTCTCCTGGACGAGGTGACGGACGAAGAAGAGGAGGATGAGGATGATGGGGATGAATATTTATAGGAGGAGGATGCTTCACAGGGGGCTATAGAAACTGGTGGAGTTGCAAGGTCAGGTACAGGGTTTTTGCGGGACACAAGTGATGTTGATTTGCAAGAAAGTGCTCCTCAACCCAGCACAAACAGTGAATTGACACCTGTAACATTGGCCCACATGGCTGAGTATGCCTTGCGTATCCTAAAAAGGGACCCCCGCATTATTAAAATGATAACCGATGATGATTACTGGTTGGCCTGCCTCCTGGATCCACGATATAAAGGAAAACTACAAAATATCATGCCACATGAGAACCTTGAGCAAATATTGGCTACCAAACAAGTAACTCTTGTAGACCGTTTGGTTCAGGCATTCCCAGCACACAGCGGTGGTGATGGTTCTCAAACGAGCCGTACGGGGCAACATGGCAGAGGTGTTAGAGGTGCACAAATCCGAAGTGGCGTTGGACAGAGGGGTTTTATGACCAGGTTGTGGAGTGATTTTGCAATGACCGCTGACACGACAGGTACTGCTGCATCGATTCAAAGTGACAGGAGACAGCATTTGTCCAGTATGGTTACGAACTACTTTTCCTCCCTTATCGATGTTCTCCCTCACAGGTCATTCCCCTGCCTAAATTGGCAGAATATGCATTACAGGAGCTCGCTTGCCCTGTTTCTAGTGTGCTATCAGAAAGAGTCTTCAGTGCTGCTGGTTCAATATTGACCGAAAAAAAGGACACGTCTGGCTACCCAGGATGTTGATGATCTAACCTTCATTAAAATGAACCAATCATGGACTTCAAATTATTTTGCCCCACCTTCTCCTGCTGACATGTAGCTTGCCTGAAAAATGTCTTGCTTTTGGTCTCCTCTTACTGACTTCTCCAATTCCTCCATTTGCAGCTGCTGAAGGTCTACCATAGGCCATATTTATACCTCCCTAAATGGGCTGACTCCCCCTACAGGGCCGTGGTCACCACCTGGTGCAAGCACCCGTGCGAGTGCCGTTTGCCTGGACAGGTGGGTGTGCCCACTCTTGGGCAACAGCACTGGCACAGGGTCCCTCATAGTACAATGAAGTGGTGCACAACCAACGTCAGACACACCGTCGTAATATGAGGGGCCCTGTGCCACTACCGCCGCCCACAAGAGAGTGTTACCCCCAGCTCGAACAGTGCTCTACCACTTGCAATACTTACCTCTCCCTGCTCCACCACTGTGTAATCTGTGCTGTTAAATCCTTCAATGGCACTGCCAATACAAATTTGTTGAAATGATAGATGATAGTAAAAATATACAGGGGCCCTGGCCTCCATTTAGACCAGTTAATACTTTGCGCCTACTACCACTGTCTGCTACTCAACAGAGGAGCCCACCCCAGTACCTAGCTATGCCGCTTGTTTAGTCCTGTTACCAATTTTGAACTGCATTTAGCCTACTTTATTATTTGGGCCTACAAACTGTGTCTGCGCCACTCATTACAGTTGTCCTCCACTGAACAAAGCTATGCCGCCTGTTTAGTCCTGTTACCAATTTTGAACTGGATTTAGCCTACTTTCTTATTTGGGCCTATATCTGTGTTTCCTCCTCATCCTGCCCATTGTCCAGCCACTGCTAGATGAGTTTGCTGGTACATTGACCCATAACGCAACATTCCCCTTGCACTCTACACAGCCAGAATCTGTATAAAAACCAGAAAGCCGTCACCTGGACTCTCAAGACTAACAAACATATAAGAAGCCACAATAACCAAGATTAGGAATGATAAAACATAAGCCTTTATTGTATTTATATGGCAATAACGGCACTACAGTGCACGTACTTGGGAATTTATAGATTAAAATGTATAAGGAATAGACAGGATAAAATACAATATAATAAAAATAAAATAGACAATGTAATAATATAGAGCACGGCACTCTTGGCTTCTAGGAGGTGCGCAAGTTGGGTTTCCAACCCATCAAATCAATGCAATAAATACTTGGCACTCAGGAGATCTTTTTGTATGATAGAAAGTGAACAATTCGTTTATTGGGTGCATCCACTTGTCCAATTGTGGATGCACCCAATAAACGAATTGTTCACTTTCTATCATACAAAAAGATCTCCTGAGTGCCAAGTATTTATTGCATTAATAAAATAGACAATCCCATGATCTTATAAAAAACTCATAGTGGTGTGCATTTCATGGACATATATATATATAGTATATGTGTATACGTGATATATAAGGATTGAGAGTTTCTGTGGCTGTGTGTTTGGGATTATTTTCTTACTTAAATGTCCATTCTTGTCTGATCTTCATCATCCTTATAGATGGCAATATATTTTTGTACGGAATGTCTCAGTACATTTATCCATTTATCCTCCCTACAATAATATGACGTTTGCCAGTGCCATATACTGAAAAACAGCCACTCACCATGATATTCCCACCTCCAAACTTTACTGTTGTTTTTGTGTTTTTACGGCGATGTGCAGTGCTTTTTGATCTTCCAACATGGTGCATATTATGGCATCCAAAGAGTTAAATTTTGGTCTCATATGACCAGACAATATTTTCCCCGTATTTCACAGGCTTGTCTAAATGTTGTTGAGCAAATTTTAAACACACTTGAACATGCTTTTTGTTCAGCAATGGAGTCTTACATGGTGAGTGTGCATACAGGCCAGGGAGGTTGAGTGCTTTTAGTTTTCTTTGAAACAATTGTACTCTTCTGATAATTATTTTCACTCCTTTGTCTGAAATCTTGCAGGGGGCACCTGGTAGTGGCCAGTTTATAGTTAAATGATGTTCTTTCCATTGTCGGATTAAGGCACCAAAAGTGCTCACTGGAACCTTCAGTAGTTTAGAAATTCTTCTGTAACCAATGGCATCAGTTTGCTTTGCAACAATAATGTTGTGAAGGTCTTATGATAACTCACTCGTTGACAACTCACTCACAGTTGTTGACCCAGATTGGCAGCCATTGGGGGAAGAGGGTGCCGCTGCCAGTAGCTCAGAAGCGGAGGAGGATGATCCGCAGCAGCCATCTACATCGCAACAGCTGTCATCTGGCAGGCCCATATCAGGCCAAAAATGTTTGTCGAAACCAAAAACAGTTTTAGGACAGCGTGGCCATCCGGTGAAAGTAGCACAGCGTGCAGTGCCTGAAAAGGTATTCCATAGTACGAAGAGTGCAGTGTGGCAATTTTTTAACCAAGATCCGAATGATCAGTGCAAAGTTATCTGTAAGAAATGCTTAAAGACCTTTAGCAGAGGGAAGAATCTTCAAAATTTAAATACAACGTTCATGCTTAGACATTTAACCAGCATGCACTTGCAAGCCTGGACTAACTACCAAACGTTCCGTACCGTTGGTGCACATGCTCAGAATGAAGGTAGTCAGCAACGCTACATTGCTTTCCTCACTGTAAGCCCACCGGTTAAGACACCACCAGCAGCAAATGTGGAGGTATTGTCGCAATGCCAAAGCAGTCAGAGCGAATCACAAGGTTATTGGTAGGAAACACAGTATGTAGGCCCACATCGAGAATACCATCACCGACCATCTCTCAATCCGCCATGTCCACCACCACCACTGCTAGTTCCACCATATGCACGTCTCCAGTCCAGCTCACCCTACAAGAGACTCTCGTTAGGAAAAGAAAGTACTCATCCTCTCATCCGCGTACACAGGGTTTGAACACCCACATTGCTAGACTAATCTCGTTAGAGATGATGCCCTACTGACTGGTTGAAAGCGAAGCTTTCAAAGCCCTGATGGCCTACGCAGTACCACGCTATGATCTACCCAGTTGACACTTCTTTGCGAGAAAAGCCATCCCAGCCCTCCACCAGCATGTCAAAGACCGCATTGTCCAGGCACTAAGGCAATCAGTCAGTAGAAAGGTGCACCTCACAACAGATGCATGGACCAGTAGGCATGGCCAGGGACGTTATGTGTCCATCACGGCACACTGGGTTAATGTGGTGGATGCAAGACCACAGGGGACAGCCATAGTGGGACAGTTCTGCCTAGCCCACGGTCTAGGAAACAGTTGGCTGTAGGCGTTCACCACCCCTCCTCCTCCAGAAGCGAAAGCTCGTCCACAGAGCGCAGTTGCATGACCACTCCATCCTCAGATGCCAGTGTTACACACGAGGTGTCCCATTATCGAACAGTTAGTGGTAAGCGTCAGCAGGCTGTGATAGAAATGAAGTGTTTGGGTAACAACAGACACACCGCAGAAGTACTGGCCGAGTACTTGCAGCAACAAACTCAGTCATGGCTGGGCAGTGTACCTCTTGAGGCAGGCAAGGTAGTCAGTGATAACGGAAGGAATTTTGTGGCTGCCATAGCCCTTTCAGAACTTAAACACATACCTTGTCTGGCTCACACCTTGAACCTGGTGGTGCAGTGCTTCCTCAAAAATTATCCGGAGTTACCAGCCCTGATCCTGAAGTTGTGAAGACTTTGCTCGCACATCCGCCGGTCGCCCGTACACTCCAGCCGTATGCTGAACCATCAGCGATCGCTGAATCTTCCCCAGACAAGCCTAATAATCGACGTTGCAACAAGGTGGAACACCACACTGCACATGGTTCAGAGGCTGTGCGAACAGAGGCGTGCTTTAATTAATTTGTGGGAGGATACACATACACGGGTGGCAGTTGGATGGCAGACATGGAGTTGTCTGGTGTGCAGTGGTCGAAGCTCCAAGACCTCTGTCAAGTCCTTCAGTGTTTTGAGGAATGCACTCGGCTGGCAAGTGCAGACGACGCCATCATAAGCATGAGCATCCCACTAATGCATCTACTGATGCAAAGTTTGACGCACATTAAGGAGCTGGCGTCTGCAGCCGAGGAGGAGGGAAGCCTTGATGACAGTCAGGCATTGTCTGCTCAGGGAACTCTCCTGGACGAGGTGACGGACGAAGAGGAGGAGGATGAGGATGATGGGGATGAATATTTATAGGAGGAGGATGCTTCACAGGGGGCTATAGAAACTGGTGGAGTTGCAAGGTCAGGTACAGGGTTTTTGCGGGACACAAGTGATGTTGATTTGCAAGAAAGTGCTCCTCAACCCAGCACAAACAGTGAATTGACACCTGTAACATTGGCCCACATGGCTGAATATGCCTTGCGTATCCTAAAAAGGGACCCCCGCATTATTAAAATGATAACCGATGATGATTACTGGTTGGCCTGCCTCCTGGATCCACGATATAAAGGAAAACTACAAAATATCATGCCACATGAGAACCTTGAGCAAATATTGGCTACCAAACAAGTAACTCTTGTAGACCGTTTGGTTCAGGCATTCCCAGCACACAGCGGTGGTGATGGTTCTCAAACGAGCCGTACGGGGCAACATGGCAGAGGTGTTAGAGGTGCACAAATCCGAAGTGGCGTTGGACAGAGGGGTTTTATGACCAGGTTGTGGAGTGATTTTGCAATGACCGCTGACACGACAGGTACTGCTGCATCGATTCAAAGTGACAGGAGACAGCATTTGTCCAGTATGGTTACGAACTACTTTTCCTCCCTTATCGATGTTCTCCCTCACAGGTCATTCCCCTGCCTAAATTGGCAGAATATGCATTACAGGAGCTCGCTTGCCCTGTTTCTAGTGTGCTATCAGAAAGAGTCTTCAGTGCTGCTGGTTCAATATTGACCGAAAAAAAGGACACGTCTGGCTACCCAGGATGTTGATGATCTAACCTTCATTAAAATGAACCAAGCATGGACTTCAAATTATTTTGCCCCACCTTCTCCTGCTGACATGTAGCTTGCCTGAAAAATGTCTTGCTTTTGGTCTCCTCTTACTGACTTCTCCAATTCCTCCATTTGCAGCTGCTGAAGGTCTACCATAGGCCATATTTATACCTCCCTAAATGGGCTGACTCCCCCTACAGGGCCGTGGTCACCACCTGGTGCAAGCACCCGTGCGAGTGCCGTTTGCCTGGACAGGTGGGTGTGCCCACTCTTGGGCAACAGCACTGGCACAGGGTCCCTCATAGTACAATGAAGTGGTGCACAACCAACGTCAGACACACCGTCGTAATATGAGGGGCCCTGTGCCACTACCGCCGCCCACAAGAGAGTGTTACCCCCAGCTCGAACAGTGCTCTACCACTTGCAATACTTACCTCTCCCTGCTCCACCACTGTGTAATCTGTGCTGTTAAATCCTTCAATGGCACTGCCAATACAAATTTGTTGAAATGATAGATGATAGTAAAAATATACAGGGGCCCTGGCCTCCATTTAGACCAGTTAATACTTTGCGCCTACTACCACTGTCTGCTACTCAGCAGAGGAGCCCACCCCAGTACCTAGCTATGCCGCTTGTTTAGTCCTGTTACCAATTTTGAACTGGATTTAGCCTACTTTCTTATTTGGGCCTATATCTGTGTTTCCTCCTCATCCTGCCCATTGTCCAGCCACTGCTAGATGAGTCTGCTGGTACATTGACCCAGACCACTACATTCCCCTTGCACTCTACACAGCCAGAATCTGTATAAAAACCAGAAAGCCGTCACCTGGACTCTCAAGACTAACAAACAAATAAGAAGACACAATAACCAAGATTAGGAATGATAAAACATAAGCCTTTATTGTATTTATATGGCAATAACGGCACTACAGTGCACGTACTTGGGAATTTATAGATTAAAATGTATAAGGAATAGACAGGATAAAATACAATATAATAAAAATAAAATAGACAATGTAATAATATAGAGCACGGCACTCTTGGCTTCTAGGAGGTGCGCAAGTTGGGTTTCCAACCCATCAAATCAATGCAATAAATACTTGGCACTCAGGAGATCTTTTTGTATGATAGAAAGTGAACAATTCGTTTATTGGGTGCATCCACTTGTCCAATTGTGGATGCACCCAATAAACGAATTGTTCACTTTCTATCATACAAAAAGATCTCCTGAGTGCCAAGTATTTATTGCATTAATAAAATAGACAATCCCATGATCTTATAAAAAACTCATAGTGGTGTGCATTTCATGGACATATATATATATAGTATATGTGTATACGTGATATATAAGGATTGAGAGTTTCTGTGGCTGTGTGTTTGGGATTATTTTCTTACTTAAATGTCCATTCTTGTCTGATCTTCATCATCCTTATAGATGGCAATATATTTTTGTACGGAATGTCTCAGTACATTTATCCATTTATCCTCCCTACAATAATATGACGTTTGCCAGTGCCATATACTGAAAAACAGCCACTCACCATGATATTCCCACCTCCAAACTTTACTGTTGTTTTTGTGTTTTTACGGCGATGTGCAGTGCTTTTTGATCTTCCAACATGGTGCATATTATGGCATCCAAAGAGTTAAATTTTGGTCTCATATGACCAGACAATATTTTCCCCGTATTTCACAGGCTCGTCTAAATGTTGTTGAGCAAATTTTAAACACACTTGAACATGCTTTTTGTTCAGCAATGGAGTCTTACATGGTGAGTGTGCATACAGGCCAGGGAGGTTGAGTGCTTTTAGTTTTCTTTGAAACAATTGTACTCTTCTCATAATTATTTTCACTCCTTTGTCTGAAATCTTGCAGGGGGCACCTGGTAGTGGCCAGTTTATAGTTAAATGATGTTCTTTCCATTGTCGGATTAAGGCACCAAAAGTGCTCACTGGAACCTTCAGTAGTTTAGAAATTCTTCTGTAACCAATGGCATCAGTTTGCTTTGCAACAATAATGTTGTGAAGGTCTTATGACAACTCACTCGTTTTACCTATTGTGAAGAATATTGGAGATGTAATTTCATTACAATTATTTCTATCCCACATGGGATTATAAAACCCCTTTTAGTTTGCAGATTGCAGCAGCAGGTGATAAGCTTCAAAGGCTATGAGTGACAGATTTCACACCTTGAGCAGCTCAGAGCAGGACAAAGGCTGGCTTGCAATAAAGAGTCATGCTGAAGCTTCCAAAGAACATTCTAGAAACAAGATTCCATAAGGAATTATGGAGATACTATGCATCCTAGCTGTACATCGTGTATATATCTGAAATCCCCAGAACATGGCAAACAAACGACAGAGTCTTGATTCGTTCTAGCACCTAGGGGTATAGAGATGCATAGAACATCTAGTAGAAACCATGTAGCGAAGGCTTGTTTGATGCACACACGTAGCAGGGGCCCTGCTGGATCCGATGGCTCTTGAACAGCTGTCCTAGGACCATCCAGAAAAGAGTTATGATCTTTCATAAGTTTTGGAGTTTTTACCTGCAGAGACAAGGGGAGGGGATTTAGGTTCAGCCCAGAGGGCAGGAATGAAGTGACCCAAAGGTATCAAAGGCTAGTGTACTGCCATCTCTGTTATGCTATGCTGTGAAGGACCTAGGAGCCAGCTGGCAGCCCATGCTTCTTGCGGCCCATGGCACCTATGACCTAACATCACCTGGTAATTAATATACATTCTGCTTATATCTTTTGTCCTACCAGTATCTGTATTTGCATATCTGACCATTGTATATGTGTAACCATGATGTATACAGTCTATTGTCTAGTGTGCCCTTAAGGCAATTAAATATATAATTTAACCTTGGGCTGCTCTTTTATCTTGATCTATGAATCCACACGTCATTTTCTTGGTTTAACTTTCCACGCTACCGGGAATGTTTCTGGCCTGATATAATTCTGTCAATGGACCGGGCTTATATCTAAGGAGGAACTGATGACAGTCATACTGGGCTGGCATCTCTCTTTTTTACTGGTGCAAGTGAAAGGAGCCTCTCAGCCTGTCATGGTTGTGAGTGAGTGTGGTACCATGTCAGTGACTGCGTGGGCCACATCCTCTTACTTCCTGTGCCACGCTGGACCCGAGTGGACAAGGGGTGTAAAACTGGAGTAAAACTGTGACTATACCACATGATCTTGATCTTGCTGACGTAATAGTGACATCAGGCGGGGTTTTTAGCTTTTACCTTGGTAATGAGACACCTTTTTATAGACCATGATTTGAAACAACTGATAGTTTTCATTAAGTGGCAGGATTGCTTTCTAAATACTGATATTTCAGCTGACCTCATGACTTTCCATGGCTTTTCCTCTCTTTCTTTCTTCATGTGATGAATACTTTTTTCCTGTGTCATTTGTCATTACACAACATAATTTATGGAGATCTATCATCGACATCTTGTGAGAATTTCATGTCAATAGCACCTTTAAGAATATATTTACTTAGAAAATTGGTGATGTTCTCAATATTTATTTCACTCACTGTATATGTGTATATGTATACAGTGGCATGTAAAAATGTGTGCACCCCTGGTCACAATTACTGTTATTGTGAACAGTTAAGCAGGTTGAAGATGAAATGATCTCCAAAAGGCCTAAAGTTAAAGATAACACATTTTCTTTGCATTTAAGGTAAAACAAATGTTGTAATTTTTTACATTATAAAAATTACAAAAAGGAAAATGGGTCAATACAAAGTTTGGACACCCTTGGAGATGTATGTGCTGAGATAACTTTGACCAAGTTTTCAGATCTTAATTAGCCTATTAGGGTTATGGCTTGTAAAGAAAAGTGAATCAAATTTCCCAGCTTTATAAAAAGCCAGCCTCTTCTAACCTTGTGCTAAAAACAGCAGCCATGGATTCTTCAAAGCAGCTGCCTAGCAGTCTGAAAATGAAAATGGTGATGGCCCACAAAGCAGGAGAAGGCTATAAGAAGATAGCAAAGCGTTTTCAAGTTGCCCTTTCTTCAGTTTGAAATAAAATTAAGAAATGGCAGTTAACAGGAACAATGGAAGTCAAGGTAAGGTTAGAAGTCCAAGCAAAATGTCAGTGACAGTTGCTTGTATGATTGCCAGAGAGGTAAATCAGAACCCCTTTTGACTACAATTGACCTTCAGAAAAGTTTAGTAAACTTTGGAGTTCTGCTACCATGTTCTACTGCTCAGAGACACCTGCAAAAATATGTAGTTCATGGGAGAGTCATTAGAAGAAAAGCTCTCCTGCGTCTGCACCACAAAAGTCAGCATCAGAAGTATGCAAAAGAACATCTAAACAAGCCTGATGCATTTTGGAATCAAGTCCTGTGGACTGATGAGGTTAAAATAGAACTCTTTGGCCACAATGATCAAAGGTATGTGTGGAAAGAAAGGGCACAGAATTTCAAGAAAAGAACATCTTGCCAACCATTAAGTATGGGAATGGATCAATCAAGCTTTTCAGTTGTGTTGCAGCCAATGGCACAGGGAACATTTTGTGAGTAGAAGGAAGAATGGATTCAATTAAATTTCAACAAATTCTTGATGCAAACATAACACCATCTGTAAAAAAGCTGAAGTTGAAAATAGGATGTCTTCAACAAATGGATAATGATCCTAAACACAAGTCAAAATCCGCAATAGACGACCTCAAAAGGTGCAAGCTGAATATTTTACAATGGCCCTCACAGTCCCCTGATCTGAACATATCTTAAAAATGTGTGTCTAGACCTCAAAAAAGCAATGCATGCAAGACAAACCAGGAATCTCACAGAACTGGAACATTTTCCAAGGAAAAATAGATGAAAATCCCTCAAACAAGAATTGAAAGACTCTTAGCTGGCTGCAAAAAAACATTTATAAGCTGTGATACTTGCAAAAGGGATACTAACCTTTCATGGTGCAAAAACACTTGCATTCACCCATTTTCCCTTTTGTAATTTTTAAAATGTAAAAAAACACAATATATATATATATATATATATATATATATACAGTTAGGTCCATATATATTTGGACAGAGACAACATTTTTCTAATTTTGGTTATAGACATTACCACAATGAAGTTTAAACAAAACAACTCAGATGCAGTTGAAGTTCAGACTTTCAGCTTTCATTTGAGGGTATCCACATTAAAATTGGATGAAGGGTTTAGGAGTTTCAGCTCCTTAACCTGTGCCACCCTGTTTTTAAAAGGACCAAAAGTAATTGGACAATTGACTCCAATGCTATTTCATGGACAGGTGTGGGCAATCCCTTCGTTATGTCATTCTCAATTAAGCAGATAAAAGGCCTGGAGTTGATTTGAGGTGTGGTGCTTGCATTTGGAAGGTTTTGCTGTGAAGTGAACATGCGGTCAAAGGAACTCTCTATGCGGGTAGAAACAAGCCATCCCTAAATCTACAGTTTGGTACATCCTGAGAAAGAAAGAAAGCACTGGTGAACTCATCAATGCAAAAAGACCTGGGCGCCCACAGAAGACAACAGTGGTGGATGATCGCAGAATAATCTCCATGTTTAAGAGAAACCCCTTCACAACAGCCAACCAAGTGAACAACACTCTCCAGGAGGTCGGCGTATCAATAGCCAAATCTACCATAAAGAGAAGACTGCATGAAAGTAAATACAGAGGGTTCACTGCACGGTGCTAGCCACTCATAAGCATCAAGAATAAAAAGGCTAGACTGGACTTTGCTAAAAAACATCTAAAAAAGCCAGCACAGTTCTGGAAGAACATTCTTTGGACAGATGAAACAAAGGTCAACCTCTACCAGAATGATGGAAAGAGAAAAGTATGGCGAAGGCGTGGTACAGCTCATGATCCAAAGCATACCACATCATCTGTAAAACACGGCGGAGGCAGTGTGATGGCTTGGGCATGCATGGCTGCCAGTGGCACTGGGTCACTAGTGTTTATTGATGATGTGACACAGGACAGAAGCAGCCGAATGAATTCTGAGGTATTCAGAGCCATACTGAGTGCTCAGATCCACCCAAATGCAGCCAAACTGATTGTCCATCTGTAGTATGAAACGACGACCAATGACCCAAAACATAAAGCCAAAGCAACCCAGGAGTTTATTAAAGCAAAGAAGTGGAATATTATTGAATGGCCAAGTCAGTCACCTGATCTCAACCCAATTGAGCATGCATTTCACTTGTTAAAGACTAAACTTCAGACAGAGATGCCCACAAACAAACAGCAACTGAAAACCACCACAGTGAAGGCCTGGCAGAGCATCAAAAAGGAGGAAACACAGCGTCTGGTGATGTCCATGAGTTCAAGACTTCAGGCAGTCATTGCCAAAAAAGGGTTTTCAACCAAGTACTAAAAATGAACATTTTATTTAAAATTATTGAATCTGTCCAATTACTTTTGGTCCATTTAAAAACAGGGTGGTACATGTTAAAGAGCTGAAATTCCTAAACCCTTCATCCAATTTTAATGTGGATGCCCTCAAATGAAAGCTGAAAGTCTGAACTTCAACTGCATCTGAATTGTTTTGTTTAAAATTCATTGTGGCAATGTCTATAACCAAAATTAGAAAAATGTTGTCTCTGTCCAAAAATATATGGACCTAACTGTATATTTCTCTGGGTGGATCATGTCAAGGGTTAACTTTGCTCTGCCTCACTCTGGGCTCGGGTTTGCTATTTAGCTCCCAGGTATCCTGAGGGTGGTGTCAGCTATAGCTCTGTCTTTGGTGTGTGAACCTGACTCTGGAAGCCCTTGATTTGTCCTACTGTGAACCCTGACTTATCCTGTGTCTATTATCTCCCCCTGCCTGCCTTTCCCAGTGTCTCTTTGTTTGTCTGTAGATCTGCATGACTCTCTGGTTCTGACCTCCTGGCTTGGTTTTTTGACTCCGTTTCAGTCTGTCCCTATTGTACCGTATTTTGCCCGTCCTGGTTTATTGATCCTTTGCTACATCCTGACTATCCATTTTGTCTAAATCCTTTTTGTACTGTTGTGCTGTCTTGTGCTCTGACTTGGCTTTCCTGACCTCGCTCTCTCCACTAGGTGGCGTCTGTTCAGTTGCTCTGTGTGTGCAATCTGGCTTCCCTACCAAGCTCCCCCTGGTGGAGGTTGGGCTGTACTGCACTGCAGCTGCATGACACCAGGCACATCATTTACATCTTTCCAGCACATCCCCCACATACATTAGTTACATCCAGTGTACCCTATTGGCGGTGAGCACTTTCATTGGCTTCCTGCTTTGCCGTCACCCGGGAGATGCATCTCGGTTGATGACATCACGCGGGTTCACCGGCGGAAGCGTCGCAGTCAAGCAGTTGCCACCAATGACAGAAGCACAATAAATAAACAGTCCACATGACCAGTCTGACATACACTTCCCCTGGATAAAGCTGCACGTGAAACGGGGTTTCAGAGTTCTTCGAGCCACCAATTAAAGGCAATGTGCTCGCATGCTTCCCTCATGTGCCCTTTCCAAATTTGGTCCCACTGGCTTTCCTATTTTTGATGCACCTGCACTTTAAGAGAATTATCCAGCTCACTTACTATTCTTGATTAGCGTTACTCTTTTGCCAGCACATAGAGTTGTTGCCATCTTACATACTTTTTGGAAGCGTTGCATAAATTGATTCTTTTTACAGCACTTTATTTTCTTTGCATTATATATTTTTTTGGTCCGGCTGCTTTCGTTATAGGAGTTTTTCTTTTAACCCCTTATGTATATTTACCCCCTTTTTCAGGCCTACCTATTGAATTAGATACTTCCATGTATTTCACCATTGGCGCATTACCATAACTGAGCGCCTTCTCTTGCATATTTTGTCTCTATATCACTTTTTAATTCCTTTTAATATTTTGATCCAATAACATTTTGTAATTTTATGGCATATAGCTTTCCTCTTTCTCTTTGATTCATATTTTTTGTTAATTTTATTTTTATATTTGTGCAAAAATCTTGGTACAAGCTTGAGCAACCAAGTTGAACCGATAAGGTCGAATTTGGTTTCCCATACTACCAGAAAACCAGTAATACTTTACAGACTGCTTCAGTGATTTTCTGAGATCTTACCCTAAGAGAAATTCCGCTTAACAAATGAGTTTTCATGTAATTCTGCTTAGGGCAGGGTTTATTCAAACTTACTCTGAATGCAAGTATCGCATTACATGAGAAAGGTCATTATTACCATGACAGTCACATCATAGGGACAGATGAGATTGTACGATCCACTTTTTTTTTTTTTTTGCATACAAACAGCTCTTTGCTGTTTTTAAATCCTCTTGAAAATATATTGCATACTTTAGAAAATATACTTAAATGCCTATGGGTTTAAACTGATATACTCGTCGTATACAGTATGCCAGGGGTATAGTGTAATAGCACTTCTGATTTTAAGATCTGTAACATTATTGTGGAATGTTCTGCGTCTTACAGATCCTATTACAATTGCCTGCTCTAAAAAATTACACTTACCGAAAGTATTTATTTCTAGAAACCAGTTGAAAAAAAAAGAAGGGCAGGAAAGTAGCCACAGGGTTTCAGAAGTAGCATTTGAATGTGGGCTCTAGTGCTCGAAAGGGGCCCAAAAGGCCTATCTAACACATAACTTATCGGGATTATGAACGGCCCATGATAAGTACGGTGGTCTGTTACAATTTTTCCATTGGAACTTTAAGCTACTCATTGGAAAAATATTGAAGATCTGGACAGGATAAATACGCACAGATAGGGTTGTAAGGGTTGTGTAAGGAAACAACACCTGTATAAGCCTGATGTGCCGTTGCTGCAGCCTCTTAGATGGAGTAAAGTATTGTCCATATAGCAGTTTGTAAAAACAGACATTTTCATGATGCGCGGGCTACGCTCTTGGAAAGGATGAGATCCAGAAAGTATAAGCAGGGTTTTTATTCATATCAACTTGTTTTGGTGTCTTTCTCAAAATATAACAACAAACGTAGGCATTGAATAAAATAAAAAATAAAAACAGCCAAAAATAAAAAAAAAAGGCTCCCAGTAATTGAAGGTGGACACAGATATCGTGGGAAATGAGCGTCAAAACTCAACTTGTTTGATTCTTTACTTTTGCAGTGAGCAGCTATTAGAAGTACAGAAGTAAAGAACATGGCTGAGCTTTCTTGACAAATCTTTTATAGCAATTTTTTTTGTTTCACATAAAGAATGCTGTACCATTTTTTCTTAAAATTCTACAACGTGAATGCTCATCTACCTGGAAATTTATGAACAATTTGACAGCAGGGTGTTACCAAGTTGACAGCTGGGTGTTGCCAATCTTCTTTTCGATAGAATGTGTTCCTACTCAGTTTGAGTCTGTTAACCTTTTTCCGACATTGGGCGTAATAGTACAGCAATGTCGGACTCCCTCCCTTTGATGTGGGCTCCGGTGCTGAGCCCACATCTTTTCCGGCACGTGTCAGCTGTTTTGAACAGCTGACATGTACCTCTAACAGCCACGGGTGGAATCGCAATCCACTCGCGGTTGTTAACTAGTTAAATGCTGCTGTCAAGCTTTGATTTGGTATCACTAAGTTCAGAATCACCCAATCTATCAATTTAAAAAATAATTAACCCGATCGCTAAACGACGTAATGAAGAAAAAAAGTCAAAACGCCAGAATTACGTTTTTTGGTTGCCACAACATTGAATTAAAATGCTATAACGGGAAAACAAAAGATCATATCTAGACCAAAATGGTATCAATAAAAACATCAGCTCAGGGCACACAAAAAAAGCTCTCACCTGACCTGAGATCACGAAAGATGGAAATGCTACGGGTATCGGAAAATGGCGCAATTTTTTTTTTTAACAAACTTTGCATTTTTTTTCACCACTTAAATAAAAAAGAACCTGTATACATGTTTGGTGTCTATGAACTCGTAATGACTTGGAGAATCATAACAGCTGGTCAGTTTTAGCATTTAGTGAACTTGAAGAAAAAAAAACAACAACTCTGGGATTGCACTTTTTTTGCAATTTCACCGCATTTGGAATTTTTTTCCCAGTACATGATATGGTAAAATCAATGCTGTCATTCAAAAGTACAACTCGTCCTGCAAAAAACAAGCCCTCACATGACCATTTTGACAAAAAAATAAAAATGCTATGGCTCTGGGAATAAGGGGAGTAAAAAATGAAAATGCAAAACAAAAATACCTTTGGTCGTTTAGGGAATCTGACAGCAGGTTTTTGATATTTCATCTGAGAGCAGAATGATGTATTGGCTGAAAGTCTGATTCCAGGGATGTGTAACTTATTAGCCCCTGACATATTCCCTTTAACACATAGTGGAGAGAGTTGTCAAAATCATAGAAGTGCCTGTTATGAACAGGTGATTCAGAACCACAATGGACCTGGTGGTTACGAGCACAGAAAATGACCTGATAGTTGCTAATCACATAGGACGAGCTCTGAGACGTGGGAACTCTGCTGACCGCAATCCCTAATCCTATCACACCACACTAGAGGTAGCCGTGGAGCGCTCCTGACCAGACCTAGGCGCCTCGGGCACAGCCTGAGAAACTAGCTAGCCCTGAAGATAGAAAAACAAGCCTACCTTGCCTCAGAGAAATTCCCCAAAGGAAAAGGCAGCCCCCCACATATAATGACTGTGAGCAAAGATGAAAACACAAACACAGAGATGAAATAGATTTTAGCAAAGTGAGGCCCGACTTACTAAATAGACCGAGGATAGGAAAGATAGCTTTGCGGTCAGCGCAAAAACCTACAAACAACCACGCAGAGGGCGCAAAAAGACCCTCCGCACGACTAACGGTACGGAGGTGCTTCCTCTGCGTCCCAGAGCTTCCAGCAAGCAAGACAAACCAATATTGCAAGCTGGACAGAAAAAATAGCAAACAAAAGTAACACAAGCAGAACTTAGCTTATGCAGGGCAGACAGGCCACAAGAACGATCCAGGGGAAAGCAAGACCAATACTGGAATATAGACTGGAGGCCAGGAACAAAGAACTAGGTGGAGTTAAATAGAGCAGCACCTAACGACTTAACCTCGTCACCTGAGGAAGGAAACTCAGAAGCCGCAGCCCCACTCACATCCACCAAAGGAAGCTCATGGACAGAACCAGCCAAAGTACCACTCATGACCACAGGAGGGAGCTTAACCACAGAATTCACAACAGGTGCCATCCTAGACTAGTGAGGTGGCCTATCAGGATTTTAACGGCATGTTAGATATGCCATCCTAAATTTATAGTATGTAAGCCTTTTAGGCCCATTTCACCCATTATACTATATAGTCATACATGGATGAAATTGGCAACAATTTATGAATAGGATTTCCAAATTAGGTTTTTTTTTTAATAATCCATAAAGCTTTTTTATGGTTTAAACCTGATATTTTTTTTAGATCAACTCCTAGGCAAAAGCAGAAAAGATAGTTTTTGGCTGAAAGCTTGTTTGTCCGACAGCTGTTTCTCCGACTCTGAGATGAGTGGAACGGGTAAAAAGTTTTCTTGGGAAATTCGATTTATAATTTATGAGATATATGTTAATTAAATGTCAATTATTATGCTCTGAGGACTCTCTCTGGAACCCCAAAGCATAATAAATGTTACCTGAAAAATATAATAAAATCCTTATTCGTAAGCGTGTAGAAAGTGATGACATCATGACGTGCGCTATGACCTTGTGCAAAACCGTCCCGGGCCTCATCAAAGCTGGAAGTCTCCGCTCAGAGTGAGAGGCCTGAGGATTTCAGTGAGAATCAAAAAATGCAACAAGGACCAGGAGGGTGATGTGAGGAGTAGAGGAGCTGAAGAGGTGAATGGTAAGGTGAGAATAAGCATTTTTAGTTTTTTTTTAACCTTTTGATGGCCCTTTATAGTTCAGAAAAATGGCGACTGAAGTTTTGCTGAATCACCACTGAAGCAAATGAAAAAATTCCACACCTTGGCAAACGCGTATTTTCATAAAATTTGAGTACAATTCAGTTATTATTATTAATATTATAGCGCCATTTATTCCAAGGCGCTTTACATCTGAGGAGGGGTGTACATAATAAAAACAAGTACAATAATCTTGAACAATACAAGTCACAACTGGTACAGGAGGAGAGAGGACCCTGCCCGCGATGGCTCACAATCTACAAGGGATGGGTGAGAATACAGTAGGCAAGGGTAGAGCTGGTCGTGCAGCGATTAGGTCAATCGGTGGTTACTGCAGGTTGTTGGCTTGTCGGAAGAGGTAGGTCTTCAGGTTCTTTTTGAAGGTTTCGATGGTAGGTGAGAGTCTGATGTGTTGTGGTAGAGGGTTCCAGAGTAGGGGGGATGCACGAGAGAAATCTTGTATGCGATTGTGGAAAGAGGAGATAAGAGGGGAGTAGAGAAGGAGATCTTGTGAGGATCGGAGGTTGCGTGCAGGAAAGTACCGGGAGACGAGGTCACAGATGTATGGAGGAGACAGGTTGCGGATGGCTTTGTATGTCATGGTTAGGCTTTTGTACTGGAGTCTCTGGGTGATGGGGTGCCAGTGCAGGGATTGACAGAGGGGAGAGGCCGGGGAATAGCGGGGGGACAGGTGGATTAGTCGGGCAGCAGAGTTTAGAATAGATTGGAGGGGTGCAAGAGTGTTAGAGGGGAGGCCATAGAGCAGGAGGTTACAGTAGTCGAGGCGGGAGATGATGAGGGCATGGACTAGGGTTTTTGCAGATTCAGTTCCACTCAAATATATCCAGTCAGCTCTACCAGGCACATCTGGTGGTTGACTATCTCCCATGGAACGAAAGGATCAGAAATATTCAAATTCAATTGCCCAATTCCTCTACCCATACAAATTATCTGGTCAAATTTGTCAGGTTAGCCTGAAATGAACCCCTTCTCGATATCTGACATGCATGTACAGCGCAAGTTGGAAGTGGGTGTATGGAGTAGGCTCACAGGCTGAGCCTGCACCATACTTGGTAGGTGATGGCTGTGTCTTATAGCCAGGACCTACCTTAAATAATGGGAGGAACAAGGCCATCCGCCCTGCCGATGCATTGATGCTGCACGGTGGTCGACGCACGGCTCCGCTTCGTTAGGGCGATGGGGACCCACTAAGAGGTTTGCCATGACGTGGCAGTGGGCTTCATACAGTCTGATCAGAATGATAAACTAAGAACCTCATGTTCAGTTATTTATATTTTTCCTAGCGGCATTAGAACAATGTATGATTTTTAGAGGTGCGGTCCATTCTATTTTTCAATATAGTGCATGACCTCCCTTATACAATCACAGGTAGAGAAAAGCGCCGCCCATGATTGTTAAACTGTTAAATGAGAAACTCATTCAACACCCTCCCGAGTTGGGGGAGTGTCAGTCTAAGTGCCCATCGGCAAGCCCTTGACGTGATCACCCATCATTTCTCGCATTAAAAATAAAGATAATAAAAAAATACATGTGATTTTGGGGCGTTCAGAAAAGTCCAATTTATCAAACTATAAAAATAATTAACTCAAACACCAAAAATAAAATAAATTTAAGAACGCCAAAATTGTGTTTTCCTAGCACTGCAATACCACCAAAAATGCTATAACAAGCGATCAAAAAATTATATCTATCCCAACGTGGCATCATTAAAAATTGAATCTCGTTCTACAAAAGACAAGCCATCACACATATATGGGTTTTAGAAAATGGCAACACAACACCCTCAAATTTTTTTTTTGCATACTTCCGATTTTTTTTTTACCAATAAAATAATATAAAAAAAATTGGACATGATTGGTATCGCTGTAATCGTACTGATGGTCAAAATCATACTGAAAAGTAATTTTAACAGAAAATGAACACGTTAAAAAAAATTACCAAAAAACAATATCAGAATTGTGAATTTTTTCACAATTTACCCCCCACACTTTTCCCCCTCATTTTCCAGTACACTATGTAGTAAAATTAATGATATTATTCAAAACTATAACTCCTGCAAAAAACAAGCCAACAGGGGAGGAAAAAACGAAAATGCTAAAGTGGAAATTAGCCACATCGTGAAGGGGTTAATCTAATGTGCACAGCCAGTTTAAGAGTCCTTCGATGGCCATATACTAAAAATATAATTCCCACCTCGCTCTCACACCCAAGTCAAACTTTTTACATAATCACCATAACTAACATTCAAAAACGTAAAGAAAACCTATCCAAAATATAAACCTGTGATCATCAAAGCACAATAAATTCCTTTGTTCTCAATCCATCAACACTATGATAACCTCACATTACAGTAATTCCTGAATAACTTTACTAGTCTGCAGCAATCGCTGTTTCAAATTATAGTTCTGCAATGTCTTTACCACATTCTCTGATCTATCATTAAATGGACGTCGGTTGAAAGAAAAAGATGGATGTCTTAAGTTTTGTTGTTTACATTGTGTCTTAGCTGTCATTAAATCTTATACATACCAATTTAAATCTCTAAACAATTTAAAGGGAATCGGTCAGTGAAATCAATCCCCCAAACCAAATATATGGGCATGCAGATGGTTGAAATTATAAACAATCAGCACCTTGATATCTTTTATCTGCTGCTGCATTCCGGAGTAGTTACAGTTTCCATACATATGAACATGGAGCATTATGTTCTCTGAGCTTGACAGAGCACATTACAAGGCACTGCCTCCTCAAGTTGTTGTACTGGGTGGGCAGTGAATTGCTAAGTGCTGTATCATGCCAGGAGCATTTAATGTGACTGTAGACTTGGGAATACTCACATCACGCACACTGCACACTGTGAGGATTCCCCAGCATCGGCAGTGGTAAGAGAGGTTAAATGACTGCAAATACATGATATGCATGTTCCCGGCCACAATCAGACTAGATGGACGTGGCCAAGTCCACTGCAAGTGTAGTCGAAATGTGGCTGTTAGAATGCATACCACATACCTGCCGTCACATGACCCTTGTTCCCGACACTTTCTCCAGATATGAAAATTCACATCTCTGCAGTAAGATAGAGTTTTAGATTGGACAACCCAATTAATGCTTCATTTGCATATGAATGAAAACACTAATTTCAGATACAATATATAAGGGTGTTGATTATTTCCATTTTAAAGACCTGCATCCCAACATATGTAGTTTGGGTGGGTTCATATTCCTAACAGATTCACTTTCATACACCACAATGCCTTGGATCTATCATATCACATAATATAGCACAGGAGGGACTATCATAGTAGTATAAGCAGAAGCAAGAAATGAAGGAAGGGGGGCGTTGGCTTCATCTGCCTATGTCACCAAAATGCTTTGTCCCGGCCAAGCCCCCGGATTATCCATAGACAGAGAAAGTAAGCCACAAAACACTAAATAGAAGGTACAGATAGTGTGTGATAGCAGAATAGTGAAGAAAATGAGTGTGGCAGTGTCAGAGCAGCACACTGGCTCAGTGGTTAGCACTGTTGCTTTGCAGTGGTGGGTTCCTGAGTTCAAATCCCACCAAGGACAACATCTGCAAGGAGTTTGTATAGTCTCCCCATGTTTACGTGGGTTTTCTCTAGATTCTCTGGTTTCCTTGCACATTCCAAAAGACATACTGATAGAGAATTTAGATTATGAGCCCCAATGGGGACAGCGATGATGATATAAGCAAAGCATAATAAATAAACAGAAGAAAAGCCCAAACCACAGTATCTGGCAATAAGAATGTGAGAGTTGTAAGAAGCAGTACTACCACTGGCACCAGCTGTACGGACAGTACTAGAGCTAAATGCAAGTAACAATTCTCCTGTTTTGCCTCTGACAAGTGGGGAGGAAGTGGTGGATATCTTACTGGCAAGTAGGGAGCAAGTGGTGGATACTGATGAGTATATATCACATGCCTCATGGGAGTCACAAGATGATGTTACCTTTGACAGTGACTATGGGGAAACGGGGGGTCGGTGGCCGCCCAGGTCCGCTAGCCGGAACCTCATGGTGGCCTAACGCCTGCTCTCCCATTAGCGTGGGCATACCGCCACTCAGACAACGCAGGGCGAGGGTAAAACAGTGTGGCAATAATTTATTGAACCACAAAACAAGCAGATAACACATAGAATAGTTCCAGAAAAATTCCCCAAGATGGTGCACATTACAGAGTCTCACCCTTCGCTGACCCGCCGGGGTAATGGCAGATGTTACGTCAGAGCTCCCAGGGTCGACTACCCCACCTGTGGTACACACACAGAGAGGAGGTAATGACAAGCGTAGGGAGATGACAGTCCATAGACTCCATACAAGGTACAAGGCCAGTTGATCCGAGAAAGACAAATTGGCTTCTCCGAACATCTTCATGGAGCAAGGCGATCAGCGGGTCCCAATCCTGGCCTTCCCCAAACATATCCATAGTTCAGCGATGGTCAATGGAGCAAATCTGTATTCTTCCAAGAGGAGCTGAAAACCACTAGGTTGTTTACTGTAGCATGATAGATCTGTGTCCCTCGTGATGGAGCCATGATGAATTGGCTGAAGTCCTGGTCCTGTCTCTTGTCCGGTGGGTGTTTTGCAGAATGTCTAGCTGTGTCACTCTCTCTCAGTCTCTCTGTCCTTGAGTCTCTTTATACAGAGGCATGCAACCTATTTTTAGATTTACCCAGTGTCCTTCAGTCAACCCTCACAGATAAGGAGAAGAATGGTGATGACCAAGTTGCCTTGTTTGATTATGTAATCTATTTGTATAGATTTCTCTCTTCTGTTTTAAAAATCAACAAACTATCTGGGCTAGACAATGTATAATTAGCATATCAGTAGACCTCACTATTAATCAAGGATAAGAGAACACAATGTTATATCAAATATCAGCTTACAAGTCAATATTATAGTCTTACACAAACAAAAGTCTGTTTTCTTGGCCCACCAGAAATCAACACTTAAATCCAAAAGCCAACATAGTCAGTTCTTCTTGGTTTACTAAACATAGTTGTCTGGGTAATGAAGATATAATCTGGTTTCTTCACAGTGACTAAATCAGTTTGTATCAGCATTCTGTACATTCATTATCCTCTGCCACCATAATAGTGAATCTTTTAGATTGTGACTTTCAAATTCCATCATTGACTTCTCTGTCTTTTCTGATCCTTAAGCTAGATCATTCTGAGTGCTAAGGAAAATATTTCACAACGAGCACTTCCAGTTGATGTATTGGATGTGATGAACCATCAGCAGTTGAACTTGGATGAGATAGAGGCAGATGAGGTGAAGGACATGACTCACCACTTAGCTGTGTTGGTGGTAGTAGTATAAGTGGCACTGCCAGCTGGGGTACTGGTGGTGGCAGCCAAGGTGCTAGTAGCACTTTGAGTTTGCGCAAATCTAGAAGTGGGAATCAGAGGAGGGGTAAGGAACTCAGAACATTTCACTCACTGAGACATCATTTGGCTGACTCAGCTATGATAATGACAATTGTATGACGGGAATCAGATTGAGGTGGTGAGAATTTTGTCATTAGAGGAAAAGGGTGTTGTCATGCACAGTATGGGAAAGACTAAGTGCAACACGAAGGGATAAGGGGAAGGAAGCCCAACCACTAGGGAATGGGGGAATGGAGACCCATTGGCAGATCTTGCAACACTCTGTCTACCCTACCGTCCCTAAATTGGTTCCTCACCAATTGTTGAGCAGGGAATCTAAGCCCTGTATATCACTAGAGCTAGGCCCTGGATAGTGAGGGGGGATAAGGACTGGTCAGTCCCCACTGACAACTAAAGACAAAAAGGGAGACAAACAAGGTGAGAGGAACTTAGCTTGAGCAGACTCCAGAGAGATAACACCAAACGTCCTCCCAGAGGAACAGAGCGGAAGTAAGCCGACAGCTACAGCTCCAAGCCTTCACAAGGGAAAAAGTAAATATCACTGGTGACTCCCTGAAGCAGACCGGAAGTTTATAAACACCAAGGTCCTGGTGTGTCAATTAGAGCCAGAGGGAGGATGCCGCTGGGTCCAACAGGATTAAGAAGGCATCTGCAATGCCAAACACAGAGACTTTCTGCAGCCAGATGTAGAGCGACTGTCTGTTGCATCTGACACACCTATGACAGGTGTTGACATAGGCCAATAAAAAGCAGAGATGAATTCCAAAGATCTTTCAGAGGCAATTTAATTTCTTCTGTGGCTAGCTCTTGAGCAGGTGATGCCATAACTAATATTGGTTGAGGAGGCTCAACAGTAACTGAAAGATCTGATCATGGTGTTGGAGAATCTACATGTAGTCATCTCAGGTATAGGAATTCTTTTCTATGTTGCTGAAGGACCAATCTATTGCAGTGTGCAGGTTTTTAATCCACAAAAATACTCCTAGATGTCACTGCACAAGACAAATAAGAATTACTTCTATCTATCAGTTCATAAAGCAGCATCATCAGCTTACATGGTAAAATCAATCTGGCCTGCAATATGAGCAAGTCTGAAGCTGTCATCTTACTCCTCATGTTTGTCCATTGATGCTAGATGGAACGCCCGCCAGGGCCGTGGGGTACTCGGTACCGGGTCCGGTACTTAAAGGGATGTGTCATGGCGGCAGTGACCCAGTCTGTGGCCCTGGGCACCCATGTTAAAGGAAAGGTCTTTAAAGGGGTGTGAATTACTAAAAGTTTGAGACACCACCTGTGGTATTCGGTCAGGGGTGACTAACACTGCTTAAAGGGGTCAACTGGGGTGATGTTATGGCAGCAGGGATGGTATGGCTTCCCACAGGTGAAGCTGGGTCCCCAGGGCTCCCGGTGTGGTAGGTACAGGTGGTAGGTGGTGTAGAAAGAAGAGGAGGACACAGGGTTGCTGTCACTTTAACTCTTTACTGTATGATTCAGGCAGCCACAGTCCAGGGTACCGGATCACAGTTGCTGGTGGTGGTCCGGCTGGCTTGGAAGCATCTCAGGAATCCCCCTAACCAGGTTTAGTTGGAAGCCTTCCTTCTAGAGCTGTGTTGTTGTAGTCCCTTGCTTCCTTAGGCCTCACACAAGGTCCACATGCTCTCTCTTTGTCCCCCTTTAGGTAGGACACTAACCCGTATGACAGGTAACTAGAGCCTTTTTACAGGATCTCTATCATGACCCGGGCTCTATCTGTTACTGTGTCCTCGGGTGTTAATGGGGGACAGGTAACTTGAAATCTAGCTGTCTGCTGGTTTTTGCCATGGGGCATGAAGTTAATAATAATAAATAATAATCTTTATTTTTATATAGCGCTAACATATTCCGCAGCGCTTTACAGTTTTGCACACATTATCATCACTGTCCCCTATGGGGCTCACAATCTAGAATCCCTATCAGTATGTCTTTGGAATGTGGGAGGAAACCGGAGTGCCCGGAGGAAACCCACGCAAACACAGAGAGAACATACTTCCACAAGCTTGGTCTTCCGGCTACTGGTATCTACGCTCAGCGTGGAGGAAGTTCAGTCACAACATCTCTCTCCAGCTCTTCACTTCGCCTTTGCTCCTTCCTCCTTTCAGTCTCTTTACATGTTGCTCTGCTCTCTTTTTCCTTCCCAGTAGCTGCAGAATCACTCGTCTGCATGGACCCAGCTTTGCTTTCTCACTCCTCGCTCTCCTTTCACCAACTGCCTAGCAACTGACTCCTCCACCAGAGAGAGCAGCTCCCCTGAAGTCGAGGGTAGAGCTCCCCCTTCTGGCCTGGAGTCAGAACGGTGTTGTATGTGCTGAATACTTGTTAAAGGGATCTTTCCTCACTTCCAAGCATAACATCACTCTCCCCATGAGGAAAGCAATGCCACTGTAGCAACGGGTTAACTGGGGTGTTACACTAGATGCCGATAGATGCTACTGTGCAAGCACCACCACCAGTGCCATATTGCTGCAGCCACATTTCTTTTCCTCCAACAAAATGGCGTCAGCAGCAGTGCATGCGTAGTAGCATCTATCGTTATAGATTTTTCTGGAGGTACTTATATTTTTTCAAAGCCAACACTATTATATGTATTATTGAACCCCATTCTGATATCTGACATAATAATCCGTCCCTGGTCAAATAGGCCTAGGGCACAGGGACGGATTATTACGTTATCGCGATCGCCCGCGCACATAGGCTGTATGCAGGCCACCGCCGTCGGGTGTCAGCTGATTCTGACAGCTGACACCCAGCAATAAGTGTCAGGAGTTGTCCCTAAATGCGGTAACCCCCTAAATGCTGCGATTGAACGCGATAACAGCATTCCGGAAGCCGGCAGAGGGATGACAGCCCCTCTGCCTTTGGATCGGAGACCCCACGGCGTAACGCGAGGTCTCAATTGTTGCCATATTGACCTCATGTCGTCATGACAACATCCGGGTCACCAGAGCTAGGAAAGTTGCTAATTATATGCAGTGCATGATCAGCAACTTTCTCTGTCAGTGCTGAGCTGACAGGTTGTACAGCATGGGGATGCTGCTGCATCCCCATGCTGTACAAGCAATCAGCCTGCAAAAAATGATAGTCCAATACTGGAACAAAATAAAAAAGTTAAAAAAGTAAACTTTTTAAAAAAAAATAATTGAAAAAATATTTAAAAGAAATCAAAAATAATAAAAATCAAAGATATTGTATCTCTAAATAAATATTTGTATGAAAAAATTATGTCACTTTGACACTGCTAAGGCAGTCTGCGTTAAAGAGTTTGAAAGGAGTTGGAAACAGTTCTAGGAGACCATAGAGCGTCATACATGTCTTTACAGTTCAATTAGATGCTTTGTTTTGAATCAAACCCTAAACAAATTTCAGCATATTTTCTCATCTGTAGCTATTATTATGGTGCTTGAACCCTAGGTTCTCTCATCTGTAGATATTATTACATTTTGTTGTATCAACCAGTTTTAAAAGTTTATTTTTCTTTAAATCCATCAGCTAAACAAATTTCTCACTTATAAACATTTATAATAAATTAAGAAATGTAAAACTAGAATATTTTCCTTAGATACTAAGACATAATCAACATGGTTGACTGTCACAGAAATATTCTCCGACAACAGATGTAAGGTTAGTGGAGCCTACTACCAAATATCTGATCCCCTAATATCCTCATGAATAGAGACTGTAAAGACCACACCGATGGTTAGCTGCATGATTGATATGCTCTATCAACCTCAGGGCATATTATAATGTAAAGACCTTCACCGGCATTTCCCTCTGTTTGAAATATAGCTCTTACAAATGATCTCTTTTATACAGGTGGAAATTCAAGCCTATTCCAGGTGGAAATTAGGTGAGCCTTCAAAGAAACTAATTTGTGACCTCAGATCCAATTCTATTTTTCTTACCTGTATCTCATTTATTATACAAGTCCTGGTCAGGTTATCTGTTTTATCACTGAGGTGTAAGTTCAATCTACATCTGAATCTGTTGTAGTAATTCCTATAAGTATTCGTGAACAACTACATCAAAAATGTTATACTTCAAAAGTCCTAATATTTCTTTAAAAAAAACAACAAACACCTGTACTAAAATAGCTACTTTCATGGTTTGTTTAAAGGGAATCTGTCAGCAGAATCAACCCTCCTTAACCGTCTATATGGGCCTGTAGGTCATAGGAAGATGAATAAAATGATTCCTTGTTATTAGTGATGAGTGAGTATACTCGTTGCTTGAGTTTTTCCAAGCACGCTGTTGTGACCTCCGAGTATTTGTAACTGCTCGGAGATTTAGTTTTCATCGCAGCAGCTGTATGATTTACAGCTACTAGCCAGGCTGAGTACATGTGGGGGTTGCCTGGTTGCTAGGGAACCCCCACATGTAATCAAACAGGATAGTAGCTGTAAATCATTCAGCTGCCACCAAGAAAACTAAATCTCGAGCAGTCATAAATACTCGGAGATCACCCGAGAGTGCTCGGGAAAACCCGAGCAACGAGTACACTCGCTCATCACTACTTGTTATCTATGATCTGATGTCCTATTCCAAAAAAAATCAACATTTTTCTTAAATGTAAATGAGTTGCTAAGATCTATGGGCCGGACATAGATCTCCCTGAGAATATGCTTTCATAGTAACATAGTAACATAGTTAGTAAGGCCGAAAAAAGACATTTGTCCATCCAGTTCAGCCTATATTCCATTATAATAAATACCCAGATCTACGTCCTTCTACAGAACCTAATAATTGTATGATACAATATTGTTCTGCTCCAGGAAGACATCCAGGCCTCTCTTGAACCCCTCTATATATTGTGCAAGTGACTAGCACACTCCAAGATATCGTGATGCAAACGGGGGTTTATTTACATACAGTATGTAAATAAACCCCCGTTTGCATCACGATATCTTGGAGTGTGCTAGTCACTTGCACTATATATACCGGGGTTTGGGAACCCATGATTATGCACCTCCTCCTCTAGGCTGTGCTGAAGTATTTTCTATACCATCTCTTGAACCCCTCGACTGAGTTCGCCATCACCGCCTCCTCAGGCAAGCAATTCCAGATTCTCACTGCCCTAACAGTAAAGAATCCTCTTCTATGTTGGTGGAAAAACCTTCTCTCCTCCAGACGCAAAGAATGCCCCCTTGTGCCCGTCACCTTCCTTGGTATAAACAGATCCTCAGCGAGATATTTGTATTGTCCCCTTATATACTTATACATGGTTATTAGATCGCCCCTCAGTCGTCTTTTTTCTAGACTAAATAATCCTAATTTCGCTAATCTATCTGGGTATTGTAGTTCTCCCATCCCCTTTATTAATTTTGTTGCCCTCCTTTGTACTCTCTCTAGTTCCATTATATCCTTCCTGAGCACCGGTGCCCAAAACTGGACACAGTACTCCATGTGCGGTCTAACTAGGGATTTGTACAGAGGCAGTATAATGCTCTCATCATGTGTATCCAGACCTCTTTTAATGCACCCCATGATCCTGTTTGCCTTGGCAGCTGCTGCCTGGCACTGGCTGCTCCAGGTAAGTTTATCATTAACTAGGATCCCCAAGTCCTTCTCCCTGTCAGATTTACCCAGTGGTTTCCCGTTCAGTGTGTAATGGTGATATTGATTCCCTCTTCCCATGTGTATAACCTTACATTTATCATTGTTAAACCTCATCTGCCACCTTTCAGCCCAAGTTTCCAACTTATCCAGATCCATCTGTAGCAGAATACTATCTTCTCTTGTATTAACTGCTTTACATAGTTTTGTATCATCTGCAAATATCGATATTTTACTGTGTAAACCTTCTACCAGATCATTAATGAATATGTTGAAGAGAACAGGTCCCAATACTGACCCCTGCGGTACCCCACTGGTCACAGCGACCCAGTTAGAGACTATACCATTTATAACCACCCTCTGCTTTCTATCACTAAGCCAGTTACTAACCCATTTACACACATTTTCCCCCAGACCAAGCATTCTCATTTTGTGTACCAACCTCTTGTGCGGCACGGTATCAAACGCTTTGGAAAAATCGAGATATACCACGTCCAATGACTCACCGTGGTCCAGTCTATAGCTTACCTCTTCATAAAAACTGATTAGATTGGTTTGACAGGAGCGATTTCTCATAAACCCATGCTGATATGGAGTTAAACAGTTATTCTCATTGAGATAATCCAGAATAACATCCCTCAGAAACCCTTCAAATATTTTACCAACAATAGAGGTTAGACTTACTGGCCTATAATTTCCAGGTTCACTTTTAGAGCCCTTTTTGAATATTGGCACCACATTTGCTATGCGCCAGTCCTGCGGAACAGACCCTGTCGCTATAGAGTCACTAAAAATAAGAAATAATGGTTTATCTATTACATTACTTAGTTCTCTTAGTACTCGTGGGTGTATGCCATCCGGACCCGGAGATTTATCTATTTTAATCTTATTTAGCCGGTTTCGCACCTCTTTCTTTCTTTCAGAGCTCATTATGAATGAAGTTACCAGTGTGATAAATTATAGAAATCATAGTATTTGGTACCTAATGAGTCAACTTTTGTTAAATCCAAGTGGGTGATATCAGATACATATCCCCAGTGAAAAGTATCCAAGAACACCCAATTGGACTTAACTAAAGTTAACACATTAGGTTCCAAATTCTTTGATTGCTAATATCTCCCCAACCGGGAGTGGAAATTAGAGCACCTAATTGTTATTGGACCGCTGGAGTGGATACACTAATCTAAGTTGCCTCTAGTCTTTTAATCAGGCCTCTGTTTTCATCTTATATTGGCACCGCTGCAGTTGGTCTCCAGCAGTTTTTGCAACTTGGCGGATAGCTCCAGTGTTTGATGGGTGAGACAGAAGTCAGTTCTCAATGTAAGTCTATGAGAGGCAGAACAAGGCTGCCACAGACGTGCATTGAGAGCATGTGACCGTTACCTCTTCTAGTCAGTCAAAGTTGATGTTGACAAGATGGTGGCATGACATCGGAGCAACACTGGGGAGAGCTGAAAATAGCAGCTGGTAAGTATAATACTAGCTCAGGAAGCTTAGATTAGTAGCACCACTCCAGCACTTCAACTGTAACTGTGGCAGCATGATCACATGAGACTTTAAAACATCTTATATTTGGACTAATAACCCCTCAATAAAGGATTAGTTCTTTCATGGATCTTCTGGTGATTCGTTGCTGCCATAATGCTCCACCACAAATGTCGGTTTGCCCCTGTTGGAGACTATTCAACTGTTCTTTACAATGAATAAACTACTGCTAGGCACCTCTTCTCAAGTGATGGGTTGAGGTCACTTTGACATTACTATCTGATAGGGTAAAACAGATGGTAACATGTAGTAACCAGCAGCCTATTTAACCACACACAACAGTTTGAGACTTTGTAGGCTGCTTAAATTATAAATAGTCCAAAAATTATCCATTTTTAGGAGCAGATGCATGCCTTGCTGTTGTTTCTACACAGGCGTTGCAAATGGAAGAAGCTGTGTCATTTTCACACAGCTGAGTACAAAATGTATCCCTGTTTGGGTACTATCAAGAGATTAGTACTTTGCTAAACAAAGAAACAAAAGCTTTTTCGCATGTTGTCCAAAACCTATCCCTCTAATTAGGGAAACAAAACACATCTACTGATTGCTAGTAAAAATTCAAATCTTTAACTCTTAACAAAAAATTTTAATTTTTCAATTTTATTTTTCCTCCCCATCTCCCAAGACCCATAATGATAAAGCCACACGAGGGCTTGATTTTTGCAGGATGAGTTGAAGCTTTGAATGATGTCATTTGTTTTAACATTTAGCACCAAGGTCGGTTTAACAGCAGCTCTTCTCTATTTAAGTAAATGCAGCTGAGTTGTAATACCAAACACAACCCTTGGGCAGGGGTGGCACTGTTTTTGGAAGAATGCAGCCATGTTTTTCTATTCCGCTTTACTTGTTTTGTTAGCATTTATAATTATTAAAGACTGTAAATAGATTTTAGAGCATCAGTTATCTGCAATTGAGGCTTAATTGTTGCGCATGTACTCAATTCCCGTGGATTAAGTAAAGTGCCAATTTGGCACAAAAGATTACACATGCACGGCCAATAAATTTATTGAATTTACTGATTATTTTTTGAGTTTTTTTTGCCAGATGTCAAGTGTATATTGAAATAGGTCACAGTGTTCATGAGCAATTTACATAAATTAATATGCTATGAGTTATAGCCTCCTAAAGAGACAGAAATATAGAAATGTAAAAATACTAATAGAAATAATGTGTGTTGAAACATTTTATATTAAACCAATCCTATCATGGTATAATTGTTTATTTTGCTTGAATATTTTGAATATGATTTTATTTTACTAGGAGAAAAGGGAAATGGATTACTTCTGAAAGATACTGTTATACGGCATGCTATAACTGGCAGACTGGACAGTCACTCACGCCTGGTCTCGAATATTCCAAAAAATGAAACCAGAAAGCACCATAAATATAATGTAAAAACAATAGATGTTGGTGGGTGGCTCAGTAGTCGAGATTCACAGATCAGTCAAGATTCTAATTCATCAGTTCGCATGGTTTTTCCTGAGAAATTCGATTACTGGAGAAGTTATTCTCTGCAAATTTAATGTCTCTTATTATGCTCTGGGGTCTATCCAAAAGTAGTATGCAAAACAAAAAATGTTATACTCACCCTCCTTTCACTTCCCTGGCCCCTATGGATACTCACCGCTATCTGTCTAGTCCTCGCTGCGTATTCTGATCTCCCACCACTTCCATTGAAATCTCTAGTGCTCTTGGCCCCTCTGCCTTTCATCATCCGCCTTTACTCTGTGCCAAACTAGCAAGTGTCATGGTGTCCAGGAGGGACCTGCGCCTGCGCAGGAGCACAGGAGGTCAATGACGTCCTTATGTCATGACATGCAGCATGATGGCTGAGTGGTTGGCAGTGGCACTGCAGTGTTGGGGTTCTGGGTTCAAATCCCACCAAGGACAACATCTGCATAGAGTTTGTATGTTCTCTTCGTGCTTGAGTAAGTTTCATCTGGGTTTTCCGGTTTGATTCCTCACTCCAAAGACACATTAGTAGGGAATCTAGATTGTGAGCCCCAATGGAGACAGTGCCGATAATGTCTGTACAGCGATGTGGAATTAATGACGGTGATTTCCTGCTTTCCTGGACAGAGTCATCCTAGGCAGCAAAACACCCAGAAATCCAGCAAACTGCGAGAAGCCCAAAGATTCCATTGTGAGACACGGGGGTGGTCACGAGGATGATGGTGGTGCAGCGGCTGATGTCGGTGAGCGATAGATGGGCTTAGCATAACAGTTTTTTTAAAGAAGATTTTGCCATGTCATGCACTGTAAACGTGGAAATGCTATTGGTCTTAGTCCAGAGGCGGTCCAAACTATGGGATCCACGGGACTCCAATTATCAAGACAGAAATATTAACGAAGCATCCTGGACATATATATGCCGGCAATTATTCCCAACGTATGCAGACAATATCTTGCATGTCCAAATGGGGATGAGTGTTTTTTTTTTCATTTACAAACTAATTTACTATTTTGTTCTTATCATAGGACGTAACGCAATTGTCTGATGATAATGTTTAAACGTTTATAATAAAAAATAACATTGGACCATTTACAATTTAAATTGTGCCATTATGTATAAGTTGTAAACTTTCTGAAAATAAATTGTAACCTATTTTTGCCGAGAATAATGTAACACGGAGATGCCGAAACTGTCGTTATAGAAGTCAATATAGAAGGGTGCGACAGCAGCGACAAAAAAAGTGGTGAAGGAGCCACCAAAAAAAGGCCCTCTCTGTATATGAACAGATTAAATTTCTTGACAACATGTCATGAATTTAAGAACGTAAGCTTTTTTTAATATTTTAAATCTTGTTGCACCATTATAAAAAATGAGAGAATTCTTTCAAGTTGTGTTACTACACATATAGAATGGAATCCAACTTATGGGAATGGGAGACAACCTCTGAGGCTGAGCATTAAGCAATATCCTCCATTTAATGGTCAAAAATGCCAAAGGCGCATTCAACTAGACGCCGTGCCCGAGTTAGCCTGTAATTAAAAATCCAAGGACATCTGTCAAGACTATGCCGAGGAAAAGGTGTTATCACATGGTGTTTGAGCTGAAAAGCCTCATCAGCCAAAATCACAAAAGGAAATGGTTCCCCACTTGAGCCAGGGAGAATCATTGGGGGTGGCACACCTATTTGATTGTCCTTAAGCCAACGACACATTAAGGAGGAATTGAAGATTCGAGAATCTCCATTTCTTCTATAGGCCCCAATATCTACAATTACAAACTTGTAGCTGCTGTCAACTAACACCAACCACACTACAGAAAAAAAATGATTATAATTGTAGCATTGGGACTCCGAGTTTGGTGGTTTCTTGACCTGAATGTGCTTTTCATCTAAAGCACCCAAACAATTGAGAAACTGACACGTAACCTACATCCCCCTTGAAATGCACTCCCAATGTTCAACGGTTGGCTCCGGCATCACTTTCTACTTTAGGCAATCTCAGATTTGTGAACAGGTGTGCTTCACAATATTGGAGATGATTGTTCGCCCAAGAGGAAAGTCTAAAAGGACAATAGCATAAGACTCTCCCATGGAAAGGAACCTAAAATGGAAATACAGTTTATATTAAGGTAATGTATACATTATTCAAAATGGAAACGATAACATGGAGCCAGGTATCTTCTTTAATTTTGACAGCCAAAATAGTGAGACAAACAAGACATATGCTAGTTCTTTCATCTTATGAAAGAGATGAAAAGTATTTTTGAAGTAAAGAAAGTAGGTGAAATTGTGTATTTTGATACATTAAGCCTGAACGAAGCTCCTCCAGTAGAATGTCAAAGGTCTCCAGCAACATTTTCAAGTAGGACATAAATTTGTCAGGATTAGTGATGAGTATTTGGATGTGCTCAGAGATTTAGTTTCTGTTGCCGTAGCTGTGTGATTTGCAGCTGCTAGCCAGCCTGAGTACATGTGGGGATTCCTTAACAAACAGGCAACCACCACATGTATTCAGGCTGGCTAGCAGCTGCAAATCATGCAGCTATGGCAACAGAAACTAAATCTCCAAGCAGTCACAAATACTCGGAGATCACCGGAGCATGTTTGGGAAATCTCGAGTAACGAGTATACTCGCTCATCACTTGTCAGGATGCCTTTGTAGATGTGTATATAGCCATACAAAATGCCCTCTTATGGATGTTGAGTGAGGAGTGGATGCATCCAAAATCTGTGCCACCTACTCGGAGCATCAATGGGGAATAACCAACATTATTCTCCCAAGATAACACCCAGTTGAAAAGGAGCTTTTCCGTAGGATCCAAAGTCAGATTTATACCTACCATAGTTGCAGGTTGTTGATGGCAACACCAAAAAATGATGATTCTGGCAATTATATCCAGAAGAATATATGGATGTGCTCAGTATCCTGAAGGGGTTGCTGAAGGGGTTTATATTGGGCTAGCATGCTAAAATGCCCTACCATCACAGGTTGATTCAACTCATGAGAAAAACGCAGTGCATACGAATTGCGTATGCATGTAATACAGATGTCATACGGATGAACCATTTAAAAAATCGGATTGTACTCACATGAAAATCACATGACACTTGCATGACAGTCATCCCACTTTGCAGAACCGAAAACTGAACTTTTTTTTCATGGTGATGGGTTCAAGCCCTTACTGAACTCCTAGGTCAGATAGGAGAGTTACTGAACACTTCGTGCAGATAGGATAGTTACTGAACACCTAGGTCAGATAGGAGAGTTACTGAACACCTAGGTCAGGTAGGAGAGTTACTGAACACCTAGGTCAGGTAGGAGAGTTACTGAACACCTAGTTCAAATAGCAGAGTTACTGAACACCTAGGTCAGGTAGGAGAGTTACTGAACACCTAGGTCAGATAGGAGAGTTACTGAACACTTCGTGCAGATAGCAGAGTTACTGAACACCTAGGTCAGGTAGGAGAGTTACTGAACACCAAGGTCAGGTAGGAGAGGTACTGAACACCTAGGTCAGGTAGGAGAGTTACTGAACACCTAGTTCAAATAGCAGAGTTACTGAACACCTAGGTCAGGTAGGAGAGTTACTGAACACCTAGGTCAGATAGGAGAGTTACTGAACACCTAGGTCAGATAGGAGAGTTACTGAACACCTAGGTCAGATAGGAGAGTTACTGAACACCTAGGTCAGATAGGAGAGTTACTGAACACCTAGGTCAGGTAGGAGAGTTACTGAACACCTAGGTCAGGTAGGAGAGTTACTGAACACTTTGTGCAGATAGGAGAGTTACTGAACACCTAGGTCAGATAGGAGAGTTACTGAACACCTAGGTCAGGTAGGAGAGTTACTGAACACCTAGGTCAGGTAGGAGAGTTACTGAACACTTCGTGCAGATAGCAGAGTTACTGAACACCTAGTTGAGATAGGAGAGTTACTGAGCACCTAGGTCAGATAGGAGAGTTACTGAACACCTAGTTGAGATAGGAGAGTTACTGAACACCTAGGTCAGATAGGAGAGTTACTGAACACTTTGTGCAGATAGCAGAGTTACTGTACACCTAGTTGAGATAGGAGAGTTACTGAGCACCTAGGTCAGATAGGAGAGTTACTGAACACTTCGTGCAGATAGCAGAGTTACTGAACACCTAGTTGAGATAGGAGAGTTACTGAACACCTAGGTCAGATAGGAGAGTTACTGAACACCTAGGTCAGATAGGAGAGTTACTGAACACCTAGGTCAGATAGGAGAGTTACTGAACACCTAGGTCAGATAGGAGAGTTACTGAACACCTAGGTCAGATAGGAGAGTTACTGAACACCTAGGTCAGATAGGAGAGTTACTGAACACCTAGGTCAGATAGGAGAGTTACTGAACACCTAGGTCAGGTAGGAGAGTTACTGAACACCTAGGTCAGGTAGGAGAGTTACTGAACACTTTGTGCAGATAGGAGAGTTACTGAACACCTAGGTCAGATAGGAGAGTTACTGAACACCTAGGTCAGGTAGGAGAGTTACTGAACACCTAGGTCAGGTAGGAGAGTTACTGAACACTTCGTGCAGATAGCAGAGTTACTGAACACCTAGTTGAGATAGGAGAGTTACTGAGCACCTAGGTCAGATAGGAGAGTTACTGAACACCTAGTTGAGATAGGAGAGTTACTGAACACCTAGGTCAGATAGGAGAGTTACTGAACACTTTGTGCAGATAGCAGAGTTACTGTACACCTAGTTGAGATAGGAGAGTTACTGAGCACCTAGGTCAGATAGGAGAGTTACTGAACACTTTGTGCAGATAGCAGAGTTACTGTACACCTAGTTGAGATAGGAGAGTTACTGAACACCTCGGCAGGTTACAGAGTTACCGAACACCTAGGACAGGTTGCAGAGTTACAGAACACTTTGAACAAGTTTTTTTATTTACAAAATTCTACAAAATAAAAATGTAATTTCTGCATTTCTATTAATATAAATATACTACGAATTTAGCTAAAAGACATTTCAGAAGTGAAAACCTCATCTATCACTTACTAATAAATTAGTAGAGCTTAATGTGGATTATGCTGATTATATGGCCCATGAAAAGAGTGCAATGCTTTGTGTTCGTACTATCGAATAAGACAACAGGAAATGAAGAAAGGATTAACAGGTAGAAACAGGAAAAGATTATCCACACTGAACATATTCTGCCTGGGGGCGAGGAAGCTAAAGGCAGATGTGATAACAGCCTTCTCTGTCCTAAAGGAGATTTCTTTACTGCACAGCACAGATGTAAGTAATGTGGCAAAGACCCAACCGAAGCTCTAAAGCAAAACAGACTATACAATATATATCCAGCCAAGAGCTTCCTTCCCAAAAGAATAGATGTAATAAACATTAGTTTAAAAAAAACTCAGACAACAAAATAACTACCATATTTTTCGGTGTATAAGACGACTGGGCGTATAAGACGACCCCCAACTTTTCGGGGGTCATCTTATACACCAGGTGTCATCTTATACGGCGTGTGCAGGAAGCAGTCCCGGATGGTTCCCAGGGTCTGGAGGAAAGGAGACTCTCCTTCAGGCCCTGGGATCCATATTCGTGTCATGCAACTGCGACGTCACAAAGGTCCTTCACGGCGCGCAATGCATCCCTGGGAACGGAAGCCGCCGCATGCATCGCAGAGAGCCGGGAGAACTCCGGGGGCCGTCGGAAGGTAAGTATATCCATATTTTTTAGTTTTATTCTTTTTTTTTTTACATGAATCTGAATCCTCCTCCAGACCCTGGGAACCATCCGGGACTGTTCCCTGTACCATATGCGGCGACTTCAGAGCTCCGCACATGCCGCAACCCAGCGCATAAGACGACCCCCAACTTTATGAGAAGATTTTCAGGAGTTAAAAAGTCGTCTTATACGCTGGTAAAAATATGGTATTTGAAAATATGAAAGAATATTTATATGCAGTGGATAAAATGGTAGCATTGAAAATCTACAAGAATAGATACAAATGTAGTACTAAAAAGACTAAAAAAAATCACATCCATTAAAGAACGAATACATATAAGTCCATATAATATTCTGATTCTATCTATTCAGTTGTGTCTGACCCTTGGATACCCTGTAGGTCAGTTTTTTTTCACCATGCCCCCTGTTTTTAATAGCTTCTTTCAATTGTTTGAGGTTCATTCCCGTCGCATTCTTGATCGTGTCCAGCCGACAAGCATTTGGTCTCACCCGTAGAGATTAGCAAATAAATTTGCATGAAATTGAATTCTACTCCAATTTCACAAAAAATTGCATTTGCCAAAATGCAGATTTTTTGTAATGTACTTCCATGTTCAATCAGCTAAATGGTGGCCCACTAGCTGCCATTTTCAGGGTCGTAAAGACCATCAAAATGTAAAACAAATCCATAAATTCACCTTTGGCCCTTCCGTGTCACCGGTCTGGTCATCGCCAAAACTTCAAATCACCTCTCCTCACGCTGAATTCCTTGGGCTTCTTATGCTAGTCCAAGACTTCTGACTTTGATGAGGGTACTGGGAGGGTTATGCCCAAGTGCAGGAAAGGTCAGAACATCATGGTGTGCCCCATAGCCTTGCACGCTCATTTACAGAACCCTTGCAGGCCCCATCAGAGCCAGAAGTTCCATCCCATTGTGAGAGGGCTGCGGACTTCAACATTAACGATGGTGATCGAAAGATGTGTCAAGGACTGGACATGTGATAGTGAGGAGTAGAGAGGTCAGAGAGGTGACTATGAAGACGTCTTTTTTTTATCCTACATTAATTATGCTTTTGGGTCTGGATAAACCCCAGAGCATAATAAGAGACATTAAATTCACCTGGAATAAGTTCTCCGCAAATCAAATTTCCTTGGAAAAAACGCACAAACACTGTCAAATTCGAATTTCACCTGATTGGCTCTTCTCTACTCCCTTGTTTTCTTCCATCACTAATACACTTGCCCTCATCATATGCCCAAAATAGATCGATTTTTTGTCTGATGATCTGCCTTTCAGGGATGTTTCTGGGTTTATTTTATCAAGAACATCTTTGTTGGTGATCCTAGCTGTCCATGGGATTCATAGAAGTATTCTGCAGCACCACAACTCAAAAGCATCAATTTTTCTACTATCTGCTTTAATCAGTGTCCATATCTCACAACCATACAGTATGCTGCATGGTTGAATGCCATGGCAATTATCAGGCAATTTGATGGTTACTGAAACTTACTTGCACTTCCATATTCATTACATGTCCACAATAGCTGTATGCCCCATAGCTAATTGATCTCTGCTGTAAAGGTACCGTCACACTAAGCGACTCTGCAGCGATACCGACAACGATCCGGATCGCTGCAGCGTCGCTGTTTAGTCGCTGGAGAGCTGTCACACAGACCGCTCTCCAGCGACCAACGATCCCGAGGTCCCAGGTAACCAGGGTAAACATCGGGTAACTAAGCGCAGGGCCGCGCTTAGTAACCCGATGTTTACCCTGGTTACCATCCTAAAAAGTAAAAAAACAAACGCTACATACTTACCTACCGCTGTCTGTCCTCGGCGCTCTGCTTCTCTGGTCTGGCTGTGAGCACAGCGGCCGGAAAGCAGAGCGGTGACGTCACCGCTCTGCTTTCCGGCTGCCCGGCGCTCACAGCCAGACCAGAGAAGCAGAGCGCCGAGGACAGACAGCGATAGGTAAGTATGTAGCGTTTGTTTTTTTTTACTTTAACGATGGTAACCAGGGTAAACATCGGGTTACTAAGCACGGCCCTGCGCTTAGTAACCCGATGTTTACCCTGGTTACCAGCGAAGACATCGCTGAATCGGTGTCACACACGCCGATTCAGCAATGTCTACGGGGAGTCCAGCGACGAAACAAAGTTCTGGACTTTCTTCCCCGACCAGCGACAGCACAGCAGGGGCCTGATCGCTGCTGCCTGTCACACTGGACGATATCGCTAGCGAGGACGCTGCAACGTCACGGATCGCTAGCGATATTGTCTAGTGTGACGGTACCCTTAAACTGCCATTGTGATCAATGAGGGACCCCTGGAAATTGAAGATGCCAACCACTTATTTTTCTTCATTATTGATCTTTATGTGAACTTCCTTGTTGGTGGTGGTCATGATCTTGGTCTTCTTGATGTTCAGATAATGTCCCATCTCCTTGCTTTTCTCTTTCAACTTCAGGATCAGCTTTTTCATAACCTTCTCTCTTTCTATCATCAGGTTTGTATCATCTGCATATCTCAGATTGAAAATTTGAAAGTTGAGGTGAAAATAGGTGGAAGAATCATCACCAGAGTCCAGCTTCCATTATTTCTGCAGCGAGATTGAAAAGAAAGGGGGAGATGATGCATCCTTGTCTTGTGCTTTTTAAATCTTTTACCATTCTGTATGTCCATATTTTGTTCACATTGTAGCCTCTTGATCATCATAAAGGGACTTAATTAACCTAATTAGATGTGCTTGCACTCCTACATTACTCAGTGCATTCTAAAGCTTATTATATTTAATACAGTCAAAATCCTTTGCCTAAAGAATGAAGCACAGTTACATCTTGTTCTGGTACTCCCTCATATTTTCTATGATCCAGGTCAGGTTTATGACATAATTTACAATATGATCATGAGTCCCACTGCCCTTAAAGAAACCAGCCTGTGTTAGGTGTCGAGTTCCCGCCTCTGCACAGGGGAATCTCGAACCATCTCTGCTGCAGTCTCCCATTCTTCTCTAGCCACAGTGGAGTCTGCTCAGCAGAGATGTCGGTCCCAGCGTCTTGCTCAGTCTCACTCTGTGCATAGGGTTACTGCTGCTTTTCCAGCTTCTGCCATTGAAGCCAGTGCTGGGCAGCGGCGAGCAGACGCTTCTGGGACTAAGTCCTACTTTGCACACACTGAGCATGCCCAGGGCAAGATCTCTCAGTGGAGATCTAGGGTCACATGCTCAGGTACTGCAGCGACTTTCATTGGTCCTTCTCACGGAAGGTCCCGAGGTACTAGGACTAAGTTCTGCTTTGCACACTGAGCATGCCCAGGGCAAGATCTCTCAGTGGAGACCTAGGGTCACATGCTCAGGTACTGCAGCAATTCCATTGGTCCTTCTTTGAAAGGTCCTATACGTGCTGCAGCTATTTAAGGCTCATGCGCTAGTGTACATTTGTAAACGTGTGTGTGTGTTGTGAGTGAAAGTCGTTCTTTAAAAAACCCTCCCTATTGGATGACTGTTCGCGGAAGGTGTATGATTGCTGTCTAGTGCCCGAATTACCCAACAGCATGTTACACACCAATACAGCATCTAGTTGCTGTGTCCGCCAGTATGACGCCGTGCGCTCTCACAGCACTTTCCTGACCCAAGCCTGGGTGGTTTGTGGCGTCCACCAGTGCGGCACCGCACGCACTCTCGTGCATTCTTTAGTTATTATTTTGGTTACGCTGACACCCCAGTTGCGGTGTCGACCACAAGTAGTCTACACAGACTCAGAAACCAAGTCTTAGGTCTGAGCTCGGAGACTCCTTGCTTGTGCTCTTGTGTGCGGTACCGCGGCCCTGTGACTTAACAGGGTTCGCTTCCTTCACACAGGGTGAAGTTAACCCATGTGTGTAGTCACATTGTACTGCCATATAGTCTGTCATTACTTGGCAGAAGGTTCCATCTCTGCACGGTGGACCCTGGGCTGCGAACGCACCTTATACTACCTATCTTATTATTTGGTGCATTCTGCGAGCCCTAACAGCCTGGGTGTCAGGAAGTTCTCAATCAAGGATGTTGCCCAAGCACTTGGAGATGCCCTTCAGAATCACCTCAGGGAGATTTAACTATAATTGGAATAGTCCCTCATGTCACTTTTCTTTGGCATAATGCTCTCAGTGCCGCATACTGCTGTCAGTGTGGCTGCTGGGTCAATTTAAGCAGCTCTGAAGGGATTCTATGAAAGTCTGGTGTTTTGTTGTTTGGCAACAGCATCGGTGCCCAATCCACTTTACTTTCCAATTAGTCTTGTTCTGGTTCTTCTTGTCTCTTGAGCTCCTCATAATGGTCAGAGCTGGTACTGGCATATAGTTCATCTGTTTATTATTTCCATCAATGCTTGATGTTCTGCAGATTTGGGTCTCATTACAAACACCTCTAGTAGCCCTCATCTCATAGTGCTGCCAGCTTTGCCAATCATAAGCAGGCACATACAAGTGGAAAAAACACATCAACACTATGGCATAAAACTGTGTGAGACATAATGTCACGGGTGTGTCAGAGGCTGCAGACCATTGCTCTGCATCTGACTGCAGAAGGTCTCAGCAGTTTGCTTTGCAGACTTCTTCCTTGGCTTTCAGAATTTAGGGTCTAGTGGCAACCTCCCATGGCTTTAGTTGACATACCTGGCCTCGGGTGTTTATAACTTCCAGTTTGTTGCTGTAAAGGTGCGGGTGATATTTTTTCATTTCCAGTTCCCTGTTGCAGCTTGGAGCTATAGCAGTCGACTATCTTCCTCTCTGGTCTTTGGAGGACGTCTGTTGGTCTCAGGGTCTCGTCATCTAAGTGTTCCCCCTTGTTTGTGCATCCCATCTGTCTTTAGACACAGTAGGGATTGACTAGTATTCATCCTGCCCTTCCAAGTGCAGGGTTTATTGCCAGGGTCAGGCAGGGATTAGGTATCCTGCTTGGTGATAGGCATAGATCCTATATAGGGACAATAGGGCAGACAGGGTGACGTTAAATTTGTCTTGGGGTCTCCACTCCCTCCTTCCCTAGTGTTTAGTTCCTCTTCAATTTTCCCTTTGTTTTCCACTTAGCCTTTTCTACATGTGCGTTACACATAATGACACAATCTGGTCTCCTTGCAGCACAGTGGTTACATGTGCTGGAGCACAGCAGAAATGAGTGTGATTAATAGCTTTCTTCTCCAGCAGTCAGTGTGGGGGGAGGGGAAGTATTGCAGTGTTATCAGAACTATTCTTGCTTTGGGAATGCTCATGTACATTTGGTCCTGCCAATAAAGCTCATTTGAAAGAGCTACTAGAAGTGTTTGCACTAAGATTTAATTCCCCCCACACTGACTGCTGGAGATGCCTGCTGAAAGCTGTTAATAACACTCAGGTGTTATGTGCTCCAGCACATGTCATCACTTTGCAGTGAGGAGAGCAGACTGTTTTTTCAATACATATTTTACACCGAGCCTGTTCTAAACTATTGTGAGGGTGTGTTCTTCTTTCTCCAGTGTGTTGCTGCTGGCTTATCATTGGTCAGCATCGGAAAGAGGAAGAAGTGCACACCCCCAGTGAAATCTCTCTGGTAATAATCAGTTGGACTTAAAAAAATGTACTGCTTAGGTGCCAAATATTTTGATTGACAATTTCTCTGCAACAAAAAGTTGAAACTAAAAACAAACAAAACATTTTATTTTGCTTGGCTGTCCCTATTACGTGGTGTGAAAGATCCTCTTTAGAATAGAAATACAGCATAAAATAATAAACACAGCAGCTTGCCTTACGTAAAACCAGGGATTCAAGCTTGAGGAGGCTAATTTGCATATTCCAGGTGCCTTCTGGGAAAAGCGAAGAGTCTCCCTAAGCTAGAAGATCGTTGGGTACAGCCGGGACCAGCTGCTTGGAAAGCATCACCAAACCAGGGATTCAAGCTTGAGGAGGATAATTTGCATATTTTTGCCTGTAGGACATTATTGCAAGAGAGCTTGGCTGAGTAGATTACACAAGAAGGAAAACACACAGCAAGTCAGCAGGATCTAGGAGCAACATGGCAGATGTGACAACCTACATGGTGAGCTGCAGCATGTGCTACATGTTCACAGATCAACCAGAAGAAGAATCCAATTTCACCTGTCAGAAGTGTAGACTAGTGGCCCTTTTAGAAGAAAAGGTGCGGGGTCTGGAAGAAAGAATAGCAACTTTGAAACTCATCAAAGAGAATGAAGACTTTCTAGACAGAACAGAAGCATCTCTACTGGTCACAGAAGGTGAAAAAAGTGTCAGAGAACCTCCAAAAGCAGATGAGTGGAAGCATGTGACCAAAAGAAGCAAGAAGACCATGGAGAAATCACCAACCACACAACTGAAGAACCGATATCAAATCTTTGTAGAGGATGAAGATGGCACACCTAAGGATGAAGCAATACCATCAAGCAAAAAAGAAAAGGGCACACAGCAACAAGTGACAGAAAAAAGTACAGCCAAGAAGCAACGAAGAGTGGTGGTGGTGGGAGACTCACTACTGAGAGGCACAGAAGCAGCCATCTGCAGACCGGACATAACAGCAAGAGAAGTATGCTGCCTTCCAGGTGCGATGATCAAGGATGTGACCGATAGGATACCAAAGCTCTTCAGCTCCAAGGACGTCCACCCATTTCTTCTGAAACATGTTGGCACCAATGACACGGCAAGGAAGGACCTACCGACAATCTGCAAAGACTTTGAAGAGTTGGGGAAGAAAGTAAAGGAACTGGATGCACAGGTAGTTTTTTCTTCTATCCTTGCAGTAGACGGGCATGGCACCAGGAGATGGAACAGGATCCTTGATGCAATCAACTGGCTAAGACGATGGTGCAGACAACAAGGATTCGGATTCCTGGACCATGGTGTGAATTACTTGTACGATGGACTCCTCGCCAGAGACGGACTACACCTCAACAAACCTGGGAAACACACATTCGCCAGAAGACTCGCTACACTCATCAGGAGAGCGTTAAACTAGAAGAAGAGGGGACGGGAAGAAAAACATTAGACTTGAACAAAGAAGATCCAGGAAAACATAATCAGAAGGGAGGTAAGAACATTTCTAAAACAATCCACAGCGAGGAGATTGGAACAAAACAAAATCCTCTAAACTGCATGCTCGCAAACGCCAGAAGCCTGACAAACAAGATGGAAGAACTAGAAGCAGAAATATCTACAGGTAACTTTGACATAGTGGGAATAACCGAGACATGGTTAGATGAAAGCTATGACTGGGCAGTTAACTTACAGGGTTACAGTCTGTTTAGAAAGGATCGTAAAAATCGGAGAGGAGGAGGGGTTTGTCTCTATGTAAAGTCTTGTCTAAAGTCCACTTTAAGGGAAGGAAATGAGGATGTCGAGTACATATGGGTCAAAATTCATGGAGGGAAAAATGGTAACAAAATTCTCATTGGGGTCTGTTACAAACCCCCAAATATAACAGAAACCATGGAAAGTCTACTTCTAAAGCAGATAGATGAAGCTGCAACCCATAATGAGGTCCTGGTTATGGGGGACTTTAACTACCCGGATATTAACTGGGAAACAGAAACCTGTGAAACCCATAAAGGCAACAGGTTTCTGCTAATAACCAAGAAAAATTATCTTTCACAATTGGTGCAGAATCCAACCAGAGGAGCAGCACTTTTAGACCTAATACTATCTAATAGACCTGACAGAATAACAAATCTGCAGGTGGTCGGGCATCTAGGAAATAGCGACCACAATATTGTACAGTTTCACCTGTCTTTCACTAGGGGGACTTGTCAGGGAGTCACAAAAACACTGAACTTTAGGAAGGCAAAGTTTGACCAGCTTAGAGATGCCCTTAATCTGGTAGACTGGGACAATATCCTCAGAAATAAGAATACAGATAATAAATGGGAAATGTTTAAGAGCATCCTAGATAGGCAGTGTAAGCGGTTTATACCTTGTGGGAATAAAAGGACTAGAAATAGGAAAAACCCAATGTGGCTAAACAAAGAAGTAAGACAGGCAATTAACAGTAAAAAGAAAGCATTTGCACTACTAAAGCAGGATGGCACCATTGAAGCTCTAAAAAACTATAGGGAGAAAAATACTTTATCTAAAAAACTAATTAAAGCTGCCAAAAAGGAAACAGAGAAGCACATTGCTAAGGAGAGTAAAACTAATCCCAAACTGTTCTTCAACTATATCAATAGTAAAAGAATAAAAACTGAAAATGTAGGCCCCTTAAAAAATAGTGAGGAAAGAATGGTTGTAGATGACGAGGAAAAAGCTAACATATTAAACACCTTCTTCTCCACAGTATTCACGGTGGAAAATGAAATGCTAGGTGAAATCCCAAGAAACAATGAAAACCCTATATTAAGGGTCACCAATCTAACCCAAGAAGAGGTGCGAAACCGGCTAAATAAGATTAAAATAGATAAATCTCCGGGTCCGGATGGCATACACCCACGAGTACTAAGAGAACTAAGTAATGTAATAGATAAACCATTATTTCTTATTTTTAGGGACTCTATAGCGACAGGGTCTGTTCCGCAGGATTGGCGCATAGCAAATGTGGTGCCAATATTCAAAAGGGCTCTAAAAGTGAACCTGGAAATTATAGGCCAGTAAGTCTAACCTCTATTGTTGGTAAAATATTTGAAGGGTTTCTGAGGGATGTTATTCTGGATTATCTCAATGAGAATAACTGTTTAACTCCATATCAGCATGGGTTTATGAGAAATCGCCCCTGTCAAACCAATCTAATCAGTTTTTATGAAGAGGTAAGCTATAGGCTGGACAACGGTGAGTCATTGGACGTGGTATATCTTGATTTTTCCAAAGCGTTTGATACCGTGCCGCACAAGAGGTTGGTACACAAAATGAGAATGCTTGGTCTGGGGGAAAATGTGTGTAAATGGGTTAGTAACTGGCTTAGTGATAGAAAGCAGAGGGTGGTTATAAATGGTATAGTCTCTAACTGGGTCGCTGTGACCAGTGGGGTACCGCAGGGGTCAGTATTGGGACCTGTTCTCTTCAACATATTCATTAATGATCTGGTAGAAGGTTTACACAGTAAAATATCGATATTTGCAGATGATACAAAACTATGTAAAGCAGTTAATACAAGAGAAGATAGTATTCTGCTACAGATGGATCTGGATAAGTTGGAAACTTGGGCTGAAAGGTGGCAGATGAGGTTTAACAATGATAAATGTAAGGTTATACACATGGGAAGAAGGAATCAATGTCCCCATTACACACTGAATGGGAAACCACTGGGTAAATCTGACAGGGAGAAGGACTTGGGGATCCTAGTTAATGATAAACTTACCTGGAGCATCCAGTGCCAGGCAGCAGCTGCCAAGGCAAACAGGATCATGGGGTGCATTAAAAGAGGTCTGGATACACATGATGAGAGCATTATACTGCCTCTGTACAAATCCCTAGTTAGACCGCACATGGAGTACTGTGTCCAGTTTTGGGCACCGGTGCTCAGGAAGGATATAATGGAACTAGAGAGAGTACAAAGGAGGGCAACAAAATTAATAAAGGGGATGGGAGAACTACAATACCCAGATAGATTAGCGAAATTAGGATTATTTAGTCTAGAAAAAAGACGACTGAGGGGCGATCTAATAACCATGTATAAGTATATAAGGGGACAATACAAATATCTCGCTGAGGATCTGTTTATACCAAGGAAGGTGACGGGCACAAGGGGGCATTCTTTGCGTCTGGAGGAGAGAAGGTTTTTCCACCAACATAGAAGAGGATTCTTTACTGTTAGGGCAGTGAGAATCTGGAATTGCTTGCCTGAGGAGGTGGTGATGGCGAACTCAGTCGAGGGGTTCAAGAGAGGCCTGGATGTCTTCCTGGAGCAGAACAATATTGTATCATACAATTATTAGGTTCTGTAGAAGGACGTAGATCTGGGGATTTATTATGATGGAATATAGGCTGAACTGGATGGACAAATGTCTTTTTTCGGCCTTACTAACTATGTTACTATGTTACTATGTTACTATGTTACATATGCTCGACTCAGGGTTTCACCATCATGGCTTTTATCAAAGGTTCCAAATACTCAACGCCAAGCAGCAAGCTCTTCTTGTTTAAAAAAGTTCTTTGAAAAAAATCACAAATTCTGGTCTTAGCATTAATGTTGGTCACAGTGACAACAGCCAAGTGGTGTCACAAGAGTAGTTGTCGAAGGTCACTTGTAACCAGTTATGATCTCCTTAATTAACCACTCCATCATTGTGTCCACTCCACACAAAGCATTTCTAAAGAACAGGAACATTTGTTGTAGCATGGGAAGACTGTGTACCTTAAACAGCTACAGATAAGCTTCCACTATCCTCTCATTGATGGGTGAGTGTCTCTTTGACAACTCGTGCTGGTATTGTTGAGTGCTATAGTTCCTCACAGTCTGTTTAAGGTTCATGCTGTTCATACTGTATTAAGAAGTCAAACTACAAATTTGTCTTGGACCTTTCAGTCCACATTAGGCACACCAATGCACCCCAGTGGAGCTTAGCCTGCTGGAGTATCTTCCATACCCATTGACTGCATGTGTTAATTTTGTCTGTATCCCTCATGTGATGTCACCATACAATGTCACCATTGAAAAATAGCATCTGGAGGGTCCTACAAGTTAACTAGCAAAACAGCCACTGCCTTCCAGACATCTAGGTCCAAGATTTTAAAGAGTTATTCACAAATAAACACGTTATCCCCTATCGATGGTATAGGGGGTATCTTACTGATTCCTAATGGTCCGACGGCTGGAACTTCTAGAGATCTTAATATCTTAATATCCGTGTTTTAGAACCCCACGAGTGGAGATCTGTCCAATTATTGTCTTTGGGACTGTCGAGTGCAGTGTTTGGCTAGTTCCATAGACAATTAATGTAGCAGAGGTCGCCCATGCACACCACTGTTGTGTTCAGGATGGGGCTGCAGGGTTCACTCTTAGTGATCTCAGGATAACTGGGAATCCTAGACATCAGAGCCCCAGAGGTCAACAAGTTTTCTGTGAATAACCTTGCTAGCACTGAATCTTCTTGTGGGTCTTGATACAATTGGTTTTCTTCTATGTTTTTACAAAATCATAGTGAGTTAGTAAATATCAATTATATCCTTTACATTGACAAGGCCTACGTTGACTTTGTCATAAATGTATCAAAGATATTTTACGACAATTCCATTTATCACTTATTTCATAAAGAGTACACGGGACTGATTTTATCAATGTGTCACTTATTAGGCAGTGTGCTCTTTTTTCCACACAATGAAAGTTTTATCACTGGGATATTATCACTGCCTAGACTACAGCTCACATGACTGTTAAACTAACCACGCCCCCTCCTGTGATAAGCAGCTCACAGTCAATAGACAATGTACATAAAGAGCCTTGTGAAGGGTGGGGTTAGCTTCCTGAGCTCTGCTTTATGCTACTTCTAAAAACTGTGATTGTGCCACAACTGCTGCACCTAGTAAACTCTAAGTGATACATCACTGGATTCAGAGTTTCTTTTCATACATTTATCTGCTCTCAGATGAGGTGGAAAAAAATCTGGTGACTGATTCCCTTTAAACATTACTATTTACATGGATATTTTGTATTACTTTTATTTTTACACATATGTCTTTTTATGTTTTATGCCACCATAAATCATGCTATTCTAATTTTATCTATAAATGACAGTGCTTCCATGATCACTATCAAATGAGCCTCGTGGCGCCAGATCTGCCTCCCTCCGATAGTAGGCATTCTGGTCATAATGCATTCAAGGGTTAAATTCCGAAAGGGCATTGCATGCTAGATACAAGCAGGAACAATATTTTTATTGTTTTGGACTTTTATATTTTTTTTTGCAGTCCCTCATGGAATCACGTACAACGTATCATGGTTTTTAACTAACTGAACTACCTCCATAGGGCAATTAAGGAAGATTTTATTTGGTAATTAAACGGCGCCCTGTGCGTAATTTATATTCCCAAAGTAAAAGACTATCAAGAAAGACATATTGCGTTTTCTTAAACTGAGCCTTACTATCAAGGGAGAAGGACAAGAGGAATTGCGATCGCTGTTTAATATCAAGTGCAACAATCATTTCCAGTATTCGGTCTCCTTCCATTTTGACAGTTTAATCAACCTAATGAAGAGAGAAGTGACAGATGCACTGGTTCTCCAATATTAGGTTACCAATCTTTTCCTTAAACCCCATTAACGCTTCTTCCTCGGTTGCTAATGCCTGGATCAGAGATACCGGCCAGACTTTCTGACTACACAAGTAAAAAACTTCAGAATATTGGACCCTCCGCTGTCTCCCACTGCACTTTGCTGCGAAACCACAAGGTTAATTCGACCTTCTAGGCCTATGGCATTTTCCTGTGTCTTCTGTCAAGCTTTGTAAGGGACAGAAATGCCTGTAATATTCCTTGTGATCAAAGAAGTTCCGAGGAAGATGTAGCATCTGTACTCATTTAGGGACATCTAACACTGAGAGGTATTTTGTCCGGGCTATTGATTGCCTTCATTTACAGCTATTACAGGCACCGGACACTGTTTAGTCTTTCGCGTCAGATTTCCCATCAGTGGTCTCTAGGCTCCTCTTTACTGTGTTCAAAGCTCTTTAGCTGGAATAATACATTTTCAACATTTATTTTTAAAACATCTTAATTGAATATATTGCATATTTTCCATTAATGCCTATACTTCAATTAGGAGGGTATTGAGTTAAGAGGTCTAGAATTTCTCCTAGTCGGGGAGTTGCATTGGGTTACGTCTTACGCAGAAAAGTATAAAGAACACAAAAAACAAAAAACATGATAAAGAATTTTGCTGTTTAAGCATACAAGACTAAACATGTAAGATAGGGGTTTGTTTGATAAGGATTTTATTTAAACTCAATATTAACATTTTAGGAAGGAAACTGTTTGGGTAATAGATGTATGATATCTAAAATTCTCATGTTTTCTTTGTTTATTAATATTGTCAACAATCGATACCAATTAGATATCTTCTCTAGGCTTCAGTATCACACATGGAAGAAAGTTAATTAACAGGGGGAGTAACAAGTCACCAGGGTGCCCCATAATAAAACCTAATGGGAATCTGTCACCAGGTTCTTGCTATGTAATCTGAGAGCAGAACCTAAGATAAAAACAGAATGAACAAATACCCTGAAGTAAGTAAATAAATAATAATAGTGCATGTTAATAAAATAAGCTATTTAGATATCATTGTTGTGATCAAAAAAACTAAATGCCATCTCACCACAACAAGGTGTATCTTAATTGGGTCCATACTTAACTTTTGTATTTTACCTCTCTATGGGTCAACAGATGGAAAAATAGATAAGGTCAGAGCAGGACGTGGGTCCCAACTGTTCAGACACCTGACTGTGGAAGACTACGGTGGCTCGTGAAAGTATTGACGCTCTTTTGCTTTTTTTGTATTTTTCTACCTCACAATCTGGAATTTCACAGTTTTTTGAGGGTTTCAGTTCATGTAACGAACATGTCTACAACTGTGAACATTAGTTTTTTTTTATTATGAAGCAAACGACAAATAAGACAAAATAACTGAAAATTTCAGTGTGCAGAACTATTTACCCTTTTAAAGTCAATACTTGTTAGAGCCTCCTATTGAGACAATTGCAACTGCAAATCACTTTGGATAAGTCTCTACGAGCTTTTCAAATCTTGCTCTGGGATTGTTGCCCATTCCTCAAGACAAAACTGCAAGCTACATTGTTTCCTCTAGTCAACAACAATCTTCAAGTCTGACCACAGATTCTCAGTTGAATAAAGGTCTGGGCTTTGACTAGGCCACTCCAAAAGTTTTTTCTCCTTAACCCCTTCACCCCAAAGCCTGTTTTCACCTTCCTGACCAGGCCATTTTTTTCAATTCTGACCACTGTCATTTTATGTGGTTATAACTCTGAAACGCTTCAACGGATCCTGGTGATTATGAGAATGTTTTCTCGTGACATAGTGTACTTTATGATAGTGGTAAAATTTCTTTTATATGATTTGCATTTATTTGTGAAAAAATGGAAATTTGGTGAAAATGTGGAAAATTTTGCAATTTTCAAAATTTTATTTTTATACCCTTAAATTAGAGAGTCATATCAAGCAATATAGTTAATAGATAACATTCCCCACATGTCTGCTTTTTATTAGCATAATTTTGTAAACATAATTGTTTTTGTTAGGAAGTTATAAGGGTTAAAAGTTGACCAGCAATTTCTCATTTTTACAACAAAATTTGCAAAACCATTTTTTATAGGGATCACCACATACTTGAAGTGACTTTCAGGGGCCTATATGACAGAAAATGCCCAAAAGTGACACCATTCTAAAAACTGCACCCCTCAAGGTACTCAAAACTACATTCAAGAAGTTTATTAACCCTTCAGGTGCTTTACAGGAATTTTTGGAATGTTTAAAAAAATTTAACATTTAACTTTTTTTCACAAAAATTTTACTTCAGATCCAATTATTTTATTTTTCCATGGGTAACAGGAGAAATGGGACCCCTAAAGTTGTTGCAATTTGTCCTGAGTATGCCGATAAACCATATGTGGGGGTAAACCACTGCTTGGGCGCATGGCAGAGCTCGGAAGGGAAGGAGAACCATTTGACTTTTCAATGTAAAATTTGCTGGAACTGAGATCAGACACCATGTCACGTTTGGAGAGCCTCTGATCTGCCTAAAGAGTGGAAACCCCCCACAAATTACACCATTTTGGAAAGTAAACCCCCTAAGGAACTAATCTAGATGTGTGGTGAGAACTTTGAACCCCCAAGTGCTTCACAGAAGTTTATAATGTAGAGCCGTTAAAAAAAATCATATTTTTTTCACAAAAATGATTTTTAGCCCCCAATTTTTTATTTTCCTAAGTGTAACAGGAGAAATTGGACCTCAAAAGTTGTTGTGCAATTTGTCCTGAGTACGATAATACCCCAAATGTGGTGGTAAACCACTGCTTGGGCGCATGGCATTGCTCGGAAGGGAAGGAGCACCATTTGACTTTTCAATGTAAAATTTGCTGGAATTGAGATCGGACACCATGTCGCGTTTGGAGAGCCTCTGATGTGCCTAAACAGTTGAAACCCCCACAAGTGACACCATTTGGGAAAGTAGACCCCCTAAGGAACTAATCTAGATGTGTGGTGAGCACTTTGAACGCCCAAGTGCTTCACAGAAGTTTATAATGTAGAGCCATGAAAATTAAAAAATCATTTTTTTTTTCACAAAATGATTTTTTAGCCCACAATTTTTTATTTTCCCAAGGGTAACAGGGGAAAATGAACCCCAAAAGTTGTTGTGCAAGTTGTCCTGATTATGCTGATACCCCATATGTGGGGTGTAACTACCGTTTGGGCGCATGGCAGAGCTCAGAAGGGAAGGAGCGCTGTTTTGAAATGCAGACTTTGATGGAATGGTCTGCAGGTGTCACATTGCGTTTGCAGAGCCCCTGACGTACCTAAACAGTAGAAAACCCCCACAAATGACCCCATATTGGAAACTAGACCCTAAAGGAACTTATCTAGATGTGTTGTGAGAACTTTAAACCCCCAACTGTTTCACTTAAGCTTATAACGCAGAGCCGTGAAAATAAAAAATCCTTTTTTTCTTTTTTGCCCCCACATTTTTATTTTCACAAGGATAACAGGAGAAATTGGACTGCAAAGGTTGTTGTCCAACTTGTCCTGAGTATGCTGATACCCAATATGTGGGGGTAAACCACTGTTTGGGCACACGCCAGAGCTCGGAATGGAAGGAGCAACGCACAATTGGCTGGAACTAAGATCGGATGCCATGTCGCATTTGAAGAGCCACTGATGTGCCTAAACAGTGGAAACCCCCCAATTATAACCCCAACCCTAACCCCAACACACCCCTAACCCGAATCCCAACCCCAACCATAACCCTAACCACACCCCTAACCAGAACACACCCCAAACCCTAACCATAACCCTAACCACACCCCTAACCCCAACACACCCCTAACCCTAATCCCAACCCTAATCCCAACTGTAAACATAATCCAAACTCTAACTCCAACTTTAGTCCCAACCCTAACCCTAACATTAGCCCGAACCCCAATGCTAATTTTAGCCCGAACCCTAACCCTAACTTTATCCACAACCCTAACCCTAAACCTAATGGGAAAATGGAAATAAATACATTTTTTAATTTTATTATTTTTCCCTAAGGGAGTGATAAAAGGGGGTTTGATTTACTATTTATAGTGGATTTTTATAGCGGATTTTTGTTTGGCAGCTGTCACACGCTAAAAGATGCTTTTCATTGCAAAAAATAGTTTTTGCATCACCACATTTTGAGAGCTATAATTTATCCATATTTTGGCCCACAGAGTCATGCGAGGTCTTGTTTAGTGTGGGAAGAGTTGACATTTTTGTTGGTGACATTTTCGGGCACAAGGACATTTTTTGATCGCTTTTTATTCCGATTTTTGGGAGGCAGAATGAACAAAAACCAGCAATTCCTGAATTTCTTTTAGGGGGGCGTTTATACCATTCCACCTATCGTAAAATTGATAAAGCAGTTTTGTTCTTCAGGTCAGTGCGATTACAGTGATACCTCATTTATATCTTTTTTTATGTTTTGGCAATGTTACACAATAAAAACGATTTTATATAAAAAATAATTGTTTTAGAATCGCTTTATTCTGAGAGCTATAACTTTTTTATTTTCCTGCTGATGACGCTGTATGGCGGCTTTTTTTGCGGGACAAGGTGACGTTTTCAGAGGTATCATGTTTATTTATATCCGTCTTTTTGATCACATTTTATTGCACTTTTTGTTTGGCAGTATGATGATAAAGCATTGTTTTTTGCCTGTTTTTTTTTACGGTGTTCACTGAAGGGGTTAACTAGTGGGATAGTTTTATAGAGTGGGTCATTATGGATGCGACTTTTATTGTTGTTTTTTTTATTTACAGAAATTAGTGGATTTATTGGAAAATATTTATATATTTTTTTTATTTATTTGGGGATTTTTTTTTTTATACATTCTATTTTTTTGTAACTTTATTACATTGTCCCAGATTGGGACATTACTATTTAAAGTCAGATCGCTGATCTGACACTTTGCATAGCACTGTGTAAGATCAGCGATCTGACAGGCACTGTAGGAGGCTTGCTGACCCCTGCTGTTAGCAGGCGCCGCCAAGCCTCCTCAGTGAAGGACCTGGAAGGACCCCCGTGGCCATTTTGGAGCCGGGGTCTCTATGGCGACCACCGAAACAATGCGATCGCATCGTGTTGTTCCGGTGGGAGAGCGCAGGGAGCCCCCTCCCTGTGTGATTGTTCTCTGTGCCGCTGTCACTATGGACAGCGGCATCAGAGGGGTTAAATACCATCAATCGGTGCTAGCGCTGATTGTGGGCATTGCTGCGGGCTGTCAGCTGTCACATACAGCTGACATCCGCACGCGATTGCCGTGGCACTCAACGTGAGGCCGTGCGATCGTGCCGCCGAACTAATACTGCTTATGTTGGGAAGGTTTTGGGTCATTGTCTTGCTGGAAGGTGAACCTTTGTCCAAGACTTAAATCACTGACAGACTGAAACAGGTTTTGCTCAAGAATATCCCTGTATTTAGCACCAACCATCTTCCCCTCAACTTGGACCATTTCCCCTGTCCCTGCTGCCAAAAACCATTCTCACTGCATGATTCTGCAACCACCATGTTTCACTGTAGGGATGGTGTCTTTGAGGAGATGAACTGTGTTGCTTTGGTGCCATATATAACGTTTACCTTAGTGGCCAAAAAGTTCAATTTGGTCTCATCTTACTACAGCACCTTCCTCTATACATTTGAGGAAACTCTCACATTTTTTTGCAAACTCAAAATGAGTTTTACAATTTTTGTGTGTAAGTAAAAGCTTTTTTCTGCCACCTCTTTCATAAAGCCAACTTCTATGGAGTGTACGGCTTATTGTAGTCATATGCACAGATACTCTAGTCTCTGCTTGGGAACTCTGTATTTCCTTCAGGGTTACCTTTGATCTCTGTGCTGCCATTCTGATTAATGCCCTCCTTGCCCGGGCTGAGAGTTTTGGTGGGTGGCCCTCTCTTGGCAGGTTTGTTGTGGTACCATTTTCTTTACATTTGATGATAATGGATTTGATGGAGCTCCAGGAAATCATCAGAGATTGGGATATTTTTTATAACCCAACCCTGACTTGTACTTCTCAACAATTTTGTCTCTGAATAGTTTGGAGATCTCCTTGGCCTTCTTGATGTTGTTTGGGTAGTTGTGCACTTTTCTTTTATATTTTAATGGATTTGCAATAAAGATTATTGTATTTTAAACCACCGTGTGTTGGACTTCAAACTATCATTGGACTACATCTGTCCAAAGGTGATCTTCTGCAGTGACACCTAAACAGTTATGACCATGGGTGACTAAAGAGTATTAGGTTACGTGCACATGTTGAGCAATTGGATGCAGAAATTTCTGCACCATTTCTGCATCTCTTGGCAGGAAAAACGCATCTGCAAGAACATGCGCTTTTGATGCACTTTTTGATGCATGTTATCTTGCATTTTTTGACTGATTTGAGTGAGGTCAATGTTGAAAAACACTGGCAAAAACGCACATGCTGCAAATAATTTTCTGCACCAAATCTGCAATACAAAAATACTCCACATGTGCATGACACTCCAGGATTCTCATTCACATTGCTGGCATCAGGATTGCTTCAGGTTTAGCCAGCAAATCTGCACCGCCAAAACACACCAAAAATGCACCAAATCTGCAACGTGTGCACAAGCCCTTATTTGCCTGCTGAAATTTGTAGCAGTTTATTTTTTTCTTGCCTGCTTTTCAATCATTGTTTTCACAACGTAATTATCATTACACTTTTATTAATCAGTTTTACTAACCAGATTCTTCCATAAAGCAGAAGGAATGTTCACTAATGGGGCACAAATGTGCTGGGAAAATTGCTAAGTTAGATGTTGTTACACCAGATGCCTGGGGCACCAGTCAGTGCAAACACAGATTTTATTACTGCTAGCCGCTTAGGTATATGGACGATTGCTATTGCACACAGACGGATATTGTGGAATAATTAATAGCAACATATATGTAATATAAATATGAATTACAATAATGAAAACGACAGCAATAGGCAACCTGGAGGTTCTCCAAAAGACCCCTCTGCCACATAAAACACGAGTATCAACAAAAGCACATGGTAAGTCTTGGCCGGTTAGGTTGAGTTCTCACAATGAGTTTTTGGTGAGTTTTTGACTCTGTATTTTCACTGCACTACAAACGCAGCATCTTACAATTCCAGCAAAGTGGATGGGATTTATAGAAATCTCATACATACTGTGCTTTTTTATTATACAGTGTAAACTAACCTGTGGTACGTTTTTGAAATCTGGAATATATCAATTTCTCTTTATGTTCATATTTTTCCCTAATAATTGCATTAAATAAGGAAAATCAGCAGGTAAAAAACGCACATGAATTTTTTTGTCCAGGATTTTTAGTCACATACTTAGAAGAAAATACATTTTAATATGTACATATCAAATTAAAAAAAACATGTAAGGGCATGTGCAGACAAGTTTTTTTTTAGTATAGCTACTCAACAAATTGCACATAAATTACATAAAAACACTTGGAAGACTACCTATTCTTTTTAGTGTAAATCATCTTTGCCATTCATGTGACAAATTTGGGGAAAATTTTTTTCAATCTTAGCTTTTGACTGGTGGCACAAAAAAGTCTACATCAACGCAGATCACAATGGGTTTTTATCAAGACTTCAAAAACCACCGATTTTTAAGCAGAAACTGCTTCAGGAAATTATCCCTTTTTGGGAAGGTTTTGGAAGGGTTTCTCTTTTCCTGAATCTTTTTTGAAAAGTTTTGGAGCAGTTTTTTTTTTCATGAATTTTTTTTTTTGACAGTAAAGTGACTAATTTGTAGAGGATTAATTTAAGATCCAATTCCAAATAAATGAAATGCACTTTCTTTTTTTTCCTCCAAGCAGTTTTTCAAAGCCTGAAGTGGAAAAAAAAGCCCTAAATAAAATGTCCCATGTGAACAGTCAAGTGGATTTGCCATAGTTTAAATTTTAAAGAATTGGAAAAGTTTTCAAAAACTTTTTTCAAACTTTTTTTTGAGGCGGATGTTGGATGTGTTTCCACTCAAAAAACTTCTCAAAAATAGCTCAGTGTGAACATACTCTTTGTTATATACAAAATTCAAATAATCTAAATCAATAATTTATCAGTTAATTCAGCGTGGGAAAAATGAATGATATAAAAACCGAAAAATACTGAAAATGATGATAGAAATTACACAGTAATGTACAGTATATGTACTTCCAAATTGTGTTAATAAATATTACAGTTTTCTGAATAAAACAAGGTCCTATTGAGTTGTGGAAGTGAAAAATTAGAATCCAAAGTTGCTAAATTCATGAAATAAAAATGTTAAAAAAAAAAGTCCTTTCAGGCCTGGCTATTGAGGGGTTAAGATGTCCTTCATATTTCTTACCATTCTGTAGACATCTTCCCACCACGGCCCGAGGGCTCTTCTGTAAAACAATGAGGAATCGTAGAATTACCAGAACCCGTAAAGTAACAATGAAGACAGATTCAGTGGTGAAGAAGACGAGCTGTATGTGTGTGACATCACAGGGTCTAAGGAGCAGGCGCTATTTTACAACTATTTTCCTTGAAGCAAAATGATTGACTCTGCTGGAAAATGTATCTCAGACACCGTGTGAAATTCACTCAAAATTTGGTTTCTCAAGAGAAATTATGGTCACGTACAAATTTCCCAAAGTCTGAAAAGGACAAACACTTTCACACAAGTTCATGAAGTAGGTAAAATGTCAGCGAAATGCAAGAACAAGAAGTCGCCTGGTTCAGGCGATAACAAGAAAATTCTACGTTGTTAGCTATTTTTGCATTTCTTGATGCAGAAATTGTGTTGAAATTTATGACGTTAATGTAAAAATGTTTATTGTTTCCTTTTCACTTCCTGTTTCAAATTTTTAGGTGTTTGCTTACAATGTTTGTCGCGACCTGGCGTTGGAAGTGTGTAGGAATTTGGACGTCCACCCATTGAGCTGAGTAATGGTGAACACACATGCTCCGTCACTTTCCTCACTGTCAGGTTTCCACCTGGTGCTCTGTTCACTTCAAACCTTTGGGAACTGCACAGCCCCATGGCTTGAATGAAAGTCCAAGTTTTGCTCCTTTTCTCTGATCGTCGGACTGTGTGGACCTTTGAGTCCGCTCATTGTCATTTATATTTGTTTTTAATATGTTATTATTCCTTTTCTTAGATTATATGTTTGTCCTTTTTGTGGCCGTGGCTGGATGAATATCTTCTTGGTCGGCTAGTGTCAAGATCCTCATTATTTTACTATACCCCACTGACGGACACTTAGTTGCCTTTTTCGTCGATATAATGTGTTCTATTTATAAAAAGTGATTTGAGCAGCTGTTGATCCAATTTTATATATTATATCATATCTTGTTCCACCATAGACTTACTTGTGATATAATTGTATTGTTCTTTCTATGTCATTTGCTGCTATATATATTATATTTAAGTTTGGATGAATCCTTTACCATATATATGCTGTATTGTCTAAAAACTTTTTGCATGCTGTGGGGGTGAATATATTTACACTAGATGGCAGCCCGATTCTAAAGAATCGGGAGTCTAGAATCCATATATACTTTATTTATTCAAATGTAAGAATAATACAATTAATAAATAATAGTAAGAAAGAACAAAAAATGGCTGCACTCACCAGCTCTTGACAATTCTTGTTATTTAAGGTACAGTTACACAGGATCCATGAACATGCTTATGAGGGGAGGGATGAAAGACATCAGACTTAGCACGCTGTTTGCGCTTACATGCGGCATCGGCGGCTTTTCGCTCTGCATCATTACCATACTTTATATCAGACCTGATCTTACGTGCGCCATCATAAGCTTTGGACTCTGTGTCATTAGTATACTTAACAGTGTCCATGCGCTTGCATCTATCCTCTGTACTCTTGTTAGCACGCTGTTTGCGCTTACGTGCGGCAGCAGCGTCTTTTTGCTCTGCATTATTAGTATACTTTCTATCAGACCTAATCTTACGTGCGCCATCAGCAGCTTTGGGCTCTGTGTCATTAGTATCCTTACTATTAGAGCTCATGTTGGCTAAGCTAAACAGCTTTAAGCGTGGTGGTGGCAAACAACAGGTTAATAAGAGGCAGTGTCAGATAGTAGGAAAATAGCCAGTTAATAATAGGCAATAGTTCTTTGCAGGAATGCAGATATTAATAAATAGGCAGTTTATATTGCAGAGAAATTGCTGGGCAATAATGGACAATGTCCTTATGTGGCAAATAGAGCAATATACCCAATGTGGCAAAGAAGAGGTTAATAAACGGCAGTCTCTCAGTATAACAGTCAGTGAATAATAGGCAGTATATGGAGAAAACACCAAACAAAAGTTCAAAATTGGTGTGAAAATGTCACTGAACCACTTCACAACTAAATATATATAGTTTTGGTAAATGGTCTTATCATTTTTTTGACGAAATTCGGCAGGAGCTTGAAGAGCAACGTCACTGGGCCCGCCTCCACTCAGTAGAAACTTGCTGTGAGGTAAAAATTCAAAAATCACACCAAAATGGCGGGCGGAGTGTGTCACAGTACGGCACGTTTCTGATTGGTCGCTCACAGCAGGCGGCAACCAATCAGACACTGGACACTGTTGACGTCACTTATCTCCGGACATTATCTCCGGACATTAGCTCCGGACATTATCTCCGGACATTATCTCCGCACATTAGCTCCGGACATTAGCTCCGGACATTATCTCCGGACATTATCTCCGCACATTAGCTCCGGACATTAGCTCCGGACAGGAAGTTGGCACAAATTGCAGGAAGTAGTATTCTAGGCAATTATATATTAGATAGTGGGTTATTGTATTTTTTTCTCTGTATTATACCCTCAGTGTGGCTATCTTTCTCTAATTGTTAACTGAGGTGTCGGCTGTATTACTATGCGCAGCATGCATATTTATTATCCTTATATGTATAGTTTTTATTTTTATTAGTTAGTGTTGCTGACATTGACTATTGTTGTACTTTTTTCTGTTGATTAGGGCCGTTTCTGTTGGTTACCCAACTAAGATTGTGCTGGTTATATGCGTGCTGCCCACAGTCAATGTGCCGTATTTTGCAACTGCTGCGTCTGCGCATGCGCTATACCTTCACTCCTCCGTTGCCGAAGACGTCTGTGTGCCAGTGGATGTTGGATCACGTGGGGCCCCACGTGTTTCCATCTCCGTTGCCTGCTTTACGTCGCGCTTCTCGGAGGGTGAGTTGGTTACCTAGGCAGAGCGTGATCACTTCCGGGGGTGGGTCCAGGGTTGCTTTCCAGTCTTTGGCCCTTTTAAACCGGCTTTGCTTCATTACACATCGTGCCCCCTGACTAAGGTGTTCCGAAACGCACATTAGGGCGGGCACGGAGACCCTCTGGCTGTTTGCACTTGTCTGCACTTTTAGGTGATGTATCATACTCTGTGCATGAACTGTCTGCTGTATTTATTGTCCATATCCTCTACTGGTGAAGAGTATGCTTTGTATACAATAAGTATCTGCATCTTGGATATGGTACTATTTGATACATTTTTTGCATAATATACAATATTTGAGATCTTATAAATATTATGGCATCCATGGCTCTTCGTGCCCCTTTTAGTTTTTAGATGGTTGTTTGCGGCTGCCACTGCTTCCTTGCATTTTCCACAATAAAGCAATTTTATTCTAACAGACCTCAGGTTGTCGTTTGAATGGTTTCCTTCCCCCCCCTTCTAGTTCACTTCAAACCAGCAGATGGAAATAGTCTTCAATTTGGCTTCACGGTTTGGTGGGGCCTGTTGACCATCTAATGTGTATGGAGATCTGGTGAATGCATCATCGTCCGACATCAACTCTAGCTCATGTATATGACTAGTTTCATCAGAGACTATGCTGCCAGAGGGGGAAGGAGGTTGATTCTATCAAAATGCAGCCCTCAATAGGACTAAATAACAACAGCAAAGGGAAAATCTGAAAGCAAAAATTGACATGAAGTTTTTTTTGTTCAAGAAATACTGTAAATTACATATATTATTTTAACTCATTAAGCTTTTCAGGACTTTTAATATGAACTTAGAAAATGTCTTTAATTGCAATAATGTTCAATAAAAAATACATTTATATCTTAAATAAGTATTTTATATATTTATGGTGTGCTTGGTCAAAACTAATCTTACTTAAGAATTCTAGAGTTCCTCTTGTTTTTTTTCCTTTGTGACTACATAGGAATAGTGTAGTTATTTTTTCCTTTTTTGTTTTACAAATAATTTTTATTCTTTTATTTTGGGGAGTGTAAATTCAAGGCAGAATCAAAACTAGAGTCCATATTAAAACTCGCAATTAATACTAATATCTTTCTATGTGGCAGAATCACTTTAGGATCAGGCTACAACATTGTGGACAGCACAGTAGCTCAGTGCTTAGCACTATACTATATATATAGGTCAAAATGGTGGCTCAGTGCTTAGCACTATACTATATATATTGGTCAGTACGGTGGCTCAGTGCTTAGCACTATACTATATATATTGGTCAGTGCGGTGGCTCAGTGCTTAGCACTATACTATATATATTGGTCAGCACGGTGGCTCAGTGGTTAGCACTATACTATATATATTGGTCAGCACGGTGGCTCAGTGCTTAGCACTATGCTATATATATTGGTCAGTACGGTGGCTCAGTGCTTAGCACTATACTATATATATTGGTCAGCACGGTGGCTCAGTGCTTAGCACTATACTATATATATTGGTCAGTGCGGTGGCTCAGTGCTTAGCACTATACTATATATATTGGTCAGCACGGTGGCTCAGTGGTTAGCACTATACTATATATATTGGTCAGCACGGTGGCTCAGTGCTTAGCACTATGCTATATATATTGGTCAGTACGGTGGCTCAGTGCTTAGCACTATACTATATATATTGGTCAGCACGGTGGCTCAGTGCTTAGCACTATACTATATATATTGGTCAGTACGGTGGCTCAGTGGTTAGCACTATACTATATATATTGGTCAGTACGGTGGCTCAGTGCTTAGCACTATGCTATATATATTGGTCAGTACGGTGGCTCAGTGGTTAGCACTATACTATATATATTGGTCAGTAAGGTGGCTCAGTGCTTAGCACTATACTATATATATTGGTCAGTACGGTGGCTCAGTGCTTAGCACTATGCTATATATATTGGTCAGTACGGTGGCTCAGTGCTTAGCACTATACTATATATATTGGTCAGCACGGTGGCTCAGTGCTTAGCACTATGCTATATATATTGGTCAGTACGGTGGCTCAGTGGTTAGCACTATACTATATATATTGGTCAGTAAGGTGGCTCAGTGCTTAGCACTATACTATATATATTGGTCAGCACGTTGGCTCAGTGGTTAGCACTGTTGCTTTCCAGTGCTGGGGACAACATCTGTACAGAGTTTGAATGGTTTCCCAGTAATTTCATGCAGTCTCTGGTTTCCTCCCATACTCCAAAAACATACTGATAGGGAATCTAGATTGTCCATTGGGGACATTGATGATGATGTCTGTACAGCGCTGTGGAATTAATGACACTATATACAGTGGTATATAAAAGTTAGGGCACCCCTGGTCAAAATGGCTGTTATTGTGAACAGTTAATGAAGTTGAAGATTAAATAATCTCTAAAAGGCCTAAAGTTAAAAATGTCACATTTCCTTTGTATTTTCAGCAAAATAATATATATTTTCATCTTTTACATTTTAAAATTTACAAAAAGAAAAATGGGCTAATTCAAAAGTATGAAGACCCTGCATGGCTAGTACCAGATTGTCAATGATGTTCAGATCAGGGGACTGTGAGGGTCATGGTAAAACCTTCTGCTTGTGCCTTTTGAGGTCGTCTATTGTGGATTTTGACGTGTGTTTATGTCTATTATCCATTTGTACAAGCCATCCTATTTTTAACTTCAGCGTTTCTTACAGATGGTGTTATGTTTGCATAAAGAATTTGTTGAAATTTCATTGAATCCATTCTTCCTTCTAGCCTTGAAATGTTCCCTGTGCCATTGGCCACAACAAAACCTAAACTATGATTGATCGACCCCTATGCTTAATGGTTGGTGAGATGTTCTTTACCTGAAATTCTGTGCCCTTTTTTTCTCCATACATACCTTTGATCATTGTAACATAGTAACATAGTAAAATAGTTATTAAGGTTGAAGGAAGACTTTAAGTCCATCTAGTTCAACCCATAGCCTAACCTAACATGCCCTAACATGTTGATCCAGAGGAAGGCAAAAAAAACCATGTGGCAAAGAGTAAGCTCCACATGGGGGAAAAATTCCTTCCTGACTCCACATACAGCAATCAGACTAGTTCCCTGGATCAACGCCCTATCAGGGAATCTAGTGTATATACCCTGTAACATTATACTTTTCCAGAAAGGTATCCAGTCCCCTCTTAAATTTAAGTAATGAATCACTCATTACAACATCATACGGCAGAGAGTTCCATAGTCTCACTGCTCTTACAGTAAAGAATCCGCGTATGTTATTATGCTTAAACCTTCTTTCCTCCAGACGTAGAGGATGCCCCCTTGTCCTTGTTTCAGTTCTATGATTAAAAAGATCATCAGAAAGGTCTTTGTACTGTCCCCTCATATATTTATACATTAAAATAAGATCACCCCTTAGTCTTCGTTTTTCCAAACTAAATAGCCCCAAGTGTAATAATCTATCTTGGTATTGCAGGCCCCCCAGTCCTCTGCAATACCAAGATAGGTTATTACACTTGGGGCTATTTAGTTTGGAAAAATGAAGGATAAGGGGTGATCTTATGTTTATGTATAAATATACAAGGCCAAAGAGTTCTATTTTAGCCTCATCGCTTCACAAAACTTGTTTCCAAAATGCAACAAGCTTCTGCATACTTCTGATGCTGAATTTTAATTTGAGGAAGCAGGAGAGGTTTTCTTATGATGACTCTTCCATGAAGGCCATATTTGTGCAGGTGTCCCTGAATAGTAGAACAATGTACCACAACTCCAGAGCCTGATAAATCTTTCTGAAGGTCTTTTGCAGTCAAGCGGGGTGCTGATTTGCCTCTCTAGCAAACCTAACAGCAGTGCTCTCAGAAATTGTGCTTGGTCTTCCAGACCTTATCTTGACCTCCACTGTTCATGTTAAGTACCATTTCTTAATTACATTCTGAAGTGAGGAAAGCGTAACTTGAAAACACGTTGCTTTCTTCTTATAGCTTCTTCTGCTTTATGGTCCTCCATTATTTTCATATTCAGAGTGCTAGGCAGCTGCTTAGAAGAACCCATGGCTGCTGTTTTTTGGCCCAAGGTTAGAGGAGGTCCGGCTTTTATAACACTGGGAAATTTGCATCACCTGGTCTTTCCTAGCGATGATAGTGAACAAGCCATTACTCTAACAGGTTAATTATGGTCTGAAACCTTGGTCAAAGTTATCTGAGCACACAAATCTCCAATTTTTGCATTTTCCCATTTTCCCTTTTGTAATTTATGCAAATTTAAAAAAAAAATCTATATTTTTTGCCTAGAATACAAAGGAAATGTGTCATCGTTGTGGAGGACTTCATCTTAAACGCATTATGGGTAGGCATTAGACATCCCCTTTACTACCTTTTATTATTTTGTTCTTTTGGAAATGCTGGCACCTTCTTTTGATGTTTGTGGGATCAGATTATACATTTTGTATTTACATCTGATGATAAATGTGCTTTTATGTGGTCTATCTCCTACTTACTTGATCCTCATGAAACATTGCTTGGTATTAAATATGCATATTTTTTTTAATAATGATTGTTAAAAATTACATTTGATTTTTTAATCATTGAGGATGGTTTGTGAATACTCTTTGGTGTTCATGTGCAGTAATTATATTAGAGTAATCCATTCTACATTCTTGGGATGTTGATGTGGGAACTTATTTTGTTATGTTTATACTATATGAACATTTTTGTAGAATTTATGATATTTATGATATGCAGCAAATATTTTATATCTTTTTGTTCACTTCCATTTTCATACCACAGAGATGAATTTGCTCCTCGTCTTCTCAGTTCTCAACACTCTGAGTTCAGTGATCTGTCAGAAGTCGAACTCATGGGAACTTTTTTTGACACCTTCTAAATGAGTTCACCCAGGAAGTAACAACTGATGTGAACATTCTAATGATATCATTTACAATGCACTTTAACACCTGAAATGCCAGGGGCTGCAAAAATGAATGCATGAGAAGAAGTTACCTGAGCTTCCAAGCTATCACTCTTCAAATGTTCTCACTGTAAGAAACATTTCCCACCACCACACAGGTAACAGGACAGTAAAATATTTCAAAATGTTGCTGGTTTTTTCAGGGAGTCATAGTTCACAGGATCAATCTCAGAAGTTATGTTACCTTTGGACAGGACATTCACAGGCCTGTACTATTAAAGGTCACAATTTCATATATAAACATATTAGAGAAGAGCAAATTGAATCAAATTCATGATAAATTTTGTGAAATTCACAGGTCCTTCTAAATTGGAACAATTTGCGATATAATTTGCGTGAATCACCTAAAGAATGTCACTTCCACTTTGCCTCTTGAAAGAAACTCTTGAAAGAAACTACTTCAGCCACAGATCGCTCAGGCACTACAGTGTGGGCTTCCCCATAATGCCTTGTAGCTACTGTATTAGATCATATGGTATAGTACAGCAAAACTAGACTGAATATGATAGCCTGTATAAAAGCATAGGGAGGGAATGCAGCAGCCAAATTAATGTGATTTAGGAAAGAATGTCAGAGCTAACAGATATTCAATTGATAGGTGTCGTGCCAGACTCAGTGTGATTGATCAGTGATATGATTTAGCTGGCATTTGTCCTTTTGAATTTCAATTACAATTACACATTTATTTCTTCATTTTTATGGCATTAGAAAGCAGCAATAAGCCACATAAAAACTTTGAAATTTCAATTTTTTTTGTGCATCCCAGATTATGCGATGTGCAGGGTGTGACACATTTTGAATCCATGAAAAGTTATGCCACTTTAGTGATTTAACTTTCAGCAGAAATGTTACTCCGGTCCCTAACTAGAGTAGCATTTCTGCCAAGTTGCATAAAGGTGTATACCACTGAGATGATGCACCGGAAGTCAGTGCTCAATATAAGTCAATGAGAACCAGAACTAGACTCTCATAGACTTACATTGAGAATCTGTGACCATTAGCTGTGACTTCCAGTCAGTCAGGAGCTATAGTCACAAGATGGAAGAAGAAGATGGCGACTGTGATTTTGCTACAGGTAGGGAACAGTCATTAGTGATTTCACTCTGATGATGACATAGAAAAAAAAACAGAGTGGTGCTTTAATTATAGTGTTGTAAAAGATGTATGGTAAAATAATAAGTGGCAATAGTAATGAACACAATAGTTTAAAATAAAAAAAATTATACCCTGGTTAAGGATGTAGGAGCTGCTAGCAGAAGCACTACCAACACTCCTGGCACCAGTAGGAGCACCAAGTGCAGCCCCCCAGAGATCTGGTCATTGCAGTATGACACTCTGCCAATAAGGTGAGTGCTGGTACGTCTCATGGCACTGAAGGAATTCTACTGACCAGGTATCACCAGCACACATTACACTTCACACTCCGGCCACTAGGGGGAGCAAAAGGCTTTATTTATTGGGCCACTCCTCACACTGGTAAAACTAGGGGTTGGATAGGAAGTTAGTCAGAAGCTGACTGGGTTGGATTCAGGCAACATCCCATGGCAGGGGGTGTTGCAGGGAGAAGACACAGGGGGGTCCCTGTCAGGCGTGGGAACCTGGCAGATGCCTAGCGAACAGAGCAGGATGTTACGGAACCGCGCCTGCACACCCCGCAGCGGTATCCTAAGAGAGTGAAACGAAGGGAAGGATATTGTGGAACAGTGAGAAACGAGATCAAGCACAAAGGAGAGCCAGTAGGAGTCGTGCCGTGAGACCGAGGCAACATCCTACTGAGGCGCGTAGCCGGTAGCTGGAACACCGTGGGAGTAACTGACTCTAGGCCTTACTTCAAACTCCGCAGGACAGTTAATTATAGGTTGGCTGTCTACCTTAAATTTCCTACGAAGACATAGGGGGCAATGCGTGGAGAGGGGCGTCTCTAGGGTCCCGGAAGAGCTCTGAGCCTTTCGGTCATACGGGTGCGTCCTAGCCATAACATACTGGGGGACGAGAAACTAGTAACATCTGGAACAAGCGAGAGAGAATTAGAAAGAGAACAAACGAGAACAGCAGTTGTGAGGACTATTCCGAATGCTCAGCAGGGTAGGACTACAACACACAGGCGCTAGTGGTAGACACCGATTTCCACCTGCAAAGGGAACTCTGGAAGTGCCCATAGGACCGGCCGGTCTCCGATAGCCCTGTTAAGCGTGCTCTGGATTGAGGATCCTGAAGTCTACAGTAAAGAGATAAAGAGACTGCAACCTTGTGTCCTCGTTATTGACTGCACCTCACACCATCACCATCTACCTTACTGGGAAGCCCTGGGGACATACTTCACCTGTGGGAAAGTATACCATCCAGCTGCCATTCCATTACCCCAGCAGACCCCACAGCAGTGTCGGTCACCCTGACCGAACACCACAGGTGGCGTCACGAATCCCTGACAGACTTATTGGACGCCCCTTAGCAGGGTCGCGGACCGGGTCTAGCCACCGTGACAGCCTCAGAACCGAACCAGAGAGGCCCGGTACCGAGAACTCGTGGCCCTGTGTCTGGGGGCGCTCCACAAGCATGGATCACAATTGTCCTCCTTTGCCTCGAACAACCATATCAGTGGGGAGGAAGCAGAGGACATTATGGAATAGATGGTACATGGCAGGATAATTGTACGTGACAGGAACACCATCAGTTTGAGTCAGTGTTCTGCACCAAAACTTTTTGCCTGATCATACATGAATAAAAGGGATAATTTTTGGACTTTTTTTTATTTTAAATGTACAGAGTGTCTGCATGCTATTATTGAATGTGCTGTTGGTTATTACCAAGTGACGTCACTTTTACATTACTAAATCTATATTTATATTAAAGAGCTAAAGGGGTTCAATACAGTCCCAATACACCTTAGAGTGTTACAAACATCTTTTTAGTGCAAATGAGGGCTTTGCAGTATTGAAATTTATTTAAAATTTATTCACATTAAAATTGAATTTTGAAAAATTTGTTTAATTAAGTGAAGTCAAATTTGAAAACATTCTATAATTATATACCATATATACTCGAGTATAAGCCAACCCGAGTATAAGCCGAGACCCTTAATTTTGCCACAAAAAACTGGGAAAACTTAATGACTCCAGTATAAGCCTAGGGTGGGAAATGCAGCAGCTACTGGTAAATTTCAAAAATAAAAATAGATACCAATAAACGTAAAATTGATTGATACATTAGTAGGTTTTTGAATATCCATATTTAATCCGGAGCCCCATACAATGCTCCATACAGTTCATGATGGGCCCCCATAAGATGCTCCATGCAAAATACGCCCCATATAATGCTCCATAAAGTTCATGATGGGCCCCATAAGATGCTCCATATTAAAATATGCCCCATATAATGCTGCATAAAAGGTTAATAATGGCCCCATAAGATGCTCCATAGAATATTATTCCCCATATACAGTAATGCTGCACAAATGTTGATGGCCCCATAAGATGCTCCATAGATTACGCTCCATATAATGCTGCACAAAGGTTGATGGCCCCAATAGATGCTCCATAGAATATTATGCCCCATATAATGCTGCACAAAGGTTGATGGCCCCATACGATGCTCCATAGATTATGCCCCATACAATGCTGCACAAAGGTTGATGGCCCCATACGATACCCCATAGATTATGCTCCATACAATGCTGCACAAAGGTTGATGGCCCCATAAGATGCTCCATAGATTATGCCCCATATAATGCTGCACAAAGATTGATGGTTCCATATAATGCTCCATAGATTATGCCTCATATACAGTCTGTAATGCTGCACAAAGGTTGATGGCCCCATAAGATGCTCCATAGCATATTATGCCCCATATGCTGCTGCAGCAATTAAAAAAATGACATATTCGCCTCTCGTTGCTCAGGCCCCTGGCACTTGCGATATTCACCTGTCCCCATTACACCGTTGCAAGCCGCTGTGTCTTCCGGGTCTCTGCAGTGACTGTTCAGGCAGAGGGCCTGTACTAACCATGTCATCGTGCCCTCCAACCTGAAAGTCACAGCCAGAGGACGCGGAAGACGGAGCCCGGCAGTGGAATGCGGACAGGTGAATATCACATGGCTCACCCTTCCCGTCATACTCACCCTCCTGGCGTGGTCCCTGCTTCTCCGATGCGATGGTATCTGGGGCTGGCAACTTGCTCCTGTGTTCAGCGGTTACATGTACCACTCATTAAAGTAATGAATGTGCGCTCCACCTATGGGAGTGGAGTTGCGTCCATATTCATTACTTTAATGAGCGGTACCACATGACCGCTGAACACAGGAACAAGCTGCCGGCATCAGCAGGGATCGCGCCGGGAGCAGGTGAGTATGATGTGACATAGTAAATATAGGAAAACTGACTGAACAGCAATCTAGTCTGAACTGGTGCATAGCCAAAAAAGTCATATAGCAAATAGATCAATGGCTGCACTCAAAATGTACTGTGCTAAAGCAAGGAAATGTGCGATACATGAAATGTGAATAGCATAATGGCTTGTGAAATTATGAAAAAACACATGAGATTCTTAGCACAAGATTTGGCCAAAAGTTGTGAGCCCATCCAACAAACGTCAAGATTCTGAGATTACCTTGACGTTTGGTGGATGGGCTCACAGCTTTTGGCCAAATCTTGTGCTAAGAATCTCATGTGTTTTTTCATATATTTCACAAGCCATTATGCTATTCACATTTCATGTATCGCACATTTCCTTGCTTTAGCACAGTACATTTTGAGTGCAGCCATTGATCTATTTGGAGTATGATGTGACAGCCGCCGCTCCTCCTCCCCTGCCGACCCCTGGGATAATGACTCGAGCGTAAGCCAAGAGGGGCACTTTTAGCCCCCAAAAATGGGCTGAAGATCTCGGCTTATACTCAAATATGGTGCTGTACATGAGAAGGGGTTACATACAAATTACAGATATCACTTACAGTGAGCAAACTAACAATGACAGACTGATAGAGGGGCGAGGACCCTGCCCTTGCGGGCTTACATTCTACAGGATGGTGGGGAAGGAGACAGTAGGTTGAGGGTTGCAGGAGCTTCGGTGTTGGTGAGGCGGTAGCTTCGGTAGTGTTGAGGAGGCAGCGGGGTCAGTGCAGGCTGTAGGCTTTCCTGAAGAAGTGGGTTTTCAGGTTTCGTCTGAAGGATCCGAGGGTGGTTGATAGTCAGATGTGTTGGGGCAAAGAATTCCAGAGGATGGGGGATATTCAGGAGAAGTCTTGGAGGTGGTTGGGTGAGGAGCGAATAAGTGTGGAGGAGAGAAGGAGGTCTTGGGAGGACCAGAGTAGGGTTGAGCGACCTTGACCTTTTTAGAGTCGAGCCGTGTTTCGCGAAACCCGACTATCTTAGAAGTCGAGTCGAGTGGAATCGGCCGATTATCACGAAAAGTCGGGTATCGCCCGAAACACAAAACCCAATGCAAGTCAATGGGGGAGCATAGTCGGCAGTGAGTGGAGGCCAGGAAAACACCTACACTGCCCATTTTAATGGCAAAAACATCCATTCTTGTTAAAGAAGCTTGTCAATCGTAATTTACCTTATAATAATTGGAAGGCATTTGAAATTGGGGGTCATTTGGCTAAAGTTGTGGGGGGTAGGGCTGGTTCAAGTAATTAGTGGGCCCAGTAAATCTGGACCACGTCACGGCAGTGGAGCAGGGAGAGGTAAGTATTTCAACTTTGCAAGTGCTGTGATCCTGAGCAAGCAGGGGGGGGCCCACTCGTTGGCATTGGCAGTGGCACAGGGCCCCTCAAAGTACAGAGGTGTGTTTGCACGGCGGGGGCGCCTCCCACCGGCAGCAACACTTTTGCGTACTATGAGAGGCCCTGTGCCAGTGACGTCGCCAACTAGTATTCCTCCCCCCACCTGATGAAGGAACCTGCACTTTCATCTGCACCTTCCTCTTTGTCCCCGTGTAAGGTGGTATGGTATGCGGGAAGAGGAACCTGACTTTCAGCAGGGTCACAATCTTGCTGTGTAGCGTGCACGGGGAATTTTGCGTTATGGGTCAATGTACCAGCAGACTCATCTATCACTGGCTGGGCAATGGGCAGGATGAGGAGGAAACACAGATATAGGCCCAAAGAATAAAGTGGGCTAAATGCAGTTCAAAATTGGTAACACAGGACTAACCAGGGGGCATTGCAGTGGAGGACAACTGAAATGAGAGGCTGACACAGAGAGTAGGCCCAAATCAGTAAGTAGTCGACATGCAGTTCAAAATTGGCAACCGTAGTAAACAGGCGGCCCAGCTTTGTTCAGTTGAGGAGAACAGCAAGGAGTGGCAGACACCGATAGTAGGCCCCAACCCAACTAGTAGGCCAAATGCAGTCTAACATTAACAACTACTTAACGAGAGCCTGAAAATGGAATTTCAGGACAGGAAACCAGGAGAACAGCAAGGAGTGGCAGACACCGATAGTAGGCCCCAAACCAACTAGTACGCCAAATGCAGTTGTTCCATTTAACCACAATTTAATGAGAGCCTGAAGATAGAAGTTCAGGAAAGGCAACCTGGAGAACACCTTGGAGTGTAACACACCATCTCTCTACACCCCATACCCAATTTGTAGGCCTAATGCAGCGTAGTTTCCAACAACTACTAAACGAGAGCTGGAAGATCGAAGCTCAGGAAAGGCAACCTGGAGAACACCTTGGAGTGGAACACACCATCTCTCTACACCCCATACCCAATTTGTAGGCCTAATGCAGTGTAGTTTCCAAGAACTACTAAACGAGAGCCGGAAGATCGAAGCTCAGGAAAGGCAACCTGGAGAACACCTTGGAGTGGAACACACCATCTCTCTACACCCCATACCCAATTTGTAGGCCTAATGCAGTGTAGTTTCCAACAACTACTAAACGAGAGCATGAAGATCGAAGCATTGGCGAGGAAACCTGGGGAACACCTTGGAGTGGAACACACCATCTCTCTACACCCCATACCCAATTTGTAGGCCTAATGCAGCGTAGTTTCCAACAACTACTAAACGAGAGCCGGAAGATCGAAGCTCAGGAAAGGCAACCTGGAGAACACCTTGGAGTGGAACACACCATCTCTCTACACCCCATACCCAATTTGTAGGCCTAATGCAGTGTAGTTTCCAACAACTACTAAACGAGAGCATGAAGATCGAAGCATTGGCGAGGAAACCTGGGGAACACCTTGGAGTGGAACACACCATCTCTCTACACCCCATACCCAATTTGTAGGCCTAATGCAGCGTAGTTTCCAACAACTACTAAACGAGAGCCGGAAGATCGAAGCTCAGGAAAGGCAACCTGGAGAACACCTTGGAGTGGAACACACCATCTCTCTACACCCCATACCCAATTTGTAGGCCTAATGCAGTGTAGTTTCCAAGAACTACTAAACGAGAGCCGGAAGATCGAAGCTCAGGAAAGGCAACCTGGAGAACACCTTGGAGTGGAACACACCATCTCTCTACACCCCATACCCAATTTGTAGGCCTAATGCAGTGTAGTTTCCAACAACTACTAAACGAGAGCATTAAGATCGAAGCAATGGCGAGGAAACCTGGGGCACACCTTGGAGTGGAACACACCATCTCTCTACACCCCATACCCAATTTGTAGGCCTAATGCAGTGTAGTTTCCAACAACTACTAAACGAGAGCATTAAGATCGAAGCAATGGCGAGGAAACCTGGGGCACACCTTGGGGAGGCAGACACCGTTAGTAGGCCCTACCAAAGTTGTACCCCCAATGCAGTTTTAAAATTCCTAGAGGCTGAAAACAAGACTATTGACGCTCAGCTTTTTTCAAAGGAACACAGCTGAATTGAGTGGCGCAGACAGACACAGGTAGTAGGACTTAACCCAAAAATGTGGCTCACTGCAGCTTAAAAAAGTTACAGGGGTACACAAGCAGCAGTGCTCTGGGCAGTGGAGGACAATTTCAATAGTGGACCGCAGACAGACTTTGTACGCCTACTATTAAAAAAAGGATGCTCTATGCAATTAAAAATAGGTTCCAGGGGTCCACGGGCAGCAGTGGTGTGGTCAGTGGAGGCCTAGTGGAAGGAGTGACCGCAGACAGGCATCGAAGGCCTAAAATAATAACACATGGCTGTAGGCAATTTTAAATTGGTTCCAGGGGTACACGGGCAGCAGAGGCCTGGTCAGTGTAGTAGTAGTAGAAAGAACGGACCGCAGACAGGCATCGAAGGCCTAAAATAAAAAAATTGGGCTGGTTGTAGGCAATTTTAAATTGGTTCCAGGGGTACACGGGCAGCAGTGGTGTGGTCAGTGGAGGCATATTGTAAGGAGTGACCGCAGACAGGCATCGAAGGCCTAAAATAATAACACATGGCTGTAGGCAATTTTAAATTGGTTCCAGGGGTACACGGGCAGCAGTGGTGTGGTCAGTGGAGGCCTAGTGGAAGGAGTGACCGCAGACAGGCATCGAAGGCCTAAAATAATAACACATGGCTGTAGGCAATTTTAAATTGGTTCCAGGGGTACACGGGCAGCAGTGGTGTGGTCAGTGGAGGCCTAGTGGAAGGAGTGACCGCAGACAGGCATCGAAGGCCTAAAATATAAAAATTGGGCAGGCTGTAGGCAATTTTAAATTGGTTCCAGGGGTACACGGGCAGCAGTGGTGTGGTCAGTGGAGGCATATTGTAAGGAGTGACCGCAGACAGGCATCGAAGGCCTAAAATAATAACACATGGCTGTAGGCAATTTTAAATTGGTTCCAGGGGTCCACGGGCAGCAGTGGTGTGGTCAGTGGAGGCCTAGTGGAAGGAGTGACCGCAGACAGGCATCGAAGGCCTAAAATAAAAAAATTGGGCAGGCTGTAGGCAATTTTAAATTGGTTCCAGGGGTACACGGGCAGCAGTGGTGTGGTCAGTGGAGGCCTAGTGGAAGGAGTGACCGCAGACAGGCATCGAAGGCCTAAAATAAAAAAATTGGGCAGGCTGTAGGCAATTTTAAATTGGTTCCAGGGGTACACGGGCAGCAGTGGTGTGGTCAGTGGAGGCCTAGTGGAAGGAGTGACCGCAGACAGGCATCGAAGGCCTAAAATAATAACACATGGCTGTAGGCAATTTTAAATTGGTTCCAGGGGTACACGGGCAGCAGTGGTGTGGTCAGTGGAGGCATATTGTAAGGAGTGACCGCAGACAGGCATCGAAGGCCTAAAATAATAACACATGGCTGTAGGCAATTTTAAATTGGTTCCAGGGGTACACGGGCAGCAGTGTTGTGGTCAGTGGAGGCCTAGTGGAAGGAGTGACCGCAGACAGGCTTCGAAGGCCTAACATAACAAAAATGTCAATACAATGGTATTGTCAGTGGCAGGCATTGAAGGATGTCAGCGCATAGACTAAACATTGGTGGAGCTGTGAGATAATTTTGCAAGTGGTAGAGCACTGTTTGAGCTGGGGGGGGGAACTGTCTTGTGGCCGGCGGTACAGGCCCAGGGCCCCTCATATTACAACGGTGTGTCTGACGTTGGGTGCGCACCACCACCGCCAGAGACACTTTATTGTACTAGGAGGGACCCAGTGGCAGTGCCGTCGACCAAAAGCGGGCACACCCACCTCTTCAGACAAACAGCACTCTCACGGGTGCTGTCGCCAAGTGTCGATACCACGGCCCCGTGTGGGGAGTTTGGCCATTTAGTGAGGTGTAAACATGTCGTATGCTGGACAATCAGGTGCAGAAAATTACGAGATTGGAAAAGGCATTCAGAATAGTCCACAGGCAAGACCTTTTCATAGGAAAGCTAGGTGTCGGCCGGGCAAGGTGGGGCAAAAGATTTCAAAATCCAGTTGTGGTTCATTTTAATGAAGGTTAGATCATCTACATGTTGGGTAGCCAGACGAGTCCTTTTTTCTGTTAGTATTGAACCTGCAGCACTGAATACTCTTTCTGATAGGACACTAGCTGCCGGGCAAGCAAGCTCCTGCAATGCATATTCTGCCAATTCTGGCCAGGTGTCTAATTTTGATGCCCAGTAATCAAATGGGAATGATGGTTGAGGGAGAACGTCGATAAGGGATGAAAAATAGTTTGTAACCATACTGGACAAATGTTGTCTCCTGTCACTTTGAATTGATGCTGCAGTACCTGTCCTGTCTGCGGTCATAGCAAAATCACTCCACAACCTGGTCAGAAAACCACTCTGGCCAACGCCACTTCTGATTTCTGCCCCTCTAACTCCTCTGGTCTGCTGGCCCCTGCAGCTCGTGTGAGAACGATCACGGGCGCTGTGTGCAGGGAATGCCAGAAGCAAACGGTCAACAAGAGTTGATTGTTTGGTTGCTAATATTAGTTCCAAGTTCTCATGTGGCATTATATTTTGCAATTTGCCTTTATAGCGAGGATCAAAGAGGCAGGCCAACCAGTAATCGTCATCGTTCATCATTTTAGTTATGCGTGTGTCCCTTTTGAGGATACGTAAGGCATAATCCGCCATGTGGGCCAAAGTTCCAGTTCTCAAATCTGCGGTTGTGCTTGGTTGAGGGGCAGTTTCAGGCAAATCCACGTCACTTGTGTCCCTCCAAAAACCAGAACCCGGCCTTGCCGCGCCACCAATTTCCAGTGGCCCCGGAAAAGCTTCCTCATTAAAAATATAATCATCCCCATCATCCTCCTCGTCCTCCTCCTCCTCTTCGCCCGCTAACTCGTCCTGTACACTGCCCTGGCCAGACAATGGCTGACTGTCATCAAGGCTTTCCTCTTCCTCAGCTGCAGACGCCTGATCCTTTATGTGCGTCAAACTTTGCATCAGCAGACGCATTAGGGGAATGCTCATGCTTATTATGGCATTGTCTGCACTAACCAGTCATGTGCATTCCTCAAAACACTGAAGGACTTGACACATGTCTTGAATCTTCGACCACTGCACACCTGACAACTCCATGTCTGCCATCTTACTGCCTGCCCGTGTATGTGTATCCTCCCACAAAAACATAACAGCCCGCCTCTGTTCGCACAGTCTCTGAAGCATGTGCAGTGTTGAGTTCCACCTTGTTGCAACGTCTATGATTAGGTGATGCTGGGGAAGGTTCAAAGAACGCTGATAGGTCTGCATACGGCTGGAGTGTACGGGTGAACGGCGGATATGTGAGCAAAGTCCATGCACTTTGAGGAGCAGGTCGGATAACCCTGGATAACTTTTCAGGAAGCACTGCACCACCAGGTTTAAGGTGTGAGCCAGGCAAGGAATGTGTTTCAGTTGGGAAAGGGAGATGGCAGCCATGAAATTCCTTCCGTTATCACTCACTACCTTGCCTGCCTCAAGATCTACAGTGCCCAGCCACGACTGCGTTTCTTTCTGCAAGAACTCGGACAGAACTTCCGCGGTGTGTCTGTTGTCGCCCAAACACTTCATAGCCAATACAGCCTGCTGACGTTTGCCAGTAGCTGCCCCATAATGGGAGACCTGGTGTGCAACAGTGGCAGCTGCGGATGGAGTGGTTGTGCGACTGCGGTCTGTGGACGAGCTCTCGCTTCTGCAGGAGGACGAAGAGGAGGAGGAGGGGGTGCGAACGGCTACAGCCAACTGTTGCCTAGACCGTGGGCTAGGCAGAACCGTCCCAAACTTGCTGTCCCCTGTGGACCCTGCATCCACAACATTCACCCAGTGTGCCGTGATGGACACGTAACGTCCCTGGCCATGCCTACTGGTCCATGCATCTGTTGTCAGGTGCACCTTTGTGCTCACAGATTGCCTGAGTGCATGGACGATGCGCTCTTTAACATGCTGGTGGAGGGCTGGGATGGCTTTTCTGGAAAAAAAGTGTCGACTGGGTAGCTCGTAGCGTGGTACAGCGTAGTCCATCAGGGCTTTGAAAGCTTCGCTTTCAACTAACCGGTAGGGCATCATCTCTAACGAGATTAGTCTAGCTATGTGGGCGTTCAAACCCTGTGTACGCGGATGCGAGGCTAAGTACTTCCTTTTTCTAACCATAGTCTCATGTAGGGTGAGCTGGACTGGAGAGCTGGAGATCGTGGAACTAGCGGGGGTGCCGGTGGACATGGCAGACTGAGAGACGGTGGGAGATGGTATTGTTGCCGCCGGTGCCCTAGATGCAGTGTTTCCTACTACGAAACTGGTGATTCCATGACCCTGACTGCTTTGGCCTGGCAAAGAAACCTGCACAGATACTGCAGGTGGTGCGGAAAATGGTGGCCCTACACTGCCGGAAGGGATGTTGCGTTGCTGACTAGCTTCATTGGCCGAGGGTGCTACAACCTTAAGGGACGTTTGGTAGTTAGTCCAGGCTTGCAAATGCATGGTGGTTAAATGTCTATGCATGCAACTTGTATTGAGACTTTTCAGATTCTGTCCTCTGCTTAAGGTAGTTGAACATTTTTGACAGATGACTTTGCGCTGATCAATTGGATGTTGTTTAAAAAAATGCCAGACTGCACTCTTTCTAGCATCGGATACCTTTTCAGGCATTGCAGACTGAGCTTTAACCGGATGGCCACGCTGTCCTCCAACAGGTTTTGGCTTTGCCACGCGTTTTGGGCAAGATACGGGCCCGGCAGATGGAACCTGTTGCGATGTTGATGCCTGCTGCGGCCCCTCCTCCTCCGCTTCAGAACTGCTGCCGCCTGCACCCTGTTCCCCCAATGGCTGCCAATCGGGGTCAAGAACTGGGTCATCTATTACCTCTTCTTGTAGCTCGTGTGCAACTTCGTCTGTGTCACCGTGTCGGTCGGTGGTATAGCGTTCGTGATGGGGCAACATAGTCTCATCAGGGTCTGATTCTTGATCATTACCCTGCGAGGGCAATGTTGTGGTCTGAGTCAAAGGACCAGCATAGTAGTCTGGCTGTGGCTGTGCATCAGTGCACTCCATGTCAGATTCAACTTGTAATGGGCATGGACTGTTAACTGCTTCACTTTCTAAGCCAGGGACGGTATGTGTAAAGAGCTCCATGGAGTAACCCGTTGTGTCGCCTGCTGCATTCTTCTCTGTTGTTGTTTTTGCTGAAGAGGACAAGGAAGCGACTTGTCCCTGACCGTGAACATCCACTAACGACGCGCTGCTTTGACATTTACCAGTTTCACGAGAGGAGGCAAAAGAGCTAGAGGCTGAGTCAGCAAGATAAGCCAAAACTTGCTCTTGCTGCTCCGGCTTTAAAAGCGGTTTTCCTACTCCCAGAAAAGGGAGCGTTCGAGGCCTTGTGTAGCCAGACGACGAACCTGGCTCCACAGCTCCAGACTTAGGTGCAATATTTTTTTTCCCACGTCCAGCTGATGCTCCACCACTACCACTACCCTCATTACCAGCTGACAATGAACACCCCCGGCCACGACCTCTTCCACCAGACTTCTCCATTGTTTTAAAAACGTAAACAAACTAACGGTATTTGTTGCTGTCACACAACTTACACGGTGAGCTATAACTTCAGTATGATTTAGCTACCCCTTTACAGGTGAGTGAGACCACAACGAAAATCAGGCACAATGTTACACACTCTGTTGTTGGTGGCAACAAATGAGAGAGATGCCACACACGCAGGACTGTCACTGAAGCACAAATGTAAATATTAATCTCCCACTGATTTGTTTTTTTTTTTTTTTTCAGGGAGACATTAGGAAAAAAAAATAATAGAATAAAATTATTTTTTTCAGAAAGAATTTAGAAACCAAATAAAATAAAATGATTTTTTCAGGGAGAATTTAGAAAACAAATAAAACAAAAAAAAGCTTTCTATGGCCCACTGAGTGAGAGATTACGCACACAGGAGTCAGGAGTGGCACACAAGCCCAGAGGCCAATATTTATCTCCCACTGATTGATGTAGTGATTTTTTCAGGTAGATTTTGGAACCCAAATTAAGCTAAAAAAATAATAGGCTTTCTATGGCCCACAATTGGAGAGAGAGAGAGAGATGGCACACCCAGGAGTCAAGACTGGCACACAAGCAGAAAGGGCAATATTAATCTCCCACTGATTTTTTTTTTTTTTTTTCAGGGAGACTTTAGGAAAAAAAAATAGAATAAAATGATTTTTTCAGGAAGAATTTAGAAAACAAATAAAACAAAAAAAGGCTTTCTATGGCCCACTGAGTGAGAGATGACGCACACAGGAGTCAGGAGTGGCACACAAGCCCAGAGGCCAATATTTATCTCCCACTGATTGATGTAGTGATTTTTTCAGGTAGATTTTGGAACCCAAATCAAGCTAAAAAAATAATAGGCTTTCTATGGCCCACAATTGGAGAGAGAGAGAGAGAGAGAGATGGCACACCCAGGAGTCAAGACTGGCACACAAGCAGAAAGGGCAATATTAATCTCCCACTGATTTGTTTTTTTTTTTTTTTTTCAGGGAGACTTTAGGAAAAAAAATAATAGAATAAAATGATTTTTTCAGGAAGAATTTAGAAACCAAATAAAATAAAATGATTTTTTCAGGGAGAATTTAGAAAACAAATAAAACAAAAAAAAGGCTTTCTACGGCCCACTGAGTGAGAGATGACGCACACAGGAGTCAGGAGTGGCACACAAGCCCAGAGGCCAATATTTATCTCCCACTGATTGATTTATTGATTTTTTCAGGTAGAATTTAGAACCCAAATCAACCAAAAACATAAATAGGCTTTCTATGGCCCACTATTTGTGAGAGAGATGGCACGCTCAGGACTGGCACACAAGCCCAGAGGCCAATATTAATCTCCCACTTTTTTTTTTTTGTTCCAGGGAAAATTTATAAACCCAATAAAAAAATAAATAAATAGGCTTTCTATGGCCCACTATCTGAGAGAGAGAGATGGCACGCTTAGGACTGGCACACAAGCCCAAAGGCCAATATTAATCTCCCACTGATTGATTTATTGATTTTTTCAGGTTGAATTTAGAACCCAAATAAAGCAAAAAAAAAAAAAAAGTGCTTTCTATGGCCCACTGAGTGAGTGATGATGCACACAGGAGTCAGGAGTGGCACACAAGCCCTGAGGCCAATATTTTTCTCCCACTGATTGATGTAGTGATTTTTTCAGGTAGATTTTGGAACCCAAATCAAGCTAAAAAAATAATAGGCTTTCTATGGCCCACAATTGGAGAGAGAGAGAGAGATGGCACACCCAGGAGTCAAGACTGGCACACAAGCAGAAAGGGCAATATTAATCTCCCACTGATTTGTTTTTGTTTGTTTTTTCAGGGAGACTTTAGGAAAAAAAAAAATAGAATAAAATGATTTTTTCAGGAAGAATTTAGAAACCAAATAAAATAAAATGATTTTTTCAGGGAGAATTTAGAAAACAAATAAAACAAAAAAAGGCTTTCTATGGCCCACTGAGTGAGAGATGACGCACACAGGAGTCAGGAGTGGCACACAAGCCCAGAGGCCAATATTTATCTCCCACTGATTGATGTAGTGATTTTTTCAGGTAGATTTTGGAACCCAAATCAAGCTAAAAAAATAATAGGCTTTCTATGGCCCACAATTGGAGAGAGAGAGAGAGAGATGGCACACCCAGGAGTCAAGACTGGCACACAAGCAGAAAGGGCAATATTAATCTCCCACTGATTTTTTTTTTTTTTTTTTTTTTCAGGGAGACTTTAGGAAAAAAAAATAATAGAATAAAATGATTTTTTCAGGAAGAATTTAGAAACCAAATAAAATAAAATGATTTTTTCAGGGAGAATATAGAAAACAAAAAAAAAAAAAAAAGGCTTTCTATTGCCCACTGAGTGAGAGATGACGCACACAGGAGTCAGGAGTGGCACACAAGCCCAGAGGCCAATATTTATCTCCCACTGATTGATTTATTGATTTTTTCAGGTAGAATTTAGAACCCAAATCAACCAAAAACATAAATAGGCTTTCTATGGCCCACTATTTGTGAGAGAGATGGCACGCTCAGGACTGGCACACAAGCCCAGAGGCCAATATTAATCTCCCACTTTTTATTTTTTTTCAGGGAAAATTTATAAACCCAATAAAAAAATAAATAAATAGGCTTTATATGGCCCACTATCTGAGAGAGAGAGATGGCACGCTTAGGACTGGCACACAAGCCCAAAGGCCAATATTAATCTCCCTTTTTTTTTCAGGGAGAATTTATAAAACCAAAAAAAAAAAAATAAATAGGCTTTCTATGGCCCACAATTTGTGAGAGATGGCACGCTCAGGACTGGCACACAAGCCCAGAGGCCAATATTAATCTCCCACTTTTTTTTTTTTGTTCCAGGGAAAATTTATAAACCCAATAAAAAAAATAATAAATAGGCTTTCTATGGCCCACTATCTGAGAGAGAGAGATGGCACGCTTAGGACTGGCACACAAGCCCAAAGGCCAATATTAATCTCCCTTTTTTTTTTCAGGGAGAATTTATAAAACCAAAAAAAAAAAAAATAAATAGGCTTTCTATGGCCCACTATTTGTGAGAGAGATGGCACGCTCAGGACTGGCACACAAGCCCAGAGGCCAATATTAATCTCCCACTTTTTTTTTTTTGTTCCAGGGAAAATTTATAAACCCAATAAAAAAAATAATAAATAGGCTTTCTATGGCCCACTATCTGAGAGAGAGAGATGGCACGCTTAGGACTGGCACACAAGCCCAAAGGCCAATATTAATCTCCCACTTTTTTTTTTTTGTTCCAGGGAAAATTTATAAACCCAATAAAAAAAATAATAAATAGGCTTTCTATGGCCCACTATCTGAGAGAGAGAGATGGCACGCTTAGGACTGGCACACAAGCCCAAAGGCCAATATTAATCTCCCACTGATTGATTTATTGATTTTTTCAGGTAGAATTTAGAACCCAAATAAAGCAAAAAAAAAAAAAATGGGCTTTCTATGGCCCACTGAGTGAGTGATGATGCACACAGGAGTCAGGAGTGGCACACAAGCCCTGAGGCCAATATTTTTCTCCCACTGATTGATGTAGTGATTTTTTCAGGTAGATTTTAGAACCCAAATCAAGCAAAAAAATAAATAGGCTTTCTATGGCCCACTATTTGTGAAAGAGATGGCACGCTCAGGACTGGCACACAAGCCCAGAGGCCAATATTAATCTCCCACTTTTTTTTTTTTGTTCCAGGGAAAATTTATAAACCCAATAAAAAAAATGATAAATAGGCTTTCTATGGCCCACTATCAGAGAGAGAGATGGCACGCTTAGGACTGGCACACAAGCCCAGAGGCCAATATTAATCTCCCACTTTTTTTTTTTTTGTTCCAGGGAAAATTTATAAACCCAATAAAAAAAATAATAAATAGGCTTTCTATGGCCCACTATCTGAGAGAGATAGCACGCTTAGGACTGGCACACAAGCCCAAAGGCCAATATTAATCTCCCACTTTTTTTTTTTTTGTTCCAGGGAAAATTTATAAACCCAATAAAAAAAATAATAAATAGGCTTTCTATGGCCCACTATCTGAGAGAGAGAGATGGCACGCTTAGGACTGGCACACAAGCCCAAAGGCCAATATTAATCTCCCACTGATTGATTTATTGATTTTTTCAGGTAGAATTTAGAACCCAAATAAAGCAAAAAAAAAAAAAATGGGCTTTCTATGGCCCACTGAGTGAGTGATGATGCACACAGGAGTCAGGAGTGGCACACAAGCCCTGAGGCCAATATTTTTCTCCCACTGATTGATGTAGTGATTTTTTCAGGTAGATTTTATAACCCAAATCAAGCAAAAAAATAAATAGGCTTTCTATGGCCCACTGACTGAGAGATATCACACACAGGAGTCAAGAGTGGCACACAAGCCCTGAGGCCAATATTTTTCTCCCACTGATTGATGTAGTGATTTTTTCAGGTAGATTTTATAACCCAAATCAAGCAAAAAAAATAAATAGGCTTTCTATGGCCCACTGAGTGAGAGATGGCACACACAGGGATGGCACTCTAGCAGAAATGTCAATCTTAATCTCCCACAAAAAAAAAACAAAAAACAGAGAGTGTCCAACAATTACTATCTCCCTGCAGTAATCTCAGCCAGGTATGGCAGGCAGCAATAAGGAGTGGACTGATGCACAAATTAAATAAAAAGTGTGGACAAACAAACAAGATAGCTGTGCAGAAAGGAAGGAACAAGAGGATTTGTGCTTTGAAAAAAGCAGTTGGTTTGCACAGCGGCGTACACACAGCAATGCAGCTATCAGGGAGCCTTCTAGGGCAGCCCAATGAGCTACAGCGCTGAGGGGAAAAAAAAAAAATGTAGCTTCCACTGTCCCTGCACACCAAAGGTGGTGTTGGGCAGTGGAAATCGCTACAGCACAAGCGGTTTGGTGGTTAATGGACCCTGCCTAACGCTATCCCTGCTTCTGACGAAGCGGCAGCAACTTCTCCCTAAGCTCAGATCAGCAGCAGTAACATGGCGGTCGGCGGGAACGCCCCTTTATAGCCCCTGTGACGCCGCAGACAGCAAGCCAATCACTGCAATGCCCTTCTCTAAGATGGTGGGGACCAGGACCTATGTCATCACGCTGCCCACACTCTGCGTTTACCTTCATTGGCTGAGAAATGGCACTTTTCGCGTCATTGAAACGCGACTTTGGCGCGAAAGTCGCGTACCGCATGGCCGACCCCGAACAGGGGTCGGATCGGGTTTCATGAAACCCGACTTTGCCAAAAGTCGGCGACTTTTGAAAATGAACGACCCGTTTCGCTCAACCCTAGACCAGAGATTACGTGAGGGAAGATATTGGGAGATCAGTTCAGAGATATATGGAGGAGACAGGTTACGGATGGCTTTGTAGGTCAGTATTAGCAATTTGAACTGGATATGCTGAGGGAATGGGAGCCAGTGAAGAGATTTGCAGAGGGGGAAGCAGAGGAGTAGCGAGGAGAGAGATGAATTAGTCGGGCAGCAGAGTTAAGGATGGACTGGAGAGGTGCAAGGGTGTTAGCAGGGAGGCCACAGGTTGACATACAATTTTGTACAGCTAAATATGACTGGATGGGAAATGCTATTTTCTGGATTAAAAACATTTAAGGGAATGGGAATAAACAGTAGCTAAACTGCAGTACCAAATGCAGCCAGATGGAAGAGATCAGCTCTGCTTTATATTCAAGATCTGAAAAGCCTATCTGGGCACTTTGATGTCTTCCTTCTCTTGATTGTTGGGGGACTTGCATGTGTTATCCTGGAATACCTGTATAGCAAAATGAAGATGTGATCAATTAAGCCAAGTGGGTGTACACATAATTGAGCCACAGTGATAAAGAGGTTGTCTGGCTGATTATTCTTTCCTTTTTTATCAAAATGACTCTTAGTTGACTGAAAAAGGAAAAGAAGCAATGCTGACCTAAAACATTCCCTTACCACGCCACTTCAAATGCTCCACAGGTTCGCGACTCTCCTTTCTGGTCCCTCCTCTAGGACCTATGGGATCTCCTCCTAGCGTCAGTTGCAGATATTAGAAGGGATCTTCCAATGGCAGAACCCCATGTAACTATATGTATAATTTCTGGTGATCTATGGAAGACCTAGTGGTAGGACACCCAACAGTAATAATATGTATGATTGTTGGAGGTCCTTCCACTGGGAACCCCTCAGTGCTAACCAAAACCAAACTTTGCAAATTAGCTTTTTATTGTTTCCTATTCCTTTTTTTTTTATTTAATTGCAGCTCTCTTAAAACTTCAGCCAAAACAACCCACAACACTTTGTAGTGGTGGAGAACCTTGTCTGTGAATGTACTTGACACACTGATCTGAGGATTTGTAGCACTTGAAACTTTCACAATAAAATCTGTACAATGCCAGGTAGCAATTAATAAATCGATAACTACAGACCAGGAGAATTCCTACAGAGGTTTGCGAGAAAAACGTTGACAGGTTAACAAACCTATTTTCTATAGATGGAAAGAGACAAGTAATGCTCAACTGTGTGCCGGGGATTGAGGTAGGGAATGGATTACAGTATCTCACTATTCCTCATTTTCTACCTAAAGTGCAACCTAAAATCATAAATGAAAAATTTATGGAAAAATTTATGGGAAAATTTAAAGTGGTGTAAAGAAAATGCAATCCAAAAGTATCTGCGAAGCCACCATTAGCCTGTCCTGTGTTACCTTTTAATAACTGCGATTGCAAACTTGGTGTCTGATAATGTTGTTAGGAAGTCCAGTAAAAGAGTTAGGCTAGGTTCACATTGCGTTTGGTACAATCCGTTTAATGGATCCGTTAAACACATGTACAAAAATGAGCCAAATTTAGAACTGTCACCATCTTTCCCCTTATCAAGTTGTATTACTTGGGCCGGACCACCCCCCACTGATGATTTGCATCGTTATATGCGTTACACCATTTTGGCATACTTTGTATTGGGCGAATAACCTATATTATTGCACAATATGTGCCTGCTTGTTTATTTTTCAGCCTTATATTGTGTGTGGCTTGTGGGTACATGCATAATAATGGAATATTGGACCCAATGTACAAGGCGGTTGACTGACTGGTGGCCCAGGTTATTATTCTTGCCAAATAAGTGTGTAATACTAAATCCTTAAAGATATACATGGTGTGACTAATGTGCAGTGCCTAGGGGTGTAAAGAGTGTGTCATGTCCGAAAATAAGTACGTAGGTTGTTAGGTCCATCAACCTTCCTTCACCTTCATACATTATCTCTGGCTAGATTATTTATCACCTAGAATAGGGCAGGTGTGTGTGAGCTGGGTTTTCCTACTGTTTAGGGTCAGTCAAAGAAGATAGATGTATAAGGGACGGTGTGACTGTCATATGCCCTTCCTCCTGAAGATAACGATTGTAAAATGTGTGTTGTGACACGTGGTTTTATTATATTTTTATGAGTGGTGTTAATGTACAATTGTAATGTAATGTAAACAATGTACAATGTGAGAAATGTGTAGTGCATAGGGAAAGTATAGAATTAGATTTAGGACATATGGTAGGGCTTATAGGGTAGATTAGATAGGAAGACATTCAGGGGTGGGCCTATTCGTATGTAAGGTACAGAAATAGATTAGGGTACATTTGTTATGTTTGGGACCAACCCAGCATGGGACGAGTAATGGTCAGTCGTAAAGGGAGGGCTTAGAGGGTAGATTAGACAGGAAGACATTAAGAGGTGGGCCTATTCGTATGTAAGGTACAGAAATAGATTAGGGTACAGTTATTATGTTTGGGACCAACCCAGCATGGGGCGAGTAATGGTCAGTCATAAAGGGAGGGCTTAGAGGATTGATTGGATAGGAACATATTCAGTGGTGGGCCTTTTAGTATGTAAGGTACAGAAATAGGTTAGGGTACAGTTATTATGTTTGGGACCAGCCCAGCATGGGAGTAGTAATGGTCAGTCATAAAGGGACAACATTTCCTGATTTGGATCAGACACTGTTAGAGCGAAAAAAGTGAAGTTCAGAGGCAGTAGACTGGTGGCACTTAAAATACCTATTGTTCTGGCCATATGGGATCCTGTGAAACTCGCTGCGGATATTCCTAGATCGTCCAGAGCCTCAGGCACGAGTCAGTGGATATGGAGAGTGCTGACAACCCTCAGTACAATGGAAGCCGGACAGGGAAATGTCTGAGGGTAACATGGCAGATCTCGTGGATACTGCGAAACTGGGTGGAAAATCCCTGGGGCTGAAGAAACTAGTAAGTGGAGGAATAGTTCAGGCTAAGCAAAGTAAGAACATGAAAATGTACTGTGCTATGGGCTTAAGCGGAAAAGAAGGTTGTGCCCAGTAGTGCATGTTGTCATCTGTTGAACTTGGACTGTTAAGAAAGTTGAACTGGATAATCTGAACCAGGTGTCCCCTGATTTATGTGTGGCTGTTCCTGGATCCAGAAGCATGCAGACAGTGGAGGCCTGTGGCAGAAACGTGAGTGTTCTGCCCCGCGTGCACAGCACATATGAACTGGAGCGTGTTTTCTTTGTAAGGAGCCTGGATGACTACCACCATACGCACCTTACAGATACAGACGCAGAAGCTACCCTGTCTGAGATAGCCTGAAGATGGGCACACTTGAAGATGAAAGGTGTTGTCTTAGCTGAGCTGTAGGAGGGGAGATTGTCACATGACTGTCATGGCCAAGGGAGACTGCCCACAAGGAGAAACCGTAATTGAGTGTAAGGAAAGTTTGGCCTAGTTTGGATGCAGACATTCAGTTGCCTGCAAACCTGGAAACCTGTGGGTCTGAAGAGCACGTGAAGGGTCAGCAAAAGCATGAACGGTCTCATGAGAATTTCAAGCACTGAGGATGTTTGGGCTGTGACCTTCTGAAACCAGTTTGGGATAAGCAGACATGACCCACCCAAAAGCAAATCCGAAGGGTCATGTGCAGGCGCACCCTAGAGGGATTGCTGGTCTCTAGTACTCCCATAATTTTTCTTTATTTGGAAGATCAAAACTAAGTTACTTCTTCTGCAAGACCTTAAAATAATCATCTTGTATTGTTATCTTTTTTGTGACTTCTGGTTGGGGCTCTCAAGTAGTGTACATATCCATTCACAGAAGGTGTAGCAACATGGACAAAAATATTGATCCACTGTCCACATATGAGGAAATTTCAGCCTTCATTTATATATATACTGTATATATAACAAAGACGGACAGTAACTTTCATTAACTTTGTCATCTCTACATAGGGACTTGAAAACCTTACTAGGTAATCCTTTTTTAGATTAAAAGGGGTCCATCAGAAGATTGTCAAGGGTCTGGAGTTTGAAGCCCACAGCATTTGTCTGGTTTTAGCTGGAAGTCTTGATTGGTCTCTAAAGGGAAATTTAGCTGAACACCTCTAAGTAATGGATGGGGCATCTGAGCAGGTGACCCTCATCCATGGTTTGCTTGCACCTTAGGAGGGCATATGGGACGGGTTTGTCTGTGTTATATGACATCTTTAATTTAAGCCAAAGGCATCAGTCAACACACTCATAGGGCCCAGGCCCATGAATCCACATGCAAATTAAAATGTAACTGTGTCCTTCAGTCCCTGAAAGTCCACAAGTTATTGCTCATTATGAATCCTAAGCAGGTGTACCCATTTTAATTATAGAGTGAAACAAATATAATAAAAGTTCTAGTAAGTGAAGAACTATTGTACTACACTGTCAGCCATAGCACCAGTCTCTTCTATACAACCCAGTGCAGAAAATACAGACATGGCTCCTGTGTAAATTAACTTCCTCCATGTACATTATGGTATTGATCACAAGTCTGTCTCTCCATTTTATACTCTCCACGGAGATCAATCCTCCCTGCACCTCTGACAGATATAAATATGAATTATTCATTCACACAGGACATTTGAATCGATTATATTGCAAATGTTTTTGCTTTATTATCATATATGTGTATATATATCTCAGGGGCCGTTCTAATAGCAGATTTATATGTATGCATCCTGTTATGTTACCATTGAGCCATTTACACTGTCATGTAAACGTTTAGGTACCCATGGTCAAAATGACTGTTATTGTCAACGGTTAAGGCTTCTTTCACACTTCAGTTGTTTGGCGTCAGTCTGCTCCGACATAGTGACGGATCGACGGATCCGTCACAATTGTTGAGAAAACGGTCCTAACGGATCCGTTTTTTTTGACGGATCCGTTACTTGGAGGTTGTCTGGGAAAAGTATCTACTTTTTGGAGCATGCGCAATTGAAAAAGCGGATTGGGGCGACGGATCCGCCAAATGACGGTCGCGACGGATCTGTCGCCCATAGGCGGTCATTCTATGGAATGGCGTATGTGACGGATCCGTCGCAAACCGCCATTTCGGCGCAGACAAAAAACGTTATAATGTCCGTCAATGTCTAGATGACGTCCGCCAAATCTCGACAGATCCGTCACATGGCGGATGGAACGGACGACCATCCGCCACAATCCGTCGCTAATGTATGTCTATGGGAAAATAGCAGATCCGCCAAAAAAAAATGGCGGATCCGCTATTTGAGGAAAATGGCGGTTTCAGACTGACGCCAAAAGACTGAAGTGTGAAAGAGGCCTAAGCAAGTTGAAGATGAAATGATCTCCGAAAGGCCTAAAGTTAAGGATGACACATTTCCTTTGTATTTTAGGCAAAAAATCTATTTTTTTCTTTTACATTTTAAAAATTACAAAAAGAAAACTGGGCTGATGCAAAAGTATGGGCACCCTGCATGGTTTGTACCTAGTATCACCCCCTTCTGCTTGTATCACAGATTGTAACTGCTTTTTTTTAGCCAAGGTATTTCGATTCTTGTTTGAGGGATTTTCATCCATTCTTCCTTGAAAAATTCTTCCAATTATGTGCATATATCTGGGTGCAAATGGTGGAGTCGAACCTGTGCCTTGAAGTGCTGAAGCCCAAAATGTCTGTTTCTTCAATATCAGATAACCAGTACTAGTAAATACCCACCATAGTGGGGGTCCTGTTGGAAATGTTTGCATTGGGGCACACAAGCTTTGGGACTGTCTGTCTGTCCATCTGTCTTAAGAAGAGCACAGTTCCCTTCCCCGGCAAGCAGGAAGCTGGGGACAGGGTAGTGTTGGGCTCATGATGATAGAAGATGAGTAAACCTCTATGGATGTGTCCTTGTTTTAATTGACCAGTGTCAATGGAGAAAAAGCATATGCCCAGAGAGAAGTTCTATGGTTTTGCGCCCAGTTGGTTTAATTGAAAATTTGCATCTTTTTTTCCGGGGAACCAAAACTTGTGAATGGCGGGGCACAGAAGAAAAAGAAAAATAGTTTCAGAATCATTAGAGCAGTGGCGATTGGACAAGTCACTAAGATTAAGTTTAAAAAAATCCAATCACAGTTGCTTTTTAAAAACATTTTGAGGGTCATACATTAATTGACCTTTAGGCTACATGTTGTATATTGCTGGTGAATTTGACCAAACATTTTTTCGACAGCATTTGAATTGAGGTGTGGTCCAGATATTTAAATCAATTTTTTGGGGGTGGAATTTGTTGCTGACTTAATCTTTACAATGTATAAAATGAAGCCACAACATTTTTGGCAAAACCTTCATGTAAGACATGCGGGAATTTGACCCCTAATTTGCAGCGATTTTCCTAGTACTGGATCTTGTCAGGTATAGTATCTTGTACGATAAGGAGACATCACAATTTTGGGGATTAAAATGGAGTTGGGAGAAATATATGAAAGGTCTTAATATGCATTAGCGTGTCACATAAGCCACGGAGGAGACTTAGTCATGACACTGATAAGGTATCAAAGTTGTCTCATTTTTTCTGTGTCTTGTCTTTGAGGTTCGGGATTCTTTTTACTGCCTTGTGGCAAAAACAGCAATCGGTACACTTAACTGTCAACTTTAAAAAAGACGAAGACTCTTCCCCTCTGTCACATGCTGTAATCTTAGAAGTGTCAAGACAAGAATCTATGGAACAGTGGACAAGTACTGGTTAATTAGTTGCTTGTCAGACTAATGATGGAAGCCTGAAGTATAGCCATAGGCTTCATTACGCGCTGACTTTGTGTCGGAGAAATGCTACTAGGAACTTTGTGTTACATGATATCCAAACAACAGGCAAACGTATTTATGTGAAGATTTATGTTTAATCTCTTGATGTCTTGAGCTCATCGGCTGTCATGCCATGAAATATATCGTTCTCCATTCTCTGTCAGGTTGTCATAATTCTGAAGAGTATCAATAACATCACTTAATTCCTTTTAAGTGTCACTGGGGTCATGTGATTGAAACAATGTATGGAACTACTAAAAAAATACACGAGGTATGTGAATTTTACAATGTTATAAGTGTACGTTAATAGCAAGGATTTGTCATAAGTGAGCTTTTGCCGCAGCCATCTGGCCTTGATCTGAAATTGAAACTTTCGAATCTTGTCAAGTACGGATGAATTTACATCAGTTTTGTCTTACTCTGGCCTTACAAACACCTCAAAGGGGGCTCAGGATGGTCCTAAAATAAAAACATAAGGTCTTAAAACCAAATAAAAGTAACCTTCCTAACCTTTTTTTCGATAAGGGAGGTAATGTGATTGCGAGGCCAATCAGTGGTTTCACAGATGACCAACATGTCACCAGTGCAGTCAATAATTGGCTCCGTTGGTCACACGTCTCTAATACAAGAGCAGCGTTCACTTAGGCTACGGAGACTATTGGAGTCAATGAATAGCTCTTTTGGCAACATGCCTGTCCTGACCGGAAAAGTAATCCATCAAAGGAATGGCATGGAATCATATGCATGCTTATACTGGCCGAGCGTGCATGTGTTTTCAATGGGGAGAAGGGAATAATCCCACTGCTAGAGTAATTTTCTGTGGGCACAAAGGATCAGTAAAGTTAACATCCAGCTGCTCAAATTTGGTGATACCTATACATTTATGGTGAAATTAGCTGGCTCACCATGTGTTATGACCTGGTGGTTAGGAGCACCCGGAATGACCTGATAGTTAAACCTCATACAGGACGAGCTCTGGGATGTGGGAGCTCTGCTGACCGCAAGCCCTAATCCTATCACACACACTAAAAATAGCCGTGGAGCGCTCCTGACCAGACCTAGGCGCCTCGTCACAGCCTAAGAACTATCTAGCCCTAGAGATAGAAAATAAAGCCTACCTTGCCTCAGAGAAATTCCCCAAAGGTAAAGGAAGCCCCCCACATATATTGACTGTGAGTAAAAATGAAAGTCACAAACGCAGAAATGAAACAGGTTTCAGCAAAGGGAGGCCAGACTTACTAAATAGACAGAGGATAGGAAAGGTAACTTTGCGATCAGCACAAAAACCTACTAAAGACCACGCAGAGTGTGCAAAAAAGACCTCTGCACCGACTCACGGTGCGGAGGGGCCACTCTGCATCCCAGAGCTTCCAGCTAGCAAGACAAAATCATGAAAACCAGCTGGACAAGAAAACAGTGAACAAATAATGACCATCAGGAACTTAGCTTCTGCAGGAGAAGGCAGGTCACCAGAGAGATCCAGGAGCGAACTGAACCAATGCAAAAACATTGACAGCTGGCATGGAGTAACGATCTGAGAGGAGTTAAATAGAGCAGCCAACCAAAGGATAAACCACGTCACCTGTGTAAGGAACCTCAGAAGCAGCAGCTTCACTCACAGCCACCAGAGGGAGCCCATAGACAGAACTCGCCGAAGTACCATTCACGACCACAGGAGGGAGTTCGACAACAGAATTCACAACAACCATGCAATTATCTAATCTGTATTGGCATCTTTAAAAACATGACATAGCTTTTCAGCTGATATATATATATATATATATATATATATATATATATATGGTTATCAAAAATAGAGGGGTCCTCTTGTTGTATCTTTTCATTATTACTCTTAATAAGATTGTGATAAGATTTTCTCAGGTGAGGAGAAGATAGATAAAAAATGACTCCATCTTCTCCTTTTAGTCAGTTTTGGAAATCAGACTGCACTGAGATGTCATCCGAGTGCATTCCGAAGGTTTCCGCAAACTCATTGACTTGTATAACTGAGTGTGATCCATATATCGGGTAAAACTCGGCCATGCTGTATTTTACCTCCAGAACTTACTCGGACCAAGGAACTAAATCATAATTCATGAGCAAATATACGATAGCAGTGATTTTGATCATTTTTGTTTTGAGTCTTTTTATGAATATCTATTATCTGTCATCTCTCATTATTTATCATCTCTCTGTCTATCACATTTCTAATTATTATTATTATAATAATTTATTATTATAACGCAAATTAATTCATTAAGGGATTACATAATAAAAAATAATTACAATAATCTGGATCAAAACGAGTCATCCACTGGTACAGGAGGAGAGAGGACCCTGCTTGCGAGGGCTTACAATCTATCTATCTATCTATCTATCTATCTATCTATCTATCTATCTATCTATCTATCTATTATCTATCTATCTATCTATCTATCTATCTATCTATCTATCTATCTATCTATCTATCTATCTATCTATCTCATATCCATCCATCCATTTTATATTTTTCTTTTTTATCACATTTCTTTCTCCTATCCATTACTTTATCTATGTAACTTCATAAAAAAACAAGTATTTTTTCCCTCCGACCTAATCTGTAATTGTATCTTAACAACAAAGCCCTGCCACTAAGCTCAGTAATGTCGGTCATCAGTGGTCCCTCTCTCTTCTCGGATAGCCTCGTGTTTGCTGTGGCTTTTGTGTGATAAATAAGGCCAGGGCATAAAGCTGTTCCTTCTGACTCCTCCTGAGGGGAACAGCTCATTTGTTCATATTTAAGACAAACTCATTCTGGAAAAGGAAACAAAACCTCTTGGGAAAACATTTTTATTTTTCTCCCAGAGCAGAAGGTCAGAACGTGTCTCAAGCAAGAAGTCATTTTCAGTAGTCATGGTGAGCGGCCGGAGACTTGTGAATTTTTAGATTAACATCTTTATACTAAGATATTGTATGATATCAGTTCAAATATGCAACCTGACATCAATCACCGATCTATAACAGATGGCGTTCACCATCACCGCTGCACTTAGAGGAGACATGTCGCTCCAACCTTGGGGTGTTAAGTACATCAATATTTTATTGCATGATACAATCCCATGCTTACTTAACTGTAATGAATAAGATGTGACAGAATTAATCAGTGACACCCAGATCGGGCAAGGGGGCCTATACTGACACTTTACTAGTTCACAAGGATGAGCTAACATTTTACACTAATGGCATCTAATCACCCGTTGTTTTGGGCTGTAATAAAAAAATATGAGGCCTAATTCATTATTACATTGGCATTCGTTTTTGGCAAATTTTTGGCGAGTTGCGACTTTTTCACCAAATTTATCTTTCCATTTGCGTTCATCCATTTTTTATTTTTTTTTAGTTCCCCACTGTCTGTTTGGAGATGATTTTACCTGATTCGTCATCTACGGTTTTTCAAAAAAGAATCCTCCCCTGGATTGATTTTTATTATACACCAGTATTTTTTTTTAGGCAATATTTGCGATATTTTGCAAAACAACTTTTTGCTCTAAAAATTTGCAGGAATAGTTAATTAAAAATAGAAAAAAGGCCATTTTTGACTTTGCGAATACCGCAAAGTAAAGCAGTGCAAATGATGTATCAGTACCGATAGTGAGGATTCATTCCATCCCAATGTAGACATGAATTGCTATAGTGGAAGGCGTCTTTTTACATTTATGTTCAGACTTCTTATATGTCAATTTTGGAGCAGATTCTATTTGAAAATACACATTGAAAAATTTACTTTAGACTTCTTTCACACGTCCTGATACTTTCAGTACCAGAAAATCCGGTATATGAATAATGACAGCAAGTGGGGGCTTTTGGGACTATTACTCCCATCAACCTACACCTGCTGCCGCTAAGAACAGTGACAGCAGGAGCAGATGATGGGGGTATTCCTCACCCGCCAGCTGCGCTATAACTAAATAAATGAATGAAAAACCCAGCATGGGTTCCCCCTATTTTCAATAACCAGCCTGGCAAAACTCACAGCTGGGGGCTGCAAGCCTCAGCTGTCAGCTTTAGCAAGGCTGGTTATCAAGAATAGAGGGGTCCCCACATTGTTTTTTTTAAATTATTTAAATAATTAATTAAAAATGACGTGGGGTCCCCCCCATTTTTGCTAAAACTCACAACTGGGGGCTGATGTTCTCAGGCTGGCAAGGGGGCATTGATATAGCCCCCCCAACTTTTAGTGCGTTCTTGATGTTGCATTTATTCGCTGCTTCAAAAACATGGCATCTTACAGTTCCAGCAAAGTGAATGGGATTTAAAGAGATCTCTTGCCCACTGTGCTTCATTTTAGCGCTGCGTAAACTCACTTGCGGTTCATTTTTCAAATCCCCAGCGTGTCAATTTCTTTTGCAGGTTCATTGAGTTTTCTGTACAGATTTTTCCCATAGACTTGCATCAGATGTGAAAAATCTGCAAGTAAAAAATGCACATGCATTTTTAGTGCATTTTCAAGGTGGAATATAATCTGTACATGACTGTATCAATACAATTTTCTAAAAGCCAAATACTAGGACGTTTAAAAAGTAGCTTAATTCAAAACATGAAATATCAACAATAAATAAAAACAATGCGATAAAAACTCACATAAAAATTGCACTGAAAAACTCAATGAGAAAAATACAAGTAGCATCATTTACTTAATATGTGCAGAAATGGTGCAGAAAATCTACAAAATCACCAAATTCACCAAATACTCATTATGAGAACGTAGCCTCACATTAAGTATTTTTGCCAAGGATTCTATGTCAAAATCAAGGTAAAAAAACACACACTTCAAATATGCTTACAACAAGTTTGACATTCATTTTAATTCAAAATATTGTGTTGTTTTTCTGAGAGACAAAGTACCATGACAATTTTTGGTACGTCATTTTCAGTTCATAAATCACGGCAAAATGCGTTGTTTAGCTTTGGTTTCCATTGCCCTTTGCATATGTATTTGGAGAGGTTTTTGATGTAAGAAAAAAATACACCACATTACTATGACACCCCATTACAACCCATATTATATAACTAATAAAAAAATATATCTTGGCTACATTCTAACGATGAGTTTTGTGTGAGTTTTTGAAGTTGTAGATTTTCTGCAGCATTTTTGCACATATTATGTAAAATAGGTTACTTGAAGTTTTTTTTACGCTATTTTTTGTCTTTTTTATGCCATGTTTAAAATTAAGCTGTTTTTTGATACCTCTTAATATTTGGCTTTGCCAAAATTTCATTGATATAGTAAGAGATGAACGAACCTTACTAGGTTTGGTTCAGCTCAGTTCGCTGAACGTACCCAAACCACATTAAATTAAAAGGGAGGCAAAACCAAACATATACACAACACCTTAAAGGATGACAAAAATCTTCCCAAACAGCTCAAATTAGGGGCAGACACCATGAAAAGGTGCATCAATTGACCCACACTAGAAATTTGCTAATGGCACAGTAGCAGTCAGCCATGGACCATGCATGAGATATCAGGGTCTGGGCCAGCATTTAGATCTTTGAATTGAAGTTTCAATTGAGACCTAGTGGGTAAGGGAGCGGTGTAGTAAGTCTTTTTTGCTGGGAGCCCTGATACCTCATGCAACAACTCAATATTTTTTCCCAGCCACACTTAGGTGGCACATACATCATTTTCATACAGTACTATTGGTAGAAAAGTGTAAAGAAAGTAACACTGGTAGTTGACTGATCAATTGACCCAAAATAAAACATTTAATAATGGCACAGAAGCAGTGAATCATGAGTCATGCATGAGGTATCAGGGTCTAGGCTAGCATTTAGAGCTTAGAATCGAAGCGTCTATTAAGACCTGGTGGTTAATCGAGCGGTGTAGTAAGCCTTCTTTTCTTGGAGCCCTGATACCTCATGCAACAGCTCATTTTTTTCCCAACCACACTCAGGTGGCACAAACATCAATTTCAGTGAGAACTATTGGTAGAAATATGTAAGGAAAGCAATACAGCAGTTGAGTGAAAGTAACTGCAGGCCTGTCGATCAGGGAGCCCTACTGTTTCAGGCAACACACGAACGAGACCTAACTTGGATTCTCCACATTTCAAAAAATTATTGCCTCACACCACTGAAGTGGCTTCAATTTCCACAGAGTAGAAACAGTATAATAAGCCTCTGACACACCTTACACTGCAGGCAACCTACCAGATGGAGAACCAACTTGGAGTCTCCACATTTCGAAAAATTATTGTCACACACCAGTAAAGTAATACAGGCAGTTGAGTGAAAGTAACTGCAGGCTTGCCGGTCTGGGAGCCCTACTGCTTCAGGCGACACACGAACAAGACCCAACTTGGATTCTCCACATTTCAAAAAATTATTGTCACACACCACTAAAGTGGCTTCAATTTCCACAGAGTAGAAACAATATAATAGACATCTGACACCCCTCCTAATACAGGCAACCCATCAGATGGAGAACCAACTTTGAGTCTCCAAAAAGTTGCTCGCAACATCAGCAGCAGTACCAATAGCAGGCACAGAAAACACCACAAAGGTGCAATAACAGACTGCAATAATGCAAGATAAATGGAAGACAATAAAAACAACACCATTGCCTAGTCTGCAACTGGGGTGCAAAAGTCATTGAAGATCCATGACTTGTTCATTTTGATGAAAGTTAGGCAGTCTACACTTTCAGGGGACAGCTGGATGCGCTTATCAGTCAGGACATCACCAACAGCGCTGAACACCGGGCATGACAAAACCTCCGAGGCATGACAGGAGAGCTCAGGACACTATTCCATTTTTGAAGATCCAAATGCAAAAGGGTCTAAATTCCCCCGATGGCATTGATATTGAGCTTGAGAAACTCCTGTAATCTGTTCTGCTGTGGCATGGGCTGGTTCAAAAATGTGTGAAATGACTCACAGAAATTCCTTATGTGACTTACACTGCTGCTGCTAATGTTTTTGCAGCGACGCCTTGATGTTCCCAGGGTGGGAGCTGCGATGCACACTGTGTTCCTCACTGTTGTTTTGGGGAAAACCACTCTTAAGATTGTCTACAAGCGTGTTTTGATACTCCAGCATGCACACGTCCGTTTCCAGGGTGTTGTCATCTGGCTAAATTTACTTTTGTACTGTGAATCTAACAGAGTGGAAACCCAGTAGTCAGCACTATTTCTAACTTTAAGAATGTGGGTATCATGTTGAAGATAGTGCAGCAAGAAGGCGCTCATGTGTCGGGCACTTCCATGAGGTTCATGATCATGGTGTATTGGTGGCAGGGTAATAGTCAAGATTGCATCCTCTGTCCCCTCTCGCCAACCACGGGCAAAAGAGATGGGATCATTTTCATATCATCTCCTGACTGTTGGCCGCCCATCTCCTCATCCTAGACATCTGCACCTTCACTAACAGTTGTTCTGGTACCATGAATCCCCCTCAATCACTGGAATCCAATCTTCCATGGCACCCGCCTGTGCGATGCCAGTCTGGAACTTAGCGATTCTGTTATCTCTTCCGCATCCTCTGCTTCCACCTCTTCCACTGGGATTACCACCTCCTTACGCAGACTATTAAAAGTGTGCTCCAGCATGTAGATGACTGGAATGTTGATGCTGATGTAGGCATCATCAGCGCTAATCATCTTAGTAGCCATTTCAAATCTGCAGAGGGGTGCAGTGGTGCTTTATCTGTCGCCACTCCACAACTGTGATTTGCACCATGTGTGCGATGGCCCAGGCTATGCAAAAGGACATACTTGCACCAGGGCTCATTGCTGCTGCCACCGTTGCTGAAACATATGCAGAGTGGAATTCCACCATGTTGGAACATTGCAAATCAAACTGTTAACTGATAGACTGAAAGACCTCTGCAGGGTTGCAATTCTCTGACTTGTGGGGTGGGTGTCTGTAGTGAGCACACAGGGACCGTGTGTTAGGAGTTGAGTTCCCGCTGCTGTACAGGGGGAATCTCGAACCGTGTCTGCTGCGGTCTCCCAGTCTACATCAGCCGCAGTGGAGCCTGCTCAGCGGAGACGTCGGTCCCAGCATCTCGCTCAACCTAATACTGCGCAAAGGGTTACTGCTGCCTTTCCAGGCTCTGATGTTGTAGCCTGCACTGGTCAGCGGAGAGCAGGCTTTTCTGGGACTAAGTCCTGCTTTGCACACACTGAGCATTCCCACGGGAGGATCACTCTTTGGAGGTCAGGGGTCACACGCTAAGGCCCTACAGCAGCTCCCATTGGACCACTAGGAAGGTCCTTGTCTGCTGCAGCTAGAAAAGGTTCGCATGGCTGCATGGCCATGCGCTAGTATCAACCTTTGTTATGAGCTTTGCTACTTGGTGGTCATGTCTGCATATGGTTAGGGTTGGCTGAAATAAGCCCCTAGAATATTGGCACCTCTGGTGGGAAGTTTTGTATGCTTGGATTCAGGGCCCGGCTGAAGTAAGTCTCTAGAATACCGGGAGGAGTTGTTTGTGTGCTATGCTGACTGCATGACCACTCTTTGCTTTGCTCAGTTAGGTAGCTGTGATCCTCTGTGAGGTTAACAGGCCACAGCGTTTTCATATTTTTGCGATTCTGTGAAGTTAACAGAGTTCGTTTATACCCCCATATAGTGCCGCCAATTACTTTGAGCAGATATCTCTGCACGGTGGACCCTGGGTTGAGAACGCACCTTGTTCTTTCGTTCCTATACTCGGTGCGTTTCGGTAGCCCTAACACCGTACTTTCTGCAGCAGCGCATCCAGCCCTGGATAATGGCAGATAAATTGCTGTTCCACCTGGTCGAGGATATGAGCCATGGACGACACAGGTGTGAGGTTGCCCCAAGTTCGCACTGTTATTGAACATGACCTTACCAGACTTCAGGCTCAGTGGAGACAACCATTGCTCAAACCCGGCCTGGATAGCTGTCCACAACTCATGAGCTGTGTGACTGTGATCTCCAAGGTATATTAATTTTAACACTGCCTGGTTGCAGTGAGCACTGGCTGTGCAGTACAGAGGTGATTCAATCTGCAATGTTGGAACAAGTGTTTTTTTAAGGGAGAGGCCGAGGGTGCAGGTGGAGGCCCTAGAGGAGGTGGAGGAGCCAGAAGCAGTGGAGGAAGTATTAGATGCTGAGGTTTATCCCGCAAACCTTGGGAATTCCAAGACTTGTGGCACTGACCCTTTACCGCCTGCCCCCACAGGCACCAGAGTCGCCCAGTGCCCAGTTAGCGAGATATAATGACCCTGCCACTGTTTGCTCATCCAGGTGTCAGTGGTGGAATGCACCCTGGCAGACATAGATTTTTTTAATGAATGAGTGATGTTGTCTAGGGTTGAGCGACTTTTAGTTTTTTAGGGTCGAGTCGGGTTTCGCGAAACCCGACTATATCAAAAGTTGAGTCGAGTGAAATCGGCCGATTATCGCGAAAAGTCGGGAATCGACCGAAATACGACACCCAATGCAAGTCAATGGGGAAGCATGGTCGGCAGTGAGTGGAGGCCAGGAAAACACCTACAGTGCCCATTTTAATGGCAAAAACATCCATTCTTGGTACTGAAGCTTGCCTATCTTAATTTACCTTATAATAATAGTTAGGCATTGGACATTGGGGGTCATTTGGCTAAAGTTGTGGGGGGTATGGCTGAGTCAAGTATTTAGTGGGCCCAGGAAACGTGGACCACGTCACGGCAGTGGAGCAGGGAGAGGTAAGTATTTCAACTTTGCAAGTGCTGTGATCCTGAGCAAGCGGGGGGGCTCACTCCTTCGCATTGGCACTGGCACAGTGCCCCTCAGAGTACGGCAGTGTGTTTGCACGGCGGGGGCGCCTCCCACCGGCAGTGACACTTTTGCATACTATGAGGGGCCCTGTGCCAGTGACGTCGCTAACGAGTATCCCCCCCACCTGATGAAGGAACCTGCACTTTCATCTGCACCTTCCTCTTTGTCCCCATGTAAGGTGGTATAGTATGCGGGAAGGGGAACCTCACATTCAGCAGGGTCAGAATCTGGCTGTGTAGCCAGGTGGCATTGCTTTGTTCAGTGGAGGACAACTGTAATGAGAGGCTGATACAGTGAGTAGGCCCAAATCAGTAAGTAGTCTAAATGCAGTTCAAAATTGATAACAGTAGTAAACAGGCGGCACTGCTTTGTTCAGTGGAGGAGAACAGCAAGGAGCGGCAGACACCGTTAGTAGGCCCCAAACCAACTAGTAGGCCAAATGCAGTGTAATATTAACAACTACTTAACAAGAGCCTGAAAATGGAAGTTCCGGACAGGAAACCAGGAGAACAGCAAGGAGCGGCAGACACCGTTAGTAGGCCCCAACCAAACTAGTAGGCCAAATGCAGTGTAATATTAAAAACTACTTAACGAGAGTCTGAAGATCGAAGTTCAGGACAGGATACCAGGAGAACAGCAAGGAGCGGCATACACCATTAGTAGGCCCCAACCAAACTAGTAGGCCAAATGCAGTGTAATATTAACAATAACAACTACTTAACGAAAGCCTGAAAATGGAAGTTCAGGACAGGAAACCAGGAGAACAGCAAGGAGCGGCAGACACCGTTAGTAGGCCCCAACCCAACTAGTAGACCAAATGCAGTGTTATATTAACAACTACTTAATGAGAGCCTGAAGATCGAAGTTCAGGACAGGAAACCAGGAGAACAGCAAGGAGCGGCAGACACCGTTAGTAGGCCCCAACCAAACTAGTAGCCCCACTGCATTTGTTCCATTTAACAACTATTTAACAAGAGCCTGAAGATAGAAGTCAGGAAAGGCAACCTGGAGAATACCTTGGAGCAGCAGACACTGTTAGTAGGCCCCAACCAAACTAGTAGCCCCACTGCAGTTTTAAAATTCCGATAGGCTGAAAACCTGATAATTGCAGGTCATTTTTTTTAAGAGGACAGCTGTATTGAGTGGCACAGACAGACACTGTTAGTAGGCCTTACACCACAAAGTTGGCTCGATGCAGGTTTAGAAAAGGTTACATGGGTACACAGTCAGCATTGGTGTGGTCAGTGGAGGACAATTGGAAGGAGGGACCGCAGACAGACTTAGTAGGCCTAAAATAAAAAACTAGGCTCTATGCACTTTTAATTAGGTTCCAGGGGTACACAGGCAGCATTGGTGTGGTCAGCGGAGGACTATTGGAAGGAGGGACTGCAGGCAGACTTAGTAGGCCTAACATAAAAAAGTAGGTGAAATGCACTTTTAAATAGGTTCCAGGGGTACACAGGCAGCATTGGTGTGGTCAGCATAGGACTATTGGAAGGAGGGACCGCAGACAGACTGAGTAGGCCTAAAATAAAAAAAACTAGGCTCTATGCACTTTTAAATAGGTTCCAGGGGTACACAGGCAGCATTGGTGTGGTCAGTGGAGGACAATTGGAAGGAGGGACCGCAGACAGACTTAGTAGGCGTAAAATAAAATAAAAGTAGGCTCTATGCACTTTTAAATAGATTCCAGGGGTACACAGGCAGCATTGGTGTGGTCAGTGGAGGACTATTGGAAGGAGGGACCGCAGACAGACTTAGTAGGCCTAACATAAAAAAAGTAGGCTCAATGCAGTTTCAATTATCTTGCAGGGGTACACAGGCAGCATTGGTGTGGTCAGTGGAGGACTATTGGAAGGAGGGACCGCTGGCAGACTGAGTAGGCCTAAAATAAAAAAGTAGGCTCTATGCACTTTTAAATAGGTTCCAGGGGTACACAGGCAGCATTGGTGTGGTCAGTAAAGGACTATTGGAAGGAGGGACCGCAGACAGACTTAGTAGGCCTAAAATAAAATAACTTGGCTCTATGCACTTTTAAAAATGTTCCAGGGGTACACAGGCAGCATTGGTGTGGTCAGTGGAGGACTATTGGAAGGAGGGACCGCAGACAGACTTAGTAGGCCTAACATAAAAAAGTAGGCTCAATGCAGTTTCAATTATCTTGCAGGGGTACACAGGCAGCATTGGTGTGGTCAGTGGAGGACTATTGGAAGGAAGGACCGCAGACAGACTTAGTAGGCCTAAAATAAAAAAAGTATGCTCTATGCACTTTTAAATAGGTTCCAGGGGTACACAGGCAGCATTGGTGTGGCCAGTGGAGGACTATTGGAAGGAGGGACCGCAGACAGACTTAGTAGGCCTAAAATAAAAAAGTAGGCTCTATGCACTTTTAATTAGGTTCCAGGGGTACACAGGCAGCATTGGTGTGGTCAGCGGAGGACTATTGGAAGGAGGGACTGCAGACAGACTTAGTAGGCCTAACATAAAAAAGTAGGCTCAATGCAGTTTCAATTATCTTGCAGGGGTGCACAGGCACCATTGGTGTGGTCAGCGGAGGACTATTGGAAGGAAGGACCGCAGACAGACTTAGTAGGCCTAAAATAAAAAAGTAGGCTCTATGCAATTTTTAAATATGTTCCAGGGGTACACAGGCAGCATTGGTGTGGTCATTGGCGGACTATTGGAAAAAGGGACCGCAGACAGACTTAGTAGGCCTAACATAAAAAAGTAGGCTCAATGCAGTTTCAATTATCTTGCAGGGGTACACAGGCAGCATTGGTGTGGTCAGCGGAGGACTATTGGAAGGAGGGACCGCAGACAGACTTAGTAGGCCTAAAATAAAAAAGTAGGCTCTATGCACTTTTAAATAGGTTCCAGGGGTACACAGGCAGCATTGGTGTGGTCAGTGGAGGACTATTGGAAGGAGGGACCGCAGACAGACTTAGTAGGTGTTAGGACTGGCGGATCGCACCAAGTACAAGGTGTAATGGTATTAGGTGCGTTCGCCGTCCGAGGTCCACCGTGCAGGTGAAAACCCTGCTGCTAGTAGAGACGGACGAGATGGCGGTACAATATGAATACACACTTGGGTTAACTTCACCCAGTGTGAAGGAAGCAAACCCTGTTGAGTCACAGGGCCGCGGTACCGCACCAAGAGAATATATTTAGAGGCACGAGAGTGCGTGCGGTGCCGCACTGGTGAACGCCACTAACCACTCGCTCACTCTCTTGAAGCCTAGTTAGGCCATATATCTTACTCAGATAACTTCCATTTATGTGAAGCCCCATAGTCCTTCTCCTACCAGCCTCCCTCTGCCGCATAGGCACTTTTGCACTAAAGCACAATAGCACTTTTACAAACTAATATTAGCACTTATACGCTTTTGGCTGCATTTTGCACTTTGTATATACCCTTATTTGATGACCCATGACACTGCCTGTTTCCAGTTTGGAACGATTGCATTAGTTGCACTTTGTTTCCACACAGTCCTTTTACCGTTATTACGTTGTTTCCTTTTGTTTATTCTTAATTGATTGAAATAAAGTATGTATATCATTTTAAGGCTATAGCTTTCTCTTGTTCTCTGTTTGGATGTATTTATCTATTACAAAAGCTGCCTTTCCTAGGCATGTATTTTTTCTGAGGTTATTTGCATAAAGAGAGTTTGCCCGTAGGAGGTCGAAGACTCTGCCAACATCTCTCCGGTGGGAGTCAATATCTGGAGAAAAGATGAGAATATCATCCAGATAGACTACAACCGAGGTGGAAAGCATATCCCGGAAGATGTCGTTGACAAAGTCTTGGAAAACGGCTGGGGCATTACAGAGCCCGAAGGGCATCACCAGATACTCATAGTGCCCATCTCTGGTGTTAAACGCCGTTTTCCATTCGTCCCCCTCACGGATGCGAATCAGGTTGTAAGCACCCCGCAGATCTAGTTTGGTAAACACCCTTGCTCCCCGAAGCCTATCGAAAAGCTCAGATATCAAGGGCAAAGGATACTTGTTCTTAACGGTGATAGCGTTAAGACCCCTGTAGTCTATGCATGGACGTAGTTCCCCATTCTTCTTCTGCACGAAAAAGAACCCTGCCCCAGCAGGTGACACTGACTTCCTGATGAACCCTCTTGCCAGATTCTCTTGAATGTACTGAGACATTGCCTCCTTCTCCGGGAGAGATAATGGATAGACTCGACCCCTGGCTCAGCACCAGGCAAGTTATCAATAGGACAGTCATAGGGGCGATGGGGCGGAAGGGTCTCCGCCGCCTTTTTGGAGAACACGTCTGCATACGACCAATATTGCTTGGGGAGAGAGGATAGATCTGCGGGTACCTCTGTAGTAGCAACCTGAACGCACTCTCGGTGACACCTACCCCCACATGATTCACCCCATCCCAGAATTCTGCCTGAGGACCACTCGATGTGAGGAGAGTGGTACCGTAACCAAGGTATCCCCAACAGGACCTCATCAATCCCCTCAGGAATGATGAGCAGAGATATAATCTCCTGATGGGATGGTGACATGGATAGAGTAAAAGGGATGGTCTGATGTGTTATCTGTGCGGGCAGTGTCGACCCATTCACCACTCGTACCGTTACTGGTTGAGGTAGCATAACCAGGGGTATTGCGTGATGTTGGGCGAAGGCAGAAGACATAAAATTGCCCTCCGCCCCAGAATCCACGCAGAGGTCTACCGAGTGGGAGGATGAGCCTAATGTTATTGTCCCCTTAAAGGATAATTTGGAGGCAAACGTCGCCGTGTCTAGTGCACCTCCACATACTACCACTAGACGCTGACGTTTCCTCGACCGCTGGAGACATCTGGTGGCAAGATGTCCTGACTGTTGGCAAACATGACAAACCTGGAGTGCACGAGCGATCCGGGACTTAGATCCCGCTCGTGACACTACCATAGGCTCATGGGACTCAGGAGCCTGGACTGGAGATTCCAAAGGTTTGGCGAAGGTGGGAGCCACCCGAAACCTCTGCCTACACTGGGCTCGCTCTAACCTCCGCTCGTGAAAATGGAGGTCAATACGAGTGGATACTGTTATTAATTCCTCCAGTGTGGCGGGAATCTCCCTAGTGGCCAGGGCGTCCTTAACGTGGTCAGCCAGCCCCCTCCAAAATATAGAAATAAGGGCCTTATCCGACCACTCCAGCTCAGATGCTAGCGTGCGGAAGTGGACGGCAAACTGGCTGACCAAGGACGAGCCCTGAGTCAATGCCAACAGTTGGAGCGCCGTATCATGGGTGACACGAGGTCCTAAAAAGACCTGTTTCAGAGTGCTCAGGAATAACGGAGCACTCTGCACCACATGATCACCACGCTCCCACAGCGGCGTAGCCCACTGCAACGCCCTGTCCGACAATAAAGATACGATAAAGCCCACCTTAGCCCGCTCTGTAGGGAAACGAGAGGCCAGAAGCTCGAGATGTATTGAGCACTGACTCACGAAACCCCTACAGGACTTACTGTCACCAGAAAATTTCTCTGGTAGCGGGAGGCGAGATAGCGTCGGTACAGGGACGGCAGTGGACAAGGTAGCTGCAGCCACACTTGCAGCCTGAACAGCGACAGCAGTAACATTCACAGCTGAGGTTGAACGCTCAAGAGCCGCCAACCTTCCCTCCAGCTGCTGGATGTACCGCTGTGAACGCTGATCGTCCGTCATTACTAGCCAGACCTTGGCGCTAGTATTATGTTAGGACTGGCAGAACGCACCAAGTATAAGATGTAACGGTATTAGGTGCGTTCGCCGTCCGAGGTCCACCGTGCAGGTGAAAACCCTGCTGCTAGTAGAGACGGACGAGATGGCGGTACAATATGAATACACACTTGGGTTAACTTCACCCAGTGTGAAGGAAGCAAACCCTGTTGAGTCACAGGGCCGTGGTACCGCACCAAGAGAATATATTTAGAGGCACGAGAGTGCGTGCGGTGCCTCACTGGCGGACGCCACTAACCACCCAGGCTTGGGTTAGGAAAGCGCAGAGAAAGCGCACGGCGCCGCACTGGCGGTCACAGCAATAAGACGCTGTAATGTGTGTACCGTGCTGATTGCTAAGTCGGGCGCTAGGTAGCAATCACCCACCTTCCGCGAGCAGTCATACAATAGGGAGGGGATTTTAAAGAACGACTTTCACTCACAACACACACACATTTACAAAAGACAATACTAGCGCATGGCCGTGCGGCCATGCGAGGCTTAAATAGCTGCAGCATGTTTAGGACCTTCCAAAGAAGGACCAATGGAGTGCTGCAGCACCTGAGCATGTGACCCTGGATCTCCACTGAGAGATCTCACCCTGGGCATGCTCAGAGTGCAAAGCAGGATTTAGTCCTAGCAGCTACAAGGACCTTAGCTGCAGTATTTGATCATGTGACCCTCGATCTCCACTGAGAGATCTTACTCTGGGCATGCTCAGAATGTAAAAAGCAGGACTTAGCCCCAGAAACGTCCGCTCGCCGCTGCCCAGCACTGACTTCAATGGGAGAAGCAGGAAACGCAGCAGTAACTCTAAGCACAGAGTCAGACTGAGCGAGACGCTGGGATCGACGTCTCCGCTGAGCAAGCTCCACTGCGGCAGGAGAAGAATGGGAGACCGCAGCGGAGATGGCCCGAGATTCCCCCTGTGCAGAGGCAGGAACTCGACCCCTAACAGTAGGCCTAACATAAAAAAGTAGGCTCAATGCAGTTTAAATTATCTTGCAGGGGTACACAGGCAGCATTGGTGTGGTCAGTGGAGGACTATTGGAAGGAGGGACCGCAGACAGACTAGTAGGCCTAACATAAAAAAAGTAGGCTCAATGCAGTTTCAATTATCTTGCAGGGGTACACAGGCAGCATTGGTGTGGTCAGTGGAGGACTATTGGAAGGAGGGACCGCAGACAGACTTAGTAGGCCTAAAATTAAAAAAAGGAGGCTCTATGCACTTTTAATTACGTTCCAGGGGTACACAGGCAGCATTGGTGTGGTCAGCGGAGGACTATTGGAAGGAGGGACCGCAGACAGACTTAGTAGGCCTAAAATAAAAAAAGTAGGCTCTATGCACTTTTAAATAGGTTCCAGGGGTACACAGGCAGCATTGGTGTGGTCAGCGGAGGACAATTGGAAGGAGTGTCTGACACAGTTAGTACTCCAAAATAATACATAGATGTTAATGTCTCGCAAAAAAACCAAACCAAAAAAAAAGAGTGGCATACTTAGGTACAAGGGTGGGCACCTCTGCTGATTTTCAGACATTGTTATTTGGCGCAAAGTATTTACTGGTGTAAATGTAGGACAGGGCCACTGAATATTTTAAGTAGCATCATACATGTCAACAAATTGGTATAGTCAGTGCCAGGCATTGAAGAATTTCACCGCATAGACTAAACAGCGGTGGAACAGTGACAGATAATTTTGCAAGTGGTAGAGCAGTTTGAGCTGAGGGGCACTCTCTTGTGCCCAGCGGTAGTGGCCCAAGGCCCCTCATGTTACAACGGTGTGTCTCATTTTGGGTGCGCGCCACCACCGCCAGAGACACTTCATTGTACTATGAGGGACCCGGTGCCAGTGCCTTCGACCAAAAGTAAGCACACCTACCTCCTCAGACAAACGGCACTCTCATGGGTGCTTTTGCCAAGTGGCGAGACCACGGCCCCGTGGGGGGAGTCAGTCCATTTAGGGAGGTGTAAACATTTCTTTTGATGGACATACAGCAGCTGCAAATGGAGAAATTGGAACACTCAGTAAGACCAGTCCAAAAACAAGACGTTTTTATAGGAAAGCTAGGTGTCAGCCGGGAAAGTTGGGGCAAAATAATTAGAAATCCATGAGTGGTTCATTTTAATGAAGGTTAGATCATCAACATTTTGGGTAGCCAGACGAGTCCCTATTTCAGTCAGTATTGAACCAGCAGCACTGAATACTCTTTCTGATAGCACACTAGCTGCTGGGCAAGCGAGCTCCTGCAATGCATATTCGGACAATTCAGGCCAGGTGTCTATTTTGGATGCCCAGTAATCAATTGGGAATGACGGGTGAGGGAGAACATCGATAGGGGAGGAAAAATAGTTAGCAACATTACTGGACAAATGTTGTCTCCTTGTCACTTTGAATTGATGCTGCAGTACCTGTCCTGTCTGCGGTCATTGCGAAATCACTCCACAACCTGGTCAGAAAACCCCTCTGTCCAACGCCACTTCTGATTTGTGCACCTCTAACACCTCTGCCCTGATGCCCCTGCAGCTCGTGTGAGAACCATCACCAGCGCTGTGTGCTGGGAATGCCTGAATCAAACGATCAACAAGAGTTGCTTGTTTGGTTGCCAATATTTGTTCAAGGTTCTCATGTGGCATGATGTTTTGCAGTTTCCCCTTATAGCGTGGATCCAGGAGGCAGGCCAACCAGTAATCGTCATCGGTCATCATTTTTATAATGCGGGAGTCCCTTTTTAGGATACACAAGGCATAATCCGCCATGTGGGCCAATGTTCCAGGTGTCAATTCACTGCTTGCGCTGGGTTGAGGAGCACTTTCGGGCAATTCAAAGTCACTTGCCTCCCTCAAAAACCCTGAACCTGGCCTTGCAACGCCACCAGTTTTTATTACCCCCTGAGAAGCTTTCTCATCCAAAAAATACTCATCCCCATCATCCTCCTCGTCCAGTAGACTTCCCTGATCAGACAATGGCTGACTGTCATCATGGCTTATCTCATCCTCGGCAGCAGACGCCTGCTCCTTTATGTGCGTCAAACTTTGCATCAGCAGACGCATTAGGGGGATGCTCATGCTTATTATGGCATTGTCTGCACTAACCAGCCGTGTGCATTCCTCAAAAAACTGAAGGACTTGGGACAGAGGTCTTGCAGCTTCGACCACTGCACACCTGACAACTCCATGTCTGCCATCCTACTGCCTGCCCGTGTATGTGTATCCTCCCACAAATATATAACAGCACGCCTCTGTTCTCACATTCTCTGAAGCATGTGCAGTGTGGAGTTCCACCTTGTTGCAATGTTGATGATTAGGCGATGCTGGGAAAGGTTCAAAGACCGCTGATGGTTCTGCATACGGCTGGAGTGTACGGGCGAACGGCGGATGTGCGAGCAAAGTCTGCGCACCTTCAGGAGAAGGTCGGGTAACTCTGGATAACTTTTCAGGAAGCACTGCACCACCAGGTTTAAGGTGTGAGCCAGGCAAGGAATGTGTTTCAGTTGTGAAAGGGCTATGGCAGCCATAAAATTCCTTCTGTTATCACTCACTACCTTGCCTGCCTCAAGATGTACACTGCCCAGCCATGACTGAGTTTCCTGCTGCAAGAACTCGGACAGAACTTCCGCGGTGTGTCTGTTGTCGCCCAAACACTTCATTACCAATACAGCCTGCTGACGCTTGCAACTAGCTGTTCCATAATGGGACACCTCGTATGCAACATTGGCAGCTGCGGATGGAGTGGTCGTGCGACTGCAGTCTGTGGACGAGCTCTCGCTTCTGCTGGAGGACGAGGATTAGGAGGGGGGCGAACGCTTACAGCCAACTGTTTCCTAGACTGTGGGCTAGGCAGAACTGTCCCAATATTGCTGTCCCCTGTGGACCCTGCATCCACCACATTAACCCAGTGTGCTGTGATGGACACGTAACGCCCCTGGCCATGCCTACTAGTCCATGAATCTGTTGTCAGGTGCACCTTTGTACTCACAGATTGCCTGAGTGCATGGACAATGCGGTCTTTTACATGCTGGTGGAGGGCTGGGATGGCTTTTCTCGAAAAGAAGTGTCAACTGGGTAGCTCGTAGCGTGGTACAGCGTAGTCCATCAGGACTTTGCTTTCAACTAACCGGTAGGGCATCATCTCTAATGAGATTAGTCTAGCAATGTGGGCGTTCAAACCCTGTGTACGCGGATGAGAGGATGAGTACTTCCTTTTCCTAATGAGAGTCTCTTGTAGGGTGAGCTGAACTGGAGAGCTGCATATGGTGGAACGCATGCAAATTGTATTTAGATTTTTAACATTCTGACCTCTGCTGATGGTCCTTGAGCATTTCTTACAGATGACTTTGCACTGTTCATTTGGATCTTGGTTAAAAAAATGCCAGACTGCACCCTTCCTACTATCGGATACCTTTTCAGGCATTGCACACTGAGCTACTTTAACCGGATGGCCACGCTGTCCTACAACTGTTTTTGGTTTTTCCACACATTTTTGGCCAGATACGGGCCTGCCAGATGGAACCTGTTGCGATGTTGATTGCTGTTGCGGCTCCTCCTCCACTTCAGAGCTACTGCTGCCTGCACCCTGTTCCACAAATGGCTGCCAATCGGGGTCAACAACTGGGCCATCTATGACCTCCTCTTCTATGTCCTGTGCACCTTCCTCTGTGTCACCGTGTAAGCCGGTGGTATAGCGTTCGTGACGGGGCTCCATAGTCTCATCTGGGTCAGATTCTGGATCAGTACACTGTGAGGGCAATGTTGTGATCTGAGTCAAAGGAACAGCATAATAATCTGGCTGTTCCTGTGCATCTGTGCACTCCATGTCTGATTCATCTTGTAATGGGCATGGCCTGTTAACAATTTCCCTTTCTAACCCAGGAACGGTATGTGTAAAGAGCTCCATGGAGTAACCCGTTGTGTCGCCTGATGCATCCTTCTCTGTTGTTCTGGGTGAAGAACGTAAGGAAGCGACTTGTCCCTGACCGGGAACATCCACTGACGACGCGCTGCTTTTACATTTTGCACTTTCGGAAGAGGAGGCAAAAGAGCTAGAGGCAGAGTCAGCAAGGAAAGCCAAAACTTGTTCCTGCTGCTCCGGCATTAAAAGCAGTTTTCCTACTCCCAGAAAAGGGAGCGTTCGAGGCCTTGTGTAGCCAGATGATGACGGTGGCTGAACAACTCGAGACTTATGTGCTATATTGCTTTTCCCACGACCACCTGATGCTCCACCACCACTTCCATCATTACCAGCTGGCAATGACCGCCCATGGCCACGACCTCTTCCACCAGACTTCCTCATTCTTGGAAATATGTAACCAAACTAACAAACGGTATTTGGTACTGTAAAACCAGTTACAAGGTGGAGGCAAAATTGTTGTGAATTTAAATCTCCCTTTATAGGTTTGTGAGACTGCAGGGAAAATCAGGCCCACTGTATTACAGTACACAGTTTCAGTGGCAGACAGTGGCTGACAGATATGCCACTAACAGGACTGACGCAGATGCACACACTGGAAATAAAAATCTCCCCTTCTTTTTTTTATATGGAAGACTAGTGAATAAATCTGGCCCACTGTATTACAGTATATTTTCTGTGGCAGAAAATGACTGACAGATACCACAGACTGGACTGGCACAGATGCACAGATTTGCCAATATTAATCTCCCCTTTTTTATATGGAAGACTAGTGAATAAATCTGGCCCACTGTTTTACAGTATTGTTTCTGTGGCAGAAAATGACAGACAGATACCACAGACTGGACTGGCACAGATGCACAGATTTGCCAATATTAATCTCCCCTTCTTTTTTTTATGGGAGACTAGTCAATAAATCTGGCCTACTGTTTTACAGTATAGTTTCTGTGGCAGAAAATGACTGACAGATACCACAGACTGGACTGGCACAGATGCACTGATTTGCCAATATTAATCTTCCCTTCTTTTTTTATGGGAGACTAGTCAATAAATCTGGCTCACTGTTTTACAGTATTGTTTCTGTGGCAGAAAATGACAGACAGATAACACAGACTGGACTGGCACAGATGCACAGATTTGCCAATATTAATTTCCCCTTCTTTTTTTATGGGAGACTAGTCAATAAATCTGGCCTACTGTTTTACAGTATAGTTTCTGTGGCAGAGAATGACTGACAGACAGATACCACAGACTGGACTGGCACAGATGCACAGATTTGCCAATATTAATCTCCCCTTCTTTTTTTTATGGGAAACTAGTCAATAAATCTGGCCTACTGTTTTACAGCATAGTTTCTGTGGCAGAAAATGACAGACAGATACCACAGACTGGACTGGCACAGATGCACAGATTTGCCAATATTAATCTCCCCTTCTTTTTTTATGGGAGACTAGTCAATAAATCTGGCCTACTGTTTTACAGTATAGTTTCTGTGGCAGAGAATGACTGACAGACAGATACCACAGACTGGACTGGCACAGATGCACAGATTTGCCAATATTAATCTCCCCTTCTTTTTTTTATGGGAGACTAATCAATAAATCTGGCCTACTGTTTTACAGTATAGTTTCTGTGGCAGAAAATGACTGACAGATACCACAGACTGGACTGGCTGGCACAGATGCACAGATTTGCCAATATTAATCTCCCCTTCTTTTTTTTATGGGAGACTAGAGAATAAATCTGGCCCACTGTTTTACAGTATTGTTTCTGTGGCAGAAAATGACAGACAGATACCACAGACTGGACTGGCACAGATGCACAGATTTGCCAATATTAATCTCCCCTTCTTTTTTTTTTTGATGGGAGTCTAGTGAATAATTCTGGCTCACTGTTTTACAGTAGTGTTTCAGTGGCATAAAATGACAGACCGATACCACAGACTGGACTGGCACAGATGCACAGATTTGCCAATATTAATCTCCCTTTTTTGTTTTAATATGGAAGACTAGTGAATAAATCTGGCCCACTGTTCTACAGTATTGTTTCTGTGGCAGAAAATGACTGACAGATACCACAGACTGGACTGGCACAGATGCACAGATTTGCCAATATTAATCTCCCCTTCTTTTTTTTTATGGGAGACTAGTGAATAAATCTGGCCCACTGTTTTACAGTATTGTTTCTGAGGCAGAAAATGACAGACAGATACAACAGACTGGACTGGCACAGATGCACTGATTGGCAATATAAATCTCCTTTTTAGGTGTGGGACAGTGCAGAAAAATACATATATATATACATATATATATAGGGACTGTACTACAATTACTATCTCCCTACAGTAATCTCAGAAAAGTATGGCAGGCAGCAATAAAAAGGACTGCTGCACACAAAAGTGTGGACAAACAAACAAGATAGCTGTGCAGAAAGGAGGGCGCAACAGGATTTGTGCTTTGAAAAAAGCAGTTGGTTTGCATAGCGGCGTACAAACAGCAATGCAGCTATCAGGGAGCCTTATAAGGCAGCCTTATAAGCTACAGAGCTGATGCACAGAAATCTAGCCTCCACTGTCCCTGCAAGGAAAAGGTGGTGTTGGACAGTGGAAATCGCTACAGCACAAGCGGTTTGGGGGTTTATATTCCCTGCCTAACACTATCCCTGCTTCTGACGAAGCGGCAGCAACCTCTCCCTATGCTCAGATCAGCAGCAGTAAAATGGCGGTCGGCGTGCATGCCCCTTTATAGCCCCTGTGACGCCGCAGAAAGCAAGCCAATCACTGCCATGCCCTTCTCTAAGATGGTGGGGACCGAGAACTATGTCATCACGCTGCCTACACTCTGCGCCCTCCTTCATTGGCTGAGAAATGGCTCTGAATGCGTCATATGAAACACGACTTTGGCGCGAAGGTCGCCGACCACGTGGCCGACCCCACACAGGGATCGGGTCAGGTTTCATGAAACCCGACTTTGCCAAAAGTCGGCTACTTATGAAAATGACCGATCCGTTTCGCTCAACCCTAATGTTGTCTATGACATGCTGGTGTTATGCAGGCACAGATTTCTTAGATAAGTAATGGTGACTGGGCAACTGGTACTGGGGGACTGTGATTGCCATTAACTTTCGGAAACTGTATGTATCCACCAAGCAGAAAGGCAGCATTTCCATGTCAAACAGATTGAAGATGCTTGAGTTCAAGCTCTAAGCTTTGGAGTGTGTAGGAGGAAACATTCTTTTACTTGACCACAATTGTGGGACAGAGGGCTGGCTGCTGTGATGAGAAAGGGTGGAGTAGGGTAAACACGACAAAAGGTGCAGGGAGAGATGTGATAGTAGATTGAGAAAGATGTGTTGTGCTCGATGAAACAAAACCAGCAGTCATCTCCACTTCCATAATAACTGACAGGCTCTCACTCACCCCAACTCTAGGGGGTAAACACGCCAGAGACCTGTATGAGAACACTCTGCATGGTGACAGAGGAGGAAGAAGCAGCAGATGTGGTTGATAGGATTGCCAATGGATGGCGAGGCCCACTAGGTCGCATTTTAGCGCAGTGAGATTCCCAGACTGAAGAATGTTGATCGCGCACATGCTGGTTCATACATGTAGTTGTCAAATTATTGCAATTTTTGCCTGTACTGAATCTGTTTTTGCAAATTTTGCAGATAATGCAAGGTAGGTCATCCTCTGCTGTCTAAGAAAAGTCCCAGGCTAGGCAACTGCAGACTCACGATCAGTGATGGCCAAAGCCACAGTTGTGGCTGCGGATGCAGTGCTTGTCATGCTTCATCACTTGGTGTATGTTCGGCAATCTGCAACAACACCTCTTCGTCTTACTCTTTCTTCACGTCCTCTGCTGCGCTACTCATCTGAGTACCTCTGGGTTCACACGAAGTTGGATCTACAACATCATAGTCATTGTGATGGTTCAAGGAGTGAAAAACAGAAAGTGGACCCTCTAGACCAGGGGTCCCCAACTCCAGGCCTCGAGGGCCGCCAACAGTGCAGGTTTTCAGGATTTCTTTAGTATTGCATCGGTGGTAATGTGATCATCTGCACAGGTGATGATTCCAACCCCTGTGCAATACTAAGGAAATTCTGAAAACCTGCACTGTTGGCGGCCCTCGAGGCCTGGAGTTGGGGACCACTGCTATAGACCAGGGGTGTCAAACTGCATTCCTCGAGGGCCTCAGACCATGCGTGTTTTCAAGATTTCCTTTGCATTACACAAGTTGCTGGAATCATTCTGTGCAGGTGATTAAATTATCACCTGTGCAATACAAGGAAATCCTGAAAACATGACCTGTTTGCGGCCCTCGAGGAATGCAGTTTGACACCCCTGCTCTAGACCACGACGACGAACCCCCCACGGATGAGCTGACTAGATAGACCACCCCCTACACAGGGAGAATTAGGGGCAGGCCCATGAGGGACTATAGCCACGGAAGCTCTAGGACCAGGATGGGAGAAGACCAGGGAGTAGCGGAGAGGGTAGGAACACAGGATTGGCGTGTACCGCAGAGACACAGAGCCGATGGACACAACAGGGACAAAAGGATGGTGGGAACACTGCTGCAACACAGACACTGCCTAAGCACTGCAGAGGCACGGGAGTTGACGGAGATATTGCAGCGGTGCGGAGAATGATGGGGAGACTGCAGAGACACAAGGTTAGAAGAGATGCTGTAGGGGCACAGGTCCTGGTGAAGCAAAGGCGAAAACACGGAAAGATAAACCCAAGGTCAGAGAGTAACGAACACAGAGAGACCAAGAGTGGCCGGAAGCACTTGAAAGTACAAGTGATCATTAGGCACAGAGGGGCGAACGGAAGCAGTTTACATACCAGCGCGGCACAGCACTTCTGTGTGAAGGTCCTCCAAGATGATACAGAAGATGGGAAGAAGCGCCGGCAAGAAAGGTTAGAAGTGCGCACGTGCAGTGCTGAACCTGGCATGCACGCCCGACGACCAGCAGAGGGCGGAAGCGCGTGCTGAGCAGAAGACGCTGCAGGAGAGGAAACGCGCTGGGACACTGAGGACAGGTAAGTATGACAAGGCGGAGGAGGTGGCAGCAGCGTATAATAGTACCCCCGTCTTTACATTCCTCCCTCCTCTTAAGGCTAAAAAGAAAGTTAGCTAAAATTCGAGGAGCCTGAATATTCTCTCGAGGCTCCTAGGATCTCTCCTCAGGACCGAAACCCTTCCAGTTGACCAAAAACAAAGTTCTACCTCTAATTTTTTTTATGGCCACAATATCCTTAACCTCAAAAAACATTGTCTGCGGAAACAGGCGAAGGTGAAGAGAGAGTCGAGGAATGAAATTGATTAAAAACCACAGGCTTTAGGAGAGATACATGAAAGGAATTAGGGATATGAAGAGAGGCAGGTAACTTAAGTTTGTAGGACACGTTGTTAATACGTGCCAAAACCTCAAAAGGACCAATGAAACAGGGACCCAGTTTATGAGAAGGGATTTTAAGGCGAATAAATCTAGAAGAAAGCCAGACCTTGTCCCCAAGATGGAATACAGGAGAATCGAGACACCTTTTGTCTGCATTTCTCTTCATCCTATGCTGAGCTAGTTCGAGAGCAGACTTGGTCTCCTACCAGACCCTTGCAAATTCTCTAGACAGAATATCTGCCACTGTCACAGTAGAGACAGGAGGAACCGGTAGAGGAAGACCAGGATGTTGCCCATAGAAGACAAAAAATGGAGATTTGGGAGAAGCTTCGCTGGTGTGATTATTATAAGAAATTTCGGCCCATGGTAGTAGGCCAGACCAGTCATTTTGATGAGCATTGGAGAAATGCCGGAGATAAATAAACAGGATCTGATTGGTATGCTCCACCTTGCCGTTTGACTGTGGATGATAGGCCGAAGAGAAATCAAGCGAGATGTTCAATGACTTACAGAGAGATCTCCAGAATCGAGTGGTGAACTGAACTCCACGGTCAGAAACAATATGCTGTGGAAGACCATGAATGCGGAAAATATGTTGAACAAAAATCTTCGCTAGCACAGGAGCTGAAGGCAGACCAGGGAGAGCAATGAAATGTGCCATTTTAGAAAAATGGTCCACAACCACGAGGATGATGGTACAACCACAGGAACGATGCAGATCAGTTAAGAAATCCATTGCAATATGTTGCCATGGAGCAGTAGGCAGAAGATGCCCGGAAGGTAGCCACCTGGGTACTTTGTTCTTGGCACAGAATGGGCAGGAGACGAAAAAAGCTTGGACATCCTTCAAAAGAGTCGGCCACCAGTAGTAGCGAGATATTAGATCAAGGGTTTTCTTGAAACTGACATGGCCCGCTAGCTTGGAGGCATGTCCCCAGAGCAACACACGTCTCCTGTTCCTCTCAGAAACTAAGGTCTTACTCGGAGGTAAAGGGGTCATAGAGACAGGAGCAGGTGTGATGACTCTAGCGGAGTCAATGATGTGCATGGATTCCTCCTCAGCGTCCACCGACAAGAAGGACCTGGATAGAGCGTCAGCTTTGAAGTTCTTTTCTCTAGGCAGAAAGCGAAGTTCAAAGTCAAATCGGGCAAAGAACAAGGCCCACCTGGCCTGTCGTGGATTCAGTCAGTGTGCAGAACGGATGTATGCCAAATTCTTATGATCCTTAAAGATGACAAAGGGATGTAAGGTTCCTTCCAACAGATACCTCCACTCCTCCAATGCCAATTTGATGGCCAAAAGTTCTCTGTCACCGATGGAATAGTTTCTTTCTGAAGACGAGAAACTCTTGGAGAAGAAACCACAAGGCACAAGACGACCAGTGGAGGACTTTTGAGAAAGCACAGCTCCGGCTCCGATAGCAGAGGCGTCAACCTCTAAAAAGAAGGGTTTATTAGCTTCAGGGCGATGGAGTAAAGGGGCGGAGGTGAATGCTTCTTTGAGAGACTGGAAAGCCTTTTCAGCCTCTGCTGGCCAAAGATGAGGATTGGCGCCCTTCTTTATCAAGGAGGAGATGGAAGCTGACAAGGAGGAGAAGTGAGGAATAAACTGCAGATAGTATTTCGCAAATCCTAGAAAACTCTGAATCGCCTTAACTCCAAGGGGATGAGTCCAGTTGAGTACGGCAGAAACTTTATCCGGATCCATACTCAGACCAGAATCCGAAATGATGAAACTCAAGAACGGCAGGGACGACTGTTCAAAGGCACACTTCTCAAGTTTTGCATACAGATGATTCTCACTTAGACGAAGAAGAACTTGCCGCATATGTCTCCTATGAGAAAGCAGATCCGGAGAAAACACAAGGATGTCTGTTGTGAATTCTGTTGTTGAACTCCCTCCTGTGGTCGTGAATGGTACTTCGGCGAGTTCTGTCCATGGACTCCCTCTGGTGGCTGTGAGTGAAGCTGCTGCTTCTGAGGTTCCTTACACAGGTGACATGGTTTATCCTTTGGTTGGCTGCTCTATTTAACTCCACTCAGATCGTTACTCCATGCCAGCTGTCAATGTTCCTGCATTGGTTCAGTTCGCTCTTGGATCTTTCTGGTGACCTGTCTTCTCCAGCAGAAGCTAAGTTCCTGATAGTTATTATTTGTTCATTGTTTCCTTGTCCAGCTGGTTCTCATGATTTTGTCTTGCTAGCTGGAAGCTCTGGGATGCAGAGTGGCATCTCCGCACTGTTAGTCGGTGCGGAGGTCTTTTTGCACACTCTGCGTGGTCTTTTGTAGTTTTTTGTGCTGACCGCAAAGATACCTTTCCTATCCTCTGTCTGTTTAGTAAGTCTGGCCTCCCTTTGCTGAAACCTGTTTCATTTCTGCGTTTGTGACTTTCACCTTTACTCACAGTCAATTTATGTGGGGGGCTGCCTTTTCCTTTGGGGAATTTCTCTGAGGCAAGGTAGGCTTTATTTTCTATCTCTAGGGCTAGCTAGCTCTTAGGCTGTGAAGAGGCGTCTAGGGAGAGTCAGGAACGCTCCACAGCTATTTCTAGTTGTGTGATAGGATTAGGGGTTGCGGTCAGCAGAGCTCCCACATCCCAGAGCTTGTCCTGTGTGAGTTTAACTATCAGGTCGTACCGGGTGCTCCTAACCACCAGGTCATAACAGTACAGCTGGCCCATAGTATTAATGCATCTCAATAGAGGGATAAGAGAAGTTCTGAGACCATTTTTTTTTCTTTGCACTGTGTTTTGTCTTTCTTTTCCCCTAAACCTTTGGGTGGTTCAGGACACAGGTGTAGATATGGACATTCAAGGTCTGCCCTCTTGTGTGGATCATCTCACTGCAAGGGTACAAAACATTCAAGATTTTGTGGTTCAGAATCCGATGTTAGAGCCTAGAATTCCTATTCCTGATTTATTTTCTGGGGATAGATCTAAGTTCTTGAATTTCAAAAATAATTGTAAACTGTTTCTAGCTTTGAAACCCCGCTCCTCTGGTGACCCCATTCAACAAGTAAAAATCATTATTTCTTTATTGCGTGGTGACCCTCAAGACTGGGCATTTTCCCTTGCGCCAGGAGATCCTGCATTGCGTGATGTTGATGCATTTTTTTTTGGCGCTTGGATTGCTTTATGATGAACCAAATTCAGTGGATCAGGCAGAGAAAATCTTGCTGGCTTTGTGTCAGGGTCAGGATGAAGCGGAGGTGTACTGTCAGAAGTTTAGAAAGTGGTCTGTGCTTACTCAGTGGAATGAGTGTGCCCTGGCGGCAATTTTCAGAAAGGGTCTTTCTGAAGCCCTTAAGGATGTCATGGTGTGATTTCCCACACCTGCTGGTCTGAATGAGTCTATGTCCTTGGCCATTCAGATCGATCGGCGCTTGCGTGAGCACAAGCTTGTGCACCATCTGGCGGTATTCTCTGAGCATGGGCCTGAGCCTATGCAGTGTGATAGGACTTTGACCAGAGCTGAACGGCAAGAACACAGACGTCGGAATGGGCTGTGTTTTTACTGTGGTGAATCCACTCATGCTATCTCCGATTGTCCTAAGCGCACTAAATGGTTCGCTAGGTCTGCCACCATTGGTACGGTACAGTCTAAATTTCTTTTGTCCGTTACTCTGATTTGCTCTCTGTCGTCCTATTCTGTAATGGCATTTGTGGATTCAGGCGCTGCCCTGAAATTGATGGACTTGGAGTTTGCCAGGCACTGTGTTTTTTTCTTGGAGCCCTTGCAGTATCCTATTCCATTGAGAGGAATTGATGCTACCCCTTTGGCCAAGAATAAGCCTCAGTACTGGACTCAATTGACCATGTGCATGGCTCCTGCACATCAGGAGGATATTCGCTTTTTGGTGTTGCATATCCTGCATGATGTGGTCGTTTTGGGGTTGCCATGGCTACAGGTCCATAATCCAGTGTTGGATTGGAAATCTATGTCTGTGTCCGGCTGGGGTTGTCAGGGGGTACATGGTGATGTTCCATTGTTGTCAATTTCGCCTTCCACTCCTTCTGAAGTCCCTGAGTTTTTATCAGATTACCGGGATGTATTTGAAGAGCCCAAATCCGGTGCCCTACCTCCTCATAGGGATTGCGATTGTGCTATTAATTTGATTCCTGGTAGCAAGTTTCCTAAGGGCCGTCTGTTTAATTTATCTGTGCCAGAGCACGCCGCTATGCGGAGTTATATAAAGGAATCCTTGGAGAAGGGTCATATTCGCCCGTCGTCGTCACCATTGGGAGCAGGGTTCTTTTTTGTGGCCAAGAAGGATGGCTCTTTGAGACCTTGTATTGATTACCGCCTTCTTAATAAGATCACAGTCAAATTTCAGTATCCTTTGCCGCTGCTGTCTGATTTGTTTGCTCGGATTAAGGGGGCTAGTTGGTTCACCAAAATTGATCTTCGAGGGGCGTATAACCTTGTGCGAATTAAACAGGGTGATGAATGGAAAACAGCATTTAATACGCCCGAGGGCCATTTTGAGTACCTGGTTATGCCATTCGGGCTTTCTAATGCTCCATCTTTGTTTCAGTCCTTTATGCATGACATCTTCCGAGAGTACCTGGATAGATTCATGATTGTATATTTGGATGACATTTTGATCTTTTCGGATGATTGGGAGTCTCATGTGAAGCAGGTCAGAATGGTGTTCCAGGTCCTTCGTGCGAATTCCTTGTTTGTGAAGGGGTCAAAGTGTCTCATTGGAGTTCAGAAGGTTTCATTTTTGGGTTTCATTTTTTCCCCTTCTACTATCGAGATGGACCCTGTTAAAGTTCAGGCCATTTATGATTGGACTCAGCCGACATCTGTGAAGAGCCTGCAGAAGTTCCTGGGCTTTGCTAATTTTTACCGTCGCTTCATCGCTAATTTTTTTAGTATTGCTAAACCGTTGACTGATTTGACCAAGAAAGGTGCTGATGTGGTCAATTGGTCCTCTGCGGCTGTAGAGGCTTTTCAGGAGTTGAAGCGTCGTTTTTCTTCTGCCCCTGTGTTGTGCCAGCCAGATGTTTCGCTCCCGTTTCAGGTCGAGGTTGATGCTTCTGAGATTGGAGCAGGGGCTGTTTTGTCGCAAAGAAGTTCTGATGGCTCGGTGATGAAACCATGTGCCTTCTTTTCTAGAAAATTCTTGCCTGCTGAGCGCAATTATGATGTTGGCAATCGAGAGTTGTTGGCCATGAAGTGGGCATTCGAGGAGTGGCGACATTGGCTTGAAGGAGCTAAACATCGCGTGGTGGTCTTGACGGATCACAAGAATTTGACTTATCTCGAGTTTGCCAAACGGTTGAATCCTAGACAGGCTCGATGGTCGCTCTTTTTCTCCCGTTTTGATTTTGTGGTTTCATACCTTCCGGGATCTAAGAATGTGAAGGCTGATGCCCTGTCAAGGAGTTTTGTGCCTGACTCTCCGGGTGTTCCGGAGCCGGCGGGTATTCTTAAAGGGACACTGTCACCTGAATTTGGAGGGAACAATCTTCAGCCATGGAGGCGGGGTTTTGGGGTTTTTGATTCACCCTTTCCTTAGCCGCTGGCTGCATGTTGGCTGCAATATTGGATTGAAGTTCATTCTCTGTCCTCCGTAGTACATGCCTGCAATATTGGATTGAAGTTCATTCTCTGTCCTCCATATTACATGCCTGCACAAGGCAAGATTGCCTTGTGCAGGCGTGTACTACGGAGGACAGAGAATGAACTTCAATCCAATATTGCAGCCAGCGGGTAAGGAAAGGGTGAATCAAAACCCCCCAAACCCCGCCTCCATGGCTGAAGATTGTTCCCTCCAAATTCAGGTGACAGTGTCCCTTTAAAGAGGGGGTAATTTTGTCTGCCATCTCCCCTGATTTGCGGCGCGTGCTGCAGAAGTTTCAGGCTGATAGACCTGACCGTTGTCCTAAGGAGAAACTGTTTGTCCCTGATAGATGGACTAGTAGAGTAATCTCTCAGGTTCATTGTTCGGTGTTGGCTGGTCATCCTGGAATCTTTGGTACCAGAGATTGGGTCACTAGATCCTTTTGGTGGCCTTCTTTGTCACGGGATGTGCGTTCTTTTGTGCAGTCATATGGGACTTGTGCTCGGGCTAAGCCCTGCTGTTCTCGTGCCAGTGGGTTGCTTTTGCCCTTGCCGGTCCCGAAGAGGCCCTGGATGCATATTTCCATGGATTTTATTTCTGATCTCCCTGTTTCTCAAAGGATGTCGGTCATTTGGGTGGTTTGTGATCGCTTCTCTAAGATGGTCCATTTGGTACCCTTGTCTAAATTGCCTTCCTCCTCTGATTTGGTGCCATTGTTTTTCCAGCATGTGGTTCGTTTGCATGGCATTCCAGAGAACATCGTCTCGGACAGAGGTTCCCAGTTTGTTTTGAGGTTTTGGCGGTCCTTTTGTGCTAAGATAGGCATTGATTTGTCTTTTTCTTCGGCTTTCCATCCTCAGACTAATGGCCAAACCGAACGAACTAATCAGACTTTGGAAACATATCTGAGATGCTTTGTTTCTGCTGATCAGGATGATTGGGTGTCCTTCTTGCCTTTGGCTGAGTTCGCCCTTAATAATCGGGCCAGCTCGGCTACTTTAGTTTCTCCATTTTTCTGTAATTCTGGTTTCCATCCTCGTTTCTCTTCAGGGCAGGTTGAGCCTTCGGACTGTCCTGGTGTGGATACGGTGGTGGACAGGTTGCAGCAGATTTGGACTCATGTGGTGGACAATTTGACATTGTCCCAGGAGAAGGCTCAACGTTTCGCTAACCACCGGCGCTGTGTTGGTCCCCGACTTCGTGTTGGGGATTTGGTTTGGTTGTCATCTCGTCATGTTCCTATGAAGGTTTCCTCTCCTAAGTTTAAGCCTCATTTCATTGGGCCATATAAGATTTCTGAAGTTCTTAATCCTGTGTCATTTCGTTTGGACCTTCCAGCTTCTTTTGCCATCCATAATGTGTTCCATAGGTCGTTGTTGCGGAGATACGTGGCGCCTATGGTTCCCTCCGTTGATCCTCCTGCCCCGGTGTTGGTCGAGGGGGAGTTGGAGTATGTGGTGGAGAAGATTTTGGATTCTCGTGTTTCGAGACGGAAACTCCAGTACCTGGTCAAGTGGAAGGGTTATGGTCAGGAAGATAATTCCTGGGTTTTTGCCTCTGATGTTCATGCTGCCGATCTAGTTCGTGCCTTTCATTTGGCTCATCCTGATCGGCCTGGGGGATCTGGTGAGGGTTCGGTGACCCCTCCTCAAGGGGGGGTACTGTTGTGAATTCTGTTGTTGAACTCCCTCCTGTGGTCGTGAATGGTACTTCGGCGAGTTCTGTCCATGGACTCCCTCTGGTGGCTGTGAGTGAAGCTGCTGCTTCTGAGGTTCCTTACACAGGTGACGTGGTTTATCCTTTGGTTGGCTGCTCTATTTAACTCCACTCAGATCGTTACTCCATGCCAGCTGTCAATGTTCCTGCATTGGTTCAGTTCGCTCTTGGATCTTTCTGGTGACCTGTCTTCTCCAGCAGAAGCTAAGTTCCTGATAGTTATTATTTGTTCATTGTTTCCTTGTCCAGCTGGTTCTCATGATTTTGTCTTGCTAGCTGGAAGCTCTGGGATGCAGAGTGGCATCTCCGCACCGTTAGTCGGTGCGGAGGTCTTTTTGCACACTCTGCGTGGTCTTTTGTAGTTTTTTGTGCTGACCGCAAAGATACCTTTCCTATCCTCTGTCTGTTTAGTAAGTCTGGCCTCCCTTTGCTGAAACATGTTTCATTTCTGCGTTTGTGACTTTCATCTTTACTCACAGTCAATTTATGTGGGGGGCTGCCTTTTCCTTTGGAGAATTTCTCTGAGGCAAGGTAGGCTTTATTTTCTATCTCTAGGGCTAGCTAGCTCTTAGGCTGTGAAGAGGCGTCTAGGGAGAGTCAGGAACGCTCCACGGCTATTTCTAGTTGTGTGATAGGATTAGGGGTTGCGGTCAGCAGAGCTCCCACATCCCAGAGCTTGTCCTGTGTGAGTTTAACTATTAGGTCGTACCGGGTGCTCCTAACCACCAGGTCATAACAGATGTCGTCCAAATACACCACAGTACAGGTGTAAAGTAGGTCTCGAAAAACATCATTCAACAACTCTTGAAAAACTGCTGGAGCATTGCATAAGCCGAAGGGCATCACCAAATATTCATAATGACCGTATCTGGTGTTAAATGCAGTCTTCCATTCGTCTCCGGAACGAATTCAGATCAAGTTATAAGCTCCTCTGAGATCAAGTTTAGTGAAGAATCGTGCTCCACGCAGATGATCAAAGAGTTCTGGGATGAGAGGAAGTGAATATTTGTTCTTAATGGTGATGTTATTGAGGCCACAGTAATCAATGCAGGGACGAAGAGAACCGTCCTTCTTCTTGACAAAGAAAAAAACAGCTTCTGCAGGTGAGGAGAACTTTCAAATAAAGGCTCTGGCCAGATTCTCTTGAACGTATTCAGACATGGCTTGAGTCTCGGAGGGTGACAGAGGATAAATACGACCTCTAGGAGGAGTAGAGCTGGAAACAAGATCAATCGGACAGTCGTATGGGCGATGCGGAGGTAAGACCTCAGCCTCCTTTTTGTTGAAAACATCTGAAAAACAATGATAAGCCTCGGGTAGATTCGCTAGTTCAGGAAACAAGGGAGAGAAAGTAGCAGGCTTGACGGAAAGCAGGCATCTGTTTTGACAAAACTGTCCCCAGGATAGGACGTCTCCAGTATGCCAGTTCAGAGTAGGTTCATGATTTCTTAGCCAGGGGAGTCCTAAAAGAAACGCATGGGATAAAGACGGTACAACATAGAACGCCAACTTTTCCCGATGTAGAGCTCCAATTTGAATTTCAATCTCCTCGGTGACGGAAGTAACGACCTCCCGCAAAGGCTGACCATCGACAGAAGCTATTTGCCTAGGAACCTCCAAGGATCTGACTGGAATCCCAAGCCTCTCGACCAGCTCAAGTTGAACAAAATTCTCAGCCACACCTGAATCAACATAAGCCTCAAGAGAAAAGCGACTGGAACCCATGTGTAAAATAACTGACAAAATCAAAGGTGGAGAGGAATCATGGCTACCTAGGGAGGCCTCTTTTACCTGTCCTAGGCGGAGGCGTTTCCCAGCTTCTGGGGACAGGAACGCAGAAGATGAGAAGCGCTGCCACAATAGAAGCATAAGCCCTGTGCGAGTCTCTCCTTTCGGCGTTGTTCAGCAGGCTTGAGGCGATCTACCTGCATAGGCTCAGGGGAAGAAGGGGAAGAGGCTGAAGTGGTTTGGGAGAAAGAAGTACTTCATGTAACAGAGGATAAACGAAAAGGTCTCCTTTCTCTGACAACCTCACGAGACCGCTCCTGGAAGTGAAAGTCAATGCGTGTCGCTAAAGAGATAAGGTCATTCAAAGCAGAAGGAGTATCCCGCCCTGCCAGCTCATCCTTAATACGAGAAAACAGACCTTGCCAAAATGCTACAACCAAAGCTTCAATATTCCAACCCAAATTAGAGGACAGCGTCCGGAAACGGATGGCATATTGGGCTACAGAAAGGGTACCCTGATTAAGGTTGAAAAGGGACTCAGTAGTCGACACCAGATGACCAGGTTCATCAAACACCTTGCAAAAGTGTCTAAAAAGAGAGCAAGTTGAGAAACCACTGGATTGGCTCGCTCCCAGAGGGTGTTCACCCAAGTCAATGCCTCGCCCTCCAAATGGGAATCCACAAAAGCTACCTTTGCTCGGTCGGTAAGGTACAATAGTGGAGATAATTCAAAGAGTAGTTGACACTGATTGAAAAACCTGTGACATAATTTAGGATCCCCACCATACCTGATGGCCTGGCTAGATGGGGCGAGGGCTGCGGAGCGGATGCCTGAACAGGAGCAGAAACGGCAGTCTGAAGGGAGAGAAACCGATTATCAACAGAGGCCCTATATTTCAAAATATGGGACTGAGTGTCCCGTTGTTGGCTTAACACTTGCTGAAGAGCAGCCAACTGAGAAGCGTTACCAGGGTCAGTAGACTGTAACACCACGAGACGAGACTCCATGTTCTTAATAAAGGACATGATTCTAGTCTGGTTCTCTCGCAAAAAAAGTAACTTTTTTTGAGTGGCAGAGACACCAGCGGGGTCCATGGCCTGATGATATTGTGATGGTTCATGGAGGGAAAAACAGAAAGTGGACCCTCTAGACCGTGATGACGAACCCCCCACGGATGAGATGACCAGATAAACCGCCCCATATACAGGGAGAGTTAGGGGCAGGCCCATGAGGGACTATCGCCAAGGAAGCTGGAGGACCGGGACGGGAGAAGACCAGGGAGTAGCGGAGAGGGTAGGAACACAGGATTGGCGAGTACCGCAGAGACACAGAGCCGATGGACATGACAGGGACAAAAGGATGGCGGGAACACTACTGCAACACAGACATTGCCGAAGCACTGCAGAGGCACGGGAGCTGACGGAGATATTGCAGCGGTGCGGAGAATGACGGGGAGACTACAGAGACACAAGGTTAGAAGAGATGCTGTAGGGGCACAGGTCCTGGTGAAGCAAAGGCAAAAACACAGAAACTGTCAGGGTTCTGGAAAGACAAGATAAACCCAAGGTCAGAGAGTAACGAACACACAGAGACCAAGAGCGGCCGGAAGCACAAATGATCATCAGGCACAGAGGGGCGGACGGAAGCAGTTTACATACCAGTGCGGCGCAGCACTTCCGGGCGAAGGTCCTCCAAGATGATAGAGAGGATGGGAAGAAGCACCAGCAAGAAAGGTTAGAAGTGCGCATGCGCATTGCTGAACCTGGCGTGCGCGCGCGAACAACGACCAGCAGAGGGCGGAAGCGCGCGCAGAGAAGAAGACGCTGCAGGAGAGGAGACGCGCCGGGACGTCGAGGACAGGTAAGTATGACAGGGCAGAGGAGGCAGCAGCAGCGGTATAATAGTCATTTTCTCTGTTCTAGGCAGGGACACTATATCTCCTTAACTGCCCACTGAGTAAATGTAGTGGTGGCTTTATCTGAGGCAGAAGGCTTTCTGGAGTATGTCCTACCACCATCGAAGGTTGCTCCATGTTTCTCTGTCCATGTTTCCTCCTCTACCTACCCCTCTTCCTCCATTGCCTTCTAATCCTGTCAGTGTAACACATGCACAGTCAACTTCATCACAGCCAGTTGGAAAACGACACCAGGCTATTCTGAAACATCTGTTTAGCGGAAATATCTTACACTGTGCAGCTGTGGATGGGGATCAAGAAAACAGACCTATGCGGTTAGTGCCACTGAACTTCAAGCTCTGCCTGATGGTGTGCGTTAACGGGAAAAATCTTGTAGCAGTTCTGGGCATAGCTCTTTTGACACTCATCCCTTGACTGGGGAATGTGCTTAATTTGGTGGTGAATATTTTCCTTAAAAATTTTCTCGAAATGCCACACCTGCTGCTGAAAGTGCGGGCAGTCTGTGCATGCTTTTGGAGTTCTCAACTTGCTGCTGCTTGCCTGTCTGTGCTGCAGCATCACTTCTGCATTCCAGCTTACCGCTTCATAAATGATGCACCAACAGAACACCACCACCTCATGAGTCACGACCAATGAGTGGGCCTCCAAGTGGGACGTGTGTGCCGTGTTGCGCTTCTTCAAGTACTCCACAAACATTGCCAGTGCTGATGACACCATTACCGGCATTACTATCTCATTTCTATGACTCCTTGAAAAAATACTTCAGGTGCTGATATATGTGGTGGTTACTCAGGAGGAAATGGCCATTATCAGGCCAGTGATACACACATGGCTCAGAGGGTGGGTTCCAGTAAAAAGCAGCCAAGTACACAACTGTCCAAACGGGACAGTATTGGAGGATAAGGAGGAGAAGGAGAAGGTAGAACTGTGTTCACAGTAGGGTGGCACTCAAAACAGCTCACGGGTATCACTGGAGCATGGTTGGGGGATACAGAGGACACAAACGATAAACCTCCCACTGATGATAGGTTGCAGTTGCTTATTGGCAGCCAGACACACATGAGCAATACATGCTGCTGTGTCTGCGCAATGATTGCCGAGTTGCCCGGATTGTTACCAGTGCTGATTACTGGTTGCCGTCCCTGTTGAAACATACCATACTTATTTCCATCACTTGAGTGGGATCACAACATCCAGTACCTCTAACTGATACAGTCCATATTAGCAGGAAGCAGGGTTTCAACAACATTGTGGAAGAGTATGTATCCACACATTTAATTTCTTGGTCTCCAAGTTGTACACATAGCCTGAGCTTGCCCTTTATGCCTTGTAGGTGCTGGCCTAAGAAAAATTGAGATGCTTAACACATAATTTGTGATCGGTCAGAGAGCTAACATACAAAAAACAAAAGATTGTCACTTCTAAGCTAATGTGAACAGGTGCAAACTAGGAGCAGCCACCTCCATATACAATATACAAAAAATGTTCAACTTTGTCATGCTAAAGCATGTAGACATGGAATATATGAAATATGAATAGCAATACTGCTCTGGATAATAATAAAAAATTTAGACGCTTAGCACATAATTTGGCCAATACATGTCAAATCATTAAAATGATCCAAGCTTGGATCCTACAGAACTTGTCTGTATTTTTGACTGACTAGTGAAGTATGAATGCCACAACCAGCCATTGTTATACATCACAGCAGTTTGTTCTATTTGCCATTCATAATGTTTTTGGGGCCTCCCAAAACAAAATAAGAAAAAACAAAAGCAAAAAAACAAAAACACACAGGAGCAAAAAACAAAAACAAACAAAATAAAAATCAAAAACACTGTTGGCTACCCCCTCCTCTGCCATGTCCTCCTCTCCACTTGAGCCTCGCCTCCTGGTTTTTCTTATTCTGTGTTATTTTAAGTCATTTTCCTATACACATTTTTTTGCAGGTCAATTGTCCTGCACTTACTCCAATTTTGCTTCCTTTTTCAACCCCCTAGTGCTTACCATGACCATTTTGGGGTTTATGGGGTACCTAGATAGAGGTAGCCCCTCTGGTGGAGTGTTTGCTGTTTCCTTTTTGGACAGCTCATCCATCTTTGGTCCTCATCTGATGCTCAACTCTCACCTGTACCTCCAAGTAGCTGCTAGCATGCGGCAGCGGGTACACCCCGGAACACCGCCTCGGCAGGCGGGCCAAACCAGGTGAGGGTAGCTGTTGGGTTTCTTTGAGACCTACAGTGATTTTCAAGGGTTTGCCTACCCTTGCATGTGAAGACTGGATATGGCAGACTGTGCGGAAGAAACCAAGATTCAACAGACAGACAAGCTATTTCCAGCACAGCGTTGTGGAGTGCTGAGAGGGCGCAGCGAGGCATATATAGGACACTGCTGGCCATCCACTGCACCCTGACCTATCTCCAGTTGTCTCGCCTAGTTCTTGCCACTGGGGCTTGATAGGTACGGGCGAGAGAGTGGGGTTGACGACTGCGCAACTCCTCCTCACTTTAATCCAAGTCAAGCGCAAGTCATGACCTCAACCACTGCATATCAAATCCAGTCCATAAAAGAAAGAAGAAATTGTGGCACTCACCCCAAAAAGCTGCTGAATTAATGTCCTTTATTCATCATACGATAAACCAAAACACTTATGGAGAGGCGGCTGGGATCGGGTAGCGGTGCGGAGAGTGAGAGGGAGGACGACGATCGTTTCGCGCAAATGCGCTTCCACGGGTCCAGGACCCGTGGAAGCGCATTTGCGCGAAACGATCGTCGTCCTCCCTCTCACTCTCCGCACCGCTACCCGATCCCAGCCGCCTCTCCATAAGTGTTTTGGTTTATCGTATGATGAATAAAGGACATTAATTCAGCAGCTTTTTGGGGTGAGTGCCACAATTTCTTCTTTCTTTTATGGACTGGACTTGGTTTTCTTTTTGTTGAGCACCCCCGGTATATTGCTGCTTTTGTGCTTGCTGCACGAGTCCTGTGGAGATCCAGTATTTCCTTTCTATGAAGATTTTGTGCATAATTGCCTAGTGCCGTCCATATACTTTACTCTGCTGCCCACTGCATATCAAAGGTCCTGTGGCAATGGGAGAGGGGCAAAGCAGCAGGTGTGGAGTCACTGGAAGCTGTAGTCACGAACCTGCACACAGGCGGTCCAGGCCATATGGTCGCTTTCCACTGGACCGAAGCAGCAGTGGAGTTCGGCAGCCTCCTGGGTGTCTGAGCAGTCCTGTTCAGGATCACTCTGCTCACCTCAATTGAGGATGGGGCTAGAAAAGGTGTCTCAAACATAGTCTGCTTCATTTCACCTGGCCAGTCTACCGCAGCTGGCGGGTTTCCCATACAGCAGTCAACACACAATAAAGAAAAAGAAAATGATGGTACTCAACCTTGGCACATGGAATGTGAGAACTCTGCTAGATAATACCAAGGCAGATAGACCAGAGAGAAGAACGGCATTGGTTGCTCGGGAGCTAGCTCATTACAAGGTTGATATAGCAGCTCTCAGCGAAACATGCCTTGCAGACAAGGGTCAATTGACAGAGCATAGTGGTGGATATACATTCTTCTGGAGTGGTCAAGGCAGCACTGAAAAATGAGAAGCAGGCGTGGGATTTGCTATCAAAACTCATCTTGCTCGTAAACTTACCTGGCTTCCGGAGGGCATCAACGACCATCTGATGACATTTCAGCTCCCACTTACAAACAAGAAACACGCAACTCTGATCAGTGCCTATGCTCCCACGATGACTAATCCGGATGACATTAAAGATAAGTTCTACGATGAACTTGACACACTTATTTCAGCAATCCCACAGGCAGACAAACTCATTATACTTGGAGACTTTAATGCCAGAGTGGGAACAGACCATCAAAACTGGGAAGGGGTCTTTGGGAGACACGGCACTGGCAAATATAACAGTAATGGCCTGCTGCTCCTCAAGATGTGTGCCGCACATGACCTTGTCATCACCAACAATTTATTCCGCTTACCCACACGCAAGAAGACATCATGGATGCACCCACGCTCAAGGCATTGGCATCTCATTAATTACATCATTACCAGGAAAAGGGATGAGACGGACTTTAGAGTGACAAGGGCCATGTGCGGTGCAGACTGCTGGACTGACCATCGCCTCATTGTGTCTAAGTGCAGGCTCCACATCCTGCCTTTGAGGAGACCCCAAGGGCAGAAAACGACAAAGAGGCTGAATATCTATAAGCTGCAAAATAAAAGAATTGCAAGGGAATTTGCCAATGACCTTGATGGCAGACTGTTAAATATACTACAGGCAGAGGAGATTGGCGTTGAGGAACAGTGGACAATTCTGAGAGCTGGTGTTTATAATACTGCTCTGGAGCATCTTGGATCAGCATCCAGAAATAATCAAGACTGGTTCGATGAAAATGACAAAGAAATAAAGACAATCCTAGAAGAGAAACATCAGCGGTATAAGGTGTATCAAAATGACCCCACGTCGTTAGCTAAGAAAGGTGCCTTTACCAACATAAAAAGAAAGGTACAAATCAAGCTATGCGAGATGCAGGCTATCTGGTTTAGCAAGAAGGCCGACGAAATTCAGGGCTATGCAGATACCCATGACTAGAAATGCTTCTACGATGTGCTCAAAGCTGTATATGGACCCCAGTCATCAAGCTTTTCATCTCTGTTTAACGCGAATGGAACTAAGCTGCTGACAGAAAAGAAACAAATTCTGGAATGGTGGGCTGAGCTTTTTAATAATATTCTTAATCGCCCTGCCAATATCAATGATGAGGCTATTGCTCGCCTTCCCCAGGTAGAAATCAACAAGGAGCTTGATGTTCTTCCAAGTGGAGATGAAGTGAGGAAAGCAGTAAAATAACTTTCTTGTGAAAAAGCACCCGGAAATGATGCTATACCTGCTGAAGTATATAAAGCTGGCAGCCCTGTTCTGATGCAAACGGTGACCAAACTATTCCAATATATGTGGACAAAGGAAAGGCTCCCCAAGAGATGAAAGATGCCAGCATAATTCACATATACAAGAGGAAAGGTAATCGCCAATCTTGTGACAACCATCGAGGCATCTCCCTTTTGTACACTGCAGGCAAGATATTGGCTCATCTCTTGCTCAACTGCCTTTTACATCACCTTGAGCAAGGACTATTACCCGAAAGCCAGTGTGGTTTCCGTGCTAAACGTGGAACAGTAGATATGGTCTTTTCAGCACGTCAACTTAAGGAAAAGTGCCAGGAGCAACACCGTGACCTTTATGTAACTTTTGTTGATCTGACCAAGGCTTTTGACTCAGTCAGTAGAGACGGCCTGTGGAAGATCATGGCAAAATTTGGCTGCCCGAGCAAGTTCATCTCAGTCATTCGGCAGTTCCATGATGGCATGATGGTGAAGGTTCTGAATGATGGAGACGTATCTGAGGCTTTCCCAGTAACAAACGGCGTAAAACAAGGCTGTGTGCTTGCTCCAACCCTGTTCAGTATGCTGTTCTCTGCAATGTTAAGTGATGCCTTTAACAACTGTGAAGATGGAATCCAGGTTAGGTACAGGACTGATGGCAAGCTATTCAACCCAAAACGCCTGAAGGCGGTTACGAAAGTGCATTAGACTGTTATCCGTGAATTACAATTTGCTGATGACTGTGCACTTAACCCTAGCACAGAACAGCAGATGCAGCATGAAATGGACTGTTTTTCACAAGCCTCTGACAGTTTTGGTCTCGAGATCAACATTAGAAAAACCAAAGTCATGTATCAACCGGTTCTAGGAAAACTGTACAAGGAGCCATGTATCACGGTTAAGGAGCAAAACCTCAAAGCAGTCGATAACTTCACCTACTGTACTTAGACAGCCCACTTTCCCATGAAGTAACCATAGACGCTGAGGTTAATAACAGAATCGCCAAAGCCAGTGCCACCTTCTGGAGACTGCGTAAGAACGTCTGGGAATGAAAGGGACTCAGCCTTACCACCAGGCTGAAGGTCTACTGCGCGGTGGTCCTCACCACACTTCTCTATGCTAGTGAGACCTGGACAGTGTACAGCCGGCATGCTAAACAGCTTAATCATTTCCACATGAGTTGCCTCCGCAGACTCCTCCACATCAGGTGGCAAGACAATGTCCCGGACACAGCAATTCTGGAACAAACTGGGCTCTGCAGCGTTTACACTCTCCTGCTGAAAGTCCAAGCCAGGTGGGCTGGACATGTGGTCAGAATGCCTGACAACCGACTACCGAAACAACTGCTGTACGGAGAACTGGACCAAGGAAAGCGAGCAGTTGGGGGGCAGAAGAAGCACTATAAAGACTGCCTTAAGGTGTCTCTCAAAAACTTGGAAGTCAACAACAATGAATGGGAAGAGCTTGCCCTGGATCATCCAGATTGGCGGGGCAGGATCACCTCAGGAGCACATGCAGCTAAAGATAGGAAAATCTGTGACGCAAAAAGAAAGCGTGCTGTACGCAAGGCACAAGTAGAATCTGGTCTACTGACCACATCTGCTTCCTTATGTCAAGCATGTGGGTGAACCTTCTGGGCCCAGATTGGACTCATCAGCCACATCCAAACCCATAACTAGTAATTCTCTTCTAACCCTGAAGTCATGGTCATCTTCGAAAATGAAGGACGAACATCACCACGACCATTTCACGACACCAAACTTTGGGTCCCCATTGACTTCTATTGGGTTCAAGATCAATTTCTGGTCAAGTTTTGATACATGAACCTAACTTTGGATTACATTTTGACCAAACCTGATGAACCCGAACATCCACTGGTCTGTTGATTCCTAGTCCTTTAAGGGAACCTGTCAGCAGTGACCTTTCAGCAGTCTGCATTATGAATATCAAATCAGAGCACACCTACACCAGCCCCGCCTTAGGGCATGAGAATCTCATTAACACAAAACTGAAAATAAAAATTAAAAAACAGCCAGAAGACAGATTTCATCAACCAAAGTATCATTTTAGTCAGTATAACGTCGTTGACCTGACACTGTGTGTAGGCTACTATGCACAATCCTGCTGACAGGTTCCCTTTAACTATTATTTGGGAAGCAATCGAGATTACAAATTTGGAAATATTGTTCTTTAGGTTTATGTCATTGGAACTTTTTCATGACAAGAACAAAATAGCAAAAATCTTTAACTCCTTCATGACCCCAGCTTTTTTTGTTTTTGCGTTTTTGTTTTTCAATCTTCTCATTCCCAGAGCCATAACTTTTTATGTTTCCATCAATATGGCCATGTGAGGACTTATTTTTTGCTGGACAAGTTGTACTTTTTAACGACATCATTGGGTTTAGCATGTTGTGTACTAGAGAACTTGAAAAAAATACCAAGTGCGGTGAAATTGCAAAAAAAGTGCAATCCCACACTTGTTTTTTGTTTGGCTTTTTTGCTAGGTTCACTAAATGCTAAAACTGACCCGATATTATTATTCCTTGGGTCATTACAAGTTCATAGATACCAAACATGTCTAGTTTATTTTTTACCTAAGTAGTAAAAGAAAATTCCAAACTTTGCTAGAAAAAAAAAATTGCACAATTTTCCCATACCTATAGCTTCTCCATTTCTCGTGTAATGGGGTCGGGTGAGGGCTTATTTTTTGCATGCTGAGGTGACGTTTTTACTGATACCAATTTGGTGCAGAAACTGCAAATACGTTCTTTTGATCGCCCGTTATTGCATTTTAATGCAATGTCGCAGAGACCAAAAAAAGTAATTCTGGCCTTTCAAAATTTTTGAAACCTTTAGCTATCAGGTTAATCCTTTTTTTATTGATATATCGGGCGATTCTGAACACAGCTATACCAAATATGTGTATGCTTGATTTTTTTATTGTTTTATTTTGAATGGGGCAAAAGGGGGGGTGATTTAAAGTTTGATATTTATTTTTGTCATATTTTTTAAAACATTTTTTTTTACTTTTGCCATGCTTCAATAGCCTCCATAAGAGGCTAGAAGCTGGCACAACTCGATCGCCTCTGCTACATAGGAGCGAAGCATAGATCGCTCCTATGTAGCTGAATTACAGCATTGCTATGAACGCGGACCACAGTGTCAATAGACCTCTGGTTGTCATGCCGATGCATCGCTGACCCCCGATCACGTGATAGGGTCAGCAATGCTCTCATTTACGGCCTGATGGAACGAAGCGCTAGTTAAATGCCGCTGTCAGCTCAGCTCTGGTGGTGAGTCCGCATCAAAACCAGGACATGTTAGCTGTTTTGAACAGCTGACATGTGCCAGCAATGGACACAATGCCAGCAATGGACAATCACCCCTAGGATACCCTAAAAACAGTTATTTATGATCCAATTTGTTTCTTACCTCTTAGTTACCTTGTTAGGTTTTCTCATCAATGGAAGGATTGATTTTAATATTTTTGTTGTGGCCCCCTGGGCCTTTCATTTGAGAGCATACCCTTCATTTTCAATATAAAAATATTGTCAAATGAACCTCAAGAGAATAATATAAACTATACTCTGCAAAGTACCAACTCTAAGCTGATTTGGCCATACATGCCTGGACATGTCCCTAACTCAAGTTGTTGGAGGTAGAGCTGGCTGTGGGCTGTTGGTTTATATTGTGTTTATGAGTTCAGTTTTGGGACTTATTATTGTTTTTTTACTCTTATATTAGACCTGGGTCGAAATTGACCCCAACAACACAAATGTTATAATTTTAATAAGAGCATTTTACAATTTAGTAAAATAGTTTTATTTTATTGTATTTTGTTTAACAATAAGTTCCTGAAAAAGTCAAAAAGTCTTGATGCAATAAACAAATGTATGTAGAATTTGTATGCATTTAAAACCTAAAATGGGTCGGTCACGACCCTAACACTAGAGGAAGGTTAAAGGAGTCCTCTGGGGTGATGGTATGGTGGCTAGATGGTGATGCTTCCCACAAATGAAGCGGGGTCCCCAGGGCTCCCAAGGTGCATGGAAGGGAAGATGTGTTGCCAGTAAATAACAGAGGACTCAGGGTTGCAGTCTTTACCTGGTTTACTAATGGTAGCAGGCCACAATCCAAGATACTGGCAACAGGTACAGAAGGAGTCCAGGCAGCCCAGAAACAAGTGGAAATCCCCTTGGCAGGTAAGGTTGGGAGCCTTCCACTTTGAACTCACTATTAGTCCCTTGCTACCTGAAGTGTCCTAACAAGGACCTCGTTCTTTCCTGTCCTGGGACAGTACCTATATGGAAGGCAGCTTGAGCCGTTCCTTCTGGGGTCTCTGCTCTGTGACTCCAGGCTCCAGGATGCTGCTGTACCACAGGTGTTGTACAGGCAGTTTACGTATAGTCCTATGCCCTCCGGTTCTGCTGGGGGGCTTGCAGTTCCCCACTGCCTCGGGCTCCCGGTGCCTGATTTCTGCACTCTGGCTCAAAGGAGACCCACTCACAGGCTCCTCTAGCCCTTAATTTCTCCTCTGCTCCTTCTCTGTCTCTGTTCACTCTCAACTGAACTGACTCCTCCTCCAGACCAGGATCTATATATCTCAGGGGAGCTCCCCTAAAATTGGGTTTATAGCTCCCCTCCTGACCTGGAGTCAGAAGGTGTGTGCAAGATTACCTGCCAAAGGAATCCCTCTTGTTTCCAGGCATGGCAGTACCCTCCCCAAGAGGAGGGCAGCATCACTGTGGTACCCGAACTCCTGGGGTGCCACAAGTACAGTGAAAGTAATAGTAGTAATAATAGTAGAATCAGTAGCAGTGTTTCCTGTAGTAGTTCCCGAATATTTGTTCTCCACATCATTATGAGATCACTTGTCTCTACTCTTATTACTAATCGTGATGATTTTTGTTATTTTTACTCTTGGATAGTGGCAGATTATGAGCTATGTGGGTCTTACTATCCACACTGAGAACATCGACAGGTGCAAGAAATTGATTTCTTTTGTTCCGTAAACAGAAAAATGGATTTTTAGATGCATATTTTCAGTCCTGACAAATGGCGCAACAACTGTCGTACACAAACACAAGCCCAGGAAATGTCACAATACCCCTGACCTCCCAGAACAAGGCAGCAGCTGGCTGTGTCTGCAGGCCATGTGGCTAATTAGAATAAGAGGAAGAGGAATAAAGATAATTAGCCACGAACAAATAATTCTCCACCTACACCAAACTGGTGATCCTTAACAACGCCAATGCTAGGAAATGTGTCCCAGAGGAGGCTGAGATTATGGGGAATATGTGACTTTCTTCCCTGTAGGTAAACATACATATTACTACTACAGCACTGTGGACGTACATGTAGTCATTATATTCTGCTGATAATGATAATTATTATTATTTATTATTATAGTGCCATTTATTCCATGTGCTTAACATGTGATAATCCAGCTGTACCTGCCATGGATTACACATAGTCCCAATAGTATGGCATCTGTTATACAGTGCTGTGAATACATGACTTCCCATGTATATTTATATAGATCTAGGTATATGTACATACATAATAAGGAAATACGCAAATCACAAGATGCATAGACATGGTAAGGTAATGATATGTAAATTGTGAAAAAAATTCCAAGTGTGTTGAAATTGCAAAAAAAAGAGCAACTCCACAATAGTTTTTTTAATATTTTCTTATTCTCTAGGCCAATACGAGTATGCAGATACCAAACATGTATAGGTTTTTTTTTTTACTTAAGTGGTAGAAAGAAATGAGGAAATTTGTCTGAAAAACAAAATTAATTTGTGCCGCCATTTTCCAAGACCCGTAATATTATCATTATTTTAGTTTTGGGGTACTGTGATGGCATATTTTCTGGGACCTGAACTGAAATTTTTATTGTTACCATTTTGGGGTAGATACAATGTTTTGATTGCCTGCTATTGCAATGTTGCGGCTAAAAAAATGTAAATATGATATTTTGATTTTTTTTCTCACTTCACAATTTATTGATTCGATTTTTAAAAAATATTTTGATAGATTGGGCTTTCATGAATGCGGTGATACCAAATATGGGCATTTTATAAATTGTTTTATTTTTAATGGGGCAAAAGGGGGAGTGATTTGAACTTTTGCATTTTTTAAATTTTTTTCATATTTTTTAAATGTTTTTTTTTTATATTTCACTTTATTTAATAGTCCCCTTAGGAGAACTGAAGCTGCAATTGTCTGCTTGCCTGCGCTATACATAGCAAGGCTTCAGCTCAGCTATGGGAAGCATAAATCATGATCTACTATGAATGCCATCCACTGTCTGGCTTTCACAGGAGTAATGACATTCACTGGGGATGGCAGTAGATCCCTGGCTTTTATGACAGCCCATTAGCGCCGAGCAATCATGTGACATGGGCACCGATGGGCGGAATGAATGTAGCTCTTCTGCCCGGAGAGTGCTAAATACAACAGTCAGTGACGAACAACAGGATCTAACTGGTTAACAGCTGTGGGCATATCAGAGCTCCAACCGTGGCTGTTAAAAGCACATGATGTCTGATTATATCAGTTATCATTAGTGTTGAGCATTCTGATACCGCAAGTATCGGGTATCAGACGATATTTGCGGTATCGGAATTCCGATACCGAGTTCCGATATTTTTGTGATATCGGGAATCAGTATCGGGATTAAGATTAATGTGTAAAATAAAGAATAAAAATAAAAAATATTGATATACTTACCCTCTGACGCGCCCTGGTCGTCACCGCTGCAACCGCCTTGCTTTCGTTCCGAAGAATGAGCGTGTAAAGGGCCCTCGATGACGTTGCGGCTTGTGATTGGTCGCTGAGCGGTCATGTGACCGCTCACGCGACCAATCACAAGCCGCGACGTCATCGAATGTCATTAACGCGCTCAATCCTAAGAATGAGCGCGTTAATGACCTTCGATGACGTCGCGGCTTGTGATTGGTCGCGTGGGCGGTCACATGACCGCTCAGCGACCAATCACAAGCCGCGACATCATCGAAGGCCCTTAACGCGCTCATTCTTCGGAACGAAAGCAAGGCGGTTGCAGCTGTGACGACCAGGGCGCGTCAGAGGGTGAGTATATCAATATTTTTTATTTTTATTCTTTATTTTACACATGCATATGGATCCCAGGGCCTGAAGGAGAGTTTCCTCTCCTTCAGACCCTGGGATCCATTACAGGATACCTTCCGATATTTGTGTCCCATTGACTTGTATTGGTATCGGATATCGGTATCGGCGATATCCGATATTTTTTGGATATCGGCCGATATCATCCGATACCGATACTTTCAAATATCGGACGGTATCGCTCAACACTAGTTATCATATGCTTGAAAAGATTTGGACTAGGCATGCAAGCCCACATCAAAGGCAGGGACACAACCCTTGACGTAAATACATGACAATGGCCATGAAGGGGGTTAATGGTTTCCAATACACTTGCTGAATACAGTCGGGGAAATCTTCAAGATCCGCTGCTGGCAGCTTCCTGTGCAATTGCCTGCCAACAACTTCTCAGATGTGCTTGATGGAAGACTAGTCTGGAAACCCAGCAGGCCAAATATGAAAAACGTCTCCTGTGGCACTTTGGAGAAATTGGTCAATCACAAGCCGCGACGTCACCGCTACGTCACTGCAAGGTCTTGGAAGGCTGATTCTAAGGAAGGAAGGTTCCCGGTTAGTACCAGGGCGCGTCAGAGGATAAGTATGGCGATATTTTTTATTTTAATTCTTTATTTTACACTTAAATCTGAATTCCGATACCAATTCCCGATATCTTAAACATATCGGGAATCGGTATCGGAATTCCGATTCCAGATTCAGAAGATCGCCGACTTCATGGCCGACCCCACACAGGGGTCGGGTCGGGTTTCATGAAACCCGACTTTGCCAAAAGTCGGCGACTTCTGAAAATTGCCGACCCGTTTCGCTCAACCCTAGTCCCAACCAATAGCAAGACCAATTTCTGGCTTTCATTGTTTCCAAGACAAAATCATTTATCTATATATTATCTATCTATCTATCATCTATCTATCATCTATCTATCATCTATCTATCTATCTATCTCTTATCTATCTCTTATCTATTATCTATTATCTATCTATCTCTTATCTATTATCTATTATCTATCTATCTATTATCTATCTATCTATCTATCTATCTATCTATCTATCTATCTATTATCTATCTATTTATCTCTCTATCTATCTACATCTATCTATTATCTATCTATCTATCTATTATCTATCTATCTCTGCAATGTATTATATCTCTACTTGTACCATCATTTAATCATTTACACTTGGCAGAGAAATATCCTTTGTTTTGTGCAGCAATGAATCGAGTCTTTTGATGTCATCATTATCCCTATATTAGGCAGGTGTGACCTGAGCATCGGCGAGCAGATGTTAGTCCAAAGGTCTCAGTTCGACAAATTGACTTTCATCATTTAAGATCCATTCATTAAGGAGAAACAAATATCTTCACTTTGATTTCATTTCTTCTCGGTAGTTTGCTTTACCTTTAGGGGCTTCACCTTAGTTCTTCAAAACAGATCTGGATTCTTGAATAGCATGAAACATGAAAACGACCTTCTTATGACTTTCAAAGCTGATGTTTGTATTCTTGAGGGGATAGAGATTCCCTTGATGGAAAATGTTCATAAAAGAGAATAGAAAAAGCTACAGGTGGTGTTCAGTTTCACAGTTTGCACTTGCTATAGAAAACTGGAGTAATATAATCCACTATATGATGTATGCCCCATGAAAAAAGAAAACTTCATTAGGCTTTTAGCCATTTTTAATGCATTTAGTCATGCATTTCCCATGCTTAGTTTTTCATTATTAGCAAATCTTCTAAGTGTTAAATTATTTTTACATTTCAGTATTAGAAAATATTTCTATCCATTCACTAGTGATGAGCGACTTTACTAAAATTTAAATTCAACAGTTCATTCTAATTTTTTCAAGAAATTGGATTTGCTTTTAAGTTATTCTCAAGTCAAATGCTCCTTATCATCTTTCTACACTCCAGAGCATAATAAAGGTAGGGTGAAATAAAAATATTCACCTCGCTGCTCACTTGTTCCCCTGCTGCAATTCGCTGCTTTGTCCTCAACGCATGCCCTTATGGCTCCTTCTTGACATGTCCACCATGCGTGACATCCTCTTCATCAATCTTCATTCTGCACTGGTGCTCCCGTTGCAGAACAGATCTCTCACATCACAATGAACACCGTTGTGATACGTTTCGATGACGCATGTTGTACTCGGCCCTGGAAACCCTGTTGTAGAGGAGGACATCGCTCATCCTCGACTAGTAAAGAAGAACCCAGAGGAACTTGTACAGAGGACCGGACAGGTGGCTGAAGTGGTGGAAAACATGAGCCATGAAGTGTGTATTTTTCACCCGTTTCAAAAATGAAATAATAGCCATCCTGATGAACGGAATCACAAAAAAATTTGGATTCAGGAGAAATTTTTGTAAAATCTTTTTGCAAATTTTTTGTAAAATTCAAGGAAATTGATTTGCACATTTTTACTAGTTACCAAATGTACTTGCAAATAAATACATAACTATAAAAGAGATGATGACCAATATTAACAAGCATTATTACATACAGTGGCATGAAAAAGTTTTGGCACCCCTGATCAAAATTACTGTTATTGTACCCAAAATTTTACATGCTACAGTCACTATGTATCATCATGACATACATAACAGAAAAATAGCAAAAATGTCTTGGATATTTACTAGGATTGGGGTTTCTTGTTTCCACCCTGTGAAATGGTTGGGAGATCCACTTCTTCACCTATACTTCTTCACCTATACAAAACATGAACATGTCAATTTATAAACACATTACAATCAACACTACACTACAATTTATATCATGCATACAAACATATCAATATGATATAATAGGTTATTTGTGAATAATTCTATAGGCTTTTCAGAAAGGAAGCCAAATCTGGCCAAATAGTTATGCTTTACCAGTAGGTACGGACTGGGGCTGAAATTCAGCCCTGGCATTTGAATTCACACAGGCCCACGTTGTACTCGTCCCCATCAACCAGATGGGATATATTACTAATATTACCCTAGATTGAGTGAAGGAAGATTTTCTACGAGACCAATATTTCTACTGATACCGGTGGCCTGCTGGGGTCAGTGACGGAGCCAGTAATTTTGTGATTCGTCACAACTCTTAACAGTATGAGTGTCTTGAGAACACCATTTCTGTTAACAATATAGCAGACATGGCGGCCCATGACCTGACAGGCCCTTCTGGCATTTGCCAGAATTGCCAGATGGCCAGTCCGGCCCTGCTTACCAGGCGTTCAAATTATTGACTAACTACTTAATACATAAATATGCCAGGTTTGTCAAAGCAAGAGCTGTTCATTAATGAGGATCCCAAGGTGGAGGCCCTTCTTCATGACATCCATATGACCTAAAATAAAATATACTAATGCCACATCTCTTGTTCCTGCGACGTCTTCTACTGTCGCCAGTCACAACTGTATTCATTTTGCGGCAGATCTTGTGATAGAGGAGATGTTGGAACGGCTTTAATGGCGTAGGTCAGTGGTCCCCAACTCCAGGCCTCGAGGGCCGCCAACAGTGCAGGTTTTCAGGATTTCCTTAGTATTGCATCGGTGGTAATGTGATCATCTGCACAGGTGATGAATCCAACCCCTGTGCAATACTAAGGAAATCCTGAAAACCTGCACTGTTGGCGGCCCTCGAGGCCTGGAGTTGGGGACCACTGGCGTAGGCTCTGCTCAGCCATTTAGATTTGTGTGGCTAGAACCTGCAGTGCCGTCTGACAGTATGGGTTTGTGTGCTGTCCAGCTGGAGTTATCAGCTCCCTGTTCCAGCCAATTTGAGAGCACCACACTCAACTCAGCTGCCAGATATAGCCTTGTGATTCTCTGGTTCTGTCCGGTTTATTTAGCTCATTCCTATCATTGTTTCTTGTTTTGACCTCAACTTTTGTTTCTGACTATTCTTACGGATTCTGATGTTGCACCTTTCCTGCCCTCTTTGATCTGGCCCTGCTACCTGACCACTCCTGCCAACCTGCACCACCGATCAGCAGTATATTCAGTGGCCCCAGCCCAAGGTCCCCTGTTTATGCTCAGATCCCTTTACAGGGGCTAAAGGGCGAAGGCCATGGCAACCCCTGAGATCTGTTAAGTGGAGTGGCTTGCGCTTAGCCTGTCTGCGGTAGCCATTTTACAGCAGCCAGGTGACCACTGACAGAAAGTCCTTACATTTACGATTTGCAATCATGAGGAAAACCACTTTAATTAAGAGAATTGCAGACTAATTTATAATTAATAAAATGTTGCCTATTTGCAGATTATAAACATTAACATTTTAACAGAATAACAATTTCTACTTGTCAATTTTGGAAAAATTACAAAAATTTGCAGCAATTACAACATTTGGCATGAAGATATCAAGACATTTGGATACGGCTTGTACAATATTCCTTTGTGGCAAATCGCCAAAGACTTTTAAGACCGATTGAGTAAATAGAGCCCCTCATTTATAATTTACATAAAATTTAGAATTTATTGGAAAGCGTTTGACGGTGTAACTTAGCTGGAGAGGAGCGACTACATGTATACAGTAGACGATTTACAATTCTTAAAGCTGCATGCTTCATTGCTCTTTGTATAAGAATTTTCTGTAGAAATACTAGACAATAATGCAGTGTGGAGGAAGGTGATCAAAGTGGCTTTTCTGGGCTTCAATTTCTAATCCCGGTAAGATGAACTGTTTTTGTTATTCAGATGGAGAAAGACACAATAATGAATGGGGTTTAACTGGTCTTGTAAGAGGTTTAGAAATGATAATACTGTGTAATGAAGATAAAGAGAATGTTTTTCTTTCAGGGCTTCTCACCCTTTAAATTTCATGTCTTGATCACAATCAGAAATTCAATAGAGAGAACTGCGGGACAATTTTATGCAGTTTCAATGTCATAATAAAGGGACGTTCAGGAAGCTACAATTATAAGATGAAATATTTTTCAGTTCGAGATGGAGACAATGGTCACAAAGAGGCAGTTTGAGCAAAATGATAGAATGCTCTCAATAGGATTACCCGTGGGGATCCAACCTGAAGCCTGATATTGTACGGAATATGTTCAGAATGAAACCATGTTTGCATCAGACATTCTAGAAATGAATTTTTCCGTGATGACTGGTGACCCATAAATACATGCAGGGTCAGATCAAACTGAAAAATAGTTCTGCTTCACAAGGTTCAGACAAAATAGCAATTGGTCAGGTCTACTCTTTAGACCATTTAGCGTACACAAGGGTGCAAATTGGATATTTCCCATAAGACCGAACATTTCAGATTTCAAAGATGGTTATAACGAGACCAAAAGAATAAGAAAAGGGTAACTAGACAACTTGTTCTTTAGAAGGACTTTTTGTCTAGACCTGAAAATATCCATAAATATTCTTGGTATTGACATGGAAGCACACGGAACACCATGTGGAGGCTGATATCATAAGCATTGTGGAAGCAGCAGATGATCTTGTAGGAGCATTGACCTGTCCACTCATGAGATTATGCTAATAAGGACACAGCTGAACTTGACAGTGGCACGTCATGGGTGGGATTGTAGCACAATCAGGTCATGGGAATGATGACAGCAGCAGGAGATGGAGGATTGTGATGATCTTGTAGGAAGAAGTGACCTGTCCACTCATGTGATGAGGTTATGGACATCTATGACTATATGTATTCTGTTTGAATATGTTTTATCCTAAACGTGACAGCTGATATTGGACTGTTAGAATTAGCATTAATATTCTATGGTTATTAAAAAAAAAAAACTGGTTTTGCATTTTTAGCATTTGTAATATGAGATACCGACTTTATATTTAAACTTAATATTTCAAGTGAAAACAAATGATATAACGAGATCATGATGTGAACATCTTAAAAATCATTACGAATCAATTGTTTCAATCATTTCACAACAGCAATGAGGGTTTCTTAAAAACAGGAAAATTGTCTTAAAACTTTTTTTTTGTTGTTGAATTTATTTTTGTAAAACATTAATAACTAAGACTTCCACGTGACGATGGAGCACAATAATGACAATTTTTTTCTGTGTTCAGGTCAAAACGTATATGACGAAACCACAGGGCAGCGGTGAGGTTGTGCTTACGACACATAAGGAGCAGAATGCCTCATGGTATACATGATAGGTGTCTAGTTTTTTTTTGCTGCTACTTTTGCACCATTCACTGATTCCCAGGCACTGGTACGTGCCACACTGATGACACAAGGATGTCATCCGTCTGTCATCAGTGTGCATGTGTGCGGGACGTTTTGCGGCCTGTACTGCTACCAGAAATACTGACGTCTAAGGCTGGGTTCCCATTGCGTTATGGGAACGTGCTTAACGGACAGCGTTGCACGGCGAAATTAACGCCGTGCAACGCGTCCGTTAGCGCGCCCATTCACGGCAATGGGAACGCGCAGCACTAGCGCGTGCCATGTTCGGCACGTGCTAGCGACGCGCCGGTGTTTCCTGGCGCGCCGCGGACGCTGCTTGCAGCGTCCGAGGAGCGCCCGCGGTCCGTTCCCCGCTCTCACAGATCGGGGATCTGCGAGAGCGGGGACGTTACCGCGACCCCAGGACGCGGCTCCATTAAAAACATTGCGTTAGCGCAACCCGCTAGCGCTAAATGACCCTAGCCTAAAAGAGCTCCTAGTGAACTTGGTAATTTACTGAACTTTGACCGATTTTTGCCATGTTTTACGAAAAAGCTCGGAAATCCAAACATGAATCCGAATGAGCAATGTTTGTGCCAAATTTGACATTGGCGAACGTTTTCTGAACAAGTTCGCTCATCTTTGCTAATCACCACGTCCCTGAAAATAAAAAAGGTCACATTTATGTACACATTTGTTTCCTGAATAAGAAAATCCTCCCGCACTGTGCCACGAATTACAGACATACAACCACCATTAATATATAGTCAGATATTATACAATCCCCATTCCAAATTTAGATTGCTAATCCATCACTGTGACCGCCACCCAATAAGTATATAAATTAATTAGCACTTGTATTTTTTCCCCAGTTCAATACCTGTCATACTCCTGCATCCTCAACGCCCTCCACTCTATACCTTTGTACCTGTATTCATAATATTTACATGCCCCCCCTCTGCCCCAATCACTTACACTCCCTCACTCTCAATTCATCATCATTTGCTGTCCCCCACCCCTCAGTCTCAAATCATCCTCATTTGTTCTCCCCCACCCTCAATACAACATCATTTGCTCTCCCCTACCTTCAATACATACTCTTTTACTCTTCCTCGCCCCGCACTCTCAATTCATTAATATTCGCTCTCACCACCCACAATTTATCAATATTTTCTCTAACCCACCCTCAATTCATCAATATTTTGTCTCTCCTACCCTCAATTCATCACCATTTGCTGTCCTCTACCCCCATCATCAAGTCATCGCAATTTACTGTCCCCATCCCACACTCTCACTACACCATCATTTACTCTCCCCACCCTCAATTCATCATTATGTTCACTCCCCCACCCTCAATTCATCATAATTTACTGTTGTCCACCCTCTACTCTCAAGTCATCATCATCATTTGCTGTCCACCACCCTGTCTCAATTCATAATCATTTGCTCTCCCCCACCTTCAATTCATCATCATTTACTCTCCCACCCCACCTTCAATTCATCATCACTTGCTCTCCCTTACCCTCATTTCATCATCAGTTGCTCTCCCCACCTTGAATTCACCATCATTTGCTTTCCCTTACCCTCAAGTCATCATCATTTGCTCTCCCCACTCCCACCTTCAGTTCATCATTTGCTTTCCCCCGTCCCTCACCCTCAATTCATCTTCATTTACTCTCCCCAGGCCTCAAGACAGCATCATGTCCTGGGCAGTAACCCAGATTGCCTTCATTATAATCCACCTATGCTCACATAGCTCTCAGTAAATCTGACAGCCTGTGTGACAATTAATCCTGTTATGCTCCACCTATGTTTTTTTTTAAAAAGTGGTGTGATCAGTAGGAAAGGAGAACAATTTGCAAATTATTGCGCTAATAAGGCACATGATTAATGGAGCTCCTAAATAACAGTTTAATATAAAATTACCCCTTTCTTTTTCCTTTTCTCTTTTCTAAAAATTAAATGGAATCTGTAAGCAGGCTTTTGCTGCATAATTTGAGAGCAGCATGATGTAAGGGCAGAAACCCTGATTCCATCAACATGTCACTTACTGGGCTGCTTGTTGTAGTTTTGATAAAATCAGTGTTGTCTGCTGCAGATCTACTAGGTTTCTGAATATTGAGTCGACGTACAGTGGGGGAAATAAATATTCAGTCAGCCACCAATTGTGTAAGTTCTCCCACTTAAAAAGATGAGAGAGGCCTGTAATTGACATCATAGGTAGATCACAACTATGAGAGTCAAAATGAGAAAATAAACCCAGAAAATCACCTTGTCTGATTTGGCAAAATTTATTTTGCAAATTATGTTTGAAAATAAGTATTTGGTCATTAATAAGAGTTAATATTTTGTTATATATATATCCTTTGTTGGCAATGACAGAGGTCAAACATTTTCTGTAAGTCTTCACAAGGTTGGCACACACTGTTGGTGGGATGTTGGCCCATTCCTCAATGCAGATCTCCTCTAGAGCAGTGATGATTTGGGCCTGATGCTGGGCAACATAGACTTTCAGCTCCCTCCAAAGGATTTCTATGTGGTTGAGATCTGGAGACTGGCTAGGCCACTCCAGGACCTTCATTTGCTTCTTACGAAGCCACTCCTTTGTTGCCCTGGCAGTGTGCTTGGGATCATTATCATGCTGAAAGACCTATCCACGTTTCATCTTCAATGCCCTTGCTGATGGAAGGAGGTTTGCACTCAAAATCCCACGATACATGGCTCCATTCATTCTTTCATGTACACGCATCAATCATCCTGAACCCTTTGCAGAGAAACAGCCCCAAAGCATGATGTTGCCACCCCCATGCTTCACAGTAGGTATGGTGTTATTTGGATGAAACTCAGCATTCTGTCTGCTCCAAACACGAGTTTTGTTTCTACCAAACAGTTCTACTTTGGTTTCATAAGACCATATGACATTCTCCCAATACTCTTCTGGATAATCCAAATGCTCTCTAACAAACTTCAGATGGGCCCGGACACGTCTTGCACAGCAGGATCTGAGTCCCTGGTAGCGTACTGTGTTAATGATGACAGCCTTTGTTATGGTGGTCTCAGCTTTATGCAGGTCGTGAACTAGGTGCCCCTGTATGTTTCTGGGATTTTTGCTCACCATTCTTGTGATCATTTTGACCCCACAGGGTGAGATCTTGCATGGAGCCCCAGATCGAGGGAGATTATCAGTAGTCCTGTATGTCTTCCATTTTCTTATTATTGCTATCAGTTGATTTCATCACACCAAGATGCTTGCCTATTGTAGATTCAGTCTTCCCAGCCTGGTGCAGGGCTGCAATTTTGTTTCTGGTGTCTTCAACAGCACTTTGGTCTTCACTAGTGATGAGCAAGTATACTCATTGCTCGGGTTTCCCAGAGCACGTTCGGGTGGTCTCCGAGTATTTATGACTGCTTAGAGATTTAGTTTTCCTTGCCACAGCTGGCTGATTTGCGGCTACTAAACAGCTTGATTACATGTGGGGATTCCCTAGCAACCAGGCAACCCCCACATGTAATCAAGCTGTTTAGCAGCTGTAAATCATCCAGCTGCGGCAAGGAAAACTTAATCTCTGAGCAGTCATAAATACTCAGAGACCACCCAAGCGTGCTCGGGAAAACCCACGCAACGAGTATACTCGCTCATCACTAGTCTTCACCATAGTGGAGTTTGGAGTGTGACTGTTTGAGGTTGTGGACAGGTTTCTTTTTTACTGACAACAAGTCCAAACAGGTGCCATTACTACAGTTAATAAGTGGAGGACAGAGGAGCCTCTTAACCCCTTTACCCCCAAGGGTGGTTTGCACGTTAATGACCGGGCCAATTTTTACAATTCTGACCACTGTCCCTTTATGAGGTTATAACTCTGGAACGCTTCAATGGATCCTGGTGATTCTGACATTGTTTTCTCGTGACATATTGTACTTCATGACAATGGTAAAAATTATTTGATAGTACCTGCGTTTATTTGTGAAAAAAACGGAAATTTGGCGAAAATTATGAAAATTTCGCAATTTTCCAACTTTGAATTTTTATGCAATTAAATCACAGAGATATGTCACACAAAATACTTAATAAGTAACATTTCCCACATGTCTACTTTACATCAGCACAATTTTGGAACCAAAATTTTTTTTTGTTAGGGAGTTATAAGGGTTAAAAGTTGACCAGCAATTTCTCATTTCTACAACACCATTTTATTTTAGGGACCACATCTCATTTGAAGTCATTTTGAGGGGTCTATATGATAGAAAATACCCAAGTGTGACACCATTCTAAAAACTACACCCCTCAAGGTGCTCAAAACCATATTCAAGAAGTTTATTAACCCTTCTGGTGCTTCACAGGAATTTTTTGAATGTTTAAATAAAAATGAACATTTAACTTTTTTTCACAAAAAATGTAATTCAGCTCCAATTTGTTTTATTTTACCAAGGGTAACAGGAGAAAATGGACCCCAAACATTGTTGTACAATTTGTCCTGAGTATGCCAATACCCCACATGTGGGGGTAAACCACTGTTTGGGCGCATGGCAGAGCTCGGAAGCGAAGGAGTGCCATTTGACTTTTCAATGCAAAATTGACTGGAATTGAGATGGGACGCCATGTTTCGTTTGGAGAGCCCCTGATGTGGCTAAACATTGAAACCCCCCACAAGTGACACCATTTTGGAAAGTAGACCCCCTAAGGAACTTATCTAGAGGTGTGGTGAGCACTTTGACCCACCAAGTGCTTCACAGAAGTTTATAATGTAGAACCGTAAAAATAAAAAATCATATTTTTTCACAAAAATTATCTTTTCGCCCCCAATTTTTTATTTTCCCAAGGGTAAGAGAAGAAATTGGACCCCAAAAGTTGTTGTACAATTTGTCCTGAGTACGCTGATAGCCCATATGTGGGGGTAAACCACTGTTTGGGCGGATGGGAGAGCTCGGAAGGGAAGGAGCGCCGTTTGACTTTTCAATGCAAAATTGACAGGAATTGAGATGGGACGTCATGTTGCGTTTGAAGAGCCACTGATGTGCCTAAACATTGAAACCCCCCACAAGTGACACTATTTTAGAAAGTAGACCCCCTAAGGAACTTATCTAGAGGTGTGGTGAGCACTTTGACCCACCAAGTGCTTCACAGAAGTTTATAATGTAGAACCGTAAAAATAAAACAAAATTTTTTTCCCACAAAAATTATTTTTTTAGCCCCCAGTTTTGTATTTTCCTGAGGGTAACAGGAGAAATTGGACCCCAAAATTTGTTGCCCAATTTGTCCTGAGTGCGATGATACACCATATGTGGGGGGAACCACTGTTTGGGCACATGGGAGGGCTCAAAAGGGAAGGAGTACCATTTGAATGCAGACTTAGATGGAATGGTCTGCAGGTGTCACATTGCGTTTGCAGAGCCCCTAATGTACCTAAACAGTAGAAACCCCCCACAAGTGACACCATTTTGGAATGTAGACCCCCTTAGGAACTTATCTAGATGTGTGCTGAGCGCTTTGACCCACCAAGGGCTTCACAGAAGTTTATAATGGAGAGCCGTAAAAATAAAACAAAAATTTTTTCCCACAAAAATTATTTTTTAGCCCCCAGTTTTGTATTTTTCCGAGGGTAAAAGGAGAAATTCGACCGCACAATTTGTTGTCCAATTTGTCCTGAGTGCGCTGATACCCCATATGTGGGGGGGAACCACTGTTTGGGCGCATGGGAGGGCTCGGAAGGGAAGGAGCTCCATTTGGAATGAGGACTTAGATGGAATGGTCTGCAGGTGTCACATTGCATTTGCAGAGCCCCTAATGTACCTAAACAGTAGAAACCTCCCACAAGTGACACCATTTTGGAAACTAGACCCCCTAAGGAACTCATCTAGATGTGTTGTGATAGCTTTGAACCCCCAAGTGTTTCACTACAGTTTGTAACGCAGAGCCGTGAAAATTAAAAAAAAAAATCTTTCCCCCCAAAATTATTTTTTAGCCCCCAGTTTTGTATTTTCCCGAGGGTAAGAGGAGAAATTCGACCCCAAAAGTTGTTGTCCAATTTGTCCTGAGTACACTGATACCCCGTATGTTGGGGGAAACCAACGTTTGAGCGCATGGCAGAGCTCGGAAGGGAAGGAGCGCCATTTGGAATGCAGACTTAGATGGAATGGTCTGCAGACGTCACATTGCGTTTGCAGAACCCCTAATGTACCTAAACAGTAGAAACCCCCCACAAGTGACCCCATATTGGAAACTAGACCCCCCAGGGAACTAATCTAGATGTGTTGTGAGAACTTTGAACCCCCAAGTGTTTCACTACAGTTTATAACGCAGAGCCGTGAAAATAAAAAATCTTTTTTTTTCCCACAAAAAATATGTTTTAGCCCCGAGTTTTGTATTTTCCCAAGGGTAGCAGGAGAAATTGGACCCCAAAAGTTGTTGTCCTATTTGTCCTGAGTACGCTGATACCCCATATGTTGGGGTAAACCCCTGTTTGGGCACACGGGAGAGCTCGGAAGGGAAGAAGCACTGTTTTACTTTTTCAACGCAGAATTGGCTGGAATTGAGATCGGACGCCATGTCGCGTTTGGAGAGCCCCTGATGTGCCTAAACAGTGGAAACCCCCCAATTATAACTGAAACCCTAATCCAAACACATCCCTAACCCTAATCCCAACAGTAACCCTAACCACACCTCTAACCCTGACACACCCCTAATCCCAACCCTATTCCCAACCGTAAATGTAATCTAAACCCTAACTGTAACTTTAGCCCCAACCCAAACTGTAGCCCTAGCCCTAACCCTAGCCCTAACCCTAACCCTAGCCCTAGCCCTAACCCTAGCCCTAACCCTAACCCTAGCCCTAACCCTAACCCTAACCCTAGCCCTAACCCTAGCCCTAACCCTAACCCTAGCCCTAGCCCTAACCCTAGCCCTAACCCTAGCCCTAGCCCTAACCCTAACCCTAGCCCTAACCCTAGCCCTAACCCTAACCCTAGCCCTAGCCCTAACCCTAGCCCTAACCCTAGCCCTAACCCTAGCCCTAACTCTAACCCTAGCCCTAATGGGAAAATGGAAATAAATACATTTTTTTAATTTTTCCCTAACTAAGGGGGTGATGAAGGGGGGTTTGATTTACTTTTATAGCGGGTTTTTTAGCGGATTTTTATGATTGGCAGCCGTCACACACTGAAAGACCCTTTTTATTGCAAAAAATATTTTTTGCGTTACCACATTTTGAGAGCTATAATTTTTCTATATTCTGGTCCACAGAGCCATGTGAGGTCTTGGTTTTTGCGGGACGAGTTGATGTTTTTATTGGTAACATTTTCGGGCACGTGACATTTTTTGATCGCTTTTTATTCCGATTTTTGTGAGGCAGAATGACCAAAAACCAGCTATTCATGAATTTCTTTTGGGGGAGGCGTTTATACCGTTCCGCGTTTGGTAAAATTGATGAAGCAGTTTTATTCTTCGGGTCAGTACGATTACAGCGACACCTCATTTATATCATTTTTTTATGTTTTGGCGCTTTTATACGATAAAAACTATTTTATAGAAAAAATAATTATTTTTGCATCGCTTTATTCTCAGGACTATAACTTTTTTATTTTTTTGCTGATGATGCTGTATGGCGGCTCGTTTTTTGCGGGACAAGATGACGTTTTCAGCGGTACCATGGTTAGTTATATCTGTCTTTTTGATCGCGTGTTATTCCACTTTTTGTTCGGCGGTATGATTATCAAGCGTTGTTTTTTGCCTCGTTTTTTTTTTTTTTTTTCTTACGGTGTTTACTGAAGGGGTTAACTAGTGGGCCAGTTTTATAGGTCGGGCCGTTACGGACGCGGCGATACTAAATATGTGTACTTTTATTGTTTTTTTTTTTTTATTTAGATAAAGAAATGTATTTATGGGAATAATATTTTTATTTTTTTTCTTCATTATTTTGGAATATTTTTTTTTATTTTTTTTTACACATTTGAAATTTTTTTTTTTTACTTTTTTACTTTGTCCCAGGGGGGGACATCACAGATCAGTGATCTGACAGTTTGCACAGCACTCTGTCAGATCACTGATCTGATAGGAGTGCAGGCTGCTTCACAGTGCCTGCTCTGAGCAGGCTCTGTGAAGCCACCTCCCTCCCTGCAGGACCCGGATCCGCGGCCATCTTGGATCCGGGGCTGGAGGGAGCAGGGAGGGAGGTGAGACCCTCGCAGCAACGCGATCACATCGCGTTGCTGCGGGGGGCTCAGGGAAGCCCGCAGGGAGCCCCCTCCCTGCGCGGTGCTTCCCTGTACCGCCGGCACATCGCGATCATCTTTGATCGCGGTGTGCCGGGGGTTAATGTGCCGGGGGCGGTCCGTGACCGCTCCTGGCACATAGTGCCGGATGTCAGCTGCGATAAACAGCTGACACCCGGCCGCGATCGGCGGCGCTCCCCCCGTGAGCGCTGCCGATCGCATATGACGTACTATTGCGTCCTTGGGAAGTAAAGCCCACCCCACATGGACGCAATAGTACGTCTAATGGCAGAAAGGGGTTAAAGAAGAAGTTACAGGTCTGTAAGGACCATAAGTCTTGCATGTTTTTAGGTAACCAAATACTTATTTTCCACCATAATTTGCAAAATAAATCTTGCCAAATCAGACAAGGTGATTTTCTGGATTTGTTTTCTCATTTTGACTCTCGTAGTTGTGGTCTACCTATAATGTCAATTACAGGCCTCTCTCTTATCTTTTTAAGTGGGAGAACTTGCACAGTTGGTGGCTGACTAAATACTTTTTTTCTCCACTGTCGAACCTTGCCAACACCACTGATTGGCAGATTTCTGTAAGTTAAGGTACCTTCACACATAACGATATTGTTAACGATATCATTGCTTTTTGTGACTTAGCAACGATATCGTTAATGAAATCGTTATGTGTGACAGCGACCAACGATCAGGCCCCTGCTGGGAGATCGTTGGCCGCTGAATAAAGTCCAGAACTTTATTTCGTCGCTGGACTCCTCCTGACATCGCTGGATCGGCGTGTGTGACACCGATCCAGCGATGTCTTCACTGGTAACCAGGGTAAACATCGGGTAACTAAGCGCAGGGCCGCGCTTAGTAACCCGATGTTTACCCTGGTTACCATCCTAAAAGTAAAAAAAACAAACACTACATACTTACCTACTGCTGTCTGTCCTCCAGCGCTGTGCTCTGCACTCCTCCTGTACTGGCTGTGAGCGTCGGTCAGCCGGAAAGCAGAGCGGTGACGTCACCGCTCTGCTTTCCGGCCGCTGTGCTCACACAGACAGTACAGGAGGAGAGCAGAGCACAGCACTGGAGGACAGACGGCGGTAGGTAAGTATGTAGCTTTTGTTTTTTTTTACTTTTAGGATGGTAACCAGGGTAAACATCGGGTTACTAAGCGCGGCCCTGCGCTTAGTTACCCGATGTTTACCCTGGTTATCGGCATCGTTGGTCGCTGGAGAGCTGTCTGTGTGACAGCTCTCCAGCGACCAAACAGCGACGCTGCAGCGATCCGGATCGTTGTCGGTATCGCTGCAGCGTTGCTTAATGTGAAGGGGCCTTAAGAAAAAAGCTGTCAATCAGTGAAAGGGCAGGTTTAAACAGAGCAGTAGAACCACATGTTACAAAACAAATAGTTGTCTAGTGATGGTCTCCTGCTGATAAAACACTGTCCACTAAGTGACCCATTGCTGATATCAGGGTTTCAGCCCCTACAGTGTGCTGCTCTTGGATTACATTATACAAACTGTTGACGGATTACATAAAAACACAGACATCATGTTAAGTTTAACACAAACTCTTACATGTCTGGTTCACATAAAGTTAAGCAGATTTCAGCTCTGTTCTGTCTGCTGGCTGTAAGGCAATTAATCTGCGGGGAATAAGTGTCTAACAGCATGCTGTAGTGTCGCCAGGAATGGGCTTTTGCCAAATCTCTTTTATTTAGCTGTGCAGTAAATTTGGTGGAAGAGGTAATGTGTTACTGTTTTCCCATAAACTGAAAGGTTACAACAATTTTGCTTAATTGGTTTACTCAGTGATGCTCCTGGCAAGAATCGTACAAGCTTGTGAAATGTTAACAGCCTCCCTAAGTGGGAAATTTGCTCTTGTGCTGTAATATAAAACAGCCATTTTTACTGCAGAAGTACAATGGTCCATTTCCATCTGTCCAAACAGGACAATGGATCATGTCTTACAGGAGGATCTCCAATCACAAATCTCCTTCCCTACTCTGCTGAATTGGTGCTCTGTGATATATTTGTAAAAGTGTGTGAAGTCTATGGAATGGTAAAAAATAAATAATTAGGCATTACCTTCCTTTAGAGTCCCCCATTGCTCCAGTGGTCCTTGCCGGAATCAGAAATGATGACCACATCAGTAGTCATCTGTCATACATGGTGAGGACTGGGATTTGCTGCAGTAGTCATGCGAATGATGAAAGTATATATGAAAGCTGTTAATCGTGGGGTAATTCAGGAGGTAGACATAAAAAAAATCAACTGACTCAACCTGTGTCTAATATTCACGAAACATGAGACAACACCTTCAAAGCATGAAATGGGCAGTTTTATGAACCATGGTTTTACCCATTCTTTGGTACAAGTTGGAGTTGTGAAATACTTCCATTGGTACATATTTGTGTATTTTGTTATGTTGGGAGTTCTGAATATTTGATATTAAAGGGAATTACCCAGGTTTATGGTGTTGGTGACCCATCCTTAGAACTTGTGAACTTGACTGTACTTTTGGTCTAAGTGTGATTCGACAAAACATAGGACGTAGATGTAATTCTATGGGGCCATGCAAATGTCCAATTGTTCCTCGGACCAAGCCGAATTAATCACAGCATGGCCAAGAAAGATCGCACTCAGCCATGAATGTCAATGAGTCAGTGGAAAATATCAGGCTGCACTCGGATGATCCATCTAAGTGCCCTCCGATTTCCGTACACTAACCTAATGGAGAAGTTGGAGAAATATTTTTTTCCCATCTTCTGCACTTCTGAGAGAATCGTATCACACTGTGATCAAACTCTGATCAAAGTTTAAACAGAGTGTGATTTTCATAATCAGACCGATTCTCTCCAATGAGAGAAAATTCCGTTCTGTGACCCTAACCTTAGGATAGTTTATTAATATCAGATTGGTGGGGATCTGACAGATTGGTGGCAGCAGAGAATACAGCTTGAACAGCACAAACCTATTCACTGTGCTGTGACTGTTGCCAAGAACTGAATCTCAGATTTGACTTCATATCTGGTGACCACTCTAGCTAAAAAGAGACTATTGGTGGTGGTGCCAAGTGTTGTAAACCTAGACAAAGGACCTCCCTATGAATAGAGATCGATGCAATATTGAAATATGTAAGTCAAGTCTGATCGATGGGGATCGCCACCATTTACAAGAATAAAGGGGTTACTGCACACTATGGGCTACTTCAACCACTCCTGATTTTATCTAGCACTGTATAACCTTTAGGTATTTCATGGACTTATTAAAGGGATTTATCAATTTCACTGGAATAAGCCATTTGTCACGACATTCTGTCTGTATCTGGTTTTCGGCGTGACAATGCATATGTTTGCTTTAACCCTTTACTCTTTTCCCCCTAATTTGAGCTGGGATACTGTTGGCTGTTACCTGAATGGAGCCGTCTCAGTTCCCTGCTCTGCTGCGCAGTCGTACTTGGTGTTTTTAGGTATTTGCCCTGCTGCATGCCTTCCTCATGTGCGGTCCCTGCTTGCTGCTGTGAAGCTGTCCGCTGGTTGTGAGGTCATTAGCAGCTGGTGCATGATTTTTCACGTGGCTCAGTGCTTGCAGTTTCAGTCAGGTACCCTGAGCCTCAGAATCTGCACTGTTGGTGCTGTAATGGTTTCTGTGTGTGCTTAGGGCATGCACGGCCACACCTCCCCTGCTTTTATCAGGGTTAGGGTGTGTACTTCAAATGCTGTCCCCAGCCAATTGCTGAGGGGCAGCTCATAAATAAAGTTCCCCTTCTCTATGGGCGGGGTCTGAGCTACACTCACAAAGCTCCTGAACTTTGCTATGTGTGTTTGTGTTCCTGCTCCTCTCCTGTCTATGTTTTGGTACCAAAGTCTTTGCCTTGATCCCTGTTTTGTCCTGTTCTGGTGCCTGTCCTGGAGGCAATATATCCAGGCCCGAATCCTTGAACCTGTACCTGAACCTGTCTGACCTGTGTCTGCTGTGATTATGTTCCTGGAATCCCTTTGCATCTGGAGCCTCACTCCCAGTGATTTTGAGTCTCTTGAAACTGGTGTTTCTGCTGAGCATCTGCTACTCTGTGCTCTGACTACCATGTGGTGTTAACCCCGTCTGGCTCATGTCCAGTATGGCAGTGTTTGCACCATCACACTTGAGTTCCTTCCTAGGTCCGATGCCTGGAGCCTGACGGCCGCAGTCTGGAACCTGATGACCGCTGTCTGGATCTTAGAGCCTGATGTCTCTGGTGGTGCCTGTAGGTCGTGTCGGATGTCCGGAACCGAACGACTCCTGTCTGATGTCTGCCGGTGACCCTGGGTCCAGATGTCCTGATGTCCTGTCTGTACCCTGTTGTTCTGCCAGTGCCTTGATGACCTCATGGACCCTGATGTCCTGATATCCTGTCTGTTCCCTGATGTCCTGATGTCCTCCCTGTGTCTGATGTAACTGATTCCCTGGTCTGCCACGCCAGTGTCCCAGTCGACGACCTGGGCTGCCACGTCAGTGTCCTAGATGTCTGTCCGGTATCCCTGATGTCCTGATTTAACATGATGCCCTGGGCTGCCACGCCAGTGTCCCAGCCGATGTCCTGGGCTGCCACGCCAGTGTCCCAGATGTCTTTCCGGTATTCCTGTGTCCTGATGCCCTGCCTGTGTCCTGATGTCCTGAGGTCTTTCCTGAGTCCAGATGTCCTGATGTCCTGTTTGTATCCTGATGTCTTGCCTGCACCCTGATGTCCTCGTGTACCCTGATGTCCTGCCAGGGTATTGATGTCCCACCTATCTGTGCCTCGGTGATCTGTTGGTGCCTGGGGGTCCACTGGGTGGTATCCTTCTGAGGTGTGGAATTGGGAGCCTGACATCGCTATGTTTTGTTTATGTACTGTGTGACTTTACTTTAGTAAACTTTACTCTCTATACCTGAAGTTGTGCAGTGTAATCAAGTCCTACGTGTTTCTTTCTTTGTCCACATGTTCAGCTGCCACAGAACCCCGGTCTCTGCCCTTCCCCTAGTTCGGGTAGGCTGGGTCCCCCTCTGCAGTTTTAAGGGTCCGTATTTCGTCCCCGGGGGATGCATGCCCCACGCCTTCAGAGGTTGGTCGGCTTGGGGGTGTCTATGAGCTGGGCCGCATCTGCGGCTGCAGCTGACCGTGACACCATTACTTTATGATAGGTGAAGGAATGTCTTCTGAGACTGCCACAGATCCTAAGAATGAAGAGGACACACTCAATATGCCTCTCCTCCTTTGGCATCAAAGACCTCGCCCTATCCTGGATCGCCTCGTACCTTTCCAACCGCACATTCAGCGTTTCCCACTCCCATACTACCTCCTCATCCCACCCTCTCTCTGTTGGAGTCCCCCAAGGCTCTGTTCTAGGACCCCTACTCTTCTCAATCTATACACTTGGCTTGGGACAACTCATAAAGTCCCATGGATTCCAGTACCACCTCTATGCTGACGACACTCAGATCTACCTCTCTGGCCCAGACGTCACCGCTCTGCTGTCCAGAATCCCAGAGTGCCTATCAGCCATATCCTCCTTCTTCTCCTCTCGCTTCCTCAAACTCAATGTGGACAAATCTGAACTCATCATCTTTCCTCCATCCCACAAATCTTCCTTACTTGACCTATCTATCGCAGTCAATGACATCATGCTTTCCCCTGTACCCGAAGTCCGCTGCCTCGGAGTAACCTTCGACTCTGCCCTGTCCTTCAAACCACACGTCCAAGCTCTTTCCACCTCCTGTCGCCTCCAGCTCAAAAATATCTCCAGGATCCGTCCTTTCCTCAACCCCCAATCTACTAAAATGCTTGTGCACGCCCTCATCATTTCCCGCCTTGACTACTGCAACATCCTTTTTTGTGGCCTCCCTGCTAACACCCTTGCACCTCTCCAGTCCATCCTTAACTCTGCTGCCCGACTAATCCATCTCTCTCCTCGCTACTCCTCCACTTCCCCCCTCTGCAAATCTCTTCACTGGCTCCCATTCCCTCAGCGTATCCAGTTCAAATTGCTAATACTGACCTACAAAGCCATCCACAACCTGTCTCCTCCATATATCTCTGAACTAATCTCTCGATATCTTCCCTCACGTGACCTCCGGTCCTCCCAAGACCTCCTTCTCTCCTCCACACTTATTCGCTCCTCATCCAATCGCCTCCAAGACTTCTCCCGAATATCCCCCATCCTCTGGAACTCTCTGCCCCAACACGTCCGACTATCAACCACAGTCGGATCCTTCAGACGGAACCTGAAAACTCATCTCTTCAGGAAAGCCTACAGCCTGCACTGACACCGCTGCTGCCTCATCACCAACGAAGCTACCGCCTCACCAACACTGGAGCTACCGCCTCACCAACACCGGAGCTACCGCCTCACCAACACCGGAGCTCCTGCAACCCTCAACCTACTGTCTCCTTCCCCATAATCCTGTAGAATGTAAGCCCGCAAGGCCAGGGTCCTCGCCCCTCTGTATCAGTCCGTCATTGTTAGTTTGTTTACTGTATGTGATATTTGTAACTTGTATGTAACCCCTTCTCATGTACAGCACCATGGAATCAATGGTGCTATATAAATAAATAATAATAATAATAATAATATATAGTGTTGCGTCCCCTTCTATTTTTCCTATACAGTGCTGTTCCCGGCCACCCAATTGGTTAGGGTCTGCACTGAATTTCTTTACCCAGCTGCGTGGCCAGGAACTGCAGTACAAGGGGAAACAAACTTTGGTGAAAGTCACTAATCATAACTGATGGAATATCATAAGTTATTCCAACAAGAGACAGTAAACCCACATATGTGCGTCAAAACTTATCGGACTTGCCCATGTCAGCCAATCATATTGCAGCTAAAGTGTGAACTCAAATCTGATTGGCTGCTTTATTTTGCACCACTTTTCTGCTAAATGTTCAGTACATCAACATATTTAATGAAACAACAATCACACATACAGAAGAAGATGGAAACAACAGGCTTGAATGGAATAAAACGAAAGTAGAAATCAATGATTTTTAAATTACCCCCGTCCACCATCCATCACTTAGACTTCTGACAGCATTGAAGAGAGTCTTAGAGTCTGAAAATAAATCAATTACACATTAAATCAATTAAAAATGGTCCATTGACTAAGTGTGCAATCAATAAAGTGATCTAGATATGGACAGGTGCTGTAATAATGCATAAATACTACTCAGTTTACATATTGCGGTTTATCATATAGTATTCTTTAAAGGCAATGCTTTTATACTAAAATGGCGCCACTGTTATTTTTGGCTGAGTCTAGTATTGCTGTTCTCCATTTAATGGGGCTAGGCTGCAATAAAATTTTCTGGAAACTTGAAGCAGACCCTTTATTAACGTGTGGTAGACATATCAAAACAAAGGTCTTTTTGTAGGTCTTCAAGAGTACAGCTACCGGGCCAAGGACTGTGAAGAAAGCATAAGGGTAAAATGAAAGTCGGCAATTTATTTAGTGTGTGTCATCCAAGGTTTTTTTTAAGCTAAAAATATTTTGGGTAAAGGGGCTTTCTTAGCTCAGGGAGGTCTTTGTGAGGAAGTAATAGCTTTTCTTTGTTTTTGTTTTTACTTCCTCATGCTGATTTAGTAAATGCTTTGGCTTGCTTACCATCTTCTTTTTGGTTTAATTTTAGACAGTCTTATGATCCCCTTTCAGTAGAAGGTTCTCCCCAAAATAAGATGAATATAAGAATTCCTGCTGCTACCTGTGATCGGTAGGGACCCTGTAAGTGCATGTTCAACTCTCCCACAGTGCCACCACAGGGCTAAAAGGTATTGCACTATGAAAATCAGTGCTTCATCTGTGTAATGAATATATGTGCTTGGCCCTCAAGAGAGAGAAACTCACTTTTTCTGGATAATTGATCAAAATAAAAAATGGCGGAGGCTGTAAGATGTTAATTAGAGATGAGAGGGCGAATAGAATTAGCCTTGAATCTTACAACATGTTCATGAATCTTACAACATGACTCTGTCAAATGCAAATTATCCTTTAAATTATTTTGTTGAAATATAGAAAAATAGGTCCAGGAAATGGCTGGACATCAGTTTGCAAATTTGTAGAGGGGTTCTTGTTTAATTCTTCTTGGCATGCAACATTTTCTTCTTCTTCTTTCTCATGACATCATGATATTAATTGTCCTAAGGTTAGTCAGCACCTCAAGTAACAGAAGTCAATGCATCACGACATTGCAATGTTCATCATGTCTCTGAAGGATACATCGGCACCAGAAATCAGAACACTAGAGATGAGTGGATCGATACACAGAGGTTTAAATTCAAGTTGAATTTCCTGAAATTCACGGTTTCAGGCAAATTCAAACATTTTGAGATTCAATTTGTGGTCCTCAAGAATAAAAAAAAACTTTGCTGGGCACCATTTCTCAAATTGCTGAAGTTTCAGAGAGTGGGCTAATGTAATTTTGCATTGCTACATCATACCTTGTACAGTGGTGGTCGTACCTGGGCCAACACAGATTAGCTGTTTCCAGGGAGGACAGTTTGTACAGCAGTCATTTTCCATCTTCACAACCACTGGGGTAGCCTCTACGGCTGTAGAGTTTAAGCTCTTTTGGTCTTCGGTCTCCACTCTCTCTCTCCTGTAGAGTGTAAGCTCCTATGATCAGAAGGGTACTCTCTCTTCTGTAGAGTGTAAGCTCTTATGACCAACGGGGTCCTTTCACTTTCTTTTGTAGAGAGTAAGATCTTATGGTCAATTGAGTTATTTCTCTCCTGTACAGAGTAAGCTCTTATGGTCAGCAAGATCCTCTCTCTCCTGTAGAGTGTAAGCCCTTATGGTCAGCAGGATCCTCTTTCACTCCTGTAGAGTTTAAGCCCTTATGGTCAGCAGGACCCTAGCTCTTCTGTAAAGTGTAAGTTTTTATGGTCAGTGGGGTCCTTTCTCTAATTCGCCTATAAAGTGTAAGCTCTTATGGTCTTCAGTTTCCTCTCTTTTGCCTGTAGAGTGTAAGCTCTTATGGACAGAGGGATTCACTCTCGATCTCTATCTCTCCCCACGTGTATTTTTTGAGCAATTACGGACTTTCCAGTATTGAGATTTACGCAAATTTATTTGCCACAAATCACATTTTTTGATAAAATTTAGCAAAGTTGAATTTGAAAAGATCTGCTGATCTCTAGTCATCACAGGGAGAAGATGGAAGAAGAGGATGTGTCTGAAGCAGTAAGGTAGTGCTACAGTAAAGTAAAGAAATAACCAGAGGGAGCTGTGTGGAGAACTTGACAGGTTTGTGGCAGCAGGATAGGTGAGCGGCAAGGTGAGTATTATTTTATTTTATATTTTCACTCTTTGTTTATCATAGCATAGTAAGACACATTCGATTCGAATAAATTTTTTGGCTAAATTCAAGTGAATTGTCAAACTCTAACTTCAGGAGAATTGATCATGGCTAGTGCTGATCGGTCATTAACATATGGGTTTTCTAAACCAGATATCCCTGTAAAAAGTAGATATAAAGCACTCAGCTCCAGTGTCATATACAGTATCTACCGTATATATATCTACCACATAAATCCGTTTTGGCAATACCCCAAATTGATCATATGTAAAATAACATGTAAAACATGGAAATAAATTGTTTTTATGTAGTGTTTAGTGGTAAAAAAACTATCATGACAAAAATTAATTATATTTTCTTTAGGTGATCAAGGTTAGGGTTTCAATGAAGTCTTTTGAACATCAGCATAAAGCAGATTGACAGTTCTCTAGTGGCCTTTAGATGTTGTAATCGGCGTGTAACGAGAGATCTATAGCGCTGCCCATTACAACACAAACAACAACCTATTCGTTTTGTCCTGCAATATGAGAGCAGCAGAGGGGATTTCAAAACCCCCCAAGGAGCTTCACATGACGTATTGATCAATAGATTTAAAGAAATGTTAGTGGTCAAAGGAGAGTGCTCTACTCTGAAGGAATATATATATGTCATTAGTATTATGGGAATCTATAAGAAATTAAGGGAAAATGGGAACATATAAGAGGCATTGGTGAGGTCATTTTACTTTATCCCTATCGGGGCCGAAGCTAAGTTTCTCCAACTTGTCAAAGTAAATCCAACCTGCCCACAGACTTAACCTGTATAAAGGGATTGTTATGGAAAAGGTTCTTTGAACTCTGACATTTACTAGCAAAGGCAAAGCATTGACTCAGATTTCCTAGAGCAGTGAAGTTTTCTTTTTATGTTGGGTCCATCAGTGAGAGTACTATAGACCATTATTCCGAGATTCAACATAATTTTAAAAAGGTTGTATGAAAATAAAACTAGGGCTATTTTCTTCCAGAAACAATATTAGTTCTGTCCATGGGTCGTGTTTGTCATTGAGGCACAACCCTATTCATTTAAACTCAGCTAAAATACCACATTTATTGGACAAGAGTACCATTGTGACTTCAAGCTACAATAACAAACACAGCCAATGAACAGTGGTGCTGTTTCTGTATGTAAAAAATCATATTTTTTTCTCATATTATGCAAACCCTTTAAAAGTGTTGTCTTCTCTTTATTTTCTCAAAAAAATGGTCAGAATGCTAAGAAAAGTGAATATTCAGTTACCAATGCTTCCCTTTTCTTTTTCTAGTTCTGCCAGATAGCCACCGCCGCGGCTACTGTTTGATTATATCATATTGTTACGATTGGAAGAGAAAGCACAGAAACTGTCAGAAAACCATCTGCATTTTCCACAATGCTGCGAATCCATTGTTTTTTTTAATGACCTTCAGCTCGATCTCGGGCCATGGCGATTTGACGGATGAATGATCTGTAAGAAGTTTGATCTTGTGCAAGCCTAGATAGGTCCACCAGGGCATTCTCCACCATTAACTTGATAGTATTAATCCATCATGTTACTGGTCTTTCTCTATGCCTTATTCTTTCTATTCTTCCAACCAAGATGTCCTTCTCCGGTGAGTGCTCTCTTTGTATGATGTGTCCAAAGTAAGCAAGTCATAGCTTGATGATCCTTGCTTCGAGCGACATGTCTGGCTTGATTGATTACAACATTAATTTACTTATTCTTCTTACCATCCATGATATTGTTTTTTGCTACCATAGACATATTCCAGACTACTGTTGGTACAACCCTAGTGTAGATAACAAAAACTTTGACACAAGTGCAACAGAGATGAGCCATTGCATTGAATTGTCCTAAAATTTTACAAAAATGCAGATTTTTTTGTAATTCACTTCTATGTAGAGTCAGGTTGTGCCATTTTTGCTGAACCGCAAAGGGTCATCAAAAGGTTAAAAAAAACCAATCATTATATTAACCTTACCATTCATCTCTCCTGGCACTCCTTACTGTCACCTGTTTGGTCTTTACTGCATCCTCTTGTCACTGCCGCTCCTGCTAAAATCCCCGAGGACTTCCTGCTCTTATTAGACTGCGGAGCGTTCTGCGCACATGGACGAAAGGCCACAGTGCACATTGTAATGTCATGATGTAGTGATCTTTCACTCACTTGCACAGAAGTCTCCCGGGCCTCATCAAAGTCAGAAGTCCCAAAATAAGATGAGAGTAGGGGATCAGAAGATGCAGGGATGACCAGATGGGGGGAAATGTGTACGGGACGTAGCAGAGAAGTTAGAAGTAAGGTAAGAATTTATGAAGAGATATTAAGGGACATTAAATTGGTGGAAAATAACTTCTCTGCAAATTGAATTACCTGAGAAAATCTGTATGAACAGGCAAATTCAAATTTTGCCTAATCTACTCATCTCTATTTAAGTACCTTTAATTGATAGCAAATAACACTTTTTCCAGCATTAAGCCATTACAGATGTGCAAATTGATTTGCTACAAAATAATCTTCACTGAATTTTTGGAAATTCCTTGGACCTGACAAGCTCAAACTGGGAAAAAATTGGGAAAAATATGTCTACCACTATTTTTTAATGAATAAACACTGCAGACAGTGTGTGTGTGTGTGTGTGTGTGTGAAAGGAGAACAATGAAAAAGAGCCACTGTCTGTTTTACCATAGCCATATATACAGTTATATGAAAAAGTTTGGGCACCCCTATTAATCTTAAGCTTAATGTTTTATAAAAATTGTTTTTTTTTGCAACAGCTATTTCAGTTTCATATATCTAAAAACTGTTGGACACAGTAATGTTTCTGCCTTGAAATAAGGTTTATTGTACTAACAGAAAATGTGCAATCTGCATTCAAACAAAATTTGACAGGTGCATAAGTATGGGCACCCCACCACAAAAGTGACATTAATATTTAGTAGATCCTCCTTTTGCAAAAATAACAGCCTCTAGTCGCTTCCTGTAGCTTTTAATGAGTTCCGGGATCCTGGATGAAGGTATTTTTGACCATTCCTCTTTACAAAACAATTCCAGTTCAGTTAAGTTTGATGGCCGCCGAGCATGGACAGCCCTCTTCAAATGATCCCACAGATGTTCAATGATATTCAGTAGAGTTGAGCGACCTTGACCTTTTTAGAGTCGAGCCGGGTTTTGCGAAACCCGACTATGTCCAAAGTCGGGTCGAGTGAAATCGGCCGATTATGACGTAAAGTCGGGATCGACCGAAACACGAAACCCAATGCAAGTCAATGGGGCAGCATAGTCGGCAGTGAGTGGGGGCCAGGAAAACACCTAGAGTGCCCATTTTAATGTCAAAACCATCCATTCTTCTTAATGAAGCTTGTCAAGCGTAATTTACCTTATAATAATTGGAAGGCATTTGAAATTGGGGGTCATTTGGCTAAAGTTGTGGGGGGTAGGGCTGGTTCAAGTAATTAGTGGGCCCAGGAAATCTGGACCACGTCACGGCAGTGGAGCAGGGAGAGGTAAGTATTTCAACTTTGCAAGTGCTGTGAACCTGAGCAAGCAGGGGGGGCCCACTCGTTGGCATTGGCACTGGCACAGGGCCCCTCAAAGTACAGCGGTGTGTTTGCACGGCGGGGGCGCCTCCCACCGGCAGCAACACTTTTGCGTACTATGAGAGGCCCTGTGCCAGTGACGTCGCCAACTAGTATTCCTCCCCCCACCTGATGAAGGAACCTGCACTTTCATCTGCACCTTCCTCTTTGTCCCCGTGTAAGGTGGTATGGTATGCGGGAAGAGCAACCTGACTTTCAGCAGGGTCACAATGTTGTTGTGTAGCGTGCACGGGGAATGTTGCGTTATGGGTCAATGTACCAGCAGACTCATCTATCACTGGCTGGGCAATGGGCACGATGAAGTGGAAACACAGATATAGGCCCAAAGAAGAAAGTGGGCTAAATGCAGTTCAAAATTGGTAACACAGGAATAACCAGGGGGCATTGCAGTGGAGGACAACTGGAATGAGAGGCTGACACAGAGAGTAGGGCCAAATCAGTAAGTAGTCGAAATGCAGTTCAAAATTGGCAACCGTAGTAAACAGGCGGCACAGCTTTGTTCAGTGGAGGAGAACAGCAAGGAGTGGCAGACACCGATAGTAGGCCCCAACCCAACTAGTAGGCCAAATGCAGTTTAACATTAACAACTACTTAACGAGAGGCTGAAAATGGAATTTCAGGACAGGAAACCAGGAGAACAGCAAGGAGCGGCAGACACCGATAGTAGGCCCCAAACCAACTAGTACGCCAAATGCAGTTGTTCCATTTAACCACAATTTAATGAGAGCCTGAAGATAGAAGCTCAGGAAAGGCAACCTGGTGAAAACCTTGGAGTGTAACACAACCTGTCTCTACACCCCATACCAAATTTGTAGGCCTAATGCAGCGTAGTTTCCACCAACTACTAAACGAGAGCCGGAAGATCGAAGCTCATGAAAGGCAACCCGGGGAACACCTTGGAGTGTAACACAACCTCTCTCTACACCACGAAAGGGCTGATTCTTAGGAAGGAAGGCTGTTGTAAATAAGCATTGCGCGTCCGAGGGTGATTATATTCTTATTCGGTATCTACTCACCCTCGGACGCGCCATGCTTCTTGATTTGTAATTAATGTTTATTTGCAATGTGCTTTTGACTTACTCAATTATTTTTTTAATTATTGATTTTATTAAATTAATAGTTTAACATCTTATTGGAAATAATTTAAAGGAGACGCGACAGGACAACACTCGGTGGATGCCATATCTGTGTTAACAACTCCAAAAAACTTTCAGTTAACTTCTTGCAGGAGAAAGAAATTGTAGCTGTTGGACCTTTGTAGTACAGTTCCAGATATTTGTTGTGTGTTTGTTTTGATTGTTAAAATGTCTGCATTTGAGATCTCAACACGATCTTATTTTTTATAATCAAATTAATTTTTTAAATATTTTATTAGGTTGGTTCAAGGGGTACACGGGCCGCAGTAGACAGGTCAGTGGAGGCCTAGTGGAAGGAGGGACCGCAGATGCGCCACTGTTTCACCCATACACAATTAGTAGGCCTAATGCAGCGTAGTTTCCAACAGCTACTAAACGAGAGCCGGAAGATCGAAGCTCAGGAAAGGCAACCTGGGGAACACCTTGGAGTGTAACACAACCTCTCTCTACACCACGGAAGGGCTGATTCTTAGGAAGGAAGGCTGTTGTAAATAAGCATTGCGCGTCCGAGGGTGATTATATTCTTATTCGGTATCTACTCACCCTCGGACGCGCCATGCTTCTTGATTTGTAATTAATGTTTATTTGCAATGTGCTTTTGACTTACTCAATTATTTTTTTAATTATTGATTTTATTAAATTAATAGTTTAACATCTTATTGGAAATAATTTAAAGGAGACGCGACAGGACAACACTCGGTGGATGCCATATCTGTGTTAACAACTCCAAAAAACTTTCAGTTAACTTCTTGCAGGAGAAAGAAATTGTAGCTGTTGGACCTTTGTAGTACAGTTCCAGATATTTGTTGTGTGTTTGTTTTGATTGTTAAAATGTCTGCATTTGAGATCTCAACACGATCTTATTTTTTATAATCAAATTAATTTTTTTTATATTTAATGATGTTGGTTCAAGGGGTACACGGGCAGCAATAGACAGGTCAGTGGAGGCCTAGTGGAAGGAGTGACGGCAGACAGGCATCAAAGGCCTAACATTGGGCTGGCTGTAGGCAAGTTAAAATTGGTTCCAGGGGAACACGGCCATCAGTGGCCTGGTCAGTGTAGTTGTAGTTGAAAGAACGGGACGCAGACAGGCTTCGAAGGCCTAACATAATAACATAGGGCTGGCTGTAGGCAAGTTAAAATTGGTTCCAGGGGAACACGGCCATCAGTGGCCTGGTCAGTGTAGTTGTAGTTGAAAGAACGGGACGCAGACAGGCTTCGAAGGCCTAACATAACAAACTTGGGCTGGCTGTAGGCACTTTTAAATTTGTTCCAGGGGTACATGGGCAGCAGTGTATGGTCAGTGGAAGTCTAGTGGAAGGAGTGACCGCAGGCAGGCTTCCAAGGCCTAACATAACAAACTTGGGCTGGCTGTAGGCACTTTTAAATTGGTTCCAGGGGTACACTGGCAGCAGTGGTCTGGTCAGTGGAAGTCTAGTGGAAGGAGTGACCGCAGACAGGCTTCCAAGGCCTAACATAACAAACTTGGGCTGGCTGTAGGCACTTTTAAATTGGTTCCAGGGGTACACGGGCAGCAGTGGTCTGGTCTGTGGAAGTCTAGTGGAAGGAGTGACTGCAGACAGGCTTCCAAGGCCTAACATAACAAACTTGGGCTGGCTGTAGGCACTTTTAAATTGGTTCCAGGGGTACACGGGCAGCAGTGGTCTGGTCAGTGGAAGTTTAGTGGAAGGAGTGACTGCAGACAGGCTTCCAAGGCCTAACATAACAAACTTGGGCTGGCTGTAGGCACTTTTAAATTGGTTCCAGGGGTACACGGGCAGCAGTGGTCTGGTCTGTGGAAGTCTAGTGGAAGGAGTGACCGCAGACAGGCTTCGAAGGCCTAACATAACAAACTTGGGCTGGCTGTAGGCACTTTTAAATTGGTTCCAGGGGTACACGGGCAGCAGTGGTCTGGTCAGTGGAAGTCTAGTGGAAGGAGTGACCGCAGACAGGTTTCGAAGGCCTAACATAACAAACTTGGGCTGGCTGTAGGCACTTTTAAATTGGTTGCAGGGGTACACGGGCAGCAGTGGTCTGGTCAGTGGAAGTCTAGTGGAAGGAGTGACCGCAGACAGGCTTCGAAGGCCTAACATAACAAAATTGGGCTGGCTGTAGGCACTTTTAAATTGGTTCCAGGGGTACATGGGCAGCAGTGTATGGTCAGTGGAAGTCTAGTGGAAGGAGTGACGGCAGACAGTCTTCGAAGGCCTAACATAACAAAATTGGGCTGACTGTAGGCACTTTTAAATTGGTTCCAGGGTAACACGGCCAGCAGTGGCCTGGTCAGTGTAGTAGTTGTAGAAAGAAGGGACCGCAGACAGGCTTCGAAGGCCTAACATAACAAAAATGTCAAAACAATGGTATTGTCAGTGCCAGGCATTGAAGGATGTCAGCGCCTAGACTACACATTGGTGAAGCTGTGAGAGATAATTTTGCTAGTGGTAGAGCACTGTTTGAGCTGGGGGGGGGAACTGTCTTGTGGCCGGCGGTACAGGCACAGGGCCCCTCATATTACAACGGTGTGTCTGACGTTGGGTGCGCACCACCACCGCCAGAGACACTTTATTGTACTATGAGGGACCCAGTGGCAGTGCCGTCGACCAAAAGCGGCCACACCCACCTCTTCAGACAAACAGCACTCTCAAGGGTCCAAGCGCAAAGTGGCGATAGCACGGCCCCGTGTGGGGAGTTTGGCCATTTCGTGAGGTGGAAACATGTCGTATGCTGGACAATCAGGTGAAGAAAATTACGAGATTGGAAAAGTCATTCAGAATAGTCCACAGGCAAGACCTTTTCATAGGAAAGCTAGGTGTCAGCCGGGCAGGGTGGGGCAAAAGATTTTGAAATCCAGTTGTGGTTCATTTTAATGAAGGTTAGATCATCTACATTTTGGGTAGCCAGACGAGTCCTTTTTTCTGTTAGTATTGAACCTGCAGCACTGAATACTCTTTCTGATAGGACACTAGCTGCCGGGCAAGCAAGCTCCTGCAATGCATATTCTGCCAATTCTGGCCAGGTGTCTAATTTGGATGCCCAGTAATCAAATGGGAATGACGGTTGAGGGAGAACGTCGATAAGGGATGAAAAATAGTTTGTAACCATACTGGACAAATGTTGTCTCCTGTCACTTTGAATTGATGCTGCAGTACCTGTCCTGTCTGCGGTCATAGAAAAATCACTCCACAACCTGGTCAGAAAACCCCTCTGGCCAACGCCACTTCTGATTTCTGCCCCTCTAACACCTCTGGTCTGCTGGCCCCTGGAGCTCGTGTGAGAACGATCACGGGCGCTGTGTGCAGGGAATGCCAGAAGCAAACGGTCAACAAGAGTTGATTGTTTTGTTGCTAATATTAGTTCCAAGTTCTCATGTGGCATAATATTTTGCAATTTGCCTTTATAGCGAGGATCAAGGAGGCAGGCCAACCAGTAATCGTCATCGTTCATCATTTTTGTAATGCGTGTGTCCCTTTTGAGGATACGCAAGGCATAATCCGCCATGTGGGCCAAAGTTCCCGTTGTCAAATCTGCGGTTGTGCTTGGTTGAGGGGCAGTTGCAGGCAAATCTACGTCACTTGTGTCCCTCAAAAAACCAGAACCCGGCCTTGCCACGCCACCAATTTCCCGTGCCCCCGGGAAAGCTTCCTCATTAAAAATATACTCATCCCCATCATCCTCCTCATCCTCCACCTCCTCTTCGCCCGGTACCTCGTCATGTACACTGCCCTGACCAGACAATCGCTGACTGTCATCAAGGCTTTCCTCTTCCTCTGGTGCAGACGCCTGATCCTTTATGTGCGTCAAACTTTGCATCAGCAGACGCATTAGGGGGATGCTCATGCTTATTATGGCGTTGTCTGCACTAACCAGCCGTGTGCATTCCTCAAAACACTGAAGGACTTGACACATGTCTTGAATCTTCGACCACTGCACACCTGACAACTCCATGTCTGCCATCCTACTGCCTGCCCGTGTATGTGTATCCTCCCACAAAAACATAACAGCCCGCCTCTGTTCGCACAGTCTCTGAAGCATGTGCAGTGTTGAGTTCCACCTTGTTGCAACGTCTATGATTAGGCGATGCTGGGGAAGGTTCAAAGAACGCTGATAGGTCTGCATACGGCTGGAGTGTACAGGCGAACGGCGGATATGTGCGCAAAGTCCACGCACTTTGAGGAGCAGGTCGGATAACCCCGGATAACTTTTCAGGAAGCACTGCACCACCAGGTTTAAGGTGTGAGCCAGGCAAGGAATGTGTTTCAGTTGGGAAAGGGAGATGGCAGCCATGAAATTCCTTCCGTTATCACTCACTACCTTGCCTGCCTCAAGATCTACAGTGCCCAGCCACGACTGCGTTTCTTGCTGCAAGAACTCGGACAGAACTTCCGCGGTGTGTCTATTGTCGCCCAAACACTTCATAGCCAATACAGCCTGCTGACGTTTGCCAGTAGCTGCCCCATAATGGGAGACCTGGTGTGCAACAGTGGCAGGTGCGGATGGAGTGTTTGTGCGACTGCGGTCTGTGGACGAGCTCTTGCTTCTGCAGGAGGACGAGGAGGAGGAGGAGGAGGAGGGGGTGCGAACGGCTACAGACAACTGTTTACTAGACCGTGGGCTAGGCAGAACTGTCCCAAACTTGCTGTCCCCTGTGGACCCTGAATCCACCACATTTACCCAGTGTGCCGTGATGGACACGTAACGTCCCTGGCCATGCCTACTGGTCCATGCATCTGTTGTCAGGTGCACCTTTGTGCTCACAGATTGCCTGAGTGCATGGACGATGCGCTCTTTAACATGCTGGTGGAGGGCTGGGATGGCTTTTCTGGAAAAAAAGTGTCGACTGGGTAGCTCGTAGCGTGGTACAGCGTAGTCCATCAGGTCTTTGAAAGCTTCGCTTTCAACTAACCGGTAGGGCATCATCTCTAACGAGATTAGTCTAGCTATGTGGGCGTTCAAACCCTGTGTACGCGGATGCGAGGCTAAGTATTTCCTTTTTCTAACCATAGTCTCATGTAGGGTGAGCTGGACTGGAGAGCTGGAGATCGTGGAACTAGCGGGGGTGCCGGTGGACATGGCAGACTGAGAGACGGTGGGAGATGGTATTGTTGCCGCCGGTGCCCTAGATGCAGTGTTTCCTACTACGAAACTGGTGATTCCCTGACCCTGACTGCTTTGGCCTGGCAAAGATACCTGCACAGATACAGCAGGTGGTGCGCTAAATGGTGGTCCTACACTGCCGGAAGGGATGTTGCGTTGATGACTAGCTTCATTGGCCAAGGGTGCAACAACCTTAAGGGACGTTTGGTAGTTAGTCCAAGCTTTCAAATGCATGGTGGTTAAATGTCTATGCATGCAACTAGTATTGAGACTTTTCAGATTCTGACCTCTGCTTAAGGAAGTAGAACATTTTTGACAGATGACTTTGCGCTGATCAATTGGATGTTGTTTAAAAAAATGCCAGACTGCACTCTTTCTAGCATCGGATACCTTTTCAGGCATTGCAGACTGAGCTTTAACCGGATGGCCACGCTGTCCTCCACCAGGTTTTGGCTTTGCCACGCATTTTGGGCAAGATACGGGCCCGGCAGATGGAACCTGTGGCGATGTTGATGCCTGCTGCGGCCCCTCCTCCTCCTCTGCTTCAGAACTGCTGCCGCCTGCACCCTGTTCCCCCAATGGCTGCCAATCAGGGTCAAGAACTGGGTCATCTAATAACTCTTCTTGTACCTCCTGCGCAACTTCGTCTGTGTCACCGTGTCGTTTGGTGGTATAGCGTTCGTGATGGGGCAACATAGTCTCATCAGGGTCTGATTCTTGATCAGCACCCTGCGAGGGCAATGTTGTGGTCTGAGTCAAAGGACCAGCATAGTAGTCTGGCTGTGGCTGTGCGTCAGTGCACTCCATGTCAGATTCAACTTGTAATGGGCATGGACTGTTAACTGCTTCACTTTCTAAGCCAGGGACGGTATGTGTAAAGAGCTCCATGGAGTAACCCGTTGTGTCGCCTGCTGCATTCTTCTCTGTTGTTGTTTTTGCTGAAGAGGACAAGGAAGTGACTTGTCCCTGACCGTGAACATCCACTAACGACGCGCTGCTTTTTCTTTTACCAGTTTCACGGGAGGAGGCAAAAGAGCTAGAGGCTGAGTCAGCAAGATAAGCCAAAACTTGCTCTTGCTGCTCCGGCTTTAAAAGCGGTTTTCCTAATCCCAGAAAAGGGAGCGTTCGAGGCCTTGTGTAGCCGGACGACGAACCTGGCTCCACAGCTCCAGACTTAGGTGCAATATTTTTTTCCCCACGACCACCTGATGCTCCACCACTACCACTACCCTCATTACCAGCTGACAATGAACGCCCCCGGCCACGACCTCTTCCACTAGACTTCCTCATTGTTTTAAAAACGTAACCAAACTAACGTTATTTGTTGCAGTCACACAACTTACACGGTGAGCTATAACTTCAGTATGATTTAGCTACCCCTTTACAGGTTGGTGAGACCACAGCGAAAATCAGGCCCAATGTTACACACTCTGTTTTTGGTGGCTGCAAATTAGAGAGATGCCCCACACGCAGGACTGTCACTGAAGCACAAATGTTAATATTAATGTCACACTATTATTTTTTTTTTATTTTTATTTTTTTCAGGAACACTTTAGAAACCCCCAAAAAAAAAAAAAATAGATTTTTGCAGGGAGAATTTAGAAAACAAATGTAACAAACTATATGCTTTCTATGGGCCACTGAGTGAGAGATGACGCACACAGGAATCAGGAGTGGCACACAAGCCCAGAGGCCAATATTTTTCTACCAATGATTGATGGAGTTATTTTCTCTGGTAGATTTTGGAACCCAAATCAAGGAAAAAAAATATAGGCTTTCTATGGACCACAATTGGAGAGAGAGAGAGAGAGAGAGAGAGAGAAAGAGAGAGATGGCACACCCAGGAGTCAAGACTGGCACACAAGCAGAAAGGCCAATATTAATCTCCCATTTTTTGGGGGGTTTTTTTTTTTTTTTTTTTTTTTTTTTCAGGGAGACTTTAGAAAAAAAAATAATAAAAAAAATATGATTTTATCAGGAAGAATTTAGAAACCAAATAAAATAAAATGATTTTTTCAGGAAGAATTTATAAAACAAATAAAACCAAAAATAGGCGTTCTATGGCCCACTGACTGAGAGATGACGCACACAGGAGTCAAGACTGGCACACAAGCAGAAAGGCCAATATTAATCTCCCACTGTTTTTTTTTTTTTTTTTTCAGGGAGACTTTAGAAAAAAAAATAATAAAAAAAATATGATTTTATCAGGAAGAATTTAGAAACCAAATAAAATAAAATGATTTTTTCAGGGAGAATTTATAAAACTAATAAAACAAAAAATAGGCGTTCTATGGCCCACTGAGTGAGAGATGACGCACACAGGAGTCAAGACTGGCACACAAGCAGAAAGGCCAATATTAATCCCCCACTGTTTTTTTTTGTTTGTTTTTTTTTTTGTTTTGTTTTTTTCAGGGAGACTTTAGAAAAAAAAATTATAAAAAAAATATGATTTTATCAGGAAGAATTTAGAAACCAAATAAAATAAAATGATTTTTTCAGGGAGAATTTAGAAAACAAATAAAACCAAAAATAGGCGTTCTATGGCCCACTGACTGAGAGAGAGAGAGAGAGAGAGATGGCACGCTTAGTACTGGCACACAAGCCCAAAGGGCAATATTAATCTCCCTTTTTTTTTCAGGGAGAATTTCTAAAACCCCAAAAAAAAAAAAAATAGGCTTTCTATGGCCCACTATTTGTGAGAGAGATGGGACGCTCAGGACTGGCACAGATGGCACGCTCAGGACTGGCACAGAAGCCCAGAGGCCAATATTAATCTCCCTTTTTTCTGGGAGAATTTATAAAACCAAAAAAATATTTAAATAGGCTTTCTATGGCCCACTATTTGTGAGAGAGATGGCACGCTCAGGACTGGCACAGATGGCACGCTCACAACTGGCACACAAGCCCAGAGGCCAATATTAATCTCCCTTTTTTTCAGGGAGAATTTATAAAACCCAAAAAAAAATTAAATAGGCTTTCTATGGCCCACTATTTGTGAGAGAGATGGCACGCTCAGGACTGGCACAGATGGCACGCTCACAACTGGCACACAAGCCCAGAGGCCAATATTAATCTCCCTTTTTTCAGGGAAAATTTATAAAACCAAAAAAAAAATTAAATAGGCTTTCTATGGCCCACTATTTGTGAGAGAGATGGCACGCTCAGGGCTGGCACAGATGGCACGCTCACAACTGGCACACAAGCCCAGAGGCCAATATTAATCTCCCTTTTTTCAGGGAAAATTTATAAAACCAAAAAAAAAATTAAATAGGCTTTCTATGGCCCACTATTTGTGAGAGAGATGGCACGCTCAGGACTGGCACAGATGGCACGCTCACAACTGGCACACAACCCCAGAGGCCAATATTAATCTCCCTTTTTTTCAGGGAGAATTTATAAAACCAAAAAAAAAAATTAAATAGGCTTTCTATGGCCCACTATTTGTGAGAGAGATGGCACGCTCAGGGCTGGCACAGATGGCACGCTCACAACTGGCACACAAGCCCAGAGGCCAATATTAATCTCCCTTTTTTCAGGGAAAATTTATAAAACCAAAAAAAAAATTAAATAGGCTTTCTATGGCCCACTATTTGTGAGAGAGATGGCACGCTCAGGACTGGCACAGATGGCACGCTCACAACTGGCACACAAGCCCAGAGGCCAATATTAATCTCCCTTTTTTTCAGGGAGAATTTATAAAACCAAAAAAAAAATTAAATAGGCTTTCTATGGCCCACTATTTGTGAGAGAGATGGCACGCTCAGGGCTGGCACAGATGGCACGCTCAGGACTGGCACACAAGCCCAGAGGCCAATATTAATCTCCCTTTTTTTCAGGGAGAATTTATAAAACCCAAAAAAAAATAAAATAGGCTTTCTATGGCCCACTATTTGTGAGAGAGATGGCACACTCAGGACTGGCACACAAGCCCAAAGGCTAATATTAATCTCCCACTGTATTTTTATCAGGGAGAATTTATACACCCCACAAAAAAAAATACAGAAAAATGAAAAGGCTTTCTATGGCCCACTATGTGAGAGAGATGGCACACACAGGGATGGCACTCTAGCAGAAATGCCAAATTGCCAATCTTAATCTCCCACCAAAAAAAAAAAAAAACAGGGAATGTCCTACAATTACTATCTCCCTGCCTGCAGTAATCTCAGCCAGGTATGGCAGGCAGCAATAAGGAGTGGACTGATGCACAAATCAAATAAAAAGTGTGGACAAACAAAAAAGATAGCTGTGCAGAAAGGAAGGAACAAGAGGATTTGTGCTTTGAAAAAAGCAGTTGGTTTGCACAGCGGCGTACACACAGCAATGCAGCTATCAGGGAGCCTTCTAGGGCAGCCCAATGAGCTACAGCGCTGAGGGGGAAAAAAAAAAAAAAAACTTCCACTGTCCCTGCACACCGAGGGTGGTGTTGGACAGTGCAAATCGCTGCAGCACAAGCGGTTTTGTGGTTAATGGACCCTGCCTAACGCTATCCCTGCTTCTGACAAAGCGGCAGCAACCTCTCCCTAAGCTCAGATCAGCAGCAGTAAGATGGCGGTCGGCGGGAACGCCTCTTTATAGCCCCTGTGACGTCGCAGACAGCAAGCCAATCACTGCAATGCCCTTCTCAAAGATGGTGGGGACCAGGACCTATGTCATCACGCTGCCCACACTCTGCGTTTACCTTCATTGGCTGAGAAATGGCGCTTTTCGCGTCATTGAAACGCGACTTTGGCGCGAAAGTCGCGTACCGCATGGCCGACCCCGCACAGGGGTCGGATCGGGTTTCATGAAACCCCGACTTAGCCAAAAGTCGGCGACTTTTGAAAATGTTCGACCCGTTTCGCTCAACCCTAATATTCAGGTCTGGGGACTGGGATTGCCATTCCAGAACAGTGTAATTGTTCCTCTGCATGAATGCCTGAGTAGATTTGGAGCGGTGTTTTGGATCATTGTCTTGCTGAAAGATCCATCCCCTGCGTAACTTCAACTTTGTCACTAATTCATGAACATTACTGTCAAGAATCTGCTGATACTGAGAGGAATCCATGCGTCCCTCAACTTTAACAAGATTCCCGGTGCCGGCATTGGCCACACAGCCCCAAAGTATGATGGAACCTCCACCAAATTTTACTGTGGGTAGCAAGTGTTTTTCTTGGAATGCTGTGTTTTTTGGCCGCCATGCATAACGCCTTTTTGTATGACCAAACAACTCAATCTTGGTTTCATTAGTCCAAAAAGTAAATTGCCTTCTCCTAATGTGCTTTTGCACACCTCAGCCGACTCTGTTTGTGGCGTGCTTGCAGAAACGGCTTCTTTCGCATCACTCTCCCATACAGCTTCTCCTTGTGCAAAGTGCGTTGTATAGTTGACCGATGCACAGTGACACCATCTGCAGCAAGTTGATGCTGCAGCTCTCTGGAGGTGGTCTGGGGATTGTCCTTGACTGATCTCACCATTCTTCTTCACTGCCTTTCTGATGTTTTTCTTGGCCTGCCACTTCTGGCCTTAAGAAGAACTGTACCTGTGTTCTTCCATTTCCTTACTATGTTCCTCACAGTGGAAATTGACAGTTTAAATCTCTGAGACAGCTTTTTGTATCCTTCCCCTGAACATTTTTGCATCAACTAATCTGAGCAAAACTTAAGATTTTGTAATTAAAGTTATATTATTGACATAACTTTTCTGTTATGGGTTAAATAAATGTTCTAGGAAGCTCAGACTTAATGGAAATTGTTTTTGTGTTCAGTTAGATATTAATTAAATCTTTCTTTTCAAAAGGGTAGAGACCAACCACCAGAGCTATAGACCTAATTCCAAGAAATTAGTGGCACGGATATAAATATTATCAAAATATTACTTTATTTGCAATGGTAACAACATATTGTATATGCACATGTTTGAAAGACATAAAAAGCATATAAAATTTAGTGTGTGCCACAAGTGCTAAAAAATGGGATATGAAAATATAATGTGGATGTGTAAAACCAGAAAAAATGGGGTTAAAATATATAACCCGCGATGGTTTTACACGTCCACATTATATTTTTATATCCCACTAAATGTTATAGATTGTTAGTAGGAGTCCTGAGATTAACCCTTCCTTTTATGGTGTACCTTATACCTATTTAGGTTTTTATATATACTGGCGATTTTATTTATGTCATTTATTATATGCTTTTTATGTCTTTCAAACATGTGCACATACAATATGTTGTTACCATTGCAAATAAAGTAATATTTTGATAATACGTATATCCGTGCCACTAATTTCTTGGAATTAGGTCTATAGCTCTGGTGGTTGGTCTCTACTGTTCATGCGAGTGGTTTCCACTCACTTTTTTTGTTTTCACTGGGGTTCGCTAATAATTTTGAACACATATATATATAAGTAATCTGGTATAGAAATCCATTGCCCCTTTTAAGTGTTAACAAATTATTTGCCTTTTCAAAAGGGGTGTACTCATTTATGCTGAGCACTGTATATGTGTGCTGAGATATAAAATGTGTAAGCATCCTAAAAAATGTTTAAATCAGGAAAAATAAAAATTCAATTCACATCTGCAAAGCAAATTTTAAACTTGCAAAAAAAAATAAAAATAAGAACTGTATTTTTTAACTATTTAGAAATATCTTTATAACTAAAAATAAAAATTCAATTCACTCTTACAATGCTAAATTTAAAGTTGCAAAAACGAATAAATTACAAAAATAAGAACCAAAATAAAATATATAAAAGATGTATTTATAACGATAAATAAAAATTCAATCAACGTCTGCAATACAAATATTAAAGTTCCCCCCAAAAAGTAAGAACTTAAATAAATAAATTGTGTAAATTAGAAATTTAGCCCAGTGCATTATATCCGTATCTCTTCCACCATATTCAACAATTAAAAAAAAAATAAAAAATTGATGAATGCTTAAGTCTTCTGCATCAATAGGCAGCGCAAAATTTATGAGACCACTTTAGGGTATTATTGCAGGTCACAAATATTTTTAAAACACATTTTAAAGGTTTCATAACATATAATCTATGGAAATCTTGCTGCCACTAAATTTGTAATAAGAATCTGCTAAACTGTTCATCGATTGAAGAAAAGTGGTCATGGGAAGATTTTTTTTTATCACTAACTGCTGAAACAAAGAAATCTATAAAACCACAAGTCTCTACGCTACAAAGTGATATGTAGTATTCTTTGAGGTTTCACACTATCAAGTCAATAATCTTCCATTAGCATTGGACAAACTGTCAGAATGACCTGCTGCCCTCTCTTCTGCAGAGTGATTTGGCCTTACCATGCTATATTAATATGAATTTTAGTCCCCATGTCTGGCGCTATAATTCTCTGTCCATTAGGCTCACATTTCTTTCTTATCAGCTTGTACTATTGATTTTAAAGAATATGTACAGTCAATTTGCACACATAGAGCTACAAAGGTCACGAGAGGACACCAGTTTTAGCTTCTGTTATACGTCCACAGGGTAATATTTATTAATGATTTGCAAGCCATTTATTCTCTACAAGATAATCCCTTAACATTTGTACCAAGGGAAACGAGTATTCAAACAGATATCCATCACCTCTTGACTTTTTCTTGGGTTTATGTTACTTGTTTCAGGACTATATTCCGTTAGCTACCACAACAAGTTTTTTTTTTATGTGAAAGTATTTAAACGGAGTCATAAACATATGGTTTGTTTTAGTGGTAATTATTTATTTTATATTGAATTGTAGGCCAATGAAGCAATTTGGCTGTAGGTTGTAGAATTTATACGACTCTAAACTTGTTCTTTGCTATTAGCGTAAGTCGACGGAAACTTAATAGTTTAGATTTAATTAATTAATACATTAAATGTTTGTTATCACCCTTTATTAGGCCTCTTTCACTCGTCCAGATAATTCCGGTACCGGAGAAATCGGTACCGGAGTTATCCGTGTCCATGTGCTCACGTGGCACATCAGTATGGCACATGTGCGGCAGCCGTGTGCCGCCTGAGGACCACACGTACTGTGCAGGAGACAGCGCTACAGTTAAGCGCTGTCCCCTGCTTTTGGTGCTGAAGCCGGCATTCATTCCTTCTCCCCAGCAGCGTTCACTGGAAAGAAGGAATGAAAAATCAAGTTTTTTTATTTTTTTAGTTAAAAATAAAGTTTGTGGGTCACCTCCCGCCTCCCATCCCCTGTGCTCCCACCGGCTTGCAGAAAAATACTCATCCAGCTCCAGCGATGTCTCCTCTCAGCGGCCGCCGGCAGCTTGTCCTGCGTGAGCGGTCACGTGGTACCGCACATTACAGTGATGAATATGAGCCACTGCTATCTAAAATTAACTGCAGTTTGCTACAGATCACTTCTACATGCCAGAAGTCTATTGGAATAATGTTTTGTTGATGATTTACACCAAAATAGAGCTTTTTTCCGCATTACAACATAAAAACTTCATACATCTGTGACGCACTGTGGAGTTAGCATTCTGGTTTGGGCCTATTTTGCTGTATCTGGGCCAGAATGGTTTCTATCATTGATGTATCAATGAATTCTGAATTATACCAGCAAATTATAAAGTAACTTGTCAGAACATCTATCCATGATTTGAATCTCAAGAGAACCTGGGTCATGCAGCAAGATAATGACCCAAAGCACACAAGTTGCTCTATTGAAGAATGGTTAAAGAAGAAAATAAATGCTTTTTTTACAAATCCTGAAACTAATCCTATAGAAATTATGTAGTAGGACCTGATGAGAGATAGTTTTAGGAGAAACCCCACCGAAATAACAGGGGTGAAGCTGATTTGTATGGAGAAATTGGCTAGAATTCCTTCAATGAGTAGGACTAATAAATATAAATTGGAAACTTTTAGATGCAGCTATTGATGTACACGAGTGTCACGCCAGATGCTGAAATCAAAGGTTCACATATAGTACTTTTACCATGCAGATACATATGATATTGGATCGTTTGCCTCATCTGAAAATGAGTCTAATATTTTTGACACATTTGTTTGATTTTTTCCTCCTTTTAGGACTTGTGTGAAATGCTGATAAAGTTTTAGGTCAAATTTGTACCAAAATAGGCAAAAATTCTAAAGGGTTCACAAACTTTCAAGTACCCTTGTATATAGGGAAGCTTTCATATAATGTCAATTTCTGGTTCATTTAATCTAAACATTGTATATATTAAAATTCTGTTAAATTGTTTTTACCGGAAAGAAGTCACAATCCATCATCCAAGCATCAGGTGGACATGTCAACATGAGAAACTGTACAGTAGCAGATCATTCTAGGACTGGTACATTAAAAATAAGCATGTCATGTCAAATGGTGCATTTTATAGCTTAATTGTTATAAACCTCAGTGGTATTAAATATGAAGTCCCATGTCACCCATCTATGTGTCATCTACCAGTAGTTTGCTTCCTCGTGAGTTCCAGCAGACCGGGATGAAGTGGTGCAGTCATGTAGATCAATGGAAAGCATCCTGGCACGAAAAACAACTGTATATTACTGTCACAGCTGGGTGACTATATTCCCATAGGTAACCTGAATAGAGAAAAGACTCATCTTTTCTGTCCTTTCTTTTCAACACTATAGACAACTACAAGGATTTTGTCTGGTGTAGAAACATTTCTTATACATTCTGTGGTGCTCATCTAAACTTCCAGTTTGAATGTATCTACATGTCACCTTAGGATACAAAACTATCCACAGCATTTGTGGAAATTTTTATTAATTCTTGTCTATTTTTTCAAAATTACATGACACTTTTTGAACTTCAATACAATTTCAGAATTCTTGACATTAAAAAGAAAATAATGCAATTTCAATCATAACTATCATATGAGGTCATCACATTTCTTGTTTGGCAGATATGTTGCAGAAATAGTTGTAGTTGTCCCATTCATCTGCCTCTTGCAAAAAACAGGCATATGTTGTAGAAACAACCCAGAGATGAATGAACTTTTGGCTTCAGAAACTTCTGCCACAAATCTACTACATGTATTTATGGCCAAAATTGGAACAATAATATCAGAATCGCAATGGGCAGAACTATGTAATGGCAAGGCTGATAAATACAGGCAATGCAATATGTACTTTGTAGTGCTAATATTTTAGAGGAAAAAGACATAAATGTACAATATGCAAGACATGATACAAGTACATGCATATATACAATATAAAAATGGTATGGAAAATAAGCACATGTCAGAGTAAGGCCTCCTTCAATGGAGAAAATCCAATCTGGCCGAAGATTTCATCCACTATAAAGGTACCGTCACATTAAGCAATGCTGCTGCGATATAGACAACGATGTCGATTGCTGCAGCGTCGCTGTTTCGTCGTTGTGTGGTCGCTGGAGAGCTGTCACACAGACAGCTCTCCAGCGACCAACGATGCCGAAGTCCCCTGGTAACCAGGGTAAACATCGGGTTACTAAGCGCAGGGCCACGCTTGGTAACCCGATGTTTACCCTGGTTACCAGTGTAAATGTAAAAAAAACAAACACTGCATACTTACATTCCGGTGTCTGTCGCGTCCCCCGGCGTTCTGCTTCCCTGCACTGTGTAAGCGCCGGCCATAAAGCAGAGCGGTGACGTCACTGCTGTGCTCTGTTTTACGGCCAGCCGGCGCTGACACAGTGCAGGGAAGCAGAACGCCGTGGGACACGACAGACACCGGAATGTAAGTATGTAGTGTTTTTTTTTTTACATTTAAACTGGTAACCAGGGTAAACATCGGGTTACTAAGCGCAGCCCTGCGCTTAGTAACCCGATGTTTACCCTGGTTACCAGTGAAGACATCGCTGAATCGGCTTCACACACGCCGATTCAGCGATGTCAGCGGGTGATCCAGCGACGAAATAAAGTTCTGGCATTCTAGCTCCAACCAGCGATCTCACAGCAGGATCCTGATCGCTGCTGCGTGTCAAACACAATGATATCGCTATCCAGGACACTGCAACGTCACGGATCGCTATCGTTATCGTTCTAAAGTCGCTCAGTGTGAAGGTACCTTAACTTTATGCTTAAAACATACAACTCTGCCCTTCACCCTCATTACTTCACTATCCAAGAAACCTAAACGTGTCTTTGACACTTTTCATTCCCTTCTCAATCCAAGAGTGCAGGCACTGACCACCGATCTCACCGCTGATGATCTGGCCAATTATTTGTAAGAAAAAATTGGCTATATCCAACAGGAAATTTTCTCCCAATTGCCTCATACCATGCACTTTCCTCCCTCACCCACTGCATCTAGCTCACTCTCCGTCTTTGAAGCAGTCACAGAAGAAGACTGGATCAGGCTTCTTGCATCTTCTTGCCTTAGTACTTGCACCAGTGACCCTATTCACATAACTCCACTCACCTAACAAAAATATTCAACCTCTTTCTCTCTTCCGGTATCTTTCCATCCCCATTTAAGCATGCCATCGTACATCCATTACTTAAAAAACTATCCCTTGACCAAAACTGTGCTGCTATCTATAGACCTGTTTCTAATCTTTCCTTCATCTCTAAACTCTTTAACGCTTGGTCCACTCCCATCTTATCCGCTATTTCTCAGATCATTCTCTTCTTGACCAACTACAATATGGTGTCCATTCTTTATACGCTACTGAAACTGCCCTCACTAAAGTCTCTAATGATCTACTACCTGCTAAAACTAATGGTGACTACTCCATGTTAATTCTCCTGATCTCTCTGCAGCATTCAACACTGTGGATCACCATCTCCTTTTCACTATGCTCCGCTCCATCAGCCTCAAGGACACTGTTCTCACCTAGTTCTCCTCCTATCTCTCTGGCCACTCCTCACTGTATTTTTTGCTGGTTCCTCCTCCTCTCCTTTTCCTCTTACTGCCAGGGTTACTCAAGGATCAGTCCTAGTCCTAGAGCAGTCCTCCTGCTCTGCTTGTATACTAACCTTATTAGACAAACAATCAGTAGATTTTGTTTTCAGTACCATCTCTATGCTGATGACACCCAATTATACACCTTTACTCCTGACATTACACCTGCATTATTACAAAACACCAGTGATTGTCTTACTGCTGTCTCTAACATTATGTCCTCCCTCTATGTGAAACTGAACCTGTCAAATCCTGAACTCCTTGTGTTTCCTCCCACTAACCTACCTATGCCTGACATTACCATTTCTGTGTGGTTTGAGCATTACTCCCCAGCAATATGCCCTGTTTCTTGGGGTCATACTTGTTTCAGATCTTTCATTCTAAATTACTCGCTTGCTCTTGTCATCTACACCTTAAAAAAAGTCTAGAATTTGTCATTTTCTTACTTTCGACTCTGCAAAAACTCTTACTGTAGTTCTTATTCATTCTCATCTGGACAGTTGTAACTCTCTACTAAATGGTCTCACTCTTACTAAACTCTCCCCTCTCCAATCTGTCCTGAATGCAGCAGCCAGGATCACATTCCTCACCAATTGTTACACTGATGCCTCTACCCTGTGCCAGTCATTGCACTGGTTACCCATCCTTTCTAGAGTTCATTATAAATGTATTACTCACCCACAAAGCACTCGATGGTTCAGCACCACTCTGTATCTCCTCCCTCGTTTCAGTCTAACACCCTTCCCGTGCCCTTCTTTCTGCAAATGACCTAAGATTAACATCCTCAATAATCTGAAACTCACACTTGCTGTGACAATTCTTTGGAATGCACTACCCAGGACATTTCGATTAATCCCCAATACCCACAGTTTTACATGTGCCCTAAAAATGCATTTCTTCAGACTGGCCTACCACCTCAACATACAGCTCTGGCAAAAATTAAGAGAAGAGACCACCACATCATATCCCTGTCATGGGCAGCCCAATCTCCAGACCTGAACCCCTTTGAAAACCCCTGGAATGTAATCAAGAGGATGATGGATAGTCACAAGCCATCAAACAAAGAAGAGCTCCTTAAATTTTTGCCCCAGAAGCCGTGTGAAAGACTGGTGGAAAGCATGCCAAGACGCATGAAAGCTGGATTAGAAATCATGGTTATTTTGGTTACCACAAAATATTGAATTCTGAACCCTTCCTGAGTTAAAACATTAGTATTGTTGTTTCTAAATGATTATGAACTTGTTTTCTTTGCATTATTTGAGGTCTGAAAGCACTGTTTTTTTTATTTTTAATTTTGGCCATTTTTCTTATTCAGGAAAAAAATACAAAATGTATTGCTTGGAAATTCAGAGACATGTTGTCAGAAGTTTATAGAATAAAAGATATAGTAAAGATATATCTGGTACTAGAATAAAAGAACAATTTACATTTTACTCAAAAATATTCCTAGAAAGAGAAAAATTAGACAAACTGAACAATTTGTAGTGGTCTCGTAATTTTTGGCAGAGCTGTATTTATCTAACTATCTCTGTTTTGCCCATATAACATTTTCTTCAAACCCTTATATCATCTGTTCTCTCAAAATTTATGCATTCAATAGCCCTCTGTGTCTGCACTTTTACACATGCTGGTTGTTACCGGTTCAGGCAGCATTACATGAACACACTATCTATTACATTGATGGCTGGACCATACAATGCAAGCAACTGTTACCATCCACCTTTCATGTATCCCTTATTTCCTCATAGATTGTAAGATCACGAGCAAGGCCCTCACTTCTATTGGTATCTGTTTATTTATGTGATTATTGTTATTCTGTAATGTCTTTTATAGTCTGTACAAGTCCCCTCTAAAATGTAAAGTGCTGCGGAATATGTTGGCAGTACAGAAATAAAATTATTATTATTACATGTCCGTTTTTTGGTTCATGTACATTACGTTTTTTATGTACCTCAAATACGGACACTAACTATTTTTTATGATGGTGCACACAAGTCAGTTTTTTTCACATGGAACACACTGAAAGTAGCATGAGAACCACCGGTTACCACAAAAACCGCCAGCAGTGACCTGTGGTAACCTTAATTACATCCCCGCTCGTCACTGCCGCCTGTTCTCACACTTCTTTCAGTGTGTTCTGGTGGCTTTGATGAGTGGTCATATTACTTTGTATGTAGCAGAGTTGGGGATCGTCATAGGACCTCCATTTGGATTACAACCCACCCTGTGGATTATATTTTTTGATAATAAATGGGTAAAAGAGGGTAATTGTTGGTGAGTACAGTTTTACAAATAAAAGGCTTTTGTACGTGTGTATTTATTTATTTTGACTATGGGGTAAGTAATGAGGGTGTTAGGTGTAGAATTTCCACCCGCTGGGGAATCCTGAACCATGTCCTCTGCAGTCTCCCATTTTTCCCCAGCCACAGTGGAGTCTGCTCAGCAGAGACACTTGGCTCCCAGCATCTGGCTCAAGCTGATACTGTGCATCTGGTTACAGCTGCCGCCCCTGGTTCCGCCTTTGTAACCAGCATTGATTAGAGGCGAGCAGACGTTCCAGGGACTAAGTCCTGCTTTTTGTCTACTGAGGATGCCCGTGGGATGACCTCTAACTGGAGGTCAGAGTTCACATTCTCAGGTCCTGTAGTGGCTCCAATTGGACCACTAGGAAGGTTCCGGAAGGCTACATCTATAAAAGGCATGCTTAGCCGCTCGGCCATGCGCTAGTATAAGTCTAAATCATGTATGTGAAGATGTGTGTATGTAATCAGGTGAAAGCTCCTTATTGATCCCCTTCCCAAGCGTTGTGTTTGAGTGTGGGTGATTGGAGCTAACTAGCGCTAGATTGTGCCATCCAGCACAAGACACGAAAATACAGCGTCCATAGCAGTGTCCTTCAGTGCGGCACCGTGTGCAATTAGTGTGGTTTCCTGTCCAAAGTTTAGGGTGGTTAGTGGCGCAGCTAGAGCAGTGCTGAATGCTCCTTGTGCGGTAAATCTTTTGTATAGTTTCTCCCTGGCACCGCAGTTGCAGCCCCAAACGCTTGTTTGTCTAGAGGGACTCTAACCCAGGGCCCTTGGGGCAGGGTCCTGTGACCAAAACACTAGCGGTACACTGAGCGCAATACTGTGATGCAACAGGGTTCGCCTCTGTACACACGGGTGAAGTTAACCCGCGTGTGTTCATCTATTATACTGCCATATAGTGTATGCCACTACCGGGCAGCAGGTAACATCACCTCTCAATTGTTAACCCCTGGGCATGATGTCAACTGACGTTACACTGCTGACATCAACCCCAAAACCAATACCCTGATTGCCAATGCACCATGTAATGGATGCACCATTTCTGGGGTGGCTGAGGGCTGGTCTTATTCAGTTTGGAAGAGTCCAATATCCTTGGACCTATTAATATCAGCCCACAACTATCTGATTTGCCTTAACTGGTTATTAAAAAAAGGGAGGACCCCAAGTCAATTTTTTTAGGGTCCACCCCATTTTTAATAACCAGCAAAGGGAAAGAAGACTGCTGGGGGTTGATATTATTAGGCTGAGAAGGTCCATGGTTATGTTGTAGATGGGTGTAACTGAGTCTCGCTGGTTTCTGCCAGTTCTGAGCTCATGGCACTGCTGAACATCTTCCAACTTTGAAGTGAAGTAAGCACAATGTGTCTTTCATCTGCTTCACTGTTTTCTTGGTCAAGCACTGCAGCTATGGTTCTCAAAGTTTCCCATTTTGTGGTGTCCTCAATGCTGAGAAATACAGCCAGATACTACTCCATAATGCAATACCATCAGATAAGAGAATGATCCACATTTATTCTGCAGTAGAACCATGACCCCAAACATACAACCTACTGTATGTCATTTAGAACTATCTCTATCATAAAGAAGAACAAGGAGTTCTGGAAGTGATGATTTGGACCCTGATCTCAACATTATCTACTCTGGGATTAAATGAAGAGACAGAAGGATTTGCACAAGAAGATCTGTGGTAAACTCTCCAAGATGTTTGGAACAACCTCCCTGTTGAGTTCTTTCAAAAACTGTGTACAAGTGTACCTAAAAGAATTTATGCTGATCTGAAGGTAAAGAGCATTCATACTAAATAATGATCTGATTTAGATTTCGCTTTTGTTCATTCTCTTTAAATTTTGTTACTTGAAATAAATTAATAATACTTCTATTTTCTAAAGTATTTTTACTTTGCAGCATTTTTTCACCTACCTAAAACTTTTGCACAGTATTGTACAATACACTGCAATCAGGGACATAGACAAAAAAGGGCCTATGTGTATGAAAAGTATGTGAGGAGGTGGCGGGTACTCTCAATCGCCTCCTGTCTCCTACACACCAAGCCTATGTGGCACCCCAACGGTTCCCTCATGTTTTATATGGTGATGTTATGTAATAATGTTTAATGTTTTACCAATGTAATGTGCTGTGTTTCTTATGCCTGTTCTTGTAATGTTTGTTATGCAGAAGCTTAGGGATAGAAAGGCAACACAGGGCTAAATTGTTGGTAGGAGTTCAGCCAAGAGGCTGTGCAACAGGTTTACAGGAAAAGGATTTCCTGGTCTTGTAGCAGAGCCCGGGCAGTCTTGCCCAGGGCAAGACGCTCTCCACAGCCAGGAATAGATGGTGCACCGGTCAAGGGGATGAAACCTGCCACGGACTGTCGGGCAGTGTGGATAGGCCCTGGTACTGTGGGAACGTCTACAGAAGGACTGTTGGCTCCCATGATCCGGATGTGAGCCGTTGATGCTGAATATCTCATTGAAGATGCAGGGATAGCGCAGGAAGCATTACTTTATTTTCTTCAAGTTACTTCATGTTCATTAAAAGTTTCTAATATTGAACAGAATCGTGACCTGTCGTGTATCTGAGGACGTGTGTCCAGTGTGGAGAGCAATCCTATGATAGAGGTAACTGACTGTGCCTCAGGACCGGACTTTATCTGTCTTTCTAGGTGCAAGGGGCTGGGGTGCTCACTGCCAGTGCCTTAGTGGACTCGCCCATGACTACCACCCCGTGTCACCTTGTTACAAGTATATGGAGCCTTTGTAGTCCAATAGATCATGTGAAAAATACTGCTTTGAAGGTTGCAGTGGGTCCCCTTATCTATTGGTCCCCTGTGTGTCTACACAAGTTGCAACAATGGTTGCATCTAACTACAATACTTTTGTATAGCTACGTATTGTGCTTGTCACAATTAGGGTGCAATGAGATGGCCGTATGAGATTGGAACGCAGTGCACTGACTGGCCGGCGGCTCTCTTTATCTAACTTCATAGATACACCTATGAGGTTTAATGGTCAGGATCAGAGTTATCTTTGATCTCTGTTGTTGCCAACTTTGTTCCTGAGTTCATATAATCAAAAAGTGGTACACATGCAGCAAATTGAGGGAATTATTTGCCAATAGCACCATAGACTGTATATAAGATGAATTCATGAAATAACTGTGGACTCCCTGCTGGATACAGCTCTTTCCAATGTGTTTTTAATAGGGCTTCCTGAAATATCAATAGGATTAATGCAATATTACAAACAATCTGAGGGAAGACATACTATAGAGGCAGAACATGGGACTATGTGGCTGTTATGGGCTCCCAGGAAGATATCATACATTCCTGGTTGATGCTGTCCCCTTTGATTTTTGGTGATGTTAACCGATGCAGGACCTTTTGGAGGGTGAACATTGCTAGCAAACATGGTGGAAAAAATTATCTAAAGGGGTTGTCCAGGCTAAAAAATGGACTGAAGTCACTCAATTTGACTTCAGACTGCTAAATCGTGACAGTATGCGATGCACATACTGTCCAGTTTCCAGTGTGTACCTTATGCAGTTGGGAGATCATGTAACCATGTATGTGATTTGCATTCTTGTGGTCACGTGCGAACAAGACTCTCCTGCACTATAACATTGAGAACCAGAGGGGAGTCCAGTCGGCACATGACCGCAAGCATGAAAATCACATGCCCATCCACATTCATGGTGAATACAGTGGAACCGTGATGATTCTGCACTCGTCAGTAAGTACTTACTTAGTGGTTGCAGACTTGCAGACTTTTTGTTTTAGACTGAGTGACCACTTTAAGGGTCGTAAAAAGTTAGTGATGGGGAAACATGTCAACCTTCTGACCTGCTTGGGAAAAAGTGGTCATTGGGGCAGTATGGTGACTCAGTGCTTAACACTGTAGCATTGAAGGGTTGGGGTCTTGGGTTAAAATCTAACCAAGGACAACATCTGCGAGGAATTTGAATGTTCTCCCCGTGTTTCTATGCGTGTTCTTTTGTTTCCTCCCACACTCCAAATACACACTGAGAAATAATTTAGATTGTGAGCCCCAATGGAGACAGTGATGATGATTTTTGTAAAGCGCTATGGTATATGATGGCACTATATAAGCAAGTAAAATAAATTAAAGTTAAACGATGCCCCATTTTGAGCTTTGCTATATGACTCTCTCCGTTCTATATCCACACTGAGACAATTTCCCTTTAATTCCTGGGACTTTCTATATCTCTTCTTTCATACAAAGCTTTGGACGCGTGCAGAGATGGCCAGCCAGAAAAAGCAAATCTGATTCCAATAAACGGATATGCAATAAGCGATATGAACAAACATATCCAACACTGAATAATTAATTTTCACTCTGTGATGAAAATGTTTCCTATTGATTTACAACCCCTTCTGGCTATAGAGCCTTTTGGTTGAAACCTGATTCTTAATTATTGTCATAGGAATGCAAAGGTTGTCAAAAAGCTATTTCCATCACAAAGATCATCCCTAAACGCTCGCAGCTATATCTGTGCACTGTTTAACAGCTGCTCTCATATAGGGCTTTTTTTTCCTTTCCAGTCGTATTAGTCTCTTAAAGTGGTCACTTTATTTTTCTTAGATATGTGATTGAATAATCCACATTTTTAAAAATAATTTGAGGAAAAAAATGTTTGTGAATGAAAATTAATATATATTTCATTTTGATGGTTATATAGACCGTAAAATAATACAAATAATAATAATTAATGGATCTCCAAGATTTTTGTGTATCATACTGAGAAACTGATTTAATAAGTCATCAATATCAGATTGAAGGGGTCTGACAACTGGCACGCCCATCATTCAGCTGATAACAGGAGCTAAGACAGACAAAAGTTCACAGTTTACAGAGCTGGAACCGCAAAGCTCCATACACTGTTTAATGGCCGTACTTGGGTCCTGATGGAGAGGTCACATTCACTTTACTGCAATGGAAGCTAACAGTACTCAAGAATGGTCACCGTACAGCGTACAATATTGTGATGGTCCAACTCTACAGGCTATGAATCTCTGACTTCTGTGGTTTTTGATATCAACTGAGTGGTGGGTACACCATTTGTTAAATCCCCACTTATCTAATATTGATGACCTATTCTAAAGGTATCGTCACACTCAGCAACTTTCCAACGATCACGACCAGCGATACGACCTGGCCGTGATCGTTGGAAAGTCCTTGTGTGGTCGCTGGAGAGCTGTCACACAGACAGCTCTCCAGCGACCAACGATGCCGAAGTCCCCGGGTAACCAGGGTAAACATCGGGTTACTAAGCGCTGGGCCGCGCTTAGTAACCTGATGTTTACCCTGGTTACCATTGTAAATGTAAAAACATACTACATACTACATACTTACATTCCGGTGCCTGTCACGTCCCCGGCGTCCGCTTCCCTGCACTCCTCCTGCATCCTGTGTAAGTGCCGGCCGGCCGTAAAGCAGAGCGGTGACGTCACCGCTGTGCTCTGCTTTATGGCTGGCCGGCGCTGACACAGGATGCAGGAGGAGTGCAGGGAAGTGGACGCCAGGGACGTGACAGGCACCGGAATGTGAGTATGTGTTTTTTTTTTTACATTTACAATGGTAACCAGGGTAAACATTGGGTTACTAAGCACGGCCCTGTGCTTAGTAACCCGATGTTTACCCTGGTTACCAGTGAAGACATCGCTGGATCGGCATCACACACACCGATTCAGCTATGTCAGTGAGTGATCCAGTGACGAAATAAAGGTACCTTCACACTGAACAATTTAACAATGATAACGATAGCGATCCGTGACGTTGCAGCGTCCTGGATAGCGATATCGTTGTGTTTGACACGCAGCAGCGATCTGGATCCCGATGTGACATCGCTGGTCGGAGCTAGAAGGCCAGAACTTTATTTCGTCACTGGATCACCCGCTGACATCGCTGAATCGGCGTGTGTGACACCGATCCAGCGATGTCTTCACTGGTAACCAGGGTAAACATCGGGTTACTAAGCGCAGGGCCGCGCTTAGTAACCCGATATTTACCCTGGTTACCCGGGGACTTCGGCATCGTTGGTCGCTGGAGAGCGCCGGACATAAAGCACAGCGGTGACGTCACGGCTGTGCTCTGCTTTACGGCCGGCCCTCACAGTCAGGGCGGGAAGCTGACGGCGAGGGACGCGACAGAAACCGGAATGTAAGTATGTAGTGTTTTTTTTTTTTTAGGTAACCAGGGTAAATATCGGGTTACTAAGCGTGGCCCGGTGCTTAGTAACCCGATGTTTACCCTGGTTACCCGGGGACCTCGGCATCGTTGGTCGCTGGAGAGCTGTCTGTGTGACAGCTCTCCAGCAACCACACAATGACTAAACAGCGACGCTGCAGTGATTGGCATCGTTGTCTATATCGCTGCAGCGTCGCTTAATGTGACGGTACCTTAAGGTGCTGGCCTTCTAGCTCCGACCAGCGATGTCACAGCAGGATCCTGATCGCTGCTGTGTGTCAAACACAACAATATCGCTATCCAGGACACTGCAACGTCACGGATCGCTATCATTATCATTGTAATGTTGTTCAGTGTGAAGGTACCTTTAGAATAGGTCATCTGTGGGGATGAGCAAACCTGAAGAAGTTCGGGTTCATTGGGTTCCGCCGAACGTGAATCCAAAGTTTGGTTCGGCAACCAGAACTTGACCTGAACTCGATCCCAGACCGGAATTCCATATAAGAAGAGGAAGAACACCGTCCAATCCAGGTATAGTACAGTAGTTAAAAAAAGCTTTATTCCTCCATGATAAAATATGACGTTTGACCAGCAATAAGTCTTTGACAAAGACCTATTGCTGGTCAAAACATCGTATTTTATCATGGTGGAATAAAACTTTTTTTCAATTACTACACCTGGATTGGACGCTGTTCTTACCTCTTCTTGACTGTTGCCATTTTCCAAGTGGGTTTCTTGGATAAAGAATAGGCATTCTAGCTCAGTGAGTGTTGTCAGCTTTTCTTCTGTGTGTTTGGACCAAATTTCATATAAGTCAATGGGATCTTGCCGCTGTGAACTGAGCTAACGTCATTAAGATAATCTCAGTTCACAGCTGCAGGTTCTCATGGAGTATAGTGCAAGAGCTGGAGTGATGAGCAGTGACGTCACCGCTCAACATTTTGGCTCTCGCGGTGCCCTCGTAAGACTGTGAACTGAGGTAATACCCACCCGCCGCATTGCTGTAACGATGCATCTGTCATTTTTACATCGGGAAATACATTAATTGAAAAGGGGTTGTCTGAGAATGGAAACCTCTTTAATAAATGGGTTAAGGGTTTTTAAATTCATCAGCTTGATCACCAATTGAGGCAAGAGGATGATGTCCAATCGACTTTCATGTGATGGCATCCCCACCAACCCAAGTGTTCTTTTAATTCCCTTCTCAAAAAAATTCCAAAAAATGTGTTCATTGCAAGTGAAATGGTCACAGATTCTTATTTAATGACCTGTATAATGGCGAAAATAGTACTGTGTTCCATCTTCAAAAGGATCTGTACAGTAGAACTGAGCTCCTAAGCATGTGCTTAGTATGGGATTGGACTTCATACTTGAACATTAAAAAAGCCAACAGGGGACGCTGTAACAAGTAAGTAAAAGGGGCTAAGGAGAGAACAAGAGAGAAAAAAGGCGCCTCATAGCACAATAAGTTCAAGATATGATTCCCTCCGTCAGGACGTACAGTGCTATTCTAATTTCATGACAAGAACCAGTCATTCACAGCCATTCTCTCTTAACATGCGGTTTCCAACCCTCTATGTACAAAGTAGTTATTATTTACTGCCTATTTGTTATTTTCATTGTTGTTTTATGTTTTATATCTAATTTTACGTTACTTGAGACTTTTTATATTTCTTTTTTTGACCTCTTTTTTTAAATCCATTTATGACCAGGAAATGTTACACTTTTGCGCTTTTGTTTTTTCCTTGTCTGGTTTCAAGAGCCATATTTTTTTTCTATCTTTTGTGGACATATCCTTATGAAATCTTGTGAAGCAATTTATAGTTTTGAATGGCATCATTCTTTTTACCCTGCAGCGTACTGAGAAATAGTAAAAAAAAATTACAAAAGTGGCGAAATGATGAAAAAAATGCAATTCCAACATTTTTGGGGTTTTTTCATTTTTGCGGCGTTCATTATATGGTACGAATGACCTGATGACATAATTGTTAACATCAGACCGATTATAGCAATACCAAACATGCTTTGATTTTTTTTCAATTTACACTGGCATGTAAAAGTTTGGGCACCTCTGGTAAAAATTACTGTTATTGTGAACAGTTAAGCAAGTTGAAGATGAAATGATCTCTAAAAGGCCTAAAGTTAAAGGTGACACATTTCCTTTGGATTTTAGGCCCAAAAATGTATGTATATTTTCATCTTTTATATTTTAAAAATTATAAGTCAGGTATTACTGTATTTAACAACCCTCCTGTCTTCCTAGTGTATATATTACAACCAAGGACTAGGTTACGTTATGTCTGATGAAGACGCCTGTCCGGACATAAACTATCATTGTGATTTGCCCTGATGAAGAGGTATGATCACCTCGAAATGCGTTGACAAATAAGACCTCATCCATACCACCTCTGGTTTCCTATTGAATATTGGATTCTCGGTAATGCAGTTTTACATCCACTTTCATATCCAAGTTTGCTGATTATTTGCTTGGTGGATCTGCAGCAGCCATCTTTACTGACAAGCTATCAAAGAGATTGTGACTTGCACAACCCCCTGGGTGAGCAAATCCCATTTTTATTTTTATTTTGTAATCCGGATAAGACCCTGTTGCTCTTATTTTAATTCCATTTTTTCTCTACACAGGTGTCTGGACTTTTTAACCCCCACTCTAATCCTTTTTATTTTTTATATTTGAGTACTTACTATCATTAAAATCCTCATTTAGACTACTATATTGCTGAATGCACTTTGTATTCTGGATTTCCACAACCAGAAGCGTTCAAAGATCAGTATTTTTATCCATAATTCATAAGGAGTATGTAACGGCTAGATCTAAATATAGTTTTCGAAATGAAAAAAAAAAATGTTAGGTTTTGCATCATATTCTAGAGAAATTCAATGTTAATAAGGAAACAATCATCACAAATAGGCAAATCAAAGAAGCCAACTTAAATACCTTATCCTCCAATTGTACATGAAGCATTATCAACAAATTTATTGAAATCCTGGCTTCATTAATGTTCACAGACAAGTTTCGCTCATTTGCTCTCAGTTTGTGTTTCATCCCTCATTATGCCGGCAGTGTTTGTTTTGTACATAGTCCAGCACTCCAGAACTGTTCTCGGTTCATTGGTTTCAGATGTAAATCAATGGAAAGTTAATTTGAGGTATTTCATTTAGGCTTCTTGTTTGAGCCAGTGATCTGTAGGAAATCGTGTTTGTGCAACAGCAGAATCTGAGGTTAATGGATATAGAGTGACAGATTAAATGAAATGATCAACCACTTAAGTGGAGTTCTACCTGCAAATTAGCGAGCCATGAACGGGAAGTAAAACGGTTGTGTCGAGATGAATGTTTGAGCTAGAATCAATAGATCTAAGAACTTTGCCACTGAGCAAATTAAATTACCGTCAGATAACTCATAATCCTTCACCAATTTCATAACAAAAGCTCAAAGGCTAAATTGTACTTCACTAGTTTAAGAAAATATATACACATATATATAGATATATATATATATATATATATATATATTTTTTTTTTTATTTAAAAAGTGTTGTAAATTACTTTGTTCTGATGACGGGCAAGATTCCAAAGCAGCTACTGATTGGTGTCTAGTTTGACAAATTTTAGATAGTTTTCTTTCTTCTGATGGAGATCTTATTTACAGGCTTGTTTTTTCATTGAACATTGCCTGTGCTAAGTTTCCATAAATAAGAAAAAAATGTTCCAGCTTCTGAGTAAAATGTACAAATTTTAATCCAACGTATTAAAAATAGGAGACAGCTCCTGGGACGGCATCATACACATAGTGAAGTAAGCGACGCGTTTCGACCGCTTGGTCGAAACGCGTCGCTTACTTCACTATGTGTATGATGCCGTCCCAGGAGCTGTCTCCTATTTTTAATACGTTGGATTAAAATTTGTACATTTTACTCAGAAGCTGGAACATTTTTTTCTTATTTCTTGGAATCCTACTACGTCACATCAGGACGGAGTTCCGGGCTTCTTACATTCTTCGGTGAGCTGGCTCCTTTGCTTGTTTGTGTTGCTAAGTTTCCATAGACAGACTAAATTTCCGTAACAGAGAAAAGAAAAAAAAAAACAGCTCACCTGTTAGGCATGTTTTGTGGAGAAGCATGGATATCGTGTAGACATCACGTGGACAATAGAGCAAAAAAAAGGGAAGAAAATCCAGCTTCCAAAAATTCCAGATTTACTGAGAATAAAATGCAAAGTCCAGTCAATTCATTCACATAATAGTGAGTAGCAGGCAACGCGTTTCGAACAATAACATGTTCTTTCTTAAAACACTTTGAGAAAGTGTGTCCCTGGGTCACTTGTAGGGGGGGTTCTACTGTTTAGGCACATCAGTCTGCAGTGTGCATCCTATAAGTATATCACAGAAATGTGAAGATTAGAATTAAAACCAGAATGATGTATGCAGACTTTGCCCAGCTATCTGCTACCATCGCACTCTAACCAGCATGTCTATTCTTCCTGCAGGTATGTTCATCCACCCAGCTCTCCTGCTTTATCTGTCTATACGAAGTGCATATAATCCCCACCTGGTACATCACCCAACTTTCCACACAAACTTACTTCTGCTCCTAGTATTCACATGGTATGTTCATCCACCCAGCTCTCCTGCTTTGTCTGTCTTTATGAGGTCCATATAATCCCCACCTGGGACATCACCCAACTTTCCACACAGACTTACCTCTGCTACTAGTATTCACATGGTATTTTGTTCAACTAACTCCTGCATTACCGCAGTGTTTTTTTCTGACCTTGTTTACTTTGGCTTGATTATATGCATCTGGTCCACTCTTAATTCTCTTACCAAGATGAACAGAGACCACTCCTCTCTGCTTCACACCTGAATGCACTTTGTAGCACATATATTGCATGCTCAAGTCTACAGTGTGTATCCTATAAGTGTATCATATAAGTGTGAAGATTAGAATTAAAACCAGAATTGAACCAGAAGGGAACTGAAGGTAACTGGACAGTCACTGTAAGCAATGTTTCTGTTTGTTTTCACTCTCACCCCTATAATCCTTCACTTTCTAATAACCCCCCTAATCCCTACACCTAGTAAGGAACTATTCATCTCTTCTTTAATCCTCCCCATCCATCTCACCTCCTCCTCTGAACTGTTCCTCAACATACAATCCTCTGTCTCCAAACATAGACAGTCTCCTCATGCCCTCTCCTGCTCCCACCTGCTAACACTTTCTCTGCTCATTCTCACTGCTGGTGATATCTCTCCAAATCCTGGTCCTCCTCACCAAATCGCCACAGTCGTTTCTACCTCCCATACATGCTCTATCACAAATTTCCGTAAACTCTCTAACCTTATACCCATTAGCCCAGCCCCCGCTTCCCCAGTCCCACTAACGGGAGCTCTGTCTGCAACAAGCTTTCCTACATCCATGATCTTTTGTTACTACCAAACTTTACTTCCTCGCCATCACCGAAACCTGGCTCACCCCTTCTGACACAGCATCTCCTGCTTCACATTCGTATGGTGGATTCCACCTTCCTCACACACCCCTCCCCAGCAGCAAGCATGGTGGATGAGTTGGTTTACTCCTGTCAGATAACTGCTCCTTCACCCCAATCCCTCTGCCACCCTCTGTTACCCTCCCTTCCTTTGAGGTGCACTCTGTGCGCATCTTCTCCCCTTCCAACCTTCAACTGGCTGTCATTTACCACCTTCTTTGACCACTTTACCACCTGGCTACTTCATTTCATTTCTGCGGACATCCCCACTATCATCATGGGTGACTTCAACATTCCCATTGACACTTCCCTCTCAGCTGCCACTAAGCTCCTATCTCTCACTTCCTCCTTCGGCCTCACTCAGTGGTCTTCTGCAGCCACTCACAAAGATGGTCACACACTGGACCTCATCTTCACCGGCCTCTGCTCCCTATCTAACTTCTCTAACTCACCGCTCCCTCTTTCTGACCACAACCTACCCACATTCTCTTCCCTCTCCACTCCTTGTCTACAATCCCTAACCCCCAAACTTGCACACCTTTGCAGAAATCTTAAACACCTTGATCTACACTCACCATCTGAATCCCTCCTCCCTCTCACAGACATAAGTTCCCTACACAATGCAGATGATGCTGCCGCTCTATATAACACCACAATAGCTGTAGCTTTGGAATCTGCTGCCCCTCTCACACATACCAAAGCTCGCAAAATCAACAGACAGCCCTGGCACACGAGACTAACAAAAGAACTGAGGCAAGCTTCCAGGGCTGCTGAGTGGAGATGGAAAAGATCCCACTCCAAACAGCACTTCACCGCATTCAAACAGTCCCTCACTACTTTCAAGGCTACACTCGCCACAGCTAAACAAGCCTACTTTTCATCTCTCATATCCTCCCTATCTTACAACCCTAAACAGTTATTCAACATCTTCAATTCTCTCCTCCGTCCCCCAGCACCTCCTCCCTCCCACTCATCTCAGCTGAAGCGTTTGCATCATTTTTCAAGCAGAAGATTGATAACACCAGAGATGGTTTTGGTCGACAACCCTCAGAGCCCTCCCAACTGCCCAGCCCTCCACCTCCAAAACCCAACTTCTCCACCATTACAGAAGATCGACTCTCCACTCTACTCTCAAGATCGCATCTCACCACCTGTGCTCTTGACCCCATCCCATCCCACTTCATCCCAAACCTCGCCACAGTCCTCATCCCAACCCTAACCCATCTCTTCAACCTATCACTAACAGCTGGTGTTTTCCCCTCAAGCTTTAAACATGTGTCAATCACACCTATCGTCAAAATGCCCTCTCTTGACCCATCCTCTGTATCTAGCTATCACCCTATATCACTTCTCCCCTATGCCTCAAAACTACTGGAACAACATGTCCATCTTGAACTGTCTTCCCCTCTCTCTTCCTGTTCCCTCTTTGACCGCTTACAATCTGGCTTCCGGTCACACCACTCCACTGAAACTGCCCTAACTAAGGTCACCAATGACCTATTAATTGCCAAGAGCAAGCAAAACCACTCTGTCCTCCTCCTCCTGGACCTGTCCTCTGCCTTTGACACAGTGGACCATTCCCTATTAGTACAGACCCTCTCATCCCTTGGCATCACAGACTTGACCCTATCCTGGATCTCATCATACCTAACAGACCGGACATTCAGCGTCTCCCACTCACACACCACCTCCTCACCTCAACCCCTTTCTGTCGGAGTCCTGCAAGGTTCAGTCCTAGGGCCCCTGCTCTTCCCATTTACACCTATGGCCTGGGACAGCTCATAGAATCTCATGGCTTTCAGTATCACCTCTATGCTGATGACACACAGATCTACATCTCTTGACCAGATATCATCACCATACTAACCAGAATCCCTAAATGTCTGTCTGCTATTTCATCTTTCTTCTCCTCTAGAGTTCTAAAACTTAACATGGACAAAACAGAATTCATCATCTTTCCCCCATCTCACGCGACCCCCCCAACGAACCTATCCATTACAGTAAATGGCTGCCCACTCTCCCAATTCCCACAAGCTCGCTGCCTCGGGGTAATTCTTGACACAGATCTCTCCTTCAAACCACATATCCAAGCTCTTTCCACTTTATGCTGCCTTCAACTCAAAAATATTTCAAGGATCCGTACATTCCTAAACCAAGAATCTGCAAAAATCCCTAGTCCATGCCCTCATCACCTCCCACCTTGACTACTGCAACCTCCTGCTCTGTGGCCTCCCCTCGAACACTCTCGCACCTCTCCAATCTATTCTAAACTCTGCTGCCCGACTAATTCACCTGTCCCCACTATTCTCCGGCCTCTCCCCTCTGTCAATCCCTTCACTGGCTCCCAATTACCCAGAGACTCCAGTACAAAAACCCTAACCATGACATACAAAGCCATCCACTACCTGTCTCCTCCATAGATCTGTGACCTCGCCTTCCAGTACTTACCTGCATGCAACCTCCGATCCTCACAAGATCTCCTTCTCTACTCCCCTCTTACCTCCTCTTCCCATAATCGCATACAAGATTTCTCTCGCGCATCACCCCTACTCTGGAACTCTCTACCACAACATATCAGACTCTCGCCTACCATCGAAACCTTCAAAAGGAACCTGAAGACCCACCTCTTCCAACAAGCCTACAACCTGCAGTAACCACAGATCAACCAAACCACTGCACAACAAGCTCTACGTTCGCCTACTGTATTCTCACCCATCCCTTGTAGATTGTGAGCCCTCACGGGCAGGGTCCTCTCTCCTCCTGTACCTGTCGTGACTTGTATTGTTTAAGATTATTGTACTTGTTTTTATTATGTATACCCCTCCTCACATGTAAAGCGCCATGGAATAAATGGTGCTATAATAATAAGTAATAATAATAAGAAGAATAATCAGGGGCTCTGCAAATGCAACATGACCTCCGCAGACCATTCTATCAAAGTCTGCATTCCAAAACGGTACTCCTTCCCTTCTGAGCTCTGCCATGTGCCCAAACAGTGTTCCACCCACATATGGCGTATTGGTGTACTCAGGACAAACTGGACAACAACTTTTGGGGTCCAATTTCTCCTGTTACCCATGTGAAAATAAAAAATTCTGTGCTAAAAAATCATTTTTTATTTTCATGACTCTGCATTATAAACTTTTATGAAGCACTTGGGGATTCAAAGTGCTCACCACACATGTAGATAAGTTCCTTAAGGGGTCACTTGTGGGGGGGGTTCCCACTTTTTAGACACATCAGGGGCTTTCCAAATGCAACATGACGTTTGATTTCAATTCCAGCCAATTCTGCATTGAAAAAGTCAAACGGCACTCTTTCTCATCCAAGATCTGGTTTACCCCCACATATGGGGCATCGACATATTCAGGAGAAATTGCACAACAAATTTTGTGGCTCATTTTCTTTTTTTACACTTGTGAAAATAAAAAAAAATGGTTCTGAAGTAAAATGTTTGTAAAAAAAAGTTAAATGTTAATTTTTTCCTTCCACATTGCTTCAGTTCCTGTGAACCACGTAAAGGGTTAATAAAATTATTGAATGTGGTTTGAGCACCTTGAGGGGTGCAGTTTTTAGAATGATGTCACTTTTTGGTATTTTCTGTCATGTACACCCTCAAAGTGACTTTAAATGTGAGATGGTCCCTAAAAAAATGGTTTTGTGAGTTTTATTGTAAAAATGAGAAATCGCTGGTCAACTTTTAACCCTTATAACTTCCTAACAAAATTTTTTTTTTCTAAAATTGTGCTGATGTAAAGTAGACATGTGGAAAATGTTATTTATTAACTATTTTGTGTAACATATCTCTCTGATTTAAGGGCATAAAGATTCAAAGTTTGAAATTGCAAAATCTTAAAAATTTTCACCATATTTCCTTTTTTTCATAAATGCAAGAAACTTCGAAAAAGTTTTACAATTAACATGAAGTACAATACACTCCCTGACAGAAGTTATGATGCTTTTCCATGTTATGTAAATAAAAGCTTATAACCTGACAATAAATTAATCCATTCGTTGTATAAATTGTTCTATTGAAAGCTGAAACCCTCGGAAATGTGGTTTAGGCTAAGAAAATAATTTGTCATCAATGCAGAAATATTGATCAGTTACTGGACACAGAATGGTCAGATGTTGGCAAGACAAAAGTTTTGTCGCCCACAGAAAGTAATGTGATATTCAAACAAATAATTAACTTAAAATACAAATATATGTTGCATAACATTGGTGAATGAAGTTGTGTTGCTATTAGTCATATTTAATATTTTGTGTAACTTCCATGAGCTTGAAGGACTTCATCCATGCAGTTCAACAATGATTCATACAATTTATTAATGAAGTAATCAAGAATAGCAAAGAATGCAGTCTTGCATGCCTCCCAGAGTTAATCTAGATTCTTTGGTTTTGTCTTCCAAGCTTCCTCTTTCATCTTACCCCAAACATGCTCAATGATGTTCATGTCTGGTGACTGGGCTGGCCAGTCCTTGAACACCTTGATCTTTTTTGCCTGGAGGAACTTTGGATCTATGAGATGGAGCACCATCCTGCTGCAGAATTTGACCTCTTTTATGATTTGGAATATAAGAGGTAGCTAATGCTTCTTGATATTTTAGGCTATTGATATTGCCTTCCACCTTGCAAATGTTTTGCACCCCCCCATACTGAATGTAACCCCAGACCATGATCTTTCCACCACCAAATGTAACTGTTTTCTGGGTGTATTTTGGATCCATACAGGCTCCAGTAGGTCTCCTGCAGTATTTGCGGCTGTAGTGTAATTCTACTAAAGATTCATCAGAGAAATCCACCTTCTGCCACTTTTCCAGCGTCCATCTGTTTAGCAGGCTGTGGGACTTTGCAAATGCCACACGGTTTGTTATTTGCCTTTTGTTTAGTGCTGGCTTCTGGGCACCGATTCAACCATGGAGGCCATTTCGAGACTGAATCCCACAAACTGATCTAGTTGACACAGGGACCTGAAGTGACCAGGCCAGTTGGAACTCTGCTGTAGTGGAAGAGGGGCTTGCTTTGGATTTTCTAACCAACAAATGTTCCTCCTGAGCAGTTGTCTTGCGAGGTCTACCAGACCTGGGCTTGTCAACCACATCTCCAGTCTCTTCAAATTTTTTTTAATTCTTTGTACTTGACACTGAGACACATTAAAGGTGCCAGCTACCTCTGCAGTGGATCTGGTCTTCAGCCTCTTGATAAACCAGGCTTTGGTGGTAGGGTGTTTTTTTTTGGCATGTTGTCAGAGCTCAAGTTGCAGTTCAAGTTAATGTCTGGGGTGGCGAGTTTCTTTTTATAAACACACTAATTAACCAGTCATTTACTGAGCACAGGTGAGGATGTAAACTAGGATTGGGGGCATTATATAGCCAGGGGACACAACTTTTGTCTTGCCAAAATCTGACCATTCTGTGTCCATTAACTGATCAATATTTCTGCATTGATGCCAATTTATTTTCTTAACCTAAACCACATTTCAGAGGGTTTCAGTTTTCAAAAGATTAATTTATACAACAAATGGATGAATTTAATGTCAGGTTATAAGCTTTTATTTACATAACATGGATAAGTGACAGAACTTCTGTCAGGGAGTGTATGTCATGTCTCAGGACCAACAGGATCCATTAAAGCGTTCCAGAGTTATAACCTGAAAAAGTGACAGTGGTCAGAAATGTAAAAATTGGCCTGGTCATTAAGCTGCAAATTTGCTCCATCACTAAGGGGTTAATATTATCTTCAATTCCATCTCTTGCAATTTCCAAGCCATAATTACTATGCCACTTGTTCATATCCAAATATATATATGTATATAACTCACCACTAGAGAACTCTAAGTAAGAGTAAGAGAACATGTGAGGGACATTATATTGGTGAAGAATGATGAGGGAGTGGATGATCTTCGATCAATTCCATGACATTCTACACCATGACAGTAATCAATTTTGCAACATTTCTTATAGTTACATTTGCACAAAGAAAAGAAATTTGTAAGATTATAGTGAGACATATGAATAAATAATCATACCAAATACCGTATATACTGGAGTATAAGCCGACCCTAGTATAAGCCGACGCTCCTAATTTTGCCACAAAAAACTGGGAAAACTTAATGACTCGAGTATAAGCCTAGGGTGGAAAATGCAGCAGCTACCGGTAAATGTCAAAAGTAAAAATAGATACCAATAAAAGTAAAATTAATTGAGACATCAGTAGGTTAAGAGTTTTTGAATATCAATATTGAATCAGGAGCCCCATATAATGCTCCATAAAGTTTATGATGGGCCCCATAAGATGCTCCATATTAAAATATGCCCCATATAATCCTGCATAAAGGTTAATAATGGCCCCATAAGATGCTCCATAGACAGATTTGCCCAATATAATGCTGCACAAATGCTGATTATGGCCCCATAAGATGCTCCATAAAGATATTTGCCCCATATAGTGCTGCACAAACCTTGATTATGGCCCTATAAGATGCCCCATACAGACACTTGCCCCATATAATGCTGCACAAATGTTATGGCCCCATATAATGCTGCACAAAAGTTATGGCCCCATACAGTGCTGCACAAATGTTATGGCCCCATACAGTGCTGCACAAACGCTATGGCCCCATATAATGCTGCACAAAAGTTATGGCCCCATACAGTGCTGCACAAATGTTATGGCCCCATACAGTCCTGCACAAATGTTATGGCCCCATACAGTGCTGCACAAATGTTATGACCCCATACAGTGCTGCACAAATGTTATGGCCCCATATAGTGCTGCACAAATGTTATGGCCCCATACAGTGCTGCACAAACGTTATGGCCCCATATAATGCTGCACAAACGTTATGGCCCCATATAATGCTGCACAAACGTTATGGCCCCATATAGTGCTGCACAAACGTTATGGCCCCATAGATGCTCCATACAGACACTTGCCCCATTTGCTGTTGCTGCGATAAAAAAAATAAATCACATACTCACCTTTCCGTCGCTCAGGCCCCCGGCACTTTCAATAGTCATCTGCTCCTTGTTCCGGTGCCACTCCATCTTCAGCGTCTTCAGTACTGACGTTCAGACAGAGAGTCCGCACTAACCACGTCACCACGCCCTCTGACCTGAGCGTTACTACTGAAGACAGAGCGGCGCCCAGAACGGGGAGCAGGTGAATATCACGCAGCGCAGTGCTCCCCTCCCCGTTATACTCACCTGCTCCTGGCACTGTGCAGTCCCTGCTTCCCCGAAGCCGCAGCTTCATCCTGTACTGAGCGGTCACCATTACCGCTCATTACAGTAATGAATATGCGGCTACACCTCTATGGGAGGTGGAGCCACATATTCATTACTGTAATGAGCGGTACAATGTGACCGCTCAGTACAGGAAGAAGCTGCTGGCGCCGGGGAAGCCAGAGACCTGCAGGGACCGCGCCAGGAGTAGGTGAGTATAATTAGACAGCCCCCTCCCCTGCTGACCCCTGGGTATGACTCGAGTATAAGCCGAGAGGGGGGCTTTCAGCCCAAAAAGTGGGCTGAAAATCTCGGCTTATACTCGAGTATATATGGTAGATTATAATGATCATCAACTTTATTTGTGCACACCAATCAAATTGTGGACATTCTTGTTCATACAATGATTTTCCTTATTCTTCTTTTAATGTACACATTGTAGATTCAGACTAAAGGAAGTAAAACCACAAAGAAACACATACGGAAAAGAGGAGTAAAGAAACAGTTGTGAGTCAAACCAGAATATGTGATAAACCTTAGATTATTCACAGTACATCCTTTTTACCTTAATGAGCTTTGTCAGGTAGCCACCTGGAATAGCTTTCCAACAGTCTTGAAGGCGTTCCCAAAGGTTGAGAACTTTTTGGCTGCTCTGCCTTTACTTTGCAGTTGATCTTATACCAAATCATATCAAGTGAATTTAGGTTGGGTGACAGTGGAGACCATTTCAATGATGCAGCACTCTATTCCCTTCTGTCTTGATCACATATCTTTACATAACCTGGAGGTGTCTTTTGTGTTATTGTCTTGCTGCAACACAAATTATATCCTCACTAGGTGAAACCAGTGTAGCACACAAGATCAGACAATCACAGCTTCAAGTGTTAGGGTTGGCGGAACGCACCGAATATATTTATTAAGTGGGATTGGTGCGTTCGCAACCCGGGATCCACCATGCAGGAAAGAACCTGCTGCTAAGTAAATGGCGGCACTATATGGCGGTTTGAACCAGCTCTGTTAGCTTCACAGAGCAGCCGAGAAGGCAAGGCTCTGTGCCCTGTTAGACTTTCACAGAGGCACAGGCCAACTACCCAAATGAGAGCAGTCAGTGGTCATGCATGCACACAAAACTCGTCGCCGAAGGTGCCAGCATTCTACGGACTTATTTCAGCCAGATCCCTGAACACACATAAACACAATCTCCTCGCCGGAGGTGCCAGCATTCTAGGGGCTTATTTCAGCCGGGTCCCTGAACACATTCAAATACATGACCACACTGGCGCAAAGCACATAACATAAGAAGATACTAGCGCATGGCCTTAAATAGTTGCAGCACGTACAGAACCTTTCAAAGAAGGACCAATGGAGTTGCTGCAGTACCTGAGCATGTGACCCTAGATCTCCACTGAGAGATCTTGCCCTGGGCATGCTCAGTGTGTGCAAAGTAGGACTTAGCCCTAGCACCTACAGGACCTTCCAAGAAGGACCAATGGAAGTCGCTGCAGTACCTGAGCATGTGACCCTAGATCTCCACTGAGAGATCTTGCCCTGGGCATGCTCAGTGTGTGCAAAGTAGGACTTAGTCCCAGAAAAGCCTGCTCGCCGAAGATCAGTGCAGGGTACAATAGCAGAACCTGGAGAGGCAGTAGTAACCCTTTGCACAATATCAGTCTCAATGAGACGCTGGGAGCAACGTCTCTGCTGAGCAGGCTCCACTGCAGCCGATGCAGATTGGGAGACCTGTTATGACCTGGTGGTTAGGAGCACCCAGTACGACCTGATAGTTAAACTCACACAGGACAAGCTCTGGGATGTGGGAGCTCTGCTGACCGCAGGCCCTAATCCTATCACACACACTAGAAATAGCCGTGGAGCGTTCCTGACTCTCCCTAGACGCCTCTTCACAGCCTAAGAGCTACCTAGCCCTAGAGATAGAAAATAAAACCTACCTTGCCTCAGAGAAATTGCCCAAAGGAAAAGGCAGCCCCCCACATATATTGACTGTGAGTAAAGATGAAAGTCACAAACGCAGAAATGAAACAGGTGTCAGCAAAGGGAGGCCAGACTTACTAAACAGACAGAGGATAGAAAAGGTATCTTTGCGGTCAGCACAAAAACTACAAAAGACCACGCAGAGTGTGCAAAAAGACCTCCGCACCGACTAACGGTGTGGAGATGCCATTCTGCATCCCAGAGCTTTCAGCTAGCAAGACAAAATCATGATAACCAGCTGGACAAGGAAACAATGAACAAATAAAAACTATCAGGAACTTAGCTTCTGCTAGAGAAGACAGGTCACCAGAAAGATCCAGGAGCGAACTGAACCAATGCAGGAACATTGACAGCTGGCATGGAGTAACGATCTGAGTGGAGTTAAATAGAGCAGCCAACCAAAGGATAAACCACGTCACCTGTGTAAGGAACCTCAGAAGCAGCAGCTTCACTCACAGCCACCAGAGGGAGTCCATGGACAGAACTCGCCGAAGTACCATTCACGACCACAGGAGGGAGTTCGACAACAGAATTCACAACAGAACTCCCCCCTGAGGAGGGGTCACCGAACCCTCACCAGAGCCCCCAGGCCGATCAGGATGAGCCAAATGAAAGGCACGAACTAGATCGGCAGCATGAACATCAGAAGCAAAAACCCAGGAACTATCTTCCTGACCATAACCCTTCCACTTGACCAGGTACTGGAGTTTCCATCTCGAAACACGAGAATTCAAAATCTTCTCCACCACATACTCCAACTCCCCCTCGACCAACACCGGGGCAGGAGGATCAACGGAGGGAACCATAGGCGCCACGTATCTCCGCAACAACGACCTATGGAACACATTATGGATGGCAAAAGAAGCTGGAAGGTCCAAACAAAATGGCACAGGATTAAGAACTTCAGAAATCTTATATGGCCCAATGAAACGAGGCTTAAACTTAGGAGAGGAAACCTTCATAGGAACATGACGAGATGACAACCAAACCAAATCCCCAACACGAAGTCGGGGACCAACACAGCGCCGGCGGTAAGCGAAACGTTGATCCTTCTCCTGGGACAATGTCAAATTGTCCACCACATGAGTCCAAATATGCTGCAACCTGTCCACCACCGTATCCACACCAGGACAGTCCGAAGGCTCAACCTGCCCTGAAGAGAAACGAGGATGGAAACCAGAATTACAGAAAAAAGGAGAAACTAAAGTAGCCGAGCTGGCCCGATTATTAAGGGCGAACTCAGCCAAAGGCAAGAAGGACACCCAATCATCCTGATCAGCAGAAACAAAGCATCTCAGATATGTTTCCAAAGTCTGATTAGTTCGTTCGGTTTGGCCATTAGTCTGAGGATGGAAAGCCGAAGAAAAAGACAAATCAATGCCCATCTTAGCACAAAAGGACCGCCAAAACCTCGAAAACAACTTGGAACCTCTGTCCGAGACGATGTTCTCTGGAATGCCATGCAAACAAACCACATTCTGGAAAAACAATGGCACCAAATCAGAGGAGGAAGGCAATTTAGACAAGGGTACCAAATGGACCGTCTTAGAGAAGCGATCACAAACCACCCAAATGACCGACATGCTTTGAGAAACAGTGAGATCAGAAATAAAATCCATGGAAATATGCGTCATGGGCCTCTTCGGGACCGGCAAGGGCAAAAGCAACCCACTGGCACGAGAACAGCAGGGCTTAGCCCGAGCACAAGTCCCACAGGACTGCACAAAAGAATGCACATTCCGTGACAAAGAATGCCACCAAAAGGATCTAGCGACCAAATCTCTGGTACCAAAGATTCCAGGATGACTAGCCAACACCGAACAATGAACCTCAGAGATAACTCTACTAGTCCATCTATCAGGGACAAACAGTTTCTCCGTAGGACAACGGTCAGGTCTATCAGCCTGAAACTTCTGCAGCACGTGCCGCAAATCAGGGGAGATGGCAGACAAAATTACCCCCTCTTTAAGAATACGCACCGGCTCCGGAACACCCGGAGAGTCAGGCACAAAACTCCTTGACAGGGCATCAGCCTTCACATTCTTAGATCCCGGAAGGTATGAAACCACAAAATCAAAACGGGAGAAAAAGAGCGACCATCGAGCCTGTCTAGGATTCAACCATTTGGCAGACTCGAGATAAGTCAAATTCTTGTGATCCGTCAAGACCACCATGCGATGTTTAGCTCCTTCAAGCCAATGTCGCCACTCCTCGAATGCCCACTTCATGGCCAACAACTCTCGATTGCCAACATCATAATTGCGCTCAGCAGGCGAGAATTTTCTAGAAAAGAAGGCACATGGTTTCATCATCGAACCATCAGAACTTCTTTGCGACAAAACAGCCCCTGCTCCAATCTCAGAAGCATCAACCTTGACCTGAAACGGGAGCGAAACAGGGGCAGAAGAAAAACGACGCTTCAACTCCTGAAAAGCCTCTACAGCCGCAGAGGACCAATTGACCACATCAGCACCTTTCTTGGTCAAATCAGTCAATGGTTTAGCAATACTAGAAAAATTAGCGATGAAGCGACGATAAAAATTAGCAAAGCCCAGGAACTTCTGCAGGCTCTTAACAGATGTCGGCTGAGTCCAATCATAAATGGCCTGAACTTTAACAGGGTCCATCTCGATAGTAGAAGGGGAAAAATGAAACCCAAAAATGAAACCTTCTGAACTCCAAAGAGACACTTTGACCCCTTCACAAACAAGGAATTCGCACAAAGGACCTGGAACACCATTCTGACCTGCTTCACATGAGACTCCCAATCATCCGAAAAGACCAAAATGTCATCCAAATATACAATCATGAATCTATCCAGGTACTCTCGGAAGATGTCATGCATAAAGGACTGAAACACAGATGGAGCATTAGAAAGCCCGAATGGCATAACCAGGTACTCAAAATGGCCCTCGGGCGTATTAAATGCTGTTTTCCATTCATCGCCCTGTTTAATTCGCACAAGATTATACGCCCCTCGAAGATCTATCTTGGTGAACCAACTAGCCCCCTTAATCCGAGCAAACAAATCAGACAGCAGCGGCAAAGGATACTGAAATTTGACTGTGATCTTATTAAGAAGGCGGTAATCAATACAAGGTCTCAAAGAGCCTTCCTTCTTGGCCACAAAAAAGAACCCTGCTCCCAATGGTGACGACGACGGGCGAATATGACCCTTCTCCAAGGATTCCTTTATATAACTCCGCATAGCGGCGTGCTCTGGCACAGATAAATTAAACAGACGGCCCTTAGGAAACTTACTACCAGGAATCAAATTAATAGCACAATCGCAATCCCTATGAGGAGGTAGGGCACCGGATTTGGGCTCTTCAAATACATCCCGGTAATCTGATAAAAACTCAGGGACTTCAGAAGGAGTGGAAGGCGAAATTGACAACAATGGAACATCACCATGTACCCCCTGACAACCCCAGCCGGACACAGACATAGATTTCCAATCCAACACTGGATTATGGACCTGTAACCATGGCAACCCCAAAACGACCACATCATGCAGGTTATGCAACACCAAAAAGCGAATATCCTCCTGATGTGCAGGAGCCATGCACATGGTCAACTGAGTCCAGTACTGAGGCTTATTCTTGGCCAAAGGCGTAGCATCAATTCCTCTCAATGGAATAGGATACTGCAAGGGCTCCAAGAAAAAACCACAGCGCCTGGCAAACTCCAAGTCCATCAAATTCAGGGCAGCGCCTGAATCCACAAATGCCATAACAGAATAGGACGACAGAGAGCAAATCAGAGTAACGGACAAAAGAAATTTAGACTGTACCGTACCAATGGTGGCAGACCTAGCGAACCGCTTAGTGCGCTTAGGACAATCGGAGATAGCATGAGTGGATTCACCACAGTAAAAACACAGCCCATTCTGACGTCTGTGTTCTTGCCGTTCAGCTCCGGTCAAAGTCCTATCACACTGCATAGGCTCAGGCCTATGCTCAGAGAACCAGATGGTGCACAGCTTTGCGCTCACGCAAGCGCCGATCGATCTGAATGGCCAAGGACATAGACTCACTCAGACCAGCAGGCGTGGGAAATCCCACCATGACATCCTTAAGGGCTTCAGAAAGACCCTTTCTGAAAATTGCCGCCAGGGCCCACTCATTCCACTGAGTAAGCACAGACCACTTTCTAAACTTCTGACAGTACACCTCCGCTTCATCCTGACCCTGACACAAAGCCAGCAAGATTCTCTCTGCCTGATCCACCGAATTTGGTTCATCATAAAGCAATCCAAGCGCCAGAAAAAACGCATCAACATCACGCAATGCAGGATCTCCTGGCGCAAGGGAAAATATCCAGTCTTGAGGGTCACCACGCAATAAAGAAATAATGATTTTTACTTGTTGAACGGGGTCACCAGAGGAGCGGGGTTTCAAAGCTAGAAACAGTTTACAATTATTTTTGAAATTCAAGAACTTAGATCTATCCCCAGAAAATAAATCAGGAATAGGAATTCTAGGCTCTAACATAGGATTCTGAACCACAAAATCTTGAATGTTTTGTACCCTTGCAGTGAGATGATCCACACAAGAGGACAGACCTTGAATGTCCATATCTACACCTGTGTCCTGAACCACCCAAAGGTTTAGGGGAAAAGAAAGACAAAACATAGTGCGAAGAAAAAAAAAATGGTCTCAGAACTTCTCTTATCCCTCTATTGAGATGCACTAATACTTTGGGCCAGCTGTTCTGTTATGACCTGGTGGTTAGGAGAACCCGGTACGACCTGATAGTTAAACTCACACAGGACAAGCTCTGGGATGTGGGAGCTCTGCTGACCGCAGGCCCTAATCCTATCACACACACTAGAAATAGCCATGGAGCGTTCCTGACTCTCCCTAGACGCCTCTTCACAGCCTAAGAGCTACCTAGCCCTAGAGATAGAAAATAAAGCCTACCTTGCCTCAGAGAAATTGCCCAAAGGAAAAGGCAGCCCCCCACATATATTGACTGTGAGTAAAGATGAAAGTCACAAACGCAGAAATGAAACAGGTTTCAGCAAAGGGAGGCCAGACTTACTAAACAGACAGAGGATAGAAAAGGTATCTTTACGGTCAGCACAAAAACTACAAAAGACCACGCAGAGTGTGCAAAAAGACCTCCACACCGACTAACGGTGTGGAGATGCCACTCTGCATCCCAGAGCTTCCAGCTAGCAAGACAAAATCATGATAACCAGCTGGACAAGGAAACAATGAACAAATAATAACTATCAGGAACTTAGCTTCTGCTAGAGAAGACAGGTCACCAGAAAGATCCAGGAGCGAACTGAACCAATGCAGGAACATTGACAGCTGGCATGGAGTAACGATCTGAGTGGAGTTAAATAGAGCAGCCAACCAAAGGATAAACCACGTCACCTGTGTAAGGAACCTCAGAAGCAGCAGCTTCACTCACAGCCACCAGAGGGAGTCCATGGACAGAACTCGCCAAAGTACCATTCACGACCACAGGAGGGAGTTCGACAACAGAATTCACAACAGGGACCGCAGCAGACACGGATCGAGATTCCCCCTGTGCAGCAGAGGAAACTCAACTCATAACATTACCCCCCTCCTAGGGCCCACTGTTGTGAATTCTGTGGCTGAATTCACTCCTGTGGTCACAAGTGGTACTGCAGCTTCTGAGCTTCCTCCCTCAGGTGTTCTGGTGAGCTCGTTAACTGCTTCATTACTTAACTCCGCCTGATGCTGCTATCCTTGCTCCTTGTCAATGTTTCAGTGTTGGATCTGAGCTTCTCCTGATTGTTCCTGTGACCTGCTGCTCTGTATAGCTAAGTGCTTTTGCTTTTTTGTTGCTTTTTTTCTGTCCAGCTTGTCTTTTGTTTTGCTGGAAGCTCTGAGACGCAAAGGGTGTACCGCCGTGCCGTTAGTTCGGCACGGTGGGTTTTTTTTTTGCCCCCTTTGCGTGGTTTTGCTTTAGGGTTTTTTGTAGACTGCAAAGTTCGCTTTACTGTCCTCGCTCTGTCCTAGAATATCGGGCCCCAATTTGCTGAATCTATTTCATCCCTACGTTTTGTCTTTTCATCTTACTCACAGTCATTATATGTGGGGGGCTGCCTTTTCCTTTGGGGAATTTCTCTGGGGCAAGTCAGGCCTATTTTTCTATCTTCAGGCTAGCTAGTTTCTTAGGCTGTGCCGAGTTGCCTAGGTAGTTGTTAGGCGCAATCCACAGCCGCTTTTAGTTGTATTTAGGATAGGATCAGGTGTGCAGTCTACAGAGTTTCCACGTCTCAGAGCTCGTTCTTGTATTTTTGGGTATTTGTCAGATCACTGTGTGCGCTCTGATCGCTAAGCACACTGTGTTTCTGGATTGCCTTCATAACACCTGTCATTAGCAAACATAACAGTACAAGGAGCCCAAACTAATGATTCTCAATAGAGGGAAAGAAAAAGTTCTGACATCATTTTTTTTTTTTTTTTTTTCTGCTCTGTGTTCACTTTTTTTTTTTTCCCGTAGACATTTGGGTGATTCTGGACACAGGTGTGGACATGGATATTCAGGGTCTGTGCTCTTCAATGGATAATCTCGTTATAAATGTACAAAAAATTCAAGATACTATTGATCAGAAATCTATGTTAGGACCAAGAATTCCTATTCCTGATTTGTTTTTTGGAGATAGAACTAAGTTTCTAAGTTTCAAAAATAATTGTAAGCTATTTCTGGCCTTGAAACCTCATTCTTCTGGTAATCCTATTCAACAGGTTTTGATTATTATTTCTTTTTTGCGCGGCGACCCTCAAGACTGGGCATTTTCTCTTGCGCCAGGAGACCCTGCATTGAGTAGTGTCGATGCGTTTTTCCTGGCGCTCGGATTGCTGTACGATGAGCCTAATTCAGTGGATCAGGCTGAGAAAAATTTGCTGGCTTTGTGCCAGGGTCAGGATGATATAGAAGTATATTGTCAGAAATTTAGGAAATGGTCAGTACTCACTCAGTGGAATGACTCTGCGCTGGCAGCTTTGTTCAGAAAGGGTCTCTCTGAGGCTCTTAAGGATGTCATGGTGGGATTTCCTATGCCTGCTGGTTTGAATGAGTCTTTGTCTTTGGCCATTCAGATCGGTCGACGCTTGCGCGAGCGTAAATCTGTGCACCATTTGGCGGTACTGCCTGAGGTTAAACCTGAGCCTATGCAGTGCGATAGGACTATGACTAGAGTTGAACGGCAGGAATACAGACGTCTGAATGGTCTGTGTTTCTACTGTGGTGATTCCACTCATGCTATTTCTGTTTGTCCTAAGCGCACTAAGCGGTCCGCTAGGTCTGCCGTCATTGGTACTGTACAGTCCAAATTCCTTCTGTCCATTACCTTGATATGCTCTTTGTCGTCGTTTTCTGTCATGGCGTTTGTGGATTCGGGCGCTGCCCTGAATCTGATGGATTTGGATTATGCTAAACGTTGTGGGTTTTTCTTGGAGCCTTTGCGGTGTCCTATTCCATTGAGAGGAATTGATGCTACACCTTTGGCCAAGAATAAGCCTCAATACTGGGCCCAGCTGACCATGTGCATGGCTCCTGCACATCAGGAAGTTATTCGCTTTCTGGTGTTGCATAATCTGCATGATGTGGTCGTGTTGGGGTTGCCATGGCTACAAACCCATAATCCAGTATTGGATTGGAATTCCATGTCGGTATCCAGCTGGGGTTGTCAGGGGGTACATGGTGATGTTCCATTTTTGTCGATTTCGTCATCCACCCCTTCTGAGGTCCCAGAGTTCTTGTCTGATTATCAGGATGTATTTGAAGAGCCCAAGTCCGATGCTCTACCTCCGCATAGGGATTGTGATTGTGCTATCAATTTGATTCCTCGTAGTAAATTCCCTAAAGGTCGATTATTTAATTTATCCGTGCCCGAACACGCCGCTATGCGCAGTTATGTGAAGGAATCCCTGGAGAAGGGACATATTCGCCCATCGTCATCACCACTGGGAGCAGGGTTCTTCTTTGTAGCCAAGAAGGATGGTTCGCTGAGACCGTGTATTGATTACCGCCTTCTTAATAAGATCACTGTTAAATTTCAGTATCCCTTGCCATTGTTATCTGACTTGTTTGCTCGGATTAAGGGGGCTAGTTGGTTCACTAAGATAGATCTTCGTGGTGCGTATAATCTGGTGAGAATCAGGCAAGGAGATGAATGGAAAACTGCATTCAATACGCCCGAGGGTCATTTTGAGTATCTAGTGATGCCGTTCGGACTTGCCAATGCTCCATCTGTGTTTCAGTCTTTTATGCATGACATCTTCCGTGAGTATCTGGATAAATTCCTGATTGTTTACTTGGATGACATTTTGATCTTCTCAGATGATTGGGAGTCTCATGTGAAGCAGGTCAGAATGGCTTTTCAGGTCCTGCGTGCTAACTCTTTGTTTGTGAAGGGATCAAAGTGTCTCTTCGGTGTGCAGAAAGTTTCATTTTTGGGGTTCATCTTTACCCCTTCTACTATCGAGATGGATCCAGTTAAGGTCCAAGCCATCCAGGATTGGATTCAGCCGACATCTCTGAAAAGTCTGCAAAAGTTCCTGGGCTTTGCTAATTTTTATCGTCGCTTCATCTGTAATTTTTCTAGCATTGCCAAACCATTGACCGATTTGACCAAGAAGGGTGCTGATTTGGTTAATTGGTCTTCTGCTGCTGTGGAAGCTTTTCAGGAGTTGAAGCGTCGTTTTTGTTCTGCCCCTGTGTTGTGTCAGCCAGATGTTTCTCTTCCGTTCCAGGTCGAGGTTGATGCTTCTGAGATTGGAGCAGGGGCGGTTTTGTCACAGAGAGGTTCTGATTGCTCAGTGATGAAACCATGTGCTTTCTTTTCCAGGAAGTTTTCGCCCGCTGAGCGTAATTATGATGTGGGCAATCGAGAGTTGCTGGCCATGAAGTGGGCATTCGAGGAGTGGCGTCATTGGCTTGAAGGAGCTAAGCATCGCGTGGTGGTATTGACTGATCATAAGAACTTGACTTATCTCGAGTCTGCCAAGCGCTTGAATCCTAGACAGGCCCGTTGGTCGTTATTTTTTGCCCGCTTCGACTTTGTGATTTCGTACCTTCCGGGCTCTAAAAATGTGAAGGCGGATGCTATGTCTAGGAGTTTTGTGCCCGACTCTCCGGGTTTATCTGAGCCAGTGGGTATCCTCAAGGAAGGAGTCATTGTGTCTGCCATCTCCCCTGATTTGCGGCGGGTGCTGCAAAAATTTCAGGCGAATAAACCTGATCGTTGTCCAGCAGAGAAACTGTTCGTCCCTGATAGGTGGACTAATAAACTTATCTCTGAACTTCATTGTTCGGTGTTGGCTGGTCATCCTGGAATCTTTGGTATCAGAGAGTTAGTGGCTAGATCCTTCTGGTGGCCATCTCTGTCACGGGATGTACGTACTTTTGTGCAGTCCTGTGGGATTTGTGCTAGGGCTAAGCCCTGCTGTTCTCGTGCCAGTGGGTTGCTTTTGCCCTTGCCGGTCCCAAAGAGGCCTTGGACACATATTTCGATGGATTTCATTTCTGACCTCCCCGTTTCTCAAAAGATGTCAGTCATTTGGGTGGTCTGTGATCGCTTTTCTAAAATGGTCCATCTGGTGCCCTTGGCTAAATTGCCTTCCTCCTCTGATTTGGTACCTTTGTTCTTTCAGCATGTGGTTCGGTTGCATGGCATTCCTGAGAATATTGTTTCTGACAGAGGTTCCCAGTTTGTTTCAAGGTTTTGGCGAGCCTTTTGTGGTAGGATGGGCATTGACCTATCCTTTTCCTCGGCTTTCCATCCTCAGACTAATGGCCAGACCGAACGAACCAATCAGACCTTGGAAACATATCTGAGATGTTTTGTTTCTGCAGACCAGGATGATTGGGTGTCCTTTTTGCCGTTGGCTGAGTTCGCCCTTAATAATCGGGCCAGCTCGGCTACCTTGGTTTCTCCATTTTTTTGCAATTCTGGGTTCCATCCTCGTTTCTCTTCAGGACAGGTTGAGTCTTCGGACTGTCCTGGTGTGGATTCTGTGGTGGATAGGTTGCAGCAGATCTGGACTCAGGTAGTGGACAATTTGATCTTGTCCCAGGAGAAAGCTCAACTTTTCGCTAATCGCAGACGCCGTGTGGGTCCCCGACTTCGTGTTGGGGATCTGGTTTGGTTATCTTCTCGTCATATTCCTATGAAGGTTTCCTCTCCTAAATTTTAACCTCGTTTTATTGGTCCATATAGGATTTCTGAGGTTCTCAATCCTGTGTCTTTTCGTTTGACCCTCCCAGACTCCTTTTCCATACATAATGTATTCCATAGGTCGTTGTTGCGGAGATACGTGGCACCTATGGTTCCATCTGTTGAGCCTCCTGCCCCGGTTTTGGTGGAGGGGGAATTGGAGTATATTGTGGAGAAGATTTTGGATTCTCGTGTTTCTAGACGGAAACTCCAGTATCTGGTTAAATGGAAGGGTTATGCTCAGGAAGATAATTCCTGGGTTTTTGCCTCTGATGTTCATGCTTCCGATCTTGTTCGTGCCTTTCATGCGGCTCATCCTGGTCGGCCTGGGGGCTCTGGTGAGGGTTCGGTGACCCCTCCTCAAGGGGGGGGGGTACTGTTGTGAATTCTGTGGCTGAATTCACTCCTGTGGTCACAAGTGGTACTGCAGCTTCTGAGCTTCCTCCCTCAGGTGTTCTGGTGAGCTCGTTAACTGCTTCATTACTTAACTCCGCCTGATGCTGCTATCCTTGCTCCTTGTCAATGTTTCAGTGTTGGATCTGAGCTTCTCCTGATTGTTCCTGTGACCTGCTGCTCTGTATAGCTAAGTGCTTTTGCTTTTTTGTTGCTTTTTTTCTGTCCAGCTTGTCTTTTGTTTTGCTGGAAGCTCTGAGACGCAAAGGGTGTACCGCCGTGCCGTTAGTTCGGCACGGTGGGTTTTTTTTTTGCCCCCTTTGCGTGGTTTTGCTTTAGGGTTTTTTGTAGACTGCAAAGTTCGCTTTACTGTCCTCGCTCTGTCCTAGAATATCGGGCCCCACTTTGCTGAATCTATTTCATCCCTACGTTTTGTCTTTTCATCTTACTCACAGTCATTATATGTGGGGGGCTGCCTTTTCCTTTGGGGAATTTCTCTGGGGCAAGTCAGGCCTATTTTTCTATCTTCAGGCTAGCTAGTTTCTTAGGCTGTGCCGAGTTGCCTAGGTAGTTGTTAGGCGCAATCCACAGCCGCTTTTAGTTGTGTTTAGGATAGGATCAGGTGTGCAGTCTACAGAGTTTCCACGTCTCAGAGCTCGTTCTTGTATTTTTGGGTATTTGTCAGATCACTGTGTGCACTCTGATCGCTAAGCACACTGTGTTTCTGGATTGCCTTCATAACACCTGTCATTAGCAAACATAACAGCCCACCTCCTTGAGCCTCGCTACGCTCAAAAGCTGCAATGAGCAGCGGAGCCCGAATGTGCTCCACAGGCTCCCAGGTTCTATCCTCTGGACCGTGACCCTTCCAGTCCACCAGGTAAAATTTCTTGCCACATACCACCTTGCACCCCACAATAGCATTCACCTCAAACTCATCCGTGGATGAACCCGATGTCCCAGCAGATGACTCAGAAAACCGGGACAAATGAACGGGCTTTAAGAGGGAAACGTGAAAAGTATCGGTGATACCAAGGCGTGGAGGAATAGCCAAGCGGTAGAGCACAGGTTCTGACCTGTTCCAGAACCTTGAATGGGCCAATGTAGCGAGGAGCAAACTTAGTGGACTCAACTTGCAGCCTGATGTTACGGGCGGAGAGCCACACTAAGTCGCCAGGAGCAAAGGTCGGAGCGGGGCGCCGGTGTGTATCAGCTGAAACCCTCATTCTCTCCTTGGAGGCCCGGATGGCATCCTGTGTGCGGTGCCAGATGTCACGTGCCTCCACCACCCAGTTTGCCACCCTAGAATCGGTGGATGACACGGGCATGGGCACAGGGACACGCGGATGCTGGCCGTAATTAAGGAGAAAAGGAGTCTGACCAGTGGAATCGGCTACAGCGTTGTTCAAGGCAAATTCCACCCAAGGTAGCAAAGATGCCCAGTCATCCTGCCTAGTAGAGACAAAATGTCGCAAATATGTCACCAGAATCTGGTTGGTCGTCTCCACCAACCCATTCGTCTCGGGATGGTATGCAGAAGAGAGGTTCAACTCTATGCTGAGTAAATGGCAGAGCTCTCTCCAAAACCGAGACGTGAACTGGGGAACCCGATCGCTAACAATTTTATCAGGCATACCATGTAATCAGAAAATGTGCTTAATGAATAACACCACCAAGGCCCATGCAGAAGGTAACCGTGGAAGCGGCGCCAAGTGCACTATCTTAGAGGAATGGTCGGTGACAACCCAGATAACAGTTATTATTATTTTTATTATTATACATTTTTATAGCGCCATTTATTCCATGGCTAGTGTTGAGCGATACCGTCCGATACTTGAAAGTATCGGTATCGGATAGTATCGGCCGATACCCGAAAAATATCGGATATCGCCGATACCGATATCCGATACCAATACAAGTCAATGGGACATCAAGTATCGGAATGTATCCTCATGGATCCCAGGGTCTGAAGGAGAGGAAACTCTCCTTCAGGCCCTGGGATCCATATTAAAGTGTAAAATAAAGAATTAAAATAAAAAATATTGTTATATTCACCTCTCCGGCGGCCCCTGGACATCAGCGGGAGGATCCGGCGTCCGGCACGGCTTCTTTCTTCAAAATGCGCGCCTTCAGGACCTGTGGAATGACGTCCCGGCTTCTGATTGGTCGCGTGCCGCCCATGTGACCGCCACGCGACCAATCAGAAGCCGCGACGTCATTCCTCAGGTCCTAGAAGGCGCTCATTCTAGGACTTTAGCTGAGGAATGACGTCGCGGCTTCTGATTGGTCGCGTGGCGGTCACATGGGCGGCACGCGACCAATCAGAAGCCGGGACGTCATTCCACAGGTCCTGAAGGCGCGCATTTTGAAGAAAGAAGCCGTGCCGGACGCCGGATCCTCCCGCTGATGTCCAGGGGCCGCCGGAGAGGTGAATATAACAATATTTTTTATTTTAATTCTTTATTTTACACTTCCGATACCGATACCCGATATCACAAAAATATCGGATCTCGGTATCGGAATTCCGATACCGCAAGTATCGGCCGATACCCGATACTTGCGGTATCGGAATGCTCAACACTATCCATGGCACTTTACATGTGAATACGGGGCAAATATAGACAATTACATTAAACATGAGCAGATAACAAGGCACACGAGTACATAAGGAGGGAGGACCCTGCCCGCGAGGGCTCACAGTCTGCATGGGGTGGGTGAGGATACACTAGGAGAGGGAAGAGCTGGCTGTGCGGCTGTTCAGTAGGTTGAGGATCACTGCAGGCTGTAGGCTTGTCGGAAGAGATGAGTCTTCAGGTTCTTTTTGAAGGTTTCTATGGTAGGCGCAAGTCTGATGTGTTGGGGTAGAGAGTTCCAGAGTATGGGGGAAGCACGGGAGAAGTCTTGGATGCGGTTATGGGAAGAAGAGATGAGAGGGGAGTAGAGAAGGAGGTCTTGGGAGGATCGGAGGTCGGGTGTAGGTAGGTACCGGGAGACCATGTCACAGATGTATGGAGGAGACAGGTTGTGGATGGCTTTGTATGTCAGTGTGAGGGTTTTGAACTGGAGTCTCTGGGCGATAGGAAGCCAGTGAAGGGCTTGACACAGGGGAGAGGCTGGGGAATAGCGGGGGGACAGGTGGATTAGTCGGGCAGCAGAGTGTAGGATGGATTGGAGTGGTGCCAGAGTGCTAGAGGGGAGTCCAGAGAGTAGGAGGTTGCAGTAGTCGAGGCGGGAGATGATAAGGGCATGCACTAGCGTTTTTGCAGTGTTGCGGTCAAGGAAAGCACGGATCCGGGAAATATTTTTGAGTTTGAGACGACAGGAGGAGGCAAGGGCTTGGATATGTGGATATAACAGTGCAGCTACGCGACTTGGGTAAGCCCACCACGAAGTCCATCCCAACCGTTTCCCAGGGCCTGTCTGCCACCGGTAGAGGGTAAAGCAACCCAGCAGGCCGTTGCCGAGGAGACCGATTCTGGGCGCAGGAAACGCACACCCGAATATAGTCCCCGACATCACGAGCCATATGCGGCCACCAGTACGTTCTCGCCAAAAGCTCAGATGTCCTTTTGGTCCCAAAATGCCCACCCACTCTGGATGAGTGAGCCCAAGCGAGAACCTCTGGTCGCAAATTCGCTGGCGCGAAAGTCTTGCCCGGGGGCACAGACTCTAGCGAAACCGGAGCTACAGTTCTCAGGCTCTCAGAAGGGACAATAAGTTGAGGCTCCTCCTCCTCCTCAGATGACACTACAGAGCGGGAGAGAGCGTCGGCATGAATGTTCTCCCCGGAGAGAAAATGGAGAGTAAAATGGAACTGGGAGAAGAACAGGGACCATCTTGACTGGCGAGAATTCAGCCGCTGGGCCATCTGTACATATACCAAGTTCTTGTGGTCAGTGAACACTTGGAAGGGAAAGCGAGCTCCCTCCAAGAGGTGTCTCCACTTCATGGCTAGCAACTCCCTGTCCCCGATGGAATAATTCCTCTCCGCTGGTGTGAAGGTCTTGGAGAAGAAGAAGCAAGGATGCTTCCAACCTTGAGCATCCTTTTGGAAAAGGACTGCTCCAGCACCAATGGATGAGGCATCCACCTCCATGATAAATGGTTTATCTACATCGGGGCGATGTAGGATAGGAGTGCTAGCGAAGTGTGACTTAATCGAGAGAAAGGCCTTGGAGACCTCCTCTGACCACAACTTGGGATTTGCTCCCTTCTTGGTGAGGGCAACCAATGGAGCTACCAAAGTTGATCCCTTTGCCCTGGGCATGCTCAGTGTGTGCAAAGCAGTCCTAGCACCTACAAGACCTTCCAAGAAGGACCAATGGAAGTCGCTGCAGTACCTGAGCATGTGACCCTAGATCTCCACTGAGAGATCTTGCCCTGGGCAAGCTCAGTGTGTGCAAAGTAGGACTTAGTCCCAGAAAAGCCTGCTCGCCGCAGATCAGTGCAGGGTACAATAGCAGAGCCTGGAGAGGCAGTAGAAACCCTTTGCACAGTATCAGTCTCAGTGAGACGCTGGGAGCAACATCTCCGCTGAGCAGGCTCCACTGCGGCCGATGCAGAATGGGAGACCGCAGCAGACACGGATTGAGATTCCCCCTGTGCAGCAGAGGAAACTCGACACCTAACATTAAGTCTCCTAAAGAGCCTATTGATGCAAGTAAAAAGTAGAAAAAAGGTTTTTAAAAAATAAAAATGTTCAAATCGCCTCCCTTTTGCCCAACTAAAAATAAAACAATAAAAAAACACATATTTGGTTTCGCTTCATTCATCAATGCCCCATCTATCAAATTATAAAAACAATCTGATCGGTAAATGATTTGGTCGAAGCAGGATTGCAATAAAATGCAATAACTGGCAATCAAAACATTGTATCTACCCCAAAATGGTATCAATAAAAATGTCAGCTCAGCATGCAAAAAGTAAGCCCTCTTCCAGCCTCAGATCCTTAAAAGAGGAGATGCAAGTGCAGCGCCCCAGGGTCCTGGTCATTGCACTAATGTCATTCTTCCACCAGGGGGAGTGATGTTACGTCTGAAGGCAATAAAGGAGATAACTTTAACAGGTATCGCAAGCCACACAACACACTTCACACTCCAGTCCACCAGGGGGAGCTACTCTTCTATTTAGCAATTAGGTAAAACTGGTGGTCTGGATAGGAAGTTAGGCAGAACCTGACTGGCTTTGTGTCAGGGTCAGGATGAAGCGGAGGTGTATTGTCAGAAGTTTAGAAAGTGGTCTGTGCTTACTCAGTGGAATGAGTGTGCCCTGTCGGCAATTTTCAGAAAGGGTCTTTCTGAAGCCCTTAAGGATGTCATGGTGGGATTTCCCACGCCTGCTGGTCTGAATGAGTCTATGTCCTTGGCCATTCAGATCGATCGGCGCTTGCGTGAGAGCAAAGCTGTGTACCATTTGACGGTATTCTCTGAGCATAGGCCTGAGCCTATGCAATGTGATAGGACTTTGACCAGAGCTGATCGGCAAGAACACAGACGTCGGAATGGGCTGTGTTTTTACTGTGGTGATTCCACTCATGCTATCTCCGATTGTCCTAAGCGCACTAAGCGGTTCGCTAGGTCTGCCACCATTGGTACGGTACAGTCTAAATTTCTTTTGTCCGTTACTCTGATTTGCTCTCTGTCGTCCTATTCTGTTATGGCATTTGTGGATTCATGCGCTGCCCTGAATTTGATGGACTTGGAGTTTGCCAGGCGCTGTGGTTTTTTCTTAGAGCCCTTGCAGTATCCTATTCCATTGAGAGGAATTGATGCTACGCCTTTGGCCAAGAATAAACCTCAGTACTGGACTCAATTGACCATGTGTATGGCTCCTGCACATCAGGAGGATATTCGCTTTTTGGTGTTGCATAATCTGCATGATGTAGTCGTTTTGGGGTTGCCATGGCTACAGGTCCATAATCCAGTGTTGGATTGGAAATCAATGTCTGTGTCCAGCTGGGGTTGTCAAGAGGTACATGGTGATGTTCCATTGCTGTCAATTTCGTCTTCCACTCCTTCTGAAGTCCCTGAGTTTTTGTCAGATTACCGGGATGTATTTGATGAGCCCAAATCCAGTGCCCTACCTCCTCATAGGGATTGCGATTGTGCTATTAATTTGATTCCTGGTAGTAAGTTTCCTAAGGGCCGACTGTTCAATTTATCTGTGCCAGAACACGCTGCTATGCGGAGTTATATAAAAGAGTACTTGGAGAAAGGTCATATTCACCCGTCGTCATCACCGTTGGGAGCAGGGTTCTTTTTTGTGGCCAAGAAGGATGGTTCTTCGAGACCTTGTATTGATTACCGCCTTCTCAATAAGATCGCGGTCAAATTTCAGTACCCTTTGCCGCTACTGTCTGATTTGTTTGCTCGGATTAAGGGGGCTGGTTGGTTCACCAAGATAGATCTTCGTGGGGCGTATAATCTTGTGCGTATTAAACAGGGCGATGAATGGAAAACAGCATTTAATACGCCCGAGGGCCATTTTGAGTACCTGGTGATGCCATTCGGGCTTTCTAATGCTCCATCTGTGTTTCAGTCCTTTATGCATGACATCTTCTGAGAGTACCTGGATAGATTCATGATTGTATATTTGGATGATATTTTGGTCTTTTCGGATGATTGGGAGTCTCATGTGAAGCAGGTCAGAATGGTGTTCCAGGTCCTTTGTGCGAATTCCTTGTTTGTGAAGGGGTCAAAATGTCTTTTTGGAGTTCAGAAGGTTTCATTTTTGGGTTTCATTTTTTCCCCTTCTACTATCGAGATGGACCCTGTTAAAGTTCAGGCCATTTATGATTGGACTCAGCCGACATCTGTGAAGTGCCTGCAGAAGTTCCTGGGCTTTGCTAATTTTTACCGTCGCTTCATCGCTAATTTTTCTAGTGTTGCTAAACCGTTGACTGGTTTGACCAAGAAAGGTGCTGATGTGGTCAATTGGTCCTCTGCGGCTGTAGAGGCTTTTCAGGAGTTGAAGCGTCGTTTTTCTTCTGCCCCTGTGTTGTGCCAGCCAGATGTTTCGCTCCCGTTTCAGGTCGAGGTTGATGCTTCTGAGATTGGAGCAGGGGCTGTTTTGTCGCAAAGAAGTTCTGATGGCTCGGTGATGAAACCATGTGCCTTCTTTTCCAGAAAATTCTCGCCTGCTGAGTGCAATTATGATGTTGGCAATCAAGAGTTGTTGGCCATGAAGTGGGCATTCGAGGAGTGGCGACATTGGCTTGAAGGAGCCAAGCATCGCGTGGTGGTCTTGACAGATCACAAGAATTTGACTTATCTCGAGTCTGCCAAACGGTTGAATCCTAGACAGGCTCGATGGTCACTGTTTTCCTCCCGTTTTGATTTTGTGGTTTTGTACCTTCCGGGCTCTAAGAATTTGAAGGCTGATGCCCTGTCAAGGAGTTTTGTGCCTGACTCTCCGGGAGTTCCTGAGCCGGCGGGTATTCTCAAAGAGGGGGTAATTTTGTCTGCCATCTCCCCTGATTTGCGGCGGGTGCTGCAGAAGTTTCAGGCTGATAGACCTGACCGTTGTCCAGCGGAGAAACTGTTTGTCCCTGATAGATGGACTAGTAGAGTTATCTCTGAGATTCATTGTTCGGTGTTGGCGGGTCATCCTGGAATCTTTGGTACCAGAGATTTGGTGGCTAGATCCTTTTGGTGGCCTTCTTTGTCACGGGATGTGCATTCTTTTGTGCAGTCCTGTGGGACTTGTGCTCGGGCTAAGCCCTGCTGTTCTCGTGCCAGTGGGTTGCTTTTGCCCTTGCCGGTCCCGAAGAGGCCCTGGATGCATATTTCCATGGATTTTATTTCAGATCTCCCTGTCTCTCAAAGGATGTCGGTCATTTGGGTGGTTTGTGATCGCTTCTCTAAGATGGTCCATTTGGTACCTTTGTCTAAATTGCCTTCCTCCTCTGATTTGGTGCCATTATTTTTCCAGCATGTGGTTCGTTTGCATGGCATTCCGGAGAACATCGTCTCGGACAGAGGTTCCCAGTTTGTTTCGAGGTTTTGGCGGTCCTTTTGTGCTAAGATGGGCATTGATTTGTCTTTTTCTTCGGCTTTCCATCCTCAGACAAATGGCCAAACCGAACGAACCAATCAGACTTTGGAAACATATCTGAGATGCTTTGTTTCTGCTGATCAGGATGATTGGGTGTCCTTCTTGCCTTTGGCTGAGTTCGTCCTTAATAATCGGGCCAGCTCGGCTACTTTGGTTTCGCCTTTTTTCTGTAATTCTGGTTTCCATCCTCGTTTTTCTTCAGGGCAGGTTGAGCCTTCGGACTGTCCTGGTGTGGATTCTGTGGTGGACAGGTTGCAGCAAATTTGGACTCACGTAGTGGACAATTTGACATTGTCCCAGGAGAAGGCTCAACGTTTAGCTAACCGCCGTCACTGTGTTGGTCCCCGACTTTGTGTTAGGGATTTGGTTTGGTTGTCGTCTCGTTATGTTCCTATGAAGGTTTCCTCTCCTAAGTTTAAGCCTAGTTTCATTGGTCCGTATAAGATTTCTGAAGTTCTCAGTCCTGTGTCATTTCGTTTGGACCTTCCAGCTTCTTTTGCCATCCATAATGTGTTCCATAGGTCGTTATTGCGGAGATACGTGGCACCTATGGTTCCCTCCGTTGATCTCCCTGCCCCGGTGTTGGTCGAGGGGGAGTTGGAGTATGTGGTGGAGAAGATTTTGGATTCTCGTATTTCGAGATGGAAACTCCAGTACCTGGTCAAGTGGAAGGGTTATGGTCAGGAAGATAATTCCTGGGTTTTTGCTTCTGATGTTCATGTTGCCGATCTAGTTCGTGCCTTTCATTTGGCTCGTCCTGATCGGCCTGGGGGCTCTCGTGAGGGTTCGGTGACCCCTCCTCAAGGGGGGGGCACTGTTGTGAATTCTGTTATCGAACTCCCTCCTGTGGTCATGGATGGTACTTCGGCGAATTCTGTCCATTGACTCCCTCTGGTGGCTGTGAGTGGTGCGGCTGCTTCTGAGGTTCCTTCCACAGGTGACGTAGTTTATTCTTTGGCTGGCTCCTCTATTTAACTCCACTCAGATCGTTACTCCATGCCAGCTGTCAATGTTCTTGTACTTGTTCAGTTCGCTCTTGGATCTTTCTGGTGACCTGTCTACTCCAGCAGAAGCTAAGTCCCTGCTAGTTAATTATTTGTTCATTGTTTCCTTGTCCAGCTTACTTTCATGATTTTGCCTTGCTAGCTGGAAGCTCTGGGATGCAGAGTGGCACCTCCGCACCGTGAGTCGGTGCGGAAGTCTTTTTGCACACTCTGCGTGGTCTTTTGTAGTTTTTTGTGCTGACCGCAAAGATACCTTTCCTATCCTCAGTCTGTTTAGTAAGTATGGCCTCCCTTTGCTGAAACCTGTTTCATTTCTGTGTTTGTGACTTTCATCTTAACTCACAGTCATTATATGTTGGGGGCTGCCTTTTCCTTTGGGGAATTCCTCTGAGGCAAGGTAGGCTTTATTTTCTATCTCTAGGGCTAGCTAGCTCTTAGGCTGTGAAGAGGCGTCTAGGCCGAGTTAGGTACGCTCCACGGCTATTTCTAGTTGTGTGATAGGATTAGGGGTTGCGGTCAGCAGAGCTCCCACTTCCCAGAGCTTGTCCTGTGTGAGTTTAACCATCAGGTCGTTCCGGGTGCTCCTAACCACCAGGTCCATAACAATCAGCGTACTCAGGACAAATTGGACAACAACTTTTGGGGTCCAATTTCTCCTGTTACCCTTCGGAAAATACAAAACTGGGGGCTAAAAAATAATTTTTGTGGGGAAAAAAAAGATTTTTTATTTTCACGGCTCTTCGTTATAAACTGTAGTGAAATACTTGGGGGCTCAAGGTTCTCACAACACATCTAGATAAGTTCATTGGGGGGTCTAGTTTCCAATATGGGGTCACTTGTGGGGGTTTTCTACTGTTTAGGTACATTAGGGGCTCTGCAAACACAATGTGACGCCTGCAGACCATTCCATCTAAGTCTGTATTCCAAATGGCGCTCCTTCCCTTCCGAGCCCTCCCATGCGCCCAAACGCTGGTTCCCCCCCACATATAGGATATCAGCGCACTCAGGACAAATTGCACAACAACTTACAAAATGGTATCAATATAAATATCAGTTTGGAAAAAAAAACAAGTCCTCACATAGTCCTTTATGGAAACATTACAAAAATTATGGGTCTAAGCAAATGGAAATGCAAAAATATTATTTTTACAAATTTCCACATTTGTGTTAACCATTTAAATAAAAAAAACTGTATATGTTAGGTAATCATACTGACCGGATGAGTTATATTATTAAGTCATTTTATCCACACAATGAGAGTAACAAAATCAAAACCCTAAAAAATGAAAACAGAATTGCTTTTTCTTCATCATTCCACCCCAGATAGAATTCTTTTTCCTTTTCTTTCAAGACATTAAAAGCTAAAATTAACGGTATGTTTCAAAACTACAACTCGTCCTGCAAAAGACCAAGCTTTTATTCAGTTTATTTTATAGGAAAAATAAAATAATAATGATAATACTTTTTCGCATCGGTTTCTTTAAGAAAGCACCCATGCTTTTCAATTTCTGGACAACCCCTTAAAAAAAATTCTGATAACATTTTATAATACATACTTGCACCAAAGTAAGCAATATTTAGAATTATGGTTACATTTTTCACATTTGCCCTTTTCGTATAGAAGCCACATTTTGTAAACTGACCTTCGCTAATGAATAGTGTTAGACATTGCAACCAGACAGTAGGAAGACAAAATACTACGACTTCTACATCCCACTAATGCAGCCTCAATTATATTGATGTAACATTTGTAAATTGTCATTTAAAGTCACTTTAATTTGCTGTGACTAATCTGATTTGTTACAGTGAATTACTCAACTTAAAGAGGAAATTGTAGCATATTTAATCAAAAGTTAAGCTAACCGACCTGCCCCATAATCAGCAACATATTGTTATAGACAACTGTAATCCGTTGTATTAATGTAAATGTAGAAATAATTGTATTAATGTACAAATAATTAAAGAATTACTGTAAAAATAATTCTTTTAATGGAAATTCTTTTGTCAATTTTCTCAAAATGGCCGCTAAACAGACAAAACCTAAGATAGTAGCAAAATTAGCATACACCATGCTATAAGTAAGTAAAATTCAATAGTGCACATAAATTACATAGGGTACTTAGTAAACACCATTTTGGACATCTATTGCTTTTTACTTATTTGTAGCAGGGTATATGTTCATTAAGTTTCTATCTTAGGTTTTGTCTGTTTAGTGTCTTAGATTTAGTCAAGAGAAACCTGCTGGACTGTAGGCGTCCCGAATGGCATCCTGAGTGCAGTCCCAAATGTTCGGTGCCTGCACAGTCCAGTCTGCCACCCTGGAGTCGGTGGAAGACACGGGCATGGGCACAGAGACACGCGGATGCTGGCCGTAATTTAGGAGGAATGGAGTCTGACCGGTGCAGTCGGCTACGGCGTTAAGAACAAACGCCGCACATGGTAGCAAGGATGCCCAGTCATCCTGCCTGGCAGAAACAAAATGTTGTAAATATGTCCACAGTCCAGAAATATTGCAATCGCACAGCCGCTACACGCAAGACCCTTTCTACTTCAGGGATATTGAATGCCACACCGTATAAGCCTTTAGTCACAATAGAAAAAAATAATCGCTATACAAGATTCACCTGGGTGCTGCTTCATGAAAAAAACAATATGTATAAAAGTATCCAGAGTAAGAAAAGTAACAGCGCACTCACCGGTGTTGAGCAAAAAGCAATTTATTCACATGCAATCATGCGGTGCAGGGAGGGTGGTGAACACATGCGGATGACAGCTGTTTCGTGCTGCAAGCACTTCATCAGATCCATATCTATCCATAGCTGTCATCCGCATGTGTTCACCACCCTCCCTGCACCGCATGATTGCATGTGAATAAATCGCTTTTTGCTCAACACCGGTGAGTGCGCTGTTTCTTTTCTTACTCTGGATACTTTTATACATGTTGTAAATATGTGACCAGTGTCTGGTTGGCACTCTCAACCAACCCATTCATCTTGGGATGATATGCCGTGGAGAGATTCAACTCAATACTGAGTAGAAGACAAAGCTCTCTCCAGAATCGAGATGCAAACTGGGGACCCCGATCACTGACAATTTTGTCCAGCATACCGTGTAGGCGAAAGAAATGCTTGATGAACAATGCTGCCAGAGCCCATGCAGAAGGTAGCCGTGGAAGAGGCACCAAGTGCACCATTTTGGAAAAATGGTTGGTGATCACCCAGATAATGGTGCAGCTACGAGACTTGGGTAAGCCCACCACAAAATGCATCCTGAACATCTCCCAGGACCTGTCCGCCACCGACAATGGGTAAAGCAACCCAGCTGGCCGTTGCTGAGGAGACTTGTTATTGGCGTAAGAGACACACGCCCGAACATAGTCTGTGACCTTACGAGCCACATGCGGCCACCTGTATGTCCTCGCCAGTAGCTCAGATGTGCCTTTGGATCCAAAATGTCCACCCACCCTGGACGAGTGAGCCCAAGAGAGAACCTCCGGATGCAGACTGGATGGTGCAAAAGTCTTGCCCAGAGGCACAGACTCTAGCAAACCGGGGCAACAGTTCTCAGGCTCTCGGTGGGGACAATACAATGGAGAGAGTGAGCGTCGGCACGAATGTTCTTCTCCCCAGAAAGAAAATGGAGGGTGAAATGAAACGGGGAGAAGAACAAGGACCATCTGGCCTGGCGAGAATTTAACCGCTGGGCTGTCTGCAAGTACACCAAATTCTTGTGGTCTGTGAAGACATGGAAGGGAAAATGAGCCCCCTCCAACAGATGTCTCCACTCTGAGAAGGCCAACTTAATGGCTAGCAACTCCCTGTCCCAGATGGAATAATTCCTCTCTGCTGGTGAGAAGGTCTTGGAAAAGAAGAAGCAAGGATACTTCTGACCTTGAGCATCCTTTTGGAAATGGACTGCTCCAGCTCCAACGGATGAGGCATCCACCTCCATTATAAATGGCTTATCTACATCAGGGCGATTTAGGATGGGAGCGCTAGCGAAGTGTGACTTAATGGAGTGATAGGCTTTGGAGACCTCCTCAGACCACAATTTGAGATTTGCTCCCTTCTTGGTGAGGACAATCAAGGGAGCTACCAAAGTTGAGAAGTGTGGAATGAACTGGCAATAGTAATTAATGAACCCCATAAAGCGCTGCACCGCTTTAAGAGAATGGGGTTCCTGCCAGTCCATCACAGCCAGTAGATTGGCAGGATCCATAGCCAATCCCTGGGCGAAGATGATATATCCCAGGAAAGGTAAGGACTCCTGATCAAACACACATTTCTCAAACTTTGCGTAGAGGGTATTTGCCCGTAAGAGGTCGAAGACTTTGCAAACATCTCTCTGGTGGGAGTCAATATCTGGAGAGTAGATGAGAATATCATCCCGATAGACTACAACCGAGGTGGAGAGCATATCCCGGAAGATGTCGTTTACAAAGTCTTGAAAAACGGCTGGGGCATTACAGAGCCCAAAGGGCATCACCAGATATTCATACTGCCCATCCCTGGTGTTAAAAGCCGTCTTCCATTCGTGCCCCTCACGGATGCGAATCAGGTTGTAAGCACCCCGCAGATCTAATTTTGTAAATACCCTTGCTCCCCGAAGCCTATCAAAGAGCTCAGATATCAGGGGCAGAGGATACTTTTTCTTAACAGTGATGGTTTTAAGACCCCTGTAATCTATGCATGGACGTAGTTCCCTGTTATGATCAGGTGACCTTGGAGCAGCATGAAAACTTTCACTGGAGTAGGTGGTAACTATACTGACCGCAAACCCTGATCTTAACACCGCAACTAGAAGTAGCCGTGGGGTGTGCCTAACAAATCCTAGACACCTCGACACAGCCGGAGGACTAAATACCCCTATAGATGGAAATAGGAATTCTACCTTGCCTCAGAGCAGAATCCCAAAGGATAGGCAGCCCCCCACAAATAATGACTGTGAGTAGTAGAGGAAAAGACACACGCAGGCAGGAAACAGGATTTAGCAAAAGAGGCCACACTAGCTAAAATAGGAAAGGATAGGACAGGATACTAAGCGGTCAGTATTAAAATCCTTCCAAAAATATCCACAGCAGAAAATACAAAACTCCACCATCTAACTAAAGATGTGAAGCGTATATCTGCAACTCCAGAGAATCCAAAAAGACTGAGAAAACACTGACACAGTCTAAGCTGGACCAGAGAAAACAAATGAATAGCACAGAATATAAGCACACTGCATGTGTGCCACAGAAAAAGAAACAGACACTTATCTTTGCTGAATTGGCAGCTAAGCAGGAGAAGCCAGAAAGGGATCCAACACTTCCCAAGAAACATTGACAACTGGCAAGGACTAATGAATCCTGCACACCTAAATATCCCAGTCAGAACTGCAATCAGCAGATACACCTGGCCAGGACGGCGACTCAGAGCCAACTGCATTCCCACCTACAACCACTGGAGGGAACCCAAAAGCAGAATTCACAACAGTTCCCCGTTCTTCTTCTGCACGAAGAAGACCCCAGCCCCTGCAGGTGACACTGACTTCCTAATGAATCCTCTTGCCAGATTTTCCTGGATGTACTGTGACATTGCCTCCATCTCCGGGAGAGATAATGGATAGACTCAACCCCAGGGAGGCTCAGCACCAGGCAAGAGGTCAATAGGACAGTCATAGGGGCGATGAGGCGGAAGGGTCTCCGCAGCTCTTTTGGAGAACACGTCTGCATAGGGCCAATATTGCTGGGGAGAGAGGATAGATCTGCGGGTACCTCAGTAGTAGCAACCTGAACACATTCCCTCTGACATCTACCTCCACGAGATTCTCCCCATCCCAAAATTCTGCCTGTGGACCACTCAATATGAGGAGAGTGGTACCGTAGCCAAGGTATCCCTAACAGGACCTCATCAATTCCCTCAGGAATGACGAGCAGATATATTCTGTAATTTCCTGATGAGATGGCGACATGGACAGAGAAAACGGGATGGTCTGGTGTGTTATCTGTGAGGGCAGTGTTGACCCATTTACTACTCATACCGTTACTGGTTGAGCTAACATTACCAGGGGAATTTCATGACATTGGGCGAAGGCAGAAGACATAAAATTGCCCTCGCTCCAGAATCCACGCAGAGCTCTACCGAGTGGGTAAAAGAGCCTATAGTAATTGTCCCCTTAAAGGACAATTTGGAGGCAAACATCACCGTGTCTAGTGTACCTCCACCTACTACCACTAGACGCTGACATTTCCGCGACCACTGGGGACATCTGGTGGCAAGATGTCTTGACTGCTGGCAAACATGACAAACGTGGAGTGCACAAGCGGTCTGGGACTTAGATCCCGCTCGTGACACTACCATGGCCTCATGTGACTCAGGGGCCTGGACTGGAGATTCCAAAGGTTTGGCGAAGGTGGGAGCCAGCCGAAACTCCTTCCTACACTGAGCTCGCTCTAACCTCCGCTCGTGAAAACGGAGGTCAATACGAGTGGACACAGCTATTAACTCCTCCAGTGTGGCGGGAATCTCCCTAGTGGCCAGAGCGTCCTTCACGTGGTCAACCAGCCCCCTCCAAAGTATCAGAATAAAGGGCTTTATCCGACCACTCCAGCTCAGATGCAAGGGTGCGAAAGTGGACGGCAAAATGGCTGACCAAGGACGAGCCCTGAGTCAATGCCAACAGTTGGAGCGCCATATCATGGGTGACACGAGGTCCTAAAAAGACCTGTTCCAGAGTGCTCAGGAACAACGGAGCACTCTGCCCCACATGATTGCCATGCTTCCACAGCGGCAAAGCCCACTCAAACGCCCTGTCCAACAGGAGAGACACAATAAATCCCACTTTAGCCTGCTCTGTGGGGAAACATGCTGCCAGAAGCTCGAGATGTATAGAGCAGTGGCTCACAAAACCACTACAATATTTACTATCACCAAAAATTTTTTATGGCAGCAGAAGGCGAGATAGAGTTGGAACAGGGGTGGCAGTGGAAAAGGTTGCTGCAGCCACGCTAGCAGCCTGAACAGCAACTGCGGTTATATCCACAGCTGAGGTTGTGCGCTCGAGAGCCGCCAACCTACCCTCCAGTTGCTGGATGTACTACATGGATTTCTGTGTGTTCGCCATTGCTAGCCAGACCCTGGCGCTAGCACTATGTCAGGGCTGGCGGAATGCACCAAGGATTTTTATATATTATTATTGGTGCACTCGCAGCCCGGGGTCCACCGTGCAGGAGACCAACCTGCTGCTAGAAAATGGTGGCACAATATGGTGGTAGAAGTGAACTCTGTCACTTCACAGAGTCGAACAAAAGGGAAAACGCTGTGCCCTGTTAGCGTCACAGGGGAACACAGCTGCCTAACAGAGCAAAAGCAATCAGTGGTCAGGGAGTAGCAAGCACACAAACACCTCCTCTCCAGTGGAGCCGGAATTCTAATGGCTTTACGCCAGCCCTGAATTCACCATACAAACTCCTCACCGGAGGTGCCGGTATTCTAGTGGCTTATTTCAGCCGGACTCTGACCACAAGCAGACAAGACCACTGAGTAGCTAAAGCTTATAACATAAGCTGATACTAGTGCATGGCCGTGTGGCCATGCGATCCTTTTATAGCTGCAGCAACTTCAGGACCTTCCTAGAGGACCAATGGGAGCTGCCACAGTACCTGAGCATGTGACCCCCGACCTCTGATGAGAGGTCTTACTCTGGGCATGCTCAGAAGGGGAAAAACAGGACTTAGTCCCAGAGACGACTGCTCGCCGCTGACCAGTACTGGCTACAATGGCTGAGCCTGGAAAGGCAGCAGTAACCATCCGCACAGTAGAAGGCTGAGCCATTCGATGGGACTGATGTCTCCGCTGAGCAGGCTCCACTGCGGCTGGAGAAGAATGGGAGACCGCAGCGGAGATGGTTCGAGATTCCCCCTGTACAGAGGCGGGAACTCGACCCCTACATACACTGAATAGAACTGTTATGTTTTGGCTTCATCCAACGTTAATATTAGATTGGAATCATATGTCGGTTAAGGGTTAAATATATTGTCTCATCAAGAAAAAACTTTCCATGTAAGGGCCTATGGACCAAATAAAGTAAGGTTTCCCATTTGGTACCCCCGTCAGTAATCCAGAGAGGAGATCTGTTACATAAGATCTGATGTTACCAGCCTGTTTCAGTATTACTATATTTCCCAAGCTAATATTGTTTTGAAAATTTGATGTGGTAATACAGTATTTTATGTTTATTATCTTCTTAGTGGGAGAATCAGAAGCTTCAATAATTGGTCATATATTTCCACTGAGATATCTAAGATGAATAAAGAAGCTTTAGCCCAAAGCTTTAGCTTTGTCTGTCATCTGAAAGGAATAGCTACATAAATCAGTAAAATTATTGGATTTGATTTTCCATTAAATTCAATATTAAGGCTAGTTTAAGTCATATTTGTGGAGTATTATACAATCTGACAACACTACTTAAGGTTTAATTGAGATGTTTAACTGGCAGAGACAATTCATGTTTTGCTCATGTTACTTTGTATAACTTGGAAGATTTAAGTGGTATCTGCTGTGTCACTTCACATCAACGTTAGCTCAATTGCAGAAAAACCACTATACAGTCTGATAGTCTGGCGCAAAAGTGCCACAAAAACTGAGAGAGAAAACAATTACCACCATAGAATATAGCAGCACAAAAATTGACATTTGTGACTAAATTCCTTTTAATAGTATGTTTATATATGGCAATTTTGTACATGATGGTTATGGATGAGGAGTAGAGTTGATTGAATCTGTTTAAATTCAAATTCGCCATTTTCAACCAATGTTTCCCAAAAATGTTATTCACAAATAATTGCAAGTACTACATAGCATCAAAGAGCTCTGAAAAGATGTGTACCATTTTGAAGTTTCCTAAGACTGAATCTAACCCATTTTAAGCTCTTTAACACAAGTAGAAAATGAGTGATTTCAAAATGATCTCACCATTGGAATGGATAGAAACTTGATAGCAACCAACAGTCCCTTAAACAATACAGTGAACTGACAGACTTTTCATATTTTTTTAGGAAGACCATCCTGTGCACAACATTCTTTCAAACTGATGGTGTCTCTGTCAGAGGAAACATTCTCCTGCTGTGACTGAGGTGACTGACGTGCCTTGTATTCCATAAAGCCCACTGCTCACTGCTTCTTCCCCACGGACGTAAAGGAGGTCAGTGGTGCATACAGAAAGCAAAACATGGCAGCAAGCCGAAAGTATAGGTCTGTCAAATTGATCTTGTAAAACAGGTGTGCAAAAACAAGCATGTACTACTATATGTCTACAATTTGTTTTCTTTTTTTTCAACAAAATTGAACACTAGGGTTGAGCGAAACGGGTCGAACATTTTCAAAAGTCGCCGACTTTTGGCTAAGTCGGGGTTTCATGAAACCCGATCCGACCCCTGTGCGGGGTCGGCCATGCGGTACGCGACTTTCGCGCCAAAGTCGCGTTTCAATGACGCGAAAAGCGCCATTTCTCAGCCAATGAAGGTAAACGCAGAGTGTGGGCAGCGTGATGACATAGGTCCTGGTCCCCACCATCTTAGAGAAGGGCATTGCAGTGATTGGCTTGCTGTCTGCGACGTCACAGGGGCTATAAAGAGGCGTTCCCGCCGACCGCCATCTTACTGCTGCTGATCTGAGCTTAGGGAGAGGTTGCTGCCGCTTTGTCAGAAGCAGGGATAGCGTTAGGCAGGGTCCATTAACCACAAAACCGCTTGTGCTGCAGCGATTTGCACTGTCCAACACCACCCTCGGTGTGCAGGGACAGTGGAAGTTTTTTTTTTTTTTTTTTTCCCCTCAGCGCTGTAGCTCATTGGGCTGCCCTAGAAGGCTCCCTGATAGCTGCATTGCTGTGTGTACGCCGCTGTGCAAACCAACTGCTTTTTTCAAAGCACAAATCCTCTTGTTCCTTCCTTTCTGCACAGCTATCTTTTTTGTTTGTCCACACTTTTTATTTCATTTGTGCATCAGTCCACTCCTTATTGCTGCCTGCCATACCTGGCTGAGATTACTGCAGGCAGGGAGATAGTAGCTGCCTGCCATACCTGGCTGAGATTACTGCAGGCAGGGAGATAGTAATTGTAGGACATTCCCTGTTTTTTTTTTTTTTTTTTTTTTGGTGGGAGATTAAGATTGGCAATTTGGCATTTCTGCTAGAGTGCCATCCCTGTGTGTGCCATCTCTCTCACATAGTGGGCCATAGAAAGCCTTTTCATTTTTCTGTATTTTTTTTTGTGGGGTGTATAAATTCTCCCTGATAAAAATACAGTGGGAGATTAATATTGGCCTTTGGGCTTGTGTGCCAGTCCTGAGTGTGCCATCTCTCTCACAAATAGTGGGCCATAGAAAGCCTATTTATTTTTTTTTTTGGTTTTATAAATTCTCCCTGAAAAAAAGGGAGATTAATATTGGCCTCTGGGCTTGTGTGCCAGTCCTGAGCGTGCCATCTGTGCCAGCCCTGAGCGTGCCATCTCTCTCACAAATAGTGGGCCATAGAAAGCCTATTTAATTTTTTTTTTTGTTTTATAAATTTTCCCTGAAAAAAGGGAGATTAATATTGGCCTCTGGGCTTGTGTGCCAGTTGTGAGCGTGCCATCTGTGCCAGTCCTGAGCGTGCCATCTCTCTCACAAATAGTGGGCCATAGAAAGCCTATTTAAATATTTTTTTGGTTTTATAAATTCTCCCAGAAAAAAAGGGAGATTAATATTGGCCTCTGGGCTTGTGTGCCAGTCCTGAGCGTGCCATCTGTGCCAGCCAGCCCTGAGCGTGCCATCTCTCTCACAAATAGTGGGCCATAGAAAGCCTATTTAATTTTTTTTTTTGTTTTATCAATTTTCCCTGAAAAAAGGGAGATTAATATTGGCCTCTGGGCTTGTGTGCCAGTTGTGAGCGTGCCATCTGTGCCAGTCCTGAGCGTGCCATCTCTCTCACAAATAGTGGGCCATAGAAAGCCTATTTAAATATTTTTTTGGTTTTATAAATTCTCCCAGAAAAAAAGGGAGATTAATATTGGCCTCTGGGCTTGTGTGCCAGTCCTGAGCGTGCCATCTGTGCCAGCCAGCCCTGAGCGTGCCATCTCTCTCACAAATAGTGGGCCATAGAAAGCCTATTTAATTTTTTTTTTTGTTTTATCAATTTTCCCTGAAAAAAGGGAGATTAATATTGGCCTCTGGGCTTGTGTGCCAGTTGTGAGCGTGCCATCTGTGCCAGTCCTGAGCGTGCCATCTCTCTCACAAATAGTGGGCCATAGAAAGCCTATTTAAATATTTTTTTGGTTTTATAAATTCTCCCAGAAAAAAAGGGAGATTAATATTGGCCTCTGGGCTTCTGTGCCAGTCCTGAGCGTGCCATCTGTGCCAGTCCTGAGCGTCCCATCTCTCTCACAAATAGTGGGCCATAGAAAGCCTATTTTATTTTTTTTTTGGGTTTTAGAAATTCTCCCTGAAAAAAGGGAGATTAATATTGGCCTCTGGGCTTGTGTGCCAGTTGTGAGCGTGCCATCTGTGCCAGTCCTGAGCGTGCCATCTCTCTCACAAATAGTGGGCCATAGAAAGCCTATTTAAATATTTTTTTGGTTTTATAAATTCTCCCAGAAAAAAAGGGAGATTAATATTGGCCTCTGGGCTTCTGTGCCAGTCCTGAGCGTGCCATCTGTGCCAGTCCTGAGCGTCCCATCTCTCTCACGAATAGTGGGCCATAGAAAGCCTATTTTATTTTTTTTTTGGGTTTCAGAAATTCTCCCTGGAAAAAAAAAGGGAGATTAATATTGCCCTTTGGGCTTGTGTGCCAGTACTAAGCGTTCCATCTCTCTCTCTCTCTCAGTCAGTGGGCCATAGAACGCATATTTTTGGTTTTATTTGTTTTCTAAATTCTCCCTGAAAAAATCATTTTATTTTATTTGGTTTCTAAATTCTTCCTGATAAAATCATATTTTTTTTATTATTTTTATTTCTAAAGTCTCCCTGAAAAAAAAAAAAAAAAAACAACCAAAAAAACAGTGGGAGATTAATATTGGCCTTTCTGCTTGTGTGCCAGTCTTGACTCCTGGGTGTGCCATCTCTCTCTCTCTCTCTCTCTCTCTCTCTCTCCAATTGTGGTCCATAGAAAGCCTATATTTTTTTTCCTTGATTTGGGTTCTAAAATCTACCAGAGAAAATAACTACATCAATCATTGGTAGAAAAATATTGGCCTCTGGGTTTGTGTGCCACTCCTGACTCCTGTGTGCGTCATCTCTCAGTCAGTGGGCCATAGAACGCCTATTTTTGGTTTTATTTGTTTTCTAAATTCTCCCTGAAAAAATCATTTTATTTTATTTGGTTTCTAAATTCTTCCTGATAAAATCATATTTTTTTTATTATTTTTTTTTCTAAAGTCTCCCTGAAAAAAAAAAAAAAAAACAGTGGGAGATTAATATTGGCCTTTCTGCTTGTGTGCCAGTCTTGACTCCTGGGTGCGTCATCTCTCAGTCAGTGGGCCATAGAACGCCTATTTTTGGTTTTATTTGTTTTATAAATTCTCCCTGAAAAAATCATTTTATTTTATTTGGTTTCTAAATTCTTCCTGATAAAATCATATTTTTTTTATTATTTTTTTTTCTAAAGTCTCCCTGAAAAAAAAAAAAAAAAAACAACCAAAAAAAACAGTGGGAGATTAATATTGGCCTTTCTGCTTGTGTGCCAGTCTTGACTCCTGGGTGCGTCATCTCTCAGTCAGTGGGCCATAGAACGCCTATTTTTGGTTTTATTTGTTTTATAAATTCTCCCTGAAAAAATCATTTTATTTTATTTGGTTTCTAAATTCTTCCTGATAAAATCATATTTTTTTTATTATTATTTTTTCTAAAGTCTCCCTGAAAAAAAAAAAAAAAAAAACAACCAAAAAAAACAGTGGGAGATTAATATTGGCCTTTCTGCTTGTGTGCCAGTCTTGACTCCTGGGTGCGTCATCTCTCAGTCAGTGGGCCATAGAACGCCTATTTTTGGTTTTATTTGTTTTATAAATTCTCCCTGAAAAAATCATTTTATTTTATTTGGTTTCTAAATTCTTCCTGATAAAATCATATTTTTTTTATTATTTTTTTTTCTAAAGTCTCCCTGAAAAAAAAAAAAAAAAAAACAACCAAAAAAAACAGTGGGAGATTAATATTGGCCTTTCTGCTTGTGTGCCAGTCTTGACTCCTGGGTGTGCCATCTCTCTCTCTCTCTCTCTCTCTCTCTCTCTCTCTCTCTCTCTCCAATTGTGGTCCATAGAAAGCCTATATTTTTTTTCCTTGATTTGGGTTCTAAAATCTACCAGAGAAAATAACTACATCAATCATTGGTAGAAAAATATTGGCCTCTGGGTTTGTGTGCCACTCCTGACTCCTGTGTGCGTCATCTCTCAGTCAGTGGGCCATAGAACGCCTATTTTTGTTTTTATTTGTTTTATAAATTCTCCCTGAAAAAATCATTTTATTTTATTTGGTTTCTAAATTCTTCCTGATAAAATCATATTTTTTTTATTATTTTTTTTTCTAAAGTCTCCCTGAAAAAAAAACAAAAAAAAAAAAACAAAAAAAAAACAGTGGGAGATTAATATTGGCCTTTCTGCTTGTGTGCCAGTCTTGACTCCTGGGTGTGCCATCTCTCTCTCTCTCTCTCTCCAATTGTGGTCCATAGAAAGCCTACATTTTTTTTCCTTGATTTGGGTTCCAAAATCTACCAGAGAAAATAACTCCATCAATCATTGGTAGAAAAATATTGGCCTCTGGGCTTGTGTGCCACTCCTGATTCCTGTGTGCGTCATCTCTCACTCAGTGGCCCATAGAAAGCATATAGTTTGTTACATTTGTTTTCTAAATTCTCCCTGCAAAAATCTATTTTTTTTTTTTGGGGGGTTTCTAAAGTGTTCCTGAAAAAAATAAAAATAAAAAAAAAATAATAGTGTGACATTAATATTAACATTTGTGCTTCAGTGACAGTCCTGCGTGTGGGGCATCTCTCTAATTTGCAGCCACCAAAAAAAGAGTGTGTAACATTGGGCCTGATTTTCGCTGTGGTCTCACCAACCTGTAAAGGGGTAGCTAAATCATACTGAAGTTATAGCTCACCGTGTAAGTTGTGTGACTGCAACAAATAACGTTAGTTTGGTTACGTTTTTAAAACAATGAGGAAGTCTAGTGGAAGAGGTCGTGGCCGGGGGCGTTCATTGTCAGCTGGTAATGAGGGTAGTGGTAGTGGTGGAGCATCAGGTGGTCGTGGGGGAAAAAATATTGCACCTAAGTCTGGAGCTGTGGAGCCAGGTTCGTCGTCCGGCTACACAAGGCCTCGAACGCTCCCTTTTCTGGGATTAGGAAAACCGCTTTTAAAGCCGGAGCAGCAAGAGCAAGTTTTGGCTTATCTTGCTGACTCAGCCTCTAGCTCTTTTGCCTCATCTCGTGAAACTGGTAAAAGTAAAAGCAGCGCGTCGTTAGTGGATGTTCACGGTCAGGGACAAGTCACTTCCTTGTCCTCTTCAGCAAAAACAACAACAGAGAAGAATGCAGCAGGCGACACAACGGGTTACTCCATGGAGCTCTTTACACATACCGTCCCTGGCTTAGAAAGTGACGCAGTTAACAGTCCATGCCCATTACAAATTGAATCTGACATGGAGTGCACTGACGCACAGCCACAGCCAGACTACTATGCTGGTCCTTTGACTCAGACCACAACATTGCCCTCGCAGGGTGCTGATCAAGAATCAGACCCTGATGAGACTATGTTGCCCCATCACGAACGCTATACCACCGAACGACACGGTGACACAGACGAAGTTGCGCAGGAGGTACAAGAAGAGTTATTAGATGACCCAGTTCTTGACCCCGATTGGCAGCCATTGGGGGAACAGGGTGCAGGCGGCAGCAGTTCTGAAGCAGAGGAGGAGGAGGGGCCGCAGCAGGCATCAACATCGCCACAGGTTCCATCTGCCGGGCCCGTATCTTGCCCAAAACGCGTGGCAAAGCCAAAACCTGGTGGAGGACAGCGTGGCCATCCGGTTAAAGCTCAGTCTGCAATGCCTGAAAAGGTATCCGATGCTAGAAAGAGTGCAGTCTGGCATTTTTTTAAACAACATCCAATTGATCAGCGCAAAGTCATCTGTCAAAAATGTTCTACTTCCTTAAGCAGAGGTCAGAATCTGAAAAGTCTCAATACTAGTTGCATGCATAGACATTTAACCACCATGCATTTGAAAGCTTGGACTAACTACCAAACGTCCCTTAAGGTTGTTGCACCCTCGGCCAATGAAGCTAGTCATCAACGCAACATCCCTTCCGGCAGTGTAGGACCACCATTTAGCGCACCACCTGCTGTATCTGTGCAGGTATCTTTGCCAGGCCAAAGCAGTCAGGGTCAGGGAATCACCAGTTTCGTAGTAGGAAACACTGCATCTAGGGCACCGGCGGCAACAATACCATCTCCCACCGTCTCTCAGTCTGCCATGTCCACCGGCACCCCCGCTAGTTCCACGATCTCCAGCTCTCCAGTCCAGCTCACCCTACATGAGACTATGGTTAGAAAAAGGAAATACTTAGCCTCGCATCCGCGTACACAGGGTTTGAACGCCCACATAGCTAGACTAATCTCGTTAGAGATGATGCCCTACCGGTTAGTTGAAAGCGAAGCTTTCAAAGACCTGATGGACTACGCTGTACCACGCTACGAGCTACCCAGTCGACACTTTTTTTCCAGAAAAGCCATCCCAGCCCTCCACCAGCATGTTAAAGAGCGCATCGTCCATGCACTCAGGCAATCTGTGAGCACAAAGGTGCACCTGACAACAGATGCATGGACCAGTAGGCATGGCCAGGGACGTTACGTGTCCATCACGGCACACTGGGTAAATGTGGTGGATTCAGGGTCCACAGGGGACAGCAAGTTTGGGACAGTTCTGCCTAGCCCACGGTCTAGTAAACAGTTGTCTGTAGCCGTTCGCACCCCCTCCTCCTCCTCCTCCTCGTCCTCCTGCAGAAGCAAGAGCTCGTCCACAGACCGCAGTCGCACAAACACTCCATCCGCACCTGCCACTGTTGCACACCAGGTCTCCCATTATGGGGCAGCTACTGGCATACGTCAGCAGGCTGTATTGGCTATGAAGTGTTTGGGCGACAATAGACACACCGCGGAAGTTCTGTCCGAGTTCTTGCAGCAAGAAACGCAGTCGTGGCTGGGCACTGTAGATCTTGAGGCAGGCAAGGTAGTGAGTGATAACGGAAGGAATTTCATGGCTGCCATCTCCCTTTCCCAACTGAAACACATTCCTTGCCTGGCTCACACCTTAAACCTGGTGGTGCAGTGCTTCCTGAAAAGTTATCCGGGGTTATCCGACCTGCTCCTCAAAGTGCGTGGACTTTGCGCACATATCCGCCGTTCGCCTGTACACTCCAGCCGTATGCAGACCTATCAGCGTTCTTTGAACCTTCCCCAGCATCGCCTAATCATAGACGTTGCAACAAGGTGGAACTCAACACTGCACATGCTTCAGAGACTGTGCGAACAGAGGCGGGCTGTTATGTTTTTGTGGGAGGATACACATACACGGGCAGGCAGTAGGATGGCAGACATGGAGTTGTCAGGTGTGCAGTGGTCGAAGATTCAAGACATGTGTCAAGTCCTTCAGTGTTTTGAGGAAAGCACACGGCTGGTTAGTGCAGACAACGCCATAATAAGCATGAGCATCCCCCTAATGCGTCTGCTGATGCAAAGTTTGACGCACATAAAGGATCAGGCGTCTGCACCAGAGGAAGAGGAAAGCCTTGATGACAGTCAGCGATTGTCTGGTCAGGGCAGTGTACATGACGAGGTACCGGGCGAAGAGGAGGTGGAGGATGAGGAGGATGATGGGGATGAGTATATTTTTAATGAGGAAGCTTTCCCGGGGGCACGGGAAATTGGTGGCGTGGCAAGGCCGGGTTCTGGTTTTTTGAGGGACACAAGTGACGTAGATTTGCCTGCAACTGCCCCTCAACCAAGCACAACCGCAGATTTGACAACGGGAACTTTGGCCCACATGGCGGATTATGCCTTGCGTATCCTCAAAAGGGACACACGCATTACAAAAATGATGAACGATGACGATTACTGGTTGGCCTGCCTCCTTGATCCTCGCTATAAAGGCAAATTGCAAAATATTATGCCACATGAGAACTTGGAACTAATATTAGCAACAAAACAATCAACTCTTGTTGACCGTTTGCTTCTGGCATTCCCTGCACACAGCGCCCGTGATCGTTCTCACACGAGCTCCAGGGGCCAGCAGACCAGAGGTGTTAGAGGGGCAGAAATCAGAAGTGGCGTTGGACAGAGGGGTTTTCTGACCAGGTTGTGGAGTGATTTTTCTATGACCGCAGACAGGACAGGTACTGCAGCATCAATTCAAAGTGACAGGAGACAACATTTGTCCAGTATGGTTACAAACTATTTTTCATCCCTTATCGACGTTCTCCCTCAACCGTCATTCCCATTTGATTACTGGGCATCCAAATTAGACACCTGGCCAGAATTGGCAGAATATGCATTGCAGGAGCTTGCTTGCCCGGCAGCTAGTGTCCTATCAGAAAGAGTATTCAGTGCTGCAGGTTCAATACTAACAGAAAAAAGGACTCGTCTGGCTACCCAAAATGTAGATGATCTAACCTTCATTAAAATGAACCACAACTGGATTTCAAAATCTTTTGCCCCACCCTGCCCGGCTGACACCTAGCTTTCCTATGAAAAGGTCTTGCCTGTGGACTATTCTGAATGACTTTTCCAATCTCGTAATTTTCTTCACCTGATTGTCCAGCATACGACATGTTTCCACCTCACGAAATGGCCAAACTCCCCACACGGGGCCGTGCTATCGCCACTTTGCGCTTGGACCCTTGAGAGTGCTGTTTGTCTGAAGAGGTGGGTGTGGCCGCTTTTGGTCGACGGCACTGCCACTGGGTCCCTCATAGTACAATAAAGTGTCTCTGGCGGTGGTGGTGCGCACCCAACGTCAGACACACCGTTGTAATATGAGGGGCCCTGTGCCTGTACCGCCGGCCACAAGACAGTTCCCCCCCCCAGCTCAAACAGTGCTCTACCACTAGCAAAATTATCTCTCACAGCTTCACCAATGTGTAGTCTAGCCGCTGACATCCTTCAATGCCTGGCACTGACAATACCATTGTTTTGACATTTTTGTTATGTTAGGCCTTCGAAGCCTGTCTGCGGTCCCTTCTTTCTACAACTACTACACTGACCAGGCCACTGCTGGCCGTGTTACCCTGGAACCAATTTAAAAGTGCCTACAGTCAGCCCAATTTTGTTATGTTAGGCCTTCGAAGACTGTCTGCCGTCACTCCTTCCACTAGACTTCCACTGACCATACACTGCTGCCCATGTACCCCTGGAACCAATTTAAAGTGCCTACAGCCAGCCCAATTTTGTTATGTTAGGCCTTCGAAGCCTGTCTGCGGTCACTCCTTCCACTAGACTTCCACTGACCAGACCACTGCTGCCCGTGTACCCCTGGAACCAATTTAAAAGTGCCTACAGCCAGCCCAAGTTTGTTATGTTAGGCCTTGGAAGCCTGTCTGCGGTCACTCCTTCCACTAGACTTCCACTGACCAGACCACTGCTGCCCGTGTACCCCTGGAACCAATTTAAAAGTGCCTACAGCCAGCCCAAGTTTGTTATGTTAGGCCTTGGAAGCCTGTCTGCGGTCACTCCTTCCACTAGACTTCCACTGACCAGACCACTGCTGCCCGTGTACCCCTGGAACCAATTTAAAAGTGCCTACAGCCAGCCCAAGTTTGTTATGTTAGGCCTTGGAAGCCTGTCTGCGGTCACTCCTTCCACTAGACTTCCACTGACCAGACCACTGCTGCCCGTGTACCCCTGGAACCAATTTAAAAGTGCCTACAGCCAGCCCAAGTTTGTTATGTTAGGCCTTGGAAGCCTGTCTGCGGTCACTCCTTCCACTAGACTTCCACTGACCAGACCACTGCTGCCCGTGTACCCCTGGAACCAATTTAAAAGTGCCTACAGCCAGCCCAAGTTTGTTATGTTAGGCCTTCTAAGCCTGTCTGCGGTCCATTCTTTCAACTACTACTACACTGACCAGGTCACTGCTGCCCGTGTACCCCTGGAACCAATTTAAAATTGCCTACAGCCAGCCCAATTTTTTTATTTTAGGCCTTCGATGCCTGTCTGCGGTCCATTCTTTCAACTACTACTACACTGACCAGGTCACTGCTGTCCGTGTACCCCTGGAACCAATTTAAAATTGCCTACAGCCATGTGTTATTATTTTAGGCCTTCGATGCCTGTCTGCGGTCACTCCTTCCACTAGGCCTCCACTGACCACACCACTGCTGTCCGTGTACCCCTGGAACCAATTTAAAATTGCCTACAGCCAGCCCAATTTTTTTATTTTAGGCCTTCGATGCCTGTCTGCGGTCCATTCTTTCAACTACTACTACACTGACCAGGTCACTGCTGTCCGTGTACCCCTGTAACCAATTTAAAATTGCCTACAGCCATGTGTTATTATTTTAGGCATTCGATGCCTGTCTGCGGTCCATTTTTTCAACTACTACTACACTGACCAGGTCACTGCTGCCCGTGTACCCCTGGAACCAATTTAAAATTGCCTACAGCCATGTGTTATTATTTTAGGCCTTCGATGCCTGTCTGCGGTCACTCCTTCCACTAGGCCTCCACTGACCACACCACTGCTGTCCGTGTACCCCTGGAACCAATTTAAAATTGCCTACAGCCATGTGTTATTATTTTAGGCCTTCGATGCCTGTCTGCGGTCACTCCTTCCACTAGGCCTCCACTGACCACACCACTGCTGTCCGTGTACCCCTGGAACCAATTTAAAATTGCCTACAGCCATGTGTTATTATTTTAGGCCTTCGATGCCTGTCTGCGGTCACTCCTTCCACTAGGCCTCCACTGACCACACCACTGCTGTCCGTGTACCCCTGGAACCAATTTAAAATTGCCTACAGCCATGTGTTATTATTTTAGGCCTTCGATGCCTGTCTGCGGTCACTCCTTCCACTAGGCCTCCACTGACCACACCACTGCTGTCCGTGTACCCCTGGAACCAATTTAAAATTGCCTACAGCCATGTGTTATTATTTTAGGCCTTCGATGCCTGTCTGCGGTCACTCCTTCCACTAGGCCTCCACTGACCACACCACTGCTGTCCGTGTACCCCTGGAACCAATTTAAAATTGCCTACAGCCATGTGTTATTATTTTAGGCCTTCGATGCCTGTCTGCGGTCACTCCTTCCACTAGGCCTCCACTGACCACACCACTGCTGTCCGTGTACCCCTGGAACCAATTTAAAATTGCCTACAGCCAGCCCAATTTTTTTATTTTAGGCCTTCGATGCCTGTCTGCGGTCCATTCTTTCAACTACTACTACACTGACCAGGTCACTGCTGTCCGTGTACCCCTGGAACCAATTTAAAATTGCCTACAGCCATGTGTTATTATTTTAGGCCTTCGATGCCTGTCTGCGGTCACTCCTTCCACTAGGCCTCCACTGACCACACCACTGCTGTCCGTGTACCCCTGGAACCAATTTAAAATTGCCTACAGCCAGCCCAATTTTTTTATTTTAGGCCTTCGATGCCTGTCTGCGGTCCATTCTTTCAACTACTACTACACTGACCAGGTCACTGCTGTCCGTGTACCCCTGTAACCAATTTAAAATTGCCTACAGCCATGTGTTATTATTTTAGGCATTCGATGCCTGTCTGCGGTCCATTTTTTCAACTACTACTACACTGACCAGGTCACTGCTGCCCGTGTACCCCTGGAACCAATTTAAAATTGCCTACAGCCATGTGTTATTATTTTAGGCCTTCGATGCCTGTCTGCGGTCACTCCTTCCACTAGGCCTCCACTGACCACACCACTGCTGTCCGTGTACCCCTGGAACCAATTTAAAATTGCCTACAGCCATGTGTTATTATTTTAGGCCTTCGATGCCTGTCTGCGGTCCATTCTTTCAACTACTACTACACTGACCAGGGCACTGCTGGCCGTGTACCCCTGGAACCAACATCAGAAAATATAAAAATAAGTATTTTGCTTATAAAAAAGAAAATACTGGTGAGATATCAAATGCAGACATTTTAACATTAAAAACAAACACACAACTCTAATCTGGTACAGTACTAAAAATGGCCACCAGCTACAATTACTTTCTCCTGCAAGTAGTTAACTGAAAGTTTTTTTAAATTGAAAACACACATATGGCATCCACCGAGTGTTGTCCTGTCGCGTCTTCTTTATATTATTGCCGAGAAGATGCAAAATAATGAAAATAATAAAATCATTAATTACCAAAATAATAGAGAAAGTCAACACCACATTGCAAATAAACATTCATTCCAAATAAAGAAGCAGGGCGCGTCCGAGGGTGAGTATATACCTAATAAGAATATAATCACCCTCGGACGCGCAATGCTTATTTCCAACAGCCTTCCTTCCTAAGAATCAGCCCTTCCGTCGTGTAGAGAGACGTTGTGTTACACTCCAAGGTGTTCCCCAGGTTGCCTTTCCTGAGCTTCGATCTTCCGGCTCTCGTTTAGTAGTTCTTGGAAACTACTCTGCATTAGGCCTTCAAATTGGGTATGGGGTGTAGAGAGATGGTGTGTTCCACTCCAAGGTGTTCCCCAGGTTGCCTTTCCTGAGCTTCGATCTTCCGGCTCTCGTTTAGTAGTTGTTGGAAACTACGCTGCATTAGGCCTTCAAATTGGGTATGGGGTGTAGCGAGAGGGTGTGTTACACTCCAAGGTGTTCCCCAGGTTGCCTTTCCTGAGCTTCGATCTTCCGGCTCTCGTTTAGTAGTTCTTGGAAACTACACTGCATTAGGCCTTCAAATTGGGTATGGGGTGTAGAGAGAGGGTGTGTTACACTCCAAGGTGTTCCCCAGGTTGCCTTTCCTGAGCTTCGATATTCCGGCTCTCGTTTAGTAGTTGTCGGAAACTACGCTGCATTAGGCCTACAAATTGGGTATGGGGCGTAGAGAGAGGGTGTGTTACACTCCAAGGTGTTCCCCAGGTTGCCTTTCCTGAGCTTCGATATTCCGGCTCTCGTTTAGTAGTTGTCAGAAACTACGCTGCATTAGGCCTACAAATTGGGTATGGGGTGTAGAGAGAGGGTGTGTTACACTCCAAGGTGTTCCCCAGGTTGCCTTTCCTGAGCTTCGATCTTCATGCTCTCGTTTAGTAGTTGTCGGAAACTACGCTGCATTAGGCCTACAAATTGGGTATGGGGTGTAGAGAGAGGGTTTGTTACACTCCAAGGTGTTCCCCAGGTTGCCTTTCCTGAGCTTCGATCTTCCGGCTCTCGTTTAGTAGTTGTTGGAAACTACGCTGCATTAGGCCTTCAAATTGGGTATGGGGTGTAGCGAGAGGGTGTGTTACACTCCAAGGTGTTCCCCAGGTTGCCTTTCCTGAGCTTCGATCTTCCGGCTCTCGTTTAGTAGTTCTTGGAAACTACACTGCATTAGGCCTTCAAATTGGGTATGGGGTGTAGAGAGAGGGTGTGTTACACTCCAAGGTGTTCCCCAGGTTGCCTTTCCTGAGCTTCGATATTCCGGCTCTCGTTTAGTAGTTGTCGGAAACTACGCTGCATTAGGCCTACAAATTGGGTATGGGGTGTAGAGAGAGGGTGTGTTACACTCCAAGGTGTTCCCCAGGTTGCCTTTCCTGAGCTTCGATATTCCGGCTCTCGTTTAGTAGTTGTCGGAAACTACGCTGCATTAGGCCTACAAATTGGGTATGGGGTGTAGAGAGAGGGTGTGTTACACTCCAAGGTGTTCCCCAGGTTGCCTTTCCTGAGCTTCGATCTTCATGCTCTCGTTTAGTAGTTGTCGGAAACTACGCTGCATTAGGCCTACAAATTGGGTATGGGGTGTAGAGAGAGGGTTTGTTACACTCCAAGGTGTTCCCCAGGTTGCCTTTCCTGAGCTTCGATCTTCCGGCTCTCGTTTAGTAGTTGTTGGAAACTACGCTGCATTAGGCCTTCAAATTGGGTATGGGGTGTAGCGAGAGGGTGTGTTACACTCCAAGGTGTTCCCCAGGTTGCCTTTCCTGAGCTTCGATCTTCCGGCTCTCGTTTAGTAGTTCTTGGAAACTACACTGCATTAGACCTTCAAATTGGGTATGGGGTGTAGAGAGAGGGTGTGTTACACTCTAAGGTGTTCCCCAGGTTTCCTTGCCATTGCTTCGGTCTTCCGACTCTCGTTTAGTAGTTGTAGAAAAGTACACTGCATTAGGCCATACAAAATGGGTATGGGGTGGAGAGAGATGGTGTGTTACACTCCAAGGTGTTCCCCAGGTTGCCTTTCCTGAGCTTCTATCTTCAGGCTCTCATTAAATTGTGGTTAAATGGAACAACTGCATTTGGCGTACTAGTTGGTTTGGGGCCTACTATCGGTGTCTGCCACTCCTTGCTGTTCTCCTCCACTGAACAAAGCTGTGCCGCCTGTTTACTACGGTTGCCAATTTTGAACTGCATTTCGACTACTTACTGATTTGGCCCTACTCTCTGTGTCAGCCTCTCATTCCAGTTGTCCTCCACTGCAATGCCCCCTGGTTATTCCTGTGTTACCAATTTTGAACTGCATTTAGCCCACTTTCTTCTTTGGGCCTATATCTGTGTTTCCACTTCATCGTGCCCATTGCCCAGCCAGTGATAGATGAGTCTGCTGGTACATTGACCCATAACGCAACATTCCCCGTGCACGCTACACAACAACATTTTGACCCTGCTGAAAGTCAGGTTGCTCTTCCCGCATACCATACCACCTTACACGGGGACAAAGAGGAAGGTGCAGATGAAAGTGCAGGTTCCTTCATCAGGTGGGGGGAGGAATACTAGTTGGCGACGTCACTGGCACAGGGCCTCTCATAGTACGCAAAAGTGTTGCTGCCGGTGGGAGGCGCCCCCGCCGTGCAAACACACCGCTGTACTTTGAGGGGCCCTGTGCCAGTGCCAATGCCAACGAGTGGGCCCCCCCTGCTTGCTCAGGTTCACAGCACTTGCAAAGTTGAAATACTTACCTCTCCCTGCTCCACTGCCGTGACGTGGTCCAGATTTCCTGGGCCCACTAATTACTTGAACCAGCCCTACCCCCCACAACTTTAGCCAAATGACCCCCAATTTCAAATGCCTTCCAATTATTATAAGGTAAATTACGCTTGACAAGCTTCATTAAGAAGAATGGATGGTTTTGACATTAAAATGGCCACTCTAGGTGTTTTCCTGGCCCCCACTCACTGCCGACTATGCTGCCCCATTGACTTGCATTGGGTTTCGTGTTTCGGTCGATCCCGACTTTACGTCATAATCGGCCGATTTCACTCGACCCGACTTTGGACATAGTCGGGTTTCGCAAAACCCGGCTCGACTCTAAAAAGGTCAAGGTCGCTCAACTCTATTGAACACCCTTTTCCCAAAAATGATATAATAAGAAATGCTATGTAGATACATGTCCAAAACACCAGCATCTGCAACAGGGCACTCTATTCGTACAGTGTTTATAGATTCATCTAGTAGTGTAGATGAGCGAAAAATAAATTGTTTGTGACATGCACACTTTGTGAGGTAGACAATTAAATGTTTGGATACTGGGGAATTTTCTTTTGTATTTTTAAAAAAAATAATTATTCTACCTTCACAAAAAGGATTACAATAGAAATGCAAACTTTAAAAGTTACTTATAGCAAGCAAGCACAGTTTCTCTCACTTTGATTTCAGATTTATTTTTCTTAAAAACACATTGTCCTGGCTTGATGCTACTTTCTAGTGCATTTAGAATGAAAAAAGAAAACAATGTAAAAATACAATGTGCAATTGTAATTCAAATAATCTATAATGTCAAATACCAGCTGCACCAAATAACTGATTAATCATAGTGAAACTGGCACCTCTCTTATCTCAATTGATAGACTACTACAGTCATTTTTTTCAGTGATGCAATTGTACAACACATTACTGTTTGGAGCATTTGTCCAATATTTCATTACTTGCTCTGATGTCTTCTCTAGATCCTAAATCACTCTAAAATGACTGTTGCATTCCCTGCCTTGTTTGTAATACTGCCTATGATAGTCCCTCCTGATTGGTTGCACTATATCATGTGATGCAGTCATGTCTGTGGCTCATGTAGTTCTCTGAAATTTGTAAAATGGCAGCATTTTTTGTAATTTGTGTAAATCAAATCGAAAATTTCTTGCATTCACCTGTGAATTTCATAAAATTTGCCACAAATTTGACTAGCATTTGTTTCATTTCTAGTGGGTAGGAGCTTAAAATTTATTTTGGTTCTGAAATGAAAATGGAAAAAGTGTAGCATATGATGGTATGATAAATAATGTAGACATAGATTTTTGCAAAAACTTGCATCAGCTTCTAATTTAAACTTGGTCTTTTCAACAGTGCTATAGTGGGAGAGTGGGCAGAGGGACATTTGCCGTGGTTGCCAAAGCCTATAGAAGTGGTCATCTCCTTTGCTGCCTCCCCAATTAAGTGTTGCCTGTAAACTATGCCTCTTTTTGGAATGTCTTATTAAGTGCCAATCTGGAGATACAGCATGACAGGCTAGCTTAGTTTATCTAAGCAGAGGGATGGCAAATGCCCTACTTAAGCAGCAACCAAGATGACAGAAAGTTAGCAGTTAAAAACTGTACTTAATCAACTTTACTGAATATGATTCAGTAGTGTCTTTCTATATTACTAGCAACTGGTGTTATAGTTTTACTAGCTATTGAACCCGTTCTACGCCCAGGTGGCGAGCATTTGGTATATGGTCTCCATCCTGTCATGTGCTGCTCCATCCTGCGCCCCCATTCTGTCATGTGCTGCTCCCATCCTGCGCCCCCATTCTGACATGTGCTGCACCCATCCTGCGCCCCCATTCTGTCATGTGCTGCACCCATCCTGCGCCCCCATTCTGTCATGTGCTGCTCCCATCCTGCGTCCCCATCCTGTCATGTGCTGCACCCATCCTGTGCCCCCATTCTGTCATGTGCTGCTCCATCCTGCGTCCCCATCCTGTCATGTGCTGCTCCATCCTGCGTCCCCATCCTGTCATGTGCTGCTCCATCCTGCGTCCCCATCCTGTCATGTGCTGCTCCATCCTGCGCCCCCATCCTGTCATGTGCTGCTCCCATCCTGCGCCCCCATCCTGTCATGTGCTGCACCCATCCTGCACCCCCATTCTGTCATGTGCTGCTCCCATCCTGCGCCCCCATTCTGACATGTGCTGCTCCCATCCTGCGCCCCCATTCTCACATGTGCTGCACCCATCCAGCGCCTCCATTTTGACATGTGCTGCACCCATACTGCGCCTCCATTCTGTCATTTGCTGCTCCCATCCTGCGCCTCCATCCTGTCATGTGCTGCTTCCATCCTGCACCCCCGTTCTGTCACGTGTGGATCCTGTGCACACGCTACCTGATTCCTTTCCGCCGCCATTTTCTTGGTCCTCCTGCTGCGGAATCGGCGCCTGCGCAGTGTGTCTTCAAGAAAATGGCGCCGAAAAGCGCGGACTGCGCAGGCGCCGATTCCGGCAGCAGGAGGACCAAGAAAATGGTGGCGAAAAGGAATCAGGCGGCGTAAGTAACAAATTGCTGTGGCATGAACTGCCACAGCATCATCAGGGTGCAATCATGTCCACGGTGTCCCCATGTCCGGGTTACGGATCATAAATGTCCCCCTGCTCCCGGCAGTCCATTTTTTTTTCTGACACTGGCTATAATGTAACGCTAGGAGCGTCGCGCCTGCGCAGTCTATAAAGGCTTCGGACAGAGTGACGCTCCCAGCGTTATATTATAGATAACTTTTGTAACCCTAAATCAGGGTAAAGATAGACATTGCTTTGGGGTTAGGCTTAGGGCTGTTGTTAGGGTTAGGTTTAGAATTAGGGTTAGAAATGAGGCTAGGGTTAGGTTTAAGTATAGGCTAATGTGTTAAAATTTTTCGATTTTAAAAATGTAAAAAAGTATAACATTGTATACCTATTTATTTAAAAAATTTAATTCAGATTTAATTTAGATTTAAAAAATATTCAACCTTTCCCTCACTTCCGGTATTTTTCCCTCCTCATTTAAGCATGCCATCATACATCCATTACTTAAAAAACCATCCCTCGATCAAAACTGTGCCGCTAATTATAGACCTGTCTCTAATCTTCCCTTCATCTCTAAACTCCTCGAACGCCTGGTCCACTCCCGTCTTACCCGCTATCTCTCAGATAACTCTCTTCTCGACCCTCTTCAATCTGGCTTCCGCTCTTTACACTCTACTGAAACTGCCCTCATTAAAGTCTCTAATGACCTACTAACAGCTAAATCTAATGGTCACTACTCCATGCTAATTCTCTTGGATCTCTCTGCAGCATTCGACACTGTGGATCATCAGCTCCTCCTCACTATGCTCCGCTCCATCGGCCTCAAGGACACCGTTCTCTCCTGGTTCTCCTCCTATCTCTCTGACCGATCCTTCACTGTATGTTTTGCTGGTTCCTCCTCCTCTCACCTTCCCCTTACTGTTGGGGTTCCTCAAGGATCAGTCCTAGGCCCCCTACTCTTCTCGTTGTATACTGCCCCTATTGGACAAACAATCAGTAGATTTGGTTTCCAGTACCATCTCTATGCTGACGACACCCAATTATACACTTCTGCTCCCGATATCACACCGACCTTTTTAGAAAACACCAGTGATTGTCTTACCGCTGTCTCTAACATCATGTCCTCCCTCTATCTGAAACTAAACCTGTCAAAAACTGAACTCCTCGTGTTCTCTCCCTCTACTAACCTACCTTTGCCTGACATTGCCATCTCCGTGTGCGGTTCCACCATTACTCCAAAGCAACATGCCCGCTGCCTTGGGGTCATCCTTGATTCTGACCTTTCATTCACCCCCTACATCCGATCACTGGCTCGCTCTTCTTACCTGCATCTCAAAAACATTTCTAGAATTCGCCCTTTTCTTAATTTCGACTCTGCAAAAACTCTGACTGTTTCACTTATTCATTCTCGTCTGGACTATTGTAACTCTCTACTAATCGGTCTCCCTCTTGCAAAACTCTCCCCGCTCCAATCTGTCCTGAATGCTGCTGCCAGGATCATATTCCTCACCAACCGTTACACCGATGCCTCTACCCTGTGCCAGTCATTACACTGGCTACCCATCCACTCCAGAATCCAGTACAAAACTACTACCCTCATCCACAAAGCACTCCATGGCTCAGCACCACCCTACATCTCCTCCCTGGTATCAGTCTACCACCCTACCCGTGCCCTCCGCTCCGCTAATGACCTCAGGTTAGCATCCTCAATAATCAGAACCTCCCACTCCCGTCTCCAAGACTTTACACGTGCTGCGCCGATTCTTTGGAATGCACTACCTAGGTTAATACGATTAATCCCCAATCCCCACAGTTTTAAGCGTGCCCTAAAAACTCATTTGTTCAGACTGGCCTACCGCCTCAATGCATTAACCTAACGATCCCTGTGTGGCCTATTTATAATAAAAAAAAAAATAAAAAAAAAAAGGTTCCTCGCATCATGTTCTCATACACTTTATGCAGTATTAGCCCTCTGTGTCTGTACTGCTACATACTTAGGCAGGTAACTGGTTCATGCAGCTTTACATGAACACCTGAGCCTTACACTATAGCTGGTCCGAATAACTAAAGCAATTGTTACCATCCACCTCTCGTGTCTCCCCTTTTCCTCATAGTTTGTAAGCTTGCGAGCAGGGCCCTCACTCCTCCTGGTATCTGTTTTGAACTGTATTTCTGTTATGCTGTAATGTCTATTGTCTGTACAAGTCCCCTCTATAATTTGTAAAGCGCTGCGGAATATGTTGGCGCTATATAAATAAAATTATTATTATTATTATTATTATTTATTATTATTTATTTAAAAAAAATTGTAAAAAAAAATCAGGATTAAATACTAGCTATAATTACACCAGTATTTTACTCAACTTACAATATACGTGCTCGCGAGATAAGGGGCTCTATAGTTGACTGGTGGAGCTGACTCAGGGAGTGTCAACTAGGGGGTGCAAAATACTTATCTTTCCCCAGAAACTGGCAACATATTCTGTGTCACTGCACCACATCCACTTTGTAAAATCATCAGTGATTCATCACCCACTTTTCTCGGCACTTGTAAATTTCGATGGTCGTAAGAGCAGCCAATAGTTACGTATACCATACATTGATGATGTCATCATGTACTTCAGAGGAAGTCAGAGACTAGATTACTTTTTACATATTAGAGCATGGTGGCCAGACGACAGAACACATATCACATTTCACGTCCCTACACAGTCCCCACATGGTAGAGTGTCCCCACAAAATCTCAAACACAAATCCCTTGCACAGTATTATGTCCTCACACAGCCCCTTTACATAATATTATGTCCTCACAGTTTCTCAAAATGTACTGCCTATTAAAAAATAAAAATATATAGTTAATCACCGAACCCCATTCGCCCACTGCTCTGGTCTGCAATGTCTACTGAGGCAGAGCTGGCATAATGTAGTCATTGTGCCTGCTGTGCTCTTGGACAAATAGCCTCCACTATCGGAGAGCAAGCTAATGGATCCATCATTCTCTCAAGGATGCAGATACCAGTGAAAGTGAGGCACCGGGTGGTGGGCGGCCGCATGGTGAGGAACACTACAGTATCCTGTTTTGCCCTGGGCCATGGGCCACACTGTAACAGTGAAAGGGTCAATTGTGGCCCACTGGCCAAACTTTGCCCAGACCTGATCTATCTATCTATCTATCTATCTATCTATCTATCTATCTATCTGTCAGTCCTCTTAAAAGTATCAATCTAGTTTAAAAATATTTTAAATATTTTTTCCATCATTATTGAAGATACATAAAATAAACAAACAAAGCAATACCCATGTTATAAGCCACAGGTTTTGCGTGAAGTTTAAAAGAAAAATTCTTTAGACAGAACAGTGTACAAATCTGATGTTTTAACTCATGGTGCTATTTTCATGCTCAATTAGATATGACAGGCCAGACAAATCAGGTTAGGACATGGTAAGGAATTGCACCTAAGAACTCAAATAACTTAGATCTCAAGAACAAACTCAAGCATTGATGTCTATTGCAATTTACTTTACATTAAATAAGCCCTTTGGACGTGTTTTACTCAGCAACACGTAGCTTTCCTCCCATATACCAATGAGGAAGGTATTTACTAAATGAAATGCACATTGCTTAGAAGATTAAACAAGTGATGACTTAAATATTTAATTTTAGTTTATTTTTTTTCCTTGCAAATGTCAAGCCTATGCGCCGGCCTCAGAACGGATTGAAAAAAAATCAGTGACAGATGGTTTAATATTGAGATAAAAAACCAACATGAGTGCATTTACAAACATTTTCCTACATTATTAAAGAGGTTATGCAGTAATATCCTCTGTCTAGAAGTGACATCAGGCTCGGAGAGGCATTATTGCACGCTGGACAGTAAAGTTGACGAGGTGAATGTTTTATACCCACTGAGCACCATTGGTCCTATCAGTTAAAATATAACTAGTGCAAGATGCTTGTGCATCATACAGTTTCCTCATCTCCTGTGCTTCCAGCTTTTGGTGTATAACTCAACACTCAAAGTTGGGTTGGTTAAGGGTATTCCAGGACAACCCCTTTCTTCTAGGATCAGTCCCATACCTGGCCATTGGTGATTGGTATAGCGACTTAGCTCAATACCTCGATACCATGCACACAACCCATTGTCAGGTACGGCGCTGCCCTTTTTTTTTATGAAAGTATCACAACTTCTTGAAAGGGGTATTTCCATCTTTATTCACAGACGGCGCGGTCCGGTCCTTTGGCCATCTCTGGTCTTGATCCGGTGCCTCATCTCTTCTTTCTTGTTACCATCACTGTCCTCCTTACATGCTTCGTGTGGATAATGCATGCTATGTCATCCACACAGTGTTCTTCATCTTACTCCTGCACGGGAGTACTTCTATTTGCCCTGCTGAGGGCAGAGCAAAGTACAGTAGTGCTGTAGTGTGCATGTACCGGCTTTACTTCCAAGTCATCATCATTCTTTGCATCTGCCAATCTCCAACAGCAGCACAACATGTGAATGCATGACATAGACTGTGACACATGAAACAGACTTTTACAGCCTCTTTCCAGGCGCATGCACATGACAGCAGTTTTGCTCTACCAGAGTACGAAGAGAGAAGTCACCTAATCGAGACCAGGGATACACATCGCACCGGACTGTGCCATCTGTGAATATAATAAAAATAATTTTTTGTGCTTTGCAGAGGGACTGGTAACATATACTGTACATAGCATGCTGTTTAACACTAGAAGTCCCAGAGAGGGGTCATTTAACATTTATACCTTTGGAAACTTTGGAGCTCGAAATTTCTGGGACTTCTAGTGTTAAAAGGGCTTAAAGATGCTGGCCATATGTTACATGGGGAAAAACTGGTGATAGGTTTAAGTGAAAGTAAATCAGTGGCCTTTCCCTCTGAAACAAGATGCCTCAGAAGGGTCCCAGTGTTAAATTAACTTTACAAAATCATATGTTACAGACACAGGGTCTATGTTACATATACTGGGTTCTTGGGTAACAGGCAAAACAAATCTTCCTCCTTGCGGAACATTTTCAGGTAATGTAGTTCTCCGTGTAAATTCAAAATAAAGACATGGGTACTTTATGAATGCTTCTATCAAATGCTGTCTTAAAGTTCTTAGGTAAACGTCGCTATAATGCAATTTAATGCTCAAATACCTCCATACAGTATCACAATTGTACAACTATAATGCACATTATATATATCTATAGACGCTGAAGTCAACAAAAGAATTGCCAAAGCCAGCATCGCCTTCGGGAGACTGCGCAAGAACGAAGGAGATTCAGCCTTACCACTAAGCTGAAAGTTTACCAAGCTGTGGTCCTTACCACACTTCTCTATGCCAGCGAGACCTGGGCTGTCTATCTCACTGGTTAGCACTGCAGCTTTGCAGCGCTGGAGTCCTGGGTTCAAATCCCACCAAGGACAACATCTGCAGGGAGTTTGTATGTTCTCCCCGTGTTTGCGTGGGTTTCCTCCGGGCACTCCGGTTTCCTCCCACATTCCAAAGACATAATGATAGGGAATTTAGATTGTGAGCCCCATTGGAGACAGTGATGATAATGTCTGTAAAGCGCTGCGGAATATGTTAGCGCTATATAAAAATAAAGATTATTGATATTATTGATTATTATAGCCTGAATGGCAAACAGCTCAATCACTTTCACCTAAGCTGTCTTTGCAGACTTCTCCACATTAGGTGGCAAGACCATATTCCCGACATGGCAATCCTGGGACTGCAGCATTTACACTCTCTGTTATGACCTGGTGGTTAGGAACACCCAGAATGACCTGATAATTAAACCTCATACAGGACGAGCTCTGGGATGTGGGAGCTCTGCTGACCGCAAGCCCTAATCCTATCACACACACTAAAAATAGCCGTGGAGCGCTCCTGACCAGACCTAGGCGCCTCGTCACAGCCTAAGAACTATCTAGCCCTAGAGATAGAAAATAAAGCCTACCTTGCCTCAGAGAAATTCCTCAAAGGCAAAGGAAACCCCCCACATATATTGACTGTGAGTAAAGAAGAAAGTCACAAACGCAGAAATGAAACAGGTTCAGCAAAAGGAGACCAGACTTACTAAATAGACAGAGGATAGGAAAGGTAACTTTGCGATCAGCACAAAAACCTACAAAAGACCACGCAGAGTGTGCAAAAAAGACCTCCGCACCGACTCACGGTGCGGAGGGACCACTCTGCATCCCAGAGCTTCCAGCTAGCAAGACAAAATCATGAAAACCAGCTGGACAAAAAAACAGAGAACAAAATAAGACTATAAGGAACTTAGCTTCTGCAGGAGAAGGCAGGTCACCAGAGAGATCCAGGAGCGAACTGAACGAATGCAAAAACATTGACAGCTAGCATGGAGTAACGATCTGAGAGGAGTTAAATAGAGAATCCAACCAAAGGATAAACCACGTCACCTGTGTAAGGAACCTCAGAAGCAGCAGCTTCACTCATAGCCACCAGAGGGAGCCCATAGACAGAACTCGCCGAAGTACCATTCACGACCACAGGAGGGAGTTCGACAACAGAATTCACAACAGTACCCCCCCCTTGAGGAGGGGTCACCGAACCCTCACCAGAGCCCCCAGGCTGATCAGGATGAGCCAAATGAAAGGCACAAACCAGATCGGCAGCATGAACATCAGAGGCAAAAACCCAGGAATTATCTTCCTGACAATAACCCTTCCACTTGACCAGGTACTGGAGTTTCCGTCTCGAAACACGAGAATCCAAAATCTTCTCCACCACATACTCCAACTCCCCCTCGACCAACACCGGGGCAGGAGGATCAACGGAGGGAACCATAGGCGCCACGTATCTCCGCAACAGCGACCTATGGAACACATTATGGATGGCAAAAGAAGCTGGAAGGTCCAAACGAAATGACACAGGATTAAGAACTTCAGAAATCTTGTATGGCCCAATGAAACGAGGCTTAAACTTAGGAGAGGAAACCTTCATAGGAACGTGACGAGATGACAACCAAACCAAATCCCCAACACGAAGTCGGGGACCAACACAACGCCGGCGGTTAGCGAAGCATTGAGCCTTCTCCTGGGACAATGTCAAATTGTCCACCACATGAGTCCAAATCTGCTGCAACCTGTCCACCACCGCATCCACACCAGGACAGTCCGAAGGTTCAACCTGCCCTGAAGAGAAACGAGGATGGAAACCAGAATTACAGAAAAAAGGAGAAACTAAAGTAGCCGAGCTGGCCCGATTATTAAGGGCGAACTCAGCCAAAGGCAAGAAGGACACCCAATCGTCCTGATCAGCAGAAACAAAGCATCTCAGATATGTCTCCAAAGTGTGATTAGTTCATTCGGTTTGGCCATTAGTCTGAGGATGGAAAGCTGAAGAAAAAGACAAATCAATGCCCATCTTAGCGCAAAAGGACCGCCAAAACCTCGAAACAAACTGGGAACCTCTGTCCGAGACGATGTTCTCTGGAATGCCATGCAAACGAACCACATGCTGGAAAAACAATGGCACCAAATCAGAGGAGGAAGGCAACTTAGACAAGGGTACCAAATGGACCATCTTAGAGAAGCGATCACAAACCACCCAAATGACCGACATCTATTGAGAAACAGGGAGATCAGAAATAAAATCCATGGAAATATGCGTCCAGGGCCTCTTCGGGATCGGCAAGGGCAAAAGCAACCCACCGGCACGAGAACAGCAGGGCTTAGCCCGAGCACAAGTCCCACAGGACTGCACAAAAGAACACACATCCCGTGACAAAGATGGCCACCAAAACGATCTAGCCACTAAATCTCTGGTACCAAAGATTCCAGGATGACCAGCCAACACTGAACAATGAATCTCAGAGATAACTCTACTAGTCCATCTATCAGGGACAAACAGTTTCTCCGTAGGACAACAGTCAGGTCTATCAGCCTGAAACTTCTGCAGCACACGCCGCAAATCAGGGGAAATGGCAGACAAAATCACCCCCTCTCTAAGAACACCCGCCGGCTCCGGAACACCCGGAGAGTCAGGCACAAAACTCCTTGACAGGGCGTCAGCCTTCACATTCTTAGATCCCGGAAGGTATGAAACCACAAAATCAAAACGGGAGAAAAAGAGCGACCATCGAGCCTGTCTAGGATTCAACCGTTTGGCAGACTCGAGATAAGTCAAATTCTTGTGATCCATCAAGACCACCACACGATGTTTAGCTCCTTCAAGACAATGTCGCCACTCCTCGAATGCCCACTTCATGGCCAACAACTCCCGATTGCCCACATCATAATTGCGCTCAGCAGGCAAGAATTTTCTAGAAAAGAAGGCACAGGGTTTCATCACCGAGCCATCAGAACTTCTTTGCGACAAAAACGCCCCTGCTCCAATTTCAGAAGCATCAACCTCAACCTGAAAAGGGAGCGAAACATCTGGCTGGCACAACACAGGGGCAGAAGCAAAACGACGCTTCAACTCCTGAAAAGCCTCTACAGCCGCAGAGGACCAATTGACCACATCAGCACCTTTCTTGGTCAAATCAGTCAACGGTTTAGCAATACTGGAAAAATTAGTGATGAAGCGACGATAAAAATTAGCAAAGCCCAGGAATTTCTGTAAGCTCTTCACAGATGTCGGCTGAGTCCAATCGTAAATTGCCTGAACTTTAACAGGGTCCATCTCGATAGTAGAAGGGAAAAAAATGAAACCCAAAAATGAAACCTTCTGAACTCCAAAGAGACACTTTGACCCCTTCACAAACAAGGAATTCGCACGAAGGACCTGGAACACCATTCTGACCTGCTTCACATGAGACTCCCAATCATCCGAAAAGACCAAAATGTCATCCAAATATACAATCATGAATCTATCCAGGTACTCTCGGAAGATGTCATGCATAAAGGACTGAAACACAGATGGAGCATTAGAAAGCCCGAATGGCATTACCAGGTACTCAAAATGGCCCTCGGGCGTATTAAATGCCGTTTTCCATTCATCACCCTGTTTAATTCGCACAAGATTATACGCACCACGAAGATCTATCTTGGTGAACCAACTAGCCCCCTTAATCCGAGCAAATAAATCAGACAGTAGCGGCAAAGGATACTGAAATTTGACTGTGATCTTATTAAGAAGGCGGTAATCAATACAAGGTCTCAAAGAACCATCCTTCTTGGCCACAAAAAAGAACCCTGCTCCCAATGGTGACGACGACGGACGAATATGACCCTTCTCCAAGGATTCCTTTGTATAACTCCGCATAGCGGCGTGCTCTGGCACAGATAAATTAAACAGATGGCCTTTAGGAAACTTACTACCAGGAATCAAATTAATAGCACAGTCGCAATCCCTATGAGGAGGTAGGGCACCAGATTTGGGCTCTTCAAATACATCCCGGTAATCTGATAAAAACTCAAGGACTTCAGAAGGAGTGGATGGCGAAATTGACAGCAATGGAACATCACCATGTACCCCCTGACAACCCCAGCTGGACACAGACATAGATTTCCAATCCAACACTGGATTATGGACCTATAGCCATGGCAACCCCAAAACGACCACATCATGCAGATTATGCAACACCAAAAAGCGAATATCCTCCTGATGTGCAGGAGCCATGCACATGGTCAATTGAGTCCAGCACTGAGGCTTATTCTTGGCCAAAGGCGTAGCATCAATTCCTCTCAATGGAATAGGATACTGCAAGGGCTCCAAGAAAAAACCACAGCGCCTGGCAAACTCCAAGTCCATCAAATTCAGGGCAGCGCCTGAATCCACAAATGCCATTACAGAATAGGACGACAGAGAGCAAATCAGAGTAATGGACAAAAGAAATTTAGACTGTACCGTACCAATGGTGGCAGACCTAGCGAACCGCTTAGTGCGCTTAGGACAATCGGAGATAGCATGAGTGGATTCACCACAGTAAAAACACAGCCCATTCCGACGTCTGTGTTCTTGCCGTTCAGCTCTGGTCAAAGTCCTATCACACTGCATAGGCTCAGGCCTATGCTCAGAGAATACCGCCATATGGTGCACAGCTTTGCGCTCACGCATGCGCCGATCGATCTGAATGGCCAAAGACATAGACTCATTCAGACCAGCAGGCGTGGGAAATCTCACCATGACATCCTTAAGGGCTTCAGAAAGACCCTTTCTGAAAATTGCCGCCAGGGCACATTCATTCCACTGAGTAAGCACAGACCACTTTCTAAACTTCTGACAGTACACCTCCGCTTCATCCTGACCCTGACACAAAGCCAGCAAGATTTTCTCTGCCTGATCCACTGAATTTGGTTCATCATAAAGCAATCCAAGCGCCAGAAAAAACGCATCAACATCACGCAATGCAGGATCTCCTGGCGCAAGGGAAAATGCCCAGTCTTGAGGGTCACCACGTAACAAAGAAATAATGATTTTTACCTGTTGAACGGGGTCACCAGAGGAGCGGGGTTTCAAACCCAGAAACAGTTTACAATTATTTTTGAAATTCAAGAACCTAGATCTATCCCCAGAAAATAAGTCAGGAATAGGAATTCTAGGCTCTAACACAGGATTCTGAACCACAAAATCTTGAATGTTTTGTACCCTTGCAGTGAGATGATCCACACAAGAGGACAGACCTTGAATGTCCATACCTACACCTGTGTCCTGAACCACCCAAAGGGCTAGGGGAAAAGAAAGACAAAACACAGTGCAAAGAAAAAAAAATGGTCTGAGAAGTTCTCTTATCCCTCTATTGAGATGCATTAATACTTAGGGCCAGCTGTACTGTTATGACCTGGTGGTTAGGAGCACCCAGTATGACCTGATAATTAAACCTCATACAGGACGAGCTCTGGGATGTTGGAGCTCTGCTGACCGCAAGCCCTAATCCTATCACACACACTAAAAATAGCCGTGGAGCGCTCCTGACCAGACCTAGGCGCCTCGTCACAGCCTAAGAACTATCTAGCCCTAGAGATAGAAAATAAAGCCTACCTTGCCTCAGAGAAATTCCCCAAAGGCAAAGGAAGCCCCCCACATATATTGACTGTGAGTAAAGAAGAAAGTCACAAACGCAGAAATGAAACAGGTTCAGCAAAGGGAGGCCAGACTTACTAAATAGACAGAGGATAGGAAAGGTAACTTTGCGATCAGCACAAAAACCTACAAAAGACCACGCAGAGTGTGCAAAAAAGACCTCGGCACCGACTCACGGTGCGGTGGGACCACTCTGCATCCCAGAGCTTCCAGCTAGCAAGACAAAATCATGAAAACCAGCTGGACAAGAAAACAGAGAACAAAATAAGACTATAAGGAACTTAGCTTCTGCAGGAGAAGGCAGGTCACCAGAGAGATCCAGGAGCGAACTGAACGAATGCAAAAACATTGACAGCTGGCATGGAGTAACGATCTGAGAGGAGTTAAATAGAGAATCCAACCAAAGGATAAACCACGTTACCTGTGTAAGGAACCTCAGAAGCAGCAGCTTCACTCATAGCCACCAGAGGGAGCCCATAGACAGAACTCGCCGAAGTACCATTCACGACCACAGGAGGGAGTTCGACAACAGAATTCACAACAACTCTCCTTCTGCAAGCCCAAGCTAGGAGGGCTGGACTGGACATGCGGTCATGACAGCCGATTGCCTACACAACTGCTGTACGGAGAACTGTGTCAGGGATAGTGAGCAGAGGAAACTAATAATAATAATAATAATAAATACTGCCTTAAAGCAGCTCTCAAATCCGTGGAGTCAATATCAACGAATTGGAGAAGCTTGCACTGTACTGTTTAGCTCGGCGAGGCAGGATTACCTCAGGAATATGTGCAGCTGAAGATAGGAGAATCTTTGAGGCAAAAATAGAGGGGGTTGTGCAGAAGACAAAAGTGTTATTTACTGTCCTGACTACATCTAGCTACTTATGTCACATATGTGGGTGAGACTTCAGGGCCAGGATTGGCTTCATCAGTCACCTCCGAGCCCACAGTCACAGTCCGCCTCTAACCCCTGAAGTCATGGTCATCTTCGACTACAAAGGTCGAACAGCAGCATATTTCCTATGTGGTACTGCTATTAATTAACTCAATAAAACTTCCAATAGTAAAAAAGGTCAAGGTAAAATCTCTAATAGCTTACATGAAAGAGTTAATGGGATAGCCTTTGAAGGTCCAGTGCACTGAATCACTGAATATTTATATGTCCTGCTGTCAGGTTGCTCTATTGTTCCGTCCAGGATACCCCTTGGTAATCAGAGAATAGAACAGTTGCCTATTTTGGTACCCTTTAAAATGGACTCTACGTGTATTGTGAATTTTGAGTCTTTTGGCAATGAATTAATTCTTTGACAAGCAAAAGATCTGATGGATTCTGTTAGTAGTCAATGAACGACAACAAATTAAAGGGATTTTCTACTAGTGGGTCCCAATTGCTTTTATATTTATATCTTAATAAACAAGGCAGGTACTCATCCTCTCAGGGCCCAGTGCAGGCTCTCCACTGCTGCTACCCTTCTCAGTGTTCTGACTGCAGAGTCATCAAGTAGATGGCTCACATCACTGCTGCAGCCAATCACTGTGATGGGTGACTCATGCTGTCTAAAACACCAGAGCCACTGAACTCAATGATTCACAGCAGCAGTGATGTGAGCTGTTGACATGCTGTTACCGCTGCTGTCAAAACACTTCAGAGCGGTATCAAAAAGCCAGTGCTGGACCCAGAGAAGGTGAGTATCTGTTTGTTTTTTATGTAGCACATTTAAAAACATATGGATTAAACTTTTCCTAAAGTGTAAAAACCCATTTGATTGCATTTGCAGGAAATATATAACTGCCCAATTTTTTTCAGCAATGTTTTGGCTATGCTACAGTATTCAACCCTTGGCATTTTTTGTGTTTTGCTATCTCCCAATCTGAAATTTCACAGTTTTTTTTTGTTGAGGGTTTGCATCTGTTCATGTAAAGTACATGCCTTCAATTATGAATATTTGGTTTTCTTTTTATTGTGAACTGAACAACAAATTGGACAAAATAATTGAAAACATCAGTGTGCATAACAATTCATCCCCTAAAGTCAGTACTTTATAGAGCCTCCTTTTATGGTAATTACAGCTGCAAGTCACTGTGGATCAGTCTCTATGGGCTTTCCACATCTTGCCACTGGGATGTTTGTCCATTTTTCAAGACAAAACTGCAATAGTTCCTTCAAGTTAGATGGTTTTCTCTGGTGAACAGCAATCTTCAAGTCTGACCACATATAATGCTCCATACAGTTCATGATGGGCCCCATAAGATGCTCCATATTAAAATATGCCACATACAATGCTGCACAAAGGTTAATAATGGCCCATAAGATGCTCCATAGAAACATTTGCCCCATAGAATGCTGCATAAAGGTTGATGGCCCCCATAAGATGCTCCATAGATTATGCCACATACAATGCTGCATAATGGTTGATGGCCCCATAAGATGCTGCATAGATTATGCCCCATATACTTATGCTGTGATAAAAAAAATTCACATACTCACCTCTCGTCGCTCAGGCCCCCAGCACTTGCGATATTCACCTGTCCTCGTTTCACCACCGTGCGCTGCTCTGACTTCCGGCTCTCTGACTGTTCAGGCAGAAGGCGCACACTAAACATGTCATCACACTCTCTGACCTGAACAGTCACAGCCAGAAGATGCGGAAGATGGAGTGGCACCCGGCGATGGAATGAGGACCGGTGAATATCGTGCAATGCTCACCCCGTTATATTCACCTGCTCCTGGCGCGATCCCTGCTTCTCACTGACAGATGTTCTCCGGGTGCCGGCTGCTAGTTCCGGTGTTCAGTGGTCACATGGTACCACTAATTAAAGTAATGAATATGCATCCATATTCATTACTTTAATGAGCGGTACCACGTGACCGCTGAACAGAGGAAGAGCTGCGGTGCCCGGAGACAATTGGAGATACAGGGATCGTGCCAGGAGCAGGTGAGTATGTGACAGCCACTGCTCCCCCTCCCCTGCCGACCCCTTGGGACAACAACTTGAGTATAAGCAGAGAGGGGCACTTTCAGCCCCAAAAAATGGGCTGAAAATCTCGGCTTATACTCGAGTATATACGATAATTGGGCAGATAGCTAAAGTATGACTTTTTTTGACAGGCCCATGGAATGTATCTTGCTGGCTGGCACATTTGGGAATGAAGCCCACCTGTCCTCTTTATATAGTTTTGGGGTTGTCTGGGCAAAGTATCCACTTTTTGGAGCATGCTCAATTAAAAAAGCGGATTGGGGTGATGGATCTGCCAAATAACGGATCCGTCGCCCATAGGCGCCCATTCTAGAAAGTGGCGGACGCAACGGATCCGCCGCGGTCTGCCATTTCGGTGCCGACAAAAAATGTTGCAAAGTCTGTCAATGTCTAGACAACGTCCGCCACATCTCGACGGATCCGTCGCATGGCGGATGGAACGGACGACCATCCGCCACAATCCGTCGCTAATGCAAGTCTATGGGAAAATAGCGGATCCGCCAAAAAAAAAAGGGGGATCCGCTATTTGACGAAAATGATGGTTTGAAACTGACGACAAAAGACTGAAGTGTGAAAGAGGCCTTATGAGAAGAGAAAATCACTAAATACTCTTATTGTATCTATTTAGCATAATCAATGATGTGACGAGGATCAGAAAATGTAACAAATCACAGAAGATTCTTATTAGAATTACAACTATAGTTTTTTTCATCATCTTTTTGTTTCTAATTGTACATGACATTTTTATCTGCAATAGTACATGTAAATTAATAAACACAATTATCAGTCATACATCATAAAATGCTCAATTATTGTGTTTAATTCCAAATTAATAAAATTATAAATTGTTCCATTATTGTGTTTATTTCCAAATTACGAATCGTATTGCTGGAAAAACAATTTTTAAAAATCTTTGCCTCCCGATCTGCACATTTGATCAGAACATTCAGTATAAATGTCCAAGCTCATTCATATTTCAAAAAATCAAAGGGTAATAGCTGAACAGAAATACCTTTGTTTCCTTGGAAAGCAATTAGGCTGGTGATGGCAGGTCTCAAGTGAGAATCCAACTCTCAGATGGACTGTAATTACTTGCTATTTGCTATTAGAAACAGAACACTTTCTTGATTGAAAAGCCTAATTACCTGGGATTTGGAGGGTTGTGCTGACAATTGTACTTTTTATGGTCTAATGAAACTATTCATGCACATTTGTCCAGGATAAACCGGCAATCAACAAATCAGATCCCTATGGCCACAATATTAACGTTTCATGTATTTCTTTGGATTAATTGTATTCAATTAAATATATAAATGTGCGGTTTTATAAAATAAATTATTTTATCATATTAATGTTAGGTCTTTGTGAAATGTTAGATTTTCAATCTTAATTTGGCAAAAATAACAAATTAATTTATATGTAAGTGAGAAAAATTCTGAATTCTAAGGGGACAAATAGTTTTTGGCATAATTCTGGCAAAATCCTTACAAAGGTATTGTCCAAGCTGACTTCAGGTTGCGGTATTTATCACGCCCACTGGAAATCCTCAAACCCAGAGTTATTACACAAAAAAATAATTGACGGACTCTGATGATTCAATTGTGAAATATTTTAATTTTCTTTCTAATGCCATATCAGAAGAAGAAAAATATTTCACAACTGAATAATTTTTAGTTTGAGAATTCTGGCATCAGCCTGCGTGAAATGTCACAAAATTTTGTAACATCCACAGTCAAGCACAAATCTTGTGACTTTTGACGTTTTCACACCAGTTCCTTGCCTAAATTCTGTGTATATTCATCACTTTCATAACCAACTGCATACGATTGGAAATTGTTATCTCTGCCATATGTAATAGATCTGTTCATCTTAACTAGAGATGAGTGGATAAAGCAAAATTTGAATTCTCCTATTTGCTAATTTTATTCCTGGAAACTCGATTTGCAGAGAAGTTATTCTCCACAAATTCAATGTTTCCAGACCCCAAAGCATAATAAAAGTAATATGTAAAAAATAAGAAAAAAATTTCTGTATTCACTCTTTGCTTATCTCTATCCTGCATCTCCACTTCTCACCGCCAACCATCTGGTCTTCATCATATCTTCTGGTTCCATTTCTGTTGGCATATTCGGTCTTCTTACACTGTGTGGTATTTCTGGGTTTCATGGCATCTGGGAGGGTTCTACACCTGCATCAGAGAGGACAACATTGTCCCCCATTGTGGGTGGTGGGGGATCAGAATATGCAGCAAGAACCTAATGGGGAATGGAGGGAACATAGGAGTAAGCAGTGACTTTGGCAAATGCAGACTTTTGGAAAATTCAGTTCCTCTTGAATTTTTTCACTCTTTGCTAATCTTAACCTTAATCCATTGATGTTGACCCAATCTGCCCATCTCAATTACCCATACATATATAACAGCCATTGACTTACTAATGCCGTTTTTTTTTTACTTATATAGTAACATAGTTAGCAAGGCCGAAAAAGACATTTGTCCATCCAGTTCAGCCTATATTCCATCAGAATAAATCCCCAGAACTACGTTCCTCAAAGAACCTAATAACTGCACGATACAATATTGTTCTGCTCCAGGAAGACATCCAGGCCTCTCTTGAACCCCTCGATTGAGTTTGCCATCACCACCTCCTCAGGCAAGGAATTCCAGATTCTCACTGCCCTAACAGTAAAGAATCTTCTTCTTCTATGTTGGTGGGAAAACCTTCTCTCCTCCAGACGCAGAGGAGGCCCCCTTGTGACCGCCACCTTCCTTGGTATAAACAAATTCTCGGAGATATTTGTATATAGTAGCAAAAGTATGTGGAAAGAGACTGCCACGACCACGAAGGGACTCAAACCCTCAATCTTCTGATCCGAAGTTAGACACCTTATCTTCAAGCCCACTACAGAGATCTGCCCTTGTTTTGGAGGACCTAGAACATTAACACATTACACGGACAGCCTACTATTTTAATGTGTAATAGTTAATTTTCCCTGGGGAAGCCCTGTAGGTAAATTAACATTTAATACTGTTTATATCACAAATACAGCTGATTACTTGAAAGTAAAAACTGTTGGCTTCTACATACAGTGCCTCATTATTTTCTGTTAAACCTAAAAATTGTAACAAATATGCAAGACAACTTTCCGAATTTGCTCCATTTTTGTTCAATAGGGCAGTCTTCAGTTTTACTACCTTTGTCAAAGTTCTCTTGGTTAAGTATTAAAAATCGCAGCCCCTATATAAGGAGATCTATCAACTCCTGTCTCTAAGCACTGCATATATAAAAATGTACAATGATTAAAGACTGCAGTTTGAAACGTGTTTGCTAGATATTCCTAAACAGAAGTTGTAATTTTTAACACTTATTCAATAAAATGTGGTTTTAACTGATGATCCTGATGCGAGATTCCTTTCTTTTTCCTTCCCTTTTCTTCTGCGGCACTGCCGGGCTCTGAGATTCCGGCCTTGATGTGTGTAAGCTGACAATTTTTTCTTTTTTTCCTTTGTCAAAGTTTGACCATGTAAGAATGAGAAATTGCAAAAATCATACAATATGCACAAATTATATTTAAAATTTCCGATATTTGCTAATTTCTTATTTCAATATAAAAAGAAATTGTGTAATTATTTTACTAAAAATAAAGCATATCATTATATAAATAGGTGAATGCATTTATTAGGTTCATATCTACATTTTTATTTTATTTGTTTTTTAATTGCATGTTTAACGCTTTTTATTTTTTCAAACAATTTACTTTTCGCTTGATTATTTTTACAGAGATTAAAAAGTACAATGTGGCCAAATTCCAAATGAATGAGGGAATTAATTCGTTTCGGCTCATAATAATGTTATTTTGATGTTTTTTATGTTTCAGGTACTAAAGCAAAGAGGAAATTAGTTCTATTAGTTTTCGACTGATTTCTGTTCTTATTTTTAATGTCATAAAAAGAGACTATAAAGTGGTATTTCTCTTGCATTTTACATGACTCCAGGGCTGCTGTTCTCGCCTGTCAGGTCTTTTTAAATCATTTAACATTTACTGGAACAGTTCAACACTATAGAATTTACTGCTCAACAAGCACAGAGTCGCTTCCACAGCTGCCACTCTCTCTGCACAGTTTTAGACATTACTCACACAAGTTTTAAATAACGCGAGAAATTAAAATATGGAAAACATTAACGTTTGTCTGATCAAGTCATTGATTTCATTTTTGGGGGAAAATTAAAATTTTGCTTAACTATTTTTTTTTTAAATTGTATTTTTGTCATTTATAACTCATTTTTTATTTTAAGATTCTATTTTATTGCAATATCATTAAAACATAAAGTTATGGATTTCTTTTCCATTATTATCCTTGATGTTTTTTTTTATTTTATTATTATAGTGATGAGAAAGCAAATGTTATAGGGATGTTTGAGGTAATTATTGAATACCATAAAATGCATAAAATATATGATTCTCAAACACGGGACAGGAAAGAAATGCTGAAAGATATAAAATTTACAACGTTTTATCTATTTATAGATGACAGAGAAGGATTTTATTAGGTTGAGTAGCGTTATATATGACAATTCAATAGACATGACCTTGCTTTTATGTTCCTACTGTCATATCTATTGGTCATTAGAAATAATAATAGTAAATAAAGTCGTGGACTAATAATATGTTTAATATTTTATAATATTAATATATTTTTTTATTTTATAATAATAATAATAATAAATAATAATATTTTTCATCCGATTGTATTTTTTATGTGCATATTGGTATACAGATGGGAATTGATGTTTGGGGTTGCAATGCTGCAAAGTGATTTTCTTTATGCATAATTTAACAATACTTCTGATAAACATCAAGTAAATCGTATGACTTTCAATTGAACTTACAAGAAAATCCCTCAATAACCATAACACTTAATGGACAATTTATTATATCAAGGATCAATAATTGATAAGTTAATATTCAGATTTCTTAATACAGTCTTTCTTCCAGTGCAGCATGTTCAAGATTCATCAACAAATGACAAAAGTCGACTTTCCGAGTTTGATGTAACTTTTTTTCCGGCAAATCTCTGCAGCTAAAAAAATGCCTAAATATGTGAAAAAGTTGAAGTTCATATGACTTTTGGAGCAGAAGTAAGAAAACGGATTTCCTAAAAATGATGATCAACTCAAACATCGCCTTTTTTCAAATTAACTTCTATTACAATAAATAAAAAGAAAGAAAAAAAAATGGTCCAAGTTATTCACTAATCATATGAACCTCCCAAAATCTAAAAATTACCCCAGCACCAAAGAGGTGAAAGGTAAGAGAAAGGGAAATAAAGACAAAAACTCTATATAAAAAGTTTAAACCAGATTTACAAGAACAAAAAAATTGAATTGTTTTCATGGGAAGAAATGTATGACAGCTTTAACATTGTTAGAACAAATGACTGGCATGCTACGTATGTTTGATCTTATGACATCTGTATAGTGGGGATGCTCCAATAGAAATTGTGATTTTCCACTCATGTCAATTTACAGATTGCTACAAGTGATGACTTGATTTTTCCAAATTCGAATTTCCAGATATGCCAAGCTTTCCTAAAAAAAACTCAATTTGCAGAAAATAAATTTGCCACAAATCTTAATATTACACAGTTTCTAATATCCTAGAAAACATATGTATAACACAAAGGTCTCCTAAGACTGTACTGAACCTTTTTTCAGCTCTTTAATGCAAACACAGCCTTAGCAATGTCTTTAACCTATCTGACATGGAAAAACTGGATGGTAATCAATGGCATATGAAACAATCCACTGTAGTTTCAGACTTTTTAGGTTGTAAAAAAGTCCAAAAATTATCTAATTTTTAAGGCAATTGTATGCCTTGCTGGTTGCATGTATGGCTCTAACATTGGAGTATTATAAGTAAGTTTTAAAAATATATAATTCTTTTTACAGCACATAGACTTTTTGTGGCTGACAGTTATGTTTAAATTTTTGTGATATTGAAATGTATTTTTTTTTTAAATGCTTGTCCATCTCACAAGCTAGAAAGCACACTTTCTCTGACACACAAACTCTGGTTTTAAGATTTGTCTCTCTTGAGTAGCAAAATTAGGACAGAGGAATATTAAAATGCCCTCCTTGTTTGCAATGCGGGAAGATTAAAAAATAATATTCTGGTTAAGGTACTGTTACTCTAGTATGTCACAGATCAATCGATTCGCAGTCTCACTGAATCTGCAGGTCCAGCACCTCCCTATCACTTGAATCTTTGGATTAATATTAACAGGCTGAAACTAGCACTCCCATTATCAATCAGCTTCAGGGCAGAAGTAGCAGTAGTACAACACAATCAGATTTAGGACTTTTTTACCTCTATTTGTAAGGACCTGTGTTTTCCAACCATCCATCCTGTGTCTGTAAAATTCTAAAATGGCAGCTGCTTGCCCAGCCCTTATCTTTTAAAGTGGCTGTGATAGTTACCCCTGATTGGATGCGCTATATCATGTGATGTGAAAGTTGCAAAACATTTTGAGGAGGCCCAAGTGATGGCATCTGATGTTAATAACCAGATTTTTGGCTGCTACAATTTTTAACGGTGGGACTCTTTTTTTCCGATCCTTGAGAATCAAATTGCAGATTGTTCTGATTTGTGGAGATCTGTGAATTTCAGCAAATTTGACTTGAAGTCAATTTGCAGCGGATTGATCTGCCTATCTTTAGTTGCTACATCTGTAAGTGAAATTTTATAGAAATATATTTGTATATTTAAGTAGAGTCTCTCCATATATGGTATAAACTTGGATAATACACACTTTCTTCTAACAACATAGAATCTTGCAAAAATAATAATGCTGGCTTATATTTTTAGAGAGGCAAAAAATGTAATATCCCTTCAAAATGCACATACATGAATCTGGCAGTATAGTAAAATACAACTTCAATGCTCAATAATTGTAACTTAGGCAGCAGGAGATTTGGTGAAATTCAATCTAATGCACTTTTGAAATATAAATTCATTAGCTTCACTAAATATTCACCAAAATTTTTATTTTGAGGTGAATAAACTTGCACAAGTAAGGAAGAAAAGAGAGAAAGAGAACACCACTGACCATAAGAGCTTACGCTCTACGGGAGACAGAGAGGACCCTACTGACCACAAGAACTTATACTCTACTGGAGAGATAGACGATTCCTGTGACCATAAGTGTGGACACTCTACAAGAAAGAGAGAGAGTAGAATGTGCTGACCATAAGAACTTATGATCTACAGCAGAGTGAGAAGATCTTGCCGACATTACGAGCTTATACTCTACCAGAGACAGAGAGATAACCATGCTAACCATAAGAACTTACACTCTACAGGAGACATAGACTTACCAAGTGACTCTGGAGATGGAAAACGACTCTGCTGTATGAATTGTGCTCCACTGATCTATGATGGCCCAGGTACTGACCACCACTGGTCAAGGTATGATAATTCTGCAAGATATAACTAGAGGACATTTTAGGGAGACCTGCACTGCAATACAAAGTGCTTCAGTGGTGTGATAAATATTGCCAGGCAAGTTTTATTTTTCAAAGTATATACACAGTATACATATATATATGATATAGCGGCGCTAGTATAAATGGTCTCCTATTGCTGCAAATCTAGACAATAACCACAATGTTGTCAATAGGATAGGCAATTTTCTAGTAACAGATTTGCGCAAATTGAGACCTGAAAAAGAATAGTGTGTATCAACAGTATTAAATTTTTGATAATAAATATACGCTAGATGAAACCTAGAAAAAAACATGAGTTTACTGGGAATAATCAATGAGACTGTGAGCACAGGAAAAAATTAACAATAAACAGATTGCGCTATGCCCTTAAGATAATTGCACTTTGCCCAACATGGTTATTGCACCTTGCTCAGCTGCAAAAGAACAAAAGCCAGCAATACTTAATAGCCACCTGCAAGAAAGTGTTAAGGGACCTGCAAAAAAAAACTGCAATAAAAATCCTTCTATAGAACAATAGGACAATGAGTAGAGCAGTGTTATGAAAGTCTTATAATAAGTCCACAAGTTAGTAGTAGAGTCTTATTAAAAAGTTCCCACTCCTTTATGCTGCTGGACCCTCGAGGCCCTTGATGAAAGTCCTCATAAAGTCGATACTGAAACATGCATGTGATTGCGGTATTAAAACATGTAGAATGTGCTGGTGGCAGCACTTCTACTGGGAAGGTGATGCGGCGCTCTTAAGACAGATTAGCCGGGTTGGAAATCTGCTGTGTGCGCGCCGCTGTTACCTTTCGTGGAGCTCCTGTGATGACGATGCCGCTTCTTCCTTCTCAACTTTGCAAGCAGTGAAGGTATCCGGCGATGTGAAGTAAATCCCCAACGCCGATGCTGGTCACTGCCTCCTCGCGGTAAGCAATGGTCAGGACAGGACCTGGCGTGACGTAGAAGATCACATTTGTGAACAGCAAATTGAATCTCAAAACCTTCAGGAAGCTTGATGCCAACTCGATCTTCTGCAAATCCATCTTCTCTGTAAAACATTAGTTAGTCTAAAATTAATGAGGGATTGACGTTATGCAGCACTCTAAATTTAGAGAAGAAAAGAGAATGCCCCATTCCACACCTGCAATTTTTCAAAGTAATAACTTTTGAGATATCTTTGGGATACCTTTACAAAATGAGAAAATGAAAAAATGTATGAGGAAACTGTGGTATGTTTCAAAATATATGGCCACCATCATCACCATCACTTTAGCATTTATCAGGTATTCTTTTGATTTGTTTAAATTATTCATTCTCCTTCTCTTTCTTAGTTGGGGTCTTGCAGTGGTGGGGTCCAGGTAAATTACCGTATATTAGTTTATATAATACAGTGATATTTGTATGCATGATTATAATGTAATGCATTATAATTATAATACAATGTAGATATTTGTTTCTACTAAAACCTTATAAACAAAAAGAATAAACAATAAATCTTAAATTTTGTCTACACCAAATTTCCATGACTTCAGATTAAAAAAAAAAAAATGAGTTGCAGATTCTGAGACCTGAGAACTGTCTCATACCTTCACGGCTCTTCTTTTGAATAGCCGGCCTACTGCAATATCATTGCTGCTGTGTGACATATGATGTTGCGCCATGCGGGTGATCAAAACAAGACCTGCAGATGCTGCCAGGTATGGCTCTCATCCAGTGGGCACAGATTACTGATGCGGCTGATGATCAGGATCTTAAGAATCGATCAAATTGCACCAATTCTAGTCATTTAGCATAATAAGCAATACATCTTAAATGCATTTGTGGAAAATCATTTGTTATCAATGCAGACCATTGAAGGAAGATTGATAGTCTAAGAACTTTAAGTTAATCAACCTATTTTTATGCATTTTCATCTTCATCTAGCTCACAGAAATATATCTTCAAATTCTTTATTTATTAGATATTGATTTAAAAACACAATTTAGTGATAGCAATTCCATAAAAATGTGAAAAAGAAATTGGTAAAGGGCATTTAAGTGACATATAAAGGGAATGAATATAAAGATCACAAGGTATCTGACAATAACTAGTATAAATTATGTACTAATACGATCATACTCCTTGAATGGTTCTTTGGATCGCTATAATACATTATAACTAGTGTTGAGCGATACCATCCGATACTTGAAAGTATCGGTATCGGATAGTATCGGCCGATACCCGAAAAATATCGGATATCGCCGATACCGATATCCGATACCAATACAAGTCAATGGGACATCAAGTATCGGAAGGTATTCTCATGGTTCCCAGGGTCTGAAGGAGAGGAAACTCTCCTTCAGGCCCTGGGATCCATAGGGATGTGTACAATAAAGAATTAAAATAAAAAATATTGATATATTTACCTCTCCGGCGGCCCCTGAACTCAGCGCGGGTAACCGGCAGGCTTCTTTGTTCAAAATCAGCGCTTTTAGGACCTGACAATCACGTCCCGGCTTCTGATTGGTCGCGGGCCGCCCATGTGACCGCCACGCGACCAATCACAAGCCGTGACGTCATTCGCAGGTCCTTAAGCGCTCATTTTTTAAAAAATGAGCGCGGTAATGACTTTCAAAGACGTAGCGGCTTGTGATTGGTCGCGGCCACGCGACCAATCACAAGCCGCTACGTCTTTGAAATCCATTAACGCGCTCATTTTTAAAAATGAGCACGTTAATAGCTTGCGGTGACGTCGCGGCTTGTGATTGATCGCGTGGTCGCGACCAATCACAAGCCGCTACGTCTTTGAAAGTCATTAATGCGCTCATTTTAAAAAATGAGCGCGTTAATAGCTTGCGGTGACGTCGCGGCTTGTGATTGGTCGCGGCCACGCGACCAATCACAAGCCGCTACGTCTTTGAAAGCCATTAACGCGCTCATTTTTAAAAATGACCGCGTTAATAGCTTGCGGTGACGTCGCGGCTTGTGATTGGTCGCGTGGCCGCGACCAATCACAAGCCGCTACGTCTTTGAAAGTCATTAACGCGCTCATTTTTAAAAATGAGCGCGTTAATAGCTTGCGGTGACGTCGCGGCTTGTGATTGGTCGCGTGGCCGCGACCAATCACAAGCCGCTACGTCTTTGAATGCCATTAACGTGCTCATTTTTAAAAAATGAGCGCGTTAAGGACCTGCGAATGACGTCGCGGCTTGTGATTGGTCGCGTGGCGGTCACATGGGCGGCCCGCGACCAATCAGAAGCCGGGACGTGATTCTCAGGTCCTAAAAGCGCTGATTTTGAACAACGAAGCCTGCCGGTTACCCGCGCTGAGTCCAGGGGCCGCCGGAGAGGTAAATATATCAATATTTTTTATTTTAATTCTTTATTTTACACATCTCTATGTATCCGATACCGATACCCGATACCACAAAAGTATCGGATCTCGGTATCGGAATTCCGATACCGCAAGTATCGGCCGATACCCGATACTTGCGGTATCGGAATGCTCAACACTAATTATAACCCCATACTGTTGGGGTATTTTCATTGGCCACCCACTCGTTGACTGGAGTATGGCTCATAACTAGCACATAATTTAGACTAGTATAGTCTAATTTGCGATATTTATATTCATTGTCTGCTTTTCTCTGTTGCTTTAACCCGTTTCTACCATTGAACGTACTATTCCGTCCATGTGACCCGGGCCCTAATTCCCATGAATGGAATAGTACGTCACATGAGATCAGCCGCACTCCTGACACGGGGCACTATGTGCCAGGAGCGGTCATGGACCGCTCTCGGCACTTTAACCCCTGGAACACTGCGATCAAACAAGAGCGCAGCGTTCCAGTGGCATAGTGTTGCATCGCGCAGGGAGGGGGCTCCCTGCATGCTTCCCTGAGATCCTCAAAACAGCGTGATGTGATCGCGTTGTACCAAGGGTCTCCTCCATGCGAATCCAAGATGGACGCAAGGTCCTTCCAGGTCCTGCAGGGAGGTGGCTTGTCAGTGCTTGCTGAGAGCAAGCACCGTCAAACCTCCTACACTGCCTGTCAAATCGCTGATCTGACACAGTGCTCTGCAAAGTGTCAGTCCAGCGATCTGACTTTATACAGGGATGTTCCACCCTGGGACAATGTAAAAAAAGTTAAAAAAAATATACTGTGGAAAAATAAATTTTTTTAAATTCCTAAATAAAGAAAAAATAAATAAATATTGTTCCAATAAATACATTTCTTTATGTAAATAAAAAAAAATAAAAGTACACATATTTAGTATCGCCGCATCTGTAACAACCCCACCTATAAAACTGTCCCACTAGTTAACCCCTTCAATGAACACCGTAAAAAAGAAAAAAAAAAAGTAAAAAAACAATGCTTCATCATACCGCCGAACAAAAAGTGGAATAACACGTGATCAAAAAGACAGATATAAATAAACATGGTACAGTTAAAAACATCATCTTATCCCGCAAAAAATTAGCCACCATACAGCATCATCAGCGAAAAAGTAAATAAGTTATAGCCCTCAGAATAAAGCGATGCAAAAATAATTATTTTTTATATAAAATAGTTTTTATTGTATAAAAGCGCCGAAACATAAAAAATGATATAAATGAGGTATTGTTGTCATCTTAGTAACCCAAAGAATAAAACTGCTTTATCTATTTAACCAAACGCAGAACGGTATAAACGCTTCTCCCAAAAGAAATTTATGGATTACTGGTTTTTGTTCATTCTGCCTCACAAAAATCAGAATAAAAAGTGATCAAAAAAGTCATCTGCCCGAAACTGGTACCAATAAAAACGTCAACTTGTCCCGCAAACAACAAGACCTCACATGACTCTGTGGACCAAAATATGGAAAAATTATAGCTCTCAAAATGTGGTGATGCAAAAACAATTTTTTTGCAATAAAGTGTCTTTTAGTGTGTGACAGCTGCCAAACATAAAAACCTGCTATAAATAGTAAGTCAAACCCCCCTTTATCACCCCCTTAGTTACAAAAATGTATATATTTCCATTTTCCCATTAGGGCTAGGGTTAGGACTAAAGTTAGGGTTAGGGTTGTGGCTAAAGTTAGGGTTAGGGTTGGGGCTAAAGTTAGGCCTGGGGTGGGGGCTTGAGCTGGGGTTAGGGTTTGGATTACATTTACAGTTGGGTTAGGGTTCGGATTAGGGTTGGGATTAGGGTTAGAGGTGTGTCAGGGTTACGGGTGTGGTTAGGGTTATGGTTATGGTTGGGATTAGGGTTAGGGGTGTGTTGGGGTTAGGGATGTGGTTAGCATTGGGATTAGGGTTAGGATTGTGTTGGGGTTAGGGTTGGAGTTAGAATTGAAGGGTTTCCACTGTTTAGGCATATCAGGGGCTCTCCAAACGTGACATGGCGTCCAATCTCAATTCCAGTCAATTCTGCGTTGAAAAGTAAAATGGTGCTTCTACCCTTCTGAGCTCTGCTGTGTGCTCAAACAATGGTTTACCCAAACATATGGGGTATCAGCGCACTCAGGACAAGCGCAACATGACGCCGCAGACTATTCCATCAAAGTATGCATTCCAAAATGCCACTACTTCCCTTCCGAGCCCCTACGTGTGCCCAAACAGTAGTTTTCTCCCACATATGGGGTATCAGCATACTCAGGACAAATTGGACAACAACTTTTGGGGTCCAATTTCTCCTGTTACCCTTGGAAAAATACAAAACTGAGGGCTAAAAAATAATTTTTGTGGAAAAAAAAGATTTTTTATATTCACGGCTATGAGTTATAAACTTCAGTGAAACACTTGGGGGTTCAAAGTTTTCACAACACATCTAGATAAGTTCCTTTGGGGAACTACTTTCCAATATGGGGTTACTTGTGGGGGGGGGTTTCTACTGTTCAGGGGCTTTGCTAATGCAACGTGACGCTCGCAGACCATTCCATCAAAGTCTGCATTCCAAAAAGGTGTTCCTTCTCTTCCGAGCTCTGTCATGCGCCAAAACAGTGGTTTACCCAAACATATGGGGTATCAGCGTACTCAGGACAAGCGCAACATGACGCCGCAGACTATTCCATCAAAGTATGCATTCCAAAATGCCACAACTTCCCTTCCGAGCCCCAACGTGTACCCAAACAGTAGTTTTCTCCCACATATGGGGTATCAATGTACTCAGGACAAATTAGACAACAAGTTTTGGGGTCCAATTTCTCCTGTTAACCTTAGTAAAATAAAAATTGGGGGCAAAAAGTTCATTTTTGTGTTAAAAATATGATTTTTTATTTTTACGGTTCAACATTATAAATTTCTGTGAAGCATATTGGGGTTCAAAGTGCTCACCATACATCTAGATAAGTTCCTTAGAGGGTCAAATTTCCAAAATGGTGTCACTTGTGGGGGGTTTAAATGTTTAGGCACATCAGGGGCTCTCCAAACGCGACATGGCATCCAATCTCAATTCCAGCCAATTTTGCATTGAAAAGTCAAACGGCGCTCCTTCCCATCTGAGCTTTGCCATGCGCTCTGTTGTGAATTCCGCTCTTGGGCTCCCTCCGGTGGTTGTAAGTGGCACTTTTGTGAGTTCTGCTCTTGGGATCCCTCTTGTGGTTTCAAGTGGTATGGCTGCTCCTTGGATTTAGCTGTCAGCAGCTGCTTCCACTGATCATCTTTTCTGCTCGGTTATTTATGCCTGGCTCTTTCTTCAGCCAGTGCCACCTGTAAATGGTTCCTGGTTGGATTCACATCTCTTTGGATTTCCCTGTTATCCTGACCAGTTCAGCAAAGCTAAGTTCTTGCTTGCTCTTATCTGTCCACAGATTGTGGACTTATTAGCTCTGTGCTTTCTATGTTTGTCCAGCTTATCAGTATGAATTAATTCTGTCTTGCTGGAAGCTTTGGGAAGCAGATTTACCCTCCACACCTTTAGGCAGGTGTGGAGATTTTTTGTAAACTCTGCGTGGATTTTTGTAGTGTTTTATACTGACCGCACAGTATTCCATCCTGTTCTATCTATCAAGCTAGACTGGCCTCCTGTGCTCATCCTGGTTTCATTCTGTGTATGTCTTTTTCCTCTCCACTCACAGTCATTATTTGTGGGGGGCTAATCTATCCTTTGGGGATTTTCTCTGAGGCAAGATAGTTTTCCTGCTTCTCTCTTTAGGGGTAGATAGCTCTTAGGCTGTGACGAGGTGCCTAGGGAGAGTTAGGAGCATCCCACGGCTACTTCTAGTGTTGTGTTGAGCTCAGGGACTGCGGTCAGTATAGATACCACTTCCTTCAGAGCTCGTTCCATGTTGCTCCTAAACCACCGCATCATAACAGCGCTCAAACAGTGGTTTATCCCCACATATGGGGTATCCGCGTACTCAGGACAAATTGTACAGCAACTGTTGTGGTCCAATTTCTCCTGTTACTCTTGGTAAAATAAAACATATTGGATCTGAAGTAATTTTTTTGTGAAAAGAAGGTAAATGTCCTTTTTTTTAAACATTCCAAAAATTCCTGTGAAGCACATAAAGGGTTAATAAACTTCTTAAATTTGGTTTGGAGCATCTTGAGAGGTGCAGTTTTTAGAATGGTGTCACTTTTGGGTATTTTCTATCATATAGACCCCTCAAAGTGACTTCAAATGTGATGTGGTCCGTAAAAAAAAAATTGGTGTTGATTATAACTTTCTAACAAAAAAAAATTTGGTTGCAAAATTGTGCTGATGTAAAGTAGACATGAGGGAAATGTTACTTATTAAGTATTTTGTGTGACATATCTCTGTGATTTAAGGGCATGAAAATTCAAAGTTGTAAAATTGCACAATTTTCAAAATTTTAGCCAAATTTCCATTTATTTCACAAATAAACGCAAGTAATATCAAAGAAATTTTACCACTATCATGAAGCACAATATGTCACGAGAAAACAGTGTCAGAATAACCAGGATTCGTTGAAGCGTTCCAGAGTTATAACCTCATAAAGGGACAGTGGTCAGAATTGTAAAAATTGGCCCGGTCATTAACGGGCAAACCACCCTTGGGGTTAAAGGGGTTACTATCCTTTTCTCCCATTTTTTGTATCTTCATGGTATTTACATCACTAAATTGTGTTTTTAATCAATATAAATAATTAAGGTTGAATAGGTTTTTATCCAAATATCTGAAAATTTGAAAATAACTACAAGCATTTATTGGTTACGCAGGACCAGACAAAATCTAGAAAACAGATAGGACAAAAGTCATTTCCCAATACTATTAATTCAAATAATAAAAACACAGCAGTCCCTGCATATCTAAAACGAAAGTCACGTTCACACGTTGAGTATTCGATCAGTATTTTACATCAGTACTTGTAAGCTAAAAACCAGGAGTGGGGGATAAATACAGATGTGGTGATTAGTGACGTGTTTCTATTACACTTTCCCTCTGATTGTTCCTCTCTTGGTTTTGACTTACAAATACTGATGTAAAATACTGACCAAATACTAAACGTGTGAGAATTTGAAAAAGGAAAAAAGCAAAAGAGGATTAAGAAGAAAAGAACGTGTTGTGCTAAGATGTATCAGGTCATATTTAAAAAAAAAAAAGGTTATGAAAATGATCAAAATCTCTAAATTCCTCCCAAGAATTTTTCCTAATCTCTGGGGTCCTTTACCAATAACTTTTCCATCTCACAGATAAATCACACTTCCTGCTGTCATTCGATCATTGAAGGAAGCTTATATATAATTTTTTATAAATATGCTGTATTTCTGTGAGCTAATTCTTGGTTATACTATAAATTTATATTTTAATTTTTAATGAATTACATCTAATTGAAAGAAAAAGAGAAAGGAACATTGTTTGCAGGGCAGAATGGTGGCTCAGTGGATAGCAGTGTTACTTTGCAGTTAGCATTGGGGTCCTGGGTTCAAGTCACACCAAGGACATCTGCAAATGCATTTTCATGTTTTTCCATGTGCTAGTATTAACATAAGTTATGAGCTCAGCGCCAGTGTGGTCATGCTTGCATGTGGTCATGGTTCGGCTGAAATAAGCCCCTAGAATAACGGCACCTCCGGTGAGGAGTTTGTGTATGTGGATTCAGGGCTTGGCTGAAATAAGCCCCTAGAATACCAGCACCTCTGGTGAGGAGATTTGTGTGTGCTATGCTGACTGCATGACCACTGTTAGCTCTATTAGGTAGCTGTGCTCCTCTGTGAGGTTAACAGGGCACAGCGTTCTCTTTCTCAAATCTGTGAAGTAACAGAGTTCGCTTATACTGCCATATAGTACTGTCTTTTACTAGCAGCAGGTTCTCTCCTGCACGGTGGACCTCGGGTTGCAAACGCACCTACTACTCTCTCTCTATATATACAGTGGGGCAAAAAAGTATTTAGTCAGTCAGCAATAGTGCAAGTTCCACCACTTAAAAAGATGAGAGGCGTCTGTAATTTACATCATAGGTAGACCTCAACTATGGGAGACAAACTGAGAAAAGAAAATCCAGAAAATCATTGTCTGTTTTTTTAACATTTTATTTGCATATTATGGTGGAAAATAAGTATTTGGTCAGAAACAAAATTTCATCTCAATACTTTGTAATATATCCTTTGTTGGCAATGACAGAGGTCAAACGTTTTCTGTAAGTCTTCACAAGGTTGCCACACACTGTTGTTGGTATGTTGGCCCATTCCTCCATGCAGATCTCCTCTAGAGCAGTGATGTTCTTGGCTTTTCGCTTGGCAACACGGACTTTCAACTCCCTCCAAAGGTTTTCTATAGGGTTGAGATCTGGAGACTGGCTAGGCCACTCCAGGACCTTGAAATGCTTCTTACGAAGCCACTCCTTCGTTGCCCTGGCGGTGTGCTTTGGATCATTGTCATGTTGAAAGACCCAGCCACGTTTCATCTTCAATGCCCTTGCTGATGGAAGGAGGTTTGCACTCAAAATCTCACGATACATGGCCCCATTCATTCTTTCATGTACCCGGATCAGTCGTCCTGGCCCCTTTGCAGAGAAACAGCCCCAAAGCATGATGTTTCCACCACCATGCTTTACAGTAGGTATGGTGTTTGATGGATGCAACTCAGTATTCTTTTTCCTCCAAACACGACAAGTTGTGTTTCTACCAAACAGTTCCAGTTTGGTTTCATCAGACCATAGGACATTCTCCCAAAACTCCTCTGGATCATCCAAATGCTCTCTAGCAAACTTCAGACGGGCCCGGACATGTACTGGCTTAAGCAGTGGGACACGTCTGGCACTGCAGGATCTGAGTCCATGGTGGCGTAGTGTGTTACTTATGGTAGGCCTTGTTACATTGGTCCCAGCTCTCTGCAGTTCATTCACTAGGTCCCCCCGCGTGGTTCTGGGATTTTTGCTCACCGTTCTTGTGATCATTCTGACCCCACGGGGTGGGATTTTGCGTGGAGCCCCAGATCGAGGGAGATTATCAGTGGTCTTGTATGTCTTCCATTTTCTAATCATTGCTCCCACTGTTGATTTCTTCACTCCAAGCTGGTTGGCTATTGCAGATTCAGTCTTCCCAGCCTGGTGCAGGGCTACAATTTTGTTTCTGGTGTCCTTTGACAGCTCTTTGGTCTTCACCACAGTGGAGTTTGGAGTCAGACTGTTTGAGGGTGTGCACGGGTGTCTTTTTATACTGATAACAAGTTTAAACAGGTGCCATTACTACAGGTAATGAGTGGAGGAAAGAGGAGACTCTTAAAGAAGAAGTTACAGGTCTGTGAGAGCCAGAAATCTTGATTGTTTGTTTCTGACCAAATACTTATTTTCCACCATAATATGCAAAAAAAATGATAAAAAAACAGACAATGTGATTTTCTGGATTTTTTTTTCTCAGTTTGTCTCCCATAGTTGAGGTCTACCTATGATGTAAATTACAGACGCCTCTCATCTTTTTAAGTGGTGGAACTTGCACTATTGCTGACTGACTAAATACTTTTTTGCCCCACTGTATATGTATATATATATATACTCAGTGCGTTCCACCAACCCTAAAAGTAAGTTACCTTCGTAATTAGTTTAGCTGGCATAGGGCATTTGAGTGGTAGAGATCACCATGATCCTCCTTTGTTTCCTTTCAGTTAAATGCAAACTTCAGTTGATCATGTTAAAAACAAGGGAAAAAAAAGATATTTCTTCTCTGCATCACTTCAAAGTATTCTAAAGAGAATGCCACAATTGGAGCGGATAATAAATTTGTGTTATTCTAATTGAGAAGTGGTCCATGCATGTCACAGAGAGAATAAAATTATGTTTTCCTTTCCTTCTTACAACTGTGCACTTCTTCAGACCCCTGTGAATTCTAGGAGCAATCAGTGGCAGCATAAAAAAGACCATTATACAAGCACCTATTACAGTGGTGTCTCGCTGCCCAACAAAAGCAGAAGATGGCATCAGCACAATTTTTTTTTGTTTTATTTTGGCCATCATGTCTTTGAAGAACCAATTTCTTTTTCTTTCTATTCTTTTGGTCAAAAATTGGTCTTTCCCAACAAAGTCTCAGCCAATCATCCTTATTGGAGCCCAACTGCAGACACATTTTTTTTAATCTTTAGTACATGCACTCACTATTGACTTGCACTTCGCATTTATGAGAGCAGGATTTATATTTATCTATCCTGATTCCATCTTGGCGTCTTTTACATGCATAGCATTCCTTGCAAGATGAAGTCTATGATCAGAAAAGGGGTCTCAGGAATGTCTTTGTCTAAAGGCATAGAGATAACGGAGAAAAGCGAAATTAAGTGGGTAGTACAACACCTAGGCCCAAAAGCTGGGTGTCAATTATGTTAACTTAAGCAATTAGAAGACTGCATGCTAATGCCAGCACATATTTAGAGATAAGCTGAGCCAATTATATTATTACTAGATTGTGGCCCGATTCTAACGCATCGGGTATTCTAGAATATGCATGTCCCCGTAGTATATGGACAATGATGATTCCAGAATTCGCGGCAGACTGTGTCCGTCGCTGATTGATCGAGGCAACCTTTAAGACATCATCGTCGCCATGGCAACCATTATGACATAATCGTCGCTGTGCCCGTTGCTGATTGGTCGAGGCCTGGCGGCCTCGACCAATCAGAGACGTGGGATGTCTACGTCCTTTATGACATCATCGTGTGCCCGTCACTGATTGGTCGAGGCCTGGCGGCATCGACCAATCAGGGACGTGGGATTTCCAGGACAGACAGACAGACAGACAGAAAGACAGACAGACAGATGGAAAAACCATTAGACAATTATATATATAGACAATGCATAAATACTAATAACCAATATAAAGACTGACCGAATGAGGCAATAAAGAGAGATCTGCTTTGATGCTCAATGTATTAGAGGCACAAGGTCTCAGAACATCCCACATAATGTGGAAACGACACATTCAATAAGTGCAACAAAATGTCTAATCTTAGGCTACGTGCAGACTACTGTGTATTTTGTCATCTGACAGAATTGGGTCGATTATGCTAATCATATTCTTTCTGATCAAACTCCGATCCGAATTTGATCAGAGTGTGATAATAGTGTGATCCAATTCTCTCAGATGAGGAGAAGATGAAGAAAAACATTTCTCTATCGTCTCCATTGTGTCAGTCCAGTCCATGGAAATCGGACATCCCAATATGGTGGTTTCCACAGACTCATTGACTTTCATGGCCGAGCGTGAGACAAATATTGATCAGACTTGGGCATAGAGTGTTTTTTTCCTTGGACCGACTTGGCCCGAATAAAATTGTGGCATGTGTGCACATACGACCATGTTAACGAGCCTTAAGTCATGGTGGTATTGTTATGCAGATAATGTCATTTTGTTCTAAAGCACTGGTAGAGAATATTAATGGTACATTAGAGAATGTTTACTAAGTGAAATGCAACCAAGTTTACTACAAATTGCTCAGTGTAAAAAGTGTCCAGAAATGCACAAACATTTGAGTGAATAAGTGAAAAAGTGTAAGTCTAAAATTCTCCAAATGTTTTAAAAACATAGATCAGTTTTTGGTGCAAATTAATGTGAGTGTACGACATTTTTCCTATGTAAAAAAAAATTAAGACAGTGTTCAAATTAAACAGTCAAGTGCAAATTTTCATTTTTTTTAGAAGCTTTGGATTTGGTAGTATAGTATCTTCCAGTATACATCTAACCAGAAACCAAGAGAAACTTAACTCTCAATACACAAAATATAGAAAAAAAAACCAGATAATTCCAGCTGTAGTTTGTAGTCCTGTAGAATTAATGAGGCCACTCAACTCGCCCCAGGTAAAATCCAGGTTATTGATGTCATTAGTAGTGACAGCACATGTTAAGCATTGAATGAATAATCAGGTAATAATGGGATTAATTGGTATTCCAGAAATAATCTAAAATGAATAGACAAACTGAAACACGAGTTACTAATCAAAGAGATTACTAATCCATTGGTAAAAAAAAACCTCTCTTTAATCATTTTTTCCAAACACAAGAACATTCAACTTTTAATCAATTTTTTTTTATACTTTATATTTTTTAATCTATTTTTTCAACATAAATGTTACAATTTTTAATAGATAAAATAACCATAAAAAAATGTATCAGCTGTTATATAATTTTATTTTAGCAATGAATTATTGACTTACTTATGAAGATATTAGGATTAAAGGGAATCTGTCAGCCCCTAGAATGTGTATGACCTGTTAATATGGGCATACAGGTGATAGAAATGTTACACTAGTCCTACCTGTATGCCTCATATTAGCATCTTGTTGTTGCAAAATCTTATATTTTTTCCTTATGTGACTGATTTCTTCCAGGCACTGGGGCATGACAGATTCCCTTTAAAGGGATTATATGACTTTATGAACCCACATGTTAGGAGTCGAGCTTCCTCTGCTGCACAGTGGGAATCTCGATCCGTATCTGCTGCGGTCTCCCATTCTGCTTCGGCCACAGTGGGCTCTGCTCAGCGGAGGCGTCGCTCCCAGCGTCTTGCTGGTACTGATTCTGTGCAAAGGGTTACTGCTGCCTTTTCTGGCTCTCCTGTTGTACCCTGCACTGATCTGCGGCGAGTGGGCTTCTCTGGGACTAAGTCCTTATTTGCACACACTGAGCATGCCCAGGGCAAGATCTCCCGTTGGAGATCGAGGGTCACATGCTCAGGTACTGCAGCACATCCCATTGGTCCTTTTGGCAGGTCCTGAAAGGGCAAAACTTCTGTAGCTGTTTCCTGTGCTGCAGCTATATAAACTGCGCATGACCGCACGGCCATGCGCTAGTATTGTCTTGATATTATGTGTGTGTGTAGATGGATGTATGTCGATGGATGAAAGCTCCTAAGTATCCCTCCCTAGAGTTGTTGACTGCTCGCGGATGATGGTAGCTATCTAGCGCCCGACTAGCCATCTGCACGTAACACACATCACAGCGTCCTGTTGCTGTGCCCGCCAGTACGGCGCCGTGCGCTTCCTCTGCGCTTTCCTTACCCAAGCCTGGGTGGTTAGTGGCGTCCGTCAGTGCGGCACCGCACGCACTCTCGTGCCTATAGATTCTATTTTATAAGTTTCCTTACACACCCAGTTGCGGTGTTGTGCCAGCAAGTGTTTAATCGGACTTCAATCCTGTGTAGGGGTTGAGTTCGCTGACTTCTTGCTCGCGCTCTATGTGCGGTACTGCGGTCCTGTGATGCAACAGGATCGCTTCCTTCACGCAGGGTGAAGTTAACCCATGTGTGTATACTTAGTACCGCCATATAGTCCGTCTTACTAGCAGCAGGGTCTTTTACCTGCACGGTGGACCTCGGACTGCGAACACACCTAGTTTCATATCATCTATACTTGGTGCGTTCCGCCGGTCCTTAACATAATACTAGCGCCAAGGTCTGGCTAGTAATGACGGACGATCAGCGTTCACAGCGGTACATCCAGCAGCTGGAGGGAAGGTTGGCGGCTCTTGAGCGTTCAACCTCAGCTGTGGATGTTACTGCTGTCGCTGTTCAGGCTGCAAGTGTGGCTGCAGCTACCTTGTCCACTGCCGCCCCTGTACCGACGCTATCTCGCCTCCCGCTACCAGAGAAATTTTCTGGTGACAGTAAGTCCTGTAGGGGTTTCGTGAGTCAGTGCTCAATACATCTCGAGCTTCTGGCCTCTTGTTTCCCTACAGAGCGGGCTAAGGTGGGATTTATCGTATCTTTACTGTCGGACAGGGCGTTGCAGTGGGCTACGCCGCTGTGGGAGCGTGGCGATCATGTGGTGCAGAGTGCTCCGTTATTCCTGAGCACTCTGAAACAGGTCTTTTTAGGACCTCGTGTCACCCATGATACGGCGCTCCAACTGTTGGCATTGACTCAGGGCTCGTCCTTGGTCAGCCATTTTGCCGTCCGCTTCCGCACTCTAGCATCTTAGCTGGAGTGGTCGGATAAACCTCTTATTCCTATATTTTGGAGGGGGCTGGCTGACCACGTTAAGGACGCCCTGGCCACTAGGGAGATTCCCGCCACAATGGAAGAATTAATAACAGTGTCTACTCGTATTGACCTCCGTTTTCACGAGCGGAGGTTAGAGCGAGCCCAGTGTAGGCAGAGGTTTCGGCTGGCTCCCACCTTCGCCAAACCTTTGGAATCTCCAGTCCAGGCTCCTGAGTCCCATGAACCTAAGGTAGTGTCTCGAGCAGGATCTAAGTCCCGGACCGCTCGTGCACTCCAGGTTTGCCATGCTTGCCAACAGTCAGGACATCTTGCCACCAGATGTCACCAGCGGTCGAGGAAACATCAGCGTCTAGTGGTAGTAGGTGGAGGTGCACTAGACATGGCGACGTTTGCCTCCAAATTGTCCTTTAAGGGGACAATAACTTTTGGCTCATCCTCCCACTCGGTAGAGCTCTGCGTGGATTCTGGGGCGGAAGGCAATTTCATGTCTTCTGCCTTCGCCCAGCGTCATGCAATACCCCTGGTTATGCTATCTCAACCAGTAACGGTACGAGTGGTGAATGGGTCGACACTCCCCGCACAGATAACACATCAGACCATCCCTTTTACTCTGTCCATGTCACCATCCCATCAGGAGATTATATCTCTGCTCATCATTCCCGAGGGGATTGATGAGGTCCTGTTGGGGATACCTTGGTTACGGTTCCACTCTCCTCACATCGAGTGGTCCTCAGGCAGAATTCTGGGATAGGGTGAATCATGTGGGGGTAGGTGTTACCGAGAGTGTGTTCAGGTTGCTACTACTGAGGTACCCGCAGATCTTTCCTCTCTCCCCAAGCAATACTGGTCTTATGCAGACGTGTTCTCCAAAAAGGCGGCGGAGACCCTTCCGCCCCATCGCCCTTATGACTGTCCTATCGATCTCTTGCCTGGTGCAGAGCCTCCCCGGGGTCGAATTTATCCATTATCTCTCCCGGAGACGGAGGCCATGTCTCAGTACATTCAAGAGAATCTGGCAAGAGGGTTCATCAGGAAGTCAGTGTCACCTGCTGGGGCAGGGTTCTTTTTCGTGCAGAAGAAGAATGGGGAACTACATCCATGCATAGACTACAGGGGTCTTAACGCTATCACCGTTAAGAACAAGTATCCTTTGCCCTTGATATCCGAGCTCTTTGATAGGCTTCGGGGAGCTAGAGTGTTTATTAAATTAGATCTGCGGGGTGCTTACAACCTGATTCGCATCCGTGAGGGGGACGAATGGAAAACGGCGTTTAACACCAGAGATGGGCAATATGAGTATCTGGTGATGCCCTTCGGGCTCTGTAATGCCCCAGCCGTTTTCCAAGACTTTGTCAATGATATCTTCCGGGATATGCTTTCCACCTCGGTTGTAGTCTATCTGGATGATATTCTCATCTTCTCTCCAGATATTGACTCCCACCGGAGAGATGTTGGCAGAGTCTTCGACCTCTTACGGGCAAGCTCTCTCTATGCAAAGTTGGAGAAGTGTATGTTTGAGCAGGAGTCTTTACCGTTCCTGGGCTATATCATCTCCTCCCAGGGATTGGCTATGGATCCTGCCAAACTACAGGCTGTGATGGACTGGCAAGAGCCCCATTCTCTTAAGGCGGTGCAGCGCTTTATGGGGTTCATTAATTATTACCGCCAGTTCATTCCCCACTTCTCAACTCTGGTAGCTCCCTTGGTGGCCCTCACCAAGACGGGAGCGAATCCCAAATTGTGGTCGGAAGAGGTCTCCAAGGCCTTCACTTCTGTTAAGTCTCATTTTGCTAGCGCTCCCATCTTACATCGCCCCGATGTGGATAAGCCATTCCTAATGGAGGTGGAAGCCTCATCCGTTGGTACTGGAGCAGTCCTCTATCAAAAGGACGCTCAAGGTCGGAAGCATCCATGCTTCTTCTTCTCTAAGACCTTCACATCAGCGGAGAGAAATTACTCCATCGGGGATAGGGAGTTGCTAGCAATGAAGTTGGCCTTTTCAGAGTGGAGACATCTTCTGGAAGGTGCACGGTTTCCCTTCCAGGTTTTCACGGACCACAAAAATTTGGTGTATTTACACACAGCCCAGCGGCTGAATTCTCGTCAGGCCAGATGGTCCTTATTTTTCTCCCGGTTCCATTTTGCTCTGCATTATCTCGCCGGGGAGAAGAATATTCGTGCCGACGCTCTCTCTCGCTCCCTTATGTCAACTGAGGAGGAGGAAGAGGAGCCTCGGCTTATTGTCCCTTCTGAGAGCCTGAGAACCTTCGCGCCAGTTTCGCTAGAGTCTGTGCCTCCGGGCAAGACTTTTGTGCCCATTAATTTGCGACCGGAGGTTCTCTCTTGGGCTCATTCGTCCAGGGTGGGTGGACACTTTGGGACAAAAAGGACATCTGAGCTACTGGCGAGGTCGTACTGGTGGCCGCATATGGTCCGGGATGTCAGGGATTATATTCTGGCGTGTGTCTCCTGCGCCAAAAATAAATCTCCGCGTCAAAGGCCAGCTGGGTTGCTCTATCCCTTGCCGGTGGCAGATAGACCCTGGGAGATGGTCGGGATGGACTTTGTCGTGGGTTTACCCAAGTCTCGCGGCTGTACCATCATTTGGGTCATCACGGATCATTTCTCAAAAATGGTGCATTTGGTGCCGCTACCACGGTTACCTTCTGCACGGGCCTTGGCAGCGTTGTTCATTAAACACATCTTCCGCCTACATGGTATGCCTGACAAAATTGTCAGTGACCGGGGTCCCCAGTTTGCGTCTCGGTTCTGGAGAGAGCTTTGTCGTCTTCTCAGTATCGAGTTGAATCTCTCTTCCGCTTATCATCCCGAGACGAATGGGTTGGTAGAGAGGGCAAACCAGACCTTGGTCACATACCTGCGACATTTTGTTTCAGCCAGGCAGGATGACTGGGCATCCTTGCTATCATGGGCAGAGTTTGCGCTGAACAACGCTGTAGCCGACTCCACTGGACAAACCCCATTCCTTCTCAACTATGGTCAGCATCCACGGGTACCTGTGCCTATGCCCGTGTCTTCCGCAGACTCCAGGGTGGCAGACTGGGCTGTGGAGGCACGGGATATTTGGGGCCGCACTCAGGATGCCATTCGGGCCTCTAAGGAGAGAATGAGGTCCTCCGCCGATGCTCATCGGCACCCCGCTCCGACCTTTGCTCCTGGCGACTTGGTGTGGCTCTCCGCCTGTAACATCAGGCTGCGAGTTGAGTCCACTAAGTTTGCTCCTCGCTACGTGGGCCCCTTCAAGGTCCTCGAACAGGTTAATCCTGTGGTCTACCGTCTGGCCCTTCCTCCACACCTTGGTATCACCGACACCTTTCATGTGTCCCTCCTTAAGCCCGTATGCATGTCCCGGTTTTCTGAGTCATCTGCTGAGACATCGGGTTCGTCTACGGACGATTTCGAGGTGAACGCTATCTTGGGGTGCAAGGTGGTACGTGGCAAAATTTTTTTTTGGGTGGACTGGAAGGGTTACGGTCCTGAGGATAGGTCCTGGGAGCCTGCTGAGCGCACGGCCATGCGCTAGTATTGTCTTGATATTATGTGTGTGCGTAGATGGATGTATGTCGATGGATGAAAGCTCCTAAGTATCCCTTCCTAGAGTTGTTGACTGCTCGCGGATGATGGTAGCTATCTAGCGCCCGATTAGCCATCTGCACGTAACACACATCACAGCGTCCTGTTGCTGTGCCCGCCAGTACGGCGCCGTGCGCTTCCTCTGCGCTTTCCTTACCCAAGCCTGGGTGGTTAGTGGCGTCCGTCAGTGCGGCACCGCACGCACTCTCGTGCCTATAGATTCTATTTTATAAGTTTCCTTACACACCCAGTTGCGGTGTTGTGCCAGCAAGTGTCTAATCGGACTTCAATCCTGTGTAGGGGTTGAGTTCGCTGACTTCTTGCTCGCACTCTTTGTGCGGTACTGCGGTCCTGTGACGCAACAGGATCGCTTCCTTCATGCAGGGTGAAGTTAACCCATGTGTGTATACTTAGTACCGCCATATAGTCCGTCATACTAGCAGCAGGGTCTTTTACCTGCACGGCGAACGCACCTAGTTTCATATCATCTATACTTGGTGCGTTCCGCCGGTCCTTAACACCACATGGCTGCGAAATGAATGTGCATGATTGGCAACTTTCATGTACATGACTTGTTTATTAGGCCGGAGCCACACATGCGAGAAACACGTCCGTGTCTCACATGTGAACAGCAAGCTCTGGCGCCGGCACTTTGGAGCGGAGCGTGCGGCTCCATGTGTTCCTATACAGCCGCACTTTCCGCTCCGAAGTGCCGGCGCCAAAGCTTGCTGTTCACATGCGAGACAAGGACGTGTTTCTCGCATGTGTGGCTCCGGCCTTAGAATAGGAGATGTGCATGATGATTGCCGATCTTGCACACGTCTTAGGGGGTGTGTTGGGTTGTAGCATCATTGGCCTCACTCACTTCCAATTTGGAAGGGAGTGGCACTAGACAGCATTTAATAACCGCTTTAAAGGCTCATGCACGTGGCTCTATTTTAGTTCTCATTTGTCCAGAGCAGTAATGGAGCTTTTATACAGGTTCTTCATGTCTATATGTCTACAATTGAATCTGACCCTCCACCAATGAATATGACATTTACATAATATTTATTATGCTTTGCTTATACAGTACCATCATATTCCGCAGCGCTTTACAAACATCATCTTCCCTGTCCCGGATGGGACTCACAATCTAGATTCCTGATCAGTATGTCTTTGTAGTGTGAGGAAACGGGAGAACCCGGAGGAAACCCAGGGAAACACGAAGAGAACATACAAACTCCTAGCAGATGTTGTCCTTGACAAAATTTTGCTGATAGCAGCTGAATTCTCACCAAATCCGGCAAGTACTTGTGAATGTGTTGCCTCTGGTCATGCTCATATCCGGATATGGAAGAGAGCTGAGCAGAAATACAGTAGCCCTTTAAATATGCATACAGTAGCCCTTTAAATATGCATTATGTATTTATTGTGAATTTTTGATTTTGAGCTGCAGAGTCCCTTTAAAAAGGAAAGTTTTATTCATTTTGTTACTCAACAGATCAGACAGCATCTTTAAGTACAGCACAAGGCAGAGCCTGTCAAGCTGCACATGGATATTACTCTACTTTATACCAGGGAGCCATAAAATGTATGCACTGCCATAGTATTTCCATGCAAAAGGCAATGTCATGTGAATATGCTCTTATTGAAAGCTCCTCACTTCTGCATCTCTGGCAGCTTCACTCTTAGCTGGGATTTTCGGACATCAATGCCGATTATTAGGTTTGCAATGAAGATGCAAGAGATTTGGCATGCAAAAACAAAAATAAAAGATGCAAAGGACAGGATCGGACACCGGTGGGTGGCAGGTATAGGTGAACTATGAGGGTTTTTTCCTTTGACCTTTTCGTTAAAATAACTGGTCACCATTTTACGAATTCCCCCAAAAATCTGTTTTCTGGAGAATATAGATATTTGTAAAATTTGAGAAAAATTCAATTTCTTTTGAAAACAATTGTTCATCTCAACTGACAATACCTATCAAGTGACTACTAAAACAATATCACCAGCACCTGTTACCTCCCAATGGTGAAGTCAGCCGTGATTGATAACCCCTCTGACTCTATTAACTATGAACACCCTAGTATTTGAAAATAAAGAACACATTTTTAATGTAAATTTCCTAACTTATGGCCCAGATGTATGTAAATATAAACTGTATATTTGGATTCAATGGCAAAAATAAAGAGAAACGTATACTGCATGGTCGCATTAGTACGTTGGGTAGCAATAGCCAGTTCAATGCCATTTTACCTTGGCTTTCAGGCAATGTCATGAGTTGGATCATCCATTTTTGTGAAAAAGCTAAATACTTTGCATTTTATGCTTACCTTGGTAGAAAATATCAAAACTTCTTTAATTTCAAATTCATGTCTCACTGACAGAAAAATATCAAAAATAAGTTGTGTAGATTTCACTTGTTCCCAACACTCATACAATTTTAATTAAATAAACAGTCATAAATTATGAATGGCATTGTTCCATGTAAGAACAGGTTACACAGTGTTTTAAAGAAATAAATAAAAGATGTGCTTCTCTTAAAATATAATTTTTCACTGTTCTGGAGACGTGTAATATATTTTATTACCATATGACTCCAACAACTGAACTTAAAGGGGTGGTCAAAAACACAAATTAATTTTCATCCTAAATAACTATCTATTTCATGTCACAATCTAATCTATTTTCTAATATACTTAAATTAAATCCTTACCATTACCTCACTAATACTATACTATCTAACACCTTTAATTCATGCTTTACTACTTCCTTTTTAGATGACGTTTTGTTTGAGAATCCCAATGCATGCTGAAATTCTCAAATGAAGCATCATCAAGTGATAAAATTTTCGGAGGCAGGGCTGGTCTCTGCAAGCAGGGTATTCTTACAATGCGCACTGACAGTGCTCTCTCCTGCCAGTCCGTTACTTTTGGTCAGAGCAGACGAGAGAGCACACTGTCACTGTGCATCTTGCACAGGGACAAGAATCTACTGAGCGTCCATTGGAATTGACATATGATGCATGCTCAGTAGAGAAGAAAGTAGCCCAACCCGTGAAAAAGAAGTAAATGATGATGCTTCCCACATACAGTACTGTCTGGATTCAGCATAAGGTTAATTTAATGCACAATTTGCCAAAGGTAGCTAAAGATCCCTAATCAAGATTTTAACTAAAGCTTAACTTTTAATTATTTGCAAAGTAACACACATTTAAAATTGCAAGGCTGATGTGTGTGAGTATGCCACTAAAGTGACTTAGTGACAAAAGTGCTAGTGCATGTACGGCATATTATTTATTGCACTACCCTAATTGGCTCAAGCTATAAAGGGAATATATATCCAATCATCAGTATCTTGGATTAACAAAGAGACTTCTCCGTATTTCCCTTCAAGGTAAAATTACTCAAAAGAATCCCTTCTATATACTAGATGGTGGCCCGATTCTAACACATTGGGTATTCTAGAATATGTATGTAGTTTATTTATGAAGTTTTCAGAATAATGCAATTTATACACAGGATTCGGCCGGCTGGCCGCGACCAAATAGCAAAGCATGGTTCAAATTCCGCACCAATTCCCGGGCGGACTGTGACTGTCGCTGATTGTTCGCGGCTGGGCATGACCAATCAGTGAAGCCAGGGCCGGCTCCAGGTTTTGAGGGCCCGGGCGAAAGATTCTCAGTGGGCCCCTTCTTTAACACATACCACGATTCATGATGCACAGATACAGCAGAGAAATATACCACAGCCAAGTAGCATATAACACAGCCCACATAGTATATAACACAGCCCATGTAGTATATAACACAGCCACATAGTATATAGCACAGCCACATAGTATATAGCACAGCCAAGAAGCATATAACACAGCCCACGTAGTATATTATTATTATTTATTGTTATAGCGCCATTTATTCCATGGCGCTTTACATGTAAGGAGGGGTATACATAATAAAAACAAGTACAATAATCTTAAACAATACAAGTCATAACTGGTAGAGGAGGAGTGAGGACCCTGCCCGCGAAGGCTCACAATCTACAAGGGATGGGTGAGAATACAGTAGGCAAGGATAGAGCTGGTCATGCAGCGGTTTGGTCGATCGGTGGTTACTGCAGGTTGTAGGCTTGTCGGAAGAGGTGGGTCTTCAGGTTCTTTTTGAAGGTTTCGATTGTAGGTGAGAGTCTGATGTGTTGTGGTAGAGGGTTCCAGAGTAGGGGTGATACGCGAGAGAAATCTTGTATACGATTGTGGGAAGAGGAGACAAGAGGGGAGTAGAGAAGGAGATCTTGTGAGGATCGGAGGTTGCGTGCAGGTAAGTACCGGGAGACGAGGTCACAGATGTATGGGAGAGACAGGTTGTGGATGGCTTTGTACGTCATGGTTAGGGTTTTGTAGTGGAGTCTCTGGGCAATGGGGAGCCAGTGAAGGGATTGACAGAGGGGAGAGGACGGGGAATAGCGGGGGGACAGGTGGATTAGTCGGGCAGCAGAGTTTAGAATAGATTGGAGGGGTGCGAGAGTGTTAGAGGGGAGGCCACAGAGCAGGAGGTTGCAGTAGTCAAGGCGAGAGATGATGAGGGCATGGACTAGGGTTTTTGCAGATTCATGGTTGAGGAATGAACGGATTCGTGAAATATTTTTTGAGTTGAAGTCGGCAGGAAGTGGAAAGGGCTTGGATATGCGGTTTGAAGGAGAGATCAGCATCAAGGATTACCCCGAGGCAGCGAGCTTGTGGGACTGGGGAGAGTGGGCAGCCATTTACTTTAATGGATAGGTTCGTTGGGGGGTCGCGTGAGATGGGGGAAAGATGATGAATTCTGTTTTGTCTATGGTAAGTTTCAGAAATCTAGTGGAGAAGAAGGATGAAATAGTGGACAGACATTGAGGGATTCTGGTTAGAAGGGAGGTGATATCTGGTCCAGAGATGTAGATCTGTGTGTCATCAGCATAGAGGTGATACTGAAAGCCATGAGATTCTATGAGCTGTCCCAGGCCAAAGGTGTAAATGGAGAAGAGCAGGGGCCCAAGGACTGAACCTTGTGGGACTCTGACAGATAGGGGGCGAGGTGAGGAGGTGGTGTATGAGTGGGAGACGCTGAATGTCCGGTCTGTTAGGTATGATGAGATCCAGGATAGGGCCAAGTCTGTGATGCCAAGGGATGAGAGGGTCTGTAATAATAGGGAATGGTCCACTCTGTCAAAGGCAGCCGACAGGTCGAGGAGGAGGAGGACAGAGTAGTGTCGCTTGCTCTTGGCAGTTAAGAGGTCATTGGTGACCTTGGTTCGGGCAGTTTCAGTGGAATGGTGTGACTGGAAGCCAGATTGAAAGCGGTCAAAGAGGGAGCAAGAAGAGAGATGGGAGGACAGTTCAAGATGGACATGTATATTACACAGCCTCGTAGTATATAGCATAGCAAAGTAGCATATAACACAGCCCATGTAGTATATAACACAGCCATGTAGTATATAGCACAGCCACGTAGTATATTGCACAGCCACATAGTATATAGCACAGCCACGTAGTATATAGCACAGCCCACATAGTAAACAGCACAAACACGCAGTATATTGCCCAGCCATGTAGTATATTGCCCAGCCATGTAGTATATTGCCCAGCCACGTAGAATATAGCACAGATACGTAGTATATAGCACAGACACGTAGTATATTGCCCAGCCACGTACTATATTGCCCAGCCATGTACTATATTGCACAGCCACATAGTATATAGCACAGCCACGTAGTATATAGCACAGCCCACATAGTAAATTGTTGTGAATTCAGCTTTTGGGCTCCCTCCGGTGGTTGTAGAGGGTAATGCAGTTGTGCCTGGACTGCAGGAGTGGACAGGTGTATCTACTAATTGCAAAACTGACTGGGGTATATAGCTTTGCAGGATCCTTTAGTCAGTGCCAGTTGTCCATTGTTCTTGAAGGATTCACTTCCCTGCTGGTCTCTCCAGTTTGCTGTGCTTTTCTGCAAAGATAAGTCCTGGCTTTGTTTTTGCTGTCCACCTGCTATGGACCTTATAGTTCTGTGCATTTTCATGTTTTTGTCTTGTCCAGCTTAGTCTGTGAAGAATTTTTTGCAGCCTAGCTATATCTCTGGAGATGCAGATATACCCCCCATGTCTTTAGTCGGATGTGGTGATCCGTATTTTCTGCGGTGGATATTTTCTAGTGTTTTTATACTGACCGCATAGTTCTCTGTTCTATTCTTTCTTTTTAGCTAGTATGGCCTCCTATGCTAAAATCTGAGTTCATGTCTGCGTGTGTTGTTTCCTTCTCTTCTCACAGTCAATATTTGTGGGGGGCTGTCTATCCTTTGGGGATTTTCTCTGAGGCAAGATAGGTTTCCTGTTTCTGTCTTTAGGGGTAGTTAGATCTTAGGCTGTGCCGAGGGGTCTAGGGAGTGTTAGGTACCCCCCACGGCTACTTCTAGTTGCGCTGCTAGGTTCCGGGTTTGCGGTCAGTACAGGGACCACCTTCTCCAGAGTCCGTCTCATGCTGCTCCTAGGCCACCAGATCATAACAGTACAACTGGCCAACAATGAGTTAATTGCATCTCAGAAGAAGGGAGGGAAGCTTTTGAGCCATTTTTTTTTCCTTAGCCTGTTTGGTATTTTCCTCCCTCTTTACCTCTGGGTGGCTACGGAGTCTAGTATTAACATGAATGTTCAGGAGTTAGTTTCTCGGGTGGATCAGCTTGCTGCTAGGGTACAGGGTATTTCAGATTTCATTGTTCAGACTCCTGCCTTAGAACCTAAGATTCCCACTCCTGATTTATTCTTTAATGACAGATCCAAATTTTTGAGTTTCAAAAATAACTGTAAACTGTTTTTTGCATTAAGACCCCGGTCTTCTGGTGATCCTATTCAGCAGGTTAAAATCATCATATCTCTGCTGCGTGGTGACCCACAGGGTTGGGCATTTTCCCTGGAATCTGGCAATCCTGCTTTGCTTAATGTTGATTCGTTCTTTCAGGCATTGTGGTTGTTGTATGATGAGCCTAATTCTGTGGATCAGGCTGAGAAAATCTTGTTAGCCCTGTGTCAAGGTCAAGAAGCGGCAGAATTGTATTGCCAGAAATTTAGAAAATGGTCTGTACTGACTAAATGGAATGAGGATGCCTTGGCGGCAATTTTCAGAAAGGGTCTTTCTGAATCCGTTAAAGATGTTATGGTGGGGTTCCCCACGCCTGCTGGTCTGAGTGATTCTATGTCTCTGGCCATTCAGATTGATCGGCGCTTGCGCGAGCGCAGAGTTGTGCACACTGTGGCGTTGTCCTCTGAGCGGAGCCCTGAGCCTATGCAGTGTGATAGGATTTTGTCTAGAGCTGAACGTCAAACATTCAGGCGTCAGAATAGGTTGTGTTTTTACTGCGGCGATTCTGCTCATGTTATTTCTGATTGCCCTAAGCGTACTAAGAGAATCGCTAGTTCTGTTGCCATCAGTACTATACAACCTAAATTTCTGTTATCTGTGACCTTGATCTGCTCATTATCATCATTTTCTGTCATGGCATTTGTGGATTCAGGCGCCGCTCTGAACTTAATGGACTTAGAATTTGCCAGATGTTGTGGTTTTCCCTTGCAGCCTTTGCAGAACCCTATTCCTTTGAGGGGCATTGATGCTACACCGTTGGCTAAAAATAAACCTCAGTTTTGGACACAGCTGACCATGCGCATGGCGCCAGCCCATCAGGAAGATTGTCGTTTTCTGGTGTTGCATAATTTGCATGATGATATTGTGCTGGGTTTTCCATGGTTGCAGCTACATAATCCAGTGTTAGATTGGAAATCCATGTCTGTGACTAGTTGGGGTTGTCAGGGGGTTCATGATCAGGTTCCTTTGATGTCAATTTCCTCTTCCCCCTCTTCTGAAGTTCCTGAGATTTTGTCTGACTTCCAGGAGGTATTCAATGAGCCAAAAGCCAGTTCCTTTCCACCGCATAGGGACTGTGATTGTGCTATTGACTTGATTCCAGGTTGTAAGTTCCCTAAGGGCCGACTTTTCAACCTGTCTGTGCCTGAACATACCGCCATGCAGAGCTATATTAAGGAGTAGGGTTGAGCGAAACGGGTCGGCCAGATTCAGAAGCCACCGACTTTTGGCAACGTCGGGTTTCATGAAACCCGACCCGACCCCTGTGTGGGGTCGGCCATGAGGTCGGCGATCTTCTGAATCTGGTATCGGAATTCCGATACCGATTCCCGATATGTTTAAGATATCGGGAATCGGTATCGGAATTCAGATTTAAGTGTAAAATAAAGAATAAAAATAAAAAATATTGCTATACTCACCCTCGGACGCGCCCTGGTTGTAACCGGGAGCCTTCCTTCCTAAGAATGAGCGCCTGAAGGACCTTTCGATGACGTCGCAGCTTGTGATTGGTCGCATGAGCGGTCACATGGGCGTCACGCGACCAATCACAAGCTGCGACGTCATCGAAAGGTCCTTCAAGCGCTGATTCTTAGTAAGGAAGACTGCGGGTTAGAACCAGGGCGCGTCCGAGGGTGAGTATATTCCTAATACGTATATACTCACCCTCGGACGCGCCCTGGTTCTAACCCGCAGCCTTCCTTCCTAAGAATCAGCGCTTGAAGGACCTTTCGATGACGTCGCAGCTTGTGATTGGTCGCGTGACGCCCATATGACCGCTTACGCGACCAATCACAAGCCGCGACGTCATCGAAAGGTCCTTCAGGCGCTCATTCTTAAGAAGGAAGGCTCCCGGTTACAACCAGGGCGCGTCCGAGGGTGAGTATAGCAATATTTTTTATTTTTATTCTTTATTTTACACATTAATATGGATCGCAGGGCCTGAAGGAGAGTTTCCTCTCCTTCAGACCCTGGGAACCATTAGAAACCCAATGCACTGCATTGAGTTTCGTGTTTCGGCCGACCCCGACTTTTCTATAGGATCGGCCGATTTCACTCGACCCGACTTTTGAAAAAGTCGGGTTTCGTGAAACCCGACCCGATCCTATAAAAACAAAAGTCGCTGAACCCTATTAAGGAGTCTTTGGAGAAAGGGCATATTCGGCCATCTTCTTCACCGTTGAGAGCGGGGTTCTTTTTTGTTGCCAAGAAGGATGGCTCCTTGAGACCCTGTATTGATTATCGCCTCTTGAATAAGATCACGGTTAAATTTCAATACCCCTTGCCTTTGCTTACTGATTTGTTTGCTAGGATTAAGGGGTCTAGCTGGTTTACTAAGATTGACCTTCGAGGGGCATATAATCTTATTCGTATCAAGCAGGGTGACGAATGGAAAACTGCATTTAATACGCCCGAAGGCCATTTTGAATACCTTGTGATGCCATTCGGACTCACTAATGCCCCATCTGTGTTTCAATCCTTCATGCATGATATCTTTCGGAGTTATCTTGATAAATTCATGGTTGTATGTTTGGATGATATTTTGATTTTTTCCAATGATTGGGAGTCTCATGTGAAACAGGTCAGGATGGTATTTCAGATCCTCCATAATAATGCTTTATTTGTGAAGGGGTCAAAGTGCCTCTTTGGAGTGTAGAAGGTTTCATTTTTGGGTTTCATTTTTTCTCCCTCATCTATAGAAATGGATCCGGTTAAGGTTCAGGCCATTCATGATTGGATTCAGCCCACATCTGTGAAGAGCCTTCAGAAATTCTTGGGCTTTGCTAATTTTTATCGTCGTTTCATTGCCAACTTCTCCAGTATGGTTAAACCTCTAACCGATTTGACCAAGAAAGGTGCTGATGCAACGAATTGGTCCTCCGCTGCTGTTTCTGCCTTTCAGGAGCTTAAATGCCGATTTACTTCTGCCCCTGTGTTGCATCAGCCAGATGTTTCTCTTCCATTTCAGGTTGAGGTTGACGCGTCTGAGATTGGGGTAGGGGCCGTTTTGTCTCAGAGGAATTCTGACGGTTCCTTGATGAAACAGTGTGCCTTCTTTTCTCGGAAGTTTTTGCCTGCGGAACGCAATTATGATGTCGGCAATTGGGAGTTGTTGGCTATGAAGTGGGCATTTGAGGAGTGGCGACATTGGCTTGAGGGGGCCAGGCACCGTATTGTGGTCCTGACCGATCATAAGAATCTGATTTAACTCGAGTCTGCCAAACGGCTGAATCCTAGACAGGCTCGATGGTCCCTGTTTTTCTCCCATTTTGATTTTGTGGTCTCGTACATTCCTGGTACTAAGAATGTTAAGGCGGATGCCCTCTCTAGGAGTTTTTTTCCTGATTCCCCTGGGGTTCTTGAGCCAGTCGGCATTTTGAAGGAAGGGGTGATTCTTTTTGCCATTTCCCCTGATTTGCGACGGGTTCTTCAGGAATTTCAGGCTGATAAGCCTGACCGCTGTCATGTGGGGAAATTGTTTGTTCCTGATAGATGGACTAGTAAAGTGATTTCTGAGGTTCATTGTTCTGTGTTGGCTGGCCATCCTGAGATTTTTGGTACCAGAGATTTGGTTAGTAGGTCCTTTTGGTGGCCTTCTTTGTCACGGGATGTGCGTTCTTTTGTGCAGTCCTGTGGGATTTGTGCGCGGGCTAAACCTTTCTGTTCCCGCGCTAGTGGGTTGCTTTTGCCATTGCCGGTCCCTGAGAGACCTTGGACGCATATTTCTATGGATTTTATTTCCAATCTTCCTGTTTCCCAAAGAATGTCGGTTATCTGGGTTGTCTGTGACCGATTTTCTAAGATAGTTCATTTGGTGCCTTTGCCTAAATTGCCTTCTTCTTCTGATTTGGTTCCGTTGTTTTTTCAGCATGTGGTACGTTTGCATGGTATTCCGGAGAATATTGTGTCCGACAGAGGTTCCCAGTTTGTTTCTAGGTTTTGGCGGGCCTTTTGTGCCAAGCTGGGCATTGATTTGTCTTTTTCCTCTGCATTTCATCCTCAGACAAATGGCCAGACTGAGCGAACTAATCAGACCTTGAGGACCTATTTGAGATGCTTTGTGTCTGCTGATCAGGATGATTGGGTGGCTCTTTTGCCATTGGCCGAGTTTGCCCTTAATAATCGGGCTAGTTCAGCTACTTTGGTTTCGCCTTTTTTTGTAATTTTGGTTTTCATCCTCGTTTTTCTTCTGGGCAGGTTGAGCCTTCTGACCTTCCTGGTGTGGATTCTGTGGTCGACAGGTTGCAGCAGATTTGGGCTTATGTGGTGGACAATTTGGTGCTGTCTCAGGAGCAGTCTCAGCGTTTTGCTAACCGTCGTCGGTGTGTTGGTTCCCGGCTTCGGGTTGGTGATCTGGTTTGGTTATCTTCCCGTCATGTTCCTATGAAGGTTTCTTCCCCTAAGTTTAAGCCTCGATTTATTGGTCCTTATAGGATTTCTGAGATTATTAATCTGGTGTCCTTTCGCCTGGCGCTTCCGGCCTCTTTTGCTATTCATAATGTCTTCCATAGATCTTTGTTGCGGAAATATGTGGAACTCGTTGTTCCCTCTGTTGATCCTCCGGCCCCTGTATTGGTCGATGGGGAGTTGGAATATGTTGTTGAGAAGATTTTGGATTCCCGTTTTTCGAGGCGGAAGCTTCAGTACCTTGTCAAGTGGAAGGGTTATGGCCAGGAGGATAATTTTTGGGTTTCTGCCTCTGATGTCCATGCCGTTGGTTTGGTTCGTGCCTTTCATCGGGCTCATCCTGATCGGCCTGGGGGCTCTGGTGAGGGTTCGGTGACCCCTCCTCAAGGGGGGGGGTACTGTTGTGAATTCAGCTTTTGGGCTCCCTCCGGTGGTTGTAGAGGGTAATGCAGTTGTGCCTGGACTGCAGGAGTGGACAGGTGTATCTACTAATTGCAAAACTGACTGGGGTATATAGCTTTGCAAGATCGTTTAGTCAGTGCCAGTTGTCCATTGTTCTTGAAGGATTCACTTCGCTGCTGGTCTCTCCAGTTTGCTGTGCTTTTCTACAAAGATAATATAGAGAATGTTCAGCACAGCCGAAGGAAGGAGGTGCACGGTCATAGGTTCCCAAGCCTCAATATATAGATAATAAGTGACTGGCTCACTCCGGACGTGTTGTAATGCAAAATTGGGGTTTATTATACATACAGTAACACAAACGTTTTGGTCCATGGACACAGGGGAATATGGCCCAGATGGTGCTATCAGAAAAGAAGCCTGAAGGTATATAGATCCCAGCAGGTGAGAACAATCTGCAGATGCAGGGTGGTGTATCACAGGTAACGCTATCCCCCAGTAGATATGAAACCATGCGGACTCGCCGCTGCTGTGGGCTAAGAGGGAGGTATGCGCTGTCAGCCTGATGAGTGGAGGGAGCACGCGGTGTCCACCGCAAGTGCAGGCTCACCACTTGCTCCCTCCACTCATCAGGCTGACAGCGCATACCTCCCTCTTAGCCCACAGCAGCGGCGAGTCCGCATGGTTTCATATCTACTGGGGGATAGCGTTACCTGTGATACACCACCCTGCATCTGCAGATTGTTCTCACCTGCTGGGATCTATATACCTTCAGGCTTCTTTTCTGATAGCACCATCTGGGCCATATTCCCCTGTGTCCATGGACCGATACTATCACCTGAATTTCATATAGCTCCAGGCTTTTTTCTGATGCAATGTAGTTTCAATTATTGGGGTTCCTTCAACATACTAGTTATCTAGCACACTGATGAAGGTCCAGTTACGACCGAAACGTTTGTGTTACTGTATGTATAATAAACCCCAATTTTGCATCACAACACGTCCAGAGTGTGCCAGTCACTTATTATCTTTCTACAAAGATAAGTCCTGGCTTTGTTTTTGCTGTCCACCTGCTGTGGACCTTATAGTTCTGTGCATTTTCATGTTTTTGTCTTGTCCAGCTTAGTCTGTGAAGGATTTTTTGCAGCCTAGCTATTTCTCTGGAGATGCAGATATACCCCCCATGTCTTTAGTTGGATGTGGTGATCCGTATTTTCTGCGGTGGATATTTTCTAGTGTTTTTTGTTATGGACCTGGTGGTTAGGAGCATCCGGAATGACCTGATGGTTAAACTCACACAGGACAAGCTCTGGGAAGTGGGAGCTCTGCTGACCGCAACCCCTAATCTTATCACACAACTAGAAATAGCCGTGGAGCGTACCTAACACTGCCTAGATGCCTCTTCACAGCCTAAGAGCTAACTAGCCCTAAAGATAGAAAATAAAGCCTACCTTGCCTCAGAGAAATTCCCCAAAGGAAAAGGCAACCCCCCACATATATTGACTGTGAGTTAAGATGAAAGTCACAAACACAGAAATGAAACAGGTTTAAAAAAAGGGAGGCCAGACTTACTAAACAGACTGAGGATAGGAAAGGTATCTTTGCGGTTAGCACAAAAAACTACAAAAAGACCACGCAGAGTGTGCAAAAAGACCTCCGCACCGACTCACGGTGCGGAGGTGCCACTCTGCATCCCAGACCTTCCAGCTAGCAAGGCAAAATCATGATAACAAGCTGGACAAGGAAACAATGAACAAATAATAAACTAGCAGGGACTTAGCTTCTGCTGGAGTAGACAGGTGACCAGAAAGATCCAAGAGCGAACTGAACCAGTACAAAAACATTGACAGCTGGCATGGAGTAACGATCTGAGTGGAGTTAAATAGAGCAGCCAGCCAAAGAATAAACTACGTCACCTGTGGAAGGAACCTCAGAAGCAGCAGCTCCACTCACAGCCACCAGAGGGAGTCCATGGACAGAACTCGCCGAAGTACCATTCATGACCACAGGAGGGAGTTTGATAACAGAATTCACAACAGTTTTTATACTGACCGCATAGTTCTCTGTTCTATTCTTTCTTTTTAGCTAGTATGGCCTCCTATGCTAAAATCTGATTTCATGACTGCGTGTGTTGTTTCCCTCTCCTCTCACAGTCAATATTTCTGGGGGGCTGTCTATCTTTTGGGGATTTTCTCTGAGGCAAGATAGGTTTCCTGTTTCTGTCTTTAGGGGTAGTTAGATCTTTGGCTGTGCCGAGGGATCTAGGGAGTGTTAGGTACCCCCCACGGCTACTTCTAGTCGCGCTGCTAGGTTCAGGGTTTGCGGTCAGTACAGGGACCACCTTCTCCAGAGTCCGTCTCATGCTGCTCCTAGGCCACCAGATCATAACAGTAAATAGCACAAACACGTAGTATATTGCCCAGCCACGTAGTATATTGCCCAGCCATGTAGTATATTGCCCAGCCACGTAGTATATAGCACAGATACGTAGTATATAGCACAGACACGTAGTATATTGCCCAGCCACGTACCATATTGCTCAGCCATGTACTATATTGCCCAGCCAGATAGTGTATAGCACAGGCACGTAGTGTATAGCACAGACACATAGTATGTTGCCCAGCCACATAATATATTGCACAGACACATAATATATTGCACAGCCACGTAATATATTGCAGAGCCATGTAGTATATTGCACAGCCACGTAGTATATTACACAGCCACGTAGTATATAGCACAGAGACGTAGTATATAACACTGCCCATGCAGTATATAACCCAGGCCACGTAGTATAGAGCACAACAATGTAGTATATTACCCAGCCACCTAATATATACCACAGCCACATAGCATATAGCACAGAGATGTAGTATATAACACAGCCCACGCAGTATCTAACACAGCCCACGTAGTATATAGCAATGTGGGCACCATATGTCTTATATACTCACCTTCTGGCAGCCCCCGTATCCAACTCAGGTGATTACCAATGCTCCTCGTGACGCTCCGGTCCCAAGAGTGCATTGCGGTCTCGCGAGATGATGACATACCAGTCTCGCGAGACCGCTACGTCATCATCTCGCGAGACCACAATGCATGGACCGGACCGTCGCGAGGAGCGGGAGACGCCTGGGCTGGATCCGGGGGGCCAACAGAAGGTGAGTATATAATGATTTTTTATTTTTTTAATTATTTTTAACATTAGATCTTTTTACTATTGATGCTGCATAGGCAGCATCAATAGGAAAAAGTTGGTCACACGGGTTTAATAGCAGCGTTAACGGAGTGCGTTACACCACGGCATAACGCGGTCCGTTAACGCTGCCATCATCCCTGTGTGAGCGGTTACTGGAGGGGAGTATGGATCGGGCACTGACAGCAGGTGAGTAGGGAGCGGCCATTTCGCGGCCGCACTGTGCCCGTCGCTGATTGGTCGCGGTCAAGAAGAATTATCTGGGTAAAAGGGCAAAATGAACAATTGTAAGTACACAGTGCTGTATAATATGATGATTGAAATAAATTAAAAGTATAACAATTTTGATTGTAGTGATTCTTTAATTTCTGTAACTGTATGGAAGGAGGAGATGAGAGGACTGCTGTTAAACCTGAAAACTGGTTCCTAAGAAGACCAGTGCTCAGATCTTTCAGTACTATGATATCTTCCCGAGACCACTCCAACACTGTGTAAGCCCATACAGTCTCTCACAGAGTCTCCTGGAATACACTGTCTTTTTTATCTTGTTTTAATTATGTGTAATAAAGCAGACAATTTTAAAAATTAACTTTTTCTTCTGATGTGCTACTGCACAAGTGTTTTGGAAATTTCAGTTATTTTTAGCATAGATTTTTTTTCCTGTGCACCATCTTGAGATGTGAAGTAGTTTGTAAATATTAAATTTGGGTAAATAGAGATGACTTTTTTGTCAGTCTCTCAAACAAACCAAACTCTTAAGTCTCTGCCTCTTTAACCCTGACCCTACTCCAAAGGGCACTGCCTCCATCTCTGATTAGGTTCTCCAAGGTTTTTGTTTCTCTGTAATGGCTACTCATCTGAAATGTTCCACCTCTGTCTGTTCCTCATTCATGCTCAATCTTATCAGTTAGCTTTCCAGTCAAGCTCTGCTTGTCAATGTCTATCACCATGCCACCTTCCCCTGTCTTCCCCACAGAGGACAGTATTTTTACTTGACACCTCAAGATAAAGAGACCAACCATATGCTTAGATCATTTTCAAACCATAATTTCCTGTAAATGTGGGCACATCATCTAACCCACTAGTGATCTCTTTCTCACTCTACAGTTCTAAACACCTAGACTGACAATACACCCCAACCACCACTGGTTAAGTGGCAGCACAAGAAATACTTGCCAACCCACCTTCTTAAAAGTACTACTCTAAGAGCTCCTGAGTCTGACCACTGATGATCAGATATTAGCTTAATAACTATCAGGCTTCACTTGGCAAAAAGTCCTTCTCCTTTTTGTTCTGAGGTTCACTCCTTCCTAGTAAGACACCTAACCATCACGTCTCTAGCCTTTTAGTCTCTAACCTCTGCAGCCATAACCTGTCAGTCTACCCCTGTCTCTTGGCAGATTGACAAGCTTGTTTCTTCAGGTCATTGAGTTCCAAGCCTATCACTGGTTAGACCAATAATGCTCTGATCCAGCACCTCATGCCATAATCTAGCTGAATGACACTAAACTTGAAACTTTTATAGGATTTCCTCTGCCCCTAGCTCATAGCATGGGGATGTTGTGCCTTAGCACCATTCTAGCTACTCCTAGACCTAGCCATTAGAGTTGAGCGAACTTGACCTTTTTAGAGTCGAGCCGCGTTTCGCGAAACCCGACTATCTCAAAAGTCGGGTCGAGTGAAATCGGCCGATTATGACGTAAAGTCGGGATCGACCGAAACACGAAACCCAATGCAAGTCAATGGGGCAGCATAGTCGGCAGTGAGTGGGGGCCAGGAAAACACCTAGAGTGCCCATTTTAATGTCAAAACCATCCATTCTTCTTAATGAAGCTTGTCAAGCGTAATTTACCTTATAATAATTGGAAGGCATTTGAAATTGGGGGTCATTTGGCTAAAGTTGTGTGGGGTAGGGCTGGTTCAAGTAATTAGTGGGCCCAGGAAATCTGGACCACGTCACGGCAGTGGAGCAGGGAGAGGTAAGTATTTCAACTTTGCAAGTGCTGTGATCCTGAGCAAGCAGGGGGGGCCCACTTGTTGGCATTGGCACTGGCACAGGGCCCCTCAAAGTACAGCGGTGTGTTTGCACGGCGGGGGCGCCTCCCACCGGCAGCAACACTTTTGCGTACTATGAGAGGCCCTGTGCCAGTGACGTCGCCAACTAGTATTCCTCCCCCCACCTGATAAAGGAACCTGCACTTTCATCTGCACCTTCCTCTTTGTCCCCGTGTAAGGTGGTATGGTATGCGGGAAGAGCAACCTGACTTTCAGCAGGGTCACAATGTTGTTGTGTAGCATGCACGGGGAATGTTGCGTTATGGGTCAATGTACCAGCAGACTCATCTATCACTGGCTGGGCAATGGGCACGATGAAGTGGAAACACAGATATAGGCCCAAAGAATAAAGTGGGCTAAATGCAGTTCAAAATTGGTAACACAGGAATAACCAGGGGGCATTGCAGTGGAGGACAACTGGAATGAGAGGCTGACACAGAGAGTAGGGCCAAATCAGTAAGTAGTCGAAATGCAGTTCAAAATTGGCAACCGTAGTAAACAGGCGGCACAGCTTTGTTCAGTGGAGGAGAACAGCAAGGAGTGGCAGACACCGATAGTAGGCCCCAACCCAACTAGTAGGCCAAATGCAGTCTAACATTAACAACTACTTAACGAGAGCCTGAAAATGGAATTTCAGGACAGGAAACCAGGAGAACAGCAAGGAGTGGCAGACACCGATAGTAGGCCCCAAACCAACTAGTACGCCAAATGCAGTTGTTCCATTTAACCACAATTTAATGAGAGCCTGAAGATAGAAGCTCAGGAAAGGCAACCTGGGGAACACCTTGGAGTGTAACACACCATCTCTCTCCACCCCATACCCATTTTGTAGGCCTAATGCAGTGTACTTTTCTACAACTACTAAACGAGAGTCGGAAGACCGAAGCAATGGCAAGGAAACCTGGGGAACACCTTGGAGTGTAACACACCATCTCTCTCCACCCCATACCCAATTTGTAGGCCTAATGCAGTGTAGTTTCCAAGAACTACTAAACGAGAGCCGGAAGATCGAAGCTCAGGAAAGGCAACCTGGGGAACACCTTGGAGTGTAACACACCCTCTCTCTACACCCCATACCCAATTTGAAGGCCTAATGCAGTGTAGTTTCCAAGAACTACTAAACGAGAGCCGGAAGATCGAAGCTCAGGAAAGGCAACCTGGGGAACACCTTGGAGTGTAACACACCCTCTCGCTACACCCCATACCCAATTTGAAGGCCTAATGCAGCGTAGTTTCCAACAACTACTAAACGAGAGCCGGAAGATCGAAGCTCAGGAAAGGCAACCTGGGGAACACCTTGGAGTGTAACAAACCCTCTCTCTACACCCCATACCCAATTTGTAGGCCTAATGCAGCGTAGTTTCCGACAACTACTAAACAAGAGCATGAAGATCGAAGCTCAGGAAAGGCAACCTGGGGAACACCTTGGAGTGTAACACACCCTCTCTCTACACCCCATACCCAATTTGAAGGCCTAATGCAGTGTAGTTTCCAAGAACTACTAAACGAGAGCCGGAAGATCGAAGCTCAGGAAAGGCAACCTGGGGAACACCTTGGAGTGGAACACACCATCTCTCTACACCCCATACCCAATTTGAAGGCCTAATGCAGCGTAGTTTCCAACAACTACTAAACGAGAGCCGGAAGATCGAAGCTCAGGAAAGGCAACCTGGAGAACACCTTGGAGTGTAACACAACGTCTCTCTACACCACGGAAGGGCTGATTCTTAGGAAGGAAGGCTGTTGGAAATAAGCATTGCGCGTCCGAGGGTGATTATATTCTTATTAGGTATATACTCACCCTCGGACGCGCCCTGCTTCTTTATTTGGAATGAATGTTTATTTGCAATGTGGTGTTGACTTTCTCTATTATTTTGGTAATTAATGATTTTATTATTTTCATTGTTTTGCATCTTCTCGGCAATAATATAAAGAAGACGCGACAGGACAACACTCGGTGGATGCCATATGTGTGTTTTCAATTTAAAAAACCTTTCAGTTAACTACTTGCAGGAGAAAGTAATTGTAGCTGGTGGCCATTTTTAGTACTGTACCAGATTTTAGTTGTGTGTTTGTTTTTAATGTTAAAATGTCTGCATTTGATATCTCACCAGTATTTTCTTTTTTATAAGCAAAATACTTTTTTTTTTATTTTATGATGTTGGTTCAAGGGGTACACGGGCAGCAGTAGACAGGTCAGTGGAGGCCTAGTGGAAGAAGGGACCGCAGACAGGCTTCGAAGCCCTAACATAATAAATTGGGCTGCCTGTAGGCAATTTAAAATTGGTTCCAGGGGAACACGGGCAGCAGTAGACAGGTCAGTGGAGGCCTAGAGGAAGGAGGGACCGCAGATGCGCCAATGTTTCCCTCATACCAAATTTGTAGGCCTAATGCAGTGTAGTTTCCAACAACTACTAAACGAGAGCCGGAATATCGAAGCTCAGGAAAGGCAACCTGGGGAACACCTTGGAGTGTAACACACCCTCTCTCTACACCCCATACCCAATTTGAAGGCCTAATGCAGTGTAGTTTCCAAGAACTACTAAACGAGAGCCGGAAGATCGAAGCTCAGGAAAGGCAACCTGGGGAACACCTTGGAGTGTAACACACCCTCTCTCTACACCCCATACCCAATTTGAAGGCCTAATGCAGCGTAGTTTCCAACAACTACTAAACGAGAGTCGGAAGATCGAAGCTCAGGAAAGGCAACCTGGGGAACACCTTGGAGTGTAACACAACGTCTCTCTACACCACGGAAGGGCTGATTCTTAGGAAGGAAGGCTGTTGGAAATAAGCATTGCGCGTCCGAGGGTGATTATATTCTTATTAGGTATATACTCACCCTCGGACGCGCCCTGCTTCTTTATTTGGAATGAATGTTTATTTGCAATGTGGTGTTGACTTTCTCTATTATTTTGGTAATTAATGATTTTATTATTTTCATTGTTTTGCATCTTCTCGGCAATAATATAAAGAAGACGCGACAGGACAACACTCGGTGGATGCCATATGTGTGTTTTCAATTTAAAAAACCTTTCAGTTAACTACTTGCAGGAGAAAGTAATTGTAGCTGGTGGCCATTTTTAGTACTGTACCAGATTTTAGTTGTGTGTTTGTTTTTAATGTTAAAATGTCTGCATTTGATATCTCTCCAGTATTTTCTTTTTTGTAAGCAAAATACTTATTTTTATATTTTCTGATGTTGGTTCCAGGGGTACACGGGCAGCAGTGCCCTGGTCAGTGTAGTAGTAGTTGAAAGAATGGACCGCAGACAGGCATCGAAGGCCTAAAATAAAAAAATTGGGCTGGCTGTAGGCAATTTTAAATTGGTTCCAGGGGTACACGGGCAGCAGTGGTGTGGTCAGTGGAGGCCTAGTGGAAGGAGTGACCGCAGACAGGCATCGAAGGCCTAAAATAATAACACATGGCTGTAGGCAATTTTAAATTGGTTCCAGGGGTACACGGGCAGCAGTGGTGTGGTCAGTGGAGGCCTAGTGGAAGGAGTGACCGCAGACAGGCATCGAAGGCCTAAAATAATAGCACATGGCTGTAGGCAATTTTAAATTGGTTCCAGGGGTACACGGGCAGCAGTGGTGTGGTCAGTGGAGGCCTAGTGGAAGGAGTGACCGCAGACAGGCATCGAAGGCCTAAAATAATAACACATGGCTGTAGGCAATTTTAAATTGGTTCCAGGGGTACACGGGCAGCAGTGGTGTGGTCAGTGGAGGCCTAGTGGAAGGAGTGACCGCAGACAGGCATCGAAGGCCTAAAATAATAACACATGGCTGTAGGCAATTTTAAATTGGTTCCAGGGGTACACGGGCAGCAGTGGTGTGGTCAGTGGAAGCCTAGTGGAAGGAGTCACCGCAGACAGGCATCGAAGGCCTAAAATAATAACACATGGCTGTAGGCAATTTTAAATTGGTTCCAGGGGTACACGGGCAGCAGTGACCTGGTCAGTGTAGTAGTAGTTGAAAGAATGGACCGCAGACAGGCATCGAAGGCCTAACATAACAAAAATGTCAATACAATGGTATTGTCAGTGGCAGGCATTGAAGGATGTCAGCGCATAGACTAAACATTGGTGGAGCTGTGAGATAATTTTGCAAGTGGTAGAGCACTGTTTGAGCTGGGGTGGGGGGAAACTGTCTTGTGGCCGGCGGTACAGGCCCAGGGCCCCTCATATTACAACGGTGTGTCTGACGTTGGGTGCGCACCACCACCGCCAGAGACACTTTATTGTACTAGGAGGGACCCAGTGGCAGTGCCGTCGACCAAAAGCGGGCTCACCCACCTCTTCAGACAAACTGCACTCTCACGGGTGCTGTCGCCAAGTGTCGATACCACGGCCCCGTGTGGGGAGTTTGGCCATTTAGTGAGGTGTAAACATGTCGTATGCTGGACAATCAGGTGCTGAAAATTACGAGATTGGAAAAGGCATTCAGAATAGTCCACAGGCAACACCTTTTCATAGGAAAGCTAGGTGTCAGCCGGGCAAGGTGGGGCAAAAGATTTCGAAATCCAGTTGTGGTTCATTTTAATGAAGGTTAGATCATCTACATTTTGGGTAGCCAGACGAGTCCTTTTTTCTGTTAGTATTGAACCTGCAGTACTGAATACTCTTTCTGATAGGACACTAGCTGCCGGGCAAGCAAGCTCCTGCAATGCATATTCTGCCAATTCTGGCCAGGTGTCTAATTTTGATGCCCAGTAATCAAATGGGAATGACGGTTGAGGGAGAACATCGATAAGGGATGAAAAATAGTTTGTAACCATACTGGACAAATGTTGTCTCCTGTCACTTTGAATTGATGCTGCAGTACCTGTCCTGTCTGCGGTCATAGCAAAATCACTCCACAACCTGGTCAGAAAACCCTTCTGGCCAACGCCACTTCTGATTTCTGCCCCTCTAAGTCCTCTGGTCCGCTGGCCCCTGCAGCTCGTGTGAGAACGATCACGGGCGCTGTGTGCAGGGAATGCCAGAAGCAAACGGTCAACAAGAGTTGATTGTTTGGTTGCTAATATTAGTTCCAAGTTCTCATGTGGCATTATATTTTGCAATTTGCCTTTATAGCGAGGATCAAGGAGGCAGGCCAACCAGTAATCGTCATCATTCATCATTTTAGTTATGCGTGTGTCCCTTTTGAGGATACGTAAGGCATAATCCGCCATGTGGGCCAAAGTTCCAGTTCTCAAATCTGCGGTTGTGCTTGGTTGAGGGGCAGTTTCAGGCAAATCCACGTCACTTGTGTCCCTCAAAAAACCAGAACCCGGCCTTGCCGCGCCACCAATTTCCAGTGGCCCCGGAAAAGCTTCCTCATTAAAAATATAATCATCCCCATCATCCTCCTCGTCCTCCTCCTCCTCTTCGCCCGCTACCTCGTCCTGTACACTGCCCTGGCCAGACAATGGCTGACTGTCATCAAGGCTTTCCTCTTCCTCAGCTGCAGACGCCTGATCCTTTATGTGCGTCAAACTTTGCATCAGCAGACGCATTAGGGGGATGCTCATGCTTATTATGGCGTTGTCTGCACTAACCAGTCGTGTGCATTCCTCAAAACACTGAAGGACTTGACACATGTCTTGAATCTTCGACCACTGCACACCTGACAACTCCATGTCTGCCATCCTACTGCCTGCCCGTGTATGTGTATCCTCCCACAAAAACATAACAGCCCGCCTCTGTTCACACAGTCTCTGAAGCATGTGCAGTGTTGAGTTCCACCTTGTTGCAACGTCTATGATTAGGCGATGCTGGGGAAGGTTCAAAGAACGCTGATAGGTCTGCATACGGCTGGAGTGTACGGGCGAACGGCGGATATGTGAGCAAAGTCCACGGACTTTGAGGAGCAGGTCGGATAACCCCGGATAACTTTTCAGGAAGCACTGCACCACCAGGTTTAAGGTGTGAGCCAGGCAAGGAATGTGTTTCAGTTGGGAAAGGGAGATGGCAGCCATGAAATTCCTTCCGTTATCACTCACTACCTTGCCTGCCTCAAGATCTACAGTGCCCAGCCACGACTGCGTTTCTTTCTGCAAGAACTCGGACAGAACTTCCGCGGTGTGTCTGTTGTCGCCCAAACACTTCATAGCCAATACAGCCTGCTGACGTTTGCCAGTAGCTGCCCCATAATGGGAGACCTGGTGTGCAACAGTGGCAGCTGCGGATGGAGTGGTTGTGCGACTGCGGTCTGTGGACGAGCTCTCGCTTCTGCAGGAGGACGAAGAGGAGGAGGAGGGGGTGCGAACGGCTACAGCCAATTGTTTCCTAGACCGTGGGCTAGGCAGAACTGTCCCAAACTTGCTGTCCCCTGTGGACCCTGCATCCACCACATTTAACCAGTGTGCCGTGATGGACACGTAACGTCCCTGGCCATGCCTACTGGTCCATGCATCTGTTGTCAGGTGCACCTTTGTGCTCACAGATTGCCTGAGTGCATGGACGATGCGCTCTTTAACATGTTGGTGGAGGGCTGGGATGGCTTTTCTGGAAAAAAAGTGTCGACTGGGTAGCTCGTAGCGTGGTACAGCGTAGTCCATCAGGGCTTTGAAAGCTTCGCTTTGAACTAACCGGTAGGGCATCATCTCTAACGAGATTAGTCTAGCTATGTGTGCGTTCAAACCCTGTGTACGCGGATGCGAGGCTAAGTACTTCCTTTTTCTAACCATAGTCTCATGTAGGGTGAGCTGGACTGGAGAGCTGGAGATCGTGGAACTAGCGGGGGTGCCGGTGGACATGGCAGACTGAGAGACGGTGGGAGATGGTATTGTTGCCACCGGTGCCCTAGATGCAGTGTTTCCTACTACGAAACTGGTGATTCCCTGACCCTGACGGCTTTGGCCTGGCAAAGAAACCTGCACAGATACTGCAGGTGGTGCGGAAAATGGTGGCCCTACACTGCCGGAAGGGATGTTGCGTTGCTGACTAGCTTCATTGGCCGAGGGTGCTACAACCTTAAGGGACGTTTGGTAGTTTGTCCAGGCTTGCAAATGCATGGTGGTTAAATGTCTATGCATGCAACTTGTATTGAGACTTTTCAGATTCTGTCCTCTGCTTAAGGTAGTTGAACATTTTTGACAGATGACTTTGCGCTGATCAATTGGATGTTGTTTAAAAAAATGCCAGACTGCACTCTTTCTAGCATCGGATACCTTTTCAGGCATTGCAGACTGAGCTTTAACCGGATGGCCACGCTGTCCTCCAACAGGTTTTAGCTTTGCCACGCGTTTTGGGCAAGATACGGGCCCGGCAGATGGAACCTGTTACGATGTTGATGCCTGCTGCGGCCCCTCCTCCTCCGCTTCAGAACTGCTGCCGCCTGCACCCTGTTCCCCCAATGGCTGCCAATCGGGGTCAAGAACTGGCTCATCTATTACCTCTTCTTGTAGCTCGTGTGCAACTTCGTCTGTGTCACCGTGGCGGTCGGTGGTATAGCGTTCGTGATGGGGCAACATAGTCTCATCAGGGTCTGATTCTTGATCAGCACCCTGCGATGGCAATGTTGTGGTCTGAGTCAAAGGACCAGGATAGTAGTCTGGCTGTGGCTGTGCATCAGTGCACTCCATGTCAGATTCAACTTGTAATGGGCATGGACTGTTAACTGCTTCACTTTCTAAGCCAGGGACGGTATGTGTAAAGAGCTCCATGGAGTAAACCCGTTGTGTCGCCTGCTGCATTCTTCTCTGTTGTTGTTTTTGCTGAAGAGGACAAGGAAGCGACTTGTCCCTGACCGTGAACATCCACTAACGACGCGCTGCTTTGACATTTACCAGTTTCACGAGAGGAGGCAAAAGAGCTAGAGGCTGAGTCAGCAAGATAAGCCAAAACTTGCTCTTGCTGCTCCGGCTTTAAAAGCGGTTTTCCTACTCCCAGAAAAGGGAGCGTTCGAGGCCTTGTGTAGCCAGACGACGAACCTGGCTCCACAGCTCCAGACTTAGGTGCAATATTTTTTTTCCCACGACCAGCTGATGCTCCACCACTACCACTACCCTCATTACCAGCTGACAATGAACGCCCCCGGCCACGACCTCTTCCACCAGACTTCCTCATTGTTTTAAAAACGTTAACAAACGAACGGTATTTGTTGCTGTCACACAACTTACACGGTGAGCTATAACTTCAGTATGATTTAGCTACCCCTTTACAGGTGGGTGAGACCACAACGAAAATCAGCCACAATGTTACACACTCTGTTGTTGTTGGCAACAAATGAGATGGCACACACGCAGGACTGTCACTGAAGCGCAAATGTAAATATTTATCTCCCACTGATTTGTGTTTGTTTTTTTTAAAAGGGAGACTTCAGAAAAAAAAAAAATTAAAAAAAAATTATTTTTTACAGAAGAATTTATAAAACAAATAAAATGAAATGATTGTTTCAGGGAGAATTTAGGAAAAAAAAAAAAAAAAAAGGCTTTGTAGGGCCCACTGAGTGAGAGAGGACGCACACAGGAGTCAGGAGTGGCACACAAGCCCAGAGGCCAATATTAATCTCCCACCGATTGATTTAGTTATTTTTTTTGGTAGATTTTGGAACCCAAATCAAGCAAAAAAATTAATAGGCTTTCTATGGCCCACAATTGGGGAGAGAGAGAGAGATGGCACACCCAGGAGTCAAGACTGGCACACAAGCAGAAGGGGCAATATGAATCTCCCACAGATTTTTTTTTTTTTTTTTTTTCAGGGAGACTTGAGAGAAAAAAAAATACCAAAAAAATGATTTTTTTCAGGAATAATTTAGAAACCAAAGAAAATAAAATGATTGTTTCAGGGAGAATTTAGAAAACAAATAAAACAAAAAATAGGCTTTCTAGGGCCCACTGAGTGACAGATGACGCACACAGGAGTCAGGAGTGGCACACAAGCCCAGAGGCCAATATTAATCTCCCACTGATTGATTTAGTGATTTTTTTTGGTAGATTTTGGAACCCAAATCAAGCAAAAAAATTAATAGGCTTTCTATGGCCCACAATTGGGGAGAGAGAGAGAGATGGCACACCCAGGAGTCAAGACTGGCACACAAGCAGAAGGGGCAATATGAATCTCCCACAGATTTTTTTTTTTCAGGGAGACTTGAGAGAAAAAAAAATACCAAAAAAATGATTTTTTTCAGGAATAATTTAGAAACCAAAGAAAATAAAATGATTGTTTCAGGGAGAATTTAGAAAACAAATAAAACAAAAAATAGGCTTTCTAGGGCCCACTGAGTGACAGATGACGCACACAGGAGTCAGGAGTGGCACACAAGCCCAGAGGCCAATATTAATCTCCCACTGATTGATTTAGTGATTTTTTTTGGTAGATTTTGGAACCCAAATCAAGCAAAAAAATTAATAGGCTTTCTATGGCCCACAATTGGGGAGAGAGAGAGAGATGGCACACCCAAGAGTCAAGACTGGCACACAAGCAGAAGGGGCAATATGAATCTCCCACAGATTTTTTTTTTTTTCAGGGAGACTTGAGAGAAAAAAAAATACCAAAAAAATGATTTTTTTCAGGAATAATTTAGAAACCAAAGTAAATAAAATGATTGTTTCAGGGAGAATTTAGAAAACAAATAAAACAAAAAATAGGCTTTCTAGGGCCCACTGAGTGACAGATGACGCACACAGGAGTCAGGAGTGGCACACAAGCCCAGAGGCCAATATTAATCTCCCACTGATTGATTTAGTGATTTTTTTCAGGTAGATTTTGGAACCCAAATCAAGCAAAAAAATTAATAGGCTTTCTATGGCCCACTATTTGTGAGAGAGATGGCACGCTCAGGACTGGCACACAAGCCCAGAGGCCAATATTAATCTCCCTTTTTTTTTTTTTCCAGGGAAAATTTATAAACCCAATAAAAAAAATAATAATAAATAGGCTTTCTATGGCCCACTATCTGAGAGAGAGAGATGGCACGCTTAGGACTGGCACACAAGCCCAAAGCCCAATATTAATCTCCCACTGATTGATTTAATGATTTTTTCAGGTAGAATTTAGAACCCAAATCAAGCAAAAAAATTAATAGGCTTTCTATGGCCCACTGAGTGAGAGATGGCACACACAGGAGTAAGGAGTGGCACACAAGCCCTGAGGCCAATATTTTTCTCCCACTGATTGATTGATTGATTTTTTCAGGTAGAATTAGGAACCCAAATCAACCCAAAAAATAAATAGGCTTTCTATGGCCCACTATTTGTGAGAGAGATGGCACGCTCAGGACTGGCACACAAGCCCAGAGGCCAATATTAATCTCCCACTTTTTTTTTTTTTTCCAGGGAAAATTTATAAACCCAATAAAAAAAACAATAATAAATAGGCTTTCTATGGCCCACTATCTGAGAGAGAGAGATGGCACGCTTAGGACTGGCACACAAGCCCAAAGGCCAATACTAATCTCCCACTGATTGATTGATTGATTTTTTCAGGTAGAATTATGAACCCAAATCAACCCAAAAAATAAATAGGCTTTCTATGGCCCACTATTTGTGAGAGAGATGGCACGCTCAGGACTGGCACACAAGCCCAGAGGCCAATATTAATCTCCCACTTTTTTTTTTTTTCCAGGGAAAATTTATAAACCCAATAAAATAATAAAAAAATAGGCTTTCTATGGCCCACTATCTGAGAGAGAGAGAGATGGCACGCTTAGGACTGGCACACAAGCCCAAAGGCCAATATTAATCTCCCACTGATTGATTTATTGATTTTTTCAGGTAGAATTTAGAACCCAAATCAAGCAAAAAAATTAATAGGCTTTCTATGGCCCACTGAGTGAGAGATGGCACACACAGGAGTAAGGAGTGGCACACAAGCCCTGAGGCCAATATTTTTCTCCCACTGATTGATGTTGTGATTTTTTCTGGTAGATTTTGGAACCCAAATCAAGCAAAAAAATAAATAGGCTTTCTATGGCCCACTGAGTGAGAGATGACACAGACAGAGATGGCACTCTAGCAGAAATGTCAATCTTAATCTCCCACAAAGAAAAAAAAAAAAAAAAAAAAAAAGGAACTGTCCTTCAATTACTATCTCCCTGCAGTAATCTCAGCCAGGTATGGCAGGCAGCAATAAGGAGTGGACTGATGCACAAATTAAATAAAAAGTGTGGACAAACAAACAAGATAGCTGTGCAGAAAGGAAGGAAAAAGAGGATTTGTGCTTTGAAAAAAGCAGTTGGTTTGCACAGCGGCGTACACACAGCAATGCAGCTATCAGGGAGCCTTCTAGGGCAGCCCAATGAGCTACAGCGCTGAGGAAAAAAAAAAAAAAAAGGAGCTTCCACTGTCCCTGCACACCGAAGGTGGTGTTGGGCAGTGGAAATCGCTACAGCACAAGCGGTTTTGTGGTTAATGGACCCTGCCTAACGCGATCCCTGCTTCTGACGAAGCGGCAGCAACCTCTCCCTAAGCTCAGATCAGCAGCAGTATCATGGCGGTCGGCGGGAACTCCCCTTTATAGCCCCTGTGACGCCGCAGACAGCAAGCCAATCACTGCAATGCCCTTCTCTAAGATGGTGGGGACCAGGACCTATGTCATCACGCTGCCCACACTCTGCGTTTACCTTCATTGGCTGAGAAATGGCGCTTTTCGCGTCATTGAAACGCGACTTTGGCGCGAAAGTCGCGTACCGCATGGCCGACCACGCACAGGGGTCGGATCGGGTTTCATGAAACTCGACTTCGCCAAAAGTCGGCGACTTTTGAAAATGTTCGACCCGTTTCGCTCAACCCTACTAGCCATTTCTCTACACCTTTTCTTGTAACTGTCCTTCCGAAGACTCTCACTCCTTTATCAAGACACAACATAACACAGACAACAACCTGCAGACCTGCAAAGTAAAATGAGAATGCTTGGTCTGGGGGAAAATGTGTGTAAATGGGTTAGTAACTGGCTTAGTGATAGAAAGCAGAGGGTGGTTATAAATGGTATAGTCTCTAACTGGGTCGCTGTGACCAGTGGGGTACCGCAGGGGTCAGTATTGGGACCTGTTCTCTTCAACATATTCATTAATGATCTGGTAGAAGGTTTACACAGTAAAATATCGATATTTGCAGATGATACAAAACTATGTAAAGCAGTTAATACAAGAGAAGATAGTATTCTGCTACAGATGGATCTGGATAAGTTGGAAACTTGGGCTGAAAGGTGGCAGATGAGGTTTAACAATGATAAATGTAAGGTTATACACATGGGAAGAAGGAATCAATATCACCATTACACACTGAATGGGAAACCACTGGGTAAATCTGACAGGGAGAAGGACTTGGGGATCCTAGTTAATGATAAACTTACCTGGAGCAGCCAGTGCCAGGCAGCAGCTGCCAAGGCAAATAGGATCATGGGGTGCATTAAAAGAGGTCTGGATACACATGATGAGAGCATTATACTGCCTCTGTACAAATCCCTAGTTAGACCGCACATGGAGTACTGTGTCCAGTTTTGGGCACCGGTGCTCAGGAAGGATATAATGGAACTAGAGAGAGTACAAAGGAGGGCAACAAAATTAATAAAGGGGATGGGAGAACTACAATACCCAGATAGATTAGCGAAATTAGGATTATTTAGTCTAGAAAAAAGACGACTGAGGGGCGATCTAATAACCATGTATAAGTATATAAGGGGACAATACAAATATCTCGCTGAGGATCTGTTTATACCAAGGAAGGTGACGGGCACAAGGGGGCATTCTTTGCGTCTGGAGGAGAGAAGGTTTTTCCACCAACATAGAAGAGGATTCTTTACTGTTAGGGCAGTGAGAATCTGGAATTGCTTGCCTGAGGAGGTGGTGATGGCGAACTCAGTCGAGGGGTTCAAGAGAGGCCTGGATGTCTTCCTGGAGCAGAACAATATTGTATCATACAATTAGGTTCTGTAGAAGGACGTAGATCTGGGGATTTATTATGATGGAATATAGGCTGAAGTGGATGGACAAATGTCTTTTTTCGGCCTTACTAACTATGTTACTATGTTACTATGTTAAAGTAAAACATATTGCAGAAGATTGTACTCACTCAGCTGCTTGAGGTAGGCACAAAAAGCGGTATTGCTGCAATGTCCAGGCAAGTTTATTTAAAGTTCGTAAACCGCTCCAGATGGCAAAACAACAACACGGCTTTTCCAGCAAAAAGTGAAGACATAAGTTAAAAAATCCATACAATACACACAGCAGGTCCGCCCACTCAGGATAGTGTCTGGTTCTTTAGGTCATAGCACAGGATCCACACAGTTCCCGCTCCAGACACTGAATTAGACACTCGGCCTCTATTTTATCTGCCAAACCACGCAGATGGGTTAGCAGTCATTCCCACCCATCTCTTATGACTGCTCGTAAAATCTGGCCCCGGAATGGCCAAAATAACTCTCAGTACTATTTGTGCTGGAGCATGCATCCGAGCTCACATCACCGCAGCTAATATCTCCCCTCGTCTGGCGGCCATCTTACAATATATGCAATGGGGCAAAACATATGTGTATGGCATTACTAGCAGCTTCTAAGTTGTCCAACAGAAAACTCAAGTTATTGAAGGAAATTGCATCAATAAATTATATATGTATGAAGAGCAAAGCAGAACGATCCATGAAACATCAAGTTTGAGTAAAATGTTATGAAATTCATGGTTTCAGGCAAACATGTTGAGATTCAATTTACAGTTCTCAAACAGAAATCTTTCCCAGCACCATTTCCCAGCACTGCTGAAGCATCCGAAAATGGGCTAACAGCAGTTTTTGCTGCCGCACAAGCGTCCCAAAATTGCCCCGCAGCTATGACATGTTATGGATTATTATACCTTGTACGGTGGTGGTTAGTACCTGGGCCATCACAGATCAATGATTCCCAGTGGAGCACAGTTTGTACGGCAGAGTCAATTTCCATCTCCAGAGTTACTGGGTAAATCTCTCTCTCCATTAGACTGTATGCTCTTATGGTCAACAGGATCCTCTCTCACCTGTAGAGTTGATGCTCATATGGTCAGCAGGGTCCTCTCTCTCTTGCCTATAAATTGTAAGCTCTTGAGGTCAGCAGTGTTCTCTCTCTCTATGTCTCTCTCTGATAAATTATATATATTTCTTATTGGATGTCTATAATGGCAAATATGCATCAAAATCTTTTTGTAAATGAAAGTTGAGAACTGATTGGTTATTATGAGAAACTGCCTCCTTTTCCCTTTGTATTAGTTAAGAAAACTCCCCACTACTCATCCCCATTTAACTTCTTTATATTCAGAAATAGGGATGAGGGAACGTGCTCGGTGATACTCCGATCTCACTTGAGTATCTGGTTGCTCAGATGAGCACGGGGATTGCCTGCATGTCACTCTAATCCCATAACCATGTTGGTAGTGGCATTAGTGTGATTGGCTGGCCCTTCATGCCGCGGCCCTTTTTCATTTTTGTGTTTTCGTTTTTCGCTCCCCTCCTTCCCAGAGCTGTAACTTTTTTATTTTTCTGTCAATATGGCCATGTGAGGGCTTGTTTTTTGCGTGCCGAGCTGACGTTTTTAATGATACCACATTTGTGCAGATATGTTCTTTTGATCGCCCGTTATTGCATTTGAATGCAATGTCGCGGCGACCAAAAAAAACGTAATTCTGGCGTTTCAAATTTTTTTCTCGCTACGCTGTTTAGCGATCAGGTTAATGCTTTTTTTTTACTGATAGATCGGGCAATTCTGAACGCGGCGATACCAAATATGTGTAGGTTTGATTTTTTTTTTAAATTATATTTTGGATGGGGCGAAAGGGGGGTGATTTAAACTTTTATATTTTTTTATTTTTTTTCATATTTTTGAAAACATTTTTTTTTTACTTTTGCCATGCCTCAATAGCCTCCATGGGAGGCTAGAAGCTGGCACCACTCGATCGGCTCAGCTACATAGCAGCGAACATCAGATCGCTGCTATGTAGCTGAATTGCAGGCTTGCTATGAGCGCCGACCACAGGGGGGCGCTCACAGCAGGCCGGCATCAGTAACCATAGAGGTCTCAAGGACCTCTATGGTTACCATCCTGATGCATCGCCGACCCCCGATCATGTGATGGGGGTCGGCGATGCGCTCATTTCCGGCCGCGCGGCCGTTAAATGCCGCTGTCAGCGTTTGACAGCGGCATTTAACAGGTTAATAGCGGCGGGTGAATCGCGATTTCACCCGCCGCTATTGCGCGCACATGTCAATTGTACAAAACAGCTGACATGTCGCGACTTTGATGTGGGCTCAACGCCGGAGCCCACATCAAAGGAGGAGACATGATATGCGCAGTAATAGTACTGCTCATGTCATGAAGGGCTTAACAGATTCCTGTAGTGTTGATACTGGTGCAGAATCTGAACCATCATATTAACAGCCCTTCTAAGGACTATTTTTGTGCTTTGCTGTTTGTATCAGATACAATCTGCATTTAGGCTAGGGAGGCTAGGGAGGGAGAGAGAGTTGCAGGAGCAGGGAGAGTGGCTGAATACACTCTTTAGGCAGGGATTAGGGCTTTGCAGTTTGTTTGTTTTGTAGCGGAAAAATTTACTATATTGTCATTCATAGAGTATTAGGTGTTTAGTGAAGCATGTCTGGTGTATATAATACACCAAAAAAGTGTTGAAACATTTTTCTGTATTCAATTATTTATCCATACACTATTACATGGTCAGTGGTACATTCCAGTGTTACATAACCATCCAAAAAATCATTGAAACATTTTTCTGTTTGCAATTAATGATCCATGTACTACCTGGTCTGTGGAACATTTCTGTATTATATAACACTACAAAAATGTCTTGAAACATTCTTTCTGTATTCAATCTTTCATCTATATACCGTATTTTTTGGATTATAAGATGCACTTTTGTTCCCCTAAATTTTGGGGGAAAGTGGGGGGTGCGTCTTACAATCCGAATGTGTACTGTAGAGGAGGGGGGCGGCTCTGGAGTGGTGGCGGGGGCTGGAGTGGGCTGTCTGTGGGCTGCAGAGACAGCGGGAAGTCAGGTGCTCCCGCTCATTAGCCTTATGTAATATTGACTGCACCATGCTGTCCATCACCCCGGCGCTGAAGCCGTGCCGAGTTGGTTGACAGGGGAGCGGTGCATATTACATGTGGCTGCACTCTCCCCCTCCCATCATGAATATGCCCTGCCCGGTCACTCTATATGCCCCCCCATCAGTCTATATGGCCACCTGCTGACACACACATGATAAAATAACAAACACTTAACTCACCTTCCAATGATGGCTCGGTGCTCCCAGCTCCCCCGTGGCATTTCCTGTGTCTGTGTTGACATCCAATCGTGTGATCAGCACAGTGATGTCATCACTGTGTGCCCAGGTAACATGATAGGATGCCAAGGAAACAGGAAACGCAACCAAGGAGCTGGGAGCATGGAGTCATCATTGGAAGGTGAGTTAAAGGGACACTGTCACCTGAATTTGGAGGGAACAATCTTCAGCCATGGAGGCGGGGTTTTGGGGTTTTTGATTCACCCTTTCCTTACCCGGTGGCTGCATGCTGGCTGCAATATAGAATTGAAGTTCATTCTCTGTCCTTCATAGTACACACCTGCGCATGGCAAGATTGTCTTGTGCAGGCATGTACTACGGAGGACAGAGAATGAACTTCAATCCAATATTGCAGCCAGCATGCAGCCAGCGGGTAAGGAAAGGGTGAATCAAAAACCCCAAAACCCCGCCTCCATGGCTGAAGATTGTTCCCTCCAAATTCAGGTGACAGTGTCCCTTTAAGTGTTTGTTATTTTATCATGTGCGTTCCAGCTGGGGGGCTTACAGTGCCTGGGGGGCCATGTGTGTGTGCCAGCAGGAGGTCATATAGTGACCAGGGAGGGCAATATCCAGGATGAGATGGGAGCAGTGATGTGCCAGCAGCACATGAGGAGTAGTGGTGTGCCAGCAGCACAGGGGGGCAGTGGTGTGTCAGCAGCACATGGGGGAGTGGTGTGCCAGCAGCACAGGGGGCAGTGGTGTGCCAGCAACATGGGGGGCAGTGGTGTGCCAGCAGCACAGGGGGGCAGTGGTGTGCCAGCAGCACAGGGGGGCAGTAGTGTACCAGCAGCACAGGGGGCAGTGGTGTGCCAGCAGCACAGGGGGCAGTGGTGTGCCAGCAGCAAAGGGGGTAGTAGTGTACCAGCAGTACAGGGGCAGTGGTGTCCCAGCAGCACAGGGGACAGTGGTGTGAAGCTGCACAGGGGGGCAGTGGTGTGCCAGCAGCACAGGGGCAGTGGTGTGTCAGCAGCAGTGGGGGGTAGTGGTGTGCCAGCAGCACAGGAGGCAGTGGTGTGCCAGCAGCACAGGGGGGTAGTAATGTGCCAGCAGCACAGCAGGGGGCAGTGGTGTGCCAGCAGCACAGGTGGGCAATGGTGTGCCAGCAGCACCGGGGGGCAGTGGTATGCCAGCAGCATGGGGGGCAGTTGTGTGCTAGCAGCACAGGGGGGCAGTGGTGTGCCAACAGCACATAGGGAATGTGCCAGGATGGGGGGTATATAGATACCAGGATGAGGGACATATATAAGATTTGTAAGATGGACACTGGCATTATAAAACAGACCCCCATTTAACATAAAACCTTATTTTTTTCTATTGTTCTTCAACAAATTTGGGGGTGTGTCTTATAATCAGGTGCATCTTATAAAGTGAAAAATACGGTACTATTATGTGGTCTATGGTACATTTCAGTGTTACATAACAGTCCAAAAAAGAGTGGAACATTTTTTCAGAATTAAATTACTAATCTATAGGGTATTATGTGCTCCGGGTACAATTCTGTGGTATATAAAACTCTAAAAATGCGTTGAATTTTTTTTCATATTACATTGTTTATCCATAGAGTATTTCAAGCTCTAGGGTACATTTTGGTGGTATAAAACCCTCCAAAAAGCATTGCAAATTTTTTCAGTATTTAGTTACTCATATATAGAGTACTAAGTCCTCTGGGGTACCTTTCTGTGGTATATCACCCTTCACTTCAAAAAAGCGTTACTTTTTTTCTTGGTATTGTATTGCTCATCCATAGAGTATTACATACTCTGGGGTACATTTTGGTAGTATATAAGACTCCAAAAAAGAGTTAAAAATGTGTCTGGATTTAATTAGTCATCCATACAGTATTAGGTTCTTTCTGTTAAATTTCTGTGGCATATAAGACTCCAAAAGAGTTGAAAAATGTTTCTGTCTTCAATTACTTATCCATAGCGTATTATGTGCTCTGGGGTACATTCTGCTGGTATATAACACTCTAAAAAAGCATTCAAATTTTTTTCATTATTATATTACTCATCCATAGATTATTACATGCTTTCAGTTACATTTCGGTGGTATATAACACTCCAGAATAGTGTTCAAAGTTTTTCTGGATCGAATTAGTAATCCATACAGTGTAGCGTCCTTGGTGGGATACATGGCGACAAAGATGCCAGAATCCTGCGAGACCCCTGAGGAAGGGACAGGAGGAAAATTGGAGTCAGACCAATCTGGTGGCAGTAGCCAGTAGTCCAGAACAGCCTCTTTCCCAGAACTACCAAGGCCCGAATCCAGGCCGCAGCCATCACTGCTGAAGTTCTTGCGGACTGCATATGGGAGAGCCAGCATCCAGCAACAGTGACTGCGGGGTCTAGGCTGGTCAGAAGACAGAAGGAGTCAAGCCAGGACCAGGGTTGGAGAAATGCTAGCGGGACAGCTAACCACAAGGTACTAACAGTTGTTATCCTGGGGGAGGTAATTACGTACAACCAGCAGTGGAGATGGGGGTCCATAGAAGAATTTTGGACCCATTATCACATCTCATTCAACCAGCAGGCAGTAGAGATTGAACACTTACCTCAAAGGCTGAAAGAGCTCATGGCTGGAACCAAGGTGATAATCCTCAAAATGAAGGGTCAACATCGCTGTGGTGCAGTGGGTGTGATCCGAGGAAAAAAGGAGCAATGAACCCTTCTTGATAAATGAATAGGCCTGGGAAAGGCTGCTTGATGTGGCTTTAGATGGGGTTATCACCTAAGAGAGATCGTACTATCCTTGGGGTTCCCCAACTCCTATGCGGGACTGATCAATAGTACTGGTGATACAGAGGGCTGTCACCCATTTCTACATGTCAAGGGCTCTGGCACTACCAGAAGGTGAGTCACTTCCAGCCCAAGCACCTGGAAATGAGGCTCCAGGAAGCAGGTGGAGGCAGTATCCCCAATCTCTCGAGGAAGGAGAAGAAGTGGTACCTGAAGAGGATTACTATACTACCCTCTTTATATTTTTTTCCTGGCTTTTAACTTTCCGCAAAGCATTTATGAGTGTAGTAGTAAATCAGCTACTCTTTCAAAATATTTATGTTCAAAATTTTTTTCTGGATTCAATTATAGTTTAAAACGGCTATTGCTACTTTAAGGTGCTAGCTAAAACTTAAAAAAAGTTCACATTTTTTCTGGGCTTCATTAGATATCCATTAATGTGCTTTGTGTAAAATGATGGTGAGTTAAAATTTTTAAAAAAGGCTTGGCCTGGTACATTTCACAAAATATTTTTGTTCCAAAAATATACTACTGTCATACAAGTGTTTCTCACTAATTTAGACTATCATCAAAAAGTTAATTTATTTCAGTTCTTCAATACAATAAGTGAAACTTATATATTATATAGAGTCATTACAAACAAAGTGATCTATTTCAAGGTTTTTATTTCTGTTAATGTTGATGATTATGGCTTACAGCCAATGAAAACCCAAAAGTCATTATCACAGTAAATTAGAATAATTAACAAAAAAAACCTACAAAGGCTTCCTCAGAGTTTAAAAAGGTCCCTAAGTCTGTTTCAGTAGGCTCCACAATCATGAGGAAGACTGCTGAGTCCTGATTCGACAAATGTCCAGAAGACAGTTATTAACACACTGTACAAGGAGGGTAAGCCACAAAAGGTCATTGATAAAGAAGCTGGCTGTTCACAGAGTGCTGTATACAAGCATATTAATGGAAAGTTGAGTGGAAGGAAAAAGTGAGGTAGAAAAGGCACACAAGCAACCAGAATAACCGCAGCCTTGAAAGGATTGTTAAGAAAAGACAATTCAAAAATTTGGGTGAGAGCCACAATGAGTGGACTGCTGCTGGAGCCATTGCTTCAAGAGTCTCCACACACACAGATGTATCCAGTACATGGGCTACAAGTGTCGCATTCCTTGTATCAAGTCACTCATGACCAATAGACAATGCCAGAAGCATACCTGGGCCAATGAGACTGCTGCTCAGTGATCCAAGGTGTTTTTTTTCAGATAAAAGTAAATTTTGCATTTCATTTGGAAATCAAGGTCCCAGTGTCTGGAGGAAAAGTGGATAGGCCACAATCCAAGCTGCTTGAGGTCTAGTGTGAGGTTTCCACAATCAGTGATGGATGGGGAGTCATGTCATCTGCTGGTGTATGTCCACTGTGTTTTATCAAGACCAAAGTCAGCACAGCCGTCTACCAGGAAATTTTAGAGCACTTCATGCTTCCCTCGGCCAGCAAGCTTTTTGGAGATGGAAATTTCATTCTCCAGCAGGACTTGGCACCTGTCCACACTGCCAAAAGTACCAATACCTGGTTTAAAAACAAGAGTATCACTGTGCTTGATTGGCAGCAAACTTGCCTGACCTTAACCCCATAGAGAATCTATGGAGTATTGTCAAGAGGAAGATGAGACACCAGACCCCACAATGCAGATGAGGTGAAGGCTGCTATCAAAGCAACGTGGGCTTCAATAACACCTCAGCAGTGCCACAGACTGATTGCCTCCATGCCATGCCGCATTGATGCAGTAATTGATGTAGAAGGAGCACCAATCAAGTATTGAGTGCATTCACTGAACACACATTTAAGTAGGCCAACATTTTGTATTTTAACCCCTTCGTGACATGCGCCGTACTGCACTGCATTAGTGCCAGCAGCAGTACTAGTACGGCGCACCGATCACCGCGGTCTCGCGCTGAGCGCCGCGGTGATCGGGTGCGGGTGTCAGCTGTATATGACAGCTGACACCCCGCAGCAATGCCCACGATCGGCGCTATCGCCGATCGCGGGCATTTAACCCCTCTGATGCCGCTGTCAGTAGTGACAGCGGCATAGAGGGGGATCGCGCAGGGACGGGGGCTCCCTGCGCTCTCCCACCGGAGCAACGCAATGAGATCGCATTGCTCCGGTGACCCGGAAGGAGTCCCCGGATCCAAGATGGCCGCCGGACTCCTTCCGGGTCATGAAGTGACCTGGCTAGCCGGCACCTGCTGAGAGCAGGCGCTGGAAAGCCAGCTAAGCTGCCTGTCAGATCGTTGATCTGACAGTGTGCTATGCACAGTGTTAGATCAACGATCTGATCTAATACAGAGATGTCCCACCCTGGGACAATGTTAGAAAGTAAAAAAAAAAAAAGTAGAATGTGTAAAAAAAAATAAAAAAAAATCCCCAAATAAAAAAAAAAAAACATTTCCCAATAAATCCATTTATTTATGTAAAAAAAAAAAAACAATAAATGTACACATATTTGGTATCGCCGCGTCCGTAACGACCCGCTCTATAAAACTATCCCACTAGTTAACCCCTTCAGTGAACACCGCAAAAAAAAAAAACAAGGCAAAAAACAACGCTTTATTATCATACAGGCGAACAAAAAGTGGAATAACACGCGATCAAAACAACGGATATAAATAACCATGGTACCGCTGAAAACGTCATCTTGTCCCGCAAAAAAAAAGCCACCATACAGCATCATCAGCAGAAAAATAAAAAAGTTATAGCTCTCAGAATAATGCGATGCAAAAACAATTATTTTTTTATATAAAATAGTTTTTATTGTGTAAAAGCGCCAAAACATAAAAAAAATTACATAAATGAGGTATCGCTGTAATCGTACTGACCCGAAGAATAAAACAGCTTTATCCATTTTACCACACGTGGAACGGTATAAACGCCCCCCCCTAAAAGAAATTCAGGAATAGCTGGTTTTTGTTCATTCCACCTCCCAAAAATCGGAATAAAAAGCGATCAAAAAATGTCATCTGCCCGAAAATGATACCAATAAAAACGTCAACTCGTCCCGCAAAAAACAAGACCTCATATGACTCTGTGGGCCAAAATATGGATAAATTATAGCTCTCAAAATGTGGTGATGCAAAAACTATTTTTTGCAATAAAAAGCGTCTTTTAGTGTGTGACAGCTGCCAATCATAAAAATCCGCCAAAAAAATGCTATAAAAGTAAATCAAACCCCCCTTCATCACCCCCTTAGTTAGGGAAAAATAATGAAATGTAAAAAAATGTATTTATTTCCATTTTCCCATTAGTGCTAGGGTTAGGGCTAGGGTTAGGGCTAGGGTTAGGGCTAGGGCTAGGTTAGGGCTAGGGTTAGGGCTAGGGCTAGGGTTAGGGCTAGGGTTAGGGTTAGGGTTAGGGTTGGGGTTTCAGTTATAATTGGGGGTTTCCACTGTTTAGGCACATCAGGGGCTCTCCAAACGCGACATGGCGTCCGATCTCAATTCCAGCCAATTCTGCTTTGAAAAAGTAAAACAGGGCTCCTTCCCTTCCGAGTTCTCCTGTGTGCCCAAACAGTGGTTCCCCCCAACATATGGGGTATCAGCGTTCTCAGGACAAGTTGGACAACAACTTTTGGGGTCCAATTTGTCCTGTTACCCTTGGGAAAATAAAAACATAGGGGATAAAATATCATTTTCGTGGAAAAAATATATTTTTTATTTTCACGGCTCTGCGTTATAAACTGTAGTGAAACACTTGTTGGTTCAAAGCTCTCACAACACATCTAGATAAGTTCCTTTGGGGGTCTAGTTTCCAATATGGGGTCACTTGTGGGGGGTTTCTACTGTTTAGGTACATCAGGGGCTCTGCAAATGCAACATGACGCCTGCAGACCAATCCATCTAAGTCTGCATTTCAAATGGCGCTCCTTCCCTTTCGAGCTCTGCCGTGCACCCAAACAGTGGTTCCCCCCAACATATGGGGTATCAGCGTTCTCAGGACAAGTTGGACAACAACTTTTGGGGTCCAATTTGTCCTGTTACCCTTGGGAAAATAAAAACATAGGGGATAAAATATCATTTTCGTGGAAAAAAAAATATTTTTTATTTTCACGACTCTGCGTTATAAACTGTAGTGAAACATTTGTTGGTTCAAAGCTCTCACAACACATCTAGATAAGTTACTTTGGGGGTCTAGTTTCCAATATGGGGTCACTTGCGGGGGGTTTCTACTGTTTAGGTACATCAGGGGCTCTGCAAATGCAACATGACGCCTGCAGACCAATCCATCTAAGTCTGCATTTCAAATGGCGCTCCTTCCCTTTCGAGCTCTGCTGTGCACCCAAACAGTGGTTCCCCCCAACATATGGGGTATCAGCGTTCTCAGGACAAGTTGGACAACAACTTTTGGGGTCCAATTTGTCCTGTAACCCTTGGGAAAATAAAAACATAGGGGATAAAATATCATTTTCGTGGAAAAAAAAATATTTTTTATTTTCACGGCTCTGCGTTATAAACTGTAGTGAAACACTTGTTGGTTCAAAGCTCTCACAACACATCTAGATAAGTTCCTTTGGGGGTCTAGTTTCCAATATGGGGTCACTTGTGGGGGGTTTCTACTGTTTAGGTACATCAGGGGCTCTGCAAATGCAACATGACGCCTGCAGACCAATCCATCTAAGTCTGCATTTCAAATGGCGCTCCTTCCCTTTCAAGCTCTGCCGTGCACCCAAACAGTGGTTCCCCCCAACATATGGGGTATCAGCGTTCTCAGGACAAGTTGGACAACAACTTTTGGGGTCCAATTTGTCCTGTTACCCTTGGGAAAATAAAAACATAGGGGATAAAATATCATTTTCGTGGAAAAAAAAATATTTTTTATTTTCACGACTCTGCGTTATAAACTGTAGTGAAACACTTGTTGGTTCAAAGCTCTCACAACACATCTAGATAAGTTCCTTTGGGGGTCTAGTTTCCAATATGGGGTCACTTGTGGGGGGTTTCTACTGTTTAGGTACATCAGGGGCTCTGCAAATGCAACATGACGCCTGCAGACCAATCCATCTAAGTCTGCATTTCAAATGGCGCTCCTTCCCTTTCGAGCTCTGCCGTGCACCCAAACAGTGGTTCCCCCCAACATATGGGGTATCAGCGTTCTCAGGACAAGTTGGACAACAACTTTTGGGGTCCAATTTGTCCTGTTACCCTTGGGAAAATAAAAACATAGGGGATAAAATATCATTTTCGTGGAAAAAAAAATATTTTTTATTTTCACGACTCTGCGTTATAAACTGTAGTGAAACATTTGTTGGTTCAAAGCTCTCACAACACATCTAGATAAGTTACTTTGGGGGTCTAGTTTCCAATATGGGGTCACTTGCGGGCGGTTTCTACTGTTTAGGTACATCAGGGGCTCTGCAAATGCAACATGACGCCTGCAGACCAATCCATCTAAGTCTGCATTTCAAATGGCGCTCCTTCCCTTTCGAGCTCTGCTGTGCACCCAAACAGTGGTTCCCCCCAACATATGGGGTATCAGCGTTCTCAGGACAAGTTGGACAACAACTTTTGGGGTCCAATTTGTCCTGTAACCCTTGGGAAAATAAAAACATAGGGGATAAAATATCATTTTCGTGGAAAAAAAAATATTTTTTATTTTCACGGCTCTGCGTTATAAACTGTAGTGAAACACTTGTTGGTTCAAAGCTCTCACAACACATCTAGATAAGTTCCTTTGGGGGTCTAGTTTCCAATATGGGGTCACTTGTGGGGGGTTTCTACTGTTTAGGTACATCAGGGGCTCTGCAAATGCAACATGACGCCTGCAGACCAATCCATCTAAGTCTGCATTTCAAATGGCGCTCCTTCCCTTTCAAGCTCTGCCGTGCACCCAAACAGTGGTTCCCCCCAACATATGGGGTATCAGCGTTCTCAGGACAAGTTGGACAACAACTTTTGGGGTCCAATTTGTCTTGTTACCCTTGGGAAAATAAAAACATAGGGGATAAAATATCATTTTCGTGGAAAAAAAATTTTTTTTTATTTTCACGGCTCTGCGTTATAAACTGTAGTGAAACACTTGTTGGTTCAAAGCTCTCACAACACATCTAGATAAGTTCCTTGGGGGGTCTAGTTTCCAATATGGGGTCACTTGTGGTGGGTTTCTACTGTTTAGGTACATCAGGGGCTCTGCAAATGCAACATGACACCTGCAGTCAATTCCATCTAAGTCTGCATTTCAAACGGTGCGCCTTCCCTTCCGAGCTCTGCCATGCACTCAAACGGTGGTTCCCCCCCATATGTGGGGTATCAGCGTACTCAGGACAAATTGGACAATAACATTTGTTGTCCAATTTCTCCTGTTACCCTTGGGAAAAAAAATTGCGGGCTAAAACATCATTTTGTGGAAAGAAAAAATGATTTTTTAATTTTCACAATGCTACATTCTAAACTTTAGTGAAACAATTGGGGGTTAAAAGTGCTCACCACACATCTAGATAAGTTCCTTAGGGGGTCTTCTTTCCAAAATGGGGTCACTTGTGGGGGGTTTCCACTGTTAAGGCACGTCAGGGGCTCTCCAAATGCGACATGGCGTCCGATCTCAATTCCAGCCAATTTTGCATTGAAAAGTCAAATGGCACTCCTTCCCTTCCGAGCTCTGCCATGCGCTCAAACAGTGGTTTATCCCCATATATGAAGTATCGACGTACTCAGGACAAATTGCACAACAACTTTTGGGGTCCAATTTATCCTTTTACCCTTGGGAAAATAAAAAATTTGGGGCAAAAAGATCATTTTTTGTGAAAATTAATATAAATTTCTTTTTACGGCTCTACATTATAAACTTCTGTGAAGCACTTGGAGGTTCAAAGTGCTCACCACACATCTAGATTAGTTCCTTAGGGGGTCTACTTTCCAAAATGGTGTCACTTGTGGGGGTTTCCACTGTTTAGGCACATCAGGGGCTCTCCAATCGTGACATGGGCTCCGATCTCAATTCCAGCAAATCTTGCATTGAAAAGTCAAATGGCGCTCCTTCCCTTCCGAGCTCTGCCATGTGCCCAAACAGTGGTTTACCCCCACATATGGGGTATCGGCGTACTCAGGACAAATTGTACAACGACTTTTGTGGTCCAATTTCTCCTGTTACCCTTGGTAAAATGAAACAAATTGGACCTGAAGTAAAAATTTTGTGAAAAAAAAGTTAAATGTTCAATTTTTTTAAACATTCAAAAAATTCCTGTGAAGCACCTGAAGGGTTAATAAACTTTTTGAATGTGGTTTTGAGCACCTTGAGGGGTGCAGTTTTTAGAATGGTGTCACTTTTGGGCATTTTCTGTCATATAGACCCCTCAAAGTCACTTCAAGTGTGAGGTGGTCCGTAAAAAAATGGTTTTGCAAATTTTGTTGCAAAAATGAGAAATCGCTGGTCAAATTTTAACCCTTATAACGTCCTAACAAAAAAAAATTATGTTTCCAAAATTGTGCTGATGTAAAGCAGACATGTGGGAAATGTTGTTTATTAACTATATTATGTGATATAACTCTCTAATTTAAGGGCATAAAAACTAAGAGTTTGAAAATTGCTAAATTTTCATAATTTCCGACAAATTTTTGTTTTTTTCACAAATAAATGCAAGTCATATCGAAGAAGTTTTACCACTATCATGAAGTACAATATGTCACGAGAAAACAGTGTCAGAATCACCGGGATCCGTTGAAGCGTTTCAAAGTTATGACCTCATAAAATGACAGTGGTCAGAATTGTAAAAATTGGCCCTGTCACTTAGGTGAAAACAGGCTTTGGGGTGAAGGGGTTAAAATCATTTTTTAATCTGGTGTTATGAAGTATTCTAATTTACTGAGATTATGACTTTTCGTGTTTTTATTGGCTCTAAGCAATAATCATCAACATTCAGAGAAATAAACACTTGAAATAGATCACTCTGTTGGTACTGGCTCTATATAATATATGATTTACACTTTTTGTATTGAAGAACTGAAATAAATTAGCTTTTTGATGGTATTCTAATTTATTGAGAAGCACTTGTAAATACTGTAGAACTATTGAACTTGGTTTGTGTGAATTTTTTTTAGCTTGAAATCAAAACCAAAAATTGTCCTGCTACAAGTGTACAAATTTGGTACCTCGGTACTTGAGCCCCAGCCGCAACTATTACTCCCATTGTGGCATCCTCGTCTTGTACCAGCATGTGTTCAGGAACATCATCCGGTTCATTGCCAACACTGTTACTTGGATTTTCCTCTTAACAACCGACGCGTGGACAAGCGCTTGTGGGCAGAGATGCTTTATTTACTTGATGGCACACATGGTGCACATTGTGGAGACCGGAGCTGAGTCCCACCCTGGCACGGCACATGAGCTACTGACACCGAGGATTGCTGGCCCTACTTCGATCAGGGTTTTCTCCACCTTCCACACCAGTTCCCGAACCCCCTCCTGCTTTTCTAAATTTTCCATCTGTGATGTGCTATCTCAGAGAAGGTTGCTCCAATCAGCCAGAAGCTGGAAGCTCTTTTGCCCTGCCTCAACAAAACGGCAAGAGACTCTGCTGAAGCTAATTTGTCTAGAAGGCAGGCAACACACTGCTGCAGAGTTATTGAAAATAATAACAGACAGGCAGATCTGTGGATCTCACCGCTAAACCTACTATCAAGCATGGTCGTGTGTGATAATGGGCGTAACCAGGTGGCGGCTATAATGCTTGGCAAGCTCACACATGTACCATGCTTGGTCCATGTGCTTAACTTGGTCGTTCAGCAGTTTTTGAAACCCTAACCAGATTTACCAGAGCTTCTGGTCTAGGTACAAAGCTTCAGCGCCCATTTCTGCAACTCAGCTACAGCTGCCGCTGCTCTGCCAGTGCTGAAGCAGCGCATGCAAGTGTTAGCTCACCAATGGCTATGCGACATGACCACAGGCTGGAACACCCCACTACACATTCTGGCAAGCCTTTGGAAGCAGCAGAGGCCATAGGCTACAAGGAATACTTTGTGTCTCTTCTTGCGGTGGAGGGGTCTTCTTAAATGGTTCTATACCAGAAGGCCATTGTGGAAAATATGTTGAAAAATTTCCAATGAGGCAATGCTAGTGGCAGGCGGCAAGCTTCCTTGTCTAGCCAAGGAGGAGAGGCCAGGGAGACATACACTAGGCACAGCAGAGGCAGGGGTACATTGCATTGTCAAAGGCCGTAGACAATTTCATGACACCCTCCCAGCATCAATGCGCTGATGACTGGGTATTTGTGACATGGAGAGATAAGTTTTTAAGGATGTCAAGCAATACTTGGCTGACAAAACCAGCATACTCCCTAATTACTCTGCAACCTTCAGCTATTGAGTCTCAAGATGGACACCTGGTATGAGTTGTCTCTCAATGCCTTGGAGGTTTTGTGCTGCCCTGCCACTAGCATCTTATATGAACAGGTTTTTAATGTCTCCGGGGGGGTCATAACAGACAGGCGCTGTCACCTTTCAACAGAAAGTGATGACAGGCTCACAATGAAAACAATAATCAAAGCCTGGATTAGACCTGACATGTCCACACCACCAGATGCCAGATGACAGTAGCACATAAAGTGCTTTTAATGAATAAGGCCCGCCAGTTGTTGCCTTCTAGATTCTATGGATTACTGGATGACCCTACTTATAATTTTTTACTTTGTACAAAGCCTTTAAGTGTAGCAGTACCACAACTATACTTTCTTAATTTTTTTATGAGGCACTCCTGTTGGTGCCTTGAAGGGTGTATGGATAACCCTGCTTGTAATTACTGGAAGGCTTTGCACTGTATGCAGAACTTTTATGAGTGTAGGAGTAACACAACTACACTTTGTTCACAATATTTGAATGAGGCACTAGAATTGGTGCCTTCAAAGGTGTACGGATGACCAATGAAGGCACCAACTGAATTTTAATTTTTGGCAGTATTTGCACTGACATTACAAATTGAAGCGAATGTGTATTAGGCCCTCCTTTATGTCTAATACCTGGTTTATTTGAGTCCCTCTGAGCCCCTAATTTTTGGCACTTCTTGCTTCCTTCACAAATTGCACTGAAATTTCCATTTTTTTAATAAAAAACAATTTTGTTTTACTTAAATTATAATTCTTTTTCAATTATTGTTATGTTTTATATTATATACAAGTCAGTATACAGGAAAAAATGTTTCTTAACACTTTCTTCCTGTAGGTTCCAATTTCTCGTGGATTTTGAATGTTTTATTGTCAGTAAAGTGGAGTAAAAGTGTGACACCATTGTTCTCAGCAATGATCTGGGAGTCACAAATGCTTACAGGGGTCTTCCCCGTGCTGTTCTCCTTCCATTCTGCACTTTTCCCATCCAGTTCAACAATTTCACTGCCCCCCCAGATCTCCTGGTAGGGTCTGCATTAGAAATTGCTCTGTTCAAATAACGAGCATCCGAACATTTTTAGTGCTTGCTCATCTCTATTCAGTAAGTATAAGACTTTTGTAGTCATCAGAACTATGACATCTCAAGCAATTTCGTTTAAAAAAACCTCACAGAGTAATATTTAACCTTCTAGAGTAAGGTCAGTGAAACTGAAGAATAAAAGAAGCATCACTTAGAGATCAAACAGGTCAAGTACTTTACTTTGCAATCTAAGGTAAATAATTTAGTACCAAACAACAGGTTGAGAAGTTTTCAGTGCACTCCCTATGGACAATGGACTATAAAAATGTAATACTTCAAAAAATGAAAAGAAAAAAAATATTGTTTACATATGTTTATGTATAGATTTTTCTAAAACAGTAGACTATTTTTGCCGGCAAAATTGCAATTTCATAATAGCTAGCTCAGCTATTCTTATAAAAAAAATGTATTCAGTGGTATGAATTGAAGTTTCATGCAAAATGTATAACAAAGGATCCCATCTGCCTACCTTGTGGCATGTATTATATTAATGTATTTTGGTGTGGTAATAAGACTTTTGGGCCCGCTTGGGTTTTGGGCTGCAATACTACTACTACTTTAGCATGCCCTAATGTTATTATAACCCCATATTGTAGACTTATCAAATTTTGTTTAACAGACTTGTCAGTGGCATCAAATAGTTTAATTGTGCAATCAAGGAAAAAAACCTATTTAATATGTGTAAATGAAGAGAAAAGTCATGCATCGCTTCTATCGCTTTTTCAAGCATTGTCGGAACAAATGGTAGATGGAGTAATTGTTGCCTTGTACGTAGTCTGTGTTCATTTAATCCAGTGCTTCCAGATCCTGAAATAGATCTAAAAAAAAGTTTTAATTTTCCCAGGAGTGTAGTTTTGAGAAATAGTTTCAATTCTTCAAGGTTTTTAATAACTTTACTTGTTTGCAATTGATAATAATCTTCATGTAAACTTTTAGAGAGTGAAAAACTAACCTGATCATGTGGTATTTAGAGCAGCATTTCAAAAAAGAATCCTAGTATCATACACCCTTACCTCGGGCCAAGCATTAAAGCATATCTGTTGTTTCAGGTGACTTTTCAGAATAACCTGTCATGTTTGTGTACATAAAGAACAACATTTCTGGTGATTATATGATGTGTATCCTGCATTTTTCTTTATTTTTCTCCTCTTCAGACTTTATCTATAATTTTAGAATTAATGGGCAAAGACTAACTTCTATAATATCTCCCATACACAACGCACACAAATAAATAAGGTATTTCTGCTGAATATTACATAGTAGAACTGAGCAATGCAGCTGTGAATCCAACACTGGGGTGAGATAAACACTTACTAAAAAGCAAGAGTCTGTGTACATTTGTGCCTTTTTGCTTTACTTTGCTTCTCAATCTGCTCCTCCTCTTCTTCCTCTTTACAAAAAAATTAATAGAAAGTTGAAACCTGATCCTTCAGTGAGCTTGTTTTGTCCAAAGCAGATTTAGGCAGTTTTTTCAAAGTGAAGGATTTCAGTTCAGCAGGTGAGGGGGAAGAGAGGAAGTTGCTCATGTGGAGAAGAAGTGTCTGAAGTGAAGAAAGAGCCACATTTTCTATTAAAAAATTACAACCCTAATTCCCCCAAAATTGGGAGCCTCTGCAAAATGTAAAGACAAAAAAGGAAACAATCTCGAAAAGCTATATTTTAACAGAACATAATACACAGATCAAAAGGTGAACGTGGGACATTTTTCCATTTCATTTGAAAAAAATTAACTAATTTAGAAATTGATGAAAGTGACACATTTGAATCATGCCTGTTTTTAACACAGTGCCACCTGAGGGCCCGTAGATCACAAGTAATCCAATATTGATTAGCACCTTTGTCCCTTGTGCACATGGATTTTTCCAAAATTTCTGAATCTTCTGATGATATCATGTGTCAAAGTATTGGCTATTTTGTAATGAGGAACATTTGGCTGAAATTGTTCCATATTTTTTAGATACAGTGGTTCACAGATTGGTGACCCTCTGACCATCTTTGCTTCTTAGAGACTCTGCCTCTCTAACATGCTTGGCTATACACATGCATGTGATTTACTTGAAAATTGACCCACCAACTGTTTTCTATTAGTGTCAATTACTTTTCCAGCCTTTTGTTACCCACTGTTACTGCCATAAAATTCTGCATGAGTTAATTTTTTTCAAATGAAATGGTAAAGTGTCTAACGTTCAACTTCTTATCTGTGTCCTCTGTTCTGTTGTGAATTAAATATGGCAATTAGAGATTTCCATATCATTGCATTTTTGTTTCCTTTACATTTTACAAAGTGTCCCAACTCTTTGGGAATTGGGGTTGTACTTAATATATTTTACTCTACTATTAATTTATGCAAACTTTGATGAAATGACAGTGATTATTTATTACAGTTGAGTGGATTGTTTGAAGTTCAAATTTGAAAGTGTCGCCAAATTTTCCCAGAAAGGAGAAAAAGATCCGTAAGAATAACACGTCTTTTCAATATAATCTGTCTTACCCAGTGAATCTGGAGATGAAATCCAGGCCTGTCATACGTAAAATCATGCATCTGACTATACTACACTGGGAACTGCTGATCTCCGATGACCCAGTTGTGAACCAAACACCAATATTAAAGGTTTGATTATCTGCTTTATAATCTAGGATGGGCATTATGGGGAAGGCAGCTTGACAGCGCAAAACTACATTATTATATACCTCTATGTACTTACAATTACTCATTGTGCCTTTCTACCCTGTTAATTCTTATGTTTTCCATTAGGTCAAAGACATCACATGATTAAAAACAGACTAGCTCAATCATTCTAAATAGTGATGAGCGAGCGTGCTTGTAACAGCTCGATGATTGATCAGGCATCGGGGTGCTTGGATACGCTTGTTACTCGATTGAGTATCGCTGTTCAAGCGTCATGGTCCAGTCCCTGCTCATCATGTTTCGCGGCTATCAGACAGCCAATAAACATACGGGGATTGCCTGCCATACACATTAATACCTATGCTATTGGCATTACTTGATTGGCTTGCCGCATCGAGTCATCAGGTCTTATATAAGACCCAGTGGCGTAAAGCTCAGCACACTCTCCCCAGGAAGCAGTTCAGGGACAGTAGATCTAGGAGGGAGAGCTCAGATTAGAACATTCATATAAGCAGCGTTTAATTGCTATTGCAGTACTTGTATACCGCTGCTGCCCCATTAAACCAAAGGTCCTTTTCAGGGCTACATGCTGTCATTTCTCTAGTAAAACTGCTGTTACATTCATTCAGTGTAGGGATAGCTGGTGGAGGATTGATAGTTTTGGATTAGAGGCATATAGGCAAGGTTTATTGCCTTAAAGTAGTTTTCATGGCTAAATATTTTATTTTCCCTATTAATAACGGAAAATCTTCAAGCACATATTATATACCAATTTTAAAATATGCAAGGCGTTTGGTAAGGGACGGGGAAGTGGACGTTCTGCTAATGGTGAACGCAGAGGCCGAGGCCGTGGGCCAAGCATAACTGTGCTTGCTACGAGAGCAAAACAAACAGGCTCATCCAAGAGACCATGCTTCTGCCCAACTTTGCAGGGGGTAGTGGGAAACCATTCTTGAAGCCAGAGCACTGCAAACAGGTGGTCGGTTAGATGGCATATAATGCTTCCAGAATGTTTCCCAGCAGTACCCTGTCTTCTACAAGGTCCAGTCTCACTAGCCGAGTCTGGACCACATAATCTTCACCCTAATCCTCCTTCGTTCCACTATGGCGAGTCCCAGGAGACACGTGATTCCATACTCAGACACTCCGAGTACCTCTTTAAATTTCCCTTTATTGATTGTGGTCTCTTGCCCAGCATATATCAAAAGGGACATGAAAAAAATCACATGTAGGAATGCCCTAATATTTGAGTAGCTACAGTCACAAGAAGATGACTTTGGGGAACAGCAATTATTGTCTCATAATGTAGATAATGATGAGACACACTGTATGAGGCCTCCTTTATTTCTAACACAGCGAGAACCGGGGTCCCTTTTCCTTCTAATTTTTGGCAGCTCTTGCATTGTCGGCATAGGCCTAGTGAGTTTCAGAGTCCCTCCTTCATAAATTAAACAGGATGTGTCTGACAATGTCACACACCACATGCCCAGATAATGTAGTAAAATGTTAAAATTACATTGACCGATGACTACCAGTGTGTGTAGTTTTATTTCCCCCTCTACTATGTCATCCACTGTAGTCATAGGAGATAGGGAAATACGGTGAGAAATGGCCTGGCTATTAAGGGGTGGAGGAGTCGGGATTTTTTTTTTCTCATTTTAATTTTGCCTTATATACAAGTCGTTAAACAGGAAAGAATGTTTCCTAACATTTTTTCCCTGTAAAATTAATTTTATCTTTGGTTTTGCATTTTTTATTGTTAGTTCGTAAAAGTGGAGTAATACTCTGACAACATTGTTACCAGAAATGATCTGGGAGTCAGAGATGTGTTCAGGTGTCTTCCTCATACTGCTCCCATTCCAATTGAGTGCTGTTTCCATCCCTTTCAGTTATTTTCCTGCCTCACCAGCCCTCCTGATAGGGTCTTCCGTAAAAATACTCGAGTTTCCCAATGTCTTCCAGTATATTCGATACTTGAGTGTATCCCGTCCAACCTGCTTGATTTGAGTGCCGTGCATTTGAGCAGTTTAGTACTCAATCATCACTAATTCTAAGCTCTGTGTAGAAATAGGAAGTCTCTTTTCCCTGCATGAATCATCATTAAAACTACAATCCTATGTCACTGACAAAAGGGAAACAAGGAAGATAGATAAAAGCAAGGGGGGTAGGAGCAGTGAGGTCGGGAGTTGAACAGGAGGCGTAGCTGAGCTGCCAGGGTCTTTGTATTGAAGCCTGATAGTAATCCTTATGATGACTCATGCAGGGAAAAAGGCTTCCTGTTTCTACAAGGAGTTTAGAAGGATTCAGTTAGTCTGTTTTAATCATGTGATGTCATAGACCTAATGGAAAAGAGAAGAAATTACTGGGTAGAAAGCCAAAATGAGCAATTGTAAGTACACACAGCTATAAAATAGGATGATTTCAACATATTAATAGAACAAATAAAACAAGCAAACAGCAAAGTTGAAAGTACTGTTCTAAGCCATTGCTATTGTCACGCAACGTGTAGGAAAGGCTAAACTGCCCAACAATATTTCACAAGTAATGGCACTCAGTATTACAGCAGGAAAAGTCATATATTTTCACAAAATTTGGCAAACATTCAAATAAAATGTGTTTTTCGTCAATTTTATTATGTGGGAGAAAAAATCTAATACATCTTGGTTTTAATTATACAGTGCCAAATGTATTTAGAAAAATGTGAATTTGCTAAATTGTGCACAAATTGCTCCAACCGGCTCATGATGCAAAAAAAAAAAAAAAATTCCAGTCTTAGTAAATGTAAGTCATTGTTCGATGACCTAACCATGTTATTTTAGAAAAGTGACAGGAAGACCAGATAGTAGTCAATAAGACATTCTTATTACTTATGACATTAAAGTCAAGATTCTTTAGAGTAAACTCCCAACAAGGCATTGCAGCCTGCAAACTTCACTTTCCATTCCAATCTGCGACTCTAATTTCCATCATTTATGTTGTAACAGTCTGACAAATAGGCAAGAACTGATGGCTGAAATCTTGTTCCCATCAGATATTCTGTCAAGACTATAAAACTCTTGAGTGAGTTACAACAAGAAAACAACTTGTCACAGTTGTGCCTGGAGCAGAAGTTTTCCTTTCGTAGAGTCATCGGATAAATTTATAGAGCGGCATTTCCTGGAAGGGAAGAGCTCAGCTAGATATGTGCACAATGAATGAGGATCATTTGCAGACGTATCTGATTACAAAGCAAAGAACAGTTCATTCTTAATGTTTAGCAACTGAATTTTAACCCTTAGTAATATGCCAAATGTTGGTTGATAGGTTACAGCTATTTTTTAAGATTCTTATAGGAAATTTTACAAAATTAAGAAAAATGTGGTTAATATAATGCCTCTTTCGCTCCAGCGCCTCAGCTGTGGTGCTCCTTGACAGTTTCTTCTTAATTTTTTACGGTAGGCATTTGCTGTTCACATATGACCTCTGCAGCCAATCACTGGTATTAGTGGTCTTGTACAGTCTACCTTAGCCTCATCGCTGAGCATAGTTATTTGCTGTGGTAGTCATGTGTTGGTGTGTATATACTGTAGAAATATGGGCGCCCCATATTTAAGGCCCAAATTTGGCCCCTGTGAGCTGCCTGCCATTAAACAATCCATTTGGTTTCATTAATTGCACCATGGGATCCAGTAGGGATCACAAAGGGTTTATCCCCATTTCTACCCACTTGGATGCCTTAGTCACTGTTCTCCACAACATCTAAGTGGTTATACTCATGTGACCAGAGGTAAATAAAATCACAGCAGTTACCAGTGAGTGGGTTGTAGCACAGGAGCCTACTTCATGCAACTCCTACAGACATTGTCCCTGCATATACAGCAGATGTCAGAAGTGGCTTAACGCCAGGCAGAGGAAAGAGGTGTTAAAGGTAACCTGTCACCTGAATTTGGCAGGACCGGTTTCATTCTGCGCAAGGCAAGATTGCCTTGTGCAGGCGTGTACTACGGAGGACATAGAATGAAGTTCAATCCAATATTGCGGCCAACATGCAGCCAGCGGGTAAGGAAAGGGTGAATCAAACACCCAAAAACTCCGCCCATATGACCAAAAACCGGACCCGCCAAATTCAGGTGACAGGTTCCCTTTAAATGTTCAGCAACCCGCCACATAGTAGTCACGTGGTTTGCCATCACTGGTGGTACAATACTGGTCCTGTAAGTAGATGGCAATTGCTGCAGAGGAGTAAACACATAGTCATAAATAACATGTGAACCATGGTGCTGAAGTAACGAGATTTATCAGGTAAGTAATAGTTTTTTGGTATTTTTAGTCACATTTTTCTTGACCTTAGAAAATCCTTTTAACTTTTCAAAATGTTTGCTGACCTCGTAGTTTGCTGCATTTTAGGGTAATTTTCCAGCACTTAAAAAAATAGCTCTCAAATTAGTACGTTCTTTTGCATAATAGAAAAATAAATATTTATTATGCAATATATTTTTTTATGTTTAATGCCTTTCCACATTATGACATTCAGTTACATGCAGGCTTCTTGAGTTTGATGCAGGCTCACAAGCTGTGCCTGTATTTTTTCCAGCAGGTGATGGCTGTGATATTCAGCCATCATCTGCTTCAAACAGCCGTGAGTGAATCTATTCTCCGCATGCGGCTAGCATCCTGTTAAAGGCAAGCAGTCATTCTCTGACAGCGGCATTAACAGTGCACCGATAGGGAGGCACACCATTCTATGTGCCCCTCCTCGGCGCCTGCTGTGACTAGGTCATGGAGTGCCTATGGGTTGGCATGATGGCCGGCGGTCTGCTGATAATCCCCAATGTCTGTCATGAGGGTACTCTTCTGAACGCCTGAAAATGAAAAGATAATAATATAAGAATATAAAAGTGAAGTTCATCCCTTTTTCCCCCATTAAAACTAAGGAAATAAAAGAATACACATATGTAATATTGTTATGTCCGTAACAATCTATCAAAATATAAAATTAATTAAATCAATTTGTAAAGTTTTTAAGGAAAAAATAAAAATTCGTAAAATTTGTAGATTTTTAACAGCTGCAATACCAAAAAACATAATGAGAGGCAATCAAAACAACATATCTACCCCAAATTGGTATCAATAAAAACATCAGCCCAGTGTGCAAACATACACCATCAGACAGCCCCTTTGACAGAAAAGTGAAAAAGTTACAGGTCTCAGAAAATGACAATTTTTTAAATATATAATTTTATAAAGATTTTTTCACCCCTTAATTGAAGAAAAAAAAAACAATCTATGTTTGCTATCTCCATAATTATATTTATCCGCAGAATCATATTGGCAGGTAGTTTTTACAATATAATGGGGAATTGCACTTTTTATTTAATTTCACCGCACTTGCAAATTTTTTCTCACTTTCCAGTACATCACATGTTAAAATGAATGTTGTCATTGAAAAGTACAAGTTGTGCAGCAAAAAATAAGCCCTGATGTGGCTGTGTCGACAGAAAAATTAAAAAGTAATGGCTCTTGGAAAAAGGAGAGGAAAAAACAAAAATTCAAAAATGAAAAATAGCCATTACACAAAGGGGCTAATTACCTTTAAAAAAATAAATATCAATCTTCTTCAGAATATAGTCAGGTCTTGACACTTCAAGAAACAGTTTGTTAGGTGTCGAGTTCCCGCTGCTGCACAGGGGGAATCTCGAGCCACCTTCTCTGTGGTCTCTCATTCTTCTTCAGCTGCAGTGGAGCCTGCTCAGCGGAGATATCGGTCCCAGCATCTGGCTCAGGCAGATAATGTGCGCTTGGTTACTGCTGATCTTCCAGGTTCACCCATTGTAACCAGCACTGTTCTGCGGCAAGCAGATGCTCCTGCTTTTCCGCTACTGAGCATGCCCAGGGGAAGACCTCTCATTGGAGGTCGGGGGTCACATAATCAGGTCCTGAAGCAGGTTCCTATTGGACCACTAGGAAGGTCCTGGAGAACTTTCTCTATAAAAGGTTTGCATGGTCGCATGGCCATGCGTTAGTATCAACTTATGTTTATGAGCTTAGATACCTTGTGGTCTGTGTCTGTATGTGTTTAGGGTCAGCTGTATAGCCACTAGAATTCTGGCACCTCCGGAGAGGAGTTTGTGTATGTGAATTTAGGGCTGGCGTATAGCCACTAGAATTCCAGCACCTCCGGAGAGGAGTTGTTTGTGTGCTATGCTGACTGTATGACCACTGTATGCTACCTGCTCTGTTAGTTAGATTTTCTAATTGCCTCGAAGTCATGTCTTCTCCTCCACTGTACTGGATGTCCCAACTGACGTCAATTATTTGGACAGAGGGAGAAGATGGTTGGGTTAGACACAATTAGTAGGGGTGTGGCCAAACATAACCAAACTGCACCAAAAACTGCAATGACCTTAAGCCAACAAATGGATGCCCGGCGGGAAAAAAGACTTTTAGGGATATTATGGAGTCATATGTTAGGCTTTTTTGAAAAACTGATTTGGCATTGGAAAAGCCCTTTAAACAAACAGAATTGTGATGAAAGTATACAGAAAGAATATAATAATTGGGTTCAAAGGTTCATCATCTTTGCCTCTTTCGTAATCGACTGCGCACCCATTGCAAACATCTGAACAACACGGGCTGTGATTTCCCCAGCAGCAGTATGAGCTCTCTCCATGTTGTCGTAATGCCAATCTTATTTCATTTCTTTACAACAATGGGAAAGCTTAAGTGTATGAGTAACAGCATATTCTACAGATAAAGAAAATGTAATGTAATTTAAGAACTTTTATTGCAGATGGTTCTTTACGGGTGTCAAATTTAATGGTTGTGCATTTTCTCATTTCATGCCCTAAGCATATTTGCTCTGTTCTCATCTTAATCTCCCTTTTGCAGTCACTCCAGTAAGTAAATCGTTTTTAGTATTTTCCATCAACCTGACGTTAAGCCTAGAGCTATAGATACTGTTCAACATTTTTTCCACTGCTGGTGTCTTTCCAGTCAATCTTGATCATCGAAATACAAAACATACTAACCAGGCATTGTGAAACCAAGTTTAATGAAACTTCAGGGTTGATTTACTATAGATATTTATGTGGAGAATATCTGCCTGTGCCTGATGATGCAGAGATACGTGATGATTCACGTAATGTTAGATGATTATTGATCTAGAATTGTCTGATCAAATTCCTTTTTCAACTTAGAAGTGTTCATTAGAAGAGCTTGGACACCACTGTAGACCATCACCAATTAGACCATGAGTGACAAAGATATCAGATCTAGCATATATATTTTCATAGAAATTCCGACCCTGATTTCTCAGTAATAATGGAGGAACGGGCTGGCCATATAAAGGTATTGTGTGGACTTGTCTTTGAAAAAGCTACATACGCATATAAATAGTTTGGGGGTGACAAATTCCCTTCAATGTATGGATTGTATTATGACCTAAACATGCTTGTTGGCTAAATGATTGTCCACCAGTAGTTATTATGATCCACTTTTTTAAACCCCATTTGTTTTGAAGCAAGAGTGCTTGCCTCATCAGCAAGAACAATAGAAAGATTTTATAAATGTATGTTCTAACGGAAGTGTTCAACTAGGAGTCAAAGCTTCCGTCTTTAACGTCAGCATTGTAGAGTGGGCGCAATGAAACGATGCCCATTTGTTTCGCCATTGTCTAACATGAACGTCTAGACTGCTATGATCATAGAGCAATATAAATTCATTAATGAATCTAAATAATTCAAGTACATGTAAAAAGCAAATGAATGGAAAGGTGTTCCCTTATGGCAGTAGTTTACATAGATTTTTCAATGAAAGCCTAAACATAAATTAATAAAGGCCAAAGAAATGTTAATGATAATCCTGGTGGCTGCCCTATGGCTATTAAGGTACGACCCCATTACACAGTATATTGATTTCTCAATATCAAAATTTATTTGTTTAAGCTTCAGTTTTCAAGTATTGTCCACTATGGCAATAAGATTATCCTGAGTGTTATTAAATAAGGCTTGTGATGTCCTGTATATCAGTGTCTTGCACATATTTCAGGCGTTCAACTTTTTTGGTTTATCAAATGGGCGTTATGGAATTCAATTTTACATTTTGTCTAAGAACCATTTCTGGGTCTTTAGACACATTATATCCAATTAGTGTTTCATTTTTATGAGTTTAATTTAGAAAGGAGAGAACTATGTAGCATGTCAGATTAAGGGGGGGAGGGGGGGATGGTAAGGGTATTGATTGCAATCACCCCTGAGAAGGTATGGTCCAACAAGGACTAAGAGATAAGACAGAGTATAAACTATATCCACAAAATACTTACAGAAACATGTGGCAAGAAAAGAAGAAAAAATTATACTAATAATTACAATTCAATAAAAAGATTCACACAGGTGAGGCTTATAAGCTTAGGGATCACACAGAGGGTCTTGTCTTGCTTGAGCAAACTCAGTGAGGTAACTAGAGTCGGAATGGAACCTGTACAAAATTTGGACCTGGTTTCCCACCAGCATGTTGGTCAAATATATGGGCCCTTATAGTGTTATGCATCCTATATAGACATGCGTGTTTGCCCTTCATGTAATAATATCCTGCATACTAGCTCCTTCCTGAAATAATCTCCCCCATCCTGGGCCCCTTCCAGGAATAATGTCTCCCATCCTGGGCACCTTCCAGTAATAATGTCCCCATACTGACCCTTTCCAATAATAATAATGTTCCCATCCTAGGCACTTCCAGTAATAATGTCCCCCGTCCTGGGCCCTTTATTTAGTAATGTATCCCATCCTGGTCCCCTTTGTAAAATAATGTCCTCCATCCTGGGCAACTTCCAGTATTAATGTCCCAACTTTGACCCCTTCCTGGTATAATATACCTCAATCCTGGACCCCTTCCTGGTATAATGCTACCCATCCTGGGCCTCTTCCATTCTTCTCCAGCACATTTTAAAACGAGACAAATGAATATTCTTGCTTTCCCCCGATCAATGTCTGGAGTCCTCCTCTATAGCCAATGCAAAAGCTGACAGCTGATTTAAGTGTGCCAGCATGGGCAGCACATGGTGTCAATGCCATGTGCCGCCCTGTCATGGGAAAACTAAAGTCTGCTGTGAACCTCAAATTGGCCAGCAGTATGCATTGCATTGCAGAAAGCCTTCGGGTCTCTGTGCAGCAATATGTTTCAGCTGAATGTGCGTCCGAAGACACATATCCAGGTAAAATTGACACTGGGCCCACCTCCCACATAAAAAATGTTCATTATTTTTGTTTGTAACCTCCAAATTTTTAGCACAAAAATTTTCCTATTTTGCTAATATGCAAAAAAAAATCATATACACAACATCACTCCAAGGGACTGTGGTACATATGCAAAAAATCATGTTAAATTGTTGCAATTGATAAACCTGCCCCAACAATCTAGAAACCTCAAAACCTCACCCACAATGATGAACTGTCATGGTGTGACTGTGGGAATGCTAATGTACTCCTATACTGATGCTCAGGCTAAGAGTTCACAACTATCCCTGTCCCCAGTATTATCCCTAAAGGTGGAGATGCCTGGGCCTCATTCCTTCTTAAGCTGCTAAATAGCAGTAGTCTGTGAAGTATATGGGGAAGACAAAAAAGACAGACAGGGCAAAATGGAAGCACAAACACACAGCATTATCTCAGGGAAATGCACCAAGGAATTGAAGTGTAAAGCCCAAGTTACAATAAAGTAATATAAAGTCATTAGGGAAAAAGAAAAGGGTTAACCAAAAACTACTCTCAACAACTTAGAAAATAGCTACTAGTAACCAGTAGGGTTGAGCGACTTTTCTTTTTATAGGATCGGGTCGGGTTTCACGAAACCCGACTTTTTCAAAAGTCGGGTTGAGTGAAATCGGCCGATCCTATAGAAAAGTCGGGGTCGGGGTCGGCCGAAACACGAAACCCAATGCAGTGCATTGGGTTTCTAATGGTTCCCAGGGTCTGAAGGAGAGGAAACTCTCCTTCAGGCCCTGGGATCCATATTTAAGTGTAAAATAAAGAATCAAAATAAAAAATATTGATATACTTACACTCGGACGCGCCCTGGTTCTCACCGGCAGCCTTCCTTCCTAAGAATGAGCGCCTGAAGGACTATCGATGACGTCGCGGCTTGTGATTGGTCGCGTGAGCGGTCACATGGGCATCACGCGACCAATCACAAGCCACGATGTCATCTAAGGTCCTTCAGGCGCTGATTCTTAGGAAGGAAGGCTGCGGGTTAGAACCAGGGCGCGTCCGAGGGTGAGTATATACTTATTAGGAATATACTCACCCTCGGACGCGCCCTCGGACGCTTCCTTCCTAAGAATTAGCGCCTGAAGGACCTTAGATGACGTCGCGGCTTGTGATTGGTCGCGTGACCGCCCATGTGACCGCTCACGTGACCAATCACAAGCCGCGACGTCATCGAAGGCCCTTCAGGCGCACATTCTTAGGAAGGAAGGCTGCCGGTGAGAACCAGGACGCGTCCGAGGATGAGTATATCAATATTTTTTTATTTTTATTCTTTATTTTACACTTAAATATGAATTCCGATACCGATTCCCGATATCTTAAACATATCGGAACTCGGTATCGGAATTCCGATTCCAGATCAGAAGATCGCCGACCTCATGGCCGACCCCACACAGAGGTCGGGTCGGGTTTCATGAAACCCGACTTTGCCAAAAGTCGGCGACTTCTGAATCTGGCCGACCCGTTTCGCTCAACCCTAGTAACCAGGACATATCCACCTCTCCAGACCAGGATAGAGAAACTATTGCTGGCATCACCTGTACAGCATCGCCAGCATGTGACCAAAGGCAATCAACAACCTCAGTTCAACAAAGATTTAAGTCTTGCTTCACTGTAAATATCAAAAGACTGACCATCACTTCCAAACAGAAATCAGATATGAACAGGTGCTTACTAAGAGTAGCCATCTCCATATACAGCTAAATACCTTCCCATAGAGATGTAGACTTTAGTCTAAGAGAGGATTCACATTAGGCAGGTCCTGGCAACAAGAGTCGCCTTATCGTGGTCGCCGGGTACAAATGAATTGGTGAATTTATGAGCTAAGTATTCTCAATTTTTCATATTTTCTAGTGCAGTAATGCAATTCCAATTTCATATATTTCATGTTTACATGCTATAGCACTACAGACTGAAATTTTATTTGTTTAGTTGTATATGGAGAAGGCTACACTTAGTAAGCACCTGTTCATACCTGATTTCTGTTTGGAAGTGACGGTCAGTCTTTTGATATTTGTAAGAATCAATTGTAATTTATTCTCAACGTATTTTCCAGGGGAACTGGCCACCTTCTTGTGGTATTCCGGAGGGAGAGGTTCGTTTGAACTGAAAACACGTAGAGAATAAACTGCAATTGATACCTATACAATTGAATCCTGATAATTCTTCACCATCAGTGCAGCACATCCATATTCCTTTTCTGAAAAAAAGGTGCCTTAACATATTAAACTTTGTATACCATAAATGTGCTAAAATATCTTAGCTGTTGGCCAAATAATTTTACAGCAAAAATACCTGAAAAAAAAAAATAACAGAAAACTTACTGGATATACTAACCACTGCAAAAAGGAATAAAGAAGAAAATAAAATGATAGTGTGATTAAGTATTGACCTAAAGATGGCATCCATCATTTAAAGGCACAATACCGTATAGCTGAAGGTCTTCAAGGTTTCTAGTAGAATTAACCATGAGTCTCCTGTTGCTTTATTGGTAGCTGTCTCTACATTTATCTTAAGATCAAGGCTTTGCTGAGACCATTCCATCTATAAGTCATTGTTCATTTTTTTTAATAGTTCTTTCTGATCTTCACCATATGTTTCCTTCTAACAAATGTAGAAAAAATAAAATGGTGAGATATATTGACATTATTGTCTTCCACTGTGGTCATTCACTAATGACTACTGCACCTTTTCTTACATGTATTTCAGAAATTTATGTTGACTACGTCCTTTATATATGCTCATCTTTATTGGACCAGAATTATGGCTTACTCTCTTCCTTTCCAAATCGCACCTCACCACCTGTGCACTTGACCCCATCTCTTCCCACCTGCTCCCCAACCTCACTAACACACTCATTTCAGCCTTAACCCATCTCTTCAACCTATCGCTATCTTCTGGTACCTTCCCCTCTGCCTTCAAACATGCCACTATCACACCCATCCTCAAAAAACCTAACCTTGACCCAACTGCTATGTCCAGCTATCGCCCCATATCACTGCTCCCATTTGCTTCCAAACTCCTTGAGCAGCATGTCCATGCTCAACTTTCCTTCCACCTCTCATCTAACTCTTCTTGACAACATACAATCTGGCTTCCGCCCAAACCACTCCACCGAAACTTCCCTGACCAAAATTACTAATGACTTACTCACAGCCAAAGCTAACAGACAGTTCTCCATCTTCCTCCTTTTCAACCTGTCCACTGCCTACTGCTACATTCTTTCTTCCCTTGGCATCAAAGACCTTGCCCTGTCCTGGATTGCCTCATACCTTTCCGACTGCACATTTAGCGTTTCCCACTCCCACACCACCTCCTCATCCTGCCCTCTCTCTCTTGGAGTCCCCCAAGGCTCTGTGCTGGGGCCCCTACTCTTTTCCATCTAGACCCTTGGCCTAGGACAACTCATAAAGTCCCATGGCTTCCAGTGCCACTTGTATGCGGACGACACTTAGATCTACCTCTCTGGCCCTGATATCACCTCTCTGCTGTCCAGAATCCCGGGGTGTCTATCAGCCATATCCTCCTTCTTCACCTCTCACTTCCTAAAACTCAATGTAGACAAAACCGTACTCATCATCTTTCCTCCATCTCGCGTATCCCCCCTACCTGATCTATCTATTATGGTAAACGGCATCACACTCACTCCTGCACCTTAAATCCGCTGCCTCAGAGTAACTCTCGACTATGTCCTGTCCTTCAAACCGCACATCCAAACTCTTGCCACCTCCTGTCACCTCCAACTCAAAAATATTTCCAGAATCCATCCCTTCCTCAGCCCTCAATCTACTAAAACTCTTGTGCATGCCCTCATCATCTCCCTCCTTGATTACTACAAAACCCTCATTTGTGGCCTCCCCACTAACTTTCTTGCACTACTCCAGTCTGTCCTCAACTCTGCTGCCCGGCTAATCCACCTCTCTCCTCGCTACTCCCCTGTTTCTCCCCTCTGCAAATCCCTCCACTGGCTCCCAATTCCCCTCCCTATATCTCTGGACTAATCTCCCAATATCTTCCCTCACGTAATCTTCGATCCTCCCAAGACCTCCTACTCTCCTCCACACTTATTCATTCCTCACACAACCGCCACCATGATTTCTCCCAAATATCGCCCCCATCCTCTGGAATTCCACGCCTCAACACGTCCGATTATCCACCTCCCTCGGATCCTTCATATGGAACCTGAAAACCCATCTCTTCAGGAAAGCTTGCAGCTTGCAATAACCATTCTGCCGCCTCACCACCACCAGAGCTGCCGCCTCACTATGACCAGAGCTGCTGCACCCCCGACCTTCTGTCTCCTCCCCATTATCCCGTAGAATGTAAGTCCTCAAGGACAGGGTCCTCCCCCTCTGTACCACTCAGTCATCGTAAATTTGTTAACTGTAAATTATATGTATAAATTTGTATGTAACCCCTTCTGTACAGACCATGGAATTAATGGTGCTATATAAATAATAATAATAATAATAATAATAACTATGTTTTAAATGCTGTAGATAGGAATACTCCTTTAAGACTGGGACTACAGTGAAATGCAAAAGCTTGGACATCCCTGGTCAAAATTTGTTATTGTCAACAATTAAGCAAGTTGAAGATAAAATAATCTCTAAAAGGTCTAAAGTTAAAGATGACACATTTCCTTTGTATTTTGGGGGAAAAATGTATATCTACAGATCTGGCTGAAATTAAGAGACCACCAAATCAAAACCCTGTCATGGGCAGCCCAATCTTCAGACCTAAACCCCATTGAAAACCTCTAGAATGTAATCAAGAGGATGATGGATAGTCACAAGCCATCAAACAAAGAAGGATTGCTTACATTTTTGCGCCAGAAGCAGTGTGAAAGACTGGTGGAAAGCATGCCAAGACGCATGAAAGCTGTGATTAAAACTCATGGTTATTGGACAAAATATTGATTTCTGAACTCTTCCTTAAATTAAAACATTTGTATTCTTGTTTCTAAACGATTATGAACTTGTTTTCGTTGCATTATTTGAGGTCTGAAAGCACTGTTTTTTTTTTTTTTTAATTTGGACAATTTCTCCTTTTCAGAAAAAAATTCCCAAAATGTATTGCTTGGAAATTCGGAGACATGTTTTAGGAAGTTTATAGAATAAAACAAACAATTTTCATTTTACTGAAAAATATACCTATAAAGAGAAAAATCAGGCAAACTAAAAATTTTGCAGTGGTCTCTTACTTTTTGCCAGAGCTGTATATATATATATATATATATATATATATATATATATATATATATATACAGTGGGGCAAAAAAGTATTTAGTCAGTCAGCAATAGTGCAAGTTCCACCACTTAAAAAGATGAGAGGCGTCTGTAATTTACATCATAGGTAGACCTCAACAATGGGAGACAAACTGAGAAAAGAAAATCCAGAAAATCACATTGTCTGTTTTTTTAACATTTTATTTGCATATTATGGTGGAAAATAAGTATTTTGTCAGAAACAAAATTTCATCTCAATACTTTGTAATATATCCTTTGTTGGCAATGACAGAGGTCAAACTTTTTCTGTAAGTCTTCACAAGGTTGCCACACACTGTTGTTGGTATGTTGGCCCATTCCTCCATGCAGATCTCCTCTAGAGCAGTGATGTTTTTGGCTTTTCGCTTGGCAACACGGACTTTCAACTCCCTCCAAAGGTTTTCTATAGGGTTGAGATCTGGAGACTGGCTAGGTCACTCCAGGACACCTTGAAATGCTTCTTACGAAGCCACTCCTTCGTTGCCCTGGCGGTGTGCTTTGGATCATTGTCATGTTGAAAGACCCAGCCACGTTTCATCTTCAATGCCCTTGCTGATGGAAGGAGGTTTGCACTCAAAATATCACGATACATGGCCCCATTCATTCTTTCATGTACCCGGATCAGTCGTCCTGGCCCCTTTGCAGAGAAATAGCCCCAAAGCATGATGTTTCCACCACCATGCTTTACAGTAGGTATGTTGTTTGATGGATGCAACTCAGTATTCTTTTTCCTCCAAACACGACAAGTTGTTGTTAGGAACTGGCGGATCGCACGAAGAATCAGATGTTAAGTTATTAGGTGCATTCGCAGTCCGAGGTCCACCGTGCAGGTGAAAACCCTGCTGCTAGTAGAGACAGACGATATGGCGGTACAATAAGTATACACACATGGGTTAACTTCACCCTGTGTGAAGGAAGCGAACCCTGTTGCGTCACAGAGCCGCGGTACCGCACATAGAGCGCAAGCAAGAAGTCTCAGAACACAATCCCAAGACACAGGATTTGGGTTCAAAGACCTCATGCACTCGACACCACAACTGGGGTGTCAGAGAGACAGAAACAATAATATAAAAAGGCACGAGTGTGCGTGCGGTGCCGCACAAACAGACGCCGCTAACCACCCAGGCTTGGGTAAGGAAAGCGCACGGCGCCGTACAGGCGGTCACAGCAACTAGACGCAGTTATGTGGGTTTTGTGCTGATGGCTAGTCGGGCGCTAGATAGCTACCATCATCCGCAAACAGACAACAACACTAGGGAGGGATACTTAGGAGCTTTCATCCTTCGACATACATCCATCTACACACACACATATATTTTCAAGACAATACTAGCGCATGGCCGTGCGGTCATGCGCAGCTTATATAGTTGCAGCACAGGAAGCTGCTACCGCAGTTTTGCCCTTCCAGGACCTTCCTGGAGGTCCAATGGGACATGCTGCAGTACCTGAGCATGTGACCCTCGATCTCCAACGGGAGATCTTGCCCTGGGCATGCTCAGTGTGTGCAAATAAGGACTTAGTCCCAGAGAAGCCCGCTCGCCGCAGATCAGTGCAGGGTACAACAGGAGAGCCAGAAAAGGCAGCAGTAACCCTTAGCACAGAATCAGTCCCAGCGAGACGCTGGGAGCAACGCCTCCGCTGAGCAGACCCCACTGTGGCCGATGCCGAATGGGAGACCGCAGCAGACACAGATCGAGATTCCCCCTGTGCAGCAGAGGAAACTCGACTCCTAACATTACCCCCCCTCCTAGGGCCCCCCTCCTTGGGCCTCGCTACGCTCGAAGGCAGCAATGAGCTGCGGAGCCCGAATGTGCTCAGCAGGCTCCCAGGACCTGTCCTCAGGACCATAACCCTTCCAGTCCACCAAATAAATTTTTTTGCCACGTACCACCTTGCACCCCAAAATAGCGTTCACCTCGAAATCGTCCGTAGACGAACCCGATGTCTCGGCAGATGACTCAGAAAACCGAGACATGTATACGGGCTTAAGGAGGGACACATGAAAGGTGTCGGTGATACCAAGGCGAGGAGGAAGGGCCAGACGGTAGACCACAGGATTAACCTGTTCGAGGACCTTGAAGGGACCCAAGTAGCGAGGTGCAAACTTAGTGGACTCTACACGCAGCCTGATGTTACGGGCGGAGAGCCACACTAAATCGCCAGGAGCAAAGGTCGGGGCAGGGCGCCGATGTGCATCGGCGGAGGACCTCATTCTCTCCTTCGAGGCCCGAATGGCATCTTGAGTGCGGTCCCAAATGTCCCGTGCCTCCACTGCCCAGTCTGCCACCCTGGAGTCAGCAGAGGACACGGGCATAGGCACAGGAACCCGCGGATGCTGGCCGTAATTAAGTCGGCTACAGCATTATTAAGGGTGAACTCTGCCCATGGTAATAAAGATGCCCAGTCATCCTGCCTGGCAGAAACAAAATGTCGTAGATATGTGACCAGAGTCTGATTGGCCCTCTCTACTAACCCATTCGTCTCGGGATGATATGCGGAAGAGAGATTTAACTCAATGCTGAGAAGACGACAAAACTCTCTCCAGAACCGAGACGCAAACTGGGGACCCCGGTCACTGACAATTTTGTCTGGCATGCCGTGTAGGCGGAAGATGTGTCTTATGAACAACGCTGCCAAGGCCCGTGCAGAAGGTAACCGTGGGAGCGGCACCAAATGCACCATTTTCGAGAAATGATCGGTAATAACCCAAATGACGGTACAGCCGCGAGACTTGGGCAAACCCACTACAAAGTACATCCCGACCATCTCCCAGGGCCTGTCTGCCACCGGCAAGGGATAGAGTAACCCAGACGGCCGTTGTCGAGGAGACTTATTTTTGGCGCATGAGACACACGCCAGAACGTAATCTCTGACATCTCGGAGCATATGCGGCCACCAGTACGTCCTCGCCAGCAGCTCAGATGTCCTTTTTGTCCCAAAGTGTCCACCCACCCTGGAGGAATGAGCCCAAGAGAGAACATCCGGTCGCAAATTTATGGGCACAAAAGTCTTGCCCGGAGGCACAGACTCAAGCGACACCGGAGCCACGGTTCTCAAGCTCTCAGAAGGAACAATAAGCCGAGGCTCTCCTTCCTCCTCCTCAGATGACACAACAGAGCAAGAAAGGGCATCAGCTCGAATATTCTTCTCCCCAGCGAGATAATGGAGGGTGAAGTGGAATCGGGAGAAGAATAAGGACCATCTGGCCTGGCGAGAATTTAGCCGCTGGGCTGTTTGCAAATATAGCAAATTTTTGTGGTCTGTAAAAACTTGAAAGGGAAAACGAGCCCCCTCCAAGAGATGTCTCCACTCTGAGAAAGCCAATTTCATCGCTAGCAACTCCCTGTCCCCGATGGAATAATTCCTCTCCGCTGGGGTGAAGGTCTTGGAGAAGACGAAGCACGGATGCTTCCGACCTTGAGCATCCTTTTGGAAGAGGACTGCTCCAGCACCAACGGAAGAGGCATCCACCTCCATTATAAACGGCTTATCGACATCGGGACGATGTAGGATGGGAGCGCTAGCAAAATGAGACTTAGTAGAAGAAAAGGCCCTGGAGACCTCTTCAGACCACACTTTGGGATTTGCTCCCTTCTTGGTGAGGGCTACCAAGGGAGCTACCAAAGTTGAGAAATGGGGAATGAACTGGCGGTAATAATTAATGAACCCCATAAAGCGCTGCACCGCTTTAAGTGAATGGGGTTCTTGCCAGTCCATCACAGCCTGTAGTTTGGCAGGATCCATAGCCAATCCCTGGGCAGAGATGATATAGCCCAGGAAAGGTAAAGACTCCTGCTCAAACACACACTTCTCCAACTTTGCGTAAAGAGAGTTTGCCCGTAAGAGGTCGAAGACTCTGCCAACATCTCTCCGGTGGGAGTCAATATCTGGAGAGAAGATAAGAATATCATCCAGATAGACTACGACCGAGGTAGAAAGCATATCCCGGAAGATGTCGTTGACAAAGTCTTGGAAAACGGCTGAGGCATTACAGAGCCTGAAGGGCATCACCAGATACTCATAGTGCCCATCTCTGGTGTTAAACGCCGTCTTCCATTCGTCCCCCTCATGGATGCGAATCAGATTATAAGCTCCCCGCAGGTCTAATTTGGTAAATACCTTAGCTCCTTGTAGCCTATCAAAAAGCTCAGAAATCAGGGGCAGCGGGTACTTATTCTTAAAGGTGATGGCGTTAAGACCCCTGTAGTCTATGCAAGGACGCAATTCTCCATTCTTCTTCTGTACGAAGAAGAACCCTGCCCCTGCTGGTGACACTGACTTCCTAATAAACCCTCTTGCCAAATTCTCCTGGATGTATTTGGACATAGCCTCCGTTTCCGGGAGAGAGAGGGGATAGACACGTCCCCGAGGAGGTTCTGCTCCAGGCAAGAGATCTATAGGACAGTCATAGGGACGGTGAGGCGGAAGGGTCTCCGCGGCCTTTTTGGAGAAGACGTCTGCATAAGACCAATAGTATTTGGGGAGAGTAGAGAGATCTGTGGGTATCTCAGTGGTGGAAACCTGAACGCGCTCTTTCACACATCTGCCCTTACAGGATTCACTCCAACCCAATATCCTCCCAGAGGTCCACTCAATATGTGGGGAGTGGAACGGAGCCAGGGCATTCCCAGCAGAATCTCATCCATTCCCTCGGGAAGGACAAGAAGGGAAATAATCTCCTGGTGGGATGGGGACATGGCTAACGTGAAAGGGACAGTCTGATGTGTGATCTGTAACGGAAGTGTCGAGCCATTCACCACTCTAACGGTTACTGGTTTGGCAAGCATAACCAGAGGTACTGCGTGGAGCAGAGCAAAAGCAGAAGACATAAAATTTCCTTCTGCTCCTGAATCCACACAAAGCTCTACTGTAAGAGTGGATGTGCCTAACAGGATTGTCCCTTTAAAGGACAATTTGGAGGAAAATGCCGCTGTGTCCGGTGAACCTCCTCCAATGGTCACTAGACGCGATCGTTTTCCCGACCGCCGTGGACATTTATTAGCGTAATGTCCCGGTTGCTGGCAATTTTTACACACCACAGGTACTCGAGCGGTCTGAGACCTAGGTCCCGCTCGAGAAACCTCCATGGCCTCATGGGAGTCGGATGCCAGAACAGGAGATTCTAGAGGTTTGGTAAAGGTGGGAGCCAGCCGAAACCTCTGCCTACACTGGGTCCGCTCCAACCTCCGCTCGTTAAAACGGAGATCGATGCGGGTAGCTATAGTAATAAGCTCCTCCAGTGTGGCGGGAATCTCCCTGGTGGCCAAGGCGTCCTTTACATGATCTGCCAGTCCTTTCCAGAACACCGGAATAAGGACTTTATCCGGCCATTCCAGCTCAGAAGCTAGAGTCCGGAATAGGATGGCGAACTGGCTGACCATGGACGAAGCCTGAGTAATTGCCAACAATTGGAGCGCGGTATCGTGGGTGACACGGGGTCCCAACATGACCTGCCTCAGAGCGTCCAGGAAGATAGGAGCACTCTGTACCACACGATCACCATGTTCCCAAAGCGGCGTTGCCCACTCCAACGCCCTGCCCGACAAAAGAGACAAAATGAATCCCACCCTCGCCCATTCCGTAGGAAAACGTGCAGTCAGCAGCTCGAGATGTATGGAGCACTGGCTCACGAATCCCCGACATAGCTTACTGTCACCAGCAAACTTGTCTGGAAGCGGGAGACGGGATAAGGTCGGAGCAGGGGTGGCAGCAGACAAACTGGCTGCAACTGTACTTGCAGCCTGAACAGCGACAGCAGTAACGTCCACAGCTGAGGTTGCACGCTCTAGAGCCGCCAACCTACCCTCCAGTTGCTGGATGTACCGCTGTGAACGCTGATCGTCCATCATTACTAGCCAGACCTTGGCGCTAGTATTCTGTTAGGGACTGGCGGAACGCACCAAGAATCAGATGTTAAGATATTAGGTGCGTTCGCAGTCCGAGGTCCACCGTGCAGGTGAAAACCCTGCTGCTAGTAGAGACAGACGATATGGCGGTACAATAAGTATACACACATGGGTTAACTTCATCCTGTGTGAAGGAAGCGAACCCTGTTGCGTCACAGGGCCGCGGTACCGCACATAGAGCGCAAGCAAGAAGTCTCAGAACACAATCCCAAGACACAGGATTTGGGTTCAATGACCTCATGCACTCGACACCACAACTGGGGTGTCAGAGAGACAGAAACAATAATATAAAAAGGCACGAGTGTGCGTGCGGTGCCGCACAAACGGACGCCGCTAACCACCCAGGCTTGGGTAAGGAAAGCGCACGGCGCCGTACAGGCGGTCACAGCAACTAAACGCAGTTATGTGTGTTTTGTGCTGATGGCTAGTCGGGCGCTAGATAGCTACCATCATCCGCAAACAGACAACAACACTAGGGAGGGATACTTAGGAGCTTTCATCCTTCGACATACATCCATCTACACACACACATATATTTTCAAGACAATACTAGCGCATGGCCGTGCGGTCATGCGCAGCTTATATAGTTGCAGCACAGGAAGCTGCTACCGCAGTTTTGCCCTTCCAGGATCTTCCTGGAGGACCAATGGTACATGCTGCAGTACCTGAGCATGTGACCCTCGATCTCCAACGGGAGATCTTGCCCTGGGCATGCTCAGTGTGTGCAAATAAGGACTTAGTCCCAGAGAAGCCCGCTCACCGCAGATCAGTGCAGGGTACAACAGGAGAGCCAGAAAAGGCAGCAGTAACCCTTAGCACAGAATCAGTCCCAGCGAGACGCTGGGAGCGATGCCTCCGCTGAGCAGACCACACTGCGGCCGATGCCGAATGGGAGACCGCAGCAGACACGGATCGAGATTCCCCCTGTGCAGCAGAGGAAACTCGACTCCTAACAGTTGTGTTTCTACCAAACAGTTCCAGTTTGGTTTCATCAGACCATAGGACATTCTCCCAAAACTCCTCTGGATCATCCAAATGCTCTCTAGCAAACTTCAGACGGGCCCGGACATGTACTGGCTTAAGCAGTGGGACACGTCTGGCACTGCAGGATCTGAGTCCATGGTGGCGTAGTGTGTTACTTATGGTAGGCCTTGTTACATTGGTCCCAGCTCTCTGCAGTTCATTCACTAGGTCCCCCCGCGTGGTTCTGGGGTTTTTGCTCACCGTTCTTGTGATCATTCTGACCCCACGGGGTGTGATTTTGCGTGGAGCCCCAGATCGAGGGAGATTATCAGTGGTCTTGTATGTCTTCCATTTTCTAATTATTGCTCCCACTGTTGATTTCTTCACTCCAAGCTGGTTGGCTATTGCAGATTCAGTCTTCCCAGCCTGGTGCAGGGCTACAATTTTGTTTCTGGTGTCCTTTGACAGCTCTTTGGTCTTCACCATAGTGGAGTTTGGAGTCAGACTGTTTGAGGGTGTGCACAGGTGTCTTTTTATACTGATAACAAATTTAAACAGGTGCCATTACTACAGGTAATGAGTGGAGGAAAGAGGAGACTCTTAAAGAAGAAGTTACAGGTCTGTGAGAGCCAGAAATCTTGATTGTTTGTTTCTGACCAAATACTTATTTTCCACCATAATATGCAAAAAAATGATAAAAAAACAGACAATGTAATTTTCTGGATTTTTTTTCTCAGTTTTTCTCCCATAATAATAATAATAATAATAATAATAATAATAATAATAATCTTTATTTATATAGCGCCAACATATTCCGCAGCGCTTTACAGTTTAACAGTTTCAAACACAAAAGTCATAGTTGAGGTCTACCTATGATGTAAATTACAGATGCCTCTCATCTTTTTAAGTGGTGGAACTTGCACTATTGCTGACTGACTAAATACTTTTTTGCCCCACTGTATATATACATACATGTATATATAATTTGGAAAAATTCAAAAAAGTTCATTTTTTTTCTCATTGATGTACACTCTACATCCCATCTTGACTGACAAAAACAGAAATGTGGAAATTTTTATAAATTACTTTAAAAAGATATACTGAAATATCACATGGTCATAAGTATTCAGACCCTTTGCTCAGTATTGAGTAGAAGCACCTTTAGAGCTAGTAAAGCCATGAGTCTTTTTGGGAATGATGCACCAAGTTTTTCACACCTGGATTTGGGGATCTTCTGCCATTCTTCCTTGCAGATCCTCTCCAGTCCGGTCATGTTGGTAGGTGAACGTTGGTGGACAGCCATTTTCCGGTCTCTCCAGAGATTCTCAATTGAATTTAGGTCAGGGATCTGGCTGGGCCAGTCAAAAATGGTCACAGAGTTGTTCTGAAGCCACTCCTTTGTTATTTTAGCTGTGTGCTTAAGGTCATTGTCTTGTTGGAAGGTGAACCTTCAGCCAAGTCTGAGGTCCATAGCACTCTGGAAGAGGTTTTCATCCAGTATATCTCTGTACTTGGCCTCATTCATGTTTTCTTCAATAGCAACAAGTCATCCTGTCCCTGCTGTTGAAAGATACCCCATAGCATGATGCTGCCACCACCATGTTTCACTGTTGGGATTGTATAGGGCAGGTGATGAGCAGTGCCTGGTTTTCTCCACACATACCTCTTGTAACTATCACCAAAAAGGTGCATCTTCATCTCATCAGACCAGAGAATCTTGTTTCTCATAATCTGGGAGTCCTTCATGTGTTTTTTTTAGCAAACTCTATGCGGGCTTTCATATGTCTTGCACTGAGAAGCTTCCGTTGGGCCACTCTGCCATAAAGGCTCGACTCATGGAGGACTGCAGTTATAGTTGACTTTGTGGAACTTTCTCCCATCTCTCTACTGCATCTCTGGAGCTCAGCCACAGTGATCTTGGGGTTCTTCTTTACCTCTCTCACCAAGGCTCTTCTCCCACGATTGCTCAGTTTGGCTACATGGCAAGGTCTAGGAAGACTTCTGGTGGTTGCAAACTTCTTTCATTTACGGATTATGGAGGCCACTGTGCTCTTAGGAACCTTGAGTACTGCAGAAATTATTTTGTAACCTTCGCCAGATCTGTGCCTTGCCATAATTCTGTCTCTGAGCTCATTGTCCAGTTCTTTTGACCTCATGATTCTCATATGGTCTGACATGCCCTGTGAGCTGTGAGGTCTTATATAGACAGGTGTGTGACTTTCCAAATCAAGTTCTATCAGTTTAATTAAACACGGCTGGACTCCAATGAAGGAGTAGAACCATCTCAAGGAGGCTCACAAGGACATGGACAGCATGCAACTTAAATATGAGTTTTTCTGAGCAAAGGGTCTGAATACTTATTACCAATTGATAGTTCAGTTTTTCTTTTTTTTAAATATTTACAAATATTCTACATTTCTGATTTTTTTCAGTAAAAATAGGGTGCAGAGTGTACATTAATGAGAAAAAATGAACTTTTTTTAAATCACATTGTATAAATTATATAAGTTTATTTGCATTTTGCAGTGAGAAATAAGTATTTGCTTCCTCTGGCAAACAATACTTAACACTTGGTGGTAAAACCCTTGTTGGCAAGCACAGCAGTCAGATGTTTTTGTAGTTGATGATGATGAGGTTTGCGAACATGTCAGGAGGAATTTTGGTCCATTCCTCTTTGCAGATCATCTCTAAATCATTAAGATTTTGAGGCTATCACTTGATTAAGGTCTGGAGACTGGCTAGGCCACTCCATGACCTTAATGTGCTTCTTTTTGAGCCACTCCTTTGTTGCCTTGGCTGTATGTTTTGGGTCATTGTCTTGCTGGAATACCAGCCACGACCCATTTTTAATGTCCTAGCGGAGTGAAGGAGGTTATCACTCAGGATTTTACGGTACATGGCTCCATCCATTCTTACATTGATGCAGTGAAGTAGTCCTGTGCCCTTAGCAGAGAAACACCCCAAAACATAGTGTTACCACATCCATGCTTGACAGTGGGAACGATGTTCTTTGGGTCATAGGCAGCAATTCTCTTCCTCCAAACACGGCGAGTTGAGTTAATGCTAAAGAGCTCAATTTTTGTCTCATCTCCCAATCATTCACAGAATCATCCAGGTGTTCATTAGCAAACTTCAGACCGGCCTGCACATGAGCCTTCTTCAGCAGGGGGACCTTGCAGGCACTGCAGGATTTTAAAGCTTTACGGCATAATGTGTTAACAATGTTTTTTGGTGACTGTGGTCCCAGCTGCCTTGAGATCATTAACAAGTGCCCCCTGTGTAGTTTTAGGCTGATCTCTCACCTTCTTAATGATAAAGGATACCTCACAAGGTGAGGGTTTGCATGGTGCCCCAGATCGATGCTGATTGACAGTTATTTTGGATTTCTTCCATTTTCTTACTATTGCACCAACAGTTGTCTCCTTCTCACCCAGCATCTTACGTATGGTTTTGTAGCCCATTCCAGCTTTGTGCAGGTCTGTGATCTTTTACACAAAATTAGAAAAAAACGGCTAGAAAAGCCGCAGCCAGCTCACCGACCAGACCATCACGGCATGGGGCACGGAACTTCGTCCTGACTTGAACGTGAAGCAGCAGCAATAGAAAAACTTGGTGAATGTTCCAGCTCCATAAAATGGTAAAATTCTTTATTAATCCATAACGTAGAGTTAAAACAGGATAATCCTAACAGTGGGTGGAAGCAAACAGGTGAATGCAAAAAATTAGAGTAACGCGTTTCGATCTATACAGATCTTACTCATGCCTCTAACTAACATATACTAGTGGTTCTACATATAGTACCTGCTAGCCCATCACGATCATACCTGTCACATGATTTATCTCAAGGTCCTAAACCTCACAAAAAGGACTGACCGATGTGATATATAAAATAACTGAAATCATAACACATAACACAAATTATTAACAATAATGATACATCATTTCATTTCTCTTGTTTAAACCCATGGGGAATCTAGTTTTTAAATTATAGATCCAATACGCCTCTTTTGTGACAAGGCGACTCCTGACATCACCCCCATGGCTCTGATTTTTAACCTGTTCTATACCGTGAATTTTCATCGCCGTGGTGTCTCCACTGTGACTTGTGAGGAAATGTTTTGCTACCATTGAGATGTTTCTATTGGCAATATTATAATTGTTAATATCTCTCAAGTGTTCAGAAACTCTTGTTTTCAACTTCCTCGTGGTGCACCCTACATAAGAAACCTGACAACTGAGACAATCAATTTTGCATACCACATTTTTAGTGTGGCAATTGATAAAACTTCTGATACTAAAAGTATTGGACTTGTCTGAATCAGTGAAAGTATTGCCTAATTGACTGTGCGCACAAGTGCTACACGCAGTGGTACCGCATCTGAAAAAATCCTTACACTCTAACCATGTGCTGGATTTAGATTTAGATGTAAATAAATTTGGAGAGATGATGTTGCTAATAGTGGTCGCTCTTGTGGCCACTATATTAATACCATCCTTCAGGATGTCAGTCAATGTTTGATCCTCATATAATATCGGTAATCTCTAAGGCTAGTTTCACACTAGCGTTTACCTGATCTGCGGTGGGCTGCGGACTTCCTCCGTGAAGCCCCGCCCTCCGCTGCACCTCTGCTGCTAGCTCTGCCTACATTTGCATGCGGCCCGCATGCGGCCTGCGTACCTATATTTAACATTAGGTACGCAGGTCGTGCGGCTGTATGCGGATGGTGCAGCATGCGTCGTTTTGCCGCATGGGTCATTTTGATGATGCGGCGACCAGCGTAGGACGCAGCCTGTAGTATTTTTTTTCCGCATCTTCAAAATGACGCATGCGGCACCATCCGCATACAGCCGCACGACCTGCGTACCTAATGTTAAATATAACCAGGCATTTTGATGACCATGGGTTATAGTAATGAGTCCATCCACTCACACAAATGTTCTGTCATTGAACCTACATCTGATACTCTTGGTCTCATTGTCAGCAACCCACTACTCTTGTGGACTTTAGGGAGGCCATACATAATGGGTAATATCGGGGACTGCACATATAAGTAATCTGCTTGCTTTTTATTAAGGACTCGCAAGCTAAGACCTTCCTCAATAATACTACCAATTTTCTCATTATATTCTTTAGTAGGATTATTTCTCAATTTCTCATAAGTGGTATTATCAGAGAGGAGTTCATACTTCAGCTTGCACCTTTTGAGGTTGTCTATTGTGGATTTTGACATGTGCCTAGGATCATTATCCATTTGTAGAAACCTGTTATGAACTGGTGATTCAGAACCACAATGGACCTGGTGGTTATGAGCACACAAAGTGACCTGATAGTTACTAATAACATAGGACGAGCTCTGAGACGTGGGAACTCTGCTGACCGCAATACCTAATCGTATCATACCACACTAGAGGTAGCCGTGGAGCGCTCCTGACCAGACCTAGGCGCCTCGGGCACAGCCTGAGAAACTAGCTAGCCCTGAAGATAGAAAAACAAGCCTACCTTGCCTCAGAGAAATTCCCCAAAGGAAAAGGCAGCCCCCCACATATAATGACTGTGAGTAAAGATGAAAATACAAACACAGAGATGAAATAGATATTAGCAAAGTGAGGCCCGACTTACTGAATAGACCGAGGATAGGAAAGATAGCTTTGCGGTCAGCACAAAAACCTACAAACAACCACGCAGAGGGCGCAAAAAGACCCTCCGCACCGACTAACGGTACGGAGGTGCTCCCTCTGCGTCTCAGAGCTTCCAGCAAGCAAGAAAAACCAATATAGCAAGCTGGACAGAAAATATAGCAAACAAAAGTAACACAAGCAAAACTTAGCTTATGCAGAGCAGACAGGCCACAAGCACGATCCAGGAGAGAGAGCAAGACCAATACTGGAACATTGACTGGAGGCAAGGAACAAAGAACTAGGTGGAGTTAAATAGAGCAGCACCTAACAACTTAACCTCGTCACCTGAGGAAGGAAACTCAGAAGCCGCAGCCCCACTCACATCCACCAGAGGAAGCTCATAGACAGAACCAGCCGAAGTACCACTCATGACCACAGGAGGGAGCTTGACCACAGAATTCACAACAGAAACCATCCTTATTTCAACTTCAGCTTATTTACAGATGGTGTTAGGTTTACCTCAAGAATTGTTGAAATTTAATTAATCCATTATTCCCTCTACCTGGGAAATATTCCCTGTGCCATTGGCTGTAACACGGCCATGATTGATCAACCTCAATGCTTAATTGTTAGTGAGATGCTCTATTCCTGAAAATTTTCTCCACACATACCTTTGATCATTGTGGCCAAAGAGTTCTATTTTAACCTCATCAGTTCACAGAACTTGTTTCCAAAATGCATCAGGCTTGTTTAGAAGTTCTTTTGCATACTCAATATTAGTGAGTATATTCGTTAGGAGTCGGTACTTGGCGAATAATGCGGTACTTGCGGTACTCGAATCCTAGCGAGTATATCACTACTTGCCTCGCAATATTCGTATCTCCTGCCCAGCATTAGCCAATCACAGTAATGCCGCAGCCTTCTTGGTTGTGGGCGGCATTACTGTGATTGGCTGGCTGCGCAGAGTCATAGATGAATCATCATAGTAGGCTATGACTCATAGGCTCTATAAAAGCCCTGCCGGTGCCATTTTCTGCACATTGCATCTGGAACACAGCTAGCGCTAGCATAGGGGGAGTGTGAGCAGCTGCTGGGGAGAGTTGTGCTTTTGGAAATCATCCAGAAATCATCTAAAAAAAGCACAAAAGCTCTAGTGAGAGCTAATCTACTAGTAGGTGACTGTAGTAGTACAGGGAGACAGGCAGGAGAGTTACAGTACATACATAGTACTTCCATATCTCTGCTCTTGCTGAAAGTACTGTATAAGGTCAGGGAGTAATGACAGTTTTCACAGCTATTTTTGGGGACACATTTACCCCTGCAGGACAATTTTTTTGCTCTTGCAGTGCTGTTTGCACACTGAATAGCATGCACGTTACTGCACAACTGACACGCAGCCAGCTCCGTTGTCTTCTGTGGTGACTGTCGAGCAAAATATTCAGTGTTAAACTCATTTAAATTTTTTTGCCCTTATGGTGCTGTTTGCACACCGAATAGCACGCACGTTACTGCACAACTGACATGCAGCCACCAGCATTGTCTTCTGTGGTGACTGTCGAGCAAAATATTCAGTGTTAAACTCATTTCAATTTTTTTGCCCTTATGGTGCTGTTTGTACACCGAATAGAATGCACGTTACTGCACAACTGACACGCAGCCAGCACCATTGTCTTCTATGGTGACTGGTGGGCAAAATATTCGGCGTTAAACTCAGGACAATTTTTTTTGCCCTTACAGTGCTGTTTGCACACCAAATAGCACACACGTTACTGCACAACTGACACGCAGCCAGCACCATTGTCTTCTGTGGTGACTGGCAAGCAAAATATTCGGAGTTAAACCCAGGCCAATTTTTTGCCCTTACGATGCTGTTTGCACACCGAATAGCACGCACGGTACTGCACAACTGACACTCAGCCAGCACCGTTGTCTTCTGTGGTGACTAGTGAGCAAAATTTTCTGCTTTAAACTCAGGCCAATTTTTTTTACATTGCAGACAGTCCTCCTGTTTGTAAAACACAAAGCAGTACTAGGCTGTAGTGCTACCTTCCACAAAGCATGAACTGCTCCTTGTTCCCCAATATCTGCGTCTGAACATCTGCAACTATGTCACAAAAACCCAAAATTCCCAAAAAGCCTGTTGTGAAGGGACAGGGACGTGGACGTGACCGTGGGGATGTCAGTGGTGCCTGACAAGGGAGACAGGGAGATAGAAGAAGGTTGATGCATCTATATGTTCCTGACGAAAATTCCTGGTCTGGAATGTAAACGTGTCTGGAAGCCAGAAGAGCAAGAGCAGATACTGTCTTGGATGGCAGATAAGGCCTCAATTAAATTTTTTAGTAGCACCCAATCCTCCACGACCACACAGTCTACTGTTGATACTAGGGTTGAGCGACTTTTCTTTTTTTCGAAAGTCGGGTCGAGTGAAATCGGCCAATCCTATAGAAAAGTCGGGGTTGGGGTCGGCTGAAACACGAAACCCAATGCAGTGGATTGGGTTTCTAATGGTTCCCAGGGTCTGAAGGAGAAGAAACTCTCCTTCAGGCCCTGGGTGTTATGGACCTGGTGGTTAGGAGCACCCGGAACGACCTGATGGTTAAACTCACACAGGACAAGCTCTGGGAAGTGGGAGCTCTGCTGACCGCAACCCCTAATCCTATCACACAACTAGAAATAGCCGTGGAGCGTACCTAACACGACCTAGACGCCTCTTCACAGCCTAAGAGCTAATTAGCCCTAAAGATAGAAAATAAAGCCTACCTTGCCTCAGAGAAATTCCCCAAAGGAATAGGCAGCCCCCCACATATATTGACTGTGAGTTAAGATGAAAGTCACAATCACAGAAATGAAACAGGTTTCAGCAAAGGGAGGCCAGACTTACTAAACAGACAAGATGGAAGAACTAGAAGCAGAAATATCTACAGGTAACTTTGACATAGTGAGAATAACCGAGACATGGTTAGATGAAAGCTATGACTGGGCAGTTAACTTACAGGGTTACAGTCTGTTTAGAAAGGATCGTAAAAATCGGAGAGGAGGAGGGGTTTGTCTCTATGTAAAGTCTTGTCTAAAGTCCACTTTAAGGGAGGATATTAGCGAAGGAAATGAGGATGTCGAGTCCATATGGGTCGAAATTCATGGAGGGAAAAATGGTAACAAAATTCTCATTGGGGTCTGTTACAAACCCCAAAATATAACAGAAACCATGGAAAGTCTACTTCTAAAGCAGATAGATGAAGCTGCAACCCATAATGAGGTCCTGGTTATGGGGGACTTTAACTACCCGGATATTAACTGGGAAACAGAAACCTGTGAAACCCATAAAGGCAACAGGTTTCTGCTAATAACCAAGAAAAATTATCTTTCACAATTGGTGCAGAATCCAACCAGAGGATCAGCACTTTTAGACCTAATACTATCTAATAGACCTGACAGAATAACAAATCTGCAGGTGGTCGGGCATCTAGGAAATAGCGACCACAATATTGTACAGTTTCACCTGTCTTTCACTATGGGGACTTGTCAGGGAGTCACAAAAACACTGAACTTTAGGAAGGCAAAGTTTGACCAGCTTAGAGATGCCCTTAATCTGATAGACTGGGACAATATCCTCAGAAATAAGAATACAGATAATAAATGGGAAATGTTTAAGAACATCCTAAATAGGCAGTGTAAGCGGTTTATACCTTGTGGGAATAAAAGGACTAGAAATAGGAAAAACCCAATGTGGCTAAACAAAGAAGTAAGACAGGCAATTAACAGTAAAAAGAAAGCATTTGCACTACTAAAGCAGGATGGCACCATTGAAGCTCTAAAAAACTATAGGGAGAAAAATACTTTATCTAAAAAACTAATTAAAGCTGCCAAAAAGGAAACAGAGAAGCACATTGCTAAGGAGAGTAAAACTAATCCCAAACTGTTCTTCAACTATATCAATAGTAAAAGAATAAAAACTGAAAATGTAGGCCCCTTAAAAAATAGTGAGGAAAGAATGGTTGTAGATGACGAGGAAAAAGCTAACATATTAAACACCTTCTTCTCCACGGTATTCACGGTGGAAAATGAAATGCTAGGTGAAATCCCAAGAAACAATGAAAACCCTATATTAAGGGTCACCAATCTAACCCAAGAAGAGGTGCGAAACCGGCTAAATAAGATTAAAATAGATAAATCTCCGGGTCCGGATGGCATACACCCACGAGTACTAAGAGAACTAAGTAATGTAATAGATAAACCATTATTTCTTATTTTTAGGGACTCTATAGCGACAGGGTCTGTTCAGCAGGATTGGCGCATAGCAAATGTGGTGCCAATATTCAAAAAGGGCTCTAAAAGTGAACCTGGAAATTATAGGCCAGTAAGTCTAACCTCTATTGTTGGTAAAATATTTGAAGGGTTTCTGAGGGATGTTATTCTGGATTATCTCAATGAGAATAACTGTTTAACTCCATATCAGCATGGGTTTATGAGAAATCGCTCCTGTCAAACCAATCTAATCAGTTTTTATGAAGAGGTAAGCTATAGGCTGGACCACGGTGAGTCATTGGACGTGGTATATCTCGATTTTTCCAAAGCGTTTGATACCGTGCCGCACAAGAGGTTGGTACACAAAATGAGAATGCTTGGTCTGGGGGAAAATGTGTGTAAATGGGTTAGTAACTGGCTTAGTGATAGAAAGCAGAGGGTGGTTATAAATGGTATAGTCTCTAACTGGGTCGCTGTGACCAGTGGGGTACCGCAGGGGTCAGTATTGGGACCTGTTCTCTTCAACATATTCATTAATGATCTGGTAGAAGGTTTACACAGTAAAATATCGATATTTGCAGATGATACAAAACTATGTAAAGCAGTTAATACAAGAGAAGATAGTATTCTGCTACAGATGGATCTGGATAAGTTGGAAACTTGGGCTGAAAGGTGGCAGATGAGGTTTAACAATGATAAATGTAAGGTTATACACATGGGAAGAAGGAATCAATGTCACCATTACACACTGAATGGGAAACCACTGGGTAAATCTGACAGGGAGAAGGACTTGGGGATCCTAGTTAATGATAAACTTACCTGGAGCAGCCAGTGCCAGGCAGCAGCTGCCAAGGCAAACAGGATCATCGGGTGCATTAAAAGAGGTCTGGATACACATGATGAGAGCATTATACTGCCTCTGTACAAATCCCTAGTTAGACCGCACATGGAGTACTGTGTCCAGTTTTGGGCACCGGTGCTCAGGAAGGATATAATGGAACTAGAGAGAGTACAAAGGAGGGCAACAAAATTAATAAAGGGGATGGGAGAACTACAATACCCAGATAGATTAGCGAAATTAGGATTATTTAGTCTAGAAAAAAGACGACTGAGGGGCGATCTAATAACCATGTATAAGTATATAAGGGGACAATACAAATATCTCGCTGAGGATCTGTTTATACCAAGGAAGGTGACGGGCACAAGGGGGCATTCTTTGCGTCTGGAGGAGAGAAGGTTTTTCCACCAACATAGAAGAGGATTCTTTACTGTTAGGGCAGTGAGAATCTGGAATTGCTTGCCTGAGGAGGTGGTGATGGCGAACTCAGTCGAGGGGTTCAAGAGAGGCCTGGATGTCTTCCTGGAGCAGAACAATATTGTATCATACAATTAGGTTCTGTAGAAGGATGTAGATCTGGGGATTTATTATGATGGAATATAGGCTGAACTGGATGGACAAATGTCTTTTTTCGGCCTTACTAACTATGTTACTATGTTACTATGTTACTATGTTACTGAGGATAGGAAAGGTATCTTTGCGGTCAGCACAAAACACTACAAAAAGACCACGCAGAGTGTGCAAAAAGACCTCCGCACCGACTCACGGTGCGGAGGTGCCACTCTGCATCCCAGAGCTTCCAACTAGCAAGGCAAGATCATGATAGCCAACTGGACAAGGAAACAATGAACAAATAAATAACTAGCAGGGACTTAGCTTCTGCTGGAGTAGACAGGTCACCAGAAAGATCCAAGAGCGAACTGAACCAGTACAAGAACATTGACAGCTGGCATGGAGTAACGATCTGAGTGGAGTTAAATAGAACAGCCAGTCAAAGAATAAACTACGTCACCTGTGGAAGGAACCTCAGAAGCAGCAGCTCCACTCACAGCCACCAAAGGGAGTCCATGGACAGAACTCGCCGAAGTACCATTCATGACCACAGGAGGGAGTTCAATAACAGAATTCACAACAGTACCCCCCCCCCTTGAGGAGGGGTCACCGAACCCTCACCAGAGCCCCCAGGCTGATCAGGACGAGCCAAATGAAAGGCACGAACTAGATCGGCAGCATGAACATCAGAGGCAAAAACCCAGGAATTATCCTCCTGACCATAACCCTTCCATTTGACCAGGTACTGGAGTTTCCGTCTCGAAATACGAGAATCCAAAATCTTCTCCACCACATACTCCAACTCCCCCTCGACCAACACCGGGGCAGGAGGATCAACGGAGGGAACCATAGGCGCCACGTATCTCCGCAATAACGACCTATGGAACACCTTTTGGATGGCAAAAGAAGCTGGAAGGGACAAACGAAATGACACAGGATTGAGAACTTCAGAAATCTTATACGGACCAATGAAACGAGGCTTAAACTTAGGAGAGGAAACCTTCATAGGAACATGACGAGATGACAACCAAACCAAATCCCCAACACGAAGTCGGGGACCAACACAGCGCCGGCGGTCAGCGAAACGCTGAGCCTTCTCCTGGGACAATGTGAAATTGTCCACCACATGAGTCCAAATCTGCTACAACCTGCCTACCACCGTATCCACACCAGGACAGTCCGAAGGCTCAACCTGCCCTGAAGAGAAACGAGGATGGAAACCAGAATTACAGAAAAAAGGCGAAACCAAAGTAGCCGAGCTAGCCCGATTATTAAGGGCGAACTCAGCCAAAGGCAAGAAGGACACCCAATCATCCTGATCAGCAGAAACAAAGCATCTCAGATATGTTTCCAAAGTCTGATTAGTTCACCAAAACCTCGAAACAAACTGGGAACCTCTGTCCAAGACGATGTTCTCCGGAATGCCATGCAAACGAACCACATGCTGGAAAAACAATGGCACCAAATCAGAGGAGGAAGGCAATTTAGAAAAGGGTACCAAATGGACCATCTTAGAGAAGCGATCACAAACCACCCAAATGACCGACATCCTTTGAGAGACAGGGAGATCTGAAATAAAATCCATGGAAATATGCGTCCAGGGCCTCTTCGGGACCGGCAAGGGCAAAAGAAACCCACTGGCACGAGAACAACAGGGCTTAGCCCGAGCACAAGTCCCACAGGACTGCACAAAAGAATGCACATCCCGTGACAAAGAAGGCCACCAAAAGGATCTAGCCACCAAATCTCTGGTACCAAAGATTCCAGGATGACCCGCCAACACCGAACAATGAACCTCAGAGATAACTCTACTAGTCCATCTATCAGGGACAAACAGTTTCTCCGCTGGACAACGGTCAGGTCTATCAGCCTGAAACTTCTGCAGCACGCGCCGCAAATCAGGGGAGATGGCAGACAAAATTACCCCCTCTTTGAGAATACCCACCGGCTCAGGAACACCTGGAGAGTCAGGCACAAAACTCCTTGACAGGGCATCAGCCTTCACATTCTTAGAGCCCGGAAGGTACGAAACCACAAAATCAAAACGGGAGAAAAACAGCGACCATCGAGCCTGTCTAGGATTCAACTGTTTGGCAGACTCGAGATAAGTCAAATTCTTGTGATCCGTCAAGACCACCACGCGATGCTTGGCTCCTTCAAGCCAATGTCGCCACTCCCCGAATGCCTACTTCATGGCCAACAACTCTCGATTACCAACATCAAAATTGCGCTCAGCAGGCGAGAATTTTCTAGAAAAGAAGGCACATGGTTTCATCACCGAGCCATCAGAACTTCTTTGCGACAAAACAGCCCCTGCTCCAATCTCAGAAGCATCAACCTCGACCTGAAATGGGAGCGAAACATCTGGCTGGCACAACACAGGGGCAGAAGAAAAACGACGCTTCAACTCCTGAAAAGTCTCTACAGCCGCAGAGGACCAATTGACCACATCAGCACCTTTCTTGGTCAAATCAGTCAACGGTTTAGCAACACTAGAAAAATTAGCGATGAAGCGACGGTAAAAATTAGCAAAGCCCAGGAACTTCTGCAGGCTCTTCACAGATGTCGGCTGAGTCCAATCATAAATGGCCTGAACTTTAACAGTGTCCATCTCGATAGTAGAAGGGGAAAAAATGAAACCCAAAAATGAAACCTTCTGAACCCCAAAGAGACATTTCGACCCCTTCACAAACAAGGAATTCGCACGAAGGACCTGGAACACCATTCTGACCTGCTTCACATGAGACTCCCAATCATCCGAAAAGACCAAAATATCATCCAAATACACAATCATGAATCTATCCAGGTACTTTCGGAAGATGTCGTGCATAAAGGACTGAAACACAGATGGAGCATTAGAAAGCCCGAATGCCATAACCAGGTACTCAAAATGGCCCTCGGGCGTATTAAATGCTGTTTTCCATTCATCGCCCTGTTTAATTCGCACAAGATTATACGCCCCTCGAAGATCTATCTTGGTGAATCAACTAGCCCCCTTAATCCGAGCAAACAAATCAGATAGCAGCGGCAAAGGGTACTGAAATTTGACTGTGATCTTATTAAGAAGGCGGTAATCAATACAAGGTCTCAAAGAGGCATCCTTCTTGGCCACAAAAAAGAACCGTGCTCCCAACGGTGATGACGACGGGCGAATATGACCTTTCTCCAAGGATTCCTTTATATAACTCCGCATAGCGGCGTGCTCTGGCACAGATAAATTAAACAGTCGGCCCTTAGGAAACTTACTACCAGGAATCAAATTGATAGCACAATCGCAATCCCTATGAGGAGGTAAGGCACCGGATTTGGGCTCTTCAAATACATCCCGGTAATCTGACAAAAACTCAGGGACTTCAGAAGGAGTGGAAGGCAAAATTGACAGCAATGGAACATCACCATGTACCCCCTGACAACCCCAGCCGGACACAGACATGGATTTCCAATCTAATACTGGATTATGGACCTGTAGCCATGGCAACCCCAAAACGACCACATCATGCAGATTATGCAACACCAAAAAGCGAATATCCTCCTGATGTACAGGAGCCATGCACATGGTCAATTGAGTCCAGCACTGAGGCTTATTCTTGGCCAAAGGCGTAGCATCAATTCCTCTCAATGGAATAGGATACTGCAAGGGCTCCAAGAAAAAACCACAGCGCCTGGCAAACTCCAAGTTCATCAAAATCAGGGCAGCGCCTGAATCCACAAATGCCATAACAGAATAGGACGACAGAGAGCAAATCAGAGTAACGGACAAAAGAAATTTAGACTGTACCGTACCAATGGTGGCAGACCTAGCGAACCGCTTAGTGCGTTTAGGACAATCGGAGATAGCATGAGTGGAATCACCACAGTAAAAACACAGCCCATTCCGACGTCTGTGTTCTTGCCGTTCAGCTCTGGTCAAAGTCCTATCACACTGCATAGGCTCAGGCCTATGCTCAGAGAATACCGCCAAATGGTGCACAGCTTTGCGCTCACGCAAGAGCCGATCGATCTGAATGGCCAAGGACATAGACTCATTCAGACCAGCAGGCGTGGGAAATCCCACCATTACATTCTTAAGGGCTTCAGAAAGACCCTTTCTGAAAATTGCCGCCAGGGCACACTCATTCCACTGAGTAAGCACAGACCACTTTCTAAACTTCTGACAGTACACCTCCGCTTCATCCTGACCCTGACACAAAGCCAGCAAGATTTTCTCTGCCTGATCTGTTGTGAATTCTGTGATCAAGCTCCCTCCTGTGGTCACGAGTGGTACTGCGGCTTCTGAGTTTCCTTCCTCAGGTGACGAGGTTAAGTCGTTAGGTGCTGCTCTATTTAACTCCACCTATTGCTTTGATCCTGGCCTCCAGCCAATGTTCTAGTATTGGTCTTGCTTCCTCCTGGATCGTTCCTGTGGCCTGTCTGCTCAGCATAAGCTAAGTTCTGCTTGTGTTACTTTTGTTGCTATATTTTCTGTCTAGCTTGCTTTTTTGGTATTGCTTGCTTGCTGGAAGCTCTGAGACGCAGAGGGAGCACCTCCGTACCGTTAGTCGGTGCGGAGGGTCTTTTTTGCCCCTCTGCGTGGTTGTTTGTAGGTTTTTGTGTTGACCGCAAAGCTATCTTTCCTATCCTCGGTCTATTCAGTAAGTCGGGCCTCACTTTGCTAAATCTATTTCATCTCTGTGTTTGTATTTTCATCTTAACTCACAGTCATTATATGTGGGGGGCTGCCTTTTCCTTTGGGGAATTTCTCTGAGGCAAGGTAGACTTATTTTTCTATCTTCAGGACTAGCTAGTTTCTCAGGCTGTGCCGAGTTGCATAGGGAGCGTTAGGCGCAATCCACGGCTACCTCTAGTATGGTTTGATAGGTTTAGGGATTGCGGTCAGCAGAGTTTCCACGTCTCAGAGCTCGTCCTATGTTTTATGGTTTTTGTCAGGTCACTTGTGTGCTCTGAACTTCAAGGTCCATTGTGGTTCTGAATTACCTATTCATAACACTGATCCACTGAATTTGGTTCATCATAAAGCAATCCAAGTGCCAGAAAAAACGCATCTACATTACGCAATGCAGGACCTCTTGGCGCAAGGGAAAATGCCCAGTCTTGAGGGTCACCACGCAACAAAGAAATAATGATTTTTACTTGTTGAACGGGGTCACCAGAGGAGCGGGGTTTCAAAGCTAGAAACAGTTTACAATTATTTTTGAAATTCAGGAACTTAGATCTATCCCCAGAAAACAAATCAGGAATTGGAATTCTAGGCTCTAACATCGGATTCTGAACCACAAAATCTTGAATGTTTTGTACCCTTGCAGTGAGATGATCCACACAAGAGGACAGACCTTGAATGTCCATATCTACACCTGTGTCCTGAACCACCCAGTGGTTTAGGGGAAAAGAAAGACAAAAAACACTGCATAGAAAAAAAAATGGTCTCAGATCTTCTCTTATCCCTCTATTGAGATGCATCAATACTTTGGGCCAGCTGTACTGTTATGGACCTGGTGGTTAGGAGCACCCGGAACGACCTGATGGTTAAACTCACACAGGACAAGCTCTGGGAAGTGGGAGCTCTGCTGACCGCAACCCCTAATCCTATCACACAACTAGAAATAGCCGTGGAGCGTACCTAACACGACATAGACGCCTCTTCACAGTCTAAGAGCTAACTAGCCCTAAAGATAGAAAATAAAGCCTACCTTGCCTCAGAGAAATTCCCCAAAGGAAAAGGCAGCCACCCACATATATTGACTGTGAGTTAAGATGAATGTCACAAACACAGAAATGAAACAGGTTTCAGCAAAGGGAGGCCAGACTTACTAAACAGACTGAGGATAGGAAAGGTATATTTGCGGTCAGCACAAAACACTACAAAAAGACCACGCAGAGTGTGCAAAAAGACCTCCGCACCGACTCACGGTGCGGAGGTGCCACTCTGCATCCCAGAGCTTCCAACTAGCAAGGAAAGGAAACAATGAACAAATAAATAACTAGCAGGGACTTAGCTTCTGCTGGAGTAGACAGGTCACCAGAAAGATCCAAGAGCGAACTGAACCAGTACAAGAACATTGACAGCTGGCATGGAGTAACGATCTGAGTGGAGTTAAATAGAACAGCCAGCCAAAGAATAAACTACGTCACCTGTGGAAGGAACCTCAGAAGCAGCAGCTCCACTCACAGCCACCAGAGGGAGTCCATGGACAGAACTCGCCGAAGTACCATTCATGACCACAGGAGGGAGTTCGATAACAGAATTCACAACACCTGGGATCCATATTTAAGTGTAAAATAAAGAATCAAAATAAAAAAATATTGATATACTTACCCTCGGACGCGCCCTGGTTCTCACCGCCAGACTTCCTTCCTAAGAATGAGCGCCTGAAGGACCTTCGATGACGTCGCGGTTTGTGATTGGTCGCGTGAGCGGTCACATGGGCGTCACACGACCAATCACAAGCCGCGACATCATCTAAGGTCCCTCAGGTGCTGATTCTTAGGAAGGAAGGCTGCGGGTTAGAACCAGGGTGCGTCCGAGGGTGAGTGTATACCTATTAGGAATATACTCACCCTCGGACGCGCCCTCGGACGCTTACTTCCTAAGAATTAGCGCCTGAAGGACCTTAGATGACGTCGTGGCTTGTGATTGGTCGCGTGACCGCCCATGTGACCGCTCACACGACCAATCACAAGCCGCGACGTCATTGAAGGCCCTTCAGGCGCTCATTCTTAGGAAGGAAGGCTGCCGGTTAGTACCAGGGCGCGTCCGAGGGTGAGTATATCAATATTTTTTAATTTGTATTCTTTATTTTACACTTAAATATGAATTCCGATACCGATTCCCGATATCTTAAACATATCGGAACTCGGTATCGGAATTCCGATTCCAGATTCAGAAGATCGACGACTTTATGGCCGACCCCACACAGGGGTCGGGTCAGGTCTCATGAAAGTCGGCGACTTCTGAATCTGGCCGACCCGTTTCGCTCAATCCTAGTCAATATACAGAATGCTGGGTCATCCAATCTCAAACCTATTCCTACTTCCTCCCCCGTCTGCAGTCACAGGAAACATTTGACCCCATGCTTTGCCACTCCGATGATCTGTTTGGTACATATGATCCTTTGGTTGCCTCTGGCCTCTCAATGCACAACATTGAAGAGGAACGTGAGGAGGTATCGTCTGTTCATGGCCAAGTATTTGAAAACCCGAAAGCCAGCGGAAAGCCACTTTCAGCCACGTGATATACCGGCTCAAGAGGTGGAAGCTGATGATGATGAGACACAGTTGCCATCTGGCCAGCCAACAATATCAACATGGAAGGAGGATGACATGGACAATGAGGTGGTCGATAATGTGTCCACTGATCCAACCTGGACCATTGGTACGCATAGCCAACACAGCAGGACAGAGGAAGAAGTTGGATACGTAGCACCAACAAAGGCACCAAGGGCTACTGGTTTAAGCAGAGTGTGAAGTGTGTCAACGGTTGCCAAGAGAAATCCCTCTGTGCCCAAGTTAAGGCAAGGGGGTGTTCATTGTCTGGAGTTTTTTTAGGATAGTCCTTCTGAACCCAACATTGTCATTTGTAGCATCTGCCATACGAAGCTGAGCAGAGGCCAGGGCAAAGCCAAACTGAGCACCACCAGTATGCATAAACACATGGCAGCCAAGCACCCTTGTCGGTGAGTGCAACAACAGGGTACAAAATCAGTGTCTGCGGGTCGCCTGTGATCCGTCCTTCCCAATCTGCTGGCCAGGAAGCAGGTGCTCATACATCCTGCTCACAAGCTGTGGTTGCAGAGACACAGGACACAGCAATCCCATCCACTTGTTTGTCCCAGCCAAGCGTCCAATTGTCCGTGTCCCAGATTTATGAAAGGAAGCGTAAATACCAACCCACAAGCACAAATACTAAACGCGCACATTGCCAAGTTGCTAGCCGTGGAGATGTTGCCATTTTGGGCTTGTGGGGACAGAGTCTGTCTATAATCTGTTGGCTGTGGCTGCCCCACGATACTCTTTTTCCAGACGGCACTATTTTTCTTGGTGTGCAGTCTCTGCGTTACACCAGCACGTGCTAAACAATCTAAAGCGTGCTCACACCAATGCCGTAACCGGGAAGGTCCACCTAACAACAGACACGTGGAAAAGAAGTTGTGGACAGGGATGATACATTTCTGTCACGGCACACTGGCTGAACATGGTGGAGGGTGGGACAAAGTCGCAAACAGGAACATCACATATCCTATACACGTCACGTATAGTGGGCCAAACCTCAGTCATGGTTTCCGCCTTATCATATACAGTGGGGCAAAAAAGTATTTAGTCAGTCAGCAATAGTGCAAGTTCCACCACTTAAAAAGATGAGAGGTGCCTGTAATTTACATCATAGGTAGACCTCAACTATGGGAGACAAACTGAGAAAAAAAAATCCAGAAAATCACATTGTCTGTTTTTTTAACATTTTATTTGCATATTATGGTGGAAAATAAGTATTTGGTCAGAAACAAACAATCAAGATTTCTGGCTCTCACAGACCTGTAACTTCTTCTTTAAGAGTCTCCTCTTTCCTCCACTCATTACCTGTAGTAATGGCACCTGTTTAAACTTGTTATCAGTATAAAAAGACACCTGTGCACACCCTCAAACAGTCTGACTCCAAACTCCACTATGGTGAAGACCAAAGAGCTGTCGAAGGACACCAGAAACAAAATTGTAGCCCTGCACCAGGCTGGGAAGACTGAATCTGCAATAGCCAACCAGCTTGGAGTGAAGAAATCAACAGTGGGAGCAATTAGAAAATGGAAGACATACAAGACCACTGATAATCTCCCTCGATCTGGGGCTCCACGCAAAATCCCACCCCGTGGGGTCAGAATGATCACAAGAACGGTGAGCAAAAATCCCAGAACCACGCAGTGGGACCTAGTGAATGAACTGCAGAGAGCTGGGACCAATGTAACAAGGCCTACCATAAGTAACACACTACGCCACCATGGACTCAGATCCTGCAGTGCCAGACGTGTCCCACTGCTTAAGCCAGTACATGTCCGGGCCCGTCTGAAGTTTGCTAGAGCGCATTTGGATGATCCAGAGGAGTTTTGGGAGAATGTCCTATGGTCTGATGAAACCAAACTGGAACTGTTTGGTAGAAACACAACTTGTCGTGTTTGGAGGAAAAAGAATACTGAGTTGCATCCATCAAACACCATACCTACTGTAAAGCATGGTGGTGGAAACATCATGCTTTGGGCTGTTTCTCTGCAAAGGGGCCAGGACGACTGATCCGGGTACATGAAAGAATGAATGGGGCCATGTATCGTGAGATTTTGAGTGCAAACCTCCTTCCATCAGCAAGGGCATTGAAGATGAAACGTGGCTGGGTCTTTCAACATGACAATGATCCAAAGCACACCGCCAGGGCAACGAAGGAGTGGCTTCGTAAGAAGCATTTCAAGGTCCTGGAGTGGCCTAGCCAGTCTCCAGATCTCAACCCTATAGAAAACCTTTGGAGGGAGTTGAAAGTCCGTGTTGCCAAGCGAAAAGCCAAAAACATCACTGCTCTAGAGGAGATCTGCATGGAGGAATGGGCCAACATACCAACAACAGTGTGTGGCAACTTTGTGAAGACTTACAGAAAACGTTTGACCTCTGTCATTGCCAACAAAGGATATATTACAAAGTATTGAGATGAAATTTTGTTTCTGACCAAATACTTATTTTCCACCATAATATGCAAATAAAATGTTAAAAAAACAGACAATGGGATTTTCTGTTTTTTTTTTTCTCAGTTTGTCTCCCATAGTTGAGGTCTACCTATGATGTAAATTACAGACGCCTCTCATCTTTTTAAGTGGTGGAACTTGCACTATTGCTGACTGACTAAATACTTTTTTGCCCCACTGTACATCAAGTCTCCCCTCTTCCTGCTCCTCCTTCCCCTCCTCATACTATGCTGAATTACCCTCAACATCACTCCCAAATTGGGAGCTGTGCAGCAGCGCATCGGCAATGCGGCAACACCGTCTTCTGAAGCTGATCTGTTTAGGTCACTCCCTAGTCTTGTAGACACAAGAGAACAATCATGGAAACAGGAACACATGAGCTACTTGCACAGTGAACAAGTCTGTAGGAACATGCTCACACACCACCAAGAAACTTGAAGACACAAAAGAGCATAGTAAAACCAAAAACACTCAGTTTCAAAAAATCACAGTAATCTGCAAGTGCTAGTAAAAAGATGTAAAAAACAGGGTATTTGGTTGATAGGGTTTTTGCAAAAAATGTATACTAAGCTGCTCCACCAAACGTCAAGGTATACCCATATAGAGCAGTCCTAACTGATGTATGCAATCCCTATCTGATGTATTTAAAAATCTGATCATCTGTATATTACCTGTGTGAACAGGGTTCAGAGAGGAAATGTCCTTGTGGACATGCTGAATGGAACAGCTTTTGTGCAGATAGCCCACAAGGAGTGGTGGGTAACTCCCTAGTCTTGTAGACACAAGGGAACAATCATGGAAACAGGAACACATGAGCTACTTGCACAGTGAACAAGTCTGTTGGAACACACTCACACACCACCAAAAAACTTGAAGACACAAAAGAGCATAGTAAAACGAAAAACATTCAGTTTCAATAAATCACAGTAGTCCGCAAGTGCTAGTAAAAAGATGTTTTTTACATCTTTTTACTAGCACTTGCGGATTACTGTGATTTTTTGAAATGAGTGTTTTTGGTTTTACTATGCTCTTTTGTGTCTTCCTCACTACAACCTGTCCGGTCTTATGTGTTCCTCTGATCCGACGCCGCTTGCGTTGGATTCCGAGGGCCACTCATGCTCAGCTTGGATTCTAGTTTTTATGAGGCCTGGGAGAGTTCTATGCAAGTCCACAGAAGATACGGCATACTGACGTCATGACGTGCACCTTGGACTTTGGTGCATATGTGCAGTATCTTCTGGGGTCTCATGAAAGCCAGAAATCCCACGTCAGTGTGAGAGGCCCAAGGATTCCAGCTTGAGGGACAGCGTATCAGAAGTAGTGGTGAGGCCCAGATAGGTGACAGTTAGTAGAAGACATGTTAAGTAAATTGGGCAGCACACTGCAGCGCCAAAACATGCAAACTTGAAAACACGAAATTTGAACTGCATTACTGCACTAGAAATATGAAAAATGAGAGCTTTTAGCGCATAAAAATGGCCAATTTTATGTGTACCTCGTAGCCACTTTACGGCATCTCTCTTATACGAGGTCCTACGCTTGACCTACCTCGCTGAGAATAAACGTCTCCATCTGAATGGGTACATGTGAAACCTCTTCTTGGACTCAAATTCTCTCTCTCTGTGGAGGGGTATTGGACCTACTATAATTAAAACACCTGAAGCTAGGAGGCAGGGAGTGCACGATCAGAAGGCTAGAAAATACATTTCAAAAACCTGATCTGCACATCCAAACATAGACTGAGTGTGAACAGGTGCTGAACCCAGAGTCGCCAACTCGTATATAGTTAAGTAAATAGGGCAGCACACTGCAGCGCCAAAACATGCAAACTTGAAAACACGAAATTTGAACTGCATTACTGCACTAGAAATATGAAAAATGAGAGCTTTTAGCACATAAAAATGGCCAATTTTATGTGTACCTCGTAGCCACTTTACGGCATCTCTCTTATACGAGGTCCTACGCTTGACCTACCTCGCTGAGAATAAACGTCTCCATCTGAATGGGTACATGTGAAAGTAGGTCCAATACCCCTCCACAGAGAGAGAGAATTTGAGTCCAAGAAGAGGTTTCACATGTACCCATTCAGATGGAGACGTTTATTCTCAGCGAGGTAGGTCAAGCGTAGGACCTCGTATAAGAGAGATGCTGTAAAGTGGCTACGAGGTACACATAAAATTGGCCATTTTTATGCGCTAAAAGCTCTCATTTTTCATATTTCTAGTGCAGTAATGCAGTTCAAATTTCGTGTTTTCAAGTTTGCATGTTTTGGCGCTGCAGTGTGCTGCCCTATTTACTTAACTATATACGAGTTGGCGACTCTGGGTTCAGCACCTGTTCACACTCAGTCTATGTTTGGATGTGCAGATCAGGTTTTTAAAAAGTTAGTAGAAGACAGACCGGAGAGGTGAGCAATAAGGTGAATATAAGGATTTTTATTATTTCTAAACATTTTGATAGTTGTTTATGGATAAGAAAAATGACGGCTCGCTGAATTTGCGGAAGCAAAAATAATTATAACCTATGGCCTGTTCCGCGCATACGCCCATATGCCGTTTTGCGGTGGAGCTGGGACACAAGCCCCAATGGAACCCAATGACGTGCAACTAAGAGCAAAGTGAAGGCAACCTAATCATATTTCTCAACAATACAAATATCATGTGGAATTATATTTCAGATGAATATCATGAATTATGTTTTCCATTGTCTAATGAAACTGTAGCCCCATAAACTTGCACAATATGATATATTGTGTGATCTGCATTTTCATGTCAGCGAGTCATAATACAAATATTCAGTAAATCACATATCTTAAATATAAAGATCCAGCAACAGTTATAAGGACATCCCATACATTTCAGATGTTTTTTTGTTATGTTCACTCCTCCACCCTATCCTACTCGAACATAGATGAAATAGCTGACATGTGATCATGAAAACAATATCAGATTTAAAGTCTAGACAAAGACATTTTATTATAGGAGCTTTCTGCATTAGGTTACATTGTCTTCTTATGTATATGACAAGAGATATCAAGTGTCGGCAGAAACAGAAAGAAATAAAAATGATCTTTTCTGGATTGCAACATTTTAGTAGAGAATCTGTTTTTATCTTGAGATTGCAAGTGTGAACAAATGGATCACTTGCCAATTCTCCATCAACCTTTGTTGCCCTTGCTAATCTTTTGTGAGTATATAAGTTGCTCTTCTGGATTGGATTTCAGCTCCAAGCAATCTCTCTAAGTATCAAATACCTGGTAGTTATTGTGAAGGGATGTGTAAAACAGGTAACCTCAGATGCAGGAAAGGTAAGGTCTCCTCCATGACATGTATTTATTGGTTCACCTTTGTCTACTGGTCCTTCAAAGCCTTGGGTTGGTCATGGTCAACACAACGGGAGGTGAGCCTTCGACCCTTGACTAATTTTGTATACTGTTTTCTTTATAGGAACTTAGTTGGTTGTAATAGAGCAGAATTTTTCTTTTTTTGCCTGAAGATACTTGAATCATGATCTCATTGCCTTATTCAAGAAAAATAATATTACTCTTCATTCCTCAAGCAGCTTATTGATGTATGGCTCAACTGCATAAACTATAAAAAGGTCTATGATGACTTGCTGTCAGCTCTATGTATAAGATAGGGAGTTTTTGTTGGAAAAATCTCAAGATGAAATAGCGTCCCAGTTTCTAACAGTATTGTATGACAGATGGGTTAGATAGAGATAATGCTGCACAATACTTCTTTAGTTATCCTTTAGCAAACAGATAGACAGGTCCTTTTCAACTTGCAATTGTAGGCACATTTTGTTCCATTTTAAAAGAATGCAAGAAATATTTTCCTGATTTTTATCTGCTTTTAATTAAATTTCGACAACAAAGAAAACTTTTGTCTGACTATGGAACGAAATTGGTTTGGTCCAAATGTTGATTTTTCCATGTATTAAAGTGGTGGGGATAGAAGGAAATACATACACTTAGTGATGAAAGTCAGATGAAATATACGCCTTGAATGTTCTAGAATATTGTGAAATTCGCTGTTGTGTGTCCTTAGACATGTGCACCTGATGTTACATGCTACGTGATTAAAAAGATACTAACGGGTAAACAATGCTTACAATCAGCTTCTTATGTATAGTATTAGTAGGTCAAACTATGGCAGGAGGCTAGGGCCGTGGGGTCTAGAGAGCAACCTTCTCATGGCAAACCTTCTTAGAAACTGAGAACACTGTTCAGTTTCAATGAATCTTATAATGGGATTTTTTTTTGCTGAACATATGGCACTAATAATCTAAAAATCAGTCCTAGGTACCATGATACATTTTCACCAATTCCAAATCTAAGTGGGTTCCTGAAAGAGTCAAGCAAGCAAGAAGGTGTCTCCTGACTTTGGTTTTCCATAAGGCAACGTAGGATTCTTCACCGTGTGCACGATTTTTACTTTTGATGATTACGGTACTTTTATAATTTAACATGTCAAGTGCTGTCTGTCAATCCGAAGGGTTAATAAACCTAAACCTGAATATTTAAGAAAGTAAAAAATTAGGCTTTGTCTTTCTTAAGAGAACATCTGCGCGCAGAATTATTGTGCAACTATAAGTGTGTAGAATTATTATGCAAATAAATGAAAAATGTAAATTTTCCATCTCGATTGTTTGTTTTCATCTAATAAAGGGAGAATAATAATCAAACAGCTCAAAATATACAAAATATATTTCTGAAATTTCTATAAAAATATCAGAGACCATTATAGCAATATAGCTGCCCTTCGTCTCAATAACAGTCATAAACTCCATCCATAGAGTCTGTCAGTTTCGTAATCCACTGACACTCCACTTTTTTGGCAGCGCCAATCGCAGTTCCAGACACTGATCAGAGAGGTGACTGTTTTCCTTCACCATAAATCTCCATTTTAAGAAGGGCCCATAAGTTCTCAATCGGGTTCAGACTCTAATGATGCAATGGAGCATTGTCCTGCGTAAAAATTAGGGTGGTCTTGAAAGATGCAGACTTTTTCTTGCTTGAAGAAAGAGTTTTCTAACAACTGGAAGTAGGGTTGAAGTTGATTTTGAGTTCATCTTCAGCCCAAAAAAGTACAAAAAGCTCATCTTTAATAATACCAGCTCACAGCAGTACCTGTTATGAACTGGTGGTTTAGGAGCAACATGGGACGAGCTCTGAAGGAGGTGGTACCTGTACTGACCGCAGTCCCTAAGCTCAACACAACACTAGAAGTAGCCGTGGGATGCTCCTGTCACTCCCTAGGCACCTCGTCACAGCCTGAGAATTAACTACCCCTAAAGATAGAAACAGAAAAACTATCTTGCCTCCGAGAAAATCCCGAAAGGATAGATAGCCCCCCACAAGTAATGACTGTGAGTGGAGAGGGAAAAGACATACACAGAATGAAACCAGGATGTAGCACAGGAGGCCAGTCTAGCTAGATAGATAGGACAGGATAGAATACTTTGTGGTCAGTATTAAAAACTACAAAAATCCACACAGAGTTTACAAAAATCTCCACACCTGACTAAAGGTGTGGAGGGTAAATCTGCTTCCCAGAGCTTCCAGCTTAACTGAATTAATCCATACTGACAAGCTGGACAAAACATAGAATGCACAGAACGAATAAGTCCACAACATGTGGACAGAAAAGAGCAAAGCAAGGACTTAACTTTGCTGAACTGGTCAGGATATCAGGGAAATCCAAGCAAAAATGTGAATCCAAACAGGAACCATTGACAAGTGGCACTGGCTGAAGGAAGAGCCAGGCATAAATAGCCGAGCAGAAAGACAATCAGTGGAAGCAGCTGCAGACTGCTAAATCCAAGGAGCAGCCATTCCACTTAAAACCACCAGAGGGAGCCCAAGAGCAAAACTCACAAAAGTGCCACTTACAACCACCGGAGGGAGCCCAAGAGCGGAATTCACAACAGTACCCCCCCTTGAGGAGGGGTCACCGAACCCTCACCAGAGCCCCCAGGCTGATCAGGACGAGCCAAGTGAAAAGCACGAACCAAATCGGCGGCATGGACATCGGAGGCAACAACCCAAGAATTATCCTCCTAGCCATAACCCTTCCACTTGACAAGATACTGAAGCCTCCGCCTCGAAAAACGAGAATCCAAAATTTTCTCAACCGTATATTCCAACTCTCCCTCAACCAATACCGGGGCAGGAGGATCAACCGAGGGAACAACATATCTCCGCAACAAAGATCTATGGAAAACATTATGAATGGCAAAAGAGGCTGGAAGAGCCAAACGAAAAGACACCGGATTAATAATTTCAGAAATCTTATAAGGACCAATAAACCGAGGTTTAAACTTAGGGGAAGAAACCTTCATAGGAACATGACGAGAAGACAACCAAACCAAATCCCCCACACGAAGCCGGGGACCAACACACCGACGGCGGTTAGCAAAACGTTGAGCCTTTTCCTGAGACAACGTCAAATTGTCCACCACATGAGTCCAAATCTGCTGCAGCCTGTCCACCACAGAATCCACACCAGGACAATCAGAAGGCTCAACCTGCCCCGAAGAAAAACGAGGATGAAAACCAAAATTACAAAAGAAAGGTGAAACCAAAGTAGCCGAAGTAGCCCTATTATTAAGGGCAAACTCGGCCAATGGCAAGAAAGCCACCCAATCATCCTGATCAGCAGACACAAAGCATCTCAAATAGATTTCCAAGGTCTGATTAGTTCGCTCAGTTTGGCCATTAGTCTGAGGATGAAACGCCAAAGAAAAAGACAAATCAATGCCCATCAATGCCCATCCTAGCACAAAAGGCCCGCCAAAACCTAGAGACAAACTGAGAACCTCTGTCAGACACAATATTCCCCGGAATGCCATGCAAACGAACCACATGCTGAAAAAACAATGGAACCAAATCTGAGGAGGAAGGCAACTTAGGCAACGGTACCAGATGGACCATTTTAGAGAACCGGTAACAAACAACCCAGATAACAGACATCTTCTGGGAAACAGGAAGATCCGAAATAAAATCCATGGAAATATGCGTCCAGGGCCTCTCAGGGTCCGGCAAAGGCAAAAGCAACCCACTAGCGTGGGAACAGCAAGGCTTGGCCCGGGCGCAAGTCCCACAGGACTGCACAAAAGCACGCACATCGTGCGACAAGGAAGGCCACCAAAAGGACCTAGCAGCCAAATCTCTGGTACCAAAAATCCCAGGATGACCAGCCAACACTGAACAATGAACCTCAGTAATTACCTTACTTGTCCATCTATCAGGAACAAACAGCTTCCCCACTGGACAGCGGTCAGGCTTATCAGCCTGAAATTCCCGAAGCACCCGCCGCAAATCAGGGGAGATGGCAGAAAGAATCACCCCTTCCTTAAGAATGCCAACCGGCTCAAGGACTCCAGGAGAATCAGGCAAAAACTCCTAGAGAGGGCATCAGCCTTAACATTCTTAGATCCCGGAAGATACGAGATCACAAAATCAAAATGGGAGAAAAACAGGGACCATCGAGCCTGTCTAGGATTCAGCCGCTTGGCCGACTCGAGGTAAATCAGATTCTTATGATCAGTCAAGACCACAACGCGGTGCTTAGCTCCCTCAAGCCAATGTCGCCACTCCTCAAACGCCCACTTCATAACCAACAACTCTCGATTGCCGACATCATAATTGCGTTCCGCAGGCGAAAACTTTCTGGAAAAAAAAGCACACGGTTTCATCAAAGAACCACCAGAATCCCTCTGAGACAAAACGGCCCCTGCCCCCATCTCAGAAGCGTCAACCTCAACCTGAAAAGGAAGAGAAACATCCGGCTGATGCAACACAGGGGCAGAAGTAAATCGGCGTTTAAGCTCCCGAAAGGCCTCAACAGCCGCAGAGGACCAATTTGTCACATCAGCGCCTTTCTTTGTCAAATCAGTAAGGGGCTTAACCACACTGGAAAAGTTGGCAATGAAACGGCAATAGAAATTAGCAAAGCCCAAAAATTTTTGAAGGCTCTTCACAGATGTGGGTTGAATCGAGTCATGAATAGCTTGGACCTTAACAGGATCCATTTCCATAGACGAGGGAGAAAAAATAAAACCCAAAAAAGAGACCTTCTGAACTCCGAATAGGCACTTAGACCCCTTCACAAATAAAGCATTATCACGGAGGATCTGGAATACCATCCTGACCTGCTTCACATGAGACTCCCAATCATCAGAAAAAATCAAAATATCATCCAAATATACAACCATGAATTTATCAAGATAATTGCGGAAAATATCATGCATGAAAGATTGGAACACAGATGGAGCATTAGAGAGCCCGAATGGCATCACAAGGTATTCAAAATGGCCTTCGGGCGTATTAAATGCAGTTTTCCATTCGTCACCCTGTTTAATACGAACAAGATTATATGCCCCTCGAAGGTCAATCTTAGTAAACCAACTAGCCCCCTTAATCTGAGCAAACAAATCAGAAAGCAAAGGCAAGGGGTATTGGAATTTGACCGTGATCTTATTAAGAAGACGATAATCTATACAGGGTCTCAAGGAGCCATCCTTCTTAGCAACAAAAAAGAAACCCGCTCCCAATGGTGACGAAGACGGCCGAATATGCCCCTTCTCCAAAGATTCCTTAACATAACTCCGCATGGCAGCATGCTCTGGCACAGACAGATTGAAAAGTTGGCCCTTAGGGAACTTACAACCTGGAATCAAGTTAATAGCACAATCACAGTCCCTATGTGGAGGAAGGGAACTGGACTTGGGCTCATCAAATACATCCTGGATATCCGACAAAAACTCAGGGACCTCAGTAGAGGGGGAAGAGGAAATTGACATCAAAGGAACGTCACTATGTACCCCTTGACAACCCCAACTAGTCACAGACATAGTTTTCCAATCCAGCATCGGATTATGTTCCTGTAACCATGGAAAACCCAGTACAACAACATCATGCAGGTTATGCAACACCAGAAAACGGCAATCTTCCTGATGTGCTGGAGCCATGCACATGGTCATCTGCGTCCAGTACTGAGGTTTATCCTTGGCCAATGGTGTAGCATCAATGCCCCTCAAAGGAATAGGGCTCTGCAAAGGCTGCAAGGAAAAACCACAGCGCCTGGCGAATTCTAAGTCCATTAAGTTCAGGGCAGCGCCTGAATCCACAAATGCCATGACAGAAAAGGACAACAATGAGCAAATCAGGGTCACAGATAAAAGAAATTTAGGCTGTACAGTACTGATGGTAACAGACCTAGCGACCCTCCTAGTACGCTTAGGGCAATCAGAAATAACATGAGCAGAATCACCACAGTAAAAACACAGCCTATTCTGACATCTGAATTCCTACTGTTCTGTTCTAGTCAAAATCCTATCACATTACATAGGCTCAGGACTCTGCTCAGAGGACACTGCCATATGGTGCACAGCTATGCGCTCGCGCAGACGCTGATCAATCTGAATGGCTAGAGACATAGATTCGCTCAAACCAGCAGGCGTTTGGAAGACCAGAAGAACGGGGTTTCAAAGCAAAAAACAATTTGCAGTTATTTTTAAAGTTCAAAAACTTGGATCTGTCCCCAAAAAACAAATCAGGAGTAGGAATTTTAGGCTCCAAAGTCGGAGTCTGGACGACATAATCTTGGATACTCTGTACTCTTGCAGCAAGTTGATCCACATGAGAAAACAAACCATGAACATCCATGCCAGAGCATAAATCCTGAACCACCCAGAGATCAAGAGGAAAAAAAAAGACAAAACAGAGCACAGAAAAAAAAATGGCTCAGAAATTTTTTTCCTTCTTTTGAGATGCATTTAATTCATTTTTGGCCACTTGCACTGTTATGAACTGGTGGTTTAGGAGCAACATGGGATGAGCTCTGAAGGAGGTGGTACCTGTACTGACCGCAGTCCCTAAGCTCAACACAACACTAGAAGTAGCCGTGGGATGCTCCTGTCACTCCCTAGGCACCTCGTCACAGCCTGAGAATTAACTACCCCTAGATAGAAACAGGAAAACTATCTTGCCTCAGAGAAAATCCCCAAAGGATAGATAGCCCCATACAAGTAATGACTGTGAGTGGAGAGGGAAAAGACATACACAGAATGAAACCAGGATGTAGCACAGGAGGCCAGTCTAGCTAGATAGATAGGACAGGATAGAATACTGTGCGGTCAGTATTAAAAACTACAAAAATCCACACAGAGTTTACAAAAATCTCCACACCTGACTAAAGGTGTGGAGGGTAAATTTGCTTCCCAGAGCTTCCAGCTTAACTGAATTAATCCATACTGACAAGCTGGACAAAACATAGAATGCACAGAACGAATAAGTCCACAACATGTGGACAGAAAAGAGCAAAGCAAGGACTTAACTTTGCTGAACTGGTCAGGATATCATGGAAATCCAAGCAAATATGTGAATTCAACCAGGAACCATTGACAAGTGGCACTGGCTGAAGGAAGAGCCAGGCATAAATAGCCGAGCAGAAAGACAATCAGTGGAAGCAGCTGCAGACTGCTAAATCCAAGGAGCAGCCATTCCACTTAAAACCACCGGAGGGAGCCCAAGAGCAGAACTCACAAAAGTGCCACTTACAACCACCGGAGGGAGCCCAAGAGCGGAATTCACAACAGCTACCCCACCTTCACTTTATTGGTGTCTGAATGGAAGTAGAGGTCTGTGCCCATTAATGATCCTTCCATCTGCTCCAACAAGAATCACTTTCATCTCATCAGCCCATAAATCTTTTGAACAATCCGTATCAGATATTTCTTGGCTCATTCTTGATATTTCATCTTGTGTGGCTTTTTTAGCGATGGTTGGGTCTCAGCCTCCTCACCTTGGCCATGTCATTGAGCAGTAAACACCTTGTACTTCTGTGTCTTGCTCAGTGGTGGTTGGGTTTTAGCCTTCCTTACCTCGATCATGCTTATGTGCACTCAACAACATGTATTTCTGTGTCTAGTTCATGGCAGTCAGGATTCAGTCTTTCCTACCTAGGCTATATTTCTGAGCAATGAATGCCTTGTACTTCTGTGTCTTGTGTCTTGCTCAGTGGTGGTTGGCTTTCATCCTTCTTATCTCGGCTGTGTCTCTGTCCACTGAACACTTTGTACTTCTGTTTATTGTTCGTTTCTTGGGAGAGTTTCAGCCTTGCTTACCTCGTCCATGTCTCTGAGCACTGAACACCTTGTACTTCTTAGCTTCCAGGGAGATTGCAGCCCTGGAATATGACAGAACTGGAGATAATGGCCTCTTGGTAGCTTCACATTTTGATAGTTCTCACATTTTTAGCAGTTAACATGTAACTTTTTTTCAACTTGTTTTTTGCGACTCGTTAACTATTTGCAAGACATTTTTGCTGATTCTGTGATCGCCCCAATATCTTAGCAATTTCAGGAGAGCTGCATTCCTCTGTAAGCCTTGTAAAAAAATTTGACTTTTCAGAATTTAATCTATTTTTTGGCCTTTTTTGCAATAGAAAAAAAGGCAAACTAACAATTCTACACAACTTTGACCAGGTGAATATAACTCTTTGATTATTTTCTGACTTTTGAGTTTTTATTTAACTTGGACAACCATTTTTTTGTGGTCCAATTATTGTGAGTAAAATGTCACCATAATGCTGCTTCTTCATATGTCTGGACATTTGCATACACTTTCACAGGATAGTAGAAAAATGTTAGATTACAATAGGACCCATTGCTGTTCTCCATCAATCACTAGAAAAATCATCACTAAAACCTGGCCATTCCATTCCTACCCATTGCACGACTGAAACAAGTCAGAGCTTGAATGGTGGAGTAGTCACTCTTGTATACTGGCATGTTATTCTTTTATTAATATTTATGGCATCTAAATAGCCTGGAGCTGTACTTGGATGCTTTTGGTTGGTTCTCCAGGCCTCAACACATCCGATTATCCACCGGATCCTTCAGATGGAACCTGAAAACCCATCTCTTCAGGAAAGCCTACAGCCTGCAATAACCATTCTGGCACCTCACCAACCACCCATGCTGCCGCCTCACCAACCACCCGTGCTGCCACCTCACCACCACCAGAGCTGCCACCTCACCACCACCAGAGCTGCCGCACCCCTGAACTTCTGTCTCTTCCCCAGTCTCCCGTAGAATGTAAGTTCACAAGGACAGGGTCCTCTCCCCTCTGTATCAGTCTGTCATTGTAAATTTGTGTACTGTAAATGATATCTATATCCCTGTATGTAACCCCTTTCTCATGTACAGCACCATGGAATTAAAGGTGCTATATAAATAAATAATAATAATAACATTAAAAGGACCATTAGGGACAGTGTAACCATCACTTTGTTCAAATTCTTCAAAACACTTTGTTCAAAATGGAGGGGCTAGAGACACTTGTAACTGCTAGGGTCCCTAGCAATGGGACACCCAGTTACTAGATATTTTTCATCTATCCAGTGGATAAAAGGCAAATATCCATTGTAGAAATACCCATTGGCGTAATTTGAAGCTTGCGGGCCCCAATGTAAGAGCCCCAACGGGGCTCTTAATTATGCAAGTCTTTAATATTAATGATCTTTTCACATGGGCCAAATGGAACTTGGTGCCAGTTGCAATTGCAACCTTACACCTTGGAATACCTTTATTTTGTGTTATAGTGGTTATCTTGTTTTTATATCATACCCACATTGCCATTCGCTAACTGGGTGTATGGATGTAATAGAGGAGGGGCAACCCACTCTGATGAGTAACTCGGTAGGACTAATGGCTGTATTTGATCTACTCCACTTAGTCTATGATCAATCAAGCTTCATGTAAAGCTAGAGTTACATTTTAACCTTCTGATACTAATCACTTTTCATTTCCCATGTGAAAATCTGAAGAGTTGTCTTGGGGATTGTCCTTAAACATATTACAGTCTTTCTTGGGATATAAGTATATAAGTATACATGTACAGTATAAACTTAAAACAGTTGTTAGCTTCATTTGACCTATATTTGCCCACTAGGGATTTAGAGAAAAACATGTTTCAAGTTTCTTCTAAAGAGGAAAATAAATGAAAACCTGCATTTGTGTGCATTTCATGTACAGCTTGTACACAAGATCTTTGTAACCGGACCTTGAGCATTTACCATTTGATTATCCGCGCACATGATTGACTAGAAAAATAGGAGATTTATTACTTGTTCAGAGAAGAAATATTTCTATAGTGAGTACAAACATATGGCGAGGTTGTGTTCTTCTACATTTTAATATGTTAGCTGTTCTTAATGTGACACTAACTAATACTCTTGTATTTTGCATTACAGATGCAGTGAATGTATGTGCCCAGTCTACATCTGTATGTTTTACATTAATGTCTGCATATCCTGCTTTTTCCCTACCCTACAATGTAGTATAAAAAAGACAGAAAAACATCAATATGTTAAATATGTCTGAACACTCAATAGCAAAGGTGGAAAAAGGACTTCCTCTTAACAGACATCTGTAGCATAGCCACAGGATATGTCGATGATATCTGATACAAGGTAGACAACTGGACAGTACAGATATTGCCATTAGTGGCCTGGTCACTAATGATAAAAAAGCACAACGTCCACTGCACAAAATTATTGCTGCACACAGTTGTGAAAGAAACAGACCCCCAAAGTCTTCCCAACCTCACATCCATACTTCTTCTTCTCGACATACTGCTGCAAGTGGAAAGGATGAGATTTGTGCATATCATTATGAAGAGTTAACTCCCACCCCAAAACTGTTAGGGTAGGTGCACACGGTCAGTAAATGTTGCGGGTTGGACGCTGCGTACTTAGGTTGGGTTGGGTTTATCCAAGTAGCAAATCAGGATACACTTGTACATCACACATGCGACACCCCCGTAACACTCTTCTATTCAACTATACCTTAATTCTGGAATGCAGATTCTGTTGAAATTGTGATAACAGGTGGTGTTTGGGGGTGCTGCCACCCCACAGTGGCTGTGTAGTTTTTGGCTTTGGGTGGTGCAAGCAAGCTCCCAACTGTACAGTTACACAATCCATTTTATACTGTCCCATGTCAAATATCAGCCAGGTACAGAGATGCTGTTTTTCTATCTACCTCCAGCCACAAACTGGCCGATAACAGCCTCGTTAATATTGAAGGGTGCTTTTTCAGTGCTTATTTCCATAAAGATTACTACACTATATGATATTGCAGTTTTGCCACAATCACAAGTATATGTATGAGCTTTTTGTCTTTACATAATATTGATTAAAAATGTGAAGATAAAACTGTCAGCGTGTGTATGATCACAAAAGATGCTAATAAAGTCTAATTATACTGATGAATGTGGCAATATATCTTTACTGCAGTCTGAGCAGTATTTTTTTTAGCAAAGCTTCGAAAACCTTGTATTAATATCAATTAAATGGGTGAAAATAAGCATGAAGATAAACAAGTTTGAACTTGAATTGCTTTTCTATCTGATATAATTCTCCTGCAATGACAACTTTTATCTTTTATAGTGTACAGCTCGCATCCATGGAACTTTGTATCCTGGAATAGGGGAGGGGTTAGCTCTTAACATTCTAGCCTCCTTTCTCTAGCCCATTGGTTTCTATACAGCAGCTGCTCACCCCCCCCTCCCAAATGGGGGCCACAATATGCTCTTATGCAATCCGTGCTTGCTTCATAAAGGGATTGTTCACAAATTTTTTGTTACACAATTCTGCTTGGGACACGATTTCATGGCATTTACTAAAAGAAAAGCATTACAAGTTCTCCTACTTTTCGTGTGCTCGCATCAGATCTCCACTTTTATCAAAATGGCCATTAATGGAGGAGCATTGTAGGATGCTAGTAGGTGCGTAGGATGAAGTGACACACAGGAGGTAGAACAAGGGTTTATAGGTTCTTTATGTATAGGAACAGTAATGGTACAAACAGGGGGGTAAGGAATGTGATTGGAGGATAGGGAGAAAGTCAAATGCAAAAGAATGTAACAAGTTAACTTATCAGTCTCTGTGCACTGGAAGAATGTCTTCAAAGGGAGTTTTGTAGTTAAAACTCTGCGCTGCCGCTAAGATGAATTTCAGGAGAGTATAGTTGATTCACAGTGGTTTTATTCAACGCGTTTCAGTGGTCTCATGCCCCCTTCATCAGGAAATACCACATCTGTTTAGTCATAGATTAAGGGTGTGTATAGACCTGAAACACGTCTGGTACGAGGCCTCGCCTTTTAATATTTTAACTATGATCGAATAAAGAATCCATTTTTTGCCTGGATGGTTGTGCCAGAATCTTTCCCCATTTTTCATCTGCCTTCCTGTGATCGCCCGTGGAAACGGCACACTCAGGAGGAACTCTGGGCCAAGTTTCCAGCTACACATTCTCAGCATGGTAAGCTCCTTGGTCCCTCTCCCTGCATCTCATCACATTAACCATAAGAGCTTACAGTTTACAGAAGAGAGTTACTAATTGACTCTGGAGATGGAAAACTACTCTGCCATACAAACTGTGCTCCACCAAGAACTGCTGATCTGTGATGGCCCAGGTACTGGCCACCACTGTACAATATATGAAAATCCACTAGCTATCATAGCTGCAGAGCATTAGAGGGAGGTTGTGCTGCAAAAATGATGTTAGCCTCCTTTCTGATTCGCTATCAGTTTTGGATATAGTGTTATTTGCAAACTATGCATACAATAATAAAATATTTGAATTTGCGTGAAACCTCGACTTTAAGAAAATTTATCTCAAACTCGATCCTGTGCGGATCGACCCGCTCATCTTTAATACAACCCCTTTAATATATTGGAATCTGCAGTTAACTTCCTCTAGTGGTGACATCAGGCAACCAGAATATTATCATTCATCTTTATGTCTAATGCAAGTGCAGCGCCCTAGAGACCTGGTCGTTGCAGTATGACGCTCTGCCGCTAAGGGGAGTGATGGTACGTCTGATGGCACTAAAGGAGTTCTGACCAGGTATCACACACACATGACACTTCACACTCTTGCCACCAGGGGGAGTGGTTCTAACTAGTAGGCCACTCCTCACACTCTGGTAAAACTGGGGGTTGGACAGGAAGTTAGACAGAAGGAGCCCGGGAGAGTTCGGGAGAGGACCTGTCAGGGGTGGGATCCTGACAGCGGTCTAGAAAGAGAACAGATCGTTACGGAGCCGCGCCTGCACTACCTTGCGGCGGTATTCTAAGAAAGGACACGAAGCAAAGTTGATTTTGGAGAAGTGAGAAGTGGGATCACAATGTAAAGGAGATAGAGCCAGTAGGAGTCGTGCCGTGAGACCGAGGCAACATCCTTCTGAGGCGCATAGCGGTGGCCGGAACACCGAGAAAGTAAGAGACTTTACGCATTACTTCAACACGGCAGGACAGTTAATTATAGGTTGGCTGTCTGACCTAAATCACCTACGCAGACGAGGCAACTGTGGGAGAGGGGCGTCTCTAGGGTCCCAGAATAACTCCAGGCCTACCCGTCATATGGGTGCGTCCTAACCATATCATCTGGGGGACGAAGAGAGAGAGAAAGAACAACAAACACAGATACGACAGTTGTGAGGACTATCCCGTGGTGCTCAGCAGGGAAGGACTACAACACACAGGCGCTAGTGGGTAGGCACTGATTTCCACCTGCAAAGGAAACTCTGGATGTGCCTTCGGACCGGCCGGTCTCAGCCAGCCCTGTTAGCAGTGCTCTGGATTGCGGATCCCAAAGTCTTCAGTAAAGAGGTAAAGAGACTGCAACCTTGTGTCCTCGTTATTGACTGCACATCACGCCATCACCATCCACCTTACTGGGAAGCCCTGGGGACATACTTCACCTGTGGGAAGGTATACCATCCAGCTGCCATTCCATCACCCCAGCGGACCCCACAGCAGCATCGGTCACCCTGACCGAACACCACAGGTGGCGTCACGAATCCCTGATAGACTGTACCACCTTTATTGGACGCCCCTTAGCAGGGTCGCGGACCGGGTCTAGCCACCGTGACAGCCTCAGAACTGAACCAGAGAGGCCCGGTACCGAGAACTCGTGGCCCTGTGTCTGGGGGTGCTCCAACTTGGCGTCACGAACAGGATCTACTTAAGCCTGAAAGAATCAGGTCATGTGTGCCTTGGAACTGTGTTGAATTGTACTTGAACTGTGATCCCTTGCAAAGACTGTGTATTGCTAATTGCCGCCAAAATCCACCATTGCCGTGCCGAGTGGGGCGCGAGGGGAGGAGCCATTGTTTCGTAGGCGGAGCCGGCCGAAAAGAGTGCGGAACGAAAAGGCGCGGTGAAGTGCCAATTATGGAAATGGAACTCTGACCCCAGGGGGGGTTAGCAGGAAGGAGGAACAACCAAGTCAGATCCAGGAGAAGCGGCGGCCACAGCCGCGGGGGCACTTCCAGACCCCGTAGTAGATGCAGCCGCTGGCCTGGTACCACCGCCAGAAGCCGCGGGGCCTGCCGCTCCCATCGGCCAGCTGGACATTGCTGCAGCCACAACAGCGATAATGCCCTTCTCCATGCCGTACCTACCAGGAGCCACCTGGCTCCCGCGATACTCCGGAGAAGCCCACACGTTCACTGACTTTAAAGAGGGGATTTGCAGCCTGCTCGAGTTTTATCCCCTGATAGAGCCTCAGAAGGTTCATATGATAACTGGACAGCTCTTTGGTGCGGCTTTGAGAGAAGCGAAGTCCTGGCCCGCCACGGATAAGAAAACTGCACAGCAGGTCCTTGCAAAGCTAAAAACCACCTTTGACACCCGCACCGCTACGGAAATTAAATTGACATTCTATGGGTGCAAGCAGAGGCCGCAGGATAGCTTATGGGACTATGCCCTCAATCTTCAGGAGGCACTGCGGGCCATCAAGCAGAGTGACCCCAGCAGCATGCAAGATGAAGATAAACTCCTGAAAGAGCGGTTCATCATAGTAACATAGTAACATAGTAACATAGTAACATAGTAACATAGTTAGTAAGGCCGAAAAAAGACATTTGTCCATCCAGTTCAGCCTATATTCCATCATAATAAATCCCCAGATTTGCGTCCTTCTACAGAACCTAATAATTGTATGATACAATATTGTTCTGCTCCAGGAAGACATCCAGGCCTCTCTTGAACCCCTCGACTGAGTTCGCCATCACCACCTCCTCAGGCAAGCAATTCCAGATTCTCACTGCCCTGACAGTAAAGAATCCTCTTCTATGTTGGTGGAAAAACCTTCTCTCCTCCAGACGCAAAGAATGCCCCCTTGTGCCCGTCACCTTCCTTGGTATAAACAGATCCTCAGCGAGATATTTGTATTGTCCCCTTATATACTTATACATGGTTATTAGATCGCCCCTCAGTCGTCTTTTTTCTAGACTAAATAATCCTAATTTCGCTAATCTATCTGGGTATTGTAGTTCTCCCATCCCCTTTATTAATTTTGTTGCCCTCCTTTGTACTCTCTCTAGTTCCATTATATCCTTCCTGAGCACCGGTGCCCAAAACTGGACACAGTACTCCATGTGCGGTCTAACTAGGGATTTGTACAGAGGCAGTATAATGCTCTCATCATGTGTATCCAGACCTCTTTTAATGCACCCCATGATCCTGTTTGCCTTGGCAGCTGCTGCCTGGCACTGGCTGCTCCAGGTAAGTTTATCATTAACTAGGATCCCCAAGTCCTTCTCCCTGTCAGATTTACCCAGTGGTTTCCCGTTCAGTGTGTAATGGTGATATTGATTCCCTCTTCCCATGTGTATAACCTTACATTTATCATTGTTAAACCTCATCTGCCACCTTTCAGCCCAAGTTTCCAACTTATCCAGATCCATCTGTAGCAGAATACTATCTTCTCTTGTATTAACTGCTTTACATAGTTTTGTATCATCTGCAAATATCGATATTTTACTGTGTAAACCTTCTACCAGATCATTAATGAATATGTTGAAGAGAACAGGTCCCAATACTGACCCCTGCGGTACCCCACTGGTCACAGCGACCCAGTTAGAGACTATACCATTTATAACCACCCTCTGCTTTCTATCACTAAGCCAGTTACTAACCCATTTACACACAATTTCCCCCAGACCAAGCATTCTCATTTTGTGTACCAACCTCTTGTGCGGCACGGTATCAAACGCTTTGGAAAAATCGAGATATACCACGTCCAATGACTCACCGTGGTCCAGTCTATAGCTTACCTCTTCATAAAAACTGATTAGATTGGTTTGACAGGAGCGATTTCTCATAAACCCATGCTGATATGGAGTTAAACAGTTATTCTCATTGAGATAATCCAGAATAACATCCCTCAGAAACCCTTCAAATATTTTACCAACAATAGAGGTTAGACTTACTGGCCTATAATTTCCAGGTTCACTTTTAGAGCCCTTTTTGAATATTGGCACCACATTTGCTATGCGCCAGTCCTGCGGAACAGACCCTGTCGCTATAGAGTCACTAAAAATAAGAAATAATGGTTTATCTATTACATTACTTAGTTCTCTTAGTACTCGTGGGTGTATGCCATCCGGACCCGGAGATTTATCTATTTTAATCTTATTTAGCCGGTTTCGCACCTCTTCTTAGGTTAGATTGGTGACCCTTAATATAGGGTTTTCATTGTTTCTTGGGATTTCACCTAGCATTTCATTTTCCACCGTGAATACCGTAGAGAAGAAGGTGTTTAATATGTTAGCTTTTTCCTCGTCATCTACAACCATTCTTTCCTCACTATTTTTTAAGGGGCCTACATTTTCAGTTTTTATTCTGTTACTATTGATATAGTTGAAGAACAGTTTGGGATTAGTTTTACTCTCCTTAGCAATGTGCTTCTCTGTTTCCTTTTTGGCAGCTTTAATTAGTTTTTTAGATAAAGTATTTTTCTCCCTATAGTTTTTTAGAGCTTCAATGGTGCCATCCTGCTTTAGTAGTGCAAATGCTTTCTTTTTACTGTTAATTGCCTGTCTTACTTCTTTGTTTAGCCACATTGGGTTTTTCCTATTTCTAGTCCTTTTATTCCCACAAGGTATAAACCGCTTACACTGCCTATTTAGGATGTTCTTAAACATTTCCCATTTATTATCTGTATTCTCATTTCTGAGGATATTGTCCCAGTCTACCAGATTAAGGGCATCTCTAAGCTGTTCAAACTTTGCCTTCCTAAAGTTCAATGTTTTTGTGACTCCCTGACAAGTCCCCCTAGTGAAAGACAGGTGAAACTGCACAATATTGTGGTCGCTATTTCCTAAATGCCCAACCACCTGCAGATTTGTTATTCTGTCAGGTCTATTAGATAGTATTAGGTCTAAAAGTGCTGCTCCTCTGGTTGGATTCTGCACCAATTGTGAAAGATAATTTTTCTTGGTTATTAGCAGAAACCTGTTGCCTTTATGGGTTTCACAGGTTTCTGTTTCCCAGTTAATATCCGGGTAGTTAAAGTCCCCCATAACCAGGACCTCATTATGGGTTGCAGCTTCATCTATCTGCTTTAGAAGTAGACTTTCCATGCTTTCTGTTATATTTGGGGGTTTGTAACAGACCCCAATGAGAATTTTGTTACCATTTTTCCCTCCATGAATTTCGACCCATATGGACTCGACATCCTCATTCCCTTCGCTAATATCCTCCCTTAAAGTGGACTTTAGACAAGACTTTACATAGAGACAAACCCCTCCTCCTCTCCGATTTTTACGATCCTTTCTAAACAGACTGTAACCCTGTAAGTTAACTGCCCAGTCATAGCTTTCATCTAACCATGTCTCGGTTATTCCCACTATGTCAAAGTTACCTGTAGATATTTCTGCTTCTAGTTCTTCCATCTTGTTTGTCAGGCTTCTGGCGTTTGCGAGCATGCAGTTTAGAGGATTTTGTTTTGTTCCAATCTCCTCACTGTGGATTGTTTTAGAAATGTTCTTACCTCCCTTCTGAGTATGTTTTCCTGGGTCGTCTTTGTTCGAGTCTAATGTTTTTCTTCCCGTCCCCTCTTCTTCTAGTTTAACGCCCTCCTGATGAGTGTAGCGAGTCTTCTGGCGAATGTGTGTTTCCCAGGTTTGTTGAGGTGTAGTCCGTCTCTGGCGAGGAGTCCATCATACCAGTAATTCACACCGTGGTCCAGGAATCCAAATCCTTGTTGTCTGCACCATCGTCTTAGCCAGTTGTTTGCATCAAGGATCCTGTTCCATCTCCTGGTGCCATGCCCGTCTACTGGAAGGATAGAAGAAAAAACTACCTGTGCATCCAGTTCCTTTACTTTCTTCCCCAACTCTTCAAAGTCCTTGCAGATTGTCGGTAGGTCCTTCCTTGCCGTGTCATTGGTGCCAACATGTATCAGAAGAAATGGGTGGACGTCCTTGGAGCTGAAGAGCTTTGGTATCCTATCGGTCACATCCTTGATCATCGCACCTGGAAGGCAGCATACTTCTCTTGCAGTTATGTCCGGTCTGCAGATGGCTGCTTCGGTGCCTCTCAGTAGTGAGTCTCCCACCACCACCACTCTTCGTTGCTTCTTGGCTGTACTTTTTGCTGTCACTTGTTGCTGTGTGCCCTTTTCTTTTTTGCTTGCTGGTATTGCTTCATTCTTAGGTGTGCCATCTTCATCCTCTACAAAGATTTGATATCGGTTCTTCAGTTGTGTGGTTGGTGATTTCTCCATGGTCTTCTTGCTTCTTTTGGTCACATGCTTCCACTCATCTGCTTTTGGAGGTTCTCTGACACTTTTTGCACCTTCTGTGACCAGTAGAGATGCTTCTGTTCTGTCTAGAAAGTCTTCATTCTCTTTGATGAGTTTCAAAGTTGCTATTCTTTCTTCCAGACCCCGCACCTTTTCTTCTAAAAGGGCCACTAGTCTACACTTCTGACAGGTGAAATTTGATTCTTCTTCTGGTCGATCTGTGAACATGTAGCACATGCTGCAGCTCACCATGTAGGTTGTCACATCTGCCATGTTGCTCCTAGATCCTGCTGACTTGCTGTGTGTTTTCCTTCTTGTGTAATCTACTCAGCCAAGCTCTCTTGCAATAATGTCCTACAGGCAAAAATTCCCAGAAGGCACCTGGAATATGCAAATTAGCCTCCTGAAGCTTGAATCCCTGGTTTGGTGGTGCTTTCGAAGCAGCTGGTCCCGGCTGTACCCAACGATCTTCTAGCTTAGGGAGACTTCGCTTCTCCCAGAAGGCACCTGGAATATGCAAATTAGCCTCCTGAAGCTTGAATCCCTGGTTTGGTGATGCTTTCGAAGCAGCTGGTCCCGGCTGTACCCAACGATCTTCTAGCTTAGGGAGACTTCGCTTCTCCCAGAAGGCACCTGGAATATGCAAATTAGCCTCCTGAAGCTTGAATCCCTGGTTTAATCCCCTCATCGAGGGGCTCAGTTATATTTCCTAGCCATGCAGAACCCAGACCTGACCTTTGCGCAATTCAAAGATAAAGCCATCCAAGCGCTCCCAGAGCGACAGCCTAGCCATGCTGTACTCCCCAGGCGTCAAGCCCTCATGTACCACCAGGAGGTGGTGCCAGATACACCCGTCTCTGCTGAGGCCGATGCCCAGACTCTGGATGACGACTCCCCTGCAGGACTACGCCTCCAGATGCAAGAGCTGACCAAGAACGTTGCTGCCCTAGCCCGGATCGTCCAGTCCCTACAGGAGGCCCCAAAGGAGAAGATCCAGCTGGCTTCCAGACCGGAGGATGTCCCCTGGCAGCGACAGAGGAGGATCCCGTCGACCAGAGGCCGAGACGACGATCGCTTTCATCGGGATGGATGACCGACCGATTTTACGCCGCTGCCACCAAGTGGGCCATGTTGCAAGGTACTGTCCTTTAAACGAGCAACCCCCAGGAATAGGATGATCAGGCCCGCAACATTGGAGAGCCAAATACGTCGAAGGGTGACCAGTTCTCCCCATCGTGATTGACGGTATCCCCATGAACGCTCTGTTGGACACCGATTCCCAGGTGACGACTATGCCCTACGTCCTCTATAAACGCTATTGGGAGGACACCGACATTACCCGTGGCCCCGATGATGATTTCACCATCATAGCTAGTAATGGTCAGCCACTGCCACAAGTGGGGTATAAGGAGGTCACCACCAAAGTGGGGCGGGTAAAATTGGAGGTCCAGGGCATTGTTATTGTTGATATTGATCGACGTGAATGTAACCCCATGATGACTATTGGTACTAATGTTATAGAAAATTGTCTTGCAGAAGTTATTGTCTTGTTGCAGCAGGTAGCCGAAACAGCTGGTTACAGCGAACAGCGTGCCTTGCAGAAAGAGATCAGAGCTCTGATGCAGAGACAGCAGGTGGAGTTGACTGGTGGTGAAATTGGCCAGGTCACAGTGAGTGATTCAAACCCCATTGCGATACCCCCCAGGAGTGAAATGTTAATATGGTGTCGGGCAGCCATAGGCCATAGGGGTAAAAATTATCAGGCCCTGGTAGAGCTGGTGTATTCAGATAACAGGCCTACTCTCCTGACAGCCAGAGGGGAGGTCGACGTCCACCAAGGGAGGGTGTCAGTACGCGTCCTTAACTGTGGGGAGGAAGAAGTCCACTTGACCAAATATGCCACACTTGCCAAGCTGTTCACTGTTAGTAATAATGTAATACAGGCACATGGGCCCTTGGTTCCGTCCGAACCGGCGGAGGACAATGGCTCTGCAGGACAGTCAAAAGATTGGTGCCGGGAATTGCACGTGGGCATTGACTCTACCCTGTCTCACCAGAAACAGGGGGCCTACAGGGTGGTTCATGAGTATGAGCGGGTATTCAGCAAGCACCCTCTAGATTTCGGGCAGGTAAAAGGGATTCAACATCACATCCCCACAGGTGATCACCCGCCCATAAAAGAGAGGTACCGTCTTGTGCCCCCAGCTCATTATCAGTGCGCCAAGGACATGTTGCGAGAGATGAAATTGGCTGGGGTAGTGAGGGACAGCTGTAGCCCCTGGGCAGCCCCATTAGTTGTCGTTAAGAAGAAAGATGGCACCATGAGGATGTGTGTGGATTATAGGCAACTAAACCGCATTACACATAAGGATGCATATCCCCTACCCAGGATAGAGGAGTCCTTGGCTGCCTTAAAGTCCGCTAACTACTTTTCTACCTTAGATCTTACCAGTGGGTACTGGCAGGTTCCCGTGGCGGAGGCAGACAAGGAAAAGACGGCCTTCACGACACCGATGGGCCTCTGCGAGTTCAACTACATGCCTTTCGGATTGTGTAATGCTCCGTGAACGTTCCAGAGGATTATGGAGTGCTGTCTGGGGCATAAGAACTTTGAGACCGTGTTGCTATATCTGGACGATGTCATTGTCTTCTCCAAGACCTATGAAGACCACTTGAAGCACCTGGCCGAGGTGTTTGAAGCTCTGTCCAATTTTGGCTTAAAGGTGAAACAGTCCAAATGCCATCTGCTAGAACCCAAAGTGCAGTACCTGGGCCATGTGGTGAGTGCCGAATGAGTGGCCCCAGACCCTGACAAAGTCATGGTGATCAAGGACTGGCCGCAGCCCGGTAACCTCCATGAAGTCCGGCAATTTCTCAGGTTGGTGAGTTACTACCGGAGGTTTATCAAGGACTTCACCAAGAAGGCCGCACCATTGCAAGACCTGTTGGTGGGCCAGTCCAAGAAACCCAAGGGCAAAAATGCCCCATTTGACTGGAACGACGAACTGGAAGGATCGTTCACCTGCTTAAAGTCGGCGCTGATGGGAGAAGAGGTGCTGGCTTACCCTGAGTATGACCAGCCATTTGTATTGTATATGGATGCCAGCAATGTGGGACTGGGAGCCGTGCTATCCCAAGTCCAGAAGGGTAAGGAGAGAGTAATCGCTTATGCCAGCAGGAAACTTCACCCCACTGAAAGGAACCCTGACAACTACAGTTCCTTTAAGCTGGAGTTCCTCGCTGTCGTTTGGGCCGTGACAGAGAGGTTCAAGCACTACCTGACCTCCGCAAAATTCACTGTCTTCATGGATAATAACCCATTAATGCACTTGGACACAGCAAAACTCGGTGCCCTGGAGCAGCGGTGGATGGCCCGGTTGTCCAACTACGACTTCACCATCAAATACCGGGCAGGGCACAAGAATGCGAATGCCGATGCATTGTCACGCATGCCTCACTTGCCCGAAACAGAGGAAGACCCAGAAGCATTTGAAGAGGTGGAACTGTCCGCTTTCCATCGCCCCAAGGCGACTCAGTGTTCTCATCAGGTGGAGAATAGGTGGAAGAGTAAACAGGGTGCCCAGTTGAACCTACTGCCCCATCATGGGTGGGCAGAGAACCAGGATGATGACCCTGCAGTCCGTCGGGTGAAAGAGGTCCTGAAGCAGGCAGGATTGCATCCCGGCCCGGATGATCCACCGGAGACATTACAGCTGTGGAAGGAGAGGAGCAAGCTGTTTATTCACGATGGAAGGCTGTGCCGGAGAAACATCGACCCACGCACTCATGAATTGGTGTGGCAGATCATGGTCCCAAGACAAGATGTGCCCATGGTCCTGGGGGCATACCACGATAGGACGGGACACTTCGGATGGAAGAAGCTGGAGAGGCTACTCCGTGGGAGGTTCTACTGGATTGGCATGAAGAAAGCCATTGAGAAGTGGTGTCGAGAGTGTGGCCCCTGTAGCCTACGCAGGAAAGATCGTGACAGCCAACGGGCGCCCTTGCAACCCATTGTCACCAAACGACCGCTCGAGTTGGTTGCGTTAGACCATGTGAAGTTAACGCCCAGCCGGTCAGGCTATACCTACGCTCTCACCATCGTGGACCACTACTCCAGATTCCTGGTAGTCGTGCCGGTCAAGGATCTAATGGCTAGGACAGCTGCCAAAGCCTTCCAGCAGTACTTCTGTAGACCCCATGGGTACCCGGAGAAGGTACTAACCGATCAGGGGCCAGCATTTGAGGCGGAGGTGTTCCAGGAGTTCTGTAATCTGTACGGGTGTAAGAAGATCAGAACCACGCCGTACCATCCACAAACCAACCGGATATGTGAGAAGATGAACCAGGTAGTGATCGACTTGCTGAAGACCTTACCTGTGGAGGAACGGATCTTGTGGCCCACAAAGTTGCCAGACCTGGTGGATATGTACAACCACATCCCAGTGAATTCCACCAATTGCACCCCAGCATACCTGATGCGAGGGAGGTCTAGTAAGTTACCTGTGGACCTGGACATGGGGGTCCTGACCCCCGAAGATATCTCGCCCGATGCGGATTGGGATACGGAGAGGCAGCAAAAGTACCGCAAAGTACAGGAATGTGTGGAAAGAAGCCTTGCCCAAGCCAGGCAGAAACAAGAAAGGGACTAAAACCAGCATGCTCCTGCGGCTCCCTTGTCCTCTGGAGAGCAAGTACTCAAACGGAAGAGGAGGCTACACAAGCTGGATGACCAATGGGAAGCGGAACCATATACCATTCTGCCATCTGATTTCGACAATACAAAGGTCTGTCTCATCAGCAAAGATGGAGGGGAAACCTCAACAGCAATATCCAGGGACCACCATAAGATATGCCCTGATAAACTGAGAGATGGGGAAGCCGACCCTGGGAGGACTCCGGCCGCGGAAGGAGAAAAGATGATACACACTGTTCTTGGTGACTTTCCCCAGTCTTGGACGCAAATAAATCAGGCCATTGTGGTACCAGTCCTGACGTTTTGCCAACTGACCCCGCCAGAACTAGATGTGGAGCCAGGTCATCCTGATCCGCCATCACAACAGACCTCACCAGAAGATGCCATGCCAACTGCTGAACCGGCAAGTCTTCCCTCCGCTAATGGTGAATCTGCCATGCCCATCGGAAGTAGTAGCGGTTTTGAGAACTCCAACGTCCCAGTACTGCCCAGACTCACTAGGAGTGTAGCTAGAACCACTAAACCAGCGATAGCAAACTTAGCGGGCCCTGTTAGGCCCATAACAGCTCCTGCACTGCGGAGGTCCACATATAGCACCCAGAATCAGACTCCCCTTCGCTACAAAGCTTGGAGATACTAATGATAAGTGCTATTGTTTGTGTAAATATCTTTGTTACAAGTTTAAAAATGGACAACGGAGTAATGGACAGTGAATTGCTCCAAAAACTTCACAGGGGCCCCTTTGTTTACCCGGGGTCCATGCTGCTTTAAAGTGGCACCCAACTGAACTGAGAGTCATGAACTGTGTGTGACCAAACTTTTGCAACGTTCAAGCGTCTTCACCTCCCATAAAGGGAAGTACTGTTATGTTAATTTGTTCATAATGTTTCACAAATTTTATATGTCTTATATTAACATGTATTGTTGTTCTTCTTCTTCCCAGTCCAGGAGTACTGGATTTAACCGGGGGGGAGTGCAGTGCCCCAGAGACCTGGTCGTTGCAGTATGACGCTCTGCCGCTAAGGGGAGTGATGGTACGTCTGATGGCACTAAAGGAGTTCTGACCAGGTATCACACACACATGACACTTCACACTCCGGCCACCAGGGGGAGTGGTTCTATCTAGTAGGCCACTCCTCACACTCTGGTAAAACTGGGGGTTGGACAGGAAGTTAGACAGAAAGAGCCCGGGAGAGTTCGGGAGAGGAATACAAGTTTGCGGCACTCACCCCATTGTTGCTGTGTGAAAGTGTTCTTTATTGGAACATGACTTTATGGGAGATGACTTTATGGAAGATCATACATCCAGATAGGCAGCAGGTTTTACATGAGTTCGGGAGAGGACCTGTCAGGGATCCTGACAGCGGTCTAGAAAGAGAACAGATTGTTATGGAGCCGCGCCTGCACTACCTTGCGGCGGTATTCTAAGAAAGCACATGAAGCGAAGTTGATTGTGGAGAAGTGAGAAGCGTGATCACAGTGTAAAGGAGATAGAGCCAGTAGGAGTCGTGCCGTGAGACCGAGGCAACATCATTCTGAGGCGCATAGCGGTGGCCGGAACACCGAGAAAGTAAGAGACTTTACGCATTACTTCAACATGGCAGGACAGTTAATTATAGGTTGGCTGTCTCACCTAAATCACCTAAGCAGACAAGGGAGGCAACTGTGGGAGAGGGGCGTCTCTAGGGTCCCAGAATAACTCCAGGCCTACCCGTCATACGGGTGTGTCCTAACCATATCATCTGGGGGACGAAGAGAGAGAAAGAACAACGAACACAGACACAACAGTTGTGAGGACTATCCCGTGGTGCTCAGCAGGGAAGGACTACAACACACAGGTGCTAGTGGGTAGGCACTGATTTCCACCTGCAAAGGAAACTCTGGATGTGCCATCGGACCGGCCGGTCTCAGCCAGCCCTGTTAGCAGTGCTCTGGATTGCGGATCCCAAAGTCTTCAGTAAAGAGGTAAAGAGACTGCAACCTTGTGTCTTCGTTATTGACTACACCTCACACCATCACCATCTACCTTACTGGGAAGCCCTTGGGACATACTTCACCTGTGGGAAGGTATACCACCCAGCTGCCATTCCATCACCCCATCGGACCCCACAGCAGCGTCGGTCACCCTGACCGAACACCACAGGTGGCATCACGAATCCCTGATAGACTGTACCACCTTTATTGGACTCCCCTTAGCAGGGTCGCGGACTGGGTCTAGCCACCGTGACAGCCTCAGAACGGACCCAGAGAGGCCCGGTACCGAGAACTCGTGGCCCTGTGTCTGGGGGCGCTCCACAAGATAAACAGAGCACCCATCACCATAAAGCTGTATTAAAAAAATAAATCAGTCCACAGTTTTATACCTAAAAAAAATACAGTGCTAAAATGTTAAGATTCCCTTTTAATTCTTTTAGTACACATCATATTGTATATTTTGAAGTAAAACACAATAAAAGACATTAACAAGAGATTATACGAGATTAACAGCACTTAAAGCCAAAGACTTCAACAAAGGGTCTCATAACATTTCGAAGAATCTTTTTGAAATATTCTTGCAGCATTCGAACAATTATAGAAGAATTTCTCATTGAAAGTGATGAGGGATGATGATGGCTTTCTTAATATCTGACCTTCCCGATTCTTAGTGCTTATTATTACCTCTTCCAACTGTAGATAAAATGTATAAAATCCCACCTAATGAGCTGAAAATGACATGTGACAGCTCTAATGGTTAAATTGCTACCAGAAGAGGAAAGATTATAGGGATAAAATAAGCAGTTGTATTTGCTCCTATTTTTATCTAGCATATTGCTTTCAGTTTACAGATTGTGCTGAATGATCTATCTGAAGGTTACTCTGTGTTTTTTTTCAATAGACATAGTCATTCTGGGATTATTAAAAGACTTGCTGACAAATAGACCCATATTCAGCGGTCCTGTTGTTATAACCTAACCTAATGATTGTTTCCAAGATTGAAGAGCTTACTCGAGACATTACTGAACCAGTTGTTAAATTAAAATCCTTAATATCCTTCTTATTAAGCCAAAGAAGCGTCCATCATTGGCCACTTTTTATATTATTATCCTTTTTTTGTTCATACCAAGAATGTTCATTCGTCCTTGAGACCCTACCACAATCAGAAACACATAATGTATGTAATAATATCGAATTTGATGATGTTGTTTATTGTAGTCAATAGGAGGAAAAAGGTGCAATATATTTTACATTTTCTAATAGTCAGAAAAGGACTAAAAGGGGCAATTCCCCTCAGGTCCTTACTATACAGTTATTCCAGTGTCACTCTTGGACATGAGTGAGTCAAGCAGACGGCACAACATATCAATACAGTACAACAGGCTGGAAAAAGGAAAGGGAGGCCCTAAAGGTTGGGAGCGAGGAATGGGACACCTCCTGACTGCAACCTGTTCCAGTCCTTAAGCTCCCCCAACCCCCTATTCGGGTCCATTCCCCCGCTGCCATTATGTGCCTACTCCTTGACTGTCACCTCTATTGACCCTGGCTAGTGCAATGGCCTACAAGGATGCTAGCATCACCACTTCAGATGCTAACACACAGTAGAAGAGATAAATGGGACAGACAAAAAATTTAAAATTCTCAGCTCACGCTCTGCTAAGCTCCACAGCAGCACAGCAAATGGCACCAGGAATCTGAACACAAACAGCAGCAACACCACAGTCACAGGAGAGCTCCACACACCAAGCTGGTCTGCATAGAAGAATAACTCTATAACCAACTATCAGCTGATGGGTCATGCGACTATTTAAAGGGAGGTGGGAGTGGTTACCATTCAACATCAGCTGACCAGCTAAAAAGAACTGTCAGCAAGAGACTGACATTAGCTTTTGACACTTTAAAGAAATGGAGTTCCATACATAAAATATTAAAAGTTGGTGTACTTTATTACAATATTACATATAAATAACAAAATTATAACAAAAAGAAAGAAAGACAAAAACCCTAGTAAGGAAAATGCTGCATCCCTGGTACAAAAATTAGATCGTAATAAACCCCAGACATGGTAATAATATATTGCTACATAAGTAATCAAGACTCTTGCTGTACTGATATGCCTGACATAAGTATGAGGCAATATCCTACCTCTATGAGAGCGTACCTGCCCCAGGTGTTGTCATAGTGACATAGACTCCATATGGGGAGGCAAAAATACGAGATAGTAAAGTTAAATACAAAATTCCTTACCCATGCTGGGAAGCAGTAAAGTGCCGGGATGCGAGTGTGAACCCCCCTGACGCGCGTTTCGCGTAGGCTTTATCACAAGAAGTGAATGTTGTGAGCAAACAACATGCTGGCATTCTTATAGTGGCATTCATTATGCGGTATGCCCCTAGTGCGCGTGCGCGCCGCCGCCACTGCCGGAAACAGTGTCCCCACCCACCGGCACTCATCAGGATCGCACGTCTAGGGGAAATCCCCTTGTGACGTCAATGGACATGCGCACCTGAGTACATGACGCCGGAAAGCCGGGACTCCACCAGCAGACACAGCGTGCACGCGCAGGACATCAGCCGCCATATTGGATGCTGGCAAAGACACGGGAAAGCGCAGGACAGACATCCCTTTATATGATGCGGTACGTATGATTTATAACAGTGGTAAATACTACACAACTATGTGCAGAGTTGTGGTGAATAATGTTGATGAGTCCTACCGACAAAGGAGCAGCCCCTAAAGAGAAACACTCAATGTAAGTATAAAGAGACTGCCCGTATGTCTAGTAAGATAGTGTAGGTAAAAAATGTGCAAATTACAGATGACTATAAAAAGATTGAAGGGCAACCCCAAACAGGAGCAATAAATATAATTATGAATAAATTGCCCATATATTTAATAAAACAATGTAAAGTGACAATGTGCTAATTGCAAGTACAGCTACTACAAGAAAGTGTACCTTAGTGCTAGACAAAAATGCATAAGAAGAAAAAGGATAAATGTATCCCATATAATAAGACATGAAAAACATAAAGTGCTGATGCGAAATACAGCTTATTACTATAAATCAATAGTGAAATATCACTGCACATAATCGCCATCCACATCAGACGAAGCGCAAGGGATGTATTGATGCATAGTCCTCTTGGATGAAGCACATTATCCTCCAATTTTTAAGTATAAGTTCCTTGCCACAATGTTTAGAAGCCACCAGGAAAGAGAAATAGAATCCGCATATTAAAGGCTCAACCTAAGGGTATAAATGCAACAAATGAATAAAAGAGAAAACAAACACTTAAAAAAACGTAACCCATAAAATATAATGATAGATCCACCAGGATAATTCGAAACTGCACAGGCTCATGTACATGGGGACAAGAGCAATTATAGAAATGAGGCGAAACTCAATTTTTCATTGAGTCCCGCAGGGGCCATAGAATTCAAAGTCACTATCCAGCGACACTCTGTTTGTGCCAATAATCGTTTTATATTGCCTCCTCTACTACCACAATGTAACTGGTCAATTCCCAAGATCCGCAGGCCTCTAGGGTCACATGCATGTGACATGCGAAAATGTTTAGGGAGAGTCTTCAGGATTTTTATGTTGAGGGAAGTGAAGGAGGGCTTGTTTTCTGCATAACGAGCTGAGGATTGCTTTGAAACCATTTTGGGGTACATACAAAGTTTAGATCACATTTTAGTGTATTCAATACAGTTTTGACTGCCCAGATGTTAGGAGTCGAGTTTCCTCTGCTGCACAGGGGGAATCTCGATCCGTGTCTGCTGCGGTCTCCCATTCGGTATCGGCCGCAGTGGGCTCTGCTCAGCGGAGACGTCACTCCCAGCGTCTCGCTGGGGCTGATTCGGTGCATAGGGTCACTACTGCCTTTTCTGGCTTTCCTATGGTACCCTGCACTGATCTGCGGCGAGCGAGCCTCTCTGGGACTAAGTCCTTGTTTACTCACACTGAGCATGCCCAGGGCAGGGTCTCCCATTGGAGGTCGAGGGCCACATGTTCGGTCACATGCTCAGGTGCTGCAGTACATTCCATTGGTCCTTCTGGAAGGTCCTGAAAGGGCAAAACATGCTCAGGTACTGCAGCACTTTCCATTGGTCCTTCTGGAAGGTCCTGAAAGGGCAAAAACTTCAGTAGCAGCTTCCTGTGCTGCAACTATATAAACTGCGCATGACCGCACGGCCATGCGCTAGTATCGTCTTATGCTATGGGCAGCACGGTGGCGCAGTGGTTAGCACAGCAGCGCTGGAGTCCTGGGTTCTAATCCCACCTTGGACAACATCTGCAAAGAGTTTGTATGTTCTCTCCGTGTTTGCGTGGGTTTCCTCCGGGCACTCCGGTTTCCTCCCACATTCCAAAGACATACTGATAGGGAATTTAGATTGTGAGCCCCATCGGGGACAGCGATGATAATGTGTGCAAACTGTAAAGCGCTGCGTAATATGTTAGCTCTATATAAAAATAAAGATTATTATTATTATTTATTATGCTATATGCTTTGCGCCAATGTGGTCATGTGTTTGAATGTGTTCAGGGACCCGGCTGAAATAAGCCCCTAGAATGCTGGCACCTCCGGCGAGGAGATTGTGTTTAAGTGTGTTCAGGGACCCGGCTGAAATAAGCCCCTAGAATGCTGGCATCTCCGGCGAGGAGTTTTGGATGCATGCATGACCACTCACTGCTCACATCTGGGTAGTTGGCCTGTGCCTCTGTGAAAGTCTAACAGGGCACAGAGCTTTCCTCTCGCGGTTACTCTGTGAAGCTAACAGAGTTGGTATATACCGCCATATAGAGCCGCCATTATTTAGCAGCAGGTGCTTTCCTGCACGGTGGATCCCGGGTTGCGAACGCACCAATTCCATTTAATAAATTATATATTTGGTGCGTTCCGCCAACCCTAACACCAGATTAAATCATTTTATATTTTGATAGATATTATTTTTTTATAGAATGTGGCAATATCAAATGTGTGTAGTTTTTAATTTTTTTTGTTTTCTTTATTTTTAAACTGGGAAATGGTGCATAATTCAAATATATATATACACAGTGCTCAGCAAAACTTAGTACACCACCTGTGAAAAGTAAAATTTTAATTACCGTAATATATCACTGATTACAAAACCTGTGAAAGTAAGATTTTAATTAATATATCACTGAATACAAATATATACATATATTTTTTTATAAGACTGAGTTTTCTAGAACATTTTTTACTCCATAACATGAAAGTAAGGTTATTAATATATATTTCATTACAAAATCTTCAATTTTACTCAAATTAGTGAATGCAAAAAATAAGTACGCCCCACATCAAAAGCTAGAACATCTAGTATTTTGAATGAGCTCCATGATTTTTTAGAACAGCACCAAGTCTTTTATTATGGAATGAACAAGTTGGCAGGCATACTACAACATCTATCTTTTTCCCAAGGGCAACGAGTGATGGCAGCATCTTCTTTTTTCTTTTTCAATATACAGTAGTACATCTGTGAATTCATGATACCATAAATGAAATGTTGCTCCCCAACACCAGCAGCCCCATATCTACTGCTCTGTATTGAAAGAGAAGATGCTGCCATCACACCGTGCAATTGGTAGATGAGCACTTTTCCAACGGGACCCAAAACACAAATCTGTTGTAGAAGAATAGGGCAAAGTGATTCTGAGGCCAAGTGTCTCGTGACCGGAACCCAAATCAACCCCTATGAGGAGACAAGTTGAGCCTCACTTTCCATCCAGCATTCAGCTGCTTAAAGAGGTCGTTTTTGAGCAATGGAAAAGATAGATGTTGCAATAAGTCGCCAACTTGTTCATTTCATGCCATAAGACTTGGTCCTGTCCTTAAAAATTATATAGGTCATATAACATACTAGATGTAGTAGTTTTTGATATGGGGTGTATTCACTTTTGGATTAACTAATTTGAGTAAAACTGAAGATTTGGGATTTTGCAATGACAAAATATATGTATATATTTCCTTTTTTATTTCATTTTTAGTCCAATTAGGGGCTTGATGTTGCTCTCATTTGATATCTTTATCCACCACAATATTGTAGTATAAATTATTGCATTCTGTGTCATGCTCCTCTAAATTGTGCACCTCAGATTCTGCAGTAAAAGATTGACAGCTGCATATAAGGGGTAAACAGCAGAGCTCCATTCATTTTATTTGGGTCAGTCACAAATAGCTGAGTACAGCACTTTGCTTTTTTGGCAGTGTCATAGTGTCACGAGCGTCCGTGGTTAGAAGATCGTTATGTATTGTGAATCACAGATCTTCCATGTAGTCTGTGCGTTTATGTCCCATATTACATGGATTTGGTTTCCTTTGGTGCTGATGAGGTAACCAATCCTTTCTATGCTGGCTGGAAACTTGCAGCTCCATTTTCAGCTGCTTCTAATCTGGTCATTACCTCTCCCTATAAAACCTGGCCAGACCCTGTCTGCGTTGCCAGTGAAAGCTTTGCTTCCTAGCTCCTTGGTTCCTCTGTGCTGAATAGCAGACCGTTGTTACTAGTGGAGATTGTTTTGTTCTGTTTTTGAGTGTGTTTTCCTCATTGTTCTATTCCCATTTGGTTGGTACATTCCTCACCTCCTATATACCTCTTTACCTTTGGTGCGTGTTGGTATGTTTTTTGCTTTCTGTTATCCCTGTTTTGTCTTAGTGTCTTGTTTACCTTATAATTATGTACTAGGTCTCATGAAGTGGGGGATGGGACAGATTAGGGTCTTACAGGAGCATAATAAACTCAGAGACTTTGGTCTCTCTAAGGGTACCGTCACACTATAACATTTCGATCGCTACGACGGTACGATTCGTGACGTTCCAGCGATATCGTTACGATATCGCTGTGTCTGACACGCAGCAGCGATCAGGGATCCTGCTGAGAATCGTACGTCGTAGCAGATCGTTTAGAACTTTCTTTCATCGCTGGATCTCCCGCTGTCATCGCTAGATCGGTGTGTGTGACACCGATCTAGCGATCTAGCGATGCGATCCAGCGATGCGTTCTCTTGTAACCAGGGTAAACATCGGGTAACTAAGCGCAGGACCGCGCTTAGTTACCCGATGTTTACCCTGGTTACAAGCGTTAAACTAAAAAAAAACAAACAGCACATACTTACATTCTGGTGTCCGTCAGGTCCCTTGCCGTCTGCTTCCAGCACTGTGACTGCCGGCCGTAAAGTGAAAGCAGAGCACAGCGGCTGTGCTTTCACTTTCACTTTACGGCCGGCAGTCACAGTGCGGGAAGCAGAGACTGCAAGGGACCTGACGGACACCAGAATGTAAGTATGTGCTGTTTTTTTTTTTTAGTTTTACGCTTGTAACCAGGGTAAACATCGGGTAACTAAGCGCGGTCCTGCGCTTAGTTACCCGATGTTTACCCTGGTTACCCAGGGACCTCGGCATCGTTGGTCGATGGAGAGCTGTCTGTGTGACAGCTCCCCAGCGACCACACTACGATTTACCTACGATCACGGCCAGGTCATATCGCTGGTCTTGATCGTAGGTAAATCGTATAGTGTGACGGTACCCTAACTTCAAGAGTACCTCAGGGACAGGGATAGTTATTGTCCAAGTTCCAGGGACAGTTTAAGGCTCCTTTTTCTTACCGAAGACCCTCATAGAGTGACACAGAGAATGAAGGGAGCGCTGATTCACATGCTCAGCTACAGCTCCTTTAAGACAGAGCATTATTGGAGCCCTATTCTTGGGATCGAGTGATTTAACAGCAACCTATCAGTAAATTACATTGTGATCAGAATTATTAGGCAGAGGGTATTTGGCCATATCAAAAATTGTATGTAGATTTTCTACCTCCAAACTGTATAAACGTGAGTGCTAATTGGATGGAGCAGATCAGGTGATGTTTATCTGTGTAGTGAGGGGAATGAGGCCTAAAGATAGAAAAGCCTTATCAATGTGTGCAGAAATATTACGCAGCTTGTTTTCCTCATGCAAAATTAGACAAAAAAAGATATTAAAAAAAGACAAAAGAAAGATTTAACCGACTGAAAAGCCCCCCAAAATGTTACAAGTCTTAGAGGGATGCTGCACTCCTGATATTGCTCAAATATTGGGGTCGCTCACAGAACCAAGAAAGATTTGATGTAAATAATATAGTAAATAAAGACGGAGAAAACATGTTGAGAAAAAAAGCTTAACATTAATTGCCAAAGATGTTAGAAGAACTAAATGTGAAGAGACTAGGAAGCCATTATCCTCCAGAACTGTCATATTCCAGAGCTTTGAACTCCCCGGAGGACCAGACGCATAAAGTGTTCAGTGCTCAGGGACATAGACAAGGTGAGGAGGCTGAAACCCAACCACCACTGAACAAGACACAGAAGTACAAGGTGTTCAGTGCTCAGAGATGCAGCTGAGATGAGGAGGCGGAAACCCGACCACCACTAAGCAAGACACAGAAGTTTAAAGTGCCCAGTGCTCAGAGATATGGCCAAGGTGAGGAGGCTGAAATGACCACCACTGAGCAACATGCAGAAATGGAAATGTCAAGACTGGGCCATGAAATATCAAAGGTTTTATGGACTGATGAGATGAGACTTAATATTGATGGACCACATGGATGACCCTGTGGCTGAATCAGTAATGGGCACAGATCTCGCCTTCGACTCAGATGCCAGTAAGATGGAGATGGGATACTGCTGTTGAATTACACTTTTTTCAGGTCATGCTATTGAAGAGCTGTGTTACTTGAGTCAAGATAACCTCTGCTAGATCCATATATCTGGTAACAAGACCTGTAATGTTTCTATTAGTTTAGCACACAAGGGAAAATTGAACATGTCCACTTCCCCCAAAGTATCCTACACATAACAAAACATCACGAAGATTAGGATAAATCTGCCCCCCAAGCCATTAATTGCCCAATTAAAAAAGGAATATGACTTGGGTTTAGCCTCTTTTGCAGGTTTTGTTCAATCCCTTTTCATTTTAAAAGGAAATTGCTGAGACACCCAGCGATTAACAGTGATATGCGCAGGAATCTAGCAGCAAATCTATATTTTTCTTGCATCGCCTCCAAAGGGGAAGTGAAGAATTAAGCAGTCCTCATTAATTACCACCGATCGACCAAACCGCTGCACGGCCAGCTCTACCCTACCTACTGTATCCTCACCCATCCCTTGTAGATTGTGAGCCCTCGTGGGCAGGGTCCTCTCTCCTCCTGTACCAGTTATGACTTGTATTGTTCAAGATTATTGTACTTGTTTATTATGTATACCCCTCCTCACATGTAAAGCGCCATGGAATAAATGGCGCTATAATAATAAATAATAAATAATAATAATAATTACCAAACTATGCAATTCATGCATATGTTGAATCCTCATGAGTGAAAGATGCTTTTTGTATCTTCTCTCCATTCTTCTGACAGATGAGGTTCCTTTTTTATTAATTCAGTAATGGGATACTTGACAAGTTTTCTAATCATGAATGACTCTTTTAAATCTTCATGTTAGTGTGTATGCATATAGTGTATATTGAACTTTCTTTATATTTGATGAAAATAAAGAAATCCACCCATTAATTACACGTGAGAATATTGTACAGCCAAACAAGATGAAGATAACATATTACTTAACTTATTGCATAGATCTCCATTAACATGACCAAAGACAAAACCAGTGTGTTTGTAATATATCAGAGTAGGAAAGGCTATTTATGAAAATAATCATTACTTTTGCACACTGATTTAGCCGAGAAGCTTTTTCTATTGTCTTCCTTTCTAATTATCTTGTTCAGTGATCTATAACTGCTCCGGACAATAGAAACAAGGCTGTTGAATGTGTTCAGACATTGATCACCAGACTGGAGAATTCATGGGCTAGTAAACTTTTTCTTTCAGCTGTATGACTTCTATTCATGGTTCCTTTCCGTACCAGAGAACTTTTTTTTTCTAAATATATACGTACATTTATAAGGGAAAATTAAAAAAAATCTTTACTTGATAATTGAATAGTTGAGTAAATACCATTCTAAAGTCAAATACCTGTTAAAGTTTTCTTATTTTTTACTTCCTTTACATTATTTCATGTCTATGTAATGGCTATTTACAAGTATTTATTCCCATCTTGAAAAGTTAACATCTACCCAAAGTGCTTAAAAGCTGATCACGAAAGAAGCTGACTGGTCCCAAAGAACACGGTCTTAAATGTCCAAATAGAATGGAGCCACGGAGATGCATGCACTTCATTGTTCCATTTCTAGTCGATGGAAGGGGCGGAGTGCTGTAAACTGCTCTTTTTAGCATTCTCATAAATAATGAATTTGGAGGTAGTGTGTACAGTTGATCAAACTCATTCAATGGAAGTTAAAGCTGAGCACAATTATATTAAATTTGAAGGTTCTGGGTAAATCGAACAATTTGATTCATGCGAATCCCCTCAAAATAGTCTGTTAACTTTTTACACAATGTAGAAGATTATGTAAGCCACAGAAGCTTGTCATGACTAAGGATGGGCAAACCAGAACTGTAAAGTTTGGGACCGTACCGATCACATAGTGTTTGGTCACAAGGTCTCGAATACGGTTTTCCATCGGAAACTCATGTTACGGTTTGGGTCCAGTTCGGGTTCAGGGCCTGTAAAAGAAACACATCTGCTTCTGAGGCCACTCCTTACCTTCGGGCGGTATTCACTGCACTCGACAGACTTTGGCTTTTTCCAGCTATGTTCATGTGGTGACGTCACTGCACGAACACTGCCAGAAAAAGCCGAAGACTGCCTTCAGAAGGTAATGAGCAGCCCCGGAAGCAGATGCACTCGGGAGACAGCGGGATGGGAGGACACGTCTGTTAGGAGTCTGTTGTGAGTTCTGTTTTTGGGCTCCCTCTGGTAGTTACTGATGGTACTGGGTGACTTGTCTTTCCTGGGTTTCTGGGTTCCACCTGTTCCATCAGCATATGGGAGTTTCCTATTTAACCTGGCTTTGCTGGCATTTCCTCGCCGGTTATCAATGTATCTAGTGTGTCTTGTTACCTCTGCTCCCTGCTCCTAGAACCTTCTGGACAAGCTAAGTTTGGATTTTCCTGTTTTGGGTTTTGCTTAATTTGGTTTTTAGTCCAGCCTGCAGATATGTGATTCTCTGCTGCTGGTTGCTCTAGTGGGCTGAAATTGCTTTTCATGTACCATGAGTTGGCACATGAGTTCAAGTAATTTCAGGATGGTTTTTTGAAGGGTTTTTCGCTGACCGCGCAGTTCACTTTTGTATCCTCTGCTATCTAGCTTTAGCGGGCCTCATTTTGCTGAAACTGTTTTCATACTACGTATGTGCTTTCCTCTCATTTCACCGTCATTATATGTGGGGGGCTGCTATTTGCTGTGGGGTATTTCTCTGGAGGCAAGAGAGGTCTGTGTTTCTTCTGATAGGGGAAGTTAGATCTTCGGCTGGAGCGAGACGTCTAGGATCATCGTAGGCACGTTCCCCGGCTACTTTTATTTGTGTGTTAGGTTCAGGGTCGCGGTCAGCTCAGGTTCCATCGCCCTAGAGCTTGTTTGTATCTGTGCTTGTCCTTTTTGTGATCCCCTGCCATTGGGATCATGACAGTATAACCGGCCCACAAAGTGTTAATTGTATTGGCTGAAGTAGGAGGATAAGTAGTCTGAGGAAGTTTTTTTTTTTTTTTTTTTTTTTTTTTCCCCTCAGAGTTTGCTGCCTAGCCTTATTGCAGCCTGGCTACTTCCTCCTCCTCTTAATCTTTGAATGGCTCTGATCTCAGCTGTTTATCATGGACGTCCAGAGTTTGGCTTCCAGCCTGAATAATCTTGCCACTAAGGTTCAAAATATACAGGATTTTGTTGTACATGCTCCTATGTCTGAACCTAGAATTCCTGTCCCAGAGTTTTTTTCTGGAGATAGATCTCGTTTTCTGAATTTTAGGAACAATTGCAAGTTGTTTCTTTCTTTGAAATCTCGCTCCTCTGGAGACCCTGCTCAGCAAGTCAAGATAATTATATCTTTCCTGCGGGGTGACCCTCAGGATTGGGCATTTGCATTGGCACCAGGGGACCCTGCGTTGCTTAATGCAGATGCGTTTTTTCTGGCATTGGGTTTGCTCTATGAGGAACCTAACCAAGAGATTCAGGCTGAAAAAGCTTTGTTGGCCCTCTCTCAGGGGCAAGATGAAGCAGAAATTTATTGTCAAAAATTTCGGAGGTGGTCGGTACTTACTCAGTGGAATGAGTGCGCTCTGGCTGCAAAGTTTAGAGATGGCCTTTCTGAGGCCATTAAAGATGTTATCGTGGGGTTCCCTGCGCCTGCTGGTCTGAATGAGTCTATGACTATAGCTGTTCAGATTGATCGGCGTTTACGGGAGCGCAAACCTGTGCATCATTTGGCGGTGTCGTCTGAACCGTCACCTGAGATAATGCAATGTGATAGAATTCAGTCCAGAAGTGAACGGCAAAAGTATAGGCGGAAAAAAGGGTTGTGCTTTTATTGTGGTGATTCAGCTCATGTTATATCAGCATGCTCTAAACGCACAAAAAAGGTTGATAAGTCTGTTGCCATTAGTACTTTACAGTCTAAGTTCATTCTGTCTGTGACTCTGATTTGTTCATTATCATCCATTTCCGTCGATGCCTATGTGGATTCAGGCGCTGCCCTGAGTCTTATGGATTGGTCATTTGCCAATCGCTGTGGGTTTAGTCTGGAGCCTCTGGAAGTCCCTATTCCTTTGAAGGGAATTGACTCTACACCTTTGGCTATGAATAAACCTCAGTACTGGACACAAGTGACCATGCGTATGACTCCCGTTCATCAGGAGGTGATTCGCTTCCTGGTACTGTATAATTTGCATGATGTTCTAGTACTTGGTCTGCCATGGTTACAAACTCATAATCCAGTCCTTGACTGGAAATCAGTGTCTGTGTTAAGCTGGGGTTGTCAGGGGGTTCATGATGATGCACCTCCGATTTCTATCGCTTCATCTACTCCTTCTGAGATTCCTGTGTTTTTGTCTGACTATCGGGATGTTTTTGAGGAGCCTAAGCTCAGTTCGCTTCCTCCTCACAGGGATTGCGATTGTGCTATAAATTTAATTCCGGGCAGTAAATTTCCTAAAGGTCGTTTGTTCAATCTGTCAGTGCCAGAGCATACTGCTATGCGGGATTATGTTAAGGAGTCCTTGGAAAAGGGACATATCCGTCCATCTTTGTCCCCTTTGGGAGCAGGTTTTTTTTTCGTGGCCAAGAAAGATGGTTCCTTGAGGCCTTGTATAGATTATCGTCTTTTGAATAAGATTACCGTAAAATATCAGTATCCTTTGCCATTGTTGACTGATTTGTTTGCTCGCATTAAGGGGGCTAAATGGTTCACTAAGATTGATCTTCGGGGTGCCTATAATCTTATACGAATAAAGCAAGGTGATGAGTGGAAAACCGCATTTAATACGCCTGAGGGCCATTTTGAGTATTTGGTAATGCCTTTTGGACTTTCTAATGCTCCTTCAGTCTTCCAGTCCTTTATGCACGATATTTTCCGTGAATATCTGGATAAATTTATGATTGTGTATTTGGATGATATTTTGGTTTTTTCTGATGACTGGGAGTCTCATGTTCAGCAGGTCAGGAAGATGTTTCAGGTCCTGCGGGCCAATTCCTTGTTTGTAAAAGGCTCAAAGTGTCTCTTCGGAGTTCAGAAGATTTCTTTCTTGGGGTATATTTTTTCCCCTTCTACTATTGAGATGGATCCCGTCAAGGTTCAGGCTATTTGTGACTGGACGCAGCCTACATCTCTTAAGAGTCTACAGAAGTTCTTGGGCTTTGCTAATTTCTATCGTCGTTTTATAACTAATTTTTCTAGTGTTGTTAAGCCTTTGACGGATTTGACTAAGAAGGGTGCTGATGTTGCTAATTGGTCTCCTGCGGCTGTGGAGGCCTTTCAGGAACTTAAGCGCCGGTTTTCTTCTGCTCCTGTGTTGCGTCAGCCAGATGTTTCGCTTCCTTTTCAGGTTGAGGTTGATGCTTCCGAGATTGGAGCGGGGGCGGTTTTGTCACAGAGAAGCTCCGATGGCTCAGTGATGAAGCCATGCGCGTTTTTTTCTAGAAAGTTTTCGCCGGCTGAGCGGAATTATAATGTTGGTAATCGGGAACTTTTGGCCATGAAGTGGGCATTTGAGGAGTGGCGTCATTGGCTAGAGGGTGCTAGACATCGTGTGGTGGTCTTGACTGATCACAAAAATTTGATTTACCTTGAGTCTGCCAGGCGTCTGAATCCTAGACAGGCTCGTTGGTCACTGTTTTTCTCTCGTTTCAATTTTGTGGTTTCATACCTGCCAGGTTCAAAGAATGTGAAGGCGGATGCTCTTTCTAGGAGTTTTGTGCCTGACTCCCTTGGAAATTCTGAGCCCTCTGGTATCCTTAGGGATGGGGTGATTTTGTCTGCTGTCTCCCCAGACTTGCGACGTGCTTTGCAGGAGTTTCAGGTGGCTAAACCTGATCGTTGTCCGCCTGAGAGACTGTTTGTTCCGGATAATTGGACCAGTAGAGTCATCTCCGAGGTCCATTCTTCTGCGTTGGCAGGTCATCCTGGAATATTTGGTACTAGAGACTTGGTGGCCAGGTCTTTTTGGTGGCCTTCCTTGTCGAGGGATGTGCGTTCTTTTGTGCAGTCTTGCTAGGTTTGTGCTCGGGCTAAGCCTTGCTGTTCTCGGGCCAGTGGATTGTTGTCACCTTTGCCTATCCCGAAGAGGCCTTGGACGCACATTTCCATGGACTTTATTTCGGATCTCCCTGTCTCTCAAAAAATGTCCGTCATCTGGGTTGTGTGTGATCGCTTTTCTAAAATGGTTCATCTGGTACCCTTGCCTAAGTTGCCTTCCTCCTCTGAGTTGGTCCCTCTGTTTTTTCAGAATGTGGTTCGTTTGCATGGGATTCCTGAGAACATCGTTTCTGACAGGGGATCCCAGTTTGTGTCTAGATTTTGGCGGACTTTCTGTGCTAAGATGGGCATTGATTTGTCCTTTTCGTCTGCATTCCATCCTCAGACGAATGGCCAGACTGAACGAACTAATCAGACCTTGGAAACTTATTTAAGGTGTTTTGTTTCTGCTGATCAGGATGACTGGGTTACCTTTTTGCCGCTGGCCGAGTTTGCGCTTAATAATCGGGCTAGTTCTGCTACCTTGGTTTCTCCTTTCTTTTGTAATTCGGGGTTTCATCCTCGTTTTTCCTCTGGTCAGGTGGAACCTTCTGATTGTCCTGGAGTGGACATGGTGGTGGATAGGTTGCATCGGATTTGGAGTCATGTGGTGGACAATTTGAAGTTGTCCCAGGAGAAGGCTCAGCAGTTTGCTAATCGCCGTCGCCGCGTGGGTCCTCGACTTCTTGTTGGTGACTTGGTGTGGTTGTCTTCTCGTTTTGTTCCTATGAAGGTCTCTTCTCCTAAGTTCAAGCCTCGGTTCATCGGTCCCTATAGGATCTTGGAAATTCTTAACCCTGTGTCGTTTCGTTTGGATCTCCCGGCATCGTTTGCTATTCATAATGTGTTTCATCGGTCGTTGTTGCGGAAGTATGAGGTACCTGTTGTTCCTTCTCTTGAGCCTCTTGCTCCAGTGCTGGTGGAGGGAGAATTGGAGTATGTTGTGGAGAAGATCTTGGATTCTCGTGTTTTCAGACGGAAACTCCAGTATTTGGTCAAGTGGAAGGGTTATGGTCAGGAGGATAATTCTTGGGTGGTTGCCTCGGATGTTCATGCTGATGATTTGGTTCGCGCTTTTCATAGGGCTCATCCTGGTCGCCCTGGTGGTTCTCGTGAGGGTTCGGTGACCCCTCCTCAAGGGGGGGGTACTGTTGTGAGTTCTGTTTTTGGGCTCCCTCTGGTGGTTACTGATGGTACTGGGTGACTTGTCTTTCCTGGGTTTCTGGGTTCCACCTGTTCCATCAGCATATGGGATTTTCCTATTTAACCTGGCTTTGCTGGCATTTCCTCGCCGGTTATCAATGTATCCAGTGTGTCTTGTTACCTCTGCTCCCTGCTCCTAGAACCTTCTGGACAAGCTAAGTTTGGATTTTCCTGTTTTGGGTTTTGCTTAATTTGGTTTTTAGTCCAGCCTGCAGATATGTGATTCTCTGCTGCTGGTTGCTCTAGTGGGCTGAAATTGCTTTTCATGTACCATGAGTTGGCACATGAGTTCAAGTAATTTCAGGATGGTTTGTTGAAGGGTTTTTCGCTGACCGCGCAGTTCACTTTTGTATCCTCTGCTATCTAGCTTTAGCGGGCCTCATTTTGCTGAAACTGTTTTCATACTACGTATGTGCTTTCCTCTCATTTCACCGTCATTATATGTGGGGGGCTGCTATTTGCTGTGGGGTATTTCTCTGGAGGCAAGAGAGGTCTGTGTTTCTTCTGATAGGGGAAGTTAGATCTTCGGCTGGAGCGAGACGTCTAGGATCATCGTAGGCACGTTCCCCGGCTACTTTTATTTGTGTGTTAGGTTCAGGGTCGCGGTCAGCTCAGGTTCCATCGCCCTAGAGCTTGTTTGTATCTGTGCTTGTCCTTTTTGTGATCCCCTGCCATTGGGATCATGACAGGAGTCGAGTTTCCTCTGCTGCACAGGGGGAATCTCGATCCGTGTCTGCTGCGGTCTCCCATTCGGTATCGGCCGCAGTGGGCTCTGCTCAGCGGAGACGTCGCTCCCAGCGTCTCGCTGGGGCTGATTCGGTGCATAGGGTCACTACTGCCTTTTCTGGCTTTCCTATGGTACCCTGCACTGATCTGCGGCGAGCGAGCCTCTCTGGGACTAAGTCCTTGTTTACTCACACTGAGCATGCCCAGGGCAGGGTCTCCCATTGGAGGTCGAGGGCCACATGTTCGGTCACATGCTCAGGTGCTGCAGTACATTCCATTGGTCCTTCTGGAAGGTCCTGAAAGGGCAAAACAAGCTCAGGTACTGCAGCACTTTCCATTGGTCCTTCTGGAAGGTCCTGAAAGGGCAAAAACTTCAGTAGCAGCTTCCTGTGCTGCAACTATATAAACTGCGCATGACCGCACGGCCATGCGCTAGTATCGTCTTTTGCTATATGCTTTGCGCCAATGTGGTCATGTGTTTGTATGTGTTCAGGGACCCGGCTGAATTAAGCCCCTAGAATGCTGGCACCTCCGGCGAGGAGATTGTGTATAAGAGTGTTCAGGGACCCGGCTGAAATAAGCCCCTAGAATGCTGGCTCCTCCGGCGAGGAGATTGTGTATGCATGCATGACCACTCACTGCTCACATCTGGGTAGTTGGCCTGTGCCTCTGTGAAAGTCTAACATGGCACAGAGCTCATCTCTCGCGGATACTCTGTGAAGCTAACAGAGTTGGTATATACCGCCATATAGAGCCGCCATTATTTAGCAGCAGGTACTTTCCTGCACGGTGGATCCCGGGTTGCGAACGCACTAATTCCTTTTAATAAACAATATATTTGGTGCGTTCCGCCAACCCTAATAACGTCGCTGGACAGGTAAGTATAATTGTAATGTTTATTAATAATTTTATGCTTTTTTTTTACAGGCCGACCCGCCCCATCCCAAGTCCAAGTTCGGGGTTCAGAAGCAAGTTCTTCTCTGACCCCGAACTCGAACTTTACAGAAAAACTCGGGCAAACCCGCCGATCCCAAACATCGAGGGGTTTTTTAACAAACATTTTCCGTTTTCTTTGGGCTTGAAGTACATTCATCATTTTTTTCTGCAAACCAGTGACCTTTTTTTTCTTCATACTAAACGTTTTGCCAGAGGCAAGAATATTTAGGAGAAAGGTCATTATAACCTTTTAGACACATGGACATTTTTTGTGGGAAACAAGAAATTAATACGAGAGCGTAGAATTGACAAAAAGAAACTAAACAGAGCATTGAACACGACTTTTGTGTCTGCCTACTTCCACTTTCTTAGGAAAGAAATGTTTTGAAATAATTATTTCGAGAAACATATGTTTCTCTTCTAATTCTTGGGAACTAATTTCAAAGTCATTATTCACCTAATGACTGTAATAGTTTAACATTTGATCTGCCCTGTGTAAAAACACTCAACTCTAATAGCTACAAGCGACACTTTAACACTTCCCTTTCTTTGAAGCTACAATTTACAGGCATCTGTTTTAATAAAAAGTTATGTAACACAGTTGACTTTACTTTGTTTATTCGAGTTTGAGAGGAATTAGCAAGATGGGGCATTAGTTGGTATTTTTATGTTTTTTTGTGCAACAAAGAACATTAATGATATATTCTTGTCTTTCTGAAAACTCAACTTCATCAATCACAACTGATTGCACGGTCATCAGCTTGAATCAATTTTTATTCCCAAGTTCAAAAGGAAATGCATATGCTTAAGGCTATGTACATGTGTGCAATATTAAAATTGTGTTGTGTTTCCTTTATAAAGTACTTTACTTTATTTTTTTAACACTTTGAATGTTTTTTTTTATGTGTTCGTTTATTTTTATTTTGTTTCACTCTGCAATAAGGATTTCTTGATGTTGCTGGTAAATAATTAATTAGTAAGAAACAATATGTTCTACAATGAGTTCACAGATTGTTTAAGACCAATGTCGCCAGTTGCAGTTTTTTGCAGTTTTTCCGAAAGTGGTCAATCAAGCTATGTTAGTAAATGAAAATGTATAAAATTATCTTTCAAATTAAATATTGTATTATTTGGCATTGTGGATTTGTGCTGTTTTTTAGAGTATGTGGTCTTTTTAACAAAGTTTTAGGTTTGCATTATTTGCTAAACTTTTTTTTATCTCTTATATACAGTGGCATGTAAAAGTTTGGGTACCCCTAGTCAAAATTACTTTTACTGTGAACAGATATATATATATATATGTATATTGTTAGGGTTGGCGGATTGCACTAATTAAAATATAACATTAAATGCAATCCCAACCCGGGGTCCAACCCTGCTGCTAATGAGAATAATGACGGAACACAACAGCAAGCGTTACCTTGAACACACCGAGTTAACGCCACTCAGTGTGAACACAACACTGAGTACCAAGCTCAGTTACTTCAATGAAAGGTACGGTACGAGTATGCCATGGCTATACCCTGTTAACGTCACAGGGATGTTAGCACGAGGATTAGGCTTGCTCTGCAACTAAGGCTACTTTCACACTACCGTCGGCGTCGGCCCGTCGCAGTGCGTCGGGCCGATGTACCAACGCATCCTATGACAATGCAGCACAACGGGGGCAGCGGATGAATTATTACAACGCATCCGCTGCCCCATTGTATGGTCCGGGGAGGAGGGGGGCGGAGTTCTGGCCGCGCATGCGCGGTCGGAAATGGCAGACACGACACACAAAAAAATGGTACATGTAACTTTTTTTGTTCCGACGGTCTGCCACAACATGACGCAACCGTCGCACGCATGTGGCAATGCGTCGCAATGCGTCGCTAATGTTAGTCTATGGGGAAAAAACTCATCCTGCAGCCAACTTTGCAGGATGCGTTTTTTCACCAAAACGACACATTGCGACATGCGTCGTACGACGCTAGTGTGAAAGTAGCCTAAATGGTGCACAAATGAAGCAGATGCTGAGCCAAGAGAGAGCTCTTTCCACCCCAAACACTCATGTCCAGTCGGCCGAGACATTGCCTGCGGGCCAATCCGGTGCTGCCACATCATCAGAGCAGCTAACGTCTGACCACCAATGAGAAGCCGCCACATCACAGACATGCTCAGTAAGGTGATCTCTGGACTTAGTCTCCAGAGCGCAATGCTGCACCTGCATATCATTGGTTACCATAGACTTGGCTGGAGAGCCAGCAGTTACTGAACATGTACCATGAGCCTGAGCAAGATGCTCGGACCGACGTCTGTGCTGAGCAGCAATTGGAGCGGCCGGACCTGAATGAGAGACCGCAGAAGCAGATAATGCTTGGGACCTATCCCACGCAGCAGGAGAATCCCGACGCCTAAACGCAGCAGGAGAATCCCGACGCCTAACACATATATAGTCATTTTTACATTTTAAAAACTACAAAAAATAAAATGGGCAGATGCAAACTTTCGGGCACCTTTGGAGATTTGTGTGCTCAGATAACTTTGGTCAAAGTTTCAGACCTTAATTAACCTGTTAGGGTTTGTTTTTGTAAATTTATGTCCTTTAGGCAGTTGTTTTAGATTAAAAACAAACAAGCAAAAAAAGAAAAACTGAATACTCAGGGGAGCAGAGGAAATAAAATAAGAGCAAAAGCTGGGCACTTTTAACTTGATGACAGGTCCTCTTTAGGGAATCTGTCAACAGGATTTTACTATCTGAGGACAGCATGATGTAGGGATTAAAACACAGATTTCAGTGATGTTTCAATTATGAAGCTGTGTGCTTTTTAACTTACAGTAAAAATGTTATCACTAGGACATCGCGATTGTTGTGACTATCAGGCACCCGAGCAGTTGTATGGCCACGCTCCCTCCTGTGATAAGCAGCTCACTGTCAATAGACTTTGTACATACAGAGCCTGGTGTGGATGGGTCTCATTACTGCTTCATGAACCATCTAAGAACTCTGATTGTGTCACAACAACGTCTGCACCGAGTAAACTAAGTGATACATGACTGGAATCAAGGGCTCAATCTCCACATTTTGCTGCTGTTAGATGAGGTAGCAAAAACCTGATGACAGATTCCCTTTAAATATCCTGTTATTGCTACTGTTACAGTAGCTTAATGTATGATATTTATATACAGTAGTTCTCAACTATTCGTTGGTCATCTGTCTTTCAGAAAAGAGTACCAGACATTTAAGATGCATAACAATTAACAAACTTTTGCAAAGTTAGGATCTTAAAACTTCAGTGACGGAACTAATTTTGACCTTAATGACCACACCAATTTTTTAAGATCTGACCAGTGTCACTTTATGTGGTAATAACTCTGAAATGCTTAAAGCATCCCAGTGATTCTGAGATAGTTTTTTCGATGCATGCTGCATTTCATGTTCATGGTAAATTTTGTCAATATGATTTGAGCATATTTATGAAAATATCAAAAATATGACAAATGATTTGAAAATCTAGCAATTTTTAAACTTTCAAATTTTATATTCTTAAATCAGATAATTATACCACACAAAATAATTAATAAATAACATTTCCCACATATCCACTTTACATCAGCACAATGTTTTTGTTAGGAAGTTAAAAGGGTTCAAAGTTGATCAGCAATTTTTCAATTTTCCAACAAAGTTTACAAAATAATTTTTTTAGGGACCACTTCATATTTGAAGTGACATTGAGGGGCTTATATCACTGAAAATACCAAAAAGTGACACCATTCTAAAAACCACACCCCTCAAGGTGCTTAAAAATACACATTCAATAAGTTTATTAACCTTTCAGGTGCTTCATAGGAATTAATGTAATGTGGAAGGAAAAATTTAATTTTTTTTCACAAAAAATTAGCTTTTTAGACCCAAATTGTTCCACTTTCACAAGGATAACAGGAGAAAATGGACTCCAAAATATGTTGTGCAACTTCTCCTAAGTATGCTGATACCCCATATATGGGGAAAAACTACTGTTTGAGCACACGGCAGGGCTCAGAAGGGAAGGAGCGCTGTTTGAGTTTATATTGAATGCAAAATAACTGCAATTGACGGAGAACACCATGTCGCATTTTGAGAACCCCTTATTTTTATAAAGAGTGAAAACCCCTTGACAAGTGACCTCATTTTGGAAATTACACCCCTCAAGGATTTTATTCAGGGGTATAGTGAGGATAATTAAACCAACGGTACTACAAATAATTTGATAACATTAGGACATCATATTGAATATGCCATCATTAGTGTTGGCTGCAAGTGCTCGCTACTAGAGTTTGCAAAGGGGTGCTCCGGTATGCACCCGCTATCACAAGTGCTCGAGCGACCCAGGTGTAAACTAGAGTAATGAGCACTTGCATTCAACATTAACCATTATTTCATCATTTTTTTACCTTTTGATAAAATCCTAACCCCAACTCTAACACTAAGTTTAGCCCAACCCTACACTTACCCTAGCCCAATACTAACCTTAACCTAACCCCAATCAAAGCCTATCCCTAGCCCTAGCCTAACCCTAACCATAGACCAACAGTAACCCTAAGCCCAACACTAAACCTAATCCCAACCCTAACTTAAAGCCCAACCTTAACCCCAGCCTAAACCCAACCTTAACCCTAACCCCAACCCTAACCATAACCCTAATGGCAAAGAATGAATGAAATATAATTATAAAATAAAAAAAAAATCTGAACAAGGGGGTGACACAGGGGGGATAGCATACTAATTATCGGCTTTTGATCACTGTGATAAGGTCTATCACAGTGATCAAAATGAACCAATAGTAAAAAATCCCTGCTGTTGCCAGCTGCCAGATCTCTGTGGCATGCTATGCATGCGCCCGGAATTTTTTTTCTAGAATGAGGAGGCAGAGGGCTGGAGAGCTGGAGGACAGAGCTGGAGGGACTTAGATATGGAGTAAATACCAGAGGGGACTTGGAGACCTCATTTCTCTCTCCTCTGACTTGTATATCATGTCAGAATAAAGAGAAATGTTTTTAATAGCGTGCACACTTTTTTTTACATGATCATTGTTATTTATTAAATACGGTCAATCACGTGATCAGGGACAGGAAATAATGGCTTTGATCGTGTTCTCCAGGGTGTCAGGTACCCCATGTAGCTGAAACCCCAGAGATTTTCCGATGCTGGGGGAGCGCTGTAACCTTTTTTCCGATTTAAAAAATTGTAATGAAGCAATAAGACCCTATAACTGCCTCTGTTTTAATGTGTATTGGTGGTCATTAAAGGGTTAAAGAGGTTGTCTACTTCTTTATCATTGATGATCTATCCTTAGGATAGGTCATTGGTGTCTGGTTGGTCTGAGTGGCCGTGACGGGTACTGCGTAGCTGCCTCATATTCAAATCAATAGGAGGAGGATGTGTAGCATCCTGCCATGGTCACTATTAGAAGATGGGTCAGCTCCACAATTGGGCAGTTTCTGTCCGGCGGCCACCTTTGCTGATCAGACATTAATGACCTATTCCAAGGATAGGTCATCAATGATAAAGTAGTAGACAACCTCCTTGAATAAAAGAACAATCAAAAACCTTCATTGTCTTATCTTCTGATTTGATTGATTAAACTTACCCCCACGCACAAAATGTTAAAAAAAGTTTAAAAATAAAATATATATATATATATATATATATATATATATATATATATATATAAAAAAAACAATTTTAATAATTTCCCTTTACCTATTTCATTAAAAATAAGAAAAAGTATTTATGTATGTATTTAACATGTTCCTAAAAGTATTTAATTTAAAAATGTCATTAATGGAACAATAGAAAGTCCACGATGACCAAATATCTCTCCAAAATTGAAATAAAAAGTGATTCAGTGCTTCAGTACATTATATGGTAAGTTGAATGGCAGCATTGTAAACAGCAACCAAAACTACAAAAAAATAAAAACAAATAAACTTGTATACTGCTATGTCAATGTGGGGAAAAAAGTAAAAAAAAATTTACATTAAAGTTTTTCCTCACCTCAAAACCAGCAAAAAAATGTAAAAAAAGAAATGTATGCAATATAGAAAACAATGCAATGTCCTGGATATTATGGTGTTTTTCTCCATAAATATACTATAGAGTGAGAATGGAGAGTTACCCATAATATTACCTTTCCGTTATTTGTTCAAGAAAGCATTATCATTAGTGTTGAGCGATACCTTCCGATATCCAGAAGTATCGGTATCGGATTGGATCGGCCAATATCCCAAAAATATCAGATATCGCCGATACCGATACCCAATACCAATGCAAGTCAATGGGACATAAATACCGGAACGTAAATAAGCCCTTTCTGCCCTTCTACATCCTGTTACGGAGGGGGGAAGAGTGTGGGCGGTGCGTGGGCGGACCCTGTGCGTGTCTGTGTGTGCGAGCGGGGTCTATGCGGGCCTGCCGGGGCAGTATGTGGGCCTGCTGGGGTTGTATGCGGGCCTGTGGGGGCTGTATGCGGGCTGCCGGGGCTGTATGCGGGCTGCCGGGGCTGTGTGCGGGCCTGCCGGGGCTATATGCGGACTGCCGGGGCTGTATGCGGGCCTGCTGGGGTTGTATGCGGACTGCCGGGGCTGTATGCGGGCCTGCTGGGGTTGTATGCGGGCTGCCGGGGCTGTATGAGGGCCTGTGGGGGCTGTATGCAGGCTGCCGGGGCTGTATGCGGGCTGCCGGGGCTCTATGTGGGCCTGCCGGGGCTGTATGCAGGCTGCCGGGGCTGTTTGCGGGCCTGCCGGGGCTGTATGCAGGCTGCCGGGGCTTTATGCGGGCCTGCCAGGGCTGTATGCGGCGTGCCGGATCTCTGTGTGGTGTGCCGGGTCCCTGTGCGTGTGTGCAGGCATTGTCCGATGGGACTACAAGTCCCATCGGACAATGCCTGCTACAATGACAGTGATTGACACATTAGCCAATGATGGCACAGTAGTAGTCCCATCGTCCGGCTAATGTGTTGAATATAAAAAAACACATACATAATCCATACATACTCCATACATACTCCATACAGTACATACATATAGTCATACAGCACATTAAACATAGAGTTCATACTTACCATTACTTGTCACTTTGTTCCCCGAAGCCAGTGTCAACCTGTAAAAAAGATTAAAATAACAAATAACCAATATACTCCCTGTCCGCCGAAATCCACGAGTGTCCCACGACGATCTCCCGTGGAGAACGGCAGCAACAGCTGTTGCGACCGCTCTCTAGGGGGCTCCAGAAACACAATGACGGGAGGAAGGTATCCGTCCGCACAGTATTCCTCCACCGCTGTAAAAAAAATAGTCCCTAGTCTCACTTATGGCATTGCTGGGTGAGAAATTTTCCCACGCAGCGATTGCCATAAAGTGACACTTTGTCCTAAGGTAACCTCTCAGTGATGCACTGCAGGAGCCATTGTCTCCTGTCAGAGTGTCACTGAGGGTCCAATAGAGCAGTGACATCACCCGATGTCACTGCTCTATAGGAGAGATTGTCGTGGGACACTCGTTATTAATTGGACTACGACGGACAGGTAGTATACGGTTTATTATTTTACATTTTTTGCAGGCACGGAAGTATGGTAAGTATGGTATAATGAAGAATATTAAAATACTTTTTTCCTAATGTGTGCATGTTTTATTAACCCTTTCTTACTATTGGATTAATAATGGATAGGCATCATATTGACGCCTCTCTGTTATTAACCCGGCTTAATGTCACCTTACAATAGCAAGGTGACAATAACCCCTTATTACCCCATATCCCACCGCTACACGGGAGTAGGAAGAGAGGGGCTAAGTGCCAGAATTGGCGCATCTTACAGATGCGCCTTTTCTGGGGCAGCTGCGGACTGGTATTTGTAGCCGGGGGGGGGGGGGGGGGGGCAATATCCATGGCCCCTCTCTAGGCTATGAATATCAGCCTGCAGCTGTCTGTGTAGCCTTTCTGGCTATAAAATATAGGGGACCCCATATAATTTTTTTTCAGGGGTCCCCCTATTTTAATAGCCAGTAAAAGCTACGCAGACAGATGCGGGCTGAGGCTGATATTCATAGCAGGCTACAAATATTGGCCCCCGGCCGTCAGCTTTCCCCCTCTGGTGCAGAAAATTGCGCGGGAGCCCACGCTGTTTTTTTCCGACTTTTTTAAAATAATCGCTCTTTAAGGCCTCTTTCATACTTGCGTCCGACGCACGTTGTGAAATTTGTGCACAACGTGGGCAGCAGATGTAGTTTATCAACGCATCTGTTGCCCATTCTGAAGTACGGGGAGGAGGGGGCGGAGTTTCGGCCGCACTTGCGCAGTAGAAAATGGCGGAAACGACGGCCAAAAAAGTTCACTTGAATGTTTTTTCATGCCGACGGTCCGCCAAAACACGACGGATCCGTTGCACGACGCTAATACAAGTCTACGGGTAAAAAACGCATCCTGCAAGCACATTTGCAGGATCTGTTTTTTTCTCATAGAGTTGTATTAGCGCTGGATTGCGCCTGATGGCCACACGTTTCATCCGTGTTTTGCCGGATCCGTCAAAAAAGCTGTTTCCGCCGGACGGAAAACACATACAGAGGAACGGTTTTTCTGCCCGGCGAAAAAACGCACAGCGATGGATCCAGCAAAAAACGGATGAAACTGAGATGTAAAATGATGAATCCGGCCTCCGAATCCGTTTTTTCATGCATGTTGCCATTCAAATCATGCACCTTTACCATTTATTTATTTATTTCCAAAAAACTGCACCAAAAATTGCATCAAAAACAGCATAAAAATCAGGTGTTTTTTTTAGCAGGTTTGGATGCATTTTTTGGTGCAGTTTTTGATGCAGGTTTTTGGTGCAGTTTTTGATGCAGTTTTTGGTGCAGTTTTTGTTGCAGGTTTTTGGTGCTGTTTTTGATGCAGTTTTTGGTGCTGTTTTTGATGCTGTTTTTGATGCAGGTTTTGATGCAGGTTTTTGGTGCTGTTTTTGATGCGGTTTTTGATTCAGTTTTTGATGTAGGTTTTTGGTGCTGTTTTTGAGGCAGTTTTCAATACATTTTTTGATGTGAAATGATAAATCCGTCCTCCGAATCCATTTTTTCATGCATGTTTCCAATCAAATCATGCACATTTTCCGTTTATGTACAGTCATGGCCAAAAGTATTAATCCCCCGGCAATTCTGTCAGATAATACTCAGTTTCTTCCTGAAAATGATTGCAATCACAAATTTTTGGTAATATTATCTTCATTTAATTTGTCTTAAATGAAAAAAAGACAAAAAGAATTGTCCTAAAGCCAAATTGGATATAATTCCACACCAAACATAAAAAAGGGGGTGGACAAAAGTATTGGCACCGTTCGAAAAATCATGTGATGCTTCCCTAATTTGTGTAATTAACAGCACCTGTAACTTACCTGTGGCACCTAACAGGTGTTGGTAATAACTAAATCACACTTGCAGCCAGTTGACATGGATTAAAGTTGACTCAGCCTCTGTCCTGTGTCCTTGTGTGTACCACATTGAGCATGGAGAAAAGAAAGAAGACCAAAGAACTGTCTGAGGACTTGTGAAACCAAATTGTGAGGAAGCATGGGCAATCTCAAGGCTACAAGTCCATCTCCAAAGACCTGAATGTTCCTGTGTCTACCCTGCGCAGTGTCATCAAGACGTTTAAAGCCCATGGCACTGTGGCTAACCTCCCTAGATGTGGACGGAAAAGAAAAAATGACAAGAGATTTCAACGCAAGATTGTGCGGATGTTGGATAAAGAACCTAGACTAACATCCAAACAAGTTCAAGCTGCCCTGCAGTCCGGGGGTACAACAGTGTCAACCCGTACTATCCATTGGCGTCTGAATGAAAAGGGACTGTATGGTAGGAGACCTAGGAAGACCCCACTTCTTACCCCGAGACATAAAAAAGCCTGGCTGGAGTTTGCCAAAACTAACCTGAAAAAGCCTAAAACGTTTTGGAAGAATTTTCTCTGGTCAGATGAGACAAAAGTAGAGCTTTTTGGGCAAAGGCATCAACATAGAGTTTACAGGAGAAAAAAGAGGCATTCAAAGAAAAGAACACGGTCCCTACAGTCAAACATGGCGGAGGTTCCCTGATGTTTTGTGGTTGCTTTGCTGCCTCTGGCACTGGACTGCTTGACCGTGTGCATGGCATAATGAAGTCTGAAGACTACCAACAAATTTTGCAGCATAATGAGGGGCCCAGTGTGAGAAAGCTGGGTCTCCCTAACATTAGTAGTGTGGAATATGCAAAAAAAAAGGTGATATGAGATGGTTTACTGTATGTAAACCAGGTCTCATATCATGTCGGGTTTTAGGAAGGAGATAGCAAAAGCCGGTAATTGAATTACCGGCTTTAAAGCTATCTAGCGCTGTATGAAGTAAGAATATATATACATATATGTGTCTACTGACATATATATATATATATATATATGTATATATATAGACAGTATATATGTTTTGGTTTTTTTTGACACATGGATCCCTTGTATAGCCGTATGTTGGTTTTGCAAGCCTGTGAGAAAAACACGCAGTACGGATGCCATACGGATTACATACGGAGGATGCCATGCGCAAAAAACGCTGAAACACCCTGCCTACGGAGGAGCCACGGACCACTATTTTGGGGACTTTTCAGCGTATTACGGCCGTAATATACGGACCGTATTATTCAAAGCTGAGTGTGAGGCCGGCCTTAGGCTGAGGGTGCCAATACTTTTGTCTGGCCCATTTTTGGAGTTTTGTGTGAAATGATCAATGTTTTGCTTTTTGCTTCATTCTCTTTTGTGTTTTTTCATTTTAGACAAATTAAATGAAGATAATAATACCAAAGAATCTGTGGTTGCAATCATTTTCAGGAAGAAACTGAGTATTATCTGACAGAATTGCAGGGGTGTTAATACTTTTGGCCATGACTGTATTTATTTATTTCCAAAAACTGCATCAAAACTGCACCAAAAACTGCATCAAAAACAGCATAAAAAACCACATCAAAAACTACATCACAAACAGCACCAAAAACCTGCATCAAAAACTGCACCCAAAACTGCATCAAAAACAGCATCAAAAACTGCATCAAAAACAGCACCAAAACCTGCATCAAAAACTGCATCAAAAACAGCACCAAAAACCTGCATCAAAAACAGCATCAAAAACCTGCATTAAAAACTGCACCAAAAACTGAATCAAAAACAGCACCAAAAACTGCATCACAAACAGCACCAAAAACCTGCATCAAAAACTGCATAAAAAACTGCATCACAAACAGCACCAAAAACCTGCATCAAAAACTGCATAAAAACCGCATCAAAAACTGCACCAAAGAATGCATCAAAATCTGCTTAAGGCCATGTTCACACAATCCTTTTTTTAATGCGGAACCGCCGCGATTTTGCCGCTGCGGGTCCGCAGCTGTTTTCCATGCAGGGTACATTACAATGTACCCTATGGAAAACAGGAACTGCTGTGCCCACATTGCGGAAAATCCCGAAAAAAGCCGCGCTGAATAGCTGCGGTAAAAAAGAAGTACCATGTCACTTCTTTTTGCGGAACTGCAGCGGTTCTGCACCCATTGACCTCCATTGTGAGGTCAAACCCGCAGTAAAACCCGCAGACGAAAAAAAATCTGCGGGTTTTCTGCGGTTTGTGGTGCAGAACCGCTGCAGCAGGAAGTGCGTGGGCGGAGTGTGGCTGTCCCCCCGTGCCCCAATCCCACCCCCCCATGCTCCGATGCCACCCCCCGTGCTCCAACGCCCCCCCACGTGCCCTAATCTCCCCCCTTATACTTACCGGGCCTCCCGGTGTCCGTCCGGCCGTCTTCTCCCTGGGCGCCGCCATCTTCCAAAATGGCGGGCGCATGCGCAGTGCGCCCGCCGAATCTGCCGGCTGGCAGATTCGTTCCAGGCACATTTTGATCACTGTGATAAACTCACAGTGATCAAAATAAAAAAAGCTAAATGCCCCCCCCCTTTATCACCCCCATAGGTAGTAACAATAATAAAATAAAGAATTTTTTTTTTCCCCCCACTACAGTTAGAACTAGGGTTAGGGTTAGGGGTAGGGTTAGGGGTAGGGTTATGGTTAGGGGTAGGGGTAGGGGTAGGGTTAGGGGTAGGGTTAGGGTTAGGGGTAGGGTTAGGGGTAGGGTTAGGGTTAGGGGTAGGGTTAGGGGTAGGGTTAGGGTATTTTCAGCCATTTTAACCCTAAAAAAACCTTCATAGAAAACACACAGACTCTGCAGAGAAAACTGCATAAAAAACTGCACTAAAAACCGCATCAAAAAACGCATCAAAAAACGCACCAAAAAGCACCAAAAAACGCACCTGCGTTTTCTGCCAAGAGCTGCGGTTTTTAGTGCAGAAAAAACAGCAGGGAAATCAGGAACGTGTGAACATGGCCTAAAAACTGATTTTTTAATGCGTTTTTGATGCAGTTTTTGGTGCAGATTTTTGGTGCAGTTTTGATGCAGTTTTTGGAAACAAATAAATAAATAAACGGAAAAGGTGCATGATTTGAATGGCAACATGCATGAAAAAATGGATTTGGAGTCCGGATTCATCATTTCACATCTCTGTTTCATCTGTTTTTTGCTGGATCCGTCACTGTGCGTTTTTTCGAAGGACAGAAAAACTGTTCCTCTGTATGTGTTTTCCGTCCGCCGGAAACAGCTTTTTTGACGGATCTGGCAAAAAACGGATGAAACGTGTGGCCATCAGGCGCAATCCGGCGCTAATACAACTCTACGAGAAAAAAACGGATCTGGCGGAAAAAACGGATCCAAGCAATGTGCTCGCAGGATGCGTTTTTTTACCCAAAGACTTGAATTAGCGACGGATTGCGACGGATGGCCACACGTCGCGTCCGTCGTGCAACGGATTTGTCATGTTTTGGCAGACCGTTGGCATGAAAACACGTTCAAGTGAAAGTTTTTTTGGCCATCGCACCCACCATTTTCTACTGCGCATGCGCGGCCGAATCTCCGCCCCTCCTCCCCGGACTTCAGAATGGGCAGCGGATGCATTGAAAAACTGAATCCACTGCCCACGTCATGCACAAATTTCACAACATGCGTCGGTACGTCGGCTGCAAGCATACCGAAAGAGCGGTTAATTTAAAAAAAATCGGAAAAAAACAGCGTGGGCTCCCGCGCAATTTTCTGCACCAGAGGGGGAAAGCTGACGGCCGGGGGCCAATATTTGTAGCCTGCTATGAATATCAGCCTCAGCCCGCAGCTGTCTGCGTAGCCTTTACTGGCTATTAAAATAGGGGGACCCCTAAAAAAATTTTATGGGGTCCCACTATATTTTATAGCCAGAAAGGCTATGCAGACAGCTGCGGGTTGATATTCATAGCCTAGAGAGGGGCCATGGATATTGCCCCCCCCCGGCTACAAATACCAGTCCGCAGCCGCCCCAGAAATGGCGCATCCGTGAGATGCGCCAATTCCAGCACTTAGCCCCTCTCTTCCTACTCCCGTGTAGCGGTGGGATATGGGGTAATAAGGGGTTATTGTCACCTTGCTATTGTAAGGTGACATTAAGCCGGGTTAATAACGGAGGGGTGTCAATAAGACGCCTATCCATTATTAATCCAATAGTAAGAAAAGGGTTAATAAAACATGCACACATTAGGAAAAAAGTATTTTAATATTCTTCATTTTACCATATTTACCATACTTCAGCACCTGCAAAAAACGTAAAATAATAAACCGTATACTACCTGTCCACCGTAGTCCAATTAATAGTGTCCCACGACGATCTCCCCTATAGAACAGTGACATCGGGTGATGTCACTGCTCTATTGGACCCTCAGTGACACACTTTCAGGAGACAATGGCTCCTGCAGTGCATCACTGAGGTTACTAAAGTTCAAAGTGTCACTTTATGGCAATTGCTGCGTGGGAAAATTTCTCACCCAGCAATGCCATAAGTGAGACTAGGGACTATTTTTTTACAGCGGCGGAGGAATACAGTGCGGAAGGATACCTTCCTCCCATCATTGTGTTTCTGGAACCCCTAGAGAGCGGTCGTAATAGCTGTAGCTGCCGTTCTCCATGGGAGATCGTTGTGTGACATTCGTGGATTTCTGCAGACAGGGAGTATATTGGTTGTTTATTATTTTAATCTTTTTTACAGGTTGACACTGGCTTCGTGGAGCAAAGTGACAAGTAATGGTGAGTATGAACTCTATGTTTAATGTAACATAGTAACATAGTAACATAGTTAGTAAGGCCAAAAAAAGACATTTGTCCATCCAGTTCAGCCTATATTCCATCATAATAAATCCCCAGATCTACGTCCTTCTACAGAACCTAATAATTGTATGATACAATATTGTTCTGCTCCAGGAAGACATCCAGGCCTCTCTTGAACCCCTCAACTGAGTTCGCCATCACCACCTCCTCAGGCAAGCAATTCCAGATTCTCACTGCCCTAGCAGTAAAGAATCCTCTTCTATGTTGGTGGAAAAACCTTCTCTCCTCCAGACGCAAAGAATGCCCCCTTGTGCCCGTCACCTTCCTTGGTATAAACAGATCCTCAGCGAGATATTTGTATTGTCCCCTTATATACTTATACATGGTTATTAGATCGCCCCTCAGTCGTCTTTTTTCTAGACTAAATAATCCTAATTTCGCTAATCTATCTGGGTATTGTAGTTCTCCCATCCCCTTTATTAATTTTGTTGCCCTCCTTTGTACTCTCTCTAGTTCCATTATATCCTTCCTGAGCACCGGTGCCCAAAACTGGACACAGTACTCCATGTGCGGTCTAACTAGGGATTTGTACAGAGGCAGTATAATGCTCTCATCATGTGTATCCAGACCTCTTTTAATGCACCCCATGATCCTGTTTGCCTTGGCAGCTGCTGCCTGGCACTGGCTGCTCCAGGTAAGTTTATCATTAACTAGGATCCCCAAGTCCTTCTCCCTGTCAGATTTACCCAGTGGTTTCCCGTTCAGTGTGTAATGGTGACATTGATTCCTTCTTCCCATGTGTATAACCTTACATTTATCATTGTTAAACCTCATCTGCCACCTTTCAGCCCAAGTTTCCAACTTATCCAGATCCATCTGTAGCAGAATACTATCTTCTCTTGTATTAACTGCTTTACATAGTTTTGTATCATCTGCAAATATCGATATTTTACTGTGTAAACCTTCTACCAGATCATTAATGAATATGTTGAAGAGAACAGGTCCCAATACTGACCCCTGCGGTACCCCACTGGTCACAGCGACCCAGTTAGAGACTATACCATTTATAACCACCCTCTGCTTTCTATCACTAAGCCAGTTACTAACCCATTTACACACATTTTCCCCCAGACCAAGCATTCTCATTTTGTGTACCAACCTCTTGTGCGGCACGGTATCAAACGCTTTGGAAAAATCGAGATATACCACGTCCAATGACTCACCGTGGTCCAGCCTATAGCTTACCTCTTCATAAAAACTGATTAGATTGGTTTGACAGGAGCGATTTCTCATAAACCCATGCTGATATGGAGTTAAACAGTTATTCTCATTGAGATAATCCAGAATAACATCACTCAGAAACCCTTCAAATTATTTACCAACAATAGAGGTTAGACTTACTGGCCTATAATTTCCAGGTTCACTTTTAGAGCCCTTTTTGAATATTGGCACCACATTTGCTATGCGCCAGTCCTGCGGAACAGACCCTGTCGCTTTAGAGTCCCTAAAAATAAGAAATAATGGTTTATCTATTACATTACTTAGTTCTCTTAGTACTCGTGGGTGTATGCCATCCGGACCCGTAGATTTACCTATTTTAATCTTATTTAGCCGATTTCGCACCTCTTCTTGGGTTAGATTGGTGACCCTTAATATAGGGTTTTCATTGTTTCTTGGGATTTCACCTAGCATTTCATTTTCCACCGTGAATACCGTGGAGAAGAAGGTCTTTAATATATTAGCTTTTTCCTCGTCATCTACAACCATTCTTTCCTCACTATTTTTTAAGGGGCCTACATTTTCAGTTTTTATTCTTTTACTATTGATATAGTTGAAGAACAGTTTGGGATTAGTTTTACTCTCCTTAGCAATGTGCTTCTCTGTTTCCTTTTTGGCAGCTTTAATTAGTTTTTTAGATAAAGTATTTTTCTCCCTATAGTTTTTTAGAGCTTCAATGGTGCCATCCTGCTTTAGTAGTGCAAATGCTTTCTTTTTACTGTTAATTGCCTGTCTTACTTCTTTGTTTAGCCACATTGGGTTTTTCCTATTTCTAGTCCTTTTATTCCCACAAGGTATAAACCGCTTACAGTGCCTATTTAGGATGTTCTTAAACATTTTCCATTTATTATCTGTATTCTTATTTCTGAGGATATTGTCCCAGTCTACCAGATTAAGGGCATCTCTAAGCTGGTCAAACTTTGCCTTCCTAAAGTTCAGTGTTTTTGTGACTCCCTGACAAGTCCCCCTAGTGAAAGACAGGTGAAACTGCACAATATTGTGGTCGCTATTTCCTAGATGCCCGACCACCTGCAGATTTGTTATTCTGTCAGGTCTATTAGATAGTATTAGGTCTAAAAGTGCTGCTCCTCTGGTTGGATTCTGCACCAATTGTGAAAGATAATTTTTCTTGGTTATTAGCAGAAACCTGTTGCCTTTATGGGTTTCACAGGTTTCTGTTTCCCAGTTAATATCCGGGTAGTTAAAGTCCCCCATAACCAGGACCTCATTATGGGTTGCAGCTTCATCTATCTGCTTTAGAAGTAGACTTTCCATGATTTCTGTTATATTTGGGGGTTTGTAACAGACCCCAATGAGAATTTTGTTACCATTTTTCCCTCCATGAATTTCGACCCATATGGACTCGACATCCTCATTTCCTTCGCTAATATCCTCCCTTAAAGTGGACTTTAGACAAGACTTTACATAGAGACAAACCCCTCCTCCTCTCTGATTTTTACGATCCTTTCTAAACAGACTGTAACCCTGTAAGTTAACTGCCCAGTCATAGCTTTCATCTAACCATGTCTCGGTTATTCCCACTATGTCAAAGTTACCTGTAGATATTTCTGCTTCTAGTTCTTCCATCTTGTTTGTCAGGCTTCTGGCGTTTGCGAGCATGCAGTTTAGAGGATTTTGTTTTGTTCCAATCTCCTTGCTGTGGATTTTTTTAGAAATGTTCTTACCTCCCTTTTGAGTATGTTTTCCTGGGTCTTCTTTGGTCGAGTCTAATGTTTTTCTTCCCGTCCCCTCTTCTTCTAGTTTAACGCCCTCCTGATGAGTGTAGCGAGTCTTCTGGCGAATGTGTGTTTCCCAGGTTTGTTGAGGTGTAGTCCGTCTCTGGCGAGGAGTCCATCATACCAGTAATTCACACCGTGGTCCAGGAATCCAAATCCTTGTTGTCTGCACCATCGTCTTAGCCAGTTGTTTGCATCAAGGATCCTGTTCCATCTCCTGGTGCCATGCCCGTCTACTGGAAGGATAGAAGAACAAAATACCTGTGCATCCAGGTACTGTATGTATATATGTATGTACTGTATGGAGTATGTATGGAGTATGTATGTGTTTTTTTTTTTTCATTCAACACATTAGCCGGATGATGGGACTACTACTGTCCCGTCATTGACTAATGTGTCAATCACTGTCAGTGTAGCAGGCATCTTCTGATGGGACTTGTGGTCCCATCGGACGATGCCTGCACACACGCACAGAGACCTGGCACGCCGCACAGAGACCCGGCACGCCGCATAGAGACCCGGCAGGCCTGTACAGACCCCGGCAGCCCGCATAGAGCTCCGGCAGGCACGCACAGACCCCCCACATCACGCACAGACCCCGCCTGCACACACCCACGCATTATCTGCCCACGCACTGCCTACACTCCATTATAGTGCATAATTGCACTATAGGAACTTCCGATTCCGGTATCCGATATCGCAAAAGTATCGGAACTCGGTATCGGAATTCCGATACAGCGAATATTGACCGATACCCGATATTTGCAGTATCGGAATTCTCAACACTAGTCATCATGAAGAAAATAAATGTACACAGATGCATATGTACACCAAGAATCAATAATTTAATGCATGCGCAGTGATTTATATCCATTGCACAATTTGTCTTTTGATTGGATCCTGTAGAAACCACTTTACATGTTTGGAGCATTTTTTACTCAATGGATAAAAAGTTATTTTGCTGAGAACCTTTAACTGCTACTAAAATGAAAGGGTGACCTGTAGAAAAGTTTTTCTGGCCATAAGAGTCCTGTAGACAGTTTTTTTTTGTTTGTTTTTTAAATGTGTGTTTTATTTAACCCCTTTACCCTCAAGGGTGGTTTCCATGTTAATAACCTGGACAATTTTTACAATTCTGACCACTGTCTCTTTATGAGGTTATAACTCTCTAACGCTTCAGCGGATCCCAGTGATTCTGACAATATATTCTCATGGTATATTGTATTTCATAACAGTGGTAAAATTTCTTTGATATGACTTGCGTTTATTTGTGAAATAAATGAAAATTTGGAGAAAATTTCGCAATTTTTCAACTTTGAATTTTCATGCCCTTGAATCACACAGATATGTCACACTAAATACTCAATAAGTAACATTTCCCACATGTCTACTTTACATCAGCATAATATTGGACCCCTAATTTTCTTTTGTTAGGGAGTTATAAGGATTAAAATTTGACCAGTGATTTCTCATTTTTACAACACCATTTTTTTTAGGGACAAGATCACATTTGAAGTCACTTTGAGGGGTCTATATGATAGAAAAAACCCAAAATTGACACCTTTCTAAAAATGCACTCCTGAAGGTGCTCAAAATCACATTCAAGAAGTTTATTAACCCTTCTGGTGCTTCACATGAATTTTTGGAACGCTCAAAAAAATGAACATTTAACTTTTCTTCACAAAAAAATTAATTCAGCTCCAATTTTTTTCTCCAAAGGTAACAGGAGAAAACGGACCCCAAAAGTTATTGTGCAATTTGTCCTGAGTATGCTGATACCCCATAAGTGGGGGTAAACCACTGTTTGGGCGCATGGCAGAGCTCAGAAGGGAAGGAGCGCCATTTGACTTTTCAATGCAAAATTGGCTGGAATTGAGATCGGACGCAATGTCGCGTTTGTAGAGCCCCTGATGTGCCTAAACAGTGGAAACCCCCACAAGTGACCAAATTTTGGAAACTAGACCCCCAAGGAACTTTTCTAGATGTGTGGTGAGAACTTTGAACCTCCAGGTGTTTCACTAAAGTTTATAACGCTCGGGCGTGAAAATTAGAAAATCATATTTTTTCCACAAACATGATCTTTTAGTCCCCAAATTTAAAATTTTCCCAAGGGTAACAGGAGAAATTGGACCCCAAAAGTTGTTGCCCAATTTGTTGTGAGTATGTTAACATCCCATATGTGGGAGAAAACTACTGCTTGGGCACACGTCGGGGCTCAGAAGGGAAGTAGTGACATTTTGAAATGCAGACTTTGCTGGAATGGTCTGCAGGCGTCATGTCAAATTGGAGAGCCCCTGATGTGCCTAAACAGTGGAAACCTCCCACATGTAACCCCGTTTTGGAAACTATACCCCCCAAGGAACTTATCTAGATGTGTGGTGAGAACTTTGAACCCCCAGGTGTTTCACTAAAGTTTATAGTGCCCGGGTGTGTAAATTAAAAAAATCATACTTTTTCCACAAACACGATGTTTTAGTCCCCAATTTTTTTATTTTCCCAAGGGTAACAAGAGAAATTGGACCCCAAAAATTGTTGTGCAATTTGTCCTGAGTACGCTGATACCCCATAAGTGGGGGTAAACCACTGTTTGGGCGCATGGCAGAGCTCGGAAGGGAAGGAACACCATTTGATTTTTTCATCGCATAATTGGCTGGAATTGAGATCAGATGCCATGTCACATTTGGAAAGCCCCTGATGTGCCTAAACAGTGGAAACCCCCCAAATTTTAACTCCAACCCTAACATCAACACACCCATCCCAACACTAACCATAACCCTAACACACCCCTAACCCTAAACCCAAGCCTAACCCATATACCAACCGTAACCGTAATCCTAACTTTAGCCCCAACCCTAACCCTAATGGGAAAATGGAAATACTGTAAATACATTTTTTACTTTATTATTTTTCCCTAACTAAGGGGGTGATAAAGGGGGGTTTTATTTACTATTTATAGTGGGTTTTTATGTTTGGCTGCTGTCACACATTAAAAGATGCTTTTTATTGCATTTTCAGAGATATAATTTTTCCATATTTTGGCTCACAGAGTCATGTGAGGTATTGTTTTTTGCGGGACGAGTTCACGTTTTTATTGGTACTATTTTTGGGCACATGACATGTTTTGATCACTTTATATTCCGATTTGTGTGAGGCAGAATGAACAAAAAAACAGAAATTCTTGAATTTTTGGGGGGAGGGGCGCGATTATACCGTTCCGTGTGTGGTAAAATTGATAAAGCAGTTTTATTCTTGAAAGCGATACCTCATTTATTTCATTTTTTATGATTTAGCGCTTTTATACAATAAAAACTTTTTTATATAAAAAATAATTATTTTTGCATTGCTTTATTCTGACAGCTATAACTTTTTTATTTTTCTGGTGATAGAGCTGTATGGCATCTTGTTTTTTGTGGGACAAGATGATGTTTTCAGCGATACCATGTTTATTTGTATCTGTCTTTTTGATCACGTGTTCTTCCATTTTTTGTTTGGCGGCACATTGATAAAGCATTGTTTTTTGCCCTGTTTTTTTATGTTGTTCACTAAAGGGGTGACCTAGTGGGGCAGTTTTATAGGGCGGGTCGGTACAGAAGCGGGGATACCAAATATGTGTACTTTTATTGTTTAGAATTTTTTTTCACTGAAATATTTATTTAATAGAATAAATATTATTTTTTTAATTATTTTTAATTATTTTTTTAAAATATTTTTACAATTTAAAGTTTTTTTTATTCATTCCACTATGGGACACTCATTTCTTTTGGCTGATCGCTTCTATAGCATGCAGATCTGCATTCTATACAAGCTGTCAGTGCTGCAGCTTCTGTGCACTAACCTTAGAGACTTCCTGATATGCACTGCGCATGACAGGAAGTCACTCAGCTCTGGAGACCCGGATATTGTTATGACGACATCGGGTCTCCATGGCAGCGATCGGGACCCCGCGATGTGCTGCGCGGTCTCCGATCCAAAGGCAGAGGGGCTGTCAGCGACTGTGCCGGCTCCGGAACGCTGCGATCATGTTTGACACCCGACCCCGCACAGCCAATCGGTAATGACGTACTATTCCGTCCATGGGAAGTAAGTCCCGACTCTCAAGGATGGAATAGTATGTCCAATGCCAGAAAGGGGTTAAACTGGTCAAGATTAGAAATTTTACTTTCGGATTTCTGTTAAGGATTCCTGAGTAATTTCCTCAAAATTGACAAAATTCTGCCAAAGTTCAGAAAATGATTGAGTTGCTTTTGTTAGTACTGTGACTGGGATAGTGGTGCTGGATGATGAGCGGGAGGGATGTGTTTGAAGGGGGAGGGAGTGAAGAGAGGTCAGAGGAGAGGCAGACTGTTATTCTTATTTTCTATTTTATTAGCTTAATGTGTGGAGATTCTGGCAGCCAATCATGGTGCAGGAACCATCCACAAATAGGGCTTGTGTCATTGGCTGCCAAAGTCACATGTCTCTATTCATATAAAAAGAGGACATGTGGTTTTGGTGCCATTTTGTCAGTATAACAGCACAGTGAGGCTGCTGCTGCTGCTGCAAGTAGTCAGATAGTTATCTAGGTGGCTTATTGTCAGTTTAAATAGATAGGATCCTGGTTAAAATGAATCTTCCAGCATATCAATCGTTTGTGCTAATTATGTGGTCCCGCCATCAGTCCACATTTCAGCATCTAAAACCCTTTGTGCTAATTGTGTGGTCCATAAAGGCACGGATGATTGACCTCGTGGAGACCAAAACATCTAACACCGCGGAGACACCATCACATGTTTCTCAACGCAGTGATCCAGAACACTGCCCCCAAATATGCAAATGCATGTAGAGGAGCTGCGGAGACACCATCACGTGTTTCTCAACGCAGGCAGTGAATAGCCAAGCCTTTCCCCGGGAAGGAAAGCATCCAATAAAGGAAAACCACCTATGCCAAGCATGGTATCCATCCACAGACAGCTGTTTCGGGGTTTTTGCCCCTCATCAGTGTGGAGTAGGAAACTGGCTATCAGGAGCAGTGCCTAGTAGAAAGTCTATAAAGGCACGGATGATTGACCTCGTGGAGACCAAAACATCTAACACCGCAGAGACACCATCACATGTTTCTCAACGCAGTGATCCAGAACACTGCCCCCAAATACGCAAATGCATGTAGAGGAGCTGCAGAGACACCATCACGTGTTTCTCAACGCAGGCAGTGAATAGCCAGGCCATTCCCCGGGAAGGAACAACCACGGGAAGGGCAGCATCCAATAAAGGAAAACCACGTATGCCAAGCATGGTATCCATCCACAGACAGCTGTTTCGGGGGTTTTGCCCCTCATCAGTGTGGAGTAGGAAACTGGCTATCAGGAGCAGTGCCTAGTAGAAAGTCTATAAAGGCACGGATGATTGACCTCGTGGAGACCAAAACATCTAACACTGCGGAGACACCATCACATGTTTCTCAACGCAGTGATCCAGAACACTGCCCCCAAATATGCAAATGCATGTAGAGGAGCTGCAGAGACACCATCACGTGTTTCTCAATGCAGGCAGTGAATAGCCAGGCCTTTCCCTGGGAAGGAGCAACCAAGGGAAGGGCAGCATCCAATAAAGGAAAACCACCTATGCCATGCATGGTATCCATCCACAGACAGCTGTTTCGGGGTTTTTGCCCCTCATCAGTGTGGAGTAGGAAACTGGCAGTAGGATGCTGCCCTTCCCTTGGTTGTTCCTTCCCGGGAAAAGGCCTGGCTATTCACTGCCTGCGTTGAGAAACACGTGATGGTGTCTCCGCAGCTCCTCTACATGCATTTGCATATTTGGGGGCAGTGTTCTGGATCACTGCGTTGAGAAACATTTGATGGTGTCTCCGCGGTGTTAGATGTTTTGGTCTCCACGAGGTCAATCATCCGTGCCTTTATAGACTTTCTACTAGGCACTGTTCCTGATAGCCAGTTTCCTACTCCACACTGATGAGGGGCAAAAACCCTGAAACAGCTGTCTGTGGATGGATACCATGCTTGGCATAGGTGGTTTTCCTTTATTGGATGCTGCCCTTCCCTTGGTTGTTCCTTCCCGGGGAAAGGCCTGGCTATTCACTGCCTGTGTTGAGAAACACGTGATGGTGTCTCCGCAGCTCATCTACATGCAATTGTGTGGTCCAGACACCAGTCCACATTTCAGCATCTAAATCATTTGTGCTAATTGTGTGTTCCAGACACCAGTCCACATTTCAGCATCTAAAACCCTTTGTGCTAGTTGTGTGGTCCAGACACCAGTCCACATTTCAGCAACTAAATCCTTTGTGCTAATTGTGTGGTACAGACAACAGTCCACATTTCAATCAGGGAGCAAGCGTGACTAAGCAGCTACCTTGGTGTTCACTGGAGCCTCTGATGGTGAAGTCAGGCTTGTGCGGCAGGTTGCTACCAGGTAACACTCCAAGGTGGTGTCTGGCTGTGGCAGTTGATCTCACTGAGGAACTGAACACTATTAACAGGTGCGAGCAAGTATGGAGGAGCACGACTGGTTCTCTGGCGAGCAAGGCTGGCACTCTTGGCAGGCAGGTGGGCATGGCTGGCACTGTTGGCAGGCAGGCAGGAAGGCATGGCTGGCACTCTTGGCATGCAAGTGAGCACAGCTGGCACTCTTGGCAGGCACGACTGGCACTCTTGGCAGGCAGGTGGGCACGGCTGGCACTCTAGGCAGGCAGGTTGACACGGCTAGCGGGACTGGAACTGGTTCGGGTAGGACAGGAACATAAGCTGGTATGAGTGAGAAAAGGGAATAGGTAGGTGCCAGTTCAGACTGGAGGGACAAGAAGCGCAGGATGCAGCGGAAAGCAGGACAACGGGATACGGAGTGGAGCAGAACTGCAGAATGCGGTATAGAGCAGAACCACAGGATGCGGAGCAAAGCAGAATCACTGGTTGTGGAGCAGAGCAGAATTGCAGGTTGCAGAGCAGAGAGCAGAGCAGAGCCGCAGGTTGTGGAGCAGAGAGCAGAGCCGCAGGGTGTGGAGCAAAGAGCAGAGCTGCTGAGGATAAGGAGAGGAGCCACAGGATGCAGAGCAATGAGCAGAGCCACAGATGGCCAGATGGGAGTGAACACAAGGAAACACACAGCGGGATATGTAAGGCTATAGACAGGGATACAAACGGACACAGGTATAAGACTTACTTCAGACAGGGTCAGGTACGGGACAACTCACAGAATCAAGGATTCAGACCAAGGTATGCAGCCCCCTGGGAGGCAAAAACAAGAGACACAGGACACAGGTTAAGGCCAGGGTACTAAGTCCCCTGGGTGACTGAAACGAGAGATACAGCAAGACAGCACCTGGCAACTCAGCAGCAAGACTGTTGTGAATTCTGTGGTCAAGCTCCCTCCTGTGGTCATGAGTGGTACTTCGGCTGGTTCTGTCCATGAGCTTCCTCTGTGGATGTGAGTGGGGCTGCGGCTTCTGAGTTTCCTTCCTCAGGTGATGAGGTTAAGTCGTTAGGTGCTGTTCTATTTAACTCCACCTAGTTCTTTGTTCCTGGCCTCCAGTCAATGTTCCAGTATTGGTCTTGCTCTCTCCTGGATCGTTCTTGTGACCTGTCTTCCCTGCATAAGCTAAGTTCTGCTTGTGTTACTTTTGTTTGCTATTTTTTCTGTCCAGCTTGCTATATTGGTTTGTCTTGCTTGCTGGAAGCTCTGGGACGCAGAGGGAGCACCTCCGTACCGTTAGTCGGTGCGGAGGGTCTTTTTGTGCCCTCTGCGTGGTTGTTTGTAGGTTTTTGTGCTGACCGCAAAGTTATCTTTCCTATCCTCGGTCTATTCAGTAAGTCGGGCCTCACTTTGCTAAAATCTATTTCATCTCTGTGTTTGTATTTTCATCTTTACTCACAGTCATTATATGTGGGGGGCTGCCTTTTCCTTTGGGGAATTTCTCTGAGGCAAGGTTGGCTTATTTTTCTATCTTCAGGGCTAGCTAGTTTCTCAGGCTGTGCTGAGGCGCCTAGGTCTGGTCAGGAGCGCTCCACGGCTACTTCTAGTGTGGTGTGATAGGATTAGGGATTGCGGTCAGCAGAGTTCCCACGTCTCAGAGCTCGTCCTATGTTATTAGTAACTATCAGGTCACTTTGTGTGCTCTTAACCACCAGGTCCATTGTGTTTCTAAACCACCAGTTCATAACACAAGACACTAACTGAGAAGGTACATTGCTCAGGCCTCCCCCTAGGGGTGGGGAAGCCTTAAGTACCTGAGGCCACTTGGCAATTGGTTGGGGACACCTTAGGAAGGTGCACACATTCTCTAAAAGAAACAGGAAGTGCCGGGGCCACCGCCCTAAGCATACAGCCAGGAAGTATGCAACAAGCAAGGACATGAGGCCCAGAGCATGGAGCTGGCAGAGGATGGAGCTCATAGCATGGTCCGCAGTGGTGAGTGGGAGATGTGAAGCCATGCAGTGATGCCAGCAGGAATGTTACATTCATCATCTAAATCATTTGTTCTAATTGTGTGGTCCAGCTACCAGTCCACATTTTAGCATCTAAACCCTTTGTGATAATTGTGTGGTCCAGACACCAGTCCAGATTTCAGCATCTAAATCCTTTGTGCTAATTGTGTGGTCCAGTTGCCAGTCCACATTTCAGCATTTATGTCTTTTGTGCTAATTCTGTGGTCTAGCAACATTATATCAGCTAATAAATACACCGTGTTCCAAATTATTATGCAAATTGGATTTGTGTCATAAAGATTTAATTATTTTGTTTTTCAAATAAACTCATGGATGGTATTGTGTCTCAGGGCTCAATGGAACACTGAAATCAATCTTAAACACGTGATAACTAGTTTTCCAGGTGATTCTAATTAAAGTAAACTACTTAAAAATGATGTTCCACATTATTAAGCATGCCACGGGTTTCAAGCAATATGGGAACTAAAAAGGATCTCTCTGTTGCCGAAAAGCGTTAAATAGTGCAATGCCTTGGACAAGGTATGAAAACATTAGATATTTCACAAAAACTTAAGAGTGATCATCATACTGTGAAGAGATTTGCGACTGAAACAAAGCACAGACAGAGTTCATGCAGATAAAGGCATAATGAGGAAGGTTTCTGCCAGACAAATTCATTGGATTAAGAGAGCAGCTGCCAAAATACCATTACAAAGGAGCAAACCATTATTTGAAGCTGCTGGTGCCTCTGGAGTCCCTCGAACCTCAAGGTATAGAATCCTTCAAAGGCTTGCTGTGGTGCATAAACCTACTATTTGGCCACCCCTAAACAGTGTTCACAAGCAGTGGACCCAGACATACATGAAGACTAATTTCCAAACAGTGTTGTTTACTGATGAGTGTCGAGCAGCCCTGAATGGTCCAGATGGATGGAGTAGTGGATTGTTAGTGGATGTCCACCATGTCCCAACAAGACTGCGACGTCAGCAAGGAGGTGGAGGAGTCATGTTTTGGGCCAGAATCATGGGGACACAGCTGGTAGGGCCCTTTAAGGTTCCTGAAGGTGTGAAAATTACCTCTGCAAAGTATATAGAGTTTCTGACTGACAACTTTCTTCCATGGTAGAAAAAGCAGAAATGTGCCTTCAGGAGCAAAATCATCTTCATGCATGACCATGCACCATTTCATGCTGCAAAGAATACCTCTGTGTGATTGGCTGCTATGGGCATAAAAGGAGATAAACTCATGGTGTCGCCACCATCTTCCCCTGACCTCAACCCTATAGAGTACCTTTGGAGTATCATCAAGCAAAAGATCTATGAGGGTGGGATGCAGTTCACATCAAAACAGCAGCTCTGTGAGGCAAAGAAATACAAGCAGAAACTCTCCAAAAACTCACAAGTTCAATGGATGCAAGAATTGTGAAGGTGATATCAAAGAAGGGTTCCTATGTTAACATGGAGTCTAAGGGGTATCGCTTCTCCTTATGGAGAGTGACATACCATCGCTGGCTTGTCAAGGTAAGGAGGCTTATTCGCCATGCAATGCTCCTCTGGGAAATATAATATGCAAATTGCCTCTTCTGAGAAAAAGATGACTTAAACTCTATAGCGCCACCTGTTGGAAGTAGCGATCCTACAAGTCACAATCAACCCTTTAACGAGTCGGGCAATATGACTTAGGATAAAAGCCAAATCAATATCTCAATTCGCAGACACGGTGTTTCGGGCTGTTGGCCCTCGTCAGTGCGAAGCATGAGAACTGATTTGGCTAGGTGAGAGGCTCTGGACTGGGGTCTAAGGGGTATCGTTTCTCCTTATGGAGAGTGACATACCATCTCTGGCTTGTCAAGGTAAGGAGGCTTATTCGCCATGCAATGCTCTTCTGAGAAAAAGAGGACTTAAACTCTATAGCGCTACCTGTTGGAAGTAGCGATCCTACAAGTCACAATCAACCCTTTAACGAGTCGGGCAATATGACTTAGGATAAAAGCCAAATCAATATCTCAATTCGCAGACACGGTGTTTCGGGCTGTTGGCCCTCGTCAGTGCGAAGCATGAGAACTGATTTGGCTAGGTGAGAGGCTCTGGACTGGGGTCTAAGGGGTATCGTTTCTCCTTATGGAGAGTGACATACCATCTCTGGCTTGTCAAGGTAAGGAGGCTTATTCGCCATGCAATGCTCTTCTGAGAAAAAGAGGACTTAAACTCTATAGCGCTACCTGTTGGAAGTAGCGATCCTACAAGTCACAATCAACCCTTTAACGAGTCGTGCAATATGACTTAGGATAAAAGCCAAATCAATATCTCAATTCGTAGACACGGTGTTTCAGACTGTTGGCCCTCGTCAGTGCGAAGCATGAGAACTGATTTGGCTAGGTGAGAGGCTCTGGACTGGGGTCTAAGGGGTATCGTTTCTCCTTATGGAGAGTGACATACCATCTCTGGCTTGTCAAGATAAGGAGGCTTATTTGCCATGCAATGCTCCTCTGGGAAATATAATATGCAAATTGCCTCTTCTGAGAAAAAGAGGACATAAACTCTTTAGCGCCACCTGTTGGAAGTAGCGATCCTACAAGTCACAATCAACCCTTTAACGAGTCGTGCAATATGACTTAGGATAAAAGCTAAATCAATATCTCAATTCGCAGACACGGTGTTTCGGGCTGTTGGCCCCCGTCAGTGCGAAGCATGAGAACTGATTTGGCTAGGTGGGAGGCTCTGGACTGGGGTCTAAGGGGTATCGTTTCTCCTTATGGAGAGTGACAAGCCAGAGATGGTATCTATGGATACTTAAGGTCCTACAGGTAATTGAAACCACACTTCCCCTTGAGAAAGTGAGGCTGACAGTGGCGAAACGCGCGTCGGGGTGCATGCAGTGGTCTTCTCAGCACTAGGTGAGACATGCTCTCCTGTTGTTCCTATCCTTAAGGCCACTGTGTTGGGCACATGTTACGGTTGCATGCCTTATTTAAACTGGTGTACCTGGATATGGATACTCCCTTAGGTTGTCACAAATGAGGGATTATGGCATAAAGATGATGGTTTCTATCGATGAGATTAATATCTTTTGGGATACCATATAGGAGGGTTTGTCTGCACCTTAAGTATTATACTGCTGTAATGATACAATGGCATACTAATCATTGTGCTGTAGATTTTTTATACCTGGTGTCTTTTGTTGTTAGCACTTTCATTACCTTGTTTTTGCTTGTTTTAAATTGTATTGGCATAAATAAAGTTTTTTCACTTTTTATACAAAACTTCCATTTGTTCTCTGGAGTTTTATACAGTGGTGCTCATTGTAAATGAGGGCCAGAAAAAGCATGAGCTTCAGTGGATGGCAAGCACTGGATTAAGTGGCTTCTTCTCCTCTTCCTCCACCTTAACATCACACACAGTACAGTCCTCAGAGGTAGCACCCCAATTACTCTGGTTTCCCCCGTGTCACAACTCTGCAACTGCCCAAATGAAGGTGGGGAACCACAGATGGTGAGTTTTCAGAGCTGTTCACACATTCTATTCCATGGGCATCAGAGGTCTGCTCCAATTATTCACAGACTCAAGAAGAGGAAAGCATCTGCACCGATGGCCAAAAACATTAGCAGCAGCATCGGTGTAAGTGGCAGAAGCAATTTCTGTGAGTCGTTTCACACATTTTTTAGACCAGCCCGTGCACCAGCAGAACAGAGTAGTCTGACACATAGTGAATGACTGGAGATGATGGTGCAGGAGTATCTTGGGCTCAATATCAATGTCATCAAGGAGGGTTTAGACCCTTTTGTATTTTAGTCTTCAAAAATGGAAGAATGGCCTCAGCTCGCCTGTCATGCCTTGGAGGTTTTTTCATGCCCGGCAGCCAGCATTCTCTCAGAACGTGTTTCAGCGCTGCTGGTGATGTCCTGATAGATAAGGATATCCAACTGTTCTCTGAAAGTGTAGACTGCCTAGCTTTCATTAAGATGAACAAGTCATGGATTTCCAATGACTTTTAAAACTCAGTCACAGACTGGGCATGCTACGCGATGGTGTAGTTTTCAGTGTGCTGCATTGACCTCGCGTCATTGCAGTATGTGATACATTTGTTGTGGCTTCTGTGGCTGCTGTTTCTACTGCTGTTGATGTTACTAACAATTTTTTTGAAATGTGGAGACTGCAAGTTGGGTCTCCATCTAGTGGGTTGCCTGTAGTAGAAGGGATTTCAGAGCTCCATTATACTATTTCTACTCTGGGGAAATTTTTGCCACTTTTCCTGCTGTCTGACACCAATATGGGTCTTCTTCATGTGTGTTGCCTGTAGCAGTATGGCTCCCATCCCAGCAGGTCTGCACTTGCTTTCAGTCAACTACCTGTGTTAATATCCTTACATTTTTTTAACAATAGTAGTCTACGAAGCTGATAGTTGTGCCACCTGAGTGTGGCTGAGCAGAAAAGCAATTTGAGATGTTGCATGAGGTATCAGAGCTCCCAGCGCAGCAGGGCTACACCAGTCCCACACCCACCTCTTCATTTTAACTTAAATTCAAAGCTGTAAATGCTGGTCTAGACCCTGTCTCATGCATGTCCCATGCTGGACTGCTGCTGTGCCAAAATAACATTTTTTACTGTGGGTCAATTGATGCCACTTTTCCTAGTGTCTGTCCTTAATTTTTGGAAATGTTTGGACTCCAAGTTGGGTCTCCTTCATGTGTGTTGCCTGTAGATGTAGGGCTCCCAGATTAGTAGGCCTGCACTTACTTTCGGTCAACTACCTGTGTTACTACCCTTGAAAGTTTCTACTAAGTAAATATTTTTTTCAGGTTCTTATTTTTTTTAATTTAGCTTTCTTGCCTTTTTTCAGAACTTTTTTTACTGCTGACATCTCAGAGCTGCTAGCCCCTGATAAGGAATATCTCTAGAATTCAACTTTGGAGTTCATAAAACATATGTGAGATACCTGGATAGTCTATTTAGACCCACACTGTGTTTACAATAATCTGATTTAGTGGGACTGGGCAATATACTACGTGAATGGGCAATATACTACGTGGCTGAACAATATACTATGTGGCTGGGCAATATACTATGTCACTGGGCAATATACTATGTGACTGGGCAATATACTACGTGAATGGGCAATATACTACGTGGCTGAACAATATACTATGTGGCTGGGCAATATACTACGTCACTGGGCAATATACTACGTGACTGGGCAATATACTACGTGACTGGACAATATACTGCGTGACTGGGCAATATACTACGTCACTGGGCAATATAGTACATGACTGGGCAATATACTACGTGACTGGGCAATATACTACATGGCTGGGCAATATACTACGTGACTGGGCAATATACTACATGGCTGAACAATATACTATGTGGCTGGGCAATATACTATGTCACTGGGCTATATACTATGTGACTGGGCAATATACTACGTGAATGGGCAATATACTACGTGGCTGAACAATATACTATGTGGCTGGGCAATATACTATGTCACTGGGCAATATACTACGTGACTGGGCAATATACTGCGTGACTGGGCAATATACTACATCACTGGGCAATATAGTACATGACTGGGCAATATACTACGTGACTGGGCAATATACTGCGTGACTGGGCAATATACTACATCACTGGGCAATATACTACGTGACTGGGCAATATACTACGTGACTGGGCAATATACTACATGGCTGGGCAATATACTACGTGACTGGGCAATATACTACATGGCTGGGCAATATACTATGTGACTGGGCAATATACTACATGGCTGGGCAATGTACTACGTGACTGGGCAATATACTACGTGACTGGGCAATATACTGCGTGACTGGGCAATATACTACATCACTGGGCAATATACTACGTGACTGGGCAATATACTACGTGACTGGGCAATATACTACATGGCTGGGCAATATACTACGTGACTGGGCAATATACTACATGGCTGGGAAATATACTACGTGGCTGAGCAATATACTACGTGGCTGGGCAATATACTACGTCACTGGGCAATATACTTCGTGACTGGGCATTATACTACGTCACTGGGCAATATACTACGTAACTGGGCAATATACTATGTCACTGGGCAATATACTACGTGACTGGGCAATATACTACGTCACTGGGCAATATACTATGTCACTGGGCAATATACTACGTAGCTGGGCATTATACTACGTCACTGGGCAATATACTACATGGGCTGTGCAATATACTACGTGGACATGCATATTCTAGAATACCCGATGCGTTAGAATCAGGCCACCATCTAGTTTTCTCATAAACATGTTGCATTTCTAAATAATAAATATCGCCTGCAAAAAATAGGGCTAATGAATATAGTTACCTAACTTGTGTATCCTATTGGAGTTAGAAAGCAATGTATTCTGGAAAATATATAAGCAGGATATGACATATTAGACTTTAGTAGGTGTAGTTTGACGCCTAGAAAATGTAAAATGCATCTGTTCTTTGATGAATAAATTAAAATAAAAAGTTTCGCATAATGAATTGCAGGCAATGGATCTCACGACCAAGATCAAGTCTAGGAAAATATTTTCTCCTACACAAAGGTAAAGTTTCATTTTGGTATGTTAAATATTAAATTGCAGGAAGACATATCATGATGGCCACAGGCATCTTGAACAGTAGTGGTTTTCAAAAGAAAAATGGTAAGAATTTCTAGGAATAAATATATGATAAATCTGAATCAGTATGGGGTTTACATAGAATGAGGATATTGTGTTAATTTTCCCCTATCAATTAACATAAGTGACATTTAACGAGAACTCATTGAATGATCTTACTTTTTTTTACTTCTTTTCTTCTTCCAAAAAGTGAACTCCTAAAGGAGCAACTTCTTGTTTCAAGTAATGGATTTAAAACATTTCACGCTTCATTAAAGGGGTTTACCAAACTCATTAAAAAAAAGCCTAAACTGGATAAGGGTCAAAAAATATAGCATTTAATACTTATCTGTGTTTATTCCACTGGAGTGCTTTCTTTAGCTGCTACACTCATGTCATGAGTAGTGATGGGCGAACCTGAACTCGGACCCCGGTAGGATGAATGGGGGGCTCGAATATCCATTGTTTGTCACTCGGTCATCTGCATGACAATGCGGCAAACACAGGCTCTGATCAGCGGTAAGATCCTCACGGTACTCGCAGTTATCTCATTGAGTTCACAACAGTTCATCGTATCGACTCACAATGAAGTGCCGGTAGGAACGTAGCTTCAATGATCTGCGGTAACCTCGATGACATCACCGCTAGTCACTGAAGCTGCGCTGAGCACCTCATTGTGCCATGGTTTTCAACCTGGACAGTCGCATCATGCCACTGTTCAGGTTATAAACCACATATCACAGACATGGATTACAGCCTGGGACATCTTCACTTCAGACAGGTAGGGTATATGGTTGTTAATTATTTTTCTTTTTTAACAAGGGAAAAGGGCTTCAACGTAATGGGCATAAAGTGAGTATCATGGTTGTTTATTATTTTCTGTTTTTTTATGGGTAACTAGTGTTTCAATGGAATGGGCATAAGGGGAGTATTATTGTGCTTTTTTGTACAATCAAACTATGGGGTTAGTAATAAGCTCTTATAGATACCTCTCCATTGCTAACCTGTGGACTTAATGTCAGCAACCATAAAACAGCTGACATGAATACCACAAATATTACCCCACTTGCCACCGCACCAGAGCAAGTGGGAAGAGCCGGGGAAAGCAATTCCTGCTGCAACACCCCATATGTGGAAAGGAGTGAACAAATTATCATAGAATGGTTTGCTGACTCCAGACCCTAAGCGCCAGAAGATTAGAATCATCTTTAAATTACCCCATTTTGGAAATTACACCTCTCTGGAAATTTATTTATAGGTATAGTGATAATTTTGACTCCACGGGTGTTTTCCAGAAACAAGCAGCAGTGGATGTTCCTAAGGAATAATTGCCAATCTGCCATTGCATTTCCCTTACATTGTAGTGCCCATTAAGTTGTAGTTCCCGTACATTATGCCCAGATCATGCTTTTGGAGACTTGCACCAAAATTAAGAGGGCTCTCATTGCTACAGAAATGCCAGACATGAGGACGCTAAATATGGTTTAGGCACACTGGGACACAAAAGGGAGGCATTTAGTTAAGAGAGCACAGAATTTGCTGGATTTCTTTAGGTGGGAGAGGAGTAATTTAGGTTTTCCAGAACCTTTGTGCAACCAGTATGGTGGAGTCCCTCTGCATCTCCATTTACAGATGACAGACCTGAGTGGGGATTTACTTTTATGTTGATTTAATTGAAGCTTATACTGGGAACACTGTACATAATAATTTGGATCACAATGATACCGTTCCCTACACTGAGCAGTTACATAGGGTTTCCATCTAAGTCTCCAAATTACATCACTCAGATGAAACTCCCAATGGAACCATTCACTAACATGAGGCATCAGTGTTACTATGGACTCTGCCTGGACTCTGTTCGGCAGTGTCCTTCTTTTCAGAGGTGCTCAAAACTTTGGCTGACATTATTCACCTTCTGATCATAAGTCACACGTCATACACAGTGCCATCGTCTTCCACCAGGGGTTCCGTCTGAATTACATATTTCATAGAATTATCTGCAAAACCCAGTGTGAGCGTTCAGTGTTGAGCTCAGTAGAAATCTGAGACAAGCCTTACTGTGATCTTTGTCAGACTTAAAGAACAAATCAATAGCATGTCAAGAATTAATATTATTTATTTTTAAAGTGAATCTGTCACCAGTTTTGGCCATTCTATAATGCTGTATATCTGCCCCCAACCCGACCAGTAAGAGAAAAAAAATCACTTTTATTATACTCACCCGCGGGGCGGTCCAGTTCAATGGGCGTCGCTGGTCTTGGTCCGGCGCCTCCCATCTTCTTACGATCCCCATCCTCCTGCTTGTTTCGTGTGGATGACGCATCACTTCGACATCCACACAGTCTCCTGGGCACAGTGCTCTAGCGCAGGCATACCTCTCTGCCCTGTGGAGGGCAGAGCAAAGTACTGCAGTGTGCATGCACTGGGACCCTTTGACCTTTCCTGGCACCTTCGCACTGAAGTACTTTGCTCTGCCCTCAACAGGGCAGAGAAGTGTGTGTACCTACGCAGGAGCGCGGTGCATAGGAGATGCGTCATCCACACGATGCAATCAGGAGAGCGGCATCACAAGAAGAAGTAAGGCCCCAGACCACCCATCGGACCAGATCTCCCTGCATGTGAGTATAATAAAAGTTAATTTTCTTCTCTTGCAGGTCAGGTTGGGAGCAGATATACAGCATTACAGAATGCTGAACATCAGCTTTGAAAGGTGATGGCCATATCTCTTATCAGCCAAACCTGGTGACAGGTTCCCTTTGCAACCTCCTGCTCTGTGGCCTCCCCTCGAACACTCTCGCACCCCTCCAATCTATTCTAAACTCTGCTGCCCGACTAATCCACCTGTCCCCCCGCTATTCCCTGGCCTCTCGCCTCTGTCAGTCCCTTCACTGGCTCCCCATTGCCCAGAGACTCCAGTACAAAACCCTAACCATGATGTACAAAGCCATCCACAACCTGTCTCCTCCATACATCTGTGACCTCATCTCCCAGTACTTACCTACACGCAACCTCCAATCCTCACAAGATCTCCTTCTCTACTCCCCTCTTATCTCCTCTTCCCACAAACGCATACAAGATTTCTCTCGCGTATCACCCCTACTCTGGAACCCTCTACCACAACACATCAGACTCTCGCCTACCATCAAAACCTTCAAAAAGAACCTGAAGACCCACCTCTTCCGACAAGCCTACAACCTGCAGTAACCACCGATTGACCAAACTGCTGCATGAACAGCTCTACCCTCGCCTACTGTATTCTCACCAATTCCTTGTAGATTGTGAGCCCTCATGGGCAGGGTCCTCTCTCCTCCTGTACCAGTTATGACTTGCATTGTTTAAGATTATTGTACTTGTTTTTATTATGTATACCCCTCCTCACATGTAAAGCGCCATGGAATAAATGGCGCTATAGCAATAAATAATAATAATAAACACTATTCTTCATGCAGTATAAGTGATAAGGCGGCTTCATTCTTTGGGTCGTTGTGGTTACAGTGGTAGTGAAAGTAAAAGTTCACATCAACTCACCAATGCAGGCAACGATCCACAAGGGGTGCAGTGCACGGACAACTCCTGGCTCTGACTTCATGTTTGTAGACATGAAAAGAATAAGGCAAAAAAGTCCAGCTTTTTTAAAAAATTTTTTAGAATGACAATTGAAAAACAAAATTAACTTCTTCACCCCCCAAGGTTGTATTCACCTTCATGACCAGGCCAAATTTTACATTTCTTACCTGTGTCCATTTATGTGGTAATAACTCTGAAATGTTTCAACGGATCCCACTGATTATGAGACTGGGTTTTCATTGCATATTGTACTTTATGATATTAGTAACAATTGTTCAATATGACTCGTATTTATTTGTGAGAAAATTGAAAATGTGGTGAAAATATTTAAAATATTGCAATTTTCAAACTTTTAATCTTTATGCCCTTAAGCTGGAGAGTTATGTCACACAAAATACATAATAAATAACATTTCCCACATGTTAACTTTACATTAGCACAATTTCTGAAAGATAATTTTTTTGTTAGGAAGCTATAAGGGTTAAAAGTTGACCAGTGATTTCTCATTTTCCAGCAAAATTTATAAAACTATTTTTTTAAGTGACCACATCAAACTTGTAGTGACTTTGGAAGGTCTATATAACAGAAAATATCCAAAATTGACACCAATCTAAAAACTGCACTCCTCTTTGTGCTCAAAACTACATTAGAGAAGTTTATTAACCCTTCAAGTGCTTCACAGGAATTAACGTTTAACTTTTTTTTCACAAAAATTTTACTTTAGACCCAAATTTTTTTATTTGCACAACAGTAACAGGAGAAAATTGATGCATTTGAAGATCCCCTGAAGTACCTAAACAGTGGAAACCCACCATAAATTCCCTTATTCTTTAAACTAGACCACTAAAGGAACTTATCTAGATGTAGTTCACAGAAATCTATAATGTTGATCCATGAAAATAAAAAATGTTTTTTTTAGCCCCATATATTTTATTTACTCAAGATTTACAGGAGAAAATGGATTGCAAAAATTGTTGTGCAATTTCTCCTGAGTATGCTGATACCCCATATGTGGGCTCATGGCAGGGCTCGAAAGGAATGGAGCACCTTTTGACATTTTGAACGCAAATTTGGCTGGACTTATTACCGGACACCATGTTGCTTTTGGAGAGACCTTGGTGTGCCTAAACAGTGGAATCCCCTCACAAGTGACACCTTTTTGGAAACTAGACCCCTTAATGAATGTATCTAGATGTGTAATGAGCACCTAGAGAGTGCACAACACTATGGCCGACTGCACTGTTATGCATTCCTAAAAAGTCATGTAAAGAAGCTGCGGAGACACCATCACGTGTTTCTCGACGCAAGCAGTAAATAGCCAGGCCTTTCCCCGGGAAGGAACAACCACGGGAAGGGCAGCATCCTATGAAGGAAAGCCACCTATGCCAAGCATGGTATCCATCCACAGACAGCTGTTTCGGGTTTTTTGCCCCTCATCAGTGTGGAGTAGGAATCTGGCTATTAGGAGCAGTGCCTAGTAAAAAGGCTATAAAGGCACAGATGATTGGCCTCGGGGAGACCAAAACATCCAACACCGCGGAGACACCATCACGTGTTTCTCAACGCAGTGATTCCTGAACACTGCCCCCATCCCTTATGGGAAATATGCAGATGCATGTAAAGAAGCTGCGGAGACACCATCACGTGTTTCTCGACGCAAGCAGTAAATAGCCAGGCCTTTCCCCGGGAAGGAACAACCATGGATACCATGCTTGGCATAGGTGGCTTTCCTTCATAGGATGCTGCCCTTCCCGTGGTTGTTCCTTCCCGGGGAAAGGCCTGGCTATTTACTGCTTGCGTCGAGAAACACGTGATGGTGTCTCCGCAGCTTCTTTACATGCATCTGCATATTTCCCATAAGGGATGGGGGCAGTGTTCTGGAATCACTTCGTTGAGAAACACGTGATGGTGTCTCCGCGGTGTTGGATGTTTTGGTCTCCCCGAGGCCAATCATCTGTGCCTTTATTACCTAAAAAGTCAGACACGACCAGATCACAGGTTTAATGGCGTCCACAGTATCTCCATCTGCCGCATTATAGGGAATCTTCCACCAGAGGCTCCATCTGAATCACGTATTTCAGAGATTTACACCAAAACCCCGATGTAAGCGCTCAGTGTAGTGATGAGCAAGTATGCTCGTTACTCGGGTTTCTCTGAGCATGCTCAGGTGGTCTCCAAGTATTTCAGTATGCTCAGAGATTTAGCTAATGTCGATGCAGCTGCATGATTTGCGGCTGCTAAACAGCTTGAATACATGTGGGGGTTGCTTAACAAACAGGCAATCCCCACATGTATTCAAGCTGTCTAGCAGCCACAAATCATGCAGCTGCATCGACATAAACAAAATCTCTGAGCATGCTGAAATACTCGGAAACCACGCTTGGAGAAACCCGAGTAACGAGCATACTCGCTCATCACTAGCTCAGCGCAAAGCACAGGATAATTAGTGATTAGACTACTTTAGTCTTCGGGTCAGTGCGATTGCATCATCAGATTTTTATTGTTTATTTATGTTTGACTATCATCAGACACTGAAAGTCTTTTTTTTCAAAAAGTAGTTTTTGCATAGCCATATTTTGAAAGCTACAATTTTTCCATATCTCTGCTGATAGAGTAAAGTGACGAGTTGCCATTTTTATGAGTACCATTTTATGGTACATGACATTTTTTGATCGCTTTCTATTCCTATTTTTCAGAGTCAGAATGAGCAAAAACCAGCAATTTAGTTTTTTTTATGCTGTTCCACATGTGGTAAAATTGATAAGGCAGTAATAATCTTTGAGTCAGTACGATTACAGCAATACCCCAGTTATATAGTATTTTTTATGTTTTGGCACTTTTAAGCAATCAAAACTATATAAAAGAAAATATAATTATTTTTGCATCACTTTATCTGAGAGCTATAACTTTTTATTTTTCCGCTGATGGAGCTGTTTGGTGGCTTGTATTTTGTGGGACAGTTTTATAATTTGGGTAGCATGTTTTTTTTTTTCAAAAAAATATTTATTTATGGGTACATATATATTTTGTTCCTTACTTTGTGATTTAAAAAATACATATTTTTACAATTTGTTTTACTTTCTTTAACTTTTTTACTTATCCCTTTATCCTTTTATTACTTTATCCCTCATCTGGTGTAGTGTAGAAGTTGGGAAAAAATTAAGTGATGTGTTCTGCAAGCGGTGCTCTAAATAACTGTGTTATTACCTGCAGAGACGAGCAATAGCTGGAAGAAGTGATGGCGGTCTGTGCTGGATGAAGATGAAAAGCAAAGATGAAGAACTTCACCTAGAGACATCCTTGGTGAGTCTGTGTGTTACCTGTACACTGACACTATACACTGTATACTATATACAGCGGTCCTGTGTACAATGTCACCAGTGATCACTTTATTACCTTTAGGCCAGGTCACACTAGCGAGTTTTATGGACGTATGAGAGGCGCAGAAAATACGCATTGCACACGGACAAATGATTTTCTATTGGACAGCTCCTATCTGCCGTATTTTACGCATCCGTGTTATACGGTCTTTTACGGCTGTAGAAAATCGCAGCATGCTGCGTTTGTCAGCGGATTGTGCAAAAAATCCGCCAATGAAAGTCAATGGGGGCGAGAAAAATACGGATCACACACGGACCAACAGTGTGACTTGCGAGAAATACGCTGCAGTGTTCTATAGAAAAGCCGGTAATTCAGTGCAGTGTACAGTAAAATCACACTGACAGGTTAGACTAGAATAGCTAAAATAAATGCCTACACATACTATAGGGGTATATATATATATATATATACATATATATATATATGTCAGTAAGACACACATATATATATATATATATATTTATATTTCATACGGCGCTAGATAGCAGAAAAGCCGGTAATTCAATTGTCGCCTTTTGCTATCTCCTTCTCAAACCCGACAGGATATGAGACATGGTTTACATACAGTAAACCTTTTCATGTCCCTTTTTTTTGCATATTCCTCACTACTAATGTTAGTAGTGTGTATGTGCAAAATTTGTGCGCTCTAGCTGGTAAAATAAAGGGTAAAATCGCGGAAAAAACTGGCATGGGCTCTCGCGCAATTTTCTCCACCAGAGTGGTAAAGCCAGTGACTGAGGGCAGATATTAATAGCCTAGAGAGGGATCATGGTTATAGGGCCCCACTGGCTAAAAAACATCTGCCCCCAGCCACCCCAGAAAAGGCACATCTGTTTTGACCTGGTGGTCAGGACAATAATGGACCTGGTGATTAAGAGCACACGGAATGACCTGATAGTTACTGATAATAAGGACGAGCTCTGGGACGTGGGAACTCTGCTGACCACAATCCCTAAACCTATCAAACACACTAGAAATAGCCGTGGATTGCTCCTAACGCTCCCTATGCAACTCGGCACAGCCTAAGAAACTAGCTAGCCCTGAAGATAGAAAAATAAAGCCTACCTTGCCTCAGAGAAATTCCCCAAAGGAAAAGGCAGCCCACCACATATAATGACTGTGAGTAAAGATGAAAATACAAACACAGAGATGAAATAGATTTAGCAAAGTGAGGCCCGACTTACTGAACAGACCGAGGATAGGAAAGGTTACTTTGCGGTCAGCACAAAAACCTACAAAAAGACCACGCAGAGGGCGCAAAAAGACCCTCCGCACCGACTCACGGTGCGGAGGCGCTCCCTCTGCGTCCCAGAGCTTCCAGCAAGCAAGACAACAAATTAAATAGCAAGCTGGACAGAAAAATAGCAAACCAAAGAAATACAAGCTGGAACTTAGCTTCTGAAGGGAAGACAGGTCACAAGAACGATCCAGGAGTGAACAGACCAATACTGGAACATTGACAGGTGGCATGGAGCAAAGATCTAAGTGGAGTTAAATAGAGCAGCAGCTAACGAATTAACCTCGTCACCTGTGAAACTCAGAAACACCCACCAGAGGAAGTCCATGGACAGAACCAGCCGAAGTACCATTCATGACCACAGGAGGGAGCCCGACAACAGAATTCACAACACACATCTATGAGATGCGCCTATTCGGGCACTTGGCCACTCTCTTCCCACTCCCGTGTAGCGGTGGGATATGGGGTAATAAAGGGTTAATGTCACCTTGCTATTGTAAGGTGACATTAAGCCGGATTAATAATGGAGAGATGTCAATAAGACACCTATCCATTATTAATTCAATAGTAGTAAATGGTTAATAAAACACACACATTAGGAAAAAAGTATTTTATTGAATTAAAGACACAGGGTGTTGTAATAGTTTATTATACTCTCAATCCAATTGAAGACCCTTGTCACCTGAAACAAAGTTAAAATAAAAAATCAACAATATCCGATACCTTCCGTCGTTCAGTCTTGTCCCACGCTGTAAATCCATCTGAAGGGGTTAAATAATTTTACAAGCAGGAGCCTGCTAATGCAGCTGTGCTCCTGACTGTAAAATCTGGGGAATGAATGGAAAGCAGGGGAATGTAGCTACCTAGACTTGCGGTGCTGCGCCCCCTGCTGGCATAACCTCAGATGAACTCGAGCGTGAGAAAATATTCAGAAAAATTCCCACGCTTGAGTGATATTTGAAAAATAAATAAAAATATACCAAAATTTTATTGGATATTTTAACAAATCATTAATAGGATAGAGTAGAGTAGTGCTCAGCCAAAAGAGTCTACCTTGTCATGGTGGCAGCTTAAAAAATCTGTTGGCAAAAACAAAAGCTGCTGGCTATATGTGTGACCTGGTGATGGGAACTGTTACACCGGGTCACAATTACGAGTTCCATGTGAGAAACTCGCATCAAGTCTCGGCACCGCCATGGGCACTTGGGACTGGAGTTTGCGGCTGTATGTACTTCTATGCAGCCACACGCTACGGTTCTGAGTGCCAGCGGCAGTGTCGGGACTTGATGCGAGAGACTCGCGTGATTTTCTCGCATTGAACTCGGAAGTGTGACCCCAGCCTTAATGTGTGATTGGTGAGAAGTGGAGTTTTTTCAAGCGAGAGCGGTGGGGCTGTGGACAGTTTGAGTGGTGGAGCCTGGGCAGAGTTTCAAGGGGGCCCCGAAAGTTTTGCCAGTATGGGGCCCCGAAATTCCTAGTGGCAGCTCTGATTGAAAGGGTTACACTTAGGAGCCTCATTGTTCATGCCATCTTTTGTTGTACATTTTTTTGTGGCTACATCCCAAAAACTATACCACTTGTTTGGCAGCTGATCAAATGCTTATCATTTATATACGGTAGTTATATTATCGTCCAGTGTATGCTAATGCATTTGACTTTTTCACTCTTTATTGAGCTTAAGTACTGCAATCTACTATGCTCAGCAACAATAAAACAGTGTAATTATGTTTAGCTGAGAACAAAATTAGACCTCAGGAATACTTTATATCCTAGCGCTGGGTCCCAGATGGGGCACAGGATGCTCCTATTTATCTGGAGCTAAACTCAAATTTAATTGAGCTCATTTTAATTTTATTAGTCATAAACCCATTTTATTGAGAAGAACTTTTATCCACAGTACGTACAAATAGTTTTTACAATGTGTGCTAACCCAAGTGCATATGAGGATCAAAAGAATGCTACATTTCTTCTTAATATAATTGCAGCATGCGAAAAGAAAATACGGTATATCTTGTATTTTTCTAGTATGTGAGTAAATGGTAAGCTTTTTTGGGAAAATAATGAATTACTGTATAATAGGATTGTGCATCAATAATAATAAGTAGTAATAATAAAAATAGCCATCAAATTAGATCAATAATTTAACCCCTAGCCTGCTGCAGCTTTTTCAATTTAACCCTTTTCCTGCTCCAGCTATTTTTTTTAGGCTTTGGTCTCTTCCTCCCCTTCTTGCAAGAGCCATACAATTTTGTTATTTTTCATTGACAAAGCAGAAGCTAATAATAATAAAGTTCCGGACAGAGACGAATAGCCTATAAAAATGAATGACTTTATTTGCAAAGATATAATCAAAAGACAAAAAAAAGGGTAAATGATAAAAATTCTAACAAACAAGACATAATTGACATGTTGGTGGGTGAACCAAAGGGAAAAACACCCATGAAGTAATACAAATTGGTCCTAGCGGAGAGCATAATGCATAGTCAATAAATATATGCAAGTAATAAAAGTATGCATAATAAAAATGAACGATAAAAAAAGAAAAAAAGAAAAGACAAAATAATAAAGTATGCAAATTAAGAGCAAAAATATCAAGCAAATAGAGAAGTATACAAATAATTCAATAAAAAATCCATATTAGAATGTGGTAATTTGCATCATGGTAGCAAAGATGGAGAGCCTCGCCTATCAAATATCCCACGTGCGTTTTACGAATAATTAATTGACATACCCACATGAAGACTGAGTAAGTTGTAGCTTTGAATTACATCATTATATTTACCTTTTAATGTACAGGAAATGGGAAAATAATTCCAAATGAATGGCAGAAAAGCATATGATTCCACCATTTTTTTCTGGGTTTTGTTTTTTATTCCAAGTACAGTAAAATGGTAAAACAAAAAGCAAAAACAAAAAATATATAAATATAATATATATATATATATACAGTATATATAATTCCCCCATTGTTTTCTGGATTTTGTTTTCTCAACTTAGCATCATTATGGCGATAACAAACAAATATTGTTTTTGTTTTTTTAATTTTAGTTATGAAGTAATATTCAGAACTTTTTGAAAAAATTATTTGTGTTACCATTTTCTGAGACCTGTAACATTTTTCAAAATGTTCTTTCAAATGAACTGCTTAAGCTCTTTTATTTTTTGTGCGTGTTTGTGAGCTGACATTTAATATTTTGGGGCACATGCAAACTTTTGATCGCTTTTTGCTTTTAATTGCATTTTTTGTGTGAAGTACAGTCATCCAAAAAGGACAGTTTTAAAGAAGTACTCTCATCAAAGCTTTTATCCTTTTAATATATTGCACTGTGTACTTACAATTGCTCATTTTGCCTTTCTACCCAGTTAATTCTTCTCTTTTCTCTGCTCAATGTAGAAACAGGAAGTATCTTGTCCCTGTAAAAATCATCTTCCTCTTCAGCTCCTGACTCAGCTGCTGCAGTCCTCCACTTGCAATTGACTTTTGCAGTGATGACTCATGAGTCAAACAGGGAAAACTGACCTTCTGTTTTTATATAGAGCTTAGAAGGGGTTCAGCTAGTCAGTTTTTAATCACGTGATGTCATAGGCCTAATGGAAAACAGATGAATTAGCTGGGAAGAAGGGCAAAGTGAGCAATCATAAGTACAAGGTGTTATATGATGACTGCAATATATTAATAGGATAAAAATTGCAATGGGGAGGACTGCTTCTTTAAGGTTTTGTTACAGTGTATACCATATGAGTTAAATAATGTAATATTTTTTATAAATTGGTCTTTTACTAACATCAGAATGCAAAATATGTTTATTTTTTAATTTTAATATTTTTATTTTTATTGGCTTAAACAGGGATGATTCAAATTTTTAGATTTTTTTCAACTTATGTAAAGTATTTTTAAATATTTTTTTTCGATTTTTTTTTTAAAGGGACTTGAACCTTTGATTCTCTGATGTTTTTATATACTACAATTAATAGTTAAAATTACTTTGGTGTTTGCAGGAGAACCAACGCGGCAGCAATAGGGACCTTCAGCAGGCCTCTGCTGCCATGTAAATTGATTAGCATACCATGATCGTGTTATGGACTGGCCCAATAGGCTGAAATGGTGTTCCCTACGACCATGCACTTTAATTGTCGCTGTCAAGATTCAGCTCCAATAGCTGCTGTTACAGACAGATGGTAGCTGTGAAACACAGCCTGCATCTGCCAGGTATGGTGAAAGCTCAACACCTGCATGCACTCCATACAGACTTACCCATACTTTCTTGCAGAAAATACATCACATGGTAAATCAAGAGGGATGTTCAAATCTGTCAGGGAATGCGGAAGCCATTTTAGGGTGAATCTGGATGATGAACCTACATCACATGTCACAGCTTAGCCATAGGGTTAGAAAGTCAAAGCAATAAAATAGGGAAAAAATTCTGCATAGGGTGTGTTGTAGCGAAGCAGTGAAGATCAGTCTATATTCTGTGAAGAAAAAAATAATACAGAGATTCAACTGAAGGGAAGTGAGAGATAGGAGATCCGATTTTGATTAATCACAGTGGGTATAGTACTGCAGCTGTTGCATTTTAATTTCACTTTTTTAATTGACGCAAAGGCAGGCCACCAATATTGTTGAAAAAGGAAACAATATTTAACTCTGATTGACTCAAAAAGTGTGAGAGTCACAACAGCATTTTCATTTTAAATTCGATACCTAAACAAAAAAAAACAGCGCTGCGGCTGTTGCGCTATCCCCGAAAATTACCAAAATAAAAGAAATTAAGAACATAAACATAAACAGCCTTGTTGGCACATATCATAAAAATAAGAAAATGCAAATAGAAAAATTATAACTTTTAATTAGGTTAAAATGCCATAGTAACGTAATAATTGTAGCGCATGCAAAATGAGTAGACCATTTGACTCCGGCTGATAATACCATTAAATTTTCATGTGCGATGGGTAAAGTTGCTGTACCTCAAGTCATTGCTAGCCAAAAAAAACTGATGAATCAATAATTTTTTTTATATAAGTGGCATCTTGCAGTTGATGTGTGCCACACACGTGTTGAACACGTTGCTCACTTATACCTAATGGATGTTGTCCTAGTACTGCCGGTGTTTGGCGCGTGGAACTTGGCTGTAAGGGAAGTAGCTTTTAGGGATAGCATGTATGCTTTTTGTTTTTATATTTATGTTTATGTTCTTCATTTCTTATATTTTGTCAATTTTATTGTATTGCTACTTCCAATAGGGAGCTATAGAGTTCAAATTTTCTGCCTCTCTGAAGTGACTCTCTAACAAGACATGCCACATGACTAAGGATAAAAGCCATAAATTTATAGAATAACAGCCGCACTCATAATATTCATTTTTAAATGCAAAAGTTGATTAATTTTATTCACCACAGTGGAAAAAAAAACAAGGATTGACCTCAACAATCCTTGTTTTTTTTCCCACTGTGGTGAATAAAATTAATCAACTTTTGCATTTAAAAAATCCATATTATGAGTGTGGCTGTTATTCTATAAATTTATGGTCTAACTGGACTTGATCCAGGTTCAGCCGGCACCTGTGCCTCCCTCTTGACAGAGTGAACGCCATTTTATTTCTATTAGGATAAAAGCCAAACCAGAATCTCAATTTGCAGAGACATATTTTCAGAGTGTTGCTCCTCCTCTTCCTCTCTTTAGAGACAATTTCCATATTTCATTTCCCAACGGAGCATTGCATGGCGCATAAGCCCTCTTACCTTGGCATGTCAAGCATGTCACTCTTCATATGGAAAATCGTAACCCCTAAGATCTTAAACGTGAGATACTGTCATTGGAGTACCCAAAACCGAGCATGAAATAAAACACTTTAGATTAAGCCACTTATTTTGTTCTAATGGAAGTAGTATTTAATCCCAACTCTATATCATAGTCACAGCATTGAATTCCACCCATCTACAAATAACTGCAATGTCAATGCACAGACGATTACATTCCAGCTAGAGCAGTCTGCCATAGAGCAATCCAGAATGGGTGATATAAAAAAATAAGGCAACAGGAATGCCGCCATTACTAAAGCAGGCAATTAATGTTCAGCAATTGTTTTAGTGATTATTGTAAAAAAAAATTGAGGTCACGCAGACGGGTTCACTTTACAGGACCGAACAGTGATGATTGCCGCTGAAGACGATTTACTGCAGTTACAGTACAGAGACAAGAGAAATAAGGACAAGAATAATTGGCTCGTTCCTCACTATGTAAAGCATCTATCTCCAGTACACACATAGCCATAAATTGTCTGCTCATCTGACAGTTACCCAGAGTGACTGTTTAATTGGCATGAAAGAATGATTCCATGTGTCCCTAGGCTTATAATATGTGCAATATGCTCTGTGAGAGCGGGGGACTGTGTCATTTCAATATTTGTCTTATGGCTTGTTATTATTTTTTTGTTATGCTTTTTAACCATTTTTTAACAGCTGTTAGGCTTTTATTGTATTAAAGAAATGTATTTTAAATGATCCTCCACTTGTAAGATTAATTTTCTAAACTCATAATGCCAGAAACTGAATTCCGTCTGCACCAACAAATTGCCTTGTTCAAAATTTTATTGTGTTTTAGACACTTTTTGCACCTTACTAGATGATGTTGTAAAGTGTCTAGAAAAGGGTGAATGGATTAAAAATAATTGTACCAAAATTGTGGCTAAATTTGTGCACAAAATTTAGAAAGAATATTTGGCTTTTGTGTAGTCTTCTGTCAAAAAGTGTTACATTTTTGGGAAATGCTATTTTTGAACCAAATTTTTGACTTTTTGTGATTTTACCATAATTTGCCTCTTCAAAAGTAGTCATGGTTATCCACAGTCGTGCTTGGAAGTTTCTGAACCCTTCAGAAAACATTTCACCTAAAGCTACATCAGATTTTCTGACAAGTCCAAGATGCAGATTAAGAGAACCGAATCAAACAAATGAATCAAACATTAGACTTAAACTAATTGTACATGTTTATGAGTGGCCAAAGAGCCTATAAAGTTAGGAGAAAACTTGAACCGTTGTTTTTAATCAATAGTATGACAATAAGATGTGAGTGGGCAAACTGTTTAATTTAATGAGCAGGGATCTATCAATGTCTGATTATCACAACATGTTTGTCAAAGTGTATCATGGCAGGATCAAAGGAAATTTCTGAGGACCTCATAAGAAGAGTTGTTGATGTTCATCAGCTTGGATAAGGTTATAAAATCATCTCTAAGAAGATTGAACTCCACCAATCAACAGTCAGATTGTCTATAAATGTAAATTCAAGAGCATTATTATTTTTTCTAAGAGGGGTTAATGAACTACGATAACTCCAAAAGCAGCACGTAAAACAGTCTGTGAGGTCACCTAGACAAACCAGAACGTTATAAGATCAATGTTTTGTTGATGAGTGAGTCCAAAATAGAGCTTTTTGGTTTAAATGAGAAGCGTTATGTTTGGAGAAAGAAAAACGCTGCTGCTGCTCATTACAGCATAAAAGAATCATACAATCTGTGAAACATGGTGGGGGTAGGATCATGGTTTGGGCCTGTTTCACTGCATCTGGGTCAGGACAGCTTCTATCATTGATGAAACTATGAATTCAGAATTTTATCAGCAAATTCTTTAGGAAAATATCAGGACATCTATCCCAGAGCTACATCTCGAGAGAACATGGGTCATACAACAAAACAACAACTCAATGCACACAAGTCGTTCTACAAAAGAATCATTAACCCCTTCATGACCCAGCCTATTTTGACCTTAAAGACCTTGCCGTTTTTTGCAATTCTGACCAGTGTCCCTTTATGAGGTAATAACTCAGGAACGCTTCAACAGATCCTAGCGGTTCTGAGATTGTTTTTTCGTGACATATTGGGCTTCATGTTAGTGGTAAATTTAGGTCAATAAATTCTGCGTTTATTTGTGATAAAAACGGAAATTTGGCGAAAATTTTGAAAATTTCGCAATTTTCACATTTTGAATTTTTATTCTGTTAAACCAGAGAGATATGTGACACAAAATAGTTAATAAATAACATTTCCCACATGTTTACTTTACATCAGCACAATTTTGGAAACAAAATTTTTTTTTGTTAGGAAGTTATAAGGGTTAAAATTTGACCAGCGATTTGTCATTTTTACAACGAAATTTACAAAACCATTTTTTTTAGGGACCACCTCACATTTGAAGTCAGTTTGAGGGGTCTATATGGCTGAAAATACCCAAAAGTGACACCATTCTAAAAACTGCACCCCTCAAGGTACTCAAAACCACATTCAAGAAGTTTATTAACCCTTCAGGTGCTTCACAGCAGCAGAAGCAACATGGAAGGAAAAAATGAACATTTAACTTTTTAGTCACAAAAATTATATTTTAGCAACAATTTTTTTATTTTCCCAATGGTAAAAGGAGAAACTGAACCATGAAAGTTGTTGTCCAATTTGTCTTGAGTACGCTGATACCTCATATGTGGGGGTAAACCACTGTTTGGGCGCACGGCAGGGCTTGGAAGGGAAGGAGCGCCATTTGACTTTTTGAATCAAAAATTGGCTCCACTCTTTAGCCGACACCATGTCACATTTGGAGAGCCCCCGTGTGCCTAAAAATTGGAGCTCCCCCACAAGTGACCCCATTTTGGAAACTAGACGCCCCAAGGAACTTATCTAGATGCATAGTGAGCACTTTGAACCCCCAGGTGCTTCACAAATTGATCTGTAAAAATGAAAAAGTACTTTTTTTTCACAAAAAAATTCTTTTAGCCTCAATTTTTTCATTTTCACATGGGCAACAGGATAAAATGGATCCTAAAATGTGTTGGGCAATTTCTCCTGAGTACGCCGATACCTCATATGTGGGGGTAAACCACTGTTTGGGCACATGGTAAGGCTCGGAAGGGAAGGAGCGCCATTTGACTTTTTGAATGAAAAATTATTTCCATCGTTAGCGGACACCATGTCGCGTTTGGATAGCTCCTGTGTGCCTAAACATTGGCGCTCCCCCACAAGTGACCCCATTTTGGAAACTAGACCCCCCAAGGAACTTATTTAGATGCCTAGTGAGCACTTTAAACCCTCAGGTGCTTCACAAATTGATCTGTAAAAATGAAAAAGTACTTTTTTTTTCACAAAAAAATTCTTTTCGCCTCAATTTTTTCATTTTCACATGGGCAGTAGGATAAAATGGATCATAAAATTTGTTGGGCAATTTCTCCCGAGTACGTCGATACCTCATATGTGGGGGTAAACCACTGTTTGGGCACTCGGCAGGGCTCGGAAGGGAAGGCGCGCCATTTGACTTTTTGAATGGAAAATTAGCTCCAATTGTTAGCGGACACCATGTCGCGTTTGGAGAGCCCCTGTGTGCCTAAACATTGGAGCTCCCTCACAAGTGACCCCATTTTGGAAACTAGACCCCCCAAGGAACTTATCTAGATGCATATTGAGCACTTTAAACCCCCAGGTGCTTCACAGAAGTTTATAACGCAGAGCCATGAAAATAAAAAATAATTTTTCTTTCCTCAAAAATGATTTTTTAGCCTGGAATTTCCTATTTTGCCAAGGATAATAGGAGAAATTGGACCCCAAATATTGTTGTCCAGTTTGTCCTGAGTACGCTGATACCCCATATGTGGGGGTAAACCACTGTTTGGGCGCACAGCAGGGCTTGGAAGGGATGGCACGCCATTTGGCTTTTTAAATGGAAAATTAGCTCCAATCATTAGCGGACACCATGTCACGTTTGGAGAGCCCCTGTGTGCCTAAACATTGGAGATCCCCCAGAAATGACACCATTTTGGAAACTAGACCCCCAAAGGAACTAATCTAGATGTGTGGTGAGGACTTTGAACCCCCAAGTGCTTCACAGAAGTTTATAACGCAGAGCCATGAAAATAAAAAAAAAAAATTATTTTCTCAAAAATGATCTTTTAGCCTGCAATTTTTTATTTTCCCAAGGGTAACAGGAGAAATTTGACCCCAAAAGTTGTTGTCCAGTTTCTCCTGAGTACGCTGATACCACATATGTGGGGGTAAATCACTGTTTGGGCACATGCCGGGGCTCGGAAGTGAAGTAGTGACGTTTTGAAATGCAGACTTTGATGGAATGCTCTGTGGGCGTCACGTTGCGTTTGCAGAGCCCCTGATGTGGCTTAACAGTAGAAACCCCCCACAAGTGACCCCATTTTGGAAACTAGACTCCCAAAGGAACTTATCTAGATGTGTGGTGAGCACTTTGAACCCCCAAGTGCTTCATAGAAGTTTATAATGCAGAGCCGTGAAAATAATAAATACGTTTTCTTTCCTCAAAAATAATTATTTAGCCCAGAATTTTTTAATTTTCCCAAGGGTAACAGGAGAAATTTGACCCCAATATTTGTTGTCCAGTTTCTCCTGAGTACGGTGATACCCCATATGTGGGGGTAAACTACTGTTTGGGCACATGCCGGGGCTTGGAATTGAAGTAGTGACGTTTTGAAATGCAGACTTTGATGGAATGCTCTGCGGGCGTCACGTTGCGTTTGCAGAGCCCCTGATGTGCCTAAACAGTAGAAACCCCCCACAAGTGACCCCATTTTGGAAACTAGACCCCGAAAGGAACTTATCTAGATGTGTGGTGAGCACTTTGAACCCCCAAGTGCTTCATAGAAGTTTATAATGCAGAGCTGTGAAAATAATAAATACGTTTTCTTTCCTCAAAAATAATTATTTAGCCCAGAATTTTTTATTTTCCCAAGGGTTACAGGAGAAATTGGACCCCAAAAGTTGTTGTCCAGTTTCTCCTGAGTACGCTGATACCCCATGAGTGGGGGTAAACCACTGTTTGGGCACACGTCGGGGCTCAGAAGGGAAGTAGTGACTTTTGAAATGCAGACTTTGATGGAATGGTCTGCGGGTGTCACGTTGCGTTTGCAGAGCCCCTGGTGTGCCTAAACAGTAGAAACCCCCACAAGTGACCCCATTTTAGAAACTAGACCCCCCAAGGAACTTATCTAGATATGTGGTGAGCACTTTGAACCCCCAAGTGCTTCACAGACATTTACAACGCAGAGCCGTGAAAATAAAAAATAATTTTTCTTTCCTCAAAAATAATGTTTTAGCAAGCATTTTTTTAGATTCACAAGGGTAACAGGAGAAATTGGACCCCAGTAATTGTTGCGCAGTTTGTCCTGAGTATGCTGGTACCCCATATGTGGGGGTAAACCACTGTTTGGGCACACGTCGGGGCTCGGAAGTGAGGGAGCACCATTTGACTTTTTGAATACGATATTGGCTGGAATCAATGGTGGCGCCATGTTGCGTTTGGAGACCCCTGATGTGCCTAAACAGTGGTAACCCCTCAATTCTACCTCCAACACTAACCCCCCCACACCCCTAACCCTAATCCCAACTGTAGCCATAACCCTAATCACAACCCTAACCACAACCCTAATTCCAACCCTAACCCTAAGGCTATGTGCCCACGTTGCGGATTCGTGTGAGATATTTCCACACCATTTTTGAAAAATCCACGGGTAAAAGGCACTGCGTTTTACCTGCGGATTTTCCGCGGATTTCCAGTGTTTTTTGTGCGGATTTCACCTGCGGATTCCTATTGAGGAACAGGTGTAAAACGCTGCGGAATCCGCACAAAGAATTGACATGCTGCGGAAAATACAACGCAGCGTTTCCGCGCGGTATTTTCCGCACCATGGGCACAGCGGATTTGGTTTTTCATATGTTTACATGGTACTGTAAACCTGATGGAACACTGCTGCGAATCCGCAGCGGCCAATCCGCAGCCAAATCGGCACAGTGTGCACATAGCCTAATTCTAAAGGTATGTGCACACGCTGCGGAAAACGCTGCGGATCCGCAGCAGTTTCCCATGAGTTTACAGTTCAATGTACACCTACGGGAAAAAAAAAATCACTGTACACATGCTGCGGAAAAACTGCACGGAAACGCAGCGGTTTACATTCCGCAGCATGTCACTTCTTTGTGCGGATTCCGCAGCGGTTTTACAACTGCTCCAATAGAAAATCGCAGTTGTAAAACCGCAGTGAAATGCGCAGAAAAAAACGCGGTAAATCCGCCATAAATCCGCAGCGGTTTAGCACTGCGGATTTATCAAATCCGCAGCGGAAAAATCCGCAGAGGACCAGAATACGTGTGCACATACCGAAACCCTAACCCTAACCCTACCCCTAACCCTACCCCTACCCCTAGCCCTAACCCTAGCCCTAACCCTACCCCTTACCCTACCCCTAACCCTAACCCTACCCCTAACCCTAACCCTACCCCTAACCCTACCCCTAACCCTACCCCTAACCCTAACCCTAACCCTATTCTAACATTAGTGGAAAAAAAAAAATTCTTTATTTTTTTATTGTCCCTACCTATGGGGGTGACAAAGGGGGGGGTAATTTATTATTTTTTTTATTTTGATCACTGAGATAGATTATATCTCAGTGATCATAATGCACTTTGGAACGAATCTGCCGGCCGGCAGATTCGGCGGGCGCACTGCGGATGCGCCCGCCATTTTGGAAGATGGCGGCGCCCAGGGAGAAGACGGACGGGACCCCGGCTGGATCGGTAAGTATGATGGGGTGGGGGGGACCACAGGGGGGGGGATCGGAGCATGGGGGGGGGAATCGGAGCACGGGAGGGGTGGAACGGAGCACGGGGGTCGTGGAACGGAGCACGGGGGGGCTGGAATGGAGCACGGGGGGGTGGAATGGAGCACCGGGGGGGGTGTATCGGAGTGCAGGGGGGGTGATTGGAGCACGGGGGGGGTGATTGGAGCACGGGGGGAGCGGACAAGAGCACGGGGGGGAGCGGAGCACTGGACGGAGGGGAGCCGGAGCAGTGTACCGGCCAGATCAGGGGGCTGGGGGGGGCGATCGGTGGGGTGGGGGCACATTAGTATTTCCAGCCATGGCCGATGATATTTCAGCATCGGCCATGGCTGGATTGTAATATTTCACCAGTTATAATAGGTGAAATATTACAAATCGCTCTGATTGGCAGTTTCACTTTCAACAGCCAATCAGAGCGATCGTAGCCACGAGGGGGTGAAGCCACCCCCCCTGGGCTAAACTACCACTCCCCCTGTCCCTGCAGATCGGGTGAAATGGGAGTTAACCCTTTCACCCGGCCTGCAGGGACGCGATCTTTCCATGACGCCGCATAGGCGTCATGGGTCGGATTGGCACCGACTTTCATGACGCCTACGTGGCGTCATGGGTCGGGAAGGGGTTGAAGAAGAATAAGGATATAGTTTTGGAATACCCAAGTCAAAGTCTTGACCTTAATCCTATAGAAATGATGCACAGTAGAAGGACTTGATAAGAGCAGCTCATGGGAGAAACCCCACTAACATAACTAGAAATTAAGCTGTTTTTTAAGGAAGATTGGGTTAAAATTCCTCTAAGCTGATGTGCAGGACTAATCAACAATTACCGGAAATGTTTAAATGCTGCACAAGGGGTCACACCAGATTCTGAAAGCTAAGGTTCACATTTTTTTGCCACTCACAGATATGTCATAACGGATCATTTTCATCCATTAAAAATGGCAAAGTGTTATAGTTTTGACTCAATTGTTTGATTTGTTTTTCTTTATCTACTTTTAGGAATGGTGCAAAAATCTGATTTAGGAGTTCACAAACTTTCAAACACCACCGTATGCAAATGTGGTTTGAGCAAGATTTATGTATTGCAACATATTGCAAGGAAAGTCGCAAACCTACTCAAAAGAGGTGTAAGGTGTAGTGATGAGCGAATATACTCGTTACTTGAGATTTCTCGAGCACGCTCGGGTGACCTCCGAGTACTTTTTAGTGCTCGGAGATTTAGTTTTCATCGCCGCAGCTGAATGATTTACATCTGTTAGCCAGCATAAGTACATGTGGGGGTTGCCTGGTTGCTAGGGAATCACCACATGTAATCAAGCTGGCTAAGAGATGTAAATCATTCAGCTGTGGCGATGAAAACGAAATCTCCGTGCACTAAAAAATACTCGGAGGTCACCCGAGCGTGCTCGGGAAATCTCGAGTAACGAGTATATTCACTCATCACTAGTAAGGTGCATCACCTGGACAGATGCATAATATCTTTATGTGACACTTTGACAAATTTGTTAGAAGAAGCAATGCAAATTACGGAAGAAACTAGTGCTCGTTTCGATTTTTTTTTTACTCTCAGGTTTGGTCGATGAAAAATTTGCACTGACTAGCGTTTGTCCAAGTGCAGTTTTTTCCATGGTCAGAACTCGGATCGGAAATACAGTCTTGTGAAGGAGCCCCAACTGTGTTAATATTACATTAATGTGATAAAATACATATATTAAAGTAATAGTATAAATAATAATAATAATAATAAAAAATGTAATAATTCTTAAAAGCATATGTATTATGATGCAATCTAATATATAATTGCCTAGAATACTACTTCCTGCAATTTGTGCCAACTTCCGTGGCTTTGTCCGGAGCTAATGTCCGGAGCTAATGTCCGGAGCTAATGTCCGGAGCTAATGTCCGGAGCTAATGTGCGGAGATAATGTCCGGAGCTAATGTCCGGAGCTAGTGTTGAGCGATACCTTCCGATATCGGAAAGTATCGGTATCGGATTGGATCGGCCGATATTCAAAAAATATCAGATATCGCCGATACCGATACCCGATCCCAATGCAAGTCAATGGGACCAAAATATCGGAATTAAAATAAACCCTTTCTTGCCTTGTAGGTTCATTCTACATGAAGGAAAACAACTAAGAATAATGCCGGATGTATTTGGGGAGGTGGCGGAGACATTAAAGTCATAGAGGTTTATCCCAATCAAATAGAATATCATGTTTTTTGGTTTTTTTTAAGACGTTCGGAGTGACAAAGATATTGACTATGTAAATTTTTTTTTTTATTTTGTCAGATATTGATGTTTCACTATTCCACGCCCTTCCCCTTCTTTTTTTTCTTTTTTTTTTTTTCTTTTCCCACACTTTCATCTTCATCATCATCAGCATCTTTGACATCAACTTCTTCTTCACCTTATTCATCTTCTTCTTCATCCTTTACCTTTTTTTTTTTTTTTATTACATTCTTCATATTCATTTTATTCAACTATTATTATTCTTCCTATTCTACATATTCTTTTTATTCCACTGTTATTATTCTTCCTATTCTACTTCTTCATCATATTCTCATTTGTGACAGGCATTCCCGTAGTTGTTATCTATAAAAGTTGGAAGATTACACCTTCCGTTCTGCCAGTCACAAAAGTTACATTTGTGCGCGTTCAGTTTGGCCTGCAGCATCAGGCTTTATCCAGGGGCACCACGAGGAGGAACGGACTCACCCCCATACACTGCTTAGTCTTCTTCTGCATATAATTTAGATAATATCTTTTGCTCTGATATTAAGTCTTATGCTTAATGTTCTTCTGCTCTTTGTTCTGCAGCCTCTTGTTCTTCTGCTTCTCGGTCTTCCATGTCGTCGTCTCCAGGGTCGTCGTCTCCAGTGTCGTCATCTCCGCCGTCGTCGTCTCAGCCGTCGTCGTCTCCGCCGTCGTCGTCTCCGCCGTCGTCGTCGTCATCGGGGTGGTCTTCCGGGTCGTCGTCGTCGTCATCGGGGTGGTCTTCCGGGTCGTCGACTTTAGGGTCTTCAACTTGGAAATGTAGCAGAAGGTACAAGAAGGCTGAGAAAATGCCAAGAACCAGCTGATGGAACTGGAACTCGGATGGCTACCCGAAGGTTCAAGAACCTATGGAACTACCGAGGACCAGCTGACGTTACTGGAACCCGGTTACTAAGCAGGAGGTACCCGTGCTAAAAAGCACTACCAAGGACCGCCTGACGTTGGCGGAACTCGGATACCCAGAAGGAGGCACCTAAGCCAAAGGCTCTGCCCGGAACCAGCTGACGGTACTGGAACCAGGATGGGGAGCAGAAGGTACAAGAGCAAAAGACACTGCCGAGAACCAGCTGACGGTACTGGAACCCGGATGGGTAGCCGAAGGTCCAAGAGCCAATGGAACTACCGAGGACCAGCTGACGTTACTGGAACCTGGTTACTAAGCAGGAGGTACCCGTGCCTGAAAGCACTACCAAGGACCACCTGACGTTGGTGGAACTTGGATACCCAGAAGGAGGCACCTAAGCCAAAGGCTCTGCCCGGAACCAGCTGACGGTACTGGAACCAGGATGGGGAGCAGAAGGTACAAGAGCAAAAGACACTGCCGAGAACCAGCTGACGGTGCTGGAACCAGGTGGTGGACCTGAAGGCCCACAGGAGAGGAGAGAACAGCTAGGCCGCGAGGCAGCCGCAGTTACCGAACCCCAACAGTCCTACAGGGGGAGCTGGGCCTACTGGCACTACAGAACCAGCCTTGACTACCAGTTCACGCAGCCCACATAGGAAGCTCCTAAACTGGAGGCACCCTGGAGTTGGCGTCTCAGTGAGCTTGACACAACCCGGAAACAGCTGACGGTGCTGAAACCAGGCTTGGCACGATGGAGTACCTGTGACAAGAACACTGCTGAGAACCAGCTGGCGGTGCTGGAACCCAGATGCGTTGCCCCAGTGTGCAAGAGCCAATGGCACGACCGAGGACGAGCTGGCGGTGCTGGAACCCGGTTACTAAGCTGTAGGTGCCCGCGCTTAAAAGCACTACCAAGGACCGCCTGACGTTGGCGGAACTCGGATACCCAGGAGGAGGCACCTAAGCCAAAGGCTCGGCCTGGAACCAGCTGACGGTGCTGGAACCAGGTGGTGGACCCGAAGGCCCACAGGAGAGGAGAGAACAGCTAGGCCGCGAGGCAGCCGCAGTTACCGAACCCCAACAGTCCTACAGGGGGAGCTGGGCCTACTGGCACTAAAGAACCAGCCTTGACTACCAGTTCACGCAGCCCACATAGGAAGCTCCTAAACTGGAGGCACCCTGGAGTTGGCTAACCCGACAGCACCACGACGGGGCAAGCATAGGCGTCTCAGTGAGCTTGACACAACCCGGAAACAGCTGACGGTGCTGAAACCAGGCTTGGCACGAGGGAGTACCTGTGTCAAGAACACTGCCGAGAACCAGCTGGCGGTGCTGGAACCCAGATGCGTTGCCCCAGTGTGCAAGAGCCAATGGCACGACCGAGGACGAGCTGGCGGTGCTGGAACCCGGTTACTAAGCTGTAGGTGCCCGCGCTTAAAAGCACTACCAAGGACCGCCTGACGTTGGCGGAACTCGGATACCCAGGAGGAGGCACCTAAGCCAAAGGCTCGGCCTGGAACCAGCTGACGGTGCTGGAACCAGGTGGTGGACCCGAAGGCCCACAGGAGAGGAGAGAACAGCTAGGCCGCGAGGCAGCCGCAGTTACCGAACCCCAACAGTCCTACAGGGGGAGCTGGGCCTACTGGCACTACAGAACCAGCCTTGACTACCAGTTCACGCAGCCCACATAGGAAGCTCCTAAACTGGAGGCACCCTGGAGTTGGCTAACCCGACCGCACCACGACGGGGCAAGCATAGGCGTCTCAGTGAGCTTGACACAACCCGGAAACAGCTGACGGTGCTGAAACCAGGCTTGGCACGAGGGAGTACCTGTGTCAAGAACACTGCCGAGAACCAGCTGGCGGTGCTGGAACCCAGATGCGTTGCCCCAGTGTGCAAGAGCCAATGGCACGACCGAGGACCAGCTGGCGGTGCTGGAACCCGGTTACTAAGCTGTAGGTGCCCGCACTTAAAAGCACTACCAAGGACCGCCTGACGTTGGCGGAACTCGGATACCCAGGAGGAGGCACCTAAGCCAAAGGCTCGGCCTGGAACCAGCTGACGGTGCTGGAACCAGGTGGTGGACCCGAAGGCCCACAGGAGAGAACAGCTAGGCCGCGAGGCAGCCGCAGTTACCGAACCCCAACAGTCCTACAGGGGGAGCTGGGCCTACTGGCACTACAGAACCAGCCTTGACTACCAGTTCACGCAGCCCACATAGGAAGCTCCTAAACTGGAGGCACCCTGGAGTTGGCTAACCCGACCGCACCACGACGGGGCAAGCATAGGTGTCTCAGTGAGCTTGACACAACCCGGAAACAGCTGACGGTGCTGAAACCAGGCTTGGCACGAGGGAGTACCTGTGACAAGAACACTGCTGAGAACCAGCTGGCGGTGCTGGAACCCAGATGCGTTGCCCCAGTGTGCAAGAGCCAATGGCACGACCGAGGACCAGCTGGCGGTGCTGGAACCCGGTTACTAAGCTGTAGGTGCCCGCGCTTAAAAGCACTACCAAGGACCGCCTGACGTTGGCGGAACTCGGATACCCAGGAGGAGGCACCTAAGCCAAAGGCTCGGCCCGGAACCAGCTGACGGTGCTGGAACCAGGAGGTAGACCCGAAGGCCCACAGGAGAGGAGAGAACAGCTAGGCCGCGAGGCAGCCGCAGTTACCGAACCCCAACAGTCCTACAGGGGGAGCTGGGCCTACTGGCACTAAAGAACCAGCCTTGACTACCAGTTCACGCAGCCCACATAGGAAGCTCCTAAACTGGAGGCACCCTGGAGTTGGCTAACCCGACAGCACCACGACGGGGCAAGCATAGGCGTCTCAGTGAGCTTGACACAACCCGGAAACAGCTGACGGTGCTGAAACCAGGCTTGGCACGAGGGAGTACCTGTGTCAAGAACACTGCCGAGAACCAGCTGGCGGTGCTGGAACCCAGATGCGTTGCCCCAGTGTGCAAGAGCCAATGGCACGACCGAGGACGAGCTGGCGGTGCTGGAACCCGGTTACTAAGCTGTAGGTGCCCGCGCTTAAAAGCACTACCAAGGACCGCCTGACGTTGGCGGAACTCGGATACCCAGGAGGAGGCACCTAAGCCAAAGGCTCGGCCTGGAACCAGCTGACGGTGCTGGAACCAGGTGGTGGACCCGAAGGCCCACAGGAGAGGAGAGAACAGCTAGGCCGCGAGGCAGCCGCAGTTACCGAACCCCAACAGTCCTACAGGGGGAGCTGGGCCTACTGGCACTACAGAACCAGCCTTGACTACCAGTTCACGCAGCCCACATAGGAAGCTCCTAAACTGGAGGCACCCTGGAGTTGGCTAACCCGACCGCACCACGACGGGGCAAGCATAGGCGTCTCAGTGAGCTTGACACAACCCGGAAACAGCTGACGGTGCTGAAACCAGGCTTGGCACGAGGGAGTACCTGTGTCAAGAACACTGCCGAGAACCAGCTGGCGGTGCTGGAACCCAGATGCGTTGCCCCAGTGTGCAAGAGCCAATGGCACGACCGAGGACCAGCTGGCGGTGCTGGAACCCGGTTACTAAGCTGTAGGTGCCCGCACTTAAAAGCACTACCAAGGACCGCCTGACGTTGGCGGAACTCGGATACCCAGGAGGAGGCACCTAAGCCAAAGGCTCGGCCTGGAACCAGCTGACGGTGCTGGAACCAGGTGGTGGACCCGAAGGCCCACAGGAGAGAACAGCTAGGCCGCGAGGCAGCCGCAGTTACCGAACCCCAACAGTCCTACAGGGGGAGCTGGGCCTACTGGCACTACAGAACCAGCCTTGACTACCAGTTCACGCAGCCCACATAGGAAGCTCCTAAACTGGAGGCACCCTGGAGTTGGCTAACCCGACCGCACCACGACGGGGCAAGCATAGGTGTCTCAGTGAGCTTGACACAACCCGGAAACAGCTGACGGTGCTGAAACCAGGCTTGGCACGAGGGAGTACCTGTGACAAGAACACTGCTGAGAACCAGCTGGCGGTGCTGGAACCCAGATGCGTTGCCCCAGTGTGCAAGAGCCAATGGCACGACCGAGGACCAGCTGGCGGTGCTGGAACCCGGTTACTAAGCTGTAGGTGCCCGCGCTTAAAAGCACTACCAAGGACCGCCTGACGTTGGCGGAACTCGGATACCCAGGAGGAGGCACCTAAGCCAAAGGCTCGGCCCGGAACCAGCTGACGGTGCTGGAACCAGGAGGTAGACCCGAAGGCCCACAGGAGAGGAGAGAACAGCTAGGCCGCGAGGCAGCCGCAGTTACCGAACCCCAACAGTCCTACAGGGGGAGCTGGGCCTACTGGCACTACAGAACCAGCCTTGACTACCAGTTCACGCCGCCCACATAGGAAGCTCCTAAACTGGAGGCACCCTGGAGTTGGCTAACCCGACAGCACCACGACGGGGCAAGCATAGGCGTCTCAGTGAGCTTGACACAACCCGGAAACAGCTGACGGTGCTGAAACCAGGCTTGGCACGAGGGAGTACCTGTGTCAAGAACACTGCCGAGAACCAGCTGGCGGTGCTGGAACCCAGATGCGTTGCCCCAGTGTGCAAGAGCCAATGGCACGACCGAGGACCAGCTGGCGGTGCTGGAACCCGGTTACTAAGCTGTAGGTGCCCGCACTTAAAAGCACTACCAAGGACCGCCTGACGTTGGCGGAACTCGGATACCCAGGAGGAGGCACCTAAGCCAAAGGCTCGGCCTGGAACCAGCTGACGGTGCTGGAACCAGGTGGTGGACCCGAAGGCCCACAGGAGAGGAGAGGAGAGAACAGCTAGGCCGCGAGGCAGCCGCAGTTACCGAACCCCAACAGTCCTACAGGGGGAGCTGGGCCTACTGGCACTACAGAACCAGCCTTGACTACCAGTTCACGCAGCCCACATAGGAAACTCCTAAACTGGAGGCACCCTGGAGTTGGCTAACCCGACCGCACCACGACGGGGCAAGCATAGGCGTCTCAGTGAGCTTGACACAACCCGGAAACAGCTGACGGTGCTGAAACCAGGCTTGGCACGAGGGAGTACCTGTGTCAAGAACACTGCCGAGAACCAGCTGGCGGTGCTGGAACCCAGATGCGTTGCCCCAGTGTGCAAGAGCCAATGGCACGACCGAGGACCAGCTGGCGGTGCTGGAACCCGGTTACTAAGCTGTAGGTGCCCGCACTTAAAAGCACTACCAAGGACCGCCTGACGTTGGCGGAACTCGGATACCCAGGAGGAGGCACCTAAGCCAAAGGCTCGGCCTGGAACCAGCTGACGGTGCTGGAACCAGGTGGTGGACCCGAAGGCCCACAGGAGAGGAGAGAACAGCTAGGCCGCGAGGCAGCCGCAGTTACCGAACCCCAACAGTCCTACAGGGGGAGCTGGGCCTACTGGCACTACAGAACCAGCCTTGACTACCAGTTCACGCAGCCCACATAGGAAGCTCCTAAACTGGAGGCACCCTGGAGTTGGCTAACTCGACCGCACCACGACGGGGCAAGCATAGGCGTCTCAGTGAGCTTGACACAACCTGGAAACAGCTGACGGTGCTGAAACCAGGTTTGGCACGAGGGAGTACCTGTGACAAGAACACTGCCGAGAACCAGCTGGCGGTGCTGGAACCCAGATGCGTTGCCCCAGTGTGCAAGAGCCAATGGCACGACCGAGGACCAGCTGGCGGTGCTGAACCCGGTTACTAAGCTGTAGGTGCCCGCGCTTAAAAGCACTACCAAGGACCGCCTGACGTTGGCGGAACTCGGATACCCAGGAGGAGGCACCTAAGCCAAAGGCTCGGCCCGGAACCAGCTGACGGTGCTGGAACCAGGAGGTAGACCTGAAGGCCCACAGGAGAGGAGAGAACAGCTAGGCCGCGAGGCAGCCGCAGTTACCGAACCCCAACAGTCCTACAGGAGGAGCTGGGCCTACTGGCACTACAGAACCAGCCTTGACTACCAGTTCACGCAGCCCACATAGGAAGCTCCTAAACTGGAGGCACCCTGGAGTTGGCTAACCCGACCGCAACAGGACGCAAGCATAGGCGTCTCAGTGAGCTTGACACAACCCGGAAACAGCTGACGGTGCTGAAACCAGGCTTGGCACGAGGGAGTACCTGTGTCAAGAACACTGCCGAGAACCAGCTGGCGGTGCTGGAACCCAGATGCGTTGCCCCAGTGTGCAAGAGCCAATGGCACGACCGAGGACCAGCTGGCGGTGCTGAACCCGGTTACTAAGCTGTAGGTACCCGCGCTTAAAAGCACTACCAAGGCCCGCCTGATGTTGGCGGAACTCGGATACCCAGGAGGAGGCACTTAAGCCAAAGGCTCGGCCCGGAACCAGCTGACGGTGCTGGAACCAGGAGGTAGACCCGAAGGCCCACAGGAGAGGAGAGAACAGCTAGGCCGCGAGGCAGCCGCAGTTACCGAACCCCAACAGTCCTACAGGAGGAGCTGGGCATACTGGCACTACAGAACCAGCCTTGACTACCAGTTCACACAGCCCACATAGGAAGCTCCTAAACTGGAGGCACCCTGGAGTTGGCTAACCCGACCGCAACACGACGGGGCAAGCATAGGCGTCTCAGTGAGCTTGACACAACCCGGAAACAGCTGACGGTGCTGAAACCAGGCTTGGCACGAGGGAGTACCTGTGTCAAGAACACTGCCGAGAACCAGCTGGCGGTGCTGGAACCCAGATGCGTTGCCCCAGTGTGCAAGAGCCAATGGCACGACCGAGGACCAGCTGGCGGTGCTGGAACCCGGTTACTAAGCTGTAGGTGCCCGCGCTTAAAAGCACTACCAAGGACCGCCTGACGTTGGCGGAACTCGGATACCCAGGAGGAGGCACCTAAGCCAAAGGCTCGGCCCGGAACCAGCTGACGGTGCTGGAACCAGGAGGTAGACCCGAAGGCCCACAGGAGAGGAGAGAACAGCTAGGCCGCGAGGCAGCCGCAGTTACCGAACCCCAACAGTCCTACAGGGGGAGCTGGGCCTACTGGCACTACAGAACCAGCCTTGACTACCAGTTAACGCAGCCCACATAGGAAGCTCCTAAACTGGAGGCACCCTGGAGTTGGCTAACCCGACAGCACCTCGACGGGGCAAGCATAGGCGTCTCAGTGAGCTTGACACAACCCGGAAACAGCTGACGGTGCTGAAACCAGGCTTGGCACGAGGGAGTACCTGTGTCAAAAACACTGCCGAGAACCAGCTGGCGTTGCTGGAACCCAGATGCGTTGCCCCAGTGTGCAAGAGCCAATGGCACGACCGAGGACCAGCTGGCGGTGCTGGAACCCGGTTACTAAGCTGTAGGTGCCCGCGCTTAAAAGCACTACCAAGGACCGCCTGACGTTGGCAGAACTCGGATACCCAGGAGGAGGCACCTAAGCCAAAGGCTCGGCCCGGAACCAGCTGACGGTGCGGGAACCAGGTGGTGGACCCCAAGGCCCACAGGAGAGGAGAGAACAGCTAGGCCGCGAGGCAGCCGCAGTTACCGAACGCCAACAGTCCTACAGGGGGAGCTGGGCCTACTGGCACTACAGAACCAGCCTTGACTACCAATTCATGCAGCCCACATAGGAAGCTCCTTAACTGGAGGCACCCTGGAGTTGGCTAACCCGACCGCAACACGACGGGGCAAGCATAGGCGTCTCAGTGAGCTTGACACAACCCGGAAACAGCTGACGGTGCTGAAACCAGGCTTGGCACGAGGGAGTACCTGTGTCAAGAACACTGCCGAGAACCAGCTGGCGGTGCTGGAACCCAGATGCGTTGCCCCAGTGTGCAAGAGCCAATGGCACGACCGAGGACCAGCTGGCGGTGCTGGAACCCGGTTACTAAGCTGTAGGTGCCCGCGCTTAAAAGCACTACCAAGGACCGCCTGACGTTGGCGGAACTCGGATACCCAGGAGGAGGCACCTAAGCCAAAGGCTCGGCCCGGAACCAGCTGACGGTGCTGGAACCAGGAGGTAGACCCGAAGGCCCACAGGAGAGGAGAGAACAGCTAGGCCGCGAGGCAGCCGCAGTTACTGAACCCCAACAGTCCTACAGGGGGAGCTGGGCCTACTGGCACTACAGAACCAGCCTTGACTACCAGTTCACGCAGCCCACATAGGAAGCTCCTAAACTGGAGGCACCCTGGAGTTGGCTAACCCGACCGCAACACGACGGGGCAAGCATAGGCGTCTCAGTGAGCTTGACACAACCCGGAAACAGCTGACAGTGCTGAAACCAGGCTTGGCACGAGGGAGTACCTGTGTCAAGAACACTGCCGAGAACCAGCTGGCGGTGCTGGAACCCAGATGCGTTGCCCCAGTGTGCAAGAGCCAATGGCATGACCGAGGACCAGCTGGCGGTGCTGGAACCCGGTTACTAAGCTGTAGGTGCCCGCGCTTAAAAGCACTACCAAGGACCGCCTGACATTGGCGGAACTCGGATACCCAGGAGGAGGCACCTAAGCCAAAGGCTCGGCCTGGAAACAGCTGACGGTGCTGGAACCAGGAGGTAGACCCGAAGGCCCACAGGAGAGGAGAGAACAGCTAGGCCGCGAGGCAGCCGCAGTTACCGAACGCCAACAGTCCTACAGGGGGAGCTGGGCCTACTGGCACTACAGAACCAGCCTTGACTACCAATTCATGCAGCCCACATAGGAAGCTCCTAAACTGGAGGCACCCTCAAGTTGGCTAACCCGACCGCAACACGACGGGGCAAGCATAGGCGTCTCAGTGAGCTTGACACAACCCGGAAACAGCTGACGGTGCTGAAACCAGGCTTGGCACGAGGGAGTACCTGTGTCAAGAACACTGCCGAGAACCAGCTGGCGGTGCTGGAACCCAGATGCGTTGCCCCAGTGTGCAAGAGCCAATGGCACGACCGAGGACCAGCTGGCGGTGCTGGAACCCGGTTACTAAGCTGTAGGTGCCCGCGCTTAAAAGCACTACCAAGGACCGCCTGACGTTGGCGGAACTCGGATACCCAGGAGGAGGCACCTAAGCCAAAGGCTCGGCCCGAAACCAGCTGACGGTGCTGGAACCAGGAGGTAGACCCGAAGGCCCACAGGAGAGGAGAGAACAGCTAGGCCGCGAGGCAGCCGCAGTTACCGAACCCCAACAGTCCTACAGGGGGAGCTGGGCCTACTGGCACTACAGAACCAGCCTTGACTACCAGTTCACGCAGCCCACATAGGAAGCTCCTAAACTGGAGGCACCCTGGAGTTGGCTAACCCGACAGCACCACGACGGGGCAAGCATAGGCGTCTCAGTGAGCTTGACACAACCCGGAAACAGCTGACGGTGCTGGAACCAGGTTTGGCACGAGGGAGTACCAGTGACAAAAACACTGCCGAGAACCAGCTGGCGGTGCTGGAACCCAGATGCATTGCCTATTAAAGATTATCTTCCTAGAGCCCCAACTAGCGGTGCTGGAGCAAAGTGTAAGCAGGGGGAGCATAGTGTAGGCCGAAGCCTGCACTGGAGGCAGCTTTGTGTCAGCGTTGCGTTTGCAGGACACTTTGCCGGCTACACAGTGTGGGAACAGCTGGCGTTGCTGAACCCCACTAACACAATGGCGGGTGTTTTTCTCTGTGCAGCTAGCACTTGCGGGCAAAAACTAGTGATGTTAGAGCCCGTGGTGAAGCAGGAGGAGGAGGAGAGGAGCAGAGTGTAGGCCGAAGCCTAGTGGAACCAATTTCAAAGGAAACCTTTAACCCCCCCTCAGGTGTTACAAAGTACAAGAGACACACCTTGTGCAGTATTAATGCTGCACAAGTGAAAGGTTGCTCTATCAATTTGTCTACTTGCACACGCTGAATGAAAGACGTACACAATTTAGCCCATTCTACAGTCAAACTGTAGTGGATGCGTGACTTGGCTTTTGAAGGAGACGCAGCACAGGTGTCCCAAATAACGCCTTGGTGCTTGGCTCAGCTTCCTGAGCGTTGTTATTTGCTGTACAGGAGTCTGCACTCTTGTGTTATCCCTTGGCAATGCCCTGTTAGAGCTGCCCGTCTTATGACCTCATTTCATGTTGGCCGGTGCGGTTAACGATGGCCATAAATCCCAGACCCACAGTGCCTTTTCATAAAGTCACACTGCGGTGCTGGGATTCGTGGCCTCGAGCAGTAAATATTTTGGCCGCTCACACACGTCCTTACACCTGCTTCAGACTGGGCGGCCTCTGCTGATCCCTTCTCGCATGCCGCGGCCATGAGGCTGCACAGTCTGAAGAAGGCGGAAGGAGATGAGTTAAGACAGGCGAAGATATGCACTGCTCGTGCCCATCAATCACACCCTCGCAGTCAAAATAAGTAAGACAACGAGGGGCATTGTGTCGGGCATGGCGGACGCACAGGCACAGCCAGCCAACCAATGATGTCAGTAGACGGGCAGCGCTAACAATGGGGGTGCTGCGTGTCATTAGAAAGGAAAGTCACACCTCAGGGACAGTGGAATGGTCTCTAATGAGACACATTTTGTACGTGTTGAGTTCCACGTGGGCAAGGAGAAAAAGTCAGCCACCTTGTACAAATGCAGCAGCACTGCTGTACAAGGTGGCTGTTATACATAGAAACACCTGGGGGTGGGGGGCAGGCTCCCTTCAATTTCAGTTCATGTGCCTGCGTGGCGTTTGCAGGACACGTTGCCGGCTACACAGCAGGGGAACAGCTGGTGGTGCTGAACCCCACTAACACATTGGCTGGTGTTTTTCTCTATGCAGCTAGCACTTCCGGGCAGAAACTGGAGGTGTTTGAGCCCAGGGTCAGCAGGAGGAGGAGAGGAGCAGAGTGTAGGCCGAAGCCTGCACTGGTGGCAGCTTTTGGTCAGTTGTGCCAGCATGGCTTGTGCTGGACACGATGCCGGCTACACAGCGGGGGAACAGCTGGCGGTGCTGAACCCCACTGACACAATGGTGGGTGTTTTTCTCTGTGCAGCTAGCATGTCCGGGCAGAAACTGGCGGTGTTTGAGCCCAGGGTCAGCAGGAGGAGGAGAGGAGCAGAGTGTAGGCCGAAGCCTGCACTGGTGGCAGCTTTTGGTCAGTTGTGCCAGCGTGGCTTGTGCTGGACACGATGCCGGCTACACAGTGGGGGAACAGCTGGCGGTGCTGAACCCCACTGACACAATGGTGGGTGTTTTTCTCTGTGCAGCTAGCATGTCCGGGCAGAAACTGGCGGTGTTTGAGCCCAGGGTCAGCAGGAGGAGGAGAGGAGCAGAGTGTAGGCCGAAGCCTAGTTGAACCAATTTCAAAGGTAACCTTTAACCCCCCCTCAGGTGTTGCAAGGTACAAGAGCCACACCTTGAACTGCATTAATGATGCACAAGTCAAAGGTTGCTCTCTTAATTTTGCTCCTTGCACACGCTGAATAAAACACGTACACTTAAAAAATAGTGAGGAAAGAATGGTTGTAGATGACGAGGAAAAAGCTAACATATTAAACACCTTCTTCTCCACGGTATTCACGGTGGAAAATGAAATGCTAGGTGAAATCCCAAGAAACAATGAAAACCCTATATTAAGGGTCACCAATCTAACCCAAGAAGAGGTGCGAAATCGGCTAAATAAGATTAAAATAGATATATCTCCGGGTCCGGATGGCATACACCCACGAGTACTAAGGGAACTAAGTAATGTAATAGATAAACCATTATTTCTTATTTTTAGGGACTCTATAGCGACAGGATCTGTTCCGCAGGACTGGCGCATAGCAAATGTGGTGCCAATATTCAAAAAGGGCTCTAAAAGTGAACCTGGAAATTATAGGCCAGTAAGTCTAACCTCTATTGTTGGTAAAATATTTGAAGGGTTTCTGAGGGATGTTATTCTGGATTATCTCAATGAGAATAACTGTTTAACTCCATATCAGCATGGGTTTATGAGAAATCGCTCCTGTCAAACCAATCTAATCAGTTTTTATGAAGAGGTAAGCTATAGGCTGGACCACGGTGAGTCATTGGACGTGGTATATCTCGATTTTTCCAAAGCATTTGATACCGTGCCGCACAAGAGGTTGGTACACAAAATGAGAATGCTTGGTCTGGGGGAAAATGTGTGTAAATGGGTTAGTAACTGGCTTAGTGATAGAAAGCAGAGGGTGGTTATAAATGGTATAGTCTCTAACTGGGTCGCTGTGACCAGTGGGGTACCGCAGGGGTCAGTATTGGGACCTGTTCTCTTCAACATATTCATTAATGATCTGGTAGAAGGTTTACACAGTAAAATATCGATATTTGCAGATGATACAAAACTATGTAAAGCAGTTAATACAAGAGAAGATAGTATTCTGCTACAGATGGATCTGGATAAGTTGGAAACTGGGGCTGAAAGGTGGCAGATGAGGTTTAACAATGATAAATGTAAGGTTATACACATGGGAAGAAGGAATCAATATCACCATTACACACTTAATGGGAAACCACTGGGTAAATCTGACAGGGAGAAGGACTTGGGGATCCTAGTTAATGATAAACTTACCTGGAGCAGCCAGTGCCAGGCAGCAGCTGCCAAGGCAAACAGGATCATGGGGTGCATTAAAAGAGGTCTGGATACACATGATGAGAGCATTATACTGCCTCTGTACAAATCCCTAGTTAGACCGCACATGGAGTACTGTGTCCAGTTTTGGGCACCGGTGCTCATGAAGGATATAATGGAACTAGAGAGAGTACAAAGGAGGGCAACAAAATTAATAAAGGGGATGGGAGAACTACAATACCCAGATAGATTAGCGAAATTAGGATTATTTAGTCTAGAAAAAAGACGACTGAGGGGCGATCTAATAACCATGTATAAGTATATAAGGGGACAATACAAATATCTCGCTGAGGATCTGTTTATACCAAGGAAGGTGACGGGCACAAGGGGGCATTCTTTGCGTCTGGAGGAGAGAAGGTTTTTCCACCAACATAGAAGAGGATTCTTTACTGTTAGGGCAGCGAGAATCTGGAATTGCTTGCCTGAGGAGGTGGTGATGGCGAACTCAGTCGAGGGGTTCAAGAGAGGCCTGGATGTCTTCCTGGAGCAGAACAATATTGTATCATACAATTATTAGGTTCTGTAGAAGGACGTAGATCTGGGGATTTATTATGATTGAATATAGGCTGAACTGGATGGACAAATGTCTTTTTTCGGCCTTACTAACTATGTTACTATGTTACTATGTTACACTATTTAGCCCATTATACTGTCAAACAGTAGTGGAGGCGTGACTTGTCTTTTTAAGGAGACGCAGCACAGGTGTACAAATTTACACCTAGGTGCTGGGCGCAGATTCCTTACCGTTGTTATTTGCAGTACAGGAAACTGCGCTCTTGTGTTATCCCTTGGCAATACCCTGTTAGTGCAGGCCGTCTCATAAATCCCAGACCCACAGTGCCTTTTCCCAAAGTCACACTGCGGTGCTGGGATTCGTGGCCTTGTGCAGTAAATATTTTCGCCGCTCACACATGTCCTTACACCTGCTTCAGACTGGGCGGCCTCAGCTGATCCCTTATCGTATGCCGCGGCCATGAGGCCGCACAGTCAGAAGAAGGCGGAAGGAGGGGAGTGAAGACAGGGGAACATATGCACTGCTCGTGCCCATCAATCACACCCTCGCAGTCAAAATATATGAGACAACGAGGGGCGTTGTGTCGGGCAGGGCGGACGCACAGGCACAGCCAGCCAACCAATGATGTCACAAGACGGGCAGCGCTAACAATGGGGGTGCTGCGTGTCATTAGAAAGGAAAGTCACACCTCAGGGACAGTGGAATGGTCTCTAATGAGACACATTTTGTACGTGTTGAGTTCCACGTGGGCAAGGAGAAAAAGTCAGCCACCTTGTACAAATGCAGCAGTACTGCTGTACAAGGTGGCTGTTATACATAGAAACACCTGGGGGTGGGGGGCAGGCTCCCTTCAATTTCAGTTCATGTGCCTGCGTGGCGTTTGCAGGACACGTTGCCGGCTACACAGCAGGGGAACAGCTGGCGGTGCTGAACCCCACTAACACATTGGCTGGTGTTTTTCTCTGTGCAGCTAGCACTTCCGGGCAGAAACTGGCGGTGTTTGAGCCCAGGGTCAGCAGGAGGAGGAGAGGAGCAGAGTGTAGGCCGAAGCCTGCACTGGTGGCAGCTTTTGGTCGGTTGTGCCAGCGTGGCTTGTGCTGGACACGATGCCGGCTACACAGCAGGGGAACAGCTGGCGGTGCTGAACCCCACTAACACATTGGCTGGTGTTTTTCTCTGTGCAGCTAGCACTTCCAGGCTACAACTGGCGGTGTTATAGCCCAGGGTCAGCAGGAGGAGGAGAGGAGCAGAGTGTAGGCCGAAGCCTAGTTGAACCAATTTCAAAGGTAACCTTTAACCCCCCCTCAGGTGTTGCAAGGTACAAGAGCCACACCTTGAACTGCATTAATGATGCACAAGTCAAAGGTTGCTCTCTTAATTTTGCTCCTTGCACACGCTGAATAAAACACGTACACTATTTAGCCCATTATACTGTCAAACAGTAGTGGAGGCGTGACTTGTCTTTTTAAGGAGACGCAGCACAGGTGTACAAATTTACACCTAGGTGCTGGGCGCAGATTCCTTACCGTTGTTATTTGCAGTACAGGAAATTGCGCTCTTGTGTTATCCCTTGGCAATACCCTGTTAGTGCAGGCCGTCTCATGACCTCATTTCATGTTGGCCGGTGCGGTTAACGATGGCCATAAATCCCAGACCCACAGTGCCTTTTCCTAAAGTCACACTGCGGTGCTGGGATTCGTGGCCTTGTGCAGTAAATAATTTCGCCACTCACACATGTCCTTACACCTGCTTCAGACTGGGCAGCCTCAGCTGATCCCTTATTGCATGCCGCGGCCATGAGGCCGCACAGTCAGAAGAAGGCGGAAGGAGGGGAGTGAAGACAGGGGAACATATGCACTGCTCGTGCCCATCAATCACACCCTCGCAGTCAAAATATATGAGACAACGAGGGGCGTTGTGTCGGGCAGGGCGGACGCACAGGCACAGCCAGCCAACCAATGATGTCACAAGACGGGCAGCGCTAACAATGGGGGTGCTGCGTGTCATTAGAAAGGAAAGTCACACCTCAGGGACAGTGGAATGGTCTCTAATGAGACACATTTTGTACGTGTTGAGTTCCACATGGGCAAGGAGAAAAAGTCAGCCACCTTGTACAAATGCAGCAGTACTGCTGTACAAGGTGGCTGTTATACATAGAAACACCTGGGGGGGGGCAGGCTCCCTTCAATTTCAGTTCATGTGCCTGCGTGGCGTTTGCAGGACACATTGCCGGCTACACAGCAGGGGAACAGCTGGCGGTGCTGAACCCCACTAACACATTGGCTGGTGTTTTTCTCTGTGCAGCTAGCACTTCCGGGCAGAAACTGGCGGTGTTTGAGCCCAGGGTCAGCAGGAGGAGGAGAGGAGCAGAGTGTAGGCCGAAGCCTGCACTGGTGGCAGCTTTTGGTCGGTTGTGCCAGCGTGGCTTGTTCTGGACACGATGCCGACTACACAGCAGGGGAACAGCTGGCGGTGCTGAACCCCACTAACACATTGACTGGTGTTTTTCTCTGTGCAGCTAGCAGTTCCGGGCAAAAACTAGCGGTGTTTGAGCCCAGGGTCAGCAGGAGAGGAGCAGAGTGTAGGCCGAAGCCTAGTTGAACCAATTTCAAAGGTTACCTTTAACCCCCCCTCAGGTGTTGCAAGGTACAAGAGCCACACCTTGTGCAGCATTAATGCTGCACAAGTAAAAGGTTGCTCTATTTAATTTGCTCCTTGCACACGCTGAATAAAACACGTACACTATTTAGCCCACTATACTGTCAAACAGTAGTGGAGGCGTGACTTGTCTTTTTAAGTTGATGCAGCACAGGTGTCAAAATTTACACCTAGCTGCTGGGCGCAGATTCCTGAGCGTTGTTATTTGCTGTACAGGAGTCTGCGCTATTGTGATCCCTTGGTCATGCGCTGTGAGCGCTTCCTGTCTTCTGACCTCATTTCATGTCGGCCGTTGCGGTTAGCGATGGACATGAATCCCAGACCCACAGTGTGTTTTCAAAAAATCACACTGCGTGGCTGGGATTCGTGGCCTTGTGCAGTAAATATGTTTGACACTCACACATGTCCTTACACCAGCTTCAGACTGGGCGGCCTCATCTGATCCCTTATCGCCTGCCGCGGCCATGAGGACACTCAGTCTGAAGAAGGCGGAAGGAGATGAGTGAACACAGGCAAACATATGCACTGCACATGCCCATCAATCACACCCTCGCTGTCGAAAAAAATAAGACACGAGGGGCGTTGTTTCGAGCAGGGCAGACGCACAGGCGCAGCCAGCTAACCAATGATGTCAAAAGACGGGCAGCGCTAACAAGGGTGGTGCTGCGTATCATTAGAAAGGAAAGTCACACCTCAGGGACAGTGGAATGGTCTCAATGAGACACATTTTGTACGTGTTGAGTTCCACGTGGGCAAGAAGAAAAAGTCAGCCACCTTGTACAAATGCAGCAGTACTGCTGTACAAGGTGGCTGTTATACATAGAAACACCTGGGGGTGGGGGGCAGGCTCCCTTCAATTTCAGTTCATGTGCCTGCGTGGCGTTTGCAGGTCACGTTGCAAGCTACACAGCAGGGGAACAGCTGGCGTTGCTGAACCCCACTGACACATTGACTGGTGTTTTTCTCTGTGCAGCTCGCATGTCCGGGCAAAAACTGGCGGTGTTAGAGCCCAGGGTCAGCAGGAGGAGGAGAGGAGCAATGTGTAGGCCGAAGCCTGCACTGGTGGCAGCTTTTGGTCGGTTGTGCCAGCGTGGCTTGTGCTGGACACGATGCCGACTACACAGCAGGGGAACAGCTGGCGGTGCTGAACCCCACTAACACATTGACTGGTGTTTTTCTCTGTGCAGCTAGCAGTTCCGGGCAAAAACTAGCGGTGTTTGAGCCCAGGGTCAGCAGGAGAGGAGCAGAGTGTAGGCCGAAGCCTAGTTGAACCAATTTCAAAGGTTACCTTTAACCCCCCCTCAGGTGTTGCAAGGTACAAGAGCCACACCTTGTGCAGCATTAATGCTGCACAAGTAAAAGGTTGCTCTATTTAGTTTGCTCCTTGCACACGCTGAATAAAACACGTACACTATTTAGCCCATTATACTGTCAAACAGTTGTGGAGGCGTGACTTGTCTTTTTAAGGAGACGCAGCACAGGTGTCAAAATTTGCACCTAGGTACTGGGCGCAGATTCCTGAGCGTTGTTATTTGCTGTACAGGAGTCTGCGCTATTGTGATCCCTTGGCCATGCGCTGTGAGCGCTTCCTGTCTTCTGACCTCATTTCATGTCGGCCGTTGCGGTTAGCGATGGACATGAATCCCAGACCCACAGTGTGTTTTCAAAAAATCACACTGCGTGGCTGGGATTCGTGGCCTTGTGCAGTAAATAGGTTTGCCGCTCACACATGTCCTTACACCTGCTCCAGACTGGGCGGCCTCAGCTGATCCCTTATCGCCTACCACGGCCAGGAGGCCGCACAGTCTGAAGAAGGCGGAAGGAGATGAGTTAAGACAGGCGAACATATGCACTGCTCGTGCCCATAAACCACACCCTCGCTGACAAAATAAATATGACAACGAGGGGCGTTGTTTCTAGCAGGGCGGATGCACAGGCACAGCCAGCTAACCATGATGACAAAAGACGGGAAACGCTACCAAGGGGGGTGCTGCGTATCATTAGAAAGGAAAATCACACCTCAGGGACAGTGGAATGGTCTCAATGAGACACATTTTGTACGTGTTGAGTTCCACGTGGGCAAGGAGAAAAAGTCAGCCACCTTGTACAAATGCAGCAGTACTGCTGTACTAGGTGGCTGTTATACATAGAAACACCTGGGGGGGTGGGGCCAGGTTCCCTTTAATTTCAGATCATGTGCCTGTGTGGCGTTTGCAGGTCACGTTGCCGGCTACACAGCAGGGGAACAGCTGGCGTTGCTGAACCCCACTAACACATTGGCTGGTGTTTTTCTCTGTGCAGCTAGCACTTCCGGGCAAAAACTAGCGGTGTTTGAGCCCAGGGTCAGCAGGAGGAGGAGAGGAGCAGAGTGTAGGCCGAAGCCTGCACTGGTGGCAGCTTTTGTTCTGTTGTGCCAGCGTGGCTTGTGCTGGACACGTTGCCGACTACACAGCAGGGGAACAGCTGGCGGTGCTGAACCCCACTGACACATCACCTAGTGTTTTTTCTGTGTAGACAACACTTCCAGGTGGCAACTGACAGTGTTGAAACCCAGGGAATCAAAGAGGAGCAGAGTGTAGGCCGAAGCCTGCAGTGGAGCAAGTTGAAAGGGAACCTTTAACCCCCCCCCAGGCATTTGTTGCTGAAAGAGCCATCTTGTACAGCAGTAATACTGCACATGGAAAATGGTGGCTCCGAAAAATATGCTCCTTGCAAACGCTGAAGTACACACTCATATAATGTGTCCCCTCACACCGTCAAACCATCCCGGAAGTGGGACTTTCCTTTGTAATGTGACACAGCACAGCCGTCATTCCAACCCCCTTGGTGCCGGGCGCCACCTCCTCAACGTTGTTTGGTTCTGTCACGGAGCCCGCGCTGTAATGTTATCCCTTGGCCATGCACAGTTAGCGGTGCCCGTCTTCTGACATCATGTAGGTGTCAGGCTGGCAGTGCCTGTGCGTCCAAGCTGCCCGAGATCCAACCTTGCAGTGTCATCTAATGTAGTCCTACTGCGGGCCAGGGATCTATGGGCATGCGCAGTGCATATCATCGCCTCTCACTCACCTCCTTCCTGCTTCTTCAGACTGTGCGGCGTCACGGCCGTGGCATGCTATTAGGGATCAGCTGACGCCGCCTAGTCTGAAGAAGCGTGAAGAAGGGGAGTGAGAGGCTAGTAGATGCACTGCGCATGGCCATGGATACCAGGCCCACTGTGGGATCAGATTAGACGACACTGCGAGGTGTGATTTCGGGCAGCGTGGACGCACAGGCGCAGCCAGGACGACAACAAATGATGTCAGAGGACAGGCAGCGCAAACTGTGCATGGCCAAGGGATAACATAACAGCGCAGGGTCCATGACGGAATCAAACAACGCTAAGGAGGCAGCGCACGGTGCCAAGGGGGTAGCAATGACGGCTGTGCTGCGTCACATTACAAAGGAAAGTCCCACCTCCGGGACGGTCGGACGGTGTGAGGGGACACATTACATGAGTGTGTAGTTCAGCGTTTGCAAGGAGCATAATTTCAAGAGCGACCTTTCCCTTGTGCAGTATTAGTGCTGCACATGGTGGCTCTTTCAGTAACAAACGCCTAGGGGGGGGGGGGGACAGGTCCCCTTACATTTTAGTTGTGCCAGCGTGGCGGTCGCATGACACGTTGCCGGATACACAGCTGGGGATCAGCTGACGTTACTGAACCCCAATAACAGAGGAGCGACTGTTGACTGTGCACACAGCACTTCCAGGCACCAACTGGCGGTGTTAGAGCCCAGGGACAGCAGGAAGAGCAGATTGGAGGTATTGCCGCACACACAGCTGGGGATCAGCTGACGTTACTGAACCCCAATAACAGAGGAGCGACTGTTGACTGTGCACACAGCACTTCCAGGCACCAACTGGCGGTGTTAGAGCCCAGGGACAGCAGGAGGAGCAGATTGGAGGTATTGCCGCACACACAGCTGGGGATCAGCTGACGTTACTGAACCCCAATAACAGAGGAGCGACTGTTGACTGTGCACACAGCACTTCCAGGCACCAACTGGCGGTGTTAGAGCCCAGGGACAGCAGGAGGAGCAGAGAAACAGAGTGTAGGCCGAAGCCTGATTGGAGCAAGTTGAAAGGGAACCTTTAACCCCCCCCCCAAGACGTTTGTAGCTGAAAGAGCCATCTTGTGCAGCACTAACGAAGCAAAACGAAAAGGTGGTTCTTTTAATTATGCTCCTTGCAAACACCGAAGTAAACACTAAAAATGTGTCCCCTTATACCGTTAAACCGTCCCGGAGGTGCGAATTTCCTTCGTAATGGGACACAGCACAGCTGTCATTCCTATCCCCTTGGTGCCGTGCGCTGCCTCCTCAGCATTGTTTTAAGCTGTCACGGACCCTGCGCTGTTCTGTTAGCCCTTGGCCATGCCCAATTAGCGCTGCCTGTCTTCTGACATAATTTGGTGTCAGGCTGTCACTGCCTGTGCGTCCACGCTGCTCCAGATCCCACCTCGCAGTCTCGTCCAACGTAATCCCACTGCGGGCCTTGGAACCATGGACATGCACAGTGCATATCCTCGACTCTCACTCCCCTCCTTCCCTCTTCTTCAGACTGTGCGGTGTCACGGCCGTGGCATGCTATTAGGGATCAGCTGACGGCGCACAGTCTAAAGAAGGCGGAGGGAAATGAGCGAGAGCTCGAGGGGAAGATATGCACTGCGCATGCCCATGGATCCCAGGCCCGCAGTGTGACTCAATCAGAAGACACAGCGAGGCGGGATCTCGGGCAGCGCGGCCGCACAGGCGCAGCCAGCCTGACACCAAATTATGTCAGAAGACAGGCAGCGCAAATAGGGCATGCCCAAGGGATAACAGAACAGCGCAGGCTCCGTGACAGCTTAAAACAACGCTGAGGAGGCAGCGCATGGCACCAAGGGGGTAGGAATGACGGCTGTGCTGCGTCACATTGCGAAGGAAAGTCCCAGCTCCGGGACAGTATAACGGTATCAGTGAACACATTTTATAAGTGTTAAGTTCTGCGTGTGCAAGGAGCTAAAAAAAAAGAGCTACCTTTTCCTTGTGCAGCATTACTGCTGCACAAGATGGCTCTTTCAGTAACAAACGACGGGGGGGGGACAGGTTCCCTTACATTTAGGTTGTTGTGCCAGCGTGGTGGTCGCAGGACACATTGCCGGCTACACAGCTGGGGATCAGCTGACGTTACTGAAACCCAATAACACTGGGTCGTATGTTTTTACTGTGCAGCCTGCACTTCTGAGCCGCAACTGGCGGTGTTGGAGCCCAGGAATAGCAGTTCAGGTGGTAGAAAGATGAACACAGCAGGAGACCTGGATGACACCCAATTACTTAATCAGGCCTGGTTCATTTTCAGGAAAGTAAGCCGGTCAACGTTATCGGAGGATAGTCGCATGCGACGGTCTGTTAGTACACCACCTGCGGCACTAAAGACACGTTCCGATAAGACACTAGCCGCAGGGCAAGCCAGCACCTCCAATGCATACTGGCTTAGCTCTGGCCATGTATCCAGCTTAGAGACCCAAAACTTGAACGGGGAAGAGCCGTCTGGGAGTACAGTAAGAGGGCAAGCCATGTAGTCTGTCACCATCTGATGGAACCGTTGCCTCCTGCTGACTGGAGCCGCCGGTGATGGTGTAGACATTTGGGGCGGGCACACAAAAGTGTGCCAGAGTTGTGCCATACTGGGCTTGCCTTGGGCAGAGGCACTGCTTCTGCTCCCTCTTTGGGCAGAGCCTCCCCCACTGCCTCGACGCACTGAGCTGCTTTGTAAAGCACTAGCAGCACTCCTCTCAGTTGGACAGGAGAAGATGATGGAATTCACCAGTGTGTCGTGGTACTCCCGCAATTTACGCTCCCGGGTCAACGCAGGGATGAGGTTTTGGACGTTGTCCCGGTAGCGAGGATCGAGGAGGGTGAACACCCAATAATCAGGCATGTTGAGAATGTGGTCGATGCGGCGGTCGTTTCTCAGGCACTGCAGCATGAAATCCACCATGTGCTGCAGAGTGCCAACTGGCCCAGAAACGCTGTCCCCTGCTTGAGACATGATCTCTGCCCGCTCGTCATCACCCCACCCTCGCTGTACACACTGACCACTGGACAATTGTGTCGCTCCCTCCTCTGGACGGAGCTCTTCCTCCTCCATTGACTCCTCCTCATCCTCCTCACAAATTGGCCCCTGCGTACCCCTTTGTGAGGAACCACGTGGCGCTGACTCTCCAGAAGCTGATGGAAAAGGTGACTCCTCATCCTCCACCTCTTCCACAACATCATCCCTTAACCCTTGCAAAGTTTGCTGAAGCAGGCAGATAAGGGGGACAGTCATGCTGACTAGTGCATCATTTGCACTTGCCATCCGCGTGGAATAATCAAAGGGACGCAAAACCTGGCAGACGTCCTTCATAGTGGCCCACTCTGTGGTTGTGAAGTCTGATCGGCGCTGACTGCGACTTCTTTGCGCCTGATGCAGCTGGTACTCCATAACTGCTTGCTGCTGCTCACACAACCGCTCCAACATATGTAACGTGGAATTCCACCGGGTAGGTAGGTCACATATGATGCGGTGTTCCGGAAGGCGGAATCGGCGCTGCAGAGCAGCAATGCGGGATCTGGCCAAGCTGGAACGCCGCAAGTGAGCACACTCTAGGCGGACCTTGTGCAGCAGGGCATCAAGATCCGGATAGTCCCTCAGAAAACTCTGCACAACCAAATTGAGCACATGTGCCAGACATGGGATGTGAGTGAGGTTGCCAAGGGCCAAAGCTGCCACCAGATTTCGGCCATTGTCACACACTACCATGCCTGGCTGGAGATTCGCTGGCAGTAACCACACATCGCTCTACTGCTTGATGGCATTCCAGAGCTCCTGCACTGTGTGGCTTCGATGCCCCAATGAAACTAGTTTCAAGACGGCCTGCTGACGTTTGGCCACGGCTGTGCTCATGTCGGTCATAGGTAAACGTTCACGGGTCCATGTGGAGGTGGACTGTGACGGATCCTGCAGAGAGGAATCTGAGGAACTGGTGTAAGAGGAGGAGTCGATGCGTACAGACTGGATTCCTGCAATCCTTGGAGTGGGCAGGACACGTCCTGCGCCACTCGCACGATCTGTACCTGGCTCAACAACATTAACCCAATGGGCAGTGAGGGAAACATATCGCCCCTGTCCATGCTGACTGGTCCACGCATCGGTGGTGAGGTGGACCTTGCTACTGACGGCGTTCAGTAGCGCATGTTTTATGTTTGCCTCAACATGCCTGTGCAGGGCAGGGACAGCCTGCCTGCTGAAGTAAAAGCGGCTGGGCACCTTGTACTGTGGGACTGCCAATGCCATCAAGTCACGGAAGCTGTCAGTCTCCACCAGCCTGAACGAGAGCATTTCCAGGGACAACAGTTTGGCAATGCCTGCATTCAGAGCCTGTGCTCGGGGGTGGTTGGCCGAGAATGCCCGCCTTTTCTCCCATGCGTGTACTACCGATGGCTGTAGAGTAGACTGGGAGTGTGAGGATGACTGGGAAGGTGGTGCTGTGGGTGGAATTACACTAGGTCCCTGGACAACAGTGGAGGAAGAGGCAACACGAGATGAAGAGGTGGTAGCTGCCGCTGTTGGTTGGCCTACGTCTTCACTGTGTTTCTGTAACTCCACCGCGTGCCTGGTCCGCACATGTTTCCACATATTTGTGGTATTGAGGTTGCTGACACTTTTACCTCTTTTTACTTTCTGATGACACAGCTTGCATTTGACAAAACAAATGTCATCTGCAACTGTGTCAAAAAAGGACCAGGCACTGCAAGTCTTGGGAGCGCCCTTTTTGGCTTTGGAAAGAGACAGGCTCCTAACGGGTGCCAAAGTGGAGGCTACAGGCTCCGCAGTCTTCCCCCTCCCTCTCCCTCTTTGGCCCGTAAGGGGAAGCTCTTCCTCAGAGCTGCTCCCACCACCTTCCTGTTCCTCACGCCACGATGGGTCAAGGACCTCATCATCTCCACTACCCTCTGCCACCAACTGCTCCTCCTGGGTAGTCTCGGCAGCACAGTACGCATCAGAAAGCGGCACCTGAGTTTCATCATCAGATGCGTACTGCGCTGTGGTCACCGGAGGCACTGGCCCACCTGCCTCTTCAGAGTCAGAGAGAAAAAGCTGTTGGGCATCACTGCACACTGCCTCTTCTTCCATTTCTCCAATGCTGCTTGGCTGGCCCCCTGTTTCCAAGCCAAGAGATTCAGAGAACAGAAGTAGAGACGGCTCCTGTCCTGGGCTCTCTGACTGCCTGGCCAATTTGGCAGGTGGTGAAGAGACAGATGGCTGCTCTCCAGTGCTCTGTGCCTGAGAGGATGTGGCACTAACTGAAGTCGATGCCGAGGCGTTAGCTGCCATCCACCCGACAACGGCTTCAATTTGATCTTCACGCAGCAGCGGTGCACGGCGCTCTCCGACAAAGCTGCGCATGAAGGACTGTTCCCTGCTGAAACTGAGTGACGACGAGTCACCGGCGCCCGCAGCAGGCGCAGAATCACCACGTCCTCTCCCTGCTCCTCTCCCTGCTCCGCGCCCACGCCCACGTGCCTTACTCCCTGCCCTCTTCATCTTGGTTGACAGATAAAGATAAGCAGAAAAGTACTAAGGCCTTAGCGTGCTTATTCCTGAAATGCTCCTCCTAACAGGTGTAAGAAACACTAATGTTGTAAAGTGTGGACTAAACTTTATTATTTTTCAAATGTGGCCTACACAAGTGTTAAGTTGTGTTTGGTGAACTTTACTTTTTTTTTTGTGCAGATCGGGCTACAGAGCTAGTTTAAATCACACGGAGACCATGCAGACAGCCGTATACGGCGCTGCAAGGCCAAAAAACCCTCCTCTAGGTTATCCTATGTAGTGTTTTTCCACTATTTAGCTGGAGACGGGTGGAAAGACACTAATAGGAATTTTTTTTTTTAAATTTTAAACAGGCTGCACTATTTGAAAAAAAGGAAATTGTTTTTCAAGGTATGAGGCAGTAACGCACCCTGAGCTGAATCCAACCGGCTATAGCTGCACACAGACTACAGGGCGAGCTGCGCTCACACGGAGACCGTGCAGACAGCCGTAAACGGCGCTGCAAGGCCCAAAAACCCCCCTCTAGGTTATCCTATGTAGTGTTTTTCCACAATTTAGCTGGAAACGGGTGTAAAAACACTAATAGGGAATTTCTTTTAAAATTTTTAAACAGGCTGCACTATTTGAAAGAAAGGAAAATTTTTCTCAAGGTATGAGCCAGTAACGAACCCTGAGCTGAATCCAACCGGCTATGGCTGCACACAGACTACAGGGCGAGCTGGGCTCACACGGAGACCGTGCAGACAGCCGTAAACGGCGCTGCAAGGCCCAAAAAAACCCCTCTAGGTTATCCTATGTAGTGTTTTTCCACAATTTAGCTGGAGACGGGTGGAAAAACACTAATAGGGAATTTTTTTTAAAATTTTTAAACAGGCTGCACTATTTGAAAGAAAGGAAAATTTTTCTCAAGGTATGAGCCAGTAACGAACCCTGAGCTGAATCCAACCGGCTATGGCTGCACACAGACTACAGGGCGAGCTGGGCTCACATGGAGACCGTGCAGACAGCCGTAAACGGCGCTGCAAGGCCCAAAAACCCCCCTCTAGGTTATCCTATGTAGTGTTTTTCCACAATTTAGCTGGAGATGGGTGGAAAAACACTAATAGGAAATTTGAGAAAAAATGTGCAGCAGGCTGCACTATAAGCAAAAAAGAACAACTGTGTGAGGCAGTGTGAACCCCCCCTGAGCTGAATACAACTGGGTATATGGCTGCACACAGACTACAGAGTGAGCTGCACACACACACACACACAGAGACCTTGCAGAACGCTGTAAAAACAGCGCTGCAAGGCAAGAGCAAGGTGAACAGTGAAGAACACACAGCGTTTTGCTAAATTAGCCTTTGGAAAGGAAAATAAAGCAATTAGCTAGCTCAACTGGCCCTCAGTTAGAACACAGTGTCCTGTCCCTAACTGAAATCACAGCAGAGTGAGCGCAAAATGGCGGCAGCGTTTTTTATAGTGCAGAGTGACATCATTTCAGCAGCCAATCACAGCCTTGCCAGTACTTACATGCCCACCATGCTAAACAGGATGTGCCCACACTTCCAATCATTCCTCATTGGCTGCTGCGTGCAGTTTGAATTCTGGGAACTTCCGATTCCGGTATCCGATACGCGGGAAGTATCGGAATTCGGTATCGGAATTCCGATACCGCAAATATCGGCCGATACCCGATACTTGCGGTATCGGAATGCTCAACACTATCCGGAGCTAATGTCCGGAGCTAATGTCCGGAGCTAATGTCCGGAGATAAGTGACGTCAACAGTGTCCAGTGTCTGATTGGTTGCCGCCTGCTGCGAGCGACCAATCAGAAACGTGCCGTACTGTGACACACTCCGCCCGCCATTTTGGTGTGATTTTTGAATTTTTACCTCACAGCAAGTTTCTACTGCGTGGAGGCGGGCCCAGTGACGTTGCTCTTCAAGCTCCTGCCGAATTTCGTCAAAAAAATGATAATACCATTTACCAAAACTATATATATTTAGTTATGAAGTGGTTCAGTGACATTTTCACACCAATTTTGAACTTTTGTTTGGTGTTTTCTCCATATACTGCCTATTATTTTTGTTCTTTCTTACTATTATTTATTAATTGTATTATTCTTACATTTGAATAAATAAAGTATATATGGATTCTAGACTCCCGATTCTTTAGAATCGGGCTGCCATCTAGTATATTATAAGCCTGGGAGCTAAATGATAAAATAGACACTAAATACTATGATCCTTGCTCTCATGATGCCTTCAAATAACCATCAATTTAGGTCTTGTTTCTGGAGTATTCCCATGCCTCATTTCATTCCCACAGAGGCGCGGAGCATTGTGCAACCACTTTAAGTGCCAAAAGTGATAAATATTTCAAATCCCTCACTGTAAAGTGCTAGGCAACTCATTAAGAGGCTGAGAAATTTTCCAGCTGTGTATAAGTGTTTTCTATGACGGTGAGTATTGAGATCACTTTAGTAGACTTTTTTCATCTCAATAATGTGAAACAAGTCACTTAATTATTAAAGTCATGGGGCACAAATTGTTTCCTGCAATCTAAATGAATATGAAAATATATGTTGGAACGTCTATCTGGTAATAACACTTATTTCCACATGTGAATTATTGAACACGAATGGAATTGTCATAGTTCTGCATTTCGCAGATCTATAGGCATTTTTTCCTCTTTATTAGAATTTGATGAAGCTCCGAGCGTTTTAAAATGACTCTTGTTAAACTCAAATGTTCCATTTATTGGATTGTTGAAATCTCAGCCACAACATGCTTTGGAAATAATTATTATTGCAATATAAATGTCACCATTTGTTTTTCATTCTGACATGAAACACTATTATGGTAATATAATAATTTGAAAATAAGCGTTTTGCTTTAAAAAAAAAATCTCGCCTTACCCCCCTCCCCCACCCACACCAAAAATTTAGAAAAAAATTGCTTGAAAATGTTGCTGCTAAATTGCCAGCAATTACAATCTAATTTACAAATCTATTAGATGTTTAATATAGGCAGAATGTGAATTGTACAGAACTAACTAACAGACTGTAAATCTGTTCAAGATTCATTTAATTTAATTATGAGAATTTAGTATTTTAGTAGTTTCAGATGAGTAAGACATTGAATAAAAAAAAAATTGGTGCTGGAATCAATTAAAAATTTTGGGTGAAATGTGAAGAGTTTCCTATTTTAAAGTGAGAAAATGTTGTAACCTACAAAAGGAGGTATGTTAAAGGGAACCTGTCACCTGAATTTGGCGGGACCGGTTTTCGGTCATATGGGCGGAGTTTTCGGGTGTTTGATTCACCCTTTCCTTACCCGCTGGCTGCATGCTGGCCGCAATATTGGATTGAATTTCATTCTCTGTCCTCCGTAGTACACGCCTGTGCAAGGTTGTTTCAGTTTTTAGTACTTGGTGCAAACAGAGGCGTAGTTCTCACTTTTTGAGCTATTTATTTGGTTTATATAGCCTTCCATGGGCAGGTGTCTTAATAGTTGGGACTCAGTCATGATCTGCCTTTATCTATTTTTATGTCGGCTACTGACACATAATGAAGTGAGCTACAAGAGTTAGGTACCGTATCAATTAGGGTACACCTTGTCTTGGTGGGATGGCTTTTACGCTTTTTTGATCAAAATAGTGTTAACTAAGTATCTTATGTTATTTATATGTACTATTACTTTTTATTTTTTCATTTACTTACTACATGGTATTTGCCCAGTTTGCTTTTATCTTAAATTCTGAATATAGCAACATCGCTATATAGACCTAGTCTTAACGGGTTGTCAAATACCAGACAACTCCTATACTGGTCCAAGCAAGATAAAATAAAATACTTATCCAATGTCAGAGTTGTGGCCGCTTATTGAGTGCAGAATTCATTATTCCATCACAGCAGATATCTGTTCTGAGGAAATACCTAAAGTTGCAGCCCAACAGTTTTGAAAACAATGCCTGTGAACACGCAAATACACAAAGCAAAGAACTTTGCACAAGACAAACAGTGGTGTGAAAAGTACTTGCTTCTTTCTTGATTTCTTATTCTTTCCATGTTTGTCACACTTATATGTTTCAGATCGCCAAACAAATTTAAATATTAGATAAAGATAACACAAGTAAACACAAAATGTAGTTTATAAATGAAGGTACTTATTAGTAAGAGAAAAAGAAATCCAAACCTACAGGACCCTGTGGGAAAAAGTGACTGGTTCCTAAACCTAATTACTGGTTGGGCCACCCTTAGCACCAACAACTGCAATCAAGCATTTGCAATAATTAGCAATGAGTCTTTTACAACGCTCTGGTGGCCCATTCTTCTTTGTAGAATTGTTGTAATTTAGCCACATTGGAGGATTTCCGAGCATAAACCACTTTTTTTATACCACAGCATGTCAATCGGCTTAAGGTCAGGAGTCAGGACTTTGACCAGGCCACTCCAAAGTCTTAATTTTGCATTTCTTAAGCCATTCAGAGGTGGACGTGCTGGTGTGTTTTGGCATTCTCCTTCAGGATTCATGGTTCCACTTACCACAGCAAGTCTCCAGGTCTTGAAACAGCAAAACATCCCCAGACCATCACACTAGCACCACCATATTTTATGGTTGGAATGATGATCCTTTTCTGAAATGCTGTGTTACTTCTACACTAGGTGTAATGAGATATGCATCTTTCAAAAATTTCAACTTTTGTCTCGTCAGTCCACAGAGTATTCTCCCAAAAGTCTGGGAGAGCAAGATGTTTTAGAAGAAAACTGAGACAAGCCCTTATGTTCTTATTGCTCAGCAATGATTTTTGTCTTGTATCTCTTCCATGCAGGCCATTTTTGCTGAACACCAACATTAAAGGAGTAAAGTGAGGCCTCCAGTTCATTCGATGTCATTGTAGGGTCTTTTGTGACTAGAGATGGGAGACAGTAAAGTTTGGCGTCCATACCGAACACCTACTGTTTGGGCACAGACACCAAACATGGACTTCACAAGGAAATCCATGTTACTGTTCAGATTTGGACCCCGGAATACCAGGTGTTTGTAGCTCTGTCATGTCCATGACAATGAGGCAAACACTGGTTCTAATCGGCCGTAAAATCATTACCGCCGGTTAGACAGGCGCAATTCCCATACTGTCAAATGACAGCGTGAGTCCGAAGCTGTGATCGGTGGTAAAAAGTTTACCTCTGGTCACTGATGCCAGCTGATGGGACTACTGCTCCCATGAGTCTATGCCTGCTGTCGCTAATAACGAGAGCAGGTGGCAGCTGATGGGAGTATTCATCAGCCGACACCTGCGCTCTAAATAAAAGATTTAAAAAAAGCGTTGTGGGTTCACCTGTATTTTTGATAACTAGCCAGGCAAAACTGACAGCTGAGGGATACATCCCTCAGTTGTTAGCGTTGGCAAGGTTGGTTATCAAAAATAAAGGGGCCACCACACTTTAAAAAAAAATATTTAAATAAATAATTTTAAAAAAATGACGTGGGTCCCCCCCATTTTTGACAACAAGCCTTGCTTGCTAAGGCAGAGAGCTGGTAGCTGGTATTCTCAGGCTGGTAAGGGGCCCCAGCCTACAAATAGCAAGCCACAGTTGCCCAGAAAAGGCGCATGTATTAGATGTGTCAATTTTGGCGCTTCGCCTGCCTCTTCTCACTTGCCCAATAGCGGTGGCAACTGGGGTTCATATTTGTGGGGTTGATGTCACCTTTGTATTGCCCGGTGGCATCAAGCCACGAGTAGTAATGGAAAGGCGTCTATAAAACACCTATCCATTACTAATCCTAAAGTTATATTGTAAATAAACACACAGCCAGAATAAAGTGCTTTAAGTGAAATAATGATACAGACTCGTTTAATGATTCTAAATTAAACCACACTCACATCATTGCTCACTCCATTGAAGCCCTCATCTCCTGTAATAAAACAAAAATAAAAAACAACCATATACCTGTCTGTCGTTCTGCCCCATGCCGTACATTTTTCAGGGTACGTTTTAAAGTTAAGTTCCTGAATTGGACGGTTCCAAAGTTTTCCTGGACACCTCCAGCTCAGGAATATTGACTTTAGGTGATGCTTCCACATCCTTATTGCCAACTAGTACAGATACTGGCCACTTGTCAGCTGTGGCATGTGATGAGGCTTTTATCACTGTAACCTGAGCTACCAGGTGGTACGGCTTTCCCCCACAAATCCCAAAACAGAGAAAAATAACACCTGACAATTATAGGATGCGACAAGTTTTTGACCACTCCAACTTTGTGGGTCATTGAACCACAATCTGTGTCAATATTGAACCAGGCCACAGGAAAGATTTTGGTTTTTCCATGAATACAACTGACGCCCACCACCTTCTGTCATGCACAGTGTAGGAAAGACTAAGTGAAACACGAAGGGATAAGGGGAAGGACACTCAACACTAGGGAAGGGGGGAGTGGGGAGCCCTAGGCAGATGTCTGCTCTAGATGTCCTTATATAAGTACTGCACCTATAGCCATGCAGAAACCTGACCCAGGCAACAAGCCCTGCTTAGGGATGGACATGGTATGCACTAGTCAATCCCCACTACAACTAAAGACAGCTGGGATAGACAAACAAGAGGAACACATATCTTGAGTAGACTCAGAGAGGTAACACAGCTGTCCTCTAACAGCACCAAAGAGGAAGATAGCCGACTGCTATAGCTCCAAGCCTCTATAGGGAAGAAAGGAAATATCACCGGCAATTCCCAGAAGCAGACAGGAAGTCTATAAACACCCAGTCCAGGTCTGTCAATTAGAGCTGGGGAGGTTTCCACTGGGTCCAAGAGTCAGATGACTAGGACGGTGTCTGTAAAGCCAACTGCAGAGACCTTCTCCCGCCAGAAGCTGTGTGACTATCTGCAGCCTCTGACACACCCATGACACCAGCCCAGGGACAGGTACATGTGGAAGTGTGGCCCCTACCAGGGTTACCAAACTACCAGAGTCCAGAAGTCCTATCACTTTGACACCATCACCTGGCATTCCTGAGGCCCCATGCTAGGGTGAGGAACAGCACTGCAGGAAAGGTAAGCAAAGGAGGAGTAGCACCGGCCTACGGAGCAGTCCATAGGTTTTGAGGTCAAAGAACAATTAGCTGATATATGACCCAGTGCACAACACCTCCAACAAACAATATTATGAGATGTACCCCTTGAACCCATCTCTGACCCTTCCTGGGACCTTGGGTGCCCCTCAGAAGTGATATTGGGCCCCTTCTTTCTGGGTATAATTGAAAGGTGAATTCAAGCTCCCTTGACTGCTCAGAGAGTTCTCTGTAGTCAAGTGTCTTTTTACCAAGCTCTCTAGGTCATCTGCATTTTGGGGATCTCCCTGGGTAACCCAGTTTTGTGCCGGTTTAAGTGGTGAGTGTACAAATTTGTCCATTACCACACTTTTCAGAAATTGTGCCAGAGAGCAGTTCTAAGACTACAGCTATTTCTGGCTAGCTGTAATAGGTCAAACATCTGGGACCAGGGAGACTTGTCCCTTTAGTAGCACCAGAGGTGTACCCTTTGTGCCCTGACAGATTGAGTTACACTCAAACGTGCCAGAAGTTCCACCTTCACCATGCCATACTTCTTGCATCCTGCAGGGTAAGGTCATAGTATGTTTTCTGCCATTCCCTAGTAAGGTATGGATCCAGAAACTCTGACCTCTTCTCTGGGAGCAGTATCTGCCTGTCTGCGACTTCCTCAAAGACAGTCAGGAAAGCCTCCAGAGTCATTTTCTGCAAGGCCTAGCGTACTGATGGCCTCCCGCACTGTTGACCTTACACGGCTACTTTCCCTTTGGCTGGCAGAAAGCAACATCTCCCTGGCCCGGACAGTTTCTGCTAAGAGAGCCAATTGTAGCTGCATCTGCTGCTGATGCTGCTATATCTGCTGCCGCTACACCTGGAATAATTTCTCAAGAAACCCTTTGCCCAGGACATTCAATCCTTACACTGCAATCACCTGTGCTCTCAAGGACATCACATCCACATTCATGAGGCGCCAGTGTTACAAAAAAAACATAATAGCCTCTTTCGAGCACAAAGGTGTGACAGGAAAATAAACAGTTTGTGTACCAGCACACAAATAATATGAAGCCAGGCTCACCCATTCCAAACACAGTCCTTTCCCTTTCACCTTCTGGCTGATGCTGCCAAATCTAGGGGACTTTTCTTCCTTCCACACATAGATCATGGTCTCCCACCCATGCAGCGATCCTTGTACTGTCTCTGGTTTGGTCGATAACCAGCAATCCTCTACAGTTCCCAACAGAATCTACACACTGTTCAGTTCAACCCTCTCCTTCAGCATACTGAACCCAATGTAAACCCATTTCCTGGGTTTGCTGTCGTACAATATATATTTACATGCAGTATGCATATAGAGTCATGACTAAAAATGCTGGCACCCTTGAAATTGCTTAAGAAAACTAAATAATTCTCCCTGGAAATTAAAAATGTTTTGTTAGATACATGTTTATTTCCTTTATGTGTATTAGAACAACAGAACAACAAAATAACCAGAGAAAAAAAGCAAATTGGACACAATTTCTCAAAAAGAAACCAAAAATTATCCAAACAAAATTGTTGGCACCCTCAACTTAATATTTGGTTGCACACGATTTAGAATAAATAACTGCAATCAATCGCTTCCTATAACTATCAACAAGCTTCTTCCATCTCTCAAGTGGAATTTTATACCACACTTTTGCAAATTGCTCCAGCTCTCTCATATTTGAAAGGTGCCTTCTCCCAATAGCAATTTTAAGATATTTACAGCTATTCTATGGGATTTAGATAATTAATAATTGCTGGCCACTTCAGAATTCACCAGCTTTTTGTTTCCATCCATTTAAGGGTGTTTTTTGAAGTATGTTTGGGGTCATTGTCCTGCTGGAAGACCCATGACCTACAACACAAACTTAGTTTTCTCACATAGGGCACTACAGTGTGCCCCAAAATCCTTTAGTAATCTTCAGATCAGATTTCATGATGCCTTGCACACAGCCAAAGCATCTAGTGCCAGAGGCAGCAAAACCACCCCAAAACATCTTTGAACCTCCACCGTTTTTGACTGTAGGTACTGTGCTATTTTCTTTGTAGGCTTCATTCCATTTTCAGTAAACAGTAGAATGATGTGCTTTAGCTAAAAGCTCTATCTTAGTCTCATATGTACACAACACGCTCTTCGTAGAATGATTTTGGCTTACTCCCATACATTTTGGCAAACTGCAGTCTAGCTTTTTTATATCTCTGTGTCAGCAGTGGGGTTCTCCTGTGTCTCCTGCCATAGCATTTCATTCGACAGATAATTCACACTAATAATTGACACTGATGTACCCTGAGCCTGTAGGACAGCTAGAATTTCTTTTAAATGTAAAAGAGATGGTGGAACCACTGTGCCTCAGTCCAATGAGAGCCTGATGGGGTGTGACTAGGTGAGGAACTGACTATTTACTAGAGCCACTTATGGTGGGGTTAGGCCTGGCTCCTGTTGAACACTAAGTGCTACTCCAGGACACACCATGGATGCATGGCAGTTGACCCCAAGGGAGCAAGAACCTGGAATGGCCCAGTATGAGGGTACAGTTGATACATCAATGAAACACAAAAAAGCCCTTATTTAGTGGCTATGACACTTCAAATCATATGTTAACCAAAAAGTGGACTTATATAGTATTAGCCGCAAGAAGAGAACCATATCTATAAAAACTTAATAATCTTTATTAAATCATTATAACAAAATCACCAAGACCAAATTACAGTGGGGCAAAAAAGTATTTAGTCAGTCAGCAATAGTGCAAGTTCCACCACTTAAAAAGATGAGAGGCGTCTGTAATTTACATCATAGGTAGACCTCAACTATGGGAGACAAACTGAGAAAAAAAAATCCAAAAAATCACATTGTCTGTTTTTTTAACAATTTATTTGCATATTATGGTGGAAAATAAGTATTTGGTCAGAAACAAACAATCAAGATTTCTGGCTCTCACAGACCTGTAACTTCTTCTTTAAGAGTCTCCTCTTTCCTCCACTCATTACCTGTAGTAATGGCACCTGTTTAAACTTGTTATCAGTATAAAAAGACACCTGTGCACACCCTCAAACAGTCTGACTCCAAACTCCACTATGGTGAAGACCAAAGAGCTGTCAAAGGACACCAGAAACAAAATTGTAGCCCTGCACCAGGCTGGGAAGACTGAATCTGCAATAGCCAACCAGCTTGGAGTGAAGAAATCAACAGTGGGAGCAATAATTAGAAAATGGAAGACATACAAGACCACTGATAATCTCCCTCGATCTGGGGCTCCACGCAAAATCCCACCCCGTGGGGTCAGAATGATCACAAGAACGGTGAGCAAAAATCCCAGAACCACGCGGGGGGACCTAGTGAATGAACTGCAGAGAGCTGGGACCAATGTAACAAGGCCTGCAATAAGTAACACACTATGCCACCATGGACTCAGATCCTGCAGTGCCAGACGTGTCCCACTGCTTAAGCCAGTACATGTCCGGGCCCATCTGAAGTTTGCTAGAGAGCATTTGGATGATCCAGAGGAGTTTTGGGAGAATGTCCTATGGTCTGATGAAACCAAACTGGAACTGTTTGGTAGAAACACAACTTGTCGTGTTTGGAGGAAAAAGAATACTGAGTTGCATCCATCAAACACCATACCTACTGTAAAGCATGGTGGTGGAAACATCATGCTTTGGGGCTGTTTCTCTGCAAAGGGGCCAGGACGACTGATCCGGGTACATGAAAGAATGAATGGGGCCATGTATCGTGAGATTTTGAGTGCAAACCTCCTTCCATCAGCAAGGGCATTGAAGATGAAACGTGGCTGGGTCTTTCAACATGAGAATGATCCAAAGCACACCGCCAGGGCAACGAAGGAGTGGCTTCGTAACAAGCATTTCAAGGTCCTGGAGTGGCCTAGCCAGTCTCCAGATCTCAACCCTATAGAAAACCTTTGGAGGGAGTTGAAAGTCCGTGTTGCCAAGCGAAAAGCCAAAAACATCACTGCTCTAGAGGAGATCTGCATGGAGGAATGGGCCAACATACCAACAACAGTGTGTGGCAACCTTGTGAAGACTTACAGAAAACGTTTGACCTCTGTCATTGCCAACAAAGGATATATTACAAAGTATTGAGATGAAATTTTGTTTCTGACCAAATACTTATTTTCCACCATAATATGCAAATAAATTGTTAAAAAAACACACTGTGATTTTCTGGATTTTTTTTTTCTCAGTTTGTCTCCCATAGTTGAGGTCTACCTATGATGTAAATTACAGACGCCTCTCATCTTTTTAAGTGGTGGAACTTGCACTATTGCTGACTGACTAAATACTTTTTTGCCCCACTGTATATAATCAACAAAGTGTCCAAAACAGAAGAAACTAACCTGCCAACACTACCGATTGTATACCGGGGCGCACTTGGAAGAACTAACCAACTCACATACCGCATGAGTCGGCATTCCTATCTGTCTTACTACTTGAGGTATAGTGTTGCACTGTATTTTGCACTTTATGTATGGAAACATCATGTTGTTGTCCACACTGAAATTCTGATGTAGATAGGGGGAATTCATAGGGATTGCCATCACCTTCATTAATCTACAATAGTAATGTTGATTATAACCTCATAGTATTTTTGTGTACAGCAATAGGTTTTTTATTACAACATAGACTGTCTACATCACTGTACTGAGATTATTAATATAAATATTACGGATTTATTGAAATTGTATGTAATACAGCTGGTATACAATTGGTAGTGTTGGCAGGTTAGTTTCTTCTTTTTTGGACACTTTGTTGATTATATCATTTGGTCTTGGTGATTATATTATAATGATTTAATAAAGATTATTACATTTTTATAGATATGGTTCTCTTCTTGCAGCTAATACTACTGTATATAAGTACACTTTTTGGTTAACATACAGCTGATACATGCAGGCAAGGCAGGAGCACAGGGCTCACAGATGCTGACGGGTATGGCTGGAATACAGAATCTCACTGGCAAGTGTGGCTTGGTACAATTGGTATACAGATGAGCACTGGCAGGTGCAGAGTGGACTGGCTGGTATACAGTAGAGCACTGGCAGGTGCATAGTTGACCAGTTGGTATACAGATGAGCACTGGCAGGTGAAGAGCGGGTCACCTTGTATACAGTATAGCACTGGCAGGTGCGGAATGAACTGGCTGGTATACAGTTGAACATTGGCAGGTGTAGAGTGGACTGGGGTATGCAGTAGAGCCTGGCAGGTGTGGACTGTTACAGCTGAAATACAGATAGTCATGCAAGTACCAGCAGACAGGTACTGGACAAGTAGACTGACTGGCGGGTACTGGGAAACCTGACAACTAGCAAGCATGTCAAGGACAGATTAACCATGTTGCTCAGGCACCTTCATGAGGGAATGCTGGAAAAGGTGCCCTAAATAGTAAGTAGTCCGCGTGTGTGCCCTAACCACTAGAGTTGAGCGACCTTGACCTTTTTAGAGTCGAGCCGGGTTTTGCGAAACCCGACTATGTCCAAAGTCGGGTCGAGTGAAATCGGCCGATTATGACGTAAAGTCGGGATCGACCGAAACACGAAACCCAATGCAAGTCAATGGGGCAGCATAGTCGGCAGTGAGTGGGGGCCAGGAAAACACCTAGAGTACACATTTTAATGTCAATACCATCCATTCTTCTTAATGAAGCTTGTCAAGCGTAATTTACCTTATAATAATTGGAAGGCATTTGAAATTGGGGGTCATTTGGCTAAAGTTGTGGGGGGTAGGGCTGGTTCAAGTAATTAGTGGGCCCAGGAAATTTGGACCACGTCACGGCAGTGGAGCAGGGAGAGGTAAGTATTTCAACTTTGCAAGTGCTGTGAACCTGAGCAAGCAGGGGGGGCCCACTCGTTGGCATTGGCACTGGCACAGGGCCCCTCAAAGTACAGCGGTGTGTTTGCACGGCGGGGGCGCCTCCCACCGGCAGCAACACTTTTGCGTACTATGAGAGGCCCTGTGCCAGTGACGTCGCCAACTAGTATTCCTCCCCCCACCTGATGAAGGAACCTGCACTTTCATCTGCACCTTCCTCTTTGTCCCCGTGTAAGGTGGTATGGTATGCGGGAAGAGCAACCTGACTTTCAGCAGGGTCACAATGTTGTTGTGTAGCGTGCACGGGGAATGTTGCGTTATGGGTCAATGTACCAGCAGACTCATCTATCACTGGCTGGGCAATGGGCACGATGAAGTGGAAACACAGATATAGGCCCAAAGAAGAAAGTGGGCTAAATGCAGTTCAAAATTGGTAACACAGGAATAACCAGGGGGCATTGCAGTGGAGGACAACTGGAATGAGAGGCTGACACAGAGAGTAGGGCCAAATCAGTAAGTAGTCGAAATGCAGTTCAAAATTGGCAACCGTAGTAAACAGGCGGCACAGCTTTGTTCAGTGGAGGAGAACAGCAAGGAGTGGCAGACACCGATAGTAGGCCCCAACCCAACAAGTAGGCCAAATGCAGTCTAACATTAACAACTACTTAACGAGAGGCTGAAAATGGAATTTCAGGACAGGAAACCAGGAGAACAGCAAGGAGTGGCAGACACCGATAGTAGGCCCCAAACCAACTAGTACGCCAAATGCAGTTGTTCCATTTAACCACAATTTAATGAGAGCCTGAAGATAGAAGCTCAGGAAAGGCAACCTGGGGAACACCTTGGAGTGTAACACACCATCTCTCTCCACCCCATACCCATTTTTTAGGCCTAATGCAGTGTACTTTTCTACAACTACTAAACGAGAGTCGGAAGACCGAAGCAATGGCAAGGAAACCTGGGGAACACCTTGGAGTGTAACACACCATCTCTCTCCACCCCATTCCCCATTTTTTAGGCCTAATGCAGCCTACTTTCCGACACCTACTAAACGAGAGCATGAAGATCGAAGCTCAGGAAAGGCAACCTGGGGAACACCGTGGAGTGTAACACACCATCTCTCTCCACCCCATACCCATGTTGTAGGCCTAATGCAGCGTACTTTTCTACAACTACTAAACGAGAGCATGAAGATCGAAGCTCAGGAAAGGCAACCTGGTGAAAACCTTGGAGTGTAACACAACCTGTCTCTACACCCCATACCAAATTTGTAGGCCTAATGCAGCGTAGTTTCCACCAACTACTAAACGAGAGCCGGAAGATCGAAGCTCATGAAAGGCAACCCGGGGAACACCTTAGTGTAACACAACCTCTCTCTACACCACGAAAGGGCTGATTCTTAGGAAGGAAGGCTGTTGTAAATAAGCATTGCGCGTCCGAGGGTGATTATATTCTTGTTCGGTATCTACTCACCCTTGGACGCGCCATGCTTCTTGATTTGTAATTAATGTTTATTTGCAATGTGCTTTTGACTTACTCAATTAATTTTTTAATTATTGATTTTATTAAATTAATAGTTTAACATCTTATTGGAAATAATTTAAAGGAGACGCGACAGGACAACACTCGGTGGATGCCATATCTGTGTTAACAACTCCAAAAAACTTTCAGTTAACTTCTTGCAGGAGAAAGAAATTGTAGCTGTTGGACCTTTGTAGTACAGTTCCAGATATTTGTTGTGTGTTTGTTTTGATTGTTAAAATGTCTGCATTTGAGATCTCAACACGATCTTATTTTTTATAATCAAATTAATTTTTAAAATATTTTATTAGGTTGGTTCAAGGGGTACACGGGCCGCAGTAGACAGGTCAGAGGAGGCCTAGTGGAAGGAGGGACCGCAGATGCGCCACTGTTTCACCCATACACAATTAGTAGGCCTAATGCAGCGTAGTTTCCAACAGCTACTAAACGAGAGCCGGAAGATCGAAGCTCAGGAAAGGCAACCTGGGGAACACCTTGGAGTGTAACACAACCTCTCTCTACACCACGGAAGGGCTGATTCTTAGGAAGGAAGGCTGTTTTAAATAAGCATTGCGCGTCCGAGGGTGATTATATTCTTATTCGGTATCTACTCACCCTTGGACGCGCCATGCTTCTTGATTTGTAATTAATGTTTATTTGCAATGTGCTTTTGACTTACTCAATTAATTTTTTAATTATTGATTTTATTAAATTAATAGTTTAACATCTTATTGGAAATAATTTAAAGGAGACGCGACAGGACAACACTCGGTGGATGCCATATCTGTGTTAACAACTCCAAAAAACTTTCAGTTAACTTCTTGCAGGAGAAAGAAATTGTAGCTGTTGGACCTTTGTAGTACAGTTCCAGATATTTGTTGTGTGTTTGTTTTGATTGTTAAAATGTCTGCATTTGAAATCTCAACACGATCTTATTTTTTATAATCAAATTAATTTTTAAAATATTTTATTAGGTTGGTTCAAGGGGTACACGGGCAGCAATAGACAGGTCAGTGGAGGCCTAGTGGAAGGAGTGACGGCAGACAGGCATCAAAGGCCTAACATTGGGCTGGCTGTAGGCAAGTTAAAATTGGTTCCAGGGGAACACGGCCATCAGTGGCCTGGTCAGTGTAGTTGTAGTTGAAAGAACGGGACGCAGACAGGCTTCGAAGGCCTAACATAATAACATAGGGCTGGCTGTAGGCAAGTTAAAATTGGTTCCAGGGGAACACGGCCATCAGTGGCCTGGTCAGTGTAGTTGTAGTTGAAAGAACGGGACGCAGACAGGCTTCGAAGGCCTAACATAACAAACTTGGGCTGGCTGTAGGCACTTCTAAATTTGTTCCAGGGGTACATGGGCAGCAGTGTATGGTCAGTGGAAGTCTAGTGGAAGGAGTGACCGCAGACAGGCTTCCAAGGCCTAACATAACAAACTTGGGCTGGCTGTAGGCACTTTTAAATTGGTTCCAGGGGTACATGGGCAGCAGTGGTCTGGTCAGTGGAAGTCTAGGGGAAGGAGTGACCGCAGACAGGCTTCCAAGGCCTAACATAACAAACTTGGGCTGGCTGTAGGCACTTTTAAATTGGTTCCAGGGGTACACGGGCAGCAGTGGTCTGGTCAGTGGAAGTCTAGTGGAAGGAGTGACCGCAGACAGGCTTCCAAGGCCTAACATAATAAATTAGGGCTGTGGGCACTTTTAAATTGGTTCCAGGGGTACACGGGCAGCAGTGGTCTGGTCAGTGGAAGTCTAGTGGAAGGAGTGACCGCAGACAGGCTTTCAAGGCCTAACATAACAAACTTGGGCTGGCTGTAGGCACTTTTAAATTGGTTCCAGGGGTACACGGGCAGCAGTGGTCTGGTCAGTGGAAGTCTAGTGGAAGGAGTGACCGCAGACAGGCTTCCAAGGCCTAACATAACAAACTTGGGCTGGCTGTAGGCACTTTTAAATTGGTTCCAGGGGTACATGGGCAGCAGTGGTCTGGTCAGTGGAAGTCTAGTGGAAGGAGTGACCGCAGACAGGCTTCCAAGGCCTAACATAACAAACTTGTGCTGGCTGTAGGCACTTTTAAATTGGTTCCAGGGGTACATGGGCAGCAGTGGTCTGGTCAGTGGAAGTCTAGTGGAAGGAGTGACCGCAGACAGGCTTCCAAGGCCTAACATAACAAACTTGGGCTGGCTGTAGGCACTTTTAAATTGGTTCCAGGGGTACACGGGCAGCAGTGGTCTGGTCAGTGGAAGTCTAGTGGAAGGAGTGACCGCAGACAGGCTTCCAAGGCCTAACATAACAAACTTGGGCTGGCTGTAGGCACTTTTAAATTGGTTCCAGGGGTACATGGGCAGCAGTGGTCTGGTCAGTGGAAGTCTAGTGGAAGGAGTGACCGCAGACAGGCTTCCAAGGCCTAACATAACAAACTTGTGCTGGCTGTAGGCACTTTTAAATTGGTTCCAGGGGTACATGGGCAGCAGTGGTCTGGTCAGTGGAAGTCTAGTGGAAGGAGTGACCGCAGACAGGCTTCCAAGGCCTAACATAACAAACTTGGGCTGGCTGTAGGCACTTTTAAATTGGTTCCAGGGGTACACGGGCAGCAGTGGTCTGGTCAGTGGAAGTCTAGTGGAAGGAGTGACCGCAGACAGGCTTCCAAGGCCTAACATAACAAACTTGGGCTGGCTGTAGGCACTTTTAAATTGGTTCCAGGGGTACATGGGCAGCAGTGGTCTGGTCAGTGGAAGTCTAGTGGAAGGAGTGACCGCAGACAGGCTTCCAAGGCCTAACATAACAAACTTGTGCTGGCTGTAGGCACTTTTAAATTGGTTCCAGGGGTACATGGGCAGCAGTGGTCTGGTCAGTGGAAGTCTAGTGGAAGGAGTGACCGCAGACAGGCTTCCAAGGCCTAACATAACAAACTTGGGCTGGCTGTAGGCACTTTTAAATTGGTTCCAGGGGTACACGGGCAGCAGTGGTCTGGTCAGTGGAAGTCTAGTGGAAGGAGTGACCGCAGACAGGCTTCCAAGGCCTAACATAACAAAATTGGGCTGACTGTAGGCACTTTTAAATTGGTTCCAGGGTAACACGGCCAGCAGTGGCCTGGTCAGTGTAGTAGTTGTAGAAAGAAGGGACCGCAGACAGGCTTCGAAGGCCTAACATAACAAAAATGTCAAAACAATGGTATTGTCAGTGCCAGGCATTGAAGGATGTCAGCGCCTAGACTACACATTGGTGAAGCTGTGAGAGATAATTTTGCTAGTGGTAGAGCACTGTTTGAGCTGGGGGGGGGGAACTGTCTTGTGGCCGGCGGTACAGGCACAGGGCCCCTCATATTACAACGGTGTGTCTGACGTTGGGTGCGCACCACCACCGCCAGAGACACTTTATTGTACTATGAGGGACCCAGTGGCAGTGCCGTCGACCAAAAGCGGCCACACCCACCTCTTCAGACAAACAGCACTCTCAAGGGTCCAAGCGCAAAGTGTCGATAGCACGGCCCCGTGTGGGGAGTTTGGCCATTTCGTGAGGTGGAAACATGTCGTATGCTGGACAATCAGGTGAAGAAAATTACGAGATTGGAAAAGTCATTCAGAATAGTCCACAGGCAAGACCTTTTCATAGGAAAGCTAGGTGTCAGCCGGGCAGGGTGGGGCAAAAGATTTTGAAATCCAGTTGTGGTTCATTTTAATGAAGGTTAGATCATCTACATTTTGGGTAGCCAGACGAGTCCTTTTTTCGGTTAGTATTGAACCTGCAGCACTGAATACTCTTTCTGATAGGACACTAGCTGCCGGGCAAGCAAGCTCCTGCAATGCATATTCTGCCAATTCTGGCCAGGTGTCTAATTTGGATGCCCAGTAATCAAATGGGAATGACGGTTGAGGGAGAACGTCGATAAGGGATGAAAAATAGTTTGTAACCATACTGGACAAATGTTGTCTCCTGTCACTTTGAATTGATGCTGCAGTACCTGTCCTGTCTGCGGTCATAGAAAAATCACTCCACAACCTGGTCAGAAAACCCCTCTGGCCAACGCCACTTCTGATTTCTGCCCCTCTAACACCTCTGGTCTGCTGGCCCCTGGAGCTCGTGTGAGAACGATCACGGGCGCTGTGTGCAGGGAATGCCAGAAGCAAACGGTCAACAAGAGTTGATTGTTTTGTTGCTAATATTAGTTCCAAGTTCTCATGTGGCATAATATTTTGCAATTTGCCTTTATAGCGAGGATCAAGGAGGCAGGCCAACCAGTAATCGTCATCGTTCATCATTTTTGTAATGTGTGTGTCCCTTTTGAGGATACGCAAGGCATAATCCGCCATGTGGGCCAAAGTTCCCGTTGTCAAATCTGCGGTTGTGCTTGGTTGAGGGGCAGTTGCAGGCAAATCTACGTCACTTGTGTCCCTCAAAAAACCAGAACCCGGCCTTGCCACGCCACCAATTTCCCGTGCCCCCGGGAAAGCTTCCTCATTAAAAATATACTCATCCCCATCATCCTCCTCATCCTCCACCTCCTCTTCGCCCGGTACCTCATCATGTACACTGCCCTGACCAGACAATCGCTGACTGTCATCAAGGCTTTCCTCTTCCTCTGGTGCAGACGCCTGATCCTTTATGTGCGTCAAACTTTGCATCAGCAGACGCATTAGGGGGATGCTCATGCTTATTATGGCGTTGTCTGCACTAACCAGCCGTGTGCATTCCTCAAAACACTGAAGGACTTGACACATGTCTTGAATCTTCGACCACTGCACACCTGACAACTCCATGTCTGCCATCCTACTGCCTGCCCGTGTATGTGTATCCTCCCACAAAAACATAACAGCCCGCCTCTGTTCGCACAGTCTCTGAAGCATGTGCAGTGTTGAGTTCCACCTTGTTGCAACGTCTATGATTAGGCGATGCTGGGGAAGGTTCAAAGAACGCTGATAGGTCTGCATACGGCTGGAGTGTACAGGCAAACGGCGGATATGTGCGCAAAGTCCACGCACTTTGAGGAGCAGGTCGGATAACCCCGGATAACTTTTCAGGAAGCACTGCACCACCAGGTTTAAGGTGTGAGCCAGGCAAGGAATGTGTTTCAGTTGGGAAAGGGAGATGGCAGCCATGAAATTCCTTCCGTTATCACTCACTACCTTGCCTGCCTCAAGATCTACAGTGCCCAGCCACGACTGCGTTTCTTGCTGCAAGAACTCGGACAGAACTTCCGCGGTGTGTCTATTGTCGCCCAAACACTTCATAGCCAATACAGCCTGCTGACGTATGCCAGTAGCTGCCCCATAATGGGAGACCTGGTGTGCAACTGTGGCAGGTGCGGATGGAGTGTTTGTGCGACTGCGGTCTGTGGACGAGCTCTTGCTTCTGCAGGAGGACGAGGAGGAGGAGGAGGAGGAGGGGGTGCGAACGGCTACAGACAACTGTTTACTAGACCGTGGGCTAGGCAGAACTGTCCCAAACTTGCTGTCCCCTGTGGACCCTGAATCCACCACATTTACCCAGTGTGCCGTGATGGACACGTAACGTCCCTGGCCATGCCTACTGGTCCATACATCTGTTGTCAGGTGCACCTTTGTGCTCACAGATTGCCTGAGTGCATGGACGATGCGCTCTTTAACATGCTGGTGGAGGGCTGGGATGGCTTTTCTGGAAAAAAAGTGTCGACTGGGTAGCTCGTAGCGTGGTACAGCGTAGTCCATCAGGTCTTTGAAAGCTTCGCTTTCAACTAACCGGTAGGGCATCATCTCTAACGAGATTAGTCTAGCTATGTGGGCGTTCAAACCCTGTGTACGCGGATGCGAGGCTAAGTATTTCCTTTTTCTAACCATAGTCTCATGTAGGGTGAGCTGGACTGGAGAGCTGGAGATCGTGGAACTAGCGGGGGTGCCGGTGGACATGGCAGACTGAGAGACGGTGGGAGATGGTATTGTTGCCGCCGGTGCCCTAGATGCAGTGTTTCCTACTACGAAACTGGTGATTCCCTGACCCTGACTGCTTTGGCCTGGCAAAGATACCTGCACAGATACAGCAGGTGGTGCGCTAAATGGTGGTCCTACACTGCCGGAAGGGATGTTGCGTTGATGACTAGCTTCATTGGCCGAGGGTGCAACAACCTTAAGGGACGTTTGGTAGTTAGTCCAAGCTTTCAAATGCATGGTGGTTAAATGTCTATGCATGCAACTAGTATTGAGACTTTTCAGATTCTGACCTCTGCTTAAGGAAGTAGAACATTTTTGACAGATGACTTTGCGCTGATCAATTGGATGTTGTTTAAAAAAATGCCAGACTGCACTCTTTCTAGCATCGGATACCTTTTCAGGCATTGCAGACTGAGCTTTAACCGGATGGCCACGCTGTCCTCCACCAGGTTTTGGCTTTGCCACGCGTTTTGGGCAAGATACGGGCCCGGCAGATGGAACCTGTGGCGATGTTGATGCCTGCTGCGGCCCCTCCTCCTCCTCTGCTTCAGAACTGCTGCCGCCTGCACCCTGTTCCCCCAATGGCTGCCAATCGGGGTCAAGAACTGGGTCATCTAATAACTCTTCTTGTACCTCCTGCGCAACTTCGTCTGTGTCACCGTGTCGTTTGGTGGTATAGCGTTCGTGATGGGGCAACATAGTCTCATCAGGGTCTGATTCTTGATCACCACCCTGCGAGGGCAATGTTGTGGTCTGAGTCAAAGGACCAGCATAGTAGTCTGGCTGTGGCTGTGCGTCAGTGCACTCCATGTCAGATTCAATTTGTAATGGGCATGGACTGTTAACTGCTTCACTTTCTAAGCCAGGGACGGTATGTGTAAAGAGCTCCATGGAGTAACCCGTTGTGTCGCCTGCTGCATTCTTCTCTGTTGTTGTTTTTGCTGAAGAGGACAAGGAAGTGACTTGTCCCTGACCGTGAACATCCACTAACGACGCGCTGCTTTTACTTTTACCAGTTTCACGAGAGGAGGCAAAAGAGCTAGAGGCTGAGTCAGCAAGATAAGCCAAAACTTGCTCTTGCTGCTCCGGCTTTAAAAGCGGTTTTCCTAATCCCAGAAAAGGGAGCGTTCGAGGCCTTGTGTAGCCGGACGACGAACCTGGCTCCACAGCTCCAGACTTAGGTGCAATATTTTTTTCCCCACGACCACCTGATGCTCCACCACTACCACTACCCTCATTACCAGCTGACAATGAACGCCCCCGGCCACGACCTCTTCCACTAGACTTCCTCATTGTTTTAAAAACGTAACCAAACTAACGTTATTTGTTGCAGTCACACAACTTACACGGTGAGCTATAACTTCAGTATGATTTAGCTACCCCTTTACAGGTTGGTGAGACCACAGCGAAAATCAGGGCCAATGTTACACACTCTTTTTTTGGTGGCTGCAAATTAGAGAGATGCCCCACACGCAGGACTGTCACTGAAGCACAAATGTTAATATTAATGTCACACTATTATTTTTTTTTTATTTTTTTTTTTTTCAGGAACACTTTAGAAACCGCAAAAAAAAAAAAAAATAGATTTTTGCAGGGAGAATTTAGAAAACAAATGTAACAAACTATATGCTTTCTATGGGCCACTGAGTGAGAGATGACGCACACAGGAATCAGGAGTGGCACACAAGCCCAGAGGCCAATATTTTTCTACCAATGATTGATGGAGTTATTTTCTCTGGTAGATTTTTGAACCCAAATCAAGGAAAAAAAATATAGGCTTTCTATGGACCACAATTGGAGAGAGAGAGAGAGAGAGAGAGAGAGAGAGATGGCACACCCAGGAGTCAAGACTGGCACACAAGCAGAAAGGCCAATATTAATCTCCCAATTTTTTTTTGGGTTTGTTTTTTTTTTTTTTTTTTCAGGGAGACTTTAGAAAAAAAAATAATAAAAAAAATATGATTTTATCAGGAAGAATTTAGAAACCAAATAAAATAAAATGATTTTTTTAGGGAGAATTTATAAAACAAATAAAAACAAAAATAGGCGTTCTATGGCCCACTGACTGAGAGATGACGCACACAGGAGTCAGGAGTGGCACACAAGCCCAGAGGCCAATATTTTTCTACCAATGATTGATGTAGTTATTTTCTCTGGTAGATTTTTGAACCCAAATCAAGGAAAAAAAATATAGGCTTTCTATGGACCACAATTGGAGAGAGAGAGAGAGAGAGAGAGAGAGAGAGACAGATGGCACACCCAGGAGTCAAGACTGGCACACAAGCAGAAAGGCCAATATTAATCTCCCACTGTTTTTTTTGGTTGTTTTTTTTTTTTTTTTTCAGGGAGACTTTAGAAAAAAAAATAATAAAAAAAATATGATTTTATCAGGAAGAATTTAGAAACCAAATAAAATAAAATGATTTTTTCAGGGAGAATTTATAAAACAAATAAAAACAAAAATAGGCGTTCTATGGCCCACTGACTGAGAGATGACGCACACAGGAGTCAGGAGTGGCACACAAGCCCAGAGGCCAATATTTTTCTACCAATGATTGATGTAGTTATTTTCTCTGGTAGATTTTTGAACCCAAATCAAGGAAAAAAAATATAGGCTTTCTATGGACCACAATTGGAGAGAGAGAGAGAGAGAGAGAGAGAGACAGATGGCACACCCAGGAGTCAAGACTGGCACACAAGCAGAAAGGCCAATATTAATCTCCCACTGTTTTTTTTGGTTGTTTTTTTTTTTTTTTTTTCAGGGAGACTTTAGAAAAAAAAATAATAAAAAAAATATGATTTTATCAGGAAGAATTTAGAAACCAAATAAAATAAAATGATTTTTTCAGGGAGAATTTATAAAACAAATAAAAACAAAAATAGGCGTTCTATGGCCCACTGACTGAGAGATGACGCACACAGGAGTCAGGAGTGGCACACAAGCCCAGAGGCCAATATTTTTCTACCAATGATTGATGTAGTTATTTTCTCTGGTAGATTTTTGAACCCAAATCAAGGAAAAAAAATATAGGCTTTCTATGGACCACAATTGGAGAGAGAGAGAGAGAGAGAGAGACAGATGGCACACCCAGGAGTCAAGACTGGCACACAAGCAGAAAGGCCAATATTAATCTCCCACTGTTTTTTTTGGTTGTTTTTTTTTTTTTTTTTTCAGGGAGACTTTAGAAAAAAAAATAATAAAAAAAATATGATTTTATCAGGAAGAATTTAGAAACCAAATAAAATAAAATGATTTTTTCAGGGAGAATTTATAAAACAAATAAAAACAAAAATAGGCGTTCTATGGCCCACTGACTGAGAGATGACGCACACAGGAGTCAGGAGTGGCACACAAGCCCAGAGGCCAATATTTTTCTACCAATGATTGATGTAGTTATTTTCTCTGGTAGATTTTTGAACCCAAATCAAGGAAAAAAAATATAGGCTTTCTATGGACCACAATTGGAGAGAGAGAGAGAGAGAGAGAGACAGATGGCACACCCAGGAGTCAAGACTGGCACACAAGCAGAAAGGCCAATATTAATCTCCCACTGTTTTTTTTGGTTGTTTTTTTTTTTTTTTTTTCAGGGAGACTTTAGAAAAAAAAATAATAAAAAAAATATGATTTTATCAGGAAGAATTTAGAAACCAAATAAAATAAAATGATTTTTTCAGGGAGAATTTATAAAACAAATAAAAACAAAAATAGGCGTTCTATGGCCCACTGACTGAGAGATGACGCACACAGGAGTCAGGAGTGGCACACAAGCCCAGAGGCCAATATTTTTCTACCAATGATTGATGTAGTTATTTTCTCTGGTAGATTTTTGAACCCAAATCAAGGAAAAAAAATATAGGCTTTCTATGGACCACAATTGGAGAGAGAGAGAGAGAGAGAGAGACAGATGGCACACCCAGGAGTCAAGACTGGCACACAAGCAGAAAGGCCAATATTAATCTCCCACTGTTTTTTTTGGTTGTTTTTTTTTTTTTTTTTTCAGGGAGACTTTAGAAAAAAAAATAATAAAAAAAATATGATTTTATCAGGAAGAATTTAGAAACCAAATAAAATAAAATGATTTTTTCAGGGAGAATTTATAAAACAAATAAAAACAAAAATAGGCGTTCTATGGCCCACTGACTGAGAGATGACGCACACAGGAGTCAGGAGTGGCACACAAGCCCAGAGGCCAATATTTTTCTACCAATGATTGATGTAGTTATTTTCTCTGGTAAATTTTTGAACCCAAATCAAGGAAAAAAAATATAGACTTTCTATGGACCACAATTGGAGAGAGAGAGAGAGAGAGAGAGAGAGAGAGACAGATGGCACACCCAGGAGTCAAGACTGGCACACAAGCAGAAAGGCCAATATTAATCTCCCACTGTTTTTTTTGGTTGTTTTTTTTTTTTTTTTTTCAGGGAGACTTTAGAAAAAAAAATAATAAAAAAAATATGATTTTATCAGGAAGAATTTAGAAACCAAATAAAATAAAATGATTTTTTCAGGGAGAATTTAGAAAACAAATAAAACCAAAAATAGGCGTTCTATGGCCCACTAACTGAGAGAGAGAGAGAGATGGAACGCTTAGTACTGGCACACAAGCCCAAAGGGCAATATTAATCTCCCTTTTTTTTTCAGGGAGAATTTCTAAAACCCAAAAAAAAAAAAAAATAGGCTTTCTATGGCCCACTATTTGTGAGAGAGATGGGACGCTCAGGACTGGCACAGATGGCACGCTCAGGACTGGCACAGAAGCCCAGAGGCCAATATTAATCTCCCTTTTTTTCTGGGAGAATTTATAAAACCAAAAAAATATTTAAATAGGCTTTCTATGGCCCACTATTTGTGAGAGAGATGGCACGCTCAGGACTGGCACAGATGGCACGCTCACAACTGGCACACAAGCCCAGAGGCCAATATTAATCTCCCTTTTTTCAGGGAAAATTTATAAAACCAAAAAAAAAATTAAATAGGCTTTCTATGGCCCACTATTTGTGAGAGAGATGGCACGCTCAGGACTGGCACAGATGGCACGCTCACAACTGGCACACAAGCCCAGAGGCCAATATTAATCTCCCTTTTTTCAGGGAAAATTTATGAAAACCAAAAAAAAATTAAATAGGCTTTCTATGGCCCACTATTTGTGAGAGAGATGGCACGCTCAGGACTGGCACAGATGGCACGCTCACAACTGGCACACAACCCCAGAGGCCAATATTAATCTCCCTTTTTTTCAGGGAGAATTTATAAAACCAAAAAAAAAAATTAAATAGGCTTTCTATGGCCCACTATTTGTGAGAGAGATGGCACGCTCAGGGCTGGCACAGATGGCACGCTCACAACTGGCACACAAGCCCAGAGGCCAATATTAATCTCCCTTTTTTCAGGGAAAATTTATAAAACCAAAAAAAAAATTAAATAGGCTTTCTATGGCCCACTGACTGAGAGATGACGCACACAGGAGTCAGGAGTGGCACACAAGCCCAGAGGCCAATATTAATCTCCCTTTTTTCAGGGAGAATTTATAAAACAAATAAAAACAAAAATAGGCGTTCTATGGCCCACTGACTGAGAGATGACGCACACAGGAGTCAGGAGTGGCACACAAGCCCAGAGGCCAATATTTTTCTACCAATGATTGATGTAGTTATTTTCTCTGGTAGATTTTTGAACCCAAATCAAGGAAAAAAAATATAGGCTTTCTATGGACCACAATTGGAGAGAGAGAGAGAGAGAGAGAGAGAGACAGATGGCACACCCAGGAGTCAAGACTGGCACACAAGCAGAAAGGCCAATATTAATCTCCCACAGTTTTTTTTGGTTGTTTTTTTTTTTTTTTTTTCAGGGAGACTTTAGAAAAAAAAATAATAAAAAAAATATGATTTTATCAGGAAGAATTTAGAAACCAAATAAAATAAAATGATTTTTTCAGGGAGAATTTATAAAACAAATAAAAACAAAAATAGGCGTTCTATGGCCCACTGACTGAGAGATGACGCACACAGGAGTCAGGAGTGGCACACAAGCCCAGAGGCCAATATTTTTCTACCAATGATTGATGTAGTTATTTTCTCTGGTAGATTTTTGAACCCAAATCAAGGAAAAAGAATATAGGCTTTCTATGGACCACAATTGGAGAGAGAGAGAGAGAGAGAGAGAGAGAGACAGATGGCACACCCAGGAGTCAAGACTGGCACACAAGCAGAAAGGCCAATATTAATCTCCCACTGTTTTTTTTGGTTGTTTTTTTTTTTTTTTTTTCAGGGAGACTTTAGAAAAAAAATAATAAAAAAAATATGATTTTATCAGGAAGAATTTAGAAACCAAATAAAATAAAATGATTTTTTCAGGGAGAATTTATAAAACAAATAAAAACAAAAATAGGCGTTCTATGGCCCACTGACTGAGAGATGACGCACACAGGAGTCAGGAGTGGCACACAAGCCCAGAGGCCAATATTTTTCTACCAATGATTGATGTAGTTATTTTCTCTGGTAGATTTTTGAACCCAAATCAAGGAAAAAAAATATAGGCTTTCTATGGACCACAATTGGAGAGAGAGAGAGAGAGAGAGAGACAGATGGCACACCCAGGAGTCAAGACTGGCACACAAGCAGAAAGGCCAATATTAATCTCCCACTGTTTTTTTTGGTTGTTTTTTTTTTTTTTTTTTCAGGGAGACTTTAGAAAAAAAAATAATAAAAAAAATATGATTTTATCAGGAAGAATTTAGAAACCAAATAAAATAAAATGATTTTTTCAGGGAGAATTTATAAAACAAATAAAAACAAAAATAGGCGTTCTATGGCCCACTGACTGAGAGATGACGCACACAGGAGTCAGGAGTGGCACACAAGCCCAGGGGCCAATATTTTTCTACCAATGATTGATGTAGTTATTTTCTCTGGTAAATTTTTGAACCCAAATCAAGGAAAAAAAATATAGACTTTCTATGGACCACAATTGGAGAGAGAGAGAGAGAGAGAGAGAGACAGATGGCACACCCAGGAGTCAAGACTGGCACACAAGCAGAAAGGCCAATATTAATCTCCCACTGTTTTTTTTGGTTGTTTTTTTTTTTTTTTTTCAGGGAGACTTTAGAAAAAAAAATAATAAAAAAAATATGATTTTATCAGGAAGAATTTAGAAACCAAATAAAATAAAATGATTTTTTCAGGGAGAATTTAGAAAACAAATAAAACCAAAAATAGGCGTTCTATGGCCCACTAACTGAGAGAGAGAGAGAGATGGAACGCTTAGTACTGGCACACAAGCCCAAAGGGCAATATTAATCTCCCTTTTTTTTTCAGGGAGAATTTCTAAAACCCAAAAAAAAAAAAAAATAGGCTTTCTATGGCCCACTATTTGTGAGAGAGATGGGACGCTCAGGACTGGCACAGATGGCACGCTCAGGACTGGCACAGAAGCCCAGAGGCCAATATTAATCTCCCTTTTTTTCTGGGAGAATTTATAAAACCAAAAAAATATTTAAATAGGCTTTCTATGGCCCACTATTTGTGAGAGAGATGGCACGCTCAGGACTGGCACAGATGGCACGCTCACAACTGGCACACAAGCCCAGAGGCCAATATTAATCTCCCTTTTTTCAGGGAAAATTTATAAAACCAAAAAAAAAATTAAATAGGCTTTCTATGGCCCACTATTTGTGAGAGAGATGGCACGCTCAGGACTGGCACAGATGGCACGCTCACAACTGGCACACAAGCCCAGAGGCCAATATTAATCTCCCTTTTTTCAGGGAAAATTTATGAAAACCAAAAAAAAAATTAAATAGGCTTTCTATGGCCCACTATTTGTGAGAGAGATGGCACGCTCAGGACTGGCACAGATGGCACGCTCACAACTGGCACACAACCCCAGAGGCCAATATTAATCTCCCTTTTTTTCAGGGAGAATTTATAAAACCAAAAAAAAAATTAAATAGGCTTTCTATGGCCCACTATTTGTGAGAGAGATGGCACGCTCAGGGCTGGCACAGATGGCACGCTCACAACTGGCACACAAGCCCAGAGGCCAATATTAATCTCCCTTTTTTCAGGGAAAATTTATAAAACCAAAAAAAAAATTAAATAGGCTTTCTATGGCCCACTATTTGTGAGAGAGATGGCACGCTCAGGACTGGCACAGATGGCACGCTCACAACTGGCACACAAGCCCAGAGGCCAATATTAATCTCCCTTTTTTCAGGGAAAATTTATAAAACCAAAAAAAAAATTAAATAGGCTTTCTATGGCCCACTATTTGTGAGAGAGATGGCATGCTCACAACTGGCACACAAGCCCAGAGGCCAATATTAATCTCCCTTTTTTCAGGGAGAATTTATAAAACCCCAAAAAAAAAAAATAGGCTTTCTATGGCCCACTATTTGTGAGAGAGATGGCACACTCAGGACTGGCACACAAGCCCAAAGGCCAATATTAATCTCCCACTGTATTTTTATCAGGGAGAATTTATACACCCCACAAAAAAAAATACAGAAAAATGAAAAGGCTTTCTATGGCCCACTATGTGAGAGAGATGGCACACACAGGGATGGCACTCTAGCAGAAATGCCAAATTGCCAATCTTAATCTCCCACCAAAAAAAAAAAAAAAAAAAAAACAGGGAATGTCCTACAATTACTATCTCCCTGCCTGCAGTAATCTCAGCCAGGTATGGCAGGCAGCTACTATCTCCCTGCCTGCAGTAATCTCAGCCAGGTATGGCAGGCAGCAATAAGGAGTGGACTGATGCACAAATGAAATAAAAAGTGTGGACAAACAAAAAAGATAGCTGTGCAGAAAGGAAGGAACAAGAGGATTTGTGCTTTGAAAAAAGCAGTTGGTTTGCACAGCGGCGTACACACAGCAATGCAGCTATCAGGGAGCCTTCTAGGGCAGCCCAATGAGCTACAGCGCTGAGGGGAAAAAAAAAAAAAAAAAAACTTCCACTGTCCCTGCACACCGAGGGTGGTGTTGGACAGTGCAAATCGCTGCAGCACAAGCGGTTTTGTGGTTAATGGACCCTGCCTAACGCTATCCCTGCTTCTGACAAAGCGGCAGCAACCTCTCCCTAAGCTCAGATCAGCAGCAGTAAGATGGCGGTCGGCGGGAACGCCTCTTTATAGCCCCTGTGACGTCGCAGACAGCAAGCCAATCACTGCAATGCCCTTCTCTAAGATGGTGGGGACCAGGACCTATGTCATCACGCTGCCCACACTCTGCGTTTACCTTCATTGGCTGAGAAATGGCGCTTTTCGCGTCATTGAAACGCGACTTTGGCGCGAAAGTCGCGTACCGCATGGCCGACCCCGCACAGGGGTCGGATCGGGTTTCATGAAACCCCGACTTAGCCAAAAGTCGGCGACTTTTGAAAATGTTCGACCCGTTTCGCTCAACCCTACTAACCACAGTGCTCGGGGATCTGCATGCAGTAAGGGTACCCCGAGCAACCGCAGCCAAAGCAGTAGGAAGTGCAGGATGGGGGCCACGGTGGTGAGTGAGACAGCATCCTTGCCGGGGAAGATGCAGGGATGCCAGTGCTACATTTATCTTGATTGGGGCTGCTTATCGACCATCTGGCCTAACCTGTATTACAACCTTTCATCTATTTTTCTCTGCCATCCATGCCCAGGGAGAATAGCTACAGTACTATGGGTTGCAAACTTCTTGATTATGTTGTGCACTGTATACAAAAGAACATCAAGATCTCTGGAAATTGACTTGTGACCTTGACATTGTTGATATTTTGCAACAATTTGGTTCTCAACTCCTCATACAGTTCTCTTCTCGTCTTTTTGTTCTCTGTGCTTGGCATGGTACACGCAGTCACACAATGCAAAGATTGATTCAGCTTCTCAATTTTTTTGTGTTTTCAGGGGTAATTTTGTTATTGCCCACACCTGTTACTTGCCATAGGTGAGTTTAAATGAGCATCACATGCTTGAAACAAAGTTGTTTATCCACAATTTTGGAATGGTGACCTCAATTTTGTCCCTCTCACTTTTGGGATTTTGTGTGTAATTATGTCCAACTTGTCTTTTTTTTCTATGTCTTTTTGTTTTGTTCCAATATACACAAATAAAATTAACATGGGTATAACAACACTTCCGGCAATGAGTGTATGTATATATATATATATATATATATATATATATATATATATATATATACACACATGTGTTCATGCACACATTGCACACATACCCTTGTGCCCGCTGTAGCTGCAATCCTGCAACATACAGTCAATGCTGAAATGCTGACACTGTGGTGGTGTTGTAACAAGAAGGCACGGGGTGGTAGTCGTGGGCGAGTTCAGTAGGACATAGTCATTGAGCACCCTGGCCCCTTACACACAAACAGACAAGTGAAATCCCAGTCCTGTGGCACAGTCAGTTACCTCCATCATACACCATCTCCAGCCACTGGGGGTGATTAAGCAGGAAAACACCACAGTCCACAGTTCTGCTCCAGCGGAAAACTTTACTATAACAATGCAATGCTACCTGCTCTGTCCCTGCAACTCCATGGGCCGGTCCAGCATCACCAGCTCCCATCCGGGTTTGGGAGCGACAAAAGTTCTTCTGGGGACTGTCCCACAACACTATGGCCGTCAACACTGCCTGGCAGTCCTTGGCAGCTTGCATCTCCTAGACTGTTGTGCTTTCTATTCTGAGCAGTAATAGGCATCCTGCCTAGGGCAAGCCTGCCCATGCTCTGCTGCAAAAACAGTAAATCTTTCTCCTGTAAACCTGGTGGACTGGCCCCCTTTTCAACTCCTTCTGTCCCTAAGCCAACTATGTACAAATGCAGTTACATAGCATATACAGCACATTATACATTACACATTAATACACAGCATAACAATGTAAAACATGAGGGAACCATGGGGGTGCCACATGAGCTCGGTGTGTAGGAGAGAGGAGGCAACCTCTTTACAGTGTTATGATGTGAGGGGTAGCAGGGCCGTTGTCGTGGCTGACATATATTGCTCCATCGTGCCCTGATCCCCCGTCACATGAATACAATGTCCCCTGTTCAGCGTACCTTCTGCTTCACTCTCTGCACAGTCAGGGCCCCATCCGGGCTTCTGAAGTTCTGCTGCTGGCGTTGTTATGCATAAAGAGACAGAGTCCAAGTTCAACTTAAAACAGACAACTTTACTGGTTTCTTTCCTCTGCACGTCCAGATCCATTACAGCATAGACATAGGGTTCTGCACAGCTTAAATCCTTCTCTTTTCCTGTGTTCTCCCTCATGTCCTTCAACATGTACCTGGGTCGTGTCTTGTCCGGGACCACAGCGTCCTCCCTGTCCAGTTTAACTACTTTTAGGATTCCCCTGTCCGTTTCGCAACAGGCATAAGGGCATCTGCCCACGTCGTAAGTGGCCACATGATGGAGCCACCTGCATTCTTATGCTTCTGCAATTTCCAATACTCAAGCTCTGGACAGCTGGGCTCTTTTCTTGTGAACGTTGCGGGGTCACTGTGCTGACCCAGGCTCTAAGCCCTACAGGACTGTCTGGGCTCCCAGGCCCTTCTGACTATGATCAGGAAATGCTCCTGGCTTACCCACAGTAGACTCCTTTTATGTAAACTATGTACACTAATGTACCCCCATCTTGTGTCCACCTTGAGATACTGCACTTACCTTAATCTACAGCATAATATCATACAATACACTATATACATTTATATATATTACACATTAATACAGAGGGGTGCGGTACACCTCAGTCCTGGTACACCCCTTACAATGACATACACTATTGACAAGGGGAATTGTATGACCAATTTCCACTGTATTCATACATTTACAAGATAACTAGGAGAGGAATTCTACAATGCAGAATTTAAAGAAAATACGTTTCAATTGTTATTTCATGGGGAAATAAAATTATTCATGTAAGTCGTTACTTGAGCAATCATATCAGGAAAAGCAGATCCTCTTTGTCACCAGGTTTATGCTGCCCCATGCCAGGGCAGCAAAGACTAGTGAGTGAGCCACAATTAGATTGAATAGACCATGTGTATATTTACAGTTTGATACCTTGTAGTAAGCAGTATTGTGTAATTTTCCTAATTATTGATTTTTTCTATAAGCGTGGAGGCAGCTGACATATTTTAAAGGTGACAAACTATAACCTGCTTTAATCCTATGGCTGACCATGCGAGGTCAATATAAAGGACTGGCACATTACTTTTTTTCTTACAAATGCTATACAAAGTACCAGTGGGCACTCAATATTGGTGGAAGAAAGGTGATTACAGCAGCTACATAGGAAGGGGTTCTTTGCTGGTAGAGCAGTCAGATTGTGAAATGTCCAACCACAAGCGGTAGTAATGGCAGACATTATAGAAGTTTTAAAAAAAAAACATGATGCTTTCCTCAGCAAAAATTTCATTGATGGTTATAGAGAACTTAGTGACTGTATGAGTGGTGGAGAAAGGTCGAACTTCATGGACCCTAGTATTTTTTCAAACTATGTAACTATAATTGAAACATGGAGCATATAAATCACTAAAGATTATGTATAGTAGTTACAAAGGTATATTTTTAATGACAAAATAATTCATTAAAGACAATACAGAACATATCTCAAAATAGTTTTATCAATAACAGAGCTGTTCAAATCCAGTCAAAGGTGCACCAAAAGTATGGTGTCACCCCACAGGCATGAATACGGGGAAAAGGAAACATAGAACCATAATCTTCAATCTGGCATAAATATAAAGTGACAGTGCGGCCAGTAATACAAAAAGTAATTAAGAAATGACAGTCTCACTGTCAAAAAAAACTTGGAAGGTAACTGACCTTATAACATGAACGGTATTATATATTCCCCCTGATGTGGTGACAGTGAGACTAGTAAATAGAAATAAGCCGGCACCACCTCAAAATGTTTCGGGATCACCTAATGCATATAAACAAGAGCCATAACAAATACACAGAAAAAAGTATATGCAAAAAAACAGGAATCAGCAGAAAAATTAATTAATGAATAAATCTTTATTATAGAACGACATACAACTTAAAAGCACTTAAAATAGTCCATGACATAGACTAAAAACAACACGATCCAAAAGCTGTTTGTGGGACATTTGAATAATAATTGTTGGAACATCAAATTAACTTCATGCTTCTCTACTAAATCTGTGGACTTTTTGGATCTTAAAATATCTATTTAAGAGAATCAAGTCATCACTACTTTGCACCGAAAGATGACCAATCCTCAGGGTGTGTGGATAGATCATCAATATCAGATTGGTGGGTGTCAACCACCACCTTAAAAATCAGCTAATATTTTCTTCAGAAGCTGCTATGGGTAAAAACTTTGAGTGGAGCTGAACCAACTGGCCAACGCCATTCAATGTGTAGTGGCCAGTACTTCTACATATTCTCATATAGATTGTAAGCTTGCGATCATGGCCCTCATTCCTCTTGGTATCTGCTTTGATCTATGTGTTTCTTGTTATGCTGTAATGTCCATTGTATATACAAGTCCCCTCTAAAATGTAAAGTGCTGCGGAATATGTTGGCGCTATAGAAATAAAATGTATTATTACATATTGTGCTCGGTACCCTCACCGATCAGCTGTTATTTGCTTTGACAACTGCTGTTTGTAATCACTTTGAACCCAGCTACAAACACAGCTCCATTTAACGTGTAGTGGCCATTTTTATAGAACAGTTCCTATTCTTTTGAATACTGCTGTTCTGCAGTACCCGGCATCGGCTGCTACACAGTGAATCAAGCTGCATTTTGAAGCTCCATTCAAATTGTTTACATTCAGCAGCCGCCAGATCAAATGACACCAGATCGTTGGGTTTGAAGGGAGTCAGACCCTTATTAATCTGACATTTATGACGTATTGTATGACATCACCGGACAATCACTTATGATTGTATGATTATATAACTGTCACTCTGGATCCTACAACTGGTGCTGAAGATAGGAGCAGCCTGACTGATGCTGTTATTGCCCTCAATCCAGAGAGATGATTGTGAATTTTGGTAAACTGTGTGATCACTAGAATACTCAAAGAGCAAAATTCAGTTGATACGGTATGTCGTACATATTGGATGCATTCAAACCTGTATTTATATGAGTTATTTTATGCAGATGGTCCTGACTTTCCGACCATATGGGGCCCACAAGCGATATTGTATCATACTAAACATGGAATTTATCTACTCATGTGTGTTCTTGAAATAGAAGAATGACATGACTGACTCTCAAGTAAACCCCTAAAACGAAAAGCAAAAAAAAATTCACTCCGTGTTATGAGATACTTTAATTTCTGCAATGATCTCAGATATTTAGAGAAGATGTAAGCGTCTACCTCCAGACTCCAAGAGCAGTCATTGATGTGTAAAGTATACTTTTCAAAGGCAACTGTGCTCAGATGAATGTGTCACTTTCAGCATATGTGATAGGCAAGCACCAAACTTTGTCGGAACAAGAACAGTCCTGTAAGTATTATACCATTGCCAAAGGCAGTCGGGCACACTGGTGGAAATCAATCACAGACCCCAGAGAAGAAGAGCAGTCCTGAACAATGGCCCCAGTGCAGAGAACTTTTAATAAAAGCCATTTGATACTCCACACCTTGGCTGTCTAGACGGCACCTCCTGAGCTTTGATCATGGATAGGATCCTAAATGCTACCAGTACTGTTACTTTTTCTTTTTTTCTGCTTATGTGCAATATTACGGCCTTTGGGCATCACTTGGTTTTCAAACAGATGCTGGCCCAAATGTAAATGCTTTCTATAATTTTCCTATTGTTACAAAAGCTATTAATTAAGGATGGATGCAAGGCGATTCATTGGAGTAGAGTTACCAAACTTATGTAATATACAATATAAAGAGACGTACTTCAATTTAACAACAGAAGAGAACATAGAGGAGCATGATTGTTGTGAATTCAGTTGTCGAACTCCCTCCTGTGGTCGTGAATGGTACTTCGGCGAGTTCTGTCTATGGGCTCCCTCTGGTGGCTATGAGTGAAGCTGCTGCTTCTGAGGTTCCTTACACAGGTGACGTGGTTTATCCTTTGGTTGGCTTCTCTATTTAACTCCACTCAGATCGTTACTCCATGCCAGCTGTCAATGTTTTAGCATTGGTTCAGTTCGCTCCTGGATCTGCCTGGTGACCTGTCTTCTCCTGCAGAAGCTAAGTTCCTTATTGTTATTTTTGCTCGTTGTTTCTTTGTCCAGCTGGTAATCCTGATTTTGTCTTGCTAGCTGGAAGCTCTGGGATGCAGAGTGGCCCCCCCCCGCACCGTGAGTCGGTGCGGAGGTCTTTTTTGCACACTCTGCGTGGTCTTTTGTAGGTTTTTGTGCTGACCGCAAAGATTCCTTTCCTATCCTCTGTCTATTTAGTAAGTCTGGCCTCTCTTTGCTGAAACCTATTTCATTTCTGCGTTTGTGACTTTCATCTTTTCTCACAGTCATTATATGTGGGGGGCTGCCTATTCCTTTGGGGAATTTCTCTGAGGCAAGGTAGGCTTTATTTTCTTTCTCTAGGGCTAGCTAGCTCTGAGGCTGTGACGAGGCGCCTAGGGAGCGTCAGGAGCGCTCCACGGATATTTTTAGTGTGTGTGATAGGATTAGGGCTTGTGGTCAGCAGAGCTCCCACATCCCAGAGCTCGTCCTGTATGAGTTTAACTATCAGGTTGTTATCACCCACCACTTAGGGCACATGCTACACCCCAGAACACAGCTGTACACACTTTGCATTTAGCTCCATGGATCGTCTATTCTGTACCATATGATACAGATATTCCAGACTAGAAACAATACTTCTAGGAAAGAATACTTCCATCAAGTGGCATCTATGGATTATCTCTCCTTATTAAGTTGGAGTGAATCGAAAAAAACTTCTTCCAGGCTTGATTGGCATCCTACAGGCCGGGTATGTTACAACAAGCCACCTTCAGCAACATTTGGCACATGGGCAGTGAAAAAAGATGTACTAGCTTTCCTCGAAGCACTGCGCATGCACTACAGATGGCTAATGATGTTCTTGACCGGTAAGATGTCAACCTAGGATAAATCAGCTTGACTGGTGGGAAGAGGGGCTCCATCCCTGTGAGTCCTTACTGAAGTTTGCACTGTAAAATGAGATGCTGCCCATGTTCTAACATATTTCTATCATAACCAACATTATTTTTTTAGTGTGTTAGTTTTTTTTAGATAGTACCAGACAGACTACTTTCACTACCTTTGTACATACATAAGTGAGACTTGAGCATCTTACCTTGTCGCTGGTTCTGTTCAGAAGGGCATTTTGGTGGCATAGATTTCTCTAGCCATCTTAAACCTGACTAAGTTTAACAGTCCTTTTTAGTTTCGCCCCTCTTCCAGGCTTCAAAGACATGAGGATCATCTGCCGTTCTGTTATGATCTGGTAATTCAGTACCACAATGGACGTAGAAGTCAGAGCACCTACAGTGACCTGACAATAACCCAAAAATATAGAACGAGCTCTGAGACGTGGAAACTCTGCTGACCGCAATCCCTAATCCTCTCCAACACACACTAGAGGCAGCCGTGGATTGCGCCTAACGCTCCCTATGCAACTCGGCACAGCCTGAGAAACTAGCTAGCCTGAAGATAGAAAATAAGCCTACCTTGCCTCAGAGAAATACCCCAAAGGAAAAGGCAGCCCCCACATATAATGACTGTGAGTTAAGATGAAAAGACAAACGTAGAGATGAAATAGATTTAGCAAAGTGAGGCCCGACTTTCTGAACAGAGCGAGGATAGGAAAGGTAACTTTACGGTCAACACAAAACCCTACAAACAACCACGCAAAGGGGGGCAAAAAGACCCTCCGTACCGAACTAACGGCACGGAGGTACACCCTCTGCGTCCCAGAGCTTCCAGCAAGCAAGAAAAAACAAATAAGCAATGCTGGACAGAAAAAGCAGCAAACAAAATAGCAAAAGCGGAACTTAGCTATGCAGAGCAGCAGGCCACAGGAACGATCCAGGAGGAGACAGGTCCAATACTAGAACATTGACTGGAAGCCAGGATCAAAGCACTAGGTGGAGTTAAATAGAGCAGCACCTAACGACTTCACCACATCACCTGAGGAAGGAAACTCAGAAGCCGCAGTACCACTCTCCTCCACCAACGGAAGCTCACAGAGAGAATCAGCCGAAGTACCACTTGTGACCACAGGAGGGAGCTCTGCCACAGAATTCACAACAGTACCCCCCCTTGAGGAGGGGTCACCGAACCCCTCACCAGAGCCCCCAGGACGACCAGGATGAGCCATATGAAAGGCACGAACAAGATCGGGAGCATGGACATCAGAGGCAAAGACCCAGGAATTATCTTCCTGAGCATAACCCTTCCACTTAACCAGATACTGGAGTTTCCGTCTTGAAACACGAGAATCCAAAATCTTCTCCACAATATACTCCAACTCCCCCTCCACCAAAACCGGGGCAGGAGGATCAACAGATGGAACCACAGGTGTCACGTATCTCCGCAACAATGACCTATGGAATACGTTATGAATGGAAAAAGAATCTGGAAGGGTCAGACGAAAAGACACAGGATTAAGAACCTCAGAAATCCTATATGGACCAATGAAACGAGGTTTAAACTTAGGAGAGGAAACCTTCATAGGAATATGACGAGAAGATAAACAAACCAAATCCCCAACACGAAGTCGGGGACCCACACAGCGTCTGCGATTAGCGAAACGTTGAGCCTTCTCCTGGGACAAGGTCAAATTGTCCATTACATGAGTCCAAATCTGCTGCAACCTGTCCACCACAGTATCCACACCAGGACAGTCCGAAGACTCAACCTGCCCTGAAGAGAAACGAGGATGGAACCCAGAGTTGCAGAAAAACGGCGAAACCAAGGTAGCCGAGCTGGCCCGATTATTAAGGGCGAACTCAGCCAAAGGCAAAAAGGACACCCAGTCATCCTGATCAGCAGAAACAAAGCATCTCAGATATGTTTCCAAGGTCTGATTGGTTCGTTCGGTCTGGCCATTAGTCTGAGGATGGAAAGCCGAGGAAAAAGACAAGTCAATGCCCATCCTACCACAAAAGGCTCGCCAAAACCTCGAAACAAACTGGGAACCTCTGTCAGAAACGATATTCTCTGGAATGCCATGTAAACGAACCACATGCTGGAAGAACAATGGCACCAAATCAGAGGAGGAAGGTAATTTAGACAAGGGTAACAAATGGACCATCTTAGAAAAGCGATCACAAACCACCCAAATGACTGACATTTTTTGAGAGACGGGAAGATCTGAAATAAAATCCATAGAAATATGTGTCCAAGGCCTCTTCGGGACCGGCAAGGGCAAAAGCAACCCACTGGCACAAGAACAGCAGGGCTTAGCCCGAGCACAAATCCCACAGGACTGCACAAAAGAACGCACATCCCGCGACAGAGATGGCCACCAAAAGGATATAGCCACTAACTGTCTGGTACCAAAGATTCCAGGATGACCAGCCAACACCGAACAATGAACCTCAGAGATAACTTTATTCGTCCACCTATCAGGGACAAACAGTCTCTCCGCTGGGCAACGATCAGGTTTATTAGCCTGAAATTTTTGCAGCACCCGCCGCAAATCAGGGGAGATGGCAGACACAATTACTCCCTCTTTGAGAATACCCGCCGGCTCAGATAAACCCGGAGAGTCGGGCACAAAACTCCTAGACAGAGCATCTGCCTTCACATTTTTAGAGCCCGGAAGGTACGAAATCACAAAGTCAAAACGGGCAAAAAACAGCGACCAACGAGCCTGTCTAGGATTCAACCGCTTGGCAGACTCGAGATAAGTCAAGTTCTTATGATCAGTCAAGACCACCACGCGATGCTTAGCTCCTTCAAGCCAATGACGCCACTCCTCGAATGCCCACTTCATGGCCAGCAACTCTCGATTGCCAACATCATAATTTCGCTCAGCAGGCGAAAACTTCCTGGAAAAGAAGGCGCATGGTTTCATCACCGAGCAATCAGAACTTCTCTGTGACAAAACAGCCCCTGCTCCAATCTCAGAAGCATCAACCTCGACCTGGAAAGGAAGCGAAACATCTGGTTGACACAACACAGGGGCAGAAGAAAAACGACGCTTCAACTCTTGAAAAGCTTCCACAGCAGCAGAAGACAAATTGACCACATCAGCACCCTTCTTGGTCAAATCGGTCAATGGTTTAGCAATACTAGAAAAATTGCAGATGAAGCTACGATAAAAATTAGCAAAGCCCAGGAACTTTTGCAGACTTTTCAGAGATGTCGGCTGAGTCCTATCATGGATGGCTTGGACCTTAACAGGGTCCATCTCGATAGTAGAAGGGGAAAAGATGAACCCCAAAAATGAAACCTTCTGAACACCAAAGAGACACTTTGATCCCTTCACAAACAAAGAATTAGCACGCAGGACCTGAAACACCATTCTGACCTGCTTCACATGAGACTCCCAATCATCCGAGAAGATCAAAATGTCATCCAAGTACACAATCAGGAATTTATCCAGGTACTCTTGGAAGATGTCATGCATAAAGGACTGAAACACTGATGGAGCATTGGCAAGTCCGAATGGCATTACTAAATACTCAAAATGGCCCTTGGGCGTATTAAATGCAGTTTTCCATTCATCGCCTCGCTTAATACGCACAAGATTATACGCACCACGAAGATCTATCTTGGTGAACCAACTAGCCCCCTTAATCCGAGCAAACAAATCAGATAACAATGGCAAGGGGTACTGAAATTTGACCGTGATCTTATTAAGAAGGCGGTAATCTATACAAGGTCTCAGCGAACCATCCTTCTTGGCCACAAAAAAGAACCCTGCTCCTAATGGCGACGATGACGGGCGAATATGCCCCTTCTCCAAGGACTCCTTCATGTAACTCCGCATAGCGGCGTGCTCAGGCACAGATAAATTAAACAGTCGACCATTTGGGAATTTACTACCAGGAATCAAATCGATAGCACAATCACAATCCCTATGCGGAGGTAGGGTATCGGACTTGGGCTCATCAAATACATCCCGGTAATCAGACAAGAACCCTGGAACCTCAGAAGGGGTGGATGACGAAATAGACAGAAATGGGACATCACCATGTACCCCCTGACAACCCCAGCTGGACACAGACATGGATTTCCAATCTAATACTGGATTATGGACTTGTAGCCATGGCAACCCCAACACGACCACATCATGCAGATTATGCAACACCAGAAAGCGAATATCCTCCTGATGTGCAGGAGCCATGCACATGGTCAGCTGGGTCCAGTACTGAGGCTTATTCTTGGCCAAAGGCGTAGCATCAATTCCTCTCAATGGAATAGGACACTGCAAGGGCTCCAAGAAAAACCCACAACGCCTAGCATACTCCAAGTCCATCAAATTCAGGGCAGCGCCTGAATCCACAAATGCCATGACAGAATAAGATGACAAAGAGCAGATCAAGGTAACGGACAAATGAAATTTTGACTGTACCGTACCAATGGTGGCAGACCTAGCGAACCGCTTAGTGCGCTTAGGACAATCAGAAATAGCATGAGTGGAATCACCACAGTAGAAACACAGCCCATTCAGACGTCTGTGTTCTTGCCGTTCAACTCTGGTCAAAGTCCTATCGCACTGCATAGGCTCAGGTTTATGCTCAGGTAATACCGCCAAATAGTGCACAGATTTACGCTCACGCAAGCGTCGACCGATCTGAATGGCCAGAGACATAGACTCATTCAGACCAGCAGGCATAGGAAATCCCCCCATGACATCTTTAAGGGATTCAGAGAGACCCTTTCTGAAAATAGCTGCGAGCGCACCTTCATTCCATTGAGTGAGTACGGACCACTTTCTAAATTTCTGACAATGTACCTCTATCTCATCCTGACCCTGACACAGAGCCAGCAAATTTTTCTCTGCCTGATCCACTGAATTAGGTTCATCGTACAGCAATCCGAGCGCCAGGAAAAACGCATCGATATTACTTAATGCAGGATCTCCTGATGCAAGAGAAAATGCCCAGTCCTGAGGGTCGCCACGTAAAAAAGAAATAATGATCCTAACTTGTTGAACTGGGTCACCAGAGGAGCGAGGTTTCAAAGCCAGAAATAGTTTACAATTATTTTTGAAACTCAGAAATTTAGTTCTATCTCCAAAAAACAAATCAGGAATAGGAATTCTTGGTTCTAACATAGAATTCTGAACCACAAAGTCTTGAATATTTTGTACTCTTGCCGTGAGCTGATCCACACATGAAGACAGACCTTTAATGTCCATCGCTACACCTGTGTCCTGAACCACCCAAATGTCTAGGGGGAAAAAAAGGCAAAACACAGTGCAGAGAAAAAAAAATGGTCTCAGAACTTCTTTTTTCCCTCTATTGAGAATCATTAGTATTTTGGCTTCCTGTACTGTTATGATCTGGTAATTCAGTACCACAATGGACATAGAAGTCAGAGCACCTACAGTGACCTGACAATAACCCAAAAATATAGAACGAGCTCTGAGACGTGGAAACTCTGCTGACCGCAATCCCTAATCCTCTCCAACACACACTAGAGGCAGCCGTGGATTGCGCCTAACGCTTCCTATGCAACTCGGCACAGCCTGAGAAACTAGCTAGCCTGAAGATAGAAAATAAACCTACCTTGCCTCAGAGAAATACCCCAAAGGAAAAGGCAGCCCCCACATATAATGACTGTGAGTTAAGATGAAAAGACAAACGTAGAGATGAAATAGATTTAGCAAAGTGAGGCCCGACTTTCTGAACAGAGCGAGGATAGGAAAGGTAACTTTGTGGTCAACACAAAACCCTACAAACAACCACGCAAAGGGGGCAAAAAGACCCTCCGTACCGAACTAACGGCACGGAGGTACACCCTCTGCGTCCCAGAGCTTCCAGCAAGCAAGAAAAAACAAATAAGCAATGCTGGACAGAAAAAACAGCAAACAAAATAGCAAAAGCGGAACTTAGCTATGCAGAGCAGCAGGCCACAGGAACGATCCAGGAGGAGACAGGTCCAATACTAGAACATTGACTGGAAGCCAGGATCAAAGCACTAGGTGGAGTTAAATAGAGCAGCACCTAACGACTTCAACACATCACCTGAGGAAGGAAACTCAGAAGCCGCAGTACCACTCTCCTCCACCAACGGAAGCTCACAGAGAGAATCAGCCGAAGTACCACTTGTGACCACAGGAGGGAGCTCTGCCACAGAATTCACAACACTGTTCCTCCATTCCAGAAGCACCATCAGGACTCTTTACCACCATAGTGTCAGAATACCAAAGCAACTGATGGCAGAAGCTCTCCTGTTGCTGGATACCACTTGGTGGTGTAGGACTTTTTGGGGCATATTTTCTGCTCCTTTCCACAGACCTTCTTCTGCTATCCTTGTTGTTCATCTTGTAATGTGTTGTTATGTTCCTCTCTAGCTATTGCTTACAATTCATGTTTAGTGCTTATGGCTCCAATTTGTATTTTCCGTGACCTTCCTTGACTTTCCACATAGTCTTGACATTATTTGACTACTATTTGGCTGTCTGTTTGCCTATTACGAACTACAAAATCAGATTGTAAATTAGAAAGTCCCCGCCGACTATTGCATTATACCAACATTATACGACTTTGAGCTAATTTGTTAGTCATTGTTAACATGTCACTGTATTGTTAATTTAAAGCTACTTATCTGTAAGATAAAATAAATACAAAATAAAAATATAAATTATTTTTCAGTTTTGTATTTTCTGTATACTGATTACTAATTTTACAGTACATTGACGCTTTTTAAATAAATAAAAAATTAAAAAAAGAATTGTGTGTTATTTTCTGTATATCTAATCCATACTTTATTAATACCTATTTCTTCTTACACAGTCCATAAAATGAATGGCAGATTAAATACAGAGAGAATTTAAATAAATCATTACTGTGCTAACATTCCACCACAACTGCTTCCACCACTCTCTGTTCTGTGTGCACGTTTGCCCTTTAAATTGCAAAATCTCTCCCACCTTCAACCTCATAAATAGTTCCTGGTGTACTGTAGTTGTTGTTGCTCACGCTGATTTTTCCTTTGGGGTATGAAAAATCAATCATAGACCATCTGTTGTGAAAAATGAAAAGCTACAGCAAAGCCTTTTTATCTGGATGCTTAGCTGAAAATTATGATTTTTAGAAAATACGAACACGATGATGCACTTGTTTTTTTTTCCATTCAGCATGAAAAGTTTTACAGTAAATGTCCAGAAAATGTCCATAAGTTAGTAAACATTGCTTTATTTTGTATTATATTTATTTTTTTATTTTATTTTGGTATGCTGGTCATAGACAGGTGAGTAAAATGATACTTTGATATCTGAGCTCTGATGACTTATTCCAGAGAAATCCATGTTTTTCTTAAGATGTAAATGAGCTGTTAAGATCTATGGGCAGGACATAGATCTCCCCGAGAATCTGCCTCCACATTTAATATAAGCTCTGGATGCAGATTCTCTGGGAGATCTATGTCCAACTCATATATCTTAAAAGTTTATATTCATATTAAGAAAAACGTGAATTTCTCTGGAATAAGAAATCTGATTCCAGATATCAATGTATCAATGTAAGTACGGTTTAATTGAGATTATTAAAGGAGTCTGTGTCATTTTTCAATTAAAGGACTACTTTTTTCTTGGTGTCTGTGTTTTTATACAATACAAAGGTGATATCAACCCCCGAACTGCGACAGGGCAAGTGGGAAGACCCGGGCAAAGCGCCAGAATTGGTGCATCTAATAGATGGGCCTTTTCTGGGCAGCTGCGTTCTGCTATTTTTAGGCTGGGGGGGACCAATATCCATGGCCACTTACCAGCCTGAGAATACCAGCCCCCGATGGCTGCTTTAGCAAGGTTGGATGTCAAAAATGGGGGGTGACCCAATGCAATTTTTTTTTAATTATTTATTTAAATACTGTAATTAAAAATGCAGCGTGCGGACCCCTCTGTTCTTGATAGCCAGCCTGGCTAACGCTGACAGCTGAGGGTTGCAGCCCCCAGCTGTGAGTTTTGCCTGGCTGGTTAACAAAAATACAGGGGAACCCACGTTTTTAGTTTTATTTTAATTATTTATTTACAGCGCAGGAGCAGCTGATGAATACTCCCATCCGCTGCTCCTGCTCTCACTGTTATTAGCAGCAGCAGGTGTTGTATGGTGGAAGCAGTTGTCCCATCAGCTGACACCAGTGACCGGAGGTTACCTGTATACCTTCAATCACAGCTGAGCGCTCGCACTGTCTTCTGACAGCGTGGGAACCGCGGCACTCTGACCGGCGGGGATGGTTTCAATGCCGATCAGAATCGATGTTTGCCACTCTGCCATGTGGATGTTCGGGACCCCAATTCAAGTGAATGGGGTCCGGTTTCTGGTCTGGGTACTGTGTGTTATGGTACCAAAACCCAAACTTTTTGTAACTGTTCGGTCGAACCCGCCGGACCCAAACATCCAGGTGTCCGCCCATCTCTATCTATTTACCCAGTTTTGTGAGGAAGAGTTAAAATGACTGAACTACTTCTCGCATAAAGACAGATTACTAAAAGTCTCCTTATATTTAATTTCAATATGTGATAAGATGGGATGTCTGGTTGTGTTACTGCAGACATGTGTGTTTCGAAATGAAATGGCTTCTTCCCACCCCAATCTCCTAAATTGGCAGGTCCCTCCATATTTGTCTGCTTTTTGTGCTGCCAATAGATTGGGCAGCATGAATCAGCTTAGAGGTTCCCTTTTAGTGTATTACACTATAATCAAATATTTGCTATTTTTTTTTAAATAAGGCTTTTCGTTTCCTTTTTTGCAGATTTTTTTCATATACCAGTCTTACACCTATATGTTTATTACTCTTAAACAAGTTATGTGATGTTTTCCTATTGCTATATGTTTGGCCCATACAAGTCTACGGGTGCATTAGCCAATGTGCCCTGATGGGAACACAACCCTAACAAGGGCGCTACTAAATCAACCATCAACTGTAAAGAAGAGGGCATAATGGGGAGATAAAGACGATTTAATACATTCCATTACTACATGGATATTGGTACATTGTCCGGAAAATCCTTTTATTACATTTTATATAACTAGAACTCAGATTGGCTGTATTAATATTCTATATTAATAAGTGAATATAATGCTCATGAAATGTCACGCTCGAGAAGACATCTAAGGGAAATTGCATTTAAATGACTGCATGTGCCTGATGACATTATATATGCATTGAATCTGGGTCACCAAAGAAGACCAAGTGCAAGAATTTCACAATGTGACGTCTTACGCTAACAAGGTTCACCTTATCCACCAATGCCAACACAGCAGCTGTTGTGGGAGTCTTTGTCTTCATATTACATGCATGTATGAACTTGGCTGCCTTACAGCCTTATACAGTAGCATTTAAAGCAAGACCATATATTTTGCTTTTCAGGGTTGTTTCTTTGAGCATTGAAATACTGAAAAATGAATGCAATTAAAACAGAATTTATATTTATAGCCAGATTAATTAATTATAAAAAAATATGTCAAATAATTATTAAGTGAAACTAGATTTATTTCATTGATGCATTTAAAGGGGACATTGAACCAACATATCAAAAATTGCAAACTATATAAAAGATTTTTCTGAAATTTTTAACATCCCCCTCCAGTGTTAACAAGAACCACATCTTCTTACCAGAAATGTGAAACTGATATAAAGATACAGAGCCAGGAAAGAAAGTGGTTAAGTTGTAAAATGGTATGTAGCAGGTGGGGCGGCAGCCATGGCCGAAGTTCTCATCTGCAGCCCGCCATGCTACAGGAACATAGGGATCCTGGATGGGTGTTTGTGCTGCTGTTACCTTGTCGATTCACATCCGTAGACCGCATGCCACCGCTTGACTTGGCAGGCCAGGACCAGATGGAATGGAGATGAATGAGAGAGAAAAAATAAATATTTTCTTGACTGAACACCTTGAGAGATGAGAAGTAAATGCATGAGATAGCAGGCACAACACTTTAAGAATACATCTTCTGCACAATCTAGAAGCAGGAACTTCAAGATTACACGTTGTGGTACATTACTTCCATTACATGTTACATAAGTCAAGCAAACTATTATGGGAACCTCCATATTCCCCTGTGAGGATCGTATAGGTAAAGGTGTGTCACTATGGCCTCAACTTCCATTTGACTTGTGAAAATCTCACTGGCTGAGGTACATCACTACAAGTCTTCAATACTATTCTGAAAGTCCATTCAATGAGGACCACACACTCCTTGCTGCAGCACTGCATCTTCATTTTCCCATAAGAGAACTTGTGTCCCAGCCTGGCCATATTTCCCTCAATGATCTTCACGCTTCTTATATAGTACTAGATGGTGGCCCGATTCTAACACATCGGGTATTCTAGAATATGTATTTATGTATGTATATAGCAGCCACATAGTATATAGCACAGTCCACGTATTATATAGGAGCCATGTAGTATATAGCAGACAAATACTACGTGGCCTGTGCTCACCGGCGGGACCTCCTCACCTCTCTCCCTCATCTGCATAGGTAAGCATACAACCTAGGTGTTTTCACTATTGCAGGGGTTACCCTAGCCATTAGGGTGCACTGGCTCCACTCCTTGTGCTAGGTACCGTTATAGCTGTGACGCTTTCACCTCATGCCATTACTTCTTACCACATGGTATGCTACATATAGTTTAAGCTTCACCGTTGTCACAGGGGATATCCTGGCTGCCAGTGTGCACTTGTCTTTTATTCTTGGCTAGGTCCTGTGTACGGCATTGCCGCCGCTGTTACAGGGGTCACCCTAGCTGTCAGTGTGCACTTGCCCTTTATTTTCTGCTATGCCCTGTCATGGTTGTGACCCCCCTCCCCCTTGTACTTTTTCTTCACCATATGTTGCTTACCGCTTACAGCCACACTATGACCATCTTCTATATTATGTCAGGGTGGTGAGATGTGAGGTGTTTATTGGTTTTTCCCCCCCTTTCGGTGCTTAATTGTGGTATACATTGTGACTATTACTGATGTCCATAGTTTTAACTTTTTTGTACTAATAAAGATCGTCTTATTTATACTGTCACTATATGCTCCTGGTTCTCCTCCTTTTCTTGTATTCATTGTTTGGAGCGATTATATTTATTATCTGGGTTATTACCACATATACTAGTACTCCTTCCCAGATTTTGTTGATATGTTTTCGGAATTTCGATTGGTTTTATATACTATGTGGCTGCTATATACATACATATTGTAGAATACCCAATGCGTTAATACAGGCCACGCAATATATAACAGTGGCCATGCAGTATATAATACAGCCACGTACTTTACATCACAGCCCACGCAATATATAGCAGCCACGCAGTATATAACACAGGCGACGTAGTATATAACACAGGCAACGCAGTATATAACACTGGCCACATAATATATAGCACAGCCCATGCAGTATATACGTAGTATATAACACTGCCACGTAGTATATAACACTGCCTACGCAGTATATAGCAGCCACATAGTATATAACACAGCCCACGCAGTATATAGCCACCACGTAGTATATAACACTGCCCACGCAGTATATAACAGTGGCCACATAATATATAGCACAGCCCACGCAGTATATAACACTGCCTATGCAGTATATAGCAGCCACATGGTATCTAACACAGCCCACATAGTATACAGCAGTGTGAGCACCATATCCCTGTTAAAAAAATAATTAAAATAAAAAATAGTTATATACTCACCCCCTGGGATCCACCAAAGCTCCGGCGATATGCGCGCAGCTGCCGCCATCTTCCATTCCCAGGATGCATTGCGAAATTACCCAGACCGCTAAGTCTTCTGAGTAATTTCGCAATGCATCGCCGGGAATGGAAGATGGCGGCCGGCGCGAGCGGATCGGCGGACTACGGAGGGTGAGAATAGTAGGTTTTTTGTTTTTTTATTATTTTTAACATTACATTTTTTTACTATTGATGCTGCATAGGCATTAACCCTGTGTGAGCGGTGACGGGAGGAGAGTATGCGGGCGCCGGGCAGTGACTGCAGGGGAGTAAGGAGCGGCCATTTTCTTCCAGACTGTGCCCGTCGCTGATTGGTCGTGGCTGTTTTGCCGCGACCAATCAGCAACTTGGATTTCCATGACAGACAGTGGCCACGACCAATGAATATCGGCGACAGAAAGAAGGACAGACAGAAAGATGGAAGTGACCCTTAGACAATTATATAGTAGATTGGTAATGTTTGCTTAAGGCCCCCTAGCCTGAGATAAGTAATACTTTTTCCACTTAGTCCTTCCTTTAGTCCTCTTTGCCTGAGATAAATTCTTCTGCCACTTAGTCCTTGTTTCCTTCACAACGTACTATCCAATAGAGGTTTCCCTTTTTCATGCACAAACGCTCATTTCACTGTAGGTCTGTAAGCAACATGACCATAGGTCCTTAACGTCTCAAAAATTCTTCCTTATCTCCCTAACAACAGTAACTAGTTTCCTCTTGCCTACTTAACTACTCTCATCCTAGGCTGGACCCAATAGTCAACCCTGTCTGTGGCCAACCCATCGTTGTAGGCCACAAACCGTATAAAACAACATTTAAAACATAGCAATGCATCATATAACCATGGGAACTTCAACAGTTTATGGGCGGCTTCTCCAATTCTTTGCAAGTACAATACAAGAAGTCTAACCTACAAAGACTCAAAATAAGTCTTGTGGAGGATATGGCAATCAGATAAACTTCTTCATTAAAAAAGGCAGAAAAAGTCAGCTAAGGAAATCCTCTGCACGGAGACTTGTGGTGCATCAAGGTATAGGTAGAAACAAAATTGGTAATCCAGCATCAGATCGCTCTCTTAAAAGCCATAATTTTATTGTGCAAAGGTTTAGAAAAAAGAAGTCGCAACTTCGCCACCACGAAAAACAAAAAATAGTTATGCAAACACGTTTCAGATAACTGTCCTTAATCGTTGTATGTTAGAATGTGAATGACACGGCGTGCTAAGTCATATCCTGTGGTATCGCCTGACAGGAGGGAACCAATTACCTAATAGGATGACAAAAGAACCAACATAACATCCATATATAATGAGATGCATGGCTAGACACACTAAAATAATGATATGCTTAATAACGTACAATTAAAAAAAAAAATACCTTCAAATTTATCAAGAAGAAATCTCCCAAAATAATATGCAAAAGCTATATAGAACAAACCCAAAGGTAAATATAGGAAAATATCTAAATTAATTTAGTGCAGCAATCAATGCAATATATTACAGGAAAAGAAATCAAACTGTATACCCTCTAAAGCGCATCCTAGTACCTTTCCTGTAAGCCATGTTTGTCATTAAGCAATCATTTTCTTGGTGCTCCCCTAAAATTTCCATTGCTCTTTCATTGGCAATACTGTCTGGTTCCTGGTTCTTTCCTATTTCTTATTCATTTTATGAACAAACACCAAATCTGCCAAAAAAAAAAGCGACAATTAATATTTTTTGATGGCTAAAAAAGTGAAGCCGTTATTTCTTCAACTTCCAAACACCAAACCTGTTGCCACTGCCTAAATGGGATAATTTTTGGACCACAACTTGTTAAAAAGCTATGGCTGCTTCTTCTTCTTTTGTAGAACTTACTGTTATATAGGTATGACATGTTCTCCTCCTGCTCTTGTTAGTGCAGCTTTCTTCACAGATTTCTCCTGTCCAAAAATTGGCTGGCAGTGGAGGAGTATGTGACCAGATCCTTCCATCAGCCTCCTCATATAGAAAGGCAGTTTTCTCTTGTGAGGTTTTCTGTTGGAGAAGACTACTTAACGGGTTAGATCACATGCTTCTCCACAAGAAGCCATTGTATTAAATGAAGAGGTGTGCAGTCTGCGAGGAAAGCTGCAGTAACAAGAGCAGAAGGAAAACCTGTCATACCTTCAGTGGGGAAAATAAGTATTTTATACACTGCCAATTTTGCAAGCTTTCCACCTACAAATGTAAATAGAAGGATACCTAATTTTTATCATAGGCACACTTCAACTGTGAGAGACAGAATCTTAAAAAATATCCAGAAAATAACATTGTATGATTTTTACATAATTTTGTCACATGAAAAAGTAGTTGATACAATAGAAAAATGGAACTTAATATTTGGTACAGAAACCTTTGTTTGCAATTACAGGGGTTAAGCGCTTCCCGCAGTTGTAGTTGTTGACCAAGTTTACACACACTGATTTTGGTCCACTCCTCAGCAAAAATCTTCTCCAGATCTTTCAAGTTTCTGATCTGTCATTGGGCAACATTGAGTTTCAGCTCCCTCAAAAGATTTTCGATTGGGTTCAGGTCTGGAGACTGGCTAGGCCACTGCAGGACCTTGAAATGATTCTTATGGAGTTACTCCTTAGTTGCCCTGGCTGTGTGTTTCACCTCATTTTCATGCTGGAAGACCTAGGCACAACCCATCTTCAATGCTCTTACTGAGGGATGGAGGTTGTTGACCAAAATCTCGATATACATGACACCATCCATCCTCCTTTCAATATGGTGCAGTCGTCATGTCCGCTTTGCAGAAAACCACTCTCAAAGTATGATGCTTCCTCCACCATGGCAGATGGTGTTCTTGGGGTTGTATTCATCCTTCTTCCTCCAAAAACGGTGAGTGGAGTTCTATTTTGGTCTCATCTGACCACATGACCTTCTCCCATGTCTTCTCTATATCATCCAGATGGTCATTGGTGAACTTCACATGGGCCTCAACATGTGTTGGCGTGAGCAGTGGGACCTTGTGTACCATGCAGGATTTTAATCCATAACAAAGTAGTGTGTCAATAATGGCAATATTTGAAACTGTGGTCCCAGCTCTCTTCAGGTTATTGGCCACGTCCTCCCTTGTAATTCTGGACTGATTCATGACCTATGTCAGAATCATCCTTACCCCACGAGGTGAGATCTTGGATGGAACTTCAGACGGAGGAAGATTGACAGTTATATTGTGTTTCTCCCATTTTCTCATAATTGTGCCAACAGTTGCTTCCTTCTCACCAAGCTGCATGCCTATTGTCCTGTATCCCATTCAAGCCTTGTGCAGGTCTACAATTTTGTCCCTGGTGTCCTTAGACAGCTCTTTGGTCTTGGCCATGGAGGAGAGGTTGAAATGTGATTGATTGTGTCGACAAATGTCTATTATACAAGTTCAAACAGGTGCATTTAATACTGGTAATGAGTGTAAAGCAGGAGGGATTCTTAAACAAAAACAATGAGGTCTGTGAGAGCCTACAATAAAAATTACAGACCTCTACATTCTTTGAAGGTGGGAACACTTGCAAAATCGGTAGTATATCAAATATTTATTTTTCCCACTGTATAAAATAGTAAGTGCTACAAAATCTTGTCCCCTACACCTAAAGGTGGACAACCCTTTTAAGAAGCTCGAAAGATCTTGGATACAGTCCTAGGAGACCTCAGAGTGCTACACACATCTTTTCACTTTAATGGACAGATGGCGGTACCTGGGTTGCGCTTGCTGAAATGAAGAATCATTGATAGCATAAAATTAAGGTTTTTATTACATTATTGAGTTTCAGCATCGGACTGGCTCCTTTTTCAAGGTAAAAATAAGATTACATTTGTTCATCTATTTTAAAAAACGTGCCAGTCCAGCTCCAAAATACGTTAATGTAATAAAAATCTTCATTTTATCCCTTCAAGGATTCTTAATCTCCGCAAGCGCAGCCTAGGTATTGTGAACTCTTCACTAAAGTGAATTGCTGTCTGAAATAATTTTTCCTACAGCCACAGATTCTAAGGATCTTATAGGTGTTGTCTCCATGCACAACCACCCCAGGTCAGCACTACCATCACTCTTACACTCTCAATTCTCTTGTGGGCTTACCCTATGGTGCATTTCTGATCTAACCAGAACTCAACACATGTATTTTCATGGCAATTGTAGACTTTACAGTACTTTTGATTCAATTTGAAGTGATTCATTATAAATCAAATTTTGGGGCAAAATTTGGCAAAGTTGGAGAATTCGAAAAGATTCACTTATCTCAATTACTGATGTTTGCAAAGTTTTGTGAACATACAGTTAGGGCAGTGAGAATCTGGAATTGCTTGCCTGAGGAGGTGGTGATGGCGAACTCAGTCGAGGGGTTCAAGAGAGGCCTGGATGTCTTCCTGGAGCAGAACAATATTGTATCATACAATTATTAGGTTCTGTAGAAGGACGTAGATCTGGGTATTTATTATGATGGAATATAGGCTGAACTGGATGGACAAATGTCTTTTTTCGGCCTTACTAACTATGTTACTATGTTACTATGTTACAGTGATCACTTAACTATCCCTTGTCTTTGTACAAAGCTGTCCCATGCAATTCCACTACGATCAATTGGTTATACTGGACATATAGCTTCTCTTTTCTCATGGGATTATAGCCACAAGTAGTGGGTAAAAGTAGAGTAACTAGCTTGATAATTACAAGATGATAGAGAAGGGAAGTGTTGCCTAATGTTATACCGTGGCTGACCTAGATTCACTCCTGGTTTAATAGTTTTCCTTTCATAATTAGGGTTTTGCCAATCTTTGTCATTTCTCTAAACCCATACATTCTCAATTAACACAACAGAAAAAGAACAACAGGACTGTATGCTGCTCGTGAGGTCAGTACTTGCTGGGATTATGGAACCAAAGAATCCTGAGTAGCATGTATTGATTGGGTCTGACAGTTCCTGCCACATTAAGCCTCACCACAGCTGTGATATAAAGGCGCTTAGAGCTGTTATCAGAAATACCATCCACTATCTTTAAAGATCATCAAAATTGTTTCAGAATGTATAAGAGTTATTGTCACATAATTTGCTCAATGAATTTCAACAGAATAAATCGGTTTAACATTTTAATGCTAGCTTAAAGGTCAAACACAAATAAATTAAGCATTTATCCTATGAATGTTATCATGTAAGGTCAATTTACTAAAAGATGTAGACTGCAGGACAAATAGCATTTCTCTAGTGCTTCATATGTTGGATGGGGCGCCTAAAAATACCAGTTCCTGGATCTTTTCCAGGAACTGCTGTCAGAGTCTGTGCATTTATAGAGTAAGCAGGAATTTTGCAGGTTATTAAGACAAAGTAGAGAATGATGTAAAGGTTTGTATTAAACCCAGAGCATGTATACCGTAACTGAGAGCCTCAGGTTGTACCCAATGGATGGTGGAAACGTCTTCACAAGCTCTGCAAGAAAAATCAGTGTAGGGCTGGATTTCATTGGTCCTACCAGAGGAAATTATTGTAAATGTTACCCTCCATCTACAAAAAAAAACATCTGTATACAGAGGACATATTATATTGTATCAGTTATGGTATAATAGTTTTTTTGAGTCAGCCCATAAAAAATACCTCGAGTGGCAAGTCATTGAATCGTAATGGAGTTGTCTTCTGCTGGACCTTTGGACCTCCTAATTGTGTAAGAGCATGGGTCCAACAGAAACTCCTTTGGTAGTCTAGAGCAGACTCGGGAGCCACATGTGGCTCGAAGGCAGTGTCGGACTGGGGTTCCAAGGGCCCACAAGTAACATTGACTTTGGAGGGGCCCACTTTTTACCTGAATACAAATGTTACACTACGCTCAATCACAAATTTACCTATATCTCTATATATAAACAAACTGGATAGTTTAATTAATGAATGAATGATGAAATGCTGTTTTTTTCTGTACAGAGTGAATCAAGTGAATTATGCCAAGTACTGCCAATACAATGGGGTTGGGGGCCCAGATCTACACAGGGGCCCACTGGGGGATTCCCCTGTTACCCTATGGGCCAGTCCGAGCCTGCTCGCAGGCCAATTTTGTGTGGCTTGAGGCAGCCTGCCAGCTTGGTGTGTTAGCACCAGGTTTACCAAAAGACTATGAAGAAAAGGTCTTTAGATGGTGACTTTTGTGATTAGTCCGGCACAGAAGAGCAGATCTGGATGTCTGTATACTGGTAGAGAGAGCAGGATAAAAACAGAAAAGTGGAGATAGGATGATGCCACAACTTAGAGGGGTGCTTGACCTGGGTGCAATAGTGTGGCAATGTGCTTACTGCAAGAATACCTCATACTTGGGGATGTTTGTACTATTACACTTATGCCACCTGTTTATTCTACTCTGAATCAGAAGTTTTCTTGCCACATAGGATATTACTGCACAAGCACTTTTTTTACTAATGACTGGGCGGTTGCAATGAGTGTTCCTATGGCCCTGCTGTCTCCTTTCCTGTGTATGTATTATTTGTTATTTTGTATGATTACTATTTGATGGTGACCCCCCTGTTTCCTACTTTTTGGACTCTTAATAAAATATATACCTTTTTATCTTAATGTATCCGATGACTCCTTGTTTCTCCGAGTATATACAGTATGTATGCAATTTTGGAGTGGATACTTATTTGATGGGCTATTTTTAGCCCAGGTGTTGGCATTAATATGTCACTGAGGTTTCTTTGTTTGCTAATTGTTTCTGTGTCTTTCACAGTTGACCTCAGTCCTATAATGGATTTTCACGCATGGGACCATACATGGCGTGCGTTCATAAATGACAATATGCAGGATGAGACAGATGGGGGTACTGTGGGACCAGATAAGGATTTACAGGGCGCAATAAATAAATTTAAGGACTTACTCAGGAAGCGGACACACATTTGGTGGAACCATGCGTTTTTAGAGAAATATATACAAAGGGATCTCATTCCAAGAGGATACAGGTCTTTCTGTCTTTCCCAATTGATGATGAAAGTTTTAAAAATAAATGGGAAACCCTTACAAATACATGTTCTAAGGGATTCATGGAGCTTTTAAAAAATATGAATTATGACTCTCTTACTACTCTTGAGTCTGAGATTGAGGCACTACAGATCACTTTCCGTAGAGATATGACCTCCGAGTCTCTAAAACAACTTAATGAGGAGATTGATGTTCTTTCCCAAAAATGGGCACATGAAATACAGACTACTAAGGCCAAAAAATTTCAGAGGGATGTGGAGGATAAGAGGTCTTCACATCTTACAGATGGCGGAATACATATGACCGATCAAGGTTTGCAATTTAGAAACCCCTCACAATCAAGATCACGGTCTGCATCTATGAAATCTAATGTCTCAGGGGATGATGAATTTATACCCAAGACGTCGACACAAGGTGGTCCCACAGGAAAAACGCACATGTATAAACGCACAACTAGACAGACATCTAAGACCAAAACAGGAGCACCACCTGATTCCCAGGGGGGTTGCAGGTAGTCTATCTATCTTCTCATGTTTTGACTTATACTCAATTGAAATTGTTATCAAAGGGTTTTTCGTTCTCACCAACTAATTCATTTAATTGCTTTACAGCTATAACAGATTTGAAGCTGTTCTCACGTAAATTGTTATTGAAAAAGCTACATCACAAGCGAGCGTCCCTTGAGCCTTTGAATGAGGTCGAGAGAGAGACACTTCAAAACTTGGAGGACCTCCTAGATGAACAGGTTGGTCCCTATAATAGTAGGTTTCCACCCTCTTCCCTTCCCAGATCAACCAGGTCCCCCCCTTGTCTCTGAGTCCAGCCATTGAGATCTTTAATAAATGTGTTACTGAGGACTTCAAGAAACTTTCAACTAGATGGCAGTTTGACAATCTTACCAATGAGGATGTGATAACTCGGCAAGTGCTAGATGGGCTTATGGTTAAATCTCCAAAAATTCCAACATTTTATTTACTGCCCAAAATCCACAAGAATGCCCTCGACCCTCCAGGGCGTCCTATTGTGTCGGGTATTGGAGCCTGTGTAACCCAATATGCCAATTTATTGATTTTTATTTAAAACTTATGGTAAAAGTTTTGCCATCATATGTGCGGGACACAACGGACACCCTGGCTAGGGTAGATGGTATTCTTATGGACCATGACACTTTGATGGTCACTGCTGATGTGGAGAGCCTCTATATGTGCATTGAACATGAACATGGCCTGAGCGCTGTCCGCCTCTTCCTGGGGGCCTCCGACCGTGACGGCCTGTCATGTGATTTTGTCCTCGAGTTGCTGCGCTATGTCCTAACCCACAATTTCTTTGTCTTTGTCTATAAAGATCACTTACAGAAACGCGGCACAGCCATGGGCGCGGCCTGTGCGCCCTCATATGCAAACCTCTTCCTGGGCTCCTGGGAGAGGTGCATTTTTGGCGACGGGGGCCCACAGGCCGCCTCCCATGTGCAGTGCTGGCACAGATATATAGATGATATTTTTTTCTTGTGGGACTGGATGGCGCAGCAGCTTGGGGAATTTATGGGGACGCTGAATCAGAACTCTTTAAATATTCACCTCACTTATACATTTGACGTCAGGAGAGTTAACTTTCTTGACATCAGTTTTGAGGTTGATCTGTCTGGACATATTCAGACAGATGTTTATCGTAAACCTACAGCTGTCAATGCTCTGATTCATGCGTCCTCTGCTCACAATCCTTCCACTATTAGGGCCGTCCCGGTCGGACAGTTTCTTAGGATGAGGCAGATCTGCTCATCTGACGCCAAATTTGAAAAACAGGCCTCTGATCTAAAATCCCGATTTGCGGCATGCAGTTATTCCAAACGGTGCATCAAGCAGGGATATCAGAGAGCCAGGGCTACTCCACGATGCGACCTTCTTAAACCCTCCAGAGCTAGATCTCGTAATGTTAATTAATAATGGACCAATGAGGTTTATATCCACATTCAATCATGAATGGGAGGATATGAGACAGATTCTTAAAAAGCATTGGTCGATTTTGAGTATCGAACCATCCCTGGGAACATTTCTTGGTGACTATCCCTCCATGACTGCGAGGAGATCAAAAAATCTTAAAGACCTCCTGGTGAGGAGCCATTACACCGCTACCTCTAATTACACATTTGGTTCCAAGGGTCCAACCCCTGGTTCCATGTCATGCGGTCGCTGTCTTGCCTGCCCAAATGTCTTGCGCTGCACCACATTCAGTTCATCAGATGGTAAGAAACAATTTGAGATTAGACATCGAATATCATGCAGTAGCATGAAGGTCATTTATTATGCCACTTGTGGCTGCTCAAAAATTTACATCAGACTTACATCAAGAGAACTGCGTGTTCGGATAAGAAAGCACGTGCGGGGCATTTGTGCGGCCAAGACAGCGACCGACATTACCCTTCTGAAGACGATCCCCTGTCACTTTAGACAGTATCACAATAGTGACCGATCCTCATTTAAGGTGAGGGGGATTGATACCATCCATTTAGGGATTGGGGGGGGAGATTATAAAAAGGCCCTTGCACAGGCGGAAGCAAAATGGATAGTGTTATTGGATACAATGACCCATAGGGGCCTAAATGAGTCACTATCCTTTGCTTCATTTCTGTGATTCGCTATATAATTCCCAATGTGTTTCTATGCTCCTGAGTATCCTAAGATTTATTTTTCCCACATATCCCCGACTTATGGTGTTAGTTTGGTTTTATTTTCTTAATCGTTTTTAACAATATTTTTTTTTCTTTTATTTTCCTTATATGTTTGCAACAGGACTGATGTTGTGCTTTTCATGGTTGTTTGATATATCGTCATTTATACCATCTTCATAACTGGCCGATGGCGTCATAATGTCTTCATATCTGGACAAGTGAACTATAGAATGTATTGCTACACGTCCATCTTTCTGATATATGGGAGAGATACATCTTTTGTAATTGTATTTGATGTCCATTACCTGTAAAAATTGTATTGTTATATTATAACACATTGGTCTTATAATATTTATTGTATATGACATGGGTAGTGAAATGGTTGCGATACCGTTATAATTGTGAAGATTTGTATATCACCCTTAAGATTATCTAATTGTAACATTCTGGCACTGAATTGGTTACTTTCTTTTACATTGGTGGTGAAGTGGTGGTGCGCATGCGTGCCGCTGCTCCGGTCTCCTGGTGGATGTCAATGCATCATGTTTGTCTTGCTTGCAGGAGCAGGGACTTCCTCTTTCTCCCCGCGCCTGCGCAGTGATACATGACGCCGAGATAGGCCTTCCAGGACCTGCGAGACGCGCCGCTTTCTAACCACACCGATTGGCCATCATCACACCATGTGACTCCTCATGTGACCATAAAAGGTCCTTGTTGCTGCTATACCACATTCCCCTTTATAAAGCGGCATATTGAACACGCAAAACGCGCAGTAATCTAACACTGGCCCAGGGTCTTTTCACTCATGCTCCTGCCCGTGGTAAGTGTCCTCCTCATACTGGGGGATGTTTGTACTATTACACTTATGCCACCTGTTTATTCTACTCTGAATCGGAGGTTATCTTGCCACATAGGATATTACTGCACAAGCACTTTTTTTTACTAATGATTGGGCGGTTGCAATGAGTGTTCCTATGGCCCTGCTGTCTCCTTTCCTGTGTATGTGTTATTTGCTATTTTGTATGATTACTATTTGATGGTGACCCCCTTGTTTCCTACTTTTTGGACTCTTAATAAAATATATACCTTTTTATCTTAATGTATCTGATGACTCCTTGTTTCTCCGAGTATATATGTATGCAATTTTGGAGTGGATACTTATTTGATGGGCTATTTTTAGCCCAGGTGTTAGCATTAATATGTCACTGAGGTTTCTTTGTTTGCTAAGAATACCAAAAGGGTATACATTGGAAACCTATGGACGTAAGTATACTGCCTATTAGGGGGAAGAACCAAAAAAGAAAATCCGTTCAAATAAATTGCTTAGCCATAGTCATAATATAAACCATAGAGAAAGGAAAAATAGAAACTAGAGCATATAATAAACAATGAATGATCTTTATTATAGATTCATAAAAACACAAAAAGACAGGTAAGAACTGATTAGCAACAGTGGGGGAGGGCAGCGACACCAAAGTGTCACGTCCACACAGGAGTCACAATTTATGCAATAAGTAAATATATCTAGGTAGACAAAGAAACCAGGGAGGACAAAGACCACAAAACGGGGTGTCATAAAAAAAATAACCATATAAGGGGATTCATGGCAAAATATACACAGTAATAGATCATGTGGGGCAGTATAAAGTGCTTGTGCAAAGGATGGACAGAGTTATATCAATGTTGAATATAAATAGAGCCAACCACATGATATACAGTTAAATTATAGCAGCTAATAAGTGTGGTCTAAGACCAGATGTAAATACACCCAAGTTTACAGATAAATTTGAAAGATATTAGATAAATATAATCCAAGAAACAGATCTGAAGGAGGAAGTGGATGAAGCGGGCCCCAACACACGTTTCGTGTATGGCTTCCTCTGGGGGCGTTAGTGTCCTAAGAGGGAAGGCACAGAGTTTTGGTGTGCTTTCTGTGAGGTTGTCATTATTTTGGGACTGTAGAGCTTTTGGTGTCAGGATTCAAACCTAGCAGCTCCTGTGCACCAGTCGGCAGCTCTTCCTTCCGAGCTATTCAGCTCGCTGGACAGTTATTATTATTATTATTATTTATTGTTATAGCGCCATTTATTCCATGGCGCTTTACATGTGAGGAGGGGTATACATAATAAAAACAAGTACAATAATCTTAAACAATACAAGTCATAACTGGTACAGGAGGAGTGAGGACCTTGACCGCGAAGGCTCACAATCTACAAGGGATGGGTGAGAATACAGTAGGTGAGGATAGAGCTGGTCATGCAGCGGTTTGGTCGATCGGTGGTTACTGCAGGTTGTAGGCTTGTCGGAAGAGGTGGGTCTTCAGGTTCTTTTTGAAGTTTTCGATGGTAGGCGAGAGTCTGATGTGTTGTGGTAGAGGGTTCCAGAGTAGGGGTGATATGCGAGAGAAATCTTGTAAACGATTGTGGGAAGAGGAGATAAGAGGGGAGTAGAGAAGGAGATCTTGTGAGGATCGGAGGTTGCGTGTAGGTAAGTACCGGGAAATGTGGTCACAGATGTATGGAGGAGACAGGTTGTGGATGGCTTTGCATGTCATGGTTAGGGTTTTGTAGTGGAGTCTCTGAGAAATGGGGAGCCAGTGAAGGGATTGACAGAGGGGAGAGGCCGGGGAATAGCGGGGTGACAGGTAAATTAGTCGGGCAGCAGAGTTTAGAATAGATTGGAGAGGTGCAAGAGTGTTAGAGGGGAGGCCACAGAGCAGGAGGTTGCAGTAGTCAAGGAGAGAGATGATGAGGGCATGGACTAGGGTTTTTTCAGATTCTTGGTTGAGTAATGTACGGATTCGTGAAATATTTTTGAGTTGAAGTCGGCAGGAAGTGGAAAGGGCTTGAATATGTGGTTTGAAGGAGAGATCAGCGTCAAGGATTACCCCGAGGCAGCGAGATTGTGGGACTTTGGGAGAGTGGGCAGCCATGCACTGTAATGGATAGGTTCATTGGGAGGGTCACGTGAGATGGGGGAAAGATGATGAATTCTGTTTTGTCCATGTTAAGCTTCAGAAATCTAGCGGAGAAGAAGGATGAAATAGTGGACAGACATTCAGGGATTCTGGTTAGTAGGGAGGTGATATCTGGTCCAGAGATGTATATCTGTGTGTCATAGAAGTGATACTGAAAGCCATGAGATTCTATGAGCTGTCCCAGGCCAAAGGTGTAAATGGAGAAGAGCAGGGGCCCAAGGACTGAACCTTGTGGGACTCTGACAGATAGGGGGCGAGGTGAGGATGTGGTGTGTGAGTGGGAGACACTGAATGTCCGATCTGTTAGGTATGATGAGATTTAGGATAGGGCAAAGTCTGTGATGCTAAGGGATAAGAGGGTCTGTAATAATAGGGAATGGTCCACTGTGTCAAAGGCAGCTGACAGGTCAAGGAGGAGGAGGACAGAGTAGTGTCGCTTGCTCTTGGCAGTTAAGAGGTCATTGGTGACCTTAGTTAGGGCAGTTTCAGTGGAATGGTGTGACCGGAAGCCAGATTGTAAGCGGTCAAAGAGGGAGCAAGAAGAGAGATGGGAGGACAGTTCAATGTAGACGTGTTGTTCCAGTAGTTTGGAGACATAAGGGAGAAGTGATATAGGGCGATAGCTAGATACAGAGGATGGGTCAAGAGAAGGCTTTTGAGGATAGGTGTGATGGAGGCATGTTTAAAGCTTGAGGGGAAAACACCAGTTGTTAGTGATAGGTTGAAAAGATGGGTTAGGGTTGTGATTGAGACTGTGGTGAGGTTTGGGATGAAGTGGGATGGGAGTGGGTCAAGTGCACAGGTGGTGAGATGCGATCTTGAGAGTAGAGTGGAGAGTTGATCTTCTGTAATGGTGGAGAAGTTGGTTTTGGAGGCGGAGGGCTGGGAAGTTGGGAGGAAGGGCTCTGGGGGTTGTTGACCAAAACTGTCTCTGTTGTTGTCAATCTTCTGCTTGAAAAATGAGGCAAAGTCTTCAGCTGAGATAAGTGGGGAGGGAGGAGGTGCTGGGGGACGGAGAAGAGAATTGAAGGTGTTGAATAACTGTTTAGGGTTGTGAGACAGGGAGGATATGATAGATGAGAAGTAGGTTTCTTTGGATGTGGCGAGTGTGGTCTTGAAAGTAGTGAGGGACTGTTTGAATGTGATGAAGTGCTCGTTGGAGTGGGATCTTTTCCATCTGCGCTCAGCAGCCCTGGAAGCTCACCTCAGTTCTTTGGTCAGGCTGGTGTGCCAGGGCTGTCTGTTGATTTTGCGAGCTTTGGTATGTGTTAGGGGGGCAGCAGATTCCAAAGCTACAGCTATTGTGGTGTTATATTGAGCGGCAGCGTAATCCGCATTGTGTATGGAACTTATGTCTGTGAGAGGGAGGAGGGATTCAGAGAATGAATGTAGGTCAAGATGTTTAAGATTTCTGCGAGGGTGTGAAAGTTTATGGGGTGGGGATTGTAGACATGGAGTGGAGAGAGATGAGAATGTGAGAAGGTTGTGGGTAGAGAGAGGAAGAGGTGAGTTAGAGAGGTTAGATAGGGAGCAGAGGCGGGTGAAGATGAGGTCCAGTGTGTGACCATCTTTGTGGGTGGCTGCAGAAGACCATTGAGTGAGGCCAAAGGAAGAAGTGAGAGATAGAAGTTTAGTGGCAGCTGAGAGGGAAGTGTCAATGGGGATGTTGAAGTCACCCATGATGATAGTGGGGATGTCCGCGGAAAGGAAATGAAGTAGCCAGGTGGTGAAGTGGTCAAAGAAGGTGGTGGCTGGTCCTGGGGGGCGGTAAATGACAGCCAGTTGGAGGTTGGAGGGGGAGTAGATGCGCACAGAGTGCACCTCAAGGGAAGGGAGGGTAACAGAGGGTGGCAGTGGGATTGGGGTGAAGAAGCAGTTATCTGACAGGAGAAAACCAACTCCTCTGCCATGTTTGCTGCTGGGGTGGGGGGACAGTTCTGTGCTTATCCAAACACTTGAACCTAAATTGTTGCTGATTACTCCTCCCTGAGTTTCCTGTTGGTTACCACCCTGCGTTCCTGATTGGCTCATTATGATTGCACGCCCTATTTAAACCTGGCCTCGCACTCAGTTCCTTGTGTGATTATTGAGCTACCTGTCCTTAGTCAAGCTTCCTTCCAACTGCTATTCCTTCAAAAGACACTGCTGCTCCAGGTAAATGACCCCTGGCTTCCTTAACTACGATTCCTGCTTATTCCTTCAAACTACATTGCTGTACCTGTGTATCGACTCCTTGGCTATTCCAGACTACTCTACCTGCCAGGTGCTGCCCCTAGTGGTTGCAATATCACTACTCCAACCAGGTCAGTAGTCTGTAACATTTGGTGTCACTATGGCATAAGTGAGAGGTGTCCCGCTGAATGTGGCCCGCAACCATCTATCAGATCTGAATGTGACTCTTGAAGTAATAAAGGCTGAGGATCCTTGGTCTAGAGTATGTTTGCCAACTCTACTGAAATATTGTGGAAACTCCTGGAAAAAGGCAAAGCCCTCAATGCTTCCTTTGTAATGTCAGATGCTGCATCTTTAGCTACCAAAACATCCAAATGCACATTTGGCAAAAATAGAGAATTAATCATTAGAAAGTATATATTTCCATCATGCTATGGAAGATGGCACGGTGGGGCTGAATTACTGCTCAAGTAGCCACTTATGTGAACCAGCAGCCAATATAGAAAAAATGTATAAAAAAGTGAATTAAAAATAAATAAGGTTGCAGTCATTCACTTGGTTGACCACTGATACCATTAACCTAAATAATTTACGTACACAACATACAAAGACCATTCACATATGTTTTATGAAGGAAGCCAATCACACTTTAAAGGTTTAACCCCTTCAAGTCGCGGCCCTTTTTCATTTTTGCGTTTTCGTTTTTCACTTCCCTCCTTCCCTGAGCCATAACTTTTTTATTTTTCCGTCAATTTGGCCATGTGAGGGCTTATTTTTTGTGGGACAAGTTGTACTTTTGAACTACACCATTGGTTTTACCATGTCTTTTACTAGAAAACGGGAAAAAAATTCCAAGTGCGGTGAAATTGCAAAAAAAAAGTGCAATCCCACACTTGTTTTTTGTTTGGCTTTTTTGCTAGGTTCACTAAATGCTAAAACTAACCTGTCATTATGATTCTCTAGGTCATTACGAGTTCACAGACACCTAACATGTCTAGCTTATTTTTTATCCAAGTGGTGAAAAAAAATTCCAAACTTTGCTTAAAAAAAAAAAAGTGCCATTTTCCGATACCCGTAGCGTCTCCATTTTTCGTGATCTGGGGTCGGAGGAGGGCTTATTTTTTGCATGCCGAGCTGATGTTTTTAATTATACCATTTTTGTGCAGATACGTTCTTTTGATCGCCCGTTATTACATTTTAATGCAATGTCACGGGGACCAAAAAAACGTAATTCTGGCGTTTCGGATTTTTTTCTCGCTACGCCGTTTAGCAATCAGGTTAATGCTTTTTTTTAATTGATAGATCGGGCGATTCTGAACACGGCGATACCAAATATGTGTATGTTTAATTTTTTTTTATTGTTTTATTTAGGATGGGGCGAAAGGGGGGTGATTTAAACTTTGATATTTTTTATATTTTTTTCATATTTTTAAAAACATTTTTTTTTTACTTTTGCCATGCTTCAATAGCCTCCATGGGAGGCTAGAAGCTGGCATAGCCTGATCGGCTCTGCTAAATAGCAGCGATCATCAGATCGCTGCTATGTAGCTGAAATGCAGGTGTGCTGTGAGCGCTGACCACAGGGGGGCGCTCACAGCAGGCCTGCATCAGTAACCATAGAGGTCTCAAGGACCTCTATGGTTACCTTCCTGATGCATCGCCGACCCCCGATCATGTGACGGGGGTCGGCGATGACGTCATTTCCGGCCGCCCGGCCGGATGCTGTAGTTAAATGCCGCTGTCTGTGTTTGACAGCGGCATTTAACAGGTTAATAGCGGCGGGTGAATAGTGATTTCACCCGCCTCTATTGCGCGCACATGTCAGCTGTACAAAACAGCTGACATGTCGCAGCTTTGATGCGGGCTCACCGCCGGAGCCCACATCAAAGGGGGATTCACGGCATGCGCAGTACATGTACGGCGCATGTCGTGAAAGGCAATTAACTAGTATATGTGCTACTGAAAATATCATAGCCTGTTTAGTGTACATATAGGTAGGTATGTTCTGCAAATCCATAAACTCCCAGATTTTCAGGCACGATTCATATAATCCACATTTTATCTGTCAGCAAGTGTTTGCTATTTAATCTAAAAGTATCATAATGTAGGGGCTGAAAAATATAAAATATAGGGAGACCCCACAAAAATGACATAGGGTCCCCCTATATTTTTTGGCCAGAAAAGCTAGGCAGACAGCTGCGAGCTGATATTCATAGCCTAGAGAGGGGCCATGGATACCAGTCCGCGGCCGCCCCAGAAATGGCGCATCTGTAAGATGCGCCTATTCCGGCACTTAGCCTCTCTCTTCCCACTCCCGTGTAGCGGTGGGATATGGGGTAATAAGGGGTTAATACTACCTTGCTATTGTAAGGTGGCATTAACCCCTTTCTGACCTTGGACGGGATAGTACGTCCGAGGTCAGATCCCCTGCTTTGATGCAGGGCTCCGCGGTGAGCCCACATCAAAGACGGGACATGTCAGCTGTTTTGAACAGCTGACATGTGCCCGTAATAGGCGCGGGCAGAATCGCGATCTGCCCGCACCTATTAACTAGTTAAATGCCGCTGTCAAACGCAGACAGCGGTGTCATGATAAGGTAATTCAGTACCACAATGGACATTGAGGTCAGAGCACATACAGTGACCTGACAATAACCCAAAAACATAGAACGAACTCTGAGACGTGGAAACTCTGCTGACCGCAATCCCTAATCCTCACCAACACACTAAAGGCAGCCGTGGATTGCGCCTAACGCTACCTATGCAACTCGACACAGCCTGAGAAACTAGCTAGCCTGAAGATAGAAAATAAGCCTACCTTGCCTCAGAGGAATACCCCAAAGGAAAAGGCAGCCCCCACATATAATGACTGTGAGTAAAGATGAAAAGACAAACGTAGAGATGAAATAGATTTAGCAAAGTGAGGCCCGACTTTCTGAACAGAGCGAGGATAGGAAAGGTAACTTTGCGGTCAACACAAAACCCTACAAAAACCACGCAAAAGGGGCAAAAAGACCCTCCGTACCGAACTAACGGCACGGAGGTACACCCTCTGCGTCCCAGAGCTCCCAGCAAGCAGGAAAAAACAAATAGACAAGCTGGACAGAAAAAAACAGCAAACAAAATAGCAAAGCGGAACTTAGCAATGCAGAGCAGCAGGCCACAGGAACGATCCAGGAGGAAACAGGTCCAATACTAGAACATTGACTGGAGGCCAGGATCAAAGCACAAGGTGGAGTTAAATAGAGCAGCACCTAACGACTTCACCACATCACCTGAGGAAGGAAACTCAGAAGCCGCAGTACCACTTTCCTCCACCAACGGAAGCTCACAGAGAGAATCAGCCGAAGTACCACTTGTGACCACAGGGGGGAGCTCTGCCACAGAATTCACAACAGTACCCCCCCTTGAGGAGGGGCCACCGAACCCTCACCAGAGCCCCCAGGACGACCAGGATGAGCCATATGAAAGGCACGAACAAGATCGGGAGCATGGACATCAGAGGCAAAGACCCAGGAATTATCTTCCTGAGCATAACCCTTCCACTTAACCAGATACTGGAGTTTCCGTCTTGAAACACGAGAATCCAAATTCTTCTCCACAATATACTCCAACTCCCCCTCCACCAAAACCGGGGCAGGAGGATCAACAGATGGAACCATAGGTGCCACGTATCTCCGCAACAATGACCTATGGAATACGTTATGTATGGAAAAAGAATCTGGAAGGGTCAGACGAAAAGACACAGGATTAAGAACCTCAGAAATCCTATATGGACCAATGAAACGAGGTTTAAACTTAGGAGAGGAAACCTTCATAGGAATATGACGAGAAGATAACCAAACCAAATCCCCAACACGAAGTCGGGGACCCACACAGCGTCTGCGATTAGCGAAACGTTGAGCCTTCTCCTGGGACAAGGTCAAATTGTCCACTACATGAGTCCAAATCTGCTGCAACCTGTCCACCACAGTATCCACACCAGGACAGTCCGAAGACTCAACCTGCCCTGAAGAGAAACGAGGATGGAACCCAGAGTTGCAGAAAAAAGGCGAAACCAAGGTAGCCGAGCTGGCCCGATTATTAAGGGCGAACTCAGCCAAAGGCAAAAAGGACACCCAGTCATCCTGATCAGCAGAAACAAAGCATCTCAGATATGTTTCCAAGGTCTGATTGGTTCGTTCGGTCTGGCCATTAGTCTGAGGATGGAAAGCCGAGGAAAAAGACAAGTCAATGCCCATCCTACCACAAAAGGCTCGCCAAAACCTCAAAACAAACTGGGAACCTCTGTCAGAAACGATATTCTCTGGAATGCCATGTAAACGAACCACATGCTGGAAGAACAATGGCACCAAATCAGAGGAGGAAGGTAATTTAGACAAGGGTACCAAATGGACCATCTTAGAGAAGCGATCACAGACCACCCAAATGACTGACATCTTTTGAGAGACGGGAAGATCTGAAATAAAATCCATAGAGATATGTGTCCAAGGCCTCTTCGGAATCGGCAAGGGCCAAAGCAACCCACTGGCACGAGAACAGCAGGGCTTAGCCCGAGCACAAATCCCACAGGACTGCACAAAAGTACGCACATCCCGCGACAGAGATGGCCACCAAAAGGATCTAGCCACCAAATCTCTGGTACCAAAGATTCCAGGATGACCAGCCAACACCGAACAATGAACCTCAGAGATAACTTTATTCGTCCACCTATCAGGGACAAACAGTTTCTCCGCTGGGCAACGATCAGGTTTATTAGCCTGAAATTTTTGCAGCACCCGCCGCAAATCAGGGGAGATGGCAGACACAATTACTCCCTCTTTGAGGATACCCGACGGCTCAGATAAACCCGGAGAGTCGGGCACAAAACTCCTAGACAGAGCATCCGCCTTCACATTTTTAGAGCCCGGAAGGTACGAAATCACAAAGTCAAAATGGGCAAAAAACAGCGACCAACGAGCCTGTCTAGGATTCAACCGCTTGGCAGACTCGAGATAAGTCAAGTTCTTATGATCAGTCAAGACCACCACGTGATGCTTAGCTCCTTCAAGCCAATGACGCCACTCCTCGAATGCCCACTTCATGGGCCAGCAACTCTCGATTGCCCACATCATAATTTCGCTCAGCAGGCGAAAACTTCCTGGAAAAGAAGGCGCATGGTTTCATCACCGAGCAATCAGAACTTCTCTGCGACAAAACAGCCCCTGCTCCAATCTCAGAAGCATCAACCTCGACCTGGAACGGAAGTGAAACATCTGGTTGACACAACACAGGGGCAGAAGAAAAACGACGCTTCAACTCTTGAAAAGCTTCCACAGCAGCAGAAGACCAATTGACCACATCAGCACCCTTCTTGGTCAAATCGGTCAATGGTTTAGCAATACTAGAAAAATTGCAGATGAAGCGACGATAAAAATTAGCAAAGCCCTGGAACTTTTGCAGACTTTTCAGAGATGTCGGCTGAGTCCAATCATGGATGGCTTGGACCTTAACAGGGTCCATCTCGATAGTAGAAGGGGAAAAGATGAACCCCAAAAATGAAACCTTCTGAACACCAAAGAGACACTTTGATCCCTTCACAAACAAAGAATTAGCACGCAGGACCTGAAACACCGTTCTGACCTGCTTCACATGAGACTCCCAATCATCCGAGAAGATCAAAATGTCATCCAAGTACACAATCAGGAATTTATCCAGGTACTCTCGGAAGATGTCATGCATAAAGGACTGAAACACTGATGGAGCATTGGCAAGTCCGACTGGCATTACTAGATACTCAAAATGGCCCTCGGGCGTATTAAATGCAGTTTTCCATTCATCGCCTCGCTTAATACGCACAAGATAATACGCACAAGATAATACGCACCACGAAGATCTATCTTGGTGAACCAACTAGCCCCCTTAATCCGAGCAAACAAATCAGATAACAACAGCAAAGGGTACTGAAATTTAACCGTGATCTTATTTAGAAGGCGGTAATCTATACAAGGTCTCAGTGAACCATCCTTCTTGGCCACAAAAAAGAACCCTGCTCCTAATGGCGACGATGACGGGCGAATATGCCCCTTCTCCAAGGACTCCTTCACATAACTCCGCATAGCGGCGTGCTCAGGCACAGATAAATTAAATAGTCGACCTTTTGGGAATTTACTACCAGGAATCAAATCGATAGCACAATCACAATCCCTATGCGGAGGTAGGGTATCGGACTTGGGCTCATCAAATACATCCCGGTAATCAGACAAGAACTCTGGAACCTCAGAAGGGGTGGATGACGAAATAGTTAGAAATGGGACATCACCATGTACCCCCTGACAACCCCAGCTGGACACAGACATGGATTTCCAATCTAATACTGGATTATGGACTTGTAGCCATGGCAACCCCAACACGACCACATCATGCAGATTATGCAACACCAGAAAGCGAATAACCTCCTGATGTGCAGGACCCATGCACATGGTCAGCTGGGTCCAGTACTGAGGCTTATTCTTGGCCAAAGGCGTAGCATCAATTCCTCTCAATGGAATAGGACACTGCAAGGGCTCCAAGAAAAACCCACAACGCCTAGCATACTCCAAGTCCATCAAATTCAGGGCAGCGCCTGAATCCACAAATACCATGACAGAATACGATGACAAAGAGCAGATCAAGGTAACGGACAGAAGAAATTTTGACTGTACCGTACCAATGGTGGCAGACCTAGCGAACCGCTTAGTGCGCTTAGGACAATCAGAGATAGCATGAGTGGAATCACCACAGTAGAAACACAGCCCTTTCAGACGTCTGTGTTCTTGCCGTTCAACTCTCGTCAAAGTCCTATCGCACTGCATAGGCTCAGATTTAAGCTCAGGTAATACCGCCAAATGGTGCACAGATTTACGCTCACGCAAGCGTCGACCGATCTGAATGGCCAAAGACATAGACTCATTCAGACCAGCAGGCATAGGAAATCCCACCATGACATCCTTAAGGGCTTCAGAGAGACCTTTTCTGAAAATAGCTGCGAGCGCACCTTCATTCCATTGAGTGAGTACGGACCACTTTCTAAATTTCTGACAATATACCTCTATCTCATCCTGACCCTGACACAGAGCCAGCAAATTTTTCTCTGCCTGATCCACTGAATTAGGTTCATCGTACAGCAATCCGAGTGCCAGGAAAAACGCATCGATATTACTTAATGCAGGATCTCCTGACGCAAGAGAAAATGCCCAGTCCTGAGGGTCGCCACGTAAAAAAGAAATAATGATCCTAACTTGTTGAACTGGGTTACCAGAGGAGCGAGGTTTCAAAGCCGGAAATAGTTTACAATTATTTTTGAAACTCAGAAATTTAGTTCTATCTCCAAAAAACAAATCAGGAATAGGAATTCTCGGTTCTAACATAGAATTCTGAACCACAAAGTCTTGAATATTTTGTACTCTTGCCGTGAGCTGATCCACACATGAAGACAGACCCTTAATGTCCATCGCTACACCTGTGTCCTGAAACACCCAAATGTCTAGGGGGAAAAAAAAGGCAAAACACAGTGCAGAGAAAAAAAAATGGTCTCAGAACTTCTTTTTTCCCTCTATTGAGAATCATTAGTACTTTTGGCCTCCAGTACTGTCATGATAAGGTAATTCAGTACCACAATGGACATTGAGGTCAGAGCACATACAGTGACCTGACAATAACCCAAAAACATAGAACGAACTCTGAGACGTGGAAACTCTGCTGACCGCAATCCCTAATCCTCACCAACACACTAAAGGCAGCCGTGGATTGCGCCTAACGCTCCCTATGCAACTCAACACAGCCTGAGAAACTAGCTAGCCTGAAGATAGAAAATAAGCCTACCTTGCCTCAGAGGAATACCCCAAAGGAAAAGGCAGCCCCCACATATAATGACTGTGAGTAAAGATGAAAAGACAAACGTAGAGATGAAACAGATTTAGCAAAGTGAGGCCCGACTTTCTGAACAGAGCGAGGATAGGAAAGGTATCTTTGCGGTCAACACAAAACCCTACAAAAACCACGCAAAGGGGGCAAAAAGACCCTCTTTACCGAACTAACGGCACGGAGGTACACCCTCTGCGTCCCAGAGCTCCCAGCAAGCAGGAAAAAGCAAATAGACAAGCTGGACAGAAAAAAACAGCAAACAAAATAGCAAAGCGGAACTTAGCTATGCAGAGCAGCAGGCCACAGGAACGATCCAGGAGGAAACAGGTCCAATACTAGAACATTGACTGGAGGCCAGAATCAAAGCACAAGGTGGAGTTAAATAGAGCAGCACCTAACGACTTCACCACATCACCTGAGGAAGGAAACTCAGAAGCCGCAGTACCACTTTCCTCCACCAATGGAAGCTCACAGAGAGAATCAGCCGAAGTACCACTTGTGACCACAGGAGGGAGCTCTGCCACAGAATTCACAACACAGCAGCATTTAACTACCGCTTCCGGCCGGGCGGCCGGAAATGACGTCATCGCCGACCCCCGTCACATGATCGGGGGTCGGCGATGCGTCTCCATCGTAACCATAGAGGTCCTTGAGACCTCTATGGTTACTGATCGCCGGTGGCTTTGAGCGCCACCCTGTGGTCGGAGCTCACAGCACACCTCCATTTCTGCTACATAGCAGCGATCAGCAGATCGCTGCTATGTAGCAGAGGCGATCGAGTTGTGCCTGCTTCTAGCCTCCCATGGAGGCTATTGAAGCATGGCAAAAGTAAAAAAAAAAGTTGAAAAAAATGTTAAAAAAATAAAAAAAATATAAAAGTTTAAATCACCCCCCTTTCGCCCCAATCAAAATAAATCAATAAAAAAATATCAAATCTACACATATTTGGTATCGCCGCGCTCAGAATCGCCCGATCTATCAATTAAAAAAAAGCATTAACCTGATCTCTAAACAACGTAGCGGGAAAAAAATTCGAAACACCAGAATTACGTGTTTTTTTTGTCGCCGTGACATTGCATTAAAATGCAATAACGGGCGATCAAAAGAACATATCTGCACCGAAATGCTATCATTAAAAACTTCATCTTGGCACGCAAAAAATAAGCCCTCAACCGACCCCAGATCACGAAAAATGGAGACGCTACGAGTATCGGAAAATGGCGCAATTTTTTTTTTTTTTTTTTTAGCAAAGTTTGGAATTTTTTTTCACCACTTAGATAAAAAATAACCTAGTCATGTTAGGTGTCTATAAACTCGTAATGACCTGGAGAATCATAATGTCAAGTCAGTTTTAGCATTTAGTGAACCTAGCAAACAAGCCAAACAAAAAACAAGTGTGGGACTGCACTTTTTTTGCAATTTCACCGCACTTGGAATTTTTTTCCCGTTTTCTAGTACACGACATGCTAAAACCAATGATGTCGTTCAAAAGTACAACTCGTCCCGCAAAAAATAAGCCCTCACTTGGCCGAATTGACAAGTTATGTCTCTGGGAATGAGGGGAGTGAAAAATGAACACGGAAAAACGAAAAATCCCACGGTCATGAAGGGGTTAAGCCAGATTAATAATGGAAAGGCGTCAATAAGACACCTATCCATTATTAATCCTATTAAAGTGTAAAAAAAAAACACAGACAAGAGAAAAAAAAAATTAATGAAATAATGACACACTTTTTGTCAAGTTCTTTATTGCACGCTCAATCCACCTGAAGACCCTCGTCCTGCAAAAAAAATAAAAAAACCAAACCAAATTCATACTCCCTGTCTGCAGAAATCTCATAACAAGTGTCCCACGACGATCTGCCATGGAGAACAGAGACATCCGGAGATGTGTTTGCTCTCCACGGATGCAGCAACACACTGACGAGAGCTACGGCTCCTGTCAGTGTGTAACTGCGCATGCGCGAGTTTACCGGCGTTCATTGACCCTGGTAGTCTCGCTTTAAGGCACTGCTGCATGGGAAAGTGCCGTAAAATGAGACACCGAAGCCGCAAAACTCCGGTAAACAACGCGATACACTGCCAGGAGCATGGTAGTGTATCGCCGGAGAGCAGCCGATCGGCGTGGGACACTCGTTGGGATATCTGTGGACAGGGAGTATGGATTTGTTTTATTATTTTTGGACTTTTTTTTCTAGGGGATCGAGGGCTTCGCGTACCTGTGTGCTGTATGGTGAGTATGTATTCTATGTTATTTGTTGTATGTACTGTCTGTCGTGTATGTTACATGTATTGTACATGTGTATTGTATGTGTATGTGTTTTCTGTTTTACTAACTGTATTAGTAATTGTACTGAGTCACCGGACACAGGAACTACTCTCCCATCCTAATACCAGATGGGAGCAGTAGTCCCATACGGCGACTCAGTACAATCAGGTGGCACTATCGTAGCATGGGGACACACACACAGAGACAGACACACACACAGACTTCACACACAGAGACACACACAGACAGACACACACACATACATACCAGGTCAATCAGACATCCGACATCAATCCCCATGCGACGATAGGACTCCATGACGGGGACAGAGACTTCCGACTGTAGCTCCGCCCACTCACTTCCTCCCGCCTGACATCACTTCCGATTTGCAGCGTTTTTACACCCAAACCCACAGAAAAAACACTGATCTTTTTATATCTGCGGTTTTGCTGCGAGTTTTGCTGACACATTGGAAGTCAATGGGTACAAAATCGCTGCAGATCTGCACAAAGAAGTGACATGCTGCGGAATGTAAACCGCTGCGTTTATGCGCGTTTTTTTCCACGGCATGTGCACAGCGGATTTTCTTTTCCATAGGTTTACATGGTACTGTAAACCGCATGGGAAACTGCTGCAGAAACCGCAATGTGTGCACATACCCTAATTCCAATGATGTGTCACTTACTGGTCTATGTGCTATTGTTTCAATAAAATCAGCGATTTGTCAGCAGGAGATTATCACTACAGGACTAGTTGTCTGGTGCCTCCAAGTCCTCCTGCTCTCTCACAACAGATTATCAGCTTTCTGACAATATACAGTTAGGGCCAGAAATATTTGGACAGTGACACAATTTTCGCGAGTTGGGCTCTGCATGCCACCACATTGGATTTGAAATGAAACCTCTACAACAGAATTCAAGTGCAGATTGTAACGTTTAATTTGAAGGGTTGAACAAAAATATCTGATAGAAAATGTAGGAATTGTACACATTTCTTTACAAACACTCCACATTTTAGGAGGTCAAAAGTAATTGGACAAATAAACATAACCCAAACAAAATATTTTTATTTTCAATATTTTGTTGCAAATCCTTTGGAGGCAATCACTGCCTTAAGTCTGGAACCCATGGACATCACCAAACGCTGGGTTTCCTCCTTCTTAATGCTTTGCCAGGCCTATACAGCCGCAGCCTTCAGGTCTTGCTTGTTTGTGGGTCTTTCCGTCTTAAGTCTGGATTTGAGCAAGTGAAATGCATGCTCAATTGGGTTTAGATCTGGAGATTGACTTGGCCATTGCAGAATGTTCCACTTTTTGGCACTCATGAACTCCTGGGTAGCTTTGGCTGTATGCTTGGGGTCATTGTCCATCTGTACTATGAAGCGCCGTCCAATCAACTTTGCAGCATTTGGCTGAATCTGGGCTGAAAGTATATCCCGGTACACTTCAGAATTCATCCGGCTACTCTTGTCCGCTCTTATGTCATCAATAAACACAAGTGACCCAGTGCCATTGAAAGCCATGCATGCCCATGCCATCACGTTGCCTCCACCATGTTTTACAGAGGATGTGGTGTGCCTTGGATCATGTGCCGTTCCCTTTCTTCTCCAAACTTTTTTCTTCCCATCATTCTGGTACAGGTTGATCTTTGTCTCATCTGTCCATAGAATACTTTTCCAGAACTGAGCTGGCTTCTTGAGGTGTTTTTCTGCAAATTTAACTCTGGCCTGTCTAATTTTGGTATTGATGAATGGTTTGCATCTAGATGTGAACCCTTTGTATTTACTGTCATGGAGTCTTCTCTTTACTGTTGACTTAGAGACAGATACACCTACTTCACTGAGAGTGTTCTGGACTTCAGTTGATGTTGTGAACGGGTTCTTCTTCACCAAATTAAGTATGCGGCGATCATCCACCACTGTTGTCATCCGTGGACGCCCAGGCCTTTTTGAGTTCCCAAGCTCACCAGTCAATTCCTTTTTTCTCAGAATGTACCCAACTGTTGATTTTGCTACTCCAAGCATGTCTGCTATCTCTCTGATGGATTTTTTCTTTTTTTTCAGCCTCAGGATGTTCTGCTTCACCTCAATTGAGAGTTCCTTTGACCGCATGTTGTCTGCTCACAGCAACAGCTTCCAAATGCAAAACCACACACCTGGAATCCACCCCTGACCTTTTAACTACTTCATTGATTACAGGTTAAAGAGGGAGACGCCTTCAGAGTTAATTGCAGCCCTTAGAGTCCATTGTCCAATTACTTTTGGTCCCTTGAAAAAGAGGACGCTATGCATTAAAGAGCTATGATTCCTAAACCCTTTCTCCGATTTGGATGTGGAAACTATCATATTGCAGCTGGGAGTGTGCACTTTCAGCCCATATTACATATATAATTTTATTTCTGAACATGTTTTTGTAAACAGCTAAAATAACAAAACTTTTGTCACTGTCCAAATATTTCTGGCCCTAACTGTACAGTGTGCACAGAAAACTGCCAATCACTGGTGTAGGTGGAATTATACACAGTTCATGATTCAGAGCAATGCTAGATCTGCAACAAAGAAAATTGAGTGATATATATCTCCGGAATCAGGGTCTCTGTCCCTACATAATGATGTTCTCAGATGAGATAGCAAAACAAATGCTGACAGAATCCCTTTAAGTGATCATGGTATGACATTAACAAAAATGTTTTGCCAAGTAGATAGTACCTCAGAGAGCAGAGTTTGCTAATATAATTTTGTGAGGTCAGAGGTGGCAATGTAACTATCCCCAACCTCTAAGCATCCATCCTAGTTATAGGGTAGGAAATCACATGTATTAATTTGCCTAATATTGGTGTGAGATTCTAAGGGGGCAGAGAGGTGGCAAGTAGAGACTCTCAATCTCTCCAGGGCTTCATGATATCTATATGGTACAGTTTTATTGGTTTTCTTTTTCTAGTCTTATATACCGTATATACTCGAGTATAAGCCGAACCGAGTATAAGCCGACCCCCCTAATTTTGCCACCAAAAACTGGGAAAACTTAATGACTCGAGTATAAGCCTAGGGTGGAAAATGCAGCAGCTACTGGTAAATGTCAAAAGTAAAAATAGATACCAATAAAAGTAAAATTAATTGAGACATCAGTAGGTTAAGTGTTTTTGAATATCCATATTGAATCAGGAGCCCTGTATAATGCTCCATAAAGTTTATGATGGCCCCATAAGATGCTCCATATTAAAATATGCCCCATATAATGCTCCATAAAGCTTAATAATGGCCCCATAAGATGCTCCATAGACACATTTGCCCAATATAATGCTGCACAAATGTTGATTATGGCCCCATAAGATGCTCCATACAGACACTTGCCCCATATAGTGCTGCACAAATGTTATGGCCCCATACAAACACTTGCCCCATATAGTGCTGCACAGACGTTATGGCCCCATAAGATGCTCCATACAGACACTTGCCCCATTTGCTGTTGCAGCGATAAAAAAAAATCACATACACACCTCTCCATCGCTCAGGCCCCCGGCACTTTCAATATTCACCTGACTTCGTTCCAGCGCCGCTCCGTCTTCAGCACTGACGTTCAGGCAGAGGTCATGCACTAACCACGTCATCGCACCCTCTGACCTGAGCGTCACTGCACAAGACGGTGAAGACGGAGCGGCAACCGGAACGAGGAGCAGGTGAATATCGCGCAGCACTCCCCTCCTTCCCCGTTATACTCACCTGCTCCTGGCGCTGTGCAGTCCCTGCTTCCCCGGCGCCGGCAGCTTCTCCCTCTACTGAGCGGTCACCGTTACCGCTCATTACAGTAATCAATATGCGGCTCCACCCCTATGGGAGGTGGAGACGCATATTCATTACTGTAATGAGCAGTACCATGTGACCGCTCAGTACAGGAAGAAGCTGCCGGCGCCGGGGAAGCCAGGGTCCTGCAGGGACCGCACCAGGAGCAGGTGAGTATTATTAGACAGCCCCCGCTCCCCCTCCCCTGCCGACCCCTGGGAATGACTCGAGTATAAGGCGAGAAGCGGGACTATCAGCCCAAAAAATGGGCCGAAAATCTCAGCTTATACTCGAGTATATATACGGTATATATAATTTACTTCACTCACCTTTTAATCTACGGTATTTTAATTGGATCTTGCCACTTTGCTAAAAATTTGCTTTCCACTGTATGGACCAGTATTATCGCGCAAGTACCAGAGATGAATTGTGTAACCTGGGCAACACTATTGTAAATTCAGCTCTGAGTTTGTTGGGCCCTGTCTAGGTGCCCTTTCTTCTCCATTGGCACAACACTAGCTTTTCAGTCCTACATTTGTGTAACATGTCCCACTACACTTCTATGGGGTCAGCTTTCACTTTCCAATATCTCTTTAGCTGGCTGCGCACTGCTGCTCGTTCGTGCCAAACTGCCTGCTGCGCACACTTTTCTTTTTATATCAACCCTCCTACCTGAGTCAAGAGGTTGGTCCTGCTCCTTATTCCTTCCCCCGGGCAACAATGGAGGCAGCCTCAAAAGTTCCGGACCCGGCTCAGTGCAGGCACCTGCAGCTCGGTCTTCCTCCTTACATGTTGTCCATTTTTCATGGACTGTTTGATAGAAGAAGGTTGCAAAACCTCCACAATTTAAATTTTAATTTGAGAAAAACTCTGATCAAAATCGGACATATTTCCATGATTATCTGCGGACTGCTTGGTCCGGATAAAATCATGGAGATGAGAATGGCCCCAAAGACCATCTCAGATGCTAGTGCTATTAGTGAAGACCAATGATAGCACTCATATGGGAAAATCGGATTTCTGAATGAGGCCTAAAGTAGAGTTTCATGAGTTTTGACATACGAGAAAATCACAGATGGTAGAAACTCGCATACTGACCAAATACTGATGGGGAAAAAAATAGATGTCTGAGTGAAATCTAAAGGCCCCCATGCAGATTAGACTAATGTAAGCCGAACCCGTCAACATCGATGAGTTTGGCAAACAAACAGTCTCATGTCAATGGGGGTGATGACCGACTGATCGTGAGGGGAAATGTTCAAATATGTCAGATTTCGGACTACCAGTTGCATTTTTCTAATGACCAATGTGTCAACATTCTAATAGAGAACACAGGAGCACTCTCCCTGTGTGTGGGACAGTTGGCTGTTGGCCGTTCGATTGCCCGAGGCATCTTTCATCTGTCAGCCATCTAATGTGTATGGGAACAGAACAGAGATAACATGGTTAATTAAAGGTAGACGATAAGTGCTCGTTATCTATTCTGCAAAGCTGCTCTAAATGGAATAAGTTGTACCTGGTTCTGCTTTTCTTGCTAAATAGTTTGGCGTTTCTGTGTCTAGACTTTGGTTACTTTAATATTGATCTTGTACAAAATCCTAATGGAAAGTAGTGATGGTCGTACAGGGTTTGTTTTGCTCTTGTATCAAGAGTGCTGCAAATATATCTAGTGGAAAATGTGACAACGCAAGAAAGCTATTGTATTTTTTATTCTACATATATGTAAGCAAATTGCAAGTACGCTACAAACACAGGTGTGGTATGTATTATTGAGTAGAACAAATATCCGTCACTTGATCCAGATGGGTCTATACTTACAACTGAATCATTGAGGGTCCAAGAAGTGTTTGCAAATGTATTATCTCGCTGCAAGTTTTGGATAAATAATTAAGACTCTGGGAAGGCAAGATTAATAAATTATTCCAAATCACCATGGCACCTGCAATAAAATAATCATAAAACTATAAAACATAACCAAAGCCAGTAGTCAGCAACATGGCCATACAAAGTGAAGTACATGAATAAAATAAATCAAATATTTACGTTCGGCGCATTCCGTGACTGATTTGTCGGAATTATTGTTTTGTTTATTTGTTGTTGTTTTTTGGGGGTGGGATGTATATAGTAGCTTCTGATGCTAGTTAAAAGGATTGTCTTAGCTTGTCATTCTTTTTTTTTTTTAATCTGTGGATGTTCAGTTCTTCTACAGCTCAACCAAAGGGAAATGCAGCATTGTACAGGGCATATGGAACTCAATGGGCCACCCATATACTGCATGGACATGCTGGGTCCTCCAGTGCAAGCAAAGCATATTATAGCTACTCTCCAATGAGTTTAAAGGGATTGTTCTGGCTTATCACAAATGTCTTCAGACACTCTATGTTACTGCAGACTTGCTAATCTTCTCATTGCTAATCACAGCGCGCATAGTGGCTGAAGACTTTCATGATAAGCCTAGACAACCTCGTCCACAGAGCGCAGTCGCACGACCACTCCATCCACAGCTGCCAGTGTTGCACACGAGGTGTCCCATTATCGAAAAGCTAGTGGTAAGCGTCAGCAGGCTGTGTTACAAATGAAGTGTTTGGGCGACAACAGACACACCACGGAAGCACTTGCCGAGTACTTGCAGCAGCAAACTCAGTCATGGCTGGGCAGTGTACATCTTGAGGCAGGCAAGGTAGTCAGTGATAACGGATTTCCGAAATGAAACACATACCTTGCCTGGCTCACACCTTGAACCTGGTGGTGCAGTGCTTCCTTAAGAATTACCCTGATATAACAGCCCTGCTCCTGAAGGTGCGCAGACTTTGCTCGCACATCCGCCGGTCGCCCGTACACTCCAGCCGTATGCTGAACCATCAGCGATTGCTGAATCTTCCCCAGCACCGCTTAATAATCGACGTTGCAACAAGGTGGAAGTCCACACTGCACATGGTTCAGAGGCTGTGTGAACAGAGGCATGCTGTAATTAATTTGTGGGAGGATACACATACACGGGCAGGCAGTTGGATGGCAGACATGGAGTTGTCTGGTGTGCAGTGGTTGAAGCTACAAGACTTCTGTCAAGTCCTTCAGTGTTTTGAGGAATGCACACGGCTGGTAAGTGCAGATGACGCCATCATAAGCATGAGCATCCCACTAATGCATCTGCTGATGCAAAGTTTGACGCACATTAAGGAGCTGGCGTCTGCAGCCGAGGAGGAGGGAAGGCTTGATGACACTCAGCCCTTGTCTGCTCAGGGAACTCTCCTGGACGAGGTGGCGGACGAAGAGGAGGAGGAGGAGGATGATGGGGATGAATATTTATGGGAGGAGGATGCTTATCAGGGGGCAATAGAAACTGGTGGTGTTGCAAGGTCAGGTACAGGGTTTTTGCGGGACACAAGTGATGTTGATTTGCAAGAAAGTGCTCCTCAACCCAGCACAAGCAGTGAATTGACACCAGGATCATTGGCCCACATGGCTGAGTATGCCTTGCATATCCTAAAAAGGGACTGCCTCCTGGATCCACGATATAAAGGAAAATTACAAAATATGCCACATGAAAACTTTGAGCAAATATTGGCTACGAAACAAGCAACTCTTGTAGACCATTTGGTTCAGGCATTCCCAGCACACAGCAGCCGTGATGGTACTCACATGAGCCGTAGGGGGCAACATGGCAGAGGTGTTAGAGGTGCACAAATCCGAAGTGGCGTTGGACAGAGGGGTTTCATGACCAGGTTGTGGAGTGATTTTGCAATGTCTGCAGACACAACAGGTACTGCTGCATCGATTCAAAGTGACAGGAGACTGCATTTGTCCAATATGGTTACGAACTACTTTTCCTCCCATATTGATGTTCTCCCTCACAGGTCATTCCCCTTTGATTACTGGTTATCTAAAATACACACCTGGCCTGAAATGGCAGAATATGCATTGCAGGAGCCCTGCTGCTAGTGTGCCATCAGAATGAGTCTTCAGGGCTGCTGGTTCAATACTGACCGAAAAAGGACACGTCTGGCTACCCAGAATGTTGATGATCTAACCTTCATTAAAATGAACCAATCATGGATTTCAAATTATTTTGCCCCACCTTTCCCTGCTGACACATAGCTTGCCTGAAAAATGTCTTGCTTTTGGCCTTATCTTACTGACTTCTCCAATTCCTCCATTTGCAGCTGCTGAATGTCCACCATAGGCCATTTTTATACCTCCCTAAATGGGCTGACTCCCCCCACAGGGCAGTGGTCACCACCTGGCGCAAGCACCCGTGCGAGTGCCGTTTGCCTGGACAGGTGGGTGTGCCCACTCTTGGGCGACGGCGCTGGCACAGGGTCCCTCATAGTACAATGAAGTTTCTCTGACGGCGGTGGTGCACAACCAACGTCAGACACACCGTCGTAATATGAGGGGCCCTATGCCAGTACCGCCGCCAACGAGAGAGTGTTCCCCCCAGCTCGAACAGTGCTCTACCACTTGCAACACTTGCCTCTCCCTGCTCCACCACTGTGTAGTCTGTGCTGTTAAATCCTTCAATGGCACTGCCATTGCTAATTTGTTGAAATGATAGATGATAGTAAAAATATATAGCGGCCCTGGCCTCCATTTAGACCAGTTAATACTTTGCGCCTACTACTAGGGTTGAGCGAAACGGGTCGTTCATTTTCAAAAGTCGCCGACTTTTGGCAAAGTCGGGTTTCATGAAACCCGATCCGACCCCTGTGCGGGGTCGGCCATGCGGTACGCGACTTTCGCGCCAAAGTCGCGTTTCAATGACGCGAAAAGCGCCATTTCTCAGCCAATGAAGGTAAACGCAGAGTGTGGGCAGCGTGATGACATAGGTCCTGGTCCCCCCCATCTTAGAGAAGGGCATTGCAGTGATTGGCTTGCTGTCCGCGGCGTCACAGGGGCTATAAAGGGGCGTTCCCGCCTACCGCCATGTTACTGCTGCTGATCTGAGCTTAGGGAGAGGTTGCTGCCGCTTCGTCAGAAGCAGGGATAGCGTTAGGCAGGGTCCATTAACCACCAAACCGCTTGTGCTGTAGCGATTTCCACAGCCCAACACCACCTTCGGTGTGCAGGGACAGTGGAAGCTACATTTTTTTTTTTTTTCCTCAGCGCTGTAGCTCATTGGGCTGCCCTAGAAGGCTCCCTGATAGCTGCATTGCTGTGTGTACGCCGCTGTGCAAACCAACTGCTTTTTTCAAAGCACAAATCCTCTTGTTCCTTCCTTTCTGCACAGCTATCTTGTTTGTTTGTCCACACTTTTTATTTAATTTGTGCATCAGTCCACTCCTTATTGCTGCCTGCCATACCTGGCTGAGATTACTGCAGGGAGATAGTAATTGAAGGACAGTTCCTTTTTTTTTTTTTTTTTTTTATTTTGTGGGAGATTAAAGGGAACCTGTCACCCCGTTTTTTGAGATTGAGATATAAATACTGTTAAATAGGGCCTGTGCTGTGCGTTACTATGGTGTATGTAGTGTACCCTCATTCCCCATGTATGCCGAGAAATACATTACCAAAGTCGGCGTTTTCGCCTGTCAATCAGGCTGGTCTGGTCAGGTGGGCGTGTTCACAGCGTTCTTTTCTTCCCCAGGTTTCCGTTGGTGGCGTAGTGGTGTGCGCATGTCCAAGGTCCGGATTCCCTGTGCCCACGTGAAGACACAGCGCGCGATCTGCGCTGTCATTCCTTTCATCGGTGCGGGCGGCCATCTTCCTGGGGCCGCGCGTGCGCAGATGTAGTGCTCTGCTGCACGGGGCTTCAGGAAAATGGCCGCGGGATGCCGCGCGTGCGCAGAAGAGATCGCGGCGGCCATTTTCCCAAAGCCGAGATGCAAACTCGGCTTTGGGAAAATGGCCGCCGCGATCTCTTCTGCGCACGCGCGGCATCCCGCGGCCATTTTCCTGAAGCCCCGTGCAGCAGAGCACTACATCTGCGCACGCGCGGCCCCAGGAAGATGGCCGCCCGCACCGATGAAAGGAATGACAGCGCAGATCGCGCGCTGTGTCTTCACGTGGGCACAGGGAATCCGGACCTTGGACATGCGCACACCACTACGCCACCAACGGAAACCTGGGGAAGAAAAGAACGCTGTGAACACGCCCACCTGACCAGACCAGCCTGATTGACAGGCGAAAACGCCGACTTTGGTAATGTATTTCTCGGCATACATGGGGAATCAGGGTACACTACATACACCATAGTAACGCACAGCGCAGGCCCTATTTAACAGTATTTAAATCTCAATCTCAAAAAACGGGGTGACAGGTTCCCTTTAAGATTGGCATTTCTGCTAGAGTGCCATCCCTGTCTGTGTCATCTCTCACTCAGTGGGCCATAGAAAGCCTATTTATTTTTTTGCTTGATTTGGGTTCTAAAATCTACCTGAAAAAATCACTACATCAATCATTGGGAGAAAAATATTGGCCTCAGGGCTTGTGTGCCACTCCTTACTCCTGTGTGTGCCATCTCTCAGATAGTGGGCCATAGAAAGCCTATTTATTTTTTTGCTTGATTTGGGTTCTAAATTCTACCTGAAAAAATCAATAAATCAATCAGTGGGAGATTAATATTGGCCTTTGGGCTTGTGTGCCACTCCTTACTCCTGTGTGTGCCATCTCTCACTCAGTGGGCCATAAAAAGCCTATTAATTTTTTTGATTGATTTGGGTTCTAAATTCTACCTGAAAAAATCAATAAATCAATCAGTGGGAGATTAATATTGGCCTTTGGGCTTGTGTGCCAGTCCTAAGCGTGCCATCTCTCTCTCTCTCAGATAGTGGGCCATAGAAAGCCTATTTATTATTTTTTTTATTGGGTTTATAAATTTTCCCTGGAACAAAAAAAAAAAAGTGGGAGATTAATATTGGCCTCTGGGCTTGTGTGCCAGTCCTGAGCGTGCCATCTCTCTCACAAATAGTGGGCCATAGAAAGCCTATTTATTTTTTTGGTTGATTTGGGTTCTAAATTCTACCTGAAAAAATCAATAAATCAATCAGTGGGAGATAAATATTGGCCTCTGGGCTTGTGTGCCACTCCTGACTCCTGTGTGCGTCCTCTCTCACTCAGTGGGCCCTACAAAGCCTATTTTTTTTTATTTGTTTTCTAAATTCTCCCTGAAACAATCATTTTATTTTATTTTGTTTCTAAATTCTTCCTGAAAAATTCATTTTTTTGTATTTTTTTTTTCTAAAGTCTCCCTGAAAAAAAAAAAAAAATCAAATCAGTGGGAGATTAATATTGCCCTTTCTGCTTGTGTGCCAGTCTTGACTCCTGGGTGTGCCATCTCTCTCTCTCTCTCCAATTGTGGGCCATAGAAAGCCTATTTATTTTTTTGCTTGATTTGGGTTCCAAAATCTACCTGAAAAAATCACTAAATCAATCAGTGGGAGATAAATATTGGCCTCTGGGCTTGTGTGCCACTCCTGACTCCTGTGTGCGTCATCTCTCACTCAGTGGGCCCTAGAAAGCCTATTTTTTGTTTTATTTGTTTTCTAAATTCTCCCTGAAAAAATCATTTTATTTTATTTGGTTTCTAAATTATTCCTGAAAAAATCATTTTTTTTGTATTTTTTTTTCTAAAGTCTCCCTGAAAAAAAAAAAAAATCAAATCAGTGGGAGATTAATATTGCCCTTTCTGCTTGTGTGCCAGTCTTGACTCCTGGGTGTGCCATCTCTCTCTCTCTCCAATTGTGGGCCATAGAAAGCCTATTTATTTTTTTGCTTGATTTGGGTTCCAAAATCTACCTGAAAAAATCACTAAATCAATCAGTGGGAGATAAATATTGGCCTCTGGGCTTGTGTGCCACTCCTGACTCCTGTGTGCGTCCTCTCTCACTCAGTGGGCCATAGAAAGCCTATTTTTTTTTTTATTTGTTTTCTAAATTCTCCCTGAAACAATCATTTCATTTTATTTGGTTTATAAAGTCTTCCTTAAAAAATCATTTTTTTTTATTATTTTTTTTTTCTAAAGTCTCCCTTTTAAAAAAAACAAAACAAATCAGTGGGAGATTAATATTTACATTTGCGCTTCAGTGACAGTCCTGCGTGTGTGGCATCTCTCTCATTTGTTGCCACCAACAACAGAGTGTGTAACATTGTGCCTGATTTTCTTTGTGGTCTCACCCACCTGTAAAGGGGTAGCTAAATCATACTGAAGTTATAGCTCACCGTGTAAGTTGTGTGACAGCAACAAATACCGTTAGTTTGGTAACGTTTTTAAAACAATGAGGAAGTCTGGTGGAAGAGGTCGTGGCCGGGGGCGTTCATTGTCAGCTGGTAATGAGGGTAGTGGTAGTGGTGGAGCATCAGGTGGTCTTGGGAAAAAAAATATTGCACCTAAGTGTGGAGCTGTGGAGCCAGGTTCATCGTCTGGCTACACAAGGCCTCGAACGCTCCCTTTTCTGGGAGTAGGAAAACCGCTTTTAAAGCCGGAGCAGCAAGAGCAAGTTTTGGCTTATCTTGCTAACTCAGCCTCTAGCTCTTTTGCCTCCTCTCGTGAAACTGGTAAAAGTAAAAGCAGCGCGTCGTTAGTGGATGTTCACGGTCAGGGACAAGTCGCTTCCTTGTCCTCTTCAGCAAAAACAACGACAGAGAAGAATGCAGCAGGCGACACAACGGGGTAACTCCATGGAGCTCTTTACACATACCGTCCCTGGCTTAGAAAGTGAAGCAGTTAACAGTCCATGCCCATTACAAGTTGAATCTGACATGGAGTGCACTGATGCACAGCCACAGCCAGACTACTATGCTGGTCCTTTGACTCAGACCACAACATTGCCCTCGCAGGGTGCTGATCAAGAATCAGACCCTGATGAGACTATGTTGCCCCATCACGAACGCTATACCACCGACCGACACGGTGACACAGACGAAGTTGCACACGAGCTACAAGAAGAGGTAATAGATGACCCAGTTCTTGACCCCGATTGGCAGCCATTGGGGGAACAGGGTGCAGGCGGCAGCAGTTCTGAAGCGGAGGAGGAGGGGCCGCAGCAGGCATCAACATCGCAACAGGTTCCATCTGCCGGGCCCATATCTTGCCCAAAACGCGTGGCAAAGTCAAAACCTGTTGGAGGACAGCGTGGCCATCCGGTTAAAGCTCAGTCTGCAATGCCTGAAATGGTATCCGATGCTAGAAAGAGTGCAGTCTGGCATTTTTTTAAACAACATCCAATTGATCAGCGCAAAGTCATCTGTCAAAAATGTTCAACTACCTTAAGCAGAGGGCAGAATCTGAAAAGTCTCAATACAAGTTGCATGCATAGACATTTAACCACCATGCATTTGCAAGCTTGGACTAACTACCAAACGTCCCTTAAGGTTGTAGCACCCTCGGCCAATGAAGCTAGTCATCAACGCAACATCCCTTCCGACAGTGTAGGGCCACCATTTTCTGCACCACCTGCAGTATCTGTGCAGGTTTCTTTGCCAGGCCAAAGCAGACAGGGTCAGGGAATCACCAGTTTCGTGTAGGAAACACTGCATCTAGGGCACCGGCGGCAACAATACCATCTCCCACCGTCTCTCAGTCTGCCATGTCCACCGGCACCCCCGCTAGTTCCACGATCTCCAGCTCTCCAGTCCAGCTCACCCTACATGAGACTATGGTTAGAAAAAGGAAGTACTTAGCCTCGCATCCGCGTACACAGGGCTTGAACGCCCACATAGCTAGACTAATCTCGTTAGAGATGATGCCCTACCGGTTAGTTGAAAGCGAAGCTTTCAAAGCCCTGATGGACTACGCTGTACCACGCTACGAGCTACCCAGTCGACACTTTTTTTCCAGAAAAGCCATCCCAGCCCTCCACCAGCATGTTAAAGAGCGCATCGTCCATGCACTCAGGCAATCTGTGAGCACAAAGGTGCACCTGACAACAGATGCATGGACCAGTAGGCATGGCCAGGGACGTTACGTGTCCATCACGGCACACTGGGTAAATGTGGTGGATGCAGGGTCCACAGGGGACAGCAAGTTTGGGACAGTTCTGCCTAGCCCACGGTCTAGGAAACAGTTGGCTGTAGCCGTTCGCACCCCCTCCTCCTCCTCCTCGTCCTCCTGCAGAAGCGAGACCTCGTCCACAGACCGCAGTCGCACAACCACTCCATCCGCAGCTGCCACTGTTGCACACCAGGTCTCCCATTATGGGGCAGCTACTGGCAAACGTCAGCAGGCTGTATTGGCTATGAAGTGTTTGGGCGACAACAGACACACCGCTGAAGTTCTGTCCGAGTTCTTGCAGAAAGAAACGCAGTCGTGGCTGGGCACTGTAGATCTTGAGGCAGGCAAGGTAGTGAGTGATAACGGAAGGAATTTCATGGCTGCCATCTCCCTTTCCCAACTGAAACTCATTCCTTGCCTGGCTCACACCTTAAACCTGGTGGTGCAGTGCTTCCTAAAAAGTTATCCGGGGTTATCCGACCTGCTCCTCAAAGTGCGTGGACTTTGCTCACATATCCGCCGTTCGCCCGTACACTCCAGCCGTATGCAGACCTATCAGCGTTCTTTGAACCTTCCCCAGCATCGCCTAATCATAGACGTTGCAACAAGGTGGAACTCAACACTGCACATGCTTCAGAGACTGTGTGAACAGAGGCGGGCTGTTATGTTTTTGTGGGAGGATACACATACACGGGCAGGCAGTAGGATGGCAGACATGGAGTTGTCAGGTGTGCAGTGGTCGAAGATTCAAGACATGTGTCAAGTCCTTCAGTGTTTTGAGGAATGCACACGGCTGGTTAGTGCAGACAACGCCATAATAAGCATGAGCATCCCCCTAATGCGTCTGCTGATGCAAAGTTTGACGCACATAAAGGATCAGGCGTCTGCAGCTGAGGAAGAGGAAAGCCTTGATGACAGTCAGCCATTGTCTGGCCAGGGCAGTGTACAGGACGAGGTAGCGGGCGAACAGGAGGAGGAGGACGAGGAGGATGATGGGGATGATTATATTTTTAATGAGGAAGCTTTTCCGGGGCCAGTGGAAATTGTTGGCGCGGCAAGGCCGGGTTCTGGTTTTTGGAGGGACACAAGTGACGTGGATTTGCCTGAAACTGCCCGTCAACCAAGCACAACCACAGATTTGAGAACTGGAACTTTGGGCCACATGGCGGATTATGCCTTACGTATCCTCAAAAGGGACACACGCATAACAAAAATGATGAACGATGACGATTACTGGTTGGCCTGCCTCCTTGATCCTCGCTATAAAGGCAAATTGCAAAATATAATGCCACATGAGAACTTGGAACTAATATTAGCAACCAAACAATCAACTCTTGTTGACCGTTTGCTTCTGGCATTCCCTGCACACAGCGCCCGTGATCGTTCTAACACGAGCTGCAGGGGCCAGCAGACCAGAGGTGTTAGAGGGGCAGAAATCAGAAGTGGCGTTGGCCAGAGGGATTTTCTGACCAGGTTGTGGAGTGATTTTGCTATGACCGCAGACAGGACAGGTACTGCAGCATCAATTCAAAGTGACAGGAGACAACATTTGTCCAGTATGGTTACTAACTATTTTTCATCCCTTATCGACGTTCTCCCTCAACCGTCATTCCCATTTGATTACTGGGCATCAAAATTAGACACCTGGCCAGAATTGGCAGAATATGCATTGCAGGAGCTTGCTTGCCCGGCAGCTAGTGTCCTATCAGAAAGAGTATTCAGTGCTGCAGGTTCAATACTAACAGAAAAAAGGACTCGTCTGGCTACCCAAAATGTAGATGATCTAACCTTCATTAAAATGAACCACAACTGGATTTCAAAATCTTTTGCCCCACCTTGCCCGGCTGACACCTAGCTTTCCTATTTAAAGGTCTTGCCTGTGGACTATTCTGAACGACTTTTCCAATCTCGTAATATGCAGCACCTGATTGTCCAGCATCCGACATGTTAACACCTCCCTAAATGGCCAAAGTCCCCACACGGGGCCGTGGCATCGCCACTTGGCGCCAGCACCCGTGAGAGTACTGTTTGTCTGAGGAGGTGGGTGTGCCCGCTTTTGGTCGACGGCACTGCCACTAAGTCCCTCATAGTACAATAAAGTGTCTGGCGGTGGTGGTGCGCATCCAACGTCAGACACACCGTTGTAATATGAGGGGCCCTGGGCCTGTACCGCCGGCCACAAGACAGTCCCCCCCCCCCCCAGCTCAAACAGTGCTCTACCACTTGCAAAATTTTCTCTCACAGCTCCACCAATGTTTAGTCTATGCGCTGACATCCTTCAATGCCTGGCACTGTCAATACCATTGTATTGACATTTTTCTTATGTTAGGCCTTCGAAGCCTGTCTGCGGTCACTCCTTCCACTAGGCCTCCACTGACCTGTCTACTGCTGCCCGTGTTCCCCTGGAACCAATTTTAAATTGCCTACAGCCCAATTTTTGTTATGTTAGGCCTTCGAAGCCTGTCTGCGGCCCGTTCTTTCCACTACTACTACACTGACCTGGCTACTGCCGCCCGTGTTCCCCTGGAACCAATTTAAAATTGCCGACAGCAAGCCCAATTTATTATGTTAGGGCTTCGAAGCCTGTCTGCGGTCCCTCCTTCCACTAGGCCTCCACTGACCTGTCTACTGCTGCCCGTGTTCCCCTGGAACCAATTTTAAATTGCCTACAGCCCAATTTTTGTTATGTGAGGCCTTCGAAGCCTGTCTGCGGCCCGTTCTTTCCACTACTACTACACTGACCTGGCTACTGCCGCCCGTGTTCCCCTGGAACCAATTTAAAATTGCCGACAGCAAGCCCAAATTATTATGTTAGGCCTTCGAAGCCTGTCTGCGGTCCCTCCTTCCACTAGGCCTCCACTGACCTGTCTACTGCTGTCCGTGTTCCCCTGGAACCAATTGTAAATTGCCTACATCCCAATTTTTGTTATGTTAGGCCTTCGAAGCCTGTCTGCGGCCCGTTCTTTCCACTACTACTACACAGGCCACTGCTGCCCGTGTTCCCCTGGAACAAATTTTAAATTGCCTACAGCCAGCCCAATTTATTATGTTAGGCCTTCGAAGCCTGTCTGCGGTCCCTCCTTCCACTAGGCCTCCACTGACCTGTCTACTGCTGCCCGTGTACCCCTTGAACCAACATCAGAAAATATAAAAATAAGTATTTTGCTTATAAAAAAGAAAATACTGGAGAGATATCAAATGCAGACATTTTAACATTAAAAACAAACACATACAACAAAAATCTGGTACAGTACTAAAAATGGCCACCAGCTACAATAACTTTCTCCTGCAAGTAGTTAACTGAAAGTTTTTTTCAATTTAAAACACAGATATGGCATCCACCGAGTGTTGTCCTGTCGCGTCTTCTTTATATTATTGCCAAGAAGATGCAAAACAATGAAAATAATAAAATCATTATTTACCAAAAAAATAGAGTAAGTCAAAACCACATTGCAAATAAACATTCATTATAAATAAAGAAGCAGGGCGCGTCCGAGGGTGAGTATATACCTAATAAGAATATAATCACCCTCGGACGCGCCCTGCTTCTTTCCGACAGCCTTCCTTCCTAAGAATCAGCCCTTCCGTGGTGTAGAGAGAGGGTGTGTTACACTCCAAGGTGTTCCCCAGGTTGCCTTTCCTGAGCTTCGATCTTCATGCTCTCGTTTAGTAGTTGTCGGAAAGTAGGCTGCATTAGGCCTACAAATTGGGTATGGGGTGGAGAGAGATGGTGTGTTACACTCCAAGGTGTTCCCCAGGTTTCCTTGCCATTGCTTCGGTCTTCCGACTCTCGTTTAGTAGTTGTAGAAAACTACACTGCATTAGGCCTACAAAATGGGTATCGGGTGGAGAGAGATGGTGTGTTACACTCCAAGGTGTTCCCCAGGTTTCCTTGCCATTGCTTCGGTCTTCCGACTCTCGTTTAGTAGTTGTAGAAAACTACACTGCATTAGGCCTACAAAATGGGTATCGGGTGGAGAGAGATGGTGTGTTACACTCCAAGGTGTTCCCCAGGTTTTCTTTGCCATTGCTTCGGTCTTCCGACTCTCGTTCAGTAGTTGTAGAAAACTACACTGTATTAGGCCTACAAAATGGGTATGGGGTGGAGAGAGATGGTGTGTTACACTCCAAGGTGTTCCCCAGGTTTCCTTGCCATTGCTTCGGTCTTCCGACTCTCGTTCAGTAGTTGTAGAAAACTACACTGCATTAGGCCTACAAAATGGGTATGGGGTGGAGAGAGATGGTGTGTTACACTCTAGGTGTTCCCCAGGTTTCCTTGCCATTGCTTCGGTCTTCCGACTCTCGTTTAGTAGTTGTAGAAAACTACACTGCATTAGGCCTACAAAATGGGTATGGGGTGGAGAGAGATGGTGTGTTCCACTCCAAGGTGTTCTCCAGGTTGCCTTTCCTGAGCTTCTATCTTCAGGCTCTCGTTAAATTGTGGTGAAATGGAACAACTGCATTTGGCGTACTAGTTGGTTTGGGGCCTACTAACAGTGTCTGCCGCTCCTTGCTGTTCTCCTGGTTTCCTGTCCTGAAATTCCGTTTTCAGGCGCTCGTTAAGTAGTTGTTAATGTTAGACTGCATTTGGCCTACTAGTTGGGTTGGGGCCTACTATCGGTGTCTGCCACTCCTTGCTGTTCTCCTCCACTGAACAAAGCTGTGCCGCCTGTTTACTACGGTTGCCAATTTTGAACTGCATTTCGACTACTTACTGATTTGGGCCTACTCTCTGTGTCAGCCTCTCATTCCAGTTGTCCTCCACTGCAATGCCCCCTGGTTATTCCTGTGTTACCAATTTTGAACTGCATTTAGCCAACTTTATTCTTTGGGCCTATATCTGTGTTTCCTCCTCATCCTGCCCATTGCCCTGCCAGTGATAGATGAGTCTGCTGGTACATTGACCCATAACGCAACATTCCCCGTGCACGCTACACAACAACATTGTGACCCTGCTGAAAGTCAGGTTGCTCTTCCCGCATACCATACCACCTTACACGGGGACAAAGAGGAAGGTGCAGATGAAAGTGGGGGGAGGAATACTAGTTGGCGACGTCACTGGCACAGGGCCTCTCATAGTACGCAAAAGTGTTGCTGCCGGTGGGAGGCGCCCCCACCGTGCAAACACACCGCTGTACTTTGAGGGGCCCTGTGCCAGTGCCAATGCCAACGAGTGGGCCCCCCCTGCTTGCTCAGGTTCACAGCACTTGCAAAGTTGAAATACTTACCTCTCCCTGCTCCACTGCCGTGACGTGGTCCAGATTTCCTGGGCCCACTAATTACTTGAACCAGCCCTACCCACCACAACTTTAGCCAAATGACCCCCAATTTCAAATGCCTTCCAATTATTATAAGGTAAATTACGCTTGACAAGCTTCATTAAGAAGAATGGATGGTTTTGACATTAAAATGGGCACTCTAGGTGTTTTCCTGGCCCCCACTCACTGCCGACTATGCTGCCCCATTGACTTGCATTGGGTTTCGTGTTTCGGTCGATCCCGACTTTACGTCATAATCGGCCGATTTCACTCGACCCGACTTTTGAGATAGTCGGGTTTCGCGAAACCCGGCTCGACTCTAAAAAGGTCAAGGTCGCTCAACTCTACCTACTACCACTGTCTGCTACTCAGCAGAGGAGCCCACCCCTGTACCTAGCTATGCCACCTGTTTATTTATGAACAATTTTTGGCAGACATTTAGCCCACTTTATTATTTGGGCCTATTAACTGTGTCTGCCACTTATTACAGTTTTCTTCCACTGAACAAAGCAATGCCGCCTGTTTAGTCCTGTTACCAATTTTGAACTGCATTTAGCCTACTTTAGTATTTGGGCCTATATCTGTGTTTCCTCCTCATCCTGCCCATTGCCCAGCCACTGCTAGATGAGTCTGCTGGTACATTGACCCAGACCACTACAATCCCCTTGCACTCTACACAGCCAGAATCTGACCCTGCTGAAAGTCAGGTTCCCCTTCCTGCATACTATACCACCTTACACGGGGACAAAGAGGAAGGTGCAGATGAAAGTGCAGGTTCCTTCATCAGGTGGGGGGGCATACTCGTTGACGACGTCACTGGCACAGGGCCCCTCATAGTACGCAAAAGTGTCTCTGCCAGTGGGAGGCGCCACCCGCCGTCAAACACACCGACGTACTATGAGGGGCCCTGTGCCAGTGCCAGTGCCAACGAGTGGGCCTCCCCTGCTTGCTCAGGATCACAGCACTTGCAAATTTGAAATACTTACTTCTCCCTGCTCCACCGCCGTGACGTATTCCGCGTTTCCTGGGCCCACGAAAATCTTGAGCCAGCCCTACCCCCATACAACTTTAGCCAAATGAACCTCAGTTTTCAATACCTAACTATTATTATAAAGTAAATTAAGATTTACAAGCTTAAGTAATAAAAATTTATGTTTTTGGCATTAAAATGGGCACTGTAGGTGTTTTCCTGTCCTTCACTCACTGCCGACTGTGATTCCCCATTGACTTGCATTGGGTTTCGTGTTTCAATCGGCCCCCGACTTTTCGCAATAATCGGCCGATTTCACCCGACCCGACTTTTGACAAAGTCGGGTTTCACGAAACCCGACTCGATCCTAAAAAAGTAAAAGTCGCTTAACTCTAGTATCTATCATATGATTATTTATTGAATTTCGATTCTATGTCCATTGACACACTTCTGTTAATGTCTTGCTTTTGTGAATTTTTTTTCTTTTTTTATTATGCAGCAAACTGTGGAAGGTTTAGTGTAGGCCAAAATGTTTGTGAATCTTTTTTGTTGCATTGCATATTAAATCATTTATTTAATTTCATCTACACTGAGTGCCAAGTTTTGTTATGTATCATTGAAGGAGATTGAATCCTACTTGTGCAACATTATACAGTAGTGGTCATCTCTGTATTGCTTCAGTCTCTGATGACACAGAGTGCAAGCCACTCGTGTCTTGTCATGGAGCTTCTTTGAGCTGGCTTTGTTGTGCTCAGTTTGGCGGCGCAGTGGCCAGTAGCAGCCGATGTACTGGCTAGTGGATGGACACTGTGCTTTTGCACCCTGCTCCCTTTTTTGCTGTGTAGCTGGGCCACTGTGACCACCCCCTTTTTCTCCGAACTGCCCACATCACCTGGATGCTCTTGACCTCATGTAGGGTCCGGGACCTAATCATCCCCATCACACCATCGCACCTTTTCAGTTTGTACTTAATTCTGCTGCCCGACTAATCCACCTCTGTCCTCGTTACTCCTCTGCTTCTCTCCTCTGCAAATCCCTTCATTGGCTCCCAATTCCCCAAAGTATCCGCTTCAGGCTGTTAATTCTGGCCTACAAAGCTATCTATAATATATCTCTCAACTAATCTCTCGATATTTCCTACCACATAGTCTCTAGTCCTCCAGAAACCTGCTTCTCTCCTCCACAATCATATGTGCCCCATCCAATTGCCTGCAAGACTTCTCCTGACCATCAACCATCAACATGTCCGATTATCCTCTACATTCGGAACTTTCAAGTGTAACTTGAAAACCCATCTCTTCAAAATAGCTTACAGCCTGCAATAACCCTGCTGTCACCTAACCACTACCACAGCTGCCCCATAACCAACACTGGAGCTTCTGCAACCTCTGAACCTACTGTCTCCTTCCCATTATTTTGAAGAATGTAAGGCCTCAAGGGTAGGGTCCTCTCCCCTTTAATGCAAAGTACTGCAGTGTGCAGGCGCCGAAGAAGGTCAAAGAACCCTGGCACCTGCGCACTGCAGTACTTTGCTCTGCCCTCAACAGGGCAGAGAGGTGCGCCTGCACAGGAGCGTGATGCCAGGGAGCCTGGGTGGATGAAACAGGGTAGTGTCATCCACAAGAAGCAAGCAGGAGGGCGGCAATCATAAGAAGATGGGAGGTGCAGGACAAAGACTCAGCGATACCCATCGGACCGGACCGCCCCACAGGTCAGTATATTAAAACTTATTTTTCAGTTCTTCCAGGTTGGGTTGGGGGCTTATATACAGCATTATAGAATGCTGTATATCAGCCCTGAAAGGTGATGGTGAGTCGCTCCTTCAGGGCAGTGGGGTACTCAGTACCGAGTCCGTTACTTAAAGGGATGTGTCATGGTGGCGGCGACCCGGTCTGTGGCCCTGGTCGCCCATGTTAAAGGGAAGGTCTTTAAAGGGGTTTTTGAAATTAGGAAAGTTCGTGATGCCACCTGTGGTATTCGGTCAGGGATGACCAACTATGCTTAAAGGGGTCCTCTTGGATGATGCTATGGCAGCCAGATGGTATAACTTCCCACAGGTGAAGTAGGTCCCCAGGGCTCCCGGTGAATAGATGGAGGATGGTAAGTGGTGCAGTAAAGAAAGAAGGACACAGTTGTGCAGTTTTTTTACCTGGTTTACTGATGGTAGCAGGTAGCCACAGTCCAGAGCACCAGATCACTGGTACAGGCAGGGTCCGGCCGGCTTGGAAGTGAGTTCAGAGTCCAGCTTTATCAGGTGGAGTTAAAAGCCTTTCTTCTAGCGCTGTGTTGTTATAGTCCCTTACTGCCTATGGCTTTGTAGCAAGGTCCTCTCAGTTATCTCTGTCCTTTGTTGAACTGGGACACAAACCCGTATGACAGGTGACTCGAGCCTTTTTATAGGGTCTCTATCACGACCCGGGCTCTATGCGTCATTGTGTCTCCTGGGTGTTAGAGCAAACAGGTGATGTATAATCATGCTGTCCTGCCGGTTTCTGCTATGTGTCTTAGAGTCCCACAAAAGCCTCGGTCTTCTGGCTACTGGTGTCTGTGCTCAATCAGGGATGTAGCCCAGTCCCAGCTTTTCTCCCCTGTCTAGGAGCTACAGCACCTCAGGCTGTATGGCCCCTCATCCGTCCTTCTGCCACAGACTGCTCCAGTCTGCTGTCTGGCACCAATTGACTAATTCTTCCCAACTGCCTAGCAACTGCTTAGCAACTAACTCCTCCTCCCGACCAGAGAGAGCAGCTCCCCTGAAGTCAGGTGTAGAGCTCCCCCTTCTGGCCTGGAGTCAGAATGGTGTTGTATGTGCTGATTACCTATCTAAAAGGATCCTTCCATCGCTTCCATGCGTGACATCACTCTCCCCATAAGGAAAGCAATGCCACTGTGACAAACTGGACCCTTGGGCGTCGCAATGGCCGTATCTTATATCGGCCAAAACTGGTGACAGTTTCCCTTTAAGTTAACGAGTGGTAGAAACCGATGATAACGAAGTGAGGAGAGGTGACTAAGTTCTAAAAACATCATGAAAAACTTAATAAGTATGAGATATGCAAAGCAGGCAAGACAACTTTTTTTTTACTAAAAACATAGAGCACAACAACCTTTTTAATGTTCCATCTATCGACTGATATTTGCATATAATTATAATGTTGGTCTAGCCTAGAATAATGTCTGCCCTTACTTACATGGTTGAAGAGTTAGCTGATTGCGATCAAATGACCTTATTTCTTATGACATGATCACTGAGCACTCAGAAGGTGGCTTAGATATCACTAAAGACTTTGTGTATTCAGAGCGGAGAACAGACATGTACACATGTTATAGCATGCATTTTGCTGACTTCCTGAATTTTCCCCAAATGAAATCAGATCAAGAATTACCGATGCCCTGGGCAATTTTGTCCTCTTGTTTGATTGTTCTCACTCCACTTCCTGAAAGGCGGAAAAACAAAGGATCTGTGTTGCAGCCCTATGGATTGTAAGGCAATGCTGCTGGCTTATGTTTAACAGAAGCATGGGAACCAAAATACTGGTAGAAGGAGAAATGCTTCATCAAGATGTCATCATAGGGAATATAATGATAAAATATGACCTCGGTAGGACAAAAAACCTGCAGACAACTGACCATCTCAACTCATATTATACAAGGATTTCGGCAGGCATTGTAATATAAAAGCTATTAGTATATGTTGTTTAAATAAAGGTGCCATTGGGATTTAAAAAAAATGGTCTAAGAGCAGGAAATGTGTTAAAATAACAGCACCCATCTGTTAAACCCCTATAGCTCCAGTGCCTTTGCTCTTATAGTCCCTGCCAGCCTGGTTGCACTGAAATGGTTAAAGAAAATATCAGGGATAGCATGGATTATAGAAAGGGTATGCAAAAGTTTGGGAAGGTTAGGAGTGCAATGATTAGTTAGGAAGTCTGATAGTTAGGCTAGGTTCACATTGCGTTAATGGGTGTCCGCTAGCGGACTCCGTTACATGGCGAAATTGTCGCAATTAACGCCATGCAATGGATCCGTTAGCGCACCCATTGACTGCAATGTGCTAATGGATCTCTAGCGCATCGCTAGCGCATGTAATGTTCGGCACGCTCTAGCGATGTCCCGTTAGTTTCGGACGCACCTTGAACGCTGCTTGCAGCGTCCGAGGTCCGTTCATCGCTAGTGCAGATCGGGCATCTGCGCTAGCGGGATCGCCAAACGCGATCCCTTTTGGCACATTGTGTTAGCGCAATCCGCTAGCGTATGCGCTAAACGGATTGCCCTAATGCAATGTGAATCTAGCCTAAGAGGGACTGATGATTGTTATAAGAGGAGGATTTGTTTCACCAAGAGGTCTCTTACCACAGATAACTCGATCGATCCATGGAGGATCGTGTTTGAGTCAAGTTTTTTCTGAAATCTAGGATTCCACGCATAGATGAACATTTTGAGATTTGATTCACAGTTGGCAAAAAAGAAGAAAATTGCCTGGTACTATTTCCCACTTCTGATGCATCGGAGAATGAGGTAACATAATTTTGCATTGCCACATGGGCCTCACCATCATGTCCTGCAGCTATGACATCTAGTGGATTATCATATGTTGTACATTGGTGGTCAGTACCGGGGCCATCACAGATCAGCAGTTCACAGAGGAGCACATTTTGTACTTCAGAGTTGTTTTCCATTTACAGAGTCACTGGGTAAGTCTCTCTCCAGTTGACTGCAAGCTCTTATAGTCAGTGGGGTCATCTCTTTTTCTTCTGTAGATAGTAAGCTATTTTGGTCAATGGGTCCTCTCTCTTTCGCTTTCTCTCTCCTGTAGAGTGTAAGCTTTTATGGTCAGCGGGGTCCTCTCTCTCTCCTGTAGAGTGTAAGCTCTTATGGTCAGTAGTGTCCTCTATCTCTCCTGTAGAGTGTAAGCTGATATGATCAACGGGGTCCTCCCTCTCCTGTAGAGTGTAAATGTGGCACCCCAGGGTCCTGGTCATCGCAGTGGTATTGCTTTCCTCTCGTGGAGAGTGATACTGCGTTTGGAGGCAAGAAAGGATAACTGCATTCAGGTATCACAAACATGCAACACACATTCACACTCCAGGCCACCAGGAGGAGCTACTGCTCCTATTTATTAGGTCACTCCCCATATAGATTTAACTGGTAGTCTGAGTTAGTTCAGTTCCAGACAGTAGTCTGAGGAGGACAGAAGGTTAAAGGAGCTGTGCATGCCCTCAGAGCTGCAGCTCCCAGAAAGAGACATTGAAAGGCAGAATTGTATTGCAGCGAGCGTGAAGGAAGTCGAAGCAAAGGAGAGGATACCAGAAGGGGACCAGCCCCGCTCAGGCTGCCTCCTTCTAAGGCGCAAAATCCCGGTAGTCAGAGCACTGAGGGAGTAAGGACCTCTATGCCTTATTTCAGAGACCGGCAGGACAGCTAATTGCAGGTTACCTGTCTGCACCTACAGCCAGGAGGCACGGTGACACCCACAGAGCCGGGTTATCTAACAGAAGCTATAAACAAGCTCAAGTCACCAGTCATACAGGCATTGTTCTATCCTATACGGGAGACAGAAAGAGCGAAACATCGCATCTGTGAGACACTTATGTGAAGCCATAGGCCGTAAGGGACTACACCACCGCAATACAAGTGAAGGCTACTGATTTCCACCTGGACAAGAGAACTCCGGACTTGCCTCCAAACCGGCCGGACTCTGCCTGCCCTGTGATCCGGTACCCTGGACTGTGGATGCTGAAGTCTTCAGTAAAGGTAAAGAGACTGCAACCTTGTGTCCTCATTCTTCTCTGCGCCTCTCACCATACCACCATCTACACACCGGGAAGCCCTGGGGACATACTTCACCTGTGGGAAGGTATACCATCTAGCTGTCATAACATCACCCCAGCGGACCCATTAAAGCAGCGTCGGTCACCCTGACCGAATACCACAGGTGGCATCGCAAACATAAACTTTATCCCTTTAAAGACCTTTCACTTTTATACGGACGTCCCCGGGCCACGGACCAAGTCAGCCACCGTCACATCCCCCTGTGAACCGAAGGACCCGGTACTGAGTACCCCCTGGCCCCCTGGGGGTGCTCCATAAGCTCTTTTGGTCAGTGAAGTCCTTTCTCTCTTTCTCACTCCTGTAGAGTATAAGCTCTTATGGTCAGCAGTGCCCTCTCTCTCTTTCCTGTAGAGTGTCAACTGTTATGGTCAGTGGTGTCCTCTATTTCTCCTGTAGATTGTAAGCTCTTATGGTCAGAGGGGTCCTCTCTCTCCTGTAAAGTGTAAGCTCTTATGGTCAGCGGGGTCCTCTCTCTCTCCTGTAGAGTGTAAGCTGTTATGATCAGCGCGTCCTTTCTCTTTCTCTCTTCTGTAGAGGCTATGCTCTTATGGTCAGCATGGTCCTCTCTCTCCTGTAGATTGTAAGCTCTAATAATCAGTGGGTCCTCCCTCTTTCTCTCTCTCTCTCTTCTGTAGAGGCTAAGCTCTTTTAGTCAGCGGGGTCCTCTCTCTCTCTCCTGCAGAGTGGAAGCTCTTATGGTCAGCAGGGTCCTCTCTCTTCTGTAGAGTGTAAGCTCTTATGGTCAGCGGGGTCCTCTCTCTCCTGTAGAGTGTAAGCTCTTATAGTCAGCGGGGGCCTCTCTCTTCTGTAGAGTGTAAGATCTTATGGTCAGCGGGGTCCTCTCTCTCCTGTAGAGTGTAAGCTCTTATGGTCAGCGGGGTCCTCTCTCTCCTGTAGAGTGTAAGCTCTTATGGTCAGCGGGGTCCTCTCTCTCCTGTAGAGTGTAAGCTCTTATAGTCAGCGGGGGCCTCTCTCTTCTGTAGAGTGGAAGCTCTTATGGTCAGCAGGGTCCTCTTTCTCTCTTCTGTAGAGTGTAAGCTCTTATGGTCGGCAGGTTTCTCGCTATCTCTCTTCTTTGCTATATGTATTTTACTAGTAATTACAAGTTTTACAGTACTGTGATTTGTGCAAATTTATTTGTTGCAAATCGAATTTTGTGGGAAAGTTTAGTAAAGGTAGTGAATATGAATTTTAAAAGATCTGCTACCTCTTACCTGAATGGAACGGAGGAGACAGGAACACCTTTCTATTTTTTCCTATGTAGTTGAATTTTCTTCTCAAGTGGATTACACTAGAGATGAGCGATTTAATTTGTGCTACCCTAGTCCAATGTTTAGTCTGGTTTTGTGCTCCCAGTATTCTGAGCTCGGTATCCTGAGGCCTCTGTTGTTTGCTAGGATCAGCAATGTCTTGATGTTAAAAAAAGACCTAGTCTCTAAATCATACACTGAAAAGATTTATGAGTCTAAGATTGGAGTAAGGTTTGTGGCGCAAGAGTGAAATTGCCAAAAGTTGCTACATTTCTGCGCAACTCCAAGTTTTGTGACTTTTCACAGAATCCCTAATTAGTACAGGATTCATAAGCCAAAATGGCCAGAGATTTCAATGACTTAACTACAATTAATCTGAACCTTTTCCCAGAAAATAATGTACCAATCAGCTCAGAATTGTCGTGTTTGAAGCAAAGTCTGTGGATTGTATTATGAGCGCTGCATCAAAAAAAGAAAAGGGAAAAAACCCTACGTTATATGATGGTAGAATTGAAGTATATACTGCAGGCCCGATTCATCAAGATTGGCATTGTTCACATTGGTCTTGATGAGGAGATGTGATGGAGTCAGACGCTACTGATTCACAAAGAGGCATGTGCAATTTTGCAAATTTAATGAATAGAGCACTGTAAATTTATAAAATTAGAATTTGTTTGTTAAGCCAGTGCAGATCTGTAATATATCACAATATATAAATACACTGCTCAAAAAAATAAAGGGAACACTTAAATAACAGAATCTAACTCCAAGTAAATCAAACTTCTGTGAACTCAAACTGTCCACTTAGGAAGCAACACTGATTGATAATCAATTTCACATGCTGTTGTGCAAATAGAATAGACAACAGATGGAAATTATTGGCAATTATCAAGACACAATCAATAAAGGAGTGGTTCTGCAGGTGAAGACCACAGACCACATCTCAGTACCAATGCTTTCTGGCTGATGTTTTGGTCACTTTTGAATGTTGGTTGTGCTTTCACACTTGTGGTAGCATGAGACGGACTCTACAACCCACACAAGTGGCTCAGGTAGTGCAGCTCATCCAGGATGGCACATCAATGTGAGCTGTGACAAGAAGGTTTGCTGTGTCTGTCAGCAAAGTGTCCAGAGGCTGGTGGCGCTACCAGGAGACAGGCCAGTACATCAGGAGATGTAGAGGGGGCCGTAGGAGGGCAACAACCCAGCAGCAGGACTGCTACCTCAGCCTTTGTGCAAGGAGGAACAGGAGGAGTACTGCCAGAGCCCTGCAAAATTTCACAAATGTGCATGTGTCTGTACAAATGGTTAGAAACCGACTCCAGGAGGATGGTCTGAGTGCCCGACGTCCACAGATGGGGTTGTGCTCACAGCCCTACATCGTGCATGATGCTTGGCATTTGCCACAGAACACCAGGATTGGCAAATTCGCCTCTGGCGCCCTGTGCTCTTCACAGATGAAAGCAGGTTTACACTGAGCACATGTGACAGATGTGACAGAGTCTGGAGACGCCGTGGAGAGCGATCTGATGCCTGTAGCATCCCTCAGCATGACTGGTTTTGCAGTGGGTCAGTAATGGTGTGGGTTGGCATTTCTTTTGAGGGCCGCACAGCCCTCCATGTGCTCACCAGAGGTAGCTTGACTGCCAATAGGAACCAAGATGAGATCCTCAGACCCCTTGTGAGACCATATTGCTGGTGCGGATAGCCCTTGGTTCCTCCTAATGCATGACAATGCCACATCTCATGTGGCTGGAGTATGTCAGCAGTTCCTGCAGGATGAAGGCATTGAAGCTATAGACTGGCCCGCCCATTCCCCAGACCTAAATCCGATTGAACACATCTGGGACATTATGTCTTGCACCATCCACGAATGTCACGTTGCACTACAGACTGTCAAGCAACTGGCTGATGCTTTAGTCCAGGTCTGGGAGGAGATCCCTCAGGAGACATCCACTGCCTCATCAGGATCATACAGGCACGTGGAGGCCACACACACTACTGAGCATCATTTCCTTGTCTTAATGCATTTCAGTTGAAGTTGTATCAGCCTGTAACTTCATTTTCCACTTTGATTTTGAGCTTCATTCCAACTCCAGACCTCCGTGGGATATTAGTTGTGATTTACATTGATCATTTTTTGTGTTCTCAACACATTCCACTATGTAATGAATAAAGATTTACAACAGGAATATTTCATTCAGTGATATTTAGGATGTGGGATTTTAGTGTTCCCTTTATTTTTTTGAGCAGTGTATACATATTTCTTGAAAAAAATGTAAATTTAAAGAAAAAAATTATTAAAATCACTGGATTATATATACAATGGACACACAATATACTAATATCTTTATATAATACTTGATATTTTACCTGCTTGTGTAGTGACTCTAATGCAAGGTGGCAGCTTAGAGCTGATCTTTACAACTCTTCTTTCATTCCTAGGTAATTGGCAACCTTTGCTCCAGATAAGCTAAAAAAAAATAGAGAAAAAAAATAGAAAAATCTTTGGCTAAGCAGCTGGGTCAAGCTGACACCTACTTATTTGATCAGCCATGTGACCTTTCTTTGCATGCTTTTAATTCTCAGACCTGTATATCACTAGCTTCCCTTGTGCATTAAAATGGAAGAAAACAACCATTTTTATATTATTCACAAAAATCAAAAATTTTCACTCAATATTTGATTTCATTAATGAAAATCACATCCTTTTCTTAACACTACACCCAGCTACACGCCCCTGCCTTAACCAAGAGATTAAAGTAGTGGTAACCAAAATTAAAAGCCCGTTGTCCTGCAGGTAATGTAGAAAATGGGGATGAGTGCATGTTCGGGTTTGTCGTGTTCAACCGAACTGCAGGTCAAAGTTCGGTTTGGGTACAAAACTCTATCCGAACTCTACTGAAGTCAATGGGGACCCAAACTATGGTGCTGTAAAGCGGTTGTAGTAAGGGCTAGGGGGATTCAAAAGGAGGCACAAGAGTATACAGACAGGACAACATGGGATCACAGGTTATTCTTTTTGTGAGATAAAACATTTCAATGCCTATTTAAAAAAAAAAAATTACCTCAAAGAAAAAACTATTTATTGTATAATTTTTATTCCTTGTGGAAATTATTATAATTCCAAGATTGATTGATTAAAATAAACTTTGTAAATGGGAAAACCCCTTTAAAAAAAACATAGAATAAAAAAAATAAATAATAATAATAATCTTAAACCAGGCAGCGGAGGCCCATGTTGAGGAGGAGGTGGATGTGGCGGTGGATGTGAAAGAAGGGCAGGAGGAGAATGTAGCCAACACTATTTTTGTGTTTGTTTGTTTGTTTTTTTGCTTTCTTTTCTATTTGGGGAGGGCCCAAAATATTGCAAATGGCAAATAGAAGGAAAAACTGTGCTGGAGTATAATAATGGCTGGCATACTTTTTTTTATTCAGCCAAAGGTATAGGTATAGGTACAAGTCCTATGGGATCCAAGCCTGGTTCATTTTAATGAATGTGAGCTTGGCCACGTTGGATGTCGACAGGTGCATATGCCTGTGGAGCGCCTTATGGGGCCGTGGGGTACCGGGTCTGGCACGGCAGTTCTTAAAGGGGAAGGTCACGGCAAGATGGTGGTGGTGGCTATGCCAGGCAGGTGTGATTGGAATAACGCAAAGGACACAGCAGGGTGCAGTTTCCTGACTTTTACTTACAGTTCTTTATAGCACCCAGCCGGGTGTGCTGTGTCCCCCGGGTCTATGGTCCAGCAAACTCTCAGGTAGATTGGGATACACCTTTCCAGGACTCCTTTCATATGTCTTTCTCTAGCCATCTCTCTACGCTGACTTTCCTCTAATCCTGCCCAGCGCCTTACCCACAGTGTCCCAAGCCAGATTTCAGAAACCCAATCCAAAATATGCGCACGGGACCCGTTGTAGTTGGTCAGTTCATCCTGTTCGTGATGCCAAGTTGGAACGCTCCATGGGGCCGTGGGGCACTCGGTCTGAGATGGCAGTTCTTAAAGGGGGAAGGTCATGGCAGCAGTGACCCAGTCCGTGGCCCTGGGCATCCAATTAAAGGTGAAAATGGTTGTTGAAGGGAAAAAATAAAGTTTATGGGGGATTGTGGAAATGTTCCTGACTCCAGCCGTGGTCTTCGGCAATGAAGTGGTGGCCGACGCTGCGGTTCAGATCCTCTGGGGCAGATGGTGATGCAGCAAAGTTGGTGCAGCTCTCCACATGTAGAGCTAAGCCCAGGGCAGATGTAGTGTAGAGATATAAGATAGCGGTGGTGGCTATGCCAGGCAGGTGTGATTGGAATAATGCAATGGACACAGCAAGGTGCAGTTTCCAGACTTTTACTTACAGTTCTTTATGGCACCCAGTCGGGTGTGCTGTGTCCTCCCAGTCTTTGGCCCTGCAAACTCCCAGGACGATTGGGATATACCTTTTCAGGACTCCTTTCATATGTCTTTCTCTAGCCATCTCTGGCTACGCTGGCTTTCCTCTTCTCCTGCCCAGCACCTTACCCATAGTGTTCCAAGCCAGCAGCCAAGAACATGGTCAGGCGATGTCCTCTGAGTTTGCTGGATTCTATCCGGCTACCTTTGTGGTGATGTATGGGTGGATGTGGCTGTGCTTCTTGCAAAAGCCACAGCCTCCGGTTTCTTAGCTAGACTTCTCGCTAAGTTAGGGCTGGTCCCCTGACTGTGACTTAGTCCCTTCACATCTCGAGTGGCTTCTGCACTTCCCGTGCCCTAGGATCCCTTCTTGCCTCTGGAGCTTTTTTCTGTCCGTATTTCACACTTCTTTTGTCTGTCAGGAGCTGCAGACCTGCACGTCTGCTCAGCTCCACTTCCTCCCTCCTCTCTCACACTTTCCCTCCTAATTAGCTCCTCCCTTACTCTACCTACCTTACCCACTCCCAACACTCATTCCTATCCAGCCTGGGATGAGGCCTTCCTTCCTAAGGGTATGGCCAGGTGCCGCGACTAAATTGGTATGTGTTGGATGTGAGTGTTAGAGTCCTGGGTAGTGCTCCCTCCTTACCTGAGAGTGGGATACCACACCTCTGGGTGAGGAGCAGTATCTATGTGGCGACTGGACCCCAGGGGCGCCACACCTGTTTGTGATGACCCCCCTGCCGTGCTAAACACATGTTCCCATAGTACACTTGCAGCAGGTCAGGTCAGCACCTCCAAGGTGTAAAGAGAAAGCTTAGGCCATGTGTCCAATTTGTACAACCAGAACTTAAACGGGGCACACCCATCACTCAGTACGTGAAGACGTGTGGCCACATAATCTTCCATCATGTTGTTGAAATGCTGCCTCCTGCTTATACGGATTTTATTAGATGGTGATGCTGGATGTTGTGGTGTGCAAAGGAAGGTTTTTCACATATCAGCTAGGCTAACCCTCTCTTTCGAGTTGCTGCTAGTGCCCCAGCTACGTTGGTGACTTCCTCCCAGTCCTCTTCCTTGTGCATCCACTGAGCCCGCGCTGTCAGGTGGGAACACCATCAGTAGTGCGTCTACCACTGTGTGATTGTATTCCCACATTTTCCAATCATGCACTAGTGATGTAAGTAAGGATGGAACATTGTCCTTGTGTGGGGATCCAGCAGCATGGCCTCCCAGTAATCAGCACTTTTAACGGTCATTGTGCATGCTCAGCAGCATGTATTCGCTTATGTGTGCCAGGCTTCCCATAGGCAACAAGAAGCTGTCCTCAGTGGATGGTGTATCGACTGTGTCCTCTGTATCCCCCCATTCGTGCTCCATTGATGCCCATAATCTGCTTTCAATGCTACCCTACTATGAACACGGTTCCTCATCCTCCAAAAATGTTCCCTGTCTGAACAGTTGGGTACCTGTTGGTACAGGAACCCACCCTCTGAGCAATGTGTGGACGACAGGCTTGATAATGGTGTGAATGTTCCCTGTTCCTCCTTCTCTTCCTCCTGTGCCACCACCTCATCCATCATCACCTGAAGCATTTTTTCAAGGAGGCATAGAAGTGAGATAGTAACATTGATGATGTCATCATCAGTGCTGCCCATGTTTGTGGAGTACTTGAAGCAGTGCAATATGGCACACACATGCCACATGGAGGTCCACTCATTGATCATGAAGTGGTGTTCCATAGAGCGACTCACCTGTGCGTGTGGAACACCCCAGGTAACCAGTTGTTACAGTGGTGTTGCCTTCCTTTCAGGGAGGGTGATATTATGCTTGGAGGCAAGAGGATTCTTTTTACCAGGTAACGCAGCCACACTCAACACATTCTGAATCCAGGCCAGAAGGTGGAGCTCAGAGCCCGGATTCAGGGGAGCTTCTCTCAGATATATGTATCCTGGCCTGGAGGAGGAGTTAGTTAGTTTGTCCAGGGAGAACAAGGAAGTTAGTCTGTTGGAGGGAGAGGAGAGAAGGAAGTCTGAAACAGAGAGCAGACAGCGGAGCTGGTAGCAAGGATTGAGCTGCAGCTCCAGAAGAGATGAAGAACCCGAGGGGTTAAAAGTGGTGGAGCTACTAAGGAAAGGAGCACAATGGAGCAGGAAAGGGGCTCAGAGGGGAACTGTGACTGAGCACCCACAGAGCCAGAGTGCAGAAACTGGGCACGGGGAGCCCGAGGTCGTGTTGTACTCCAGGTCACATGTCAGAACTGGAGGGCATAGGACTGTATGTTATTTGCTCACACCATGCCTGAAGGTGAAGTAGCACCTGAGGAGCCCGGGTCATGATAGAGACCCTACAAAAATGGCTCAAGCTGCCCACCATACAGGTAAGTGTCCCTGGACAGGAGAGAGAGGACTTTGCATGGAAGCCTCAGGCAGCTAGGATCTCACACACTAGCGAGTGTAGGGAGGCTTATGGACCTCATCTGGGAGAGGGATCCACTATTGCCTCCAAGCCGGCCGGACCTTATCATCACCTGTTCCTGGTACCCTGGACTGTGGACAGCTACTGCCAGTAAACCAGGTAAAGACTTTACAACTCTCTGTCCTCCACTTATTTGCCGGCATACACCACCCTTCCCACAAACCTTGGGAGCCCTGGGGACCCCGCTTCACCTGTGGGAAGCCTCACCATCTTGCTGCAACAACATCACCCCAGAGGATGCCTTTAAAGCAGCGTCGGTCCTATTGACCGAGAGCCACAAGTAGTGTCACAAATATAGACTTTATTAACCCCTTAAAGACCTTCCCCAGCTTGAGCGACCAGGGCCACGGACCGGGTCTCAGCCACAATGACATCCCCTTTAAGTGCGACCGGACCCCACTGCCCAGGCAGGTGACTCACGTGCTGCAGCTGAAACTCCACTATCGCCTGCTGCTGCTTGCACAGTCTCTTCAGCATATACAGAGTGGCGTTCCACCTTGCAGTTACGCCACATATGAGGTAGTGAACGGGAAGGCAGAAGTGATGCTGCAGCCTAGAAAGGCGAGCAGCAGCAGCAGTGTGAGAAGGCCGAAAGTGTGCACAGACAGCCCCCACTTTCTCCAGCAACTCAGCAACCTTGATATCTCAGGGTAATTTTTCAGAAACCGCCGCACCACCAAATTTAGTACATGTGCCAGAGAAGAACTGTGCATGAAACCGCTAGGCCCAGAGCTGCTACAAGATTTTGCCCATTATCACACACCACCAGGTCGGGCTTGAGGTTCAGCAGCAACAAACACTCATTGGTCTGTTGTTTGATCCGTGTCCTCAGCTCCTGCGCGGTGTGTGATTTTCCCCCCAAAACAGATGAGTTTCATAACAGCCTACTGTCATTTCCTCCTGGCTGTGCTGAAGTTGATCGTGCCGGTGTTAGGCCACGTTCACACTTTCAGTATTTTTTCATTATTTTTCATCCGTATTTGTAAGTCAAAATCAGCAGTGGAACAATCAGAGGAAAAGTATAGTAGAAACATATGCACCACTTCTGTATTTATCACCCACTCCTGGTTTTGGCTTACAAATACTGATGTAAAATACTGACCAAATAGTGAACATGTGAACGCAGCCTTACTCTGACTGGATTAGGATGAGATGTAGGAAGCAGAGTAGAAGGAGGCGGCAACATGGACAGAGAAACATTCAGCAATCTTTTGTGGTGGTAAGCAAAACGCTTTCCACCTCAGGCTTAGCCACAACATTTACACAATGGGCAGTTAGCGAGATATAATGTCCGTGGCTGTCCTTACTGGTTCACGCATCAGTGGTTATGTGGACCTTGCCACTGATGGCGTTGTGCAGTGCGCACCTATTTTTGTCTGCCACATGTTTGTACAGGGCAGGGATGGCCAACCTGGAAAAGTAATGGCTGCTGGGAAATACGTACTGTGGGACAGCCACTGCCATACGATTTTTAAAAGTGTCTTTCACCACCAACCAGAATGGTATCATTTCAAAGGACATACATTTTGAAATGCTGGCATTCAAGACCAGGGCTAGTGGATGGGTAGAGAGTACTTCCTCTTAGAGTTAGTGGAGGTTTTTCCTCTTATGGTGTTTTTTTGTTAGAGTAGGACTGGCAATACGTAAGGACCCTTGGCGTGGGTTGCCAGCTTAAATATTATGGCCATAATACCAACCAATACCTTACATACATTGTTATGTTGTGGGGAATGTAATTTTTTCAGGGTGCAGCTGGGCCCTAGATGGCTCTGTAAACTGTGGCCTCTGTTCACACAGGATGCATTATAGCAATGGCTGGCCCGCTTTATGGTGTTACTAATAGGCCTTGAGCCATATGCTCTACATTTCTGTGTGAACATGCCACATACAGATTATTTTGCACAGGTGTGCAGGCGGCCAAATCCTGATTGTAGGCTGGCTGCATTATTGGTATTATTGCACCTGTGCATCTGTCATCCACCATCTTAAATTGGGTCCGCTGCACTTTGGTTAGTGTAATTGTTTGGAGGCCTTGGACAGGTAAGCATCTTTGCCTGTGTACTGTTTTTTTTGTCAAGAATTAGTGGAGTTTTTTTCCTCTTATGGTGTTTTTTGTTAGAGTAGGACTGGCAATACGTAAGGACCCTTGGCGTGGGTTGCCAGCTTAAATATTATGGCCATAATACCAACCAATACCTTACATACATTGCTATGTTTTTGGGCATGTCATTTTTTTAAGGTGCAGCTGGGCCCTAGATGGCTCTGTAAACTGTGGCCTCTGTTCACACAGGATGCATTGTAGCAATGGCTGGCCAGCTTTATGGCGTCGCTAATAGGCCTTGAGCCATATGCTCTGCATTTCTGTGTGAACATGCCACATACAGATTATTTTGCAGAGGTGTGCCAGGCGGCCAAATCCTGATTATAGGCTGGCTGCATTATTGGTATTATTGCACCTGTGCATCTGTCATCCACCATCTTAACTTGGGTCCACTGCACTTTGGTTAGGGTAATTGTTTGGAGGCCTTGGACAGGTAAGCAAAGTGTGACAAATCAATAAGCAACCCTGGCAAAACAATCTCACCAAAGTACTTTGACAAGCATCCAGGGTCGCAGAGCAGCGTTAGAAGAAAACACGCCTGCCAGACGACTTCACTGCTTTCAAACAAGCTACACTTGTCTTCAAATTAGCCCTCACCTCTGCTAAACAGACCTATTTCACAAACCTGTACCTTTATTATCCTACAACCCAAAACAACTGTTCAGCACTTTCAACTCTCTCCTCCGCCCACCACTGCCACCTCCAACTTCCCTCACCTCTGCCAAGAACTTTGCCACCTACTTCAAAAATAAGATCGACCAAGCAAGGCAAACCTTTACTGTTCCACTACTCAGCCACTCTATATACCAGACCACTGCCCTTCCCTAATTACCTCCCTCTCCAACATCACTGAAGGAGAGCTTACTCACCTAATTTCCAAATCATACTTCACCACCAGTGCACTTGGCCCCATCCCTTCCCACCTGCTCCCCAACCTCACTAACACGCTCATTCCAGCCCTAACCCATCTCTTCAACCTATCGCTATCTTCTGGTGCCTTTTCCTCTGCCTTCAAACATGCCACCATCACACCCATCCTCAATCTGCTAAAACTCTTGTGCATGCCCTCTTCAATTCCCGCCTTGATTACTACAACACCGTCCTTTGTGGCCTCCCCACTAACTCTCTTGCACCTCTCCAGTCTGTCCTCAACTCTGCTGCCCGACTAATCCACCTCGCTACTCCCCTGTTTCTCCCCTCTGCAAATCCCTCCACTGGCTCCCAATTCCCCAACGAATCCAGTTCAAATTACTAATACTGACCTACAAAGCCATCCACAACCTGTCCCCTCCCTATATCTCAGAACTAATCTCTCAATATCTTCCCTCAAGTTATCTTCGATTTCTCCTGAATATCCCCCATCCTCTGGAATTCCACGCCTCAACACGTCCGATTATCCACCACCCTGGGATCCTTCAGACAGACCCTGAAAACCCATCTCATCAGGGAAGCCTACAGCCTGGAATAACCATTCTGCCACCTCACCACCACCCAAGCTGCCGCCTCACCACCACCAGAGCTGCTGCACCCCCGACCTTCTGTCTTTCCCATTACCCTGTAGAATGTAAGTCCGCAAGGACAGGTTCCTCTCCCCTCTGTACCAGTCTGTCATCGTAAATTTGTTTACTGTAAACGATATCTATAGCCCCTTCTCATGTACAGCACCATGGAATTAATGGTGATATATAAATAATAATAATAATAAAAAAAAGTAACAGCAGTTGGAACCTTTGTTTTGTCATAGGCATCAGAGTTGGGCTGCTGTGTTCCACTGACCATTTGCGCTACTGTGACGCCCAGGAGACCGGGATACCCAGCACCGGACCAATGGGGTCTGTCTCTTAAGGGGGATGTCACGGGTGGCTTGACCCGGTGCTGTAGCCTCAGGCAATGCACAGTGTAAGGGGTATCGTGAGGGAGCAGGCACTTACTTGATCAGCAGCAGGTTCTCTCAGCGGCGATGATCCCGATCCTGGATATTGGCTATTGTCCAAATGAAAGACTGAGGCACTGAAACGTTTAACCAGTTCACTTTAACATAAAGGGATTTACAACCAGTCCTGTCACCGGAGTCTGTATGGGAACTCTGAGTTACTTTGACCCTGCCGGGGTCTTCGCCTCTTATTGTACGCAGTTTCTGAGTGGCCCTGCTGCTGTATGTGAACTGGCTGCCGGCCCAATCTGTCCCCTCCGGGCCCTGGTTCGACGGGCAACCCGAGTCCTTTTATCAGCTTACCCCCTCCGGGAGTACCGCTGAACTCTGTGTCTGTTGCTGCGTCCGACCCTAGTGAAGCTGATATCACCTCATGTTTTTCCGGTTGCTGTATTATATATAATGAATACAGCCACGGATCCGGTATCCGTTTTTGCGCCTGTTCTGGGTAGTGATTAATGCTACCCGGTTCTCACAATGTCCTTTTTCTCTGTCCCTCTTCTCCTCAGGCCGGTGATTTAGGCCTGGAAACAGTCACAGGACTGTTAGAAATTCAGCTGTATGACCTCTCACTTTCAGCTCCTTAGCTCAACTGCCATTTCTTCTCTCAGACCAGAATGGATCAAGGGGAGTCTCTGAAGCTCCCCCTTCTGGCCGGAGGTGGTAGTGCAGTCTTGCTATTTTAGTATTTGTATTTACTGTCAGTAACTATGTTTGTGGCAAATACCCCTAGGGGTGCCACATTCCCCCTTAGTTAAGAACAGTACTCCGGGACTGTGGGACGATAACATTTTGAAATAACAATTAATATGTACAGAGTCTTAAAAATGAAAAGTTACAAAAACCACTCAAGGAAACAAAAATGGAGTTCTGTAAAAAGTCACTTCAAATAGCGTCCATTAATACAGTCCTATCCTTGAAGGTACTAGGAAAGGCACTGCACTTTGTGTCCAGGAATTTAGTTCCATTTTTCCAACAAAGTTGTCAATATAAAGTCTAAAGAAAATTCAAAAAGAGCAAAAAGCAAAGTTCAAAAAGCAGTCTTTCCGGAGCTTTGATTTAGTGCCTCCGGGCTGATAACAAGTTCAAGAATATGCAAGAAGTTCATACAGACAAGTCTCTGTAGGTACTGGGCTTAAACATTGCAGAATGATAACAATGACTATAGTTTTATAATTGGTAATCTGCATACATGGCCGGTAATTGACCCTGGGTACTACGCTGTGATCTACGTAATAGCGGTATCTCTTCATGTGGTGTACTACTGTCTACTGCGGATGTAGTATCTGCCCGCTCTGCTAAAGATAATTCCATGACTTTGGAGTTGGCAAGTCCACCGTGAATGGGATTACTCTGGTCAGGAATCTGTTCTTCCTGGCCTGGAACCTCCTGTAGTACGGGGTCAGCCTCTTCCTGTCTTGGGGCTTCTGGTATTGGGTTCGGTGTTGGGTAAAAGACCACCATGGGAACCACTACTGCACCATGGTATGTTAGTAGGGTTTTGGGAAAGTCTCCTATACAGGTGTGATACATTTCCTCTTCTTTTTCCTTTACTGGTTGAACCTGTATGGGTTGAATAACTTCTGATTCTGGCTGGACAACTTCTGGCTATTCAATGCTTCCGGACACAATTTAAGATTGTCTCTTGACACTAATACAGATGTTAAGCCTCCGTTTTTCCTAATGAGACACATTTTAGGATTATCCATTCTTGTTGGTAAAACTGTGTAGGGTACGGCTTCCCACTGATTGCCTAGTTTATTGGTTCGACGGTTTCTCTTGAGCACTTGATCACCCGGTCTTAATGGGGTCGCTAGAGCATTCTGGTTGAAAGTTCGCTCTTGTCTTTCTCTAGTTTGCTGAAGGCTTCTTTCCACACTCTCTTGCACTTGGCGATACTGCTTTTGCCGTATGATATCCCAATTGGAGTCTTTAACTTCTGCGTCTGGTTTCAGAATTCCCATTTCTAGATCGATTGGTAATTGGCCGGGTCTTGCACGCATAAGGTAAGCTGGGGTGCAGTTGGTGGAGCTCACCGGGACATGATTATACAGATCCACCAAGTCAGGCAATTTCTCTGGCCATTGATTCCTTTCTGTCTCAGGTAAAGTCTTTAGTAGGTCTATTACAATATGGTTCATCTTCTCGCATAAGCCGTTTGTTTGTGGATGATAGGCCGTCGTCCGGATCTTTTTGCAACCATACATATTACAGAATTCTCTGAAGATCTCTGATTCAAAGGCTGTACCTTGGTCGGTGAGAACCTGTAACGGATATCCATGGGGTCTACAAAAGTACGTTTGGAACGCTTTGGCTGCTGTTTTTGCTGTGAGATCTTTTACGGGTACTACTACCAAGAAGCGTGAATAATGGTCCACGATGGTCAAGGCATAGACATAGCCGGACCGGCTTGGTATTAACTTCACGTGGTCTATGGCTACAAGTTCAAGTGGTTGTTTGGTGATTATGGGCTGCAGTGGTGCTCTTTGGTTCTTTTGATCGTTTCTTCTGAGGTTGCACGGGCCACAATTTCTGCACCACTGTTCGATTGATTTTCTCATCCCGACCCAACAAAATCTTTCTCTTAGAAGTACTTCTAACTTTTTCCAACCGAAGTGACCAGCACCATTATGGTAAGCTTCGAGGACCATCTTCACATCTTGTTTAGGCACGATAATCTGCCAAACCAATTCATGTGTTTTCGGATTGGTGTACCTTCTACAGAGCTTCCCTTGATACAGGAACATTTTGCCTCTCTCTTTCCAGAGTTGATGCGTCTCTTCTGGGGCATCCTCATCGGGATATGCACTTTGCTCAGTTAACAGTTCCTTCACCAACTTCACAGCCGGATTGCTGTCTTGGGTGTCAGCCCATCTATGGTGTGCTAACGGATTAAAATTCACCTCTTGTTGTTTCTGATAGGTACTTGACTGATGATGTTTCGCCTTGGGATGATGGAAGGCTGGTAGTTCAATTTCTTCAAGCTCCCCCGTTTCTTCTTCTACATCTCTCAAGTGTGGCATCCGGGATAGGGCATCGGCATTTCCATTCTTGCGACCTGCTCGATACTTGATTATGAAGTTGTAATTAGATAACCGGGCTATCCATCGCTGTTCTAACGCACCTAATTTGGCTGTGTCCAGGTGGGTCAACGGATTGTTGTCAGTATAGACAATAAATTCTGCAGCGGCCAGATAGTGTTTGAAACGTTCAGTCACAGCCCAAACTACTGCCAGTAGTTCCAATTTGAAGGAGCTGTAATTTTCTGAATTTCTTTCAGTAGGCCGGAGCTTTCTACTTGCAAAGGCGATGACTTTCTCCCGACCTTCTTGCTTTTGTGACAGCACCGCTCCTAGTCCCACATTACTGGCATCGGTGTAGAGGATGAAAGGTTGATGGTAATCTGGGTATGCCAGAACCTCTTCTCCGGTTAGTGCCTTCTTTAGTTGTTCAAAGGAGTCTTCCCTTTCGTCGTTCCACTGAAAAGGAGGGTTTCGGTTTGAAGGTTTCTTCGTCTGCCCTACCAAGGTGTCTTGCAAGGGTGCTGCCAACTTGGTAAATCCTTTTATAAATCTGCGATAGTAACCCACCAATCCCAGGAATTGTCTCACTTCTTTTGCGCTGGTAGGTCTTGGCCAATCCCTTTTTTTTGACAATCACTAGAGGGGCCGCCCAGGGGCTACAGCTGTCTCTTATTACCCCGGCCTGTTTCATCTCCCTCAGCATATCTTTTACACACTGATAGTGAGCGGGCGGTATGGGTCTATATCTTTCTTTTATTGGGGGATGGTCACCGGTGGGAATTGTGTGTTCTACCCCTTCTATCCGTCCGAAGTCCAATGGGTGTTTACTGAAGACTTGTTCATATTTCGTCACTAGTAGTGTTGAGCATTCCGATACCGCAAGTATCGGGTATCGGCCGATACTTGCGGTATCGGAATTCCGATACCGAGATCCGATATTTTTGTGATATCGGGTATCAGTATCGAATCAATAGGGATGTGTAAAATAAAGAATTAAAATAAAAAATATTGATATGCTCACCTCTCCGGCGGCCCCTGGACTTCACACTGCTAACCGGGAGGCTTCTTTGTTTAAAAAGCGCGCCTTTCGGACCTGTGAATGACATCCCGGCTTCTGATTGGTCGAGTGCCGCCCATGTGACCGGCACGCGACCAATCAGAGGCCGCGACGTCATTCGTAGGTCCTCAATTCCTAGAATTAGCAGTTTTGTGAATGAGAATGACGTCGCGGCTTCTGATTAGCCACGTGCCGGTCACATGGGCGGCACGCGGCCAATCAGAAGCCGCGACGTCATTCTCATTCACAAAACTGCTAATTCTAGGAATTGAGGACCTGCGAATGACGTCGCGGCCTCTGATTGGTCGCGTGCCGCCCATGTGACCGACACGCGGCTAATCAGAAGCCGCGACGTCATTCACAGGTCCGAAAGGCGCGCTTTTTAAACAAAGAAGCCTCCCGGTTAGCAGCGTGAAGTCCAGGGGCCGCCGGAGAGGTGAGCATATCAATATTTTTTATTTTAATTCTTTATTTTACACATCCCTATGGATCCCAGGGCCTGAAGGAGAGTTTCCTCTCCTTCAGACCCTGGGAACCATGAGAATACCTTCCGATACTTGATGTCCCATTGACTTGTATTGGTATCGGATATCGGTATCGGCGATATCCGATATTTTTCGGGTATCGGCCGATACTATCCGATACCGATACTTTCAAGTATCGGACGGTATCGCTCAACACTAGTCACTAGCCTATACACCCCTTGTTTTTGATGGGTAGGTGTTGAATTTATGCCCACGTGTAGCTGTTGGCACCAATCCTCCAATTCTCCGTCTGAGCCGTTGCCTTCCACCTGACAGGTTGGTTCTAAGGGCTCAATGGTTGTGATGGCATTGTTGTCAACAGTATATAGCTTTGCCACTGTAGCATACCTTGGCAAAGTGACCTCTTCCTCTCCACAGTTCAAAAGTCGTACCGGCACTCGTCCCCGGTGTACCTCGACTACCCCTCGTGCTGTGAGTATAGTGGGCCTGCTGTCGGTGTACACTGGTTCTATTAAGGCTTGATAATCTCGTCCCTTAGTACCAATGGCTGCTCTACACCATACCAGCATTTCTGTTTTTGGTGGGATTACAATAGATGTTAGATCACTTACCCTCACACTGCCAATTTCTCCACCTGCAACTTCTACCTGTTGCCTTAACATCAATACTTTTATTTCCCTTCGGAGAACTCTCTGCTGGCAGGATTGGGCAGTTTCAGCAATTTGCTGTAAGACAGAAATAACTTCAGAAAAGCAGTTCTCTAACACATTCATTCCTATCAATACAGTGGGTTCACAGTTCCACCGGTCAACATCAACAACAATTATACCCTGTTTCTTCAATTCTACTTTACCAATCTTTATGGTCATCTCCCTGAAACCTAGTTTCGGTACCAACTTACCATTACTGGCCCATATATCTAGTTCAACATCAGATGGCCCTTTATCAATATCTGCATCAGCCCAGTACCTCTTATAAAGGATATACGGTATAGATGAAATCTGGGAGCCTGTGTCCAGCAAAGCGTTGAGGGGAATTCCGTCCAGCACGATAGGGATAATGGGTCGTCCTCTCCATGTCGGGTATCTCCGGGGTCTCATCCATGGAACATCTTCTCTACGGTTTGCCAACTCCATCTTGGGTCCTCTCATCTCCTGCATGGTTTTAGCCATTGAAGCAACAACATCAGTTAAAGAGTCAAGCTTTTGTTGAAGAGCCTCAGTAGTACTGGGCCCCAGGGGCTTAGCAATGGTCCCGGACATAACTGATGTCACTGGCACTCCCTGTTGTTGAGGAGCCTCTGCCATGGGTTGCACAGGCTCCTGATCCCGAGGTGCCTCTGCCAGCTGGAGACGTATAGCGCTCTCCTTTAATTGGGCAAATGTAAATTCAGGGTTCTTAAAAACAAGCATGCTCACATGTCCCCAGTGAGAAGGGGTGTAGAGTCCCTCAATAAATTGATCTCTTTTCAGTTTATCCGCTCCGGTGTTAAAAATGGGTTCAGCCAGTGTAAGTGATTTAAGGGCTTCCTGCAGGTTTAAGGCAAAGTCTCTCACGCCCTCATTAACGTTTTGTTTGCAATTAAAGAATCGTACTTTAGCTTTGCTGCTGGCAGTGGTTTCAAATGTAGCTTTTAATCCAGCAAATATGCGTTCAACAGTGCCTTTCAGATCAGCTGCCCATGCTGTGACTTCTCGCTTAGCATGGCCACTTAACTGCATCATCAGGAGACTAACACGCTGAACTTCACCCACGGGGAACATGTCAAAATGGGCCAGCATCTTTTCTCTGAAATCGTCAAGGGTATTAGGCTCACCTTCATATATTGGAAGCCATGGGCCACCCGGGGTATATGGCATCAGCACCGGCATGATGGGCGCCGCTCCTTGCACCGCTGTGCTACCGGACTCTCTATCGACACTCTGTCTTTCAGCTGCATTAGCGTCGCCGGGTGCTGCGGCGTCTCCGTGCTGCGACATACTGTGCCCCCTTAGTTAATCCGGACCCTTCCGGTCCTCCGCTTCCGTCGGGATAGTGTAGATTCATTCCGCTGTGCAGCAGGATCGGTTTTCCCCTTGCTCTGACGTCAGAGCGCTCTGCTTGGTGCCGCCCACAATGACACGCCCCCTGCTGCTCCCGCCCGCCGCGCGCTCTGTAATGGCGGATTCTGAAGTTTTTCAGTCAGACTGGGGTTCAGGTGATGGCGTAGCTCAATTATCAGTCTCGTGCCTAACGGTTATGAGGTGATTACCTCAGGGGTTGGCGGCCATCTTTACTCCATTATAACCAATGGGGAAAAGTCACTTTCAATAGTTTTCAATGGGGAATGGATTTTTCTTTAATAAAGTCAATTTTCAAGATTTTTATCCAAGTTTTCACAGTTTTGGGCTCCAATCACGGCACACAATACCCGGTATACGGGCTGGCTAGATCCTGTTCGTGACGCCAATTGTGACGCCCAGGAGACCGGGATACCCAGCACCGGACCAATGGGGTCTGTCTCTTAAGGGGGATGTCACGGGTGGCTTGACCCGGCGCTGTAGCCTCAGGCAATGCACAGTGTAAGGGGTATCGTGAGGGAGCAGGCACTTACTTGATCAGCAGCAGGTTCTCCCAGCGGCGATGATCCCGATCCTGGATATTGGCTATTGTCCAAATGAAAGACTGAGGCACTGAAACGTTTAACCAGTTTACTTTAACATAAAAGGATTTACAACCAGTCCTGTCACCGGAGTCTGTATGAGAACTCTGAGTTACTTTGACCCTGCCGGGGTCTTCGCCTCTTATTGTATGCAGTTTCTGTGTGGCCCTGCTGCTGTATGTGAACTGGCTGCCGGCCCAATCTGTCCCCTCCGGGCCCTGGTTCGATGGGCAACCCAAGTCCTTTTATCAGCTTACCCCCTCCGGGAGTACCGCTGAACTCTGTGTCTGTTGCTGCGTCCGGCCCTAGTGAAGCTGATATCACCTCATGTTTTTCCGGTTGCTGTATTATATATAATGAATACAGCCACGGATCCGGTATCCGTCTTTGCGCCTGTTCTGGGTAGTGATTAATGCTACCCAGTTCTCACAATGTCCTTTTTCTCTGTCCCTCTTCTCTTCAGGCCGGTGATTTAGGCCTGGAAACAGTCACAGGACTGTTAGAAATTCAGCTGTATGACCTCTCACTATCAGCTCCTTAGCCCAACTGCCCAACTGCCAGTTCTTCTCTCAGACCAGAATGGATCAAGGGGAGTGTCTGGAGCTCCCCCTTCTGGCCGGAGGTGGTAGTGCAGTCTTGCTATTTTAGTATTTGTATTTACTGTCAGTAACTATTTTTGTGGCAAATACCCCTAGGGGTGCCACACTACCTCTCCCATGTACTCATACTCCAACATTACAAGTGGTTGTGGCATCAGTGCACTCACTCTTTTCCATTTGTGGGGCAGGGTCAAAAAGCAGAAGTAACTGCTGCATAACTGGGGCTCAGACTGCTTGCATGATTTGGATTTGCAAGGGGATGAGGAGGAAGGCAGATGCCCATGGGCCACAGGTGGAAACTATGTACTTTCAGGAGGGGACCAGGTGGAAGACAAAGCGATGGAACTGGAGACACTCTCATCCATCCAATCTAAAAACACTTCTACTTATTCTGGCCTCACCTTTCATCCAGCGGTACTCGGGCCTTTAAAATTACGCAGAACGTCGTGTCGCCTGCATCCAGCAGAGGATGGTGTTTCATTTGGGAGTATAGCAGGCACAGATCGATCACATCCTCTCCCTGCAGCAGCTCCAGCACCGCTACCAGAAACACCACAGCCAGGTCCTCTATTTGATGCTCTACTCATTCTTTTCAACCCCCAAAAAGTGCAGGCTATTACCTGCCTGTATAATTTACCCCCACAGAGACTGTTTTGTATAGTACACCCACAGAGACTGTTTTGCATAGTACACCCACGGAGACTGTTTTCAGAGTTTCCTTAACAAGGCTATTTTGCAGAGTACACTCACAGTGACTGTTTTGCAGAATCCCCCCACAGAGATTATTTTCCGGGTACACCCACACATGCTGGATCTTCACCGGTTGTTGCTGAAAAAAATATATAGTTAATAAACATCATCCATAAACAATGACCTGTATGTTTCACTGCTACTGAAATCTCATTTCATGCCAATTATCTGAGAACTTCTCCTCTTGATTAAGTCATTTGCTGAATAATTTGCTATATTTGCACCACGCTGCAGTACAACGGTGAACGCTGGAACCAGATGTCAAGAAGTTGAGATGCCCTTTGCCCCATCACAAACAAATGTGCATGTGAATATTGAAAAGATGATAAACCAGGTTGTTTTTGCCGGATATCCCATGAGTATTACACTTTCAGATTTTTTGCTAAGATGTGTGCAGAAAGTGTTGACTCTAAACTGTCATCATTATTAATGACGTTGTCATTTCTCTTAGTACTGAGAAAGATTGGTTGTAATCAAGATTGCACATTTCCAGCTGTAGGGTAGGTAAGTGAGGTTTCCATAGTTCTTGGTCGATTTCACTTTAACCATATGCATAATCATGATAGGTTACTCCAAAGGGAAATGCAGTCAATTGCAAGCTTCAACAACTAATAGAATGCCAAGTACTAGCCTGCAGTGTCTATGGGGGACTGTGAAGGAAAAGCTGGAGCATCATTGAGTCATCATTGTAAGTAGAGTCTATGTATCTGCATGGGTCCATTAAGAGCCGACCGTAAAGAGGACCAGTCAATTGATGAAAAAAAATTGAGTCAAGTTCCTTGTGTCTGTTTTTTTCTGCTTCCAGAAGTATCACTTCATTACAGAGATAATGATGAAGGTAGCTCACAACACTCCAATTGTCCACACTTGTAGAAGGCACCAAGGTTCAAGTATGGACGCACCATCATCAAAAAAGTCCCAAGGAGTCAATTTGGAGAAAACCTCAAAAGAGGAAGGAGATACCGTCTAGAATCCGTTGAAAAAACTTCAAAGCTCCTCTTATTCAGAAACACCTAATTTTGGAAGCTGTCTACTTCCGTTACTCATTAGAGAGGAAGTCATAATTGTTTCTTCAGGAGTGCACTTTGTGAAATCTCTGCTTGCAGTCCAGTCTTCTCTGGGGGGAGTACACTTTCATACCTCGCTCCCAGACATTGCCAATCACAGCTGAGCAGCTGATCTAGCAGTCTTTCAGTCTTAGACTGATTGACAGTGTCTGGGAGGCAGGAGTTAAAGTGCACGTCCCCAGAGAAGATCGTGAAAAAAAACCTCAGTTGCACTGCAAAAAGGGATTTCACATACTGCGCTAGAGAAGAAACAAAAGTAAATATCTCTGCAATGGAGTAATGCCAGCCAAAAAGAAAAATAGTGCAGGAATCAGGGCAACTCAGGGATTTGTACAATGTATTTAACTCAATATAAAGGGGTTTGCTGATTCGCAATTGATCTCTTATAATAAATCCACATCATTCTCAAGAATAGAGGAATATATATTCCTGTGATGTACAGCAGTCTCAGAGCGGAGTGGCTAGTTATCTCGCTGAGCAGTGTACCCCATTCATGAAATAAAGTAAAGTTCACAAGGAGCACTGTGCATTGTGTGAAGATTAGCAAGTCTGCAGTTACATTGAGTGACTGCAGACTTTCGTGATAAGCCTGGATAAACTATTTAAGAACATAATCATTACCAATCCCTACACATTTTCATCTAATAAAGAAAACTACCTGCAAACAATATGTACTTTAGTAGAAGTCGGACTTTCTTTTTTGGAGTGGTCGCCATCCTATGTACACTGAGTGCATACCTATAAGCCATAATTAGTGTCTTTCTCCTCATATATGAAATTATTACATGCAATATTTGCACTGTGCAGTTTATACATTTTTTTTATGTAACCTTGTTCTCCTACGCTGCTATTAGAGGCAGATGCCAGCTATGTAATATAGCCAGCACTAGTTCTTAGCTACTGAACCCTCTCCACGCATATGCAGGAAGGGGTTAATATGTTTTTAAAGCAAACTTTCTTGAGTAGCTTGGGTGAGATGATAACATTTTTAATATCTACATCCATCACTAGAGGGCGCTTACTGTATACCATTTAATTATTGAGTTCAATAGATAAACAGTACGCTGTATGCTCCTGAGCTCCCTCTAGTGGTACCTCTGTTAAAATGCTACATTGCTTTTGCAGGAGATTTAGAACTCTGCATCAGAAGATGAAGCTCCTGAACTAAAAACATGAAGATGAGGAAGGACATAAAAACCGAATTAATGTTCACCTCCTATTTATGTTTCTAAAATAAATGTAGTCATCATTGTTCTTTAATGGCTTGCATACATGCATTTGCAGTTAAACACTTGGCACTAGAAGCGTGATGTGGACTCATGTAACATTGGTGGATTTACTGATGTGGTCATGGATCACGTATGGCTCAGAGAATCTCATGCCTAAGTATTATTAATAATATTTAAAAATGTCTTTATATTGTCACAATTAATAATAACGTTACGGTAACTGTGCACAATGCATTTATTTACGAATCTTCTGGAAATAAAATAGGGGCAGATGGTTTGAATATACTCCAAGGTTGTTTTTGGCAGAAGAATGGATTCCAATCTGCAGTCAAATATTACAGAGATATGGACAATTTCATAAATGGATTACCGTATATACTCGAGTATAAGCCAACCCGAGTATAAGCTGACCCCCCTAATTTTGCCACAAAAAACTGGGAAAACTTATTGACTCGAGTATAATCCTAGGGTGGAAATGCAGCAGCTACCGGTGAATTTCAAAAATAAAAATAGATGCTCCATACTGTTCATTATGGCCCCATAGCTCCATATAGAGCTGTGCCATATAGTGCTCTGCACCGTTCATTATTGTCCCATAGCTGTGCCATATAGTGCTCTGCACCGTTCATTATTGCCCCATAGCTGTACCATATAGTGCTCTGCACCGTTCATTATTGTCCCATAGCTGTACCATATAGTGCTCTGCACCGTTCATTATTGCCCCATAGCTGTGCCATATAGTGCTCTGCACCGTTCACTATTGCCCCATAGCTGTGCCATATAGTGCTCTGCACCGTTCATTATTGCCGTATAGTTGTGTTATATAGTGCTCTGCCCCGTTCATTATTGCCTCATAGCTGCCATATAGTGCTCTGCGCCGTTCATTATTGCCCCATAGCTGTGCCATATAGTGCTCTGCACCGTTCATTATTGCCCCATAGCTGCCATATAGTGCTGTGCGCCGTTCATTATTGCCCCATAGCTGCCATATATTGCTCTGCACAGTTCATTATTGCCCCATAGCTGCCATATAGTGCTCTGCACCGTTCATTATTGCACCATAGCTGCCATATAGTGCTCTGCGCCGTTCATTATTGCCCCATAGCTGCCATATATTGCTCTGCACTGTTCATTATTGCCCCATAGGTGCCATATAGTGCTCTGCGCCGTTCATTATTGCCACATAGCTGCCATATATTGCTCTGCACTGTTCATTATTGCCCCATAGCTGCCATATAGTGCTCTGCACCGTTCATTATTGCCCCATAGCTGCCATATAGTGCTCTGTGCCGTTCATTATTGCCCCATAGCTGCCATATATTGCTCTGCACTGTTCATTATTTCCCCATAGTTGCCATATAATGCTCTGCACCACTCATTATTGTCCCATAGTTGTGCCATATAGTGCTCTGCACCATTCATTATTGCACCATAGCTGTGCCATATAGTGCTCTGCACCGTTCATTATTGCCTCATTGATGTACCATATAAAGCTGTGCCATTGCTGCTGCTGCAATAAAAAAAAAATGCCATACTCACCTCTCTTGCTTGCAGCTACCGGCGTCCGGTCCCGGCGTCTCTCCGCACTGACTGATCAGGCAGAGGGCGGCGCGCACACTATATGCGTCATCACGCCCTCTGACCTGAACAGTCAGAGCAAAAGGACGCGAAGACAGCAGCGCCCGGCGTGTGGAACGCGAACAGGTGAATATGACTTACCTGCTCCCGGCGTCCCGCTGCCTCTGCCTGTCACACGGTCTTTGGTGCCGCAGCCTCTTCCTCTATCAGCGGTCACCGGCACCGCTGATTAGAGAAATGAATATGCGGCTCCACCCCTATGGGAGGTGGAGCCGCTTATTCATTTCTCTAATCAGCGGTCCCACGTGACCGCTGAAGAGGGGAAGAACTGCAGCACCGAAGACCGTGTGATGGGCAGAGGGAGCGTCAGGACTGCCGGGACTAGGTGAGTATGCCTCAGCGCCCTCTCCCCCTCACCCGCCGACCCTGCCGCCCACCGTGACTCGAGTATGAGCCGAGAGGGGCACTTTCAGCCCAAAATTTTGGGCTGAAAATCTCGGCTTATACTCGAGTATATACGGTATTAGGCAAAAATTCTCACTTTAGAAATGGGGTCTCAAGCTCAGCTGGGTAATGGGCCGCACATAGAGAAAAATGTAAGGGTATGTGCACACGATGCAGATTTTGCAGCAGATCCGCAGCGTTTCTACAGCTGTGGATCCGCAGCAGTTTCCCATGAGTTTACAGTGCAATGTAAAACTATGGAAAATCCAAAACGCTGTGCACATGCTGCGGAAAAAAACGTGCGGAAACCGCTGTGGTTTACATTCCGCAGCATGTCTCTTCTTTCTGCGGATTCCACAACGGTTTTACAACTGCCCCTATGGAAAACCGCAGTTGTAAAACCGCAGTGAAAACCGCAGAAAAAACACGGTAAATCCATGGTAAATCCGCAATAAATCTGCATAAAAAATGCAGCGTTTTTATCCTGTGGATTTATCAAATCTGCTGTGGAAAAATCCGCAGAGGACCATTCCACGTGTGCACATAGCCTTATAGGAAGGCTGCGTTCTTTGCAGACGTTTACGCTTTTAATGATACCATTATTTTTCTCTGTTACTTTTTGATCATTTTTTGTGTGTTTTTTATTGCTTTTAAAAGTGTATGGTATGGGTCTTCTCTTTTACTTTAATTTTTACATAAAGCAGCATTTTTAGTGCACAAATATTATTTCCTTATTTTTTTAACCTTTATTTTACATTTCCTTTAAATGCTTTCATTTTTGTTCACCCTCAGTCAGCCCCATACAATAATATAGTTTTACAATTAGCCCCAAATAGTAATTCTGGTCTGCATTGTGTAATCATGTCTCTCCAATCCTGTAATAATGTCCCCTTTCCTTGTAATAATATGTCCAAGCCATTAATAATATTCCAAATTCTGTAATAATGTCTCTTGCCCCGTAACATTGCCCCATTTCCTGTAATAATATCTCCAAGCTTGTAATAATGTCCCCTGTATTGTAATAATGTCCCCAATCCTTGTAATAATTCCACCCATTCTGTAATAATGTCCCTCAGCCTGTAATAATGTCCCTCAGCCTGTACTAATGTTACTAATCCTGTAATAATGTCCCTCACCCTGTAGTAATGTGCATGGGCCTGTAGCAATATACCCTGTCCTGTAATAATGTGCCATAGCCTCCTTCAGGAATTGAAAGTCATCCTGTCCTTAATCTGATCCGGCAGTCACTGGCAGGGCTAACAGTGGAGAGCAGGGTCATTCCAAGAGGTCTCCATAGCCCAATGTCTGAACTCAGAGCAATAATCCTCAGCTCTACGACCTTCCCAAAAACAATCTATGGATCTTGAACTTGGCTACAGGGTTGCCAAAAATGAGACCGAGAGCTGAGAGAAATGTCTCTACTGAGGCAAACTCCGGAGAATCCTCAGGCAAAACAAAAAGCCCACACCTGTGGATCTCCATGGAATAAAGACAAAATAAAGCCTACTTGTTGACTCTCGGATCAAGAGGATACCGGGTGTAAACAGAAGTATAATTTATATGAAGCAACCTCCAGTGACAAGGCCTGTAGTTGTGCGACCAAAGCGCAAACTGGCTCCATACAGATGCCCCAGAACACACTAAATGGGCTTGCTATAATGTTATGAGCACTAAAACTCTCCCGGGGATGAACAAACCAGGCGAGATGTTACAGCTGCATGACACAGGTTCCAATATAGACTAGGCAGCTCCCTAACTTGACCCTCAGGACGCACATTCAGTTGAAAAGAAGCGCTGACATTGGTGGCCCTGTAACACCTCAGGTTCCTGGTTGACAAATAGGCAATGCTTTCCTTACGGGGAGAGTGATGTCATGCTTGGAAGTGAGGAAGGATCCCTTTTGGCAGGTAATCACAAACATGCAACATGTTCTTACTCCAGGCCAGAAGGGGGAGCTCTGATCCAGTTTGTGGGTGGCTTCCCTATATATATATACTGGCTGGAGGGAAAGTGAGGGGTAGTCTGCCAGAGACAGGGGCAGAAGTCAGAAATCCAAAAAGAGAAAGGGATTTTGCTGTTTCTGCTCCTTCCTATGTGAGGGACACAGGAGATTTTATTCAATCTCTTGAAGGTATACATGTGGTTGATTCCACGTGGTTAGTCTCCTTCGATGTATCATCCCTGTACACCTCCATTGAACATACCAGGGGATTGTCCGCGGTCAGTGTGACGCTCGCTGGCTCCGGCATGGCTCCGGATTGTGCACGGTTCGTCCTGGCGCTGCTGGAGTTCATCCTGGGGAGGAATTTTTTTCTCTTCGGTGATGATTATTTCCTGCAGCGCCGCGGGACAGCCATGGGGTCCAATGTGGCCCCCACTTATGCTAACATCTATATGGCTGTCCTGGAGGGCGAACACGTGTACGGTTCGCGGTTTTGGGGTCATGTTAGGGGCTGGCGGCGTTACATTGATGACATTTTCCTGGTATGGGATGGTGACAGGGATGATCTTGATCTCTTTTTCCATTATTTGAACAATATACATCCTGGTTTCGGATTCACTATGGATTGTTCTCAGGATAAGATGCAATTTCTTGACACCTGTGTATACAAGTCTGGAGGGTGTTTACATACGGCTCTTTATGTTAAAGAAACGGATAGGAATAACCTCTTGCATTTTTCTAGCGCACACCCACGTAGGATGGTTGAGTCCCTGCCCTGGAGCCAACTGTTGACGGTGAGGAGGATTGTGTCATGTGAAACTCGTATCGATGATAGATTAGAAGAAATGTGCCGGAAATTTCTATCAAGGGGTTACTCGAGGGTAGACCTTGAGAAATTTAAACAGCGGGCTTTGACCGTTAGACGTGAAGATCTTTTGGCCCCTAAAGAAAGGGTTGAGTCGAATAAAAGAATCCCTTTTGTAACCACTTATGGTGGCATGAGTTCTAGGGTCTCAGACATTATACGTAGGCATTGGCCTTTGTTGAGCAGGGGCCACGCTAATGTTGCCGGATTTCAAACACCTCCATTGTTTTCTTAAAGGAGGAATAAGAACTTGAGAGATGAATTGGTTTTATCTGATATTGGGAGTTCCAAGAGAGACCTACAAATGACATTGAGCCAACCTAGTCTTGGCAACTTTCCGTGCCTAGGCTGTGCATCTTGCAGTAATATGATTAAGGGGGCTTCGTTTTGTCATCCTTATACCGGTAAAAGATATGAGATCAGGAAACGGTACACATGTAGGAGCAATTTTGTGATATATGTCTTGACCTGCCCTTGTGGTCTCTTCTATGTGGGGGAGACCACAATGGAGGTCAAGGCTAGGATCAGCAAACACAAGAGTACAATTAGGACTCAAATATTGAAACTACCTGTACCGAGACATTTTCACGAAATGGGTCATTCAGTCAACCAATTAAGATACAGAATTATTGATGATGTACCGGTGATGCGACGGGGTGGAGACCGTATTGCACTTTTGAAGAGAAAAGAACTGAGATGGATTTTTGAGCTTGACACCCTGCATCCTAGGGGAATGAACATAGAGTACCAACAGAGCTGTTGTCTTTAGCATCCGTTTTGTATTCTCTGCAGTATCCTTTTTAGTATATTGTTTTTAACTATGTTATATACTTTTCTATTCTTGTTTTAGGAGTCTCATTCTTTATGAGCTGTAGTATACTTACTCTATTTGTATTGATGATTGCTCGCTTTGGGAGTTCAGCCGACCAAGTAATTTGGACTATATATAATAGACGTTCCCCTCTATATGCAATAGAGTTCTTCACTTTTGAAAATGTGCTGCTATACCCCTTTTCTTTCCTTTTTTCCTTTCATCATTTTGTTGCCTTTTTCCTTGAGAGAAGGCTTTTGGTTATGTTGGTATGGTTACAGACATGTATAATATCTCCTTAGCCTTTTATCCACATCGTATAATGAGATAAGTGTTTTTTATATGTATAAGATTGTGATAATATGATAAATGCTCGATTTCTCTATATATACATATATATGCTTATATTTATTATTGATGTGTTGGTGCTGTTCTATATAGATTTGCCTGTGCCCTTTTTTTTTTTTTTTATATCATGAGTTTCCAGGTGTAATGCTAACAGACTCTTGCGCTGCTGGATTCTCTATTACTGTGGAAGTAAAGACATTAGTAAAGTACATCTGCAGATGTCTGATTATTCTACGATGCACCTGAGTTATGTGGGACATGTGCACTGCTGCCTCTGCCTTTCAAAGTATAGGAGCGCTTGGTGAGGACTTGGAGCCTGCGCAGTACCGCTCTTGATTTGGTCCCACACGGACGCCGTTTCAGTCAGGCGCAGTGGATATTTTCGTCAGGACAACAAGGAGAGAAGACTGGACCTGCGCAGTAATACACTCTGTATGCTGGAACTTTTGCGATCACATGACAAGGAACTGTGAATATGATTGGACAGCAGCCATTCTGAGGTCATCTTGGGGGTTGGCTGGTATCCTGGTTACGGGGAATGCTGCATGAATGTTGGAGCAACGTCATTTGTTTACAACTGTAAGGTGGGGAAGCTTTCTGTGCTATTGTGGGCTGGATTTCTGACATTAGAGCGATCGGAGCTAGTAGATCTTTGTTAGATTAGATATTGTCATTGTTAAAGTATTTGTAATGTGATTTTGATATGTATTTATATGTATATGTCTTTTTTCAGTATCGTGCTGTATCCCTATTGGTGTACCGCTAAATAGGGGGTGGTGCTATTTGTATATAATGGTGGTTGGAACATATGTTACACTGTGCTTGATAAAGGTTATTGTACCGAAACGTCGCCGCAGGAGGCAGATTAAACACATAAGGTCTTCATCACTGACCGTTGTGGCGCTGTCTTTCTTCTATTCTGGGATAGGGGCAGAAGTCAGTCAGTCTGTGATAGAGTCTGAGAGAAGAAGAGAGAGGGGTCATGCAGCCACGTGAGGTGCTGCAGCTCCTGGAAAGAGAGAAAGGAAAGCAGAGTAAGTTGTAGAGAGCGTGAAGGAGGAAAATAAGCAAAGGAGAGTAAGGAACTGGAGGAGAGCTGTGAATGAACTCTCTCCGAGATGAAATACCGGTTTCCGGAAGACCGAGGTTGTGCAGTACTTTATGTCTCACAGCAGAAACCGGCGGACAGCTGTATTTCAAGTCACCTGTCCACCATAAACACCTGAAAACTCAGTAACGCATAGAGCCCTGGTCATGATAGAGATCTACAGCGCTCCAGGGTCCCGGTTGTTGCAGTCATATCAGTTTCCTCTACGGGGGAGTGATGTTACGTTTGGAGGCAATAAAGGAGATCTCTTTACCAGGTACCACAAACATACAACACATTTCATACTCCAGTCCACCAGGGAGAGCTATGCTCCTATTTATTAGGGCACTCTTCACAATTCGGTAAAACTGGTGGCCTGGATAGAAAGTTAGGCAGTTGCTAGCTAAGCTCCGCTCAGGTAGTTGGTCCCGGTCATACCGATTGTCCTATCCATCCGGGGGACAGAGAGAGAGACATAACATCTATAACATCTACAACATCTGTGAGGACCTTATGAGAGGCTTAGCAGTAAGGTATTACAGCACCAAGGCACTAGAGGAAGGCTACTGATTTCCACCTGGATAAGGGGACTCTGTTATGATTCGGTAATTCAGTACCACAATGGACATAGAAGTCAGAGCACATACAGTGACATGACAATAACCCAAAAACTTAGAACGAGCTCTGAGACGTGGGAACTCTGCTGACCGCAATCCCTAATCCTCTCCAACCACACTAGAGGCAGCCGTGGATTGCGCCCAACGCTCCCTATGCAACTCGGCACAGCCTGAGAAACTAGCTACCCCGAAGACAGAAAATAAGCCCACCTTGCCTCAGAGAAATACCCCAAAGGAAAAGGCAGCCCCCCACATACAATGACTGTGAGTAAAGATGAAAGACAAACGTAGAGATGAAATAGACTTAGCAAAGTGAGGCCCGACTTTCTGAACAGAGCGAGGACAGGAAAGGTAACTTTGCGGTCAACACAAAACCCTACAATCAACCACACAAAGGGGGCAAAAAGACCCTCCGTACCGACTAACGGCACGGAGGTACACCCTCTGCGTCCCAGAGCTTCCAGCAAGCAAGAAAAACAAATAAACAAGCTGGACAGAAAAAACGGCAAACAAAAATAACACAAGAGCAACTTAGCTATGCAGAGCAGCAGGCCACAGGAACGATCCAGGAGGAAGCAAGTCCTATACTAGAACATTGACTGGAGGCCAGGATCAGAGCACCAGGTGGAGTTAAATAGAGCAGCACCTAACGACTTCACCACATCACCTGAGGAAGGAAACTCAGAAGCCGCAGTACCACTCTCCTCCACCAACGGAAGCTCACAGACAGAATCAGCCGAAGTACCACTTGTGACCACAGGAGGGAGCTCTGCCACAAAATTCACAACAGTACCCCCCCCTTGAGGAGGGGTCACCGAGCCCTCACCAGAGCCCCCAGGACGACCAGGATGAGCCATATGAAAGGCACGAACAAGATCGGGAGCATGGACATCAGAGGCAAAGACCCAGGAATTATCTTCCTGAGCATAACCTTTCCACTTAACCAGATACTGGAGTTTCTGTCTCGAAACACGTGAATCCAAAATCTTCTCCACAATATACTCCAACTCCCCCTCCACCAAAACCGGGGCAGGAGGATCAACAGATGGAACCATAGGTGCCACGTATCTCCGCAACAATGACCTATGGAATACGTTATGGATGGAAAAAGAATCTGGAAGGGTCAAACAAAAAGACACAGGATTAAGAACCTCAGAAATCCTATATGGACCAATGAAACGAGGCTTAAATTTAGGAGAGGAAACCTTCATAGGAATATGACGAGATGACAACCAAACCAAATCCCCAACACGAAGTCGGGGACCCACACAGCGTCTGCGATTAGCAAAACGTTGAGCCTTCTCCTGGGACAAGGTCAAATTGTCCACTACATGAGTCCAGATCTGCTGCAACCTGTCCACCACAGTATCCACACAAGGACAGTCCGAAGACTCAACCTGCCCTGAAGAGAAACGAGGATGGAACCCAGAGATGCAGAAAAACGGCGAAACCAAGGTAGCCGAGCTGGCCCGATTATTAAGGGTGAACTCAGCCAAAGGCAAAAAGGACACCCAGTCATCCTGATCAGCAGAAACAAAGCATCTCAGATATGTTTCCAAGGTCTGATTGGTTCGTTAGGTCTGGCCATTAGTCTGAGGATGGAAAGTCGAGGAAAAAGACAAGTCAATGCCCATCCTAGCACAAAAGGCTCGCCAAAACCTTGAAACAAACTGGGAACCTATGTCAGAAACGATATTCTCCGGAATGCCATGTAAACGAACCACATGCTGGAAGAACAATGGCACCAAATCAGAGGAGGAAGGTAATTTAGACAAGGGTACCAAATGGACCATCTTAGAGAAGCGATCACAAACCACCCAAATGACTGACATTTTTTGAGAGACAGGAAGATCTGAAATAAAATCCATAGAGATATGTGTCCAAGGCCTCTTCGGGACCGGCAAGGGCAAAAGCAACCCACTGGCACGAGAACAGCAGGGCTTAGCCCGAGCACAAATCCCACAGGACTGCACAAAAGAACGCACATCCCGTGACAGAGATGGCCACCAAAAGGATCTAGCCACTAACTCTCTGGTACCAAAGATTCCAGGATGACCAGCCAACACCGAACAATGAACCTCAGAGATTACTCTATTCGCCCACCTATCAGGGACAAACAGTTTCTCCGCTGGGCAACGATCAGGTTTATTAGCCTGAAATTTTTGCAGCACCCGCCGCAAATCAGGGGAGATGGCAGACACAATTACTCCCTCTTTGAGAATACCCGCCGGCTCAGATAAACCCGGAGAGTCGGGCACAAAACTCCTAGACAGGGCATCCGCCTTCACATTTTTAGAGCCCGGAAGGTACGAAACCACAAAATCATAACGGGAGAAAAACAGCAACCAGCGAGCCTGTCTAGGATTCAACCGTTTGGCAGACTCGAGATAAGTCAAGTTCTTATGATCAGTCAAAACCACCACGCGATGCTTAGCTCCTTCAAGCCAATGACGCCACTCCTCGAATGCCCACTTCATGGCCAGCAACTCTCGATTGCCAACATCATACTTTCGCTCAGCAGGCGAAAACTTCCTGGAAAAGAAGGCGCATGGTTTCATCACCGAGCAATCAGAACTTCTCTGCGACAAAACAGCCCCCGCTCCAATTTCAGAAGCATCAACCTCGACCTGGAACGGAAGCGAAACATCTGGCTGACATAACACAGGGGCAGAAGAAAAACGACGCTTCAACTCTTGAAAAGCTTCCACAGCAGCAGAAGACCAATTGACCACATCAGCACCCTTCTTGGTCAAATCGGTCAATGGTTTAGCAATACTAGAAAAATTGCAGATGAAGCGACGATAAAAATTAGCAAAGCCCAGGAACTTTTGCAGACTCTTCAAAGATGTCGGCTGAGTCCAATCATGGATGGCCTGGATCTTAACAGGATCCATCTCGATAGTAGAAGGGGAAAAAATGAACCCCAAAAATGAAACCTTCTGAACACCAAAGAGACACTTTGATCCCTTCACAAACAGAGAATTAGCACGCAGGACCTGGAACACCGTTCTGACCTGCTTCACGTGAGACTCCCAATCATCCGAGAAGACCAAAATATCATCCAAGTACACAATCAGGAATTTATCCAGGTACTCTCGGAAGATGTCATGCATAAAGTACTGAAACACTGATGGAGCATTGGCAAGTCCGAAAGGCATAACTAGATATTCAAAATGGCCCTCGGGCGTATTAAATGCAGTTTTCCATTCATCGCCTCGCTTAATATGCACAAGATTATATGCACCACGAAGATCTATTTTGGTGAACCAACTAGCCCCCTTAATCCGAGCAAACAAATCAGATAACAGCGGCAAGGGGTACTGAAATTTGACCGTGATCTTATTTAGAAGGCGGTAATCTATACAAGGTCTCAGCGAACCATCCTTCTTGGCCACAAAAAAAAGAAATAATAATTCTAACTTGTTGAACTGGGTCACCAGAGGAGCGAGGTTTCAAGGCCAGAAACAATTTGCAATTATTTTTGAAATTCACAAACTTGGCTCTATCACCATAAAACAAATCAGGAATAGGAATTCTTGGTTCTAACATAGGATTCTGAACCACCAAATCTTGAATCTTTTGTATATTTATAACGAAATTATCCATTGAAGAGCACAGACCCTGAATGTCCATGTCCACACCTGTGTCCTGAACCACCCAAATGTCTAGGGGAAAAAAAAGGCAAAACACAGTGCAAAGAAAAAAAAATGGTCTCAGAACTTCTTTTTTCCCTCTATTGGGAATCATTAGTACTTTGGGCCTCCAGTACTGTTATGATTCGGTAATTCAGTACCACAATGGACATAGAAGTCAGAGCACATACAGTGACCTGACAATAACCCAAAAACTTAGAACGAGCTCTGAGACATGGGATCTCTGCTGACCGCAATCCCTAATCCTCTCCAACCACACTAGAGGCAGCCGTGGATTGCGCCCAACGCTCCCTATGCAACTCGGCACAGCCTGAGAAACTAGCTAGCCCGAAGACAGAAAATAAGCCCACCTTGCCTCAGAGAAATACCCCAAAGGAAAAGGCAGCCCCCCCACATACAATGACTGTGAGTCAAGATGAAAAGACAAACGTAGAGATGAAATAGACTTAGCAAAGTGAGGCCCGACATTCTGAACAGAGCGAGGACAGGAAAGGTAACTTTGCGGTCAACACAAAACCCTACAAACAACCACACAAAGGGGGCAAAAAGACCCTCCGTACCGACTAACGGCACGGAGGTACACCCTCTGCGTCCCAGAGCTTCCAGCAAGCAAGAAAAACAAATAAACAAGCTGGACAGAAAAAACGGCAAACAAAAATAACACAAGAGCAACTTAGCTATGCAGAGCAGCAGGCCACAGGAACGATCCAGGAGGAAGCAAGTCCTATACTAGAACATTGACTGGAGGCCAGGATCAGAGCACCAGGTGGAGTTAAATAGAGCAGCACCTAACGACTTCACCACATCACCTGAGGAAGGAAACTCAGAAGCCGCAGTACCACTCTCCTCCACCAACGGAAGCTCACAGACAGAATCAGCCGAAGTACCACTTGTGACCACAGGAGGGAGCTCTGCCACAGAATTCACAACAGGACTCTGGATTTGCCTCCAAACCGGCCAGACTCTGCCTTCCCTGTGATCTGGTGCCCTGGACTGTGGATGCTAAAGCCTTCAGTAAAAGGTAAAGAGACTGCAACCTTGTGTCCTCGTTCTTCACTGCGCCTCACACCATCCACCATCTACACACTGGGAAGCCCTGGGGACATACTTCACCTGTGGGAAGGTATACCATCTAGCTGCCATAACATCACCCCAGCTGACCCCTTAAAGCAGCGTTGGTCACCCTGACCGAATACCACAGGTGGCGTCATGAACATTTCCCCTTTAAAGACCTTTCCTCCCCTTTTATCAACGGACGTCCCAAGGGCCACGGAGCGGGTCAGCCACAGTGACATCCCCCTGAGAACCGAAAGACCTGGTACCGAGTACCCCACTGCCCACGGGGGCGCTCCAGATCCTGTAAAAAGGCTCAAGTTACCTGTCATGTGGGTTAGTGTCATACCTAAAGGGGGACAGAGAGAAAACGTGTGGACCTTGTGAGAGGCCTGAGGCAGCAAGGGACTACAACACAGCGCTAGAAGGAAGGCTTCCAACCCCACCTGGTTAGGGGGATTCCTGATTCACTTCCAAGCCGGCTGCACTACACCAGCACCTGTGATCTTGTACCCTGGGCTGTTACTGCCTGAATTCTACAGTAAAAAGGTGAAGAGACTGCAACCCTGTGTCTTCCGTTTCTTGCTACACCATTTACCATCTTTATCTATACACCAGGAGCCCTGGGGACCCAGCTTCACCTGTGGGAAGCCATACCATCCCTGCTGCCACAACATCACCCCAGAGTACCCCTTTAAGCAGCATCGTTCATCCTTGACCGAATACCACAGGTGGTGTCACAAACATTTATTATTTTAAAACTTTATTCAAACCCCTTTAAAGACATCCCCTTTATCATGGGAATCCAGGGCCACGGACCAGGTCACCGCTATGACATATCCCTTTAAGTATCGGCCCCGGTACCAAGTATCCCATGGCCCTGGCGGGCGTTCCAGCCCCCTGGCTCACTGGACACGATTGTCTCAGGAGATCGAGGACCGCACAATGGAGCCCCAGGAGCTGAATGCTACCCCTGGGCTGTGTGTTTGAGATTCCTGCTCTATGGTGTCATCCAGGGATACATTTGACCTTAAGAGAATCTGAAACTTTAAAGTTGAGACTCTTGAAGATAATGGAGAAGACTGTTTGTCTTATCATAACAGATGAAGACTCTACGCAATACAAATATATTATCACCACATGCCCCAACAGACTGCAGCTTAAAAAGAATCTGTCACCAGCTTTTTAATATACTATCTAAGAGCACCATGATGTAGGGGCAGAAACTATGATTCCAGCAATATATCACTTATTTGGCTGCTTTCTGAAAATTTGTTACAATCCCAGTTTTATTGCTTCAGATCTACCAGTTCTCTGAATTCTGAACTGTGTAAAACCCGCCCACACCACTGATTGACAGCTTCTGTGCACACTGTGCATAGGCAGAAACCTGCAAATCAGTGGTTGGGGGCAGGTATATACAGAGCTGATGAATATGAAGGACTAGATGACAGCAGGTATACTAGTCTTCAGTGATCACTTACTGTTGATATTACTGTGATTCTATCAAAACTACTTCAATTCACCCAGCAAGTGATACATCACTGGAATCAGGGTATCCAACTATATTGGAGATGCATGAATAAATTCAAGTGGAATTGACTTCATTTTATGAATATCTACGTTTTCAAAATTTGCTTTGGCGTGGATTCAGCAAAACGGTAGCCATGGTCCATTTTTCTGAACCGTAAAAGTCAATGACAATAACCTGACAATTTAAAAAAAAAAATGTAAACATAACCTTATACTCCCATCACCACTAACCTCTACAACGTCTCTGCTCCTCAAAGTCACCCATTTTGTCCTCGTCGTATCTTCGGATCACCATCGCAAGCCCTGAAATTTCCTGGCCTCTTAAAGGAAACCTGTCACCTGAATTTGGCGGGACAGGTTTGTGGTCATATGGGTGGGGTTTTGGGGTATTTGATTCACCCTTTCCTTACCCGCTGGCTGCATGCTGGCTGCAATATTGGGTTGAAGTTCATTCTGTGTCCTCCGAAGTACACACCTGGCAATCCTTCTGGGCTTCATCAAATCTGTATGTGCCGGCCCAGTACAAGAAGTCAACGCAAGCAGCAGTGATCTGCAGATGTCACAAGGACCGGGCGGGTAACAGTGAGGAGCGGTGTAGTCGGAGAGGTAACAATAACTAGTGAGGTATATAGAAGGATTTTTTTTTACATTTTAAGTTTATTGTAATCTGGGTTCTGTACAGACCTCAGAGAGCATAATAAGGAACATTAAGTTTGCAAAGAAAAACTTCTCAACTGATTGAATTTCCTGGCAAAAAGCAAGGGAAAGCATGAATTTGAATCTTGCCTGATCTGCTCATCTCTATTCTCCATATTGTGCTGCTCTTAGATTAGTGAGCAAGAAACCTAGTGAAAGATTCCCTTTAAACCACAACCACTGGGTAGCCGTATACAGACACATACACCATAAACATAGACAAGAGTAAAGATAATGAAGGACATTGTTGGGGGTCGAGTTCCTGCCTCTGCACAGGGGGAATCTCGGGCCATCTCTGCTGCGGTCTCCCATTCTTCTCCTGCCGCAGTGGAGCCTGCTCAGTGGAGGCGTCAGTCCCAGCGTCATGCTCAGTCTGACACTGTGAGAAGGGTTACTGCTGTCCTTCCAGCTTCTGCCATTGTGGCCAGTACTGGTCAGCAGCGAGCAGACGTCTTTGGGACTAAGTCCTACTTTTCCCCTTCTGAGCATGCCCAGGGTAAGATCTCTCATTGGAGATCAAGGGTCACATGCTCAGGTACTGCAGCAAATCCTATTGGTCCTCTAGGAAGGTCCTGAAGGTGTTCAACGTCTGTGGCAGTCTCTCATTGGTCCTTCTACGAAGGTCCTGTACTTGCTGCAGCTATAAGAGGTGCGCATGACCGCACGGCCATGCGCTAGTGTCAATTTATGCACGAGCTCAGCGCCAATGTGGTCATGTTTGTGTGTGTATTCAGGGACCCAGCTGAAATAAGCCCCTAGAATGCTGGCACCTCCGGCGAGGAGTTTCATGTTTGCATTTGACTGCATGACCACCATCTGCTCTACTAAGTAGCTGTGTTCCTCTATGAGCCAAACAGGGCACAGCGTTATCCTTGCTAACAGACTCTGTGAAGTAACAGAGTCTGTTTATACTACTGTATTGTACCGCCATATCTAGCTGCAGGTGCTTTCCTGCACGGTGGATCCCGGGTTGCGAACGCACCAACTTCTTCTAATAAATATTTATATTTGGTGCGTTCCGCCAACCCTAACAGTCATATCTGTAATATTATAGGTTTAACCTATTTCCAACATTGGGTGTAATAGTACGCTGATGTAGGACTCCCCTTATTCTCAGTGTCCAAGCCCACACCTTTCCGGGCACATTACAGCTGATCTATACAGCTGACATGCGCTCACAACAGCCGTGGGTGGAATTGCAATCCACCTGTGGCTGTTAACTAGTTAAATGCCACTGTCAATTTCTGACAGCGGCATTTAACTAGCACTTACCAGAAGCGCGTTACTAATCCTGCACATCATTGACCCCGTCACATAATCACAAGTCACCGATGGGTTGGCATGACAACCAGAGGTCTGAAGCAGACCACTTTGGTTGTCATTGTCGGATTGCTATGAGCGCCGCCCCGTGATCAGAATACTGCAACATCTAGTCTCCCATGGAGACTACTGAAGCATGCAAAAAGTAAAAAAAAATGTTTTTAAAAATATAAAAAAATATGAAAGTTCAAATCACCCTTTTGCCCCATTCAAAATATAACAATTCAAATATTCACGGCGTAACGATAAAAAATTTAAAACATCAGAATTATGTTTTTTTTTTGTTCGCCACTATATTACAATAAAATGCAATAATAGGCAACCAAAAGCTCATATCTACATCAAAATGGCATCAATAAAAATGTCAGCTTGGTGTGCAAAAAATAAAAACCTCACCCAGCCCCACACCACAAAAAAATGGAGACGCTACAGGTCTCACTGAATGGCGCCATTTTATTTAACAAATTTTGTTTTTTTTCGCCACTAAAATAAAAAAGAACCTATACATCTTTGGTGTCTATGATCTCATAATGATCTGGAGAATCATAATGGCAGGTCAGTTTTAGCATTTAGTGAACATGGTAAAAAAAAAAAAAAAAAACTATAGGATTGCACTTTTTTTTGTAATTTCACTGCACTCCCATGATATGTTAAAAACAATGGTGTCATTCAAAAGTACAACTAACTTGTCCCACAAAAAGCAAGCCCTCACATGGCCATAGTGACTGAAAAATAAAAAAAGTTATGCTCTGCTGGATAGAAGGGGAGCTAAAAACAAAAACGCACAAACTGAAATACCTCTGGTCTTTAAGGGGTTAAAATGTCTGACACACAGGGTGGATACTGTTTGTTATCAGCTGTTTTCTGAGAACAAACAGCAGAATGGGCAAAAAGCAAGAGGTTTGTGCTGTCATAACACATCCCATGTAAATAAAGGCACGGATGATTGACCTCGTGGAGACCAAAACATCCAACACCGCGGAGACACCATCACGTGTTTCTCAACTCAATGATCCAGAACACTGATAGCCAGTTTCCTTCTCCACACTGATGAGGGGCAAAAACCCCAAAACAGCTGTCTGTGGATGGATAGCATGCTTGGCATAGGTGGCTTCCCTTTATTGGATGTTTTCCTTTATTGGATGCTGCCCTTCCCTTGGTTGTTCCTTCCCGGGGAAAGGCCTGGCTATTCACTGCCTGCGTTGAGAAACACGTGATGGTGTCTCTGCAGCTCCTCTACATACATCCCGTGTAAAGTTGTGTAAATCGATTCCCAAGACCCTGATCTAGGTGTCACCTCAGTAATCCATGGCTGTTGGATGGGAAACCTGCGAACCACCTCATAAGTGCTGGAATTCCAGGTGCCCCTTCTGATTTGTAGACCTGGTGTGGCATGATGGTTGTGTCGTAGCACACATGACGTCTCGATAGGCCTTCTGTCCCCTTTTGGTATTCATGGAAAGTTTACACATTTGCAGAGCGGAAAAACATCCCTCTCTAGCGCTACCTGTAACTTTGTGTGTCCATTTTGGAGATAACTATTTCAAACCTCACAAACTTGTCCCTATTATTGCATGACATACAGTATGAACTCAAAAGCGTATGTGAGTTGGCCTTGCAATGGGTGGCCTTTTGGTGAACTGATCAGTAATCACAAGTTCGATAGGACTCATGAGGTGATTCAAGGTCTGTTTTGTCAATTATATATGGATGTAGATGTCTTGTTTCCTACTTGTCGCACTTGTTGACCCCCTTATCAAAATGGGTGCTGATGTAAGTACCACAGGACCTGGCACAATATATTTGGCCTCTGGGCTTTATTATTGATTATGGGAAAAGGGTGAAACTCGGTCAAAGGAGCGCCGAAAAGAAACTCTGACACCCGTTGAAACGTGTTGCGGCTTAAACCCCATTCTGGTGTCAGAGTTTCCTTTCGGCGCTCCTTTGACCAAGTTTCACCCATTTCCTGTTTCTGTCCTCTTTCGGAGGTGTTCAGCTGGAGCTGCGGGGGGACTGTGCGCCCTCCACTCACTAGAGCTACCTATCCAGCGCTCCTAAAGAATCTGCCTTTTACTGACTTTGTTTTATTATTGATTGTGGCATCCTTATCAGTTCAGTTGATGTCAGGATTACTGTAATGGCAGCCTATTTTGGAGGAACTAGTTCATGTCCTGTGTAAGGGTGATTTTTAATCTATATTTATTTACTATCAGCTACATTCTGATCTCACCATGACAAATTAGTTTTGTTCACTGACATGGATCAAATGGATGTAAAGATAGATGATAGATAGATAGATAGATAGATAGATAGATAGATAGATAGATAGATAGATAGATAGATAGATAGATAGATAGATAAAACCTGACCAGCACCTCGTAAGTGTGAACAGGTGTAAACTGCGATAGCTGCATTATATAAAAAAAAGAAAACACAGCAGCACTCTATATAAGCCAAGATATATGCAAACACTGAAACATTTAACCTAGACTGTGTTATTACTCAGTTCTTAGCACAGCCTGATTCTGCACTTCTCCCATTGACCAGCAGGTAAATTCAATCAGCTCTAGTTATCCATTTGAATTGAAGGCTCATGGCCTGGGAGAGATGGGGGTCATGAGGGAGAAAGCAATGATAGAGGTGTTGGAAATGGCAATGATGGGGTTGGTGTGGGAGAAGGCAATGATGGAGGTGGTGGAAAGGGCAATGATGGGGTTTGGTGGGCGAAAAGGCAATGATGGAGGTGATGGAGAGGGCAATGATGGCCTACATTTCAGTAGGCCAACATTTCAGATTTTAAAATGACTTTTCAAGCTGGTGTTATAAAGTATTCTAATTTCCTGAGATAATGACTTTGGGGTTTTCATTGGCTGTAAGCCATAGTTTTATTATTATACATTATTATAGCGCCATTTATTCCATGGCGCTTTACATGTGAATACGGGGCAAATATAGACAAATACATTAAACATGAGCAGATAACAAGGCACACGAGTACATAAGGAGGGAGGACCCTGCCCGCGAGGGCTCACAGTCTGCAGGAGGTGGGTGAGGATACACTAGGAGAGGGAAGAGCTGGCTGTGCGGCTGTTCAGTAGGTTGAGGATCACTGCAGGCTGTAGGCTTGTCGGAAGAGATGAGTCTTCAGGTTCTTTTTGAAGGTTTCTATGGTAGGCGCGAGTCTGATGTGTTGGGGTAGAGAGTTCCAGAGTATGGGGGAAGCACGGGAGAAGTCTTGGATGCGGTTATGGGAAGAAGAGATGAGAGGGGAGTAAAGAAGGAGGTCTTGGGAGGATCGGAGGTCGCGTGTACGTAGGTACCGGGAGACCATGTCACAGATGTATGGAGGAGACAGGTTGTGGATGGCTTTGTATGTCAGTGTGAGGGTTTTGAACTGGAGTCTCTGGGCGATAGGAAGCCAGTGAAGGGCTTGACACAGGGGAGAGGCTGGGGAATAGCGGGGGGACAGGTGGATTAGTCGGGCAGCAGAGTGTAGGATGGATTGGAGTGGTGCCAGAGTGCTAGAGGGGAGTCCAGAGAGTAGGAGGTTGCAGTAGTCGAGGCGGGAGATGATAAGGGCATGCACTAGCGTTTTTGCAATGTTGCGGTCAAGGAAAGCACGGATCCGGGAAATATTTTTGAGTTTGAGATGACAGGAGGAGGCAAGGGCTTGGATATGTGGCTTGAAAGAGAGGGCAGAGTCGAGGATCACCCTGAGGCACCGGGCGTGTGGGACTGGGGATAGTGAGCAGCCATTGACATTGATGGATAGGTCTGGTGGAGGGGTAGAGTCAATATTAACAAAAATAAACATTTGAAATAGATCCCTCTGTTTGTAAGGACTCTATCTAAAATATGAGTTTCACTTTTTGCATTGAAGAACTGAAATAAGTTAACTTTTTGATGATATTCTAATTTTTTGAGATACACCTGTATTATTCTGTATCTGCACTGTGTGATTTGTAGTGATAATGTTTTTTGGAAATCCTTTCTTCTAAATTATCACATGTGTGTGAAATGTCCGTGTGCTTCCAGCCTTTTTTTATCGGATGACACACATACTCATAGTTCTATAGGTCCGTTCACACATACATGAAAATCACGGATCTGAGAATGATTTGTTCTGATCAGATTTTGACGATGAGAATAGGACATGTTCAATGTGTCTGTTAAATGGGGCAGCACACCAACACTGTACACGGATACAAGAATGTAGCCTTATTATGTATAGCACAGTCCCTTAGTACATAGTGTACTCACTTTTTATGTATAACACAGTCCCTTAGTATATAGTAAACTCACTTAATATGTATAGCATAGTCCTTTACTATATAGTGTACTCACTTATGTATAGCAGAGTCCCTTAGAATATAGTTTACTCACTTATTATGTATAACACCATCCTTAGTTACATAGTTTCTTCTTTTATTATGTATACCACCATCCCTTATTACGTACCATCCTCTCTAGTTATATATGGCGCCGTCCCTTATTTTAGAGCATCCTCTGCTGTTATGTACAGTGCTATCTCTTACACAGTTTTTTCTTCTTATATTTGTTATTCACAGCGCCCTCTTTTATCACATAGTCCCCTCTCTTGTTAGATATAAAATGACTGCTGATGGAGAACCGATGACCAGACAAACCAGTCCATCAGCTCCTCCATTACAAAAGAAACTTCCCCAGGATCCATCAGCCATCATTGCACTGTACATTTACCAAGACAGGATGGTATATAATAAAGAGAGGGCTCTATATAATCCGATATGTAAGGGACGGTGCTGTACGTAACAAGAGAGGGCACTGTGAAATAAGGGACGGCAATATACATAATAAAGGAGACTATGTAATATATATGCATGTATGTGTGTGTGTGGCTATATATAATATATGTAACTTTGTCGCCATAAAAGGAGGGGGGCCCGACACATTTCTTGAACAGGGGTCCTAAGCTGTCAGTGTTCGCCCTTGAATAGATAGATAGATAGATAGATAGATAGATAGATAGATAGATAGATAGATAGATAGATAGATAGATAGATAGATAGATAGATAGATAGTTTGGGAAACAATTTAGAACTAGTTTCTTTCTTTTGATTCCAAACTTTTTAATTCTGGAAGATAGTACAGTGGTGATGCTGATTTAACATAAACTTTTCTTTCCTTTACTTGCACACATAAGCTATGACAGTGCAGGAGACTGTGAAATGTGGCCCATTTAAACTAAGTCATTTCCATGAATTATTAACAAGGCATTAAAGGAACTATTTATATAGCCAATGTAAGACGTCTCGAATATAGAACACAAGCTGTTTGAGCGTCTTTTGATTGCTTTAATTCAAAAAGGGAAGCATTTAGAGATAAGATGACCACCCAAGCATGCATAACTCTCAAATTGCCATGGCTGACCCATAAAAACACGGATGGTGTCTCACTTATATCAAATCTTAGAATTACCCGCAACCTAGTTTGTAAAACGCCATATATCAGAGTTTCAACACTCACTTTAACTAGTCAAATCCTTTTAAAGTTTAGAGAGCCAGCTGTCTTCCAGTGACAGTCAGTTTTCTAGTATGAATCAATTTGTCTCCACTGACGGAAAATAATTGCAAAGCAAACAAATTATCTATGCTACGTTGGATCCTATTCACTCCGGGGATTTCGAGCGTAAAGCTTTAAAAGATTGTTATTCCTTCCACAAATTATGACCTCTTTTACAAACAGTGAAGAATGAGGCCGTCCAGAAATGGTCTGGAGGCTTCGCTGCAGTCTATTTCTGCATGGAAAAAAAAAAGAGCAATGAGTTTATTCCAAAAAATTGCAATGATTATAGGATTAACTATGCTATTTAACTTTCCCCTTAAAGGGAATGTCTCATGTATTTGATTTAGCGCCCTTTATTAGATATCAGTCTGAAGAAGAGAAATATTGAGTTTGTTCTTTTTTTCAAATGTTGTAGCTATTTATTTCTTAGCTTTTTATAAACTTTCCTGTAGGCAGCCATACTGTAGATAGACAATTACTTCCTGTACAGTGCAACAGTGTGAATTATGGCAAATGAAAGGAATGAGCATCAGCAGACAAATGCTGAGCTGAACATACTTTTACATTCAGTGAGCACAGAGAATAGTCTGCCTCAGGCGACATTCACATGGTCAGTATTTGTAAGCCAAAATCAGGAGTGGAACAATCAGAGGAAAAGTATAGTAGAATCACGTCACCACTTCTGCATTTATCACCCACTCCTGGTTTTCGCTTACAAATACTGATGTCAAATACTGACCAAATACAGAACGTGTGAACATGGCCTAAGGGCCTCCTTCACAAGTCCAAATTATTATTATTATTATTATTTATACATGACTAAGGCTCTTAGCTGAAATGCGTTGGTTGTTCATCCTAGGTTGTAGTGACCAGGATCCATGTCTTTTTTAATATACTACTGTAACAAATAAAAGTTTTTTCATTTTTTTTTACAAAAAACTTTCTTTTTTTTTTTTTTCATCGCTGAAGGTTTCTTCCCCCACCTTTTTCTATTTCCCGACTTCCAAGACTGAGATGGCTCCGGGCAATGTTACTTCATCCAGAAAGGTGCCACAACAGATGGTGAGATACCCCATCATTTTACCTCTATTGTTAAATCCTAACAAAAACCCTGTAAAATACAACTTCAGTTTAGCCTTTGCTAAAAAATTCCGAGCAAACATAAGAAATGGATGAATAAACAATTAACTAATAACATAGAACCAATAGGATAGACATATATTTTGTTTACATGGGGGTTGTTCTGTCCATTCCAGGAAGGACAGTGTGGCTCGTATTATGCACTGAAGTTTAGTACTATAGTGTTTGGTTTGCTGTGTTATAGCACCATCTAGTGGTGGTTAAATTTATAATCTGTGCCTTAGTAACAATTAGAGTGTTGCATTTTGGGATTGTACCAAGGTATGCTGGGAGAGGGAAACTCCATTATTTTCTGTGTACCTTCTGGGACACACGTGCTCATGTGCTGTGCTGCAACCATCTCACTTACTTGCCATCCTGGTTAAGTTTATTCGGTAAGATTGTTGCCTCTGTTCTTGTAAGATAGTGTTGTACAGAATGTGATTTATTGTATAGCAGCTAGTACATAGGAAATGTATTATCAGAGACTTGCTGTATGTAGTTATATACACAAGTTGCATCATACTGTATACTTTCTCTGTTAGTTGTAAAGTGTCAGCTGTGCTATTATTTGGCCCAATACTTATTTATGTCATTTGTATTCTTATAGTTTTACCGCGTTTACAATACCTGTTTACCAATAAATAAGTTAGACTACAGAGAACAGTCTGCTTATTTGGAGGACAGAAGTGGTTTATGCTGTATGTTGGATCACACACCGTATCAACGTGTATGAAGACAGAACAGGGGTACAAGTTTTACGTGAGCGGGCTCATACTGTAATACTAACATTGATCTTTTAATTATAGCAAGGAGGTTAACCCAAAAGGAGGGATGGCATAAAAATCCTTGTAACTGGTAAAAGTAAGAAGGCGGCCAAGGAAAAGGGTGGCAAGAAAAAAACTCTCTAAATATAATCTCTTACTATCAACAAGGGTTGACACCCTAAAAAGGCTAAATAGTGGTGAATCCGTTTCTTGGTGTCTGTGCAGCAAATATTCCATTTTTCATTTAGAATGACAGGACGCAAAGAAAAAAACATTATTATACATTTATGAATACAGTAGAATAACAAAATTACAATGTGCCCCAGAGTAAACTTTTGAATATGCTCTACATTATCATTCCACATCACCATGACCACTACTAATCTCAACATTCTATGGCACAACCTCCCTTTCCACCCTCACTTATCATTCCATGGCACAACCTCCCCTTCCATCCCCACTTCTCAGTTTCTGATTCTATGGCACAACCTCCCCATTCCAGCATCGCTCCTCAGCTCATCATTCCATAGAATAACCTCCCCTTCCACTTCCACTTCTCAGCTCGTGATAAAAAGGCACAACCTCCCCATTCCAGCATCGCTCTTCAGCTCTTCAGTTCAAGTCAAACCTCCCTTTCCAACCCCACTCCTCAGCTCATGATTCCACTGCACAATCTCACCTCATTACCCTTGCCTCAACTTGTCAGTCCAGTGCATTGAACTTTAAAATTCCTATTTTGCATCTTTGTTCTTCAAAAAAGCAAATGCAACATCAACATAAGAGGATCCACATTGTAAACAGAGAAATGGTGAGGACACATTTAGCTAATTTAAATGAATTTATATCTCAATGTCCACATCAATTACATCCTAGGGTACTGAAAGAGAAAGGACAAAAAATTGCGGAACCACTAGCTTTGAAATATTCTGGAGAACAGAAGAAGACCCAGGAGATTGGAGAAGGGCAAATGTTGTCGCTATCTTCAAAAACGCGTCCGCTCTTCGCCAGTCGTTACACTGGCTGCCTATTCATTATAGAATCCAATTCAAAGTACTTGTTCTCACCCACAAAGCTCTTTACAGTGCGGCACCCCCTTACATCTCTTCCCTCATTTCTGTCTATCGGCATAACCAACCTCTGTGCTCTGCAAATGACTTTTGACTAACCTCTGCACTAACCCGTACCTCCCACTCCCGACTCCAAGACTTCTCCCGTGCTGCGCCAATCCTCTGGAATGCTCTACCCCAAGATATTAGGACCATTCACATTTTGCATAGTGTTAGGCGCTCCCTCAAAACACATTTGTTCAGATCGGCCTATCACATTCCCTAATCAGTCATTTTATGTTTGTGTGTAGCCCATTCACTACTTCCATCTATCCCCCATTGTTAACATTGTTACCTATGACTTTTGTGTTTGAAACTGTTAAGCTGTAAAGCGCTGCAGAATATGTTGGCGCTATATGAATAAAGATTATTATTTATTTATTAAAAAGGAAAGAAAGGAGCCAGGAAGTTGCAGGCTAGTGAGCTTTACAAAAAAAAAAAAAAATATATATATATATATATATATATATATATATATATATATCTAATATATAAAGCTGAATGTGTGTGTGTGTATGTGTGTGTGTGTATGTGTTATGATACGGTGGTCTAGGAGCAACATGGAACGAGCTCTGAAGGACGTGGTAACTGTACTGACCGCAGTCCCTAAGCTCAACACAACACTAGAAGTAGCCGTGGAATGCTCCTCCCTAGGCATCTCGTCACAGCCTAAGAGCTAACTACCCCTAAAGAAAGAAGCAGGAAAACTATCTTGCCTCAGAGAAAATCCCCAAAGGATAGATTAGCCCCCCACAAATAATGACTGTGAGTGGAGAGGGAAAAGACATACACAGAATGAAACCAGGATGAGCACAGGAGGCCAGTCTAGCTAAATAGATAGGACAGGATGGAATACTGTGCGGTCAGTATAAAACACTACAAAAATCCACGCAGAGTTTACAAAAAAAAAAACTCCACACCTGACTAAAGGTGTGGAGGGCAAATCTGCCTCCCAGAGTTTCCAGCAAGACAGAATAAATTCACACGGATAAGCTGGACAAACATAGAAATCACAGAATGGATAAGTCCACAATCTATGGACAGAAAAGAGCAAGCAAAAACTTAGCTTAGCTGAACTGGTCAGGATAACAGGGAACTCCAAAGAGATGTGAATCCAACCAGAAACCATTTACAAGTGGCACTGGCAGAAGACAGAGCCAAACCTAAATAGCTGAGCAGAAGATAAGATAAGGGGAGGCAGCTGATGACAGCTAACTCCAAGGAGCAGCCATACCACTAGAAACCACAAGAGGGAGCCCAAGAGCAGAACTCACAAAAGTGCCACTTACAACCACCAGAGGGAGCCCAAGAGCGGAATTCACAACAGTACCCCCCCTTGAGGAGGGGTCACCGAACCTTCACCAGAGCCCCCAGGCCGATCAGGACGAGCCAAGTGAAAAGCACGAACCAAATCGGTGGCATGGACATCGGAGGCAACAACCCAAGAATTATCCTCCTGGCCATAACCCTTCCACTTGACAAGATACTGAAGCCTCCGCCTCGAAAAACGAGAATCCAAAATCTTCTCAACCTCATATTCCAACTCTCCCTCAACCAACACCGGGGCAGGAGGGTCAACCGAGGGAACACCGTCACCACATATTTCCGCAACAAAGATCTATGGAAAACATTATGAATGGCAAAAGAGGCAGGAAGAGCCAAACGAAAAGACACCGGATTAATAATTTCAGAAATTTTATAAGGACCAATAAACCGAGGCTTAAACTTAGGAGAAGAAACCTTCATAGGAACATGACGAGAAGACAACCAAACCAAATCCCCCACACGAAGCCGGGGACCAACACACCGACGGCGGTTAGCAAAACGTTGAGCCCTTTCCTGAGACAACGTCAAATTGTCCACCACATGAGTCCAAATCTGCTGCAGCCTGTCCACCACAGAATTAACACCAGGACAATCAGAAGGCTCAACCTGCCCAGAAGAAAAACGAGGATGAAAACCAAAATTACAAAAGAAAGGTGAAACCAAAGTAGCCGAACTAGCCCGATTATTAAGGGCAAACTCGGCCAACGGCAAGAAAGACACCCAATCATCCTGATCAGCATACACAAAGCATCTCAAATAGGTCTCCAAGGTCTGATTAGTTTGCTCAGTTTGGCCATTAGTCTGAGGATGAAACGCCGAAGAAAAAGACAAATCAATGCCCATCCTAGCACAAAAGGCCCGCCAAAATCTAGAGACAAACTGAGAACCTCTGTCAGACACAATATTCTCCGGAATGCCATGCAAACGAACCACATGCTGAAAAAATAATGGAACCAGATCTGAGGAGGAAGGCAACTTAGGCAAAGGTACCAGATGGACCATTTTAGAGACCTGGTCACAAACAACCCAGATAACAGACATCTTCTGGGAAACAGGAAGATCCGAAATAAAATCCATGGAAATATGCGTCCAGGGCCTCTCAGGGACCGGCAAAGGCAAAAGCAATTCACTAGCGCGGGAACAGCAAGGCTTGGCCCGGGCACAAGTCCTACAGGACTGCACAAAAGCACGCACATCGCGCGACAAGGAAGGCCACCAAAAGGACCTAGCAACCAAATCTCTGGTACCAAAAATCCCAGGATGACCAGCCAACACTGAACAATGAACCTCAGAAATTACCTTACTTGTCCATCTATCAGGAACAAACAGCTTCCCCACTGGACAGCGGTCAGGCCTATCAGCCTGAAATTCCTGAAGCACCCGCCGCAAATCAGGGGAGATAGCAGAAAGAATCACCCCCTCCTTAAGAATGCCAACCGGCTCAAGGACTCCAGGAGAATCAGGCGAAAAACTCCTAGAGAGGGCATCAGCCTTAACATTCTTAGATCCCGGAAGATACGAGACCACAAAATCAAAACGGGAGAAAAACAGGGACCATCGAGCCTGTCTAGGATTCAGCCACTTGGCCGACTCGAGGTAAATCAGATTCTTATGATCGGTCAGGACCACAACACGGTGTTTAGCTCCCTCAAGCCAATGTCGCCACTCCTCAAATGCCCACTTCATAGCCAACAACTCCCGATTGCCGACATCATAATTGCATTCCGCAGGCGAAAACTTTCTGGAAAAAAAAGCACACAGTTTCATCAAAGAACCATCAGACTCCCTCTGAGACAAAACGGCCCCTGCCCCAATCTCAGAAGCGTCGACCTCAACCTGAAAAGGAAGAGAAACATCCGGTTGACGCAACACAGGGGCAGAAGTAAATCGACGTTTAAGCTCCTGAAAGGCCTCAACAGCCTCAGAGGACCAATTAGTCACATCAGCGCGTTTCTTCGTCAAATCAGTAAGGGGCTTAACCACACTGGAAAAATTGGCAATGAAACGGCGATAGAAATTAGCAAAGGCCAAAAATTTTTGAAGACCCTTCACAGATGTGGGTTGGATCCAGTCATGAATAGCTTGGACCTTAAAAGGATCCATTTCTATAGACGAGGGAGAAAAAATAAAACCCAAAAAAGAGACCTTCTGAACTCCGAATAGGCACTTAGACCCCTTCACAAATAAAGCATTATCACGAAGGATCTGGAACACCATCCTGACCTGCTTCACATGAGACTCCCAATCATCGGAAAAAATCAAAATATTATCCAAATATACGACCATGAATTTATCAAGATAATTGCGGAAAATATCATGCATGAAAGACTGGAACACAGATGGAGCATTAGAGAGCCCAAATGGCATCACAAGGTATTCAAAATGGCCTTCGGGCGTATTAAATGCAGTTTTCCATTCATCACCCTGTTTAATACGAACAAGATTATATGCCCCTTGGAGGTCAATCTTAGTAAACCAACTAGCCCCCTTAATCTGAGCAAACAAATCAGTAAGCAAAGGCAAGGGGTATTGGAATTTGACCGTGATATTATTAAGAAGACGATAATCAATACAGGGTCTCAAGGAGCCATCCTTCTTAGCAACAAAAAAGAAACCCGCTCCCAATGGTGACGAAGAGGGCCGAATATGCCCTTTCTCCAAAGATTCCTTAACATAGCTCCGCATGGCGGCGTGTTCTGGCACAGACAGATTGAAAAGTCGGCCCTTAGGGAACTTACAACCAGGAATCAAGTTAATAGCACAATCACAGTCCCTATGTGGAGGAAGGGAATTGGACTTGGGCTCATCAAATACATCCTGGAAATCCGACAAAAACTCAGGGACCTCAGAAGAGGGGGAAGAGGAAATTGACATCAAAGGAACTTCACTATGTACTCCTCGACAACCCCAACTAGTCACCGACATAGTTTTCCAATCCAGCACCGGATTATGTTCCTGTAACCATGGAAATCCCAGTACAACAACATCATGCAGGTTATGCAACACCAGAAAACCGCAATCTTCCTGATGTGCAGGAGCCATGTACATAGTCATCTGTGTCCAATACTGAGGTTTATCCTTGGCCAAGGGTGTAGCATCAATGCCCCTCAAAGGAATAGGGCTGTGCAAAGGCTGCAAGGAAAAACCACAGCGCCTGGCGAATTCTAAGTACATTAAGTTCAGGGCAGCGCCTGAATCCACAAATGCCATGACAGAAAAGGATGACAATGAGCAAATCAGGGTCACAGATAAGATAAATTTAGGCTGTATATTACTAATGGTAACAGACCTAGCGACTCTCTTAGTACGCTTAGGGCAATCAGAGAAAACATGAGCCGAATCACCACAGTAAAAACACAGCCTATTCTGACGTCTGGATTCCTGCCGTTCTATTCTAGTCAAAATCCTATCACATTGCATAGGTTCAGGACTTTGCTCAGAGGATACTGCCATATGGTGCACAGCTTTGCGCTCGCGCAGACGCCAATCAATCTGAATGGCTAGAGACATAGATTCGCTCAAACCGGCAGGCGTAGGAAAGCCCACCATAACATCTTTAAGGGTTTCAGAAAGACCTTTTCTGAAAATAGCAGCCAGAGCCTCTTCATTCCATTTAGTGAGCACAGACCATTTTCTAAATTTCTGGCAGTATAACTCTACCGCTTCCTGACCTTGACACAAGGCCAACAGGGTTTTTTCTGCATGATCCATAGAATTAGGTTCGTCATACAATAATCCGAGCGCTTGAAAAAATTCATCTACATTCAATAATGCCGGATCCCCTGTTTCAAGAGAAAAAGCCCAGTCTTGAGGGTCACCACGCAGCAAGGATATGATGATTTTTACTTGCTGAATGGGATCACCAGAAGAACGGGGTTTCAAAGCAAAAAACAATTTGCAGTTATTTTTAAAGTTCAAAAACTTGGATCTGTCCCCAAAAAACAAATCAGGAGTAGGAATTCTGGGCTCTAAAGCCGGAGTCTGGACAACATAGTCCTGGATACTCTGTACTCTCGCAGCAAGTTGATCCACACGAGAAAACAAACCCTGAACATCCATGCCAAGGCATATATCCTGAACCACCCAGATATCAAGAGGAAAAGAAAAAAAAAAGACAAACCAAAGCACAGAAAAAAAAATGGTTCAGAACTTTCTTTTCCTTCTTTTGAGATGCATTTAATTCATTTTTGGCCACTTGTACTGTTATGATACGGTGGTCTAGGAGCAACATGGAACGAGCTCTGAAGGACGTGGTAACTGTACTGAGCGCAGTCCCTAAGCTCAACACAACACTAGAAGTAGCCGTGGAATGCTCCTCCCTAGGCATCTCGTCACAGCCTAAGAGCTAACTACCCCTAAAGAAAGAAGCAGGAAAACTATCTTGCCTCAGAGAAAATCCCCAAAGGATAGATTAGCCCCCCACAAATAATGACTGTGAGTGGAGAGGGAAAAGACATACACAGAATGAAACCAGGATGAGCACAGGAGGCCAGTCTAGCTAAATAGATAGGACAGGATGGAATACTGTGCGGTCAGTATAAAACACTACATAAATCCACGCAGAGTTTACAAAAAAAAAAACTCCACACCTGACTAAAGGTGTGGAGGGCAAATCTGCCTCCCAGAGTTTCCAGCAAGACAGAATAAATTCACACGGATAAGCTGGACAAACATAGAAATCACAGAATGGATAAGTCCACAATCTATGGACAGAAAAGAGCAAGCAAAAACTTAGCTTAGCTGAACTGGTCAGGATAACAGGGAACTCCAAAGAGATGTGAATCCAACCAGAAACCATTTACAAGTGGCACTGGCAGAAGACAGAGCCAAACCTAAATAGCTGAGCAGAAGATAAGATAAGTGGAGGCAGCTGATGACAGCTAACTCCAAGGAGCAGCCATACCACTAGAAACCACAAGAGGGAGCCCAAGAGCAGAACTCACAAAAGTGCCACTTACAACCACCAGAGGGAGCCCAAGAGCGGAATTCACAACAGTACCCCCCCTTGAGGAGGGGTCACCGAACCTTCACCAGAGCCCCCAGGCCGATCAGGACGAGCCAAGTGAAAAGCACGAACCAAATCGGTGGCATGGACATCGGAGGCAACAACCCAAGAATTATCCTCCTGGCCATAACCCTTCCACTTGACAAGATACTGAAGCCTCCGCCTCGAAAAACGAGAATCCAAAATCTTCTCAACCTCATATTCCAACTCTCCCTCAACCAACACCGGGGCAGGAGGGTCAACCGAGGGAACACCGTCACCACATATTTCCGCAACAAAGATCTATGGAAAACATTATGAATGGCAAAAGAGGCAGGAAGAGCCAAACGAAAAGACACCGGATTAATAATTTCAGAAATTTTATAAGGACCAATAAACCGAGGCTTAAACTTAGGAGAAGAAACCTTCATAGGAACATGACGAGAAGACAACCAAACCAAATCCCCCACACGAAGCCGGGGACCAACACACCGACGGCAGTTAGCAAAACGTTGAGCCCTTTCCTGAGACAACGACAAATTGTCCACCACATGAGTCCAAATCTGCTGCAGCCTGTCCACCACAGAATTAACACCAGGACAATCAGAAGGCTCAACCTGCCCAGAAGAAAAACGAGGATGAAAACCAAAATTACAAAAGAAAGGTGAAACCAAAGTAGCCGAACTAGCCCGATTATTAAGGGCAAACTCGGCCAACGGCAAGAAAGACACCCAATCATCCTGATCAGCATACACAAAGCATCTCAAATAGGTCTCCAAGGTCTGATTAGTTCGCTCAGTTTGGCCATTAGTCTGAGGATGAAACGCCGAAGAAAAAGACAAATCAATGCCCATCCTAGCACAAAAGGCCCGCCAAAATCTAGAGACAAACTGAGAACCTCTGTCAGACACAATATTCTCCGGAATGCCATGCAAACGAACCACATGCTGAAAAAATAATGGAACCAGATCTGAGGAGGAAGGCAACTTAGGCAAAGGTACCAGATGGACCATTTTAGAGACCTGGTCACAAACAACCCAGATAACAGACATCTTCTGGGAAACAGGAAGATCCGAAATAAAATCCATGGAAATATGCGTCCAGGGCCTCTCAGGGACCGGCAAAGGCAAAAGCAATTCACTAGCGCGGGAACAGCAAGGCTTGGCCCGGGCACAAGTCCTACAGGACTGCACAAAAGCACGCACATCGCGCGACAAGGAAGGCCACCAAAAGGACCTAGCAACCAAATCTCTGGTACCAAAAATCCCAGGATGACCAGCCAACACTGAACAATGAACCTCAGAAATTACCTTACTTGTCCATCTATCAGGAACAAACAGCTTCCCCACTGGACAGCGGTCAGGCCTATCAGCCTGAAATTCCTGAAGCACCCACCGCAAATCAGGGGAGATAGCAGAAAGAATCACCCCCTCCTTAAGAATGCCAACCGGCTCAAGGACTCCAGGAGAATCAGGCGAAAAACTCCTAGAGAGGGCATCAGCCTTAACATTCTTAGATCCCGGAAGATACGAGACCACAAAATCAAAACGGGAGAAAAACAGGGACCATCGAGCCTGTCTAGGATTCAGCCACTTGGCCGACTCGAGGTAAATCAGATTCTTATGATCGGTCAGGACCACAACACGGTGTTTAGCTCCCTCAAGCCAATGTCGCCACTCCTCAAATGCCCACTTCATAGCCAACAACTCCCGATTGCCGACATCATAATTGCATTCCGCAGGCGAAAACTTTCAGGAAAAAAAAGCACACAGTTTCATCAAAGAACCATCAGACTCCCTCTGAGACAAAACGGCCCCTGCCCCAATCTCAGAAGCGTCGACCTCAACCTGAAAAGGAAGAGAAACATCCGGTTGACGCAACACAGGGGCAGAAGTAAATCGACGTTTAAGCTCCTGAAAGGCCTCAACAGCCTCAGAGGACCAATTAGTCACATCAGCGCCTTTCTTCGTCAAATCAGTAAGGGGCTTAACCACACTGGAAAAATTGGCAATGAAACGGCGATAGAAATTAGCAAAGGCCAAAAATTTTTGAAGACCCTTCACAGATGTGGGTTGGATCCAGTCATGAATAGCTTGGACCTTAAAAGGATCCATTTCTATAGACGAGGGAGAAAAAATAAAACCCAAAAAAGAGACCTTCTGAACTCCGAATAGGCACTTAGACCCCTTCACAAATAAAGCATTATCACGAAGGATCTGGAACACCATCCTGACCTGCTTCACATGAGACTCCCAATCATCGGAAAAAATCAAAATATTATCCAAATATACGACCATGAATTTATCAAGATAATTGCGGAAAATATCATGCATGAAAGACTGGAACACAGATGGAGCATTAGAGAGCCCAAATGGCATCACAAGGTATTCAAAATGGCCTTCGGGCGTATTAAATGCAGTTTTCCATTCATCACCCTGTTTAATACGAACAAGATTATATGCCCCTTGGAGGTCAATCTTAGTAAACCAACTAGCCCCCTTAATCTGAGCAAACAAATCAGTAAGCAAAGGCAAGGGGTATTGGAATTTGACCGTGATATTATTAAGAAGACGATAATCAATACAGGGTCTCAAGGAGCCATCCTTCTTAGCAACAAAAAAGAAACCCGCTCCCAATGGTGACGAAGAGGGCCGAATATGCCCTTTCTCCAAAGATTCCTTAACATAGCTCCGCATGGCGGCGTGTTCTGGCACAGACAGATTGAAAAGTCGGCCCTTAGGGAACTTACAACCAGGAATCAAGTTAATAGCACAATCACAGTCCCTATGTGGAGGAAGGGAATTGGACTTGGGCTCATCAAATACATCCTGGAAATCCGACAAAAACTCAGGGACCTCAGAAGAGGGGGAAGAGGAAATTGACATCAAAGGAACTTCACTATGTACTCCTCGACAACCCCAACTAGTCACCGACATAGTTTTCCAATCCAGCACCGGATTATGTTCCTGTAACCATGGAAATCCCAGTACAACAACATCATGCAGGTTATGCAACACCAGAAAACCGCAATCTTCCTGATGTGCAGGAGCCATGTACATAGTCATCTGTGTCCAATACTGAGGTTTATCCTTGGCCAAGGGTGTAGCATCAATGCCCCTCAAAGGAATAGGGCTGTGCAAAGGCTGCAAGGAAAAACCACAGCGCCTGGCGAATTCTAAGTACATTAAGTTCAGGGCAGCGCCTGAATCCACAAATGCCATGACAGAAAAGGATGACAATGAGCAAATCAGGGTCACAGATAAGATAAATTTAGGCTGTATATTACTAATGGTAACAGACCTAGCGACTCTCTTAGTACGCTTAGGGCAATCAGAGAAAACATGAGCCGAATCACCACAGTAAAAACACAGCCTATTCTGACGTCTGGATTCCTGCCGTTCTATTCTAGTCAAAATCCTATCACATTGCATAGGTTCAGGACTTTGCTCAGAGGATACTGCCATATGGTGCACAGCTTTGCGCTCACGCAGACGCCAATCAATCTGAATGGCTAGAGACATAGATTCGCTCAAACCGGCAGGCGTAGGAAAGCCCACCATAACATCTTTAAGGGTTTCAGAAAGACCTTTTCTGAAAATAGCAGCCAGAGCCTCTTCATTCCATTTAGTGAGCACAGACCATTTTCTAAATTTCTGGCAGTATAACTCTACCGCTTCCTGACCTTGACACAAGGCCAACAGGGTTTTTTCTGCATGATCCACAGAATTAGGTTCGTCATACAATAATCCGAGCGCTTGAAAAAATTCATCTACATTCAATAATGCCGGATCCCCTGTTTCAAGAGAAAAAGCCCAGTCTTGAGGGTCACCACGCAGCAAGGATATGATGATTTTTACTTGCTGAATGGGATCACCAGAAGAACGGGGTTTCAAAGCAAAAAACAATTTGCAGTTATTTTTAAAGTTCAAAAACTTGGATCTGTCCCCAAAAAACAAATCAGGAGTAGGAATTCTGGGCTCTAAAGCCGGAGTCTGGACAACATAGTCCTGGATACTCTGTACTCTCGCAGCAAGTTGATCCACACGAGAAAACAAACCCTGAACATCCATGCCAAGGCATATATCCTGAACCATCCAGATATCAAGAGGAAAAGAAAAAAAAAAAGACAAACCAAAGCACAGAAAAAAAAATGGTTCAGAACTTTCTTTTCCTTCTTTTGAGATGCATTTAATTCATTTTTGGCCACTTGTACTGTTATGATACGGTGGTCTAGGAGCAACATGGAACGAGATCTGAAGGACGTGGTAACTGTACTGACCGCAGTCCCTAAGCTCAACACAACACTAGAAGTAGCCGTGGAATGCTCCTCCCTAGGCATCTCGTCACAGCCTAAGAGCTAACTACCCCTAAAGAAAGAAGCAGGAAAACTATCTTGCCTCAGAGAAAATCCCCAAAGGATAGATTAGCCCCCCACAAATAATGACTGTGAGTGGAGAGGGAAAAGACATACACAGAATGAAACCAGGATGAGCACAGGAGGCCAGTCTAGCTAAATAGATAGGACAGGATGGAATACTGTGCGGTCAGTATAAAACACTACAAAAATCCACGCAGAGTTTACAAAAAAAAACTCCACACCTGACTAAAGGTGTGGAGGGCAAATCTGCCTCCCAGAGCTTCCAGCAAGACAGAATAAATTCACACGGATAAGCTGGACAAACATAGAAAGCACAGAATGGATAAGTCCACAATCTATGGACAGAAAAGAGCAAGCAAAAACTTATCTTAGCTGAACTGGTCAGGATAACAGGGAACTCCAAAGAGATGTGAATCCAACCAGAAACCATTTACAAGTGGCACTGGCAGAAGACAGAGCCAGACCTAAATAGCTGAGCAGAAGAGGAGAAGATAAGTGGAGGCAGCTGATGACAGCTAACTCCAAGGAGCAGCCATACCACTAGAAACCACAAGAGGGAGCCCAAGAGCAGAACTCACAAAAATTCCACTTACAACCACCGGAGGGAGCCCAAGAGCGGAATTCACAACAAGTATGTATGTATGTCCGGGATTGGCATCTGCACCGTCACAGCTACAGCCACAAAATTTTGCACAGTCACACGTCTGGACCCCGAGAGCGTCATAGGCTATGTTGTGAGGTGAAATTTTAACCCTGCGCGTTCCAATTCACCAAACAATTTTGCCCCTATCTACATAATGGGGAAAAAAGTGAAAGGAAAGGTGTTGGAGGCGTCGCAGCTACAGCCACAAAATTTTGCACAGTCACACGTCTGGACCCTGAGAGCATCATAGGCTATGTTGTGAGGTGAAATTTTAACCCCGCGCTTTCCAATTCACCAAACAATTTTGCACCTATCTACATAATGGAGAAAAAGTGAAAGGAAAAGTGTTGGAGGCGTCGCAGCTACAGCCACAAAATTTTGCACAGTCACACGTCTGGACCCTGAGAGCGTCATAGGCTATGTTGTGAGGTGAAATTTTAACCCAGCGCTTTCCAATTCACCAAACAATTTTGCCCCTGTCTACATAATGGGGAAAAGTGAAAGGAAAAGTGTTGGAGGCATATTGACAGCTGCCAGATTTGAACAAGGGGGACTTAAAGAATGAGAGCGATGGCACCAAAGAGAATATACCGTACAGTTGCTAAGGTGGGGCCTCGACATGGGATACTCACCACACACGGGGATATGAACACACACAAAATGCGCCACACACTACCACGTGCTTGAACACATATACCACCCTCAGCACACATTTCACCACACATACACCAACCTCGCCACATAAAAGTCGAAGCACAAAAGTCGCCGCTCAAAACTCGCCACGCGCAAAACTCGCCACATGCAAAAACTAGGCTCACGCAAAACTCGCCACAAGTGCAAAACTCACCTCATGGAAAACTCGCCACACGCAAAACTTGCACACGCGGAAAAATTGCCACATGCACAAAAGTTGCAGCACATGCAAAAGTTGCCTCACACACAACTTGCACATACTCAAAAGGCACCACACATAAAACTCGCCATGCGCAAAACTCGCCAGGCGCAAAACTTGCTGCACACAACTTGCTACACTAACCTGTCACATGCAACTCGACACACAAAAAGTTGCTACACGCATGTTGCCACACAAAACTCATCTCACAAAAGTCGCTACATGCATGTCGCCACACGCAACTCAACACACACAACTTGACAAACGAAACTCGCCCTAAAACACACACAAGTCTGGTATTATCCTTCAAAAATAAAAATTAGATTAATAAGCAGACAAACTACAAGAGCAACAAATGTACCATATAGGAAATACGGCAGCTGTCAGTCACATGACCTGTCTATTATGTGTATGTGTGAGCTAATATATACTGCCAGGGGGAGGGCTTCCTGTTGGCTGGGGATTTATCAGGCTGCCAATTTAGCTTACAAATACTGAGGTAAAAATGCTGAGCAAATAACGTGTGAACGAAGTCTAATACAGGAGGAGATGACACACAGGTATATACTATATACAGGGGAGATGACACACAGATATATACTATATACAGGAGAGATGACACACAGGTATACACTATATAGAGGAGATGACATACAGGTACATACTATATACAGGAGGAGATGACACACAGGTATATACTATATACAGGAGCAGATGACCCACAGGTATATACTATATACAGGAGGAGAAGACATACAGGTATATGCTATATATAGAAGATGACATACAGGTATATACTATAAACAGGAGGAGATGACACACAGATATATACTATATACAGGGGAGATGACACACAGGTATATACTATATACAGGAGGAGATGACATACAGGTATATACTATATATAGAAGGAGATGACATACAGGTATATACTATATATAGGAGGAGATGACATACAGGTATATACTATATACAGGGGAGATGACACACAGCAGGTATATTATATATACAGGGGAGATGACATACAGGTATATACTGTATACAGGAGATGACATACAGGTGTATACTATATATAAGGGAGATGACAAACATGTATATACTGAGGTGAAAATGAAAAGCTGTGAGTGCAAAATGAGAGGAATGAGGGAAAATAGTGGAGTGATCGGAAAATAACAGATGTGAGGTCGAAATGACAAGTGTTAGGGGGGAATGAGAGGAGTGAGGGAGAAAATGCGAGGTGTAAGGGAGAAAATGAGAGATATGAGGGGGAAAATGAAAGATGTGATTGGGAAAATGAGAAGCGTGATGGGAAAATAAGAGAAGTGAGGTGCTATAACTAACCACAGATATTTACTATGCCCAGGCAACGCCGGGCTCTTCAGCTAGTATATATATATATATATATATACATATATATATATATATATATATATATATATACATATATCTCAAAGAGAGATAATAAATGGTTGCACATTCAATTGGAAGAGAGTTTCAAAAGATGTACCCCAAGGCTCTGTCCTGGCCCCAATGTTGTTCAACAGTTTTATAAGAGTTTTATCTAGATAAGGAAACTGAAGGTAAATTAATCAAATTTGCATATGATGCAAAGCTAAAGGGGATAGCTAACACTAGAGAAGAGAGAGGATTCAGAAGGATCTAGATAAGTTTGAAGAATGGGCAGTAATTAAAGAAAGACCTTTTCTGAAAATAGCAGCCAGAGCCTCTTCATTCCATTTAGTGAGCACAGACCATTTTCTAAATTTCTGGCAGTATAACTCTACCGCTTCCTGACCTTGACACAAGGCCAACAGGGTTTTTTCTGCATGATCCACAGAATTAGGTTCGTCATACAATAATCCGAGCGCTTGAAAAAATTAATCTACATTCAATAATGCCGGATCCCCTGTTTCAAGAGAAAAAGCCCAGTCTTGAGGGTCACCACGCAGCAAGGATATGATGATTTTTACTTGCTGAATGGGATCACCAGAAGAACGGGGTTTCAAAGCAAAAAACAATTTGCAGTTATTTTTAAAGTTCAAAAACTTGGATCTGTCCCCAAAAAACAAATCAGGAGTAGGAATTCTGGGCTCTAAAGCCGGAGTCTGGACAACATAGTCTTGGATACTCTGTACTCTCGCAGCAAGTTGATCCACACGAGAAAACAAACCCTGAACATCCATGCCAAGGCATATATCCTGAACCACCCAGATATCAAGAGGAAAAGAAAAAAAAAAAGACAAACCAAAGCACAGAAAAAAAAATGGTTCAGAACTTTCTTTTCCTTCTTTTGAGATGCATTTAATTCATTTTTGGCCACTTGTACTGTTATGATACGGTGGTCTAGGAGCAACATGGAACGAGCTCTGAAGGACGTGGTAACTGTACTGACCGCAGTCCCTAAGCTCAACACAACACTAGAAGTAGCCGTGGAATGCTCCTCCCTAGGCATCTCGTCACAGCCTAAGAGCTAACTACCCCTAAAGAAAGAAGCAGGAAAACTATCTTGCCTCAGAGAAAATCCCCAAAGGATAGATTAGCCCCCCACAAATAATGACTGTGAGTGGAGAGGGAAAAGACATACACAGAATGAAACCAGGATGAGCACAGGAGGCCAGTCTAGCTAAATAGATAGGACAGGATGGAATACTGTGCGGTCAGTATAAAACACTACAAAAATCCACGCAGAGTTTACAAAAAAAAACTCCACACCTGACTAAAGGTGTGGAGGGCAAATCTGCCTCCCAGAGCTTCCAGCAAGACAGAATAAATTCACACGGATAAGCTGGACAAACATAGAAAGCACAGAATGGATAAGTCCACAATCTATGGACAGAAAAGAGCAAGCAAAAACTTATCTTAGCTGAACTGGTCAGGATAACAGGGAACTCCAAAGAGATGTGAATCCAACCAGAAACCATTTACAAGTGGCACTGGCAGAAGACAGAGCCAGACCTAAATAGCTGAGCAGAAGAGAAGATAAGTGGAGGCAGCTGATGACAGCTAACTCCAAGGAGCAGCCATACCACTAGAAACCACAAGAGGGAGCCCAAGAGCAGAACTCACAAAAATGCCACTTACATCCACCGGAGGGAGCCCAAGAGCGGAATTCACAACAAGTATGTATGTATGTCCGGGATTGGCATCTGCACCGTCACAGCTACAGCCACAAAATTTTGCACAGTCACACGTCTGGACCCCGAGAGCGTCATAGGCTATGTTGTGAGGTGAAATTTCAACCTCGCCACATAAAAGTCGAAGCACAAAAGTCGCCGCTCAAAACTCGCCACGCGCAAAACTCGCCACATGCAAAAACTTGGCTCACGCAAAACTCGCCCCTATATACAGGGGAGATGACACACAGGTATATACTATATACAGGAGGAGATGACATACAGGTATATACTATATATAGAAGGAGATGACATACAGGTATATACTATATATAGGAGGAGATGACATACAGGTATATACTATATACAGGGGAGATGACACACAGCAGGTATATTATATATACAGGGGAGATGACATACAGGTATATACTGTATACAGGAGATGACATACAGGTGTATACTGTATATAAGGGAGATGACAAACATGTATATACTGAGGTGAAAATGAAAAGCTGTGAGTGCAAAATGAGAGGAGTGAGGGAAAATAGTGGAGTGATCGGAAAATAACAGATGTGAGGTCGAAATTACAAGTGTTAGGGGGGAATGAGAGGAGTGAGGGAGAAAATGCGAGGTGTAAGGGAGAAAATGAGAGATATGAGGGGGAAAATGAAAGATGTGATTGGGAAAATGAGAGGCGTGATGGGAAAATAAGAGAAGTGAGGTGCTATAACTAACCACAGATATTTACTATGCCCAGGCAACGCCGGGCTCTTCAGCTAGTATATATATATATATATATATATATACATATATATATATATATATACATATATCTCAAAGAGAGATAATAAATGGTTGCACATTCAATTGGAAGAGAGTTTCAAAAGATGTACCCCAATGCTCTGTCCTGGCCCCAATGTTGTTCAACAGTTTTATAAGAGTTTTATCTAGATAAGGAAACTGAAGGTAAATTAATCAAATTTGCATATGATGCAAAGCTAAAGGGGATAGCTAACACTAGAGAAGAGAGAGGATTCAGAAGGATCTAGATAAGTTTGAAGAATGGGCAGTAATTAATAGAATGATATTTAACAGGGAAAAATGCAAGATTTTACATCTGGGGAAGAAAAATAAAAATTACAACTACAGAATGGGAAAAATAGAACTAAGAAACAACCCTTCTGAAAAATACTTGGGTATACTAATAGATCATAGACTGCATATGAGTCAACAGAGTGATGCAGCAACAAAATAGTCAAACACAGTTCTGGAATGTATTAAGAGAAGCATAGAGTCTAGATCACGTGAAATGATTATCCCCCTCTACTCCTCCTTAGTCTATCCTTGATCAAACCTAATCTGGAATACTGTGACCAGTTCAAGGCATCACATTTTAAAAATAGACATTGAAAAACAGCAGCAAGTTCAGAAAAGAGCTGTTAGGATGGTGAGCTGCCTGAAAACTATGTCCAGCAAGGAATGTTAAAGGATCTGGGAATGTTTAGCTTGCAAAAAAGAAGGATAAGAGGAGACTTAATAGCTGTCTACAAATATCTGTTGGAATGTCACAGTGTAGAGGGATCATCCTTATTCTAATTAGCACATGGAAACACAAGAAGCAATGGAATGAAACTGTAAGGGGGAATATACAGATTAGATAGGAGAAAAAACTTTTTGACAGTGAGGGTGATTAATAAGTGGAACAGGCTGCCACGAGAGGTGGTGAGTTCTCCTTCAATGGAAAGCTTCAAACATAGACTGAACAGATATCTGTCTGAGATGGTTTAGTGAATCCTGAATTGAGCATAGGGCTGGATCCGATTACCCTCTAGGTCCCTCTAGGTCCCTTTCAACTCTAACATTCTATGATTCTATGCTCCACAGTAGTGATAAGCAAGCCAGTTGAAGTTCGGATTCAGCAGGTTTGGCCAAACTTGACTTAAAATTTCGGTTTTGGTACAAACTTCACTCCAAACCCAATAGAACTCTATTGGGACCTGAACTTTGGTTCTTTAAAATGGCTGTTAAATAGTTGTAGTAAGGGCTAGGTGGCTGCAAAATGGAGGTAAGAACAGGGAAATTGCCCTGCAAACAAATGTAGATATAAAAATGACTTAAATCCCATAAATTAGTTAGTAAACATTGAGTTAGTTAGTTTACCCAACCAACAGGCTGGATAGAAACAAAAGAATGGTGAGAGGCTAGAAAACGCACAGTCCAAAAGCAATGTAAGTCAGTGTAGACTATTCTTGTCAATGTCACGTGTAAATATCCATCCATTCATTGAAACCCACTCAGAGTTAAATTACATTAGTAAGAAAAGCAGACAGCTGTGAGCTGGTGTTATAGTTCTGGGAAGGGTTCAATATCCATTTTTATTTTTTTCCGTTAAAAAATGGGTAAAGGGGGGTAATTATCAGGGAGTTAGTTGTGTAATTAAAGGACTTTTCTCTGTGTGTCTTTATTAATTTTGACTAAGTGGGTTAATAATAGTGGTGTCTGATAGATATCTCTACATTACTAACCTCTGTGCTTGATATCTGTGGACATAACACAGCTGGTATCAACCCCATAAACTATTACTCTGCTTGCCAACACACCAGGGCAAGTGGTACAGCCGAGGCTAAGCAGCAGAATAAGCCTTTCAACAAGCATTATTAGGCTTTTGGATGTAAAAGGAAACCGGGTGTACAATAAGAAGTTTATGTTTGGGGACTCCCTACTCCTCAGCTCATGATTCCTTTCCAACTCTCTCACTGCTTATTAGCTCCTGATTCTGCAGATTTCCTCCTCTTCTCAGCTGGCGATTATGCAGCACTATTTGGGAATTCATGATTCTGTTGCACCTCCCACCGCACGCTCCCCAGCTAGTGATTCCACGGCATCAACTTTTTCCCTCACCCCCGCACTCCTTAAATTGGAATCCGGCAGAATTACTTCCTCATTCCCCTCAACTCTTCAGCCCAGCATATTGAAAAATTATCGATGAGCTCAATGACATTGACCTCAGAGTGCACAGGCAAAGGCTTCAGTAGATGAAGGAGGCTGTCGTTTCTCTGTGGGTTCCCCAACCACCTCAAAGAGTGGTCTCACTCATTGCATTTGTTACTCCCTGGGGTACTAATTAGATATATGTCTAAAAGAAGCAGACTTCCCAGATATTTCACCCTCAGAGTCAAAGTCATACAAATATGAGCATAATAAACCTTCTAGCTGGTCTTGCAGGAGACAGACATGAGAGTGGGATGACTGGGTTCTTGATTATACTATCCTTCTCGGCCTAACTCGATTTCCTTGAAACCCATAGTGGAAATGTGCTAGGAACCTGAGCCTGTGAAAAAGAGATGTATACATTGGAACATTTTGTAATTAACTTGGATAACTAGGATAATGTTGTCTCAGGTGGTTTGGAGCATGGTAAGCAGTAATATTAACTAGAACTGAAATAACGGATCCTGCTTTAATCTGCACTAGGAGCCCACCTCTATGGCAAAATAAAACTTGCTATTTTTTTTTGTGTTGACTGAATGTTGACACCTTGCCAAAAGGTGCAGGAGTCAGGGGCAGCGACACCATTGAAAAACAAAACGAAAAAATAGAAAGCAGCACAGCCCGATATAGAGTGACCAGATGGAGTCACTGCGGGAACCACTGAGCTCAGCATGCACAGTGAGGTGCACGCGTCCAAGGCACAGCAAACATGTAGATCAAAAAATGAAGAAAGACGCGGCAACACTCACCGATCCTGTAAAGCGGGCTTTACCTCTTTATTCAAGTAAGTGTGAGACCATCTTCACGGCACGGGGGAAACAAAATGAAGGAGGTGAGCGGGGGAGAGGACAACAGCCGTTTCGCGCCTACACCGGCGCTTCTACGGGTCCACCTACGGTACCGTAGGTGGACCCGTAGAAGCGCCGGTGTAGGCGCGAAACGGCTGTTGTCCTCTCCCCCGCTCACCTCCTTCATTTTGTTTCCCCCGTGCCGTGAAGATGGTCTCACACTTACTTGAATAAAGAGGTAAAGCCCGCTTTACAGGATCGGTGAGTGTTGCCGCGTCTTTCTTCATTTTTTGATCTACCATTGAAAAACAAGCTGCGCACATGCGCTAAACTCTAGTGATTCTGCATACTGTATTTTTCGGACAATAAGATGCGCCGAACCATAAGACGTACCTAGGTTTTAGAGGAGGAAATTAGAAAAAAAAATGAAACAAAAAATGTGGTCAATTCTGTACTAGTATCCATTATCCTGGTACAGTATATATGGTCCCCTCATCCCATTCTGGTATGCATGACACCCTCATCCCTATTCTGGTATGCATGGCCCCCTCATCCCTTTCCTGGTACGCATGGCCCCCTCATTCCTACCCTGGTATGCATGGCTTCCTCATCCCTATCCTGGTATGCATGGCCCCAATCCCTATCTGGGTATGCATGGCCCCCTTATCCCTATCCTGGTATGCATGGCCTCCTCAAACCTATCTTGGTATGCATGGCCTCCTCATCCCCATCAAGGTATGCATGACTTCCTCATCCCTATTTTAGTATGCATGGCCCCCTCACCTCTATCCTGTTATGCATGGCTCCCTCATCCCTATACTGGTATGCATGGCTCCCTCATCTCTATCCGGTTAGGCATGTCCGCCTTATCCCTATCCTGGTATGCATAGCTCCCTCATCCCTATCCCATTAGGCATGACCCCCTTATCTCTATCCTGGTATGCATGGCCTCCTCAGCCCTGTCCTGGTATGCATGTCCTCCTTTACCCTATCATGGGATTCATGGCCTCCTCATCCCTCTCCTGGTATGCATGGCCTCCTCAACCCTATGCTGGTATGCATGGCCTGCTTAACTCTATCTTCGGATTCATGGCCTCCTCATCCCTACCTGGCATGCAGAGTCCCCATCTCAGTCCTGGTATGCATAGTTCCATCCTTATCCTGGTATGATTGGGCCTCATCCCCATCCTAGTATGTATCAGAAAAGCGTAAAAAAACCCATAAACCATTATACTTACCTTCCTGCACTCCCTCGCAGCATCTTGTTCCGATGCCAGCAGCTGCTTTATGCTTGTAAACAGCGCATGACAGTGACATCATGTGCTGCTTACAAGCCGAGGACAGCTGCTGGAATACTCGCTGCTGTCCTTGCTGGGATTATGTGTGTGGAGAGCAGTGAATATTCATTGCTCTTTAATAGTGGACACGCTATTAGCCACAGCTGCCGGCTTCCTGCAGCTGCCAGGCTCTTGCATGTCTTTGCTACTAAATTGAATAAATGTTCACTGCATTCCACTCCTATGGGAGTGGTGAGCAGTCAATATTCATTCACTTAAGTAGTGGAGACACGCGAAAGCCCAGCAGCTGCAGGAAGCAGGCGGTTGTGGCTAACAGCATGTGACCCGCTGCTCTGCCGCTGGCGCTCCCCCACCTCCAAATCCACAGCCAGAGCAGGTGTATCCGGACTATAAAGTGCACCCTCCATTTTTTTTGAGGAAAAAGGCGCGTTTTATAGTCAGAAAAATACGGTAATAAATTCCAGTTCATAGTGCACCTCCATAACTTTTTTGCCAAAAAAATAGTTTGGTAAGCTTATACCATATTCATAATCATGTTGGAAACAAAAATGTATGGCCTGAGACACATACAGCTGTATGTCATTACAATTCCATACATCTGCCATTGATTGCCATACAGTCATCTGTATCCAGACATACAGGTGCTTCTCACAAAATTAGAATATCATGAAAAAGTTAATTTATTTCAGTTCTTCGATGCAAAAAGTGAAACTCGGATATTATATAGAGTTATTACAAACAAAGTTATCTATTTGAAGTGTTTATTTCTGTTAATGTTGATGATTATGGCTTACAGCCAATGAAAACCCAAAAGTCAGTATCTCAGTAAATTAGAATAGTTTATAACACCAGCTTGAAAAATGATTTTAAAATCCGAAATGTTGGTCTACTGAAATGCATGTTCTGTAAATGCACTCAATACTTGTTCGGGGCTCCTTTTGCATTAACTACTGCATAAATGTGGCGTGCCATGGAGGTGATCAGCCTGTGTCACTGCTGAGGTGTTATGGAAGCCCAGGTTACTTTGATAGCAGCCTTTAGCTTGTCTGCATTGTTGGGTCTGGTGTCTCTCATATTCCTCTTAACAATACCCCATATATTCTCTATGGGGTTAAGGTCAGGCGAACTTTCTGGCCAATCAAGCACAATGATACTGTTGTTTTTAAACCAGGTATTGGTACTTTTGGCAGCGTGGACAGGAGCCAAGTCCTGCTGGGGAATTAAATTTCCATCTCCAAAAAGCTTGTAAGCAGAGGGAAGCATGAAGTGCTCTACAATTTCCTGGAAGACGGCTGCGCTGACTTTGGTCTTGATAAAACACAGTGGACCTACATCAGCAGATGACATGGCTCCCCAAACCATTACTGATTGTGGAAATTTAACAGCTTGGATTGTGGCCTCTCCACTCTTCCTCCAGACTCTAGGACCTTGATTTCCAGATGAAATGCAAAATTTACTTTCATCTGAAAACAACACCTTGGACCACTGAGCAACAGTCCAGTTCTTTTTCTCCTTGTCCCAGGTAAGACGCCTCTGGCGTTGTCTATTGGTCATGAGTAGCTTAACACAAGGAATATGACACTTGTAGCCCATGTCCTGGATACGTCTGTGTGTGGTGGCTCTTGAAGCAATTACTCCAGCAGTAGTCCACTCCTTGTGAATTTCCTCAAAATTCTGAATGGCCTTTTCATATCAATCCTTTCAAGGCTGTGGTTATCCCAGTTACTTGTGCACTATTTTCTAACATGTTTTCCTTCCACTCAACTTTCCATTAATATGCTTTGATACAGCACCCTGTGAACAGCCGGCTTCTTTAGCAATGACCTTTTGTGGCTTACCCTCCTTTTGGAGTTTGTCAATCACTGCCTTCTGGACATCTGTCAAGTCAACAGTCTTCCGCATGATTGTGGAGCCTATTGAAACAGACTAAATGCTTAGGAAGCCTTTGCAGGTGTTTCTTGCTAATTATTCTAATTCAGATAATGACTTTTGGGTTTTCATTGGCTGTAAGCCATAATCATCAACATTATCAGAAATAAACACTTGAAATAGATCACTCTGTTTGTAATGACCCTGTGTAATATATGAGTTTCACTTTTTGTATTGAATAACTGAAATAAATTACCATATATACTCGAGTATAAGCTGAGATTTTCAGCCCAAAAAAATGGGCTGAAAGTGCCCTCTCGGCTTATACTCGAGTCATGGAGGGCGGGGAGGTCGGCGGGTGAGGGGGAGCGACGCCTTTCAAATACTCACCTGCTCCCAGCATTCCTGATGTGGTTCCCGCATGTCCCACGGTCTTTGGACACGGCAGCTTCTTCCCCTGTTCAGCGGTCACTGGTACTGCTCATTAAAGTTATGAATATGGACTCCACTCCCATAGGGGTGGAGCCGCATATTCATTACTGTAATGAGCGGTGCCACGTGACCACTCACTACAGGAAGAAGTTGCCGCTCCCGGAGACGTGGGATATGCGGGGACCGCGTCAGGAATGCTGGGAGCAGGTGAGTATGTCATATTCAACTTTCCGCGTTCCACCGCCGCCTCGTCTTCCACGTTGTCTGCACTGACTGTTAAGGCCAGAGGGTGCGATGATGAATTAGTGTGGCACCATCCTCTGCCTGAACAGTCAGTGCGGAGAGACCGGACGCTGAGGAGCAGCGGGCAGCGACGAGAGGTGAGTATGTCATTTTTTTTTTTAGTTCAGCAGCATTACATGTGGCTATATGGAGCGTCTATGGGGCCATAAAGAACTGCATGGAGCATTATATGGGGCATCTATGGGGCCATAACTGCATGGAGCATTATATGGGGCATTATATGGGGCCATAAGGAACTGCATGGAGCAACTATGGAGCCATAACGGCATGGAGCATTATATGGAGCATTATATGGAGCATTATATGGGGCCATAAAGAACTGCATAGAGCATTATACGGGGCATCTATGGGGCCATAACTGCATGGAGCATTATATGGGGCATCTATAGGGCCATAACTGCATGGAGCATTATATGGGGCATTATATGGGGCAATAAAGAACTGCATGGAGCATTATATGGTGCATCTATGGGGCCATAACTGCATGGAGCATTATCTGGAGCTTCTATGGGGACATAACTGCATGGAGCATTATATGGGGCATCTATGGGGCCATAAAGAACTACATGGAGCATTATATGGGGCATCTATGGTGCCATTAAGAACTACATGGAGCATTATATGGGGCCTATTTGTATATGTCTCATCTTATGGGGCCATAAAGAACTGTATGGAGCATTATATGGGGCCTATTTTGTATGGGGCATCTTATGTGGCCATAATGAACTGTATGGAGCATTATATGGGGCTCCTGATTCAATATGGATATTCAAAAACACTTAAACTACTGATGTCTCAATTAATTTTACTTTTATTGGTATCTATTTTTATTTTTGACATTTACCGGTAGCTGCTGCATTCTCCACCCTAGGCTTATACTCGAGTCAATAAGTTTTCCCAGTTTTTTGTTGCAAAACTAGGGGGGTTGGCTTATACTCGGGTCGGCTTATACTCGAGTATAGACGGTAACTTTTTGATTATATTATAATTTTGTGAGAAGCACCTGTATATCAGTCAAATAGGACACAAAGCAGTATTTGGCCAATTTTTGTTTTGCGCTTTAATATTTTCCTCCTCTTCTCAGAATCACAACTTTTTTTATTTCTCCATATATATAGCCATAAGAGGACTTGTTTTTGAGCAAGACAAGTTGTAGTTTTGAATTACACCATTCATTTTATTATACAATGTACAGCAAAAAAAGGATAAAAATTCTAAGTGAGTCAAAAAAATGCAATTTTGACATTTTTTTGTTTTTTGTTTTTGTTTTAACGGCATTCATTGTGCAGTAAAAATTACGTGGCAACATCATTCTTCAGTTCTATAGGATTACGGTGGTACCAAATTTGGGGAAATAGCAAAGTTTCCGGCACTATATATCATACGTCCACCTCAATGTCCTTTTACTTATATTCATATTATCCCACTAGACAATAGGGATCTTGGATGCAACTCCAAAATAAAGCCAATCCAGTGTGCAAACAGAAAATGAAAGGTGGCACTCACCTTCCCATGACAGATCCTATATTCAACAAAAATTAAAGCATGGATGCAGGAGAGTTTTGATCATGTAATGCATGACGGTCATTTTGCGCCTTCCTGAGCTTCAACGGGTCTTAACATTTTGATTATGATTTTTTTTATTATAGGAGTGAAAAAAAATTGTTGTGGTATCATTTTTTGAGGGCCATATATATTTTTCTGTCAATGGAGCTCGGTGAATGTTTTTTTTTTGTGTAGCGAGCAGATGTTTGTATTAATACCATTTTAGGCTACAAAGCTTTGAAAGATTTTTATTGCATCTTTTTGTGATAAATCCAGCAACTAAAAAAAACCTCAGTTTGAGGTTTAAATTTGTTTCTCTTTCTCGTGTTTACCTCATGGGTTATATGCATTTATGTTTTTACTTTTAACCCCTAACCGTCATGGCCAATTTCAGTTTTTTAATTTTCGTTTTCTTCTTACCTTCTTTCAAGGGCTATACTTTTTTATTTTTCCATCCACATGGACATATCAAGCCTCTTTTTTGGGGATGGGGAGGTGGTAAAAAATTGCACTTTTCGATGAAGTTATTCATTTTACGAAATACTGTACTGTAAAAAAAATTAACTGCAGTGAAATTGCAAAAAGACGCAATTCTGACATTGTTTTTTTAGGAAATTGATTTGACAATGTACATTGTGTGGTAATATGATTTGACATTATGATTCTCCTCGTCAGTATGCTTATACCAATACCAAACTTGTCCATTTTATTATCTTATTCATTTTTGTTTGTTTTGTGGTGAAAAAATGGACGCATAAATAGTATTTGTGTATTTTTTTAATAACTATTTTTACTGGGGGGGGAAGGGGTAATTCAAATTTTTATGTTTTTTCAATTTCTTAAAATATTTTTCTTTTTATGTTTTTTTGTCTTGAACTTAAAGGGACTCAGCAGGATTGTGCACAGTAACCTACACACAGTGTCAAGTCGGTGCCGCTATACTGATTACAATGATACCTGCTCCTCAACCTCAAATCTGTCTTAAAAAAACATAAAACAAGTCACCCACTCTCCTCCCATCTGCTCAATCTCCAATAAGCTTCATGTGATTCATGACCTTTTTCTCTCACAAGCTTGCCTTCCTTGGCCTCACAGAAACATGGCTAACACCCTCTGACACCGCCTCCCCTGCTGCGCTGTGTTACGGTGGCCTCCACTTCACCCAACAGACATGGTGGAGGAGTGGGTCTTCTCCTTTCTTCTAACTGCAGCTTTAACCTAATCCCACCACTACCCTCCCTTATCCTCCCCTCTTTTGAAGTCCACTCTGTTCGCATCTACTCTCCCTCCAACCTCCAAGTGGCCGTCATATACCGACCTCCGGGCCTGGCCACTGCCTTTATTGACCAATTCTCCACCTGGCTTCTTCACTTTCTCTCTATTGACATTCCCACCATCATCATGGGTGACTTCAACATCCCCACTGATACCCCTCAGTCAACAGGCTCCAAACTCCTGTCCCTTACTTCATCTTTTGGACTTACACAGTGGTCCTCCACAGCCACCCACACAGACGGACATACACTAGACCTGGTCTTCACCCGTCTATGCTCTCTATCTAACTTCACCAACTCCCCTATCCCTCTATCTGACCATCATCTGCTCACTTTCTCATCCCTGTCCTCCTCACCAGTCACCCATGCCCAGCAACATGCGCATCCCCGCATAAACCTTGCACATCTAGACTCCCACACGCTCTCTGACTCTATCCTACCACTGGCATCCATATCCTTACTCCATGACACAGGCAATGCCACTGCTTTCTACAATGCCACTCTTGCATCAGCTATTGACACGGTCGCCCCTCTCGTTCATGGCAGAGTGCGACGTATCAATAGACAGCCCTGGCACAATAACATCACTAAAAAGCTCCGGCAACTGTCCAGGGTTGTAGAGCGGCATTGGAAGAAAACACATTTGCAAGATGACTTCACTGCATTCAAACAGGCAACACTCGCTTTTAAATCTGCTCTCACCTCTGCTAAACAGGTCTTCTTCACAACCCTTGTATCTTCCCTATCCTATCCTATCCTATTTAAAACCTTTAACTCCCTCCTCCTCCCCCCACTGCCCCCTCCAACCTCCATTATCTCTGCTGAGGACTTTGCCACACACTTTACAAATAAGATCAAACAAGGCAAGTCTTCATTGTTCAACCACCACAACCCCTTTGTATACCAGACCAATGCCCAAACCCCATAACTTCCCTCTCCAAGATCACTGAAGGGGGCTTAATTGTATCCTCTCCAAATCACTCCTCACCACCTGTGCACTTGACCCCATCCCATCCCACCTTCTCCCCAACCTCACTACCAAACTTATCCCACCCCTAACCCACCTCTTCAACCTATCACTAACTTCTGGCACCTTCCCTTCTGCTTTCAAACATGCCACAATCACGCCTATCCTTAAAAAGCGAACCATCAACCCAACAGCTATGTCCAGCTATCGCCCAATATAGCTGCTTCCATTCGCTTCCAAAATCCTGGAGCAGCACGTCCACGCTGAACTTTCCTCCAACCTCTCATCTAACTTGCTCTTTGACAATCTACAATCTGGTTTCCGCTTCCATCACTCAACTGAGACAGCCCTGACCAAAATAACTAATGACCTACTTACAGCCAAAGCTAACGGACAATACTCTGAACTCCTCCTTCTAGACCTGTCCTCTGTTTTTGACACAGTTGACCACTGCCTCCTACTATAGATCCTCTCCTCCTTTGGCATCAAAGTCCTCGCCCTATCCTGGATCTCCTCATACCTTTCCAACCGCACATTCAGCGTCTCCCACTCCCATACTACCTCCTCATCCCACCCTCTCTCTGTTGGACTACCCCAAGGCTCTGTTCTAGGACCCCTACTCTTCACAATCTCTACACTTGGCCTGGGACAACTCATAAAGTCCCATGGATTCCAGTACCACCTTTATGCTAATGACACTCAGATCTACCTTTCTGGCCCAGACGTCACCTCTCTGCTGTCCAGAATCACGGAGTGTCTATCAGCCATATACTCCTTCTTCTCTCACTTCCTCAAACTCAATGTGGACAAATCGGAACTCATCATCTTTCCTCCATCTCATAGATCTTCCATACCTAACCTATCTATCGCAATTAACGAAATCACGCTTTCCCCCGTGCCGGATGTCCGCTGCCTCGGAGTAACCCTTGACTCTGCCCTGTCCTTCAAACCGCACATCCAAGCTCTTTCCACCTCCCGTCGTCTCCAGCTCAAAAATATCTCCAGAATCCGTCCTTTCCTCAACTGTCAATCTACTAAAATGCTTGTGCATGCCCTCATCATCACCCGCCTTGACTACTGGAACATCCTTTTCTGTGGCCATCCTTAACTCTGCTGCCTGACTAATTCATCTCTCTCCTCGCTACTCCTCCGCTTTACCCTCTGCAAATCTCTTCACTGGTTCCCATTCCCTCAGCGTATCCATTTCAAATTACTAATACTGACCTACAAAGCCATCCATAACCTGTCTCCTCCATATATCTCTGAACTAATCTCCAAATATCTTCCCTCACGTAATCTCTGGTCCTCCCAAGACCTCCTTCTCTCCTCCACACTTATCCGCTCCTCACCCAACCGCCTCCAAGACTTCTCCAGAATATCCCCCATCCTGTGGAATTCTTTGCCCCAACACATCCGACTATCAACCACATTCGAATCATTCAGACGGAACCTAAAAATCCACCTCTTTAGGAAAGCCTACAGCCTGCACTGACCCTGCTGCCTCACCACTACCGAAGCTACCACCTCACCAACACCAGAGCTCCTGCAACCCTCAACCTATTGTCTTCATCCCCACCATCCTGTAGAATGTAAGCCCACAAGGGCAGGATCGTCACCCCTGTGTATCAGTCTGTAATTGTTAATTTGCTTCTGTAAGTGATATCTGTATTTTTTATGTAACCCCTTCTCATGTACTGTACAGCACCATGGAATCAATGGTGCTATATAAATAATAATAATAAATAATAATAAATAATAATACCTGGTGATTAGTGTTGAGCATTCGGTACTGAAATATCTGGTATCGACCAATATTCGCTGTATCGGAGTTCCGATACTGAGTTCCGATACTTTTATAATATCGAATACCGGAATCGGAAGTGCCCATAATGCAATGAGCCAGTTTGATTTTATTCAGCCAATGAGGATCCTAAGAAGTGTGGGCACATCCTGTTAGGCATGTTAACTAATGGCTTGGCTGTGATTGGCTGCTGAAATGATGTCATGATGCACTATAAAAGCCACCGTCGCCATTTTGGGTTCACTCTGCTGTGAATTTACTTAGGGACAGGACGCTGCTGTTCTGACTCTGAGGGACAGTTTGAGCTAGCGATTTGCTTTATTGTGCTTTACCCAGGCTACTTTAGCAACCGCTGTGTGAGAAGCTTTCTTTTGCCTTGCAGCGCTGTTCACGGCTGTCTGCGAGGTCTCTGTGTGTGAGTACAGCTCACGCTGTAGTGTGTTCTGCAGCCACCTCCGGTTGTAGTCCGCTCAGCATGCATCACTGCCTCATACATTGTCCTTTTTTGCATTAGTGCTGCTCATTTTTCCTGATTTCTCCTATTAGTGTGGTTCCATCCATATCTATGCCTTTAATGTCTCCTCCACCTCCCCCAATACATTCTACATTATTCTTAGGCTACGTTCACATTAGCGTTTCCCGATGCAGCGTCGGGAAACGCAGCGGCGATGCATGCGTCATGCGCCCCTATATTTAACATGGGGGGCGCATGGACATGCGTTGTGCTGCGTTGTGCGACGCATGCGTTTTTTTTGCCGCAAGCGTCGGGCGAAGAAAACGCAACAAGTTGCATTTTTTTTGCGTCGAAATTTCGGCAAAAAACAACGCATGCGTCGCAAAACGCAGCGTTTTTGCGTGCGTTTTGGTGCATTTTTATTTGCGTTGTGCGTTGCGTCGCAACGCAACGCAAATGTGAACGTAGCCTTAGTTGTTTTCCTTCATGTAGAATTAACCTACAAGGAAAGAAAGGGTTTATTTTCATTCCGATATTTGTGTCCCATTGACTTGCATTGGTTTCCAGTATCGGGATCGGCGATATCCAATATTTTTTGGGTATCGGTCCGATCCAATACGATCCGATATTTCCCGATATCGGAAGGTATCGCTCAACACTACTGGTGATGAAATCCGTCTTGTGGTTATTGTTTATTCTTTATTTTCAGTATTTAATTAATGATATGCTCATGATCCGGGGTGACATGTGGTGGGTGTCTTTATGTGGTGCTCTGATTAGATATTCACAATGCAGACTGGAGACAAGTCCCTCACTGACCCCACTAGTTTACATAATGAAAATCTGTACATACTGAAGAAAAAACAATCCATCTGCAGGCAGGAGCCAGCCGTGGCTTCTGCGCTGCTGCATAATCTCATGTTTAACCCCTTTCTGACCTTGGACGATATAGTACGTCCGAGATCAGATCCCCTGCTTTGATGTTTTGAACAGCTGACATGTGCCCGTAATAGGCACGAGCAGAATCGCGATCTACCCGCGCCTATTAACTAGTTAAATGCCGCTGTCAAACGCAGACAGCGGCATTTAACTACCGCTTCCGGCCGGGCGGCCGGAAATGACGTCATCGCCGACCCCCGTCACATGATCGGGGGTCGGCGATGCTTCAGAATTTTAACCATAGAGGTCCTTGAGACCTCTATGGTTACTGATTGCCGGCAGCTGTGAGCGCCACCCTGTGGTCGGCGCTCACAGCACACCTGATTTTCAGCTACATAGCAGCGAACAGCAGATCGCTGCTATGTAGCAGAGGCGATTGTGCTGTGCCTGGTTCTAGCCTCCCATGGAGGCTATTGAAGCATGGCAAAAGTTAAAAAAAAAGTGAAAAAAATAAAAAAAATATAAAAGTTTAAATCACCCCCCTTTCGCCCCAATCCAAAGAAATCAATAAAAAAAAAAAACCAAATCTACGCATATTTGGTATCGACGCACTCAGAATCGCCCGATCTATCAAATAAAAAAAAGCTTTAACCTGATCGCTAAACAGGGTAGCGAGAAAAAAATTCAAAACGCCAGAATTACGTTTTTTTGGTCGCCGCAACATTGCATTAAAATGCAATAACGGGCGATTAAAAGAACGAATCTGCACCAAAATGATATCATTAAAAACGCCATCTCGGCACGCAAAAAAATAAGCCCTCAACTGACCCCAAATCATGAAAAATGGAGACGCTAGGGGTATTGGAATATGGCGCAATTTTTTTTTTTTTTAGCAAAGTTTGGAATTTTTTTTCACCACTTAGGTAAAAAATAACCTAGTCATGTTAGGTATCTATGAACTCGTACTGACCTGGAGAATCATAATGGCAGGTCAGTTTTAGCATTTAGTGAACCTAGCAAAAAAGCCAAACAAAAAACAAGTGTGGGATTACACTTTTTTTGCAATTTCTACGCACTTGGAATTTTTTTCCCGTTTTCTAGTACACGACATGCTAAAACCAATGATGTTGTTCAAAAGTACAACTCGTCCCGCAAAAAATAAGCCCTCACATGGCCAAATTGACAGAAAAATAAAAAAGTTATGGCTCTGGGAAGGAGAGGAGTGAAAAACGAAAACGGAAAAACGAAAAATCCCAAGGTCATGAAGGGGTTAATGTCCCAATAATAAATGTGGTTGGTGTTTTTCAGATAGAAAAAAATACATTTTAAAATGGCACCCGTCGCGCCTGTGCAATAGCATCTATCGGTGTATATAGGTGATCTGATAGCTGCTACTGCGCATGCGCCAGCTGCTCCATCTTGCTGGAGAAGAAGAACAATTCCTCCTCCAAGATGGCGCCGCCTTTGCAGTAGCAGCCCTTGGCTATCTCTGATAGCTGCTACTGCACATGCACCGGCGGCGCCATCTTGCTGAAGAAGAAAAAAAATGTTCTCCTCCAAGGTGTCACCACTGGCGCATGCGCAGTAGCAGCTATCAGAGATAGCCAAGAGCTGCTACTGCACAGGTGCAGGCGGTGCCATCTTGGAGGAGGAATTTTTTTCTTCTCCAGCAAGATGGCGCCGCCGGCGCATATACAGTAGCAGCTAACGGATCACCTATATACACAGATAGCTGTTACCGTGTAGGCATGGCAGACACCATTTTAAAATTGATTTTTTTTCAATCTGAATAACATCAACCACATTTATTATTGGGTCATTAAAAATGCAATTATGCTGCAGCGCAGTTGCCACAGCTGGCACCTACCTGCAGAAGGTTTTGTTTTTTTCTTCAGTATGTCCAAATATTAATTATGTAAACTACTGGGCAGGTTAGTGAGGGATCAGTAGTAACCTGTTAGCACTCCGCATTATGAATATCTAATCAGAGCACCACATGAAGACCCCCACAGGCCGCCCCGGAGCATGAGCATATCATTACCACAAAACTGACAATAAAGATTAAACAACAACCACAAGACGGATTTCGTCAACCAAGGTATCATTTTAATCAGTATAACAGCGCCGACCTGACACTGTGTGTAGATTACTGTATACAGTCCTGCTGACAGGTTCCCTTTAAACCTACAATTGTCTGATCAACTGTTCCATTACTGCAGTATATAGGTAAATCCCAGTTATAGTACTTCACAAGACCATGGGGGGCCTTCAACATGCTGTCATGGAAACACATCGGCATCATGCATTTAATTGGCAAATAGCAGTGATCTGAGAATAGCTCTGATTGCTGCTGTTACATGCATACTTTTGATGTGAAGCACCACCGGCAACTGCCTGGTATGGTGCTGGCTCAGCTCTTGAGCCCATTTCATTCACCTGCGCAGACTGCATAACATAATTTTACATTGTGTTAAGTTTCTTGTCCAGGTCACTTACCTGGTGTATCTGTTTGGGGAAGTTTTTGTGTTGTGCACAACATTACATCAGGTAGCGTGTAGGAATTAAATCTAACTTCCTCCAGTTGTCCATAGAGAAAGCCTACTTCCTCCACTTGCACAAGTCAAAACCTGTGATTCTTACTTCATCCACTCGCTCATAGAGAAAGCCTGTGAGTCCTGCTTCCCATGTTCACATTCTGCTTGTTGACATTTTCAACTACATACAAATTTATATAGGAAGAGTAAAATCACCAAGTGTGGTTAGAGAAAGCAGGACTCATAGTTTTCAGATTTTTTCCAGGAGTATAAAAATACATAGTAACATAGTAACATAGTAACATAGTTAGTAAGGCCGAAAAAAGACATTTGTCCATCCAGTTCAGCCTATATTCCATCATAATAAATCCCCAGATCTACGTCCTTCTACAGAACCTAATTGTATGATACAATATTGTTCTGCTCCAGGAAGACATCCAGGCCTCTCTTGAACCCCTCGACTGAGTTCGCCATCACCACCTCCTCAGGCAAGCAATTCCAGATTCTCACTGCCCTAACAGTAAAGAATCCTCTTCTATGTTGGTGGAAAAACCTTCTCTCCTCCAGACGCAAAGAATGCCCCCTTGTGCCCGTCACCTTCCTTGGTATAAACAGATCCTCAGCGAGATATTTGTATTGTCCCCTTATATACTTATACATGGTTATTAGATCGCCCCTCAGTCGTCTTTTTTCTAGACTAAATAATCCTAATTTCGCTAATCTATCTGGGTATTGTAGTTCTCCCATCCCCTTTATTAATTTTGTTGCCCTCCTTTGTACTCTCTCTAGTTCCATTATATCCTTCCTGAGCACCGGTGCCCAAAACTGGACACAGTACTCCATGTGCGGTCTAACTAGGGATTTGTACAGAGGCAGTATAATGCTCTCATCATGTGTATCCAGACCTCTTTTAATGCACCCCATGATCCTGTTTGCCTTGGCAGCTGCTGCCTGGCACTGGCTGCTCCAGGTAAGTTTATCATTAACTAGGATCCCCAAGTCCTTCTCCCTGTCAGATTTACCCAGTGGTTTCCCGTTCAGTGTGTAATGGTGATATTGATTCCCTCTTCCCATGTGTATAACCTTACATTTATCATTGTTAAACCTCATCTGCCACCTTTCAGCCCAAGTTTCCAACTTATCCAGATCCATCTGTAGCAGAATACTATCTTCTCTTGTATTAACTGCTTTACATAGTTTTGTATCATCTGCAAATATCGATATTTTACTGTGTAAACCTTCTACCAGATCATTAATGAATATGTTGAAGAGAACAGGTCCCAATACTGACCCCTGCGGTACCCCACTGATCACAGCGACCCAGTTAGAGACTATACCATTTATAACCACCCTCTGCTTTCTATCACTAAGCCAGTTACTAACCCATTTACACACATTTTCCCCCAGACCAAGCATTCTCATTTTGTGTACCAACCTCTTGTGCGGCACGGTATCAAACGCTTTGGAAAAATCGAGATATACCACGTCCAATGACTCACCGTGGTCCAGTCTATAGCTTACCTCTTCATAAAAACTGATTAGATTGGTTTGACAGGAGCGATTTCTCATAAACCCATGCTGATATGGAGTTAAACAGTTATTCTCATTGAGATAATCCAGAATAACATCCCTCAGAAACCCTTCAAATATTTTACCAACAATAGAGGTTAGACTTACTGGCCTATAATTTCCAGGTTCACTTTTAGAGCCCTTTTTGAATATTGGCACCACATTTGCTATGCGCCAGTCCTGCGGAACAGACCCTGTCGCTATAGAGTCCCTAAAAATAAGAAATAATGGTTTATCTATTACATTACTTAGTTCTCTTAGTACTCGTGGGTGTATGCCATCCGGACCCGGAGATTTATCTATTTTAATCTTATTTAGCCGGTTTCGCACCTCTTCTTGGGTTAGATTGGTGACCCTTAATATAGGGTTTTCATTGTTTCTTGGGATTTCACCTAGCATTTCATTTTCCACCGTGAATACCGTGGAGAAGAAGGTGTTTAATATGTTAGCTTTTTCCTCGTCATCTACAACCATTCTTTCCTCACTATTTTTTAAGGGGCCTACATTTTCAGTTTTTATTCTTTTACTATTGATATAGTTGAAGAACAGTTTGGGATTAGTTTTACTCTCCTTAGCAATGTGCTTCTCTGTTTCCTTTTTGGCAGCTTTAATTAGTTTTTTAGATAAAGTATTTTTCTCCCTATAGTTTTTTAGAGCTTCAATGGTGCCATCCTGCTTTAGTAGTGCAAATGCTTTCTTTTTACTGTTAATTGCCTGTCTTACTTCTTTGTTTAGCCACATTGGGTTTTTCCTATTTCTAGTCCTTTTATTCCCACAAGGTATAAACCGCTTACACTGCCTATTTAGGATGTTCTTAAACATTTCCCATTTATTGTCTGTATTCTCATTTCTGAGGATATTGTCCCAGTCTACCAGATTAAGGGCATCTCTAAGCTGTTCAAACTTTGCCTTCCTAAAGTTCAATGTTTTTGTGACTCCCTGACAAGTCCCCCTAGTGAAAGACAGGTGAAACTGCACAATATTGTGGTCGCTATTTCCTAAATGCCCAACCACCTGCAGATTTGTTATTCTGTCAGGTCTATTAGATAGTATTAGGTCTAAAAGTGCTGCTCCTCTGGTTGGATTCTGCACCAATTGTGAAAGATAATTTTTTCTTGGTTATTAGCAGAAACCTGTTGCCAAACATAGCAAAGCCCTCAGTAAAACAGGATTTAGTAAGAAAGTTAGCTTCTGGCGGGAGCATTTTCCAGCCACTCAGTCCCATATTTGCTTGATATATTGCAGAAGATAATTGTTGCAGATGCCTTTTATCCCAAATAGATTTGCTCGGAATAAAAATGCTAGTATTAGATTTTTTTCAATCTTCTGCTGATGAAGCGCAACTCAGTTAACTATGAATCAGTTCAGCAACATCAAATTGAGTTTATTTCTGCATGTTGTGACTTATTTGTACACAGCATCAATGTCATAAAAATATATAAATTATATACAGGAATATTCCTAAACATCATTCGAAGAAAGAAAAAAAACATGGGCATAAAAAAAAATGTAATGGCCATATGGACAATCACTAAAGCAAATAAGGTAGGTTAAATTGTGACTACCAACACAAAATACATATAAAAAATAAAATAGTGAAATTGTTGCCTTTTAAAATTCAGAAATTAATAGTTAGTTGTTTTTAAGTAGCCATGATGGCCTGTTATGGCCCAACATGCTAAAATATGACCACCACCAAGGCTTTTCTCCATCTTGAGACTGTTCATCTCCTTCCCCTTCTTCTCGTTGACCCTGTTGTGTATGAGGATCATAAGAATCGAGTGGGTCATATCGTTCATAGATATCTTCGGGAATAAGTTTATCATATTTGCGAGTTTTGATCTCAACGCGGTTCAAAACAAAGTCAACTCGTCCAGGCTGGGTCATACTAGGTGGAAGAGTAATCTTCTTGGAGACCTTAGAGTAGCCAAAGGCTTCTGCAGAGACCACGTAGACACCTGGAATCAAGAGTCGCCAGTAATCTCCATTTTCAGCTTTATAAAACAAACAAAGAAAATTTTGTTGGCTAAGAGAATATAATCAATAGTTATTATTATGAATAAATGATGAAACAGCATCTAGAAAAGCTCTCCCAGAGGAGGTCAGATAACAGTGGTAGGAGAAAAAATTCATAGCTCATACAAAATGCACATATGAAGATAAATTGGGATAATTTGCAAAAACAACAGGGAGGACAAACAGAGGTTTCGGTAACTATCAGAAAAATCGTATAACAGTTTTCACATTTCTCAAAGTTTTCTTATTATTTATATTTACTTCTTATTCCAATTTATTTCTAATAGACTAAACATTTTTTAAGACTTTCTAACTAGATATAATCGTATCTGACAAAATTTGAATTTGCCAAATCATGTGGATTTTACCAAGAATTTTGATTTCCTGCCCACCTAAATATTAAGTGTAAAATAGCAATGTTCAACAAAATATATTAAAAACACTTTCGAATTAGCAACTTAACCCCTTAAAGACCAAACCTAACTTGGCAATTAAGTCCACACATTTTTTTTTCAATGTTATATTCCAGAAGCCTGATTTGCTACACAATTCTGGGGAGGGTGGAGAATAATAGTATTATTTCTTTCTTATTACTTTTTATACAATAAATACTGTTTGAAAAAAAAAATCTTTTATTTTTGTATCACCATATTATGAGAGTCATAAGCTTAACATTTTTTCTGTGAACAGAGATCTGTGAGAGCTGATTTTATTAAGGGATAAGATACAGTTTTCATGGCTCCGATTTTCATTTACATATGACTTTGATCACTTTAATCCACTTTTTGGGAGGTGCAATGAATAAAATGTAATTTGGGATTTTTTATTTTCACTTTTTAAACTCCAATCACCGTTCACTGCAGTTAACACACCACTTTTTTCCTGCAGGTCGATACGATAACGAGAATAACGAATTTACTTTTTTTATGTTTTTCTACTTTGCTGAGACCCATGGACTTTTTATTTTCCCATAGACTAAATAGTTTGAGGGTTTATTTCTTGTTAGTTGCACTTTATACTTGTACCATTTTTGGGCACATATGACTTATTGATCACATTTTTATTTTTTTAGGTGTAAGGAGGGTCAACAAAAAACTGCAATTCTGGTATTGTTATTGTCTTTTTTTATATGTTTTACAACCGATTATTGTGATGCTATATAATTCTTAAAATATATGACTAGCAAAAAAAAATATCTTTCCAGTCCTCTTATAAAAAAAATCTGGTCTCATTCATTATAATAAATATGGTATATGAATAAATATAATTGTATAATGCTCAGACTTGTATAATAATACCTGTCGTTATATCATGGCGAATTCCTCTCACTGAAATTCGTGCATTCTTTATTGGATTCCCATGTTCGTCCTTAACTACTCCTTTAATACCGCGATGAACCTAATAAAAATACAATCAATTTTAGGGACTTTTGTTAGGTTTCAATAGAAAATATAATATTAACCTACTGTATATAAAAGAAATGAAATTTATGGTAATTATGAAACTAAGGATCTTAAATGGTGGCCATACACATCAACTATCCCTCCTAACTGCCATCCATATCTGTAGCGGGGGCTTATCTCATTGTAGAACAAAAGTAATGAGCGTTTAAATTCAAAATGGCCGCTCTTTCTCCTCTCTAATATCATCTGACAGGAGATGGTTGAGACTTTCTCTTACACATTTGATGACCGCTGGCCATTTCCACTAAGTATTGTGAAATCTGATGACAGGCCCCTGTAAATTTCAAGCTGCATGCATTAGTAAAAACATTTCTTAGTTAGGAAATAAAACTGATGTGACTGGTATGCTTACTTTGAAAATACATATCAATACAGTCCTGAAACTAAAATGGACATATTATGAGTACAGTAAAAGAGTGAGACAGCTCATGAGTAGTGTTGAGCGATACCGTCCGATACTTGAAAGTATCGGTATCGGATAGTATCGGCCGATACCCGAAAAATATCGGATATCGCCGATACCGATATCCGATACCAATACAAGTCAATGGGACATCAAGTATCGGAATGTATCCTCATGGATCCCAGGGTCTGAAGGAGAGGAAACTCTCCTTCAGGCCCTGGGATCCATATTAAAGTGTAAAATAAAGAATTAAAATAAAAAATATTGTTATATTCACCTCTCCGGCGGCCCCTGGACATCAGCGGGAGGATCCGGCGTCCGGCACGGCTTCTTTCTTCAAAATGCGCGCCTTCAGGACCTGTGGAATGACGTCCCGGCTTCTGATTGGTCGCGTGCCGCCCATGTGACCGCCACGCGACCAATCAGAAGCCGCGACGTCATTCCTCAGGTCCTAGAAGGCGCTCATTCTAGGACTTTAGCTGAGGAATGACGTCGCGGCTTCTGATTGGTCGCGTGGCGGTCACATGGGCGGCACGCGACCAATCAGAAGCCGGGACGTCATTCCACAGGTCCTGAAGGCGCGCATTTTGAAGAAAGAAGCCGTGCCGGACGCCGGATCCTCCCGCTGATGTCCAGGGGCCGCCGGAGAGGTGAATATAACAATATTTTTTATTTTAATTCTTTATTTTACACTTCCGATACCGATACCCGATATCACAAAAATATCGGATCTCGGCATCGGAATTCCGATACCGCAAGTATCGGCCGATACCCGATACTTGCGGTATCGGAATGCTCAACACTACTCATGAGTCCAAGTTTATTCAGTCTCCATTAGAGATGTATTAATATATTCAAGTTTAATTGAACTCCATTCGAATATTGCAAATGGACAATAAATGATTTTAAAAAATTCAAAAAAATTCCTAGTACAAGCCTCACCACACACCTCTCTGGACCCTCTGCTTTTCGCTGTTAACTGTCCAGTTCTCATTGCATCTTCTGATCACCATTGCTCACTAGTGATGAGCGAATATACCCGTTACTCGAGATTTCTCGAGCAAGCTCGGGTGTCCTTCGAGTATTTTTAGGGCTTGAAAATTTAGTTTTTCTTGCCGCAGCTGAATGATTTACATCTGTTAGCCAGCATAAGTACATGTGGGAATTCCCTGGCAACCAGACAACTAAATCTCCCAGCACTAAAAAATACTCGGAGGACACCCGAGCGTGCTCGGGAAATCTCGAGTAACGAGTATATTCGCTCATCACTATTGCTCACGCTTAATCTCAGGTTCTCTTCATCCTGTCCAGGACTTCATGCTCTGATGAGATTCGGGATGTTTCCGCACATGCATCTGCAAGGTCATAACGTGTCGTAACATTGTGACCTTACATGCACTTGTGCAGAAACGTCCCAGGCCTCATCAGAGCCAAAAGTCATGGCTGGTATGAAGAAACTGAGGGATTGAGCATGAGCGGCAATGCTAAAAAGTTGCAACAAGGACCAGATCAGTGATGGTGAGGAGTAAAGGGGTCAGACAGGTGACTGGTAAGGCGAGTATAAGTATTTCTATATATATTATTACTTTTATTATTGTTATTGATTTATATAGCACCATTAATTCCTGGGTGCTGTACATGAAAAGGGGTTAGATCAAAATACAAATATAACTTACAGTAAACAAAACTAACATTGACAGACTGATACAGAGGGAAGAGGACCCTGCCCTTGTGGGCTTACATTCTACAGGATTATGGGAAAGGAGACAGTAGGTCTGGGGTTGCAGTAGCTCCGATGGTGTTGAGGTGGCCGTGTAGTCATTACAGGTTGTAAGCTTCTTTGAAGAGGTGGGTTTTAAGGTTTCTTTTGAAGGATCCAAATGTAGTGGATACCCGGACGTGTTGTGACACAGAATTTCAGAGGATGGGGAATATTCGGGAGAAGTCTTTGAGGCGATTGGGTGAGGAGCGAATAAGCATGGAGGAGAGAAGGAGGTCTTGGGAGGACCGGAAATTACATGAGGGAAGATATTGGGAGATTAGTTTGGAAATATACGGAGGAGAAAGGTTATGGATGGCTTTGTAGGTCAGTGTTAGTAGTTTAAACTGGATACACTGGGGAATTGGGAGCCAGTGAAGGGATTTGCAAAGAGGGGAAGCAGGAGTGTAGCGAGGAGAGAGATTAATTAGTCGGGCAGCAGAGTTAAGGACAGACTGAAGGGGTGTGAGAGTGTTAGAAGGTGAGCCACAGAGGAGGATATTGCAGTAGTCGAGGCGGGAGATGATTAGGGCATTCACAAGCATTTTGGTAGAGTGAGGGTTGAGGAAAGGACAGATTCTGAAAATATTTTTGAGCTGGAGTCGACAGGAGGTGGCGAGAGCTTGGATGTGTGGTTTGAAGGACAGGGCAGAATCCAGGGTTACTGTGAGGCAGCAGATTTTGGGGACAGGGGAAAATGTGATTTCATTTATTTTGATAGATAGATCAGGTAGGGAAGATATACGAGATGGAGGAAAGATAATTAGTTCAGATTTGTCCACATTGAGCTTGAGGAAGCGAGAGGAGAAGAAGGAGGATATGGCTGATAGACACTCTGGGATTCTGGAGAGCAGAGAGGTAGATCTGAGTGTCATCAGCATATAGATGGTACTGGAAGCCATAGGACCTTATGAGTTGTCCCAGGCCGAGTGTATAGGTTGAGAAGAGTAAGGACCCAAGGACAGAGCCTTGAGGGACACCAACAGAGGGGGGCGAGATGAAGAGGTAGTATGGGAGTAGGAAACGCTAAATGTGCGGTTGGTAAGGTGTGAAGAGATCCAAGATAGGGCGAGGTCTTTGACCCCAAAGGAAGAGAGGATCTGTCGTAGGAGGCAGTGGTCAACTGTGTCGAAGGCAGAGGACAGGTCTAGAAGGAGGAGTATAGAGAATTGTCTGTTAGCTTTGGCTGTAAGCAAGTCGTTAGTAATTTTGGTCAGGGCAGTCTCAGTGGAATGGTGGGGACGGAAGCCAGATTGTAGGTTGTCAAAGAGAGTTAGATGCAAAGTGAGAGGAAAGTTCAGCATGGATGTGCAGCTCAAGGAGTTTGGATGCAAATGGGAGCAAAGATATGGGGCGATAGGTGGACATAGCGCTTGGGTCAAGGGATGGCTTTTTGAGGATAGGTGTGATTGTGGCATGTTTGAAAGCAGTGGGGAAGGTACCAGAAGTTAGTGATAGGTTGAAGAGATGGGTTAGGGATGGGATTAGTGTGGTGGTGAGGTTGGGGAGGAGGTGGGATGTGATGGGGTCAAGTGCACAAGTGGTGAGATATGATTTGGAGAGAAGATGAGCAAGCTCCCCTTCAGTGATTCTAGAGAGGGAAGTTATGGGGTATTACACTTATTATATTCTGGAGGTCTTAAGAGACCCAATAGCATATTATGGGACATTTAATCAGAATACATTTCTCTGCCAATTGAATTTCCCAGGAAAATCCACGCAAATTTGAATTTTGCCGGGTTTGCTCATCTCTAGACTCCAGGCCTCAAACAGATGTAAATTTTTCACATATGGTGGATTTCACTGATAGCATTTGTGCATGTGATAGTTTATGGGTCCATTCACATGTCTGTGATCTTTTGTAGAGACATGCCTGATTTTGATCAAAGGGTCTGATCAAAATCAGCAATGAAAGCCTAAAGGTCCTTGAATATAAATCAGACCGCAATCGTATTGCATCTGATCGCAGTCCAATTTTCACAGACTGTCACATAAGAGAAAGTGGACAAATGTTTCTTTTCTTGACATACGAGAAAAACAGATGACACTCTGATCAAAATAATCCGTTTTTCTCATACGCAAGAAAAATGGATGAATGAATGAGGCCTAACAAAACTTCAGATTGGGCTGAGCAGAATGAGATTTCAGCTGAGGAAGGACACTGAGGAGCAGTCAACGAGGCTAGTTGGGAGGTGATTGAGTTAAACTTGAAAAACGTATTATACAGCCACTCTAACGTAGATTTTCAAAGTCCATCAGCATCATCAGGTCAAAGAGGCTCTATTTAATACAATATACAGTTTGTATTGTAAAATCTAATTACAGATGTGGTTTAATCAGCCTTAGGCTTCACAATGGGACAATATTCAGAACAACCTAAACTCAGCAGGGCATTTCTACTCAGTGAATATTTCGAAATGAGAAGCAAAATGTATTTCATTGAGCCATCTAGTCCTACTGAAGAAAACGCTAATTACAAGAGTCTGCTCAGTGTACCTGGGAATATTGACTTTCGAACTGTCATCTTAGACACTTTACTTAAGTACTGTACTTTCCTAAACAAGCTTCTGTAAGGACGTCAAATAATTACATGAAACCGCTTCATCCAGATATAAGATAATCAATCCAGCAGGTATCTCACATCCCGAGAAGTGGATCTGTTGCACATCCGTGTGTAATATTCTAGATTGGTCTTGGCAAATTTTAACAATAGATAAAGTAATTGACTCATCGTTATCAGTGGATTTTATCAGAGCCCTGTATTTGCTCTTCACTGTGGATGAGCTAGACTTTCACAGTGTCTCCACTGCTCAAATCTTCAATCTTGAAAGCTTTAATGTGTAATGTGTATGGATTTTATTGTGCCTTATTGGGCTCACAAACACAAAGTTTCACTGGAGAGCTGTAAAATAGAATGGACTTAGTGGTCTGAACTCTAGTACTTAAGTTGTAATAAAACTCGCCACAAAGAACATTAATGTTGTGCACAAAGAGCCTCCAATGCTCCAGTGAGGCCGGCAACTGTATCAATAGTTTCACTGTTAGTTAAAGTAATGTGAAGACATAAAAACTCAACTCCGGTCAGTTGGAAGAAAAATAACCATCACTGCTTGTGATAAACACAAATAGGGTCAACGATGAAATACTTATATTTATCATGATTAATCTTTTAAAGGAAATCTGTCAGCATGATTTCCCCCTCCCCTCCCCAAGCTATTTATACGTGCATGTAGCTCTTTCAATGTCAAGTCTTGTCCATTCCTCTTCAGCTGAGAAATCAGCATTTGAATTGATATGCATATAAGAGCTTTTTCAAGATCTGAAGCCTTTGTCACTCCAGCTCTCTTCCCCACCCATTGTCATCTCCTCTTACTTAACTGACAGCCTCTATGCTGTGTGACTTCAGACAATGGAGATGTTAGTCAAGTAGGAGGATATACTGCCAGCCAGGGAATAGAGCTTGAGTGACAGAGGCTTCAGATCTACAAATAGATCTTTGGCCAAATCTGCATATACATTCAAATGCTGATTTTTCAGTAATGGAGGAAAGGACTGGCCATGTAAAAGTATTGCTGGACTTGTCTTTAAAACAGTTACATGGACATATAGTTTGGGTGGTGAAATCCTGCTGACAGGTTCCTTTTAACTGATAAGAACATATGTGGAAGCACTAATTTGAAACTAGGGATCATAATTAAATTTTTTTTCTATATTTGTGTAAGAGAGAAGTGGAAAGTAAAAAACTGTGGGATAAAGAAATAAGATCCGTCTTTTACTGGTGTTTCCCCCCTGCATCGACTCCAGAGGATGATAAAGGAACATTTTCTTATGTTATCACCCCATAGAAAGTATGTACTCTCTACTTGGCTCATATAAGCCTGGCCATACATATCTGATATTAATTTATCTCTCCCTTTCTATGCCATATACATACAGTTGTGCTCAAAAGTTTACATACCCAACAGAATTTTTGCTTTGTTGGAATTTTTTTCAGTGAATATGAATGATAACACCAAAACTTTTTCTCCACTCATGGTTGGTGGTTGGGTGAAGCCATTTATTGTCAAACTACTGTGTTTTCTCTTTTTAAATCATAATGACAACCCAAAACATCCAAATGATCCTGATCAAATGTTCACATACCCCATTTCTTAATACCGTGTAATGCCCCCTCTAACATCAATGACAGCTTGAAATCTTTTGTGTTAGTTGTGGATGAGGTTCTTTATTTCCTCAGATGGTAAAGCTGCTCATTCTTCTTGGCATAAAGTCTCCAGTTCCTGTAAATTCCTCGGCTGTCTAGCATGAAATGCGTGCTTGAGATCTCCCCAGAGTGGCTCAATGTTATTGAGGGCAATAGACTGTGATGGCCACTCCAAAACTTTCACTTTGTTCTGCTGTAGCTAATGACAGGTCGACTTGGCCTTGTGTTTTGGATCGTTGTTATGTTGGAACGTCCAAGTACGTCCCATGCGCAGCTTTCAGGCTGATGAGTGCTAACTTGCCTCCAGTATTTGCTGATAACATGCTGCATTCATCTTTCCTTCAACTTTGACCTAGTTTCCTGTGCCTTTGAAGTTCACACATCCCCAAAACATCAGTGATCCACCTCTGTGCTTTACAGTAGGAATAGTGTTCCTTTCTTCATAGGACTTGTTGACCTCCAAATGTAACGTTTATGATTGTGGGCAAAAAGTTAAATTTTGGTCTCATCACTACAAAATACCTTGCTCCAGATGTGTTGAGGCTTGTCTCTGTGCTGTTTTGCGCATTGTAGGTGAGATACTTTGTGGCATTTGTGCAGTAATGGCTTTCTTCTGGTGACTCGACCATAGAGCCTATTTTTCTTCAATTGCATTCTTATTCTGCATCTTGAAACAGCCATACTGCTAGTTTTCAGAGAATTCTGTATTTCAGCTGATGTTATTTGTGGGTTTTTCTTTGCATCCCGAACAATTTTCCTAGCATTTGTGGACGACATTTTTGTTGGCCTACCTCACCACGTTATTTTTCTACAGAGCCACTGGTTTTCCATTTGTTAATCACAGTTTGAATGCTGCTGACTGGCATTATCAATTCCTTGGATACCTTTATGTATCCCTTTCCTGTTTTATACAGTTCAACTACCTTTTCCCATAGATCCATTTACAATTCTTTTGCTTTCCCCATGATTCACAATCTAGAAACGTCAGTGGCTGGATGAAAGATGCAAGAATCTGTCTGGATCCCAGAAACTCACTCAGCTTTTATGTGCACATACTGATTACAAGCAAACAGGTCACAGGTGAGGATGTTACATTTAGTAGCCATTCAAAGCCATTTGTGTCAACTTCTGTGCATGTTATCAGGCCAAAATCACCAGGGTATGTGAACTTTTGATCAGGGTCATTTGGATGTATTGGGTTGTCATTATGATTTAAAAAGAGAAAACACAGTAGCTTGACAATAAATAGCTTCACCCTACAACTAACCATGAATGTAGAAAAAGTTTTGGCGTTATTATTCAAATTCTCTGACAAAAGGCCAAGAAAGCAAAAATTCTGCTGGGGTATGTAAACTTTTGAGCACAACTGTACATGCTGAGCTCATTCATGTGTTTTCAATAGAGATAAGCGGATCAGGCAAAATTTAAATAGTTCCTTTCATGCAATTTTCCTTGAAAATTCAATTCACAGAGAAGTTATACTTTGCAAATTGAATGTCCTTTATTATGTTCTGGGATGTCTCCAGAACCCAGAGCATAATTAACGTAATTGTAAAAAATAAAAATCTTTATACTTACTTCACTGCTCACCTCTCCGACCCTTCACCACCAACTATTCAGTCCTCTTTGCATCTTTAGATGTGTTCAGCAATCCAAATATGCGGGGATCACCAGACGGGTGGTGGTAAGGAACAAAGGGGTAGGAGAGGTTAGCGGTAAAATGAATATAAGGATTTTTCTTAATTTGTAATACTTTTATGGTTCAGAAAGTGTTAAACCTAAGGTACCTTTCACACTTATAAATGATAGTATAGTAAAAGACATTCATGGCAAGGCTAAACTTATCAGGAGAATGGGGGTCCCCATTCTGAAAGTCGCATACAGGAAACAATAGAGACTAGGGCATTGAGTCTTGAAAATATTGACACCAGAAAACCATTAGAAAAACTTTAAGAAGTCAGAAAATGTTTCCACAAAGAGGAGTTGCACAAAAATGTTGCGACTTTTAGCTCCAGAAATGTTTTCCAGCCCTTGACTACAGTAGCATTTCTGCCAAGGCGCATGCCATTGTGAAGATGTGCCGCATTCATTAAGTGGTGTGTACCACTCCAAAACACCTCTTCATTAAGACTGGCATATACAATTCCAGTCTTAATTAATCGGGTCCTAAATCAATTATTTCTATATATTTTAATAAAAAAAAACATTAATTGTCCGCCTGATTTTGTGTATACTCATCAGATATAACAACAGAGACAGTTTTGGTCAACAACCCCCAGAGCCCTTCCTCCCGACTTCCCAGCCCTCCGCCTCCAAAACCAACTTCTCCACCATTACAGAAGATCAACTCTCCACTCTACTCTCAAGATCGCATCTCACTACCTGTGCACTTGACCTGCTCCCATCCCACTTAATCCCAAACCTCACCACAGTCTTCATCCCAACCCTAACCCAACTCTTCAACCTATCACTAACAACTGGTGTTTTCCCCTTAAGCTTTACACATGCCTCCATCACACCTATCGCAAAAAGCCTTCTCTTGACCCATCCTCTGTATCTAGCTATCGCCCTATATCACTTCTCCCCTATGCCTCAAAACTACTGGAACAACACATTTACCTTGAACTGTCCTCCTATCTCTCTTCTTCCTCCCTCTTTGACCGCTTACAATCTGGCTTCCGGTCACACCATTTCACTGAAACTGCCCTAACTAAGGTCACCAATGACCTCTTAACTGCCAAGAGCAAGCGACACTACTCTGTCCTCCTCCACCTCGACCTGTCGGCTGCCTTTGACACAGTGGACTATTCCCTATTATTACAGACCCTCTCATCCCTTGGCATCACAGACTTGGCCCTATCCTGGAACTCATCATACCTAACAGACCGGACATTCAGCGTCTCCCACTCACACACCACCTCCTCACCTATCCCACTATCTGTCGGAGTCCCACAAGGTTCAGTCCTAGGGCCCCTGCTCTTCTCCATTTACACCTTTGGCCTGGGACAGCTCATAGAATCTCATGGCTTTCAGTATCACCTCTATGCTGATGACACACAAATCTACATCTCTGGACCAGATATCACCTCCCTACTAACCAGAATCCCTCAATGTCTGTCCATTATTTCATCCTTCTTCTCCACTAGATTTCTGAAACTTAACATGGACAAAACAGAATTCATCATCTTTCCCCCATCTCATGCGACCCCCCCAACAAACCTATCCATTGCAGTAAATGGCTGCCCACTCTCCCCAGTCCCACAAGCTTGCTGCCTCGGGGTAATCCTTGACGCTGATCTCTCCTTCAAACCACATATCCAAGCCCTTTCTACTTCCTGCCGACTTCAACTCAAAAATATTTCACGAATCTGTACATTCCTCAACCAAGAATCTCCAAACACCCTAGTGCATGCCCTCATCATCTCTCGCCTTGACTACTGCAACCTCCTGCTCTGTGGCCTCCCCTCTAACACTCTCGCACCCCTCCAATCTATTCTAAACTCTGCTGCCCGACTAATCCACCTGTCCCCCCACTTTTCTCCGGCCTCTCCCCTCTGTCATTCCCTTCACTGGCTCCCCATTGCCCAGAGACTCCAGTACAAAACCCTAACCATGACGTTCAAAGCCATCCACAACCTGTCTCCTCCATACATCTGTGACCTCGTCTCCCGGTACTTACCTACACGCAACCTCCGATCCTCACAAGGTCTCCTTCTCTACTCCCCTCTTATCTCCTCTTCCCACAATCGTATACAAGATTTCTCTTGCGTATCACCCCTACTCTGGAACCCTCCACCAGAACACATCAGACTCTCGCCTACCATCGAAACCTTCAAAAAGAGCCTGGAGACCCACCTCTTCCGACAAGCCTACAACCTGTAGTAACCACCGATCGACCAAACCGCTGCATGACCAGCTCTATCCTTGCCTACTGTATTCTCACCCATCCTTTGTAGATTGTGAGCCTTCGCGGGCAGGGTCCTCTCTCCTCCTGTACCAGTTATGACTTGTATTGTTTAAGATTATTGTACTTGTTTTTATTATGTATACCCTTCCTCACATGTAAAGCGCCATGGAATAAATGGCGCTATAACAATAAATAATAATAATAATAATAATAATAATACTCTCAAGGATAAACTTTCGCACTCATAAGTCCTTTAAGTTGCAAACAATTTAGAATTTTATTTTCAAAACACCAAAATTAAATGATTCAAGGCAAAGGAGAGGAAAGGAGACGAAATATTTCATGAGAGGTGCTGGAGTCCCATTAGGGGCTACTTGTATGCTGCATCTGGAGACTGCAGTGGTGTCTCATTAAATATTTCCTCTCCTTGCCTTTCTACTATAAGTAAGGTTTCATAAAGACCCAGTGGGTCAAAACGTTACCTTATATCATTGGAATACGTTATTGTCTCAATTGCAGTGAATCATTTAATTTTGGTGTTTTGAAAATAAAATTCTAAATTGTTTGCAACTTAAAAGACTTCTGAGTGCGACTGGTTATCCTTGAGATTACATTTTGTGGAATAACTCCACGTCCAGTCAGCACCATCGTAGCAAGAGTGCACGTCTTTTTCTTTTCTATGATTCTGTGCATAAGCCATAAATGTCTAAATTGAGAAAAGTTCTTCAAAACAAAATTTACACCAAATTCTGAGTTCCCATTGAGCTTCATTCATAATGGTCCCATCTAAAGAGGTACATGGCACTGCTCAGCTATTATTATGAGCTCTGTACTTACGATTGGTGCTCCCAGTGCCAGACCCCCACTGATCCAAGAGTTATTTTACTTATAAAACTTTTAAATGGTGAGAAAACTCTGTAAATAACTATGTTAATCTGGGTTCAGGCACCATGATTCATGTTGTTGAATGACAATATACTGAATTTATACAAACACAGTTAATATCATGTGATCATTCCAATGAAACTGTGTTTAGTTACACAAATGTCTTTATTCCTTGACCAAATAACTATATTTTTATCAACATTCCGACCTATGATCCAGCTAAATGACAACAGTTCCGAAAAAGTTGGAATTTTTTTTTAACTAAAGTTCCATTTAAGTGATTTTCCACACATCGTATGTACATCAAGGGGATTTTTTTCTGAATAAAATGCACACACGGGGATACTGTATAAGTTATTCAGTTATTCATAGTCTTTCCTTGGCTGCAGCAGGAACTTTACTTCTTCATGGAGAAGCTATCAATTACACATGCCTGCAGGTAAAAGCTTTAAATTCTGAGCTGTCCATCTTGCTTCCTCAGTGCATCCATTCTCTTTTCCTCTCTAAAGGAAATCATTAAGCTTCCTTTCGGCACAGTAAGCTAATATTCTCTGTGCTTAACCCGACTCTGGACCATTTATGTAACCAAACTACTCACGTGAGAGGAAATGCAAATCGACCGACTCAAGCTAACGTCTGACTCGTGACCAGCCATGATCTATTCGCCATGTGTTGTGCAGATTTTCAGAAACGGTTCCCCTGGAGTAACAACTCTAGTTACAATAATATGAAACATCACTTAACCTTTAACACCCTAACAAGAGATTTATAATAGATATAACATCCTCAGTAGCAGTTCGTAATTACAGAATTAAATATGGCTGGTGGATCTGGGACAATGGTCGGTCATAATCATAAAACCTCAAACCATGTCTAGACTTCATGGAAGCAGTAAGTAGGATAAAGAAAAGCCAAACATGTAACACGATCCAAGGACATCTCTGCTTACAATTAGACTTTGCTAAGGTGTTTACCTTACTTTCTACCTTACTTATGAAATTCTAATAAATTGATAAATTGAAAAATTAAAAAAATTAAAAAATTGGAATGAATTCGAAAACCGAGTCCACTTTATGGAAGGAAATGAGCGGAAAAAAAAATACTTTGGACTCTGCACTTCAAAAACATTCTTGGATTAGAGAAGAAAAAAAAATCAAAGCAACCTCCACCGAAAATTGTGGATGCAAATTTTTGGCAGGAAATTGTTAGTCTGTCTGTTACTCTTATACAAGACATTTTAAATAACCACACGTATCCCAAAATGTAATATGACTAGAATAATAAAAAGGGAAGGCTTGGTTTATGGGATGATTTACATTTGCCTCAAAGTTTCAAACGGCGTTAACCTAAAACTAAAAAAAAGTGAAATTACATTTTATAAAAATATAAATATTCACAAATGAGTAATGTATTAAAAATGTTAAAACTAAATATAATATATCCTGTATGATATGATACAGTGGATTATCTCAATATCATACAGTATCAGAAATTTGAATAATTTTCCTTGTTTTGATATTTTTTGCATTTTTCGCTCAAGATCTTAAGAAAAATGCAGTTATACATTTGCTTTAAGTTTTCTTTTTTTTTTTTATTTCTACATGACGTCGGAACAGAAAACTCTAAGGCTGGCCTTATCTTATTGTAAATTACAGACGTTTTGATAGGGATGAGGGAATTTATGGCAATTCATGATTAAGAGATGTGAGTGGTGATGTCCTCTCACTATCCAGATTCACCCCAAAATGGTAGCTGCATTCCCTGCTTCTGCTTTTATACAGGCCGTGATAGTGCCTCCTGATGGGCTTCACTACACTTTGTGAAGTGATCACTGCTAGTCACTTTGGGAAAGGCTGCCCAGCTGGGCACAAGATCATATAATCTTCTTCTGGTTGATACAATCATCTGTAATGTGTGTAAAGGCGAACAAAAAGTTGCTTGAATTCACTGGGTTCAGTGAATTCCCCAAAAAATTCAACAAAAATTTGATTTCCATTGAATCAACTTGCTCGTCTTTACTTTTTGTACATCTGTGTTTTTAGTTCTGGCGATAATAACAAAGAATGTAAGTGAAGATGCAGGAACATAGGGGTGTGTGCTCTTTTGGAAAATGTTATTGTCTCCTGAGAACTTTTCCATCTAAATGCTGCAAAGCTGTATGCTGCCTAGATTATGCTGCGATCCCGTGTAATGGCCGTGCAACAAATTCCTACATTGAAGGACTTGAATTTTGGAAATGTGTTATCCCTTTCTTTATATGGAAAGTCCTATCTAAAATTAGAGGTCATTTGAAAAAAGATTAAATAAAGAATCCCCGTTGGTGCAATGGAATGTAAAATTGGCAACATCGGAGATGAGGAAAAGAAGAATGACAAAGGTTATATCTGGAATTAAATACACTCAGTTATTTGGCCTGCCCCAAAACATGGACTCATACCTGAAATATCAGGACTGTCATGAGAGGAGAAGGCTGAAACTTCCTCTCAATTTGATAAACGTCTTGAATACAGACCCCTTCCTCCCCTCCTTCTACTCCCCGTCTATTCCCATTCACTAACAGTGGGACTTGACATATTAGTGAAATATTTTGTCATAATTCTGCATGCTGAAGCGCTGCCCTGTACCATTTCAATTAAGCTCAGCAGAGATTCTTTATTGTCTTGCCAGGCAGGATACAGTTCGTCCTCAGTTGGGAACTTCTCACATCCCAGCTCCAGGGTAAGTTCGAAACAATTGGTGTGGAGATAACTGAAGTCTGACATTCCTAGAAAAGAATTTCATGACATGAGACCGGTAGTTTCGTACAGTACAAACCATTCGTAGTGACGAAGAATATAACTGAAAACAACTGGCCCACGTTCCTAAGAAAATCATCATGCATGTTCTCCAGGAATCAACCATTATATTTCTTTTTGCTACTAAGCACAATGGGGGACATTTTTCATTCCATTCGTGTCCAAATTTTTTTAGAAGATTTCAACATTTCAAAGTTATGTCTAAGCCAAAGTTATTAATGTTTTACATAATTAATTATTAAGTGCCTGCCTCAAAGCTTAAGGGTATGTGCACACGTAGAAAGATCCTCTGCGGATTTTTCCGCAGCGGATTTGATAAATCCGCAGTGCAAAACCGCTGCAGTTTTATCGCGGATTCTATTGCGGATTCCGCTGCGGTTTTACATCTGCAGTTTTCTATTGGAGCAGGTGTAAAACCGCTGCAGATTCCGCACAAAGAATTGACATGCTGTGGAAAATAAAAAAAGCTGCGTTTCCGCGTGGTTTTTTCCGCAGCACGTGCACTGTGGATTTTGTTTCCCATAGGTTTACATTGTACTGTAAACTCATGGGAAACACTGTGGATCCGCAGCAAAATCTGCAACGTGTGCACATACCCTAAAAATGACAAGAAAGGGGGGTACGGTTAACCTTTTGACATTAGTTTGCGATATAATAATGAATGCCTTTCGATATAAAAGTTGCCAAACAGTTGCATGTTTGGACAGGTAATAGCTGTTTAAAAAAAAAAAAGATGTGGAACAATTATATTTATGTTGCAACAATTCTTAACATGCGCAAAAAATGCAATTTACATAAATTACTATATTAATATGCATTATTTGGCATATTGTTTTCTCGCTCTTTTGTAACAGAAAGTGTACCACTTAACATGAATTAAAACATTGCAATCCATTAAAAAAATACTAGCATGAACAATGGTGGAACAAGACAGAGAACGCTAGTTAGCTCGCACTGCTTGTCGCTCAGTGTATAGCACACAAGGCTGTGTCAATCACACACAGCAACGGAAAAGACGCTCCGCAGTAGAGCTGTGTCACTCATGCACAGTAACAGAGCAGGTATGGCGCTAAACACGAACCCTGTTAACTTCACAGGAGAACGGTACCCTCACTGGGGCAAAGGAACCGGTAGTGGGTACAAACACAGCATGTGCACGCACACTAACTCCTGCCGGAATTCTAAAGACTATACGCCTGCCCTGAGCGCACGCAGACAAGTCCACACTACCGTTAGGTTCCACACGCTCACAAAACATAAATGATCTTAGCGCACCAATGGGCGCGCCAGAGATTCTTTGATACATGTAGAAAAGCCGCGGAGACACCATCACGTGTTTCTCAACGCAAGCAATAAATAGCCAGGTCTTTCACCGGGAAGGAACAACCACGGGAAGGGCAGCATCCAAAAAGGAAAACCACCTATGCCAAAACATGGTATCCATCCACAGACATCTGTTTCGGGGTATTTGCCCCTCATCAGTGTGGAGTAGGAAACTGGCTATTAGGAGCAGTGCCTAGTTAAAGTCCTTTTACTAGGCACTGCTCCTAATAGCCAGTTTCCTACTCTGTAAAAAAATAAGGGATATGAGATGGTTTACTGTATGTAAACCATGTCTCATATCCTGTCGGGTTTGATCAGGAGATAGCAAAAGCCGGCAATTGAATTACCGGCTTTTAAGCTATCTAGCGCTGTATGAAATATAAATAAATATACTTTAATATAGTTTACTCCTTGCTTGGGTGGTCTCCAAGTGTTTATGACTGCTCGGAGATTTAGTTTTCATCGCCTCCGCTGAATGATTTACAGCTACTAGCCAGGCTGAGTACATGTGGGGGTTGCCTGGTTGCTAGGGAATCCCCACATGTACAACCCCTGGCAAAAATTATGGAATCACAGGACTTGGAGGATGTTCATTCAGTTGTTTCATTTTGTAGAAAGAATGCAGATCACAGACATGGCACAAAACTAAAGTAATTCCAAATGGCAACTTTCTGTATTTAAGAAACACTAAACGAAATCAAGAACAAAAAAAGTGGTAGTCAGTAATAGTTACTTTTTTAACCAAGTTTAGAGAAAAAATTATGGAATCACTCAATTTTGAGGAAAAAAATATGGAATCATGAAAAACAAACAGACAAAAAAAATCACTAGTATTTTGTTGCACCACCTCTGGCGTTTATAACAGCTTGCAGTCTCTGAGGCCTGGACTTAATGAGTGTCACACAGGACTCTTCATCAATCTGGCTCCAACTTTCTCTGATTGCTGTTGCCAGATCAGCTTTGCAGGTTAGATCCTTGTCATGGACCATTTTCTTCAACTTCCACCAAAGATTTTCAATTGGATTGAGATCCGGACTATTTGCAGGCCATGACATTGACCTTATGTGTCTTTTTTCAAGGAATGTTTTCACAGTTTTTGCTCTATGGCAGGATGAATTATCATCTAGAAAAATGATTTCATCATCCCCAAACATCCTTTCAATTGATGGGATAAAAAAGTGTCCAAAATATCAATATAAACTTGAGCATTTATTGAAGATGTAATGACAGCCATCTCCCCAGTGCCTTTACCTGACATGCAGCCCCATATCATCAATGAAATTTGCATGTTCTCTTCAGGCTGTCATCTTTATAAATCTCATTGGAACGGCACCAAACAAAAGTACCATCATCATCACCTTGCCCAATGCAGATTCGTGATTCATCACTGAATATGACTTCCATCCAGTTATCCACAGCCCACAATTGCTTTTCCTTAGCCCATTGTAACCTTGTTTTTTTCTGTTTAGGTGTTAATGATGGCTTTTGTTTAGCTTTTCTGTATGTAAATCCCTTTTCCTTAAGGTGGTTTCTTACAGTTCGGTCACAGACATTGACTCCAGTTTCCACCCATTCGTTCCCCATTTGTTTTGTTGTGCTTTTCCTGTTTTGGAGACATATTGATTTAAGTTTGCGGTCTTCACGCTTTGATGTCTTCCTTGGTCTACCAGTATATTTGCCTTTAACAACCTTCCAATGTTGTTTGTCTTTGCTCCAGATTTTAGACACAGCTGACTGTGAAAAACCAACATCTTTTGCAACATTGCGTGATGATTTATCCTCTTTTAAGAGTTTGATAATCCTCTCCTTTGTTTCAATTGACATCTCTCATGTTGGAGCCATGATTCATGTCAGTCCATTTGGTGCAACAGCTCTCCAAGGTGTTATCACTCCTTTTTAAATGCAGACTAACGAGCTGTTAGGTGTCGAGTTCCTGCCTCTGCACAGGGGGAATCTTGAACCATCTCTGCTGCGGTCTCCCATTCTTCTCCAGCCACAGTGGAGTCTGCTCAGCGGAGACGTCGTTCCCAGCGTCTTGCTCAGTCTCACTCTGTGCATAGGATTACTGCTGCTTTTCCTGCTTCTGCCATTGAAGCCAGTGCTGGGCAGCGGCGAGCAGATGCTTTTGGGACTAAGTCCTGCTTTTTCCCTTCTGAGCATGCCCAGGGTGAGATCTCCCATTGGAGATCGAGGGTCACATGCTCAGATGCTGCAGCGGTTCCCATTGGTCCTCCTGGAAGGTCCTGAAGGAGCTAACTTCTGTGGCAGCTTCCCATTGGTCCTTTATTGGAAGGTCCTGAACGTGCTGCAGCTATATAAGCTTCGCATGACCGCACGGCCATGCGCTAGTGTACAATTGTAATCGTGTGTGTGTTGATGAGTGCAAGTCGTTCCTTAAAAAAACCATCCCTTGTGTATGACTGTTCACGTAAGGTGTATGGCTGCAATCTAGCGCCCGTCTGTACTCACAGTGTTTACCCACGAAACAGCGCCTACTGCTGTGACCGCCAGTACAGTGCCACGTGCCATTAGAGCGCTTCTTTAACCCAAGTCAGGGTGGTTAGTGGCGTCTGCCAGTACGACAGAGTTCGCACTCTCGTGCTATTCAATTATTAGTTTTGTTATGTGCGGTACTGCGGCCCTGTGACGCAACAGGGTTCGCTTGCTTCACACAGGGTGAAGTTAACCCGTGTGTGTATTCACATTGTACCGCCATATAGTCCGTCATTACTTGGCAGCAGGTTCCATCTCTCCACGGTGGACCCCGGGCTGCGAACGCACCTTAATCTATCTTATTATTTGATGCATTTCGCTAGCCCTAACACGAGCAGATCTAATTAGATGCAGGTGTTAGTTTTGGGTATGAAAATTTACAGGGTAATTCCATAATTTTTTCCTCAGAATTGAGTGATTCCATAATTTTTCCCCTATGCTTGGTTAAAAAAGTAACCATTACTGACTACCATATTTTTTGCTCTTGATTTCTTTTAGTGTTTCTTAAAGCCAGAAAGTTGCCATTTGAAATGATTTTAGTTTTGTGCTATGTCTGTGATCTGCTTTTTTTCTACAAAATTAAACAACTGAATGAACATCCTCCAAGGCCGGTCATTCCATAATTTTTGCCAGGGGTTGTAATCAAGCTGGCTAGTAGCTGTAAATCATTCAACTGAGGCAATGAAAACTAAATCTCCAAGCAGTCATAAATACCGTATTTTTCGCTTTGTAAGACACTCCGGATAATAAGACGCACCCCAAATTTTGAGGAGAAAAATAGGAAAAAAACTTTTTAATAAATTGGTGGGGCATCTTATAATCCATGTGTCTTATTACTCACCAGGGGTTGTGGCTGCAGTGGATCAGGGTCCCAGGGTCGGTGCTGGAGGCAGGAGTGGAGCATTGCTGCAGGCTGGGATGAGGGGGTCTGCAGGGGGGCTCCTGTGCTGCAGGGGGGCTCTGGGGCTGCAGGGCTGTCTCAGGGGCTGCAGGGATGTCTCCGGGGCTGCGGGGGGCTCTGGCGACATTTTGTGAAAGACCAGAGCCCCTTGGCAGTTCGTCCATGCGTTCCTGTATGACTGACTCTGGGAAAATGGCCGCCAGAATCTCGAGAGATGAGATCTCAGCGCTGAAATCTCATCTCCCGAGATTCCGGCGGCCATTTTCCAAAGTCAGTCATACAGGAACGCATGGACGAACTGCCAGGGGGCTCTGGTCTTTCACAAAATGTCGCCAGAGCCCCCCGCAGCATCGGAGTTTCCAGGATCTCCCGGGCAGCAGCGGACAACCGCGGCAGCGGTGGCGGGCGGCAGCGGGCGGCGGCGGGCGGCAGCGGGTAACAGCGGACACCCCCTCATCCCAGCCTGTAACGGTAAGCGGTATATCTGCTTTGTAAGACGCACCCCCATTTCCCCCCCCCAAATTTGGGGGAAATAAAGTGCGTCTTACAAAGCGGAAAATACGGTACTTGGAGGTCACCCGAGCGTGCTGGGGAAAACCCGAGCAACGAGTATACTCGCAACAAGTATACTCGCTCATTACTACTAATAACCCTTTCCTGCACAAGTCTTAGACATTCCACCTCAATGTATAACAGATGGAATTTAGATTTTTCAGAACTTTTCAGACATCTCAAAATGTTGTTGGAAAATAAGCATATTTGTAATTGTAACAGAGGATAATGAAGCCCTTTGTCGGGATTCTCTGGTTTGATCTATGATCTGAGTAGAATAAGAACACTGTGAAAAGTAAACAGACTTCAAGACAAATTTGAGCAAATCCGACTATTCTGAAATTGAAATTCACATGATCAACAAAGCAGCGATGAATCTGCTGATCTGTGTTACTATGCTGATCTGTGTTACAAGACAGGAGCAGATTCATCATGGACCATAATTAACACTTATTTTCCCTTATGCTATTTATTTTGTTTCCCCTTTGTATTTATTTTTGTGACAATTGTTCTGCCGTATTTGTCCATACAAATTGTTCAGTCTTTCCTTCTTGTTGCTGATGTTTTGCATGCAAACATACAATACATGGCAGCATAGCTAAATCTTGCCACTTGGTTATCAGTAATGAGCGTTGCCTGGTTGCAACTTTCTGTAGGGTTAATACTGGCAAAAATCAATGTTAAGATGCGCAGTGGTGTGGAGCACTGGTGTTGCTAAAAAGGTAGGCGCCCATGCAAAGGAGGAAGTAAGAGTAGTGGTAAAATAGAGACCAATTGTAATGCCATAGGGACCTTCTGCTATATACGTAGCATGAATTGCCAGCACCCATTTGCAGGGCAAGTACTTTTTACCCACCAAACCCATTTTAACATTTGTGCACCAATTCATGCCTCCTTCCACTTTGGACGTTGGGTACCTTTGTGGCTTGTGACACATGACGGCGCCAGTCCTGTTTTTTTCCCATCGACTTTAGTTGCTGCTTTATAAGGGAGTTATGAGTTATGAGTAATTTTTGGGGTAGGCTTTGATCATTCCTTCCCGAGAGTTCTGGGTGGGGCATTCAACTATTTTAAAACCCAGAAGCTCCGACTCGAATGCCAGTCAATAGCATTGATATCCTGGTGCATACTGCTGTGCTCCTGTTTGTTTGTTCTTATTATTCCTGTTCTATGACCTCGGCTTGATATTAGACTATCCGCTTGCTTTACGACCTTCTCCCAGACAAGACCTCTTGACTTAACACGGCTTGATGACTAGACATTGGTGGATGTTTTACGAACAAGATCGATCATCTCAAATTCAGCACGAACGCAGCACATTCGGATTCGTGTTGGCTTTCCCAAGCATTTTTCCTCAAAATCAGCAAAATTTGGTTTCCACTAATGGTTTTGTTTTCACTTTGACTAGGAAAATGATGCTGTATGATGAACGTGTTTTATGAAGGGAGGAGGTGTGTCTAGGTCAATGGAGCTGTGGAATGTAATTTTTCATTTTATTATATTTCTTTTTTAACTTAACGTGTGTACATTCCAGCAGCCAATCAGGGTACAGAATCCATCCACAATGTCATGACACAAGGTCTTCTGTGATTTTCTACTGAAGTCACATGTCCCTGTCCATATAAAAAGCAAACATCTTGTTTTGCTGGTGGCATTTTCTCAGTGTAACAGCACACAGAGGCCCTCATGCTGCTGCTGAAAGTGAACTTGTCCATTAGCTAGCTAGGATATTGTCCTGTGCAAAATTGATCATCTGGCATCTAACTAGATTGTGCTAAAACTGTGTTGCAATGAGGAACCAGGAGTCAAATTTGTTCATCAAAATAGTTAGGCCTAATATTCAGCTCAGCCAAGAGGACCTTTTTGCTAATCCAAATAATTTGGGACAAAAAATGTTTTGCAGTGAGGAATCAGGAGGCTCCATTTGCCCTTAAAAATACTTAGGCCTATTATAGGTGTTAAGCCAGGAGGCCCTATTTAATAATCCAAATCGTTTGGTTGTTAGGTGTTAATGTTAATGAAAGCTCAACTGAAAAAACACTGTCTCATCCTATCCAAAGACCACTGACAACACCTGTTACTGGACTGGCTACTCTATTCCCTTCCATTGGCAGCCACACAGTGGTACGCCTTGTAGATGAGGGTCAGATAGAGCATGTGCTCCAGTGGATGACAAGCGCTGCATCAAGTGGCCTCTCCTCCTCTTCCTCCACTTTTACATCACACACAGGGCCTTTCTGCAGAGCTGTTCATACATTATATTTTATGAGCATCAGAGGTCTGCTCCAAAAATTCACAGAATCTAGAGGAGGAAAAGCATATGCACAATGCCAAAACTTTTCATGTTGGATCCTGGAGCACGACCCTCGTCACCAGACATCAACCACCATGGATGTAGGTGATCCTGATTAGAATCATGTAGCACCCCAGGAGCCCAGTTGCCACACTGGCATTGCCTCCCTCACAGGGGGTGATGCCATGCCTGGAAGTAAGAGGGGTCCCCTTTCCAGGTAATTTCAGAATACAACACCTTTCCTGACTCCAGACCAGAAGGGTCTGGCCTGGAGGTGGTGTTAGTGAGTTTGAATCAGAGAGCAGACAGTGAAGGAAGAAGAGGCAAGAGGTGAGGAGAATCTGGGGATAGGAGCTGCGACTGAGCTCACCCTGAGACTAAGCGCAGAAGACTGGACACCGGAGTCCATATTTTTGTGGGAACTTCAGGCCCCACAATGAAATCCAGAGGACAGGAAATTGCAGGTTTCCTGGCCCCAGCTGACTGCCATGTGGGTAGTGTTTCACTTAGTGGACAGACTGAGGGAGGGACTTGAGGAGAACTAAAAGCACCAAGCACCCAGAGAACAGCTCAGTAGGAAGGCCTCCAACCCCACCTGGCTAGGGGGACTCTGAATTTATTCCAGGCTGCCCGGATCTCCATCACCAGCTGTGAATTGTGTCCTGGACTGCACCTTCAACCTGAGATTAAAGGTAAAGAAACTACAGTCCTTGTGTCCTCCACTCATTTCCTGCACCCCCATTCCTGCACCCCAACATCTACCATCCCTCATAAACTGTTCTGGTAACCCACCTGCGAGATGCGGAACCATCTCAGCTGAAACACCACCGGCCCCAGCGATCCCCTTAAGCAGCGTTAGCCATCTATAGCCAAACACCACATTCGAGGTCACGTACAATCACTTATGAACTTCCCCATTCTTATTTTTATTGCATGCCCAGGGCCACAGACCAGGTCATTGCTGTCGTGAACACCCATTTAAGAGCCATGCGACCCGGTTCTGAGTACGCCACGGCCCTAGTGGGTGCTGCACTTAGATACAAGAAGCGCAAGCAGACTGTACTGTGGTGTCAGGGCATGACATGGAGGAGGGTGACTCTCAGGGCGAGGTGTGGAAGAACAGAGAGAATAATGATGAGGTTGTAGATCCTACTTGGTGTGAACCCAGAGGTACGCAGTTGAGTAACTAAGTAGATAAGGTGGAGGAGGAGGAAAATGAAGAGGTTACGCTGCAGCTTCCCGCACAGAAACTGAGTGATGCAACCATGACAAGCACTGTATCTTCAGCCACAACTCTGGCTGTGGCCAGCACTGGTCGCGAGCCTGCAGTTTGCAGGAGCCACAAGAGTTGCCTAGATTGGGCCTTTATTGAGACCAAAAAGGATGACTCAACTCACATTTTCTGCCAAATTTTGAAAAAAAGACTCAGGTAAAGAAACTACAGTCCTTGTATCCTCCACTCATTTCCTGCACCCTCACTCCTGCACCTGAACGTCTACCATCCCTCATAAAATGTTCTGGTAACCCACCTGCGAGAAGCCGAACCATCTCAGCTACAACACCACCGGCCCCAGTGGTCCCCTTAAGCAGCGTTGGCCATCTATACCCGAACACAACAGGTGGCGTCACGTACAATCCCTTATGAACTTCCCTTTCTTATATTTATTGCGTGCCCAGGGCCACGGACCAGGTCATTGCTGTCGTGAACACCCCTTTAAGAGCCATGCAACCCGATTCTGAGTGCCCCATAGCCCTAGCAGATGTTGCACTCAGATACAAGAAGCGCACGCGGACTGTGCTGTGGTGTCAGGGCATGTCGTGGAAGAGGGCGACTCTCAGGGCGAGGTGTGGGAGAACAGAGAGGATAATGATGAGGTTGTAGATCCCACTTGGTGTGAACCCAGAGGTACGCAGCTGAGTAACTAAGCAGAGAAGGTGGAGGAGGAGGAAAACAAAGAGGTTACATTGCAGCTTCCTGCACAGACACCGAGTGATGCAAACATGACAAGCACTGTATCTTGAGCTACAACTCTGGTTGTGGCCAGCACAGGTCACGAGCCTGCAGTTTGCAGGAGCAGCAAGAGTTGCCTAGATTGGGCCTTTATTGAGACCAAAAAGGATGACTCAACTCACATTATCTGCCAAATTTGAAAAAAAAAGACTCAGTAAAGGCAAAATTGCAATAATTTGACAACTACATGCATGAACCGGCACATATGCAATCAACATGCCTTAGTCTGGGAATCTTTCTGCACTAAGGTGCGAACTAGCGGGCCTTGCGAATCATTGGCCGTTCCATCCACCACATCTGCTGCTTCTTCCTACTTCATCACCATGCCAAGTCTTCTCACACAGGTCTCTGGCCATAGAAACTTCACTTGTTTACCCCCTACAGTCGAGGTGAGTGAGAGCCCATCAGCTGATACAAAAGTGGACATGTTTTTTTGACACATAACAGATCTTTCTCAATACACCATATCATCTCCACCTGCACTTCACTCACAGTCCAACAGTGTGTCCTGTTCACCCTACTCCACCTTCTCTCAACACAGCAGCTAGCCCTCGGTCTTGCCATTGTGGTCGCCTACAGGAAATGTGTGATTGCAGTTGTGTGCACTTACAGGCTTCAATAGGCCCTCTGCGATGTGTAGCTGGGGCCTGCTGATGGCCTCCATCGCTACTATCTTGGCACTCCTCTTAAGCTCAGCTACAGAGACTGCACTTTACACTGCATACTACATAGTATTGCAGTTTATTGCATACTCAATCAAACAATCACAGGCTCAAGTCCCCTAAAGGTACAAAAATAAAATATAAAGAAAGTTTTAAAAAAATATAAATAATTTCTCAGTTTAAAAAATAAATGAATAATAAACTTACAAGTATGTGATGTCACAGCATTCATTAAAGTCTGGTCTATTAAAATATAAAAATATTTAAGTTGAAAGCTGAAAAGAAAAGGTGCCCAGTATACATTTTTTTAGTCCACGCATTTCCCCCAAAAATGCAATAAAAAGTGATTAATTTGTCGAATGTACCACATAAAGATATAAATAAAAATATCAGCTCAGCATACAGAGAACAAGCCCTCACACAACTCCATCGTTGAAAAAGCACAAAAACTTGTGCGTCTCAGAGAATGGCGACAAGCATAATTTGTTTTTGCAAACTTCTAAACCCTATTTCACCAATAAAATCTAAAGAAAACATACAAGTTTGATATTGCCGTAATTGTAATGACTTGGAGTATAATGTTGCTACTTCGTTTTAACAGCACAATGCATTCTGTAAATATTCATATACACAGGTAGTAAAATGTAGATAAAGCATGGCTAGAATTCATATAAGATCCATCAACAGTAGTAAGAATTATTAACATTTAAACAGAGATAAAAGTGGAAAAATAAAGAAAGACAGTTAAGATGATGAATATTTAATACCAAGAAGCTATTTCATATTTGCTGAGCCACGTAATAATTGAGTAAAATAAATGAAGTCAACCTACCTCCACTGAAGCTGTACCATTCCGCACCATTTATTATGGATCCTTTCTTAACAAAATTTCCACCACATCTTTCGGTCAACTGGTCTGACATTTTGGGATTTGAAGCGACATAGGTTTTTGAAAGTAACTTAAATACCTGATGAAATGGATGAAGATTGATTTGCGAATAACACCATGGCTGCTTTCTTTTTAATAGATAACTTTATTTGAAATATTGTTCAAAATGATATTTTATTTACATTTGATTTAGTTTTTCTTGCTAAGAATAGGGATCAATTGAGCCATTTCAGTCAACTGTCAAAATAATGAAATATTCATGCAGAACCTTATTTTTGTGTTAGATTAATGTTGGTGTAGGCATTAAATGTAGTTTGCCTGAATTCAGATACACGAAAGCTAAGAACAGTTGTCACTTCCCTTCCCCCACCCATTTGGTAAAATAACCCCAAATTTCTCCTTTTAAAGACAGTAAAGTTCAACATTCCTACATGCCTTTTTGATGAAAATGTGATTAATATATCACTTTCATCACAAATGTAAAAAGACAAGTTATTCTTCTCTAAGAAGATCAGACACCAAATGTTTCATGTTGAACTGGATAGACCATGTAATAGTGGCTGAAGAATGGAATACATTTTTTTTGTTTTTTTGTTTTTCTTTTAATCTTACTTCTACATTGCAGATATATTGCCAATCAAAGTATTTGGCACTGAATGAGTTAACTTTTGTTAAGACTAATGGTTTTCACTGGAGGAGTGTACTTCTTCTCCGTCTATGAGTTGTCCAATCATAATCAGGCAGCAACACAGCAGAAAAAGGACACACCCCCACCATAGCTTAGAGCAGGTTTCTCAGACGGTGAGATGTAATGATACAGGTCTGATCTCCTGGTCTAATCTTCTGCATGATCAGAAAATGCAGCTTAGTTTAGCTGTGACACAATAAAAACCCTTCTATCATCTCTCCTCTCTTAGTATGGTCAGCTCTACTGTACTGCCCTTTCGTTCAAAAGAAGGAAAGGAAAAAAGAAAGAAAAATTAGAAAGGATAACAGCAATCAAAAAAATTGTGCAAATAAACTGGCCTTTTCCTTATTCTATTGCAATGTCTCAGATTATAGAATATATATTTTATATGGTGCCTGCTTCTCACCTTGTCGTCTGGAGTAGGAGAAAACATTTTTTCTTCTAATGGATGTTTTGAGAAGTCATAAGGGTAACTGACAACCAAGTCACCTCCGTGAAGACTCCCAGATAGAACAAATGGGATTTTTCTCATCCATTTCATGACCGCTTTTGTCTCTGGAGCGACCTACATGGAAATGAGGGAAATATAGAAGATGTAAACTGCCTCAATAGGGTATAGTAGTGCCTGGAGGAGACCACTGTAGGATTTCAGTATAGATACTGGTGACATAGGACCAATATCCATGATGGGGCAGTAGAATATGCCAGCAGGATCTAATTGATGGGCATCTAGCAATTGTGACCTGTGCTATTAGCTAGGTCAAGTTGAAGAATGATTGGAATGCACCAATGAGATTCTTCCATTGGCTCTTTCAGGCATCCACATGGACACTGTTGACTATCAATCGGATATTGGTAATAATCCCACCATCGTGCCTAGTCATGTAAACAACACAATGAGGACAGAAAATGTCTTCATATTTCAATTACTTTAAAGTTTTAGTTCCAGACGTTTGCATATAGTAAGTGGATCATTTCATTGTTTAAAGCTAAACGGTTAAAAGTAAACCCATCCTGGTCATGTGATGACTACTCAGGAGCACTTTACACTAGCAGGGATTGTAGGGATGGAGACGGAAAGTGACAACACAGCATTTATTTTTTTTCCACAGTTCTGGAGACATAGGCCATTGTTCGTATGATACTGAACGTTGACTCTTGAATGGATGTTTGTTGTAGTTGTGACCACATAGCATTTGTTCTTGATTAGGCCAGATGTGTCTTTCGGGAAAATGAAGAGACCTAAGCCATTGTTCATATAAGCCTGAATATTGACTCTTTAATTGATGTTTGTTGCAGATTATTGTGTTGCTATCCATGGAGGACAGGGACACAAAGTAATTAAACACTTGATGTTTGCTGATATGTTGATGGCAAGAAGGACCACTGTAAACTATAAAAGGGGATCTCCCTTTGTTACCAAAGAGACTTTACATGACAGTAGCCAAGGCACCATCTCTCCAACCAGAAGATTACAGATTTGAGACCCTCTACAAGACGTCAGCTCCAGCTGGAGGAATACAGATCTGCTCCATTGACCATCACCTGAACCCATGGAGATGTTTGGAGAAGCCAGGTTTGGACAATCAGGACACCTGGCCCAAAGGAGACGTTCACAGAAGACAGGTTGTGAGAATCAGGTCATCTGGCTACGTACCTCAATTGACCATCAAAAGTGGGGTGCCAATGGTGGGGGTAGTTGGCCGTGGAAGCCCTGAAGTTGCAGCTGCTCTAATCCCAGTGAGCCAGCAGAAGGGTGAGACTCTAATTTACACCATCTTGTGTATTTGCTGGGACTGTTCTATATTTTATTTTCTGTTGGTGGTTCAGTAAAGTATTGCCACACTGTTTTTCTCTCACCCTCTGTTGTCTGAGTAGTATTCTGCCCACGGGGAAGGAGTTCGAGTGTTCAGTGGGATGAGCCCTTGTCCATGGGGTTTTTCTAAAGACAGCCGGGCCAGCGGACAAGAGCACCCACTGACCTTCGTGTCTCCACAGCCCCTTTTCATTAAGGTGATGAAAAGTTGTCCTCCTTCTGAGACACTGTTGATCATCTGTGTATTTTCTGGAAAATCTGAAAAGTAATTGCTTAGTTTTCCTGCAGCGCCTCCACAGGAAAAATGGGGTAATGAGTATTGAAAAAGTGTCCATTAAATGACACATTAAAGGATTGTCCATATAATGAAAAAGACTAGCCATGAAATTAGGATCCTGAACAGATTACCCCCCCCCCCAGTACTTACCATAGTACAGTATATATTAGTTTCATATACTGTATAGTAGTGACATACCTATAGGTATTTGAAAATGGATTGTGATCATCTCATAACCAGAAGAAAACCATGATAGTTCACAAGAATTTAATAAAAATTCACTGAGGCTGGTTTCACACTTGCGTTTTGATCTGCAGCATTTTAAACGCAAACGCATTTAAACGCATTTGGTGCAAAACGCGTTTAAACGCTGCGTTTTTTAGGTGCATGCGTTTTTGCATGTTTTAACGCAAATGCGGCGTTTTGACGCGTTTACAAGCGTTTTTTCCTGCGTTTGCGTTTTTGAAACGCATGATGAGAAGTGTGTGACAGCTGCCAATCATCAAAATCAACTAGAAAACCCACTATAAACAGAAATACCTAGGGTTAGGGTTAGGGTTAGGATCCCTAGTAACCCTAGGGATCCTAACCTTAACCCTAACCCTAAAACACAAACTCTAACTCTAACCCTACCTCTAACCCTAAAACACAAACTCTAACCCTAACCCAAACTCTAATCCTAATCCTAACCCAAACTCTAACCCTAACCCTAACACAAACTCTTACAAACTCTAACACAAACTCTAACCCTAACCCTAACCCTAAAACACAAACTCTAACCCCAACCCTAAAACACAAACCCTAACCCTAACACTAACCCAAACTCTAACCCTAACCCTAACACAAACTAACAAACTCTAACACAAATTCTAACCCTAACCCTAACCCTAAAACACAAACTCTAACCCTAACCCTAAAACACAAACTCTAACCCTAACCCAAACTCTAACCCTAACCCTAACACAAACTCTAACAAACACTAACACAAACTCTAACCCTAACCCTAACCCTAAAACACAAAGTCTAACCCTAACCGTAAAACACAAGCTCTAACCCTAACCCTAACCCAAACTCTAACCCTAACACAAACTCTAACAAACTCTAACACAAACTCTAACCCTAACCCTAACCCTAAAACACAAACTCTAACCCTAACCCTAAAACACAAACTCTAGCCCTAACCCTAATCCAAACTCTAACACAAACTCTAACACAAACCGTAACCCTAACCCTAACACAAACTCTAACACAAATTCTAACACAAACCCTAACACAAACTCTAACCGTAACCCTAACCCTAACCCAAACTCTAACCCAATGTTATGATACGGTGGTATAGGAGAAACATGGAACGAGCTCTGAAGGAAGTGGTAACTGTACTGACCGCAGTCCCTAAGCTCAACCCAACACTAGAAGTAGCCGTGGAATGCTCCTAACTCTCCCTAGGCATCTCGTCACAAGCCTATCTTGCCTCAGAGAAAATCCCCAAAGGATAGATTAGCCCCCCACAAATAATGACTGTGAGTGGAGAGGGAAAAGACATACACAGAATGAAACCAGGATGAGCACAGGAGGCCAGTCTAGCTAAATAGATAGGACAGGATGGAATACTGTGTGGTCAGTATAAAACACTACAAAAATCCACGCAGAGTTTACAAAAAAAAAACTCCACACCTGACTAAAGGTGTGGAGGGCAAATCTGCCTCCCAGAAATTCCAACAAGACAGAATAAATTCACATTGATAAGCTGGACAAACATAGAAAGCACAGAATGAATAAGTCCACAATCTATGGACAGAAAAGAGCAAGCAAAAACTTAGCTTAGCTGAACTGGTCAGGATAACAGGGAACTCCAAAGAGATGTGAATCCAACCAGAAACCATTTACAAGTGGCACTGGCTGAAGACAGAGCCAGACCTAAATAGCCGAGCAGAAGAGAAGATAAGTGGAGGCAGCTGAAGACAGCTAACTCCAAGGAGCAGCCATACCACCAGAAACCACCAGAGGGAGCCCAAGAGCAGAACTCACAAAAGTGCCACTTACAACCACCGGAGGGAGCCCAAGAGCGAAATTCACAACACCCAAACTCTAACACAGAATCTAACACAAACTATAACACAAACTCTAACCCTAACTCTAACACACACTCTAACACAAACCCTAACACAAACCCTAACCCTAGGGATCCTAACCCTAACCCCTAGGGTTAGGGTTAGGATTAGGATCCCTTAGGGTTAGGGTTTGTGTTAGAGTTTAGGTTAGAGTTTGGGTTAGGGTTTGTGTTAGGGTTTGTGTTAGGGTTAGGGTTAGAGTTTGTGTTAGAGTTTGTGTTAGAGTTTGGGTTAGGGTTTGTGTTAGGGTTAGGGTTTGTGTTAGGGTTTGTGTTAGGGTTAGGGTTATAGTTTGTGTTAGAGTTTGTGTTAGGGTTTGTGTTAGAGTTTGTGTTAGAGTTTGGGTTAGAGTTTGGGTTAGGGTTAGGATTATGGTTTGTGTTAGGGTTTGGGTTAGAGTTTGGGTTAGGGTTTGTGTTAGGGTTAGGGTGTTTTCTTGTGTTTTTCTATAAAAACGCATGCATTTAAAAAGCATGCAAATGCATGTGCTTAAAAACGCATGCGTTTACATAGACATCAATACGTTTTTTTGCCGCGAAAAAACGCATGCGTTTTTGCGGCAAAAAAAACGCAGCAAAAATTACTACATGTTGCATTTCTGCAACACAACGCATGCAGAGAAAAAACGCATGCGTTGCAAAAACGCGTCAAAACGCATGCAAAAAACGCATGCATTTTTAATGTTAAATATAGGAGAAAAAACGCATGCTTCTTTTGCGTTTTTTACAGCAAAAACGAAAAAAAAAACGCAAATGTGAAACCAGCCTAACAGCAAGCAGAAATAGGGAAAATACACGAGGAACTAAAACAAAAGGGGTAGATAAACGTTTGATGACATTTGTCCGGAGCTGCAGATTTTGCAGATGTCAACCAACCATCTAATGTGAATGGGGGCCTCCCGACTCTCCCCAAGAGATAATGTCAAGTAAGAATCTGATGGATGAATATTGGAGCCTGATCCTTTTGTTTGGCAGGGAGGTTAGCCACAATTAGATGATCCTCTATCTCCTCAAGAACACAGAAATATTCAGCAGAGTGAGCTGTCAGCCCAATGAGTGTCCGCCCGACAGCTAATAAATGTGTATGGCCACATACAAATAACACGTGTAACTATTTTATTTATTTTACTTGCTTATATAGCGCCGTCATATTCCGCAACACTTTCATGCCATTGTGAGCCCAGATGGGGACAGTGAGGATAATCTAAATTACTTATGTATGGGTTTGAAAGGAAACTGGAGGAAACCAATGCCAATACCAATTTTTGTTTGGGTGGGGTTTGAACACAGGACCCCAGCACTACAAAGAAACTATGCTAGCAACTGATTGATAAGGAGTTGTTTTACTAGTGGTCAACCCCTTGGACATACAACATATAATACTGCGGATCCTCCGAATATATATTGAGTCTGCATTCTGGACCAACATTTCTATATTTCAGGGGGCTCCTACTTAAGTAAATTAGTCATAAAGATCTTTTGTAAGCACTAGGAAACTTTTGAAGCACTGCCCCTTCATTAAGTAGCATATCAACCTGTAATGTCAAATACAACTGAGGACAGTGAGGAGTAATGAACCAGAGAGATTTTAGAGATTTCCTGCATGTGCTCATTAGCTGCCTTTTTATCTTTTTTGTTTAGATTCAGATTTTTGACCATTGTCTTTTCTTTTTTTTTCTTGAAGAAAACTTTGTATAGAATTTGATCGCCACTAGGGGGAGCTAACTGTACACGTCCAACTTTTGCAGATTTAGCTGGTTTATCTTCAAAGCATGGGGAAATAAATCAATTATAAGGTATTAGGATGCAATCTAAAACATAAACAATAAATAAAAAAGGCAAATTGTCCACTATGGACTCACAAATACTGGTTTATATAGTGCAGACAAAGTGAACCTCCATGGCTTCACAAATTCTAGAGCATGGTGGTGACCCAGGTCCTGACACCCTGATACAGCTTATCAGGAGTTTACTTCAGAGGACTCAGCATGAACTTCAACCCAATATTGCGGCCAGCATGCAGCCAGCGGGTAAAGAAAGGGTGAATCAAACACCCGAAAACCACGCCCATATGACCGCAAACCTGTCCCGCCAAATTCAGGTGACAGGCTCCCTTTAAACGACAACCACTGTGTAAGTTGAAATTGAACATTTTGCTGGAAAATAATTTTTTCCCTTTCTTTTTTTTCGTTTTTACTATATTTTGGTTATAATAACTTATTTTTAGTTTATCATATTTTATTATTTGGATATTAACTAATATGCATAGGATCGGAATCAAAATTATGTTTTATAGCATGCTGAGTGCCAAGCACAACCACTGTACGCAGTGATCATATACAATCCCAACATGTGATGCAGACTAGTAACGCAGAATCGCGTTGCCATCGCCTTGATGAGAGCGACATCTGGCGAGTGAACGACTTCTTCGTTTTTATAGATCAATCCTGACATCTTGTGGAAAAATTGTATAATGCACTGATTCCAAAAATTAATAAACAAGATCACTTATGTTTGAAAGGAGAATCTTCATTAAAGTTTCAAAACCAATGACATTGCCTCTCTTCCCATCTTAGCTGGAATTCAACACTACTGAGCCAACCTATTCTGCAAATAATATTAATTGATATCATATATAAGGTTTTTTATTGATCATTGGCATGTAAGCCCGCAAGGGCAGGGTCCTCTTCCCTCTGTGCCAGTCTGTCATTGTTAGTTTGCTCAGTGTAAGTGATGTTTGTATTTTGATGTAACCCCTTTCTCATGTACAGCACCATGGAATTAATTGTGCTATATAAATACATAATAATACTACTAATAATAATAATGTGGGTGTCTTATTGTTTTTCTGCTTTCTTTAAATGATTACCATTAAATATCTTCTGCTACAATAGATCCGTTTGAAGAAAACTTATACTACGAATTAATCCACTGGATAATCCACCGAACGTCCCATAGTATTGGATATTCGCTCTTTTCTCTACCAGTGCTGGAGCCCTAGGTTCAATTCCAACAAAAGAAAAGCACCTGCATAAAGTTTGCACTGATTTCCTCTGTGTGCTCACACATAGTAAAAGCCAATATGTAGGCAATGTGGAATTTAGATTGAGCCTACAGCAAGATTACAAACTAGCCCCTTATCTGGAAAAACTCCTGAACTCCAGAGACTGTCAGATGTTGAGGTAACACAAATGAAGTTCCCACAGGCCATCGAGGCCATGGAGAGCAGATTGTGCCAACACTGTGACCTGGAAGCCTCGGAGGCTGTGATTTACTGCCTGCTGCAATGCACTCAATGCTGAGCACCCACTTGAGAAGAATCTGTGATCGTTTCTCGGTGTTCATCTCCATGGATGAGGAAGAGAAACTATGCATCCTTCTGGGCGAAGAAAAAATGACTGTGGACATAGCAGCTAGAGATGGGTGGATCCATTCACTGGACTCAGGTCCATCAACCAGGTACAGTGGGGCAAAAAAGTATTTAGTCAGTCAGCAATAGTGCAAGTTCCACCACTTAAAAAGATGAGAGGCGTCTGTAATTTACATCATAGGTAGACCTCAACTATGGGAGACAAACTGAGAAAAAAAAACCAGAAAATCACATTGTCTGTTTTTTTAACATTTTATTTGCATATTATGGTGGAAAATAAGTATTTGGTCAGAAACAAACAATCAAGATTTCTGGCTCTCACAGACCTGTAACTTCTTCTTTAAGAGTCTCCTCTTTCCTCCACTCATTACCTGTAGTAATGGCACCTGTTTAAACTTGTTATCAGTATAAAAAGACACCTGTGCACACCCTCAAACAGTCTGACTCCAAACTCCACTATGGTGAAGACCAAAGAGCTGTCAAAGGACACCAGAAACAAAATTGTAGCCCTGCACCAGGCTGGGAAGACTAAATCTGCAATAGCCAACCAGCTTGGAGTGAAGAAATCAACAGTGGGAGCAATAATTAGAAAATGGAAGACATACAAGACCACTGATAATCTCCCTCGATCTGGGGCTCCACGCAAAATCCCACCCCGTGGGGTCAGAATGATCACAAGAACGGTGAGCAAAAATCCCAGAACCATGCGGGGGGACCTAGTGAATGAACTGCAGAGAGCTGGGACCAATGTACAAAGGCCTACCATAAGTAACACACTACGCCACCATGGACTCAGATCCTGCAGTGCCAGACGTGTCCCACTGCTTAAGCCAGTACATGTCCGGGCCCGTCTGAAGTTTGCTAGAGAGCATTTGGATGATCCAGAGGAGTTTTGGGAGAATGTCCTATGGTCTGATGAAACCAAACTGGAACTGTTTGGTAGAAACACAACTTGTCGTGTTTGGAGGAAAAAGAATACTGAGTTGCATCCATCAAACACCATACCTACTGTAAAGCATGGTGGTGGAAACATCATGCTTTGGGGCTATTTCTCTGCAAAGGGGCCAGGACGACTGATCCGGGTACATGAAAGAATGAATGGGGCCATGTATCGTGAGATTTTGAGTGCAAACCTCCTTCCATCAGCAAGGGCATTGAAGATGAAACATGGCTGGGTCTTTCAACATGACAATGATCCAAAGCACACCGCCAGGGCAATGAAGGAGTGGCTTTGTAAGAAGCATTTCAAGGTCCTGGAGTGGCCTAGCCAGTCTCCAGATCTCAACCCTATAGAAAACCTTTGGAGGGAGTTGAAAGTCCGTGTTGCCAAGCGAAAAGCCAAAAACATCACTGCTCTAGAGGAGATCTGCATGGAGGAATGGGCCAACATAACAACAACAGTGTGTGGCAACCTTGTGAAGACTTACAGAAAACGTTTGACCTCTGTCATTGCCAACAAAGGATATATTACAAAGTATTGAGATGAAATTTTGTTTCTGACCAAATACTTATTTTCCACCATAATATGCAAATAAAATGTTAAAAAAACAGACAATGTGATTTTCTGGATTTTTTTTTCTCAGTTTGTCTCCCATAGTTGAGGTCTACCTATGATGTAAATTACAGACGCCTCTCATCTTTTTAAGTGGTGGAACTTGCACTATTGCTGACTGACTAAATACTTTTTTGCCCCACTGTATGTAGTCTCTGGTTGCTAGAAGGGAGGCTGAAAAATGTTTTACTTTCTGGGATCCACGTTGTGGCTTTTAATTAGCTGGGCTGGTGCAATGTCATCCTTGCATCACAATGAAAGTATGACGTCAAAAAAAGTCCTACTGATCAAAATCAATGGTGGGGATCCCAGATTATGAGATTTACGAGCCTCACATCCAGTGGTCAAAGACTACTGATGAAGCGATGGTCGGGGAACCTCCACGGTGCAGGAAGACTACTGTACACAAGATGAGGTGCAAACAACAAAGGGTAGATTTATTGGAAGGCAAGGACTGAAGGGAATGAGGAAGATGCAAACAGGGGTATACAATGGCTACAGACAATTTACAAGAGTTATGAACTTTAACTTTCCCGTAAAACAGCACGGTGTTACAACTATTGCAGACTCAAAATATGTCTAGCAAGCAAATGTAAGCAATAAACAAGTGATGATGCTACTCTACGTATAACCTCCCTAGCCTTTACCAAGCAGGCCACATGGCTCCCGTGTACTGACTATTGAAGCCTACACTAGGCCCTAACAGGTGCACCAAACAGGAACAGACTCACGGTGATGTTGGAGAATCAGATCCAGTCCAGGGGGGGGGGGGGCAGCAGTCTAATATGGTGGTGCGCACGGTTTTCTGTCAGCTCTGTGAAACGTGGTCTTCTCCTTGCTTTTGGATCCTAGGGATGCTCCTGGAAACTGTAAATCCCTTTTTCTGTATCTTCGTGGCTCTCTTGCAGGTATATCAGGACACAGTTCTTCTCTCTTTCAGCTTTCAGCACAAGAAGTCCTCTCTGCAGCAGCCTCAGCTCACACACACTGCTCCAGCTCCACACCTGCACTCTGCACAGACTAGTTCATTACACCGACTCTTGCAGGGGAGAAGCAGAACATTCCATTATGCCAGACAAGGGGCTGCAGCCTCTTAAAGTGACAACGTGTTCCTTACTGTCCATATCAGCACCACCCTCTTACACTGAACTGGTTGATGGACTGGAGTCCTGTGAATCAATCCACCCATCTCTAATAGTGACACAATGCGGGAGTGGACACCATAGACTGAGAGTCATATGAAAACTCATGAACTTCTATAGATTCTACCTCTGATATATCCATATATTCCCACCGCCACATGCCCCAACTCCCAACTTTACACTTGATTTGTCAATGAAATCCCATGTCCTCTATGTGTCCAGAGAAACCTGCGACTTCCCTGTGGAGACAGACATGTGGCACGTCTTTCCAGACTGCAGCATGTCTATTTATCTTGCAGCGATGCGAGCCTCTGCAAGAGACATTTCATCCATACAATATATTAGGCGCAATGAATCTGCACGGTTCAATGAACACATGTGGATTCACCAGTGTTTAATATCTGGCAGCGCTTTGGACGCAGCAGACATGTGCTGCGTCCAAAGTGCTGGCAGTTCCTGATCATCTACACATTCCCTAAAAGGCCTAACATTAAAGATGGCACATTTCCTGTGCATTTTAGGCAAAAAAATATATATAATGTCAGGTCCTATTATGATCCGTGTTTGAGGATCAGACTTGACTATACAAGTCAATGTGGATCCTTTAAACACGAATGAGAATTGGAGTGCTATAAATTAAAATAACTATAATTTACATTTTAATGTCCATTCATTTGGATTTTTTTTTAAATCCTAAGTTCAAATAGGATTTACAATAAATTTAACTTGAGAATATTACTCATTGGAACTTAACTAAAGCATGCAAAATGACTTCAATATCCTAAGATGTGAATAACCTGAAGAAAAAATGCAGATGACAGTTTAATGGCGAACGGACGCAGTAATTGTTTCTGACCCTTTGAATAATCTCCATAATTGCTTTTAATGAGCACATATACGCCATTCATACCTTGCTCCTAACCGTCACGGCTGAATCTCATTAAATTAAAATCTGAACTTATTATAATTTTCCTATGACATGAGATGAACTTAAAAGAGATCAAGAAAATGGCTGTTGAGCTCAGTAGCTGATGAGTCAGTGATTGCATCAGATGAGACAGAATGGTATGGAAATAATAGTGGTAACTGGTAACTGCAAAATCGAGTGGTCATCAAACCTGTACAATACATTCAGAATCTGGGTTATATATTGTCTACACTGATAACAAATAGTGAATGTCCACCGACCACCTCTGGAGTCCCGTGCCCTGAAACAGCAGCTATAGTTTTAGTTCCATTATGGATCGCCCCCGTAGGGCAGTGGGGTACTCGGTAACGGGTCCTTCGGTTCACAGGGGGATGTCATGGTTCTGGGACATCCGTGTAAAAGGGAAAGGTCTTTAAGGGAAATGTTCGTGACACCACCTGTGGTATTCGGTCAGGGTGACCGACGCTGCTTTAAGGGGTCCGCTGGGGTGAGGTTATGGCAGCTAGATGGTATACCTTCCCACAGGTGAAGTATGTCCCCAGGGCTTCCCAGTGTGCAGATGGTGAATGATGAATGGCGCAGTGAAGAACGAGGACACAAGGTTGCAGTCTCTTTACCTTTACTGAAGACTTCAGCATCCACAGTCCAGGGCACCAGATCACAGGGCAGGCAGAGTCCGACCGGTTTGTAAGCAAGTCCAGAATTCCCTTATCCAAGTGGAAATCAGTAGCCTTCTCTTGCGCTGCGGTGGTGTAGTCCCTTACTGCCTATGGCTTCACATAAGGGTCCCACAGATGTGATGTTTCGCTCTCTCTGTCCTCCATATAGGATAGGACAATACCCGTATGACTGGTGACTTGAGCCTGTTTATAGGGTCTCTTATATAACCCGGCTCTGTAGGTGTCACCGTGCCTCCTGGGTGTAGGTGCGGACAGGTAACCTGCAATTAGCTTTCCTGCCGGTCTCTGAAATAAGGCATAGAGGTCCTTACTCCCTCGGTGTTCCGGCTACTGGGATGTTGCGCCTCAGAAGGAGACAGCTTGAGCGGGGCTGGTCCCCTTCTGGTATCCTCTCCTTTGCTTCGACTTCCTTCATGTTCGCTGCAATACAGTTCTGCCTTTCAATGTCTCTTTCGGGGAGCTGCAGCTCTGAGGGCATGCACAGCTCCTTTAACCTTCCATCCACATCAGACTCTGGTTTGGAACATTGTAACTTTCCCTACAGACTACCAGTGATATATATCTATGGGGAGTGACCTAATAAATTAGAGCAAAAGCTCCCCCTTCTGGTCTGAAGTGTGACATGTGTTGCATGTTTGTGATACCTGGATGCAGTTATCCTTATTTGCCTCCAAACGTAGCATCACTCTCCCAAAGAGGAAAGCAATACCACTGCGACGACCAGGACCCTGGGGCGCCGCACTTACTATGTGCACTTCACTCGTTCCTGGGTTGATCGGTCTCTTTTATACGCACACGTATTTTGAATCGCATCTTATTAGATGTATGTTTAACCCCTTTACCCCCGAGGGTGGTTTGCACATTAACGAGCAAGCCAATTTTTATAATTCTGTCCACTGTCTCTTTTTGAGGTAATAACTCTGGAATGCTTCAATAGATCCTGGCGATTCTGAGAATATTTTTTTTTATTACATATTGTACTTCATGATAGTGGTATAATTTCTTTGATATGATGTGTTTATTTGTGGAAAAAATGGAAATTTGACAAAAAAATTAAAAATTGCGCAATTTTCCAACTTTGAATTTTCATGCCCTTAAATCACAGAGATATGTCACACAAAATACTTAAAAAGTGACATTTCCCACATGTCTAATTTACATTAGCACAATTTTGGAACCAATTTTTTTTTGTTAGTAAGTTATAAGGGTTAAAAGTTGACCAGAGATTTCTCATTTTTAGAACACCATTTTTTTTAAGGACCACATCACATTTGAAGTCACTTTGAGGGGTCTATATGACAAAAAATACCCAAAAGTGACAACATTCTAAAAACTGCACCCCTCAAGGTGCGCAACACCGCATTCAAGGAGTTTATTAACCCTTCGGGCGCTTCACAGGAAATTTTGGAATGAGGAATAAAAATAAACATTTAACTTTTTTCCGCAATAAATTTACTTCAGATCCAAATTTTTTTATTTTGACAATGGTAACAGGAAAAATGGACCCCAAAATTTGTTGTGCAATTTCTCCTGAGCATGCCAATACCCCAAATGAAGGAGAAAACTACTGTTTGAGCGCACTGCAGAGCTCGGAAGAGAAGGAGCACCGTTTGACTTTTTGAATGTAAAATTTGATGGAACAATTGGCGGACACCATGTTGCGTTTGGAGAACCTCTGATGTGCCTACACAGTAAAAATCACCCACAAGTGATACCATTTTGGAAACTAGACCCCTCAGGGAATTGATCTAGATGTGTGGCAAGCACATTGAACCCTCAGGTGCTTCACAAAAGTATAAATCGCTGAGCCATAAAAATAAAAAAAATCTAAATTTTACCCCCAAAAAGTTTTTAACACAAAATATTGCATTTTCATAAGGGTAAGAGGAGAAATTGCACCAAAAATTTTTTGTGCAATTTCTCCTGAGTACGCCAATACCCAATATGATGGCGAAAACTACTGTTTGTGCGCACGGCAGGGCTCGGAAGGGAAGGAGCGTCATTTGACTTTTTGAATGTAAAATTTCCTGAAATCAGTAGTGGACGTCATGTCTCATTTGAAGAGCCCCTGATGTGCCTAAACAGTGGAAACTCCCCACAGGTGACCCCATTGTGGAAACTAGACCCATCAAGGATTGCATTTAGATACATGGTAAGCACCTTGAACCCCCAGGTGCTTCACAGAAGTTTATAACGTTCAGCAGTGAAAATAATAAAATCATATTTTCCTCACAAAAATGTTATTTTAGCCCCAAATTTTGCATTTTCATAAGAGTAACGGGAAATTGCACCATACAATTTGTAGTGCAATTTCTCCTGAGTACGCTGATACCCCATATGTGGGGGAATACTACTTTTGAGTCACAGCGCAAAGCTCAGAAGGGAAGAGGCGTCATATTGGAGTTCAGATTTTGCTGGAATGATTTGCGGGTGCCAAGTAACATTGGTAGAGCCCCTGAGGTGCCAGGACAGCATGAGCACCCCATATGTGAACTCATTTGTCTAGGGGTGCAGTGATCATATTAACACCACATGTGCCTCACGGAGTTTTATACCACTGAGCGGTGAAGAAAGAATAAATTACATTTTTACCATTGAAATGTTGTTTTAGCTCCAAGTTTTTAATTTTTCTAAGGGCTAATAGGATATCTTTTTACAACAAACTGAGGTCCATTTTTTACTAAGTGTGCCAATACCCTCCATATAATTGGGAAATATTTTTCCGTCACAGTATAAAGCTCAGAAGGCAAGGAGCACCAGATTTTACTGTTATGGCTTGCAGGTGCCATGACCCACTGGGAGAGCCCATGAAGTGCCAGTACAGTAGAACCCCCCATAAGTGACCCTATTTTACAAACCACACCTCTCAATGAATTCATCTAGGGGTGCAATGATTATATTGACACCACGGGTGTGTCACAGAATTTTATACTATTGAGTAGTGAAGAAAAAATACACGCGGGGTCAAAATTGTTGGTACCCTCCATTTAAAGACAGAAAAACCCACAATGGTCCCAGAAATAACTTTAATATGACAAAAGTAATAATAAATTTAAAAAAAACCTATGAAAATGAACAAATGAAAGTCAGACATTGCTTTTCAACCATGCTTCCACAGAATTTAAAAAAATAAATAAATTCATGAAATCGGCCTGGACAGAAATAATAGTACCCTTAACTTAATATTTTGTTGCACAACCTTTTGAGGCAATCACTGCAACCAAACGGTTCCTGTAACTGTCAATGAGACTTCTGCACCTCTCGACAGGTATTTTGGCCCACTCCTCAAGAGCAAACTGCTCCAGTTGTCTCATGTTTGAAGGTTGCCTTTTCCAGGCGGCATGTTTCAGCTCTTTCCAAAGATGCTCAATAGGCTTTAGGTCAGGGCTCATAGAAGGCCACTTCAGAATAGTCCAATGTTTTCCTCTTAGCCATTCTTGGGTGTTTTTAGCTGTGTGTTTTGGGTCATTATCCTGTTGCAAGACCGATGATCTGCGACTGAGACCAAGCTTTCTGACACTGGGCAGTATAATAAACACTCATAGGCAAAATATAGGTTGGCATGAGAGAGTTTAAAACGCAAAACTAAAAAATCTAGAACAAAGAGCAGGAAACTAATATTTAGAAACAATATGTCCAATGTGTCCAAAAAAGGCAGAACTGAGCTGGAATGTTATTAACCTGCAAATTAACCCTATATCTGCAGATTATTAGTATTTTGAGACATGGCAAAATTATAAAAATATAGTATGCAAATAAGTTGAATATAATTTAGAAGTATAAAATTCTAAAACTATAGTAGAAGTAAATATGACAAATTTTTGATCAGCATAAAATCATATAATATTGTACAAAATGAATATAAAAATCAAAATCCTTCATACCTTACCCCACCAATACGACTCAGGGATTGGCATATGATCTACTCGTGCTGAGCGAACTTTCATAATCTTATGCACCTCTGATGTCAAATCAGGGAAATTTCTATTGAGATCAATATTCTGAGCCGTCATTCGCCCATTTGTCCAACCATTGTAGCCCGCGCCCTGAGAGATGAAGACATTCAGATAAGTCTAAAGACTATTTTTTTTCTTTTTCATAAGAGAAATATATATTTTTAATCATATGGATTCTATAAAATTATATTTTTCTGGGAGTTCTGAAACTTTATTTTTATAAACTTTTCTATATAGCAAATGATAAAATATATAGGGTAATCAAATGGTTAAAAGCATCATGGAGACATTGATTAAAGTGATTCTCCACATTTCTTCAAAATTAAGCCCCACAATTAATTCCTTGAGATATCTCTATGACCATCTGAATTTCGTATAAATACATCTTTCTCTACTTATAAGCCACTTCTCCTCCAACCCACTCCCATCTCCTGAACTTATCACTCAAAAATACAACTAAAATCCATTTGGTTGTCGAGAAAACAGACTGTAAACTCATGAGGGATCAGATTACATTTGCCTATTGAACTTCATCCAAAGGGGATGGGAAGAGTTACAGAGAAATACACACTATGATGCTGCTGCTTCTTTATTAGTGTTTTACCTCTCCCAGTGCAGGATTCACAGCTACACTGCTTTACAAAGCTCTCCATGTTGCTTTTGTTTCTATAGGCAAGCCTAAAATAGAGGCAGGAGTATGAATTTATCATATCTTTGTGTGCTATGTATCAGATACACCATAACAGCTAGTCTTCAGTAAGTAGTGTTAGGGGTCGAGTTCCCGCTTCTGCACAGGGGGAATCTCGGGCCGTTTCTGCTGCGGTCTCCCATTCTTCTCCTGCCGCAGTGGCACCTGCCCAGCGGAGAAGTCGGCCCTTGCGTCTGGCTCAGTCTCACTCTGTGCTTAGGCTTGCTGTTGCTTTTCCAGCTTTTGCCATTAAAGCCAGTGCTGGGCAGAAGCGAGCGGACGCTTTTGGGACTAAGTCCTGCTTTTTCCCTTCTGAGTATGCCCAGGGTGAGATCTCCTGTTGGAGATCGAGGGTCACATGCTCAGATGCTGCAGTGGTTCCCATTGGTCCTCCTGGAAGGTCCTGAAGGTGCTAACTTCTGTGGCAACTTCCCATTGGTCATTTATTGGAAGGTCCTGAACGTGCTGCAGCTATATAAGCTTCGTATGACTGCACAGCCATGCGCTAGTGTACAATCGTATACGTGTGTTTGTTGTGAGTGCAAGTCGTTCTTTAAATACCCCTTCCCTATTGTATGACTGTTCGCGTAAGGAGTATGGCTGCTACCTAGCGCCCGACTAACCACTCAACGTGTTACACACGAATCAGCATCTATTGCTGTGACCGCCAGTGCGGCGCCACGCGCCAGTAGTGCGCTTCCTAACCCATGTCCGGGTACTTAGTGGTGTCTGCCAGTACGGCACAGTTCGCACTTCGGTGCTCTAACTATACCTATCACACCCAGTTGCGGTGTTGTGCGCAAGTAGTCTGTACGGACTTCAACCCTGAGTCTTGGGATTGAGTTCGCTGACTCCTTGCTTGCACTCATTGGTGCGGTATTGCGGACCTGTGACTTTTCAGGGTTCGCTTCCACCGCCATATAGCGCTGCCATTTACTAGCAGCAGGTTTTCACCTGCACGGTGGACGCCAGACTGCGAATGCACCAATATTATTTCACCTTTTACTTGGTGCGTTCCGCCGGTCCTAGCAAGTAGCTCAGAGAAAACTGAAAATTAGAGCGAAAGCAAGCGGAAGGGAACATTGGCGAAAACTGTTGGATATATGTCATCTAATGGTCAGAAATAGATTATTCCAAAACTACAGGAACACTTTAATGTAATGATTGTATGCAGTAAATTCCTAATCTCCCCCTAGTTGTGGCGACTGATAGTATACCGTATTTCATATCCATGTCTAGAGAAGTAAAAAGTAAAATGACAAATCAAAACAAAATGTAAAAACAATGAGACAAAAAGGAGAGATGTCACTGATAAGAGCTTACAATCTAAAAGAATTTAACATGTTACCTCCTCTGATGCCAACTCATAGCCATCTGGGTTCATGGAGGGCAAAAGGTGAATTCTGGTGGTGTTGATCAATGTCTGGATCCTGGGATTTCCAAGACGATATTCTGAGCACAAATACTGTGCTAGATAAATCAGTAATTCTCTTCCAACGACTTCATTGCCGTGCATGTTGCCAATATATCTAAATTCTGGCTCCACTGTTAACAAAAAAAAAAATAATAAAAAATTAATATATTAGAAAGAAAACATTTTATTCTTCATATTCCAAATTTTACCCAGTGAAATCTCCTTTAGATGACTGCATAAATGTCATTAAATCAGTTGTACCAGAATTATTGTGCTGACCTCCACTTAGGATGAGATGTTTCGGCTCTGCACACTGGGTACATTGGGCCGCAGCAGGAACTGCAAACAGCTGATTAGTGAGGGGCCGAGAAAGTATTGGATAATGTTGCAAAATGCTCATTGAGTTTTTGTGATGGTGAGCTTCAACCTTATTGATTGATTTTGGGCTACTTTTTTATATTTTAGCTTTTTTTTATCTGCCTTTCTAGGGCATCTGAGTTTACTGTTGCGTTTTGCACACAATTTTACTACTCATTGGTTCTTCATATATAGGTATTGCTGGGAAATATCCTTGGTTCACCTGCTTCACTTTAAGGGCCTAATTAATGAAGGTGTTTTCGCCAAAATACTGTCATAAAACACCTTCAAATGTCACAACAAGTTGCACAAAAAAGTTGGCAACTTTTGGCATTTTCACAACCATTTCGGCAAGCTCCACCAAAAGAGCTGGGGTTGGGACAGGGTGTGGCGAAGCCCTGCTGATAGCTTAATCAACAGCTTTGGCATTGCTTAAAGAGGTTGTCCACTAACCTGACCCAGTTCTTGGTTTTGCAATTAACGCTGAAGGGTAATGCCGCTAAACATCCCCATACATCTTTTCTAACAAGTTTCATGTTTTATGTAGTGATGAACAAATATATTCGGCACTATTTGTTACTCGCACAAATATTAAAACTTAAATGCCCCTATAAACCAATAGTAGGGAACCTATGGGTCAGGATCTGCTAATAATAGAATACAGAACACAAAAAAATGTTTAATAAGGAAAGGACTAGGGAGGATATTGGTTCCTTACCCTAAAATATTCCCTTCCTTGCAGCGGAGGTTGGCACCCTGGGATACGAAATGGCGCCCCCGCTCAACGTAGACTGACCCTGGAAACCCTAACAGGTATCCCTACCAAAAGCCACCACCCACAAAAACACCACAAAACAGAAAAAAGTGACTAAATACACTAACGTGCTGCAGCTAGGACTGACTATGGGTGCATCAATGGCACCGGTGAGCTTGATTCAATGAACCCTGAGGAATTCCTGAGACTTTCAGTGATGTTAATACTGAGAGATAAGGTGATTTACAGAAATGAAATGTAAAAAGTATTTTGTAACACAGTGTACTCTTCCTTCTGGATGTAGTTCAATCGGTACAGGAAAGAGACATGAAAAAATACTGGCTAATTACCTCAGATGGTAAAAAGAATATACATTATTTACATGAGCAATCCATCTCGTTTCATATTGTAGCCTTTTGGCTGAGAAGGAATTATAATCACCTATTAGAAGAAAGCCATTTCGTATCCCAGGGTGCCAACCTCCGCTGCAAGGAAAGGAATATTTTAGGGTAAGGCACCACTATCCTCCCTAGTCCTTTCCTTATAAAACAATTTATTTTTTTGTGTTCTGTATTGTATTATTAGCAGATCCTGACCCATAGGTTCCCTACTCTTGGTTTATATGGGCATTTAAGTGGTTCCTAGTTTTAATTATTGATATTAAAGCATATACTTTTAGGTCTTTTTTTTTTGTTTTTTTCGGTTTTCCTTGTTGATTCGACCTAGTCCATTCTTTTTGGTTTTCTCTACTCGCACAAATAGTACGGTATTCGCGGGTATTCATTACTTGGCGAGTAATTAGGTATTCGCCTCAGTATATTCGAGTGACCCGCCCAGCATGTTTGGTGCTTTATTTGCAGAGAATGAACATGCTGGGCTGGCTTGCCAATCACAGTAATGCCGGAGCCATCTTTGGTGTGGTATTCCTGGGCTTGGCTGGTCTTCCAGCATCATAGGAACTATTTAAAGGCTGCCGATGCCATCTTCAGCACATTGCAGCCGCAAACAGTGTAGGGAGAGCATAGTTTCCGCATAGGGACAGTAAAAGGAGCGTAGGGAAAGTGATAGGAGTAACAGTGAGCATTATTTGTTCCAAAAAGCTATTTTAAGAGCTGAAGATTGTCAAGAGACTACTTGTTAAGTAGGGATGGCGTAGGGAGGAATTTAAAAGGAGGAAGGGTGAAAGGCAGGCACCCGGGTGTTCTCATCATTGCAAGTACATGCTGCAGCTCTCTGCTATTTTCCACCTAAAATGCCTAATATTTGTCTAGCAGTTGTGCGGCTAGGGCAATCCGGATACAGATAATCTTACGTGACAATTTAGCAGAGGCAATAATCTTCATTACGCCACATTTGGAGTGTGTCAGCAAGACGACTGAAAAAAATCATAATTTTCTACTGGTTTATTGGTATTTCATTGAAAAAATATAAAAATTTAAATCAATCCCCTTCAATAAAAAAATACACACTTGGTATCACTGCATCCATAAAGGTCAGATCTATCAAAATATTAATTAAGACGATCTGTAAACACCATAAACAGAAATAAATGCAATACGCCAAAACTGCATTTTGGGGGAGGAAATTGCAATGCAACAAAAAATTGCCGGCATTGCATCATTTGCGTTTTCATGTCACTTTTTTTATGGTAATCGCACCCATTGCGCCAAATTCATCAAACTTCAGGTGCAAAGGCAATGATGAATCAGGGCCATTCTATCGATCACAAAATGGCAGTGAAAAGCATCTGCTTTCCCCACAATAAACAAACTCATCTAGCACCATTAACTAAAAAATGAAAATGTTACAAGTCTCAGAAAATGGCGACACTAACCAAAACAATATTTAATATTTTTTTTTAATTTCCTATTTTTTGCCACTGAAATAATAATTAAAAAAATGGATAAGTTTGGTATCGCATAATTGTACAGACCTGGAGATTCATGATGCAGATCATTTTTACTGCACAGTGCATGCCATAAAAACAAAACTCAAAAAACAATTTCAGAATTGCTGTATTTTTTTTATAGCACTTGAAATATATCTTTCCCATTTCCCACATAATTCAAAAGGAGAACTCATCTCGCAATACATAGACTCTCATACAGCTATGTGTATGGAAAAATAAAACAGTTATAGATTGTGAAAGAAGGGAAGAAAAAAGAAAAAATTGGTGGTGGAAAGTGTTCAAGCTCTGCAAAATGATATTCATTCATTACAATTAATAAACACAAAGGAAACGAATGCATTACTATTCACTAACATTTAGTAGTGGCACCTTTTACAGCCATATGTCCAGAGTAGCCTCAGGGTGGATGTTGCCCTATGTGGTACTGTGTATTAGAATCATGCAATCATAGAATATTTGAACATGAAGGGACCTCCAGGGTCCTCATGTCCAACCCCCTGCTCAATGGAGGACTCACTAAATCATCCCTACAGAGATCTGACCAAGCAGAACTAGAGGGGGATAATTGCTTCACGTGATCTAAACTCTATGTTTCTCTTAATAAATCGCCAGAACTATGTTTGCTTTTTTGCTGCTGCATCACACTGTTGACTCATGTACAGTCTGATCTACAGTATTCGTATACCCAAGTCTTTTTCACACGTGCTCTTGCTTAATTTTATTCCTCCTATTCTGTAATTGTTGCTTTCGTTTTTCTTGCTCAGATGTAGAATCATACAATTCTCTCTGTTCAATACCATTTTATTAGTCGCTGCAAATTTGATTAGTTTACCTTCAGTTTCCTTCTCTATATCATTAATAAAAATGTTGAACACTGGGGCCAGGACAGAGCCTTTCGGTACTCCACTTGAAACACTCTTCCAACTGGATGTGCAACCATTTATTACCACTCTTTGAGTATGATTACTGAGCCAGTTATGAATTCACCTAACCTTGTAAATCCCATACTTGGTCGTTTTTTCAATAAGGTTAGAATGAGATACTTAATCAAATGTTTTACTAAAATCCAGATATACTATATCTACCGCATTTCCCTGATTTATATCTACTGATTATCTACCTAAATCTACCGATTGCACAGATCTGCAGATGGAAAAACTGGCGATACAAGTCATATAATAGCCAGAAAGGTGAATTCCTATGGAAACAAAACATCTTATTCTGAAAAGTTACTTATAAATACACTTACTTGAAATGAGCGAATCTATTGACATTTGAATTTGCCAACTTCACCAAATTTTCCCAAAAAATTGATTTGCACTGTATAAATTTGAGCAAATGTCAATACTGGAAAGCATCTAATTGCTCAGGAGATACACGTGGGGGAGAAGAGAGAGAAAACCTCACTTACCATAAGAGCTTAAATTCTTCAGGAGAGAAAGAGAGGGAAAAGAAGAGAGAAAGGACCATACTAACCATAAAAGCTTCCACTCTACTGAAAACAGAGAGAGACCCCCACTGATCTTAAGATATCACACTACAGGAGAGAGAAAGGACCCCGCTGACCATAAGAGCTTACACTCTACAGGGGAGAGAGAGGACCCCGCTGACCATAAGAGCTTATACTCCACAGGAGAGAGACCCCACTGACCATAAGATCTTACACTCTACAGGAGAGAGACCCCACTGACCATAAGAGCTTACACTCTATAGGAAAGAGAGAGGACCCCGCTGACCATAAGAGCTTATACTCCACAGGAGAGAGAGGACCCCACTGACCATAGGAACTTACACTCTACAGGAGAGAGAGGACCCCACTGACCATAAGAGCTTACACTCTACAGGAGAGAGAGAGGACCCTGCTGACCATAAGAGCTTACACTCTACAGGAGAGAGAGAACCCCACTGATCATAAGAGCTTACACTCTACAGGAGAGAGAGTGGATCCAGCTAACCAAGAGAGCTTACACTCTACGAGAGAGAGAGAGAGAGAGACAGGATCCTGCTGACTATAAGAGCCTACACTCTACAAGAGAGAGGATCCCATTGACCACAAGAGTTTACATTCTGCAGTAGAGATAGCACTCTGCTGACCATAAAAGCTTGTACTCTGCAGGAGAGAGAGAACTAGGTGTCATGCAGATGGTTGTGGAATCACTGTGACACGGACCGCGCAGAGCCTGGAGGGGCGTAACTAAGCAATCACCTGGTTCTTCATTTGAGTCCCTGATGGTATGATTAGACTTATGCTGCAGGTAGATGCTAGTTACCACTCCTGGACAGAACCACGAGCAAAACCTGCTGACCCAAAGGGATAGGGAAGTAAGGATGAACTCGGAGAGTCAGACAGGCCAGGAAACAATTCACAGGATGGATGGATGTGGTACAGCTGGTTGACAGGACGGATACTGGAACTGGCAGGGCAGGTGCACGAATACAGGGCAGACTTCAGGGAAATGATCTTGGGCGCTAGTTCAGACTAGGTAGGAGCAAAATTAGGTACAGATGAGAACAAAGCAGATCAGAATCATGGTAAGGTACAGGCAGGATGGGAAGGTCATGTTCGGACAGGATGGGTAGGATCATGATTAAGTAGTATGGATATAGGGGCATTATAACTAAGTAGGAAGTGTACACACTAAACACTAATGTTGCTCAGGCACCTCCCCAAAGCTATTTGAGGGGGACATTTTCTGAAGTGTTTATTCTGCCCCTTTAAGAAGCGGGGAATGCGTGCATGTCCTAAACGCAATCCCGGGAGACATATGTGCTATGCACAGGTCCTATAAGGAAGAAGCTGCAGCGGGGACCACAACAGCGTGACCATGGCAGTGAGCATGTCAGTGTCCATGCCGGGAGAAGGAAGGTGGATCGTGCAGGAATGCCGGACTTGACATTACAATAGGACCCCGTTGACCATAGAACTTAAACTTTATAGGAGAGTGTGGGAAGATCGCACTGACCATATAAGAGCTTACACTCTACAGGAGTGAGAGGAGGGACCCCACTGACCAAGAGCTTACAATCTACAGGAGAAAGAGACTTACCCAGTGATTCTGGAAATGGAAAATGACACTGTCATACAAAATATGCTCCACAGGGAACCGCTGATCTGTGATGGCCCCGGTACTGACCACCATTGTACCACGTATTATAGTCCGATAGATGTCAAAGCTGAAGGGCATTATAGAGAGGCCTACGTGTCAATGCATCATTGACGTTAGCTTGCTCTCTGATTCTTCAGCAGTGTGGGAATGCAATAAGCAAGGTTTTTTCACATATCACAAATCTCAGTAAATTGTACTTAAATTCAGTCCTCCTTAAATCAATCCGCTCATGTCTAACACTTACTCTTTAAGCCTGCTTTCAAAATGTAACTCTTAGCGTATGTAGATTGAACAGGTACTCACGTAATTCATGCTGTCCTGGATTGTTGGAAAACTCAATAACAAAAATGTCTTTTCCTTCAAAGCTTCTTCCGATGCTGTATGTCTTGGCTACTTGGGGACACTTGGCTGCCGTCTTCTTTAGTATGGTGACCATCTCGGTATAGCTGTGGTGGTTGAAGTGTATGAAAGTAGTTGGCATTTGAGTGGCAAGGTCTTCAGGAGTGATCTCAACATTAACTATAAAACACAACCATAAAGAAACAATAATCTGCTATAAACGTTTGTTATTAAGAGTCTTTAGAAATTTCATCCGCCATAGTCATGTAGATGCTTACAAAAGTTTACATGTATTCCCATCTTAGTAAGTGATAGCATACTGCTGTGATATGCCATCACTTAACAGGACCAAGTCATTCCTCCCCCCTTTCTGACTCGGCAAATTTTTGTTTTTTATCGTACGAAAATCTTCCCTTAAAGGGGAACTGTCAGTAGGATCAACCCCCTTGAACTGTCTGTATGGGCATGTAGATCATAGAAAGCTGTAAAAATGATTCCTTGATATCTGCGATCTGATATCTTTTTCTAGAGAAGTCCGTTTTTCTTAATATGTAAATGAGCTGTTAGGGTCTATGGGCCAGACATACAGTTAAGTCCATATATATTTGGACAGAGACAACATTTTTCTAATTTTGGTTATAGACATTACCACAATGAATTTTAAACAAAACAATTCAGATGCAGTTGAAGTTCAGACTTTCAGCTTTCATTTGAGGGTATCCACATTAAAATTGGATGAAGGGTTTAGGAGTTTCAGCTCCTTAACATGTGCCACCCTGTTTTTAAAGGGACCAAAAGTAATTGGACAGAATAAATAATTTTAAATAAAATGTTCATTTCTAGTACTTGGCTGAAAACCCTTTGTTGGCAATGACTGCCTGAAGTCTTGAACTCATGGACATCGCCACACGCTGTGTTTCCTCCTTTTTGATGCTCTGCCAGGCCTTCACTGCGGTGGTTTTCAGTTGCAGTTTGTTTGTGGGCCTTTCTGTCTGAAGCTTAGTGAAAATTCATTGTGATAATGTCTATATCCAAAATTAGAAAAATGTTGTCTCTGTCCAAATATATATGGACGTAACTGTAGATCTCTCTGAGAATCTTCATCCAGAGCTTTTTGAAATAAAAGGGATATTGTCAATGTGAGATGTATAGATCAAGAGATCAGTCATTACATGTCTCACATAAGTAACCCCTCCTCTCATTTCAAATAAGCTCTAGAGCCAGATTCTAAGAGAGATCTATGTCCAGCCCATAGATCTCAACAGCACATTTACATATTAAGAAAAACAAAGATTTCTCTAGATTAAAACGAAAAAAAAAATTTGGTCTAAAGTAAAATTTTTGTGGAAAATGTTCATTTATTCCTTCCACATTGCATTAATTCCTGTGAAGCACTTGAAGGATTAATAAACTTCCATAATGTGGTTTTGAGCAGTTTTAGGGGTGCAGTATTTAGAATGGTGTCACTTTTGGGTATTTTCTGTCATATAGGCCCCGAGAGTCACTTCAAATGTCATGTGGTCCCTAAAAAATGGTTTTAAATTTTTTGGGGGAAAATTGAGAAATTGCTGATCAACTTTTCATCCTTGTAATTTCCTAACAAAAAAATGTTACAAAAATTATGCAGATGTAAAGTAGACATGTGTGAAACATTATTAATTAACTAATTTGGTGACATAACTCTCTGATTTAAGGGCGTAAGAATTACAATTTTAACATTGCAACATTTTCACAAATAAACGCAAGTCATATCGAATACATTTTACCACTATCACGAAGTACAATCTATCATAAAGAAACAATCTCAGAATCAGTCGGATCCCTTCAAGCGTTCCAGAGTTATTACCATATAAAATGACACTAATCAGAATTGTAAAATTTGTCCTGGTCATGAAAATGAAAACAAGCTCAAGGTGAAGGGGTTAAAAAAAGTGGACTGATATTGGAAAAAGGGGCCAGGGAAAATTTTCTAAAATTCATGGCAGAACAGTGACATATATTGTTACTGAAATGTATGCCAATTCATAGTCATAGATGTTTTTTCTGTTTGCTAAAAACTGACATATCAAATGCAAGTTTTGATAGTTTAACGTAAAATGGATGGACAAATATAAAAGTTATGGATCTCGGAAGAACGGGAGGGAAAAATCAAAGCGCAAAAATGGAATGAATGAAATCTTTCACTTTAAGAAGAAGAACATTTTAATTTTTATTTTACACATCATTAGAACATAAGGCAAACACCTTAAACTCTAACAATGTTTCATTGCTTCGATCTGGCACTGGTGCATACATGCTAACTGAAAGGGCGTGAATGAATATTTTTCACCAAGCTTGAAACCATCTATGAAAAATGTCAGAAATTAGAAGAAATCCATTTTTAATGTTATGCACCTAAATACCTAACCATATAGACAAACACTTCTGCTAGTTTTTCTCTATTTTTTTCATAGTATACCAGACATTATCATACTTCTTCAACTATATCGTAATCCTTATGTGTCATCTGTTTATTCTGTAGCACTGTTCACCGAATGCCATCACTCATATTAGTCCCTGTTTTTCTACCCCTGTGCAGGATTTTATGAATGGGCCCCATGCTTTTAATGGCAACAAACCTACAAAAATATTCATACAGCATATACAGTACATTCACTTTACTTACATACTAAAAACAAGTTTATATACAGTTGTGCTCAAAAGTTTACATACCCCCGCATAATGTTTGCTTTCTTTGCCTTTTTACAGAGAATATGAATGATAACACCAAAAGTTTTTCTCCATTCATGGTTAGAGGTTGGGTGAAGCCATTTATTATCAAACTATTATCACATGCACCATTTCTTAATACCGTGCATTGCCCCCTCTAACATCATTGACAGCTTGAAGTCTTTTGTGGTAGTTGTGGATGAGTTTCTTTATTTTCTCACATGGTAAAGCTGCCGACTCATCTTGGCACAAAGCTTACAGTTCCTGTAGATTCCTCGGCTGTCTAGCATGAACTACGCGCTTGAGATCTCCCCAGAGTGGCTCAATGATATTGAGGTCAGGAGACTGAGATGGTCACTTCAGAACCTTCACTTTGTTCTATTGTAGCCAATGACAGGTCGACTTGGCCTTGTTTTATGGATTGCTGTCATGTTGGAACGTCCAAGTACGTTGCATGCTCAGCTTCAAGGCTGATGAGTGCAAATTTGCCTCCAGTATTTGCTGATAACATGCTGCATTCATCTTTCCTTCAACTTTGATCAAGTTCCCTGTGTCTTTGTAGCTCACACATCCACAAAACATCAGCGATCCACCTCCATGCTTTACAGCAGGAATGGTGTTCCTTTCATCATAGGCCTTGTTGATCTCTCTCCAAATGTAGCGTTTATGGTTGTGGCCAAAAAGTTCAATTTTGGTCTCATCACTCCAATCTATCTTGTTCAAGAAGTTTTGAGGCTTGTCTCTGTGCTGTTTTGCGTGTTATAGGTGAGATACTTTGAGGCATTTGCGCAGTAATAGCTTTCTTCTGGCGACTCGACCATGCAGCCCATTTTTCTTCAAGTGCCTCCTTATTGTGCATCTTGAAACAGCCACACTGCTAGTTTTCAGAGTCCTGCATTTCAGCTAATGTTATTTGTGGGGGTTTTCTTGCATCCCAAACAATTTTCCTGGCAGGTGTGGATGGCATTTTTGTTGGTCTTCCTGACCATGGTTTTGTTTTTACAGAGCCCCTGATTTTCCATTTGTTAATCACAGTTTGAACGCTGCTGACTGGCATGATCAATTCCTTGGATATCTTTTTGTATCCCTTTCCTGTTTTATACAGTCCAACTACTTTTCCCATAGATCCATTGAAAATCCTTTTGCTTTCCCCATGACTCACAATCCAGAAATGTCAGTGGCTGGATGAAAGATGCAAGAGTCTGTCTGAATCCCAGAAACTCACTTAGCTTTTATGCACACACTGATTACAGGCAAACAGGTCACAGGTGAGGATGTTACCTTTAGTAGCCATTCAAAGCCATTTGTGTCAACTTCTGTGCATGTTATCCGGCCAAAATCACCAGGGTATGTAAAATTTGGATCAGGGTCATTTGGATGTTTTAGGTTGTCATTATGATTTAAAAAGAGAAAACACAGTAGTTTGACAATAAATGGCTTCACCCAACCACTAACCATGAGTGGAGGAAAAGTGTTGGTGTTGTCATTCATATTCTCTGAAAAAAGGCCAAGAAAGCAAAAATTCTGCTGGGGTATGTAAACCTTTGAGCACAACTGTACATATACAGTTGGAAGACTCATTGGAAGATGTCCATTTGGAAGACCAATTCAACCCAAGCTTTAACTTCCAGCAAAACAACCCCACAACATGAACCTGCCACTCCCATGTTCCACACATAGGGTGGTGTTCTTAGGCTTCCAAGCTTCTCCCTTTTTCCTCTAAACGTTAACAATGGTCATTATGCCCAAAAAGTTCAATTTTAGTTTCATCAGGCCCAGGGTTTGTTACTTTAGTGCTCGGTTTATACGACATGTTGAACCAAAGCACATTCTTCTCTGGGACACAGAACCCGTCTCCTTCCTGAGCGGAATGATGGCTGGACATTCACATCTTGTTTATCTTGTTGTACTTGTGTATAATTGTTTATACAGATGAAAGAGGCACTTTCAGGTATCTTGAAATTGACCACAAGAATGAGCCAGACTTGTTCAAGTCCACAATTCTCTTCCCGATATCTTTGCTTTCTTTAGACTTTCCTATGATTCTACACAGTGATTTTTAGATGTGCATTAAAATACATGCACAGGTGTATCTCTAATTAACTCAGATGTTAACACCCTCGACCCATCATGCGCAAACAACTACAGACCAGTCTCCAATCTCCCCTTCATCTCTAAACTCTTGGAGCGCCTGATATACTCCTGCCTTACCCATTACCTCTCCACTCACTCCCTCCTAGACCCTTCACAGTCCGGTTTCTGCCCCCTACATTCAACAGAAACTGCACTCATCAAAGTGACCAATGACCTTCTGACAGCAAAACATAATGGTGACCACTCTCTGCTCATTCTTCTCGACCTTTCTGCAGCTTTTGACACGGTTGACCATCCTCTCCTACTCTCTAGGCTCCAGTCACTAGGCATTAAGGACACTGCTCTCTCCTGGTTCTCCTCCTATCTTTCTGACCGCTCCTTCAGTGTTCTGTTCTCTGGCTCCACTTCATCTCCTCTTCCTGTCGCTGTCGGGGTACCTCAGGGCTCAGTCTTTGGCCCCTTCTCTTCTCTCTCTACACGGCCCCAATTGGACAGACCATCAGCAGATTTGGCTTTCAGTACCATCTTTATGCTGATGACACACAACTATACAGGTCATCCCCTGACCTTACTTTAACGCCACTGACTGTCTATCTGCAGTCTCCAACATCATGTCTGCTCTCTATCTGAAACTCAACCTCTCCAAAACTGAACTTCTTCTGCTCCCACCATCTACTAACCTCTCTAAATCTGACATTTCCCTCTCCGTTGGTGGCACCATAGTAACACCCCGGCAGCAGGCACGCTGTCTGGGTGTTATGTTTGACTCCGGTCTCTCCTTCACCTCCCATATACAATCTCTTGCCCGCTCGTGCCGCTTACACCTAAAGAACATCTCTAGAATCCGAGACAACTAAAACCCTCACTGTCAACCTGATCCACTCCCGCCTGGACTACTGCAATGCTCTATTAATTGGCCTCCCCCTCACTCGACTTTCCACTCTCCAGTCTATCCTTAATGCGGCAGCCAGGGTCGTCTATCAATATCTGGCTAATCGTTACTCGGACGTGTCCGCTCTTCGTCAGTCATTACACTGGCTGCCCATTCATTACAGGATACAATTCAAAGTACTTGTTCTCACCCACAAAGCTCTCCACAGTGCGGCACCCCCTTACATCTCCTCCCTCATTTCTATCTATCGGCCTAGCCGACCACTGCGCTCTGCAAATGACTTTCGACTAACCTCTGCACTAATCCGTACCTCCCACTCCCGACTCCAAGACTTCTTCCGTGCTGCGCCAATCCTCTGGAATGCTCTACCCCAAGATATTAGGACCATCCACAATTTGCATAGTTTTAGGCGCTCTCTCAAAACACATTTGTTCAGAGAGGCCTACCACGTTCACTAATTATTATTATTATTATTATTTATTTATATAGCACCATTGATTCCATGGTGCTGTACATGAGAAGGGGTTACATACAAGTTACAAATATCACATACAGTAAACAAACTAACAATGATGGACTGATACAGAGGGGCGAGGACCCTGCCCTTGCGGGCTTACATTCTACAGGATTATGGGGAAGGAGACAGTAGGTTGAGGGTTGCAGGAGCTCCGGTGTTGGGGAGGCGGTAGCTCCGGTGTTGGTGAGGCGGTAGCTCCGGTGTTGGTGAGGCGGTAGCTTCGATAGTGATGAGGCAGCAGCTGTGTCAGTGCAGGCTGTAGGCTTTCCTGAAGAGATGAGTTTTCAGGTTCCGTCTGAAGGATCCGACTGTGGTTGATAGTCGGACGTGTTGGGGCAGAGAGTTCCAGAGGATGGGGGATATTCGGGAGAAGTCTTGGAGGCGATTGGATGAGGAGCGAATAAGTGTGGAGGAGAGAAGGAGGTCTTGGGAGGACCGGAGATCACGTGAGGGAAGATATCGAGAGATTAGTTCAGAGATATATGGAGGAGTCAGGTTGTGGATGGCTTTGTAGGTCAGTATTAGCAATTTGAACTGGATACGCTGAGGGAATGGGAGCCAGTGAAGAGATTTGCAGAGGGGGGAAGCGGAGGAGTGGCGAGGAGAGAGATGGATTAGTCGGGCAGCAGAGTTAAGGATGGACTGGAGAGGTGCAAGGGTGTTAGCAGGGAGGCCACAGAAAAGGATGTTGCAGTAGTCAAGGCGGGAAATGATGAGGGCGTGCACAAGCATTTTAGTAGACTGGGGGTTGAGGAAAGGACGGATCCTGGAGATATTTTTGAGCTGGAGGCGACAGGAGGTGAAAAGAGCTTGGATGTGTGGTTTGAAGGACAGGGCAGAGTCGAAGGTTACTCCGAGGCAGCGGACTTCGGGTACAGGGGAAAGCATGATGTCATTGACTGCGATAGATAGGTCAGGTAAGGAAGATTTGTGGGATGGAGGAAAGATGATGAGTTCAGATTTGTCCACATTGAGTTTGAGGAAGCGAGAGGAGAAGAAGGAGGATATGGCTAATAGGCACTCTGGGATTCTGGATAGCAGAGCGGTGACGTCTGGGCCAGAGAGGTAGATCTGAGTGTCATCAGCATAGAGGTGGTACTGGAATCCATGGGACTTTATGAGTTGTCCCAAGCCAAGTGTATAGATTGAGAAGAGTAGGGGTCCTAGAACAGAGCCTTGGGGGACTCCAACAGAGAGAGGGTGGGATGAGGAGGTAGTATGCTAGTGGGAGACGCTGAATGTGCGGTTGGAAAGGTACGAGGCGATCCAGGATAGGGCGAGGTCTTTGATGCCAAAGGAGGAGAGCATCTGCAGTAGGAGGCAGTGGTCAACTGTGTCGAAAGCAGAGGACAGGTCTAGAAGGAGGAGTACAGAGTATTGTCCAGTAGCTTTGGCGGTAAGTAGGTCGTTAGTGATTTTGGTCAGGGCAGTCTCAGTTGAGTGATGGGGGCGGAAACCAGATTGTAGATTGTCGTACAACAAGTTAGATGAGAGGTGGGAGGAGAGTTCAGCATAGACGTGCTGCTCCAGGAGTTTAGAAGCAAATGCGAGCAGCGATATTGGGCGATAGCTGGACATAGCAGTTGGATCGAGGCTTGGCTTTTTAAGGATAGGCGTGATTGTGGCATGTTTGAACGCAGAGGGGAAGGTGCCAGAAGTTAGTGATAGGTTGAAGAGGTGGGTTAGGGATGGGATAAGTGTGGTGGTGAGGTTGGGGAAGAGGTGGGATGGGATGGGGTCGAGCGCACAGGTGGTGAGGTGGGATTTGGAGAGGAGACAATTAAGTCCCCCTTCAGTGATGTTGGATAGGGAGGTTATGGGGTTTGGGCATTGGTCTGGTATACAAAGGGGTTGTGGTGGTTGAACAATATAGACTTGCCTTGTCTGGTCGATCTTATTTTTAAAGTGTGTGGCAAAGTCCTCAGCAGAGATGAGGAAGGTTGGAGGGGGCAGTGGGGGGCGGAGGAGGGAGTTAAATGTTTTGAATAACTGTTTGGGGTTGTGGGATAGGGAAGATACGAGGGTTGTGAAGTAGGTCTGTTTAGCAGAGGTGAGTGCAGATTTAAAAGCGAGTGTTGCTTGTTTGAATACAGTGAAGTCGTCTTGCGAGTGTGTTTTCTTCCAACGCCGCTCCGCAACCCTGGACACTTGCCTTAGCTTTTTGGTGGTGTTATTATGCCAAGGTTGTCTATTGATACGTCGCGCTCTGCCATGGACAAGAGGGGCAACCGTGTCAATAGCTGATGCAAGAGTGGCATTGTAGAAAGCAGCGGCACTGTCTGTGTCGTGGAGTGAGGATATGAATGCCAGTGGTAGGATGGAGTCAGAGAGTGTGTGGGTGTCTAGGTGTGCAAGGTTTCTGCGTGGGTGAGCATGTTGCTGGATATGGATGATTGGTGAGGAGGACAGGGATGACTAATCAAAGTCATTTTATGTTTGTGTGTGTGTGTAGCCCACTCACTATCTCCATCTATCCCCACCCCCTGAAGATGGCTGGACCATCATTGTAAATACATCATTGTAAATACACACCTGTACATTGTATCTCCCCCACCTCATTGTAGATTGTAAGCTCTCACGAGCATGTTCGTCTTATTTCACTTTAATTATTGTACTGTTAACGTTGTTACTTATGACTTTTGTGTTTGAAACTGTTAGGCTGTGTGCACACGTTGCGGTTTTTTCGCGTTTTTTCCCAATAAAAACGCTATAAAACTGCAAAAAAAACGCATACAATAAGCATCCCATCATTTAGAATGAATTTCGCATGTTTTGTGCACATGATGCGTTTTTTTCCGCGAAAAGAATGCATCGCGGTAAAAAACGCAGCATGTTCATTAATTTTGCGTATTTTTTTGCGGATTTCCCACTACAAAATGCATTGGGAAGTGTCTGGAAAAAAACGCGGAAAAAACGCATCAAAACCGCAGAAAAAACGCGGCAAAACCGCGGCAAAATCGCGGCAAAAACGCATGCGGTTTTCTTGCAGATTTCTTGCAGAAAATGTCTGGTTTTTCTCAGGAATTTTCTGCGAGAAATCCTGAACGTCTGCACATAGCCTTAAACTGTAAAGCACTGTGGAATATGTTGGCGCTATATAAGTAAAGATTATTATTATTATTAGCACTGCAGCCTTGAAGCGCTGGAGTCCTGGGTTCAAATCCCACCAAGGACAACATCTGCAAGGAGTTTGTATGTTCTCCCCATGTTTGCGTGGAAAAACACAGATCTTAATTTTCCAGACAACCATGTTTTTGAAAACCAAGGAGAGCTGACTTTTTATCTGTATATTGGCTTGTGAATTTGGGTGTTTGTGTCTGGTGGGTCAAGAAGACAGACTTGCAAACTGATATACTATCTAACATACTCTGTAAAGGTACCGTCACACTAAGCGACGCTGCAGCGATACCGACAATGATGTCGATCGCTGCAGCGTCGCTGTTTGGTCGCTGGAGAGCTGTCACACAGACAGCTCTCCAGCAACCAACGATCCCGAAGTCCCCGGTAACCAGGGTAAACTTCGGGTTACTAAGCGCAGGGCCGCGCTTAGTAACCCGATGTTTACCCTGGTTACCGTTGTAAATGTAAAAAAAAAACACTACATACTTACATTCCCGGTGTCTGGTCATGTCCCTCGCCTTCAGCTTCCCGCACTCACTGAGCGCCGGCCGTAACGTACAGCGGTGACGTCACCGCTGTGGTGTACTTTACAGCCGGCCGGCGCTCACCAGTCAGTGCGGGAAGCTGAAGGCAAGGGACATGACCAGACACCGGGAATGTAAGTATGTAGTGTTTTTTTTTTACATTTACAACGGTAACCAGGGTAAACATCGGGTTACTAAGCGCGGCCCTGCGCTTAGTAACCCGATGTTTACCCTGGTTACCAGTGAAGACATCGCTGAATCGGCGTCACACATGCCGATTCAGCGATGTCAGCGGGAGATCCAGCGACAAAATAAAGTGCTGGACTTTCCCCAGCGACCAACGATCTCCCAGCAGGGGCCTGATCGTTGGTCGCTGTCACACATAACGATATCGTTGCTACGTCACAAAAAGCAACGATATTGTTAACGATATCGTTATGTGTGACGGTACCTTAATAGTGTCTGTACATAGTGTGTGTTTAGCTTTGATTGATGGTGTGTGCTGATACGCTAATAGTGCATTATATTCTGGAACCAACTTGTTGACTTTGAAAGCAGAGAGGGAAAAACTGTGCAAATAGATTGAATGGTCAAAGGTGTAGTACATGATCACATCACGATTGTTTACCTTATCTTGATGTTGGACTGAATTACACTGGGTAATTCTAAAAATAGCTTACATGCCTTGGGTATAAAAAGACTCAGAGATCACATCACGGGAGCCGGAAGTAACCCAGAGCTACCAGCCAGACATTCTGCTAACCACCCAACAGACAAGAGAAAGGACCGCAGCCAATTCATCATGGCACCATCACGAGGGACACTGATCTTTGATTCTATAGGAAAAATCCTAGGGGTTTTCGGCTCCGGTTGGAAGGACACAGATCTAACATAGTAACATAGTAACATAGCTATTAAGGTTGAAGGAAGACTTTAAGTCCATCTAGTTCAACCCATAGCCTAACCTAACATGCCCTAACATGTTGATCCAGAGGAAGGCAAAAAAAACCATGTGGCAAATAGTAAGCTCCACTTTGGGGAAAAAATTCCTTCCCGACTCGACATATGGCAATCAGACTAGTTCCCTGGATCAATGCCCTATCAAGGAATCTCGTCTGTTATTATGCCTAAACCTTCCTTCCTCCAGATGTAGAGGATGCCCCCTTGTCCCTGTCTCAGGTCTAGGATTAAAAAGATCATCAGAAAGGTCATTGTACTGTCCCCTCATATATTTATACATTAAAATAAGATCACCCCTTAGTCTTCGTTTTCCTAGCTAAATAGCCCCAAGTGTAATAACCTATCTTGGTATTGCAGACCCCCCAGTCCTCTAATAACCTTGGTCGCTCTTCTCTGCACCCGCTCCAGTTCAGCTATGTCTTTCTTATACACCGGAGACCAGAACTGTGCACAGTATTCTAAGTGTGGTTGAATCAGAGACTTGTATAGAGGTAAAATTAAATTCTCCTCATGTGCATCTATGCCTCTTTTAATGCATCCCATTATTTTATTTGCCTTTGTAGCAGCTGCCTGACACTGGCCACTGAACATGAGTTTGTCATCCACCCATACACCCAGGTATTTTTCATTGATGGTTTTGCTCAGAGATTTAGAATTAAGCATATAATTATCCATCTTATTACTTCTACCCAAGTGCATGACCTTACATTTTTCCCCATTAAAGCTCATTTGCCATTTATCAGCCCAAGCTTCTAGTTTACATAAATCATCCTGTAATATAAAATTGTCCTCCTCTGTATTAATTACCCTGCAGAGTTTAGTGTCATCTGCAGATATTGAAATTCTGCTCTGAATGCCCCTACAAGGTCATTAATAAATATGCTAAAAAGAAGAGGGCCCAATACTGACCCCTGTGGTACCCCACTACTAACCGCGACCCAGTCCGAGTGTGCTCCATTAATAACCACCCTTTGTTTCCTATCCCTGAGCCAGCTCTTAACCCACTTACACATATTTTCCCCTATCCCCATTATTCTCATTTTATGTATCAACCTTTTGTGTGGCACCATATCAAAAGCTTTTGAAAAGTCCATATACACTACATCCACTGGGTTCCCTTGGTCCAGTCCGGAACTTACCTCTTCATAGAAGCTGATCAGATTAGTCTGACATGAACGGTCCCTAGTAAACCCATGCTGATACTGGGTCATGAGGTTATTCCTCTTCAGATACTCCAGTATAGCATCCCTTAGAATGCCCTCCACGATTTTACCCACAGTAGAGGTTAAGCTTACGGGCCCATAATTTCCGAGTTCAGTTTTTGTCCCCTTTTTGAATATTGGCACCACATTTGCTATACGCCAGTCCTGTGGTACAGACCCTGTTATTATGGAGTCTTTAAAGATTAAAAATAATGGTCTATATTATATATATTATAATCGGGGGTGTATCCCATCCGGGCCCGGTGATTTGTCAATTTTAGTGATTTTTAGACGCCGCCGCACTTCCTGCTGGGTTAAGCAGGTGAAATTCAATGGGGAATTTTTATCACTAGTCGTTTTGTCTGCCATGGGATTTTCTTGTGTAAATACTGATGAAAAAAAGTCATTTAGCATATTGGCTTTTTCCTCATCCTCATCCACCATTTCACCAAGACTATTTTTAAGGGGGCCAACACTATCATTTTTTAGTTTCTTACTATTTATGTAGTTAAAGAATATTTTGGGATTATTTTTACTCTCTCTGGTAATGAGTCTCTGTCTCAATCTTTGCTGCCTTGATTTGCATTTGCAGGTTTGGGACCCGCTGGTCGCCTGGTTCCATGGAGATGGTCAGATAAGCCAAGTGGTGACTCTCGTGTCAACTGGCTTTGGACCTTGTATGGACTCTATGGACAGTTCTTGGATATCTCCCTACGCTTGTCGTTACCTCTTCTCTGTGCGTATCATGGGTGGAATAGCGACCCTGGGAGCTCTGACATCATGTCAACTGGCTTTTGACCTTGTACGGACTCTATGGAAAGTCCTGTCATCTTCCTACGCTTGTCGATATCTCTTCTCTGTGTGTATATCACAGGTGGAATAGCGACCCTGGGAGCTCTGATATAACATCTACCATTATCCCAGCAAGACAACAGAAGAGTAAGACCCTGTCATGTGCACTATGTTGGGGTAATTGCTGAGATTGTTCTGTTTGCTATTGTGTATAAGCTTGGGCTGATAAATGGCAAATGAGCTTTAATGGGGATAAATGTAAGGTCATGCACTTGGGTAGAAGTAATAAGATGTATAACTATGCGCTTAATTCTAAAACTCTGGGCAAAACCGTCAATGAAAAAGACCTGGGTGTATGGGTGGATGACAAACTTACATTTAGTGGCCAGTGTCAGGCAGCTGCTACAAAGGCAAATTAAATAATCGGATGCATTAAAAGAGGCATAGATGCACATGAGGAGAATATAATTTTACCTCTATACAAGTCTCTGATTCAACCACACTTAGAATACTGTGCACAGTTCTGGTCTCCGGTGTATAAGAAAGACATAGCTGAACTGGAGCGGGTGCAGAGAAGAGCGACCAAGGTTATTAGAGGACTGGGGGGTCTGCAATACCAAGATAGGTTATTACACTTGGGGCTATTTAGCTAGGAAAAACGAAGACTAAGGGGTGATCTTATTTTAATGTATAAATATATGAGGGGACAGTACAATGACCTTTCTGATGATCTTTTTAATCCTAGACCTGAGACAGGGACAAGGGGGCATCCTCTACGTCTGGAGGAAAGAAGGTTTAGGCATAATAACAGACGCGGGTTCTCTACTGTAAGAGCAGTGAGACTATGGAACTCTCTGCCGTATGATGTTGTAATGAGTAGTGTTGAGCGATACCGTCCGATACTTGAAAGTATCGGTATCGGATAGTATCGGCCGATACCCGAAAAGTATCGGATATCGCCGATACCGATATCCGATACCAATACAAGTCAATGGGACACCAAGTATCGGAAGGTATCCTGATGGATCCCAGGGTCTGAAGGAGAGGAAACTCTCCTTCAGGCCCTGGGATCCATAGTGAGGTGTAAAATAAAGAATTAAAATAAAAAATATTGTTATATTCACCTCTCTGGCGGCCCCTGGAACATCACCGCGAGGAACCGGCGTCCGGCAGGCTTCTTTGTTCAAAATGAGCGCCTTTAGGACCTGCGGAATGACGTCGCGGCTTCTGATTGGTCGCGTGCCGCCCATGTGACCGCCACGCGACCAATCAGAAGACGCGACGTCATTCCACAGGTCCTAAAGGCGCTCATTCTAGGAATTTATCTGAGGAATGACGTCGCAGCTTCTGATTGGTCGCGTGGCGGTCACATGGGCGGCACGCGACCAATCAGAAGCCGCGACGTCATTCCGCAGGTCCTAAAGGCGCTCATTTTGAACAAAGAAGTCTGCCGGACACCGGTGACTCGCGGTGATGTTCCAGGGGCCGCCGGAGAGGTGAATATAACAATATTTTTTATTTTAATTCTTTATTTTACACCTCCGATACCGATACCCGATACCACAAAAATATACCCGATACTTGCGGTATCGGAATGCTCAACACTAGGGTTGAGCGAAACGGGTCGAACATTTTCAAAAGTCGCCGACTTTTGGCTAAGTCGGGGTTTCATGAAACCCGATCCGACCCCTGTGCGGGGTCGGCCATGCGGTACGCGACTTTCGCGCCAAAGTCGCGTTTCAATGACGCGAAAAGCGCCATTTCTCAGCCAATGAAGGTAAACGCAGAGTGTGGGCAGCGTGATGACATAGGTCCTGGTCCCCACCATCTTAGAGAAGGGCATTGCAGTGATTGGCTTGCTGTCTGCAACGTCACAGGGGCTATAAAGAGGCGTTCCCGCCGACCGCCATCTTACTGCTGCTGATCTGAGCTTAGGGAGAGGTTGCTGCCGCTTTGTCAGAAGCAGGGATAGCGTTAGGCAGGGTCCATTAACCACAAAACCGCTTGTGCTGCAGCGATTTGCACTGTCCAACACCACCCTCGGTGTGCAGGGACAGTGGAAGTTTTTTTTTTTTTTTTTTCCCCTCAGCGCTGTAGCTCATTGGGCTGCCCTAGAAGGCTCCCTGATAGCTGCATTGCTGTGTGTACGCCGCTGTGCAAACCAACTGCTTTTTTCAAAGCACAAATCCTCTTGTTCCTTCCTTTCTGCACAGCTATCTTTTTTGTTTGTCCACACTTTTTATTTCATTTGTGCATCAGTCCACTCCTTATTGCTGCCTGCCATACCTGGCTGAGATTACTGCAGGCAGGGAGATAGTAGCTGCCTGCCATACCTGGCTGAGATTACTGCAGGCAGGGAGATAGTAATTGTAGGACATTCCCTGTTTTTTTTTTTTTTTTTTTTTTTTTTGGTGGGAGATTAAGATTGGCAATTTGGCATTTCTGCTAGAGTGCCATCCCTGTGTGTGCCATCTCTCTCACATAGTGGGCCATAGAAAGCCTTTTCATTTTTCTGTATTTTTTTTTGTGGGGTGTATAAATTCTCCCTGATAAAAATACAGTGGGAGATTAATATTGGCCTTTGGGCTTGTGTGCCAGTTCTGAGTGTGCCATCTCTCTCACAAATAGTGGGCCATAGAAAGCCTATTTTATTTTTTTTGGGGTTTTATAAATTCTCCCTGAAAAAAAGGGAGATTAATATTGGCCTCTGGGCTTGTGTGCCAGTCCTGAGCGTGCCATCTGTGCCAGCCCTGAGCGTGCCATCTCTCTCACAAATAGTGGGCCATAGAAAGCCTATTTAATTTTTTTTTTGGTTTTATAAATTCTCCCTGAAAAAAAGGGAGATTAATATTGGCCTCTGGGCTTGTGTGCCAGTTGTGAGCGTGCCATCTGTGCCAGTCCTGAGCGTGCCATCTCTCTCACAAATAGTGGGCCATAGAAAGCCTATTTAATTTTTTTTTTGGTTTTATAAATTTTCCCTGAAAAAAGGGAGATTAATATTGGCCTCTGGGCTTGTGTGCCAGTTGTGAGCGTGCCATCTGTGCCAGTCCTGAGCGTGCCATCTCTCTCACAAATAATGGGCCATAGAAAGCCTATTTAAATATTTTTTTGGTTTTATAAATTCTCCCAGAAAAAAAGGGAGATTAATATTGGCCTCTGGGCTTCTGTGCCAGTCCTGAGCGTGCCATCTGTGCCAGTCCTGAGCGTCCCATCTCTCTCACAAATAGTGGGCCATAGAAAGCCTATTTAATTTTTTTTTTGGTTTTATAAATTTTCCCTGAAAAAAGGGAGATTAATATTGGCCTCTGGGCTTGTGTGCCAGTTGTGAGCGTGCCATCTGTGCCAGTCCTGAGCGTGCCATCTCTCTCACAAATAGTGGGCCATAGAAAGCCTATTTAAATATTTTTTTGGTTTTATAAATTCTCCCAGAAAAAAAGGGAGATTAATATTGGCCTCTGGGCTTCTGTGCCAGTCCTGAGCGTGCCATCTGTGCCAGTCCTGAGCGTCCCATCTCTCTCACAAATAGTGGGCCATAGAAAGCCTATTTAATTTTTTTTTTGGTTTTATAAATTTTCCCTGAAAAAAGGGAGATTAATATTGGCCTCTGGGCTTGTGTGCCAGTTGTGAGCGTGCCATCTGTGCCAGTCCTGAGCGTGCCATCTCTCTCACAAATAGTGGGCCATAGAAAGCCTATTTAATTTTTTTTTTGGTTTTATAAATTTTCCCTGAAAAAAGGGAGATTAATATTGGCCTCTGGGCTTGTGTGCCAGTTGTGAGCGTGCCATCTGTGCCAGTCCTGAGCGTGCCATCTCTCTCACAAATAGTGGGCCATAGAAAGCCTATTTAAATATTTTTTGGGTTTTATAAATTCTCCCAGAAAAAAAGGGAGATTAATATTGGCCTCTGGGCTTCTGTGCCAGTCCTGAGCGTGCCATCTGTGCCAGTCCTGAGCGTCCCATCTCTCTCACAAATAGTGGGCCATAGAAAGCCTATTTTTTTTTTTTGGGGGGTTTTAGAAATTCTCCCTGGAAAAAAAAAGGGAGATTAATATTGCCCTTTGGGCTTGTGTGCCAGTACTAAGCGTTCCATCTCTCTCTCTCTCTCTTAGTCAGTGGGCCATAGAACGCCTATTTTTGGTTTTATTTGTTTTCTAAATTCTCCCTGAAAAAATCATTTTATTTTATTTGGTTTCTAAATTCTTCCTGATAAAATCATATTTTTTTTATTATTTTTTTTTCTAAAGTCTCCCTGAAAAAAAAAAAAAAAAACAACCAAAAAAAACAGTGGGAGATTAATATTGGCCTTTCTGCTTGTGTGCCAGTCTTGACTCCTGGGTGTGCCATCTCTCTCTCTCTCTCTCTCTCTCTCTCTCTCTCTCCAATTGTGGTCCATAGAAAGCCTATATTTTTTTTCCTTGATTTGGGTTCCAAAATCTACCAGAGAAAATAACTCCATCAATCATTGGTAGAAAAATATTGGCCTCTGGGCTTGTGTGCCACTCCTGATTCCTGTGTGCGTCATCTCTCAGTCAGTGGGCCATAGAACGCCTATTTTTGGTTTTATTTGTTTTATAAATTCTCCCTGAAAAAATCATTTTATTTTATTTGGTTTCTAAATTCTTCCTGATAAAATCATATTTTTTTTATTATTTTTTTTTCTAAAGTCTCCCTGAAAAAAAAAAAAAAAAACAACCAAAAAAAACAGTGGGAGATTAATATTGGCCTTTCTGCTTGTGTGCCAGTCTTGACTCCTGGGTGTGCCATCTCTCTCTCTCTCTCTCTCTCTCTCTCTCTCCAATTGTGGTCCATAGAAAGCCTATATTTTTTTTCCTTGATTTGGGTTCCAAAATCTACCAGAGAAAATAACTCCATCAATCATTGGTAGAAAAATATTGGCCTCTGGGCTTGTGTGCCACTCCTGATTCCTGTGTGCGTCATCTCTCAGTCAGTGGGCCATAGAACGCCTATTTTTGGTTTTATTTGTTTTATAAATTCTCCCTGAAAAAATCATTTTATTTTATTTGGTTTCTAAATTCTTCCTGATAAAATCATATTTTTTTTATTATTTTTTTTTCTAAAGTCTCCCTGAAAAAAAAAAAAAAAAACAACCAAAAAAAACAGTGGGAGATTAATATTGGCCTTTCTGCTTGTGTGCCAGTCTTGACTCCTGGGTGTGCCATCTCTCTCTCTCTCTCTCTCTCTCTCTCTCTCTCTCTCCAATTGTGGTCCATAGAAAGCCTATATTTTTTTTCCTTGATTTGGGTTCCAAAATCTACCAGAGAAAATAACTCCATCAATCATTGGTAGAAAAATATTGGCCTCTGGGCTTGTGTGCCACTCCTGATTCCTGTGTGCGTCATCTCTCAGTCAGTGGGCCATAGAACGCCTATTTTTGGTTTTATTTGTTTTATAAATTCTCCCTGAAAAAATCATTTTATTTTATTTGGTTTCTAAATTCTTCCTGATAAAATCATATTTTTTTTATTATTTTTTTTTCTAAAGTCTCCCTGAAAAAAAAAAAAAAAAAACAACCAAAAAAAACAGTGGGAGATTAATATTGGCCTTTCTGCTTGTGTGCCAGTCTTGACTCCTGGGTGTGCCATCTCTCTCTCTCTCTCTCTCTCTCTCTCTCTCTCCAATTGTGGTCCATAGAAAGCCTATATTTTTTTTCCTTGATTTGGGTTCCAAAATCTACCAGAGAAAATAACTCCATCAATCATTGGTAGAAAAATATTGGCCTCTGGGCTTGTGTGCCACTCCTGATTCCTGTGTGCGTCATCTCTCACTCAGTGGCCCATAGAAAGCATATAGTTTGTAACATTTGTTTTCTAAATTCTCCCTGCAAAAATCAATTTTTTTTTTTTGGGGGGGTTTCTAAAGTGTTCCTGAAAAAAATAAAAATAAAAAAAAAATAATAGTGTGACATTAATATTAACATTTGTGCTTCAGTGACAGTCCTGCGTGTGGGGCATCTCTCTAATTTGCAGCCACCAAAAAAAGAGTGTGTAACATTGGGCCTGATTTTCGCTGTGGTCTCACCAACCTGTAAAGGGGTAGCTAAATCATACTGAAGTTATAGCTCACCGTGTAAGTTGTGTGACTGCAACAAATAACGTTAGTTTGGTTACGTTTTTAAAACAATGAGGAAGTCTAGTGGAAGAGGTCGTGGCCGGGGGCGTTCATTGTCAGCTGGTAATGAGGGTAGTGGTAGTGGTGGAGCATCAGGTGGTCGTGGGGAAAAAAATATTGCACCTAAGTCTGGAGCTGTGGAGCCAGGTTCGTCGTCCGGCTACACAAGGCCTCGAACGCTCCCTTTTCTGGGATTAGGAAAACCGCTTTTAAAGCCGGAGCAGCAAGAGCAAGTTTTGGCTTATCTTGCTGACTCAGCCTCTAGCTCTTTTGCCTCCTCTCGTGAAACTGGTAAAAGTAAAAGCAGCGCGTCGTTAGTGGATGTTCACGGTCAGGGACAAGTCACTTCCTTGTCCTCTTCAGCAAAAACAACAACAGAGAAGAATGCAGCAGGCGACACAACGGGTTACTCCATGGAGCTCTTTACACATACCGTCCCTGGCTTAGAAAGTGAAGCAGTTAACAGTCCATGCCCATTACAAATTGAATCTGACATGGAGTGCACTGACGCACAGCCACAGCCAGACTACTATGCTGGTCCTTTGACTCAGACCACAACATTGCCCTCGCAGGGTGCTGATCAAGAATCAGACCCTGATGAGACTATGTTGCCCCATCACGAACGCTATACCACCGAACGACACGGTGACACAGACGAAGTTGCGCAGGAGGTACAAGAAGAGTTATTAGATGACCCAGTTCTTGACCCCGATTGGCAGCCATTGGGGGAACAGGGTGCAGGCGGCAGCAGTTCTGAAGCAGAGGAGGAGGAGGGGCCGCAGCAGGCATCAACATCGCCACAGGTTCCATCTGCCGGGCCCGTATCTTGCCCAAAACGCGTGGCAAAGCCAAAACCTGGTGGAGGACAGCGTGGCCATCCGGTTAAAGCTCAGTCTGCAATGCCTGAAAAGGTATCCGATGCTAGAAAGAGTGCAGTCTGGCATTTTTTTAAACAACATCCAATTGATCAGCGCAAAGTCATCTGTCAAAAATGTTCTACTTCCTTAAGCAGAGGTCAGAATCTGAAAAGTCTCAATACTAGTTGCATGCATAGACATTTAACCACCATGCATTTGAAAGCTTGGACTAACTACCAAACGTCCCTTAAGGTTGTTGCACCCTCGGCCAATGAAGCTAGTCATCAACGCAACATCCCTTCCGGCAGTGTAGGACCACCATTTAGCGCACCACCTGCTGTATCTGTGCAGGTATCTTTGCCAGGCCAAAGCAGTCAGGGTCAGGGAATCACCAGTTTCGTAGTAGGAAACACTGCATCTAGGGCACCGGCGGCAACAATACCATCTCCCACCGTCTCTCAGTCTGCCATGTCCACCGGCACCCCCGCTAGTTCCACGATCTCCATCTCTCCAGTCCAGCTCACCCTACATGAGACTATGGTTAGAAAAAGGAAGTACTTAGCCTCGCATCCGCGTACACAGGGTTTGAACGCCCACATAGCTAGACTAATCTCGTTAGAGATGATGCCCTACCGGTTAGTTGAAAGCGAAGCTTTCAAAGACCTGATGGACTACGCTGTACCACGCTACGAGCTACCCAGTCGACACTTTTTTTCCAGAAAAGCCATCCCAGCCCTCCACCAGCATGTTAAAGAGCGCATCGTCCATGCACTCAGGCAATCTGTGAGCACAAAGGTGCACCTGACAACAGATGCATGGACCAGTAGGCATGGCCAGGGACGTTACGTGTCCATCACGGCACACTGGGTAAATGTGGTGGATTCAGGGTCCACAGGGGACAGCAAGTTTGGGACAGTTCTGCCTAGCCCACGGTCTAGTAAACAGTTGTCTGTAGCCGTTCGCACCCCCTCCTCCTCCTCCTCCTCCTCGTCCTCCTGCAGAAGCAAGAGCTCGTCCACAGACCGCAGTCGCACAAACACTCCATCCGCACCTGCCACTGTTGCACACCAGGTCTCCCATTATGGGGCAGCTACTGGCATACGTCAGCAGGCTGTATTGGCTATGAAGTGTTTGGGCGACAATAGACACACCGCGGAAGTTCTGTCCGAGTTCTTGCAGCAAGAAACGCAGTCGTGGCTGGGCACTGTAGATCTTGAGGCAGGCAAGGTAGTGAGTGATAACGGAAGGAATTTCATGGCTGCCATCTCCCTTTCCCAACTGAAACACATTCCTTGCCTGGCTCACACCTTAAACCTGGTGGTGCAGTGCTTCCTGAAAAGTTATCCGGGGTTATCCGACCTGCTCCTCAAAGTGCGTGGACTTTGCGCACATATCCGCCGTTCGCCTGTACACTCCAGCCGTATGCAGACCTATCAGCGTTCTTTGAACCTTCCCCAGCATCGCCTAATCATAGACGTTGCAACAAGGTGGAACTCAACACTGCACATGCTTCAGAGACTGTGCGAACAGAGGCGGGCTGTTATGTTTTTGTGGGAGGATACACATACACGGGCAGGCAGTAGGATGGCAGACATGGAGTTGTCAGGTGTGCAGTGGTCGAAGATTCAAGACATGTGTCAAGTCCTTCAGTGTTTTGAGGAATGCACACGGCTGGTTAGTGCAGACAACGCCATAATAAGCATGAGCATCCCCCTAATGCGTCTGCTGATGCAAAGTTTGACGCACATAAAGGATCAGGCGTCTGCACCAGAGGAAGAGGAAAGCCTTGATGACAGTCAGCGATTGTCTGGTCAGGGCAGTGTACATGACGAGGTACCGGGCGAAGAGGAGGTGGAGGATGAGGAGGATGATGGGGATGAGTATATTTTTAATGAGGAAGCTTTCCCGGGGGCACGGGAAATTGGTGGCGTGGCAAGGCCGGGTTCTGTTTTTTTGAGGGACACAAGTGACGTAGATTTGCCTGCAACTGCCCCTCAACCAAGCACAACCGCAGATTTGACAACGGGAACTTTGGCCCACATGGCGGATTATGCCTTGCGTATCCTCAAAAGGGACACACGCATTACAAAAATGATGAACGATGACGATTACTGGTTGGCCTGCCTCCTTGATCCTCGCTATAAAGGCAAATTGCAAAATATTATGCCACATGAGAACTTGGAACTAATATTAGCAACAAAACAATCAACTCTTGTTGACCGTTTGCTTCTGGCATTCCCTGCACACAGCGCCCGTGATCGTTCTCACACGAGCTCCAGGGGCCAGCAGACCAGAGGTGTTAGAGGGGCAGAAATCAGAAGTGGCGTTGGCCAGAGGGGTTTTCTGACCAGGTTGTGGAGTGATTTTTCTATGACCGCAGACAGGACAGGTACTGCAGCATCAATTCAAAGTGACAGGAGACAACATTTGTCCAGTATGGTTACAAACTATTTTTCATCCCTTATCGACGTTCTCCCTCAACCGTCATTCCCATTTGATTACTTGGCATCCAAATTAGACACCTGGCCAGAATTGGCAGAATATGCATTGCAGGAGCTTGCTTGCCCGGCAGCTAGTGTCCTATCAGAAAGAGTATTCAGTGCTGCAGGTTCAATACTAACAGAAAAAAGGACTCGTCTGGCTACCCAAAATGTAGATGATCTAACCTTCATTAAAATGAACCACAACTGGATTTCAAAATCTTTTGCCCCACCCTGCCCGGCTGACACCTAGCTTTCCTATGAAAAGGTCTTGCCTGTGGACTATTCTGAATGACTTTTCCAATCTCGTAATTTTCTTCACCTGATTGTCCAGCATACGACATGTTTCCACCTCACGAAATGGCCAAACTCCCCACACGGGGCCGTGCTATCGCCACTTTGCGCTTGGACCCTTGAGAGTGCTGTTTGTCTGAAGAGGTGGGTGTGGCCGCTTTTGGTCGACGGCACTGCCACTGGGTCCCTCATAGTACAATAAAGTGTCTCTGGCGGTGGTGGTGCGCACCCAACGTCAGACACACCGTTGTAATATGAGGGGCCCTGTGCCTGTACCGCCGGCCACAAGCCAGTTCCCCCCCCCCAGCTCAAACAGTGCTCTACCACTAGCAAAATTATCTCTCACAGCTTCACCAATGTGTAGTCTAGGCGCTGACATCCTTCAATGCCTGGCACTGACAATACCATTGTTTTGACATTTTTGTTATGTTAGGCCTTCGAAGCCTGTCTGCGGTCCCTTCTTTCTACAACTACTACACTGACCAGGCCACTGCTGGCCGTGTTACCCTGGAACCAATTTAAAAGTGCCTACAGTCAGCCCAATTTTGTTATGTTAGGCCTTCGAAGACTGTCTGCCGTCACTCCTTCCACTAGACTTCCACTGACCATACACTGCTGCCCATGTACCCCTGGAACCAATTTAAAATTGCCTACAGCCAGCCCAATTTTTTTATTTTAGGCCTTCGATGCCTGTCTGCGGTCCATTCTTTCAACTACTACTACACTGACCAGGGCACTGCTGCCCAAGTACCCCTGGAACCAATTTAAAATTGACTACAGCCATGTGTTAATATTTTAGGCCTTCGATGCCTGTCTGTGGTCACTCCTTCCACTAGGCCTCCACTGACCACACCACTGCTGCCCGTGTACCCCTGGAACCAATTTAAAATTGACTACAGCCATGTGTGATTATTTTAGGCCTTCGATGCCTGTCTGCGGTCACTCCTTCCACTAGGCCTCCACTGACCACACCACTGCTGCCCGTGTACCCCTGGAACCAATTTAAAATTGCCTACAGCCAGCCCAATTTTTTTATTTTAGGCCTTCGATGCCTGTCTGCGGTCCATTCTTTCAACTACTACTACACTGACCAGGGCACTGCTGCCCAAGTACCCCTGGAACCAATTTAAAATTGACTACAGCCATGTGTTAATATTTTAGGCCTTCGATGCCTGTCTGTGGTCACTCCTTCCACTAGGCCTCCACTGACCACACCACTGCTGCCCGTGTACCCCTGGAACCAATTTAAAATTGCCTACAGCCATGTGTGATTATTTTAGGCCTTCGATGCCTGTCTGCGGTCACTCCTTCCACTAGGCCTCCACTGACCACACCACTGCTGCCCGTGTACCCCTGGAACCAATTTAAAATTGCCTACAGCCAGCCCAATTTTTTTATTTTAGGCCTTCGATGCCTGTCTGCGGTCCATTCTTTCAACTACTACTACACTGACCAGGGCACTGCTGCCCGTGTACCCCTGGAACCAATTTAAAATTGCCTACAGCCATGTGTTATTATTTTAGGCCTTCGATGCCTGTCTGCGGTCACTCCTTCCACTAGGCCTCCACTGACCACACCACTGCTGCCCGTGTACCCCTGGAACCAATTTAAAATTGCCTACAGCCAGCCCAATTTTTTTATTTTAGGCCTTCGATGCCTGTCTGCGGTCCATTCTTTCAACTACTACTACACTGACCAGGGCACTGCTGCCCAAGTACCCCTGGAACCAATTTAAAATTGACTACAGCCATGTGTGATTATTTTAGGCCTTCGATGCCTGTCTGCGGTCACTCCTTCCACTAGGCCTCCACTGACCACACCACTGCTGCCCGTGTACCCCTGGAACCAATTTAAAATTGCCTACAGCCAGCCCAATTTTTTTATTTTAGGCCTTCGATGCCTGTCTGCGGTCCATTCTTTCAACTACTACTACACTGACCAGGGCACTGCTGCCCGTGTACCCCTGGAACCAATTTAAAATTGCCTACAGCCATGTGTTATTATTTTAGGCCTTCGATGCCTGTCTGCGGTCACTCCTTCCACTAGGCCTCCACTGACCACACCACTGCTGCCCGTGTACCCCTGGAACCAATTTAAAATTGCCTACAGCCAGCCCAATTTTTTTATTTTAGGCCTTCGATGCCTGTCTGCGGTCCATTCTTTCAACTACTACTACACTGACCAGGGCACTGCTGCCCAAGTACCCCTGGAACCAATTTAAAATTGACTACAGCCATGTGTTAATATTTTAGGCCTTCGATGCCTGTCTGTGGTCACTCCTTCCACTAGGCCTCCACTGACCACACCACTGCTGCCCGTGTACCCCTGGAACCAATTTAAAATTGACTACAGCCATGTGTGATTATTTTAGGCCTTCGATGCCTGTCTGCGGTCACTCCTTCCACTAGGCCTCCACTGACCACACCACTGCTGCCCGTGTACCCCTGGAACCAATTTAAAATTGCCTACAGCCAGCCCAATTTTTTTATTTTAGGCCTTCGATGCCTGTCTGCGGTCCATTCTTTCAACTACTACTACACTGACCAGGGCACTGCTGCCCAAGTACCCCTGGAACCAATTTAAAATTGACTACAGCCATGTGTTAATATTTTAGGCCTTCGATGCCTGTCTGTGGTCACTCCTTCCACTAGGCCTCCACTGACCACACCACTGCTGCCCGTGTACCCCTGGAACCAATTTAAAATTGCCTACAGCCATGTGTGATTATTTTAGGCCTTCGATGCCTGTCTGCGGTCACTCCTTCCACTAGGCCTCCACTGACCACACCACTGCTGCCCGTGTACCCCTGGAACCAATTTAAAATTGCCTACAGCCAGCCCAATTTTTTTATTTTAGGCCTTCGATGCCTGTCTGCGGTCCATTCTTTCAACTACTACTACACTGACCAGGGCACTGCTGCCCGTGTACCCCTGGAACCAATTTAAAATTGCCTACAGCCATGTGTTATTATTTTAGGCCTTCGATGCCTGTCTGCGGTCACTCCTTCCACTAGGCCTCCACTGACCACACCACTGCTGCCCGTGTACCCCTGGAACCAATTTAAAATTGCCTACAGCCAGCCCAATTTTTTTATTTTAGGCCTTCGATGCCTGTCTGCGGTCCATTCTTTCAACTACTACTACACTGACCAGGGCACTGCTGCCCAAGTACCCCTGGAACCAATTTAAAATTGACTACAGCCATGTGTGATTATTTTAGGCCTTCGATGCCTGTCTGCGGTCACTCCTTCCACTAGGCCTCCACTGACCACACCACTGCTGCCCGTGTACCCCTGGAACCAATTTAAAATTGCCTACAGCCAGCCCAATTTTTTTATTTTAGGCCTTCGATGCCTGTCTGCGGTCCATTCTTTCAACTACTACTACACTGACCAGGGCACTGCTGCCCGTGTACCCCTGGAACCAATTTAAAATTGCCTACAGCCATGTGTTATTATTTTAGGCCTTCGATGCCTGTCTGCGGTCACTCCTTCCACTAGGCCTCCACTGACCACACCACTGCTGCCCGTGTACCCCTGGAACCAATTTAAAATTGCCTACAGCCAGCCCAATTTTTTTATTTTAGGCCTTCGATGCCTGTCTGCGGTCCATTCTTTCAACTACTACTACACTGACCAGGGCACTGCTGCCCAAGTACCCCTGGAACCAATTTAAAATTGACTACAGCCATGTGTTAATATTTTAGGCCTTCGATGCCTGTCTGCGGTCACTCCTTCCACTAGGCCTCCACTGACCACACCACTGCTGCCCGTGTACCCCTGGAACCAATTTAAAATTGCCTACAGCCAGCCCAATTTTTTTATTTTAGGCCTTCGATGCCTGTCTGCGGTCCATTCTTTCAACTACTACTACACTGACCAGGGCACTGCTGCCCGTGTACCCCTGGAACCAATTTAAAATTGCCTACAGCCATGTGTTATTATTTTAGGCCTTCGATGCCTGTCTGTGGTCCCTCCTTCCACTAGGCCTCCACTGACCTGTCTACTGCGGCCCGTGTACCCCTTGAACCAACCTAATAAAATATTTAAAAAATTAATTTGATTATAAAAAATAAGATCGTGTTGAGATCTCAAATGCAGACATTTTAACAATCAAAACAAACACACAACAAATATCTGGAACTGTACTACAAAGGTCCAACAGCTACAATTTCTTTCTCCTGCAAGAAGTTAACTGAAAGTTTTTTGGAGTTGTTAACACAGATATGGCATCCACCGAGTGTTGTCCTGTCGCGTCTCCTTTAAATTATTTCCAATAAGATGTTAAACTATTATCTTAATAAAATCAATAATTAAAAAAATAATTGAGTAAGTCAAAAGCACATTGCAAATAAACATTAATTACAAATCAAGAAGCATGGCGCGTCCGAGGGTGAGTAGATACCGAATAAGAATATAATCACCCTCGGACGCGCAATGCTTATTTACAACAGCCTTCCTTCCTAAGAATCAGCCCTTCCGTGGTGTAGAGAGAGGTTGTTGTTACACTCCAAGGTGTTCCCCAGGTTGCCTTTCCTGAGCTTCGATCTTCCGGCTCTCGTTTAGTAGCTGTTGGAAACTACGCTGCATTAGGCCTACTAATTGTGTATGGGTGAAACAGTGGCGCATCTGCGGTCCCTCCTTCCACTAGGCCTCCACTGACCTGTCTACTGCGGCCCGTGTACCCCTTGAACCAACCTAATAAAATATTTAAAAAATTAATTTGATTATAAAAAATAAGATCGTGTTGAGATCTCAAATGCAGACATTTTAACAATCAAAACAAACACACAACAAATATCTGGAACTGTACTACAAAGGTCCAACAGCTACAATTTCTTTCTCCTGCAAGAAGTTAACTGAAAGTTTTTTGGAGTTGTTAACACAGATATGGCATCCACCGAGTGTTGTCCTGTCGCGTCTCCTTTAAATTATTTCCAATAAGATGTTAAACTATTAATTTAATAAAATCAATAATTAAAAAAATAATTGAGTAAGTCAAAAGCACATTGCAAATAAACATTAATTACAAATCAAGAAGCATGGCGCGTCCGAGGGTGAGTAGATACCGAATAAGAATATAATCACCCTCGGACGCGCAATGCTTATTTACAACAGCCTTCCTTCCTAAGAATCAGCCCTTCCGTGGTGTAGAGAGAGGTTGTGTTACACTCCAAGGTGTTCCCCAGGTTGCCTTTCCTGAGCTTCGATCTTCATGCTCTCGTTTAGTAGGTGTCGGAAAGTAGGCTGCATTAGGCCTACAAATTGGGTATGGGGTGGAGAGAGATGGTGTGTTACACTCCAAGGTGTTCCCCAGGTTTCCTTGCCATTGCTTCGGTCTTCCGACTCTCGTTTAGTAGTTGTAGAAAAGTACACAGCATTAGGCCTACAAAATGGGTATGGGGTAGAGAGAGATGGTGTGTTACACTCCAAGGTGTTCCCCAGGTTGCCTTTCCTGAGCTTCTATCTTCAGGCTCTCATTAAATTGTGGTTAAATGGAACAACTGCATTTGGCGTACTAGTTGGTTTGGGGCCTACTATCGGTGTCTGCCACTCCTTGCTGTTCTCCTGGTTTCCTGTCCTGAAATTCCATTTTCAGCCTCTCGTTAAGTAGTTGTTAATGTTAGACTGCATTTGGCCTACTAGTTGGGTTGGGGCCTACTATCGGTGTCTGCCACTCCTTGCTGTTCTCCTCCACTGAACAAAGCTGTGCCGCCTGTTTACTACGGTTGCCAATTTTGAACTGCATTTCGACTACTTACTGATTTGGCCCTACTCTCTGTGTCAGCCTCTCATTCCAGTTGTCCTCCACTGCAATGCCCCCTGGTTATTCCTGTGTTACCAATTTTGAACTGCATTTAGCCCACTTTCTTCTTTGGGCCTATATCTGTGTTTCCACTTCATCGTGCCCATTGCCCAGCCAGTGATAGATGAGTCTGCTGGTACATTGACCCATAACGCAACATTCCCCGTGCACGCTACACAACAACATTGTGACCCTGCTGAAAGTCAGGTTGCTCTTCCCGCATACCATACCACCTTACACGGGGACAAAGAGGAAGGTGCAGATGAAAGTGCAGGTTCCTTCATCAGGTGGGGGGAGGAATACTAGTTGGCGACGTCACTGGCACAGGGCCTCTCATAGTACGCAAAAGTGTTGCTGCCGGTGGGAGGCGCCCCCGCCGTGCAAACACACCGCTGTACTTTGAGGGGCCCTGTGCCAGTGCCAATGCCAACGAGTGGGCCCCCCCTGCTTGCTCAGGATCACAGCACTTGCAAAGTTGAAATACTTACCTCTCCCTGCTCCACTGCCGTGACGTGGTCCAGATTTACTGGGCCCACTAATTACTTGAACCAGCCCTACCCCCCACAACTTTAGCCAAATGACCCCCAATTTCAAATGCCTTCCAATTATTATAAGGTAAATTACGCTTGACAAGCTTCATTAAGAAGAATGGATGGTTTTGACATTAAAATGGGCACTCTAGGTGTTTTCCTGGCCCCCACTCACTGCCGACTATGCTGCCCCATTGACTTGCATTGGGTTTCGTGTTTCGGTCGATCCCGACTTTACGTCATAATCGGCCGATTTCACTCGACCCGACTTTGGACATAGTCGGGTTTCGCAAAACCCGGCTCGACTCTAAAAAGGTCAAGGTCGCTCAACTCTACTCAACACTAGTAATGAGTGATTCATTACTAAATTTTAAGAGGGGATTGGATGCCTTTCTTGAAAAGTATAATGTTACAGGGTATATATACTAGATTCCTTGATAGGGCGTTGATCCAGGGAACTAGTCTGATTGCCGTATGTGGAGTCGGGAAGGAGCTTACTCTTTGCCACATTGGTTTTTTTCCTCTGGATCAACATGTTAGGGCATGTTAGGTTAGGCTATGGGTTGAACTAGATGGACTTAAAGTCTTCCTTCAACCTTAATAACTATGTTACTATGTTACTATATCACACAATTCACATTCTAGGTATATTAGTGTGAAAATTGTATGTGGTATGTGTTCTAGGTGTGAGTATTGTGAAAGGTATACAGTATACCATTCACAACTAGAATACATACTGCCTAAACCATTCACACCTGGAACACATACATCATACTTAGACACACATACATCATACAGTACATTAGACACACCTAGAACACTTACTGCACACCAATCTCACTTAGAAAACATAATGTATACACCGTTTACAGCTAGAATGTACATCACATACACGGTCATGATTCATTATGGGATTTGTGGCAGCTCTGGTTCTGTTGTAATTTAAATATTTTTCCTTTTGGTCCAACAAGAGTTAATGTCAGTCTCTTGCTGGCACCTGCTTTTTGGCTGGCCAGCTGATGTTGGTTGGTAACCACTCCCGCATCCTTTAAATAGTCACATGACCCATTAGCTGATGGTTGGTAATAGAGTTATTCTATGCAGATTAGCTTGGAGTGAGGAGCACTCTTGCGTGGGTGGAGTAGCTGCTGCTGCTGTGGGAGTTTGGATTCCTGGTGCCGTATTCTCTGCTGCTTTGGAGCTTAGCAGCAGAGCCTGAATCTGAGAATGTATTCCCTTATCTTTGTCTGTCCCGTGTTTGTTACTTCCCCTGTGTTTTTACCATCTGCAGTAGTGAGGCTAGCGTCCTTGCCGGCCAGTGCACTAGCCAGGGTATATGGAGGTGACAATCAGAAACTAGGCACATGAAAGTAGCCGGGGGAAGGACCCCGATAGGGGATTAGGGGAGCTTATGGACAAGCACAGATTGGTGTCAGGAGGTGTCCCATCTCTCGCTCCCTACCATTAGGGCCTTACTCTTTATTTTCCATTCTGTCATAGTTTGCTTTGTCACTTACCCGTGCCCGAGTGTGACATACACTATTCACAACTAATCCATTCAAATAATCTATTTATATTCCAAAGTTGTATGACAATTTTTGGCTCATGGTACAAACATTTTTTGCTTTACCTCTTAACTTCTCCAGTGGATCATGGCAGCCTTCCACTTCCCCAGCAAAGAATCGATCACAGTCAAAAAAGTAAGGCCATGCCATGTCAATAGCATCGAAGGCAGGCAGGCAATTTTTCTTTAACGTTTCACATACATTCCGACATGGTTTTAAAATCTTGTTCTTTTCACATTTTGGAGCCAGAACAGAACATCCCACAAGTCTGAGGTCAGGGTTACATTCTCCTTGAAGCAAATTGTCAAGAACACTCAACAGAATGTACTCAGCGCTATACTCAACGTCTCCCCTGGATCGATGGTCTAATAAATTGGGAAACATTGTTTTGCTGTAGGGTAAATCATCACAATATCCCAGGAAATTATCTGTGCAGGTTCCTAGAAAGAGGAAAACAAAAAGCAGATTAGATGTGAAATCCATGCAAGAGATTTCTGTAATTTTTTCTTTTTGGTATCAAGTTCACATTCTACTTAACTCTTTCTAGTGGTTCATTAGAAACATATTTAATTAATATGGTTCACCAGCTGAGTATGGTACAATAAAGGCAAAGCATTATGGGAGAAATGCTTACACAGTAGCTCTCTTGAGGAATAAAAGAAACTATCTTGCAACTACCACCTTCCTTGGAGAGGTAATTACCCTATGAGCAAGGTCTTGCAACATGATCAGAGATAAATAACAAGCCAAAAACACATTTACAGACCACCTGTTCCAGGGTATTTGCCCCTCATCAGTGAAGAGTAGAATCTGTCTGACTGAATGTAACAACTTTGAGGCAATGTGGAAAAAAAAATACTGGTTCTCCTTAAATAGATCAGCTGAATATTGAGTCATAGAAGACTTCCCGGGAGAAAAATATGCAAATTAGCTCTCTTGCAGAACAAAAGAATCTCACAAGTACCACCTAGGAGGTCTGACCCTTTTATGAGCTTTGCAACATGATCAAGGAAATGCTTAGTGTGGTGATAGCCCTACCTGAGTGGGTTGGGGGACGCTCACTTGGCACGGGATTAAAGCACTCAGGCACGGTTGCTCCACGTAAACAGTAGAGATGAGCGGTGTTCGAGTCGAACTGTTCGCCAATTTCAAATTTGAGCTGTTTTGGGCGGTGTTCGATTCGTTCGTCGAACTTGAACAATTTGCTTAAAATTCGGCTGTTCGAGTTTCTGTTCGATAACTGTTCGTTCACCAAAAGCCTCGCTTGATTTGCACATTAAACCTGTTTATCATTGTTAATAGACTGTTTCAGTGTGTAGTGGGTGGGGGGGTGGGGGATAGATCTGTGCTGAAATAACGCCGATCTCCTTTTTTTTTTTTTTCTTTCCCGCATTTACAGTGGAGCGGTGCAGTCTCTCAGCCTATCAGCAGTGCACACACACAGCAATGTGCATGTGATGCACACAAGCAAGGGCATGTGTCATTAGCTGAGTATGTCACATATCCTTGCCCTATAAGAACCAGCCATTTGCCCCGTCGCCACCATTTCCTCACTGCTGCAGCTTAGTGTTAGACGGCACCGCTGCTGCTGTGGGCGCTATACAGACTAAGAGTGTTTTTTGGGAGCGAATTTACAGAGAGATAGGTTTAGGGAGTCGGGAGTCGGGATTAGTTGTAATAACAGCCCTTCTCAGGGTAGGTTACAGCAGTTCCTAGCACTTTATGCCAGGCAGGTCTGTGCCAGTGCTGTGCAAGTGTTTGTCACAGCATTTGGTGTAATCAAATCCTTTTGGGCTAGTAGCATTGTCTGGTAGTCATCTGAGTAGCCTGCCTGTGAAGCTAGCTACACCACCTGTGTGTCTAAATTTATACTGTATCTAACCCAGGAAATCGTTTTGGGCTTAGTAGCAGTGTCTGCACGTCAGCGGAGTAGTCCACCTGTGAAGCTAGCTACGCCGCCTGTGTATCTACATTTTTTCTGCATCTAACCCAGTAAATAGTTTTGGGCCTAGGAGCAGTGTCTGCACTTCAGCGGAGTAGCCCGCCCACACAATAGTATACAGCATAGCCCACATAGTAGTAGATAGCAAAGCCCACACAGTAGTATATAGCAGAGCTCACATAGTAGTATATAGCACAGCCCACACAGTAATGTACAGCAGAGCCCACGTAGTAGTATATAGCACAGCCCACACAGTAGTATACAGCAGAGGCCACACAGTAGTATATAGCACAGCCCACACAGGAGTATATAGCAGAGCCCACATAGTAGTATGTAGCACAGCCCACTCAGTAGTATACAGCAGAGCCCACATAGTAGTATATAGCACAGCCCACAGAGTAGTATACAGCAGAGCCCACACAGTAGTATATAGCACAGCCCACATAGTGTACAGCAGAGCCACATCTCTCCTCCCCCCCTAGAATGGCCCCACAGTTCAGTAAAAAAAAACACACTCCTCACCTCATGCCAGCATTGCTTCCTGCTCCTGTCTCGGTGGCTGCCGCTGCACTACCTGGGACACAGTGAGTGAGCGCTCACCCGCAGTGTCAGACGCAGAGCGGGGAATGATGGAAGAGGGGGCGTCAGCAGATGCTTTCTCCTCCATCATGGCATTCAATTGTACCGGTGTCATAGACGCTGGTATAGTTGAATGCGGCGGTGGCGCTGGGGGGGGGAAGGGAAGGGTGAGTTGGCACGCAGCGGCCCACTACTGGCACCGGCCCTTCTGGCATTTGCCAGAACTGCCCGATGGCCAGTTCAGCCCTGTTAACATCATATCTGGTGGTAACAGCAATTTTTCCCAATCATTTCAAGATTTTTTTAGACTATCCTTTGCAAGGCCACATCTCTCCTCCCCCCCTAGAATGGCCCCACAGTTCAGTAAAAAAAAACACACTCCTCACCTCATGCCAGCATTGCTTCCTGCTCCTGTCTCGGTGGCTGCCGCTGCACTACCTGGGACACAGTGAGTGAGCGCTCACCCGCAGAGTCAGACGCAGAGCGGGGAATGATGGAAGAGGGGGCGTCAGCAGATGCTTTCTCCTCCATCATGGCATTCAATTGTACCGGTGTCATAGATGCTGGTATAGTTGAATGCGGCGGCGGCGCTGGGGGGGGGGGAGGGAAGGGTGAGTTGGCACGCAGCGGCCCACTACTGGCACCGGCCCTTCTGGCATTTGCCAGAACTGCCCGACGGCCAGTTCAGCCCTGTTAACATCATATCTGGTGGTAACAGCAATTTTTCCCAATCATTTCAAGATTTTTTAGACTATCCTTTGCAAGGCCACAGGAGACAAGAAGTCTGACGCACAGCCAACGCCTAGAGAGGATAGTACAAGAGTATCTCCAAGTTAACATCGATGCCATGACTGTGGAACTGGACCCTTGCTCATTTTGGGCTTCCAATCTTGAAAAATGGCCTGAGCTCGCCACTCACGCCTTGGAGACCTTGTCATGCCCTGCAGCCAGAGTTCTTTCTGAATGTGTGTTCAGCGCTGCTGGTGGTGTGCTGACAGATAAGCCATTGTCCAGTGACAATGTAGACAGACTAACGTTCATCAATATGAACAAATCCTGGATTCGCAAGGACTTTTCTACCCCTGTGTCATCCTGGGGAGACTAAAAGCTTGATGATTTTTGAAAATCACCTCACCAAACGTTTTAAAAAAACTCTGGCGAAATTGAGGCCACTTAAGTGGTGTCTGTGGCTGAATTTTTGGAAAAATGGAGACTCTTTATTGAGTCCCCTTGCTGTGTTTTACATGACGTTGTCATCGTCAATTCCAGGTGGGTGGGGTCATCTGCAGAGTTGTTTACTCACACTATGGCCTGGGATTCAGAGGTCTGCTCCAAAGCTTCAGTGTCTGCTAGTCAGCAGAGTAGACCACCCACCCACCCACCGCCTGTTTATCTAAGTAATAATTTTTAACTGCATCTAGCCCAGGAAATTCTTTTGAGCCTAGTAGCATTTTGTGCTACTCAGCAGAGTACCCAACCCATGAAGCAAGCTACACTGCCTGTTTACCTAAGCACTATTTTTTAACGGCATCTAGCCCAGGAAATCCTTTTGGGCCTAGTAGCAATTTCTGCTACTCAGCAGAGTACCCCACCCATGAAGCAAGCTACACTGCCTGTTTACCTAAGTACTATTTTTTAACTGCATCTAGCCCAGGAAATCCTTTTGTGCCTAGTAGCATTTTGTGCTACTCAGCAGAGTACCCCACCCATGAAGCAAGCTACACTGCCTGTTTACCTAAGTACTATTTTTTAACTGCATCTAGCCCAGGAAATCCTTTTGTGCCTAGTAGCATTTTGTACTACTCAGCAGAGTACCCCACCCATGAAGCAAGCTACACCGCCTTCTTCCTTTCTCAATCTAACCCCTCGGCTCTGGGGTGTCCACTCTCCCTCCAGCTCTCTCCTTCTTACAGGTGGACTACCGCGTGTATTCACACTGTGGCGAATCTTTTGGGCCCAGGCATAATAATAATAATCTTTATTTTTATATAGCGCTAACATATTCTGCAGCGCTTTACAGTTTGCACACATTATCATCACTGTCCCCGATGGGGCTCACAATCTAGATTCCCTATCAGTTTGACTTTGGAATGTGGGAGGAAACCAGGGTACCCGGAGGAAACCCACGCAAACACGGAGAGAACATATAAACTCTTTGCAGATGTTGTCCTGGGTGGGACCCAGGACCCTAGCGCTGCAAGGCTGCAGTGCTAACCACTGCGCCACCGTGCTACCCATAATGGTAATGGATAAAGGTAACCATAAAGGTAATGGATAATATGTGCCGCCTTACAAACATCCATGACGACCCATTCGAGGAAGCAACTAAACACCTCAAATAGTGAGCAGGATATGGAGCACCCCATGGGCAAACAGCGATCTATGTAGTATGCTCCTTCACAGAAGCAGCCCAATGGGAGGACACTATTCGGAGGCACAGGTAGTAACCGGAACGCCCCCTCAATGTCTGTTTTGGCCATTAGGGTGCCCCTTCCCAACTTCTTGACCCGCCTGATTGCCTCGTCAAAGGAGGTACAGTATAAAGTACTGTACTTGATTCTACGTCAATGTTGTTGTTTACTGACCCGCCCCTTGGATATGACAAATGGTGGATTAGTCTGAATGTATTGGGTTCATTTTTTGGCACAACTCCCAATGGGGGTACCACTACCTCTTCTAAGCAAATTGTTCTGAATGGACCCGCCGCCATTCTACCTAAAGATATTTATTTTTTTATTTTTTTTGTCACGACGTCTGGGTGTTGGTAGGGTGATTTTTGATTTTTACTCCAGCCTTTCTTGATTTTAGAAGGGCATGACATGCCTATATCTGTGTCTCCTCCTCCTTTTACTCCTCCACGTCTTTTCTTTTTGAATGACTATATGTAGTTGTGACTTTTCCATGTGTTTGTGGTGTCTTCTGAGCAGTTTGTCAGCTTTTGGACACCTTTTAAGGTGTTTTCCATGTGTTTTCTATGTGTTTGTATGTGTTTGCACTTGACTGCCATTGGTTTCAATGGGGTTCAACGGTGTTCATTGACCGTTCAGCGAACATTCATCGAACACGCACCAGTTCGACGAACCGAACTCGAACACTAGGGGGGTGGCTCAACACTAGTAAACAGTCTATTCTGGTTTGTTAAATGTCATAAACCGCGTCACAAACAGTTCATTACAGTTCATTATATACATCAACGGACCACATTAAGCAAAAACAGTCTGTTCCAAAGTCATATACAGTACAGAGCAAAAGTTTGGACACACCTTCTCATTTAAAGATTTTTCTGTATTTTCATGACTATGAAAATTGTAAATTCACACTGAAGGCATCAAAACTATGAATTAACACGTGGAATTATATACTTAACAAAAAAGTGTGAAACGACTAAAAATATGTCTTATATTCTAGGTTCTTCAAAGTAGCCACCTTTTGCTTTGATGACTGCTTTGCACACTTTGGCATTCTCTTGATGAGCTTCAAGAGGTAGTCACCGGAAATAGTTTTCACTTCACAGGTGTGCCCTGTCAGGTTTAATAGGTGGGATTTCTTGCCTTATAAATGGGGTTGGGACCATCAGTTGTGTTGAGCAGAAGTCTGGTGGATACACAGCTGATAGTCCTACTGAATAGACTGTTAGAATTTGTATTATGGCAAGAAAAAAGCAGCTAAGTAAAGAAAAACGAGTGGCCATCATTACTTTAAGAAATGAAGGTCAGTCAGTCCGAAAAATTGGGAAAACTTTGAAAGTGTCCCCAAGTGCAGTTGCACAAACCATCAAGCGCTACAAAGAAACTGGCTCACATGAAGACCACCCCAGGAAAGGGAGACCAAGAGTCACCTCTGCTTCTGAGGATAAGTTTATCCGAGTCACGGCCCTCAGAAATTGCAGGTTAACAGCAGCTCAGATTAGAGACCAGGTGAATGCCACACAGAGTTCTAGCAGCAGACACATCTCTACAACAACTGTTAAGAGGAGACTTTGTGCAGCAGGCCTTCGTGGTAAAATAGCTGCTAGGAAACCACTGCTAAGGACAGGCAACAAGCAGAAGAGACTTGTTTGGGCTAAAGAACACAAGGAATGGACATTAGACCAGTGGAAATCTTTGATTTGGTCTGATGAGTCCAAATTTGAGATCTTTGGTTCCAACCACCGTGTCTTTGTGTGACGCAGAAAAGGTGAACGGATTGACTCTACATGCCTGCTTCCCACCCTTAAGCATGGAGGAGGAGGTGTGATGGTGTGGGTGTGCTTTGCTGGTGACACTGTTGGGAATTTATTCAAAATTGAAGGCATAGTGAACCAGCATGGCTACCACAGCATCTTGCAGCGACATGCTATTCCATGGGGTGCTTCGACAGATGACCTGGCCTCCACATTCACCAGACCTGAACCCAATCGAGATGGTTTGGTGTGAGCTGGACCGCCTGTGTGAAGGCAAAAGGGCCAACAAGTGCTAAGCATCTCTGGGAACTCCTTCAAGATTGTTGGAAGACCATTTCTGGTGACTACCTCTTGAAGCTCATCAAGAGAATGCCAAGAGTGTGCAAAGCAGTCATCAAAGCAAAAGGTGGCTACTTTGAAGAACCTAGAATATAAGACATATTTTCAGTCGTTTCACACTTTTTTGTTTAGTATATAATTCCACATGTGTTAATTCATAGTTTTGATGCCTTCAGTGTGAATTTACAATTTTCATAGACATGAAAATACAGAAAAATCTTTAAATTAGAAGGTGTGTCCAAACTTTTGCTCTGTACTGTACATGTACAGTGCTGGTTCCCAGGGGAAACTGCCTCACTGGGGTCACTGTTATGATGCGGTGGTCTAGGAGCAACATGGAACGAGCTCTGAGGGAAGTGGTAACTGTACTGACCGCAGACCCTAAGCTCAACACAACACTAGAAGCAGCCGTGGAATGCTCCTAACTCTCCCTAGGCATCTCGTCACAGCCTAAGAGCTAACTACCCCTGAAGACAGAAGCAGGAAAACTATCTTGCCTCAGAGAAAATCCCCAAAGGATAGATTAGCCCCCCACAAATAATGACTGTGAGTGGAGAGGAAAAAGACATACACAGAATGAAACCAGGATGAGCACAGGAGGCCACTGTAGCTTGATAGATAGGACAGGATGGAACACTGTACGGTCAGTATAAAACACTACAAAAATCCACGCAGAGTAAACAAAAAATCTCCACACCTGACTAAAGGTGTGGAGGGTCACTCTGCTTCCCAGAGCTTCCAGCAAGACAGAAAACAATTCAAACTGAAAATGCTGGACAAACAAAGAAAGCACAGAATGGATAAGTCCACAAACTATGGACAGAAAAAGTAAGCAAAAACTTAGCTTTGCTGAACTGGTCAGGATAACAGGGAACTCCAAAGAGATGTGAATCCAACCAGGAACCATTTACAAGTGGCACTAGCTGAAGGAACAGCCAGGCTTAAATAGGCGAGAGAGGAGACGATAAGTGGAGGCAGCTGAATACAGCTAACTCCAAGGAGCAGCCATACCACTTGAAACCACAAGAGGGAGCCCAAGAGCAGAACTCACAAAAGTGCCACTTACAACCACCGGAGGGAGCCCAGGAGCAGAATTCACAACAGGTCACTGTCCTTGTGACCAAGGCACCTCAGATAGTCCAGACCCGCATAAGGAACTGTAGATTCCCCAACACAGTAGCCGTCACAGGCTCTGTAGATGCAGCTTCTCCATGCGCTTTTCAGGGAGTCCAGTCCCAGGCACTTCCAACACATGGGCCATCAGTCCGTAGCCTCACCAGGTGCTTCCAGGACTCCAGTCCACTCCAGGACAATCCAACACAGGCTATTCCAGGACTCACACTCTCAACAGGTGCTTTCAGGACGTCTCCACTCACAGGAGACTCTAACACTGACCTGACCTTGCACATGGACCATACAGATCCAAACCCTCTCCACCCTGTGACCCACAGCCTGGTCACATTATGTAGCTGTAACCGCCCCCATAGGTGGGTGGTGTGTGTGTGGTTACCCAGTCCCACCCAGCTCACCAGCTAACCCTATAAGCCCGCCCTTATAAGTAAACACAACAAACACTTGTGAACTATAAGTTCCCACAATAACCATATCATTTTGGGCTTACAGTGCAGAGTTCCTCTGCGACACATACCGGTCATTTACAATAATGCCATTACCTAATTCACCATCCTAATTATGTCTCCAAGCGCATCCTGAAGTGCACACACAGCGCCCCCTGGCTCTAACATGGGTCACTGCACCACATTAGCTAGAAACTCATCTACAGACATCCTGTTTTGGGCTTCTTGCCCCTTATTATTATTATTATTATTATTTATTTATATAGCACCATTAATTCCATAGTGCTGTACATGAGACAGGATTACATCAAAATACTAATATCACTTATAGCAAACAAACTAACAATGACAGACTGGTACAGAGGGAAAAGGACCCTGCCCTTGCGGGTTTACATTCTACAGGATTAAGGGGAAGGAAACAGTAGGTCGGGGGTTGCAGTAGCTCCAATAGTGTTGCGGTGGCCGTGTGGTCATTACAGGTTGTAAGTAGTGATGAGCGAGTATACTCGTTGCTCGGGTTTTCCAGAGCATGCTCGGGTGGTCTCCAAGTATTTATGACTGCTCAGAGATTTTGTTTTCCTTGCTACAGCGACAGCTTGATTACATGTGGGGATTCCCTAGCAACCAGGCAACCCCAACATGTACTCAGGCTAGCTAGCAGCCGTAAATCATCCAGCTGTGGCAAGGAAAATGAAATCTCTAAGTAGTCAAAAATGCTCGGAGACCACCCTAGCTTGCTCGGGAAAACCCAGGCAACGAGTATACTCGATCATCACTAGTTGGAAGCTTTCTTGAAGAGATGGGTTTTCAGATTCCGTTTGAAGGATCCAAATGTAGTGGATAACCTTAAGTGTTGGGGCACAGAATTCTAGAGGATGAGGGATATTCGGGAGAAATCTTGGAGGCGATTGGGTGAGGAGCAAATAAGCGTGGAAGAGAGAAGGAGGTCTTGTGAGGACCGGAGATTATGTGAGGGAAGATATTGAGAGATTAGTTCAGAAATATATGGAGGAGAAAAGTTATGGATGGCTTTGTAAATCAGTGTTAGTAGTTTAAACTGGATACACTGGGAAATTGGGAGCCAGTGAAGGGATTTGCAAAGAGGGGAAGCAGGAGTGTAGCGAGGAGAGAGATGAATTAGTCGGTAGCAGCATTAAGGATGGACTGGAGGGTGAGAGAGTGGATGTTGCAGTAGTCAAGGTGGCAGATGATTAGGGTATGCACAAGCATTTTGGTAGAGTGAGGGTTGAGGAAAAGACGGATTCTGGAAAATATTTTTGAGCTGGAGATGACAGAAGGTGGCGAGAGCTTGGATGTGTGGTTTGAAGGCCAGGGCAGAGTCGAGGGTTACTCCGAGGCAGCGGATTACCGGGACAGGGGAAAGTGTGAATTCATTTATTGTGATAGATAGATCAGATAGGGAAAGCATGAGAGATGGAGGAAAGATAATTAGTTCAGATTTGTCACATTAAGTTAGAGGAAGTGAGAGGAGAAGAAGGAGGATATGGCTGATAGACACTCTGGGATTCTGGAGAGCAGAGAGGTGACATCTGGGCCAGAGAGGTAGATCGGAGTGTCATCAGCATATAGATGGTACTGGAAGCCATATGACTTCATGAGTTGTCCCAGGCCAAAGGTATAGATTGAGAAGAGAAGGGGTCCTAGGACAGAGCCTTGAGGGACACCAACAGAGAGGGGCGAGATGAAGAGATAATATGTGAGGAGGAAACGCTAAATGTGTGGTTGGTAAGGTATGAGGAGATCCAGGATAGGGCAAGGTCTTTGACACTAAAGGAAGAGAGGATCTGTAGTATGAGCCAGTGGTCAACTGTGTCGAAGGCAGAGGACAGGTCTAGAAGGAGGAGTATAGAGAATTGTCTGAAGGCATCAAAACTATGAATTAACACATGTGGAATTATATACTTAACAAAAAAGTGTGAAACAACTGAAATTATGTCTTATATTCTAGGTTTTCCAAAGTAGCCACCTTTTGCTTTGATGATTGCTTTGCACACTCTTGGCATTCTCTTCATGAGCTTCAAGAGGTAGTCACCGGAAATGGTCTTCCAACAATCTTGAATGAGTTCCCAGAGATCCTTAGCACTTGTTGGCCCTTTTGCCTTCACTCTGCGGTCCAGCTCACCCCAAACCATCTCGATTAAGTTCAGGTCTGGCGTAGCACCCCATCACTTTCCTTCTTGGTCAAATAGCCCTTACACAGCCGGGAGATGTGTTTGGGGTCATTGTCCTGTTGAAAAATAAATGATGGTCCAAATAAACGCAAACCGGATGGAATAGCATGCCGCTGCAAGATGCTGTGGTAGCCATTATGGTTCAGTATGCCTTCAATTTTGAATAAATCCCCAACAGTGTCACCAGCAAAGCACCCCCACACCATCACACCTCCTCCTCCATGCTTCACGGTGTGAACCAGGCATGTAGAGTCCATCCATTCCCCTTTTTTTGTGTCGCACAAAGACACGGTGGTTGGAACCAAAGATCTCAAATTTGGACTCATCAGACCAAAGCACAGATTTCCAATGGTCTAATGTCCGTTCCTTGTGTTCTTTAGCCCAAACAAGTCTCTTCTACTTGTTGCCTATCCTTAGCAGTGGTTTCCTAGCAGCTATTTTACCATGAAGGCTCCTCTTAACAGTTGTAGTAGAGATGTGTCTACTGCTAGAACTCTGTGTGGCATTGACCTGGTCTCAAATCTGAGCTGCTGTTACCTTGCGATTTCTGAGGCTGGTGACTCTGATAAACTTATCCTCAGAAGCAGAGGTGACTCTTGCTCTTCCTTTCCTGGGGCGGTCCTCATGTGAGCCAGTTTCTTTGTAGTGCTTGATGGTTTTTGCAACTGCACTTGGGGACACTTTCAAAGTTTTCCCAATTTTCGGACTGACTGACCTTCATTTCTTAAAGTAATGATGGCCTCTCATTTTTCTTTACTTAGCTGCTTTTTTCTTGCCATAATACAAATTCTAACAGTCTATTCAGTAGGACTATCAGCTGTGTATTCACCAGACTTCTGCTCAACACAACTGATGGTCCCAACGCCATTTATAAGGCAAGAAATCCCACTTATTAAACCTGACAGGGCACACCTGTGAAGTGAAAACCATTCCCGGTGACTACCTATTGAAGCTCATCAAGAGAGTGCCAAGAGTGTGCAAAGCAGTCATCAAAGCAAAAGGTGGCTACTTTGAAGAACCTAGAATATAAGACATAATTTCAGTTGTTTCACACTTTTTTGTTAAGTATATAATTCCACATGTGTCAATTCATACTTTTGATGCCTTCTGTTGTGAATTCTGTTGTTGAACTCCCTCCTGTGGTCGTGAATGGTACTTCGGCGAGTTCTGTCCATTGACTCCCTCTGGTGGCTGTGAGTGAAGCTGCTGCTTCTGAGGTTCCTTACACAGGTGACGTGGTTTATCCTTTGGTTGGCTGCTCTATTTAACTCCACTCTGATCGTTACTCCATGCCAGCTGTCAATGTTCCTGTGCTGGTTCAGTTCGCTCTTGGATCTTTCTGGAGACCTGTCTCTTCCTGCAAGAAGCTAAGTCCCCGTTTGTTTTTTTCTGTTCTTGGTTTTCTAGTCCAGTTTGCTTTCATGATTTTGTCTTGCTAGCTGGAAGCTCTGGGATGCAGGGTGCGCCTCCGCACCGTGAGTCGGTGCGGGGGTCTTTTTGCACACTCTGCGTGGTCTTTTGTAGTTTTTGTGCTGACCGCAAAGATACCTTTCCTATCCTCTGTCTATTTAGTTAGTCTGGCCTCCCTTTGCTAAAACCTGTTTCATTTCTGTGTTTGTGACTTTCATCTTAACTCACAGTTAATATTTGTGGGGGGCTGCCTTTTCCTTTGGGGAAATTTCTCTGAGGCAAGGTAGGCTTTATTTTCTATCTCTAGGGCTAGCTAATTCTTAGGCTGTGCCGAGGCGTCTAGGCCTGTTAGGTACGCTCCACGGCTATTTCTAGTGTGTGTGATAGGATTAGGGATTGCGGTCAGCAAAGTTCCCACTTCCCAGAGCTTGTCCTGTGAGTTTAACCATCAGTTCATTCCTGGTGCTCCTAACTAGAGTTGAGCGACCTTGACCTTTTTAGAGTCGAGCCGGGTTTTGCGAAACCCGACTATGTCCAAAGTCGGGTCGAGTGAAATCGGCCGATTATGACGTAAAGTCGGGATCGACCGAAACACGAAACCCAATGCAAGTCAATGGGGCAGCATAGTCGGCAGTGAGTGGGGGCCAGGAAAACACCTAGAGTGCCCATTTTAATGTCAAAACCATCCATTCTTCTTAATGAAGCTTGTCAAGCGTAATTTACCTTATAATAATTGGAAGGCATTTGAAATTGGGGGTCATTTGGCTAAAGTTGTGGGGGGTAGGGCTGGTTCAAGTAATTAGTGGGCCCAGGAAATCTGGACCACGTCACGGCAGTGGAGCAGGGAGAGGTAAGTATTTCAACTTTGCAAGTGCTGTGAACCTGAGCAAGCAGGGGGGGCCCACTCGTTGGCATTGGCACTGGCACAGGGCCCCTCAAAGTACAGCGGTGTGTTTGCACGGCGGGGGCGCCTCCCACCGGCAGCAACACTTTTGCGTACTATGAGAGGCCCTGTGCCAGTGACGTCGCCAACTAGTATTCCTCCCCCCACCTGATGAAGGAACCTGCACTTTCATCTGCACCTTCCTCTTTGTCCCCGTGTAAGGTGGTATGGTATGCGGGAAGAGCAACCTGACTTTCAGCAGGGTCACAATGTTGTTGTGTAGCGTGCACGGGGAATGTTGCGTTATGGGTCAATGTACCAGCAGACTCATCTATCACTGGCTGGGCAATGGGCACGATGAAGTGGAAACACAGATATAGGCCCAAAGAAGAAAGTGGGCTAAATGCAGTTCAAAATTGGTAACACAGGAATAACCAGGGGGCATTGCAGTGGAGGACAACTGGAATGAGAGGCTGACACAGAGAGTAGGGCCAAATCAGTAAGTAGTCGAAATGCAGTTCAAAATTGGCAACCGTAGTAAACAGGCGGCACAGCTTTGTTCAGTGGAGGAGAACAGCAAGGAGTGGCAGACACCGATAGTAGGCCCCAAACCAACTAGTACGCCAAATGCAGTTGTTCCATTTAACCACAATTTAATGAGAGCCTGAAGATAGAAGCTCAGGAAAGGCAACCTGGGGAACACCTTGGAGTGTAACACACCATCTCTCTCCACCCCATACCCATTTTGTATGGCCTAATGCAGTGTACTTTTCTACAACTACTAAACGAGAGTCGGGAGACCGAAGCAATGGCAAGGAAACCTGGGGAACACCTTAGAGTGTAACACACCCTCTCTCTACACCCCATACCCAATTTGAAGGTCTAATGCAGTGTAGTTTCCAAGAACTACTAAACGAGAGCCGGAAGATCGAAGCTCAGGAAAGGCAACCTGGGGAACACCTTGGAGTGTAACACACCCTCTCGCTACACCCCATACCCAATTTGAAGGCCTAATGCAGCGTAGTTTCCAACAACTACTAAACGAGAGCCGGAAGATCGAAGCTCAGGAAAGGCAACCTGGGGAACACCTTGGAGTGTAACAAACCCTCTCTCTACACCCCATACCCAATTTGTAGGCCTAATGCAGCGTAGTTTCCGACAACTACTAAACGAGAGCCGGAATATCGAAGCTCAGGAAAGGCAACCTGGGGAACACCTTGGAGTGTAACACACCCTCTCTCTACACCCCATACCCAATTTGTAGGCCTAATGCAGCGTAGTTTCCGATAACTACTAAACGAGAGCCGGAATATCGAAGCTCAGGAAAGGCAACCTGGGGAACACCTTGGAGTGTAACACACCCTCTCTCTACACCCCATACCCAATTTGAAGGCCTAATGCAGTGTAGTTTCCAAGAACTACTAAACGAGAGCCGGAAGATCGAAGCTCAGGAAAGGCAACCTGGGGAACACCTTGGAGTGGAACACACCATCTCTCTACACCCCATACCCAATTTGAAGGCCTAATGCAGCGTAGTATCCAACAACTACTAAACGAGAGCCGGTAGATCGAAGCTCAGGAAAGGCAACCTGGGGAACACCTTGGAGTGTAACACAACGTCTCTCTACACGACGGAAGGGCTGATTCTTAGGAAGGAAGGGTGTTGGAAATAAGCATTGCGCGTCCGAGGGTGATTAGATTCTTATTAGGTATATACTCACCCTCGGACGCGCCCTGCTTCTTTATTTGGAATGAATGTTTATTTGCAATGTGGTGTTGACTTTCTCTATTATTTTGGTAATTAATGATTTTATTATTTTCATTATTTTGCATCTTCTCGGCAATAATATAAAGAAGACGCGACAGGACAACACTCGGTGGATGCCATATGTGTGTTTTCAATTTAAAAAAACTTTCAGTTAACTACTTGCAGGAGAAAGTAATTGTAGCTGGTGGCCATTTTCAGTACTGTACCAGATTTTAGTTGTGTGTTTGTTTTTAATGTTAAAATGTCTGCATTTGATATCTCAACAGTATTTTCTTTTTTATAAGCAAAATACTTATTTTTATATTTTCTGATGTTGGTTCCAGGGGTACACGGCCAGCAGTGCCCTGGTCAGTGTAGTAGTAGTTGAAAGAATGGACCGCAGACAGGCATCGAAGGCCTAAAATAAAAACACATGGCTGTAGGCAATTTTAAATTGGTTCCAGGGGTACACGGACAGCAGTGGTGTGGTCAGTGGAGGCCTAGTGGAAGGAGTGACCGCAGACAGGCATCGAAGGCCTAAAATAATAACACATGGCTGTAGGCAATTTTAAATTGGTTCCAGGGGTACACGGGCAGCAGTGACCTGGTCAGTGTAGTAGTAGTTGAAAGAATGGACCGCAGACAGGCATCGAAGGCCTAAAATAAAAAAATTGGGCTGGCTGTAGGCAATTTTAAATTGGTTCCAGGGGTACACGGGCAGCAGTGGTGTGGTCAGTGGAGGCCTAGTGGAAGGAGTGACCGCAGACAGGCATCGAAGGCCTAAAATAATAACACATGGCTGTAGGCAATTTTAAATTGGTTCCAGGGGTACACGGACAGCAGTGGTGTGGTCAGTGGAGGCCTAGTGGAAGGAGTGACCGCAGACAGGCATCGAAGGCCTAAAATAATAACACATGGCTGTAGGCAATTTTAAATTGGTTCCAGGGGTACACGGGCAGCAGTGACCTGGTCAGTGTAGTAGTAGTTGAAAGAATGGACCGCAGACAGGCATCGAAGGCCTAAAATAAAAAAATTGGGCTGGCTGTAGGCAATTTTAAATTGGTTCCAGGGGTACACGGACAGCAGTGGTGTGCTCAGTGGAGGCCTAGTGGAAGGAGTGACCGCAGACAGGCATCGAAGGCCTAAAATAATAACACATGGCTGTAGGCAATTTTAAATTGGTTCCAGGGGTACACGGACAGCAGTGGTGTGGTCAGTGGAGGCCTAGTGGAAGGAGTGACCGCAGACAGGCATCGAAGGCCTAAAATAAAAACACATGGCTGTAGGCAATTTTAAATTGGTTCCAGGGGTACACGGACAGCAGTGGTGTGGTCAGTGGAGGCCTAGTGGAAGGAGTGACCGCAGACAGGCATCGAAGGCCTAAAATAATAACACATGGCTGTAGGCAATTTTAAATTGGTTCCAGGGGTACACGGACAGCAGTGGTGTGGTCAGTGGAGGCCTAGTGGAAGGAGTGACCGCAGACAGGCTTCCAAGGCCTAACATAACAAACTTGGGCTGGCTGTAGGCACTTTTAAATTGGTTCCAGGGGTACACGGGCAGCAGTGGTCTGGTCAGTGGAAGTCTAGTGGAAGGAGTGACCGCAGACAGGCTTCCAAGGCCTAACATAACAAACTTGGGCTGGCTGTAGGCACTTTTAAATTGGTTCCAGGGGTACACGGGCAGCAGTGACCTGGTCAGTGTAGTAGTAGTTGAAAGAATGGACCGCAGACAGGCATCGAAGGCCTAAAATAAAAAAATTGGGCTGGCTGTAGGCAATTTTAAATTGGTTCCAGGGGTACACGGACAGCAGTGGTGTGCTCAGTGGAGGCCTAGTGGAAGGAGTGACCGCAGACAGGCATCGAAGGCCTAAAATAATAACACATGGCTGTAGGCAATTTTAAATTGGTTCCAGGGGTACACGGACAGCAGTGGTGTGGTCAGTGGAGGCCTAGTGGAAGGAGTGACCGCAGACAGGCATCGAAGGCCTAAAATAAAAACACATGGCTGTAGGCAATTTTAAATTGGTTCCAGGGGTACACGGGCAGCAGTGACCTGGTCAGTGTAGTAGTAGTTGAAAGAATGGACCGCAGACAGGCTTCGAAGGCCTAACATAACAAACTTGGGCTGGCTGTAGGCACTTTTAAATTGGTTCCAGGGGTACACGGGCAGCAGTGGTCTGGTCAGTGGAAGTCTAGTGGAAGGAGTGACCGCAGACAGGCTTCCAAGGCCTAACATAACAAACTTGGGCTGGCTGTAGGCACTTTTAAATTGGTTCCAGGGGTACACGGGCAGCAGTGGTCTGGTCAGTGGAAGTCTAGTGGAAGGAGTGACCGCAGACAGGCTTCGAAGGCCTAACATAACAAAATTGGGCTGGCTGTAGGCACTTTAAATTGGTTCCAGGGGTACATGGGCAGCAGTGTATGGTCAGTGGAAGTCTAGTGGAAGGAGTGACGGCAGACAGTCTTCGAAGGCCTAACATAACAAAATTGGGCTGACTGTAGGCACTTTTAAATTGGTTCCAGGGTAACACGGCCAGCAGTGCCCTGGTCAGTGTAGTAGTAGTTGAAAGAATGGACCGCAGACAGGCATCGAAGGCCTAAAATAAAAACACATGGCTGTAGGCAATTTTAAATTGGTTCCAGGGGTACACGGACAGCAGTGGTGTGGTCAGTGGAGGCCTAGTGGAAGGAGTGACCGCAGACAGGCATCGAAGGCCTAAAATAATAACACATGGCTGTAGGCAATTTTAAATTGGTTCCAGGGGTACACGGACAGCAGTGGTGTGGTCAGTGGAGGCCTAGTGGAAGGAGTGACCGCAGACAGGCTTCCAAGGCCTAACATAACAAAATTGGGCTGACTGTAGGCACTTTTAAATTGGTTCCAGGGTAACACGGCCAGCAGTGCCCTGGTCAGTGTAGTAGTAGTTGAAAGAATGGACCGCAGACAGGCATCGAAGGCCTAAAATAAAAACACATGGCTGTAGGCAATTTTAAATTGGTTCCAGGGGTACACGGACAGCAGTGGTGTGGTCAGTGGAGGCCTAGTGGAAGGAGTGACCGCAGACAGGCATCGAAGGCCTAAAATAATAACACATGGCTGTAGGCAATTTTAAATTGGTTCCAGGGGTACACGGACAGCAGTGGTGTGGTCAGTGGAGGCCTAGTGGAAGGAGTGACCGCAGACAGGCTTCCAAGGCCTAACATAACAAAATTGGGCTGACTGTAGGCACTTTTAAATTGGTTCCAGGGTAACACGGCCAGCAGTGCCCTGGTCAGTGTAGTAGTAGTTGAAAGAATGGACCGCAGACAGGCATCGAAGGCCTAAAATAAAAACACATGGCTGTAGGCAATTTTAAATTGGTTCCAGGGGTACACGGACAGCAGTGGTGTGGTCAGTGGAGGCCTAGTGGAAGGAGTGACCGCAGACAGGCATCGAAGGCCTAAAATAATAACACATGGCTGTAGGCAATTTTAAATTGGTTCCAGGGGTACACGGGCAGCAGTGACCTGGTCAGTGTAGTAGTAGTTGAAAGAATGGACCGCAGACAGGCATCGAAGGCCTAAAATAAAAAAATTGGGCTGGCTGTAGGCAATTTTAAATTGGTTCCAGGGGTACACGGGCAGCAGTGGTGTGGTCAGTGGAGGCCTAGTGGAAGGAGTGACCGCAGACAGGCATCGAAGGCCTAAAATAATAACACATGGCTGTAGGCAATTTTAAATTGGTTCCAGGGGTACACGGGCAGCAGTGACCTGGTCAGTGTAGTAGTAGTTGAAAGAATGGACCGCAGACAGGCATCGAAGGCCTAAAATAAAAAAATTGGGCTGGCTGTAGGCAATTTTAAATTGGTTCCAGGGGTACACGGACAGCAGTGGTGTGGTCAGTGGAGGCCTAGTGGAAGGAGTGACCGCAGACAGGCATCGAAGGCCTAAAATAATAACACATGGCTGTAGGCAATTTTAAATTGGTTCCAGGGGTACACGGACAGCAGTGGTGTGGTCAGTGGAGGCCTAGTGGAAGGAGTGACCGCAGACAGGCTTCCAAGGCCTAACATAACAAACTTGGGCTGGCTGTAGGCACTTTTAAATTGGTTCCAGGGGTACACGGGCAGCAGTGGTCTGGTCAGTGGAAGTCTAGTGGAAGGAGTGACCGCAGACAGGCTTCCAAGGCCTAACATAACAAAATTGGGCTGGCTGTAGGCACTTTAAATTGGTTCCAGGGGTACATGGGCAGCAGTGTATGGTCAGTGGAAGTCTAGTGGAAGGAGTGACGGCAGACAGTCTTCGAAGGCCTAACATAACAAAATTGGGCTGACTGTAGGCACTTTTAAATTGGTTCCAGGGTAACACGGCCAGCAGTGGCCTGGTCAGTGTAGTAGTTGTAGAAAGAAGGGACCGCAGACAGGCTTCGAAGGCCTAACATAACAAAAATGTCAAAACAATGGTATTGTCAGTGCCAGGCATTGAAGGATGTCAGCGCCTAGACTACACATTGGTGAAGCTGTGAGAGATAATTTTGCTAGTGGTAGAGCACTGTTTGAGCTGGGGGGGGGAACTGTCTTGTGGCCGGCGTTACAGGCACAGGGCCCCTCATATTACAACGGTGTGTCTGACGTTGGGTGCGCACCACCACCGCCAGAGACACTTTATTGTACTATGAGGGACCCAGTGGCAGTGCCGTCGACCAAAAGCGGCCACACCCACCTCTTCAGACAAACAGCACTCTCAAGGGTCCAAGCGCAAAGTGGCGATAGCACGGCCCCGTGTGGGGAGTTTGGCCATTTCGTGAGGTGGAAACATGTCGTATGCTGGACAATCAGGTGAAGAAAATTACGAGATTGGAAAAGTCATTCAGAATAGTCCACAGGCAAGACCTTTTCATAGGAAAGCTAGGTGTCAGCCGGGCAGGGTGGGGCAAAAGATTTTGAAATCCAGTTGTGGTTCATTTTAATGAAGGTTAGATCATCTACATTTTGGGTAGCCAGACGAGTCCTTTTTTCTGTTAGTATTGAACCTGCAGCACTGAATACTCTTTCTGATAGGACACTAGCTGCCGGGCAAGCAAGCTCCTGCAATGCATATTCTGCCAATTCTGGCCAGGTGTCTAATTTGGATGCCCAGTAATCAAATGGGAATGACGGTTGAGGGAGAACGTCGATAAGGGATGAAAAATAGTTTGTAACCATACTGGACAAATGTTGTCTCCTGTCACTTTGAATTGATGCTGCAGTACCTGTCCTGTCTGCGGTCATAGAAAAATCACTCCACAACCTGGTCAGAAAACCCCTCTGGCCAACGCCACTTCTGATTTCTGCCCCTCTAACACCTCTGGTCTGCTGGCCCCTGGAGCTCGTGTGAGAACGATCACGGGCGCTGTGTGCAGGGAATGCCAGAAGCAAACGGTCAACAAGAGTTGATTGTTTTGTTGCTAATATTAGTTCCAAGTTCTCATGTGGCATAATATTTTGCAATTTGCCTTTATAGCGAGGATCAAGGAGGCAGGCCAACCAGTAATCGTCATCGTTCATCATTTTTGTAATGCGTGTGTCCCTTTTGAGGATACGCAAGGCATAATCCGCCATGTGGGCCAAAGTTCCCGTTGTCAAATCTGCGGTTGTGCTTGGTTGAGGGGCAGTTGCAGGCAAATCTACGTCACTTGTGTCCCTCAAAAAACCAGAACCCGGCCTTGCCACGCCACCAATTTCCCGTGCCCCCGGGAAAGCTTCCTCATTAAAAATATACTCATCCCCATCATCCTCCTCATCCTCCACCTCCTCTTCGCCCGGTACCTCGTCATGTACACTGCCCTGACCAGACAATCGCTGACTGTCATCAAGGCTTTCCTCTTCCTCTGGTGCAGACGCCTGATCCTTTATGTGCGTCAAACTTTGCATCAGCAGACGCATTAGGGGGATGCTCATGCTTATTATGGCGTTGTCTGCACTAACCAGCCGTGTGCATTCCTCAAAACACTGAAGGACTTGACACATGTCTTGAATCTTCGACCACTGCACACCTGACAACTCCATGTCTGCCATCCTACTGCCTGCCCGTGTATGTGTATCCTCCCACAAAAACATAACAGCCCGCCTCTGTTCGCACAGTCTCTGAAGCATGTGCAGTGTTGAGTTCCACCTTGTTGCAACGTCTATGATTAGGCGATGCTGGGGAAGGTTCAAAGAACGCTGATAGGTCTGCATACGGCTGGAGTGTACAGGCGAACGGCGGATATGTGCGCAAAGTCCACGCACTTTGAGGAGCAGGTCGGATAACCCCGGATAACTTTTCAGGAAGCACTGCACCACCAGGTTTAAGGTGTGAGCCAGGCAAGGAATGTGTTTCAGTTGGGAAAGGGAGATGGCAGCCATGAAATTCCTTCCGTTATCACTCACTACCTTGCCTGCCTCAAGATCTACAGTGCCCAGCCACGACTGCGTTTCTTGCTGCAAGAACTCGGACAGAACTTCCGCGGTGTGTCTATTGTCGCCCAAACACTTCATAGCCAATACAGCCTGCTGACGTATGCCAGTAGCTGCCCCATAATGGGAGACCTGGTGTGCAACAGTGGCAGGTGCGGATGGAGTGTTTGTGCGACTGCGGTCTGTGGACGAGCTCTTGCTTCTGCAGGAGGACGAGGAGGAGGAGGAGGAGGGGGTGCGAACGGCTACAGACAACTGTTTACTAGACCGTGGGCTAGGCAGAACTGTCCCAAACTTGCTGTCCCCTGTGGACCCTGAATCCACCACATTTACCCAGTGTGCCGTGATGGACACGTAACGTCCCTGGCCATGCCTACTGGTCCATGCATCTGTTGTCAGGTGCACCTTTGTGCTCACAGATTGCCTGAGTGCATGGACGATGCGCTCTTTAACATGCTGGTGGAGGGCTGGGATGGCTTTTCTGGAAAAAAAGTGTCGACTGGGTAGCTCGTAGCGTGGTACAGCGTAGTCCATCAGGTCTTTGAAAGCTTCGCTTTCAACTAACCGGTAGGGCATCATCTCTAACGAGATTAGTCTAGCTATGTGGGCGTTCAAACCCTGTGTACGCGGATGCGAGGCTAAGTATTTCCTTTTTCTAACCATAGTCTCATGTAGGGTGAGCTGGACTGGAGAGCTGGAGATCGTGGAACTAGCGGGGGTGCCGGTGGACATGGCAGACTGAGAGACGGTGGGAGATGGTATTGTTGCCGCCGGTGCCCTAGATGCAGTGTTTCCTACTACGAAACTGGTGATTCCCTGACCCTGACTGCTTTGGCCTGGCAAAGATACCTGCACAGATACAGCAGGTGGTGCGCTAAATGGTGGTCCTACACTGCCGGAAGGGATGTTGCGTTGATGACTAGCTTCATTGGCCGAGGGTGCAACAACCTTAAGGGACGTTTGGTAGTTAGTCCAAGCTTTCAAATGCATGGTGGTTAAATGTCTATGCATGCAACTAGTATTGAGACTTTTCAGATTCTGACCTCTGCTTAAGGAAGTAGAACATTTTTGACAGATGACTTTGCGCTGATCAATTGGATGTTGTTTAAAAAAATGCCAGACTGCACTCTTTCTAGCATCGGATACCTTTTCAGGCATTGCAGACTGAGCTTTAACCGGATGGCCACGCTGTCCTCCACCAGGTTTTGGCTTTGCCACGCGTTTTGGGCAAGATACGGGCCCGGCAGATGGAACCTGTGGCGATGTTGATGCCTGCTGCGGCCCCTCCTCCTCCTCTGCTTCAGAACTGCTGCCGCCTGCACCCTGTTCCCCCAATGGCTGCCAATCGGGGTCAAGAACTGGGTCATCTAATAACTCTTCTTGTACCTCCTGCGCAACTTCGTCTGTGTCACCGTGTCGTTCGGTGGTATAGCGTTCGTGATGGGGCAACATAGTCTCATCAGGGTCTGATTCTTGATCAGCACCCTGCGAGGGCAATGTTGTGGTCTGAGTCAAAGGACCAGCATAGTAGTCTGGCTGTGGCTGTGCGTCAGTGCACTCCATGTCAGATTCAATTTGTAATGGGCATGGACTGTTAACTGCTTCACTTTCTAAGCCAGGGACGGTATGTGTAAAGAGCTCCATGGAGTAACCCGTTGTGTCGCCTGCTGCATTCTTCTCTGTTGTTGTTTTTGCTGAAGAGGACAAGGAAGTGACTTGTCCCTGACCGTGAACATCCACTAACGACGCGCTGCTTTTACTTTTACCAGTTTCACGAGATGAGGCAAAAGAGCTAGAGGCTGAGTCAGCAAGATAAGCCAAAACTTGCTCTTGCTGCTCCGGCTTTAAAAGCGGTTTTCCTAATCCCAGAAAAGGGAGCGTTCGAGGCCTTGTGTAGCCGGACGACGAACCTTGCTCCACAGCTCCAGACTTAGGTGCAATATTTTTTCCCCCACGACCACCTGATGCTCCACCACTACCACTACCCTCATTACCAGCTGACAATGAACGCCCCCGGCCACGACCTCTTCCACTAGACTTCCTCATTGTTTTAAAAACGTAACCAAACTAACGTTATTTGTTGCAGTCACACAACTTACACGGTGAGCTATAACTTCAGTATGATTTAGCTACCCCTTTACAGGTTGGTGAGACCACAGCGAAAATCAGGCCCAATGTTACACACTCTTTTTTTGGTGGCTGCAAATTAGAGAGATGCCCCACACGCAGGACTGTCACTGAAGCACAAATGTTAATATTAATGTCACACTATTATTTTTTTTTTATTTTTATTTTTTTCAGGAACACTTTAGAAACCCCCCCAAAAAAAAAAAAAAGATTTTTGCAGGGAGAATTTAGAAAACAAATGTAACAAACTATATGCTTTCTATGGGCCACTGAGTGAGAGATGACGCACACAGGAATCAGGAGTGGCACACAAGCCCAGAGGCCAATATTTTTCTACCAATGATTGATGGAGTTATTTTCTCTGGTAGATTTTGGAACCCAAATCAAGGAAAAAAAATGTAGGCTTTCTATGGACCACAATTGGAGAGAGAGAGAGAGAGAGAGAGAGATGGCACACCCAGGAGTCAAGACTGGCACACAAGCAGAAAGGCCAATATTAATCTCCCACTGTTTTTTTTTTTTTTTTTTTTTTTTTTTTTTTTTCAGGGAGACTTTAGAAAAAAAAATAATAAAAAAAATATGATTTTATCAGGAAGAATTTAGAAACCAAATAAAATAAAATGATTTTTTCAGGGAGAATTTATAAAACAAATAAAAACAAAAATAGGCGTTCTATGGCCCACTGACTGAGAGATGACGCACACAGGAGTCAGGAGTGGCACACAAACCCAGAGGCCAATATTTTTCTACCAATGATTGATGTAGTTATTTTCTCTGGTAGATTTTAGAACCCAAATCAAGGAAAAAAAATATAGGCTTTCTATGGACCACAATTGGAGAGAGAGAGAGAGAGAGAGAGAGAGAGAGAGATGGCACACCCAGGAGTCAAGACTGGCACACAAGCAGAAAGGCCAATATTAATCTCCCACTGTTTTTTTTGGTTGTTTTTTTTTTTTTTTTTTCAGGGAGACTTTAGAAAAAAAAATAATAAAAAAAATATGATTTTATCAGGAAGAATTTAGAAACCAAATAAAATAAAATGATTTTTTCTGGGAGAATTTATAAAACAAATAAAACCAAAGATAGGCGTTCTATGGCCCACTGACTGAGAGATGACGCACCCAGGAGTCAAGACTGGCACACAAGCAGAAAGGCCAATATTAATCTCCCACTGTTTTTTTTTTTTTTTTTCAGGGAGACTTTAGAAAAAAAAATAATAAAAAAAATGTGATTTTATCAGGAAGAATTTAGAAACCAAATAAAATAAAATGATTTTTTCAGGGAGAATTTAGAAAACAAATAAAACCAAAAATAGGCGTTCTATGGCCCACTGACTGAGAGATGACGCACCCAGGAGTCAAGACTGGCACACAAGCAGAAAGGCCAATATTAATCTCCCACTGTTTTTTTTTTTTTTTTTCAGGGAGACTTTAGAAAAAAAAATAATAAAAAAAATGTGATTTTATCAGGAAGAATTTAGAAACCAAATAAAATAAAATGATTTTTTCTGGGAGAATTTATAAAACAAATAAAACCAAAAATAGGCGTTCTATGGCCCACTGACTGAGAGATGACGCACCCAGGAGTCAAGACTGGCACACAAGCAGAAAGGCCAATATTAATCTCCCACTGTTTTTTTTTTTTTTTTCAGGGAGACTTTAGAAAAAAAAATAATAAAAAAAATGTGATTTTATCAGGAAGAATTTAGAAACCAAATAAAATAAAATGATTTTTTCAGGGAGAATTTAGAAAACAAATAAAACCAAAAATAGGCGTTCTATGGCCCACTGACTGAGAGAGAGAGAGAGAGAGATGGAACGCTTAGTACTGGCACACAAGCCCAAAGGGCAATATTAATCTCCCTTTTTTTTTCCAGGGAGAATTTCTAAAACCCAAAAAAAAAAAAAAATAGGCTTTCTATGGCCCACTATTTGTGAGAGAGATGGGACGCTCAGGACTGGCACAGATGGCACGCTCAGGACTGGCACAGAAGCCCAGAGGCCAATATTAATCTCCCTTTTTTTCTGGTAGAATTTATAAAACCAAAAAAAAATTTAAATAGGCTTTCTATGGCCCACTATTTGTGAGAGAGATGGCACGCTCAGGACTGGCACAGATGGCACGCTCACAACTGGCACACAAGCCCAGAGGCCAATATTAATCTCCCTTTTTTCAGGGAAAATTTATAAAACAAAAAAAAAAAATAAATAGGCTTTCTATGGCCCACTATTTGTGAGAGAGATGGCACGCTCAGGGCTGGCACAGATGGCACGCTCAGGACTGGCACACAAGCCCAGAGGCCAATATTAATCTCCCTTTTTTTCAGGGAGAATTTATAAAACCCCCAAAAAAAATAAAATAGGCTTTCTATGGCCCACTATTTGTGAGAGAGATGGGACGCTCAGGACTGGCACAGATGGCACGCTCAGGACTGGCACAGAAGCCCAGAGGCCAATATTAATCTCCCTTTTTTTCTGGGAGAATTTATAAAACCAAAAAAAAATTTAAATAGGCTTTCTATGGCCCACTATTTGTGAGAGAGATGGCACGCTCAGGACTGGCACAGATGGCACGCTCACAACTGGCACACAAGCCCAGAGGCCAATATTAATCTCCCTTTTTTCAGGGAAAATTTATAAAACAAAAAAAAAAAATAAATAGGCTTTCTATGGCCCACTATTTGTGAGAGAGATGGCACGCTCAGGGCTGGCACAGATGGCACGCTCAGGACTGGCACACAAGCCCAGAGGCCAATATTAATCTCCCTTTTTTTCAGGGAGAATTTATAAAACCCCCAAAAAAAATAAAATAGGCTTTCTATGGCCCACTATTTGTGAGAGAGATGGGACGCTCAGGACTGGCACAGATGGCACGCTCAGGACTGGCACAGAAGCCCAGAGGCCAATATTAATCTCCCTTTTTTTCTGGGAGAATTTATAAAACCAAAAAAAAATTTAAATAGGCTTTCTATGGCCCACTATTTGTGAGAGAGATGGCACGCTCAGGACTGGCACAGATGGCACGCTCACAACTGGCACACAAGCCCAGAGGCCAATATTAATCTCCCTTTTTTCAGGGAAAATTTATAAAACAAAAAAAAAAATTAAATAGGCTTTCTATGGCCCACTATTTGTGAGAGAGATGGCACGCTCAGGGCTGGCACAGATGGCACGCTCAGGACTGGCACACAAGCCCAGAGGCCAATATTAATCTCCCTTTTTTCAGGGAAAATTTATAAAACAAAAAAAAAAATTAAATAGGCTTTCTATGGCCCACTATTTGTGAGAGAGATGGCACGCTCAGGGCTGGCACAGATGGCACGCTCAGGACTGGCACACAAGCCCAGAGGCCAATATTAATCTCCCTTTTTTTCAGGGAGAATTTATAAAACCAAAAAAAAAAATAAATAGGCTTTCTATGGCCCACTATTTGTGAGAGAGATGGCACGCTCAGGGCTGGCACAGATGGCACGCTCAGGACTGGCACACAAGCCCAGAGGCCAATATTAATCTCCCTTTTTTTCAGGGAGAATTTATAAAACCCCAAAAAAAATAAAATAGGCTTTCTATGGCCCACTATTTGTGAGAGAGATGGCACACTCAGGACTGGCACACAAGCCCAAAGGCCAATATTAATCTCCCACTGTATTTTTATCAGGGAGAATTTATACACCCCACAAAAAAAAATACAGAAAAATGAAAAGGCTTTCTATGGCCCACTATGTGAGAGAGATGGCACACACAGGGATGGCACTCTAGCAGAAATGCCAAATTGCCAATCTTAATCTCCCACCAAAAAAAAAACAAAAAAAAAAACAGGGAATGTCCTACAATTACTATCTCCCTGCCTGCAGTAATCTCAGCCAGGTATGGCAGGCAGCTACTATCTCCCTGCCTGCAGTAATCTCAGCCAGGTATGGCAGGCAGCAATAAGGAGTGGACTGATGCACAAATGAAATAAAAAGTGTGGACAAACAAAAAAGATAGCTGTGCAGAAAGGAAGGAACAAGAGGATTTGTGCTTTGAAAAAAGCAGTTGGTTTGCACAGCGGCGTACACACAGCAATGCAGCTATCAGGGAGCCTTCTAGGGCAGCCCAATGAGCTACAGCGCTGAGGGGAAAAAAAAAAAAAAAAAAACTTCCACTGTCCCTGCACACCGAGGGTGGTGTTGGACAGTGCAAATCGCTGCAGCACAAGCGGTTTTGTGGTTAATGGACCCTGCCTAACGCTATCCCTGCTTCTGACAAAGCGGCAGCAACCTCTCCCTAAGCTCAGATCAGCAGCAGTAAGATGGCGGTCGGCGGGAACGCCTCTTTATAGCCCCTGTGACGTCGCAGACAGCAAGCCAATCACTGCAATGCCCTTCTCTAAGATGGTGGGGACCAGGACCTATGTCATCACGCTGCCCACACTCTGCGTTTACCTTCATTGGCTGAGAAATGGCGCTTTTCGCGTCATTGAAACGCGACTTTGGCGCGAAAGTCGCGTACCGCATGGCCGACCCCGCACAGGGGTCGGATCGGGTTTCATGAAACCCCGACTTAGCCAAAAGTCGGCGACTTTTGAAAATGTTCGACCCGTTTCGCTCAACCCTACTCCTAACCACCAGGTCATAACAGCCTTCAGTGTGAATGTACAATTTTCATAGTCATGAAAATACAGAAAAATCTTTAAATAAGAAGGTGTGTCCAAACTTTTGGTCTGTACTGTATTTGCCATGAAACCCGTAAAATTTTATGGTTCAAGCAACTACTAGTGATGAGCGAGTGTACTCGTTGCTCGGGTTTTCCCGAAAAAGCTCGGGTGACCTCTGAGTATTTATGATTGCTCGGAGATTTAGTTTTCATCTCGACAACTAAATGATTTACAACTACTAGTCTGCTTGATTATATGTGGAGGTTCCCTAGCAACCAGGCAACCACCACATGTACTCAGCCTGGGTAGCAGCCGTAAATCATCCAGCTGCTGTGATGAAAACTAAATCTCTGAGCAGTCATAAATACTCGATGGTCACCTGATCGTGCTCTGGAAAACCTGAGCAATGAGTACACTCGCTCATCACTAGCAACTACCTTCATAAGACACATGCCTAGTGAAAGGAAGTACACCCGTGTGCAATCTACGGCTAAGTTCACACTAGCATGTGGCTGCGTAGTTCCTCCCTTAAGCTCTGCCTACTTCTACATGTGTCCTGCGCACCTATCTTTAACAATGGGTACGCAGGGACATGCGGTCGGCGTTTTGACGTGACCGCCGACCACACGTGAATGCAATTTTTTGCCATTACTTACGCATAAAAATTGTAAAGCTCATTTTGAATTTACCAAAAGACATGTGGTAGACTCCCCAAATGTATGGAAGAAGGTGCTGTGGTCACTGAGATCAAAATTGATATTTTTGACCATCAAGGTTCAATGCTTCAACTGGTGCCAAACCACCACAGCCCATCACCCCACGAATATCATTCCCACAGTGAAACATGGTGGTGGCAGCATCATGCTGTGGGGATGTTTATCGGCAGCAGGGACAGGGAAAATTGTGCGAGTTGAAGGGAAGATGGATGGTGAAAAATACAGGGATATTCATGAGCAAAACTCATTTCAGGTTGTCAGTGATTTGAGATTGGGATGGAAGTTCACTTTCCAAGAGAATGACCCAAAGCATACTGCTAAAGCAACACTCAAGTGGTTTAAAGGGACACATGTAATGACTTAATCCGATTGAAAATCTGTGGTCAGACTTGAAGAGGAAACCATCTAACTTGAAGGAACTGGAGTAATTTTGCCATGATGGGCAAAACTCCCAATGGCAAGATGTGGAAAGCTCATAGAGACTTATCCAAAGTTGCAGCTGTAATTGCCGCAAAAGGAGGTTCTACAAACGACTGACTTTAGGGGGGGTGAATAGTTATGCACACTGATGTTTTCAGTTTTTTTGTCCTATTTGTTGTTTGCTTCACAATAAAAAGAAAAACAAATGTTCACAGTTGTAGGCATGTTCTTTACATGAACTGATGCAAACCCAACGGCGTGAATACATTTGCAAGCCACTGTATATTTTGCATAGAAAATAGGTCATTTTGCAAAAAAGTTCCAGGAGGAACTGTAATGTTATGGTAACCACAAGGCTTAATATATAAAAGCACAACTTTTTCTTTTTAATTGAATCTCGGAGTGATGAGATATTTTGCATCATATCTACGCATGAATTTGATTGAAGTCCCTGGACTTGCACCCATTATGGTGCCGCATCAGCTTTCCTGTTCCACATATTTAAAATAGGTGGTATGTCAGAAATCACCATATAAAGCTGTTTATCCAAGTTTAGAACACCCATTCCCCGGCTGCAGTTTGTTTTAAAAAAGCAAACTTGAGCTTCACTCACGCTCCGAGGGTCCAGCATTGTGTCTCTTCATCCACTCTTGGTGTCTGTTATTGCCTGAAACACTCACTGGTTGACTGCAGTGCTGTGGACATAACAGACACTGGGAGCAGTGAGGGAAACTTAGTGGGGAAGGGGGAGAAGAGTACAGGTTTAAAAAAAAAAGGCGAGGGGTCAGGGGCTTTCTGGGACAGGAAAACACTATTAAGTTACATATATATATACAGTATATACAGTACATCCCTGTTGACGAACCTGCAGCCCCTGTTATATTTCCTAGGTCTGTATCATAAAAGATGTAGAGCTGTTAGATGTCCGCCAAACAAACGATATTTTTCCATGGAACATGGACATTTAGAGGATTTTATATTTTCATATTGACTTTTTTTATTAAAAGGAAGAAAGAAATGAACACATATAGAAAGTGATTAATTAATACATCATAATGCTTACCTTTCTCCGAAGCTGGATCCATGCATCTTCCTGAAACATACAACAAAAAATAGGAATAAATAATTAGATGATAAAAACATTTTGATTTACATGCACATTGTCAGCCATAGTTTTTGAATATGACCTATACACATTAGGGCTCATGCAGACGACGTCTTAAGTTGGACAATTGCTATCTGTGGTTTTCAAGGATAGCACTCGTACCTCTGAAAATGAGACGGCAATCACCCATTCATGTTTATGGATATGTGAAAAAAAAATGGACCTCACTCGGATCACATCTGGGTGAGATCCTTTTTTTCATAGACAGATATAATGAAGAAACATTTTTTTTCTCTCCATATCTGAAAAAAAGGCATCCCACTGATCCAACTCTGATCAGAGTGGGAGTAGCATAAACCGACCGATTTTCTCGGATGGAGAGAAAACAGTTGTCTGCACCTAATCTTGCACCAATGTCGGCCAAATGATGGTCAGGAGAGATGTCGATCAAGCATGTCCTACTTGGGACTGCCGATCTCATTGTTCTCTCAGCCGTCATCTCAGTTGATAGCCTTCTCCTACAAAACAAAGGAGCGCTCCTGTGTATGGGAGAGACAGCCAAGATTGCTGTCAACAGAACGATGGGCCAAAACACTGTTTGGCCAGCAGCCATCTAATGTGTATGACAAGACTTTTTGAGGCAAGTATGTATTGAAAGTTTTCATCGTAATCAAGACTCCCGAGGCTAAGACCATGTTCAGACATCATTCCCCACCAAAAATCAGCAACAAACTACAGTACAATGCCAATGAACCTATTTTAGTTTACATACACAGAAACCAAATTCATGCCTTATGAAGGTCATTGAGTTATTTTACATTTTTTAGCAATTTCACCCTTTGCGATATAAAGAAGTAAAACCTGGTCATGTCACAAAACGCCTATTAGGATATGTTGAGAAAAGCATGGAAGGACAGATCTGTATGAAAACAAATATGCTTGTAGCCATGTCTACAGCTTTTACCCATTGTGTGTAAAGTTCTTCATTTCCACTTGTGTACGCCTGCATCCTCCCACCATCCCTAATTTGGGAACTACTCTACCACAACAGGAAGCTACAACCTAGGTATATTTAAAGAAGACTTGTGACCAAGTCAAAAGTCGCCAGATTGCACTTAATTCATTCCTGCTGCTCCCTTTGTATTCTGTACTTTTTTCAATTCCAAAGATACAAGTGCTTCTCACAAAATTAGAATATCATCAAAAAGTTAATGTATTTCAGTTTTTCAATACAAAAAGTGAAACTCCTATATTATATAGAGTCATTACACACAGAGTGCTCTATTTCAAGTGTTTATTTCTGTTAATGTTGATAATTATGGCTTACAGCCAAAGAAAACCCAAAAGTCATTATCTCAGCAAATCAGAATAATTAACAAAAAGCACATGTAAAGGCTTCCTAAGTGTTTAAAAAGGTCTCTTAGTCTGTTTCAGTAGCTCCACAATCATGGGGAAGACTGCAGACTTGACAGATGTCCAGAAGGCAGTCATTGACACACTCCACAAGGAGATTAAGCCACAAAAGGTCATTGCTAAAGAAGCTGGCTGTTCACAGAGTGCTGTATCCAAGCATATTAATGGAAATTAATGGTGAGTGGAAGGAAAAAGTGTGGTAGAAAAAGGTGCACAAGCGACCGAGATAACCGCAGCCTTGAAAGGATTGTTAAGAAAAGGCCATTTGGGGGGGCGTGGCTAACAGCTGAAGGAGCAGGACGTGCTTCCATTAAGCTCCTCTGCTGGCCGTTCTTATCCAGCTAAATCCACTTCTTTTCATAAGACATCCATTGGCCTTAAGAACTTTTCTCATCTCCTCGCTGGCATAGGAGTCTTTTTCATCTTATTATACCCCACAAATTGGCCTCTCTTAGAACTTTGGCCCTGAGGCCTGCACGTGGGCCAGAAGCCTGCCGGAGGATCCCTTCTCCCTGCCGGTGGAGGGCTGAGAGCTGCGCCTAGTGTGGAAAACCACCCAGACTTCTCCCTGCAGCGGGTGCTTTCCCGCTTCCCTCTACGCCTGGTGCCCTTGCTGTCTGGAGTGAGGGAGTCTTGAGGACTGTGCTGCGGCGCCGGGGGAAGGTAGGACTGAGGGGGCGACACTCCCCCTGGCCGCCGAGAGTGCCGCGGTTTTACCGAGCCCTGGTGAGAGGAGCGGAGGGTGGTGTGACGTGGCGCCGCCTTGGAGACGGTCCTGCACCGGAGGGAGCTGTCCCCCGGAGGTGCTGCTGCTGGGCGCCGCTCCTGCGCCCTCGCCCCGGCTCAGCGACCACACATTCCTGCCTCCTGTTGCAGCGGTCTGGGACTGGGGACCTGCGGAGCCGGTACCTGCGTCCCCTCTTGGCCCTCATCTCCGGCCACTGAGCGCGGGGATCCAGAGGGGGGAGGCGCGGTGCGGCCGGCGGTTCGCGGCCCCTCTGTCCCGGCAGTTGGTCACCGGCATAGCCGCCCCTGGGGAAGCACGGGAAATTATCGCGCCAACGCCATCTTGGATTCGTCTTAGAAGTGGTGAGTGGACTCTGCAACTACTGGCGGTGGGGAGTAATAGCCTGTCTCTTGCTGTCTCCCTTGTCCCGGAGGGCTCATCATCTGCTCCTCTCTGCTGCCCCATACCCAGAAGCAACGGGCACACATAACAGGATGCCGCAATTATATTAAACTCTTAAGCTGCTGACAAAACCCTAGAGCTTTTTGGGCTCCACAGCGTTCACTTATACAGCATAAAACCTGATAATCTTTCTCCTGCTGCCCCATACCCAGAGACATAAGTGGCTAACAACAGGGCACTGCGATCACATTGGTAATAAATCCGCTGCACATAAAAAGCACACAAAAAGCTCCTTTAAATACCGGAGACTATAAATATAATTGGAGGTGGCATTAACCCCCTCTGGTGATCAGGGCTGCGACGGACTGAGACGGCATTGTTCTCTGCACTGGGGTTCCCTCCTGCCCCTTCTCTCCCCTGCACTGTGGTTTCGATTATCTCGAGCTCTCATACCCTTAAATCATCTGGGTGATAACTTGTGGTGCATTCATATAATACAAACTCCTTTACAACTCTGCTACATCTTACTTATATCAACAGAGAGCTAGTAAGAAAAAGCCACAGTCCACCGCTGCCATCATCTGGCGACTTACAGGAACTGCTGCTCCAACCACATTTTTATTTCAATTTTATTGTTTTTTATTTTTTCTTTTACAATTTTATTTAGTTTTTTCTCATCTGCATACTTTATCCCCGGTCGAAACCGGTCAGCCATAAAGCGCAAAATTATGCTCAAACAGGAGAGAACCGTTTCTCAACAATGAACTAACACTTTTTACTTGAATGTCCAAGTGGTGACGAGAGTTGAGCGACCTTGACCTTTTTAGAGTCGAGCCGGGTTTCGCGAAACCCGACTATCTCAAAAGTCGGGTCGAGTGAAATCGACCGATTATGACGTAAAGTCGGGATCGACCGAAACACGAAACCCAATGCAAGTCAATGGGGCAGCATAGTCGGCAGTGAGTGGGGGCCAGGAAAACACCTAGAGTGCCCATTTTAATGTCAAAACCATCCATTCTTCTTAATGAAGCTTGTCAAGCGTAATTTACCTTATAATAATTGGAAGGCATTTGAAATTGGGGGTCATTTGGCTAAAGTTGTGGTGGGTAGGGCTGGTTCAAGTAATTAGTGGGCCCAGGAAATCTGGACCACGTCACGGCAGTGGAGCAGGGAGAGGTAAGTATTTCAACTTTGCAAGTGCTGAACCTGAGCAAGCAGGGGGGCCCACTCGTTGGCATTGGCACTGGCACAGGGCCCCTCAAAGTACAGCGGTGTGTTTGCACGACGGGGGCGCCTCCCACCGGCAGCAACACTTTTGCGTACTATGAGAGGCCCTGTGCCAGTGACTAGTATTCCTCCCCCCACCTGATGAAGGAACCTGCACTTTCATCTGCACCTTCCTCTTTGTCCCCGTGTAAGGTGGTATGGTATGCGGGAAGAGCAACCTGACTTTCAGCAGGGTCACAATGTTGTTGTGTAGCGTGCATAGGGAATGTTGCGTTATGGGTCAATGTACCAGCAGACTCATCTATCACTAGCTGGGCAATGGGCAGGATGAGGAGGAAACACAGATATAGGCCCAAAGAATAAAGCTGGCTAAATGCAGTTCAAAATTGGTAACACAGGAATAACCAGGGGGCATTGCAGTGGAGGACAACTGGAATGAGAGGCTGACACAGAGAGTAGGCCCAAATCAGTAAGTAGTCGAAATGCAGTTCAAAATTGGCAACCGTAGTAAACAGGCGGCACAGCTTTGTTCAGTGGAGGAGAACAGCAAGGAGTGGCAGACACCGATAGTAGGCCCCAACCCAACTAGTAGGCCAAATGCAGTCTAACATTAACAACTACTTAACGAGCGCCTGAAAACGGAATTTCAGGACAGGAAACCAGGAGAACAGCAAGGAGCGGCAGACACTGTTAGTAGGCCCCAAACCAACTAGTACGCCAAATGCAGTTGTTCCATTTAACCACAATTTAACGAGAGCCTGAAGATAGAAGCTCAGGAAAGGCAACCTGGAGAACACCTTGGAGTGGAACACACCATCTCTCTCCACCCCATACCCATTTTGTAGGCCTAATGCTGTGTAGTTTTCTACAACTACTAAACGAGAGTCGGAAGACCGAAGCAATGGCAAGGCAACCTGGGGAACACCTTGGAGTGTAACACACCATCTCTCTCCACCCGATACCCATTTTGTAGGCCTAATGCAGTGTAGTTTTCTACAACTACTAAACGAGAGTCGGAAGACCGAAGCAATGGCAAGGCAACCTGGGGAACACCTTGGAGTGTAACACACCATCTCTCTCCACCCGATACCCATTTTGTAGGCCTAATGCAGTGTAGTTTTCTACAACTACTAAACGAGAGTCGGAAGATCGAAGCAATGGCGAGGAAACCTGGAGAACACCTTGGAGTGTAACACACCATCTCTCTCCACCCGATACCCATTTTGTAGGCCTAATGCAGTGTAGTTTTCTACAACTACTAAACGAGAGTCGGAAGACCGAAGCAATGGCAAGGCAACCTGGGGAACACCTTGGAGTGTAACACACCATCTCTCTCCACCCGATAACCATTTTGTAGGCCTAATGCAGTGTAGTTTTCTACAACTACTAAACGAGAGTCGGAAGACCGAAGCAATGGCAAGGCAACCTGGGGAACACCTTGGAGTGTAACACACCATCTCTCTCCACCCGATACCCATTTTGTAGGCCTAATGCAGTGTAGTTTTCTACAACTACTAAACGAGAGTCGGAAGATCGAAGCAATGGCGAGGAAACCTGGAGAACACCTTGGAGTGTAACACACCATCTCTCTCCACCCCATAACCATTTTGTAGGCCTAATGCAGTGTAGTTTTCTACAACTACTAAACGAGAGTCGGAAGACCGAAGCAATGGCAAGGCAACCTGGGGAACACCTTGGAGTGTAACACACCATCTCTCTCCACCCGATACCCATTTTGTAGGCCTAATGCAGTGTAGTTTTCTACAACTACTAAACGAGAGTCGGAAGATCGAAGCAATGGCGAGGAAACCTGGAGAACACCTTGGAGTGTAACACACCATCTCTCTCCACCCCATACCCATTTTGTAGGCCTAATGCTGTGTAGTTTTCTACAACTACTAAACGAGAGTCGGAAGACCGAAGCAATGGCAAGGCAACCTGGGGAACACCTTGGAGTGTAACACACCATCTCTCTCCACCTGATACCCATTTTGTAGGCCTAATGCAGTGTAGTTTTCTACAACTACTAAACGAGAGTCGGAAGACCGAAGCAATGGCAAGGCAACCTGGGTAACACCTTGGAGTGTAACACACCATCTCTCTCCACCCGATAACCATTTTGTAGGCCTAATGCAGTGTAGTTTTCTACAACTACGAAACGAGAGTCGGAAGATCGAAGCAATGGCGAGGAAACCTGGAGAACACCTTGGAGTGTAACACACCATCTCTCTCCACCCCATACCCATTTTGTAGGCCTAATGCAGTGTAGTTTTCTACAACTACTAAACGAGAGTCGGAAGACCGAAGCAATGGCAAGGCAACCTGGGGAAAACCTTGGAGTGTAACACACCATCTCTCTCCACCCGATACCCATTTTGTAGGCCTAATGCAGTGTAGTTTTCTACAACTACTAAACGAGAGTCGGAAGATCGAAGCAATGGCGAGGAAACCTGGAGAACACCTTGGAGTGTAACACACCATCTCTCTCCACCCCATACCCATTTTGTAGGCCTAATGCTGTGTAGTTTTCTACAACTACTAAACGAGAGTCGGAAGACCGAAGCAATGGCAAGGCAACCTGGGGAACACCTTGGAGTGTAACACACCATCTCTCTCCACCCCATACCCATTTTGTAGGCCTAATGCTGTGTAGTTTTCTACAACTACTAAACGAGAGTCGGAAGACCGAAGCAATGGCAAGGCAACCTGGGGAACACCTTGGAGTGTAACACACCATCTCTCTCCACCCGATACCCATTTTGTAGGCCTAATGCAGTGTAGTTTTCTACAACTACTAAACGAGAGTCGGAAGATCGAAGCAATGGCGAGGAAACCTGGGGAACACCTTGGAGTGTAACACACCATCTCTCTCCAGCCAATACCCATTTTGTAGGCCTAATGCAGTGTAGTTTTCTACAACTACTAAACGAGAGTCGGAAGATCAAAGCAATGGCGAGGAAACCTGGAGAACACCTTGGAGTGTAACACACCATCTCTCTCCACCCCATACCCATTTTGTAGGCCTAATGCAGCCTACTTTCCGACAACTACTAAACGAGAGCATGAAGATCGAAGCTCAGGAAAGGCAACCTGGGGAACACCTTGGAGTGTAACACACCCTCTCTCTACACCACGGAAGGGCTGATTCTTAGGAAGGAAGGCTGTCGGAAAGAAGCAGGGCGCGTCCGAGGGTGATTATATTCTTATTAGGTATATACTCACCCTCGGACGCGCCCTGCTTCTTTATTTGTAATGAATGTTTATTTGCAATGTGGTTTTGACTTACTCTATTTTTTTGGTAAAGAATGATTTTATTATTTTCATTGTTTTGCATCTTCTTGGCAATAATATAAAGAAGACGCGACAGGACAACACTCGGTGGATGCCATATCTGTGTTTTAAATTGAAAAAAACTTTTAGTTAACTACTTGCAGGAGAAAGTTATTGTAGCTGGTGGCCATTTTTAGTACTGTACCAGATTTTTGTTGTATGTGTTTGTTTTTAATGTTAAAATGTCTGCATTTGATATCTCTCCAGTATTTTCTTTTTTATAAGCAAAATACTTATTTTTATATTTTCTGATGTTGGTTCAAGGGGTACACGGGCAGCAGTAGACAGGTCAGTGGAGGCCTAGTGGAAGGAGGGACCGCAGACAGGCTTCGAAGCCCTAACATAATAAATTGGGCTGGCTGTAGGCAATTTACAATTGGTTCCAGGGGAACACGGGCGGCAGTAGACAGGTCAGTGGAGGCCCCTAGTGGAAGGAGGGACCGCAGACAGGCTTCGAAGCCCTAACATAATAAATTGGGCTGGCTGTAGGCAATTTAAAATTGGTTCCAGGGGAACCCGGGCAGCAGTAGACAGGTCAGTGGAGGCCTAGTGGAAGGAGGGACCGCAGACAGGCTTCGAAGCCCTAACATAATAAATTGGGCTGGCTGTAGGCAATTTAAAATTGGTTCCAGGGGAACCCAGGCAGCAGTAGACAGGTCAGTGGAGGCCTAGTGGAAGGAGGGACCGCAGACAGGCTTCGAAGCCCTAACATAATAAATTGGGCTGGCTGTAGGCAATTTAAAATTGGTTCCAGGGGAACCCGGGCAGCAGTAGACAGGTCAGTGGAGGCCTAGTGGAAGGAGGGACCGCAGACAGGCTTCGAAGCCCGAACATAATAAATTGGGCTGGCTGTAGGCAATTTAAAATTGGTTCCAGGGGAACACGGGCAGCAGTAGACAGGTCAGTGGAGGCCTAGTGGAAGGAGGGACCGCAGACAGGTTTTGAAGCCCTAACATAATAAATTGGCCTGGCTGTAGGCAATTTAAAATTGGTTCCAGGGGAACCCGGGCAGCAGTAGACAGGTCAGTGGAGGCCTAGTGGAAGGAGGGACCGGAGACAGGCTTCGAAGCCCTAACATAATAAATTGGGCTGGCTGTAGGCAATTTAAAATTGGTTCCAGGGGAACACGGGCAGCAGTAGACAGGTCAGTGGAGGCCTAGTGGAAGGAGTGACCGCAGACAGGCTTCGAAGGCCTAACATAAGAAAAATGTCAATACAATGGTATTGACAGTGCCAGGCATTGAAGGATGTCAGCGCATAGACTAAACATTGGTGGAGCTGTGAGAGAAAATTTTGCAAGTGGTAGAGCACTGTTTGACCTGGGGGGGGGACTGTCTTGTGGCCGGCGGTACAGGCCCAGGGCCCCTCATATTACAACGGTGTGTCTGACGTTGGGTGCGCACCACCACCGCCAGACACTTTATTGTACTATGAGGGACCTAGTGGCAGTGCCGTCGACCAAAAGCGGGCACACCCACCTCTTCAGACAAACAGTACTCTCACGGGTGCTGGCGCAAAGTGGCGATACCACGGCCCCGTGTGGGGACTTTGGCCATTTAGGGAGGTGTTAACATGTCGGATGCTGGACAATCAGGTGCTGCAAATTACGAGATTGGAAAAGTCGTTCAGAATAGTCCACAGGCAAGACCTTTACATAGGAAAGCTAGGTGTCAGCCGGGCAAGGTGGGGCAAAAGATTTCGAAATCCAGTTGTGGTTCATTTTAATGAAGGTTAGATCATCTACATTTTGGGTAGCCAGACGAGTCCTTTTTTCTGTTAGTATTGAACCTGCAGCACTGAATACTCTTTCTGATAGGACACTAGCTGCCGGGCAAGCAAGCTCCTGCAATGCATATTCTGCCAATTCTGGCCAGGTGTCTAATTTTGATGCCCAGTAATCAAATGGGAATGACGGTTGAGGGAAAACGTCGATAAGGGATGAAAAATAGTTAGTAACCATACTGGACAAATGTTGTCTCCTGTCACTTTGAATTGATGCTGCAGTACCTGTCCTGTCTGCGGTCATAGCAAAATCACTCCACAACCTGGTCAGAAAACCCCTCTGGCCAACGACACTTCTGATTTCTGCCCCTCTAACACCTCTGGTCTGCTGGCCCCTGCAGCTCATGTTAGAACGATCACGGGCGCTGTGTGCAGGGAATGCCAGAAGCAAACGGTCAACAAGAGTTGATTGTTTGGTTGCTAATATTAGTTCCAAGTTCTCATGTGGCATTATATTTTGCAATTTGCCTTTATAGCGAGGATCAAGGAGGCAGGCCAACCAGTAATCGTCATCGTTCATCATTTTTGTTATGCGTGTGTCCCTTTTGAGGATACGTAAGGCATAATCCGCCATGTGGGCCAAAGTTCCAGTTCTCAAATCTGTGGTTGTGCTTGGTTGAGGGGCAGTTTCAGGCAAATCCACGTCACTTGTGTCCCTCCAAAAACCAGAACCCGGCCATGCCGCGCCAACAATTTCCACTGGCCCCGGAAAAGCTTCCTCATTAAAAATATAATCATCCCCATCATCCTCCTCGTTCTCCTCCTCCTCTTCGCCCGCTACCTCGTCCTGTACACTGCCCTGGCCAGACAATGGCTGACTGTCATCAAGGCTTTCCTCTTCCTCAGCTGCAGACGCCTGATCCTTTATGTGCGTCAAACTTTGCATCAGCAGACGCATTAGGGGGATGCTCATGCTTATTATGACGTTGTCTGCACTAACCAGCCGTGTGCATTCCTCAAAACACTGAAGGACTTGACACATGTCTTGAATCTTCGACCACTGCACACCTGACAACTCCATGTCTGCCATCCTACTGCCTGCCCGTGTATGTGTATCCTCCCACAAAAACATAACAGCCCGCCTCTGTTCACACAGTCTCTGAAGCATGTGCAGTGTTGAGTTCCACCTTGTTGCAACGTCTATGATTAGGCGATGCTGGGGAAGGTTCAAAGAACGCTGATAGGTCTGCATACGGCTGGAGTGTACGGGCGAACGGCGGATATGTGAGCAAAGTCCACGCACTTTGAGGAGCAGGTCGGATAACCCCGGATAACTTTTCAGGAAGCACTGCACCACCAGGTTTAAGGTGTGAGCCAGGCAAGGAATGTGTTTCAGTTGGGAAAGGGAGATGGCAGCCATGAAATTCCTTCCGTTATCACTCACTACCTTGCCTGCCTCAAGATCTACAGTGCCCAGCCACGACTGCGTTTCTTTCTGCAAGAACTCGGACAGAACTTCAGCGGTGTGTCTGTTGTCGCCCAAACACTTCATAGCCAATACAGCCTGCTGACGTTTGCCAGTAGCTGCCCCATAATGGGAGACCTGGTGTGCAACAGTGGCAGCTGCGGATGGAGTGGTTGTGCGACTGCGGTCTGTGGACGAGGTCTCGCTTCTGCAGGAGGACGAGGAGGAGGGGGTGCGAATGGCTACAGCCAACTGTTTCCTAGACCGTGGGCTAGGCAGAACTGTCCCAAACTTGCTGTCCCCTGTGGACCCTGCATCCACCACATTTACCCAGTGTGCCGTGATGGACACGTAACGTCCCTGGCCATGCCTACTGGTCCATGCATCTGTTGTCAGGTGCACCTTTGTGCTCACAGATTGCCTGAGTGCATGGACGATGCGCTCTTTAACATGCTGGTGGAGGGCTGGGATGGCTTTTCTGGAAAAAAAGTGTCGACTGGGTAGCTCGTAGCGTGGTACAGCGTAGTCCATCAGGGCTTTGAAAGCTTCGCTTTCAACTAACCGGTAGGGCATCATCTCTAACGAGATTAGTCTAGCTATGTGGGCGTTCAAACCCTGTGTACGCGGATGCGAGGCTAAGTACTTCCTTTTTCTAACCATAGTCTCATGTAGGGTGAGCTGGACTGGAGAGCTGGAGATCGTGGAACTAGCGGGGGTGCCGGTGGACATGGCAGACTGAGAGACGGTGGGAGATGGTATTGTTGCCGCCGGTGCCCTAGATGCAGTGTTTCCTACTACGAAACTGGTGATTCCCTGACCCTGACTTCTTTGGCCTGGCAAAGAAACCTGCACAGATACTGCAGGTGGTGCAGAAAATGGTGGCCCTACACTGCCGGAAGGGATGTTGCGTTGATGACTAGCTTCATTGGCCGAGGGTGCTACAACCTTAAGGGACGTTTGGTAGTTAGTCCAAGCTTGCAAATGCATGGTGGTTAAATGTCTATGCATGCAACTTGTATTGAGACTTTTCAGATTCTGCCCTCTGCTTAAGGTAGTTGAACATTTTTGACAGATGACTTTGCGCTGATCAATTGGATGTTGTTTAAAAAAATGCCAGACTGCACTCTTTCTAGCATCGGATACCTTTTCAGGCATTGCAGACTGAGCTTTAACCGGATGGCCACGCTGTCCTCCAACAGGTTTTGACTTTGCCACGCGTTTTGGGCAAGATACGGGCCCGGCAGATGGAACCTGTTGCGATGTTGATGCCTGCTGCGGCCCCTCCTTCTCCGCTTCAGAACTGCTGCCGCCTGCACCCTGTTCCCCCAATGGCTGCCAATCGGGGTCAAGAACTGGGTCATCTATTACCTCTTCTTGTAGCTCGTGTGCAACTTCGTCTGTGTCACCGTGTCGGTCGGTGGTATAGCGTTCGTGATGGGGCAACATAGTCTCATCAGGGTCTGATTCTTGATCAGCACCCTGCGAGGGCAATGTTGTGGTCTGAGTCAAAGGACCAGCATAGTAGTCTGGCTGTGGCTGTGCATCAGTGCACTCCATGTCAGATTCAACTTGTAATGGGCATGGACTGTTAACTGCTTCACTTTCTAAGCCAGGGACAGTATGTGTAAAGAGCTCCATGGAGTAACCCGTTGTGTCGCCTGCTGCATTCTTCTCTGTTGTTGTTTTTGCTGAAGAGGACAAGGAAGCGACTTGTCCCTGACCGTGAACATCCACTAACGACGCGCTGCTTTTACTTTTACCAGTTTCACGAGAGGAGGCAAAAGAGCTAGAGGTTGAGTCAGCAAGATAAGCCAAAACTTGCTCTTGCTGCTCCGGCTTTAAAAGCGGTTTTCCTACTCCCAGAAAAGGGAGCGTTCGAGGCCTTGTGTAGCCAGACGACGAACCTGGCTCCACAGCTCCAGACTTAGGTGCAATATTTTTTTTCCCACGACCACCTGATGCTCCACCACTACCACTACCCTCACTACCAGCTGACAATGAACGCCCCCGGCCACGACCTCTTCCACCAGACTTCCTCATTGTTTTAAAAACGTTACCAAACTAACGGTATTTGTTGCTGTCACACAACTTACACGGTGAGCTATAACTTCAGTATGATTTAGCTACCTCTTTACAGGTGGGTGAGACCACAACGAAAATCAGGCACAATGTTACACACTCTGTTGTTGGTGGCAACAAATGAGAGAGATGCCACACACGCAGGACTGTCACTGAAGCGCAAATGTAAATATTAATCTCCCACTGATTTGTGTTTTTTTTTTAAAAAAAGGAGACTTTAGGAAAAAAAAAAAAAAAAAAAGATTTTTTCAGGAAGAATTTATAAACCAAATAAAATGAAATGATTTTTTCAGGGAGAATTTAGAAAACAAATAAAACATAAAATAGCCTTTCTAGGGCCCAGTGAGTGAGAGAGGACGCACACAGGAGTCAGGAGTGGCACACAAGCCCAGAGGCCAATATTTATCTCCCACTGATTGATTTAGTGATTTTTTCAGGTAGATTTTGGAACCCAAATCAAGCAAAAAAATTAATAGGCTTTCTATGGCCCACAATTGGAGAGAGAGAGATGGCACACCCAGGAGTCAAGACTGGCACACAAGCAGAAAGGGCAATATTAATCTCCCACTGATTTGATTTTTTTTTTTTTTCAGGGAGACTTTAGAAAAAAAAATACAAGAAAATGAAGTTTTCAGGAAGAATTTAGAAACAAAATAAAATAAAATGATTGTTTCAGGGAGAATTTAGAAAACAAATAAAAAAAAATAGGCTTTGTAGGGCCCACTGAGTGAGAGAGGACGCACACAGGAGTCAGGAGTGGCACACAAGCACAGAGGCCAATATTTATCTCCCACTGATTGATTTAGTGATTTTTTCAGGTAGATTTTGGAACCCAAATCAAGCAAAAAAATTAATAGGCTTTCTATGGCCCACAATTGGAGAGAGAGAGATGGCACACCCAGGAGTCAAGACTGGCACACAAGCAGAAAGGGCAATATTAATCTCCCACTGATTTGATTTTTTTTTTTTTTCAGGGAGACTTTAGAAAAAAAAATACAAAAAAAATGATTTTTTTCAGGAATAATTTAGAAACCAAATAAAATAAAATGATTTTTTCAGGGAGAATTTAGAAAACAAATAAAACAAAAAATAGGCTTTCTAGGGCCCACTGAGTGAGAGAGGACGCACACAGGAGTCAGGAGTGGCACACAAGCCCAGAGGCCAATATTTATCTCCCACTGATTGATTTAGTGATTTTTTCAGGTAGATTTTGGAACCCAAATCAAGCAAAAAAATTAATAGGCTTTCTATGGCCCACAATTGGAGAGAGAGAGATGGCACACCCAGGAGTCAAGACTGGCACACAAGCAGAAAGGGCAATATTAATCTCCCACTGATTTGATTTTTTTTTTTTTTTCAGGGAGACTTTAGAAAAAAAAAAAAAATGAATTTTTCAGGAAGAATTTAGAAACAAAATAAAATAAAATGATTGTTTCAGGGAGAATTTAGAAAACAAATGAAAAAAAAATAGGCTTTGTAGGGCCCACTGAGTGAGAGAGGATGCACACAGGAGTCAGGAGTGGCACACAAGCCCAGAGGCCAATATTTATCTCCCACTGATTGATTTAGTGATTTTTTCAGGTAGATTTTGGAACCCAAATCAAGCACAAAAATTTATAGGCTTTCTATGGCCCACAATTGGAGAGAGAGAGATGGCACACCCAGGAGTCAAGACTGGCACACAAGCAGAAAGGGCAATATTAACCTCCCACTGATTAGATTTTTTTTTTTTTTTCAGGGAGACTTTAGAAAAAAAAAATGATTTTTTCAGGAATAATTTAGAAACAAAATAAAATAAAATGATTTTTTCAGGGAGAATTTAGAAAACAAATAAAACAAAAAATAGGCTTTCTAGGGCCCACTGAGTGAGAGAGGACGCACACAGGAGTCAGGAGTGGCACACAAGCCCAGAGGCCAATATTTATCTCCCACTGATTGATTTATTGATTTTTTCAGGTAGAATTTAGAACCCAAATCAACCCAAAAAATAAATAGGCTTTCTATGGCCCACTATTTGTGAGAGAGATGGCACGCTCAGGACTGGCACACAAGCCCAGAGGCCAATATTAATCTCCCACTTTTTTTTTTTCCAGGGAAAATTTATAAACCCAATAAAAAAAATAATAAATAGGCTTTCTATGGCTCACTATCTGAGAGAGAGAGATGGCACGCTTAGGACTGGCACACAAGCCCAAAGGCCAATATTAATCTCCCACTGATTGATTTATTGATTTTTTCAGGTAGAATTTAGAACCCAAATCAACCAAAAAAATAAATAGGCTTTCTATGGCCCACTATTTGTGAGAGAGATGGCACGCTCAGGACTGGCACACAAGCCCAGAGGCCAATATTAATCTCCCACTTTTTTTTTTTTTTCCAGGGAAAATTTATAAACCCAATAAAAAAAATAATAAATAGGCTTTCTTTGGCCCACTATCTGAGAGAGAGAGAGATGGCACGCTTAGGACTGGCACACAAGCCCAAAGGCCAATATTAATCTCCCACTGATTGATTTATTGATTTTTTCAGGTAGAATTTAGAACCCAAATCAACCAAAAAAATAAATAGGCTTTCTATGGCCCACTATTTGTGAGAGAGATGGCATGCTCAGGACTGGCACACAAGCCCAGAGGCCAATATTAATCTCCCACTTTTTTTTTTTTTTCCAGGGAAAATTTATAAACCCAATAAAAAAAATAATAAATAGGCTTTCTATGGCCTACTATCTGAGAGAGAGAGATGGCACGCTTAGGACTGGCACACAAGCCCAAAGGCCAATATTAATCTCCCACTGATTGATTTATTGATATTTTCAGGTAGAATTTAGAACCCAAATCAACCAAAAAAATAAATAGGCTTTCTATGGCCCACTATTTGTGAGAGAGATGGCACGCTCAGGACTGGCACACAAGCCCAGAGGCCAATATTAATCTCCCACTTTTTTTTTTTCCAGGGAAAATTTATAAACCCAATAAAAAAAATAATAAATAGGCTTTCTTTGGCCCACTATCTGAGAGAGAGAGATGGCACGCTTAGGACTGGCACACAAGCCCAAAGGCCAATATTAATCTCCCACTGATTGATTTATTGATTTTTTCAGGTAGATTTTGGAACCCAAATCAAGCAAAAAAATTAATAGGCTTTCTATGGCCCACTGAGAGATGGCACACACAGGAGTAAGGAGTGGCACACAAGCCCTGAGGCCAATATTTTTTTCCCACTGATTGATGTAGTGATTTTTTCAGGTAGATTTTAGAACCCAAATCAAGCAAAAAAATAAATAGGCTTTCTATGGCCCACTGAGTGAGAGATGACACAGACAGGGATGGCACTTTAGCAGAAATGCCAATCTTAATCTCCCACAAAAAAAAAAAAAAAAAAAGGAACTGTCCTTCAATTACTATCTCCCTGCAGTAATCTCAGCCAGGTATGGCAGGCAGCAATAAGGAGTGGACTGATGCACAAATTAAATAAAAAGTGTGGACAAACAAACAAGATAGCTGTGCAGAAAGGAAGGAACAAGAGGATTTGTGCTTTGAAAAAAGCAGTTGGTTTGCACAGCGGCGTACACACAGCAATGCAGCTATCAGGGAGCCTTCTAGGGCAGCCCAATGAGCTACAGCGCTGAGGGGAAAAAAAAAAAAAATGTAGCTTCCACTGTCCCTGCACACCGAAGGTGGTGTTGGGCAGTGGAAATCGCTACAGCACAAGTGGTTTGGTGGTTAATGGACCCTGCCTAACGCTATCCCTGCTTCTGACGAAGCGGCAGCAACCTCTCCCTAGGCTCAGATCAGCAGCAGTAACATGGCGGTCGGCGGGAACGCCCCTTTATAGCCCCTGTGACGCCGCGGACAGCAAGCCAATCACTGCAATGCCCTTCTCTAAGATGGTGGGGACCAGGACCTATGTCATCACGCTGCCCACACTCTGCGTTTACCTTCATTGGCTGAGAAATGGCGCTTTTCGCGTCATTGAAACGCGACTTTGGCGCGAAAGTCGCGTACCGCATGGCCGACCCCGCACAGGGGTCGGATCGGGTTTCATGAAACCCGACTTTGTCAAAAGTCGGCGACTTTTGAAAATGTTCGACCCGTTTCGCTCAACCCTAGTGGTGACCATTGCATATCACGCCATCAGAAGCTTTACTATGGGTAAAACAAACAAAGAGCGTGAAAAACTTTCAGCTAAACCTCTCGCTGACACTCAGACTTGTAAAGCACATGGAAATTTAGATAAATATCTTAAAAAGGGGGCAGATATGCTGCAGACTCCCTAAAAAAAATCATACAAGAGAGCTATCTCTTCAGACATCTTGGAAGACTCAGATTCCAGTGGGGAGGGCTCTGACTGTGAATCCACTTTGGAAGACTTAGCCCTGATCTCTAGAGCCTTCATGAAAAAATTACTTGCACAAAGCATGCAGCCACTTTTGGAAGAAATTTCTGGGTTGCGTGCAGATCTACAGCATATGGGCCAGAGAGCGGAAACCCTAGAATCCGCCAACATGGAAGCGACTGATGCCATCTTGTCCCTACGTGACCAACTCCTACAACAACAACACCAAATCAACACTGCCCTCCTAGCTGCGGAGGACCAGGAAAACCGCAGCAGAAGAAAAAACATCAGGCTGAGAGGCGTTCCTGAATCCTTTGCTCGGGAATCACTGGATAAGGTCACCAGAGAAATTTTCTCTGACCTCCTAGGGAAAGAGAGAGCGGAATCCATTGTTATTGAGAGAGTTCATCGCGCCCTCAAACCCAGGCCTAAACAGGGAGAGCCGCCTAGAGACATCATCTGTGGCCTCCTGAGCTTCGTTGATACCACAGCGGTCCTAACTGGCGCTAGGGAAAAAGACAATCTCTTATATGAGGGTGCTCATTTACAACTCTTCCAGGATCTTGCCCCATCCACTCTGGCTAAACGGAGAATTCTCAAACCACTCCTATCTGAACTGAGGTCACGCGGCCTGATGTATAGGTGGCTCTACCCCTTCGGTCTGGCCATCACGGTGGGCAACCGCCAGATCACAATACGATCCCCGTCAGACCTTGATGAAGCCTGGTCGACTCTTGACATTTCGCCGATAGACATTCCCTCCTGGATGCCAGTTGACACAGGATGGAATTTCCCTAAACTGACAAAACCACAAGAATGGTCAGTTAAAAAGAAACACGCTTCTCCTAAACCGAAGAAAACCGCCCCTAAAGTTCTCCCAACATGAAGCAGACCGGTTACGCTGGTTTGGTTTTTTCTTCCTCTTGAAAGGGGCAAAAATTACGACCTGACTCCTGAGTCTTTTTTCTTTTTTATTTTTCACCAAACCAAGTTCTTCTTATGATTCTTTTTCTCCTGTTGCCAATGTTTTTCCTCATCTGTTCACATTGACTGGAGTCGACAGAATTTTTGTCATCTCTCTGGACTTGGAGAAAAACTCCATATTGTTGATTGCATTATGTTTCTGTTCCTTAACACTAGTGTTTTCTCGATACTTTGATAATAGCTCCACTGCTATGTTCACATATTTGTAGAGGTCACCACTTGGGCCTTCTCTCGCTTATGTTTGGGTTCTTGTACCCCCCCCCTGCGATAAGCGAGTTGTATTTTGTATATAGTTGGTTAACTACCATGTTTTATGTTTTTTTCAGGCTCTATGGTGTGACGGGGGACTCTGAGGAAGGAGTGGATGGCAACTAACCGAACTGACGTGGGTACGGTTACGGTAGCGTCCCTTAATGTGAAAGGTTTAAATTCCCCTGCAAAACGCAGTCAGATCCTAACACTGTTAAAAAAACAATCTACACAAATAGCCTTCTTGCAAGAAACTCACTTTAAAATGGGAAGAACCCCTAACATGTCTTTCTCCCCTTTCCCAACTTGGTACAATAGCTGTTCTTCTTCCGCCTCTAGGGGTGTAAGTATTGCGCTTAAAAAAGGTCTCCCATTCACACTGGAGGACAGTCTGACTGATTCGGAAGGCAGATTCGTTTTTATAAAAGGGCTTTTAGCAAACACAAAAATAACCTTAGCAAATTTATACGCCCCAAATATAAACCAGACACAATGGATTCTCAAATCATTGGATACTTTACAGCTTTTTAAGGAAGGTTTATTGATTGTGGGTGGGGACCTAAACCTGACTCTACAACCCAAAGTAGACACCTCTAGTGGTTCCTCTTCCATTCCTCAAAAATCGAGACAAAAACTTCTAAATAAGCTAAACTCTTTACAACTAATAGACCCCTGGCGAAGCTTCTACCCCACAACGAAGGATTACACATTCTTCTCGTCACCACACAACTCTTATCATCGCATTGACTACTTTTTAGTACAATCTCGAGCCTTACATCTAATAAAATCTTCTAAAATTGGCACAATCACTTTATCAGATCACGCCCCTGTCTTCATTGAGATTCTCATCACCACGCTACCTAGACCTGCTTTGACCTAGAGACTTAATGAATCGTTGATTGATAGCCCGAGACATACAGACAAACTTAAAGCCATCATCTCTCAATTCTTCAATGAGAACATAAATACGGGTCATCTCACTCCCATTATATGGGAAACACATAAAGCCGTCCTCAGGGGTGAACTCATCTCACTTAGCTCGTACATTAAAAAACAAAGAGAAAAAGAAGTCCAATCTCTCCTCCACCAAATAACCACTGCAGAGCGTACACATAAAAGTACTAAATCACCCGAGTCTCACCAGGATCTTAGTTTCCTTCGTAACAAACTCAAAGACCTATTAAATGTAAAGTCAGCTAAATTGTTTATGTATTGTAGACACCGCTTTTATTTGCATGGCAATAAAAGTGGGAAACTCACCACACAATTACTAAAGAAGCAAAAAGAGAAAAAATTCATAAAAAAAATTATTACGACGACAGATAAGAGAGTGGTGGACTCAAAAGAGATTGCTGAGACCTTCCGGCAATACTACGAATCCCTCTATAACCTGCCCCTTTCTGATGACATGAAAAATTGCTCGACAGCCATGACTAAAATCCAAACTTTTTTGGCCTCTCTTCCCCTTCCAAAAATCTCCCCTGAGGAAGGTAACGCACTCACGGCCAAAATTACACTTAAAGAATTAGAAGACATTTTAAAAACCATCCCGAATGGGAAGGCACCTGGCCCCGACGGTTTCCCGGTGGGCTATTACAAAAAGTTCTCTGATATTCTTCTTCCCCACCTAGTTGATCTGTTTAATTCCTTTCTAGAGGGGAAGCTCCCACCTCGCCAGGCATTAGAGGCCTACATTGCTATTATACCTAAGGAGGGGAAGGACGACAGCCTGTGTAGCAATTACCGCCCTATCTCATTGCTCAACACTGACCTGAAATTATGGGCCAAGGTGTTGGCTTCGAGGTTGAATGGTGTCTTGGGCAGAATTATTCGGCCTGACCAGGTGGGTTTCGTGAAGGGTCGCGAGGGCAAACATAATTCTACCAAAATCCTCCACGCTATTTCATATGCAAAGAAGACTAAGACTCCATTGACTATTTTGTCGACTGATGCTGAAAAAGCATTTGACAGAATTAGCTGGAGATACATGGTCTGTACGCTTCAAAAGTTTGCCTTCCCACAAGCCTTTATAGATGCTGTAATGTCCCTCTACGTAGATCCATCTGCTAGGGTCGGTGTGAATGGTATTTTTTCCGAACCATTTAATATAACTAACGGTACCAGACAGGGCTGTCCTCTCTCTCCCTCCCTTTTTATCATGGTCATGGAAACCCTGATGGAAAAGATTAGACAGGATAGTGAGATCATAGGCCTTAAGATGGGTAAACTAGAGGTCAAAGTAGCTGCTTTTGCCGACGACCTTTTAACCCCTTTCTGCCATTAGACGTACTATTGCGTCCATGTGGGGTGGGCTTTACTTCCCAAGGACGCAATAGTACGTCATATGCGATCGGCAGCGCTCACGGGGGGAGCGCCGCCGATCGCGGCCGGGTGTCAGCTGTTTATCGCAGCTGACATCCGGCACTATGTGCCAGGAGCGGTCACGGACCGCCCCCGGCACATTAACCCCCGGCACACCGCGATCAAAGATGATCGCGATGTGCCGGCGGTACAGGGAAGCACCGCGCAGGGAGGGGGCTCCCTGCGGGCTTCCCTGAGCCCCCCGCAGCAACGCGATGTGATCGCGTTGCTGCGAGGGTCTCACCTCCCTCCCTGCTCCCTCCAGCCCCGGATCCAAGATGGCCGCGGATCCGGGTCCTGCAGGGAGGGAGGTGGCTTCACAGAGCCTGCTCAGAGCAGGCACTGTAAAGCAGCCTGCACTCCTATCAGATCAGTGATCTGACAGAGTGCTGTGCAAACTGTCAGATCACTGATCTGTGATGTCCCCCCCTGGGACAAAGTAAAAAAGTTAAAAAAAAAAATTTCAAATGTGTAAAAAAAATAAAAAAAAATATTCCAAAATAATGAAAAAAAAAAAAAAATATTATTCCCATAAATACATTTCTTTATCTAAATTTAAAAAAAAAACAATAAAAGTACACATATTTAGTATCGCCGCGTCCGTAACGGCCCGACCTATAAAACTGGCCCACTAGTTAACCCCTTCAGTAAACACCGTAAGAAAAAAAAAAAAAAAACGAGGCAAAAAACAACGCTTTATTATCATACCGCCGAACAAAAAGTGGAATAACACGCGATCAAAAAGACAGATATAACTAACCATGGTACCGCTGAAAGCGTCATCTTGTCCCGCAAAAAACGAGCCACCATACAGCATCATCAGCAAAAAAATAAAAAAGTTATAGTCCTGAGAATAAAGTGATGCAAAAATAATTATTTTTTCTATAAAATAGTTTTTATCGTATAAAAGCGCCAAAACATAAAAAAATGATATAAATGAGGTATCGCTGTAATCGTACTGACCCGAAGAATAAAACTGCTTCATCAATTTTACCAAACGCGGAACGGTATAAACGCCTCCCCCAAAAGAAATTCATGAATAGCTGGTTTTTGGTCATTCTGCCTCACAAAAATCGGAATAAAAAGCGATCAAAAAATGTCACGTGCCCGAAAATGTTACCAATAAAAACATCAACTCGTCCCGCAAAAAACAAGACCTCACATGACTCTGTGGACCAAAATATAGAAAAATTATAGCTCTCAAAATGTGGTAACGCAAAAAATATTTTTTGCAATAAAAAGCGTCTTTCAGTGTGTGATGGCTGCCAATCATAAAAATCCGCTAAAAAACCCGCTATAAAAGTAAATCAAACCCCCCTTCATCACCCCCTTAGTTAGGGAAAAATTTAAAAAATGTATTTATTTCCATTTTCCCATTAGGGCTAGGGTTAGAGTTAGGGCTAGGGTTAGGGCTAGGGTTAGGGCTAGGGTTAGGGTTAGGTTTAGGGCTAGGGTTAGGGCTAGGGTTAGGGTTAGGGCTAGTGTTAGGGTTAGGGCTAGGGTTAGGGTTAGGGTTAGGGCTAGGGTTAGGGCTAGGGTTAGGGCTAGGGTTAGGGCTAGGGTTAGGGCTAGGGCTACAGTTTAGGTTGGGGCTAAAGTTACAGTTAGGGTTTAGATTACATTTACGGTTGGGAATAGGGTTGGGATTAGGGTTAGGGGTGTGTCAGGGTTAGAGGTGTGGTTAGGGTTACTGTTGGGATTAGGGTTAGGGATGTGTTTGGATTAGGGTTTCAGTTATAATTGGGGGGTTTCCACTGTTTAGGCACATCAGGGGCTCTCCAAACGCGACATGGCGTCCGATCTCAATTCCAGCCAATTCTGCGTTGAAAAAGTAAAACAGTGCTTCTTCCCTTCCGAGCTCTCCCGTGTGCCCAAACAGGGGTTTACCCCAACATATGGGGTATCAGCGTACTCAGGACAAATAGGACAACAACTTTTGGGGTCCAATTTCTCCTGTTACCCTTGGGAAAATACAAAACTCAGGGCTAAAACATATTTTTTGTGGGAAAAAAAAAGATTTTTTATTTTCACGGCTCTGCGTTATAAACTGTAGTGAAACACTTGGGGGTTCAAAGTTCTCACAACACATCTAGATTAGTTCCCTGGGGGGTCTAGTTTCCAATATGGGGTCACTTGTGGGGGGTTTCTGCTGTTTAGGTACATTAGGGGTTCTGCAAACGCAATGTGACGTCTGCAGACCATTCCATCTAAGTCTGCATTCCAAATGGCGCTCCTTCCCTTCCGAGCTCTGCCATGTGCTCAAACGGTGGTTTCCCCCAACATACGGGGTATCAGCGTACTCAGGACAAATTGGACAACAACTTTTGGGGTCGAATTTCTCCTCTTACCCTCGGGAAAATACAAAACTGGGGGCTAAAAAATAATTTTGGGGGGAAAGATTTTTTTTTTTTATTTTCACGGCTCTGCGTTACAAACTGTAGTGAAACACTTGGGGGTTCAAAGCTATCACAACACATCTAGATGAGTTCCTTAGGGGGTCTAGTTTCCAAAATGGTGTCACTTGTGGGAGGTTTCTACTGTTTAGGTACATTAGGGGCTCTGCAAATGCAATGTGACACCTGCAGACCATTCCATCTAAGTCCTCATTCCAAATGGAGCTCCTTCCCTTCCGAGCCCTCCCATGCGCCCAAACAGTGGTTCCCCCCCACATATGGGGTATCAGCGCACTCAGGACAAATTGGACAACAAATTGTGGGGTCGAATTTCTCCTGTTACCCTCGGGAAAATACAAAACTGGGGGCTAAAAAATAATTTGTGTGGAAAAAAATTTTTGTTTTATTTTTACGGCTCTCCATTATAAACTTCTGTGAAGCCCTTGGTGGGTCAAAGCGCTCAGCACACATCTAGATAAGTTCCTAAGGGGGTCTACTTTCCAAAATGGTGTCACTTGTGGGGGGTTTCTACTGTTTAGGTACATTAGGGGCTCTGCAAACGCAATGTGACACCTGCAGACCATTCCATCTAAGTCTGCATTCAAATGGCACTCCTTCCCTTCTGAGCCCTCCCATGTGCCCAAACAGTGGTTCCCCCCACATATGGTGTATCATCGCACTCAGGACAAATTGGGCAACAAATTTTGGGGTCCAATTTCTCCTGTTACCCTCAGGAAAATACAAAACTGGGGGCTAAAAAATAATTTTTGTGGGAAAAAAATTTTGTTTTATTTTTACGGCTCTGCATTATAAACTTCTGTGAAGCACTTGGTGGGTCAAAGTGCTCACCACACCTCTAGATAAGTTCCTTAGGGGGTCTACTTTCCAAAATGGTGTCATTTGTGGGGGGTTTCAATGTTTAGGCACATCAGTGGCTCTTCAAACGCAACATGGCGTCCCATCTCAATTCCTGTCAATTTTGCTTTGAAAAGTCAAACGGCGCTCCTTCCCTTCCGAGCTCTCCCATCCACCCAAACAGTGGTTTACCCCCACATATGGGGTATCAGCGTACTCAGGACAAATTGTACAACAACTTTTGGGGTCCAATTTCTTCTCTTACCCTTGGGAAAATAAAAAATTGGGGGCAAAAAGATAATTTTTGTGAAAAAATATGATTTTTTATTTTTACGGTTCTACATTATAAACTTCTGTGAAGCACTTGGTGGGTCAAAGTGCTCACCACACCTCTAGATAAGTTCCTTAGGGGGTCTACTTTCCAAAATGGTGTCACTTGTGGGGGGTTTCAATGTTTAGGCACATCAGTGGCTCTTCAAACGCAACATGAGGTCCCATCTCAATTCCTGTCAATTTTGCATTGAAAAGTCAAACGGCGCTCCTTCCCTTCCGAGCTCTCCCATCCGCCCAAACAGTGGTTTACCCCCACATATGGGCTATCAGCGTACTCAGGACAAATTGTACAACAACTTTTGGGGTCCAATTTCTTCTCTTACCCTTGGGAAAATAAAAAATTGGGGGCGAAAAGATAATTTTTGTGAAAAAATATGATTTTTTATTTTTACGGTTCTACATTATAAACTTCTGTGAAGCACTTGTTGGGTCAAAGTGCTCACCACACCTCTAGATAAGTTCCTTAGGGGGTCTACTTTCCAAAATGGTGTCACTTGTGGGGGGTTTCAATGTTTAGCCACATCAGGGGCTCTCCAAACGAAACATGGCGTCCCATCTCAATTCCAGTCAATTTTGCATTGAAAGTCAAATGGCACTCCTTCGCTTCCGAGCTCTGCCATGCGCCCAAACAGTGGTTTACCCCCACATGTGGGGTATTGGCATACTCAGGACAAATTGTACAACAATGTTTGGGGTCCATTTTCTCCTGTTACCCTTGGTAAAATAAAACAAATTGGAGCTGAATTAAATTTTGTGTGAAAAAAAGTTAAATGTTCATTTTTATTTAAACATTCAAAAAATTCCTGTGAAGCACCAGAAGGGTTAATAAACTTCTTGAATATGGTTTTGAGCACCTTGAGGGGTGTAGTTTTTAGAATGGTGTCACACTTGGGTATTTTCTATCATATAGACCCCTCAAAATGACTTCAAATGAGATGTGGTCCCTAAAATAAAATGGTGTTGTAGAGATGAGAAATTGCTGGTCAACTTTTAACCCTTTTAACTCCCTAACAAAAAAAAATTTTGTTTCCAAAATTGTGCTGATGTAAAGTAGACATGTGGGAAATGTTATTTATTAAGTATTTTGTGTGACATATCTCTGTGATTTAATTGCATAAAAATTCAAAGTTGGAAAATTGCGAAATTTTCATAATTTTCGCCAAATTTCCGTTTTTTTCACAAATAAACGCAGGTACTATCAAATAATTTTTACCATTGTCATGAAGTACAATATGTCACGAGAAAACAATGTCAGAATCACCAGGATCCATTGAAGCGTTCCAGAGTTATAACCTCATAAAGGGACAGTGGTCAGAATTGTAAAAATTGGCCCGGTCATTAACGTGCAAACCACCCTTGGGGGTAAAGGGGTTAATCTTAACCTCCAATCCCAAAACATCTTTCCCGAAGTTAATGTCCCTGTTTGCTGATTTTGGTGAGATATCTAACTTTAAAATAAACGCAAATAAATCTGAAGCATTAAATGTCTCAGCAAACAACTCAGATATCCTGGTTTTAAAAGAAAACACCCCTTTTAATTGGCCATCAGAGAAACTAAAATATCTTGGAATTTATCTAACGGCCGACCCTTCCTCCCTTTATAAATGTAATTATACTCCCCTCCTGACACGGCTTCAAACGGACTTAAAAAATTATGACATACCTTATTTATCTTGGATGGGCAGAATAAATGTCTTTAAATCTTATATTTTCCCCAAAATATTTTATACCATGAACATGGTTCCCATACCCCTTCCCAACTCATTCTTCCATTCAGCCAACCAACTGATCTCCCAGTTTATATGGAAATACAAAAGAGCCAGACTCCCTTTTAAAATTCTTTCTCTTCCTAGAGGTAGCGGCGGTCTTGGCCTTCCAGACATCAAAACCTATTACAAAGCCATACATATTGCTAGATGGTTTAACCTGGTAAAACCCAGTCCAGAAAATCTCAGTACAAATCTAGAACTTGCTATACTAGGGGATGAAGCTGATCTCTATCTCTGGTCGTCTTTTAATTGCACACGCATAAAATCTAATGAGATCCTGTCCAACACTCTATATATAAAACGTTCCCTTATACCAAACCAGATTCCGTATTGTCATTTTCTAGACAATATTCCAATTAAGATCATCCCATGGTTGGTGGACCCTACCTATGAGGACGTTTATGGACTCTGGACATCCCTACCAGACGCCCCAATTTCTCAGTTCCTTTCAAACCGAATACCTTGCATTGATAATTGGCCGATCAGTGCCACAAAACAACCTACTAATTTTCTCCAGAAATATCACATACACCGTATAATGACCGCGTTTAGAACTAAGATAAACCAATCTACGGATTGGCTCTGGCTTGACTTGCTAGTGAAGTTGAAAGCTCCAATCACTAAACTGGTTTCTAAACTATACGCGAACCTCCTCAAAAGTTCAACTCAATTTAAACCTTTATATCTTTCTTCCTGGGAGACGGAGTTGGGAATGACGCTTTCCCCTCATGAAACTCAGCGGGTACTTGCCAATTCCCATGGGTTCTCCAGATGCATCCTATTACAGGAAAATACATTTAAGATCCTTTCCAGGTGGTATTATACCCCAGAAAGACTGTTTCATTTGGGATTGGTGGATTCCCCGCTGTGTTGGAGGTGTTCTCGAGGTGTGGGGTCCTTAGCGCATATCTTCTGGCTCCGTCCGGAATTAAAACAATTTTGGGCAGATGTAAATATGTCTTTACACGATATGGGCCTGATAGATCGGGATCTAACTCCCCAGGAGGTGTTGCTCTCTCTTCCTTCTTCCTCTTTTAACCCAAAGAAACACGACTTACTACCCATTTTATTAGCAGCCGCAAAACACTTAATCTCATTACACTGGAGAAAAACATCTCCTCCAACGCTGGAGGAATGGATCCTCAAAGTCCAAGATTTATATCGTTTGGAGGAATTATCTAGTTGGGAAACACGCTCTCACGAGAGATTCAAGGATTCTTGGCTTCCATGGGAAGTGTTTTTGTCCCCCACTCCTGGGTTTGGGGCGGAAGACCCCCCATGAGGACTTCATCTACTAGTTCCCTACCAAGAGTTCTGTTTTAACCCTTCCAACTTATCTTTTATTTAGCAAGACGCGATGACCGTCCCGACTCTATTTTTTGCATGTTCTAGCCTTTTTCTTTGCCATCCACTCCTCCTCCACCTCATCTGAATTCAATTTTATCCGCGGTAAAATAGTCCTTCCGTCGCACCCTCTAGCCTTCCAAATTTCTATTATAACTTGTATTGTATCTAGGGCTAGTTCTTTGCAGTCCTGAAATTTTGTTCTAAGTTCTGTAAGCTCAATTGTCTTCACTGTCTAAAGACTGCATACGTATAATTCAGATGCCATGATTATCCTTAGACATATTATAAAATGACAAATACCTGTATTTCTTGACATGAGAGCGAATGTTTACTGTTTTATTTCTGTTAATTGAAAACTTAAATAAAGAATTTCAAAAAAAAAAGAAAAGGCCATTCAAAAATTGGGGAGATTCACAAGGAGTGGACTGCTGCTGGAGTCATTGCTTCAAGAGCCACCACACACAGACGTATCCAGGACATGGGCTACAAGTGTCGCATTCCTTGTGTCAAGTGAAATAGATCGCTCTGTTTTGTAATGACTCTATATAATATAAGAGTTTCACATTTTTTATTTAACTATTGAACTAAGAACTAAAATAAATAGATTTTTTGACGATATTCTAGTTTAGTAAAGGTACCGTCACATTTAGCGACGCTGCAGCGATCTAGACAACGATGCCGATCGCTGCAGTGTTGCTGTGTGGTCGCTGGAGAGCTGTCACACAGACAGCTCTCCAGCGACCAACTATGCGAAGTCCCCTGGTAATCAGGGTAAACATCGGGTTACTAAGCGCAGGGCCGTGCTTAGTAACCCGATGTTTACCCTGGTTACCAGTGCTAATGTAAAAAAAACAAACACTACATACTTACATTCCGGTGTCTGTCCCCGGCGCTGTGCTTTCCTGCACTGACTGTGAGCGCCCGCGGGCCGTAAAGCAGAGCGGTGACGTCACCGCTGTAATTTGCTTTACGGCTGGCCGGCACTGACAGTGCAGAGAAGCACAGCGCCGGGGGACAGACAGACACCGGAATGTAAGTATGTAGTGTTTTTTTTTTTTTTTACATTTACACTGGTAACCAGGGTAAACATCGGGTTACTAAGCGCGGCCCTGCGCTTAGTACCCCGATGTTTACCCTGGTTACCAGTGAAGACATCCCTGAATCGGCGTCACACACGCCGATTCAGCGATGTCTGCGGGAGGTCCTGCGACGAAATAAAGTTCTGGACTTTCTGCAGCGACCAACGATGTCACAGCAACGTGTCAAACACAACGATATCGCTATCCAGGACGCTGCAACGTCACGGATGGCTAGCGATATTGTTGTGAAGTTGGTCAGTGTGAAGGTACCTTAAGAAGCACTTGTATGTGCCTTTATTTATTTAAAAAATGTTACGGTGTTTACAAGGAGGTGTGGCTCACAGGATCCTCTGGGACATGTATTTAGCCTGTTTTACATAATTACCCTGTGAGCACCACCCCCTAATTATACACTATAAAAATTAGCACTAAATTGAAAGGCCTATATCTCTGGAACCATATGGCGGGTATAAGAGAAACAAAAAATGGAATACTTAGGGCAGCACCAGGAATAAAAAAGAGAAAAAAATGGCAACTTTTGACTTGGTGACAAGTCATCTTTACAAGATGGGATATAGAGTGGTATGCCTCTAACATGTTCAGCCCTTATAAACATATATTAATATTAGTTTTGCAATGATGAATTGTATATTAGTTCCTTGACAACAAAAGGCAATACTTGTTTATTCTGTCACCTTCAATAGGTTGAGCTGTAAGAGGATCATTTCTACCACCTAATTTACATGTATTGGTATAGTGGGATAGCGATTCTTGTAGGAGTTGGGAGATTGTGTAGAAAATCTCAATCTCTATGCTATAATCCCAAAATTTGGGTGTCTCAAAAAAAGTTACTGCAAGTTCACCAAACAGGGAAAGTACAGTACAAGGATCTTATATATAATTGCCTAGAATACTACTTCCTGCAATTTGTGCCAACTTCCGTGGCTTTGTCCGGAGCTAATGTCCGGAGCTAATGTGCGGAGATAATGTCCGGAGCTAATGTGCGGAGATAATGTCCGGAGCTAATGTCCGGAGCTAATGTCCGGAGATAAGTGACGTCAACAGTGTCCAGTGTCTGATTGGTTGCCGCCTGCTGCGAGCGACCAATCAGAAACGTGCCGTACTGTGACACACTCCGCCCGCCATTTTGGTGTGATTTTTGAATTTTTACCTCACAGCAAGTTTCTACTGCGTGGAGGCGGGCCCAGTGAAGTTGCTCTTCAAGCTCCTGCCGAATTTCAAGTATATATGGATTCTAGACTCCCGATTCTTTAGAATCGGGCTGCCATCTAGTATGTAATAAAACTAAATTCAGCCTGCAAATGTGTCCATGAAACCTGACACAAACTAAAAGGTTTCTTTGAGCATTCACTGGTTTCATTGATATTTTTTACATAAGGGATTAATGGATGAATTACTCCATTGCACATCATTTGTTGTCGTCCATCCGCCTTTGGCACATTTATTAGGAAACGTCTCCCTATATATGCCAAACAGAGCCCAATCTCTATATTTAACTTTTCATGGGCCGGTGTAAAGCACAGACAGGCCCCAGGTCCTGGTCAGCTCCAGCCTATTTTGGGGTATGACGGTACATAGCGAGGTGAGATACTAGAGATAGGGACCATCCTGATAGGGTATACCTTGTCGTGGTGGGATGGCTTTTTCACTTTTTCGAAAAAATAAATAAATAAAAATATACTAAGTACCGTATGTTTTGTACATGCATAATTCCTATGTAGTCACTTACTGCAGGGAATCTATCTAATCATTGTTTTTATTCTAGAGCATATTCATCCTAATCTTTCTTGGTACTTAAGACAAGTGTTCACCCAAAATGTGTCAGCACTGATTTATTTTAGCTGTTTAATCCACAAACTGCACACGTCCCCTCCAAAAATAAATATATTTTCCAGATTTACATTGCATAACTGTGCACCCCCACTATATTCAAGAGAGATAACCTTAACCCTATTCCCTATATAGTCACCTACCACTGGTTAAGCACTTTCTGTAGCTCCTCGGCAAATATCATACTTTGAGCATTAACCCCTTAATGACCAGAGATATTTTGGTTTTGTATTTTCATTTTTCACTCCCCTTCTTCCCAGAGCCATAACCTTTTTTTATTTTTTGGTCAATAGGGACATGTGAGGGCTTGTTTTTTGAAGGACGAGTTGTACTTTTGAACAATACCATTGGTTTTACCATGTCTTGTAATATAAAATGGAAACAAGAATTCCAAGTCAGTGAAATTGCAAAAAAAGTGCAATCCCATACTTCTTTTTTCTTTGGCTTTTTTTGCTAGGTTCACTAAATGCTAAAACTGACCTGCCATTATGATTCTCCAGGTCATTACGAGTTCATAGACACCAAACATGCCTAGGTTCTTTTTTATGTAAGTGGTGAAAAACAATTCCAAACTTTGTGGAATTATTTTTCCACAAAGTTTGGAATTGTTTTTTGTTTGGAAAACAAAGTTTGGAATTGTTCGCAATTTTTTTATTTAGTCATTTTTTTTACCCGTAGCGTCTCCATTTTTTGGGACCTGGGGTTGGGTGAGGGCTTATTTTTTGCATGCCAAGCTGACATTTTTAACTCCTTCACCCCGAAGCCTGTTTTCACCTGACAGGGCCAATTTTTACAATTCTGACCACTGTCATTTTATGAGGTCATAACTCTGAAACGTTTCAACGGATCCTGGTGATTCTGAGAATGTTTTCTCGTGACATATTGTACTTTATGATAATGGTAAAACTTCTTCGATATGACTTGCATTTATATGTGAAAAAAATGGAAATTTGGCGAAAATTGGGAAAATTTAGCAATTTTCAAACTTTTAGTTTTTATGCCCTTAAATTAGAGAGTTATATCACATAATATGGTTAATAAACAATATTACCCACATGTCTGCTTTACATCAGCACAATTTTGGAAACATAATTTTTTTTGTTAGGGAGTTATAAGGGTTAAAAGTTGACCAGCGATTTCTCATTTTTACCACCAAATTTGCAAAACCATTTTTTTTAGGGACCACCTCACACTTGAAGTGACTTTGAGGGGTCTATATGACATAAAATGCCCCAAAGTGACACCATTCTAAAAACTGCACCCCTCAAGGTACTCAAAACCACATTCAAAAAGTTAATTAACCCTTCAGGTGCTTTACAGGAACTTTTGGAATCTTTAAAAAAAATTGAACATTTAACTTTTTTTCACAAAATTTTTACATCAGATCCAATTTGTTTTATTTTACCAAGGGTAACAGGAGAAATTGGACCACAAAAGTCATTGTACAATTTGTCCTGAGTAGGCTGATACCCCATATGTGGGGGTAAACCACTGTTTGGGCACATGGCAGAGCTCAGAAGGGAAGGAGCGCCATTTGACTTTTCAATGCAAAATTTGCTGGGATTGAGATCGGACACCATGTCGCGTTTGGAGAGCCCCTGATGTGCCTAAACAGTAGAAACCCCCCACAAGAGACACCATTTTGGAAAGTAGACCCCTTAAGGAACTAATCTAGATGTGTGGTGAGTACTTTGAACCTCCAAGTGCTTCTCAGAAGTTTATAATGTAGAGCCGCAAAAAAAATCAAATTTTTTTTCACAAAAAATGATCTTTTCGCCCCAAATTTTTTATTTTCCCAAGGGTAACAGGACAAATTGGACCCCACATCTTGTTGTGCAATTTGTCCTGAGCACGCTGCTACCCCATGTGTGGGGTTAAACCAGTATTTGGGCGCATGGCAGAGCTTGGAAGGGAAGGAGTTCCGTTTCACTTTTCAATGCAAAATTGGCTTTATTGTGATCGGACAGCATGTCGCGTTTGGAGAGCCCCTGATGTGCCTAAACAGTGGAAACCCCCAACAAGTGACCCCATTTTGGAAAGAAGTCCCCTAAGGAACTTATCTAGATGTGTGGTGAGCACTTTTAACCCCAAATTGTTTCAATAATGTTTAGAATGTAAAGCCGTGAAAATTAAAAAATCATTTTTTCTTTCCACAAAATGATCTTTTAGCCTGCAATTTTTTTTCCCAAGGGTAACAGGAGTATTTGGACTGCAAAAGTTGTTGGCGCCGGCTAGCCACCTCACGTTGCTCTGGTGGGAGAGCGCAGGGAGCCCCATCCCTGCGCGATCCCCCTCTTTGCCGCTGTCACTACTGACAGCAGCATCAGAGGGGATAAATGCCCACGATCGGTGCTAGCACCGATCGCAGGCATTGCGGCGGGGTGTCAGCGGTCACATACAGCTGACACCTGCACCTGATCACCGCGGCGCTCGCGGTGATCGGTGCGCCGTACTAGTACTGCGGCTGGCACAATTTCAGTTGGCGCATGAAGGGGTTAATGATATCATTTTGGTGCAGATACGATCTTTTGATCGCCTATTATTGCATTTTAATGCAATGTCACGGCAACCAAAAAATGTAATTCTGGCGTTTTGACTTTTTTCTTGCTAGGCCGTTTAGCGATCAGGTTAATCCTTTTTTTTACAGATTGGGCGAATCTAAACACGGCGATACCAAATATGTGTATGTTTGTTTTGTTTTTTATTGTTTTATTTTGAATGGGGCGAAAGGGGGGTGATTTGAACTTTTATATATTTTTTATTTTCAAAACAGCTGATATGTGCCGGGAAAGATGTGGGCTGACCGCCGGAGCCCACATCAACGGGAGGGAGTCTGACATCGGTGTACTATTATGCCTGATGTCGGAAAGGGGTTAATGGGGCAGTTCAAAACTAATACTGATTTAATCCTAAATTCCTATCTATTTAATGTATTAATTTGCTTTCTAATATACTTTTATAAAACATTCCCTATTGTTTCCTCTTTAATTTAACTGCCTTTTTTTTTACCAGCTTTCTCTTTGATGATATTTTGTTTGAGAATTCCCAGAACATGTTGGGATACTCAAACGAAACATCTTCAAGGGTGGAGGCTGTGGTCACTGCCACAGCCTCTGTCCCCACCCATAAACAGAGACGCATGCTCAGTAGGATGCTGTCACAGTGAACTATTCTTTTTAATGCACTGTGACAGTGTGCTCTCTCGCCGGCTCGTTGAGAAGTAATGAGCTGGCAAGAGAGCAGACAGTCAGTGCGCATGGCGACAGCATGGTGGCTCAGTGGTTAGCCCTGTTGATTTGCAGCGCTGGAGTCCTGGGTTAAAATTCCACCTAGGGAACATGCAACATCTGCAAGGAGTTTGTATGTTCTCCCCATGTTTGCGTGGGTTTCCTCCGGCCACCACTCCGGTTTCCTCCTACATTCCAAAGACATACTGATAGGGAATTTAGATTGTGAGACCCATCGGGGACAGCGATGATAATGTGTGCAAACTGTAAGGAAAAAGATTGTAAGGAAATTACCCTACAAGAAGAGACAAACCCAGCCCACAAATCCTATGTCATTTTTGGGGTCTGATCTGATCTTTGCTTTAGCTGCTCTCTGGGTTATCTCCTTAGAATGCATACTAACAGTGCGCTCTCTTGCCAGCTCGTCACTTCTCATCAGAGTCAGGGAGGGAGCGCACTGTCATTGTACATTAAAAAGAATATTGCACAGTGACAAGACCCTACTGAGCATATATTGGAATTGACAACTGATTAATGCTCAGTAAAGCAGGGACTAACCCACAACCCTGAAATGGACGTTACTAAGGATGCTTCGCTTCAGGGTGGGGACAAATGATGCAACAATGACCGTAGCTTCTTCTCCCTGATAAAGTCTCATTTGAGTACAGTATCTCAGCACGCAATGGGGATTCTCAAATGATGGGTCAAACTTGAAGTTGGAAAAAAAAGTAAAACAGTTAGAGAGAGTAGAGAGGGAACGATAGGGAATTTTTAATAACAGTATATTAGAAAAGCAATTAGATTAAGACACTAAATAGATAGACATTTAGGATTAAATCAGTGTTAGTTTCATACCAACCATTTAAAAAGGACTTTTCACTGGATTTTTTTTTCCTTAAACCAATTACCTCCTCAAATTGCCTCAATTCTACTGATTAAGGTGTAGTGTTTCTTTTTCTTCTGTTCCCCTGCGTTCCAAAGTTATGCCCTTCGAAATGAAGATGCAAATTTTTCTTTAACCAACTGGGCGTATACCATAGAACTTCTGCTTTTTCTCTTCTGACATTGCCCAATCAAAACACAGAAGAGACATTCTATGGTATTCGCATGTTGGACACAGGCAAAATTTGCTTCCTTACTCCCGAAGGCATAACTTTAGTACAAAGGGTCACAGAAGAAAACAAAAAACTGTTCCAGAATCAGTGGAGCAGCCACAATCGGAGGAGATACTAAGTTTAAAAAGAAAAGTCTGCTGAAAGATCCTCTTTTAATATATACCGGTGGCGCCACAAACCCTTTTCAACACCAGTACATTTATCAGGATTTTCTTAATGAACTCCTTATCAACTTTTTTCACCCCAAGACAAACTTCTTAACAAGATTCAAATGGCTAGTGCTGTAAGTACTTCAGGTCAGGGATTAATTATTGCAGGACATTCACATTCCAGATGATGGACAATGAAGCAAGTCTGGACATTCCCTGACCTATCTGGACGCAGGGTCCTTACCAAACCCATCAACACTTCCAAATATCCTGCTTTGTGGATGCTTCCTTACACCATAAGAATACACCATGTAATAAGATAATACATCAAGTCTTGGAATTTCATAGCGCCTCCGTTTCAGAATGAATCCCTTCTTTGCATTCCTGCCTACTGTATCTCCAATCATTACAGGGTAAAAATACCAACTGCTAACAGGACAGGGTCATTAAACGCTGCTATCCCCACAGGCTATGCTGGGCTAAAAAGAATGAGGACTGGGAAAATCCGTCAGGGAGGAGAGATAACTGTATCTCTTGAGAAATCACAAATACAGGTCAAGACGGTCACATTTATGAGCTTAGCAAGGGTTTTACAACCCATCTGAAATCAAGGAAAACAGTGGAGTAGTATTGGACAGAGAATGATAAAAAAATATGGGAAATTATGAAATGTATTACAAACTTTACATTCTAGGGGCTTTTTTATGTTTTTCTGTGTTTTTAGCATTTTTTGCTTTTTATATATTGCGACATACTCTAGATACGGTATTTTTTTGCAGGTATTTTTGCGTCGAAAAAATGAATATCAAAAGTGTGTGGTCAGACAAATCATTTACATTTCTTATACAACAAACAATGAAATGTATGGTGTTTTTTACAAGCACAAAAACTGTTTGTTTATATGGTCCTGTAGTTTTTTTTAAATAAAATTTTAGGGAATTGTTCAATTAGAAACATTAATTTAGACTGGACTTGTACAGACAATAAAAGGCATTACAGAATAATAATAATCACATAAATCAGATACCAAGAGGAGTGAGGGCCCTGCTCGTAAGCTTACAATCTGTGAGAAAATAGGGGAGACACCAGAGGTGGTGGGTAACAATTGCTTTCGTTGTTCGGACCGGCCATAGTGTAAGGATCGGGTGTTTATGTAAAGCTGCATAAACCGGTTATCATCCTAAGTATGTAACAGTACAGACACAAAGGGCTATTAACTGCATAAGGTGTATTAGAACATGATGCGAGGAACCTGATTATGATTTAAGATTTTTGAATGGGCAACACAGGGATAATTAGATTAGTGTGTTGAGGCGGTAGGCCAGTCTGAAGAAATGCGTTTTTAGGGCACGCTTAAAACTGAGGGGATTGGGGATTAATCTTATTATCCTAGGTAGTGCATTCTAAAAAAATTGGCGCAGCATGTGAAAAGTCTTGGAGATGGGAGTGGGAGTTCTGATTATTGAGGATGTTAACCTCAGGTCATTAGCAGAACGGAGGGCACGGGTAGGGTGGTAGGCTGAGACCAGGGAGGAGATGTAGGGTGGTGCTGAGCCATGAAGAGCTTTGTGGGTGAGAGTGATAAGTTTATATTGAACTCTGTAGTGGGTGGACAACCAGTGTAATGACTGGCACAAGGTAGAGGCATCGGTGTAACGGTTGGTGAGGAATATGATCCTGGCTGCAGCATTCAGGACAGATTGGAGTGGGGAGAGTTTGGTAAGAGTGAGGCCGATTAGCAGAGACTTACAATAGTCCAGACAAGAATGAATAAGATAAACAGTAAGAGTTTTTACAGAGTCAAAAATAAGAAAAGGTAGAATTCTCAAAATGTTTTTGAGGTGTAGATAACAAGAGCGAGCCAGTGATCGGATGTGGGGGTGAATGAAAGCTCAGAATCAAGTATGACCCCAAAACAGAAGGCATGTTGCTGGGGAGTAATGGTGGAACCGCACACAGAAATGGTAATGTCGGGCAAAGGTAGGTTAGTTGAGGGAGGAAACACAAGGAGTTCAGTGTTTGACAGGTTCAGTTTCAGATAGAGGGAGGACATGATGTTGGAGACAGCGGTAAGGAAATCGCTGGTGTTTTGTGATAATGCAGGTGTGATATCAGTAAAGGTGTATAATTGGGTGTCATCAGAGTAGAGATGGTACTGGAACCCAAATTTACTGATTGTCAAATAGGGGTATTATACAAGGAGAAGAGGAGGGGGCTTAGAACCAATCCTTGAGGAACCTCAACAATATGGGCAAAAGGAGAGGGGTAGGAGCTAGCAAAAGATACAGTGATGGAGCAGTCAAAGAGATAGGAGGAGAGCCAGGAGAGAACGGTGTCCTTGAGGCCAATGGAATGGAGCATAGTGAGGAGGAGCTGATGGTCCACAGTGTTGAATGCTGTAGAGAGATCAAGAAGAATTAGCATGGAGTAGTGACCATTTTGTGACAATTTAGCTGGTAGTAGAACATTAGAGACTTTAGTGAGGACAGTTTCAGTAGTCTGCAAAGAGTGGAAAATCGGCTTGTAGAGGGTCAAGAAGAGAGTGATCTAAGAGATAGCGGATTACACGGGAGTGGACCAGGCGTTCCAGGAGCTTAGAGATGAAGGGAAGATTAGAGACAGGTCTATAGTTAGCAGCACAGTTTTGGTCATGGGATTTTCTTAAGTAATGGATGTATGCTGGTGTGTTTAAATGAGGAGGGAAAGACACTGGAAGAGAGCGAAAGGTTGAATATTTTTGTTAGGTGAGTGGTGACAGCTGGGGAAATGGACTGGAGGAGATGTGAGGGAATAGGATCACTGGTGCAGGTAGTAGGGTGAGAAGATGCAAGGAGCCTGATCACTTCTTCTACAGTAGCAGTAATCACACTGCCACCAGTTTACATAAGGATCTAGGAGCTGAGATTGAGCTACTCAGCATGTGTGACCTCCAGCGCTGGACACATTAGGTGGACTTTCAGAGAGGGAAACAAAATACCAGCTGGTGGCACCATAACAAATTTGTAACAGATATTTCTACACACAGGAGCATTTTTTAAGATTTATTCCAGAGGAAAATTGTTCTTTGGGTGCTCTAAAATGAAAATTGAACTGTGGGTTGCATTTTTGGCAAAGGCTCAGAGCCCTCTGAAATCTAAAAATACATTTTTATTTGGTTTCGAGAGATAAAATAATTTTTGGTAAATAGTTTAAATATAACAAGCCATATCACAACATTACCATGGTTGGGGCTACATGGCGAATTTGAGCACAACAGTTCTTGCAGTCAGAGATTCCTGTATGGTGCTGCAACTTTATAGCATAGTGCAAATGAATGGGGTCACCTTGCCACCTGCAAAGTACCGCATGCAAGTTGCAAAAACCCAAGTAATCCCGACTATTTGCAACTAGCTTTTAGTGACACCTTGCATATCTTATTAGGGTGTAATGTAGCAGCAGCATTCAGCAATGTTTGACTGCGTGACGCATGTTAGAATATAGTCGCCATATAACCCTATCCTAAAGGAATATTCCCACTTTAGACATGTATGGTGTACCCAAAGGATAGACTATAAATGCATGACAGGTGATATTTTTATTTCTTGGACCATCTATTGTTAAGACAACATGGGTCCACTACTTTGGAGGACCATCCACAAGTATGCTCAATAATTGCATCTCTTTCCTTTAAAGGAAACCTGACAGCTGTTACATGCTGCCATTTTCACAGGCAGCAAGAATCAGGCACTCACTGTATAATCTCCGACAGCCGCACAAAAAAATGATTGGAACGGCTGTTCAGCACATGCACTGCCAATCTGTTCATCCATTATGCAATATACAAGTCCATGTCCATGATGGAACTCACAATCTAATGTCCCTTTAACACCAGACAGATCCCACTTTTATAACCCCATGAATTCCCAGTGTGGCAACCAACAGTCTTCTGATCAAAGCTGATTACGAGGAATCCCACTTCTAGGCCTATGCTGTGATCAGCTGTTATATCGCGGGGTCCTCACGGTAAATACTTACAGAACCCAATGTAGTCGATGGGCTTCTTCTGATAACAATTGATGCAGGCATTCCTCCGGAGAACAATCATGCGTGACTCAGATCTTGGCTGTCACAGTAGAGTTTGTAACAGATCATGGAACCTTCTCTCTACATAACCTTGCAAAAATCTACTATGAATGTCGGCCTCCCAAGTGTACTCCAATGGCTTTTGTATTGACTGGTGATCAAACATGTTGTATTTTAGCTTGCCCCATCGTCCGTTGCCTCAGTAGATAAATGGACAGCCATCGCCACTCTCACCAGTGTGAAGTAAAAATTCATGCTCGGCCAAAGCAAGTATGCATGTTTATAATGGCTCGTGCAGAAGACTGTATTTTCGGTCCGAGGGCGATCCAATGTTTTGTCCAATGTTATTCTATGGGGCCGTGCACATGTCCGATTTTTTCCTGGGACTGAGTCTGTCCAAGGCAGAAAATTGCAGCATCCAATATTCAGATTGCACTCGGCCATGCAAGTCAATGAGTCCGTGGAAAAAAGTCGGACGTTGTCTGAGTGCAGTCTGATTTTCATGGGACTGACAGAATGGGGAAGATGGAGACATTTTTTTCCCATCTTCTACTCATCCGAGAAAATTGAATCAAACTCTAATCACAGATTGATTAGTATAACTGGACAGATTGCCTTGGAGGGGAAAAATTACTGTTGTGGGACCCTAGCCTACGAAGGACGGGAGACATTCTGTATATACCAAACTGCTAAATATAATATACCGTATAAGATGACTTTTTAACTCCTGAAAATCTTCTCAAAAGTCGGGGGTCATCTTATATGCCAGGTGTCGTCTTATACGGCGTGTGTGGAGCTCTGCGATCGCCGCATATGGGGCGGGGGGCGGTCCCGATGACGACGTGCCTTACCGGGAAGGTGTGAGTGAATCTAGCCTGCCCTCCTTCTTTCACCCGTCTGGCCAACCCTTCTCTGCCGCTCAAATCTTGTGAGGATGGAAGGGAATCCGTGCCTTCTCTTTCACCCAACATGGCCCACCCTTCTCTGCCTTTCAAATCTTGTGGGGATGGAAGTGAAGCGGCGCATGCGCGCATGTGCCGCTACACTTCCATCGCCGTGATATTTGAAAGTCAGAGAAGGGCAGGCCAGACGGGTGAAAGAGAAGGAGGTAATAGAATACAAGGGCGGGCTTGATTCACTTACACCCTCCCGATGAGGGAACTCGTCACCGGGACCGCTCCCTGTACCATATGCGGCGACCACAGAGCTCCACACACGCCGTATAAGATGACACCCGGCATATAAGATGACCCCCGACTTATACGGCGAGTATATCCCAAACTCTATATTTTAAATGGAAAAGTTGGGGTCGTCTTATATGTCCAGTCGTCTTATATGTCGGAAAATACGGTAAAGATAAATACACATACATATACACAGATATACACACATACTATATATACATAAATTTAATTTATTTACAATCATTTTACCATGGTTTAACTTTCAACACAACACAAGGAAAAAGTTTAATTTAAAGCAAAAGGTTTGTAGAAAGTTTATAAACACACACATATGCATTGATAGATCGTAAAGAAGCATAAAGACATGAAAACTAGTATATAATGTTCTTACCTAAGGCCCGGTCTCCGGGGAAGCAGCTGGGGGAGCAGCGAACGACCCCCACAATGATGATGAGCAATCCTCCAAGAAGGGGACACCTGGATCCTGCCATTCTGGGCAGGGAGTGAGCAGACTGATGTGGCACAGGCAGCAGCAGGAGGGTCTGCACCACTTCTGAGACTCTGGGCTGTATCAAGACACTTTTTTTTTTCTTTCTTTCTTTCCAGGCGGCCAAATTGCTCACGTGTTACAATGAATACATCCCTGGGGTCATGTTACATTCGATGTTCTGGGGATATTCAGATTAACTAGGAGCAGGCTGCAGATCCCTAGCCAGTCTCAAAGACAATAGTTTTCCCCTTACATAGGAAATCATTAATTCCCGCCTCTTTATGAGTATTTACAAGCCGCTTGTTCTGAAGAATAGCCCAGGGATGACTATGAATTCCTCAGTACAGGAGGCAGATGTGTTTTCCTTACTATGAGGGAATGCATATGTCTCTAGCTATTCCCTCGCTTATGGTTGCACAAGAGTAAAAATGCTCCCAGTCTATAACTAGTAACCGCAGCACCACAAAAATGCACACGGATTCTTGCTACGTACACAACGAAGCTCGAGGCATGAGTCCGTAAAGTCTTGTAACATCCCGTGCATGATAAAAAAGCATAGCAGTAATTACTGTCTTATCATTTAACCCTTTCATTCCAGCGGGGTAATGGGAGGTGCCCCTCTGAGCGATGGGGCTCAAAGATCCATATGCGTATATCAGAATCCATGCGCAGTATAAAGGCTGCAGGGTAGATAGGGTTTTGTTACATATTTTTGCCAAGGAACCCCCAAGAGTCTTCCATATTTTCAGACTTAGGCCGGCTTCACACTCAGCGTATGAAAATACGGTCCGTATATTACGGCCGTAATACGCTGAAAAGTCCCGAAAATAGTGGTCCGTAGCTCCTCCGTAGGCAGGGTGTGTCAGCGTTTTTTGCGCATGGCATCCTCCGCATGTAATCCGTATGGCATCCGTACTGCGTGTTTTTATCGCAGGCTTGCAAAACCGACATACAGCTATACAAGGGATCCATGTGTAAAAAAAAAAAAAAACATATATACTGTCTATATATATATATATATATATATATATGTCAGTAGACACATATATGTATATATATAAATATTTCATCCAGCGCGATATAGCAGAAAGCCGGTAATTCAATTGCCGGCTTTTGCTTTCTCCTTCCTAAAACCCGACATGATATGAGACCTGGTTTACATACAGTAAACCATCTCATATCACCATTTTTTTTGCATATTCCACACTACTAATGTTAGTAGTGTGTCTATGCAAAATTTGGCCGTTCAGGCTAGTAAATTAAGGGGTTAAATGGCGGAAAAAATTGGCGTGGGCTCCCGCACAATTTTCTCCGCCAGAGTAGTAAAGCCAGTGACTGAGGGCAGATATTAATAGCCTGGAGAGGGTCCACGGTTATTGGCCCCCCCTGGCTAAAAACACCTGCCCCCAGCCACCCCAGAAAAGGCACATCTGGAAGATGCGCCTATTCTGGCACTTGGCCACTCTCTTCCCATTCCCGTGTAGCGGTGGGATATGGGGTAATGAAGGGTTAATGCCACCTTGCTATTGTAAGGTGACATTAAGCCTAATTAATAATGGAGAGGCGTCAATTATGACACCTATCCATTATTAATCCAATACAAGTAAAGGGTTAAAAAAAAATACACAAACACATTATTAAAAATTATTTTAATGAAAAAAACACAAAGGTTGTTGCAATATTTTATTGAACGCCCAATCCAATCACTGAAGACCCTCGTGCGGTGTAACGCACTCCATTAACGCAGCTATTAACCCTGTGTGACCAACTTTTTACTATTGATGATCTGTATGCAGCATCAATAGTAAAAAGATCTAATGTTACAAATAATAATAATAAAAAAAAGGTTATTCTCACCCTCAGCTGTCGCGTCCTCTCCTCGGCAGTGCAAGCGGCAGGTTCCGGGGCCAAGGATGGTATGCGAGAAGGAACTTCCATGACGTCACGGTCATGTGACCGCGATGTCATCACAGGTCCTGCGCTTATCCAACCCTGCGACCGGAAGCTGCCGCGTGCACCGCACACTGGCGACAGGACTACAAGGGCTCCCTCGGAAGGTGAGTATATGTTTATTTTTTTATTTTAACTCTTTTTTAATCTGTTACATACGTGTCTGGGCAATATACTACGTGGCTGGGCAATATACTACGTGTCTGGGCAATATACTACGTGGATGGGCAATATGCTACGTGACTGGCCAATATACTACGTGACTGGGCAATATACTACGTGACTGGCCAATATAATACGTGACTGGGCAGTATACTACGTGGCTCTGTGCTGTATACTACGTCGCTGTGCAATATACTACGTCGCTGGACAATATACTACGTGACTGGGCAATATACTACGTGGCTCTGTGCTGTATACTACGTGACTGGGCAATATACTACGTGACTGGGCAATATAATACATGGCTGGGCAATATACTACGTGTCTGTGCTGTATACTACGTCGCTGTGCAATATACTACGTAACTGAGCAATATACTACGTGACTGGGCAATATACTACATGACTGGGCAATGTACTACGTGGCTGGGCAATATACTATGTAGCTGGGCAATATACTACGTGACTGGGCAATATACTACGTGGCTGGGCAATATACTACGTGGCTGGGCAATATACTACGTGGCTGGGCAATATACTACATGGCTGGGCAATATACTACGTGGCTGGGCAATATACTACGTGGGCTGGGCAATATACTACGTCGCTGTGCAATATACTACGTAGCTCAGCAATATACTACGTGACTGGGCAATATACTACATGACTGGGCAATGTACTATGTGGCTGGGCAATATACTATGTAGCTGGGCAATATACTACGTGACTGGGCAATATACTACATGGCTGGGCAATATACTACGTGGGCTGTGCAATATACTACGTGGCTGGGCAATATACTACGTGGCTGGGCAATATACTACATGGCTGGGCAATATACTACGTGGCTGTGCAATATACTACGTGGACATGCATATTCTAGAATACCCAATGCGTTAGAATCGGGCCACCATCTAGTGTCTTTATAATCTCATACAGCCCCTTTAAACAACCCTTTTAATAAGAAATCACACAAAAAAATTGTAAAGTCAAGTATAGGATTTGTGCTGCTCGCAGTGCTCATTTGGACTCTTCAATCCTTCAAACATACTCTAAGGGATCAGAAAATAAGGTTTCTACAAAATGATACAACTTTTTTATCTCTTCACAACATAGGACGCAATAGTCCTATGTTGGGTACTAATTTATGGAGTGGATTTAGGGACTGAGTTTATAAGGGGGAAAATTTGGCCGATAGCTAATTCTACAACTTTAAGCACCCTACATAGGGGTCCCTGGGTTTTTGCGTGTGGTTCTGTTGCTGCTACGGACACCGTCAGATTATGTTCTCATACCATTTGTGTTGTACCGAACTTCTTTAAACTCATGATGAAGGAAATAGACGAGCTTGCAAAAATAAAGTCCTCTTTACTAATGCAGCGCCCCAGAGTCCTGGTCGTTGCAGTAATATCATTCTCCTCTAGGAGGAGTGATGTTACGTTTGGAGGCAAAGAAGGACAACTGAATCCAGGTATCACAAACATGCAACACATTTTGCACTCAAGGCCACCAGGGGGAGCTCTGCTCCTATTTATTAGGGCACTCCTCACACTTTGGTAAAACTGGTTGCCTGGGGAGGAAGTTAGTAAGTTGCTGGCTGAGCTTCGCTCAGTTAGTTGGTCCCTGATAGGGGTGGGATCCTGTCAGAGATCGAGACAGAAAGACACGCCCTAAGTGCCGCAGCTTCTAGAAAGAGACACTGAAGGAGGACTGTATTGTAGAGAGGGTGAAGAAGTCGTAGCAAAGGAGTGGATATCAGAGTAGTTCTGCCCTACACAGGCTGCCTCCTTCTGAGGCACAGGATCCCGGTAGCTGGAACACCAAGGGAGCAACGATCCTTTATGCCTTGCTCCAGAGACCGGCAGGACAGCTAATTTCACATTACCTGTCTGCCCCTACACCCAGGAGGCAAGCTGGCACCCCTTAGAGGCTGGGGCATGATAGAGTCCCTGTAAAATGCCTCAAGCCACTGGTCATATGGGTTTGTCCTATCCATCTGGGGGACAGAGAGAGAGAGACATAACATCTATAACATCTGTAAGGACCTTATGAGAAGCTTAGCAGTAAGGTACCACAACACCACGGCGCTAGAGGAAGGCTACTGATTTCGGCCTGGACAAGTTCAATCTGGATTTGCCTCCAAACCGGCCAGACTCTGCCTGCTGTGTGGTCTAGTACCCTGGACTGTGGATGCTGAAGCCTTCAGTAAAAGGTAAAGAGACTGCAACCTTGTGTCCTCGTTCTTCACTGCACCTCACACCTTCCACCATCTACACACTGGGAAGCCCTGGGGACATACTTCACCTGTGGGAAGGTATACCATCTAGCTGCCATAACATCACCCCAGCGAACCCCCTTAAAGCAGCGTCGGTCACCTTGACCGAATACCACAGGTGGCATCAAGAACACAAACTTTATCCCTTTAATGACCTTTCCCACGGATGTCCCAGGGCCATGGACCGGGTCAGCCACCGTGACATCCCCCTGTGAACCGTAGGACCCGGTACCGAGTACCTGGCTGCCCTTGGGGGTGCTCCACTAACAATAAAACTTATATACAAAGGTAGCAGGAAATAAACTTGCTGTTTTTTTTTTTGCAAAACAGATGCATATTCTTTTTGGCTATGGTGCCGCAATACGTGTGATGAACATTACTGAAGAACAACAGGACAAATTGGGCACCTCCATCTTGGTATAGGGCCACATGTGTTAGGTTAGTGTGGCACCCCAGGGTCCTGGTCATCGCAGTAGCATTGCTTTACTCACGGGGAGTGATGTTTGAAGGCAAGAAGGGATAACTGTCACCAGGTAAACACAAGCCTGCAACACATTCACACCAGGGGGAGCTTTTGATCCTATTTACTAGGTGACTCCCCATATATATGGTAGTTTGTAGGGAAAGTGGGTCAGTTCCTGTCAGAGAGACAGCGGGTAAGGAAGCAGAAAGATGTGCTAGAGAGGGAGATTGCCAGAAGGGAGCTTGTCGTGGAACATCAGCTGAGGTAGAGCTGGTACAATAGGAGAATAGCTGCAGCTCCTGGCAGAAAGAGGAAACTAAGAAGGAAAGAACATCGTTCAGACAGTTTGTGCCAGGAAGCAGACTGGAGCAGTCTGTGGCACAATAAGCTGTGTAGCTGTAGTGCTGCAGCTCCTGGGAAAAGTTAACACGAAAGCTGAATATATTGCAGTGAGCGTGTAGGAGAGAAGAGCACAGGAGAGGAACACCAGTGGGAGACCAGCCACGAGCAGGCTGCCTCCTTCTGAGGCAGAGACCAGTAGCCGGAACACCGAGGTTGTAAAGGCCTCTGCAACTTACATCAGAGAACGGCAGGACATCTGAACTCCAAGTTACCTGTTCGCCTTAATATCCAGGAGGCACGGTGACACCCTTAGAGCCCGGGGCATGCTAGAGTTCCTATAAACAGGCTAGAGTCACCAGTCATACGGGTTATGTCCTATCCTATACAGGGGACAGAGAGAGAATATCTGTGAAGACCTTATCTGAAGCCATAGGCAATAAGGGACTACAACACCACCGCGCTAGAGGAAGGCTTTGATCTCCACCAGTATAAGGGGACTCCTAACTTGCCTCCTAGCTGGCCGGACCCTACCTGTACCTGTGATCTGGTACCCTGGACTGTGGCTGCCTGAAGTCTTTAGTAAACAAGGTAAAGAGACTGCAAACCTGTGTCCTCGTTCCTTACTGCGCCATTCACCATCTTCCATCCACATACCGGGAGCCCTGGGGATATACTTCACCTGTGGGAAGTTACACCATCTAGCTGCCATAACATCACCCCAGAGGAACCCTTAAAGCAGCGTTGGTCCCCACTGACCGAATACCACAGGTGGCATCACAAACAAACTTTATTCCCTTTAAAGACCTTTCCCTGGGCGCCCAGGGCCACGGAGCAGGTCACCACCGTGTCATCCCCCTGTGAACTCAGGACCCGGTACCGAGTACCCCACAGCCCAGGCAGGGCGACTCATCAGGAAGGGGTCAATAATTCATGTCCCTTCCCAGCCTATTAATATCAGCCTGGAGCTCTCTGTTTAGCCTTTGCTGGTTACTAATAATAGGTGAGACCCCCATGTAATTTTTTTTGGTCGGATGCTAGTTGAGAAAAATCGCATTGTACTGACATGACACTCATCCTACTTTTCTGGATCAACATAAGAGCAATTTTATTTTTATGCAGATGAGTGTGAGCCCCTTAAGATAAAGAACGTTAGTACACACGCCCAGAGAACCCAATTGTATGGTGTTTAGGGCTTCTGAAGTAAACCTCCATAAGGGAATTCCCTTACATGTGTTTCTATTATACTTTTCTTCTGATTGTTCCACTCCTGGTTTTGGCTTTCAAATTCTGATGTAAAATACTGACCAAATAGATTCCATCTTATTCATTGTAAAGGATAATTTTTATGGTTAAAAAATAGCATAAATTAAGGGGGATTTAACATCTGTTCTACATTCCCACACCGAGCTTTTGTTCAGTTTTAATGGTGCAGAAAATCTGAAATATTTCTGCACTTGTTAAGTAAATTAGATTACTTGGGTTTTATTTTATTGTACCTGAGTAATTTTGTTTACACGTTTTTATTGCTGTGGGATTTTTTTTGCCTCTTGTTGATTTGTCATGTTTTAAATAAAGCTACTTTGCTTTTCATACCTCCCGATAATCGTCTTTGACAAAACTTTATTGATGCAGCGAAAATACACAGCGTCAAAAACTCATCATGGCCCATGGGCACACACTCAATAATAAGGACAGCAGCATTTATAAGAGGAGCGATCCTGCCTGAGAAACATGATTGAGGGGTGATGATTGGTTGACATAATAGCTCAAGGTCTTGCTGAGTCCCCCCTGGCTGCTCTTTTGGTACTCCTGTGAAGCCTAGCCAAAGGCTAATTACTGAATTGTTATAGAATGGCCGTGTATAAAACAAAGTTTCCAATGAGTTCTAAAATGAGTTCTAAAAATAAAAAAATAAACAATGAAAAGAAAATTTTAAAAATACATGAAAATTTTAATCACCCTTTTTAACCCCTTAGTGACAGAGCCAATTTGGTACTTAATGACCGAGCAAATTTTTGCAATTCTGACCACTGTCACTTTATGAGGTTATAACTCTGGAACGCTTCAACGGATCCCGCTGATTCTGAGATTGTTTTTTCGTGACATATTGTACTTCATGTAAGTGGTAACATTTCTTCGATATTACTTGCGATTATTTATGAAAAAAACAGAAATATGGTGAAAATTTTTAAAATTTTGCAATTTTCAAACTTTGTATTTTTATGCCCTTAAATCAGAGAGATATGTCACAACAAATAATCCATAAAGAAACTAAATGAAAGTGGCACTCACCCGGATGTTGCTGAAAAATGATGTCCTTTATATGGGTGACCTGGACCCGTAGAAGCGCACAAGCGCGAAACGGCCGTCGTCCCTTTCCTCCTTCCCGCACCCTAACTGCTACCAGCTGCCTCTCCACTCCATGTTTGTCCATTTGTTTTTCTGAATAAAGGACATCATTTTTCAGCAACATCCGGGTGAGTGCCACTTTCATTTAGTTTCTTTGTGGATCATTATGATATATCTTATAGTTGAGCACCACCCACTAGTTGCTATCCTGGATTTTGTGCCGCATATATCCTGAATTGAATCCTACGTGAAGAAGTGAATTGTTTGCCTCTTAACCGCCTTAGTGCCTTCCTACCTCTGGTCTTTTTGCATGTCACAACAAATAGTTAATAAATAAAATTTCCCACATGTCTACTTTATATCAGCACAATTTTGGAAACAAATTTTTTTTTTGTTAGGGAGTTATAAGGGTTAAAAGTTGACCAGCAATTTCTCATTTTTACAACACCTTTTTTTTTTTAGGGACCACATCACATTTGAAGTCATTTTGAGGGGTCTATATGATAGAAAATAACGAAGTGTGACACCATTCTAAAAACTAAACCCCTCAAGGTTCTCGAAACCACATTAAAGAAGTTTATTAACCCTTTATGTGCTTCACAGGAACTGAAACAATGTGGAAGGAAAAAATGAACATTTAACTTTTTTTTGCAAACATTTTAATTCAGAACCATTTTTTTTATTTTCACAAGTGTAAAAACAGAAATGTAACCATAAATTTTGTTATGCAATTTCTCCTGAATACGCTAATACCCCATATGTGGGGGTAAACCACTGTTTGGGCGCACCACAGAACTTAGAAGTGAAGGAGCGCCGTTTGACTTTTTCAATGCAGAATTGGCTGGAATTGAGATTGGACGCCATGTCACGTTTAGAGAGCCCCTGATGTGCCTAAACAGTGGAAACCCCCCACAAGTGACACCATTTTGGAAACTAGACCCCTTAGGAACTTATCTAGATGTGTGGTGAGCACTTTGAACCCCCATGTGCTTCACAGAAGTTTATAACGTTGAGCCGTGAAAATTAAAAAAATCACATTTTTTCTACAAAAATGATTTTTTGCCCCCAAATTTTTATTTTTACAAGGGTAACAGGAGAAATTAGACCACAAACATTGTCGTGCAATTTCTCCTGAGTACGTCGATACCCAATATGTGGGGGTAAACCACTGTTTGGGCGCATCGCAGAGCTTGGAAGAGAAGGAGTGCCGTTTTACTTTTTCAATGTAGAATTGTTTGGAATTGAGATCGGACGCCATGTCGCGTTTGGAGAGCCTCTGATGTGCCTAAACAGTGGAAACCCCCCACAAGTGACCCCATTTTGGAAACTAGAGCCCCCATGGAACTTATCTAGATGTGTGGTGAGAACTTTGAATGCCCAAGTGCTTCACAGAAGTTTAGAATGCAGAGTCGTGAAAATAAAAAATATTTTTTTTTTCCACAAAAAAGATATTGTAGCCCCCAAGTATTTATTTTCACAAGGGTAACAGGAGAAATTGGACCGCAATAGTTGTTGTCCAATTTATCCCGAGTACACTGATGTGCCATATCTGGGGTAAACCACTGTTTGGGTGCACGGCAGAGATCGGAAGGGAAGGAGCGCTGTTTTGGAATGCAGACTTTGATAAAATGGTCTGTGGGCGTTATGTTGCGATTGCAGAGCCCCTGATGTACCTAAACACTGGTAACCCCCAACAAGTGACCCCATTTTGGAAACTAGACCCCCCAAGGAACTTATCTAGATGTGTGGTGAGAACTTTGAATGCCCAAGTGCTTCACAGAAGTTTAGAATGCAGAGTCGTGAAAATAAAAAAATATTTTTTTTCCACAAAAAAGATTTTGTAGCCCCCAAGTTTTTATTTTCACATGGGTAACAGGAGAAATTGGACCCCAAAAGTTGTTGTCCAATTTATTCCGAGTACGCTGATGCCCCATATGTGGGGGTAACCCACTGTTTGGGCGCACGGCAGAGCTCAGAAGGGAGGGAGCACCATTTGACTTTTTGAGCGCAAAATTGGCTGTCGTGTTTGGAGACCCCCTGATGTACCTAAACAGTGGAAACCCCCCAATTTTAGCTCCAACCCTAACCCCAACACACTCCTAACCCTAATCCCAACCCGATCCATAATCCTAATCACTAACCCTAACGATAATCACAACCCTTACCCGAAAACAACCCTAATGTCAACCCTAACCATAACAGTAATCAAAACCCTAAATCCAAACCTAACCCTAATCCCAATACACCCCTAATCACAACCCTAACCTTAACCCTAATCCCAAACCTAACCCTAATCCCAAGCGTAACCCTAATGCCAACCCTAACCCTAATACCAACTCTAATCCAAACCCTAACCCCAAATCTAACCCTAACTTTAGCCCCAACCCTAGCCCTAACTTTAGCCCCAACCCTAACCCTAGCCCTAAGGCTACTTTCACACTTGCGTCGTTGGCATCCGTCGCAATCCGTCGTTTTGGACAAAAAACGGATCCTCCAAATGTGCCCGCAGGATGCGTTTTTTTGCCCATAGACTTGTATTGCCGACGGATCGTGACGGATGGCCACACGTCGCGTCCATCGTGCACTGGATCAGTTGTGTTTTGCCGGACCGTCGGCACAAAAAACGTTCAATGTAACGTTTTTTTGTACGTCACGTCCGCCATTTCTGACCGTGCATGCGTGGCCGTAACTCCGCCTCCTCCTCCCCAGGACATAGATTGGGCAGCGGATGCGTTGAAAAACTACATCCGCTGCCCACGTTGTGCACAATTTTCACAATGTGCGTCGGTATGTCGGGCCGACGCATTGCGATGGCCCCGTACCGATGTGTGAAAGAACCCTATCCCTGAATTTAGCCCCAACCCTAACCCTAAATTTAGCCCCAACCCTAACCCTAGCCCTAACCCTAGCCCTAACCCTAGCCCTAACCCTAGCTCTAACCCTAGCCCTAACCTTAACTCTAACCCTATCCCTAGCCCTAACCCTAACCCTAGCTCTAACCCTAGCCCTAACCCTTACCCTAGCCCTAACCCTAACCCTATTTTTAGCCCCAACTGCTCTTCTCCTGTCGGCCGGCAGATGGCGATAGATGGCGGGCGCACTGCGCATGCGCCCGCCATTTTCTTTTCCCCGGCAGCCAGGAGGAGCAGCAGGAGGATCCAGGGACACCGGTAAGTATAATAGGGTCCCGAATCCCCCTATTTCTCTGTCAGAGAATTACACTTTGATTTTTTTTTTTTGCGGTCGCCGGTAAACAGTTAATTACCGGCGATCGCAAAACAGGGGTCGGTAAAACCGACCCCGATCATGTTCTTTGGGGTCTCGGCTACCCCCGGCAGCCGAGACCCCAAAGATTCTCCCGGTGCCGGCCGGCGGGCGCTCTGCGCATGCGCCCGCCATTTTGAAGATGGCGGCGCCCACCGGGAGCCACGAGGAGCACTGGGGGGAGATAGGTGAGTATCGGGGGGCTATCTGGGACCCCTTTTCTCTGTCCTCTGATGTGCGATCACATCGGAGGACAGAGAAATTAAAAACAGATCGCGTATTTTTTTTTTGCGATCGCCGGTAAACGGTTAATTACCGGCGATCGCAAATGCGGGGTCGGCAAAAAAAACCCCGAATCATATTCTCTGGGGTCTCGGCTACCCCCGGCAGCCGAGACCCCGGAGAAAATCCGACTCTGGGGGGCGCTATTTACTTTTTCCACAGCGCCGTTAATTAACGGCGCTGTGGTTTAAGTACCCTTAGCGGCCGCCGTTAAAAGGCGTATCGGCGGTCGCTAAGGGATTAAAAACAGAAATAAATAAATAAGAAAAAATTTGGATATTGCTTCCACAACTCCGATGTATCAAAATATAAATTCATTCAGCAAGTAAACGCCCAAAATGCAAAAAAATATAACAATGATTCCCAGTTTTGAGTCAGTGCATCTTCCCCCAAAAAATTAAGTAAAATGTGATCAAAGAATCATATTTCTTAAAATGCTATTGATAATATTACAGAATATAATGTCTGAAAATGGAGGCACAAACCAAATCTTGTTGTTTTTACAAATTTGTACAAATTTCAGAATTGTTTTCACCACTCTTTTTCAGAAAAAAAAATTATATATACATTTGTCAATTTCAATATATATTATGTATGGATATAAGTTTGGCATCACCATAATTTATTTTTTATGCAATGTTTATATAGCGCTATCATATTCTGCAGATCTTTACATAGATTATCATCACCGACCCCATTGGGGCTCACACTCTAATTCCCTATCACTATGTCTTTAGAGTGTGGGAGGAAACCCACACAAACACGGGGAAAACATACGATCTCCTTGTAGATGTCGTCCTTGGTGGGATTTAAACTTAGGATCCCAACGCTATGCGCTTTATGTAAGATGCAGAGCCAGAGCCGTAGTCGTGGCTGAGATTAACTGAGTTCACATGCTCTGGCCCCCTATTACATGTAAGCAGTGACCCTTCTGCGGCATACCTTTTGCTTCACCCTCTGCACCATCTGGGTCCCATTGGGCTGGATGTGGTTCCGCTGCTTCCATTGAACAATAAGAGACAGAGTCCTTTTCCAACTTAGAACGAAGAACTTTACTATTAGACTTTCTCAGCACATTCCAGTCAGTAACAGCATTAGCATCAGGTTCCACGCAGTTCACATGCTTCGCGTTCCCTACGCTTTCCTCTACGTCCTGCAGTACATTACGGGGACATACCGCCTCTTGCGATAATGCAGCGCCTCCCTGTGCGAGCTCAATACACCTGCGTGTTCCTCTGTCCGTTTCGCCCAGGTACCAATGGCGTCAGCCCAAGCAATGATCTGCCACATGGCAAGCGACCTGTGTCCCTGTACTGGTTAAGGACCATTTCTTGACTTCTGTCCTGAACCGTGGAAAGCGCTTCTGACTCAGCTGTATTCTTGGTCCATCCGGACACTGTATGGCTGGGTACTTTATTTAAAGTTACGGGGCTGTCCCTGTGCGGTCCTGGACGTTAGGCCCCACGGGACTAACTGGGCACTATGGCCCTCCTGAACTGTTCAGCTCCCAGGCTCTTACTGACCAATAAACAGGAAGACTTACTTTTCAAAGGCAGCCCCTCCTACCAAACTATGTATAAAGTGGAGCCCCATCTAGTGTCCTACACTTGTCCTACATTACACAACATTACATAGCAGCATAACACATTTACATTTAAAGGGTTTACCCAATTAAAGAGGTAGGAATGCGACACCCCTTACAGCTACAATGGTGCAGTATTAACCACTGAGCCACCGTGCTGCCCATAGAGTAATCAAAACCCAAAAAACATGAGTAGAATTACATTTCTTTCCCCATTTCATGCAAATGAATGGTGTTACTCAAAACTACAGCTCGTCCTGCAAATAAGAAGCGCTCATACGGCGATGTCGATGGAAAAATGAAAAAAGTTATAAATGTTGAATGAGGGGGGAGGAAAAAAAAACAAGCTCAAAAACTAAAGTTAGTTGTGGCGGAATGGGGTTAATTTCGTTATTCTAAAAACAAATTAGTAGAAAGTAGTTTTGCATTGACCCTTGTCCTTTTCTTGGAAGATGTCCATTATTACACAAGTCTGGCCTGAGTTAATAAGAGACCGTGAACACAGTCAGGGTTGAGCAATAGACTTGTGTACAGGGATTGAAATCAGCCATTCTTGAATTGGATTTTCACAGTAAGTACAACAGTCCCAAGTACAGTATAGGCTGTTGTTCTAAATACTGTGTGTAGCTTCTATGGGAAAAAAAATAAAATGCAGATTTTTCTACAAATCTGTGGCAAAATCAGCAACAAATCTATTCACGTGTGGATTTTGCTGCTGATTTTCCATGGATTAAATCTTATATAAGGAAAAAGGGTAACTTTTGTGGTTAAAATACATGACATAAAATTAACATAGATTTAACATCTGCTCACAGATGGAACCCACACTAAAATATGAGCTATCCAAACAAAGGCTATGTGCACACGGCCAGGGGTGAACCTAGTCTTTCTGCTGCCTGAGGCGAACTGCAAAATGGTGCTAACCCCCTCCCCCCTTTCCCCCATGGTAAAATCAGTACAAATAAATCTGGTTTACTCTTTACTAGCCTAACCTGACACACATGTAAAATACATACACTTTTAAATAGGAATATATTTAGGAAATAGGAAAGATTTTTTAAGCCTCCACCACGACAAGGTAGACCCTTTCGGCCCAGCTCTACTCTACTCTAACGTATTAAACATTTGTTAAAATATCCAATACAATTTAGGTATATTTTTATTTTTCAATTTTTAAAATGATCAATAATATCACATACAGGGGACAAATACCACCGCACCATGACCAAACCATATATTACCACCACATAGAGATCTATAATACCACATACAAGGAACAAATACCACCATACCATGTCCAGACACCATATTACCACCTTAACGACCGAATAATACCACATACTAGGAACAAATACTACCACACAATGACCAGACCATATATTACTCCCACATGGTGACCGAATAATACCACATACAAGGGACAACTACCACCACACCATGACCAGACTACATATTACCACCACATAGTGACCAAATAATAAAACACCATGACTAGACCACATATTACCACCACATGGTGACCAAATAATAGCACATACAAGGAACAAATAACGCTACACCATAGCCGGACTACATATTACCACCACATAGTGACTGAATACTACAATACTGATCATTAACAAAAAAAAGACACAATACTAATATCACCTTAAGTACCATTAAACACAGGAGATCTGTACATAGTATGCAGTGTCTGTGTACAGGTAATACAGTGATCACCGGTGACATTATACACAGGAGCTCTGTCTATAGTGTCAGTGTACAGGTAATATAGTGATCACCAGTGACATTATACACAGGAGCTCTATATACAGTGTCAGTGTACAGGTAATATAGTGAACACCCGTGACATTATGCACATGAGCTCTGTATATAGTGTATAGTGTACAGATAATACAATGATCACCAGTGACATACCCAGGAGCTCTGTATATAGTGTCAGTGTACAGGTAATGCAGTGATCACCCATGACATTATACACAGGAGCTCTGTATACAATGTCAGTGTGCAGGTAACACAGTGATCACCGGTGACATTATACACAGGAGCTCTGTATATAATGTATAGGTAATGCAGTGATCACCGGTGACATTATACACCGGACTGCTGTATATAGTATGCAGTGTATAGTGTGCATGTACATGTAATACACTAACTCACCAGTGACATCTCTAGGTGAAGTCCTTCATCTTCGCTTTTAATCTTCATCCAGCACAGACCGCCATCACGTCTTCCAGCTAGGGCTCATCTCTGCAGGAAATAATAAAGTTCTCTACGGCACCTCTTCCAGAACACATTACTTAATTTTATCCCAAATTCTAAACTATACCAGATGAAGAAAAAAAGCGACAGTGTTGCTCTGCACATTAACAGGACCGCCTCCCCCATTTAAAACAGTATCCTCAAAAAAATAATATAAATACATCACTGCAGTAATAATATCCCTTAATTAGCATATAAATCAGGAATAGAACAATCCACAAAATAGATTATCTGTGTAGAAAGATGCATATTAAAACTTATCCTTTATTAGGTAAAATTGTAAAAAGCCAAATTAGTCAAACAAAAACAAAGGGGTACCACGGTGAAGGAAGTGCCCTATAAACAACGAACAGAAAAAGGGGGGTTATTAAAAAGGTACTGCTGGCCTCTCAGATCCTCAATATTAATCTGACCTGACTATAGTTGCCCATAGGATATGTCCTCCACTTGCTCAAGTAAGTCACAATAACATTTATGAGTATAACATCCTTTTCTTATAAGCGCCATATAAATGAGATCATGTATATACTATTCATGCTATGGGCAACTATAGCCATTTTGCTATCAGGTCAGATTAACATTGAGGATCTGAGAGGCCAGTAGTACCTTTTTAACGCCCCCACCCCCCTTTTCTGTTCGTTGGTTATAGGGAAAGGAAGAACAGAGAGAGAGAAAGAAAGAAAGAAAGAAAGAAAGAAAGAAAGAAAGAAAGAAAGAAAGAAAGAAAGAAAAAGAAAGGAAGTAGAAAGAAAGAAAGAACGAAAGAAAGAAAGTAGAGAGAAAGAAAGAAAGAAAGAAAGAAAGAAAGAAAAAACAGAGAGAGAGAAAGGAAGAACAGAGAGAAAGAAAGGGGAAAGAAAAACAACAGAGAGCGAAACAAAGAGCAGAGAGAGAGAGAGAAAGAGGGAAAAGAGGGGAAAGAAAGAAAGAACAGAGAGAGAAAGGAAGAACAGAGAGAAAGAAAAAGAACAGAAAGCAAAAGAAAGAACAGAGAGAGTGAGAGAAAGAAAGAAAACAGAGAGCGAGGAAGAAAGAGGGGAATGAAAGAAAGAGGGGAAAGAAAGAACAGAGAGAGAAAGAAAGAAAGAAAACATAGAGTGCGAGAAAGAAAGAGGGGAAAGAAAGAAACAACAGTGAGATAGAAAAAAAAACAGAGATAGAAAAAAAAGAACACAGAGAGAAAGAAAGAAAGAAAGAAAGAACAGAGAGAGAAAGAAAGAAAGATTAGAGAGGGAAAGAAAGAACAGAGAGAGAGAGAGAAAGAAAGATTCTATAAAGATACTATAGCAGCCCGGCTCCCATTGTAATGCCCACCTGAGCCTCCCGTTGCAGGACATATCATGATCCGCTCACATGGGCGGCATCCCCGATTCCAAGGTGATCCCGCTGTCCGAGGAGGACACGGTGATGGATCTGAAGCATTCCCTGAAGTGCCTCCATGTTTCCGTCACAATCTCCTCCCGAAACTACCTCATTTCCGGTCAGCTTCCAGTACGTCACTTCCCATGGAACGTCATGTGCGAGTTTTAAAGTGCTCCTTGGGGCTCCGCTGTGTACTCCTGTGTCCGCGGGAAAAGTAAGCTCCCGGCCGGAACAGCAGGGCAGACTCTCAAAATTGGAACTGTCCCGCTGGATCCAGGACGGTTGGGAGGTATGAAATTTGCTCCTTACCATTCACTGACTTCGTACACGCACGGCTCCGCACACCTCATACACACAAGGTTCCGCTTTGTATGCCTCGTACACACACAGCTCCGCTCCGTACACATGGCTCCACTCAGTGAATATGCGGCTCTGCTCCGTACACCTTGTACACACGTGGCCACGCTATGTACACCTCGTACACACATGGCTCCACTCTGTAAACCTTATACCTGCTCCATACACCTTGTACTCATGCGGCTCTGCGCCGTACACCCCGTACGCACAAGGCTTTGCTCCGCTCTGTACACACATGGCTCAGCTCTGTACACTTCGTACTCACAGGGCTCCATTTCGTACACCCTGTACAGATGCGGCTCCGCTTCGTACACCCCATACACACACGGCTCCGATCCGTACACCAAGTACACACACGGCTCCATTCCATACACCAAGTACACACACGTCTCTGCACCGTACACCAAGTACACACACGGCTCCGCTCCGTATACGTTGTACACACACGGCTTCCCTCCGTACACCTCGCACTTATGCCGCTCTGTGCCGTACACACCGTACACACACGGCTACGCTCTGTATACGTTGTACACACACGTCTTCCCTCCGTACACCTCACACTTATGCGGCTCCATTTCGTACACCCCGTATACACACGGCTCCCCTCCATACACACACGGCTCTGCTCCACACAGCTCGTACACACGCGGCTCCGCTCCACATACCTCGTACACACGCCGCTCCACTCCACACATTTCGTACACACGCGGCTCAGCTCCACAAACCTCGTACACATGCACCTCCACTCCACACACCTCGTACACACGCGGCTCCGCTCTGTACACACACAGCTCTGCTCCACACGCCTTGTACACACGTGACTCCGCTCCACACACCGCGTACACACGCAGCTCAGCTCCGTACACCTCGTACACATGGCTCAGCTACATCCACACTGTAAACCCCTCCTGACCCCACACATAAACTTCCCCTCATCCAGCACCAAGACAAACAGCACAGCAGAGTCCTGCATACACAGAGGCCACTGATCATGTGGCCCCTGACTACTCCCCTCCTGTGACCTTATCACAGGTCCTGTGGGCACAGAACAGCCTTCTATAAGCAGCCCGAGCAGATGCAGCGACTTCAGCTTCATGACCTGTGATGATGTCACGATCACGTGAGGGGATTCGGGATGCAAATTCAGTAACTACCAGGGCAGCATCTGCCGCCCCCTCTCTTCATTGAAGGTAGTGCCGCCTGAGGCAAAGTTCTGAACTTGCCAAATGGTAGCGGCGCCCCTGCGCACGGCATCCAAAAAAGCAGAATCTGACTGAAAATGCGCCATAAACGTGGTCCATAAAATGAACATGATGCACAGCAATGTCAAAACAAACTACTGTGCACATGTTCGGTTTTCTTTCTTCTTTTAACCACTTCAGGCTTTGGAAACCGAGTCGGTTAAAATAAGTGACTGTGAGATAGCGCTTACTGCATGGGTTGGGGGACACTCGCTTAGCAATGGGATTCAGTCACACAGGCACGATTTTCTCTATTAAACAGTCTATGCAGTTTATTATGGCATCATAAACCAGGTCATGCACTGTCCATTACACTTCATGGAACACAATAGGCACCAACAAGATGACATTAAGTTGCAGCTTTAGCTTAGATACTTCATATACGGCTTTAACTAACAGTTCAGACACTACACCCGCCAGCCCTCCTTGACCAGTTCCCGAGGGTGTCCGTATGCCGTTTCAATGTCTCTACTCATATAGTGCACACAACATTGGTTCGCAGTCTGTAAACATGCTGGACCTCACTTCATCCAGTTACTGTGGGAGATCACACAGTCCATTACTGACCCCCTGTCAGTGCACACAGTTCCCCATACTCTGGTTTACCTTCCAGGAGCTCCTGCTCTACATGCTGACTTCTGTCAGTACTCTCTCTCTCAGGGAAGCTGCCGAACTGGGGTCACCATCACGGACAATGCCTTGCTCACTAGGCCACCTGACCGTCCAGATCCTCAGATGGGCTGTAGCACCCCCAGTGCAGTGCCATCACAGACTCTGCATACACGCCTTCCCATGTGCTCTTCAGGAAGTCCTACTCCCATTACTTCCAACACAGGTTGTGCTATTTAGGAAGTCCTACCCCCAGGACTTCCAACACAGGCCTCTCAGTGCGCTATTCAGGGATCCGGTCCACGCACAGGACCTCCCAACACACAAGCCATCCAGGGCCTACACACTCTCTACCACAGAGATCATGTGACCACACCATGGTCTCATTATGAACCTGTAACTATTCCCATAGCTGTGAGGTGTGTGTTGTTAGCCAGACTCACCCAGCTCTCCAGCTAACCCTGCAAGCTTCCCTTTAAAACTATGCAAACAATTGAGGTCCCAGAACAACAACATTACTTCAGGCTTACAGTGCAGACTCCCTCTGCGACACATAACGGCCATTTTCAATCCTACCGGTCACTGTTTCACCATCATAATCACAGATACACCTCCACGTGTATTTTGAGGAGCACATACAGCTGCAGCATGGGTCACTGCATCACATGACATACGAATTATTCAGCAGGAATTGGAAACAAAAAGGCGCATATAGTCCAGGCGCTGTGCAAGTGTCATGGTGGTAAACTGTATGCCTCGTCAGTGCCACTCTACTAACCATGGCCATCACATGGCTCACTGAGTTTTGCCTCTTGCAGCACTGCTGCATCTTAGAGTGGTTTCCATTTTGCTGCAGGAGCGTGGCTGGTCTCAGCAGGAATTTAGGTTTAGGAAATTAGGTTCTCCAGCCAATCTCCTGTCAGCAAGCTCTATATCTGGCAGCTCCACCCACCACCCCTTGCCTAAAAGTTGGTTTCTGGCATGTTTGTTCAGTTATAGTTCTGTTTGTGCTGAGTCTGGTTTACCCGTTACTGACAGCTTGTTTACCTGTCCTGTCTGACCTTCACTACTTTTGCTGTGCCGCCTGCCCCGACCTTAGAGCATCTGACTGCGTGTTTGTCTTTGCCCTCCTGTACCGCATTCCCGTGGCTCTGAAGCCCGGTGAGCTGCTGCAGTCCTGGAGTTGTGCCTGGTGACTACCTGACAAGCCTATCCTCGCCACCAGAAGCTCTAGCAAAAACCAGCTGCTTAGTCATGTCCCTTCAAGGTAAGCCTGGCATGTGGCACAGTGGTCCACATCTACCAGAGTTATATACACCCCCCAGTGTTACAGGGAGAAGAGACCATCGCCTGGACCATATCGACCTTTTCCTTTCCAATTTCTGCTCTTGATACGGCTCCAGCCCAAGGTGATTGGGGCCAGCAGAGGTCAGAGAGCCACCTATGCAGTTTTCAGTTTTGTGACTGTTAAACACAACCCTTGGAGGTGAGTGAGATTCACCATTCTCATGCTGTCTAGTGTCACTAATTCATGCATGGAGTGCTTTTTTTGACCACATGTTCAGGCGTTCTCCGGGAGGTAGCGGGTCCAATTGGCGAGTAGAATGGCATGCCCTAATGCAGTAGGTCATGAATACATGCCTCAAGCAGAAATTAACTCCAGCATTTGACAAGTTGACACCAGCAGGTGGAGCTCAGCTCTTCTTGTTGCTGTAGGAATGCAGTTAGACAGCCATATAAATGAGACTGTATTGTTTGGACTGGCTTGTGGCTCACCCAACCTGAGCATTATAGCTTCATAAACTTCTATGTAACTGTAATCCTCAGGTCAGAGAGCTGTTGCCAGTCCAAGCATTGCGGTCTGATTTATACAGCCGTCTGACTGAACTCTTAGTGATGGCTCTGTAATTCAGGTGCCTGGATGGAACATATAGAGATCACGAGGTGGAAACAGCCAGGGGTCTGAAGTCAGTGTCTGTGCTCTCGGATCCAGACACTTGGCCTACTGCTCGGACAGAAATCCTTCTGCCTCCAGCTCCAGTTCAGTAATGTCTTGGCCGCTTCGGCCAAATAGCAGCATGTAATGGGTGTAACCGGTAGTTGCATGGACTTGATTATTGTATACCCACACCATCTCAGACACGAATTAGGGCCACTTCATCTTCTTGTTCTCTTCCAAGGTCCACAACATTTGCAACAGTGTTCAGTTAAAGCACTCACAGGCCACGTTCCCCTGTGGATGATATGGGGTGGTTCGGGATTTGCTGATTCCACAGATAAGATACAGTTTGTTCATCAATCTTCCTTGGGAGCAGACCCCTTGGTCAGAATAAATTCACTTCGGGCATCCATATAAGCGAATGAAGTCCTGACAGATGGCTCTGGTTGCAGCTTCGACTGTCTGATCCCGGGTGGGAGTCACCACTGCAAATTTAGTGAAGTGATCAGTCATCACCAAACAATACCCATAGAAATTATATGAAGTACTGATCATCAGATAGTCGATCATCAGGACCTCCAAAGGTGCAGAAGTTCGGATTGCCTGAATTGGAGCCCTCTGTTTTGGGGTTTTGTTTGGCTCACACCGGCAACTTTTTTGGCGAACTCCTTCGACCTCCTGCCGCAGTTGAGACCAGTACACCAGTTGTTGCAGCCACCGAAAGGTCTTCTCTACACCAAAGTGAGCACCCCTCACAAGCGCTTCTTTAGCTACTTGCACTGTCAGTGCTTTTAGAGCCACTACTTGCCAGGTAACATCGAACTCTCAAGGGAGTTGAATCCTCTGGCACAGCAGGCCATCTTTCAGGAAGAGCCTTTCCCACTGGCCAAAGATCTGCAGGGTATTTAAGGGCAAAGCAGCCCTAGGTTCATGATCAGGCCTTTGCCCCAGAGCGACCCACTTCCTCAGCTTTGCAAGCTCTGGATCGAACTGTTGCAGGTGTATCCACTCGTCCCTTGATCTGCCCAGAATCTGGGTGGGTCTGGGCTCTTCTCTATAATCTTGAGTGGTTAATAAAGCCGTGGCAAACTGCCTAAAATCCAGGATCTCATCACACTCAAGCTCTTCATCTATGTCCGTCTTCGGTCCAGCTTGGGTGACTCGGGACAAGGCATCTGCATGGGTATTCTGGGACTTAGACCAATAGGATATCTTGTACTGGTATTTAAACATCTTTGCGACCTACCGCTGCTCTTTCACTCCCAGCTTTGCATTTTCCAAGTAGGCCAGGGGGTTGTTATCTGTCCGCACATGTATTTCTGACCCTGACAAATACTCAGGCAAATTGTCCAGATTCTTCTCTGTGTTTCTCAGTGACTTACTGGCATACCCGATCACCCATTCTCTTCCTACTTGTACCTGAGCCAATACTGCCCCCAGTCCATGTAAGCTTTCATCGGTGTACAGCACGACAAGCTGTGAGAAGTCGGCATAGGCCAAATCGGGGCATTTGTCAATGCCATTTTCAATGCCTAAAATACTTCTACTTGTTGTGGGCCCCATTAAATGGGTTGACATTTGGCTCCCCCAGCCATTGATTGGTACCGCAATCTTGGCAAAGTCCTTTACCAACCTGCGGTAGTATCCAGCTAGACCTATGAACTCTCTCAGCTCTCTTAGGTCAGTGGGCGTGGGCCACTTCAGAACCGCAGCCACCTTTTCTGCAGTGGGGTAAACTCCTACACTAGACAAGGTGTGTCCCAAGTATTCAATTTCCCGCTTGAATAGGTGACACTTCAGGGGCTTAATTTTTAATCCATGTCTTTGAAGCACTTGCTCCAACCGGTGAAGATGCTCTTCAAACGTGGCAGAATAGATGATTATGTCATCCAAATAGATCAAGGAGGCTCCGAAGTTCAGGTCCCCCAAGCATCTTTCCATCAACCGCTGAAAGATTTCTGGTGCATTCATCAGTCCAAAAGGCATCCCGTCGAACAGGCCCATAGAGAGGACAAAGGCTGTTTTCGAGTTTTCCTTCTCAGTCACTGGTACTTGCCAGTAGCCACTAGCTAAATCAAGTGAAGAAAAATATTTGGCTTTTCCATTTGCAAATAGGGACTCCTCACTTCTGGGCAAGGAATAAGAGTCCCGTACGGGTCACACGTTCAGCTTTCGGTAGTCCACGCAGAACCTCAGGGTACCATCCTTTTTCCAAACTAACACGATGGGGGCTGCCCAGGGATTCTGGCTCTCACAGATCACGACATTGCACAACATGTGGGCCAACAGTCCTTTAATTTCTTGGTACATCTGAGGTGGAATCTGCTGATACCTCTCTCGAATGGGAGCAGTGGTTCCGGTAGGGTTCTCGTGCTGAATAGCCTGGGTGCACCCAAAGTCATCTTTATGCTGTGCAAACTTCCCTCATTATCACTGTAATATCCATCTGTTCAACCTGCCCAACTTAACTCTAGGAAAATTCTGTGAGGTTGGTCTCCATTTGTTCCAAGAGTTGACATCCAGCCAGAGGTTCGCTTTTGTTTTCCTGACTATCGAGTGACACCGCTACGGTCCATGGGTCTCCTCCCACAGGTGTCAGTCCTAGAGCATCAGGAGATCTTCTGGCATTATGTAAACCCGAGCAACTGCTTGTCGGGTCATCAAATGTAGACTTGCTCCACTTAAGTTTATACAGTGCACAGGAACTCGTTCTTGTCGCACGGTGGCCAGGGTGCAGGCAACCAATAATCCAGAGATCGCTTCTTCTCCCTCTATAGGCTAAACTGGACATCCACACCCTCTAAAGATACATGGGCCAGTACTGGCATAGTGAGTACAGTCTGTCCCACTGGAAGTCACTGTTACCTTGGGCACTATCAATACTTTGCTGAGATACTGGGAGGCAGCGGTTAACTTCTAAATTTGTCTGACTCGCACCAGTTGCTGGAACACCTTCTTACTGGCTGGGTCACGGGTGGCACGGGTTCAATTGTTTTCATCGTGGTCCTCTGCTAAGAATTGTCCAACTTCTTTTAGCACATTCATTCTTTGGGTTACAATAGGTACTCCGCCCCCTTTATCAACACTATTCCTTTTTGGTCCAGATCCTTTCCGCACATCCGGACAAACATCCACACTACTCCTGCTACTGGGATAGGCAGTTGATTAGCCGCCACCAGTCGAATAGTGTGTTCTTTTCTGGAGTGAGCAACTTTGGGAAAATTACTCTGGAAATATGCCTCAGGCATTGTGGTCACCTGAGACCCCATGTCCATTAAGCAGCGAATGCGTTGTCGATTGAATTCAGCCCATGTAAGAGGTCTTTCGGAGACAATATCCCGAGAATTTTCTCTTCCACTCTCTGAGACTCAAAACCCCATGGTATGCTCCACGGCCGTGGGGTGCGTTAGTTTAACAGGCGCCCCCATCTTCTCCTTTCTCGATTCGCACAGTCTCGTGAAATATGCCCTCTTCCACTACAGGTCCAACACTATCGCTCGCGTTATGCTGATGGGCTACGTACGCAGCATGATGGGGTCTTTCTCACTCTGACCTCCTCTCACGTGAGGTCGGGGAGTCAGCCAGAGGGCTGGTGGCTGGGGTCCCTTTGATGTTGCACAGCTCGCCTCAAATGTCCCATATCTCTTGACGTATCTCTCGCACCCAGTTGGGCTCAGTATGTGTTGACTCAGTGGTGACCACTTCATGACTCTGAACTGGGGCAGTGAGAACAGGGGTCTCTCTCTCCAAGACTCTAGCTTCTGCCCCAACCTTAAGAAAGCCCATACCGGGATTCAGGCGTAGGCATTCCTTTATAATCTGCTTCAAAGGTGCATCCTTCAGTCCAGCAATGAGTTGGTTCCGCAGCACTTCGTCCAAGGGGCCCAGTTCTCGGTGCCAGTCCCGGGTCTTCTTGGTGATATGCGTCGTCACTTCCAGCAATGCATTAACATACTGAGCTATGGTCTCACTTTCCCCTTGGACCCACTTTAACAACTGCATATGGAGGTGCCCCAGGTCCATAGTGTCAACATGCATATCCTCCAAGATTTTTATCACCTTTTCCAGTGTAACGAACTCTAGGCGGGGGTACATAACTGTCTGCCGGGCCTCCCCGTCAAGGGTCAGGAGGGTAGCTCTGCCTGATTGGAAAGGGTCAGAAGATACATGTGTAGCATGCTTTTCAGGCTCTCTACCCAGTCTCACAATGACACACTGCTCCCCGTGAACTTTGGACGGTTGCTGAGCATAGACCCCAAAGGTATATTTCCCTTGCCAGGCTTGGTCACAGACTGGTCCACCATCTATGTGTCTAAACATTGCATCCTGCCGACTACGTCAAATGTAACTCTTAGTGATGGCTCTGTAATGCAGGTGCCTGGATGCAACATACAGAGATCACGAGGCGGAAACAGCCAGGGGTTGAAATATTGGTATTTTGATAACTACTAAACAATTAAGGTTAGTAATAGTAAATATGTAATTTAACAATATAGAGAATTATAACAGGTTATGAACAAGCTAGGAAGTTTCTCAGTGCTTAACATCAGTGGTGTGCCCAGTCTTGGGAAACACCATGTGAGTTCTTACTTGAAGCTCTGGCTCTAGCGGGGGGCACTGGATTTTCCCGCTAGGCCGCAAGTCTCTTCCTGATGTAGTCTATTAAAACCCACTGAGCCTCCCACGCACCATCCTGCCCCCTTCCAACCTGTAATCCTAGTCCCAGCCAACCCCAGTACCGTAGGCGATAGCCGGAAGTGACAGCCCCCTCACTTGCACTGTCCCTCCGCTCTCGCAGGCATGCCTCTCCTGTCAGTCACTGCACGGCTCTTCTCGGCTTGACCATCAGCGAAAGTCTCTCAGACTTGGGGCAGAGAGGACCGGGCTTCAACTCTTGACAGGCATAGTCTGACCTTGGAGACTTGACCAGCACAGGGCGCAGATTACAGCTCTGACCAGCGTAAGCCGCACTCAGGGATATCTGGACCTTGCCAGGTGGTAACCGACACCCAGGTAGCACAGACTTCCTGCTGAGGGCTGTCACATTGGTCTCAGTGGAGTCTCTAGAGCACGTCTGCCCCACTTCCTTTCCAGGCGCCAAGTCTACCTGTGGTTTGGCGTGCTGGGCTTTTATATCAGGGCAGTTTTTAAACAGGCTCATCTGATCTCATCCAGCACACAAGGTTCCTCCTGTTGTGAATTCTGTGGTCACAAGTGGTATTGCAGTCTCTGGGCGTCCTCCCTCAGGTGTTTTGGTGAGCTCGTTGGCTGCCTTGCTATTTAGCTCCACCTGAGTCTGTCTTCCTTGCTCCTTGTCAATGTTCCAGTGTTGGATCTGAGCTACTGCATCTTTCCTTGGGCCTGCTGCTCTGCTAGATAAGTGCTTCTAGTTTGTTTTCTGTTTTTTCTGTCCAGCTTGTTATTATCTTTTGCTGGAAGCTCTGAGAAGCAAAGGGGTGCACCGCCGTGCTGTTAGTTCGGCACGGTGGGTCTTTTTTGCCCCTTTGCGTGGTTTTCGTTTTAGGGTTTTTTGTAGACTGCATAGTTCTCTTTGCTATCCTCGCTCTGTCTAGAATATCGGGCCTCACTTTGCTGAATCTATTTCATTCCTACGTTTGTCTTTTCATCTTGCTAACAGTCATTATATGTGGGGGCTGCCTATTCCTTTGGGGTATTTCTCTGAGGTAAGTCAGGCTTGTATTTCTATCTTCAGGCTAGTCAGCTCCTCAGGCAGTGCCGAGTTGCATAGGTAGTGATAGGCGCAATCCACTGCTGCTTCCAGTTGTGTGAGGACAGTTCAGGTACTGCAGTCTACAGAGATTCCACGTCTCAGAGCTCGTCCTATTGTTTTGGGTTTTTGCCAGATCTCTGTATGTGCGCTGATTACTGCACGCTGTGTTGCCTGATTGCCAGCCATAACAGTACAAGGAGCCTATTCAATGATTTCCAATAGAGGGAAAAAAGAAATCCTGACATCATTTTTTTTTCTTCTTAGCTCTGTCTTCAGTCTTTTTTTTCCCCTAGACATTAGAGTGCTTCAGGACACAGCTGTGGACATGGATATTCAGGCTCTGTGCTCCTCAATGGATAATCTCGTTGTAAATGTACAAAAGATTCAAGATACTATTGATCAGAAATCGATGCTAGAACCAAGAATTCCGATTCCTGATTTGTTTTTTGGTGACAGAACTAAGTTCCTGAGCTTCAGAAATAATTGTAAGCTATTTTTGGCCTTGAAACCTCATTCTTCTGGTAATCCTATTCAACAGGTTTTGATTATTATTTCTTTTTTGCGCGGCGACCCACAGGACTGGGCGTTTTCTCTTGCACCAGGAGATTCTGCATTGAGTAATATTGATGCATTTTTCCAGGCGCTGGGATTGCTTTACGATGAGCCTAATTCAGTGGATCAAGCTGAGAAAAATTTGCTGGCTTTATGCCAGGGTCAGGATGATGTAGAACTATATTGTCAGAAATTTAGAAAATGGTCAGTACTCACTCTGTGGAATGAATCTGCACTAGCGGCTTTGTTCAGAAAGGGTCTCTCTGAAGCTCTTAAGGATGTAATGGTGGGATTTCCTATGCCTGCTGGTTTGAATGAGTCTATGTCCTTGGCCATTCAGATCGGTCGTCGCTTGCGCGAGCGTAAATCTGTGCACCATCTGGCGGTATTGTCTGAGAGTAAGCCTGAGCCTATGCAGTGCAACAGGACTATGACTAAAGTAGAACGGCAAGAACACAGACGTCTGAACAGACTGTGTTTCTATTGTGGTGATTCTACTCATGCTATTTCTAATTGTCCTAAACGCACTAGGCGGTTCGATAGCTCTGCCGTTATTGGTACTGTACAGTCCAAATTCCTTTTGTCCATTACCTTAATGTGCTCTTTGTCATCATATTCTGTCATGGCGTTTGTGGATTCAGGCGCTGCCCTGAATCTGATGGATTTGGATTATGCTAAACGTTGTGGATTTTTCTTGGAGCCTTTGCGGTGTCCTATTCCGTTGAGAGGAATTGATGCTACACCTCTGGCCAAGAATAAGCCTCAGTACTGGGCCCAGCTGACCATGTGCATGGCTCCTGCACATCAGGAAGTTATTCGCTTTTTGGTACTGCATAATTTGCATGATGTGGTCGTGTTGGGGTTGCCATGGCTACAAACCCATAATCCAGTATTGGATTGGAACTCTATGTCGGTAACCAGCTGGGGTTGTCAGGGAGTACATGGTGATGTTCCATTTTTGTCTATTTCGTCATCCATTCCTTCTGACATCCCAGAGTTCTTGTCGGACTTTCAGGATGTATTTGAAGAGTCCAAGTCTGATGCCCTTCCTCCGCATAGGAATTGTGATTGTGCTATCGATTTGATTCCTGGTAGTAAATTCCCTAAGGGTCGTTTATTTAATTTGTCCGTACCTGAACACACCGCTATGCGCAGTTATGTGAAGGAGTCCCTGGAGAAGGGACATATTCGCCCATCGTCGTCACCATTGGGAGCAGGGTTCTTTTTTGTAGCCAAGAAGGATGGTTCGCTAAGACCGTGTATTGATTACCGCCTTCTTAATAAGATCACTGTTAAGTTTCAGTATCCCTTGCCATTGATTTCTGACTTGTTTGCTCGGATTAAGGGGGCTAGTTGGTTTACTAAGATTGATCTTCGTGGTGCGTATAATCTGGTGAGAATCAGGCAGGGAGATGAATGGAAAACGGCATTTAATACGCCCGAGGGTCATTTTGAGTATCTGGTGATGCCGTTCGGACTTGCCAATGCTCCATCTGTTTTTCAGTCTTTTATGCATGACATTTTTCGTGAGTATCTGGATAAATTCTTGATTGTTTACTTGGATGACATTTTGATCTTCTCAGATGATTGGGAGTCTCATGTAAAGCAAGTCAGAATGGTTTTCCAGGTACTGCGTGCTAATTCCTTGTTTGTGAAGGGATCAAAGTGTCTCTTCGGTGTGCAGAAAGTTTCATTTTTGGGGTTCATCTTTTCCCCTTCTACTATCGAGATGGATCCGGTTAAGGTTCAGGCCATCCAGGATTGGACTCAGCCGACATCTCTAAAAAGTTTGCAGAAATTCCTGGGCTTTGCTAATTTTTATCGTCGCTTCATCTGTAATTTTTCTAGCATTGCCAGACCATTGACCGATTTGACCAAGAAGGGTGCTGATTTGGTTAATTGGTCTTCTGCTGCCGTGGAAGCTTTTCAGGAGTTGAAGCGTCGTTTTTGCTGTGCCCCTGTGTTGTGTCAACCTGATGTTTCTCTTCCGTTCCAGGTCGAGGTTGATGCTTCTGAGATTGGTGCAGGGGCGGTTTTGTCACAGAGAGGTTCTGGTTGCTCAGTGTTCAAACCATGTGCTTTCTTTTCCAGGAAATTTTCTGCTGCTGAGCGTAATTATGATGTGGGCAACCGAGAGTTGCTGGCCATGAAGTGGGCATTCGAGGAGTGGCGTCATTGGCTTGAGGGTGCTAAGCATCGCGTGGTGGTTTTGACTGATCATAAGAACCTTACTTATCTTGAGTCTGCCAAGCGCTTGAATCCTAGACAGGCCCGTTGGTCGTTATTTTTTGCTCGTTTTGATTTTGTGATTTCATACCTTCCGGGCTCTAAAAATGTGAAGGCGGATGCTCTGTCTAGGAGTTTTGTGCCCGACTCTCCGGGGTTATCTGAGCCGGCGAGTATCCTCAAGGAAGGAGTCATTGTGTCTGCCATCTCCCCTGATTTGCGGAGAGTGTTGCAGAAATTTCAGGCTAATAAACCTGATCGTTGTCCGGCCGAGAAACTGTTCGTCCCTGATAGGTGGACTAGTAAAGTTATCTCTGAACTTCATTGTTCGGTGCTGGCCGGTCATCCAGGAATCTTTGGTACCAGGGAGTTGGTTGCTAGATCCTTTTGGTGGCCGTCTCTGTCGCGGGATGTGCGTGCTTTTGTGCAGTCCTGTGGAATTTGTGCTAGGGCTAAGCCCTGCTGTTCACGTGCCAGTGGGTTGCTTTTGCCCTTGCCGGTCCCGAAGAGGCCTTGGACACATATTTCGATGGATTTCATTTCTGACCTTCCCGTTTCTCAAAAGATGTCTGTCATTTGGGTGGTCTGTGATCGCTTTTCTAAAATGGTCCATCTGGTGCCCTTGGTTAAATTGCCTTCCTCCTCTGATTTGGTGCCTTTGTTCTTCCAGCATGTGGTTCGTTTACATGGCATTCCTGAGAATATTGTTTCTGACAGAGGTTCCCAGTTTGTCTCAAGGTTCTGGCGAGCCTTTTGTGGTAGGATGGGCATTGACCTATCTTTTTCCTCGGCCTTCCATCCTCAGACTAATGGCCAGACCGAACGAACCAATCAGACCTTGGAAACATATCTGAGATGTTTTGTTTCCGCTGACCAGGATGATTGGGTGTCATTTTTGCCGTTGGCTGAGTTCGCCCTTAATAATCGGGCCAGCTCGGCTACCTTGGTCTCTCCATTTTTCTGCAATTCTGGGTTCCATCCTCGTTTCTCTTCAGGACAGGTTGAGTCTTCGGACTGTCCTGGTGTGGATTATGTGGTGGACAGGTTGCAGCAGATCTGGACTCAGGTAGTGGACAATTTGACCTTGTCCCAGGAGAAGGCTCAGCTTTTCGCTAATCGCAGACGCCGTGTGGGACCCCGACTTCGTGTTGGGGATCTGGTTTGGTTATCTTCTCGTCATATACCTATGAAGGTTTCCTCTCCTAAATTTAAACCTCGTTTTATTGGTCCGTATAGGATTTCTGAGATTCTCAATCCGGTGTCTTTTCGTCTGACCCTCCCAGACTCCTTTTCCATACATAATGTATTCCATAGGTCGTTGTTGAGGAGATACGTGGCACCTATGGTTCCATCTGTGGAGCCTCCTGCCCCTGTTTTGGTGGAGGGGGAATTGGAGTATATTGTGGAGAAGATTTTGGATTCTCGTGTCTCTAGACGGAAACTCCAGTATCTGGTCAAATGGAAGGGTTATGCTCAGGAAGATAATTCCTGGGTTTTTGCCTCTGATGTCCATGCCCCAGATCTTGTTCGTGCCTTTCATGTGGCTCATCCTGGTCGGCCTGGGGGTTCTGGTGAGGGTTCGGTGACCCCTCCTCAAGGGGGGGGTACTGTTGTGAATTCTGTGGTCACAAGTGGTATTGCAGTCTCTGGGCGTCCTCCCTCAGGTGTTTTGGTGAGCTCGTTGGCTGCCTTGCTATTTAGCTCCACCTGAGTCTGTCTTCCTTGCTCCTTGTCAATGTTCCAGTGTTGGATCTGAGCTACTGCATCTTTCCTTGGGCCTGCTGCTCTGCTAGATAAGTGCTTCTAGTTTGTTTTCTGTTTTTTCTGTCCAGCTTGTTATTATCTTTTGCTGGAAGCTCTGAGAAGCAAAGGGGTGCACCGCCGTGCTGTTAGTTCGGCACGGTGGGTCTTTTTTGCCCCTTTGCGTGGTTTTCGTTTTAGGGTTTTTTGTAGACTGCATAGTTCTCTTTGCTATCCTCGCTCTGTCTAGAATATCGGGCCTCACTTTGCTGAATCTATTTCATTCCTACGTTTGTCTTTTCATCTTGCTAACAGTCATTATATGTGGGGGCTGCCTATTCCTTTGGGGTATTTCTCTGAGGTAAGTCAGGCTTGTATTTCTATCTTCAGGCTAGTCAGCTCCTCAGGCAGTGCCGAGTTGCATAGGTAGTGATAGGCGCAATCCACTGCTGCTTCCAGTTGTGTGAGGACAGTTCAGGTACTGCAGTCTACAGAGATTCCACGTCTCAGAGCTCGTCCTATTGTTTTGGGTTTTTGCCAGATCTCTGTATGTGCGCTGATTACTGCACGCTGTGTTGCCTGATTGCCAGCCATAACATCCTCCGTCTGCAAATCTTCCAGCACAGTCTGGTTCCGCTAGATTTTGGCAGGCCAGCAGATGGCAGTTTTTCCTCATTAATGGCACATCTTTCTCCAATTTTACAGAGTGGTCATGTTGTCTGGTCACAGCTCATCTCTAGTGATGAGCGAGTATACTCGTTTTTCCGAGCATGCTGTGGGGGTTGCCCATTTGTTACGGAATCCCCACATGTATTCAGGCTGTATAGCATCCCAAAATCATGCAGCTATGGAGACAGAAAATAAATCTCCGAGCACATCAAAATACTCGGAGATCACCCAAGCATTCTTGGGAAATCATGAGTTACGAGTATACTTGCTCCTCAATACTCATCTCCTTCCATGGACCGGGTAGGTTTCCACAGTCCCTTGTCACTATGTTACAGAGAGTTCCAGAGTAAGGAGGATGCCCGGGAGCAATTTTGTATGCGATTTTGGGAGGAGGGGAGTAAAGAAGGAGATCTTGTGAGGATCAGATAATTCCATTTTTCATGAACATAGAAAAATCAGACGTGAATGAGACCCAAGTCATGGAAAACCACTAATATCATATTATGAGGTCATGATTTTGTTAAGGCCAGGGTCACACAAGCGATTATTTTCTCAAGCGAGAGAATCCGATTGATTATGTTAATGACACTCCGATCAAACTCTCATCAGAGTTTGCTCAGCGTGTCCGATTAATGTGCTCTGATTCCGATGAGAGAATCATAGCACACTGTCAGAAGATGGAGAACAAAATTCCTCCATTCTGAGAGTCTGCAGAAATTGGTTGCACTCAGATGTCATCCAAATGAAATGAAATATTTCCCAAGAACCTGTAGACTTGAATGGGTGAGTGGCATCTGATGTGCTCTGCAAATCACAATTTTTTTCTCATGCCCAATTGTAATGAGAAAAAAACGCTAATTAGCATTACCATTACATTGTGTCAAATGCTATCCAATAAAACATTAGATAGCTCTCATCCAACGTAGAGTGGGAAAAATAAGTATTTGAAACACTGCCAATTTTACAAATTTTGCCACCTACAAAGAATGGAGAGGTCGGTAATTTTTATCGTAGGTACACTTCAACTGTGAGAGACAGAATCTAAAAATAAAAACCAGAAAATCACATTCTATGATTTTTAAACAATTATATTACATGAAATAAGTATTTAATCACCTACCAACCAGCAAGAATTCATATTAATTGCACCTGTTTGAATTCATTATCTGTATAAAAGACACCTGTCCACACACTCAATCAATCCTACTCCAACTTCTCCACCAAGGCCAAGACCAACGAGGACACCAGGGACAAAATTGCATACTTGCACAAGACTGTGATGGGTTATAGGACAATAGGCAGGCACTTTGGTGAGAATGCCACAACTGTTTGCACAATTATTAGAAAATGGAAGAAACACAAGATGACTGTCAGTCTTCCTCGATCTGGGGCTCCATGCAGGTGTAAGGGGGTGTGCAGGCCGCTGGTTTGAGCCCTGCATTCCTGTGCATGCCTACCTAATGAAACTGGGTACGTTTTATGTTTGCTGTGTTTCCTGTGTTGCTTATGATAGCTGACACTCTTTAATATGATAATGGTTGACACTGTTCTGATATCTGTATGTTAGGGACAGGAATAGGGACAGTCAGTGGCAGTGGTAGGTCAGCATTGGTAAGGTTTATGGCAGTGTAGTTGTGTGGTGATTTACAGAGTTACAGTTGAGAGAGACAGAAGAAGCACTGAGGGAAGCAGGTCTGGAGATGATAGATCTTGAAGCACGTGAAAAGCGAGGCAGTCTGCAAGGGTCGGTGGCTTGTCTGTGGGTTACCTCCCGTGACGTCCGGGACTTAAGGTCCGAACAGGAATTGCAGAGGCAACCTGACTTTTCGCCCAGGATGGGGAAAGTGGACGGGGAGCACCTAGTATCAGAAAGTTGGAATTCCCAGGGGACTGCGGTTCTGGAAGCCACGGTGCTAGACGATAAGTTGAAGGAAAAGACCAGGGAAAGTGCAAGAGGAGAAGTTCTTATGTCTTTTGAAGATTGTTGGATTAAAGCTGTTATGAAGATACACGAGTTAAGTAAAGTTTTATTGAAAATGAATCGGGACTTTGATAACATTTGTGTGTGTCTGCGACGGATTGGAGCCCTGTATGCTGTGAAGGATTCTGACCCACAGGTGGGTGAACTACTTGACCCACACAGCACACCACAAAATGGACATGATATTTCTGTAGCGGTGCGTCGGGGTGTGATGAGGAAGCAGCCGCAATCCCTCGGTACGGCTACCACCCTGGCCCCCGTTACACAGGATCTCACCATGTGGGGTAAGGATGATTCTGGGAAAGGTCAGGTACCAGCCCAGAACTACACGTAAGGACCTAGTCAATGACCTGAAGAGAGCTGGGACCATAGTCTCAAATATTAACACACTACGCTGTCATGGATTAAAATCCTGCAGGGCACGCAAGGTCCCCTGCTCACATCAGCAGATGTTCAGACCCGTTTGAAGATCACCAATGACCATATTGATGATTCAGAGGAGGCATAGGATAAGGTCATGTGGTCAGATGAGACCAAAATAGAAGTTTTCGCTGTGTTTGGAGGAAGAAGAAAAATGAGCACATCTGTAAGAATACAGTCCCAACTGTGAAGCATGGTGGGGGAAACATCATACTTTTGCAGATGCTTTTTTGCAAAGGGGACAGGATAACTTCACTGTATGGAAGGGAGGATGGATGAGGTCATGTATCATGAGATTTTGATCAACAACCTGCTTCCCTCAGTAAAAGCTGTAGTGCAGCGGGGTTGGTTCAGTGTGACAGACAATGGCCACAGGAAAAGTTCACAGCAAATGTGTTTTAATGTCCACACTCACACAGTGTACAGCTTTTGGTATCCTCCAGATCGCAGGTGGGAAACAAAACAGTCCGTGGGAGTCCTGTTGCCGAGGGCGATGGCACCGCCGTATCACGCTGCGGGGTGCCAAGAGTTTGCTCCTCTGGCTCTGCATTCACTTACACAGGTTGAGCTTCTGCAGAGCAGTCCGCTCTGCAAGTTGCAAACTCCAAATTGACACATCCAACCCACTGCTGTTGCAGCTTTAATAATCAACCTGTGGCCGTAGCCCACATGAAAAACCCGGCCGGGGGAGGAAATGGACCGCCCCACTACTTTCCTGTAGTTCATTTCAAACTTAAAATTCCATGCCAGGTTTTCCTAAATCTGCCCAGGACAAATAGCTTGCCCAAAACTACACTTACTTTTATTCTGCATTGTAATCACAGCTATGCCTGTTACTGCAATGTACTCCCACGGCCTCAATTCGCTTCTGAGCTCATCCTGGAGGACACATAGTGACCCTCGCAAATAATGCTAGTCGCTACCTCACATACCATTCATGTTCAAACTTGTGGGGTTGAACATTTTTCACCATACAGAGGGCCCGTGACATTGCATCCGCATTTCCCTGTGACTTCCCCGCCTGATGTTCCATGATAAAATTTAAATTTTGCAAAGACAGGAACCATTGGGTAACCCGCGCATTTCTCTCCTTGGCATTCCTCATCCAGACCAAGGGTGAATGATCTGTCACCAAGCAAAATGGTCGACCAAGCAAATAATAGTGTTGGGATTCCAAGGCCCATTTAATGGCCCGGAACTCCTTTCTCCACTACGCTGTAATTTTTCTCGGCTGGGGTGAGTTTCCTACTTAAGCAGGTGACCGGATGCTCCTCTCTGTCCACCTCATGTGACAGGACCGCTTCTAGGCCCACGTTAGAGGCATCTGTCTGCTCAATGAAGTGTTTCTGAAAGTTGGAGCTAATAAAGACGGGCTGTCCTCACAGCTCCACCTTCATGGATTGTTACACTTCCTCCGCCTGGGGGTTCCACCGAACCATGACTGACTTCTTTCTCTTGATGAGATCAGTAAGAGGTGTAAGAGGTTTAAAATTAGGTATAAACCCCCTGTAATACCCAATGATTCCAAGAAACGCTCTCACCTGTTTGGTGATAACAGGTCGGGGCCAGTTCTGAATTGCCTCGATTTTATTTATTTGAGGTTTAATAACCCCACAGATGATTACGTAACCCAAGTTCCGGGCTTCCTCGAGCCCTATCACACATTTCTTGGGATTTGCCGTAAAGCACGAGGTTCTGAACGGATCTACTACCGCTTGTACCTGGGATAAGTGGCTATGCCATTCAGTACAAAAGATGATGATGTCATCTACGTACGCTGACTCATACTTCCGATGGGGTTCCAGCACTCTATCCATTAACTTCTGGAATGTGGCAGGGGCCCCATGTAGTCCAAAGGGCAAGACTACATAGAGTTAAAGACCCCCAGGTGTTATGAAGGCGGTCTTTTCCTTTGCCGACTCTGTAAGAGGCACCTGCCAATAACTCTTGGTGAGCTTGAGCGTGGTGAATCACTGGGCCTGACCCAGGCGCTCGATCAGCTCATCCACCCTAGGCATTGGATAAAGGTCGAACTTTGACACCTCATTCAACTTACAGAAGTCATTACAGAACCGTAATGAGCCATTTGGCTTTGGGATTAGCCTAATCGGGGTAGCCCAGTCACTCCGGGATTCCTCAATTACTCTCAACAGAAGCATTTGCTTCACCTCACTCATGATGGCTTGTCTCCAGGCCTCGGATACAGTAGGGTTTCATTTGTACCCTTATGTGAGTTTCAGTGACAATGTCATGCTGATGACAGAGGTGCGATGGGGTAAACTCGAGAATACATCAGTTTTCCCTTGTACCAATTTCAGCACCTCTCGCTGCTGCTGTTTCAAGAGGGTGTCTCCTATCTTTACCTCTCCCTCGGCCTCCGTCCGGGCCGATATCGGAGGGTCCTCAGATGATATGTTGGTAATCATCTCGGTAAGCATACACTCCCAGTCCTTCCACACTATCATCAGATTAACGTGTTATAACTGTTCAGGTTTTGTTTTCCCGGGCTGGTAAACTTTGTAGTTTACTTCACCACTTTTTCCCGAACTTCATACGGCCCTTGCCACTTGGCCTTAATTTTGCATTTGGTGGTGGGCACCAAAGCCAACACGCGATCTGCCGTATTTTTGTTATATACGTGGCTCTGCGCTACCTGAGCATCCACCAAATGCTCCTTTACTATAGGCATGACCACAGAAATTCAGTCCTGTATGTTGGCCACGTGCTCAATGACACTCTTATGGGGTGTAGGTTCCTGCTCTCTTGTCTCTTTGGCTAGGTCAAGCAGATTCCTAGGATGCCTGCCATACAGTAGCTCAAAGGGTGAAAATCCCGTGAAAGCCTGCAGTACTTCCCAAATGGTGAACATCAAGTAGGGCAACAACATGTCCCAATCCCTTCCATCCTTGGAGACTACTTTCTTCAACATGGATTTGAGGGTCTTGTTGAAACGCTCGACTATCCTGTCAGTCTAGGGGTGATACACTGACGTGCGCAACTGTTTTATGTTTAGAAGCTTGCATAGTTCCTTTGTCACCTTGGACATAAAAGGAGTCCCTTGATCAGTGAGGATCTCCTTCGGTAGCCCAATGCGACAGAACATGGCAAACAACTACCGAGCGATAAGTTTAGCTGAGGTGTGCCGAAGTGGAATGGCCTCTGGGTACCGGGTGGCGAAATCTACAACCACCAATATGTATCGGTGGCCCCGGGCAGATTTTACTATTGGCCCCACTAGATCCATCACAATCCGATCAAACGGTACCTCTATGATGGGCAGAGGTACCAATGGACTCTGGTAGTTCGCGGTGGGTGAGGTCAGTTATCACTCCAGACTCGAGTCACAGTACCTCTGGACCTCCGCGTAGACCACAGGACAAAAAAAGCTGCATTATGCGTTCCTGTTGTCTTTTTGGCCCCTAAGTGCCCTCCCAGCATGTGGGTGTGAGCTATTTTGAGCACTGCGCATCGGTAGGATTGAGGTACTATCAATTGTTCTACCACTTCATCCCAGATTTTGTCAATTCTATACAATACAATAGGTCTTGGTTGACAGCCATGCGGGGAAAAACCATTTCTGCACCTGACCCGGTTGCGGAGCCACTCTATTAACCTCTATCAACCTTTCTCTTTCCCGAGCAAGGGTGGGGTCCTGAAGCTGAGCTGTCCCGAACTTACCAGGAGACACTTCCAGCTCAAGGATCGGTGGGGTCTCCTTGACCTCTCCTGCCAATACCCCTAGGGGAAACCTATCATGGTTATACTCTATCCCTATATTGGTGACCCCTACGGCAGGTATCCCTGACTCGGGATCTTCGGGTTCTGCGCCCGGAATTTCCTTTACCTTGGAAGGGTTAACTATGGTCTCCCATTGGGACCAGAACAGGGGTAAGTCTCTTCCCAATACAGTCCTATACAGAAGAGTCTTTACCACTCCCACCACATGTCTTATCTCTCCACATGGGGTGGAAAACGTAACCTCCGCAGTTGGGTACTCTCGGAGTTCCCCATGTATGTATACCCAGGGCCGCCATCAGGGCATTACAGCCGTGACTGGCGTAAGGGGCCCGGTGAGCAGAGGGGGCCGGCGTCGGGCCCCCTCTTACCTGCTCACCGGGCCCCTACCGGCAGCCGCAGGCTGAACCGGGCCCTTAGCGGCGGCCGGCGCTGCAGCTGTACGCTATTGACATGCGGGCCCGCGCCCGCACGTCAATAGTTAACAGCCGCAGCGTGCATGTCGCCGGCGTCTGACGTCATTGTCAGTCGCTGGCGAGTGCACAGTGCAGCTGCGTGGAGAGATCAGGAGCGCGGCAGGTAAGCAGAACTTTTTTTTTTTCTATTGAGAGCGGCGATAGGGGGGGGGGGTTTGGGCAGAAGGCTGGACACAGAGGGGGCAGAAGGCCTCTGGACACAGGGGGGCAGAAGGCCTCTGGACACAGGGGGGCAGAAGGCCGCTGGACACGGGGGCAGTAAAGCTGGACACAGAGGGGGCAGAAGGCAGCTGGACACAGAGGGGGCAGAAGGCAGCTGGACACAGAGGGGGCAGAAGGCCGCTGGACACAGGGGGGCAGTAAAGCTGGACACAGGGGGGGGCAGAAGGCCGCTGGACACAGGGGGGGGGCAGTAAAGCTGGACACGGGGGGGCAGAAGGCTGGACACGGGGCAGAAGGCTGGACACATGGGGGCAGTAAAGCTGGACACAGAGGGGGCAGAAGGCCGCTGGACACAGGGGGGCAGTAAAGCTGGACACAAGGGGGGCAGTAAAGCTGGACACAGGGGGGGCAGAAGGCCGCTGGACACAGAAGGGCAGTAAAGCTGGACACAGGGGGGGCAGAAGGCTGGACACAGAGTGGGCAGTAAAGCTGGACACAGAGGGGGCAGTAAAGCTGGACACGGGGCAGAAGGCTGGACACAGGGGGGCAGTAAAGCTGGACACAGAGGGGGCAGAAGGCCGCTGGACACGGGGGCAGTAAAGCTGGACACAGGGGGGGGCAGAAGGCCGCTGGACACAGAAGGGCAGTAAAGCTGGACACAGGGGGGGCAGAAGGCTGGACACAGGGGGGCAGTAAAGCTGGACACAGGGGGGGCAGAAGGCTGGACACAGAGGGGGCAGTAAAGCTGGACACAGAGGGGGCAGTAAAGCTGGACACGGGGCAGAAGGCTGGACACAGGGGGGCAGTAAAGCTGGACACAGAGGGGGCAGAAGGCCGCTGGACACGGGGGCAGTAAAGCTGGACACAGGGGGGGGCAGAAGGCCGCTGGACACAGAAGGGCAGTAAAGCTGGACACAGGGGGGGCAGAAGACTGGACACAGGGGGGCAGTAAAGCTGGACACGGGGGGCAGAAGGCTGGACACAGAGGGGGCAGTAAAGCTGGACACAGAGGGGGCAGTAAAGCTGGACACAGAGGGGGCAGTAAAGCTGGACACGGGGCAGTAAAGCTGGACACGGGGCAGTAAAGCTGGACACAGGGGGCAGTAAAGCTGGACACGGGGCAGTAAATCTGGACACAGAGGGGGCAGTAAAGCTGGACACAGAGGGGGCAGTAAAGCTGGACACGGGGGGGCAGAAAGCTGGACACAGAGGGGGCAGAAAGCTGGACACGGGGGGGCAGAAAGCTGGACACGGGGGGGGGCAGAAAGCTGGACGGGGGGGCAGAAAGCTGGACACATGGGGGCAGAAAGCTGGACACGGGGCAGAGTGCTGGACAGAGATGGGGCAGAGTGCTGGACAGAGATGGGGCAGAGTGCTGGACAGAGATGGGGCAGAGTGCTGGACACAGATGGGGCAGAGTGCTGGACACAGATGGGGCAGAGTGCTGGACACAGATGGGGCAGAGTGCTGGACACAGATGGGGCAAGATTGGAGACAGATGGGGCAGGATGGATACGATGGAGACAGATGGGGCAGGATGGGGAGATCATATGGGGCAGAATGGATACTCATGAGGGCAGGATGGGAGAACATATGGCTGGAGCCTGGAATGAGACACACGGGGGCTAGGATGGCGAATATTACCATAGGGGCTAATTAAGGGATATTATTATTGCAGTGATGTATTTATTTTATTTTTTGAGTATACTGTTTTAAATGGGGGGGGCGGTCCTGTTACTGTGTAGAGTGATACTATGTTGCCTTCTTCATGTGGTGTAATGTAGAAGTTGGGAAAATTAAGTAATGTGTTCTACAAGCGGAACTCGAGATAACTGTTTTATTTCCTGCAGAGACGAGTCCTGGCTGGATAAAGTGATGGCGGTCTGTGCTGGATGAAAGATGAAGGACTTCACTTAGAGACGTCACTGGTGAGTCAGTGTTACCTATACACTTACACTATACACTGTATACTATATACAGAGGTCCTGTGTACAATGTCACCAGTGATCACTGTATTATCTATACATTATATACAGAGCTCCTGTGTGTAATGTCACCAGTGATCACTGTATTACCTGTACACAGACACTGCTTACTAATTACAGATCTCCTGTGCATAATGGCACTAATGGTGATAGTATTGTGGGTTTTTTTTTTATTACTGATCAGTATTGTAGTATTCAGTCATTGTTGGTAATATGTGGTCTGGTCATGATGTGGTGGTAATATGTGGTCTGGTCATGGTGTAGCGGTATTTGTTCCTTGTATTTTATATTATTCGATCACTGTGGTGGTAATATGTCATCTGGTCATAGTGCTGTGGTATTTGTTCCTTGTATGTAGTATTATAGGTCATTTTAAAAATTGAAAAAATAAAAATATACCTAAATTGTATTGCATATTTTAACAAATATTTAGTAGGTTACAGTAGAGTAGGGCCCGGCCAAAAGTTTCTACCTTGTTGTGGTGGCGGCTTAATAAATCTTTTGGCCAAAACAAAAGCTGCCGGCTATATGTGTGATCTGGTGATGGGAACTGTTAATGTGTGATAGGTGAGAAGTGGAGATTTTCCAAGAGAGAGCTGTGGGACTGTGGACAGTTCGTGGGGTGGAGCCTGGAGGCGGGGCTGGGGTGGAGCCTGGGCGGAGTTTCAAGGGGGCCCCGAAAATTTTGCCAGTATGGGGCCCCAAAATTTCTAGTGGCAGCCCTGTGTATACCACCCCACCTTCTGTCCATTGAGGTTGTCCCCAGCAACAAGGGACCCATGTACCAGAGTCACAAAGCTACCAGAGTCCAAGAGAGCGTTCGACTGATACCTGTTACCCGTTAACGAGTACCTTGCACAGTTGGGGGTTCGGTACCAGCAGTGCCTGTGGTGATGGTGCAGAGTGGCTGGGCATACATAGACACACGGCGTGTATACCCACAGTCCATGAGTTCCGCTGTCAGGGGGCAGTTGGCTTCCACATGTCCAGGGCCCTGGAACTGACAATACTTGATAGCTGCGACACGACTGGATCTTAGGGCCGACTGAGGGGACATGGGTCTCCTGTCACTCTCTCTTTAGAACACCTCCTCAGTACGGGCTCGGTCCTGATAGGCCCCAATAGAGGAATGTGGATTTTTCCCACATTGGTGGGGCCCGGTGTGACAACCGTAATGGAGCCGTGTCCCATATAAAGTCCTGAGTGGCCGTGTACCGCTCATTCCGTCCCATCACCTGGCAGAGCTCTCACCAGCCAGTCGACCACCACCCTCTCCACCATCTGGGCTGGAGTCAAAATCTCAGGTTGTGGCCACCTTTTCACAAGCTGCAGCAAGTCATAAACCTGGGCTTCCACAAAAGTCCATGAAAACAGCCACTGGGCTCTCACGTAGGTATTAACCCCCAGTCGTGCAAGTATCTCACCTTTTGGCTTGGCGCAGTTCTGGTTGTCCTCCCTCAGAGCCACCACTTTGGCCCACTAGGACGTTGGCAGGTTCTTCTGCTCTGCCATGCGCTCCTAGATGGTGAGGTAATCTTCCAAGTCATCTTCCAGACTCAGTTTCCTCAAAGCAGAGCGGACCTTGTCTCGGGCCTTTCGACGTTCCGGGGTCGGTGCTGGAAGTGCCTTACGCAGGGCTGCAATTTGCTGCAGCAACAGGCTATTGGTGTGTTGCTGTTGTTGCTGCGTGAGGACCAAGTGCCTCAGGATTTCTTCCATTTTGTTGGCAGGCCTGGGTTGCAGTGTGGCAGGCCTAATGATAGACATGCAGCTGGTGCTGGGGTATGCGTCAATTCACACTGCCCGCATTCTCCAAACAACTGTAATGCAGTGTGGTTGGTTCAGTGTTACAGACAGTGACCAGAGGAAAAGTTTTAATGTCCACTCACACAGTGCACAGCATACAGTATTCTCCGGATCGCAACCAAGAAACAAAACAGTCCATTGGAGTCCGATTGCCAATGGCACTATATACTCCAATTCCCCTTCAACCAAAACCGGAGCAGGAGGATCAATAGATGGAACCATAGGTGCCACGTATCTCCGCAACAATGACCTATGGAACACGTTATGGATGGAAAAAGAAGCTGGAAGAGTCAAACGAAAAGACACAGGATTAAGGACCTCAGAAATCCTATATGGACCAATGAAATGAGGCTTAAATTTAGGAGAGGAAACCTTCATAGGAATATAACGAGATGACAACTAAACCAAATCCCCAACACGAAGTCGGGGACCCACACAGCGCCTGCGGTTAGCGAAACGTTGAGCCTTCTCCTGGGACAAAGTCAGATTGTCCACTACATAAGTCCAAATCTGCTGCAACCTATCCACCACAGTATCCACACCAGGACAGTCCGAAGACTCAACCTGCCCTGAAGAGAAACGAGGGTGGAACCCAGAATTGCAGAAAAACGGCGAAACCAAAGTAGCCGAGCTGGCCCGATTATTAAGGGCGAACTCAGCCAAAGGCAAAAAGGACACCCAATCATCCTGATCAGCAGAAACAAAACATCTCAGATATGTTTCCAAGGTCTGATTGGTTCGTTCAGTCTGGCCATTTGTCTGAGGATGGAAAGCCGAGGAAAAAGACAAATCAATGCCCATCCTAGCACAAAAGGCTTGCCAAAACCTCGAAACAAACTGGGAACCTCTGTCAGAAACGATGTTCTCTGGAATGCCATGTAACCGAACCACATGCTGGAAAAACAACGGCACCAAATCAGAGGAGGAAGGCAATTTAGACAAGGGCACCAAATGGACCATCTTAGAGAAGCGATCACAAACCACCCAAATGACCGACATTCTTTGAGAGACGGGGAGATCCGAAATAAAATCCATAGAGATATGTGTCCAAGGCCTCTTCGGGACCGGCAAGGGCAAAAGCAACTCACTGGCACGAGAACAGCAGGGCTTAGCCCGAGCACAAATCCCACAGGACTGCACAAAAGAACGCACATCCCGCGACAGAGAAGGCCACCAAAAGGATCTAGCCACCAAATCTCTGGTACCAAAGATTCCAGGATGACCAGCCAACACCGAACAATGAACCTCAGAGATAACTTTATTCGTCCACCTATCAGGGACAAACAGTTTCTCCGCTGGGCAACGGTCAGGTCTATTAGCCTGAAATTTTTGCAGCACCCGCCGCAAATCAGGGGAGATGGCAGACAAAATTACCCCCTCTTTGAGAATACCCGTCGGCTCAGGCAAACCCGGAGAATCGGGCACAAAACTCCTAGACAGGGCATCCGCCTTCACATTTTTAGAGCCCGGAAGGTACGAAACCACAAAGTCAAAACGGGAGAAAAACAGCGATCAACGAGCCTGTCTAGAATTCAACCGTTTGGCAGACTCGAGATAAGTCAAGTTTTTGTGATCAGTCAAGACCACCACGCGATGCTTAGCTCCTTCAAGCCAATGACGCCACTCCTCGAATGCACACTTCATGGCTAGCAACTCTCGATTGCCAACATCATAATTTCGCTCAGCAGGCGAAAATTTCCTGGAAAAGAAGGCGCATGGTTTCATCACCGAGCAATCAGAACTTCTCTGCGACAAAACAGCCCCTGCTCCAATTTCGGAAGCATCAACCTCGACCTGGAACGGAAGCAAAACATCTGGTTGGCACAACACAGGGGCAGAAGAAAAACAACGCTTCATTTCCTGAAAAGCTTCCACAGCAGCAGAAGACCAATTGACCACATCAGCACCCTTCTTGGTTAAATCAGTCAACGGTTTAGCAATGCTAGAAAAATTAGCGATGAAGCGACGATAAAAATTAGCAAAGCCCAGGAACTTCTGCAGACTCTTCAGAGATGTTGGCTGAGTCCAATCATAAATGGCCTGAACTTTAACAGGGTCCATCTCGATAGTAGGAGAAAAAATGAACCCCAAAAATGAAATCTTCTGAACACCAAAGAGACACTTTGACCCCTTCACAAACAAAGAATTAGCACGCAGGACCTGGAACACCATTCTGACCTGCTTCACATGAGACTCCCAATCATCCGAGAAGACCAAAATATCATCCATGTATACAATCAGGAATTTATCCAGGTACTCTCGGAAGATGTCATGCATAAAGGACTGAAACACTGATGGAGCATTAGAAAGTCCGAATGGCATAACCAGGTACTCAAAATGGCCTTCGGGCGTATTAAATGCTGTGTTCCATTTATCGCCCCGTTTAATACGCACAAGATTATACGCACCACGAAGATCTATCTTGGCGAACCAACTAGCCCCCTTAATCCGAGCAAACAAATCAGACAGCAGCGGCAAGGGGTACTGAAATTTGACCGTAATTTTATTTAGAAGGCGGTAATCAATACAAGGTCTCAGCGAACCATCCTTCTTGGCCACAAAAAAGAACCCCGCTCCCAATGGCGACGATGACGGGCAAATATGACCCTTCTCCAAAGACTCCTTCACGTAACTCCGCATAGCGGCGTGCTCAGGTACAGATAAATTAAACAGTCGACCCTTAGGAAACTTACTACCAGGAATCAAATCGATAGCACAATCACAATCCCTATGCGGAGGCAGGGCATTGGACTTGGGCTCATCGAATACATCCCGGTAATCAGACAAGAACTCTGGGACCTCAGAAGGGGTGGATGATGAGATAGACAGAAATGGAACATCACCATGTACCCCCTGACAACCCCAGCTGGACACAGACATTGATTTCCAATCTAATACTGGGTTATGGACTTGTAGCCATGGCAACCCCAACACGACCACATCATGCAGATTATGCAACACCATAAAGCGAATATCCTCCTGGTGCGCAGGAGCCATGCACATGGTCAGCTGGGTCCAATACTGAGGCTTATTCTTGGCCAAAGGCGTAGCATCAATTCCTCTCAATGGAATAGGACACTGCAAGGGCTCCAAGACAAACCCACAGCGCCTAGCAAACTCCAAGTCCATCAAATTCAGGGCAGCGCCTGAATCCACAAATGCCATGACAGAATAGGAAGACAAAGAGCAGATCAAAGTAACGGACAAAAGAAATTTCGACTGTACCGTACCAATGGTGGCAGACCTAGCGAACCGCTTAGTGCGCTTAGGACAATCGGAGATAGCATGAGTGGAATCACCACAGTAGAAACACAGCCCATTCTGACGTCTGTGTTCTTGCCTTTCAGGTCTGGTCAAAGTCCTATCGCACTGCATAGGCTCAGGTTCATGCTCAGATAATACCGCCAAATGGTGCACAGATTTACGCTCGCGCAAGCGTCGACCGATCTGAATGGCCAAAGACATAGACTCATTCAGACCAGCAGGCATAGGAAATCCCACCATGACATCCTTAAGGGCTTCAGAGAGACCCTTTCTGAAAATAACTGCCAGCGCACATTCATTCCATCGAGTGAGCACGGACCACTTTCTAAACTTCTGACAATGAATCTCTATCTCATCCTGACCCTGACACAGAGCCAGCAAATTTTTCTCTGCCTGATCCACTGAATTTGGTTCGTCGTACAGCAATCCGAGCGCCAGAAAAAACGCATCAATATTACATAATGCAGGATCTCCTAGCGCAAGGGAAAATGCCCAGTCTTGAGGGTCGCCATGTAATAAAGAAATAATGATCTTAACTTGTTGAACTGGGTCACCAGAGGAGCGGGGTTTCAAAGCCAGAAATAGTTTACAATTATTTTTAAAATTCAAAAACTTAGCTCTATCTCCAGAAAACAACTCAGGAATAGGAATTTTAGGTTCTAACATAGGATTCTGAACCACTAAATCTTGAATATTCTGTACATTTATAGCGAGATTATCCATCAAAGAGAACAGACCTTGAATATCCATGTCCACACCTGTGTTCTGAACCACCCTGATGTAAAGGGGAAAAGAAAGACAGAACACAGTGCAAAGAAAAAAAAATGGTCTCAGAACTTCTCTTTTCCCTCTATTGAGAAGCATTAGTACTTTGGGCCTCCAGTACTGTTATGAACAGGTAATTCAGAATCACAATGGACATTGAAGTTCAGAGCACACAAAGTGATCTGACAATTACCAAAAACAAGGACGAGCTCTGAGACGTGGAAACTCTGCTGACCGCAATCCCTAATCCTAACACACCACACTAGAGGTAGCCGTGGATTGCGCCTAATGCTCCCTATGCAACTCGGCACAGCCTGAGAAACTAACTAGCCCTGAAGAAAGAAAAATAAGCCTACCTTGCCTCAGAGAAATTCCCCAAAGGAAAAGGCAGCCCCAACATATAATGACTGTGAGTAAGATGAAAATACAAACACAGAGATGAAATAGATTTAGCAAAGTGAGGCCCGACTTACTGAATAGACCGAGGATAGGAAAGATAGCTTTGCGGTCAACACAAAAACCTACAAACAACCACGCAGAGGGGCAAAAAGACCCTCCGCACCGACTAACGGTACGGAGGTGCTCCCTCTGCGTCTCAGAGCTTCCAGCAAGCAAGAAAAACCAATATAGCAAGCTGGACAGAAAAAATAGCAACAAAAATAACACAAGCAAAACTTAGCTTATGCAGGATAGACAGGCCACAGGACCGATCCAGGAGGAAGCAAGACCAATACTAGAACTTTGACTGGAGGCCAGGATCAAAGCACCAGGTGGAGTTAAATAGAGCAGCACCTAACGACTTAACCTCATCACCTGAGGAAGGAAACTCAGAAGCCGCAGTACCACTCTCATCCACCAAAGGAAGCTCATAGACAGAACCAGCCGAAGTGCCACTCTCGACCACAGGAGGGAGCTTGGCCACAGAATTCACAACATGCTTCTAGTGTTGTGTTGAGCTTAGGGACTGCGGTCAGTATAGTTGCCACCTGCTCAGAGCTAGACACATGTCGCTCCTTAATCACCAGATCATAACAGGTCCCTCCCGCAGTAAGGAAATGACTATCACCACCCGCTGACTCTCATCTACTGAAGATCGAGGTCTAAGAGAAAAAAAAGCTTCCAACTCTCCTTAAAAGTATGAAATCTCTCCCTCTCCCCAGAGAAGGTATCTGGGAGCTTGACAGTAGGTTCAGGAGAGTGCAAAGAGACATCAACAGTGTCAGAGTGCTTACAGTCAGTCTGCAACAATTTAACTGTGTCAGAAAACTCCCTTTGCAGGTGGTTATGAGATGAGGACAAGGCCCTCTGTTCCACAAACAGGTCTTGTAACATAATTGTATAAAAATATTAAAAAATGGAGTAAAAAGTACAAAAGTAATACAAAAATCAATTTATTAAGAGAATCATAATTTTATACAACAGGTAGAATAGACTAGGATCAGGTAATAACAGGACACACAAATCCTGATCAAAGATGTTAAATATACAACATGGGTAAGGTGCCCAAGTGCCACAGAGAAAGACCGAAAAGTCCAGAATACATTGGTAACTAGGTGACCAGGTAAGTCTGCGCGCTATACCATTCCAAAGACTGGGTCCCAGACTAAGTAAATTGCTTACCCATGCTCATAGTGTGTCAGGATCAGTGTCCACCCTGCGTGTCCAGGTGGCTTACCTGGTCACCTGGTTACCAATGTATTCCGGACTTTTCGGTCTCTCTCTGTGGCACTCGGGCACCTTACCCATGTTGTATATTTAACATCTTTGATCAGGATTTGTGTGTCCTGTTATTACCTGATCCTAGTCTAGGGTTTAGGGTTAGGGTTTGGATTAGGGTTAGGGCTGGGGTTAGGGTTGGGATTAGGGTTAGGGGTGTGTTAGAGTTAGGTTTGTGGTTAGGGTTATGGTTAGGGCTGGGATTAGGGTTAGGGGTGTTTTGGGGTTAGGGTTGGAGTTAGAATTAGGGGGCTCCCACTGTTTAGGCACATCAGGGGCTCTCCAAACACGACATGGCTTCTGATCTCAATTCCAGCCAATTCCGCATTGAAAAAGTCAAACGTGCTCCTTCCGTTCTGAGCGCTGCTGTGCGCCCAAACAGTGATTTACCCTCACATATAGGGTATCGGCGTCTATGTGGTCCCTAAAAAAAATTGGTGTTGTAAAAATCAGAAATTGCTGGTCAACTTTTAACCCTTATAACTTCCTAACAAAAATACATTTTGGTTCCAAAATTGTGCTGATGTAAAGTAGACATGTGGGAAATGTTACTTATTAAGTATTTTGTGTGACATATCTCTGTGATTTAAGGGCATGAAAATTCAAATTTGGAAAATTGCAACATTTTCAAAATTTTCGCCAAATTTCAGTTTTTTTCACAAATAAACGCAAGTCATATTAAATAAATTTTACCACTCACGTGAAGTAAAATATGTCACGAGAAAACAATGTCAGAATCACTGGGATCCAGAGTTATTACCCCATAAAGGGGCAGTGGTCAGATTTGTTAAAAATGGCCTGGTCATTATCGTGCAAACCACCCTTGGGGGTAAAGGGGTTAATGTACCCCATACCACGGAATACTGTATGGGTGAGTAATTTAATCCAGAATTTTTAAAACGCTGTTTGGAAGTTTTAGATATCACAGAAATGTACCCCTGGCCACAGAAATCTCGATGGATGAGTAATTTAATCCAGAAAAAAAATTCAACATTATTTTGGAGTGTTATACTGTATAACACAACAATGTACCACAAAGCACATAATACTCAATGGATCTCACAATGTATTCAATTTTTTCACATATAAAAAAAGCCACAGCTATGTATTTTGCTAGGGACTCCACAGCCCTAATCCCTGTCTACAGACTGTATTTTGCCACTGTCCGTGCTTCAATGTCTCCAATTGAGATTATCCCAGTAATAGCAGATAATTACAGCTGGAACATCCATGATCTGTTATTTGAAGGCAGGGGCCGATTAAGGGTAGTCCGGCTGCCCCCCCCTGGGCAATTTGGGATGTGTGAGCCCCCCTGCACCTGATGAATCATGTGACATGTCACATGGCATTTTGGAGAAGTCCTGCAACAGGTCTCATAATAAACATACAGGAGCTCGGGTGCACATCAGCAGATGTAAGGAGCCTGACAGAATTATTTCCCTCTAGTACAGAGATACACAAAATTATGAACAAAAACATGTCACAAAAAACAATCACAGAATCACAGCAATGTGTTAAAACATTCCTGAGTCATTAACACTTAAAGTGATTCTGGTCAGATTTGGAAAATGAGGCTACATGTGCCTACATGGTGGCTCAGTTCTTAAGGGGTTAGTTTTGGCTCTGATTAAATAACTTGTCCTCATCTGACAGTTCCGCAATGTCTATTTGACAAATATTCTTCTAGACTCCTATTACACAAATGAGAAAACAATCAATAAGCAAGAAATAACAAAGAAACTAGAAGTACAGCTATGCTGCAATGCTCCTTACCGCCACCAGGCGACCCCATTGTCACATATATGTCACCTACGCTTACATCTCTGCAGTTTATACCTGTTACATCTGAATGCAAATCCAGCTGAACATCTATAATCCATAAAATTAATATTTGCAAATAAAAAAGGAGCAACAATTTTAATATTCTCCATTTATTCTCAAACAACACTCGTAGGGAATAGATGGCGACGGTGGTGGAAATGTGGGAAGTCAAAAAAGTCTTTGTTGTAATCTCTATAGGTGAGTCGTTACTGGAATAGTCATGTCGGTCTGAGCTAGATGAAAAGACGGGAAAAATGAGAGACTCTAAGAAAGAGAGATAATCACTTACAGAACAGAACGAGGGACAAACTATGCGGCGCGCTTAGCTCATCATGGCAAATGGTGACCACGGCCCTAGTTGTCCACAAGTCACAACCATTTATCATTTCTTTCTATCCTGGCAGGAGGAGATGTTAGAGAGGGCAGGGAGGGACAATTACCAGATCACCTGGGACTGCAGTACGTTGGCCCAAATCCGGGATTGTATCCTGGACAATTGAAAATTAGGGGAATGATTTGTGGGGCTCTGGCCCCGTGTCCAGGTCAGTGGTACCTAGCTGCTGTTCAGATTTCTGGGATGCACGAACACAGATAATGATGCGGAAGTAATCAACTAAAGCTATTTATTTTCTACCACAGAATTAAAGTTGAACGGGGTGTAATTCGGATATAGGGTAACAAGTCACACAATAATTAATAGCAACAACAACCGTATAACTATTGTACTATCTTGTTGTATTTATCTCTATTTGTCACAGTTCCACCCCTCAGGGTGTCTGGGATGCAGTTACTGACAGCTCAGCCGTCCAATCTGGTAGAGGGGCGTGCTGAAGCTGTCAGTACTTTGATTGACAGCATGACCGTGCAGTCTGGTTCAGGGGCGTGCTGAGCTGTCGGTGTGTCTATTGACAGTTCGACTAGCCAATCTGTGATTGGAAGGCATCGGCTATCTCAGGTGTTCACTATCCCGGTTAACTGAGCATCTTCTCCCAGACCACAGCCAGACTTACATTCTTTTAGAATCTATTTCGCTTAGACCACCCTCCATCTTGTTGTGGTTTTTAGGCTGCTGGTCTTTTTCCTCTGGTGCTGGGTTTGTCCTTGGTCAGGTGATTGTATCACCCTTTATTACCCAGCACTTCCCTCCTAGTCCTTGCTGGACAACAGTGTTAATCCGCTAGAGTTCTGGCTAGGTGTCCTGTTAGCTTTCTGTGTTTGATATTGTGCAGTTCTGGGTTCTCTGGTTCTGCCAGTTTAGTTTTTGTTTTTCCGTTCATTTCTGAAGCTTCCTCTATTTTCCTACTAGGAGGTTACCTGTTTTTGTTCCCAGTCCCTAAATCGTTCAGGGACACCCTTCCCCCCTATTTGTAGGTCTTCATTTGAATTTAGCCTAGAAAATCATCGGTCGGTCTATTCACAAGGAATAGGTCGCCCACTACATCGTAGAGTTTCAGCCTATTTCTAGTTCAGGGTCAGCTTTTCCCCCTGCTACCCTAATCTTGAGTTGCAGATCCGTAAAAATTTGTCCAGCCACACATATAAAAAAAAGAAAACCCTGTCCTGGACTTGCGGAAATATGAACAGTGTCCAAGAACTTGCTCAACGCTTGCAAAGGTTAACTTTGGAAGTAGCCAGCATGCAACAGCATGTGAGTAATTGCCCTGGAACTTGCTCACTCCCAACGACAGGCTCGTTACTGTAATATGCACTTCTGATTATTATAATGGCTCTAACAGGTGTCTCTGGCCGCAATTCTTTATAAGCGAGTCACTAAGACAGGGACAAGGGGGCATCCTCTATGTCGGGGTGAAAGAAGGTTTAGGCATAATAACAGACGCGGATTCTTTACTGTAAGAGCAGTGAGACTATGGAACTCTCTGCCATATGATGTTGTAATGAGTGATTTATTACTTAAATTTAAGAGGGGATTGGATACCTTTCTTGAAAAGTATAATGTTGCAGGGTATATATACTAGATTCCTTGATAGGGCGTTGATCCAGGGAACTAGTCTGATTGCCGTATGTAGAGTCGGGAAGGAATTTTTTTCCCCAAAGTGAAGCTTACTATTTGCCACATGTTTTTTTTTTGCCTTCCTCTGGATCAACATGTTAGGGCATGTTAGGTTAGGCTATGGGTTGAACTAGATGGACTTAAAGTCTTCCTTAAACCTTAATAACTATGTTACTTTGTTACTATGTTACTTAGTACCCCGTGTCTGTTTGTCACACTGGCCGCCCTTGGTTACTTATGAAGCACGACCCCTTTGGTGCTTGACCTGCAGTGACTAAATATCGGGTCTTGACTGGTGAATAGAGTTGAGCGACCTAGACCTTTTTAGAGTCGAGCCGGGTTTCGCGAAACCCGACTATCTCAAAAGTCGGGTCGAGTGAAATCGGCCGATTATGACGTTAAGTCGGGATCGACCGAAACACGAAACCCAATGCAAGTCAATGGGGCAGCATAGTCGGCAGTGAGGGGGGCCAGGAAAACACCTAGAGTGCCCATTTTAATGTCAAAACCATCCATTCTTCTTAATGAAGCTTGTCAAGCGTAATTTACCTTATAATAATTGGAAGGCATTTGAAATTGGGGGTCATTTGGCTAAAGTTGTGGTGGGTAGGGCTCGTTCAAGTAATTAGTGGGCCCAGGAAATCTGGACCACGTCACGGCAGTGGAGCAGGGAGAGGTAAGTATTTCAACTTTGCAAGTGCTGTGAACCTGAGCAAGCAGGGGGGGCCCACTCGTTGGCATTGGCACTGGCACAGGGCCCCTCAAAGTACAGCGGTGTGTTTGCACGGCGGGGGCGCCTCCCACCGGCAGCAACACTTTTGCGTACTATGAGAGGCCCTGTGCCAGTGACGTCGCCAACTAGTATTCCTCCCCCCACCTGATGAAGGAACCTGCACTTTCATCTGCACCTTCCTCTTTGTCCCCGTGTAAGGTGGTATGGTATGCGGGAAGAGCAACCTGACTTTCAGCAGGGTCACAATGTTGTTGTGTAGCGTGCACGGGGAATGTTGCGTTATGGGTCAATGTACCAGCAGACTCATCTATCACTGGCTGGGCAATGGGCAGGATGAGGAGGAAACACAGATATAGGCCCAAAGAATAAAGTTGGCTAAATGCAGTTCAAAATTGGTAACACAGGAATAACCAGGGGGCATTGCAGTGGAGGACAACTGGAATGAGAGGCTGACACAGAGAGTAGGCCCAAATCAGTAAGTATTTGAAATGCAGTTCAAAATTGGCAACCGTAGTAAACAGGCGGCACAGCTTTGTTCAGTGGAGGAGAACAGCAAGGAGTGGCAGACACCGATAGTAGGCCCCAACCCAACTAGTAGGCCAAATGCAGTCTAACATTAACAACTACTTAACGAGCGCCTGAAAACGGAATTTCAGGACAGGAAACCAGGAGAACAGCAAGGAGCGGCAGACACTGTTAGTAGGCCCCAAACCAACTAGTACGCCAAATGCAGTTGTTCCATTTAACCACAATTTAACGAGAGCCTGAAGATAGAAGCTCAGGAAAGGCAACCTGGAGAACACCTTGGAGTGGAACACACCATCTCTCTCCACCCGATACCCAATTTGTAGGCCTAATGCAGTGTAGTTTTCTACAACTACTAAACGAGAGTCGGAAGACAGAAGCAATGGCAAGGAAACCTGGGGAACACCTTGGAGTGTAACACACCATCTCTCTCCACCCGATACCCATTTTGTAGGCCTAATGCAGTGTAGTTTTCTACAACTACTAAACGAGAGTCGGAAGACCGAAGCAATGGCAAGGAAACCTGGGGAACACCTTGGAGTGTAACACACCATCTCTCTCCACCCGATACCCAATTTGTAGGCCTAATGCAGTGTAGTTTTCTACAACTACTAAACGAGAGTCGGAAGACCGAAGCAATGGCAAGGAAACCTGGGGAACACCTAGGAGTGTAACACACCATCTCTCTCCACTCGATACCCATTTTGTAGGCCTAATGCAGTGTAGTCTTCTACAACTACTAAACGAGAGTCGGAAGACCGAAGCAATGGCAAGGAAACCTGGGGAACACCTTGGAGTGTAACACACCATCTCTCTCCACCCGATACCCATTTTGTAGGCCTAATGCAGTGTAGTTTTCTACAACTACTAAACGAGAGTCGGAAGACCGAAGCAATGGCAAGGAAACCTGGGGAACACCTTGGAGTGTAACACACCATCTCTCTCCACCCGATACCCAATTTGTAGGCCTAATGCAGTGTAGTTTTCTACAACTACTAAACGAGATTCGGAAGACCAAAGCAATGGCAAGGAAACCTGGGGAACACCTTGGAGTGTAACACACCATCTCTCTCCACCCGATACCCATTTTGTAGGCCTAATGCAGTGTAGTTTTCTACAACTACTAAACGAGAGTCGGAAGACCGAAGCAATGGCAAGGAAACCTGGGGAACACCTTGGAGTGTAACACACCATCTCTCTCCACCCGATACCCATTTTGTAGGCCTAATGCAGTGTAGTTTTCTACAACTACTAAACGAGAGTCGGAAGACCGAAGCAATGGCAAGGAAACCTGGGGAACACCTTGGAGTGTAACACACCATCTCTCTCCACCCGATACCCAATTTGTAGGCCTAATGCAGTGTAGTTTTCTACAACTACTAAACGAGAGTCGGAAGACCGAAGCAATGGCAAGGAAACCTGGGGAACACCTTGGAGTGTAACACACCATCTCTCTCCACCCCATACCCAATTTGTAGGCCTAATGCAGCCTACTTTCCGACAACTACTAAACGAGAGCATGAAGATCGAAGCTCAGGAAAGGCAACCTGGGGAACACCTTGGAGTGTAACACACCATCTCTCTCCACCCGATACCCATTTTGTAGGCCTAATGCAGTGTAATCATCATCCAAAAGAGCAAATATGAAGCAACATAGCAACTTGCTTCTGGAGGTAGATGGTCTCTTTAAAGATGAAAAAATTATGCTCCAGGGCGAAGGTTAGCAAAACAAGAAGAAAGTCGGCAAAATCAGGATCATGCTCAGTCATTGTCAAAAATGTTCTAACCGCTTGAATTCCATCTTGATGGTGAATAGATGTGTACAACGACTCGACATCCATTGAGACGAGCCACATATCCTCCTCCCATGGTATCCCCTCGATTTTCCTCAGGACATCACCAGTGTCTTTAGCATAAGATGGAAGGTCACATACTAATGGCTTAAGGTGGAAATCCAAAAATTTTGAGATAGTCTCGCATAAATTACCATTACCTGAAACTATAGGCCGTCCAGGTGGAATATCTGGATTTTTATGTATTTTAGGTGTAAAATAAATACAGGCCATTCTTGGATGTTGAGGGATAAGATTACTTTGTAAATCTTTAGAGATTAGGCCATTATAAAATGCCTCATCCAGAATATTCTGCAATTCTTGTTGGAATTTGGACGTAGGATTAAAGGTTAGCTTTTTGTAGCAGGTCTCGTCTCGTAGCTGTCTGAAGGCCTCTCTCTCGTACATGTATGTTGGCCACACTACAACATTCCCTCCTTTGTCAGCAGGTTTGATTAATACCCCCTTGAGGTTTTTGAGCTCTTTGAGTGCTGCCCTGTGAATCCCCGAAAGGTTGTGCCCTCTAGGAGATGTGCCAATTTTTTCAAATTCAGCTGTAACCAATTTAACAAACATCTCTATATCTGGATAGAGATTTAGCGGGGGAAATTTCTTAGGAATAGGAGGAAGAAATTTTTTTAGATTACCTGCATGGACTCCTTGGTCAGTTTGTTGTTCACCCTCTAGTTCCTCCAGAATGGCTATGGCTTGCAGGTCAGCGTCTGTCCAATTTTCCCCGATATTTCTATCATGCAGTTTTTTAAGGACCAATTTACGGGCAAATAACTGAAGATCCTTTATAGCTAGGAAGGAATTAAAGGATGAGGTGGGTGAGAAAGAAAGGCCTAAGCTAAGCACCTCTTGTTGTGCTGTTGTAAGCTCATAGTTGGACAGATTGATCACCTGTAATTTAGAGGTCGAAGCGCCTCCATTATTTCTCCCAAATTTTCTAGGAGTATCATTCCTCCTTCTAAAGTTGTTTTTACGCAGATTATATATCCGACTATGCCCCTCTTCTCCCTCTTTAGAGGACAAGGATGACATGGATGATGAACGAGATAGGTTGGATGATTTAAAGGTAGCGGATTGCCATCTGTAGACAGTACCACTCTTGTAGTCTTGTAGATCCCTCTGAAATTTCTTTGCTTTAGTTTCTTTAATTTCTTTTTCCCAGATAGCGAATTGACTATCAATTTCTTTATTAAAATTATCCATTTCAGATGCAGTTAGGTTCTCATTCAATTTCTTCTGAGTGTCTTCTATTTCCGTATCCAACTTATCCAAACTTTTTTTGTTGTTGCCTATGAGAAGCTCCATGAACACCTTAGAGCAGGTTGAACATGCTTCTTCCCATCTTGTTTTAAAGGACGTGTCCTCAACTGGAAAGGAGGGCATAATACGTACCCGTAGGCCCCTCGGTATGAGGCCTTTCGCTAAATAACTTTCCAGGGATGCCTTATTCCACCAGGTTCGAGTTCTCTTCTTTAGAAAGAATTTCATAGAGGTTTTTAGTTCCAATTTTTGCCCACTTTCTGCAGATACCTGTTGCATAGATTCCCCACCAAAAATCTTATCAATAGACGTAAGCCAGCTTCTATCTCTGGCTTTCAAATCCATCCTGGCAGAAAATAGAAAAACTGTAAGCTAGTACAGCAATAACAATACATCAAATCAGAAAAAGTACCTGCCTAGTCAAGTGGCAATGCTCCAAATAGGTATAATCATCATCCAAAAAAGCAAATATGAAGCAACATAGCCATAAAATGAGTCAAATTTTATTAGAACACATATCAATACATAAGACAAAAAAGTTTATAAAAACTGGGGCAGAAAATATGCAAAAAGAAAAACCACCGTAAGGAAAAATATAATACAAATACTAAATGTACCGAGGTAATCAATGAAAAAAATATATATATATAATGACTTCAATATGTTAAACTGTACGCACCAGACAAATGTCAGACATGGCAATAGCCTATGCCGTGCAACAGTGAAAACAAAAGAAAGACCGGCATGCTACATAGTCCCATCAGACAGTGTTCACATGTAATACAAAAAATGTAGTAAATCCCTACGGCAAACCAAAATTGGTTAAATAGTACACTGCAAACAGAATATCTAAATATATAATAAGAAAAAAGTTCTTAAGTAAAATGGAGCCATCCTCAAAAAATATCCAAAAAATGTTTATTAACTGTAAGAACTTAGTATGCGCAGCAAATGAACATAGCAATAAACCTATGCCTATAATGCAACCAGATGGCTAAACCAGTGTATGCAACTAAGCAGAGAATTTGGAGGGATGATGGGATAAGTTTGGATAAGTTGGATACGGAAATAGAAGACACTCAGAAGAAATTGAATGAGAACCTAACTGCATCTGAAATGGATAATTTTAATAAAGAAATTGATAGTCAATTCGCTATCTGGGAAAAAGAAATTAAAGAAACTAAAGCAAAGAAATTTCAGAGGGATCTACAAGACTACAAGAGTGGTACTGTCTACAGATGGCAATCCGCTACCTTTAAATCATCCAACCTATCTCGTTCATCATCCATGTCATCCTTGTCCTCTAAAGAGGGAGAAGAGGGGCATAGTCGGATATATAATCTGCGTAAAAACAACTTTAGAAGGAGGAATGATACTCCTAGAAAATTTGGGAGAAATAATGGAGGCGCTTCGACCTCTAAATTACAGGTGATCAATCTGTCCAACTATGAGCTTACAACAGCACAACAAGAGGTGCTTAGCTTAGGCCTTTCTTTCTCACCCACCTCATCCTTTAATTCCTTTCTAGCTATAAAGGATCTTCAGTTATTTGCCCGTAAATTGGTCCTTAAAAAACTGCATGATAGAAATATCGGGGAAAATTGGACAGACGCTGACCTGCAAGCCATAGCCATTCTGGAGGAACTAGAGGGTGAACAACAAACTGACCAAGGAGTCCATGCAGGTAATCTAAAAAAATTTCTTCCTCCTATTCCTAAGAAATTTCCCCCGCTAAATCTCTATCCAGATATAGAGATGTTTGTTAAATTGGTTACAGCTGAATTTGAAAAAATTGGCACATCTCCTAGAGGGCACAACCTTTCGGGGATTCACAGGGCAGCACTCAAAGAGCTCAAAAACCTCAAGGGGGTATTAATCAAACCTGCTGACAAAGGAGGGAATGTTGTAGTGTGGCCAACATACATGTACGAGAGAGAGGCCTTCAGACAGCTACGAGACGAGACCTGCTACAAAAAGCTAACCTTTAATCCTACGTCCAAATTCCAACAAGAATTGCAGAATATTCTGGATGAGGCATTTTATAATGGCCTAATCTCTAAAGATTTACAAAGTAATCTTATCCCTCAACATCCAAGAATGGCCTGTATTTATTTTACACCTAAAATACATAAAAATCCAGATATTCCACCTGGACGGCCTATAGTTTCAGGTAATGGTAATTTATGCGAGACTATCTCAAAATTTTTGGATTTCCACCTTAAGCCATTAGTATGTGACCTTCCATCTTATGCTAAAGACACTGGTGATGTCCTGAGGAAAATCGAGGGGATACCATGGGAGGAGGATATGTGGCTCGTCTCAATGGATGTCGAGTCGTTGTACACATCTATTCACCATCAAGATGGAATTCAAGCGGTTAGAACATTTTTGACAATGACTGAGCATGATCCTGATTTTGCCGACTTTCTTCTTGTTTTGCTAACCTTCGCCCTGGAGCATAATTTTTTCATCTTTAAAGAGACCATCTACCTCCAGAAGCAAGGCACCGCAATGGGTGCAGCATTTGCATCTTCATACGCAAACTTGTTTTTGGGTATGTGGGAGAGGGGGCTGTTTCTCACGAAACCGGTGGCATACATCGAGGGGGTCCTGTTCTGGACCCGCTACATAGATGACATTTTGTTCATCTGGCAGGGTTCAGAGCAGGACCTCCTTGAATTTGTTAAAATTTTAAATGACAACAATTTGAATATCAGGCTAACTGTGAAATATAGTCAAACTACTATTGATTTTTTAGATATTCAAATTTCAGGTATAGTGGGAAAAACCCTGGAAACAGATGTTTTCAGGAAGGAAACTGTAGTTAATAGCTTGCTCCATGCCTCTTCCTCTCATCCCAAACCCCTCATAAACAGTATCCCTACGGGACAATTTTTGAGAGCGAGACGAATCTGCTCTAATGATGTTATGTTTCAAGAACAAGCCAATGCGCTTGCAACCAGATTTGAAGAGCGAGGTTATTCAAAAAGAAGCATAAAAAAAGGCTACAGGAAAGCCAGAGGAGCAAATCGTATGGATCTACTGCAACCCCATGGTAATGAAAAAACCACTGCTGAGTCGACGGTGCGCTTTATTTCAACATACAACAGTAAATGGTTTGAAATGAGGGAGGCTTTGAAAAAATACTGGCCTATTTTATTGACTGATCGTACCCTTACTAAGCATCTACCACGAAATCCAGCTATCACATACCGTCGATCCCCGAATCTAAAAGACCAACTGGTGCATAGTTACTATCGCGGACCACAAATAGAGAAAAGCTTCACATCTAGAGGCCCTAAATGGGGATTCTACCCATGTGGGGAATGCATAGCTTGCCCCAATATGCGGCATGCAACAAAATTCAAATCATGTGATGGTAGCAATATATTCACCATCACGCAGCACATTACCTGTAACACTACTGGGGTTGTATACATAGCTACATGCACGTGCCCCAAGATATATGTGGGACTTACTTCTAGGGCGCTTAAAACCAGGGCGAGGGAGCATTATCGAGACATCGTAAATGCCCCTAAGATAGATGATCCCGCACTCTTAAAGCCCATCCCCAGGCATTTTAGAAAATTCCACAATTGTGATGCTACACTCCTATCTGTCACTGGTATTGATAAAGTCTACGTTGACACTCGGGGAGGTAACTGGAAGAAGAAACTAGCGCAACTAGAGGCCCAGTGGATTTTTAGGGTGGGTTCCATCCAACCGTCAGGTTTAAATGAAGTTCTCAGTTTTGCCCCATTTTTGTGAAAACTTTCTGTTATGTTTTTGTGTTTTTATATTTTTAGGTATGCTTTTATTGCTTATTTAGTATTGGTTTTTTTGTTTTTAACTCTTGTTTTTTATTCATCTTTCTAGTTATTGATGTGGTGAAGTACCGGTCTAATCACGATTTTTTTATCCATGAGGTCTGACGCCGCTATGAATTTTACCTCTAAACTAGGATGACCGTATCAAGAAGGACCTGTTCTTTATCTCTCAACAGCCCATGGACACTTTCTGCACATGTTCTAATATTTGCAATTATATTACCTGTGACTATATTCACAGCTATTTCTATGTACTAGTATTTATTGTATATGCATATTTTTGTTAATGTGGTATTTATAATAGCTTTTCTTATTAAGCTTTAATATTTTATTCTACACTTTGCACTTTGATATTGGAGAGCATCTTTTAGGTGCTCCTTTTAGATTCTAGACACGCACTTTTGACACTTTTCCCATTAGTTGGAGGTTGTTTCCTCTCAACTAAATTAGTTATTGTCCTTCCTGTTACAATTTCTTTTATGGCCTTATGTGGCCTCTATAGATGGCACCTTCATCCTGTAAAATCCTTCAGAACCCCTTTGTAGGATAGTCTCCGATATTACGAACCTTACTTATCCTGAGGGCGCACCTGCACGTATATATTTTTTCATTAGCGCAGTATGCGCGTATGCAGGCTCTTGATTTCTGTGGCTGCCATGGAGACGCATCCTAGTTGGCGTCTGTGCCTCCTACTACCTTTGGTGCAGTGTGCGCTTGCGTGGGCTCCCTGTTCTTGTGGTCGCTGTGGAGACGCGTCTTTGCTGGCGTTTGGCCCGCCCCCCGCCCTGACGCGTCGGGCCGGGGGTATGGCCACGCGTCACATGACGCCGATCAGCAGCGGCGGCGTGCGGGAACGCCCGCGGAAGCGCCGTAATTTTACTGCAACCAATCATGATTAGTCCTCTACTATTTAAGCGTCTGGCAATGCACATTTAGTATGCACTCATCCCCGGACGAAGCTACACGCGAAACGCGCGTCGGGTTGCTGCTACCACCGCTAGGTAATTACTATGGTTGCTTATTTCCCATCGGTTGCACTGCTGCACGTTTAGCCTATGTGACTTTAAACTTAGACGGGTCTTTATCCCATCATCCCTCCAAATTCTCTGCTTAGTTGCATACACTGGTTTAGCCATCTGGTTGCATTATAGGCATAGGTTTATTGCTATGTTCATTTGCTGCGCATACTAAGTTCTTACAGTTAATAAACATTTTTTGGATATTTTTTGAGGATGGCTCCATTTTACTTAAGAACTTTTTTCTTATTATATATTTAGATATTCTGTTTGCAGTGTACTATTTAACCAATTTTGGTTTGCCGTAGGGATTTACTACATTTTTTGTATTACATGTGAACACTGTCTGATGGGACTATGTAGCATGCCGGTCTTTCTTTTGTTTTCACTGTTGCACGGCATAGGCTATTGCCATGTCTGACATTTGTCTGGTGCGTACAGTTTAACATATTGAAGTCATTATATATATATTTTTTTTTCATTGATTACCTCGGTACATTTAGTATTTGTATTATATTTTTCCTTACGGTGGTTTTTCTTTTTGCATATTTTCTGCCCCAGTTTTTATAAACTTTTTTGTCTTATGTATTGATATGTGTTCTAATAAAATTTGACTCATTTTATGGCTATGTTGCTTCATATTTGCTCTTTTGGATGATGATTATACCTATTTGGAGCATTGCCACTTGACTAGGCAGGTACTTTTTCTGATTTGATCTAATGCAGTGTAGTTTTCTACAACTACTAAACGAGAGTCGGAAGACCGAAGCAATGGCAAGGAAACCTGGGGAACACCTTGGAGTGTAACACACCATCTCTCTCCACCCCATACCCAATTTGTAGGCCTAATGCAGCCTACTTTCCGACAACTACTAAACGAGAGCATGAAGATCGAAGCTCAGGAAAGGCAACCTGGGGAACACCTTGGAGTGTAACACACCCTCTCTCTACACCACGGAAGGGCTGATTCTTAGGAAGGAAGGCTGTCGGAAAGAAGCATTGCGCGTCCGAGGGTGATTATATTCTTATTAGGTATATACTCACTCTCGGACGCGCCCTGCTTCTTTATTTGTAATGAATGTTTATTTGCAATGTGGTTTTGACTTACTCTATTTTTTTGGTAAATAATGATTTTATTATTTTCATTGTTTTGCATCTTCTTGGCAATAATATAAAAAAGACGCGACAGGACAACACTCGGTGGATGCCATATCTGTGTTTTAAATTGAAAAAAACTTTCAGTTAACTACTTGCAGGAGAAAGTTATTGTAGCTGGTGGCCATTTTTAGTACTGTACCAGATTTTTGTTGTATGTGTTTGTTTTTAATGTTAAAATGTCTGCATTTGATATCTCTCCAGTATTTTCTTTTTTATAAGCAAAATACTTATTTTTATATTTTCTGATGTTGGTTCAAGGGGTACACGGGCAGCAGTAGACAGGTCAGTGGAGGCCTAGTGGAAGGAGGGACCGCAGACAGGCTTCGAAGCCCTAACATAATAAATTTGGCTGGCTGTAGGCAATTTAAAATTGGTTCCAGGGGAACACGGGCGGCAGTAGACAGGTCAGTGGAGGCCTAGTGGAAGGAGGGACCGCAGACAGGCTTCGAAGCCCTAACATAATAAATTGGGCTGGCTGTAGGCAATTTAAAATTGGTTCCAGGGGAACCCGGGCAGCAGTAGACAGGTCAGTGGAGGCCTAGTGGAAGGAGGGACCGCAGACAGGCTTCGAAGCCCTAACATAATAAATTGGGCTGGCTGTAGGCAATTTAAAATTGGTTCCAGGGGAACACGGGCGGCAGTAGACAGGTCAGTGGAGGCCTAGTGGAAGGAGGGACCGCAGACAGGCTTCGAAGCCCTAACATAATAAATTGAGCTGGCTGTAGGCAATTTAAAATTGGTTCCAGGGGAACACAGGTGGCAGTAGACAGGTCAGTGGAGGCCTAGTGGAAGGAGGGACCGCAGACAGGCTTCGAAGCCCTAACATAATAAATTGGGCTGGCTGTAGGCAATTTAAAATTGGTTCCAGGGGAACACGGGCAGCAGTGGCCTGGTCAGTGTAGTAGTAGTGGAAAGAACGGGCCGCAGACAGGCTTCGAAGGCCTAACATAACAAAAATTGGGATGTAGGCAATTTACAATTGGTTCCAGGGGAACACGGACAGCAGTAGACAGGTCAGTGGAGGCCTAGTGGAAGGAGGGACCGCAGACAGGCTTCGAAGCCCTAACATAATAAATTGGGCTGGCTGTAGGCAATTTAAAATTAGTTCCAGGGGAACACGGGCAGCAGTAGACAGGTCAGTGGAGGCCTAGTGGAAGGAGTGACCGCAGACAGGCTTCGAAGGCCTAACATAAGAAAAATGTCAATACAATGGTATTGACAGTGCCAGGCATTGAAGGATGTCAGCGCATAGACTAAACATTGGTGGAGCTGTGAGAGAAAATTTTGCAAGTGGTAGAGCACTTTTTGACCTGGGGGGGGGGACTGTCTTGTGGCCGGCGGTACAGGCCCAAGGCCCCTCATATTACAACGGTGTGTCTGACGTTGGGTGCGCACCACCACCGCCAAACACTTTATTGTACTATGAGGGACCTAGTGGCAGTGCCGTCGACTAAAAGCGGGCACACCCACCTCTTCAGACAAACAGTACTCTCACGGGTGCTGGCGCCAAGTGGCGATACCACGGCCCCGTGGGGGGACTTTGGCCATTTAGGGAGGTGTTAACATGTCGGATGCTGGACAATCAGGTGTTGCAAATTACGAGATTGGAAAAGTCGTTCAGAATAGTCCACAGGCAAGACCTTTACATAGGAAAGCTAGGTGTCAGCCGGGCAAGGTGGGGCAAAAGATTTCGAAATCCAGTTGTGGTTCATTTTAATGAAGGTTAGATCATCTACATTTTGGGTAGCCAGACGAGTCCTTTTTTCTGTTAGTATTGAACCTGCAGCACTGAATACTCTTTCTGATAGGACACTAGCTGCCGGGCAAGCAAGCTCCTGCAATGCATATTCTGCCAATTCTGGCCAGGTGTCTAATTTTGATGCCCAGTAATCAAATGGGAATGACGGTTGAGGGAGAACGTCGATAAGGGATGAAAAATAGTTAGTAACCATACTGGACAAATGTTGTCTCCTGTCACTTTGAATTGATGCTGCAGTACCTGTCCTGTCTGCGGTCATAGCAAAATCACTCCACAACCTGGTCAGAAAACCCCTCTGGCCAACGCCACTTCTGATTTCTGCCCCTCTAACACCTCTGGTCTGCTGGCCCCTGCAGCTCGTGTTAGAACGATCACGGGCGCTGTGTGCAGGGAATGCCAGAAGCAAACGGTCAATAAGAGTTGATTGTTTGGTTGCTAATATTAGTTCCAAGTTCTCATGTGGCATTATATTTTGCAATTTGCCTTTATAGCGAGGATCAAGGAGGCAGGCCAACCAGTAATCGTCATCGTTCATCATTTTTGTTATGCGTGTGTCCCTTTTGAGGATACGTAAGGCATAATCCGCCATGTGGCCCAAAGTTCCAGTTCTCAAATCTATGGTTGTGCTTGGTTGAGGGGCAGTTTCAGGCAAATCCACGTCACTTGTGTCCCTCCAAAAACCAGAACCCGGCCTTGCCGCGCCAACAATTTCCACTGGCCCCGGAAAAGCTTCCTCATTAAAAATATAATCATCCCCATCATCCTCCTCGTCCTCCTCCTCCTGTTCGCCCGCTACCTCGTCCTGTACACTGCCCTGGCCAGACAATGGCTGACTGTCATCAAGGCTTTCCTCTTCCTCAGCTGCAGACGCCTGATCCTTTATATGCGTCAAACTTTGCATCAGCAGACGCATTAGGGGGATGCTCATGCTTATTATGGCGTTGTCTGCACTAACCAGCCGTGTGCATTCCTCAAAACACTGAAGGACTTGACACATGTCTTGAATCTTCGACCACTGCACACCTGACAACTCCATGTCTGCCATCCTACTGCCTGCCCGTGTATGTGTATCCTCCCACAAAAACATAACAGCCCGCCTCTGTTCACACAGTCTCTGAAGCATGTGCAGTGTTGAGTTCCACCTTGTTGCAACGTCTATGATTAGGCGATGCTGGGGAAGGTTCAAAGAACGCTGATAGGTCTGCATACGGCTGGAGTGTACGGGCGAACGGCGGATATGTGAGCAAAGTCCACGCACTTTGAGGAGCAGGTCGGATAACCCCGGATAACTTTTCAGGAAGCACTGCACCACCAGGTTTAAGGTGTGAGCCAGGCAAGGAATGTGTTTCAGTTGGGAAAGGGAGATGGCAGCCATGAAATTCCTTCCGTTATCACTCACTACCTTGCCTGCCTCAAGATCTACAGTGCCCAGCCACGACTGCGTTTCTTTCTGCAAGAACTCGGACAGAACTTCAGCGGTGTACAAAAGGAGAAAGAAAAAAGAATGGACTAAAACAGGCCTGCACAACCATGTAGAGAAATAATAATAACAAAATACGTTTATTAAACACCACAGAACATCATAAAAACACTAAAAACACAGCAATGTGTAAAACACCCCAATATACATCAGTACATAAGCAGCAGTAAATATAAGGTATATACTATCAGATAGTCTAAAGTGTAAATACCCACAATCTAATAAATCTAAAGATATCATAGAAAAGAGAGGCCCCACAATATGTATATACTTCGATACAATCAAAGAAATGTAGAGTGAAGGCTTCTAGAAATATACCTAAGCTCAAAAGTAATGCACAAAATCCATCTGAATAAAGCACATAACATGTGGGTTACCAAATACAGCCCAAATGGAATAGGGTCTGATTAAACAGATCACAGCTCCTTAATAGGAAGCAAAGACGTCATGACGCCAAATAAATACCTCGCTGGATCTAAAGATAGACTGAAGTGGAATCAGGAGAGCCGAAAAGCTGAAGTAATGCTGCAGAGCCACATGCCATAAATGGCCAGAAGTGATCAAGAGGGGGGGTGTAGGAACAAAGCCCCACGCGTATCGCCGCCGCAGCGGCTTCGTCAGGGGAAGTAGATATGTGGTGCGTATCTTGCATATAAATAAAGGCATCAATCAATGTAGTTACGTACCGGTGTGCCATTCAGTAGCAAGGTGAGGAGGGGGCGGAAGTGGAACGCAACCGCGTATGAAAGGAGAAGAACGGAGGCCTCCGTGGGACAAGAACGGCGCGTGCGCAGACGCGGCTCCAAGAATGAGCCGCACTGCGCATGCGCCAAGGGTAAAACGCCGAAGCAAGACTAGGCTATGCACCGGAGCCCATGAAAATAGGAATACATAGTGGACATAATGGCCGGGACATACCAGGGGAGGGACGGAAAGATAGTATAGGGAAAAAGAAAGAAAAAGCAAAGAAAATAAAGACAATAAAAAGCATATATAGCCAAACATTATATTATGCCACCAAAAAATAAACAAAATAAGGAAATCCCGCGATCGGGCGAGCCTCAAAGCGAGTACAAAGCCAGGAACCTCCAGGTTCAAATAGTAAGTAATCCATGTAGCAGAGTACCTAGAACCTAGAAAAAGCATAATAAACTTTATATACAAAAAACAAAAAACAAAAATGTAAATCAAAATAGAACAGGGATATTTGTAAAAAATGCAAATCCCCTAATAGTGAGTGGTATTGCAATCCTATGCAATACATAACAGAAAAAAGTCCCAATATCCCCACAGATCATATATAGGAGAAGTCCAATGGTCAATACATGACCATAACAAAATAGAAACAACATGGAGAAGTCCAGTCCTGATGTAATTTTCCATCTGCAGGTTAAAGATGTAAAATATGGCAGAAGAGAGTCCCAGGTACCCGCAGGTCATGCACAGGAGAAGTCCAATGGTCAATAGATGACCACAGCGAGGTAGATACAAGATGGAGAAGTCCAATCCAAATATTATTTTCCATATGGAATATGTCCGGTAGAGATCTCCCTCACTAAGGAAACCATGGTGACTTCATCCATGGTCCACGATGAACTCACGTCCCAGATGGTCGTCCGTCAGATATAGAGAGGAACATAATGCAGAAAAGACATCCATTGACTCTGGGTCCTGTAGAGTAGGTACAAGTGAGTCTGAACCCAGTAGACAGCTGAAAATGAAGAACCAAAATAGGTAAAAGGAGACCAAAAAATCCTCATATAACCAAACTGTCCACAGACGTGAAAGACTGACACCAAAATAGGTGTACAGACACCCAGAACTCCACAAAAGGGCCAATCATCCCAGAAACCCTGTGAAGAGGAGCTCTTCATTCAAGCCCGCAGGGGCTATAGTATGTAACTGAAAGATCCACCTGGACTCAGTTTGGAGGAGGAGCTTGTGTTTATCCCCCCCTCTCTCATTATAGGTGAGTTTTTGCAAACCCACCACCTGCAGGTTGGCCGAGGATCCCCCATGCTTGGCTAAAAAGTGTTCAGCTACTGGGGTGAGGACCTTACCCTTCCTCCGGTCCGATGCTGCCAAATGTATCGTAGAGATATGTTTCTGGGCCCGCTTCCTTAATTCTTGGGTAGTCTGCCCAACGTATATCATCCTGCAGGGACAAATGAGGGCATAGATCACGTCCCTAGATCTACAATTAATGTAAGACCTAAGGGAGTGTCTACTGAGAAGGGTAGGATGTGTAAAGAGGTCACGAGTTGGAATCATGTGGGGACAGATGTTACAGTCCCCACATGGAAATGAACCTCTCAAATTGATCCCTCTGTTCAACTTGACAGTCGGTCTTTTGAAGTGACTCCGGGTAAGGAGGTCCCTAAGATTGGGTGCCCGCCTAGCTGTTAAAAGGGGTCTATTACTAGTGACCTCCGAGGTTTGTATATCCGTCCGGAGAATCTGCCAATGTTTAGACAGAATGTCACTGACCTGTTTCCAATTGTTGTTGAAATCGGTTATAAATCTGGTCTGTGCCTCCTTGTCTTGCCTCTTGGAAGATAAGAGTGACCTCTGATCTTGTGCCTTTGCTCTTTGGTAGGCTGTGGAGATAACACGCCTCGGGTAGCCCCTATGTCGAAAGCGGTCCGAAAGTTCACGAGCCCGAATCGTAAAGTCGGTGTCGAGGGTACAGTTGCGTCTAATGCGTAAGAACTGTCCAGTGGGAACACCCACCCTTGTGTGCCAAGGGTGGAAGCTGGAAAATTCCAAAAGCGCATTTGTTGCCGTAGGCTTTCTGAAAAGATCAGTCGCCAGATGTTGTTCATGTGGGAATACTCGCAAGTCCAGAAAGGTGATGTCACTAGCGGAGATGGAGAACGTGAGAAAGATGTTAAGAGGATTAGAATTCAATTTTTCAAAAAACATGACACATTCCTCCTCGGTACCCTTCCAGATAATAAAGACATCATCTATAAAGCGATACCAGGCGTGGACGTGGGCAGCGAATGACGGGGAGGAATAAACAAATTTCTCCTCCCACCAGCCTAAAAAGATGTTAGCATAGGCTGGTGCACACTTCGCGCCCATCGCCATGCCTGATCGCTGTAAATAATAGACCCTGTCGAAAAGGAAAAAATTATGATGAAGAACGAAAAACATCAAATCGAGGAGAAAAGAATCATGACCTCTATCCATGGAAGTCTTTTTGTCAAGAAAATGCGCTATCGCTTCTACTCCATCCTTGTGTCCAATATTTGAATAGAGCGATTCCACATCACAGGTAACGAGTAGGAAGTTGGTGGGAAGTACCACCTGATCACACATCCCAATAAAGTGTGAGGAATCACGAATAAAGGAAGGAAGAGATGAAGCGATAGGCTGGAGAAAGAAGTCCAAGTACTCACTTGCCCTCTCGCACATGCTGCCAATACTGGACACAATAGGTCTACCGGGGGGTCTAATGCTGTCCTTGTGAATCTTCGGCAACATGTAAAATGTTGCCGTGACCGGATTGGCCACCCAAAGATATTGTTTCTCCTGCGAAGAGATGATATCCCGCTGTAGAGCTCTGCAGAGTAATTGTTCATACTTTGGAAGAAAGATAGAGGTAGGGTCAGAGGGGAGTTTCTGATAGTATTGTACATTACTCAGCTGGCGTTTGGCCTCGGTTTCATAAAGTTGAGTTGACCACAAGACCACATTACCCCCTTTATCTGCTTCTTTGATGGTAAAGTTCTTATTATTCTGCAAAGCAGTAAGGGCACGTCTTTCTTCTATACTTAGGTTGGATGGACCACTTACCTGAATAGGCATAGCCATGATGTCCCTCTTGACCAACTCAAAAAATATTTTGATGGCCGGCACCAGAGAGAAGGAGGGAGTTCTAAGGGATTTATTCCGATATGGAAACCTCTTTCTGTGTGAGCTTGGTTCGTTCTCCTCTAGTAGTTCCAGTAGATCTTGGAAAGTCTGACGTTCATCAATGGGCATAGTCTGTAGAATATTGGGTCTCCTGTGCATGACCTGAAAGGTTAACTTTCTGCAAAACAAATACAAATCTTTAATAAGAGTAAATTTATCCGCAGTGTGGGTGGGGACAAAAGACAGACCCCTCTGGAGTACGGACAACTCCATAGATGTAAGAACATGCTCAGAAAGATTAATAACCTGTAATGTTGTAGAATCAGGTACATGCATCAATGCATCTTGGTGAGGAGCCTCCATATTCTCTATTTCCGCCTGGTGGGATACTTGTGGCGAAGGGGAGATGTATATCCTCTGTGTTGCACAATCCGTTTTGTTACGTATCTTGTGCTTTCCCCCTCGTCTGGTCCGTGATCGACCTCGCTTCCGGCGGAAGATAAAAAATCGCTGGAACTCTCTTCTCTGTATGAAGGGATTGCATTTGTAGAAGGGGGATCACTCCTATGGGGTCCCGGTCGACGAGCATTACCAAGATGCCTCCATCTGTATGCTTTCCCTTGTTCAAAATCAGCTTTATCCCTCTGGAATTTTTTACTTTTACGTTGCGTAACCTCAGTCTCGTATTTATCAAGAGTATCCTTCAATTTATTCCTAAATACTAGAGCAGGGCCCTCGTCAAAACCAGCTAATTTGGTCTCCACCTCCTTAATTAGGGTTTTAGTTGATGAAAACAAAGTTCTATCATGTTCCAATAGCAGTTTGATCAAGATATTTGAACATCGGGTAAGTCCCTGTTCCCAAGTTTGTCTGAAGGCATCAGAGGGTTCCCAAGCAGGAAAGATTGACACACGGAGGCCCCTGGGAATGAAGCCTGATTTCATATACTCCTCTAAACTCCTCATATTCCACCAGAGCCTCACACCAGTCTTGTGGGCCCTGGTCAAATCCGAGCACTATGTATTCCTATTTTCGTGGGCTCCGGTGCATAGCCTAGTCTTGCTTCGGCGTTTTACCCTTGGCGCATGCTCAGTGCGGCTCATTCTTGGAGCCGCGTCTGCGCACGCGCCGTTCTTGTCCCACGGAGGCCTCCGTTCTTCTCCTTTCATACGCGGTTGCGTTCCACTTCCGCCCCCTCCTCCCCTTGCTACTGAATGGCACACCGGTACGTAACTACATTGATTGATGCCTTTATTTATATGCAAGGTACGCACCACATATCTACTTCCCCTGACGAAGCCGCTGCGGCGGCGATACGCGTGGGGCTTTGTTCCTACACCCCCCCTCTTGATCACTTCTGGCCATTTATGGCATGTGGCTCTGCAGCATTACTTCAGCTTTTCGGCTCTCCTGATTCCACTTCAGTCTATCTTTAGATCCAGCGAGGTATTTATTTGGCGTCATGACGTCTTTGCTTCCTATTAAGGATCTGTGATCTGTTTAATCAGACCCTATTCCATTTGGGCTGTATTTGGTAACCCACATGTTATGTGCTTTATTCAGATGGATTTTGTGCATTACTTTTGAGCTTAGGTATATTTCTAGAAGCCTTCACTCTACATTTCTTTGATTGTATCGAAGTATATACATATTGTGGGGCCTCTCTTTTCTATGATATCTTTAGATTTATTAGATTGTGGTTATTTACTCTTTAGACTATCTGATAGTATATACCTTATATTTACTGCTGCTTATGTACTGATGTATTTTGGGGTGTTTTACACATTGCTGTGTTTTTAGTGTTTTTATGATGTTCTGTGGTGTTTAATAAACGTATTTTGTTATTATTATTTCTCTACATGGTTGTGCAGGCCTGTTTTAGTCCATTCTTTTTTCTTTCTCCTTTTGTGCTATATATTAGTGGACTTGGCTTTGCACCCTCTTCTTATATTGGATTTACGGCTAGAGTGCACCCTATTTCTATATTTAGAACTTCAGCGGTGTGTCTGTTGTCGCCCAAACACTTCATAGCCAATACAGCCTGCTGACGTTTGCCAGTAGCTGCCCCATAATGGGAGACCTGGTGTGCAACAGTGGCAGCTGCGGATGGAGTGGTTGTGCGACTGCGGTCTGTGGACGAGGTCTCGCTTCTGCAGGAGGACGAGGAGGAGGAGGAGGGGGTGCGAACGGCTACAGCCAACTGTTTCCTAGACCGTGGGCTAGGCAGAACTGTCCCAAACTTGCTGTCCCCTGTGGACCCTGCATCCACCACATTTACCCAGTGTGCCGTGATGGACACGTAACGTCCCTGGCCATGCCTACTGGTCCATGCATCTGTTGTCAGGTGCACCTTTGTGCTCACAGATTGCCTGAGTGCATGGACGATGCGCTCTTTAACATGCTGGTGGAGGGCTGGGATGGCTTTTCTGGAAAAAAAGTGTCGACTGGGTAGCTCGTAGCGTGGTACAGCGTAGTCCATCAGGGCTTTGAAAGCTTCGCTTTCAACTAACCGGTAGGGCATCATCTCTAACGAGATTAGTCTAGCTATGTGGGCGTTCAAACCCTGTGTACGCGGATGCGAGGCTAAGTACTTCCTTTTTCTAACCATAGTCTCATGTAGGGTGAGGTGGACTGGAGAGCTGGAGATCGTGGAACTAGTGGGGGTGCCGGTGGACATGGCAGACTGAGAGACGGTGGGAGATGGTATTGTTGCCGCCGGTGCCCTAGATGCAGTGTTTCCTACCACGAAACTGGTGATTCCCTGACCCTGACTGCTTTGGCCTGGCAAAGAAACCTGCACAGATACTGCAGGTGGTGCAGAAAATGGTGGCCCTACACTGCCGAGGGTGCTACAACCTTAAGGGACGTTTGGTAGTTAGTCCAAGCTTGCAAATGCATGGTGTTTAAATGTCTATGCATGCAACTTGTATTGAGACTTTTCAGATTCTGCCCTCTGCTTAAGGTAGTTGAACATTTTTGACAGATGACTTTGCGCTGATCAATTGGATGTTGTTTAAAAAAATGCCAGACTGCACTCTTTCTAGCATCGGATACCTTTTCAGGCATTGCAGACTGAGCTTTAACCAGATGGCCACGCTGTACTCCAACAGGTTTTGACTTTGCCACGCGTTTTGGGCAAGATACGGGCCCGACAGATGGAACCTGTTGCGATGTTGATGCCTGCTGCGGCCCCTCCTCCTCCGCTTCAGAACTGCTGCCGCCTGCACCCTGTTCCCCCAATGGCTGCCAATCGGGGTCAAGAACTGGGTCATCTATTACCTCTTCTTGTAGCTCGTGTGCAACTTCGTCTGTGTCACCGTGTCGGTCGGTGGTATAGCGTTCGTGATGGGGCAACATAGTCTCATCAGGGTCTGATTCTTGATCAGCACCCTGCGAGGGCAATGTTGTGGTCTGAGTCAAAGGACCAGCATAGTAGTCTGGCTGTGGCTGTGCATCAGTGCACTCCATGTCAGATTCAACTTGTAATGGGCATGGACTGTTAACTGCTTCACTTTCTAAGCCAGGGACGGTATGTGTAAAGAGCTCCATGGAGTAACCCGTTGTGTCGCCTGCTGCATTCTTCTCTGTTGTTGTTTTTGCTGAAGAGGACAAGGAAGCGACTTGTCCCTGACCGTGAACATCCACTAACGACGCGCTGCTTTTACTTTTACCAGTTTCACGAGAGGAGGCAAAAGAGCTAGAGGCTGAGTCAGCACGATAAGCCAAAACTTGCTCTTGCTGCTCCGGCTTTAAAAGCGGTTTTCCTACTCCCAGAAAAGGGAGCGTTCGAGGCCTTGTGTAGCCAGACGACGAACCTGGCTCCACAGCTCCAGACTTAGGTGCAATATTTTTTTTCCCACGACCACCTGATGCTCCACCACTACCACTACCCTCATTACCAGCTGACAATGAACGCCCCCGGCCACGACCTCTTCCACCAGACTTCCTCATTGTTTTAAAAACGTTACCAAACTAACGGTATTTGTTGCTGTCACACAACTTACATGGTGAGCTATAACTTCAGTATGATTTAGCTACCCCTTTACAAGTGGGTGAGACCACAACGAAAATCAGGCACAATGTTACACACTCTGTTGTTGGTGGCAACAAATGAGAGAGATGCCACACACGCAAGCCTGTCACTGAAGCGCAAATGTAAATATTAATCTCCCACTGATTTGTTTTTTTTTTTTTAACAGGGAGACTTTAGAAAAAAAAAATAATAAAAAAAAATGATTTTTTAAGGAAGAATTTATAAACCAAATAAAATGAAATGATTGTTTCAGGGAGAATTTAGAAAACAAATTAAAAAAAAATAGGCTTTCTATGGCCCACTGAGTGAGAGAGGACGCACACAGGAGTCAGGAGTGGCACACAAGCCCAGAGGCCAATATTTATCTCCCACTGATTGATTTAGTGATTTTTTCAGGTAGATTTTGGAACCCAAATCAAGCAAAAAAATAAATAGGCTTTCTATGGCCCACAATTGGAGAGAGAGAGAGAGAGATGGCACACCCAGGAGTCAAGACTGGCACACAAGCAGAAAGGGCAATATTAATCTCCCACTGATTTGATTTTTTTTTTTTTTTTTTTCAGGGAGACTTTAGAAAAAAAAAATACAAAAAAATGAATTTTTCAGGAAGAATTTAGAAACAAAATAAAATAAAATGATTGTTTCAGGGAGAATTTAGAAAACAAATAAAAAAAAATAGGCTTTGTAGGGCCCACTGAGTGAGAGATGACGCACACAGGAGTCAGGAGTGGCACACAAGCCCAGAGGCCAATATTTATCTCCCACTGATTGATTTAGTGATTTTTTCAGGTAGATTTTGGAACCCAAATCAAGCAAAAAAATTAATAGGCTTTCTATGGCCCACAATTGGAGAGAGAGAGATGGCACACCCAGGAGTCAAGACTGGCACACAAGCAGAAAGGGCAATATTAATCTCCCACTGATTTGATTTTTTTTTTTTTCAGGGAGACTTTAGAAAAAAAAAATACAAAAAAATGAATTTTTCAGGAAGAATTTAGAAACAAAATAAAATAAAATGATTGTTTCAGGGATCATTTAGAAAACAAATAAAAAAAAATTAGGCTTTGTAGGGCCCACTGAGTGAGAGAGGACGCACACAGGAGTCAGGAGTGGCACACAAGCCCAGAGGCCAATATTTATCTCCCACTGATTGATTTAGTGATTTTTTTAAGGTAGATTTTGGAACCCAAATCAAGCAAAAAAATAAATAGGCTTTCTATGGCCCACAATTGGAGAGAGAGAGAGAGAGATGGCACACCCAGGAGTCAAGACTGGCACACAAGCAGAAAGGGCAATATTAATCTCCCACTGATTTGATTTTTTTTTTTTTTTCAGGGAGACTTTAGAAAAAAAAAATACAAAAAAATGAATTTTTCAGGAAGAATTTAGAAACAAAATAAAATAAAATGATTGTTTCAGGGAGAATTTAGAAAACAAATTTAAAAAAAATAGGCTTTGTAGGGCCCACTGAGTGAGAGATGACGCACACAGGAGTCAGGAGTGGCACACAAGCCCAGAGGCCAATATTTATCTCCCACTGATTGATTTAGTGATTTTTTCAGGTAGATTTTGGAACCCAAATCAAGCAAAAGAATTAATAGGCTTTCTATGGCCCACAATTGGAGAGAGAGAGATGGCACACCCAGGAGTCAAGACTGGCACACAAGCAGAAAGGGCAATATTAATCTGCCATTGATTTGATTTTTTTTTTTTTTTTTTCAGGGAGAGTTTAGAAAAAAAAAATACAAAAAAATGAATTTTTCAGGAAGAATTTAGAAACAAAATAAAATAAAATGATTGTTTCAGGGATCATTTAGAAAACAAATTAAAAAAAATTAGGCTTTGTAGGGCCCACTGAGTGAGAGAGGACGCACACAGGAGTCAGGAGTGGCACACAAGCCCAGAGGCCAATATTTATCTCCCACTGATTGATTTAGTGATTTTTTCAGGTAGATTTTGGAACCCAAATCAAGCAAAAAAATAAATAGGCTATCTATGGCCCACAATTGGAGAGAGAGAGATGGCACACCCAGGAGTCAAGACTGGCACACAAGTAGAAAGGGCAATATTAATCTCCCACTGATTTGATTTTTTTTTTTTTTTTTCAGGGAGACTTTAGAAAAAAAAAATGCAAAAAAATGAATTTTTCAGGAAGAATTTAGAAACAAAATAAAATAAAATGATTGTTTCAGGGAGAATTTAGAAAACAAATAAAAAAAAATTAGGCTTTGTAGGGCCCACTGAGTGAGAGAGGACGCACACAGGAGTCAGGAGTGGCACACAAGCCCAGAGGCCAATATTTATCTCCCACTGATTGATTTAGTGATTTTTTTAAGGTAGATTTTGGAACCCAAATCAAGCAAAAAAATAAATAGGCTTTCTATGGCCCACAATTGGAGAGAGAGAGAGAGATGGCACACCCAGGAGTCAAGACTGGCACACAAGCAGAAAGGGCAATATTAATCTCCCACTGATTTGATTTTTTTTTTTTTTTCAGGGAGACTTTAGAAAAAAAAAATACAAAAAAATGAATTTTTCAGGAAGAATTTAGAAACAAAATAAAATAAAATGATTGTTTCAGGGAGAATTTAGAAAACAAATTTGAAAAAAATAGGCTTTGTAGGGCCCACTGAGTGAGAGATGACGCACACAGGAGTCAGGAGTGGCACACAAGCCCAGAGGCCAATATTTATCTCCCACTGATTGATTTAGTGATTTTTTCAGGTAGATTTTGGAACCCAAATCAAGCAAAAGAATTAATAGGCTTTCTATGGCCCACAATTGGAGAGAGAGAGATGGCACACCCAGGAGTCAAGACTGGCACACAAGCAGAAAGGGCAATATTAATCTCCCATTGATTTGATTTTTTTTTTTTGTTTTTCAGGGAGACTTTAGAAAAAAAAAATACAAAAAAATGAATTTTTCAGGAAGAATTTAGAAACCAAATAAAATAAAATGATTGTTTCAGGGATCATTTAGAAAACAAATTAAAAAAAATTAGGCTTTGTAGGGCCCACTGAGTGAGAGAGGACGCACACAGGAGTCAGGAGTGGCACACAAGCCCAGAGGCCAATATTTATCTCCCACTGATTGATTTAGTGATTTTTTCAGGTAGATTTTGGAACCCAAATCAAGCAAAAAAATAAATAGGCTTTCTATGGCCCACAATTGGAGAGAGAGAGAGAGATGGCACACCCAGGAGTCAAGACTGGCACACAAGTAGAAAGGGCAATATTAATCTCCCACTGATTTGATTTTTTTTTTTTTCAGGGAGACTTTAGAAAAAAAAATACAAAAAAATGAATTTTTCAGGAAGAATTTAGAAACAAAATAAAATAAAATGATTGTTTCAGGGAGAATTTAGAAAACAAATAAAAAAAAATTAGGCTTTGTAGGGCCCACTGAGTGAGAGAGGATGCACACAGGAGTCAGGAGTGGCACACAAGCCCAGAGGCCAATATTTATCTCCCACTGATTGATTTAGTGATTTTTTCAGGTAGATTTTGGAACCCAAATCAAGCAAAAAAATAAATAGGCTTTCTATGGCCCACAATTGGAGAGAGAGAGAGAGATGGCACACCCAGGAGTCAAGACTGGCACACAAGCAGAAAGGGCAATATTAATCTCCCACTGATTTGATTTTTTTTTTTTTTTTCAGGGAGACTTTAGAAAAGAAAAATACAAAAAAAATGATTATTTCAGGAATAATTTAGAAACCAAATAAAATAAAATTATTTTTTCAGGGAGAATTTAGAAAACAAATAAAACAAAAAATAGGCTTTCTAGGGCCCACTGAGTGAGAGATGACGCACACAGGAGTCAGGAGTGGCACACAAGCCCAGAGGCCAATATTTATCTCCCACTGATTGATTTATTGATTTTTTCAGGTAGAATTTAGAACCCAAATCAACCCAAAAAATAAATAGGCTTTCTATGGCCCACTATTTGTGAGAGAGATGGCACGTTTAGGACTGGCACACAAGCCCAGAGGCCAATATTAATCTCCCACTTTTTTTTTTTTTTCCAGGGAAAATTTATAAACCCAATAAAAAAAATAATAAATAGGCTTTCTATGGCCCACTATCTGAGAGAGAGAGATGGCACGCTTAGGACTGGCACACAAGCCCAAAGGCCAATATTAATCTCCCACTGATTGATTTATTGATTTTTTCAGGTAGAATTTAGAACCCAAATCAACCCAAAAAATAAATAGGCTTTCTATGGCCCACTATTTGTGAGAGAGATGGCACGCTCAGGACTGGCACACAAGCCCAGAGGCCAATATTAATCTCCCACTTTTTTTTTTTTTTCCAGGGAAAATTTATAAACCCAATAAAAAAAATAATAAATAGGCTTTCTATGGCCCACTATCTGAGAGAGAGAGATGGCACGCTTAGGACTGGCACACAAGCCCAAAGGCCAATATTAATCTCCCACTGATTGATTTATTGATTTTTTCAGGTAGAATTTAGAACCCAAATCAAGCAAAAAAATTAATAGGCTTTCTATGGCCCACTGAGTGAGAGATGGCACACACAGGAGTCAGGAGTGGCACACAAGCCCTGAGGCCAATATTTTTCTCCCACTGATTGATGTTGTGATTTTTTCAGGTAGATTTTGGAACCCAAATCAAGCAAAAAAATAAATAGGCTTTCTATGGCCCACTGAGTGAGAGATGGCACACACAGGAGTAAGGAGTGGCACACAAGCCCTGAGGCCAATATTTTTCTCCCACTGATTGATGTAGTGATTTTTTCAGGTAGATTTTAGAACCCAAATCAAGCAAAAAAATAAATAGGCTTTCTATGGCCCACTGAGTGAGAGATGACACAGACAGGGATGGCACTCTAGCAGAAATGCCAATCTTAATCTCCCACAAAAAAAAAAAAAAAAAAAAGGAACTGTCCTTCAGTTACTATCTCCCTGCAGTAATCTCAGCCAGGTATGGCAGGCAGCAATAAGGAGTGGACTGATGTACAAATTAAATAAAAAGTGTGGACAAACAAACAAGATAGCTGTGCAGAAAGGAAGGAACAAGAGGATTTGTGCTTTGAAAAAGCAGTTGGTTTGCACAGCGGCGTACACACAGCAATGCAGCTATCAGGGAGCCTTCTAGGGCAGCTCAATGAGCTACAGCGCTGAGGAAAAAAAAAAATGTAGCTTCCACTATCCCTGCACACCGAAGGTGGTGTTGGGCAGTGGAAATCGCTACAGCACAAGCGGTTTGGTGGTTAATGGACCCTGCCTAACGCTATCCCTGCTTCTGACGAAGCGGCAGCAACCTCTCCCTAAGCTCAGATTAGCAGCAGTAACATGGCGGTCGGCGGGAACGCCCCTTTATAGCCCCTGTGACGCCGCGGACAGCAAGCCAATCACTGCAATGCCCTTCTCTAAGATGGTGGGGACCAGGACCTATGTCATCACGCTGCCCACACTCTGCGTTTACCTTCATTGGCTGAGAAATGGCGCTTTTCGCGTCATTGAAATGCGACTTTGGCGCGAAAGTCGCGTACCTCATGGCCGACCCCGCACAGGGGTCGGATCGGGTTTCATGAAACCCGACTTTGCCAAAAGTCGGCGACTTTTGAAAATGAACGACCCGTTTCGCTCAACCCTACTGGTGAAGACTGGGTTTTGGATCTTGACCAACGAAGTCTGGGCCTCATGCCTTGACTGGCGTAGTCTGAGCTTTGGTGCTTGGCCAACAATGTCTTGCCTGCCTATGTCTCCAGCCACCCTTTTGGTCATTCTGCCTCTGCTTTCTACCATTTCTGGACTTTTATATTTGATAACTGTGCCACAGCTACCACCTGACCTTGCGTCCCCTTCAAGTTTATCCCTCCAGAAATGTTTCCTCCATCTTTTAATTCTGCCCTACTCAGTTCACTCAGCAAATGGTGACTTTCGGTCGTGAGTGCCACAGAATGTTGACAAACTCCTTCTTCTGCTTCCCCCTCCTTACATTCCTTTCTCCTTTTAACTCACCAGTCCTCGGGTGAGGGGAGTCCTTACCTGTCCTAACGTTCTTCAGGGGTTGGTCCTATTGTTGCCAGTAATCGAGCACACCATTGAGTCTTTTGTATAATTTTTTTGTATATGAACTCAGCTTGCAGAAATTTGGAAAGGGGAATGCCAGCATTGGTGCATTCAGTCCTCTTGCGAGGGTTCTACAGGGGCACTCAGACCTTCTGAAGCTTCATACGGAGGTTCGATTTTGGGTACATTCTTCAATTCTGCTGAAGGCGATGGTTCCCCCTCTGGAAGCTCTGTGCGCACTGCAAACCATTCATCCTCATCGCTGAAAGCATTTCTAGAGACAGTATTGCACTGCATCACTGGAGACTCAACCCTTTTATCTTCTTTCTGCCTCTGCGCTCCACCACTAATACGTCCTCTTGGTCTCGCTTGCTGGTGCCAACTGTCTTCCCACCATACTACTCCGGCCTTTTTTATTTGATAACCACTGGACCTGCCATCCCCTTCAATTTCCTCCCTCCAGAAATACATCCTGCATCTTTCAGTTCTGCCCTACTCAGTTCACTCAGCAGATGGTGGCATTTGGTCATGATTACCATAGAATGTTGATGAACCACATCTTCTGCTCTGCACCCCCTTACATTCCTCTCTCCTTTAAGCTCACCAGTCCTTTGGTGAGGGAAGTCTCAGTATTCTTTAGGGGTTGTCTTTTGTATGATGTTTTGCCATATGAACTAGTCCAACACATATTTTTTAGGGGGAATATTGGTATTGGCACTTTTAGTCCGTTGCAGCTCCTGATACTAAGGTTCTACAGGGGTACTAAGAACTTTGGGAGCTTGATGAAGAGGTTCAATTTTGGGCCCATCCTTCAATTATACTGAAGGCGGTGGTGATACCTCTGGAGGCGCTGTGGGCACTGCAAACCACTCATCCTCATCGCTGTCAGCCTTTCCCAATGCCACATTGCGATGTTTCATTGGAAAGTCAACCCTTTTACCTTCTTTCTGCCTCTGCGTCCCACCACTAACCTGTCCTCTCCGTCTCGCTTGCTGGTGCAAACGGTATTCATGCCCTAATACTCCTTTTTTATATTTGATAACTGCACAACAGCTACCACCTGACCTACCGTCCCCTTCAAGTTTATCCCTCCAGAAATGCTTCCTCCCTCTTTTAGTTCCACCCTACTTGGTTCACTCAGCAGATGGTTACATTTGATTATGAGTGCCATAAACCATTGATCAACCACATCTTCTGCTCCCCACCTCTTACAGTTGGATGAGAGGCCCATGAATCTTACATTACAGCATCCCCATTTGCACCAATGATGTTGAGTCAGCCCTCAGAAATCAAATGTCAATGGGGAGGCAGGAAGGTAAAAGTTTTGCGGACCGTATAGGCACCAGGTACCACTGACCTGGACACTTGACCGGAATCCCGTGAACTGATCCATTCATCTCTGGTTGGGACCTATGAATTTTTTTTTTGCCCAGTAATTCTTTTTTTGGAACCATAACTTTATCATTTTTCCTTAAGCTTCACTATATGACATCTTTCTTTATGTTCTTTCTGTACGGCTCTGTTCCCAGATTGCACAAATACTATGTTTTTTGTTTTCTGCAGATGTCCGCACCATAGTAAGCAATGACAATATTGTCTGGTTATTGCAAGCTTGCTGCATTTAGTACGTTTCTCCCTTTATTTGATGCATTTTTTATGTAGATGTGAAGCACTGTTTTTAATGCGTTTCTTTTTTATAGTATGAGCAGGAGATATAGAGCAATGAAGCTTGCTGCAGAGAAGCCATCGCACAGAATGAATGGAATTCCGGACACGCCCTGACCTTCCAAGACTGTGGGACTGATTGGTCAAATTGGGAAAGTCCTACTGGATCTAGATCGATTGGGAGCGATTTTCAGCAGGTCTATAGGTCTTACAGTGTACTAGTATTTTGACCTGTACATAGTGCCCATTTCAACATCAGGTGCTTCCATTTTGCAGGGTTGGCCTAGATTCCATGTTCCTCTCGCTGTAAAACTTTTTGCAATGGCCATTTGCCATTCCACAATCACTCTGTGAGCATCTCCTTCTCTCTGTGCCTCCCAGCTCTGCCCGGCCGCTGATGGACATTCAGTTGTTTGGTCAGTCTGGACCCTCTCTGTCTGGCTTAACCCCTTGTTTTGTTTCTCTCTCCTCTCCAAATTGTCAGAAAATCTCCCCCTTCCAAATAATTTCCCGACTTTACATGCTCTTTGAATTGTGATCTCACCATGTTACAGCAGACCTTCTGGAGAGCACTTCTGACCTTTGAGGCTTCTCAGTCTCACTGCACCGGAATTTGCCTCACATTTGAAGGTTAGTATTTTCTCTTTTTATTCATCACAATTGTTTATTTAGCTTGTTTATGAATGAATAATGCAAAGTTTGTGGAAATAAAACAATTTTCCTATAAAAAAAAAAAGATGGTGACTCCTAAGGCATATTGTGCCCTAACACATGCTCTCTCGCTTCAGATTCTCTGCAGATATGGTCGCTAAAATGTATGAGTTATCCAACCCCCTTATAAAGAATCTGCTGTTAAATGATGCTGAGGAAAACCCCACACTGAGTGAAGATTTATGGGAAAAGAGTTTCATTTCATCTCAAAATTAGGTGGAAGAATGTAAAAGTGATTCAGGAACAGAGCAGGATGGTGAGGAGACTGTTACAGATGAACAACATGAAGATAAAATCTATGATTTGGGAAATGATAAAAAGACCAAGTGGAGCAAGAAGCCACTTACAGCGTTGACCAAAACACCAAGTGCGGCGCCCCAGGGTCCTGGTCATCACAGTGGTATTGCTTTCCTCTCGGGGAGAGTGATGCTACATTTGGAGGCAAAGAAGGATAACTGCATCCAGGTGTCACAAACATGCAACATGTTTCACACTCCAGACCACCAAGGGGAGCTTCTGCTCTGCTCCTATTTATTAGGTCACTCCCCATATATATATAACTGGTAGTCTGTAGGGAAAGTTAGTTCAGTTCCTGGCAGAGCTCCAGTCAGGAGTTCTGTTAGTTCCAGACCAGAGTCTGAGGAGGATGGAAGGTTAAAGGAGCTGTGCATGCCCTCAGAGCTGCAGCTCCCAGAAAGAGACATTGAAAGACCGAATTGTATTGCAGCAAGCTTGAAGGAAAGCAAAGGAGAGGATACCTGTTATGAACAGGTAATTCAGAACCACAATGGACATTGAAGTTCAGAGCACACAAAGTGACCTGACAATTACCAAAAAACATAGGACGAGCTCTGAGACGTGGGAACTCTGCTGACCGCAATCCCTAATCCTATCCAACCACACTAGAGGTAGCCGTGGAGCGCTCCTGACCAGACCTATGCGCCTCGAGCACAGCCTGAGAAACTAGCTAGCCCTGAAGATAGAAAAATAAGCCTACCTTGCCTCAGAGAGATACCCCAAAGGAAAAGGCAGCCCCCCACATATAATGACTGTGAGTAGAGATGAAAATACAAACGCAGAGATGAAATAGATTTAGCAAAGTGAGGCCCGACTTACTGAACAGACCGAGGATAGGAAGGATTGCTTTGCGGTCAACACAAAACCCTACAAACAACCACGCAGAGGGGGCAAAAAGACCCTCCGCACCGACTAACGGTACGGAGGTGCTCCCTCTGCGTCCCAGAGCTTCCAGCAAGCAAGAAAAACCAATAAAGCAAGCTGGACAGAAAAAATAGCAAACAAAAATAACACAAGCAAAACTTAGCTTATGCAGAGCAGACAGGCCACAGGAACGATCCAGAAGCAAGACCAATACTAGAACATTGACTGGAGGCCAGGAGCAAAGCACTAGGTGGAGTTAAATAGAGCAGCACCTAACGACTTCACCACTTCACCTGAGGAAGGAAACTCAGAAGCCGCAGTACCACTCACATCCACCAACGGAAGCTCATAGACAGAATCAGCCGAAGTACCACTTGTGACCACAGGAGGGAGCTCTGCCACAGAATTCACAACAGTACCCCCCCCTTGAGGAGGGGTCACCGAACCCTCACCAGAGCCCCCAGGCCGACCAGGATGAGCCATATGAAAGGCACGAACAAGATCGGCATCATGGACATCAGAGGCAAAGACCCAGGAATTATCTTCTGACCATAACCCTTCCACTTAACCAGATACTAGAGTTTCCGTCTCGAAACACGAGAATCCAAAATCTTCTCCACAATATACTCCAACTCCCGCTCCACCAAAACCGGGGCAGGAGGATCAACAGATGGAACCATAGGTGCCACGTATCTCCGCAACAATGACCTATGGAATACGTTATGGATGGAAAAAGAATCTGGAAGGGTCAGACGAAAAGAAACAGGATTAAGAACCTCAGAAATCCTATACGGACCAATGAAACGAGGCTTAAACTTCGGAGAGGAAACCTTCATAGGAATATGACGAGATGACAACCAAACCAAATCCCCAACCCGAAGTCGGGGACCCACACAGCGTCTGCGATTAGCGAAACGTTGAGCCTTCTCCTGGGACAAGGTCAAATTGTCCACTACATGAGTCCAAATCTGCTGTAACCTGTCCACCACAGTATCCACACCAGGACAGTCCGAAGACTCAACCTGCCCTGAAGAGAAACGAGGATGGAACCCAGAGTTTCAGAAAAACGGCGAAACCAAGGTAGCCGAGCTGGCCCAATTATTAAGGGCGAACTCAGCCAAAGGCAAGAAGGACACCCAATCATCCTGATCAGCAGAAACAAAGCATCTCAGATATGTTTCCAAGGTCTGATTGGTTCGTTCGTTCTAGCCATTTGTCTGAGGATGGAAAGCCGAGGAAAAAGACAAATCAATGCCCATCCTACCACAAAAGGCTCGCCAAAACCTCGAAACAAACTGGGAACCTCTGTCAGAAACGATGTTCTCTGGAATGCCATGTAAACGAACCACATGCTGGAAGAACAATGGCACCAAATCAGAGGAGGAAGGTAATTTAGACAAGGGTACCAAATGGATCATCTTAGAGAAGCGATCACAAACCACCCAAATGACCGACATTTTTTGAGAGACAGGGAGATCCGAAATAAAATCCATAGAGATATGTGTCCAAGGCCTCTTCGGGACCGGCAAGGGCAAAAGCAACCCACTGGCACGAGAACAGCAGGGCTTAGCCCGAGCACAAATCCCACAGGACTGCACAAAAGAACGCACATCCCGCGACAGAGACGGCCACCAAAAGGATCTAGCCACTAAATCTCTGGTACCAAAGATTCCAGGATGACCAGCCAACACCGAACAATGAACCTCAGAGATAACTTTATTCGTCCACCTATCAGGGACAAACAGTTTCTCCGCTGGGCAACGATCAGGTTTATTAGCCTGAAATTTTTGCAGCACCCGCCGCAAATCAGGGGATATGGCAGACAAAATTACTCCCTCTTTGAGAATGCCCGCCGGCTAAGACAAACCCGGAGAGTCGGGCACAAAACTCCTAGACAGGGCATCCGCCTTCACATTTTTAGAGCCCACAAGGTATGAAACCACAAAGTCAAAACGGGAGAAAAACAGTGACCAACGAGCCTGTCTAGGATTCAACTGTTTGGCAGACTCGAGATAAGTCAAGTTCTTATGATCAGTCAAGACCACACGCGATGCTTAGCTCCTTCAAGCCAATGACGCCACTCCTCGAATGCCCACTTCATGGCCAGCAACTCTCGATCGCCAACATCATAATTTCGCTCAGCAGGCGAAAACTTCCTGGAAAAGAAGACGCATGGCTTTATCACCGAGCAATCAGAACCTCTTTGCGACAAAACAGCCCCCGCTCCAATTTCAGAAGCATCAACCTCGACCAGGAACGGAAGCGAAACATCTGGTTGACACAACACAGAGGCAGAAGAAAAACGACACTTTAACTCTTGAAAAGCTTCCACAGCAGCAGAAGACCAATTGACCACATCAGCACCCTTCTTGGTCAAATCGGTCAATGGTTTAGCAATACTAGAAAAATTACAGATGAAGCGACGATAAAAATTAGCAAAGTCCAGGAACTTTTGCAGACTCTTCAGAGATGTCGGCTGAGTCCAATCATAGATGGCCTGGACCTTAACCTTATCTCGATAGTAGAAGGGGAAAAAATGAACCCCAAAAATGAAACCTTCTGAACACCAAAGAGACACTTTGATCCCTTCACAAACAAAGAATTAGCACGCAGGACCTGGAACACCATTCTGACCTGCTTCACATGAGACTCCCAATCATCCGAGAAGACCAAAATATCATCCAAGTATACAATCAGGAATTTATCCAGGTACTCTCGGGAAGATGTCATGCATAAAGGACTGAAACACCGATGGAGCATTGGCAAGTCCGAATGGCATAACTAGGTACTCAAAATGGCCCTCGGGCGTATTAAATGCAGTTTTCCATTCATCGCCCCGCTTAATACGCACAAGATTATACGCACCACGAAGATCTATCTTGGTGAACCAACTAGCCCCCTTGATCCGAGCAAACAAATCAGATAGCAGCGGCAAGGGGTACTGAAATTTGACCGTGATTTTATTTAGAAGGCGGTAATCTATACAAGGTCTCAGCGAACCATCCTTCTTGGCCACAAAAAAGAACCCCGCTCCCAATGGCGACAATGACGGGCGAATATGACCCTTCTCCAAGGACTCCTTCACGTAACTCCGCATAGCGGCGTGCTCAGGCACAGATAAATTAAACAGTCGACCTTTAGGAAACTTACTACCAGGAATCAAATCGATAGCACAATCACAATCCCTATGCGGAGGTAGGGCATTGGACTTGGGCTCATCAAATACATCCCGGTAATCAGACAAGAACTCTGGGACCTCAGAAGGGGTGGATGACGAAATAGACAGAAATGGGACATCACCATGTACCCCCTGACAACCCCAGCTGGACACAGACATTGATTTCCAATCTAATACTGGGTTATGGACTTGTAGCCATGGCAACCCCAACACGACCACATCATGCAGACTATGCAACACCAGAAAGCGAATATCCTCCTGATGTGCAGGAGCCATGCACATGGTCAGCTGGGTCCAGTACTGAGGCTTATTCTTGGCCAAAGGCGTAGCATCAATTCCTCTCAATGGAATAGGACACTGCAAGGGCTCCAAGAAAAACCCACAACGCCTAGCATACTCCAAGTCCATCAAATTCAGGGCAGCGCCTGAATCCACAAATGCCATGACAGAATAAGATGACAAAGAGCAGATCAAAGTAACGGACAAAAGAAATTTTGACTGTACCGTACCAATGGTGGCAGACCTAGCGAACCGCTTAGTGCGCTTAGGACAATCGGAGATAGCATGAGTGGAATCACCACAGTAGAAACACAGCCCATTCTGACGTCTGTGTTTTTGCCGTTCAACTCTGGTCAAAGTCCTATCGCACTGCATAGGCTCAGGTTTATGCTTGGATAATACCGCCAAATGGTGCACAGATTTACGCTCACGCAAGCGTCGACCGATCTGAATGGCCAAAGACATAGACTCATTCAGACCAGCAGGCATAGGAAATCCCACCATGACATCCTTAAGGGCTTCAGAGAGACCCTTTCTGAAAATAGCTGCCAGCGCACCTTCATTCCATTGAGTGAGCACGGACCACTTTCTAAACTTCTGACAATAAATCTCTATCTCATCCTGTCCCTGACACAGAGCCAGCAAATTTTTCTCTGCCTGATCCACCGAATTAGGTTCATCGTACAGCAATCAGAGCGCCAGGAAAAACGCATCAATATTACATAATGCAGGATCTCCTGGCGCAAGGAAAAATGCCCAGTCTTGAGGGTCGCCACGCAATAAAGAAATAATAATCCTAACTTGTTGAACTGGGTCACCAGAGGAGCGAGGTTTCAAAGCCAGAAACAGTTTACAATTATTTTTGAAACTCAGAAATTTAGCTCTATCTCCAGAAAACAAATCAGGAATAGGAATTCTTGGTTCTAACATAGAATTCTGAACCACAAAGTCTTGAATATTTTGTACTCTTGCAGTGAGATGATCCACACATGAAGACAGACCTTTAATGTCCATCACTTCACCTGTGTCCTGAACCACCCAAATGTCTAGGGGAAAAAAAAGGCAAAACACAGTGCAAAGAAAAAAAAATGTTCTCAGAACTTCTTTTTTCCCTCTATTGAGAAGCATTAGTACTTTGGGCCTCCAGTACTGTTATGAACAGGTAATTCAGAACCACAATGGACATTGAAGTTCAGAGCACACAAAGTGACCTGACAATTACCAAAAAACATAGGACGAGCTCTGAGACGTGGGAACTCTGCTGACCGCAATCCCTAATCCTATCCAACCACACTAGAGGTAGCCGTGGAGCGCTCCTGACCAGACCTATGCGCCTCGAGCACAGCCTGAGAAACTAGCTAGCCCTGAAGATAGAAAAATAAGCCTACCTTGCCTCAGAGAGATACCCCAAAGGAAAAGGCAGCCCCCCACATATAATGACTATGAGTAGAGATGAAAATACAAACGCAGAGATGAAATAGATTTAGCAAAGTGAGGCCCGACTTGCTGAACAGACCGAGGATAGGAAAGATTGCTTTGCGGTCAACACAAAACCCTACAAATAACCATGCAGAGGGGGCAAAAAGACCATCTGCACCGACTAACGGTACGGAGGTGCTCCCTCTGCGTCCCAGAGCTTCCAGCAAGCAAGAAAAACCAATAAAGCAAGCTGGACAGAAAAAATAGCAAACAAAAATAACACAAGCAAAACTTAGCTTATGCAGAGCAGACAGGCCACAGGAACGATCCAGGAGGAAGCAAGACCAATACTAGAACATTGACTGGAGGCCAGGAGCAAAGCACTAGGTGGAGTTAAATAGAGCAGCACCTAACGACTTCACCACTTCACCTGAGGAAGGAAACTCAGAAGCCGCAGTACTACTCACATCCACCAACGGAAGCTCATAGACAGAATCAGCCGAAGTACCACTTGTGACCACAGGAGGGAGCTCTGCCACAGAATTCACAACAGATACCAGAAGGGGACCAGCCCCGCTCAGGCTGCCTCCTTCTGAGGCGCAACATCCCAGTAGCCAGAACACCGAGGAAGTAAGGATCTCTACGCCTTATTTCAGATACCGGCAGGACAGCTAATTGCAGGTTACCTGTCCGCACCTACACTCAGGAGGCACGGTGACACCTACAGATCCGGATTATCTAAGAGACCCTATAAACAGGCTCAAGTCACCAGTCATACAGGTTTTGTCCTATCCTATATGGGGTACAGAGAGAACAAAACACCACATCTGTGAGACCCTTATGTGATGCCTTAGGCAGTAAGGGACTACACCACCGCAGTTTAAGGGAAGGCTACTGATTTCCACCTAGACAAGGGGACTCTGGACTTGCCTCCAAACCGGCCGGACTCTGCCTGCTCTGTGATCTGGTACCCTGGACTGTGGATGCTGGAGTCTTCAGTAAAGGTAAAGAGACTGCAATCTTGTGTCCTCGTTCTTCTCTGCCCCTCTCACCATACCACCATCTATACACCGGGAAGCCCTAGGGACATACTTCACCTGTGGGAAGGTATACAATCTAGCTGCCATAACATCACCCCAGCGAACCCTTTAAAGCAGCGTCGGTCACCCTGACCGAATACCACAGGTGGCGTCACAAACATTCCCCTTAAAGACCTTTCACTTTTACATTGACGTCCCAGGGCCATGGACCGGGTCAGCCACCGTGACATCACCCTGTGAACCAAAGGACCCGGTACTGAGTACCCCACGGCCCTTGGGGGGCGATCAACAAGCGCTGCTCAATGGTCAATGGTCATCTTTTTTGTGATGTTGAATGTGGTGGTATCAATTCACAAGTGATTTACCTCAGCAATCAACTGGAACCAATGAGTAGAAGAATTTACCTGAAAACATTGGCCAATGAACTGGTGAGTAGAGAGCTATGCCAAAGAAGTCTGAAAACGAGTGGAATCCTCTCTAGCTTGCATGTCGGGCTTAAAAGATTTCATCCCAAAGATGATCGAGAAAATCACCACCTCTCCCACCTCCCAAAAGCCGTAGATGCACCACCTGCACCTTTGAAACCGGTGCCAGAATGCAAAAAATGTCACAATGCAATCTGGCTGTACCATGGAAGAATGATCTGCCTTGCTTCTCGAAGTATAACTGTGTTTCTTCTGCTGAACATGTAGCGTCTAACTGCATTACCATTAAGGTTTTTTCCTAATTTTAATGTTTAGTAATATTTGTCATGAAAACTGGAAGCTATTTAGCGGTAGGTGAGAAATGTGGTACTTTTTGTTTTAAAGGGACACTGTCACCTGAATTTGGAGGGAACAATCTTCAGCCATGGAGGCGGGGTTTTGGGGTTTTTGATTCACCCTTTCCTTACCCGCTGGCTGCATGCTGGCTGCAATATTGGATTTAAGTTCATTCTCTGTCCTCCGTAGTACATGCCTGCACAAGGCAATCTTGCACAGCGCAGGTGTGTACTACGGAGGACAGAGAATGAACTTCAATCCAATATTGCAGCGAGCATGCAGCCAGCGGGTAAGGAAAGGGTGAATCAAAAACCCCAAAACCCCGCCTCCATGGCTGAAGATTGTTCCCTCCAAATTCAGGTGACAGTGTCCCTTTAATATGTTTATGGTTGTTCCATTTTTTTTGCCATCTGATTTTGTGTACTCTCTTTTAATGCATCCATGATTATTACTTTTAGAGTCATGAAATTGAGATAATTAGATATTATAGGTGGTGGCATAACTTGTGCCTGTCAGGGGCACTGCGCCTGAATTTGGGAGTGTCAGAGGTGCGCCTGATAAAGGGTTAAACATAATGGTGCTGTGACAATAGTCACTTCTCACTGCCGAGCCGTGAGTCAGAATGATCAAGGAGTCCAAGGTCAGAAGCCAGGAGGGTACATCATAAACAGAAGGAAGAGGCAAAAGCGTGGTCAGGTAACGTTCTGAGGTCAGAATACCAGGAGGATAACGGATCAGAGAAGAAGGGGTTTAACAGTCGGATGGTCAGAACGAAGTCCAAGGCATCAAAAGATCAAGCTTACAAAACTCAAGGCACAGGAGAACAAACCTCACAAGCTGAATGTACATCTGGCAGTGGTCTGGGAGAAGTAGCTCAGTTAAGTAGCATGGTAATCACCTGGGATAATGAACACTTGGAGACAGCCAACGCCTCGCAGTCTCAGATTGGGTAGTTGAGCTGTCAATCAACACACTGACAGCACAACATGCCCCTGTACCAGATTGGATGGACAAGCTGTCAATCAAATTACTAACAGCTTCAGCACACCCCTGTACCGAATTAGATGGCTGAGCTGTCAGTAACTGCATCCCAGACACACCGAGGGGTGGAACTGTGACAGGTGCTCCATAAAGCTCCGCGTTGCCATTGTAAAATCTGTCTCAGGGTCTATGATATGCCATTCATAATACTGGTTTTGTCTTACATGAAACCGAGGTGCAATTTCTACCTGTAGACAGACCCTCCATACCAGCCCATTTGGTAACATTTGGTAACCGAATAAATATTCTGGAATTGTCAGTGTGTGTATTCATCCCTTGGAAATTTGCCTTTTTCTGTAGTTTCCCCAGCTTTGACAGACCTTTATGTATGGCATGGCAGCCAATCTTGCAGTACTGGCAGGATATGTCTATTAGTTCATTATAAGCTAGGCTTTAACCTAAAAGTACTGCATGTCTCTTCCAACTGCAGAGAAGACAGAAGGTCCTGTCTCCTGCTGATCGCTCTCACAGAGAACCACTTAGCGCATCTATGCTAAGCTCAGGGAACAATAGATGTGCTGGCAAGCGGCTGGGAGTAAGGTTATTAGGACCGAGGCCAGACATCGCATGCATTATACATGTTACAGCACAGCTTGGACTTGAGCAGCCACAAAGGATTTAGAGGCACAAAACAGCTTAAAACGTGTTTCAAAATATGAGACAGTTCTGGAGTTGGCAGGAAAGGTGGCGATTAGAAATATTCAGAATTTATTATAAAATATAAAGATAATTAATTAGAACAAATTTTAAATAATTTTTTAGAGGGATTATTCTCCATTCGGCCTTGAGAAGACGACCGTATTATCAGTCCGAGGGTGATCCAAAAAAACATCGCACTCAGGCCAATGTTATTCTATGGGGCCGCGCACATTTTCTGACTTTTTCCTTGGACAGAGACGATCCGAGGAAGAATTCACTGCATGCCCGAGTTTTATCAGATATTCGGATCATACTTGGCCACGCAAATCAATGAGTCTATGAAAACGATCAGATTGCACTTGGATGATATCCGAGTGCAGTCAGATTTTCATGGACTGACGGAATGGAGAAGATGGAGAAATTTTCGTCTCCTTCTTCTCATCTGAGAGAATCGGATCGGACTATGCTCACACTCTCATCAGATTGACCGATGCTCTCGGATGAGACCTGATCTTAGTTGTTTCCATTTTAATTAGGAGTCATCCAAACAGAACAAGCACTTTTCTATCTGACTGTATTAGCCAAAATGAGGAGTTGCGGCAAAAATTGTAGAAAATTAGTTATGATCTTTGGAACTTAGAATTCTGCTATTCAAACAAGTAATGTATTGTTGGCTGCCGGGTGTAATGCGACATCTTGCCACCCGAACTTGGCTAGGCTATTTAGATGAAGTGCCAGACCAGAAAACTGCAAAAGAAAAATAAGCTAGAAACACATCGACCATTATTAGATGCTTCTAACTGTTAAATACTACTGTTATTACATGCAAAGGTGTTTTTTTCTAACATACTAGAGGTAAAAATACAGACCTGACCATAGGTCACAGAAAACTTCTTTAACTCCTTAACCCTCGAAGCTTTTTTCGGTTTTGCGTTTTCGTTTTTCGCTCCCCTCCTTCCCAGAGCCATAACTTTTTTTATTTTTCCGTCAATTTGGCCATGCGAGGGCTTATTTTTTGCAAGATGAGTTGTACTTTTGAACGACACCATTGGTTTTACCATGACGTGTACTAGAATACAGGAAAAAAAAATTCCAAGTGCAATGAAATTGCAAAAAAAGTGCAATCCCACACTTGTTTTTTGTTTGGATTTTTTGCTAGGTTCAATAAATACTAAAACTGACCTGACACTATGATTCTCCAGGTCATTATGAGTTCATAGACACCAAACATGTCTAGGTTCTTTCCTATCTAAGTAGTGAAAAAATTTTCCAAACTTTTCTAACAAAAACCCAAATATTGCACAATTTTCCGATACCCGTAGTGTCTCCATTTTACGTGATCTGGGGTCGGGTGAGGGCTTACTTTTTGTGTGCCGAGTTGATGTTTTTAATGATACCATTTCTGTGCAGATATGATCTTTTGATCGCCTGTTATTGCATTTTAATGCAATGTTGTGGCGGAAAAAAAAAAACTTAATTGTGGCGTTTTGCCTTTTTTTCTCGCTATGCCGTTTAGCAATCTGGTTAATGCTTTTTATATTGATAGATCGGGAGATTCTGTTCCCAGCGACACCAAATATGTGTATGTTTGAATGGGGCGAAAGGGGGGTGATTTCAACTTTTATATCATTTTTTTATTTTTTTCAAATTTTTAAAAATATTTTTTCTTTACTTTTAGCATGCTTTAATAACCTACGTAGGAGGCTAGAAGCGGCCACAATTTGATCTGCTCTGCTACATAGAGGCGATGCTCAGATCGCCTCTATGTAGCTGTATTGCAGACTTGCTATGAGCGCCGACCACAGGGTGGTGCTCACAGCAATCCATCATCAACAACCATAGAGGAGACATCTGGTTGCCATGCCGACGCACCGATGACCCTCGATCATGTGATGGGGTCACCGGTGCACGCATTTCTAGATGGATGCCCGGAAGCGCTTGTTAAATGCCCCTGTCAGAGTTTGTCAGAGCATCAAAGTGGGGGATAGTGCCATCGGATGTACTATTACTGATTGGCAGCTTTTTGTCCATGCATAGCGTACACACAAAGCTGCCAATCAGTGTTGTGGGCAGGGTTATAAAAGGCTCAGCTTTCAGAGCTCTGCTAGATCTGCAGCAGAGAAAACTTTGATTCTATCACAACTGCTGCACCCAGGCAAGTAAGTGACACATCGCTGGAATTAGTGTCTATGCTTCTACATCATGCTGCTCAGTAAAAACCTGCTGACAGGTTCCCTTTAAAGAAATAACCATGAGGTTTAAGAATTGCAAATCAAAATTCCGTCATTGAAAATGATAGATTTACATAAGATCTTTATGAACCATGAGAGAAAAATTGAATGCTATTATGAAATATTGGAAAATTAATGCATGGCATGTGACCCCAATACACCTTTTGTTGGAAAAGGGAAGACATTACCTATTTCTATAAGAATAAACAACCCCTTTAAGAGGAACTTAAAACATAATTTGTCTCATATCAGTTAAACACACAAACACACAAAACGCAAAATATATACTCTGATAAATATGTTTTTTTTATTTCATTACAGAAATTATAGGACAATCTGCATCACAAAAAAAATTCAGTTACATTATCTCAAAAAGAATAAATTCCTACAATTGACGTAACAAATTACCTCACTTCACCAGATTGCAGGTTTTCTGTGATAACGGATTATCAAAACTCTTTTTGGCACAAAACGCTCCGGTCTAATACACACTTACGTGTAGTATGCCTCCTCCAGAAGAGACGTTCTCTGCCGCCACTGCAGCTCCTAGAATATCCTAGAATATGTACCGTCGTCATAAAAGTATCACCGGTTATCGCACATTTCATTAAAAAAATAAACCTCATTACATCTGGTCGTAATATATCCTTTTTTTTTTCATTAGTTGCCTGTAAAGTTTCCTGCCTCCTATATACTGGATAGGCCGCCATTTAAAATGGACTCTACCGGCATTCATAAGATTGTAGCCAATCTGATCACTAGGAATCAATGACATCACTGAGACAAGTCCTGTTGGCTTAGAGCCACCAACATGAGATATTCTACTGATTGTTGTTAAGCCCCCAATATGGCTGCCTCTGCAGTTTTGTCATTGGAAATATCCACTGCATATCAATATCCGACATCAGTGCCGGAGAGACTCGGAGACTCTTCTTCCATGAAGACCAAGCTCATGTACGAAACTGGTCTCAAAATTAAAGTTGTGTCTAGAATTAGAAAGACATAGCTGGTTTCTTCCAAAAATGGTGGCGCACGTGTCCATAAGTTGTGTGTCGTATTGCAACACCGTCCCATCCCATGTCAATATCTGACAGCGGCATTTAACAAGAGTCAGCGCACCGATCTGGCATCAGTCGAACATCCCTGCGGAGGACATTAGCTACTCACAAATGGAACCCTTACAAAATCCAGCTGCTGCAGCATCTCAACAAGGATGACCATGGGCAATGCAAAAATTGGAACAGGACCCTCAGTGTACACAGAACATTATGTTCAGTGATGAGGCAAACTTTTTTGGGTGGGCCATTTATATGGATACCACAACGAGTATAAAGAAAAGAACGGCACTAGAGCAATACGATTCCCAGTAAGCAGGACTGATGGCGAACAAACGACTGTCAGGCGTCACAAATGCTAGGGGTTATGGTGCTCTGCATACAAAATGTGTAACAGGAGTCCATATGAGATCACGAGAAGAGAAAATATGCGGCACTCACCCCAAGTTAGCAGTGGAAATCGTGAACTTTATTGGAGAAAGTATATGGAGTACATCCGTCAGGACATCAGGTATATAGGAGGGTGCGGTATTGGAGTATGGACGACGGCCGTTTCGCACACTAAGTGCTTCGACGGGTCCAGATCGACAGGTCACGATTTCCACTGCTAACTTGGGGTGAGTGCCGCATATTTTCTCTTCTCTTGATCTCATATTTATATGGATACACCTAAATAACACGGCAATGGTGACAGTTTTCTTGGGTGTTTTGCATTCAAATCTGCTGCAATGACCCAGGTACTGCGTTCACACAATTTCTATCCGCTCCTCACGTGTTAACCTCAGCAACATGCCAATGGCTGTAAACAAAGGGAAACTTGTAAAAACTCACGAAGGAATAAAGTAACGTTAAAACCAAGCACACCATTGTTTTTCTTGTAAAATTCTCAAAAAGGAAAAATGGAAAAAATAAAGTTGGATCAAAATGGCCAAGTTCAAAATGGCCGCCATGGTCACCACCCATCTTTAAATGTTTTCCCCCTCCCATATACTAATGCGCCACAAACAGGAAGCTGATATCACCAACCATTCCCATTTTATTTAGGTGTATCCATACAAATGGCCCACCCTGTACAATAAGAGGCGAAAACATCTTATCTACCCCAAAATAGTACGACTAGAAACAGTTCATGGTGCAAAAATCAAACCATCAGCCAGCCCCGTATCCTGACATTAAAATATTACGGATTTCGGAAAATGGCGACAAAAACATTATTATTTTACAACTTTGAAAAAAATTACCACTTAAGTAATAGAAATAGTATACATGCTTGGTATTTCTGAACTCGTGCTGACCTGGAGAGTCATACTGCCAGGTCAGTTTACTGCATAGGGATCATGCAAATAAAAAAAACAAAAATTGTGGAATTGCACCTTTTTTTTGCAATTTCTACACAATAGAATTTTTTTTTCCACTTTCTAGTGCACCACATGAGTGATGTGATTCAAAATTACCAAAAGCAAGCCGCCTTACTGATATGTGGATGGAAAAGTAAAATGTTATGTTTCTTTAAAGAAGGTAAGAAAAAACAAAAAAAAGGAAAACAGCCTCTTCAGGCCATTTTTTGTTGATGGAGCTGTGGTTTTTTTTTGCATGCAAAGCTTTAATTTTTTATACAATTTTGGAATACTTATGACATTTTGATAATTTAGCAATGAATTTTCCTGGGCAGGTGCAGCAACTAAACATCAATTCTGTCATTTGGATGCATTTTTTCTTTAAAGGGTTTACTGAATGGGTGAAATAATTTTGTATTTCGAAACATCAGATTTTTAATAGCTGTGGTAATACTGAATGTGCAAAATATTCAATTTTTTTTTTTTGCTTATTTTTCCTTTTTTATTTCTTTATTTTTGAGTGGGAAAAAGAAGGAGTGATTCAAACTTTTGTATTTTTGTAACATTAATTATGTAAATTCATTTTTTTTTTTTTTTATAAAGATCGTTTAATTGCTTGTACTGTGTAATAACATCAGGATCTGCTACGAAGGTCAGCCTGTTGCTCAGATTCGCAGGAGGACTAAGATGGTGAGCCCAGCCACCATTCCATCGAGGACCTTGTGAAGGTCCTACTTGTGAAGGGGGGGTAATAGATGTCGTACCATAATTGCGCCTCTTAAATGCTGCTGCCAGAGGTTAAGTGGTTAAATAACAGTGATCTGAGCTGCCATGTCTGCAGCATCCTCAGCTCCTGAGCCCGCTCCATGCACCTGCACCAAATTTCTGACAGATAAATACATTATAAATGGGAAATGAGTTTGTGAGTTGCAATATCGATCAGACCCAACGTATGGACAACTGCGGTACAGTTTATGAGGGAAAAGCCATGTCCTTAGAATTTTGGACAATGCCTTCTGGAGATTTAACACAAAAAGGTAACAAGTATCCCAACACATCGGACAATGGTCATTCTGTCTGTGGATACCCAACTTCAGCAGGACTTCGGATGCATTTACACTAGCCAATTATCATGGCTGATTGGTCCTAGAGATCCTAATTTTCTGATAATCGGCTAGCGTAAACAGGCCACACAACCAACGACCAAAATGTTCGTTCGTAGGGCGAAATGATTTTTAAGCAATGAGAAAAATCATTGTTCTAATCAATACGGTATATCCAAAAGTTCAAGTGCAAACAGCACAAGTGGTGCCGAAAACAATGACAGCCTATGTGCACAGAACGATCTATTACCGATTGTTCTGTGCGCATGGGTAGTGTGGATTAGACAACCACCGATTGGCTTCTACGACAATTGGAGGTTATAATGGCCACCATCAGGCAATGTAAATGATCCCTTACTTTTTCATCTTCATCTTACGACAGTCTGTACGGAGCAGGTTCACTTTAAAATAAAGCTCCATCTTTACATCTATATTAAGGAATTGCTTTAAGGCATTATTGATAATAGGTCTTTAGCTAGGACCTTATTTCCAGATGTCAGATTGTACTTTGTTGTAGTCTTTGTTCTGCTGATAATACAGGATATGCACAGAAATTGGACCAACTTTCATCCTTTTAACCTAAGGCCATTTCTTAAGAATCAGTCATTAACATGTTTTTATTTTTCTTTAAAACTCCCTTTAAGCAATTTTCTATATCATTCTGAAACACAGTTCCAAAGATAACGAGATTCTTCTACTAGTTAGTGCAAAGTAAGAGATACAATATGTACAATAAATATTTGCTATACAGTACAAAATTTCTCTAAGGAACAATATACACAAAAATCCAAGGAAAAAAGTACAAATATGTTACTAAAATACAACAAAATGAAGTGACGATACATTCAGTTAAACTGGATCGTTGTGAATAATTACACTTCTTTGGAGTCTAAATATATAGAAAGCCATGATGTAAGAATGATGTGGAAAGCCTGAGATACCTGATTTCTCTAGATCTACAGTTACTCGATAAAAATAAGCTGCACAATGAACCCAAGAACGCGTACGCGGTATTATGCAGCCTATCTACTAGAGTGATTGGCAAAAAAATATATATATTATTTTCTAAGAAACATTTATCATTATTTATAATATATAATATACAAGACAACATAGAAGATCAGCAGAAGATCGCCAAGAAGTTGAACTCTGGATTACTTCCAGAATTAAAACTTTTGGAATTATGAAAGGTTTTTGTTTTTAAATAGTTATGAAAATTTAGATTTCTTGCTTTTATTTTCAACTAAAGACAAGTATAGATGATAAAAAAGGAAAAAAAAAACTTATATCGAGAGTGGGTCAAATAGAGCAGCCCGCTGTGCTATTGATCCGTGTGAAGAATAAATAAGAATGGTTCATTATCTGCTACAGAAAACAGATACTAGATACAGTAGAGGAAGGGTGAAAAAATTAACCTTCGGCTCCACAATGATAACCAGTAGTTAATTTGAGGAATTGAAGGGACGGTTTCATGAAATTTTTGCCAACCTCTTGGCCATTCGTATAATCTGCAGAGGAAAAGATGAGGCGAGCTTTAGCTCTTCAACAATCCCTCTGGATTTGATTTTTAGGGTGTTCTGAAAATTACTGGAAGTTTAAGGTGGTCTACTAAGGTCTAAGTTCGAATCCTAAAATATTACTATAGTTAGGTTGACACATGTCCTTTAAATTTAATTGAGGGATGGAGAGAATAAAGGAAAAGGTATAGTTACAATGATCGAACCAATCTGCCCTTAAAGAATAAATGTTCCCTCCAAATCCTGAAAATAGATCCATTTGATCAATATTCAGAACAACAATTTTATACATTTATACTTCTAAAAAAGCATCTAAATTTGTTTTAATCTTTAAACCATTGTTAGTTCTCAGAGTTTGGCTGTTCGAAAAAAGCCTGGTCTCCTCTGGAGATTGAACCTGTTTTTTCTCCGGAAGGAGGGAATGCCCTCTAGTCTTTAGAGATTTCACATCATACTTTTTGGATGGGCCATTTACGTACTTGTACAAGTTAATCATGTTCCCCCTTATTGATCTCTTCTCATTGCTAAATAAATGTAATAACTAAGATCCTCCATGCCCCCTATGAGTTTTGTGGCTCTTCTTTGTACTTTTTCTATCTCCAGGTCATCCTTTCTATGACCTGGTGCCCAGAACTGACTGAATATTCCAGATGAAGTCGCACTAACACTTTTTAAGGTGGTAATATTATGTTCCCAGTCCCTCTAGTTCATGCCTCAATTAATATTTGACAATATCCTGATGGCTTTAAAAGTCACCGATTGACATTAAATGATGTTATTTAGTTTGTGATAAACAAGTTTATCCAGATCCTTCTCTACAAGTGACTCTCCTAGTTTCACTCCCACTAGAACCAATGATACCCTCATTATTGGTACCCAGGTGTATAACTTTATATTTATCTACATTGAACCTCTTTCGAGTGGATTACAAATTCAGTTTATCCAAGTTGGCTTGTCACCTTACGAACATCTTCTATAGACTGCACTTCACTACGCAACTTGTTGTATATCCGTAACATGTTATTTTTTTTAGATTTTCTAGTATGGGTGATCAGATGACAAGAATATTGTTAGTACATCAGATATTGCTATTGGTGTTCTTTCTGAGCAATATCTTTAAATCATAAATGGAAGTTAAAAATGACTGGTGTAGAACATAGGACAGATGTGGTAGACTCAGACTGAAATTAAGTAAAAAAGAAATGGTATAGATAGAGAGCAAAGGTGGAAAAGAGAATATAAGGTTTTGACTATAGGATAATTAAGGAAAAAGTGGTTAGACACACATATAACAGTTGGAGTAGAGGCAAACTGGCCAACCTATGCGTGGAGAAGGATCAATCCTTTACATTAGAAAGCTGAAAAGGTAGTGGCCTGACACATAAGATAGATGCAGAAGGCATGATCTCATACAAGGCTTTACAATCCCAGTCCTTGAGTACACTTATAGGTCATTATTTGAGGGTAGGTCATAGATTAACCACCTGTGGCAATACTTGAATACTTGATTACTTGAGGACTTGACTACAATTGCAACACCTGTGCAAAATTAAAGATATACTGAAAACATTACCTGTGTGGTGTACTTGAAGACTGGAGTTGAAAAGCACCATTCTAGTACATAAGAGAGGTGGAGGAGGATTGGACTGGTACATCAGGGAGTTGGAGAAGTTGATGTCGGTTACAAAGAAAGGTCGAGAAGAAATGGTCTGTTACATAAAAGGGGTGGAGAAGGAGAGGTCTGGTTCATAAAGAGCTGGAGAAGTAGTGGTCTTGTACATAATAGACATTGAGAAAGAGTGGTCTGTTATATAATAGTGATGGAGAAGGAGTGGTCTTATACCTTTAAAGAGTTAGAAAAGGAGTGGTCTGTTACATAAGAGAGCTGGAGAAAGAATGATCTGTTGCATGAGAGCTGGAGAAGGAGTGGTCTGTTATATAAGGGACCTAGAGAAAGGAGATGTCTATTGGATAAGAGATAAGGAGAATGAGTGGCCTGTTACATAAGAGAGAGGGAGAAAGCATGGCCTGTTAAATAAGAGAGCAGGAAGAGATGTATATTACATGAGAGAGATGTAGAATGAGTGGTGGGTAACATAAGAGAGCTGGAGAAGTAGTGGTCTGTTATATAAGAGGCCTGGAGAAAGAATGACCTTCTACATAATAAAGGAAGAGAAGGAGTGGTCTGGTTCATAAGAGAGCAGGAAAAGGTGAGGTATGTTACGTAAGAGAGCTGGAGAATGAGAGGTCTATTAAATTAGAAAGCTAAAGAAGGGTAGTCTCTAACAAAGAGAGCTGGAGGAGAGATTGGTTACATAAAAGAGCTGGAAAAGGAGTGGTTTTGACTATAAGAGAGGTGGAGAAGGAGTGGTCTTGAATATAAGAGAAGTGGAGAAGGAGTGGGTTTGACTATAAGAGAGGTGGAGAAGGAGTGGTCTTGAATATAAGAGAAGTGGAGAAGGAGTGGTCTTGAATATAAGAGAAGTGGAGAAGGAGTGGTCTTGAATATTAGAGAGGTGGAGAAGGAGTGGTCTTGAATATTAGAGAGGTGGAGAAGGAGTGGTCTTGAATATAAGAGAGGTGGAGAAGGAGTGGTCTTGAATATAAGAGAGGTGGAGAAGGAGTGGTCTTGAATATAAGAGAGGTGGAGAAGGAGTGGTCTTGAATATAAGAGAAGTGGAGAAGGTGTGGTCTTGAATATAAGAGAGGTGGAGAAGGAGTGGTCTTGAATATAAGAGAGGTGGAGAAGGAGTGGTCTTAAATATAAGAGAGGTGGAGAAGGAGTGGTCTTGAATATAAGAGAGGTGGAGAAGGAGTGGTCTTGAATATAAGAGAGGTGGAGAAGGAGTGGTCTTGAACATAAGAGAGGTGGAAAAGGAGTGGTCTGTTACATAAGAAAGCTTAAGAATGAGAGGTCTATTAAATTAGAAAGCTGGAGAAAGGTAGTCTGTTACATAAGAGAGCTGGAGGAGCAGTCGGCTACATAAAAGAACTGGAAAAGGAGTGGTCTTGTATATAAGAGGTGAAAAAGGAGTGGTCTTGAATATAAGAGGTGAAAAAGGAGTGGTCTTGTACTTAAGAGAGGTGAAGTAGTGGATGGGTACATGACAGATGGAGAAGGGGTGGTCTTGTATACAGTGTGTAATTTCTATTTTGAATAACATCTATTTTGGAGGACATCAATTTCCATCATACTAACATAGTTGTGATCAGTTCGTTATAAAATATTTTAATTAAAAAATACATTTTGCCTGCAGCCTGACTGTACATGGACATTCGCATATAATAATGATGTAGTTATGATTATATAAAACATAATGAATCTAGTTTCCAAATTGCTCCTCAAGAGTAGGCAATCAAGTTTCTTGAAGGAATATTTCATTTCTCTGCATATTTTATCAAGTGATGATGATAGAAGACATTTTGTACATAGATGTGTGAATGCAATGACAGCGTGTTAAGAAGACTGTGAGACTGGCAAGAAACTCGGCTACTCTCTGCAAGAAACTGCCCCAATTTTTCCATAGGCCATTTTTCGTATTGAAACTCAACCCGGCTGACTTTAGGGCAGAACTCAAATAAAATGGTTAGCTTAGGGTAGAGTTATCCTTGACTAACATTGCAATAGTTGTCTGCTAAAGTGCAAAAAAATCATGTAGAAATATTTAAGAGATGAGAAGGCATCCAATTATCAAATAGAAGCCTAGTCTCACAACTGAGATGAATATGTGCCGAAATACCTGTAGCCTAAAAATATCATATAACAAACCTATTTATATAAATTAGTGCTCTAACAACCAGCACTTCTCCAATTTTTGCAAAACGACTGCTCTAAGTATATCCTAGAATCCTCCAACTGGGCATTTGGGGAATTGTATTTCCCCAACGGCCAGAAAGCTAAAAGCTGGAGCACATATAATAATGTATTATTTTACGAGAAATTATATGGAACCCCAAAAAAACAGGTACTTTTTATTTTCATTCTAGACATTTCTCTCCACAATTCATGTGCACTCAAATCAATTTCTATATTCATATTAATAAATAATACATTTTAGAAATTCTATTTGAAAGGGGTTTCCACCAATTTTTCTTATGCTTTAAACGGTTTCAGCATAATCTACAAGTAAGAACGCAAGCAAGCTTGTCTACTGATCCGCTACCCCTCCTACTCTTCCATCTTCTTCTGGTAGGGGCAGGCATCAACACGATGAGAAATTACCTGCAGCGGTCACATGGCCGTTTTAACAGGACTGACTATATGTAAGGAGAGCGATAGAGAGACCTGGACATTTTTAGGGAGGACACAGTGGAGGATCGGTAGTGGCTATGCTTTATTTTTATACTACGGTAAACTCAACATAAACAAGGATTAATCAATCCCTTTGGGTTTGTTAGCATTAATATAGCAGACAATAGGATGCTAACCCAGTTCAATTCTCTTCTATTTTGGGAGGTGACCAGGGACGGTGATGTCACATCTACCGATACCTGCCTGTACAAGACCTCAATTGGCATATATTGGGCACCTATCCTATCCAGATTCGCCAAACTTGCCGATTGCGCACACTTCATTGAAGTTATCAGTAGATATGTCGGCATCGACTCTGCTTACGTCTTGACATGGAAAAGTGTGAGTTGGATAAACCCTTTATTCAACATAAGTGAAAAGGAGACATGGACCACCTTCTTCTAAAAGACATTAAAAATTAAATCTGAATCTGATCTAATTGATCCACATTCTCTTTCCATTATGTTGATAACTTTTCTTTACTGTGTCATCTTTAGCCTCAACCTATCAAATACTGCTAAGGCACACCAATAGAATTGTCCATTTTATGTGCAACGCTTGGACTTCAAGTCCTTCTTTGGGCTCAGATCTAGATCTTATAGATGTTGGCCAGTTCCTTTGAGAAAATAATAAGCAAATAAATTTGAAAAACCCTGGTGCAGCGTCGAGGTTAGTATTCAAGGTCTACCATATGGGAGCCTTAGGAACCACCTCCTACCTACTGACTTGTCCACCTCCTTTTTTGATTAGTCGGCCAGGCATAATGTTATGTCACCTCACACCAATGATGATGCGCCAAGCCAGCTAATCAAAATAGGAGTCGTATAATGTTGTCAGGTAGGAAGTGGCTCCCAAGGCTCCAGTCTACGAGTCATGGAATACTGACCTGGCCACTGAACTAGTGTCCTGTGAATCAATGTTCTCATCTCTCATGAAGATGTTTCTCCATTCCCATTGTAAGATTTCTAAATCAGTTTGGATCACTTGACTAAAGACTATTGTACAAAAAGTCATTGAGCTACAGCATATTTCTATCAATATTCGATTGTCCCAGCCTCCCCATCCTGAGGTATCGGGACAGAAGAACCTAAATATAGCTAAGTGTTTTTAACCGATGGACCACAAGCGCCATTATCATCATCATTACCATCATCATCATTATCATCTTCAATAATATCATATGGATTAATATTAGACCGTGCTAATTTCTCGAATGCCCCTCTTTTGGAAAGAAAAGATCCGAAATTTTAGACGTAAAATGCAAATGTCGTCACAAAACCAGGAAAGTACTTGTCTCCAAGACTGAACTTCTAGCCGACTGGTACCATGAGTAAGCGGGCAAATAGCTGTACTGTACATGCAAAATAGAAATTTAGGAAGCACGAAGTGTGCCAATGAAAGTTTCCATTTTAACCGTTTACTTCTTTGTTTATCAGTTCTTGAAGTTACAGACTTTAAAGTCGTTGTCCAGGCTAAATACAATCCTGACCGGAGGCTTCTGTAAAAATAGCAAAATCTGTCGTACTCACTCACCTGCTGTTAACTGGATGGATAAAGTGGACGCTGCTCTATGGTCTGCACGGGAAGGAATGACGTCACCGTTCCCCTGTCATAGAGGACCGCTGCAGCCAATCACACGTCCCAGCTCTTGTGCCACTGGGAAATGGTGATGTCATCACTTCTGGTTCCATCACAGACCAAAGAGCAAACAGTAATGGATCCGTAGCAATGTGTATAGGAAATTTTGCTTTTTTCTCAGAATTTGAGCCTTTGACCAAGTCTGTCTTTAGCCCGGTCAACCCCTTTCAGTGTTCAAGGCCCCTGGTACTGCACTTAACACAATATTTTGGTAATTCATAGTTCCATAGCTATCTATGCATGGAGCCTCATATATATGCATATACATACACATATTTGCTTCCATTTATGCCAGTAAATGAGGACGTTGATGTGGATGGAGATTTCGATCAGCTCACTTATATAGCATTATTGAGTACTGTCTTGCTCATCTTTTGGGTCTTCCCAACCTTGACCCTATAAAAACACTGGATAGACACAAGACAAGGAGTATTATCATGGGGGGGGGCAGAAGAAGAGCTGTTTGCTTTGTGTCTGTACATTTCGGCCCTTTCACAACTATAATGACACTCGATCAACTTGCATTTCATGTCCGGTGTCCTTATATCCGATGTCACATCTTTAAAAGAAACCAAGAGCTGACACTTTGCTGAGCGCTGGCTTGGTAGTGTAGGCTTCTAGGATGTCCTCCTTAGCTGGCCCTGTGCAAACAATAGTCATTTTCAGTGTCCAGCGAGCTGTTGTATCCAGATGAGGGATATAGTTCTCGCTTCAGTATCCTGTTGATGATGTTGAGCAGAACCTTCTTATATTGCTGACGGAGAAGCGAGTAGACGAAGGGATCTGCCGCAGCTTTACTGTAGGCCAGGCACTTACTTACAATACCCCAATAGCTGTTTATTTTTACATACGGGAGAAGCTCTATTAACCTGGAAGACATGAAGAACACAGGAGCTGTGATCAGATATATATATAGTCAGTATACATACCCACAGTATGAGGTTTCCTCCAGAACTAAACATTAAATACATAGTACAAAACTCACATATTTTATTACATTAAAAAAGGAATCAGTAAGATTAACCCCCCTCCAAACTGAATATATGGACATGTCTTTGAAATGTAAATTTATCAACACCTTTATATCTTCTATCTGTTGCTGCAATTGCCTAAAAATGAGCATTTTAAGGCTACGTTCACATTAACGTTGCGCGCCGCTGCGTCGGCGACGCAACGCACGACGCACAAAAAAACGCGCGCAAACGCACGCAAAAATGCTGCGTTTTGCGACGCGTGCGTCGTTTTTTGACGAAAATCGGACGCAAGAAAAATGCAACTTGTTGCATTTTCTTGCGTCCGACGCTTGCATCGGAAACGACGCACGTGTCGGAAAACGCAACAAAAAAACGCACGCGTCCCCCATGTTAAACATAGGGGCGCGTCGCCGCTGCGTCGCCGACGCAACAGCGACGCACATTAGCGGAACGCTAATGTGAACGTAGCCTAATTCATATGCAAATGAGGTGTTATGTTAAGTGCTCTGGGTGTGACAGAGAACATAATGTGCCACTGCACCAGGTTGTTTTCCCACCCAGCACCAGCCTAATTGACAGTTTACTGTCCGATTTCATTGCCCGTTGCCTGATGTTGCAAAGACAGTGAGCTGTCAATCAAGCTAAAGAGGCTTGTGTGGTGCTGAGCAAAAAACCAACTTCCAGAAGCAGAAGCTTGGTTGGTGCCTTTTTATGGCCAGAGCACTTAATGTCTAATTTACATATGAATTAAATGCTAATTTCTAGGGAATGCAGGAACAGATAAAAGATAGAAAGGTGTCAATGCATTTATATTTCAATGAACTGCCCATATATTCTTTTGGGTAGGGTTTGTTCTGGAATTTCAGTTACCCGTTAAAAAAACCACAAAAATAAATAAATAAATAAATAACATGCTAATTTCTAGAGAATGAAGCAACAGATAGAAGATACAAAAGGTGTCAATGGAGTTATATTTCAAAAACCTTCCATATATGCTTTTTGGTACGGTTTGATCTGAAATAACAAATACCAATTAATAAACCGCAAAACTAAATAAATAAAACTAAAAATTTAATTTGACAACATTTTTTAACTTTTAAAACCGAAGTCTTCTTTTGCCAAAATTAAATACATCTAACAAAGTGTAAATGGAGATACAAATGAATAAACATTAACGTTTTTCTGCATTTGCCTTAAAGATTTCAACTTCTAACAAAGCAAATTTAGTACGTTATGGTGATCCGCTAGCAAATCCTCCACAGGCTGCAATCTACAACATGACCACTAGGTGGGTGACACACATAGATACAATTTTATACAAGTAACTCCTAACAGAATAACGCAAAATCCTTTTTTATAGTCTGGTCATCTTACTCCTCTGGGTGTGTTGAGCTAAGAAGAAGGATAAGGATATACACTTTAGTATATGGTGAATGTCCCAATGCATCATCCATACATGCTCCATGCATGTACATGTCAATAAAGACAATTTTCATTCAATCTAATGATGACTTGTCATAATATATTGTAACATTGTGAGACATATACATTTGAATGTTAAGAAAAAGCGATATAGCGTGTCAAGGATAACAGTTGGGGGAGGGTCGCACAGATCAAGCCACTGTCACCAGTTGTCAAGGGAATGCAACTCTGCTTCCTCCAATCATCAGGGCAATTACGCAATTGACTGGCGAGTGATGGACGAGGCCACGGCTGCTTCCAATACTAGGTCGGTTATTGGGGAGCTCACAGTGAGCATATGGTGTATACACCTCCAATTCCAGCTCTTGGTACATATATATATATATATGTGTGTACCCCGATACGATCACTACAAAACTCCACAACATAAAAAAAGGAACCAGTACTAGCTGCCACCATGAATCGTTCATACAGGCCAATTAGACTCTCATTATGGGTAATGTATGGTTTCAGGGGTGCGGTTTACAGAACAAGAGGAACAGAGCTAATACATTTAATCTGGAAAGGTAGGCAGCGTTCATAAAAAAAATATTTTAAAATGATATAAAAAGGGAACAAAACAATATGATACCAAGTTACATAGGCAAATATGTTCCATTTTCTGGTGAAAGTTAGTGGTAGTGATAAGATGTCATCACTAGTGATGGACGAACCCCCGATGTTCGGGATCGGCAGGTTCGCTCAAGTTTTTTGTAAAGTCCGAGTTCAGGTTCGGAGATGACATGAACTTGAATCCGAACCCCAAACTCAGATTTTACATACTGTATATGGGATGGGGAGGGGAGCTGTAAAAAAAAGCAGAAAATTAATAATAAACATTATAATTATACTTACCTGTCCAGCGACACATCCTCCCGTCCCGCTGTCTCCCGGCCGCATCTGCTGGCAGTATTCACTGCACTAGGCAGTCTTCAGCTTTTTCTGGCAGTGTCCGTGCGGTGAAGGTAATGAGCGGCCGCAGAAGAAGATGCGGCCGGGAGAGAGCGGGACGGGAGGACCTGTCGCTGGACAGGTAAGTATAATTATAATGTTTATTATCAATGTTTTGCTTCTTTTTACAGCCTGAACTGGACTCGAACTGTAACACCGGTTTCCCATGGAAACCCATGTTCGGGACCGTGTGAACGAACACTGTGAGTTCGGTATGGTCCCGAACTTTATAGTTCGGGTTCGCCCATCCCTAGTCATCACAAATCAGAATATCTTAAAGTGAGTGCACCATGCAAAAGTGGACCTTGCCAAAAAAATGGTAAAAAGTACATTTCAGGGCAAAAGTTTGGACACCCCTGTTCATTGAATGGTTTTCCAGATTCAAGCTGAAGGCAACAAAACTACAAAGGAACACGTGTGTAAACAAGAAGTAATTAAACTTGTGAGGCAAATGATAATATGTGTCCACGTTACTAACTTTGGCCAATTACTGCTGATGCTGCACACACAAACTGGAATACAAAAATGTTTAAACACAGGTTGCAGTGTAACAAAAATAGGTAAAAAGTCAAGGTGGTGAATACTTTTGCCAAACAGCTGTCTATGGCTTTCGAAGTAAAAATTACTTGTTCAGTCTTTTAAACATATTTTAACTGCTTCAGGTTTCCAAAGAAACCAAGCAATAAAAATAAGTGACCAGATCATTATTCAGGTGGTTTCCGCTCTGAAAACGCTCTGTACTTTATAATATAAGTTGTAAGGCTCTAAAGACGACCAAAAGACGCCTGGGCATCTTTTTGAGAATTTTGCCAGTGTTTTTGCTTTAAGCAGTTTCTTTATTTTTGTTTAGGGTTATTATTGGCTGGAGTTAAAAAATTGACCGGAAAAGGACAGCAAAAAAAAGACATCAAGAAAATGCTCAATAAAAATACACGTGGCCAAAAAATGGTAAAAATCCACTCAGGAAATGGCCCAAAAAACACTAAAAAATTTGCTATTAGTAACAAGTGCTGGCATTTCCTGAAACGTCTTTCTCTTGATGTCCAGTTTCACTCGTAGTACAGAATTCCTCGCTATTGGCCATTGTTCTAATCTGGTGATCTGTCCTAGCAGAGGACCACTTCCGTCTACCTTTGCTGTCATTCCTGCTCTTTATAGTTCTCCTAATCACGTGGAATGTTGGACAATGCTGACATCTTGGCATGAGTGATAAACCAAGGTCTCGCAGTTCAAGGATTCTGTCCCTCTTAGTTTGTGATAAGTGGCGATAACTGGCAGGTCGATGATCTGGATGGCATCTGAGAATCATCCCACAAGACATGTGCAACATATTTAATGAAACCCAGTTGCAAAAATGAATTTTTAGCACAAAAATAGATTAATTTCAGTTAATAAAAAGTCTAGGAAAGTTTTCATTTTTTTTAAATGTAATCTGTTTGCGATGCTGCAGAGTAGTTTAAACATTACTGACAATAACTTACATCTACCGGTATATTAGTTATCATGTAAAATACATACATGCTAGCCACCTTAGGGAGAGACCCAAGTTGGGCTAAATGTAGCGGGACGAAAGAGACCGAAAAGCCCTCTACTTAAAGGAAATACATAGTGGATGCTTTCCTGAAACGGAAAGTACTTGCAAGCAGCATAATACAAAGAATAGCAGGTTTACCCAGAATCCTTTGCAGTAGGCGGAGCTATGCAAATCATCTCTTTCCACCCCTGTCTAATCCACAGCGCTTGGAATCGCCAAGCGTGCAATGCTGCGGATTAGTTTCTAAATTTACACAGCCAACCAATTCCTACCTGTGGACACGTGTTTCGGGCTTTAGGCCCTCATCAGCACAGGGCTGGAATTGGTTGGCTGTATGGAGTGGGGCTCGGTGAGCAAGCGATACATACATGCTAGCCACCTTAGGGAGAGACCCAAGTTGGGCTAAATGTAGCGGGACGAAAGAGACCGAAAAGCCCTCTACTTAAAGGAAATACATAGTGGATGCTTTCCTGAAACGGAAAGTACTTGCAAGCAGCATAATACAAAGAATAGCAGGTTTACCCAGAATCCTTTGCAGTAGGCGGAGCTATGCAAATCATCTCTTTCCACCCCTGTCTAATCCACAGCGCTTGGAATCGCCAAGCGTGCAATGCTGCGGATTAGTTTCTAAATTTACACAGCCAACCAATTCCTACCTGTGGACACGTGTTTCGGGCTTTAGGCCCTCATCAGCACAGGGCTGGAATTGGTTGGCTGTATGGAGTGGGGCTCGGTGAGCAAGCGATACATACATGCTAGCCACCTTAGGGAGAGACCCAAGTTGGGCTAAATGTAGCGGGACGAAAGAGACCGAAAAGCCCTCTACTTAAAGGAAATACATAGTGGATGCTTTCCTGAAACGGAAAGTACTTGCAAGCAGCATAATACAAAGAATAGCAGGTTTACCCAGAATCCTTTGCAGTAGGCGGAGCTATGCAAATCATCTCTTTCCACCCCTGTCTAATCCACAGCGCTTGGAATCGCCAAGCGTGCAATGCTGCGGATTAGTTTCTAAATTTACACAGCCAACCAATTCCTACCTGTGGACACGTGTTTCGGGCTTTAGGCCCTCATCAGCACAGGGCTGGAATTGGTTGGCTGTATGGAGTGGGGCTCGGTGAGCAAGCGATACATACATGCTAGCCACCTTAGGGAGAGACCCAAGTTGGGCTAAATGTAGCGGGACGAAAGAGACCGAAAAGCCCTCTACTTAAAGGAAATACATAGTGGATGCTTTCCTGAAACGGAAAGTACTTGCAAGCAGCATAATACAAAGAATAGCAGGTTTACCCAGAATCCTTTGCAGTAGGCGGAGCTATGCAAATCATCTCTTTCCACCCCTGTCTAATCCACAGCGCTTGGAATCGCCAAGCGTGCAATGCTGCGGATTAGTTTCTAAATTTACACAGCCAACCAATTCCTACCTGTGGACACGTGTTTCGGGCTTTAGGCCCTCATCAGCACAGGGCTGGAATTGGTTGGCTGTATGGAGTGGGGCTCGGTGAGCAAGCGATACATACATGCTAGCCACCTTAGGGAGAGACCCAAGTTGGGCTAAATGTAGCGGGACGAAAGAGACCGAAAAGCCCTCTACTTAAAGGAAATACATAGTGGATGCTTTCCTGAAACGGAAAGTACTTGCAAGCAGCATAATACAAAGAATAGCAGGTTTACCCAGAATCCTTTGCAGTAGGCGGAGCTATGCAAATCATCTCTTTCCACCCCTGTCTAATCCACAGCGCTTGGAATCGCCAAGCGTGCAATGCTGCGGATTAGTTTCTAAATTTACACAGCCAACCAATTCCTACCTGTGGACACGTGTTTCGGGCTTTAGGCCCTCATCAGCACAGGGCTGGAATTGGTTGGCTGTATGGAGTGGGGCTCGGTGAGCAAGCGATACATACATGCTAGCCACCTTAGGGAGAGACCCAAGTTGGGCTAAATGTAGCGGGACGAAAGAGACCGAAAAGCCCTCTACTTAAAGGAAATACATAGTGGATGCTTTCCTGAAACGGAAAGTACTTGCAAGCAGCATAATACAAAGAATAGCAGGTTTACCCAGAATCCTTTGCAGTAGGCGGAGCTATGCAAATCATCTCTTTCCACCCCTGTCTAATCCACAGCGCTTGGAATCGCCAAGCGTGCAATGCTGCGGATTAGTTTCTAAATTTACACAGCCAACCAATTCCTACCTGTGGACACGTGTTTCGGGCTTTAGGCCCTCATCAGCACAGGGCTGGAATTGGTTGGCTGTATGGAGTGGGGCTCGGTGAGCAAGCGATACATACATGCTAGCCACCTTAGGGAGAGACCCAAGTTGGGCTAAATGTAGCGGGACGAAAGAGACCGAAAAGCCCTCTACTTAAAGGAAATACATAGTGGATGCTTTCCTGAAACGGAAAGTACTTGCAAGCAGCATAATACAAAGAATAGCAGGTTTACCCAGAATCCTTTGCAGTAGGCGGAGCTATGCAAATCATCTCTTTCCACCCCTGTCTAATCCACAGCGCTTGGAATCGCCAAGCGTGCAATGCTGCGGATTAGTTTCTAAATTTACACAGCCAACCAATTCCTACCTGTGGACACGTGTTTCGGGCTTTAGGCCCTCATCAGCACAGGGCTGGAATTGGTTGGCTGTATGGAGTGGGGCTCGGTGAGCAAGCGATACATACATGCTAGCCACCTTAGGGAGAGACCCAAGTTGGGCTAAATGTAGCGGGACGAAAGAGACCGAAAAGCCCTCTACTTAAAGGAAATACATAGTGGATGCTTTCCTGAAACGGAAAGTACTTGCAAGCAGCATAATACAAAGAATAGCAGGTTTACCCAGAATCCTTTGCAGTAGGCGGAGCTATGCAAATCATCTCTTTCCACCCCTGTCTAATCCACAGCGCTTGGAATCGCCAAGCGTGCAATGCTGCGGATTAGTTTCTAAATTTACACAGCCAACCAATTCCTACCTGTGGACACGTGTTTCGGGCTTTAGGCCCTCATCAGCACAGGGCTGGAATTGGTTGGCTGTATGGAGTGGGGCTCGGTGAGCAAGCGATACATACATGCTAGCCACCTTAGGGAGAGACCCAAGTTGGGCTAAATGTAGCGGGACGAAAGAGACCGAAAAGCCCTCTACTTAAAGGAAATACATAGTGGATGCTTTCCTGAAACGGAAAGTACTTGCAAGCAGCATAATACAAAGAATAGCAGGTTTACCCAGAATCCTTTGCAGTAGGCGGAGCTATGCAAATCATCTCTTTCCACCCCTGTCTAATCCACAGCGCTTGGAATCGCCAAGCGTGCAATGCTGCGGATTAGTTTCTAAATTTACACAGCCAACCAATTCCTACCTGTGGACACGTGTTTCGGGCTTTAGGCCCTCATCAGCACAGGGCTGGAATTGGTTGGCTGTATGGAGTGGGGCTCGGTGAGCAAGCGATACATACATGCTAGCCACCTTAGGGAGAGACCCAAGTTGGGCTAAATGTAGCGGGACGAAAGAGACCGAAAAGCCCTCTACTTAAAGGAAATACATAGTGGATGCTTTCCTGAAACGGAAAGTACTTGCAAGCAGCATAATACAAAGAATAGCAGGTTTACCCAGAATCCTTTGCAGTAGGCGGAGCTATGCAAATCATCTCTTTCCACCCCTGTCTAATCCACAGCGCTTGGAATCGCCAAGCGTGCAATGCTGCGGATTAGTTTCTAAATTTACACAGCCAACCAATTCCTACCTGTGGACACGTGTTTCGGGCTTTAGGCCCTCATCAGCACAGGGCTGGAATTGGTTGGCTGTATGGAGTGGGGCTCGGTGAGCAAGCGATACATACATGCTAGCCACCTTAGGGAGAGACCCAAGTTGGGCTAAATGTAGCGGGACGAAAGAGACCGAAAAGCCCTCTACTTAAAGGAAATACATAGTGGATGCTTTCCTGAAACGGAAAGTACTTGCAAGCAGCATAATACAAAGAATAGCAGGTTTACCCAGAATCCTTTGCAGTAGGCGGAGCTATGCAAATCATCTCTTTCCACCCCTGTCTAATCCACAGCGCTTGGAATCGCCAAGCGTGCAATGCTGCGGATTAGTTTCTAAATTTACACAGCCAACCAATTCCTACCTGTGGACACGTGTTTCGGGCTTTAGGCCCTCATCAGCACAGGGCTGGAATTGGTTGGCTGTATGGAGTGGGGCTCGGTGAGCAAGCGATACATACATGCTAGCCACCTTAGGGAGAGACCCAAGTTGGGCTAAATGTAGCGGGACGAAAGAGACCGAAAAGCCCTCTACTTAAAGGAAATACATAGTGGATGCTTTCCTGAAACGGAAAGTACTTGCAAGCAGCATAATACAAAGAATAGCAGGTTTACCCAGAATCCTTTGCAGTAGGCGGAGCTATGCAAATCATCTCTTTCCACCCCTGTCTAATCCACAGCGCTTGGAATCGCCAAGCGTGCAATGCTGCGGATTAGTTTCTAAATTTACACAGCCAACCAATTCCTACCTGTGGACACGTGTTTCGGGCTTTAGGCCCTCATCAGCACAGGGCTGGAATTGGTTGGCTGTATGGAGTGGGGCTCGGTGAGCAAGCGATACATACATGCTAGCCACCTTAGGGAGAGACCCAAGTTGGGCTAAATGTAGCGGGACGAAAGAGACCGAAAAGCCCTCTACTTAAAGGAAATACATAGTGGATGCTTTCCTGAAACGGAAAGTACTTGCAAGCAGCATAATACAAAGAATAGCAGGTTTACCCAGAATCCTTTGCAGTAGGCGGAGCTATGCAAATCATCTCTTTCCACCCCTGTCTAATCCACAGCGCTTGGAATCGCCAAGCGTGCAATGCTGCGGATTAGTTTCTAAATTTACACAGCCAACCAATTCCTACCTGTGGACACGTGTTTCGGGCTTTAGGCCCTCATCAGCACAGGGCTGGAATTGGTTGGCTGTATGGAGTGGGGCTCGGTGAGCAAGCGATACATACATGCTAGCCACCTTAGGGAGAGACCCAAGTTGGGCTAAATGTAGCGGGACGAAAGAGACCGAAAAGCCCTCTACTTAAAGGAAATACATAGTGGATGCTTTCCTGAAACGGAAAGTACTTGCAAGCAGCATAATACAAAGAATAGCAGGTTTACCCAGAATCCTTTGCAGTAGGCGGAGCTATGCAAATCATCTCTTTCCACCCCTGTCTAATCCACAGCGCTTGGAATCGCCAAGCGTGCAATGCTGCGGATTAGTTTCTAAATTTACACAGCCAACCAATTCCTACCTGTGGACACGTGTTTCGGGCTTTAGGCCCTCATCAGCACAGGGCTGGAATTGGTTGGCTGTATGGAGTGGGGCTCGGTGAGCAAGCGATACATACATGCTAGCCACCTTAGGGAGAGACCCAAGTTGGGCTAAATGTAGCGGGACGAAAGAGACCGAAAAGCCCTCTACTTAAAGGAAATACATAGTGGATGCTTTCCTGAAACGGAAAGTACTTGCAAGCAGCATAATACAAAGAATAGCAGGTTTACCCAGAATCCTTTGCAGTAGGCGGAGCTATGCAAATCATCTCTTTCCACCCCTGTCTAATCCACAGCGCTTGGAATCGCCAAGCGTGCAATGCTGCGGATTAGTTTCTAAATTTACACAGCCAACCAATTCCTACCTGTGGACACGTGTTTCGGGCTTTAGGCCCTCATCAGCACAGGGCTGGAATTGGTTGGCTGTATGGAGTGGGGCTCGGTGAGCAAGCGATACATACATGCTAGCCACCTTAGGGAGAGACCCAAGTTGGGCTAAATGTAGCGGGACGAAAGAGACCGAAAAGCCCTCTACTTAAAGGAAATACATAGTGGATGCTTTCCTGAAACGGAAAGTACTTGCAAGCAGCATAATACAAAGAATAGCAGGTTTACCCAGAATCCTTTGCAGTAGGCGGAGCTATGCAAATCATCTCTTTCCACCCCTGTCTAATCCACAGCGCTTGGAATCGCCAAGCGTGCAATGCTGCGGATTAGTTTCTAAATTTACACAGCCAACCAATTCCTACCTGTGGACACGTGTTTCGGGCTTTAGGCCCTCATCAGCACAGGGCTGGAATTGGTTGGCTGTATGGAGTGGGGCTCGGTGAGCAAGCGATACATACATGCTAGCCACCTTAGGGAGAGACCCAAGTTGGGCTAAATGTAGCGGGACGAAAGAGACCGAAAAGCCCTCTACTTAAAGGAAATACATAGTGGATGCTTTCCTGAAACGGAAAGTACTTGCAAGCAGCATAATACAAAGAATAGCAGGTTTACCCAGAATCCTTTGCAGTAGGCGGAGCTATGCAAATCATCTCTTTCCACCCCTGTCTAATCCACAGCGCTTGGAATCGCCAAGCGTGCAATGCTGCGGATTAGTTTCTAAATTTACACAGCCAACCAATTCCTACCTGTGGACACGTGTTTCGGGCTTTAGGCCCTCATCAGCACAGGGCTGGAATTGGTTGGCTGTATGGAGTGGGGCTCGGTGAGCAAGCGATACATACATGCTAGCCACCTTAGGGAGAGACCCAAGTTGGGCTAAATGTAGCGGGACGAAAGAGACCGAAAAGCCCTCTACTTAAAGGAAATACATAGTGGATGCTTTCCTGAAACGGAAAGTACTTGCAAGCAGCATAATACAAAGAATAGCAGGTTTACCCAGAATCCTTTGCAGTAGGCGGAGCTATGCAAATCATCTCTTTCCACCCCTGTCTAATCCACAGCGCTTGGAATCGCCAAGCGTGCAATGCTGCGGATTAGTTTCTAAATTTACACAGCCAACCAATTCCTACCTGTGGACACGTGTTTCGGGCTTTAGGCCCTCATCAGCACAGGGCTGGAATTGGTTGGCTGTATGGAGTGGGGCTCGGTGAGCAAGCGATACATACATGCTAGCCACCTTAGGGAGAGACCCAAGTTGGGCTAAATGTAGCGGGACGAAAGAGACCGAAAAGCCCTCTACTTAAAGGAAATACATAGTGGATGCTTTCCTGAAACGGAAAGTACTTGCAAGCAGCATAATACAAAGAATAGCAGGTTTACCCAGAATCCTTTGCAGTAGGCGGAGCTATGCAAATCATCTCTTTCCACCCCTGTCTAATCCACAGCGCTTGGAATCGCCAAGCGTGCAATGCTGCGGATTAGTTTCTAAATTTACACAGCCAACCAATTCCTGCCTGTGGACACGTGTTTCGGGCTTTAGGCCCTCATCAGCACAGGGCTGGAATTGGTTGGCTGTATGGAGTGGGGCTCGGTGAGCAAGCGATACATACATGCTAGCCACCTTAGGGAGAGACCCAAGTTGGGCTAAATGTAGCGGGACGAAAGAGACCGAAAAGCCCTCTACTTAAAGGAAATACATAGTGGATGCTTTCCTGAAACGGAAAGTACTTGCAAGCAGCATAATACAAAGAATAGCAGGTTTACCCAGAATCCTTTGCAGTAGGCGGAGCTATGCAAATCATCTCTTTCCACCCCTGTCTAATCCACAGCGCTTGGAATCGCCAAGCGTGCAATGCTGCGGATTAGTTTCTAAATTTACACAGCCAACCAATTCCTACCTGTGGACACGTGTTTCGGGCTTTAGGCCCTCATCAGCACAGGGCTGGAATTGGTTGGCTGTATGGAGTGGGGCTCGGTGAGCAAGCGATACATACATGCTAGCCACCTTAGGGAGAGACCCAAGTTGGGCTAAATGTAGCGGGACGAAAGAGACCGAAAAGCCCTCTACTTAAAGGAAATACATAGTGGATGCTTTCCTGAAACGGAAAGTACTTGCAAGCAGCATAATACAAAGAATAGCAGGTTTACCCAGAATCCTTTGCAGTAGGCGGAGCTATGCAAATCATCTCTTTCCACCCCTGTCTAATCCACAGCGCTTGGAAATTATATAATATACTCGTTTGTTTTTGGAAGATAGCATTGTCCAGCATTGTACAAGGAAAAGAGCGAAGTGAATGGATCCAAGGAAAATTGACTTTGAGTCGAATTTTCTGACGTTTCTTGAGAACTTGAACCCTTTTAGATTTGATTAGCAAGTATCGCAAAAAAAAATGGCATTATTTCCTACTCCTCTTTCTCTCTCTAGTTCCTTACAAATCTTAGGATCCGATGCAGCAAAGCTTTAATGCTAGAATTCTGGAGTAAAAGCTTTGAAAAATTGCAAAATGTAGGCTCGTCCGGGAAATTTAGTGAATTCTGGCTTTCTATTTTCTTTGAGCTCTGACAAAATGATACGAGCTGGGGTGGGATGGGGTCTTGACAACTCCCCTATAATCAAATTCACAAGAGCAGTGGCACTTATTTTGCCATAAATGTTACTCCAGCAGGGGCTGGAGTAGGATTGGCGAGCCGCACACAGAGTTGACCACCAGTCAATCGCCTGTCCGTGAATGAGGAGCGTCTGATTCCAGCACATTTCATCAAGACCGGCGTGAACAATGATGGTCTTGATGAATCAGACTCCAAAAGTGTTGCATGTACAGTATTTTCCTAGCAATTACAAACGTACCAATAATGTGATATACAGCTAATATATTCGATAAGAATCCATTTTTTTGTGAAAATTTGTTGAATTTGGTGAAATCCACAATTTCAAATAAAATAAACCACTTCCTTGGAATGTAGACTTTTTATGTGTCTGTGTGTTTTATAAGCCCTGAAAGTAATTGCTTGCCTCTGAATGAAAAGAGCCTTATAAATAAGTGAGTAAAATAAATCTAAAGCCTCCAATAATCAAAAATCAATAAATAAAGAAAAATAGGATATTGCAGTGATTGAAGCCTCTTCCCAGACTAAAATAGCTGTTAGCAGAGAACAAAAGAAGGCATTTAGTGATGACGAGTGAATAGACTCGTTACTCGAGATTTCTCGAGCATGCTCGGGGGTCGTCCGAGCATTTTTTAGTGCTCGGAGATTTAGTTTTTCTTGCCACAGCTGAATGATTTACATCTGTTAGCCAGCATAAGTACATGTGGGGATTCCCTAGCAGTAAGGGCAACCCCCACATGAACTTATGCTGGCTAACAGATGTAAATCATTCAGCTGTGGCCAGAAAAACTAAATCTCCGAGCAATAAAAAATACTCGGAGGACCCCCGAGCGTGCTCCAGAAATCTTGAGTAACGAGTATATTCACTCATCACTAAAGGCATTCTGTTGTTCAATAAATGTAGAGAAGATAAAATTTGACCCTTTAATACTAATGTTTCACCCATTGGGAATACACAAGGGCTACAAGAAGCCAATTGCATCTGGATACACACAAAGAAATGACAGGTAAAACCTTCTCATCATTCACATGGGAACAATTAGTCACAGAACTTGCTGCGAGCATTCACCACGATGTGTTCATACTGGGTCCGGGCGGATCTGTAGCTGTAAGCTATTCTCCAGGCAGGGACACAGCTAACATTGAAAGTGACCACCTGTCAGATCAGGGTCTTCACACCTGCCTATCACTTTGGCCTTGATGAATGTTGATTTTGAAGCACATATGTAAACTGGCCTTCTTTAAAGAGGATCTGTTACTTGCCAAAAACTTGTATTTGTTTAACCTGATGAAAATGCTGATGTTCTCCTGAATCCGGTGATGTGTTAATATTGTTCCTGCTCCTCTCCGTTCCTGAGATATGGCCCCTTCTTCTCTGTATGTGAGCCCATTCTTTTTAGTTAAGTTGGCGTGGTCCTCAAGACTTCTCCATGCTCATGTTCTTGAGGACCACACCAAATTCGCTAAGGCAAGAGGGGGCCATAAATCAGGAATGGAGAGGAGCATTAAGAAAAGAAAAAGAGTGCCGGATCCAAGAAAACGGTGGAAATTTTTTCACCAGGTAAGAACATTAATATATACTTATGGCAAGTGATGGATCCTTTTTAATTTGTAGTCCCAACTGGGCTTGTTAAACACGTCTCCTTGAAAAGAATTAAAAAGTTTCTACAATTCCAAATAAGTTCAACTATTTTAAGAGCCTTAAAAAACAACTTTCCGTTTGCTGAAGAATTGACAGGAGGCATTAGAGAGATAGTTTTCTTCAAAAGAGAGTAATGACTGCATTGTCTTGAAGATTCCTACTGGTGGGTTCTCTAATCTAACGAGTGCTTTCCATAGTTGGCAGCTGATAAGAGCTATTACATAATCTGTAAGAGATGGTTCTATTGAGATCAATTTCTATCTCTGGGAGAGACCTAATTTGCATACCTTTTAAAGACCTCCTACACTGACAGTCCGTCCACAAAGCTGTGTCAAGGGCTACATGAAGAGTTAGTACTCATATCCGCTGTCTGTAGACAGCTTGTTTGGCTCCGATCCTAGTCATGTTGCAAGTTTTATTAGAAGGTTAGCTATTGACTTATAGCTGCATCCAATAGATGGCACAAATGTGATAGTTTTCTTTCTGTCTGGCAGAACCCTGATTTTCATACCTTTTTCTTGTAGCACAAGGCCAATAAGGGTATGTGTCCATCAACCGGAGTTGCTGTGGTTTGGCCCTCTAGAAATCCCATGTCCACTATGCATCCACAGACTCCTACGGCTCACCAGCAGAGACAGACATGCAGCATGTCTTTCCAGACTGCAGAGTGTCAATTTTTCTTGGGGAGACGCTGTCTGTCTTTCTGTCTGTCTGTCACGGATATTCATTGGTCACGACCTCTGTCTGTCATGGACATCCAAGTCGCTGATTGTTCGTGGCAAAACCACCACTACCATTACCACAACCAATCAGCGACGGCGGTAGTCTGGCAGCGAAATGGCCTCTGCTTTACTGCCCTGCAGTCAGCGCTGAGCGCTCACACAGGGTTAATGCCAGAGTTAAAGGACCGTGGTGTAATGGAATCCGTTAACGCAGCTATTAACCCTGTGTGACTAACTTTTTACTATTGATGCTGGTATGCAGCATCAATAGTAAAACGATCTAATGTTACAAATAATAATAATTTAAAAAAAAAGGTTATTCTCACCCGCCGACGTCGCCTGCTGTGCAAGTGGCAGGTTCCGGTGCCAATGATGCTATGCAAGAAGGACATGCCATGACATCACGGTCATGTGACAGCGATGTCATCACAGGTCCTGCGCTCATGCCAACCCTGGGACCGGAAGCTGCCGTGTGCACCGCACACAGGCGCCAGGACTTCAAGGGGCCTTCGGAAGGTGAGTATATGTTTATTTTTTATTTTAAGTTGTTTTTAACCACGCATATAGTGCCCATATTGCGTGGGCTCTGTTATATACTACATCTCTGTGCAATATACAACGTGACTGTGCAATATACAACGTGACTGTCCAATATACTACGTGCTCTGTGCTTTATACTACGTATCAGTGCAATATACTATGTGGCTGTGTCGGTTCTGTTATATACTATATCGCCTGTGCAATATACTACGTAGCTCTGTTATATACTACATGGCAGTGCAATATACTATGATATACAATGTGGCTATGTTATATATTACGTGGCTCTGCTATATACTACGTGGCTGACCAATATACTACGTACCTGTGCAATACACTATGTAGCTGTGCAATACACTACGTGGCTATGTTATATACTAAGTGGCTGTGTTATATACTTTGTAACTCTGTTATATACTACGTCGATTGTGTTATATACTACGTCACTGTGCAATATAGTACATAGCCTGTGCTATATACTACCTATATATTCTAGAATACCAATACGCTAAAATCGGGCCACCATCTAGTTACCTATAATTCAGTTAATCCATAATATCAAATCCCTTCACGTAAAAAAAAATCACCCAACTAAATGGCATCAATGTATCTAAATCGAACTGTCCAATCCTACACTTCATTCAATAGCTGCAGCGACTTCCACCCCTCCCTTATTTGGGCAGAAAATGGTGCTCAAAAAAGCCAAACAATACAATCCAATTAGACAGGAGCTTCCCTTCATCTTTTTAGTATATAGTTAAGACTGTAATAGAGTTAAAAAGAGTCCAGGATAAAAGTTAGCATTGTTTAAAAAACTTGCAAACTTGAAAAAGAATTTAATGTTCGAAACGCGTCGATTTTTGTGATTCAAGTGATCATGTTCGCTTTTCCTGTTTTTCTTCAGCGCTGCGAATGGTGGAGCTATGGCATCAACCTACAATGATCTGGACTTTCACAAGATTCCATTCACCCGGCGAACCTGAAAATCGCTAACCTGGTGAACTTGCTAAGGCTGCATAGCAAATTTTGTCAAATGGTGTATTATGTTTATCAGTCAGAGAACAGTTGTGTACAGATCACAAGAACTATAATTATGCCAAATATACCATTATTTTTTCCCTTAATGTGAAATACTGAAGGTGTTATCTAGCCCCATGACAATGGTCATGACAGAGAAGGGGGCTGGCTTAGTCAATAAAATGAGAAGTTAGCCAGGGCTTACTGTTCTAAGTGGAGTGGCCAAACCCCAGATGAAATAGCAATCTGATGATCAGGGAATCTGGCATAATTAAACTACATTCGTAAGTTATATAATTTACTCTTTAAAGCTCATTTATGTTTTTATAGTGTGCTATATAAACTCATTAAGGCTAGCATTATAGGTACTGGGACCTGACCAGACTACTCGCACTCATACAGGTAATAGCAGTACACCATGGTATATGCTGTTCACTAATATAGAAGGATTTCTAAAATCTCATAAAACTCTGTTGAAAAGTTTTGTGCTTTACATTGTATTTGTATACGAGGCAGTTTATACATTTTTAATAATTCACAGTTTATTACACCACTATTTTGAGGTTTAGTAAACTGTTATTTTCCTATTATAACTGTTTTAATCTTCCCAGTATCCAGCATAGACTTTTCCTATACCATCAGTGAGAATAAAATTCAATAATTATAGATGTCTTCTCAAGACAAATAGCCACAAACAACATTTAAGAAGTTCATTAACTAATCAATATGCTACATCCCTAATTACAGAAGCCCCATCGGCTTACACTTTAGAATCCATATAAATTGCTAAATTATCTTTCAAGAAATGAAAGCTTGTGGAGAGAATATGGTAAACAAGGTAAAATATATGCGCGGCCTAGATTCCACAAAGGTTTGTTCGGCGATCGTATTTGCGTAGCAGTCCCTGCTATACAGTGGGGCAAAAAAGTATTTAGTCAGTCAGCAATAGTGCAAGTTCCACCACTTAAAAAGATGAGAGGCGTCTGTAATTTACATCATAGGTAGACCTCAACTATGGGAGACAAACTGAGAAAAAAAAATCCAGAAAATCACATTGTCTGTTTTTTTATCATTTTTTTTGCATATTATCGTGGAAAATAAGTATTTGGTCAGAAACAAACAATCAAGATTTCTGGCTCTCACAGACCTGTAACTTCTTCTTTAAGAGTCTCCTCTTTCCTCCACTCATTACCTGTAGTAATGGCACCTGTTTAAACTTGTTATCAGTATGAAAAGACACCTGTGCACACCCTCAAACAGTCTGACTCCAAACTCCACTATGGTGAAGACCAAAGAGCTGTCAAAGGACACCAGAAACAAAATTGTAGCCCTGCACCAGGCTGGGAAGACTGAATCTGCAATAGCCAACCAGCTTGGAGTGAAGAAGTCAACAGTGGGAGCAATAATTAGAAAATGGAAGACATACAAGACCACTGATAATCTCCCTCGATCTGTGGCTCCACGCAAAATCCCACCCCGTGGGGTCAGAATGATCACAAGAACGGTGAGCAAAAATCCCAGAACCACGCGGGGGGACCTAGTGAATGAACTGCAGAGAGCTGGGACCAATGTAACAAGGCCTACCATAAGTAACACACTACGCCACCATGGACTCAGATCCTGCAGTGCCAAACGTGTCCCACTGCTTAAGCCAGTACATGTCCGGGCCTGTCTGAAGTTTGCTAGAGAGCATTTGGATGATCCAGAGGAGTTTTGGGAGAATGTCCTATGGTCTGATGAAACCAAACTGGAACTGTTTGGTAGAAACACAACTTGTCGTGTTTGGAGGAAAAAGAATACTGAGTTGCATCCATCAAACACCATAACTACTGTAAAGCATGGTGGTGGAAACATCATGCTTTGGGGCTGTTTCTCTGCAAAGGAGCCAGGACGACTGATCCGGGTACATGAAAGAATGAATGGGGCCATGTATCGTGAGATTTTGAGTGCAAACCTCCTTCCATCAGCAAGGGCATTGAAGATGTAACGTGGCTGGGTCTTTCAACATGACAATGATCCAAAGCACACCGCCAGGGCAACGAAGGAGTGGCTTCGTAAGAAGCATTTCAAGGTCCTGGAGTGGCCTAGCCAGTCTCCAGATCTCAACCCTATAGAAAACCTTTGGAGGGAGTTGAAAGTCCGTGTTGCCAAGCGAAAAGCCAAAAACATCACTGCTCTAGAGGAGATCTGCATGGAGGAATGGGCCAACATACCAACAACAGTGTGTGGCAACCTTGTGAAGACTTACAGAAAACGTTTGACCTCTGTCATTGCCAACAAAGGATATATTACAAAGTATTGAGATGAAATTTTGTTTCTGACCAAATACTTATTTTCCACCATAATATGCAAATAAAATGATAAAAAAACAGACAATGTGATTTTCTGGATTTTTTTTTCTCAGTTTGTCTCCCATAGTTGAGGTCTACCTATGATGTAAATTACAGACGCCTCTCATCTTTTTAAGTGGTGGAACTTGCACTATTGCTGACTGACTAAATACTTTTTGCCCCACTGTAACTTTTATGTAGATTTTACTAAAAACTGTTGTTTTGCATTTCATGGTATTATTGAGATAAATGGAACTGCCTACAGGGCACATTATTGTAAAAATAATTGGATCCTATTAACCCTTTTGATATTACTATTTGAGATCTTTCTGATCTAAACACTCCATTAAATTTTAGAAGTTTAATTAGAACTTGCAATGGACACTCCATGTTTAGATTTCAGACTGGAAAAGGAGTACTTGTCACCCTGCAGCAGCCGGGCGATCATATGTGCCCGCTACTAAAGGGAATGAATATTCACTGCTCTCCACTCCAAAGGAAGTGGAGAGCAGTGAATATTAATTTCCCTTTAGCAGAAGGCACAGTTGTTATCTGCAGCAGCCATCACTTGCCTCCTGTGACCCGCTGCTCCGCCGCTGTCGCTCCCTCTGTCTTGTGGGACCCTCACTCAAGTAGTATTGTGAACTGCAATGGAAATGATACACAGTTTTCTAATTATTTTAAAAATATAAATCTGAAAATTGGGACGTCCATTTGTATTCAGCCCCCTGTAGTCTGATACCTCTAAATAAAATCCTGAGTGAACAATTGCTTCCAGAAGTCACAGAATTAGTAGATTGAGTCCCCCTGTGTGTACTATATTCTCAGTCTAACTACAGCTGTTCTGTGAAGGCCTCAGGGGTTTGTTTGTGATTCTGTGAACATTAGGCATCAAAAAGCATCAATGAAAACCAAGGCAAACACCAAATTAGTGTGTTCGTTGGTTTTCATGGTGCTGTTTATTCCACTTAATTTCTTTTAGTTTTGCTTTAGTTTTTTGCATTCATTGCAGGTAAGGGTGTGGCCTCCCTTTTCTTTGAGATGGACATTAAGGTTATATAGCTTCCCACTGCTGGGTGTACATTAGTCGAGGCCTCGGTCCTGCGCGGCCCTTATTCACATTTACATTATTTGACATATGGTAAGGATTTAATACTAGAGGATAGGATTGTACCGAGTAGGGTCACCTTGATGTGGTGGTATGGCTTGTATGTTCTTTTGATCAAGCTAATTTTAACTGAGTACCCTATGTTATTTTCATGCACTATTGCTATTTATTTACTTACTGCAGGGCAGAGGTGTCAAACTGCATTCCTTGAGGGCTGCAAACAGGTCATGTTTTCAGGATTTCCTTGTACTGCAAAGGTGATAATTTAATCACCTACACAAATAATGAGTTGGTGATTAAATTATCACCTGTGCAGTACAAGGAAATCCTGAAAACATGACCAGTTTGCAGCCCTCGAGGAATGCAGTTTGACAGCCCTGCTGCAGGGTATCTGATCATTTTGTCTTTATCTTAGGTTTTGTCTGTTTAGTGGTCAGGGTGAACATGCGCCTACACGTTGCATGTATATGAACTTACATTCCAGTTCATTTTTTTCGGTTTTGTTTTAGGTCAGGGATAAAGTTGTGGAGAAGAGTGCAGCAGGGTAAGGTTATAAAGAAATAACCCAAGCTAAGAATATCTCACAGAGCAATGGACTCGTAAGGAAATGGAGGTGAACGTGGTGGTGATGGCAGGCAAAATCCCAAATTCAGATGGGCATGTTTTAGCTGGCACTGTAAAGTGATAGGGAATGTGTATTCCACTATCTAGCTAACAATTTGGCATGAGGGAAGGACCTCAGAAATGTAGGAGTAAGAGCACTCACAAATGTATGATACAGGGCCACCTGAGGGCCCTTCACAAACTCAGGTTTCACAGCACCTGCTGTTCCTCTGAAAATGTCAAGCGAGGGCCGAATAATGACATGGTGGTGGATGTGGTGGTGGTGGCGGGCGAAGCCCAAAATTTAAATGGGCATGTTTTAGCTGGCATTGTAAAGGGATGGGGAATATGTATTCCACTATCTAGCTAACAATTTGGAATAAGGGAGGGATCTCCCAAATGTAGGAATGAGAGCCCTCACAAATCTTAAGGGAAAAAATAAAGCCAAAATGCTCTGTGTGAACATATGCTAAAGGGGAGGTAAAAAATTTGTATTTTTTTTTTATTTTTATTTTGCGTTATATACATGTTATACGAAGGAAAAATGTTTATTAGCATATTTCAGTTAAAAATAAATTAGGTTTGGTTTGGTAAGTCTTATAAATCCATAAAAACTGTAGTCTGACAACATTATTCCCAGATGCCATATGTGAGTCAGAAAGGCATGCAGGCATCTTCTCCATGCTGTTCCTATTTAGTTTTAGCTCTTTCCCATCCATCTCAGCTTTTTTCTCATGCCCCCAGTCCTGTTTGTTGGGTCCAGCAGAAACATATTTGTCTTTTCCATTGACTTGCATTAGATTTGTTATTCATTATGAATACACGAATATTAGAAACTATTTGTGCCGATTTTCTTGAATCTGAATATTTCATTATTCGCTCATCACTAGTTTTATCCCTTTGGATGGTGCGTGTCAGGCTACTGCAGGGTTAACTGCAAGGCCGTCCCCAGGAAGTGGGTGTGGTGGCCCTATAGGGGAACCAGTGTGAAAGTTGTTAGGGATTTAGGAAGTAAATAGTCAGTTTTGAGTAGGCTGTCTGTTGGAAAGGATATGAAAGGGAGAAGACAGGGTTATCAGTTGTGGAACTACAAGTCTCAGCAAGAAAAGAAGCAAGTTAGAGAGGCGACAGATCATCACAGGCAATTGGGGACCCTTGCATAAAGGAAAGCTTGTAAGTCCAGGAAATGTATGGTCCAGTGAAAAAGGAGTACCTTGGGAAGAGGTAGAGCCCTACTGTGAGTACTGAAACAGGGAGCATTATCTCAACGAGCGGCCCCTGGGACTAATATAGGCAAAGACTCAGGGTATTGGGATCATAGTGACACACATGGATCCATATGATTCTACCCCTAAGAAAACACAGGTAACTTCTCCCCATGCCCCCCTGCATTACCTGTTGTCGGGAACAAAATGCAAATTGTAACTCTAAGAAATGAGCCAGTTTATTGTGTGGAAGATGGAGAAGAAAAATGTATAATCTGCTATCGCATGCTCACCAGTGTGACCATGTATAAAATGTATATTGGTTAAAAAGACTGTTCTGGTTTATTGATCAAAAAGGGAAAAGGGAGCGGGGTTGCACTAAGTGCGCTGAAAAAGAAGATGGAGGTAGCAGGTCCAGGAATAATCTCACACACCCACAACACTTAATTTCCTCTAGCTGGCCCTGTGTGGAGAGGGCTGCCCACTCACCAGGCTACCGCTGGAGGCCAGCTTATACTAACATGTGGAAGAAAGTGCACTGGTCAGATGAGACCAAAGTAGACCTTTTGGGGCCAAAATGCTAAATGCTAAACTAGCACTGCACATCACCCTGAAAACACCATCCTCACAATCACGCATGTTGGTGGCAGCATCATGCTGTGGGAATACTCTCCTTCAGCAGGGAAAGAGAAAGTAGTCAGAGTTAATGGAAAGATGACTATGGGCAGGGGCGGTGAGTATGTCGGTGTTCGTGCTTGGAGGGGGGAGAGGAACCGTGCAGGGATGTCGGCATTGGAATTACAAAACCGTTTACTGTATATTTCCCTTTACATTACACGAATGCTTGTTACTTTGTGCTAGTATATCAAATAACATTCCAATAAACTAAAATAGAAGTGTACTGTAGGAGTAATAATTCTCATATCGGGTGGATTTATGGAAATATGGATTTGTTCTTTTCCAAAGAAGAATTTAGCTGCATTATTTTCAGGTTATACATCATACACTAAGTCTGATGGGGATTAGTAGAGGCATGAAAATCACACCCACTTGTCCACGTGCCTCTCCATCATGCATTGTAATTAGTATTCACAAACACATGAAAGTGATTTTTCAGGTCCATTCATTACTGTGGGGTTTTAATCAGCAAAATCTGCTGTGGTAGAAAACATTAATCAACAAACTTGTGTGCATCTAAATGGCTTGCCAAGAAATTCTTGGCAACTTTCATCTAGATTATTGTACAAAAACTTCAACTGCTCAGCAAATCCTTAATGTTAATTAACATAATATCCTGAAAAATAAACTCAAGGTAAATATCCTCATAAAGTTTTCAAAAAGCTTTGCAATTTAATAAAAAAAAGACAGTTTGGCTTCTACAGCCTCTATGTATCACAGTGCATGGCAACCTTCTAATATGGCTTTAGTGTGACTCCATCAGTAAGCTTTGCTACTGGATGGCCTCTAACCCTTATCTCTTTTTTCCTGAAATATCTTAGAAGAGATAAGTCTATTTATAAAAAGTTGAAAGTGAAACTTTAATGTGGCTATAAATCAGCTTAACCCCTTCGTGCCACAGCCCATTTTCGTTTTTGCTTTTCTGTTTTTCACTCCCCTTCTTCCCAGAGCCATAACTTTTTTTATTTTTCCATCAATATGGCCATGTGAGTGCTTGATATTTGCAGGACAAGATGTAACTTTGAACAACACCATTGGTTTTACTATTTCTTGTACTCAAAAACGGGAAAAAAAAATCCAAGTGCGGTGAAATTGCAAAAAAAGTGCAATTCCACAACTTTTTTTGGATTTTTTTTACCATGTTCACCAAATGCTTAAACTGACCTGCCATTATCTTTCTCCAGGTCATTATGAGTTTGTTAAAAAAAAAAAATTGCACCATTTTCCGAGACCCGTAGCATCTCCATTTTTTGTGATGTTGGGTTTGGGTGAGAGCTTAATTTTTTGTGAGCCGATCTGACGCTTTTAATGATATTATATTGGTGCAAATATGATCTTTTGATCGCCAGTTATTGCATTTTTACACAATGTCGTGGCAACCAATAAACGCAATTCTGGTGTTTTGACTTTTTTCTCGCTACGCTGTTTAGCAATCAGGTTAATCCTTTTTTGATTGATAGATCGGGCGATTCTGAACGCGGTGATACCAAATATGTGTTAGTTTTTTTTTTATTATTGTTTTATTTTGACTGGGGTGGAAGGGGGGTGATTTAAACGTTCATATTTTTTAACTTTTTTAAATATTTTTAAAGCCTTTTTTTTACTTTCGGCATGCTTCAATAGTCTCCATGGGAGACTAGAAGCTGTCATAACCCGATTGGCTCTGCTACATACCGGCGATGATCATATCACCTCTACAGTATGTAGCAGAATACCTCACTTGCTATGAGCACTGACCAGCGGGCGGCGCTCACAGCAAGTCGGCAGTGACAACCATAGAAGTCTCCAGGAGACCTCTGGTTGTCATGCCAACCCACCAGTGACCCGCAATCACGTGATGGGAGTCACCGGTCGGCAGATTTTCAGCCCGATGGCTGGAAGCGCGCGCTAAACGGGTTAATAGCTGTGGATGGATCGCGATTCCACCTGTGGCTGTTCCGGGCACATGTCAGCTGTTCAAAACAGTGGATATGTCCTGGGAAATATGTGGGTTCACCGCCAGAGCCCACATCAAATGGAGAGAAGCAACATGCGCCGTACTAGTAAGGTGCATGTCGCAAAGGTGTTAAAAAAGTTTAGAAGTGAGATAAGGCTTACAAATCTTGTCTTCAGGACAAACTCATTGACGGATTCACGGTAAACTCATTCCGTAGTCATCTATGATCTGTAATACATTGAGGCTGTTGAACCTAAATGGTTAAATTGTGTTACTGCAACCCAATTGTTAATGATTTTTAGCCATATTTTTGAGGATAGAGTTGAATTTTTCCATTACACCATTTTTGGATTAATGTAAATGAAACCGTTACTGGGGGAAAAGACAAAAATTTGAACAATTTTTTTTACATGATAAATTTGGCACTGTTTTTCAGGTGACATAAATAACTTGATAACTTTATTTTGTACAATTATAGAAACACCACAATTATATTGTTCTTTTTTCTGCTTTACCACTTTGTTTATGCTGCCGTATTCTGACAGCCATAGCTTTTATTCCTGTTCATATGGCTGCTTAAGGACTTATTTTTTTCTGTGGGACTAGCTGTCGTTTTCATTGGTATTGTTTTGAGGTATAAATGGCTTTTTGGTTACTATTTGTAAGGAAACGACATGAGAAAAAACTTAATTTCTGTAGTTATTTTTCTCAAAATAATCCATTTTTTTGTGTCATATTCCGGGAGCCAATACATTTTTTTATTTTCTTTTGATGGAACTGTTTTTATTGTTACAAGAAGAGCAACGTTTTCATTTTGTATTGTTTTTCCTTTTCTCCTCTTTAGGGTAATTTTGTACACTGATTTGTTGAATTTGGAACCTCTATTCCACACTAGAATAGGGGCCAGTACGCAAAGGGGCAGTAAAGATATATATTCAGCTATTGCTGAGTTTTTGGAGCTGATACCACTTATGGGCAGACAACATTTTTAACCCTGCTGTTCTGTTGGTCAAAAATGACCGACTTTGAACTTCAATATTCTTTAAAATATTCAAGATGCGGCTCTGAAACCCGTGGCCGACCGACCCATCCTCATTTAAGTCAATCAACCACAAGTTTCAGAACCGCATCTTGAACACCCCAAAAAATACCAAAGTTCAAAATAGGTCTCCCCAGACCGAACAGAACAGCAGGGTTAATACGATGTCGCTGGAATTTTCTTTCACAAAGCCACTTCAGGAAAAGCAAACAGATATTTTCCTGTTGCGACTCCACCAACACTTTAGCTATCGTTTTCACATCAGGTCTGCCATCGGAAACGTTTTACTATATCTTCAATAATGAGAGCGTCGGCATTTTTGCGCTAGTTTTCTCATCGGCTCTACTGACGGCATCTTTTCCCTAGATCATCTCTTAAGAGAGCATGTGGCTTCCGAACGCAGAATAATCATGGTCCTTTTTACTGTTTCAGAGTTTTCAAACTCTGAAGCTGTTAAAAGACTGAACACATTCACAGCAATATTGTTTTTCCGTAGATATCCATATGTTCATTCAAAGGAAGAAGATACAGAATAGATATTTGAAAAAAACTTTTGAACAGTGAGGGTGATCAGTGAGTGGAACAGGCTGCCACGAGAGGTGGTGAGTTCTCCTTCAATGGAAGTCTTCAAACAGAGGCTGGACAGACATCTGTGTGAGATGGTTTAGTGACTCCGGCATTGAGCAGGGGGTTGGACATGATGACCCTGAAGGTCCCTTCCAACTCTAACATTCTATGATTCTATCATTCTTTTGAAAGCTTTTTTACCGACTGAAAACTGCCTGAAAAAGACTCCATGTTCATGAATTTAGCGCAAAGTTTAAAAAATGGCATTTTTTCCTTCCTTGAACTGTTTTTGCAACTTTTTAGTGCAAAAAGTCCTACATTTTCCAAAATGAGGCAAAAATTGTGACACAATACTGGTTCACTAAAAAATACACTGGAATAGGACTGAAGTGGAGTTGCGCCAAATTGTGCTGTTTTGAAAATGCTAAACTCCGCCTGTAAGGCGGAATTTTTAAAAAAAGGCAGGCGAGCACATATAAAGCTGACTTCAAGCAAAGCACAAAAAGTAGAATGAATTGGGCGCAAGTAAAAAAACACAAAACTTATGAGGCCGTAAGTTTTGAAGACGTTTTGGATGAGAATCTGCAGAGTTTCCGCTAAGTTTCTCCTACAAACACTCAGCAATAAGCCTCATTGTGCAAAATATCCTTAAGGTACTGTCACACTAGACGATATCGCTAGCGATCCGTGACGTTGCAGCGTCCTCGCTAGCGATATCGTCCAGTGTGACAGGCAGCAGCGATCAGGCCCCTGCTGGGAGATCGCTGGTCGGGGAAGAAAGTCCAGAACTTTATTTCGTCGCTGGACTCCCCGTAGACATCGCTGAATCGGCGTGTGTGACACCGATTCAGCGATGTCTTTGCTGGTAACCAGGGTAAACATCGGGTAACTAAGCGCAGGGCCGCGCTTAGTAACCCGATGTTTACCCTGGTTACCATCCTAAAAGTAAAAAAACAAACACTACATACTTACCTACAGCCGTCTGTCCTCCAGCGCTGTGCTCTGCTCTCCTCCTGCTCTGGCTGTGAGCGTCGGTCAGCCGGAATGCAGAGCGGTGACGTCACCGCTCTGCTTTCTGGCTGCCCGGCGCTCACAGCCAGACCAGAGAAGCAGAGCGCCGAGGACAGACAGCGGAAGGTAAGTATGTAGTGTTTGTTTTTTTTTACTTTTTAGGATGGTAACCAGGGTAAACATCGGGTTACTAAGCGCGGCCCTGCGCTTAGTTACCCGATGTTTACCCTGGTTACCGGGGACCTCGGGATCGTTGGTCGCTGGAGAGCTGTCTGTGTGACAGCTCTCCAGCGACCAAACAGCGACGCTGCAGCGATCCGGATCGTTGTCGGTATCGCTGCAGCGTCGCTATGTGTGACGGTACCTTTAGACGTAAGGCCTAAAATAGAAGCATTCAATTACATCGTATTTGAAGAATTGTCTCATTGTCTTCACCGTAATTAGATTATTATTGTTTCCTTTGTCTCCTGAGATTGAAACGGCCCTTGGATTACTAAGCAATTAAAAGATACCAGTTCTACACATTTTACTCACATACAAGTATTAAAAGAATATTAATTCTCTCTCTAAGGATAAAAAAAAGATCATTTATCTAAATATACTGTAGCATTAGCTGCATAATTAGAATTCAGCTGCAGGAATATGGCGCCCGTCTGCCCGCTGAAGCTCAGGTTTTCTTTGGGAAATGTTTGCACATGAGTCTAAAATCAGCTCCAGTTGTAGTATTTGATTGGCATGACATTTATTTTACATTTTGATAATTCAGACATTTCTGAACACAATGATATCAAATATTTGCATTTTTTATTTTTGAATTTTTATTTTTTTTTTACTTTTGTGTTTTTTATTTTTTTCATATTTTTGTAAACTTTTTTAAAACTTTTTTTTCTGTTTTCAATAGTCTCCTTAAGAGACTTGAAGCTGCGATCATCCGATCGCCTGTGCTGTACATAAGCAGGGCTTAGAGTTTATGGAGAAGAAACCTGGGGAATGTACAAGATATATATAGGGCCCGATACATTTTTGCTTTTACATCTTTTCTGTCTAGTTGTTTGTGTTTAGTTTTCTCCTTTTTTTCCACCTTCTGGTTTTAATTTGCTCCTTTCTTACATGCGTATGCGTTTGCCTGTGTTATTTTATATTTGCCATTGTAAGTTTACGGTTTCCAGAAGTTTTCAACTGATTCATCATTTGTGACTTTTTTGAAAAGTCACAAGATTTGTTGCAAATGTACTGTACTTCCTTCTCTCCACCCGCCTCTTGAGTGATTTTATGTACACCAAGCGTTTTTTTTGCACAATTTTTGTGGTATTTTGGGTAGCGAGCGTTTGAACTAAAATGTCGCAAAAAAGTTTAAAGAAATCATCTGTGACGTTGCACAAAATTCACAAACCATGTATGTCATTTTTAAGAATTTGGCAAAAAAAAGTCAATGATTACTACAGCACTAAAATGAAAGTGACTTACAGAAACCAAAAATAACAATAACAATAACAAGGAAACCAAAAATAACACAAAAGGTCAAGAAATATTGTTATTCCTCATCTACACACATATTACAACTTATTATGAAAAAGTTACTTGAACGTAGTTGCCCTTTCAGACACTTCTTGCGCCCTTCATCTTTTTACGCTTTTACGCATTGTTACCTTTCGTCTTGGTAAACTATAAATAAATTGACAACTGGCTGCTGCCACATCCATTGGTTAAGAGTAGAGTTGAGCGACCTTGACCTTTTTAGAGTCGAGCCGGGTTTTGCGAAACCCGACTATGTCCAAAGTCGGGTCGAGTGAAATCGGCCGATTATGACGTAAAGTCGGGATCGACCGAAACACGAAACCCAATGCAAGTCAATGGGGCAGCATAGTCGGCAGTGAGTGGGGGCCAGGAAAACACCTAGAGTGCCCATTTTAATGTCAAAACCATCCATTCTTCTTAATGAAGCTTGTCAAGCGTAATTTACCTTATAATAATTGGAAGGCATTTGAAATTGGGGGTCATTTGGCTAAAGTTGTGGGGGGTAGGGCTGGTTCAAGTAATTAGTGGGCCCAGGAAATCTGGACCACGTCACGGCAGTGGAGCAGGGAGAGGTAAGTATTTCAACTTTGCAAGTGCTGTGAACCAGAGCAAGCAGGGGGGGCCCACTCGTTGGCATTGGCACTGGCACAGGGCCCCTCAAAGTACAGCGGTGTGTTTGCACGGCGGGGGCGCCTCCCACCGGCAGCAACACTTTTGCGTACTATGAGAGGCCCTGTGCCAGTGACGTCGCCAACTAGTATTCCTCCCCCCACCTGATGAAGGAACCTGCACTTTCATCTGCACCTTCCTCTTTGTCCCCGTGTAAGGTGGTATGGTATGCGGGAAGAGCAACCTGACTTTCAGCAGGGTCACAATGTTGTTGTGTAGCGTGCACGGGGAATGTTGCGTTATGGGTCAATGTACCAGCAGACTCATCTATCACTGGCTGGGCAATGGGCACGATGAAGTGGAAACACAGATATAGGCCCAAAGAAGAAAGTGGGCTAAATGCAGTTCAAAATTGGTAACACAGGAATAACCAGGGGGCATTGCAGTGGAGGACAACTGGAATGAGAGGCTGACACAGAGAGTAGGGCCAAATCAGTAAGTAGTCGAAATGCAGTTCAAAATTGGCAACCGTAGTAAACAGGCGGCACAGCTTTGTTCAGTGGAGGAGAACAGCAAGGAGTGGCAGACACCGATAGTAGGCCCCAAACCAACTAGTACGCCAAATGCAGTTGTTCCATTTAACCACAATTTAATGAGAGCCTGAAGATAGAAGCTCAGGAAAGGCAACCTGGGGAACACCTTGGAGTGTAACACACCATCTCTCTCCACCCCATACCCATTTTGTATGGCCTAATGCAGTGTACTTTTCTACAACTACTAAACGAGAGTCGGAAGACCGAAGCAATGGCAAGGAAACCTGGGGAACACCTTAGAGTGTAACACACCCTCTCTCTACACCCCATACCCAATTTGAAGGTCTAATGCAGTGTAGTTTCCAAGAACTACTAAACGAGAGCCGGAAGATCGAAGCTCAGGAAAGGCAACCTGGGGAACACCTTGGAGTGTAACACACCCTCTCGCTACACCCCATACCCAATTTGAAGGCCTAATGCAGCGTAGTTTCCAACAACTACTAAACGAGAGCCGGAAGATCGAAGCTCAGGAAAGGCAACCTGGGGAACACCTTGGAGTGTAACAAACCCTCTCTCTACACCCCATACCCAATTTGTAGGCCTAATGCAGCGTAGTTTCCGACAACTACTAAACGAGAGCATGAAGATCGAAGCTCAGGAAAGGCAACCTGGGGAACACCTTGGAGTGTAACACACCCTCTCTCTACACCCCATACCCAATTTGTAGGCCTAATGCAGCGTAGTTTCCGACAACTACTAAACGAGAGCCGGAATATCGAAGCTCAGGAAAGGCAACCTGGGGAACACCTTGGAGTGTAACACACCCTCTCTCTACACCCCATACCCAATTTGAAGGCCTAATGCAGTGTAGTTTCCAAGAACTACTAAACGAGAGCCGGAAGATCGAAGCTCAGGAAAGGCAACCTGGGGAACACCTTGGAGTGGAACACACCATCTCTCTACACCCCATACCCAATTTGAAGGCCTAATGCAGCGTAGTTTCCAACAACTACTAAACGAGAGCCGGTAGATCGAAGCTCAGGAAAGGCAACCTGGGGAACACCTTGGAGTGTAACACAACGTCTCTCTACACCACGGAAGGGATGATTCTTAGGAAGGAAGGCTGTTGGAAATAAGCATTGCGCGTCCGAGGGTGATTAGATTCTTATTAGGTATATACTCACCCTCGGACGCGCCCTGCTTCTTTATTTGGAATGAATGTTTATTTGCAATGTGGTGTTGACTTTCTCTATTATTTTGGTAATTAATGATTTTATTATTTTCATTATTTTGCATCTTCTCGGCAATAATATAAAGAAGACGCGACAGGACAACACTCGGTGGATGCCATATGTGTGTTTTCAATTTAAAAAAACTTTCAGTTAACTACTTGCAGGAGAAAGTAATTGTAGCTGGTGGCCATTTTTAGTACTGTACCAGATTTTAGTTGTGTGTTTGTTTTTAATGTTAAAATGTCTGCATTTGATATCTCACCAGTATTTTCTTTTTTATAAGCAAAATACTTATTTTTATATTTTCTGATGTTGGTTCCAGGGGTACACGGGCAGCAGTGACCTGGTCAGTGTAGTAGTAGTTGAAAGAATGGACCGCAGACAGGCATCGAAGGCCTAAAATAAAAAAATTGGGCTGGCTGTAGGCAATTTTAAATTGGTTCCAGGGGTACACGGGCAGCAGTGGTGTGGTCAGTGGAGGCCTAGTGGAAGGAGTGACCGCAGACAGGCATCGAAGGCCTAAAATAATAACACATGGCTGTAGGCAATTTTAAATTGGTTCCAGGGGTACACGGACAGCAGTGGTGTGGTCAGTGGAGGCCTAGTGGAAGGAGTGACCGCAGACAGGCATCGAAGGCCTAAAATAATAACACATGGCTGTAGGCAATTTTAAATTGGTTCCAGGGGTAGACGGGCAGCAGTGACCTGGTCAGTGTAGTAGTAGTTGAAAGAATGGACCGCAGACAGGCATCGAAGGCCTAAAATAAAAAAATTGGGCTGGCTGTAGGCAATTTTAAATTGGTTCCAGGGGTACACGGGCAGCAGTGACCTGGTCAGTGTAGTAGTAGTTGAAAGAATGGACCGCAGACAGGCATCGAAGGCCTAAAATAAAAAAATTGGGCTGGCTGTAGGCAATTTTAAATTGGTTCCAGGGGTACACGGGCAGCAGTGGTGTGGTCAGTGGAGGCCTAGTGGAAGGAGTGACCGCAGACAGGCATCGAAGGCCTAAAATAATAACACATGGCTGTAGGCAATTTTAAATTGGTTCCAGGGGTACACGGGCAGCAGTGACCTGGTCAGTGTAGTAGTAGTTGAAAGAATGGACCGCAGACAGGCATCGAAGGCCTAAAATAAAAAAATTGGGCTGGCTGTAGGCAATTTTAAATTTGTTCCAGGGGTACACGGACAGCAGTGGTGTGGTCAGTGGAGGCCTAGTGGAAGGAGTGACCGCAGACAGGCATCGAAGGCCTAAAATAATAACACATGGCTGTAGGCAATTTTAAATTGGTTCCAGGGGTACACGGACAGCAGTGGTGTGGTCAGTGGAGGCCTAGTGGAAGGAGTGACCGCAGACAGGCATCGAAGGCCTAAAATAATAACACATGGCTGTAGGCAATTTTAAATTGGTTCCAGGGGTACACGGACAGCAGTGGTGTGGTCAGTGGAGGCCTAGTGGAAGGAGTGACCGCAGACAGGCATCGAAGGCCTAAAATAATAACACATGGCTGTAGGCAATTTTAAATTGGTTCCAGGGGTAGACGGGCAGCAGTGACCTGGTCAGTGTAGTAGTAGTTGAAAGAATGGACCGCAGACAGGCATCGAAGGCCTAAAATAAAAAAATTGGGCTGGCTGTAGGCAATTTTAAATTGGTTCCAGGGGTACACGGGCAGCAGTGACCTGGTCAGTGTAGTAGTAGTTGAAAGAATGGACCGCAGACAGGCATCGAAGGCCTAAAATAAAAAAATTGGGCTGGCTGTAGGCAATTTTAAATTGGTTCCAGGGGTACACGGGCAGCAGTGGTGTGGTCAGTGGAGGCCTAGTGGAAGGAGTGACCGCAGACAGGCATCGAAGGCCTAAAATAATAACACATGGCTGTAGGCAATTTTAAATTGGTTCCAGGGGTACACGGGCAGCAGTGACCTGGTCAGTGTAGTAGTAGTTGAAAGAATGGACCGCAGACAGGCATCGAAGGCCTAAAATAAAAAAATTGGGCTGGCTGTAGGCAATTTTAAATTGGTTCCAGGGGTACACGGACAGCAGTGGTGTGGTCAGTGGAGGCCTAGTGGAAGGAGTGACCGCAGACAGGCATCGAAGGCCTAAAATAATAACACATGGCTGTAGGCAATTTTAAATTAGTTCCAGGGGTACACGGACAGCAGTGGTGTGGTCAGTGGAGGCCTAGTGGAAGGAGTGACCGCAGACAGGCATCGAAGGCCTAAAATAATAACACATGGCTGTAGGCAATTTTAAATTGGTTCCAGGGGTACACGGACAGCAGTGGTGTGGTCAGTGGAGGCCTAGTGGAAGGAGTGACCGCAGACAGGCATCGAAGGCCTAAAATAATAACACATGGCTGTAGGCAATTTTAAATTGGTTCCAGGGGTAGACGGGCAGCAGTGACCTGGTCAGTGTAGTAGTAGTTGAAAGAATGGACCGCAGACAGGCATCGAAGGCCTAAAATAAAAAAATTGGGCTGGCTGTAGGCAATTTTAAATTGGTTCCAGGGGTACACGGGCAGCAGTGACCTGGTCAGTGTAGTAGTAGTTGAAAGAATGGACCGCAGACAGGCATCGAAGGCCTAAAATAAAAAAATTGGGCTGGCTGTAGGCAATTTTAAATTGGTTCCAGGGGTACACGGGCAGCAGTGGTGTGGTCAGTGGAGGCCTAGTGGAAGGAGTGACCGCAGACAGGCATCGAAGGCCTAAAATAATAACACATGGCTGTAGGCAATTTTAAATTGGTTCCAGGGGTACACGGGCAGCAGTGACCTGGTCAGTGTAGTAGTAGTTGAAAGAATGGACCGCAGACAGGCATCGAAGGCCTAAAATAAAAAAATTGGGCTGGCTGTAGGCAATTTTAAATTGGTTCCAGGGGTACACGGACAGCAGTGGTGTGGTCAGTGGAGGCCTAGTGGAAGGAGTGACCGCAGACAGGCATCGAAGGCCTAAAATAATAACACATGGCTGTAGGCAATTTTAAATTGGTTCCAGGGGTACACGGACAGCAGTGGTGTGGTCAGTGGAGGCCTAGTGGAAGGAGTGACCGCAGACAGGCATCGAAGGCCTAAAATAATAACACATGGCTGTAGGCAATTTTAAATTGGTTCCAGGGGTACACGGACAGCAGTGGTGTGGTCAGTGGAGGCCTAGTGGAAGGAGTGACCGCAGACAGGCATCGAAGGCCTAAAATAATAACACATGGCTGTAGGCAATTTTAAATTGGTTCCAGGGGTAGACGGGCAGCAGTGACCTGGTCAGTGTAGTAGTAGTTGAAAGAATGGACCGCAGACAGGCATCGAAGGCCTAAAATAAAAAAATTGGGCTGGCTGTAGGCAATTTTAAATTGGTTCCAGGGGTACACGGGCAGCAGTGACCTGGTCAGTGTAGTAGTAGTTGAAAGAATGGACCGCAGACAGGCATCGAAGGCCTAAAATAAAAAAATTGGGCTGGCTGTAGGCAATTTTAAATTGGTTCCAGGGGTACACGGGCAGCAGTGGTGTGGTCAGTGGAGGCCTAGTGGAAGGAGTGACCGCAGACAGGCATCGAAGGCCTAAAATAATAACACATGGCTGTAGGCAATTTTAAATTGGTTCCAGGGGTACACGGGCAGCAGTGACCTGGTCAGTGTAGTAGTAGTTGAAAGAATGGACCGCAGACAGGCATCGAAGGCCTAAAATAAAAAAATTGGGCTGGCTGTAGGCAATTTTAAATTGGTTCCAGGGGTACACGGACAGCAGTGGTGTGGTCAGTGGAGGCCTAGTGGAAGGAGTGACCGCAGACAGGCATCGAAGGCCTAAAATAATAACACATGGCTGTAGGCAATTTTAAATTGGTTCCAGGGGTACACGGACAGCAGTGGTGTGGTCAGTGGAGGCCTAGTGGAAGGAGTGACCGCAGACAGGCATCGAAGGCCTAAAATAATAACACATGGCTGTAGGCAATTTTAAATTGGTTCCAGGGGTACACGGACAGCAGTGGTGTGGTCAGTGGAGGCCTAGTGGAAGGAGTGACCGCAGACAGGCATCGAAGGCCTAAAATAATAACACATGGCTGTAGGCAATTTTAAATTGGTTCCAGGGGTAGACGGGCAGCAGTGACCTGGTCAGTGTAGTAGTAGTTGAAAGAATGGACCGCAGACAGGCATCGAAGGCCTAAAATAAAAAAATTGGGCTGGCTGTAGGCAATTTTAAATTGGTTCCAGGGGTACACGGGCAGCAGTGACCTGGTCAGTGTAGTAGTAGTTGAAAGAATGGACCGCAGACAGGCATCGAAGGCCTAAAATAAAAAAATTGGGCTGGCTGTAGGCAATTTTAAATTGGTTCCAGGGGTACACGGGCAGCAGTGGTGTGGTCAGTGGAGGCCTAGTGGAAGGAGTGACCGCAGACAGGCATCGAAGGCCTAAAATAATAACACATGGCTGTAGGCAATTTTAAATTGGTTCCAGGGGTACACGGGCAGCAGTGACCTGGTCAGTGTAGTAGTAGTTGAAAGAATGGACCGCAGACAGGCATCGAAGGCCTAAAATAAAAAAATTGGGCTGGCTGTAGGCAATTTTAAATTGGTTCCAGGGGTACACGGACAGCAGTGGTGTGGTCAGTGGAGGCCTAGTGGAAGGAGTGACCGCAGACAGGCATCGAAGGCCTAAAATAATAACACATGGCTGTAGGCAATTTTAAATTGGTTCCAGGGGTACACGGACAGCAGTGGTGTGGTCAGTGGAGGCCTAGTGGAAGGAGTGACCGCAGACAGGCATCGAAGGCCTAAAATAATAACACATGGCTGTAGGCAATTTTAAATTGGTTCCAGGGGTACACGGACAGCAGTGGTGTGGTCAGTGGAGGCCTAGTGGAAGGAGTGACCGCAGACAGGCATCGAAGGCCTAAAATAATAACACATGGCTGTAGGCAATTTTAAATTGGTTCCAGGGGTAGACGGGCAGCAGTGACCTGGTCAGTGTAGTAGTAGTTGAAAGAATGGACCGCAGACAGGCATCGAAGGCCTAAAATAAAAAAATTGGGCTGGCTGTAGGCAATTTTAAATTGGTTCCAGGGGTACACGGGCAGCAGTGACCTGGTCAGTGTAGTAGTAGTTGAAAGAATGGACCGCAGACAGGCATCGAAGGCCTAAAATAAAAAAATTGGGCTGGCTGTAGGCAATTTTAAATTGGTTCCAGGGGTACACGGACAGCAGTGGTGTGGTCAGTGGAGGCCTAGTGGAAGGAGTGACCGCAGACAGGCATCGAAGGCCTAAAATAATAACACATGGCTGTAGGCAATTTTAAATTGGTTCCAGGGGTACACGGACAGCAGTGGTGTGGTCAGTGGAGGCCTAGTGGAAGGAGTGACCGCAGACAGGCATCGAAGGCCTAAAATAATAACACATGGCTGTAGGCAATTTTAAATTGGTTCCAGGGGTACACGGACAGCAGTGGTGTGGTCAGTGGAGGCCTAGTGGAAGGAGTGACCGCAGACAGGCATCGAAGGCCTAAAATAATAACACATGGCTGTAGGCAATTTTAAATTGGTTCCAGGGGTAGACGGGCAGCAGTGACCTGGTCAGTGTAGTAGTAGTTGAAAGAATGGACCGCAGACAGGCATCGAAGGCCTAAAATAAAAAAATTGGGCTGGCTGTAGGCAATTTTAAATTGGTTCCAGGGGTACACGGGCAGCAGTGACCTGGTCAGTGTAGTAGTAGTTGAAAGAATGGACCGCAGACAGGCATCGAAGGCCTAAAATAAAAAAATTGGGCTGGCTGTAGGCAATTTTAAATTGGTTCCAGGGGTACACGGGCAGCAGTGGTCTGGTCAGTGGAAGTCTAGTGGAAGGAGTGACCGCAGACAGGCTTCCAAGGCCTAACATAACAAACTTGGGCTGGCTGTAGGCACTTTTAAATTGGTTCCAGGGGTACACGGGCAGCAGTGACCTGGTCAGTGTAGTTGTAGTTGAAAGAATGGACCGCAGACAGGCATCGAAGGCCTAAAATAAAAAAATTGGGCTGGCTGTAGGCAATTTTAAATTGGTTCCAGGGGTACACGGGCAGCAGTGGTGTGGTCAGTGGAGGCCTAGTGGAAGGAGTGACCGCAGACAGGCATCGAAGGCCTAAAATAATAACACATGGCTGTAGGCAATTTTAAATTGGTTCCAGGGGTACACGGGCAGCAGTGACCTGGTCAGTGTAGTAGTAGTTGAAAGAATGGACCGCAGACAGGCATCGAAGGCCTAAAATAAAAAAATTGGGCTGGCTGTAGGCACTTTTAAATTGGTTCCAGGGGTACACGGGCAGCAGTGGTCTGGTCAGTGGAAGTCTAGTGGAAGGAGTGACCGCAGACAGGCTTCGAAGGCCTAACATAACAAAATTGGGCTGGCTGTAGGCACTTTAAATTGGTTCCAGGGGTACATGGGCAGCAGTGTATGGTCAGTGGAAGTCTAGTGGAAGGAGTGACGGCAGACAGTCTTCGAAGGCCTAACATAACAAAATTGGGCTGACTGTAGGCACTTTTAAATTGGTTCCAGGGTAACACGGCCAGCAGTGGCCTGGTCAGTGTAGTAGTTGTAGAAAGAAGGGACCGCAGACAGGCTTCGAAGGCCTAACATAACTAAAATGTCAAAACAATGGTATTGTCAGTGCCAGGCATTGAAGGATGTCAGCGCCTAGACTACACATTGGTGAAGCTGTGAGAGATAATTTTGCTAGTGGTAGAGCACTGTTTGAGCTGGGGGGGGGAACTGTCTTGTGGCCGGCGTTACAGGCACAGGGCCCCTCATATTACAACGGTGTGTCTGACGTTGGGTGCGCACCACCACCGCCAGAGACACTTTATTGTACTATGAGGGACCCAGTGGCAGTGCCGTCGACCAAAAGCGGCCACACCCACCTCTTCAGACAAACAGCACTCTCAAGGGTCCAAGCGCAAAGTGGCGATAGCACGGCCCCGTGTGGGGAGTTTGGCCATTTCGTGAGGTGGAAACATGTCGTATGCTGGACAATCAGGTGAAGAAAATTACGAGATTGGAAAAGTCATTCAGAATAGTCCACAGGCAAGACCTTTTCATAGGAAAGCTAGGTGTCAGCCGGGCAGGGTGGGGCAAAAGATTTTGAAATCCAGTTGTGGTTCATTTTAATGAAGGTTAGATCATCTACATTTTGGGTAGCCAGACGAGTCCTTTTTTCTGTTAGTATTGAACCTGCAGCACTGAATACTCTTTCTGATAGGACACTAGCTGCCAGGCAAGCAAGCTCCTGCAATGCATATTCTGCCAATTCTGGCCAGGTGTCTAATTTGGATGCCCAGTAATCAAATGGGAATGACGGTTGAGGGAGAACGTCGATAAGGGATGAAAAATAGTTTGTAACCATACTGGACAAATGTTGTCTCCTGTCACTTTGAATTGATGCTGCAGTACCTGTCCTGTCTGCGGTCATAGAAAAATCACTCCACAACCTGGTCAGAAAACCCCTCTGGCCAACGCCACTTCTGATTTCTGCCCCTCTAACACCTCTGGTCTGCTGGCCCCTGGAGCTCGTGTGAGAACGATCACGGGCGCTGTGTGCAGGGAATGCCAGAAGCAAACGGTCAACAAGAGTTGATTGTTTTGTTGCTAATATTAGTTCCAAGTTCTCATGTGGCATAATATTTTGCAATTTGCCTTTATAGCGAGGATCAAGGAGGCAGGCCAACCAGTAATCGTCATCGTTCATCATTTTTGTAATGCGTGTGTCCCTTTTGAGGATACGCAAGGCATAATCCGCCATGTGGGCCAAAGTTCCCGTTGTCAAATCTGCGGTTGTGCTTGGTTGAGGGGCAGTTGCAGGCAAATCTACGTCACTTGTGTCCCTCAAAAAACCAGAACCCGGCCTTGCCACGCCACCAATTTCCCGTGCCCCCGGGAAAGCTTCCTCATTAAAAATATACTCATCCCCATCATCCTCCTCATCCTCCACCTCCTCTTCGCCCGGTACCTCGTCATGGACACTGCCCTGACCAGACAATCGCTGACTGTCATCAAGGCTTTCCTCTTCCTCTGGTGCAGACGCCTGATCCTTTATGTGCGTCAAACTTTGCATCAGCAGACGCATTAGGGGGATGCTCATGCTTATTATGGCGTTGTCTGCACTAACCAGCCGTGTGCATTCCTCAAAACACTGAAGGACTTGACACATGTCTTGAATCTTCGACCACTGCACACCTGACAACTCCATGTCTGCCATCCTACTGCCTGCCCGTGTATGTGTATCCTCCCACAAAAACATAACAGCCCGCCTCTGTTCGCACAGTCTCTGAAGCATGTGCAGTGTTGAGTTCCACCTTGTTGCAACGTCTATGATTAGGCGATGCTGGGGAAGGTTCAAAGAACGCTGATAGGTCTGCATACGGCTGGAGTGTACAGGCGAACGGCGGATATGTGCGCAAAGTCCACGCACTTTGAGGAGCAGGTCGGATAACCCCGGATAACTTTTCAGGAAGCACTGCACCACCAGGTTTAAGGTGTGAGCCAGGCAAGGAATGTGTTTCAGTTGGGAAAGGGAGATGGCAGCCATGAAATTCCTTCCGTTATCACTCACTACCTTGCCTGCCTCAAGATCTACAGTGCCCAGCCACGACTGCGTTTCTTGCTGCAAGAACTCGGACAGAACTTCCGCGGTGTGTCTATTGTCGCCCAAACACTTCATAGCCAATACAGCCTGCTGACGTATGCCAGTAGCTGCCCCATAATGGGAGACCTGGTGTGCAACAGTGGCAGGTGCGGATGGAGTGTTTGTGCGACTGCGGTCTGTGGACGAGCTCTTGCTTCTGCAGGAGGACGAGGAGGAGGAGGAGGTGGAGGAGGGGGTGCGAACGGCTACAGACAACTGTTTACTAGACCGTGGGCTAGGCAGAACTGTCCCAAACTTGCTGTCCCCTGTGGACCCTGAATCCACCACATTTACCCAGTGTGCCGTGATGGACACGTAACGTCCCTGGCCATGCCTACTGGTCCATGCATCTGTTGTCAGGTGCACCTTTGTGCTCACAGATTGCCTGAGTGCATGGACGATGCGCTCTTTAACATGCTGGTGGAGGGCTGGGATGGCTTTTCTGGAAAAAAAGTGTCGACTGGGTAGCTCGTAGCGTGGTACAGCGTAGTCCATCAGGTCTTTGAAAGCTTCGCTTTCAACTAACCGGTAGGGCATCATCTCTAACGAGATTAGTCTAGCTATGTGGGCGTTCAAACCCTGTGTACGCGGATGCGAGGCTAAGTATTTCCTTTTTCTAACCATAGTCTCATGTAGGGTGAGCTGGACTGGAGAGCTGGAGATCGTGGAACTAGCGGGGGTGCCGGTGGACATGGCAGACTGAGAGACGGTGGGAGATGGTATTGTTGCCGCCGGTGCCCTAGATGCAGTGTTTCCTACTACGAAACTGGTGATTCCCTGACCCTGACTGCTTTGGCCTGGCAAAGATACCTGCACAGATACAGCAGGTGGTGCGCTAAATGGTGGTCCTACACTGCCGGAAGGGATGTTGCGTTGATGACTAGCTTCATTGGCCGAGGGTGCAACAACCTTAAGGGACGTTTGGTAGTTAGTCCAAGCTTTCAAATGCATGGTGGTTAAATGTCTATGCATGCAACTAGTATTGAGACTTTTCAGATTCTGACCTCTGCTTAAGGAAGTAGAACATTTTTGACAGATGACTTTGCGCTGATCAATTGGATGTTGTTTAAAAAAATGCCAGACTGCACTCTTTCTAGCATCGGATACCTTTTCAGGCATTGCAGACTGAGCTTTAACCGGATGGCCACGCTGTCCTCCACCAGGTTTTGGCTTTGCCACGCGTTTTGGGCAAGATACGGGCCCGGCAGATGGAACCTGTGGCGATGTTGATGCCTGCTGCGGCCCCTCCTCCTCCTCTGCTTCAGAACTGCTGCCGCCTGCACCCTGTTCCCCCAATGGCTGCCAATCGGGGTCAAGAACTGGGTCATCTAATAACTCTTCTTGTACCTCCTGCGCAACTTCGTCTGTGTCACCGTGTCGTTCGGTGGTATAGCGTTCGTGATGGGGCAACATAGTCTCATCAGGGTCTGATTCTTGATCAGCACCCTGCGAGGGCAATGTTGTGGTCTGAGTCAAAGGACCAGCATAGTAGTCTGGCTGTGGCTGTGCGTCAGTGCACTCCATGTCAGATTCAATTTGTAATGGGCATGGACTGTTAACTGCTTCACTTTCTAAGCCAGGGACGGTATGTGTAAAGAGCTCCATGGAGTAACCCGTTGTGTCGCCTGCTGCATTCTTCTCTGTTGTTGTTTTTGCTGAAGAGGACAAGGAAGTGACTTGTCCCTGACCGTGAACATCCACTAACGACGCGCTGCTTTTACTTTTACCAGTTTCACGAGATGAGGCAAAAGAGCTAGAGGCTGAGTCAGCAAGATAAGCCAAAACTTGCTCTTGCTGCTCCGGCTTTAAAAGCGGTTTTCCTAATCCCAGAAAAGGGAGCGTTCGAGGCCTTGTGTAGCCGGACGACGAACCTGGCTCCACAGCTCCAGACTTAGGTGCAATATTTTTTCCCCCACGACCACCTGATGCTCCACCACTACCACTACCCTCATTACCAGCTGACAATGAACGCCCCCGGCCACGACCTCTTCCACTAGACTTCCTCATTGTTTTAAAAACGTAACCAAACTAACGTTATTTGTTGCAGTCACACAACTTACACGGTGAGCTATAACTTCAGTATGATTTAGCTACCCCTTTACAGGTTGGTGAGACCACAGCGAAAATCAGGCCCAATGTTACACACTCTTTTTTTGGTGGCTGCAAATTAGAGAGATGCCCCACACGCAGGACTGTCACTGAAGCACAAATGTTAATATTAATGTCACACTATTATTTTTTTTTTATTTTTATTTTTTTCAGGAACACTTTAGAAACCCCCCAAAAAAAAAAAAAAAAGATTTTTGCAGGGAGAATTTAGAAAACAAATGTAACAAACTATATGCTTTCTATGGGCCACTGAGTGAGAGATGACGCACACAGGAATCAGGAGTGGCACACAAGCCCAGAGGCCAATATTTTTCTACCAATGATTGATGGAGTTATTTTCTCTGGTAGATTTTGGAACCCAAATCAAGGAAAAAAAATGTAGGCTTTCTATGGACCACAATTGGAGAGAGAGAGAGAGAGAGAGAGAGAGATGGCACACCCAGGAGTCAAGACTGGCACACAAGCAGAAAGGCCAATATTAATCTCCCACTGTTTTTTTTGTTTTTTTTTTTTTGTTTTTTTTTTTCAGGGAGACTTTAGAAAAAAAAATAATAAAAAAAATGTGATTTTATCAGGAAGAATTTAGAAACCAAATAAAATAAAATGATTTTTTCAGGGAGAATTTAGAAAACAAATAAAACCAAAAATAGGCGTTCTATGGCCCACTGACTGAGAGATGACGCACCCAGGAGTCAAGACTGGCACACAAGCAGAAAGGCCAATATTAATCTCCCACTGTTTTTTTTTTTTTTTTTCAGGGAGACTTTAGAAAAAAAAATAATAAAAAAAATGTGATTTTATCAGGAAGAATTTAGAAACCAAATAAAACAAAATGATTTTTTCAGGGAGAATTTATAAAACAAATAAAACCAAAAATAGGCGTTCTATGGCCCACTGACTGAGAGATGACGCACCCAGGAGTCAAGACTGGCACACAAGCAGAAAGGCCAATATTAATCTCCCACTGTTTTTTTTTTTTTTTTTCAGGGAGACTTTAGAAAAAAAAATAATAAAAAAAATATGATTTTATCAGGAAGAATTTAGAAACCAAATAAAATAAAATGATTTTTTCAGGGAGAATTTATAAAACAAATAAAAACAAAAATAGGCGTTCTATGGCCCACTGACTGAGAGATGACGCACACAGGAGTCAGGAGTGGCACACAAACCCAGAGGCCAATATTTTTCTACCAATGATTGATGTAGTTATTTTCTCTGGTAGATTTTAGAACCCAAATCAAGGAAAAAAAATATAGGCTTTCTATGGACCACAATTGGAGAGAGAGAGAGAGAGAGAGAGAGAGAGATGGCACACCCAGGAGTCAAGACTGGCACACAAGCAGAAAGGCCAATATTAATCTTCCACTGTTTTTTTTTTTTTTTTTCAGGGAGACTTTAGAAAAAAAAATAATAAAAAAAAAAAGATTTTATCAGGAAGAATTTAGAAACCAAATAAAATAAAATGATTTTTTCAGGGAGAATTTATAAAACAAATAAAACCAAAAATAGGCGTTCTATGGCCCACTGACTGAGAGAGAGAGAGAGAGAGAGATGGAACGCTTAGTACTGGCACACAAGCCCAAAGGGCAATATTAATCTCCCTTTTTTTTTCCAGGGAGAATTTCTAAAACCCAAAAAAAAAATAAAATAGGCTTTCTATGGCCCACTATTTGTGAGAGAGATGGGACGCTCAGGACTGGCACAGATGGCACGCTCAGGACTGGCACAGAAGCCCAGAGGCCAATATTAATCTCCCTTTTTTTCTGGGAGAATTTATAAAACCAAAAAAATATTTAAATAGGCTTTCTATGGCCCACTATTTGTGAGAGAGATGGCACGCTCAGGACTGGCACAGATGGCACGCTCACAACTGGCACACAAGCCCAGAGGCCAATATTAATCTCCCTTTTTTCAGGGAAAATTTATAAAACAAAAAAAAAAAAAAAATAGGCTTTCTATGGCCCACTATTTGTGAGAGAGATGGCACGCTCAGGGCTGGCACAGATGGCACGCTCAGGACTGGCACACAAGCCCAGAGGCCAATATTAATCTCCCTTTTTTTCAGGGAGAAATTATAAAACCCCCCAAAAAAATAAAATAGGCTTTCTATGGCCCACTATTTGTGAGAGAGATGGGACGCTCAGGACTGGCACAGATGGCACGCTCAGGACTGGCACAGAAGCCCAGAGGCCAATATTAATCTCCCTTTTTTTCTGGGAGAATTTATAAAACCAAAAAAAAATTTAAATAGGCTTTCTATGGCCCACTATTTGTGAGAGAGATGGCACGCTCAGGACTGGCACAGATGGCACGCTCACAACTGGCACACAAGCCCAGAGGCCAATATTAATCTCCCTTTTTTCAGGGAAAATTTATAAAACAAAAAAAAAAATTAAATAGGCTTTCTATGGCCCACTATTTGTGAGAGAGATGGCACGCTCAGGGCTGGCACAGATGGCACGCTCAGGACTGGCACACAAGCCCAGAGGCCAATATTAATCTCCCTTTTTTTCAGGGAGAATTTATAAAACCAAAAAAAAAAATAAATAGGCTTTCTATGGCCCACTATTTGTGAGAGAGATGGCACGCTCAGGGCTGGCACAGATGGCACGCTCAGGACTGGCACACAAGCCCAGAGGCCAATATTAATCTCCCTTTTTTTCAGGGAGAATTTATAAAACCCCAAAAAAAATAAAATAGGCTTTCTATGGCCCACTATTTGTGAGAGAGATGGCACACTCAGGACTGGCACACAAGCCCAAAGGCCAATATTAATCTCCCACTGTATTTTTATCAGGGAGAATTTATACACCCCACAAAAAAAAATACAGAAAAATGAAAAGGCTTTCTATGGCCCACTATGTGAGAGAGATGGCACACACAGGGATGGCACTCTAGCAGAAATGCCAAATTGCCAATCTTAATCTCCCACCAAAAAAAAAAAAAAAAAAAAAACAGGGAATGTTCTACAATTACTATCTCCCTGCCTGCAGTAATCTCAGCCAGGTATGGCAGGCAGCTACTATCTCCCTGCCTGCAGTAATCTCAGCCAGGTATGGCAGGCAGCAATAAGGAGTGGACTGATGCACAAATGAAATAAAAAGTGTGGACAAACAAAAAAGATAGCTGTGCAGAAAGGAAGGAACAAGAGGATTTGTGCTTTGAAAAAAGCAGTTGGTTTGCACAGCGGCGTACACACAGCAATGCAGCTATCAGGGAGCCTTCTAGGGCAGCCCAATGAGCTACAGCGCTGAGGGGAAAAAAAAAAAAAAAAAAACTTCCACTGTCCCTGCACACCGAGGGTGGTGTTGGACAGTGCAAATCGCTGCAGCACAAGCGGTTTTGTGGTTAATGGACCCTGCCTAACGCTATCCCTGCTTCTGACAAAGCGGCAGCAACCTCTCCCTAAGCTCAGATCAGCAGCAGTAAGATGGCGGTCGGCGGGAACGCCTCTTTATAGCCCCTGTGACGTCGCAGACAGCAAGCCAATCACTGCAATGCCCTTCTCTAAGATGGTGGGGACCAGGACCTATGTCATCACGCTGCCCACACTCTGCGTTTACCTTCATTGGCTGAGAAATGGCGCTTTTCGCGTCATTGAAACGCGACTTTGGCGCGAAAGTCGCGTACCGCATGGCCGACCCCGCACAGGGGTCGGATCGGGTTTCATGAAACCCCGACTTAGCCAAAAGTCGGCGACTTTTGAAAATGTTCGACCCGTTTCGCTCAACCCTAGTTAAGAGGAGAACCATCAGTTTTTTATAATGGATATGGTACAATCCTGGAACTGGTCATCAGTCTTTACGCTTACACCAACATTTTGGTTTCTGCTGCACTGGTTTTCTTTATGCTGTGACATTTGATTAAATATCCAATATTTGTTTAGTAGACTTGACATGCAATAATTCGGAGAGTTTCTACACAATAAATTATTTTCTAGATTTGGACCTTACTCTTACATTTGCATTTCCATCTCTACTGTCAAAGTCATATCATAATAATCTTAATGCACAAGAAGCTGCACATGGAAGATTCGATGTAAGGAAACTTGGGAAGAATGACTATTGATTGGAGATAAGTAATGCTTAATGAAATGAAACATCAAATTTTCTTCTACATGAAAAAAAATCCTAGAAAATGACATAACACTGATCCAGACACTGAGGACACAAGCTAATTAAATTGAAGGACATGTGGATGACATAGCGGGGGAGTTCATAGCCTGGGCCCCATACTGGTAGACACAGCAGAGAGCCGCATATCTATAGAAGTTGGGTTTTAATTAACAGATCCATGGTAATCAGATGGTCTTCATTAAGGAGCAGAGGTCTGTTTTAGTTTTACTGAATTGGTTTGGTGTAGGAGGCAATTACATGTGCATTAGCAGACTTGGGAAGCACATCGGGAAATTGCCAAGATGCATCTGGAACTCCCATTGTTTTAATTAGGAAGTACTAGTGTAGCCCTACAATAAGAGGTGTAGTGCAGCCGGGTTGGTGCAGTGCGACAGATAGGCAAGGAACACAGAAAGTTCAATGCAAACAGTGTCTTTATTTGCAGACTCACAAACAGGTGTGTTATCCTCCGGATCGCAGATGGGTTTCCATATACACAGTCCTTGTTCACAACCCAATGCTGTGGAGAATGACACAACTGAGTCTCTTGGGTGCGTCAGCTGCATTGAAGCCCCTGGCTCTGTTTAGCTCCACACAGACCTGGGTTGAACAGAGCCTGCTGCTCTGCAGCTTGCAAATTCCAAACTGACCTACCCAAAGCAAAACTGACAGATTTAAATGGAATCGTGGCCATAGAGCCACTTCCAAAACCTGGAGTGGAGAGAGGGATTCGCCCCACTACCAAACCTGCAAATCCCTCTAAAAATAAAAGCCCTTAATGGGTTTCCTAATAATGTGGCTGAGTCACTACTTGGACTCAATCCATTCTTTCGTTTATTTTGCCTTGTGACTCACAGGCGTCCAGCTGTGAACACAAGGCACTCCAGCGGGTTTAATAGGATTCTGTCTACATCCTGGGGGACACAAATCGATCCTCACGTATGATCAACCTCACTTCCTACATATCGCCCCCATCTGTTCAAACTTGTGGGGTTGAACACTTGTTACCATGCAGGGTGCCCGCGACAGAGCATCCGCATTGACTCGTGCCTCCCTTGCACGATGTTCCACAGTGAAATAGAAATTTTGCAGAGACGGGAACCATCAGGTAACCCAAGCATTCCTCTGCTTGGCATTTCTCATCCAGACCAAGGATGAATGATCCGTCAACAAGTGAAATGGCCGACAGACCAAATAATAACATATGGACTCGAACGCCCACTTAATAGCCAGGCATTCCTCTCCACTACGCTATAATCCTTCTATATCTGCAATATCCAGGAGGCATCTTCTACAGTATCTGCCACTTCTATTTATCACTTCCTAATTCTTATCATATGTCACTATATTTTTCTACCCTTCAGCCCCTTAGTGTATTATAGTGAATGTAGTGCAGAGTTCTATAAACGTTCATAATATGTACTAAATACTCAACAATGAATGGTGACCTCATGAAAGCAGGGGCGTAATGGGTCCAGGTAGCAAGGCGGCCTGCCAATGTCAACACCTGGGAGAAAGGACTGGTGAAAAGAATAGTTCTTTCTTTTCTTTTAAATGTGCTGGAAAAGAGCATCAGAACAGGGGAGCCGAACTTTGGAGCTAGAGCAAATTTTTCTCTCTCTCTTGACTTCGGGAAGAAGTCCGTGTTTGGTGTTTAGCATCGGACACTAACTTTTAACTTTTAAGTTCAGTTTCGCTGATCTCTACAGGGGACATTATTAAACAAAGGAGCCAGAATGGGGGACATTATTGCATTTTTACAGATGGTATTATGTTTGCATCAAGAATTTGTTGAAGGTTAACATTGCCATTGGCTGCAACACAACCCCAAACCATGATTGATCCACCCTGATACTTAATGTTGGCAAGATGTTCCTTCCTGAAATTCTGCGCCTTTTTTTCTTCTAACATACCTTTGATCATTGTTCTTTTGCATACTTTGGACCAGGGGTGTCAAACTGCATTCCTCAAGGGCTGCAAACAGGTCATGTTTTCAGGATTTCCTTGTACTGCACAGGTGATAATTTAATCACCTACACACATAATGATTCCAGCACCTTGTGCAAAGCTAAGGAAATCTTGAAAACAAGCATGGTTTGCGGCCCTCGAGGAATGCAGTTTGACACCCCTGCTTTGGACAGTGAATTTTATGATGAGGACGCAGGACAGATTTTCTTCTGATGGCTCTTCCATCAAGGTCATGTCTGTGCCAATGTCTGAACAGTAGACAAATGTACAGCAACTCCAAAGTCTGTTAAATTTTTCTGAATGTCTGATTCTGACTTGTCTCTCTAGCAATCCTATGAGCAACACTCATTGAAATTTTACTTTGTTTTCCAGACCTTACCTTGACCTCCACTGTTCCTGTTAACTGCCATTTCTTAATTACATTTCAAACTGAGGAAAGGGCAACTTGAAAACACTTTTGTATCTTCTTATAGCCTTCTCCTGCTTTGTGGGCCTCCACCATTTTTATTTCAGAGTGCTAGTCAGCTGCTTAGAAGAATCCATGGCTACTATTCTTTTGGCACAAGGTTAGAGGAGGCTGGGTTTTTATAAAGCTGGGAAATTTGAACCTCCTGCCCTTTCCTAACAATGACAGTGAAGAAGCCATAACCCTAACAGGCTAATTAGGGTCTGAAACCTTGGTCAAAGTTACCTGAACATACATATCTCCGAGTGTACCTAAACTTTTGTATAGGACCATTTTCCTTTTTGCAATTTTTAAAATATAAAAAATTGACAAGTTTTTTTTTGCCTAAAATAAAAAGGAAATGTGTCATCTTTAACTTTAGACCATTTACAGATCATTTCATTTTCAACTTGCTTAACTGTTCGCAATAACATCAATTTTGACCAAGGATGCTCAAACTTTTACATGACAATGTATATGGTATTATTATCATATTATTCTTGATATAGAGGATTTGGTTCAGAATCAGGATGGTGGTTACACTGAGACACTATACGGTGATAATATTTGGTCATTATGGGGCGGAATTTATCCCCTTTATGTGGTTTATTATGGGTATATTGGTCTTGGTATAGCGGATCTGTTCAGTAACGATATGGAGATATTTGTTATTTTCTAACTGTATGACTTCTCTTTATTGCTGTGTTTTCTATGAATAATATTATTTATCTATAGTTCTTTTTAATGGAGGGTGGGTACAAAAACATATGGCTTTAAGATATATAGAATGCTATAGGGGTCTGTTCATCTGACCCACATGTCAATGGGGGACCTTTACCAAATTCTGTATCAGGCCCCATAGGACTCTAGTTACACCACTGCATGAAAGTAAAAATATGAATAGATAAAACCGCAAAATCTGTGGCATTTTCATATTATTGATATTTGTTCCTCTATGGATCACATACATTGTTGAATATCTGATAGCAGAAACATTAGAACATACATATTACTACTTATTATTCAAAGGTAGGACTAATCCTTCAATTTTAGTGATATTTACCTCTCATAGGTTGTTTTGATATCAACTACTCAGAATTTTTGTTGTGTCCCATTTTTTCATGCCCTTTTTTTTACATTTGATCCACTTTAGTTGACTGATGACCTTTCTACTATCGATCTACATTTTATCCATATGATCAGTTGGAAACTAAAATTTTGAACCTTATTTCAGCCTTTATTATCTTACAGTTAGGGCCAGAAATATTTGGACAGTGACACAATTTTCGCGAGTTGGGCTCTGCATGCCACCACATTGGATTTGAAATGAAACCTCTACAACAGAATTCAAGTGCAGATTGTAACGTTTAATTTGAAGGGTTGAACAAAAATATCTGATAGAAAATGTAGGAATTGTACACATTTCTTTACAAACACTCCACATTTTAGGAGGTCAAAAGTAATTGGACAAATAAACATAACCCAAACAAAATATTTTTATTTTCAATATTTTGTTGCAAATCCTTTGGAGGCAATCACTGCCTTAAGTCTGGAACCCATGGACATCACCAAACGCTGGGTTTCCTCCTTCTTAATGCTTTGCCAGGCCTTTACAGCCTTCAGGTCTTGCTTGTTTGTGGGTCTTTCCGTCTTAAGTCTGGATTTGAGCAAGTGAAATGCATGCTCAATTGGGTTTAGATCTGGAGATTGACTTGGCCATTGCAGAATGTTCCACTTTTTGGCACTCATGAACTCCTGGGTAGCTTTGGATGTATGCTTGGGGTCATTGTCCATCTGTACTATGAAGCGCCGTCCAATCAACTTTGCAGCATTTGGCTGAATCTGGGCTGAAAGTATATCCCAGGACACTTCAGAATTCATCCGGCTACTCTTGTCTGCTCTTATGTCATCAATAAACACAAGTGACCCAGTGCCATTGAAAGCCATGCATGCCCATGCCATCACATTGCCTCCACCATGTTTTACAGAGGATGTGGTGTGCCTTGGATCATGTGCCGTTCCCTTTCTTCTCCAAACTTTTTTCTTCCCATCATTCTGGTACAGGTTGATCTTTGTCTCATCTGTCCATAGAATACTTTTCCAGAACTGAGCTGGCTTCTTGAGGTGTTTTTCTGCAAATTTAACTCTGGCCTGTCTATTTTTGTTATTGATGAATGGTTTGCATCTAGATGTGAACCCTTTGTATTTACTGTCATGGAGTCTTCTCTTTACTGTTGACTTAGAGACAGATACACCTACTTCACTGAGAGTGTTCTGGACTTCAGTTGATGTTGTGAACGGGTTCTTCTTTCCCCAATTAAGTATGCGGCGATCATCCACCACTGTTGTCATCCGTGGACGCCCAGGCCTTTTTGAGTTCCCAAGCTCACCAGTCAATTCCTTTTTTCTCAGAATGTACCCAACTGTTGATTTTGCTACTCCAAGCATGTCTGCTATCTCTCTGATGGATTTTTTCTTTTTTTTCAGCCTCAGGATGTTCTGCTTCACCTCAATTGAGAGTTCCTTTGACCGCATGTTGTCTGCTCACAGCAACAGCTTCCAAATGCAAAACCACACACCTGGAATCCACCCCTGACCTTTTAACTACTTCATTGATTACAGGTTAACGAGGGAGATGCCTTCAGAGTTAATTGCAGCCCTTAGAGTCCATTGTCCAATTACTTTTGGTCCCTTGAAAAAGAGGACGCTATGCATTACAGAGCTATGATTCCTAAACCCTTTCTCCGATTTGGATGTGGAAACTATCATATTGCAGCTGGGAGTGTGCACTTTCAGCCCATATTATATATATAATTGTATTTCTGAACATGTTTTTGTAAACAGCTAAAATAACAAAACTTGTGTCACTGTCCAAATATTTCTGGCCCTAACTGTATATGCAGGATATGTGGCTCCATAATAGGAATCCTGGCTGATAGGAGAATGCCTGGCAAAGTGGATTTTCACCTATTTTCTCATCTCCGCACATTTAATCTCTTCATTGAGCACTCATCATGGTTGTGAGACTTTTTTTTTATCCGAGAGGGAACCAGTAGAGTCATGGGTTTGGCAGTAGACCTTTGATATTGTGAAGATAATACTGACAGTTTACGAGAATTGTAGTCGTAGATTTACTGGATGGTGGTCACTTGGAATGTCACAACATATAGATCAATCACACGGTTGTACTATTTTAGCCAGAGGCAACTACAAATTCATGCCATCATCCATCATTCAATTATTTCCAAGTTTCTAATCTTTGTGTGGCGAGCCAACGTTTAATGCAGTCAAACCAATCTGATTGTGAAGAATAAACAGTGAGGAATAATAATAGCATTATTAAAAAATATATAAAAACATTAAATTAGCTTTCATATCCAACCTGGATATCTATTTATAATACATTAATATAATTGTATATATTATTAGAGAAGAGCAAATTGATTTGATGCAAACTGAATTTGTGTCAAACTTTCAGGCAACATTCCCACGTTCAGCTTTTGATGAGTTTTTGATGGTGCTGATTTTCTGCAGCATTTCTGCATCTATTAAGTTAATTTGATTACTTTCTTTTTTTCACGTGTGTTTTGCTCGTTTTGACACTGCGTTTTTTGCATCTTGTTGGTGTGTCGTGTTTTATATAAAGCTGCTTTGTTTTTGATCCTTCCTAGTATTTGGTTTTGACAAAACTTCATGTGCCGATTTCATGCATTTTTAGTGCATTTCCGCTGAGGAAAACAAATCTGTGTGTGTCACAAGCTACAGTACTGAGTTTTTGGCATTTCTTGTTCAGCCCTTTTTGGAAATAATTGTGTTCAAATTTACAAAATAAATACGTAGCACTTCTTATTAAGTGCTCTTTGGCAAAGGGGGAATTGTGGTTAAAAACAGTGAAAAACAATGTATGGAGAAAAAAGTGACAGTGGTAATGGATAGGGTAATGCAAAAAAATACCCCCATACTTTGGCATCTTGCAATAACAAAGGGAAGGCCACAAGCAGCAGCACCACAACTGACGCTAGACATCCGGGCAGTAGTACTATGAACTACAGATCACAATTGTCTAGCTTTGCCATCCGGCAAAAGTACTTTTATGGTAAGAAGTCGGTCCACTTTCCACGTTGTCACACCCTTGCCTTGTTTTCGCCAGCTCATGTAAATCTCGGATATGTGCACCGCTCATTTCGGCAGTCTTACTGTGACTCTGCAGAGTGGTGTACACTTCCCGGCTTCAGAGGCGCACTGCGCATGACCGGAAGTTCAGAAGAGCGGTCAAACATTGTGACGTGATATCGACTAGTTGAAGCCTTAATTAAAATATTAAAAGCAGATCTTATAAATGCTTTTTTTAAATATTAATTAAACTGAATAACATTATACACCGCTGGTTAGGCAGAAAATTTAGTCATATGAATGTGAATGCTGCTGGGTTGGAGGGCATGGGGGACCTGACCGGTTCCCGTTAAGGTCATATTGATAGTACAAAGACTGTATTTTTTAGTTAAATAGCAAGTATAGGGATGATTGTGCAGCGCCCCAGAGACCTGGTCGTTGCAGTATGGCACTCTGCCGCTAAGGAGAGTGGCGGTACGTCTGATGGCACTAAGGAGTTCTCCTGACCAGGTATCACCAGAACACATTACACTTCACACTCCGGCCACTAGGGGGAGAAAAAGGCTTTATTTATTGGGCCACTCCTCACACTGGTAAAACTAGGGACTGGGGAGGAAGTTAGTCAGAAGCTGACTGGGTTGGAACCAGGCAACATCCCGTGGCAGGGGGTGTTGCAGGGAGAAGGCACAGGGGGGTCCCTGTCAGGCGTGGGAACCTGGCAGGTGCCTAGCGAACAGAACAGAACGTAACGGAACCGCGCCTGCACACCCTGCGGCGGTATCCAGGAGAGAGACACGAAGGGAAGGATATTGTGGAACAGTGTAAACGAGATCAAGCACAAAGGAGAGCCAGTAAGAGTCGTGCCGAGAGAGAGAGGCAACATCATACTGAGGCGCGTAGTCGGTGGCCGGAATACCGCATGAGTAACTGACTTCAAGCCTTACTTCAAACTCCGCCGGACAGTCAATTATAGGTTGGCTGTCTACCTTAAATTTCCTAAGAAGACATAGGGGGCAACATTGGGAGAGAGGCATCTCTAGGGTCCCAGAAGACCTCCAAGCCTTCGCGTCATACGGGTGCGTCCTAGCCAAAACATACTGGGGGACGAGAAACTAGTAACATCTGGAACTGAAGAGAGAGAGAAAGCTGTAGAGAACGAACGAACGAGAACAGCAGTTGTGAGGACTATTCCGAATGCTCAGCAGGGTAGGACTACAACACACAGGCGCTAGTGTTAGGCATCAATTTCCATTTGCGAAGGAAACTCTGGATGTGCCCATCGGACCGGCCGTCTCTGATAGCCCTGGTAAACGTGCTCTGGATTGAGGATCCTGAAGTCTTCAGTAAAGAGGTACAGAGACTGCAACCCTGTGTTCTCGTTATTGACTGCACCTCACACCATCACCATCTACCTTACTGGGAAGCCCTGGGGACATACTTCACCTGTGGGAAGGTATACCATCCAGCTGCCATTCTATCACCCCAGTGGACCCCACAGCAGTGTCGGTCGCCCTGACCGAACACCACAGGTGGCGTCACGAACTCCTGACAGACTGTACCCCTATCTCCATTGGACGCACCTTAGCAGGGTTTCGGACCGGGCCTCGCCACCATGACAGCCTCAGAACCGAACCAGAGAGGCCCGGTACCGAAACGCATGGCCCTGTGTCTGGGGGCGATCCAACTTGGCATCACGAACAGGATTGTACTTAAGCCTGAAGAATTGGGTCATGTGTACCTTGGAACTGTGATTGCAACGCGTTGGACTGTGATTTATTAAAAAGACTGTGTATTGCTATCTACCGCAAGGTTCCTGCCGAAACTGCCGCCATTGCAGCGCCACAAGGAGCGCAAAAGAAGAAGAAGGGCGTGGAAGTGGGCGTGAGCAAGCTGAAGAGCGCGAAAGAAAATGACCGCCCAGTCTAAGTATTGCTGTATTTTGAGGGCGGGTCCGTCAGCGGCTGAGGTCCGCCTTCTCATCTTCTATGGCGGGCGGAGACCGAAGAAACGAAACTATGACTCAGACGGAGTGGAGCTGGAAAGCCGAGGAGGCTTGCAGAGAAAGATGGCCCAGTCTAAGTCCCCATCACCGAAGGACTATACCGGCATGCCGCCGCTGGAGGAGATCGAGTCCTGGGAGCTATCCGCGGATCCACCGCTGCCTGCACCAGACCAGGTGGCCGCCCCTGAGGAACAGCGTGGAGCTGCCAGAGCCCCCACCTGCGGGGGAGTTCGGTACCCTGGCCGATTGGGGATCGGTGTTCCACCGACGCATGACCCGACCACCGGCGCGGTTGGTGGAGTTCCGGAGTCCGCATCATTCGACCCGGAAACGCGTGAGTGGGACATGGGCTCCTTCCCCTGGGGGGATTATCGGAAGCACCTCATAGCTGAGCATGTCAGGGACGTGGAACGGGAGGCCCGCGGTGAGCTGCTGGATGGGTCATTGCCGAAATGGGGAGTGGTGATCGTTTACCAGCCCCAGAGAGGAAGAGGCTTTGTCCAGGAAATTGGATCGACGATAAGGGTCCATATCACCCGGGAGGTGGTGGAGGCTGGTCTGCGGGGCGACAGTAAGGGTCCCGTCCTGCTGCCAGGGGATGCGGTAAGCTACTGCAGATACCAAAAGGGCCACGGCTGGTGGGCTCAGGATATCCAGCACTGTACCTCCTTCCTGGTTGCTGCCAAGTCCTTGGAGGAAGAACTGTCTGAAGCAGCGGCAGCCGCTGCTGCTGTTCCTCGGATCGCTCATTGGACTCCCGCACTGCCGAAAATAGGCCGGGATTTGAGGCTTCCCAGACCCTCGAGGTCTGCCTGTCCGGTTAGGCCCTGGCAGAGGCCACCAGAGCAGAAATAAACCTCGGAGACCCGACTTGTATATAGTTAACTGTCTCCTGCTGCTACTTTAAACCCGTCCAGGGTTAACTCCTAGGGATCCCTTTGTTTACCCGGGATCCCTATTGTTTTCTATTGCTTTTTCTACTGTTACACAAAGTTCATCATTGTTTTAAAGACTGCCGGATCATGGACGGTGAATGATTCAGAACTGCTTTGTATATAGTTTGCACCTTCTTAAAGGTGCTCCCTACTAGTTTTACAAGCAAAAGAAGACTTTGCGAAGACATAATGCAGAAGGTCTTGCTTGCAGTGAACTTGCAGACAGAGAGAGAATCTGCACTAGAGACTTGGGTCCCTCTTAAAGGGAATGTTTACACAATTGCCTTAATAAAAGTTGAAACCTTAATAATGTTGAAAGTTAGTAAAGTTTTATAATGTTGATAAAGATTGAAGACAGGAAAGCTTGAAAGTGAACCCATAGGGGTTAGAGAGAGAGTCCTCCTGAGAACTGTAGAAAGATGGTCGGTACAATGACAGTAGGCCCAGCCAAGGAGCTAGGCGGTCCTGCATTGGGGAAGTTAGAACGGAAAAGAAAAGTTGAGTTATTTATATAGCATTTTATAGTAGGCCTTTAGTGGGTTCAGCGTATACGCCCTTAAAGGAAAAGTTAACTTATTGTTCAAAAGTTTGCACTTAGTAGAATACCCGGCTGGGTACTGAGAGTTATTTATGGTCAAAAGGTTATTTAAAAATATTTAATCCTGTTTCCTTGTTTGTAATGTTTAAGTGTCCTTACCTCCCATAAAGGGAAGCACCTTTTCTATTTACTTGTTCTAAGCATTTCACTAAGGAGTTCTCCTGACCAGGTATCACCAGAACACATTACACTTCACACTCCGGCCACTAGGGGGAGAAAAAGGCTTTATTTATTGGGCCACTCCTCACACTGGTAAAACTAGGGGCTGGGGAGGAAGTTAGTCAGAAGCTGACTGGGTTGGAACCAGGCAACATCCCGTGGCAGGGGGTGTTGCAGGGAGAAGGTACAGGGGGGTCCCTGTCAGGCGTGGGAACCTGGCAGGTGCCTAGCGAACAGAACAGAACGTAACGGAACCGCGCCTGCACACCCTGCGGCGGTATCCAGGAGAGAGACACGAAGGGAAGGATATTGTGGAACAGTGTAAACGAGATCAAGCACAAAGGAGAGCCAGTAAGAGTCGTGCCGAGAGAGAGAGGCAACATCTTACTGAGGCACGTAGTCGGTGGCCGGAACACCGCAGGAATAACTGACTTCAAGCCTTACTTCAAACTCCGCCGGACAGTCAATTATAGGTTGGCTGTCTACCTTAAATTTCCTAAGAAGACATAGGGGGCAACATTGGGAGAGGGGCGTCTCTAGGGTCCCGGAAGACCTCCAAGCCTTCCCATTATACGGGTGCGTCCTAGCCAAAACATACTGGGGGACGAGAAACTAGTAACATCTGGAACTGAAGAGAGAGAGAGAGCTGTAGAGAACGAACGAACGAGAACAGCAGTTGTGAGGACTATTCCGAATGCTCAGCAGGGTAGGACTACAACACACAGGCGCTAGTGGTAGGCAACGATTTCCATCTGCGAAGGAAACTCTGGATGTGCCCATCGGACCAGCCGGTCTCTGATAGCCCTGTTAAACGTGCTCTGGATTGAGGATCCTGAAGTCTTCAGTAAAGAGGTAAAGAGACTGCAACCCTGTGTTCTCGTTATTGACTGCACCTCACACCATAACCATCTACCTTACTGGGAAGCCCTGGGGACATACTTCACCTGTGGGAAGGTATACCATCCAGCTGCCATTCTATCATCCCAGTGGACCCCACAGCAGCGTCGGTCACCCTGACCGAACACCACAGGTGGCGTCACGAACTCCTGACAGACTGTACCACTATCTCCATTGGACACCCCTTAGCAGGGTTGCGGACCGGGCCTAGCCACCGTGACAGCCTCAGAACCGAACCAGAGAGGCCTGGTACCAAAACGCGTGGCCCTGTGTCTGAGGGCGATCCAATTACAGTCCTAGAGATCTCAGAGTGTTATACATGTCTTTTCAGGGCAATCGGAGCCTCTGCAGTACTTTTCGGCAAATAGATTCACTGCAAGCCAAATTTGGGGGAAAACTTGCAATTCTAAATATTTGCCAAATCTCTAATATATATATATATATATATATATATATATATATATACTAGCTATTAAACAAGTTTTATGCCAGGGTGCTGAACATTTTTATTGGTACATTTTTGTCTCTCTCTCCATATAGAGATAATGACATTGTGCGGCATGTGCTGACTCCTGAGCATGCGCCGGAGGCTTCAGACAGGACACATCCCTGGTTATATTATAGACTAGCTATTGAACCAGTGCTACTCCCGGGTGGCGAGCATTTTTATTGGTGCTTTTTTGTCTCTCTCTCCCTCTTCCTCTCTCTCCCTGCCCTCTCCCTTTCTCTAACTCCCTCTCCTCATGAAGCTGCTCATACAATCGACATTCTAATCTAGAGGTAATGATGCCGTAGTGCTGACCTGCACAGGCTTCGGACAGAAGGACACATCTCCGGTTATATCATAGACTAGCGGTTGTTCTAGTTCTACTCCGGGTGGCAAGCATTTTAATTGGTACCTCTCTCTTTCTGTACCCTCTCAACCCTCTCTCTTCACCCTCTCTCTACTCACCATCAGTGAAGCTGCTCTAACCAACGCCGTTATGCAGCACGCGCTGACTCCTGCACATCTCCAGTTACATTATATAGATGTGTATCTATATATACATAAAGTATATTCAGACACATCTGTTCATGCAATGGTTTCCTTGTCCTAGTTGGGATATGCACAATTAGATTCAGAGTGTATGCAAGAAAACCACAAAGGAACACACATGGAAACAGTTAGTAAAGAAACACTTGTGGAACCAAATTAATTTTGTGTTAAAATTTAGATTTCTAGAATAACCACCCATCCTCCTTCCTTCTACTATGAGGCCATCTTTACACCTCCTTGGCATTCTTCATCTGTTAGTCACCTTGAATTTCCTCAATGATCAGGTATGTCTCATCCAGAGTTCATTTGTGGAATCACCACAAAACACACATCCAGACTATGAAAAGACTGTGTGACCAAGAAGGAGAAGGATGGAGTGATGTGTAAGATTACATGGCCTCCACAATTACTTGTCCTCAACCCAAATTATATAATTTGGTATGAATTATACAGCCAGCTGAACTTAAAGCAGCAGACAAGCAGGGCCGGCGTTTGGGGCAGGCAGAAATTTCCTCAATGATCAGGTATGTCTCATCCAGAGTTCATTTGTGGAATCACCACAAAACACACATCCAGACTATGAAAAGACTGCGTGACCAAGAAGGAGAAGGATGGAATGATGTGTTAGATTACATGGCCTCCACAATTACTTGTCCTCAACCCAAATTATATAATTTGGTATGAATTATACAGCCAGCTGAACTTAAAGCAGCAGACAAGCAGGGCCGGCGTTTGGGGCAGGCAGACAAGGCAGCTGCCTGGGGCCCCCACCCAAAAAGGGGTCCCTCTGCGTTTGCAGCCCCTTTATAAAGTGAACTGACAGTGTACAGCATTTGAATAATGCTATGCATCCTTTGCAGTCCTTGGTCATCTCTCCCAAACCCCGCTTCTCTCTGGTAGTGTCCGTTTAAGTTGAGAGTGAGGGGGAGGGATCGTCTCACAGCACAGCAGACTTTAGAGTTGGGGCAGGAAGATGTCTGCAGCACTGTGTATCTGTGTCCCCTCCTCATCATCTTGGCTGCTCCTAAAACTCTGTGCTGAGAGCTGCACAATTGAAGCCGCAGAACCTGGTAAGTATACATATATATGTCTATCTGTGTGTACATGTGCAGTATACAGTGTGTGTGTATGTGTATATTGTATGTGTGTGCATATATACAGTATATAGTATGATTGTGTATATCTGTGGTGCATTTGTGTATATATATTGTAAATGCATGTATAGTATGTGTCTCTGTGTATATTATATATGTATAGTGCATGTGTGTGTATATTTATATATATATATATATATATACATACAGTATACAGGATGTGTCTGTGTGTGTGTACATAATATGATTATGTATATCTGTGGTGCATACACTCCCTGACAGAAGTTATGTCACTTATCCATGTTATGTAAATAAAAGCTTATAACCTGACATTAAATTTATCCATTGGTTGTATAAATTATTCTTTTGAAAGCTGAAACCCTCCAAAATGTGGTTTAGGTTAAGAAAATAAATTGACATCAATGCAGAAATATTGATCAGTTAATGGACACAGAATGGTCAGATTTTGACAAGACAAAAGTTTTGTCGCCCACAGAAAGTAATGTGATATTCAAACAAATAATTAACTTAAAATACAGCTATATGCTGCATAACATTGGTGAATGAAGTTGTGATGCTATTAGTCATTTTTAATATTTTACTAGCTGAAGAGCCCGGCGTTGCCTGGGCATAGTAAATATCTGTGGTTAGTTATAGCACGTCACTTCTCTTATTTTCCCATCACGCCTCTCATTTTCCCAATCACATCTTTAATTTTCCCCCTCACATCTCTCATTTTCTCCCTCACACCTCTCATTTTCTCCCTCACTCCTCTCATTCCCGCCTAACACTTGTCATTTCGACCTCACATCTGTCATTTTCCCTCACTCCTCTCATTTTGCACTCACACCTTTCATTTTCACCTCACACCTCTCATTTTCACCTCAGTATATACATGTTTGTCATCTCCCTTATATATAGTATACACCTGTATGTCATCTCCTGTATATAGTATATACCTGTATGTCATCTCCCCTGTATATAGTATATACCTGCTGTGTCATCTCCCCTGTATATAGTATATACCTGTATGTCATCTCCTCCTATATATAGTATATACCTGTATGTCATCTCCTCCTATATATAGTATATACCTGTATGTCATCTCCTCCTATATATAGTATATACCTGTATGTCATCTCCTTCTATATATAGTATATACCTGTATGTCATCTCCTCCTGTATATAGTATATACCTGTGTCATCTCCCCTGTATATAGTATATATCTGTGTGTCATCTCCTCCTGTATATAGTATATACCTGTATGTCATCTTCTATATATAGCATATACCTGTATGCCATCTCCTCCTGTATATAGTATATACCTGTGTGTCATCTCCTCCTGTATATAATATATACCTGTATGTCATCTCCTCCTGTATATAGTATGTACCTGTATGTCATCTCCTCCTTTATATAGTATATACCTGTGTGTCATCTCTCCTGTATATAGTATATATCTGTGTGTCATCTCCCCTGTATATAGTATATACCTGTGTGATCTCCTGTATTAGACCTCGTTAACACGTTATTTGCTCAGTATTTTTACCTCAGTATTTGTAAGATAAATTGGCAGCCTGATAAATCCCCAGCCAACAGGAAGCCCTCCCCCTGGCAGTATATATTAGCTCACACATACACATAATAGACAGGTCATGTGACTGACAGCTGCCATATTTCCTATATGGTACATTTGTTGCTCTTGTAGTTTGTCTGCTTATTAATCAGATTTTTATTTTTGAAGGCTAATACCAGACTTGTGTGTGTTTTAGGGCGATTTTCGTTTGTCAAGTTGTGTGTGTTGAGTTGCGTGTGGCGACATGCATGTAGCGACTTTTGTGAGATGAGTTTTGTGTGGCAACATGCGTGTAGCAACTTTTTGTGTGTCGAGTTGCATGTGACAGGTTAGTGTAGCAAGTTGTGTGCAGCAAGTTTTGCGCATGGCGAGTTTTGCGCGTGGTGAGTTTTATGTCTGGTGCCTTTTGACTATGTGCAAGTTTTGTGTGAGGCAACTTTTGCATGTGTTGCAAATTTTGTGCATGTGGCAATTTTTCCGCATGTGCAAGTTTTGCGTGTGGCGAGTTTTGCGTGAGCCTATTTTTTGCATGTGGCGAGTTTTGCACTTGTGGCGAGTTTTGCGTGAGCCTATTTTTTGCATGTGGCGAGTTTTGCGCGTGGCGAGTTTTGAGCGGCGACTTTTGTGTTTCGACTTTTATGTGGCGAGGTTGTGTATGTGTGGTGAAATGTGTGCTGAGGGTGGTATATGTGTTCAAGCACGTGGTAGTGTGTGACGCATTTTGTGTGTGTGTTCATATCCCCGTATGTGGTGAGCATCTCATGTCGGGGTCCCACCTCAGCTAGTGTACGGTATATACTCTTTGGCGCCATCGCTCTCACTCTTTAAGTCCCCCTTGTTCACATCTGGCAGCTGTCAATTTGCCTCCAACACTTTTCCTTTCACTTTTCCCCATTATGTAGATAGGGGAAAAATAGTTTGGTGAATTGGAAAGCGCGGGGTTAAAATTTCACCTCACAACGTAGCCTATGACGCTCTCAGGGTCCAGACGTGTGACTGTGCAAAATTTTGTGGCTGTAGCTGCGACGCTTCCAACACTTTTCCTTTCACTTTTTCCCCATTATGTAGATAGGGGCAAAATTGTTTGGTGAATTGGAAAGCGCGGGGTAAAATTTCACCTCACAACGTAGCCTATGACGCTCTCAGGGTCCAGACGTGTGACTGTGCAAAATTTTGTTTCTGTAGCTGCGACGCCTCCAACACTTTTCCTTTCACTTTTTTCCCCATTATGTAGATAGGGGCAAAATTGTTTGGTGAATTGGAAAGCGTGGGGTTAAAATTTCACCTCACAATGTAGCCTATGACGCTCTCAGGGTCCAGACGTGTGACTGTGCAAAATTTTGTTGCTGTAGCTGCGACGCTTCCAACACTTTTCCTTTCACTTTTTTCCCCATTATGTAGATAGGGGCAAAATTGTTTGGTGAATTGGAATGCGCGGGGTTAAAATTTCGCCTCACAACATAGCCTATGACGCTCTCGGGGTCCAGACGTGTGACTGTGCAAAATGTTGTGGCTGTAGCTGCGACGGTGCAGATGCCAATCCCGGACATACACACACACATACACACACACACACATTCAGCTTTATATAGTAGATGTGACTTCCATGAGCTTGGAGGACTGCATCCATGCAGTTCAACAATGATTCATACAGTTTATTAATGAAGTCATCAGGAATAGCAAAGAATGCCATCTTACATGCCTCCCAGAGTTCAGCTAGATTCTTTGGTTTTGTCTTCCAAGCTTCCTCTTTCATCTTACCACAAACATGCTCAATGATGTTCATGTCTGGTGACTGGGCTGGCCAGTCCTTGAGCACCTTGATCTTTTTTTGCCTGGAGGAATTGTGTTGTAGAGATGGATGTATGAGATGGAGCACCATCCTGCTGCAGAATTTGACCCCTTTTATGATTTGGAATATAAGAGGTAGCTAATACTTCTTGATATTTTAGGCTATTGATATTGCCTTCCACTGTTATGTAGGCAATCCAGTGACACAGTGTGCCAGCAATCAGAGCACATACAGTGATCTGACAATAACCCAAAAACAATAGAACGAGCTCTGAGACGTGGAATCTCTGTAGACCGCAATACCTGAACCTATCCTAAACACAACTAAAGGCAGCTGTGGATTGCGCCTGACACTACCTATGCAACTCGGCACAGCCTGAGGAGCTGACTAGCCTGAAGATAGAAAAACAAGCCTGACTTGCCTCAGAGAAATACCCCAAAGGAAAAGGCAGCCCCCCACATATAATGACTGTTAGCAAGATGAAAAGACAAATGTAGGGATGAAATAGATTCAGCAAAGTGAGGCCCGATATTCTAGATAGAGCGAGGATAGCAAAGAGAACTTTGCAGTCTACAAAAAACCCTAAAGCAAAAAACCACGCAAAGGGGGCAAAAAGACCCACCGTGCCGAACTAACGGCATGGCGGTACACCCTTTGCGTCTCAGAGCTTCCAGCAAAACGAAAAGACAAGCTGGACAGAAAAAGATGCAACAAAAGCAAAGAAGCACTTATCTAAGCAGAGCAGCAGGCCACAGGAAAGATCCAGAAGCTCAGATCCAACACTGGAACATTGACAAGGAGCAAGGAAGACAGAATCAGGCGGAGTTAAATAACAAAGCAGCCAACAAGCTCACCAGAACACCTGAGGGATGAAGCTCAGAAGCTGCAGTACCACTTGTGACCACAGGAGTGAATTCAGCCACAGAATTCACAACATTCCACCTTGCAAATGTTTCGCACACCCCCATACTGAATGTAACCCCAGACCATGATCTTCCACCACCAATTTTAACTGTTTTCTTGGAGTATTTTGGATCCATACTGGCTCCAGTAGGTCTCCTGCAGTATTTGCGGCGGCTGTGGTGTAATTCTACTGAAGATTCATCAGAGAAATCCACCTTCTGCCACTTTTCCAGCGTCCCTCTGTTTAGCAGGCTGTAGAACTTTGCAAATGCCACACCGTTTTTTATTTGCCTTTTGTTTAGTGCTGGCTTCTGGGCACTGATTGGCCCATGGAGGCCATTTCGAGACAGAATCCTACAAACTGTTCTAGTTGACACAGGGACTTGAGATGACCAGGCCTGTTGGAGCTCTGCTGCAGTGGTAGAGGGGCTTACTTTGGATTTTCTAACCAACAAACTTTTCTCCTGAGCAGTTGTCTTGTGGGGTCTACCGGACCTGGGCTTGTCAAACACATCTCCAGTCTCTTCAAATCTTTTTTTTAATTCTTTGTTCTTGATGCTGAGACACATTAAAGGTGCCAGCCACCTCTTCAGTGGATCTGGTCGTCAGCCTCTTGATAATCCAGGCTTTGGTTGCAGGGTGGATTTTTGGCATATTGTCTGAGCTCAAGTTGCAGCTCAAGTGAAGGCCTGGGGTGCTGGGTTTCTTTTTATACACGCACAGTAATTAACCGATCATTTACTGAGCACAGGTGAGGATGTAAACTAGGATTAGGTGCATTATATGACCAGGTAACAAAACTTTCTTGCCAAAATCTGACCATTCTGTGTCCATTAACTGACCAATATTTCTGCATTGATGCCAATTTATTTTCTTAACCTAAACCACATTTCGGAGGGTTTCAGCATTCAAAAGAATAATTTATACAACCAATGGATGAATTTAACATCTGGTTATAAGCTTTTATTTACATAACATGGATAAGCGACATAACTTCTGTCAGGGAGTGTAGGTGTTTATATATATATATATATATATATATATATATATATATAATACATGTGTACATTGAGTGTATAGTATGTGTGTCTGTATATTATATTTGTATACTGCATGTGTGCAGTATATTGTGTAAATATATGTATAAAGTGTATATGTATGTGAGCATACTGTATATAAACTGAATGCTTCTATGTGTATATACTTTCTATATGTGCCTGTACACACTGTGTCTATACTGTATATACAATACAGTGTGTGTTTCTATATTTATAAAGTATATATAATGTGTGTACATTTATAGTCTGTATCTGTGAATATGTGCTGCATTTATAGCTCTGTAATTCTAGTGCCGCCATAATGGGGATCAGCAGTTTATGTCTAATGCCTGTGCTTTACATTAGGACCTGTTCACACTGTCTTTCTTTACTGCTCCCGTTGCGTTCTGTCTGAATCCCCTATAGAGCCATAGACTGCAATAGCAGGAATGGAGTTCACATGAATTCCACATGTGATGGTTTTTTTCTGAACGTGTCCGTCTGTCCCAACAGCCACAGAAAAGTGGACACTTTTAGATGAAAAAACACAAAGAGACTCTGGGGGTAGGTGCACTCGGTCAGCAATCGCTGCGGGTTGAACGCTGTGTACTCCGGGGGTCTCTTCCAGTCTCAGCACTGGGCTGCAGGGGTCTTGTGCCTCTGGGGGACTCCGCCAGTCTCAGCACTGGGCTGCAGTCATCTTGTGTTCTGGGGTTCTCCACTAGTCTGGGCACTGGGCTGCAGGGGTCTTGTGGCTCCAGGGGGGGCTCCGCTAGTCTCAGCACTGGGCTGCAGGGGTCTTGTGGCTCCGGGGTTCTCTGCTAGTCTCAGCACTGGGCTGCAAGAGTCTTGTGGCTCCGGGGTTCTCTGCTAGTCTCAGCACTGGGCTACAGTCATTTTGTGGCTCTGAGGTTCTCCACTAGTCTCAGCACTGGGCTACAGGGGTCTTGTGGCTCTGGGGGTCTCCATCAGTCTCAGCACTGGGCTGTAGGGGTCCTGTGGCTCCGGGGGACTCCGCCAGTCTCAGCACTGGGCTGCAGTCATTTTGTGGCTCTGGGGTTCTTTGTTAGTCTCAGCACTGGGCTGCAGGGGTCTTTTGGCTCCAGCGTTCTCCGCTAGTCTCAGCACTGGGCTGCAGGGGTCTTGTGGCTCCGCGGTTCTCTGCTAGTCTCAGCACTGGGCTGCAGGGGTCTTGTGGCTCTGGGGTTCTCCGCTAGTCTCAGCACTGGGCTGCAAGAGTCTTGTGGCTCCGGGGTTCTCTGCTAGTCTCAGCACTGGGCTACAGTCATTTTGTGGCTCTGAGGTTCTCCACTAGTCTCAGCACTGGGCTACAGGGGTCTTGTGGCTCTGGGGGTCTCCATCAGTCTCAGCACTGGGCTGCAGGGGTCCTGTGGCTCCGGGGGACTCCGCCAGTCTCAGCACTGGGCTGCAGTCATTTTGTGGCTCTGGGGTTCTTTGTTAGTCTCAGCACTGGGCTGCAGGGGTCTTGTGGCTCTATGGGTTTCCTCCAGTCTCAGCACTGGGTTGCAGGGGTCTTGTGGCTTCGGGGTTCTCCGCTAGTCTCAGCAGTAGGTTGCAGGGGTCTTGTGGCTCCGCGGGACTCCGCCAGTCTCAGCACTGGGCTGCAGAGTTCTAGTGGCTCTGGGGGTATCCACCAGTCTCAGCACTGGGCTGCAGAGGTTTTGTGGGTCCGGGGGACTCCGCCAGTCTCAGCACTGCGCTGCAGTCATCTTGTGGCTCTGGGCGTCTCTGCTAGTCTCAGCACTGGGCTACAGTCATTTTGTGGCTCTGAGGTTCTCCACTAGTCTCAGCACTGGGCTACAGGGGTCTTGTGGCTCTGGGGGTCTCCATCAGTCTCAGCACTGGGCTGCAGGGGTCCTGTGGCTCCGGGGGACTCCGCCAGTCTCAGCACTGGGCTGCAGTCATTTTGTGGCTCTGGGGTTCTTTGTTAGTCTCAGCACTGGGCTGCAGGGGTCTTGTGGCTCTATGGGTTTCCTCCAGTCTCAGCACTGGGTTGCAGGGGTCTTGTGGCTTCGGGGTTCTCCGCTAGTCTCAGCAGTAGGTTGCAGGGGTCTTGTGGCTTCGGGGGTCTCTGCCAGTCTCAGCACTGGGCTGCAGAGTTCTAGTGGCTCTGGGGGTATCCACCAGTCTCAGCACTGGGCTGCAGAGGTTTTGTGGGTCCGGGGGACTCCGCCAGTCTCAGCACTGCGCTGCAGTCATCTTGTGGCTCTGGGCGTCTCTGCTAGTCTCAGCACTGGGCTGCAGGGGTCTCGTTGCTCTGGGGGTCTCCGCCAGTCTCAGCACTAAGCTGCAGGGGGTCTTGTGGCTCTGGGGGTCTCCACCAGTCTCAGCACTGGGCTGCAGGGGTCTTGTGGCTCCGGGGTTCTCCTCTAGTATCAGCACTGGGCTGCAGGGGTCTTGTGGCTCTGGGGGTCTCTGCCAGTTTCAGCACTAGGCTGCAACATGTTGTGGCTCCGGGGTTCTCTGCTAGTCTCAGCACTGGGCTGCAGGGGTCTTGTGGCTCCGGGGTTCTCCGCTAGTCTCAGCACTCGGCTGCAGGGGTCTTGTGGCTCCGTGGCACTCCGACAGTCTCAGCACTCGGCTGCAGGGGTCTTGTGGCTCCGTGGCACTCCGACAGTCTCAGCACTAGGCTGCAGGGGTCTTGTGGCTCCGGGGAACTCCAACAGTCTCAGCACTAGGCTGCAGGGGTCTTGTGGCTCCGGGGGACTCCGACAGTCTCAGCACTGGGCTGCAGAGGTCTTGTGGCTCCGGGGTTCTCCGCTAGTATCAGCACTGGGCTGCAGGGGTCTTGTGGCTCTAGGGGTCTCTGCCAGTTTCAGCACTAGGCTGCAACATGTTGTGGCTCCGGGGTTCTCCGCTAGTCTCAGCACTGGGCTGCAGGGGTTTTGTGGCTCCGGGGTTCTCCGCTAGTCTCAGCACTGGGCTGCAGGGGTCTTGTGGCTCTGTGGCACTCCGACAGTCTCAGCACTGGGCTGCAGGGGTCTTGTGGCTCCGTGGCACTCCGACAGTCTCAGCACTGGGCTGCAGGGGTCTTGTGGCTCCGGGGGACTCCAACAGTCTCAGCACTGGGCTGCAGGGGTCTTGTGGCTCTGGGGTTCTCCGCTAGTATCAGCACTGGGCTGCAGGGGTCTTGTGGCTCGGGGGGGTCTCTGCCAGTTTCAGCACTAGGCTGCGACATGTTGTGGCTCCGGGGTTCTCCGCTAGTCTCAGCACTGGGCTGCAGGGGTCTTGTGGCTCCGTTGGTGTCTGCCAGTTTCAGCACTAGGCTGTAGTCATTTTGTGGCTCCTGGGTTCTCCACTAGTCTCAGCACTGGGCTGCAGGGGTCTTGTGGCTCCGGGGTTCTCCGCTAGTCTCAGCACTGGGCTGCAGGGGTCTTGTAGCTCTGGGGAACTTCAACAGTCTCAGCACTGGGCTGCAGGGTTCTTTTGGCTCTGGGGGACTCTGCTAGTCTCAGCACTGGGCTGCAGTCATTTTGTGGCTCTGGGGTTCTCCGCTAGGCTCAGCACTGGGCTGCAGGGGTCTTGTGGCTCTGGGGTTCTCCGCTAGTCTCAGCACTGGGCTGCAGGGGTCTTGGGGCTCCGTTGTTCTCTGCCAGTTTCAGCACTAGGCTGTAGTCATTTTGTGGCTCCTGGGTTCTCCACTAGTCTCAGCACTGGGCTGCAGGGGTCTTGTGGCTCCTGGGTTCTCCACTAGTCTCAGCACTGGGCTGCAGGGGTCTTGTGGCTCCGGGGTTCTCCGCTAGTCTCAGCACTGGGCTGCAGGGGTCTTGTGGCTCTGGGAGACTCCAACAGTTTCAGCACAGCGCTACAGTCATCTTGTGGCTCTGGGGGTCTCTGCTAGTCTCAGCACTGGGCTGCAGGGGTCTTGTGGCTCCGGGGGTCTCTGCCAGTTTCAGCACTAGGTTGCAGTCATTTTGTGGCTCCTGGGTTCTCCGCTAATCTCAGCACTGGGATGCAGAGGTCTTATGGCTCTGGGATTCTCCGCTAGTCTCACCACTGGGCTGCAGGGGTCTTGTGGCTCCGGGGGTCTCCACCAGTTTCAACACTAGGCTGCAGTCATTTTGTGGCTCCTAAGTTCTCTGCTAGTCTCAGCAATGGGCTGCAGACGTCTTGTGGCTCCTGGGTTCTCCGCTAGTCTCAACACTGGGCTGAATGGGTCTTGTGGCTCTGGGGTTCTCTGCTAGTCTCAGCACTGGGCTGCAGGGGTCTTGTGGCTCCGGGGTTCTCTGCTAGTCTCAGCACTGGGCTGCAGGGGTCTTGTGGCTCTGGAGGACTCCGACAGCCTCAGCATTGGGCTACAGGGGTCTTGTGGCTCCCGGGGACTCTGCCAGTCTCAGCACTGGGCTGCAGTCATTTTGTGGCTCTGGGGTTGTCCGCTAGTCTCAGCACTGGGCTGCAGGGGTCTTGTAGCTCCGGGGGTCTCCGCCAGTCTCAGCACTGGGCTGCAGAGGTCTTGTGGCTTCGGGGGTCTCCACCACTCTCAGCACTGGGCTGCAGGGATCTTGTGGCTCCGGGGTTCTCCGCTAGTCTCAGCACTAGGTTGCAGGGTTCTTGTGGCTCCGGGGGACTTCGCCAGTGTCTGCACTGGGCTGCAGGGGTCTTGTGGCTTCGGGGGTCTCTGCCACTCTCAGTACTGGGCTGCAGGGTTCTAGTGGCACCGGGGTTATCCACCAGTCTCAGCATAGAGCTGCAGGGGTCTTTTGACTCCGGAGGACTCCGCCAGTGTCAGCGCTGTGCTGCAGTCATCTTGTGGCTCTGGGGGCTCTGCTAGTCTAAGCACTGGGCTGCAGGGGTCTTATGGCTCCGGGGTTCTCCGCTAGTCTCAGCACTGGGCTGCAGGTGTCTTGTGACTCCGGGGGCTCTGCCAGTGTCAGCACTGGGCTGCAGCCATTTTGTGGCTCCTGGGTTCTCCGCTAGTCTCAGCACTGGGCTGCAGGGGTCTTGCGGCTCCGGGGTTTTCCGCTAGTCTCAGCACTGGGCTGCAGGGGTCTTGTGGCTCCAGGGGACTCCCCCAGTGTCTGCACTGGGGTGCAGGGGTCTTGTGGCTTCGGGGTCTCTGCCAGTCTCAGCACTGGGCTGCAGGGTTCTAGTGGCTCCGGGGGTATCCACCAGTCTCAGCATAGAGCTGCAGGGGTTTTGTGGCTCCGCGGGACTCCGCCAGTCTCAGCACTGTGCTGCAGTCATCTTGTGGCTCTGGGGGCTCTGCTTGTCTCAGCACTGGGCTGCAGGGGTCTTGTGGCTCCGGGGTTCTCCGCTAGTCTCAGCACTAGGTTGCAGCGGTCTTGTGGCTCCAGGGGACTCCCCCAGTGTCTGCACTGGGCTGCAGGGGTCTTGTGGCTTCGGGGTCTCTGCCAGTCTCAGCACTGGGCTGCAGGGTTCTAGTGGCTCCGGGGGTATCCACCAGTCTCAGCATAGAGCTGCAGGGGTTTTGTGGCTCCGCGGGACTCCGCCAGTCTCAGCACTGTGCTGCAGTCATCTTGTGGCTCTGGGGGCTCTGCTAGTCTCAGCACTGGGCTGCAGGGGTCTTGTGGCTCCGGGGGTCTCTGCCAGTTTCAGCACTAGGCTGCAGTCATTTTGTGGCTCCTGTGTTCTCCGCTAGTCTCACCACTGGGCTGCAGGGGTCTTGTGACTCCGGGGGTCTCCGCCAGTTTCAACACTAGGCTGCAGTCATTTTGTGGCTCCTAAGTTCTCTGCTAGTCTCAGCAATGGGCTGCAGACGTCTTGTGGCTCTGGGGTTCTCCGCTAGTCTCAACACTGGGCTGCATGGGTCTTGTGGCTCCGGGGTTCTCTGCTAGTCTCAGCACTGGGCTGCAATGGTCTTGTGGCTCCAGGGGACTCCCCCAGTCTCAGCACTGGGCTGCAGGGTTCTAGTGGCTCCGGGGGTATCCACCAGTCTCAGCATAGAGCTGCAGGGGTTTTGTGGCTCCGCGGGACTCCGCCAGTCTCAGCACTGTGCTGCAGTCATCTTGTGGCTCTGGGGGCTCTGCTAGTCTCAGCACTGGGCTGCAGGGGTCTTGTGGCTCAGGGGGTCTCCGCCAGTCTCATCACTGGGCTGCAGGGGTCTTATGGCTCTGGGGTTCTCTGCTAGTCTCAGCACTGGGCTGCAGGTGTCTTGTGGCTCCGAGGGTCTGTGCCAGTTTCAGCACTTGGCTGCAGTCATTTTGTTGCTCCTGAGTTCTCCGACAGTCTCGGCACTGGGCTACAGGGGTCTTGTGACTCCGGGTTTCTTCGTTAGTCTCAGCACTGCACTGCAGGGGTCTTGTTGCTCAGGGGGTCTCTGCCAGTCTCAGTACTGGGCTGCAGGGTTCTTGTGGCTCTGGGAGTCTCCACCAGTCTCAGTACTGGGCTGCAGGGATCTTGTAGCTCCAGGGGTCTCCACCAGTCTCAGCACTGGGCTGCAGGGGTCTTGTGGCTCTGGGGGTCTCCACCAGTCTCAGTACTGGGCTGCAGGGATCTTGTGGCTCCAGGGGTCTCCACCAGTCTCAGCACTGGGCTGCAGGGGTCTTGTGGTTCTGGGGGACTCCGCCAGTCTCAGCCCTGGGCTGCAGTCATCTTGTGGCTCTGGGGGTCTCCACCAGTCTCAGTACTGGGCTGCAGGGTTCTTGTGGCTCCAGGGGTCCCCACCAGTCTCAGCACTGGGCTGCAGGGGTCTTGTGGTTCTTGGGGTCTCCGCTAGTCTCAGCACTGGGCTGCAGGGGTCTTGTGGCTCTGGGGGTCTCCGCCAGTCTTAGCACTGGGCTGCAGTGGTCTTGTGGCACTACATTATAGTATAGCTGCAAAATGAATAATAACCATCAGGGACCCCGAACCATCACCTCGAAGACAGAGTGGATTTAGCAGATTAGTTTGGTGGACATGTAGAATTTTTTATAATCTCTTTTTATTCTGCTGTTTGTGAGGTAGGATGTAGACAAAGATGGCATTTCTGCTAATGTTTTTTATTATGTGACTGTACGGCCCCTTCACACAATCGGGTATCATGTTTTTCACGGATGCCACGTGTGCCCTCTTTAACCTACGTTGCTGCACTCATGTCTGTGCTTTCCCAGAAGCACAGATGATAAGGGCCAATACAAGTCTATGAGTCCGTGTAAACATGCTGTCCGTGTGCCGTCCGTGTGCCGTACATGTGCCATCCGTGTGCAATCCATGTGCTGTCCGTGTGCCGTCCGTATTTAACATGGAAAGTATGTGAGAGGCTTTGTAATTTAATTTCCAGTATCCATACTGGAAAAACACGGATGGCACATGGACGGCACACTGATTGAAAACACTGGTGACACCAATATCAGTGTAACATGTACGTGTTTTATATGGACATGTGAAGGAGGCCTAATAGTGTTGTTTGTGGAATATTTCAGGATTGGGGGCCCCACTTTGAATTTTGCCTGGGACCCCATTTTGTCTAAAACCGGCCCTGCAGAAAAGTGTTCAGCACGTTTGCAACTCCTTCATGACTAATGGAAAGTCATTTAGGTGACTCCTGATGAAGCTACTTGAGAGAATGCCAAAGGGGTATAAAATGGGAGGTCGTTCTTTGAGGAATTTAAGGTTTAACCCATATTCTAGTTTGTTTCTTTTCGTCTTGTTTCCATATGTGCCTGTCTGTGATTTTGCTTCCTTTGGCCAGAATCTACAATGTGCACATTCCAGTACAGGCAGATGTTTATCCAGCATATAATACCAGGGAGGGAAGCATCTGATCGGCTCCAAATTTATTCCACAGCAAGACAATGACCCCAAATATACAGCTAATGTCATTTAGAACTTTCTTTAGCTTAAACAAGAACACGGAGCCCTGGAAGTGATGATTTGGACCCACACAGCCCTCAACATCATCCAGTCTGTCTGAGATTAAATGAAGAAACAGAAGGATTTTCACAAACAACATCCACAGAAGATCTGTGGTTAGTTCTCCAAGATGTTTGGAACAACCTCCCTGCCGAGGTTCTTCAAAAACTGTGTACAAATGACAAGTACCTGGAAGAACTGATGCTGTTTTGTAGGCACCAAAAATTGATTTGATTTACATTTCTCTTTTGTACATTACTTTGCATTTTGTTACTTGATAAAAAAAAATCTACTAACACATTTTTTTAAGCATTCTTGTTTTCTTTGGTTATATACAGTACATATCTTTATAAATCAACCTTTAAAGAAAGGATGTAAAGTGCAGTCATACAATTTTACTGAGACCAACAGTAACATCCTAGTATACAGATGAAGATAAAACAAATACAGTTACAGTGTGGTGGATATCAACAGGTCCAGACATATCATTGGTGCCACCAGCGTCGGACTGGAGTACCTTGGGCCCACCAGAGAAAAATCATTCTTGGGGCCCACCATGCCGTTTAAAAATACCACCCAGGATAGATCCTATATACCGCCCCACACACGAGAGCTAACAGATCCTCTATATACTACACCACACAGGAGAGCTGACAGATCCTCTATATACTACACCACACAGGACAGATCCTCTATATACTACACCACACATCCTCTACATACTACACCACACAGGAGAGCTGGCAGATCCTCTATATACTACACCACACAGGAGAGCTGACAGATCCTCTATATACTACACCACACAGGAGAGCTGACAGATCCTCTATATACTACACCACACATCCTCTACATACTACACCACACAGGAGAGCTGACAGATCCTCTATATACTACACCACACAGGAGAGCTGGCAGATCCTCTATATACTACACCACACAGGAGAGCTGACAGATCCTCTATATAATACACCACACGGGAGAGCTGACAGATCCTCTATATACTACACCACACAGGAGAGCTGACAGATCCTCTATATACTACACCACACATCCTCTACATACTACACCACACAGGAGAGCTGACAGATCCTCTATATACTACACCACACAGGAGAGCTGGCAGATCCTCTATATACTACACCACACAGGAGAGCTGACAGATCCTCTATATACTACACCACACATCCTCTACATACTACACCACACAGGAGAGCTGACAGATCCTCTATATACTACACCACACAGGAGAGCTGGCAGATCCTCTATATACTACACCACACAGGAGAGCTGACAGATCCTCTATATAATACACCACACGGGAGAGCTGACAGATCCTCTATATACTACACCACACAGGAGAGCTGACAGATCCTCTATATACTACACCACACAGGAGAGCTGACAGATCCTCTATATATTACACCACACAGGAGAGCTGACAGATCCTCTATATACTACACCACACAGGAGAGCTGACAGATCCTCTATATACTACACCACACAGGAGAGCTGACAGATCCTCTATATACTACACCACACAGGAGAGCTGACAGATCCTCTATATACTACACCACACAGGAGAGCTGACAGATCCTCTATATACTACACCACACAGGACAGATCCTCTATATACTACACCACACATCCTCTATATACTACACCACACAGGAGAGCTGACAGATCCTCTATATAATACACCACACAGGAGAGCTGACAGATCCTCTATATACTACACCATACAGGACAGATCCTCTATATACTACACCACACATCCTCTATATACTACACCACACAGGAGAGCTGGCAGATCCTCTATATACTACACCACACAGGAGAGTTGACAGATCCTCTATATACTACATCACACAGGAGAGCTGACAGATCCTCTATATACTACACCACACAGGAGAGCTGACAGATCCTCTATATACTACACCACACAGGAGAGCTGACAGATCCTCTATATATTACACCACACAGGAGAGCTGACAGATCCTCTATATACTACACCACACAGGAGAGCTGACAGATCCTCTATATACTACACCACCCAGGAGAGCTGACAGATCCTCTATATACTACACCACACAGGAGAGCTGACAGATCCTCTATATACTACACCACACAGGAGAGCTGACAGATCCTCTATATACTACACCACACAGGACAGATCCTCTATATACTACACCACACATCCTCTATATACTACACCACACAGGAGAGCTGACAGATCCTCTATATAATACACCACACAGGAGAGCTGACAGATCCTCTATATACTACACCATACAGGACAGATCCTCTATATACTACACCACACATCCTCTATATACTACACCACACATCCTCTATATACTACACCACACAGGAGAGCTGGCAGATCCTCTATATACTACACCACACAGGAGAGTTGACAGATCCTCTATATACTACACCACACAGGAGAGCTGACAGATCCTCTATATACTACACCACACGGGAGAGCTGACAGATCCTCTATATACTACACCACACAGGAGAGCTGACAGATCCTCTATATACTACACCACACAGGAGAGCTGACAGATACTCTATATACTACACCACACAGGAGAGCTGACAGATCCTCTATATACTACACCACACAGGAGAGCTGACAGATCCTCTATATACTACACCACACAGGAGAGCTGACAGATCCTCTATATACTACACCACACAGGAGAGCTGACAGATCCTCTATATACTACACCACACGGGATAGATCCTCTATATACAACACCACACGGGAGAGCTGACAGATCCTCTATATACTACACCACACAGGAGAGCTGACAGATCCTCTATATACTACACACGGGAGAGGGGACAGATCCTCTATATACTACACCATACAGGACAGATCCTCTATATACTACACCACACATCCTCTATATACTACACCACACAGGAGAGCTGGCAGATCCTCTATATACTACACCACACAGGAGAGTTGACAGATCCTCTATATACTACACCACACAGGAGAGCTGACAGATCCTCTATATACTACACCACACGGGAGAGCTGACAGATCCTCTATATACTACACCACACAGGAGAGCTGACAGATCCTCTATATACTACACCACACAGGAGAGCTGACAGATCCTCTATATACTACACCACACAGGAGAGCTGACAGATCCTCTATATACTACACCACACAGGAGAGCTGACAGATCCTCTATATACTACACCACACAGGAGAGCTGACAGATCCTCTATATACTACACCACACAGGAGAGCTGACAGATCCTCTATATACTACACCACACAGGAGAGCTGACAGATCCTCTATATACTACACCACACAGGAGAGCTGACAGATCCTCTATATACTACACCACACAGGAGAGCTGACAGATCCTCTATATACTACACCACATGGGATAGATCCTCTATATACAACACCACACGGGAGAGCTGACAGATCCTCTATATACTACACCACACAGGAGAGCTGACAGATCCTCTATATACTACACACGGGAGAGGGGACAGATCCTCTATATACTACACCATACAGGACAGATCCTCTATATACTACACCACACATCCTCTATATACTACACCACACAGGAGAGCTGGCAGATCCTCTATATACTACACCACACAGGAGAGTTGACAGATCCTCTATATACTACACCACACAGGAGAGCTGACAGATCCTCTATATACTACACCACACGGGAGAGCTGACAGATCCTCTATATACTACACCACACAGGAGAGCTGACAGATCCTCTATATACTACACCACACAGGTGAGCTGACAGATCCTCTATATACTACACCACACAGGAGAGCTGACAGATCCTCTATATACTACACCACACAGGAGAGCTGACAGATCCTCTATATACTACACCACACAGGAGAGCTGACAGATCCTCTATATACTACACCACACAGGAGAGCTGACAGATCCTCTATATACTACACCACACAGGAGAGCTGACAGATCCTCTATATACTACACCACACAGGAGAGCTGACAGATCCTCTATATACTACACCACACAGGAGAGCTGACAGATCCTCTATATACTACACCACACGGGATAGATCCTCTATATACAACACCACACGGGAGAGCTGACAGATCCTCTATATACTACACCACACAGGAGAGCTGACAGATCCTCTATATACTACACCACACGGGATAGATCCTCTATATACAACACCACACGGGAGAGCTGACAGATCCTCTATATACTACACCACACAGGAGAGCTGACAGATCCTCTATATACTACACCACACAGGAGAGCAGACAGATCCTCTATATACTACACCACACAGGACAGATCCTCTATATACTACACCACACAGGAGAGCTGACGGATCCTTTATATACTACACCACACAGGAGAGCTGACAGATCCTCTATATACTACACCACACAGGAGAGCTGACAGATCCTCTATATACTACACCACAAAGGAGAGCTGACAGATCCTCTATATACTACACCACACAGGAGAGCTGACAGATCCTCTATATAATACACCACACAGGAGAGCTGACAGATCCTCTATATACTACACCACACAGGAGAGCTGACAGATCCTCTATATACTACACCACACAGGAGAGCTGACAGATCCTCTATATACTACACCACACAGGAGAGCTGACAGATCCTCTATATACTACACCACACAGCAGAGCTGACAGATCCTCTATATACTACACCACACGGGAGAGCTGACAGATCCTCTATATACTACACCACACGGGAGAGCTGACAGATCCTCTATATACTACACCACACAGGAGAACTGACAGATCCTCTATATACTACACCACACAGGAGAGCTGACAGATCCTATATATACTACACCACACAGGAGAGCTGACAGATCCTCTATATACTACACCACACAGGAGAGCTGACAGATCCTCTATATACTACACCACACGGGAGAGCTGACAGATCCCCTATATACTACACCACACAGGAGAGCTGACAGATCCTCTATATACCACACCACACCGGAGAGCTGACAGATCCTCTATATACTACACCACACAGGAGAGCTGACAGATCCTCTATATACTACACCACACAGGAGAGCTGACTGATCCTCTATATACTACACCACACAGGAGAGCTGACAGATCCTCTATATACTACACCACACGGGAGAACTGACAGATCCTCTATATACTACACCACACGGGAGAGCTGACAGATCCTCTATATACTACACCACACAGGAGAGCTGACAGATCCTCTATATACTACACCACACAGGAGAGCTGACAGATCCTCTATATACTACACCACACAGGAGAGCTGACAGATCCTCTATATACTACACCACACAGGAGAGCTGACAGATCCTCTATATACTACACCACACAGGAGAGCTGACAGATCCTCTATATACTACACCACACAGGAGAACTGACAGATCCCCTATATACTACACCACACAGGAGAGCTGACAGATCCTCTATATACTACACCACACAGGAGAGCTGACAGATCCTCTATATACTACACCACACGGGAGAGCTGACAGATCCTCTATATACTACACCACACGGGAGAACTGACAGATCCTCTATATACTACACCACACGGGAGAGCTGACAGATCCTCTATATACTACACCACACGGGAGAGCTGACAGATCCTCTATATACTACACCACACAGGAGAGCTGACAGATTCTCTATATACTACACCACACAGGAGAGCTGGCAGATCCTCTATATACTACACCACACAGGAGAGCTGACAGATCCTCTATATACTACACCACACAGGAGAGCTGACAGATCCTCTATATACTACACCACACAGGAGAGCTGACAGATCCTCTATATATTACACCACACGGGAGAGCTGACAGATCCTCTATATACTACACCACACGGGAGAGCTGACAGATCCTCTATATACTACACCACACAGGAGAGCTGACAGATCCTCTATACACTACAACACACAGGAGAGCTGACAGATCCTCTATATACTACACCACACAGGAGAGGGGACAGATCCTCTATATACTACACCACACACGAGAGCTGACAGATCCTCTATATACTACACCACACAGGAGAGCTGACAGATCCTCTATATACTACACCACACAGGAGAGCTGACAGATCCTCTATATACTACACCACACAGGAGAACTGACAGATCCTCTATATACTACACCACACAGGAGAGCTGACAGATCCTCTATATACTACACCACACAGGAGAGCTGACAGATCCTCTATATACTACACCACAGAGGAGAGCTGACAGATCCTCTATATACTACATTACACAGGAGAGCTGACAGATCCTCTATATACTACACCACACGGGAGAGCTGACAGATCCTCTATATACTACACCACACGGGAGAGCTGACAGATCCTCTATATACTACACCACACAGGAGAGCTGACAGATCCTCTATACACTACAACACACAGGAGAGCTGACAGATCCTCTATATACTACACCACACAGGAGAGCTGACAGATCCTCTATATACTACACCACACAGGAGAGCTGACAGATCCTCTGTATACTACACCACACAGGAGAGCTGACAGATCCTCTATATACTACACACGGGAGAGGGGACAGATCCTCTATATACTACACCACACAGGAGAGCTGACAGATCCTCTATATACTACACCACACGGGAGAGCTGACAGATCCTCTATATTCTACACCACACGGGAGAGCTGACAGATCCTCTATATACTACACCACACAGGAGAGCTGACAGATCCTCTATATACTACACCACACAGGAGAACTGACAGATCCTCTATATACTACACCACACGGGAGAGCTGACAGATCCTCTATATACTACACCACACAGGAGAGCTGACAGATCCTCTATATACTACACCACAGAGGAGAGCTGACAGATCCTCTATATACTACATTACACAGGAGAGCTGACAGATCCTCTATATACTACACCACACGGGAGAGCTGACAGATCCCCTATATACTACACCACACGGGAGAGCTGACAGATCCTCTATATACTACACCACACAGGAGAGCTGACAGATCCTCTATATACTACACCACACAGCAGAGCTGACAGATCCTCTATATACTACACCACACAGGAGAGCTGACAGATCCTCTATATTCTACACCACACAGGAGAGCTGACGGATCCTCTATATACTACACCACACAGCAGAGCTGACAGATCCTCTATATACTACACCACACAGGAGAGCTGACAGATCCTCTATATACTACACCACACGGGAGAGCTGACAGATCCTCTATATACTACACCACACAGGAGAGCTGACAGATCCTCTATATACTACACCACACAGGAGAGCTGACAGATCCTCTATATACTACACCACACAGGAGAACTGACAGATCCTCTATATACTACACCACACAGGAGAGCTGACAGATCCTCTATATACTACACCACACGGGAGAGCTGACAGATCCTCTATATACTACACCACACGGGAGAGCTGACAGATCCTCTATATACTACACCACACAGGAGAGCTGACAGATCCTCTATATACTACACCACACAGGAGAGCTGGCAGATCCTCTATACACTACAACACACAGGAGAGCTGACAGATCCTCTATATACTACACCACACAGGAGAGGGGACAGATCCTCTATATACTACACCACACACGAGAGCTGACAGATCCTCTATATACTACACCACACAGGAGAGCTGACAGATCCTCTATATACTACACCACACAGGAGAGCTGACAGATCCTCTATATACTACACCACACAGGAGAACTGACAGATCCTCTATATACTACACCACACAGGAGAGCTGACAGATCCTCTATATACTACACCACACAGGAGAGCTGACAGATCCTCTATATACTACACCACAGAGGAGAGCTGACAGATCCTCTATATACTACATTACACAGGAGAGCTGACAGATCCTCTATATACTACACCACACGGGAGAGCTGACAGATCCCCTATATACTACACCACACAGGGAGAGCTGACAGATCCTCTATATACTACACCACACAGGAGAGCTGACAGATCCTCTATATACTACACCACACGGGAGAACTGACAGATCCTCTATATACTACACCACACAGGAGAGCTGACAGATCCTCTATATACTACACCACACAGGAGAGCTGACAGATCCTCTATATACTACACCACACAGGAGAGCTGACGGATCCTCTATATACTACACCACACAGCAGAGCTGACAGATCCTCTATATACTACACCACACAGGAGAGCTGACAGATCCTCTATATACTACACCACACGGGAGAGCTGACAGATCCTCTATATACTACACCACACAGGAGAGCTGACAGATCCTCTATATACTACACCACACAGGAGAGCTGACAGATCCTCTATATACTACACCACACAGGAGAGCTGACAGATCCTCTATATACTACACCACACAGGAGAGCTGACAGATCCTCTATATACTACACCACACAGGAGAACTGACAGATCCTCTATATACTACACCACACAGGAGAGCTGACAGATCCTCTATATACTACACCACACAGGAGAGCTGACAGATCCTCTATATACTACACCACACAGGAGAGCTGACAGATCCTCTATATACTACACCACACAGGAGAACTGACAGATCCTCTATATACTACACCACACAGGAGAGCTGACAGATCCTCTATATACTACACCACACGGGAGAGCTGACAGATCCTCTATATACTACACCACACGGGAGAGCTGACAGATCCTCTATATACTACACCACACAGGAGAGCTGACAGATCCTCTATATACTACACCACACAGGAGAGCTGGCAGATCCTCTATACACTACAACACACAGGAGAGCTGACAGATCCTCTATATACTACACCACACAGGAGAGGGGACAGATCCTCTATATACTACACCACACACGAGAGCTGACAGATCCTCTATATACTACACCACACAGGAGAGCTGACAGATCCTCTATATACTACACCACACAGGAGAGCTGACAGATCCTCTATATACTACACCACACAGGAGAACTGACAGATCCTCTATATACTACACCACACAGGAGAGCTGACAGATCCTCTATATACTACACCACACAGGAGAGCTGACAGATCCTCTATATACTACACCACAGAGGAGAGCTGACAGATCCTCTATATACTACATTACACAGGAGAGCTGACAGATCCTCTATATACTACACCACACGGGAGAGCTGACAGATCCCCTATATACTACACCACACAGGGAGAGCTGACAGATCCTCTATATACTACATCACACAGCAGAGCTGACAGATCCTCTATATACTACACCACACAGGAGAGCTGACAGATCCTCTATATACTACACCACACAGCAGAGCTGACAGATCCTCTATATACTACACCACACAGGAGAGCTGACAGATCCTCTATATACTACACCACACAGGAGAGCTGACGGATCCTCTATATACTACACCACACAGCAGAGCTGACAGATCCTCTATATACTACACCACACAGGAGAGCTGACAGATCCTCTATATACTACACCACACGGGAGAGCTGACAGATCCTCTATATACTACACCACACAGGAGAGCTGACAGATCCTCTATATACTACACCACACAGGAGAGCTGACAGATCCTCTATATACTACACCACACAGGAGAGCTGACAGATCCTCTATATACTACACCACACAGGAGAGCTGACAGATCCTCTATATACTACACCACACAGGAGAACTGACAGATCCTCTATATACTACACCACACGGGAGAGCTGACAGATCCTCTATATACTACACCACACAGGAGAGCTGACAGATCCTCTATATACAGTGGGGCAAAAAAGTATTTAGTCAGTCAGCAATAGTGCAAGTTCCACCACTTAAAAAGATGAGAGGCGTCTGTAATTTACATCATAGGCAGACCTCAACTATGGGAGACAAACTGAGAAAAAAAAATCCAGAAAATCACATTGTCTGTTTTTTTACCATTTTTTTTGCATATTATGGTGGAAAATAAGTATTTGGTCAGAAACAAACAATCAAGATTTCTGGCTCTCACAGACCTGTAACTTCTTCTTTAAGAGTCTCCTCTTTCCTCCACTCATTACCTGTAGTAATGGCACCTGTTTAAACTTGTTATCAGTATAAAAAGACACCTGTGCACACCCTCAAACAGTCTGACTCCAAACTCCACTATGGTGAAGACCAAAGAGCTGTCAAAGGACACCAGAAACAAAATTGTAGCCCTGCACCAGGCTGGGAAGACTGAATCTGCAATAGCCAACCAGCTTGGAGTGAAGAAATCAACAGTGGGAGCAATAATTATAAAATGGAAGACATACAAGACCACTGATAATCTCCCTCGATCTGGGGCTCCACGCAAAATCCCACCCCGTGGGGTCAGAATGATCACAAGAACGGTGAGCAAAAATCCCAGAACCACGCGGGGGGACCTAGTGAATGAACTGCAGAGAGCTGGGACCAATGTAACAAGGCCTACCATAAGTAACACACTACGCCACCATGGACTCAGATCCTGCAGTGCCAGACGTGTCCCACTGCTTAAGCCAGTACATGTCCGGGCCCGTCTGAAGTTTGCTAGAGAGCATTTGGATGATCCAGAGGAGTTTTGGGAGAATGTCCTATGGTCTGATGAAACCAAACTGGAACTGTTTGGTAGAAACACAACTTGTCGTGTTTGGAGGAAAAAGAATACTGAGTTGCATCCATCAAACACCATACCTACTGTAAAGCATGGTGGTGGAAACATCATGCTTTGGGGCTGTTTCTCTGCAAAGGGGCCAGGACGACTGATCCGGGTACATGAAAGAATGAATGGGGCCATGTATCGTGAGCTTTTGAGTGCAAACCTCCTTCCATCAGCAAGGGCATTGAAGATGAAATGTGGCTGGGTCTTTCAACATGACAATGATCCAAAGCACACCGCCAGGGCAACAAAGGAGTGGCTTCGTAAGAAGCATTTCAAGGTCCTGGAGTGGCCTAGCCAGTCTCCAGATCTCAACCCTATAGAAAACCTTTGGAGGGAGTTGAAAGTCCGTGTTGCCAAGCGAAAAGCCAAAAACATCACTGCTCTAGAGGAGATCTGCATGGAGGAATGGGCCAACATACCAACAACAGTATGTGGCAACCTTGTGAAGATAAAGGATATATTACAAAGTATGGAGATGAAATTTTGTTTCTGACCAAATACTTATTTTCCACCATAATATGCAAATAGAATGTTAAAAAAACAGACAATGTGATTTTCTGGATTTTTTTTTCTCAGTTTGTCTCCCATAGTTGAGGTCTACCTATGATGTAAATTACAGAAGCCTCTCATCTTTTTAAGTGGTGGAACTTGCACTATTGCTGACTGACTAAATACTTTTTTGCCCCACTGTACTACACCACACGGGAGAGCCGACAGATATATATACACATACATACATACATCTCTATATACTACACCACACATGAGAACAGTAATGTAGGTCCACTGTGTGTAGTAAAATACTTACTGGTGGCCATATTCCACTGCAATGAAGAAGACAGAAGCAACGACACAGCGGCAGAAGACGGCGACTGCTGCGTATTTTATTACACACAGGGAAGGTTTCTGTTGGGGGTGAGACATTGTTTTTATTAGTTTGATTTTGGTATAGATTTGATTTTTTTTCATCACTTGTTATAGCTGTTTTTGTGGAATTGTGGCGACCCGAAAAAAGGACATTTGGAATTCTTGAGTTGTTTCTGTTTACGGTGTTTACTGATCGAGTTGTTTTTATATTTTGATAGATCGGACTTTTCTGAACCCAGCAATGCCAAATATGTGTTGTTGTTTTTATTTTTTAAATATATTTATTTTCAATTGAATAAACAGGGGTGATTTGAACTTTAGGAACTTTTTACATTTTGTTTTTACCTTTCACTGGTACAGATAGCCCCCATAGAGGACATGAGGATGCGATCATCCGATTGCATGTGCTGTTATATACAGTGATGCCACAGCATCACTGCATATAGCAGAAATCACAGTCTCCTTTAAAGCTCGGGTACAGGAAGAAGACCCCTGGCTGTCATGACAACCCATCGGCAACCCACGATCACATCATGGGTGCCAATGGGTGAGAGAATGATGCGCACGCATGTTGGCATGTGTTATATGCTGCTGTCAGAGATTGACACTGGCATTTAACACGCGCCATATATGTAAGGCTGATGTCGTAAAGGTGTTACCGGGGACCCCCGTCACCACTGTGTCACCCAATATCCTGTGGGCCCCCTCCCCCACTGTGCTACCTCTATTTTCCTGTGGGCCCCCTCCCCCACTGTGCTACCTCTATTTTCCTGTGGGCCCCCTCCCCCACTGTGTCACCTCTATTTTCCTGTGGGCCCCCTCCCCCACTGTGTCACCTCTATTTTCCTGTGGGCCCCCTCCCCCACTGTGTCACCTCTATTTTCCTGTGGGCCCCCTCCCCCACTGTGTCACCTCTATTTTCCTGTGGGCCCCCTCCCCCACTGTGTCACCTCTATTTTCCTGTGGGCCCCCTCCCCCACTGTGTCACCTCTATTTTCCTGTGGGCCCCCTCCCCCACTGTGTCACCTCTATTTTCCTGTGGGCCCCCTCCCCCACTGTGTCACCTCTATTTTCCTGTGGGCCCCCTCCCCCACTGTGTCACCTCTATTTTCCTGTGGGCCCCCTCCCCCACTGTGTCACCTCTATTTTCCTGTGGGCCCCCTCCCCCACTGTGTCACCTCTATTTTCCTGTGGGCCCCCTCCCCCACTGTGTCACCTCTATTTTCCTGTGGGCCCCCTCCCCCACTGTGTCACCTCTATTTTCCTGTGGGCCCCCTCTCCCACTGTGTCACCCAATATTCTGTGGGCCCCTCCCCCACTATGTCACCTCTGATTTCCTATGGGCCTAGTCAGAGAGGGAAAGGGGAGCCACAGGAAAATAGAGGTGGATGACACAATAGGGGAGGGGGCCCACAAGAAAATTAGAATATCACTGTGGGCCCCCTCCCCTGTGTCACCTATAGGATGAATGGGACCCCCTCCCCTAACTGCCTCTGTGGCCGGAGATCTACTCAGGGTGCCGGCATCATAGTTATTTACTTACAGTCACACTGACTGCAGCCATCAGACACCATCTGCTCCACTGCTGCTTGGGTAGGACTGCTGACCAATCACAGCACAGCTCCTTGCCTGAGCTGTGCTGTGAGCTCACACAAAGAAAACTAACGCTGATTGGCTGAATTGCAGCCAATCAGCGTTTACACTGCTGCCCAGGGCTTTGTGGATTGTGGAAGAGGAGCAGAGATCATACCCAGCACAGGAGACAGGTGACTGCGGGTGAGCTGCTGTGTGCGTCTCCTCTCAGCCTCACAGTCAGCTGTTCCTCTGACTGTGCTGGCTGAAGTGAGGGTCGGCACACACACACAGCTCTCCTGGCAGAGTAATGGCAGCAGGTGATGTGAAGGAGCTGCTCCTGCACTTCCCATCACCTGTGCAGTCTGCCAGCCGGTGCCGACTATACAATAAAGTGCGCACTGCTGTGCGCAAGCTATGAGCATGATGCAGGGCAGGCACAAATGATGGAGGCAGGAGCTGGGGGCGGGGCCCACCGGAGGATTCTCCGGTGTCCCGGTGCCCCAGTCCGACCCTGGGTGCCACCTGTGCAGCCGCAGAGGTAAGAGGGCCCATTTCTACATCAAAGCAGGTGAACTTTTGCATTTTTATGGGCTATTGGACTCTAAAGGGTCAATATAATGCTCTCGTGAAGAGGCCCTCTTCCATCTGTGTCCGCAAGCGGATTTCAATATAATGTCATGGGCTGCAAGGGTTAATATCCCGCCTTGTAGTGACTACCAACAAGTTTAGGGATCTTACAGTCTGAGTAAAGTTACCTGGAAACGAGCAAATTAACTCTGCTCAAGGAAGAGGAAAGCTAGCTAGCGCCATCTACTGAAGGTAGCTACGCAATAACGTCCATGCCTAAAATGAGTCTTGCAACATAATTTCACATTTTTAGCCAGACCAGAATCTTTGCAAAAGGAAAAGACGTCCATCTGCACCTATCTGTTTGGTTATTGACATATTTGCAATGAAATAAATCCATGAGAAACTAAAAAAAAGACACTTTATAGTGTGAGGCAGTGAGGGGGATCATATGCGAGGGTCGATATGTGTTCCCCAGGATGGGGACAGAGTCCTATTAAACCCGCTGGAGTGCTTTGTGTTCATAGCAGGATGCCTGTGAGTCACAAGGCAAAACAAAAGAAAGAATGGATTAAGTCCAAGTAGTGACTCAGTCAGATTTTTAGGAAAACCCTTTAAGGGCTTTTATTTTTAGAGGGATTGGCAGGTTTGGTAGTTGGGCAAATCCCTTCTCCACTCCGGGTTTTGGTCGTGGCTCTATGGCCACGATTCCATTTAAATCTGTAAGTTTTGCCTTGGGCGTGTCAGTATTGGAGTTTGCAAGCTGCAGAGCAGCAGGCTCTGTGCAACCCAGGTCTGTATGGAGCTAACACAGAGCCAGGGACTTCCAGGCAGCTAACGCTCCCAAGAAACGCGGCTGTGTCATTGTCCACAGCAACGGGTTTTGAGTTCTGGACTGTGTTTATGGAAACCCGACAGCAGTCCAGAGGACTATCTATCACACTGCACCTACCCCGCTGCACTATGACAGTCTTATATTTCTACAACATAGAGACACGGAACCACAAACTAACTTTAATAGGGTTGCCTCTCTTGGTAACTGGATGTGGTTGGAGATTCACCATGAAGCACATATCCAGAATTATGCTAATAATTATGCTAATTATGCTATCAAATTTGCTTGAAACACCACTCCAGTGGGGGTTTTTTTCACAGCTGGAGTGGCACTTTAAAATTAATTTCCCTGCCCCAGGTCTTATATTCACCCTTCACCATTTTTCGGCACAGCTTCAGTTCCGCGGCACAGTTTTGTAAGCTCAACTTCTGACTGACCGGAAGTAAGAAGCTACGTCACAAGCTCTCAATGCAGATCTATGAGAGCCAGAGCAAGGCCAGATAGAAGCTCTCATAGAGATGTATTGAAAAGTTGAAAAGTGACCTCTGTGCCGCTTCATGAAACAATAGAGCTGCCGACAGGTCACTTTTCACCGGTAGGTGAGTAAGAGACGGGGCAGGGGAATGACATATAAAGCACCACTGTAGTCATGCAATAAAAAAATTTCTGGAGTGGGGCTTTAAGGAGCAAAATTATTCTTTGTTTTGAAAAGTTTTTGTAGGGGGGGTTGGAAAAGGAACTTGGGGAATGTGGAAGTCTACAGCAGAAAATCTAGAAGCTTGTAAAGTTATTGGTTGTTGCCTGTCTTTCCTTCTGCGGTATATTAAAGTGCGGGAATAAATTTAGACCTGTTGGTCACAATACTCGACTTCTAGGCACCTTCATTCCCTATAATATGTAGAAACAGATTCTATAAAGGAAAAAATTAACATTTTCAGAAGAGGCTTACCCATTATTTCAAAAACCTGCCTGCATCCAATGCTGCTTTTAGTTACCAGCCATCTATTTGTTTTTATTGCAGACACGACAAGTCATACTGACCTTGTGATGACGTAGGGCGCAAAGCACACCACAAAAGAGCCTATAAAAATACTGATTTTCTTTGTAGCCCGCTGCCTTCTTCTTTTTTGCTCACTTAGACATCTCTGCTTCACACTGCAAGGTAGAAGCGCTGTATGATTACACAGGAACGTCAGCCAAACCGTGGGACAGACACTACATGGCGCATATTAGGAGAAAATGATAAGTCACAATTGTGACAGTAATACAGGAGAACATGGGCACGTATGAAAATACCCAGTCATTTAGTAATACAATAAAATGTCTAATATGATAGTTAGATAGATAGTAGATAGAGATATATGAAAGAGTATCTATCTATCTTTCTTTCTTTCTATAGATAGATAAGATAGATGATAGATAATAGATAGATAGATAGATGATAGATAGATAGATAGATAGATAGATAGATAGATAATAGATAGATAGATAGATAGATAATAGATAGATACAGATGATAGATAGATAGATAGATAGATAGATAGATAGATAGATAGATAGATAATAGATAGATAGATAGATAGATAGATAGATAGATAGATAGATAGATAGATACAGATGATAGATAGATAGATAGATAGATAGATAGATAGATAGATAGATAGATAATAGATAGGTGATAGATAGATAGATAGATAGATAGATGATAGATAGGTGATAGATAGATAGATAGATAGATAGATAGATAGATGATAGATAGATAGATAATAGATAGATAGATAGATAGGTGATAGATAGATAGATAGATAGATAGATAGATAGATACAGATGATAGATAGATAGATAGATAGATAGATAATAGATAGATAGATAGATAGATAGATAGATACAGATGATAGATAGATAGATAGATAGATAGATAGATAGATAGATAGATAGATAGATAGATAGATAATAGATAGGTGATAAATAGATAGATAGATGATAGATAGGTGATAGATAGATAGATAGATAGATGATAGATAGATAGATTATAGATAGATAGATAGATACAGATGATAGATAGATAGATAGATAGATAGATAGATAGATAGATACAGATGATAGATAGATAGATAATAGATAGGTGATAGATAGATAGATGATAGATAGATAATAGATAGGTGATAGATAGATAGATAGATAGATAGATAGATAGATAGATAGATAGATAATAGATAGATAGATAGATAGATAGAAAATAGATAGATGATAGATAGGTGATAGATAATAGATAGATAATAGATAGATAGATAGATAGATAGATAGATAGATGATAGATAGATAGATAAATAGATAGATAGATGATAGATAGGTGATAGATAGATAGATAGATAGATAGATAGATAATAGATAGGTGATAGATAGATAACAGATAGATAGATAGATGAAAGATAGATAATAGATAGATAGATAATAGATAGATCGATAGATAGATCGATAGATAGCTGGATAGACAGATAATAGATAAATATATAGATAATAGATAGATAGAGAGATAGATACATAAATACATAGATAGATAATATTGATAGATAGGGACTTAAAATTAATAGTTGTATAAAGTAATTGACTTAATAATACTGTCATCTATCCTCTGTTCTTTTAAAGGGCTTTACATAGGACTGCAGCAAAGCTCTGACATTACCTTAACTCACTTCATAAAGGAAGCAGTTCAATGACACATCCAGCTCTGCTACTCTGCTGAGAAGGTGGATGGAGGGTTTACACTTTTATGAGTGTAGCAGTTTGAAAAGAAATAACATAGGAAACACTATAACAATGTTCATCCCCTAATCCAGAACTATAACATAAATATACTAAACTAAGACCACAACTGATAGAAAATGTAATATATCAACATTGAACATAATACTATACTTTCTAAATAATATAATACATCATAATAAATACATATAATGTTTTCTCACTTGCTTTTGATAGAAGGAATGGATTTCCACTTATCTTAGTTATGACTGTGTCACATTTATTCTTAATACTGATCCCCACTTATATCTGGCTAACTACAATGCTCAGAGTCATTCACACACACAGAGGTAGCAGAGCTGACATTGTGTTATACATTGGACTGAAAGTAAACTCACAGCTGAGAGCAAAACTAAGGCTGGCAACCCCAGAGAGTTCTTGGAAAGTAATTCAGCCCTGCTACCTCCATCTGTGGAGACTGTACAGAAAACTATACGCAGCCCATCACACCCAGCAGCGTACGCAGAACGTTCTACTATAGCGATGTGTGTGGACTGTGCGGTGAGTCTCCTGTCTGTACAGAGAACAATCCAGCATTACAGATGTCTGTCCTCATTAGTGATCAGTTACACAGTTTCTGATTTAATTCAGATTTAAGACAATCTGGTGCCATACTGTACATCAAAATGGATGCTAATTTTATAAAAAAAAACATTGTAAAACATGGGAGCCTATGGGTAGAAGATGGCACAGGACAGAGGCACCCTTCTATTTAAAATGGTATGTTTAATGTATATATTTTGTTTTACATGGGAATCTTCGGGTGGCAGGAGGCTCATGTCAAAAGCATCAATCACAATCATTTATTAAAAATGGATAAATTTTGTGTGAGTATATATATTTATATATATATATACAGTATATATATATATATATATATATATATATACAGTATATATATATATATATATATATATATATATATATATATATACATATATAAAATCCTTTTTGTTATAAATGGCACCTGGCAGGGGGTATTTCTAATAAGAAAGTATATACAATATATATATATATATATATTTTTTTTTTTTTTCAAAGAACCGTTTGGGTGACATATGGCACCTGGTAGAGGCATCAATCACAGACATTAAATAAAAAGGTAGATATATTTCATGTATATAGTTTTTGTGAGTGACAGATGACACTGGCAGGGGCATCACACACAGCCGTTTATTAAAAAAATCACATGTATAATGTGCATATCTTTTTTTAACCTTAGGGTAACACATGACACCAGGTAGGGGTATTCTTGTCATAAAAAAGAGTATAATATATATATATATATATATATATATATATATATATATATATATATACTGTACATTATCATGGGAACATATGGCATCTGGCAGAGGCTTCATTCACTGCTATATAGTAAAAATGGATATATTTCATGTACATAGTTTTTTCATCTTTAGGTGACATCTTGCTCCCGGCAGGGGTATTCTTATAATAAAGAAGTGTATATTTAATATATATAATTTTTTTGATCATGGCAACCTTTGGGTGACAGATGGCACCTGGCAGAGGCATGTAATAGTAGAGAAATGTAATGTCTATGGTTTTTTAACCTTTAGGTTGCCAGGCAGAGACATTCATCTAATACAACAAGTTATATTTCATTTATATAATTTTTTTTTTTATCAGGGGAACCTTTGGGTGACAGATAGCACCTGGCAGAGGCATCATTCACAGCCATATGGTATAAATATAGATCTATTTCAAGTACCGGGAGCCTATGGGTGTGGGAGGATGTCCATTCCTGTAGGGTTTTTGGCACCATTCTTGTGGTCGGTCGGGTTTAGAGACATTTTACGGTAGGATATATAACCGGCATGCATCATATATACAATATCTGTCAAGATATGAGACAAATGGAGTTACCTGGGGTGGATGTCTACAAGCAATACCAGGGTTTGCATGGTAATAATGTCTATCCTCCTGCAGTGGAACCGTGCCACTTTCAGCACCTTTAAATAAGTGAAACATAATATAACCAGTGAGAGCATGAAACTGGCGGCATGGAACACGATGGTGAACGCCATGAAGCGTCTGGTCTCGGGGGCGTCTTGGACATGCAGGGTACAGGAGGCGTACATGCTACTGTAGTCTAACCAGGACAGGAAGAGAGAGACCAGGGGGAAGGCGAGCGAGTGCAGCCAGGTGTACCCCATCATGATCACTGCGTCCTTGTACCTCATCTTGCTGGTGTAACTCAGGGGGAAAACCACCGCAATCCATTTGTCTATGCTGAGAGCCGCCATGCTGAGCATGGTGTTAGAAGTCAAAAAAGTTTCCAGAAATCCCAACGCTTTACAGAGGCAGTCACTGAATGGCTGCTGATGATGTAGGATAGCCAGGAAAGTGGAGGGCATGTTGAGGGTAGTCAGAAGGAGGTTGCAGAGCGAGAGGTTGACCAGAAATAGCCCAGAGACCTGCTTCCTTATCTCTGCGCTGGACAAGAAGCATATCAGCACCAGGAGGTTCGCCAGCAGGGAGACAATGAAGACTACTAGGAGTAAACCAGCCAGCAGAATCTCTGCCAAGGGCATTTCTTAGCATCTATCCATTAGCCTGATCTTTTCACAGCGCTCATTGAATTAGCAGGATGAATTAGTAAAGGCTGGCTTTTCTACATGCTTCCTCTGTGGGTGTTAGGACAGGATGATGTGACTCCCCCAGGTTCTGTTCTTTATGATGGTGCTGATGCTGCTGCTGCTGTCCAAGGTCCTGAAGATGCCAAGGAGCCCAGGTCCCATCCCACAGCAAGCAAGTGGCTGCTGCCTGCTGCTGCTTGTCTCTGCTGCTGCTGCTACAGCTCCTGAGATCCAAGTGAGTGCAGTCATTCCATAGATCACACTGATAATAATAATAATAATAATAATAATAAAGCAGTTGTTCTTTGCAAGAAAGCAGCCCAGCAGTTGTGAGTGAGTGGCACACCTTCTCCTCTCTGCCTACAAGGCTGACTCATGCGCAGGACAGCAGAGCTGACAAAGGCAAGACAGGCACATCACCATCACTCCCTGTCTGCAGGCTCCTTGCTACTTACTCATGAAGTGTGACACTAACCCTACAACGTAACAGAGGGAAAATGACACCTCCTCCATCCTGCAATAGCTGGCACATTTTCTGTGTGCTCCTCCGAATACCGGAATAAGTCAGATCCTGTTAAGTATTTATTTCATTCCTTGTTATAATAACCCACCGCTGATACAAGTCCCAATGTGGACTCGTTAGCCGCTTATTAAAAAGGGTTGGTGTTTCTGTAGGACTGATCAAATGTACGGAAAGATTCATAGATAAAAGATAGGATCGTCGTCATCAGTCGTTTCATGTGATCTTGTTCCGCAGCTCAATGTCAGCACTGATTATAATAAAGAAAATCAGGTTTTCAGCCTGTAACTGTTGCAAAACTACAACCCCCAGCTTGCTAGCCAGAGGCTCGAATTTGAGTAACATTTCCGGAAATTCGCCATTACACCGGAATTGGGACACTTTCCGTTTTGATTTTAGAGGACCCCAAAATAATAACTATCTACCTCCAAACAAATAAGAAACTCATACATGTATTTTCCCTCCCCAAAAAAGTTTTCCAGTATTGTAAAGTCGGCAAATGTTCATTATTGCGTTTCTGTTTTCTCGCTCCCCTTCTTCCCAGAGCCATAACTTTTTTATTTTTCCGTCAATATGGCCATGTGAGGGCTTGCTTTTTTGCAGGACGAGTTGAACTTTTGAACGACACCATTGGTTTTACCATGTCGTGTAGTCGAAAACGGGAAAAAAATTCCAAGTGCGGAATCCAGTTTTTTGGATTTTTTTTTACCATGTTCGTTAAATGCTATAATTGACCTGCCATTATGATTCTCCAGGTCATTATGAGTTCATAAACACCAAACATGTATAGGTAGATTTTTATTTAAATGGTGAAAACAAAATCCAAAGTTTGTTAAAATACCGGTAAATAAATACAAAATGGTGTTATTTTCTGAGACCTGCAGCGTCACCATTTTTCATGATCTGGGGTCAGGTGAGGGATTATTTTATGTGCGCCGAGCTCATGTTTTTATTGATACCATTTTTGTGCAGATATGATATTTTGATCGCCCGTTATTGCATTTTAATTCAATGTTGTGGCGACCAAAAAAACATAATTCTGGCGTCTTGACTTTTTTTTTCTCGCTACGCCGTTTACCCATCGGATTAATTTTTTTATATATGGATAGATCAGGAGATTATGAATGAGACGATACCAAATATGTGGTTTTTTTTATTGTTTTATTTTGAATTTAGGCGAATGGGGGGTGATTTGAACTTTTATAGTTTTTATTTTTTTTATATTTCTAAAAAAATTTGCATGCTTCAATAATCTGATCACCTATGCTACACACAGACGATTATCAGATTGCCTGCATGTCGCAAAAATGCTCACTTGCTATGAGCGCTGACAGCTGGGCGCAATCGGGTACTGACAACCACCAGGGTCTCCTGCAGACCCCGGGTTGTCATGCCAACCCATCGGCGACCCACGGTCATGTGACAATGGCAAGATGGGTGTGATTATTGACGCACTTCCGGTGCGATCACATTGAATGCCGAAGTCAGAGATTGAAAGCGGCATTCAACGGGTTGACTGCCGCGGGTAGATTGTGATTCTACCCACGGCTGTTAGGAGCACATGCCAGCTGTTCAAAACAGCTGACATGTGGCGGGAAAGATGTGGGCTCAGCGCCAGAGCCCATACCAAAGGAAAGGACACGACATGCATGTCGTGAAGGGGTTAATATTCTCACCGATTGTTGATCTCTCTGATGTCCAGCTTGGTTCCGCTCCTCATCTCAGTTACATCACTGCTCTTCAGACTCTCCAGATCACTCCCTGTACTATGCGTCTCTTATACAATGTGAATGCTACACTTTTCTAATGCTCCATAGGCTTATATTGTAAAAGTCATTTCCCGGTCACGTGCTCAACGTAACCCAGAGAGTCTGAAGAGCATTGACATCTCTCAGAAGTGGAGCGAAATGGTGCTGGATCCCAGAGAAGATGGTGGTAGGTACATATATTAACCCCTTCATGACCTTGGGATTTTCCGTTTTTCCGTGTTCGTTTTTCGCTCCCCTCCTTCCCAGAGCCATATCTTTTATATTTTTCCGTCAATATGCTCATGTGAGGGCTTATTTTTTGCAAAACAAGTTGTACTTTTGAGCGACATCATTGGTTTTAGCATGTCGTGTACTAGAAAACCGTAAAAAAAATTCCAAGTGCGATGAAATTGCAAAAAAAGTGCAATCCCACACTTGTTTTTTGTTTGTTTTTATGCTAGGTTCACTAAATGCTAAAACTGACCAGCCATTATGATTCTCCAGGTCTTTACGAGTTCAGAGACACCAAACATGTCTAGGTTATTTTTTATCTAAGTGGTAGAAAAAAATTCCAAACTTTGCTTAAAAAAAAAAAAAAACCAAATTGCGCCATTTTCCGATACCTTTGCCTTGCACTTATTTTTTGCATGCTGAGCTGGTGTTTTTAATGATAGCATTTTGGTGAAGATACTTTCTTTTGATCGCCCGTTTTTGCATTTAAATGCAATGTCGCGACGACCAAAAAAACGTAATTCTGGCATTTCAAATTTTAGCGATCAGGTTAACTCTTTTTTTCTTGATAGATCGGGCGATTCTGAACGCGGCGATACCAAACATGTGTAGGTTTGATTTTTTTTTTTGTTGATTTATTTTGAATGGGGCGAAAGGGTGGTGATTTAAACTTTTATATTTTTTTTGTTTTTTTACATTTTTTTTACTTTTTTTTTTACTTTTGCCATGCTTCAATAGCCTCCATGGGAGGCTAGAAGCAGGCACAACTCGATTGCCTCTGCTACATAGCAGTGATCATTAGATTGCTGCAATGCAGCAGAAATGCAGGTGTGTTATGAGCGCCGACCACAGGGTGGCGCTCACAGCTAGCTGGGATCAGTAACCATAGAGGTCTCAAAGATCTCTATGGTTACCATTCTGACGCATCGCTGACCCCCGATCATGTGATGAGGGTCGGCGATGCGCTCATTTCCGGCCGCCCGGCCGGAAGCGCCGGTTAAATGCCGCTGTCAGCATTTGACAGCGGCATTTAACTAGTTAATAGCTGCAGGTGAATCGCGATTTCACCCCCCTCTATTGCGGGCACATGTCAGCTGTTCAAAACAGCTGACATGTCCCGACTTTGATGCGGGCTCACCGCCGGAGCTGCATCAAAGTGCGGTATCTGACCTCAGACTTACTATCCCGTCCGAGGTCAGAAAGAGGTTAAGACAATAAACTACATGCACATATACACAGATTTAAGTTGAACTTCTCCTGTAAAAAAATGCTATTAACCTGCAGATCTGAGGTTAATCTGCAGGCTAATAGCGCTCTGAAGCTGCCTGGCGCCAGCACTGAAAGCCCCGCTACCGGGAGGAAATGAACTTTATTCCACCTGGCAGTCTCCGGCTTTCAGTCATTGAGGTGCGTCTTCAGTCACAGCTCAGTTCATTGTCATAAGTGGCTGTGACTGACATCCGTCTCAGCGCCGATTCACTGTAGAGCTGGTTGTTAGAACCATTGCTCCCTATGAACTGAGTGGTTACTGAAGCCACGCCTCAATGACTAAAATCCAGAAGCTGCCGAGAGGAATAAAGTTAATTTCTTCCTGGCATTGATGCTCTCATCTCATGGGTGCACTTCTCTAAAGAGGTTGGAAAAAGAGAGTCATTGTTCATCTGCATTAGTAGGAAATATGGATTCCATAGGGTTGTTTGTTGAAGAAATTATAACAATCAACAACTCTCACTCTTGTGGACTTAACTTATCCAGATATCACCATAAGGTACCATCACCTGTATCATCTCAATGATCACTGCAGAGGAAAATTACTATACAGCCAGTGACAATGTCCCCAGCTGATTGCTAAAGGAGCTTTTATTTGAAAAGGCGTCCTCTTATTTTTCTCACATGTTATTAGAATTGTATGCATAGGTAAGTGCCCCTCGAAGTTTTTGTGGTGGGATATTATTGTGATTATTATAAATTATTATGTATAGTGATAAATTGGAAACTTTATAGCATTTGGCTGGATACTATGGATGAGTGAACATGCTCGGTGATGCTCGGATTTCACTCAAGTATCTGAGTGCTTGGATGTGTTTGTCACTCGATGAGCATTGGCCGGTGCTCGGATTTGAAGCTTGAATCCCTGCCCCGCTTGTTTTGCGCCTGTTACACAGCCAATTACCATGCAGGGATTGCTTGCCAGTCACTGTAATGCCATAGTCATCTTGGTAGTGGCATTACTGTGATTGTCTGGCCGCATAACCTCATCAACAGTTATAAAATTATTTGCTCCACCGTGCTCTACTCACTAACACAATTGAACAGCTCAGAGACAGTTCTGATTGGCGAGAGAGATGTGTGGCCTATGTGTGTACAGTTTAACTAATTAGAGTTCTGTCGTGTTGATACTGGTGCTGATGCTTAACCATCATACTCACTGTCCTTCTAAGGGCTAATCTGAGCTTTGCTGCTTGCATCAGATAGGTTCTGCATTTAGCCTAGGGACAGTTGCAGGAGCAGTGAGAGTGTCAGAATAGAGCGTCCAGGCAGGGCTTAGGTCTTTGCAATCTGGTGCTAAATATAAAGCTGCTACACCTGACCACATTCTTTTTATGGGGGTGAAAAAATTCACTATATTGTCATCCATAGATTATTACGTGCTTTGTGTTACATTACGGTGCTATATAACACTCAAAAAAAAGTTTAAATCATTTTCTGGATTCAATTAGTTATCCATAGAGTGTTACGTTGTTTGTTTACATTTCGGTGGCATATAACAATCCAAGAAGGGTCAAAAAATTTTCTGGATTCAATCAGTCATCCATACAGTGTTACTTGCTTTGTTTTACATTTCAGTAGTATATAATATTCCAAAAAAGCATTCAAAATTTTTTCTGGATTCAATTAGTCATCCATAGAGTATTGAATGCATTGTATTACATTTTGGTGATATATAACACTCCAAGAAAGTGGTAAAAAAAATCGGGATTCAATTAGTCATCCATAGAGTGTTATGTGTTTTGTTTTCCATTTCAGCGGTATATAACATTCCAAAAAAGCATTCAAAAATTTTTATGGATTGAATTTTTAATTTGAAGTGTATCATGTGCTTTGCTTTACATTTTAGTTTTATGTAACACTCAAAAAAAGTGCTAAAAAGTGTTTCTGGATTGAATTTTTTTATCCATAGAGTATTATGTGCTTTGTTTTATATTTTGGTGGTATATAACACTCCAGAAAAGCAATAAAAAAATTTCTGAATTCAATCAGTCATCCATAAAGTATTACGTGCTTTGTTTTACATTTCAGTAGTATATGACACTCAAACAAAGCATTCAACATTTTTTTCTGGATAGAATTAGAGTATTATTTGCTTTGCTTTACATTTCGGTGGTATATAACACTTCAAAAAAGCATTCAAATGTTTTTCTGGATTGAATTTGGCATCAATAATATTCTGTACTTTGCTTCACATTTTGATGGTATATCACACTCTAAAAAAGCGTTCAAAATGTTTTTCTGAATTGAATTTGTCATCCAGAGAGCATTATGTGCTTTGTTTTACATTTCAGTGACATATGACATTCCAAAAATGGGTTCACCATTTTTTCTGGATTGAATGGATCTCACTGATTCTAAGGTTGTTTTTTCATGATAATGGTAAAATTTCTTTGATATGACTTACATAAATTTGTAAAAATATCAGAAATTTGGCTAATATTAAAAAAGTTCAGCAATTTTCAAACTTTTATAACCTTAAATCAGAAAGTTATGTCACACAAAATAGTTAACACATAAGATTTCACACTTGTCTACTTTACATCAACACAATTTTTGAAACATAATTTTTTTATTAGGAAGTTATAAGGGTTAAATGTTGTCTAGCAATTTCTAATTTTTCCAACAAAATTTACAAAACCATTTTTTTAGGGACCACCTCACATTTGAAGTGACATTGAGGGATCTATATGACAGAAAATACCCAAAAATGACACCATTCTAAAAACTGCACCCATCAAGGTGCTCAAAACCACATTCAAGATATTTATTAACCCTGCAGATGATTCACAGAAATTAATGGAATGTGGATGGAAAAAAATAACATTTAACTTTTTTCACCAAAATTTTACTTTAGACCCACATTTTTTTAATTTCACAAAGGTAACAGAAGAAAATGGACCGTAACATTTATTGTGCAATTTCTCCTGAGTATGCCAATGCCCTATTTGTGTTGAAAAACTACTGTTTGGGCGCACGGCAAGGCTCGGAAGGGAAGCAGCGCCATTTGAATTTTTGAATGCAAAATTTGCTGGAATAATTAGCACACACCATGTCGCATTTGGAGAGCCATTGATATGCCTAAACAGTGGAAATCCCCACAAGTGGCACCATTTTGGAAGCTAGACCCCACAAGGAACTTATCTAGATGTATGGTGAGTACCTTGAACAGCCAGGTGCTTCACAGAAGTTTATAATGTTGAGCTGTCAAAAAAAATTCCAAATATACCAATTATGTGGAGGATAACTATTAAGTGTGCAAACGGCAGGACTCGGAAGGGAAGGAGCGGCATTTGAATTTTTGAATGCAAAATATCCTGGAGTAATTAGCAGACGCAATGTTGCGTTTGCAGAGCCCCTGATGTGCTTAAACAGTGCAAACCCCCACAAGTGACACCATTTTAGAAAGTAGACCCCTCAAGAAACTTACCTAGATGTATGTTAGGTACCTTGAACCACTAGGTGCTTCACAGAAGTTTATAATGTTGAGCTGTGAAACAAAAATTAAAATTCTTCCCACAAAATGTTTTTTTGCCACAAATTTGGCATTTTCACAAGGGTAACAGAAGAATATGAACCCCACAATTTGTTGTGCAATTTCTCATGAGTACGCCGATAGCCCAAATGTGGGGAAAAACTACTGTTTGGGTGCACTGCAAGGCACAGACGGGAAGAAACGCCATTTGACTTTGGGAGCGCAAAACTGGAATAATAAGGGGACACCATGTCGCATTTTGAGAGTCCTTGATGTACCTTAACAATGGAAACTCCCCAAAACTTACCACATAATGGAATATACAAGCCATTATACAGGAAAGAATGTTTCTCAACAGTTTTTTTCCTGTAAGCTCCAATTTCTTGTCGATTGTGAATGTTTTATTGTAATTCCTTAAAGTGGAGTAAAATTGTGAAACCATTGTTCTCAGCAGTAATCGGGGAGTCAGACATGCTTCCAGGGTTCTTCCCCATTCTGTTTTCCTTCCATTCAGCACTTTTTCCATCCATTTCAACATTTTCACTGCCCCAGACCTCCTTGTAGGGTCTGCCGGAAAAATGCTAGTCTTTCCCATTGACTCCCATTATACTTGTTACTCACAATGAGCATCCGAGCATCAAGAATTGCTCAGTTCGAGTAACGAGCACTGGAGCCTTTTAGCGCTCGCTCATCCCTGGTGGACACATCTGAATTTCCCAGTGTATCAAATGGATTCACAGACACTACAATTATACTAATTACAGACTGTTCCCACTAAGCCTTGCATCCTGGAAGTAATATAGTTACAAAATTAATTTCCATGTAAGTGCGGCAGATGTTGGGTATTAAATTGTCATTTTCACCCCTTCCTTTCTGGGACACAAAGACAGAAGACTGGTTACAATCAGCAGAGACGTCCTATTGTAGCTTTTTTGCTGACCTTATATACCATATATATTTAGTTATGCACAATTATTCCTTCTTGTCCACCAGACGCTTTTTACTGCACCAAATAATTATTATTAATATTCATTGTAGTTCAGGCAATGTAGTCATGCATCAAGATGATCAGGATGAACAGGGATTTCTCCAGGAAGAAAAGGCCATGATATAAACGTAAACATGAACGTTTTACTAATATTATGGACCCTTTATTGTTTAGCAAAGAAAGGTATGATCAGCACTTTGTACCGAGTCTTAATGTGTTAATCCACGACAAATTCATGGAAGAACTAAACTTGCTGACACTGAATCATATAATTGTGTGACGGTTTGGTTTTTGCTGCCTATCAGGAAATAAAATGTTGCCAAAGTTGCTCTTGTGCAGCCCATGGTGTGGAACAGTACTGCCCTATACTGGCGATGATGGATTGTATACCGCCATAGCTATATTATTTCATAAAGAGACATCCCCAAATGCTATTAGCCTGCACATATGGGGTTAATCTGCAGGTCTCTATAACTGAAAGCCGGAGGCTGCCAGGAGGAATAAGGTTTATTTCTTCCTGGCAGCCCCTTCGTACGCCTACAGGTTAATAGAGGTAATTGCATACCTGCAGAAATCCCCATATCTGCAGGTTAACAGCATTTTTTTATACATGACAGATTCCCTTTAATCCTAGAACAATATAATATAGGGGCAAAGGCACTGATTCCAGCTATGTGTCACTTACTGGGCTGCTTATTGTCGTTTTTATAAATTCACTATTTTATCAGCAGGAAATTATCACTAGAGGACTAGTACACCTGCTGCAATGCAATCCTCTATATTCATGAGCTCTGCATATCCCCACCCACACCACTGATTGGCAGGTTTATGCCTATGCGCAGTGTACACAGAAAGCTGCCAATCAGTGGTGTTGACGGGATTATACAGAGCTCAGCATTGAGAGAACTGGTAGATCTGCAGCAAAGAAAACTCTGATTTCATCAAAACTGTAACAAGCAGCCCAGTAAGGGATCCATTGCTGTAATCAGCATCTCTGCATTACATCGTGGTGCTCTAAGATGGGGTAGCAAAACCCTTGTGACAAAGTTCCTTTAAAGGGGTTTCCAGGATTAGAAAAAAAAAGCATTGCTACGTTCTTTCAAAAACAGAACAACTCCTGAACTATGGATTGGGTAGAATTGCAACTCTGCCCAATTAACAAAATGGAGCTTAGCAGCAATACCACACACCATCTTTGGTTAGAGGAAGCACTGTTTCTTAAAGGGAATCTGTCACCAGGTTTTTGCTACCCCCCTTCTGGGAGCAGAATCAAATAGGGACAAAGACCCTGATTCCAGCGATTTGTCACTTATTGGACTGCTTATTGCAATTTATAATAAGACTATATTATCTTCTGCAGAGTTAGCAGTTCTCTGAATGTTGAGCCTTGTATAACCCCGCCCACATTACTGACTGGCAGCTTCCTATGTATACTGTGTATAGGCAGAAAACTACCAGTGGTGGGGGCATAATTGGAATACCTGGCTGTAGGCCAGGTAGTCCTTAAGTGATAATTACTTACTGATAAAACGTTAATTTAACCTTCATCCGGCTGAGTAGGTACAATTGTAACTATTCCGTTTTAAAATTGCAATAACTGTTTTTTTTTTCGAAAAGCCATAGAGGACTGGAATTTCGTGACATCTCTGCAGTTTTGGTCCAGAATATATTGGCCAAATTTCAATAAAATATATATGAAGGTACAATTGTACCTCTGCAGCCTGTTAACATTGTAAAATTATGCAGCCTGACGAAGGTTAATCAAAACTACAAAATCAGGGTTTCTGTCTCTACATCTTGCTGCTCTCAGGTCAGGTACCAAAAATCTGGTGACAGGTTCCCTTCAAATTAAACAGCAATATTTTTCTAATCTTGGTCAGAGGAACATCTTGTTCCTAATCTTCAAAAATATCTGGAGCAGGAATACGGCTTTAAATAGATTGTTCTGAAGGAAATGTTAGAAATACTGAGTTTACACTAATGAGCTCTTCTTCTTCATCATCATCGGGTCCATCTTGCACTTTCCTTGTCCTGGGAAGGCAGTGGATCGTCATATATTTAATAGTTCTTAGGTATCTGGAAACAACTTACATATTATTACACTAGCAAAAACGTGAAATCTATATCTAAATCCCCCAAATCCTGTGTACATTCCATTTCTTTTCTTATAACAGCTTCTGCCATTTTGCTTTTCATTCTGACAATTTATCCCAATGTATAGAGTCCTGTTGTGCATAATCTCCCACATTACATCATCCAAAAAATGAGAAGATGTAAGGCTACTTTCACACTGGCGTTTTTTGCCAGACGTCGCAATGAGTCGTTTATGGCAAAAAACGCATCCTGCAAGATTGTTTGCAGGATGCGTTTTTGCCCCATAGGTTAACATTAGCGACGCATTGCGACGCTTTGCCACACGTCGCAACCGTCGTGCGACGGTTGCGCCATGTTGTGGCGGACCGCCGGGAGCAAAAAACGTTACATGTAACGTTTTTTGCTCCTGACGGACCGCTTTTTCCGACCGCGCATGCGCGGCCGGAACTCCGCCCCCACCTCCCCCGCACCTCACAATGGGGCAGCGGATGCGCTGGAGAAATGCATCCGCTGCACCCGTTGTGCAGTGCGTCAAACGCTAATGTCAGAATCTCTGCCCGACGCATTGCGACGGGGAGATTCTGACGCTAGTGTGAAAGGAGCCTAATGCAGCTGTCTGAACTGCTCACTTCTTGCATCCATCACCCTGGGTTATGCCTTTAGTCATTTTACATTTTACAATTTTATTACAGAACATTAAAATATAATCCAAAAGAGGCAGCGTATCATTTATTACGAAAAAAAAGTCTAAAAATTATCCATTCTGTCAATTTTATCAGCTCTAGGAACCAAACTGTATAAAGTATTCAAGTACTGGAAAGCTGGTTACTGGAAAAATGACCATACTTTGAATATCTGACAAGAAATATATATATATATATATATATATATAATTGCCTAAGGGTTTTTCCGTCTGTCTGTCCGTCTGTCTGTCTGTCCTGGAAATCCCGGCTCTCTGATTGGTCGAGGCCGCCAGGCCTCGACCAATCAGAGACCGGCACAGCATCGACGTAGAAATCCCGCATCTCTGATTGGTCGAGGCCGCCAGGCCTCGACCAATCAGCAACGGGCACAGCGACGATGATGTCATAAAGGACGTAGAAATCCCGCGTCTGATTGGTCGAGGCCGCCAGGCCTCGACCAATCAGCAACGGGCACAGCGACGGTGATGTCATAAAGGACGTAGACGTCTCACGTTTCTGATTCAGCGACGGGCACAGTATCGACGTAGATGTCATAATGGTTGCCATGGCGACGATGATGTCATAAAGGTTGCCTCGACTAATCAGCGACGGGCACAGTGTGCCGCGAATTCTGGAATCATCATTGTCCATATACTACGGGGACATGCATATTCTAGAATACCCGATGCGTTAGAATCGGGCCACAATCTAGTATATATATATATATATAAAATATACATTACAACTGAATGATGGTGGTCTAATCAATGAGTCGAAGCCTTTATTTTAACATTGACGAAACCTTCTGACATTGACAGATGCTGCTGACAGCCAATTTTGCATGGCAGCCCCTGACCTCACCCTACAAATGGTATTGGGGAGATAAGGACCCTGCTGGTGGCGGACATATAATTATCATTCAGAGGCCCAAAAGGTAAGGGGGCAATTCTAACTCCAAAGCAGGAGGAATTGTGCATGATGATGAGTCCATATATTGTTTTTGCACAGGAGGCCTCTTCTGTCTGTGTCCACCACTGGATCCAGCATGCTAATTTCAGCGGACTGAGCAATGCTGTATATGGGAAAGTTGAAGGAGATACCTGCCTGCCAAATGATCGCCCAAACCATCGTTCCAGCTGAACGCTTTCTAAAGTGTATGGAGGGGGGCATAACAAAAGATGGTTGCCAAAAGTGGACATCACCTTTCAATGGCTGCTATTTGAGATAGGCCACCAAACTTGGGTTTTCTACACTAGTAATCGCTTCATCAAATTATTATTTAGCATCTACAGGGATCGTTGGCGGCTCTTAGATCTTTAGAAACAACTTTTTAAAGTATCACTCTTTAATATAAGCAAAAAAGAGCGTAACAGCAGAGCAGAAACAAGCACAGTAGTCCTGACTCAAGAAGGAACTCAACGGAGCATTGCCGAAAATGGCTGGAAAAACAGTTCTAGCATAGGGCTTCAAAGTCTAAAGACTGTGGAGATAGGATTCAGGTAAGGGTTTTTTATTATTTTTTTTTGCGCTAATGGCTGAATTTGACACATTTCCTCCAGTACTCGAGATGTTCCTAATCACGGGCTCTTTGCATCATTCTTTCTGCACAAAACCCAGATAATACTCCATCTAATGTTCTTGGTTTGTGCAGCGAGCATTGTAAATCACGCGAAAGGTAAAACTTTTTATTCAAAACTTGGCTGAACTATTTTTTCTCTACTCCAGAGTGATGACATTGCCCAAGGATAACACTTGTACTACTTGATTCTGAGTTTGATTAAAGCTTATTGTTTTGTTACTGAACTTTTCTCTGTATAATCTACTATACAATCGTCTAATTCTGTCTGTTTGTCTGTAACGGAAATCCTGCGTCACTGATTGGGCATGGGATTTAAACACTGCTTTGCTGATTGGTCGCGGTCGGACGCGACCAATCAGTGACAGGTGCTGTCCGGCCGCGAATTGGTGCAGGATTTGTACCACACTTCGCTGATTGGTCGCACCCGGCCGGCCGCGACCAATCAGCGACAGGCACAGTCCGGCCGCGAATTGGCACGGGATTTGAACCATGCTTCGCTGATTCGTTCAGTTGTATAATTAAGTTCTATGAGCAATAAAATTTAATGATAATGTATATATTTTACTAATTGATTTCGCTAATTGATCGCTCCTGGTTGGCCGAATCCCGTGTATTCTTTGCATTATTCTTAAATCTTCATAAATAAACTACATACATATTCTAGAATGTCCGATGCATTAGAATCAGGCCACCATCTAGTGGAGTATATTTAGAAGTCAAAACCGATAAAATTACAGAGTATTGTTAATAGTAGACAAAGTGGTTGTACAGGATTAGAAACACATGGCAGACTTAAACGAACTTGTCAGCAGGATCTAGCCCTACAAACTAAAAGCATGGCTATAATGGTGCTGTGATGCTGATTAATATCATACCTAATGTGAAGGGATTCGCTCAGTGGCTGCTGAATACTCACCTTAGGAAGTTTAAAAAAAATTACATTTTGTGGGCTCCAGTGTGCTTCAAGATGGGGTGTGGGGGCAGGGTCTTCTTCTGGTTCTCCGCCCCCCAACAGCCTCCTCTGTTTCTTGTGCAGGTCATTGATTATTCAGTGACCTGCCTCCTTTTTAAAATTCCACGCTGCCATCGCCATCATTGTGTGGGCAGCACATACACAGTGGGAGCCGGCATCCTGTGCTCAGGGCTTCAATAAAATGGCACTGGAGGCAGCGCATACACAGATCCAGCATCATTTTATTGAAGTCCTGAGCACAGGACTTCAGCAGCGTATGCGCTGCCCACACAATGATCGCGGCAGCAACACAGAATTATAAAAATGAGGCAAGTCACTGAATTATCAGTATATAGAAAACACCGTGTGCACAGCTATGGGGTGGTGCTAAGGTTAGGTTCCCAAACTGTTAATGTAGTAAAAGTAAACCTTGAGTCTGACGTGCGGTGGATTCCGTGTCTGTCGGCGGACGTATCCGCCCTCTCTCCTTACTCTCCTGTCCCACCTTCTACATGCCATTTAATGCCCAGCGGTAGAAGTACCCGCCTACCTACATTCTTTCAGTGCCTCGTATATCACTTAGTGCTGTCTCCCGCTTAGGTACTTTTCACATACAGTCCTTTTCTAGGAACTAGGTTATACACAAGCCCAGTGTGTCACGTTACTGATGAAGACTAGGCCAATAACGGTATGCACACCCACGGATTATATAAACATATCAAACAATTTTAATTACACCTCAAAACAGGACATGTACAAGATAAAACCAATTAAAAAGGTCTGGATACAGGACCATATACCATCACCCCTAAACATATGTGGCATAAATAGGCCTAACATATAGAAAGAATGTTATTACATAAATACAATATATATATATATATATATATATATATATATATACAATGTCTCTTGTCCACAGGATATTCTATCAGATCACAGAAAAAATACAGGAACATAATATTGCATATACTCAGATAGAGAAAATAAAGTGAGCCAAACCCAGCATACCAAATGGCAAATAATTATAGTAATTTTCTCATATGTAATAATGTGGTCATATGTCAGGATAAGTATGCTCATATATGGCGGTGATAATGCCGTAAACAAATATGTCCCTCATGACCCTGATAGGACTCAGAATGCTCCAAGCCACAACCAGGTGTGTGGCAAATATCCCACAAAAGTGCAAGAAAACAGGCAAAATATGCTATCCCTAGATTTTCAATATGGGCACACAGTGAGACCATAGTATAGCGTCCCAGCGGTATACCTGTGGCACCAATAGTCAGCAAAAGTATGGCATGAATAGCGATGCCTGAAGAGGACAAGAGACAAATGTTGTGAATTCTGTTATCGAACTCCCTCCTGTGGTCATGAATGGTACTTCGGCGAGTTCTGTCCATGGACTCCCTCTGGTGGCTGTGAGTGGTGCTGCTGCTTCTGAGGTTCCTTCCACAGGTGACGGAGTTTATTCGTTGGCTGGCTGCTCTATTTAACTCCACTCAGATCGTTACTCCATGCCAGCTGTCAATGTTCTTGTACTGGTTCAGTTCACTCTTGGATCTTTCTGGTGACCTGTCTACTCCAGCAGAAGCTAAGTCCCTGCTAGTTATTATTTGTTCATTGTTTTCTGGTCCAGCTTGCTATCATGATTTTGTTTTGCTAGCTGGAAGCTCTGGGATGCAGAGTGGCACCTCCGCACCGTGAGTCGGTGCGGAGGTCTTTTTGCACACTCTGCGTGGTCTTTTTGTAGTTTTTGTGCTGACCGCAAAGATACCTTTCCTATCCTCAGTCTGTTTAGTAAGTCGGGCCTCTCTTTGCTGAAACCTGTTTCATTTCTGTGTTTGTGACTTTCATCTTTACTCACAGTCAATATATGTGGGGGCTGCCTTTTCCTTTGGGGAATTTCTCTGAGGCAAGGCAGGCTTTATTTTCTATTTCTAGGGCTAGTTAGCTCTTAGGCTGTGAAGAGGCGTCTAGGCCATGTTAGGTACGCTCCACGGCTATTTCTAGTTGTGTGATAGGATTAGGGGTTGCGGTCAGCAGAGTTCCCACTTCCCAGAGCTTGTCTTGTGTGAGTTTAACCATCAGGTCGTTCCTGGTGCTCCTAACCACCAGGTCCATAACAGTACAGCTGGCCCAAAGTATTAATGCATCTCAATAGAGGGATAAGAGAAGTTCTGAGACCATTTTTTTTTTCTTTGCAATGTGTTTTGTCTTTCTTTTCCCCTTAATCTTTGGGTGGTTCAGGACGCAGGTGTAGATATGGACATTCAAGGTCTGTCCTCTTGTGTAGATCATCTCACTGCAAGGGTACAAAACATTCAAGATTTTGTGGTTCAGAATCCGATGTTAGAGCCTAGAGTTCCAATTCCTGATTTGTTTTCTGGGGATAGATCTAGGTTCCTGAATTTCAAAAATAATTGTAAATTGTTTCTAGCTTTGAAACCCCGCTCCTCTGGTGACCCCGTTCAACAAGTAAAAATCATTATTTCTTTGTTGCGTGGTGACCCTCAAGACTGGGCATTTTCCCTTGCGCCAGGACATCCTGCATTGCGTGATGTAGATGCGTTTTTTCTGGCACTTGGATTGCTTTATGATGAACCTAATTCAGTGGATCAGGCAGAGAAAATCTTGCTGGCTTTGTGTCAGGGTCAGGATGAAGCGGAGGTGTACTGTCAGAAGTTTAGAAAGTGGTCTGTGCTTACTCAGTGGAATGAGTGTGCCCTGGCGGCAATTTTCAGAAAGGGTCTTTCTGAAGCCCTTAAGGATGTCATGGTGGGATTTCCCACGCCTGCTGGTCTGAATGAGTCTATGTCCTTGGCCATTCAGATCGATCGGCGCTTGCGTGAGCGCAAAGCTGTGCACCATTTGGCGGTATTCTCTGAGCATAGGCCTGAGCCTATGCAGTGTGATAAGACTTTGACCAGAGTTGAACGGCAAGAACACAGACATCGAAATGGGCTGTGTTTTTACTGTGGTGATTCCACTCATGCTATCTCCGATTGTCCTAAGCGCACTAAGCGGTTCGCTAGATCTGCCACCATTGGTACGGTACAGTCTAAATTTCTTTTATCTGTTACTCTGATTTGCTCTCTGTCATCCTATTCTGTTATGGCATTTGTGGATTCAGGCGCTGCCCTGAATTTGATGGACTTGGAGTTTGCCAGGCGCTGTGGTTTTTTCTTGGAGCCCTTGCAGCATCCTATTCCATTGAGAGGAATTGATGCTACGCCTTTGGCCAAGAATAAGCCTCAGTACTGGACTCAATTGACCATGTGCATGGCTCCTGCACATCAGGAGGATATTCGCTTTTTGGTGTTGCATAATCTGCATGATGTGGTCGTTTTGGGGTTGCCATGGCTACAGGTCCATAATCCAGTTTTGGATTGGAAATCTATGTCTGTGTCCGGCTGGGGTTGTCAGGGGGTACATGGTGATGTTCCATTGCTGTCAATTTCGTCTTCCACTCCTTCTGAAGTCCCTGAGTTTTTGTCAGATTACCGGGATGTATTTGAAGAGCCCAAATCCGGTGCCCTACCGCCTCATAGGGATTGCGATTGTGCTATTAATTTGATTCCTGGTAGTAAGTTTCCTAAGGGCCGACTGTTTAATTTATCTGTGCCAGAGCACGCCGCTATGCGGAGTTATAAAAAGGAATCCTTGGAGAAAGGTCATATTCGCCCGTCGTCATCACCGTTGGGAGCAGGGTTCTTTTTTGTGGCCAAGAAGGATGGCTCTTTGAGACCTTGTATTGATTACCGCCTTCTTAATAAGATCAAAGTCAAATTTCAGTACCCTTTGCTGCTGCTGTCTGATTTGTTTGCTTGGATTAAGGGGGCTAGTTGGTTCACCAAGATAGATCTTCGAGGGGCGTATAATCTTGTGCGAATTAAACAGGGCGATGAATGGAAAACAGCATTTAATACGCCCGAGGGCCATTTTGAGTACCTGGTTATGCCATTCGGGCTTTCTAATGCTCCATCTGTGTTTCAGTCCTTTATGCATGACATCTTCCGAGAGTACCTGGATAGATTCATGATTGTATATTTGGATGATATTTTGGTCTTTTCGGATGATTGGGAGTCTCATGTGAAGCAGGTCAGAATGGTGTTCCAGGTCCTTCGTGCGAATTCCTTGTTTGTGAAGGGGACGAAATGTCTCTTTGGAGTTCAGAAGGTTTCATTTTTGGGTTTCATTTTTTCACCTTCTACTATCGAGATGGACCCTGTTAAAGTTCAGGCCATTTATGATTGGACTCAGCCGACATCTGTGAAGAGCCTGCAGAAGTTCCTGGGCTTTGCTAATTTTTACCATCGCTTCATCGCTAATTTTTCTAGTGTTGCTAAACCGTTGACTGATTTGACCAAGAAAAGTGCTGATGTGGTCAATTGGTCCTCTGTGGCTGTAGAGGCTTTTCAGGAGTTGAAGCGTCGTTTTTCTTCTGCCCCTGTGTTGTGCCAGCCAGATGTCTCACTTCCGTATCAGGTCGAGGTTAATGCTTCTGAGATTGGAGCAGGGGCTGTTTTGTCGCAAAGAAGTTCTGATTGCTCGGTGATGAAACCATGTGCCTTCTTTTCTAGAAAATTTTCGCCTGCTGAGCGCAATTATGATGTTGGCAATCGAGAGTTGTTGGCCATGAAGTGGGCATTCGAGGAGTGGTGACATTGGCTTGAAGGAGCCAAGCATCGCGTGGTGGTCTTGACGGATCACAAGAATTTGACTTATCTCGAGTCTGCCAAATGGTTGAATCCTAGACAGGCTCGATGGTCGCTGTATTTCTCCCGTTTCGATTTTGTGGTTTCGTACCTTCCGGGCTCTAAGAATGTGAAGGCTGATGCCCTGTCAAGGAGTTTTGTGCCTGAATCTCTGGATGTTCCTGAGCCAGCGGGTATTCTCAAAGAGGGGGTAATTTTGTCTGCCATCTCCCCTGATTTGCGGCGTGTGCTGCAGAAATTTCAGGCTGATAGACCTGACCGTTGCCCAGCGGAGAAACTGTTTGTCCCTGATAGATGGACTAGTAGAGTTATCTCTGAGGTTCATTGTTCGGTGTTAGCGGGTCATCCGGGAATCTTTGGTACCAGAGATTTGGTGGCTAGATCCTTTTGGTGGCCTTCTTTGTCACGGGATGTGCGTTCTTTTGTGCAGTCCTGTGGGACTTGTGCTCGGGCTAAGCCCTGCTGTTCTCGTGCCAGTGGGTTGCTTTTGCCCTAGCCGGTCCCGAAGAGGCCCTGGACGCATATTTCCATGGATTTTATTTCAGATCTCCCTGTCTCTCAAAGGATGTCGGTCATTTGGGTGGTTTGTGATCGCTTCTCTAAGATGGTCCATTTGGTACCCTTGTCTAAATTGCCTTCCTCCTCTGATTTGGTGCCATTGTTTTTCCAGCATGTGGTTCGTTTGCATGGCATTCCGGAGAACATCGTCTCGGACAGAGGTTCCCAGTTCGTTTCGAGGTTTTGGCGGTCCTTTTGTGCTAGGATGGGCATTGATTTGTCTTTTTCTTCGGCTTTCCATCCTCAGACAAATGGCCAAACCGAACAAACTAATCAGACTTTGGAAACATATCTGAGATGCTTTGTTTCTGCTGATCAGGATGATTGGGTGTCCTTCTTGCCTTTGGCTGAGTTCGCCCTTAATAATCGGGCCAGCTCGGCTACTTTGGTTTCGCCCGTTTTCTGTTATTCTGGTTTCTCTTCAGGGCAGGTTGAGTCTTCGGACTGTCCTGGTGTGTATACTGTGGTGGACAGGTTGCAGCAGATTTGGACTCATGTGGTGAACAATTTGACATTGTCCCAGGAGAAGGCTCAACGTTTCGCTAACCACCGGCGCTGTGTTGGTCCCCGACTTCGTGTTGGGGATTTGGTTTGGTTGTCGTCTCGTAATGTTCCTATGAAGGTTTCCTCTCCTAAGTTTAAGCCTCGTTTCATTGGTCCGTATAAGATTTCTGAAGTTCTCAATCCTGTGTCATTTCGTTTGACCCTTCCAGCTTCTTTTGCCATCCATAATGTGTTCCATAGGTCGTTATTGCGGAGATACGTGGCGCCTACGGTTCCCTCCGTTGATCCTCCTGCCCCGGTGTTGGTCGAGGGGGAGTTGGAGTATGTGGTGGAGAAGATTTTGGATTCTCGTATTTCGAGACGGAAGCTCCAGTACATGGTCAAGTGGAAGGGTTATGGTCAGGAAGATAATTCCTGGGTTTTTGCCTCTGATGTTCATGCTGCCGATCTAGTTCGTGCCTTTCATTTGGCTCGTCCTGATCGGCCTGGGGGCTCTGGTGAGGGTTCGGTGACCCCTCCTCAAGGGGGGGGTACTGTTGTGAATTCTGTTATCGAACTCCCTCCTGTGGTCATGAATGGTACTTCGGCGAGTTCTGTCCATGGACTCCCTCTGGTGGCTGTGAGTGGTGCTGCTGCTTCTGAGGTTCCTTCCACAGGTGACGGAGTTTATTCGTTGGCTGGCTGCTCTATTTAACTCCACTCAGATCGTTACTCCATGCCAGCTGTCAATGTTCTTGTACTGGTTCAGTTCACTCTTGGATCTTTCTGGTGACCTGTCTACTCCAGCAGAAGCTAAGTCCCTGCTAGTTATTATTTGTTCATTGTTTTCTGGTCCAGCTTGCTATCATGATTTTGCCTTGCTAGCTGGAAGCTCTGGGATGCAGAGTGGCACCTCCGCACCGTGAGTCGGTGCGGAGGTCTTTTTGCACACTCTGCGTGGTCTTTTTGTAGTATTTGTGCTGACCGCAAAGATACCTTTCCTATCCTCAGTCTGTTTAGTAAGTCGGGCCTCTCTTTGCTGAAACCTGTTTCATTTCTGTGTTTGTGACTTTCATCTTTACTCACAGTCAATATATGTGGGGGCTGCCTTTTCCTTTGGGGAATTTCTCTGAGGCAAGGCAGGCTTTATTTTCTATTTCTAGGGCTAGTTAGCTCTTAGGCTGTGAAGAGGCGTCTAGGCCATGTTAGGTACGCTCCACGGCTATTTCTAGTTGTGTGATAGGATTAGGGGTTGCGGTCAGCAGAGTTCCCACTTCCCAGAGCTTGTCTTGTGTGAGTTTAACCATCAGGTCGTTCCTGGTGCTCCTAACCACCAGGTCCATAACAGACAAATGACAAAGCTGCCTCACCCCTTCATTTGTCTCTTGTCTTGCATTTAAGTTGAGTGCAAGGTTTGCGTTTACTGAATTATCAGTGATCTGCACAAGAGGTCGCAGACTCACACTGTGCACATGCCACACACACACAATGATAGAAGCAGCAGCAGCATGGAATTTTTAAAAGGAGGCAGGTCACTAAATAATCAGTGACCTGTAAAAGAAACAGAAGAGGCTGGGGGTGGGGTGTAAGCTGTGGACTGGGGTGTAAACTGTGGACTGGGGTGGGCTCCCCGCGATGCAGCGAAGCCGTGGACAAAGAAAGCAGTAAACACTAGAGTTGAGCGACCTTGACCTTTTTAGAGTCGAGCCGGGTTTTGCGAAACCCGACTATGTCCAAAGTCGGGTCGAGTGAAATCGGCCGATTATGACGTAAAGTCGGGATCGACCGAAACACGAAACCCAATGCAAGTCAATGGGGCAGCATAGTCGGCAGTGAGTGGGGGCCAGGAAAACACCTAGAGTGGCCATTTTAATGTCAAAACCATCCATTCTTCTTAATGAAGCTTGTCAAGCGTAATTTACCTTATAATAATTGGAAGGCATTTGAAATTGGGGGTCATTTGGCTAAAGTTGTGGGGGGTAGGGCTGGTTCAAGTAATTAGTGGGCCCAGGAAATCTGGACCACGTCACGGCAGTGGAGCAGGGAGAGGTAAGTATTTCAACTTTGCAAGTGCTGTGAACCTGAGCAAGCAGGGGGGGCCCACTCGTTGGCATTGGCACTGGCACAGGGCCCCTCAAAGTACAGCGGTGTGTTTGCACGGCGGGGGCGCCTCCCACCGGCAGCAACACTTTTGCGTACTATGAGAGGCCCTGTGCCAGTGACGTCGCCAACTAGTATTCCTCCCCCCACCTGATGAAGGAACCTGCACTTTCATCTGCACCTTCCTCTTTGTCCCCGTGTAAGGTGGTATGGTATGCGGGAAGAGCAACCTGACTTTCAGCAGGGTCACAATGTTGTTGTGTAGCGTGCACGGGGAATGTTGCGTTATGGGTCAATGTACCAGCAGACTCATCTATCACTGGCTGGGCAATGGGCACGATGAAGTGGAAACACAGATATAGGCCCAAAGAAGAAAGTGGGCTAAATGCAGTTCAAAATTGGTAACACAGGAATAACCAGGGGGCATTGCAGTGGAGGACAACTGGAATGAGAGGCTGACACAGAGAGTAGGGCCAAATCAGTAAGTAGTCGAAATGCAGTTCAAAATTGGCAACCGTAGTAAACAGGCGGCACAGCTTTGTTCAGTGGAGGAGAACAGCAAGGAGTGGCAGACACCGATAGTAGGCCCCAAACCAACTAGTACGCCAAATGCAGTTGTTCCATTTAACCACAATTTAATGAGAGCCTGAAGATAGAAGCTCAGGAAAGGCAACCTGGGGAACACCTTGGAGTGTAACACACCATCTCTCTCCACCCCATACCCATTTTGTATGGCCTAATGCAGTGTACTTTTCTACAACTACTAAACGAGAGTCGGAAGACCGAAGCAATGGCAAGGAAACCTGGGGAACACCTTAGAGTGTAACACACCCTCTCTCTACACCCCATACCCAATTTGAAGGCCTAATGCAGTGTAGTTTCCAAGAACTACTAAACGAGAGCCGGAAGATCGAAGCTCAGGAAAGGCAACCTGGGGAACACCTTGGAGTGTAACACACCCTCTCGCTACACCCCATACCCAATTTGAAGGCCTAATGCAGCGTAGTTTCCAACAACTACTAAACGAGAGCCGGAAGATCGAAGCTCAGGAAAGGCAACCTGGGGAACACCTTGGAGTGGAACACACCATCTCTCTACACCCCATACCCAATTTGAAGGCCTAATGCAGAGTAGTTTCCAAGAACTACTAAACGAGAGCCGGAAGATCGAAGCTCAGGAAAGGCAACCTGGGGAACACCTTGGAGTGTAACACAACGTCTCTCTACACGACGGAAGGGCTGATTCTTAGGAAGGAAGGCTGTTGGAAATAAGCATTGCGCGTCCGAGGGTGATTATATTCTTATTAGGTATATACTCACCCTCGGACGCGCCCTGCTTCTTTATTTGGAATGAATGTTTATTTGCAATGTGGTGTTGACTTTCTCTATTATTTTGGTAATTAATGATTTTATTATTTTCATTATTTTGCATCTTCTCGGCAATAATATAAAGAAGACGCGACAGGACAACACTCGGTGGATGCCATATGTGTGTTTTCAATTTAAAAAAACTTTCAGTTAACTACTTGCAGGAGAAAGTAATTGTAGCTGGTGGCCATTTTTAGTACTGTACCAGATTAGAGTTGTGTGTTTGTTTTTAATGTTAAAATGTCTGCATTTGATATCTCACCAGTATTTTCTTTTTTATAAGCAAAATACTTATTTTTATATTTTCTGATGTTGGTTCCAGGGGTACACGGCCAGCAGTGCCCTGGTCAGTGTAGTAGTAGTTGAAAGAATGGACCGCAGACAGGCATCGAAGGCCTAAAATAATAACACATGGCTGTAGGCAATTTTAAATTGGTTCCAGGGGTACACGGACAGCAGTGGTGTGGTCAGTGGAGGCCTAGTGGAAGGAGTGACCGCAGACAGGCATCGAAGGCCTAAAATAATAACACATGGCTGTAGGCAATTTTAAATTGGTTCCAGGGGTACACGGACAGCAGTGGTGTGGTCAGTGGAGGCCTAGTGGAAGGAGTGACCGCAGACAGGCATCGAAGGCCTAAAATAATAACACATGGCTGTAGGCAATTTTAAATTGGTTCCAGGGGTACACGGGCAGCAGTGACCTGGTCAGTGTAGTAGTAGTTGAAAGAATGGACCGCAGACAGGCATCGAAGGCCTAAAATAAAAAAATTGGGCTGGCTGTAGGCAATTTTAAATTGGTTCCAGGGGTACACGGGCAGCAGTGACCTGGTCAGTGTAGTAGTAGTTGAAAGAATGGACCGCAGACAGGCATCGAAGGCCTAAAATAAAAAAATTGGGCTGGCTGTAGGCAATTTTAAATTGGTTCCAGGGGTACACGGGCAGCAGTGGTGTGGTCAGTGGAGGCCTAGTGGAAGGAGTGACCGCAGACAGGCATCGAAGGCCTAACATAACAAACTTGGGCTGGCTGTAGGCACTTTTAAATTGGTTCCAGGGGTACACGGGCAGCAGTGGTCTGGTCAGTGGAAGTCTAGTGGAAGGAGTGACCGCAGACAGGCATCGAAGGCCTAAAATAATAACACATGGCTGTAGGCAATTTTAAATTGGTTCCAGGGGTACACGGACAGCAGTGGTGTGGTCAGTGGAGGCCTAGTGGAAGGAGTGACCGCAGACAGGCATCGAAGGCCTAAAATAATAACACATGGCTGTAGGCAATTTTAAATTGGTTCCAGGGGTACACGGACAGCAGTGGTGTGGTCAGTGGAGGCCTAGTGGAAGGAGTGACCGCAGACAGGCATCGAAGGCCTAAAATAATAACACATGGCTGTAGGCAATTTTAAATTGGTTCCAGGGGTACACGGGCAGCAGTGACCTGGTCAGTGTAGTAGTAGTTGAAAGAATGGACCGCAGACAGGCATCGAAGGCCTAAAATAAAAAAATTGGGCTGGCTGTAGGCAATTTTAAATTGGTTCCAGGGGTACACGGGCAGCAGTGACCTGGTCAGTGTAGTAGTAGTTGAAAGAATGGACCGCAGACAGGCATCGAAGGCCTAAAATAAAAAAATTGGGCTGGCTGTAGGCAATTTTAAATTGGTTCCAGGGGTACACGGGCAGCAGTGGTGTGGTCAGTGGAGGCCTAGTGGAAGGAGTGACCGCAGACAGGCATCGAAGGCCTAAAATAATAACACATGGCTGTAGGCAATTTTAAATTGGTTCCAGGGGTACACGGGCAGCAGTGACCTGGTCAGTGTAGTAGTAGTTGAAAGAATGGACCGCAGACAGGCATCGAAGGCCTAAAATAAAAAAATTGGGCTGGCTGTAGGCAATTTTAAATTGGTTCCAGGGGTACACGGGCAGCAGTGGTGTGGTCAGTGGAGGCCTAGTGGAAGGAGTGACCGCAGACAGGCATCGAAGGCCTAAAATAATAACACATGGCTGTAGGCAATTTTAAATTGGTTCCAGGGGTACACGGGCAGCAGTGACCTGGTCAGTGTAGTAGTAGTTGAAAGAATGGACCGCAGACAGGCATCGAAGGCCTAAAATAAAAAAATTGGGCTGGCTGTAGGCAATTTTAAATTGGTTCCAGGGGTACACGGGCAGCAGTGACCTGGTCAGTGTAGTAGTAGTTGAAAGAATGGACCGCAGACAGGCATCGAAGGCCTAACATAACAAACTTGGGCTGGCTGTAGGCACTTTTAAATTGGTTCCAGGGGTACACGGGCAGCAGTGACCTGGTCAGTGTAGTAGTAGTTGAAAGAATGGACCGCAGACAGGCATCGAAGGCCTAAAATAAAAAAATTGGGCTGGCTGTAGGCAATTTTAAATTGGTTCCAGGGGTACACGGGCAGCAGTGACCTGGTCAGTGTAGTAGTAGTTGAAAGAATGGACCGCAGACAGGCATCGAAGGCCTAAAATAAAAAAATTGGGCTGGCTGTAGGCAATTTTAAATTGGTTCCAGGGGTACACGGGCAGCAGTGGTGTGGTCAGTGGAGGCCTAGTGGAAGGAGTGACCGCAGACAGGCATCGAAGGCCTAAAATAATAACACATGGCTGTAGGCAATTTTAAATTGGTTCCAGGGGTACACGGGCAGCAGTGACCTGGTCAGTGTAGTAGTAGTTGAAAGAATGGACCGCAGACAGGCATCGAAGGCCTAAAATAAAAAAATTGGGCTGGCTGTAGGCAATTTTAAATTGGTTCCAGGGGTACACGGGCAGCAGTGACCTGGTCAGTGTAGTAGTAGTTGAAAGAATGGACCGCAGACAGGCATCGAAGGCCTAACATAACAAACTTGGGCTGGCTGTAGGCACTTTTAAATTGGTTCCAGGGGTACACGGGCAGCAGTGGTCTGGTCAGTGGAAGTCTAGTGGAAGGAGTGACCGCAGACAGGCATCGAAGGCCTAAAATAATAACACATGGCTGTAGGCAATTTTAAATTGGTTCCAGGGGTACACGGACAGCAGTGGTGTGGTCAGTGGAGGCCTAGTGGAAGGAGTGACCGCAGACAGGCATCGAAGGCCTAAAATAATAACACATGGCTGTAGGCAATTTTAAATTGGTTCCAGGGGTACACGGGCAGCAGTGACCTGGTCAGTGTAGTAGTAGTTGAAAGAATGGACCGCAGACAGGCATCGAAGGCCTAAAATAAAAAAATTGGGCTGGCTGTAGGCAATTTTAAATTGGTTCCAGGGGTACACGGGCAGCAGTGACCTGGTCAGTGTAGTAGTAGTTGAAAGAATGGACCGCAGACAGGCATCGAAGGCCTAAAATAAAAAAATTGGGCTGGCTGTAGGCAATTTTAAATTGGTTCCAGGGGTACACGGGCAGCAGTGACCTGGTCAGTGTAGTAGTAGTTGAAAGAATGGACCGCAGACAGGCATCGAAGGCCTAAAATAAAAAAATTGGGCTGGCTGTAGGCAATTTTAAATTGGTTCCAGGGGTACACGGGCAGCAGTGACCTGGTCAGTGTAGTAGTAGTTGAAAGAATGGACCGCAGACAGGCATCGAAGGCCTAAAATAAAAAAATTGGGCTGGCTGTAGGCAATTTTAAATTGGTTCCAGGGGTACACGGGCAGCAGTGGTGTGGTCAGTGGAGGCCTAGTGGAAGGAGTGACCGCAGACAGGCATCGAAGGCCTAAAATAATAACACATGGCTGTAGGCACTTTTAAATTGGTTCCAGGGGTACACGGGCAGCAGTGGTCTGGTCAGTGGAAGTCTAGTGGAAGGAGTGACCGCAGACAGGCTTCGAAGGCCTAACATAACAAAATTGGGCTGGCTGTAGGCACTTTAAATTGGTTCCAGGGGTACATGGGCAGCAGTGTATGGTCAGTGGAAGTCTAGTGGAAGGAGTGACGGCAGACAGTCTTCGAAGGCCTAACATAACAAAATTGGGCTGACTGTAGGCACTTTTAAATTGGTTCCAGGGTAACACGGCCAGCAGTGGCCTGGTCAGTGTAGTAGTTGTAGAAAGAAGGGACCGCAGACAGGCTTCGAAGGCCTAACATAACAAAAATGTCAAAACAATGGTATTGTCAGTGCCAGGCATTGAAGGATGTCAGCGGCTAGACTACACATTGGTGAAGCTGTGAGAGATAATTTTGCTAGTGGTAGAGCACTGTTTGAGCTGGGGGGGGGAACTGTCTTGTGGCCGGCGGTACAGGCACAGGGCCCCTCATATTACAACGGTGTGTCTGACGTTGGGTGCGCACCACCACCGCCAGAGACACTTTATTGTACTATGAGGGACCCAGTGGCAGTGCCGTCGACCAAAAGCGGCCACACCCACCTCTTCAGACAAACAGCACTCTCAAGGGTCCAAGCGCAAAGTGGCGATAGCACGGCCCCGTGTGGGGAGTTTGGCCATTTCGTGAGGTGGAAACATGTCGTATGCTGGACAATCAGGTGAAGAAAATTACGAGATTGGAAAAGTCATTCAGAATAGTCCACAGGCAAGACCTTTTCATAGGAAAGCTAGGTGTCAGCCGGGCAGGGTGGGGCAAAAGATTTTGAAATCCAGTTGTGGTTCATTTTAATGAAGGTTAGATCATCTACATTTTGGGTAGCCAGACGAGTCCTTTTTTCTGTTAGTATTGAACCTGCAGCACTGAATACTCTTTCTGATAGGACACTAGCTGCCGGGCAAGCAAGCTCCTGCAATGCATATTCTGCCAATTCTGGCCAGGTGTCTAATTTGGATGCCCAGTAATCAAATGGGAATGACGGTTGAGGGAGAACGTCGATAAGGGATGAAAAATAGTTTGTAACCATACTGGACAAATGTTGTCTCCTGTCACTTTGAATTGATGCTGCAGTACCTGTCCTGTCTGCGGTCATAGAAAAATCACTCCACAACCTGGTCAGAAAACCCCTCTGTCCAACGCCACTTCTGATTTCTGCCCCTCTAACACCTCTGGTCTGCTGGCCCCTGGAGCTCGTGTGAGAACGATCACGGGCGCTGTGTGCAGGGAATGCCAGAAGCAAACGGTCAACAAGAGTTGATTGTTTTGTTGCTAATATTAGTTCCAAGTTCTCATGTGGCATAATATTTTGCAATTTGCCTTTATAGCGAGGATCAAGGAGGCAGGCCAACCAGTAATCGTCATCGTTCATCATTTTTGTAATGCGTGTGTCCCTTTTGAGGATACGCAAGGCATAATCCGCCATGTGGGCCAAAGTTCCCGTTGTCAAATCTGCGGTTGTGCTTGGTTGAGGGGCAGTTGCAGGCAAATCTACGTCACTTGTGTCCCTCAAAAAACCAGAACCCGGCCTTGCCACGCCACCAATTTCCCGTGCCCCCGGGAAAGCTTCCTCATTAAAAATATACTCATCCCCATCATCCTCCTCATCCTCCACCTCCTCTTCGCCCGGTACCTCGTCATGTACACTGCCCTGACCAGACAATCGCTGACTGTCATCAAGGCTTTCCTCTTCCTCTGGTGCAGACGCCTGATCCTTTATGTGCGTCAAACTTTGCATCAGCAGACGCATTAGGGGGATGCTCATGCTTATTATGGCGTTGTCTGCACTAACCAGCCGTGTGCATTCCTCAAAACACTGAAGGACTTGACACATGTCTTGAATCTTCGACCACTGCACACCTGACAACTCCATGTCTGCCATCCTACTGCCTGCCCGTGTATGTGTATCCTCCCACAAAAACATAACAGCCCGCCTCTGTTCGCACAGTCTCTGAAGCATGTGCAGTGTTGAGTTCCACCTTGTTGCAACGTCTATGATTAGGCGATGCTGGGGAAGGTTCAAAGAACGCTGATAGGTCTGCATACGGCTGGAGTGTACAGGCGAACGGCGGATATGTGCGCAAAGTCCACGCACTTTGAGGAGCAGGTCGGATAACCCCGGATAACTTTTCAGGAAGCACTGCACCACCAGGTTTAAGGTGTGAGCCAGGCAAGGAATGTGTTTCAGTTGGGAAAGGGAGATGGCAGCCATGAAATTCCTTCCGTTATCACTCACTACCTTGCCTGCCTCAAGATCTACAGTGCCCAGCCACGACTGCGTTTCTTGCTGCAAGAACTCGGACAGAACTTCCGCGGTGTGTCTATTGTCGCCCAAACACTTCATAGCCAATACAGCCTGCTGACGTATGCCAGTAGCTGCCCCATAATGGGAGACCTGGTGTGCAACAGTGGCAGGTGCGGATGGAGTGTTTGTGCGACTGCGGTCTGTGGACGAGCTCTTGCTTCTGCAGGAGGACGAGGAGGAGGAGGAGGAGGGGGTGCGAACGGCTACAGACAACTGTTTACTAGACCGTGGGCTAGGCAGAACTGTCCCAAACTTGCTGTCCCCTGTGGACCCTGAATCCACCACATTTACCCAGTGTGCCGTGATGGACACGTAACGTCCCTGGCCATGCCTACTGGTCCATGCATCTGTTGTCAGGTGCACCTTTGTGCTCACAGATTGCCTGAGTGCATGGACGATGCGCTCTTTAACATGCTGGTGGAGGGCTGGGATGGCTTTTCTGGAAAAAAAGTGTCGACTGGGTAGCTCGTAGCGTGGTACAGCGTAGTCCATCAGGTCTTTGAAAGCTTCGCTTTCAACTAACCGGTAGGGCATCATCTCTAACGAGATTAGTCTAGCTATGTGGGCGTTCAAACCCTGTGTACGCGGATGCGAGGCTAAGTATTTCCTTTTTCTAACCATAGTCTCATGTAGGGTGAGCTGGACTGGAGAGCTGGAGATCGTGGAACTAGCGGGGGTGCCGGTGGACATGGCAGACTGAGAGACGGTGGGAGATGGTATTGTTGCCGCCGGTGCCCTAGATGCAGTGTTTCCTACTACGAAACTGGTGATTCCCTGACCCTGACTGCTTTGGCCTGGCAAAGATACCTGCACAGATACAGCAGGTGGTGCGCTAAATGGTGGTCCTACACTGCCGGAAGGGATGTTGCGTTGATGACTAGCTTCATTGGCCGAGGGTGCAACAACCTTAAGGGACGTTTGGTAGTTAGTCCAAGCTTTCAAATGCATGGTGGTTAAATGTCTATGCATGCAACTAGTATTGAGACTTTTCAGATTCTGACCTCTGCTTAAGGAAGTAGAACATTTTTGACAGATGACTTTGCGCTGATCAATTGGATGTTGTTTAAAAAAATGCCAGACTGCACTCTTTCTAGCATCGGATACCTTTTCAGGCATTGCAGACTGAGCTTTAACCGGATGGCCACGCTGTCCTCCACCAGGTTTTGGCTTTGCCACGCGTTTTGGGCAAGATACGGGCCCGGCAGATGGAACCTGTGGCGATGTTGATGCCTGCTGCGGCCCCTCCTCCTCCTCTGCTTCAGAACTGCTGCCGCCTGCACCCTGTTCCCCCAATGGCTGCCAATCGGGGTCAAGAACTGGGTCATCTAATAACTCTTCTTGTACCTCCTGCGCAACTTCGTCTGTGTCACCGTGTCGTTCGGTGGTATAGCGTTCGTGATGGGGCAACATAGTCTCATCAGGGTCTGATTCTTGATCAGCACCCTGCGAGGGCAATGTTGTGGTCTGAGTCAAAGGACCAGCATAGTAGTCTGGCTGTGGCTGTGCGTCAGTGCACTCCATGTCAGATTCAATTTGTAATGGGCATGGACTGTTAACTGCTTCACTTTCTAAGCCAGGGACGGTATGTGTAAAGAGCTCCATGGAGTAACCCGTTGTGTCGCCTGCTGCATTCTTCTCTGTTGTTGTTTTTGCTGAAGAGGACAAGGAAGTGACTTGTCCCTGACCGTGAACATCCACTAACGACGCGCTGCTTTTACTTTTACCAGTTTCACGAGATGAGGCAAAAGAGCTAGAGGCTGAGTCAGCAAGATAAGCCAAAACTTGCTCTTGCTGCTCCGGCTTTAAAAGCGGTTTTCCTAATCCCAGAAAAGGGAGCGTTCGAGGCCTTGTGTAGCCGGACGACGAACCTGGCTCCACAGCTCCAGACTTAGGTGCAATATTTTTTCCCCCACGACCACCTGATGCTCCACCACTACCACTACCCTCATTACCAGCTGACAATGAACGCCCCCGGCCACGACCTCTTCCACTAGACTTCCTCATTGTTTTAAAAACGTAACCAAACTAACGTTATTTGTTGCAGTCACACAACTTACACGGTGAGCTATAACTTCTGTATGATTTAGCTACCCCTTTACAGGTTGGTGAGACCACAGCGAAAATCAGGCCCAATGTTACACACTCTTTTTTTGGTGGCTGCAAATTAGAGAGATGCCCCACACGCAGGACTGTCACTGAAGCACAAATGTTAATATTAATGTCACACTATTATTTTTTTTTTATTTTTATTTTTTTCAGGAACACTTTAGAAACCCCCCAAAAAAAAAAAAATAGATTTTTGCAGGGAGAATTTAGAAAACAAATGTAACAAACTATATGCTTTCTATGGGCCACTGAGTGAGAGATGACGCACACAGGAATCAGGAGTGGCACACAAGCCCAGAGGCCAATATTTTTCTACCAATGATTGATGGAGTTATTTTCTCTGGTAGATTTTGGAACCCAAATCAAGGAAAAAAAATGTAGGCTTTCTATGGACCACAATTGGAGAGAGAGAGAGAGAGAGATGGCACACCCAGGAGTCAAGACTGGCACACAAGCAGAAAGGCCAATATTAATCTCCCACTGTTTTTTTTGGTTGTTTTTTTTTTTTTTTTTTTCAGGGAGACTTTAGAAAAAAAAATAATAAAAAAAATATGATTTTATCAGGAAGAATTTAGAAACCAAATAAAATAAAATGATTTTTTCAGGGAGAATTTAGAAAACAAATAAAACCAAAAATAGGCGTTCTATGGCCCACTGACTGAGAGATGACGCACCCAGGAGTCAAGACTGGCACACAAGCAGAAAGGCCAATATTAATCTCCCACTGTTTTTTTTGGTTGTTTTTTTTTTTTTTTTTTTCAGGGAGACTTTAGAAAAAAAAATAATAAAAAAAATATGATTTTATCAGGAAGAATTTAGAAACCAAATAAAATAAAATGATTTTTTCAGGGAGAATTTAGAAAACAAATAAAACCAAAAATAGGCGTTCTATGGCCCACTGACTGAGAGATGACGCACCCAGGAGTCAAGACTGGCACACAAGCAGAAAGGCCAATATTAATCTCCCACTGTTTTTTTTGGTTGTTTTTTTTTTTTTTTTTTCAGGGAGACTTTAGAAAAAAAAATAATAAAAAAAATATGATTTTATCAGGAAGAATTTAGAAACCAAATAAAATAAAATGATTTTTTCAGGGAGAATTTATAAAACAAATAAAACCAAAAATAGGCGTTCTATGGCCCACTGACTGAGAGATGACGCACCCAGGAGTCAAGACTGGCACACAAGCAGAAAGGCCAATATTAATCTCCCACTGTTTTTTTTTTTTTTTTTCAGGGAGACTTTAGAAAAAAAAATAATAAAAAAAATATGATTTTATCAGGAAGAATTTAGAAACCAAATAAAATAAAATAATTTTTTCAGGGAGAATTTAGAAAACAAATAAAACCAAAAATAGGCGTTCTATGGCCCACTGACTGAGAGATGACGCACACAGGAGTCAGGAGTGGCACACAAACCCAGAGGCCAATATTTTTCTACCAATGATTGATGTAGTTATTTTCTCTGGTAGATTTTAGAACCCAAATCAAGGAAAAAAAATATAGGCTTTCTATGGACCACAATTGGAGAGAGAGAGAGAGAGAGAGAGAGAGAGAGAGAGAGAGAGAGAGATGGCACACCCAGGAGTCAAGACTGGCACACAAGCAGAAAGGCCAATATTAATCTCCCACTGTTTTTTTGGTTGTTTTTTTTTTTTTTTTTTTTCAGGGAGACTTTAGAAATAAAAATAATAAAAAAAATATGATTTTATCAGGAAGAATTTAGAAACCAAATAAAATAAAATGATTTTTTCAGGGAGAATTTAGAAAACAAATAAAACCAAAAATATGCGTTCTATGGCCCACTGACTGAGAGAGAGAGAGAGATGGAACGCTTAGTACTGGCACACAAGCCCAAAGGGCAATATTAATCTCCCTTTTTTTTTCCAGGGAGAATTTCTGAAACCCAAAAAAAAAATAAAATAGGCTTTCTATGGCCCACTATTTGTGAGAGAGATGGGACGCTCAGGACTGGCACAGATGGCACGCTCAGGACTGGCACAGAAGCCCAGAGGCCAATATTAATCTCCCTTTTTTTCTGGGAGAATTTATAAAACCAAAAAAATATTTAAATAGGCTTTCTATGGCCCACTATTTGTGAGAGAGATGGCACGCTCAGGACTGGCACAGATGGCACGCTCACAACTGGCACAGAAGCCCAGAGGCCAATATTAATCTCCCTTTTTTTCTGGGAGAATTTATAAAACCAAAAAAATATTTAAATAGGCTTTCTATGGCCCACTATTTGTGAGAGAGATGGCACGCTCAGGACTGGCACAGATGGCACGCTCACAACTGGCACACAAGCCCAGAGGCCAATATTAATCTCCCTTTTTTCAGGGAAAATTTATAAAACCAAAAAAAAAATTAAATAGGCTTTCTATGGCCCACTATTTGTGAGAGAGATGGCACGCTCAGGACTGGCACAGATGGCACGCTCACAACTGGCACACAAGCCCAGAGGCCAATATTAATCTCCCTTTTTTCAGGGAAAATTTATAAAACCAAAAAAAAAATTAAATAGGCTTTCTATGGCCCACTATTTGTGAGAGAGATGGGACGCTCAGGACTGGCACAGATGGCACGCTCAGGACTGGCACAGAAGCCCAGAGGCCAATATTAATCTCCCTTTTTTTCAGGGAGAATTTATAAAACCCAAAAAAAAATAAAATAGGCTTTCTATGGCCCACTATTTGTGAGAGAGATGGCACACTCAGGACTGGCACACAAGCCCAAAGGCCAATATTAATCTCCCACTGTATTTTTATCAGGGAGAATTTATACACCCCACAAAAAAAAATACAGAAAAATGAAAAGGCTTTCTATGGCCCACTATGTGAGAGAGATGGCACACACAGGGATGGCACTCTAGCAGAAATGCCAAATTGCCAATCTTAATCTCCCACCAAAAAAAAAAAAAAAAAAAAAACAGGGAATGTCCTACAATTACTATCTCCCTGCCTGCAGTAATCTCAGCCAGGTATGGCAGGCAGCTACTATCTCCCTGCCTGCAGTAATCTCAGCCAGGTATGGCAGGCAGCAATAAGGAGTGGACTGATGCACAAATGAAATAAAAAGTGTGGACAAACAAAAAAGATAGCTGTGCAGAAAGGAAGGAACAAGAGGATTTGTGCTTTGAAAAAAGCAGTTGGTTTGCACAGCGGCGTACACACAGCAATGCAGCTATCAGGGAGCCTTCTAGGGCAGCCCAATGAGCTACAGCGCTGAGGGGAAAAAAAAAAAAAAAAAAAATTCCACTGTCCCTGCACACCGAGGGTGGTGTTGGACAGTGCAAATCGCTGCAGCACAAGCGGTTTTGTGGTTAATGGACCCTGCCTAACGCTATCCCTGCTTCTGACAAAGCGGCAGCAACCTCTCCCTAAGCTCAGATCAGCAGCAGTAAGATGGCGGTCGGCGGGAACGCCTCTTTATAGCCCCTGTGACGTCGCAGACAGCAAGCCAATCACTGCAATGCCCTTCTCTAAGATGGTGGGGACCAGGACCTATGTCATCACGCTGCCCACACTCTGCGTTTACCTTCATTGGCTGAGAAATGGCGCTTTTCGCGTCATTGAAACGCGACTTTGGCGCGAAAGTCGCGTACCGCATGGCCGACCCCGCACAGGGGTCGGATCGGGTTTCATGAAACCCCGACTTAGCCAAAAGTCGGCGACTTTTGAAAATGTTCGACCCGTTTCGCTCAACCCTAGTAAACACTAAATCTGTCAAATGAACGTTTACTGTGAAACTCCGACTGATAACGCTTCTGTGGCACCCCAGGGGTCCGGTTGCCACAGTGGCATTGCCTCCCTCACAAGGGATGATGCCATGCCTGGAAGCAGAATGGGATTCCCTTAGCAGGTAATTTCAGCATACAACACTTTCCTGACTCCAGACCAGAAGGGCGAGCTCTGAACCCGGTTTCAGGGTAGCTTCCCTATAAGTTCTGGCCTGGGGGCGGGGTTAGTTAGTGAGTCAGAGGGAAACAGTGGAGGAGGAAGCAAGCGAGGAGAGCCTAGGTGTGGAGCTGCGACTGAGCTCACCCCAGGAATGAGCGCAAAAGGCCAGTCAATGGAGTCCGTGGTTGTCTGGGGACTGCATGCCCAGCAACTGAATCCGAAGGGCAGGAGATTGCATATCTCCTGGCCACAACTGACACCTGAAGGCACAGCCGCAAACTAGAGCCCGGCGTCACCCCGAGAGAGTGACACCTGTAAAAGGCTCGAGCTGCCTGCCATGCGGGTAGTGTTTCACTTAAGGGGACAGACTGAGAGAGGGACTTGCAGAGAGCTTAAGACATCAAGGACCTAAACAACAGCGCAGTAAGGGAGGCCTCCAATACCACGTGCCTAGGGGGATTCTGAACTGCTTCCAGGCTGCCCGAATCTCCAAGATCACCTGTCACCAGTGCCCCGGACTGTATCTGCAATTAAAGGTAAAGAAACTATGAGATACGGTTCTAAGGACTGGTTGGTTGTTAAAACCAGAAGTAGAACAATAAGCAACAACCAACATTTAGGCTCACCTGGTGAGATGGTTTCTCTGAACCACGGGTTGGGGTGGATAATATGGACGGAAGGCGATGGCACAGTGGACAGTTCTTGTCAGATGGCACATGGAATAGCAAGAACCAGAACAGAAGGCAGAAAAGCCCAACATGAAACACCGGAAGACAAAAAAACAAAAATGTAGACATGCCTGAGAAATCAAGATGTACAGTCAGTCCAGTACTTGTAGCAGCGTTTGTAGTGTAAACAGTTGCAGAGGAGGCTTTGCTGTGCTTACAGCAAGTGAAGTCTGACTCAGCAAAGGAAAGGATCTCTTCTGGCAGCAGTGATTTACAAGCACAGTAGTTTATTGAGGATATAAAATCTGTTGTAGCAGCAATTGTAATGTGAACAGTTCCAGAGAAGAGTTTTCAGTATGATTATAGCAGACAAAGAGTTATCAGGAGGTCTAAGCCAGCCAGGAAGCAAGTGTGGATTAAAGAAACAAGCAGAGAAATCTGGCTGGTGAGACAATTTCCAAGGCACTCAGTACAGACTGGTTGTCTCTGTAGCATGTCTGTACATCTGCTATGTGCCCTGCTGGTAATTCCACTCCATCAGTCTTGACTACATTGCCTCTCTTTATTGCCAACCGGCCGCATTTCTCCAGTCCGAAGATATATATATATATATGAAGAGGCAGCACTTCATTAATGGACTAACAAAGTCCACACTTTTTGCCTATTTAATGGAATGCTGCCTCTTCTTATCTTTATATAGAGAAATGGATATCCGTGAGATTCATAAATTTTGCCTAGCATGTGTAGCTTAGTGCACATGTATTAACCTAATAAATAAATGAAAACAATGATGTGGGACCCCCCTATTTCTGGAAACCAGAAAAGGTAAAGTAGCCAGCTATACAGTAATCACAGACGGTATAACGCTGTCTGTGACAGTAATCACTGCCGTAATCACAGACATACTGGATGATGTTGTGATCCGGGCACTCTTTCTATATTTTAAAATGTCCTTACTTTGCAGCATTTTTATACACTTGCCTAAAACTTTTGCACAATGTTGTAAATTGTTACCAATCATTTGCAGGTAACAATCTCATGTGAATTGATGATTAGGGCTGTAAAGTTACTTATGGATATCACTGTAACTATACTGTCTTCTGGCAGCACAACATTTTGGGCCGTTGATACAGAGAAGATGTTTATGAAATTACTCCTCACTTGTATAGATTAACTCCAGAACATTTGTGGTTTCAGACCTCGATGATCCAGGGACGGCATATCGAAATACAATCTCACTCAGAAGGCTAGTAAACCATGTTGTACACCGAACCCTTATACCATCGAGGTGTGACAAGTCCACAAGGGCCCACTGCCCAGTTGAAATATAAAGTGTCACATATAATTTCAAAGGTTATCTAATCTTTACCATGTTCTATAAAGCAATATAACACACAACCTAGAGACCTGTCAGTTGAAAACTAAAATTGCATAGGTTGCTTTTAGTAAATGCAAAGGACTTCTTGGTCCACTTGCCATTCTAGGTCCTTATTGACACTTCAATACCTGTCATGATAAAAAGCAAGACAAAAAGCATAATAATAACAGTCTAATACTTGTGTATAAAGATCAAATTCTGGGTGGATTACTGGGAAGATCCATTTATATGAAGGCAGCTGTTGTGAATTCTGTGGCAGAGCTCCCTCCTGTGGTCACAAGTGGTACTTCGGCTGATTCTCTCTGTGAGCTTCCGTTGGTGGAGGAGAGTGGTACTGCGGCTTTTGAGTTTCCTTCCTCAGGTGATGTGGTGAAGTCGTTAGGTGCTGCTCTATTTAACTCCACCTAGTGCTTTGATCCTGGTCTCCAGTCAATGTTCTAGTATTGGACCTGTTTCCTCCTGGATCGTTCCTGTGGCCTGCTGCTCTGCATAGCTAAGTTCCGCTTTTGCTATTTTGTTTGCTGTTTTTTCTGTCCAGCTTGCTTATTTGTTTTTTCTTGCTTGCTGGAAGCTCTGGGACGCAGAGGGTGTACCTCCGTGCCGTTAGTTCGGTACGGAGGGTCTTTTTGCCCCCTTTGCGTGGTTTTTTGTAGGGTTTTGTATTGACCGCAAAGTTACCTTTCCTATCCTCGCTCTGTTCAGAAAGTCGGGCCTCACTTTGCTAAATCTATTTCATCTCTACGTTTGTCTTTTCATCTTAACTCACAGTCATTATATGTGGGGGCTGCCTTTTCCTTTGGGGTATTTCTCTGAGGCAAGGTAGGCTTATTTTCTATCTTCAGGCTAGCTAGTTTCTCAGGCTGTGCCGAGTTGTATAGGGAGCGTTAGGCGCAATCCACGGCTGCCTCTAGTGTGGTTGGAGAGGATTAGGGATTGCGGTCAGCAGAGTTCCCACGTCTCAGAGCTCGTTCTATGTTTTTGGGTTATTGTCAGGTCACTGTATGTGCTCTGACTTCTATGTCCATTGTGGTACTGAATTACCATATCATAACAGGCAGCCCTAACAAGTTGGATGTTCACAGAATCATAGAATATTAGGGTTAGCAGGGACCTCCAGGGTCATCATGTCCAACCCCTGCTCAAAGCAGGATTCACTAAACAATCTCAGACAGATGTCTGTCCGGCCTCTGTTTGAAGACTTCCATTGAAAGAGAACTCGCCACCTCTCGTGGCGGCCTGTTTCACTCATTGATCACCCTCACTGTCAAAAAGGATTTTTATTTTCATTTTTTTGTATTGTAGGTGTTGTAGTTATACAACTGCTAAAGAACCAGTGGATGGATGGCAATGAGCTTACGGACACCGATAATATTGGCTTCCTGAATCTTACTACAGAAAGAATAGAGCGGTAAGACAGCAGAGAATTAAAAAAAAATCAATGAAAAATAATTTACCTGCTATTAATGCACAAATTTAAATCTGTCTAATTAAAATTGCAGCAAAGTCTTAAAACATAAATTACCACAATTAAATGTGTTGGACGCTTTGCATAGAAACGTCCTATAAAGGATAATGGAATTTAGTGATAAGAAACGGCTTATAGATGCTTGGGGGATGACATTCCTTCTAAATGCCAATGACTAAAGATAAAATGTAATATACTAAGTACATAAGCAGAGAATTAGTGGAGAATAGGAATTATTTTATTACTTCTTTGGATTTTTGTGTACATAGACTTGAGAAAAATCCTCAAAACTAATATCAATGTTATTCTGATTGGATGAAGGAGGTGCATCCATAGCAATGGGAAAGGGCTTCTGCTAGTGACCCTATAGCCAGAGTGATATCTGAGGTTAGTGAGGTGAAGGCGGACAATGACTCGTCTCCTAGGACACATTTGGAAAAAAATTATGTTCCCTGGAAGCTTCGATAATACATTGCAAACCTTCTTCATAGCATTAAATGCACTTGGTTAGAAAGTTAAGGTACCGTCACACTGAACGATATCGCTAGCGATCCATGCCGATTCAACGATGTCTTCACTGGTAACCAGGGTAAACATCGGGTTACTAAGCACAGCGCTGCACTTAGTAACCCGATGTTTACCCTGGTTACCAGCGTAAACGTAAAAAAAAAAAAAACACTACATACTTACATTCCGGTGTCTGTCCCCCGGCGTTGTGCTTTCCTGCACTGGCTGTGAGCGTCGGCCAGCCGTAAAGCGCGGCCGATCGCGCTGGACGTACTATTCCGTCCTTGGGAAGTAGGGCCCACCCCACATGGACGGAATAGTACGTCCATTGGCAGAAAGGGGTTAACCTGATAAATAAATAAATGAAAAAAATTGTGTGCGGTCCCCTGACTTTTGGTAACGAGCAAAGGTAAAGCAGACAGCTCTGAGCTGATATTATCAGGCTGGGAAGGTCTCTGGTTATTGGGCTCTTCCCAGCCTAAAAATACAGGCCCACAGCTTCCCCAGAATTGGGGCATCACACGAGATTCTAGAAAGTCTGGCACTTCTTTTTGCTCTTCTTGATTGCACTGGTGCAGTGGAAATCAGGGTTATGGGGCACATGGGATTTATTTAAATAAACACTCCCTAACACTATATCTGGTTATTATTATTATTTTATATTTAGACTGATACAGAGGGGAGAGGACCCTGTCCTTGCAGACTTATATTCTATGGGATAATGGGGAAGAGACAGAAGGTCGGGGGTGTGGCAGCTCTGGCGGTTGGTGAGGCGGCAGCTCTGGTGATGGTGAGGTGGCAGCTCAGGTGGTGGTGAAGCAGCAGCTCTGGTGGTGGTGAGGCGGCAGAATGGTTATTGCAGGCTGTAGGCTTTCCTGAAGAGATGGGTTTTCAGGTTCCGTCTGAAGGATGCGAGGGTGGTGGATAATTGGACGTGTTGAGGCGTGGAATTCCAGAGGATGGGGGATATTCGGGAGAAATCTTGGAGGCGGTTGTGTGAGGAACGAATAAGTGTGGAGGAGAGTATGAGGTTTTGGGAGGATCGAAGATTACGTGAGGGGAGATATTGGGAGATTAGTTCACAGTTCTAGGGAGGGGACAGGTTGTGGATGGCTTTGTAGATCAGTGTTAGTAGTTAGAACTGGATTCGTTGGGGAATTGGGAGCCAGTGGAGGGATTTGCAGAGGGGAGAAGCAGGGGAGTAGTGAGGAGAGAGGTGGATTAGCCGGGCAGCAAAGTTGAGGACAGACTGAAGCGGTGCAAGAGAGTTAGCGGGGAGGCCACAAAGAAGGGTGTTACAGTAATCGAGGCGGGAGATGATGAAGGCATGCACAAGAGTTTTGGTAGATTGTGGGCTGAGGAAGGGACGGATTCTAGCAATATTTTTGAGCTGGAAGTGACAGGAGGTGGCAAGAGTTTGGACGTGCGAGTTTAGAGTTTGAAGGACAGGGCAGAGTTGAGAGTTACCCCGAGGCAGCAGATTTCAGGTGCGGGGGAGAGCGTGATGCTGTTTACCATAATAGATAGATCAGGTAGGGGGGATACGCGAGATGGGGGAAAGATGATGAGTTCAGTTTTGTCTACATTGAGTTTTAGGTTAACCACATTATTAAAAAAAAAAATCACACTCAGGTTCACCATAGTCCAGCAAATGGAAACCTGAAAAGAACACACACAGAAAAACAAAGACACTTTCACTCATTCACCACTTTATAGAAAAAAAAGTTCTCACACAGGTACAAAGTAGTTCACCGAATACAGCGAAGTCCATCAAATCCTCTGTACAAAGCCGATGGATCTTCGTTCTGACACTCCATAGTCTTTGCAAACAGCCACTGTCGTTCCACAATACATTTCAGCTGAATGTGCGACCGAGGACGCACATCCAGTTGAAATAGTCACTGACATCAATGGGCCCCCCTCCCAGTTACACCCTCTGTGATTACGATCGTTACGCCCCTGCATATTACAATCTTACATCAACTACTGATTTTTCAAAACTGCTAGTAGCAAGCGGTTACCTTACATTACCCTTCTCTGAGTAATGCAATAACGCTTGCATGGGAAGCTACTTACATAACGATTTGTCAAAAATAGCACTTATATAGTAGAAGACAAAACCTGTCCTTTTGTCAGCCTTGGCTGAAGAATATGGAAAGAAAAAAGATACATTTGTCCTTTAGCTAAATTCAGTCTTGAACATTATCAAATCTAACTCAACTAATTTGACAGTATGGGTCATCAGGCGGATTAAGAATAGAATTAGAGGTGGCAATCAGTATAAAACCAAGATGAATCATGCGCAAATTCTGAGCCTAATAGCACTGACAAAAGAAAAAAATACAATTCAATTGAATTAGTATAAGCAGCAGCCAATACGCAGAATCCACAGAAGCCATTGACAGGTTTTATTTTATAATATATTTTATTATATATTAATATATTCTATTTCAAAAATAGGAGTGTTAATAGTTTAATTTTATCAACTAACAAAGCAGAACTTTAAATCACATCAGTATTTGGTGTGACCACCCTTCGCACTCAAAACACTATCAATTCTTCTTGAAGGAACTCGGCAGTGAGTTTGTTCCAAACATCTTGGAGAACTAACCACAGATCTTTTGTGGATGTCGCTTGTGTAAATTTCTTTCTTTCTCTCTTCACGTAATCCCAGACAGACTGGATGATGTGAGATCAGGGCTCTTTGAGGCCAAATCATCACTTCCAGAACTCCTTATTCTTCTTTAACCTTAAGATATTTTTTAATGACATTGGCTGTATGTTTGCGATTGTTGTCCTGCTGGAGAATAAAATTCGAGCTAATCAGAAACCTGCCTGATGATATCGCATGATGAATAAGTATTCAACAGCTATTTTGCTGGATTCACAAGGGTCAAGAAGAGATTTAACACCATAGTGACAGAGCTAATTTGGTACTTAATGACCAAGCCAAGTTTTACAAATCTGACCACTGACACTGTTAGGACAAGCGGAACGCACCTAAGAATAATATGAAAGGTATCAGATGTGTTCGCTGCCCGGGGTTCACCGTGCAGAGAAACTCCTGCTGCTCAGTAATGGCAGACACTATATGGCGGTATAACGTGATCACACATGGGTTAGCTTCACCCAGTATGAAAAAGGAGATGAACCGTGTTGCTTCACAGGGTCGCTGAACCGCGAAATGAGCACTAGGATGAGATTACAGAACTCTGCCCCTAGGAGTGGGGGAAGAGTCCCTCTAGACCACTAGTGCTCGGCGCCACTACTGTGGTGACAGGGGAAAACAAAATAAACATTTACTGCAAGAGAGTGCGTACAGCACCACTCTGACGGACACCACTAAGCACCCTGACTAGGGCCAGGAAAGCGCACTAGTTGCGCATGGTGCTGCACTGGCGGTCGCTGCTGGTCTGATGAAATAAGAATCATGCTCTTGTGCTTGGATAGCACTGTCAGGCGCTAGGTAGCTCCAGCATTCGCGAGCATTCAACAACACTAGGAATGGGAATGATTAAGGAGCATTCACCAGAACAGGCTTACATCCACACACACATGATAACAGGTTTATACTAGTGCATGGCCGTGTGGCCATGCAAACCTTTTATAGCTGTAGCTCTCTGGGACCTTCCTAGTCATCCAATAGGAGCTGCCACTGGATCTGTGCATGTGACCCCTGACCTCCAATGAGAGGTCTCCCCTTGGGCATGCTCAGAAGAAGAAAAGCAGTACTTAGTCCCAGGAGCGCCTACTCGCCACTGGTCAGTGTTGGTTAAAATGGCTGAACCTGGAAGGGCAGCAGTAACCAAACGCACAGTATCTGCCTGAGACACGTGCTGGAACCAATGTCTCTGGAGGAGAATGGTAGACCGCAGCTGAGGTGGTTTGAGATTCCCCCTGTGCAGCGGCGGGAACTCGACACCTAACAGACGCTTTATGAAGTTATATCTCTGGAACGCTTCAAAGTGTCCCATTGATTTTGAGATTGTTTTTCATGACATATTGTATTTCATGTTAGTGGTAAAATTTCTTCAATATAACTTGCGCTCATTTATGAAAAAAACTGAAATTTGGCAAAAATTTTGAAAATTTTGCAATTTTCAAACTTGTAATTTTTGCCAACTTAAATCAAAGAGTGGTGTCACACAAAATAGTTAATACATAACATTTCCCACATGTCTACTTTAAATTAACACAATTTTGGAGAAACAATTTTGGAGACATAATTTCTTTTTGTTAGGACGTTATAAGGGTTAAAATTTGACCAGCGATTTCTCATTTTTTTTCCAACATAATTTACAAAACCATTTTTTTAAGGACCACCTCACATTTGAAGTGAGTTTGGAGGGTCAACATAACAGAAAATACTCAAAAGTGACACCATTCTAAAATCTGCACCCCCCAAGGTGCACAAAACCACATTCAAGAAGTTTATTAACTCTTCAAGTGCTTCACGAGAACTAAAGCAATGTTGAAGGAAAAATGAACATTTTGCTTTTTTCACAAAAAAATTATTTTGTAACCAATTTTTATTATATTCCCAAGAGTATCAGGAGAACATTGACCACAAAATTTGTGGTGCACTTTCTCCTGAGTCCGCCGATACCCTGTATGGTGAGGAAAGCCACTGTTTGGGCGCATGGCAGGGCTCAGAAAGGAGGGAACACCGTTTGACTTTTTAAACACAAAATTGGCTGTAATCAATGGTGGCACCATGTTGCGTTTGGACACCCCCTGATGTACCTAGTATCACTGGAACCATCCAATTCTATCTCCAATCCTAACTCACCCTAACCCTAATCCCATCCCTAATTATAACCCTAACACACCTCTAACCTTAATACTAACCCTAACCATAATCCCAACCATAACCACAACCTTGCCCCTAGCCAAACCCTAACTTTAGCCCAACCCTAATTTTAGCACAATCCTAACCCTAGCACAACCCTTACCCTAACTTTAGCCCAACCCTAACTTTAGCCTAACCCTTACTTGAGCCCAACTCTAACCCTAATGGAAAAATGGAAATAAATAAATGTTTTAAATTTTATTATTTTTACCTAACTAAGGGGGTGATAAAGGGATTTGATTTACTATTTTTTATTTTGATCAGTGAGATAGGGTCTATCATAGTGATCAAAATGAACCAATAGGAAAAATTTCCCATTGCCTGCCATGTTCTTCCTGGAAGAAGATGCCGGTGGCCTGGGGGACTTCATGGGGGGGTTGCAGGGGCACCAGAGGTACCGGGGGACCCCATTTCTTTCTCCTCTGATGTGCGATCACATCAGAGGAGAGAGAAATTAAATGGGAAATCGGACTTTTTTTAGGTTGCCATTATAACATTAATAATGGCGATCGCAACACTGGGGTCGGTAAAAACCAACCAGAATCATATTATCTGGGGTCTCAGCTACCCACGGTAGCCGAGACTCTGGAGAAATTCTGACACTGGGGGGCACTATACACTTATTTCTCAGTACCATTAAAAAGCGGTGCTGAGGCTTAAGTACCTTTAACTGCCACCATTAAAAGGTGTATCAGCGGTCGCTAGGGGGTTAAAATATTTTAAAAAAGTAATATTCACATAGCCCTGACCTGTCTTCCTGTGCAGTCTTCACTGGACCAGTATTTCGGGTCAGATAAATTTAGAGTCTCCCTTGCTGACTAGTCACAGTGTGCACCACTTGACGACATGATGTGCATTGTGTGATGTCATAACGTTGCAGCCGTGACAGTCTAGGAGACATCAACTATGCCAAGTGCTGTAAAATGCCAAAGATGGCCCTGTGAGTAGCACTTTGGTTACCGAACAGATTTATTTTAATGCTGCATTGATATATAGGTTGTGGTAGATCGGTTCACTTGACTGCACATAGAGGTAGACACAGGAACACTGTTTCTTTAAATCTTACAATTATTTTTAAAAGTACTGTATAAACCAATGCAGCGTTAGCAAAAACAAACCCAGCCTTCCTGACGTAATAGGAAAAACAAAAATAAACATATGCCACAGTCCTTGTTGCTACGGGAATCCGCCAGCTCCAGAAACAAACACCAAAAGCTTCAGCATTGCACTTCCTGACCCACCCCTTCTGAATGCTGTAGAACGCTGGGTATTAGAGATGGGCGAACCCGAACAGTAAAGTTCGGCACGGACACCGAACACGAACTTCACTAGGAAGTCTGTTTTACTGTTTGGGTTCAGCTGCCTAAACACCAGGAGTTTGTCGCACTGTCATGTGCATGACAGTGTGGCAAACATCGCTTTTGATCGGTGGTGATATCATCCCCTCCGGTCAGAGAGCTGTGGTTCCCACGCTGTCAAAAGACAGCACGAGCGCTCAGCTGTGATCGGAGGTATAAAGTTTACCTCCGGTCACTGGTGTCAGCTGATGGGACTACTGTTCCCATCATACAACACCTGCTGCTGCTAATAACAGCGAAAGCAGGAGCTGCTGATAGAAGTATTCATTAGCCAGCTCCTGCGCTGAAAATAAATAATTAAAAAAAACAAAATGGCTTGGGATCCCCTGTATTTTTAAGAACCAGCCAGGTAAAACTCACAGCTGGGGCTGCAACCCTCGGCCGTCAGCTTCAGCATGTCTGGTTATCAAGAACAGAGGGGTCCCCACATCGTATTTTTTAATTATTTAAATAAATGATTAAAACAAACGGTGTGGGGTCTCCCCCTTTTTTGACAACCAGTCTTGCTAAAGCAGACATCTGGGGGCTTGTATTCTTATGCTGGTAAGGGGCCATAGATATTGCCCCCCAGCCTAAGAATAGCAGCCTGCAGCCACCCAGAGATGGAACAGCTCTTAGATGTGCTAATTCTGGTGCTTTGCCCGGCTCTTCCCACTTGCCTTGTAGCAGTAGCAAGTGGGATTAAGATTTGTGGGGTTGATGTCACCTTTGTATTGTCCGGTGACATGAAGCCCATGGATTAGTAATGGAGAGTCATCTATAAGACACCTATCCATTACTAATCCTATAGTTACATGGTAAATGGTGAGGCTGGTGAGAACAGACCCCTATAAATTTGTTACTAGGACCTAGAGCAGGGGTAAGGAATCTCAGATCCGCAAGCCGTTTACGGCCCTTTATGACCTTTTATCTGGCCCCCTGACAGATTTTCGAGGACACACTGCTTGGGTCGGCAGCTGTATTTTGATGGCCTCCAGCCCTTTAATTTCTCCTTGCTCAGTGAACTCTGAGGCATGTGCAATGAAAGATTACATCCTGACCCCAGTGCTAGCATCAGGATGTACTTTGTGGGTGGTGTTAGGGCATGATTTGTACGGCCTCCAAAGAATGGTATAAATATCCAAATGGCCCTTGGCAGAAAAAGGTTCCCCATCCCTGACCTAGAGCTACAAACAATACAGGAGTAAACTAAGAAACCTGCTATTAAAGGTTATCCTGGAATGAAATGTAGCCCAAATTGCTAAAAAAAACAATACCGCTATGCTAGAACAGTGGAGCATTGCAGCTTGCTGTGCATGGGGCTGCCATGCTATGTAGCGCGCTAAATAATGCAAGCAATTTTATTGTTACGGCTGATCTGAATATGTTCTTGGTAAATAACCTAAGGCGACCTGGTTTTTAGCCGTAGCCTTTTCATTGCCTTAAAAATAGCTGTTGACTAACTCGGCTATTTGGCGTAAAGAGCAAACGGTGAATATCATCATAATTACCATGACCACATTTTACTGACGCTTGATCTCTAGCAAATGACTATAGTAGCCGTACAATAAGTGCTCATTAGGACTACTGAGCAGGTAGAGAACTATTGCTTCTCCGTCATCATATTTATTTTCTCTTAGTCATTACCGACAATGTAACTCCTGCTTACAGCTTCAATAGGAATCCAAATGAGTGACTGACAGAAGAGAAATCTCTCCTGGAAAGGTCTAATATAAGCAATTGAGGTTTGTGACCTGTGAAATGTGGAGAGCGGGGCTGATGAGCTGGCTAGATGAATTGTTGTGGAGTTTCCGTGGACGTTTGTTATGTTTCTTCCCTCTAGCACATGTTATAATCTAGCATTTCTGCTCTGTCAGTTTTAATGAATATCATCCTGCTTCTTCAGATTCCTTCCCCCACTTTTCTCTCTATTTTGGGATTGCACCTGTAGAACTGAAGACAAGCGTGTTAACCACATATTACCTTTATCCACACATGATCGAAACAGGAAACCCATATTAGCGTGCGGGCTATCATAGAAAAATAGGCAGAAATGTTGATAGTTTATTTATATTTTTCAATACTGTGGTCCATAATTGGAAAAACAGGCGTGTTCTTACCCATAGGCTGCATTTGGGGTTATAGTTATTATTGTTATTTATTATTATAGCACCATTTATTCCATGGCGCGTTACATTGGAAAAGAGGTATGGAGGAGACAGATTGTGGGTGGGTTTGTATGCCATGGTTAGGGTTTTCAACTGGAGTCTCTGGGTAATGGGGAGCCAGTGAAGGGATTGACAGAGGGGAGAGGCCGGGAATAGCAGGGGGACAGGAGGATTAGTTGGGCAGCTGAGTTTAGAATAGATTGGAGGGGTGCGAGAATGTTAGAGGGGAGGCCACAGAGCAGGAGGTTGCAGTAGTCGAGGCGAGAGATGATGAGGGCATGGACTAGGGTTTTTGCAGATTCTTGGTTGAGGAATGTACCGATCTGGGAAATACTTTTGAGTTGCAGTCGGCTGGAAGTGTAAAGGGCTTGGATATGTGGTTTGAAGGAGAGATCAGTGTCAAGGATTACCCCGAGGCAGCGAGCTTGTGGGACTGTGGAGGGAGAGCAGCCATTTACTTTAATGGATAGGTTTGTTGGGGGAGTCGAGTAAGATGGGGATAGATGTTGAATTCTGTTTTGTCCATGTTAAGTTTTAGAAATCTAGCAGAGATAGTAAGTGATGAGCACACATGCTCGGTTATCACTCAAGTTTCACAGTACTTGGATGTGCTTGTTAATTGCCAAGTAATGGGCGGTACACTATTTAAAACTTGAATCCCCACCGCCACCCCTTTATTCTTAGCGAATGTTACACAGCCAATAAGCATGCGGGCATTGTCTGCACGTCACTGTAATGACGTAGCCATCTTGGTTATGGCATTACTGTGATTGGCTGCCCATGTGTCACAGGTCAGTTGTCAGGTGACTCGGAACCAGAGGCTCTTACTCTTTCCCTAACACTAGGGGGTGCCCTCGCTTGCTCTATTCCCTGGGTTACTTCTGAAGGTGAAGATGCCAGGGCCACCAACATTGCCTTTTATCCTGTATCCACCCTCTGTCTGTTAACGTCCCCCTCCCAGGGAATAGGGGAGCAACTGCACAAGGGCAACACGCACAAGGGACACTGAAAATACCAGGCATACAAATATTCACTCACATATAACATAGGAATGCCGGGGACTGGATAATGGGGGAAAGCCAAAGTAAGAGGAGGAAAGGGAATTATCACATTTACAGACCCACGCATTAGTCACAGATAAATCCATCAAACTCATACTCATAAAACCACCAAACAACTCTGCTCCAAACTATGCAGCATAATCGAGCTCTGATGGCGTGTTTCAGTCAGGACCCAGATTATATAGGGGATAGGAGTGACTTACTGTGCTCAGCTGAGAACTCAAACTCCCAGAGCTCCCAACATGGCCGATTAACCCCTTTAATACCAGAGATGGATAGACACAGTTTGGATCCACAGCTACACTGATCAGTTTAAGTGTATAATGCCAATCATGCAGTTGCTGGTTGTGAACATGAGCTACATATATAGGAGAACAAGAATCAATCATGATTATATGGGCAGTGTACGGGAGACATCATAGCAGGTGGTCTCCACCCACTAGCTCAGAGACAACTGAAATAATGCAGCTGGTAGAGAGGAAAACTAGTGAAAAATGCAGGAGATTCAGGTCTCCTAGTTGCTTCCATTCTTTGTCTTCATCTGTCTCTTTTTTCACTAAAGCAGGTAGACTGAACATTTTATCCAGTGACTCATGACGATGGATTAGTTAAAAGAAAAAACTAGACTCAAAAAGTAAACACAATCATTGTGACTTTTCATTTTCTAGACAATCAAAAAATTGCAACCTACGTTTTTGTCCTGTGTGAAGTGATAATACAAGTGATAACCACACTAAGCAGAATTGTAGGGAATCTGTCAGCAGGTTTTGGCTACCCCATCTCAGAGTAGAGCAGCATGATGTAGAGGCAAGATTCCAGTGATACATCACTTATTGGGCTGCTTTCTGCAGCTTTGATAAAATCACAGTTTAACCTGCTGTAGATCTACTAGTTCTCTGAATGCTGAGCTCTGTATAACCCCACCCACACCACTGATTGGCAGCTTTCTGTGTACACTGTGCATAGGCAGAAATCAGTGGTGGGGCTATACAGAGCTCAGCATTATGGAGGACTAAATGGCAGAAGGTTTACTAGTCCTCTAGTGATAATCTCCTGCGTGCTGATAAACAATGATTTTATCAAAACTACCACAAGCAGCCCAAGAAGAGACACATCTCGTATCAGAAGCGAATGGAAGAGAGCTGCGCATGTGCAGCCACTTTTCTGACCCAGTTCACAAGGTAAATGCAGGTCCCAGAGGTGAGATCCACATATATCAGAGATGTATGGAAGATCCATATGTCCAATGAGAATAAGACTTTAAAAATGTAACTATACTGTACTTAAAAAAAAAAAAAAAAGAAAACGTAATAAAACTAAAATTAGTTATTACAAACAGATGAACCAGATGATGAGCTAATTCTTTCCTTGGACAGATCAGATGTAAATATCGCTGCTGAAGTATTTGCACGGAAGCACAAAGTAAAATGAACTTCTAATTATCCCCCCAGGTTTGTTTACATCGCTGATGGAAGGAGCCTAGAAAATGTTATGACTCCAGGCGCATCACATCTGCAATTACTGCACGTTAATTGCAATCTCAATTTCAGACTTTTTTTTAATAATCAATGCATGTAAATTGTATGAAACCTACAGATTGTGAGATAATAGAGGAGAGAAAAGATTGCTCGAAACGGCTTTCCATGAAACTTACTTAATGTGAATTTGAATCAAATGGGATTCAAATACTGCCCCCCAGGAAAATGCAAAAAGATCAGACTTTTCTTTTTACATCACTAGATATTCTCACATTGGATAGTCTATGGTGCTGGTTACATGTCTATGTATTCTGGCGGACTAAGTGGTCTACACAAAATCCAAATTCATTGACATCTAAGGCCAGTTTAATAAATCCTACACTCATAGTCTAAGTTTGGTGTTGTAATATTGGGACTTGCTGTGCCCCTCCTGACTCAAACTCAACATCCAGTATAGGCCAGCCACGTTCATAAAATGCGGACATGATTGACTCCGTGTACTCATGGAAAAAAAGAGGCCAGCCACGTTCATAAAAAAGGGATGTGATTGTCTCCATGTGCTCATCTACAGTGTGAAAAAGTGTTTGCCCCCTTCCTCATTTCCTACTCATTTGCATGTTTGTCACACTTACATGTTTCAGATCACCAAATAAATTAAAATATTAGACAAAGATAATACAACTAATGATGGGCGAGCACTAGGGTTGAGCGACTTTTCTTTTTATAGGATCGGGTCGGGTTTCACGAAACCCGACTTTTTCAAAAGTCGGGTCGAGTGAAATCGGCCGATCCTATAGAAAAGTCGGGGTCGGGGTCGGCCGAAACACGAAACCCAATGCAGTGCATTGGGTTTCTAATGGTTCCCAGGGTCTGAAGGAGAGGAAACTCTCCTTCACGCCCTGGGATCCATATTTAAGTGTAAAATAAAGAATTAAAATAAAAAATATTGATATACTTACCCTCGGACGCGCCCTGGTTCTCACCGGCAGCCTTCCTTCCTAAGAATGAGCGCTTGAAGGACCTTCGATGACGTTGCGGCTTGTGATTGGTCGCGTGAGCGGTCACATGGGCGTCACGCGACCAATCACAAGCCGCGACGTCATCTAAGGTCCTTCAGGCACTGATTCTTAGGAAGGAAGGCTGTGGGTTAGAACCAGGGCGCGTCCGAGGGTGAGTATATACCTATTAGGAATATACTCACCCTCGGACGCGCCTTCGGACGCTTATTTCCTAAGAATTAGCGCCTGAAGGACCTTAGATGACGTCGCGGCTTGTGATTGGTGGCGTGACGCCCATGTGACCGCTCACGAGACCAATCACAAGCCGCAACGTCATCGAAGGCCCTTCAGGCGCTAATTCTTAGGAAGGAAGGCTGCCGGTGAGAACCAGGACGCGTCCGAGGGTGAGCATATCAATATTTATTTTTTTTTTTCTTTATTTTACACTTAAATATGAATTCCGATACCAATTCCCGATATCTTAAACATATTGGAACTCGGTATCGGAATTCCGATTCCAGATCAGAAGATCGCCGACCTCATGGCCGACCCCACACAGGAGCTCTGGTGCTCATTACTCGGGTCGAGCAAATTGGAACGCTCGGGTGCTCGACCCAAGCAACGAGCCCAATGTAAGTCTATGGGAAAACCGAGCACTTTTGCCACGACATGGGGGGGTCATTTTAGGGTCTAAAAACATCTGAAATCGATGATAACAGTGAACACTGAAATTACATGGGAACATCATGGGAAAGACCCCATTTCTGACTCCCAGATTACAGCTGTTAACAATGCTGTCAGAGCCTTACGCCACTTTTACTGGCGCACAATAAAACATATAAAAACAAAACCAAGATGGATTTTCCTGGGAAATATGTTGAGGAACATGCTTTCCAGGGTAATGATTTGTATGTAAGGCAAAATAAATAGCCCAAAACAAAAATGTTCCTCCACAACTTGGGCCAAGTTCACACGTAGCGTTTTTGATGTGTTTTTCTACTTTACCATTGCTTTCAACCAAGACAAATGCATTCACTGGAAATGTCATTTTAACATTTTGCAGCCTTATTTGGCCATGTGGTGTGTGACACATCATCAGACACATCCTACTTCATTTATGAAGGAGGGACTCTGAAAGTCTATTTTTATAGGGCCAGCAGTCGGCCCTCACTTTTCTTAGCGAGCCATCAGCCGGCTATGCTTGCCTGTTCCCATTATTAAACAGTGGGTCCCTTATACTGTTATTGTGTATGCAGTCAGTGGCAGGGCTGCCCAAAATTTGGACGCACCCCAACAACCCATTCAACAGACGTCATGGATGACCACATACAACCAGAGTTCCCAGTATTCATTTGGTACTCCCATACTGTTTGCTTATGCTTTGAATGCAAGGCCTGCCCTGCCCCAAAGTTACATGCACCCCAATAAGACTTTGAACTCACGTACTGGATGGCCACAGGAAAACGAAGTTGACATTATTCTTTGGTACTCCCATCCTGTTTGCTTATGCTTTGAATGTAAGTTCTGCCCTGCACCAGAGTTGCACGCACCCCAATAAGCCTTTGAACACACGTACCGCATGGCCACATGAAACCAAAGTTCCCATTATTATGATTTTTTAAGGTCACCTACAGTTTGCCCATGAAGTGAATATAAGGCCTGGCCAAAATTTGAATGCACTCCAATCTCCCAAGGAAGAAATGTGGAGATGGCCTCCAAAAAATGTTTTCCCAGTTTAAAGGAGTGGGTCTCCTATACTTGTAATGCCCATACACTAAGTTTATGGGCTGACAAACATTTTCCCCTGGGGGGGGGGGTACACCTCAACATACTGTGTGAACATTTTTGGAACAGGCATCCTAAACACCCTTAAAAAATATTACTTGGCTGTTGCATCACGGAACACGTTCACCTTGGTGATCTAGTGGTGCTGTCGGAAGAGACGTGGAGGATGTCCTCCTATAAATCTTTACCCAATTTAAAGGAGTGGGTTTCCTATACTTGTATTGCCCATACACTAAGTTTATGGGCTGACAAACATTTTCCCCTGGGGGGTACACATCAACATACTGTTTAAACTTTTTTTTTTAAAGGGCATTAAAAACACCCATTTACACAATAAGTTGGCTGTTGCATCACGGATCACAGTCACCACTGTGATCTAGTGGTGGTGGATGATGAGGATGAGTAGAAGGAGGAGGATAACACCAAATAAGCAAAATCAGGAAGCGTATTCTCACGTGTGGGTGTGAAGATGTGCATGGGAATACAGTACATCTCCAAAAAAATACACTGTATTGGAGGTTATGTTTTTCAGTGGTGTAGAAAAGTCTGGCCCAATCCAGCAAGGTACTCCCTCTACTACCTGGAACGCTTGCTGTGGTAAATGGAGCTAGGAATCCTACTGTCTGTCAAAAAATCGTGAAGGAGAATGTCCACCCATATTTTCATGACCTCAAGCTGAAGTGAAACTTATGCAACTGGACAATGATCAAAAACACACCAGCCACGCCACCTCTGAATGGCTTAAGAAAAACGAAATTAAGACTTTGGAGTTGCCTCATCAAAGTTCTGACCTTAATCCACTTGAGATGCCGTGGCATGACTTTAAATAGGCAGCTTATGCTCAGAAACAGTCCAATGCGACTGAATTACAACAATTCTGCAAAGATGTGTGGGCCAATATTCCTCCAGAGCGCTGCAAAAAACTCATTGCCAGTTATGCAAATGATTGATTGCAGTTGATGCTGCTAAGGGTAGCCCAACCAGTTATTAAGTTTAGGGGGCAATCACTTTTTCACACAGGGCCCTGTAGGTTTGGATTTCTTTTTCCCTTAATAATAAAGACCTTCAACAGCATTTTGTGTTTACTTGTGTTATCTTTGCCTAAGATTTAAATTTGGTGATCTGAAAAACTTAAGAGTGACAAAAATGCAAAAGAATCGGAAATTAGGAAGGGGACAAACGCTGTATAATGTGGCTGGGTGCAGGAGCGGCCTTCTACAAAAATCTGCGTAAACCTGACCATGGGCCCTAGCTGGTTCTTGTACTGTCCATGTGTGGTCCATCAGCAGAAAGACAGTATGATGACTGAAAACATAATTGTTCGAACAAGCCCTGTGGTTAATAATTTCAGGTCAGGAGATCCTCAATCAATCCAGGCATCGCAGCCCGTAATTGAACCATGAAAGCCTGACATGTCAAAGAACAGATTGCTATGCACAGATCGGCCCTGAGTCTTCGAATCTGAACTGGACAGCCTCATAGACACATATTGTTACACACCTGTCCCAGGTATCCTGGCTCCACTTCTTTCCCTAGGATCCATTGCCCTCTGTTGTGCTCCATGTCAGGTTTTGTAAGTTGCCCAGCATGCCTCAATGACCTCATCTCCCTGGCCTATCTAAGGCCCACTAAGACACACACCTATGTTTTAAGATTAAAACTTTAGAGTTATATGTTTTGGTGTGCTCCACATTCTGTGCATATTGTGTGTAACAATATGCTGGGTGTACCTTCATAGTCTTTGGCAGCTTTAGATGGCAGGCCACAGAACTCACGATACCGTTGATCTTGAAAGGACCGATGAACTTCTGTCCCAGTTTCTGTGAAGGAACGTTTAGTCAAATATTCTTAGTAGATAACCATACTGAATCTCCTACCTTGAACATGGGCGCCGGCTTTCGGAATCTATCCGCCGACCTCTTGTAACGTTCCTGAACTGAAGTTAAGGATTCCTTAAGGACTTCTAGATTTTCCCTCAAAGCAGTCAATCTCTCCTCCACTGCCGGAAATGGAACACCCATTGGAGAACTAGGAAAGATGTTTGGGTGATAACCTAGATTAGCGAAGAAAGACGCTAGCATAGTGGAGGCATTCTGAGAATTATTGTAGGAGAATTCCGCTAAAGGAAGCAGTTCCAACCAGTCATCCTGAAGATGGCAGACGTAGCATCGTAGATATTGCTCCAGAGTCTGATTGGTTCGCTCGGTCTGACCATTCGTCTGAGGGTGATATGCGGAAGAAAGATGAACATCAATATTAAGCGCAGAATAAAACCCCTTCCAGAATCTTGAAGTGAACTGTACTCCACGGTCAGAGATAACTTCATGTGGGACTCCATGCAGCCAAAAAATATTCTGTATTACTAAGCTCACAGTCTCTTTAGCCGAGGGGATGCCGGCATAAGGAACAAAGTGAGCAGCCTTAGTCAGACGATCAACTACCACTAGAATTGTGTTCATGCCACCAGAAGTAGGAAGATCCACAATGAAGTCCATAGTGATTGAACCCCACGGACAAGATGGAACAGGTAGTGGCTGAAGTAGACTCGTAGAAGAAGCACGAAGAGTCTTATAACCAGCACATACCTCACAAGAGAGCACATAGTCCTTAGTATCCTTCAGGCAAGTTGGCCACCAGAAAAATCGACTAAGGAATTCTTGCATCTTCTGTACCCCACTATGACCAGCCAACTTGGAGTCATGTACCAACTTGAGGATCTGCAGACGTACAGCCTCAGGAATGTAGATGCATCTGTCACGGAACCACAAGCCTCCCTTATGGGCAAGATTGATATCCACAGGCGGGTTAGCAAGAAATACATCACCATCATAGGCCTCCTTGATCCTTGTCCATAGATCTGAATCATGGATTACTCCGATGAAGTTGGCATCTGAAAGAATGGCCTTGAACGGGGCTCCAGGTACGGAATCCGCAGAATGGATTCGGGACAAGGCATCAGTCTTCCCATTACGTGAACCTGGACGGTACGATATAATAAAGTTAAATTGGTTTAAAAATAAATTCCACCGAGCCTGATGTGAAGACGGACATTTAGCAGATCTGAGGAACTCTAAATTGCGATGATTGAGCACTAAGATTTGTTGTGCGGCCCCTTGCAGATGGTATCTTCATTCCTTAAAGGTTGCAATAATCGCTAGGAGTTCCTTTTCTCCCACATAGTAGTTCCTTTCTGCAGGGGTAAGTCTACGAGAAAAAAAAGCACAAGGATGTAATAGAGCCTTCAATCCAGTTCTTTGAGAGAGAATGGTTCCCAGTGCCCAATCAGAAGCGTCCACCTCCACGACGAAAGGAAGTGCTGGGTCTGGATGAATCAATAGCGGAGCTGAGGTAAAACAAGACTTAAGCCGATCAAAAGCCTCCTGAGCCTGTGAAGACACTTAAAGGATTGCTCCTTCTTAGTCAGAGACGGACAATCTCTGAAATATTTCTTATGAAACGTCTATAAAAATTTGCAAAGCCGATAAAGCGTTGAACCTTCTTAATGTTCTTAGGCACCAACCAATCCAGGATTGCTTGAATCTTACCGGATTCCATGTTTATCCCCTGAGGAGAGATGACATAACCTAAGAACTGAATTTCAGAACGATGATACTCACACTTCTCCGGCTTGATATGAAGATGGTTCTCTTGCAAACGCTTCAAAACCAATTTGACATGTTCCTGATGCTCCTGTAGAGAGTCAGAAAAAATTAGAATGTCATCCGGATAGATTACGACTAACTGGTCCAGTAAATCTCTAAAAATATCATTGGCGAGATGTTGAATTGTTGCAGGGGCATTGCACAGCCCAAAAGGCATCACCAAGTACTCAAAATGTCCATACCGACATCTGAATGCCTTCTTCCATTCATCACCAGGACGGATATGTACCAGATTGTATGCCCCGCGAAGATCCAATATAGAGAATACCTTGGCATGACGGATTCTTTCCAACAGTTCTGGCATCAAAGGCAAGGGATAAAGATTCCGGATGGTCACCTTATTGAGTTCCCGATAGTCAATGCAGGATCTTAGGGTCCCATCCTTTTTCTATACAAAAAATAGGCACCCCTGCCTAGGAAGAAGGACGGATAAAAGCCTTTAGCCAAATTTTTGTCAATATACTCTTTCAAAGCTTGGAGCTCAGGAGCTGCCAACGGGTAGATGTTACTGAAAGGAATAGCTGCCCCTGGAAGCAATTCAATAGGACAATCATAATCCCTATGTGGGGGAAACTGGTCTGCCTTTGTCTTATCACAGATGTCAGAGTATTCCTTATACACAGCAGGTAAAGTAAATACCGGTTCAGGAGGTTCCGAATCAAGAGACTCCGGAACAGTTTCCGTTACAGTTGAATCACTCCTGATTGAGAATGTAATCTCCTTGGTCTCCCAGTTGATTGATGGATTCTGTGAGCGCAGCCAATGAATGCCTAGAATCACTGGAAAATGAGGATCAGAAATTACTAAAAATGAGAGTTGCTCCTAATGGTCCGGTTCCAACAAAATGACAAGCGGTACAGTCTCCTGATCAACTGGCCCAGAAATTAAAGGTGGGCCATCTACCATCTCCATAGCAATTGGAGAAGCTCTATGCTGAATCTCTATGCCGTGTTTCTTGGCAAATGCAATGTCCATAAAATTACCCCCTGCGCCGGAATCCATCATGGCTGCGCTAGAGATCCACTGTTCAGAACATAAGATTTTATTAGGGAGTGAGCAGTGAGAGTCTTTTTCTTTCTTCTCCCTGGAAGGAGTAGTCATAGAGAGAGAATGAAAAACAGCATTCAATGGTAGGCTAAATTCAGATACATCAGATTCATTGTCATCATTATCGTATTCCCCTACCACTGCTAACACCTTGTTAGGCCGCTTGGGACAGTTGATTAAGAAGTGGTCAGATTGGCCGCAATAGAAGCAAAGACTCTCTCGAAGGCGGCGCTCCCACCGCTCATTACTTGCACGTCTCTGTCCTGAGTCAATTTGCATAGGCACTACCTCTGTCTCCCGAGTGGTTTTACCTGCAGGTTCCTTGGGAGAAAGAGAATAATTAGACATACGATTAAATACTGCCATTTTCTCCTGTCTCCGCTCAGTAAGGCAAATATCAATGCGTACACAATGTTGGATAAATGCTTCTAGCTCTTATGGTGACTCAGAGCGAGCTAGTTTATCCTTTATGACACTTGATAGACCTCTCCTGAAAATAGGCAATTGTGCATGGCAATCCCAATTAGTATCCACAGCTAGCCTTCTAAGATCAGTGGCATATTCAATAACTGAACATTTACCCTGACACAAGGACAGTAAGGCGGTCTCAGCAGAGGCGCGTCGGTTAGAGTCATCAAACATTAATGCCATTGCAGCCAAAAAATCATCCAATACATTTAAACGTGGATCACGAGACTCAATCATCGGATTTTCCCAGGCGAGTGCTCGTGATGTCAATAGCATAATGATACATAACACTTTAGATCAATCAGTGTGAAAGCGGTCGGCATGCACATCAAAATATAACAGACATTGATTTACAAAACCACAAAATTTATCACCATCACCATTGTATCGGAATGGCGGCAGCTTAGGAGGACTGATTGCCTGCGGCTGTCCAGGGGGCAAGATCACTTGTGTGGCCATCTGTGCACTTAAGTCCTGAAAGGCCTGTCCATACTGGGACTCCATGTTTTTAAATGTATTTTCCTGAGTGTCCATTCGAGTACTCAGATCCTGTCCAAACAACTGCTGATTATGTTCCAAGCCTCCAACCTTACTCTGCAGACTGCCCATCTCTTTTTGCAGAGATCTCATCATAGAAAACAGTTGTTCAATCTTAGGTTCAGTAGCCATTGTCTCAGCAGATTCCTTATTTGGCTTGTGTATCGTGTAACAATTATAGTGGTACACTCAGGAATCTCTTGGCTTGAGACAAATAAGCAACATAACTAAGTATAGTGATAAGTCTGTATTATTAAAAAAACAAAAACTGGTGCAATGCGTGAGCAAGTTCAAAACACAGCAAATAAGGTGAAATCAGGATAAGTTCTTTGCAGCTCTGCCTGCGGCAAAGTCAATATTCACATGCACAAACGTGGGTGCAGTACGTGCACAACAGTTCTTGTGGACGGCAAACAGGGTTCTTCTTAGGAATAGGTCGTTAGCAGCTTTGTCTTAAGGGCGTAGGACTTTCTGGGGAAATGCAGATCAAAAGACACAGTTCAAACCAGGGCTGGCAGTACTAGCAAAGAGTCCAGAAGCAGTGCAGAGCTACGAGTAGTGTTGAGCATTCCGATACCGCAAGTATCGGCCGATACTTGCAGTATCGGAATTCCGATACCGAGTTCCGATACTTTTGTGGTATCGGGAATCGGTATCGGATTAATATTAATGTGTAAAATAAAGAATTAAAATAAAAAATATTGATATACTCACCTCTCCGGAGGCCCCTGGACATCACCGCTGGTAACCGGCAGCCTTCTTTGTTTAAAATGAGCGCGTTTAGGGACTTCCATGACGTCACGGCTTCTGATTGGTCGCGTGCCGCTCATGTGACCGCCACGCGACCAATCAGAAGCCGCGACGTCATTCTCAGGTCCTAAACTCCTCATTCTAGGAATTTAGGACCTGAGAATGACGTCGCGGCTTCTGATTGGTCGCGTGGCGGTCAAATGAGCGGCACGCGACCAATCAGAAAGCGCGATGTCATTCTCAGGTCCTAAACGCGCTCATTTTAAGCAAAGAAGGCTGCCGGTTACCAGCGGTGATGTCCAGGGGCCTCCGGAGAGGTAATTATATCAATATTTTTTATTTTAATTCTTTATTTTACACATTAATATGGATCCCAGGGCCTGAAGGAGAGTTTCCTCTCCTTCAGACCCTGGGAACCATCAGGATACCTTCCGATACTTGGTGTCCCATTGACTTGTATTGGTATCGGGTATCGGTATCGGCGATATCCGATACTTTTCGGGTATCGGCCGATACTATCCGATACCGATACTTTCAAGTATCGGACGGTATCGCTCAACACTAGCTACGAGTCCAGAAACAGTCAAATAAACTAGCAGTGGAAACCAAACAAGATTAGCTGTAGCAGGATGAGCTTAGAAGTCCCAGCAGGCAGGAGAAGAATGCAGAGTAATGCAGGAGAACCTCTGAGAGCTCAGAAGGTTTGCTGAATAGGCGGAGCCAGAGTATCTGAAGAGGGGAAGTCTCTTGCAGCACAAGCCAGGGATTCAGGCAGAATATACAAGCAAGGAGTATGAAGCAAGCCAGGCTTATAGAGACAGGGAAGTCAGATCACATGAGCAGATTTGAGGCAGCAGACGCCATCTTGGAAAATGGCAATAAAGCACCACAGATGAACAAGGAATCCAGAGTCCTTACATTGTGCTTCAACTTGCTTCCATCCCTGTTGGGTTCTACTTCATCTGTCCTACTGCTCCTGAGATTCCAGATTGTACAAGTCCTCACGGTTCATTGTGGCCTCTAGGAATCTACACCAACGCTAGAGGTCCATGTGCCCATCTAGACCTGAAACTTAGTTGTTTCATCTCACCAGGTGAGCTTTACACACCTAAGGCTTCACGTTCTTATTGGAAGATCCACAATCAATCAACGCAACTGTACTTTCCCTGGCAGTAGCCAATAAGCGAAACTTTGCCTCAGTTAAATTAAGGATTACCGATGGCTCTGGCTTTGTCATTTTATCTGTTTGTAGCATGGGATAGCTTAAGAATGATGTGTCTGCTCAAAGTATAGTGTTTTTATTTTATTCAACCCCAAAAAAGAATCAAGCAACAAGTGACCATATTGCTATATTCAAGTGTATCAAATTCGAATGTATTAAATTCCCAAAATATTTGGTTTCCGGGAAATGCAAATTTTCTATGAAACACGATTCGCTTTGGAATGATTTGCTTCTCTGTAGTGGACGTGTGTGATGCAGTTTATAAAAAGGCAGCTATTTTAAGAGAACAATATACCACATATCAAATTCCGAATATTTGACTATGACCATAGACTGACTTTTGTCATTTATTTTCTTCTGCTGCTCTATAATTTACCACCATGGAAAGGTCTCGCTGTTCCTTATCCTGAGCAAGTTTTGGAGACCACATTTCAGCACCGTTAATTCCAAATTTGCTCACATTAATGTAACTTTTTCTTTTTCTGGCAAACACTTTGTGACTCAGACTTGTTACTTTGAATCTCCAATTACTTTGTGGTGTTACAATGACATTTTCACTACTGTTTTGTAGTAGATCAGTGAATCATTTTTTCCAACAGTCACAACAATTCTTTCCATGAACATGTCAGATTTCGTTGCACCATCTACGACATGTAACCTTAAGGTCATCATATTCTTTTCTTCTGTGACTTGGTAATATTCAGGTAACAGCAAGAGAGAGAAAAATACCACAAAATTAAATTATATGCAGCAATATACAATTTAATTTATACTTCACTAACAATTACTAGAATTAAATAGACTGTGGTCAAAAAAGTTGCCTCCACCCATCCGCTGTGGGCCAATTACCACATGGTTGTGCCACAATTGGGAGAAGATTTGACTACGTGCATCATGTGGCCAAATGTAGTCTCACCCATAGGGTTCGTTCCGTTGTTCACGTATGAGTCCTATCCATGTTTTTCACAGATAGAACTTGTACCTAGTATAGTCTATGGAGCTGTTCACGTGTCCGGTTTTGTTTTGTGGACCTATTGATCTACATTAAATCTGAAATACATATCTGATATCGATCCAAGTGTCCGATCAGAAATGGCAATGCAAATCTATGGGTCTTTGAAAAAAATTGGACAGTCCTGGGATTCCATCTGCCCATTTTTACTGACTGCTAGATAGGAGAAGGTAGAGAAACTATTGTTTTCTCATCCAAGAAAAATTGATAAAAGTTGGACTAAACTCTGATGAAAGTTGGATGACATTTTGATGAGAATCTGATAAATGATGAAACTGGGACTTTATCTTGTACATAAAAACCTGGATGACTGATTGAGCCCTTAGACTTGCTAACGATTATTATATCAGCTAACAAGCGGATCAGATGTGGAGAAATAACTTAAAAGTCTGCAATTCACCCCCCCTTCCCCACATCTAACCATGTGCAAGATATAAAACTGGTGTCTTTTGATGTAGTAGATGGTATTTGCGGCCACTGTGGACAATAGAACAAACTGTCTAAACCTAACTTTTGCATTTTAAAAAACTTTTTCAAATGTCAGTCATAGTTTGGAAGTTGTGGAGTCTGAAGGTGAACTTCATAAATTTTCTATAGAAACTAACCATCTTCAGTCAACTGAGCACTTCTGCTCCTTGATTTCAGTGATCAGTGGAGGTTTCAGCACCCTGATGCCAACCAATCAAAACTTTTGACATGCATCTATGACTTGTTAAAACAATAAGTTGTGACAAAGTCACTGGTATTGTAATAGAGGGGAGATAAGTGTCACTGCGCTTAATGGCGTCAAAGATATGAAAGCAGAGTGTTTTCCTCCAGCACCCTATGTGCTGTGAGGGTTAAGTTAAACTTACACAATGGGCTGGTTTCATGTGGGCCTTCATAGAGTGGGAGGGAGGAGGTCCACTTTATCCCCACCTGCAGAGCTGCCGCCAGGACCTGTGTGATGTCATGATCATGCGGCCAGTCACATGATGGAAAGAGTCACATGGTCTGGGGTTTAAATTAGTGATGGGCAGTCCAGCTCTTTTTGGTGATCCAGCTCTCTTGGCTCCGCTCACCAAGAAGAGATGGCTCTTTTGTATTCTAAATGGATCCCCATTAAATATGTGTTCAAAAAATGTGAACACGTATTTAAAATGACATGCATGTGGTCGAAACTCTGCCAACCCATGGCCGAAACCCTGCCCACTTGCATACAGCCAATTAAATTGATGGCTGGGCGGAGTTTGGGTCAGGTGGGCTGAGTTATGCCCGCCGAACCCTGGAATTTTACATCCAGTGAGAGCCAGTCACAGAATTCAGTGGCTCTCACTGGAGTGTCGGTTTTCATCGTTCCCATTGTTCACAGCAGGGAGCCAGTGTTTTGTACCAGATAGTTTACGAACGACCCATCACTAGTCAGAATGATGAGTTGCAGAATAAAAAGAGTTTTTTTTATTTTGTTTGATTTTGCCTTTCTGTTGTGGAGATATTAGCAATCAAATATTTGATACCAACCAGATTTATTTTTCCCTTTGGGCGTGTACTCCTACCTCCTGTATGACACTGACCAATCTTAAAGACGCACTTCTCCTAATCAAAATTGTTATCCTCTTGATATATTGCAGCCATCATCTTGTATAGCACTGTGTAAATACAGTTGCTCATTTTGCCTTTGTACCCAATTAATTCTTCTGTTTTCCATAAGGTTTATATTATCACATGATTAACCCCTTAAGCCCCAAGGGTGGATGGCACGTTAATGACCTGGCCAATTTTTACAATTCTGACCACTATCCCTTTATAAGGTTGTAACTTTGGAACGCATCCATGGATCCCGGTGATTCTGACTTTGTTTTGTCATGATATATTGGGCTTCGTGATAAGGGTAAAATTTATTTGATATTACCTGCCTTTATTTGTGAAAAAAATGGAAATTTGTCAAAAATTTTGAAAATTTTGCAATTTTTCAACTTTGAATTTTTATGCTCTTAAATCACAGAGATATGTCACACAAAGTACTTTCTAAGTAACATTTCCCACATGTCTACTTTACATCAGCACAATTTTGGAACCAAAATTTTTTTTTGTTAGGGAGTTATAACAGTTAAAAGTTGACCAGCAATGTCTCATTTTTACAACACCATTCTTTCTTAGGGACCACATCACATTTGAAGTCATTTTGAGGGGTCTATATGATAGAAAATAACCAAGTGTGACACCATTCTAAAAACTGCACATCTCAAGGTGCTCAAAACCACATTCAAGAAGTTTATTAACCTTCAGATGTTTCACAGGAAATTTTGGAATGTTTAAAAAAAAATGAACATTTAACTTTTTTTCACAAAAAATTTACTTCAGCTTCAATTTGTTTTGTTTTTTTTACCAAGGGTAACAGAAGAAAATGGACCCCAAAAGTTGTTGTAGCCCTAACCCTAACTTTAGCCCCAACCCTAACCCTAACTTTAGCCCCAAACCTAACTGTAGCCCTAAGCCTAGCCCTAACCCTAGCCCCAACCCTAACCCCAACCCTAAACCCAACCCTAACTCCAGCCCTAACCCTTGCTCTAACCCTAGCACTAACCATAGCCCTAATCCTAGCCCTAACCCTAGCCCTAACCCTAGCCCTAATCCTAGCCCTAACCCTAGCCCTAACCCTAGCCCTAACCCTAGCCCTAGCCCTTACCCTAGCCTAACCCTAACCCTAATGGGAAAATGGAAATAAATACATTTTTTTAATTTTATTATTTTTCCCTAACTAAGGGGGTGATGAAGGGTGGTTTGATTTACCTTTTTAGCGGGGTTTTTAGCGGATTTTTATGATTGGCAGCTGTCACACACTAAAAGATGCTTTTTATTGCAAAAAATAGTTTTTGCGTCTCCACATTTTGAGAGCTATAATTTTTCCATATTTTGGTCCACAGAGTCATGTGAAGTCTTGTTTTTTGCGGGACGAGTTGACGTTTTTATTGGTAACATTTTATCACTTTTTATTCCGATTTTTTGAGGCAGAATGACCAAAAACCAGCTATTCATGAATTTCTTTTGTGGGGGGGCGTTTATACCGTTCCATGTTTGGTAAAATTGATAAAGCAGTTTTATTCGTCGGGTCAGTACGATTACAGAGATACCTCATTTATATAATTTTTTTATGTTTTGGATAAAAGCTATGTTATAGAAAAAATAATTATTTTTGCATCGCTTTATTCTGAGGACTATAACTTTTTTATTTTTTCACTGATGATGCTGTATGGGCACTCGTTTTTTATGGGACAAGATGACAATGATTAATACCATACAAGCAGTCACAAGACAGTGGTCACGGTAAAGTACCTGATTGATGCAGAAGTGGAGGACCGTCAGCCCACCCCGAAGCGCGTTTCGGAGCACCAAGCTCCTTCCTCAGGATAGTATTAATCATTGTATTACGTAGGCACTTGCCCTGATGTACTTGCAGTCCTTGCGATACTTGCCAATTGCCATCATAGCTATGGGATATCTTGTTGATGCAGGGATGATTGGTCCTAGAAGCCTGTTGTTTATGTGTGGCCACTGAGTATGCGCATTTTCCCATTTTGCCATTGCACCTATCAATTTTAATATTATTACATTTTGTATTTAATAATGTTTATGCAATTTTATGGGACCTTATGACAGCCTGTCCTTCTTTTGTTTGATATAAGTATCTGCCGTTGGTCCTGATATGGTCCTATACTGTAGATGCATGTATTTGAGTGGTATGTGACACTTGTATTTTGATAATTCTTTCTCTTTTACATGTGATATGCTTGTTACATTTGTGTTCTTCTATGTTGCTGCCTGTTTATGATTGGTCATCAGCGCCATACATGAGGCAGAAGTGCACTTCCTTAATATCTGATAACACACACTTGGACTTAACTAAAGTTAACTCATTACGTACCACATATTTTATTGCTAATATCTCCACAATGGAGGCGCTAAATACAAAAAAAAATCCATTCCGGAGCCATTGCTGCATTGTGTGTTCAGCTCAGCATGAAAAATTTGGTGAAAAGTCCACTTTAAATCCATCCTTACCACAGTATGTACAAAATTGTTGGACTGATTTACTGTTAGTCGTTTATTCCTTTTAATGCTCTGGTTATCCCCTAATGATTGAAGGCATGTACACTGCTAAGGAGGTTTAGTTAGATTTACTGTAGTTAGTTTAATGTTTTCTTCTATCTTTGTTTAGCTCTCCTCGATCAGTCCTTCCAGCTTGCCATTATGCAGAGAGGAAGGAACAGTATAAAGTGGGTACAGAAAGTAATCAGACCCCTTTACATTTTTCACTCTTTGTTTCATTGCAGCCATTTGGTAAATTCAAAAAGGTTCATTTTTGTTCTCATTAATGTACACTCTGCACCCCATCTTGACTGAAAAAAAATATAGAAATTTTTGCAAATGTATTAAAATAGAAAAACTGAAATATCACATGGCAGAAGCACCCTTTTGAGCTAGTACAGCCATGAGTCTTCTTGGGACTGATGCAACAAGTGTTTCACACCTGAATTTGGGGATCCTCTGCCATTCTTCCTTGCAAATCCTTCTCCAGTTCCGTCAGGTTGGATGGTGAACGTTGGTGGACAGCCATTTTCAGGTCTCTCCAGAAATGCTCAATTGGGTTTAGGTCAAGGCTCTGGCTGGGCCGGTCAAGAATGGTCACAGAGTTGTTCTGAAGCCACTCCTTTGTTATTTTAGCTGTGTTCTTAGGGTCATTGTCTTGTTGGAAAGTGAACCCTCTGCCAAATCTGAGGTCTGGAGCACTCTGGAAGAGGTTTTTATCCAGGGTATCTCTGTACTTGGCCACATTCATGTTTCCTTCAATGACAACCAGTCGTCCTGTTCCCGCAGCTGAAAAACACCCCATAGCATGATGCTGCCACCTCCATGTTTCACTGTTGGCATTGTATTGGGCAGGTGATGAGCAGAGCCTGGTTTTCTCCACACATACCGCTTAGAATTATCACCAAAAAGGTCTAATGAGGGGCGATCTAATAACCATGTATAAGTATATAAGGGGACAATACAAATATCTCGCTGAGGATCTGTTTATACCAAGGAAGGTGACGGGCACAAGGGGGCATTCTTTGCGTCTGGAGGAGAGAAGGTTTTTCCACCAACATAGAAGAGGATTCTTTACTGTTAGGGCAGTGAGAATCTGGAATTGCTTGCCTGAGGAGGTGGTGATGGCGAACTCAGCCGAGGGGTTCAAGAGAGGCCTGGATGTCTTCCTGGAGCAGAACAATATTGTATCATACAATTATTAGGTTCTGTAGAAGGACGTAGATCTGGGGATTTATTATGATGGAATATAGGCTGAACTGGATGGACAAATGTCTTTTTTCGGCCTTACTAACTATGTTACTATGTTACTATGTCTATTTTTTTCTCATCAGACCAGAGATTCTTATTTCTCATAGTCTGGGAGTCCTTCATGTGTTTTTTAGCAATCTGTATTGCGGTCTTTCATATGTCTTTTACTGAGGAGAGGCTTCTGTCAGGCCACTCTGTCATAAAGGCCTGAACAGTGGAGAGCTGCAGTGATAGTTGACTTTGTGGAACTTTCTCCCATCTCCTTACTGCATCTCTGGAGCTTAGCCACAGTGATCTTGGGGTTATTATTATTATTATTATTATTATTTATCTATTTATATAACACCATTAATTCCATGGTGCTGTACATGTGAAAAGGGGTTACATACAGGGTTATAGATATCATTAACAGTAAACAAATTTACACTGACAGACTGGTACAGAGGGGAGAAGACCCTGTCCTTGCGGACTTACATTCTTCGGGATAATGGGAAAGAGACAGGAGGTCGGTGTGCTGCAGCAATGGTGGTGGTGAGGCGGCAGCTCGGGTGGTTGGTGAGGTGGCAGCTCGGGTGGTTGGTGGGGCGGCAGCTCGGGCGGTGGTGACGCGGCAGCTTGGGTGGTTGGTGGTGACGCGGCAGCTCGGGTGGTTGGTGACGCGGAGGCAGCTCGGGTGGTTGGTAGCGTGGCAGCAGCTCGGGTGGTTGGTGATGTGGCAGCAGCTCGGGTGGTTGGTGACATGGCGGCAGCTCGGGTGGTTGGTGATGTGGCGATAGCTCGGGTGGTTTGTGGTGAGGCGGTTGCTCGGGTGGTTGGTGAGGTGGCAGCTCGGGTGGTTGGTGGGGTGGCAGCTCGGGCGGTGGTGACGCGGCAGCTTGGGTTGGTGGCGACGCGGCAGCTCAGGTGGTTGGTGATGCAGAGGCAGCTCGGGTGGTTGGTGACGCGAAGGCAGCTCGGGTGGTTGGTGGCGTGGCAGCAGCTTGGGTGGTTGGTTATGTGGCAGCAGCTCGGGTGGTTGGTGACTTGGCGGCAGCTCGGGTAGTTGGTGATGTGGCGGTAGCTCGGATGGTTTGTGGTGAGGCGGTTGCTCAGGTGGTTAGTGAGGTGGCAGCTCAGGTGGTTGATGAGGCGGCAGAATGATTATTGCAGGCTGTAGGCTTTCCTGAAGAGATGGGTTTTCAGGTTCCGACTGACGGATCCGAGGGTGGTGGATAATCGGACGTGTTGAGGCGTGGAATTCCAGAGGATGGAGGATATTCGGGAGAAACCTTGGAGGTGGTTGTGTGAGGAACGAATAAGTGTGGAGGAGAGTAGGAGGTCTTGGGAAGATCAAAGATTACGTGAGGGAAGATAGTGGGAGATTAGTTCAGAGATATAAGGAGGGGACAGGTTGTGGATGGCTTTGTAGATCAGTGTTAGTAGTTTGAACTGGATTCGTTGGTGAATTGGGAGCCAGTGGAGGGATTTGCAGAGGGGTGAAGCAGGGGAGTAGCGAGGAGAGAGTTGGATTAGCCGAGCAGCAGAGTTGAAGACAGACTGGAGTGGTGCAAGGGAGTTAGTGGGGAGACCACAGAGGAGGGTGTTGCAGTAATCGAGGCGGGAGATGATGAGGGCATGCACAAGAGTTTTAGTAGATTGTGGGCTGAGGAAGGGACGGATTCTGGCAATATTTTTGAGTTGGAGGCGACAGGAGGTGGCAAGAGTTTGGACATGCGGTTTGAAGGACAGGGCAGAATCGAGAGTTACCCCGAGGTAGTGGATTTCAGGTGCGGGAGAGAGCGTGATGCCATTTACCATAATAGATAAATCAGGTAGGGGGGATACGCGAGATGGGGGAAAGATGATGAGTTCAGTTTTGTCTTTTAGGAAGCGAGAGTTGAAGAAGGAGGATATGTCTGACAGACACTCCGGGATTCTGGACAGAAGAGAGGTGGCATCTGAGCCAGAGAGGTAGATCTGAGTGTCGTCCGCATATAGGTGGTACTGGAAGCCATGGGACTTTATGAGTTGTCCTAGGCCAAGGGTATAGATGGAAAAAAGTAAAGGCCCTAGGACAGAGCCTTGAGGGACTCCAACAGAGAGGGGGCAGGATGAAGAGGTAGTGTGGGAGTGGGAAACGCTAAATGTGCGGTCAGAAAGGTATGAAGCAATCCAGGACAGGGCAAGGCCTTTGAAGCCGAGGGAAGAAAGAATCTGTAGCAGTAGGCAGTGGTCGACTGTGTCGAAAGCAGAGGACAGGTCAAGAAGGAGGATGATGGAGAACTGTCTGTTAGCTTTGGCTGTGAGTAAGTCATTAGTAATTTTGGTCAGTGCAGTTTCAGTGGAGTGGTGGGGGTGGAAGCCAGATTGGAGGTTGTCAAGGAGAGAGTTAGATGAGAGGTGGGAGGAAAGTTGACCATGGACATGCTGCTCAAGGAGTTTGGAAGCAAACGGAAGCAGTGATATGGGACGATAGCTGGGCATAGCAGTTGGGTCAAGGTTAGCTTTTTTGAGGATGGGTGTGATGGTGGCATGTTTGAAGGCAGAGGGGAAAGTACCAGAAGATAGCGATAGGTTGAAGAAATGGGTTAGGGCTGGAATGAGTGTGTTAGTGAGGTTGGAGAGCAGGTGGGAAGGGATGGGGTCAAGTGCACAGGTGGTGAGGTGTGATTTGGAAAGGAGGTGAGTAAGTTCTCCTTCAGTGATGTTGGAGAGGGAAGTTATTGGGGAAGGGCAGAAGTCTGGTATATGGAGTGGTTGGAGTGGTGGAACAGTAAAGGTTTGCCCTGTTTGGTCAATCTTGTTTTTCAAGTAGCTGGCAAAGTCCTCAGAAGAGATGAGGGGAGTAGGAGGTGGCAGTGGGGGTGGAGGAGAGAGTTAAATGTGCTGAACAGTTGTTTTGGGTTGTAGGATAGTGAAGATACAAGGTTAGAGAAATAGGTCTGTTTAGCAGAAGTGAGGGCTAGTTTGAAGGCAAGTGTAGCTTGTTTGAAAGTGGTGAAGTTGGCTGGCAGGCGTGTTTTTTTCCAATGCCGCTCCGCGACCCTGGATCCTTGTCGGAGTTTTTGGTGAGGTTGTTATGCCAGGGTTGCCTATTGATTTGTCGCACTTTGCCATGCATGAGAGGGGCGACTGAGTCTATGGCTGATGTGAGGGTGGAGTTATAGAAAGCGGTGGCGCTATCCGTGTCATGGAGTGAAGATATGGAGGACCGAGGTAGAAGAGAGTCCGAGAGTCTGTGAATGTCTAGGTGAGCAAGGTTTCTGCGAGGATGTGGTACTGGCTGGACGTGAGGGGCGGGTGAGGAGGACAAGAAAGAGAAGGTGAGTAGATGGTGGTCAGCTAAGGGGAAGGGAGAGGTTGTGAGATTAGATAAGGAACAGAGGCGGGTGAAGATGAGGTCTTGTGTATGTCCGTCTGTGTGGGTGGCTGTGGGGATGTCAGCAGAGAGAATGTGAAGAAGCCAGGTGGAGAATTGGTCAATGAAGGCAGTGGCTGAGCCCTGTGGTCTGTATATGATGAACATTTGGAGATTAGAGGGATAGTAGATACGGACAGAGTGAACCTCGAAAGAAGGGAGGATAAGGGAGGGTGGGGGTTGGATAGGGTTAAAGTAGCAGTTTTTAGAAAAAAGGAAACCCACTCCCCCACCATGTCTGTTGCCAGAGCGAGGAGTGTGGGTAAAGTGGAGGCCACTATAACTCAGTGCAGCAGGGGAGGCCGTGTCAGGGGGCGTCAGCCAGGTCTCAGTGAGGGCCAGGAAGGAAAGGTTGCGGGAAGTGAAGGGATCGTGGATCAAGTGGAGCTTGTTGCAGACAAAGTGGGCATTCCAAAGTGCCCCAGAGAGAGGAAGCAGGGGGGTGGGGGTCAGATGCACAGGTTTTAAGTGTGAGGGATTGCGGTAGTTTCTCATAGTGTGAGAAGGATAGGGGTGAGGATTCATGGAGTGAAAATAGTGAGGGCAAAAGTGAGTATGGTTAAAGAGCAGGGGAAAAAAGGAGAAGCAAGTAAAATTATAATACAGTGATTAGTCTTACCATCTGGCTGATTCCTGGACTATTTCTGGCATATTTCTGACGATACACTTAAAGATGTCACTTGAAATGATGTCACATCTGACTAAAGTCAAATCTGGCCAACACCATTCAACTTATACCATACAAGTGTCCAAGAAATGAAGCCAGGTGAGAGAGGGAGGGGGGGAGGAGGAAGGAGGTGGAAGACAGTCCACAGCAGGGGACAATTAGCAGATTTCAGTTAAATGAACATTTGACTGCCATCAAAGCTGAAGAAAGATAGGATGAGATAGGAGGATAGTGTTAGGTGTGAAAAGCATGGATATTTCAATCAGCATGCAGTAAATTAGAAGTATGATTCATTGAATTAAAGTCAGGGAAAAAGTAGCAGCGGACCAGGTAGAATAGGGGGAGAGAGGTGCATGGATCCAGGGGTGCAGTGGGTATTCCCGGTTAGCAGACAGTTTAAACGTACATGTGATTGGAAGCAGGTGGGTCAGGGCATGACAGCATGAAGGAGAATATGCCATGGGTTATCTTTCTGGCATATTTCTGATGATACACTTAAAGATGTCACTTGAAATGATGTCACATCTGACTAAAGTCTGACTAAAGGGTTCTTCTTTACCTCTCTCACCAAGGCTCTTCTCCCACGATTGCTCAGTTTGGCTGGACAGTCAGGTCTAGGAAGACTTCTGGTGGTCCCAATCTTCTTCCAATTAAGGATTATGGAGGCCATTGTGCTCTTAGGAACCTTGAGTACTGCAGAAATTCTTTTGTAACCTTGGCCAGATCTGTGCCTCGCCACTGTTCTGTCTCTGAGCTCCTTGGCCAGTTCCTTTGACCTCATGATTCTCAATTTTTCTGACATGCACTGTGAGCTGTGAGGTCTTATATAGACAGGTGTGTGCCTTTCCAAATTAAGTCCTATCAGTTTAATTAAACACAGCTGGACTCCAATGAAGGAGTAGAACCATCTCAAGGAGGATCACAAGGAAATGGACAGCATGTGACTTAAATACGAGTGTCTGAGCAAAGGGTCTGAATACTTATGACTAGGGTTGAGCGAAACGGATCGTTCATTTTCAAAAGTCGCCAACTTTTGGCAAAGTCGGGTTTCATGAAACCCGACCCGACCCCTGTGTGGGGTCGGCCATGCAGTACGCGACTTTTGCGCCAAAGTCGCGTTTCAATGACGCGAAAAGCACCATTTCTCAGCCAATGAAGGTGGACGCAGAGTGTGGGCAGCGTGATGACATAGGTCCTGGTCCCCACCATCTTAGAGAAGGGCATTGCAGTGATTGGCTTGCTGTCTGCGGCGTCACAGGGGCTATAAAGGGGCGTTCCCGCCGACCGCCATCTCACTGCTGCTGATCTGAGCCTAGGGAGAGGTTGCTGCGGCTTCGTCAGAAGCAGGGATAGCGTTAGGCAGGGTCCATTAACCACCAAACCGCTTGTTCTTGTAGCGATTTCCACTGTCCAACACCACCTTTGTTTGCAGGGACAGTGGAAGCTACATTTTTTTTTCCTCAGCGCTGTAGCTCATTGGGCTGCCCTAGAAGGCTCCCTGATAGCTGCATTGCTGTGTGTACGCCGCTGTGCAAACCATCTGCTTTTTTCAAAGCACAAATCCTGTTGTTCCTTCCTTTCTGCACAGCTATCTTGTTTGTTTGTCCACACTTTTTATTTAATTTGTGCATCAGTCCACTCCTTATTGCTGCCTGCCATACCTGGCTGAGATTACTGCAGGGAGATAGTAATTGTAGGACAGTCCCTGTTTTTTTTTTTTTTTTTAATTCTCCCTAAAAAAATAAGTTGTGGGAGATTAAGATTGGCATTTCTGCTAGAGTGCCATCCCTGTGTGTGCCATCTCTCTCATATAGTGGGCCATAGAAAGCCTTTTTATTTTTCTGTTTTTTTTTTGTGGGGTTTATAAATTCTCCCTGATAAAAAAAAAACAGTGGGAGATTAATATTGGCCTTTGGGCTTGTGTGCCAGTCCCGAGTGTGCCATCTCTCTCTCAAATAGTGGGCCATGGAAAGCCTATTTTTTTTAAATTTGGTTTCTAAATTCTCCCTGGAAAAATAAAAAAAATCAGTGGGAGATTAATATTGGCCTTTCTGCTTGTGTGCCACTCCTGACTCCTGGGTGTGCCATCTCTCTCTCTGAAATAGTGGGCCATAGAAAGCCTATTTATTTATTTTTTTATTTTGTTTCTAAATTCTCCCTGAAAAAATAAAAAAAAATCAGTGGGAGATTAATATTGGCCTTTCTGCTTGTGTGCCATTCCTGACTCCTGGGTGTGCCATCTCTGTTTCTCAAATAGTGGGCCATAGAAAGCCTATTTTTTTTTATTTGGTTTCTAAATTCTCCCTGAAAAAATCATTTTTTTTTTTTTTGTTTCTAAATTCTCCTTGAAAAAATCATTTTTTTTATTTGGTTTCTAAAGTCTCTCTGTAAAAATAAAAAAAATCAGTGTGAGATTAATATTGGCCTTTCTGCTTGTGTGCCATTCCTGACTCCTGGGTGTGCCATCTCTGTCTCTCAAATAGTAGGCCATAGAAAGCCTTTTTTTTTTTTATTTGGTTTCTAAATTCTCCCTGAAAAAATAAAAAAAAATCAGTGGGAGATTAATATTGGCCTTTATGCTTGTGTACCATTCCTGACTCCTGGGTGTGCCATCTCTCTCTCAAATAGTGTGCCATAGAAAGCCTATTTTTTTTTATTTGGTTTCTAAATTCTCCCTGAAAAAATCATTTTTTTAATTTGGTTTCTAAAGTCTCCCTGTAAAAATTAAAAAAAAATCAGTGGGAGATTAATATTGGCCTTTCTGCTTGTGTGCCATTCCTGACTCCTGGGTGTGCCATCTCTGTCTCTCAAATAGTGGGCCATAGAAAGCCTATTTTTTTTTTTATTTGGTTTCTAAATTCTCCCTGAAAAAAAAAAATCAGTGGGAGATTAATATTGGCCTTTCTGCTTGTGTGCCAGTCTTGACTCCTGGGTGTGCCATCTCTCTCTCTCAAATAGTGTGCCATAGAAAGCCTATTTTTTTTTTATTTGGTTTCTAAATTCTCCCTGAAAAAATCATTTTTTTAATTTGGTTTCTAAAGTCTCCCTGTAAAAATAAAAAAAAATCAGTGGGAGATTAATATTGGCCTTTCTGCTTGTGTGCCATTCCTGACTCCTGGGTGTGCCATCTCTGTCTCTCAAATAGTGGGCCATAGAAAGCCTATTTTTTTTTATTTATTTGGTTTCTAAATTCTCCCTGAAAAAAAAAAAATCAGTGGGAGATTAATATTGGCCTTTCTGCTTGTGTGCCAGTCTTGACTCCTGGGTGTGCCATCTCTCTCTCTCAAATAGTGGGCCATAGAAAGCCTATTTTTTTTTTTATTTGGTTTCTAAATTCTCCCTGAAAAAATCATTTTTTTTAATTTGGTTTCTAAATTCTCCCTGAAAAAATCATTTTTTTAAATTTGGTTTCTAAAGTCTCCCTGTAAAAAAAAAAAAAAAAAAGTGGGAGATCAATATTGACATTTGTGCTTGAGTGACAGTCCTGAGTGTGTGGCATCTCTCTCATTTGGTGCCACCGAAAACAGAGTGTGTAACATTGTGCCTGATTTTCCTTGCGGTCTCACCCACCTGTAAAGCGATATCTAAATCATACTGAAGTTATAGCTCACCGTGTAAGTTGTTTGACAGCAACAAATACCGTTACTTTGGTTAAGTTTTTAAAACAATGAGAAAGTCTGGTGGAAGAGGTCGTGGCTGTGGGCGTTCATTGTCAGCTGGTAATGATGGTAGTGGTAGTGGAGCATCAGGTGGTCGTGGGAAAAAAAATATTCCACCTAAGTCTGGAGCTGTGGAGCCAGGTTCATCGTCTGGCTACAGAAGGCCTCGAACGCTCCCTTTTCTGGGAGTAGGAAAACCGCTTTTAAAGCCGGAGCAGCAAGAGCAAGTTTTGGCTTACCTTGCTGACTCAGCCTCTAACTCTTTTGCCTCCTCTTTTGAAACTGGTAAATGTAAAAGCAGCGCGTCGTTAGTGGATGTTCACGGTCAGGGACAAGTCGCTTCCTTGTCCTCTTCAGCAAAAACAACAACAGAGAAGGATGCAGCAGGCGACACAACGGCTTACTCCATGGAGCTCTTTACACATACCGTCCCTGGCTTAGAAAGTGAAACAGTTAACAAGCCATGCCCATTACAAGTTGAATCTGACATGGAGTGCACTGATGCACAGCCACAGCCAGACTACTATGCTGGTCCTTTGACTCAGACCACAACATTGCCCTCGCAGGGTACTGATCCAGAATCAGACCCTGATGAGACTATGTTGCCCCGTCACGAACGCTCTACCACCGTCTTACACGGTGACAGACGAAGTTGCGCACGAGCTAGAAGAGGAGGTTATAGATGACCCAGTTGTTGACCCCGATTGGCAGCCATTGGGGGAACAGGGTGCAGGCGGCAGTAGTTCTGAAGCGGAGGAGGAGGGGCCGCAGCAGGCATCAACATCGCAACAGGTTCCATCTGCCGGGCCCGTAGATGGGACGAAACGCGTGGCAAAGCCAAAACCTGTTGGAGGACAGCGTGGCCATCCGGTTAAAGCTCAGTCTGCAATGCCTGAAAAGGGATCCGAGGCTCGAAAGAGTGCAGTCTGGCATTTTTTTAAACAACATCCAATTGATCAGTGCAAAGTCATCTGTCAAAAGTGTTCAACTACCTTAAGCAGAGGTCAGAATCTGAAAAGTCTCAATACAAGTTGCATGCATAGACATTTAACCACCATGCATTTGCAAGCCTGGACTAACTACCAAACGTCCCTTAAGGTTGTAGCACCCTCGGCCAATGAAGCTAGTCAGCAACGCTACATCCCTGCCGTCACTGTAAGGCCACCATTTTCCGCACCACCTGCAGTATCTGAGCAGGTTTCTTTGCCAGGCCAAAGCAGTCAGGGTCAGGGAATCACCAGTTTCGTAGTAGGAAACACTGCATGTAGGGCACCGGCGGAAACAATACCGTCTCCAACCGTCTCTCATTCTGCCATGTCCACCGGCACACCCGCTAGATCCACGATCTCCAGCTCTCCGGTCCAGCTCACCCTACATGAGACTCTGGTTAGAAAAAGGAAATACTTATCCTCGCATCCGCGTACACAGGGTTTGAACGCCCACATAGCTAGACTAATCTCGTTAGAGATGATGCCCTACCGGTTAGTTGAAAGCGAAGCTTTCAAAGCCCTGATGGACTACGCTGAACCACGCTACGAGCTACCCAGTCGACACTTCTTTTCGAGAAAAGCCATACCAGCCCTCCACCAGCATGTTAAAGAGCGCATCGTCCATGCACTCAGGCAATCTGTGAGTACAAAGGTGCACCTGACAACAGATGCATGGACCAGTAGGCATGGCCAGGGACGTTACGTGTCCATCACGGCACACTGGGTGAATGTGGTGGATGCAGGGTCCACAGGGGACATCAATTTCGGGACAGTTCTGCCTAGCCCACAGTCTAGGAAACAGTTGGCTGTAGGTGTTCGCACCCCCTCCTCCTCCTCCTCCTCGTCCTTCTGCAGAAGCGAGAGCTCGTCCACAGACCGCAGTCGGCAAACCACTCCATCCGCAGCTGCCACTGTTGCACACCAGTTGTCCCATTATGGGCCAGCTACTAGCAAGCGTCAGCAGGCTGTATTGGCTATGAAGTGTTTGGGCGACAACAGACACACCGCGGAAGTTCTGTCCGAGTTCTTGCAGACAGAAACGCAGTCGTGGCTGGGCACAGTAGATCTTGAGGCAGGCAAGGTAGTAAGTGATAACGGAAGGAATTTCATGGCTGCCATCTCCCTTTCCCAACTGAAACACATTCCTTGCCTGGCTCACACCTTAAACCTGGTGGTGCAGTGCTTCCTGAAAAGTTATCCGGGGTTATCCGGCCTGCTCCTCAAAGTGCGCGGACTTTGCTCACATATCCGCCGTTCGCCCGTACACTCCAGCCGTATGCAGACCTATCAGCGGTCTTTGAACCTTCCCCAGCATTGCCTAATCATAGACGTTGCAACAAGGTGGAACTCAACACTGCACATGCTTCAGAGACTGTGCGAACAGAGGCGGGCTGTTATGTTTTTGTGGGAGGATACACAAACACAGGGCAGGCAGTAGGATGGCAGACATGGAGTTGTCAGGTGTGCAGTGGTCGAAGATACAAGACATGCGTCAAGTCCTTTAGTGTTTTGAGGAATGCACACGGCTGGTTAGTGCAGACAACGCCATAATAAGCATGAGCATCCCCCTAATGCGTCTGCTGATGCAACGTTTGACGCACATAAAGGAGCAGGCATCTGCAGCCAAGGAAGAGGAAAGCCTTGATGACAGTCAGCCATTGTCTGGTCAGGGCAGTGTACAGGACGAGGTAGCGGGCGAACAGGAGGAGGAGGACGAGGAGGATGATGGGAATGAGTATTTTGTTAATGAGGAAGCTTCTCCGGGGCCACTGGAAATTGGTGGCGTGTCAAGGCCGGGTTCTGGTTTTTTGAGGGACACAAGTGACGTAGATTTGCCTGAAACTGCCCCTCAACCAAGCACAACCGCAGATTTGACAACTGGAACTTTCGCACACATGGCGGATTATGCCTTACATATCCTCAAAAGGGACACACGCATTACGAAAATGATGAACGATGACGATTACTGGTTGGCCTGCCTCCTTGATCCTCGCTATAAAGGCAAATTGCAAAATATTATGCCACATGAGAACTTGGAACTAATATTAGCAACCAAACAATCAACTCTAACCAAACCAAAGAATGATAGCCGTGCGGCACTAGAACCACAACTTTTCACAGGTGTGTGGACCCGTTGAAGCGCTTTGCGCGAAACGGCCGTAGTCCTTACCGGTTCCCCGCACCCTCTCCTGTTCACGTCCTGCCGCCTCTCCATGTGTACCTGATTGCTGTTTGTAGCAAATAAAGGACTTCATCACAGCATTTCTAGGGGTGAGTGCCATATTTTCTCTTCTGATAAACAATCATCTCTTGTTGACCGTTTGCTTCAGACATTCCCAGCACACAGCGCCCGTGATCGTTCTCACACGAGCTGCAGAGGGCAGCAGACCAGAAGTGTTAGAGGTGCAGAAATCAGAAGTGGCGTTGGACAGAGGGGTTTTCTGACCAGGTTGTGGAGTGATTTTGCGATGACCGCAGACAGGACAGGTACTGCTGCATCAATTCAAAGTGACAGGAGACAACATTTGTCCAGTATGGTTACTAACTATTTTTCATCCCTTATCGATGTTCTACCTCAACCGTCATTCCCATTTGATTACTGGGCATCCAAATTAGACACCTGGCCAGAATTGGCAGAATATGCATTGCAGGAGCTTGCTTGCCCGGCAGCTAGTGTCCTATCAGAAAGAGTATTCAGTACTGCAGGTTCAATATTAACCGAAAAAAGGACTCGTCTGGCTACCCAAAATGTTGATGATCTAACCTTCATTAAAATGAACCACAACTGGATTTCGAATTCTTTTGCCCCACCTTGCCAGGCCGACACCTAGCTTTCCTATGAAAAGGTATTGCCTGTGGACTACTCTGAATGACTTTACCAATCTCGTAATTTGCAGCAGCTGATTGTATAGCATACGACATGTTTACACCTCCCTAAATGGCCAAACTCCCCACACGGGGCCGTGGTATCGTCACTTGGCGCAAGCACCCGTGAGAGTGCTGTTTGTCTGAAGAGGTGGGTGTGCCCGCTTTTGGTCGACGGCACTGCCACTGGGTCCCTCATAGTACAATAAAGTGTCTCTGGCGGTGGTGGTGCGCACCCAACGTCAGACACACTGTTGTAACATGAGGGGCCCTGGGCCTGTACCGCCGGCCACAAGGGAGTTCCCCCACCCCCAGCTCAAACATTGCTCTTCCACTTGCACAATTATCTCTCACAGTTCCACCAATGTTTAGTCTATGCGCTGACATCCGTAAATTCCTTCCACTGACAATACCATTGTGTTGACATGTATGATGGTACTTAACATAGTCAGGGGCAGTGTCCTATATTTACCCAAGTAAATACTTTGTGCCAAATTACTAGGTCTGAAACTGCGCAGAGGAGCCCAGCCGTGTACCTAATGATTGCACCCTTTTGTGTTTTCGTTTTGTTGTAATGCGAGACATTAACATGTATTTATTGTTTGGGACTACTAACTGGCAGACACTCATTACAATCGCCTCCGCTGACAACACCAATGCTGCCTGTGTACCCCTGCAAGAGAATTCAAAGTGTCTACAGCCAAATTTTATTATGTTAGGCCTACAACGCCTGTCTGCGGTCCCTCCTTCTACTATGCCTCCACTGACCAGACCACTGCTGCCCGTGCACCCCTGGAACCAATTTTAAAGTGTCTACAGCCCAATTTTATTATGTTAGGCCTTCGAAGCCTGTCTGTGGTCCCTCCTTCCACTAGGTCTCCACTGACCAGACCACTGCTGCCCGTGTACCCCTGGAACCAATTATAAAGTGCCTACAGCCCAATTGTATTATGTTAGGCCTTCGAAGCCTGTCTGCGGTCCCTCCTTCCACTAGGCCTCCACTGACCTGTCTACTGCTGCCCGTGTACCCTTGGAACCAATTATAAAGTGCCTACAGCCCAATTTTATTATGTTAGGCCTTCGAAGCCTGTCTGCGGTCCCTCCTTCCACTAGGTCTCCACTGACCAGAACACTGCTGCCCGTGTACCCCTGGAACCAATTATAAAGTGCCTACAGCCCAATTGTATTATGTTAGGCCTTCGAAGCCTGTCTGCAGTCCCTCCTTCTACTAGGCCTCCACTGACCTGTCTACTGCTGCCCCTGTACCCCTGGAACCAATTATAAAGTGCCTACAGCCCAATTTTATTATGTTAGGCCTTCGAAGCCTGTCTGCGGTCCCTCCTTCCACTAGGCCTCCACTGACCTGTCTACTGCTGCCCGTGTACCCCTGGAACCAATTATAAAGTGCCTACAGCCCAATTTTATTATGTTAGGCCTTCGAAACCTGTCTGCGGTCCCTCCTTCCACTATGCCTCCACTGACCAGACCACTGCTGCCCGTGCACCCCTGGAACCAAAAGTGTCTACAGCCCAATTTTATTATGTTAGGCCTTCGAAGCCTGTCTGCGGTCCCTCCTTCCACTAGGCCTCCACTGACCTGTCTACTGCTGCCCGTGTACCCCTGGAACCAATTATAAAGTGCCTACAGCCCAATTTTATTATGTTAGGCCTTCGAAGCCTGTCTGCGGGCCCTCCTTCCAGTAGGCCTCCACTGACCTGTCTACTGCTGCCCGTGTACCCCTGGAACCAATTATAAAGTGCCTACAGCCCAATTTTATTATGTTAGGCCTTTGAAGCCTGTCTGCGGTCCCTCCTTCCACTAGGTCTCCACTGACCAGACCACTGCTGCCCTTGTACCCCTGGAACCAATTATAAAGTGCCTACAGCCCAATTTTATTATGTTAGGCCTTCGAAGCCTGTCTGCGGTCCCTCCTTCCACTAGGCCTCCACTGACCTGTCTACTGCTGCCCGTGTACCCCTGGAACCAATTATAAAGTGCCTACAGCCCAATTTTATTATGTTAGGCCTTTGAAGCCTGTCTGCGGTCCCTCCTTCCACTAGGTCTCCACTGACCAGACCACTGCTGCCCGTGTACCCCTGGAACCAATTATAAAGTGCCTACAGCCCAATTGTATTATGTTAGGCCTTCGAAGCCTGTCTGCAGTCCCTCCTTCCACTAGGCCTCCACTGACCTGTCTACTGCTGCCCGTGTACCCCTGGAACCAATTATAAAGTGCCTACAGCCCAATTTTATTATGTTAGGCCTTTGAAGCCTGTCTGCGGTCCCTCCTTCCACTAGGTCTCCACTGACCAGACCACTGCTGCCCGTGTACCCCTGGAACCAATTATAAAGTGCCTACAGCCCAATTGTATTATGTTAGGCCTTCGAAGCCTGTCTGCGGTCCCTCCTTCCACTAGGCCTCCACTGACCTGTTTACTGCTGCCCGTGTACCCCTGGAACCAATTATAAAGTGCCTACAGCCCAATTTTATTATGTTAGGCCTTCGAAGCCTGTCTGCGGGCCCTCCTTCCAATAGTTTTCCACTGACCAGACCAATGCTGGCCGTGTACCCCTGGAACCCAGCTGAAAGTGCATGAAGCCTACTTTTTTTCTTTGTTTTATATTTATAAAGCCCAGATGAACTACTCTGTACCACGGTTCAAGCTACCCAGTCGTCACTTCTTTTGCGAGAAAAGCTATCCCAGCCCTCCACCGGCATGAAAAATTCAGCATTGTCATAGCACTCAGGCAATCAAACAGTAGAAAGGTGCACCTGACCTGACAAGAGACGCATGGACCAGTAGGCATGTCCACAAAAAGTTACGTGTCCATTACGGCGCACTGGGTTAATGTGTTGGATGCATGGTCCACAGGGGACAGCCTACAAAGTCTATCTGCAGTCCCTAATTCAAATTGTCCTCCGTTGACCACAACACTGCTGCCCATGTACCCCTGGAACCAATTTTAAAGTGCCTACAGACAAATTTTGTTATGTTAGGCCTACTACGCCTGTTTGTGGTCCCTCCTTCCAATACTCCTCCACTGACCACACCACTGCTGTCCGTGTACCCCTGGAACCTATTTTTAATTGCATAGAGCATCCTTTTTTTAATAGTAGGAGTACAAAGTCTGTCTGCGGTCCATAATTGAAATAGTCCTCCACTGACCAGACCAATGCTGCCTGTGTACCCCTGCAAGAGAATTCAAAGTGTCTACAGCCAAATTTTATTATGTTAGGCCTACAACGCCTGTCTGCAGTCCCTCCTTCCACTATGCCTCCACTGACCAGACCACTGCTGCCCGTGCACCCCTGGAACCAATTTTAAAGTGTCTACAGCCCAATTTTATTATGTTAGGCCTTCGAAGCCTGTCTGTGGTCCATCCTTCCACTAGGTCTCCACTGACCAGACCACTGCTGCCCGTGTACCCCTGGAACCAATTATAAAGTGCCTACAGCCCAATTGTATTATGTTAGGCCTTCGAAGCCTGTCTGCGGTCCCTCCTTCCACTAGGCCTCCACTGACCTGTCTACTGCTGCCCGTGTACCCTTGGAACCAATTATAAAGTGCCTACAGCCCAATTTTATTATGTTAGGCCTTCGAAGCCTGTCTGCGGTCCCTCCTTCCACTAGGTCTCCACTGACCAGACCACTGCTGCCCGTGTACCCCTGGAACCAATTATAAAGTGCCTACAGCCCAATTGTATTATGTTAGGCCTTCGAAGCCTGTCTGCAGTCCCTCCTTCTACTAGGCCTCCACTGACCTGTCTACTGCTGCCCCTGTACCCCTGGAACCAATTATAAAGTGCATACAGCCCAATTTTATTATGTTAGGCCTTTGAAGCCTGTTTGCGGTCCCTCCTTCCACTAGGCCTCCACTGACCTGTCTACTGCTGCCCGTGTACCCCTGGAACCAATTATAAAGTGCCTACAGCCCAATTTTATTATGTTAGGCCTACGAAACCTGTCTGCGGTCCCTCCTTCCACTATGCCTCCACTGACCAGACCACTGCTGCCCGTGCACCCCTGGAACCAATTATAAAGTGCCTACAGCCCAATTTTATTATGTTAGGCCTTCGAAACCTGTCTGCGGTCCCTCCTTCCACTATGCCTCCACTGACCAGACCACTGCTGCCCGTGCACCCCTGGAACCAATTATAAAGTGTCTACAGCCCAATTTTATTATGTTAGGCCTTCGAAGCCTGTCTGCGGTCCCTCCTTCCACTAGGCCTCCACTGACCTGTCTACTGCTGCCCGTGTACCCCTGGAACCAATTATAAAGTGCCTACAGCCCAATTTTATTATGTTAGCCTTCGAAGCCTGTCTGCGGGCCCTCCTTCCAGTAGGCCTCCACTGACCTGTCTACTGCTGCCCGTGTACCCCTGGAACCAATTATAAAGTGCCTACAGCCCAATTTTATTATGTTAGGCCTTTGAAGCCTGTCTGCGGTCCCTCCTTCCACTAGGTCTCCACTGACCAGACCACTGCTGCCCTTGTACCCCTGAAACCAATTATAAAGTGCCTACAGCCCAATTGTATTATGTTAGGCCTTCGAAGCCTGTCTGCGGTCCCTCCTTCCACTAGGCCTCCACTGACCTGTCTACTGCTGCCCGTGTACCCCTGGAACCAATTATAAAGTGCCTACAGCCCAATTTTATTATGTTAGGCCTTTGAAGCCTGTCTGCGGTCCCTCCTTCCACTAGGTCTCCACTGACCAGACCACTGGTGCCCGTGTACCCCTGGAACCAATTATAAAGTGCCTACAGCCCAATTTTATTATGTTAGGCCTTCGAAGCCTGTCTGCGGTCCCTCCTTCCACTAGGCCTCCACTGACCTGTCTACTGCTGCCCGTGTACCCCTGGAACCAATTATAAAGTGCCTACAGCCCAATTTTATTATGTTAGGCCTTTGAAGCCTGTCTGCGGTCCCTCCTTCCACTAGGTCTCCACTGACCAGACCACTGCTGCCCGTGTACCCCTGGAACCAATTATAAAGTGCCTACAGCCCAATTGTATTATGTTAGGCCTTCGAAGCCTGTCTGCGGTCCCTCCTTCCACTAGGCCTCCACTGACCTGTTTACTGCTGCCCGTGTACCCCTGGAACCAATTATAAAGTGCCTACAGCCCAATTTTATTATGTTAGGCCTTCGAAGCCTGTCTGCGGGCCCTCCTTCCAATAGTTTTCCACTGACCAGACCAATGCTGGCCGTGTACCCCTGGAACCCAGCTGAAAGTGCATGAAGCCTACTTTTTTTCTTTGTTTTATATTTATAAAGCCCAGATGAACTACTCTGTACCACGGTTCAAGCTACCCAGTCGTCACTTCTTTTGCGAGAAAAGCTATCCCAGCCCTCCACCGGCATGAAAAATTCAGCATTGTCATAGCACTCAGGCAATCAAACAGTAGAAAGGTGCACCTGACCTGACAAGAGACGCATGGACCAGTAGGCATGTCCACAAAAAGTTACGTGTCCATTACGGCGCACTGGGTTAATGTGTTGGATGCATGGTCCACAGGGGACAGCCTACAAAGTCTATCTGCAGTCACTAATTCAAATTGTCCTCCGTTGACCACAACACTGCTGCCCATGTACCCCTGGAACCAATTTTAAAGTGCCTACAGACAAATTTTGTTATGTTAGGCCTACTACGCCTGTTTGTGGTCCCTCCTTCCAATACTCCTCCACTGACCACACCACTGCTGCCCGTGTACCCCTGGAACCTATTTTTAATTGCATAGAGCATCCTTTTTTTAATAGTAGGAGTACAAAGTCTGTCTGCGGTCCATAATTGAAATAGTCCTCCACTGACCAGACCAATGCTGCCTGTGTACCCCTGTAACTTTTTTTAAACTGCATGGAGCCACATTTTTGGTTTAAGGCCTACTACCTGTGTCTGTCAGCGCCATTCAATACAGCTGTCCTCCTTTGAAAAAAGCTGAGCGTCAATAGTCTGGTTTTCAGCCTCTAGGAATTTGAAAACTGCATTGGGGCTACTACTTCGGTATTGCCTACTAACGGTGTCTGCCGCTCCAAGGTGTTCCCCAGGTATCCTCACCATTGCTTCGATCTTCCGACTCTCGTTTAGTAGTTGTAGAAAACTACACTGTATTAGGCCTACAAATTGGGTATGGGGTGTAGAGACGGTGTGTTCCACTCCAAGGTGTTCCCCAGGTTTCGTCTACATTGCTTCGGTCTTCCGACTCTCGTTTAGTAGTTGTAGAAAACTACACTGCATTAGGCCTGCACATTGGGTAGGGGGTGTAGAGACGGTGTGTTCCACTCCAAGGTGTTCCCCAGGTTTCCTCGCCATTGCTTCGGTCTTCCGACTCTCGTTTAGTAGTTGTTACAAACTACGCTGCATTAGGCCTACAAATTGGGTATGGGGTGTAGAGACGGTGTGTTCCACTCCAAGGTGTTCCCCAGGTTTCCTCGCCATTGCTTCGGTCTTCCGACTCTCGTTTAGTAGTTGTAGAAACCTACACTGCATTAGGCCTACAAATTGGGTATGGGGTGTAGAGACGGTGTGTTCCACTCCAAGGTGTTCCCCTGGTTTCCTCGCCATTGCTTCGGTCTTCCGACTCTCGTTTAGTAGTTGTAGAAAACTACACTGCATTAGGCCTACAAATTGGGTATGGGTTGTAGAGACGGTGTGTTCCACTCCAAGGTGTTCCCCAGGTTTCGTCTACCTTGCTTCGGTCTTCCGACTCTCGTTTAGTAGTTGTAGAAAACTACACTGCATTAGGCCTACAAATTGGGTATGGGGTGTAGAGACGGTGTGTTCCACTCCAAGGTGTTCCCCTGGTTTCCTCGCCATTGCTTCGGTCTTCCGACTCTCGTTTAGTAGTTGTAGAAAACTACACTGTATTAGGCCTACAAATTGGGTATGGGGTGTAGAGACGGTGTGTTCCACTCCAAGGTCTTCCCCAGGTTTCGTCTACATTGCTTCGGTCTTCCGACTCTCGTTTAGTAGTTGTTGCAAACTAAACTGCATTAGGCCTACAAATTGGGTATGGGGTGTAGAGATGGTGTGTTCCACTCCAAGGTGTTCCCCTGGTTTCCTCGCCATTGCTTCGGTCTTCCGACTCTCGTTTAGTAGTTGTAGAAAACGACACTGTATTAGGCCTACAAATTGGGTATGGGGTGTAGAGACGGTGTGTTCCACTCCAAGGTCTTCCCCAGGTTTCGTCTACATTGCTTCGGTCTTCCGACTCTCGTTTAGTAGTTGTAGAAAACTACACTGCATTAGGCCTACAAATTGGATATGGGGTGTAGAGACGGTGTGTTCCACCCCAAGGTGTTCCCCAGGTTTCCTCGCCATTGATTCGGTCTTCCAACTCTCGTTTAGTAGTTGTTGCAAACTACACTGCATTAGGCCTACAAATTGGGTATGAGGTGTAGAGACGGTGTGTTCCACTCCAAGGTGTTCCCCAGGTTTCCTCGCCACTGCTTCGATCTTCCGACTCTCGTTTAGTAGTTGTAGAAAACTACACTGCATTAGGCCTACAAATTGGGTATGGGGTGTAGAGACGGTGTGTTCCACTCCAAGGTGTTCCCCAGGTTTCCTCGCCATTGCTTCGGTCTTCCGACTCTCGTTTAGTAGTTGTTGCAAACTACACTGCATTAGGCCTACAAATTGGGTATGGGCTGTAGAGACGGTGTGTTCCACTCCAAGGTGTTCCCCAGGTTTCGTCTACATTGCTTCGGTCTTCCGACTCTCGTTTAGTAGTTGTAGAAAACTACACTGCAATAGGCCTGCACATTGGGTATGGGGTGTAGAGACGGTGTGTTCCACTCCAAGGTGTTCCCCAGGTTTCCTCGCCATTGCTTCGATCTTCCGACTCTCGTTTAGTAGTTGTAGAAAACTACACTGCATTAGGCCTACAATTTGGGTATGGGGTGTAGAGACGGTGTGTTTCACTCCATGGTGTTCCCCAGGTTTCGTCTACATTGCTTCGGTCTTCCGACTCTCGTTTAGTAGTTGTTGCAAACTACACTGCATTAGGCCTACAAATTGGGTATGGGGTGTAGAGACGGTGTGTTCCACTCCAAGGTGTTCCCCAGGTTTCGTCTACATTGCTTCGGTCTTCCGACTCTCGTTTAGTAGTTGTAGAAAACTACACTGCATTAGGCCTGCACATTGGGTATGGGGTGTAGAGACGGTGTGTTCCACTCCAAGGTGTTCCCCAGGTTTTCTCGCCATTGCTTCGGTCTTCCGACTCTCGTTTAGTAGTTGTAGAAAACTACACTGCATTAGGCCTGCACATTGGGTATGGGGTGTAGAGACGGTGTGTTCCACTCCAAGGTGTTCCCCAGGTTTCCTCGCCATTGCTTCGATCTTCCGACTCTCGTTTAGTAGTTGTAGAAAACTACACTGCATTAGGCCTACAAATTGGGTATGGGGTGTAGAGACGGTGTGTTCCACTCCAAGGTGTTCCCCAGGTTTCCTCGCCATTGCTTCGGTCTTCCGACTCTCGTTTAGTAGTTGTTGCAAACTACACTGCATTAGGCCTACAAATTGGGTATGGGCTGTGAAGACGGTGTGTTCCACTCCAAGGTGTTCCCCAGGTTTCGTCTACATTGCTTCGGTCTTCCGACTCTCGTTTAGTAAATGTAGAAAACTACACTGCATTAGGCCTGCACATTGGGTATGGGGTGTAGAGACGGTGTGTTCCACTCCAAGGTGTTCCCCAGGTTTCCTCGCCATTGCTTCGGTCTTCCGACTCTCGTTTAGTAGTTGTTGCAAACTACACTGCATTAGGCCTACAAATTGGGTATGGGGTGTAGAGACGGTGTGTTCCACTCCAAGGTGTTCCCCAGGTTTCGTCTACATTGCTTCGGTCTTCCGACTCTCGTTTAGTAGTTGTAGAAAACTACACTGCATTAGGCCTGCACATTGGGTATGGGGTGTAGAGACGGTGTGTTCCACTCCAAGGTGTTCCCCAGGTTTTCTCGCCATTGCTTCGGTCTTCCGACTCTCGTTTAGTAGTTGTAGAAAACTACACTGCATTAGGCCTGCACATTGGGTATGGGGTGTAGAGACGGTGTGTTCCACTCCAAGGTGTTCCCCAGGTTTCCTCGCCATTGTTTCGGGCTTCCGACTCTCGTTTAGTAGTTGTTGCAAACTACACTGCATTAGGCCTACAAATTGGGTATGGGGTGTAGAGACGGTGTGTTCCACTCCAAGGTGTTCCTCAGGTTTCGTCTACATTGCTTCGGTCTTCCGACTCTCGTTTAGTAGTTGTAGAAAACTACACTGCATTAGGCCTGCACATTGGGTATGGGGTGTAGAGACGGTGTGTTCCACTCCAAGGTGTTCCCAAGGTTTTCTCGCCATTGCTTCGGTCTTCCGACTCTCGTTTAGTAGTTGTAGAAAACTACACTGCATTAGGCCTGCACATTGGGTATGGGGTGTAGAGACGGTGTGTTCCACTCCAAGGTGTTCCCCAGGTTTCCTCGCCATTGCTTCAGGCTTCCGACTCTCGTTTAGTAGTTGTTGCAAACTACACTGCATTAGGCCTACAAATTGGGTATGGGGTGTAGAGACGGTGTGTTCCACTCCAAGGTGTTCCCCAGGTTTCGTCTACATTGCTTCGGTCTTCCGACTCTCGTTTATTAGTTGTAGAAAACTACACTGCATTAGGCCTGCACATTGGGTATAGGGTGTAGAGACGGTGTGTTCCACTCCAAGGTGTTCCCCAGGTTTCCTCGCTATTGCTTCGGTCTTCCGACTCTCGTTTAGTAGTTGTAGAAAACTACACTGCATTAGGCCTACAAATTGGGTATGGGGTGCAGAGACGGTGTGTTCCACTCCAAGGTGTTCCCTGTTATGAACTGGTGATTCAGAAACACAATGGACCTGGTGGTTAAGAGCACACAAAGTGACCTGATAGTTACTAGCAACATAGGACGAGCTCTGAGACGTGGGAACTCTGCTGACCACAATCCCTAATCCTATCACACCGCACTAGAGGTAGCCGTGGAGCGCTCCTGACCAGACCTAGGCGCCTCAGGCACAGCCTGAGAAACTAGCTAGCCCTGAAGAGAGAAAAATAAGCCTACCTTGCCTCAGAGAAATTCCCCAAAGTAAAAGGCAGCCCCCCACATATAATGACTGTGAGCAAAGATGAAAATACAAACACAGAGATGAAATAGGTATTAGCAAAGTGAGGCCCGACTTACTGAATAGACCGAGGATAGTAAAGATAGCTTTGCGGTCAGCACAAAAACCTACAAACAACCACGCAGAGGGCGCAAAAAGACCCTCCGTACCGACTAACGGCACGGAGGTGCTTCCTCTGCGTCCCAGAGCTTCCAGCAAGCAAGAAAAACCAATATAGCAAGCTGGACAGAAAAAATAGCAAACAAAAGTAACACAAGCAGAACTTAGCTTATGCAGGGCAGACAGGCCACAAGACGATCCAGGAGAGAGCAAGACCAATACTGGAACATTGACTGGAGGCCAGGAACAAAGAACTAGGTGGAGTTAAATAGAGCAGCACCTAACGACTTAACCTCGTCACCTGAGGACGGAAACTCAGAAGCCGCAGCCCCACTCACATCCACCAGAGGAAGCTCATAGACAGAACCAGCCGAAGTACCACTCATGACCACAGGAGGGAGCTTGACCACAGAATTCACAACAGTACCCCCCCCTTGAGGAGGGGTCACCGAACCGTCACCAGAGCCCCCAGGCCGACCAGGATGAGCCAAATGAAAGGTACGAACCAGATCGGCAGCATGAACATCAGAGGCAAAGACCCAGGAATTATCTTCCTGACCATAACCCTTCCACTTAACCAGGTACTGGAGTTTCCGTCTCAAAATACGAGAATTGAAAATCTTCTCCACTATGTACTCCAACTCCCCCTCAACCAAAACCGGGGCAGGAGGATCAACGGATGGAACCACAGGTGCCACGTATCTCCGCAACAATGACCTATGGAATACGTTATGGATGGAAAAAGAAGCTGGAAGGGTCAAACGAAAAGACACAGGATTAAGAACCTCAGAAATCCTATACGGACCAATGAAACGAGGCTTAAACTTAGGAGAGGAAACTTTCATAGGAATATAACGAGATGACAACCAAACCAAATCCCCAACACGAAGTCGGGGACTCACGCAGTGCCTGCGGTTAGCGAAACGTTGAGCCTTCTCCTGGGACAATGTCAAATTGTCCACTACATGAGTCCAAATCTGCTGCAACCTATCCACCACAGTATCCACACCAGGACAGTCTGAAGACTCAACCTGCCCTGAAGAGAAACGAGGATGGAATCCAGAATTGCAGAAAAACGGCGAAACCAAAGTAGCCGAGCTGGCCCGATTATTAAGGGCGAACTCAGCCAAAGGCAAAAAGGACACCCAATCATCCTGATCAGCAGAAACAAAACATCTCAGATATGTTTCCAAGGTCTGATTGGTTTGTTCAGTCTGGCCATTTGTCTGAGGATGGAAAGCCGAGGAAAAAGACAAATCAATGCCCATCCTAGTACAAAAGGCTCGCCAAAACCTCAAAACAAACTGGGAACCTCTGTCAGAAACGATGTTCTCCGGAATGCCATGTAAACGAACCACATGCTGGAAGAACAATGGCACCAAATCAGAGGAGGAAGGCAATTTAGACAAGGGTACCAAATGGACCATCTTAGAGAAGCTATCACAAACCACCCAAATGACCGACATTTTTTGAGAGACGGGGAGATCCGAAATAAAATCCATAGAGATATGTGTCCAGGGCCTCTTTGGGACTGGCAAGGGCAAAAGCAACCCACTGGCACGAGAACAGCAGGGCTTAGCCCGAGCACAAATCCCACAGGACTGCACAAACGAACGCACATCCCGCGACAGAGATGGCCACCAAAAGGATCTAGCCACCAAATCTCTGGTACCAAAGATTCCAGGATGACCAGCCAACACTGAACAATGAACCTCAGAGATAACTCTACTCATCCATTTATCAGGGACAAACAGTTTCTCCGCTGGGCAACGGTCAGGTCTATTAGCCTGAAATTTTTGCAGCACCCGCCGCAAATCAGGGGAGATGGCAGACAAAATTACCCCCTCTTTGAGAATACCTGCCGGCTCAGACAAACCCGGAGAGTCGGGCACAAAACTCCTAGACAGGGCATCCGCCTTCACATTTTTAGAGCCCGGAAGGTACAAAACCACAAAGTCAAAACGGGAGAAAAACAGCGACCAACGAGCCTGTCTAGGATTCAACCGTTTGGCAGAATCGAGATAAGTCAAGTTCTTGTGATCTGTCAAGACCACCACGCGATGCTTGGCTCCTTCCAGCCAATGACGCCACTCCTCGAATGCCCACTTCATGGCCAGCAACTCTCGATTGCCAACATCATAATTACGCTCAGCAGGCGAAAACTTCCTGGAAAAGAAGGCGCATGGTTTCACCACCGAGCCATCAGAACTTCTTTGCGACAAAACAACCCCTGCTCCAATCTCAGAAGCATCAACCTCGACCTGGAACGGGAGCGAAACATCTGGCTGGCACAACACAGGGGCAGAAGAAAAACGACGCTTCAACTCTTGAAAAGCTTCCGCAGCAGCAGAAGACCAATTGACCACATCAGCACCCTTCTTGGTTAAATCAGTCAACGGTTTAGCAATACTAGAAATATTATTGATGAAGCGACGATAAAAATTAGCAAAGCCCAGGAACTTTTGCAGACTCTTCAGAGATGTCGGCTGAGTCCAATCATAAATGGCCTGAACTTTAACAGGGTCCATCTCGATAGTAGAAGGGGAAAAAATGAAACCCAAAAATGAAACCTTCTGAACACCAAAGAGACCCTTTGACCCCTTCACAAACAAAGAATTAGCACGCAGGACCTGGAACACCATTCTGACCTGCTTCACATGAGACTCCCAATCATCCGAGAAGACCAAAATATCATCCAAGTATACAATCAGGAATTTATCCAGGTACTCTCAGAAGATGTCATGCATAAAGGACTGAAACACTGATGGAGCATTAGAAAGCCCGAATGGCATAACCAGGTACTCAAAATGGCCCTCGGGCGTATTAAATGCTGTTTTCCATTCATCGCCCTGTTTAATATGCACAAGATTATACGCACCACGAAGATCTATCTTGGTGAACCTACTAGCCCCCTTAATCCGAGCAAACAAATCAGACAGCAGCGGCAAGGGGTACTGAAATTTGACTGTGATTTTATTTAGAAGGCGGTAGTCAATACAAGGTCTCAGCGAACCATCCTTCTTGGCCACAAAAAAGAACCCTGCTCCCAATGGCGATGACGACGGGCGAATATGACCCTTCTCCAAGGATTCCTTAACATAACTCCGCATAGCGGCGTGCTCAGGCACAGACAAATTAAACAGTCGACCTTTAGGAAACTTACTACCAGGAATCAAATCGATAGTACAATCGCAATCCCTATGCGGAGGTAGGGCACTGGACTTGGGCTCATCAAATACATCCCGGTAATCCAACAAGAACTCTGGGACCTCAGAAGGGGTGGATGATGAAATAGACAGAAATGGAACATCACCATGTACCCCCTGACAACCCCAGCTGGACACAGACATTGATTTCCAATCCAATACTGGGTTATGGACTTGTAGCCATGGCAACCCCAACACGACCACATCATGCAGATTATGCAACACCAAAAAGCGAATATCCTCCTGATGCGCAGGAGCCATGCACATGGTCAGCTGGGTCCAGTACTGAGGCTTATTCTTGGCCAAAGGCGTAGCATCAATTCCTCTCAATGGAATAGGATACTGCAAGGGCTCCAAGCAAAAAACCCACAGCGCCTAGCATACTCCAAGTCTATCAAATTCAGGGCAGCGCCTGAATCCACAAATGCCATGACAGAATAGGATGACAAAGAGCAGATCAAAGTAACGGACAAAAGAAATTTCGACTGTACCGTACCAATGGTGGCAGACCTAGCGAACCGCTTAGTGCGCTTAGGACAATCGGAGATAGCATGAGTGGAATCACCACAGTAGAAACACAGCCCATTCTGACGTCTGTGTTCTTGCCGTTCAGCTCTGGTCAAAGTCCTATCGCACTGCATAGGCTCAGGTTTATGCTCAGATAATACCGCCAAATGGTGCACAGTTTTACGCTTACGTAAGCGTCGACCGATCTGAATGGCCAAAGACATAGACTCATTCAGACCAGCAGGCATAGGAAATCCCACCATGACATCCTTAAGGGCATCAGAGAGACCCTTTCTGAAAATTGCTGCCAGCGCACATTCATTCCATTGAGTGAGCACAGACAACTTCCTAAACTTCTGACAATATATCTCTACCTCATCCTGACCCTGACACAGAGCCAGCAAATTTTTCTCTGCCTGATCCACTGAATTAGGTTCATCATAAAGCAATCCGAGCGCCAGAAAAAACGCATCCATATTACATAATGCAGGATCTCCTGGCGCAAGGGAAAATGCCCAGTCTTGAGGGTCGCCACGTAATAAAGAAATAATGATCTTAACTTGTTGAACTGGGTCACCAGAGGAGCGGGTTTCAAAGCCAGAAATAGTTTACAATTATTTTTAAAACTCAGAAACTTAGCTCTATCTCCAGAAAACAAATCAGGAATAGGAATTCTAGGTTCTAACATAGAATTCTGAACCACAAAGTCTTGAATATTTTGTACTCTTGCAGTGAGATGATCCACACAAGAAGACAGACCTTTAATGTCCATCACTACACCTGTGTCCTGAACCACCCAAATGTCTAGGGGAAAAGAAAGGCAAAACACAGTGCAGAGAAAAAAAAATGGTCTCAGAACTTCTCTTTTCCCTCTATTGAGAAGCATTAGTACTTTGGTCCTCCAGTACTGTTATAAACTGGTGATTCAGAAACACAATGGACCTGGTGGTTAAGAGCACACAAAGTGACCTGATAGTTACTAGCAACATAGGACGAGCTCTGAGACGTGGGAACTCTGCTGACCGCAATCCCTAATCCTATCACACCGCACTAGAGGTAGCCGTGGAGTGCTCCTGACCAGACCTAGGCGCCTCAGGCACAGCCTGAGAAACTAGCTAGCCCTGAAGAGAGAAAAATAAGCCTACCTTGCCTCAGAGAAATTCCCCAAAGGAAAAGGCAGCCCCCCACATATAATGACTGTGAGCAAAGATGAAAATACAAACACAGAGATGAAATAGGTATTAGCAAAGTGAGGCCCGACTTACTGAATAGACCAAGGATAGTAAAGATAGCTTTGCGGTCAGCACAAAAACCTACAAAAAACCACGCAGAGGGCGCAAAAAGACCCTCCGTACCGACTAACGGCACGGAGGTGCTTCCTCTGCGTCCCAGAGCTTCCAGCAAGCAAGAAAAACCAATATAGCAAGCTGGACAGAAAAAATAGCAAACAAAAGTAACACAAGCAGAACTTAGCTTATGCAGGGCAGACAGGCCACAAGACGATCCAGGAGAGAGCAAGACCAATACTGGAACATTGACTGGAGGCCAGGAACAAAGAACTAGGTAAAGTTAAATAGAGCAGTGCCTAATGACTTAACCTCATCACCTGAGGAAGGAAACTCAGAAGCCGCAGCCCCACTCACATCCACCAGAGGAAGCTCATAGACAGAACCAGCTGAAGTACCACTCATGACCACAGGAGGGAGCTTGACCACAGAATTCACAACAGTTCCCCAGGTTTCCTCGCCATTGCTTCGGTCTTCCGACTCTCGTTTAGTAGTTGTTGAAAAGTACACTGAATTAGGCCTGCACATTGGGTATGGGGTGTAGAGACGGTGTGTTCCACTCCAAGGTGTTCCCCAGGTTTCCTCTCCATTGCTTCGGTCTTCCGACTCTCGTTTAGTGGTTGTTGAAAACTACACTGCATTAGGCCTACTAGTTGGGTTGGGGCCTTCTATCTGTGTCTGCCGCTCCTTGCTGTTCTCCTACAGTGATCAAAGCTGTGCCGCCTGTTTACTACTCTTGACAATTTTGAACTGCATTTAGACTACTTACAGATTTGAGCCTACTCTCTGTGTCAGCCTCTCATTCCAGTTGTCCTCCACTGAACAAAACAATGCCCCCTGGTTAGTCCTGTTAACAATTTTGAACTGCATTTAGCCCACTTTATTCTTTGGGCCTATATCTGTGTTTCCTCCTCATCCTGCCCATTGCCCAGCCAGTGATAGATGAGTCTGCTGGTACACTGACCCATAACGCAACATTCCCCGGGCACGCTACACTGCAAGATTGTGAAACTGCTGAAAGTCAGGTCCCCCTTCCCGCATACCATACCACATTACACTGGGACAAAGAGGAAGGTGCAGATGAAGGTGCAGGTTCCTTCATCAGGTGGGGGGAGGAATACTCGTTGGCGACGTCACTGGCACAGAGCCTCTCATAGTACGCAAAAGTGTTGCTGCCGGTGGGAGGCGCCCCCGCCGTGCAAACACACCACTGTACTTTGAGGGGCCCTGTGCCAGTGCCAAAGCCAACGAGTGGGCCCCCCCTGCTTGCTCAGGATCACAGCACTTGCAAAGTTGAAATACTTACCTCTCCCTGCTCCACTGCCGTGACGTGGTCCAGATGTCCTTGGCCCACTAATTGCTTGAACCAGCCCTACCCTCCACAACTTTAGCCAAATGACCTGCAATTTCAAATGCCTTACAATTATTATAAGCTAAATTACGATTGACAAGCTTCAGTAGCAAGAATGGATGTTTTTGCCAATACAATGGCCTCTGTACATGTTTTCCTGGCCTCTACTCACTGCCGACTATGCTCCCCCATTGACTTGCATTGGGTTTCGGTCGATCCCCGACTTTTCGCGATAATCGGCCGATTCCACTCGACTCGACTTTTGAGATAGTCGGGTTTCGCGAAACCCGGCTCGACTCTAAAAAGGTCAAGGTCGCTCAACTCTACTTATGACCATGTGATATTTCAGTATTTCTTTTTTAATAAATTTGCCAAAAATACTATATTTCTGTTTTTGCAGTCAAGATGGGGTGCACATTAGTGAGAAAAAAATAACTTTTTTGAATTTACCAAATGGCTGCAATGAAACAAAGAGTGAAAAATTTAAAGGGACACTGTCACCTGAATTTGGGAACAATCTTCAGCCATGGAGGCGGGGTTTTGGGGTTTTTGAATCACCCTTTCCTTACCCGCTGGCTGCATGCTGGCTGCAATATTGGATTGAAGTTCATTCTCTGTCCTCCGTAGTACATGCCTGCACAAGGCAGCGGGTAAGGAAAGGGTGAATCAAAAACCCAAAAACCCCGCCTCCATGGCTGAAGATTGTTCCCTCCAAATTCAGGTGACAGTGTCCCTTTAAAGGGGTCTGACTACCTTCCGTATCCACTGTATATATATATATATATATATATATATATATATATATATATGTATATATATATATACTGCATATCCACAGGTATTAGAGAGATCTATATCCACACTAACCTACTGCTGTCCCAACTGTTGTCATTTAAGAAACTCTACATCATTCATGTATTATCGTGCTGATTGGATTATTAGATAATTATTAAAATTTATGCTTTATCTACTTTACAGACCCCTATTTAATATATAGTGAATTTCTTGTATTTTTAGGGAAAACTCATTTTTTCAGTTAAGATTTATGCAAAATGTTGCACTTTAGCTTTTTGTTTCCCTGCATATTGCTAGATGCGAATAAATTTGCTGACAATCCATTAGCAAACTTGGTCTCACCAAGAGTTTTAAACTCCTATTTTTCTTCTCCTGAGCTCTTCTCAAATGATTTATGACCACATAAAAGTTGAGTTGAATTTTTGTAGTCATAAATCAGCTGAAAGTAGGTAAGAAAAAAAGACTGATAAAACAGTTTTTAACTCTCCTGCCCAATATGACTTCATTGATGGATTCTAAGTTAATTCATTCTGCAGCCAGCCATGTGCAGGAACACAAAGGGCCTGAAAAAGACAAGTGGTTCAAAATGTTTAATGAAACTTAACTGCAAAAACAATGTTTTTTGATAAAACATACGTGAATTTAAGTAAAAAAAAAATCCAGAAGGCAACTCTATATGTAATATATAGTTTATATTGAAAGAACGAGCAGATTTATGGAAATAAGGCATTTAGCCCTGTTTAGTTTGTGGAGGAGTAGACTGGTACTGTACTGGACCAAACATGTCCTTGAACGAGAATGGGACACCTAAAGAATATTCGCATAAAATGTGGAGATTGAGAAAGTTTCCACCTGAGAATTACAGTGAAACTTTATTTTGAAATACTCTATTAATGCTTTCTAAGTCAATTGTAGATGGTTTATTAGGTGGTTTGTTCAGGTAAAAGATGGCTGCAAAAAGCATACAATAGCTCTCTGGAGGACCTGGAATGTACAAGCTTTACCTGGATGTGCCATTTGTAAAAATAGACTCTGTGCTCTGCTTAAATGGGTTGTCCAGGACTAAGCTATGGATGATGTTCCCGTAAAGGAGATGTTGAGCAGGCAGCCTACTGCACTTTCACGCTCTCAACGCTTTCTCAAGGGAAAACTGTAAAGTATGAAACTATAGGTTCCCTAAATGATGGCATGTGCAAAATATTGAGAACTGTTGACAGGGAAAGACCTGGCATAGAGGAACCAAAGAAGAGATACTTGAGTTGGCAGCAGAGTCTATAAAATATCAGAGAGGTGTCAGTCAGCAGAATAGCATGTTACAAGCAAGATTCCAATTACAGTTTCTAGAAAATGCTCATTTCCTGATTATCAGCTTGTTTAAAAAACAGCCTGTTTAAAAGACAATAAATGAGCAAAATGCTTGCTTGTTGAGTGAAATCATTTTTAAGCTTGCTTATAAATCATCGTTCTCAGAGGCACAACGTCCTGTGTAAACAGTATATGTGCTGCCGAAAACAGTGATGTTCTATGGAAATGGGAAGTGCGGTCTAAACAAGCCAATAAGTGAGCATCAATCGGTAAATATGTAGCCAATTAGCAATCATTTAACATATGTGATCGGACTGTGTTATTTCAGCTCTACAGTAGTCCAACTGGGATAACTAAAAATCACTGTAAATGGACAAATAAAAAAATGTTTTCTTCCATGAGTTAGTGGTGGTGGTTCCGACTCCTGATAGAAAGCTGCAACTCAAATACTACAATCCGGGACGCTGAATACGTCGATGTACTCATATGTCATTGGGATCCACATAAACTATCTACTTCTGGATATTATTCAGCTGGCTTCACCGAAAATACCAAAGTTGTCACATCTCTCTATAATTGGTCATGCTAAATGAGTAATATTTTGACATAATCTCGTAACTGAACGTCTTGTACCCTGTGATTATGATGATATAAAGTATGCATTGGTTTAAGGGAAAATGTGTTCCAGCTCTGATGTGTTATTTGGCCTTTAGGTATTTTGTTTGTTATAGCTGAAGAAAAGCTGAATATACTTATTCTTCATTAGGGAACATATCGCTGACGAAGGCAGAATAGATCTGTGTTTGCAACTTTGCATAGTTGGAGTACAGTTAATGAGCAGTTATAAGATTTGCTATCTGTAGACACAGTGTTTGTAGATACACTTACAAGTGATTCTCACTAAATTAGAATATCATCAAAAAGTTAATTTATTTTAGTTCTTCAATATAAAAAGTGAAACTCATATATTCTATAGAGTTATTACAAACAGAGTAATCTATTTCAAGTGTTATTGTCTGTTAATGTTGATGATTATGGCTTACAGCTAATGAAAACCCAAAAGTCATTATCACAGTAAATTAGAATAAGTGACAAAAACACCTGCAAAGGCTTAATAAGCATTTAAAAAGGTCCCTTAGTCTGTTTCAGCAGGCTCTACAATCTTGGGGAAGACTGCTGACTTGACCGATGTCCAGAGGGCAGTCATTGACACACTCCACAAGGAGGGTAAGCCTACCTGATCTATCTATTATGGTAAATTGCCACCTCCTGTCGCCTCCAACTCAAAAATATTGCCAGAATCCATCACCCCTCACCAACCACCCGAGCTGCCACCTTACCAACCACCCGAGCTGCCAACTCACCACCCCCAGAGTTGCCGCATCCCCGACCTTCTGTCTCTTCCCCAGTGTCTCGTAGAATTCAAGTCCGCAAGGACAGGGTCCTCTCCCCTCTGTACCATTTGTGGTGTACTGTAAACGATATCTATAACCCTCTATGTAACTCTTTCTCATGTACAGCACCATGGAATTAATGGTGCTATATAAATAACTAATAATAATTGCTAAAGAAGCTGGCTGTTCACAGAGTGCTGTATACAACCATATTAATGGAAAGCTGAGTGGAAGGAAAAAGTGTGGTAGAAAAAGGTGCACAAGCAACCAGGATAACCGGAGCCCTGAAAGGATTGTTAAGAAAAGGCCATTCAAAAATTTGAGGGAGATTCACAAGGAGTGGACTGCTGCTGGAGTCATTGCTTCAAGAGTTACCGCACACAGAAGTGTCACATTCCTTGTGTCAAGCCACTAATGACCAATTGACAACGCCAGAAGCATCTTACCTGGGCAAAGGAGAAAAAGAACCGGACTATTGCTCAGTGGTCGAAATAGTTGTTTTCAGATGAGAGTACATTTTTCACTTCATTTGGAAATCAAGGTCCCAGAGTCTGGAGGAAGAGTGGAGAGGCCACAATCCAAGCTGCTTGAGGTCTAATGTGAAGTTTCCACAATCAGTGATGGTTTGGGGAGCCATGTCTCTTCTGGTGTATGTCCACTGTGTTATATCAAGACCAAAGTCAGAGCAGCCGTCTACCAGGAAATTTTAGAGCACTTCATGCTTCCCTCTGCCGACAAGCTATTTGAGATGGAAATGTCCACACTGCCAAAAGTACCAATACCTGGTATTAACAAAACAGTATCACTGTGCTTGATTGGCAGCAAACTTGCCTGACCTTAACCCCATAGAGAATCTATGTGGTATTGTAAAGAGCCAACAATGCAGACGAGCTGAAGGCTGCTATCAAAGCAACCTGGGCTCCCATAACACCTCAGCAGCGCCACAGGCTGATCGCCTCCATGCCACACTGCATTGATGCAGTAATTGATGCAAAAGGAGCCTTGACCAAGTACTGACTGCATTTACTGAACATACATTTCAGTAGGACAACATTTTGGATTTTAAAATAATTTTTCAAGCTGGTGTTATAAAGTATTCTAATTTTGTGAGCTAATAACTTTAGGGTTTTCATTGGCTGTAAGCCATAAACATCAACATTAGCAGAAATAAAGACTTGAAATAGCTCACTCTATTTGTAATGCCTCTATATAATATGAGTTTGACTTTTTGTATTGAAGAACTGAAATAAACTAACTTTTTGATGATATTCTAATTTTGTGAGAAGCACTTGTATATGTATCAATATACACAGAGGCAATCAAAATTTTTCAATTTCCCATCGCAAATTCAGTTTATTTGCAAAATTTATAAACTTTCTGCTGTTTGCAATAAACAAGAACAATGTTAATAGCTAACACAACCAATATAACAAGTGGTTTCTCTAAATTAATTACAAAATAACACTTTTAAAAGGAATCTATCAGCAGATTTTTGTTGTGTAATCTGAGAGCAGCATGATGTAGTGGCAGAGAGTCTGATTCCAGCTATATGTCACTTACTGGACTGCGGGTCGTAGCTTCACACAGCTCATAATTTAGAGAACTGCTACATCTACAGCAGAGGAAACAGATATTCTAAACTATAAACTACACCAAGCAGTGCGGTAAGTGGCACATCATTGGAATCAGACTCTCTACCCATTTATCATACCGCTCCAGATTACATAACAAAAACTTGCTGACCGATTCCCTTTAATGACAACAGCAGTCTCAGAATTATTCGGGCACTTCATACCAAGTATATTTAGTACTTAGAAGAGCCTATTTTGCTGTTATAACCAGCTGTGAATGTGATGCATAGCCAGACACGAGCTTTTGGCAGCGTTCCTGAGGATTCTTAGCCTGTTCGTCATGGAAATAGCCTCTGATGTCATCTTTGTAATGTCAGCTGACATCAAGCCCAGGGGTTAGTAATGGAGAGGCATATATCTGAAGCCCCCATTACCAACCCTGTAAGTTTAAGTTAAAAATCACACACACATAGAAAAAGTCCTTTAATTGACCAACACACACACAGAAAAAACTCCTTTATTAGAAATTAACACTCCCCACTCTCTTTTACCCATTTATTATTGCAAAAAGAAAAAATACAGTATTCCCCACCTGTCCGCCTATAATCCATATGTTCCACAACGTGCTCAAACTCTATTATACGTGGATGCATTGCAGAGTGGTGGCATGATGCGGCATCCAGGAGACACTGAGCTGAGCATGAGAGCGCAGAATCCAGCTTCAATACCGAGCGGAGTTCATAGCCAATGAACTCCAGTCACCTTACTGACGTCAGTGCTGAGCACTGAAGCTACTGTACATTCTCAAGCTCAGCTCAGTGTCTCCTGGATGCATGGCTGAGCGGTCGCATCCGGTCAGCACTCAGCAATGCATCCATATGTAGCTGAGTTGGACCACGCCATGGGGCACATGGATTATCGGAGGACAGGTGAGGAATACTGTGTTTTTTATTGTCATTTAAATATAATAAATGGGTACAAGAGGGTTGAAGAGTTTTATTTCAAATAAAGGACTTGACTCTGTATGTTTACTTAAACTTATGGGGTTATTAATGGCATTTGATAGATGCCTCTCCATTACTAACCTCTGGGGTTGATGTCAGCAGCCATAAAACAGCTGACATCAACCCCACAACCATTACCCCACTTGCCACTGCATCAGATCAAATGGGAAGAGTCAGGCAAAGCTCCAGAATTGCCGCAACTAATAGATGTGTCTTCCCTGGCGCAGCTGCGACAGCTATTCTTAGGCTGGAGGGGGCCAATATCCATGGTTCCTTACCAGTCTGAGAATACCAGCCCCCAGCTGTTTACTTCAGCTTAGCTGGTTGTCAAAAATGGGGGGAAACTAGTGCTGAGTGAACGTGCTCAGATAAGGTGATATCCAAGCATGCTCGAGTGCTAACAGAGTATCTTCAGTGTGATTGAATGCTATATTTGAGTTGACACGGCTTCATGTCTCGCAGCTGTTCAAAAACCACAACACATGCAGGGATAACCTAACAAACAGCTTTACGCTTCTCCACAACGTTATCCTTGACCTATCTGGTGTGTTCCTTGGTTTTCATGATGCTGTTTGATCTGTAATGTTTTCAAACAAACCTCTGAGGTCTTCACTGAACAGCTGTAGTTATACTGAGAATAAATTACACACAGGTGGATTCAATCTACTAATTATGTGATTTCGGGAGGCAATTGGTCACCCAGGATTTTATTTAGGAGTATCCGACTACAGGAGGCTGAATACAAATGCACGTCACACCTTTCAGATTTATATTTTTAAATAATTAGTAAACACTATGTATAATTTATTTTACACTTCACAAACATTTGCTTCTTTTGTATTGGTATTTCACATAAAATCCCCCAAAAATACATTTAAGTTTGTGTGTGTAACATGGAAAAAAAATTTGGAAAAGTTTACAGGATATGAATACTTTTTTACGAGACTGTATATGGGTGGCCCATGGAGCTCCATATGCCCTCGCTAACCCTTCAGTTCCCTTTGGTACAGCTGTAGAGGAACTGAACCTCTGCAGCTTTAAAAAAAGAAAAGCATGTATTTTTGGAAAAAGAGCCCTGGACATATTTGTTTTTTGCAGTTATTTCGATATATTTGCTATTTATTTACTAAATGTTTGGCTAACAATCTGAAGGTAGACCATTCTTTAAAAAGTAATTTCTTACCTATTTTACCAATAAGAGTTATTTTGCTAAGAAATGTTAGGTGTCAAAATATATGTTCTGCTATTCTCTGAAATTCCAGAGGCAATGGTACAATACATGAAATGAGGTAAATGTGTTGTGACAGCATGCTCCATTTTTAGGCCAGTCAGTACGATGCAGAAGATTAAGCTCAGGTTACTGTATGCATAGAGATATTTCCAGGGAAATATTTTATAAAGTGGAGCAAATTTTCCGAAAATACATTAGACTGAGGAGATGTGAATGGTAGTTATTATATTGGTATCCTGTACAATTATTATAATTACTAGATGGTGGCCCGATTCTAATGCATCGGGTGTTAGGACTGGCGGAACGCACCAAGTTTAAGATGTAATGGTATTAGGTGTGTTCGCAGCCAGAGGTCCACCGTGCAGGTGAAAACCCTGCTGCTAGTAGAGACGGTCCAGATTCTCTTGAATGTACTGAGACATTGCCTCCATCTCCGGGAGAGATAACGGATAGACTCAACCCCAGGGAGGCTCAGCACCAGGCAAGAGTTCAATAGGACAATCATAGGTGCAATGGGGCGGAAGGGTCTCCGCCGCCTTTTTGGAGAACACGTCTGCATAAGACCAATATTGCTTGGGGAGAGAGGATAGATCTGCGGGTACCTCTGTAGTAGCAACCTGAACGCACTCCCTCTGACACCTACCCCCGCAAGCAGGCTCGGACTGGCCCACCGGGGAACCGGAGGATCCTCCTGTGGGCCCTGGCACTGACACCTGCTGGCAGGGCCTCCCCCCGCTCCAGGGCCCCCTCCCCCGCCGCCGCTGCCCGCCTTGAATACTCACCCTGCCTGCTCCAGCGATGGTCTCGGCGTCTGCACTGCAGCTCGTCCTGAACGAGCTGTCACGTGACACCGCTCATTAAGATCATGAATATGCGCATATTCATGATCTTAATGAACGGTGTCACATGACCGCTCAAGCAGGAAGAACGTGCTGCGCCGGCGCCGCTGCCTGGAGTCGGGACAGAGCGCGAGGGATGTCGGCACGGCCGTGCAGTGGGACAGGTGAGTATGAGGGATGGGGGGACGGGGGGATGAAGGAGGACATGAGCCGGCGCGCCAAGCAGGAGCAGGAGCGGGTGCGGAGCCATGCAGGGGGGAATATGACATGAGCCATGCAGGGGGGAATATGAGCCATGCAGGGGGGATTATGAGCCATGCAGGGGGGAATATGAGCCATGCAGGGGGGAATATGAGCCATGCAGGGGGGATTATGAGCCATGCAGGGGGGAATATGAGCCATGCAGGGGGGATTATGAGCCATGCAGGGGGGAATATGAGCCATGCATACAGGGGGGGGATATGAGCCATGCATACAGGGGCGGACTATGAGCCATTCATACAGGAGCGGAATATGAGCCATGCATACGGGGGGGATATGAGCCATGCATAGGGGGGGGAATATGAGCCATGCATACAGGAGGGGGTAATATGAGCTATGTATATGGGATAGGAGGGAGATGAGCCATGCATACAAGAGGGGGGTCATTATACAGTATGGAGCATCATGTGTGGCCAATGGACACTATACAGTATGGAGCATCATGTGTGGCCGTTATACAGTATGGAGCATCATGTGTGGCCGTTATACAGTATGGAGCATCATGTGTGGCCAATGGACATTATACAGTATGGAGCATCATGTGCGGTCATTATACAGTATGGAGCATCATGTGTGGCCGTTATACAGTATGGAGCATCATGTGTGGCCATTATACAGTATGGAGCATCATGTGTGGCCGTTATACAGTATTGAGCATCATGTGTGGCCATATTTTTGTTTGCTTATAATTATTGTATATAAAACAGTGTGATCAGCAGTGCTAAATGGCTGCGGTTGGGACGTGGATATGGGTGTGACTAGTTGTGAAATGGGTCTGGTCAGAGGCGTGGCCTAAAATTTGCCGCGGCGCACTACGCACGCCACAAACTTTATACCGCCTTCCTTTCAAAAGTTGGGAGATATGGTACCACATTTGCCAGATCACGGCAAGTGCCGCAAATCCCATAGGGAATGAATGAGGCCGAATGCAGTGTTGCTGTAAGTGATCCGTTACGCGGCCGATGCAGAAAAACTGCCTGATCTGCTGCAAAAGGCGACTTTCACATCAGCGATTCTTGCCAAAGTCACTGCGGATAGTGTCATACTCACCAAAAGGGGAGGCAGCGCTAAAAGTGCCTAGGGCAGCAGAAACTCTAAATACGGCCCTGGGGGGCTACATTATATTCTGTGGGGGGTGGCATTACACTATATGGGGGGGCTGCATTATACCCTATGGGGTGCTACATTATATTCTATGGTGGGGACTGCGTCATACCTGAGAGGGTTGCATTATATTTTGTGGGGTGCTGCATTATATTCTATGAGAGGGGACTGCATTATATTTTATGAGGGGGCTACATTATATTCTGTGAGGGGGCTACCCCAACCCTTGCTACATTATTAAGACGTGAACTACCTTATATTATACCCTGATATTAGCGCTTTTTACCGCACAATTGGTGGTCTTGTATCTATTTCTATGTAGCTACATAGTGGGCCCCAAGAATGATTTTCTCTGGTGGGCCCAAGGTGCTCCAGTCCGACGCTGCCCACAAGATTCACCCCATCCCAGAATTCTGCCTGAGGACCACTCGATGTGAGGAGAGTGGTACCGTAGCAAAGGTATCCCCAACAGGACCTCATCAATTCCCTCAGGAATGACGAGCAGAGATATAATCTCCTGATGGGATGGCGACATGGACAGAGTAAAAGGGATGGTCTGGTGTGTTATCTGTGAGGGCAGTGTCGACCCATTCACCACTCATACCGTTACTGGTTGAGGTAGCATAGCCAGGGGTATTGCGTGATGTTGGGCGAAGGCAGAAGACATAAAATTGCCCTCCACCCCAGAATCCATGCAGAGCTCTACCGAGTTGGAGGATGAGCCTAACGTTATTGTCCCCTTAAAGGACAATTTGGAGGCAAACGTCGCCGTGTCTAGTGTACCTCCACCTACTACCACTAGACGCTGACGTTTCCTCGACCGCTGGGGACATCTGGTGGCAAGATGTCCTGACTGCTGGCAAACATGACAAACTTGGAGTGCACGAGCGGTCCGGGACTTAGATCCCGCTCGTGACACTTCCAGGGCCTCATGTGACTCAGGAGCCTGGACTGGAGATTCCAAAGGTTTGGCAAAGGTGGGAGCCAGCTGAAACTTTTGCCTACACTGGGCTCGCTCTAACCTCCGCTCGTGAAAACAGAGGTCAATACGAGTGGATACTGCTATTAATTTCTCCAGTGTGGCGGGAATCTCCCTAGTGGCCAGGGCTTCCTTAATGTGGTCAGACAGCCCCCTCCAAAATATAGGAATAAGGGCTTTATCCGACCACTCCAGCTCAGATGCTAGGGTGCGGAAGTGGACGGCAAAATGGCTGGCCAAGGACGAGCCCTAAGTCAATGCCAACAGTTGGAGCACCGTATCATGGGTGACACGAGGTCCTAAAAAGACCTGTTTCAGAGGGCTCAGGAATAACAAAGCACTCTGCACCACATGATCGCTACGCGCCCACAGCGGCGTAGCCCACTCTAACGCCCTGTCCGACAGGAGAGACACGATAAACCCCACCTTTGCCCACTCTGTAGGGAAACGAGAGGCCAGAAGCTCGAGATGTATAGAGCACTGACTCACGAAACCCCTACAAGACTTTCTATCACCAGAAATTTTTTCTGGTAGCGGGAGGCGAGATAGAGTCGGTACAGGGGTGGCAGTGGACAAGGTAGCTGCCGCCACGCTAGCAGCCTGAACAGCAACAGCAGTGACATCCACAGCTGAGGTTGAACGCTCTAGAGCCGCCAACCTTCCCTCCAACTGCTGGATGTACCGCTGTAAACGCTGATCATCCACCATTTACTAGCCAGACCTGGGAGCTAGTATTATGTTAGGACTGGCGGAGCGCACCAAGTTTAAGATGTAATGGTATTAGGTGCGTTCGCAGTCCGAGGTCCACCGTGCAGGTGAAAACCCTGCTGCTAGTAGAGACAGACTATATGGCGGTACAATGTGAATACACACATGGGTTAACTTCACCCTGTGTGAAGGAAGCGAACCCTGTTGCGTCACAGGGCCGCGGTACCGCACCAAGAGCGCAAGCAAGGAGTCTCAGAACTCAATCCCAAGACTCAGGATTTGAGTTCATAAAGACCTCATGCGCTCGACACCGCTACTGGGGTGTCAGAGAGACAGAAATAATATTATTTAAGAAGCACAAGAGTGCGTGCGGTGCCGCACTGGCGGACGCCACTAACCACCCAGGCTTGGGTCAGGAAAGCGCAGAGAAAGCACACGGCGCCGCACTTGCGGTCACAGCAATTAGACGCTGTAATGTGTGTAACGTGCTAATGGCTTGGACAGGCGCTAGATAGCTACCATCATTCGCGAACAGTCAACAACTCTAGGAATGAGAATGATTTAGGAGCTTTCATCCATCGACATACTTCCATCTACACACACACATTATCAAGTCATTACTAGCGCATGGCCGTGGAAGACTTAAATAGTTGCAGCACGTTTAGGAACTTCAGAGAAGGACCAATGGAGTTGCTGCAGTACCTGAGCATGTGACCCCAGATCTCCACTGAGAGATCTTGCCTTGGGCATGCTCAGAGTGCAAAGTAGGACTTAGACCTAGCACCTACAAGGACCTTCCAAGAAGGACCAATGACCTAGCTGCAGTGTCTGATCATGTGATCCTCGATCTTCACTGAGAGATCTTACTCTGGGCATGCTCAGAACGTGAAAAGCAGGACTTAGTCCCAAAAGCGTCTGCTCGCTACTGCCCAGCACTGACTTCAATGGCAGAAGCAGGAAGTGCAGCAGTAACTCTTAGCACAGAGTCAGTCTGAGCGAGATGCCGGGATCGATGTCTCTGCTGAGCAGGTTCCACTGCGGCAGGAGAAGAATGGGAGACCGCAGTGGAGACGGCCCGAGATTCCCCCTGTGCAGAGGCAGGAACTTGACCCCTAACATTGGGTATTCTAGAATATGTATGTAGGTTATTTATGAAGTTTTCAGAATAATGCAATTTATACACAGGATTCGGACATCCGGGAGCGATCCATTAGCGAATTGTGACTCAAATTCCACGCCAATTCGCGGCCGGACTGCGCCTGTCGCTGATTGTTCATGGCTGGCCGGGCATGACCAATCAGTGAAACCAGGGCCAGCTGCAGGTTTTTGAGGGCCCCGGGCGAAAGAGTCTCAGTGGCCCCCCTCTTTAACACATACCACGATTCATGATGCACAGATACAGCAGAGAAATATAGCACAGCCAAGTAGCATATAGCACAGCCACGTAGCATATAGTACAGGCCACGTAGTATATAGCACAGCCACGTAGTATATAACACAGCCACATAGTATATAGCACAGCCACGTAGTATATAGCACAGCCACATAGTATATAGCACAGCCCATGTAGTATATAACACAGCCCACGTAGCATATAGCATAGCCACATAGCATATAACAGCCCATGTAGCATATAACACAGCCCACATAGTATATAGCACAGCCACGTAGTATATAGCACAGCCACATAGTATATAGCACAGCCCACGTAGTATATAACACAGCCCACATAGTATATAGCACAGCCACGTAGTATATAGCACAGCCACATAGTATATAGCACAGCCCACGTAGTATATAGCACAGCCCACGTAGTATATAGCACAGCCACATAGTATATAGCACAGCACACGTAGTATACAGCACAGCTCATGCAGTATATAACACAGACACGTAGTATATAGCACAGCCACATAGTATATAGCACAGCTACGTATATTGAACAGCTACGTAGCATATAGCACAGCCCACGCAGTATATAGCACAGCCACGTAGTATATTGCCCAGCCACGTATATTGCACAGCTATGTAGTATATCGCACAGCCCACGTACTATATAGCACAGTTCACACAGTACATAACACAGCCCATGTAGTATATAGCACAGCCCACACAGTATATAGCACATCCACGTAGTATATTGCCCAGCCACATAATATATTGCACAGCCACGTAGTATATAGCACAGAGTCGTAGTATATAGCACAGCTCATGCAGTATATAACACAGCCCACATAATATATAACACAGCCCATGTAGTATATAGCACAGCTCACGCAGCATATAACACAGCAAAGTAGTATATTGCCTACCCATGTAATATATTGCACAGCTACGTAGTAGATAGCACAGCCCACGTAGTATATAGCACAGAGACGTAGTATATAACACAGCCCACGCAGTATATAACACAGCCCATGCAGTATATAACACAGCCCGCATAGTATCTAACACAGCCCACGTAGTATATAGCAATGTGGGCACCATATCCCTGTTAAAAAAATACTTAAAAAGGAGAAAAATACGAGCTGTACTAGGTATATATAAGAAATATATCAAAGTTTATTAAGAATACAGTTAATATTATACACATATATGTAAAGAACATACGTAAAATGACACGTGTGCAAGAACAACACACCAGGGTCATCAGGACCCACCACTAGCCCTCGTTTGTGGGTGCCTAACAATAGTTAACTCATAAGGTGCATGTGCAAGAAAATACTGTGGCACTGGTAAGTAGGTCTGCCAGATGAGATAGAAAAACCCCAAGTAAATAAATCCCCACAGCGGGGCAGTAAGAATTACAAGAAGGGTCGGCAGACACTTACCACTGGCAAGGGTGGGAGGGTCCTGGGCTGGGTGTGTAGAAAAAGCCCCCCGACGTGCGTTTCGCGTCCCTAATCAACCGCTTTCTCAAGGAAAGTGCTTAAAACGCTGATCAATAGGACCTTTAAAGGTCAAAGAGTGTGTCACATGGTGAAACCGGGCCAATCCAACTGGCTAGAAAGCGGCGCATGCGCATCGCGTACCGCAGGTCCTGGAAGTGCAGAGGAGCATCGCGCATTACTGCGCACACGCGGGGAGTACAAAGGATCCCCAGGCGTGCGAGCAAGGCAAAAAGACGCGCCGCCACATACCAGGGATCCCGGGCCGCGGCGCGCATGCGCACAACCACTGTATCACCAATGTATAGATAGAACACTAGTACATCACAGCCACAAATCAAAAATGCAGATTAATCAACATGGTGATATGGCGAGCATGTCCAGAGGTACAAATAATACACATACAGAGATAGTGGTCACATATGGGTATATTACACTTTTACAAGAAATTTATTTTTACATATTTCAAACAGTTCTATCTCCGCCAGATAGATCAAAGGTCCTCTGTCATATCCTCCATGATAATTTCAGTGGCGCAAACAGTATGGAATAGTGTCCCGATTCCAACATAGGATAGACCCATGTATTAAAGGTCCCACTGTTCGTCCAGAAGATCCTCCAAATTCTGGAGGGTCTCCCTCTCGGTCTCACTCATGGGTTCACATAAATTCTTTTTTTGATGTAATTTCTTCAGCAGCAGCTGGTGGGAGAACAGGTGCAGATCCTTTACAGCTGCTCTGCAGCCAATGTGTGACCATCCACGGCTGTGTCCGCGCCCCTCCTCGGCCTGGTCATGCCCCGAGGGCAGCAGTCTGCGCTCACCCGCTTTCCTGCCTTCCCCCGGAGGCCCACAGCATGCTCCGACACTACAGGAGGTGAAGGGCGGCCGGAGGGGGACGGGGAGGATGAGGGGAGCAGGAGACGTGCTGGGCGGTGACGGGAGGGAGGACGGGCGGGTTGGCAGCGGCTTCTTCCTCACGGTTTCCTCTCTCTGCTGCTCGGCCGGTAATAATCCCACTTCCTCGGTTGGATGTGGTGTCCGGAGCCCGCACTGCCGCCGACGACTAAAAGCGGAAAAAAACCCCCACACACTACGCCGTCCCCTCAGATCCCCACAGCCACCGAGCAGAGCTGGGTGCGAATATAGTATATAGCACAGCTCACGCAGCATATAACACAGCCACGTAGTATATTGCCTACCCATGTAATATATTGCACAGCCACGTAGTATATAGCACAGCCCACGTAGTATATAGCACAGAGACGTAGTATATAACACAGCCCATGCAGTATATAACACAGCCCATGCAGTATATAACACAGCCTGCAAAGTATCTAACACAGCCCATGTAGTATATAGCAATGTGGGCACCATATCCCTGTTAAAAAAAGAATTAAAATAAAAAATAGTTATATACTCACCTTCCGGCGGCCCCGGATTCAGGCCAGGCGTTTAGCGATGCTCCTCGTGACGCTCTGGTCCCAAGAATGCATTGCGAGACCGCTACGTTATCATCACGCGAGACCGCAATGCATGGACCGAAGATTCGCGAGGAGCGGGAAAGGCGCCAGAAGGTGAGAATATATTGATTTTTAATTTTTTTTAAATTATTTTTAGCATTAGATCTTTTTACTATTGATGCTGCGGGATGTCTACTAGGGGGACGAGGTCACCTACACCCGGCACTTTGGGGAGAGGGGGTGGTTCGCCCTGAATGTACGCAAGCGGCCAGTCCCCATGACATCGCCAGACAAAGTGGCGGAGAAGCCGTCCCCCGTGGCGAGGGTGCCCCCTTGTGACCGGACCACGACCATCAATAAGACTACTGTAGTGACCCCCACGTGCACCATCGTGAAAACCACTACCTGTACCGTGGACACTACCACTACGGTGGTGGCAGAAAGCCCAGCCTCGGGAGTGGTTGGTACCTCGGCTGCAAGGAGGTTCAGAACCATTGCCACACAGATTCCGGACTGGAGCCCGGGATCTCCTGTGACCACACCGAGTGCACGCGAGTACCCGGCGGGGTGGCCCCGCCCACTGCTGCTGGTGGAGTTGTCACAACCACCAACGTCGCAGAAATAAACCTCAAAGAACCGAGTATGTACATAGTTGTTTAACTGTTTCCTGTTTTGCTGCTTTGAACCCGTCCAGGGTTAGTTCTTAAAGGGATCCCTTTGTTGACCCGGGATCCCTGTTGTTTTCATTTCTTTTTCTATTTTTGCACAAGTTCATCATTGTTTAAAAGACTGCTGGATCATGAACAGTGAATGATTCCAAAACTGCTTTGTATATAGTTTGCACCTTCTTAAAGGTGCTCCCTACTGGTTTTACAAAAGAAAGAAGACTTTGCAAAGATAATGCTTCTGGACATGACGCAGAAGGTCTTGCTTTCATTGGACTTGCAAATGGAGAGAATCTGCACTACCTCATAGAGACTTGGTTCCCTCTTAAAGGGAATGTTCACCTGTTGCCTTAAGAAAAGTTAAAATGTTCATAATGTTGACATTTAGAATAGTTTGATAATGTTGATAAAGATTGAGGACAGGAAAGATTGAAAGTGAACCCGTAGGGGTTAGAGAGAGAGTCCTCCTGAGAACCGTAGAACGACAGTTGGTTGCTGAAAGAGAGACAATGACAGTAGGCCCAGCCCAGGAGCTAGGCGGTCCTGCATTGGTGACGCTAGAAAGAAGAGAAAGAAAAAGTTGAGTTATTTCATAGTATTTTATAGTAGGCCTTTAGTGGGTTTAGCTTACATGCCCTTAAAGGAAAAGTTAAATTATTGTTCAGGATTTGCACTTAGTAGAATACCCGGCAGGGTACTAGAGACACGAAGCGAACGATATTGTGGAACAGTGAGAAACAAGATCAAGCACAAAGGAGAGCCAGTAGGAGTCGTGCCGTGAGACCGAGGCAACATCCTACTGAGGCGCGTTGCCGGTGGCCGGAACACCGCAGGAGTAACTGACTACGCTTTACTTCAAACTCCGCAGGACAGTTAATTATAGGTTGGCTGTCTCATCTAAACACCTACGAAGACATAGGGGGCAACTGTGGGAGAGGGACGTCTCTAGGGTCCCGGAAGAACTCCAGGCCTTCACGTCATACGGGTGCGTCCTAGCCATAACATACCTGGGGGACGTTGAACTAGAAACATCTGGAACAAATTAGAAAGAACGAACGAATGAGAACAGAAGTTGTGAGGACTATTGTGAATTCTGCTTTTGGGCTCCCTCCGGTGGTTGTAGGTGGTAATGCAGTTGTCCCTGGGCTGCAGTCCTGGACAGGTGTTTCTGCTGATTGCAATTCTGACTGGGGTATTTAGGTTTGCAGGACTCATTAGTTCTTGCCAGTTGTCAATGTTTCTTGGGAAGTGTTGGATCTGTCTGGCTTCTCCTGCTTAGCTGCCAATTCAGCAAAGATAAGTGTATGTTTCTTTTTCTATGGCACACAAGCTGTGTGCTTGTTTTTTTTATTGTATTCCTGCTCTGGGTGTAAGAGTCTCTGGAGTTGCAGATATACGTTCCACGTCTTTAGTTAGATGGAGGAATTTTTGTATAATCTGCTGTGGATATTTTTGGAAGGGTTTTAATACTGACCGCACAGCACTCTGTCCTATCCTTTCCTATTTTAGCTAGAGTGGCCTCTTGTGCTAAATCCTGTTTTTCTGCCTGTGTGTGTCTTTCCTCTCCTACTCACAGCCAATATTTGTGGGGGGCTGCCTATCCTTTGGGGTTCTGCTCTGAGGCAAGGTAGTATTCCTATTTCCATCTATAGGGGTATTTAGTCCTTCGGCTGTGACGAGGTGTCTAGGGTTTGTTAGGTACACCCCACGGCTACTTCTAGTGCGGTGTTAAGATCAGGATTTGCGGTCAGTATAGTTACCACCTACTCCAGTGAAGTTTTCATGCTGCTCCAAGGTCACCGGATCATAACAGAGGACTATTCCGAATGCTCAGCAGGGTAGCAGTGCAACACACAGGCGCTATTGGTAGGCAACGATTTCCACCTGCAAAGGGAATTCTGGATGTGCCCATCGGACCGGCCGGTCTCAGATAGCCCTGTTAACTGTGCTCTGGATTGAGGATCCTGAAGTCTTCAGTAAAGAGGTAAAGAGACTGCAACCTTGTGTCCTCGTTATTGACTGCACCTCACACCATCACCATCCACCTTACTGGGAAGTCCTGGGGACATACTTCACCTGTGGGAAGGTATACCATCTAGCTACCATTCCATCACCCCAGCGGACCCCACAGCAGCGTCGGTCACCCTGACCGAACACCACAGGTGGCGTCACGAAACCTTGACAGACTCTTATCCCCTTTTATTGGACGCCCCTTAGCAGGGTCGCGGACCGGGTCCAGCCACCGTGACAACCTCAGAACCGAACCAGAGAGGCCCGGTACCGAGAACTTGTGGCCCTGTGTCTGGGGGCGCTCCAAAATTCCCCCCCTAGAAAATATTAGTGCCCTGTGCTAGTGCCCTCCACATTTTGTCCCTAGAAAGTAATAATACCCGTATGCAACTTTGAAGGTCACAATACTCTGCCCCTATAACAATAATGCTTCAGTGCCCACTTAACATTTAATAATGTCCCCTATGTCCCCCCTATGTATAACTCAACTATAGACAGTATGTTGGGCCCACAGCTTTCCTATACACAATATAATGCCCCTACAGCTCCCCTAAACACAGTATGGTGATCCCACTGCTCCCCTATACACCGTATGATAATAATCTATATAGCGCCAACACATTTCACAGCGCTTTACAATTTTGCAGACATTATGATGATGTCCCCACTGCTCCCATATACACAGTATGATGAGCCCACAGCTCCCCCATACACAGTCTTATGCTGACAGAGCTCCACTATAAAAAGAATAATATCCCACAGAGCTCCCCTATATACAGTATAATGGGGAAACAGCTCCCCTCTGCATAGTATAATACCTCCACAGCTCCCCTATACACAACATGGTGGGCTCACAGCTTCCATATATACAGTATGATGTCCTCCACAGCTCTCCTGTACACAGTATAATGGGCTAACCATTCCCTTATACACAGTATACTGCCCCCACAGCTTCCCTATACACAGTATGGTAGGCCCACTGGTCCTTTATACACAGTATGATGGGCCCACAGCTCCCGTATATACAGTATGATGTCCAGCAGAGTTCCCCTATACATAGAATGATATTCCCACTGCAGTGGCAGTGGCTCCCAGTGGGCCCTTTCATGTGACAGGGCCCGGGGCAACAGTCACCTCTGCCCCCTCAGTAGCTGCGCTACTGCTCCATACATATGAAGCTTTTGGAGCATGCCATTTTTTCTGTCTTGCTTGTATTGAATCTAATAGGAAAATCTTTATGACTTGGCAAGAATTATGGAGGTTCAGTAGAGCGTTTATGTCAACCCTTTTAAGTGGGTAGTCATGTTCAGCGGCACTGGACAGTAGTGACATAACTTGAAGTTCAGTGCAAAATCTTCAACAGGATTCCCAACTATCAAGGCTCTTTAATACTATTAATCTTTGTATAAGGGCCAAAGAGACCCCCTCCCTGCACTCAAGGACCAAGGTACAACTACAACCCCTCCTCTCACTATAGTTACTAACCTACTGAACAGAGTTTAGCATAATGACTTGTAAAGTTTCTCATCTCCTACAGTGGGGAAAAAAGTATTTAGTCAGCCACCAATTGTGCAAGTTCTTCCGCTTAAAAAGATGAGAGAGGCCTGTAATTGACATCATAGGTAGACCACAACTATGAGAGTCAAAATGCGAAAACAAATCCAGAAAATTACATTGTCTGATTTGGCAAGATTTTTTTTTGCAAATTATGGTGGAAAATAAGTATTTGGTCACTAACAAACAATCTCAATATTTTGTTATATATCCTTTGTTGGCAATGACAGAGGTCAAAGATTTTCTGTAAGTCTCCACAAGGTTAGCACACAATGTTGGTGGTATGTTGGTCCATTCCTCCATGCCGATCTCCTCTAGAGCAGTGATGTTTGGGGCCTGTCGCTGGGCAACACGGACTTTCAACTCCCTCCAAAGGTTTTCTATGGGGTTGAGATCTGGAGGCTGACTATGCCACTTCAGGACCTTCATATGCTTCTTATGAAGCCACTCCTTTGTTGCCCTAGTGGTGTGCTTGGAATTATTATCATGCTGAAAGACCCATCCACATTTCATCTTCAGTGCCCTTGCTGATGGAAGGAGGTTTGCGCTCAAAATCTCAAGATACATGGCCTCATTCATTTTTTCATGTACACGGAGCAGTTGTCCTGGTCCCTTTGCACAGAAGCAGCCCCAAAGCATGATGTTGCCACCCCCATGCTTCATAGTAGGTATGGTGTTCTTTGGATGCAACTCATCATTCTGTCTCCTCCAAACATGATTATTTTTGCTTCTACCAAACAGTTCTACTTTGGTTTTATCAGACCATATGACATTCTCCCAATACACTTCTGGATAATCCAAATGCTCTCTAGCAAATTTCAGACGGGCCTGGGCATGTACTGGCTTAAGCAGGGGGACATGTCTGACACTACAGGATCTGAGTCCCTGGTGGCGCAGTGTGTTATAGATGGTAGCCTTTGTTACGGTGGTCCAAGCTCTATGCAGGTCATTCACAAGGTCCCCCCATGTGGTTCTGGGATTTTTGCACACCGTTCTTGAGATCTTGCATGAAGCCCCAGATCGAAGGAGATTATCAGTGGTCTTGTATGTCTTCCATTTTCTTATTATTGCTCCCACAGTTGATTTCATCACAGCAAGCATCTTGCCTACTGCAGATTCAGTCTTCCCAGCATGGCTCAGGGCTATAATTTTGTTTCTGGTGTCCTTCGACAGCTCTTTAGTCTTCACAATAGTGGAGTTTGGAGTGTGACTGAGATTGTGGACAGGTGTCTTTTATACTGATAGCAAGTTCAAACAGGTGCCATTGCTACACCTAATGAGTAAAGAACATAGGAGCCTCTTAAAGAAGAAGTTACAGGTATGTAAGAGCCAGAAATCTTGCATATTTTTAGGTAACCAAATTCTAATTTTCCAAAATAAATCTTGCCATATCAGGTTAGGTTATTTTCTGGATTTGTTTTCTCATTTTGACTCTCATAGTTGTGCGCTACTTATGATGTTAATTACAGGCCTCTCTCATCTTTTTAAATGATAACGTTTCTGAAGACCCTAGTGAGGGGAGCATTTACCCCCTCGCTCCTCCTCTCTCACAAGGAATTGCAGTAGCAAAAAGGACTAAAAATCCATAAATCTCTTTTAGAAGTAGAATTACACAGTTTAAAATATGGGAAATGAGAAAGATTGAGATGTTTACATTGGAGAGCAAGCAAAGTGGCAAATCTGATTAAAATTCCATTTGAAGCCCAGACTCCAAGTAGTGGCCAGGTGACTGAATGATAATATCTTTTGTAAAAGAATGAGATTTATAGAATGGACAGGTAATCGGAATTGTCTTTCCAGAGGGTTGGCTAACAAGAGAGACATGGGTTTACACATAAATAGAGAAGTGAAAAAGCCTCTTTTGTCCACAGGAAATAGATTGTTCCCTTTAGGGGAAATGTTATAAATGGACCGTAGACTGATGTCTCCGACATTATGAATATTGGGGCTTCTATAGATCCGATAGTCATAGGGCATACATTTTCAGCTTTAGGATGAATCGGGGAAGAAGATGCATATTTTTTCATAACTGTAAACCATGCCTATAAGCCACAAATCAATAGTGGACAGATCATTGACAACAGCCATGTCATTGTCCTCTTGGTAATGGTAAAATCACAATAAATAATATGGTGGCAATCTCAAACTTCTGCATTTATCAGGAGTAAAGTAATTATATAAGTTGGGAATTTCATAAAATTCTTAAGGACTGAGGACATCCCACAACCCGGCCCACGTGAGGTCATCACGAGGAGATGTATGGATGAAACTGAGGTGCTGATCAAAGATCAAGGCAAAATATAATCTGTGTTCAATGCTGAGGAAGATGCATACCAGTGTAGGCTTGATTCCATTAACCAGACATTTTCAATCAGTAGTAAGTTCTTTGGTTAATCCTGTTATATTTTATGTAATTGTATATGCTGTATTGCTTTGTCCCCTTTGTAAAATCTTTTGTATATTTTTTATAAACACTGCCTATTGTACTGGATTAAATATAAAATGTTCCTTTTGTTCTGTAACCCACACCTCAAAGCCATATACTACCAGAACCAGGCCTCCAGTCAGCCTCTATAAAACACAACTAGTGAGTGAGTAGTCTGGGTTATTGTGGAGTTTGCAGTGACTGTATCAAGAGTAAATACATATATTCCATGCTTCTGGAATCAGAGGTGTATATACCATATGCTCACTACAGTTTCCTGATAACCGGCCTATTAGTGCAAACAGCCTGCGGCTTCCTCCATAAATCATCAGTCAATTGCGTAATTGTCTGGATTATAGAGGGCAGCAGAGAGCTGTTCGCTCCAAAGATAACAGTGGGTGGATCTTCGCGACCTCTCAGGCTGCAATCTTTGACAGCGTGGATTTGGTGTTTATCCTAATCCTCTCTCTTTTGGTCTACGCCTACTACTAATCCTTTGATTTCCACTCTATTGATTTGTGAGTGTATTTGTATGATTGTAGTTTTCATTTATCTCTGTCTGTTTACCCCTGTCAGGTTACTGATTTACAATACACTTCGGCCTCATACTTCCCTGAGTGGGGGAGGGAACAGATAAGGATAAAGTTAGGAGCATAGCAAGGTACGAGACCCCGGCGTCTCCACCATCCAAGGTAATCTGGGGTAACAGGGATTGCGTAGGGTACCCCTAGTTCGAGAGATTTGATAGGTGCCTACAGTCCCTTGTCAATACATGACACCTTATAAATAGCATTTTGATTGATTGCCAGGTCATTAGCAGTCTGTTTACACTGCAAGATTTTTTGGAAGCAATAATTCAATTTAGAACTCATCAACAATAGATGGCATCAAATATTATTTTTTTTTAGCTACATATAGAGAGTTTTGCCCAGAGTTCGCTAACCTATAGTATGACTCAAAGGAGGAAGAATAGCCTAAAACAAGCCTGAATCTTCATAATATGAGCACTGCGCGCTGTGAGGATTCTCCAATGTCGGTGGGCTCTTGACCACAAGTATGAAATTTTCATACATTCAGTCACATGCGGACTAGACTTGTGCGGCCTTTGTCAATGCAAGTGAACTCAAGAAGGCCAGATAAGTCTAGTTGGAATGTGGCATGAAGTATGCAAATGCCGGTAATGGAGAAAACTCACAATGTGCAGAGTGTGCGATGTAAGTGCAGCACCCCAGAGATCTGGTCGTTGCAGTATAACACTCCGGCCTCTAAGGGGAGTGATGGTACGTCTGATGGCACTGAAGGAATTCTACTGACCAGGTATCACCAGCACACATTACACTTCACACTCCGGCCACTAGGGGGAGCAAAAGGCTTTATTTATTGGGCCACTCCTCACACTGGTAAAACTAGGGGTTGGATAGGAAGTTAGTGAGAAGCTGACTGGGTTGGATTCAGGCAACATCCCGTGGCAGGGGGTGTTGCAGGGAGAAGACACTGGGGGGTCCCTGTCAGGCGTGGGAACCTGGCAGGTGCCTAGCGAACAGAGCAGAACGTAACGGAACCGCGCCTGCACACCCCGCGGCGGTATCCTAAGAGAGAGACACGAAGGGAAGGATATTAAGGAACAGTGAGAAACGAGATCAAGCACAAAGGAGAACCAGTAGGAGTCGTGCCGTGAGACCGAGGCAACATCCTACTGAGGTGCGTAGCCGGTGGCCGGAACACCGCGGGAGTAACTGACTCTAGGCCTTACTTCGAACTCCGCAGGACAGTTAATTATAGGTTGGCTGTCTACCTTAAATTTCCTACGAAGACATAGGGGGCAACGCGTGGAGAGGGGCGTCTCTAGGGTCCCGGGAGAGCTCCGAGCCTTCCCGTCATACGGGTGCGTCCTAGCCATAACATACTGGGGGACGAGAAACTAGTAACATCTGGAACAAGCGAGAGAGAATTAGAAAGAACGAACGAATGAGAACAGCAGTTGTGAGGACTATTCCGAATGCTCAGCAGGGTAGCACTACAACACAGAGGCGCTAGTGGTAGGCACTGATTTCCACCTGCAAAGTGAACTCTGGATGTGCCCATTGGACCGGCCGGTCTCAGATAGCCCTGTTAAGTGTGCTCTGGATTGAGGATCCTGAAGTCTTCAGTAAAGAGGTAAAGAGACTGCAACCTTGTGTCCTCGTTATTGACTGCATCTCACACAATCACCATCCACCTTACTGGGAAGCCCTGGGGACATACTTCACCTGTGGGAAGGTATACCATCTAGCTACCATTCCATCACCCCAGCGGACCCCACAGCAGCGTCGGTCACCCTGACCGAACACCACAGGTGGCGTCACGAAACCTTGACAGACTCTTATCCCCTTTTATTGGACGCCCCTTAGCAGGGTCGCGGACGGGGTCTAGCCACCGTGACAACCTCAGAACCGAATCAGAGAGGCCCGGTACCGAGAACTCATGGCCCTGTGTCTGGGGGCGCTCCATAAGCATTCACAAGTCTGAAGTAACATAGAGTAGTACAACCGTCCTGAGAGGTCCCCTTTAACAATAGACTCGTATTTGGTCTATAATATCTGCACTTTGTATTACGAGTGAGAACATTTCACTCTACCAATTCAATTATGCCTAATATAGAAATGCATCAAATTCATAAACTTGGCTTTGAGCTTTTGGAAAAACTCACTTTCTACAATGGACTTTAAAGAGATGTAAATTTCGAGACACTTGACAGATCCTTTCAATATATATAGCTGTAGGTTGTAATATTAAAAGTGACCTTTACATACAAAGACGGATTTTCCAAAGCGCTCGCTGTTGTAATTTGTCGCTATTCTACTCTTTAGGATACAATATCTCCTTTGAACTCACAAAAAATCCGATGCTAATGATAAGGCATCTTTAAACGACTGATGAAAAAAAAGGAAGCAAAATTTTTTTTTTTTTGAATAGCAACAAGGTGAACAAATGCTAATTCAGCTGCAAAATATGTATGCATTAAATAGAATGTGTCATAAAAAATGACTTATGATTTCTATCAGGCTTTTTTTATTCAACATTTTCATTATTATTCATTTATTCAACATTATTGTGATTGGTGAACCCTGTGTAGTCAGCTGTGTATAGATGGGTGAGCTGTCATTATAATCCTGGCTGTGAAGATACGAAACCTGCTGAAAACTCTTCCTGAAAGGACCGGAAGTGCAAGTTTAATTTAGCCCCAGTGGCCAGTGTGAAAAAGGCAAGAGTGCTGTTTTTTTTTCGTTTAAAGAAAGATCGTGATATGAAAAAAGAACAAATTGGCAAAAAAGTCTTAAAGATACAAGTAATGCAAAAACCTGATTTAAACAATAAGTGATTACTCATTTTCAGATGGCACATTCTTCCTTTAGAATGGTGTGAAAAATTGAGGATTATCACAGTGCCAAATGGCAAAATCTTCATCAGGAGGAACTGTCTCTTAATCTTTTAACAAATAGTATTTTGGTAATCTTCTATAAAGTGGAAAGTGGAGTGGATTTTACTTGTTAAAGGTAAACAGAGCTGATACATACTGCCCAATCCAGGGGCAGAATGTTTCAGGCACTGGCTGTACAATCTCAGCCACGTATGTTTGACTTTCAGAGAAAAAGATGCTTTAATGGCTGCCGAGGACTGATCCGCATAGAAGACTAGTTGGAAAGTCTTGACCTTGGCAGTTTCTCCCTGCCTGCTCCCCTTTAGTGACAGGTCTCTCCCATGTATAGGAAGAAACCTGTCACTCCAGGTGAGCAGATGGTGAGAACCCACCAGGAACCCACCTATCCGACTCGTCATCCATGCAACTCCGTCCCCGGCGGATATTAAACTGTGTTTTTCTCTGAAATTGCAGAATTTCGTATATCTGGCTGAGATCATGCAATCAGTGTGGATCAGGAAGAGCTTTCCCTCTCTCCTCCGCTTTCATTAGCCGCCAGCACGTGCTGGATACTGGACTGTGACGTGTGGTGAAACTCTGCCCACAGCCCAGTCAATAAGCAGGGGTGTGCGGCGAATGGGTCACGCAAGGGTGATGCAAGTGATTTTGGAACTTGACATCAGTAGCAGCAGCTGCCGCCAGGGGCACATGATACCGAGAGAGAGGTCAATGATAGCGCCGTTCACAGGCGCAGATGACAGCAAAAGGTATTTCCCTTTTAAGTCAAAATTAATTTTGTCGCCTTTATTAGTACATAAAGGCAACCCATTGAAGATAAGCTGCAGCAGACAGAAATCATTCCCATCACCACATTACCTGTGCTACACTTTATCAGTATTCTCTTTATCCTGTAAGTTTATACTTGCCAACTTTTCATTGATGTCTGGGAGACCTCCCATACTCTGGAAAGGCTTGGCAAATCTCCTTGCTTAGGAAACCTAAAGCTCAGCGGTATTGTTTCTCCTTGATGAGTTCCCGATGGTGTAAGTAGCCTTACAGGCAATGAACCCTGGGAAAAAATAGCTTGTTGTAAAAATTTCACTGAGTTTGAGCTTATTAGGATGCCACGGTTGTAGAAAGTCAGATCAGGACAAATCTTCCTATTTATATACTTCACAATCAACTTTAATGCCTGGCGCCACGATTGCAGCTATGTATATTTTTCTTGAAGATTCGGCCAGATACTTTTCAGGAGACTAGATGAAACTAGAACGGCACCACCCCCAAACAGCTTTTCTCAGCGCTGCATCGTGAGACTTTTTCCTCACAGTGCTAGCGGTGATCTCACTGAGGTCACCGCAGTTCACCGGCCTTGCTCATAGCAAATTGAGCTGTGAACGCAGCCTGAGTGACGTGCGGTAACCTCGGCGTCACCGCTAGTAACTGATGCAGCAGCTCATTCTCCTGCTGTTTTCAGTCTGGATAGTTGCATCTTGGCACCATCCAGGTTGAAAACCAATTATCGCAGTCATGGATTACATCGTGGGACAGTATGTCGGACAGGTGACAGATGTTGTTTTTTATTTTTTTTACAGGAGACCAGGGCTTCAATGGAATGAGCTTTATGTGAGTATTTTTGTAGTTTAATATTTTCTGTGTTATTTTTACAGGGGACCAGAATTTCAATGGAATGGGCATAAGGTGAGTATTACTGTGATTGTTATTGTTAACAAACCAAGCATGATAAAGCTGACAGCTGAGGCTTGCAGCTCCCAGCTGCCAGTTTTGCCATGCTGTTTATCAAAAATAGAAAGACCCAACGACATTTATTCTATTTATTTATAGAGCAGGCACCGGGTGATGAATACACCTAATAGCCGTGCCTGCTCTCACTGTTATTAGCAGAAGCAGGCGTATGTTGATCGGAGCAGTACTCACATCAGTCGACACCTCTGTGACCAGAGGTAAACTTTTACTGCTGGCGCTCTGACTGGTGGTAATGATCTTATTGCCTGGTGTTTCTCATACTGCCATGCAGATAACAGCGTGGGAAACACCTGATGTTTGGGATGCCGAACCCAAACAGTAACACGCATTTCCTGGAGACGTCCGTGTTTGGGGTCCATACCCAGCAGTAGGTGTTCGATACGGACCTCACACTTTACTGTTCGGGTTCACTCATTGCTAGTCATAACGTCATTGTGTCGGCGCCGGCTGAGGCACGTCACAGAAAAGACGACAGAAGCTGTAGTGTATGGGAGCCAGAAGTATGAACAATAGATACCAAATGAATAATCCAAATGGCAAGATATAAGCAATATCCAAGGACAAGATCAAGGTTAGGAGTGGAGATCAGAATCACAATGCACAGGAACAGATGTCAAGCAAAGGTTAATACACGGATCTGTAGACAAGGCATGGCAGAGAGATTCAAACATGGTTTTGATTGGAGATGGAGGTGTCTATTGTTTTAGCAACTGAAGATGGTAGGTTTTTGAAGCCAATGATGGTATTTGAGCACCATTTTTCTCCCTTTTCCATACAACTATATAAATAACTAGCTGAAGAGCCCGGCGTTGCCTGGGCATAGTAAATATCTGTGGTTAGTTATAGCACCTCACTTCTCTTATTTTCCCATCACGCCTCTCATTTTCCCAATCACATCTTTCATTTTCCCCCTCACATCTTTCATTTTCTCCCTCACACCTCTCATTTTCTCCCTCACTCCTCTCATTCCCCCCTAACACTTGTCATTTCGACCTCACATCTGTCATTTTCCGATCACTCCACTATTTTCCCTCACTCCTCTCATTTTGCACTCACACCTTTTCATTTTCACCTCACAACTCTCATTTTCACCTCAGTATATACATATTTGTCATCTCCCTTATATATAGTATACACCTGTATGTCATCTCCTGTATATAGTATATACCTGTATGTCATCCCACCTGTATATAGTATATACCTGCTGTGTGTCATCTCCCCTGTATATAGTATATACCTGTATGTCATCTCCTATATATAGTATATACCTGTATGTCATCTCCTCCTATATATAGTATATACCTGTATGTCATCTCCTCCTATATATAGTATATACCTGTATGTCATCTCCTCCTCTATATAGTATATACCTGTGTGTCATCTCCCCTGTATATAGTATATACCTGTGTGTCATCTCCTCCTGTATTAGACCTCGTTCACACGTTGTTTACTCAGTATTTTTACCTCAGTATTTGTAAGCTAAATTGGCAGCCTGATAAATCCCCAGCTAACAGGAAGCCCTCCCCCTGGCAGTATATATTAGCTCACACATACACATAATAGACAGGTCATGTGACTGACAGCTGCTGTATTTCCTATATGGTACATTTGTTGCTCTTGTAGTTTGTCTGCTTAATAATCAGATTTTTATTTTTGAAGGATAATACCAGACTTGTGTGTGTTTTAGGGCGAGTTTTGTTTGTCAAGTTGTGTGTGTTGAGTTGCGTGTGGCGACATGCATGTAGCGACTTTTGTGAGATGAGTTTTGTGTGGCAACATGCGTGTAGCAACTTTTTGTGTGTCGAGTTGCATGTGACAGGTTAGTGCAGCAAGTTGTGTGCAGCAAGTTTTGCGCATGGCGAGTTTTTGCACGTGGCGAGTTTTATGTGTGGTGCCTTTTGAGTATGTGCAAGTTTTGTGTGAGGCAACTTTTGCATGTGTTGCAACTTTTGTGCATGTGGCAATTTTTGCGCGTGTGCAAGTTTTGTGTGTGGTGAGTTTTCCATGAGGTGAGTTTTGCACTTATGGCGAGTTTTGCGTGAGCCTAGTTTTTGCATGTGGTGAGTTTTGCGCATGGCGAGTTTTGAGCGGCGACTTTTGTGTTTCGACTTTTATGTGGCGAGGTTGGTGTATGTGTGGTGAAATGTGTGCTGAGGGTAATATGTGTTCAAGCATGTGGTAGTGTGTGGCGCATTTTGTGTGTGTTCATATCCCCGTGTGTGGTGAGTATCCCATGTCGGGGCCCCACCTTAGCAACTGTCCGCTATATACTCTTTGGCGCCATCGCTCTCATTCTTTAAGTCCCCCTTGTTCACATCTGGCAGCTGTCAATTTGCCTCCAACACTTTTCCTTTCACTTTTCCCCATTATGTAGAGAGGGGCAAAATTGTTTGGTGAATTGGAAAGCGCGGAGTTAAATTTCACCTCACAACATAACCTATGACGCTCTCGGGGGCCAGATGTGTGACTGTGTAAAATTTTGTGGCTGTAGCTGCGACCCCTCCAACACTTTTCCTTTCACTTTTTTCCCCATTATGTAGATAGGGGCAAAATTGTTTGGTGAATTGGAAAGCGCAGGGTTAAAATTTCACCTCACAATATAGCCTATGACGCTCTCGGGGTCCAGACGTGTGACCGTGCAAAATTTGGTGGCTGTAGCTGCGACGGTGCAGATGCCAATCCCGGACATACATACACACATACACACACACATACACACATTCAGCTTTATATATTAGACTAGCTGAAGAGCCCGGCGTTGCCTGGGCATAGTAAATATCAGTGGTTAGTTATAGCACCTCACGTCTCTTATTTTCCCATCATGCCTCTCATTTTCTCCCTTACACCTCTCATTTTCTCCCTTACACCTCTTATTTTCCCCCTCACACCTCTCATTTCCCTCTAACACTTGTCATTTCGACCTCACATCTGTCATTTTCCGATCACTTCACTATTTTCCTCACTCCTCTCATTTTGCACTCACACCTTTTCATTTTCACCTCACACCCCTCATTTTCACCTCAGTATATATATGTTTGTCATCTCCCTTATATATAGTATACACCTATGTCTTCTCTTGTATATAGTATATACCTGTATGTCATCTCCTCTGTAAATAGTATATACCTGCTGTGCGTCATCTCCTCCTGTGTATATATATATATATATATATATATATATACACACCTGTATGTCATCTCTTCTGTATATACTATATACCTGTATGTCATCTCCTCCTATATATAGTATATACCTGTATGTCATCTCCTGTATATAGTATATACCTGTATGTCATCTCCACTGTATATAGTATATACCTGCTGTATGTCATCTCCTCCACTATATACCTATACCGCGTTCACTCGTTATTTGCTCAGTATTTTTACCTCAGTATTTGTAAGCTAAATTGGCAGCCTGATAAATCCCCAGTCAACAGGAAGCCCTCCCCCTGGCAGTATATATTAGCTCACACATACACATAATAGACAGGTCATGTGACTGACAGCTGCCGTATTTCCTATATGGTACATTTTTTGCTCTTGTAGTTTGTCTGCTTATTAATCAGATTTTTATTTTTGAAGAATAATACCAGACTTGTGTGTGTTTTAGGGCGTTTCATGTGTCAAGTTGTGTGTGTTGAGTTGCGTGTGGCGACATGCATGTAGCGAATTTTGTGAGATGAGTTTTGTGTGGCGACATGCGTGTAGCAACTTTTTGTGTGTTGAGTTGCATGTGACATGCTAGTGTAGCAAGTTGTGTGCAGCAAGTTTTACGCATGGCGAGTTTTGCGCGTGGCGAGCTTTATGTGTGGTGCATTATGAGTATGTGCAAGTTTTGTGTGAGGCAACTTTTACATGTGTTGCAAATTTTTTGTGCATGTGGCAATTTTTCCGCGTGTGCAAGTTTTGCGTGTGGCGAGTTTTCCATGAGGTGAGTTTTGCACGTGTGGCGAGTTTAGCGTGAGCCTAGTTTTGTATGTGGCGAGTTTTGCGCGTGGCGAGTTTTGAGCGGCGATTTTTGTGTTTCGACTTTTATATGGCGAGGTTGGTGTATGTGTGGTGAAATGTGTGCTGAGGGTGGTATATGTTTTCAAGCACGTGGTAGTGTGTGGTGCATTTTGGGTGTGTGTTCATATCCCCGTGTGTGGTGAGTATCCCATGTCGGGGCCCCACCTTAGCAACTGTACGGTATATACTCTTTGGCGCCATCGCTCTCACTCTTTAAGTCCCCCTTGTTCACATCTGGCAGCTGTCAATTTGCCTCCAACACTTTTCCTTTCACTTTTTCCCCATTATGCAGATAGGAGCAAAATAGTTTGGTGAATTGGAAAGCGCGGGGTTAAAATTTCGCCTCACAACATAGCCTATGACACTCTTAGGGTCCAGACGTGTGACTGTGCAAAATTTTGTGGCTGTAGCGGCGACGGTGCAGATGCCAATCCCGGACATACATACATACATACACACATACACACATACACACATACACACATTCAGCTTTATATAGTAGATATACTTTTGTTACTAAAATAATTGACTTTTCATACATTTACCCTATAAACTTTATTGTTTTTCCTTTTACACGATGTACAATTCAAGCTATAAATATCATGTTACATGTTACGGCCCATCCATACCCGCCGATACAATTAATAATGTGAATTTAGCCTTCGTTCCGGTACTTAAACCTGCTGGATCACCTGCTGTGTTCACAGTCTTCTGAATACTTCCCTGTAAAGGCCTGACCTACTTTTGATCCATTTAATATACTGTATGCTAAATTTGCTCTTTCTTTCTCTCTCTCTGGCCGGAGGCATTATCTTCCCTGTATAATAAACCTTATCTGTCATTTATCAGCCCATACTTTCAATACAATATGGCCGATTGCTTCTGCAATTATATCTTCTTGGATTACAAAAGGCGCTGAAATTAGTTTATAACTGGAGTATGTTATTTGAATGCGATTCTTTTTGCGCCGGGCGAGTATGTGCTTTCAGAATGTAATGTGCAAGCATCTTTAAAAATAATGAAGGTTCTGAGGATTTCTTGAAGTGATTAAAAATCGGTTTTATTATTAATATACTCTAAAACTACATAGAAGTATAGATGGATACTTTGGTAGGATGGTTGTCAGAGGCATGATTTGTATTCTAATAATTAGAAAAATGTAAAAGTCACTCTCCAAACCCACAACCTAAATGTGACAATACATTTCAGGTCTAGTCATGATGCCAGGTGCCCTCTTTTCTGAAGCCAGTTTTATTATCAATATACTCGCAAATTACTTAGAAATATAGGTGGATAATTTTGTAGCATGATTTTCAGATGCAGGATGTATATTCTTATATTCAGAAAAAATGTCAAATTGACTCTCTACCCCAGAACCTAAATGTGACTATACATATGCATGTGCAGGCATGATAGCAAGTGCTTTCTTTTCTATAGCAGCTGCCTCCCTTTTTCAGTTCAGAGGCTCATTGTCCTTTTCTTCAAAAAGCTAAATAGGAAAGGGTTCTTTACAGTTAGAACAGTCAGACTGTGGAATGCCCGACCACAAGAGGTTGTAATGGATGACACTATAACAGCTTTTAAAAAAGGGCTGGACAATTTCCTTGAAACACATAATATTGCGGGTTACAGTTAAATTAGTGACGAAATGTACAATTAGTGGAGAAAGGTTCGACTTGATGGACCCAGGTCTTTTTTCAACCTATGTAGTTATGATGGACAAAGCACCGTTTTTGTCACCCTGGTCCAACCCCCACCAATAGAAAGGCAGTGAAGGCTTAGTTTAGAGTCCAGTATTGAAGAATAGAATTAAAGAGAGTTATGTTGTAAAGATGTTCAAATATAGAGATAGTGATGAGGAACACGATAGATAGATAGACATGAGTTAAGATAGATAGATAGATAGAAGATAAATATTAATATTATATACACAACTTTTGCTCCTCAATAAACAAAATATTGCCCCGCCAGAGCAAGGGGCAACTGGTACCATATACAGAACAACTATCACAAAAGGTGTGATCAGAGAATGACACAATGATCCCCACAATGGTACTATATAAAATATCAACTTTATTAAATATCTGTTAATAACGATAAAAACATATGAATTACTACATAAAGAGAAAGGTGCAAATCCTCAACAAATAGAGGGACTATTTAGCCTGAGTTAGGCACCACAATACCAGGCCAGACAAACTAACTAAACAATAAGCCGCATAATGCCACTAGGTGTTAACGGGAGAACAGACCAATAGAGTCTAACGTATCCTAGTTCTATTGAACTCACTAAGAGTCTCCATGTAGATGCCAATAGGTTGTTAAGTACCCCCAATAAGGAAATGTATAAAATCATACCATGGTTTTCACCCCCTATCTTATGCAGCAAAATGTGGCGATATAGTGAAACAGGTATGTTACCTCTTAATGGACCTGGTGTGTGCTCCTCGGCGTCCCTCTGCCCCAACGTGCGTTTCGCAGTAGCTTCTTCTGGAGGCGTGACTTTTCTCTTTATGTAGTAATTCATATGTTTTTATTGTTATTAACAGATATTTAATAAAGTTGATATTTTATATAGTACCATTGTGGGGATCATTGTGTCATTCTCTGATCACACCTTTTGTGATAGTTGATAAATATTAATATGTCAGTGGCTATATAATCAGTGTTTTGTGTGTGTTTTTTAACTTGTTTTTTATTGTTAAATAAATTAATTTTAAAAAATTGTCATAACCAGCAGAGGGAAAGCCGACAGCGGGGGGCTGTTATTAATAATTTGAAAAAGGGATCATTAGCCCTAATATTCCCAGGCTATTAATAAAAGCTCATAGTTGTTTACTTAGCCTTTACTGGTTAGTTTAACAGGAGACCCCTATTCTAGCCAGCAAAGGCTAAACAGACAGCTGTGGGCTGATATTAATAGCCTGGGAAGGGGGCATGGATATTGGTCTCCTTCCCAGACTAATAACATCAGCCCTCAGTGGATCCAAAAATGGCACATCAATTATATATACCAAATCTAGCACTTAGCCTCGCTTTTCCAAGTTGCCCTGATCTGGTGCCAAGTGGGGTAATAGGGTTGGAGTTAATGTCAGCTCTTTTATGGCTGCTGACAACAAGCCCAGGGGTTAGTAATGGAGAGGCATCTATAAGATGCCCCCATTACTAAATCCATAGTCACATAGTAAAAAATACACAACCAGAATAAAGTCCTATTGAAAGAAAAACACAGACTCCTTTATTTGAAATAAACACTCCCCACCCTCTTTTACCTATTAGTGTAAAATTAAAAATTAAAAAAAACATATTCCTCTCCTGTCCGATGATAATCCATTTGTCCCACGTCATAATCCATCTTTCCTTCGTCTGGATGCCTTGCTGAACGGTGACATGATGCGACCGTTCAGCCTGGCGTCCAGGACACAATGAGCTGAATGTCAGAGCACAACATCAGTGACCCATGGTGACATCATTGAGGTTACTGAAACTGCGGTTCCTACAGGCAGCTCATTGTGAGCGGCCCGATGAACTGCGGTGACCTCAATGAGATCATCACTAGCACCGTGAGAACATTTTCATGGTGCTCGTGGTGATGTGTTGATGGTTACCACAATTCATCAGCCGGCTCACATTGAACTGAGCATGGAAACAGCAGGAAGTGATCGGCGGTAATCTCTATGACGTTACCGTTTGACACTCAAGCTGCACCCCAAGCTCATCTCAGTGTGTCCTAGATTCATGGCTGAGAAGTCGCATCATGACATCCCTCTGCTATGTAATCCAGACGGACTTCTTTGTGGGACAAATAGATTGTCGTCAGACAGGTGAGGAATATGTTTTTCTTATTATTTTCATTTTTACAGTAATAAATGAATAAATGAAAATGAGGGTGTAATGTGCTTATTTCAAGTAAAGGACTTTATTCTGGCTGTGCATTTTTTACAATATGACTATGGGGTTAGTATTCAGGGAGTCTTATAGATGCATCTTCATCACTAACCCTTGGGCTTGATGTCATCTGACAATGCAAAGTTGACATCAACCCAACCTCATACCCCACTTGCCACTGCACCATGGTAAGTGGGAAGAGCAAGGCTAAGGGCCAGAATTGGAGCATCTTATGGATGCCCCATTTCTGAGGCAGCTGAAGGCTGATGTTGGTAGCCTCAGAGGGGTCAATATCACTGGCTCCTTCCCAGTGTAACAACTCTGCTGGCATCACTGCATGACCTCTCGTTTCTCACACTATCTTATCCACTGCTCCAGGTCATGTTGTGGTTTCTGTTTCTTGCCAGCTCCATATTCTGTGCCTCTGCTCTCTGCATGCTTCTTGGCTGTGTGCATAGGGTGGCGGCACCTGAACTGTCTGGTTCTTATAGGAATTAGGTGCACCTGTCTAATCTGTTCCTGACCAATTACCAAGAGGCCTCCAGTATTTAGTACAGCTCCACCCAGTGGACTGGGCCTGAGCAATGTTTTAACTCAGTTTGTGTTTTGCTTCTGAGCTTCCAGGCCTTGCTTTGTGTCTTGCCTTCTCTGAAGGCTGTTCTCCTTGCTTTGCCTTGTATCATGTTTGTGTGCCCTCCAGGAGGCTGTATATCCTGGTCCCTGTGTCTTTGTTCTTGTACCTTGTCTTGTTCCATTACCTTAAAATGAAGAAAAAACCGAAACAAAGTCCAAGATGAAGTATAAATAACAATATTTATTAAAATATATGGTAGAGTGGAACGGTGGAAAAAATACCATAAAAAGCACACCACCAGGGACATATAAATGGCAATGAGAAGAAATTATAAATATAACCACAGTGGAGGTTCAACATATATGTGCATACCTGTGTATGTAAGCCATATAGATTTAAGTAGCAGATATACTAAATTAATATTATAAAGTGTGGTTATATTTATAATTTATTCTCAGTGCCATTTATATGTCCCTGGTGGTGTGCTTTTATGGTATTTTTTCCACCGTTCCACTCTACCATATATTAAAATAAATATTGTTATTTATACTTTATCTTGGACTTTGTTTCGGTTTTTTTCTTCGTGTTTTCAGGTGTTATTCCGATATGTCCAATATACCTCCTACTGGTGCACATTAGTGGTGATGTTTCCCTCCTTTACACAATTGTTTTTGTGTACCGTGCCTTGAGACCTATTTAACTTGTTCCATTACCTTGTCTGAACTTTGTCCTATCTCTGTCTCCTTGTCTGTGGTTTCTTTCCCTGCAGTGCCCCACTGCTCTGCTCCGCACTCTGCGACCTTGCTTTGCTCTTGTCTCTGCACTCTGTGCCTTTGCTTTGCACTTGGCTCTTGGCTCTGCACTCTTTTCCTTCACTCTGCTCTTGGCTCTGCACTCTGTGCATTCACTCTGCTCTTTGCTCTTGGCTCTGCACTCTGTGCCTTCACTCTGTTCTTGGCTCTGCACTTTGTGGTTCTACCCTTGTCTCTCTTGCAGCTTTACCTCTGCTCCGCACTCCTGCGGTTGTGCTCCGTTCTACGCTGCTCCGTTCCTGTTGATATAGTAATATCTTGCCGCAGCTCCTCTCCGCATTCCTTGCGGTTCTGCTCTGCTTAGCTTCTGTTGCTGTGCTATCTCTTGCTGCTCTACCGCTCCTATCCGCAGCCTTGCGGTTCTCTTCCTGTGTGAACAGGTCCCAACCTGTTCCTTCATACTCTTTTCCTTCTGGCTTGTTTCCGTACCTGCACCTCCTGTGTGAACAGGTGCTTACCTGTTCCTTCATACACCACACCAACCTGCCCTGTGTCTCTGCCGTACCTGCAAGCCCTGTGTCTCTGCAGTGGCTGCCAGCCCTCTGTCTCTGCCGTGCCTGCCAGCCCTGTGCCTTTGCCGTGCCTGCCAGCCCTGTGTCTCTGCCGTGCATGCCAGCCCTATGTCTCTGCCATGCCTGCCAGCCCTGTGTCTCTGCCCTGCCTGCCAGCCCTGTGTCTCTGCCATTCCTGCCAGTCTTGTGTCTCTGCCAGCTGTGTCTCAGTCGTGCAAGCCTACTCGTCCGAGTTTCATCCATGCTCATCTGCTAGTCCTGCCTGATGCCCGCACCAATCCTGGTGTTCCTGTTTCCCAAGTGGGATCAGCAGCCACAGCCAGACACCACCCTGGAGAAGCACCTGGCAGCTGCCTGCCACAAAAGCCTGACCTCACCATCAGAGGCTCCAGTGAAGACCAAGGCAGCTGTCATAGTCACGCCCCTTCCAGGGTAGTCTGGTTCGTGGCACAGTGGGGCCACAAACCCCCTGAGCTCATGCCCACCAGTCAGGGCATGAGCGTGACAGTTTGCACAGGCCATGGCCTCCGCTGTATTCCATGTCCTACCGCTCGCAGAGCATGATGAACTTTTTTCCTACTCATGTGAGTAACCTGAAAAATTTGTTCCACCAAGGGTGGTTCAGATTGAAAAGACTTCTGACAAAATCATAGTCTCTAACGCTCTCTACAAGCATCTTCTGGCCTATGAGGAGGAGCACGACCCAGCAGACCCGCCTAGGTTCTATGGGAATCCAGAAGAATGCCAAAGCTTCCTGGAACAGTGCTTGCGCTACATCCTGCAGAATAGTAACCATAAGAAACAAAAAAGAGTTACGATTCCCAACTACAAATGAAATAAATAGTAACAAATATCAAAAAGATAAACTAATTAGAAAAAAGTACAAAGCTTTATTGACACATGATACATAAATATACAAAATAGAAACTGTTCTGTCCTCACTAGCTGAGGCAGGCTCATACGTAGCTATACAGTCAGCTAAACCGCTATACCGGGGTCCAATAAGGAGACTGTGGTTGAGTCTGTGCTTTATTAAACGTAGTGGTATATTGATGCGGTGAAACTGTGAACAATGATATACATAGAATCAGTGCATGGTATAGAACAGATACATACTACACATGAGGTACATTATGCATAACATTTAGGAAGCTAGTGACTAAACTAGGAGTACAACTGGTTAAACTAAGCTAATATAGAGCAGGAATATCTATAGGAAGCATAAAGACATACCGGTAATGCAATCGCAAGGGGGATGAAGTGAAGCGTCTTTCCTTGAAGGCAAACTGAAGAAAGTGAAAGGAAAAATGGAGGGAAATGGAGGCTGAGCTACCATAATGCATTGCAAAGGAGGAGGAGAATCAGACATGGATAATACAAAAACAAGATTGAACTGCCAACATAACTCTGACCGCTAGAGGAAGCCAAAGCATCACAGATGAATAAAGGCATGAATATATCAATACTGTATACTGAGGAAACTGCAATTATGCAATCAAATAATCAGGGTAACAATATTAGATGGCGGAGACAGAACACTCCCCGTCTGGCATCAACGGATGTCACTACTCCTTTCTTCCGAAGGCAACAATAGGACCAGTTCAGATACCGGTCTGGAAAATGTCTTAGGTTCATTCCCTTTGGTCATCCTTAGCTCAACTTTGCGGACGTTGCCGTCCTTGCTCGGGAACGTTGCGGTAACTAGACCAAGTGGCCACTGGTTCCGGTGAATCTGACAGTCTTTCACAAGAACAAGGTCACCTATGTTCAGATTAGGTTTAGCAGATTGCCACTTTGTACGTGGCTGCAGGGTAGACAAATATTGTTTGCGCCACCTGTCCCAGAAAGTGTATGCAAGACTTTGTACCTGTCTCCATTGGCGCTTGTAGAGGTCCTTAGCGTCGAATCCTCCTGGAGGGGCACTGGACAGTCCCGTTTTCTGGGTAAGTAGAGTGGCTGGAGTCAATAACAAAGGCTCCTCAGGGTCGTTAGGAACTGGAACCAGGGGTCTTGCATTGATTATTGTTGCAGCTTCAGCCATGAAGGTGATTAGGCTTTCGTGAGTGAGCCTTGCTGCTCCTTTACATTTTTCCATGTCATGAGTTCTGGTGGTCCTGAATGAGCGAGCTATATGAGTCAGGCAGGTAATGGCTCGAGTAAGTGACTTCCAACTTGAGAATCTGTCGAACCTGCAAGATCCAAGCTGGATACTAGAGGTCACTGTATGAAGTGTAGACACCTGAGGGCAGATTTCAGCATCTGAGTCCTCTCCTACTAGTTCAAAGGTGTCTGGAAAACATTCCTCAATGTACAATAGTTTTGGTCCAGAGAGCCACGTTGTGCTACCTAGTCGACTTGCGTCAACTGCTCTAGTTGCATGATCTGCGGGATTCTGGTCTGTGGGTATGTAATGCCACTGCTGTGGGTGAACTGATCTCCTGATTCGTAGCACTCTGTTATTGACATAAACGTAGAATCGCCTGGTTTCGTTGTGGATATATCCCAGGACTACTTTGCTGTCTGAGTAGAACTTGGCTTGTGTCAGGTCGATATCCATTTCGGATGCGATGAACTCCCCTAACTCAATGGCTAAGACTGCGGCACAAAGCTCTAACCTGGGTATAGTGTGCTCTGGTTGTGGTGCGAGTTTGGCCTTTCCCATGATGAAACCAATGTGGCACTGACATTTGGAGTCTACAGTTTTGAGGTAGGCAACAGCGGCAATTGCTTTCACAGAAGCATCTGCAAATATGTACAGTCTTTGGCTCTGTATCTCAGTAGATGGCACAGGGGTGTATGGTCTTGGCATATGCAAGTTGGAGAGTGCCGCTAACGAGTTCTTCCACTCTTCCCACTGGATCCTCTTATCAGGTGGCAGAGGTTCATCCCAGTCAGATGTTTCCCTAGTTAAGTCTCTTAGTAGGGCCTTGCCTTGTATAGTAACAGGAGCTGCGAAACCCAAGGGGTCGTACAGACTGTTGATGGTAGACAGGACGCCTCTACGTGTGAAAGGCCTTTCTTCCTGGCTGACCTGAAAGGTGAAAGTGTCTGATTGTAGATTCCAGAGAAGCCTGAGGCTGCGTTGCATTGGTGCGGGGTCTGACCCCAGGTCCAGGTCTCTGAGACCATTACATAGGTCTTGAGAAGGGAACGCTTCCATGAGTTCTTGGCTGTTTGAGGCTATTTTATGAAGCCTAAGGTTCGAGTAGGCAAGCATGTCCTGAGCTCTCCTGAGAAGACTGATGGCAGTCTCATTTGAAGGCATGGCTTTTAGACAGTCGTCGACATAAAAGTCCTTTTCTATGAATTGTCTGACATCTGCTCCGTATTCTGGTTCTCCTTCCTGAGCTGACCTTTTGAGTCCGTAAATGGCGACTGCAGGTGAAGGACTGTTGCCAAAGATGTGCACTCTCATGCGATACTCTGTGACTTCTTTAGTAGGATCATTGTCTCTGTACCAGAAGAATCTTAGGAAGTTCCTGTCTCTCTCTCTCACAAGGAAACAATGGAACATTTGCTGGATGTCAGCGATGAAGGCAATGGAATCCTTACGGAAGCGCATAAGTACACCCAGTAGTTTGTTATTGAGGTCTGGTCCTGTCAGTAGAACGTCATTCAGGGAGACATCATTAAATTTAGCACTGAAATCAAACACGACTCTGATCTGGCCTGGTTTCTTAGGGTGGTATACTCCGAACATGGGTAGGAACCAGCATTCTTCAGAGTCTTTGAGAGTGGGAGCTAGTTCTGCGTGACGGTTTTCAAAAATCTTTGACATGAAGGAGAAAAAGTGATCTTTCATCTCTGGTTTCTTTTGCAGATTACGAATGAGAGCGGAGAAACGTTGTAATGCCTGATTTCTGTTGTTCGGTAGACGTGGTCTGTGGGTTTTGAAAGGAAGAGGTGCGACCCAGCTGTTGGTCTCATCTTTAACGAGTCCCTTGTCCATTACCTCTAAGAACAACTTGTCCTCTACCGACATTGCCACTTGGTTGTCCTGCTTAGTTCTCTGGAAGACTGTGCCCCCTAACTGATCCTGATAGCTTCCCGACACTATACTGCTGTCGTGAGTAAAGTCTATTAAATGATCAGGTAGTTGGATGCTGTGTGGCAGTTCCCTGACATGGAACTCATTGTTACAAGGTTGAAACAGAGATGGACGTCCTTTTTCCAATGTATTTATCAGCATGCTTGTCACAGAAGATGGGGCGTGCATGCGTCCCAAGCATACGTTGCCAATTATGACCCATCCTAGGTCTAGCCTTTGGGCATAGGGAGCATTGTGGAGTCCGTTGATATGACGTCTCACTTTATGAACCTGTAGGATATCTCTCCCCTACAGCAGAATTATCTGGGCCTGATGGTCGAGTTCCGGTATGAGGTGTGCTATTTGTTTTAAGTGAGCGTGATGGATTGCTACATCTGGCGTAGGGATTTCAGATCTGTTGTCTGGGATCTGGTTACATTCGATGATCGCAGGTAGTGGTAGGCAGAATTGTCCGTCTAAAGACTCGATCTGGTAGTCAGTAGCTTTTCTGCCTGCTGTTGTCACAGTACCTGCACACGTCTTTAAGGAGTAGGGAGTGCTTGGCCCTTTGATGTTGAATAGGTCAAAGAACGTTGATCTAGCCAAGGATCGATTACTTTGGTCATCTAAGATAGCATACAGTCTTACAGCTTGGTCTCTATGGCCCTTCGGGTATACTTTGACGAGGCATATTTTTGAACAGGACCTACTGTCTATTGTCCCTTTGCAGACCTCTGTGCATTGTGAAGTGATCTCTGGCGTAGCTGTATCAGTGTTGCTTTCCTCCCCGCCATGCTCACTGTCAGCTGGCATGTTTTGTGTACTCCATGGAGCTGGGCCAGGGTGTAGAGCGGTGTTATGATCTGTGGTGCCACATTCTGTGCATTTTACACTGACCTTGCAATCCTTGGCGAGATGAGCTGTGGACGAGCAGCACTTGTAGCAGATACCGTTTTCTTTCAGGAAGCTTCTGCGATCTGGCATAGATTTTCCTCTGAAGGCTCTGCATTTCAGGAGAGGATGAGGCTTCTGATGAAGTGGGCACTGCTTGTCAGGGTCCTGCACCTTTGTCTCTGATTGGGAGCAGCCAGCAGACCTGTAATTAGAACCTGGAGAAGAAACATAAGTCTTGTGTACTTCCACAGATGTTCTGCGTGGATTTGCAGGTGGTGACGGTGTGGCATATGGTATTGCAAAGTCAAAGCTGGGATCGTTTCTAATTCTTGCTTGTTGGTGTATGAAGTCAACAAAAACGGAGAAGGGAGGGAATGGAACGCTGTGTTTGTATTTGTACGTGGAACCATGTGTGAGCCACCTCTCCTGTAGATTGTAGGGCAACTTCTGGACTATAGGGTTAACACCTCTGGCTGTGTCGAGAAATGCAAGTCCCTGTAGGTCGTCCTCGTATTTGGCAACTTGGACTTCCTTTAGCAAGTCGCTTAGCTCTCTAAGTTTCTGGAGACCTTTGTTAGATATTTTAGGAAAGTCATCGATTCTTTTGAACAAGGCTCTTTCTATTACTTCTGCTGAGCCGTAACACTCATCCAGCCTTTTCCACATCTCTTTGAGGCCAGTCTCAGGGCGGTTTATATTAATGTCTCTGATCCTTACTGCATGTTTGACTGACTCTTCTCCCAGGTATTTGACTAACAGGTCTATCTCTTCCCTGTGTTGTAGCCCCAAGTCTCTAATGACATTTTGGAAGGAAGCTTTCCAAGCTCTGTAACCTTCAGCTCGGTCAGTGAATTTCATGAGTCCCTTGGCAACCAGTTCACGTCGTGTGAAGAACTTGGCAAATTCTGTCGTGAATCGGTTGTCAGCAGAGTATACTCGTGATGGGTCGCCCTGATAGTGATGTGAGGTGCGTTCGTACCTGTTAGTGTCCTCATGGTGGCGCCAGCCGGTATCGTATTGCTTCGGTTTGATGTACGGTGTGTCAGCAGGGTGATCCACGTTGGTTACCTGATGAGGGGCAAGGTAGTCATTAGCAGAGTTGTTTTGCCTCACATTTTCAAGTTTGTTTCTGTCCTGAGCCTCGTGACGACTCTCGCTCACTTCGCTGGAGGTGTCGTATTCTGGTTTTGGTACTGGTTCAGGGTTATAGTTTGGATCAGGAAGGTCATTAACATACTGAGATGTGCGTTGTGGTGAGTCTTGCAGTGGAAACTCCAGACTCGACGTACTGCTTTGGCTATGCAGCTTGGGATTTTGCGCGGCTTCTAGCGATTCTGCTTCGGCGAGGGCTGCGGCAGCTTCCCTTTTTGCTGCTAGGCTTTCTAAGGCGGCATCCACACGTGCCTTCTCTAACTGCGTTCTTCTCTCTTGGTCGGCTCTCTCTAACTGCATTCTTCTCTCTTGGTCGGCTCTCTCTAACTGCATTCTTCTTTCTTGCTCGTCTCTCTCTAAGCGTGACCTTCTCTCTTGCTCGTCTCTCTCCAAGCGCAACCTTCTCTCTTCGTCATCTAGGCGTGCTTTTTCTAATTTAAGTTGCATCTCTTGGTCAGCAAAGCTCGCTCGTATTTTGGCGGCTTCAGCATTTGCGCGGGCAATGGCGACCGCGCTGCTGATGGATGTTGTCTTTGAGGAGACGGAAGTAACAGATCTTGTCCTATGTGATTTGTGAGACATGGTGTCTTGGGAGAGTGCTTGGCTGTGCAGAGATTGCTGCAGCTGTATTCAGTCTCTGTGTAGCCGGTGACTTGAATCCCACTAGTTGGATGGCTGCCGTTTCACTGTTCTGTCCTCACTAGCTGAGGCAGGCTCATACGTAGCTATACAGTCAGCTAAACCGCTATACCGGGGTCCAATAAGGAGACTGTGGTTGAGTCTGTGCTTTATTAAACGTAGTGGTATATTGATGCGGTGAAACTGTGAACAATGATATACATAGAATCAGTGCATGGTATAGAACAGATACATACTACACATGAGGTACATTATGCATAACATTTAGGAAGCTAGTGACTAAACTAGGAGTACAACTGGTTAAACTAAGCTAATATAGAGCAGGAATATCTATAGGAAGCATAAAGACATACCGGTAATGCAATCGCAAGGGGGATGAAGTGAAGCGTCTTTCCTTGAAGGCAAACTGAAGAAAGTGAAAGGAAAAATGGAGGGAAATGGAGGCTGAGCTACCATAATGCATTGCAAAGGAGGAGGAGAATCAGACATGGATAATACAAAAACAAGATTGAACTGCCAACATAACTCTGACCGCTAGAGGGAGCCAAAGCATCACAGATGAATAAAGGCATGAATATATCAATACTGTATACTGAGGAAACTGCAATTATGCAAGCAAATAATCAGGGTAACAATATTAGATGGCGGAGACAGAACAGAAACATACAATAAAATCCAAAGTAACTGGACAGGTAATCTAAGCAATGACACATATAGGCAGTGACAGGCTGTCCAAGGTACAAGGGTACTCTAACCGTAACATAATCTGATAACAGTATCTAACAATATATATATGAGTAACCCCAACAGTAAGAATACGTAAATGGGTGAGCAAAATATGACCACCAGCCTGCTCTCAGGACAATATATAAAAGGAGGTATAATAACCGCACATTATGTCCATGATATCTCTGTGAACCAAAGGTAAATCAAGAGCAGATGCTAGATAGAGGAATGTCTCACCCATAGGACAGCACTGAACACCGCACACACCCAACACGTGTTTCGCTTCCGCTTCTTCAGGGAGCAGTGTGCAGCTTGTTTCCCCTCTGATCGGTTTAAGGTGGGTTACATTATGTCCTACCTAGCAGGAAATGCTTTATTATGGATTTGTCCCCTCTGGGAAGCAGGGGATCCTATCGTCTTGAGTCTTGGGGCCCTCCTGGTGGCCTTCTGTAGAGTCTTTGACATACCTCGTCCTGCTGCTCCTGTAAAGTCTTCCTCACCTAGATCCGAGAGGTGCTCCAGACGGGCAAAACCCGTGAAGAAACCTCCACTTCAAGCCACGACCGTCTGTGACCCTCCAGTTCCTCTACTCGTTAAACCAGCTACCCGAGTGAAGCCTAAAAAGGTTGAGAGTGGGCTGGCAAAGCAGCAGCCTGAAATCAGCCATAAAAAGGTCATATAATGTCGCTGCTGTTGTGAGGAATACTTGGATGGCCTCTGTCCAGGGGATCTAAAGCTCCAAATCCTCGGGCCAGTAGGAGAGACTGCCCTTGGTGAGAACAACTCCCTTCCGCTAAAATCTGTGTCCGTTCCGGTGCCTTGTGGGAGCTTCGGTCCTGCAGATGTGTTTAAGCTGCAAACCAGACGGAGTCTATGTGTGGTTCCTGTTCCTCAGCTCCAGAATCCTGTGAAGGGTTTGGCGAATGCCGAGTCCTACTTATGAACAGTCCAGTGTCGAAGGGACTACTACAGCTCCAAATTGAAGCATTATATTCAAAGAAATTTGTTTTTCACTTGCTGACCAGTTTGCCCATCGGTTGTTCTGAGCTGGGTACTCTACTGCCCAGTACAGTCCGAAGACCCAGCATGGTGCTACATTTTGAACTACCTAATCTTCAGAGGTCTCTAGTTCCTATAATGTGAGGTCGGTCTACAGTGTTGTCAACTTCTCCACCTGATCTGCTGGTTAAGTCATGGTGTGCTGACGCCACTGAAGAAAATGAAGCATTGGCACCCTCTCCACACACCTCCAGCGCCAATACCAGTGACCAGTTCCCAGGAACATCCCTGTCACTTGAAAGTTTTTCTCTGAAACTATGGGCAGATGATGCTTTCTGTAAAGATGCCTTCAGATTCCATGTGGCAGGTGGATGAAGAAGTTGAAGCAGAAGCTCTTGTATCTCTGTTCTTCACCAATCCGGAAGAAGAGGTGGTCCAGTTTTGTCAGAGTAACAGGCTGATGGGGCTTTTAAAATGTATGCCTTCTGCTTCCAAGTGGCTAATTAGTGATAATACCAAGACAGACACTTACTCATCCTCTAATCTAGAAGAGGACGTCCAGTTTTCTCAGGGTACCAGGCTGAAGATGTTTCCTGTATGTATGTCTCCAGCTTCCATGTGGCCATTGGGTGAAGATCCCAAGACAGAAGTGTTCTCATCTCTGCTTTCCATCAGTCTAAAGGAGGAGGTTCAATTTCCTTGTGATGATGGGCTTAAGTTGGATCCAGTGAATGTGTCTTCACTTCAGTTTCCAAAGAATGGATTATGTTGATGTCAAATCAGCAGCTTACAAGACCCTGCTTTCAGTCAACCAGGTGAAAGAAGTCCTGGCCCTTGTATCTTCAGTGTGGGAAGCTGATCTTGCTGGACTCTAAAAGACTGGGCAACCTGAGATCTCTTATGTCTCATCTACCTCATTCTACCAGAGGAATGTTGTGATGGCTCTGACTATGTGTGCTCCTATCCTTCTTCTACAAGTTATTCTGGCGGGCTTGAAGAAGAGGGGCCGTAAAGATGGGGGGAACTGTAGCAACTCTGCTGGCATCACGGCATGGCTTCTCATCTCTCACACTATCTTACCCACTGCTCCAGGTCATGTTGTGGTTTCTGTTTCTTGCCAGCTCCATATTCTGTGCCTCTGCTCTCTGCATGCTTCCTGGCTGTGTGCATAGGGTGGTGGCGCCTGAACTGTCTGGTTCCTATAGGAATCAGGTGCACCTGTCTAATCTGTTCCTGACCAATTACCAAGAGGCCTCCAGTATTTAGTGCAGCTCCACCCAGTGGACTGGGCCTGTGCAAGGTGTTAACTCAGCTTGTGTTCTGCTTCTGAGCTTCCATGCCTTGCTTTGTGTCTTGCCTTCTCTGAAGGCTGTTCTCCTTGCTTTGCCTTGTATCTTTTTTGTTTGCCCTCCTGGCGGCTGTATATCCTGGTCCCTGTGTCTTTGCTCTTGTACCTTGCCTTGTTCCATTACCTTGTCTGAACTTTGTCCTATCTCTGTCTCCTTGTCTGTGGTTTCTTTCCCTGCAGTGCCTCTCTGCTCTGCTCCGCACTCTGCGACCTTGCTTTGCCTCTGCACTCTGTGCCTTCACTCTGCTCTTGGCTCTGCACTCTGTGCCTTCATTCTGCTCTTGGCTCTGCACTTTGTGGTTTTACTCTTGTCTCTCTTGCAGCTTTACCTCTGCTCCGCACTCCTGCGGTTCTGCTCTGTTCTACTCTGCTTTGCTCCTGTTGCTGCAGTTATCTCTTGCTGCAGCTCCTCTCCGCATTCCTTGCGGTTCCGCTCTGCTTAGCTTCTGTTGCTGTGCTATCTCTTGCTGCTCTGCTGCTCTACTGCTCCTATCCGCAGCCTTGCAGTTCTCTTCCTGTGTGAACAGGTCCCAACCTGTTCCTTCATACTCTTTTCCCTCCGGCTTATTCCGCTACCTTCACCTCCTGTGTGAACAGGTCCCAACCTGTTCCTTCATACATCATATCCATACATGCACCTCCTGTGTGAACAGGTCCCTACCTGTTCCTCCATTCACCACACCAACCTGCCCTGTGTCTCTGCCGTACCTGCCAGCCCTGTTTCTCTGCCGTACCTGTTAGCCCTGTGTCTCTGCCGTGCCTGCCAACACTGTGTCTCTGCCGTGCCTGCCAGCCCTGTGTCTTTGTCGTGCCTGCCAGCCCTGTGTCTCTGCCGTGCCTGCTAGCCTTGTGTCTCTGCCGTGCCTGCCAGTCCTGTGCCTCGGCCATGCCTGCCAGCCCTGTGTCTCTGCCCTGCCTGCCAGCCCTGTGTCTCTGCCGTTCCTGCCAGTCCTGTGTGTCTGCCAGCTGTGTCTCAGCCATGCCAGCCTACTCGTCTGAGTTTCATCCATGCTCATCTGCTAGTCCTGCCTGATGCCTGCATCAATCCTGGTGTTCCTGTTTCCCAAGTGGGATCAGCAGCCACAGCCAGACACCACCCTGGAGTAGCACCTGGCAGCTGCCTGCCACACAAGCCATCAGAGGCTCCAGTGAAGACCAAGGCAGTTGTCATAGTCATGCCCATTCCAGGGTAGTCTGGTTCGTGGCATAGTGGGGCCACAAACCCCCCGAGCTCATGCCCACCAGTCAGGGCGTGAGCGTGACACCCAGGCTATTAATATCAATTCACAGCTGTCTGTTTAGCCTTTGCTCATTAGAATTTATAGGGGGTCCCTATGTCATTTTTTTTCTGTGGTCCCCTGCGAATTAACCAGTAAAGGCTAAGCGAACAGCTGTGAGCTGTTATTAATAGCCTGGGAATATATTTGGGATATTGTCCACTTTCCCAGATAAGTAACATCTGCCCATAGCTGTGGGCTTGCCCTCTGCTGGTTATCGAAATCACAAGGGAGTCCAATTTTTTATTTAATTTTTTATGGTACACACGATGTATGCAGCGAGTGCTGATTTCAACTCCCATTATTGTCGCCTGGTCGCTCTGAGCTCAGGGAGACCAGGCGACAATGATCAGAGCTGTCTTCAACACCCACTTCTTGGGAAAAGTACAAACTGTATGGCTTTTCCCAGGCGCCGCTACGTGTCACATGGATGACACACAGATGTCATCCGTGTGTCATTAGTGTGCACATGTGCGGCACGCATTTTGACCGTGGTGCTGGTAAAAAATGGACACATCTGAGGCAGCTGACCTGCCAATCCCACCCAGCTCTTTCAGTTGCTCATAAATCCCAGACACATAAATTCAGGCCTATTAATAAATCCTCTCAGCACTACGTGTGCTGGAGCATGCTTTCTGGGTTTCACATCACCCAGCCTAGGCATCTCAGTGACACAAGCATTCCATCCAGGACTTGTCTGGTTGCAACCTTACATGACATAAGAATGGCCAGGCCAATTTCCCATTAAGGGCTCTTTTCTATTTGCGAGAAACACGTCCGTGTCCCGCATGTGAAAACCATGCTCTGGCACCGGCACTTGGGGCCGGAGCGTGCGGCTCCATGTGTTGCTATGCGGCCGCACGCTCCGCTCTGGAGTGACGGAGCCAGAGCTTGGTTTTCACATGCGAGACACAGACGTGTTTCTCACAAATGGAAAAGAGCCCTTAAAATAATAGTGGCTTTCCATGTCAAAAACAACCGATGTGAGAGTATCCTAAGAAATAAGGTTTACTTTAGAAAATATTCAAAAATAAAAAATAAACATTATTTATCTCACGAAGTCCAAGCAGCGATACTCTGATAGACTTTGCCAGTAAATGGCTAATTTCTAGAAGCAATAACATTCTGTTTATGCGGTTGACCACTGCAGCCAATTACTGTCCCATACATGTGCAGATCATCTTCGTACCAGGTGCACTAAATCACCAGAGCTGCAGTGTAAGGGGATTTAATAGCCAATCAGTGGTAGTTGTTTTTTATAACATTTCCTGCAGTGAGGATTATTTCTTACAAATTTTGGATATTTAAAAAGTGAACAACTTCACATACTGCACACTAAAGGTTTAGATGTGAGGGACATGCCCTGACGAGTCTTTTGGAATTGTAGTTCATGAAACATGCAGTATCCCTGCTTTACATCTCAACAGTTTTATGTTTTTTTTTAATCCATTGTGCAGGAAAAAGCAGCCACGAAACATAACAGTTTAATCTATGGATGGTATCTGGTCATGTATCTCAGCCCAATACCAGACCAAGCCTATGGTATTATTATTATTATTATTATTATTATTATTATTATTATTATTATTGGTACTATATTTTTTTATGTATCACAACCTCTGTAAAGGAGTTGACACAAATTACAATATCGATGAACTATTCTTTAGATACCAGATTGATGGTGGTCTGTTAAACACCATTCCAGTGTATCCCAGGCTCTGCTTCCATCCCTTCAGTCTGCTGCTCTATGTTGTGCTCCACCTTGGGTTTGCAGACGGTATAGTGTGGCACAGTGACTTCATCTCCCCAATCATTCTTAAACCCATTAGGACACAAACCTGTCTCTTAGCATTGGCTTTTGTTTGGTCTACCCCACCTTGTGTGCACATGGTGCTTTAACTTTCTTCAATCACTACTGGGTTCCACTTCACCCATCCTGCTGTTCCCAAGATTCCTGACTATGCCAAGTACTCTCTTCCCATGTGCTTTCTAGCTTACCTCACCAACACCTAGGGTGCATGTATCCACTTGGACCTGAAGCCTAAAAGATCCACCTCATCAGGTAAGCCTAAACAGATCCAATACCTTTTAGTTGCTCCTAGCAGATCCCGCAGCCACCAGATGTATACAGTGCGTGGAGATGGAAAGTGTTATGATCTGGTGGTTTAGGAGCAACATGGGACGAGCTCTGAAGGAGGTGGTACCTGTACTGACCGCAGTCCCTAAGCTCAACACAACACTAGAAGTAGCCGTGGGATGCTCCTGTCACTCCCTAGGCACATCGTCGCAGCCTGAGAATTAACTACCCCTAAAGATAGAAACAGGAAAACTATCTTGCCTCAGAGAAAATCCCCAAAGGATAGATAGCCCCCACAAGTAATGACTGTGAGTGGAGAGGGAAAAGACATACGTAGAATGAAACCAGGATGTAGCACAGGAGGCCAGTCTAGCTAGATAGATAGGACAGGACGGAATACTATGCGGTCAGTATTAAAAACTACAAAAATCCACACAGAGTTTACAAAAATCTCCACACCTGACTAAAGGTGTGGAGGGTAAATCTGCTTCCCAGAGCTTCCAGCTTAACTGAATTAATCCATACTGACAAGCTGGACAAAACATAGAATGCACAGAACAAATAAGTCCACAACATGTGGACAGAAAAGAGCAAAGAAAGGACTTATCTTTGCTGAACTGGTCAGGATATCAGGGAAATCCAAGAGAGATGTGAATCCAACCAGGAACCATTGACAAGTGGCACTGGCTGAAGAGAAGAGCCAGGCATAAATAGCCGAGCAGAAAGACAATCAGTGGAAGCAGCTGCAGACTGCTAAATCCAAGGAGCAGCCATTCCACTTAAAACCACCGGAGGGAGCCCAAGAGCAGAACTCACAAAAATGCCACTTACAACCACCGGAGGGAGCCCAAGAGCGGAGTTCACAACAGGAAAGCCCAGAATGGTACACTGGGTAGTGGCCGTTCCCACGTTCGGCAGCTTAATACTTATTGAAGTGAATGGGAGCTGAAATTCGGTACCCAAGAATGGTCAGTACACAGATTACAAAGCTGTGCTGCTCCAGATCCATATACTGGGTACTTTCAGCAGCAGTTAATGGGGGTGCTGGGTGTTGGTATGCCATCAATCTGATATTGATGTCCTATACTTTAAAATTATAGGCCACACAGCACAGTTATTGGGGATCAATAAACTAGACCTTTTTGAGGCTTAACATGTACTTTCCAGGTAGATTGCATTAAGGGAATCTATCATGTTTAAAATTGTATCTGATCTGCAGACAGGATGTTATTGAGCTGGAGGACCTGATCAGAATGATAGACAATTTTGGGGAGGTAAAAGTTTCAGTAAAACTTGTATTTTTTTTCCACTGAAATCCCTGGTGTTCTTATTCATGTGAGTTCAGCGTGCGGTTCTTCCCTGTATACCTGACATACATAGATAACGGTCAATCACTGAGTAGGACCTCCCACTGGACTCATACATGCAAACTCCAGGCATTTCAATGAATAAATATAAGTTGTACTGAATCTTTTCCAACAAACCTATATATCATTCTGCTCTGCTATTCCTTCCCTATACCATGCTGTCCACGGATTGACTGTCCAAAGTGACAGGTTCCCTTTAAAGTACTGTATATTAGGATGTCAATACTTAGCTAGATTATATACTGTATATGACAAAGCTCTCGTATTAACTTCCTCTTGCCATAAGAATCATACTCAGGACAGAACAATGATCCAGCCATCGATATAACCGTTTATTTATAAGGAACCCACTTATTATCCACTGGAGATTAGTACATACGAGGCTGAAAGCCGGGACAGATCCTTTGACAGAGCTGACATTTTAGATGACATGCTGTATAAAAAGGAACGCTTTAAGGCAGCAATCAGACATACCGGCTCTATATATTAAATATACAGCAGTAAGAAAAATCTGTCTCCAATCTTCAGGCCATTCAGGAGGAACAGAACAGCAACAATCAAAATTACCCGGCTGTGTACAGGACAGAAAAAGCAACAAGGAATAATGCATGAGACATTAATTTTAAATGGCTTGAATGTAAATGGTCTAGTGAAATTCAGTCGGCTCTATAATAACAGTTACCTAGAAGCTCATAACTTCACAATAGACATATAGTCAATGTTCCTACAGCAGTAAACACAATTACTCCGCTAACTTAACGGCATGCATTTTTTTCCCAACTTCGGTAATTTTCTAAAAGTCATGTTAATAAAAAAAACTATTTCAATTTAAAGAGTCTGCATAAGTACATGTAACGGAAACCTGTCGGGACTAGAGATGAGCGAACCTGAACTTAAGAGTTTGGCATTCGTACTGGACGGGTAGACTTTCCCTGGAAGTTCATTGCAATGTTCGGGGTTCCAGGACAAGAGAGACAGCGAGAGACCACTCATCCCTAGTCAGGACGCTTTTACTACCAAAAACTAGTGGTATGGTTGTTTATGTCCTGGTTAAAGATGAGCGAATCAGGCAAAAATTCTAATTATCCTGTTCATGGGGATTTTCCCAGGAATAACAATTTGCAGAACAGTTATTCTTTAATGTCCATTATTACGCGTTGTGGTCTCTACAGGCCGCAAAGTATAATACAGTAAATCATGAACAGAGATGCGGCACTCACCCAGATTCAGTAAAAACTGAAGTCCTTTATTTTACCATGATGAGGTTAAAAAACAAGGTCCATAGGAACAGCATGTGTGTGTCAGCATGCAGGGAAGAAAAGACGGCCGTTTCAACTAGTGCTTCAAAGGGTTCCCTGGTGCCATTCATTCTCTGCTTCTCTTTGGAACATAAAACTGTAAATGCAATATGTAAGAAAAAAAAATTATCCTCACCTTCCCGTTCATCTTTCTGGATTCTCAGCTCCTTACCGTCATGCCTCTGACTCTCACAGCATCCTCTTATCAGTTATGCGATTGCTGAAATACCTTTCACACAGGCGCGTGAAAGGTCATAATTAGTGTTGAGCATTCCGATACTGCAAATATCGGTTATTGGCCGATATTTGCTGTATCGGAATTCTGATACTGAGTTCCGATACTTTTGCAATATCCGATACCGGAATCGGAAGTTCCCATAGTGCAATGATGCACTATAATGGTGTGTGGGCGGTGCGTGGGCAGAGACTGAGTGTTTGTGTGTGCAGGCGGGGTCTGTGCGTGACCATGGGGGTCTGTGCGGGCCTGCCGGGGGTCTGTGCGTGCCTGCCGGGGCTCTGTGCGGGCCTGCTGGGGCTCTGTGCGGGCTGCCGGGGGTCTTTGCGTGCCTGCTGGGGCTCTGTACGAGCTGCCGGTGGTCTGTGCGGGCCTGCCGGGGCTCTGTGCCAGCTGCCGGGGGTCTGTGCGTGACTGCCGGGGGCTCTGTGCGGGCTGCCTGGGCTCTGTGCGGGCTGCCGGGGTCTGTGTGTGCCTGCCGGGGGCTCTGTGCAGGCTGCCGGAGGCTCTGTGCGGGCTGCTGGGGCTCTGTGCAAGCTGCCGGGGCTCTATGCGGGCTGCTGGGGCTCTGTGCAAGCTGCCAAGGCTCTATGCGGGCTTCCGGGGGTCTGTGTGGGCCTGCCGGGGCTCTGTGCGAGCTGCCGGGGGTCTGTGTGTGACTGCCGGGGGCTCTGTGCAGGCTGCCAGGGCTCTGTGCAGGCTGCCGGGGCTCTGTGCGGGCTGACGGGGGTCTGTGCGTGCCTGCTGGGGGCTCTGTGTAGGCTGATGGGGCTCTGTGTGGGCTGACGGGGGTCTGTGCGTTCCTGCCGTGGGCTCTGTGTGGGCTGCTGGGGCTCTGTACGGGCTGCCGGGGCTCTGGGCGGGCTGCCGGGGCTCTGTGCGGGCTGCCGGGGCTCTGTGTGTGCCTGCCGGGGGCTCTGTGCGGGCTGCCAGGGCTCTGTGCAGGCTGCCGGGGGTCTGTGCGTTCCAGCCAGCGGCTCTGTGCGGGCTGCCGGGGCTCTGGGAGGGCTGCCGGGGCTCTGTGCGGGCTGCTGGGGCTCTGTGCGTGCCTGCCAGGGGCTCTGTGCAGGCTGTCGGGGCTCTGTGCGGGCTGTCGGGGCTCTGTGCAGGCTGCCGGGGGTCTGTGCGTGTGTGCAGGCATCGTCTGATGGGACTACATCCATACTTACCATACTTCAGCGCCTGCAAAAAAAGTAAAATAATAAACCGTATACTACCTGTCCGCCGTAGTACAATTAATAACGAGTGTCCCACGACGATCTCCCCTATAAAACAGTGACATCGGGTGATGTCACTGCTCTATAGGACCCTCAGTGACACACTGACTGGAGACAATGGCTCCTGCAGTGCATCACTGAGGTTACTATAGTTCAAAGTCTCACTTTATGGCAATTGCTGCGTGGGAAAATTTCTCACACAGCAATGCCAAAAGTGAGACTAGGGACTATTTTTTTGTACAGCGGCGGAGGAATACAGTGCGGAAGTATACCTTCCTCCTGTCATTGTGTTTCTGGAGCCCCTGGAGAGCGGTCGGATCACCTGATGCTGCCGTTCTCCACGGGAGATCGTCGTGGGACACTCGTGGATTTCTGCGGACAGGGAGTATATTGGTTGTTTGATATTTTAATCTTTTTTACAGGTGACACTGGCTTCAGGGATCAAAATGACAAGCAATGGTGAGTATGTACTCTATGTTTAATGTACTGTATGTCTGTATGTATAGTCCGCACAGAGCCCCAGCAGACCACACAGAGCCCCTGCAGCCCGCTCAGAGCCCAGGCAGGCATGCACAGAGCCCCGGCAGGCATGCACAGAGCCCCGGCAACCTACACAGAGCCCCAGCAGCCTGCACAGAGCCCTCAGCAGCCCACACAGACCCCCGGCAGCCCGCACAGAGCCCCCGCAGCCCGCACAGAGCCCCCACAGCCCGCACAGAGCCCCCGCAGGCACGCACAGACCCCCAGCTGCCCGCACAGAGCCCCGGCAGCCCGCAGAGAGCCCCCGGCAGGCACGCACAGACCCCCGGCAGCCCGCACAGAGCCCCAGCAGCCCGCACAGAGCCCCCGGCAGGCACGCCCAATATCGTTGCTCCCATTCGCTTTCAAACACCTGGAGCAGCATGTCCACGCTGAACTTTCCTCCCACCTCTCATCTATCTTGCTCTTTGACTATCTACAATCTGGTTTCCGCCCCATCACTCAACTGAGACAGCCCTGACAAAAATTACTAACAACCGACTTACAGCCAAAGCTAACAGACAATACTTTGTACTAGAGTTGAGCGACCTTGACCTTTTTAGAGTCGAGCCGGGTTTTGCGAAACCCGACTATGTCCAAAGTCGGGTCGAGTGAAATCGGCCGATTATGACGTAAAGTCGGGATCGACCGAAACACGAAACCCAATGCAAGTCAATGGGGCAGCATAGTCGGCAGTGAGTGGGGGCCAGGAAAACACCTAGAGTGCCCATTTTAATGTCAAAACCATCCATTCTTCTTAATGAAGCTTGTCAAGCGTAATTTACCTTATAATAATTGGAAGGCATTTGAAATTGGGGGTCATTTGGCTAAAGTTGTGGGGGGTAGGGCTGGTTCAAGTAATTAGTGGGCCCAGGAAATCTGGACCACGTCACGGCAGTGGAGCAGGGAGAGGTAAGTATTTCAACTTTGCAAGTGCTGTGAACCTGAGCAAGCAGGGGGGGCCCACTCGTTGGCATTGGCACTGGCACAGGGCCCCTCAAAGTACAGCGGTGTGTTTGCACGGCGGGGGCGCCTCCCACCGGCAGCAACACTTTTGCGTACTATGAGAGGCCCTGTGCCAGTGACGTCGCCAACTAGTATTCCTCCCCCCACCTGATGAAGGAACCTGCACTTTCATCTGCACCTTCCTCTTTGTCCCCGTGTAAGGTGGTATGGTATGCGGGAATAGCAACCTGACTTTCAGCAGGGTCACAATGTTGTTGTGTAGCGTGCACGGGGAATGTTGCGTTATGGGTCAATGTACCAGCAGACTCATCTATCACTGGCTGGGCAATGGGCACGATGAAGTGGAAACACAGATATAGGTCCAAAGAAGAAAGTGGGCTAAATGCAGTTCAAAATTGGTAACACAGGAATAACCAGGGGGCATTGCAGTGGAGGACAACTGGAATGAGAGGCTGACACAGAGAGTAGGGCCAAATCAGTAAGTAGTCGAAATGCAGTTCAAAATTGGCAACCGTAGTAAACAGGCGGCACAGCTTTGTTCAGTGGAGGAGAACAGCAAGGAGTGGCAGACACCGATAGTAGGCCCCAACCCAACTAGTAGGCCAAATGCAGTCTAACATTAACAACTACTTAACGAGAGGCTGAAAATGGAATTTCAGGACAGGAAACCAGGAGAACAGCAAGGAGTGGCAGACACCGATAGTAGGCCCCAAACCAACTAGTACGCCAAATGCAGTTGTTCCATTTAACCACAATTTAATGAGAGCCTGAAGATAGAAGCTCAGGAAAGGCAACCTGGGGAACACCTTGGAGTGTAACACACCATCTCTCTCCACCCCATACCCATTTTGTAGGCCTAATGCTGTGTACTTTTCTACAACTACTAAACGAGAGTCGGAAGACCGAAGCAATGGCAAGGAAACCTGGGGAACACCTTGGAGTGTAACACACCATCTCTCTCCACCCCATACCCAATTTGTAGGCCTAATGCAGCCTACTTTCCGACACCTACTAAACGAGAGCATGAAGATCGAAGCTCAGGAAAGGCAACCTGGGGAACACCTTGGAGTGTAACACACCATCTCTCTCCACCCCATACCCATTTTTTAGGCCTAATGCAGTGTACTTTTCTACAACTACTAAACGAGAGTCGGAAGACCGAAGCAATGGCAAGGAAACCTGGGGAACACCTTGGAGTGTAACACACCATCTCTCTCCACCCCATTCCCCATTTTTTAGGCCTAATGCAGCCTACTTTCCGACACCTACTAAACGAGAGCATGAAGATCGAAGCTCAGGAAAGGCAACCTGGGGAACACCTTGGAGTGTAACACACCATCTCTCTCCACCCCATACCCATTTTGTAGGCCTAATGCTGTGTACTTTTCTACAACTACTAAACGAGAGTCGGAAGACCGAAGCAATGGCAAGGAAACCTGGGGAACACCTTGGAGTGTAACACACCATCTCTCTCCACCCCATACCCAATTTGTTGGCCTAATGCAGCCTACTTTCCGACACCTACTAAACGAGAGCATGAAGATCGAAGCTCAGGAAAGGCAACCTGGGGAACACCTTGGAGTGTAACACACCATCTCTCTCCACCCCATACCCAATTTGTAGGCCTAATGCAGCCTACTTTCCGACACCTACTAAACGAGAGCATGAAGATCGAAGCTCAGGAAAGGCAACCTGGGGAACACCTTGGAGTGTAACACACCATCTCTCTCCACCCCATACCCATCTTTTAGGCCTAATGCAGTGTACTTTTCTACAACTACTAAACGAGAGTCGGAAGACCGAAGCAATGGCAAGGAAACCTGGGGAACACCTTGGAGTGTAACACACCATCTCTCTCCACCCCATTCCCCATTTTTTAGGCCTAATGCAGCCTACTTTCCGACACCTACTAAACGAGAGCATGAAGATCGAAGCTCAGGAAAGGCAACCTGGGGAACACCTTGGAGTGTAACACACCATCTCTCTCCACCCCATACCCATTTTGTAGGCCTAATGCTGTGTACTTTTCTACAACTACTAAACGAGAGTCGGAAGACCGAAGCAATGGCAAGGAAACCTGGGGAACACCTTGGAGTGTAACACACCATCTCTCTCCACCCCATACCCAATTTGTAGGCCTAATGCAGCCTACTTTCCGACACCTACTAAACGAGAGCATGAAGATCGAAGCTCAGGAAAGGCAACCTGGGGAACACCTTGGAGTGTAACACACCATCTCTCTCCACCCCATACCCATTTTGTAGGCCTAATGCAGCATACTTTTCTACAACTACTAAACGAGAGCATGAAGATCGAAGCTCAGGAAAGGCAACCTGGTGAAAACCTTGGAGTGTAACACAACCTGTCTCTACACCCCATACCAAATTTGTAGGCCTAATGCAGCGTAGTTTCCACCAACTACTAAACGAGAGCCGGAAGATCGAAGCTCATGAAAGGCAACCCGGGGAACACCTTGGAGTGTAACACAACCTCTCTCTACACCACGAAAGGGCTGATTCTTAGGAAGGAAGGCTGTTGTAAATAAGCATTGCGCGTCCGAGGGTGATTATATTCTTATTCGGTATCTACTCACCCTCGGACGCGCCATGCTTCTTGATTTGTAATTAATGTTTATTTGCAATGTGCTTTTGACTTACTCAATTATTTTTTTAATTATTGATTTTATTAAATTAATAGTTTAACATCTTATTGGAAATAATTTAAAGGAGACGCGACAGGACAACACTCGGTGGATGCCATATCTGTGTTAACAACTCCAAAAAACTTTCAGTTAACTTCTTGCAGGAGAAAGAAATTGTAGCTGTTGGACCTTTGTAGTACAGTTCCAGATATTTGTTGTGTGTTTGTTTTGATTGTTAAAATGTCTGCATTTGAGATCTCAACACGATCTTATTTTTTATAATCAAATTAATTTTTTAAATATTTTATTAGGTTGGTTCAAGGGGTACACGGGCCGCAGTAGACAGGTCAGTGGAGGCCTAGTGGAAGGAGGGACCGCAGATGCGCCACTGTTTCACCCATACACAATTAGTAGGCCTAATGCAGCGTAGTTTCCAACAGCTACTAAACGAGAGCCGGAAGATCGAAGCTCAGGAAAGGCAACCTGGGGAACACCTTGGAGTGTAACACAACCTCTCTCTACACCACGGAAGGGCTGATTCTTAGGAAGGAAGGCTGTTGTAAATAAGCATTGCGCGTCCGAGGGTGATTATATTCTTATTCGGTATCTACTCACCCTCGGACGCGCCATGCTTCTTGATTTGTAATTAATGTTTATTTGCAATGTGCTTTTGACTTACTCAATTATTTTTTTAATTATTGATTTTATTAAATTAATAGTTTAACATCTTATTGGAAATAATTTAAAGGAGACGCGACAGGACAACACTCGGTGGATGCCATATCTGTGTTAACAACTCCAAAAAACTTTCAGTTAACTTCTTGCAGGAGAAAGAAATTGTAGCTGTTGGACCTTTGTAGTACAGTTCCAGATATTTGTTGTGTGTTTGTTTTGATTGTTAAAATGTCTGCATTTGAGATCTCAACACGATCTTATTTTTTATAATCAAATTAATTTTTTTTATATTTAATGATGTTGGTTCAAGGGGTACACGGGCAGCAATAGACAGGTCAGTGGAGGCCTAGTGGAAGGAGTGACGGCAGACAGGCATCAAAGGCCTAACATTGGGCTGGCTGTAGGCAAGTTAAAATTGGTTCCAGGGGAACACGGCCATCAGTGGCCTGGTCAGTGTAGTTGTAGTTGAAAGAACGGGACGCAGACAGGCTTCGAAGGCCTAACATAATAACATAGGGCTGGCTGTAGGCAAGTTAAAATTGGTTCCAGGGGAACACGGCCATCAGTGGCCTGGTCAGTGTAGTTGTAGTTGAAAGAACGGGACACAGACAGGCTTCGAAGGCCTAACATAACAAACTTGGGCTGGCTGTAGGCACTTTTAAATTTGTTCCAGGGGTACATGGGCAGCAGTGTATGGTCAGTGGAAGTCTAGTGGAAGGAGTGACCGCAGACAGGCTTCCAAGGCCTAACATAACAAACTTGGGCTGGCTGTAGGCACTTTTAAATTGGTTCCAGGGGTACACGGGCAGCAGTGGTCTGGTCTGTGGAAGTCTAGTGGAAGGAGTGACCGCAGACAGGCTTCGAAGGCCTAACATAACAAACTTGGGCTGGCTGTAGGCACTTTTAAATTGGTTCCAGGGGTACACGGGCAGCAGTGGTCTGGTCAGTGGAAGTCTAGTGGAAGGAGTGACCGCAGACAGGCTTCCAAGGCCTAACATAACAAACTTGGGCTGGCTGTAGGCACTTTTAAATTGGTTCCAGGGGTACACGGGCAGCAGTGGTCTGGTCAGTGGAAGTCTAGTGGAAGGAGTGACCGCAGACAGGCTTCCAAGGCCTAACATAACAAACTTGGGCTGGCTGTAGGCACTTTTAAATTGGTTCCAGGGGTACATGGGCAGCAGTGGTCTGGTCAGTGGAAGTCTAGTGGAAGGAGTGACCGCAGACAGGCTTCCAAGGCCTAACATAACAAACTTGGGCTGGCTGTAGGCACTTTTAAATTGGTTCCAGGGGTACACGGGCAGCAGTGGTCTGGTCAGTGGAAGTCTAGTGGAAGGAGTGACCGCAGACAGGCTTCGAAGGCCTAACATAACAAACTTGGGCTGGCTGTAGGCACTTTTAAATTGGTTGCAGGGGTACACGGGCAGCAGTGGTCTGGTCAGTGGAAGTCTAGTGGAAGGAGTGACCGCAGACAGGCTTCGAAGGCCTAACATAACAAAATTGGGCTGGCTGTAGGCACTTTTAAATTGGTTCCAGGGGTACATGGGCAGCAGTGTATGGTCAGTGGAAGTCTAGTGGAAGGAGTGACGGCAGACAGTCTTCGAAGGCCTAACATAACAAAATTGGGCTGACTGTAGGCACTTTTAAATTGGTTCCAGGGTAACACGGCCAGCAGTGGCCTGGTCAGTGTAGTAGTTGTAGAAAGAAGGGACCGCAGACAGGCTTCGAAGGCCTAACATAACAAAAATGTCAAAACAATGGTATTGTCAGTGCCAGGCATTGAAGGATGTCAGCGCCTAGACTACACATTGGTGAAGCTGTGAGAGATAATTTTGCTAGTGGTAGAGCACTGTTTGAGCTGGGGGGGGGAACTGTCTTGTGGCCGGCGGTACAGGCACAGGGCCCCTCATATTACAACGGTGTGTCTGACGTTGGGTGCGCACCACCACTGCCAGAGACACTTTATTGTACTATGAGGGACCCAGTGGCAGTGCCGTCGACCAAAAGCGGCCACACCCACCTCTTCAGACAAACAGCACTCTCAAGGGTCCAAGCGCAAAGTGGCGATAGCACGGCCCCGTGTGGGGAGTTTGGCCATTTCGTGAGGTGGAAACATGTCGTATGCTGGACAATCAGGTGAAGAAAATTACGAGATTGGAAAAGTCATTCAGAATAGTCCACAGGCAAGACCTTTTCATAGGAAAGCTAGGTGTCAGCCGGGCAGGGTGGGGCAAAAGATTTTGAAATCCAGTTGTGGTTCATTTTAATGAAGGTTAGATCATCTACATTTTGGGTAGCCAGACGAGTCCTTTTTTCTGTTAGTATTGAACCTGCAGCACTGAATACTCTTTCTGATAGGACACTAGCTGCCGGGCAAGCAAGCTCCTGCAATGCATATTCTGCCAATTCTGGCCAGGTGTCTAATTTGGATGCCCAGTAATCAAATGGGAATGACGGTTGAGGGAGAACGTCGATAAGGGATGAAAAATAGTTTGTAACCATACTGGACAAATGTTGTCTCCTGTCACTTTGAATTGATGCTGCAGTACCTGTCCTGTCTGCGGTCATAGAAAAATCACTCCACAACCTGGTCAGAAAACCCCTCTGGCCAACGCCACTTCTGATTTCTGCCCCTCTAACACCTCTGGTCTGCTGGCCCCTGGAGCTCGTGTGAGAACGATCACGGGCGCTGTGTGCAGGGAATGCCAGAAGCAAACGGTCAACAAGAGTTGATTGTTTTGTTGCTAATATTAGTTCCAAGTTCTCATGTGGCATAATATTTTGCAATTTGCCTTTATAGCGAGGATCAAGGAGGCAGGCCAACCAGTAATCGTCATCGTTCATCATTTTTGTAATGCGTGTGTCCCTTTTGAGGATACACAAGGCATAATCCGCCATGTGGGCCAAAGTTCCCGTTGTCAAATCTGCGGTTGTGCTTGGTTGAGGGGCAGTTGCAGGCAAATCTACGTCACTTGTGTCCCTCAAAAAACCAGAACCCGGCCTTGCCACGCCACCAATTTCCCGTGCCCCCGGGAAAGCTTCCTCATTAAAAATATACTCATCCCCATCATCCTCCTCATCCTCCACCTCCTCTTCGCCCGGTACCTCGTCATGTACACTGCCCTGACCAGACAATCGCTGACTGTCATCAAGGCTTTCCTCTTCCTCTGGTGCAGACGCCTGATCCTTTATGTGCGTCAAACTTTGCATCAGCAGACGCATTAGGGGGATGCTCATGCTTATTATGGCGTTGTCTGCACTAACCAGCCGTGTGCATTCCTCAAAACACTGAAGGACTTGACACATGTCTTGAATCTTCGACCACTGCACACCTGACAACTCCATGTCTGCCATCCTACTGCCTGCCCGTGTATGTGTATCCTCCCACAAAAACATAACAGCCCGCCTCTGTTCGCACAGTCTCTGAAGCATGTGCAGTGTTGAGTTCCACCTTGTTGCAACGTCTATGATTAGGCGATGCTGGGGAAGGTTCAAAGAACGCTGATAGGTCTGCATACGGCTGGAGTGTACAGGCGAACGGCGGATATGTGCGCAAAGTCCACGCACTTTGAGGAGCAGGTCGGATAACCCCGGATAACTTTTCAGGAAGCACTGCACCACCAGGTTTAAGGTGTGAGCCAGGCAAGGAATGTGTTTCAGTTGGGAAAGGGAGATGGCAGCCATGAAATTCCTTCCGTTATCACTCACTACCTTGCCTGCCTCAAGATCTACAGTGCCCAGCCACGACTGCGTTTCTTGCTGCAAGAACTCGGACAGAACTTCCGCGGTGTGTCTATTGTCGCCCAAACACTTCATAGCCAATACAGCCTGCTGACGTTTGCCAGTAGCTGCCCCATAATGGGAGACCTGGTGTGCAACAGTGGCAGGTGTGGATGGAGTGTTTGTGCGACTGCGGTCTGTGGACGAGCTCTTGCTTCTGCAGGAGGACGAGGAGGAGGAGGAGGAGGAGGGGGTGCGAACGGCTACAGACAACTGTTTACTAGACCGTGGGCTAGGCAGAACTGTCCCAAACTTGCTGTCCCCTGTGGACCCTGAATCCACCACATTTACCCAGTGTGCCGTGATGGACACGTAACGTCCCTGGCCATGCCTACTGGTCCATGCATCTGTTGTCAGGTGCACCTTTGTGCTCACAGATTGCCTGAGTGCATGGACGATGCGCTCTTTAACATGCTGGTGGAGGGCTGGGATGGCTTTTCTGGAAAAAAAGTGTCGACTGGGTAGCTCGTAGCGTGGTACAGCGTAGTCCATCAGGTCTTTGAAAGCTTCGCTTTCAACTAACCGGTAGGGCATCATCTCTAACGAGATTAGTCTAGCTATGTGGGCGTTCAAACCCTGTGTACGCGGATGCGAGGCTAAGTATTTCCTTTTTCTAACCATAGTCTCATGTAGGGTGAGCTGGACTGGAGAGCTGGAGATCGTGGAACTAGCGGGGGTGCCGGTGGACATGGCAGACTGAGAGACGGTGGGAGATGGTATTGTTGCCGCCGGTGCCCTAGATGCAGTGTTTCCTACTACGAAACTGGTGATTCCCTGACCCTGACTGCTTTGGCCTGGCAAAGATACCTGCACAGATACAGCAGGTGGTGCGCTAAATGGTGGTCCTACACTGCCGGAAGGGATGTTGCGTTGATGACTAGCTTCATTGGCCGAGGGTGCAACAACCTTAAGGGACGTTTGGTAGTTAGTCCAAGCTTTCAAATGCATGGTGGTTAAATGTCTATGCATGCAACTAGTATTGAGACTTTTCAGATTCTGACCTCTGTAGAACATTTTTGACAGATGACTTTGCGCTGATCAATTGGATGTTGTTTAAAAAAATGCCAGACTGCACTCTTTCTAGCATCGGATACCTTTTCAGGCATTGCAGACTGAGCTTTAACCGGATGGCCACGCTGTCCTCCACCAGGTTTTGGCTTTGCCACGCGTTTTGGGCAAGATACGGGCCCGGCAGATGGAACCTGTGGCGATGTTGATGCCTGCTGCGGCCCCTCCTCCTCCTCTGCTTCAGAACTGCTGCCGCCTGCACCCTGTTCCCCCAATGGCTGCCAATCGGGGTCAAGAACTGGGTCATCTAATAACTCTTCTTGTACCTCCTGCGCAACTTCGTCTGTGTCACCGTGTCGTTCGGTGGTATAGCGTTCGTGATGGGGCAACATAGTCTCATCAGGGTCTGATTCTTGATCAGCACCCTGCGAGGGCAATGTTGTGGTCTGAGTCAAAGGACCAGCATAGTAGTCTGGCTGTGGCTGTGCGTCAGTGCACTCCATGTCAGATTCAACTTGTAATGGGCATGGACTGTTAACTGCTTCACTTTCTAAGCCAGGGACGGTATGTGTAAAGAGCTCCATGGAGTAACCCGTTGTGTCGCCTGCTGCATTCTTCTCTGTTGTTGTTTTTGCTGAAGAGGACAAGGAAGTGACTTGTCCCTGACCGTGAACATCCACTAACGACGCGCTGCTTTTACTTTTACCAGTTTCACGAGAGGAGGCAAAAGAGCTAGAGGCTGAGTCAGCAAGATAAGCCAAAACTTGCTCTTGCTGCTCCGGCTTTAAAAGCGGTTTTCCTAATCCCAGAAAAGGGAGCGTTCGAGGCCTTGTGTAGCCGGACGACGAACCTGGCTCCACAGCTCCAGACTTAGGTGCAATATTTTTTTCCCCACGACCACCTGATGCTCCACCACTACCACTACCCTCATTACCAGCTGACAATGAACGCCCCCGGCCACGACCTCTTCCACTAGACTTCCTCATTGTTTTAAAAACGTAACCAAACTAACGTTATTTGTTGCAGTCACACAACTTACACGGTGAGCTATAACTTCAGTATGATTTAGCTACCCCTTTACAGGTTGGTGAGACCACAGCGAAAATCAGGCCCAATGTTACACACTCTGTTTTTGGTGGCTGCAAATTAGAGAGATGCCCCACACGCAGGACTGTCACTGAAGCACAAATGTTAATATTAATGTCACACTATTATTTTTTTTTTATTTTTATTTTTTTCAGGAACACTTTAGAAACCCCCCAAAAAAAAAAAAATAGATTTTTGCAGGGAGAATTTAGAAAACAAATGTAACAAACTATATGCTTTCTATGGGCCACTGAGTGAGAGATGACGCACACAGGAATCAGGAGTGGCACACAAGCCCAGAGGCCAATATTTTTCTACCAATGATTGATGGAGTTATTTTCTCTGGTAGATTTTGGAACCCAAATCAAGGAAAAAAAATATAGGCTTTCTATGGACCACAATTGGAGAGAGAGAGAGAGAGAGAGAGAGATGGCACACCCAGGAGTCAAGACTGGCACACAAGCAGAAAGGCCAATATTAATCTCCCATTTTTTTTGGGGGGTTGTTTTTTTTTTTTTTTTTTTTTTTTTTTTTCAGGGAGACTTTAGAAAAAAAAATAATAAAAAAAATATGATTTTATCAGGAAGAATTTAGAAACCAAATAAAATAAAATGATTTTTTCAGGGAGAATTTAGAAAACAAATAAAACCAAAAATAGGCGTTCTATGGCCCACTGACTGAGAGAGAGAGAGAGATGGCACGCTTAGTACTGGCACACAAGCCCAAAGGGCAATATTAATCTCCCTTTTTTTTTCAGGGAGAATTTCTAAAACCCAAAAAAAAAAAAAAATAGGCTTTCTATGGCCCACTATTTGTGAGAGAGATGGGACGCTCAGGACTGGCACAGATGGCACGCTCAGGACTGGCACAGAAGCCCAGAGGCCAATATTAATCTCCCTTTTTTTCTGGGAGAATTTATAAAACCAAAAAAATATTTAAATAGGCTTTCTATGGCCCACTATTTGTGAGAGAGATGGCACGCTCAGGACTGGCACAGATGGCACGCTCACAACTGGCACACAACCCCAGAGGCCAATATTAATCTCCCTTTTTTTCAGGGAGAATTTATAAAACCAAAAAAAAAATTAAATAGGCTTTCTATGGCCCACTATTTGTGAGAGAGATGGCACGCTCAGGACTGGCACAGATGGCACGCTCACAACTGGCACACAAGCCCAGAGGCCAATATTAATCTCCCTTTTTTCAGGGAAAATTTATAAAACCAAAAAAAAAATTAAATAGGCTTTCTATGGCCCACTATTTGTGAGAGAGATGGCACGCTCAGGACTGGCACTGATGGCACGCTCACAACTGGCACACAAGCCCAGAGGCCAATATTAATCTCCCTTTTTTCAGGGAAAATTTATAAAACCAAAAAAAAAATTAAATAGGCTTTCTATGGCCCACTATTTGTGAGAGAGATGGCACGCTCAGGACTGGCACAGATGGCACGCTCACAACTGGCACACAACCCCAGAGGCCAATATTAATCTCCCTTTTTTTCAGGGAGAATTTATAAAACCAAAAAAAAAAATTAAATAGGCTTTCTATGGCCCACTATTTGTGAGAGAGATGGCACGCTCAGGGCTGGCACAGATGGCACGCTCACAACTGGCACACAAGCCCAGAGGCCAATATTAATCTCCCTTTTTTCAGGGAAAATTTATAAAACCAAAAAAAAAATTAAATAGGCTTTCTATAGCCCACTATTTGTGAGAGAGATGGCACGCTCAGGACTGGCACAGATGGCACGCTCACAACTGGCACACAAGCCCAGAGGCCAATATTAATCTCCCTTTTTTTCAGGGAGAATGTATAAAACCAAAAAAAAAAATTAAATAGGCTTTCTATGGCCCACTATTTGTGAGAGAGATGGCACGCTCAGGGCTGGCACAGATGGCACGCTCAGGACTGGCACACAAGCCCAGAGGCCAATATTAATCTCCCTTTTTTTCAGGGAGAATTTATTAAACCCCCAAAAAAATAAAATAGGCTTTCTATGGCCCACTATTTGTGAGAGAGATGGCACACTCAGGACTGGCACACAAGCCCAAAGGCCAATATTAATCTCCCACTGTATTTTTATCAGGGAGAATTTATACACCCCACAAAAAAAAATACAGAAAAATGAAAAGGCTTTCTATGGCCCACTATGTGAGAGAGATGGCACACACAGGGATGGCACTCTAGCAGAAATGCCAAATTGCCAATCTTAATCTCCCACCAAAAAAAAAAAAAAAAAAAAAACAGGGAATGTCCTACAATTACTATCTCCCTGCCTGCAGTAATCTCAGCCAGGTATGGCAGGCAGCTACTATCTCCCTGCCTGCAGTAATCTCAGCCAGGTATGGCAGGCAGCAATAAGGAGTGGACTGATGCACAAATGAAATAAAAAGTGTGGACAAACAAAAAAGATAGCTGTGCAGAAAGGAAGGAACAAGAGGATTTGTGCTTTGAAAAAAGCAGTTGGTTTGCACAGCGGCGTACACACAGCAATGCAGCTATCAGGGAGCCTTCTAGGGCAGCCCAATGAGCTACAGCGCTGAGGGGAAAAAAAAAAAAAATAACTTCCACTGTCCCTGCACACCGAGGGTGGTGTTGGACAGTGCAAATCGCTGCAGCACAAGCGGTTTTGTGGTTAATGGACCCTGCCTAACGCTATCCCTGCTTCTGACAAAGCGGCAGCAACCTCTCCCTAAGCTCAGATCAGCAGCAGTAAGATGGCGGTCGGCGGGAACGCCTCTTTATAGCCCCTGTGACGTCGCAGACAGCAAGCCAATCACTGCAATGCCCTTCTCTAAGATGGTGGGGACCAGGACCTATGTCATCACGCTGCCCACACTCTGCGTTTACCTTCATTGGCTGAGAAATGGCGCTTTTCGCGTCATTGAAACGCGACTTTGGCGCGAAAGTCGCGTACCGCATGGCCGACCCCGCACAGGGGTCGGATCGGGTTTCATGAAACCCCGACTTAGCCAAAAGTCGGCGACTTTTGAAAATGTTCGACCCGTTTCGCTCAACCCTACTTTGTACTCCTCCTTCTAGACCTGTCCTCTGCTTTCGACACAGTTGGCCACTGCCTCCTACTACAGATCCTCTCCTCCTTTGGCATCAAAGACCTCGCCCTATCCTGGATCTCGTATTGTAGAACAAGACGTGCACTCTCGCTAAGGGTGGTGCAGACTGAACACTGAGGGATGCTCCAGATTATAGTCATACAACAACAGTCGCACTCAAAGAAAGGTTTTCGGAGATTTGGTTTTTGTCTGAAAAATGTGGTTTTCTTTATTACAAACACCAAAATAAAGGTAGCACCGCAGTGTTTCAAGGTAGGTAACGTTTCGACCCTCAGGGTCTTTCTCAAACCTTACTTTTAATTGTAGGAGCAGAGCAAAGGGTACAGATCCTTGGTTGGGTGTAGGAGTCCCGTTCGGGGCTGTAGCTGCGAAGATACTAGTGTCTGCGGTGGTGGTGTTAAAAGTAAGGTTTGAGAAAGACCCTGAGGGTCGAAATGTTACCTACCTTGAAACACTGCAGTGCTACCTTTATTTTGGTGTTTGTAATAAAGAAAACCACATTTTTCAGACAAAAACCAAATCTCCGAAAACCTTTCTTTGACTGCGACTGTTGTTGTATGACTATCCTGGATCTCCTCATACCTTTCCAACCGCACATTCAGCGTCTCACACTCCCACATTACCTCCTCATCCCACCCTCTCTCTGTTGGAGTGCCCCAAGGCTCTGTTCTAGGACCCCTACTCTTCTCAATCTATACACTTGGCCTGGGACAACTCATAAAGTCCCATGGATTCCAGTACCACCTTTATGCTGATGACACTCAGATCTACCTCTCTGGCCCAGATGTCACCTCTTTGCTGTCCAGAATCCCGGAGTGTCTATCAGCCATATCCTCCTCCTTCTCCTCTCGCTTCCTCAAACTCAATGTGAACAAATCTGAACTCATCAGCTTTCCTCCATCTCATAGATCTTCCTTACCTGACCTATCTATTGCAATTAACGACATCACGCTTTCCCCTGTACCGGAAGTCCGCTGCCTTGGAGTAACCGTCGACTCTGCCCTGTCCTTCAAACCTATATACATCCAAGAAAGCGAAAAAAAGCTATAGCCTTAAAATACAAAACGTTTTATTTCAATCAATAGTTAAAATCAACATTTTAAATAAGACAAAAGATAAGAAATTGCGAAGACATAGTGTAAACTATATGCGGAACAGCCTACGGGTAAATGGCACTATTGGGCTTTATGTGAAAAAAAGAAACATATAGGTATTCAGAAAAAAGTAAATCTACGGTGGGAAAAAAGCCCCTCCTTAAGTTAATATATCTGTACCTATATGGCTTAAGTAAAGATGGTAAAGATGCCTGAATAAAATTATGGCCGAGTGTAGTAACTATACTCACAGGGGTGAGATTAGTGATTTGTAAGGTGCAAGTGCAGGTGCAGCTTAATGGAAAAACAAGGGGTTAAATTGCCCAATCAAATAGAGGCCTAAGGGTTAAATCGCACAGTGGCGTAGGCACATTACCTCTGTTGGCGTGGACCGGTTCCCCCTTTTTTTCACATAAAGCCCAATAGTGCTATTTACTCGTAGGCTGGTCCGCATATAGTTTACACTATGTCTTCGCAATTTCTTATCTTTTGTCTTATTTAAAATGTTGATTTTAACTATTGATTGAAATAAAACGTTTTGTATTTTAAGGCTATAGCTTTTTTTCGCTTTCTTGGATGTATATATTTTTCATGAGCTGCCTGAAACCTAGGCATGATATAATTCTGAGGCTGTCCTTCAAACCGCACATCCAAGCTCTTTCCGCCTCCTGTTACCTCCAGCTCAAAAGTATCTCCAGAATCCTTCCTTTCCTCAATCATTAATCTACTCAAATGCTTGTGCATGCCCTCATCATCTCCTGGCTTGACTACTGCAACATCCTTTTCTGTGGCCTCCCTGCTAACAGCCTTGCACCTCTCCAGTCCATCCTTAACTCTGCTGCCTGACTAATTCATCTCTCTCCTCGCTACTTCTCCGCTTCCCCCCTCTGCAAATCTCTTCACTGGCTCCCATTCCCTCAGCATATCCAGTTCAAATTACTAATACTAACCTACAAAGCCATCTATAACCTGTCTCCTGCATATATCTCTGAACTAATCTCACCGATATCTTCCCTCACGCAATCTCCGTTCCTCTCAAGACCTCCTTCTCTCCTCCACACTTATTCGCTCCTCACGCAACCGCCTCCAAGACGTCTCCCAAATATTCTCCATCCTCTGGAATTCTTTGCCCCAACACGTCTGACTATCAACCACATTCGGATCCTTCAGACGGAATCTGAAAACCCACCTCTTCAGGAAAGCCTACAGCCTGCACTGACCCTGCTGTCTCCTCACCACTACTGAAGCTACCGCCTGACCAACACCGGAGCTGCTGCAACTCTCAACATATTGTCTCCTTCCCCACCATCCTGTAGAATGTAAGCCCGCAAGGGCAGGGTCCTCGCCCCTCTGTATCAGTCTGTAATTGTTAGTTTGCTTACTGTAAGTGATATCTGTAATTTGTATGTAACCTCTTCTCATATACAGCACCATGGAATCAATGGTGCTATATAAATAAATAATAATAAACACCCCTAACCCTAATCACAACCCTAACCATAACCCTAACTACACCCCTAACCCTGTCACACCTGTAACCCACCCGTAAATGTAATCCAAACCCTACCCCCAACCCTAACCCTAACTTTAGCTCCAAACCTAACCCTAACTTTAGCCCCAACCCTAACCCTAACTTTAGCTCCAACCCTAACCCTAACTTTAGCCCCAACCGTAACCCTAACTTTAGCACCAACTCTCACCCTAATGGGAAAATGGAAATAAAAACTTTTTTTAATTTTAGTATTTTTCCCTAACTAAGGCGGTGATAAAGGGGGTCTTATTTACTATTTATAGTCAAAACGACGCATGCGGAAGCATCCGCATACAGCCGCACGACCTGCGTACCTAATGTTAAAGATAGGTACGCAGGCCGTATGCGGGCCGCATGCAGAAGTAGGCGGAGCTAGCGGCGGAGGTGCAGCCGAGGGCGGGGCTTCACGGAGGAAGTCCGCAGCCCTCCGCAGATCAGAAAAACGCTAGTGTTAAACTAGCCTTAAATCATTGTTTTTTGCCTCTTTTTTATTTATTTTTTTTACGGTGTTCACTGAAGGGGTTAACTAGTGGGACAGTTTTTTAGGTTGGGTCGTTACAGATGAGGTGATACTAAATATGTGTACTTTTAATGCTTGGCTTTTTTATTTACATAAAGAAATGTATTTATTGGAACAATATTTATTTATTTATTTATCTTTATTTAGGTTTTTAAAAAAATATTTTTACACAGTGTGATTTTTTTTTTTTTTTACTTTTTTACATTATCCCAGGGTGGAACATCATTGTATAGTGTCAGATGGCTGATCTGACACTGCACAGCACTGTGTCATATCAGCGATCTGACAGGCAGTGCTGGAGGCTTGCTGGCACCTTCTCTCAGCAGGCGCTCGCAAGTCACATCCCTGCAGGACCCGGAAGGATCCAGGAGCCATCTTGGATCCAGGGACTGCAGGGAGGAGGACGGAGGAGATGCTCAGAACAATGCAATCACATCGCTTGGTTCCGAGGGTCTCAGGGAAGCACGCAGGGAGCCCCCTCCCTGCACGATGCTTCCCTATGCCACCAGAATGCTGCGATCATGTTTGATCGTAGTGTTCCAGGGGTTAATGTGCAGGGAGCGGTCCGTGACCACTCCTGGCGCATAGTGCCGGATGTCAGCTTTGATAATCAGCTGAAACCTGGCCGCGATCAGCCGCGCTCCCCCCGTGTGAGGGGCTGATTGGTGATGACGTAATATCCCGTTGGTGGTCATACGTGTTATGATCTGGTGGTTTAGGATCAACATGGGACGAGCTCTGAAGGAAGTGGTACCTGTACTGACCGCAGTCCCTAAGCTCAACACAACACTAGAAGTAGCCGTGGGATGCTCCTGACACTCCCTAGGCACCTCGTCACAGCCTGAAAACTAACTACCCCTAAAGATAGAAACAGGAAAACTATCTTGCCTCAGAGAAAATCCCCAAAGGATAGATAGCCCCCCACAAGTAATGACTGTGAGTGGAGAGGGAAAAGACATACACAGAATGAAACCAGGATGAGCACAGGAGGCCAGTCTAGCTAGATAGATAGGACAGGATGGAATACTGTGCGGTCAGTATAAAACACTACAAAATATCCACACAGAGTTTACAAAAATCTCCACACCTGACTAAAGGTGTGGAGGGTAAATCTGCTTCCCAGAGCTTCCAGCTTAACTGAATTAATTCATACTGACAAGCTGGACAAACATAGAAAGCACAGAACGGATAAGTCCACAACCTGTGGACAGAAAAGAGCAAGCAAGGACTTAGCTTTGCTGAACTGGTCAGGATAACAGGGAAATCCAAAGAGATGTGAATCCAACCAGGAACCATTGACAAGTGTCACAAGCTGAAGGAAAGAGCCAGGCTAAATAGCCGAGGAGAATAGACAATCAGTGGAAGCAGCTGCTGACTGCTAAATCCAAGGAGCAGCCATACCACTTAAAACCACCGGAGGGAGCCCAAGAGCAGAACTCACAAAAGTGCCACTTACAACCACCGGAGGGAGCCCAAGAGCGGAATTCACAACAGTACCCCCCCTTGAGGAGGGGTCACCGAACCCTCACCAGAGCCCCCAGGCCGATTAGGATGAGCCAAGTGAAAAGCACGAACCAAATCGGTGGCATGGACATCGGAGGCAACAACCCAAGAATTATCCTCCTGGCCATAACCCTTCCACTTGACAAGATACTGAAGCCTCCGCCTCGAAAAACGAGAATCCAAAATTTTCTCAACCTCATATTCCAACTCTCCCTCAACCAACACCGGGGCAGGAGGATCAACCGAGGGAACCACGGGCACCACATATCTCCGCAACAAAGATCTATGGAAAACATTGTGAATGGCAAAAGAGGCTGGAAGAGCCAAACGAAAAGACAACGGATTGATAATTTCAGAAATCTTATAAGGACCAATAAACCGAGGCTTAAACTTAGGGGAAGAAACCTTCATAGGAAAATGACGAGAAGACAACCAAACCAAATCCCCCACACGAAGCCGGGGACCAACACACCGACGGCAGTTAGCAAAACGTTGAGCTCTTTTCTGAGACAACGTCAAATTGTCCACCACATGAGTCCAAATCTGCTGCAGTCTGTCCACCACAGAATCCACACCAGGACAATCAGAAGGCTCAACCTGCCCAGAAGAAAAACGAGGATGAAAGCCAAAATTACAAAAGAAAGGTGAAACCAAAGTAGCCGAACTAGCCCGATTATTAAGGGCAAACTCAGCCAACGGCAAGAAAGCCACCCAGTCATCCTGATCAGCAGACACAAAGCATCTCCAATAGGTCTCCAAGGTCTGATTAGTTCGCTCAGTTTGGCCATTAGTCTGAGGATGAAACGCCGAAGAAAAAGACAAATCAATGCCCATCCTAGCACAAAAGGCCCGCCAAAACCTAGAGACAAACTGAGAACCTCTGTCAGACACAATATTCTCCGGAATGCCATGCAAACGAACCACATGCTGAAAAAACAATGGAACCAAATCTGAGGAGGAAGGCAACTTAGGCAAAGGTACCACATGGACCATTTTAGAGAACCGGTAACAAACAACCCAGATAACAGACATCTTCTGGGAAACAGGAAGATCCGAAATAAAATCCATGGAAATATGCGTCCAGGGCCTCTCAGGGACCGGCAAAGGCAAAAGCAACCCACTAGCGCAGGAACAGCAAGGCTTGGCCCGGGCGCAAGTCCCACAGGACTGCACAACAGCACGCACATCGCGCGACAAGGAAGGCCACCAAAAGGACCTAGCAACCAAATCTCTGGTACCAAAAATCCCAGGATGACCAGTCAACACAGAACAATGAACCTTAGAAATCACCTTACTTGTCCATCCATCAGGAACAAACAGCTTCCCCACTGGACAGCGGTCAGGCCTATCAGTCTGAAATTCCCGAAGCACCCGCCGCAAATCAGGGGAGATGGCAGAAAGAATCACCCCTTCCTTAAGAATGCCAACCTGCTCAAGGACTCCAGGAGAATCAGGCGAAAAACTCCTAGAGAGGGCATCAGCCTTAACATTCTTAGATCCCGGAAGATACGAGACCACAAAATCAAAACGGGAGAAAAACAGGGACCATCGAGCCTGTCTAGGATTCAGCCGCTTGGCCGACTCGAGGTAAATCAGATTCTTATGATCAGTCAAGACCACAATACAGTGCTTAGCTCCCTCAAGCCAATGTCGCCACTCCTCAAACGCCCACTTCATAGCCAACAACTCCCGATTGCCGACATCATAATTGCGTTCCACAGGCGAAAACTTTCTGGAAAAAAAAGCACATGGTTTCATCAAAGAACCATCAAAATCCCTCTGAGACAAAACAGCCCCTGCCCCAATCTCAGAAGCGTCAACTTCAACCTGAAAAAGAAGAGAAACATCTGGCTGACGCAACACAGGGGCAGAAGTAAATCGGCGCTTAAGCTCCCGAAAGGCCTCAACAGCCGCAGAGGACCAATTCGTCATATCAGCGCCTTTCTTCGTCAAATCAGTAAGGGGCTTAACCACACTGGAAAAGTTGGCAATGAAACGGCGATAGAAATTAGCAAAGCCCAAAAATTTTTGAAGGCTCTTCACAGATGTGGGATGAATCCAGTCATGAATAGCTTGGACCTTAACAGGATCCATTTCCATAGACGAGGGAGAAAAAATAAAACCCAAAAAAGATACCTTCTGAACTCCGAATAGGCACTTAGACCCCTTCACAAATAAAGCATTATCACGAAGGAACTGGAACACCATCCTGACCTGCTTCACATGAGACTCCCAATCATCGGAAAAAATCAAAATATCATCCAATTATACAACCATGAATTTATCAAGATAATTGCGGAAAATATCATGCATGATGGATTGGAACACAGATGGAGCATTAGAGAGCCCGAATGGCATCACAAGGTATTCAAAATGGCCTTCGGGCATATTAAATGCAGTTTTCCATTCGTCACCCTGTTTAATACGAACAAGATTATATGCCCCTCGGAGGTCAATCTTAGTAAACCAACTAACCCCCTTAATCTGAGCAAAAAAATCAGAAAGCAAAGGCAAGCGGTATTGGAATTTGACCGTGATCTTATTAAGAAGACGATAATCTATACAGGGTCTCAAGGAGCCATCCTTCTTAGCAACAAAAAGAAACCCGCTCCCAATGGTGACGAAGACGGCCGAATATGCCCCTTCTCCAAAGATTCCTTAACATAGCTCCGCATGGCGGCATGCTCTGGCACAGACAGATTGAAAAGTCGGCCCTTAGGGAACTTACAACCAGGAATCAAGTTAATAGCACAATCACAGTCCCTATGTGGAGGAAGGGAACTGGACTTGGGCTCATCAAATACATCCTGGAAATCTGACAAAAACTCAGGGACCTCAGAAGAGGGGGAAGAGGAAATTGACATCAAAGGAACGTCACTATGTACCCCTTGACAACCCCAACAAGTCACAGACATAATTTTCCAATCCAGCACCGGATTATGTTCCTGTAACCATGGAAAACCCAGTACAACAACATCATGCAGGTTATGCAACACCCGAAAACGACAATTTTCCTGATGTGCAGGAGCCATGTACATGGTCATCTGCGTCCAGTACTGAGGTTTATCCTTGGCCAATGGTGTAGCATCAATGCCCCTCAAAGGAATAGGGCTCTGCAAAGGCTGCAAGGAAAAACCACAGCGCCTGGCGAATTCTAAGTCCATTAAGTTCAGGGCAGCGCCTGATTCCACAAATGCCATGACAGAAAAGGACGACAATGAGCAAATCAGGGTCACAGATAAAAGAAATTTAGGCTGTACAGTACTAATGGTAACAGACCTAGCGACCCTCCTAGTACGTTTAGGGCAATCAGAAATAACATGAGCAGAATCACCACAGTAAAAACACAGCCTATTCTGACGTCTGAATTCCTGCCGTTCTGTTCTAGTCAAAATCCTATCACATTGCATAGGTTCAGGACTCTGCTCAGAGGACACTGCCATATGGTGCATAGCTTTGTGCTCGCGCAGTCGCCGATCAATCTGAATGGCTAGAGACATAGATTCGCTCAAACCAGTAGGCGTAGGGAAGCCCACCATAACATCTTTAAGGGCTTCAGAAAGACCTTTTCTGAAAATAGCAGCCAGAGCCTCTTCATTCCATTTAGTGAGCACAGACCATTTTCTAAATTTCTGGCAGTATAACTGTGCCGCTTCCTGACCTTGACACAAGGCCAACAGGGTTTTTTCTGCATGATCCACAGAATTAGGTTCGTCATACAATAATCCGAGCTCTTGAAAAAATGTGTCTACATTCAGCAATGCCGGATCCCCTGATTCAAGGGAAAATGCCCAGTCCTGAGAGTCACCACGCAGCAAGGATATGATGATTTTAACTTGTTGAATGAGATCACCAGAAGAACGGGGTTTCAAAGCAAAAAACAATTTGCAGTTATTTTTAAAGTTCAAAAACTTGGATCTGTCCCCAAAAAACAAATCAGGAGTAGGAATTCTAGGCTCCAAAGCCGGAGTCTGGACAACATAATCTTGGATACTCTGTACTCTTGCAGCAAGTTGATCCGCACGAGAAAACAAACCCTGAACATCCGTGCCAGAGCATAAATCCTGAACCACCCAGAGATCAAGAGGATAAAAAAGACACAACAGAGCACAGAAAAAAAAATGGCTCAGAATTTTTTCCTTCTTTTGAGATGCATTTAATTCATTTTTGGCCACTTGTACTGTTATGATCTGGTGGTTTAGGAGCAACATGGGACGAGCTCTGAGGGAAGTGGTACTTGTACTGACCGCAGTCCCTAAGCTCAACACAACACTAGAAGTAGCCGTGGGATGCTCCTGACACTCCCTAGGCACCTCGTCACAGCCTTAGAACTAACTACCCCTAAAGATTGAAACAGGAAAACTATCTTGCCTCAGAGAAAATCCCCAAAGGATAGATAGCCCCCCACAAGTAATGACTGTGAGTGGAGAGGGAAAAGACATACACAGAATGAAACCAGGATGAGCACAGGAGGCCAGTCTAGCTAGATAGATAGGACAGGATGGAATACTGTGCGGTCAGTATAAAACACTAAAAAAATCTCCACACCTGACTAAAGGTGTGGAGGGTAATTTTGCTTCCCAGAGCTTCCAGCTTACCTGAATTAATTCATACTGACAAGCTGGACAAACATAGAAAGCACAGAACGGATAAGTCCACAACCTGTGGACAGAAAAGAGCAAGCAAGGACTTAGCTTTGCTGAGCTGGTCAGGATAACAGGGAAATCCAAAGAGATGTGAATCCAACCAGGAACCATTGACAAGTGGCACAAGCTGAAGGAAAGAGCCAGGCTAAATAGCCGAGCAGAATAGACAATCAGTGGAAGCAGCTGCTGACTGCTAAATCCAAGGAGCAGCCATACCACTTAAAACCACCGGAGGGAGCCCAAGAGCAGAACTCACAAAAGTGCCACTTACAACCACCGGAGGGAGCCCAAGAGCGGAATTCACAACACATACGGGCCCAGGCCACCTCAACGGGATAGTACGTCTAATGTCAGAAAGGGGTTAAAGTTCTTTTGAAGATGCAGTAGAATGCATGTTCCTCCCCCTTCATAGACACATTATGAGCACCAACTGTCATCTCCTATCTCAGTAACGGGAAAATCATCAGTTACTCTTTAAACGTTGAACTTTCGTGTAAAGTGCTGCGGAATATGATAGAGCTATACAGTATAAGCAATGCACAATCATAAATTAACTTGCGAGCCATACCTCCAACTGTATCATTAGAAATGTGGGGAGTGTTTATTTCAAATAAAGGACTCTGCGATTATTTCAATTAAAGGGTTTTACTCTGTGTCTTTTTTACATTTGACTAGACTATGGGGTTAGTAATGGGGGTGTCTTACAGATGCCATAAAACAGCTGACATTAACCCCAACCCAACTACACTTGCCGCTACACCAGGGCAAGTGAGAAGATTGGATTCACCATTTCTGGGGTGCCTGAGGGCTGATGTTCTAAGCCTTGGAGGGGGGCCAATATCTCTGGCCCCTTCCCAGGCTATAAATATAAGCCCACAGCTGTCTGTTTAGCCTTTGCTGGTTAGAAATTATAGGGGGACCCCACGTCATCTTTTTTGGAAGGTCCTCCGTAAATTATTCAGTAAATGCTAAACAAACAGCTGTGAGATATTATTAAAAGCCTGGGAATGTTTTGGTATATTGGTCCCCTTTTCCAGATTATTAACATCAGCGCCCAGTGGTCAGCTTTTCATCTGCTGATTATGAAATTTACGGGGGACCCACCCCTCATCCATGATTACGGGGAACCTGGCAACAATGATAACTGGCTTCAGCACTATGAAAAGCACTAACTGTACTGATTTTCCAGGACATCGCTAATATCAGGACATGTGAAGGGGGCCTTAGTGAGCTCAGACCCATGAGACATGAATCTGTACACCTTTTTAAGACCTTCTAGTTTTACATCCTTTCTCATATAGATCATATCTCTTGAACATGACACAAGAGAACTTGTAGGCACTGTACTATCAGGAGGAAATAGTGTCAGAATGCTGCTTAGTTGTCACGGAGCCAAAAGTGTCATTGTTATAGCAACCGGTGTCATCTTAGCTCAGTAGTTTGGCGGTCAAGCAAAAATGAAAGGTAGGGACTCATGCTTCACTGATGTTCATACAAATTACAGCATATTTACAGTACTAAAAACCGATATCGGCGTTTACTCGTCTTCTTCATTTGTCAAAATGTTGTGTTTGAAGAAGAACTCCAGTAACAAGACATGAAGTCTCCTACCCAGATGCATGCCCATTCTGTGAAAATGGTGTGTGTGGACATGTGTATATCATACTAGACATTGACGAGTAAACTTTTTTAAAAAATAGTTTTGGCACATTATGGAACTTTGCAAATCATGTTATTAGTGGATCTGTATTAATTTCTGCAAAAAAAAGATGAAACATCAATAAGTATTCAACAGAGGACTACTGGTAAACCAGAAACAGGGTAGTGGGAGCAAAGGCTTACATCTAGTCCTATCCCAAAGGAGAGCTCCTGCAGCACAAATTACTAAAAAAGCTAAAAAAAAATACTTTCATTTGTTTTTAATCATTCTTTCCACCATGGAAAGTTATGAAACTTTGCACTTCACTTTATTAAGGGATTTGTCTTCATTCCTATAGAAAAAGATTACTTGTAAGTGGCTTCCATAGCCTTGTTTTCCCCTATTTGCCTGCCTTTAGTTGCACTTATATTAGAAAGTAGTCATTTGAAGTACAGATGACTTGCGCCATTTTTATGGAAATTAAAAAAAAAAACACAGGTACAGGAGATAAGAAACCCATTTATTTTTGTGATTTTCCCAAGTTTAAACCATAATGTCTTGGTATCCTCAGCTGAGCTTGGGGTTAGTATTAATACAGTTTATGTAAATTAGTGAAATGTGTTCAAGTAAACAATGTCCTACCAAGTTATTGCCCAACCAATGTGTGCAAGTAAGCTATGCCCTGCCCTACCAACTCAATGCCCAACCAATGTGTGCAAGTAAGCTATGCCCTGCCCTACCAACTCAATGCCCGACCAATGTGTGCAAGTAAGCTATGCCCTGCCCTACCAACTCAATGCCCGACCAATGTGTGCAAGTAAACTATGCCCTGCCCTACCAACTCAATGCCCAACCAATGTGTGCAAGTAAGCTATGCCCTGCCCTACAAACTCAATGCCCGTCCAATGTGTGCAAGTAAGCTCTGCCCTACCAACTCAATGCCCAACCAATGTGTGCAAGTAAGCTATGCCCTGCCCTACCAACTCAATGCCCGACCAATGTGTGCAAGTAAGCTATGCCCTGCCCTACCAACTCAATGCCTGACCAATGTGTGCAAGTAAGCTATGCCCTGCCCTACCAACTCAATGCCCGACCAATGTGTGCAAGTAAGCTATGCCCTGCCCTACCAACTCAATGCCCAACCAATGTGTGCAAGTAAGCTATGCCCTGCCCTACCAACTCAATGCCCGACCAATGTGTGCAAGTAAGCTATGCCCTGCCCTACCAACTCAATGCCCGACCAATGTGTGCAAGTAAGCTATGCCCTGCCCTACCAACTCAATGCCCGACCAATGTGTTAAGCAATGCCTACCAATTCAATTGCACCTATTGTTTTTACATTTTAAATTGTGTATTTTTTCATTAACTCGTGTAACCTTATTTCAGGGCTGCATTTCATACATGAATCCAGAGTTTTTGTTTAAAATAGTCACCTAGTTTTTAGACATAAAAGCTTTTGATCAAATTGCCCTTTTTTTCCAAAAATTTTTAGGATATATTCACACTGGGCATGTTTCCTGCGTTTTTTATGTGTTTTTTATTCTAATTTTCAGCTGCGTTTTTCAGTACCAGCTATGTCTATAAGATTTCAGAAATCTCATGCACACAACTTGTTTTTCTTGTCATCAGTATCTTGTGTTTTGCATGTTTTTTTTGGACATAGAGCATGCCACTTCTTTCAGTGTTTTTTCATCGTTTTTTTTTTAGTTTTTCACCCATTGAACCGAATGGGAAAAAAATGCATGAAAAAACGCACTGACGCAACAGCAAAAATGCCGCAAAAAAAGCAGTAAAACCTGCATTTTTGTCACAGCTTCTTTACTGTCAAGCACTCAGGTTTTGCTGCAGAAAAAAAAACAAAGCAAAAACATCCACTGGTGGCCTAACACCGTGTACTTTTCTTGCTTGCAAGATGGAAACAAAAATGGACTTTGATATCTTGAAAAATGCAAAGAAAAAATGAATCTAAAACGCAACAAAAATGCATAAAAAAGGCAGCAAAACCTGTGTTTTGGTTGCAGATTTTTTACTGCTAAAAGATGAGGTTTTCGCTGCATAAAAAAAGCAGCAAAAAAGCAATGCATGGATACAGCCTAAATCTGGTGATAAACTGGTGTAGGAGGTTGTTCTGATGAGCCAAACACTCAAAGGAGCAGACCGGTGCTGACTATTAAGAGTGAGTGTACTCGTTACTCGGGTGACCTTCGAGTATTTGTTAGGGTTTGGAGACTTAGTTTTCATCACGGCAGCTGAATGATTTACAGCTATTAGCCAGGCTGAGTACATGTGAGGGTTGCCTGGTTGCTAGGTAATCCCCATATGTAATCAAGCTGTAAATCATGCTGCTGAGGCGATGAAAACTTAATCTCCGAGCAGTCATACTCGGAGACCACCCGAGCAACAAGTACACTCACTCATCACTAGTGCTGACCCATCACTGCCATCATCTTTACTCCAGATGATACATTCTGATATCAATCCAGCTGAAGGCAAGAAAATAGAGTGGGAAAAAGAAGAAGAAAAGCTGAGGGTTGGAAATTACTTACATGGAAGTTTTTTAACGGGACTAAAAACATATCTTCTAATTAAGTGATTTGTACATGTTTTGCAAGTTTCTATGCTGGATTAAATTATTAAAAACAAATGAAGGTTTAGGTACTGTTTAACCTATTCAGCAGTTGGTCTACAGTAGGTCTTCATTGGAATATTACTAGATGGGTGTTGTGAATTCTGCTTTTGGGCTCCCTCCGGTGGTTGTAGGTGGTAATGCAGTTGTCTCTGGGCTGTAGTCCTGGACAGATGTATCTGCTGATTGCAATTCTGACTGGGGTATTTAGGTTTGAAGGACTCATTAGTCCTTTCCAGTTGTCAATGTTTCTTGGGAAGTGTGGGATCTCTGTCTGGCTTCTCCTGCTTAGCTGCCAATTCAGCCAATTCAGCAAAGATAAGTGTCTGTTTCTTTTTCTTTGGCACACAAGTTGTGTGCTTGTTTTTTGATTGTATTCCTGCTCTGTGTGTAGGATTCTCTGGAGTTGCAGATATACGTTCCACGTCTTTAGTTAGATGGAGGAATTTTTTGTATAATCTGCTATGGATATTTTTGGAAGGGTTTTAATACTGACCGCATAGTACGCTGTCCTATCCTTTCCTATTTTAGCTAGAGTGGCCTCTTGTGCTAAATCCTGTTTTCTGCCTGTGTTTGTCTTTCCTCTCCTACTCACAGCCAATATTTGTGGGGGGCTACCTATCCTTTGGGGTTCTGCTCTGAGGCAAGGTAGTATTCCTATTTCTATCTATAGGGGTATCTAGTCCTCTGGCTGTGACGAGGTGTCTAGGGTTTGTTAGGTACATCCCACGGCTACTTCTAGTTGCGGTGTTAAGATCAGGATTTGCGGTCAGTATAGTTACCACCTACACCAGTGAAAGTTTTCATGCTGCTCCAAGGTCACCGGATCATAACAGATGGGGCCTTCACTCCCACTATCTTGCTATTGGTGCACCAGTTTTCATCTCTTGAATACTTATTGATGGTCTATCCTTGAGCTGGGCCATCAATCTGTGCTTGTTGGGATTCCATAAGAACAACTTGTTATCACCTACCCACAGAATTGGTGATAGTATCTAGTCTTTTGAAATTTTAAATTGCCAAATTTGTTGAATTTTCCTGAAAATTTTTATTTACGGTGAATCGAATCACAAGTAATACAAAGTGTCCAATTACCCTGAAAATATGTATGGAACTTTTCTTACTGCCTCACATATTTTTCTGAAATCCACATTCAAGAGCACATATTGGATCTTATTCTAGAGGTGAGCCTCATTGTGCACAATATTAACAGGTGAGCAAATAATATTATCTCTCACCTTTCTAATTGAGCAACCTAACACTACACTTAGATAGCGCTCCAGTTTATTCCCTTTTCCCTAGGGAAATCCTTTTTAAACATTTGGAACAAATTTGATTTTCAAGTAATCGATTTGCTCATCACTAGTGATAACTAGGGTTGAGCGACCTTGACCTTTTTAGAGTCGAGCCGTGTTTCGCGAAACCCGACTATCTTAGAAGTCAAGTCGAGTGGAATCGGCCGATTATAGCAAAAAGTTGGGTATCGACCGAAACACGAAACCCAATGCAAGTCAATGGGGGAGCAGTCGGCAGTGAGTGGAGGCCAGGAAAACACCTACACTGCCCATTTTAATGGCAAAACATCCATTCTTGTTACAGAAGCTTGTCAATCATAATTTACCTTATAATAATTGGAAGGCATTTGAAATTGGGGGTCATTTGGCTAAAGTTGTGGGGGGTAGGGCTGGTTCAAGTAATTAGTGGGCCCAGGAAATCTGGACCACGTCACGGCAGTGGAGCAGGGAGAGGTAAGTATTTCAACTTTGCAAGTGCTGTGATCCTGAGCAAGCAGGGGGGGCCCACTCGTTGGCATTGGCACTGGCACAGGGCCCCTCAAAGTACAGCGGTGTGTTTGCACGGCGGGGGCGCCTCCCACCGGCAGCAACACTTTTGCGTACTATGAGAGGCCCTGTGCCAGTGATGTCGCCAACTAGTATTCCTCCCCCCACCTGAAGAAGGAACCTGCACTTTCATCTGCACCTTCCTCTTTGTCCCCGTGTAAGGTGGTATGGTATGCGGGAAGAGGAACCTGACTTTCAGCAGGGTCACAATCTTGTTGTGTAGCGTGCACGGGGAATGTTGCGTTATGGGTCAATGTACCAGCAGACTCATCTATCACTGGCTGGGCAATGGGCAGGATGAGGAGGAAACACAGATATAGGCCCAAAGAATAAAGTTGGCTAAATGCAGTTCAAAATTGGTAACACAGGACTAACCAGGGGGCATTGCAGTGGAGGACAACTGGAATGAGAGGCTGACACAGAGAGTAGGCCCAAATCAGTAAGTAGTCGAAATGCAGAAATGCAGTTCAAAATTGGCAACCGTAGTAAACAGGCGGCACAGCTTTGTTCAGTGGAGGAGAACAGCAAGGAGTGGCAGACACCGATAGTAGGCCCCAACCCAACTAGTAGGCCAAATGCAGTCTAACATTAACAACTACTTAACGAGAGCCTGAAAATGGAATTTCAGTACAGGAAACCAGGAGAACAGCAAGAAGCGGCAGACACTGTTAGTAGGCCCCAAACCAACTAGTACGCCAAATGCAGTTGTTCCATTTAACCACTATTTAACAAGAGCCTGAAGATAGAAGCTCAGGAAAGGCAACCTGGAGAACACCTTGGAGTGGAAGACACCATCTCCACAGCCCATACCAAATGTATAGGCCTAATGCAGTGTAGTTTCCAACAACTACTAAACGAGAGCATTAAGATTGAAGCAATGGAGAGGAAACCTGGGGAACACCTTGGAGTTGAACACACCGTCTCTCTACACCCCATACCCAATTTGTAGGCCTAATGCAGTGTAGTTTCCAACAACTACTAAACGAGAGCATTAAGATTGAAGCAATGGAGAGGAAACCTGGGGAACACCTTGGAGTGGAACACACCGTCTCTACACCCCATACCAAATGTGTAGGCCTAATGCAGTGTAGTTTCCAACAACTATTAAACGAGAGCATTAAGATTGAAGCAATGGAGAGGAAACCTGGAGAACACCTTGGAGTTGAACACACCGTCTCTCTACACCCCATACCCAATTTGTAGGCCTAATGCAGTGTAGTTTCCAACAACTACTAAACGAGAGCATTAAGATTGAAGCAATGGAGAGGAAACCTGGGGAACACCTTGGAGTGGAACACACCGTCTCTACACCCCATACCAAATGTGTAGGCCTAATGCAGTGTAGTTTCCAACAACTATTAAACGAGAGCATTAAGATTGAAGCAATGGAGAGGAAACCTGGAGAACACCTTGGAGTTGAACACACCGTCTCTCTACACCCCATACCCAATTTGTAGGCCTAATGCAGTGTAGTTTCCAACAACTACTAAACGAGAGCATTAAGATTGAAGCAATGGAGAGGAAACCTGGGGAACACCTTGGAGTGGAACACACCGTCTCTACACCCCATACCAAATGTGAAGGCCTAATGCAGTGTAGTTTCCAACAACTATTAAACGAGAGCATTAAGATTGAAGCAATGGAGAGAAAACCTGGGGAACACCTTGGAGTTGAACACACCGTCTCTCTACACCCCATACCCAATTTGTAGGCCTAATGCAGTGTAGTTTCCAACAACTACTAAACGAGAGCATTACGATTGAAGCAATGGAGAGGAAACCTGGGGAACACCTTGGAGTGGAACACACCGTCTCTACACCCCATACCAAATGTGTAGGCCTAATGCAGTGTAGTTTCCAACAACTACTAAACGAGAGCATTAAGATTGAAGCAATGGAGAGGAAACCTGGGGAACACCTTGGAGTGGAACACACCGTCTCTACACCCCATACCAAATGTGTAGGCCTAATGCAGTGTAGTTTCCAACAACTACTAAACGAGAGCATTAAGATTGAAGCAATGGAGAGGAAACCTGGGGAACACCTTGGAGTTGAACACACCGTCTCTCTACACCCCATACCCAATTTGTAGGCCTAATGCAGTGTAGTTTCCAACAACTACTAAACGAGAGCATTAAGATTGAAGCAATGGAGAGGAAACCTGGGGAACACCTTGGAGTGGAACACACCGTCTCTCTACACCCCATACCAAATGTGTAGGCCTAATGCAGTGTAGTTTCCAACAACTACTAAACGAGAGCATTAAGATTGAAGCAATGGAGAGGAAACCTGGGGAACACCTTGGAGTGGAACACACCGTCTCTATACCCCATACCAAATGTGTAGGCCTAATGCAGTGTAGTTTCCAACAACTACTAAACGAGAGCATTAAGATTGAAGCAATGGAGAGGAAACCTGGGGAACACCTTGGAGTGGAACACACCGTCTCTCTACACCCCATACCCAATTTGTAGGCCTAATGCAGTGTAGTTTCCAACAACTACTAAACGAGAGCATTAAGATTGAAGCAATGGAGAGGAAACCTGAGGAACACCTTGGAGTTGAACACACCGTCTCTCTACACCCCATACCCAATTTGTAGGCCTAATGCAGTGTAGTTTCCAACAACTACTAAATGAGAGCATTAAGATTGAAGCAATGGAGAGGAAACCTGGGGAACACCTTGGAGTTGAACACACCGTCTCTCTACACCCCATACCCAATTTGTAGGCCTAATGCAGTGTAGTTTCCAACAACTACTAAACGAGAGCATTAAGATTGAAGCAATGGAGAGGAAACCTGGGGAACACCTTGGAGTGGAACACACCGTCTCTCTACACCCCATACCCAATTTTTAGGCCTAATGCAGTGTAGTTTCCAACAACTACTAAACGAGAGCATTAAGATTGAAGCAATGGAGAGGAAACCTGAGGAACACCTTGGAGTTGAACACACCGTCTCTCTACACCCCATACCCAATTTGTAGGCCTAATGCAGTGTAGTTTCCAACAACTACTAAACGAGAGCATTAAGATTGAAGCAATGGAGAGGAAACCTGGGGAACACCTTGGAGTGGAACACACCGTCTCTACACTCCATACCAAATGTGCAGGCCTAATGCAGTGTAGTTTCCAACAACTACTAAACGAGAGCACTAAGATTGAAGCAATGGAGAGGAAACCTGGGGAACACCTTGGAGTTGAACACACCGTCTCTCTACACCCCATACCCAATTTGTAGGCCTAATGCAGTGTAGTTTCCAACAACTACTAAACGAGAGCATTAAGATTGAAGCAATGGAGAGGAAACCTGGGGAACACCTTGGAGTGGAACACACCGTCTCTCTACACCCCATACCCAATTTGTAGGCCTAATGCAGTGTAGTTTCCAACAACTATTAAACGAGAGCATTAAGATTGAAGCAATGGAGAGGAAACCTGGAGAACACCTTGGAGTTGAACACACCGTCTCTCTACACCCCATACCCAATTTGTAGGCCTAATGCAGTGTAGTTTCCAACAACTACTAAACGAGAGCATTAAGATTGAAGCAATGGAGAGGAAACCTGGAGAACACCTTGGAGTTGAACACACCGTCTCTCTACACCCCATACCCAATTTGTAGGCCTAATGCAGTGTAGTTTCCAACAACTACTAAACGAGAGCATTAAGATTGAAGCAATGGAGAGGAAACCTGGGGAACACCTTGGAGTGGAACACACCGTCTCTACACCCCATACCAAATGTGTAGGCCTAATGCAGTGTAGTTTCCAACAACTATTAAACGAGAGCATTAAGATTGAAGCAATGGAGAGGAAACCTGGAGAACACCTTGGAGTTGAACACACCGTCTCTCTACACCCCATACCCAATTTGTAGGCCTAATGCAGTGTAGTTTCCAACAACTACTAAACGAGAGCATTAAGATTGAAGCAATGGAGAGGAAACCTGGGGAACACCTTGGAGTGGAACACACCGTCTCTACACCCCATACCAAATGTGAAGGCCTAATGCAGTGTAGTTTCCAACAACTATTAAACGAGAGCATTAAGATTGAAGCAATGGAGAGAAAACCTGGGGAACACCTTGGAGTTGAACACACCGTCTCTCTACACCCCATACCCAATTTGTAGGCCTAATGCAGTGTAGTTTCCAACAACTATTAAACGAGAGCATTAAGATTGAAGCAATGGAGAGGAAACCTGGAGAACACCTTGGAGTTGAACACACCGTCTCTCTACACCCCATACCCAATTTGTAGGCCTAATGCAGTGTAGTTTCCAACAACTACTAAACGAGAGCATTAAGATTGAAGCAATGGAGAGGAAACCTGGGGAACACCTTGGAGTGGAACACACCGTCTCTACACCCCATACCAAATGTGAAGGCCTAATGCAGTGTAGTTTCCAACAACTATTAAACGAGAGCATTAAGATTGAAGCAATGGAGAGAAAACCTGGGGAACACCTTGGAGTTGAACACACCGTCTCTCTACACCCCATACCCAATTTGTAGGCCTAATGCAGTGTAGTTTCCAACAACTACTAAACGAGAGCATTACGATTGAAGCAATGGAGAGGAAACCTGGGGAACACCTTGGAGTGGAACACACCGTCTCTACACCCCATACCAAATGTGTAGGCCTAATGCAGTGTAGTTTCCAACAACTACTAAACGAGAGCATTAAGATTGAAGCAATGGAGAGGAAACCTGGGGAACACCTTGGAGTGGAACACACCGTCTCTACACCCCATACCAAATGTGTAGGCCTAATGCAGTGTAGTTTCCAACAACTACTAAACGAGAGCATTAAGATTGAAGCAATGGAGAGGAAACCTGGGGAACACCTTGGAGTTGAACACACCGTCTCTCTACACCCCATACCCAATTTGTAGGCCTAATGCAGTGTAGTTTCCAACAACTACTAAACGAGAGCATTAAGATTGAAGCAATGGAGAGGAAACCTGGGGAACACCTTGGAGTGGAACACACCGTCTCTCTACACCCCATACCAAATGTGTAGGCCTAATGCAGTGTAGTTTCCAACAACTACTAAACGAGAGCATTAAGATTGAAGCAATGGAGAGAAAACCTGGGGAACACCTTGGAGTTGAACACACCGTCTCTCTACACCCCATACCCAATTTGTAGGCCTAATGCAGTGTAGTTTCCAACAACTACTAAACGAGAGCATTACGATTGAAGCAATGGAGAGGAAACCTGGGGAACACCTTGGAGTGGAACACACCGTCTCTACACCCCATACCAAATGTGTAGGCCTAATGCAGTGTAGTTTCCAACAACTACTAAACGAGAGCATTAAGATTGAAGCAATGGAGAGGAAACCTGGGGAACACCTTGGAGTGGAACACACCGTCTCTACACCCCATACCAAATGTGTAGGCCTAATGCAGTGTAGTTTCCAACAACTACTAAACGAGAGCATTAAGATTGAAGCAATGGAGAGGAAACCTGGGGAACACCTTGGAGTTGAACACACCGTCTCTCTACACCCCATACCCAATTTGTAGGCCTAATGCAGTGTAGTTTCCAACAACTACTAAACGAGAGCATTAAGATTGAAGCAATGGAGAGGAAACCTGGGGAACACCTTGGAGTGGAACACACCGTCTCTCTACACCCCATACCAAATGTGTAGGCCTAATGCAGTGTAGTTTCCAACAACTACTAAACGAGAGCATTAAGATTGAAGCAATGGAGAGGAAACCTGGGGAACACCTTGGAGTGGAACACACCGTCTCTATACCCCATACCAAATGTGTAGGCCTAATGCAGTGTAGTTTCCAACAACTACTAAACGAGAGCATTAAGATTGAAGCAATGGAGAGGAAACCTGGGGAACACCTTGGAGTGGAACACACCGTCTCTCTACACCCCATACCCAATTTGTAGGCCTAATGCAGTGTAGTTTCCAACAACTACTAAACGAGAGCATTAAGATTGAAGCAATGGAGAGGAAACCTGAGGAACACCTTGGAGTTGAACACACCGTCTCTCTACACCCCATACCCAATTTGTAGGCCTAATGCAGTGTAGTTTCCAACAACTACTAAATGAGAGCATTAAGATTGAAGCAATGGAGAGGAAACCTGGGGAACACCTTGGAGTTGAACACACCGTCTCTCTACACCCCATACCCAATTTGTAGGCCTAATGCAGTGTAGTTTCCAACAACTACTAAACGAGAGCATTAAGATTGAAGCAATGGAGAGGAAACCTGGGGAACACCTTGGAGTGGAACACACCGTCTCTCTACACCCCATACCCAATTTTTAGGCCTAATGCAGTGTAGTTTCCAACAACTACTAAACGAGAGCATTAAGATTGAAGCAATGGAGAGGAAACCTGAGGAACACCTTGGAGTTGAACACACCGTCTCTCTACACCCCATACCCAATTTGTAGGCCTAATGCAGTGTAGTTTCCAACAACTACTAAACGAGAGCATTAAGATTGAAGCAATGGAGAGGAAACCTGGGGAACACCTTGGAGTGGAACACACCGTCTCTACACTCCATACCAAATGTGCAGGCCTAATGCAGTGTAGTTTCCAACAACTACTAAACGAGAGCACTAAGATTGAAGCAATGGAGAGGAAACCTGGGGAACACCTTGGAGTGGAACACACCGTCTCTACACTCCATACCAAATGTGCAGGCCTAATGCAGTGTAGTTTCCAACAACTACTAAACGAGAGCACTAAGATTGAAGCAATGGAGAGGAAACCTGGGGAACACCTTGGAGTGGAACACACCGTCTCTCTACACCCCATACCCAATTTGTAGGCCTAATGCAGTGTAGTTTCCAACAACTACTAAACGATAGCATTAAGATTGAAGCAATGGAGAGGAAACCTGAGGAACACCTTGGAGTTGAACACACCGTCTCTCTACACCCCATACCCAATTTGTAGGCCTAATGCAGTGTAGTTTGCAACAACTACTAAACGAGAGTAGGAAGATCGAAGCAATGTGGACGAAACCTGGGGCACACCTTGGGGCGGCAGACACCGTTAATAGGCCCTACCAAATTTGTAGCCCCAATGCAGTTTTAAAATTCCTAGAGGCTGAAAACAAGACTATTAACGCTCAGCTTTTTTCAAAGGAACACAGCTGTATTGAGTGGCGCAGACAGACACAGGTAGTAGGCCTTAAACCAAAAATGTGGCTCACTGCAGCTTAAAAAAGGTTACAAGGGTACACAGGCAGCATTGCTCTGGGCATTGGAGGACAATTTCAATAGTGGACCGCAGACAGACTTTGTACGCCTACTATTAAAAAAAAGATGCTCTATGCAATTAAAAATAGGTTCCAGGGGTACACGGGCAGCTGTGGTCTGGTCAGTGGAGGAGTAGTAGAAAGAACGGGCCGCAGACAGGCTTCGAAGGCCTAACATAAAAAAATATTGGGCTGTAGGCACTTTAACATTGGTTCCAGGGGTACACGGGCAGCAGTAGACTGGTCAGTGTAGTAGTAGTAGAAAGAACGGGCCACAGACAGGCTTCAAAGGCCTAACATAAAAAAATATTGGGCTGTAGGCACTTTTAAATAGGTTCCACGGGTACACAGGCAGCAGTAGACTGGTCAGTGTAGTAGTAGTAGAAAGAACGGGCCGCAGACATGCTTCGAAGGCCTAACATAATAAATTGGGCTGGCTGTAGGCAATTTAAAATTGGTTCCAGGGGTACACGGGCAGCAGTACACAGGTCAGTGGAGGCCTAGTAGAAGGAAGGACCGCAGACAGGCTTCAAAGGCCTAACATAATAAAATTGGACAGGCTGTAGGCACTTTATAATTGGTTTCAGGGGTACACGGGCAGCAGTACACAGGTCAGTGGAGGCCTAGTGGAAGGAGGGACCGAGACAGGCTTCAAAGGCCTAACATAATAAAATTGGACAGGCTGTAGGCACTTTATAATTGGTTCCAGGGGTACACGGGCAGCAGTACACAGGTCAGTGGAGGCCTAGTGGAAGGAGGGACCGCAGACAGGCTTCGAAGGCCTAACATAATAAAATTGGACAGGCTGTGGGCACTTTATAATTGGTTCCAGGGGTACACGAGCAGCAGTGGTCTGGTCAGTGGAGGCCTAGTGGAAGGAGGGACTGCAGACAGGCTTCGAAGGCCTAACATAATAAATTGGGCTGGCTGTAGGCAATTTAAAATTGGTTCCAGGGGTACACGGGCAGCAGTACACAGGTCAGTGGAGGCCTAGTAGAAGGAAGGACCGCAGACATGCTTCAAAGGCCTAACATAATAAAATTGGACAGGCTGTAGGCACTTTATAATTGGTTCCAGGGGTACACGGGCAGCAGTACACAGGTGAGTGGAGGCCTAGTGGAAGAAGGGACCGCAGACAGGCTTCGAAGGCCTAACATAATAAATTGGGCTGGCTGTAGGCAATTTAAAATTGGTTCCAGGGGTACACGGGCAGCAGTACACAGGTCAGTGGAGGCCTAGTAGAAGGAAGGACCGCAGACAGGCTTCAAAGGCCTAACATAATAAAATTGGACAGGCTGTAGGCACTTTATAATTGGTTTCAGGGGTACACGGGCAGCAGTACACAGGTCAGTGGAGGCCTAGTGGAAGGAGGGACCGAGACAGGCTTCAAAGCCCTAACATAATAAAATTGGACAGGGTGTAGGCACTTTATAATTGGTTCCAGGGGTACACGGGCAGCAGTACACAGGTCAGTGGAGGCCTAGTGAAAGGAGGGACCGCAGACAGGCTTCAAAGGCCTAGCATAATAAAATTGGACAGGCTGTGGGCACTTTATAATTGGTTCCAGGGGTACACGGGCAGCAGTACACAGGTCAGTGGAGGCCTAGTGGAAGGAGGGACCGCAGACAGGCTTCGAAGGCCTAACATAACAAAATTGGGCTGGCTGTAGGCAATTTAAAATTGGTTCCAGGGGTACACGGGCAGCAGTGGTCAGTTAGTAGTCCAAAACAATAAATAAATGTGAATGTTTCGCATTAAAACAAAACGAAAACACTAAAGGGTGCAATCATTAGGTACAGGGGTGGGATCCTCTGCGTAGTTTCAGACCTACTAATTTAGCGCAAAGTATTTACTGTGGTAAATAGAGGACACTGCCCCTGACTATGTTAAGTACCATCATACATGTCAACACAATGGTATTGTCAGCGGCAGGAATGGAAGGATGTCAGCGCATAGACTAAACATTGGTGGAAGTGTGAGAGATAACTGTGGAAGTGGTAGAGCAATGTTTGACCTGGGGGTGGGTGAACTCTCTTGTGGCCGGCGGTACAGGCCCAAGGCCCCTCATGTTACAACAGTGTGTCTGACGTTGGGTGCGCACCACCACCGCCAGAGACACTTTATTGTACTATGAGGGACCCAGTGGCAGTGCTGTCGACTAAAAGCGGGCACACCCACCTCTTCAGACAAACAGCACTCTCACGGGTGCTTGCGGCAAGTCGCGATACCACGGCCCCGTGTGGGGAGTTTGGCCATTTAGGGAGGTGTAAACATGTCGTATGCTGGACAATCAGCTGCAGCAAATTAGACATTAGAAAAGTAATTCACAGTAGTCCACAGGCAAGAGCTTTTCATAGGAAAGCTAGGTGTCGGCCGGGCAAGGTGGGGCAAAAGAATTCGAAATCCAGTTGTGGTTCATTTTAATGAATGTTAGATCATCAACATTTTGGGTAGCCAGACGAGTCCTTTTTCGGTTGATATTGAACCTGCAGCACTGAATACTCTTTCTGATAGGACACTAGCTGCCGGGCAAGCAAGCTCCTGCAATGCATATTCTGCCAATTCTGGCCAGGTGTCTAATTTTGATGCCCAGTAATCAAATGGGAATGACGGTTGAGGGAGAACATCGATAAGGGATGAAAAATAGTTTGTAACCATACTGGACAAATGTTGTCTCCTGTCACTTTCAATTGATGCAGCAGTACCTGTCCTGTCTGCGGTCATAGAAAATCACTCCACAACCTGGTCAGAAAACCCCTCTGTCCAACGCCACTTCTGATGTGTGCACCCCTAACACTCCTGGTCTGCTGCCCCCTTGAGCTCGTGTGAGAACGATCACGGGCGCTGTGTGCTGGGAATGCCTGAAGCAAACGGTCAACAAGAGTTGATTGTTTGGTTGCTAATATTAGTTCCAAGTTCTCATGTGGCATAATATTTTGCAATTGGCCTTTATAGCGAGGATTAAGGAGGCAGGCCAACCAGTAATCGTCATCGTTCATCATTTTAGTAATGCGTGTGTCCCTTTTGAGGATACGTAAGGCATAATCCGCCATGTGGGCCAAAGTTCCAGTTGTCAAATCTGCGGTTGTGATTGGTTGAGGGGCAGTTTCAGGCAAATCTACGTCACTTGTGTCCCTCAAAAAACCAGAACCCGCCCTTGCCACGCAACCAATTTCCAGTGCCCCCGGGAAAGCTTCCTCATTAAAAATATACTCATCCCCATCATCCTCCTCGTCCTCCACCTCCTCTTCGCCCGCTACCTCGTCCTGTACACTGCCCTGACCAGACAATGGCTGACTGTCATCAAGGCTTTCCTCTTCCTCTGGTGCAGACGCCTGATCCTTTATGTGCGTCAAACTTTACATCAGCAGACACATTAGGGGGATGCTCATGCTTATTATGGCGTTGTCTGCACTAACCAGCCGTGTGCATTCCTCAAAATACTGAAGGACTTGACACATGTCTTGTATCTTCGACCACTGCACACCTGACAACTCCATGTCTGCCATCCTACTGCCTGCCCATGTATGTGTATCCTCCCACAAAAACATAACAGCCCGCCTCTGTTCGCACAGTCTCTGAAGCATGTGCAGTGTTAAGTTCCACCTTGTTGCAACGTCTATGATTAGGCGATGCTGGGGAAGGTTCAAAGACTGCTGATAGGTCTGCATACGGCTGGAGTGTACAGGCGAACGGCGGATATGTGAGCAAAGTCCACGCACTTTGAGGAGCAGGTCGGAGAACCCAGGATAAGTTTTCAATAAGCACTGCACCACCAGGTTTAAGGTGTGAGCCAGGCAAGGAATGTGTTTCAGTTGGGAAAGGGAGATGGCAGCCATGAAATTCCTTCCGTTATCACTCACTACCTTGCCTGCCTCAAGATCTACAGTGCCCAGCCACGACTGCGTTTCTTTCTGCAAGAACTCGGACAGAACTTCCGCGGTGTGTCTGTTGTCGCCCAAACACTTCATAGCCAATACAGCCTGCTGACGTTTGCCAGTAGCTGCCCCATAATGGGAGACCTGGTGTGCAACAGTGGCAGCTGCGGATGGAGTGGTTGTGCGACTGCGGTCTGTGGACGAGCTCTCGCTTCTGCAGGAGGACGAGGAGGAGGGGGTGCGAACGGCTACAGCCAACTGTTTCCTAGACCGTGGGCTAGGCAGAACTGTCCCAAAATTGATGTCCCCTGTGGACCCTGCATCCACCACATTCACCCAGTGTGCCGTGATGGACACGTAACGTCCCAAGCCATGCCTACTGGTCCATGCATCTGTTGTCAGGTGCACCTTTGTGCTCACAGATTGCCTGAGTGCATGGACGATGCGCTCTTTAACATGCTGGTGGAGGGCTGGGATGGCTTTTCTGGAAAAAAAGTGTCGACTGGGTAGCTCGTAGCGTGGTACAGCGTAGTCCATCAGGGCTTTGAAAGCTTCGCTTTCAACTAACCGGTAGGGCATCATCTCTAACGAGATTAGTCTAGCTATGTGGGCGTTCAAACCCTGTGTACGCGGATGCGAGGCTAAGTACTTCCTTTTTCTAACCATAGTCTCATGTAGGGTGAGCTGGACTGGAGAGCTGGAGATCGTGGAACTAGCGGGGGTGCCGGTGGACATGGCAGACTGAGAGACGGTGGGAGATGGTATTGTTGCTGCCGGTGCCCTAGATGCAGTGTTTCCTACTACGAAACTGGTGATTCCCTGACCCTGACTGCTTTGGCCTGGCAAAGAAACCTGCACAGATACTGCAGGTGGTGCGGAAAATGGTGGCCCTACACTGCCGGAAGGGATGTTGCGTTGATGACTAGCTTCATTGGCCGAGCGTGCTACAACCTTAAGGGACGTTTGGTAGTTAGTCCAAGCTTGCAAATGCATGGTGGTTAAATGTCTATGCATGCAACTTGTATTGAGACTTTTCAGATTCTGCCGTCTGCTTAAGGTAGTTGAACATTTTTGACAGATGACTTTGCGCTGATCAATTGGATGTTGTTTAAAAAAATGCCAGACTGCACTCTTTCTAGCACCGGATACCTTTTCAGGCATTGCAGACTGAGCTTTAACCGGATGGCCACGCTGTCCTCCAACAGGTTTTGGCTTTGCCACGCGTTTTGGGCAAGATACGGGCCCGGCAGATGGAACCTGTTGCCATGTTGATGCCTGCTGCGGCCCCTCCTCCTCCGCTTCAGAACTGCTGCCGCCTGCACCCTGTTCCCCCAATGGCTGCCAATCGGGGTCAAGAACTGGGTCATCTATTACCTCTTCTTGTAGCTCGTGTGCAACTTCGTCTGTGTCACCGTGTCGGTCGGTGGTATAGCGTTTGTGATGGGGCAACATAGTCTCATCAGGGTCTGATTCTTGATCATTACCCTGCGAGGGCAATGTTGTGGTCTGAGTCAAAGGACCAGCATAGTAGTCTGGCTGTGGCTGTGCATCAGTGCACTCCATGTCAGATTCAACTTGTAATGGGCATAGACTGTTAACTGCTTCACTTTCTAAGCCAGGGACGGTATGTGTAAAGAGCTCCATGGAGTAACCCATTGTGTCGCATGCTGCATTCTTCTCTGTTGTTGTTTTTGCTGAAGAGGACAAGGAAGCGACTTGTCCCAGACCGTGAACATCCACTAACGACGCGCTGCTTTTACATTTACCAGTTTCACGAGAGGAGGCAAAAGAGCTAGAGGCTGAGTCAGCAAGATAAGCCAAAACTTGCTCTTGCTGCTCCGGCTTTAAAAGCGGTTTTCCTACTCCCAGAAAAGGGAGCGTTCGAGGCCTTGTGTAGCCAGACGACGAACCTGGCTCCACAGCTCCAGACTTATGCTGGGGAAGGTTCAAAGAACGCTGATAGGTCTGCATACGGCTGGAGTGTACGGGCGAACGGCGGATATGTGAGCAAAGTCCGCGCACTTTGAGGAGCAGGTCGGATAACCCCGGATAACTTTTCAGGAAGCACTGCACCACCAGGTTTAAGGTGTGAGCTGCCGATGGAGTGGTTGGGCGACTGCGGTCTGTGGAAGAGCTCTCGCTTCTGCAGGAGGACGAGGAGGAGGAGGAGGGCGTGCGAACGCCTACAGCCAACTGTTTCCTAGACGGTGGGCTAGGCACAACTGTCCCGAAATTGATGTCCCCTGTGGACCCTGCATCCACCACATTCACCCAGTGTGCTGTGATGGACACGTAACGTCCCAAGCCATGCCTACTGGTCCATGCATCTGTAGTCAGGAGCACCTTTGTACTCACAGATTGCCTGAGTGCATGGACGATGCGCTGTTTAACATGCTGGTGCAGGGCTGGGATGGCTTTTCTGGAAATAAGTGTCGACTGGGTAGCTCGTAGCGTGGTTCAGCGTACTCCATCAGGGCTTTCAAAGCTTCGCTTTCAACTAACCGGTAGGGCATCATCTCTAACGAGATTAGTCTAGCTATGTGGGCGCTAAAACCCTGTGTACGCGGATGCGAGGATAAGTACTTCCTTTTTCTAACCAGAGTCTCATGTAGGGTGAGCTGGACTGGAGAGCTGGAGATCGTGGAACTAGCGGGTGTGCCGGTGGACATGGCAGACTGAGAGACGGTTGGAGACGGTATTGTTTCCGCCGGTGCCCTAGATGCAATATTTCCTCCCACAAAACTGGTGATTCCCTGACCCTGACTGCTTTTGGCTGGCAAAGAAACCTGCACAGATACTGCCAGTGGTGCGGAAAATGGTGGCCTTACAGTGACGGAAGGGATGTTGCGTTGCTGACTAGCTTCATTGGCCGAGGGTGCTACAACCATAAGGGACGTTTGGTAGTTAGTCCAGGCTTGAAAATGCATGGTGGTTAAATGTCTATGCATGCAACTTGTATTGAGACTTTTCAGATTCTGACCTCTGCTTAAGCTAGTTGAACATTTTTGACAGATGACTTTGCGCTGATCAATTGGATGTTGTTTAAAAAAATGCCAGACTGCACTCTTTCGAGCCTCGGATCCCTTTTCAGGCATTGCAGACGGAGCTTTAACCGGATGGCCACGCTGTCCTCCAACAGGTTTTGGCTTTGCCACGCATTTTGTCCCATCTACGGGCCCGGCAGATGGAACCTGTTGCGATGTTGATGCCTGCTGCGGCCCCTCCTCCTCCGCTTCAGAACTACTGCTGCCTGCACCCTGTTCCCCCAATAGCTGCCAATCGGGGTCAACAACTGGGTCATCTATTACCTCCTCTTCTAGCTCGTGTGCAACTTCATCTGTGTCACCGTGTCGGTCGGTGGTATAGCGTTCGTGACGGGGCAACATAGTCTCATCAGGGTCTGATTGTGGATCAGTACCCTGAGAGGGCATTGTTGTGGTCTGAGTCAAAGGACCAGCATAGTAGTCTGGCTGTGGCTGTGCATCAGTGCACTCCATGTCAGAATCTACTTGTAATGGGCATGGCCTGTTAAATGTTTCACTTTCTAAGCCAGGGACGGTATGTGTAAAGAGCTCCATGGAGTAACCCGTTGTGTCGCCTGCTGCATCCTTCTCTCTTGTTGTTGTTTTTGCTGAAGAGGACAAGGAAGCGACTTGTCCCTGACCGTGAACATCCACAAACGACGCGCTGCTTTTACATTTACCAGTTTCAGAAGAGGAGGCAAAAGAGCTAGAGGCTGAGTCTGCAAGGTAAGTCAGCAAGGTAAGCCAAAACTTGCTGTTGCTGCTCCGGCTTTAAAAGCGGTTTTCCTACTCCCAGAAAAGAGAGCGTTCGAGGCCTTGTGTAGCCAGACGACAAACCTGGCTCCACAGCTCCAGACTTAGGTGGAATATTTTTTTTCCCACGACCACCTGATGCTCCACTACCACTACCATCATTACCAGCTGACAATGAACGCCCACGGCCACGACCTCTTGCACCAGACTTCCTCATTGTTTTAAAAACTTAACCAAAGTAACTTTATTTGTTGCTGTCAAACAACTTACACGGTGAGCTATAACTTCAGTATGATTTCGATATCCCTTTACAGGTTGGTGAGACCACAAGGAAAATCAGGCACAATGTTACACACTCTGTTTTCTGTGGCACCAAATCACAGAGACGCCACACACGCAGGACTGTCACTCAAGCACAAATGTCAATATTAATTTCCCATTTTTTTTTTTTTTTTTTTTTTCAGGGAGACTTTAGAAACAAAACAAAATAAAATGATTTTTTCAGGAAGAATATAGAAACCAAATAAAATAAAATGATTTTTTCAGGGAGAATTTAGAAACCAAATAAAAAAAAAAAAAAGGCTTTCTATGGCCCACTGAGTGAGAGATGGCACACACAGGAGTCAGGAGTGGCACACAAGCCCAGAGGCCAATATTTATCTCCCACTGATTGATTTATTGATTTTTTCAGGTAGAATTTAGAACCCAAATCAAGCAAAAAAATAAATAGGCTTTCTATGGCCCACTATTTGAGAGAGAGATGGCACACCCAGGAGTCAAGACTGGCACACAAGCAGAAAGGGCAATATTAATCTCAAACTGATTTTTTTTTTTTTTTTTTTTTTTCAGGGAGACTTTAGAAACAAAATAAAATAAAATGATTTTTTCAGGAAGAATTTAGAAACCAAATAAAATAAAATGATTTTTTCAGGGAGAATTTAGAAACCAAAAAAAAAAAAAAAAAAGGCTTTCTATGGCCCACTGAGTGAGAGATGGCACACACAGGAGTCAGGAGTGGCACACAAGCCCAGAGGCCAATATTTATCTCCCGCTGATTGATTTAGTGATTTTTTCAGGTAGAATTTAGAACCCAAATCAAGCAAAAAAATAAATAGGCTTTCTATGGCCCACTATTTGAGAGAGAGAGAGATGGCACACCCAGGAGTCAAGACTGGCACACAAGCAGAAAGGGCACTATTAATCTCCCACTGTTTTTTTTTTTTTTTTTTTTTTTCAGGGAGACTTTAGAAACAAAATAAAATAAAATGATTTTTTCAGGAAGAATTTAGAAACCAAATAAAATAAAATGATTTTTTCAGGGAGAATTTAGAAACCAAATAAAAAAAAAATAGGCTTTCTATGGCCCACTGAGTGAGAGATGGCACACACAGGAGTCAGGAGTGGCACACAAGCCCAGAGGCCAATATTTATCTCCCACTGATTGATTTAGTGATTTTTTCAGGTAGATTTTAGAACCCAAATCAAGGAAAAAAATAAATAGGCTTTCTATGGCCCACTGAGTGAGAGATGGCACACACAGGAGTCAGGAGTGGCACACAAGCCCAGAGGCCAATATTTTTCTCCCACTGATTGATTTAGTGATTTTTTCAGGTAGATTTTAGAACCCAAATCAAGCAAAATAATAAATAGGCTTTCTATGGCCCACTGAGTGAGAGATGGCACACACAGGGATGGCACTCTAGCAGAAATGCCAATCTTAATCTCCTACAAAAAAAAAAAAAAACAGGGACTGTCCTACAATTACTATCTCCCTGCAGTAATCTCAGCCAGGTATGGCAGGCAGCAATAAGGAGTGGACTGATGCACAAATGAAATAAAAAGTGTGGACAAACAAAAAAGATAGCTGTGCAGAAAGGAAGGAACAAGAGGATTTGTGCTTTGAAAAAAGCAGTTGGCTTGCACAGCGGCGTACACACAGCAATGCAGCTATCAGGGAGCCTTCTAGGGCAGCCCAATGAGCTACAGCGCTGAGAAAAAAAAAATGTAGCTTCCACTGTCCCTGCACACCGAAGGTGGTGTTGGACAGTGGAAATCGCTACAGCACAAGCGGTTTGGTGGTTATTGGACCCTGCCTAACGCTATCCCTGCTTCTGACGAAGCGGCAGCAACCTCTCCCTAAGCTCAGATCAGCAGCAGTAACATGGCGGTCGGCGGGAACGCCCCTTTATAGCCCCTGTGACGCCGCAGACAGCAAGCCAATCACTGCAATGCCCTTCTCTAAGATGGTGGGGACCAGGACCTATGTCATCACGCTGCCCACACTCTGCGTTCACCTTCATTGGCTGAGAAATGGCGCTTTTCGCGTCATTGAAACGCGACTTTGGCGCGAAAGTCGCGTACCGCATGGCCGACCCCGCACAAGGGTCGGATCGGGTTTCATGAAACTCGACTTTGCCAAAAGTCGGCGACTTTTGAAAATGAACGACCCGTTTCGCTCAACCCTAGTGATAACTACCCGATCAACAGCCACCTGATGACCTCCCCCAATCACTAGAACAAGCCTACAGTTGTGGATGTGCACTGCCACTCCATTCTATCTCCATGGGACTACCAGTCATGGCTTAGTGCTGTAATCAGATAGGTTTGTAGAGCTTGGTTAAATTTTTAAGTATTTGTCTAGATGTCATGCTATGACGGTCTTAGGTAGGGGAGTGGGCCTCAAAATGTCACTGAAACTGGGACCCTAACTATCCTTGACCTGGGGGTACTCTTGATGGTAGAGAGGCCTGAGTCTTAGACCTCACTATGCTCCTGTTAATCCATGGTCTGTCCCCTCACCCACCCCATGAAGTCTGAAATGTAATGTGAACAGGACACGCCAGACAAAATATTGATAACATAAACACTATCACACAAAAGCACCATCCACCAATAGGATGGAGGATAGAGACAGGGAGGAATAAACTAACCGGGAAACAGGGCCCAGGAGATTACCACACACGTACAACAGAACACTTAGCTTAAGCACACCGTGCAGGAAGACGAATCTCCTATAAACTCCTATTTAACACAGCATCTACTTCGAGCAAAGAAAAGAGCTTTCGCTGGCAAGACAGAGAGGGTCTGGCCAAGTTTTATAGGACGAGTTAACAACTAGATCAGAAGCAGCTCAAATGGAGCTGCATGTTTCTGACCAGCATATAAAGGGTCATTAACCTCTTCAGCACCAAAGGAAACCAAATTAATTTAATAAGGGATCCAAATACACAGGCTGAATAGAAGATCTGAAATTCAAAATACGCAGTGATCTTCTACCTCCAGATCTCCCAGGTTGGCATGACACACTCGTGACACTAGACATGAGATAAAAGTCTTTCTATGCGACTGTAGACTGCCAAATAGTGACAGCATCTGGAGGAGCATTTGACTCCAGCATGCTCTCTCATCAATGCTACTCACAGTGTTCATGAATTGCTGCCAGAGCAAATAGGGATCTGATTCTGATTGTCGGACTTCCACAGATCTAACTTTAATTACCTCTCCTATGGATTGGTCATCGATGCTTGTACAAGGACAGCTCTTTTAATCTTAGTTACAAATAAGCTCTTTGAGTATCATTCTTTATAAACATTGCTTTGCTTTTCTTGCCAGTGTCTCTAACAAATAATCATTACAAATTTTAGATATCCTTAACTTGTTCGACTCAAAGTCCTCTAGAACAATTCTTTTGGCTATAGAACTCCTTATTCTGCAGGGAAATGTGTAGATCTGCATCTTTATAACTTTCATGCTGTGTGGCGTCGATATAATTACTTTTCAGTTGCAAATAATATTTAAATGTAGATTAGAAATGGAGAAATTCAGTCGTCTGAGAGCACTTTTCAGATCATGTTATATATAATTAATGACACTGCTCCCTGTGGACCCAGTGGTTATTAGACTGTAATGGAATGTAAATTAACACTTTAAGGCACAGGAGATGGGGGCTACATATCAATATCAGTAGGCAGCTCCGAGCAGTATAATGTGTGACTATTAATAAAACTATTAAACAATGTAAAAGTCAAATGCAATAATAGGAGCTGGTCCCTAACTATATTAGTGTCATCTCCATTGTCAGAAATTTGACACGAAGTACCACATTTCAGTGTTTTACCCAATTATAGGGAATTTATCAGATGGCTATGAACCAGATTATCTGACTTTATGCTAATAGTGCCAAATGAACAGAGCTGAGGATATTCTTGTACTTTCATAGTGTTTTTACAAGATTAAAGCTTTTTTTGTGAAGTTAATGAAGTTTTCTGGTTATAGGTAAATGAAGCTGGATCCCTTCTTCCCTTATCTAGTTAGAAACTGATGCTGAAGGGTAATTTCTCCATCCAGTGTAATATGGGTCCTCGCTATTGTGTGATCTCTTACCCTGTCAACTCTCTTTCCTAAATTCGCTCTGATATAGTACAACTTTTGTAACCTTGTAATGTGGCGTGGGGTGGTAACCGTGGGCAAAGCACTCGTGCTCTTTCCCCGGCACTCTACAGGAAAAGGGAGGTCCTGGCTGGGTGTGTGGATTTTAGCTGCACTCATGTAGATGGCATGATGAGGGTGACTTCAGTTAGCCAGGACCCGATGTTGTAAAGTTCAATGAGGGAGACCACCACTCAAAACTAAACTGTCTTTTACTGAACAATAACGTAGGGAAGAGTATGTACAGTGGATAGCGGGTGCAAATCTTCATGGACGTTTCTCCTTACACAAAGAACATCTTCATACACATTATTTCTTTACTTCCTAAACTCACTTCTTCCTCAAGTTAGTTCCTTCACCACAACACAGCATCGTTCTTCGGGAGCTCCCCGTGTCCCCAATAGTGGAAATGCTTCACACTAGACCCTATATGTCTTCCTGAATCCTGACATGAAGAGTTCTCTCTGTCCCTTCAATTTAGCCCCTTCCACTGTGGGCTAGTCCTTACTTTTAACCCTAACTGTCCCTACTAACTCCCTGTGACTGAGCAGAACACAACCTATCACTGATAATTCACATTACTAAACACATTGCACTTCAAAATACATTGCAACAATGCACGTGTCTTCAAGGGGGAATGCCGACAGAACATCCATCTTACGACCTGCCCACTTTGAAGACATTATTGTTTCTATCCTTTTTCGTAGTCCTGTTTGCTATTTACAACCCTCCTTCCCGTCTCACCGATACATACCTTATATGACCTCGTCCTCTCCACTTGGACTCTGACTACTCTCCTTTCTTTCTACGCTCTGATAGACTACAGTCTGTGTAACCTGCACTCCATGAAGACTTGGTTGCCTTTATCCCTTGTAATACTCCTATTTGCTGTTTACAACCCTCCTCTCCTCTCACTGATAAACTACATATGTGATCTCACCCTCTCTCTGCAGACCCTGCTAACTTCTCTTCTATCTACACTCTGCGAGTCCAGAATGTGCAACCTGCTCTCATTAAAGACTTTCATCATTTTTCATACTGCTATTTGCGGTGTACAACCTCCTGACAATCTGATTGACAAACAGCTCATGTGATCTCTTCCTCTCCCCCTGTACATTCTGCTGACTCAACTTCCTATCTACATTCTGATAAAGTACATGTATAACCTGCCCTCCCTGAAGACTTGATTGCTTTTTCATACTAGAACTTGACTATCACAACCTTTTTTCACTGTTTCACTGAAACACAATGTGTGTAATCTCTGTATCTCGCACTACAAACTCTGCGGGCTCAGCTTACGCTCCTGCTTATTTACACTCTGATATAGTACAGCCTTTGTAACCTTTTGTCCTGAAGGCTTGCTTTTATTCCATTTCATACTCTTCTTTGCTGTGTGCATCCTCCTCCCCAACACTGATATACAGTTTGTATGATCTCTGCACCTCCCCCTCCAAACTCTGCTGACTCTCCTTATCTACAGGGTGGCCATTTATATGGATACACCTAAATAAAATGGGAATGGTTGGTGATATCAACTTCCTGTTTGTGGCACATTAGTTTATGGGGGGGGAAACTTTTCAAGATCGGTGGTGACCATGGAGGCCATTTTGAAGTCGGCCATTTTGGATTCAACTTTATTTTTTACAATGCGAAGAGGGTCATGTGACACATCAAACTTATTGAGAATTTCACAAGAAAAAAATGTGTGCTTGTTTTTACATAACTTTATTCTTTCATGAGTTATTTACAAGCTTATGACCATTTATAAAATATGCTCAAAGTGCTGCCCATTGTGTTGGATTGTCAATGCAACCCTCTTCCCCCACTCTTGACACACTGATAGCAACACCGCAGAAGAAATGCTAGCACAGGCTTCCAGTATCTGTTGTTTCAGATGCTGCACATCTCGTATCTTCACAGCATAGACAATTGCCTTCAGATGACCCCAAAGATAAAAGTCTAAGGGGGTCTGATCAGGAAACCTTGGTGGCCATTCAACAGGCCTACGACGGCAAATCCACTATCTAGGAAACTGTTCAAGTAGGAATACTTGGACCTGATTCCCATAATGTGGTGGTGCACCATCTTGGGTGTCAGGTCTGAGCATTGTAACTCTCTACTAATTAGCTCCAATCTATCCTGAATGCTGCAGCCAGAATCATTTTCTTCACCAACCGTTAAACTGATGCCTCTACCTTGTGCCAGTCATTACACTGGTTACCCATCCACTCCAGAATCCAGTACAAAACTATTAGGCTGCCGTCACACTAGCAGTATTTGGTCAGTATTTTACATCAGTATTTGTAAGCCAAAACCAGAAGTGGAACAAATAGAGTAAAAGTATAATAGAAACATATGCACCCTTCTGCCTTTATCACCCACTCCTGGTTTTGGCTTACAAATACTGATGTAAAATACTGACCACATACTGCTAGTGTGATCGCAGCCTTACCCTGATCAACACAGCACTCCATGGTTCAGCACCAACCTACATCTCCTCCCTGGTCTCAGTCTACCACCCCACCAATGCTCTCCGAACTGCTAATGACCTGAGGTTATCATCTTCAATAATGAGAACCTCCCACTCCCGTCTCCAAGACTTTACACGTGCTTCGCCAATTCTTTGGAATGCACTACCCAGGTTAATACAATTAATCCCCAATCGCCACAGTTTTAAGCGTGCCCTAAAAATACATTTGTTCAGACTGGCCTACCGCCTCAATGCATTAACCTAACGATCCCTGTGTGGCTTATTCATTCAAAAACTTAAACCAAAATCAGATTCCTCGCGTCATGTTTTCATACACTTTATGTATGTATCTGTGTCTGTACTTCTACATACTTAGGCAGTTAACTGGTTCATGCAGCTTTACATGAACACCCGATTCTTACACTATGGCTGGTCCGAACAACGAAAGCAATTGTTACCATCCACCTCTCGTGTCTCCCATTTTACTCATAGATTGAAAGCCTGCGAGCAGGGCCCTCATTCCTCTTGGTATCTGTGTTTTGAACAGTGATTTTTGTTATGCTGTAATGTCTATTGTCTGTACAAATCCCCTCTATAATTTGTAAAGTACTGCGGAATATGTTGGCGCTAGATAAATAAAATTATTATTATTATTAACTCTCGTTATGCAGTGGCCCCTAATTTAAATGTCTATGTGTGTGTCCATCTATTCCCATAAACTCCTACTGGCACCCAGTCCTGAGTTTAGGGGGTCCCAAAAGATCCTTTTGGCCCCTAGAAAACATCAATACTAGACTTTGGGGGCCATGCTGAACATTTTGCATTGGGGCTCATAAGCTTCCAGTTATGACACTGGTTAACCATAAACCTATATTAAACCATGACATCATGCAGTAGGTTATAATGGTCTCCTGTGTGTAAGGTGATGATGTCACAGGTATGACCTATGATATAAGTTCTTGTTAGGAATCCATCTTGAAAGTAAAATTTATATTCTCAGAGGGTACATTGGTCTTGATTGTAGTCTTATCAAAACATAAACTCCTTTTTGATTGTAGGATTTTGATTGTAGCAAAAAATCACTAAGAACATGAGAGTAGTAGCCATTAGTGATGGACGAGCACTAAAATGCTCGGGTGCTCGTTGCTCGGGTCGTGCAAATTGGAATACTCGGGTACTCGGCTAGAACAGCGAGCCCAATGTAAGTCTATGGGAGAACCGAGTATTTTTACCGCGATCCCCCCGGGGGTCCTTCTAAGGTCTAAAAACGTTGGAAAATGATGGAATCACTGCTCAAATGACACTGGGACCTCATGGGGATCACCCCTGGAAGCATTCCGGACTCCTAGTTCACAGCCTTAATAATTTTTTCCGAGATTCATGACATTTTTCCTAGTGCCACAAAAAACACATGAAAACGAAACCAAAACGGGTTTTGCTTGGAAATATGTCAAGGTACATCCTTTGCAGGTTAATGACTTGCCTGTAAGGCCAAATATTTAATCCCAGACAGAAAATTTCCTCTCCCACTTAGGCTTAGTTCAGACGCTGCATTTTTTTAAAGCGTTTTTCAACTTTAACATTACTTTCAACCACTACAAATGCATTCACTGGGAAATGTCATTGTAACATTTAACACCCCTAGCTGGCCATGTGGTGTGTGACACATAAGCATACTCATCTTGTTTCATGTACAAAGGAGGAACTCTTAAAGTCACAGAGCCTATTTTTACTGATGCATCAGGCGGTATTAATCTTCTTAAATGGTCATTATTAAACAGTGGGTCTCCTAAATTGTTGTAGCCTATGCTGTGAGTGGATGGGCTGCCAAGAATTACGGTGCACCACAATACCCCTGTCATAAGATGTCCAAGAGGGCCTCCTGAAAAAGTGTTGCATTGAATGCAAGGCCTGCCCTGCTTCATATGCACCCCTATAAGCCTTGGAACCCACATAGTGGATGGGCCCAGGAAAATCTACTTCACAATATGCATTTTGTGCTCCATACTCCTTTGTTTTATACATTGGTGGCAAGACCAGCCCTGCTGCATAGTCAGTCATATGCACCCCATTAGGCCTTGGAACCCACATAGTGGATGTGCCCATGAAAATCCACTTCATAATATGCATTTTGGGCTCCATACTCCTTTGTTTTATACATGGGCAGGAAGGCGAGCACTGCTGCATAGTCAGTCATATGCACCCCATTAGGCCTTGGAACTCACATACTGGATGGGCTTAGGAAAATTCACTCATATTTTTTAATGGTATGATGGTTCCCTCTTTGTACAATTATTTACAGGAGAATTTTGCAATTTTATTTGACATGTTCAGTTACGGCTATAAAAAAGGCAAATACTTGCAATACAAGGCAATTTTACTGCAAACTACAAAGTTCAAGGAATAGTGTGATTGAATAGTGTGAGTGCGTACACTTTTGTATGTGTTAACATACACAGGTTAATAAGTACATATAAGGATTAAATAAATGTGATATTACGTATATAAGAAGATTAACTACATACAGTATAGTTAGATCATCACCAAGAGGCTTTTAAATATCATCCGTCTGGAATATCAGAGAAGCAACACCAAGACAGAGAACCCCTGAGAGATTACCTACACTGCATCAGCGTCCCCAATTATGCAGGTATCAGCACACTGTACATGTGCAGGTACCCCAGTTTTGGCATCTGTCTTAGTCATGTTTCTCTGGTCTTATATAGAGAATAACACTATGCATTAACTCTAGTTTCATCCACACCTTCAAGTGGCCACTTTTCAAGGTTGGATGAAACTGAGATATCATGGAGTCATCAGACGAGGGGCCATAAACTCCTAGAAAATAAAAGCCACAAGGATCAAACCACCACAGGCATAGTTTCAGTAAATCTTAATATTTTACAGTGAAAAACAGCAAACATATAGAGGCTTAGAACTGTTTGTGAAGTGAATAAACAAACATTTCTCAAGATTGTGTCACTATGAGCATTGTCTGTCACATCTGTAAATGTTTTACAAGAATTGCAGCTATGTGATTGTCTGAATGCATTCGTTATACAGTACTTCAATCTTGTTTACAAATCGCCATTTGTATATTCTCCATTTGTACATTTGAGGCAGACAAAGTTAAGGCTCGCAAGGAGAGAAAGAAATATAGTGGACAAAGCTATATTTTTAATGAACTACTGAGGCAAAGTAACAGCATGGGAGGCCATGTTGCGTTTGGAGAGCTACTGATGTGCCTAAACATTGAAACACCCCACAAGTGACATTTTGGAAAGTAGACCCCCTAAGGATCTTATCTAGATGTGTGGTGAGCACTTTGACCCACCAAGGGCTTCACAGAAGTTTATAATGCAGAGCCGTAAAAATAAAACAAAAATATTTTCCCACAAAAATTATTTTTTAGCCCCCAGTTTTGTATTTTTCCAAGGGTAACTGGAGAAATTGGACCCCAAAAGTCATTGTCCAATTTGTCCTGAGTGCGCTGATATATGTGGGGGGGAACCACCGCTTGGGCGCATGGGAGGGCTCGGAAGGGAAGGAGCGCCATTTGGAATGCAGACTTAGATGGAATGGTCTGCATGCGTCACATTGCATTTGCAGAGCCCCTAATGTACCTAAACAGTAAAAAAAAAACACAAGTGACCCCATATTGGAAACTAGACCCCCCAAGGAACTTATCTAGATGTGTTGTGAGAACTTTGAGCCCCCAAGTGTTTCACTACAGTTTATAATGCAGAGCCGTGAAAATAAAAAATCTTTTTTTTTCCCACAAAAATTATTTTTTAGCCCCCAGTTTTGTATTTTCCCAAGGGTAACAGGAGAAATTGGACCCCAAAAGTTGTTGTCCAATTTGTCCTGAGTACGCTGATACCCAATATGTTGAGGTAAACTCCTGCTTGGGCACACGGGAGAGCTCGGAAGAGAAGGAGCACTGTTTTACTTTTTCAACGCAGAATTGGCTGGAATTGAGATCCGACGCCATTTCGCGTTTGGAGAGCCCCTGATGTGCATAAACAGTGGAAACCCCCCAATTATAACTGAAACCCTAATCCAAACACACCCCTAACCCTAATCCCAACGGTAACCCTAACCACACCTCTAACCCAGACACACCCTAACACTAATCCCAACGCTATTCCCAACCGTAAATGTAATCCAAACCCTAATCCTAACTTTAGCCCCAACCCTAACTGTAGCCTTAACCCTAGCCCCAACCCTAACCCTAGCCCTAACCCTAACACTAGCCCTAACCGTAACCCTAGCCCTAACCCTAACCCTAGCCCTAACCCTAGCCCTAACCCTAACCCTAGCCCTAACCTTAGCCCTAACCCTAACCCTAGCCCTAACCCTAACCGTAGCCCTAACCCTAACCCTAGCCCTAACCCTAACCCTGGCCCTAACCCTAACCCTAGCCCTAACCCTAGCCCTAACCTTAACCCTAGCCCTAACCCTAACCCTAGCCCTAACCCTAATGGGAAAATGGAAATAAATACATTTTTTTAATTTTTTAATTTTTCCCTAATTAAGGGGGTGATGAAGGAGGGTTTGATTTACTTTTATAGCGGGTTTTTTAGCGGATTTTTATGATTGGCAGCCGTCACACACTGAAAGACGCTTTTTATTGCAAAAAATATTTTTTGCGTTACCACATTTTGAGAGCTATAATTTTTCCATATTTGAGTCCACAGAGTCATGTTAGGTCTTGCTTTTTGCGGGACGAGTTGACATTTTTAATGGTAACATTTTCAGGCACGTGACATTTTTTGATTGCTTTTTATTCCGATTTTTGTGAGGCAGAATGACCAAAAACCAGCTATTCATGAATTTCTTTTGGGGGAGGCGTTTATACTGTTCTGCGTTTGGTAAAATTGATAAAGCAGTTTTATTCTACGGGTCAGTACGATTACAGCGATACCTCATTTATATCATTTTTTTATGTTTTGGCACTTTTATACGATAAAAACTATTTTATAGAAAAGATAATTATTTTTGTATCGCTTTATTCTGAGGACTATAACTTTTTAATTTTTTTACTGATGATGCTGTATGGCAGCTCGTTTTTTGTAGGACAAGATGACGCTTTCAGGTTATTTATATCTGTCTTTTTGATCGCGTGTTAGTCCACTTTTTGTTTGGCAGTATGATAATAATTGTTTTTTGCCTCGTTTTTTTTTTTTCTTACGGTGTTTACTGAAGGGGTTAACTAGTGGGACAGTTTTATAGGTTGGGTTGTTACGGATGCGGCGATACTAAATATGTGTACTTTTATTGTTTTTTTTTATTTAGATAAAGAAATGTATTTCTGGGGATAATATTTTTTTTTTTTTTTCATTATTTAGGATTTTTTTTTTTTTTTTTTTTTACACATGTGGAATTTTTTTTTTTAACCTTTTTACTTTGTCCCGGGGGGGGCATCACAGATCGCTGATCTGACAGTTTGCACAGCACTCTGTCAGATCACCGATCTGTCTGAGAGCACTGCAGGCTTACCAGGCGCCTGCTCTGAGCAGGCACTTGGTAAGCCACCTCCCTCCCTGCAGGACCCGGATGCCGCGGCCATCTTGGAAATAGGCCTGCTACAGGGAGGGAGGTAAGGAGACCCTCGCAGCAATGCGATCACATCGCGTTGCTGCGGGGGTCTCAGGTCTCAGGGTCTTGGGAATTTAGGCCCACCCCACATGGACGGAATAGTACGTCCAATGACAGAAAGGGGTTAAAAAAGAAAAGAGTGCCATCACAGGCCCCTTGGCCAACATGCACCGTACAAAGCACGTTCACCCTGGTGATCTACTGGCAGGTACAGGACAGATTGCAGGAGATCGAGTTAAGATGTAGGCCCAAAGAAATGTCATGCCCAATTCCCGAATGTGTTGTCCTTTTTTTCAAAAATAAAAGAGTGCCATCACAGCACCCTTGGCCAAAATGCACTGTACAGACCACGTTCACCCTGGTGATATAGTGGTTCTGGGTGATGAGGATGAGGATAAGGAGGAGGATAAAAACAAACAGAACAAATCTGGAAGCGTATACCCATGTGTGGTTGTGAACAGGTGCATGAGAATACACCTCCCCAAAACAGAGAATGTATTTGAGGTTATGTTTCGCTGATTTCACTTGGTGGTGTACAGAAGTCTTTCCCAATCCAGGCCTTGTTCATTTTGATAAGAGTCAGCCTGTCAGCATTTTCAGTTGACAACCGGATGCGCTTATCTGTTATAATTCCACCAGCGGCACTAAAAACCCTCTCTGACAGAATGCTAGGAGCAGGGCAAGCCAGGACCTCCAAGGCGTAGAGAGCCAGTTCATGCCATGTGTCCAGCTTGGATACCCAATAATTAAAAGGCACAGAGGAATCACGGAGGACGTTTGTACGATCTCCCTCACCATCTTCCCAAACATTGCACTTCTTGTGACGGCACCCCTTGCCTCTGTGCCACCACGATGGGAGGGTCTGAGAAAACTGTCCCAGAACTTGGCCATTGTTCCCCTGCCTGAGCTGGATTGTACTTCTGTTTCTCGCGCTTGGAGTCCTTGGTTGTACAACAAACTCTGATGTCTGCTGCAAGCGTTCTTACATGGGAATTTTCTAAGTAATTCCGCTCGATATCTCGATTTTTCCAAAGCGTTTGATACCGTGCCGCACAAGAGGTTGGTACACAAAATGAGAATGCTTGGTCTGGGGGAAATTGTGTGTAAATGGGTTAGTAACTGGCTTAGTGATAGAAAGCAGAGAGTGGTTATAAATGGTATAGTCTCTAACTGGGTCGCTGTGACCAGTGGGGTACCGCAGGGGTCAGTATTGGGACCTGTTCTCTTCAACATATTCATTAATGATCTGGTGGAAGGTTTACACAGTAAAATATCGATATTTGCAGATGATACAAAACTATGTAAAGCAGTTAATACAAGAGAAGATAGTATTCTGCTACAGATGGATCTGGATAAGTTGGAAACTTGGGCTGAAAGGTGGCAGATGAGGTTTAACAATGATAAATGTAAGGTTATACACATGGGAAGAAGGAATCAATGTCACCATTACACACTGAATGGGAAACCACTGGGTAAATCTGACAGGGAGAAGGACTTGGGGATCCTAGTTAATGATAAACTTACCTGGAGCAGCCAGTGCCAGGCAGCAGCTGCCAAGGCAAACAGGATCATGGGGTGCATTAAAAGAGGTCTGGATACACATGATGAGAGCATTATACTGCCTCTGTACAAATCCCTAGTTAGACCGCACATGGAGTACTGTGTCCAGTTTTGGGCACCGGTGCTCAGGAAGGATATAATGGAACTAGAGAGAGTACAAAGGAGGGCAACAAAATTAATAAAGGGGATGGGAGAACTACAATACCCAGATAGATTAGCGAAATTAGGATAATTTAGTCTAGAAAAAAGATGACTGAGGGGCGATCTAATAACCATGTATAAGTATATAAGGGGACAATGCAAATATCTCGCTGAGGATCTGTTTATACCAAGGAAGGTGACGGGCACAAGGGGGCATTCTTTGTGTCTGGAGGAGAGAAGGTTTTTCCACCAACATAGAAGAGGATTCTTTACTGTTAGGGCAGTGAGAATCTGGAATTGCTTGCCTGAGGAGGTGGTGATGGTGAACTCAGTCGAGGGGTTCAAGAGAGGATGTCTTCCTGGAGCAGAACAATATTGTATCATACAATTAGGTTCTGTAGAAGGACGTAGATCTGGGGATTTATTATGATGGAATATAGGCTGAACTGGATGGACAAATGTCTTTTTTCGGCCTTACTAACTATGTTACTATGTTACTATGTTACAAGGGCCCTGTTGTGCTGCAACATTTTAGTACACCTCTCTGCCTCAGGCAGAAGAGATTGATCCTTGTAGCGTGGGTCTAGAAGTGTCACCAAGCAGTAATAAGTGTCACCCAAAATTTTGATAATCTGAGGATCACGTGAAATGCAGCGCAACATAAAGTCAGCCATGCATGCCAGACTGCTAACAGGCAAGACTTCCGTGTCCTCACCAACAAGACGACTGACCATGCTGTCCTCCTCCTCCTCATCCTCCTCCTCACTGTCCTCAGGCCATCCCCGCTGAACAGACGCTAATACAGATGTGTTTGTAGTACCGTCTATAATGCATGAAAGTAGCTCCTGTTCTTCCTCCTCCTCCTCATTGCCTACCAATCCACATTGAGAAGACATGAGGCTGGGCTGAGTGTAATCCCCCTGTATGTTTCCTTGCTCCATGTCCTCGTGCTCCGCCTGCAATGCATCCTCTTTGATTGTGAGCAGAGAGTTCTTCAGAATGTTGAGAAGCGGAATGGTGATGCCATCTTGGTGCAGTCCTCAAAGTTTTGGAGGATGTTACATATGTCTGACATCCATGTCCACTCCTGAGGTCTTATGTGTGGAGTCTGACCTGAAATTTGATGGCCTTGTTGATGTTGGTAGTCAACAACGGCTCTCTTCTGCTCACAAATCCTTTCCAACATAAGCAGCGTAGAGTTCCAGCGCGTGGGCACATCACACAACAGTCGGTGAGCTGGAAGCTGAAACCGCTGCTGTAGCACGGCAAGGGCGGCTGAAGCTGTAGCTGACATTCTAAAATGGGCAGACAGACAGCGTACTTTCACTAGCAGATCCGGCATCTCCGGGTAGCTTTTCAGAAAATGTTGAACCACGAGATTAAACACATGGGCCAAGCAAGGTACGTGTGTGAGCTCACCTTGCCTCAGAGCCGCCACCAGGTTATGGCGATTGTCACGCATGACCATGCCTGGCTGTAGGTTCAGCGGTGTCATCCAAACATCTGACTGCTCTTTCAGTGCTGTCCACAACTCTTCTGCATTGTGCAGTTTGCTAGCTTCAGCACAGCCTGTTGCCGCTTGGTTGAGGCAGTGCTGCAGTGCTTCCAGCTTCTAACTGATGTGTTGATTTCAGACATGGAGGATGAAGAGGAGGAGGAGGTGCAGGAGCTGTAGACTGTGGGGGCAACCTTGATTGACGTAGGGCCAGCAATCCTCGGCGTGGGAAGGATGTGTTCCATCACAAGGTCTGACTGGGTCCCGGCTTCCACTATGTTAACCCAGTGCATCGTCATTGAGATGTACCATCCCTGCCCACAAGCACTTGTCCACGTGTCCGTGGTTAGGTGGATTTTCTCGGTAACAGCATTGCTGAGGGCATGGGTAATGTTGTGGGACATATGCTGGTGTAATGTGGGTACGGCACACCGGGAGAAATAGTGGCGACTGGAGACCGAGTACCTTGGGACGGCCGACGCCATCAGGTTGCGGAAAGCTTCCTTCTCAACAAGCTTAAAAGGCAGCATTTCTAGCGCAAGCAGAAGAGAAATATTAGAATTGAGGACTGTGGCCTGTGGGGCGTTGGCTGGGTATTGGGTGGAAGAAGCAGTGGTGTGACCAGCAGGCAGTGGTCCTGGAGCCTGGGGTTCGGCCCACAAAGTCGGGTGCTTTGCTTGCATGTGCCTAATCATGCTGGTGGTGGTCAGGCTGGTTGTTTTCCTACCCCTGCTGATGCGGGCATGGCAGGTGCTGCAAATGGCCTGTTTGGGGTTATCGGCAGAGTCTTTAAAAAATAGCCAGACTTGGGAAGATCTCACAGGTGGAATGCAACTTCACTCATGTTGGTGTTACGGGGAACGGATGCACGTCTTCTGTCTGTGGCCACCACACTGCTTCTTCCTGCCTGTTGGGATATACCTTCTTCCCCATTTGTGCTGCTGTCCTCGCTATGCATGTCCTCCTGCCAGTTTGGGTCAGTCACTATGTCATCCACCACCTCGTCTTCCACCTCGCGAGTATACAGTATATACAGTATATAACACAGGCCACGCAGTATATAACACTGCCCACGTAGTAAATAGCAGCCAGGCAGTATATAACACAGCCCACGTAATATATAGCACAGCCCACGTAGTATATAACACAGCCCATGTAGTATATAACACAGCCCATGTAATATATAGCACAGTCCACGTAGTATGTAACACAGCCCACGTAGAATGTAACACAGGCCACGCAGTATATAACACAGCCCATGTAGTATATAACACAGGCCACGCAGTATATAACACAGCCCACACAGTATATAACACTGCCCATGTAGTATAAAGCAGTGTGGGCACCATATACCTGTTAAAAAAATTAAAATAAAAACTAGTTATATACTCACTCACTGGCGTCCAACGAAGCTGTCCCGATGCATGCAATGCTGCCGCCAGCTTCAGTTGCCAATGATGCATTGCGAAATTACCCAGATGACTTAGCGGTTCACTGGGAACGGAAGCTGGCGGCAGCATTGCGTGCATCGGTGGACGTCGGAAGGTGAGAATAGCACAATTTTTAATTTTTTTAATTATTTTTAACATTATATCTTTTTACTATTGATGCTACATAGGCAGCATCAATAGTAAAAAGTTGGTCCGGGATGGGGCGACACACTGGCTCTGACTGGAGGGTAGTAGGGAGGGGGCACTGACTGGAGGAGATTAGGGAGGGGCCAATTCACGGCAGGACTAAGCCTGTCGCTGATTGGTTGCGGCCTGCCGGCCGCGACCAATCAGCGATGCGGGATTTCCGTTACAGACAAACAGACAGAAAGACAGACAGACAGGCGGAAGTACCCATTAGATGATTATATAGATAGATAAGGAGCTATTGAACTCAAAAGATCCCTTATATTGTTCTTGCATATGGACCCTTTTCTATCTGTGCCCACCAGTGGATAGCTTTGTGTAAACTTTTGGAGGTGTCTGTGGGAATTTTTGCTCCTTAATCCAGAATAGGATTTGTGAGATCAGACACTGATGTCACAGAAATCGAGCTGACAATCTCTGTTCAACTTAATTCCAAAAGTGTTGGATGGGGTTAAGATCCAGGCTCTGTGCAGACGGTCATGTTCTTCCACACTTAGCTCTCCCAAAGATGCTTTCATGGACCTTGTGCTCTTGGCACAGTGATGGGGAACAGAAGGACCTTCTCAAATTGTTATTACAAAGTTGGAAGCCATAATTGTCTAAAATGTCTTGTGCTTAAGTATTAAGAATTCCCTTCACTGGAACTAGTAAGTTAAGTTTGACCCAGAAAAACAATCACATAGCATTATCCTTCCTCCACCAAACTTCACAAATTTCCCCTGCTCCAGAGTCCATTGACCTTGTGCTTTACATCACTCCATCCAGAGCTTGGCATTGTGATTGTTAAAACCTGTGTAGAGTTGTTCACCCTTAGAAACCCATGACATAAAGCTCCGGAGTAGCTTTTATGCCTATGTTAATGCCAGAGGAGGTTTTGACTCAGTTTTGGAGTCATCAGAACGTTGGTGACTTTTCTGCCCTTTACTCTTTAGCTCTCGGTGACCCCGATTTGTAAGGTTACATGGTCTCCATTTTGTAGGTGAGTTGCTCTTGTCCCTTTTTCTCTTTCTTTCTCAATCTCTTTCTTTACTAACAATCAAGAACAAGATCCATATAAAGGATATGTACCTTAATCTGCAGATGAGAACATTCTCCTCACCAGGCTTGACATTACATAGCATTCTAATTCTGAGAGATCAAGAAAATTTCCCCAAATCAAGATCTCTGAAAATGCATGGGGCTGTGATATAACCATTTTAAATTGCCAATTTAATAGTTAAGGTTTTTTTCTTAACATTTGGTTCATGTTTTTCTTCTTTCTTACTTAGTCGCATTTAATTCCGTGACCAAAAAAAAAATAGTGTCATTGTAATAAAAGAAGATAAAAATAGACTTTGCTAAATCTATAATTGAATCCTTTACTGTTAAAAACCCATTATGCAATCAAATCACAGTTCATTTAGCAGCCTCATAAGGGGATTAATGATGAACTGATTATTATCTACACATCTGTGCCTGGAAATTAGTGGGACATCTCAGGGGCAGATCTTGGAATGGTGTAATAGTTTAGGCAGGCAAAATATGCATGTGTCAAGTGATAAGAGTCCAATAGGCGAGAGTCTAAATTGAGCTAATACAACAGTACACTGTGTGATTCGCAAGATTAGTTCCCTAAGATGTACATTTAGCAATTTTTAGAAAAATTAATGCATACCATTTTTTTAAGAAAATATGTATCAATTTTTAGTTATCCTCTTCAGTAAAGTCATTTCATTCTGTTCACCAAATCCATTCACCCATTGAAATATAAACTTCTTTCCATAAGTGACAACCGCCAGCTATAAACATAACAGACCCATTGTTAGAAAAGTGAAGCAAGATCATCAACTTTAATAAAAATAAAAAAAACCTTGATTTTGCAATACTCTGTTGGGAGATGTTTATGTTGTGTGTGTCACTATGTGGCCACTGTGAGATAGCGCTTACTGCATGTGTTTGGGGGACACTCGCTAAGTCACACAGGCACGTTTTTCTCACAAAAACAGGCCATGCAGTTTATTAGGGCATCATAAACCGGGTTATGCACAGTTCATTATTAACTTCATAGAACACAATAGGCCCCAACCGGTGACATTAAAGGTACCTTCACACATAACGATATTGTTAACGATATCGTTGCTTTTTGTGACGTAGCAACGATATCGTTAATGAAATCGTTATGTGTGACAGCGACCAACGATCAGGCCCCTGCTGGGAGATCGTTGGTCGCTGAATAAAGTCCAGAACTTTATTTCGTCGCTGGACTCCTGCTGACATCGCTGGATCGGCGTGTGTGACACCGATCCAGCGATGTCTTCACTGGTAACCAGGATAATCATCGGGTAACTAAGCGCAGGGCCGCGCTTAGTAACCCGATGTTTACCCTGGTTACCATCCTAAAAGTAAAAAAAAACAAACACTACATACTTACCTACCGCTGTCTGTACCCGGCGCTTTGCTCTGCAATCCTCCTGTACTGGCTGTGAGCGTCGGTCAGCCGGAAAGCAGAGCGGTGACGTCACCGCTCTGCTTTCCGGCCGCTGTGCTCACAGCCAGTACAGGAGGAGTGCAGAGCACAGCGCTGGAGGACAGACGGCTGTAGGTAAGTATGTACTGTTTGTTTTTTTTTACTTTTAGGATGGTAACCAGGGTAAACATCGGGTTACTAAGCGCGGCCCTGCGCTTAGTTACCCGATGTTTACCCTAGTTACCGGCATCGTTGGTCGCTGGAGAGCTGTCTGTGTGACAGCTCTCCAGCGACCAAACAGCGACGCTGCAGCGATCCGGATCGTTGTCGGTATCGCTGCAGCGTCGCTTAATGTGAAGGGGCCTTAAATTGCAGCTTTAACTCAGATATTTTATATACGGCTTTAACTCACAATTCAGACACTACACCCCCCAGCCCTCCTTGACTAGTTCCCGGGGTTGTCCGTATGCCATATCAATGTCTCTAGTCATATAGCGCTCACAACATTGATTCGCAGTCTCTAAACATGCTAGACCTTACTTCGTCCAGTTACCATGGGAGACCACACAGTTCACTACTGACCCCCTGTCAGTGCACACAATTCCCCATACTCTGGGTTACCTTCCAGGAGCTCCTGCTTCACATGCTGACTCCTGTCAGTCCTCTCTCCTCAAGGAAGCTGCCGACCTGGGATCACCATCCCGAACAATGCCTTGCTCACTAGGCCACCTGACAGTCCAGATCCTCAGATGGGCTGTAGCTCCCCCAGTGCAGTGCCGTTGCAGACTCTGCCTCCACTCCTTCCCATGTGCTCTTCAGGAATCCTACTCCCAGGACTTCCAACACAGGCCACTCAGTGCACTATTCAGGATGTCCGTCCCCACCTGGGACTGTTGAACACAAGTCTCTAAGTGCACTTAACAGGGATCCTATCCTACTCCCAGGATCTCCCAAGACACCAGTCTTCAAATCCACTGCCTCACAGTGCGCTATTCAGGGATCCAGTCCACACACAGGACCTCCCAGCAAAAAAGCCGTCCAGGATCTCACAGTCTCCATTACAGAGATTACTACACCACCATTTGACCACACCATGGTCACATTATGTAGTTGTAACCACTCCCATAAAGGGGTGGTGTGTGAATGGCTAGTCCAATCCGCCCAGCTCTCAAACTAGCCCAGTTAGCCTCCCTTGACTATCATACAAACACTTGTGGGACTATAGGTCCCAGAACAGCAACATTTCTTCAGGCTTACAGAGCAGACTCCCTCTGCGACACATATCGGCCATTTACAATTCTGCCAGTCACTGTTTCACCATCATTATAACCACAGATACGCCTCCATGCATATCCTGAGGAGCACACACAGTGCCCCCTAGCTGTAACAGGGGTCACTCAATCACACCACCCAGTGGTTTGTGGTGTTGATTGCAGCCTTTCCAAATACTTATTGAATTTACTGTGTAGAAGTTTCTGGAGCTTCTGGGATCCTCGACGTTTCATTTACGGGTTGATATGACGTTGTCTGTTCGACTTATGGTGAAGCACCAGCCCAGCAAATCTTAAGCCGAGCCTGGGATCCCAAAGGATAAGTATATTCACCCTGTGTTATGATCTGGTGGTCTAGGAGCAGCATGAGACGGACTCTGGAGAAGGTGGTCCCTGTACTGACCGCAAACCCTGAACCTAGCAGCGCAACTAGAAGTAGCCGTGGGGGGTACCTAACACTCCCTAGACCCCTTGGCACAGCCTAAGATCTAACTACCCCTAAAGACAGAAACAGGAAACCTATCTTGCCTCAGAGAAAATCCCCAAAGGATAGATAGCCCCCCACAAATATTGACTGTGAGAGGAGAGGGAAATAACATACGCAGATATGAAATCAGATTTTAGCATAGGAGGCCATACTAGCTAAAAAGAAAGAATAGAACAGAGTACTATGCGGTCAGTATAAAAACACTAGAAAATATCCACCACAGAAAATACGAATCACCACATCTGACTAAAGACATGGGGGGTATATCTGCATCTCCAGAGAAATAGCTAGGCTGCAAAAAATCCTTCACAGACAAAACTGGACAAGACAAAAACATGAATATGCACAGAACTATAAGGTCCACAGCAGGTGGACAGCAAAAACAAAGCCAGGACTTATCTTTGTAGAAAAGCACAGCAAACTGGAGAGACCAGCAGGGAAGTGAATCCTGCAAAAACAATGAACAACTGGCACTGACTAAAGAGTCCTGCAAAGCTGTATACCCCAGTCAGTTTTGCATTAGTAGATACACATGTCCACTCCTGCAGTCCAGGCACAACTGCATTGCCCTCTACAACCACCGGAGGGAGCCCAAAAGCTGAATTCACAACAGTACCCCCCCTTGAGGAGGGGTCACCGAACCCTCACCAGAGCCCCCAGGCCGATCAGGATGAGCCCGATTAAAGGTACGAACCAAATCAGCGGCATGGACATCAGAGGCAGAAACCCAAGAATTATCCTCCTCGCCATAACCTTTCCATTTGACAAGGTACTGAAGCTTCCGCCTCGAAAAACGAGAATCCAAAATCTTCTCAACAACATATTCCAACTCCCCATCGACCAACACAGGGGCCGGAGGATCAACAGAGGGAACAACGGGCTCCACATATTTCCGCAACAAAGATTTATGGAAGACATTATGAATAGCAAACGAGGCCGGAAGCGCCAGGAGAAAGGACACCGGATTAATAACCTCAGTAATCCTATAAGGACCAATAAATCGAGGCTTAAACTTAGGGGAAGAAACCTTCATAGGAACATGACGGGAAGATAACCAAACCAGATCCCCAATCCGAAGCCGGGAACCAACACACCGACGACGATTAGCAAAACGTTGAGCCTCCTCCTGAGACAGCACCAAATTGTCCAACACACAAGCCCAAATCTGCTGCAACCTGTCGACCACAGAATCCACACCAGGAAGGTCAGAAGGCTCAACCTGCCCAGAAGAAAAACGAGGATGAAAACTCGGCCAATGGCAAAAAAGCCACCCAATCATCCTGATCAGCAGACACAAAGCATCCCAAATAGGTCTCCAAGGTCTGATTAGTTCGCTCAGTCTGGCCATTTGTCTGATGATGAAATGCAGAAGAAAAAGACAAATCAATGCCCAGCTTGGCACAAAAGGCCCGCCAAAACCTAGAAACAAACTGGGAACCTCTGTCGGACACAATATTCTCCGGAATACCATGCAAACGTACCACATGCTGAAAAAACAACGGAACCAAATCAGAAGAAGAAGTCAATTTAGGCAAAGGCACCAAATGAACCATCTTAGAAAATCGGTCACAGACAACCCAGATAACCGACATTCTTTGGGAAACAGGAAGATCGGAAATAAAATCCATAGAAATATGTGTCCAGGGCCTCTCAGGGACCGCTAATGGCAAAAGCAACCCACTAGCGCGGGAACAGCAAGGCTTAGCCCGCGCACAAATCCCACAGGACTGCACAAAAGAACGCACATCCCGCGACAAAGAAGGCCACCAAAAAGACCTACTAACCAAACCTCTGGTACCAAAAATCCCAGGATGGACAGCCAACACAGAACAATGAACCTCAGAAATCACTTTACTAGTCCATCTATCAGGAACAAACAGTTTCCCCACAGGACAGCGGTCAGGCGTATCAGCCTGAAATTCCTGAAGAACCCGTCGCAAATCAGGGGAGATGGCAGAAAGAATCACCCCTTCCTTCAAAATGCCGACCGGCTCAAGAACCCCAGGGGAATCAGGAAAAAAACTCCTAGAGAGGGCATCCGCCCTAACATTCTTAGTACCAGGAATGTACGAGATCACAAAATCAAAACGGGAGAAAAACAGGGACCATCGAGCCTGTCCTGGATTCAGCCGTTTGGCAGACTCGAGGTAAATCAGATTCTTATGATCGGTCAGGACCACAATACGGTGCTTGGCCCCCTCAAGCCTATGTCGCCACTCCTCAAATGCCCACTTCATAGCCAACAACTACCGATTGCCGACATCATAATTGCGTTCCGCAGGCGAAAACTTCTGAGAAAAGAAGGCACACGGCTTCATCAAGGAACCATCAGAATTCCTCTGAGACAAACCGGCCCCTGCCCCAATCTCAGACGCGTCAACCTCAACCTGAAATGGAAGAGAAACATCTGGCTGACGCAACACAGGGGCAGAAGTAAATCGGCGTTTAAGCTCCTGAAAGGCAGAAACAGCCGCGGAGGACCAATTCGTCACATCAGCGCCTTTCTTGGTCAAATCGGTCAGAGGTTTAACCACACTGGAGAAGTTGGCAATGAAACGACGATAAAAATTAGCAAAGCCCAAGAATTTCTGAAGGCTCTTCACAGATGTGGGCTGAATCCAATCATGAATGGCCTGAACCTTAACCGGATCCATTTCTATAGATGAGGGAGAAAAAATGAAACCCAAAAAAGAAACCTTCTGCACTCCAAAGAGGCACTTTTACCCCTTCACAAATAAAGCATTATTACGGAGGATCTGAAATACCATCCTGAGCTGTTTCACATGAGACTCCCAATCATTGGAAAAAATCAAAATATCATCCAAATATACAACCATAAATTTATCAAGATAACTCCGAAAGATATCATGCATGAAGGATTGGAACACAGATGGGGCATTAGAGAGTCCGAATGGCATCACAAGGTATTCAAAATGGCCTTCGGGCGTATTAAATGCAGTTTTCCATTCGTCACCCTGCTTGATACGAATAAGATTATATGCCCCTCGAAGGTCAATCTTAGTAAACCAGCTAGCCCCCTTAATCCTAGCAAACAAATCAGTAAGCAAAGGCAAGGGGTATTGAAATTTGACCGTGATCTTATTCAAGAGGCGATAATCAATGCAGGGTCTCAAGGAGCCATCCTTCTTGGCAACAAAAAAGAACCCCGCTCCCAACGGTGAAGAAGATGGCCGAATATGCCCTTTCTCCAAAGACTCCTTAATATAGCTCCGCATGGCGGTATGTTCAGGCACAGACAGGTTGAAAAGTCAGCCCTTAGGGAACTTACAACCTGGAATCAAGTCAATAGCACAATCACAGTCAGTATGCGGTGGAAGGGAACTGGATTTGGGCTCATCGAATACATCCTGGAAGTCTGACAAAAACTCAGGAACTTCAGAAGAGGGGGAAGAGGAAATTGACATCAAAGGAACCTGATCATGAACCCCCTGACAACCCCAACTAGTCACAGCCATGGATATCCAGTCTAACACCGGATTATGTAGCTGTAACCATGGAAAACCCAGCACAATAACATCATGCAAATTATGCAACACCAGAAAATTACAATCTTCCTGATGGGCTGGCGCCATGCGCATGGTCAGCTGTGTCCAAAACTGAGGTTTATTTTTAGCCAACGGTGTAGCATCAATGCCCCTCAAAGGAATAGGGTTCTGCAAAGGCTGCAAGGGAAAACCAAAACGTCTGGCAAATTCTAAGTCCATTAAGTTCAGAGCGGCGCCTGAATCCACAAATGTCATGACAGAAAATGATGATAATGAGCAAATGAAGGTCACAGATAACAGAAATTTAGGTTGTATAGTACTGATGGCAACAGAACTAGCGATTCTCTTAGTACGCTTAGGGCAATCAGAAATAACATGAGCAGAATCGCCGCAGTAAAAACACAACCTATTCTGACGCCTGAATGTTTGACGTTCAGCTCTAGACAAAATCCTATCACACTGCATAGGCTCAGGGCTCCGCTCAGAGGACAACGCCACAGTGTGCACAACTCTGCGCTCGCGCAAGCGCCGATCAATCTGAATGGCCAGAGACATAGAATCACTCAGACCAGCAGGCGTGGGGAACCCCACCATAACGTCTTTAACAAATTCAGAAAGACCCTTTCTGAAAATTGCCGCCAAGGCATCCTCATTCCATTTAGTCAGTACAGACCATTTTCTAAATTTCTGGCAATACGATTCTGCCGCTTCTTGACCTTGACACAGGGCTAACAAAATTTTCTCAGCCTGATCCACAGAATTAGGCTCATCATTCAACAACCCCAATGCCTGAAAGAACGAATCAACATTAAGCAAAGCAGGATTGCCAGTTTCCAGGGAAAATGCCCAATCCTGTGGGTCACCACGCAGCAGAGATATAATGATTTTAACCTGCTGAATAGGACCACCAGTAGATCGGGGTCTTAATGCAAAAAACAGTTTACAGTTATTTTTGAAACTCAAAAATTTGGATCTGTCACCAAAGAATAAATCAGGAGTGGGAATCTTAGGTTCTAAGGCAGGAGTCTGAACAATATAATCTGAAATACCCTGTACCCTAGCAGCAAGCTGTTCCACCCGAGAAACTAACAACTCCTGAACATTCATGTTAATACTAGATTCCGTAGCCACCCAGAGATAAAGAGGGAGGAAAAACAGGCTAAAGAAAAAAAATGGCTCAAAAGCTTCCCTCCCTTCTTCTGAGATGCAATTAACTCATTGTTGGCCAGTTGTACTGTTATGATCTGGTGGCCTAGGAGCAGCATGAGACGGACTCTGGAGAAGGTGGTCCCTGTACTGACCGCAAACCCTGAACCTAGCAGCGCAACTAGAAGTAGCCGTGGGGGGTAACTAACACTCCCTAGACCCCTCGGCACAGCCTAAGATCTAACTACCCCTAAAGACAGAAACAGGAAACCTATCTTGCCTCAGAGAAAATCCCCAAAGGATAGATAGCCCCCCACAAATATTGACTGTGAGGGGAGAGGGAAATAACATACGCAGATATGAAATCAGATTTTAGCATAGGAGGCCATACTAGCTAAAAAGAAAGAATAGAACAGAGTACTATGCGGTCAGGATAAAAACACTAGAAAATATCCACCACAGAAAATACGAATCACCACATCTGACTAAAGACATGGGGGGTATATCTGCATCTCCAGAGAAATAGCTAGGCTGCAAAAAATCCTTCACAGACAAAACTGGACAAGACAAAAACATGAATATGCACAGAACTATAAGGTCCACAGCAGGTGGACAGCAAAAACAAAGCCAGGACTTACAGTATCTTTGTAGAAAAGCACAGCAAACTGGAGAGACCAGCAGGGAAGTGAATCCTGCAAAAACAATGAAGAACTGGCACTGACTAAAGAGTCCTGCAAAGCTATATACCCCAGTCAGTTTTGCAATTAGTAGATACACATGTCCACTCCTGCAGTCGAGGCACAACTGCATTACCCTCTACAACCACCGGAGGGAGCCGAAAAGCAGAATTCTCAACACCCTGGCTCTGTCCAAAGCCAGAGAGCACTGACTGGGGCTGTGGACCAGGGTTGCATGAAGCTACCCACTCATTTCAAGGGGTCATACCAAATATTGATGTGATTTCAATATCTTTTATTCATTCACTTTGTATTTTGTTAATTGATAAAAATAAACTATTAACTTTTCTGTTTCTGAAAAGCATCCTTACTATGCAGCATTTTTTGCACACCTGCCTAGAACTTTTGCACATTACTGTATATCATGACATACACTATGTTTGCTAATGACAGGTGTTATGAAGGCAATCCAGAAACACAGTGTGCTTAGCGATCAGAGCGCACACAGTGATCTGACAAATACCCAAAAATACAAGAACGAGCTCTGAGACGTGGAAACTCTGTAGACTGCACACCTGATCCTATCCTAAACACAACTAAAAGCGGCTGTGGATTGCGCCTAACAACTACCTAGGCAACTCGGCACAGCCTAAGAAACTAGCTAGCCTGAAGATAGAAAAATAGGCCTGACTTGCCCCAGAGAAATTCCCCAAAGGAAAAGGCAGCCCCCCACATATAATGACTGTGAGTAAGATGAAAAGACAAAACGTAGGGATGAAATAGATTCAGCAAAGTGGGGCCCGATATTCTAGGACAGAGCGAGGACAGTAAAGCGAACTTTGCAGTCTACAAAAAACCCTAAAGCAAAACCACGCAAAGGGGGCAAAAAAAACCCACCGTGTCGAACTAACGGCACGGCGGTACACCCTTTGCGTCTCAGAGCTTCTAGCAAAACAAAAGACAAGCTGGACAGAAAAAAAGCAACAAAAAAGCAAAAAGCACTTAGCTATACAGAGCAGCAGGTCACAGGAACAATCAGGAGAAGCTCAGATCCAACACTGAAACATTGACAAGGAGCAAGGATAGCAGCATCAGGCGGAGTTAAGTAATGAAGCAGTTAACGAGCTCACCAGAACACCTGAGGGAGGAAGCTCAGAAGCTGCAGTACCACTTGTGACTACAGGAGTGAATTCAGCCACAGAATTCACAACAGTACCCCCCCCTTGAGGAGGGGTCACCAAACCCTCACCAGAGCCCCCAGGCCGACCAGGATGAGCCGCATGAAAGGCACGAACAAGATCGGAAGCATGAACATCAGAGGCAAAAACCCAGGAATTATCTTCCTGAGCATAACCCTTCCATTTAACCAGATACTGGAGTTTCCGTCTAGAAACACGAGAATCCAAAATCTTCTCCACAATATACTCCAATTCCCCCTCCACCAAAACCGGGGCAGGAGGCTCAACAGATGGAACCATAGGTGCCACGTATCTCCGCAACAACGACCTATGGAATACATTATGTATGGAAAAGGAGTCTGGGAGGGTCAAACGAAAAGACACAGGATTGAGAACCTCAGAAATCCTATACGGACCAATAAAACGAGGTTTAAATTTAGGAGAGGAAACCTTCATAGGAATATGACGAGAAGATAACCAAACCAGATCCCCAACACGAAGTCGGGGACCCACACGGCGTCTGCGATTAGCGAAAAGTTGAGCTTTCTCCTGGGACAAGATCAAATTGTCCACTACCTGAGTCCAGATCTGCTGCAACCTATCCACCACAGAATCCACACCAGGACAGTCCGAAGACTCAACCTGTCCTGAAGAGAAACGAGGATGGAACCCAGAATTGCAAAAAAATGGAGAAACCAAGGTAGCCGAGCTGGCCCGATTATTAAGGGCGAACTCAGCCAACGGCAAAAAGGACACCCAATCATCCTGGTCTGCAGAAACAAAACATCTCAGATATGTTTCCAAGGTCTGATTGGTTCGTTCGGTCTGGCCATTAGTCTGAGGATGGAAAGCCGAGGCAAAGGATAGGTCAATGCCCATCCTACCACAAAAGGCTCGCCAAAACCTTGAAACAAACTGGGAACCTCTGTCAGAAACAATATTCTCAGGAATGCCATGCAACCGAACCACATGCTGAAAGAACAAAGGTACCAAATCAGAGGAGGAAGGCAATTTAGCCAAGGGCACCAGATGGACCATTTTAGAAAAGCGATCACAGACCACCCAAATGACTGACATCTTTTGAGAAACGGGAAGGTCAGAAATGAAATCCATCGAAATATGTGTCCAAGGCCTCTTTGGGACCGGCAAGGGCAAAAGCAACCCACTGGCACGAGAACAGCAGGGCTTAGCCCTAGCACAAATCCCACAGGACTGCACAAAAGTACGTACATCCCGTGACAGAGATGGCCACCAGAAGGATCTAGCCACTAACTCTCTGGTACCAAAGATTCCAGGATGACCAGCCAACACCGAACAATGAAGTTCAGAGATAAGTTTATTAGTCCACCTATCAGGGACGAACAGTTTCTCTGCTGGACAACGATCAGGTTTATTCGCCTGAAATTTTTGCAGCACCTGCCGCAAATCAGGGGAGATGGCAGACACAATGACTCCTTCCTTGAGGATACCCGCTGGCTCAGATAAACCCGGAGAGTCGGGCACAAAACTCCTAGACAGAGCATCCGCCTTCACATTTTTAGAGCCCGGAAGGTACGAAATCACAAAGTCGAAGCGGGCAAAAAATAACGACCAACGGGCCTGTCTAGGATTCAAGCGCTTGGCAGACTCGAGATAAGTCAAGTTCTTATGATCAGTCAATACCACCATGCGATGCTTAGCTCCTTCAAGCCAATGACGCCACTCCTCGAATGCCCACTTCATGGCCAGCAACTCTCGATTGCCCACATCATAATTACGCTCAGCGGGCGAAAACTTCCTGGAAAAGAAAGCACATGGTTTCATCACTGAGCAATCAGAACCTCTCTGTGACAAAACCGCCCCTGCTCCAATCTCAGAAGCATCAACCTCGACCTGGAACGGAAGAGAAACATCTGGCTGACACAACACAGGGGCAGAACAAAAACGACGCTTCAACTCCTGAAAAGCTTCCACAGCAGCAGAAGACCAATTAACCAAATCAGCACCCTTCTTGGTCAAATCGGTCAATGGTTTGGCAATGCTAGAAAAATTACAGATGAAGCGACGATAAAAATTAGCAAAGCCCAGGAACTTTTGCAGACTTTTCAGAGATGTCGGCTGAATCCAATCCTGGATGGCTTGGACCTTAACTGGATCCATCTCGATAGTAGAAGGGGTAAAGATGAACCCCAAAAATGAAACTGTCTGCACACCGAAGAGACACTTTGATCCCTTCACAAACAGAGAGTTAGCACGCAGGACCTGAAAAACCATTCTGACCTGCTTCACATGAGACTCCCAATCATCTGAGAAGATCAAAATGTCATCCAAGTAAACAATCAGGAATTTATCCAGATACTCACGGAAGATGTCATGCATTAAAGACTGAAACACAGATGGAGCATTGGCAAGTCCGAACGGCATCACTAGATACTCAAAATGACCCTCGGGCGTATTGAATGCAGTTTTCCATTCATCTCCTTGCCTGATTCTCACCAGATTATACGCACCACGAAGATCTATCTTAGTGAACCAACTAGCCCCCTTAATCCGAGCAAACAAGTCAGATAACAATGGCAAGGGATACTGAAATTTAACAGTGATCTTATTAAGAAGGCGGTAATCAATACACGGTCTCAGCGAACCATCCTTCTTGGCTACAAAGAAGAACCCTGCTCCCAGTGGTGATGACGATGGGCGAATATGTCCCTTCTCCAGGGACTCCTTCACATAACTGCGCATAGCGGCGTGTTCGGGCACGGATAAATTAAATAATCGACCTTTAGGGAATTTACTACCAGGAATCAAATTGATAGCACAATCACAATCCCTATGCGGAGGTAGAGCATCGGACTTGGGCTCTTCAAATACATCCTGATAATCAGACAAGAACTCTGGGACCTCAGAAGGGGTGGATGACGAAATCGACAAAAATGGAACATCACCATGTACCCCCTGACAACCCCAGCTGGATACCAACATGGAATTCCAATCCAATACTGGATTATGGGTTTGTAGCCATTGCAACCCCAACACGACCACATCATGCAGATTATGCAACACCAGAAAGCGAATAACTTCCTGATGTGCAGGAGCCATGCACATGGTCAGCTGGGCCCAGTATTGAGGTTTATTCTTGGCCAAAGGTGTAGCATCAATTCCTCTCAATGGAATAGGACACCGCAAAGGCTCCAAGAAAAACCCACAACGTTTAGCATAATCCAAATCCATCAGATTCAGGGCAGCGCCCGAATCCACAAACGCCATGACAGAAAACGACGACAAAGAGCATATCAAGGTAATGGACAGAAGGAATTTGGACTGTACAGTACCAATGACGGCAGACCTAGCGGACCGCTTAGTGCGCTTAGGACAATCAGAAATAGCATGAGTGGAATCACCACAGTAGAAACACAGACCATTCAGACGTCTGTATTCCTGCCGTTCAACTCTAGTCATAGTCCTATCGCATTGCATAGGCTCAGGTTTAACCTCAGGCAGTACCGCCAAATGGTGCACAGATTTACGCTCGCGCAAGCGTCGACCGATCTGAATGGCCAAAGACAAAGACTCATTCAAACCAGCAGGCATAGGAAATCCCACCATGACATCCTTAAGAGCCTCAGAGAGACCCTTTCTGAACAAAGCTGCCAGCGCAGATTCATTCCACTGAGTGAGTACTGACCATTTCCTAAATTTCTGACAATATACTTCTATATCATCCTGACCCTGGCACAAAGCCAGCAAATTTTTCTCAGCCTGATCCACTGAATTAGGCTCATCGTACAGCAATCCGACCGCCAGGAAAAACGCATCGACACTACTCAATGCAGGGTCTCCTGGCGCAAGAGAAAATGCCCAGTCTTGAGGGTCGCCGCGCAAAAAAGAAATAATAATCAAAACCTGTTGAATAGGATTACCAGAAGAATGAGGTTTCAAGGCCAGAAATAGCTTACAATTATTTTTGAAACTTAGAAACTTAGTTCTATCTCCAAAAAACAAATCAGGAATAGGAATTCTTGGTTCTAACATAGATTTCTGATCAATAGTATCTTGAATTTTTTGTACATTTATAACGAGATTATCCATTGAAGAGCACAGACCCTGAATATCCATGTCCACACCTGTGTCCAGAATCACCCAAATGTCTAGGGGAAAAAAAAAAGTGAACACAGAGCAGAAAAAAAAAAAAAAAAATGATGTCAGAACTTTTTCTTTCCCTCTATTGAGAATCATTAGTTTGGGCTCCTTGTACTGTTATGTTTGCTAATGACAGGTGTTATGAAGGCAATCCAGAAACACAGTGTGCTTAGCGATCAGAGCGCACACAGTGATCTGACAAATACCCAAAAATACAAGAACGAGCTCTGAGATGTGGAAACTCTGTAGACTGCACACCTGATCCTATCCTAAACACAACTAAAAGCGGCTGTGGATTGCGCCTAACAACTACCTAGGCAACTCGGCACAGCCTAAGAAACTACCTAGCCTGAAGATAGAAAAATAGGCCTGACTTGCCCCAGAGAAATTCCCCAAAGGAAAAGGCAGCCCCCCACATATAATGACTGTGAGTAAGATGAAAAGACAAAACGTAGGGATGAAATAGATTCAGCAAAGTGGGGCCCGATATTCTAGGACAGAGCGAGGACAGTAAAGCGAACTTTGCAGTCTACAAAAAACCCTAAAGCAAAACCACGCAAAGGGGGCAAAAAAAACCCACCGTGCCGAACTAACGGCACGGCGGTACACCCTTTGCGTCTCAGAGCTTCCAGCAAAACAAAAGACAAGCTGGACAGAAAAAAAGCAACAAAAAAGCAAAAAGCACTTAGCTATACAGAGCAGCAGGTCACAGGAACAATCAGGAGAAGCTCAGATCCAACACTGAAACATTGACAAGGAGCAAGGATAGCAGCATCAGGCGGAGTTAAGTAATGAAGCAGTTAACGAGCTCACCAGAACACCTGAGGGAGGAAGCTCAGAAGCTGCAGTACCACTTGTGACCACAGGAGTGAATTCAGCCACAGAATTCACAACAATACACCTCTGGCAAAAATCAAGAGACCACCACATCAAAACCCTGTCATGGGCAGCACAATCTCTAGACCTGAACCCCACTGAAAACCTCTGGAATGTAATCAAGAGGTTGAAGGATAGTCACAAGACTTCAAACAAAGGAGAACTGCTTAAAGTTTTGCACCAGAAGCAGACTGTTGGAAAGCATGCCAAGACGCATGAAAGCTGTGATTAATAATCATGGTTATTCCACAAAATATTGATTTCTGAACTCTTCCTGAGTTAAAACATTAGTATTGTTGTTTCTAAATGATTATGAACTTGTTTTCTTTGCATTATTTGAGGTCTGCAAGCACTGGGGTTTTTTTTTATTTGGATCATTTCTCCTTTTCAGAAAAAAAAAATATTGCTTGGAAATTCAGAGACATGTTGTCAGAAGTTAATAGAATAAAAGAACAATTTACATTTTACTCAAAAATATAGCTATAAAGGGAAAAATCAGAGAAACTGAACATTTTGTAGTGGTCTCTAAATTTTGCCAGAGCTGTATATGCATCAGGAGTGAGGAGAGCTGCTACACTTTGCCGGAAAAGAGCTGGGTTCATCACACCATGAGGGGCTTTTGGTTCAGTGTACTAAATAACTGCGGAGAGCTTTCATTATCGTCATCAATTTCTCCAGTAAAACAGAGTTTTTCTTCCTATTGCACCTGAGGTCTGGACATTGTTTATCGAAACAGACTGATTCTGCCTCCCTTCCACAACTTTCCCCTTTTTTTTCTGCTAAGGATGTCCTGACTGTTGGTGAGACCACCGTGACAGTTGGCCGCCATTACGACTCGGTTCGGTGGAGGACGATCCAGACAATTAGACCTAGTAGGAAATTCGGACTTGTGTTGTGTGAGTGGATGACTTTGAAAGGAAATTGTAATGACTTAGCTCATGTCCAAAATTGGAATTTCCTGATCAGACTTTATCATACCCTCAGATGCACTCTGTGGTGGAAACCCCTCTGTAGGAAGAGCTTTAGAAGGAAATTAAATGTTTTCACACATTTGCCAGTTTTGATCAAATCAGGGCATTGATCAATCAGAGATAAGAATACACAGTCAGTGTCTGTCTGTGTACAAGACTTTTTTGAAATTCCATTGCCCAGTCATGAGTTTTTATTATGTCCATAGAAGAAAGGGGAATGGGAACTTATTTAAGGGTACCGTCACACAGTGCAATTTTCACCGCTACGACGGCACGATCCGTGACGCTCCAGCATCGTAACAATATCGCTCCAGCGTCGTAGACTGCTGTCACACTTTGCAATCTACGACGCTGGAGCGATAATTTCATGACATATGTGCGATGTAGAAGCCGTTGGTTACTATGCGCACATCGTATACGATATATGTTACACCATGCGATCATGCCGCCACAGCGGGACATTAGACGACGAAAGAAAGTTTCAAACGATCTGCTACGACGTACGATTCTCAGCGGGGTCCCTGATCGCAGGAGCGTGTCAGACACTGCGAGATCGTAACTATATCGCTCGAACGTCACAAATCGTGCCGTCGTAGCGATCAAAATTGCACTGTGTGACGGTACCCTAAGTTTGGAGACATAAAGGTCATAAAACTTGGATTGAGCTGATATTCAGCTCTCCATGCCTTCAGCAAACAAAGATAAGGACAGATTTTAAACACAGATAAACTTAAACAGAGACTGTGCCCTTTGTCATTGCTTTTATGAATAGCATTTATAAAGCTAATACAAAATACAAAGTTATCAAAAATATATAGATATATAAAGTGCTTAAATGATAATCAAATCAAGGTATAAAATAATAATCATAGCATTTTGATTACTCAAAGATCCACTACAATCACAGCATAGGGAGATATAAGTTGCTCTTTTTATTTGTCACTTAGTTAAAGGTCTATAGTTCAAAACATCAGACATATTAGCATAGTTTACATGTTTTGAGCATTAACAATGTTCTTACTTACCAAGTGTTCAAACAAAGGAAGTGATCTGGTCATTTCTTGTATATTAACACATGCTATATGTAAGAGCGTTGCTCACACTTGATGAATTACCGTATAATCCACTAATCCATTCATTGTTTTGCACTATGGAGTTTTAATGAAGTGACAAATAAAAAGAACAACTTTTATGTCCGAATGTTGGGCTTATAATGGATTTTTGAGTATATGACCTCTTTTACATTTTTTTTTATAGGAGAACAAGAGCCTTAATGATATTTAATATTTTAGACAAAATACTCTTTAAATCTTTAATTTAAGCCAGATCATTTTTAGTCCGTGACAAATAGCAGTTTCTTAAAAATTAATATGTTGAAAACATCAAATCAAAGATTTCTAAAGCCCAAATTTAATACTTAAGTCCTAAAATTTCAGCCATAGTTCAAAATAATTTCATGTAGAGCTGTATGACATATCGTGCTTCATATACAGTAAATAAACACTGGCTCTATTATTTTCTAAAAGAAATTGTTAGGTGTCAAATTCCTGCCTCTGCACGGGAGGAATCTCGAACCAGCAGTGGAGTCTGCTTAGCGGAAACGTCGGTCCCAGCGTCTAGCTCAGGCTAATACTGGACGACTGGTTACTACTGCCCTTCCAGGCTCTGTCCTTGTAGCCAGCAATGTTCAGCAGCGAGCAGGTCTCTCGGGGACTAAGTCCAGCTTTTCCCTTTCTGAGCATGCCCACGGGACGACCTCCCATTGGAGGTTGGGGGTCACATGCTTAGATACTGAAGCAAATCCCATTGGTCCTCTAGGAATGTCCTGAAGGTGTTCTTCTGTGGCAGACTCTCATTGGTCCTTCTGGGAAGGTCCTGTACTTGATGCAACTATAAAATTTTCACATGGCCGCACGGCCATGCGCTAGTATACATTTGAAAACGTGTGTGTGTTGATGAGTGCAAGTCGTTCTTTAAACATCCCCTCCCTTGTGTTATGACTGCTCGCGAAAGGTGGATGTCTGCTATCTAGCGCCCGGCTAAGCTATCAGCACAAAGCCATACGTAAACAGTGTCTACTGCTGTGACCGCCAGTGCAGCGCCGTGCGCTATTAGAGCGGTTACATTACCCAAGTCTGGGTGGTTAGTGGCGTCCGCTAGTCTGGCACAGCACGCACTTCTGTGCATATTAGTTACTCTGATACCCCAATTGTGGTGTCAATCGTAAGAGGTCTACACGAACTCTAATCCTGTGTCCTGGTTAGAGTTCTGTGGTTCCTTGCTTGCTCTCTGTGCAGTACCGCGACCCTGTGACGATACAGGGTTCGCTTTCTTCATACAGCGTGAAGTTAACCCATGTGTGTAACCTCATTGTACCGCCATATAGTCCGTCATTATTTAACAGCAGGTTCCATCTCTGCACGGTGGACCCCGGGCTGCGAATGCACCTTATTCTATCTATTTAATTAATTTGTGCGTTCTGCTAGCCCTAACAGAAATTATACGTAAAGTTCTACACAAACTTTATAATGAATGATATCATGCTTGTAGGGATTCCACTCATTCTGGCAGCAGTTAATGTAGAGTAAAGGCACAGGCATTTTTGATTCTGGTGCAAAGTATTTTGGAAGTTTATTAACCGTAATAAACTTCAGCAAAGTCCAAACAAACAGAAAATAGCTCTTTTCTGGGCCCCAAAGTAACAGAAAATAAATACACAGCACAGGCTCACCCGTTTAGCTAAATGTCCTCCATTCTCTGTCTCTGGCAGAGTCTGAGCAATACAACCAAGATCCTTCCTCCTCCACACACAAACACTAATGAGACAGCCTGGCTGCTTTATATAGGCTGTTCCATACCTAAGTGTTGTGAGTTCCGTTCTGGAGCTCCCTCCTGTGGTTGCTAATGGTATTTTTGTGAGTTCTGCCCTTGGGCTCCCTCTGGTGGTTTCGAGTGGAACTGCTGCTCCGTTAGGTAGCTGTAGCAGCTGCCTTCACTAATCGCCTTGCCTGGGTTTGTTATTTAAACCTGCTCTGGGCTTTAGTCCATGCCTGCTGTCAATGTTCTTGGTTGGATTTGATTCTTCCCTTGGATTTCTCATATGGCCAGTCCTTGTCTGCAAAAGATAAGTTTTGCTAGTTTTGTTTGTCCATTTGTTTGGACTCTATTGCTTTGCATTTTGTCTCTTTTGTCCAGCTTGTCACTATGTCTTATTGAGGCTAGCTGGAAGCTCTGGGAAAGCAGATTTGCCCCTCCACACCGTGAGTCGGTGTGGAGTTCATTTTTGTAAACTCTGCGTGGATTTTGTAGTTTTTAATACTGACCGCACAGTATCCTTTGCTCTCTGTCTATCTAGTTTAGTATTGGCCTCCCTTTGCTGAATTCTAATTTCATTTCTGTGTTCATCATTTCCCTCTCCTTTCACAGTCAATATTTGTGGGGGGCTGTCTTTCCTTTTGGGGGTTTCTCTGAGGCAAGATAGCTTTCCATTTCCATCTTTAGGGGTAGTTATATCTTAGGCTGTGACGAGGTGTCTAGGGAGTGTCAGGAACATCCCACGGCTATTTCATAGTTATTACGGTTGAAGGAAGACTTTAAGTCCATCTAGTTCAACCCATAGCCTAACCTAACTTGCCCTAACATGTTGATCCTGAGGAAGGCAAAAAAAACCCATGTGGCAAAGAGTAAGCTCCACCTTGGGGAAAAAATTCCTTCCCGACTCCACATACGGCAATCAGACTAGTTCCCTGGATCAACGCCCTAGGAATCTAGTGTATATACCCTGTAACATTATACTTTTCCAGAAATGTATCCAGTCCCCTCTTAAATTTAAGTAATGAATCACTCATTACAACATCATACGGCAGAGAGTTCCATAGTCTCACTGCTCTTACAATAAAGAATCCGCGTCTGTTATTATGTTTAAACCTTTTTTCCTCCAAATGTAGAGGATGCCCCCTTGTCCCTGTTTCAGGTCTATGATTAAAAAGATCATCAGAAAGGTCTTTGTACTGTCCCCTCATATATTTATACATTAACATAAGATCACCCCTTAGTCTTCGTTTTTCCAAACTAAATAGCCCCAAGTGTAATAACCTATCTTGGTATTGCAGACCCCCCCAGTCCTCTAATAACCTTGGTCGCTCTTCTCTGCACCAGCTCCAGTTCAGCTATGTCTTTCTTAAACACCGGAGACCAGAACTGTGCACAGTATTCTAAGTGTGGTCGAACAAGTGACTTGTATAGAGGCAAAATTATGTTCTCCTCATGAGCATCTATGCCTCTTTTAATGCATCCCATTATTTTATTTGCCTTTGTAGCAGCTGCCTGACACTGGCCACTGAATATGAGCTTGTCATCCACCCATACACCCAGGTCTTTTTCATTGACGGTTTTGCCCAGAGTTTTAGAATTAAGCACATAATTATCCATCTTATTACTTCTACCCAAGTGCATGACCTTACATTTATCCCCATTAAAGCTCATTTGCCATTTATCAGCCCAAGCTTCTAGCTTACATAAATCATCCTGTAATATAAAATTGTCCTCCTCTGTATTAATTACCCTGAAGAGTTTAGTGTCATCTGCAAATATTGAAATTCTACTCTGAATGCCCCCTACAAGGTCATTAATAAATATGTTAAAAATAAGAGGGCCCAATACTGACCTCTGTGGTACCCCACTGCTAACCGCTACCCAGTCTGAGTGTGTTCCATTAATAACCACCCTTTGTTTCCTATCCCTGAGCCAGCTTTCAACCCACTTACACATATTTTCCCCTATCCCCATTATTCTCATTTTATGTATCAACCTTTTGTGTGGCACCGTATCAAAAGCTTTTGAAAAGTCCATATACACTACATCTACTGGGTTCCTTTGGTCCAGTCCGGAACTTACCTCTTCATAGAAACTGATCAAATTAGTCTGACATGAACGGTCCCTAGTAAACCCGTGCTGATACTGGGTCATGAGGTTATTCCTCTTCAGATACTCCAGTATAGCATCCCTTAGAATTCCCTCCAGGATTTTACCCACAGTAGAGGTTAAGCTTACTGGCCTATAATTTCCGAGTTCAGTTTTTGTCCCCTTTTTGAATATTGGCACCACATTTGCTATACGCCAGTCCTGTGGTACAGACCCTGTTATTATGGAGTCTTTAAAGATTAAAAATAATGGTCTATCAATGACTGTACTTAATTCCTGCAGTACTCGAGGGTGTATCCCATCCGGGCCCGGAGATTTGTCAATTTTAGTGATTTTTAGACGCCGCCGCACTTCCTGCTGGGTTAAGCAGGTGACATTTAATGGGGAATTTTTATCACTAGTCATTTTGTCTGCCATGGGATTTTCTTGTGTAAATACTGATGAAAAAAAGTAATTTAGCATATTGGCTTTTTCCTCATCCTCATCCACCATTTCACCCAGGCTATTTTTAAGGGGGCCAACACTATCATTTTTTAGTTTCTTACTATTTATGTAGTTAAAGAATATTTTGGGATTATTTTTACTCTCTCTGGCAATGAGTCTTTCTGTCTCAATCTTTGCTGCCTTGATTTGCTTTTTACAGAATTTATTTAATTTTTTGTATTTATTTAATGCCTCCTCACTACCTACTTCCTTTAATTCTCTAAATGCTTTCTTTTTGTCACTTATTGCGCCCCTTACAGCTCTATTTAGCCATATTGGTTTCCTCCTATTCCTAGTATGTTTATTCCCATACGGTATATATTGTGCACAGGTCCTATCCAGGATGCTAATAAATGTCTCCCATTTTCTTTGTGTATTTTTGTGTCTCAGGATATCGTCCCATTTAATTGCACCAAGATCCTCTCTCATCCGTTGGAAATTTGCCCTCCTGAAGTTTAGTGTCCTTGTAACCCCTCTATTACACATCTTTTTAAAGGATACATGAAAACTAATTATTTTGTGATCGCTATTTCCCAAGTAACCTCCAACCCTTATATTTGCTATGCGGTCTGGCCTGTTGGTTAATATTAGGTCTAGCAGTGCCCCCCTTCTTGTTGGGTCCTGAACCAGTTGAGAAAGGTAATTGTCTTTCATAGTTGTCAAAAACCGATTACCTTTGCTGGAACTGCAGGTTTCTGTTCCCCAATCTATTTCAGGGTAGTTGAAGTCCCCCATAATAATGACTTCTCCTTGAGTCGCAGCTTCATCTATTTGCTTTACGAGGATATTCTCCATTGCTTCCATTATTTTTGGAGATTTATAACAAACCCCTATCAGTAATTTATTATTTTTCCCCCTCCCCGTATCTCCACCCACAGGGATTCTACATTTTCATTAAATTCACCTATATTATCACGCCGGATGGGTTTTAAGGACGATTTTACATATAGACACACCCACCCCCTCGCTTATCTGTACGGTCATTTCTGAACAGACTATAGCCCTGCAAGTTAACAGCCCAGTCATGGCTCTCATCCAGCCACGTTTCAGATATCCCCACCATGTCATAATTATGCTCCAACAACATTAGTTCTAATTCGTCCATTTTGTTGGCGAGGCTTCTGGCATTAGTATACATGCACTTGATGTTCCTCTCTGTACCTCTACTCTTTCTTAAATTATTAACTGTTCTAACCCCACCCCCCATGCCACCACCACCCCCCAACTTCCTTATTTGTGCTCAGGTCTCTGTCTGCACTATCTTCCCCTCCTATAAATTGAATACCCTCCCCCCCAATCCCTAGTTTAAACAATCCTCCAACCTTCTAGCCATTTTCTCCCCCAGCACAGCTGCACCTTCCCCATTGAGGTGCAGTCCATCCCTAGCATAGACCCTGTTGCCAACTGAGAAGTTGGCCCAGTTCTGCAGGAACCCAAACCCCTCCTTCCTACACCAATTCTTGAGCTACTTATTAACCTCCCTAATCTCCCGTTGCCTCTCTGGCGTGGCATGTGGTACAGGCAGTATTTCGGAGAATACCACGTTGGAGGTCCTTGCTTTCAGCTTGCAGCCTAATTCCCTGAAATCATCTTTAAGGACCTTCCACCTACCTCTAACTTTGTCATTTGTGCCTATGTGCACCATGACCGCTGGGTCCTCACCAGCCCCTCCCAGTAATCTGTCCACCCGATCAGCGATGTGTCGGACTCGAGCGCTAGTTGTGTTGTTAGGATTAGGGACTGCGGTCAGTAGAGATACCACCTTCTCAGAGCTCGTTCCATGTTGCGTTTTAGCCACCAGGTCATTTCAGTGTGGCCTCTTAACCACTAGGTCATAACAGTACAGCAGGCCAAGAATGAATTGAATGCACCTCAAAAGAAGGAGAAAAAAAAAGTTCTGAACCATTTTTTTTTCTGTGCTCTGTTCTGTCTTTTTTTTCCTCTTGATATCTGGGTGGTGCTGGATATATGCTCTGGTATGGAGGTTCAGGGTTTGTTTTCTCGTGTGGATCAACTTGCTGCAAGAGTCCAGAGTATCCAAGATTATATTGTTCAGACTCCGGCTCTAGAGCCAAGAATTCCTACTCCTGATTTGTTTTTTGGGGACAGATCCAAGTTTTTGAACTTTAAAAATAGCTGCAAATTGTTTTTTGCTTTGAAACCCCGTTCTTCTGGTGATCCCATTCAGCAAGTGAAAATCATCATATCCTTACTGCGTGGTGATCCTCAAGACTGGGCATTTGCTCTTGAAACAGGGAATCCGGCATTATTGAATGTAGATGCATTTTTTCAGGCGCTCGGATTGTTGTATGACGAACCTAACTCTGTAGAGCATGCTGAGAAAACACTGTTGGCCCTGTGTCAGGGTCAGTAAGCGGCAGAATTATATTGCCAGAAATTTAGAAAATGGTCTGTGCTCACTAAATGGAATGAAGAGGCGCTGGCTCCTATTTTCAGAAAAGGTCTTTCTGAAACCCTTAAAGATGTTATGGTGGGCTTTCCTACGCCTACCGGTTTGAGCGAATCTATGTCTCTAGCCATTCAGATTGATCGGCGCTTGCGTGAGCGCAAGGCGGTGCACCATATGGCAGTGTCCTCTGAGTGAAGTCCTGAGCCTATGCAATGTGATAGGATTTTGACTAGCGCAGAAAGGCAGAAATTCAGACGTCAGAATGGCCTGTGTTTTTACTGTGGTGATTCAGCTCATGCTATTTCTGATTGCCCTAAGCGTACTAGGAGGGTCCCTAGGTCTGTTACCATTAGTACTGTGCAGCCTAAATTTCTCTTGTCTGTTACCCTGATTTGCTCATTGTCGTCCTTTTCTGTTATGGCATTTGTGGATTCTGGCGCTGCCCTGAACTTAATGGACTTAGAGTTTGCCAGGCGCTGTGGTTTTTCCTTGGAACCTTTGCAGAGTCCTATTCCCTTAAGGGGGATTGATGCTACGCCATTGGCCAAGAATAAACCTCAGTACTGGATACAGTTAACCATGTGCATGGCTCCAGCACATCAGGAAAATATTTTTTGGTGTTGCATAATTTGCATGATGTTGTTGTGCTGGGTTTTTCATGGTTACAGGTACATAATCCAGTGCTGGATTGGAGATCTATGTCTGTGACTGGTTGGGGTTGTCAGGGGATACATAGTGATATTCCTTTGATGTCCATTTCCTCGTCCCCTTCTTCTGAAGTTCCTGAGTTTTTGTCGGATTTCCAGGATGTATTTGATGAGCCCAAGTCCAGTTCCCTGCCTCCTCATAGGGACTGCGATTGTGCCATTAATTTGATTCCTGGCTGTAAGTTCCCTAAGGGCCGACTTTTCAATCTGTCTGTGCCAGAGCATGCCGCTATGCGGAGTTATGTAAAGGAGTCCTTGGAGAAAGGGCATATTCGCCCGTCTTCGTCACCGTTGGGAGCGGGATTTTTTTTTGTTGCCAAGAAGGATGGCTCCTTGAGACCCTGTATAGATTATCGCCTTCTCAATAAGATCACTGTCAAATTCCAGTATCCTTTACCTTTGCTTTCTGATTTGTTTGCTCGGATTAAGGGTGCTAGTTGGTTTACTAAAATCGACCTCCGAGGGGCGTATAATCTTGTGCGTATTAAACAAGGCGATGAATGGAAAACAGCATTTATTACGCCTGAAGGCCATTTTGAATATCTTGTGATTCCATTCGGGCTCTCTAATGCTCCATCGGTATTTCAGTCCTTTATGCATGATATTTTCCGGAATTATCTGGATAAATTTATGATTGTGTATTTGGATGATATTTTGGTTTTCTCCGATGATTGGGAGTCTCATGTGAAGCAGGTTAGGATGGTGTTTCAGGTCCTTCGTACTAATGCGTTGTTTGTGAAGGGGTCTAAGTGCCTCTTTGGAGTTCAGAGGGTTTCTTTTTTGGGTTTCATTTTTTCTCCCTCGGCTATTGAAATGGAGCCTGTTAAAGTCCAGGCCATTCATGATTGGACTCAACCTACATCTGTAAAGAGCCTTCAGAAATTTTTGGGCTTTGCCAATTTTTATCGTCGCTTTATTGCTAACTTTTCTAGTGTGGTGAAGCCTCTGACCGATTTGACGAGGAAGGGCGCTGATGTGGTGAATTGGTCCTCTGCGGCGGTTGAGGCCTTTCAGGAGCTTAAACGTCGTTTTACTTCTGCCCCTGTGTTGCGTCAGCCAGATGTTTCTCTCCCTTTTCAGGTTGAGGTTGATGCTTCTGAGATTGAGGCAGGGGCCGTTTTGTCTCAGAGAAATTCTGATGGCTCTTTGATGAAACCATGTGCCTTCTTCTCCTGAAAATTTTCGTCTTCTGAGCGTAATTATGATGTCGGCAATCGGGAGTTGTTGGCTGTGAAATGGGCATTTGAGGAGTGGCGACATTGGCTTGAGGGAGCCAAGCATCGCGTGGTGGTCTTGACTGATCACAAGAATCTGATTTACCTCGAGTCTGCTAAGCGGTTGAATCCTAGACAGGCTCGGTGGTCTTTGTTTTTCTCACGTTTTGATTTTGTGGTCTCGTATATTCCTGGATCTAAGAATGTGAAGGCTGATGCCCTTTCTAGGAGTTTTTTGCCTGATTCTCCGGGAGTTCTTGAGCCGGCTGGGATTCTCAAGGAGGGGGTGATTCTTTCTGCCATCTCCCCTGATTTACGGCGGGTACTTCAGGAGTTTCAGGCTGATAAACCTGACCGCTGTCCTGTGGGGAAATTGTTTGTTCCTGATAGATGGACTAGTAGGGTAATTTCTGAGGTTCATTGTTCGGTGTTGGCTGGTCACCCTGGGATTTTCGGTACCAGAGATTTGGTGGCTAGGTCCTTTTGGTGGCCTTCCTTGTCGCGGGATGTGCGTTCGTTTGTGCAGTCCTGTGGGACCTGTGCTCGGGCTAAGCCTTGCTGTTCCTGTGCAAGCGGGTTGCTTTTGCCTTTGCCTATTCCTGAGAGGCCCTGGACGCATATTTCCATGGATTTTATTTCTGATCTTCCTGTTTCTCAGAAGATGTCTGTCATCTGGGTGGTTTGTGACCGGTTTTCTAAGATGGTCCATTTGGTGCCGTTGCCTAAGTTGCCTTCCTCTTCTGGTTTGGTTCCATTATTTTTTCAGCATGTGGTTTGTTTGCATGGTATTCCGGAGAATATTGTGTCTGACAGAGGTTCCCAGTTCGTTTCTAGGTTTTGTCGGTCCTTTTGTGATAGAATGGGCATTGATTTGTCTTTTTCTTCTGCATTCCATCCTCAGACAAATGGCCAAACGGAGCGAACCAATCAGACCTTGGAGACCTATTTGAGATGCTTCGTGTCTGCTGATCAGGATGATTGGGTGACCTTTTTGCCATTGGCCGAGTTTGCCCTTAATAATCGGGCTAGTTCGGCTACCTTGGTTTCGCCTTTTTTTTGTAACTTTGGTTTTCATCCTCGTTTTTCTTCAGGGCAGCTTGAGCCTTCTGACTGTCCTGGTGTGGATTCCGTGGTGGACAGGTTGCAGCAAATTTGGACTCATGTGGTGGACAATTTGACGTTGTCTCAGGAGAAGGCTCAGCGTTTTGCTAACCGTCGTCGGTGTGTTGGTCCCCGGCTTCGTGTTGGGGGTTTGGTCTGGTTGTCTTCTCGTCATGTTCCTATGAAGGTTTCTTCCCCTAAGTTCAAGCCTCGCTTTATTGGGTCTTATAAGATTTCTGAAGTTATCAATCCAGTGTCTTTTCGTTTGGCCCTTCCAGCTTCCTTTTCCATTAATAATGTGTTCCATAGATCCTTGTTGCGGAGATATGTGGTACCTATGGTTCCCTCCGTTGATCCTCCTGCTCCGGTGTTGGTTGAGGGGGAATTGGAATATGTGGTAGAGAAGATTTTGGATTCTCGTTTTTCGAGGCGGAAGCTTCAGTATCTGGTCAAGTGGAAGGGTTATGGCCAGGAGGATAATTCTTGGGTTGTTGCCTCCGATGTTCATGCTCCCGATTTGGTTCATGCTTTCCATTTGGCTCGTCCTGATCGGCCTGGGAGCTCTGGTGAGGGTTCGGTGACCCCTCCTCAGGGGGGGTACTGTTGTGAGTTCCGTTCTGGAGCTCCCTCCTGTGGTTGCTAATGGTATTTTTGTGAGTTCTGCCCTTGGGCTCCCTCTGGTGGTTTCGAGTGGAACTGCTGCTCCGTTAGGTAGCTTGAAGACACAAAAAAGAATAGTAAAACCAAAAACACTCAGTTTGAAAAAATGTTGCAGTAATCCGCAAGTGCTAGTAAAAGATGTAAAAAACAGGGTATTTGGTTGATACGTTTTTTGCAAAAAATGTATACTAAGCTGCTCTACCAATCTTCACGGTATACCCTTATCAGAGCAGTCCTAACTAATGTATGCAATCCCTATCTGATGTATTTAAAAACCTGATCATCTGTATATAACCTGTGTGAACAGGGTTCAGAGAGGAAAAATCCATGTGTGCATACAGGGTAGAACAGCTTTTGTGCAGATAGCCCAAGAGGAGTGGTGGAACTCCCCAGTCTTGTAGACACAAGAGAACAATTATGGAAACAGGAACACATGGGCTACTTGCACAGTGAACAAGTCTGTATGATCATGTTCACACACCACCAAGAAACCTGAAGACACAAAAGAGAATAGTAAAACCAAAAACACTCAGTTTGAAAAAATGTTGCAGTAATCCGCAAATGCTAGTAAAAGATGTAAAAAACAGGGTATTTGGTTGATACGTTTTTTGCAAAAAATGTATACTAAGCTGCTCTACCAATCTTCACGGTATACCCTTATCAGAGCAGTCCTAACTAATGTATGCAATCCCTATCTGATGTATTTAAAAACCTGATTGCCTGGGTTTGTTATTTAAACCTGCTCTGGGCTTTAGTCCATGCCTGCTGTCAATGTTCTTGGTTGGATTTGATTCTTCCCTTGGATTTCTCATATGGCCAGTCCTTGTCTGCAAAAGATAAGTTTTGCTAGTTTTGTTTGTCCATTTGTTTGGACTCTATTGCTTTGCATTTTGTCTCTTTTGTCCAGCTTGTCACTATGTCTTATTCAGGCTAGCTGGAAGCTCTGGGAAAGCAGATTTGCCCCTCCACACCGTGAGTCGGTGTGGAGTTCATTTTTGTAAACTCTGCGTGGATTTTGTAGTTTTTAATACTGACCGCACAGTATCCTTTGCTCTCTGTCTATCTAGTTTAGTATTGGCCTCCCTTTGCTGAATTCTAATTTCTTTTCTGTGTTCGTCATTTCCCTCTCCTTTCACAGTCAATATTTGTGGGGGGCTGTCTTTCCTTTTGGGGGTTTCTCTGAGGCAAGATAGCTTTCCATTTCAATCTTTAGGGGTAGTTATATCTTAGGCTGTGACGAGGTGTCTAGGGAGTGTCAGGAACATCCCACGGCTATTTCTAGTTGTGTTGTTAGGATTAGGGACTGCGGTCAGTAGAGATACCACCTTCTCAGAGCTCGTTCCATGTTGCGTTTTAGCCACCAGGCCATTTCAGTGTGGCCTCTTAACCACCAGGTCATAACACCTAAGGGTGGAGATATGCGAACAGCCAGTCCCACTTATCTCTTTGACTGCTCCTAAACCTGGCCCTTCTTACGTACTATTAACACTCTCTGCACTGGCCAATGAAAAAAATCTGGCACTCCAAAATTATTATATTTTATTTATTTTTAATCCAGTATAAACTGGATTAAAAATAAATAAAATATAATAATTTTGGAGTGCCGGATTTTTTTCATTGTCTGGATATAGGGGTGGCATCCCTTCTCTGAGCACCCTACTACAATTCGAGGAGTGACGTGATAGAATTTTTGAACTCTCTGCACTGGAGCCTGTTTTTGGGTGTACATCACTGAGGCTAATCACCTCGATGACACATATCTCCCCTCAAAGACCTGCCCATATATTCATAGTGTACAAGGAATCGTTTGGTTATATCAGTAAAGAAGACAAAAATATTTGTTGGTGATAGAAGTCAAAGAGGCCTACCAAACAATAAAGTATAAAATACCCTAATCACTTGTATGTATGACTAGCACTGAATTCTATTTTGTTATCCAGTAGCCACAGAACTTGATCTAAAACCTGACAAAATTCCAGATGTATGGACATCACCTTACTTTACCTTTTTATCTAATTTATTCTACTGCATCTATAATAATTGTCTACAGATATGCGCTAGCACTACAGAAGTATTGTAAAGATTGCAAAGCTTTCTGGTTGGCAATAAGTGATACTGTGTCGTATGCATTGTTTGGAAAGGAATGGGGTAACTGGCACTTCTTGGGTGATGGACGCTCAGTGGCTATTATGAAGCCAGGTGGCACAATAATGCTATCACAGTATGAGAAGGGCTCCATGAGAAACACCACAGATGAACAATCACAACTTCATTCCTGTACTGATTTCTCCTTCAATAGTCCTTGAGAGATCTCTTTTCCAGTGTTAAAAAGTATATGATTTCTTCTTCCTCCCTGCAGAATCTGCTCTCTGCTACCTCTACTCTTCTAGCTTGTGGACGTCATCTCCTCCCCACTGCGGCCAAGCAGAATGGTTTTCTCCCTTTGTATACTCTGTCCCACCATGTATAACCTTCAACCTTCTGATACAGTATGTCTAATACTTAGAGGAGAGGGTTTGGTTGCTAAGGCTACTTGCGTTTTCTGGCTTCTGTTGTCGTGCAGTGAAATGACGTATCCACGGACGTCATAAAAATAGTGAAAACGTGTGCGACAGATCCTGTGAAATTACGGATGCATCATTTGTATTTGTCAATGGAAAAATTTCCGGAATTCAAATGTCCGAGGACGAGAGAGAGAGAAAGAGAGACTTCTTCCCGGGCTTGAAAAATCCTTCCGGGCATGCTCAGAAGGGAGAAACTAGATCCGTCGCTGGATTCCTGTGTGTCACGATCATTGTAGCCGACGACGGACAGTGCAAGATGCGTCGCTGACCGATTTTCCGACGTGCACAAAAAACGTTCCTATGAACGTTTTCTCTGCACGACGGACCGCTATTTTACGATGGATCCAGTGCACGACGGATTAAATGGATGGCCATCCGTCACAATCCATCGCTAATACAAGTCTATGATGCAAATTTTTTTGCAGGATCCTGCATTCACAAAAAACGACGGATTGTGACGGATTCAAGAAAACGCAAGTGTGAAAGTAGCCTAAGAGCCACTTTGTGAAATTGCATTAAGGTAGTGGTGATAAATTTGAGAGAGGTAAAATTGATGCAAGTACAGTATGGGTGGCAAACTATGTATGGCACTGCATCGAAGACATATTCTGCCTGGCACTGAATGGGGCACACTGTGGCAACAAATGGAAGAATGGTAAATTGAGCCTGGGACTGTATTGCTGGGCACTATTTGTACATGCTGTGTTGATGGCAGTGTATGTAGGGCACATTTTGTTAGGCATAGTGATTAGCTCAACAACCCTCATTCTGAATAAGAAAATACGATTTTGGCGATCATTAAAAGGCTGTGGTTATAGGACCACAGATTCTTTTAAGTGCCTTCAAATTTTCTTATAAATTAGAGGTACATCATCCCTTATATTCTTGTCCTTTTATAGATATATTGCCCTTATTGTCCATTGTACCTCATGCACCTGCAGTCTATCATGCCGAATAAAAGCTACGCCGCTCTTTAGGAAAGAAACGTCTTTTCACAAACAGGAACAATTTTCTGAACAGCTGTTACCCAGAAAACAGTAAGTTATTTATACAGCATTAATAGAACCATTGCAAGGCCCATTAAGTATTTTATTTGAGAACAGAGGGTCTCCACGGTGCGCTTTTGCGGCCCACTCACATCTCCGCTGTTGTTGCAGTTCTCCCTATAGGTGATCTTCCCTACTGCTCTTCGACATATAGGAACTACTTGTAATTGGCATTTTCCATCATTCAACTGTACCCTGAGCAGTGCCCTGCTGACATTCATCAGATGGCGACAGTTCAGTCATTAGGAAATTAAAAGTAATAAAATGCATGTACAGTTTACCGATAGTTGAATTCTGTTGTTATAAAGGGTAAACGTGACACTGGTAATACAATCGTTGTCATGTGTAATTCACTGTTGTGTATGTAATACATTTGGAAACTCGATGCACCTTTTATAATGACCCGGTATTCATGTTTATGGAGTCAGTCAGATGGGATGATGTGATCGTCTCCTGAAGTGTAATTGTCATATCAGAACATTTTCAAATTGTCTGAAGTTTTGATAACTCACAGTGATCGCTGAAACAAATGAGCAGCTGAACACCATGCCTCTTTAACCCCTTAATGATCGGAGCTTTTTTCGGTTTTATGTTTTCGTTTTTCACTCTCCTCCTTCCCAGAGCCATAACTTTTTTATTTTCCTGTCAATATGGCAATGTGAGGGCTTATTTTTTGCAGGACAAATTGTACTTTTGAGTGACACCATTGGTTTTACCATGTCATGTACTAGAAAATGGAAAACAAATTCCAAGTGCAGTGAAATTGCAAAAAAAGTGCAATCCCAAACTTGATTTTTGTTTGGCTTTTTCGCTAGGTTCACTAAATGCTAAAACTGATCTGCCGTTATGATTCTCCAGGTCATTACAAGTTCACAGACACCAAACATGTCTAGGTTCAATTTACTTCAAAGTTTTGGTGAAGCTTTTGTTCGGCATTAGGCATAGAAGTTAACTTATCTTCTGCTTTCCACCCACAGTCCAATGGGCAGACAGAACGTACCAATCAAACACTGGAACAATACCTTCGCTGCTACGTTTGCCATTTGCAAGATGATTGGGTAAGGCTACTCCCATTGGCTGAATTTTCTTATAACAACTCTCAGAGTGCCTCCACCAAGCAGTCTCCATTCTACGCTAACCTGGGATATCACCCTAGCATTCTTCCCAGATTACCGGTAGATACATCTTTACCAGCAGTTACCGACAGGATCTCTTCACTTCAACAGAACCTTGAACTTCTGAAAGAGACTTTGGGTTCCGCACAAGATAGGTACAAGAATGCAGCTGACAGATGAAAGCTGTGATTAAAAATCATGGTTATTACACAAAATATTGATTTCTGAACTCGTCCTGAATTAAAACATTAATATTGTTGCGTCTAAATGTCTAAATATGACATGTAATCTGCATTTTCACCAGTTTTCACACTTGCGCATGCTCTGCGTCATAATTTGCAAATGTCTCTGACTTGTTATATATCTTAAACACAGCACACAGAGAGGGATTATTGCTCTCTATTCCTTTGTTAGCATACAGAGTGGAGCAGCAGCATGGTGAAAATAATTCAGCAGTGCTTAGCTGTGTAGATGTGAATCCACCTTGGAGGTGAGATAAAAGACTTGTTAGAAAGCTCATCACAGTGCTTCTGTGTCTCTCTCTCTGCCTGTTTTCTCACTTTTCTCCTTACACCTCCTGCTTTCTCCCTAGAGTATAATAGAAAGTCAAACCTGCCCTCTCATTAAGCCTGGCAGTGCATCTTATCTGGAGCAAGTTGGACTTGATCTGGTTTTTCAATGAGCATAGTAAAGGGGAAAGGGAAGAAGTGGCTTATACGTGGAGAAAGAAGCAGATTTCTCTGATAAGATAAATTACAAAGTTTCTTATATTTATATGTTTGTCTGTATAATTTAATTATGCAAAGTTTGTTGAAATGACCATTTAAAGAATAATATAATTTACAGTAGAGGGTGTTTTATGTCATAAATTATATAGTATGACAGAGTAACTACAGATATACTTTCAAGTAGCTGTTATGAATAAACTGCCCTGTGTGTGTACATTATGAATAACACCAATTCTCTCCATTACATGCCTTGAAGTCTGCATTTTCACCAATTTTCACGTTTCTGCATGCCCTTTCTCTTAATTCACCACTGCCTCTGAGCTGGTTGGACAAGACTAGTTGCTATGATATCTCTTATATAAGCGCAGCACACAGAGAGGGATTTCTGCTATAAATTGCTGGTGAAAAGCATGGTGAAAATTCCAGTATGGTGAAAATTATACAACAGTGCTAAGCAGTGTAGATGTGAATCCACTTCTGAGGAGAGGTAAAAGAATTGTTAGAAAGCTCTCCAAAATTTTTCTGTCTCCCTCTGCTTGTTTTCTCATTTTGCTCCTCACCCCTCCTCTCTTCTCCATAGACTATAATAGAAATATTAACCTAATATCTCACTTTTCATTGCAATCCATCTTGTCTGGAGCAAGATGGGTTTCATCTGTTTTTTCAGAGTAAATAGTAAAAGGGAAAAAGTGGCTTATACATAAAGAAAGAAGCAGATTTATTAGATGCATTACAAAGTTTCTCATATTTTCCTGAACTGTTGTTTATGTAAAGTTTGTTGAAACAAAATCGACCAAAATAATAATACTGTAATTTGCAGTAGAGAGTTTTTTATGCCACAAATAACTCCAATAATACATCCTATCATTAAATTCCCATGCCTGTCTGACTATCTGCAGTGATACAGACATCCTTTACATTTAGTTACAGCATATTTCTTAGAAACAGTTTTTGTCTTGATCAGTGAAAGATCATCAAGACATGAAGGGTGCTTTCACATTGCGTTTAATTACACGTTCGTTGGTCCCATTGGGGCTGGCGTCTAAACTCACACTCGGATTCGGACATATGCGACGATTGGGCCATAGACTATAATAGTGCAGACAGAGCAAACGAGTGCTCTGCTGTGCATCATTTTCAAGATATACGCCTACTGGAAGCAAACACCTGGACTCAGTCTACTACGTCTGGGTGTACTCTTCCAATAGGCGTACACGCTAGAAAATCATGCACAGCAGAGCACACGTTCGCTCTGGCTGCACCATTGTAGTCTATGGCTCCGTTGGTGCATAGGTCTGAATTCCATTTTGTGGGGGCTGGACATGAAACGTGCGCCAGGGCAGTGGGGTACTCGGTACCAGATCCAGTCGCACTTAAAGGGGATGTCACGGTGGCTGCGACCCGGTCCTTGGACTTGGGCACCCAATTAAAGGGAAAAAAGGCTTTTAGGGGAGTTGTAATAAAGTTTGTGTTCGTGACCCCACATGTGGTTCTCGGTCAGTAGGGACCGACGCTGCTTAAATTGGTCCTCTGGGGTGATGTTACTGCAGCATAGATGGTGACGCTTCCCACAGGTGAAGCGGGGTCCCCAGGGCTCCTGGGGTGCTGGGCAGAGATGGTGTATGCCAGCAAATAAATGGAGGACACAGAGTTGTAACGTCTTTACCAGGTTTACTGATGGTAGCAGTCCACAGTCCAGGGTACCAGGAACAGGTGATGATCTAGTCCGGCCGGCCTGGAGGCAAAGGTGATCCCGCTCCCAGGTGAGGTCCGTAAGCCTTCCTACTCGCCTTCGTATGCGAGGTCCCTGAGGCCTGTAGCTTGCTGGCAAAGTCCTCTCTCTCCTGTCCTGGGACAGTGACCTGTATGATGGGCAGTGTGAGCCTTTTCATAGGGTCTCTATCACGACCCGTGCTTTTAGTATACTGCTGCACCTTCAGGTGTGGGTGCGGGCAAATTACATAAAGTCCTATGCCCTCCGGTTCTGCCGTGTGACCTGGAGTACAACACAGACTCGGGCTCCCGGTGCCCGGTCACAGTTTCCCTCTGAGCCCCTTTTCTTCTCCTGTGCTTCTTTCCTCTTATGCATCACTACATTCAAAACCCTCGGGTTCACTTCTTTTCCTAGAGCTGCAGCTCAGTCCTGGCTACACGGCTCCGCTGTGTGCTCTCCACTCCTCTCCCTTCACTGTCTGCTCCAGAGTGAACTAACACTAACACTTAAAGCTGGGGAAGCTCCCCTGTATCCGGGTTAAGAGCTCCCTCTTCTGGCCTGGATTCGGAATGTGTTGAATGTGGGTGCATTACCTGGTAAAGAGAATCCTCCTTGCCTCCAAGCGTGATATCGCCCTCCCCAAAAGGAAGGCAACATCACTGTAACAACCGGTTTCCTTGGCTGTTACAGGCACAAGCCCTGACAGGACCCACGAACGTGTAACTAAATGCAATGTGAAAGTACCATTACAGGTTTTACACCTTCATTCGATGCCTTTATTGTTAATCTGAACAATTAATTCAGTGTAATTGAAAGAAGGGCAGCAATCCTGGAAAATAGTTTGCTACAAGTAAACCTAAAAGACTTTAATAAGACAAGGTTAGTGTTGTATAGTGTAAATCACCCGCTCCTACAAATTCAAAAAGGATAGGCAATGAAATATTGAATGCCCGTCTAGTGTCGATGTTCGGCAGTGTGACAAAGTCACTGGCAAGGCACTGGAGGGGAGATATGTGTCACTGAAGTTGCTAGCTTCAGTGAAATGAACCTAGGAAAATGCACCAGCACACAAAATGCTGAGAAGGGTTAATCGGCCATGTTAAGGGGTAGGTTTTAGTGAACAGCTGTTCACCATATCTCCACTCCAGGGAGGAGTCTAGAAGGTAAATAGACAGTTTTCTGTCTCATTCAGCATTCGGTGTGCCTGGAGATGAGCGCTTCAGCTCTGTGTTTTGTGATAAGGAAAGCTGAACCTTCTCATGTTTGTTTTCAAAGATGGAAAATCCCAGCAGAAACATAAGCTATGCCATATGTTATGTTTTGTTTTCTGTTAGGCCAGAAAAGCTAGATTCATTTTGCTACCTCTGTACTCGTTTGTTCAGTACATTTAATTAACCAGTGAAATATTTAAAGAGGGAGCGTTCCTGTGTCTACCTCCGTGTGCAGCCGAGTGTGCCGATCAACCACAGTGGCTATAGACAGAGCCATGAGATTATTGTTAACAACTCAAGCTGTCTTTGTTAAAGGGGTATTCCAGTCCAATTTATAGGATGGGTAATAAACGTTTGATTGTTGGGGCTGGGGCACCCACACTACTAGTAATTGGCCTGGAAATGCATTGGAGTATGTCAACGCTCCCTCATTGCTCTTCCAATCAAATTTGCATATTGCTCAAAGCTTTATTTTTTCAGCACTGACACATCGGATTACTATAAAACATCTATCATTTTTATTGTTTTCCTGGTAACTATACTGCTCAAAAATCCCATTACAGGAAACTTATTCCCTCAGAAATTGCTTTTCACCTGCAGATATAGGGTCAATCTGCACGTAAATGGTATTACAATGCAGCCTGGCCGCCTCACTCAAAATGCGACTACCGGGAATCATTAAGTTATATCCTTTTGAGAGGCGACAGCTTTCAGTAATAGGGGCGTATATGGAGTAGGTACAGTCAGTCTTAGTGAACAGTGCAGTAGTCATGCCATTCCTACCCAGACCCCATGACACTGCAGCTAAGCATGGGCTCAGCAGAGATGGCAGCATGGTCAGCACAAGATTCGACCATTATAGAAAGATCATAATGGGCTATGGAATTTTGGACATGAGTGTAAGTTATTTCATTATTTTAATGCATTCTCTTCTTTGCGCTACTTTTTAAATTCATGGGCAAAACTGATTGAAATGTTTTACATTATTACTATTTTTGAGATTTCGCTAATTATTTCTCCAGATTTTGCAGGATGATATATTGCAGGAGTAATTGAGGTTATGTTTCCAAAGAAATGGCCAAACGTACTGTTGTTGCAGAACATCATAACTTTTGTACCATATTAGCATATGTTCTTGCCGGTGTGACCTGGATTTTAATTTGTGGACAATATAGCCGTAAATCTTGCATCTTCAGAAAAGTACAGGATCTCCCTTTCTTCTGCAACACACCATACAGAATGCTGCATCTTTTCAGTGCACTTACTCTAAGGACTCGAGCACATTATCGTTTTCACAGATAGCACTCGCCCCCATGTTATTCTTACGGGATGTGCAAATGTCCAATTTTTTCCTCAGACCAAATTGGACTGAAGAAAAAGTCACAGCATGCAAAAGTTGCATCTGATTTGGATCGCACTGTACCATTCTTGTCTATGGATCAGTGGAAATAATTGGTCTGACAGAATGGAGAAATTTGTTTCTTTTTCTTCTACACATCCAATAAAATCAGATCACATTATAGTAACACTTTGACCAGAGTGTGATCAATGGCCGAGTGCAATTTGAGACACATTGTGGACAGCCCCATAGAATAACCATCGGATGGTGAAGTATTTCTAACTAGTGCAGGAGTTAGTAAATCCAGACATCACAACCTGGCCACTATCTGTCTGGTGATCTTGTAATATAAGAACCAGTTCACAATTATCTCCTCCCCCAAGGAAAAAAAAAAAAAGAGATAAGGAATCCATCTTAAGGTACCGTCACATTAAGCGTCGCTGCAGCGATATAGACAACGAGCCGTTCGCTGCAGCGTCGCTGTTTAGGTCGCTAGGAGACGTCAAACACCGGCAACAGCAGAACGATGCAGGAGCGATCCAGTGACGTACTTACCGTTCTCGCTGGTTGTTAGCTCCATGAAAAAACATTGCAGGCATCATTGCTTTTGCTGTCAAACATGACGAATCACGCCAACCTGATGACCAAATAAAGTTCCGGACTTCTAGCTCCGACCAGCGATGTCACAGCGGGATCCAGATCGCTGCTGCGTGTCAAACACAACGAGATCTCTATTCAGGGCGCTGCAACGTCACGGATCGCTGTCGTTCTCGTTGGAAAGTTGCTCAGTGTGAAGGTACCTTAAATGTTCTTATCCCCCGGCCTCTATGTCATGGAAAAGTTGAATCTGGTGAAGAATAATAACCGACTTGCTTATCTAGGTGTCAGACGCTTTGTGGGCTCCAAATATAAAAGATTTTTTTGATAGGTGATTAGCCATGACCGGATGTACTGCATCCTCCAAAAAATGTTGCCACTCTTCAAAAGCCCACTTTATTGCCAAGAGTTCCCTATTAGAAAAAACAGCAAAACACGGCAGAGGGTCTTACCTGCCTAGGCCTCCAAACAAATGCACTAACAGGATGCAGTGGACCCATGTGGTAAAATAGAAACACAGGTGCAGCATAACCGATGACGCAGCCACTCACCAGCTACCAAACTAATGGAGGGGGTGGCTGCTTGGCACAATGCTGCACATAAAAACTTGTATGTGGCGCTGTTCACACAATGGAGATGCACAGCATCCAGGCAGGCCTAGTAGTGACACCCTTCTATTAGATCAGGCGGGCCTGCCCAGCGCTATCCAAATGCACCCCATGTGCACAGACACCACAGTTTACAAGCAGAAAATGGGCCCAACTGCACCCCGAAAAAAAATGCAAAAAACACATAAAAAAATATTATGTGAGGTATTGGTTTATATTCTGGCCAAAATACACAAGCTTGACGTGGGTTATGAGCTTGCGTATTTTGGCCTGCCTGGATGCTGTGCATCTCCATTGTGTGAACAGCGCTACATACAAGTTTTTATGTGCAGCTATGTGCCAAGCAGCCACCCCCTCCATTAGTTTGGTAGCTGGTGAGTGGCTGCGTCATCGGTTATGCTGCACCTGTGTTTCTATTTTACCACATGGGTCCACTGCATCCTGTTAGTGCATTTGTTTGGAGGCCTAGGCAGGTAAGAACCTCTGCCGTGTTTTGCTGTTTTTTCAAATTTTTGGAGGATCTCTGAATCCTCTTTTTGTGCTTTTGCTGTTTAGAGACAAGAGTTCCCTATTACCAATGTCATAGTTTTTCTCAGCATACGACAGTTTCTTCTTTGAAAAGTATGCACATTTACATGGTGAAGCATGTGACAATACCACCCCAACCCCCACTTCAGACACGGTAACCTCTACAACAGGGGTGTCGAACTGCATTCCTCGAGGGCCGCAAACAGGTCATGTTTTCAGGATTTCCTTGTATTGCACAGGTGATAATTTAATCACCTGCACAGAATGATTCCAGGACCTTGTGTAATGCAAAGGAAATCTTGAAAACACGCATGGTCTGAGGCCCTCGAGGAATGCAGTTTGACACCCCTGCTCTACAATGAATTGCTGAGTGACGTCAGGTTGTAAAAGATTCGGCGCAAAATCAAAACATTTTGTTAAAGTAAGAAATGCCTCACTGGCCAGACTGGAAGATTTGTAAAAGTTAGTACCTTTCCTGGCCATACCTGACAGAAATTTGGCCACTACTGAAAAGTTCTTGATGAACTTACCGTAGTAATTGGTGAAATCTAAAAACTTTTGTAAAGCTTTTAAGCCTACCGCCCGTACTTTCGCCGGATCCATGCGAAAACCGGAGGAAGATAAGTAATATCCCAGAAAAGGGATCTCCTGAACTGAGAACATACAATAAATTATTTGACAAACCGGAAAAATGTATCTGAGTGTCTGTAAGACCTGCTTGACATTTTCCTGATGTGACTCGAGGTAAGTCAAATAAATCAACATGTCATCAAGATATGCCACCACAAATCTACCTGCAAGGAGACAAAAAATGTTTTTAAAAGATAGATTACAAAATGTTGAAAGATGACGGAAGCATTAGTCAACCCAAATGGCATCACTAGGTTTTCATAGAGTCCCATAGGTGTGTTAAAGGCTGGCTTTCATTCATCCCCCTCCTTAATTCGAAATTATATGCCCCCCTGAGATCTAGTTTAGAAAACCATTTTGCCCCAATGATCTGATTAAAAAGGTCTATTATGAGAGGGTTAGAATATGGCTACAGGACAGTGATCTGATTACGGTAAGTTTGAGGAAATCTAGGCAGCGGCATAACCTCTATCTTTTTTCTTTACAAAGAAACATACAGCTGCAATAGGAGATGAGGAAAGTCTGATATGACCTTTTGCCAGACTTAGTCCTTCATTGCCTGCCTCTCCGGACCAGAAAAATTATATAACCTGCTATTAGACAACTTAGATCCAGCAGTAAGGTTAACAGCGCAATCATAAGGACAAAGAGGAGGAAGTTCTTGACACCCCTGTTCCAAAAACACATCCCCGAAGTCAGACAGGTATTCCGACAAAGACCAGGTATCCACTCTGGCTAACCGGGTGCCCAAGTAGTGTCCTTGACAGTACTTGCTCTACCTAACACCATCCAAGTCTACCAGTCCACTACAGGATTATGCAGCATAAGCCAAAGTAGTCCAAGTTCCACAGGAGAGGGCAAGCCCTCTAGCACACAACAATCAATTAATTTCGAGTGCATGCCACCTACCTGCAAATGTATCACTCAAACATCCTGAGTGAAATAGCCCTGGAACAAGGGTGCAGAGTCAATGGCAATTATGGGTATAGGTCTAGACAATTTGTGGCTTGAGACTCTTAGTCCTGGATGAACCTGGCATACATCAGATTAAACCACACCTCACTGTCAAGAAAGGCTGAAATAACCACCTTACTTTTGCTAAAATGGATTTCAGATGGTAAAACAAATTGTGATCTACCCAGAGAGGAAATATGTACATCCAGGTTGATTACCTCCCCACAACCTGGGCTCCTTAGATTTCTGTCCAGTGTTTGTGGTTATGTACCCACAAAATGGCTGTTCCCACTAGGGTTGAGCGAAACAGATCGGCACTTTTCAAAAGTCGCCGACTTTTAGCAAAGTCGGGTTTCGTGAAACCCCACCCGATCCCACTCTGGGATCGGGTCGGCGGTCGGCGATCTCTACTTAAAAGTCGGGTTTCATTTTATATATATATATGTCATTCAGACACACATATATATATATATATATATATATATATATATATATATTTATATTAACTTCAGCGCGATATAGCAGAAAAGCCGGTAATTCAATTACCGGCTTTTCATTTCTCCTGCCAAAACCCGACATGATTTGAGACATGGTTTACATACAGTAAACCATGTCATATCCCCCTTTTTTTGCATATTCCACACTACTAATGTTAGTAGTGTGTATGTGCAAAATATCGGCGCTCTAGCTCTTAAATTTAATGGTTAAATCGCGGAAAAAATTGGCGTGGGCTCCCGCGCAATTTTCTCCGCCAGAGTAGTAAAGCCAGTGACTGAGGGCAGATATTAATAGCCTGGAGAGGGTCCACGGTTATTGCCCCACCCCCGGCTAAAAAAACCTGCACCCAGCCACCCCAGAAAAGGCACATCTGTAAGATGCGCCTATTCTGGCACTTGGCCACTCTCTTCCCATTCCCGTGTAGCGGTGGGATATGGGGTAATGAAGGGTTAATGCCACCTTGCTATTGTAAGGTGACATTAAGCCAGATTAATAATAGAGAGGCGTCAATTATGATTCCCATCAGCGCTGGAGCCCTCCCATTCATACACCCAGCGTTCACTGTCTCCACACTTTTAGTCTACCCACATCATCAGGACGCCTCCACTATACGCAGACGCTGGTCTGCGTTCCACCCCTCTCCCCTTCTTCCTTACATTGTGCTAGCGCCGATCGGCATGCCTCCTTAGTGACGTCAGATTTCACATAGACGCTTGCCTGCGTTTCAACCCTCTCTCCTGTACTCCTGCACCGCGCATGGGCCACCTGGCACGCTCCCAGAACACTTCCTGCACTCACACTATAAGTGCCTGTGTACCGCCAAGGCCTGCACACATCACCACAGGTACCCCTACAACCCGGACCCGCAGGTAATGCATGGCCCCCCTTCTGTTCTCTCTCTCCCCATGACCATTCGTACTGTTATTATGCTGCCTAACACATCCCCCTCATCTTTTATCCCCTATAGCCCTGACTGGGATCATTTTTCTTGCTTTAGCCTCCAAGCATTCCACGCATCGTCCAGTGGTATGTCACACTTATACCTTTTATAACCCCTTTCCCCCGGTTTTTTTCTTTTTTTCTTTTTGTTTTTTTTCTTTTTCTTTTTCTTTTTCACTTGTATATAATATGACCTCTCCTCCACAGTTCTCTCCTGTTGGAGCCTGCTTATCTCAATTGTCTGTCCCGTCTCTGCGGGGTCCTTCTTTACCATACCTTTCTCTACAACAAGGTCAGTCTATTCTTGTTATTACAGACAGTATATCCCGAGTATTTATGCTTAATTTCTGATGCCGCCCTCGTGCGCTCTCTCCATGTCTACGCTTTAACTATGCATTGCAAGCTATATTTACTGTACTATGGGCATTGTGTATTTACTTTTTGTATTTACATGTGTATATATGTATATATTATATGTTTTGTATGTTCACCATGTTGATATTTGCAACTGGGTATAGCTTTATACCCTGTAGGGACTTTTTATATGTTCAGCCTACACTGTTATGTTGTTATAGAACTTTTTTTCCCCCTTTGTTCTCCACAAGCTAATATATTGTAATTTTTATTGTTTTCCCAGTGAGGTTTGACAAAGGCCCGCCTTGGGGCCGAAACGTTACCTCTATGCTACTATACTTCTGTGGTGAATTCAATAAACTACTCTCCTTTAGGGTTGAGCGACCTTGACCTTTTTAGAGTCGAGTCGTGTTTCGCGAAACCCGACTATCTTAGAAGTCGAGTCGAGTGGAATCGGACGATTATGGCGAAAAGTCGGGTATCGCCCGAAACACGAAACCCAATGCAAGTCAATGGGGGAGCATAGTCGGCAGTGAGTGGAGGCCAGGAAAACACCTACACTGCCCATTTTAATGGCAAAAACATCCATTTTTGTTACAGAAGCTTGTCAATCGTAATTTAGCTTATGATAATTGGAAGGCATTTGAAATTGGGGGTCATTTGGCTAAAGTTGTGGTGGGTAGGGCTGGTTCAAGTAATTAGTGGGCCCAGTAAATCTGGACCACGTCACGGCAGTGGAGCAGGGAGAGGTAAGTATTTCAACTTTGCAAGTGCTGTGAACCTGAGCAAGCAGGGGGGGCCCACTCGTTGGCATTGGCACTGGCACAGGGCCCCTCAAAGTACAGCGGTGTGTTTGCACGGCGGGGCGCCTCCCACCGGCAGCAACACTTTTGCATACTACGAGAGGCCCTGTGCCAGTGACGTCGCCAACTAGTATTCCTCCCCCCACCTGATGAAGGAACCTGCACTTTCATCTGCACCTTCCTCTTTGTCCCCGTGTAAGGTGGTATGGTATGCGGGAAGAGGAACCTGACTTTCAGCAGGGTCACAATCTTGCTGTGTAGCGTGCACGGGGAATTTTGCGTTATGGGTCAATGTACCAGCAGACTCATCTATCACTGGCTGGGCAATGGGCAGGATGAGGAGGAAACACAGATATAGGCCCAAAGAATAAAGTTGGCTAAATGCAGTTCAAAATTGGTAACACAGGACTAACCAGGGGGCATTGCAGTGGAGGACAACTGGAATGAGAGGCTGACACAGAGAGTAGACCCAAATCAGTAAGTAGTCGAAATGCAGTTCAAAATTGGCAACCGTAGTAAGCAGGCGGCACAGCTTTGTTCAGTGGAGGAGAACAGCAAGGAGTGGCAGACACCGATAGTAGGCCCCAACCCAACTAGTAGGCCAAATGCAGTCTAACATTAACAACTACTTAACGAGAGCCTGAAAATGGAATTTCAGGACAGGAAACCAGGAGAACAGCAAGGAGTGGCAGACACCGATAGTAGGCCCCAAACCAACTAGTACGCCAAATGCAGTTGTTCCATTTAACCACAATTTAATGAGAGCCTGAAGATAGAAGTTCAGGAAAGGTAACCTGGAGAACACCTTGGAGTGTAACACACCATCTCTCTACACCCCATACCCAATTTGTAGGCCTAATGCAGCGTAGTTTCCAACAACTACTAAACGAGAGCCGGAAGATCGAAGCTCAGGAAAGGCAACCTGGAGAACACCTTGGAGTGGAACACACCATCTCTCTACACCCCATACCCAATTTGTAGGCCTAATGCAGGGTAGTTTCCAACAACTACTAAACGAGAGCCGGAAGATCGAAGCTCAGGAAAGGCAACCTGGAGAACACCTTGGAGTGGAACACACCATCTCTCTACACCCCATACCCAATTTGTAGGCCTAATGCAGTGTAGTTTTCTACAACTACTAAACGAGAGTCGGAAGACCGAAGTAATGTGGACGAAACCTGGGGAACACCTTGGAGTGGAACACACCATCTCTCTACACCTAATACCCAATTTGTAGGCCTAATGCAGCGTAGTTTCCAACAACTACTAAACGAGAGCCGGAAGATCGAAGCTCAGGAAAGGCAACCTGGAGAACACCTTGGAGTGGAACACACCATCTCTCTACACCCCATACCCAATTTGTAGGCCTAATGCAGCGTAGTTTCCAACAACTACTAAACGAGAACCAGAAGATTGAAGCTCAGGAAAGGCAACCTGGAGAACACCTTGGAGTGGAACACACCATCTCTCTACACCCCATACCCAATTTGTAGGCCTAATGCAGTGTAGTTTCCAAGAACTACTAAACGAGAGCCGGAAGATCAAAGCTCAGGAAAGGCAACCTGGAGAACACCTTGGAGTGGAACACACCATCTCTCTACACCCAATACCCAATTTGTAGGCCTAATGCAGTGTAGTTTCCAAGAACTACTAAACGAGAGCATTAAGATCGAAGCAATGGCGAGGAAACCTGGGGCACACCTTGGGGAGGCAGACACCGTTAGTAGGCCCTACCAAAGTTGTACCCCCAATGCAGTTTTAAAATTCCTAGAGGCTGAAAACAAGACTATTGACGCTCAGCTTTTTTCAAAGGAACACAGCTGAATTGAGTGGCGCAGACAGACACAGGTAGTAGGACTTAACCCAAAAATGTGGCTCACTGCAGCTTAAAAAAGTTACAGGGGTACACAAGCAGCAGTGCTCTGGGCAGTGGAGGACAATTTCAATAGTGGACCGCAGACAGACTTTGTACGCCTTCTATTAAAAAAAGGATGCTCTATGCAATTAAAAATAGGTTCCAGGGGTCCACGGGCAGCAGTGGTGTGGTCAGTGGACGAGTATTGGAAGGAGGGACCGCAGACAGGCGTAGTAGGCCTAACATAACAAAATTAGGCTGTAGACACTGTAAAATTGGTTCCAGGGGTACACGGGCAGCAGTGGTGTGGTCAGCGGAGGAAAATTGGAATTAGGGACTGCAGACAGACTTTGTAGGCTGTCCCCTGTGGACCATGCATCCAACACATTAACCCAGTGCGCCGTAATGGACACGTAACTTTTTGTGGACATGCCTACTGGTCCATGCGTCTCTTGTCAGGTGCACCTTTCTACTGTTTGATTGCCTGAGTGCTATGACAATGCAGACTTTTTCATGCCGGTGGAGGGCTGGGATGGCTTTTCTCGCAAAAGAAATGTCGACTGGGTAGCTTGAACCGTTGCACAGCGTAGTTCATCTGGGCTTTCTAAATATAAAACAAAGAAAAAAAGGAGGCTACATGCACTTTCAGCTGGGTTCCAGGGGTACACGGCCAGCATTGGTCTGGTCAGTGGAGAACTATTGGAAGGAAGGACCGCAGACACGCTTCGAAGGCCTAACATAATAACAGATGGCTGTAGGCAATTTTAAATTGGTTCCAGGGGTACATGGGCAGCAGTGGTGTGGTCAGTGGAGGCATAGTGGAAGGAGGGACCGCAGACAGGCATCGAAGGCCTAACATAATAACACATTGCTGTTGGCAATTTTAAATTGGTTCCAGGGGAACACGGGCAGCAGTGGCCTGGTCAGTGTAGTAGTAGTAGAAAGAACGGACTGCAGACAGGCATCGAAGGCCTAAAATAAAAAAATTGGGCTGGCTGTAGGCAATTTTAAATTGGTTCCAGGGGTACACGGGCAGCAGTGGTGTGGTCAGTGGAGGCCTAGTGGAAGGAGTGACCGCAGACAGGCATCGAAGGCCTAACATAATAACACATGGCTGTAGGCAATTTAAAATTGTTTCCGTGGGTACACGGGCAGCAGTGGTGTGGTCAGTGGAGGCCTAGTGGAAGGAGTGACCGCAGACAGGCATCGAAGGCCTAACATAATAACACATTGCTGTTGGCAATTTTAAATTGGTTCCAGGGGAACACGGGCAGCAGTGGCCTGGTCAGTGTAGTAGTAGTAGAAAGAACGGACCGCAGACAGGCATCGAAGGCCTAAAATAAAAAAATTGGGCTGGCTGTAGGCAATTTTAACTTGGTTCCAGGGGTACATGGGCAGCAGTGGTGTGGTCAGTGGAGGCCTAGTGGAAGGAGTGACCGCAGACAGGCATCGAAGGCCTAACATAATAACACATTGCTGTTGGCAATTTTAAATTGGTTCCAGGGGAACACGGGCAGCAGTGGCCTGGTCAGTGTAGTAGTAGTAGAAAGAACGGACCGCAGACAGGCATCGAAGGCCTAAAATAAAAAAATTGGGCTGGCTGTAGGCAATTTTAACTTGGTTCCAGGGGTACACGGGCAGCAGTGGTGTGGTCAGTGGAGGCCTAGTGGAAGGAGTGACCGCAGACAGGCATCGAAGGCCTAACATAATAACACATTGCTGTTGGCAATTTTAAATTTGTTCCAGGGGAACACGGGCAGCAGTGGCCTGGTCAGTGTAGTAGTAGTAGAAAGAACGGACCGCAGACAGGCATCGAAGGCCTAAAATAAAAAAATTGGGCTGGCTGTAGGCAATTTTAAATTGGTTCCAGGGGTACACGGGCAGCAGTGGTGTGGTCAGTGGAGGCCTAGTGGAAGGAGTGACCGCAGACAGGCATCGAAGGCCTAACATAATAACACATGGCTGTAGGCAATTTTAAATTGGTTCCGTGGGTAGACGGGCAGCAGTGGTGTGGTCAGTGGAGGCCTAGTGGAAGGAGTGACCGCAGACAGGCATCGAAGGCCTAACATAATAACACATGGCTGTAGGCAATTTTAAATTGGTTCCGTGGGTACACGGGCAGCAGTGGTGTGGTCAGTGGAGGCCTAGTGGAAGGAGGGACCGCAGACAGGCTTCGAAGGCCTAACATAACAAAAATGTCAATACAATGGTATTGTCAGTGCCAGGCATTGAAGGATGTCAGCGCATAGACTAAACATTGGTGGAGCTGTGAGAGATAATTTTGCAAGTGGTAGAGCACTGTTTGAGCTGGGGGGGGAACTGTCTTGTGGCCGGCGGTACAGGCCCAGGGCCCCTCATATTACAACGGTGTGTCTGACGTTGGGTGCACACCACCACCGCCAGAGACACTTTATTGTACTATGAGGGACCCAGTGGCAGTGCCGTCGACCAAAAGCGGGCACACCCACCTCTTCAGAAAAAAAACAGCACTCTCACGGGTGCTGGCGCCAAGTGGCGATACCACGGCCCTGTGTGGGGAGTTTGGCCATTTAGGGAGGTGCAAACATGTTGTATGCTGGACAATCAGGTGCAGCAAATTACGATATTGGAAAAGTCATTCATAATAGTCCACAGGCAAGACCTTTTCATAGGAAAGCTAGGTGTCAGCCGTGCAAGGTGTGGCAAAAGATTTCGAAATCCAGTTGTGGTTCATTTTAATGAAGGTTAGATCATCTACATTTTGGGTAGCCAGACGAGTCCTTTTTTCTGTTAGTATTGAACCTGCAGCACTGAATACTCTTTCTGATAGGACACTAGCTGCCGGGCAAGCAAGCTCCTGCAATGCATATTCTGCCAATTCTGGCCAGGTGTCTAATTTGGATGCCCAGTAATCAAATGGGAATGACGGTTGAGGGAGAACGTCGATAAGGGATGAAAAATAGTTTGTAACCATACTGGACAAATGTTGTCTCCTGTCACTTTGAATTGATGCTGCAGTACCTGTCCTGTCTGCGGTCATAGCAAAATCACTCCACAACCTGGTCAGAAAACCCCTCTGGCCAACGCCACTTCTGATTTCTGCCCCTCTAACACCTCTGGTCTGCTGGCCCCAGCAGCTCGTGTGAGAACGATCACGGGCGCTGTGTGCAGGGAATGCCAGAAGCAAACGGTCAACAAGAGTTGATTGTTTGGTTGCTAATATTATTTCCAAGTTCTCATGTGGCATTATATTTTGCAATTTGCCTTTATAGCGAGGATCAAGGAGGCAGGCCAACCAGTAATCGTCATCGTTCATCATTTTAGTAATGCGTGTGTCCCTTTTGAGGATACGTAAGGCATAATCCGCCATGTGGGCCAAAGTTCCAGTTCTCAAATCTGCGGTTGTGATTGGTTGAGGGGCAGTTTCAGGCAAATCCACGTCACTTGTGTCCCTCCAAAAACCAGAACCCGGCCTTGCCGCGCCAACAATTTCCAGTGGCCCCGGAAAAGCTTCCTCATTAAAAATATAATCATCCCCATCATCCTCCTCGTCCTCCTCCTCCTCTTCGCCCGCTACCTCGTCCTGTACACTGCCCTGGCCAGACAATGGCTGACTGTCATCAATGCTTTCCTCTTCCTCAGCTGCAGACGCCTGATCCTTTATGTGCGTCAAACTTTGCATCAGCAGACGCATTAGGGGGATGCTCATGCTTATTATGGCGTTGTCTGCACTAACCAGCCGTGTGCATTCCTCAAAACACTGAAGGACTTGACACATGTCTTGAATCTTCGACCACTGCACACCTGACAACTCCATGTCTGCCATCCTACTGCCTGCCCGTGTATGTGTATCCTCCCACAAAAACATAACAGCCCGCCTCTGTTCGCACAGTCTCTGAAGCATGTGCAGTGTTGAGTTCCACCTTGTTGCAACGTCTATGATTAGGCGATGCTGGGGAAGGTTCAAAGAACGCTGATAGGTCTGCATACGGCTGGAGTGTACGGGCGAACGGCGGATATGTGAGCAAAGTCCGCGCACTTTGAGGAGCAGGTCGGATAACCCCGGATAACTTTTCAGGAAGCACTGCACCACCAGGTTTAAGGTGTGAGCCAGGCAAGGAATGTGTTTCAGTTGGGAAAGAGAGATGGCAGCCATGAAATTCCTTCCGTTATCACTCACTACCTTGCCTGCCTCAAGATCTACAGTGCCCAGCCACGACTGCGTTTCTTTCTGCAAGAACTCGGACAGAACTTCCGCGGTGTGTCTGTTGTCGCCCAAACACTTCATAGCCAATACAGCCTGCTGACGTTTGCCAGTAGCTGCCCCATAATGGGAGACCTGGTGTGCAACAGTGGCAGCTGCGGATGGAGTGGTTGTGCGACTGCGGTCTGTGGACGAGCTCTCGCTTCTGCAGGAGGACGAGGAGGAGGGGGTGCGAACGGCTACAGCCAACTGTTTCCTAGACCGTGGGCTAGGCAGAACTGTCCCAAAATTGCTGTCCCCTGTGGACCCTGCATCCACAACATTCACCCAGTGTGCCGTGATGGACACGTAACATCCCTGGCCATGCCTACTGGTCCATGCATCTGTTGTCAGGTGCACCTTTGTGCTCACAGATTGCCTGAGTGCATGGACGATGCGCTCTTTAACATGCTGGTGGAGGGCTGGGATGGCTTTTCTGGAAAAAAAGTGTCGACTGGGTAGCTCGTAGCGTGGTACAGCGTAGTCCATCAGGGCTTTGAAAGCTTCGCTTTCAACTAACCGGTAGGGCATCATCTCTAACAAGATTAGTCTAGCTATGTGGGCGTTCAAACCCTGTGTACGCGGATGCGAGGCTAAGTACTTCCTTTTTCTAACCATAGTCTCATGTAGGGTGAGCTGGACTGGAGAGCTGGAGATCGTGGAACTAGCGGGGGTGCCGGTGGACATGGCAGACTGAGAGACGGTGGGAGATGGTATTGTTGCTGCCGGTGCCCTAGATGCAGTGTTTCCTACTACGAAACTGGTGATTCCCTGACCCTGACTGCTTTGGCCTGGCAAAGAAACCTGCACAGATACTGCAGGTGGTGCGGAAAATGGTGGCCCTACACTGCCGGAAGGGATGTTGCGTTGATGACTAGCTTCATTGGCCGAGGGTGCTACAACCTTAAGGGACGTTTGGTAGTTAGTCCAAGCTTGCAAATGCATGGTGGTTAAATGTCTATGCATGCAACTTGTATTGAGACTTTTCAGATTCTGCCGTCTGCTTAAGGTAGTTGAACATTTTTGACAGATGACTTTGCGCTGATCAATTGGATGTTGTTTAAAAAAATGCCAGACTGCACTCTTTCTAGCACCGGATACCTTCTCAGGCATTGCAGACTGAGCTTTAACCGGATGGCCACGCTGTCCTCCAACAGGTTTTGGCTTTGCCACGCGTTTTGGGCAAGATACGGGCCCGGCAGATGGAACCTGTTGCCATGTTGATGCCTGCTGCGGCCCCTCCTCCTCCGCTTCAGAACTGCTGCCGCCTGCACCCTGTTCCCCCAATGGCTGCCAATCGGGGTCAAGAACTGGGTCATCTATTACCTCTTCTTGTAGCTCATGTGCAACTTCGTCTGTGTCACCGTGTCGGTCGGTGGTATAGCGTTCGTGATGGGGCAACATAGTCTCATCAGGGTCTGATTCTTGATCATTACCCTGCGAGGGCAATGTTGTGGTCTGAGTCAAAGGACCAGCATAGTAGTCTGGCTGTGGCTGTGCATCAGTGCACTCCATGTCAGATTCAACTTGTAATGGGCATGGACTGTTAACTGCTTCACTTTCTAAGCCAGGGACGGTATGTGTAAAGAGCTCCATGGAGTAACCCATTGTGTCGCATGCTGCATTCTTCTCTGTTGTTGTTTTTGCTGAAGAGGACAAGGAAGCGACTTGTCCCTGACCGTGAACATCCACTAACGACGCGCTGCTTTTACATTTACCAGTTTCACGAGAGGAGGCAAAAGAGCTAGAGGCTGAGTTAGCAAGATAAGCCAAAACTTGCTCTTGCTGCTCCGGCTTTAAAAGCGGTTTTCCTACTCCCAGAAAAGGGAGCGTTCGAGGCCTTGTGTAGCCAGACGACGAACCTGGCTCCACAGCTCCAGACTTAGGTGCAATATTTTTTTTCCCACGACCACCTGATGCTCCACCACTACCACTACCCTCATTACCAGCTGACAATGAACGCCCCCGGCCACGACCTCTTCCACCAGACTTCCTCATTGTTTTAAAAACGTAAACAAACTAACGGTATTTGTTGCTGTCACACAACTTACACGGTGAGCTATAACTTCAGTATGATTTAGCTACCCCTTTACAGGTGGGTGAGACCGCAAGGAAAATCAGGCACAATGTTACACACTCTGTTTTTGGTGGCAACAAATGAGAGAGATGCCACACACGCAGGACTGTCACTGAAGCACAAATGTAAATATTAATCTCCCACTGATTTGTTTTTTTTGGTTTTTTTTTCAGGGAGACTTTAGAAAAAAAAATAATAGAATAAAATGATTTTTTAAGGAAGAATTTAGAAACCAAATAAAATAAAATGATTTCTTCAGGGAGAATTTAGAAAACAAATAAAACAAAAAATAGGCTTTCTATGGCCCACTGAGTGAGAGATGACGCACACAGGAGTCAGGAGTGGCACACAAGCCCAGAGGCCAATATTTATCTCCCACTGATTGATTTAGTGATTTTTTCAGGTAGATTTTGGAACCCAAATCAAGCAAAAAAAATAATAGGCTTTCTATGGCCCACAATTGGAGAGAGAGAGAGAGATGGCACACCCAGGAGTCAAGACTGGCACACAAGCAGAAAGGGCAATAATAATCTCCCACTGATTTTTTTTTTTTTTTCAGGGAGACTTTAGAAAAAAAAATAATAAAAAAAAATGATTTTTTCAGGAAGAATTTAGAAACCAAATAAAATAAAATGATTTTTTCAGGGAGAATTTAGAAAACAAATAAAACAAAAAATAGGCATTCTATGGCCCACTGAGTGAGAGATGACGCACACAGGAGTCAGGAGTGGCACACAAGCCCAGAGGCCAATATTGTTCTCCCAATGATTGATGTAGTGATTTTTTCAGGTAGATTTTGGAACCCAAATCAAGCTAAAAAAATAATAGGCTTTCTATGGCCCACAATTGGAGAGAGAGAGAGAGATGGCACACCCAGGAGTCAAGACTGGCACACAAGCAGAAAGGGCAATATTAATCTCCCACTGATTTGATTTTTTTTTTTTTTCAGGGAGACTTTAGAAAAAAAAAATAATAAAAAAAAAAGATTTTTTCAGGAAGAATTTAGAAACCAAATAAAATAAAACGATTTTTTCAGGGAGAATTTAGAAAACAAATAAAACAAAAAATAGGCTTTCTATGGCCCACTGAGTGAGAGATGACGCACACAGGAGTCAGGAGTGGCACACAAGCCCAGAGGCCAATATTTATCTCCCACTGATTGATTTAGTGATTTTTTCAGGTAGATTTTGGAACCCAAATCAAGCAAAAAAAATAATAGGCTTTCTATGGCCCACAATTGGAGAGAGAGAGAGAGATGGCACACCCAGGAGTCAAGACTGGCACACAAGCAGAAAGGGCAATAATAATCTCCCACTGATTTTTTTTTTTTTTTCAGGGAGACTTTAGAAAAAAAAATAATAAAAAAAAATGATTTTTTCAGGAAGAATTTAGAAACCAAATAAAATAAAATGATTTTTTCAGGGAGAATTTAGAAAACAAATAAAACAAAAAATAGGCATTCTATGGCCCACTGAGTGAGAGATGACGCACACAGGAGTCAGGAGTGGCACACAAGCCCAGAGGCCAATATTGTTCTCCCAATGATTGATGTAGTGATTTTTTCAGGTAGATTTTGGAACCCAAATCAAGCTAAAAAAATAATAGGCTTTCTATGGCCCACAATTGGAGAGAGAGAGAGAGATGGCACACCCAGGAGTCAAGACTGGCACACAAGCAGAAAGGGCAATATTAATCTCCCACTGATTTGATTTTTTTTTTTTCAGGGAGACTTTAGAAAAAAAAAATAATAAAAAAAAAAGATTTTTTCAGGAAGAATTTAGAAACCAAATAAAATAAAACGATTTTTTCAGGGAGAATTTAGAAAACAAATAAAACAAAAAATAGGCTTTCTATGGCCCACTGAGTGAGAGATGACGCACACATGAGTCAGGAGTGGCACACAAGCCCAGAGGCCAATATTTATCTCCCACTGATTGATTTAGTGATTTTTTCAGGTAGATTTTGGAACCCAAATCAAGCAAAAAAAATAATAGGCTTTCTATGGCCCACAATTGGAGAGAGAGAGAGAGATGGCACACCCAGGAGTCAAGACTGGCACACAAGCAGAAAGGGCAATATTAATCTCCCACTGATTTTTTTTTTTTTCAGGGAGACTTTAGAAAGAAAAAATAATTTAAAAAAAATGATTTTTTTAGGAAGAATTTAGAAACCAAATAAAATAAAATGATTTTTTCAGGGAGAATTTAGAAAACAAATAAAACAAAAAATAGGCTTTCTGTGGCCCACTGAGTGAGAGATGACACACACAGGAGTCAGGAGTGGCACACAAGCCCAGAGGCCAATATTGTTCTCCCAATGATTGATGTAGTGATTTTTTCAGGTAGATTTTGGAACCCAAATCAAGCTAAAAAAAATAATAGGCTTTCTATGGCCCACAATTGGAGAGAGAGAGAGAGATGGCACACCCAGGAGTCAAGACTGGCACACAAGCAGAAAGGGTAATATTAATCTCCCACTGATTTGATTTTTTTTTTTTTTTCAGGGAGACTTTAGAAAAAAAAAATAATAAAAAAAAATGATTTTTTCAGGAAGAATTTAGAAACCAAATAAAATAAAATGATTTTTTCAGGGAGAATTTAGAAAACAAATAAAACAAAAAATATGCTTTCTATGGCCCACTGAGTGAGAGATGACGCACACAGGAGTCAGGAGTGGCACACAAGCCCAGAGGCCAATATTTATCTCCCACTGATTGATTTAGTGATTTTTTCAGGTAGATTTTGGAACCCAAATCAAGCAAAAAAAATAATAGGCTTTCTATGGCCCACAATTGGAGAGAGAGAGAGATGGCACACCCAGGAGTCTAGACTGGCACACAAGCAGAAAGGGCAAAATTAATCTCCCACTGATTTTTTTTTTTTTTTCAGGGAGACTTTAGAAAAAAAAAATAATAAAAAAATGATTTTTTCAGGAAGAATTTAGAAACCAAATAAAATAAAATAATTTTTTCAGGGAGAATTTAGAAAACAAATAAAACAAAAAATAGGCTTTCTATGGCCCACTGAGTGAGAGATGACGCACACAGGAGTCAGGAGTGGCACACAAGCCCAGAGGCCAATATTGTTCTCCCAATGATTGATGTAGTGATTTTTTCAGGTAGATTTTGGAACCCAAATCAAGCTAAAAAAATAATAGGCTTTCTATGGCCCACAATTGGAGAGAGAGAGAGATGGCACACCCAGGAGTCAAGACTGACACACAAGCAGAAAGGGCAATATTAATCTCCCACTGATTTGATTTTTTTTTTTTTTTTCAGGGAGACTTTAGAAAAAAAAATAATAAAAAAAAATGATTTTTTCAGGAAGAATTTAGAAACCAAATAAAACAAAAAATAGGCTTTCTATGGCCCACTGAGTGAGAGATGACGCACACAGGAGTCAGGAGTGGCACACAAGCCCAGAGGCCAATATTTATCTCCCACTGATTGATTTATTGATTTTTTCAGGTAGAATTTAGAACCCAAATCAACCAAAAAAATAAATAGGCTTTCTATGGCCCACTATCTGAGAGAGAGAGATGGCACGCTTAGGACTGGCACACAAGCCCAAAGGCCAATATTAATCTCCCTTTTTTTTTTCAGGGAGAATTTATAAAACCAAAAAAAAAAAATAAATAGGCTTTCTATGGCCCACTATTTGTGAGAGAGATGGCACGCTCAGGACTGGCACACAAGCCCAGAGGCCAATATTAATCTCCCACTTTTTTTTTTTTTTTTTCAGGGAAAATTTATAAACCCAATAAAAAAAATAAATAGGCTTTCTATGGCCCACTATCTGAGAGAGAGAGATGGCACGCTTAGGACTGGCACACAAGCCCAAAGGCCAATATTAATCTCCCACTGATTGATTTATTGATTTTTTCAGGTAGAATTTAGAACCCAAATAAAGCAAAAAAAAAATAGGCTTTCTATGGCCCACTGAGTGAGTGATGATGCACACAGGAGTCAGGAGTGGCACACAAGCCCTGAGGCCAATATTTTTCTCCCACTGATTGATGTAGTGATTTTTTCAGGTAGATTTTGGAACCCAAATCAAGCAAAAAAATAAATAGGCTTTTTATGGCCCACTGAGTGAGAGATGGCACACACAGGAGTCAGGAGTGGCACACAAGCCCTGAGGCCAATATTTTTCTCCCACTGATTGATGTAGTGATTTTTTCAGGTAGATTTTAGAACCCAAATCAAGCAAAAAAATAAATAGGCTTTCTATGGCCCACTGAGTGAGAGATGGCACAGACAGGGATGGCACTCTAGCAGAAATGCCAATCTTAATCTCCCACAAAAAAAAAAAAAAAGGAACTGTCCTTCAATTACTATCTCCCTGCAGTAATCTCAGCCAGGTATGGCAGGCAGCAATAAGGAGTGGACTGATGCACAAATTAAATAAAAAGTGTGGACAAACAAACAAGATAGCTGTGCAGAAAGGAAGGAACAACAGGATTTGTGCTTTGAATAAAGCAGTTGGTTTGCACAGCGGCGCACACACAGCAATGCAGCTATCAGGGAGCCTTCTAGGGCAGCCCAATGAGCTACAGCGCTGAGGAAAAAAAAAGTGTAGCTTCCACTCTCCCTGCACACCGAAGGTGGTGTTGGACAGTGGATATCGCTACAGCACAAGTGGTTTGGTGGTTAATGGACCCTGCCTAACGCTATCCCTGCTTCTGACGAAGCGGCAGCAACCTCTCCCTAAGCTCAGATCAGCAGCAGTAACATGGCGGTCGGCGGGAACGCCCCTTTATAGCCCCTGTGACGCCGCAGACAGCAAGCCAATCACTGCAATGCCCTTCTCTAAGATGGTGGGGACCAGGACCTATGTCATCACGCTGCCCACACTCTGCGTTTACCTTCATTGGCTGAGAAATGGCGCTTTTTGCGTCATTGAAACGCGACTTTGGCGCGAAAGTCGCGTACCGCATGGCCGACCCCGCACAGGGGTCGGATCGGGTTTCATGAAACTCGACTTTGCCAAAAGTCAGAGACTTTTGAAAATGAACGACCCGTTTTGCTCAACCCTACTCTCCTTCTTTGCATTTGAAAAAACTCCAAATATTTGTGTGCGGCTGTTTTTCTATGAATCGATTGGTCTACTGGATGGTATCCAGGTTCAGCCTGCACCTGTCTCTTTTGATTTAAGAGTGCACGCCATCTCTATTTATGGTCAATGACCTATAGTTACCTTCATTCGCGGTGATGCGCCCCTGCTGGATGTCCTCATAGGACCTCGAGCCTGGGAACTTTTCCCACGCTTCAGGGACATCCAGCAGGGGGCGCATCACCGTGAATGAAGGTAACTACAGGTCATTGACCTACATTACCTTCATTCGCTGGGGTTTACAGCCACGAGCAGCGCTGCATTAGCAGAGCTCCTGGCTGTAAAATATTTTAACCCCTTCAGATGGATTTACAACATGGGATGTTACAGATATACGGAAGGTATGTATATTGTTGGTTTATTATTTTTTATTTGTTACAGAGCGAGGGTCTTCAGCGAGTGGATTGAGCGTACAATAAAATATTACAACAAATGGTGTGTTTATTTCATTAAAATACTTTTTAATATTGTGTGTGTGTTTTTTTTAACTCTTTCATACAATTGGATTAATAATGGATAGGTGTCATAATTGACGCCTCTCCATTATTAATCTGGCTTAATGTCACCTTACAATAGCAAGGTGGCATTAACCCTTCATTACCCCATATCCCACCGCTACACAGGAATGGGAAGAGAGTGGCCAAGTGCCAGAATAGGCGCATCTTACAGATGTGCCTTTTCTGGGGTGGCTGGGCAGGTGTTTATAGCCAGGGGGGGGGGCAATAACCGTGGACCCTCTCCAGGCTATTAATATCTGCCCTCAGTCACTGGCTTTACTACTCTGGCGGAGAAAATTGCGCGGGAGCCCACGCCAATTTTTTCCGCGATTTACCCTTAAATTTAAGAGTGCTGAAATTTTGCATATACACACTACTAACATTAGTAGTGTGGAATATGCAAAAAAAAGGGGGATATGACATGGTTTACTGTATGTAAACCATGTCTCATATCATGTCGGGTTTTGGCAGGAGAAATGAAAAGCCGCTAATTGAATTACCAGCTTTTCTGCTATATCGCCCTGAAGGAAATGTAAAAAAAAAAAAAACCCATAGACTTACATTGGGTTTCGAGTTTCGGCCGATCCCCGACCCCGACTTTTCAATAGGATCGGCCGATTTCACTCGACCCGACTTTTGAGAAAGTCGGGTTTCGTGAAACCCGACTCGACCCTGAAAAACTAAAAGTCGCTCAACCCTAGTTCCCACCACAAGAAAACACACTCCTCATTTACACCGGACTGCAGGGGGGCCAATAAAATGAGTCGTTCCCTCCAGCTGTATGGGTATCTCAGTTGACTTGGCCCTAGGTTCTCTTGAATCCAGACCTCCCTGAATATTGGGGTGTCTCTTTATGCCTCTGGAGAAGACAGCGGTCCAAACGGATAGAAAGAAACATGGCCTCCTCCAGGGAATTTCGGGTTTCAAACAGGGCAAAGGCGTATTTTACCCTCACAGAAAGCCCCTGACAGAACTCACTACAGAGCGTGGGGTCATTTCACTTCGTATACGTGAACCACCTATGGAATTCGGAGCAATACTCCTCTAATGGCCGGTTTCCCTGCTGAAGCTGATGTAGTTTAGATTCGGCCCAGGAGAATCGGTCGGGGTTGTTGTATATAAGAGCCAGTGCCTAAAAAGAATCCTCAACTGTCCATACCCACTAAGAGTCAGATGGGAGAGAAATTCCCGGGCTTGGGGGTCAACCTAGAGGTTAGAAATTCTAATCTCCACTCGTTGCTCCTCGATACCTGAGGACTTAGGAAATAATTTAAAATAGAGTCTACAGGCCTCCCTTAAAACAACGATCTTCTCCCAATTCCCTGATAACCTATCCTGTAGAGCGATCTTGGCTCTACCAGCGGTTGCCCGAGAGCTGCGGGCCCTAAGCCTGAAGTGTTTGGGTATAATACTGCTCCTGGAAAGAAAACTTGAGAGAAACTGCCTATTGTTCACTTTTCCTTTTTTTAAGTTAAAATCACCTTGTTCTAAATTTTTCAATAGGAGCCACAAAGCTTTGAAATATTGAAATAACTTTTAGCCACCTGTTAATTTCCTAAAACAAATCAAGCATTTGTGGTCCATATGGACTTTCTGAACCAGTGCATTCTGATCACGCACCAATGATTGCTGCAGCAAATCATTGACCTCAGTGGTAACAGGGTCAGCACTGAATTGAGAGTATCCCTCCCTCAAAACTAATGATGTCCCATCAACAGAGACAGCTGTAAGGCTGACAAAGTCAGAGACCCACGTGACTGTTTGACTTGAAATAATCACAACCAGATCATAACAATGTAGTTCAGGTCTGTCGCAGCTCTCTAGAAGACCGGGAAGGAGACGCTTTTACTAATTTCAGTATATGACTAATAAAGAGGAGAATTCTAAAATAGTACTACCCCTTTAGGTTTGCTTACTTTTAATATGTCACTATAAAGTGCCAGAGGGTAGTAGACATGGGCAAGCTGCTGTACCTTAACACTCTGGCACTTTTCAGAAAAAGCATGTCCCAGTCCCAGTATGCTATTGTGGCACCCCAGAAGTCTGGTTGCCACAATGGCATTGCCTTCCTCATGGGGGGGTGATGTCATGCCTGGAGGTAAGAAGGGATCCACTTAGCAGGTAACACAAACATACATCTTCTTCCTAACTCCAGACCAGTAGGGGGAGCTCTAAACCCGGTTTCAGGGTAGCTTCCCTATAAGTTCTGGTCTAGAGGCGGGGATAGAGAGTTCTGTGTGAGACAGTGAAGGGAGAGGAAGCATGTGAGAAGATTGGCTGGGAGTGGAGCTGCGAATGAGCTCTTCCCAGTATTAAGCACAAGAGAAACCGGACATCGGAGTCCATGGTTGCATGGGTACTAAAAGGCCCAGCAACTAGAACTGGAGGGCAGGAGATTGTAAATCTCCTGTCCCATCTTACACCTGGAGGTACCACAGCAAGTCAGGAACCTGGGACTGCCAGTGAGAAGACAGTGCCCATGAAAGGTTGATGCTGTCAATCATACAGGTTAGGAGTAACAGACACTGATAGGAACTGGTGTAAAGCTTCAGGCGGCAAGGGACAGAGAATACAGTGCAAAAGGAAGGCCTCCAAACCCACCTGGCTAGGTGGATCCCAAACTACTCCCAGGCTGCCCCGACCCCATCAACACCTGTAACCTGTGCCCCGGACTGCACCTGCATGTCACCAGTAAAAGGTAAAAGAAACTGCAATACTTGTGTCCTCCAGTTATTTCTAGCACCCTCAGTCCTGCACCCCACCATCTATCATCCCTTATCAACTGCACCGGTAGCCCTGGGGACTAAGCTCTACCTGTGGAGAGCTATACCAACTTTGCTGCAACACCATCAGCCCCAGTGGTCCCCTTTAAGCAGCGGCGGCCATCCCTGACCGAGTACCTCAGGTGGCCTCACGAACATTTCCCCTTAGACTTTATTGTCCACTAAACTTCATCCACTTTAATTGGTCGCCCAGGGCCACGGACCAGGTCACCGCTTCTGTGACCACTCCTTTAAGTACCGCCAGACCCAGTACCGAGTACCCCATGGTCCTAGCGGGCGCTCCACTATCGTCTGTGCGGTGCGTAACTCTCACTTGCAGACTGCTGACCTCCACTGTCTCCAAGCCTCCATCTTTAGGAGCCTCCACACTTATATCAGGGGACACCCAGTTCATTTCAACACACAGTAGTTTACTGGACAGTTCAAGTTCATCAGATTGTAGTACACAGTATTGGGCACAACACTTTTCTTTTCTTCTTAGCTTGATACAGCACATTTTCAGCATTACTTCCTCCTGGACTATCCCTTTGCTTACCGATTCTGTCAGCCCCAGGGATTTCCCATCTAGTTTCGCAGTATACCCATGATCCATTACCTTCTCTACCCATGGTTCAATGCCCATCTTCTTCTGTATGCCAGAGAATGAGGCACACTTTGTAGCACCTATATCAATCCTTGAGATTCGAATGTTGCAGGAATGTCGGCATGAAATTTTTGTAAGGCCTCCCACTGCCCATAACAATAGATTCTCACTCATGCTCTTAGACCACTGCACCTTAAACTTGTCCTTGGTTAACAAGCTTCCTAATCTGACAGTCTATAAGGAAGAGGCCCTTATTTTTACTTTGACACTTGCCTTTCCCACTATGGGCTATTCAAAAACTTTAACTATGTCTGTCCCTAACGAACACTATGAATTATATTTTTATACACTGAGCACAATATGCTTACAATACTTATACTCTGGGAGCGGAGCTGACGGCAGCCTCGCTGTTCGTGCGCATCAGTGGACGCTGGAAGGTGAGCATATAACTATTTTTTATTTTAATTCCTTTTTTTAACAGAGATATGGTGCCCACACTGCTGTATACTACATGGGCTATGTTATATACTGCGTGACTGATGTATACTACGTGGGCAGTGTTATATACTTTGTGGGCTGTGTTATATACTATGTGGTTGCTATATACTACATGGCCTGTGCTATATACTATGTGGCTGTGCTATATACTATGTGCCTGCTATATACTACGTGGCTGTCTGTTATAAAGTATGTGGGCTGTGTTATATACTATGTGGCTGTGCTACAAACTATGTGGCTGTGCTATATACTACATGGCTGTGTTATATACTACTTGGCTGTGCTATATACTATGTGGCTGTGCTATATACTACATGGCTGCTATATACTATGTGGCTGCTATATATTACGTGGCTGTACTATATACTACGTGGCTGGACTATATACTACGTGGCTGTGCTATTTTGTACATGGCTGTGCTAGTTAGGAAAAAACAGCAAAACAAGGCAGAGCTTCTTACCTGCCTAGGCCTCTAAACAAATGCACTATCAGGATGCAGTGGACCCATGGGTCCACTGCATCCTGATAGTGCATTTGTTTAGAGGCCTAGGCAGGTAAGAAGCTCTGCCTTGTTTTGCTGTTTTTTTCTATTTTTTGGAGGATCTCTGAATCCTCTTCTTGTGCTCTTGCTGTTGCTATATTCTACGTGGCTGCTATATACTATGTGGCTGTCTGTTATATAGTACATGGGCTGTGTTATATACTACGTGGCTGTAATATATACTACGTGGCTATCCTATATACTGTGTGGCTGCTATATACTATGTGGCTGCTATATAATATGTGGCTGCTATATACTATGTGGCTGTGCTATGTACTACGTGGCTGTGCTACTGTATATACTACGGGCTGTGCTATATACTACGTGGCTGCTATATACTATGTGTCTGTGCTATATACTACGTGGCTGTGCTATATATTACATACTACATGGCTTTGCTATATACTATGTGGCTGTGCTATATACTTCGTGGCTGTGTTATATACTACGTGGCTGTACTATATACTGCACCCCCGACATCCTGCAACCAATCTGCGACAGACGCAGTCCAGCCGCGAATTGACGTGGGATTTAAACCAAGCTTCACTGATTTGAGCTACCAATCAGAGATATTGGTGCGGTATTTAAACACCGCTTCGGTCATTGGTCGTGCCCGGCCGGCTGTGACCAATCAGGGACAGGCGCAGTCTGGCCGCAAATTGGCACCAGATTTGAACCACGCTTCGCTGATCGGCCAGCCGGGCGCGACCAATCAGCGATATTGGCGCGGAATTTAACCCCCACTCACAGCATGACGTACACACATATTCTAGAATACCCGATGCGTTAGAATCGGGCCACCATCTAGTAATAATAATAATTAATAAGAAATAAGAATAGTATATGATAAATGCTACTACACTACTATTACTACTAATAATAATAATAATAATAATGATAATTATAATAGTAGAGTTTATGTTATTTATATTTAACTAAATAGCAAAGCCACTAAAGAAGACTCAAGGTCTCTAAAAATTCAATTTAAATTTTGCACCTGTGTTGCTAACATCTTGCTTTATGGGCTGGCTGCACCCTGCAGTTCATTTGTTCCAAGACCTGGGCAGTTATTTATATTTAGGTGTTTCTAGAGGATTATCTGGTGGTTTCATATGGAGGAAGAGGGGGTGAAAAGTCTCCAAGGGGGTCCCAAGCAATACATGATTGAATCCACTAAAAAGGCGCCACAAAACACAAAATCATCGCTAAAAATAACATAATGCACAGCAATGTAAAAGCAACATTGCTGTGCACATTTTCAGGTTTTTTTATGCTTATTCTTCGGAAGCTGCTCACTAATTATATTTTAAATGATAGAAATAAGATATTACAAAAATTATGGCGAAATCACCAACTGAACCAGTCCAGGAAAAAAAGACCAATGACACGGCAAGGAAGGACCTACCGACAATCTGCAAAGACTTTGAAGAGTTGGGGAAGAAAGTAAAGGAACTGGATGCACAGGTAGTTTTTTCTTCTATCCTTCCAGTAGACGGGCATGGCACCAGGAGATGGAACAGGATCCTTGATGCAAACAACTGGCTAAGACGATGGTGCAGACAACAAGGATTCGGATTCCTGGACCACGGTGTGAATTACTTGTACGATGGACTCCTCGCCAGAGACGGACTACACCTCAACAAATCTGGGAAACACACATTCGCCAGAAGACTCGCTACACTCATCAGGAGGGCGTTAAACTAGAAGAAGAGGGGACGGGAAGAAAAACATTAGACTTGAACAAAGAAGATCCAGGAAAACATACTCAGAAGGGAGGTAAGAACATTTCTAAAACAATCCACAGCGAGGAGATTGGAACAAAACAAAATCCTCTAAACTGCATGCTCGCAAACGCGAGAAGCCTGACAAACAAGATGGAAGAACTAGAAGCAGAAATATCTACAGGTAACTTTGACATAGTGGGAATAACCGAGACATGGTTAGATGAAAGCTATGACTGGGCAGTTAACTTACAGGGTTACAGTCTGTTTAGAAAGGATCGTAAAAATCGGAGAGGAGGAGGGGTTTGTCTCTATGTAAAGTCTTGTCTAAAGTCCACTTTAAGGGAGGATATTAGCGAAGGAAATGAGGATGTCGAGTCCATATGGGTCGAAATTCATGGAGGGAAAAATGGTAACAAAATTCTCATTGGGATCTGTTACAAACCCCCAAATATAACAGAAACCATGGAAAGTCTACTTCTAAAGCAGATAGATGAAGCTGCAACCCATAATGAGGTCCTGGTTATGGGGGACTTTAACTACCCGGATATTAACTGGGAAACAGAAACCTGTGAAACCCATAAAGGCAACAGGTTTCTGCTAATAACCAAGAAAAATTATCTTTCACAATTGGTGCAGAATCCAACCAGAGGAGCAGCACTTTTAGACCTAATACTATCTAATAGACCTGACAGAATAACAAACCTGCAGGTGGTCGGGCATCTAGGAAATAGCGACCACAATATTGTACAGTTTCACCTGTCTTTCACTAGGGGGACTTGTCAGGGAGTCACAAAAACACTGAACTTTAGGAAGGCAAAGTTTGACCAGCTTAGAGATGCCCTTAATCTGGTAGACTGGGACAATATCCTCAGAAATAAGAATACAGATAATAAATGGGAAATGTTTAAGAACATCCTAAATAGGCAGTGTAAGCGGTTTATACCTTGTGGGAATAAAAGGACTAGAAATAGGAAAAACCCAATGTGGCTAAACAAAGAAGTAAGACAGGCAATTAACAGTAAAAAGAAAGCATTTGCACTACTAAAGCAGGATGGCACCATTGAAGCTCTAAAAAACTATAGGGAGAAAAATACTTTATCTAAAAAACTAATTAAAGCTGCCAAAAAGGAAACAGAGAAGCACATTGCTAAGGAGAGTAAAACTAATCCCAAACTGTTCTTCAACTATATCAATAGTAAAAGAATAAAAACTGAAAATGTAGGCCCCTTAAAAAATAGTGAGGAAAGAATGGTTGTAGATGACGAGGAAAAAGCTAACATATTAAACACCTTCTTCTCCACGGTATTCACGGTGGAAAATGAAATGCTAGGTGAAATCCCAAGAAACAATGAAAACCCTATATTAAGGGTCACCAATCTAACCCAAGAAGAGGTGCGAAACCGGCTAAATAAGATCAAAATAGATAAATCTCCGGGTCCGGATGGCATACACCCACGAGTACTAAGAGAACTAAGTAATGTAATAGATAAACCATTATTTCTTATTTTTAGGGACTCTATAGCGACAGGGTCTGTTCCGCAGGATTGGCGCATAGCAAATGTGGTGCCAATATTCAAAAAGGGCTCTAAAAGTGAACCTGGAAATTATAGGCCAGTAAGTCTAACCTCTATTGTTGGTAAAATATTTGAAGGGTTTCTGAGGGATGTTATTCTGGATTATCTCAATGAGAATAACTGTTTAACTCCATATCAGCATGGGTTTATGAGAAATCGCTCCTGTCAAACCAATCTAATCAGTTTTTATGAAGAGGTAAGCTATAGGCTGGACCACGGTGAGTAATTGGACGTGGTATATCTCGATTTTTCCAAAGCGTTTGATACCGTGCCGCACAAGAGGTTGGTACACAAAATGAGAATGCTTGGTCTGGGGGAAATTGTGTGTAAATGGGTTAGTAACTGGCTTAGTGATAGAAAGCAGAGGGTGGTTATAAATGGTATAGTCTCTAACTGGGTCGCTGTGACAAGTGGGGTACCGCAGGGGTCAGTATTGGGACCTGTTCTCTTCAACATATTCATTAATGATCTGGTAGAAGGTTTACACAGTAAAATATCGATATTTGCAGATGATACAAAACTATGTAAAGCAGTTAATACAAGAGAAGATAGTATTCTGCTACAGATGGATCTGGATAAGTTGGAAACTTGGGCTGAAAGGTGGCAGATGAGGTTTAACAATGATAAATGTAAGGTTATACACATGGGAAGAAGGAATCTGGGTAAATCTGACAGGGAGAAGGACTTGGGGATCCTAGTTAATGATAAACTTACCTGGAGCAGCCAGTGCCAGGCAGCAGCTGCCAAGGCAAACAGGATCATGGAGTGCATTAAAAGAGGTCTGGATACACATGATGAGAGCATTATACTGCCTCTGTACAAATCCCTAGTTAGACCGCACATGGAGTACTGTGTCCAGTTTTGGGCACCGGTGCTCAGGAAGGATATAATGGAACTAGAGAGAGTACAAAGGAGGGCAACAAAATTAATAAAGGGGATGGGAGAACTACAATACCCAGATAGATTAGCGAAATTAGGATTATTTAGTCTAGAAAAAAGACGACTGAGGGGTGATCTAATAACCATGTATAAGTATATAAGGGGACAATACAAATATCTCGCTGAGGATCTGTTTATACCAAGGAAGGTGACGGGCACAAGGGGGCATTCTTTGCGTCTGGAGGAGAGAAGGTTTTTCCACCAACATAGAAGAGGATTCTTTACTGTTAGGGCAGTGAGAATCTGGAATTGCTTGCCTGAGGAGGTGGTGATGGCGAACTCAGTCGAGGGGTTCAAGAGAGGCCTGGATGTCTTCCTGGAGCAGAACAATATTGTATCATACAATTAGGTTCTGCAGAAGGACGTAGATCTGGGGATTTATTATGATGGAATATAGGCTGAACTGGATGGACAAATGTCTTTTTTCGGCCTTACTAACTATGTTACTATGTTACTATGTCTCTTTCTGGAGGGTACACTGGGATCTTAAAGACGTTTTGTGCATATGCCTTAAAAAATTTGAAAAACAGTTATTCCAATTCATTTAAATGGGAATTGCACTTTGTGGATTACTTTGCAGAATTTTATTTTCATTTGACATGAAAAGTTGATGTAGAAAAATAAATCTAAACAAATCCATTGTGATTTTTTTTTTTTTCACAGCAAAACATGTCCGGATGGAAGGAAGGAAGGGAGAGTGAATGCTTCTTATGGGGTTTGTAATGTATTTTCACAGACATGTACTTACAGATCATATGTTATGTTATAAAGCACATTGAGGAAACTTGCAATGAGATGAAACGTCTAAGGTTAAAAATGCTACAGCTCGGCAATGATACAAAAAAAATCTGTGCACAGCTTGGCTGAATGTTGTTATGTATTCGCTCCTCCGCATACGCCCCCACAAGGTCACTGGTTAGGAAATGCCATTCTTTCCTCCAGAGTCTTTGTTTACACTGTATGAATCCTTTTCTCGATATGCGCGGATCTTAAAAACTTGCTAAAAGATTAACTCACCTACAACAACGCTTTCATGTAACATTTTATTTCGAAATATTTCGTAAACCTCTCCATTACCGCATACCCTTAGAAAGAAAGTGCTGAAGGAGTCTCTAGGAATATCTGTACAATATGGTAATTGTTCTACAGGCAGGAAAATGTCTGAAGGCAAGAAAATCTGTGCAATTTAAATATGTAATTGGCTTTACTCTTATAGTTTAAAGTGCAGCAATATGCAGCTTATTTGCTATTTATAAGGTTTTTGGAGTTTTTGAGGGACAAAAACAAGGACATAGTAACATAGTAACATAGTTAGTAAGGCCGAAAAAAGACATTTGTCCATCCAGTTCAGCCTATATTCCATCATAATAAATCCCCAGATCTACGTCCTTCTACAGAACCTAATAATTGTATGATACAATATTGTTCTGCTCCAGGAAGACATCCAGGCCTCTCTTGAACCCCTCAACTGAGTTCGCCATCACCACCTTCTCAGGCAAGCAATTCCAGATTCTCACTGCCCTAACAGTAAAGAATCCTCTTCTATGTTGGTGGAAAAACCTTTTCTCCTCCAGACGCAAAGAATGCCCCCTTGTGCCCGTCACCTTCCTTGGTATAAACAGATCCTCAGCGAGATATTTGTAGTGTCCCCTTATATACTTATACATGGTTATTAGATCGCCCCTCAGTCGTCTTTTTTCTAGACTAAATAATCCTAATTTCGCTAATCTATCTGGGTATTGTAGTTCTCCCATCCCCTTTATTAATTTTGTTGCCCTCCTTTGTACTCTCTCTAGTTCCATTATATCCTTCCTGAGCACCGGTGCCCAAAACTGGACACAGTACTCCATGTGCGGTCTAACTAGGGATTTGTACAGAGGCAGTATAATGCTCTCATCATGTGTATCCAGACCTCTTTTAATGCACCCCATGATCCTGTTTGCCTTGGCAGCTGCTGCCTGGCACTGGCTGCTCCGGGTAAGTTTATCATTAACTAGGATCCCCAAGTCCTTCTCCCTGTCAGATTTACCCAGTGGTTTCCCGTTCAGTGTGTAATGGTGATATTGATTCCTTCTTCCCATGTGTATAACCTTACATTTATCATTGTTAAACCTCATCTGCCACCTTTCAGCCCAAGTTTCCAACTTATCCAGATCCATCTGTAGCAGAATACTATCTTCTCTTGTATTAACTGCTTTACATAGTTTTGTATCATCTGCAAATATCGATATTTTACTGTGTAAACCTTCTACCAGATCATTAATGAATATGTTGAAGAGAACAGGTCCCAATACTGACCCCTGCGGTACCCCACTGGTCACAGCGACCCAGTTAGAGACTATACCATTTATAACCACCCTCTGCTTTCTATCACTAAGCCAGTTACTAACCCATTTACACACATTTTCCCCCAGACCAAGCATTCTCATTTTGTGTACCAACCTCTTGTGCGGCACGGTATCAAACGCTTTGGAAAAATCGAGATATACCACGTCCAATGACTCACCGTGGTCCAGTCTATAGCTTACCTCTTCATAAAAACTGATTAGATTGGTTTGACAGGAGCGATTTCTCATAAACCCATGCTGATATGGAGTTAAACAGTTATTCTCATTGAGATAATCCAGAATAACATCCCTCAGAAACCCTTCAAATATTTTACCAACAATAGAGGTTAGACTTACTGGCCTATAATTTCCAGGTTCACTTTTAGAGCCCTTTTTGAATATTGGCACCACATTTGCTATGCGCCAGACCCCGTCTCTATACAGTCCCTAGACATGAGCTCAGAAATATCACAAAAGCTCTTTGAAAATAACTTAAAAGGATTATTTATGGAATTCATGAAAGATTGTTCTCCTCCTCCCCTCTCACAGCATGAGTCTAACAACAGAGTGAGACATAGAGACTGAAGCTTCATCCCCCTCCTCCCCTCACACTGCATTAGTCTAACAATAGATTAAGACAAAGGGACTGAAGCTTCATACCCCTCCTCCCCTCACAAAGCATTAGTCTAACAATAGATTAAGACAAAGGGACTGAAGCTTCATCCCCCTTCTCCCCTCACACAGCATTAAGGCCCCGTCACACATAGCGACGCTTGAGCTATTCCGACAACGATACGACCTGTCAGGGATCGCTCAAGCGTCGCTATGTGGTCGCTGGTGAGATGTCACACAGTGCGATCTCCCCAACGACGCAGCAGCGATGCGGCGAACTGTAGCGACCTGTAGCGACCTGTAGAACGATGCTATTTCATGATGATTCAATGGGACGTCCTGTCAGCGAGGTCGTTGGTAAGGTGTCAAACACAGCGATGTGTGCTACCCAGCGGGACCTCAACGATCAAAAAATGGCCCAGGCCATTCCGACATGACCAGTGATCTCACAGCAGGGGCCTGATCGCTGCTACGTGTCACACATAGCGAGATCGCTACTGAGATCGTTGTTGCGTCACAAAACTTGTGACTCAGCAGCGATCTTGCTAGCGATCTCGCTGTGTGTGACGGGGGCTTTAGTCTAACAATAGATTAAGACAAAGGGACTGAAGCTTCATCCCCCTCCTCCCCTCACACAGCATTAGTCTAACAATAGATTAAGACAAAGGGACTGAAGCTTCATCCCCCTCCTCCCCTCACACAGCATTAGTCTGACATTAGATTAAGACAAAGGGACTGAAGCTTCATACCCCTCCTCCCCAAACACAGCATGAGTCTAACCACAGAATGAGACATAGGGACTGAAGCTTCATACCCCTCCTCCCCTCACACAGCATGAGTCTAACCACAGAATGAGACATAGGGACTGAAGCTTCATCCCCCCTCCTCCCCTCACACAGAATGAGCCTAACCACAGAGTTAGACATAGGGACTGAAGTTTCATCTCCCTCCTCACCCTAACATTATGGGATCTGCAGATTCACCATCTTCCTCCCCTCTCACAGCATGAGTCAACCCTCACACTGAGACTTAGGGACTGAAGCCTCATGCCCCTCCTCCCCAAACACAGCAGGAGTCTAGCCAGAGTGATACATAAGGATTGAAGCTTCATCCCCCTCCTCCCCTCACACAGCAGTAGTCTACCCACACAGTCACACAGATGGACTGAAGCTTCATCCCCCTCCTCTCCTCACACAGCAGGAGTCTACCCACACAGTGAGACAGAGGGACTGAAGCTTCATCCCCCTCCTCCCCTCACACAGCAGGAGTCTAGCCACACAGTGAGACAGAGGGACTGAAGTTTCATCCCCCTCCTCCCCTCACACAGCAGGAGTCTAGCCACACAGTGAGACAGAGGGACTGAAGCTTCATCCCCCTCCTCCCCTCACACAGCAGGAGTCTAGCCACACAGTGAGACAGAGGGACTGAAGTTTCATCCCCCTCCTCCCCTCACACAGCAGGAGTCTAGCCACACAGTGAGACAGAGGGACTGAAGTTTCATCTCCCTCCTCACCCTAACATTATGGGATCTGCAGATTCACCATCTTCCTCCCCTCTCACAGCATGAGTCAACCCTCACACTGAGACTTAGGGACTGAAGCCTCATGCCCCTACTCCCCAAACACAGCAGGAGTCTAGCCAGAGTGATACATAAGGATTGAAGCTTCATCCCCCTCCTCCCCTCACACAGCAGTAGTCTACCCACACAGTCACACAGATGGACTGAAGCTTCATCCCCCTCCTCTCCTCACACAGCAGGAGTCTACCCACACAGTGAGACAGAGGGACTGAAGCTTCATCCCCCTCCTCCCCTCACACAGCAGGAGTCTACCCACACAGTGAGACAGAGGGACTGAAGCTTCATCCCCCTCCTCCCCTCACACAGCAGGAGTCTAGCCACACAGTGAGACAGAGGGACTGAAGTTTCATCCCCCTCCTCCCCTCACACAGCAGGAGTCTAGCCACACAGTGAGACAGAGGGACTGAAGCTTCATGCCCCTCCTCCCCCATCCCCCTCCTGATATAATAGTAGGGGCATCAACAACTGGCTGTAAGCAGATACTATGCATCTCACATACCTGTGTGACTGGCGCCCTAAGCAAATTTTATCTATGTACATTTTTAATTCTAGGCAACCATCCTCTCAATGAACTGGTAGTTTTGTTAATGGTTTAATTAGTATTTTGCACCAGTATTGTCCCCACCTTTATCATAGGGGTCTCCTTCATCCTGATGGCACATTGGTAATCTGACCTTATTTTGGTAAGGCTATTTCTTTTTTCTGATGTTTTGTGAATGTACCGTATGTCTTTTTTCTGTGAGTCGGAGTGCTGAGGAAGCAGATAAATCCAATCTACGAGCGCAAGATGGCTGAAGACATGGATCGTAGAAGTAGTACATGGTAGGTGGGTCTCAGGAGCTTCAAGTTAAATCTTTGCCAATAACTATATACACTAACCAATGGAAGAATGGATTTTTGACACTCTGCTAGACTCCCAGGGCATATACCAACTGTTCTCCTGCAATCAGTATTTCTATCCAGCCCACAATTCATTGTCTTATTATGATTGAAAAAAAAGCAATTTAGAATAAATGGGCTTGAGCTTCCTTAAAGATGAAAAGAAAACAATGCTTCAATTAAATAACTAATTAAATGATTTCTGCAGACAATTGCTCCAAAAATAGTAACACTTCATTCTTTGATACTTTGATAATGATGAAGCTCTAAACATATCTTGCTTAAAGGGACTCTGTCACCTGAATTTGGCGGGCTATGTAAATGCCCTGTGTCGGGTCCGATGGGCGGTGTTTCCTCTTCTTTCATTCACCCCTTCCTTTCCCGCTGGCCGCAATATTTTCTTGAATGTCAGCAGGTTTCCTCTGTAGTTCACGCATGCGCAATGCAATCTTGCCTTGCGCACGCGCAGTATGCTTTGCCCAACTGCGGGCAAAGCCGAAAAGCATTAGTTCGCATGCGCCAGCGCACTATGTCCCGGAAGTATTTAGCTGTGTTTCGGGACATAGTGTGCCTGCGCATGTGCACTAATGCTTTTCGCCTTTGCCCGCAGTTGGAACTCGAGCCTGGGAAAATATTCTGAAAAGTTCCCAGGCTTGAGTTCATATGAGGACATCCAGCAGAGGGTGCATCACCGCGACTCAAGGTAACTACAGGTCATTCACCTACATTCCATTCATTCGCCGGGTTTCTACAGGCGGGGCGACTGCATTAGCGGGCTTCTGCTTGTAAAATTAGTTAACCCTTTCAGATGGATTTACAGCGTGGGACGAGACAGATCGTTGGAAGGTATTGAATATTGTTGTTTTTTTTTTTTTACATTTATTACAGGTGACAAGGGGCTTCAGGTGGATTAAGAGTATAACAAAATATTACAACAACCTGTATATTTATTTCATTAAAATACTTTGTAATAATGTGTGTGTGTTTTTTAACCATTTCATACTATTGGATTAATAATGGATAGGTGTCATAATTGACGCCTCTCCATTATTAATTTGGCCTAATGTCACCTTACAATAGCAAGGTGACATTAACCCTTCATTACCCCATATCCCACCGCTACACGGGAATGGGAAGAGAGTGGCCAAGTGCCAGAATAGGCGCATCTTCCAGATGTGCCTTTTCTGGGGTGGCTGGGGGCAGATGTTTTTAGCCGGGGGGGGGGGGGGCAATAACCATGGACCCTCTTCATGCTATTAATATCTGCCCTCAGTCACTGGCTTTACCATTCTGGTGGAGAAAATTGTGCGGTAGCCCACGCCAATGTTTTCTGTGATTTAACCCTTTAATTGAACAGCTAGAGCGCCCAAACTTTGCACATACACACTACTAACATTAGTAGTGTAGAATATGCAAAAAAGGGGATATGAGATGGTTTATTGTATGTAAACCAGGTCTCATATCATGTCGGGTTTGTGAAGGAGATAGCAAAAGCCGGCAATTGAATTACCGGCTTTTAAGCTAGCTAGCGCTGTATGAAATATTAATATATATACATATATGTGTCTCACTGACATATATATATATATATATATATATATATATATATACCCCTATACTATGTGTAGACATTTATCTTAGCTATTCTAGTCTAACCTGTCAGTGTGATTTTACTGTACACCGCACTGAATTGCCGACTTTTCTATAGAACACGCTGCGTATTTCTCGCAAGTCACACTGTTGGTCCGTGTGTAATCTGTATTTTTCTCGCCCCATAGACTTTCATTGGCGTATTTTTTGTGCAATACGGTGACAAACGCAGCATGCTGCGATTTTCTACGGCCGTAGAAGACCGTATAATACGGATCATTAAAATACGGCAGATAGGAGCTGGGCCATAGAGAAGCATTGTACCGTGTGCAATCCGTATTTTCTGCACCTCTCATACGTCCGTAATACACGCTAGTGTGAGGCCGGCCTCAGTAATATCAAAGTCACCTCGCCATAAAATAGGATGGTAACCCTACAGTAACACACAGCCTATTTAATAATACAGTGTGCTGACAGACTTTTCATATTTTTAACATATAAAAAAATGGTCCAAAATGTTCCGTTAGTAGTGGTGAGCGAATATACTCGTTACTCGAGATTTCTTGAGCACGCTCGAGGGTCCTTCGAGTATTTGTTAGTGCTCAGAGATTTAGTTTTTCTTGCCGCAGCTGAATGATTTACATCTGTTAGCCAGCATAAGTACATGTGGGGGTTGCCTGGTTGCTAGGGAATCCCCACATGTAATCAAGCTGGCTAACAGATGTAAATCATTCAGCTGAGGTAAGGAAAACTAAATCTCTGAGCACTAAAACATACTCGGAGGACCCCCGAGCATGCTCGAGAAATCTCAAGTAACGAGTATATTCGCTCATCACTATCCGTTAGTTATTTGTGATGAGGCAGGCAGTTCTATCGACAACACTGACTCAAACTGATGATGTCACTGTCAGAGGTAACATCACCATGCTGTGTCTGAGACAAGTGATTTGCTTTATATCCCATAATGCTCTTTGCTTCTTCATAAGGCTAGCTTCACACACAGGTTCAACATGAGTTTACTACAGGTTGTCCTGACACAAAGTCAGCAGTCTCAAAGACTTCTATTAGGTCGTGCTGAGTTCAGAACAGGACACCTGTAGCTACTCTGTGCATCAAAGTCTATGCTCAAACACAGACATGTAAATCTAGCCTTGCTAATATGCTTGCTCAGGGAAAAGGAGGGGAATGTTGTCTTACATTTGGTAGTTCAGTTTTACTACCAGATGATGGGTGGCTGTGATGACAAAATGTGGCTGCAGGCCACAGTACATGCACAGTTATCAAATTGTACTATTAAGGCTGGTTTTACATTTCAGTGCTTCTGGTACGTGTAGTGACAGTTTTCTCACGTTCCGGAGACACTGACACACATAGACCCATTCAATTGAATGGGTCTATGCACATGTCAGCGTGTTTTGACGGACCGTGTGTCCGTGTGGAAAACACACAGACATGTCAATTTTTACCCGGACACACGACCCACCAAACGTCCCGCACACGGGCACATGGAGAACAGTGTGTACTGTACTCTGTGTGCATGGACAGCACGGGGAAAGCAGCACTACTGTAAGCTGCCATTCACCTGTGCTGCTGAATCTGGCTTTCATCCATTGTTCCCTGCTCTACAGGGAAAATGCCAGCAGATTTTCCAATGCTGAAAAGTTCATTTTAGTTCAGGCCACTAAGGAGCGCAGCTCCAGTGACATCACCGCTAGTCACTGAAGCTCCGCTCCCAGCATTTCATTCATTCACCAGTAGCTTACAGCCGGGAGCGGTCACATTAGCAGCGCTCCCGGTTGTAAACTGTTAATGCCCCTAGATATGGATTACTGCATGGGACTGACTGTATGCCAGACAGGTATGGTATATTGTTGGTTTATTATTTTGACTTTTTTCCAGGAGATCGAGGGCTTTGCTTGGAATGGCAGACTAATAAAGCTGGAAATATGTGTATATTGTTTTATTTCATTAATATACTTTTTTCTTACTGTGTGGTTTTTGATTATACCCTTTAACAACTATAGGATTAGTAATGGATAGGTGTCTTATTGACACCTCTCCATTACTAAGCCAGCTTAAGGTGACATTACCCCATTTGCCACCTCTACAGGGCAAGTGGAAGAAGCGGGCAAAGCTCCAAAATTGGCGCATCTAATAGATGTGCCTTTTCTGGAAAGCTGCAGGCTGCTTTTTTTAGGCTGGGGCCCATATCCATGGCCCCTTACCAGCCTGAGAATAGCAGCCCACACCTGTGAGTTTTGCCAGGTTGGTTGTAAAATAAAGGGGGGACCCCCATGTCGTTTTTTTGTTATCATTCATTCTCCCCGGCTCGCCGTCCGAGCAGGGGAGAACGGATAACAGCCAGCTTCAGCACCATACACAGGGGAACAGCACTTACTGTAGCACTGCTTCCAGGCAGTCGTCCATGTGGTCCTGATGCAGCACACGAGCGGCACACGGTTGCCACACGTGTGCTACATGGATATATCACACGGACACGGATATCTCCGATACCGTGTTTACTGGTACCGGAAATATCAGGACGTGTGAAACCGGCCTAAAATAAGTATGCAAAAACACACATGCACAGTTACATGTCTTTTTTATTCCCTCCCATCGAGATTCAACATTCTTCCCAAATTTGACAAAACTAGAAATACTAGGTCAGCAGAAGTCCAAAAAGCCAGCACCTGCAACATGACACTGTATTGATATGCACCCTTTTTGAGGACGACAGTGGCATTTCAATTCCTAGATTTTGAAAAATGTTATTTTAATTTTTTTTTAAAAAGTGTTACTCCCGTACACAAAAACAAATGCATGAGAAATTAAAAAACTCAGTACTGTTTCTTGTAACAAGCAAGAGGACCTTATGAGAAACTGATATGATTTTTTTTCTGTAAAAGCTATTCTGCTGACTTGATTCTGCTTTCTAATGCATTAAGAATGAGGAAAAAAAGTTTAATTGTAATTCAAATGCATTATCACTAGTGATGAGCCAGTATACTCATTGCTCGGGTTTTCTCGAGCACGCTCGGGTGGTCTCCGAGTATTTGTTAGAGTTCAGAGATTTAGTTTTCATCCCAGCAGTTGAATGATTTACAGCTACTTGCCTGCCTAAGTATATGTGGGGGTTGCCTGGTTGCTAGGGAATCCCCACATGTAATCAAGCTGTCTAGTAGCTGTAAATCATTCAGTTGCTGCGATGTAAACTTAATCTCCGAGCACTAAGAAATACTCGGAGATCACCAAGCGTGAGGTAGTACAGCGAAAATCACGTTTACATATACCTGGGGGGGCTGAAGGATAAATACTTTCCGAAACGCGCGTCGGGTGCGTGAAGGCACAGGATTCAGCCCCCCCAGGTATATGTAAACGTGATTTTCGCTGTACTACCTCACGCTTAGTCAAATGTTTTCGGCAGGCGCCGCCACATTATCTAAATAACCCTGTGGCAGGTCTTTGCACTTGTGCACTTTACACTTTGTGTATTATATATTACTATCAGCTATTAGCTGATTTTGAGCACTTGGTCACCTTATCGTGTGATATGGGCATATTTGTGCAATAATTATTTATTTATTTTTATTTTTTATGCACCTTGAGCGTTGGATATTAAAATCAGTTGTTATCTGTTTTTATGCACTTGGTCACTTTATTTTGCCATATGGGTATATTTGTACACTAATATATATTTTTTTATACATACATAATTTTGCACTATTTGATCTTTTTTATTGCTTTGGCACTGATTAATTTTTTATGTACAGCATAAATTAGAGAAATCCTGGTATTGTGGTGGAGATTCTGTTGGGACATATATACAGCTTTATAATCCTGTTGTTGCGCGAAATTGAATATGTTTTTATACACTTTTTTTTTTTTTATTATGTAATCATTGCCATTCCTAATAATAAAGCTTTATTTTAACATTCCCATGCTTTTATATTTTTTCCGTATTTTGGTCCGTGTGGTATTGCATTGGTGTTAGTTCTTCCTTTGCAGTGGTTTCCACTGCAGCTTTGCACAGCGCACCCTGGTGGTTTATTTCATATTATTTTTTTACATTTATTTTTTTATATATTGAGATATGATGGATTTATGACCAACTGTGGGTATACTGTGATATATATTTAACTGGAGTATTTATAAAATGTTTTAGGGTTTTCCTTTTCTATTACCAAGCCATGAGCTGTGAGTGCTCATTATCCTAAAATCACACTAAAATGGCTGCTACATTCCCTGTTTAGGTTTTCACACAAGCTATAATGGTCCCCTCTGATTGATAGTTGCAAGGCATGAAGAGGAAGACGGCATCAGTGCCAGCGACACCACAAATGTCGAGGCCTTGCTCAAACGCATGGGCTCACTCATCATTGGGGAATGTCCTATAAGCTGTACAAATATTTTTTTTTTAAATAACAAAATTATTTTAAAAAATTACATACCGTATATATTGTACCCATAAATAAATATTGTTATGAAAAAAAAAACAATAAAAGTACACATGTTTGATATCACAACGTCCGGAACGACCCAGCCTATAAAATTGTCCCACTAGTTAGCCTCTTCAGTGAACACAATAAAAATAGATAAAAAAGAGGCAAAACACAATGCTTTATTATCATATTGCTGAACAAAAAGTGGAATAAAAGACGATCAAAAAGACGAATATAAATAAAAATGGTATAACTGAAAATATCATCTTGTCCCTCAAAAATAAGGCACCTTATAGCTCAATCAGCAGAAAAATAAAAAGTCATAGCTCTCAAAATAAAGTAATGCAGTAAGTTTTTATTTTGTAGATGAGCCAAAACATAAAAAACTATATAAATATGTTATTGCTGTTATTGTGCTGACCCGAAGAATAAAGCTGCCTTATTAATTTTACCACATGTGGAACGGCATAAAAAAATTTTTTTCTGAATTGCTGGTTTTTGTTCATTCTCAAAACTCGGAATAGAAAGCGATCAAAAAATGTCATGTGCCCAAAAATGGTACCAATAAAAATGTCAAGTTGTCCCACAAAAAAGAAGCTCTCACATGACAAAGTCTGCAGAAATATGGAAAATTATAGCTCTCAAAATATTGCAATGCAGAATAAAAAGCGTCCTTTAGTGTGTGACAGCAGCCAAACATTAAAAAATATATGTAAATTTAGTATTGTTGGAATCGCACCCACCTGAAGAATAAAGTAATCTAATTACTTATACTGAATGAGGAATGGTGTAAAAAATACAGTACAGACCAAAAGTTTGGACACACCTTCTCATTTAAAGATTTTTCTGTATTCTCATGACTATGAAAATTGAACATTCACACTGAAGGCATCAAAACTATGAATTAACACATGTGGAATTATATACTTAACAAAAAAGTGTGAAACAACTGAAATGATGTCTTATATTCTAGGTTCTTCAAAGTAGCCACCTTTTGCTTTGATGACTGCTTTGCACACTCTTGGCATTCTCTTGATGAGCTTCAAGAGGTAGTCACTGGGAATGGTTTTCCAACAATCTTGAAGGAGTTCCCAGAGATGCTTAGCACTTGTTGGCCCTTTTGCCTTCACTCTGTGGTCCAGCTCACCCCAAACTATCTCGATTGGGTTCAGGCCTGGTGACTGTGGACCCCCTCACTCTCCTTCTTGGTCAAATAGCCCTTACACAGCCTGGAGGTGTGTTTGTGGTCATTGTCCTGTTGAAAAATAAATGATGGTCCAACTAAACGCAAACCGGGTGGAATAGCATTCCGCTGCAAGATGCTGTGGTAGCCATGCTGGTTCATTATGCCTTCAATTTTGAATAAATCCCCAACAGTGTCACCAGCAAAGCACCCCCACACCATCACACCTCCTCCTCCATGCCTCACGGTGGGAACCAGACATGTAGAGTCCATCCGTTTACCTTTTCTGCGTTGCACAAATACACGGTGGTTGAAAACAAAGATCTCAAATTTGGACTCATCAGACCAAAGCACAGATTTCCACTGGTCTAATGTCCATTCCTTGTGTTCTTTAGCCCAAACAAGTCTCTTCTGCTTGTTGCCTGTCCTTAGCAATGGTTTCCTAGCAGCTATTTTACCATGAAGGCCTGCTGCACAAAGTCTCCTCTTAACAGTTGTTGAAGAGATGTGTCTGCTGCTAGAACTCTGTGTGGCATTGACCTGGTCTCTAATCTGAGCTGCTGTTAACCTGCGATTTCTGAGGCTGGTGACTCGGATAAACTTATCCTCAGAAGCAGAGGTGACTCTTGGTCTTCCTTTCCTGGGGCGGCCCTCATGTGAGCCAGTTTCTTTGTAGCGCTTGATGGTTTTTGCCACTGCACTTGGGGACACTTTTAAAGTTTTCCCAATTTTTTGGACTGACTGACCTTCATTTCTTAAAGTAATGATGGCCACTCATTTTTCTTTACTTAGCTGTTTTTTTCTTGCCATAATACAAATTCTAACAGTCTACTCAGTAGGACTATCAGCTGTGTATCCACCAGACTTCTGCACAACACTACTGGTGGTCCCAACCCCGTTTATAAGGCAAGAAATCCCACTTATTAAACCTGACAGGGCACACCTGTGAAGTGAAAACCATTCGGGGTGACTACATCTTGAAGCTCATCAAAAGAATGCCAAGAGTGTGCAAAGCAGTCATCAAAGGAAAAGGTGGCTACTTTGAAGAACCTAGAATATAAGACATAATTTCAGCTGTTTCACACTTTTTTGTTAAGTATATAATTCCACATGTGATAATTCATAGTTTTGATGCCTTCAGTGTGAATCTACAATTTTCATGGTCATGAAAATACAGAAAAATCTTTAAATGATAAGGTGTGTCCAAACTTTTGGTCTGTACTGTATATAAAACCAATTCTTCACCAGCTATTGATTTGTTCCTTCTGCCTCCCAAAGATTGCAGTAAGGTTCGGCTCACATTAATCCTGCGCTCTGTGCTGAGCGCTTACTCCAGGGTTTCCATGTAAATCTCTAGAATACGTGATTCAGACAGAACCCCCAGCGGAAGATTCACTACAATGAGGCAGATGGAAGTACTGTCAACGCTGTCTGCCACCTATGATCCGGCGCTATCCGTCTTTTTAGGCGTGCATAAAAGCGCTGTCCACCCCAGTTTTGTGCAATTCAAAAAGAAGGACAATGCTGAACAAAGGCCAGATAGAGTCCAGAGTAATTCGGCTGCTTCATTATAGGGAACAGATTCCTCAACAGTTTTTTCTGAATCACGTCAAAATAAATGTGCAAAATAAGGGTAAGTTCACACGGGGCGTATTTGCTGCGTTTTTTTCTACAGCAAAAACGGATCATCTTGGCAGGAAATTAGCTGCACCAAAAACGCAGGTTTAGGTGCATTTTTGGTGCATTTTTTTCGGCATTTTTGGTGCGTTTTTTTTTATGCATTTTTTTTCTCTTTGTGCATGCCAATAAAGTTGAGTGCACACAGAGAAAAAAACAACTTCTTGTAGATAGAATTAATAGATAGAATAGGTAGATTGATAGAATAGATCAAATGAATAGATTGATAGAATAAATAGAATGAATAGATAGAATAGATAGAATGAATAGATAGAATGAATAGATAGAATAGATAGAATAGAATGGATAGATAAATAGATGGAATAGATAGAATGAATAGATAGAAAGAATTAATAGATAGAATAGAATAGAGAGAATGAATAGAATAGAATACATACATTACCTGCGGTATCCTCTTCCCCGGCATTTTCCCAAAGTCCAGATGTTACCTCAGGTCAGGCTGTGAGGGAGCGCAAAATAAAAGAATTGCAAGGGAATTTGCCAATGACCTTGATGGCAGACTGTTAAATATACTGCGGGCAGAGGAGCTCGGCTTTGAGGAACAGTGGACAATTCTGAGAGATGCTGCTCTGGAGCATCTCGGATCAGCAGCCAGAAATAATAAAGACTGGTTCGATGAAAACGATGAGGAAATAAAGACAATCCTAGAAGAGAAACATCAGCGGTACAAGGTGTATCAAAATGACTCAACGTCGGTAGCTAAGAAAGGTGCCTTTACAAAACATAAAAAGAAAGGTACAGATCAAGCTACGCGAGATGCAGGATATCTGGTTTAGCAAGAAGGCCGACGAAATTCAGGCCTATGCAGATACCCATGACCAGAAACGCTTCTACAATGCGCTCAAAGCTGTATATGGACCCCAGTCATCAAGCTCTTCATCTCTGCTTAACGCAAATGGAACTAAGCTGCTGACAGAAAAGAAACAAATTCTGGAATGGTGGGCTGAGCACTTTAATAATATTCTTAATCGCCCTGCCGATATCAATGATGAGGCTATTGCTCGCCTGCCCCAGGTAGAAATCAACAAGGAGCTTGATGTTCTTCCAAGTGGAGATGAAGTCAGGAAAGCAGTAAAACAAATTTCTTGTGGAAAAGCACCCGGAAATGATGCTACACCTGCTGAGGTATATAAAGCTGGCGACCCTGCTCTGATGCAAACGGTGACCAAACTATTACAGTATATGTGGAAAAAGGAACAGGTTCCACAACAGATGAAAGATGCCAGCATAATTCACATATGCAAGAGGAAAGGTAATCGCCAATCTTGCGACAACCATCGAGGCATCTCCCTTCTGTCCACTGCAGCCAAGATATTGGCTCATCTCTTGCTCAACTGCCTTTTACATCACCTTGAGCAAGGACTATTACCCGAAAGCCAGTGTGGTTTCCGTGCTAAACGTGGAACAAGAAAAGACAAAGCATCAAAAACAGTTTGAAGTCCAAAATAGTAAATAGAATATAATTCATTGTGATTTAATAATAAACAGATATAAGGCATAGCAGGAAAAAGCCATGCAGCAAAGCAGCACATATACACATAAGGGCGGTTAACAGCACAAAGAGTCAATCATAGAGGTGTAGACAAAAGAATTCCACCAATAGTAGTTCAAGCAGGATTAGTATACATCACAGCCAGCAATGGGCTGCCATCCGAGCATAGGTAGCAGCTCGACAATAGGAAAAGAATCAATCGATGGGGAATTGTTAGTAGACATACCGTTAGTGTAAACTCCAGACACCGCGCCGTTCACTGCCCACCCCTGTGCAATTCTCTTCTAATCCTGGAGTCATGGTCATCTTCGACTATGAAGGACGAACATCATACAAAGTCCACAAACTATTCTAGAAAATCTGTGCACCAGGAGGCAAATATTGCTCTGTCCCTCCCGAGTCTCGCCGTATGGTTAAGAAGTACAGCCACATATGGGGTACGTCTACATTCAACAGAAATTGTGTGACAAATTTTCATGCCATTTTTGTCCATTTTCCCTTGTGAAAATGTAAAATCTGATGCTAAAACTTAATTTTGGTGGTAAAAATGTAATTCATTTTTCTTCACTGCCCAATAGTATAAAATTCTGTGACACACCTGTGGTGTAAATATGATCACTGCACCCATATATGAATTCATTGAGAAGTGTAGTTTGTAAAATATGGTCACCTATGGTTTTTTGCTCTTCTAGTACCTCAGGGGCTCTGCCAATGTGACATGGCACCCTCAAACCAGTCCAGCAAAATCTGAACTCCAATATGGCACTTCTTTCCTTCTGACTTTTGCACTGTACCTCAAAAGTAGTTTTTGAACACATATGGGGTGTTGATATACTCATGTACAACAATTTTTGTGTTCGATTTTGTCCTGTTACCCTTGAGAAAATAAAAATGTTGGAGCTAAAATAACATTTTTGTGGGTGGATTGTTTTCACTGTTTAGGCACATTAGGGGCTCTACAAATGTGACATGAGACACACAGACCATTTCATCAAAGTCTGCCTTCCAAAGCAACACTTTTTCCTTTCTGAGTCCTGCCGTGCGCCCAAGAAGTAGTTTATCCCCACATATGGGGAATCTGAGTTTTCAGAAGAAATTGCACAACAATTTTTGGGGTCAATTTTGTCATTTTACCCTCATGAAAATTTAAAAATTGGGGCTAAAATAACATTTTTGTGGGAAAAATTAGATTTTTTTTTATTTTCCCACCAAGATGCTAGCAACACACCTAGATAAGGTCTTTGATGGGTCTAGTTTCTGAAATGGTGTCACTTATGGGGTTTTCCATTGTTTAGGCACATCAGTGGCTCTACAGACGCAACATGGCATCCACTAATTATTCCAGAAAATTTTGCAATTATAAAGTCAATTGGCACTCTTTCCCTTCCGAGACCTGCTGTTCGCCCAAACAGTAGTTTCCTACACATATTGGATATCGATGTAGTCAGGAAATGAACAACAAATTGTACAGTGCAATTTCTCCTGTTACAATTGTGAAAATGCAAAATTTGGGCTAAAAAACTTATTTGTGGGAAAAATTAGATTTTTTTTATTTTCACAGCTCAACGACTCAGCATTATAAACTTCTGCAAAGCACCTGGGGGTTTAAGGTGATCCCTACACATCTACAGGTGCTTCTCACAGAATTAGAATATCAACAAAAAGTTAATTTATTTCAGTTCTTCAATACAAAAAGTGAAACTCATATATTATATAGAGTCAGTACAAACAGAGTGATCTATTTCAAGTGTTTATTTCTGTTAATGTTGATAATTATGGCTTACAGCCAATGAAAACTCAAAAGTCATTGTCTCAGTAAATTAGAATAATTAACTAAAAACAACTGCAATGGCTTCCTGTGTTTAAAAAGGTCCCTTTGTCTGTTTCAGTGGGCTCAACAAAAAACAAATTTTGGGGTCCATTTTTATCCCAGTAAGGGTGGTTTCACACTTGCGTTTTTGTCTGCAGCAGTTTTTTTCAAAAAAACGCATGCGTTTTTTTTCCCTATATTTAACATTGAAAATGCATGCGTTTTTTGTTGTACGCGTTTGGTCGCGTTTTGAAATGCATGCGTTTTTTTACTGCATGCGTTCATTTTCAGAAATGCAACCTGTAGTATTTTTGAGAGGCGTTTTTTGGACCAAAAAAAACGCATGCGTTTTCATGCGTTTTTTTGTGGTCAAAAAATACATTAGAGTCAATGGGGACGCATGCGTTTTTTTGTGCATGCGTTTTTTTTTCATTAAAAACGCATGCGTTTTTATGTTAAAAAACCAGAAAACACATTAATATGCCACCCCCCAACATAAAAGTGATAAAGGGATCCTAACCCTAACCCTAACCCTAACCCTACCCCTAACCCTAACTATTTCTGTTTATAGTGGGTTTTTTACTTTATTTTGATGATTGGCAGCTGTCATACATTTCTCAGCATGCGTTTAAAAAGTGCAAACGCATGAAAAAACGCATGTAAACGCGTCAAAACGCCGCGTTTTTTTCACCACATGCAAAAACGCATGCGTCAAAAAAACGCAGCGTTTGCACGCGTTTACATGCGTTTTTTCACCATGCGCTTTTTTGCGTTTTTTACCGCAAAAACGCACCCAAAAACGCAAATGTGAAACCACCCTAACCTTGCAGAAATAAAAAAAAATTGGGTCTAATGTAAAATTGTTGTGAAAAAGCTTAAATGTTAATTTTTCCTTCTACATTCCATAAATTCACGTGAAGCACCTGAAAGGTTAATACATTTCTTGAATCTGGTTTTGAACATTTTGAGGGGTGCAGTTTTTAGAATGGTGTCACATTTGGGTATTTTTTGTCATATAGGCCCCTTAAAATGATTTCAAATGTGATGTGGTTCCTAATACAAAATGGTTTTGTAAATTTTGTTGGAAAAATGAGAACTCACTGGTCAAATTTTAACCTTTATAACTTTCTAAGAAAAAAAATGTTGTTTCAAAAATTGTGCTGATGTAAATTAGACATGTGGGAAATGTTATGAGTTAACTATTTTGCGTGACATAACTCTCTGATTTAAGAGCATAAAAATGAAAAAGTTTGAAAATAAAATTTAACGTTTTAAACATTTTTGCCAAATTTCCTTTTATTTCCCAAATAAATGCAAATCATATCAAATAAATTTTACCACTATTATAAAGTACAATATGTCTATGAAGGAAAGCCACCTATGCCAAGCAAGGTATCCATCCACAATGCTTGGCATAGGTGGCTTTCCTTCATAGGATGCTGCTCTTCCCGTGGTTGTTCCTTCCCGGGGAAAGGCCTGGCTATTCACTGCTTGCGTCGAGAAACACGTGATGGTGTCTCCGCAGCTTCTTTACATGCATCTGCATATTTCCCATAAGGGATGGGGGCAGTGTTCTGGAATCACTGCGTTGAGAAACACGTGATGGTGTCTCCGCGATGTTGGATGTTTTGGTCTCCCCGAGGCCAATCATCTGTGCCTTTATAAATAAATAAATCTACACTTTGCCATCTCTTTGCAAGTAGTGTGCAAAAAAAACACTTCCAAAAATGAGAAGAGCATCAAATATTGGACATGGACGTGGCCAAGGTGGTGGTGGTGGTGTAGCTGTTGCTGATGGTGGTGTTGTAGTTGCTGCATGGAGAGGATATGGTTGTTCTGTAGCTTATAGGTGCCCAAATACAACACCTATCTCTGGTGCAAGCAGGTGACAGGATATTATGCGTTATTTCGTAGGCCTGAATACCGCTGCATGAATGATGAGCTCACAATATGTTGAAACGGTGTTAGATTAGATGGCTGACAGTGGCTCCAGTCCCTTCGCAATATCTTCCACGCAGAACACTGCAGAAAGCGCACAGTTGGCACTTGAGGACCATGGTCATTCGGCTTCCACCTCACCCCCTTTCAAATCAGCCAAGCAGTCTGAGCCCCAAATCATGCAACAGTCTCTTCTGCTTTCTGATGACTCTGCTGGCTGGGGTTCCATGGCCCATCCATCTGGCCCTGCCCCAGAAGTGGAAGAGACTGAGTGTTAGGTTGGAGAATGAGTATGTGGGAGTGCTAGTGTGACACCCCAGAGTCCTGGTTGTCACAGTTGCATTGCTTTCCTCACGGGGAGAGTGATATCACACTTGGAAGCGAGGGAAGAACTTCTTTATCAGGTAATCACAAACATACAACATATTCACACTCCAAGCCAGAAGGGGGAGCTCTGATCCATCTTGTAGGTGGCTCCACTATATACAGTATATTCTGGTCTGGAGGGAAAGTGAGTTCAGTGAGTCTGTCAGACAGAGAAGAGAGCAGTCAGAAGGACTGATGGGGCCATGCAGCCACGAGGGTGCTGCAGCTCCTAGAGAAAGAGAAAGATGAACGGATTGTAGAGAGCATGTAGGAGAAGTGAAGCACAGGAGAGTGAGACCTGGGGAGAACAGCTGCGACTGAGCTACGTCCCTGCAGAGTGCAGACACCGGTAGCCGGAAGAACGAGGTTGTTAGGGTCTCCAAGACTCACAACAGAAATTTGCAGGACAGCTGAACTACATGTCACCTGTCCACCCTAATACCTGGAGACACAGTGGCGCATAGAGCCTGGGTAATGATAGAGACCCTGTAAAAAGGCTTGAGCCACCTTTCATATGGGTTAGTGTCCCACCTTTAAGGTCAAACCTCAAATGCACAGAGCAACTTTTTGTGCCCTCCTGCATCGTACACTCCCACGATGGGCCAGACTCCTCAACCTCAGAACACAGGTAGCCTCCATGCTTTGAACAATCATTTTTTCAAAGTAAATATTTCAGTCCCCCTGGACCCTTCACCAACAGAATTGAGGTGGTGTCCCAAAGGGGCTATGACTGACAGTAGCAAGCTTCGCGGTGGACCACCAACTCGATCCAAGATCACACTTCTCTCTTTTTATTGGCAGCTGCAGTACTGCATGCTACTGGATCTAAAATATTGGATCAATGGGGTAGTTGTGAAAACTTGCTCTGTGGGGGAAATTTGTAATCAGCTTCTGTGGGGGGTACTGTGCCCCATGCTCTGTGGGTGAAATTTGAAAGCTGCTTCTGTAGGGATACTCTGCCCCATGCTTTGTGGAATACATTTTTAACTGGACTGGCATTAGCATGCCTCAGTCTCTATGACAACACTGTTAAAATTTTTATGTTATTCATTTACGTCCTATTTTAACCTGATTACTATAGTGACAGAACCCCTTTAAGTAATTTCCCTCTCCACATTTATTTGCAGGGCAGTTGTCCTTCTCTTACCCCCATTTGCTTCCTTTTGTAGCCCCATAGCTCTTACTCAGACCATTTTACATCACTGAAGTTCAGATCCCCGTGGACTCATTTGGGTTCGGGTTCTGGGGTTAAGTTCGGGTCCAGAATCGGAATTTTTAAAAAGTCCGACCGAACCCGGCAAATCCAAACATGTCATGATTAGTGTTGAGCATTCCGATACCGCAAGTATCGGGTATCGGCCGATATTTGCGGTATCGGAATTCCGATACCGAATTCCGATATTTCCTGCATATCAGATACCGGAATCGGAAGTTCCCAGAATTCAAAACTGCACTCAGCAGCCAATGAGGAATGAATGGAAGTGTGGGCACATCCTGTTTAGCATGGTGGGCATGTAAATACTGGCAAGGCTGTGATTGGCTGCTGAAATGATGTCACGATGCACTATAAAAAATGCTGCCGCCATTTTGCGCTCACTCTGCTGTGATTTCAGTTAGGGACAGGACACTGTGTTCTAACTGAGGGCCAGTTGAGATAGCAAATTGCTTCATTGCGCTTTTCCAAGTCTAATTTAGCAAACGCTGTGTGTTCACCTTGCTCTTGCCTTGCAGCGCTGTTTTAACAGCGTTCTGCAAGGTCTCTCTGTGTGAGTGTGTGTGTGTGTGTGCAGCTCACTCTGTAGTCTGTGTGCAGCCATATACCCGGTTGTATTCAGCTCAGGGGGGGTTCACACTGCCTCATACTGTTCTATACATTGTCCATTTTTGCTCATAGTGCAGCCTTCTGCACATTTTTTCTAAAATTTCCTATTAGTGTCTTTCCACCCGTCTCTAGCTAAATTGTGGAAAAACACTACATAGGATAACCTATAGGAGGGTTTTTGGGCCTTGCAGCGCCGTTTACGGCTGTCTGCACGGTCTCCGTGTGAGCGCAGCTCGCCCTGTAGTCTGTGTGCAGCCACAGCCGGTTGTATTCAGCTCAGGGTGCGTCACTGCCTCATACCGTTAAATAACTTGTCCTTTTTTGCAAATAGTGCAGCCTGCTGCAAATTTTTTCTAAAATTTCCTATTAGTGTCTTTCCACCCGTCTCCAGCTAAATTGTGGAAAAACACTACATAGGATAACCTAGAGGAGGGTTTTTGGGCCTTGCAGCGCCGTTTACGGCTGTCTGCACGGTCCCCGTGTGAGTTAAACTCGCTCTGTACCCCGATCTGCAGAAAAAAAAGTAAAGTTCACCAAACACCACTTAACACTTGTGTAGGCCACATTTTATCAATAATAAAGTCTAGTCCACACTTTACAAAATTAGTTTTTCTTACACCTGTTAGGAGGAGCATTTCAGGAATAAGCACACTAAGGCCTTAGTACTTTTCTGCTTATCTTTATCTGTCAACCAAGATGAAGAGGGCAGGGAGTAAGGCACGTGGGCGTGGGCGCGGAGCAGGGAGAGGAGCAGGGAGAAGACGTGGTGATTCTGTGCCTGCTGCGGGCATCGGTGACTCATCATCACTCAGTTTCAGCAGGGAACAGTCCTTCATGCGCAGCTTTGTCGGAGAGCTCCGTGCGTGAAGATCAAATTGAAGCCGTTGTCGGATGGATGGCAGCTAACGCATCGGCATCGACTTCAATTAGTGCCACATCCTCTCAGGCACAGACCACTGGAGAGCAGCCATCTGTCTCTTCACCACCTGCCAAATTGGCCAGGCAGTCAGGGAGCCCAGGACAGGAGCCGTCTCTCTCTACTTCTGTTCTCTGAATCTCTTGGCTTGGAAACAGGGGGCCAGCCAAGCAGCATTGGAGAAATGGAAGAAGAGGCAGTGTGCAGTGATGCCCAAAAGCTTTGTCTCTCTGACTCTGAAGAGGCGGGTGGGCCAGTGCCTCCGGTGACCACAGCACAGTACGCATCTGATGATGAAACTCAGGTGCCGCTTTCTGGTGCGTACTGTGCTGCCGAGACTACCCAGGAGGAGCAGTTGGTGGCAGAGGGTAGTGGAGATGATGAGGTCCTTGACCCATCGTGGCGTGAGGAACAGGAAGGTGGTGGGAGCAGCTCTGAGGAAGAGATTCCCCTAACGGGCCAAAGAGGGAGAGGGAGGGGGAAGACTGCGGAGCCTGTAGCCTCCACTTTGGCACCCGTTAGGAGCCTGTCTCTTCCAAAAGCCAAAAAGGGCGCTCCCAAGACTTGCAGTGCCTGGTCCTTTTTTGACACAGTTGCAGATGACATTTGTTTTGTCAAATGCAAGCTGTGTCATCAGAAAGTCAAAAGAGGTAAAAGTGTCAGCAACCTCAATACCACAAATATGTGGAAACATGTGCGGACCAGGCACGCGGTGGAGTTACAAAAACACACTGAAGACCTAGGCCAACCAACAGCGGCAGCTACCACCTCTTCAGCTCGTGTTGCCTCTTCCTCCAGCTCACACACAGCTGGTTTGGCTTCCTCCCAGGATCGCCATGGAAGAACCTCTGGCACTGTTGTCCAGAGACCTAGTGTAATTCCACCCACAGCACCACGTTCCCAGTCATCCTCACACTCCCAGCCTAGTCTACAGCCATCGGTAGTACAGGCATGGGAGAAAAGGCGGGCATTCTCGGCCAACCACCCCCGAGCACAGGCTCTGAATGCAGGCATTGCCAAACTTCTGTCACTGGAAATGCTCTCATTCAGGCTGGTGTAGACTGACAGCTTCCGTTACTTGATGGCATTGGCAGTCCTACAGTACAAGGTGCCCAGCCGCTTTTACTTCAGCAGGCAAGCTGTCCCTGCCCTGCACAAGAATGTGGAGGGACACATAAAACACGCGCTACTGAACGCCGTCAGTTGCAAGGTCCACCTCACCACCGATGCGTGGACCAGTCAACATGGACAGGGGCGATACCTTTCCCTCACTGCCCATTGGGTTAATGTTGTTGAGCCAGGTACAGATCGTGCGAGTGGCGCTGGACGTGTCCTGCCCACTCCAAGGATTGCAGGAATCCAGTCTGTACGCATTGACTCCTCCTCATACACAAGTTCCTCAGAATCATCGCTGCAGGAGCCGTCACAGTCCACCTCCACATGGACCCATGAACGTTTACCTGTTACGACCGACATGAGCACAGCCGTAGCCAAACGTCAACAGGACGTCTTGAAACTAGTTTCTTTGGGGAATCGAAGCCACACAGCGCAGGAGCTCTGGAATGCCATCAAGCAGGAGAGCGATGTGTGATTTGTGCCAGCGAATCTCCAGCCAGGCATGGTAGTGTGTGACAATGGCCGAAATCTGGTGGCAGCTTTGGCCATTGGCAACCTCACTCACATCTCATGTCTGGCACATGTGCTCAATTTGGTTGTGCAGAGTTTTCTGAGGGACTATCCGGATCTTGATGCACTGCTGCACAAGGTCCGCCTAGAGTGTGCTCACTTGCGGCATTCCAGCTTGGCAAGAACCCGCATTGCTGCTCTGCAGCGCCGATTCCGCCTTCCGGAACACCGCATCATGTGTGACCTACCTACCAGGTGGAATTCCACGTTACATATGTTGGAGCGGTTGTGTGAGCAGCAGCAAGCAGTAATGGAGTACCAGCTGCATCAGGCGCAAAGAAGTCACAGTCAGCGCCGATCAGACTTCACAACCACAGAGTGGGCCACTATGAAGGACGTCTGCCAGGTTTTGCATCCTTTCGATTATTCCACGCGGATGGCAAGTGCAGATGATGCACTAGTCAGCATGACTGTCCCCCTTATATGCCTGCTTCAACAAACACTGCAAGCGTTAAGGGATGATGTTGTGGAAGAGGTGGAGGATGAGGAGTCACCTTTTCCATCAGCTTCTGGAGAGTCAGCGCCACGTGGTTCCTCACAAAGGGGTAGGCAGGGGCCACTTTGTGAGGAGGATGAGGAGGAGTCAATGGAGGAGGAAGAGCTCCGTCCAGAGGATGGAGTTACACAATTGTCCAGTGGTCAGTGTGTACAGCGAGGGTGGGGTGATGACGAGTGGGCAGAGATCATGTCTCAAGCAGGGGACAGCGTTTCTGGGCCAGTTGGCAGTCTGCAGCACATGGTTGATTTCATGCTGCAGTGCCTGAGAAACGACCGTCGCATCGATCACATTCTCAACATGCCTGATTATTGGGTGTTCACCCTCCTCGATCCTCGCTACCGGGACAACGTCCAAAACCTCATCCCAGCATTGACCCGGGAGCGTAAAATGCGGGAGTACCACGACACACTGGTGAATTCCATCATCTTCTCCAGTCCAACTGAGAGGTGTGCTGCTAGTGCTTTACAAAGCAGCTCAGTGTGTCGAGGCAGTGGAGGAGGCTCTGCACAAAGAGGGAGCAGAAGCAGTGCCTCTGCCCAAGGCAAGACCAGTATGGCACAACTGTGGCCACTTTTGTGTGCCCGCCCCAAATGTCTACACCATCACCGGTGGCTCCAGTCAGCAGGAGGCAACGGTTCCGTCAGATGGTGACAGACTACATGTCTTGCCCTCTTACTGTACTCCCAGACGGCTCTTCCCCTTTCAAGTTTTGGGTCTCTAAGCTGGATACATGGCCAGAGCTAAGCCAGTATGCATTGGAGGTGCTGGCTTGCCCTGCGGCTAGTGTCTTATCGGAACGTGTCTTTAGTGCCGCAGGTGGTGTACTAACAGACCTTCGCATGCGACTATCCTCCGATAACGTTGACCGGCTTACTTTTCTGAAAATGAACCAGGCCTGGATCTCGCAGGAATTTGCTACTCCTCTGCCTGATTAAGTAATTGGGTGTCATCCAGGTCTCCTGATGTGTTCATCTTTCTACCACCTGAACTGCTATTCCTGGGCTCCAACACCGCCAGTTGCAGCTCAGAAGTGCAGGCTGCACAGTCAAAACATACGACCCAGTGTTATTGGGTTTCAGTAACGTCAGCTGATCCCCAGCTGTGTAGCCGGCAATGTGTCCTGCGACCACCATGCTGGCAAAACAACCTAAATGTAAGGAAACCTGTCCCCCCCCCCCAGCGTTTGTTACTGAAAGAGCCACCTTGTGCAGCAGTAATGCTGCACAAGGAAAAGGTAGCTCTTTTAGTTTAGCTCCTTGCACACGCAGAACTTAACACTTATAAAATGTGTTCACTGATACCGTTATACCGTCCCGGAGCTGGGACTTTCCTTCGTAATGTGACGCAGCACAGCCGTCATTCCTACCCCCTTGGTGCCGTGCGCTGCCTCCTCAGCATTGTTTTAAGCTGTCACGGACCCTGCGCTGTTCTGTTATCCCTTGGCCATGCCCAATTTGCGCTGCCTATCTTCTGACATAATTTGGTGTCAGGCTGGCTGCGCCTGTGCGGCCGCGCTGCCCGAGATCCCGCCTCGCAGTGTCTTCTGATTGAATCACACTGCGGGCCTGGGAGCCATGGGCATGCGCAGTGCATATCTTCCCCTCAGGCTCTCGCTCATCTCCCTCCGCCTTCTTCGGACTGTGCGCCGTCAGCTGATCCCTAATAGCATGCCACGGCCGTGACGCCGCACAGTCTGAAGAAGAGGGAAGGAGGGGAGTGAGAGTCGAGGTTATGCACTGTGCATGCCCATGGATCCAAGGCCCGCAGTGGGATTACATTAGACGACACTGCGAGGTGGGATCTCGGGCAGCGTGGACAGCCTGACACCTAAATGATGTCAGAAGACAGGCACCGCTAAGTGTGCATGGCCAAGGGATAACATAACAGCGCAGGCTCCGTGACAGCTTAAAACAACACTGATGAGGCAGCGCACGGCACCAAGGGGATAGGAATGACAGCTGTGCTGCGTCCCATTACGAAGGAAATTCCCAACACCGGGACGGTTTTACGGTATCAGGGGACACATTTTAAGTGTTTACTTCTGTGTTTGCAAGTAGCATAATTAAAAGAGCAACCTTTTCCTTTTGCATCCTTAGTGCTGCACAAGATGGCTCTTTCAGCTACAAACGTCTTGGGGGGGGGGTTAAAGGTTCCCTTTCAACTTGCTCCAATCAGGCTTCGGCCTACACTCTGTTCCTCTGCTACTCGTGCTGTCCCTGGGCTCTAACATCGCCAGTTGGTGCCTGGAAGTGCTGTCCGCACAGTCAACAGTCGCTCCTCTGTTATTGGGGTTCAGTAACGTCAGCTGATCCCCAGCTGTGTATCCGGCGACGTGTCATGCGACCGCCACGCTGGCACAACTAAAATGTAAGGGAACCTGTCCCCCCCCCAGGCGTTTGTTACTGAAAGAGCCACCTTGTGCAGCACTAATACTGCACAAGGAAAAGGTCGCTCTTTAAATTATGCTCCTTGGAAACGCTGAACTACACACTCATGTAATGTGTCCCCTCACACTGTCGAACCGTCCCAGAGGTGGGACTTTCCTTTGTAATGTGACGCAGCACAGCCGTCATTCCTACCCCCTTGGCTCCGTGCACCGCCTCCTTAGCATTGTTTGATTCTGTCACGGACCCTGCGCTGTTATGTTATCCCTTGGCCATGCACAGTTTGCGCTGCCCGTCCTCTGACTTCATTTGTTGTCGTCCTGGCTGCGCCTGTGCGTCCACGCTGCCCGAAATCCCACCTCACAGTGTCGTCTAATGTGATCCCACAGTGGGCCTGGTATCCATGGCCATGCGCAGTGCATATACTAGCCTCTCACTCCCCTTCTTCACGCTTCTTCAGACTAGGCGGCGTCAGCTGATCCCTAATAGCATGCCACGGCCGTGACGCCGCACAGACACTGCGAGGTTGGATCTCGGGCAGCTTGGACGCACAGGCACTGCCAGCCTGACACCTAAATGATGTCAGAAGACGGGCACCGCTAAGTGTGCATGGCCAAGGGATAACATTACAGCGCCGACTCCGTGACAGAATCAAACAACGTTGAGGAGGTGGCGCACGGCACCAAGGGGGTTGGAATGACGGCTGTGCTGTGTCACATTACAAAGGAAAGTCCCACCTCCGGGACGGTTTAATGGTGTGAGGGGACACATTATATGAGTGTGTACTTCAGCGTTTGCAAGGAGCATAATTTAAAGAGCCACCATTTTCCATTTGCAGTATTACTGCTGTACAAGATGGCTCTTTCAGCAACAAATGCCTGGGGGGGTTTAAAGATTCCCTTTCAACTTGCTCCACTGCAGGCTTCGGCTTTCACTCTGCTCCCACTGCAGACCCTGGGCTCTAACACCGCCAGTTGTTGCCCAGAAGTGCTAGCTGCACAGAGAAAAACACCCGCCAATGTGTCAGTGGGGTTCAGCAACGCCAGCTGTTCCTCTGCTGTGTAGCCGGCAGCGTGTCCAGCACAAGCCACGCTGGCACAATAACAGACATTTTCCTGCCTCCAGTGCAGGCTTCGGCCTACACTTTGCTCCTCTTTGATTCCCTGGGTTTCAACACTGTCAGTTGTCACCTGGAAGTGTTGTCTACACAGAAAAAACACTCGCTGATGTGTCAGTGGGGTTCCGCACCGCCAGCTGTTCCCCTGCTGTGTAGCCGGCAACGTGTCCTGCAAACGCCACGCAGACACAACAGACCTGAAGCTGCCACCAGTGCAGGCTTCGGCCTACACTCTTCTTCTCTCCTCCTCCTGCTGACCCTGGGCTCTAACACCACCAGTTGTTGCCCGGAAGTGCTAGCTGCACAGAGAAAAACACCCACCAATGTGTCAGTGGGGTTCAGCACTGCCAGCTGTTCCCCTGCTGTGTAGCCGGCAACGTGTCCTACAAATGCCATGCAGGCACCTGAACTGAAATTAAAGGGAACCTGCCCCCCCACCAGGTGTTTCTATGTATAACAGCCACCTTGTACAGCAGTAATGCTGCATTTGTACAAGGTGGCTAACTTTTTCTCCTTGCCCACGTGGAACGCAACACTTACAAAATGTGTCTCATTACAGACCATTACATTGTCCCTGACGTGTGACTTTCCTTTTTAATGACACGCAGCACCCCCTTGGTAGCGCTGCCCGTCTTCTGACATCATTGGTTGGCTGGCTGTGCCTGTGCGTCCGCCCTGCCCGACACAACAACCCTCGTTGTCTGATATATTTTGACTGCGAGGGTGTGATTGATGGCCATGTGCAGTGCATATGTTCGCCTGACTTGACTCATCTCCTTCCGCCTTCTTCAGACTGTGCGGCCTCATGGCCGCGGCATGCGATAAGGGATCAGCGGAGGCCGCCCAGTCTGAAGCAGGTGTAAGGACATGTGCGAGCGGCGAACATATTTACTGCACAAGGCCATGGATCCAAGGCCCGCAGTGTGAGTTTTTAAAAAGACACTGCGGGTCTGAGATTCATGGGCATTGCTAACCGCAACGGTCAACATGAAATGAGGTCAGAAGACGGGCAGCGCTAACAGGGCATTGCCAAGGGATAACACAAGAGCGCAGACTCCTGTACAGCAAATAACGACGCTTATGAGTCTGCGCCCACCACCTAGGTGTAAACTTTGACACCTCTGGTGCGTCTCCTTAGAAAGGCAAGTCAGTCACGCCTCCAATACAGTTTGGCTGTATAATGGGCAAAATTGTGTACGTGTTTCATTCAGCGTGTGCAAGTAGAAAAATTCATAGAGCAACCTTTGACTTGTGCAGCATTAATGCTGCACAAGGTGTGGCTCTTGAACCTTGCAACACCTGAGGGGGGGTTAAAGGTTACCTTTGAAATTGGTTCTACTAGGCTTAGGCCTACACTCTGCTCCTCCTGCAGACCCTGGGCTCTAACTACGCCAGTTGGGGCCCGGAAGTGCTGGCTGCACAGAGAAAAACACCCGCCATTGTGTCAGTGGGGTTCAGCAACGCCAGCTGTTCCCCTGCTGTGTAGCCGGCAACGTGTCCAGCACAAGCCACGCTGGCACAACAGACCAAAAGCTGCCACCAGTGCAGGCTTCAGCCTACACTCTGCTCCTCTTTGATTCCCTGGGTTTCAACACTGTCATTTGTCACCTGGAAGTGTTGTCTACACAGAAAAAACACTCGCTGATGTGTCAGTGGGGTTCCGCAACGCCAGCTGTTCCCCTGCTGTGTAGTCGGCAACGTGTCCAGCACAAGCCACGCTGGCACAACAGAACAAAAGCTGCCACCAGTGCAGGCTTTGGCCTACACTCTGCTCCTCTCCTCCTCCTGCTGACCCTGGGCTCTAACACCGCCAGTTTTTGCCCGGAAGTGCTAGCTGCACAGAGAAAAACACCAGCCAATGTGTCAGTGGGGTTCTGCAACGCCAGCTGTTCCCCTGCTGTGTAGCCGGCAACGTGTCCTGCAAACGCCACGCAGGCACCTGAACTGAAATTAAAGGGACCCTGCCCCCCTAGGTGTTTCTATGTATAACAGCCACCTTGTACAGCAGTAATGCTGCATTTATACAAGGTGGCTGACTTTTTCTCCTTGCCCACGTCGAACTCAACAAACACGTACAAAATGTGTCTCATTAGAGACCATTACAGTGTCCCTGAGGTGTGACTTTCCTTTTTAATGACACGCAGCACCCCCATTGGTAACACTGGCCGTCTTCTGACATCGTTGGTTGGCTGCCTGTGCCTGTGCGTCCGCCCTGCCCGACACAACGCCCCTCGTTGTCTTACTTATTTTGACTGCGAGGGTGTGATTGATGGGCACGAGCAGTGCATATCTTCACCTGTCTTCACTCCCCTCCTTCCGCCTTCTTCAGACTGTGCGGCCTCATGGCCGTGACATGCGAAAAGGGATCAGCTGAGGCCGCCCAGTCTGAAGCAGGTGTAAGGACATGTGTGATCGGCAAACATATTTACTGCACAAGGCCACGAAACCCAGCCCCGCACTGTGACTTTATGAAAAGACACTGTGGGTCTGGGATTCATGGCCATCGTTAACCGCACCAGCCAACATGAAATGAGGTCACAAGATGGGCAGCGCTAACAGGGCATGGCCAAGGGATAACAAGAGCGCAGACTCCTGTACAGCAAATAACAACGCTCAGGAGGCTGCACCCAGCACCAAGGCGTTATTTTTGGACACCTGTGCTGCGTCTCCTTAAAAAGACAAGTCACACCTCCAATACAGTTTTACTGTATAATGGGCAAAATTGTGTACGTCTTTCATTCAGCGTGTGCAATGAGCAAAATTTAAAGAGCAACCTTTCACTTGTGGAGCATTACTGCTGCACAAGGTGTGGCTCTTCTACATTGTAACACCTGAGGGTGGGTTAAAGGTTACCTTTGAAATTTGTTCAATTAGGCTTCGGCCTACACTCTGCTGCTCTCCTCCTCCTGCTGACCCTGGGCTCTAACACCGCCAGTTTTTGCCCGGAAGTGCTAGCTGCACAGAGAAAAACACCAGCCAATGTGTCAGTGGGGTTCCGCAACGCCAGCTGTTCCCCTGCTGTGTAGTCGGCAACGTGTCCAGCACAAGCCACGCTGGCACAACAGAACAAAAGCTGCCACCAGTGCAGGCTTCGGCCTACACTCTGCTCCTCTCCTCCTCCTGCTGACCCTGGGCTCTAACACCGCCAGTTTTTGCCCGGACATGCTAGCTGCACAGAGAAAAACACCAGCCAATGTGTTAGTGGGGTTCAGCACCGCCAGCTGTTCCCCTGCTGTGCAGCTGGCAACGTGTCCTGCAAACGCCACACAGGCACCTGAACTGAAATTAAAGGGACCCTGCCCCCCCTAGGTGTTTCTATGTATAACAGCCACCTTGTACAGCAGTAATGCTGCATTTGTACTAGGTGGCTGACTTTTTCTCCTTGCCCACGTCGAACTCAACAAACACGTACAAAATGTGTCTCATTAGAGACCATTACAGTGTCCCTGAGGTGTGACTTTCCTTTTTAATGACACGCAGCACCCCCATTGGTAACGCTGGTCGTCGTCTAACATCGTTGGTTGGCTGCCTGTGCCAGTGCGTCCGCCCTGCCCTGCCCGACACAACGCCCCTCGTTGTCTTACTTATTTTGACTGCGAGGGTGTGATTGATGGGCACGAGCAGGGCATATCTTCGCCTGTCTTCACTCCCCTCCTTCCGCCTTCTTCAGACTGTGCGGCCTCATGGCCGTGGCATGCGATAAGGGATCAGCGGAGGCCGCCCAGTCTGAAGCAGGTGTAAGGACATGAGTGAGTGGCAAACATATTTACTGCGCAAGGCCACGAATCCCAGCTCCGCAGTGTGACTTTATGAAAAGACACTGCGGGTCTGGGATTCCTGGCCATCGTTAACCAAATCGGTCGACATGAAATGAGGTGAGAAGACAGGCAGCGCTCACAGCGCATGGCCAAGGGATAACATGAGTGCAGACTCCTGTACAGCAAATAACAACGCTCAGGAGGCTGCGCCCAGCACCAAGGCATTATTTTGGACACCTGTGCTGCGTCTCCTTAAAAAGACAAGTCACGCCTCCAATACAGTTTTACTGTATAATGGGCAAAATTGTGACCGTCTTTCATTCAGCGTGTGCAATGAGCAAAATTTAAAGAGCAACCTTTCACTTGTGGAGCATTACTGCTGCACAAGGTGTGGCTCTTCTACATTTTAACACCTGAGGGAGGGTTAAAGGTTACCTTTGAAATTGGTTCTACTAGGCTTCAGCCTACACTCTGCTCCTCCTGCAGACCCTGGGCTCTAACACCGCCAGTTGGTGCCTGGAAGTGCAGGCTGCACAGAGAAAAACACCCGCCATTGGGTTCAGCAACGCCAGCTGTTCCCCCGCTGTGTAGCCGGCAACGTGTCCTGCAAACGCAACGCAGAGACAAAGCTGCCTCCAGTGCAGGCTTCGGCCTACACTCTGCTCCCCCTGCTTACCCTTTGCTCCAACACCGCTAGTTGGGGCTCTAGGAAGACAATCTTGAATAGGCAACGCATCCGGGTTCCAGCACCGTCAGCTGGTTCTCGGCAGTGTCTTTGTCACGGGTACTCCCTCGTGCCAAGCCTGGGTCCAGCACCGTCAGCTGGTTCCGGGTAGTGTCATGGTCACTTAGACGCCTATACGTTGCCCCGTCGTGTTGCGGTCGGGTTAGCCAACTCCATGGTGCCTCCAGTTTAGGAGCTTACTATGTGGGCTGCGAGAATTGGCAATCAAGGCTGGTTCTGTAGTGCCAGTAGGCCAAGCTCCCCCTGTAGGACTTTTGGTGTTCGGTAACTGCGGCAGCCTCACGGCCTAGCTGTTCTCTCCTCTCCTGTGGACCTTCTGGTCCACACCCTGGTTCCAGCACCGTCAGCTGGTTCCGGGCAGAGCCTTTGGCTTAGGTGCCTCCTTCTGGGTATCCGAGTTCCGCCAACGCCAGGCGGTCCTTGGTAGTGCTTTTAAGCGCGGGTACCTACAGCTTTGTAACCGGGTTCCAGCACCGTCAGCTGGTCCTCGATCGTGCCATTGGCTCTTGCACACTTGGGCAACGCATCCGGGTTCCAGTACCATCAGCTGGTTCTCGGCAGTGTCTTTGTCACGGGTACTCCCTCGTGCCCAGCCTGGGTCCAGCACCGTCAGCTGGTTCCGGGTAGTGTCAAGGTCACTTAGACGCCTATATGTTGCCCCGTCGTGTTGCGGTCGGGTTAGCCAACTCCATGGTGCCTCCAGTTTAGGAGCTTCCTATGTGGGCTGCGGGAATTGGCAATCAAGGCTGGTTCTGTAGTGCCAGTAGGCCAAGCTCCCCCTGTAGGACTGTTGGTGTTCGGTAACTGCGGCAGCCTCGCAGCCTAGCTGTTCTCTCCTCTCCTGTGGACTTTCTAGTCCACATCCTGGTTCCAGCACCGTCAGCTGGTTCCGGGCAGAGCCTTTGGCTTAGGTGCCTCCTTCTGGGTATCCGAGTTCCGCCAACGCCAGGCGGTCCTTGGTAGTGCTTTTAAGCGCGGGTACCTACAGCTTTGTAACCGGGTTCCAGCACCGTCAGCTGGTCCTCGATCGTGCCATTGGCTCTTGCACACTTGGGCAACGCATCCGGGTTCCAGTACCGTCAGCTGGTTCTCGGCAGTGTCTTTTGCTCTTGTACCTTCTGCTCCCCATCTTGGTTCCAGTACCGTCAGCTGGTTCCGGGCAGAGCCGTTGGCTTAGGTGCCTCCTTCTGGGTATCCGAGTTCCACCAACGTCAGGTGGTCCTTCGTAGTGCTTTCAGGCACGGGTACCTCCTGCTTAGTAACCGGGTTCCAGTAACGTCAGCTGGTCCTTGGTAGTTCCATTGGCTCTTGGACCTTTGGCTACCCATCCGGGTTCCAGTACCGTCAGCTGGTTCTCGGCAGTGTCTTTTGCTCTTGTACCTTCTGCTCCCCATCCTGGTTCCAGTAACATCAGCTGGTTCCCGGCAGAGCCTTTGGCTTAGGTGCTGCACAAGATGGCTCTTTCAGCTACAAACGTCTTGGGGGGGGTTAAAGGTTCCCTTTCAACTTGCTCCAATCAGACTTCGGCCTACACTCTGTTCCTCTGCTACTCGTGCTGTCCCTGGGCTCTAACATCGCCAGTTGGTGCCTGGAAGTGCTGTCCGCACAGTCAACAGTCGCTCCTCTGTTATTGGGGTTCAGTAACGTCAGCTGATCCCCAGCTGTGTATCCGGCGACGTGTCATGCGACCGCCACGCTGGCACAACTAAAATGTAAGGGAACCTGTCCCCCCCCCCTAGGCGTTTGTTACTGAAAGAGCCACCTTGTGCAGCACTAATACTGCACAAGGAAAAGGTCGCTCTTTAAATTATGCTCCTTGGAAACGCTGAACTACACACTCATGTAATGTGTCCCCTCACACTGTCGAACCGTCCCAGAGGTGGGACTTTCCTTTGTAATGTGACGCAGCACAGCCGTCATTCCTACCCCCTTGGCTCCGTGCACCGCCTCCTTAGCGTTGTTTGATTCTGTCACGGACCCTGCGCTGTTATGTTATCCCTGTTAAACACCCGCCAAATATAACAGAAAGCATGGAAAGTCTACTTCTAAAGCAGATAGATGAAGCTGCAACCCATAATGAGGTCCTGGTTATGGGGGACTTTAACTACCCGGATATTAACTGGGAAACAGAAACCTGTGAAACGCATAAAGGCAACAGGTTTCTGCTAATAACCAAGAAAAATTATCTTTCACAATTGGTGCAGAATCCAACCAGAGGAGCAGCACTTTTAGACCTAATACTATCTAATAGACCTGACAGAATAACAAATCTGCAGGTGGTTGGGCATTTAGGAAATAGCGACCACAATATTGTGCAGTTTCACCTGTCTTTCACTAGGGGGACTTGTCAGGGAGTCACAAAAACATTGAACTTTAGGAAGGCAAAGTTTGAACAGCTTAGAGATGCCCTTAATCTGGTAGACTGGGACAATATCCTCAGAAATGAGAATACAGATAATAAATGGGAAATGTTTAAGAACATCCTAAATAGGCAGTGTAAGCGGTTTATACCTTGTGGGAATAAAAGGACTAGAAATAGGAAAAACCCAATGTGGCTAAACAAAGAAGTAAGACAGGCAATTAACAGTAAAAAGAAAGCATTTGCACTACTAAAGCAGGATGGCACCATTGAAGCTCTAAAAAACTATAGGGAGAAAAATACTTTATCTAAAAAACTAATTAAAGCTGCCAAAAAGGAAACAGAGAAGCACATTGCTAAGGAGAGTAAAACTAATCCCAAACTGTTCTTCAACTATATCAATAGTAAAAGAATAAAAACTGAAAATGTAGGCCCCTTAAAAAATAGTGAGGAAAGAATGGTTGTAGATGACGAGGAAAAAGCTAACATATTAAACACCTTCTTCTCCACGGTATTCACGGTGGAAAATGAAATGCTAGGTGAAATCCCAAGAAACAATGAAAACCCTATATTAAGGGTCACCAATCTAACCCAAGAAGAGCTGCGAAACCGGCTAAATAAGATTAAAATAGATAAATCTCCGGGTCCGGATGGCATACACCCACGAGTACTAAGAGAACTAAGTAATGTAATAGATAAACCATTATTTCTTATTTTTAGGGACTCTATAGCGACAGGGTCTGTTCCGCAGGACTGGCGCATAGCAAATGTGGTGCCAATATTCAAAAAGGGCTCTAAAAGTGAACCTGGAAATTATAGGCCAGTAAGTCTAACCTCTATTGTTGGTAAAATATTTGAAGGGTTTCTGAGGGATGTTATTCTGGATTATCTCAATGAGAATAACTGTTTAACTCCATATCAGCATGGGTTTATGAGAAATCGCTCCTGTCAAACCAATCTAATCAGTTTTTATGAAGAGGTAAGCTATAGACTGGACCACGGTGAGTCATTGGACGTGGTATATCTCGATTTTTCCAAAGCGTTTGATACCGTGCCGCACAAGAGGTTGGTACACAAAATGAGAATGCTTGGTCTGGGGGAAAATGTGTGTAAATGGGTTAGTAACTGGCTTAGTGATAGAAAGCAGAGGGTGGTTATAAATGGTATAGTCTCTAACTGGGTCGCTGTGACCAGTGGGGTACCGCAGGGGTCAGTATTGGGACCTGTTCTCTTCAACATATTCATTAATGATCTGGTAGAAGGTTTACACAGTAAAATATCGATATTTGCAGATGATACAAAACTATGTAAAGCAGTTAATACAAGAGAAGATAGTATTCTGCTACAGATGGATCTGGATAAGTTGGAAACTTGGGCTGAAAGGTGGCAGATGAGGTTTAACAATGATAAATGTAAGGTTATACACATGGGAAGAGGGAATCAATATCACCATTACACACTGAACGGGAAACCACTGGGTAAATCTGACAGGGAGAAGGACTTGGGGATCCTAGTTAATGATAAACTTACCTGGAGCAGCCAGTGCCAGGCAGCAGCTGCCAAGGCAAACAGGATCATGGGGTGCATTAAAAGAGGTCTGGATACACATGATGAGAGCATTATACTGCCTCTGTACAAATCCCTAGTTAGACCGCACATGGAGTACTGTGTCCAGTTTTGGGCACCGGTGCTCAGGAAGGATATAATGGAACTAGAGAGAGTACAAAGGAGGGCAACAAAATTAATAAAGGGGATGGGAGAACTACAATACCCAGATAGATTAGCGAAATTAGGATTATTTAGTCTAGAAAAAAGACGACTGAGGGGCGATCTAATAACCATGTATAAGTATATAAGGGGACAATACAAATATCTCGCTGAGGATCTGTTTATACCAAGGAAGGTGACGGGCACAAGGGGGCATTCTTTGCGTCTGGAGGAGAGAAGGTTTTTCCACCAACATAGAAGAGGATTCTTTACTGTTAGGGCAGTGAGAATCTGGAATTGCTTGCCTGAGGAGGTGGTGATGGCGAACTCAGTCGAGGGGTTCAAGAGAGGCCTGGATGTCTTCCTGGAGCAGAACAATATTGTATCATACAATTATTAGGTTCTGTAGAAGGACGTAGATCTGGGTATTTATTATGATGGAATATAGGCTGAACTGGATGGACAAATGTCTTTTTTCGGCCTTACTAACTATGTTACTATGTTACTATGTAATGTGTCAGTGGGGTTCAGCAACGCCAGCTGTTCCTCTGCTGTGTAGCCGGCAGCGTGTCCAGCACAAGCCACGCTGGCACAATAACAGACATTTTCCTGCCTCCAGTGCAGGCTTCGGCCTACACTTTGCTCCTCTTTGATTCCCTGGGTTTCAACACTGTCAGTTGTCACCTGGAAGTGTTGTCTACACAGAAAAAACACTCCCTGATGTGTCAGTGGGGTTCCGCACCGCCAGCTGTTCCCCTGCTGTGTAGCCGGCAACGTGTCCTGCAAACGCCACGCAGACACAACAGACCTGAAGCTGCCACCAGTGCAGGCTTCGGCCTACACTCTTCTTCTCTCCTCCTCCTGCTGACCCTGGGCTCTAACACCACCAGTTGTTGCCCGGAAGTGCTAGCTGCACAGAGAAAAACACCCGCCAATGTATCAGTGGGGTTCAGCACTGCCAGCTGTTCCCTTGCTGTGTAGCCAGCAACGTGTCCTACAAACGCCATGCAGGCACCTGAACTGAAATTAAAGGGAACCTGCCCCCCCCCACCAGGTGTTTCTATGTATAACAGCCACCTTGTACAGCAGTAATGCTGCATTTGTACAAGGTGGCTAACTTTTTCTCCTTGCCCACGTGGAACGCAACACTTACAAAATGTGTCTCATTACAGACCATTACATTGTCCCTGACATGTGACTTTCCTTTTTAATGACACGCAGCACCCCCCTTGGTAGCGCTGCCCGTCTTCTGACATCATTGGTTGGCTGGCTGTGCCTGTGCGTCCGCCCTGCCCGACACAACGACCCTCGTTGTCTGATATATTTTGACTGTGAGGGTGTGATTGATGGCCATGTGCAGTGCATATGTTCGCCTGACTTGACTCATCTCCTTCCGCCTTCTTCAGACTGTGCGGCCTCATGGCCGTGGCATGCGATAAGGGATCAGCGGAGGCCGCCCAGTCTGAAGCAGGTGTAAGGACATGTGCGAGCGGCGAACATATTTACTGCACAAGGCCATGGATCCAAGGCCCGCAGTGTGAGTTTTTAAAAAGACACTGCGGTTCTGAGATTCATGGGCATCGCTAACCGCAACGGTCAACATGAAATGAGGTCAGAAGACGGGCAGCGCTAACAGGGCATTGCCAAGGGATAACACAAGAGCGCAGACTTCTGTACAGCAAATAACGACGCTTATGAGTCTGCGCCCACCACCTAGGTGTAAACTTTGACACCTCTGGTGCGTCTCCTTAGAAAGGCAAGTCAGTCACGCCTCCAATACAGTTTGGCTGTATAATGGGCAAAATTGTGTATGTGTTTCATTCAGCGTGTGCAAGTAGAAAAATTCATAGAGCAACCTTTGACTTGTGCAGCATTAATGCTGCACAAGGTGTGGCTCTTGAACTTTGCAACACCTGAGGGGGGGTTAAAGGTTACCTTTGAAATTGGTTCTACTAGGCTTAGGCCTACACTCTGCTCCTCCTGCAGACCCTGGGCTCTAACTACGCCAGTTGGGGCCCGGAAGTGCTGGCTGCACAGAGAAAAACACCCGCCATTGTGTCAGTGGGGTTCAGCAACGCCAGCTGTTCCCCTGCTGTGTAGCCGGCAACGTGTCCAGCACAAGCCACGCTGGCACAACAGACCAAAAGCTGCCACCAGTGCAGGCTTCGGCCTACACTCTGCTCCTCTTTGATTCCCTGGGTTTCAACACTGTCATTTGTCACCTGGAAGTGTTGTCTACACAGAAAAAACACTCGCTGATGTGTCAGTGGGGTTCCGCAACGCCAGCTGTTCCCCTGCTGTGTAGTCGGCAACGTGTCCAGCACAAGCCACGCTGGCACAACAGAACAAAAGCTGCCACCAGTGCAGGCTTCGGCCTACACTCTGCTCCTCTCCTCCTCCTGCTGACCCTGGGCTCAAACACCGCTAGTTTTTGCCCGGAAGTGCTAGCTGCACAGAGAAAAACACCAGCCAATGTGTCAGTGGGGTTCTGCAACGCCAGCTGTTCCCCTGCTGTGTAGCCGGCAACGTGTCCTGCAAACGCCACGCAGGCACCTGAACTGAAATTAAAGGGACCCTGCCCCCCCTAGGTGTTTCTATGTATAACAGCCACCTTGTACAGCAGTAATGCTGCATTTGTACAAGGTGGCTGACTTTTTCTCCTTGCCCACGTCGAACTCAACAAACACGTACAAAATGTGTCTCATTAGAGACCATTACAGTGTCCCTGAGGTGTGACTTTCCTTTTTAATGACACGCAGCACCCCCATTGGTAACACTGGCCGTCTTCTGACATCGTTGGTTGGCTGCCTGTGCCTGTGCGTCCGCCCTGCCCGACACAACGCCCCTCGTTGTCTTACTTATTTTGACTGCGAGGGTGTGATTGATGGGCACGAGCAGTGCATATCTTCACCTGTCTTCACTCCCCTCCTTCCGCCTTCTTCAGACTGTGCGGCCTCATGGCCGTGGCATGCGAAAAGGGATCAGCTGAGGCTGCCCAGTCTGAAGCAGGTGTAAGGACATGTGTGATCGGCAAACATATTTACTGCACAAGGCCACGAAACCCAGCCCCGCACTGTGACTTTATGAAAAGACACTGTGGGTCTGGGATTCATGGCCATCGTTAACCGCACCAGCCAACATGAAATGAGGTCACAAGACGGGCAGCGCTAACAGGGCATGGCCAAGGGATAACAAGAGCGCAGACTCCTGTACAGCAAATAACAACGCTCAGGAGGCTGCACCCAGCACCAAGGCGTTATTTTTGGACACCTGTGCTGCGTCTCCTTAAAAAGACAAGTCACACCTCCAATACAGTTTTACTGTATAATGGGCAAAATTGTGTACGTCTTTCATTCAGCGTGTGCAATGAGCAAAATTTAAAGAGCAACCTTTCACTTGTGGAGCATTACTGCTGCACAAGGTGTGGCTCTTCTACATTGTAACACCTGAGGGTGGGTTAAAGGTTACCTTTGAAATTTGTTCAATTAGGCTTCGGCCTACACTCTGCTGCTCTCCTCCTCCTGCTGACCCTGGGCTCTAACACCGCCAGTTTTTGCCCGGAAGTGCTAGCTGCACAGAGAAAAACACCAGCCAATGTGTCAGTGGGGTTCCGCAACGCCAGCTGTTCCCCTGCTGTGTAGTCGGCAACGTGTCCAGCACAAGCCACGCTGGCACAACAGAACAAAAGCTGCCACCAGTGCAGGCTTCGGCCTACACTCTGCTCCTCTCCTCCTCCTGCTGACCCTGGGCTCTAACACCGCCAGTTTTTGCCCGGACATGCTAGCTGCACAGAGAAAAACACCAGCCAATGTGTTAGTGGGGTTCAGCACCGCCAGCTGTTCCCCTGCTGTGCAGCTGGCAACGTGTCCTGCAAACGCCACACAGGCACCTGAACTGAAATTAAAGGGACCCTGCCCCCCCTAGGTGTTTCTATGTATAACAGCCACCTTGTACAGCAGTAATGCTGCATTTGTACTAGGTGGCTGACTTTTTCTCCTTGCCCACGTCGAACTCAACAAACACGTACAAAATGTGTCTCATTAGAGACCATTACAGTGTCCCTGAGGTGTGACTTTCCTTTTTAATGACACGCAGCACCCCCATTGGTAACGCTGGTCGTCGTCTAACATCGTTGGTTGGCTGCCTGTGCCAGTGCGTCCGCCCTGCCCTGCCCGACACAACGCCCCTCGTTGTCTTATTTATTTTGACTGCGAGGGTGTGATTGATGGGCACGAGCAGAGCATATCTTCGCCTGTCTTCACTCCCCTCCTTCCGCCTTCTTCAGACTGTGCGGCCTCATGGCCGTGGCATGCGATAAGGGATCAGCGGAGGCCGCCCAGTCTGAAGCAGGTGTAAGGACATGAGTGAGTGGCAAACATATTTACTGCGCAAGGCCACGAATCCCAGCCCCGCAGTGTGACTTTATGAAAAGACACTGCGGGTCTGGGATTCCTGGCCATCGTTAACCACACCGGTCAACATGAAATGAGGTGAGAAGACAGGCAGCGCTCACAGCGCATGGCCAAGGGATAACATGAGTGCAGACTCCTGTACAGCAAATAACAACGCTCAGGAGGCTGCGCCCAGCACCAAGGCATTATTTTGGACACCTGTGCTGCGTCTCCTTAAAAAGACAAGTCACGCCTCCAATACAGTTTTACTGTATAATGGACAAAATTGTGTACGTCTTTCATTCAGCGTGTGCAATGAGCAAAATTTAAAGAGCAACCTTTCACTTGTGGAGCATTACTGCTGCACAAGGTGTGGCTCTTCTACATTTTAACACCTGAGGGAGGGTTAAAGGTTACCTTTGAAATTGGTTCTACTAGGCTTCAGCCTACACTCTGCTCCTCCTGCAGACCCTGGGCTCTAACACCGCCAGTTGGTGCCTGGAAGTGCAGGCTGCACAGAGAAAAACACCCGCCATTGGGTTCAGCAACGCCAGCTGTTCCCCCGCTGTGTAGCCGGCAACGTGTCCTGCAAACGCAACGCAGAGACAAAGCTGCCTCCAGTGCAGGCTTCGGCCTACACTCTGCTCCCCCTGCTTACCCTTTGCTCCAACACCGCTAGTTGGGGCTCTAGGAAGACAATCTTGAATAGGCAACGCATCCGGGTTCCAGCACCGTCAGCTGGTTCTCGGCAGTGTCTTTGTCACGGGTACTCCCTCGTGCCCAGCCTGGGTCCAGCACCGTCAGCTGGTTCCGGGTAGTGTCATGGTCACTTAGACGCCTATACGTTGCCCCGTCGTGTTGCGGTCGGGTTAGCCAACTCCATGGTGCCTCCAGTTTAGGAGCTTACTATGTGGGCTGCGAGAATTGGCAATCAAGGCTGGTTCTGTAGTGCCAGTAGGCCAAGCTCCCCCTGTAGGACTTTTGGTGTTCGGTAACTGCGGCAGCCTCGCGGCCTAGCTGTTCTCTCCTCTCCTGTGGACCTTCTGGTCCACACCCTGGTTCCAGCACCGTCAGCTGGTTCCGGGCAGAGCCTTTGGCTTAGGTGCCTCCTTCTGGGTATCCGAGTTCCGCCAACGCCAGGCAGTCCTTGGTAGTGCTTTTAAGCGCGGGTACCTACAGCTTTGTAACCGGGTTCCAGCACCGTCAGCTGGTCCTCGATCGTGCCATTGGCTCTTGCACACTTGGGCAACGCATCCGGGTTCCAGTACCATCAGCTGGTTCTCGGTAGTGTCTTTGTCACGGGTACTCCCTCGTGCCCAGCCTGGGTCCAGCACCATCAGCTGGTTCCGGGTAGTGTCAAGGTCACTTAGACGCCTATATGTTGCCCCGTCGTGTTGCGGTCGGGTTAGCCAACTCCATGGTGCCTCCAGTTTAGGAGCTTCCTATGTGGGCTGCGGGAATTGGCAATCAAGGCTGGTTCTGTAGTGCCAGTAGGCCAAGCTCCCCCTGTAGGACTGTTGGTGTTCGGTAACTGCGGCAGCCTCGCAGCCTAGCTGTTCTCTCCTCTCCTGTGGACTTTCTAGTCCACATCCTGGTTCCAGCACCGTCAGCTGGTTCCGGGCAGAGCCTTTGGCTTAGGTGCCTCCTTCTGGGTATCCGAGTTCCGCCAACGCCAGGCGGTCCTTGGTAGTGCTTTTAAGCGCGGGTACCTACAGCTTTGTAACCGGGTTCCAGCACCGTCAGCTGGTCCTCGATCGTGCCATTGGCTCTTGCACACTTGGGCAACGCATCCGGGTTCCAGTACCGTCAGCTGGTTCTCGGCAGTGTCTTTTGCTCTTGTACCTTCTGCTCCCCATCTTGGTTCCAGTACCGTCAGCTGGTTCCGGGCAGAGCCGTTGGCTTAGGTGCCTCCTTCTGGGTATCCGAGTTCCACCAACGTCAGGTGGTCCTTGGTAGTGCTTTCAGGCACGGGCAACCTGCTTAGTAACCGGGTTCCAGTAACGTCAGCTGGTCCTTGGTAGTTCCATTGGCTCTTGGACCTTCGGCTACCCATCCGGGTTCCAGTACCGTCAGCTGGTTCTCGGCAGTGTATTTTGCTCTTGTACCTTCTGCTCCCCATCCTGGTTCCAGTAACATCAGCTGGTTCCGGGCAGAGCCTTTGGCTTAGGTGCCTCCTTCTGGGTATCCGAGTTCCGCCAACGCCAGGCGGTCCTTGGTAGTGCTTTTAAGCGCGGGTACCTACAGCTTTGTAACCGGGTTCCAGCACCGTCAGCTGGTCCTCGGTCGTGCCATTGGCTCTTGCACACTTGGGCAACGCATCCGGGTTCCAGTACCGTCAGCTGGTTCTCGGCAGTGTCTTTGTCACGGGTACTCCCTCGTGCCCAGCCTGGGTCCAGCACCGTCATCTGGTTCCGGGTAGTGTCAAGGTCACTTAGACACCTATATGTTGCCCCGTCGTGTTGCGGTCGGGTTAGCCAACTCCATGGTGCCTCCAGTTTAGGAGCTTCCTATGTGGGCTGCGGGAATTGGCAATCAAGGCTGGTTCTGTAGTGCCAGTAGGCCAAGCTCCCCCTGTAGGACTGTTGGTGTTCGGTAACTGCGGCAGCCTCGCGGCCTAGCTGTTCTCTCCTCTCCTGTGGACCTTCTGGTGCACATCCTGCTTCCAGCACCGTCAGCTGGTTCCGGGCAGAGCCTTTGGCTTAGGTGCCTCCTTCTGGGTATCCGAGTTCCACCAATGTCAGGTGGTTCTTGGTAGTGCTTTCAGGCACGGGTACCTCCTGCTTAGTACCCGGGTTCCAGTAACGTCAGCTGGTCCTCGGTAGTTCCATTGGCTCTTGGACCTTCGGCTACCCATCCGGGTTCCAGTACCGTCAGGTGGTTCTCGGCAGTGTCTTTTGCTCTTGTACCTTCTGCTCCCCATCCTGGTTCCAGTAACGTCAGCTGGTTCCGGGCAGAGCCTTTGGCTTAGGTGCCTCCTTCTGGGTATCCGAGTTCCGCCAACGTCAGGCGGTCCTTGGTAGTGCTTTTTAGCACGGGTACCTCCTGCTTAGTAACCGGGTTCCAGTAACGTCAGCTGGTCCTTGGTAGTTCCATTGGCTCTTTGACCTTCGGGTAGCCATCCGAGTTCCAGTTCCATCAGTCGGTTCTCGGCATTTTCTCAGCCTTCTTGTACCTTCTGCTACATTTCCAAGTTCAAGACCCTAAAGACGACGACCCGGAAGACCACCCCTAAGATGACGACGACACCAGAGACGACAACCACTGAGATGACGACGACCCTGGAGAAGACGACCCTGAAGACCACCCCGATGACGACGACGACGACGACGGCGGAGACGACGACGGCGGAGACGACGACGGCGGAGACGACGACCCTGGAGACGACGACATGGAAGACCGAGAAGCAGAAGAACAAGAGGCTGCAGAACAAAGAGCAGAAGAACATTAAGCATAACACTTAATATCAGAGCAAAAGATATTATCTAAATTATATGCAGAAGAAGACTAAGCAGTGTGTGGGGGTGAGTCCGTTCCTCCTCATGGTGCCCCTGGATAAAGCCTAATGCTGCAGGCCAAACTGAACGCGGACAAATGTAACTTTTGTGACAGGCAGAACGGAAGGTGTAATCTTCAAACTTTTATAGATAACAACTACGGGAATGCCTGTCACAAATGAGAATATGATGAAGAAGTAGAATAGGAAGAATAATAATAGTTGAAGAAAATGAATATGAAGAATGTAATAAAAAAAAATGTAGAAGATGAAGAAGAAGATGAATAAGGTGAAGAAGAAGTTGATGTCAAAGATGCTGATGATGATGAAGATGAAAGTGTGGGAAAAGTAAAAAAAAAAGAAGGGGAAGGGCATGGAATAGTGAAACATCAATATCTGACAAAATAAAAAAAAACTTTACATAGTCAATATCTTTGTAACTCCGAACGTCTTTAAAAAAAAATAAAATTCCTGCTATTCTATTTGATTGGGCTAAACCTCTATGCCTTTAATGTCTCCGCCACCTCCCCAAATACATCCTGCATTATTCTTAGTTGTTTTCCTTCATGTAGAATGAACCTACAAGGAAAGAAAGGGTTTATTTTAATTCCGATATTTTGGTTCCATTGACTTGTATTGGGATCGGGTATCGGTATCGGCGATATCCGATATTTTTGAATATCGGCCGATCCAATCCGATACCGATACTTTCCGATATCGGAAGGTATCGCTCAACACTAGTCATGATGATAAATTGCATTTAAATTTATGAGAATTTAGAGCTCTTAATGATATTTGTGGAAATGTAATGGTGGACACATCTGTATGTCACTCCATTCCTATAATAACCTTTGTCCTGGTAGGGCACGGGTTCGAGGTAAACCATCATGGTAGATTCCAAAAGGCCCTTTTCCTTACCTTTTCCCAACATCTTTTGGAGGACCTAACTCTTACCATAAATATGTCATCTTTTTACCAGGTGTATATGCCGCTGTATATGCCCTGAATTTGGTGTTGATTTTCTTGTTTTCCTCTACCTCTCCATACCAGAGATATTGTCCTACCTTTCCTGTATGCAAATCTAGTTTTCTTAGCCAACTGGGTATGGTGTGTAAGAAAATGTCAACAAACAAGAGTTGAGTGCCACACCCCCATGGCTAAGAAGAATAGATATCTATACAGAGAAAAGGTATTATATCTCAGGAATGGAGAAGCTCAGGAGCAAAAGGAAAACAACTTTGGATTCAGGAGAACAGCGGCTCTTACATTAGTTTTCAAAAAAATTTGATTATGGAAAATGATAGATCTTTAAGAATGTAGCTGAATAAACAAGATGGGAGTTTGTTACGTTCATGGATGACTAAATTCTTTAAGATCTCACCTGATAACTGCTATCATACACGTATCTAAATCTGAGTAGTACTCTTGCCATATTTAGAAAGAGCAAAGCTTAAAATAAACCAAATACATCATTAACATCCCAAATCCTACACCAATGGCTAAAAATAAGCCTTTCCTCTTGTAGCCGACTTCTCACATTGATCTGTGAAATATCACAGTTCCCATAATTAAAGAGTTTACACTACAAATAGTGTCCGTGCGTACTGTAATGAGCGCGTGTGTGCGTCAGTCCATTGAGGTGAGCATATCGGCACGTCTCACGCGTTTATTAGGCTGAGTAGAAATGTGCTAATATATTTCCGCACAGATATAAAGAGGTTCTGATGAGCAGTGCCATTTCCCATTAGCTTAGTTCACGAAGTGCTGACATCACACAGAGCACTCCAGAAAACGTCGCCAAATCAGTCCGAGCAAAGGAAATCACAGTCTCTATTCAGACTTGATTAAAACTTAAGGAATTCAGCATTGGGTGAAGGTTTATTTTTGTCATCAGCACAACATATGGCATTTCTGAACTAGATGCTGCTGACCTACTTTCTACAAGATATTCTAATCTCGTTATCGTTCCCTGAAAAAAAAAATATAAAAGAAAAACAGACAAGTATATTAATAATTTTAGATAGTAACAAAGTTATAAGAACAAAATATGCTAAAAAAAAGTGAAATATCTTGTCTGAGGATTGTGAAAAGTTGGAAAATCTCAATGATACTGTATGACAGTTTTATTTAGGCATTGTATGGCAGTATTGTTTGGACATTGCATGGCAGCATTGTTTGGACATTGTATGACAGCATTGTTTGGACATTGTATGGCAGCATTGTATGGACATTGTATGGCAGCCGTGTTTGGACATTGTATGACAGCATTGTTTGGACATTGTATGGCAGTATTGTTTGGACATTGTATGGCAGCATTGTTTGGACATTGTATGGCAGTATTGCTTGGACATTGTATGGCAGCATTGTTTGGACATTGTATGACAGTATTGCTTGGACATTGTATGGCAGCAGTGTTTGGACATTGTATGGCAGCAGTGTTTGGACATTGTATGGCAGCAGTGTTTGGACATTGTATGGCAGTATTGCTTGGACATTGTATGGCAGCAGTGTTTGGACATTGTATGGCAGCAGTGTTTGGATATTGTATGGCAGTAGTGTTTGGACATTGTATGGCAGCATTGTTTGGACATTGTATGGCAGCATTGTTTGGACATTGTATGGCAGCAGTGTTTGGATATTGTATGGCAGCAGTGTTTGGACATTGTATGGCAGCATTGTTTGGACATTGTATGGCAGCATTGTATGGACATTGTATGGCAGCCGTGTTTGGACATTGTATGGCAGCATTGTTTGGACATTGTATGGCAGCAGTGTTTGGACATTGTATGGCAGCAGTGTTTGGATATTGTATGGCAGCAGTGTTTGGACATTGTATGGCAGCAGTGTTTGGACATTGTATGGCAGCATTGTATGGACATTGTATGGCAGCCGTGTTTGGACATTGTATGGCAGCATTGTTTGGACATTGTATGGCAGCAGTGTTTGGATATTGTATGGCAGCAGTGTTTGGATATTGTATGGCAGCAGTGTTTGGACATTGTATGGCAGCAGTGTTTGGATATTGTATGGCAGCAGTGTTTGGACATTGTATGGCAGCAATGTTTGGACATTGTATGGCAGCATTGTATGGACATTGTATGGCAGCATTGTTTGGACATTGTATGGCAGCAGTGTTTGGATATTGTATGGCAGCAGTGTTTGGACATTGTATGGCAGCAGTGTTTGGACATTGTATGGCAGCATTGTATGGACATTGTATGGCAGCCGTGTTTGGACATTGTATGGCGGCATTGTTTGGACATTGTATGGCAGCCGTGTTTGGACATTGTATGGCAGCATTGTTTGGACATTGTATGGCAGCATTGTATGGACATTGTATGGCAGCCGTGTTTGGACATTGTATGGCAGCATTGTTTGGACATTGTATGGCAGCAGTGTTTGGATATTGTATGGCAGCAGTGTTTGGACATTGTATGGCAGCAGTGTTTGGATATTGTATGGCAGCAGTGTTTGGACATTGTATGGCAGCAGTGTTTGGACATTGTATAACAGCATTGTATGGACATTGTATGGCAGCCGTGTTTGGACATTGTATGGCAGCATTGTTTGGACATTGTATGGCAGCAGTGTTTGGATATTGTATGGCAGCAGTGTTTGGACATTGTATGGCAGCAGTGTTTGGACATTGTATGGCAGCATTGTATAGACATTGTATGGCAGCCGTGTTTGGACATTGTATGGCAGCATTGTTTGGACATTGTATGGCAGCCGTGTTTGGACATTGTATGGCAGCATTGTTTGGACATTGTATGGCAGCATTGTTTGGACATTGTATGGCAGCAGTGTTTGGACATTGTATGGCAGTATTGTTCGGACATTGTATGGCAGTATTGCTTGGACATTGTATGGCAGCATTGTTTGGACATTGTATGGCAGCAGTGTTTGGACATTGTATGGCAGCAGTGTTTGGACATTGTATGGCAGCAGTGTTTGGACATTGTATGGCAGCAGTGTTTGGACATTGTATGGCAGCAGTGTTTGGACATTGTATGGCAGCATTGTTTGGACATTGTATGGCAGCAGTGTTTGGACATTGTAAGGCAGTATTGTTTGGACATTGTATGGCAGCAGTGTTTGGACATTGTATGGCAGCAGTATTTGGACATTGTATGGCAGCAGTGTTTGGACATTGTATGGCAGCAGTGTTTGGACATTGTATGGCAGCAGTGTTTGGACATTGTATGGCAGTATTGCTTGGACATTGTATGGCAGCATTGTTTGGACATTGTATGGTAGTATTCTTTGGACATTGTATGGCAGCAGTGTTTGGACATTGTATGGCAGCAGTGTTTGGACATTGTAAGGCAGTATTATTTGGACATTGTATGGCAGCATTGTTTGGACATTGTATGGTAGTATTGTTTGGACATTATATGGCAGCAGTGTTTGGACATTGTATGGTAGTATTGTTTGGACATTGTATGGCAGCATTGTTTGGACATTGTATGGCAGCATTGTTTGGACATTGTATGGTATTATTGTATGGACATTGTATGGCAGCATTGTTTGGACATTGTATGGTAGTATTGTTTGGACATTGTATGGCTGCAGCGTTTGGACATTGTATGGCAGTATTGCTTGGACATTGTATGGCAGCAGTGTTTGAACATTGTATGGCAGCAGTGTTTGGATATTGTATGGCAGCAGTGTTTGGACATTGTATGGCAGCATTGTTTGGACATTGTATGGTAGTATTGTTTGGACATTATATGGCAGCATTGTTTGGACATTGTATGGTAGTATTGTTTGGACATTGTATGGCAGCATTGTTTGGACATTGTATGGCAGCATTGTTTGGACATTGTATGGTAGTATTGTTTGGACATTGTATGGCAGCATTGTTTGGACATTGTATGGTAGTATTGTTTGGACATTATATGGCAGCAGTGTTTGGACATTGTATGGTAGTATTGTTTGGACATTGTATGGCAGCATTGTTTGGACATTGTATGGCAGCATTGTTTGGACATTGTATGGTAGTATTGTTTGGACATTGTGTGGCAGCATTGTTTGGACGTTGTATGGTAGTATTGTTTGGACATTATATGGCAGCAGTGTTTGGACATTGTATGGTAGTATTTTTTGGACATTGTATGGCAGCATTGTTTGGACATTATATGGCAGCAGTGTTTGGACATTGTATGGTAGTATTGTTTGGACTTTGTATGGCAGCATTGTTTGGACATTGTATGGCAGCATTGTTTGGATATTGTATGGCAGCATTGTTTGGACATTGTATGGCAGCATTGTTTGGACATTGTATGGCAGTATTGCTTGGACATTGTATCGCAGCAGTGTTTGGACATTGTACAGCAGCATTGTTTGGATATTGTATGGCAGCATTATTTGAGTGCTATATGGCACGGTTATTTAAGTATTGTCCTTCTGCATATTTGAGCATTGTATGACAGCATTATTAGAGGATAATATAGCAGTAATATTTTTGTTAAACATCCATATTAGCGCTATCTAATTAGATGGCCCTGGTTATATAGCTTTTCTTCCTTCGAGAGAGGTAATTAGCATGGTTTTTCCCATGTGATATGGCAATAAGACTCCATACATAACTAGTCTTCTTATGCGGAGCCCAATGCTTGGTCGCCGAATGGCAACATTATGTGTGAGATTGGAGAGTTTGAGACAAGTTGGTTGGGGCTATCACATGAAGCCAAGCTTAACTCATCTCTTAGATGGTGGAAGAACTTCCAGCTGCCCTCATACACCAGTAAAGTAATTAATATCAAAATATCAATCTTTGCTAATTATCTTTGCACAGTGTTTATATAATACGGCTGCAGCCTGTCATATCCTGGCATCCACCCTGACATGTTTCTCTTTGTCCGGCATCATCAGGGGTATGAGACTTGTGCTCAGCTTGGTGTCCATCAATGCTGTTTATGACTTCCATTTTGATGCAAAGTATATCATTCTCATTCTGTTCTGTCACTGCACTCAAAGTGTTGTCTCCAATTCTATTGTGACCCTAAATGCATCACGTTATTGTTCCAGCAAATCAGTTCAGTTAGTTAGTCATCAAGGGTTGAACAATGTCAAATATAAAAATGTGGATAACATTTTTTATTTAAATTACTGGGGTTCCTGTTTTATGTGTTGGGTAGTCATTCAGACAAGAAAATTTAAAAGAAAGATTTTTTAATTTTCACTATACATCTAAAAATATTTTTCATTTCCTATCCTATACCATTTATTAGATGTGTTTCCGTTATCCAACACATTAGACGTTCCATACTTTGCAGTTTTAACGATCCTTCTTCTAAATTATTATCATGGTGCAATCCTTTAGCTCTAATTTCACACAAAAAAACCCCACTCCTTCTCTGTAAGGAAGATATTGGCGTTCTTGCTGCCTGAAAGGGTTCATCAACTGCACAGAAAGTTTTATCTCCAATGTCACCATAACCTGTCTGCACCTGATAAGAGTCTCAGATAAAAATATGAATTTCTGCTATCTTCTCTGATTTCACAGCACATTACAAAGGCATCTTCCTTCGTGCAAGGAATCACAGATAATATCCCATCAAATACTTTCATTTCCAAACTTATAGATTTATATTAGAAGATTTCACGCAATTCTACATAAACTGATAGGAAGAAACTCCATCTCTTCCAGCTTCAGACATATTATTTTTTTTAAAGTGTTTTTGAGATGTTTAAAAAAATTGCATGTATTGAATCTCAACCATTGTCAATAATTGATAATTGCCAAAAAACTTAATGGGCAATGAAATGATTCAAAGCATTCTGAATCTAAGGCAACCTGTACATAGTCCCTTGCCGCGCCGTCCGCCTTTACTAACATGTGCCAGAATGGCGGTCTCTCTGCACTGCTGCTCTCTGTACTGATTCCACAGGTTGCATCAGGCCTGCGCTCTACAGAGCGGTAGGCCCAAGGCGGAGCCATGTCATGATGTCATCGCGCCCTGTCAGGCACAATGCGCCAGAGTCCCGGCATGATGATCTCACCGCATCAGACAGCCTGGGACATGCTGCTGTCTGCTGGACTCGCTGGGTTTAGGTGAATGAATAATGTTTATTTTTTTAGTTTAAGATTGTGTCATTATGTTTGTGGCCTATTAAGGGAGCCATAATAACAACATGGGGGCTACTAAGAGGGCCATAATAACAGAGTGGTGCTACTAAGAGCGCCATAATAACAGTGTGTGGGCTACGAAGGAATCCATAAACAGTATGGGTTTACTAAGGGGGCCATAATAACAGTGTGGGAGCTAAGAAGGAGTCTATAAACAATATGGGTTTACTAAGGGGGCCATAATAACAGTGTAGTGCTACTAAGAGGACCATAGTAACAGTGTGGGGGCTATTAAGGGGGCCATAATAGCAGTATGGGTTTACTAAGGGGGCCATAATAACAGTGTGGAAGCTACTAAGAGAGACATCATACAACGTGGGGGCTAATAAGAGGGTCATGGTACAGCATTGGGGATACTAAGGGGCAGTCATGCAGCATGGGGAGCTACTAAAGGTGCCATTATACAGTGTGGGGGCTACTAAGGGGGGCATCATACAGTGTGGGGGCTAGTAAGGGGGCTCTCAAACATAGTGGAGTCTACTAAAGGATCCATCATACCTCATGTAGCTACTAAGTGGGCAATCATACATAGTGGGGGCTACCAAGGGGGCCCTCATACATAGATAGTTACTATGGGGGCAATGATACAGCACAAGGGCTGCTAATGGGCTGTCATTGGACATTGTTTGCAGACTGGTCACGATTCTGGTTGCTCTTGTCTGAACGTGCTCCAGTGTGTACATGTCTATTTTTCAATGTAGTGCCCAGAACTGGCCACAGTATTCCAGATAAGGCCTGACCAAGGAGGAGTAGAGGGGGATAATTACTTCATGTGATCTAGACTCTATCCTTCTGTTAATGCATCCCAGAACTGTGTTTGCCTTTTTTGCTGCTGCATCACACAGTTGACTCATGTGCAGTCTGTGATCTATTAGTACACTTATGTCTTTTTCACTGTGGCTTAGCCCTATTCCTCCCGTTCTGTATAAGCTTTTTTTCATTTTTTTGCCCAGATGTAGAAATTTGCACTTCTCTCTGTTAAAAACCATTCTGATAGTTGCTGCCCAGTTCCAGATTGCTTAGATCTTTATGAATCCTCTTTCTCTTCTCTAGTATTAGCTATCCCTCCTAGCTTTGTGTCATCAGAAAATGTAATCAGTTTACCATCAATTCCTTCATCTAAGTCATTGATAAGGAAGTTGAACAACACAGGGCCCAGGATAGTCTTGAGACATTCTTCCAACTGGATGTGGAGCCATTTATGGCCACTCTGTGGGTCCGATCACTAAGACAGTTATGAATCCACCTAAAAGTTGCCTTGTCCATTCCATAGTTGGTAATTTTTTCAATAAGGATAATATGAGATACCTTGTCAAATGCTTTGCTTAACTCAAGATATACTATATAATATACTGGATTTTACTGTGATCAACCCAGTTAGTGATTCCGCCATAGAAGGAATTTAAGTTAGTCTGACATGACCTATTAATTACAAACCCATGCTGACTCTGGTTAATCACATCATTCTTATCCAGGTACTTACTTACATGTTGTTTAATAATTTGGTATAAAGGTCAGACTCACCGGTCTATAGTCCCCTGGGTCCACCTTCTTCCCCTTTTTGTAGATAGGGACAACATTCCCTCTTCTCCAGTCTTCTTCGACTTATCCTGTTCTTCACGAATTTTCAAAGATTTTGAAGAGTAGTAAATAATTTCCAATGCTATCTCCTTCAGTATCCTAGTGTCATGACTCTGGGCTAGATGACCCAGGCTCCATCCTGGTCAGGTCAGGGTTATTGCTAGCTGCCTCTCTCTGGTTCAGGGGTGGCTATTTAATGCTGATGGTCTTAGGTCAGGTGTCAGTGATACTTCCTTGTACTCGGTTAGTGGTTGCTGACCCAGGTTACTCATCTGTAATCATTGTTCCTCTGTGTGTGTGAGCTTTGTTGTGTATGACCCGGTTCTGTCCCCCGACTTCTGCCTCTGTTTTCTGCTCGGTACTTATCTGTTGTGAATTCTGTGGCTGAATTCACTCCTGTGGTCACAAGTGGTACTGCAGCTTCTGAGCTTCCTCCCTCAGGTGTTCTGGTGAGCTCGTTAACTGCTTCATTACTTAACTCCGCCTGATGCTGCTATCCTTGCTCCTTGTCAATGTTTCAGTGTTGGATCTGAGCTTCTCCTGATTGTTCCTGTGACCTGCTGCTCTGTATAGCTAAGTGCTTTTTGCTTTTTTGTTGCTTTTTTTCTGTCCAGCTTGTCTTTTGTTTTGCTGGAAGCTCTGAGACGCAAAGGGTGTACCGCCGTGCCGTTAGTTCGGCACGGTGGGGTTTTTTTGCCCCCTTTGCGTGGTTTTGCTTTAGGGTTTTTTGTAGACTGCAAAGTTCGCTTTACTGTCCTCGCTCTGTCCTAGAATATCGGGCCCCACTTTGCTGAATCTATTTCATCCCTACGTTTTGTCTTTTCATCTTACTCACAGTCATTATATGTGGGGGGCTGCCTTTTCCTTTGGGGAATTTCTCTGGGGCAAGTCAGGCCTATTTTTCTATCTTCAGGCTAGCTAGTTTCTTAGGCTGTGCCGAGTTGCCTAGGTAGTTGTTAGGCGCAATCCACAGCCGCTTTTAGTTGTGTTTAGGATAGGATCAGGTGTGCAGTCTACAGAGTTTCCACGTCTCAGAGCTCGTTCTTGTATTTTTGGGTATTTGTCAGATCACTGTGTGCGCAATGATCGCTAAGCACACTGTGTTTCTGGATTGCCTTCATAACACCTGTCATTAGCAAACATAACAGTACAAGGAGCCAAACTAATGTTTCTCAATAGAGGGAAAGAAAAAGTTCTGACATCATTTTTTTTTTTTTTTTTTCTGCTCTGTGTTCACTTTTTTTTTTTCCCCTAGACATTTGGGTGATTCTGGACACAGGTGTGGACATGGATATTCAGGGTCTGTGCTCTTCAATGGATAATCTCGTTATAAATGTACAAAAAATTCAAGATACTATTGATCAGAAATCTATGTTAGAACCAAGAATTCCTATTCCTGATTTGTTTTTTGGAGATAGAACTAAGTTTCTAAGTTTCAAAAATAATTGTAAGCTATTTCTGGCCTTGAAACCTCATTCTTCTGGTAATCCTATTCAACAGGTTTTGATTATTATTTCTTTTTTGCGCGGCGACCCTCAAGACTGGGCATTTTCTCTTGCGCCAGGAGACCCTGCATTGAGTAGTGTCGATGCGTTTTTCCTGGCGCTCGGATTGCTGTACGATGAGCCTAATTCAGTGGATCAGGCTGAGAAAAATTTGCTGGCTTTGTGCCAGGGTCAGGATGATATAGAAGTATATTGTCAGAAATTTAGGAAATGGTCAGTACTCACTCAGTGGAATGAATCTGCGCTGGCAGCTTTGTTCAGAAAGGGTCTCTCTGAGGCTCTTAAGGATGTCATGGTGGGATTTCCTATGCCTGCTGGTTTGAATGAGTCTTTGTCTTTGGCCATTCAGATCGGTCGACGCTTGCGCGAGCGTAAATCTATGCACCATTTGGCGGTACTGCCTGAGGTTAAACCTGAGCCTATGCAGTGCGATAGGACTATGACTAGAGTTGAACGGCAGGAATACAGACGTCTGAATGGTCTGTGTTTCTACTGTGGTGATTCCACTCATGCTATTTCTGATTGTCCTAAGCGCACTAAGCGGTCCGCTAGGTCGCCGTCATTGGTACTGTACAGTCCAAATTCCTTCTGTCCATTACCTTGATATGCTCTTTGTCGTCGTTTTCTGTCATGGCGTTTGTGGATTCGGGCGCTGCCCTGAATCTGATGGATTTGGATTATGCTAAACGTTGTGGGTTTTTCTTGGAGCCTTTGCGGTGTCCTATTCCATTGAGAGGAATTGATGCTACACCTTTGGCCAAGAATAAACCTCAATACTGGGCCCAGCTGACCATGTGCATGGCTCCTGCACATCAGGAAGTTATTCGCTTTCTGGTGTTGCATAATCTGCATGATGTGGTCGTGTTGGGGTTGCCATGGCTACAAACCCATAATCCAGTATTGGATTGGAATTCCATGTCGGTATCCAGCTGGGGTTGTCAGGGGGTACATGGTGATGTTCCATTTTTGTCGATTTCGTCATCCACCCCTTCTGAGGTCCCAGAGTTCTTGTCTGATTATCAGGATGTATTTGAAGAGCCCAAGTCCGATGCTCTACCTCCGCATAGGGATTGTGATTGTGCTATCAATTTGATTCCTGGTAGTAAATTCCCTAAAGGTCGATTATTTAATTTATCCGTGCCCGAACACGCCGCTATGCGCAGTTATGTGAAGGAATCCCTGGAGAAGGGACATATTCGCCCATCGTCATCACCACTGGGAGCAGGGTTCTTCTTTGTAGCCAAGAAGGATGGTTCGCTGAGATCGTGTATTGATTACCGCCTTCTTAATAAGATCACTGTTAAATTTCAGTATCCCTTGCCATTGTTATCTGACTTGTTTGCTCGGATTAAGGGGGCTAGTTGGTTCACTAAGATAGATCTTCGTGGTGCGTATAATCTGGTGAGAATCAGGCAAGGAGATGAATGGAAAACTGCATTCAATACGCCCGAGGGTCATTTTGAGTATCTAGTGATGCCGTTCGGACTTGCCAATGCTCCATCTGTGTTTCAGTCTTTTATGCATGACATCTTCCGTGAGTATCTGGATAAATTCCTGATTGTTTACTTGGATGACATTTTGATTTTCTCAGATGATTGGGAGTCTTATGTGAAGCAGGTCAGAATGGTTTTTCAGGTCCTGCGTGCTAACTCTTTGTTTGTGAAGGGATCAAAGTGTCTCTTCGGTGTGCAGAAAGTTTCATTTTTGGGGTTCATCTTTACCCCTTCTACTATCGAGATGGATCCAGTTAAGGTCCAAGCCATCCAGGATTGGATTCAGCCGACATCTCTGAAAAGTCTGCAAAAGTTCCTGGGCTTTGCTAATTTTTATCGTCGCTTCATCTGTAATTTTTCTAGCATTGCCAAACCATTGACCGATTTGACCAAGAAGGGTGCTGATTTGGTTAATTGGTCTTCTGCTGCTGTGGAAGCTTTTCAGGAGTTGAAGCGTCGTTTTTGTTCTGCCCCTGTGTTGTGTCAGCCAGATGTTTCTCTTCCGTTCCAGGTCGAGGTTGATGCTTCTGAGATTGGAGCAGGGGCGGTTTTGTCACAGAGAGGTTCTGATTGCTCAGTGATGAAACCATGTGCTTTCTTTTCCAGGAAGTTTTCGCCCGCTGAGCGTAATTATGATGTGGGCAATCGAGAGTTGCTGGCCATGAAGTGGGCATTCCAGGAGTGGCGTCATTGGCTTGAAGGAGCTAAGCATCGCGTGGTGGTATTGACTGATCATAAGAACTTGACTTATCTCGAGTCTGCCAAGCGCTTGAATCCTAGACAGGCCCGTTGGTCGTTATTTTTTGCCCGCTTCGACTTTGTGAAGGCGGATGCTCTGTCTAGGAGTTTTGTGCCCGACTCTCCGGGTTTATCTGAGCCAGCGGGTATCCTCAAGGAAGGAGTCATTGTGTCTGCCATCTCCCCTGATTTGCGGCGGGTGCTGCAAAAATTTCAGGCGAATAAACCTGATCGTTGTCCAGCAGAGAAACTGTTCGTCCCTGATAGGTGGACTAATAAACTTATCTCTGAACTTCATTGTTCGGTGTTGGCTGGTCATCCTGGAATCTTTGGTACCAGAGAGTTAGTGGCTAGATCCTTCTGGTGGCCATCTCTGTCACGGGATGTACGTACTTTTGTGCAGTCCTGTGGGATTTGTGCTAGGGCTAAGCCCTGCTGTTCTCGTGCCAGTGGGTTGCTTTTGCCCTTGCCGGTCCCAAAGAGGCCTTGGACACATATTTCGATGGATTTCATTTCTGACCTTCCCGTTTCTCAAAAGATGTCAGTCATTTGGGTGGTCTGTGATCGCTTTTCTAAAATGGTCCATCTGGTGCCCTTGGCTAAATTGCCTTCCTCCTCTGATTTGGTACCTTTGTTCTTTCAGCATGTGGTTCGGTTGCATGGCATTCCTGAGAATATTGTTTCTGACAGAGGTTCCCAGTTTGTTTCAAGGTTTTGGCGAGCCTTTTGTGGTAGGATGGGCATTGACCTATCCTTTTCCTCGGCTTTCCATCCTCAGACTAATGGCCAGACCGAACGAACCAATCAGACCTTGGAAACATATCTGAGATGTTTTGTTTCTGCAGACCAGGATGATTGGGTGTCCTTTTTGCCGTTGGCTGAGTTCGCCCTTAATAATCGGGCCAGCTCGGCTACCTTGGTTTCTCCATTTTTTTGCAATTCTGGGTTCCATCCTCGTTTCTCTTCAGGACAGGTTGAGTCTTCGGACTGTCCTGGTGTGGATTCTGTGGTGGATAGGTTGCAGCAGATCTGGACTCAGGTAGTGGACAATTTGATCTTGTCCCAGGAGAAAGCTCAACTTTTCGCTAATCGCAGACGCCGTGTGGGTCCCCGACTTCGTGTTGGGGATCTGGTTTGGTTATCTTCTCGTCATATTCCTATGAAGGTTTCCTCTCCTAAATTTAAACCTCGTTTTATTGGTCCGTATAGGATTTCTGAGGTTCTCAATCCTGTGTCTTTTCGTTTGACCCTCCCAGACTCCTTTTCCATACATAATGTATTCCATAGGTCGTTGTTGCGGAGATACGTGGCACCTATGGTTCCATCTGTTGAGCCTCCTGCCCCGGTTTTGGTGGAGGGGGAATTGGAGTATATTGTGGAGAAGATTTTGGATTCTCGTGTTTCTAGACGGAAACTCCAGTATCTGGTTAAATGGAAGGGTTATGCTCAGGAAGATAATTCCTGGGTTTTTGCCTCTGATGTTCATGCTTCCGATCTTGTTCGTGCCTTTCATGCGGCTCATCCTGGTCGGCCTGGGGGCTCTGGTGAGGGTTCGGTGACCCCTCCTCAAGGGGGGGGGTACTGTTGTGAATTCTGTGGCTGAATTCACTCCTGTGGTCACAAGTGGTACTGCAGCTTCTGAGCTTCCTCCCTCAGGTGTTCTGGTGAGCTCGTTAACTGCTTCATTACTTAACTCCGCCTGATGCTGCTATCCTTGCTCCTTGTCAATGTTTCAGTGTTGGATCTGAGCTTCTCCTGATTGTTCCTGTGACCTGCTGCTCTGTATAGCTAAGTGCTTTTTGCTTTTTTGTTGCTTTTTTTCTGTCCAGCTTGTCTTTTGTTTTGCTGGAAGCTCTGAGACGCAAAGGGTGTACCGCCGTGCCGTTAGTTCGGCACGGTGGGGTTTTTTTTGCCCCCTTTGCGTGGTTTTGCTTTAGGGTTTTTTGTAGACTGCAAAGTTCGCTTTACTGTCCTCGCTCTGTCCTAGAATATCGGGCCCCACTTTGCTGAATCTATTTCATCCCTACGTTTTGTCTTTTCATCTTACTCACAGTCATTATATGTGGGGGGCTGCCTTTTCCTTTGGGGAATTTCTCTGGGGCAAGTCAGGCCGCTTTTAGTTGTGTTTAGGATAGGATCAGGTGTGCAGTCTACAGAGTTTCCACGTCTCAGAGCTCGTTCTTGTATTTTTGGGTATTTGTCAGATCACTGTGTGCGCTCTGATCGCTAAGCACACTGTGTTTCTGGATTGCCTTCATAACACCTGTCATTAGCAAACATAACACTTATCTGTCTTTTCTGGTACTCTGACCCCTTGGCTCGTCTCAGTTTACTCTTCTGTCTTGTCCCTGGTACCTTTCTCTTTTCTGACTCTTGACCATCGACTCCCCACTGACTATGTTATTGTTCTCTGCCCTGAGCTCTGCGCTCTCAGATTATTCCCCATCATCTCGTGCAGTGGCTCCATCCCTCTTCGATCACATAACTGTCTAGTCTCAGGTCCTGGGCTTACTGCGTGTCTTAGTTCCTGTGCGCACTGCGTGTCCTTCAATAGTATATGTTAGAGAAAACAAATATAAAATAGGAATTGAAAAGTTTGCTCTTCTCAGCCTCTTTTTTTACCACTTTATCATTTTCATACTGTAAAAATCCTGTAGAATCTTTGACTTTTATTTTATTTTACTTTTGACATGATACCATGACTAAGACTTAGGTCGAAACGCGTCGATCCTTCCTAATTAGGTACCAGTGCCCGACAATATGTGTCTGTCATTTATTTTAAAAACTTTCCAATAAAAGTTATTTTTTAGCCACCTCCGCTCATTGCTGGATTTTCCCTTTTTGCTCTTTCACGGAATTTGTGGCTGCTCACCTCAATCCATGCAGGGTGTTGGTCGGCATAGGGGAGGAATTACACATTACACACACACTGATAATTCCAGGAAGGGGAATTTATCCTAGTGTGTACCACATTACTACAAACCCAGCAGGGGGCCAGGCATAATGTGGGAAAGCAAAAACTCTATAACTCAGAGGGATGGGGAGAAATGCACTGGTAGAAAGAACTACCCTGTGAACAAAATTCACATTTCTAAAAATTAACCCCACGACACCAGACATGAAGGAGTTAAGGGGAGAGCAAATGTAAAGGAGACAGGGGAGAAACTGCTCGTAGCCCAATTACTCCAGTGTCCCAGCAATCAAGGACCCCTTCCCTATGCGATTTCTGGTCCACAGAACCACTGGGTCCTGAGAAATGGAGTAGCTTGCACCAAGCCTGTTCTGGTAGCCATTTTGGAGCTACAAGGAGACTGTGAACAGTGCACACGAGACACCATTGCTCTGCTCAGTCCATAACTAGAGTCCTAATCTACTCTGGTATTAACATCAGCACTAAAACTGTATTATAATTGTGTTATGTGCAGTGATGGATCACTCTTCTCTATCTGGCATCTGATGGACGAGTCTGGGTTTGGTGAATGCCAGGTTTGGTGAATGTTACCCACCTGACTGAATTGTGCCAGCTGTACAGTCTGGTGGAGGAGGGATAATATTATGGCTTGGGAAATCCTAATTGTAGCTTCCCACTTTGTGGGAACTGTTTAGCAATGTCCTTTTCTGTTATCCATGACTGCTCCCTGATGCACAAAGCAAGGTCCATAAAGGCATGATTTGGGGGAGTTTGGTACGGAAGAGCATAACCAGAGGCCTGACCTCAATCTCATCCAGCACCTTTGGGCCAAACGAGAACAGACACTGAGAACCTGAATCCCAATCACAAATGCACTTCTGGTTGAATGGGCAAAAAGTCCCACAGATCTGTTTGGCCAACTTAGATGGCACAGATCACTGAGCTCAGCAACTGGCTGCAGTTTTCACTTGTACTATATCTGTGACATCACCGCTGCAGCCAATCAACAAAAACCGGTGCAGCAGCATAGAGGCATTATTGAAACAGGAGAGTTTGAGTATGTTCTGAGTTTGCAATTTTCAGGGAGCAAAAAGCCTATACACATAAAAAATGATTACCATTGAACACCTTTAATATTGCTTTCAAATTATAAACACTATATAGTAAGCTCCTTCTACTAGTATCTTCAGGCTGTCATTTTTAAAACTGTATTTATAATAATAATAATTTTCATTTATATAGCACCAACATATTCCGCAGCACTTTACAATTAAGCGGGGACATGTACAGACAATAAATTCAATACAAGTTAAGACAATTTAAACAGTGACATTAGGGGTGAGGTCCGTGCTTGCAAGCTTACAATCTACAATGAAATGGGGGGACACAATAGGTGAAAAGTGCTCGTTATTTCAGGTCTGGCAATTATAATAAATAGGGATTTTCATATAAAGCTGCATGATCCGGTCATCAGCCCGTGTGTTTAAGTGCAATAGTCAAGTATCAAGTGCAGTTATCATGTGCATGGAGGGTGTGGAGACAGATGAATAGTAGGGTGCAGATTCAGAGTAATATTTGGAAGGAGGGAACAGGGAAAAGTTAGTTTACTGAGTAGTTGATGTGGTAGGCTTGTTTGAAGAGATGGGTTTTTAACGTGCGCTTGAATAGGTCGGGGCTAGGTATCAGTCTGATCGTCTGGGGAAGTGCATTCCAGAGAGCTGGCGCAGCACGAGAGAAGTCTTGGAGACGGAGGTGCGAGGTTCGGATTACGGGGGATATTAGTCTTAGGTCATTTGTAGAACGGAGGGCACGTGTAGGGCGATAGACAGAGATGAGAGAGGAGATATAAGGCGGTGCAGAACTGCGGAGAGCTTTGTAGGTGAGAGAGATGAGTTTATACTGGACCCTGTAGCGAATGGGTAGCCAGTGTAATGACTTATGTAAAGACATTTATAGTTTTGTATCAAAGAATGGAGTCCATGTACTATAAAGTCATTTTACAAAATTATTGAGTGTAGAATTTTGGATCTATTTAAAGGGAATCTGCCGGCAGGTTTTTGCTATGTAATATGAGAACAGTATGATGTAGGAGCAGATACTCTGATTCCAGCGATGTGTCACTTTTTGGTGCTTTTGGTGCTCTTTCAATAAAAACAGTGTTTTATGAGCAGAACTTTAAAACACTGCAGGACTAGGTGTCTTGTGCCTCCATGTCAAGTTTTTTTTAATGCAAACCCACCCCCATCGCTGATAAGCAGCTTTCTGTCTATGCACAGTGTACACATAAAGAGGCCAATCAGTGGTGTAGGCGGGGTTATACAAGGCTCAGCATTCAGAGCACTGCCATATCTGGAGAAAACTGTGATCCTATCACAACTGCTGCACACAGTAAGTGATACATCGCCAGAATCAGATTTTCCGCCCCTACATCATGCTGCTCTCAGATTACATAGCAAAACCTACCAACAGATTTCCTTTAAAACATTGAACTTCTGTACAACATACAATATATAATTAAAAAAAAATACTGTTTGAGGAACCAAGATGTGGGAAAGCAGTGTGGCCAACCAATAAAAAATAAAGTTTCTGTTTTTTTCCAATGCAACAAATAATTGGTTCTGATGGGCACAGATTTGTCTGTATTTTTGTCATGATTGTCTGTGCACGGAGATGCACAGATATAAATAAAAATCTCCCTGGATGAGTCACCATGCACTGTGTTTCCAAGGGCGATCTTACTTTTTAATATTAGCACTTGTGTGTGCAGAACAGAATCTATTAAAGCAGAAAGGTACGTTATTATAATATGTTTTATGTCTCACCCCCAGACTGAAATAGATTGAGGATTTTGGAGCACAGACTGCATTCTGTGGAAAATAGGATGTCAGTAGGAAACATAGTTATAGTAAATAAAAATGTTATTAGAAATAAATAAAATAATATAAAGTATTTGCTGAGGACAGAGCGATCAGTCTGGAAGGAGATCTGTATCTGAAAATGCTAAATTGTCAAGAATATTTGGGAACTATGTTGTGACCTCGAAAACTAACACTGTAACAGCCATGTACCCCATTAACACAAGAACTCTAGAATAAGGTGAGCCTATGGATAACTTTTAGAAATAGCTCAGTAAAAACTAACCAGTGAGATTTGCCAACCCGACATCAGGATGCATCCACGCCATTTATGTAGTGTGACAAGGTCAATGGCGCTGTATGTGAGGGGAGATATGGGTCACAAAGGTTACTATCCTGCGTGATGTGAAAGCCATAGGTTTTCCTCCAGCATGAGAGGTGCTGAGAGTAAGTCAGTCGTTCCTAGGGTCTGGCTTTCACGTGAGTAGGCAAGAGATAGGCAGGATGCCTACTCGCCATATCTCCACCTTCAGGGTGTGGCTGCAGAAAGCTACCGGTAAATGTCCAGCCAGTTTTTTTTTCTCTGTCCGTTGTTTGGAGGAAGGAAGCCTTCAGACTGAAGCTCCTGCGCGAGCTTTCGTATGTGTTGCCCCAGAAGGAGGAAGCTGTACTGGGAAGGACTTTCTATGAACTTTTTACTTTCATTTTGAGCCCCAATGACTGTTTTCTGTTACCAGTTTGGACTTTTTGGTTTATGACGCAATAAACCACACAGAAACTTTAACCAAACATGTTCCTGTGTCTACCACAGGGAGCAGCTAAGTGAGTCGACCTTCCACAGAATGTGTCAAACAGAAATCAGTCACAGGAGCGCTGAAGGAAACTCAGACAACATATGTTATTTGCCACAACGCGTTTCGACGGTAACCATCGTCTTCTTCAGGTGGGAGTTTCTTAGTTGAAGAAGACGGTGTTTACCATCGAAACACGTTGTGGCAAACGACATATGTTGTCTGAGTTTCCTTCAGCACTCCTGGGCCTGATTTCTGTTTGACACATGCTCTTATCCTCCTTTGGAGGTATTCAGCTGGAGCTGCGGTGGTGCTCGACAACTCCCTTTTATCTCCCCTTCCCTGGGTCGATTCCTCTGCGCTCCCCTCTGACTGCTTTCACTTATCGACCTTCCACAGTAGGTATACTCTTTTACTTTGGATCATGAGTGGTCTGTTGTGAATTCTGTTATCGAACTCCCTCCTGTGGTCATGAATGGTACTTCGGCGAGTTCTGTCCATGGACTCCCTCTGGTGGCTGTGAGTGGAGCTGCTGGTTCTGAGGTTCCTTCCACAGGTGACCTAGTTTAGTCTTAGGCTGGCTGCTCTATTTAACTCCACTCTGATCGTTACTCCATGCCAGCTGTCAATGTTCTTGTACTGGTTCAGTTCGCTCTTGGATCTTTCTGGTGACCTGTCTACTCCAGTAGAAGCTAAGTCCCTGCTAGTTATTTATTTGTTCATTGTTTCCTTGTCCAGCTTGCTATCATGATTTTGCCTTGCTAGCTGGAAGCTCTGGGATGCAGAGTGGCACCTCCGCACCGTGAGTCGGTGCGGAGGTCTTTTTGCACACTCTGCGTGGTCTTTTTGTAGTTTTTTGTGCTGACCGCAAATATACCTTTCCTATCCTCAGTCTGTTTAGTAAGTCTGGCCTCCCTTTGCTGAAACCTGTTTCATTTCTGTGTTTGTGACTTTCATCTTAACTCACAGTCAATATATGTGGGGGGCTGCCTTTTCCTTTGGGGAATTTCTTTGAGGCAAGGTAGGCTTTATTTTCTATCTCTAGGGCTAGTTAGCTCTTAGGCTGTGAAGAGGCGTCTAGGCAGAGTTAGGTACACTCCACGGCTATTTCTAGTTGTGTGATAGGATTAGGGGTTGCGGTCAGCAGAGCTCCCACTTCCCAGAGCTAGTCCTGTGTGAGTTGAACTATCAGGTCGTTCCGGGTGCTCCTAACCACCAGGTCCATAACAGTACAGCTGGCCCAAAGTATTAATGCATCTCAATAGAGGGATAAGAGAAGTTCTGAGACCATTTTTTTTTCTCTGCAGTGTGTTTTGTCTTTCTTTTCCCCTTAACCTCTGGGTGGTTCAGGACACAGGTGTAGATATGGACATTCAAGGTCTGTCCTCTTGTGTGGATCATCTCACTACAAGGGTACAAAACATTCAAGATTTTGTGGTTCAGAATCCGATGTTAGAGCCTAGAATTCCAATTCCTGATTTGTTTTCTAGGGATACATCTAAGTTCCTGAATTTCAAAAATAATTGTAAACTGTTTCTAGCTTTGAAACCCCGCTCCTCTGGTGACCCCGTCCAACAAGTAAAAATCATTATTTCTTTGTTGTGTGGTGACCCTCAAGACTGGGCATTTTCCCTTGCGCCAGGAGATCCTGCATTGCGTGATGTAGATGCGTTTTTTCTGGCGCTTGGATTGCTTTATGATGAACCAAATTCAGTGGATCAGGCAGAGAAAATCTTGCTGGCTTTGTGTCAGGGTCAGGATGAAGCGGAGGTGTATTGAAAGTGGTCTGTGCTTACTCAGTGGAATGAGTGTGCCCTGGTGGCAATTTTCAGAAAGGGTCTTTCTGAAGCCCTTAAGGATGTCATGGTGGGATTTCCCACGCCTGCTGGTCTGAATGAGTCTATGTCCTTGGCCATTCAGATCGATCGGCGCTTGCGTGAGCGCAAAGCTGTGCACCATTTGGCTGTATTCTCTGAGCATAGGCCTGAGCCTATGCAATGTGATAGGACTTTGACCAGAGCAGAACGGCAAGAACACAGACGTCGGAATGGGCTGTGTTTTTACTGTGGTGATTCCACTCATGCTATCTCTGATTGTCCTAAGCGCACTAAGCGTTTCGCTAGGTCTGCCACCATTGGTACGGTACAGTCTAAATTTCTTTTGTCCGTTACTCTGATTTGCTCTTTGTCGTCCTATTCTGTTATGGCATTTGTGGATTCAGGCGCTGCCCTGAATTTGATGGACTTGGAGTTTGCCAGGCGCTGTGGTTTTTTCTTGGAGCCCTTGCAGTATCCTATTCTATTGAGAGGAATTGATGCTACGCCTTTGGCCAAGAATAAGCCTCAGTACTGAACTCAATTGACCATGTGCATGGCTCCTGCACATCAGGAGGATATTCGCTTTTTGGTGTTGCATAATCTGCATGATGTGGTCGTTTTGGGGTTGCCATGGCTACAGGTCCATAATCCAGTATTGGATTGGAAATCTATGTCTGTGTCCGGCTGGGGTTGTCAGGGGGTACATGGTGATGTTCCATTGCTGTCAATTTCGCCTTCCACTCCTTCTGAAGTCCCTGAGTTTTTGTCAGATTACCGGGATGTATTTGATGAGCCCAAGTCCAGTGCCCTACCTCCTCATAGGGATTGCGATTGTGCTATTAATTTGATTCCTGGTAGTAAGTTTCCTAAGGGCCGACTGTTTAATTTATCTGTGCCAGAGCACGCCGCTATGCGGATTTATGTAAAGGAATCCTTGGAGAAAGGTCATATTCGCCCGTCGTCATCACCGTTGGGAGCAGGGTTCTTTTTTGTGGTCAAGAAGGATGGTTCTTTGAGACCTTGTATTGATTACCGCCTTCTTAATAAGATCACAGTCAAATTTCAGTACCCTTTGCCGCTGCTGTCTGATTTGTTTGCTCGGATTAAGGGGGCTAGTTGGTTCACCAAGATAGATCTTCGAGGGGCGTATAATCTTGTGCGAATTAAACAGGGCGATGAATGGAAAACAGCATTTAATACGCCCGAGGGCCATTTTGAGTACCTGGTTATGCCATTCGGGCTTTCTAATGCTCCATCCGTGTTTCAGTCCTTTATGCATGACATCTTCCGAAAGTACCAGGATAGATTCATGATTGTATATTTGGATGATATTTTGGTCTTTTCGGATGATTGGGAGTCTCATGTGAAGCAGGTCAGAATGGTGTTCCAGGTCCTTCGTGCGAATTCCTTGTTTGTGAAGGGGTCAAAATGTCTCTTTGGAGTTCAGAAGGTTTCATTTTTGGGTTTCATTCTTTCCCCTTCTACTATTGAGATGGACCCTGTTAAAGTTCAGGCCATTTATGATTGGACTCAGCCGACATCTGTGAAGAGCCTGCAGAAGTTCCTGGGCTTTGCTAATTTTTACCGTCGCTTCATCGCTAATTTTTCTAGTGTTGCTAAACGTTGACTGATTTGACCAAGAAAGGTGCTGATGTGGTCAATTGGTCCTCTGCGGCTGTAGAGGCTTTTCAGGAGTTGAAGCGTCGTTTTTCTTCTGCCCCTGTGTTGTGCCAGCCAGATGTTTCGCTCCCGTTTCAGGTCGAGGTTGATGCTTCTGAGATTGGAGCAGGGGCTGTTTTGTCGCAAAGAAGTTCTGATGGCTCGGTGATGAAACCATGTGCCTTCTTTTCTAGAAAATTCTCGCCTGCTGAGCGCAATTATGATGTTGGCAATCGAGAGTTGTTGGCCATGAAGTGGGCATTCGAGGAGTGGCGACATTGGCTTGAAGGAGCCAAGCATCGCGTGGTGGTCTTGACGGATCACAAGAATTTGACTTATCTCGAGTCTGCCAAACGGTTGAATCCTAGACAGGCTAGATGGTCGCTGTTTTTCTCCCGTTTTGATTTTGTGGTTTCGTACCTTCCGGGCTCTAAGAATGTGAAGGCTGATGCCCTGTCAAGGAGTTTTGTGTTATGAAAGGCAATTCAGAATCACAATGGACATGGAGGTCAGAGCACATACAGTGAACTGACAATAACCCAAAATAATAGAACGAGCTCTGAGACGTGGGAACTCTGCAGACCGCAATCCCTAAGCCTATCAAACCACACTAAAGGTAGCCGTGGAGCGCTCCTGACCAGAACCTAGGCGCCTCGTCACAGCCTGAGAAACTAGCTAATCCTGAAGATAGAAAAATAAGCCTACCTTGCCTCAGAGAAATTCCCCAAAGGAAAAGGCAGCCCCCCACATATAATGACTGTGAGTAAGATGAAAACACAAACATAGAGATGAAACAGATTTAGCAAAGTGAGGCCCGACTAGCTGAACAGAACGAGGATAGGGAAGATAACTTTGCGGTCAGCACAAAAACCTACAAAAAACCACGCAGAGGGGACAAAAAGACCCTCCGCACCGACTAACAGTACGGAGGTGGTCCCTCTGCGTCTCAGAGCTTCCAGCAGGCGAGAAAAACCAATAAAGCAAGCTGGACAGAAAAATAGCAACAAAATAACATAAGCAAAACTTAGCTTTGCAGAGCAGCAGGCCACAGGAATGATCCAGGGAAAAAAACAAGTCCCACACTGAAACATTGACAGGAAGCATAGATCAAAGCATCAGGTGGAGTTAAGTAGAGAAGAAGCTAACGAGCTCACCAGATCACCTGAGGGAGGAAACTCAGAAGCTGCAGTACCACTTTCCTCCACAAACGGAAGATCCCAGAGAGAATCAGCCGAAGTACCACTTGTGACCACAGGAGTGAACTCTGCCACAGAATTCACAACAGTTTTGTGCCTGACTCTCCGGGTGTTCCTGAGCCGGCGGGTATTCTCAAAGAGGGGGTAATTTTGTCTGCCATCTCCCCTGATTTGCGGCGGGTGCTGCAGAAGTTTCAGGCTGATAGACCTGACCGTTGTCCAGCGGAGAAACTGTTTGTCCCTGATAGATGGACTAGTAGAGTTATCTCTGAGGTTCATTGTTCGGTGTTGGCTGGTCATCCTGGAATCTTTGGTACCAGAGATTTGGTGGCTAGATCCTTTTGGTGGCCTTCTTTGTCATGGGATGTGCGTTCTTTTGTGCAGTCCTGTGGGACTTGTGCTCGGGCTAAGCCCTGCTGTTCTCGTGCCAGTGGGTTGCTTTTGCCCTTGCCGGTCCCGAAGAGGCCCTGGACGCATATTTCCATGGATTTTATTTCAGATCTCCCTGTTTCTCAAAGGATGTCGGTCATTTGGGTGGTTTGTGATCGCTTCTCTAAGATGGTCCATTTGGTACCCTTGTCTAAATTGTCTTCCTCCTCTGATTTGGTGCCATTGTTTTTCCAGCATGTGGTTCGTTTGCATGGCATTCCGGAGAACATCGTCTCGGACAGAGGTTCCCAGTTTGTTTCGAGGTTTTGGCGGTCCTTTTGTGCTAAGATGGGCATTGATTTGTCTTTTTCTTCGGCTTTCCATCCTCAGACAAATGGCCAAACCGAACGAACTAATCAGACTTTGGAAACATATCTGAGATGCATTGTTTCTGCTGATCAGGATGATTGGGTGTCCTTCTTGCCTTTGGCTGAGTTCGCCCTTAATAATCGGGCCAGCTCGGCTACTTTGGTTTCGCCTTTTTTCTGTAATTCTGATTTCCATCCTCGTTTCTCTTCAGGGCAGGTTGAGCCTTCGGACTGTCTTGGTGTGGATACTGTGGTGGACAGGTTGCAGCAGATTTTGACTCATGTGGTGGACAATTTGACATTGTCCCAGGAGAAGGCTCATTGTTTCGCTAACCGCCGGCGCTGTGTTGGTCCCCGACTTCGTGTTGGGGATTTGGTTTGGTTGTCGTCTCGTTATGTTCCTATGAAGGTTTCCTCTCCTAAGTTTAAGCCTCGTTTCATTGGTCCGTATAAGATTTCTGAAGTTCTCAATCCTGTGTCATTTCGTTTGGCCCTTCCAGCTTCTTTTGCCATCCATAATGTGTTCCATAGGTCGTTATTGCGGAGATACGTGGCGCCTATGGTTCCCTCCGTTGACCCTCCTGCCCCGGTGTTGGTCGAGGGGGAGTTGGAGTATGTGGTGGAGAAGATTTTAGATTCTCGTATTTCGAGACGGAAACTCCAGTACCTGGTCAAGTGGAAGTGTTATGGTCAGGAAGATAATTTCTGGGTTGTTGCCTCTGATGTTCATGCTGCCGATCTGGTTCGTGCCTTTCATTTGGCTCGTCCTGATCGGCCTGGGGGTTCTGGTGAGGGTTCGGTGACCCCTCCTCAAGGGGGGGTACTGTTGTGAATTCTGTTATCGAACTCCCTCCTGTGGTCATGAATGGTACTTCGGCGAGTTCTGTCCATGGACTCCCTCTGGTGGCTGTGAGTGGAGCTGCTGGTTCTGAGGTTCCTTCCACAGGTGACCTAGTTTAGTCTTAGGCTGGCTGCTCTATTTAACTCCACTCTGATCGTTACTGCATGCCAGCTGTCAATGTTCTTGTACTGGTTCAGTTCGCTCTTGGATCTTTCTGGTGACCTGTCTACTCCAGCAGAAGCTAAGTCCCTGCTAGTTATTTATTTGTTCATTGTTTCCTTGTCCAGCTTGCTATCATGATTTTGCCTTGCTAGCTGGAAGCTCTGGGATGCAGAGTGGCACCTCCGCACCGTGAGTCGGTGCGGAGGTCTTTTTGCACACTCTGCGTGGTCTTTTTGTAGTTTTTTGTGCTGACCGCAAAGATACCTTTCCTATCCTCAGTCTGTTTAGTAAGTCTGGCCTCCCTTTGCTGAAACCTGTTTCATTTCTGTGTTTGTGACTTTCATCTTAACTCACAGTCAATATATGTGGGGGGCTGCCTTTTCCTTTGGGGAATTTCTCTGAGGCAAGGTAGGCTTTATTTTCTATCTCTAGGGCTAGTTAGCTCTTAGGCTGTGAAGAGGCGTCTAGGCAGAGTTAGGTACGCTCCACGGCTATTTCTAGTTGTGTGATAGGATTAGGGGTTGCGGTCAGCAGAGCTCCCACTTCCCAGAGCTAGTCCTGTGTGAGTTTAACTATCAGGTCGTTCCGGGTGCTCCTAACCACCAGGTCCATAACAGTGGTCACGCTGTGCAAAAAGCCCAGCTGCTACTACTGAAGTTCAAAATTATTCAACCACTTCATGACAAGTGACACTGTTTAGTACTTAGTAGAGGAGAGATATATATCTTGGTACCGTGTTAGCCAGTAGATAGAAAAATATTTAGAATTGAGAGTCCTCAGTGGTTGATAACTTTCAATGGCTAACTGGAAAGATGGTAACAAACTGCAAGCTTTCAAGACTACTCAGGTCTCTTCATCAGGCAGGCTGAGGAAGATTAGCATCGAAACGCGTGTCAAGGGGCACACTGGACTGTTTTTTGAACTTCAGTTATGACTGCCCCTAGCTCTTATCCTCTCATACTATATTCTTTATGCAGATGATTTTTTTTTACGCTATGGTGTGCACTCTTTGTTCCTGATTTCCTCTTTGTCTTGCTTATTTATCTTTTACAATACACTTGTGAGCTATTATGCCTAAAAACGAGTTAGGCTGCCGTCACACTAGCAGTATGTGGTCAGTATTTTACATCAGTATTTGTGAGCTAAAGCCAGGATTGGGTGATAAATGCAGAAGTGGTGACGTGTTTCTATTATACTTTTCCTCTGATTGTTCCACTCCTGGTTTTGGCTTACAAATACTGATGTAAAATACTGACCATATACTGCTAGTGTGACGGCAGCCTTAATCAAGAACAAATTTCAACAGTGTCTGGAGTCTTTTACTCATTCTTTTGAGTCTTATAATTTATCATATAGCGCAATTATTCTTGCACTATGCACTTTATTCATTAATGAGTGCTATTTTTGGAATTTCCTTTTTATATATTTCTTAAAGGCACAGACTGTTTTTGAATTAGATTTTTGATATTTACTTTCCCCGGACACAGGTGTCAATAATTTGTCCAGTTTTTTGCTTTTTCCATTTCTCTATGGTTCATCTTCATCACCAACAACTTTTTATGAATTGGTTTTTAATTGTGAGTTTAAATAAAGATCATGTTATTTTATGATTCATGTCTGGAGGACTTTTGTTCTTTCATATTTGACTCAATTAATCAGTCAGACTCTAACCTCTACAACATGGGCAAGAACAAAGAGCTTTATAAGGATGTCAGGAACAAGATCATAGACCTGCACAAAGCTGGAATGGGCTACAAAACTATAAGTAAGACACTGGGTGAGAAGGAGACAACTGTTGGTGCAATAGTAAGAAAATAGAAATACAAAATGACTGTTAATTGACGTTGATCTTGGGCACCATGCAAAATCTCGCCTCATGGGGTATCCTTGATCATGAGGAAGGTGAGAGATAAGCCTAAAACTACAAGGGGGAATTTATTAAGGATCTCAAGGCAGCTGGGACCACAGTCACCAAGAAAACCACGGCTAACACACTACGCTGTAAAGGCTTAAAATCCTGCAATGCCGGCAAGGTCTCCCTACTCTAGAAGGCACATGTGCAGGCCGGTCTGAAGTTTGCCAATGAACACCTGGATGATTCTGTGAGTGATTGGGAGAAGGTGCTGTGGCCAGATTAGGCAAAAATTGAGGTCTTTGGCATTAACTCAACACGCCATGTTTGGAGAAAGAGAAATGATGCCTATGACCCAAAGAACACTGTCCCCAGTGTCAAGCATGGAGGTGGAAACATTATGTTTTTGGGGGTGTTTCTCTGCTAAGGGCACAGGACTACTTCACCACATCAAGAATGGGAGAATGGATGGAGCCATGTACCGTAAAATCTTGAGTGACAAACTCCCTCCCTTCGCCAGGACATTAAAAATGGGTCATGGCTGGGTCTTCCAGCAAGACAATGACCCAAAACACATAGCCACAGCAACAAAGGAGTGGCTCAAAAAGAAGCACATTAAGGTCATGGAGTGGCTTAGCCGGTTTCCAGACCTTAATCCCATAGAAAACTTATAGAGGGAGTTAAAACTACAAGTTGCCAAGCAAAATCTTAATGATTTAGAGATGATCTGCAAACGTCTGACTGCTGTGCTTGCCAACAAGGGTTTTGCCACCAAGTATTAAGTCTTGTTTGCCAGAATGATCAAATACTTATTTCTCGCTGCAAAATGCAAATCAATTTACATAAATTTATACAATGTTATTTTCTGGAATTTATTTTTGATTTTCTATCTCTCAATGTTATAATTAACTGACCCTTAAAATTATAGACTGTTCATGTATTTGTCAGTGGACAAACTTACAAAATCAGCAAGGGATCAAATACTTATTTCCCCCACTGTATATATTTCTTTTACGTCCAAATGAAAAATTCTCACCATCACCAATTACCTTCCGTTTACACCTAGCCATATAAGTTGAGGTCACGTGGACATTAACAAAGGTTGTGTTGGCATTACATAGCCCAAAGCGGGTTCAATACAATTTAAAAAATGATTGACAAGAAGATTTGAACAGTGCAGATCGAGGATAGGATGTCACAAACGTTTTCATCTCGTTTCTATTTAGGCTACCAATATAAATGAGAAAAGGGTTTTGCAGATCTTTTTACTGATGATTGACCAAATGCAATAGAAGAGTGAGCCCACTTTAAGACCTTCTGATAAATTGCTTTAGATATGAGACAACATCCTTAGATAGATAATTACTAGAAAGAGAAAAAGAAGAAAAAATACATTCAGGCTCATTTACATGTGAAGGAAGTTCTACTGAGGTATCACATGGATCAAGGACCTGTAAAGGTAATCATCACTGTGTTTTTTCCAGGATGTATGATAGGCGAGGAGGATGAAGATAAACCACAATAAGAAAAATGTCCATCGAGATCGACAGTGGTTAAGCCTATGGGCTGACTGACGATACTGCATATTTTTAGGTGAATATGGATGATCATTGGGAATTTAGCTTTTTTAAGTATCATCGTTCCTCAGGAGCTAATTTTTATGATAGTTTTCTATCACCAATGGAGTAATTCTGTTCTGAGGGAGAAAATATCCTGAAGAAAAAACCTGCAGAGTTAATTTCTAAATGCTGAAAAATTTTGTGAGAAAACTGCTCCTACTGCTCCTTGTATCTTATTTCAAGAACGTCAACTTCTTGTATTTCATTGGTTAGACACACAACCTCCATCTATGGTAGAACTACAATGAAGGAGAAATAATAAAATCTGGTTGGAAAGCGGAGTCTATCATAAACATAACTCTGTTTACAAATTTCAAAAGATATGGAGTCCTTGGTTGGATACTCCAGGGATGCCCACACATCTTCTAATTAGAGATAGAATATTTATGAAACAATCCCTTAATTGTTAGTTCTCTTTTTTTCCTTCTCCCACTTTCTACAAATTTTATACTCCGTTATTCTAGAACTGATCTGAAAATGAAAATGGTCCTCACTGGAATATTGGGATTTGAGTTTAGGGTGGGTTAGGGTATTTAAGTTGAGTTCCCATCACATGAAAACAAGGTCCAATACTGTGCATACCTGTGGCTTCACTCTCTGCACTGTCAGGGTCCCCTTTGCTCTGCTGTAGGCTCCCTTTAGATGGTTTTCCACAGATTGAGACACAGTCCTTTTCAACTTTCAAATAAACAACTATTCTCTTTATGCAGCACATCCATATTCTTCACAGCATTTACAACAGGATTCACATTACACATTTCTTCTTCTTTCCCTGCACTTTCTTTCCTGTCATATAGCACACACCTGGGTCGGACCGTACCGCATGGTTCCTCAACATTCTCCCAATTCAGCTCTGCTATGGTTAGACCTTCCTTAGTCTGTTTCGCACCAGACAAGAGAATATCTGCCTTCGAAGTCAGTTGCCACTTGTCGAGCGACCTGGCCATCTGTACTGTACTTTGCGGTGACTCAGTGTACTCCTGGTCCACTCACTGTATCTGAGAGCTCCCTCAGCCATTTCATGCCGGTACTGAGGGCATCTGCCCAAGCTATAAGCTGCCACATCATAGAACTACCTGTGTCCCCGTCCTGTCACGATTTTCCTTTTCTGCTGCTGGACTGGCCTACTGCTGATCAGGCCTGGTGCTGTGGATGGCTGGACTTCTCCCTTGGTGAACATTGCATGAGCCTGGGCACTTAAGCCCGTGCAGGTGGTTTGGGCATCCTGGTTCGACTGACTCAAATCAGGAAATGCCCCCAATCTTAACTGCAGCTGACCCCTCCTATGTTTAACTGATTTCTAACTGGTTTGACTGTACTATATTACTTCTACTATAATGCCCCATCTAGTGGGCAGAAACGAGTACTACGCTTTCCCTATTTAACAGGTACACACAATACCAAATATATACATTACATTATGCTCATAGCAGCATTGTTAAATATTCACAGTAGGAGAAAGCAACATACACATTGTTAGGGGTTGAGTTCCTGCCTCTGCACAGGGGGAATCTCGAGCCATCTCCCCTGTGGTCTCCCATTCTTCTCCTGCCGCAGTGGAGCCTGCTCAGTGGAGGCGTCCGTCCCAGCGTCATGCTCAGTCTGACACTGTGCGAAGGGTTACTGCTGTCCTTCCAGCTCCTGCCATTGTAGCCAGTACTGGTCAGCAGCGAGCAGACGTCTTTGGGACTAAGTCCTACTTTTCCCCTTCTGAGCATGCCCAGAGTAAGATCTCTCATTGGAGATCAAGGGTCACATTCTCAGGTACTGCAGCAAATCCTATTGGTCCTCTAGGAAGGTCCTGAAGGTGTTCAGCGTCTGTGGCAGCCTCCCATTGGTCCTTCTAGGAAGGTCCTGTACTTGCTGCAGCTATAAGAGGTGCGCATGCCTGCACGGCCATGCGCTAGTATCAATTTATGTATGAGCTCAGCTCCAGTGTGGTCATGTTTGATTCTTTACTGTAAGAGCAGTGAGACTATGGAACTCTCTGCCGTATGATGTTGTAATGAGTGATTCATTACTTAAATTTAAGAGGGGACTGGATACCTTTCTGGAAAAGTATAATGTTGCAGGGTATATATACTAGATTCCTTGATAGGGCATTGATCCAGTGAACTAGTCTGATTGCCGTATGTGGAGTAGGGAAGGAATTTTTTCCCCAATGTGGAGCTAACTCTTTGCCACATGTTTCTTTTTTGCCTTCCTCTGGATCAACATGTTAGGGCATGTTAGGTTAGGCTATGTGTTGAATTAGATGGACTTAAAGTCTTCCTTCAACCTTAACCCCTTAATCCCATATGACGTTCTATACCGTCGAGGTGGGGTGGGCTTTAATTCCCACTGACGGTCATAGGCCTAGTACGTCATAGGCGATCAGCCGCGCTCACGGGGGGAGCGCGGCCGATCGCGGCCGGGTGTCAGCTGCCTATCGCAGCTGACATCCGGCACTATGTGCCAGGAGTGGTCACGGACCGCCCCCGGCACATTAACCCCCGGCACACCGCGATCAAACATGATCGCGATGTGCCGGCGGTGCAGGGAAGCATTGCGCAGGGAGGGGGCTCCCTGCGGGCTTCCCTGAGACCCCCGCAGCAACGCGATGTGATCGCGTTGCTGCGAGGGTCTCCTACCTCCTTCCTCTTTGCTGGACCCGGATCCAAGATGGCCGCGGATCAGGGTCCTACAGGGAGGGAGGTGCCTTACCAAGTGCCTGCTCAGAGCAGGCACTTGGTAACGCTGCAGCGCTGTTTGACAGATCGGTGATCTGTCAGAGTGCTGTGCAAACTGGCAGATCACCGATCTGTATAGTCCCCCCCTGGGACAAAGTAAAAAAGTTAAAAAAAATTTTTTCCAAATGTGTAAAAAAAAATAAAAAAAAATATTCCTAAATAATGAAAAAATATATATATATTATTCCCATAAATACATTTCTTTATCTAAATAATAAAAAACAAACAATAAAAGTACACATATTTAGTATCACCGAGTCCGTAACGACTCGACCTATAAAACTGGCCCACTAGTTAACCCCTTCAGTAAACACCGTAAGAAAAAAAAAAAAAAAACGAGGCAAAAAACAACGCTTTATTATCATACCGCCGAACATAAAGTGGAATAACACGCGATCAAAAAGACAGATATAAATAACCATGGTACCGCTGAAAGCGTCATCTTGTCCCGCAAAAAAAGGAGCCGCTATACAGCATCATCAGCGAAAAAATAAAAAAGTTATAGTCCTGAGAATAAAGCGATGCAAAAATAATTATTTTTTCTATAAAATAGTTTTTATCGTATAAAAGCGCCAAAACATAAAAAAATGATTTAAATGAGGTATCGCTGTAATCATACTGACCCGAAGAATAAAACTGCTTTATCAATTTTACCAAACGCGGAACGGTATAAATGCCTCCCCCAAAAGAAATTCATGAATAGCTGGCTTTTGGTCATTCTGCCTCACAAAAATCGTAATAAAAAGCGATCTAAAAATGTCACGTGCCCGAAAATGTTACCAATAAAAACGTCAACTCGTCCCGCAAAAAAAAAGACCTCACATGACTCTGTGGACCAAAATATGGAAAAATTATAGCTCTCAAAATGTGGTAATGCAAAAAATATTTTTTTGCAATAAAAAGCGTCTTTCAGTGTGTGACGGCTGCCAATCATAAAAATCCACTAAAAAACCCACTATAAAAGTAAATCAAACCCCCCTTCATCACCCCTTTAGTTAGGGAAAAATTAAAAAAATGTATTTATTTCCATTTTCCCGTTAGGGTTAGGGCTAGGGTTAGGGTTAGGGCTAGGGCTAGGGCTAGGGTTAGGGTTAGGGTTAGGGCTAGGGTTAGGGCTAGGGTTAGGGCTAGGGTTAGGGCTAGGGTTAGGGCTAGGGTTAGGGCTAGGGTTAGGGATGGGGCCACAGTTAGGGTTGGGGCCACAGTTAGGGTTGGGGCTAAAGTTAGGGTTAGGGTTGGGGCTAAAGTTACGGTTAGGGTTTAGATTACATTTACAGTTGGGAATAGGGTTGGGATTAGGGTTAGGGGTGTGTCAGGGTTAGAGCTGTGGTTAGGGTTACTGTTGGGATTAGGGTTAAGAGTGTGTTTGGATTAGGGTTTCAGTTATAATTGAGGGGTTTCCACTGTTTAGGCACATCAGGGGCTCTCCAAACGCGACATGGCGTCCGATCTCAATTCCAGCCAATTCTGCGTTGAAAAAGTAAAACGGCGCTCCTTCCCTTCCGAGCTCTCCCGTGTGCCCAAACAGGGGTTTACCCCAACATATGGGGTATCAGCGTACTCAGGACAAATTGTACAACAACTTTTGGGGTCCAATTTCTTCTCTTACCCTTGGGAAAATAAAAAATTGGAGGCAAAAAGATAATTTTTGTGAAAAAATATGATTTTTTATTTTTACGGTTCTGCATTATAAACTTCTGTGAAGCACTTGGTGGGTCAAAGTGCTCACCACACCTCTAGATAAGTTCCTTAGGGGGTCTAATTTCCAAAATGGTGTCACTTGTGGGGGGTTTCAATGTTTAGGCACATCAGGGGCTCTCCAAACGCAACATGGTGTCCCATCTCGATTCCAGTCAATTTTGCATTGAAAACTCAAATGGCGCTCCTTCGCTTCAGAGCTCTGTCATTCGCCCAAACAGTGGTTTACCCCCACATATGGGGTATCGGTGTACTCAGGACAAATTGTACAACAAATTTTGGGGTCCATTTTCTCCTGTTACCCTTGGTAAAATAAAACAAATTGGAGCTGAAGTAAATTTTTTGTGAAAAAAAGTTAAATGTTCATTTTTATTTAAACATTCCAAAAATTCCTGTGAAGCACCAGAAGGGTTAATAAACTTCTTGAATATGGTTTTGAGCACCTTGAGGGGTGCAGTTTTTAGAATGGTGTCACACTTGGGTGTTTTCTATCATATAGACCCCTCAAAATGACTTCAAATGAGATGTGGTCCCTAAAAAAAAATGGTGTTGTAAAAATGAGAAATTGCTGGTCAACTTTTAACCCTTATAACTCCCTAACAAAAAAAAATTTTTGGTTCCAAAATTGTGCTGATGTAAAGTAAACATGTGGGAAATGTTAATTTTTAAGTATTTTGTGTGATATATCTCTGTGATTTAATTGCATAAAAATTCAAATTTGGAAAATTGCGAAATTTTCATAATTTTCGCCAAATTTCCGTTTTTTTCACAAACAAACGCAGGTACTATCAAAGAATTTTTACCACTATCATGAAGTACAATATGTCCCGAGAAAACAATGTCAGAATCACTGGGATCTGTTGAAGCGTTCCAGAGTTATAACCTCATAAAGGGACAGTGGTCAGAATTGTAAAAATTGGCCCGGTCATTAACGTGCAAACCACCCTCGGGGCTTAAGGGGTTAATAACTATGTCACTATGTTACTATGTATGACGCAAGAACAGCCTGTTAACATCTGCATAGTGTAGAACCACAGAAGTAGAAAAAGCAAAGATTGAAGTTGCTTGAAAGCTTCAATAGCAGAACCTAACAAGTTTTGAGATTTAGCGTCCTCCCTAGTGAGAAAAGAGTTTTCATTTGAGATTCGTTTTTAATGAACTGCTGGTAATAGTTTGCAAAGCCAAGGAACCTTAATAGGGTTTCAAGGAAAAAGGTTTCAAGGTTTTTGCTAATCCAGAATAACAGACACTTTCTCCATGGCCATATGCAGACCTCTAAAAGAGAAGATGTATTTGAGAAACAACAATTATATGAATCTTAAAGAGACATTTTTCTATCTTGACTATCTTGACAAAAGGTTTAGAAAAGGTATCTTTGTGATATGAATAAGGGAAATTGGAGTTGTTGGAATCAGAGAAGAGGTGGTTGAGGTTTTGGGTCAGATAACCAATCATAGAGGATATAGAATTATGCCCCAGAAGTCCCAAGAGCACCTAAGTATTAGAAAGTGGCAAAAGTAAAAAAAATGTCCTTGTTGTATAGTGCTGCAACTTGAAGAGTCACCTTCTCAGTCTAAAACTGGGTGAGACCATCAACAATTGCTAAACCATCTGATCAGATAAGATTCAGAAGGATCTGAAGAGAAACAAATTGAGTTTTCAGCCAACTGGCTAATGAGAGGTCAATAAAATTCTCTGCAGCTCTAGAATCAATGGAGGCATGTCATGCGAATTCAGATCAACTGAAAATTATAGATGCAAGCATAATGAGCTTGTCTTTGGTGGAGCATATTTTCAGCCACAAGGAAATCTCTCCTTTTTGAGTTTTACGTTTTCCTGTTGAGTTTAGAAAAGTCTAGCAGATACTGATCCTTTTCACTACAATGTAGACAAAAAAAATTCTTGAGTAAGGTGATAGGATCTGGTCAGAAGAAAAGACATTGGACAGAAAATTCAAAGTGTACAGTTCATTGCTTAATCCCTTCATGACCATTGACGTATATTTACGGCAAAGGTCGTGTCCCTACCTTTGATAGGGGCTCGCATTCCAATCCCACATCTTTCCCTGTACATTATGACTGATTTAATCAGTCATCATGTGCCTTTAACAGATGCGAGAGGAGTGGTGCTCTGCCCACGACTGTTAACCAGTTAAATCCCGATGTCAATCGCTGACAATAGGATTTAACATGCTTTGGCAGAAAGCGCATCATAAATCCCATCCATGCGCACCCCAGTCACATGATCGCGGGGCGCCAAAGGATTGTCATGACTGCCGAGGGTCTGCTGATGAACCCTGGGCCTATATCCTCATAGAAGAACGTGATTTCTGCTAAAACACTGCTAAAATAAATTATTCCAATTGGTAAATAGCGTAGCGAGAAAATAAAAAAGGCCATAATTGTGTGTTTTGGCCACTGCAAAACTGAAGTAACATGCAATAAGAGGCAATCAAAATATCATATCTACCCCAAAATGTTATCAATAAAAACGTCAGCTCAGGTAGCAAAGGTAGCAAAAAATAAGCCCTCACACAGCCCCGTACACTAAAAAATGAAAACGCTGTGGGTCTAGAGCAATTTTTTTTTCCTTCAAATTTCCGAATTTTTTTTCATCACTTAAAAAAATATATAACTATTTGGTATCTGCCTACTCTTAGTGACATGGATAATTATATTGCCATGTCAGATTTACAATATAGTGAATATGGTACAGTAAATAAAAACACTAAAAAACAATTGTGGAATTGCCTTTTTGTTTGCAATTTCAAAGTACCGTATATACTCGAGTATAAGCCGACCCCCCTAATTTTGCCACAAAAAACTGGGAAAACTTATTGAATCGAGTATAAACCTAGGGTGGAAATGCAGCAGCTACCGGTGAATTTCAAAAATAAAAATAGATGCTCCATACTGTTCATTATTGCCCCATAGATGCTCCATATAAAGCTGTGCCACATATAATGCTCTGCACCGTTCATTATGGCCCCATAGATGCTCCACATAAAGCTGTGCCCCATATATAATGCTCTGCACCGTTCATTATGGCCCCATAGATGCTCCATATAAAGCTGTGCCATATAGAATGCTCTGCACCGTTCATTATGGCCCCATAGATGCTCCACATAAAGCTGTGCCCCATATATAATGCTCTGCACCGTTCATTATGGCCCCATAGATGCTCCATATAAAGCTGTGCCATATAGAATGCTCTGCACCGTTCATTATGGCCCCATAGATGCTCCTTATAAAGCTGTGCCCCACATATAATGCTCTGCACCTTTCATTATGGCCCCATATAAAGCTGTGCCCCATATAGAATGCTCTGCACCGTTCATTATGGCCCCATAGATGCTCCTTATAAAGCTGTGCCATATAGAAAGCTCTGCACCGTTGATTATGGCCCCATAGATGCTCCTTATAAAGCTGTGCCCCATATAGAATGCTCTGCACCTTTGATTATGGCCCCATACATGCTCCTTATAAAGCTGTGCCATATAGAATGCTCTACACCGTTGATTATGGCCCCATAGATGCTCCTTATAAAGCTGTGCCATATAGAATGCTCTGCACCGTTGATTATTGCCCCATAGATGCTCCACATAAAGCTGTGCCACATATAGAATGCTCTGCACCGTTCATTATGGCCCCATAGATGCTCCTTATAAAGCTGTGCCCCATATAGAATGCTCTGCACTGTTCAGTATGGCCCCATAGATGCTCCATAGAAAGCTGCCCCACATATAATGCTCTGCACCGTTCATTATGGCCCCATAGATGCTCCTTATAAAGCTGTGCCATATATATTGCTCTGCACCGTTGATTATTACCCCATAGATGCTCCATAGAAAGCTGTGCCATATATAATGCTGCTGCAATAAAAAAAAAAATCACATACTCACCTCTCTTCGCTCAGGACGCCGGCGCTTTCAATATTTACCTGCGCCTCGTGCGGCTCCGTCTCCAGCACTGACCCTCTAACCTGAGCGTCACTGCTAGAGGACGCTGGAGACGGAGCCGCACTGGAACGAGGAGCAGGTAAATATCGCGCAGCGCTCCCCTCCCCGTATACTTACCTACTCCCGGCGCGGTCCCTGCAGTCCCTGCTTCTCCCGGCGCTGCATCTTCTTGCTGTATTGAGCGGTCACAGTTACCGCTCATTTTCAGTCATGAATATGCGGCTCCACCTCTATGGGAGGTGGAGCCGCATATTCATTTCTGTAATGAGCGGTAAAATGTGACCGCTCAATACAGGAAGATGCAGCACTGGAAGAAGCAGGGACCTGCAGGGACCGCGCCGGGAGTAGGTAAGTATAACTAGACAGCCCCCGCTCCCCCTCACCTGCCGACCCCCGGGTATGACTCGAGTATAAGCCGAGAGGGGGACTTTCAGCCCCAAAAAAATGGGCTGGAAATCTCAGCTTATACTCAAATATATACGGTACTTGGAATTTTTTCCCACTTGCCAGTGCATGACATGATAAAATGAATGATGTCATTCAAAAGAACAACTCGTCCTGCAGAAAAGAAGCCCTCATACGGCTATGAGGATGGAAAATACAAAACTTATAGCTCTTGGAATAGGGGGAGGGAAAAACGAAATCGCAAGAATGGAAAATCGCAAGGTCAGGAAGGGGTTAAAGTTTCGACAGTCCTTGGGATCTTCATCAACGTGAGCAGGAGTACAGTCATGGCCATAAGTTTTGAGACTGATACAAATTTGATTTTCACAAAGTTTGTTGCTTCAGTATTTTTAGATCTTTGAATCAGATGCTTTCTATAGTTACTGAAGTACAATTATTAAGCATTTCATAAATGCTTACCCTTTTAATTGGCAAGTTCATCAAGTTTATGCAAAGACTCAATATTTGCAGTGATGACTCTTTATTTTTCATAACTTCTGCAATTCACCCTGGCATACTGGATCAGCCTTTGTGCCAAATCCTGACAAACAGCAACCCACTCTTGCCTAATCAGTGCATGGAGTTTTTCATAATCTCTGTATTTTTGAATGTCCACTCATATTTTGAGGTTATCAATGGTAGGAGAAAATAAGTTTGCAGGAATATGAAGGGATTGGATGGCAGTGGACTGGGATAAAGTCTTTATTTTCTGATGAAGCTCCTTTCAGACTGGAACATCTGTAAGAATGATTGCCCACAAAAGAAAAGGTGAGCAAAGCCATGAGTCCTGTGTCTGCCAACACTAAAGCATCATGAGTAGTGTTGAGCATTCCGATACCGCAAGTATCAGGTATCGGCCGATATTTGCGGTATCGGAATTCCGATACCGAGTTCTGATATTTTTGCGATATCGGGAATCGGGATCGGGATGAATATTCATGTGTAAAATAAAGAATAAAAATAAAAAATATGGATATACTCACCCTTGGACGCGCCCTGGTTGTAACCGCTGCAACCGGCAGCCTCCGTTCCTAAGAATGAGCGAGTGAAGGACCTGTGATGACGTCGCGGCTTGTGATTGGTCGCGTGAGCGGTCACATGAGCGGTCACGCGACCAATCACAAGCCGCGACGTCATCGAAGGTCCTTCACCTGCTCATTCTTAGGAACGGAGGCTGCCGGTTACACCGCTAAGGTCCAGGGTCCGCCGGAGGGGTGAGTATATCCATATTTTTTATTTTTATTCTTTATTTTTTACATGAATATGGATCCCAGGATACATTCCGATATTTGTGTCCCATTGACTTGTATTGGTATCGGGTATCGGTATCGGTGATATCCGATATTTTTCGTATATCGGCCGATACAATCCGATACCGATACTTTCAAATATCGGAAGGTATCGCTCAACACTAATCATGAGAACATTTATCTGTGGAGTTGCTTTTCATCCATGGAGTGGACTCACTCACAGTTTTGCATGAGAACATTGCCATGCTCCAAGAGCAGCTTCTTCCAACGATACAGGAGATATTTGTAGTTGAACAATGCTTTTTCCAGCACGATGCAGTGCAATACTACAAGGAAAAAGTAGTAACTTAGTGGTTAGGTAAACAAAATATTGAAATTTTGGATCCATAACCAGGAAACGGCCCAGATATCAATCCCATTGAGAATCTTTGGTCAGTTCTCAAAAAATGGTTGGAAAAACAAAAACACATAAATTGTGATAAACTCCAGGCATTGATTAGGCAAGAATGGTCAGTCATCAGTCAGGATTTGACCAAGAAGTGGATATCCAGCTGCCAGGGTAAAGGACAGAAGTCTTGACAAATAGGAGACAACGCTTTAAATGTTGAGTCTTTCCGTAAACTTGATGTATTTGAAAAAAGTTTAAAAGCTTATGAAATACTTAGAATTGTACTTATTAGCCATAGCAACATGTGAATAAAAGATTTAAAAACACTGACGAAGCAATATTTGTGAAAAACAAAATTTGTGTAAACTTTTGGCAATGATTGTAGTCAGATGTGGTGGTGATCTCCAAGAAGAATGCCCCAGATGGGAGTGTGGCTGTGGCAGATGTTGAGTAGTTGGACAAAAAACAGATGTTTGAGACAAAGGACCCAAAGAGAGGTCAAACATAGCTTAAACAACCTCAACAACAGCTTGCATAATCAGTCCATATAAGTGACCATTATCCAGTGGCAAACATTTAGATGGTCTTTGAAATCAGTGGCCCGAGTATTCTGTTATGGTTTCAATTGGAGAGCAGGATTCTCTAAACTATTGGTCAGGTTGAGCAGCATAAACTAAAAGCAATAATATAGCAAAGCTGAAAATCCTGGACAGCACATAGAACAGTGTGGACCAGTAGAGCTGGATATGCAGGAAGGAGGTGGATGTAGAAGAAGATGCAGCATAGTTAAAAGTGTAGATGGAGCGAGAACTGCAGAGTAGGAGATATGACAGCAGGAAGGTAGCTGAGATGTGTCGGACATCAGGAATTTGGCACAGCAAAGATGAAGAACTCGCAGCATTAGGATGGCTGAGATGAGATATTTAATAGTTAACTGGATACAGCAAAATTAGAGATGTTTGGTGTCTTGTTGCAACAGGATTGAAGGTTTGACCAACACCTGAAATAGAATGTCAAGTACCTTATTGCAGATGAGTTGAAAGTGTGAACACCGCTATGATTTGCAGAGACAAATTTGTTATAAAATAAATTTTTGCAACAAAGTTGAAGGTCTGAACAACACTAAAATCAGCAGAACTAAGCTTGGAAATAATAGCTTGTTGCAGAATAGCAGTCTGGAGCACGCTGAACTGATATTAATTCACAATTACACACTCAGTTTGAGCTGAGTCAGGTTGAAAATGTGGCTTGACTCCAGACAAACACTTGGTAGGAGAATATTGTACTACCTGAAAACTCAATCAGTACATAACTGCCTGAGCATGGCTTTGGCTGATGACATGAGAGGTGCTTGCTAGGTTACTATAGTAACCAAGGGCAGACTAGGACACAGAGATTAGGCCATAGGAGATGGGAGCAAAGCCTGGCACTGAAGCCAGGACACCTAACTCTGAACTGCAAGATATACACATCTACTGGCCTAAAAAAACTAAAAGGTTTGCTCCATCATACTCAAAACTATACAAATTTGCCACAGTAGTTTAGCGATTCTGTTCTGTTGAACGATAATGCAAAACTAGGACTTTTCAGGCCTTTATTTTCAGCAGTATGTCTGGATGAGAAAAAACAAAGCACATGCTGAAAAAATAAAGCTGCTGATAGTAAAGCATGGTGGTAGCTCTGTGATGCCCTACTGCTACTTTGCATTTTCTGGCACTGGAAATCTTCACATCTGGAGGGGAAGAATGATTCAATCAAGTGCCAGGAGATCCTAGAAGAAAATGTCATGCCTTTTGTGATAAAGCTGAAGCTTTGGCATCATTAAAATATCCAACAGAACAATGATCCCAAACATATCTCAAAGTCCACCATGGCTTAGATTCAGAAAAAGTCCTGGATGTTTTTGAAATGTCAATCACACTCTTTTGACTTGAACACTTAAACCTCATAGAAAATCTTTGATGGGATTTGAAAAGGGAGGTTACAAGGTTACAGCACACAAACCCAAGAATATTAGTGAACTGGGTCCATTGTCCATATGGCATGGCCTAGTACTCCTCAAGAAGGTATGCATCACATTTACAGTGGGTCATAACAGTGAAGGGTGTTGTATGAGTGAGCACTAAAATGTTCAAATGTTTGTTACTTGAATTGAGCAATTCCTAATGTTCAAATACTCGTTTCGAGTAATGAGTATAATAGGAGTCAATGGGAAATCCTAGCATTTTTCAGGCAGACCCTACAAGGATGTCTGGGGGGCAATAAAAATGTTGAAATGGATGGAAAAAGTTCTGAATGGAAGGAGCGCAGCATGGGGAAGCATCTCTGACTCCCAGTCACACTTTTACTCCAATTTAAGAACTGACAATAAAATATTCAAAATCAAAGAGAAATTGGCGTTTACAGGAAAAAATGTTAAGAAACATTTTTTTCGGTGTAAAGATTTGTATATAAGACATAATTTAAAAATTATTTTACAAATAAAATGATTTAAGTAAACCAAAACTTGAAATATTTATTAAAAAATTGGAAATTTCAGTGTAATTTATGAAGGAAGCAAGAACTGCCAGAAATTGGATGGAAGAGGTTCTCAGATACAGCCTGTATTAGAAGACGACATCATACACATTCTGTTCAAATTGTCATGTATTGGTACTCCTAAACTCATAAAGTCTTTGCACTGAGTGCAAAGACTGCCAAAAATTACAAGCAGGGTCGGGTCATCCATACACCTTTGAAAGCACCAACTATAGCACTTCCATACTCATAAAATATGTGCAGACAGTGCAAAGCCTGCCAAAAATTTCAAGCAGGGACATCCATACACCCTTTAAGGCACCAACTGGAGTACTTCATAAAAAAATAAAGAAAGTGTAGTTGTGGAACGCTTCAAATCATAAAGGCTTTGCACACAGTGCAAAGTCAGGAAAAAGTTAAAAGGAGGGTAATTCAGTCATCCATACACTCTTGAAAGCAACAACTGGTGGGCTTCATTCAAATATATTGAAAGTGTAGTTTATGTACCACAACACCCATAAAGGATTTGCATTAAGTGCAAACCCAGGAAAAAATTATAGGTAGGGTCATCCAGTCATCCATAGATCCTTGATGGCAACAAATGGTGAGCCACATTCAAAAATTGAACATTAAAAACACTTTATGTGCTAATGTCACCTAGTGGTGTGTAAATTGGGGCTAATCCAGGCTTTGTTAATTTTTATCACAGTAAGCTTGTCATCATTTTCTATTGATAGCCAAAAGCACCTGTCTGTTATAACCCCCCATCCCCTGGCGGTATTTAAAACCCACTCAAACAAGACGCTAGAGGCAGGGTAGCAGAATATCTCCAAGGCATAGAGGGACAGCACATGCCAGAGGTCCAGCTTTGAGACCCAATAGTTGAAATTCGCAGAGGAATTAAGAAGTTTGATGGTTTTGTCGGCCAGGTATTGTGTGACCATCTTTAAAAAATGTTCTCAACTTGTCAAAAATATCCAGTCATCAGGGCATGGACGCTGGGAGGGTGTCATTAAATTGGCCCAAGCCTTTAATAGTGTGCTACTGCTTTTACTGTACCTAATGTGTGTTTCATTTGTCTCTCCTCCATGGTTGGGCAATTGCTACTAGTGTTGAGTGATGACATACCATGACCAGAAGCTCTGGAAACTCTGGGAAGGCCTCAGAATTTGCATGGACAGGTGCAGGGTGGGAGGCTTCTGTGCAGTGCCATGGACAGGGGATCGAGAAGCACCTAGCACAAGGGAAGAGTCAGCTGTGTCACCGCTGGCACCAATACTGGACCCAGGCATTCGGCCCACCAAGTCGGGTGCTTAGATGACATGTGCCTGATCATGCTGGGGGTGGTTAGGATCTTAGTGGTCAGGCCCCTGCTGATCTAGACATTTTTATTTTCTCAGAACTCTGTTTAAAAAAATCCAAGACTGCGGAACACTTAAGGCTGGGGTGAGACCTAAAGTATGAAATTACGGTCCATTTTTTATGGTTGAGATACGCAGAAAAGTTCCTGAACAGTGATCCGTATTCAATGCGAGGATGCGATTTTTGCTCCAAAAAATATCCATGTGTCATCCGTATGGCGAGATTTTCTCGCCGGCTTGCAAAATGGACATATAATGGATCCATGGCCTCAAATATTCGTGAAAACATATATACAGTCTATATATATATATATATATATATATATATGTCAGTGAGACACATATATATATATATATATTTATATTTAATACAGAGCTAGATAGCATAAAAGCCAGTAATTCTATTGCCGGCTTTTGCTAACTCCTTACCAAACCCGACAGGATATGAGACATGGTTTACATACAGTAAACCATTTCATATCCATTATATTTTTACATATTCCTCGCTAATAATGTTAGTAGTTTGTGTGTGCAAAATTTTGGAGCTCTAGGTGTTAAAATTAAGTGTTAAATCACGGAAAAAACTGGCGTGGGCTCCTGTGCAATTTTCTCCTCCAGAGTGGGAAAGCCAGTGTCTGAGGGCAGATATTAATAGCCTAGAGAGGGACCATGGTTATTGGCCCCCCTGGCTGAAAACATCTGCCCCCAGCCACCCCAAAAAAGGCCGATGCGCCTATTCTGGCACTTAGCAACTTTCTTCCCACTCCCCTGTAGCAGTGGGATATGGGGTAATAAGGGGTTAATGTCACCTTGCTATTGTAAGGTGACGTTAAGCCTGGTTAATAATGGAGAGATGTCAATAAGACACCTATCCATTATTAATCCAATATTAGTAAAGGGTTAAAAATACACACACATTAAGAATAAAGTATTTTAATGAAATAAATAAACACATGGGGTTTTATTATCTTTATTGTATGCTCAATCCAACTGACGACCCTCGTTCTCCTGAAAAAAAAGGAAAATAAAAAAGCAATAATACCCCATACCTGTCCGCCGTACAGTCATGTCCCACGCTGTAAATCCCTCTGAAGGGGCTAAATACAGTTACAACCAAGAGGCTGCTAATGCAGCCGCTCCAGGCTGTAAGAGACTGGGGAATGCATGAAATGGAGGTAATGGAGCTTGGGGGACTTGCAGTGCCGTCACCGAAGCTGCGCCCCCTGGTGGCATAAACTCATTTCAACTGTAGCATGGGAATTTATCTGAATTATTTCTCACACTACAGTTCAAATAAGTTTATGCCACCAGGGGGCACAGCTTCTTCATCCACCACCTCATCTTCCACCACCGCACCCTGGTCCTCCTGACTTTGCAATTTAACAACCTGACTTATCAGCAACTGTGTCTCTTTATCATCTACCGCCTGAGAGAAAATGTACTGTTCCCCATTGTCATGATCTTATGACTGTGGCTGCTCTAAGTTTTCTGCATCACTACACAGCATCTCCTCTTGCCCCTCTTGGAGCCTGCAGGGTGAGAGACCACAATCAAGAAATGATGCTGTTCAGAGCTCATTGGATTGTACTACTGTTGGATCACTGGTCTCCTGGGACTCAACATGGTGGAATGAAGGAGTATCACGGTGAGGATTCAGTGGTCCAGACTGTTGGCTGGTAAGACTGGACCATGTGGAAGACTAAGTGGTGCTGGCAAGCATGCTGGAAGCCTTACTTGCTATACAACCGACCAACTGTTCGTACTGGTGTGGCTTCAGAAGTGGTGTCCTTTGCCACCCTGCAGAGTGGGACAGGAAGCTATGTGTCGTGGATGGACGTGTTTTCTGTGCTAAAGCAACAGGTGTAGTCGCACCTGCCCCACATCCTTGGCGGCTGCATGCACCATTATCAGCACTTCCTCTACCCCATCCCTTACCACACGCCTTACGTATTTTGAAAAAAAATTGGTCAACTGTAGCAGGCCAAGCAGTTTTTAAAAACTGTAAACCACCATAATTTTACACAGAACATTGAACTGTATGTACAGTATGACTATTTGAATCGAGAAAAAAATATGAACTTTTTTTGAGTTTTTTATACCTCCGTAATGTAACACTAAGCTCGTTAAACTCTATGAATGACTACTTGAATCCAGAAAATATTTCTGAACATTTTTTTTTTAGTTTTATATACAACCATAATGTAACACTAAGCAGTGCGTTAAAGTCTATGGATGAATCCATAAAACATTTTTGAACTTTTTTTGGAGTTTTATATCCCACTGTAACGTAAGATTAACCACATTAAACTCTATGAACGACAAATTAAATCCAGAAAAACAATTTAACTTTTTGGGGTTTTATATAACACTGTAATGTAACCCTAACAACGTTAAACTGTATGGATGACAATATAGTCAATTTTTTCACCCGCCAAAAAAAAGAATGTGGTCACGTGCAGCAGCTATACATTTAGCAATGGGCTGCAAAGCCCTAAGCCCTGCCTAGAGGCTGTATTCTGCCACTATCCCTGCTCCTGAAAATGTCCTGGGGATAAATGCAGAATGCATCTGATACAAACAGCAAAGCACAAGATTAGCCCTTAGAAGGACTGTTAGTATGATGGTTCAGCATCAGCACCAGCATTCTGATTAGTTAAATTGTGCATACACAGGCCCGAATAACTCCTCTCTCTCTCCAATCAGAACTGTCCATGAGCTGTGCAATGAGCGTGGTTTCGCCTTTCCTTTTATAACCTCTGATGAGGTAATACGGCCAATCAATCACAGTAATGCCACTACCAAGATGAGTACGGCATTACTGTGACTGGCAGGCAACCCCACGTGCTTATTGTCTGTGTAACAGACGCCAACATGCATGGTGGGGATTCGATCTTCAAATCCGAGCACCAGCCACTGCTCATCGAGAAACAAGCACATCCGAGCACCCAAATACTCGAGTGATATCTGATTATCACAGAGCACGTTCGCTCATCCCTATTGCTGTACTTAATACTAAAGATGCTTGTCAGGAAAGGGCATGAGACTGCAGGACCCAGTACCTGTGGCATTTTGTGATGAATTTGGAGAAGCCACATTTTATATTAGTTGAGTTGAGCAAATTACATTGTTCCTGTTTGATTGGTTTATTGCCAACAGCAATAAGTTTAATTTTGTTAACAAACTTGATTTACAATGGGGTTGAATAATTGTGAATGCCGCTGTAATTGTTAATCGCCTTCCTGGATCTTAGGAATCTGATATGGATGACAATTAGAAATCCCTGAGATAAATGAGACATATAAAATGAATAACCAGTTCACATAGCGAGCAGAGGGAAGAGAAAGATGGAAAAGTAATGTCTTGCAGAGATAAGAAGATTGAAATCTGCAATGGAGTCAATTATTTATATGGTGAAGTTAACCAAAATGAAGTATAGACGATTTTTACGGAAAAAAAATATTCTTGTGTAGGAGCTTTTTAATTATCCTGATTAGTAAATTGGTGCATTTAACGACTAAAAACACGAGTGCATTAGAAATACATTGAAATGTGTCAACAGGGCACATTGTTCTAGAGGATGAGAGTCGTGGGCATAATGACTTGGAGGTATTAGCTTAAAAGGGATTACTAAGGATAAGGAAAATTATTCTTCTGTGTCATTCATGATTCATATCCACAGGGGAAAGTCAATTTATCCTTAACTTTATCACTGATGTAAATACAGGGGTAATTTAATTATCTATTGTGAAATGGGATTTCCTGATCTGGAACTGTTACGGCAAAAAGTAGAAGTCATAGAAAATACAGTACATTCTGCCATATCTCTGTCAAGAAACAGCTCAAAGAGGACTTTCCATCTCTCCTGATAGATCTGTTAATGCCATGTTCATACGTTCAGTATTTGGTCAGTATTTCACAGCAGTATTTGTAAGCCAAAATCAGGAGAGGAACAATCAGAAGAAAAGTAGAATAGAAACACGTCGCCACTTCAGTATTTATTACCCATTCCTGGTTTTGGCTTACAAATACTGATGTCAAATACTGACCAAATACTGAACGTGTGAACATGGTCTTATGGTAAGAACTGGTAATACTCATAAAAAAACATAATGCTGTAACATTTCTCCATTGTGCCTACGGAAATTCTGACTGGCTTTATTAATATGTGCTGATGGTAACAGACTTTTTGGCATGGAAGCAATAACAACGCCTCTTTAGGGAGGATGCAGACGACCGTATTAGTCTAAGTGTTCATGCACATGTCCCTTTTTTTTCCTCGAGTTGATGAGAAGGTATATTGGAGTGTTTGGCCATGCTATGGGTGCACTGAGCACCGGCACTTGGTTTGAAAAGTCATTTTGTGCCCAACAGACTCCTCTTAAGTCTTAGCAAGACCTACATATGAGACACATGCTTAGTGTCTGTGCACACGTTGCAGTTTTGTCGTGTTTTTTTATGTGCAGAATTGTCACCAGGATTTCCTAGTAGCAGCAAAGTGAATGTGATTTTTTAAGTCTCATGTACATGTTGCTTCTTTTTTACTTGCTGATTTAAATATATTTCAGCGTTTCTGCTGATTCCACCCATACTAATTCAGGGGAAAAATGTGGCACCCCAGGAGTCCAGTTGCCGTAGTGGCATTGCCTCCCTCATCAGGGGTGATGTCATGCCTGGGAGCAAAGAGGGGTCCCTTTACCAGGTAACGTCAGCATACAACACCTTCCAGACTCCAGACCAGAAGGGGGAGCTCTAACACCTGTTTTAGGGAAGCTTCCCTATAAATTCTGGCCTGGAGGCAGGGTTAGTGAAGGAGAGTGAGTGTTAGTTTGGGGAGCAGACAGTGAAGGAGGAAGAGGCAAGTGAGGAGAACCTGGGGGATTGGAGCTGCGACTGAGCTCACCCAGGACTGAGCGCCAAAGACCGGACACCAGAGTCCGTGGTTGTGTGGAGACTGCAGACCCAGCAACTAAAACCGGAGGGCAGGAGATTGCAGGTCTCCTGGCCCTTGCTGACACCCTGAGGTACAGCAGCATATGAGAGCCCGGAGTCACCACGAGGGAGTGACACCTGGAACAGGCTTAAGCTGCCTACCATGCGGGGAAATGTTCCATTTCATGGATCGACTGTAGCAGGGACTTGAGGGGAGCTTAAAGCACCAAGGACCTAGGGAGCAGCGCAGAGGGAAGGCCTACAAATCCACTTGGCTAGATGGACCCTGAAATGCTTCCAGGCTGCCTGGATCTCCATGACCGCCTGTCACCAGTGCCCCAGACTGCATCTGCCATTAAAGGTTAAAGAAACTACAGTCACTGTGTCCTCCAGTTCTTTCCTGCACAATCAGTCCTGCACCACAACAGCCATGGTCCTTGATAGACTGTACTCATAGCCCTGGGCCCTTGCTCCACCTGTGGGGAGCAGAACCATTTCAGCTGCAACGCCATCAGCCCCAGTGGTCCCCAATTGCCGAACACCACAGGAGGCGTCACGTGAAATCCCCTACAAACATTCCCTCATCACTTTTATTGCATGCCCAGAGCCACGGACCGGGTCACTGCTGCCATGTGTTAAGAATCATCCGACCTGGTTTCAAGCACCCCATAGCCCAAGCTGGCGTTACAAAAACGTATCAAGAACACATGAACAAAACACCTCAACAAAGCATGTATTAAGTGCTGCATTTTTCCTGGCAACACATAAGTACTTGTAGCAGCTTTGCAGCAGATTTTTCTGCTGCAAATACTGATTGTGTGCACATATCCTTAAACTGGATATGGCCCACTGGACAGCCACATCTCTAGTACAAGTGTATGGAGCGAGAATGCGCCCACTAGTTGGGTTTTGGCCAGGAATATGCATATTCCATACATAACCGCTGCTCCCGGCACAGAAACCTTGGAAATCCTAACAGCGAGCAATGCGTGCCCTGGGGAGAGTCAGAAGTCTGCAGTCACACAGAGTGACCAAAGACTTGTCATTCTAGACCGGACAACCTCTTTAATTGAGATAATCTATCCTACAAGCATTGCTTCTCTGGCAAAATACATTTCCACATGCTGCACTATGCGGTGGCACACAGAGTGCTGCCTATTATTTCATAATGCAGAAACAGTTTTGGTATGTATGAACCTTACACAGTTAGATCTGTAGAAACATGCAGAATAATGCCTTAAAGGGAGTACAAAATGACTATTCAAACCAAGCACAAGTGCCCAAAGCATCCCTGGAGCATCTGAGCAGTTCAGGTTTAATGGTACCCAGGGTGGTAGCTGTAGACGAGTGTCATGTGTCCAACACCCTGCAACATTACAAACAATAGTGGGTTCTGCCTGGGGGTTAGTATTTTGAGGGCCTTGTGCCCATGCAGGCCGCCAGTAGTATGGTATTGGCTGGCCAAGACCACAGGTTCTACAGACTTCCGTTAAACATGGGACTTTACTGAGCTGGAGCATGCGCTAGGGACGGACATCGCCTATGCACACAGCGCTGCCTGCTTTATTTTTTCTCGCACACTTTGTGGCCCGACACAAGTGTATGTTCAATAAAGGTCTTTACTGACCGGAAACATCACGTATGATACACGATGCAGAATGAACAAGTCTGTAGGAAACTGTTCACACACCACCAAGAAACTTGAAGACATAAAAGAGCACAGTGAGGTCAAAATACTCTGTTGTAAAAAAAATCACAGTAATAAGCAAGTGCTAATCAAAAGATGGAAAAAACAGGGTATTTAGTTGATATGTTTTGTTGCAAAAAAAAGTATACTAAGCTGCTCCACCAATCGTCAAGGTATACCCATATAGAGAAGTCCTACCTAATGTATGTAATCCCTATCTGATGTATTTAAAAACCTGATCATCTGTATAGTACCTGTATAAGCAGGGTTCAGAGAGGGTATTTTCAATCATGTGGACATGCTGGATGGAACAGCTTTGATGCAAATGACCCAAAAGGAGTGGTGGACTCCCTAGTCTTGTAGAAACAAGAGAACAATTACTGAACCAGAAACATTTGGGCTACTTGCACAATGAACAAGTCTGTAGGAACCTGTTCACACACCACCAAGAAACTATAATGAAAGTCTGATTCTTTCACTATACTCACTTCAGAGTTCTGGATTCTTCTTAGAGCCATGCTACCTCATTGTTCTGTGGTCTCCTTTTCTTTAGTTCACCTAATCGGCAGCACTGCACACTTGTCACTTCTTCAGACTCTAACTCCTCTCACTCTCACTAACTTCAGGAAGCAGGCCCCTTGCCCTTGCACCAAGCCCTACCCATGTGGGCTGGTCCCAAGATTAAATCTCTCCCTGACCCTGCAGTCTGTTGCTGGGGAAAGATTCCCTTTCACCTACATTCTATGCAAACACTACCTTATGTCCTAATTCCTAACCTATGTCTTTCATGCATCATATCACTATACATTATAATACTTTACATCATCACATTATCAACATTGCCTATAACACTGCTACACACTATGGATTACATTATACTATCAATAATTATCACACTAAATATATATACTGTATAGCTCAATATATATGTAAAAGACGCATAACACTAACACAATTGATGTCTTCAGAGTAAAGGTACCTTCACACTAAACAACTTCACAACGATATCTCTAGCGATCTGTGACGTTGCAGCGTCCTGGCTAGCGATATCGTTCAGTTTGACACGCAGCAGCGATCAGGATCCTGCTGTGCCATCGTTGGTCAGAGCTAGAAGGCCAGCACTTTCTTTCGTCGCTGGATCACCCGCTGACATCGCTGAATCGGCGTGTGTGACACCGATTCAGCGATGTCTTCACTTGTAACTAGGGTAAACATTGGGTTACTAAGTGCAGGGCCGCGCTTAGTAACCCGATGTTTACCCTGGTTACCATCGTAAAAGTAAAAAAAACAAACACTACATACTTACCTTCAGCTGTCTGTCCCCGGCGCTGTGCTTCTCTGCACTCCTCCTGCATCCTGTGTCAGCGTCGGCCAGCCGGAAAGCACAGCGGTGACGTCACCGCTCTGCTTTCCGGCCGTTGTGCTCACAGTCAGTGCATAGAAGCACAGCGCCGGGGACAGACAGCTGAAGGTAAGTACAGTTAGGGCCAGAAATATTTGGACAGTGACACAAGTTTTGTTATTTTAGCTGTTTACAAAAACATGTTCAGAAATACAATTATATATATAATATGGGCTGAAAGTGCACACTCCCAACTGCAATATGATAGTTTCCACATCCAAATCGGAGAAAGGGTTTAGGAATCATAGCTCTGTAATGCATAGCGTCCTCTTTTTCAAGGGACCAAAAGTAATTGGACAATGGACTCTAAGGGCTGCAATTAACTCTGAAGGCGTCTCCCTCGTTAACCTGTAATCAATGAAGTAGTTAAAAGGTCAGGGGTGGATTCCAGGTGTGTGGTTTTGCATTTGGAAGCTGTTGCTGTGAGCAGACAACATGCGGTCAAAGGAACTCTCAATTGAGGTGAAGCAGAACATCCTGAGGCTGAAAAAAAAGAAAAAATCCATCAGAGAGATAGCAGACATGCTTGGAGTAGCAAAATCAACAGGTGGGTACATTCTGAGAAAAAAGGAATTGACTGGTGAGCTTGGGAACTCAAAAAGGCCTGGGCGTCCACGGATGACAACAGTGGTGGATGATCGCCGCATACTTAATTTGGTGAAGAAGAACCCGTTCACAACATCAACTGAAGTCCAGAACACTCTCAGTGAAGTAGGTGTATCTGTCTCTAAGTCAACAGTAAAGAGAAGACTCCATGACAGTAAATACAAAGGGTTCACATCTAGATGCAAACCATTCATCAATACCAAAAATAGACAGGCCAGAGTTAAATTTGCAGAAAAACACCTCAAGAAGCCAGCTCAGTTCTGGAAAAGTATTCTATGGACAGATGAGACAAAGATCAACCTGTACCAGAATGATGGGAAGAAAAAAGTTTGGAGAAGAAAGGGAACGGCACATGATCCAAGGCACACCACATCCTCTGTAAAACATGGTGGAGGCAACGTGATGGCATGGGCATGCATGGCTTTCAATGGCACTGGGTCACTTGTGTTTATTGATGACATAAGAGCAGACAAGAGTAGCCGGATGAATTCTGAAGTGTACCGGGATATACTTTCAGCCCAGATTCAGCCAAATGCTGCAAAGTTGATTGGACGGCGCTTCATAGTACAGATGGACAATGACCCCAAGCATACAGCCAAAGCTACCCAGGAGTTCATGAGTGCCAAAAAGTGGAACATTCTGCAATGGCCAAGTCAATCTCCAGATCTAAACCCAATTGAGCATGCATTTCACTTGCTCAAATCCAGACTTAAGACGGAAAGACCCACAAACAAGCAAGACCCGAAGGCTGCGGCTGTAAAGGCCTGGCAAAGCATTAAGAAGGAGGAAACCCAGCGTTTGGTGATGTCCATGGGTTCCAGACTTAAGGCAGTGATTGCCTCCAAAGGATTTGCAACAAAATATTGAAAATAAAAATATTTTGTTGGGGTTATGTTTATTTGTCCAATTACTTTTGACCTCCTAAAATGTGGAGTGTTTGTAAAGAAATGTGTACAATTCCTACATTTTCTATCAGATATTTTTGTTCAACCCTTCAAATTAAACGTTACAATCTGCACTTGAATTCTGTTGTAGAGGTTTCAATTCAAATCCAATGTGGTGGCATGCAGAGCCCAACCCGCGAAAATTGTGTCACTGTCCAAATATTTCTGGCCCTAACTGTATGTAGTGTTTGTTTTTTTTACTTTTACGATGGTAACCATGGTAAACATCGGGTTACTAAGCACGGCTCTGCGCTTAGTAACCCGATGTTTACCCTGGTTACCGGCATCGTTGGTCGCTGGAGAGCTGTCTGTGTGACAGCTCTCCAGCGACCACACAGCGATGCTGCAGCGATCGACATCGTTGTCGGTATCGCTGCAGCGTCGCTTAGGCTACGTTCACACTAGCGTTGTGCGCCGCTGCGTCGGCGACGCAACGCACAACGCACGCAAAAACGCAGCAAAACGCACGCAAAAACGCTGCGTTTTGCAACGCATGCGTCGTTTTTTGCCGAAAATCGGACGCAAGTAAAATGCAACTTGTTGCGTTTTCTTGGTCCGACGCTTGCGGCAAAAAAGACGCATGCATCGCACAAAGCAACAAACAAAAACGCATGCTTCCCCCATGTTAAGTATAGGGGCGCATGACGCATGCGTCGCCGCTGCGTCGCCCGACGCTAACCCGACGCAAACTAGCATAACGCTAGTGTGAACGTAGCCTAAGTGTGAAGGTACCTTAAGGAACATGACAGTCATTGTTCACACATCTTACACAGGCTCCTTCCCACCTACTTGATTTCCATCTATATCCAGCCCTCTTCCGCAATTGACAGCTCTGCTTTTACAGGAGGCAGAGAAGAGCAGATATAGATTGGAAAACCAGTAAGTAGGGTTCACCTAACTGCTTGGCCACACCTTGGGTGCAATGAGCTTGGTGTGAACAGTCATGCCTGTTTGAAAAATACATGACTCTTCTGTAAAATAACCATTCTGAAGCATAATTTCTTAGAATTCTATGTTGCACTATTCTTCTGTCAACCCTCCTAGAAATGTAGACATTTTTGGGGTGGTAGTATTCGCCTTGTTAAAAAGACCTATTTCTGTGCTTGATGTGAACAGTCATCTGTTTGCTAAAAGATGTCCTTTAATAAAGAGGTACTGCCATCTTCTACTAGATCCACCTATGCAAGGTTGAACAGCACCTATCAGGTTTTTACAGTATGCCATATCCTGCACACATACCATATGTGATGAACTTAACCATTAATATTCTATCCAATATCTATGAAAAGTTGGGTGTCAACTTTGGCAAAAGATATTGGTGCAATAATATTATGTTTAGGAAAATTGATATTAGAAAACCATGAGAACAGGTATAGACTTTATTTTATTCTCTTTTATGAAATTTTCCTTTTTTAAGAATATGTCAGCTGGGTTTAGGTTTGAAGCCACCACACAACCTGTTACCTAGGATGGTGACAGGTTCACAATGATGATCTTCAACACCGGAGTGGAGGTGCTGTTCTTACCAAGACAAGCCAGGCATTTCCCCTTCTGACTTCATTGATATTTTACAGGCTGGATATGTAGCACATGCACAGTTGAGGGAGGTGTACCGGCTTCTGCTTTACCTGCGCAATGTGCATGCGCCAAATTGTGCAGAAGATGAGTACGGTTTCAACCAACTCTATCGGTGACGTTTCATCTTTAGTAATGCACTGCATTGTAGTCATTAGATGAAGCCATGTGAAGGCGCTATAGACACATCTTCAAAGAGGTATAGCTGGCTTGTCAAAACGAAGAGAATTGGTGGAAGTATACCACTATGGAATTATAGAAATTGTAGTTTCAAGTGGAGAGTATAATAATTCTTGTGAGCAAAAACAAGAAAAAAGTGAGCAGCACAGCCTAACTGTCCAGAGATTTATCAACGGTGTGTGATTAACACAATAGGTCGTCCGAGGTGATGAGAGGAGGTGCTCGCGTGAAATAAGATATGAGTCATACGAACATGGGAGAATGAACGCGGCAGCACTCACCAATCTTGCAGTTCAAGACGGGACGATGGCCGTTTCGCGCTAAACGGAAGTCCCGTCTGCCGCACTCCTTGTCTGTTTCACTCCCCCGAGCCGTGAAGATGTATTTCCGTGTGTTTCAATAAAGGACACTTGAACTGCAAGATTGGTGAGTGCTGCCGCGTTCATTCTCCCATGTTCGTATAATAATTCTTGTAATGCCCCTTGAAAACCCACCCTAAATAAGAACTGAGAATCAATAACTTATTGTTAAGGAGCCCATGACCCTTCTAACCCTGGGGCTCAATATTTTTCATTTAGGATGTCATCTTGAAGTAAAAGTTGCTTTAAATTCCACAGAGCTGGATAGAATAGAAATTTCCCTCATGTTTAAATAATTGTCATACATTTATAAGTAATTCAAGAGGAAGAAGAAATTGTTTCTTTGGGGCAAATTAACAGCCGGATGGCAGAGCGGCTATTTTTAGAACCATATTCACATGCAAGAATATTATGAGATGGTGGATTATATGTTGAAATAGAAATTTACATTTAACAGATATTTTCGTTATAGCATTACATTTAATTTTCAGGATGGTAAATAAATGCTAATGCGAAATAACGTTACGGATAATTATTGACTATACAAAACTACCAAAAAAACGAAAAAAAAACAAAAGGTTCTAAATTTTGTTAAAGAATAGAAATTTCATGTATTAGCACACGTTATGGTGCATTACACACTAAGAACTTATGTATAACATGGGCCGTACCCCATTGAGAGTTGTTGCCTAATTCATTGGCCTATTTGAATTTCTCATAGGCGAATTTGTCACCAAATTGCTCCTGGATGGTTGGGAGAAGTTGCTTTTGGAGGATGTTTAGATTCCATACTTTATTCATGACAGTGTTCTTAGGCAAAATTGTGAAGCCGCCCAATCCATGGATGAAAACCCCCAGACATCAAGGGTCTCTAGAATACTATATTGTTGTTATGACACAGAACTGGTAACTCATGACAATGTTCACCTTTTCTATTCTGGACAATCATTCTTCCAGATGTCCCAGACAGTCTGAAAGTGGATTCATTGGAGAGAATAACTTCTCAAGAAGTACAAGGATTGGACTGTGGAGTAGAAAAGGTGAGTGTTACCATGAGTCCTGAGTCATATCAGCTGTAAATCCTCCTGAGCTCAACCACAGAGTGGACCCAATTTTGCCTAAAAGCACTGCCATGAATAAAGAATGGGATCCAAACTTTCTCCCAGAGCAACTTCTCCAACCATCCAGGGGCAATTTGATGATGAACAATGCTTTTCCTAACACAATGGAGACTATGTCACAAGGCAAAAGTGATAACTAAGTGGCTTGGTGAACAAAACAGTGACATTTTGGATCCATGGGTAAGAAACTCTCCTAATCTCAATCCCAAGATGGACCTGTGCTCAAACCTCAAAAAGCGTGTGGTGGAACAAAAACACAAAAATTATGATAAACTCTAAGCAATGATTAGGCAAGAATAGGCTGTCATCAGTCAGGATTTGGACTAGAAGATGATATCCAGCTGCCATGGCAAAGGGCAGAAGTCCTGACATATAAGGAACAACACTGTAAATATTGAGTCTTGCATAAACGTGATGCATTTGTTAGTACACATTGAACATTGAACGACTTATAAAATTCTTGTAAAAGATCAAAAAACATTGTTTCTGTAAACTTTATAAAAGCTAAAATTTGTGTCAATCATAGTTACATGTCTTTCTTCCCCCCCCCTGACTTTAATGATGGTTCCTTCATTGAACAAGTTCAAAACAGACCTGGATATATTTGTTGTGAATTCCGTTCTTGGGCTCCCTCCTGTGGTTTTGAGTGGTATGGCTGCTTCTTGGATTTAGCTTCAGCAGCTGTTCTCACTGATCGCCTTTCTGGCTCGGCTATATTAGTCTGGCCTTTTCCCTCATTCAATGCCAGTTGTCATTGTTCCTGCCTGGAGTCTTTGCTCTTAGTATTTTCCTGACACTCTGACCAATTCAGCAAAAGCTAAGTCCTTGCTTGTTATTTTGCAGTTCTCTTGTTTTTGACTTGTGGTTCTCCTCTTTCTATGTTTTGTTATTTGTCCAGCTTATCAGTATGGATCTATTCAGCTAGGCTGGAAGCTCTGGGCAGCAGAGTTTGCCCTCCACACCTTTAGTCAGGTGTGGAGATTTTTGCATTTCTCTGCGGTGGACTTTTTCTAGTTTTTATTACTGACCGCACAGCTCTCTGTCCTGTACTTTTTCCTATCTAGCTAGAAGTGGCCTCCTGTGCTAAATCTTGTTTCATACTACGTATGTCATTTCCTTCTCCTCTCACAGTCATTATTTGTGGGGGGCTAATCTATCCTTTGGGAATTTTCTCTGAGGCAAGATAGGTTTCCTGCTTCTATCTTTAGGGTTAGTTAGTTCTCCGGCTGTGACGAGATGCATAGGCAGTGTTAGGAGCATGCCACGGTTTCTTCTAGTGTTGTGTTGAGCTTAGGGACTGCGGTCAGTATAGTTGCCACCTGCTCAGAGCTAGACGCATGTCGCTCCTTAATCACCAGACCATAACAGTACAACTGGCCAAAAATGAGCTGATTGCCTCTCAAAAGAAGGAAGAGAAAAAGATTTCTGAGCCATTTTTTTTTCTCTTTAGTTTGTTTGGTTATTTTTCTTCCTCTTGATCTCTGGGTGATTCGGGATTTGGATGCAGGCATGGATGTTCAGAGTTTATGTTCTCGTGTGGAGCACCTTGCTGCACGAGTACAGAGTATTGAAGACTATGTGGTTCAGACTCCGGCCTTAGAGCCTAGAATTCCTACTCCAGATTTGTTTTACGGGGATAGATCTAAGTTTTTGAACTTTAAAAATAACTGCAAATTGTTTTTTGCTCTTAAACCTCGTTCCTCTGGTGACCCCATTCAGCAAGTAAAGATAGTTATTTCTCTACTGCGTGGCGACCCTCAAGACTGGGCATTCTCACTTGAGTCAGGGAATCCGGCATTGCTTAATGTAGATGCATTTTTTCAATCGCTCGGATTATTGTATGACGAACCTAACTCTGTAGAGCATGCTGAGAAAACACTGTTGGCCTTGTGTCAGGGTCAGGAAGCGGCAGAATTATACTGCCAGAAGTTTAGAAAATGGTCTGTGCTCACTAAATGGAATGAGGACGCTCTGGCAGCAATTTTCAGAAAGGGTCTTTCTGAAGCCCTAAAAGATGTTATGGTGGGGTTTCCCACGCCTGTTGGTTTGAGCGAATCTATGTCTCTGGCCATTCAGATTGGACTTAGAGTTCGCTAGGTGCTGTGGTTTTTCTTTGCAGCCTTTGCAGAGTCCCATACCCTTGAGGGGTATTGATGCTACACCATTGGCCAAGAATAAACCTCAGTATTGGATTCAGCTGACTATGTGCATGACTCCTGCACATCAGGAAGATTGCCGTTTTCTGGTGTTGCATAATTTACATGATGTTGTGGTGCTGGGTTTCCCATGGTTACAGGTACACAATCCAGTGCTGGATTGGAGATCGATGTCTGTGACTAGTTGGGGTTGTCAAGGGGTACATAGTGACGTTCCTTTAATGTCGATTTCCTCTTCCCCCTCTTCTGATGTTCCTGAGTTTTTGTCAGATTTCCAGGATGTATTCGATGAGCCCAAGTCCAGTTCCCTTCCACCACATAGGGACTGTGATTGTGCTATTGACTTGATTCCTGGCTGTAAGTTCCCTAAGGGCCGACTTTTCAATCTGTCTGTGCCAGAGCATGCCGCCATGCGGAGCTATGTTAAGGAGTCTTTGGAGAAGGGGCATATTCGGCCGTCTTCGTCACCATTGGGAGCGGGATTCTTTTTTGTTGCCAAGAAAGATGGCTCCTTAAGACCCTGTATTGATTATCGCCTTCTTAATAAGATCACGGTCAAGTTCCAATACCCTTTGCCTCTGCTCTCTGATTTGTTTGCTAGGATTAAGGGGGCTTGTTGGTTTACCAAGATTGACCTTCGAGGGGCATATAATCTTATTCGTATCAAGCAGTGTGACGAATGGAAAACTGCATTTAATACGCCCGAAGGTCATTTTGAATACCTGGTGATGCCTTTCGGGCTTTCTAATGCTCCTTCCGTATTTCAGTCCTTTATGCATGATATTTTCCGCAATTATCTTGACAAATTCTTGATTGTGTATTTGGATGATATTTTGATTTTTTCCAATGATTGGGAGTCTCATGTGAAGCAGGTCAGGATGGTATTCCAGATCCTTCGTGATAATGCTCTATTTGTGAAGGGGTCTAAGTGCCTATTTGGAGTTCAGAAGGTCTCTTTTTTGGGGTTTATTTTTTCCCCTTCGTCTATAGAAATGGATCCTGTTAAGGTCCAAGCCATTCATGACTGGATTCAACCCACATCTGTGAAGTGTCTACAGAAGTTTTTGGGCTTTGCTAATTTTTATCGCCGTTTCATTGCCAACTTCTCTAGTGTGGTTAAACCCCTGACCGATTTGACGAAGAAAGGCGCTGATGTCACTAATTGGTCCTCGGAGGCTGTTGAGGCCTTTCAGGAGCTTAAACGCCGATTTACTTCTGCCCCTGTCTTGCATCAGCTGGATGTTTCTCTTCCCTTTCAGGTTGAGGTTGACGCTTCTGAGATTGGGGCAGGGGCCGTTTTGTCGCAGAGGAATTCGGATGGTTCCTTGATGAAGCCACGTGCCTTCTTTTCCCGAAAGTTTTCGCCTGCGGAACGCAATTATGATGTTGGCAATCGGGAGTTGTTGGCTATGAAGTGGGCATTTGAGGAGTGGCGACATTGGCTTGAGGGAGCCAAGCACCGCATTGTGGTCTTGACCGATCATAAGAATCTGATTTACCTTGAGTCGGCCAAGCGGCTGAACCCTAGACAGGCTCGGTGGTCCCTGTTTTTCTCCCGTTTTGATTTTGTGGTCTCATATCTTCCAGGATCTAAGAATGTTAAAGCGGATGCCCTCTCTAGGAGTTTTTTGCCGGATTCTCCTGGAGTCCTTGAGCCGGTTGGCATTCTTAGGGAAGGGGTGATTCTGTCTGCCATCTCCCCTGATTTGCGGCGGGCGCTTCGGGAGTTTCAGGCTGATAAACCTGACCGCTGTCCTGGGGGAAAGTTGTTTGTTCCTGATAGATGGACAAGTAAGGTAATTTCTGAGGTCCATTGTTCTGTGTTGGCCGGTCATCCTGGGATTTTTGGTACCAGAGATTTGGTTGCTAGGTCCTTTTGGTGGCCTTCCTTGTCGCGGGATGTACGTTCTTTTGTGCAGTCCTGTGGGACTTGTGCCCGGGCTAAGCCTTGCTGTTCCCGCGCTAGTGGGTTGCTTTTGCCTTTGCCCGTCCCGGAGAGGCCTTGGACGCATATTTCCATGGATTTTATTTCGGAGCTTCCTGTGTCCCAGAGGATGTCTGTTATCTGGGTGGTTTGTGACCGGTTCTCGAAAATGGTCCATTTGGTACCTTTGCCTAAATTGCCTTCCTCCTCTGATTTGGTTCCATTGTTTTTTTAACATGTGGTTCGTTTGCATGGCATTCCAGAGAATATTGTGTCTGACAGAGGTTCCCAGTTTGTTTCCAGGTTTTGGCGGGCCTTTTGTGCTAGGATGGGTATTGATTTGTCTTTTTCTTCAGCGTTCCATCCTCAGACAAATGGTCAAACTGAGCGAACTAATCAAACCTTGGAGACCTATTTGAGATGCTTTGTGTCTGCTGATCAGGATGATTGGGTGACCTTCTTGCCGTTGGCCGAGTTTGCCCTTAATAATAGGGCCAGTTCGGCTACTTTGGTTTCACCTTTCTTTTGTAATTTTGGTTTCCATCCTCGTTTTTCTTCAGGGCAGGTTGAGCCTTCTGATTGTCCTGGTGTAGATTCTGTGATGGACAGGTTACAGCAGATTTGGACTCATGTGGTGGACAATTTGACGTTGTCCCAGGAAAAGGCTCAGCGTTTTGCTAACCACCGTCGGTGTGTTGGTCCTCGGCTTCGTGTGGGAGATTTGGTCTGGTTGTCCTCTCGTCATGTTCCTATGAAGGTTTCTTCCCCTAAGTTCAAGCCTCGATTTATTGGTCCTTATAAGATTTCTGAGATTATCAATCCTGTGTCTTTTCGTTTGGCCCTTCCAGCCTCTTTTGCCATCCACAATGTTTTCCATAGATCTTTGTTGCGGAGATATGTGGTGCCCGTTGTTCCATCTGTTGATCCTCCTGCTCCGGTGTTGGTTGAGGGGGAGTTGGAATATGTGGTTGAGAAAATTTTGGATTCTCGTTTTTCGAGGCGGAAGCTTCAGTATCTTGTCAAGTGGAAGGGTTATGGCCAGGAAGATAATTCTTGGGTTGTTGCCTCCGATGTTCATGCCGCCAATTTCGTTCGTGCTTTTCATTTGGCTCATCCTGATTGGCCTGGGGGCTCTGGTGAGGGTTCGGTGACCCCTCCTCAAGGGGGGGGTACTGTTTTGAATTCCGTTCTTGGGCTCCCTCCTGTGGTTTTGAGTGGTATGGCTGCTTCTTGGATTTAGCTTCAGCAGCTGTTCTCACTGATCGCCTTTCTGGCTCGGCTATATTAGTCTGGCCTTTTCCCTCATTCAATGCCAGTTGTCATTGTTCCTGCCTGGAATCTTTGCTCTTAGTATTTTCCTGACACTCTGACCAATTCAGCAAAAGCTAAGTCCTTGCTTGTTATTTTGCAGTTCTCTTGTTTTTGACTTGTGGTTCTCCTCTTTCTATGTTTTGTTATTTGTCCAGCTTATCAGTATGGATCTATTCAGCTAGGCTGGAAGCTCTGGGCAGCAGAGTTTGCCCTCCACACCTTTAGTCAGGTGTGGAGATTTTTGCATTTCTCTGCGGTGGACTTTTTCTAGTTTTTATTACTGACCGCACAGCTCTCTGTCCTGTACTTTTTCCTATCTAGCTAGAAGTGGCCTCCTGTGCTGAATCTTGTTTCATACTACGTATGTCATTTCCTTCTCCTCTCACAGTCATTATTTGTGGGGGGCTAATCTATCCTTTGGGAATTTTCTCTGAGGCAAGATAGGTTTCCTGCTTCTATCTTTAGGGTTAGTTAGTTCTCCGGCTGTGACGAGATGCATAGGCAGTGTTAGGAGCATTCCACGGCTGCTTCTAGTGTTGTGTTGAGCTTAGGGACTGTGGTCAGTATAGTTGCCACCTGCTCAGAGCTAGACGCATGTCGCTCCTTAATCACCAGACCATAACATATATTTCTTGAATGTAACATTATAACTTATGGATACTAGATTTGTAGAGATGGGATGCTGATCCAAGATTTCTATATTGTGTTAAAGTTTTTGTCTATTTTGGGGGTCAACCAGTTAAGATCATAAATTGGGACTGGATGTCCTTGTTATATGTGCAATGTAGAGCAGCAAGTTCAAAACAAAAATGTGTTTAATGTCCAAAAACTCACACAGTGCACATCACGCAGTAGCCCCCGGATCGCAGCCGAGAAAACAAAATGCAGTCCGGGACCGGGTTGCCGTGAGCGGCCACACTGCCTTGTACGCAGAGGTGCCAGACTCTTTGGCTCCTCTTGACCCTGTGCTGCCTCACACAGGGAGTGCTCTGCAGACAACTGCTCTGTCTGCTTGCAAGACCAAAACTGACACACCTCTCCCTATACTACAGGGCTTTTAATCACTGCTTCACCATTTGTAATCACATCTACACCTGTGACTGCAATTCCCCCTCATTGTCTCACCATGCCTCCGTGCACATTCTGGAGAGCACAAACAGCTCCCCCTAGCTGTAACAGGGGTCACTGCCTCACATATCCTCCCCCCATTCATACCTATGGGTTTGAACATTTGTTACCCCGTATGGGCCCCTGTGACATCCCCATCCGGCACTTCACTAAGAAACCAAAGTAGGTACCGGAACCATTGATTGGCGCATGCATCCCTCCCCTTTGCGTTTCTCCTCCATACTTCATTACGGGACCACCAACCCCTTTCTCCATTGCAGAAGCCAAGCCCTCTTTTCTGATTAACCGTAGATTTGGGCCAGTTTTGAGTGATCTCGAACTTGTTTATTTTGGGCTTACTAAACTTGCAGGTCATCCTGTCACCTAAGTACCGGCCTTCGGAACCCTTGGTACCATTTACTCCATACCCTTACCCGTGCCCCGGTGACTATGTCACGCTGAAACACCGCAGACTGCACCGGCAACTCCGGGCATATGTCTGTATGATGTTTTTATACCTGCGTTTCCGTGTGGGACCCTAACTCTCAGCTATCCCGAACTTACCAGGGAACACCTCCAGCTCAGGTTTCAATGGAGTCCCCATGGCCTCTACTGCCACAACCTCTAGGGGGACCCTATCGGGATTACACTCTAACCCTAAATTGGCAACCCCTGTGGCAGATATCTTAGCATCTTCGGGTTCTGCGCCTGAAACAACATTTTCAGTTTCTGCTGCCATTACCTCTAGGGGGAGCCTATCAGGATTGCCCTCTGTCCCTAAGTTGGCGACCCTTATGGCAGGTATCTCACCACCTTCAGGTGCTGCACCAGGCACATCATTTTCCGTGAGAGGGTTGACCCTGGTCTTCCACAGGGACCAAAACAGGGGCAAGTCTCTCCCCAACACAGTCCCATATGGAAGGGTCTTTGCCACTCCCATCAACTGTTTACAGTCCCCACACAGCATGGAAAAATTAACCTCTGTGATTGGGTACTCCCGGATTTCCCCATGGATACCCATCACCTCCTCTTTCTGTCCTATGGGGTTGTCCCTGGCAACAAGAGACCTATGGACCAAAGTCACATTACTCTCCATGTCCAGGAGAGCCTCTGTTTGGTTCCTGCTCATGAGCACCTGGCACAATCATGATTTGTTGCCAACACTTCTCGCAGTGATGGTACATACTGGCTGGGCACACATAGACTCATGGCGAGTGTTCCCGCAATCCATGGGCACAGATGTCACCGAACCATTACTAGCCCATGCCTGGGATCTGGTGCAATGTTCTGAGTGGGTTCATACCACTCAATCAACTCTATCAGCATTTCCAGGGTGCCTAGGTCCCTAAGCCTGACCCAATGCTGCATGGCGGCCGGCAGAGCCCTCACCATCCGGTCAGCCAAAATTCTCTCCATCATCTCGAATGGGGAAAAAACTCAGGCTGGAGCCATTTCTCCACCACATGCAACAAGTCATTCACATGAGACCTGGTGGATAGAGATTCTACATAGGACCACTGGTACACCCAATGATCACCCCTCACCTTAGGGGTCTCTTCATGACTCTGCTGACTGCCCCTCATCTTAGGGGTCTCCTCTTTACCATGCTGAGGCTCTGCTAGCTTCCACTGTAGCACCTCTTGCTTCTACAACTGCAGCTCCTGCTGCTGCAGAACCTCTTGCTGCGACTGCTGAAACTGCAGCGCCTCTTGCTGAAACCTTTGCTGACTGAGCACCAACTGCTCTAACAGTTCCTCCATTTCTCCAGCAGACTTGCACAACATTCTACAGCACTCTCTGGGGTATGCCTCAGTTCACACTGTTCGCATTCTCCACCATATGTAGAGCAGTGGTGTCCATGCTGCACAGTGATGAGGCAGTGACCCAAGCAAGTTCAAAACAAAAACGTGTTTAAAGTCCAAAAACTCACACAGTGCACAGCACGATGTATCCTCCGGATCACAGCCGGGAAGCAAAAGACAGTCTGGGACCGGTTGCCGTGAGCGTCCACACTCCGTTGTATGCAGGTGTGCCAGACTCTTTGGCTCCTCTTGACCCTGTGTTGCCTCACACAGGGAGTGCTCTGCAGACAATTGCTCTCCCTATACTACACCTCTCCCTATACTACAGGGCTTTTAAACAGTCACTGGTTCACCATTTGTAATCGCAGCTACACCTGTTGTTAGGTAGAGAACACCAAACCTAAAGCAAGGATCAAAGAAAAGAAGGACCACCAGGCTAGGATGTGCAAATATTCAATTTAATTATTTATTATGGTAACAAATGGTAATACAGAAATATAAAATTATTAAAAAGATGTACACTACAGGACATATACTGCTATAAACATTACATAAATATGTATAAAGTAGTAACCCACAATAGGCAAAACCTGATGCTGAAAAAAGAAAAATATTTTTTGTGTAAAAAAAAATTTTTGTGTAAAATTTTTTTTAATATATATATATATATATATATATATATATATATATCTGTATAAAACATATACACATACATATATCAATAAATGATGTCCTTGTGCACAACGCGCGTAATCCCACCAAGGTACCTGTATGCTCCTAACTACTTTTTATCACTCTTTTTACTCACAGTGGTGTTCTGATATTTATACTGGCCCTGTTATATAATATATTGGACCAGTGCAAACATTATTTATTTATCACAGCACTTGAGCACTTTATTCATTTATTGATATATGTATGTGTATATGTTTTATACAGATATATATATATACATATATATATATATATATATATATATTAAAAAAAAATTTTACACAAAAAATATTTTTCTTTTTTCAGCATCAGGTTTTGCCTATTGTGGGTTACTACTTTATACATATTTATGTAATGTTTATAGCAGTATATGTCCTGTAGTGCACATCTTTTTAATAATTTTATATTTCTGTATTACCATTTGTTACCATAATAAATAATTAAATTGAATATTTGCACATCCTAGCCTGGTGGTCCTTCTTTTCTTTGATCCTTGCTTTAGGTTTGGTGTTCTCTAGGGTTGAGCGAAACGGGTCGTTCATTTTCAAAAGTCGCCGACTTTTGGCAAAGTCGGGTTTCATGAAACCCGATCCGACCCCTGTGCGGGGTCGGCCATGCGGTACGCGACTTTCGCGCCAAAGTCGCGTTTCAATGACGCGAAAAGCGCCATTTCTCAGCCAATGAAGGTAAACGCAGAGTGTGGGCAGCGTGATGACATAGGTCCTGGTCCCCACCATCTTAGAGAAGGGCATTGCAGTGATTGGCTTGCTGTCCGCGGCATCACAGGGGCTATAAAGGGGCGTTCCCGCCGACCGCCATGTTACTGCTGCTGATCTGAGCTTAGGGAGAGGTTGCTGCCACTTCGTCAGAAGCAGGGATAGCGTTAGGCAGGGTCCATTAACCACCAAACCGCTTGTGCTGTAGCGATTTCCACTGCCCAACACCACCTTCGGTGTGCAGGGACAGTGGAAGCTACATTTTTTTTTTTTTCCCCTCAGCGCTGTAGCTCATTGGGCTGCCCTAGAAGGCTCCCTGATAGCTGCATTGCTGTGTGTACGCTGCTGTGCAAACCAACTGCTTTTTTCAAAGCACAAATCCTCTTGTTCCTTCCTTTCTGCACAGCTATCTTGTTTGTTTGTCCACACTTTTTATTTAATTTGTGCGTCAGTCCACTCCTTATTGCTGCCTGCCATACCTGGCTGAGATTACTGCAGGGAGATAGTAATTGAAGGACAGTTCCTTTTTTTTTTTTTTTTGTGGGAGATTAAGATTGGCATTTCTGCTAGAGTGCCATCCCTGTGTGTGCCATCTCTCACTCAGTGGGCCATAGAAAGCCTATTTATTTTTTTTGCTTGATTTGGGTTCTAAAATCTACCTGAAAAAATCACTACATCAATCAGTGGGAGAAAAATATTGGCCTCAGGGCTTGTGTGCCACTCCTGACTCCTGTGTGTGCCATCTCTCACTCAGTGGGCCATAGAAAGCCTATTAATTTTTTTGCTTGATTTGGGTTCTAAATTCTACCTGAAAAAATCAATAAATCAATCAGTGGGAGATTAATATTGGCCTTTGGGCTTGTGTGCCAGTCCTAAGCGAGCCATCTCTCTCTCTCAGATAGTGGGCCATAGAAAGCCTATTTATTATTTTTTTTATTGGGTTTATAAATTCTCCCTGGAAAAAAAAAAAAAAGTGGGAGATTAATATTGGCCTCTGGGCTTGTGTGCCAGTCCTGAGCGTGCCATCTCTCTCACAAATAGTGGGCCATAGAAAGCCTATTTATTTTTTGGGTTGATTTGGGTTCTAAATTCTACCTGAAAAATCAATAAATCAATCAGTGGGAGATAAATATTGGCCTCTGGGCTTGTGTGCCACTCCTGACTCCTGTGTGCGTCCTCTCTCACTCAGTGGGCCCTACAAAGCCTATTTTTTTTTTATTTGTTTTCTAAATTCTCCCTGAAACAATCATTTTATTTTATTTTGTTTCTAAATTCTTCCTGAAAAATTCATTTTTTTGTATTTTTTTTTCTAAAGTCTCCCTGAAAAAAAAAAAAAACATCAAATCAGTGGGAGATTAATATTGCCCTTTCTGCTTGTGTGCCAGTCTTGACTCCTGGGTGTGCCATCTCTCTCTCTCTCCAATTGTGGGCCATAGAAAGCCTATTAATTTTTTTGCTTGATTTGGGTTCCAAAATCTACCTGAAAAAATCACTAAATCAATCAGTGGGAGATAAATATTGGCCTCTGGGCTTGTGTGCCACTCCTGACTCCTGTGTGCGTCATCTCTCACTCAGTGGGCCCTAGAAAGCCTATTTTTTGTTTTATTGGTTTTCTAAATTCTCCCTGAAACAATCATTTTATTTTATTTTGTTTCTAAATTCTTCCTGAAAAATTCATTTTTTTGTATTTTTTTTTTCTAAAGTCTCCCTGAAAAAAAAAAAAAATCAAATCAGTGGGAGATTAATATTGCCCTTTCTGCTTGTGTGCCAGTCTTGACTCCTGGGTGTGCCATCTCTCTCTCTCTCTCCAATTGTGGGCCATAGAAAGCCTATTAATTATTTTGCTTGATTTGGGTTCCAAAATCTACCTGAAAAAATCACTAAATCAATCAGTGGGAGATAAATATTGGCCTCTGGGCTTGTGTGCCACTCCTGACTCCTGTGTGCGTCCTCTCTCACTCAGTGGGCCCTACAAAACCTATTTTTTTTTTATTTGTTTTCTAAATTCTCCCTGAAACAATCATTTTATTTTATTTTGTTTCTAAATTCTTCCTGAAAAATTCATTTTTTTGTATTTTTTTTTCTAAAGTCTCCCTGAAAAAAAAAAAAAAAATCAAATCAGTGGGAGATTAATATTGCCCTTTCTGCTTGTGTGCCAGTCTTGACTCCTGGGTGTGCCATCTCTCTCTCTCTCCAATTGTGGGCCATAGAAAGCCTATTAATTTTTTTGCTTGATTTGGGTTCCAAAATCTACCTGAAAAAATCACTAAATCAATCAGTGGGAGATAAATATTGGCCTCTGGGCTTGTGTGCCACTCCTGACTCCTGTGTGCGTCCTCTCTCACTCAGTGGGCCATAGAAAGCCTATTTTTTTTATTTGTTTTCTAAATTCTCCCTGAAACAATCATTTCATTTTATTTGGTTTATAAATTCTTCCTTAAAAAATCATTTTTTTTTATTATTTTTTTTTTTCTAAAGTCTCCCTTTTAAAGAAAAAAAACAAATCAGTGGGAGATTAATATTTACATTTGCGCTTCAGTGACAGTCCTGCGTGTGTGGCATCTCTCTCATTTGTTGCCACCAACAACAGAGTGTGTAACATTGTGCCTGATTTTCGTTGTGGTCTCACCCACCTGTAAAGGGGTAGCTAAATCATACTGAAGTTATAGCTCACCGTGTAAGTTGTGTGACAGCAAAAAATACCGTTAGTTTGGTAACGTTTTTAAAACAATGAGGAAGTCTGGTGGAAGAGGTCGTGGCCGGGGGCGTTCATTGTCAGCTGGTAATGAGGGTAGTGGTAGTGGTGGAGCATCAGGTGGTCGTGGGAAAAAAAATATTGCACCTAAGTCGGGAGCTGTGGAGCCAGGTTCGTCGTCTGGCTACACAAGGCCTCGAACGCTCCCTTTTCTGGGAGTAGGAAAACCGCTTTTAAAGCCGGAGCAGCAAGAGCAAGTTTTGGCTTATCTTGCTGACTCAGCCTCTAGCTCTTTTGCCTCCTCTCGTGAAACTGGTAAAAGTAAAAGCAGCGCGTCGTTAGTGGATGTTCACGGTCAGGGACAAGTCGCTTCTTTGTCCTCTTCAGCAAAAACAACAACAGAGAAGAATGCAGCAGGCGACACAACGGGTTACTCCATGGAGCTCTTTACACATACTGTCCCTGGCTTAGAAAGTGAAGCAGTTAACAGTCCATGCCCATTACAAGTTGAATCTGACATGGAGTGCACTGATGCACAGCCACAGCCAGACTACTATGCTGGTCCTTTGACTCAGACCATAACATTGCCCTCGCAGGGTGCTGATCAAGAATCAGACCCTGATGAGACTATGTTGCCCCATCACGAACGCTATACCACCGACCGACACGGTGACACAGACGAAGTTGCACACGAGCTACAAGAAGAGGTAATAGATGACCCAGTTCTTGACCCCGATCGGCAGCCATTGGGGGAACAGGGTGCAGGCGGCAGCAGTTCTGAAGCGGAGGAGGAGGGGCCGCAGCAGGCATCAACATCGCAACAGGTTCCATCTGCCGGGCCCGTATCTTGCCCAAAACGCGTGGCAAAGTCAAAACCTGTTGGAGGACAGCGTGGCCATCCGGTTAAAGCTCAGTCTGCAATGCCTGAAAAGGTATCCGATGCTAGAAAGAGTGCAGTCTGGCATTTTTTTAAACAACATCCAATTGATCAGCGCAAAGTCATCTGTCAAAAATGTTCAACTACCTTAAGCAGAGGGCAGAATCTGAAAAGTCTCAATACAAGTTGCATGCATAGACATTTAACCACCATGCATTTGCAAGCTTGGACTAACTACCAAACGTCCCTTAAGGTTGTAGCACCCTCGGCCAATGAAGCTAGTCATCAACGCAACATCCCTTCCGGCAGTGTAGGGCCACCATTTTCTGCACCACCTGCAGTATCTGTGCAGGTTTCTTTGCCAGGCCAAAGCAGTCAGGGTCAGGGAATCACCAGTTTCGTAGTAGGAAACACTGCATCTAGGGCACCGGCGGCAACAATACCATCTCCCACCGTCTCTCAGTCTGCCATGTCCACCGGCACCCCCGCTAGTTCCACGATCTCCAGCTCTCCAGTCCAGCTCACCCTACATGAGACTATGGTTAGAAAAAGGAAGTACTTAGCCTCGCATCCGCGTACACAGGGTTTGAACGCCCACATAGCTAGACTAATCTCGTTAGAGATGATGCCCTACCGGTTAGTTGAAAGCGAAGCTTTCAAAGCCCTGATGGACTACGCTGTACCACGCTACGAGCTACCCAGTCGACACTTTTTTTCCAGAAAAGCCATCCCAGCCCTCCACCAGCATGTTAAAGAGCGCATCGTCCATGCACTCAGCCAATCTGTGAGCACAAAGGTGCACCTGACAACAGATGCATGGACCAGTAGGCATGGCCAGGGACGTTACGTGTCCATCACGGCACACTGGGTAAATGTGGTGGATGCAGGGTCCACAGGGGACAGCAAGTTTGGGACAGTTCTGCCTAGCCCACGGTCTAGGAAACAGTTGGCTGTAGCCGTTCGCACCCCCTCCTCCTCCTCCTCGTCCTCCTGCAGAAGCGAGACCTCGTCCACAGACCGCAGTCGCACAACCACTCCATCCGCAGCTGCCACTGTTGCACACCAGGTCTCCCATTATGGGGCAACTACTGGCAAACATCAGCAGGCTGTATTGGCTATGAAGTGTTTGGGCGACAACAGACACACCGCGGAAGTTCTGTCCGAGTTCTTGCAGAAAGAAATGCAGTCGTGGCTGGGCACTGTAGATCATGAGGCAGGTAAGGTAGTGAGTGATAACGGAAGGAATTTCATGGCTGCCATCTCCCTTTCCCAACTGAAACACATTCCTTGCCTGGCTCACACCTTAAACCTGGTGGTGCAGTGCTTCCTGAAAAGTTATCCGGGGTTATCCGACCTGCTCCTCAAAGTGCGTGGACTTTGCTCACATATCCGCCGTTCGCCCGTACACTCCAGCCGTATGCAGACCTATCAGCGTTCTTTGAACCTTCCCCAGCATCGCCTAATCATGGACGTTGCAACAAGGTGGAACTCAACACTGCACATGCGTCAGAGACTGTGTGAACAGAGGCGGGCTGTTATGTTTTTGTGGGAGGATACACATACACGGGCAGGCAGTAGGATGGCAGACATGGAGTTGTCAGTTGTGCAGTGGTCGAAGATTCAAGACATGTGTCAAGTACTTCAGTGTTTTGAGGAATGCACACGGCTGGTTAGTGCAGACAACGCCATAATAAGCATGAGCATCCCCCTAATGCGTCTGCTGATGCAAAGTTTGACGCACATAAAGGATCAGGCGTCTGCAGCTGAGGAAGAGGAAAGCCTTGATGACAGTCAGCCATTGTCTGGCCAGGGCAGTGTACAGGACGAGGTAGCGGGCGAACAGGAGGAGGTGGACGAGGAGGATGATGGGGATGATTATATTTTTAATGAGGAAGCTTTTCCGGGGCCAGTGGAAATTGTTGGCGCGGCAAGGCCGGGTTCTGGTTTTTGGAGGGACACAAGTGACGTGGATTTGCCTGAAACTGCCCCTCAACCAAGCACAACCACAGATTTGAGAACTGGAACTTTGGGCCACATGGCGGATTATGCCTTACGTATCCTCAAAAGGGACACACGCATAACAAAAATGATGAACGATGACGATTACTGGTTGGCCTGCCTCCTTGATCCTCGCTATAAAGGCAAATTGCAAAATATAATGCCACATGAGAACTTGGAACTAATATTAGCAACCAAACAATCAACTCTTATTGACCGTTTGCTTCTGGCATTCCCTGCACACAGCGCCCGTGATCGTTCTAACACGAGCTGCAGGGGCCAGCAGACCAGAGGTGTTAGAGGGGCAGAAATCAGAAGTGGCGTTGGCCACAGGGGTTTTCTGACCAGGTTGTGGAGTGATTTTGCTATGACCGCAGACAGGACAGGTACTGCAGCATCAATTTAAAGTGACAGGAGACAACATTTGTCCAGTATGGTTACTAACTATTTTTCATCCCTTATCGACGTTCTCCCTCAACCGTCATTCCCATTTGATTACTGTGCATCAAAATTAGACACCTGGCCAGAATTGGCAGAATATGCATTGCAGGAGCTTGCTTGCCCGGCAGCTAGTGTCCTATCAGAAAGAGTATTCAGTGCTGCAGGTTCAATACTAACAGAAAAAAGGACTCGTCTGGCTACCCAAAATGTAGATGATCTAACCTTCATTAAAATGAACCACAACTGGATTTCGAAATCTTTTGCCCCACCTTGCCCGGCTGACACCTAGCTTTCCTATGTAAAGGTCTTGCCTGTGGACTATTCTGAACGACTTTTCCAATCTCGTAATTTGCAGCACCTGATTGACCAGCATCCGACATGTTAACACCTCCCTAAATGGCCAAAGTCCCCACACGGGGCCGTGGTATCGCCACTTGGCGCCAGCACCCGTGAGAGTACTGTTTGTCTGAAGAGGTGGGTGTGCCCGCTTTTGGTCGACGGCACTGCCACTAGGTCCCTCATAGTACAATAAAGTGTCTGGCGGTGGTGGTGCGCACCCAACGTCAGACACACCGTTGTAATATGAGGGGCCCTGGGCCTGTACCGCCGGCCACAAGACAGTCCCCCCCCAGGTCAAACAGTGCTCTACGACTTGCAAAATTTTCTCTCACAGCTCCACCAATGTTTAGTCTATGCGCTGACATCCTTCAATGCCTGGCACTGTCAATACCATTGTATTGACATTTTTCTTATGTTAGGCCTTCGAAGCCTGTCTGCGGTCACTCCTTCCACTAGGCCTCCACTGACCTGTCTACTGCTGCCCGTGTTCCCCTGGAACCAATTTTAAATTGCCTACAGCCAGCCCAATTTATTATGTTAGGGCTTCGAAGCCTGTCTGCGGTCCCTCCTTCCACTAGGCCTCCACTGACCTGTCTACTGCTGCCCGTGTTCCCCTGGAACCAATTTTAAATTGCCTACAGCCAGCCCAATTTATTATGTTAGGGCTTCGAAGCCTGTCTGCGGTCCCTCCTTCCACTAGGCCTCCACTGACCTGTCTACTGCCGTCCGTGTTCCCCTGGAACCAATTTTAAATTGCCTACAGCCAGCCCAATTTATTATGTTAGGGCTTCGAAGCCTGTCTGCGGTGCCTCCTTCCACTAGGCCTCCACTGACCTGTCTACTGCTGCCCGTGTTCCCCTGGAACCAATTTTAAATTGCCTACAGCCAGCCCAATTTATTATGTTAGGGCTTCGAAGCCTGTCTGCGGTCCCTCCTTCCACTAGGCCTCCACTGACCTGTCTACTGCTGTCCGTGTTCCCCTGGAACCAATTGTAAATTGCCTACATCACAATTTTTGTTATGTTAGGCCTTCGAAGTCTGTCTGCGGCCCGTTCTTTCCACTACTACTACACTGACCAGGCCACTGCTGCCCGTGTTCCCCTGGAACCAATTTTAAATTGCCTACAGCCAGCCGAATTTATTATGTTAGGCCTTCAAAGCCTGTCTGCAGTCCCTGCTTCCACTAGGCCTCCACTGACCTGTCTACTGCTGCCCGTGTACCCCTTGAACCAACATCAGAAAATATAAAAATAAGTATTTTGCTTATAAAAAAGAAAATACTGGAGAGATATCAAATGCAGACATTTTAACATTAAAAACAAACACATACAACAAAAATCTGGTACAGTACTAAAAATGGCCACCAGCTACAATAACTTTCTCCTGCAAGTAGTTAACTGAAAGTTTTTTTCAATTTAAAACACAGATATGGCATCCACCGAGAGTTGTCCTGTCGCGTCTTCTTTATATTATTGCCAAGAAGATGCAAAACAATGAAAATATTAAAATCATTATTTACCAAAAAAATAGAGTAAGTCAAAACCACATTGCAAATAAACATTCATTACAAATAAAGAAGCAGGGCGCGTCCGAGGGTGAGTATATACCTAATAAGAATATATTCACCCTCGGACGCACCCTGCTTCTTTCCGACAGCCTTCCTTCCTAAGAATCAGCCCTTCGGTGGTGTAGAGAGAGGGTGTGTTACACTCCAAGGTGTTCCCCAGGTTGCCTTTCCTGAGCTTCGATCTTCATGCTCTCGTTTAGTAGTTGTCGGAAAGTAGGCTGCATTAGGCCTACAAATTGGGTATGGGGTGGAGAGAAATGGTGTGTTACACTCCAAGGTGTTCCCCAGGTTTCCTTGCCATTGCTTCGGTCTTCCGACTCTCGTTTAGTAGTTGTAGAAAACTACACTGCATTAGGCCTACAAAATGGGTATCGGGTGGAGAGAGATGGTGTGTTACACTCCAAGGTGTTCCCCAGGTTTCCTTGCCATTGCTTCGGTCTTCCGACTCTCGTTTAGTAGTTGTAGAAAACTACACTGCATTAGGCCTACAAAATGGGTATCGGGTGGAGAGAGATGGTGTGTTACACTCCAAGGTGTTCCCCAGGTTTCCTTGCCATTGCTTCGGTCTTCTGACTCTCGTTTAGTAGTTGTAGAAAACTACACTGCATTAGGCCTACAAAATGGGTATCGGGTGGAGAGAGATGGTGTGTTACACTCCAAGATGTTCCCCAGGTTTCCTTGCCATTGCTTCGGTCTTCCGACTCTCGTTTAGTAGTTGTAGAAAACTACACTGCATTAGGCCTACAAAATGGGTATCGGGTGGAGAGAGATGGTGTGTTACACTCCAAGGTGTTCCCCAGGTTCCCTTGCCATTGCTTCGGTCTTCAGACTCTCGTTTAGTTGTTGTAGAAAACTACACTGCATTAGGCCTACAAAATGGGTATCGGGTGGAGAGAGATGGTGTGTTACACTCCAAGATGTTCCCCAGGTTTCCTTGCCATTGCTTCGGTCTTCTGACTCTCGTTTAGTAGTTGTAGAAAACTACACTGCATTAGGCCTACAAAATGGGTATCGGGTGGAGAGAGATGGTGTGTTACACTCCAAGGTGTTCCCCAGGTTTCCTTGCCATTGCTTCGGTCTTCCGACTCTCGTTTAGTAGTTGTAGAAAACTACACTGCATTAGGCCTACAAAATGGGTATCGGGTGGAGAGAGATGGTGTGTTACACTCCAAGGTGTTCCCCAGGTTTCCTTGCCATTGCTTCGGTCTTCCGACTCTCGTTTAGTAGTTGTAGAAAACTACACTGCATTAGGCCTACAAAATGGGTATCGGGTGGAGAGAGATGGTGTGTTACACTCCAAGGTGTTCCCCAGGTTTCCTTGCCATTGCTTCGGTCTTCCGACTCTCATTTAGTAGTTGTAGAAAACTACACTGCATTAGGCCTACAAAATGGGTATCGGGTGGAGAGAGATGGTGTGTTACACTCCAAGGTGTTCCACAGGTTTCCTTGCCATTGCTTCGGTCTTCCGACTCTCGTTTAGTAGTTGTAGAAAACTACACTGCATTAGGCCTACAAAATGGGTATGGGGTGGAGAGAGATGGTGTGTTCCACTCCAAGGTGTTCTCCAGGTTGCCTTTCCTGAGCTTCTATCTTCAGGCTCTCGTTAAATTGTGGTTAAATGGAACAACTGCATTTGGCGTACTAGTTGGTTTGGGGCCTACTAACAGTGTCTGCCGCTCCTTGCTGTTCTCCTGGTTTCCTGTCCTGAAACGCCAGAAGCCTGACAAACAAGATGGAAGAACTAGAAGCAGAAATATCTACAGGTAACTTTGACATAGTGGGAATAACCGAGACATGGTGAGATGAAAGCTATGACTGGGCAGTTAACTTACAGGGTTACAGTCTGTTTAGAAAGGATCGTAAAAATCGGAGAGGAGGAGGGGTTTGTCTCTATGTAAAGTCTTGTCTAAAGTCCACTTTAAGGGAGGATATTAGCGAAGGGAATGAGGATGTCGAGTCCATATGGGTTGAAATTCATGGAGGGAAAAATGGTAACAAAATTCTCATTGGGGTCTGTTACAAACCCCCAAATAAAACAGAAAGCATGGAAAGTCTACTTCTAAAGCAGATAGATGAAGCTGCAACCCATAATGAGGTCCTGGTTATGGGGGACTTTAACTACCCGGATATTAACTGGGAAACAGAAACCTGTGAAACCCATAAAGGCAACAGGTTTCTGCTAATAACCAAGAAAAATTATCTTTCACAATTGGTGCAGAATCCAACCAGAGGAGCAGCACTTTCAGACCTAATACTATCTAATAGACCTGACAGAATAACAAATCTGCAGGTGGTTGGGCATTTAGGAAATAGCGACCACAATATTGTGCAGTTTCACCTGTCTTTCACTAGGGGGACTTGTCAGGGAGTCACAAAAACATTGAACTTTAGGAAGGCAAAGTTTGAACAGCTTAGAGATGCCCTTAATCTGGTAGACTGGGACAATATCCTCAGAAATGAGAATACAGATAATAAATGGGAAATGTTTAAGAACATCCTAAATAGGCAGTGTAAGCGGTTTATACCTTGTGGGAATAAAAGGACTAGAAATAGGAAAAACCCAATGTGGCTAAACAAAGAAGTAAGACAGGCAATTAACAGTAAAAAGAAAGCATTTGCACTACTAAAGCAGGATGGCACCATTGAAGCTCTAAAAAAATATAGGGAGAAAAATACTTTATCTAAAAAACTAATTAAAGCTGCCAAAAAGGAAACAGAGAAGCACATTGCTAAGGAGAGTAAAACTAATCCCAAACTGTTCTTCAACTATATCAATAGTAAAAGAATAAAAACTGAAAATGTAGGCCCCTTAAAAAATAGTGAGGAAAGAATGGTTGTAGATGACGAGGAAAAAGCTAACATATTAAACACCTTCTTCTCCACGGTATTCACGGTGGAAAATGAAATGCTAGGTGAAATCCCAAGAAACAATGAAAACCCTATATTAAGGGTCACCAATCTAACCCAAGAAGAGGTGCGAAACCGGCTAAATAAGATTAAAATAGATAAATCTCCGGGTCCGGATGGCATACACCCACGAGTACTAAGAGAACTAAGTAATGTAATAGATAAACCATTATTTCTTATTTTTAGTGACTCTATAGCGACAGGGTCTGTTCCGCAGGACTGGCGCATAGCAAATGTGGTGCCAATATTCAAAAAGGGCTCTAAAAGTGAACCTGGAAATTATAGGCCAGTAAGTCTAACCTCTATTGTTGGTAAAATATTTGAAGGGTTTCTGAGGGATGTTATTCTGGATTATCTCAATGAGAATAACTGTTTAACTCCATATCAGCATGGGTTTATGAGAAATCGCTCCTGTCAAACCAATCTAATCAGTTTTTATGAAGAGGTAAGCTATAGACTGGACCACGGTGAGTCATTGGACTTGGTATATCTCGATTTTTCCAAAGCGTTTGATACCGTGCCGCACAAGAGGTTGGTACACAAAATGAGAATGCTTGGTCTGGGGGAAAATGTGTGTAAATGGGTTAGTAACTGGCTTAGTGATAGAAAGCAGAGGGTGGTTATAAATGGTATAGTCTCTAACTGGGTCGCTGTGACCAGTGGGGTACCGCAGGGGTCAGTATTGGGACCTGTTCTCTTCAACATATTCATTAATGATCTGGTAGAAGGTTTACACAGTAAAATATCGATATTTGCAGATGATACAAAACTATGTAAAGCAGTTAATACAAGAGAAGATAGTATTCTGCTACAGATGGATCTGGATAAGTTGGAAACTTGGGCTGAAAGGTGGCAGATGAGGTTTAACAATGATAAATGTAAGGTTATACACATGGGAAGAGGGAATCAATATCACCATTACACACTGAATGGGAAACCACTGGGTAAATCTGACAGGGAGAAGGACTTGGGGATCCTAGTTAATGATAAACTTACCTGGAGCAGCCAGTGCCAGGCAGCAGCTGCCAAGGCAAACAGGATCATGGGGTGCATTAAAAGAGGTCTGGATACACATGATGAGAGCATTATACTGCCTCTGTACAAATCCCTAGTTAGACCGCACATGGAGTACTGTGTCCAGTTTTGGGCACCGGTGCTCAGGAAGGATATAATGGAACTAGAGAGAGTACAAAGGAGGGCAACAAAATTAATAAAGGGGATGGGAGAACTACAATACCCAGATAGATTAGTGAAATTAGGATTATTTAGTCTAGAAAAAAGACGACTGAGGGGCGATCTAATAACCATGTATAAGTATATAAGGGGACAATACAAATATCTCGCTGAGGATCTGTTTATACCAAGGAAGGTGACGGGCACAAGGGGGCATTCTTTGCGTCTGGAGGAGAGAAGGTTTTTCCACCAACATAGAAGAGGATTCTTTACTGTTAGGGCAGTGAGAATCTGGAATTGCTTGCCTGAGGAGGTGGTGATGGCGAACTCAGTCGAGGGGTTCAAGAGAGGCCTGGATGTCTTCCTGGAGCAGAACAATATTGTATCATACAATTATTAGGTTCTGTAGAAGGACGTAGATCTGGGTATTTATTATGATGGAATATAGGCTGAACTGGATGGACAAATGTCTTTTTTCGGCCTTACTAACTATGTTACTATGTTACTATGTTACTATGAAATTCCGTTTTCAGGTGCTCGTTAAGTAGTTGTTAATGTTAGACTGCATTTGGCCTACTAGTTGGGTTGGGGCCTACTATCGGTGTCTGCCACTCCTTGCTGTTCTCCTCCACTGAACAAAGCTGTGCCGCCTGTTTACTACGGTTGCCAATTTTGAACTGCATTTCGACTACTTACTGATTTGGGCCTACTCTCTGTGTCAGCCTCTCATTCCAGTTGTCCTCCACTGCAATGCCCCCTGGTTATTCCTGTGTTACCAATTTTGAACTGCATTTAGCCAACTTTATTCTTTGGGCCTATATCTGTGTTTCCTCCTCATCCTGCCCATTGCCCAGCCAGTGATAGATGAGTCTGCTGGTACATTGACCCATAACGCAACATTCCACGTGCACGCTACACAACAACATTGTGACCCTGCTGAAAGTCAGGTTGCTCTTCCCGCATACCATACCACCTTACACGGGGACAAAGAGGAAGGTGCAGATGAAAGTGCAGGTTCCTTCCTCAGGTGGGGGGAGGAATACTAGTTGGCGACGTCACTGGCACAGGGCCTCTCATAGTACGCAAAAGTGTTGCTGCCGGTGGGAGGCGCCCCCGCCGTGCAAACACACCGCTGTACTTTGAGGGGCCCTGTGCCAGTGCCAATGCCAACGAGTGGGCCCCCCCTGCTTGCTCAGGTTCACAGCACTTGCAAAGTTGAAATACTTACCTCTCCCTGCTCCACTGCCGTGACGTGGTCCAGATTTCCTGGGCCCACTAATTACTTGAACCAGCCCTACCCACCACAACTTTAGCCAAATGACCCCCAATTTCAAATGCCTTCCAATTATTATAAGGTAAATTACGCTTGACAAGCTTCATTAAGAAGAATGGATGGTTTTGACATTAAAATGGGCACTCTAGGTGTTTTCCTGGCCCCCACTCACTGCTGACTATGCTGCCCCATTGACTTGCATTGGGTTTCGTGTTTCGGTCGATCCCGACTTTACGTCATAATCGGCCGATTTCACTCGACCCGACTTTTGAGATAGTCGGGTTTCGCGAAACCCGGCTCGACTCTAAAAAGGTCAAGGTCGCTCAACTCTAGTGTTCTCTATATATTGAGTGGGCTCCACTTCTTCTGTGTCACACACCTTGTGCACTATATATACTGTATCTATTTTATAGAAAGTGTTTTAATGTTCTATAAATTTTAGATTATTATTTTATTTCTTTATTTTATGTATACCGTTGATATAGTGTATGTGTGTGCCTTTTAGTTACTTGTTGTTAGGTGTCAAGTTCCATCCCCTGCACAGGGGGAATCTCGAGCCACCTCCGCTGCAGTCTCGCATTCTTCTTCAGCCGCAGTGGAGCCTGCTCAGCGGAGACATCAGTCCCAGCGTCTGGCTCAGACAGATACTGTGCGCTTGGTTGCTGCTGCCCTTCCAGGCTCAGCCATTGTAGGCAGTACTGGTCAGCGGCGAGCAGACGCTTCTGGGACTAAGTTCTACTTTTCTCCTTCTGAGCATGCCCAAAGGAAGACTTCTCATTGGAGGTCGAGGGTCACAAGCTCAGGTCCTGTAGCAACTCCCATTGGTCCTCTAGGAAGGTCCTTGTCTGCTGCAGCTATAAAATGTTCGCATGGCTGCACGGCCATGTCCTAGTATCAGCTTATGTTATGAGCTTTGCTATTTGGTGGTCATGTCTGCTTGTGGTCAGGTTCGGTTGAAATAAGCCCCTAGAATACTGGCACCTCCGGTGAGGAGTTTTGCGTGTTTGAATTCAGGGCAAGCGTATAGCCACTAGAATTCCGGCTCCACAGGAGAGGAGTTGTTTGTTTGTTAAGCTGACTGCATGACCCGTAATTGCTTTCTGCTTAGGTAGCTGTGATCTGCTGTGAGGTTAACAGGGCACAGTGTTTTCCTATCTAAGTGACTGATGAAGTGACAGAGTTCGCTTATACCTGTTGTTAGACACAACCACAGAAGTACCAACCACTATAAATCAGTAATCACAAAATGAATATTATAGGAATAATATATACCATATCCCAGTGATTTAGTGCTCTGTGGAGAAAGGTTGTGGAGAAACCACTATATATAGGATAAAACAAACACAGCCAATATATGGACACACCCAGAGAAAGTGACCACAACGAGGATATAAAAAAATGCCTTTATTATATCTGATTGGCAGGTAAAATAATACAACAATTGTGCGCATAAAAACGAGAATACAGTTACATAATTATTATAATTTTTTTTTTTTTTTTTTTAAATATATATAAAGACTGACCCAATTATATATATGAAATTCAAAATCTAGGTTAGTGGAGCCCCCAAAAAAATATAAAGACTATAAAAAATGGAGAAGACTTGGCAATATTCATCTGCAAGATGGAAAAATGTGCAAATTGCGATATGTAAAGTGCGGAATCACAGGTATATATATCAACCTCATATAATATAGATCGTATTATGCCTCACATATGCCTTAATCTGTGGTATAAGTAATATATAAAGTAAAAACTAAAGTGCAAAGTGTCAAGAGGCAAGAAAAATGCTATTGTATATAAGCCAAAAAATATGCAACAATTAAATACTAAATTTATAATAAACCAATATAAGGTGCATGGTGCAAAATACCAAATATTAGGAGCAAGTGTAAACTAACCAAATACTAAAACCAATACTGTGCAAATATGGCAAAATTAAGAGTTGCTAATATATATGCCCTAAATATGGAGCCAATACCACAAGGCTGAATATACACTAGTGCAAAAAACTATACTGTGCAAATATAGCAAATGAAGGTTATCAATATATATGGGGAAGATCTAGGTCCAATAACTATACCTCAACGCCAAATACCACATATATTGTGCAAATATCGCAAAAAGTGCCAAGGTGTAGTACCAATGCCGCAATACCTGATGTCCACAAGTGCCTTAGTTGTGCTGTGCACCACAATACGTAGCGTGCTCCACAGGACATGCAACAGGAGTCCCGCAGCAAGATAGGCAAAAAGGGGTGCACAGTATGTGACAAAAAAGGGGTATGCCCACAATATACCTTTATAAGAGGGTCAGCCAGGTCCCGCTATGCGCACCCCGACGCGCGTTTCGGAGCTAAGTCCTTCGTCAGGACGTCAGGACGAAGGACTTAGCTCCGAAACGCGCGTCGGGGTGCGCATAGCGGGACCTGGCTGACCCTCTTATAAAGGTATATTGTGGGCATACCCCTTTTTTGTCACATACTGTGCACCCCTTTTTGCCTATCTTGCTGCGGGACTCCTGTTGCATCTCCTGTGGAGCACGCTACGTATTGTGGTGCACAGCACAACTAAGGCACTTGTGGACATCAGGTATTGCGGCATTGGTACTACACCTTGGCACTTTTTGCGATATTTGCACAATATATGTGGTATTTGGCGTTGAGGTATCGTTATTGGACCTAGATCTTCCCCATATATATTGATAACCTTCATTTGCTATATTTGCACAGTATAGTTTTTTGCACTAGTGTATATTCAGCCTTGTGGTATTGGCTCCATATTTAGGGCATATATATTAGCAACTCTTAATTTTGCCATATTTGCACAGTATTGGTTTTAGTATTTGGTTAGTTTACACTTGCTCCTAATATTTGGTATTTTGCACCATGCACCTTATATTGGTTTATTATAAATTTAGTATTTAATTGTTGCATATTTTTTGGCTTATATACAATAGCATTTTTCTTGCCTCTTGACACTTTGCACTTTAGTTTTTACTTTATATATTACTTATACCACAGATTAAGGCATATGTGAGGCATAATACGATCTATATTATATGAGGTTGATATATATACCTGTGATTCCGCACTTTACATATCGCAATTTGCACATTTTTCCATCTTGCAGATGAATATTGCCAAGTCTTCTCCAATTTTTATAGTCTTTATATTTTTTGGGGGGCTCCACTAACCTAGATTTTGAATTTCATATATATAATTGGGTCAGTCTTTATATATATTTAAAAAAAAAAAAAAATTATAATAATTATGTAACTGTATTCTCGTTTTTATGCGCACAATTGTTGTATTATTTTACCTGCCAATCAGATATAATAAAGGCATTTTTTTATATCCTTGTTGTGGTCACTTTCTCTGGGTGTGTCCATATATTGGCTGTGTTTGTTTTATCTTATACCTGTTGTGAATTCTGCTCTTGGGTTCCCTCCAGTGGTTGTAGGTGGGAATGCAGTTGTCTCTGACTCGCAGTCCTGGCCAGGTGTATCGGATGATTACAATTTTGACTGGGATATTTAGGTGTGCAGGATCCTTTAGCCCTTGCCAGTTGTCAATGTTCCTTGTGAAGTGTTGGATCACTTTCTGGCTTCTCCTGCTTGCTGCCAAATTTCAGCAAAGATAAGTGTTTGGTTTTTGTATCTGTGGCACACTGCTGTGTGCTTGTTTCAGTTTTATTCCTGCTCTGATTGTAGGATTCACTGGAGTTGCAGATTTACGCTCCTACATCTTTTAGTTAGATGTAGGAATTTTTTTTGTATATTCTGCTGTGGATGATTTTGAAGGGTTTTAATACTGACCGCACAGAACTCTGTCCTATCCTGTCCTATCTAGCTAGAGTGGCCTCCTGTGCTAAATCCTGTTTTTCGGCCTGTGTATGTTTTTTCCTCTCCGACTCACCGCCAATATTTGTGGGGGCTGTCTATCCTTTGGGGATTTTCTCTGAGGCAAGATAGTATTCCAATTTCCATCTTTAGGGGTATTTAGTCCTCCGGCTGTGACGAGGTGTCTAGGTGTGTTAGGTACACTCCACGGCTACTTCTAGTTACGGTGTTACGTTCAGGATTGCGGTCAGTATAGTGGCCACCTTCTCCAGTGAAAGTTCTCATGCAGCTCCAAGGTCACCGGATTATAACATATACCGCTATATAGTGCCGCCAATTGCTAGCAGCAAGTTCCTCTCCTGCACGGTGGACCCCGGGCTGCGAACGCACCTTTAATAACATATATATATTTGGTGCGTTCTGCCAGCCCTAACTTAATACCAGCGCCAGGGTCTGGCTAGCAATGACGGACAAACAGCAATCCTTGTGGTACATCCAGCAGCTGGAAGGTAGGTTGGCGGCTCTCGAGCGCACAACCTCAGCTGTGGATGTTACTGCAGTAGCTGTTCAGGCTGCTAGTGTGGCTGCAGCAACTTTGTCCACTGCCCCTCCTGTTCCAACCCTATCTCGCCTCCCGCTGCCAGAAAAATTTTCTGGTGATAGCAAATCTTGTAGGCGTTTCGTGAGCCAGTACTCTACACATCTTGAGCTCCTGGCCGCACGTTTCCCCACAGAGCGGGCAAAGGTGGTATTCATTTTGTCTCTCCTGTCGGACAGGGCGTTGGAGTGGGCTACACCACTGTGGGAGCGTGGCGATCATGTGGTGTAGAGTGCTCTGCTGTTCCTGATCACCCTAAAACAGGTCTTATTAGGACCTTGAGTCATCCATGATACGTCGCTCCAACTGTTGGCATTGACTCAGGGCTCGTCCTTGGTCCGTCATTTTGCCGTCAATTCCCGCACCATAGCATCTGAGCTGTTAGTGGTCCCTTGTGGATAAAGCCCTCATCCCTATATTTTGGAGGGGGCTGGCTGACCATGTGAAGGACGCTTTGGCCACTAGGGAGATTCCCACCACACTGGAAGAGCTAATAGCTGTGTCCACTCATATTGACCTCCGTTTTAATGAGCGGAGGTTAGAGCGAGCCCAGTGTAGGCAGAGGTTTCAGCTGGCTCCCACCTTCGCCAAACCTTTGGAATCTCTGGTCCAGGCCCCTGAGTCACATGAGGCAATGGAAGTGTCACAAGCGGGATCTAAGTCCCGCTCGTGCACTCAAGGTCTGTCATGTTTGCCAGCAGTCAGGACATCTTGCCACCAGATGTTCCCAGTGGTCGGGAAAACGTCAGCGTCTAGTGGTAGTAGGTGGAGGTACACTAGACACGGCGATGTTTGCCTCCAAACTGTTCTTTGAGGGGACAATTACAGTAGGCTCATCCACTCATTCGTTTGAGCTCTGCGTGGATTCTGGGGTGGAGGGCAATTTTATGTCTTCTGTCTTCGCCCGATGTCACGCAATACCCTTGGTGATGCTTGCTCAACCAGTAACCGTATGAGTGGAGAATGGGTCGACATTACCCTCACAGATAACACACCAGACCATCCCTTTTACTTTGTCTATGTCGCCATCTCATCAGGAGATTATATGTCTGCTCGTCATTCCTGAGGTAATTGATGAGGTCCTGTTAGGGATACCTTGGCTACAGTACCACTCTCCTCATATTGAGTGGTCCACAGGCAGAATTTTGGGATGGGGTGAATCTTGTGGCGGTTGATGTCAGAGGGAATACGTTCAGGTTGCTACTACTGAGGTACCTGTGGATCTATCCTCTCTCCCCAAGCAATATTGGCCCTATGCGGACGTGTTCTCCAAAAGGGCTGCGGAGACCCTTCCGCCTCACTGCCCCTATGACTGTCCTATTGACCTCTTGCCTGGTGCTGAGCCTCCCTGGGGTCGAGTCTATCTGTTATCTCTTCCGGAGATGGAGGCAATGTCACAGTACATTCAGGAAAATCTGGCCAGAGGATTCATTAGGAAGTCATTGTCACCTGCAGGGGCTGAGTTCTTCTTCGTACAGAAGAAGAAAGGGGAACTATGTCCATGCATAGACTACAGGGGTCTTAAAGCCATCACCGTTAAGAACAAGTATCCCCTTCCCCTGATATCTGAGCTCTTTGATAGGCTTCGGGGAGCAGGGTATTTACTGTTGTGAATTCTGTGGTCAAGCTCCCTCCTGTGGTCATGAGTGGTACTTCAGCTGGTTCTGTCTATGAGCTTCCTCTGGTGGATGTGAGTGGGGCTGCGGCTTCTGAGTTTCCTTCCTCAGGTGACGAGGTTAAGTCGTTAGGTGCTGCTCTATTTAACTCCACCTAGTTCTTTGTTCCTGGCCTCCAGTCAATGTTCCAGTATTGGTCTTGCTCTCTCCTGGATCGTTCTTGTGGCCTGTCTGCCCTGCATAAGCTAAGTTCTGCTTGTGTTACTTTTGTTTGCTGTTTTTTCTGTTCAGCTTGCTATATTTGTTTTTCTTGCTTGCTGGAAGCTCTGGGACGCAGAGGGAGCACCTCCGTGCCGTTAGTCGGTACGGAGGGTCTTTTTGCGCCCTCTGCGTGGTTGTTTGTAGGTTTTTGTGCTGACCGCAAAGCTATCTTTCCTATCCTCGGTCTATTCAGTAAGTCGGGCCTCACTTTGCTAAAACCTATTTCATCTCTGTGTTTGTGTTTTCATCTTTACTCACAGTCATTATATGTGGGGGGTTACCTTTTCCTTTGGGGAATTTCTCTGAGGCAAGGTAGGTTTATTTTTCTATCTTCAGGGCTAGCTAGTTTCTCAGGCTGTGCCCGAGGCGCCTAGGTCTGGTCAGGAGCGCTCCACGGCTACCTCTAGTGTGGTGTTATAGGATTAGGGATTGCGGTCAGCAGAGTTCCCACGTCTCAGAGCTTCTCCTATGTTATTTGTAAACTATCAGGTCACTTGTGTGCTCTTAACCAGCAGGTCCATTGTGTTTCTGAATCACCTGTTCATAACAGTACTGGAGGCCCAAAGTACTAATGCTTCTCAATAGAGGGAAAAGAGAAGTTCTGAGACCATTTTTTTTTCTCTGTACTGTGTTTTGTCTTTCTTTTCCCCTAGACATTTGGGTGGTTCAGGACACAGGTGTAGTGATGGACATTAAAGGTCTGTCTTCTTGTGTGGATCATCTCACTGCAAGAGTACAAAATATTCAAGACTTTGTGGTTCAGAATTCTATGTTAGAACCAAGAATTCCTATTCCTGATTTGTTTTCTGGAGATAGAGCTAAGTTTCTGAGTTTTAAGAATAATTGTAAACTGTTTCTGGCTTTGAAACCCCGCTCCTCTGGTGACCCAGTTCAACAAGTTAAGATAGTTATTTCCTTATTACGTGGCGACCCTCAAGACTGGGCATTTTCCCTTGCGCCAGGAGATCTGTTATGAAAGGCAATTCAGAATCACAATGGACATGGAGGTCAGAGCACATACAGTGAACTGACAATAACCCAAAATAATAGAACGAGCTCTGAGACGTGGGAACTCTGCAGACCGCAATCCCTAAGCCTATCAAACCACACTAAAGGTAGCCGTGGAGCGCTCCTGACCAGAACCTAGGCGCCTCGTCACAGCCTGAGAAACTAGCTAATCCTGAAGATAGAAAAATAAGCCTACCTTGCCTCAGAGAAATTCCCCAAAGGAAAAGGCAGCCCCCCACATATAATGACTGTGAGTAAGATGAAAACACAAACATAGAGATGAAACAGATTTAGCAAAGTGAGGCCCGACTAGCTGAACAGAACGAGGATAGGGAAGATAACTTTGCGGTCAGCACAAAAAACTACAAAAAACCACGCAGAAGGGACAAAAAGACCCTCCGCACCGACTAACAGTACGGAGGTGGTCCCTCTGCGTCTCAGAGCTTCCAGCAGGCGAGAAAAACCAATAAAGCAAGCTGGACAGAAAAATAGCAACAAAATAACATAAGCAAAACTTAGCTTTGCAGAGCAGCAGGCCACAGGAATGATCCAGGGAAAAAACAAGTCTCACACTGAAACATTGACAGGAAGCATAGATCAAAGCATCAGGTGGAGTTAAGTAGAGAAGAAGCTAACGAGCTCACCAGATCACCTGAGGGAGGAAACTCAGAAGCTGCAGTACCACTTTCCTCCACAAACGGAAGATCCCAGAGAGAATCAGCCGAAGTACCACTTGTGACCACAGGAGTGAACTCTGCCACAGAATTCACAACAGTACCCCCCCCTTGAGGAGGGGTCACCGAACCCTCACCAGAGCCCCCAGGCCGACCAGGATGAGCCAAATGAAAGGCACGAACAAGATAGGGAGCATGGACATCAGAGGCAAAAACCCAGGAATTATCCTCCTGAGCATAACCCTTCCATTTAACCAGATACTGGAGTTTCCGTCTTGAAACACGAGAATCCAAAATCTTCTCCACAATATACTCCAATTCCCCCTCCACCAAAACCGGGGCAGGAGGCTCAACAGATGGAACCATAGGTGCCACGTATCTCCGTAACAATGACCTATGGAATACGTTATGTATGGAAAAAGAATCTGGAAGGGTCAGACGAAAAGACACAGGATTAAGAACCTCAGAAATCCTATACGGACCAATAAAACGAGGTTTAAACTTAGGAGAGGAAACCTTCATAGGAATATGACGAGAAGATAACCAAACCAGATCCCCAACACGAAGTCGGGGACCCAGACGGCGTCTGCGATTAGCGAAAAGTTGAGCCTTCTCCTGGGACAAGGTCAAATTGTCCACTACCTGAGTCCAAATCTGCTGCAACCTGTCCACCACAGTATCCACACCAGGACAGTCCGAAGACTCAACCTGTCCAGAAGAGAAACGAGGATGGAACCCAGAATTGCAGAAAAACGGTGAAACCAAGGTAGCCGAGCTGGCCCGATTATTAAGGGCGAACTCAGCCAAAGGCAAAAAGGACACCCAGTCATCCTGATCAGCAGAAACAAAGCACCTCAGATATGTTTCCAAGGTCTGATTGGTTCGCTCGGTCTGGCCATTAGTCTGAGGATGGAAAGCCGAGGAAAAAGACAAGTCAATGCCCATCCTACCACAAAAGGCTCGCCAAAACCTCGAAACAAACTGGGAACCTGTGTCAGAAACAATATTCTCTGGAATGCCATGCAAACGAACCACATGCTGGAAGAACAAAGGCACCAAATCAGAGGAGGAAGGCAATTTAGACAAGGGTACCAGATGGACCATCTTAGAAAAGCGATCACAGATTACCCAAATGACTGACATCTTTTGAGAAACGGGAAGGTCAGAAATAAAATCCATAGAGATATGTGTCCAAGGCCTCTTCGGGACCGGCAAGGGCAAAAGCAACCCACTGGCACGAGAACAGCAGGGCTTAGCCCGAGCACAAATCCCACAGGACTGCACAAAAGCACGCACATCCCGCGACAGAGAGGGCCACCAAAAGGATCTAGCCACTAATTCTCTGGTACCAAAGATTCCAGGATGACCAGCCAACACCGAACAATGAAGTTCAGAGATAACTCTATTCGTCCACCTATCAGGGACAAACAGTTTCTCCGCTGGGCAACGATCAGGTTTATTAGCCTGAAATTTTTGCAGCACCCGCCGCAAATCAGGGGAGATGGCAGACACAATTACTCCTTCCTTGAGGATACCCGCCAGCTCAGATAATCCCGGAGAGTCGGGTACAAAACTCCTAGACAGAGCATCCGCCTTCACACTTTTAGAGCCCGGAAGGTACGAAATCACAAAGTCAAAACGGGCAAAAAACAACGACCAACGAGCTTGTCTAGGATTCAAGCGCTTGGCAGACTCGAGATAAGTCAAGTTCTTATGATCAGTCAATACCACCACGCGATGCTTAGCTCCTTCAAGCCAATGACGCCACTCCTTGAATGCCCACTACATGGCCAGCAACTCTCGGTTGCCCACATCATAATTACGCTCAGCAGGCGAAAACTTCCTGGAAAAGAAAGCGCATGGTTTCATCACTGAGCAACCAGAACCTCTCTGCGACAAAACAGCCCCTGCTCCAATCTCAGAAGCATCAACCTCAACCTGGAACGGAAGAGAAACATCTGGTTGACACAACACAGGGGCAGAAGAAAAACGACGCTTCAACTCTTGAAAAGCTTCCACAGCAGCAGAAGACCAATTGACCACATCAGCACCCTTCTTGGTCAAATCGGTCAATAGTTTAGCAATACTAGAAAAATTGCAGATGAAGCGACGATAAAAATTAGCAAAGCCCATGAACTTTTGCAGACTTTTCAGAGATGTCGGCTGAGTCCAATCATGGATGGCTTGGACCTTAACAGGATCCATCTCGATAGTAGAAGGGGAAAAGATGAACCCCAAAAATGAAACCTTCTGCACACCAAAGAGACACTTTGATCCCTTCACAAACAAAGAATTAGCACGCAGGACCTGAAAAACCGTTCTGACCTGCTTCACATGAGACTCCCAATCATCCGAGAAGATCAAAATGTCATCCTAGTACACAATCAGGAATTTATCCAGGTACTCTCGGAAGATGTCATGCATAAAGGACTGAAACACTGATGGAGCATTGGCAAGTCCGAACGGCATCACGAGATACTCAAAATGACCCTCGGGCGTATTAAATGCAGTTTTCCATTCATCACCTTGCTTAATTCGCACCAGATTATACGCACCACGAAGATCTATCTTTGTGAACCAACTAGCCCCCTTAATCCGAGCAAACAGATCAGATAACAATTGCAAGGGGTACTGAAATTTAACCGTGATCTTATTAAGAAGGCGGTAATCTATACAAGGTCTCAGCGAACCATCCTTCTTGGCTACAAAAAAGAACCCTGCTCCTAATGGCGACGATGACGGGCGAATATGCCCCTTCTCCAGGGATTCCTTCACATAACTGCGCATAGCGGTGTGCTCAGGCACGGACAAATTAAACAATCGACCTTTTGGGAATTTACTACCAGGAATCAAATTGATAGCTTAATCACAATCCCTATGCGGAGGTAGGGTATTGGACTTGGGCTCATCAAATACATCCCGGTAATCAGACAAGAACTCTGGGACCTCAGAAGGAGTGGATGACGAAATTGACAGAAATGGAACATCACCATGTACCCCCTGACAACCCCAGCTGGACACCGACATGGATTTCCAATCTAATACTGGATTATGGGCTTGTAGCCATGGCAACCCCAACACGACCACATCATGCAGATTATGCAACACCAGAAAGCGAATAACCTCCTGATGTGCAGGAGCCATGCACATGGTCAGCTGGGTCCAGTATTGAGGCTTATTCTTGGCCAAAGGCATAGCATCAATTCCTCTCAATGGAATAGGACACTGCAAGGGCTCGAAGAAAAACCCACAACGCTTAGCATATTCCAAGTCCATCAAATTCAGGGCAGCGCCTGAATTCACAAATGCCATGACAGAATATGATGACAAAGAGCAGATCAAGGTAACGGACAGAAGAAATTTTGACTGTACAGTACCAATGGTGGCAGACCTAGCGAACCGCTTAGTGCGCTTAGGACAATCAGAGATAGCATGAGTGGAATCACCACAGTAGAAACACAGACCATTCAGACGTCTATGTTCTTGCCGTTCAACTCTGGTCAAGGTCCTATCACACTGCATAGGCTCAGGTTTAAGCTCAGGTAATACCGCCAAATGGTGCACAGGTTTACGCTCACGCAAGCTTCGACCGATCTGAATGGCCAAAGACATAGACTCATTCAAACCAGCAGGCATAGGAAATCCCACCATGACATCCTTAAGGGCTTCAGAGAGACCCTTTCTGAATATTGCTGCCAGCGCAGATTCATTCCATTGAGTGAGCACTGACCACTTTCTAAATTTCTGACAATATACCTCTATCTCATCCTGAGCCTGACAAAGAGCCAGCAAATTTTTTTCTGCCTGATCCACTGAATTAGGCTCATCGTACAGCAACCCAAGCGCCAGGAAAAACGCATCGATATTACTCAATGCAGGATCTCCTGACGCAAGAGAAAACGCCCAGTCCTGAGGGTCGCCACGCAAAAAAGAAATGACGATCCTAACCTGTTGAATTGGGTCACCAGAAGAGCGAGGTTTCAAAGCCAGAAATAGTTTACAATTATTTTTGAAACTCAGAAATTTAGTTCTATCTCCAAAAAACAAATCTGGAATAGGAATTCTCGGTTCAAGCAAAGAATTCTGGACCACAAAATCTTGAATATTTTGAACTCTTGCCGTGAGCTGATCCACACATGAAGACAGACCTTTAATGTCCATTGCTACACCTGTGTCCTGAACCACCCAAATGTCTAGGGGAAAAAAAAGACAAAACACAGTGCAAAGAAAAAAAAATGGTCTCAGAACTTCTTTTTTCCCTCTATTGAGAATCATTAGCACTTTTGGCTTCCTGTACTGTTATGAAAGGCAATTCAGAATCACAATGGACATGGAGGTCAGAGCACATACAGTGAACTGACAATAACCCAAAATAATAGAACGAGCTCTGAGACGTGGGAACTCTGCAGACCGCAATCCCTAAGCCTATCAAACCACACTAAAGGTAGCCGTGGAGCGCTCCTGACCAGAACCTAGGCGCCTCGTCACAGCCTGAGAAACTAGCTAATCCTGAAGATAGAAAAATAAGCCTACCTTGCCTCAGAGAAATTCCCCAAAGGAAAAGGCAGCCCCCCACATATAATGACTGTGAGTAAGATGAAAACACAAACATAGAGATGAAACAGATTTAGCAAAGTGAGGCCCGACTAGCTGAACAGAACGAGGATAGGGAAGATAACTTTGCGATCAGCACAAAAACCTACAAAAAACCACGCAGAGGGGACAAAAAGACCCTCCGCACCGACTAACGGTACGGAGGTGGTCCCTCTGCGTCTCAGAGCTTCCAGCAGGCGAGAAAAACCAATAAAGCAAGCTGGACAGAAAAATAGCAACAAAATAACATAAGCAAAACTTAGCTTTGCAGAGCAGCAGGCCACAGGAATGATCCAGGGAAAAAACAAGTCTCACACTGAAACATTGACAGGAAGCATAGATCAAAGCATCAGGTGGAGTTAAGTAGAGAAGAAGCTAACGAGCTCACCAGATCACCTGAGGGAGGAAACTCAGAAGCTGCAGTACCACTTTCCTCCACAAACGGAAGATCCCAGAGAGAATCAGCCGAAGTACCACTTGTGACCACAGGAGTGAACTCTGCCACAGAATTCACAACAGAGATCCTGCATTATGTAATATTGATGCGTTTTTTCTGGTGCTCGGATTGCTGTATGATGAACCTAATTCAGTGGATCAGGCAGAGAAAAATTTGCTGGCTCTGTGTCAGGGTCAGGATGAGGTAGAGATATATTGTCAGAAGTTTAGGAAGTGGTCTGTGCTCACTCAATGGAATGAATGTGCGCTGGCAGCAATTTTCAGAAAAGGTCTCTCTGAAGCCCTTAAGGATGTCATGGTGGGATTTCCTATGCCTGCTGGTCTGAATGAGTCTATGTCTTTGGCCATTCAGATCGGTCGACGCTTGCGTGAGCGTAAAACTGTGCACCATTTGGCGGTATTATCTGAGCATGGACCTGAGCCTATGCAGTGCGATAGGACTTTGACCAGAGCTGAATGGCAAGAACACAGACGTCAGAATGGGCTGTGTTTTTACTGTGGTGATTCCACTCATGCTATCTCCGATTGTCCTAAGCGCACTAAGCGTTTCGCTAGGTCTGCCACCATTGGTACGGTACAGTCGAAATTTCTTTTGTCCGTTACTTTGATCTGCTCTTTGTCATCCTATTCTGTCATGGCATTTGTGGATTCAGGCGCTGCCCTGAATTTGATGGACTTGAAGTATGCTAGGCACTGTGGGTTTTTCTTGGAGCCCTTGCAGTATCCTATTCCATTGAGAGGAATTGATGCTACGCCTTTGGCCAAGAATAAGCCTCAGTACTGGACCCAGCTGACCATGTGCATGGCTCCTGCGCATCAGGAGGATATTCGCTTTTTGGTGTTGCATAATCTGCATGATGTGGTCGTGTTGGGGTTGCCATGGCTACAAGTCCATAACCCAGTATTGGATTGGAAATCAATGTCTGTGTCCAGCTGGGGTTGTCAGGGGGTACATGGTGATGTTCCATTTCTGTCTATTTCATCATCTACCCCTTCTGAGGTCCCAGAGTTCTTGTCGGATTACAGGGATGTATTTGATGAGCCCAAGTCCAGTGCCCTACCTCCGCATAGGGATTGTGATTGTGCTATCGATTTGATTCCTGGTAGTAAGTGTCCTAAAGGTCGACTGTTTAATTTGTCTGTGCCTGAGCACGCCGCTATGCGGAGTTACGTAAAGGAATCCTTGGAGAAGGGTCATATTCGCCCGTCGTCGTCGCCATTGGGAGCAGGGTTCTTTTTTGTGGCCAAGAAGGATGGTTTGCTGAGACCTTGTATTGATTACCGCCTTCTAAATAAAATCACGGTCAAATTTCAGTACCCCTTGCCGCTGCTGTCTGATTTGTTTGCTCGGATTAAGGGGGCTAGTTGGTTCACCAAGATAGATCTTCGTGGTGCGTATAATCTTGTGCGTATTAAACAGGGCGATGAATGGAAAACAGCATTTAATACGCCCGAGGGCCATTTTGAGTACCTGGTTATGCCATTCGGGCTTTCTAATGCTCCATCAGTGTTTCAGTCCTTTATGCATGATATCTTCCGAGAGTACCTGGATAAATTCCTGATTGTATACTTGGATGACATTTTGGTCTTCTCGGATGATTGGGAGTCTCACGTGAAGCAGGTCAGAATGGTGTTCCAGGTCCTGCGTGCTAATTCTTTGTTTGTGAAGGGGTCAAAGTGTCTCTTTGGTGTTCAGAAGGTTTCATTTTTGGGTTTCATTTTTTCCCCTTCTACTATCGAGATGGACCCTGTTAAAGTTCAGGCCATTTATGATTGGACTCAGCCGACATCTCTGAAGAGTCTGCAAAAGTTCCTGGGCTTTGCTAATTTTTATCATCGCTTCATCAATAATTTTTCTAGTATTGCTAAACCGTTGACTGATTTAACCAAGAAGGGTGCTGATGTGGTCAATTGGTCTTCTGCTGCTGTGGAAGCTTTTCAGGAGTTGAAGCGTCGTTTTTCTTCTGCCCCTGTGTTGTGCCAACCAGATGTTTCGCTCCCATTCCAGGTGGGGTTGATGCTTCTGAGATTGGAGCAGGGGCTGTTTTGTCGCAAAGAAGTTCTGATGGCTCGGTGATGAAACCATGCGCCTTCTTTTCCAGGAAATTTTCGCCTACTGAGCGTAATTATGATGTTGGCAATCGAGAGTTGCTGGCCATGAAGTGGGCATTCGAGGAGTGGCGTCATTGGCTTGAAGGAGCTAAGCATCGCGTGGTGGTCTTGACTGATCACAAGAACTTGACTTATCTCGAGTCTGCCAAACGGTTGAATCCTAGACAGGCTCGTTGGCCGCTGTTTTTCTCCCGTTTTGACTTTGTGGTTTCGTACCTTCCGGGCTCTAAAAATGTGAAGGCGGATGCCCTGTCTAGGAGTTTTGTGCCCGACTCTCCGGGTTTGTCTGAGACGGCGGGTATTCTCAAAGAGGGGGTAATTTTGTCTGCCATCTCCCCTGATTTGCGGCGGGTGCTGCAAAAATTTCAGGCTAATAGACCTGACCGTTGCCCAGCGGAGAAACTGTTTGTCCCTGATAAATGGACGAGTAGAGTTATCTCTGAGGTTCATTGTTCGGTGTTGGCTGGTCATCCTGGAATCTTTGGTACCAGAGATTTGGTGGCTAGATCCTTTTGGTGGCCGTCTCTGTCGCGGGATGTGCCTTCGTTTGTGCAGTCCTGTGGGATTTGTGCTCGGGCTAAGCCCTGCGGTTCTCATGCCAGTGGGTTGCTTTTGCCCTTGCCAGTCCCGAAGAGGCCCTGGACACATATCTCTATGGATTTTATTTCGGATCTCCCCGTCTCTCAAAAAATGTCGGTCATTTGGGTTGTTTGTGATCGCTTCTCTAAGATGGTCCATTTGGTACCCTTGTCTAAATTGCCTTCCTCCTCTGATTTGGTGCCATTGTTCTTCCAGCATGTGGTTCGTTTACATGGCATTCCGGAGAACATCGTTTCTGACAGAGGTTCCCAGTTTGTTTCGAGGTTTTGGCAAGCCTTTTGTGCTAGGATGGGCATTGATTTGTCTTTTTCCTCGGCTTTCCATCCTCAGACAAATGGCCAGACTGAACGAACCAATCAGACCTTGGAAACATATCTGAGATGTTTTGTTTCTGCCGATCAGGATGATTGGGTATCCTTTTTGCCTTTGGCTGAGTTCGCCCTTAATAATCGGGCCAGCTCGGCTACTTTGGTTTCGCCGTTTTTCTGCAATTCTGGTTTCCATCCTCGTTTCTCTTCAGGGCAGGTTGAGTCTTCTGACTGTCCTGGTGTGGATACTGTGGTGGATAGGTTGCAGCAGATTTGGACTCATGTGGTGGACAATTTGACATTGTCTCAGGAGAAGGCTCAACGTTTCGCTAACCGCAGGCGCTGTGTGGGTCCCCGACTTCGTGTTGGGGATTTGGTTTGGTTGTCATCTCGTTATATTCCTATGAAAGTTTCCTCTCCTAAGTTTAAGCCTCGTTTCATTGGTCCGTATAGGATTTCTGAGGTTCTTAATCCTGTGTCTTTTCGTTTGACCCTTCCAGCTTCTTTTTCCATCCATAACGCATTCCATAGGTCATTGTTGCGGAGATACGTGGCACCTGTGGTTCCATCCATTGATCCTCCTGCCCCGGTTTTGGTTGAGGGGAGTTGGAGTATATAGTGGAAAAGATTTTGGATTCTCGTATTTCGAGACGGAAACTCCAGTACCTGGTCAAGTGGAAGGGTTACGGTCAGGAAGATAATTCCTGGGTCTTTGCCTCTGATGTTCATGCTGCCGATCTGGTTCATGCCTTTCATTTGGCTCATCCTGGTCGGCCTGGGGGCTCTGGTGAGGGTTCGGTGACCCCTCCTCAAGGGGGGGGTACTGTTGTGAATTCTGTGGTCAAGCTCCCTCCTGTGGTCATGAGCGGTACTTCGGCTGGTTCTGTCTATGAGCTTCCTCTGGTGGATGTGAGTGGGGCTGCGGCTTCTGAGTTTCCTTCCTCAGGTGACGAGGTTAAGTCGTTAGGTGCTGCTCTATTTAACTCCACCTAGTTCTTTGTTCCTGGCCTCCAGTCAATGTTCCAGTATTGGTCTTGCTCTCTACTGGATTGTTCTTGTGGCCTGTCTGCCCTGCATAAGCTAAGTTCTGCTTGTGTTACTTTTGTTTGCTGTTTTTTCTGTCCAGCTTGCTATATTTGTTTTTCTTGCTTGCTGGAAGCTCTGGGACGCAGAGGGAGCACCTCCGTGCCGTTAGTCGGTACGGAGGGTCTTTTTGCGCCCTCTGCGTGGTTGTTTGTAGGTTTTTGTGCTGACCGCAAAGCTATCTTTCCTATCCTCGGTCTATTCAGTAAGTCGGGCCTCACTTTGCTAAAACCTATTTCATCTTTGTGTTTGTGTTTTCATCTTTACTCACAGTCATTATATGTGGGGGGCTGCCTTTTCCTTTGGGGAATTTCTCTGAGGCAAGGTAGGCTTATTTTTCTATCTTCAGGGCTAGCTAGTTTCTCAGGCTGTGCCCGAGGCGCCTAGGTCTGGTCAGAAGCGCTCCACGGCTACCTCTAGTGTGGTGTTATAGTATTAGGGATTGCGGTCAGCAGAGTTCCCACGTCTCAGAGCTTGTCCTATGTTATTTGTAAACTATCAGGTCACTTGTGTGCTCTTAACCACCAGGTCCATTGTGTTTCTGAATCACCTGTTCATAACAATTTACTAAACTAGATCTGCAGGGTGCTTACACCCTGATTCGCATTCGCGAGGGGGACGAGTGCAATATGGCTTTTAACATCATAGATGGGCACTATGCATACTTGGTGATGCCCTTTGGGCTCCTTAATGCCCCAGCCATTTTCCAAGACTTTGTAAATGACATCTTCCGGGATATGCTCTCCACCTCGATTGTAGTCTATCTGGATGATATTCTCATCTACTCTCCAGATATTGACTCCCACCGGAGAGATGTTTGCAGAGTCTTCGACCTTTTGTGGGCAAATACCCTCTACGCCAAGTTGGAGAAATGTGTGTTTGAGCAGGAGTCCTTACCTTTCCTGGGCTATATCATCTCCGCCCAGGGATTGGCTATGGATCCTGCTAAACTACAGGCTGTATTGGACTGGCAAGAACCCCATTCTCTTAACACTAGAAGTCCCAGAAATTTCGAGCTCCAAAGGTTCCAAAGGTAGAAATGTTAAATGGAGGACTTCCGGGAGGCGGAGCCTGAAGATGGCCGCATCTTACAAGAGCTCCTGATCCGAAGGTGATATAGGACCAAAATATCGCCCTTTAAAACCCCCAAAGGACAGGATAAGGACCGGACAAGGGTCAGCAGTCATGGGCCCAGTTCTCAAGGCACAGATAGCGCCGCAAGCACCGCAGCACACTCCCCACGGCTGGAGGCCAGTGGCGGGAGAAGAAACTGCTGAGGGAAGAGCGAGCCAAACGCTTCATCTGACAGCTGAGCCGAGCAAACTCACCGGACGGCTGCGGTAAGAAGGTGAGAGAATCGGCGAAGATTCGCAGTATCCCCAGCCCTCAGGTGTTAAGGGGGAAGAAGGAAGGAGACGTCGTGGGGGAGGAGGCGGCCAGGAGCCAGGCGCCATCTTGCTAAAAGCGCGCCAGACACCATACTGCCGGCCGCACTAGAGCACAACGGCGGTTAGGTCCAGGAGAAGAAGCCGACCTGCAGCTGCAGCTGGGGGAGTGAGAGCGGCATCACCGGAGAAGGACAGCGGCGTCTCTGGCCCCAGTTATCAGCGCCAGCGGAGGTAACTGTGGAAAGAGGAGCGGGAGCAGGGGACGGTCAGGAGCCATTTCTCAGGCAAGGGCACAGGGCTTTGATGGGTCCCCGCCGGGCGGATTATTAAGCCTCACAGACACTGACCCATATTGATCCGGGCTACTGCTTACTTACAGGAGGGCACTATAACTCCCTCTAGCACAGAAACTGTGAAACACTGAGGGGAAGGCTCACACAGAGTGGAGCTTGGCAGCAAAGCTGCAGTAGTTCATCAGACTTCTCAATTTATCTTAAAATGTAATTGGCACATCTAGCGATATCACTGACAACTTCTCTTAACCTCAGGCACCTACTTCACCATGGATAAATTTGTGGGTAAAAACTCTAAACCTGGCAGATGCTCCACACGTAACCAGGCAGGCACATCTCCTACGTCACAAATCGTCGAAGTTGAGGCCCAGAAGACACAGTCCATTGCAAATGCTATCATAGAACGGTTGATGCCTGAGATTGATAACAGACTAGCAGCCTTTCAAACCTCATTGGACACAATTGTCTCACAAGTCAATACTCAGGGAGCGTGAATAGCAGAAGCTGAACAAAGAATCTCAGATTTAGAGGACTCTGCTAAAACCCTTAAGGACAAACTGGATGGCAAGGATAAGGACATCTCAGACCTTATGGATAAGATGGATGACCTTGAAAATAGATCTCAACGCAATAACTTGAGACTCATAGGCCTTCCAGAATCTGTCCTCCCCTCGGAATTGGTCAAAATAACATCAATACGGCTGCCAAAATCTCTTGGGGTTTTACCAACGTCAGGTCCGATAGCCATTGAGAGAGCACACAGGTTGGGACCTCCGAGGGGAGGGGGTGGCGACAGACCAAGACCAGTCATCTTTAAAGTATTGGATTTCCTAGACAAAGTTCGCATCTTAGCAGCATTTAGGAAACAACGTTCCCTGTTATATGAGAATCACAAACTACTCCTGTTCCAGGATTACTCGGCCGCCTTGGCAGCCAGGCGTAAAGCCTTCAATCCCGCATGCAAACTCTTGGTGGATAAGAACATTCGCTTTGGCTTGCAGTACCCTTCAACTTTGCGCTTTGACATTGGGGGGAAAAACTGGTCCTTTAGTGATCCAGAAAAGGCTTTGAAATTTCTGCAGGAGGAATCCCAGGCACTTACTAGCTTCGACAAAACCTGAACGAGTAGAGCTGTCACAATTTGTCATTTTTCAGTGATGTCGCGTTTATGTTAATACCCTTTTGCCCTTAGTAAGCATGTTTATTTTTCATGTAGTGCTCACTCTGTGGCTGAGCACCTTGGTTACAGTTAAAAAGTTTGAATGGTGTGGGGGTATGGGTGGGGGGGAGGGTCTCTGCATGCGCAAACATAATGTTCTGATTCTGGGGGATCTTACACTCACTCGCTGGGATGGGTTGGGGTCTCACACACAGTATTTATGCATAGGTTACATGGCTGTTCGCAAAGGTATAGGTTAATGGCGGATCAGTCTAGCTCTAAAGATGCCACAATCCGCTCTTTACAATGGTGCTCATGGAATGTTAACGGGTTAAATACTCCAATTAAGAGGAAAAAGGTTTTAAATTTTTTACAAAAACAAAATTTTCACATCATCTTCCTACAAGAAACACATTGGATTAAAAACAATCACCCCTCTCTGCTTAGTAGGAAGTACACGCTTTGTGCTGAGGCTTCATATTCCAAAAAAACAGCGAGGTGTAGCCATATTAATACATAATGGCCTTAAATATGAGATAATTGACACACTGGAGGACCCACAGGGTAGATTTCTCTTGGTCAGAATCATAATTGAGGGTATGCACTTTTGCCTGGTTAATATTTATGCCCCTAATACACCTGAAGCACAATTTCAAGTTAAATTGTTAGAGAGTTTGGCGGGGTGGGATACATCTCGGGTAGTTATAGGCGGTGACTTTAACGAAGTAGCAGACGTTTCCATGGATAGATCCGGTTCTAGTGTTGCTCATAGACAGGATCGGGGGAATGGCATCCAATCACTCTTAGACCACCTCGACCTGGTCGACGTGTGGAGAATACAGCACCCCCTGGAAAGGGACTACTCCCACTACTCTCATGTACACGATTGATTGTTGGTTATTGCACTCATCACTAATACCCCTAATAACACAGTCAAATATACAAAATATCCATATATCGGATCATGCCCCAGTAACGTTCAAATCTAATCTAATGACCCCAATACATCAGGAGAGGAGGTGCCGTTTTCCTTCGTACCTCTATCAGTCAGACGATTTCAAAAAGTATTTGCAGATGTCATGGGAGGTCTATAGGGGTGACAACCGCGCTCATTGCGAAGACGCTCATTTGTTTTGGATGGCCTCTAAGGCCGTGTTGAGGGGCCAAATTATTTCCTATGTCAGTCACAAAAAAAAGACATAATGAAACGATTGGTGGAAACACAAAAATCACTAACTCAGGCCTACAAGGACTTTAAACTAAACAATACTCCACAGACAAAGGAAAAGTTCTTAAGGGCTAAGGAGGAGGCGGACGCGTTGGCACATGAGACGGCTATGTTCAATTTGGACTACCAAAAACATAAATATTTTAAATGGGGCAATAAACCGGGGAGGGTGTTGGTGTCCCTTACACGTCCATATAGGAAAGCGACGAAAATACATAAAATTCAACGACGGGACGGTCACATCCTGGCAAACAATGAGGAGATAGTAGATGAATTCAGAGCATTTTTTAGTGAGTTGTACAGCTCGGAGTCGGGAGGGGAAGAGGTGAGTGGGGAGTTTCTCAGAGATCACCTGGTGCCGACACTCACAGAAGAAGAAAGGGAGGCCATCAATTCCCCCATAACACCCTCGGAGATTTTACAAGTTATAACTAAACTGAAATTATCTAAGGCACCGGGCCCAGATGGGTTCTGCAACGAGCACTATAAAATTCTGGGAACCAGTCTAACTTCACATATGTGTGAGTTGTATAACAACATAGTTAAACATGGCCACCTTCCTGACCGGTTCAATGAAGCGGTTGTCATTGTTCTTCCAAAGCCAGGCAAAGATCACTCGCAGGTTGAAGGATATAGACCAATATCGTTACTTAATTCAGACTTCAAGATATTCACAAAAATTCTGGCTGACAGACTACAAAAAATCATCCTTAATCTAATCTCGCCGCAGCAAACAGGATTTGTACATGGGAAATCCATCACATACAACATCAGAACAGCCCTGGGAGCCATATCCTACAGTAGAGTAAAACGTCATATGAAATCTATTGTGGTTAGCCTGGACGCCGATAAGGCGTTCGATAGGGTGGCGTGGGGTTACCTGTTTGATCTGTTATCATTTAGAGGGTTTGGCTCATGGTTCTGTGAGGCAGTTAAATCAATCTATAAAAACCCGTTATCTAGGATGTCGGTAAATAACACCTTAAGCTTCTTTCACACTAGCGTCGGGCTCGGCCCGTCGCAGTGCGTCGGGCCGAGGTTACCGACGCTAGCGTTGCCTCCGCCGCACAACGGGTGCAGCGGATGCTGCTTTTCAGCGCATCCGCTGCTCCATTGTGAGGTGCGGGGAGGTGGGAGAGGAGTTCCGGCCGCGCATGCGCGGTCGGAAAAGACGATCCGTCGGCTGCAAAAAATGTTACATGGAACGTTTTTTGCGGCCGACGGTCGGCCGAAACATGGCGCAACCGTCGCGCGACGGTTGCGACGTGTGGCAATCCGTCGCAATGCGTCGCGTAATGTTAGTCAATGGAGAAAAAACGCATCCTGCAAACACTTTTGCAGGATGCTTTTTTTTCTGCAAAACGACGCATTGTGACGGATTGCAGTTAACGCTAGTGTGAAAGTAGCCTAATCTAAGCCCTTCGAAGTCCAACGAGGGACGCGCCAGGGTTGCCCTTTGTCTCCCCTCTTGTTTAATTTGGCACTAGATCCATTCTTGAGGACATTACAGAACGAGGCAACATTTGAAGGGGTGAGAGTGGGAGCTGCATCTGTAAAGATTTTGGCCTTCGCTGACGACATTCTTTTATTTATTGCCAATCCAACTCAGGCAATCCCAGCTATCATGAATATCTTGGAGAAATTTAGTAAATGCTCTGGTTTTAGGGTCAATTATAGTAAATCTGAGGCTCTGGCGGTTTTCAGGTCTGGGAGATTGAGTGATCCCTTGTTTCCATTTCACTGAAGCCAGGAATCTATTAAATACTTGGGGATTTGGTTGCCTGAGGACCCTTCCGTTTTATATAGATTAAATTATAAACCTCTAATCTCCTCCTTAATTAGTCTCCTCCATTCGTGGAAACATTTCACTTTATCATTCTCGGGTAGATGCCATCTACTTGAAATGATAGTGTTCCCTAAATTGTTATATGCCTTTCAGACGTTGCCACTCCTCATGTCTAGGGCAGATCTTAGTATACTAAACTCAAATTTTCATAAATTTATTTGGGGGGTGGGAGGCAGAACGCGTATAGGTCTTGTTAAATTGCAGGCGACAAGGGCAGAGGGCGGAATAAATTTTCCTGACCTGGGTAGATACAATCTGGCAGCTAATTTTAGATATGCCATTGATTGGATAAGAGGTGTCTCCCATTACGCCAACGTTGACCTAGAACAACAATTTTACCCGCATATCTCACTGTCGGCTTTGCTACATTTAAAAGGGGAGGTTCTCCCGGTGGAGATACGGGATCATCCGACACAGTGGCAAACAATACTGACTTGGAGACGCTGTAGAAAGATTTGTAAACTAAAGGCAGGTTTATCCCCATATCAGCCTTTCCTGGGTAATCCGGGGTTCTTAAGGGGCACCGCACCATCCTTCTATAAACAGCTGGCCTCTCAGGGCTGTAGGCAAGCAATTGATCTACTCGATCTTAATTTATCGGTGTTAACCTTTGAAACGGCATCGCAACGTTTCCCACTATTTAGCAATAACCCATTCCAATTTCTTCAGGCGCGCAGCTTAGCACAGAAATGTCAGTCGATTGGAGGGGTGGGGGAAGGGAGGACGAACCTAGATGGGTTTATTAGAAATACAAGAACACAACCGGCGTCTATAAGTAACATCTATTCGGTAATACGCAAAAAATGGACATGGGAGGGGAAAACCACGGGAGTGGCTAGGTGGTTAAGGGACTTCCCGGGCCTCAAGGTGGAGGATCTTCTTGACGCTACACTAGCGCAAAGGAAAGTACTATCATACAGTAGTTACACCGACATGGCACTACTAATATTACATAGAGCCTACATCACGCCCTATCTGCAGCCCAGGATGTCTCCTGTCTCAGTTTACTTGTGCTCTAAGTGCAAATCCCGCAACACGGATATTTACCACCATCTGTGGAGTTGCCCGAAAGTTCAGGAGTTGTGGGGTGGTGTTCATGCTGAGCTGCAGAAATTGTGTGGAATCAGTTCTGCGCTCACCCCACAATGGGCTATCTTCAACATTCTTGATGAGGCACACCACAAATTATCCAAAAATATCAAAGCTACACTCATGATATGGGCCTCGGCGACCAGGAAAAGCAATCTGCATCAATGGTTAAATCCAGCAACCCCATCGCTTTCTCTCATTCGTACAAAGATCCAATTTATATTTAGAATGGAATGGATGGATGCTTTGACCAATAAGGAGAAAATGTCAAGTAGATTTTTGTCTACATGGTCTACTCTTATCCCTTCTCTTCCTTTGGAGACTAGGGAAAAGCTGAGAGCACAATTTGAAAATACCCAATGGTACTTACTACAGCGGATAAGCGGCAACTCACCAATCCCATAACATGCTTTGATGGCTTCGCGCATGCAGAGAAAGGGTTTTTTGGGTGGGGGAGGGAATGGGTTGAGTTTATGACTTCCAAATCACTTTGTTATCACCAATTGTTTGTTTGGCAACTTGAAAAAATTAATAAACAGATTTACAAAAAAAAAAAGAAATGTTAAATGACCCCTCTCTGGGACTTCTAGTGTTAAAGCGGTGCAGCGCTTTATGGGGTTCATTAACTATTATCGCCAGTTCATTTCTCATTTCTCAACTTTGGTAGCTCCCTTGGTAGCCCTCACCAAGAAGGGAGCAAATCCCAAATTGTGGTCTGAAAAGGTCTCCAAGGCCTTCAATTATTTTAAGTCTCATTTTGCTAGCACTCCCATCCTACATTGCCCCGATGTAGATAAACCATTTATAATGGAGGTGGATGCCTCATCTGTTGGTGCTGGAGCAGTCCTCTTTCAAAAGGATGCTCAAGGTTGGAAGCATCCTTGCTTCTTCTTTTCCAAGACCTTCACACCAGCGGAGAGGAATTATTCCATCGGGAACAGGGAGTTGCTAGCAATGAAGTTGGCTTTCTCTGAGTGGAGACATCTTTTGGAGGGGGCTCGCTTTCCCTTCCAAGTATTCACAGACCAGAAAAATTCGGTCTACTTACAGACAGCCCAGCAGTTAAATTCTCGCCAGGCCAGATGGTCCCTGTTCTTCTCCCGGTTCCATTTCACCCTCCATTTTCTCTCCGGGGAGAAGAACATTCATGCCAATGCTCTCTCTTGCTCCGTTGTATCATCTGAGGAAGAGGAAGAGGTGCCTCAGCTTATTGTCCCTTCTGAGAGCCCGAGAACTGTGGCTCCGGTTTCGCTAGAGTCTGTGCCTCGGGCAAGACTTTTGTACCATCAAATTTGCATCCGGAGGTTCTCTCTTGGGCTCACTCTTCCAGGGTGGGTGGACATTTTGGGACCAAAAGGACATCTGAGCTGCTGGCGAGGACATATTGGTGGCCGCATATGGCCCGTGACGTCAGTGACTATGTTCGGGCGTGTGTTTCCTGTGCCAAGAACAAGTCCCCTCGACAACGGCCAGCTGGGTTGCTTTACCCCCTGCCGGTGGCGGACAGGCCCCGGGAGATGGTCGGGATCGATTTTGTGGTGGGCTTACCCAAGTCTCATAGCTGTACCATTATTTGGGTGATCACCGACCATTTTTCCAAAATGGTGCACTTGGTGCCTCTTCCACGGCTACCTTCTGTAGGGCTCTGGCAGCGTTGTTTATTAAGCATATCTTTCGCCTACACAGTATGCCGGACAAAATTGTCAGTGACCGGGGTCCCCAGTTTGCGTCTCGGTTCTGGAGAGAGCTTTGTCTTCTACTCAGCATTGAGTTGAATCTCTCTTCAGCATATCATCCCGAGACGAATGTGTTGGTAGAGAGGGCCAACCAGACCCTGGTCACATATCTGCGACATTTCGTTTCTGCCAGGCAGGATGACTGGGCATCCTTGCTACCGTAGGTGCAGTTTGCGCTTAACAACGCCATAGCTGACACTGGTCAGACTCCATTCCTCCTTAATTATGGCCAGTAGAGTTGAGCGACCTTGACCTTTTTAGAGTCGAGCCGGGTTTCGCGAAACCCGACTATCTCAAAAGTCGGGTCGAGTGAAATCGGCCGATTATGACGTAAAGTCGGGATCGACCGAAACACGAAACCCAATGCAAGTCAATGGGGCAGCATAGTCGGCAGCGAGTGGGGGCCAGGAAAACACCTAGAGTGCCCATTTTAATGTCAAAACCATCCATTCTTCTTAATGAAGCTTGTCAAGCGTAATTTACCTTATAATAATTGGAAGGCATTTGAAATTGGGGGTCATTTGGCTAAAGTTGTGGTGGGTAGGGCTGGTTCAAGTAATTAGTGGGCCCAGGAAATCTGGACCACGTCACGGCAGTAGAGCAGGGAGAGGTAAGTATTTCAACTTTGCAAGTGCTGTGAACCTGAGCAAGCAGGGGGGGCCCACTCGTTGGCATTGGCACTGGCACAGGGCCCCTCAAAGTACAGCGGTGTGTTTGCACGGCGGGGGCGCCTCCCACCGGCAGCAACACTTTTGCGTACTATGAGAGGCCCTGTGCCAGTGACGTCGCCAACTAGTATTCCTCCCCCCACCTGATGAAGGAACCTGCACTTTCATCTGCACCTTCCTGTTTGTCCCCGTGTAAGGTGGTATGGTATGCGGGAAGGGGGACCTGACTTTCAGCAGGGTCACAATCTTGCAGTGTAGCGTGCACGGGAAATGTTGCGTTATGGGTCAATGTACCAGCAGACTCATCTATCACTGGCTGGGCAATGGGCAGGATGAGGAGGAAACACAGATATAGGCCCAAAGAATAAAGTGGGCTAAATGCAGTTCAAAATTGGTAACACAGGACTAATCAGGGGGCATTGCAGTGGAGGACAACTGGAATGAGAGGCTGACACAGAGAGTAGGCCCAAATCAGTAAGTAGTCGAAATGCAGTTCAAAATTGGCAACAGTAGTAAACAGGCGGCACAGCTTTGTTCAGTGGAGGAGAACAGCAAGGAGTGGCAGACACCGATAGTAGGCCCCAACCCAACTAGTAGGCCAAATGCAGTCTAACATTAACAACTACTTAACGAGCGCCTGAAAACGGAATTTCAGGACAGGAAACCAGGAGAACAGCAAGGAGTGGCAGACACCGATAGTAGGCCCCAAACCAACTCGTACGCCAAATGCAGTTGTTCCGTTTAACCACAATTTAATGAGAGCCTGAAGATAGAAGTTCAGGAAAGGCAACCTGGAGAACACCTTGGAGTGGAACACACCATCTCTCTACACCCCATACCCAATTTGTAGGCCTAATGCAGCGTAGTTTCCAACAACTACTAAACGAGAGCATGATGATCGAAGCATTGGCGAGGAAACCTGGGGAACACCTTGGAGTGGAACACACCATCTCTCTACAGTGGAACACACCATCTCTCTACACCCCATACCCAATTTGTAGGCCTAATGCAGCGTAGTTTCCAACAACTACTAAACGAGAGCCGGAAGATCGAAGCGATGGAGAGGAAACCTGGGGAACACCTTGGAGTGTAACACACCATCTCTCTACACCCCATACCCAATTTGTAGGCCTAATGCAGCGTAGTTTCCAACAACTACTAAACGAGAGCCGGAAGATCGAAGCAATGGAGAGGAAACCTGGGGAACACCTTGGAGTGTAACACACCATCTCTCTACACCCCATACCCAATTTGTAGGCCTAATGCAGCGTAGTTTCCAACAACTACTAAACGAGAGCCGGAAGATCGAAGCAATGGAGAGGAAACCTGGGGAACACCTTGGAGTGTAACACACCATCTCTCTACACCCCATACCCAATTTGTAGGCCTAATGCAGCGTAGTTTCCAACAACTACTAAACGAGAGCCGGAAGATCGAAGCTCAGGAAAGGCAACCTGGGGAACACCTTGGAGTGGAACACACCATCTCTCTACACCCCATACCCAATTTTGTAGGCCCAATGCAGCGTAGTTTCCAACAACTACTAAACGAGAGCCAGAAGATCGAAGCAATGGAGAGGAAACCTGGGGAACACCTTGGAGTGGAACACACCATCTCTCTACACCCCATACCCAATTTGCAGGCCTAATGCAGCGTAGTTTCCAACAACTACTAAACGAGAGCATGATGATCGAAGCATTGGCGAGGAAACCTGGGGAACACCTTGGAGTGGAACACACCATCTCTCTACAGTGGAACACACCATCTCTCTACACCCCATACCCAATTTGTAGGCCTAATGCAGCGTAGTTTCCAACAACTACTAAACGAGAGCCGGAAGATCGAAGCTCAGGAAAGGCAACCTGGGGAACACCTTGGAGTGGAACACACCATCTCTCTACACCCCATACCCAATTTGTAGGCCCAATGCAGCGTAGTTTCCAACAACTACTAAACGAGAGCCGGAAGATCGAAGCTCAGGAAAGGCAACCTGGGGAACACCTTGGAGTGTAACAAACCCTCTCTCTACACCACGGAAGGGCTGATTCTTAGGAAGGAAGGCTGTCGGAAAGAAGCAGGGCGCGTCCGAGGGTGATTATATTCTTATTAGGTATATACTCACCCTCGGACGCGCCCTGCTTCTTTATTTGTTATGAATGTTTATTTGCAATGTGGTTTTGACTTACTCTATTTTTTTGGTAAATAATGATTTTATTATTTTCATTGTTTTGCATCTTCTTGGCAATAATATAAAGAAGACGCGACAGGACAACACTCGGTGGATGCCATATCTGTGTTTAACATTGAAAAAACCTTTCAGTTAACTACTTGCAGGAGAAAGTTATTGTAGCTGGTGGCCATTTTTAGTACTGTACCAGATTTTTGTTGTATGTGTTTGTTTTTAATGTTAAAATGTCTGCATTTGATATCTCTCCAGTATTTTCTTTTTTATAAGCAACATACTTATTTTTATATTTTCTGATGTTGGTTCCAGGGGTACACGGGCAGCAGTGGTGTGGTCAGTGGAGGCCTAGTGGAAGGAGTGACCACAGACAGGCATCGAAGGCCTAAAATAATAACACATGGCTGTAGGCAATTTTAAATTGGTTCCAGGGGTACACGGGCAGCAGTGGTGTGGTCAGTGGAGGCCTAGTGGAAGGAGTGACCGCAGACAGGCATCGAAGGCCTAAAATAATAACACATGGCTGTAGGCAATTTTAAATTGGTTCCAGGGGTACACGGGCAGCAGTGGTGTGGTCAGTGGAGGCCTAGTGGAAGGAGTGACCACAAACAGGCATCGAAGGCCTAAAATAATAACACATGGCTGTAGGCAATTTTAAATTGGTTCCAGGGGTCCACGGCAGCAGTGGTGTGGTCAGTGGAGGCCTAGTGGAAGGAGTGACCGCAGACAGGCATCGAAGGCCTAAAATAATAACACATGGCTGTAGGCAATTTTAAATTGGTTCCAGGGGTACACGGGCAGCAGTGGTGTGGTCAGTGGAGGCCTAGTGGAAGGAGTGACCGCAGACAGGCATCGAAGGCCTAAAATAATAACACATGGCTGTAGGCAATTTTAAATTGGTTCCAGGGGTACACGGGCAGCAGTGGTGTGGTCAGTGGAGGCCTAGTGGAAGGAGTGACCGCAGACAGGCATCGAAGGCCTAAAATAATAACACATGGCTGTAGGCAATTTTAAATTGGTTCCAGGGGTACACGGGCAGCAGTGGTGTGGTCAGTGGAGGCCTAGTGGAAGGAGTGACCGCAGACAGGCATCGAAGGCCTAAAATAATAACACATGGCTGTAGGCAATTTTAAATTGGTTACAGGGGTACACGGGCAGCAGTGGTGTGGTCAGTGGAGGCCTAGTGGAAGGAGTGACCACAGACAGGCATCGAAGGCCTAACATAACAAAAATGTCAATACAATGGTATTGTCAGTGGCAGGCATTGAAGGATGTCAGCGCATAGACTAAACATTGGTGGAGCTGTGAGATAATTTTGCAAGTGGTAGAGCACTGTTTGAGCTGGGGTGGGGGGAAACTGTCTTGTGGCCGGCGGTACAGGCCCAGGGCCCCTCATATTACAACGGTGTGTCTGACGTTGGGTGCGCACCACCACCGCCAGAGACACTTTATTGTACTAGGAGGGACCCAGTGGCAGTGCCGTCGACCAAAAGCGGGCTCACCCACCTCTTCAGACAAACTGCACTCTCACGGGTGCTGTCGCCAAGTGTCGATACCACGGCCCCGTGTGGGGAGTTTGGCCATTTAGTGAGGTGTAAACATGTCGTATGCTGGACAATCAGGTGCAGAAAATTACGAGATTGGAAAAGGCATTCAGAATAGTCCACAGGCAAGACCTTTTCATAGGAAAGCTAGGTGTCAGCCGGGCAAGGTGGGGCAAAAGATTTCGAAATCCAGTTGTGGTTCATTTTAATGAAGGTTAGATCATCTACATTTTGGGTAGCCAGACGAGTCCTTTTTTCTGTTAGTATTAAACCTGCAGCACTGAATACTCTTTCTGATAGGACACTAGCTGCCGGGCAAGCAAGCTCCTGCAATGCATATTCTGCCAATTCTGGCCAGGTGTCTAATTTTGATGCCCAGTAATCAAATGGGAATGACGGTTGAGGGAGAACATCGATAAGGGATGAAAAATAGTTTGTAACCATACTGGACAAATGTTGTCTCCTGTCACTTTGAATTGATGCTGCAGTACCTGTCCTGTCTGCGGTCATAGCAAAATCACTCCACAACCTGGTCAGAAAACCCCTCTGGCCAACGCCACTTCTGATTTCTGCCCCTCTAACTCCTCTGGTCTGCTGGCCCCTGCAGCTCGTGTGAGAACAATCACGGGCGCTGTGTGCAGGGAATGCCAGAAGCAAACGGTCAACAAGAGTTGATTGTTTGGTTGCTAATATTAGTTCCAAGTTCTCATGTGGCATTATATTTTGCAATTTGCCTTTATAGCGAGGATCAAGGAGGCAGGCCAACCAGTAATCGTCATCATTCATCATTTTAGTTATGCAGTTTCAGGCAAATCCACGTCACTTGTGTCCCTCAAAAAACCAGAACCCGGCCTTGCCGTGCCACCAATTTCCAGTGGCCCCGGAAAAGCTTCCTCATTAAAAATATAATCATCCCCATCATCCTCCTCGTCCTCCTCCTCCTCTTTGCCCGCTACCTCGTCCTGTACACTGCCCTGGCCAGACAATGGCTGACTGTCATCAAGGCTTTCCTCTTCCTCAGCTGCAGACGCCTGATCCTTTATGTGCGTCAAACTTTGCATCAGCAGACGCATTAGGGGGATGCTCATGCTTATTATGGCGTTGTCTGCACTAACCAGCCGTGTGCATTCCTCAAAACACTGAAGGACTTGACACATGTCTTGAATCTTCGACCACTGCACACCTGACAACTCCATGTCTGCCATCCTACTGCCTGCCCGTGTATGTGTATCCTCCCACAAAAACATAACAGCCCGCCTCTGTTCACACAGTCTCTGAAGCATGTGCAGTGTTGAGTTCCACCTTGTTGCAACGTCTATGATTAGGCGATGCTGGGGAAGGTTCAAAGAACGCTGATAGGTCTGCATACGGCTGGAGTGTACGGGCGAACGGCGGATATGTGAGCAAAGTCCACGCACTTTGAGGAGCAGGTCGGATAACCCCGGATAACTTTTCAGGAAGCACTGCACCACCAGGTTTAAGGTATGAGCCAGGCAAGGAATGTGTTTCAGTTGGGAAAGGGAGATGGCAGCCATGAAATTCCTTCCGTTATCACTCACTACCTTGCCTGCCTCAAGATCTACAGTGCCCAGCCACGACTGCGTTTCTTTCTGCAAGAACTCGGACAGAACTTCCGCGGTGTGTCTGTTGTCGCCCAAACACTTCATAGCCAATACAGCCTGCTGACGTTTGCCAGTAGCTGCCCCATAATGGGAGACCTGGTGTGCAACAGTGGCAGCTGCGGATGGAGTGGTTGTGCGACTGCGGTCTGTGGACGAGCTCTCGCTTCTGCAGGAGGACGAAGAGGAGGAGGAGGGGGTGCGAACGGCTACAGCCAATTGTTTCCTAGACCGTGGGCTAGGCAGAACTGTCCCAAACTTGCTGTCCCCTGTGGACCCTGCATCCACCACATTTACCCAGTGTGCCGTGATGGACACGTAACGTCCCTGGCCATGCCTACTGGTCCATGCATCTGTTGTCAGGTGCACCTTTGTGCTCACAGATTGCCTGAGTGCATGGACGATGCGCTCTTTAACATGCTGGTGGAGGGCTGGGATGGCTTTTTTGGGAAAAAAGTGTCGACTGGGTAGCTCGTAGCGTGGTACAGCGTAGTCCATCAGGGCTTTGAAAGCTTCGCTTTCAACTAACCGGTAGGGCATCATCTCTAACGAGATTAGTCTAGCTATGTGTGCGTTCAAACCCTGTGTACGCGGATGCGAGGCTAAGTACTTCCTTTTTCTAACCATAGTCTCATGTAGGGTGAGCTGGACTGGAGAGCTGGAGATCGTGGAACTAGCGGGGGTGCCGGTGGACATGGCAGACTGAGAGACGGTGGGAGATGGTATTGTTGCCACCGGTGCCCTAGATGCAGTGTTTCCTACTACGAAACTGGTGATTCCCTGACCCTGACTGCTTTGGCCTGGCAAAGAAACCTGCACAGATACTGCAGGTGGTGCGGAAAATGGTGGCCCTACACTGCCGGAAGGGATGTTGCGTTGCTGACTAGCTTCATTGGCCGAGGGTGCTACAACCTTAAGGGACGTTTGGTAGTTAGTCCAGGCTTGCAAATGCATGGTGGTTAAATGTCTATGCATGCAACTTGTATTGAGACTTTTCAGATTCTGTCCTCTGCTTAAGGTAGTTGAACATTTTTGACAGATGACTTTGCGCTGATCAATTGGATGTTGTTTAAAAAAATGCCAGACTGCACTCTTTCTAGCATCGGATACCTTTTCAGGCATTACAGACTGAGCTTTAACCGGATGGCCACGCTGTCCTCCAACAGGTTTTGGCTTTGCCACGCGTTATGGGCAAGATACGGGCCCGGCAGATGGAACCTGTTGCGATGTTGATGCCTGCTGCGGCCCCTCCTCCTCCGCTTCAGAACTGCTGCCGCCTGCACCCTGTTCCCCCAATGGCTGCCAATCGGGGTCAAGAACTGGGTCATCTATTACCTCTTCTTGTAGCTCGTGTGCAACTTCGTCTGTGTCACCGTGTCGGTCGGTGGTATAGCGTTCGTGATGGGGCAACATAGTCTCATCAGGGTCTGATTCTTGATCAGCACCCTGTGAGGGCAATGTTGTGGTCTGAGTCAAAGGACCAGCATAGTAGTCTGGCTGTGGCTGTGCATCAGTGCACTCCATGTCAGATTCAACTTGTAATGGGCATGGACTGTTAACTGCTTCACTTTCTAAGCCAGGGACGGTATGTGTAAAGAGCTCCATGGAGTAACCCGTTGTGTCGCCTGCTGCATTCTTCTCTGTTGTTGTTTTTGCTGAAGAGGACAAGGAAGCGACTTGTCCCTGACCGTGAACATCCACTAACGACGCGCTGCTTTGACATTTACCAGTTTCACGACAGGAGGCAAAAGAGCTAGAGGCTGAGTCAGCAAGATAAGCCAAAACTTGCTCTTGCTGCTCCGGCTTTAAAAGCGGTTTTCCTACTCCCAGAAAAGGGAGCGTTCGAGGCCTTGTGTAGCCAGACGACGAACCTGGCTCCACAGCTCCAGACTTAGGTGCAATATTTTTTTTCCCACGACCAGCTGATGCTCCACCACTACCACTACCCTCATTACCAGCTGACAATGAACGCCCCCGGCCACGACCTCTTCCACCATACTTCCTCATTGTTTTAAAAACGTAAACAAACTAACGGTATTTGTTGCTGTCACACAAATTACACGGTGAGCTATAACTTCAGTATTATTTAGCTACCCCTTTACAGGTGAGTGAGACCACAACGAAAATCAGGCACAATGTTACACACTCTGTTGTTGGTGGCAACAAATGAGAGAGATGCCACACACGCAGGACTGTCACTGAAGCACAAATGTAAATATTAATCTCCCACTGATTTGATTTTTTTTTTTTTTAAGGGAGACTTTAGGAAAAAAAAAAATAGAATAAAATGATTTTTTCAGGAAGAATTTAGAAACCAAAAAAAATAAAATGATTTTTTCAGGGAGAATTTAGAAAACAAATAAAACAAAAAAAGGCTTTCTATGGCCCACTGAGTGAGAGATGACGCACACAGGAGTCAGGAGTGGCACACAAGCCCAGAGGCCAATATTTATCTCCCACTGATTGATGTAGTGATTTTTTCAGGTAGATTTTGGAACCCAAATCAAGCTAAAAAAATAATAGGCTTTCTATGGCCCACAATTGGAGAGAGAGAGAGAGATGGCACACCCAGGAGTCAAGACTGGCACACAAGCAGAAAGGGCAATATTAATCTCCCACTGATTTGTTTTTTTTTGTTTTGTTTTTCAGGGAGACTTTAGGAAAAAAAAAAATAGAATAAAATGATTTTTTCAGGAAGAATTTAGAAACCAAAGAAAATAAAATGATTGTTTCAGGGAGAATTTAGAAAACAAATAAAACAAAAAAAGGCTTTCTATTGCCCACTGAGTGAGAGATGACGCACACAGGAGTCAGGAGTGGCACACAAGCCCAGAGGCCAATATTTATCTCCCACTGATTGATGTAGTGATTTTTTCAGGTAGATTTTGGAACCCAAATCAAGCTAAAAAAATAATAGGCTTTCTATGGCCCACAATTGGAGAGAGAGAGAGAGATGGCACACCCAGGAGTCAAGACTGGCACACAAGCAGAAAGGGCAATATTAATCTCCCACTGATTTGTTTTTTTTTTTGTTTTTTTTCAGGGAGACTTTAGGAAAAAAAAAAAAATAGAATAAAATGATTTTTTCAGGAAGAATTTAGAAACCAAAGAAAATAAAATGATTTTTTCAGGGCGAATTTAGAAAACAAATAAAACAAAAAAAGGCTTTCTATGGCCCACTGAGTGAGAGATGACGCACACAGGAGTCAGGAGTGGCACACAAGCCCAGAGGCCAATATTTATCTCCCACTGATTGATGTAGTGATTTTTTCAGGTAGATTTTGGAACCCAAATCAAGCTAAAAAAATAATAGGCTTTCTATGGCCCACAATTGGAGAGAGAGAGAGAGATGGCACACCCAGGAGTCAAGACTGGCACACAAGCAGAAAGGGCAATATTAATCTCCCACTGATTTGTTTTTTTTTTTTTTTTTTTCAGGGAGACTTTAGGAAAGAAAAAAAAATAGAATAAAATGATTTTTTCAGGAAGAATTTAGAAACCAAAGAAAATAAAATGATTTTTTCAGGGAGAATTTAGAAAACAAATAAAACAAAAAAAGGCTTTCTATGGCCCACTGAGTGAGAGATGACGCACACAGGAGTCAGGAGTGGCACACAAGCCCAGAGGCCAATATTTATCTCCCACTTTTTTTTTTTGTTCCAGGGAAAATTTATAAACCCAATAAAAAAAATAATAAATAGGCTTTCTATGGCCCACTATCTGAGAGACAGAGAGAGATGGCACGCTTAGGACTGGCACACAAGCCCAAAGGCCAATATTAATCTCCCTTTTTTTTTTAAGGGAGAATTTATAAAACCAAAAAAAAATAAATAAATAGGCTTTCTATGGCCCACTATTTGTGAGAGAGATGGCACGCTCAGGACTGGCACACAAGCCCAGAGGCCAATATTAATCTCCCACTTTTTTTTTTTTTTCCAGGGAAAATTTATAAACCCAATAAAAAAAAAAATAAATAAATAGGCTTTCTATGACCCACTATCTGAGAGAGAGAGATGGCACGCTTAGGACTGGCACACAAGCCCAAAGGCCAATATTAATCTCCCACTGATTGATTTATTGATTTTTTCAGGTAGAATTTAGAACCCAAATAAAGCAAAAAAAAAAAAAAATGGGCTTTCTATGGCCCACTGAGTGAGTGATGATGCACACAGGAGTCAGGAGTGGCACACAAGCCCTGAGGCCAATATTTTTCTCCCACTGATTGATGTAGTGATTTTTTCAGGTAGATTTTAGAACCAAAATCAAGCAAAAAAATAAATAGGCTTTCTATGGCCCACTGAGTGAGTGATGATGCACACAGGAGTCAAGAGTGGCACACAAGCCCTGAGGCCAATATTTTTCTCCCACTGATTGATGTAGTGATTTTTTCAGGTAGATTTTATAACCCAAATCAAGCAAAAAAATAAATAGGCTTTCTATGGCCCACTGAGTGCGAGATGACACAGACAGGGATGGCACTCTAGCAGAAATGTCAATCTTAATCTCCCACAAAAAAAAAAAAAAAAACAGGGAGTGTCCTTCAATTACTATCTCCCTGCAGTAATCTCAGCCAGGTATGGCAGGCAGCAATAAGGAGTGGACTGATGCACAAATTAAATAAAAAGTGTGTACAAACCAAAAAGATAGCTGTGCAGAAAGGAAGGAACAAGAGGATTTGTGCTTTGAAAAAAGCAGTTGGTTTGCACAGCGGCGTACACACAGCAATGCAGCTATCAGGGAGCCTTCTAGGGCAGCCCAATGAGCTACAGCGCTGAGGGGAAAAAAAAAAATGTAGCTTCCACTGTCCCTGCACACCGAAGGTGGTGTTGGGCAGTGGAAATCGCTACAGCACAAGCGGTTTGGTGGTTAATGGACCCTGCCTAACGCTATCCCTGCTTCTGACGAAGCGGCAGCAACCTCTCCCTAAGCTCAGATCAGCAGCAGTAACATGGCGGTCGGCGGGAACGCCCCTTTATAGCCCCTGTGACGCCGCAGACAGCAAGCCAATCACTGCAATGCCCTTCTCTAAGATGGTGGGGACCAGGACCTATGTCATCACGCTGCCCACACTCTGCGTTTACCTTCATTGGCTGAGAAATGGCGCTTTTCGCGTCATTGAAACGCGACTTTGGCGCGAAAGTCGCATACCGCATGGCCGACCCCGCACAGGGGTCGGATCGGGTTTCATGAAACCCGACTTTGCCAAAAGTCGGCGACTTTTGAAAATGAACGACCCGTTTCGCTCAACCCTAATGGCCAGCATCCACAGGTTCCTGTGCCTATGCCCATGTCTTCCGCCGATTCCAGGGTGGCAGACTGGGCTGTGGAGGCACAGGACATTTGGGACTGCACACAGGATGCCATCTGGGCCTCCAAGGAGAGAATGAGGGTCTCTGCCAATGCGCATTGGCACCCCGCTCCGACCTTTGCTCCTGGAGATTTAGTGTGGCTCTCCGCCCGTAACATCAGGCTGCGAGTTGAGTCCACTAAGTTTGCACCTCGCTATTTGGGTCCCTTCAAGGTCTTCGAACAGGTTAACCCTGTGGTCTACTGTCTGGCCCTTCCTCCACACCTAGGTATCACCGATACCTTTCATGTGTCCCTCTTAAAGCCCTTACACATGTCCCAGTGTTCCGAGTCATCTGCTGGGACATCGGGTTCATCTGCGGACGATTACAAGGTGAACGCTATTTTGGGGTGTAAGGTATTACGTGGCAAAAAATTTTATTTGGTGGACTGGAAGGGTTATGGTCCAGAGGACAGGTCCTGGGAGCCTGATGAGCACATTCGAGCTCCGCAGCTCATTGCTGCCTTCGAGCGTAGCGAGGTCCAAGGAGGGGAGGCCCTAGGAGGGGGGTAATGTTAGGTGTCGAGTTCCCACCGCTACACAGGGGAAATCTCAAACCACCTTTGCTGCGGTCTCCCATTCTTCTCCAGCCGCAGTGGAGTCTGCTCAGTGGAGACATCGGTCCCAGCATCTGGCTCAGGCAGATACTTTGCGCTTGGCTGCTGCTACTCTTCCAGGCTCAGCTGTTTTAGCCAGTACTGGTCAGCTGCGAGCAGATGCCTCTGGGACTAAGTCCTGCTTTTCCTCTTCTGAGCATGCCCAAAGGAAGACTTCTCATTGGAGGTCGGGGGTCACATGCTCAGGTCCTGTAGCAACTCCCATTGGTCCTCTAGGAAGGTCCTTGTCTGCTGCAGCTATAAAAGGTTTGCATGGCCGCATGGCCATGCGCTAGTATCAGCTTATGTTATGAGCTTTGCTATTTGGTGGTCATGTCTTCTTGTGGTCAGGTTCGGCTGAAATAAGCCCCTAGAATACCGACACCTCCGGAGAGGAGTTTTGTGTGTTTGAATTCAGGGCAGGCGTATAGCCACTAGAATTCCGGCTCCACCAGAGAGGAGTTCTTTGTGTGTTAAGCTGACTGCATGACCACTAATTGCTTTTTGCCCTGTTGGGTAGCTGTGATCCTCTGTGAGGCTAACAGGGCACAGAATTTTCCTATCTAGGTGACTCTGTGAAGTAACAGAGTTCGCTTATACCGCCATATTGTGCCACCAATTGCTAACAGCAGGTTCCTCTCCTGCACGGTGGACCCTGGGCTGCAAATGCACCTTTAATAACATATATATATTTGGTGCGTTCCGCCAGCCCTAACACCTGTGACTGCAATTCCCTCTCATGGCCTCACTACGCCTCCATGCGCATTCTGGAGAGCACAAACAGCGCCCCCTAGCTGTAACAGGGGTCACTTCCTCACAGCAAGAATAATTGTAAATTTAAAAAACTGTAAGATGCAGTTATTGCTGAACAAGGGGGTCATACTAAATACTCAAAGTAACAGATCACATACTTTTAACACTCACAGACATGATATTGGATCATTTTCCTTAATAAATAAATGACTCATTTGTTTGATTTGATTCTCTTTCTCTACTTTTAGGACTTCTGTGAAAATCTGACGTAGTTTTAGATCAAATTTATGCAGAAATGGAAAAGTCTGAAGAGTTGACAAACTTTTAAGCACCCCTGCATATCTATGCACTATCACAATACAATATTATTGTTATTAGTTTATTAACTATCAACAATTCAGTGTTGATAAATGCAAAGCCTGTTCTGCTATACTGCTTCTGATTATAACTAAAGAGAATGCAATATGTTTTTATTTGATTTGCAATCTTTTGGAAAAAGAAAAAATAATTTCCTATAAACATTTATGCCTGTCGTAATCTGTGAACTTCAATACAGAGAAAATATTATTATTTTATTTCTGCACAATACCTATTCTTCACAGATAAATTCAATTTCCTCATTTTCCTCCAAGTTATTGTGTTCTACTCCTAAATTACTATTCAGTTTTGTTGTGGAAAAAGCCAATGTCTCCTAAATAAAATAATAATTCTCTGAGAGAAGTAAAGAAAATCTTTTATTGGGGACTGAAACTCTATGATTGGGACAGGTAAATTTGTTGTAGAGGACATTGATATTGATGACCTACCTTTAGAATAGTTGTGAGGGGTCATAGAGGTCCACCTCGATCCGTGCTGCCGTCAAAAAAATTGAGTATAGAGGTCTTCATAGCAACCTGCTCTTTCAGTGTAACAAGCAATATCTGACATGTGCCGCCACATGTAATCATCAAGCCTATACCTCTGATTTGTGCACAAGATGTATTATTTAAGTGCCATTCCTGCTACTGGATGTACATTTGTTTTAACAGTTCATTTTGTAAAAAAAGAAGTTTTTTTTCGTATTCTTGTCTCTCTCATTCACCTTTACTTCATCAGGTCCCGGCCTGACATGTCAAGGGGCAGTATGTGGTCTGTATTTATGTCTATGAAAGGTAACAACACACACACAAAGCCAGGAGGGCCCTATTATGTAGCGTTTGGGGATGTGGAAGCAACTCTCGGCCAAAGTATCTCTGACCATTACTTTCAAGAAAATAAAGGACAACACTGTGTGCAGTAAAGGGCATTGCTGTACATAGTAAAAAGAACACAGCATGTAATATGGGATGATGCTTTAGATAATAATAATAGAGGTCACTGCGTGTAATATGGGACAAGACTATACATAATAAGGGAGGACACTGTATCTAACATGGGATGTGTCTAACCATAATAAGTGAGGGCACTATGTAATAAGGATGTTGCTAACATATTAAGGGAAGGCACTAAGTAATAAGAGATGTTGCTAAAATAAAGGAGACACTATTTAATGAGGAATGACTTTATACATAATAAGAGAGGACATTGTATCTAATACGGCACCGCATTAAACTTGAAAAGGAAGCAAACTGTATGTAATAAGGGACGGTTCTATACTTTGTAAGGGAAGACAATCAATTTATATAATTTCCTTAAATTGTCTGTCATCCACATCCGTCTGGATGTCCTCGACTCCCACAATCCACCGCTCCGCACCGGAAGTACGCCGACCGCCATATTGGAATACCTAGGTGATGGGTATTCCAATATGGCACCCGCTGGTGGTATCAGGCCCTTGCGCAGTACCACCAGCGGGTCATCGCTGGACCCCCCGCTGCTGGGACTCCCCCACCACAAGACCCCAAACCGCAAGGACCCCTCCCCACCGATGAGATCCAGGCCGCCGCTGGGATCCAGACCACCACTGGGATCCCAGACTCTGCTGGAATACAGACCGCCGCTGGGATCCAGGAAGAGGAGAGAGAAGACAAGGGGGAGAGCACATGGGGTAGACAGGTCAAAGAAGAGAGAACATGAGAGACAGCACACAGGAAGGAAAGAGACAGTGCACAGGGCAGAGACAGGTCAGAGGAGAGAGCACAGACAAGAAGACTCAGCACATGGTGGAAAGAGAGAGTGGAAAGGTGGGTGAGCACTTGGGGACGAGAGATTCTCAGTGCTGCAAAGCCTGCCCTCATCGGGACGTCACCACCCTCCATCTAGTGCATAATAAGGGGTGCAACTATACAAAGAAAGACTGTGAAGCTGCTGCTCAGGTGCCGGTCATGTCATTAATCAATGTCATTAATCGTGTGACTGTGACATCACCGAATGGCCACTGTGTGCGCTGTTGTTTAGGGGAGGCAGTATTTTTCTTGCAACATTGACGATTGTGTCATTGGTCACATGATCGCATACACGGCAGCCTTACCTTACCGTTTTGCGACGCGTGCGTCGTTTTCCGACGAAAATCGGACGCACAGAAAATGCTACAAGTAGCGTTTTCTTGCGTCCGACGCTAGCGTCGGAAACGACGCACGTGGCGAAAAACGCCACCAAAACGACGCACGCGTCCCCTATGTTAAACATAGGGGCGCGTCGCCGCTGCGTCGCCGCTGCGTCGCCGGCGCGTCGCCGGCGCAACAGCGATGCACATTGGCGGAACGCCAATGTGAACGTAGCCTTATGCCACTGCGCGTGCTTACACCCCCTATCTATTGAACTTATATTTATCCTACTCCATGATAACTCAACTTAACATACTGAACTCCTTTCACATATACACTTTATGTTACTTTATATACATCTGTAATATTAGGATTACACTTTGTATACGTTATCATACTATTGTATGTAACATTCTTTTTTTGCTAAGTACTTGCTATATAGTATTACGCTTATAGTTAATATGCACCCAAATCTGTATCTTATGCTCATCAGCTTTGATTATCTTGTATCGTACACTTTTAAATAAAATGATCAATAACATTTTATTTTTTATATTTTTTATAGGTTTTTCTTGTACAAAATAAGGCACGTTTCATAAACAAGACTGTTACCATTGGTATAGAAATAACGGGAGTGCCAGATCTCCTGCATGACAGACCCCCTTTAAACCAGATGGAGTGTATAGACTAGATTGAGGTCCACCAGGTTTTCATCACGGTGTTGACATTTTATTGGAAAAGTTAGCGTAGCACATGGAGTACTGTGTCCAGTTTTGGGCACCGGTGCTCAGGAAGGATATAATGGAACTAGAGAGAGTACAAAGGAGGGCAACAGAATTAATAAAGGGGATGGGAGAACTACAATACCCAGATAGACTAGCGAAATTAGGATTATTTAGTCTAGAAAAAAGACGACTGAGGGGCGATCTAATAACCATGTATAAGTATATAAGGGGACAATACAAATATCTCGCTGAGGAACTGTTTATACCAAGGAAGGTGATGGGCACAAGGGGGCATTCTTTGCGTCTGGAGGAGAGAAGGTTTTTCCACCAACATAGAAGAGGATTCTTTACTGTTAGGGCAGTGAGAATCTGGAATTGCTTGCCTGAGGAGGTGGTGATGGCAAACTCAGTCGAGGGGTTCAAGAGAGGCCTGGATGTCTTCCTGGAGCAGAACAATATTGTATCATACAATTATTAGGTTCTGTAGAAGGACGTAGATCTGGGGATTTATTATGATGGAATATAGGCTGAACTGGATGGACAAATGTCTTTTTTCGGCCTTACTAACTATGTTACTATGTTACTATATTGTGTGCTATTTTATCTGGTATTTTGATCTTTGATTGAGCTTTCAAGTAGATATAAATAAAGCCTTACAGGAGCCTACCTGGAAGAAACACTGCAGCTTACCTGACACAGACTCCCTTATGATGTCGCAGGAGCTTAACTGACTTACTCACCTGTGATGTCACAGCATTCGCATACTTGAAAACCACTCGTGTCATTTGGAGTTTACGCTTCTTGGTGGAGTTTTATTGATATTTATGTGGGTTTCCTCTTGATGCTCCAGTGTCCTCCCATACTCCGAAGACATACTGATAGGGGACTTAGTTTCTGAGCCCCAATGGGAATAGTAATGATGATGTCTGTAAAGCGCTGTGGAAATTAATAGTGCTCCATAAGCAAAGCATAAACATAATACAATAGCGCTGCACTGCTTCTGCTGCATAAAGGTTCAATTCTCACTGCATACATTTGCTCAGCAGCACTGCGGCCTTTGCCTCATTCTGGATGGTCAAGTTGAAGTTTTGTTATTGGGCCTTGTGTTGACTTATTATCCTCCCAAAAATGTTTTTCAAGAAAGATACTACATTTCTTTTATGCAAATTAGTTAATTGGATCTTATATCATGTGATGTCTTTGTGCGAACAGTGACATCATCACTACTTAGGACACAGATCAATAAGTGAAATTTTTTATTTCCGTCCAAGAACTTTAAATTTACCTTCATCTTTTAGATCATTCTGATTGGAGATTAGATTGATACCATTCTAACATACTTAATTATAAAGTAAAAAAAATAAAGAAGTTTAATCATTTGGCTCAATGTTTAGAATAGCACAGTCCTCCTACATAAAATACATACATTTTCTATATATTGTCCTTTAGAAAGAAATAAAGATCTTCAGCTGGCCACTGACAGATACGATTAATGACTCTGCTTTGCCATTTTATGCATGATTTATTTCTTACATCTGTCCTTTGCCTAAGTGTCTTAAATTAAATTGAGTTACAATTTTCCCTCAGTTGCAGCTTTTATTACTTTTTTTTCTTAAGCACGGCAAGTTCCCAGAATTTTATAGAAATTCTCAGCACTTTGTTCACACATTTTTAAAAAGACCTGGTAGTCTGACTTCCCGAAGAACTGAAGATTATTTTAATTGAAGTTCTCAGCAGTCCACACAATAGAAAGAGGTAGAAAAAGCAGATTCTAGAATTTTTCGGGGCATAATGGTATTTTTTATTCAGGGCATTAATATTAGAACCAGCGAAGGAGTACTCTCACGAAGCAAATAGCTTACTTTATAGTACAAATGGGAGATGCCCACCCACTCTTGTCTTCATCTTTAAAGAGGGTTTGTCACTAGGTCAAAATTGAGCAGTTTTTGTTCTTTGCCGCTTCTCCCCTGAGAATAATGTTTTTTGTTTTATTTTTAAATCTACCATATGGTTCCAGACATATAGTCTTTTTTATTTACTGATAGTTTTTATGGTCTTTACTGTTGCTCACAGTAAAATTATACAGTGCAGCCTTTAGACATGCCCCTGAGGATCCTGTCAGCCACACCCCCTTGCAAGAGCATAAATATTTGCACAAAATAAAAAGGCCCATATCTCTGGAACTGTGGGACGGATTTAAAAACAAAACAAAAGCAGGTATCTTCAGGGAAATAGCAAAAAATAAAATCAAAACTGGACACTTTTGACATGGTGGCAGGTTTTCTTTAATTTAGCATTTTTCAGATCATAATAAGGTTCAAATCATATACAGTACTTTAACACCTTTACCCTCGAAGGTGGTTTGCACGTTAATGACCGGACCAATTTTTTCAATTCTGACCACTGTCACTTTATGAGGTAATAACTCTGGAACGTTTCAACGGATCCTGTTGTGAATTCAGCTTTTGGGCTCCCTCCGGTGGTTGTAGAGGATAATGCAGTTGTGCCTGGACTGCAGGAGTGGACAGGTGTATCTACTAATTGCAAAACTGACTGGGGTATATAGCTTTGCAGGATCCTTTAGTCAGTGCCAGTTCTCCACTGTTCTGGAAGGATTCACTTCCCTGCTGATCCCTCCAGTTTGCTGTGCTTTTCTACTAAGATAAGTCCTGCTTGGTTTTTTCTGTCCACCTGCAGTGGACTTTATAGTTCTGTGCATTTTTCATGTTTTTGTTTTGTCCAGCTTAGTCTGTGAAGTATTTTTTGCAGCCTAGATATTTCTCTGGAGATGCAGATATACCCATGTCTTTAGTCAGATGTGGTGATCCGTATTTTCTGCGGTGGATATTTTCTAGTGTTTTTGTACTGACCGCATAGTACTCTGTTCTTTTCTTTCTTTTTAGCTAGTATGGCCTCCTATGCTAAAATCTGATTTCATATCTGCGTATGTTATTTCCCTCTCCTCTCACAGTCAATATTTGTGGGGGGCTATCTATCCTTTGGGGATTTTCTCTGAGGCAAGATAGGTTTCCTGTTTCTGCCTTTGGGGGTAGTTAGATCTTAGGCTGTGCCGGGGGGTCTAGGGAGTGTTAGGTACCCCCCACGGCTACTTCTAGTTGCGCTGCTAGTTCAGGGTTTGCGGTCAGTACAGGGACCACCTTCTCCAGAGTCCGTCTCATGCTGCTCCAAGGCCACCAGATCATAACAGGATTCTGAGATTATTTCTTTGATATGACTTGCATTTATTTGTGGGGGAAAAAAAAGAAATTTAGCAAACATTTTTAAAATTCAGCAATTTTCCAAATTTGAATTTTCATGCCCTTAAATCACAGAGATATGTCACACAAAATAGTTAATAAGTAACATTTTCCACATGTCTACTTTACATTAGTACAATTTTGGAACCGATTTTTGTTTTGTTAGGAAGTTATAAGGGTTAAAAGTTGACCAGCGATTTCTCATTTTTACAACAAAATTTACAAAACCATTTTTTTAATGCAGGTAACGAGTTGGTTAGAAGCGTCTAACTGGTTTGTAGGAGCCAGAACTCTTAATACTTGGTAGGGTATCAAATACTCATTCCTCACTGCAAAATGCAAATAAATTTATATAATTTATACAAAGTGAATTTCTGGAATTTATTTCTGATATTCTACCTCTCAATGTTAAGATTAACCTACCCTTAAAATTATAGACTGTTCATGTCTTTGTTAGTGGGTAAACTTACAAAATCAGCAAGGGATCAAATACTAATTTCCCCCACTGTAGTTGTGTGGTTGATGTCAGCTTTGCAATATCGGCTGACATCAAGCCCAGGGGTTAGTAATGGAGAGGCATCTATAAGACACCCCTATTACTAACCCCATAGTCAAATGTATTAAACACAAACACATAGTAAAGTTCTTTGTTTTAAATAAAAATTCCCTGAAACTCTTTTCCCCGTTTATTAAAATTCAAGCAAAAATAAAAAAAAACAAAGAAATCCACACCTGTCCGCCAATAATCAATTTGTCCCACTGCAAGGCAGACACAGCTACATCTGGACTCTTTGTTCAGTGGTGACACAAAATGTAACCACTCAACCCGATATCCAGGAGACCCTGAGATGCACATGAATGCATCTTCAGTGCCAAGATCTGACATCAGGAAGGTGACTGGAGTTCATAGCCCATGAATTCCGGCCACCTCACTGTCATCAACACTCGGTGATTGAACAAGAAAATTAACGTCGATGGGCCGCGTTCTTTTTTGGGCGAGGTACATCGACGATGTATTCTTGATCTGGCAGGGACCGGCTGAGACTTTAAAAGAATTTATTGGTCAATTAAATCAAAATGTATATAACATACATTTGACATATCAGTATAGCAAGGATCAAATAGAATTCTTGGATGTTAATATTCGTAGGGACAATGATGGTTGTTTGAAGACTAGTATGTTTCGCAAACCCACAGCAGTCAACTCCTTTTTGCATCCTTCTTCCGCACATTCACCAGCAATGATACGGTCAATTCCTATCGGCCAATTCCTACGGCTCCGCAGAATCTCCTCGGATGATGAGAATTTTAAAAAACAGGCTGAGGATTTAAAATTGAGATTTTTGGATCGTGGCTATAGCCACCGCTCAGTTAAAAGGCTTATAACAGGGCAAAAAACACAACTAGACACCAAGCTTTATATTCTTCAAAACCACAAAGTACTAACCAAACTGTGAGATGTATTACTCAATTTAATGGTCAAACTGATTTATTAAGGTTTTATTTGGAGAAATCATGGCCCATCTTACAGGCTGACCCAATAATCTCACAATATATTGATAATAAGCCCAGTATAACATTCAGAAGGGCAGCCAATTTAGGTGACAAGCTGGTAAAAAGCCACTATATCAATGAACCCATTTCTTTATCATCTCAAAAACCTGTTTTGGGTTGTCGCCCTTGCGGCAAATGCTTGGCGTGTCCAAATATAACAAGAGCCAAAACATTCTCCAGCTCAGATGGTCAAAACTCCTATGAAATAAAATACCCCATAACATGTAATACCAGAGCTGTAATATACTATGCAACATGCCCTTGCTCACTGATTTATGTGGGCCTTATCACCCGACAATTAAAAGTGCGAGTCAGAGAACACGTATGGGGTATTATTGCAGCTAAGGAAGTGGAAGACATACCGTATTTCCCGGCGTATAAGACGACTTTTTGACCCCTAAAAATTGTCCCAAAAGTCGGGGGTCGTCTTATATGCCGGGTACGGCGTGCGCAGGGAGCGATCCTGCATTTCGGCGTGTGGTTCCCAGGGTCTGGAGGAGAGGATACTCTCCTTCAGGCCCTGGGATCCATATTCATGTTAAAAATAAAGAATAAAAATAAAAAACATGGATATACTCACCCTCGGACGGGCCCTGGATCACAGCGCTGCTAAATTCTCCCTCTGTTCCTTAGAATGCGGTGAGTGAAGGACCTTCAGTGACGTTGCGGTGGGAACCACACGCCGTATAAGATGACTGGGCATATAAGATGACCCCCATCTTATACGGCGGGCATATCCCAAATTCCATATTTTATATGGAAAAGTTGGGGGTCGTCTTATACGCCCAGTCGTCTTATACGCCAGAAAATATGGTAACTACACTGAAGACCCTTCCCAAGCATTTTAAGAATTTTCATAATTCTGATGCTTCCCTTCTACGAGTTATTGGGATTGATATGATCAATCCTACCATCAGAGCTGGCAAGGTAAGTACTCCCTTGGCCATGATGGAGGCCAAGTGGATTTGGACCTTAACAACCGTTACACCACTAGGGCTGAATGAAAATTTAAGCTTTGCCCCTTTTTTGTGAACTAGTGTTATTCTTTGTTTGGACCTTTTTTTGTATCATGCATGTGGGTATATGTGATTATATATGTGTGTATACACATAAAATAAAATATAATAATATTTCTATGTCCTATGTGGAGGACATATATCATATATGTGTTTATGTCACATGTATCCATATGTTTGTTTTGTGTTTATACTTACCCTTTTATTTTATCTTTTATTTTATTATATGGTATGGCATTTTAAATGTGTTTTTTCATGTCGTTATTACGGGTTAAATTGTAATGATTTTATATATTTTTAAGACATATTCAATTAAAATTGTAAATAATTTAAAATTGTATAATAATAATAATTGGATGTGTTATATATGTATGGTGATGGGTATATCCCATAATAGCAACCAAAGTATGTTTTATCTTATTTGCTTTTTTTGTATGTTGATTATAGTTTTTTTTTTTTTTTTTTAAGCCACATATCTTTTGGAACTACACATTATATATTTATATGGCTCTATCTTCTTATTATTATTTTTTAATGTATATTATGATTTTTCTTTTTTACACATATTTTTGCGCATGTAATTATCATATATAATTTTTTGTCAACATGCATCTGAACCCATAATATAATTTCTGTCCTGTAATAGCTACCTATTTCGTGGCTAATATATAGGTGTATATGCACTGTGCATTTTTTATATGCACTTATATATTTTTGTGCACCACACATTATATGACTTTATTTCATTATATATATTTTTTATTTATTTTTCATGTATTTAATGATTCTGGTTCACACATAAGCTTTGCGCATGTAATTCTTTTATATATATATTTTTCTGCTAACTGGTATTTGCACCCACAATTCTGTCCTGTGGTAGCTATCAATTTTTGGCTAGTATATAGGCGGCTTTTCAATGGATCTCCTCTCCTTTCTCCTTTCTTTCCCTTCCCTCTTTCCCCCTTTCAGTTCAGCTTTTCCCCTGTTTTTTGTCCATACCGGCATTGTCTCTAATCTTCCAGCGTCCATGGCGTTGGGCATGGCTGTGCACATGTGCTGTCTGCGTCCCGGCTTGCTCTCATCTAGCGTCTTGGTTGCCTAGCAGCGGCTCCGGCTCCTCCACTGCCGGGTTGCGTGACGCTGGCTCTGAGCAGTTTCGGTGTCCTCCTGACAGCGCGTGCGCCGCCATAGCCATTAGCCCACTCCTATCAGCGCCACTGGTAAGTATATATACCTCCTCGGTTCTGCTCGTACATCACCCCCTGACGAAGGAATCACCGAAACGCGCGTCAGGGTGCTCTGTACTTTGGCATGCAGGACCGACAGGTATATATACGCTTACATCTTGCAAATTCTCATATATCTTTAACAAATGTTGATATGCATGTATGATATCGCAGTGCATGTGGGGACACATGGTGCATTATAGAGTCTGCCTCCCATAGGTTCTTTATATATTTTTGCACCCTCTTGCACATTGTTTCAGTGGACACGTATGTGTAATAATTTTTATTATTATTTTATTTTTTCAACTAAGATTTAGCACATATTTTTATATATTTTTTTATTCACCAGTTGCATAATTCCCTTTGTATGCACACCATTTTTTCATACATGCCCTTATAATTAGATTGTGGGATTGTTTATTTATTATTTCTATTTATATAATATTTTTAACCTGTATACCTGCCTATATTTATTTCCCAAGTACATGCACTTCTGTGCTGATGTTGCCATATTACTATAATAAAGGCTTTTTTATTTGACCTATTTTTCTGTGGCTTTTTATGATATATAGTATTTCTTTGATATATATATATATATATATATATATATATATATGTTTTCCTGCTAGCTTTGTGAGTCCAGGTGACGGCCTCTTGATCTTTTATACCTGAGATGCACATGAAGAATGCAGCTTCAGTGCCAAGATCTGACATCAGGAAGGTGACTGGAGTTCATAGCCCATGAATTCCGGTCACCTCACTGTCATCAACACTCGGTGATTGAACAAGAAAATGAAGTCAGATATTCTCAATGACAGCATTAGGCAGTCAGTCATGGATGTGGCAGTGTCGTTGGTTCAGTCACTGCCCGGAGTATACAGAGCAGTCGCTGACTGACAGCCGGCCTCAATGCAGAGCCAGTGTCAGTCAGGACTGTGGTGTATTCTCAGAGCTCTGACTAAACCATCGCCGCCTCTGCCTCCATCACTGAATACAGAATGCTGGCGGCAAAAATATCTGACTTCCTTTTCTTGTTCAAAGAAGCGAGTGTTGACAACAGTGAGGTGACCGTAGTTCATGGGCTATAAACTCCAGTCACCTTTCTGACACCAGAGCTCGGCACTGAAGCTGCGTTCTTCACGGGCAGCTCAGGGATTCCTGGATGCCGGGCTGAGCGGCCACATTTCAAATAAAGGTCATTTTCTCCCCTCTGCATTTGGCTATGTGCTATGTTCCTGACAGCATTGTTTGCCGGCAGATTAATTAGCAAATTATTTTTTTCAATAAACAAACTTAAAGCTGGAAAGGACTGAGTTTCCAGGATTTTGATAGATAGGGTGTACTCTACTCTACCTGTGTGATTAGTAGTTACTCAGACAGCTACCAATTATTCTTTGGTGCATATCACTCACCTGTTGTTCTGACACTTAACCTGCTCTCTGCCATTTATATGCAATTACTTTGGCCCTTTGGGCACATGGGCAGTAAGGGGGTAATGTGTGTTTCCTCTTTTTTATACTTTTTGTGACAGGTTTTGTTACATGTTGTGTGTCTGTTTTAAATATTTTGCTCTAATAGCATATTAAATGTTGTGTTTTAATCCCAACACTGCTATACCTATCTAACCTGCAGATTAACTGTATATCTGCAGGTTGACTGCATTATCTCTGGTGACAGGTTCCCTTTAAGGCTGGGTTCACATTGCGTTGAACCCGCCCGTTAGACGGACTATGTTACACCGCGGCATAAACGCGGTGCAATGTAGTCCGTTAATGCCGGCATTGAATCCAATGTCGGACGCATCGCTAGCGCACGCCCACAATGGGCATGCGCTAGCGATGTGCCGTCATTGAGTGACGGACCACAAGACGCGGGCTGCAGCATTTACGGGTCCGTCACCGCTAGCGCAGATAGAGCTAGCAGATGCTCTATCTGTGCTAGCATGCTGCCATACCGGCACTTGCGTTTACAGCAGCCCGTTACCGTTTGTGTTGAACGGGCTGCTGTAAACGCAATGTGAACCCAGCCTAAGTTGGAATTCATTCCATTTTGGCATAACCATGAGTAAGGCGTAGCCAACACGCGTTGGTTGGAGACCACTTGAGGAACCACTAGCGTTTTATGATGTTTAAATAAATTCTGCAGTTTTATTCATTTGATTATTGGCGAAGGCTTACACACAGCTTCATTACACTGTGAATCTGGTGAGCTGCCTCTCCTGTCTTCACCTTTCCTTTCCATTTATATAAATTGTCAAAAACAACAATTTTCTATTGAATATTTGGGATACAACGTGGACCATTCAGTAACATCTATAAAGGATGTCATCCTAACAAGGCCATATATAAAAATTTCTAATGCAAAACCTATGGTTATTCATTATACAGTTTTCATTCAGTCTTTTCGGATCTATTTATTTCAAAGGTGAAATCCAGAATACCTTGTGTTTAGATAGTCCTTAGTTCTGCTTGATCTGTACCTACTTACTTTTCTAATACTAGCCTTTGGAGATCAAGCACTCTGGTTTCTTCATGTGCCTTTTTATCTATTTTTTTCTGTTTCGCTTTCATTATTTGGTCAGAAGTCCTTATTGCTGACCAATGTTCATTTAAAAAGTAGCGCATACTGTACATTTTAATGTGGCAATCAGAATTTTTTCCAAGTTTCCCCTCTGCAGCCTCTATCTATAATTTTTGTTCTCTCTGAACTAGTGTGTTTAGACCAGTTGTCCTAATGGCTCCATATACAGAACACAGAGATATAAGAGATTCCCGCTTTCTTGATTTTATTTAGCACATGCTGAGAGCAGCAACAGAATTGTGCATTAAATATAGTACATTGCAGTGTACACTGAGCAGTGTATCTGTGAATCCAGCACTGGGTTGAAATAAAAACACTTACTAAAAAATAGCACCACAATCTGTTTCTACCTATAATCTCACTCTGCTGATCCGTAATTCACAACATAGACAAATTCTTCAATTCATAGACATCAAAAAATAACTGTTCATCTGATCTCTAAGTGAGCCGGAAATCTGACCAAAATGGATTTCAGCTGTTTTTTTAGAGTAAATTATTAGTTAAAAAGGCAGAGAGAAGGAGAAGAAGTGGACAATATACACTTGGGGAAACAAGTATTTGATACACTGCCAATTTTGCAAGATTTCCCATCTGCATAGAATGGAGAGGTCAGTTATTTTTTATCATAGTTACCCTTCAACTGTGAGAGAATCCTAAAAAGGTCCTGAATATATCACATTGTATGATTTTTACTTCAATAATTAGCATTTTATTTCATGAAATAAGTATTTGATACAATAGAAAAATAGAACTTAATATTTGGTCCGCAAACCTTTGTTTGCAATTACAGAGGTCAAATGTTTCCTGTAATTCTTGACCTAGTTTGCACACACTGCAGCAGGGATTTTGCCCACTCCTCCATAGAGATCTTCTCCAGATCTTTCAGGTTTCATTGCTGTCATTGGGCAACATTGAGTTTTAGCTCCATCCAAAGATTTTCTATTGGGTTTAGGTCTGAAGACTGGCTGGGCCACTCCAGGACATTCAAATGCTTCTTATGGAGCCACTGCTTAGTTGCCCTGGCTCTGTGTTTTGGGTCCTTGAAGTGCTGGAAGACCCAGCGATGACTCATCTTCAATGCTCTTACTGAGGGAAGGAGGTTGTTGGCCAAAATGTCGTGACAGATGACCCCATCCATCCTTCCTTCAATACAGTGCAGTCGTCCTGTCTCCTTTGCAGAAAAGCACCCACAAAGTATAATGTTTACCCTACTATGCTTCACGGTTGGGATGGAGTTCTTGGGGTTGTATTCATCCTTCTTCTTCCTCCAAACACGGCGAGTGGAGTTGATACTAAAAAGTTTTATTTTAGTCCCATATGTTCACATGATTTTTTCCCATGCCTCCTCTGGATCATCCAGATGGACATTGGCAAACTTCAAATAGGCTGGGACATCTGCTGACGTGAGCAGGGGGACCTTGCGTGCCCTGCAGGATTTTACCGAGGAAGATTGACAGTCATCTTGTGTTTCTTCCATTTTCTAATAATTGTGCCAACAGTTGTTGCCTTCTCACCAAGCTGCTTCCCTATTGTCTTGTAGCCCATCCCAGTCTTGTACAGGTCTACAATTTTGTCTCCGGGGTCGATAGGAAGCTTTTTGGTTCTGGCCATGGTGGATAGGTTAGAGTGTGATTGAGTGTGTGGACAGGTATCTTTTATACATTTAACGAGTTCAAACAGGTGAAATTAATACTGGTAATGAGTGCAGAATAGGAAGGCTTCTTAAAGAAAAACTAACAGTTCTGTGAGTGCCAGAATTCTTGCTGGTTAGTAGGAGATCAAATATTTCATGCAATAAAATGCAGCTTAATTGCTGCATTTTAAAAATAATACAATGTGATTTTCTGGTTTTCTGTCTTTCACAGTTGAAGTATACCTGCGATAAAAATTACAGACCTCTCCATTCTTTGTAGGTGGGAAAACTTGCAAAATCATCAGTGTATCAAATACTGACTTTCCCCACTGTATATATAAAATATACACAATATTTTTTCTTTTGCAAAAATGAAACATTTTATAATATAAAGTTGCCAAAATTGAGATATTGCATTTGCTGCCTCTTGTCACTAAGTGCGCGGAATGGGAGGTTTAGAATGCTGATTATTGTCATTCATCATAAGTTTCAATGTGAAAGTTTCTTGGCTACTTAGGAGAAGATAATGACTTATTTGCGGAGACATGTACTGTATCATGAGTCCGCTCCAGTCTATAAAAATTAAATAGCAAAGACAGCTTAGAAATTCTTATTCCTTGTGTCTTTTTATAGCTCTATATCGCCGCAGAGCCTTATAAATATTTGAAATGGAACATTGTCTATGGATATGAGGAACTCATTCTGACAAACGCAATGGCCGATGCTACCAGGAACTGCATTGATTTTTGCATACATAGGACCCGATTTATTATTGCATTTTGCATCTGTTTTTTTTTTTTCTCTTTTTACGCCTTTTTTTGCTTGTACCAAATTTATCTTTCCATTTGCGCCTTTTTAAAGATTATTTTATATGTGTTCACGTTTGGGTTTTTGTTTTTTTTTAGTTTGCCACTGTGGGTATGGTTTAGGGCTTCCAGGCATGTTTGCTTGATTTATCATTTGCAACTTTTCAAAGAATCCCAAAATTTGTCACAAATGTTCTCAAATAACCCCTGGAGTAATTTAATGTACAACAACATTTTTTTTAAATAATTTTTGTGACATTTTGGAAAACATACAACTTTTAATCTACATTTTTGGTTAAAGACGTTAAAAAATTTTTTTTATGAATTTGGCACAAAAAACCTCAGTGAACACCACAATCCAAATTAAAAAAAATGATACAAAAACCCTGTAAATGATGAATCAGGGCCATAGAACATAGTTTAGCAATGAAGATTAGCTAAGGATAGGCTTTATATAGTGGATTGGTTGAGGTTCCACTGCTGAGTAGAGAAGGTAAGCGGATAAGACAAAATTTTAATTTTTGAAATTATTCTCTGCAAATTTCATGTCCATTATGACATTCTTTTCAGGCTCCAGAGCACAACAATAGAAATATGTAAAGAAATACCGTATATACTCGAGAATAAGTTGAACCAAGTATAAGTCGAAGCACCTAAATTTGCCACGAAAAACTGGGAAAACTTATTGACTCAAGTATAAGCCAGGTATGCATTGTCCCCTCATCCCTATTCTGGTATGCATGGCTCCCCATCCCTGTCCTTGTATGCATGGCCCTCCGTCCATGTGTGCATGGCTCCTTATCCCCTATCCCTGTATGCATGGTTCCTATAAAAAAAATGCATCCTACTTACCTTCCCTGCGTGCCCTCGCTGCATCTCGTTCCGGCACCAACAGCTCATCCGGCTGAGCGATCACTTTTCCCCACTCATTAAGGTAATGAATATTCACTCCATGCCTAAGGGAGTGAAGAGGCGTGAATATTCATTACCTTAATGAGACAAGTGATCGCTCTGCCGGATGAGCTGCTGGCGCCAGTCGGAACGAGATGCAGCAAGGGTTCGCAGGGAAGGTACCTTAAGTAGGATGTACGCTGGAAGCCGGCAGCTGCGGCTGTAACTGCGCGCTATAAGAGATATGAATATTTACTGCTAGCAGTGAAGACATGCTTTAGCTGCAGCTGCCGGCTCCTGCTTCTGTGACTCGCTGCTCCACCACTCTCCCTCCCTGCCGTCTTCTGCTCCCCAAATCAACACCTGCTCATCTAGTGGTTAGAAGGAGACCTGGAGAGGCGTAAAGACACAGTGTCTTGCACCCACTGTGAAATTTGGTGGAGGATCGGTGATGATCTGGGGAGGCTTCAGCAAGGCTGGAATTGGGCAGGTTGTTCTTTGCGAAGGACGTATGAATCAAGCTGCATACAAGGTTATCCTGGAAAAACAGTTGATTCTCTCTGCTTAGGCAATGTTCCCCAACTCTGAGGACTGTTTTTTTCTAGCAGGACAATGCACTATGCCACACAGATAGGTCAATCAAGGTGTGGATGAAGGACCACCACATCAAATCCCTGTCATGGCCGTCCCAATCTCCAGACCTGAACCCCATTGAAAACCTCTGGAATCGCAATCAAGAGGAAGATGGATAGTCACAAGCCATCAAACAAAGAAGAACTGCTTACATTTTTGTACCAGGAGTGGCATAAGGTCACCCAAAAGCAGTGTGAAAGACATGTGGAAAGCATGCCAAGACGCATGAAAGCTGTGATTAAAAATCATGGTTATTCCACAAAATATTGATTTCTGAACTCTTCCTAAGTTAAAACATTCGTATTGTTGTTTCTAAATGATTATGAACTTGTTTTTTGTTTTTTTTTGCGTTATTTGAGATCTGCAGCAATGCATTTTTTTGTTATTTTGACCTTTTCTCATTTTCAGAAAATAATTACAAAATTTATGGCTTGGAACTTCGAAGACATGTTGTCAGTAGTTTATAGAATAAAAGAACAATTTACATTTTACTCAAAAATATACCTATAAAGAGAAAAATCAGACAAACTGAAAATTTTGCGGTGGTCTCTTAATTTTTTACCAGAGCTGTATTTTGATCCATCAAGTATTACATGCTTTCAGGTCCTTTTTTGTGTTATATAACACACCCAAAAATCATTGAAACATTTTCCTGGGCTACATCTCTCAGCCATACACTATTCTGTAGTGTGCAGTAAATATGTGTGATCTCTAGAACTGCTAAAAAGCTTTTAACCCCTTCACCCCAAAGCCTGTTTTCACCTAAGTGACAGGGCCAATTTTTACAATTCTGACCACTGTCATTTTATGAGGTCATAACTCTGAAACGCTTCAACGGATCATGGTGATGCTGACATTGTTTTCTCGTGACATATTGTACTTCATGATAGTGGTAAAACTTCTTCGATATGACTTTCATTTATTTGTGAAAAAACAAAAATTTGTCGGAAATTATGAAAATTTAGCAATTTTCAAACTCTTAGTTTTTATGCCCTTAAATTAGAGAGTTATATCACATAATATAGTCAATAAACAACATTTCCCACATGTCTGCTTTACATCAGCACAATTTTGGAGACATAATTTTTTTTTGTTAGGACGTTATAAGGGTTAAAAGTTGACCAGCGATTTCTCATTTTTGCAACAAAATTTGCAAAACCATTTTTTTACGGACCACCTCACACTTGAAGTGACTTTGAGGGGTCTATATGACAGAAAATGCCCAAAAGTGACACCATTCTAAAAACTGCACCCCTCAAGGTGCTCAAAACCACATTCAAAAAGTTTATTAACCCTTCAGGTGCTTCACAGGAATTTTTTTAATGTTTAAAAAAATTGAACATTTAACTTTTTTTTCACAAAATTTTTACTTCAGGTCCAATTTGTTTCATTTTACCAAGGGTAACAGGAGAAATTGGACCACAAAAGTCGTTGTACAATTTGTCCTGAGTACGCCAATACCCCATATGTGGGGGTAAACCACTGTTTGGGCACATGGCAGAGCTCGGAAGGGAAGGAGCGCCATTTGACTTTTCAATGCAAGATTTGCTGGAATTGAGATCGGAGCCCATGTCACGATTGGAGAGCCCCTAATGTGCCTAAACAGTGGAAACCCCCACAAGTGACACCATTTTGGAAAGTAGACCCCCTAAGGAACTAATCTAGATGTGTGGTGAGCACTTTGAACCTCCAAGTGCTTCACAGAAGTTTATAATGTAGAGCCGTAAAAAAAATTTTATATTAATTTTCACAAAAAATGATCTTTTTGCCCCAAATTTTTTATTTTACCAAGGGTAACAGGATAAATTGGACCCCAAAAGTTGTTGTGCAATTTGTCCTGAGTACGTTGATACTTCATATATGGGGATAAACCACTATTTGAGCGCATGGCAGAGCTCGGAAGGGAAGGAGTGCCATTTGACTTTTCAATGCAAAATTGGCTGGAATTGAGATCGGACGCCATGTCGCATTTGGAGAGCCCCTGACGTGCCTTAACAGTGGAAACCCCCCACAAGTGACCCCATTTTGGAAAGAAGACCCCCTAAGGAACTTATCTAGATGTGTGGTGAGCACTTTTAACCCCCAATTGTTTCACTAAAGTTTAGAATGTAGCATTGTGAAAATTAAAAAATCATTTTTTCTTTCCACAAAATGATGTTTTAGCCCTCAATTTTTTTTTTCCCAAGGGTAACAGGAGAAATTGGACCACAAATGTTATTGTCTAATTTGTCCTGAGTACGCTGATACCCCACATGTGGGGGGGAACCACCGTTTGAGTGCATGGCAGAGCTCGGAAGGGAAGGAGCACCGATTGAAATGCAGACTTAGATGGAATGGACTGCAGGTGTCATGTTGCATTTGCAGAGCCCCTGATGTACCTAAACAGTAGAAACCCCCCACAAGAGACCCTATATTGGAAACTAGACCCCCCAAGGAACTTATCTAGATGTGTTGTGAGAGCTTTGAACCAACAAGTGTTTCACTACAGTTTATAACGCAGAGCCGTGAAAATAAAAAATATTTTTTTTCCACGAAAATGATATTTTATCCCCTATGTTTTTATTTTCCCAAGGGTAACAGGACAAATTGGACCCCAAAAGTTGTTGTCCAACTTGTCCTGAGAACGCTGATACCCCATATGTTGGGGGGAACCACCGTTTGAGTGCATGGCAGAGCTCGGAAGGGAAGGAGCACCGATTGAAATGCAGACTTAGATGGAATGGACTGCAGGTGTCATGTTGCATTTGCAGAGCCCCTGATGTACCTAAACAGTAGAAACCCCCCACAAGAGACCCCATATTGGAAACTAGACCCCCCAAGGAACTTATCTAGATGTGTTGTGAGAGCTTTGAACCAACAAGTGTTTCACTACAGTTTATAACGCAGAGCCGTGAAAATGAAAAATATTTCTTTTCCACGAAAATGATATTTTAGCCCCCACGTTTTTATTTTCCCAAGGGTAACAGGACAAATTAGACCCCAAAAGTTGTTGTCCAACTTGTCCTGAGAACGCTGATACCCCATATGTTGGGGGGAACCACTGTTTGGGTGCACGGCAGAGCTCGGAAGGGAAGGAGCGCCATTTGAAATGCAGACTTAGATGGATTGGTCTGCAGGCATCATGTTGCATTTGCAGGGCCCCTGATGTACCTAAACAGTAGAAACCCCCCACAAGTGACCCCATATTGGAAACTGGACCCCCCAAGGAACTTATCTAGATGTGTTGTGAGAGCTTTGAACCAACAAGTGTTTCACTACAGTTTATAACGCAGAGCCGTGAAAATAAAAAATATTTTTTTTCCACGAAAATGATATTTTATCCCCTATGTTTTTATTTTCCCAAGGGTAACAGGACAAATTGGACCCCAAAAGTTGTTGTCCAACTTGTCCTGAGAACGCTGATACCCCATATGTTGGGGGGAACCACTGTTTGGGCAAACAGGAGAACTCGGAAGGGAAGTAGCACTGTTTTACTTTTTCAAAGCAGAATTGGCTGGAATTGAGATCGGACGCCATGTCACGTTTGGAGAGCCCCTGATTTGTCTAAACAGTGGAAACCCCCAATTATAACTGAAACCCTAATCCAAACACACCCCTAACCCTAACCCCAACCCTAACCCTAGCCCTAACCCTAACCCCAACCCTAACCCTAGCCCTAACCCTAGCCCTAACCCTAGCCCTAACCCTAACCCTAACCCTAGCCCTAATGGGAAAATGGAAATAAATATATTTTTTTACATTTTATTATTTTTCCATAAGTAAGGGGGTCATGAAGGGGGGTTTGATTTACTTTTATAGTTTTTTTTGGCGGATTTTTATGATTGGCAGCTGTCACGCACTAAAAGACGCTTTTTATTGCAAAAAATAGTTTTTGCATCACCACATTTTGAGAGCTATAATTTATCCATATTTTGGCCCACAGAGTCATGTGAGATCTTGTTTTTTGCGGGACGAGTTGACGTTTTTATTGGTAACATTTTTGGGCAGATGACATTTTTTGATCGCTTTTTATTCCGATTTTTGGGAGGCGGAATGAACAAAAACCAGCAATTCCTGAATTTCTTCTAGGGGGGGGCGTTTATACCGTTCCACGTGTGGTAAAATGGATAAAGCAGTTTTATTCTTCAGGTCAGTACGATTACAGCGATACCTCATTTATGTAATTTTTTTTATGTTTTGGCGCTTTTACACAATAAAAACTATTTTATATAAAAAAATAATTGTTTTTGCATCGCATTATTCTGAGAGCTATAACTTTTTTATTTTTCTGCTGATGGCAGCTTTTTTTTTGCGGGACAAGATGACGTTTTCAGCGGTACCATGGTTATTTATATCCGTCGTTTTGATCGCGTGTTATTCCACTTTTTGTTTGCCTGTATGATAATAAAGCTGTTACAGCGGCTGCTCACCGCTCAGTTCCTGGTCCTCAGCGTGCCGCCTCCGCTCCCCTCGCTCGCTCTTCTTTCAGCGCTCGGCGCGTTGTCCTCTCCTCCTCTCGGGCGGCGCCATCTTCTTCCGGCATCGCTCGTTCCTGCGCTCCTACTTCCGGCGCTCCTGCGCAGGCGCGCAGGCTTCATCATTAGATACAGCCTCACAGCTCCGGATCACCTAGCACCCGGTGTGGTGCATCTGCAGCCAATCACCATGGAGAGCACGGTTTTCAGGCCACCTCCTCTGCTAGGAGGTGCCTGAGTATCTTTAGTGTTTGCTTAGTCTCTGGCCGTTCGCTGTGTCTCTGTACTTGCTCTGCGCTCCGGCGCTAGTATTTACTGTGTTTGTTTTCCGTTACTTTGTTTCAGTTCCCTCTCCATCCCTGGTTCTCCTCTGCCGATTCCTGCCTTCCGTTCCCGTGTCTTCTGCCTCTGGATTTTCCACTGCTGATTCCGGTCCTCAGTTTTGTCTACTCTTCAGCCTTCCCTTTACTTGAGCCGTCCCTTCTGGTATCCGCTACCGTGGTAAGGTAACCTCAGGGCCTGCTCCTAAACAGCCCCTGTATAGGGGTTGGTTAACACCGGGTCTGCTCGCCCACGAGGGGGACTTCCACGGTCCAGAGGGTCCACTCTCGTACCCATCTCTGTAGTAGTCCTAACAGTATACTCAGGCCATGGACCCCGCGGGTGCCGCGTTTTCTGCTCAGAAGGAATTGGCGCACATACGCGACAATCAGCAGCGCATCATGTCCTTCTTAAAAAATTTGGAGTCTCGCCTAACCTCTTTGCAAACCGCCGACCCTGCTAATACTAATCAAATTGCAGCCATGCAGCAGGAACTCTCCCAACAACACAGGTGCGTATGCTTTCCTATTTGGCTTCCATAGACGATCGTTTATTTAATTTGCAGTCTCTCTCTACGGCTTCCGCCCAGGCTTCGCAAGATTCGACTCCCTCGCCCCATCCGCTTCCTCTCCTCGGCAAACCTCCCAGGTTTAGCGGGGATCCCAAGCTCTGTAGGGGCTTCATCGTAAATTTCAATTCCGGGTGTATATGATTCAATTCTGTCAGAAAACCAAGGCGGTCCTCATGGGTACATGGTGGTACTCGAGGACCAGCACATGTATAGTTCCAGCTTCTGGCGGCACGTCCGGGCCTGGTGGCGCTATATTGACGATATTTTTTGTGTTTGGGAGGGTACCCATGAGGACCTCCTTGGTTTTCTGACAGAATTGAATCATATACACCCGGAATTGAAATTTACGATGACATGTTCAATGGAGAGGGTACAGTTTTTGGATACTATGGTCTATAAACAGAATGACAAACTTTGTACTGACCTGTTTATTAAAACAACTGATAGGAACAGTCTTCTATCCTATGATAGTTACCATCCCAGACGTATGATGGATTCACTACCGTGGAGTCAACTTCTTCGGGTACGAAGAATAGTCACTGATACACAGATTTGTGATAAGAGGTTGGATGAAATGTGTGACAAATTTATTCGAAGGGGGTACCCACAAGTGAAAGTTATGGGTCATAGAGATAGGGCGGTGAGATTGACTGAGGAGGATTTACAACGTCAGAAGGGGGACAAACAGAAACGGGTACCATTTGTGTCCACTTATTGCCCGGCCAGCAATGGCATTGCTAATATCCTTAATAAGCATTGGGGGATTTTGCATAGGGGTTTACCTCAGATTCCAGATTTTTGCTCACGCCCTATTCTCTCTTATAGACGAGGACGTAATCTTAAAGATTTATTGGTTAAATCAGATATTGGGGCTGGGAGAGTTGCCATCCAGAAGACTTTGTGCCCCCCTCGGATGGGCAGCTTCCCTTGTCTCAATTGTGCGTGCTGCGGGAATATGCTTAGGGGTGACAGTTTTTGTCACCCGCATACTGGTAAAAAATTTATAATTAAGGAACGATATACGTGTTCATCTAAGTTCGTTGTGTATTTGATAGTCTGTCCATGTGGACTTATGTATGTCGGTGAGACGACAATGGAAGTGAGACAACGAATAAGCAAACATAAGAGCACGATACGTACTAATCTAACTGACCTGCCAATACCTAAACATTTTAGTGAGTGCAGACATTCTGTCAATCAGTTGCGTTTTAGAGTAATTGATGGGGTCTCGACACTGAGGAGAGGGGGCGATAGGAATCTTATACTGAAGCAAAAGGAATTAAGGTGGATTTCAGTTTTGGGAACACTGCAGCCCAAGGGGCTTAATCTGGACTATAATCTACAGATTTGCACTACATAGTTATGTTATAATATTTATGTGCTATAGGTAGTCTGGTAGTCTTGTTCAGATATATAGGATTCCCCCCTTTTTCGGTATAGTGTGCGTACTCTACTCCGTGTGTGTTTTAATATTGTGCTATTTTTGTATTCCTGTTTTTATAGTAATTTGTTTTTGTTTTTTTCTTTTTTCTGCACATAGGGTCGCGATTTGGCAGTCAGAGAGTGGATGGAGTTGCCTTATTTGCTATCTTTAGCGTATGGTTTATATGTTGCTATGTCTTGCATTTTTCTCTCCCTGCGCTCCCTGCCTGCTTCATTGCGGTTGCTTGTGAGGGATGGTTGCCATGGAGTTGGCTACGCTAGCGTCTGTCTTGGAGCGCTGGCCTGGTGCGGCGTGTGGACGTGCTGGTTGCCATAGCAATGGGCTGTGGCGCCTGGTCCGTCCGCGCGATTCGCTGCCAGGTCTGGCGGTCTGATGTAGACGCTGACTCTGGGGCGACTGGCGCGTGCGCGCTTGGATTGCTGGGGGGCGGCCTGTTGGTCGTTCTCTTGGTGTGCCTTGCGCGTGCGCTCCTCCGCTCTATGACGTCGGGGATTTCCGGCGCGTGCGCATTTGGTAATCACTGTGGGGCGGTCAGGTGACCGGCCTCATGGTGTGCCGTGCGCGTGCGCCGGCGTCCTATGGCATTCACATGCATCCTTGTACTCTCTGCTCTGATTGGGGGGTTTATTTTGTGCGCCTTTTCTCCTAACACATAGGGATTGGATGAGAAGGGGGACTGACCCATGGACATTATACGATTGGTGGAAATGTCGATATGACAACCGGACAACAAATGCAACCATTGGACCATACACCTATGTGATGTTTGTTTTTATATGCGATCTTGAATTATATGCTATTCTTGTATATATTTCTATATGATATGGATAGTGATGGTGTTGTTTAGTTGCTATTTGGTAGATATATGTATATTATTTGGGATTTAAGCACATTAAATGTATATTTAATAAAGACCGCCTCTTGATGGTGATTGGAGCTCATGTGGGTTCCACACTATTTAAGATGGCTACTTTTGACAGTGTGTATACTTGACAAAGGCCAACCAGGCCGAAACGTTGTATTTTTCACTATGGCGGAATAAAGGACTTATTTTTGGATTATCATCACCTGGTATGGATGCTGCCTTTTCTTCTTTATATACGTTTTTGTCCGATTGGATCCTTGGATTTTGGAGCGTGCATCCTTTGTCTGAGTGCTGATGGTTGACCTTGTTGTACAGTTACCTACTCCATATCTGTCCTACATCGATGTTTTTGACAAAAAAGAAGCAGAGAGTCTTCCTCCGCATCGACTCTACGATTGCCCGATCGAACTTCTTCCCGGTTCCATTCCACCTAGAGGGAGGATTTACCCTCTGTCTCCTGCTGAGACTAAAGCTATGTCTGAGTACGTCCAAGAAAATCTATCTAGGGGATTCATCCGAAAGTCTTCTTCCCCTGCCGATGCGGGGTTCTTCTTCGTCAAGAAAAAAGACGGATCTCTTCGACCCTGCATTGATTACAGAGGTTTGAACAACATTACTATCAAGAACAAGTACCCTCTGCCCCTTATTCCTGAACTCTTCGACCGATTAAGAGGGGCACGAATCTTTACGAAGCTGGATCTTCGAGGTGCTTATAATCTTGTTCGAATCCGGGCCGGCGACGAATGGAAGACTGCCTTTAACACTCGGGACGGGCATTATGAATACCTAGTCATGCCGTTTGGTCTCTGCAATGCTCCCGCAGTCTTCCAAGAATTCGTCAATGACATTTTCCGAGACCTTCTTTACTCGTGTGTTGTAGTATATCTAGACGACATCCTAATTTTTTCGACTGACCTACCATCTCACAGAAGAAGCGTCCGTTTGGTTTTGCAACGCCTTAGAGAGAATCGTCTTTATGCTAAGTTTGAGAAGTGTCTCTTCGAACAGACTTCACTGCCTTTTCTCGGATACGTCATCTCGGATTCTGGTCTCAAGATGGACCCTGAGAAGCTGAGAACCATTCTCAGTTGGCCACGTCCCTATGGAACAAAAGCCATCCAGCGCTTTCTAGGGTTCGCCAACTACTACAGGCAGTTTATTTCACATTTCTCCTCGGTAGTTCGGCTTCTTGCTGCTCTCACTCGTTAAGGTGCCAATCCGAAGACTTGGACTCCAGAGGCCGAAAAAGCTTTTGAGCTTCTGAAGCAATCCTTTTCCTCCGCTCCCGTTTTACACCATCCAGAGATCAATAGACCATTCATTCTCGAGGTGGATGCCTCTTCTACCGGTGCCGGGGCAGTGCTCTCTCAAAGATCTTCTACTGGTCGCCTGGTTCCCTGTGGCTTCTTTTCCAAGACATTCTCAGCATCAGAACGTAATTATACCATTGGGGACCGAGAACTCTTGGCCATAAAGCTGGCTCTTGGAGAGTGGAGGCATCTTCTGGAAGGAGCCGTTCATCCGTTTGTGATTTTTTCTGACCACAAGAATTTGGCCTATCTTCAGACCGCACACAGACTTAATCCACGGCAAGCTCGATGGTCCCTGTTTTTTGCCCGCTTCGACTTTGAGCTTCGTTTTCGTCCTGGCGACAAGAACGTCAAAGCAGATGCCCTGTCCAGACTATCGCAGCTTGAGGACATCGACGAGGAACCAGCGCATATTGTGGATCCCGGTAAAATCGTTACTGTGGCCCCTTTAAGTATAAGCTGTCCACCTCCGGGTAAAACATTTGTCACTGAGAAGGACAGAGAGACAGTGCTGCATTGGGGACATTCCTCCAAATTGGCAGGCCACGCCGGGATTAGAAAAACCTCCCTTCTCATCTCTCGCTACTATTGGTGGCCCTCGTTACGTCATGATGTCGAGGAGTTTGTCGTCTCCTGCCCTTCCTGTGCCAAGTGCAAGGTGCCTAGACAATTACCTCGTGGAGGGTTACTTCCTCTTCCTGTGCCTTCGAGTCCTTGGCAACACATCGCCATGGACTTCATTACCGATTTACCGAGATCCTCTGGTTGTACAACCATCCTTACGGTGGTAGATCGGTTCTCTAAGATGGCCCATTTCGTTCCCTTGTCTGGACTTCCCTCAGCTCCAGAATTGGCGAGGATCTTTATTTCTAATATCTTCAAACATCGTGTCTGACCGAGGAGTCCAGTTTACATCACGATTCTGGAGAGCGTTATGCAAGCTTTTGAAGGTATCACTAGATTTTTCATCAGCCTATCACCCTCAGACTAATGGTCAAGCTGAACGAACAAATCAGATTGTGACTGCCTATCTTCGTCATTTCATCAATTCCCACCAAGATGATTGGGTAAACCTTCTGCCTTGGGCCGAATTCGCCTATAACAATCATTCTAGTGAATCCTCAGCCAAGTCTCCTTTTTTTGTCGTATTCGGACAACATCCGAATATGCCTCTTCCAATTTCTTCCACTACTGGAGTTCCGGCAGCAGACTCTTTGACTTTAAATTTTTCTGCAATTTGGGGTGAGGTTAAAGAGGCTCTCAAAAAGACTTCTGTTAAAATGAAGAGACATGCCGACAAGAAGCGCTTAGATTCTTTCTCATTTTTACCAGGCGATAAAGTTTGGCTCGCCTCTCGTTACATTAGGCTCAAGATACCATCCTATAAACTTGGTCCTCGTTTCATTGGTCCCTTCGAGATTCTGAGTCGAGTCAACGAAGTTGCCTACAAGCTGAAGTTGCCCGCTTCGCTCCGGATTCCCAACACTTTTCATGTGTCTCTGCTCAAGCCTGTTGTTCTTAATCGCTTCCATCCTTCTTCCTGTACCTCTCCTCAGCCTGTCCATGCTGATAACATCTTTGAGGTGAGGGATATTCTAGCCAAGAAGAGTATTCGCGGGAGAGAGTTTTTTCTAGTGGATTGGAAGGGGTTTGGGCCTGAGGAAAGATCCTGGGAACCTCGAGAGAATATCGATGCACCTCGTCTACTTAACAAATTCCTCTCTAGTTTTAGGAAGGGAGGTTTTAAAGAGGGGGGTACTGTTACAGCGGCTGCTCACCGCTCAGTTCCTGGTCCTCAGCGTGCCGCCTCCGCTCCCCTCGCTCGCTCTCCTTTCAGCGCTCGGCGCGTTGTCCTCTCCTCCTCTCGGGCGGCGCCATCTTCTTCCGGCATCGCTCGTTCCTGCGCTCCTACTTCCGGCGCTCCTGCGCAGGCGCGCAGGCTTCATCATTAGATACAGCCTCACAGCTCCAGATCACCTAGCACCGGGTGTGGTGCATCTGCAGCCAATCACCATGGAGAGCACGGTATTTCAGGCCACCTCCTCTGCTAGGAGGTGCCTGAGTATCTTTAGTGTTTGCTTAGTCTCTGGCCGTTCGCTGTGTCTCTGTACTTGCTCTGCGCTCCGGCGCTAGTATTTACTGTGTTTGTTTTCTGTTACTTTGTTTCAGTTCCCTCTCCGTCCCTGGTTCTCCTCTGCCGATTCCTGCCTTCCGTTCCCGTGTCTTCTGCCTCTGGATTTTCCGCTGCTGATTCCGGTCCTCAGTTTTGTCTACTCTTCAGCCTTCCCTTTACTTGAGCCGTCCCTTCTGGTATCCGCTACCGTGGTAAGGTAACCTCTGGGCCTGCTCCTAAACAGCCACTGTATAGGGGTTGGTTAACACCGGGTCTGCTCGCCCACGAGGGGGACTTCCACGGTCCAGAGGGTCCACTCTCGTACCCATCTCTGTAGTCCTAACAAAAGCAATGTTTTTTGCCTTGTTTTTTATTTATTTTTTTTGCGGTGTTCACTGAAGGGGTTAACTAGTGGGATAGTTTTACAGAGCGGGTCGTTACGGACGCGGCGATACCAAATATGTGTACATTTATTGTTTTTTTTTTTATTTACATACATGAATGGATTTATTGGGAAATGTTTTTTTTTTTTTTTATTTGGGGATTTTTTTTTTTTTTTTCACACATTCTATTTTTTTTTTTTTAACTTTCTAACACTGTCCCAGGGTGGGACATCTCTGTATTAGATCAGATCGTTGATCTGACACTGTGCATAGCACACTGTCAGATCAACGATCTGACATGCAGTTTAGCTGGCTTTCCAGCGCCTGCTCTCAGCAGGCGCCGGCTAGCCAGGTCATTTCATGACCCGGAAGTAGTCCGGCGGCCATCTTGGATCCGGGGACTCCTTCCGGGTCACCGGAGCAACGCAATCTCATTGCGTTGCTCCGGTGGGAGAGCGCAGGGAGCCCCCGTCCCTGCGCGATCCCCCTCTATGCCGCTGTCACTACTGACAGCGGCATCAGAGGAGTTAAATGCCCACGATCGGCGATAGCGCCGATCGTGGGCATTGCTGCGGGGTGTCAGCTGTTATATACAGCTGACATCCGCACCCTATCACCGCGGCGCTCAGCGCGAGACCGCGGTGATCGATGCGCCGTACTAGTACTGCTGCTGGCACAAATGCAGTGCCGGCAGCGCAGTACTAGTACGGCGCATGTCGCGAAGGGGTTAAAAAATTTGTAGACCTCCATTTCTCAGACATACAGAGTGTTAGAGTTGGCAGATTGCACTAAATAAAAAATTAATTAAAGTGCAATTGCAACCTGGGGTCCACCATGCAGAAATGTATAAGTGCGGCTAGTGTGAACAATGACGGAACAAAACACACTGTGTTAACTCCACATAGTATGAACGGGATGCAGGATACCTAGCTCTGTTAACTTCACAGGGAGGTAGAGCTCCGAGTTTGCTAAGTACTATATCCTGTTAAGGTCACAGGGAAGCTAGCACGTGGATTGAGCTTGCTCGGCAACTAACCTGTGCTAACCACACACATGAATGAAGCAGATGCAAAGCCAAAAGAAATAACTCATATGACTCTAGGTATAGAACCCTGTAGCCTTTGTAGAGAAGTATAACATAAGGGTTTAGCTTACTCTGCAGCTGAACTCTGCCAATCGTGCACATGTACGAAACAGATGCTAAGCCAAGCGGCTAGTTACCCCAGTCTTGTCACTACTGAACCTGTGCCTGACCGGCACCTCAAGCATGTAGCAGACCAGACACTCAGGCGCTGAGCTATGGGAACAAAACTTCATAAGTGTGCAACCTGCCTGCCAACGTGTACAGTCTCTGAGCAAAGACACACACACACATGCAGACAGAGTGGTAGAGTAGCCACCCACACACCAAACATAAATGATACTAGCGCGCCTGCGTGCACCACTAGGCTCCACCCCAAACACTCACGCCAAGCCGGCCATGACATCGCCCACAGGCCAATCCGGAGCTGCCACATTACCAGAGCAGCTTACGTCTGACCACCAATGTGAAGATGCCACATCACGGTCATGCTCAGTAAGGTGATCTCTGGACTTCGACTCCAGAGCGCAAGGCTGCACCTGTAAAACACTGGTTACCATAGACTTGCCTGGAGAGCCAGCAGTAACCAAGCGTATACCATGAGCCTGAGCAAGATGCTGGGACCAATGTCTGTGCTGAGCAGCAATCGCAGTGGCCGGACTTGAATGGTAGACCACAGTACCAGATAAGGTTTGGGATCTATCCCACACAGTGGGAGAATCCTGATGCCTAACACAGAGTTACATGGTCTGTGAACATTTTTGTGATCTGTAAACCTGCTAAAAAGCTTTTTAAAATTTTGTAGACCTCCATTTCTCAGACATACAGTGTTACTTTGTCTATGAACATTTCTCAGATCTCAGTGAACAAAAAAAGAGATCGGCGAACCCAAACAGTAAAGTTCAACATCCGTAACGAACATCTACTATTCAGGCACAGACATCGAATATGGACTTCACCAAGAAGTCCATTTTACTTTTAGGGCTCAACCCCTCAAACACCGGGTGTTTGTTGCTCCGTCCTGTCTATGACATCGTGGCAAACACTGCTTCCGATTTGGGGTAAAATCATCACCGTCAGTCAGACAGCCGCAGTTCCCTTGCTGTCAAACGACAGCGTGAACCGGCTGCCGCCAGGGCCGAACTGGCCATTGGGCACTTCTGGCAAATGCCAGAGGGGCTGGTGCCAGGAGTGGGCCGCTGCCGCTATCAGCGGCGCCAGGGCTGACTCCTCCCGCCAGCGCTGACTCACTCCCCCATCGCCCACCCTGCATTCAACTATACCGGCGGTACAGTTGAATGGAATGATGGAGGAAAGAATGTCCGCTGTTGCTCCCATCATTCCCCGCTCTGCGTCGCGCTGACACTGTGGGTGCGCGATGACGTCATATCATTGCGGACCTGCTGTGTGTCGGAGCAGCGTGGGGCACGAGGAGAGGTGAGGAGAGTGTTTTTTTTTTTAATATATCAGTGAGTGATAACTGGATTGTGGGGCAATTGGGGGGGCTGTATTACATTCTATGGGGGGGGCTTTATTACATTCTATGGGGGCTGGCTGCATTATATTCTATGGGGGCTATCTCATTACATTCTATGGGGCTGGCTGCATTACATTCTATGGGTGCTGGCTGCTTTACATTCTATGGGGGCTGGCTGCATTACATTGCTGTATTACATTCTATGGGGGGCTTTATTACATTCTATGGTGGCTGGCTGCATTACATTCTATGGGGCTGGCTGCATTACATTCTATGGGGGCTGGCTGCATTACATTCTATGGGGCTGGCTGCATTACATTCTATGGGCCTGGCTGCATTGCATTCTATGGGGGGCTGTATTACATTCTATGGGGGCTGTGCTGTATTACATTCTATGGGGAAGGGCTGTATTACATTCTATGGGGGCTGTGCTGTATTACATTCTATGGGGGGCTTTATTACATTCTATGGGAACTGGCTGCATTACATTGCTGTATTACATTCTATGGGGGGCTTTATTACATTCTATGGTGACTGGCTGCATTACATTCTATGGGGCTGGCTGCATTACATTCTATGGGGGCTGGCTGCATTACATTCTATGGGCCTGGCTGCATTGCATTCTATGGGGGGCTGTATTACATTCTATGGGGGCTGTGCTGTATTACATTCTATGGGGAAGGGCTGTATTATATTCTATGGTGGCTGTGCTGTATTACATTCTATGGGGGCTTTATTACATTCTATGGGGGCTAGCGGTATTACATTCTATGGGGGATGTGCTGTATTACATTCTATGGGGGCTGTGCTGTATTACATTCTATGGGGGCTGGCTACACTACATTCTATGGGGGTTGGCTGCATTACATTCTATGGGGGGCTGTATTACATTCTATGGGGGCTGTGCTATATTACATTCTATGGGGGGGCTTTATTACATTCTATGGGGGCTGGCTGTATTACATTCTATGGGGGCTGTGCTGTATTACATTCTATGGGGCTGGCTGCACTACATTCTATGGGGGTTGGCTGCATTACATTCTATGGGGGCTGGCTGCATTACATTCTATAGGGGCTGGCTGCATTACATTCTATGGGGCCTGGCTGCATTACATTCTATTGGGGGGGCTTTATTACATTCTATGGGGGCTGGCTGCATTACATTCTATGGGGGCTGTGCTGTATTACATTCTATGGGGCTGGGCTGTATTACATTCTATGGGGGACTGCATTACATTCTATGGGGGGCTGTATTACATTCTATGGGGGCTACATTATATTCCATGGGGGGTTGTATTACTGTATATTCTGTGGGGAGGTGGGCTGTATTACATTCTATGGGGTGCTGTATTATATTCTATGGGGAGCTGTATTATATTCTATGGGGGGATGTATTACATTCTCTGGGGGCTACATTATATTCTATGGGGGGCTGTAGTATATTCTATGAGGGGTGATTGCATCATACTCTATGAGGGGGCTACATTATATTCTATGGGGAGTGTTGTGAATTCTGTGGCCAAGCTCCCTCCTGTGGTCGTGAGTGGTACTGCGGCTGGTTCTGTCTATAAGCTTCCTTTGGTGGATGAGAGTGGTACTGCGGCTTCTGAGTTTCCTTCCTCAGGTGATGAGGTTAAGTCGTTAGGTGCTGCTCTATTTAACTCCACCTGGTGCTTTGATCCTGGCCTCCAGTCAATGTTCTAGTATTGGTCTTGCTTCCTCCTGGATCGTTCCTGTGGGCTGTCTCTCCTGCATAAGCTAAGTTCTGCTTATGTTATTTTTGTTTGCTATATTTTCTGTCCAGCTTGCTATATTGGTTTTTCTTGCTTGCTGGAAGCTCTGAGACGCAGAGGGAGCACCTCCGTACCGTTAGTCGGTGCGGAGGGTCTTTTTGCCCCTCTGCGTGGTTGTTTGTAGGTTTTTGTGTTGACCGCAAAGCTATCTTTCCTATCCTCGGTCTATTCAGTAAGTCGGGCCTCACTTTGCTAAATCTATTTCATCTCTGTGTTTGTATTTCATCTTTACTCACAGTCATTATATGTGGGGGGCTGCCTTTTCCTTTGGGGAATTTCTCTGAGGCAAGGTAGGCTTATTTTTCTATCTTCAGGGCTAGTTAGTTTCTCAGGCTGTGCCGAGTTGCATAGGGAGCGTTAGGCGCAATCCACGGCTACCTCTAGTGTGGTGTGATAGGATTAGGGATTGCGGTCAGCAGAGTTTCCACGTCTCAGAGCTCGTCATATGTTTTTGGTAAATGTCAGGTCACTTTGTATGCTCTGAACTTCAAGGTCCATTGTGGTTCTGAATTACCTGTTCATAACAGTACTGGAGGCCCAAAGTACTAATGCTTCTCAATAGAGGGAAAAGAGAAGTTCTGAGACCATTTTTTTTTCTTTGCACTGTGTTCTGTCTTTCTTTTCCCCTATACATCAGGGTGGTTCAGAACACAGGTGTGGACATGGACATTCAGGGTCTGTCCTCTTTGATGGATAATCTCACTATAAGAGTACAGAACATTCAAGATTTAGTGGTTCAGAATCCTATGTTAGAACCTAAAATTCCTATTCCTGAGTTATTTTTTGGAGATAGAGCTAAGTTTTTGAATTTTAAAAATAATTGTAAACTATTTCTGGCTTTGAAACCCCGCTCCTCTGGTGACCCAGTTCAACAAGTTAAAATTATGATTTCTTTATTACGTGGCGACCCTCAAGACTGGGCATTTTCCCTTGCGCCAGGAGATCCTGCATTATGTAATATTGATGCGTTTTTTCTGGCGCTCGGATTGCTGTACGACGAACCTAATTCAGTGGATCAGGCAGAGAAAAATTTGCTGGCTCTGTGTCAGGGTCAGGATGAGATAGAGATTTACTGTCAGAAGTTTAGAAAGTGGTCCGTGCTCACTCAATGGAATGAATGTGCGCTGGCAGCTATTTTCAGAAAGGGTCTCTCTGAAGCCCTTAAGGATATCATGGTGGGATTTCCTATGCCTGCTGGTCTGAATGAGTCTATGTCTTTGGCCATTCAAATCGGTCGACGCTTGCGCGAGCGTAAATCTGTGCACCATTTGGCGGTATTATCTGAGCATAAACCTGAGCCTATGCAGTGCGATAGGACTTTAACCAGAGCTGAAAGGCAAGAATACAGACGTCAGAATGGGCTGTGTTTCTACTGTGGTGATTCCACTCATGCTATCTCCGATTGTCCTAAGCACACTAAGCGGTTCGCTAGGTCTGCCACCATTGGTACGGTACAGTCGAAATTTCTTTTGTCCGTTACTTTGATCTGCTCTTTGTCTTCCTATTCTGTCATGGCATTTGTGGATTCAGGCGCTGCCCTGAATTTGATGGACTTGGAGTTTGCTAGGCGCTGTGGGTTTGTCTTGGAGCCCTTGCAGTGTCCTATTCCATTGAGAGGAATTGATGCTACGCCTTTGGCCAAGAATAAGCCTCAGTATTGGACCCAGCTGACCATGTGCATGGCTCCTGCGCACCAGGAGGATATTCGCTTTCTGGTGTTGCATAATCTGCATGATGTGGTCGTGTTGGGGTTGCCATGGCTACAAGTCCATAACCCAGTATTAGATTGGAAATCAATGTCTGTGTCCAGCTGGGGTTGTCAGGGGGTATATGGTGATGTTCCATTTCTGTCTATCTCATCATCCACCCCTTCTGAGGTCCCAGAGTTCTTGTCTGATTACCGGGATGTATTCGATGAGCCCAAGTCCAATGCCCTACCTCCGCATAGGGATTGTGATTGTGCTATCGATTTGATTCCTGGTAGTAAGTTTCCTAAGGGTCGACTGTTTAATTTATCTGTACATGAGCACGCCGCTATGCGGAGTTACGTGAAGGAGTCTTTGGAGAAGGGTCATATTCGCCCGTCATCGTCGCCATTGGGAGCGGGGTTCTTTTTTGTGGCCAAGAAGGATGGTTCGCTGAGACCTTGTATTGATTACCGCCTTCTAAATAAAATTACGGTCAAATTTCAGTACCACTTGTGTTGTGATAGGCAATTCAGTATCACAATGGACATAGCGGTCAGAGCACATACAGTGATCTGACAATAAACCAAAATAATAGAACGAGCTCTGAGACGTGGGAACTCTGCAGACCGAAATCCCTAATCCTCTCCAAACAACACTAGAGGCAGCCGTGGATTGTGCCTAACTCTGCCTATGCAACTCGGCACAGCCTGAGAAACTAACTAGCCTGAAGATAGAAAATAAGCCTACCTTGCCTCAGAGAAATATCCCAAAGGAAAAGGCAGCCCCCCACATATAATTACTGTGAGTTAAGATGAAAAGACAAACGTAGGGATGAAATAGATTCAGCAAAGTGAGGCCCGACTTTCTTAACAGAGCGAGGACAGGAAAGATAACTTTGCGGTCTACACAAAACCCTAAAGAAAACCACGCAAAGGGGGCAAAAAGACCCTCCGTACCGAACTAACGGCACGGAGGTACACCCTTTGCGTCCCAGAGCTTCCAGCAAAACAATTAGACAAGCTGGACAGAAAAAATAGTAAACAAATAGCAAAGAAGAACTTAGCTATGCAGAGCAGCAGGCCACAGGAATGATCCAGGGAAAAACAAGTCCAACACTGGAACATTGACAGGAAGCATGGATCAAAGCATTAGGTGGAGTTAAGTAGAGAAGCACCTAACGAACTCACCAGATCACCTGAGGGAGGAAACTCAGAAGCCGCAGTACCACTTTCCTCCACAAACGGAAGCTCCCAGAGAGAATCAGCCGAAGTACCACTTGTGACCACAGGAGGGAGCTCTGCCACAGAATTCACAACACCCTTGCCGCTGCTGTCTGATTTGTTTGCTCGGATTAAGGGGGCTAGTTGGTTCACCAAGATAGATCTTCGTGGTGCGTACAATCTTGTGCGTATTAAACGGGGCGATGAATGGAAAACAGCATTTAATACGCCCGAAGGCCATTTTGAGTACCTGGTTATGCCATTCGGACTTTCTAATGCTCCATCAGTGTTTCAGTCCTTTATGCATGACATCTTCCGAGAGTACCTGGATAAATTCCTGATTGTATACTTGGATGATATTTTGGTCTTCTCGGATGATTGGGAGTCTCATGTGAAGCAGGTCAGAATGGTGTTCCAGGTCCTGCGTGCTAATTCTTTGTTTGTGAAGGGGTCAAAGTGTCTCTTTGGTGTTCAGAAGATTTCATTTTTGGGGTTCATTTTTTCTCCTTCTACTATCGAGATGGACCCTGTTAAAGTTCAGGCCATTTATGATTGGACTCAGCCTACATCTCTGAAGAGTCTGCAGAAGTTCCTGGGCTTTGCTAATTTTTATCGTCGCTTCATCGCTAATTTTTCTAGCATTGCTAAACCGTTGACTGATTTCACCAAGAAGGGTGCTGATGTGGTCAATTGGTCTTCTGCTGCTGTGGAAGCTTTTCAGGAGTTGAAGCGTCGTTTTTCTTCTGCCCCTGTGTTGTGCCAATCAGATGTTTCGCTTCCGTTCCAGGTCGAGGTTGATGCTTCCGAAATTGGAGCAGGGGCTGTTTTGTCGCAGAGAAGTTCTGATTGCTCGGTGATGAAACCATGCGCCTTCTTTTCCAGGAAATTTTCGCCTGCTGAGCGAAATTATGATGTGGGCAATCGAGAGTTGCTGGCCATGAAGTGGGCATTCGAGGAGTGGCGTCATTGGCTTGAAGGAGCTAAGCATCGCGTGGTGGTCTTGACTGATCACAAAAACTTGACTTATCTCGAGTCTGCCAAACAATGAATCCTAGACAGGCTCGTTGGTCGCTGTTTTTCTCCCGTTTTGACTTTGTGGTTTCGTACCTTCCGGGCTCTAAAAATGTGAAGGCGGATGCCCTGTCTAGGAGTTTTGTGCCCGATTCTCCGGGTTTGTCTGAGCCGGCGGGTATTCTCAAAGAGGGGGTAATTTTGTCTGCCATCTCCCCTGATTTGCGGCAGGTGCTGCAAAAATTTCAGGCTAATAGACCTGACCGTTGCCCAGCGGAGAAACTGTTTGTCCCTGATAGGTGGACGAATAAAGTTATCTCTGAGGTTCATTGTTCGGTGTTGGCTGGTCATCCTGGAATCTTTGGTACCAGAGATTTGGTGGCTAGATCCTTTTGGTGGCCATCTCTGTCGCGGGATGTGCGTTCTTTTGTGCAGTCCTGTGGGATTTGTGCTCGGGCTAAGCCCTGCTGTTCTCGTGCCAGTGGGTTGCTTTTGCCCTTGCCGGTCCCGAAGAGGCCTTGGACACATATCTCTATGGATTTTATTTCGGATCTCCCTGTCTCTCAAAGAATGTCGGTCATTTGGGTGGTTTGTGATCGCTTCTCTATGATGGTCCATTTGGTGCCCTTGTCTAAATTGCCTTCCTCCTCTGATTTGGTGCCGTTGTTTTTCCAGCATGTGGTTCGTTTACATGGCATTCCAGAGAACATCGTTTCTGACAGAGGTTCCCAGTTTGTTTCGAGGTTTTGGCGAGCTTTTTGTGCTAGGATGGGCATTGATTTGTCTTTTTCCTCGGCTTTCCATCCTCAGACAAATGGCCAGACTGAACGAACCAATCAGACCTTGGAAACATATCTGAGATGTTTTGTTTCTGCTGATCAGGATGATTGGTTGTCCTTTTTGCCTTTGGCTGAGTTCGCCCTTAATAATCGGGCCAGCTCGGCTACTTTGGTTTCGCCGTTTTTCTGCAATTCTGGGTTCCACCCTCGTTTCTCTTCAGGGCAGGTTGAGTCTTCGGACTGTCCTGGTGTGGATACTGTGGTGGATAGGTTGCAGCAGATTTGGACTCATGTAGTGGACAATCTGACTTTGTCCCAGGAGAAGGCTCAACGTTTCGCTAACCGCAGGCGTTGTGTGGGTCCCCGACTTCGTGTTGGGGATTTGGTTTGGTTGTCATCTCGTTATATTCCTATGAAGGTTTCCTCTCCTAAATTTAAGCCTCGTTTCATTGGTCCATATAGGATTTCTGAGGTTCTTAATCCTGTGTCTTTTCGTTTGACTCTTCCAGCTTCTTTTTCCATCCATAACGTGTTCCATAGGTCATTGTTGCGGAGATACGTGGCACCTGTGGCTCCATCTATTGATCCTCCTGCTCCGGTTTTGGTTGAAGGGGAATTGGAGTATATTGTGGAAAAGATTTTGGATTCTCGTGTTTCGAGACGGAAACTCCAGTATTTGGTTAAGTGGAAGGGTTATGGTCAGGAAGATAATTCCTGGGTCTTTGCCTCTGATGTCCATGCTGCCGATCTGGTTCGTGCCTTTCATGTGGCTCATCCTGGTCGGCCTGGGGGCTCTGGTGAGGGTTCGGTGACCTCTCCTCAAGGGGGGGTACTGTTGTGAATTCTGTGGCCAACTCCCTCCTGTGGTCGTGAGTGGTACTGCGGCTTGTTCTGTCTATAAGCTTCCTTTGGTGGATGAGAGTGGTACTGCGGCTTCTGAGTTTCCTTCCTCAGGTGATGAGGTTAAGTCGTTAGGTGCTGCTCTATTTAACTTCACCTGGTGCTTTGATCCTGGCCTCCAGTCAATGTTCTAGTATTGGTCTTGCTTCCTCCTGGATCGTTCCTGTGGCCTGTCTCTCCTGCATAAGCTAAGTTCTGCTTATGTTATTTTTGTTTGCTATATTTTCTGTCCAGCTTGCTATATTGGTTTTTCTTGCTTGCTGGAAGCTCTGAGACGCAGAGGGAGCACCTCCGTACCGTTAGTCGGTGCGGAGGGTCTTTTTGCCCCTCTGCGTGGTTGTTTGTAGGTTTTTGTGTTGACCGCAAAGCTATCTTTCCTATCCTCGGTCTATTCAGTAAGTCGGGCCTCACTTTGCTAAATCTATTTCATCTCTGTGTTTGTATTTCATCTTTACTCACAGTCATTATATGTGGGGGGCTGCCTTTTCCTTTGGGGAATTTCTCTGAGGCAAGGTAGGCTTATTTTTCTATCTTCAGGGCTAGTTAGTTTCTCAGGCTGTGCCGAGTTGCATAGGGAGCATTAGGCGCAATCCACGGCTACCTCTAGTGTGGTGTGATAGGATTAGGGATTGCGGTCAGCAGAGTTTGCACGTCTCAGAGCTCGTCATATGTTTTTGGTAAATGTCAGGTCACTTTGTATGCTCTGAACTTCAAGGTCCATTGTGGTTCTGAATTACCTGTTCATAACAGGGGAGCTGCATTATACTATATATACTATATGAGGAGGGCTGCATTGTATTCTATGGAGGGGCTACATTATATTCTATGAGGGGCTGCATTATGTTCTATGAGGGGGCTACCATATACAAGTATGCAGGGACTGCATTATACTATATGAGGGGGCTGCATTATATTCTTTGGGGGTTACATTATACTCAGGGGCTACAATATATTCTGCGGGGTGGCTACATTATACTCTGGAGTGGCATGATTATACTATATGTGGGCTGCATTATACTGTATCGAGGACTATGGGGAATACATTATACTATATGAAGAACTATGGGGTGCATTATATTATGGGAAGTGAATTGTACTACATGGATGACAATGGTGGGGCATTATACTATGAGGAGTGTATTATACCATTTGGAGAACTGTGGCAGTACATTATACTATATGGAGGACTGAAGAGTGTATTATACTATATGGAGGACTGAGCAGTGTATTTTAATATATGGAGGACTATGAGGAGTGTATTATACTATATGGAGGACAGAGGAGTGTATTATACTATATGGAGGACTGAGGACTGTATTATACTATATGGAGGACTGAAGTGCACATTATAATCTATGGAGGACTATGGGGTGTATTATACTAAACAAGCAAAATGCTGCCTATTCATCGAGTGATTGGATTGTTTATGTGGGAACAGAAATCCTTGTTCTCAGCAGCACATCGCCGGTGTAAACTGTAGATGTGCTGCTGATAACATGATACTGTATGGGGACAGATTGATCTAATTGTGATTGTTCTGTTCCCTTCAGTCTTTCTCAGTTGGTGTAAAGAGGCCGGGAAACAAGCGAACGACTTCAGTATTGTCAATCACACTCGTTTAGCGGCCTGAGATCAGCGCATGTAAATACAACAGAAATGCTTCGCAGGGAGATGAGGCAAGGATGCTGATAGTTGTAGTTAGCACCCGGTGCCTGGGAATAGCGCTAACTCTACTGCTTTTCCCAGCCACCAGAGCAATTAATTCTGGTATGTGTAATGATTTTTAGGGTTGATGTCAGCTGTGTAATGTCAGCTGCAATCAATCCCTGGTGTAAGTAATGGAGAGGTGTCTATCAGACACCCCCACTACTAGCCCAGACCTGGCGAAATCCAGCGACTCTGAAGAATGGTGACTGTAGTAACAGTACCGCTCTTCACAGTCGCTGAGCTCAGCGCAAGACCCGGAATATCTGAAGAGCGGTGACGTTACTGATGTCACCGCTCTTCAGAGTCACCGGGTCTCGTGCTGCGCAGCGGAACCAAAAGTGGCTGTAGGCAAAGTTTATGGAGCATCAGAATGAGGTTCCATAGCCTTTGGTCATCTCAATCCCTTCATTATCTACGAGATCCAGTTATGTAGGTAAAGTAGCGGCTTTTCTTGGTACTGCAACTAAAAGCAATAAATAGGACCGAGCTGTAATGCTGGATCCAGCTGTAATTATATGTTATAGAGTCGTGTTACACTCCCCTCACTTCTTGAAACCTACAAGTGTACAAAGATATTATACAGTCACCATGTGACAAGTGGGCCTATGTAACTTCAAATGCCAGGGCTGAATTTTAGTCCCAGTCCGGCAGTCCTGTCCTAATAGAGTGACAGGTTAAATATACAATCAGCGCAATTAGCTGTACCATACTAATACACACAAGCAAGGAGAGACCTATTTGTCCATAGGGCACAAAACGATCCAGTGCTCAGGGAATAAAAACCTTCAGGAGGCTGCACCAAAGGTCTCCATATCTTACCCTGATGCTGCCAAATAAGTCACCCCTAAGTAAATGACATGGCAGACTGTGCCAGTGTTGAGACCCACGTGTATCGACGCCTATAGCGTCTTCCTCAAGGTCAGCAGCCACTAATAACAGTAAGAGCAGGAGCAGCTGATGGAAGTATTCATCAGCGGCGCCTGCGCTATAAATAAATAATTTTTTTTTTTTTTTTAAACGGCGTGGGTTCCCCTGTATCTTTTATAACCAGCCAGGCAAAACTCACAGCTGGGAGCTGCAAACCTCAGTGTTAGCAAGGCTGGTTATCAAGAATAGAAGGGTCCCCATGCCATATTTTTTAATTAATTAAATAAATAATTTTAAAAAATGGTGTGGGGCCCCCCATATTTGCTCAAGTAGATAGCTGGGGGCTGGTATTCTCAGGCTGGAAAGGGGCCATGGATATTGCCCCCCCCCCCAGCCTAAAAACAGCAGCCCAGAGCCACCCAGAAAGGCACATCTATTAGATGTGCCAATTCTAGGTGCTTTGCCCGGCTCTTGCCCTTTGACATGTAGCGGTGGCACTTTTCCCATCCATTTGAACATTTTTACTGTCCCCCAGACTTCTTTGTAGGGTTTGCTGGAAAAAAAACTCTTCTTTCCCATTGACTCCCATTATATTCATTACTTGAAACAATCATGCGAGTATTAGAAACTGCTCAGTTCGAACAACGAGCACCAGAGAATTTTAGTGCTCTCTCATAGGGTTGAGCGAAACGGGTCGTTCATTTTCAAAAGTCGCCGACTTTTGGCAAAGTCGGGTTTCATGAAACCCGATCCGACCCCTGTGCGGGGTCGGCCATGCGGTACGCGACTTTTGCGCCAAAGTCGCGTTTCAATGACGCGAAAAGCGCCATTTCTCAGCCAATGAAGGTAAACGCAGAGTGTGGGCAGCGTGATGACATAGGTCCTGGTCCCCACCATCTTAGAGAAGGCCATTGCAGTGATTGGCTTGCTGTCTGCGGCGTCACAGGGGCTATAAAGGGGCGTTCCCGCCGATCGCCATGTTACTGCTGCTGATCTGAGCTTAGGGAGAGGTTGCTGCCGCTTCGTCAGAAGCAGGGATAGCGTTAGGCAGGGTCCATTAACCACCAAACCGCTTGTGCTGTAGCGATTTCCACTGCCCAACACCACCTTCGGTGTGCAGGGACAGTGGAAGCTACATTTTTTTTTTTTTCCCCTCAGCGCTGTAGCTCATTGGGCTGCCCTAGAAGGCTCCCTGATAGCTGCATTGCTGTGTGTACGCCGCTGTGCAAACCAACTGCTTTTTTCAAAGCACAAATCCTCTTGTTCCTTCCTTTCTGCACAGCTATCTTTTTTGTTTGTCCACACTTTTTATTTAATTTGTGCATCAGTCCACTCCTTATTGCTGCCTGCCATACCTGGCTGAGATTACTGCAGGGAGATAGTAATTGTTGGACACTCCCTGTTTTTTTTTTTTTTTTTTTGTGGGAGATTAAGATTGACATTTCTGCTAGAGTGCCATCCCTGTGTGTGCCATCTCTCACTCAGTGGGCCATAGAAAGCCTATTTATTTTTTTGCTTGATTTGGGTTATAAAATCTACCTGAAAAAATCACTACATCAATCAGTGGGAGAAAAATATTGGCCTCAGGGCTTGTGTGCCACTCTTGACTCCTGTGTGTGCCATCTCTCAGTCAGTGGGCCATAGAAAGCCTATTTATTTTTTTGCTTGATTTGGGTTCTAAAATCTACCTGAAAAAATCACTACATCAATCAGTGGGAGAAAAATATTGGCCTCAGGGCTTGTGTGCCACTCCTGACTCCTGTGTGCATCATCACTCACTCAGTGGGCCATAGAAAGCCTATTTTTTTTTTTGTGCTTTATTTGGGTTCTAAGTTCTACCTGAAAAAATCAATAAATCAATCAGTGGGAGATTAATATTGGCCTTTGGGCTTGTGTGCCAGTCCTAAGCGTGCCATCTCTCTCTCTCAGATAGTGGGCCATAGAAAGCCTATTTATTATTTTTTTTATTCGGTTTATAAATTTTCCCTGGAACAAAAAAAAAAAAGTGGGAGATTAATATTGGCCTCTGGGCTTGTGTGCCAGTCCTGAGCGTGCCATCTCTCTCACAAATAGTGGGCCATAGAAAGCCTATTTATTTATTTTTTTTTGGTTTTATAAATTCTCCCTGAAAAAAAAAAGGGAGATTAATATTGGCCTTTGGGCTTGTGTGCCAGTCCTAAGCGTGCCATCTCTCTCTCTCAGATAGTGGGCCATAGAAAGCCTATTTATTATTTTTTTATTGGGTTTATAAATTTTCCCTGGAACAAAAAAAAAAAAGTGGGAGATTAATATTGGCCTCTGGGCTTGTGTGCCAGTCCTGAGCGTGCCATCTCTCTCACAAATAGTGGGCCATAGAAAGCCTATTTATTTATTTTTTTTTGGTTTTATAAATTCTCCCTGAAAAAAAAAAGGGAGATTAATATTGGCCTTTGGGCTTGTGTGCCAGTCCTAAGCGTGCCATCTCTCTCTCTCAGATAGTGGGCCATAGAAAGCCTATTTATTATCTTTTTATTGGGTTTATAAATTTTCCCTGAAAAAAAATAAAAAGTGGGAGATTAATATTGGCCTCTGGGCTTGTGTGCCAGTCCTGAGCGTGCCATCTCTCTCACAAATAGTGGGCCATAGAAAGCCTATTTATGTTTTTGGTTGATTTGGGTTCTAAATTCTACCTGAAAAAATCAATAAATCAATCAGTGGGAGATAAATATTGGCCTCTGGGCTTGTGTGCCACTCCTGACTCCTGTGTGCGTCATCTCTCACTCAGTGGGCCATAGAAAGCCTATTATTTGTTTTATTTGTTTTATAAATTCTCCCTGAAAAAATCATTTTTATTTTATTTGGTTTCTAAATTCTTCCTGAAAAAATCATTTTTTTTTTTATTATTTTTTTTTTCTAAAGTCTCCCTGGAAAAAAAAAAAAAATCAAATCAGTGGGAGATTAATATTGCCCTTTCTGCTTGTGTGCCAGTCTTGACTCCTGGGTGTGCCATCTCTCTCTCTCTCTCCAATTGTGGGCCATAGAAAGCCTATTATTTTTTTAGCTTGATTTGAGTTCCAAAATCTACCTGAAAAAATCACTACATCAATCATTGGGAGAACAATATTGGCCTCTGGGCTTGTGTGCCACTCCTGACTCCTGCGTGCGTCATCTCTCACTCCGTGGGCCATAGAAAGCCTATTTTTTCTTTTATTTGTTTTCTAAATTCTCCCTGAAAAAATCATTTTATTTTATTTGGTTTCTAAATTCTTCCTGAAAAAATCATTTTATTCTATTATTTTTTTTTCCTAAAGTCTCCCTGAAAAAAAAAAAAAATCAAATCAGTGGGAGATTAATATTGCCCTTTCTGCTTGTGTGCCAGTCTTGACTCCTGGGTGTGCCATCTCTCTCTCTCTCTCCAATTGTGGGCCATAGAAAGCCTATTATTTTTTTTAGCTTGATTTGGGTTCCAAAATCTACCTGAAAAAATCACTATATCAATCAGTGGGAGATAAATATTGGCCTCTGGGCTTGTGTGCCACTCCTGACTCCTGTGTGCGTCATCTCTCACTCAGTGGGCCATAGAAAGCCTTTTTTTGTTTTATTTGTTTTCTAAATTCTCCCTGAAAAAATCATTTTATTTTATTTGGTTTCTAAATTCTTCCTGAAAAAATCATTTTATTCTATTATTTTTTTTCCTAAAGTCTCCCTGAAAAAAAAAAAAAAATCAAATCAGTGGGAGATTAATATTGCCCTTTCTGCTTGTGTGCCAGTCTTGACTCCTGGGTGTGCCATCTCTCTCTCTCTCTCCAATTGTGGGCCATAGAAAGCCTATTATTTTTTTAGCTTGATTTGGGTTCCAAAATCTACCTGAAAAAATCACTACATCAATCAGTGGGAGATAAATATTGGCCTCTGGGCTTGTGTGCCACTCCTGACTCCTGTGTGCGTCATCTCTCACTCAGTGGGCCATAGAAAGCCTTTTTTTGTTTTATTTGTTTTCTAAATTCTCCCAGAAAAAATCATTTTATTTTATTTGGTTTCTAAATTCTTCCTGAAAAAATCATTTTATTCTATTATTTTTTTTTCCTAAAGTCTCCCTGAAAAAAAAAAAAATCAAATCAGTGGGAGATTAATATTTACATTTGTGCTTCAGTGACAGTCCTGCGTGTGTGGCATCTCTCTCATTTGTTGCCACCAACAACAGAGTGTGTAACATTGTGCCTGATTTTCGTTGTGGTCTCACTCACCTGTAAAGGGGTAGCTAAATCATACTGAAGTTATAGCTCACCGTGTAAGTTGTGTGACAGCAACAAATACCGTTAGTTTGGTTACGTTTTTAAAACAATGAGGAAGTCTGGTGGAAGAGGTCGTGGCCGGGGGTGTTCATTGTCAGCTGGTAATGAGGGTAGTGGTAGTGGTGGAGCATCAGCTGGTCGTGGGAAAAAAAATATTGCACCTAAGTCTGGAGCTGTGGAGCCAGGTTCGTCGTCTGGCTACACAAGGCCTCGAACGCTCCCTTTTCTGGGAGTAGGAAAACCGCTTTTAAAGCCGGAGCAGCAAGAGCAAGTTTTGGCTTATCTTGCTGACTCAGCCTCTAGCTCTTTTGCCTCCTCTCGTGAAACTGGTAAATGTTAAAGCAGCGCGTCGTTAGTGGATGTTCACGGTCAGGGACAAGTCGCTTCCTTGTCCTCTTCAGCAAAAACAACAACAGAGAAGAATGCAGCAGGCGACACAACGGGTTACTCCATGGAGCTCTTTACACATACCGTCCCTGGCTTAGAAAGTGAAGCAGTTAACAGTCCATGCCCATTACAAGTTGAATCTGACATGGAGTGCACTGATGCACAGCCACAGCCAGACTACTATGCTGGTCCTTTGACTCAGACCACAACATTGCCCTCGCAGGGTAATGATCAAGAATCAGACCCTGATGAGACTATGTTGCCCCATCACGAACGCTATACCACCGACCGACACGGTGACACAGACGAAGTTGCACACGAGCTACAAGAAGAGGTAATAGATGACCCAGTTCTTGACCCCGATTGGCAGCCATTGGGGGAACAGGGTGCAGGTGGCAGCAGTTCTGAAGCGGAGGAGGAGGGGCCGCAGCAGGCATCAACATCGCAACAGGTTCCATCTGCCGGGCCCGTATCTTGCCCAAAACGCGTGGCAAAGTCAAAACCTGTTGGAGGACAGCGTGGCCATCCGGTTAAAGCTCTGTCTGCAATGCCTGAAAAGGTATCCGATGCTAGAAAGAGTGCAGTCTGGCATTTTTTTAAGCAACATCCAATTGATCAGCGCAAAGTCATCTGTCAAAAATGTTCAACTACCTTAAGCAGAGGACAGAATCTGAAAAGTCTCAATACAAGTTGCATGCATAGACATTTAACCACCATGCATTTGCAAGCCTGGACTAACTACCAAACGTCCCTTAAGGTTGTAGCACCCTCGGCCAATGAAGCTAGTCAGCAACGCAACATCCCTTCCGGCAGTGTAGGGCCACCATTTTCCGCACCACCTGCAGTATCTGTGCAGGTTTCTTTGCCAGGCCAAAGCAGTCAGGGTCAGGGAATCACCAGTTTCGTAGTAGGAAACACTGCATCTAGGGCACCGGCGGCAACAATACCATCTCCCACCGTCTCTCAGTCTGCCATGTCCACTGGCACCCCCGCTAGTTCCACGATCTCCAGCTCTCCAGTCCAGCTCACCCTACACGAGACAATGGTTAGAAAAAGGAAGTACTTAGCCTCGCATCCGCGTACACAGGGTTTGAACGCCCACATAGCTAGACTAATCTCGTTAGAGATGATGCCCTACCGGTTAGTTGAAAGCGAAGCTTTCAAAGCCCTGATGGACTACGCTGTACCACGCTACGAGCTACCCAGTCGACACTTTTTTTCCAGAAAAGCCATCCCAGCCCTCCACCAGCATGTTAAAGAGCGCATCGTCCATGCACTCAGGCAATCTGTGTGCACAAAGGTGCACCTGACAACAGATGCATGGACCAGTAGGCATGGCCAGGGACGTTACGTGTCCATCACGGCACACTGGGTGAATGTTGTGGATGCAGGGTCCACAGGGGACAGCAAGTTTGGGACAGTTCTGCCTAGCCCACGGTCTAGGAAACAATTGGCTGTAGCCGTTCGCACCCCCTCCTCCTCCTCTTCGTCCTCCTGCAGAAGCGAGAGCTCGTCCACAGACCGCAGTCGCACAACCACTCCATCCGCAGCTGCCACTGTTGCACACCAGGTCTCCCATTATGGGGCAGCTACTGGCAAACGTCAGCAGGCTGTATTGGCTATGAAGTGTTTGGGCGACAACAGACACACCGCGGAAGTTCTGTCCGAGTTCTTGCAGAAAGAAACGCAGTCGTGGCTGGGCACTGTAGATCTTGAGGCAGGCAAGGTAGTGAGTGATAACGGAAGGAATTTCATGGCTGCCATCTCCCTTTCCCAACTGAAACACATTCCTTGCCTGGCTCACACCTTAAACCTGGTGGTGCAGTGCTTCCTGAAAAGTTATCCGGGGTTATCCGACCTGCTCCTCAAAGTGTGTGGACTTTGCTCACATATCCGCCGTTCGCCCGTACACTCCAGCCGTATGCAGACCTATCAGCGTTCTTTGAACCTTCCCCAGCATCGCCTAATCATAGACGTTGCAACAAGGTGGAACTCAACACTGCACATGCTTCAGAGACTGTGCGAACAGAGGCGGGCTGTTATGTTTTTGTGGGAGGATACACATACACGGGCAGGCAGTAGGATGGCAGACATGGAGTTGTCAGGTGTGCAGTGGTCGAAGATTCAAGACGTGTCAAGTCCTTCAGTGTTTTGAGGAATGCACACGGCTGGTTAGTGCAGACAACGCCATAATAAGCATGAGCATCCCCCTAATGCGTCTGCTGATGCAAAGTTTGGCGCACATAAAGGATCAGGCGTCTGCAGCTGAGGAAGAGGAAAGCCTTGATGACAGTCAGCCATTGTCTGGCCAGGGCAGTGTACAGGACGAGGTAGCGGGCGAAGAGGAGGAGGAGGACGAGGAGGATGATGGGGATGATTATATTTTTAATGAGGAAGCTTTTCCGGGGCCACTGGAAATTGGTGGCGCGGCAAGGCCGGGTTCTGGTTTTTGGAGGGACACAAGTGACGTGGATTTGCCTGAAACTGCCCCTCAACCAAGCACAACCGCAGATTTGAGAACTGGAACTTTGGCCCACATGGCGGATTATGCCTTACGTATCCTCAAAAGGGACACACGCATAACTAAAATGATGAACGATGACGATTACTGGTTGGCCTGCCTCCTTGATCCTCGCTATAAAGGCAAATTGCAAAATATAATGCCACATGAGAACTTGGAACTAATATTAGCAACCAAACAATCAACTCTTGTTGACCGTTTGCTTCTGGCATTCCCTGCACACAGCGCCCGTGATCGTTCTCACACGAGCTGCAGGGGCCAGCAGACCAGAGGAGTTAGAGGGGCAGAAATCAGAAGTGGCGTTGGCCAGAGGGGTTTTCTGACCAGGTTGTGGAGTGATTTTGCTATGACCGCAGACAGGACAGGTACTGCAGCATCAATTCAAAGTGACAGGAGACAACATTTGTCCAGTATGGTTACAAACTATTTTTCATCCCTTATCGTTGTTCTCCCTCAACCGTCATTCCCATTTGATTACTGGGCATCAAAATTAGACACCTGGCCAGAATTGGCAGAATATGCATTGCAGGAGCTTGCTTGCCTGGCAGCTAGTGTCCTATCAGAAAGAGTATTCAGTGGTGCAGGTTCAATACTAACAGAAAAAAGGACTCTGCGGTCACTCCTTACAATATGCCTCCACTGACCACACCACTGCTGCCCGTGTACAACTGGAACCAATTTAAAATTGCCTACAGCCAGCCCAATTTTTTTATTTTAGGCCTTCGATGCCTGACTGCGGTCCGTTCTTTCTACTACTACTACACTGACCAGGCCACTGCTGCCCGTGTACCCCTGGAACCAATTTAAAATTGCCTACAGCCATGTGTTATTATTTTAGGCCTTCGATGCCTGTCTGCGGTCACTCCTTACAATATGCCTCCACTGACCACACCACTGCTGCCCGTGTACCCCTGGAACCAATTTAAAATTGCCTACAGCCAGCCCAATTTTTTTATTTTAGGCCTTCGATGCCTGTCTGCGGTCACTCCTTCCACTAGGCCTCCACTGACCACACCACTGCTGCCCGTGTACCCCTGGAACCAATTTAAAATTGCCTACAGCCATGTGTTATTATTTTAGGCCTTCGATGCCTGTCTGCGGTCACTCCTTACAATATGCCTCCACTGACCACACCACTGCTGCCCGTGTACCCCTGGAACCAATTTAAAATTGCCTACAGCCAGCCCAATTTTTTTATTTTAGGCCTTCAATGCCTGTCTGCGGTCCGTTCTTTCTACTACTACTACACTGACCAGGCCACTGCTGCCCGAGTACCCCTGGAACCAATATAAAATTGCCTACAGCCATGTGTTATTATTTTAGGCCTTCGATGCCTGTCTGCGGTCACTCCTTCCACTAGGCCTCCACTGACCACACCACTGCTGCCCGTGTACCCCTGGAACCTATTTATAATTGCATAGAGCATCCTTTTTTTAATAGTAGGCGTACAAAGTCTGTCTGCGGTTCACTATTGAAATTGTCCTCCACTGCCCAGAGCACTGCAGCTTGTGTACCCCTGTAACTTTTTTCTGCTGCAATGAGCCACATTTTTGGTTTGAGTCCTACTACCTGTGTCTGTCTGCGTCACTCAATTCAGCTGTGTTCCTTTGAAAAAAGCTGAGCGTCAATAGTCTTGTTTTCAGCCTCTAGGAATTTTAAAACTGCATTGGGTGTACAACTTTGGTAGGGCCTACTAACGGTGTCTGCCTCCCCAAGGTGTTCCCCAGGTTTCCTCTCCATTGCTTCAATCTTCATGCTCTCGTTTAGTAGTTGTTGGAAACTACGCTGCATTAGGCCTACAAATTGGGTATGGGGTGTAGAGAGATGGTGTGTTCCACTCCAAGTTGTTCTCCAGGTTGCCTTTCCTGTGCTTCAATCTTCATGCTCTCGTTTAGTAGTTGTTGGAAACTACGCTGCATTAGGCCTACAAATTGGGTATGGGGTGTAGAGAGATGGTGTGTTCCACTCCAAGGTGTTCTCCAGGTTGCCTTTCCTGAGCTTCAATCTTCATGCTCTCGTTTAGTAGTTGTTGGAAACTACGCTGCATTAGGCCTACAAATTGGGTATGGGGTGTAGAGAGATGGTGTGTTCCACTCCAAGGTGTTCTCCAGGTTGCCTTTTCTGAGCTTCAATCTTCATGCTCTTGTTTAGTAGTTGTTGGAAACTACGCTGCATTAGGCCTACAAATTGGGTATGGGGTGTAGAGAGATGGTGTGTTCCACTCCAAGGTGTTCTCCAGGTTGCCTTTCCTGAGCTTCAATCTTCATGCTCTCGTTTAGTAGTTGTTGGAAACTACGCTGCATTAGGCCTACAAATTGGGTATGGGGTGTAGAGAGATGGTGTGTTCCACTCCAAGGTGTTCCCCAGGTTTCATCGCCATTGCTTCGATCTTCATGCTCTCGTTTAGTAGTTGTTGGAAACTACGCTGCATTAGGCCTACAAATTGGGTATGGGGTGTAGAGAGATGGTGTGTTCCACTCCAAGGTGTTCTCCAGGTTGCCTTTCCTGAACTTCTATCTTCAGGCTCTCATTAAATTGTAGTTAAATGGAACAACTGCATTTGGCGTACTAGTTGATTTGGGGCCTACTATCGGTGTCTGCCACTCCTTGCTGTTCTCCTGGTTTCCTGTCCTGAAATTCCATTTTCAGGCTCTTGTTAAGTAGTTGTTAATGTTAGACTGCATTTGGCCTACTAGTTGGGTTGGGGCCTACTATCGGTGTCTGCCACTCCTTGCTGTTCTCCTCAACTGAACAAAGCTGGGCCGCCTGTTTACTACGGTTGCCAATTTTGAACTGCATGTCGACTACTTACTGATTTGGGCCTACTCTCTGTGTCAGCCTCTCATTCCAGTTGTCCTCCACTGCAATGCCCCCTGGTTAGTCCTGTGTTACCAATTTTGAACTGCATTTAGCCCACTTTATTCTTTGGGCCTATATCTGTGTTTCCTCCTCATCCTGCCCATTGCCCAGCCAGTGATAGATGAGTCTGCTGGTACATTGACCCATAACGCAAAATTCCCCGTGCACGCTACACAGCAAGATTGTGACCCTGCTGAAAGTCAGGTTCCTCTTCCCGCATACCATACCACCTTACACGGGGACAAAGAGGAAGGTGCAGATGAAAGTGCAGGTTCCTTCATCAGGTGGGGGGAGGAATACTAGTTGGCGACGTCACTGGCACAGGGCCTTTCATTGTACGCAAAAGTGTTGCTGCCGGTGGGAGGCGCCCCCGCCGTGCAAACACACCGCTGTACTTTGAGGGGCCCTGTGCCAGTGCCAATGCCAACGAGTGGGCCCCCCCTGCTTGCTCAGGATCACAGCACTTGCAAAGTTTAAATACTTACCTCTCCCTGCTCCACTGCCGTGACGTGGTCCAGATTTACTGGGCCCACTAATTACTTGAACCAGCCCTACCCCCCACAACTTTAGCCAAATGACCCCCAATTTCAAATGCCTTCCAATTATTATAAGGTAAATTACGATTGACAAGCTTCTTTAACAAGAATGGATGTTTTTGCCATTAAAATGGGCAGTGTAGGTGTTTTCCTGGCCTCCACTCACTGCCGACTATGCTCCCCCATTGACTTGCATTGGGTTTCGTGTTTCGGGCGATACCCGACTTTTCGCGATTCCACTCGACTCGACTTCTAAGATAGTCGGGTTTCGCGAAACACGGCTCGACTCTGAAAAGGTCAAGGTCGCTCAACCCTACTCTCTCATCCCTATTTGTCATCCTTGTTATTGTTTTTTATAGTGCATGTTTGAGATAGGTCTAGTTGACCAAAACGCCACATTTATATGCACAGCATTGGCTTGGCTGTAAACAATAAATTCAACATTGTCTTTGATTTTGGAGTGCCAGATCCTTATCTATATATACCACGGAGCTGGACCCTATCCGAGCACCCTCCGAATTTTGGAGTGCCGTACTTTCCTACACTATATATGGAAGAATAAAAAAAAAAGTTATGGTTCTTTGAAGAAGGAGAAAAAAAACAAATTGCAAAAGCGAAAATTAGTTAAGCATTATGCAACTTGTGTCTCTTAAAAGTTGGAATCACGGTAAGAGACAAAAATAAAGAGAATTTTTTTATTTTGAGCAACATTTATGATCCGTGTGCACTATTTTAAAGATCTTGGCACAAAAAAAAACACATTAAGGAATATCACCAAACAAATATAGAAAAATGATTTAAAAAAAACAAATGATGAATCGGCCTCCAAATTCTATTCTCAGAGCCGAAGTTATGTTACTACACAATGGCTGGAATATTGTGTGCTGCTTTGGAGCAGATTTTCCTAAATATAATATTTCATATGCGGGTATGTGCATGAACCCTTAGCCAAACTAAAGGTCCACAACTTTAAGATAAAAAAAACAACTTTCCATCCTTCTGGACACTTCTGAGACCTACAGAGTACATCAGTGCACTTGAAGAACAGAAGAACAGTCAAGGTCAATTCAAAGTTCTTAAAAGTAGGTTAAGCTAAGTGAGGACTGCGAAGTAAATTATTTTAATTAAACCAATAACCATACATCACTCAATAACTACATTGCGTTACAATGCAGGGAAAGATTTTAAGAGGCAAATTGAATAAGTGTTTGTGACGATGACCTTATTTCATGAAGGCACAGATCGGAGGGGGTCATCCTACAGTAATAAATCAGATTGACGATTCCATAAAAATTTGGCTACTGCTGACTTTTTTGGGTGGCTACATTAAAATATGTTTGCTGAACAGAAAAAGGAATGACAATCCCACAGGTCTTCACAATATGTCACTTGGGATCTAATTACCCCAGAGCTGCTGATTATGGAAAGCTGCCTAGCTCAGACCGCAGGGAAATGTGGTTGTCTTGGAGAAAATATAAAAAATACATGGACGCAATTACAGTGTCCTCCTGTCTGTGAACCGAGGGAGAGAGGAACCAGGCCAGGAATCCGAAATAGACAGCGTTGGATAATAACTCATACATTCTACAGTTTAAAGAAATTTACAGTTTTAAGAAATTTAAAGGGAACCTGACATAAAAATGCTACCTGATCTGCAGCCGGGATGTTATTCAGCCAGAGGAGCTGATCAGACTGATAGGCTACGTTCACATTGCGTTTAGTACATTCCGTTTAACGGATCCGTTAAACGCATGTACAGAAATGAGCCAAATTTTTTGAAAATTTGGCTTCACGTTAACGCTCGCGTTAACACACGTGACTGCGTTTATGTCATTCTGATGTTCATTCGTGAACCATGTGTTTGTCTGCCTTCAGGCACTGAATAAAGTTTTATTTTTCATTTTTTTTCTCCTTTGTCAGCGTCGGGTGTGGGTGCATACACATTCTCCATTTTGAAAGCATTGAGTGAACTTCTGCTAGCAAGATGTTTGTGTCTGAGCTCGTTAGATATCGCTTGATGCAGTTGCGACTTCGGCAGAGAAAGCGTATTTCCCAAAGGAGATATTGGATCCATGAAGTGAATTTATTACGGAATACATATGGTGCCTTTCACACCCTGTATATTCAGCTTCGGGATCATCCCTTTAAATTTCAACTATATCTTCGGATGTCCATTGAGACCTTTGATGTTCTGCTATCACATGTGAAGGATGAGATACATCATCAGCGCAGCACTTTCCGTGATAGCATTTGTGCGGAGCAATGTTTAGTGGTGACTCTGAGGTAATTATCCTTTTTTTAACATTCTTCTATTGACAAAAACAAGATGTAATTTATCGTGGGGCATGTATAATTATGTACATTTTGGCAATTGTCCCATTCCATTTTAACTTGCCTTTTTGTTAGTTGTCCTTTAAAATCATAACAATATATTCATAGTGCTAATTTTTTTTTTTCTCTTTGTGATTGCCGATAGATATCTGGCTACCGGAGAATCTTTTGTGTCACTGCATTTTCAATTTAGACTGGGGAAATCAACCATTTGCCAACTGGTTCATGAAACTTGTGATGCCATTTGGAACAACTTGCAACCACTTGTGCTACCAACCCCGACAACGGAAATGTGGCTAGCGATTTCCAAACATTTCGAGGATGTGGCTAATTTCCCCAATTGTATTGGTGCCATGGATGGCAAGCACATTCGGATTCAGAAACCAGCGCATAGTGGATCACTATACTATAACTACAAAAAATACTTTTCTATTGTATTGATGGCTATTGCGGATGCTAGATACCATTTTGTTGCTGTGGATATAGGTGCATTTGGACGGACGAACAATTCCAGAGTCTTCAAAGACTCCAACATGGGGAAATGTTTGTACAGCAACAACTTCAACATACCCTCAGCACGACCTCTTCCGGGGACCGAAGGCCCGAGTTTGCCCTATGTTTTAGTTGGTGATGAGGCGTTCCAACTCGGACGCAATCTCCTAAAGCCATACTCAAGCCGTAGTCTAAACTCCACAAGACGAATTTTTAATTATCGCTTGAGCCGGGCAAGACGTTATGTGGAGTGTGCCTTTGGTATTTTGACCTTAAAATGGCATATCTTACTAACTTGCATGCAACTGCAACCTGAAAATGTGGACCGTGTAGTGAAGGCGTGCATCTGTCTGCACAATTTTGTTTCCAGACATGAACCCCTGTGGGATCTCATATGTTAAAATGTCTACCACCAATGAGGTTGGAATGTTTTCAAAAGATTTTTAGTAAAGTTTAACTGTTATTATAAAATTTCATATTCTTGTATGGCTTGAACTTTTTACAATAGATAAGGTTATATAAACTAAAAAAAAAGAGAATTGCCCCACACATTTCACCAATATCAACAGGCTTCAACATTTTCACACGTGTATGTCTTGCCATGGAACAAGACCTTCATGTGTGAAGTAATTAGCAAATTTATCATGAATCCTCATTATTTCAACTGTAGACCGAACAGTAGTTGAATCTATGCTGATGAGGTTCGACTCACGGTCATCGGGGTCAACCACCTGGGATGAACAAAAACATACACAAAAAACTTGGGTACCCTAAAATTTAACAAAAAAATTTTAAACGCAGTAATTGCAAAAGTTTGTTGTTAGTTTAAACAGTAATTACAGTGATATTGTGCTGCCCAACTGTACGATGGACTGCTACATTGCCTCTGCTGTTCCATACTCGGTTCACCCTGGCCTCTGTATTGTGGTTTGTATGACGGCATGTCCATGGCTCTTGGTCTCGAGGAAGTGGGTTCCTGAGGGGCCAAAAATTCATCCACTAGATCATGCAATCTTTGCCTAAACATCATATTTCTGTGCGGCGGTATGTTTTGGAGTACAGGCACATATGACAAAAGCAGGAGCTTCCACTCATTGGCTGCATATACAGATTCACGGGATTGCAAGTCCGTAATTTCCCGCCTTAGATCTCTGTGTTCACCGCGACACAGATCCTCTACCCATTGGAGTCCATCTACATTAATGGCATCGACTTCATCTTTTCTAGATGATCGCTTGCGTCCGCGCTGTGCTTGCAAACAGGCACTGACAGCAGGAGCCACAGTACTTCTCTCCATAGATCAGGCCAGACACATCTTCAGCGCCCGTCTGCTGGCTTGTTTCCAGTTGAGATGGCTCCGGTTCCTCTGCCACTCTATAACAAAAAAATAAAAATATTTAAGAGATTTTAATTTATACTAGTTCGTCTCTCACACCGAAGCTTTTTACTTACGAGCGCTGTGACGTTTTTTGAAGAAACAGCAATTGCTCATAATGCACATAAGGGGTGACCCGTTTGCCACCGGATCCACTGGGGGTGTTTTGGCTGTTGCGGAAGTCCCGTACAAACCGATCTCTACCGGGTATGGACAGCATCGGCTTTAAAGTTAAAAATAAAAAAATGAAAAAATTCTTTGACAGCTTGCAATCTTTACATTTTGCAAGTTAAGTTCATCAATATTTACCAAATTTTTTCTTAGAGGATGCGAACTTCTCCAAATATCGTGGGTCCAATTGGCATATTATTTTATCCCACAACTTCCGGTTTTTAATTATATCGTGGTGGGAGCTGTCACTTTAATCCCATATGGACAGATTGGCTTCCACTAGTGTTATAAGTGTCTCGTTCTCTATGTCCAATTGCTCTTCGTCAACCACAATATTCCTTTTTATTTTGGCGGGCTGCTTGGACTATGTAAACACAAAACGTTATATTACAATGTATACATTCATTTTTGGTTGTATATAACAGTATCTCATCGGAAAAACTACATTTTATTATTCAGTTTCTCCTTAATTTTTCCCTTTTTTAAAACACTTTTAACTTTTCAGAAATTATTTTGCAATGTTTAATTTGGTTGCTTTTCCTTGTAGGGTTTTGTTTATGTTATGATATGTATGTAGTTTTTTAACCAGGGTTTTAGACGTTGTTAGATATATGTTTCTTGTATTATGTTTGATTAGAAACAATTTTTTTGTTTTTTTGGAGTCAAAAAGGAACATTTATAGCGTGATATTTACAGTTTGTAAGTGAGGCGAAGACAGACGGTGAGGCAGTTTTTTTTTTTGTGTCCTTGTTCAACAACCTATGGTGTAGTAAAAAAAAAAAATTACAATTCTTGTATCAATTAATTTATGGGTGAAATACACAAAATGTGTGGCATGTACCTTCGTTGTCACTTTTGCCAGTTTATTGGGGGGTGACCTAGCAGGTTCGGGATCAGAAGATTCCTATTTGCAATAAAAACATGATTACACATGATTACCTCAATACACTGGAGTGACACACAACATTATTGTAGCTTTTTAAAGTGAAAGCCTACCGATTGGGAGGAGAAGACCGCAGACACGCTGCTGCTGCTTCCCTCACTATCCGACATCAGTGTACAAACAAAACAATACATTTTTAGTACACACACATCCGACGCGCACTACACACTCAAATGATGTATACAGATAAATATATACATAGAATTGTACTTACCGTATTTTTCGGACTATAAGACGCATCGGACTATAAGGCGCACCCAGGTTTTAGAGGTGGAAAATAGGGAAAAAAATATTTGAAGCAAAAAAAGTGGTAAAACATTTAATAACATACTATTATATATAATAACACCACATATAATAGTATGTTATTATGTTGGAAGCTGCGGGACCAGTGTGGTGTCTGTACAGTACTATATGAAGACGCTGGAGGGTGAGTATAAGAATGGGGGCACAGGGCTTATATTTAAAGCACCACTCCAGCACTGCAAAATAACACTGGAGTGCTGCTTTAAAATCCAATGGGAGAACTATAACTCCCAGCATGTCCTGCAGATCCTATGACATGCTGGGAGTTATAGTTCACTAAAAAAGTGGCAGAGTGCTTTATTGTGTTTTGGAAAGACTAACCTCTTAACAGCCAGCCACACTGTGGTGAGGTAAAAGCCCTCGCTCTTGTTGACTTTCCACAGTACAGGTAATGGAAGCCAGCAGATTCTAGTGTTGGAGTCTGAAGGACCTGTGATGATGTCAAGAAGAGGGAGGGCTCTGTGCTGCCATGTGATGCTCCAGCCCGCCCACTTCTGACATCATCACAGGTCCTCCTTGAGCACACTGCACAGCACTCAGCTCCAGCCCAGGAAGGTACAGCAATCTCCTCTCCCCCAGACCCTGCTGCTGCTGCCTCCTCTCCCCCGGGCACACGGATCTCCCCAGCTGCTGCAGGAATCAGCGCTGGGGAAGCCATGTGTGTCCCTGCTTAAGTGCAGTATTCATTTGCCTCTCCTGGCTCACCACTCAGCTGATAGGTGGGTGGGGAGTAGCTAATGAATATTCACTGCACTTAATCATCGGGACCACATGGTTTCCCCAGCACTGATTCTGGGCAGGGGGGACATCCTGAAGTGGGATAACAGATCCCACTCACTGCTGCCCCCCTCCCCACATGCTACATCCGTACCCTAAGACGCACCCACACTTTCCTCCCAAATTTGGAGGAAAAAAGTGCGTCTTATGGTCAGAAAAATACGGTACATTGCCTCTGATCGCTTGCAAGACACACACACTGTGCTGCTGGCATTTTCACAGTGTGTTTGCAGAGTCTCTCCTCCTAGAAATGGCTGCAATCATATTTCCTGTCACATGACCACATGGACCACCCTCATTAACGCAATTCAAACGTATGGTTTCATTTGGACATTTTGCATTATTTGCGTCTGGCTGCATTTGCAACAGCCTTCAATGGCAGAATTGACGCTTCTGTTACTCTTGTGTTAGCTTGACCGGACCCAAAAACGTTGCAAGCCGCGTTCGAATGTACGTCATAAAAAAACGGAATGTGGCAAATGCATGCCAATTTTGACATGCGTCACGATGCGTCATACAATGCAAGTCTATGTGTGCATTACAATGTCTGTTACATTGCATTTTCACTACTTAAAAACGTGTCCGTTAGACGGACTCCCCTAGCGCAATGTGAACCTAGCCATATACTTTTTTTGTGGGAAAAGTTTCAGCAAAACTTAAATTTTACTCATTGAAATTCCCGGGGTTTGTTTCATATGAGTCCAGTGACCCTTTCAGTGATTGACAGATTTCTTTGTATAACAGTAACAGCTTTCAAGAGGCAAGATAAGTGAAAGCAGTCAGAGGGGAGCACAGAGGAATTAAACCAGGGAAGGGGAGATGAAAGGGAGTTGTCGAGCACCACTGCAGCTCCAGCTGAATACCTCCAAAGGAGGATAAGAATGTGTGTCAAACAGAAATCAGTCCCAGGAGCGCTGAAGGAAACTCAGACAACATATGTCGTTTGCCACAACGTGTTTCAACGGTAAACACCGTCTTCTTCAGGTGGGAGTTATCTAACAGCTTTCAGTCACTGAGAAAGGACCGCCCACTGGACTCATATGCAAACAAACACCAGGGATTTCAAGGAATAAATACAGGTTACATATATATTAATATTATTTATTGTTATAGCGCCATTTATGCCATGGCGCTTTACATGTGAGGAGGGGTATACATAATAAAAACAAGTACAATAATCTTAAATAATACAAGTCATAACTGGTACAGTAGGAGAGAGGACCCTGCCCGCGAGGGCTCACAATCTACAAGGGATGGGTGAGGATACAGTAGGTGAGGATAGAGCTGGTCATGCAGCGGTTTGGTCGATCAGTGGTTACTGCAGGTTGTAGGCTTGTTGGAAGAGGTGGGTCTTCAGGCTCTTTTTGAAGGTTTCGATGGTAGGTGAGAGTCTGATGTGTTGTGGTAGAGGGTTCCAGAGTAGGGGTGATACGCGAGAGAAATCTTGTATACGATTGTGGGAAGAGGAGATAAGAGGGGAGTAGAGGAGGAGGTCTTGTGAGGATCGGAGGTTGCGTGTAGGTAAGTACTGGGAGACGAGGTCACAGATGTATGGAGGAGACAGGTTGTGGATGGCTTTGTACGTCATGGTTAGGGTTTTTTACTGGAGTCTCTGGGCAATGGGGAGCCAGCGAAGGGATTGACAGAAGGGAGAAGCTAAGCGGGGGAAGGAATAGCGGGGGGACAGGTGGATTAGTTGGGCAGCAGAGTTTAGAATAGATTGGAGGGGTGCGAGAGTGTTCAAGGGGAGGCCACAGAGCAGGAGGTTGCAGTAGTCAAGGCGAGAGATGATGAGGGCATGGACTAGGGTTTTTGCAGATTCTTGGTTGAGGAATGAACGGATTCATGAAATATTTTTGAGTTGAAGTCGGCAGGAAGTGGAAAGGGCCTGGATATGTGGTTTGAAGGAGAGATCAGCATCAAGGATTACCCCGAGGCAGCAAGCTTGTGGGACTGGGGAGAGTGGGCAACCATTTACTGTAATGGATAGGTTCATTGGGGGGGTCACGTGAGATGGGGGAAAGATGATGAATTCTGTTTTGTTCATGTTAAGTTTCAGAAATCTAGCGGAGAAGAAGGATGAAATTGTGGACAGACATTGAGGGATTCTGGATAGTAGGGAGGTGATATCTGGTCCAGAAATGTAAGTGTGTCATCAGCATAGAGATGATACTGAAAGCCATGAGATTCTATGAGCTGTCCCAGGCCAAAGATGTAAATGGAGAAGAGCAGGGGCCCTAGGACTAAACCTTGTGGGACTCCGACAGATAGGGGGCGAGGTGAGGAGGTGGTGTGTGAGTGGGAGACGTTGAATGTCCGATCTGTTAGGTATGATGAGATCCAGGATAGGGCTAAGTCTGTGATGCCAAGGGATGAGGGGGTCTGTAATAATAGGGAATGGTCCACTGTGTCAAAGGCAGCCGACAGGTCCAGAAGGAGGACAGAGTAGTGTCGCTTGCTCTTGGCAGTTAAGAGGTCATTGGTGACCTTAGTTACGGCAGTTTCAATGGAGTGGTGTGACCGGAAACCAGATTGTAAGTGGTCGAAGAGGGAGCAAGAAGAGAGATGGGAGGACAGTTCAAGGTAGACGTGTTATTCCAGTAGCTTGGAGGCATAGGGGAGAAGTGATATAGGGCGATAGCTAGATACAGAGGATGGGTCAAGAGAGGGCTTTTTGAGGATAGGTCTGATGGAGGCATGTTTAAAGCTTGAGGGGAAAATGCCAGTTGTTAGTGATAGGTTGAAGAGATGGGTTAGGGTTGGGATGAAGACTGTGGTGAGGTTTGGGATGAAGTGGGATGGGATCAGGTCAAGTGCATAGGTGGTGAGATGTGATCTTGAGAGTAGAGTGGAGAGTCGATCTTCTGTAATGGTGGAGAAGTTGGTTTTGGAGTTGAAGGGCTGGGAAGTCAGGAGGAAGGGCTTTGGGGGTTGTTGACCAAAACTGTCTCTGATGTTATCAATCTTCTGCTTGAAAAATGAGGCAAAGTCTTCAGCTGAGATGAGTGGGAGGGAGGAGGTGCTGGGGGATGGAGGAGAGAATTGAAGGTGTTGAAGAACTGTTTAGGGTTGTGAGACATGGAGGATATGAGAGATGAGAAGTAGGTTTGTTTAGCTGTAGCGAGTGTGGTCTTGAAAGTAGTGAGGGACTGTTTGAATGCGATGAAGTGCTTGTTGGAATGGGATCTTTTCCATCTGCCCTCAGCAGTCCTGGAAGCTCGCCTCAGTTCTTTGGTCAGGCTGGTGTGCCAGGGCTGTCTGTTGATTTTGAGAGCTTTGGTATCTGTAAGTGGGTCAGCAGATTCCAAAGCTACAGCTATTGTGGTGTTATAAGGAGTGGCAGTGTCATCCGCATTGTGTAAGGAACGTATATCTGTGAGAGGGAGGAGGGATTCAGAGAATGAGTGTAGGTCAAGGTGTTTAAGATTTCTGCGAGGGTGTGAAAGTTTGTGGGGTGGGGATTGTAGACATGGAGTGGAGAGGGAAGAGAATGTGAGGAGGTTGTGGTCAGAGAGAGGAAGAGGTGAGTTAGAGAGGTTAGATAGGGAGCAGAGGCGGGTGAAGATGAGGTCCAGTGTGTGGCCATCTTTATGGGTGGCTGTAGAAGACCATTGAGTGAGGCCGAAGGAGGAAGTGAGAGATAGAAGTTTAGTGGCAGCTGAGGGGGAAGTGTCAATGGGGATGTTGAAGTCGCCCATGATGATAGTAGGGATGTCCGCGAAAAGGAAATGAAGTAGCCAGGTGGTGAAGTGGTCAAAGAAGGTGGTGGCTGGCCCTGGTGGGCAGTAGCTGACAGCCAGTTGGAGGTTGGAGGGGGAGTAGATGCACACAGAGTGCACCTCAAAGGAAGGGAGGGTAACAGAGGGTGGCAGTGGGATTGGGGTGAAGGAGCAGGTATCTAACAGGAGAAAACCAACTCCTCCGCCATGTTTGCTGCTGGGGCGGGGGGGGGGGGTGAGAAAGGTGGAAGCCACCATACGAAAGTGCAGCAGGAGAGGCTGTGTCAGAATGGGTGAGCCAGGTTTCGGTGATGGCGAGGAAGGAAAGTTTGGTAGTAACAAAAAGATCATGGATGTAGGAAAGCTCGTTGCAAACAGAGCGAGCATTCTACAGAGCTCCTGTTAGTGGGACTGGGGAAGTGGGGGCTGGGTGAATGGGTATAAGGTTAGAGAGGTTACGGAAGGTTGTGATAGAGCGTGGATGGGAGGTAGAAATGACTGTGGGAATATGGACCAGGATTTGGAGAGATTTCACCAGCAGTGAGAAGGAGCAGAGAAAGTGTTAGCAGGTGGGAGCAGGAGAGGGCATGAGGGGGCTGTCTGTGTTTGGAGACAGAGGATTGTATGTTAAGGAACAGTTTTGAGGAGGAGGTGAGACAGACAGCAGGAGAGCTGGGTGGATGAATATACCTGTCGGAAAAATAGAATGTATCACTATGCTCAGCTTCTTCTCTATATACCATGCTGTCTGCAGGTCAAACGGTATGTACAAAGTGTTGACATACACTTATATACTGTGGACCCCCTATAGGATGCTAATTATAACAGGCTGGAAAATGCTTCTATGTAATGCACATATCCTATCTAACTCCTGGGGAAAGCAAGACTCTACTGTACATTCCCCAAGATTGTATGGGACAGCATTTCTACATCTACTACACTAGCAATATGAGCAGATTATTTTTACCTCTTCACCCTAGTAGCTCCAGCATTAGATCAGAAAGTCAAGGTGAACAGCAGTGTGAGCAGCCTCTTCTTACCTCAGAACCCTGGTATCTCCAGTATTAGATCAGATAGACAGGATGGACAGAAGTGTGAGGGACCTCTTTTTACCTCAACACACTTGGTATCTCCAGTATTAAATCAGAAAAATAGGGTGGACATCAGAGTGATCTGTCTCTTCTTACCTCAACACCCCTGTATCTCCAGAATTAGGTCAGATAGACAGGATAGACAGCATGGTCAGCAGCCTCTTACTACCTCAACTCCCAAGCTATCTCCAGTATTAGACCAGAAAGAAAAGGTGGACAACAGTTTTGGCAGCCTCGCCTTGCCTCACAACTCTTGGTATCTCCAGTATTAGGTGAGAAAGACAGGGAGGACAACAATATGACCACTCTCTTTGTATCTTAGCACACCTGGTATCTCTAGTATTAGGTCAGGTGGAAATGATGGAGGACAACAATGTGTGCAGTCTTTTCTTATGTTAGCACTCCTGATATCTCCAGTATTAGATCAGAAAAATGGGGTGGATAGCAGTGTAAGTAGCATCCTCTTACCTTGGTATCTCTTCTCTAGCATTAGATTAAAAAAACTCAGGTTAGACAGCAGTGTGAGCAACATCTTATCTCGGCACCCCTGGTATCTCTAGTAATAGATCAGAAAGACAGTGTGGACAGTAGTGTGAGATGACCAGCATATTTTCATCTCAGCACTCTGATGTCAACAGCTTTAGATCAGAAAGACAAGGTGTGCATCAATGTCTGCAGCCTCTTTTTACAATAGCACCCATGCTATCTCCAGTATTGAATCAGATAGACAGGGTGGACAGCAGTGTGAGTGGCCTCTTCTTACCTCAGCATTTCTAATATATCGACAACCGTGTGAGCAATTTCGGCTTACCTCAGCACCCCAAACATCTTCAGTATTATGTCTTAAAGACAGGGTGGACAGCAGTGTTAGCAGTTTTTTTTTACCTTAGCATCCCTTGCATCCAAAGTATTAAATCATATCGAGATGGTGACAGCAGTGTGAGCAGCCTCTTCTTACCTTAGCACCCCTGCTATATCCAGTATTACAGAAGAAAATCCACTGGAAAACAACTTCATACAATGATTTGAGGGAGGAGGAGCTTCCTTCTGAATTAAAATGGTTAAAAAGAATAAACAGAAGGCATAATATACAAAAAAAATTGGTAAAAGCAAAATGGTCTTTGTTGCCCAAAGCAACCAATCACTGCACAGATTTCATTTTTGAAACAACGCTGGTAAAATTAAATCTGCGCTGTGATTGGTTGATAATGACAACAAAGACAGTTTTAATTTTTGACAATTTTGATAAAGCTGCTAAAATTATATACAGATCCCTACCATGAATAACGAAATGCATAAACCTCAGTTTGAGCACTATGCGCAAAGGGTGTATGTACCCTAGAGGCTGCAGTGGGGATCCTGGATAGAGGTGGCACAATCTAATTGCTGACTGATTTTCATCAGAGCTTTAAATTAGATTAGATCAGTGTTTACTCTGTGTGTCAGTTTTTACAATCAAGTTTTTTTCTCATATGCAAAAAAAAAACATTTATGTAGATTAGATTGCCAAGTAACAGATGGACATACCATTCATACGACCTGTGGAGCCACAAAGGAGCCCAAGTGGTAAGAGGGCCACATCTACCTCCAAATCTGATGAAATTGTGCAATATGATGAGCTATTGGACTACAAAGGGCCATATATTGTTCTTAAACAGGGGCCATCTTCTGTCTGTCTGCTCCTGTCTAGTGCTGTCCGAATTTTTTTACAGACCCATCAATATGTATAGTGGATCGCCCCCAGACACAGGGCCACGAGTTCTCGGTACCGGGCCTCTCTGGTTCGGTTCTGAGGCTGTCACGGTGGCTAGACCCGGTCCGTGACCCTGCTAAGGGGCGTCCAATAAAGGTGGTGCAGTCTGTCAGGGGTTCGTGACGCCACCTGTGGTGTTCGGTCAGGGTGACCGACGCTGCTGTGGGGTCCGCTGGGGTGATGGAATGGCAGCTGGATAGTATACCTTCCCACAGGTGAAGTATGTCCCCAGGGCTTCCCAGTAAGGTAGATGGTGATGGTGTGAGGTGCAGTCAATAACGAGGACACAAGGTTGCAGTCTCTTTACCTCTTTACTGAAGACTTCAAGATCCTCAATCCAGAGCACACTTAACAGGGCTCTCTGAGACCGGCCGGTCTGATGGGCACTTCCAGAGTTTCCCTCGCAGATGGAAATCGTTGCCCACCACTAGCGCCTGTGTGTTGTAGTCCTACCCTGCTGAGCATTCGGAATAGTCCTCACAACTGCTGTTCTCGTTCGTTCGTTCTCTACAGCTCTCTCTCTCTCTTTAGTTCCAGATGTTACTAGCTTCTCGTCCCCCAGATATGTTATGGCTAGGACGCACCCGTATGACAGGAAGGCCTGGAGGTCTTCCGGGACCCTAGAGATGCCCCTCTCCCACTGTTGCCCCCTATGTCTTCGTAGGAAAGTTAAGGTAGACAGCCAACCTATAATTAACTGTCCTGCAGAGTTCGAAGTAAGGCCTAGAGTCAGTTACTCCCGCGGTGTTCCGGCCACCGGCTACGCGCCTCAGTAGGATGTTGCCTCGGTCTCACGGCACGACTCCTACTGGTACTCCTTTGTGCTTGATCTCGTTTACACTGTTCCACAATATCCTTCCTTTCGTGTCTCTTTCTTAGGATACCGCCGCAAGGTAGTGCAGGCGCGGTTTTGTTACGTTCTGTTCTCTTCGCTAGGCACCTGCCAGGTTCCCACGCCTGACAGGGACCCCCCTGTGTCTTCTCCCTGCAACACCCCCTGCCACGGGATGTTGCCTGAATCCAACCCAGTCAGCTTCTGACTAACTTCCTCCCCAACCCCTAGTTTTACCAGTGTGAGGAGTGGCCCAATAAATAAAGCCTTTTTCTCCCCCTAGTGGCCGGAGTGTGAAGTGTAATGTGTTCTGGTGATACCTGGTCAGGAGAACTCCTTTAGTGCCATCAGACGTACCATCATTCCCCTTAGTGGCAGAGCGTCATACTGCAACGACCAGGTCTCTGGGGCGCTGCATATAGGCTAGCTTGATTCGTGACATGAATCAAAATTGGGCATGTCTCCAAGTTTTATCTGTTAAAAATTCATGCCTGAATGATCCCTAAGTTGCTTTGGTCCCCATTGTAATAGGTGGTGAGACCCTGATTTCTACCCATTCTCAGAAGCATAGATACTGGGGGAAGGCAGAGGGGGCAGTTTCCCTGGGCCCTGTGCTCTGAGGGGCACACTTTCAGCTATGCTACTGTTAACTGTATGGATGTGTACAGCCCGCCCATACAGTTAAACTCTGCGACAGAGCAGGGAGACTCGATCACAGCAAACCGGCCGCTATCGGGCTTGTGAGCCAATGGGGGAGGCAGCTGCTAGATGGCGATTCAGTTGAAAGCAATGATAAGAGAGGGAGCATCATACTTCATTCCCCCTCTGTGTCTGACATCATTGACACAGACAGTGACAGCGGGCACGATGACATCATTACTCGGCAACCTCGGAACGAGGAGGAGAGGTAGGTATTGTATTTGTGTTTTTATTTGTTATGTGGAGTACATTATATTGTATGCAGGCCTATGCGGAGGGCATTACACTGTAGAGGCCTATGGGGGTGCATTACACTATATAGAGTCTCCCTATGGGGAGTGCATTATACTATATAGAGTCTGTCTATGGAGAGTGCATCATACTGTATAGATAGCTATTGGGAGTTCATTATACTATATAGAGTCATCCTATGGTGGTGCATTATACTATATAGAGGTCTGTGGGGAGTGCATTATACTGTATAGAGGCCTGTGAGGAGTGCATTATACTATATAGAGTCTGCCTATGAGGGTCAATTATACTATATAGAGACATATGGAGAGCGTATTATACTATAGAGGCCTGTGGGAAGTGCATTATACTATAGAGGCCTGTGGGAAGTGCATTATACTATAAATATAGGCATATGGGGATTGCATTATACTATAGAGGCCTGTGGGAAGTGCATTATACTATGTGTAGGCACATGGGGAATGCATTATACTATATAGAGGCCTATGAGGAGTGCATTATACTATATAGAGGCCTATGAGGAATGCATTATGATATAGAGGCCTATGGGGAGTGCATTATACTATATGGAGGCCTGTGAGGAGTGCAGTTTGCTATATAGAGACCTATGATGAGTGAATTATATAATATGGAGGCTATTCATACAGTGTGGAGATTTCAGTGAGGGGGCCATCATACAGTGTGGGAGATAATGTAAGGTCTTTTTACAGTGTGGGGGCCATCATATAATGTTGGAGCCATCAAACATTATGGGCACTACTAAGGAGTCAGTATACTGTGTGGGGGGTGCTGTACAGTGAGGGGGCATTATAATATGTATAAGAGAGCATCGTACTGTGTATAGGGGATATGTACAGGGGGGAGACTCGGAACATTATTAATTGTTAAATGGGCACTTATTGCTATAGGGGAACTCAGGTTATCGTGACTATCAAAGGGGCACTGTTTTCTAGGGCACTTCTACATGCCATTGTTATATTCTAGAGGGATGTTTTACCATTTAGAGGGCAATCAGTACCACACAGTGGGTACAGTAATAGGAAAACATATGGCAGCAGAGGTTCAGCATTGGGATATCAGCAGGTGGAGGAGTTTGTGCAGGTTGGGAATAGATGAGGACGGTACATGAAATGTGAGAAGTCAAATGTTGGTTTGTTGTAATCTCTGCAGCTGAGTCCTGGCTGGAGAAGTGGTGTGTCCATCTGGGACAGATGGAAAAGATGAGAAAAGTGAATGATTCCATCAGAAAGAACATCAGCTGTAAATCACTATCTGTAAGGGTACATCCTATTCTTAGAGAAGAATGTACCTTTACATACAAACTCCATGATATGTAACCGTCGCTGCTTGTGTATCCACATCTCTTCACTTGCATGCAGTAACTGATTCTGAGCGTCAAGAAACTCGTCACTCACCTAATTATTTTCTTATCCCAAGAACACAGCATTGAACCACATTTTCTTCTGTACTCGACAAAAAAACAGAACAAAGAAAAAAAAAAACAAATAACTCCCCCTCTCCGTCCTATCTGGATGGGCACGGTGTGCAATGTTTGTGTTAGGTAATTAGTATATGTAAATAGATGCAATAACATAATGTCACTTCAGCAAGATTGACTGAGCTGATCCAAATTCATCCTTGTGTAAATTTGCTTTATTAATTATATTTTTTTCTTGATTTTCTTTCTGATTGAATTCAATTATTGCTATTAAAATTAACTCAGCAGAAAAAGTTCTAATGAATACAGTGATGCATATTGGGTAAGGATAAGGGAGATATTCAATCTGCTATTTTGGTTTTATAGGGGTATTCCTGCTGAGTCCAATTTTTTAAAACAGTTTTTAGAAATGATCGAGCACTAAAATGCTCGGATGATCATTACTCAAACTGAGTAATTGTAATGCTAGGATGCTCGATTTCAGTAACAAATATAATGAGAGGCAATGAGTAGGGTTGAGCGAAACGGGTCGAACATTTTCAAAAGTCGCCGACTTTTGGCTAAGTCGGGGTTTCATGAAACCCGATCCGACCCCTGTGCGGGGTCGGCCATGCGGTACGCGACTTTCGCGCCAAAGTCGCGTTTCAATGACGCGAAAAGCGCCATTTCTCAGCCAATGAAGGTAAACGCAGAGTGTGGGCAGCGTGATGACATAGGTCCTGGTCCCCACCATCTTAGAGAAGGGCATTGCAGTGATTGGCTTGCTGTCTGCGACGTCACAGGGGCTATAAAGAGGCGTTCCCGCCGACCGCCATCTTACTGCTGCTGATCTGAGCTTAGGGAGAGGTTGCTGCCGCTTTGTCAGAAGCAGGGATAGCGTTAGGCAGGGTCCATTAACCACAAAACCGCTTGTGCTGCAGCGATTTGCACTGTCCAACACCACCCTCGGTGTGCAGGGACAGTGGAATTTTTTTTTTTTTTTTTTTTCCCCTCAGCGCTGTAGCTCATTGGGCTGCCCTAGAAGGCTCCCTGATAGCTGCATTGCTGTGTGTACGCCGCTGTGCAAACCAACTGCTTTTTTCAAAGCACAAATCCTCTTGTTCCTTCCTTTCTGCACAGCTATCTTTTTTGTTTGTCCACACTTTTTATTTCATTTGTGCATCAGTCCACTCCTTATTGCTGCCTGCCATACCTGGCTGAGATTACTGCAGGCAGGGAGATAGTAGCTGCCTGCCATACCTGGCTGAGATTACTGCAGGCAGGGAGATAGTAATTGTAGGACATTCCCTGTTTTTTTTTTTTTTTTTTTTTTGGTGGGAGATTAAGATTGGCAATTTGGCATTTCTGCTAGAGTGCCATCCCTGTGTGTGCCATCTCTCTCACATAGTGGGCCATAGAAAGCCTTTTCATTTTTCTGTATTTTTTTTTGTGGGGTGTATAAATTCTCCCTGATAAAAATACAGTGGGAGATTAATATTGGCCTTTGGGCTTGTGTGCCAGTCCTGAGTGTGCCATCTCTCTCACAAATAGTGGGCCATAGAAAGCCTATTTTATTTTTTTTTGGGTTTTATAAATTCTCCCTGAAAAAAAGGGAGATTAATATTGGCCTCTGGGCTTCTGTGCCAGTCCTGAGCGTGCCATCTGTGCCAGTCCTGAGCGTCCCATCTCTCTCACAAATAGTGGGCCATAGAAAGCCTATTTAATTTTTTTTTTGGTTTTATAAATTTTCCCTGAAAAAAGGGAGATTAATATTGGCCTCTGGGCTTGTGTGCCAGTTGTGAGCGTGCCATCTGTGCCAGTCCTGAGCGTGCCATCTCTCTCACAAATAGTGGGCCATAGAAAGCCTATTTAATTTTTTTTTTGGTTTTATAAATTTTCCCTGAAAAAAGGGAGATTAATATTGGCCTCTGGGCTTGTGTGCCAGTTGTGAGCGTGCCATCTGTGCCAGTCCTGAGCGTGCCATCTCTCTCACAAATAGTGGGCCATAGAAAGCCTATTTAAATATTTTTTTGGTTTTATAAATTCTCCCAGAAAAAAAGGGAGATTAATATTGGCCTCTGGGCTTCTGTGCCAGTTGTGAGCGTGCCATCTGTGCCAGTCCTGAGCGTGCCATCTCTCTCACAAATAGTGGGCCATAGAAAGCCTATTTAAATATTTTTTTGGTTTTATAAATTCTCCCAGAAAAAAAGGGAGATTAATATTGGCCTCTGGGCTTCTGTGCCAGTCCTGAGCGTGCCATCTGTGCCAGTCCTGAGCGTCCCATCTCTCTCACAAATAGTGGGCCATAGAAAGCCTATTTTATTTTTTTTTTGGGTTTCAGAAATTCTCCCTGGAAAAAAAAAGGGAGATTAATATTGCCCTTTGGGCTTGTGTGCCAGTACTAAGCGTTCCATCTCTCTCTCTCTCTCAGTCAGTGGGCCATAGAACGCCTATTTTTGGTTTTATTTGTTTTCTAAATTCTCCCTGAAAAAATTATTTTATTTTATTTGGTTTCTAAATTCTTCCTGATAAAATCATATTTTTTTTATTATTTTTTTTTCTAAAGTCTCCCTGAAAAAAAAAAAAAAAAACAGTGGGAGATTAATATTGGCCTTTCTGCTTGTGTGCCAGTCTTGACTCCTGGGTGCGTCATCTCTCAGTCAGTGGGCCATAGAACGCCTATTTTTGGTTTTATTTGTTTTATAAATTCTCCCTGAAAAAATCATTTTATTTTATTTGGTTTCTAAATTCTTCCTGATAAAATCATATTTTTTTTATTATTTTTTTTTCTAAAGTCTCCCTGAAAAAAAAAAAAAAAAAACAACCAAAAAAAACAGTGGGAGATTAATATTGGCCTTTCTGCTTGTGTGCCAGTCTTGACTCCTGGGTGCGTCATCTCTCAGTCAGTGGGCCATAGAACGCCTATTTTTGGTTTTATTTGTTTTCTAAATTCTCCCTGAAAAAATCATTTTATTTTATTTGGTTTCTAAATTCTTCCTGATAAAATCATATTTTTTTTATTATTTTTTTTTCTAAAGTCTCCCTGAAAAAAAAAAAAAAAAAAACAACCAAAAAAAACAGTGGGAGATTAATATTGGCCTTTCTGCTTGTGTGCCAGTCTTGACTCCTGGGTGCGTCATCTCTCAGTCAGTGGGCCATAGAACGCCTATTTTTGGTTTTATTTGTTTTCTAAATTCTCCCTGAAAAAATCATTTTATTTTATTTGGTTTCTAAATTCTTCCTGATAAAATCATATTTTTTTTATTATTTTTTTTTCTAAAGTCTCCCTGAAAAAAAAAAAAAAAAAAACAACCAAAAAAAACAGTGGGAGATTAATATTGGCCTTTCTGCTTGTGTGCCAGTCTTGACTCCTGGGTGTGCCATCTCTCTCTCTCTCTCTCTCCAATTGTGGTCCATAGAAAGCCTACATTTTTTTTCCTTGATTTGGGTTCCAAAATCTACCAGAGAAAATAACTCCATCAATCATTGGTAGAAAAATATTGGCCTCTGGGCTTGTGTGCCACTCCTGATTCCTGTGTGCGTCATCTCTCACTCAGTGGCCCATAGAAAGCATATAGTTTGTTACATTTGTTTTCTAAATTCTCCCTGCAAAAATCTATTTTTTTTTTTTTGGGGGGTTTCTAAAGTGTTCCTGAAAAAAATAAAAATAAAAAAAAAATAATAGTGTGACATTAATATTAACATTTGTGCTTCAGTGACAGTCCTGCGTGTGGGGCATCTCTCTAATTTGCAGCCACCAAAAAAAGAGTGTGTAACATTGGGCCTGATTTTCGCTGTGGTCTCACCAACCTGTAAAGGGGTAGCTAAATCATACAGAAGTTATAGCTCACCGTGTAAGTTGTGTGACTGCAACAAATAACGTTAGTTTGGTTACGTTTTTAAAACAATGAGGAAGTCTAGTGGAAGAGGTCGTGGCCGGGGGCGTTCATTGTCAGCTGGTAATGAGGGTAGTGGTAGTGGTGGAGCATCAGGTGGTCGTGGGGGAAAAAATATTGCACCTAAGTCTGGAGCTGTGGAGCCAGGTTCGTCGTCCGGCTACACAAGGCCTCGAACGCTCCCTTTTCTGGGATTAGGAAAACCGCTTTTAAAGCCGGAGCAGCAAGAGCAAGTTTTGGCTTATCTTGCTGACTCAGCCTCTAGCTCTTTTGCCTCATCTCGTGAAACTGGTAAAAGTAAAAGCAGCGCGTCGTTAGTGGATGTTCACGGTCAGGGACAAGTCACTTCCTTGTCCTCTTCAGCAAAAACAACAACAGAGAAGAATGCAGCAGGCGACACAACGGGTTACTCCATGGAGCTCTTTACACATACCGTCCCTGGCTTAGAAAGTGAAGCAGTTAACAGTCCATGCCCATTACAAATTGAATCTGACATGGAGTGCACTGACGCACAGCCACAGCCAGACTACTATGCTGGTCCTTTGACTCAGACCACAACATTGCCCTCGCAGGGTGCTGATCAAGAATCAGACCCTGATGAGACTATGTTGCCCCATCACGAACGCTATACCACCGAACGACACGGTGACACAGACGAAGTTGCGCAGGAGGTACAAGAAGAGTTATTAGATGACCCAGTTCTTGACCCCGATTGGCAGCCATTGGGGGAACAGGGTGCAGGCGGCAGCAGTTCTGAAGCAGAGGAGGAGGAGGGGCCGCAGCAGGCATCAACATCGCCACAGGTTCCATCTGCCGGGCCCGTATCTTGCCCAAAACGCGTGGCAAAGCCAAAACCTGGTGGAGGACAGCGTGGCCATCCGGTTAAAGCTCAGTCTGCAATGCCTGAAAAGGTATCCGATGCTAGAAAGAGTGCAGTCTGGCATTTTTTTAAACAACATCCAATTGATCAGCGCAAAGTCATCTGTCAAAAATGTTCTACTTCCTTAAGCAGAGGTCAGAATCTGAAAAGTCTCAATACTAGTTGCATGCATAGACATTTAACCACCATGCATTTGAAAGCTTGGACTAACTACCAAACGTCCCTTAAGGTTGTTGCACCCTCGGCCAATGAAGCTAGTCATCAACGCAACATCCCTTCCGGCAGTGTAGGACCACCATTTAGCGCACCACCTGCTGTATCTGTGCAGGTATCTTTGCCAGGCCAAAGCAGTCAGGGTCAGGGAATCACCAGTTTCGTAGTAGGAAACACTGCATCTAGGGCACCGGCGGCAACAATACCATCTCCCACCGTCTCTCAGTCTGCCATGTCCACCGGCACCCCCGCTAGTTCCACGATCTCCAGCTCTCCAGTCCAGCTCACCCTACATGAGACTATGGTTAGAAAAAGGAAATACTTAGCCTCGCATCCGCGTACACAGGGTTTGAACGCCCACATAGCTAGACTAATCTCGTTAGAGATGATGCCCTACCGGTTAGTTGAAAGCGAAGCTTTCAAAGACCTGATGGACTACGCTGTACCACGCTACGAGCTACCCAGTCGACACTTTTTTTCCAGAAAAGCCATCCCAGCCCTCCACCAGCATGTTAAAGAGCGCATCGTCCATGCACTCAGGCAATCTGTGAGCACAAAGGTGCACCTGACAACAGATGCATGGACCAGTAGGCATGGCCAGGGACGTTACATGTCCATCACGGCACACTGGGTAAATGTGGTGGATTCAGGGTCCACAGGGGACAGCAAGTTTGGGACAGTTCTGCCTAGCCCACGGTCTAGTAAACAGTTGTCTGTAGCCGTTCGCACCCCCTCCTCCTCCTCCTCCTCGTCCTCCTGCAGAAGCAAGAGCTCGTCCACAGACCGCAGTCGCACAAACACTCCATCCGCACCTGCCACTGTTGCACACCAGGTCTCCCATTATGGGGCAGCTACTGGCATACGTCAGCAGGCTGTATTGGCTATGAAGTGTTTGGGCGACAATAGACACACCGCGGAAGTTCTGTCCGAGTTCTTGCAGCAAGAAACGCAGTCGTGGCTGGGCACTGTAGATCTTGAGGCAGGCAAGGTAGTGAGTGATAACGGAAGGAATTTCATGGCTGCCATCTCCCTTTCCCAACTGAAACACATTCCTTGCCTGGCTCACACCTTAAACCTGGTGGTGCAGTGCTTCCTGAAAAGTTATCCGGGGTTATCCGACCTGCTCCTCAAAGTGCGTGGACTTTGCGCACATATCCGCCGTTCGCCTGTACACTCCAGCCGTATGCAGACCTATCAGCGTTCTTTGAACCTTCCCCAGCATCGCCTAATCATAGACGTTGCAACAAGGTGGAACTCAACACTGCACATGCTTCAGAGACTGTGCGAACAGAGGCGGGCTGTTATGTTTTTGTGGGAGGATACACATACACGGGCAGGCAGTAGGATGGCAGACATGGAGTTGTCAGGTGTGCAGTGGTCGAAGATTCAAGACATGTGTCAAGTCCTTCAGTGTTTTGAGGAATGCACACGGCTGGTTAGTGCAGACAACGCCATAATAAGCATGAGCATCCCCCTAATGCGTCTGCTGATGCAAAGTTTGACGCACATAAAGGATCAGGCGTCTGCACCAGAGGAAGAGGAAAGCCTTGATGACAGTCAGCGATTGTCTGGTCAGGGCAGTGTACATGACGAGGTACCGGGCGAAGAGGAGGTGGAGGATGAGGAGGATGATGGGGATGAGTATATTTTTAATGAGGAAGCTTTCCCGGGGGCACGGGAAATTGGTGGCGTGGCAAGGCCGGGTTCTGGTTTTTTGAGGGACACAAGTGACGTAGATTTGCCTGCAACTGCCCCTCAACCAAGCACAACCGCAGATTTGACAACGGGAACTTTGGCCCACATGGCGGATTATGCCTTGCGTATCCTCAAAAGGGACACACGCATTACAAAAATGATGAACGATGACGATTACTGGTTGGCCTGCCTCCTTGATCCTCGCTATAAAGGCAAATTGCAAAATATTATGCCACATGAGAACTTGGAACTAATATTAGCAACAAAACAATCAACTCTTGTTGACCGTTTGCTTCTGGCATTCCCTGCACACAGCGCCCGTGATCGTTCTCACACGAGCTCCAGGGGCCAGCAGACCAGAGGTGTTAGAGGGGCAGAAATCAGAAGTGGCGTTGGACAGAGGGGTTTTCTGACCAGGTTGTGGAGTGATTTTTCTATGACCGCAGACAGGACAGGTACTGCAGCATCAATTCAAAGTGACAGGAGACAACATTTGTCCAGTATGGTTACAAACTATTTTTCATCCCTTATCGACGTTCTCCCTCAACCGTCATTCCCATTTGATTACTGGGCATCCAAATTAGACACCTGGCCAGAATTGGCAGAATATGCATTGCAGGAGCTTGCTTGCCCGGCAGCTAGTGTCCTATCAGAAAGAGTATTCAGTGCTGCAGGTTCAATACTAACAGAAAAAAGGACTCGTCTGGCTACCCAAAATGTAGATGATCTAACCTTCATTAAAATGAACCACAACTGGATTTCAAAATCTTTTGCCCCACCCTGCCCGGCTGACACCTAGCTTTCCTATGAAAAGGTCTTGCCTGTGGACTATTCTGAATGACTTTTCCAATCTCGTAATTTTCTTCACCTGATTGTCCAGCATACGACATGTTTCCACCTCACGAAATGGCCAAACTCCCCACACGGGGCCGTGCTATCGCCACTTTGCGCTTGGACCCTTGAGAGTGCTGTTTGTCTGAAGAGGTGGGTGTGGCCGCTTTTGGTCGACGGCACTGCCACTGGGTCCCTCATAGTACAATAAAGTGTCTCTGGCGGTGGTGGTGCGCACCCAACGTCAGACACACCGTTGTAATATGAGGGGCCCTGTGCCTGTACCGCCGGCCACAAGACAGTTCCCCCCCCCAGCTCAAACAGTGCTCTACCACTAGCAAAATTATCTCTCACAGCTTCACCAATGTGTAGTCTAGCCGCTGACATCCTTCAATGCCTGGCACTGACAATACCATTGTTTTGACATTTTTGTTATGTTAGGCCTTCGAAGCCTGTCTGCGGTCCCTTCTTTCTACAACTACTACACTGACCAGGCCACTGCTGGCCGTGTTACCCTGGAACCAATTTAAAAGTGCCTACAGTCAGCCCAATTTTGTTATGTTAGGCCTTCGAAGACTGTCTGCCGTCACTCCTTCCACTAGACTTCCACTGACCATACACTGCTGCCCATGTACCCCTGGAACCAATTTAAAGTGCCTACAGCCAGCCCAATTTTGTTATGTTAGGCCTTCGAAGCCTGTCTGCGGTCACTCCTTCCACTAGACTTCCACTGACCAGACCACTGCTGCCCGTGTACCCCTGGAACCAATTTAAAAGTGCCTACAGCCATGTGTTATTATTTTAGGCCTTCGATGCCTGTCTGCGGTCACTCCTTCCACTAGGCCTCCACTGACCACACCACTGCTGCCCGTGTACCCCTGGAACCAATTTAAAATTGCCTACAGCCAGCCCAATTTTTTTATTTTAGGCCTTCGATGCCTGTCTGCGGTCCATTCTTTCAACTACTACTACACTGACCAGGTCACTGCTGCCCGTGTACCCCTGGAACCAATTTAAAATTGCCTACAGCCAGCCCAATTTTTTTATTTTAGGCCTTCGATGCCTGTCTGCGGTCCATTCTTTCAACTACTACTACACTGACCAGGTCACTGCTGCCCGTGTACCCCTGGAACCAATTTAAAATTGCCTACAGCCAGCCCAATTTTTTTATTTTAGGCCTTCGATGCCTGTCTGCGGTCCATTCTTTCAACTACTACTACACTGACCAGGTCACTGCTGCCCGTGTACCCCTGGAACCAATTTAAAATTGCCTACAGCCAGCCCAATTTTTTTATTTTAGGCCTTCGATGCCTGTCTGCGGTCCATTCTTTCAACTACTACTACACTGACCAGGTCACTGCTGCCCGTGTACCCCTGGAACCAATTTAAAATTGCCTACAGCCATGTGTTATTATTTTAGGCCTTCGATGCCTGTCTGCGGTCACTCCTTCCACTAGGCCTCCACTGACCACACCACTGCTGCCCGTGTACCCCTGGAACCAATTTAAAATTGCCTACAGCCAGCCCAATTTTTTTATTTTAGGCCTTCGATGCCTGTCTGCGGTCCATTCTTTCAACTACTACTACACTGACCAGGTCACTGCTGCCCGTGTACCCCTGGAACCAATTTAAAATTGCCTACAGCCAGCCCAATTTTTTTATTTTAGGCCTTCGATGCCTGTCTGCGGTCCATTCTTTCAACTACTACTACACTGACCAGGTCACTGCTGCCCGTGTACCCCTGGAACCAATTTAAAAGTGCCTACAGCCAGCCCAAGTTTGTTATGTTAGGCCTTCGATGCCTGTCTGCGGTCCATTCTTTCAACTACTACTACACTGACCAGGTCACTGCTGCCCGTGTACCCCTGGAACCAATTTAAAATTGCCTACAGCCAGCCCAATTTTTTTATTTTAGGCCTTCGATGCCTGTCTGCGGTCCATTCTTTCAACTACTACTACACTGACCAGGTCACTGCTGCCCGTGTACCCCTGGAACCAATTTAAAATTGCCTACAGCCATGTGTTATTATTTTAGGCCTTCGATGCCTGTCTGCGGTCACTCCTTCCACTAGGCCTCCACTGACCACACCACTGCTGCCCGTGTACCCCTGGAACCAATTTAAAATTGCCTACAGCCAGCCCAATTTTTTTATTTTAGGCCTTCGATGCCTGTCTGCGGTCCATTCTTTCAACTACTACTACACTGACCAGGTCACTGCTGCCCGTGTACCCCTGGAACCAATTTAAAATTGCCTACAGCCATGTGTTATTATTTTAGGCCTTCGATGCCTGTCTGCGGTCACTCCTTCCACTAGGCCTCCACTGACCACACCACTGCTGCCCGTGTACCCCTGGAACCAATTTAAAATTGCCTACAGCCAGCCCAATTTTTTTATTTTAGGCCTTCGATGCCTGTCTGCGGTCCATTCTTTCAACTACTACTACACTGACCAGGTCACTGCTGCCCGTGTACCCCTGGAACCAATTTAAAATTGCCTACAGCCAGCCCAATTTTTTTATTTTAGGCCTTCGATGCCTGTCTGCGGTCCATTCTTTCAACTACTACTACACTGACCAGGTCACTGCTGCCCGTGTACCCCTGGAACCAATTTAAAAGTGCCTACAGCCAGCCCAAGTTTGTTATGTTAGGCCTTCGATGCCTGTCTGCGGTCCATTCTTTCAACTACTACTACACTGACCAGGTCACTGCTGCCCGTGTACCCCTGGAACCAATTTAAAATTGCCTACAGCCAGCCCAATTTTTTTATTTTAGGCCTTCGATGCCTGTCTGCGGTCCATTCTTTCAACTACTACTACACTGACCAGGTCACTGCTGCCCGTGTACCCCTGGAACCAATTTAAAATTGCCTACAGCCATGTGTTATTATTTTAGGCCTTCGATGCCTGTCTGCGGTCACTCCTTCCACTAGGCCTCCACTGACCACACCACTGCTGCCCGTGTACCCCTGGAACCAATTTAAAATTGCCTACAGCCAGCCCAATTTTTTTATTTTAGGCCTTCGATGCCTGTCTGCGGTCCATTCTTTCAACTACTACTACACTGACCAGGTCACTGCTGCCCGTGTACCCCTGGAACCAATTTAAAATTGCCTACAGCCATGTGTTATTATTTTAGGCCTTCGATGCCTGTCTGCGGTCACTCCTTCCACTAGGCCTCCACTGACCACACCACTGCTGTCCGTGTACCCCTGGAACCAATTTAAAATTGCCTACAGCCATGTGTTATTATTTTAGGCCTTCGATGCCTGTCTGCGGTCACTCCTTCCACTAGGCCTCCACTGACCACACCACTGCTGTCCGTGTACCCCTGGAACCAATTTAAAATTGCCTACAGCCATGTGTTATTATTTTAGGCCTTCGATGCCTGTCTGCGGTCCATTCTTTCAACTACTACTACACTGACCAGGGCACTGCTGGCCGTGTACCCCTGGAACCAACATCAGAAAATATAAAAATAAGTATTTTGCTTATAAAAAAGAAAATACTGGTGAGATATCAAATGCAGACATTTTAACATTAAAAACAAACACACAACTCTAATCTGGTACAGTACTAAAAATGGCCACCAGCTACAATTACTTTCTCCTGCAAGTAGTTAACTGAAAGTTTTTTTAAATTGAAAACACACATATGGCATCCACCGAGTGTTGTCCTGTCGCGTCTTCTTTATATTATTGCCGAGAAGATGCAAAATAATGAAAATAATAAAATCATTAATTACCAAAATAATAGAGAAAGTCAACACCACATTGCAAATAAACATTCATTCCAAATAAAGAAGCAGGGCGCGTCCGAGGGTGAGTATATACCTAATAAGAATATAATCACCCTCGGACGCGCAATGCTTATTTCCAACAGCCTTCCTTCCTAAGAATCAGCCCTTCCGTCGTGTAGAGAGACGTTGTGTTACACTCCAAGGTGTTCCCCAGGTTGCCTTTCCTGAGCTTCGATCTTCCGGCTCTCGTTTAGTAGTTCTTGGAAACTACTCTGCATTAGGCCTTCAAATTGGGTATGGGGTGTAGAGAGATGGTGTGTTCCACTCCAAGGTGTTCCCCAGGTTGCCTTTCCTGAGCTTCGATCTTCCGGCTCTCGTTTAGTAGTTGTTGGAAACTACGCTGCATTAGGCCTTCAAATTGGGTATGGGGTGTAGCGAGAGGGTGTGTTACACTCCAAGGTGTTCCCCAGGTTGCCTTTCCTGAGCTTCGATCTTCCGGCTCTCGTTTAGTAGTTCTTGGAAACTACACTGCATTAGGCCTTCAAATTGGGTATGGGGTGTAGAGAGAGGGTGTGTTACACTCTAAGGTGTTCCCCAGGTTTCCTTGCCATTGCTTCGGTCTTCCGACTCTCGTTTAGTAGTTGTAGAAAAGTACACTGCATTAGGCCATACAAAATGGGTATGGGGTGGAGAGAGATGGTGTGTTACACTCCAAGGTGTTCCCCAGGTTGCCTTTCCTGAGCTTCTATCTTCAGGCTCTCATTAAATTGTGGTTAAATGGAACAACTGCATTTGGCGTACTAGTTGGTTTGGGGCCTACTATCGGTGTCTGCCACTCCTTGCTGTTCTCCTCCACTGAACAAAGCTGTGCCGCCTGTTTACTACGGTTGCCAATTTTGAACTGCATTTCGACTACTTACTGATTTGGCCCTACTCTCTGTGTCAGCCTCTCATTCCAGTTGTCCTCCACTGCAATGCCCCCTGGTTATTCCTGTGTTACCAATTTTGAACTGCATTTAGCCCACTTTCTTCTTTGGGCCTATATCTGTGTTTCCACTTCATCGTGCCCATTGCCCAGCCAGTGATAGATGAGTCTGCTGGTACATTGACCCATAACGCAACATTCCCCGTGCACGCTACACAACAACATTGTGACCCTGCTGAAAGTCAGGTTGCTCTTCCCGCATACCATACCACCTTACACGGGGACAAAGAGGAAGGTGCAGATGAAAGTGCAGGTTCCTTCATCAGGTGGGGGGAGGAATACTAGTTGGCGACGTCACTGGCACAGGGCCTCTCATAGTACGCAAAAGTGTTGCTGCCGGTGGGAGGCGCCCCCGCCGTGCAAACACACCGCTGTACTTTGAGGGGCCCTGTGCCAGTGCCAATGCCAACGAGTGGGCCCCCCCTGCTTGCTCAGGTTCACAGCACTTGCAAAGTTGAAATACTTACCTCTCCCTGCTCCACTGCCGTGACGTGGTCCAGATTTCCTGGGCCCACTAATTACTTGAACCAGCCCTACCCCCCACAACTTTAGCCAAATGACCCCCAATTTCAAATGCCTTCCAATTATTATAAGGTAAATTACGCTTGACAAGCTTCATTAAGAAGAATGGATGGTTTTGACATTAAAATGGCCACTCTAGGTGTTTTCCTGGCCCCCACTCACTGCCGACTATGCTGCCCCATTGACTTGCATTGGGTTTCGTGTTTCGGTCGATCCCGACTTTACGTCATAATCGGCCGATTTCACTCGACCCGACTTTGGACATAGTCGGGTTTCGCAAAACCCGGCTCGACTCTAAAAAGGTCAAGGTCGCTCAACTCTAGCAATGAGAAATCCGAGCATTTTTCCGGCAGACCCTACAAGGAGGTCTTAGGGCAGTGGAAATGTTAAAATGGATGGATAAAGTTCTGAATGGAAGGAGAACAGCATGGGGAAGAACCCTGGAAGCATCTCTGACTCTCGGATTGCTGCTGAGAACAATTGTGTCACACTTCTAATCCTCTTTAAAGGGACTTTTTCACCTGAATTTGGAGGGAACAATCTTCAGCCATGGAGGCGGGGTTTTCGGGTGTTTGATTCACCCTTTCCTTACCCGCTGGCTGCATGCTGGCTGCAATATTGGATTGAAGTTCATTCTCTGTCCTCCGTAGTACACGCCTGCGCTGTGCAAGATTGCCTTGTGCAGGCATGTACTACGGAGGACAGAGAATGAACTTCAATCCAATATTGCAGCCAGCATGCAGCCAGCGAGTAAGGAAAGAGTGAATCAAACACCCGAAAACCCCGTCCCTATGGCTGAAAATTGTTCCCTCCAAATTCAGGTGACAGAGTACCTTTAAGGATTGACAATAAAACATTCAAAATCAATGAGAAATTGGAGTTTATAGGGAAAAAATGTTAAAAACCTTTTTCATTGTGTATAATGACATATATATATATATATATATATATATATATATATAAGGCAACATGTAAAAAAGATTAAAAATATATAATTTAAGCAATTAAAATTGATTTTATCATTAAAAAAATTGAAATTTCAGTGTAATTTATGAAGGAAGCAGGAACTGCCAAAAATTAGATATGCATGGGGTATTAGATACACCATGTATTATAAATAAAGGAGTGCCTCATACACATTCTGTTAAAATTGTAATGTAGTGGTACTCCTAGACTCTGTGCAAGTCCTGTCAAAAATTATAAGAAGGGTTATCCATACACCCTTGAAGGCACCAACTGCAGTACCTCATTCAAATATTGTGAAGAAAGAGTAGTTGTGTTACTCCTACACTCATAAAATCTCTGCACACATTGCAAAACCTACCAATAATTACAAGCACGGTCATCCATACACTCTTGAAGGAACCAACTGGAGTGGCTCATAAAAAATCAAGAAAGGGAAGTTCTGACACTTCTACACTCAAAAACCTTGTACAAATGCAAAGCAAGAAAAGAATTATAAGTAAGGTCATCCACAGACCCTAGAAGGCAAAAACTGAAGGGCCTCATTCAAATATTGACATTAAAAACACTTTATGTGCTGCTGTCACCTGGTGGTATGGAAAAGTAAGGGCTAATTCAGGCTTTGTTCATTTTAACCCCTTCATGACCCAGCCTATTTTGACCTTAAAGACCTTGCCGTTTTTTTCAATTCTGACCAGTGTCCCTTTATGAGGTAATAACTCAGGAACGCTTCAACGGATCCTAGCGGTTCTGAGATTGTTTTTTCGTGACATATTGGGCTTCATGTTAGTGGTAAATTTAGGTCAATAAATTCTGCGTTTATTTGTGATAAAAACGGAAATTTGGCGAAAATTTTGAAAATTTCGCAATTTTCACATTTTGAATTTTTATTCTGTTAAACCAGAGAGATATGTGACACAAAATAGTTAATAAATAACATTTCCCACATGTTTACTTTACATCAGCACAATTTTGGAAACAAAATTTTTTTTTGTTAGGAAGTTATAAGGGTTAAAATTTGACCAGCGATTTGTCATTTTTACAACGAAATTTACAAAACCATTTTTTTTAGGGACCACCTCACATTTGAAGTCAGTTTGAGGGGTCTATATGGCTGAAAATACCCAAAAGTGACACCATTCTAAAAACTGCACCCCTCAAGGTACTCAAAACCACATTCAAGAAGTTTATTAACCCTTCAGGTGCTTCACAGCAGCAGAAGCAACATGGAAGGAAAAAATGAACATTTAACTTTTTAGTCACAAAAATTATCTTTTAGCAACAATTTTTTTATTTTCCCAATGGTAAAAGGAGAAACTGAACCACGAAAGTTGTTGTCCAATTTGTCCTGAGTACGCTGATACCTCATATGTGCGGGTAAACCACTGTTTGGGCGCACGGCAGGGCTTGGAAGGGAAGGAGCGCCATTTGACTTTTTGAATCAAAAATTGGCTCCACTCTTTAGCGGACACCATGTCACGTTTGGAGAGCCCCCGTGTGCCTAAAAATTGGAGCTCCCCCACAAGTGACCCCATTTTGGAAACTAGACGCCCCAAGGAACTTATCTAGATGCATAGTGAGCACTTTGAACCCCCAGGTGCTTCACAAATTAATCCGTAAAAATGAAAAAGTACTTTTTTTTCAGAAAAAAATTCTTTTAGCCTCAATTTTTTCATTTTCACATGGGCAACAGGATAAAATGGATCCTAAAATGTGTTGGGCAATTTCTCCTGAGTACACCAATACCTCACATGTGGGGGTAAACCACTGTTTGGGCACATGGTAAGGCTCGGAAGGGAAGGAGCGCCATTTGACTTTTTGAATGAAAAATTATTTCCATCGTTAGCGGACACCATGTCGCGTTTGGAGAGCTCCTGTGTGCCTAAACATTGGCGCTCCCCCACAAGTGACCCCATTTTGGAAACTAGACCCCCCAAGGAACTTATTTAGATGCCTAGTGAGCACTTTAAACCCTCAGGTGCTTCACAAATTGATCTGTAAAAATGAAAAAGTACTTTTTTTTCACAAAAAAATTCTTTTCGCCTCAATTTTTTCATTTTCACATGGGCAGTAGGGTAAAATGGATCATAAAATTTGTTGGGCAATTTCTCCCGAGTACGTCGATACCTCATATGTGGGGGTAAACCACTGTTTGGGCACTCGGCAGGGCTCGGAAGGGAAGGCGCGCCATTTGACTTTTTGAATGGAAAATTAGCTCCAATTGTTAGCGGACACCATGTCGCGTTTGGAGAGCCCCTGTGTGCCTAAACATTGGAGCTCCCCCACAAGTAACCCCATTTTGGAAACTAGACCCCCCAAGGAACTTATCTAGATGCATATTGAGCACTTTAAACCCCCAGGTGCTTCACAGAAGTTTATAACGCAGAGCCATGAAAATAAAAAATAATTTTTCTTTCCTCAAAAATGATTTTTTAGCCTAGAATTTCCTATTTTGCCAAGGATAATAGGAGAAATTGGACCCCAAATATTGTTGTCCTGTTTGTCCTGAGTACGCAGATACCCAATATGTGGGGGTAAACCACTGTTTGGGCGCACGGCAGGGCTCGGAAGGGATGGCACGCCATTTGGCTTTTTAAATGGAAAATTAGCTCCAATCATTAGCGGACACCATGTCACGTTTGGAGAGCCCCTGTGTGCCTAAACATTGGAGATCCCCCAGAAATGACACCATTTTGGAAACTAGACCCCCAAAGGAACTAATCTAGATGTGTGGTGAGGACTTTGAACCCCCAAGTGCTTCACAGAAGTTTATAACGCAGAGCCATGAAAAAAAAAAAAAATTATTTTCTCAAAAATGATCTTTTAGCCTGCAATTTTTTATTTTCCCAAGGGTAACAGGAGAAATTTGACCCCAAAAGTTGTTGTCCAGTTTCTCCTGAGTACGCTGATACCCCATATGTGGGGGTAAATCACTGTTTGGGCACATGCCGGGGCTCGGAAGTGAAGTAGTGACGTTTTGAAATGCAGACTTTGATGGAATGCTCTGTGGGCGTCACGTTGCGTTTGCAGAGCCCCTGATGTGGCTTAACAGTAGAAACCCCCCACAAGTGACCCCATTTTGGAAACTAGACCCCCAAAGGAACTTATCAGGATGTGTGGTGAGCACTTTGAACCCCCAAGTGCTTCATAGAAGTTTATAATGCAGAGCCGTGAAAATAATAAATACGTTTTCTTTCCTCAAAAATAATTATTTAGCCCAGAATTTTTTATTTTCCCAAGGGTTACAGAAGAAACTGGACCCCAAAAGTTGTTGTCCAGTTTCTCCTGAGTACGCTGATACCCCATATGTGGGGGTAAACCACTGTTTGGGCACATGCCGAGGCTCGGAAGTGAAGTAGTGACGTTTTGAAATGCAGACTTTGATGGAATGCTCTGTGGGCGTCACGTTGCGTTTGCAGAGCCCCTGATGTGGCTTAACAGTAGAAACCCCCCACAAGTGACCGCATTTTGGAAACTAGACCCCGAAAGGAACTTATCTAGATGTGTGGTGAGCACTTTGAACCCCCAAGCGCTTCATAGAAGTTTATAATGCAGAGCCGTGAAAATAATAAATACGTTTTCTTTCCTCAAAAATAATTATTTAGCCCAGAATTTTTTAATTTTCCCAAGGGTAACAGGAGAAATTTGACCCCAATATTTGTTGTCCAGTTTCTCCTGAGTACGGTGATACCCCATATGTGGGGGTAAACTACTGTTTGGGCACATGCCGGGGCTTGGAATTGAAGTAGTGACGTTTTGAAATGCAGACTTTGATGGAATGCTCTGCGTGCGTCACGTTGCGTTTGCAGAGCCCCTGATGTGCCTAAACAGTAGAAACCCCCCACAAGTGACCCCATTTTGGAAACTAGACCCCGAAAGGAACTTATCTAGATGTGTGGTGAGCACTTTGAACCCCCAAGTGCTTCATAGAAGTTTATAATGCAGAGCCGTGAAAATAATAAATACGTTTTCTTTCCTCAAAAATAATTATTTAGCCCAGAATTTTTTATTTTCCCAAGGGTTACAGGAGAAATTGGACCCCAAACGTTGTTGTCCAGTTTCTCCTGAGTACGCTGATACCCCATGAGTGGGGGTAAACCACTGTTTGGGCACACGTCGGGGCTCAGAAGGGAAGTAGTGACTTTTGAAATGCAGACTTTGATGGAATGGTCTGCGGGTGTCACGTTGCGTTTGCAGAGCCCCTGGTGTGCCTAAACAGTAGAAACCCCCACAAGTGACCCCATTTTAGAAATTAGACCCCCCAAGGAACTTATCTAGATATGTGGTGAGCACTTTGAACCCCCAAGTGCTTCACAGACGTTTACAACACAGAGCCGTGAAAATAAAAAATCATTTTTCTTTCCTCAAAAATTATGTTTTAGCAAGCATTTTTTTTGATTCACAAGGGTAACAGGAGAAATTGGACCCCAGTAATTGTTGTGCAGTTTGTCCTGAGTATGCTGGTACCCCATATGTGGGGGTAAACCACTGTTTGGGCACACGTCAGGGCTCGGAAGTGAGGAAGCACCATTTGACTTTTTGAATACGAGATTGGCTGGAATCAATGGTGGCGCCATGTTGCGTTTGGAGACCCCTGATGTGCCTAAACAGTGGTAACCCCTCAATTCTACCTCCAACACTAACCCCAACACACCCCTAACCCTAATCCCAACTGTAGCCATAACCCTAAACACAACCCTAACCGCAACACACCCCTAACCACAACCCTAACCCCAACACACCCCTAACCATAACCACAACCCTAATTCCAACCCTAACCCTAAGGCTATGTGCCCACGTTGCGGATTCGTGTGAGATATTTTCGCACCATTTTTGAAAAATCCGCGGGTAAAAGGCACTGCGTTTTACCTGCGGATTTTCCGCGGATTTCCAGTGTTTTTTGTCCGGATTTCACCTGCGGATTCCTATTGAGGAACAGGTGTAAAACGCTGCGGAATCTGCACAAAGAATTGACATGCTGCGGAAAATACAACGCAGCGTTTCCGCGCGGTATTTTCCGCACCATGGGCACAGCGGATTTGGTTTTTCATATGTTTACATGGTACTGTAAACCTGATTGAACACTGCTGCGGATCCGCAGCCAAATCCGCACCGTGTGCACATAGCCTAATTCTAAAGGTATGTGCACACGCTGCGGAAAACGCTGCGGATCCGCAGCAGTTTCCCATGAGTTTACAGTTCAATGTAAACCTACGGGAAACAAAAATCGCTGTGCCCATGCTGCGGAAAAACTGCACGGAAACGCAGCGGTTTACATTCCGCAGCATGTCACTTCTTTATGCGGATTCCGCAGCGGTTTTACAACTGCTCCAATAGAAAATCGCAGTTGTAAAACCGCAGTGAAATGCGCAGAAAAACCGCGGTAAATCCGCCATAAATCCGCAGCGGTTTAGCACTGCGGATTTATCAAATCCGCAGCGGAAAAATCCGCAGAGGACCAGAATACGTGTGCACATACCGAAACCCTAACCCTAGCCCTAACCCTAACCCTACCCCTAACCCTAACCCTAACCCTACCCCTACCCCTAGCCCTAACCCTAACCCTAACCCTACCCCTAACCCTACCCCTAACCCTAACCCTAACCCTAACCCTATTCTAACATTAGTGGAAAAAAAAAATTTCTTTATTTTTTTATTGTCCCTACCTATGGGGGTGACAAAGGGGGGGGGTCATTTATTATTTTTTTTATTTTGATCACTGAGATATAATCTATCTCAGTGATCAAAATGCACTTTGGAACGAATCTGCCGGCCGGCAGATTCGGCGGGCGCACTGCGCATGCGCCCGCCATTTTGGAAGATGGCGGCGCCCAGGGAGAAGACGGACGGGACCCCGGCTGGATCGGTAAGTATGATGGGGTGGGGGGGGACCACGGGGGGGGGGGGGATCGGAGCACGGGGGGGGATCGGAGCACGGGGGGGGGAATCGGAGTGCGGGAGGGGTGGAACGGAGCACGGGGGGCGTGGAACGGAGCACGGGGGGGCTGGAATGGAGCACGGGGGGGTGGAACGGGGCACCGGGGGGGGTGGATCGGAGTGCAGGGGGGGTGATTGGAGCACGGGGGGGTGATTGGAGCACGGGGGGAGCGGACAAGAGCACGGGGGGGAGCGGAGCACTGGACGGAGGGGAGCCGGAGCAGTGTACCGGCCAGATCGGAGGGCTGGGGGGGCGATCGGTGGGGTGGTGTGGGGGCACACTAGTATTTCCAGCCATGGCCGATGATATTTCAGCATCGGCCATGGCTGGATTGTAATATTTCACCCGTTATAATGGGTGAAATATTACAAATCGCTCTGATTGGCAGTTTCACTTTCAACAGCCAATCAGAGCGATCGTAGCCACGAGGGGGTGAAGCCACCCCCCCTGGGCTAAACTACCACTCCCCCTGTCCCTGCAGATCGGGTGATATGGGAGTTAACCCTTTCACCCGATCTGCAGGGACGCGATCTTTCCATGACGCCGCATAGGCGTCATGGGTCGGAATGGCACCGACTTTCATGACGCCTACGTGGCGTCATGGGTCGGGAAGGGGTTAAAGGGAACCTGTCACCCCGGTTTTTCAGTACGAGATAAAAATACTGTTAAATAAGGCCTGAGCTGTGCGTTACTATAGTGTATTTTGTGTGCCCTGATTCCACCCTTAAGCTGCCGAAATAACTTACCAAAGTCGCCGTTTTCGCCTGTCAATCAGGCTGGTCAGGTCAGATGGGCGTGGCGACATCGCTGGTTCTTCCCCCAGATCTTGCATATATTTCCGTTGGTGGCGTAGTGGTTTGCGCATGCCCATCTTCTGAATCCACTGGGCAGGAGAAGAAAAAACGCGCGATCGGCGCTATTTCCCTGGTGATCTGTGGGGGCGGCCATCTTCCTGAGGCCGCGCGTGCGCATATGGAGTCCTCTGCTGCCCGGGGCTTCAGGAAAATGGCCGCGGGATGCCGCGCGTGCGCAGATGGAGATCGCGGCGGCCATTTTCCTGAAGTTGAGATGCGAACACGTGCTGGTGCAAGGCGGGGATGCCACAACTGGAGAAATAGTAGTGGTAGGAGACCAAGTAATGAGGGACCAAATTTGTACACCTGAAGCAGCACACTTTTTTTTTCAAACCAACAAAATTTCATGCAAACCTGTAATGCCTGCTGCAGTGCAGTAGCACACAACCTCCACCAGGGGGTGTGAGTGAAGGAAAATAGGTGCACTCACAGAGAAACCACAGAGCAGCAGGCAGGAGCCACTAGGTGGTGGAAGAGTAGTCAGAAAAGCCGGGTCAGCAACAGAGACGAAATGGAGGACCAGAGGTCACAGCAATGCACGTGGTCAGAAACAATCCTAAGAAGTCAGAGCCAGTCAAGAGCAGGAAAGCCAGAGACGGAAGACAAAAGAACAGGTCAGGAGGCAAGCCAAGTCAAATACCAAGAGGTCACAACACAGAGAGTGAGTACTATGACGAGCAAAGTCACAGGGTAAACAGGAACGGGACCCAGGTAAACGGGCAGAGGACAAATCAGGGTATAATGGGATCAGCTGCTCAAGCCAGAGACTGGAACTATAACTGAAACTGCTTGCAGGTAACAGCGGACTGAAATAGCCAGACAGATGTCAAAACGAGGTCAGGAAGATTAACCTCTGCATGACCATCCAGGGGAAAGAATAATCAGAAACAAACCCCAGACTGGATCATGACAGTACCCTCCTCTCAATGGGGGGCAATTGGACCCCCAGGTTTCCCCAGATACATGCATGAGCATGAAAGGCCCAGACCAACCAATCTGCATGGACCAAGTGCCAGTACCCAAGTCCGGTTCTCTGGACCATAACCCTTCCAATGGACCAGACACTGAAGTGAACAGTGGTGCATCTGAAAATCCACAATCCCTTCCACCTCATACTCGGTCTGATCATCCACCAAAACAGGAGGTGGATGAGATGGAGAGTCCCCTGAGGGAGGCACCCAAGGTTTCAAAAGAACCTTATGGAACACATTGGGGATCCGCAGCAACGGGGGCAAGCGCAGACGAAAGGTAACAGATTTAACTACCTCCAAAATTTCATAAGATCCAATAAACTTGGGGCCCAACTTAGCCGAAAGAATCCTCAAACCTTATATTCTTTGTGGATAACAATACCTTATCCCCCACCTGAAATTCGGGCCCATCGACCGTTGTTTATCACCAAAAAATGTATACTTGCCATGAGCCTACCCAATGTTCCTTTGGACCACTCCCCAGACCTCCCCCAACCGATGAATGGCAACTTCAGCTCCTGGACACCCCAAATCCAACCGCGAAAATTCACCAAATTTGCAAAAGAACGGGGAAGTACCAGTGGACTGATTAATACAATTATTAAATGCGAATTCTGCCAATGGTAATGAAGAGCACCAATCATCCTGATGAGACGTGGCAAGGCACCTCAAAATCTGCTCCAAAGACTGATTGGTCCTGTCAGTCTGACCGTTGGTCTCCAGATGATAGGCTGAAGAAAAGGTCACACTGATACCCAGCCTTTTACAAAAAGTCCTCCAGAATTTAGACATAAATTTCACCCCTCTATCAGAGACAACATTCACTGGCACACCATTTAATCGCACATGCTCAATGAGAAGTTTCAACAAAGTTTCCGCATTAGACAGCCCCGTCAATGGTACAAAATGCGCTTGTTTGCTGAACCTATCTACCACCACCCAAACCACAGTTTTGCCATTAGAAGGAGGAAGATCTGTGATAAAATCCATGGACAGATGGGTCCAAGGTTTATCTGGAATTGGCAATGGCACCAATTCCTCGGCCGGCCAGTTATGGGAGGTTTTTGTGCGGGCACATGTCTCACAGGAGGATACAAATACAATGACATGAGAAGCCAATGAAGACCACCAAAACAGCCTAGCGATGGCTTTGCACGTGGCTGAGATTCCTGGATGCCCACTAAAAGCCGAGTCATGGAATTCCCAGAGCACCCTTAACCAATACTGGACAGGCGCAAAAAAATTATTATCTGGCGTGGATGGAGGAGCAATTGACTGGGACTTCTGAATTTCCCACTCTAACGCCGAGGAAACTAAAGCCACAATCACCCTGTGCAGAAGAATGGAGGAAGAAAGCTCAGGAGGAGATATTGGATCAAAGCTGCGAGATAAGGCATCAGCCTTCACATTCTTGGACCCCGGCAAAAAAGTGATGGAAAACTGACATAGAGAAAAAAAAGTGACCACCTAGCCTGCCTTGGGGTTAAATGTTTGGCAGACTCAATGTAAGACAGGTTTTTTGGTCCGTGATGACTGTGATTCGATGGACAGTCCCCTCCAAAAAAATTTTCCATTCTTCAAAAGCCAATTTAATGGCTAGTAACTCTCAGTTACCCATACCATAATTCCTTTCAGCAGAGGAAAACGTTTTAGAAAAGAAGGCACAGGGTCTTAAATTGGTTAATGTGGTGGGCCTCTGGGACAACACTGTCCCCACTCCCACCTCCAAGGCATCCACCTCCATGATAAATGGCTCAGACATATCAGGTTGAATCAGTTCAGGGGCAGACATAAAACATTCTTTTAAAGAAGAAAATGCCATTAAAGCTGGAGCAGACCAGTTTTGATCTCAACCCCATTGCGAGTTAAATCAGTGAGGGTTTTAACCATCTGTGAAAACCCCTTGATGAATTTTCTATAGTAATTGTAAAACCCCAAAATCTCTGAAGACTCTTGAGATCTTTGGGTTGCACCCAATCAACAATAGCTTGTACCTTTCTAGTGTCTAGTGTAATGTGAAACACCTCAGCAGACAAAATAAACCCCAGAAAGGACAATTCTTGCACAAAAAATGAACACTTCTCCAGTTTAGCAGAGAGAGTTCTCCCTGAGCCTCTGGAGGACAGCACAGAGATGACCCATATGTTTCATTTTATCAGCAGAATATAAAAGGATGTCACCCAGATACACCACCATGAAGCACCCAATGAAATCGGAAAAAACATGATTAATGAAATTCTGAAATACTGCTGGCATGTTAGTCACGTTAGTCACGTTAGTCAGCGAAAGGGCATAACCAGGTTCTCAAACAAACCCTCAGAGGTGAGGAAAGCCGTTTTCCACTCATCCCCCTCCCACATGTGGATGAGATTATATGCTCCCCTGAGGTCCAATTTAGAGAACCATTTGGCCACAGAAAATTGATTGTACAAATCAGGAGTAAGTGGGAGTGGGTAAGTATTCAATTCTTGAAAATCAAGGCTTGGGCATAAACCACCATCTTTTTTCTTCACAAAAAAGAATCCCGCCGCCACAGGAGAAACAGAGGGGTGAATGTGCCCTTTATGAAGACTTTCAGAGATATACTCCTTCATAGCCACCCACTCAGGGCTGGAGAGATTGTATAAATGGGCTTTGGGCAGCTAGACACCAGGGAGGGCGGTGTGGTTGTAGAACCTCAGCCTCCTTTTCGGAGAATACATACTCAATATCTTCCAGGTACTCCGGAATACCCTCCAGACTGACTGATGACACATACACATTAACAAGGCAACCTGTAGAACAATTAGGACCCCAATTAACAATGCCTCGAGATTCCCAATCAATGATCGGGTTATGTAACAGTAACCAAGGAAACTCCAACACCAGTCCCGCAGATAGATTGTCCATAATTAAACATGTAATAGTTCTTGATGACAGGATCCCACCTTAAGGATAAACTCCTCGGAGATAAACTTAACAACATTCTTAGTGAGGTGTGTTTTATCAATGGCCACGATATTAATGGGAGTTTCCAACCTGACTGTCTCTAACTTAGATTTAGCCACCAAATCAGAGTCAATCAAGTTCAAAGATGACCCACAATCCACAAACACTGAAGTGGAGGTGCAACTATTCTTGGCACAAAGTTCTACTTCCAACAGTAGTTTAAGAGATGAGGAATAAGGTACTTGAGAGTCTGGGCAACCTCCTCGACAGTTACCCAGACTTAGACGTTTCCCAGCACCTTGGGAGTAGGACAGAAGGGAGTCCTTTTCCACTGTTCCGGACCACCACAGCAGAAGCAGAGTCTCCCATCACATTGTCGTCTCCTCTCCCTTTCCTTGACAGTGGTGACCCCCACCTCCATGGGTTCAGACTGAAACGTAGCATCAGGGTTACTCAGAAGCAAAGGACCTTCTTGCTCCATGACACTCCCTCCCTTTGTCTTCGATCCATCTGGATGGCCTGAGTCATAGCCCCCTCCAAAGTACTAGGTGTGGATGGAGAGCCAGAGCGTCCTTCAAATGGTCAGACAGTCCCCTCCAGTACTGGCACCTGAGTGCAGAGTCATTCCATGAGACCTCTGGGGACTAACGTCTAAACTCCGAGCAATACCACTCGGCTGATAGCTTTCCTTGAGTAAGACCCATGATAGTATCCTCTGCCTCCCTGACACTGTCTGGTTCGTCATAGATAAGAGCTAGGGCCTCAAAAAAATCTATCCACTGACATCCGTTCCGGGGCTGTAGGAGACAATGAGAAAACCCAAGATTGGGGACCTTCCCTGAGGAAATAATTTTTCCCTCCCGCTGACTCTCATCCCCAGAAGATCAAAGTCTCAGTGAAAACAACAATTTGTAACCCTCCCTGAACGTCCAAAACTTATCCTTTTCACCAGCAAAGGTGTCACGGAGCTTTACCGAGGGTTCAGGAGAGTGCAAAGCGACATCTACAGAATCGGCAGGCCTGCTTACAACATGGGGGGCGGTGGTACCCTGCACCGTCTTAACCGTCTCTGTCAACTCTTTCTGTAATTGAGTATGGGACGTGGCCAGGGCTCTATGTTCCACCTACAATTCCCGCATCATCTGCGTCAAACTGGACACCTGGTCAGCCAGATTGCGCAGCGGATCCATGAATAAACCCTTTTAAATATATGGTCAGTTATAATGTAATGACTGCTGCAGCGCAGTAGCACAAAACCTCCACCAGGGGATGTGGGTGAAGGAAAATATGCACATTCACAGAGAAACCACAGAGCAGCAGGCAGGAGCCACTAGGAAAAGCTGAGTCAGCAACAGAGAGGGAGCGAAGTACCAGAGGTCACAGCAATAACCTGGTCAGAAACAAGCCTAGGAAGTCAGAGCCGGTCTGGAGCAGGAAAGCCAGAGACAGAAGGCAAAAGAACAGATCAGGGGGCAAGCCGAGTCAAATACCAAGAGGTCACAACACAGAGAGCGAGCACTATGACGAGCGAAGTCACAGGGGAATCAGGAACAGGACCTAGATAAATGGGCAGAGGACAAATCAGGGTATAACAGGGTCAGCTGCTCAAGCAAGAGACTGGAACTATAACTGACACTGCTTGTATGTAACAGCGGACTGAAATAGCCAGACAGATACCAAAACGAGGTCGGGAAGATTAACCCCCGCATGACCATCCCGGGGAAAGAATAATCAGAAACAAACCCTTGACTGGATCATGACAAAACCAAGTTCTAGAGTATATATTACAATAGTCAATTTTTGAACAACTGAATTTCTACACCTATAGCAGGCCAATTTTTGGTTTCATTTCAAACCAACGAAATTTCAAACAAACCAAGTTCTACAGTTTATATGACAACTAACCCACCTTTTTCCTCCATTATTTTACATTTCTTAACTACAGTTTGCAAGAAATGAAACATATATCACTGAAAAGATTGCTAAGTAAAAGAAAACTGTGTGAAAAAAATATCTTTGTTGCAAAAAATAAATAAATAAAAATCTTGATGGTAATAGTCAATTTTTGAATAGAGTTGAGCGACCTTGACCTTTTTAGAGTCGAGCCGGGTTTCGCGAAACCCGACTATCTCAAAAGTCGGGTCGAGTGAAATCGGCCGATTATGGCAAAAAGTCGGGATCGACCGAAACACGAAACCCAATGCAAGTCAATGGGGCAGCATAGTCGGCAGTGAGTGGGGGCCAGGAAAACACCTAGAGTGCCCATTTTAATGTCAAAACCATCCATTCTTCTTAATGAAGCTTGTCAAGCGTAATTTACCTTATAATAATTGGAAGGCATTTGAAATTGGGGGTCATTTGGCTAAAGTTGTGTGGGGTAGGGCTAGTTCAAGTAATTAGTGGGCCCAGGAAATCTGGACCACGTCACGGCAGTGGAGCAGGGAGAGGTAAGTATTTCAACTTTGCAAGTGCTGTGATCCTGAGCAAGCAGGGGGGGCCCACTTGTTGGCATTGGCACTGGCACAGGGCCCCTCAAAGTACAGCGGTGTGTTTGCACGGCGGGGGCGCCTCCCACCGGCAGCAACACTTTTGCGTACTATGAGAGGCCCTGTGCCAGTGACGTCGCCAACTAGTATTCCTCCCCCCACCTGATGAAGGAACCTGCACTTTCATCTGCACCTTCCTCTTTGTCCCCGTGTAAGGTGGTATGGTATGCGGGAAGAGCAACCTGACTTTCAGCAGGGTCACAATGTTGTTGTGTAGCATGCACGGGGAATGTTGCGTTATGGGTCAATGTACCAGCAGACTCATCTATCACTGGCTGGGCAATGGGCACGATGAAGTGGAAACACAGATATAGGCCCAAAGAATAAAGTGGGCTAAATGCAGTTCAAAATTGGTAACACAGGAATAACCAGGGGGCATTGCAGTGGAGGACAACTGGAATGAGAGGCTGACACAGAGAGTAGGGCCAAATCAGTAAGTAGTCGAAATGCAGTTCAAAATTGGCAACCGTAGTAAACAGGCGGCACAGCTTTGTTCAGTGGAGGAGAACAGCAAGGAGTGGCAGACACCGATAGTAGGCCCCAACCCAACTAGTAGGCCAAATGCAGTCTAACATTAACAACTACTTAACGAGAGCCTGAAAATGGAATTTCAGGACAGGAGACCAGGAGAACAGCAAGGAGTGGCAGACACCGATAGTAGGTCCCAAACCAACTAGTACGCCAAATGCAGTTGTTCCATTTAACCACAATTTCATGAGAGCCTGAAGATAGAAGCTCAGGAAAGGCAACCTGGGGAACACCTTGGAGTGTAACACACCATCTCTCTCCACCCCATACCCATTTTGTAGGCCTAATGCAGTGTACTTTTCTACAACTACTAAACGAGAGTCGGAAGACCGAAGCAATGGCAAGGAAACCTGGGGAACACCTTGGAGTGTAACACACCATCTCTCTCCACCCCATACCCAATTTGTAGGCCTAATGCAGTGTAGTTTCCAAGAACTACTAAACGAGAGCCGGAAGATCGAAGCTCAGGAAAGGCAACCTGGGGAACACCTTGGAGTGTAACACACCCTCTCTCTACACCCCATACCCAATTTGAAGGCCTAATGCAGTGTAGTTTCCAAGAACTACTAAACGAGAGCCGGAAGATCGAAGCTCAGGAAAGGCAACCTGGGGAACACCTTGGAGTGTAACACACCCTCTCTCTACACCCCATACCCAATTTGAAGGCCTAATGCAGTGTAGTTTCCAAGAACTACTAAACGAGAGCCGGAAGATCGAAGCTCAGGAAAGACAACCTGGGGAACACCTTGAAGTGTAACACAACGTCTCTCTACACCACGGAAGGGCTGATTCTTAGGAAGGAAGGCTGTTGGAAATAAGCATTGCGCGTCCGAGGGTGATTATATTCTTATTAGGTATATACTCACCCTCGGACGCGCCCTGCTTCTTTATTTGGAATGAATGTTTATTTGCAATGTGGTGTTGACTTTCTCTATTATTTTGGTAATTAATGATTTTATTATTTTCATTGTTTTGCATCTTCTCGGCAATAATATAAAGAAGACGCGACAGGACAACACTCGGTGGATGCCATATCTGTGTTTTCAATTTAAAAAACCTTTCAGTTAAATACTTGCAGGATAAAGTAATTGTAGCTGGTGGCCATTTTTAGTACTGTACCAGATTTTAGTTGTGTGTTTGTTTTTAATGTTAAAATGTCTGCATTTGATATCTCACCAGTATTTTCTTTTTTATAAGCAAAATACTTTTTTTTTTATTTTATGATGTTGGTTCAAGGGGTACACGGGCAGCAGTAGACAGGTCAGTGGAGGCCTAGTGGAAGGAGGGACCGCAGACAGGCTTCGAAGCCCTAACATAATAAATTGGGCTGCCTGTAGGCAGTTTAAAATTGGTTCCAGGGGAACACGGGCAGCAGTAGACAGGTCAGTGGAGGCCTAGTGGAAGGAGGGACTGCAGACAGGCTTCGAAGCCCTAACATAATAAATTGGGCTGCCTGTAGGCAATTTAAAATTGGTTCCAGGGGAACACGGGCAGCAGTAGACAGGTAAGTGGAGGCCTAGTGGAAGGAGGGACCGCAGACACGCTTCGAAGGCCTAACATAATAAAATGGGCTGGCTGTAGGCAATTTAAAATTGGTTCCAGGGGAACACGGGCAGCAGTAGACAGGTCAGTGGAGGCCTAGTGGAAGGAGGGACCGCAGACAGGCTTCGAAGGCCTAACATAATAAAATGGGCTGGCTGTAGGCAATTTAAAATTGGTTCCAGGGGAACACGGGCAGCAGTAGACAGGTAAGTGGAGGCCTAGTGGAAGGAGGGACCGCAGACAGGCTTCGAAGGCCTAACATAATAAATTGGGCTGCCTGTAGGCAATTTAAAATTGGTTCCAGGGGAACACGGGCAGCAGTAGACAGGTAAGTGGAGGCCTAGTGGAAGGAGGGACCGCAGACAGGCTTCGAAGGCCTAACGTAATAAAATGGGCTGGCTGTAGGCAATTTACAATTGGTTCCATGGGAACACGGGCAGCAGTAGACAGGTCAGTGGAGGCCTAGTGGAAGGAGTGACGGCAGACAGGCATCAAAGGCCTAACATCATAACATTGGGCTGTTGGCAATTTAAAATTGGTTCCAGGGGTACACAGGCAACAGTGGTCTGGTCAGTGGAAGTCTAGTGGAAGGAGTGACGGCAGACAGGCATCAAAGGCCTAACATAATAACATTTGGCTGTTGGCAATTTAAAATTGGTTCCAGGGGTACACGGGCAACAGTGGTCTGGTCAGTGGAAGTCTAGTGGAAGGAGTGACGGCAGACAGGCTAAGAAGGCCTAACATAACAAAATTGGGCTGGCTGTAGGCAAGTTTAAATTGGTTCCAGGGGAGCACGGCCAGCAGTGGCCTGGTCAGTGTAGTAGTTGTAGAAAGAACGGACCGCAGACAGGCTTCGAAGGCCTAACATAACAAAAATGTCAAAACAATGGTATTGTCAGTGCCAGGCATTGAAGGATGTCAGCGCATAGACTAAACATTGGTGAAGCTGTGAGAGATAATTTTGCTAGTGGTAGAGCACTGTTTGAGCTGGGGGGGGGAACTGTCTTGTGGCCGGCGGTACAGGCCCAGGGCCCCTCATATTACAATGGTGTGTCTGACGTTGGGTGCGCACCACCACCGCCAGAGACACTTTATTGTACTATGAGGGACCCAGTGGCAGTGCCGTCGACCAAAAGCGGGCACACCCACCTCTTCAGACAAACAGCACTCTCACGGGTGCTGGCGCAAAGTGGCGATACCACGGCCCCGTGTGGGGAGTTTGGCCATTTTGTTAGGAGTAAACATGTCGTATGCTGGACAATCAGGTGCAGAAAATTACGAGATTGGAAAAGTCATTCAGAAGAGTCCACAGGCAAGACCTTTTCATAGGAAAGTTAGGTGTCAGCCGGGCAAGGTGGGGCAAAAGATTTCGAAATCCAGTTGTGGTTCATTTTAATGAAGGTTAGATCATCTACATTTTGGGTAGCCAGACGAGTCCTTTTTTCAGTTAGTATTGAACCTGCAGCACTGAATACTCTTTCTGATAGGACACTAGCTGCCGGGCAAGCAAGCTCCTGCAATGCATATTCTGCCAATTCTGGCCAGGTGTCTAATTTGGATGCCCAGTAATCAAATGGGAATGACGGTTGAGGGAGAACGTCGATAAGGGATGAAAAATAGTTAGTAACCATACTGGACAAATGTTGTCTCCTGTCACTTTGAATTGATGCTGCAGTACCTGTCCTGTCTGCGGTCATAGCAAAATCACTCCACAACCTGGTCAGAAAACCCCTCTGGCCAACGCCACTTCTGATTTCTGCCCCTCTAACACCTCTGGTCTGCTGGTCCCTGGAGCTCGTGTGAGAACGATCACGGGCGCTGTGTGCAGGGAATGCCAGAAGCAAACGGTCAACAAGAGTTGATTGTTTTGTTGCTAATATTAGTTCCAAGTTCTCATGTGGCATAATATTTTGCAATTTGCCTTTATAGCGAGGATCAAGGAGGCAGGCCAACCAGTAATCGTCATCGTTCATCATTTTTGTAATGCGTGTGTCCCTTTTGAGGATACGCAAGGCATAATCCGCCATGTGGGCCAAAGTTCCAGTTGTCAAATCTGCGGTTGTGCTTGGTTGAGGGGCAGTTGCAGGCAAATCTACGTCACTTGTGTCCCTCAAAAAACCAGAACCCGCCCTTGCCACGCCACCAATTTCCAATGACCCCGGGAAAGCTTCCTCATTAAAAATATACTCATCCCCATCATCCTCCTCATCCTCCACCTCCTCTTCGCCCGCTACCTCGTCCTGTACACTGCCCTGACCAGACAATGGCTGACTGTCATCAAGGCTTTCCTCTTCCTCTGGTGCAGACGCCTGATCCTTTATGTGCGTCAAACTTTGCATCAGCAGACACATTAGGGGGATGCTCATGCTTATTATGGCGTTGTCTGCACTAACCAGCCGTGTGCATTCCTCAAAACACTGAAGGACTTGACACATGTCTTGAATCTTCGACCACTGCACACCTGACAACTCCATGTCTGCCATCCTACTGCCTGCCCGTGTATGTGTATCCTCCCACAAAAACATAACAGCCCGCCTCTGTTCGCACAGTCTCTGAAGCATGTGCAGTGTTGAGTTCCACCTTGTAACAACGTCTATGATTAGGCGATGCTGGGGAAGGTTCAAAGAACGCTGATAGGTCTGCATACGGCTGGAGTGTACAGGCGAACGGCGGATATGTGCGCAAAGTCCACGCACTTTGAGGAGCAGGTCGGATAACCCCGGATAACTTTTCAGGAAGCACTGCACCACCAGGTTTAAGGTGTGAGCCAGGCAAGGAATGTGTTTCAGTTGGGAAAGGGAGATGGCAGCCATGAAATTCCTTCCGTTATCACTCACTACCTTGCCTGCCTCAAGATCTACAGTGCCCAGCCACGACTGCGTTTCTTGCTGCAAGAACTCGGACAGAACTTCCGCGGTGTGTCTGTTGTCGCCCAAAAAGTTCATAGCCAATACAGCCTGCTGACGTTTGCCAGTAGCTGCCCCATAATGGGGGACCTGGTGTGCAACAGTGGCAGCTGCGGATGGAGTGGTTGTGCGACTGCGGTCTGTGGACGAGCTCTCGCTTCTGCAGGAGGACGAGGAGGAGGAGGAGGAGGAGGGGGTGCGAACGGCTACAGCCAACTGTTTCCTAGACCGTGGGCTAGGCAGAACTGTCCCAAACTTGCTGTCCCCTGTGGACCCTGAATCCACCACATTTACCCAGTGTGCCGTGATGGACACGTAACGTCCCTGGCCATGCCTACTGGTCCATGCATCTGTTGTCAGGTGCACCTTTGTGCTCACAGATTGCCTGAGTGCATGGACGATGCGCTCTTTAACATGCTGGTGGAGGGCTGGGATGGCTTTTCTGGAAAAAAAGTGTCGACTGGGTAGCTCGTAGCGTGGTACAGCGTAGTCCATCAGGTCTTTGAAAGCTTCGCTTTCAACTAACCGGTAGGGCATCATCTCTAACGAGATTAGTCTAGCTATGTGGGCGTTCAAACCCTGTGTACGCGGATGCGAGGCTAAGTACTTCCTTTTTCTAACCATAGTCTCATGTAGGGTGAGCTGGACTGGAGAGCTGGAGATCATGGAACTAGCGGGGGTGCCGGTGGACATGGCAGACTGAGAGACGGTGGGAGATGGTATTGTTGCCGCCGGTGCCCTAGATGCAGTGTTTCCTACTACGAAACTGGAGATTCCCTGACCCTGACTGCTTTGGCCTGGCAAAGAAACCTGCACAGATACTGCAGGTGGTGCAGAAAATGGTGGCCCTACACTGCCGGAAGGGATGTTGCGTTGATGAGTAGCTTCATTGGCCAAGGGTGCTACAACCTTAAGGGACGTTTGGTAGTTAGTCCAAGCTTGCAAATGCATGGTGGTTAAATGTCTATGCATGCAACTTGTATTGAGACTTTTCAGATTCTGCCCTCTGCTTAAGGTAGTTGAACATTTTTGACAGATTACTTTGTGCTGATCAATTGGATGTTGTTTAAAAAAAATGCCAGACTGCACTCTTTCTAGCATCGGATACCTTTTCAGGCATTGCAGACTGAGCTTTAACCGGATGGCCACGCTGTCCTCCAACAGGTTTTGACTTTGCCACGCGTTTTGGCCAAGATACGGGCCCGGCAGATGGAACCTGTTGCGATGTTGATGCCTGCTGCGGCCCCTCCTCCTCTGCTTCAGAACTGCTGCCGCCTGCACCCTGTTCCCCCAATGGCTGCCAATCGGGGTCAAGAACTGGGTCATCTATAACCTCTTCTTGTAGCTCGTGTGCAACTTCGTCTGTGTCACCGTGTCGGTCGGTGGTATAGCGTTCGTGATGGGGCAACATAGTCTCATCAGGGTCTGATTCTTGATCAGCACCCTGCGAGGGCAATGTTGTGGTCTGAGTCAAAGGACCAGCATAGTAGTCTGGCTGTGGCTGTGCATCAGTGCACTCCATGTCAGATTCAACTTGTAATGGGCATGGACTGTTAACTGCTTCACTTTCTAAGCCAGGGACGGTATGTGTAAAGAGTTCCATGGAGTAACCCGTTGTGTCGCCTGCTGCATTCTTCTCTGTTGTTGTTTTTGCTGAAGAGGACAAGGAAGCGACTTGTCCCTGACCGTGAACATCCACTAACGACGCGCTGCTTTTACTTTTACCAGTTTCACGAGAGGAGGCAAAAGAGCTAGAGGCTGAGTCAGCAAGATAAGCCAAAACTTGCTCTTGATGCTCCGGCTTTAAAAGCGGTTTTCCTACTCCCAGAAAAGGGAGGGTTCGAGGCCTTGTGTAGCCAGACGACGAACCTGGCTCCACAGCTCCAGACTTAGGTGCAATATTTTTTTTCCCACGACCACCTGATGCTCCACCACTACCACTACCCTCATTACCAGCTGACAATGAACGCCCCCGGCCACGACCTCTTCCACCAGACTTCCTCATTGTTTTAAAAACGTTACCAAACGAACGGTATTTGTTGCTGTCACACAACTTACACGGTGAGCTATAACTTCAGTATGATTTAGCTACCCCTTTACAGGTGGGTGAGACCACAACGAAAATCAGCCACAATGTTACACACTCTGTTGTTGTTGGCAACAAATGAGATGGCACACACGCAGGACTGTCACTGAAGCGCAAATGTAAATATTTATCTCCCACTGATTTGTGTTTGTTTTTTTTAAAAGGGAGACTTCAGAAAAAAAAAAAATTAAAAAAAAATTATTTTTTACAGAAGAATTTATAAAACAAATAAAATGAAATGATTGTTTCAGGGAGAATTTAGGAAAAAAAAAAAAAAAAAGGCTTTGTAGGGCCCACTGAGTGAGAGAGGACGCACACAGGAGTCAGGAGTGGCACACAAGCCCAGAGGCCAATATTAATCTCCCACCGATTGATTTAGTTATTTTTTTTGGTAGATTTTGGAACCCAAATCAAGCAAAAAAATTAATAGGCTTTCTATGGCCCACAATTGGGGAGAGAGAGAGAGATGGCACACCCAGGAGTCAAGACTGGCACACAAGCAGAAGGGGCAATATGAATCTCCCACAGATTTTTTTTTTTTTTTTTTCAGGGAGACTTGAGAGAAAAAAAAATACAAAAAAAATGATTTTTTTCAGGAATAATTTAGAAACCAAAGAAAATAAAATGATTGTTTCAGGGAGAATTTAGAAAACAAATAAAACAAAAAATAGGCTTTCTAGGGCCCACTGAGTGACAGATGACGCACACAGGAGTCAGGAGTGGCACACAAGCCCAGAGGCCAATATTAATCTCCCACTGATTGATTTAGTTATTTTTTTTGGTAGATTTTGGAACCCAAATCAAGCAAAAAAATTAATAGGCTTTCTATGGCCCACAATTGGGGAGAGAGAGAGAGATGGCACACCCAGGAGTCAAGACTGGCACACAAGCAGAAGGGGCAATATGAATCTCCCACAGATTTTTTTTTTTTTTTTCAGGGAGACTTGAGAGAAAAAAAAATACAAAAAAAATGATTTTTTTCAGGAATAATTTAGAAACCAAAGAAAATAAAATGATTGTTTCAGGGAGAATTTAGAAAACAAATAAAACAAAAAATAGGCTTTCTAGGGCCCACTGAGTGACAGATGACGCACACAGGAGTCAGGAGTGGCACACAAGCCCAGAGGCCAATATTAATCTCCCACTGATTGATTTAGTGATTTTTTTTGGTAGATTTTGGAACCCAAATCAAGCAAAAAAATTAATAGGCTTTCTATGGCCCACAATTGGGGAGAGAGAGAGAGATGGCACACCCAGGAGTCAAGACTGGCACACAAGCAGAAGGGGCAATATGAATCTCCCACAGATTTTTTTTTTTTTTTCAGGGAGATTTGAAAGAAAAAAAAATACAAAAAAAATGATTTTTTTCAGGAATAATTTAGAAACCAAAGAAAATAAAATGATTGTTTCAGGGAGAATTTAGAAAACAAATAAAACAAAAAATAGGCTTTCTAGGGCCCACTGAGTGACAGATGACGCACACAGGAGTCAGGAGTGGCACACAAGCCCAGAGGCCAATATTAATCTCCCACTGATTGATTTAGTTATTTTTTTTGGTAGATTTTGGAACCCAAATCAAGCAAAAAAATTAATAGGCTTTCTATGGCCCACAATTGGGGAGAGAGAGAGAGATGGCACACCCAGGAGTCAAGACTGGCACACAAGCAGAAGGGGCAATATGAATCTCCCACAGATTTTTTTTTTTTTTCAGGGAGATTTGAAAGAAAAAAAAATACAAAAAAAAATGATTTTTTTCAGGAATAATTTAGAAACCAAAGAAAATAAAATGATTGTTTCAGGGAGAATTTAGAAAACAAATAAAACAAAAAATAGGCTTTCTAGGGCCCACTGAGTGACAGATGACGCACACAGGAGTCAGGAGTGGCACACAAGCCCAGAGGCCAATATTAATCTCCCACTGATTGATTTAGTTATTTTTTTTGGTAGATTTTGGAACCCAAATCAAGCAAAAAAATTAATAGGCTTTCTATGGCCCACAATTGGGGAGAGAGAGAGAGATGGCACACCCAGGAGTCAAGACTGGCACACAAGCAGAAGGGGCAATATGAATCTCCCACAGATTTTTTTTTTTTTTTTTTTTTTCAGGGAGACTTTAGAGAAAAAAAAATACAAAAAAAATGATTTTTTTCAGGAATAATTTAGAAACCAAAGAAAATAAAATGATTGTTTCAGGGAGAATTTAGAAAACAAATAAAACAAAAAATAGGCTTTCTAGGGCCCACTGAGTGACAGATGACGCACACAGGAGTCAGGAGTGGCAGACAAGCCCAGAGGCCAATATTAATCTCCCACTGATTGATTTAGTGATTATTTTTGGTAGATTTTGGAACCCAAATCAAGCAAAAAAATTAATAGGCTTTCTATGGCCCACAATTGGGGAGAGAGAGAGAGATGGCACACCCAGGAGTCAAGACTGGCACACAAGCAGAAGGGGCAATATGAATCTCCCACAGATTTTTTTTTTTTTTTTCAGGGAGACTTTAGAGAAAAAAAAATACAAAAAAAATGATTTTTTTCAGGAATAATTTAGAAACCAAAGAAAATAAAATGATTGTTTCAGGGAGAATTTAGAAAACAAATAAAACAAAAAATAGGCTTTCTAGGGCCCACTGAGTGACAGATGACGCTCACAGGAGTCAGGAGTGGCACACAAGCCCAGAAGCCAATATTAATCTCCCACTGATTGATTTAGTGATTTTTTTTGGTAGATTTTGGAACCCAAATCAAGCAAAAAAATTAATAGGCTTTCTATGGCCCACTATTTGTGAGAGAGATGGCACGCTCAGGACTGGCACACAAGCCCAGAGGCCAATATTAATCTCCCATTTTTTTTTTTCCAGGGAAAATTTATAAACCCAATAAAAAAAATAATAATAAATAGGCTTTCTATGGCCCACTATCTGAGAGAGAGAGATGGCACGCTTAGGACTGGCACACAAGCCCAAAGGCCAATATTAATCTCCCACTGATTGATTGATTGATTTTTTCAGGTAGAATTATGAACCCAAATCAACCAAAAAAATAAATAGGCTTTCTATGGCCCACTATTTGTGAGAGAGATGGCACGCTCAGGACTGGCACACAAGCCCAGAGGCCAATATTAATCTCCCATTTTTTTTTTTTCCAGGGAAAATTTATAAACCCAATAAAATAATAAAAAAATAGGCTTTCTATGGCCCACTATCTGAGAGAGAGAGAGATGGCACGCTTAGGACTGGGACACAAGCCCAAAGGCCAATATTAATCTCCCACTGATTGATTTATTGATTTTTTCAGGTAGAATTTAGAACCCAAATCAAGCAAAAAAATTAATAGGCTTTCTATGGCCCACTAAAAAAAAAAAAGGAACTGTCCTTCAATTACTATCTCCCTGCAGTAATCTCAGCCAGGTATGGCAGGCAGCAATAAGGAGTGGACTGATGCACAAATTAAATAAAAAGTGTGGACAAACAAACAAGATAGCTGTGCAGAAAGGAAGGAACAAGAGGATTTGTGCTTTGAAAAAAGCAGTTGGTTTGCACAGCGGCGTACACACAGCAATGCAGCTATCAGGGAGCCTTCTAGGGCAGCCCAATGAGCTACAGCGCTGAGGGGAAAAAAAAAAAAATGTAGCTTCCACTGTCCCTGCACACCGAAGGTGGTGTTGGGCAGTGGAAATCGCTACAGCACAAGCGGTTTGGTGGTTAATGGACCCTGCCTAACGCGATCCCTGCTTCTGACGAAGCGGCAGCAACCTCTCCCTAAGCTCAGATCAGCAGCAGTAACATGGCGGTCGGCGGGAACTCCCCTTTATAGCCCCTGTGACGCCGCAGACAGCAAGCCAATCACTGCAATGCCCTTCTCTAAGATGGTGGGGACCAGGACCTATGTCATCACGCTGCCCACACTCTGCGTTTACCTTCATTGGCTGAGAAATGGCGCTTTTCGCGTCATTGAAACGCGACTTTGGCGCGAAAGTCGCGTACCGCATGGATGACCACGCACAGGGGTCGGATCGGGTTTCATGAAACTCGACTTCGCCAAAAGTCGGCGACTTTTGAAAATGTTCGACCCGTTTCGCTCAACCCTATTTTTGAACAACCAAATTTCTATACCTGTAGAAGGTCGATTTTTGCTTATTTTTCAAACCAACGAAATTTCACACAAAACAAGTTTTGTTGCAGAGAATAAATAAATAAAAATCTTGATGGTAATAATCAATTTTGGAACAACCAAATTTCTACACATGAAGGAGGCCAATATTGGTTTTTATTTCAAACCAGCGAAATTTCATAGAAACCAAGTTCTAGCGTATATATATATATATATATATATATATATACTGTATATATATGACAATAGTCAATTTTTGAACAACCAATTTCAATTTTTTGAGTGTTATATAACACCGAAATGTACCGTGAAGCACATAATTCTCTTTGGGTGAGTAATTGAATCCAGAAAAATGTTTCAGGATTTAGAGTGTTATATGCCACCTAAATGTACAGTACCACAGAACACATAATTGTATGTGGATGAGTAATTAAATACAGAAAAAAAATTCACTGCTTTTTTGGACTGTTATGTAACACCAAAATGTACCACAGAACACGTAATAAAATATGGGTGAGTTTGAATTTTGAAAAATGATTCGACGCTTTTGGACTGTTATATAACGCCGAAATGTACCACAGAGCACATAATATTCTAAGGATGAGTAATTTAATAAAAATGTTTCAACGCTTTTTTTAGTGTTATACAGGTCCTTCTCAAAAAATTAGCATATAGTGTTAAATTTCATTATTTACCATAATGTAATGATTACAATTAAACTTTCATATATTATAGATTCATTATCCACCAACTGAAATTTGTCAGGTCTTTTATTGTTTTAATACTGATGATTTTGGCATACAACTCCTGATAACCCAAAAAACCTGTCTCAATAAATTAGCATATCAAGAAAAGGTTCTCTAAACGACCCATTACCCTAATCTTCTGAATCAACTAATTAACTCTAAACACATGCAAAAGATACCTGAGGCTTTTATAAACTCACTGCCTGGTTCATTACTCAAAACCCCCATCATGGGTAAGACTAGCGACCTGACAGATGTCAAGAAGGCCATCATTGACACCCTCAAGCAAGAGGGTAAGACCCAGAAAGAAATTTCTCAACAAATAGGCTGTTCCCAGAGTGCTGTATCAAGGCACCTCAATGGTAAGTCTGTTGGAAGGAAACAATGTGGCAGAAAACGCTGTACAACGAGAAGAGGAGACCGGACCCTGAGGAAGATTGTGGAGAAGGACCGATTCCAGACCTTGGGGAACCTGAGGAAGCAGTGGACTGAGTCTGGTGTGGAAACATCCAGAGCCACCGTGCACAGGCGTGTGCAGGAAATGGGCTACAGGTGCCGCATTCCCCAGGTAAAGCCACTTTTGAACCATAAACAGCGGCAGAGGCGCCTGACCTGGGCTACAGAGAAGCAGCACTGGACTGTTGCTAAGTGGTCCCAAGTACTTTTTTCTGATGAAAGCAAATTTTGCATGTCATTCGGAAATCAAGGTGCCAGAGTCTGGAGGAAGACTGGGGAGAAGGAAATGCCAAAATGCCTGAAGTCCAGTGTCAAGTACCCACAGTCAGTGATGGTGTGGGGTGCCATGTCAGCTGCTGGTGTTGGTCCACTGTGTTTCATCAAGGGCAGGGTCAATGCAGCTAGCTATCAGGAGATTTTGGAGCACTTCATGCTTCCATCGGCTGAAATGCTTTATGGAGATGAAGATTTCATTTTTCAGCACTGACCATGGTATTACTGTGCTCAATTGGCCTGCCAACTCTCCTGACCTGAACCCCATAGAGAATCTGTGGGATATTGTGAAGAGAAAGTTGAGAGACGCAAGACCCAACACTCTGGATGAGCTTAAGGCCGCTATTGAAGCATCCTGGGCCTCCATAACATCTCAGCAGTGTCACAGGCTGATTGCCTCCATGCCACGCCGCATTGAAGCAGTCATTTCTGCCAAAGGATTCCCGACCAAGTATTGAGTGCATAACTGAACATTATTATTTGTTGGTTTTTTTGTTTGTTATTAAAAAACACTTTTATTTGATTGGATGGGTGAAATATGCTAATTTATTGAGACAGGTTTTTTGGGTTATCAGGAGTTGTATGCCAAAATCATCAGTATTAAAACAATAAAAGACCTGACAAATTTCAGTTGGTGGATAATGAATCTATAATATATGAAAGTTTAATTGTAATCATTACATTATGGTAAATAATGAAATTTAACACTATATGCTAATTTTTTGAGAAGGACCTGTATAACACAGAAATGTACCACAAAGCACGTAATATTCTGTGGACGACAATATACCGTATTTTTCCGACCATAAGACGCACTTTTTTCATCCAAATTTGGGAGGAAAGTGTGGGTGCGTCTTATGGTCAGAATGTAGCATGTGGGGAGGGGGCAGCGGCTAGTGGGATTGCACTGTAATCCCACTTGCAGGAGGCAGAAAAATGTCCCAGCTGCCTGGAATCCAGCACTGGGGAAACCACATGATCCCGATGATTAAAGGGCAGTGAATATTCATTAGTCGCTTCCCCGCCCACCTATCAGCTGAGCAGTGAGCAGGGAGGAGCAAATGAATATTCCTTCACTGAAACACACATGGTTTCCCCAGCGCCGGATTCCTGCAGCAGCTGGGGAGATCTGTGTGTCCGGTGGAGGAGGGGGCAGCAGCAGGGGGCCAGGGGAGACAAGATCGCTGCATACCTGCCTGGGCTGTGCTGGATGCTGAGTGCTGGGCATAAAGACCTGTATGATGTCATGAAGTGGGCGGGCTGGAGTGTCACATGGCAGCACAGAGCCCTCCCTCTTTTGATGTCATTACAGGTCCTTCAGACTCCCCACTAGAATCTGCTGGCTTCCTCTTATGACCTGTGCTGTGGAGAGGCAGGGAGAGCTCTGTGTGTGCAGTCATGGGATACTCCATGTGGCTGGCTGGCACAATTAAAAGGTTAGTCCTGTGTTGAACTATAACTCCCAGCATGCCATAGGATCTGCAGGACATGCTGGAAGTTATAGTTCTCCCAATGGGATCTTAAAGCAGCACTCCAGTGTTATTTTTCAGTTCTGGAGTGGTGCTTTAAATATAAGCCCTGTGTCTTCATACAGTACTTTACAGACACCACACCGATCCCACAGCACCATCTTCTACCCGCAGCTTCCAACATAATAACATACTATTATCTATAATATAACGCTGGGAGCGTCACTCTGTCCGAAGCCTTTATAGACTGTGCCAGCGCAAGCGCTGGCGCAGTCTGGACCCCACAGAGTGACGCTCCCAGGAGATCGCGGTATGCGTAAACACTGAACGCCCACCGCAATCTCCAACGGATAGCAGGGACCGTGGACGCACCAGGAGGGTGAGTATTATATTCACCTGTCCCCCGTTCCAGCGCTGCGTGCGGCTCCGTGTCCCGGTCCTCTGCTGTGACGTTCACAGTTCAGAGGGCACGATGACGCGCTTAATGCGCGCCGGCGCCGCCCTTTGACTGAACAGTCACAGCAGAGGAGCCGGAACACGGAGCGGACGCAGCGCTGGAACGGGGGACAGGTGAATATAGCAAGTGCTGGGGGCCTGAGCTAGCGGCGATACCGGCACCTGACCCCCACAGCGCGCCGGTGTCCCCGCCTGCTCAGGCCCCCCAGCACTCGGCGCCCAGCGACGATAGGTGAGTATGGTATTTTTTTTTATATATCGCTGCAGCATATGGGGGCATATACACTGGAGCATCTTATAAGGCCATAAACCATAATGGAGCAGTGTACGGGGGCATACACTATGGAGCATCTTATGGGGGCCATAAACCATAATGGAGCAGTGTACGGGGGCATACACTATGGAGCATCTTATGGGGCCATCAACCATAATGGAGCAGTGTACGGGGGCATACACTATGGAGCATCTTATGGGGGCCATAAACCTTTATGGAGCACTGTACGGGGCATACACTATGGAGCATCTTATGGAGGCCATCAACCATAATGGAGCAGTGTACGGGGGCATATACTATGGAGCATCTTATGGGGGCCATAAACTATAATGGAGTAGTGTACGGGGGCATACACTATGGAGCATCTTATGGGGGCCATCAACCATAATGGAGCAGTGTACGGGAGCATATACTATGGAGCATCTTATGGGGGCCATAAACTATAATGGAGCAGTGTACGGGGGCATACACTATGGAGCATCTTATGGGGGCCATCAACCATAATGGAGCAGTGTACGGGGGCATACACTATGGAGCATCTTATGGGGCCATAAACCATAATGGAGCAGCGTACGGGGCATACACTATGGAGCATTTTATGGGGGCCATCAACCATAATGGAGCAGTGTGCGGGGGCATATACTATGGAGCATCTTATGGGGGCCATAAACCTTTATGGAGCAGTGTACGGGGCATATGGATGGGAGAAGCAAATTAAAGAATGGTGGCGCAGGATGGAGCAGCACATGACAGAACAGGGGTGCAGGATGGGTGCAACACATGACAGGATGGGGATGCAGGATGGAGCAGCACATACCAGGATGGAGACCATATACCAATATAAATGCTCGCCACCCGGGCGTAGAACGGGTTCAATAGCTAGTATATAATAACACCACATATAATAGTATGTTATTCAATTTTACCACTTTTTTTTTTGCTTCAAATATAGTTTCCCTATTTTCCACCTCTAAAACCTGGGTGCGTCTTACAGTCTGGTGCGTCTTATAGTCCGAAAAATACGGTAGTCAATTTTTCCACCTAAAACAAAAATGTGGTCAACTGTCATAGCTTTATATTATCAATGGACTATAAAGTCCAAATCCCTGCCTAGAGACTGTATTCAGCTACTCTCCCTGCTCCTGCAACTCTCTCTACCTCTAGAGCTAAATGCGGAATGCATCTGATACAAGCAGCAAAGCACAAAATTAGCCCTTACAAGGACAGCGAGTCTGATGGTTCAGCTTCAGCACCAGTATCAACACTACAAATCCCTAGTTAGACCGCACATGGAGTACTGTGTCCAGTTTTGGGCACCGGTGCTCAGGAAGGATATAATGGAACTAGAGAGAGTACAAAGGAGGGCAACAAAATTAATAAAGGGGATGGGAGAACTACAATACCCAGATAGATTAGCGAAATTAGGATTATTTAGTCTAGAAAAAAGACGACTGAGGGGCGATCTAATAACCATGTATAAGTATATAAGGGGACAATACAAATATCTCGCTGAGGATCTGTTTATACCAAGGAAGGTGACGGGCACAAGGGGGCATTCTTTGCGTCTGGAGGAGAGAAGGTTTTTCCACCAACATAGAAGAGGATTCTTTACTGTTAGGGCAGTGAGAATCTGGAATTGCTTGCCTGAGGAGGTGGTGATGGCGAACTCAGTCGAGGGGTTCAAGAGAGGCCTGGATGTCTTCCTGGAGCAGAACAATATTGTATCATACAATTAGGTTCTGTAGAAGGACGTAGATCTGGGGATTTATTATGATGGAATATAGGCTGAACTGGATGGACAAATGTCTTTTTTCGGCCTTACTAACTCTGTTACTATGTTACTATGTTACATGACTCTGATTTGTTAAACTGTGCACACACAGGCCTGGACAAGCGCTCTCTCCCTCCAATACGAAGTGTCACAGACCTGTGCAATAGCGTCAGTGTGCCGAGCCAGGTGGCTCCCATCCTTTTATAACCCCTGATGATGTCATACGGCCGGCCAATCACAGTAATGCCATAACCAAGATGGCTACGCCATTACAGTGACTCGCAGGCAATCCCCACATGCTTATTGGTTGTGTAACAAACGCCAAACATACAAGTCTGGGATTAGAGTTTTAAATCGAGCACCAGCTATGTATCTGAGCACTCAGATACTCGAGTGGTATCACCGAGCATATTCGCTCATCTCGATTTGTTTTGCAAGAATCTAGCAAAATGGCAGCCAATGGTTGAGCAGCAGCGGTAGCATGGCGGTTCAGGTCTGACACTAGGATAAGTCAGGATATTCTTTTCTTATTTTTTAAACCTCATTCCCTCCCCTTCTTTTAATATAGTTTTTGGTCTGGAGAAACTTTAGTGCATAATAAAAAAACTTTTGGAGGCAGTTCCAAATTTATTCTGGCCGAAATTAATCTGCCAGCCAAATTGAGTGAATCGGCCCAAAATCAAAATGCTCTATTGACTGCCTTACAGTAGCACCTTACAATGAAGGTTTTAGGTGTATATAACTGTGAAACTTCTTTGCTGGTGGCTGTGAGTCAAATGGTACAATATATTTTTGTGCATTTTAGCGTTGTAGTGTAATGGGGTTGTGTTTTTACTTGCTTGCCTTAAAGGAGCACTAAGCTTAGCAATTAAAGAGAATCCGTAAGCAGTTTTTTTTCTATGCAATCTGAGAGCAGCATAAATAGGGGCAGAGACCCTGATTTCAGCAATGCGACACTTACTTATCTGTGTTTTCTTACAATCAGTGTTTTATAAGCAGGAGATTATCACTGCTGGATTAGGTGTCTTGTGCAGCCTGGTCAATCCACACCCCCAGCACTGATTAACCTCTTTCTGTCAATACAACGTGTGCACAAAAAGCTGCCAATCAGTGATGTGGGCGGGGTTATACAGGGCCCAACATTCCGAGTACTGCTAGTTCTGCAGCAGAGAAAAGTGTGATTGTATCACAACTGCTGCACAAAGGAAACTAAGTGACAGATCACTGGAACTAGGGTCTCTGACACTAGATCAAGCTGCTCTCAGATTACATAGCAAAATAAGATTGCTGACAGATTTTCTTTAATGTTAAAATTATACAATAAATATACTGTAGTTGCCCTCCCTGTTAGCCTGCAGCATCTATTGCTTGTTCCTAAAACAGTCAATCTTGTAAATATCAAGCAAGGAACACAAGGTTTAGTCTCCCGCTGATCAGAGCCATTTTTGGCTAGAGACTAGATTAAGCCAAACCCACTTAGCCAAAGGAAAGGGCTGAATTATCTTTTACCCTACTACATACAAATTAAAGGGGGGAGGATCCTGCTGCAGCAAGTTGTCTTACAGCAATACATAGAACAGTGAGGAGCATGATAGGGAATATGTCTGATCTGAGACACAGAGTTTCTATATACTGTATATTTCTAAGCTTTCATTATAACACAACACACAGCCAAAGAGTAGGGGGAAATTAAGTGGAGGAAGTCATGCCGTATTTCTTTGCATTTTCTGTGTTTAATATTCTTTTAAACAGGGCAGCCTAGTACAGTGACAGATCTGGATTTATATTATTCTATTGTAAATTAAGAGACATTTTTAAAAATATCCAACATCATGATTCTTCTTTTTTTTTCTCATTTTAGCACTGACTTTCTCTTCTTAGCAAATACGGTAACCAGGGGCTGGCTGGCAAATTTTAGCCTGGGGGGCAAGCACAAGCAGTGGCCCATGAGTAGCGGCCCATCCTTAAAGGGGTTGTCAGATCTTAAGCTACATGTCTACAGTCACTATGTGTGAATCCTCATATCGTGCGCACTGTGCGCTATGAGGATTCTCTGGTGCCGGCAACAGGTGGTCTGGTGACTGCAAGAATGCGATAGATAGAGATATTATTTATATATATATATTGACACACACAGTCCCACTGTATCATGACACACACACACCCACTGTATAATTCATGACACACACAGCCCCACTGTATAGTGACACACACACAGCCCCACTGTATAATGAGGAGTGGTACTGTGCAGTGTATAGATACAGAATAAGGCCACATTCACACGGTCAGTATATGGTCAGTATTTGACCTCAGTATTTGTAGCCAAAACCAGGAGTGGGTGATAAATACAGAATTGGTGCAGATGTCTCTATTATACTTTTCCTCTGGATTGTTCCACTCCCGGTTTTGGCTTACAAATACTGATGAAAACACTGAACAAATACTGACCGTGTGAACGTGGGCTTAATACAGGTGCTCATTAGGGTGGAATAACACTAGCATATGGCATCGGATGTGATATGCCAATGATACTCGGCTCTTGCTCTGCTGTGAGCGTGATCAGAGTGTCCGTGCTCCAATGCTCTCGCAGCACAGGTGTGGAGGAGACGGAGAAATTAATTTCTCCATCTCCTCAATGGTCTGACTCACCGTGTATCAGACTGCAACATCTGCTGAGAAAAAAAAAACCACAACTGCACACGGACAGCAAGTGAGAAGATGATTGTACCACTTTTGAGGAAGAAAATGGAACCGATTTTTTTTAATACTCTTTATTAGTCAATGTGGCAACATTTCACTTCCATATCAGAGAAATGTTCAGTTATGGATCCAAAACGTTGCCACATGGGCCAATAAAGAGTCCACTAGTTTTCTAACAATTAATCGGAGTGATAGATAGACAGATACACATATACATCAGAATAGATACTGAGAATTACACCATTTATGCAGGACATTAGAAGTATACACAGCTCCACAACATACCGTATATACTTGAGTATAAGTCGACCCAAGTATATGCCGAGACACCTAATTTTGCCACAAAAAACTGTGAAAATGTATTGAGTCGAGTATAAGCTGGGTATGCATTGTCCCCACATCCCGTCCTTGTATGCATGGCTCCCCTGTCCCTGTATGAATGGCTCCTCATCCCCATCCTTGTCTGCATGGCTCCTCATCCCCATCCTTGTCTGCTTGGCTCCTCATCCCCATCCTTGTCTGCATGGCTCCTCATCCTTGTCTGCATGGCTCCTCATCCCCATTCTTGTCTGCATGGCTCCTCATCCCCATCCTTGTCTGCATGGCTCCTCATCCCCATCCTTGTCTGCATGGCTCCTCATCCCCATCCTTGTCTGCATGGCTCCTTATCCCCATCCTTGTCTGCATGGCTCCTTATCACCATCCTTGTCTGTATGGCTCCTTATCCCCATCCTTGTCTGTATGGCTCCTTATCCCCATCCTTGTCTGCATGGCTCCTTATCCCCATCCTTGTCTGCATGGCTCCTTATCCCCATCCTTGTCTGCATGGCTCCTTATCCCCATCCTTGTATGTATGGCTCCTTATCCCCATCCTTGTCTGCATGGCTCCTTATCCCCATCCTTGTCTGTATGGCTCCTTATCCCCATCCTTGTCTGTATGGCTCCTCATCCCCATCCTTGTCTGCATGGCTCCTTATCCCCATCCTGGTCTGCATGGCTCCTTATCCCCATCCTTGTCTGTATGGCTCCTCATCCCCATCCTTGTATGTATGGCTCCTTATCCCCATCCTTGTCTGTATGGCTCCTTATCCCCATCCTTGTCTGTATGGCTCCTTATCCCCATCCTTGTCTGCATGGCTCCTTATCCCCATCCTTGTCTGTATGGCTCCTTATCCCCATCCTTGTCTGTATGGCTCCTTATCCCCATCCTTGTCTGCATATCTCCTTATCCCCATCCTTGTCTGTATGGCTCCTTATCCCCATCCTTGTCTGCATGGCTCCTTATCCCCATCCTTGTCTGTATGGCTCCTTATCCCCATCCTTGTCTGCATGGCTCCTTATCCCCATCCTTGTCTGTATGGCTCCTTATCCCCATCCTTGTCTGTATGACTCCTTATCCCCATCCTTGTATGCATGGCTCCTTATCCCCGTCTGTGTGTGCATGGCTCCTTATCCCCATCCTTGTCTGCATGAATCCTTATCCCCATCCTTGTATGCATGGCTCCTTATCCCTGTTCATGTATGCATGGTTCCTAAAAAATAATAAAAAACCACATCCTACTTACCTTCTTTGCATGGCCTCGCAGCATCTCGTTCCGGTGCCAGCAGCTCCGGCCGGGCGATCACATGTCCCCCGCTCATTAAGGTAATGAATATTTATCACACCTATGGGAGTGGAGAGGGGTGAATATTCATTACCTTAATGAGCGGAAGACTCGTGATCGGTCATCCTGAAGAGCTGCTAGCGCCGAAACGAGATGCAGCGAGGGTGCGCAGGGATGGTAAGTAGGATGTGTGCTGGAAGCCGGCGGCTGTGGCTGTCAATGCTACAAGAGAAATGAATATTCACTGCCAGTGCAGTGAATATTCATTTCTCTTTAGCAGCGGCACAGGCTTTAGCCACAGCCGCCGGCTCCTGCCTCTGTCACCTGCTGCTCCTTCTCCGTCTTTCTGGGACAATGATTTGTGTATAAGTCGAGGGGGGTGTTTTCAGCACAAAAAAAAATATGCTGAAAAACTCGGCTTATACACAAGTATAAATGGTATACTACAATATATTATATACACAGCGGCATATTATATACCGTGTTAAGGAATATAGAGCGGTGCATATATTATATAGTGTAGAGATGTGGCAGCAGTGTATATAGTGTGAATTCCACACTATATGCATAGCGCCATACTATATAAACATCTCTACACTATAAACCTCTCTACAATATTCGGTAATTAAGACAGCATTATACTATATTATGATGCATACATCACATAGGAGACACTGCGACTGCTGAACATATATCACATTGAAACTACTGTATATACAATAGTCGATACTGCGACTGATGTGTGTAGTTGTAGTATCACCTATATATTGTATGTGATACTGTGACTGCTGTACACACATTGTATAGATGAAACTGATTATATATATATATATATATATATATATATATATATATATATATATATATATACACATACATACATACATACATACATACATACATACATACATACACATACACTAGATGGTGGGCCGATTCAAACGCATCGGGTATTCTAGAATATGCATGTCCACGTAGCATATTGCCCAGCCACTTAGTTTATTGCCCAGCCACGTAGTTTATTGCCCAGCCACGTAGTATATTGCCCAGCCACGTAGTATTCAGCACAGAGCCACGTAGTATATTGTCCAGCCACGTAGTATATTGCCCAGCAACGTAGTATATTGCCCAACCACATAGTATATTGCCCAGCCACATAGTATATTGCCCAGTCACATAGTATATTGCCCAGTCACGTAGTATATTGCCCAGCCACGTAGTATATTGCCCAACCACATAGTATATTGCCCAGCCACATAGTATATTGCCCAGTCACGTAGTATATTGCCCAGTCACGTAGTATATTGCCCAGTCACGTAGTATATTGCCCAGCCACGTAATATTCAGCACAGAGCCACGTAGTATATTGGCCAGTCACGTAGGTATGTAACACTGCCCACGCAGTATTTAGCAGTGTGGGCACCATATCCTTGTTAAAAAAAAAAAATTAAAATTAAAAATAGTTATATACTCACCCCTGGGATCCAGCGAAGCTGTGTGATGCGGCCGCCATCTTCCATTCCCAGGAAACCGCCAGTGAGACCGCCAAGTCTTCTGGGTAAGTTCGCAATGCATCTCTGGGAACGGAAGATGGCGGCCGGCTGGAGCGCATCGTCCAATGACGGAAGGTGAGTATAGCAGGTTTTTGGTTTTTTTTATTAATATTTTTAACATTACATCTTTTTACTATTGATGCTGCATAGGCAGAATCAATAGTAAAAACTTGGTCACACAGGGTTAATAGCAGCGGTAACGGAATGCGTTACCCGTGCCATAACGCGGTCTGTTACCGCTGGCATTAACCCTGTGTGAGCGCTGACTGGAGGGGATTATGGAGCAGGCACTGACTGCGGGGAGTAAGGAGCGGGGAGTATGGAGCGGGCGCTGGGGACACTGACTGCGGGGAGTATGGAGCGGGGAGTATGGAGCAGGCGCAGGGGACACTGACTGCGAGGAGTATGGAGCGGAGCGCCAGGCACACTGACTGCGGAGAGTATGGAGCGGGCGCCGGGCACACTGACTGCGGAGAGTATGGAGCGGGCGCCGGGCACACTGACTGCGGAGAGTATGGAGCGGGCGCCGGGCACACTGACTGCGGGGAGTATGGAGCGGGCGCCGGGCACACTGACTGCGGAGAGTATGGAGCGGGCGCCGGGCACACTGACTGCGGGGAGTATGGAGCGGGCGCCGGGCACACTGACTGCGGGGAGTATGGAGCGGGCGCCGGGCACACTGACTGCGGAGAGTATGGAGCGGGCGCCGGGCACACTGACTGCGGAGAGTATGGAGCGGGCGCCGGGCACACTGACTGCGGGGAGTATGGAGCGGGCGCCGGGCACACTGACTGCGGGGAGTATGGAGCGGGCGCCGGGCACACTGACTGCGGGGAGTATGGAGCGGGCGCTGGGCACTGACTGCGGGGAGTATGGAGCGGGCGCCGGGCACACTGACTGCGGGGAGTATGGAGCGGGCGCTGGGCACTGACTGCGGGAAGTATGGAGTGGGCGGCGGGCACTGTGACTGCAGGGGAGTAGGGGAGGGACTAATCGGACTGTGCCCGTCGCTGATTGGTCGCGGCAGCCATGACAGGCAGCTGGCGAGACCAATCAGCAACGCTGGATTTCCGTTACGGAAGTTGAGGACAGAAAGACGGAAGTAACCCGTAGGCAATTATATATATAGATTAGATACAAATAGATAGTGCGACTATACACAGCAGTGTCACCTATATAACGTATATACATTAGTCTGTACATTATATAGGTGATACTGCAAATGTTGCATACACGTTATATAGGCGATACTGCTACTGCTGTATATAATGATAGTATCACCTATATATCATATATACAGCAGTCTATATTCATTATATAGGCAATACTGCTACTGATGTGTATATACGTTATATATAGGTGTTACTGCTGTGTATATATGTACGTGTGTGTGTGTGTATACATACACACACACACACACCAGTATCACCTACATAACGACATATATACACAGAAGTATCACCTATATACACATCAGTAGCAGTATTGCCTATATAATGTGTATAGACTGCTATATATACATTATATAGGTGGTACTGCTGTATATAATCACTATACCACTATAATGCATGTATAGCAGTCTATATCTTATATGGGTGACACTGCTACTTATGCGTATATACCTTATATAGGTGACACTGCGGTGTGTGTGTGTATGTATACGTGTGTGTGTGTATATGTATATATATATATATATATATATATATATATACACATACACATATACATACACACACATTGCAGTGTCACCTATATAAGGTATATACGCATAAGTAGCAGTGTCACCCATATAAGATATAGACTGCTATACATGCATTATAGTGGTATAGTGATTATATACAGCAGTACCACCTATATAATGTATATATAGCAGTCTATACACATTATATAGGCAATACTGCTGTATATACATTAAAAAAAATCATCTTGGGACTCACCCAGGTCCCTGAGATGGGGGGAGGTCGGGAGGATGAAGAGCTGAGGTGGGTCGGGTGTCGCGTCCTGGCCAGCGTTGGCAGTGAAGAGGAGGAGAGGATCATCCCAGGGCCCAGGCATTGGTGAGCAGTCTTCTCTGACGCTGGTGCAGGCCGGCCAGCGTCAGACACCGTCTATGCGCGCGCGGCTTTTTGAAATATCACCATGTGCGCGCGCGCGCGCGCGCATGGTCTCCTGCTTGCCCACTCTGACTGATGGGCAGCAGACGAGCACGCGCAGGAATGAGGACCGCGGCCGTGCTCGCACACTAGTGCGGGCCGCGCGCGCGCCTGGTCTCCTGCTTGCCCGCTCTGACATGGGCAGCGCAGCAGCCGGCAGACGAGCACACGCAGGAACAAGGACCGCGGCCGTGCTCGCACACTAGTGCGGGCCGCCGCGGCACTTGTCAGAGCAGGCAACGCGCGCACATAGGGCCGGCTGGAGGGATGCGGCGCGCTATGTATTAAAATAGCTGCTGCTCCTCCAGCGGCCCTGTGTACCTGCTCAGGCACCGGCCCGGGGGGCAGATGCATTCCTGCCACCCGGCCCAGTCCGCCCCTGACGGTAACTCTTCCTGACAGACCATTTAATTAACATCTATGTTTATTGAACATGAATTCAGAGCCAAAAAAACTCCAGGCCCCCAAATCATCTGTTCTTGTGTTCACTCCATCTGTGTGTTATAAAAATGAGAAAATATTTGAGTTCTACAACAAAAACAGTGATTTTGTTTCCCATCCTTCAATAAGTTAGAGACTAACCGTAGTTTTAATTTTTATTTCATAAATCAATAGTAGTGCACATAAAATAAGAAACTTTGTAATAAATCTTATCAGAGAAATGTGCTTTGTTCTCCTCCTGGACAGATCTTTTATTCACAATTCATGGGAAAAATCTGTAAAATCTGTATGCAGTGAAGACAGATTTTGCCTTTACTGAAATAGGAGATGGCAATTGGTGCTATTAAAATTTCTATGGAGAAGGTATCTTAGAAAATGGCATATTTTTACATTTACTATTGATTTATGAGAAAAAAAAGTTAAATGATGGCTACTCTTTAAATGTATCACCTACTGATCAGGGAATTCTGGGGGTTGTAGTTACACAACAGCTGGAGTACCACAGATTGATGACCACTGCCCTACATGCTAAAGTATATTACATTATTAACCCCATTTACATTGCAGTTCCTCTCATTATGTGACATTCAGGAGTTAGGCTAGGTTCACACTACGTTAGTGCAGTCCGTTCAACATATCCGTTAAACGCACTGCACTAACGCAAGTGCCGGCGCTTGCACAGCGCTAGTGCAGATGGAGCTTCTGTTAGCTCCATCTGCGCTAGCAGTGACGGACCCGGAAACGCTGCAGCCCGCGTCTTGGGTACGTCACTCAAATGACGGCACATCTATAGCGCACGCCCAGTGTGGGCGTGCACTAGAGATGCGTCTGACATTGCAGTCTGTGGTGGCGTTAACGGACTACGTTACACCGCGTTATGCCACGGTGTAACGTAGTCCGTTAAAAGTAGAGCCATAGCGCAATGTGAACCAAGCCTTAGCCCAAAAGATTCTTAAAGAGTCATTTATAGGTTAAGGGATAAGTTGCTGAGTGATGAGGGTCCGACTGCTTGAACCCCCAGCGAACCCAAAAAACAGAATTCTCCATCAGGAATGGTTCAGAGGTGCGTATGCTCAACCTCCACTCCTTTCATCGACTACTCGAGTGCAATGCTTTACTAAGCATACGCTCCTTCACTCCATTCAAAATGATGATCTTCCAGCAAACTCCTATCAATCAGCTAGTCATCCCCTTTCCAATGCTATTTTGGGCATAACCCTTTAAAGTTCCTATTTTAATGAGCCCTCTTGCTATCTGTGTGCCCTCCTTATATGACTACTTTGCATGGGAGCCATATACAGTGGTCAGACTCCCTTTACTGGGGGAATCAGTGGCAATAGTTCAAACAGAAGGTTTTTTGAAATATTGTGTCTGTAACTCTGTAGAAGTAAATAGGAATATCAGAAACAGTGTAGCATAGCAAGAGGGTCAACGCTTTTTTCTGCAAGTCCTGAGTTACGATGCACGGTGGCTCAGTGGTTAGCACTGTTGCTTTTCAACGCTGAGGTCCGGGGTTCAAATCCCACCAAGGATGTTCTGCCCGTATTTGCGTGGGTTTCCTCCAGGTTCTCTGGTTTCCTTTCAAACTGCAAAGACATACTGAGAGTGAATTTAGATTGACACAAGTCAGGTGGTTCATGCAGTGTTTTCAAAGGGAAACAATCCATACTAATGGTGTGGAATCCTGGTACCTGAATACTCAGGTGGTAAACTGCTGCCTGAGCTGGCCTATAAAGCCAGGGGAAATTATGTTGGAGGTACACGGCAGGATGCCATGGAACCCTTATGCATCAAGGAAAAAAAAAGAGATATGATGGCAGGAAGAGGACACTGTGCCCTGCACTGGATCCAAGAGAGGTGAGTAACAGATGCAATTCAAAAAAAGCCCCTGAGGCCCAATAAAAAAACCTATAACAGGGCCACCACCTGACATGTGCCACCTTGAACTGTTGTCTTACATGGCAGCTGGACCAATAAGTTATCTTCACTTTCCTTTAATCCATGTTCTACTTTCTTTGAGGACCCATAATTCCCTTGTAGTTGCGCTTTAAATAACTGCAGTGAGATAACTTTTCTGCTTGTTTGTTTCGAACACATGAAGTACACATCCCCCTGATTGCTGCTTCCTTGATTACAACTTAAAATGTTCTGGTGTAATCAACATAATCATTTACAGCAGAAAACTTCCCTCAATAAAAAGTGAGGTTCATTTTCCCAAATTGCAATTTTCAAGTTCTCCTTTTATTGACAAAAGACGGCATTTCACGATGACGAGAAGCGTTGCCCTGTTTACTTCTTATTTGATACCATCTATATCTAGGTAAATCATTTCTATTCTGATTAATCCGGTTCAGGGTATTTATTTGCGTTCAGGTGTTTCTGTATTTGTTATGTGTTTGTCATAAACGTAGAAAATGGATGCCAAATAATTATATGGGAAATGTGCCCATTACAATCTCTCTCCTTCCTCCATAATTTGACCGTTATCCATAAATATTTCGCTCGATAGAAGATTGTTTCTTTGGGGTTATTTAATATTTAGAAATAAACTAAATGTTAAATATGATGGACTATATCCTGTTAATGCATGAAAATAAATGAGGGCAACAAGTTTGCAAAATCTCAGCTTGTTACTTTCCTCACCAAAAGTAAAACCTACATTGTTGAAATCAGTGTGATGATGACTAACAGACCCTCTTGTTCTTCACACATAGATTCAATCCAAATGGCTTCCATTGAGGCTGTGGGTTAGGATTTTTCTATCTACAGTACCATATATGCCATTACCCTGCAATAAACTAATCTGTCCATGCTCCCTCATCGGTTACGTGAGAGGACGTCTGGTCATCATCATAAGTTAGAGGACGTCTGGTCATCACCATAAGTTAGAGGACGTCTGGTCATCACCATAAGTTAGAGGACGTCTGGTCATCATCATAAGTTAGAGGACGTCTGGTCATCACCATAAGTTAGAGGACGTCTGGTCATCACCATAAGTTAGAGGACGTCTGGTCATCATCATAAGTTAGAGGACGTCTGGTCATCACCATAAGTTAGAGGACGTCTGGTCATCATCATAAGTTAGAGGACGTCTGGTCATCACCATAAGTTAGAGGATGTCTGGTCATCATCATAAGTTAGAGGACGTCTGGTCATCACCATAAGTTAGAGGACGTCTGGTCATCATCATAAGTTAGAGGACGTCTGGTCATCACCATAAGTTAGAGGACGTCTGGTCATCACCATAAGTTAGAGGACGTCTGGTCATCACCATAAGTTAGAGGACGTCTGGTCATCATCATAAGTTAGAGGATGTCTGGTCATCATCATAAGTTAGAGGACGTCCTGTTCACTGGTTGCTAGACGCTCATAATAGTTGAGTATCATAGTCTGGAAATAAACTCCCAGTTTGCTCTTTTGTGCTGACTCTATGCGCTAGTTTAAGGTCCGTGCTTCCACATCTCTTTGTTCCTAACAGGAACAATGATGGGAATGTTACAATTATGGGCAGGGACATTGATCGTAGTGGGGTCAGTACCTCCTGTGACACAAAGAGTAATCTGTGTCACCTAAAGATGAACTAATACATTCAAGTGGAATTGAATTCTACTCGAATTTTGTGAAAAACAGCTGTCGTCTCCATGTGCAGGGTTTCTGTTTTTTCTCACCTCAGTATGGAACATTCAATGCCTCCATTCAAAATCTACTGGGATGCTGGAGGGTCTTCATTTTTTATTAGAGATCGACTCTAGAATCTCCTGTCCACACTCCGTACATGCTCACAAGAGATGAGATTAAAACTCAACAGGTTTATTGTACAGGGGTTAGATCATCTAAAAGGCAGAGGGCATAACAAGGAACCGAAAACAAATTATATATCACAAAAACACATCAGATATTTGAAACTCTTTAAGGTAAAGGATGCAATTTGCAGCATGCCTGGATGTTATTATAGCACAGCGCAATCCCTATGGGTACAATAGTACGGGTCTCACACCACAAATTCCCCAATTATTATTATTATTTATTATTATAGTGCCATTTATTCCATGGCGCTTTACATGTGAGGAGGGGTATACATAATAAAAACAAGTACAATAATCTTAAACAATACAAGTCACGACTGGTACAGGAGGAGAGAGGACCCTGCCCGCGAGGGCTCACAATCTACAAGGGATGGGTGAGGATACAGTAGGTGAGGGTAAAGCTGGTCTTGCAGCGGTTTAGTCGATCGGTGGTTACTGCAGGTTGCAGGCTTGTCGGAAGAGGTAGGTCTTCAGGTTCTTTTTGAAGGTTTCGATGGTAGGCGAGAGTCTGATATGTTGGGGTAGAGGGTTCCAGAGTAGGGGTGATGCGCGGGAGAAATCTTGTATACGATTGTGGGAAGAGGAGATAAGAGGGGATATGCTGCTAGCCCACAGTTAAGGATGACATTTTCCCTTTAAGTGGCAGCAGGCACACTCCTAACTAACAGCACTTAACCCTCAAATGGCTGCAGCAGTGCAAGTAATAAAGTAATACAGTCCAACATTGAGGCCTGGTTGCCGCAGATGTTGGCGCCCTTACAGGAACAATTGGCACACTTAACATCTCAATAACAGCAAAATTTCCTTCCTGGATGGTCCTCTTTTAAACACCTTGCACATTGAACCACAATACTCCCTTAGCAAGTATTTATGTTATAAACTCCTCAACACTGGAACCACAAGTACCAGCAGTAGCTACTCACTCCTTGGTGTAGCAAATCTGGTGTCACACAGGAATCCAACTTGGGGTTTTAGGGTCCAGGTGCCAGGAGAAAAATAGCAAAAAAGGCAGAGATGCTTTCCTGCCTAGGCCTCCAAACAAATGCACTATCAGGATGCAGTGGACCCAGGTTGTTAAGATGGTGGCAACACAGGTGCAGAAATACTGATGAGGCAGCCACTCACAACCTACTAAATTAATGGAGGGAGTGGCTGCTTGGCATATGACTGCACGTAAGAGACTTGTATGTGGCGCTTTTCACACAATGGGAATGCACAGCATCCAGGTTAACAGCCTATTAGTGACGCCCTTCTATTAGCTGTGAGTGGCTGCCTCATCGGTATTTATGCACCTGTGTTGCCGCCATCTTAACCGCATGGGTCCACTGCATCCTGATAGTGCATTTGTTTGGAGGCCTAGGCAGGTAAGCATCTCTGTCTTTTTTACTATTTTTCTGAATTTTTGGAGGATCTCTGAAACCTCATTTTGTGCTAGCATTGGTTAGAGTAGGACTCGTAAGTGTGGGGACCCATGACGTGGATTACGAGCTTGCGTATTTTGGCCAAAATACAAACGAATACCTCACATTTTTTGTGTGTGTTTTTGTGCATGTTTTTCGGGGTGCAGTTGGGCCCATTTTGTCTTGTAAACTGTGGTGTCTGTTCATATGGGATGCATCTTAATAGCGCTGGGCAGCCCGCCTGAGCTAATAGAAGGGTGTCACTAATAGGCTGTTAACCTGGATGCTGTGCATTCCCATTGTGTGAACAGCGCCACATACAAGTCTCTTATGTGCAGTCATATGCCAAGCAGCCACCCCTTCCATTAATTTGGTAGGTTGTGATTGGCTGCCTCATCGGTATTTCTTCACCTGTGTTGCCATCTTAACCACATGGGTCCACTGCATCTTGATAGTGCATTTGTTTGGAGGCCTTGGCAGGTAGGCATCTCTGCCTATTTTGCTATTTTTCTGAATTTTTGGAGGATCTCTGAATCCTCTTTTTGTGCTAGCATTGGTCCAGAAGCCAGGAGAACAAGGAATGGATTGCGGGATCTTTCTCTGGATTAGGCCAGGTGGCAGTGAACACCTTCTGGTAAGGGCAATGATGGGGGTGGTGAGGGAGAAAGCAATGATAGAGGTGGTGGAAAGGGCAATGATTTGCGTGGTTGGAGAGAAAGCAATGATATAGGTGGTGGAAAGGGCAATAATGGGGGTGGTGGGGGAGAAGCCAATGATGGAGGTGATGGAAAGGGCAATGATGGGGGTGGTGGGAGAGAAGGTAATGATGGAGGTGGTGGGAAGAAGGCAAGGATGGAGATGGTGGAGAGGACAATGATAGGGATGGAGGGGGAGAACAAGGATGGAGGTGGTGAAGAGTATATTGATGTAGGTGATGGAGAGGGCAACGATGGAGCTGATGGGGAAGGCAATGATTGGAGAAGTGGAGAGTGCAATGATGAAGGTGGTGGAGAGGGCAATAATGGAGGTGATGGTGGAGGGCAATCATTGGGGTGATGGAGAGGGCAAAGATGTAGGTGGTGGAGAGGGTAATGATGGAGTTGATGCAGAGGGCAATTATAATGGACGTATGAGCAGGAGGAAGGGGTGAAGGACATTAGATATAGATGTAAAATGAATTGGGTGGTGGAGTAGGGTGCTAAGTCCTTGATGGTGTCCTCCCCATCTCACAATTCATTGTGATTCTATCAGGGACTTAAAATGTATTGAGCAGTGGGAGAGGAGGGGGTAAAGTGCATAAGACACTTTATAATGAACTGAAAGGTGGGAGAAGATTCTGTCAATCGCCGGACTCCTAAAGCTGCCGGGTGGTCACATGTGCCCATGTGAGATGGGGCCAGGGAGGTAGTCTTGGCCGAGAGCAATCTCTAGATAACACCCTGGCTCCCTCTCTCTATATAGTAATGTCTCTTCCTCTGCATACCTGGATACTGCATCACTGCGCCATCAGGGTCTCTCCTGGGTAGTATTGGGCTCCTTGCAAGCGGTTTCACAATAACTAAGACAGAGTCCGGTTTAACTTCAACATCAGCAGCTTTACTCAGCACATCCAGGGCATTTCCAGTTTTATCAACAGGCTTCACAACAGGTGACGTTCTCTCTGTCCCTTTTCTTCTCTCCCTCTCACTAAGCTCGCTTCCGAGATGGACCGTACCTTTCGGTCCCTCAGCGTCATCTCTGTCCAGATTCCTTGTCTCGTGTGGGGGTGACCTCAGCCATTTCGCCCCAGGTCTAAGGAACGCTGCCAAGCAAAATTCTGCCATATGACGAGCGACCTGCCCGTACTGCTTAGCCTCTTCCTCAGCAAGTACAGTCCCAGTAATACTGCATCTGCCAGCACTGCTGCGGTTGTTCCTTCAGATGAGAACTGGCCCCAAGATGCTAGAGACTGGGTCATACTTTCCTTAAGCGTTGCGTGGCATGGTGTCACCCTGGGCTAGCCAGCCCCTGTGAGCTACATGGGTGCATGGCTCCAACTGACTACACCAGGTAGTATCCTACACCTTATCCCACCATGCCCCTCATATATTTAACAATCTACACCCTGTTCCATTATGCCTACTATACTATGTGTTAAACTATAGTCTCTGTGCCCCCATCCAGTAGCCGGGGTAACTCACTTTCCCTAAATACAATGCAGTGGCAACAGACAATACTTTACATGTACACTTAGCAACAAAGACTATGCATCAATATTAAGATACCGCATATATATATATCGGGACAAAACATTAACCACTTCCCGACCTGTGACGCACCATATGCGTCATGAAAACCTCTGCCCATCCGACCTGTGACGCAGCATATGCGTCATGGTCTGATCGTGGTCCTGCAGGTCAGGTGAAAGGGTTAACTGAAATTTCACAAGCCCTGCAGGTAAAAGATGAGTTGTACTTGAGCCCGGGGGGTGGGGGGGGGGTGGGGGGGAGATGGCTTTGCCCCCCCCCCCGTGGCTACGATCGCTCTGCTCGGCTGTTAAAAGTGAAACAGTCACTCAGAGCAATTGTAATATTTCACCAATGAAAATTGGTGAAATATTACAATCCAGCCATGGCCGATGCTGCAATATCATCGGCCATGGCAGAGACCGCGATCTGACCCCACCACCGACTGATGGCGTGGTCAGACTTTCCTCTTCCGTCCTGTCCTCCGCTGCCATCCTCTCCCCTCCGCTCCCCCTGCAGTGCGATCTCACCCCCTGTACCTACCGAGTCCCGGTGCCCCTCCCAGTGTCCATCTGTCTTCTCCATGGGCGCTGCCATCTTACAAAATGGTGGGCGAATGCGCAGTGAGCCTGTCGAATCTGCTGGCCGGCAGATTCATTCCAGGTACATTTTGATCTCTGTGATAGAACCTGTGATCAAAATGAAAAAAAAATAGTAAATAAACCCCCACCTTATCACCCCCATAGGTAGGGAAAATAACGAAACAAAGAAAATATATTTATTTTTATTTTTCCACTAGGATTAGGGTTAGAATTGGGTAAGGGTTGCAAGTAGGGTTAGGGTTAGAATTAAGGTTAGGGTTGCAATTAGGGTTAGAATTAGGGTTAGGGTTAGAATTAGGGTTAGAAATAGGGTTAGGGTTAGAATTAGGCTATGTGCACACGGTGCGGATTTGGCTGCGCATCCGCAGCGGATTGGCCGCAGCGTATTCGTAGCAGATTTCCATCACATTTACAGTACCATGTAAACCTAAGGAAAACCAAATCTGCTGTGCTCATGGTGCGGAAAATGCCACGCAGAAACGCTGCGTTGTATTTTCTGCAGCATGTCAATTCTTTGTGCGGATCCCACAGCGTTTTACACCTGTTCCTCAATAGGAATCTGCAGGTGAAATCTGCACAAAAAACACTGGAAATCCATGGGTTAGAGTTGGAATTAGAGTTAAGATTAGGGTAAGGGGTGTGTTGGGTTAGGGCTAGGCTTGTGGCTAGGGTTATGATTAGGGTCGGGATTAGGGGTGTGTTGGGGTTAGGATTGTGGTTAGGGTTAGGGTTGGGATTAGGGTTAGGGGTGTTTTGAGGTTAGGGTTGTGGTTAGGGGTGTGTTGGGGTTAGGGTTGTGATTAGGGTTATGGTTAGAGTTGGGGTTAAGGTTAGGGGTGTGTTGCGGCTAGAGTTGGAGTTAGAATTGAGGGGTTTCCACTGCTTAGGCTCATCAGGGGGTCTCCAAACGCAACATGGCGCAACTATTAATTCCAGCCAATCTTGCGTTCAAAAAGTGAAATGGTGCTCCCTCCCTTCCGAGCCCCGACGTATGCTCAAACAGTGGTTTACCCAAACATATGGGGCATAAGCGTACTCAGGACAAACTGGACAAAAACTATTGGGGTCCAGTTTCTCCTGTTACTCTTGTGAAAATAAAAAATTGCGGGCTAAAAAATATTTTTTTGAGGAAAAAAATGATTTTTTATTTTCACGGCTCTGCGTTATAAACTTCTGTGAAGCACTTTAGGGTTCAGAGTGCTCAACAAACATCTAGATAAGTTCCTTGGGGGGGTCTAGTTTCCAAAATGGGGTCACTGGTGGGGGGTTTCTAATGTTTAGGCACATCAGGGGCTCTCCAAACGTAACATGACGCCCACAGACCATTCCATCAAAGTCTGCGTTTCAAAACGTCACTACTTCCCTTCCGAGCCCTGACGTGTGCTCAAACAGTGGTTCCCCCCAACATATCGTGTATCAGCGTACTCAGGACAAACTGGACAACAATTTTTGGGGTCCAATTTTTCCTGTTACCTTTGTGAAAATAAAAAAAATGCGGGCTAGAAAATAATTTATGAGGAAAGAAAAATGATTTTTTTATTGTCATGGCTCTACATTATAAACTTCTATGAAGCACTTGGGGGTTCAAAGTGCTCACTGCACATCTAGATTAGTTCCTTGGGAGGTCTAGTTTCCAAAATGGGGTTACTTCCCTTCCGAGCCTTGCCGTATGCCCAAACAGTGATTTACCCCCACATGTGAGGTATCAGTGTACTCAGAAGGAGAAATTGTTCAACACATTTTAGGATCCATTTTATCCTGTTGGCCATGTGAAAATGAAAAAATTGAGGCTAAAAGAAATTTTGTGTGAAAAAAAGTACTTTTTCACTTTTACGGATCAATTTGTGAAGCACCTGGGGGTTCAAATTGCTCACTATGCATCTAGATAAGTTCCTTGGGGGGTCTAGTTTCCAAAATGGGGTTACTTGTGGGGGAGCTCCAATATTTAGGCACACAGGGGCTCTCTAAATGCGACATGGTGTCCGCTAAAGATTGGAGCCAATTGATCATTCAAAAAGTCAAATGGCGCTCCTTCCTTTCCGAGCCCTGTCGTGTGCCCAAACAGTGGTTCCCCCACATATGGGGTATCGGCATACTCAGGACAAATTGTACAACAAACTTTCGGGGTCCAGTTTCTCCTTTTACCCTTGGGAAAATAAAAAAATTGTTGCTAAAAGATAATTTTTGTGACTAAAAAGTTAAATGTTCATTTTTTTTTTCCATGTTGCTTCTGTTGCTGTGAAACACCTGAAGGGTTAATAAACTTCTTGAATGCGGTTTTGTAAATTGTTTGTAAAAATAAGAAATCGCTGGTCAAATTTTAACCCTTATAACTTCCTAGCAAAAAAAAATTTTGTTTAGAAAATTGTGCTGATGTAACGTAAACATGTGGGTGTGACGCCCAAGAGACCGGGATACCCAGCACCGGACCAATGGAGTCTGTCTCTTCAGGGGGATGTCACGGGTGGCTTGACCCGGTGCTGTGGCCTCAGGCAATGCACAGTGTAAGGGGTATCATGAGGGGACAGGCACTTACTTGATCAGCAGCAGGTTCTCCCAGCGGTGACGATCCCGATCCTGGATAGATGGCTATTGTCCAAATGAAAGACTGAGGCACTGAAACGTTTAACCAGTTTACTTTAACATAAAAGGATTTACAACCAGTCCTGTCACCGGAGTCTGTATGGGAACTCTGAGTTACTTTGACCCTGCCGGGGTCTTCGCCTCTTATTGTGCGCAATTTCTGTGTGGCCCTGCTGCTGTATGTGAACTGGCTGCCGGCCCAATCTGTCCCCTCCGGGTCCTGGTTCGACGGGCAACCCGAGTCCTTTTATCGGTTTACCCCCTCTGGGAGTACCGCTGAACTCTATGTCTGTTGCTGCGTCCGGCCCTAGTGAAGCTGATATCACCTCACGTTTTTCCGGTTGCTGTATTATATATAATGAATACAGCCACGGATCCGGTATCCATCTTTGCGCCTGTTCTGGGTAGTGATTAATGCTACCCGGTTCTCACAATGTCCTTTTTCTCTATCCCTCTTCTCCTCAGGCCGGTGATTTAGGCCTGGAAACAGTCACAGGGCTGTTAGAGATTCAACTGTATGACCTCTCACTATCAGCTCCTTGGCCCAACTGCCATTTCTTCTCTCAGACCAGAATGGATCAAGGGGAGTCTCTGGAGCTCCCCCTTCTGGCCGGAGGTGGTAGTGCAGTCTTGCTATTTTAGTATTTGTACTTACTGTCAGTAACTATTTTTGTGGCAAATACCCCTAGGGGTGCCACATTCCCCCTTAGTTAAGAACAGTACTCCGGGACTGTGGGACAATAACATTTTGAAATAACAATTAATATGTACAGAGTCTTAAAAATGAAAAGTTACAAAAACCACTCAAGGAAACAAAAAAAGTTCTGTAAAAAGTCACTTCAAATAGCGTCCATTAATACAGTTCTATCCTTGAAGGTATTAGGAACGGCACTGTACTTAGTGTCCAGGAATTTAGTTCCATTTTTCCAACGGAGTTATCAATATAAAGTCTAAAGAAAGTTCAAAAAGAGCAAAAAGCAAAGTTCAAAAAGCAGTCTTTCCGGAGCTTTGATTTAGTGCCTCCGGGCTGATAAAAAGTTCAAGAATATGCAATAAGTTCATACAGACAAGTCTCTGTAGGCACTGGGCTTAAACGTTGCAGACTGATAGCAATGACTATACTACATTTTCTGTTTAACTATATACGGCATAACATATATACAATTCACATTATGAGCTTTATAGTTGGTAATCTGCATACCTGGCCGGTAATTGACCCTGGGTACTACGCTGTGATCTACGTAATAGCGGTGTCTCTTCATGTGGTGTACTACTGTCTACTGCGGATGTAGTATCTGCCCGCTCTGCTAAAGATAATTCCACGACTATGGAGTTGGCAAGTCCACCGTGAATGGGATTACTCTGACCAGGAATCTGTTCTTCCTGGCCTGGAACCTCCTGTAGTATGGGGTCAGCCTCTTCCTGTCTTGGGACTTCTGGTATTGGGTTCGGTGTTGGGTAAAAGGCCACCATGGGAACCACTACTGCACCATGGTATGTTAGTAGGGTTTTGGGAAAGTCTCCTATACAGGTGTGATACACTTCCTCTTCTTTCTCCTTTACTGGTTGAACCTGTATGGGTTGAATAACTTCTGGTTCTGGCTGGACAACGTCTGGCTCTTTCAATGCTTCCGGACATAATTTAAGATTGTCTCGTGACACTAGTACAGATGTTAAGCCTCCGTTTTTGCTAATGAGACACATTTTAGGATTATCCACTCTTGTTGGTAAAACTGTGTAGGGTACGGCTTCCCACTGATTGTCCAGTTTATTGGTTCGACGATTTCTCTTGAGCACTTGGTCACCCGGTCTTAATGGGGTCGCTAGAGCATTCTGGTTGAAAGTTCGCTCTTGTCTTTCTCTAGTTTGCTGAAGGCTTCTTTCCACACTCTCTTGCACTTGGCGATACTGCTTTTGCCGTATGATATCCCAATTGGAGTCTTGAACTTCTGCGTCTGGTTTCAGAATTCCCATTTCTAGATCGATTGGTAATTGGCCGGGTCTTGCACGCATAAGGTAAGCTGGGGTGCAGTTGGTGGAGCTCACCGGGACATGATTATACAGATCCACCAAGTCAGGCAATTTCTCTGGCCATTGATTCCTTTCTGTCTCAGGTAAAGTCTTTAGTAGGTCTATTACAATATGGTTCATCTTCTCGCATAAGCCGTTTGTTTGTGGATGATAGGCCGTCGTCCGGATCTTTTTGCAACCATACATATTACAGAATTCTCTGAAGATCTCTGATTCAAAGGCTGTACCTTGGTCGGTGAGAACCTGTTCCGGATATCCATGGGGTCTACAAAAGTACGTTTGGAACGCTTTGGCTGCTGTTTTTGCTGTCAGATCTTTTACGGGTACTACTACCAAGAAGCGTGAATAATGGTCCACGATGGTCAAGGCATAGACATAGCCAGACCGGCTTGGTGTCAACTTCACGTGGTCCATGGCTACAAGTTCAAGTGGTTGTTTGGTGATTATGGGCTGCAGTGGTGCTCTTTGGTTCTTTTGATCGTTTCTTCTGAGGTTGCACGGGCCACAATTTCTGCACCACTGTTCGATTGATTTTCTCATCCCGACCCAATAAAATCTTTCTCTTAGAAGTACTTCTAACTTTTTCCAACCGAAGTGACCAGCACCATTATGGTAAGCTTCGAGGACCATCTTGACATCTTGTTTAGGCACGATAATCTGCCAAACCAATTCATGTGTTTTCGGATTGGTGTACCTTCTACAGAGCTTCCCTTGATACAGGAACATTTTGCCTCTCTCTTTCCAGAGTTGATGCGTCTCTTCTGGGGCATCCTCATCGGGATATGCACTTTGCTCAGTTAACAGTTCCTTCACCAACTTCACAGCCGGATTGCTGTCTTGGGTGTCAGCCCATCTATGGTGTGCTAACGGATTTAAATTCACCTCTTGTTGTTTCTGATAGGTACTTGACTGATGATGTTTTGCCTTGGGATGATGGAAGGCTGGTAGTTCAATTTCTTCAAGCTCCCCCATTTCTTCTTCTACATCTCTCAAGTGTGGCATCCGGGATAGGGCATCGGCATTTCCATTCTTGCGACCTGCTCGATACTTGATCTTGAAGTTGTAATTAGATAACCGGGCTATCCATCGCTGTTCTAACGCACCTAATTTGGCTGTGTCCAGGTGGGTCAACGGATTGTTGTCAGTATAGACAATAAATTCTGCAGCGGCCAGATAGTGTTTGAAACGTTCAGTCACAGCCCAAACTACTGCCAGTAGTTCCAATTTGAAGGAGCTGTAATTTTCTGAATTTCTTTCAGTAGGCCGGAGCTTTCTACTTGCAAAGGCGATGACTTTCTCCCGACCTTCTTGCTTTTGTGACAGCACCGCTCCTAGTCCCACATTACTGGCATCAGTGTAGAGGATGAAAGGTTGATGGTAATCTGGGTATGCCAGAACCTCTTCTCCGGTTAGTGCCTTCTTTAGTTGTTCAAAGGAGTCTTCCCTTTCGTCGTTCCACTGAAAAGGAGGGTTTCGGTTTGAAGGTTTCTTCGTCTGCCCTACCAAGGTGTCTTGCAAGGGTGCTGCCAACTTGGTAAATCCTTTTATAAATCTGCGATAGTAACCCACCAATCCCAGGAATTGTCTCACTTCTTTTGCGCTGGTAGGTCTTGGCCAATCCCTTATGGCGCTTATTTTCTCGGGATCTGGTGCTACTCCCTCCGAACTCACGATGTGTCCCAGGTACTGTACCTTTGGCTTGAGAAGGTGACATTTGGATGGCTTGACTTTCATGCCATACCTGGATAAGGCTTCGAACACTTCTGCCAGGTCTATTAAGTGTTGTTTGTAAGTCTTTGAGTAGACGATCACATCATCTAGGTACAGGAGGACGGTCTCGAAGTTCTTGTGTCCGAGGCAGCATTCCATCAGCCGCTGGAAAGTACCGGATGCGTTGCAGAGTCCGAACGGCATGCGATTAAATTCACATAGACCCATTGGTGTGGTGAATGCCGTCTTTTCCTTATCTCGCTCAGCCACAGGGACTTGCCAATACCCGCTTGTTAAGTCTAAGGTGGAAAAATAATTAGCAGATTTCAAAGCAGTTAAGGACTCTTCTATCCTAGGCAAGGGGTAGGCGTCTTTATGGGTGATGTTATTAATCTTCCGGTAGTCTACGCACATTCTCATGGTTCCGTCCTTTTTTTTGACAATCACTAGAGGGGCCGCCCAGGGGCTACAGCTGTCTCTTATTACCCCGGCCTGTTTCATCTCCCTCAGCATATCTTTTGCACATTGATAGTGAGCGGGCGGTATGGGTCTATATCTTTCTTTTATTGGGGGAGCTTGAAGAAATTGAACTACCAGCCTTCCATCATCCCAAGGCAAAACATCATCAGTCAAGTACCTATCAGAAACAACAAGAGGTGAATTTAAATCCGTTAGCACACCATAGATGGGCTGACACCCAAGACAGCAATCCGGCTGTGAAGTTGGTGAAGGAACTGTTAACTGAGCAAAGTGCATATCCCGATGAGGATGCCCCAGAAGAGACGCATCAACTCTGGAAAGAGAGAGGCAAAATGTTCCTGTATCAAGGGAAGCTCTGTAGAAGGTACACCAATCCGAAAACACATGAATTGGTTTGGCAGATTATCGTGCCTAAACAAGATGTCAAGATGGTCCTCGAAGCTTACCATAATGGTGCTGGTCACTTCGGTTGGAAAAAGTTAGAAGTACTTCTAAGAGAAAGATTTTATTGGGTCGGGATGAGAAAATCAATCGAACAGTGGTGCAGAAATTGTGGCCCGTGCAACCTCAGAAGAAACGATCAAAAGAACCAAAGAGCACCACTGCAGCCCATAATCACCAAACAACCACTTGAACTTGTAGCCATGGACCACGTGAAGTTGACACCAAGCCGGTCTGGCTATGTCTATGCCTTGACCATCGTGGACCATTATTCACGCTTCTTGGTAGTAGTACCCGTAAAAGATCTGACAGCAAAAACAGCAGCCAAAGCGTTCCAAACGTACTTTTGTAGACCCCATGGATATCCGGAACAGGTTCTCACCGACCAAGGTACAGCCTTTGAATCAGAGATCTTCAGAGAATTCTGTAATATGTATGGTTGCAAAAAGATCCGGACGACGGCCTATCATCCACAAACAAACGGCTTATGCGAGAAGATGAACCATATTGTAATAGACCTACTAAAGACTTTACCTGAGACAGAAAGGAATCAATGGCCAGAGAAATTGCCTGACTTGGTGGATCTGTATAATCATGTCCCGGTGAGCTCCACCAACTGCACCCCAGCTTACCTTATGCGTGCAAGACCCGGCCAATTACCAATCGATCTAGAAATGGGAATTCTGAAACCAGACGCAGAAGTTCAAGACTCCAATTGGGATATCATACGGCAAAAGCAGTATCGCCAAGTGCAAGAGAGTGTGGAAAGAAGCCTTCAGCAAACTAGAGAAAGACAAGAGCGAACTTTCAACCAGAATGCTCTAGCGACCCCATTAAGACCGGGTGACCAAGTGCTCAAGAGAAATCGTCGAACCAATAAACTGGACAATCAGTGGGAAGCCGTACCCTACACAGTTTTACCAACAAGAGTGGATAATCCTAAAATGTGTCTCATTAGCAAAAACGGAGGCTTAACATCTGTACTAGTGTCACGAGACAATCTTAAATTATGTCCGGAAACATTGAAAGAGCCAGACGTTGTCCAGCCAGAACCAGAAGTTATTCAACCCATACAGGTTCAACCAGTAAAGGAAAAAGAAGAGGAAGTGTATCACACCTGTATAGGAGACTTTCCCAAAACCCTACTAACATACCATGGTGCAGTAGTGGTTCCCATGGTGGCCTTTTACCCAACACCGAACCCAATACCAGAAGTCCCAAGACAGGAAGAGGCTGACCCCGTACTACAGGAGGTTCCAGGCCAGGAAGAACAGATTCCTGGTCAGAGTAATCCCATTCACGGTGGACTTGCCAACTCCATAGTCGTGGAATTATCTTTAGCAGAGCGGGCAGATACTACATCCGCAGTAACATAGTAACATAGTTAGTAAGGCCGAAAAAAGACATTTGTCCATCCAGTTCAGCCTATATTCCATCATAATAAATCCCCAGATCTACGTCCTTCTACAGAACCTAATAATTGTATGATACAATATTGTTCTGCTCCAGGAAGACATCCAGGCCTCTCTTGAACCCCTCGACTGAGTTGGCCATCACCACCTCCTCAGGCAAGCAATTCCAGATTCTCACTGCCCTAACAGTAAAGAATCCTCTTCTATGTTGGTGGAAAAACCTTCTCTCCTCCAGACGCAAAGAATGCCCCCTTGTGCCCGTCACCTTCCTTGGTATAAACAGATCCTCAGCGAGATATTTGTATTGTCCCCTTATATACTTATACATGGTTATTAGATCGCCCCTCAGTCGTCTTTTTTCTAGACTAAATAATCCTAATTTCGCTAATCTATCTGGGTATTGTAGTTCTCCCATCCCCTTTATTAATTTTGTTGCCCTCCTTTGTACTCTCTCTAGTTCCATTATATCCTTCCTGAGCACCGGTGCCCAAAACTGGACACAGTACTCCATGTGCGGTCTAACTAGGGATTTGTACAGAGGCAGTATAATGCTCTCATCATGTGTATCCAGACCTCTTTTAATGCACCCCATGATCCTGTTTGCCTTGGCAGCTGCTGCCTGGCACTGGCTGCTCCAGGTAAGTTTATCATTAACTAGGATCCCCAAGTCCTTCTCCCTGTCAGATTTACCCAGTGGTTTCCCGTTCAGTGTGTAATGGTGATATTGATTCCCTCTTCCCATGAAGAGTAGACAGTAGTACACCACATGAAGAGACACCGCTATTACGTAGATCACAGCGTAGTACCCAGGGTCAATTACCGGCCAGGTATGCAGATTACCAACTATAAAGCTCATAATGTGAATTGTATATATGTTATGCCGTATATAGTTAAACAGAAAATGTAGTATAGTCATTGCTATCAGTCTGCAACGTTTAAGCCCAGTGCCTACAGAGACTTGTCTGTATGAACTTATTGCATATTCTTGAACTTTTTATCAGCCCGGAGGCACTAAATCAAAGCTCCGGAAAGACTGCTTTTTGAACTTTGCTTTTTGCTCTTTTTGAACTTTCTTTAGACTTTATATTGATAACTCCGTTGGAAAAATGGAACTAAATTCCTGGACACTAAGTACAGTGCCGTTCCTAATACCTTCAAGGATAGAACTGTATTAATGGACGCTATTTGAAGTGACTTTTTACAGAACTCTATTTTTGTTTCCTTGAGTGGTTTTTGTAACTTTTCATTTTTAAGACTCTGTACATATTAATTGTTATTTCAAAATGTTATTGTCCCACAGTCCCGGAGTACTGTTCTTAACTAAGGGGGAATGTGGCACCCCTAGGGGTATTTGCCACATGGGAAATGTTATTTATTAACTATTTTGTGTCACATAACTCTCTGGCTTAACAGACTAAAAATTCAAAATTTGAAAATTGCTAAATTTTCAAACTTTTCGCCAAATTTCTTTTTTTCACAAATAAACGCAAAAATTATCCACCTAAATTTACCACTAACATGAAGCCCAATATGTCACGAAAAACAATCTCAGAATCGCTAGGATCCATTGAAGCATTCATGAGTTATTACCTCATAAAGGGACACTGGTCAGAATTGCAAAAAATGGCCAGATCATTAAGGTCAAAATAGGCTGGGTCATGAAGGGGTTAAAGAGATCTACATTCCCCTTTCTTAAAACTTAGTCATCCCTGACCCTGACCAATGTAACATATTAGTTATTATTCAAACATTAAATACTCCACACAGGGAGGAAAAAGAGGTAGAATAATTTTGGACTCAACATGACTCAAGTCTGTCCATTATGTATAATGCCTTTTATAGGGGGCATTCTCCTTCCCCTTTCTTTGAACTTGGTACTATCTGGGGCCACAGTGTCAGGGTAGCCCCAGGTTGCAGTTCCGAGATGATATCCTGCTTTTCTAGCAGAAAGTGCAACAAAACAAAGAGTCCATAGGCTCCAAATATAAAATACCCAGCTTGCAGTCCTTCAGGACAAAATAAACATACAAAAAACAAAGGAAATGTTCTTATGACCAGTTTTGGCCACTAATGCTCCCATTCTTTGAGGAGAAACATCAGGGTTTCTCCTTTACCCTGAAGGATGTGGAACAGTCCTTCCATAAGTTCTTCAGATGCAACGGCACAACAAAAAATACTGAGAGCAAAACTTTATCTCCAGCGGCATGCATCCTGTGCCGCTCCAGTAGTGGCGGAATCCCATACCTGGTTCCGGGACGGGGGTGACTCTGCAGCCGTAGAGGTCACAGATTGCCAAGATGAGGCAGCTGCGGTGGGGACTTGAGCGGAAGAAGCTGTGCGGGAGGCCGACTGCATCGGGCTCGGACCCCTGCACAGTTCCATCTCCTCCGACATGCACAAGGCTACAGTTACCGCAAAATAGCCCCAAGGGCAGTTCTCTTTGTAAAAGGAGACCCAGTCCCCTTCCTCAGGGGTCTCCGAAATTTTACGGAGGCGGCATTAACGTACACCTTCTCCTTGGTTCTGACCTCTCGGATGAATCCATAGCCACGGCCTACCTGCGCATAGACCAGCTGGCCATAGGTGCGACGACCAACCATTGCACCATCTCCTGGCCGACGCAGCTCTGCCCATACCTCCTTTTCTCTTTGCTTTTTCTTTTCAACCATGCCAGCTATCCACACCAACTGGTCCGGCGATGGGAACGAGCCCTCATGGGCGGGAGTAAAGCGAGGGGCCCCTGAGATGTTCCAACGTTCATGGTGGATCTTCCCTCCAGCACCCGACTCCTCATATAGGGGCCGATGACTCAGGGTGGGAGTTAAGGACACAGACCGGAATTCAGGGACCGGGGTGGAGGTGTACTCATCACCTCCGACTGTTGCTTCCTGATCGTGCCCATCTCGCGGCTGCCATATCTCTCCATGGAAATTGCATGGACGGGTCTCATATGAAGAAGGACCGGCTCAGGCCTAGCTTCTGGTACGAGCTCCTCCGGGGCTGCCGCTGCTTCCACTCCCCCTGCTCTTGGTTCTTGCAGCCAAGGTTCTGGCCCCCAGCAACATGAAGACTCCGGCTCCACAGGTGAAGACGATGGTCCCAATAAAGGCCTCAGTGTTGGATCCTGGGGTCTTTGCCAACGTGGCTCCCACTCCGCTGAGCCCCGTCGCCCAGTGTCCTCCGGACCTCAGCCCGTCTCCAGCAGCCGTTGAGATCCTCTGTCTTCGGGGAAGGGCGCTATTTCCCACGCCTCTTCACTTCGTTGCACAGGTAGGGTCCTCTCCCTCTCTTGCCGCCAGCTCCATTCTATGAGGCCCACTCCTCCGCAGTGCAGCGTGTAGGAATGATGCATCGCCGTTGGTGCCGGGTCGCATAATAGCATCGCGCAGCTGCATTCATGATTTTCTTCTGGGCCCCACCTGTTCCAAGGCGGGGTCGCTTCCAGCCACTCCACCCATTCTTTCTCAAACTGTCTAAGGAAGCGCGATGCTAGGTGTCACTAGCGCATCCTTTGGAAACGTCATCTAACATATCTTCGCGCCATCTCAGCGCTGCCACGCCCTCTCCTTGTCACCATTCCTTTCCATCTTCATGGCCACTATCTTGGTGTCAGTCCTATGCCAGTTTTTAGTCTCATCCAGGTTATTTGTCATTTATCCAGGGCTTCTGCTCCTGCTGGAGTCTCAATGCTAGTAATGTCCGTTTTGTCAGCAATCACTGCTCTCACTGCAGCATTCTCTTCTCTCTTTGCGGTCTCCCCGCAGCATGAAATAGTGGCATCCTGCCGACTATGCCAAGTGTGAGATGGGGCCATGGAGGTAGTCATGGCCGAGAGCTATCTTTGGATCACACCCAGACCACCTCTCTCTATATAGTAATGTCTCTTCCTCTGCATACCTGGATACTGCATCTCTGCGCCATCATCTCCTGGGTAGTATTGGGCTCCTTGCAAGCAGTTTCACAATAACTGAGATAGAGTCCAGTTTAACTTCAACGTCAACAGCTTTTCTCAGCACATCCAGGACATTTCCAGTTTCACCAACAGGCTTCACAACAGGCAACATTCTCTCTGCCCCTTTTCTTCTCTCCCTCTCACTAAGTTTGCTTCTGAGACGGACCGTACCCTTTGGTCCTTCAGCGTTCTCTCTGTCCAGATTCCTTGTCTCATGTGGGGGTGTCCTCAGCCGCTTTGTCCTGGATCTAAGGACTGATGCCCACGCAAAAATCTGCCACATGATGAACGACCTTCCCGTACTGCTTAGCCTCTTCCTCAGCAAGTACAGTCCCAGTTATATTGCATCTGCTAGCACTGCTGCTGTTATTCCTTCAAATGAGAACCAGCCCGGGATGCTATAGGTTGGGTCTCACTCTCCTTAAACTTTGCGTGGCATGGTGTTGCCCAGGGATAGCCAGCCCCTGTGAGCTACACGGGTGCCTGGCCCCAACTGACTACACCAGGAAGTATCCTACATCTTATCCCACCGTGCCCCTCCTATATTTAACTATCTACACCCTGTTCCATTATGCCTACTATACTATGTGCTAAACTATAGTCTCTGTGCCCCCATCTAGTGGCCGACTCAGGGTAATTCACTTTCCCTAAGTACAATACAGTGGCAACAGACAATACTTTACATATGTACACTTAACAACAAAGTTTATGTATCAATATTAAGATACCGCATATATATATATCGGGACACAACATTAAAGGTATCAACATTACAACCCCTTGCATACGCTACTTAATAGCAATGAATATTCACTGAGCTCCACTCCCATGGGTGTGAAATGCAGTGAATATTTATTCCCTTTAGTAGCGGGGACATGTGACCACCCAGCTGCTGCAGGAAGCCAACGGTTGACACTGTGCTCTTTACTAAAGAGCGAGCAATGAATGCTCACTGCCCTCCACGCACACAGTCCCGGCGAGCAGAGCAGTGAGTATTCTGGCAGCTGTCCTTCAGCTTGTAATCAGTGGATGACGTCTCTGCCATGCAATGCTTACAAGCATAAAGCAGCTGCTGTCACTGGAACAAGATACTGGGAGGGAGTGCATGAAAGTAAGTGTAATTGTTTTTTTTTTAATGTTCTTCTGATGTGGCCATGCATACCAGTACAAAGATGGGGGCCCTGCATACCAGGATGTGGATGTTGGGCAATCATACCAGAATAAGGATGGGGCTATGCATACCAGGACAGATATGGGGGTCATGCAAACCGGGATAGGGATGATGGAGACCAGTTCTACCAGGATTGAGATGAGGGGGACTATTCCTACCAGAATAGAGATGAGTGGGACATGCCTACCAGGTTGGAGATAAGGGGGACATGCAAACCAGGATGGGGATGAGGAGGCCATGTGTTGTGAATTCTGTGGCAGAGTTCACTCCTGTGGTCACAAGTGGTACTTCGGCTGATTCTCTCTGGGAGCTTCCGTTTGTGGAGGAAAGTGGTACTGCAGCTTCTGAGTTTCCTCCCTCAGGTGATCTGGTGAGGTCGTTAGCTGCTTCTCTACTTAACTCCACCTGATGCTTTGATCCATGCTTGCTGTCAATGTCCCAGTGTTGGACTTGTGTTTCTCTGGATCATTCCTGTGGCCTGCTGCTCTGCATAGCTAAGTGCTTCTTTGCTATTTGTTGCTATTTTTTCTGTCCAGCTTGTCTATTTGTTTTGCTGGAAGCTCTGGGACGCAAAGGGTGTACCTCCGTGCCGTTAGTTCGGTACGGAGGGTCTTTTTGCCCCCTTTGCGTGGTTTTCTTTAGGGTTTTGTGTAGACCGCAAAGTTATCTTTCCTATCCTCGTTCTGTCTAGAATATCGGGCCTCACTTTGCTGAATCTATTTCATCCCTACGTTTGTCTTTTCATCTTACTCACAGTCATTATATGTGGGGGGCTGCCTTTTCCTTTGGGGTATTTCTCTGAGGCAAGGTAGGCTTATTTTTCTATCTTCAGGCTAGTTAGTTTCTCAGGCTGTGCCGAGTTGCATAGGAAGCATTAGGCGCAATCCACAGCTGCCTCTAGTTGTGTTTGGAGAGGATCAGGAATTGCGGTTTACAGAGTTTCCACGTCTCAGAGCTCGTTCTATTATTTTTGGGTTATTGTCAGATCACTGTATGTGCTCTGATCGCTATGTACATTGTGTTACTGAATTGTCTATCACAACAGCCATGCATACCAGGATAGGAATAAGGGGGCCATGCACACCAGGATAGGGATGGGGGAGCCATGCATACCAGGATAAGGATGAGGGGGCCATGCACACCAGGATGGGATGAGGAAACCATGCATGCCAGGATAGGGATGAAGGGGCCATACACACCAGAATGTGAATGAGAGGGGCCATACATACCAGGATGGGGATGAGAGGGGCCATCCATGCCAAGGTGGGGATGAGGAGGCCATGAATACTAAGATAGCGATGAGGGGCCTTTTGTACCAGGTTAGGGATGAGAGGGACCATGCATACCAAGATAGGGATGAGGAGACCATGCATGTCAGGATGGGGATGAGGGGGGCCATGCATACCAAGATAGGGATGAGGGGGCCATACACACCGGAATGTGAATGAGAGGGGCCATGCATACCAGGATGGGGATGAGAAGGGCCATCCATGCCAAGGTGGGGATGAGGAGGCCATGCATACTAAGATAGCGATGAGGGGCCTTTTGTACCAGGTTAGGGATGAGAGGGACCATGCATGTCAAGATAGGGATGAGGAGACCATGCATACCAGGATAGGGATGAGGAGGCCATGCATACCAGGATAGGGATGAGGAGACCATGCATACCAGAATAGGGATGACGAGGCCATGCATATCAGGATAGGGATGAGGAGGCCATGCACACCAAGATAGGGATCAGGAGACCATGCATACCAGAATAGGGATGACAAAGCCATTCATATCAGGATAGGGATGAGGAGGCCATGCATACCAGGATAGGGATGAGGAGACCATGCATACCAGGATAGAGATGAGGAGGCCATGCATACCAGGATGGGGATGAGAGGGGCCATCCATGCCAAGGTGGGGATGAGGAGGCCATGCATACTAAGATAGGGATGAGATGCCTTTTGTACCAGGTTAGGAATGAGAGGGACCATGCATACCAAGATAGGGATGAGGAGACCAGTTCTATCAGGATTGAGATGAGGGGGACCATTCCTACCAGAATAGGGATGAGTGGGACATGCCTATCAGGTTGGAGATAAGAGGGACATGCATACCAGGATGGGGATGAGGAGGCCATGCATACCAGGATAGGAATAAGGGGGGCATGCATACCAGGATAGGGATGGAGGAGCCATGCATACAAGGATAAGGATGAGGAGGAGCCATGCATACCACGATAAGGATGAGGGGGGCCATGCACACCAGGATGGGTTGAGGAGACCATGCATGCCAGGATACGGATTAAGGGGCCATACACACCAGAATGTGAATGAGAGGGGCCATACATAGCAGGATGGGGAGGAGAGGGGCCATCCATGCCAAGGTGGGGATGAGGAGGCCGCGCATACTAAGATAGCGATGAGGGGCCTTTTGTACCAGGTTAGGGATGAGAGGGACCATGCATACCAAGATAGGGATGAGGAGACCATGCATGTCAGGATGGGGATGAGGGGGGCCATGCATACCAAGATAGGGATGAGGGGGCCATACATACCAGAATGTGAATGAGAGGAGCCATGCATACCAGGATGGGGATGAGAGGGGCCATCCATGCCAGGGTGGGGATGAGGAGGCCATGCATACTAAGATAGCGATGAGGGGCCTTTTGTACCAGGTTAGGGATGAGAGGGACCATGTATACCAAGATAGGGATGAGGGGGCCATGCATATCAGGATAGGGATGAGGAGGCCATGCATACCAGGATAGGGATGAGGAGGCCATGCATACCAAGATAGGGATGAGGAGACCATGCATACCAGAATAGGGATGACGAGGCCATGCATATCAGGATAGGGATGAGGAGGCCATGCATAAAAGGATAGGGATGAGGAGGCCATGCATACCAAGATAGGGATGAGGAGACCATGCATACCAGAATAGGGATGACGAGGCCATGCATATCAGGATAGGGATGAGGAGGCCATGCATAAAAGGATAGGGATGAGGAGGCCATGCATACCAGGATAGGGATGAGGAGACCATGCATACCAGAATAGGGATGACGAGGCCATGCATATCAGGATAGGGATGAGGAGGCCATGCATACCAAGATAGGGATGAGGAGACCATGCATACCAGAATAGGGATGACGAGGCCATGCATATCAGGATAGGGATGAGGGGGCCATGCATACCAGGTAGGGATGAGGAGGCCATGCATACCAGGATAGGGATGAGGAGGCCATGCATACCAGGATAGGGATGACGAGGCCATGCATATCAGGATAGGGATGAGGAGGCCATGCATACCAAGATAGGGATGAGGAGACCATGCATACCAGAATAGGGATGACGAGGCCATGCATATCAGGATAGGGATGAGGAGGCCATGCATAAAAGGATAGGGATGAGGAGGCCATGCATACCAGGATAGGGATGAGGAGACCATGCATACCAGAATAGGGATGACGAGGCCATGCATATCAGGATAGGGATGAGGAGGCCATGCATACCAAGATAGGGATGAGGAGACCATGCATACCAGAATAGGGATGACGAGGCCATGCATATCAGGATAGGGATGAGGGGGCCATGCATACCAGGATAGGAATGAGGAGGCCATGCATACCAGGATAGGGATGAGGAGGCCATGCATACCAGGATAGGGATGAGGAGGCCATGCATACCATGATAGGGATGAGGGGGCCATTTGTACCAGGTTAGGGATGAGGGGGTCATGTGTACCAGTATAGGGATGAGGGGGCCATGCATATCAGTATGGTCGATGAGGGGACCAGATATACCAGGATAGGGAATATTAAGTACAGAATTGATCTCATTTTTTGCTTCAATTTTTTTCTAATTTCCTCCACTAAAACCTAGATGCGTCTTATGATCTGGTGTTTCTTATAGTCCGAAAAATACGGTACTTTACTGAGATAATGACTTTTGGGCTTTCATTGGCTGCAAGCCTTAATCATCAACATTAATAGAAATAAACACTTGAAATAGAGCACTCTGTAATATATGAGTTTCACTTCTTGTATTGAAGAACTGAAATTAATTTTTTGATGATATTCTAATTTTGGGACAAGCACCTGTACCGTATTTGTGCGCTTGTACATTAATATAATCTTCAAGGTTTGATGGCTCATTTTTTATTTTATTTTTTTACTTTTTTTGTAACATGCCCATCAGTGTAAGGACTTAACAGGGTACTGGACACGCACCACAGGGAAGCCCAAAGAACATACAATCCCTGGCAAAAATTATGGAATCACCGGCCTTGGAGAATGTTCATTCAGTTGTTTCTTTTTGTAGAAAAAAAAGCAGATCACAGACATTGCACAAAACTAAAGTAATTTCAAATGGCAACTTTCTGGCTTTAAGAGACACTAAAAGAAATCAAGAACAAAAAATGTGGTAGTCAGAAATGGTTACTTTTTTTAACCAAGCATAAGGAAAAAATTCTGGAATCATGAAAAACAAACAAACAAACAAAAAAAAACACTCCAACACATCACTAGTACTTTGTTGCACCACCTCTGGCTTTTATAGCAGCCTGCAGTCTCTGAGGCATGGACTTAATGAGTGTCACACAGGACTCTTCATCAATCTGGCTCCAACTGTCTCTGATTGCTGTTGCCAGATCAGCTTTGCAGGTTGGAGCCTTGTCATGGACCATTTTCTTCGACTTCCACCAAAGATTTTGAATTGGATTGTGATCCGGACTATTTGCAGGCCATTACGTTGATCTTATGTGTCTTATTTCAAGGAATGTTTTCACAGTTTTTGCTATATGGCAGGATGCTTTATCATCTTGAAAATGATTTCATCATCCCCAAACATCCTTTCAATTGATGGGATAAGAAAAGTGGCCAAATATCAAAATAAACTTGTGCATTTATTGAAGATGTAATGACAGCCATCTCCCCAGTGCCTTTACCTGACATGCAGCCCCATATCATCAATGACTGGAAATTTGCATGTTCTCTTCAGGCAGTCATCTTTATAAATCTCATTGGAACGGCACCAAACAAAAGTTCCAGCATCATCCCCTAGACGAATGCAGATTCGTGATTCATCACTGAATATGACTTTCATCCAGTCATCCACAGTCCACGATTGCTTTTTCTTAGCCCATTGTAACCTTGTTTTTTTTCTGTTTAGGTGCTAATGATGGCTTTCGTTTAGCTTTTCTGTATGTAAATCCCATTTCCTTTAGGCGGTTTCTTACAGTTCAGTCACAGAAGCCGACTCCACTTTCCACCCATTCGTTCCTCATTTGTTTTGTTGTGCATTTCCTGTTTTGGAGACAGATTGCTTTAAGTTTCTGGTCTTGACGCTTTGATGTCTTCTTTGGTCTACCAGTATGTTTGCCTTTAACAACCTTCCCATGTTGTTTGTATTTGGTCCAGGTTTTAGACACAGTTGACTGTGAACAACCAACGTCTTTTGCAACATTGCATGATGATTTACCCTCTTTTAAGAGTTTGATAATCCTCTCCTTTGTTTCAATTGACATCTCTCGTGTTGGAGCCATGATTCATGTCAGTCCACTTGGTGCAACAGCTCCCGAAGGTGTGATCACTCCTTTTTAAATGCAGACTAACGAGCAGGTCTAATCTGATACAGATGTTATTTTTGGGTATGAAATTTTATGGGGTGATTCCATAATTTTTTCCTCAGAATTGAGTGATTCCATAATTTTTCCCCTATGCTTGGTTAAGAAAAGTAACCATTACTAACTACCACATTTTTTGTTCTCGATTTCTTTTAGTGTTTCTTAAAGCCAGAAAGTTGCCATTTGAAATTACTTTAGTTTTGTGCCATGTCTGTGATCTGCTATTTTCTACAAAATTAAACAACTGAATGAAAATTCTCCAAGGCCGTTGATTCCATAATGTTTTCCAGGGGTTGTATAAAGTCCAACTTTCAGTCCAACGAGACTTAACTAAGTACAATATAACCACACAAACTGATCAAAACAACAAAGTGGATAAACCGTGCACTTCTGCCCAAAGTGTAGAAAATAATAAGTGTTTTTCTTCCAAATCATTCCTTTTTCTGTGTTCTCAAGACTTCTCAATATATTACTTGATTACATGTTGAATTTGGCCCATGTACACTGCATTATTTCTTTTTTTGGAACAACTGTATATGACACACCATAATGGGAGCAGTTATTAAAAATATTACACATAGCACAATCAAATCTAATGATCGCACTGAGCACTAATCTATTATTTTCTGGTAACTTCTCCTTGAACGTATGTGATCCCCAGCTTGAGATTAGCCTTGTTTATATGGACAAAGATGGCTGATAATGAATGCAAATATAATGATATAAAGCTACATCTAACAGGCAGCCATCATAAAACTGCAGCTGCTCCGTGCTGTGCATCCCGCACATCTTAAAGACCAGTTTTACATTATTGCTTTGAAAATTATTATGTGGAGTGAGCACATGTTGGATACTGAGCCGGCACTTTAATTAAAGATACATGGATATAAATAATTACTTTAAACGACCGGCTAAGTAGGTTAACTGTGTGATTTTTCTCATGGAGCCATTATACTTTTATAGTTTTATAATTAGGTGGGCACGGATAATGCCAGGGTCTGATGTATGCTTCCCATGAGTACAATGGCTAATGTGACATATATAGCATATAACTGCGGTAAACTGGACTGCCTGTCTTCCATTGGGAAATGTACGGCTACAAAGAAGTGAAGGGAAATTGGTGAAGTATGTTGTGAGTGCAATTATGTTTAAGAGGTAATCCAGCTTAATCAGAATGGAGGCCATCTTCTGTATATATTCAAGGTGGTGCAAGACGGGAGTCTGTTTTCAAGTCCGTCCCAAATGTGTGTTTTCTGTGGATATCCTATAAATATCCTTAATAGTGATGAGTGGACCCGTGAATGTTCGGGTTCATTGGGTTCAGTCGATCTTGACTACGAACCCCATACCCGAGGTGGCTGCAAAATTAAGAAAAATGAGCTAATGCAGGACAATTGCCTTGCAAACAAATGTGGATATGAAAATTACTTAAAATAATGGAATACAAAAAATAACTATAATAATCTTGAGCCATGAGGCAGAAGTCAAAGTGGAGGAGGGGGAGGTGGACGTGGCAGAGGAGGAAGTAGTCAACACTGTTTTGTGGGGGGGGGTTGTTTGCTTGTTTTTTTCAGGGAAATGACTTTAAATAACACAGAATAAAAAAAATTAAACAATCTTGGACCACGAGGTGGAGATCCAAATGGCAGAAGAGGATGAAGAGGAGGTGGAGATGGCAGTGTAGGTGGAAGAGACAGAGGAGGAAGTAGCCAACACGATTTTTGTTTTTATCTTTCTTTGCTTCTGGTTTTTGTTTTTAATTTAATTTTTTTTGTTTTTGGTTGCTTTTTTTTAACTTGGGGAGGCCAATGGCAAATAGAATGGAAAAACTGCGGTGGAGTGTAACAATGGCAGATGCGACTGGTATAGTTCTTTAGTAAATCAAAGGTACGGACAAATTCTGTGAGATCAACTCCTGGTTCATTTTAATGAATGTGAGATTGCCCATGTTGGCTGTGGTCAGGCGAATGTGGCTGTCTGTGATCGCATCCACTGCTGCGCAAAACATACACTCCAACAGTACACTTGCCACAGGGCAGGCCAGCACCTCTAAGGTGTAAAGTGCAAACTTAGGCCATGTGTCCAATTTGGAGACCCAAAAGTTAAATGGGGCAGACCCATCACTCAGTACGTAGAGACGTCTGAACACGTACTCTTACACCATGTTGTTGAAATGCTGCCTCCTACTAATATGGACAGTATCAGATGGAGGTCCTGATGATGTGGAGTGCTGAGGAAGGTTTTCCACACTTCAGCCATCCGAGGTGGTGTCGGTGACTTAGCTGCATTGGTGACTTCCTCCCCTTCCTCTGCCTTCTGCTTCCACTGAGCGCCCACTGTCATGCGCTTGCATTCCTGCATTATACGATGCCCCTCCTGTGAGGGAAGTAAGAATGGTACGTTGTCCTTGTAGCATAGATCCAGAAGGTTTGCTATGCAGTAATCAGCACTGAGAACACAAGAAAAAGAAAAAACCGAACTACAAAGGTCAAAAAAAATATACAATAAAATAAACACATAATGATATGTAAAGTAATCCAAATATAAATTTTATTGGTTATAAATAGGGACAAATAGAGGAAGAAAAAATAGCAATGTGGTGCTAAACACACACACAATGTGTATCAGCCCACAAGAACACGACATAAATTAGCCAAAAATGTATATATACTCAAATGTACATAATGCAAATGAAATAGCATATATCAATAATATATAGCCCGAAAAAGATATATGTAGAAAAGGGGCATAAAAATGTACATAAGATAATATGAGCATACAAATAAGTGATAGGTAACCAAAAACGTGTAAGAAAAAGGGGGAGGGGGCAGAAAAAATTCCTGCAGACTTACATCAGTGAAATGAATGCTGTAATGCGATGGTAGGTAAACGAAAGTGGTATATCCGGATAATACCCATTGCACTATGTGAAACCCGTCCCCATCGTGATGTGAAGCTGCATGGTTAGCGGTCACAACATGTGAATCCGGGAAGATGGTTACCTAAGAAATGTGGTGGATGCGGGCAGACACGCCCCGACGCGCGTTTCGGATCAAGAGTCCTTCGTCAGGGGGAGTGGCCACTCTTCCTCCTTTGCCAGCACCTCATCCATCATTGCCTAAAGTGTTTTTTCAAGTAGGCATAGAAGTTGAATAGTAATGCTGATGAATAGGGTTGAGCGAAACGGGTCGTTCATTTTCAAAAGTCGCCGACTTTTGGCAAAGTCGGGTTTCATGAAACCCGATCCGACCCCTGTGCGGGGTCAGCCATGCGGTACGTGACTTTCGCGCCAAAGTCGCGTTTCAATGACGCGAAAAGCACCATTTCTCAGCCAATGAAGGTGAACGCAGAGTGTGGGCAACGTGATGACATAGGTCCTGGTCCCCACCATCTTAGAGAAGGGCATTGCAGTGATTGGCTTGCTCTCTGCGGCGTCACAGGGGCTATAAAGGGGCGTTCCCGCCGACCGCCATCTTACTGCTGCTGATCTGAGCTTAGGGAGAGGTTGCTGCCGCTTCGTCAGAAGCAGGGATAGCGTAAGGCAGGGTCCATTAACCACCAAACCGCTTGTGCTGTAGCGATTTCCACTGTCCAACACCACCTTCGGTGTGCAGGGACAGTGGAAGCTCCTTTTTTTTTTTTTTTCTCAGCGCTGTAGCTCATTGGGCTGCCCTAGAAGGCTCCCTGATAGCTGCATTGCTGTGTGTACGCAGCTGTGCAAACCAACTGCTTTTTTCAAAGCACAAATCCTCTTGTTCCTTCCTTTCTGCACAGCTATCTTGTTTGTTTGTCCACACTTTTTATTTAATTTGTGCATGAGTCCACTCCTTATTGCTGCCTGCCATACCTGGCTGAGATTACTGCAGGGAGATAGTAATTGAAGGACAGTTCCTGTTTTTTTTTTTTTTTGTGGGAGATTAAGATTGGCATTTCTGCTAGAGTGCCATCCCTGTGTGTGCCATCTCTCACTCAGTGGGCCATAGAAAGCCTATTTATTTTTTTGCTTGATTTGGGTTCTAAAATCTACCTGAAAAAATCACTACATCAATCAGTGGGAGAAAAATATTGGCCTCTGGGCTTGTGTGCCACTCCTGACTCCTGTGTGTGCCATCTCTCACTCAGTGGGCCATAGAAAGCCTATTTATTTTTTTGCTTGATTTGGGTTCTAAAATCTACCTGAAAAAATCACTACATCAATCAGTGGGAGAAAAATATTGGCCTCTGGGCTTGTGTGCCACTCCTGACTCCTGTGTGTGTCATCTCTCACTCAGTGGGCCATAGAAAGCCTTTTTTTTTTTTATTTGGTTTCTAAATTGTCACTGAAAAAATCATTTTATTTTATTTGGTTTCTAAATTCTTCCTGTAAAAATCATTTTATTTTACTTTGTTTCTAAAGTCTCCCTGAAAAAATAAATAAATAAATAAATAAAACAGTGGGAGATTAATATTGCCCTTTCTGCTTGTGTGCCAGTCTTGACTCCTGGGTGTGCCATCTCTCTCTCTCTCTCAAATTGTGGGCCATAGAAAGCCTATTTATTTTTTTGCTTGATTTGGGTTCTAAAATCTACCTGAAAAAATCAGTACAACCAACAGTGGGAGAAAAATATTGGCCTCTGGGCTTGTGTGCCACTCCTGACTCCTGTGTGTGCCATCTCTCACTCAGTGGGCCATAGAAAGCCTTTTTTTTTATTTGGTTTCTAAATTCTCCCTGAAAAAATCATTTTATTTTATTTGGTTTCTAAATTCTTCCTGAAAAAATCATTTTATTTTATTTTGTTTCTAAAGTCTCCCTGAAAAAAAAAAAAAACAGTGGGAGATTAATATTGACATTTGTGCTTGAGTGACAGTCCTGCGTGTGTGGCATCTCTGTGATTTGGTGCCACAGAAAACAGAGTGTGTAACATTGTGCCTGATTTTCCTTGTGGTCTCACCAACCTGTAAAGGGATATTGAAATCATACTGAAGTTATAGCTCACCGTGTAAGTTGTTTGACAGCAACAAATAAAGTTACTTTGGTTAAGTTTTTAAAACAATGAGGAAGTCTGGTGCAAGAGGTCGTGGCCGTGGGCGTTCATTGTCAGCTGGTAATGATGGTAGTGGTAGTGGAGCATCAGGTGGTCGTGGGAAAAAAAATATTCCACCTAAGTCTGGAGCTGTGGAGCCAGGTTCGTCGTCTGGCTACACAAGGCCTCGAACGCTCTCTTTTCTGGGAGTAGGAAAACCGCTTTTAAAGCCGGAGCAGCAACAGCAAGTTTTGGCTTACCTTGCAGACTCAGCCTCTAGCTCTTTTGTCTCCTCTTCTGAAACTGGTAAATGTAAAAGCAGTGCGTCGCTTGTGGATGTTCACGGTGAGGGACAAGTCGCTTCCTTGTCCTCTTCAGCAAAAACAACAAGAGAGAAGGATGCAGCAGGCGACACAACGGTTTACTCCATGGAGCTCTTTACACATACCGTCCCTGGCTTAGAAAGTGAAACACTTAACAGGCCATGCCCATTACAAGTAGATTCTGACATGGAGTGCACTGATGCACAGCCACAGCCAGACTACTATGCTGGTCCTTTGACTCAGACCACAACATTGCCCTCTCAGGGTACTGATCCACAATCAGACCCTGATGAGACTATGTTGCCCCGTCACGAACGCTATACCACCGAACAACACGGTGACACAGACGAAGTTGCACACGAGCTAGAAGAGGAGGTAATAGATGACCCAGTTGTTGACCCCGATTGGCAGCCATTGGGGGAACAGGGTGCAGGCGGCAGCAGTTCAGAAGCGGAGGTGGAGGAGGGGCCGCAGCAGGCATCAACATCGCAACAGGTTCCATCTGCCGGGCCCGTATCTGGCCCAAAACGCGTGTCAAAGCCAAAACCTGTTGGAGGACAGCGTGGCCATCCGGTTAAAGCTCAGTCTGCAATCCCTGAAAAGGGATCCGATGCTAGGAAGAGTGCAGTCTGGCATTTTTTTAAACAACATCCAATTGATCAGCGCAAAGTCATCTGTCAAAAATGTTCAACTAGCTTAAGCAGAGGTCAGAATCTGAAAAGTCTCAATACAAGTTGCATGCATAGACATTTAACCACCATGCATTTGCAAGCCTGGACTAACTACCAAACGTCCCTTAAGGTTGTAGCACCCTTGGCCAATGAAGCTAGTCAGCAACGCAACATCCCTTCCGTCGCTGTAAGGCCACCATTTTCCGCACCACCGGCAGTATCTGTGCAGGTTTCTTTGCCAGCCAAAAGCAGTCAGGGTCAGGGAATCACCAGTTTTGTAGGAGGAAATATTGCATCTAGGGCACCGGCGGAAACAATACCGTCTCCAACCGTCTCTCAGTCTGCCATGTCCACCGGCACACCCGCAAGTTCCACGATCTCCAGCTCTCCAGTCCAGCTCACCCTACATGAGACTCTGGTTAGAAAAAGGAAGTACTTATCCTCGCATCCGCGTACACAGGGTTTGAACGCCCACATAGCTAGACTAATCTCGTTAGAGATGATGCCCTACCGGTTAGTTGAAAGCGAAGCTTTCAAAGCCCTGATGGAGTACGCTGTACCACGCTACGAGCTACACAGTCGACACTTTTTTTCCAGAAAAGCCATCCCAGCCCTGCACCAGCATGTTAAACAGCGCATCGTCCATGCACTCAGGCAATCTGTGAGTACTAAGGTGCACCTGACTACAGATGCATGGACCAGTAGGCATGGCCAGGGATGTTACGTGTCCATCACGGCACACTGGGTGAATGTGGTGGATGCAGGGTCCACAGGGGACATCAATTTCGGGACAGTTGTGCCTTGCCCACGGTCTAGGAAACAGTTGGCTGTAGGCGTTCGCACCCCCTCCTCCTCGTCCTCCTGCAGAAGCGACAGCTCTTCCACAGACCGCAGTCGGCCAACCACTCCATCGGCAGCTGACACTGTTGCACACCAGTTGTCCCATTATGGGCCAGCTACTGGCAAGCGTCAGCAGGCTATATTGGCTATGAAGTGTTTGGGCGACAACAGACACACCGCGGAAGTTCTGTCCGAGTTCTTGCAACAAGAAACGCAGTCGTGGCTGGGCACAGTAGATCTTGAGGCAGGCAAGGTAGTGAGTGATAACGGAAGGAATTTCATGGCTGCCATCTCCCTTTCCCAACTGAAACACATTCCTTGCCTGGCTCACACCTTAAACCTGGTGGTGCAGTGCTTATTGAAAACTTATCCTGGGTTCTCCGACCTGCTCCTCAAAGTGCGTGGACTTTGCTCACATATCCGACGTTCGCCTGTACACTCCAGCCGTATGCAGAGCTATCAGCGGTCTTTGAACCTTCCCCAGCATCGCCTAATCATAGACGTTGCAACAAGGTGGAACTCAACACTGCACATGCTTCAGAGACTGTGCCAACAGAGGCAGGCTGTTATGTTTTTGTGGGAGGATACACATACACGGGCAGGCAGTAGGATGGCAGACATGGAGTTGTCAGGTGTGCAGTGGTCGAAGATACAAGACATGTGTCAAGTCCTTCAGTGTTTTGAGGAATGCACACGGCTGGTTAGTGCAGACAACGCCATAATAAGCATGAGCATCCCCCTAATGTGTCTGCTGATGCAAAGTTTGACGCACATAAAGGATCAGGCGTCTGCACCAGAGGAAGAGGAAAGCCTTGATGACAGTCAGCCATTGTCTGGTCAGGGCAGTGTACAGGACGAGGTAGCAGGCGAAGAGGAGGTGGAGGACGAGGAGGATGATGGGGATGAGTATATTTTTAATGAGGCAGCTTTCCCGGGGGCACTGGAAATTGGTGGCGTGTCAAAGCCGGGTTCTGGTTTTTTGAGGGACACAAGTGACGTAGATTTGCCTGAAACTGCCCCTCAACCAATCACAACCGCAGATTTGACAACTGGAACTTTGGCCCACATGGCGGATTATGCCTTACGTATCCTCAAAAGGGACACACGCATTACTAAAATGATGAACGATGACGATTACTGGTTGGCCTGCCTCCTTGATCCACGCTATAAAGGCAAATTGCAAAATATTATGCCACATGAGAACTTGGAACTAATATTAGCAACCAAACAATCAACTCTTGTTGACCGTTTGCTTCAGGCATTCCCAGCACACAGCGCACGTGATCGTTCTCACACGAGCTCCAGGGGGCAGCAGACCAGGAGTGTTAGGGGTGCACACATCAGAAGTGGCGTTGGACAGAGGGGTTTTCTGACCAGGTTGTGGAGTGATTTTGCTATGACCGCAGACAGGACAGGTACTGCTGCATCAATTGAAAGTGACAGGAGACAACATTTGTCCAGTATGGTTACTAACTATTTTTCATCCCTTATCGATGTTCTCCCTCAACCTTCATTCCCATTTGATTACTGGGCATCAAAATTAGACACCTGGCCAGAATTGGCAGAATATGCATTGCAGGAGCTTGCTTGCCCGGCAGCTAGTGTCCTATCAGAAAGAGTATTCAGTGCGGCAGGTTCAATATTAACCGAAAAAAGGACTCGTCTGGCTACCCAAAATGTTGTTGATCTAACATTCATTAAAATGAACCACAACTGGATTTCGAATTCTTTTGCCCCACCTTGCCCGGCAGACACCTAGCTTTCCTATGAAAAGCTCTTGCCTGTGGACTACTGTGAATTACTTTTCTAATGTCTAATTTGCTGCAGCTGATTGTCCAGCATACGACATGTTTACACCTCCCTAAATGGCCAAACTCCCCACACGGGGCCGTGGTATCGCGACTTGGCGCAAGCACCCGTGAGAGTGCTGTTTGTCTGAAGAGGTGGGTGTGCCCGCTTTTGGTCGACGGTATTGCCACTGGGTCCCTCATAGTACAATAAAGTGTCTCTGGCGGTGGTGGTGCGCACCCAACGTCAGACACACTGTTGTAACATGAGGGGCCCTGGGCCTGTACCGCCGGCCACAAGAGAGTTCACCCACCCCCAGGTCAAACATTGCTCTACCACTTCCACAGTTATCTCTCACACTTCCATCAATGTTTAGTCTATGCGCTGACATCCTTCCATTCCTGCCACTGACAATACCATTGTGTTGACATGTATGAAGGTACTTAACATAGTCAGGGGCAGTGTCCTCTATTTACCACAGTAAATACTTTGCGCTAAATTAGTAGGTCTGAAACTACGCAGAGGATCCCACCCCTGAACCTAATGATTGCACCCTTTAGTGTTTTCATTTTGTTTTAATGCGAGACATTCACATTTATTTATTGTTTTGGACTACTAACTGGCAGACACTCATTACAATCGGCCTCCGCTGACCAGACCACTGCTGCCCGTGTACCCCTGGAACCAATCATAAATTGCATACAGCCAGCCCATTTTATTATGTTAAGCCTTCGAAGCCTGTCTGCGGCCGGTTCTTTCAACTACTACTACACTGACCTGTCTACTGCTGCCCGTGTACTCCTGGAACCAATTATAAAGTGCCTACAGCCTGTCCAATTTTATTATGTTAGGCCTTCGAAGCCTGTCTGCGGTCCCTCCTTCCATTGGCCTCCACTGACCTGTCTCCTGCTGCCCGTGTACCCCTGGAACCAATTTTAAATTGCCTACAGCCAGCCCATTTTATTATGTTAGGCCTTCGAAGCCTGTCTGCTGTCCCTCCTTCCACTAGGCCTCCACTGACCTGTCTCCTGCTGCCCGTGTACCCCTGGAACCAATGTTAAAGTGCCTACAGCCTTAATTTATTATGTTAGGCCTTCGAAGCCTGTCTGCGGTCCCTCCTTCCACTAGGCCTCCACTGACCTGTCTACTGCTGCCTGTGTACCCCTGGAAACAATCATAAATTGCCTACAGCCAGCCCATTTTATTATGTTAGGCCTTCGAAGCCTGTCTGCGGCCCGTTCTTTCAACTACTACTACACAGACCTGTCTACTGCTGCCCGTGTACTCCTGGAACCAATTATAAAGTGCCTACAGCCTGTCCAATTTTATTATGTTAGGCCTTCGAAGCCTGTCTGCGGTCCCTCCTTCCACTAGGCCTCCACTGAGCTGTCTCCTGCTGCCCGTGTACCCCTGGAACCAATTTTAAATTGCCTACAGCCTGCCCATTTTATTATGTTAGGCCTTCGAAGCCTGTCTGCGGTCCCTCCTTCCACTAGGCCTCCACTGACCTGTCTCCTGCTGCCCGTGTACCCCTGGAACCAATGTTAAAGTGCCTACAGCCTTAATTTATTATGTTAGGCCTTCGAAGCCTGTCTGCGGTCCCTCCTTCCACTAGGCCTCCACTGACCTGTCTACTGCTGCCTGTGTACCCCTGGAAACAATCATAAATTGCCTACAGCCAGCCCATTTTATTATGTTAGGCCTTCGAAGCCTGTCTGCGGCCCGTTCTTTCAACTACTACTACACTGACCTGTCTACTGCTGCCCGTGTACTCCTGGAACCAATTATAAAGTGCCTACAGCCTGTCCAATTTTATTATGTTAGGCCTTCGAAGCCTGTCTGCGGTCCCTACAGCCAGCCCATTTTATTATGTTAGGCCTTCGAAGCCTGTCTGCGGTCCCTCCTTCCACTAGGCCTCCACTGACCTGTCTACTGCTGCCCGTGTACCCCTAGAACCAATTATAAAGGGCCTACAGCCTGTCCAATTTTATTATGTTAGGCCTTCAAAGCCTGTCTGCGGTCCCTCCTTCCACTAGGCCTCCACTGACCTGTCTACTGCTGCCCGTGTACCCCTGGAAACAATCATAAATTGCCTACAGCCAGCCTATTTTATTATGTTAGGCCTTCGAAGCCTGTCTGCGACCCGTTCTTTCAACTACTACTACACTGACCTGTCTACTGCTGCCCGTGTACTCCTGGAACCAATTATAAAGTGCCTACAGCCTGTCCAATTTTATTATGTTAGGCCTTCGAAGCCTGTCTGCGGTCCCTCCTTCCACTAGGCCTCCACTGACCTGTCTCCTGCTGCCCGTGTACCCCTGGAACCAATTTTAAATTGCCTACACCCAGCCCATTTTATTATGTTAGGCCTTCGAAGCCTGTCTGCGGCCCGTTCTTTCTACTACTACTACACTGACCAGTCTACTGCTGCCCGTGTACCCCTGGAACCAATGTTAAAGTGCCTACAGTCCAATATTTTTTTATGTTAGGCCTTCGAAGCCTGTCTGCGGCCCGTTCTTTCTACTACTCCTACACTGACCAGACCACTGCTGCCCGTGTACCCCTGGAACCTATTTTTTATTGCATAGAGCATCCTTTTTTTAATAGTAGGCGTACAAAGTCTGTCTGCGGTCCACTATTGAAATTGTCCTCCACTGCCCAGAGCAATGCTGCCTGTGTACCCCTGTAACCTTTTTTAAGCTGCAGTGAGCCACATTTTTGGTTTAAGGCCTACTACCTGTGTCTGTCTGCGCCACTCAATTCAGCTGTGTTCCTTTTAAAAAAGCTGAGCGTCAATAGTCTTGTTTTCAGCCTCTAGGAATTTTAAAACTGCATTGGGGCTACAACTTTGGTAGGGCCTACTAACGGTGTCTGCCGCCCCAACGTGTGCCCCAGGTTTCGTCCACATTGCTTCGATCTTCCTACTCTCGTTTAGTAGTTGGTGAAAAATACACTGCATTAGGCCTACAAATTGGGTATGGGGTGTAGAGACGGTGTGTTCCACTCCAAGGTGTTCTCCAGGTTGCTTTTCCTGAGCTTCTATCTTCAGGCTCTCGTTTAGTAGTTGTTGGAAACTACACTGCATTAGGCCTACAAATTGGGTATGGGGTGTAGAGAGATGGTGTGTTACACTCCAAGGTGTTCCCCAGGTTTCCTCGCCATTGCTTCGATCTTAATGCTCTCGTTTTGTAGTTGTTGGAAACTACACTGCATTAGGCCTACAAATTGGGTATGGGGTGTAGAGAGATGGTGTGTTCCACTCCAAGGTGTTCCCCAGGTTTCCTCGCCATTGCTTCGATCTTAATGCTCTCATTTTGTAGTTGTTGGAAACTACACTGCATTAGGCCTACAAATTGGGTATGGGGTGTAGAGACGGTGTGTTCCACTCCAAAGTGTTCTCCAGGTTGCCTTTCCTGAGCTTCTATCTTCCAGCTCTTGTTTAGTAGTTGTTGGAAACTACACTGCATTAGGCCTACAAATTGGGTATGGGGTGTAGAGAGATGGTGTGTTACACTCCAAGGTGTTCCCCAGGTTTCGTCCACATTGCTTCGGTCTTCCGACTCTCGTTTAGTAGTTGTAGAAAACTACACTGCATTAGGCCTACAAATTGGGTATGGGGTGTAGAGACGGTGTCTTCCACTCCAAGGTGTTCCCCAGGTTTCCTCTCCATTACTTCAATCTTAATGCTCTCGTTTAGTAGTTGTTGGAAACTACACTGCATTAGGCCTACAAATTGGGTATGGGGTGTAGAGAGATGGTGTGTTACACTCCAAGGTGTTCCCCAGGTTTCCTCGCCATTGCTTCGATCTTAATGCTCTCGTTTAGTAGTTGTTGGAAACTACACTGCATTAGGCATACAAATTGGGTATGGGGTGTAGAGACGGTGTGTTCCACTCCAAAGTGTTCCCCAGGTTTCCTCTCCATTGCTTCGATCTTCTGGCTCTCGTTTAGTAGTTGTTGGAAACTACACTGCATTAGGCCTACAAATTGGGTATGGGGTGTAGAGACGGTGTGTTCCACTCCAAGGTGTTCTCCAGGTTGCCTTTCCTGAGCTTCTATCTTCAGGCTCTCGTTTAGTAGTTGTTGGAAACTACACTGCATTAGGCCTACAAATTGGGTATGGGGTGTAGAGAGATGGTGTGTTACACTCCAAGGTGTTCCCCAGGTTTCCTCGCCATTGCTTCGATCTTAATGCTCACATTTTGTAGTTGTTGGAAACTACACTGCATTAGGCCTACAAATTGGGTATGGGGTGTAGAGAGATGGTGTGTTCCACTCCAAGGTGTTCCCCAGGTTTCCTCGCCGTTGCTTCGATCTTAATGCTCTCGTTTTGTAGTTGTTGGAAACTACACTGCATTAGGCCTACAAATTGGGTATGGGGTGTAGAGACGGGGTGTTCCACTCCAAGGTGTTCTCCAGGTTGCCTTTCCTGAGCTTCTATCTTCAGGCTCTCATTTAGTAGTTGTTGAAAACTACACTGCATTAGGCCTACAAATTGGGTATGGGGTGTAGAGAGATGGTGTGTTACACTCCAAGGTGTTCCCCAGGTTTCGTCCACATTGCTTCGGTCTTCCGACTCTCGTTTAGTAGTTGTAGAAAACTACACTGCATTAGGCCTACAAATTGGGTATGGGGTGTAGAGACGGTGTCTTCCACTCCAAGGTGTTCCCCAGGTTTCCTCTCCATTGCTTCAATCTTAATGCTCTCGTTTAGTAGTTGTTGGAAACTACACTGCATTAGGCCTACAAATTGGGTATGGGGTGTAGAGAGATGGTGTGTTACACTCCAAGGTGTTCCCCAGGTTTCCTCGCCATTGCTTCGATCTTAATGCTCTCGTTTAGTAGTTGTTGGAAACTACACTGCATTAGGCCTACAAATTGGGTATGGGGTGTAGAGACGGTGTGTTCCACTCCAAGGTGTTCCCCAGGTTTCCTCTCCATTGCTTCGATCTTCTGGCTCTCGTTTAGTAGTTGTTGGAAACTACACTGCATTAGGCCTACAAATTGGGTATGGGGTGTAGAGAGATGGTGTGTTACACTCCAAGGTGTTCCCCAGGTTTCGTCCACATTGCTTCGGTCTTCCGACTCTCGTTTAGTAGTTGTAGAAAACTACACTGCATTAGGCCTACAAATTGGGTATGGGGTGTAGAGACGGTGTCTTCCACTCCAAGGTGTTCCCCAGGTTTCCTCTCCATTGCTTCGATCTTCTGGCTCTCGTTTAGTAGTTGTTGGAAACTACACTGCATTAGGCTTACAAATTGGGTATGGGGTGTAGAGAGATGGTGTGTTACACTCCAAGGTGTTCCCCACGTTTCCTCGCCATTGCTTCGATCTTAATGCTCTCGTTTAGTAGTTGTTGGAAACTACACTGCATTAGGCCTACAAATTGTGTATGGGGTGTAGAGACGGTGTGTTCCACTCCAAGGTGTTCTCCAGGTTGCCTTTCCTGAGCTTCTATCTTCAGGCTCTCGTTTAGTAGTTGTTGGAAACTACACTGCATTAGGCCTACAAATTGGGTATGGGGTGTAGAGAGATGGTGTGTTACACTCCAAGGTGTTCCCCAGGTTTCCTCGCCATTGCTTCGATATTCTGGCTCTCGTTTAGTAGTTGTTGGAAACTACACTGCATTAGGCCTACACATTGGGTATGGGGTGTAGAGAGATGGTGTGTTACACTCCAAGGTGTTCCCCAGGTTTCCTCGCCATTGCTTCGATCTTAATGCTCTCGTTTAGTAGTTGTTGGAAACTACACTGCATTAGGCCTACAAATTGGGTATGGGGTGTAGAGACGGTGTGTTCCACTCCAAGGTGTTCTCCAGTTTGCCTTTCCTGAGCTTCTATCTTCAGGCTCTTGTTAAATAGTGGTTAAATGGAACAACTGCATTTGGCGTACTAGTTGGTTTGGGGCCTACTAACAGTGTCTGCCGCTCCTTGCTGTTCTCCTGGTTTCCTGTCCTGAAATTCCATTTTAAGGCTCTCGTTAAGTAGTTGTTAATGTTAGACTGCATTTGGCCTACTAGTAGGGTTGGGGCCTACTATCGGTGTCTGCCACTCCTTGCTGTTCTCCTCCACTGAACAAAGCTGTGCCACCTGTTTACTACGGTTGCCAATTTTGAACTGCATTTCGACTACTTACTGATTTGGGCCTACTCTCTGTGTCAGCCTCTCATTCCAGTTGTCCTCCACTGCAATGCCCCCTGGTTAGTCCTGTGTTACCAATTTTGAACTGCATTTAGCCATCTTTATTCTTTGGGCCTATATCTGTGTTTCCTCCTCATCCTGCCCATTGCCCAGCCAGTGATAGATGAGTCTGCTGGTACATTGACCCATAACGCAAAATTCCCCGTTCACGCTACACAGCAAGATTGTGACCCTGCTGAAAGTCAGGTTCCTCTTCCCGCATACCATACCACCTTACACGGGGACAAAGAGGAAGGTGCAGATGAAAGTGCAGGTTCCTTCATCAGGTGGGGGGAGGAATACTAGTTGGTGACGTCACTGGCACAGGGCCTCTCATAGTACGCAAAAGTGTTGCTGCCGGTGGGAGGCGCCCCCGTCGTGCAAACACACCGCTGTACTTTGAGGGGCCCTGTGCCAGTGCCAATGCCAACTAGTGGGCCCCCCCTGCTTGCTCAGGATCACAGCACTTGCAAAGTTTAAATACTTACCTCTCACTGCTCCACTGCCGTGATGTGTTCCAGATTTCTTGGGCCCACTAATTACTTGAACCAGCCCTACCCCCCACAACTTTAGCCAAATGACCCCCAATTTCAAATGCCTTCCAATTATTATAAGGTAAATTTCGATTGACAAGCTTCTGTAACAAGAATGGATGTTTTTGCCATTAAAATGGGCAGTGTAGGTGTTTTCCTGGCCTCCACTCGCTGCCGACTATGCTCCCCCATTGACTTGCATTGGGTTTCGTGTTTCGGGCGATACCCGACTTTTCGCGATAATCGGCCGATTCCACTCGACTCGACTTCTAAGATAGTCGGGTTTCGCGAAACACGGCTCGACTCTAAAAAGGTCAAGGTCGCTCAACCCTACTGATGAATGATGGCTTCATCTGCTCGGACCATGTTGGAGGAGTACTCTGAGCAGCACAACAAGGCACACACCCTGAATGGAGGCCCATTCGGTGGTGAATTGGTGTTGTTCCGCTGAGCGACTCACCAGTGCATGCTGCAGCTGAAACTCCGCTATTGCATGCTATTGCTCACACAGCCTCTCCAGCATATGCAAGGTGGAGGTCCAACTTGTGGGAAGGTCGCATATGACGCAGTGAGAGGGAAGATAGAAGTGGCACTTCAGTGCAGACAGGCGAGCAGCAGCAGGGTGAGAAGGCTGAAAGTACGCACAGACCGCCCGCACTTTCAGCAACAGCTCTGACATACCAGTGTAACCTTTAATGAAACTCTGGACCACCAAATTCAACACATGTGCCAGGTAAGGGATGTGCATCAAACCAGCTAGGTCCAGAGCTGCTACAAGATTTCGCCTGTTATCGCACACCACCAGACCGGGATTGAGGTTCAGTGGCACCAACCACTCATCGGTCTGTTGTTCGATTCCTGTCCACAGCTCATGGGTGGTGTGAGAATTTTTCCCCCAAACGGATGAGTTTCAGAACAGCTTGCTGTTGTTTCCACTTGGCTGTGCTGCATTTGGTAGTACAGGTGTTATAATGACCAGATGAGGAGGAAATGGAGGAAGAGGAGCAGGAGGAGGAAACATGGACAGAGAAACATCCAGCAATCCTTCATGGAGGTAGGACATGTGCAAGAATGTTTCCCACGTCAGGCTCAGATGCCACTACATTTACCCATTGGGCAGTTAGGGAGATATAACGTCCCTGTCTGTGCTTACTGGCCAATGTATCGGTGATTATATGAACCTTGCCACTGATAGAGTAGCGCAGTGCACACCTGAACTTGCAGTGCGTGTACAGGGCAGGGATAGCCCCACTAGAAAATTATTGTCAGCTGAGAAGCATGTCCTGTGGGATGGTGATGAATGAATCTGTTCACCAAACATAAATTCGGCATGAATATGGCACATTTGGATTCGTGATCGGAAATACGAGCAAAATGTTAGAAAATCAGTACAAATGAGTAACATTCAGTAAAAAGTGCTGGAAAATGTTTGCGTTACCACAAAAGGATTTTCAGCACTTTTGCAATGATAATGGTGGTGTATCATGAGAGTTTTGCATGTGTTTGATGAGGGGAGGGGGTTTGCAGAGCTCAGAGGTAAGGCATTCATGAAAAAAAAATGTTTCCATAACTTTATGTGTGCGTCTTGCGGCTAGCCAATCAGGGTGCAGGAAATATCCACAATGTCCTGACACCAGGTTTTGTGTCATTGGCTGCTGAAATCACATGTCCCTCTCCATATAAAGAGCAAACATCTTGTTTTAGTGCCATTTTGACACTTTAACAGTGCAGCGAGGCTGCTCCTGATGCTGGCACTGTTAGCAGCAAGATTGAGCTAGTTAGCAAAGGCGATTGTATATCAGTCAGATAGTGTAGCTAGCTATTGTCCAGCGTGGCTGTTAAATTTACCTTCCAGCATTTTTTTGGCCATTACAGAGGTTGACAGACAAAGCCAGCAGGGCACATGTGCTACAAGTCTGTTGTTTCTATTGTGCTCCATGCACATGTATAGCATTCTAAATAATATTTTTTCACTAGCTAAATTTGAAACAGCCTGCTGTATCCCACCTTGTCATTTAGTGTGATGGTGAAATTAAACTGTCTGCATACCTAATGCACATTAAACGAAATTATAATTTTTCAGTTGCAAAAAGTTAGACAGCTGGCCATCTCACACTTTGTCATTTTGTTGGGTTGAAATTAAGCAGTCTGCAGCTCACATGCACATAACCAAAAATGTTATTCTGTTGCTAAACATCATACAGTACGGGACCTGACTTTAAAATAGTTTGTAGCATAGTGTGAGTTATAGAGGCCTGACCCAGAGGCCACTAAAAATTATTGTGTTCCTAACGTCATGCAGTAGGGGATATCTGACTTTCAAATTGTTTTTAGCAAATCTTCTTTGTCATACAAGCCTCATCTACACTCAAACAATTCTTTCTTCTGTGACTAACATGATACATCATGCCATATTTCACCTTGGAATTTACTGCAGCTGAAATTCAGCTGTTTGCAGAGGTGGTGCAGATTTTAACCCCTTCATGACCCAGCCTATTTTGACCTTAAAGACCTTGCCGTTTTTTGCAATTCTGACCAGTGTCCCTTTATGAGGTAATAACTCAGGAACGCTTCAATGGATCCTAGCGGTTCTGAGATTGTTTTTTCGTGACATATTGGGCTTCGTGTTAGTGGTAAATTTAGGTCAATAAATTCTGTGTTTATTTGTGATAAAAACGGAAATTTGGCGAAAATTTTGAAAATTTCGCAATTTTTACATTTTGAATTTTTATTCTGTTAAACCAGAGCGTTTTGTGACACAAAATAGTTAATAAATAACATTTCCCACATGTATACTTTACATCAGCACAATTTTGGAAACAAAATTTTTTTTTGCTAGGAAGTTATAAGGGTTAAAATTTGACCAGCGATTTCTCATTTTTACAACGAAATTTACAAAACCATTTTTTTGAGGGACCACCTCACATTTGAAGTCAGTTTGAGGGGTCTATATGGCTGAAAATACCCAAAAGTGACACCATTCTAAAAACTGCACCCCTCAAGGTGCACAAAACCACATTCAAGAAGTTTATTAACCCTTCAGGTGCTTCACAGCAGCAGAAGCAACATGGAAGGAAAAAATGAACATTTAACTTTTTAGTCACAAAAATGATTTTTCAGCAACAATTTTTTTATTTTCCCAATGGTAAAAGGAGAAACTGAACAACGAAAGTTGTTGTCCAATTTGTCCTGAGTACGCTGATACTGCATATGTGGGGGTAAACCACTGTTTGGGCGCACGGCAGGGCTTGGAAGGGAAGGAGCGCCATTTGACTTTTTGAATGAAAAATTGGCTGCACTCTTTAGCGGACACCATGTCACGTTTGGAGAGCCCCTGTGTGCCTAAACATTGGAGCTCCCCCACAAGTGACCCCATTTTGGAAACTAGACGCCCCAAGGAACTTATCTAGATGCATAGTGAGCCCTTTAAACCCCCAGGTGCTTCACAAATTGATCCGTAAAAATGAAAAAGTACTTTTTTTTCACAAAAAAAATATTTTAGCCTCAATTTTTTCATTTTCACATGGACAACAGGATAAAATGGATCCTAAAATTTGTTGGGCAATTTCTCCTGAGTACAACGATACCTCACATGTGGGGGTAAACCACTGTTTGGGCACATGGTAAGGCTCGGAAGGGAAGGAGCGCCATTTGACTTTTTGAATGAAAAATTATCTCCATCGTTAGCGGACACCATGTTGCGTTTGGAGAGACCCTGTGTGCCTAAACATTGGAGCTCCCCCACAAGTGACCCCATTTTGGAAACTGGACCCCCTAAGGAACTTATCTAGATGCCTAGTGAGCCCTTTAAACCCCCAGGTGCTTCACAAATTGATCCGTAAAATTGAAAAAGTACTTTTTTTTCACAAAAAAATTCTTTTCGCCTCAATTTTTTCATTTTCACATGGGCAATAGGATAAAATGGATCCTAAAATTTGTTGAGCAATTTCTCCCGAGTACGCCGATACCTCATATGTGGGGGTAAACCACTGTTTGGGCACACGGCAGGGCTCGGAAGGGAAGGCGCGCCTTTTGACTTTTTGAATGGAAAATTAGCTCCAATTGTTAGCGGACACCATGTCGCGTTTGGAGAGCCCCTGTGTGCCTAAACATTGGAGCTCCCCCACAAGTGACCCCATTTTGGAAACTAGACCCCCCAAGGAACTTATCTAGATGCATACTGAGCACTTTAAACCCCCAGGTGCTTCACAGAAGTTTATAATGCAGAGCCATGAAAATCAAAAATAATTTTTCTTTTCTCAAAAATGATTTTTAGCCTGGAATTTCCTATTTTGCCAATGGTAATAGGAGAAATTGGACCCCAAATGTTGTTGTGCAGTTTGTCCTGAGTACGCAGATACCCCATATGTGGGGGTAAACCACTGTTTGGGCGCACGGCAGGGCTCAGAAGGGAAGGCACGCCATTTGGCTTTTTAAATGGAAAATTAGCTCCAATCATTAGCGGACACCATGTCGCGTTTGGAGAGCCCCTGTGTGCCTAAACATTGGAGATCCCCCACAAATGACCCCATTTTGGAAACTAGACCCCCAAAGGAACTAATCTAGATGTGTGGTGAGCACTTTGAACCCTCAAGTGCTTCACAGAAGTTTATAACGCAGAGCCATGAAAATAAAAAATAACATTTCTTTTCTCAAAAATGATTTTTTAGCCCGCAATTTTTTATTTTCCCAAGGGTAACAGGACAAATTTGACCCCAAAAGTTGTTGTCCAGTTTCTCCTGAGTACGCTGATACCCCATATGTGGGGGTAAACCACTGTTTAGGCACATGCTGGGGCTCGGAAGTGAAGTAGTGACGTTTTGAAATGCAGACTTTGATGGAATGCTCTGCGGGCGTCACGTTGCGTTTGCAGAGCCCCTGATGTGGCTAAACAGTAGAAACCCCCCACAAGTGACCCCATTTTGGAAACTAGACCCCGAAAGGAACTTATCTAGATGTGTGGTGAGCACTTTGAACCCCCAAGTGCTTCATAGAAGTATATAATGCAGAGCCGTGAAAATAATAAATACGTTTTCTTTCCTCAAAAATAATATTTTAGCCCAGAATTTTTTATTTTCCCAAGGGTTACAGGAGATATTGGACCACAAAAGTTGTTGTCCAGTTTCTCCTGAGTACGCTGGTACCCCATGTGTGGGGGTAAACCACTGTTTGGGCACACGTCGGGGCTCAGAAGGGAAGTAGTGACTTTTGAAATGCAGACTTTGATGGAATGGTCTGCGGGCGTCACGTTGCGTTTGCAGAGCCCCTGGTGTGCCTAAACAGTAGAAACCCCCCACAAGTGACCCCATTTTGGAAACTAGACCCCCAAGGAACTTATCTAGATATGTGGTGAGCACTTTCAACCCCCAAGTGCTTTACAGAAGTTTATAACGCAGAGCCGTGAAAATAATAAATACGTTTTCTTTCCTCAAAAATAATATTTTAGCCCAGAATTTTTTATTTTCCCAAGGGCTACAGGAGAAATTGGACCCCAAAAGTTGTTGTCCAGTTTCTTCTGAGTACGCTGATACCCCATGTGTGGGGGTAAACCACTGTTTGGGCACACGTCGGGGCTCAGAAGGGAAGTAGTGACTTTTGAAATGCAGACTTTGATGGAATGGTCTGCGGACGTCTTGTTGCGTTTGCAGAGCCCCTGGTGTGCCTAAACAGTAGAAACCCCCACAAGTGACCCCATTTTGGAAACTAGACCCCCCAAGGAACTTATCTAGATATGTGGTGAGCACTTTGAACCCCCAAGTGCTTCACAGACGTTTACAACGCAGAGCCGTGAAAATAAAAAATCATTTTTCTTTCCTCAAAAATGATGTTTTAGCAAGCAATTTTTTATTTTCTCAAGGGTAACAGGAGAAATTGGACCCCAATAATTGTTGCGCAGTTTGTCCTGAGTATGCTGGTACCCCATATGTGGGGGTAAACCACTGTTTGGGCGCACGTCGGGGCTCGGAAGTGAGGGAGCACCATTTGACCTTTTGAATACAAGATTGGCTGGAATCAATGGTGGCGCCATGTTGCGTTTGGAGACCCCCTGATGTGCCTAAACAGTGGAAACCCCTCAATTCTAACTCCAACACACCCCTAACCCTTATCCCAACTGTAGCCGTAACCCTAATCACAACCCTAAACCCAACACACCCCTAACCACAACCCTAACCCCAACACACCCCTAACCCTAATCATAACCCTAATTCCAACCCAACCCTAACCCTAAGGCTATGTGCCCACGTTGCGGATTCGTATGAGATTTTTCAGCACAATTTTTGAAAAATCCGCGGGTAAAAGGCACTGCGTTTTACCTGCGGATTTACCGCGGATTGCCAGTGTTTTTTGTGCGGATTTCACCTGCGGATTCCTATTGAGGTACAGGTGTAAAACGCTGCGGAATCCGCACAAAGAATTGACATGCTGCGGAAAATACAACGCAGCGTTTCCGCTCGGTATTTTCCGCACCATGGGCACAGCGGATTTGGTTTTCCATATGTTTACATGGTACTGTAAACCTGATGGAACACTGCTGCGGATCCGCAGCCAAATCCGCACCGTGTGCACATAGCCTAATTCTAAAGGTATGTGCACACGCTGCGGAAAACGCTGCGGATCCGCAGCAGTTTCCCATGAGTTTACAGTTCAATGTAAACCTGTGGGAAACAAAAATCGCTGTACACATGCTGCAGAAAAACTGCACGGAAACGCAGCGGTTTACATTCCGCAGCATGTCACTTCTTTCTGCGGATTCCGCAGCGGTTTTACAACTGCTCCAATAGAAAATCGTAGTTGTAAAACCGCAGTGAAATGCGCAGAAAAACCGCGGTAAATCTGCGATAAATCCACAGCGGTTTAGCACTGCGGATTTATCAAATCCTCTGCGGAAAAATCCGCAGAGGACCAGAATACGTGTGCACATTCCTACCCCTAACCCTAACCCTACCCCTAACCCTACCCCTAACCCTACCCCTACCCCTAACCCTACCCCTAACCCTACCCCTAACCCTACCCCTAACCCTAACCCTACCCCTAACCCTACCCCTAACCCTACCCCTAACCCTAACCCTAGTTCTTACCCCAACATTAGTGGAACAAAAAAAAAAATTCTTTATTTTTTTTTATTGTCCCTACCTATGGGGGTGACAAAGGGGGGGGGGGTCATTTACTATTTTTTTTATTTTGATCACTGAGATAGGTTATATCTCAGTGATCAAAACTCACTTTGGAACGAATCTGCCGGCCGGCAGATTCGGCGGGCGCACTGCACATGCGCCCGCCATTTTGGAAGATGGCGGCGCCCAGCAAAGAAGACGGACGGACCCCGGGAGGCTAGGTAAGTATAAGGGGGGAGATCAGGGCACGGGGGGGGCGTCGGAGCACGGGGGGGGTGGATCGGAACACGGGGGGGTGGATTGGAGCACGGGGGGGTGGATCGGAACACGGGGTGGGGGATTGGAGCACGGGGTGGGGGATCGCTGTGAGGGGAGTGGATCGGAGCACGGGGGGGATTGCTGTGCTGGGGGGGATCGGAGTGCGGGGGGGTTTGATTGGAGCACGGGGGAGCGGACAGGACAGGGGAGCGGAGCACAGATCGGGGGGCTGGGGGGGCGATCGGTGGACTGGGGGGGGGCACATAAGTGTTTCCAGCCATGGCCGATGATATTGCAGCATCGGCCATGGCTGGATTGTAATATTTCACCAGTTTTTTAGGTGAAATATTACAAATCGCTCTGATTGGCAGTTTCACTTTCAACAGCCAATTAGAGCGATCGTAGCCACGGGGGGTGAAGCCACCCCCCCTGGGCTAAACTACCACTCCCCCTGTCCCTGCAGATCGGGTGAAATGGGAGTTAACCCTTTCACCCGATCTGCAGGGACGCGATCTTTCTGTGACACAGCATATGCGTCACAGGTCGGATTGGCACCGACTTTCATGATGCATACGCTGTGTCACAGGTCGGGAAGGGGTTAAAAAAATCAATTTTTTTGTTGCTAATACTGGACTTTTACCACACTATCTGAACAACATGCCTTGGAAAAAGCGAGGCTGTGATGGAAGGGGAATTAGGCTTGGTGTTCAAGGCGTACGTGTGGTAGGTAGTAAGGTTAGTGAAAGCACTTGTGAACCAAGGACGTCACTTCCTATGCAAATACATTTCAAAAACCTGACCTGCACATCCAAACATAGACACAGTGTGAACAGGTGCTGAACCTAGAGTCGCCAACTCGTATATAGTTAAGTAAAAAAGGCAGCACACTGCAGCGCTAGAACATACAAACTTGAAAAACGAAATTTGAACTGCATTACTGCACTAGAAATATGAAAAATGAGAGCTTTTAGCGCATAAAAATGGCCAATTTTATGTGTACCTAGTAGCCCCGTTACGGCATCTCTCTTATACCAGGTCCTAAACTTGCCTTACCTCGCTGAGAATAAACGTCTCCATCTGAATGGGTACATGTGAAAACCTCTTACTAGACTAAAATTCTCTCTCTCTGTGGAGGGGTATTGGACCTGCTGTAATTAAAACACCTGAAGCTAGGAGGCGGAGTGCACGATCAGAAGGCTAAAGAACACATTTCAAAAACCTGACCGGCACATCCAAACATAGACACAGTGTGAACAGGTGCTGAACCTAGAGTCGCCAACTCGTATATAGTTAAGTAAAAAGGCAGCAAACTGCAGCGCTAGAACATACAAACTTGAAAAACGAAATTTGAACTGCATTACTGCACTAGAAATATGAAAAATTAGAGCTTTTAGCGCATAAAAATGGCCAATTTTATGTGTACCTGGTAGCCCCGTTACGGCATCTCTCTTATACCAGGTCCTAAACTTGCCTTACCTCGCTGAGAATAAACGTCTCCATCTGAATGGGTACATGTGAAAACCTCTTACTAGACTAAAATTCTCTCTCTCTGTGGAGGGGTATTGGACCTGCTGTAATTAAAACACCTGAAGCTAGGAGGCGGAGTGCACGATCAGAAGGCTAAAGAATACATTTCAAAAACCTGACCGGCACATCCAAACATAGACACAGTGTGAACAGGTGCTGAACCTAGAGTCGCCAACTCGTATATAGTTAAGTAAAAAAGGCAGCACACTGCAGCGCTAGAACATACAAACTTGAAAAACGAAATTTGAACTGCATTACTGCATTAGAAATATGAAAAATGAGAGCTTTTAGCACATAAAAATGGCCAATTTTATGTGTACCTGGTAGCCCCGTTACGGCATCTCTCTTATACCAGGTCCTAAACTTGCCTTACCTCGCTGAGAATAAACGTCTCCATCTGAATGGGTACATGTGAAAACCTCTTACTAGACTAAAATTCTCTCTCTCTGTGGAGGGGTATTGGACCTGCTGTAATTAAAACACCTGAAGCTAGGAGGCGGAGTGCACGATCAGAAGGTTAAAGAATACATTTCAAAAACCTGACCGGCACATCCAAACATAGACACAGTGCGAACAGGTGCTGAACCTAGAGTCGCCAACTCGTATATAGTTAAGTAAAAAAGGCAGCACACTGCAGCGCTAGAACATACAAACTTGAAAAACGAAATTTGAACTGCATTACTGCATTAGAAATATGAAAAATGAGAGCTTTTAGCGCATAAAAATGGCCAATTTTATGTGTACCTGGTAGCCCCGTTACGGCATCTCTCTTATACCAGGTCCTAAACTTGCCTTACCTCGCTGAGAATAAACGTCTCCATCTGAATGGGTACATGTGAAAACCTCTTACTAGACTAAAATTCTCTCTCTCTGTGGAGGGGTATTGGACCTGCTGTAATTAAAACACCTGAAGCTAGGAGGCGGAGTGCACGATCAGAAGGTTAAAGAATACATTTCAAAAACCTGACCGGCACATCCAAACATAGACACAGTGTGAACAGGTGCTGAACCTAGAGTCGCCAACTCGTATATAGTTAAGTAAAAAAGGCAGCACTACTTCCTATGCAAAGACATCTGACAACTTCTGTTACTGGATGGGCTACTCCACGCACCGAGATATGCCTTGTTGATGAGGCCCAGAAAGAGCATGTGCTTGAGTGGATGGCAAGCACAGCTTCAAGTGGCCTTTCCTCCAAATGTGCAACTGACTGTATGGAACCACAGATGGGTGAGTCTGAAAAGATGTTCACACATTCTATGCCAAGGTTATCAAAAGTGTACTCAAACGCTTCACAGAGTCAAGAAGAGGAAATCTGCACCGATGCCTAAACATTTTTTCACCTTGGATCTTTGTCAGGACAAAGTAGGGTTTAAACAACATCCTGACTCTCTTCATCAGACAATGACCCCTGGGCGTGAGGTGATACTGATGAGACTCAGATATCTAAGGCTCACATGGACTGTACTGTGCTGTCAGGGCAGGAAAAGGAGGAGGGTGACTCCAAGGGCAAGGAATGTGATAACATAGAGGATGATGATGATGGGGTGTTAGAACCCAGTTGGCATGAACATAGAGGCACACAGCTGAGTATGTCATTTGAGGAGGCAGACAAGGAGGTTACTTTGCACCGTACGCTGCAGACACATAGTGATGCAGCCACGATGAGCAATGCTTCCTCAGTCACAACTGTGGCTCTGACCAGCAGCATCCACAGGTGTGCATCTCACATGGGTGGCAAGGGTTGCCTAGTGTGGGCCTTTTTTTGACACTGCAAAGGATGAGCCAACTCACGTAGTCTGCCAACTTTGCAAAAAATAACTGATTAGTAAAAAAGTACAAAAATTTGAATTCTACATGTATGAACCTTCACACATGCAAAATTAACAAGTGTTACTCTGGGAATCCGTCTGCGCAAAATATGCGGACCAGGGGACCTCAACAACATCAGCCACCCCATCAATCGCATCTGCTTCTTCTTCCTCCTCCTCAGTTACTGCAGAACCTTGGGTTCTTTACCTGCTCCAGTCATGCTGACTGAGAGCCCGCTGTCAGCTGTAATGGAAGTGGACATTCTCATCTGCTCTCATTGTAGAGCATGCTTATCCTTTTTTTCTCCTCCTTATATTAGAGTGGGGAGATATTCTAATGGAGCTATATTGTATGAATCCCCCCCCCATATTTTCCAAAATTAAGGTAATAAATATAAGAAGGAGAATACTTATGGATATCCTGTACCAGATATAATATGTATGTGTTGGCATTGCCATACTTATGATCCGTAATCCCCAGCTAGATCTCGTTGAGAAATATATTTGTATTGCCTTCATGTATTATATTGGCATGCTCTAACATTGCGTCTGGCTTTGTATTCCCCATATGTGCGTCCGCTCTATCTCTAATTTTGGTCCCACATACATATCGTACCAGTATGTGTTTGGTTATATTGCCCACCACTGCACATCAAGCAGCAGGGGGCGGACAGGCATGCCTCCTTTGGGCCTTAGACCATATTATGAGATGGTACAATAAAAGTCTTTTATATACCTATCGTTTTAAAATATTTGTATTCATATTTACTTTGAACTAGGGGACAGTTATCCATGTTACATATGGGAGGCACAGCAGAGCGAGGAACATTGCATATATCTTTTGGCCAAGTCCGTTTGATAGATATCTTACTTTAGATGTACGCCCCATTTTTGCATAGTGGGCGGGACTGGGCGGTTACCTATGTCGTTCATGGGTGACAGCGATACAATAGAGTGAGGGGTGGAGCACATACCTCTGATACACAACGGCTTGACACGCTGGCTTTCCTGTGTCGTCATCTCCAGGCGCTGACGGCAGGAAGCACCATAGTGAGGCGTGGACCGCATACCTTCTACACACATCGGCCTGACACGCACGCCGATGTGTCCTCATCTCTAGGCGCCGCCAGAGACCGGAAATATGGTTATACAGATGGGAATGCAATTGTGACTGGGGTTAGCGCTTCTATATAAGAGTGGGATATGGGCGGTTCGGCTCCATGGCATCATACCGAGACAGGGGATTGTCCTTACCACTTTACTGGATTTACGCACCTCATACCAGTATTTGCAGATAAGTACCTTGTTTATATCCTCCTCCTGATGAACCTCGGCTAAGAGGGGAAACGCGTCGAGTAACTAACTTCAACCTGGTACGATTTATCTATTTGAAATTGACACAGAATGTGTATGGGCAATATGCCCTGGAAGTCGATAGTGGACTTAAATATTGGACAAAGGATGTAATGGTTGTCCTAAGTTGCCATATGATCAAGATTGTTTAATACTGTTTTAAGGGTGGTTGGTGTGCTTTTTGTTCTTTTTTTGTCATTATTATATATATAAGTTTATCTTCCTGGCCTATGCATATATATTAATATCACTCAGAGTGAGGTATATTTAGACTAACAGTGTGCACGTCCTTTACCTTTGTTTGCATATTGTGGACACACTAAGATCTGTGGAAACATCACTTTATTAAATATATCCCTATGTGGAGAAGTATGGACAATATATAGCTATGGACAGCGACAATTGTAGTTTATAGGTGTCATCAGAATATGAGTTTAGCTACTGTAACAGGTTACATCAGTGAAGCCCACCAAGTATACTGCAATTGCTATTTAGCATATTCATCGGAGGATTGAGTTATCTATTACAACTAGTCATTCTAGCTATATGTATTGAGGACAACTGCAAACAGGATCTAATATCTCCACTAGAGGGCCAAGTTAACGATTGCATATAGTACAATCAGTCTAGACACCTACTGATCAAATACATACCTCTTTTCTTTCTCACCTACCTATTCACCATCTTCTTCACCCCCTGCCACTATAGGGCCCTATAGGGTGAGCAGGGAGAGCCGTCGAGGAGCGGGGGCGCCACTGCGCAGGTTTTTAGGGTGCCAACCTCCGCAAATAGGTAAGGTCAGCTAGGCCAGTGTAGGGGCAGGCACGCCCCTGGTTGTTTTCTTTCTTGTGGTGTTCGGTGTGTTGTTTATTATTATATTTATTAAGATTTAATAAAGGTTTACATTTTAAATAAATAGAGTGGATATCTGTGAGATATCACCCGTTCCTTGACTAAATCTATGTCTGCCAGGGTGCATTTCACCACAGACACTTGGATGAGTAAGCATGGCCAAGGGCATTACATCTCGCTGACTGGGCACTGAACAGTCATGGTTGGTCTACATCTGCTGGGTTGGCTGTAGTGGAAGATGTGTCGGTCCCAATTATACTATTTTTATTCTTGTGACTTTTATTCTACTTCGGTGAGATGTCAGGCCCTCATTTTTTAAACTGTGAAAACTCAAGGTTGGGTGTCCATCTGCTGGATTGGGCGTAGTGGAAGACTTGTCGGTCCCTATTATACTATTTGTACTGTGATGAAATTGATGTCATTTTGGCATTGTCTGCCAATCATTTTTGGAAATGTGAACACTCTTAGTTGGGTATCCATCTGCTGGATTGGGTGTAGTGGAAGACCTGTCGGTCCTTAATATAATATTTCTACTCTTGTGAAATTGATGCCACTTCTGTGATTTAAGGCCCTCATTTGTTTAAATGTGAACACTCCTACTTGGGTGTCCGTCTTCTGGTTTGGGTGTAGTGGAAGACCTGTCGGTCCCCATTATACTATTTCTACTGTGGTGAAATTGATGCCACTATGGTATTGTCTGCCAAAAATTTTTGGAAATGTGAACACCCCTGGTTGGGTGGCCATCTGCTGGATTGGGCATCATGGAAGACCTGTCAGTCCTTATTATACTATTTCTACTGTGGTGATATTGATGTCATTTTGATATTGTATGCCAATAATTTTTGGAAGTGTGAGCGTAGTAGTATTGGAAGTAGTGGAAGACCTGTCAGTCCTTACTATACTTTCTATACTGTGGTGAAATTGAGGCCACTTTGGTGATGTCTGCCAATAATTTTTGGAAATGTGAACACTCCTGGTTGGGTGTCCATCTGCTGGATTGGGTGTAGTGGAAGACCTGTTGGTCCATATTATACTATCTATACTGTGGTGAAATTGATGCCACTCTGGTGGTGTCTGCCAATAATTTTTGGAAATGTGAACAGTCCTGGTTGGGTGTCCATCTGCTTGACTGGGCGTAGTGGAAGACCTGTTAGTCCATATAGTGGAAGTGGAAGACCTGTTAGTCCATATTATAATATCTATACTGTGGTGAACTTGATGCCACTTTGGTAGTGTCTGCCACTAATTTTTGAAAATGTGTAGACTCCTAGTTGGGTCTCCTTCATGTGTGTTGCCTGTAGCAGTAGGCCTCCGAGACCATCCGGCCTCCACTTCCTTGAAGTGGGTAACTGAGGACTAGGATGTATTAGGTCAATGTTAGTGATGAGCGAGTGTACAAGTTGCTCGGGTTTTCCCGAGCACGCTCGGGTGACCTCCGAGTATTTATGACTGCTTGGAGATTTAGTTTTCATCACGGCAGCTGAATGATTTACAGCTACTAGCCAGGCTAAGTACATGTGGGCGTTGCCTGGTTGCTAAGGAATCCCCACATGTAATTAAGCAGGCTAGTAGCTGTAAATCATTCAGCTGGCATGATGAAAACTAAATCTGCGAGCAGTCATAAATACTCGGAGGTCACCCGAGCGTGCTCAGGAAAACCTGAGCAACGAGTACACTCGCTCATCACTAGTCACTGTGCATTTGGCTGTATTAGGTCACTATGGACAAGACTGTATTAGGTCAATCTGCACTAGGCTCTGTTTGGGTACCAGGCTCAGAACAGAATGTCAGCAACACACGTGATCCGGCATTTATATAGACTAGGTCACGTGGTGCGCCAGCCAAATACAGCCATGCCAAGTATTGATATGGCTGTGATGGCTCCAGAAGTGCCCTCAGCCTAAAATCTTGTTGATTGGCTGCCAATCTTTATTTGGCATTCAAACCCGAACAGTACAACGGACTTCTGAGAAAAAGCCTGTGTTCAGAGTTCAGCATCAGACACTAGGTGTCCAGTACGAAGCCAAAACTTTACAATTCAGGTTTGGAATCTCTAGTCCTTAATAAATGTCCAGCTATGAAGTCAAACATTCAGGACCAAGGGTGTGCATGTACGTGGGGGTGGGTAGGGAGCATTATGAGACTCCTACTCTGGGCATTAAAAAACCATGTTCTCTTTAATGTAGTGTGATATTTTATCAATGGTTCATATATTCAGAGGTTCAGTATAGACCCATAATGGTCTATGGGCACCATTGATCTTGAGATCTTAGGCCTCATTTAGACAAGTATGTTTTAAAGTGCACTTGTCCTTTAACACAAAAAAATGTAAAAAATAGTATGAAAATGTACTAAAAATCATCTCACCACTAGTGTGTCACACAGCTTACACATCTGCCTCGATCCGTAGACTTTTCAATACCAAATTTAGAAAGAGTCAAGCAATGCAGAGATAATCCCATAAGACTTTGCATTTATTCCATCATCATGGCTAGAAAGATATCAAAACAAGGTATCAAAACATACAGGGGCCATGAACAAGGCAAAACTATATACGGTAACTATATAACTCCTTTAACTTTTAGTACCTTGTTTTAACCATGATGAAATAAACATTTAGGCCCCAATCATAAAACATCATCATAACACCAAAAACAGCGCAACATCAAATAAATGGCGTAAAAGCTTCCAAAAGCAGCAAAATTTTGGAGCTGCGCCAAATTTTGTGACTTTTGGTGTTTGCACAGTAGTTTCTCTTAGTTCAACTGAAATAGGCATAGCTGGGGCGAGGGGGCCGTGATGCCTGAGCTCATCTTATTCTAGACCAGCTGTGTCAAAGACTGCTGTTATATTTCTGGTTTAGCACACTGAGGTGCATGTTACTCATCAGACGCTCCAGATTCATGAAGAAGAGTGCCACTACTCATGAATCAGGACACCGCCACACCCCGTCACCAAGACCAGCAGGAAAATATTCAGTCTCAATGAATTGGGGAAAAAAATCTACATGGATGGACGCCAAGTATGAACTTTCTATACTCATCCCCCATAAGTTAAGACTGGTACACATACCAGTCTAATATGTGCAGGAACTGTCCTGATCACACTCTTTTTCAGTGGGTGATTCATCTTAATCAATTCTTCCAGCACTGTACACTGTAGGTTAGTGTATCTTTCACTTGTCCAGCATTGATCCTCTTATCCTCCAAGCACATGTATTGTAATTTCAGGAAAATACTGATGTAAATATATAGATTGCCCTTTGACTCTCTTGCTTTTTCTTTTTGCTGAAATCCAATATAAGGTTTTAAAAAGAAGGATTTATACTTCATTATTTTTTCTTATATATTTTATTTTTTAAATACATTTTTTAATGTAACTATTTTATGACATTACACTGACCCTGCCATAAGCCTAACCCTAGCCCTAACTCACACTATAGTCCTATTTCTAACCCTAAACTTAACCCTAGCCTTACACCTAACTCTATCCTATCAAACCATAGTCATATTCCTCACCCTAACCTAGCCTTACAGTTAACCCTAGACTTAACCAAAACCATAGTCATATTCCTCACCCTAAACTAGCCTTACAGTTAACCCTAGACTTAACCTAAACCATAGTCATATTCCTCACCCTAACCTAGCCTTACATTTAACCCTAGACTTAACCTAAACCATAGTCATATTCCTCACCCTAACCTAGCCTTACATTTAACCCTAGACTTAACCTAAACCATAGTCATATTCCTCACCCTAACCTAGCCTTACAGTTAACCCTAGACTTAACCTAAACCATAGTCCTATTCCTAACCCTAACCTAGCCTTACAGTTAACCCTAGACTTAACCTAAACCATAGTCATATTCCTCACCCTAACCTAGCCTTACATTTAACCCTAGACTTAACCTAAACCATAGTCATATTCCTCACCCTAACCTAGCCTTACAGTTAACCCTAGACTTAACCTAAACCATAGTCCTATTCCTAACCCTAGCCTTTGTTACAGCTGGAAAAACTGTAAAGACAAAAATATTAACAGACCCCAACTAAATTGCTCCAAAGTGAAAAACACTATGTTAGTTACCGTGGGTAGATCATCTCTCCTGCCTTTTGTTATTAGCACATTACTTTTTAATATGCCGTTATTTCACTCAATCTTTCAGAAAAACTAATCAGGTTAGATTGCTGCTCTGCACTGACGTAGGCGGTGTAATTCCATCAATTTTACTGCAAAGCTTTCTTTATAAAATAAACGTGAATGGTAAAACTGAAAGGAATAAATATATAAATAATCTGCAGTATATATAAAAGCAAAACATATAATTACAGACTTAATAAACATATCTCATGTAAACTCTTGTGGGTAAGTTAACTCGGTGTTCTCTACATAGAATGAGTCATATCTCTTTAACTTTGATTTCTTATTTAAAGATAGTAACATAGTAACATAGTTAGTAAGGCCGAAAAAAGACATTTGTCCATCCAGTTCAGCCTATATTCCATCATAATAAATCCCCAGATCTACATCCTTCTACAGAACCTAATTGTATGATACAATATTGTTCTGCTCCAGGAAGACATCCAGGCCTCTCTTGAACCCCCCGACTGAGTTCGCCATCACCACCTCCTCAGGCAAGCAATTCCAGATTCTCACTGCCCTAACAGTAAAGAATCCTCTTCTATGTTGGTGGAAAAACCTTCTCTCCTCCAGACGCAAAGAATGCCCCCTTGTGCCCGTCACCTTCCTTGGTATAAACAGATCCTCAGCGAGATATTTGTATTGTCCCCTTATATACTTATACATGGTTATTAGATCGCCCCTCAGTCGTCTTGTAAATAAAGATAATTTATTTACAAGTTTCCTTATAGCTTAAAAACAAAAGAATAACAAGTTTAAAACATATGCAATTTGGGAGAGTAACTAGAAAAACATTGTCAAATTATTTTCTAATATGACATTGTGCAGAACATATAATTTTCCAATTACAGAAGGATTTTGGTCATTGACAGCTTGGATTTTTTTTAAAAATTAATGAGATGTTAAAAAAAAATGTGAAGGTTAGAAGTAAGATTCTGATCATGTCAGATGTTAAAGAGGTTACAAAAACTGGGACATTTATGGCATATAGAAAGGACATGGCATAAATGCCTGAGAGAAGCATGTCCAAGAGTTCGGGCGCATTGTCAGGAATAAGGAGATGACCACACATATGCAACTCCAAGAGGTAACATGTGTACTTGCTGAGAGCACCAAGTCAGTGTCAGGAGACTTATAGGCTATTCAATGCTCCTCTGGGGAAAGTAAATATGTAAATTGTCTCTTCAAAGAAACAGCTGGCAGGAATTCTAGAACCACCTATTGGATGTAGCAATCCTAAAGGCCCTTTTATGATCCTTGTCACATGACTTGTAAAAAAAGCCAAAGCTAGATGATAGCATATGACTGCAAAAGCAAATACGGTTTTAGAGTGTATGAAAAGAGAGGCCCAATCCAGTGGTTGCAATATATTATCACACCTTGAAAAATTACTCATAAGGCATCATCTTAAATATGGAATTGTAAAATAGATCATGGGAAAGTAGAGTTAGTTCAAAGATGAGTAACCAGATTAGCCTCTCTTTTGATGTTAGGTTGGAAAAATTGGGCTTGTTTAGCATAGAAAAAGGACCCCACATAGGTTATCACATATATATATATATATATATATATATATATATATATATATATATATATATATATATATGTGAAATGTGGACAAGGGACAACCACGGGACAAGGGGTACAGCAACAATCAGCAGACATGCACAAAAATTAGATAATATACAGCTGTGGCCAAAAGTATTGACACCCCTGCAATTCTGTCAGATAATAGTTTCTTCCTGAAAATGATTGCAAGCACAAATTCTTTGTTATTATTATCTTCATTTAATTTGTCTTAAATGAAAAAACACAAAAAGAATTGTCCTAAAGCCAAATTGGATATAATTCCACACCAAACATAAAAAGGGGGTGGACAATTGGCACTGTTTGAAAAATCATGTGATGCTTCCCTAATTTGTGTAATTAACAGCACCTGTAACTTACCTGTGGCACCTAACAGGTGTTGGCAATAACTAAATCACACTTGCAGCCAGTTGACATGGATTAAAGTTGACTCAACCTCTGTCCTGTGTCCTTGTATGTACCACATTGAGCATGGAGAAAAGAAAGAAGACCAAAGAACTGTCTGATGACTTGAGAAACCAAATTGTGAGGAAGCATGAGCAATCTCAAGGCTACAAGTCCATCTCCAAAGACCTGAATGTTCCTGTGTCTACGGTGCGCAGTGTCATCAAGAAGTTTAAAGCCCATGGCACTGTGGCTAACCTCCCTAGATGTGGACGGCAGGGCCGGCTCCAGGATTTTGTGGGCTCCGGGCAAAAGAGTCTCAGTGGGCCCACATACCACGATTCATGATGCACAGATACGGCGGAGAAATAAAGATATACTACATAGGGCCTAGCCTTCCCCCTCATCCTTCACATAGGCAGATATGCACACACACAATACGCAGACATGCACACACACACAATACGCAGACATGCACACACGCAATACGCAGACATGCACACACACACAATACGCAGACATGCACACACACAATACGCAGACATGCACACACACAATACGCAGACATGCACACACACAATACGCAGACATGCACACACACACAATACGCAGACATGCACACACACAATACGCAGACATGCACACACACACAATACGCAGACATGCACACACACAATACGCAGACATGCACACACACACAATACGCAGACATGCACACACACAATACGCAGACATGCACACACACACAATACGCAGACATGCACACACACAATACGCAGACATGCACACACACGTGATGAGAGCATTATACTGCCTCTGTACAAATCCCTAGTTAGACCGCACATGGAGTACTGTGTCCAGTTTTGGGCACCGGTGCTCAGGAAGGATATAATGGAACTAGAGAGAGTACAAAGGAGGGCAACAAAATTAATAAAGGGGATGGGAGAACTACAATACCCAGATAGATTAGCGAAATTAGGATTATTTAGTCTAGAAAAAAGACGACTGAGGGGCGATCTAATAACCATGTATAAGTATATAAGGGGACAATACAAATATCTCGCTGAGGATCTGTTTATACCAAGGAAGGTGACGGGCACAAGGGGGCATTCTTTGCGTCTGGAGGAGAGAAGGTTTTTCCACCAACATAGAAGAGGATTCTTTACTGTTAGGGCAGTGAGAATCTGGAATTGCTTGCCTGAGGAGGTGGTGATGGCGAACTCAGTCGAGGGGTTCAAGAGAGGCCTGGATGTCTTCCTGGAGCAGAACAATATTGTATCATACAATTATTAGGTTCTGTAGAAGGACGTAGATCTGGGTATTTATTATAATGGAATATAGGCTGAACTGGATGGACAAATGTCTTTTTTCGGCCTTACTAACTATGTTACTATGTTACACAATACGCAGACATGCACACACACAATACGCAGACATGCACACACACACAATACGCAGACATGCACACACACAATACGCAGACATGCACACACACACACAATACGCAGACATGCACACACACACAATACGCAGACATGCGCACACACACACAATACGCAGACATGCACACACACAAAATACGCAGACATGCACACACATACAATATGCAGACATGCACACACATGCAATACGCAGATATTTACATACATATTTGAAGACAAATTCACAAAAATACATAAATGTGTACAGTCAGACACACTGATATACACAGATCTGCACATCATACAGGCATACACAGACATACAGACAGACACAAGCCTCACTCACCTCCCCCAGGCTTGTCACCCATCAGGCTCCTCTGGCATGTGGCTGTGGAGGGAGCGCTGCTTGATCGATGGCCGTCACTTAAACAGACATGGCCACCCACAGTGCACGCTGCAGCTGTGTCGGCTGATCATGATGCGGTCAGGCAGACACTGTGCCTTTAACTTTGCTTGTGTGTCCACCCGGCCGCGTCATTACTAGCAGAGACATCGCTGCAGAGTGCACTGTGCGCGGCCATGTTTATTTAAGTGACGGCTGAGCTCAAATAGTGCAGAAGCTGCTGGGGGAGCGGCCCAGGCCCCCTGGTATCCCGGCAACGAGTGGGCCCCCCATTTGTTCAGGGCCTTGGCATTTGCCCCGGTACGCCGGGTGCTGACGCCGGCCCTGGTGGATGGAAAAGAAAAATTGACAAGAGATTTCAACGCAAGATTGTGCGGATGTTGGATAAAGAACCTCGACTAACATCCAAACAAGTTCAAGCTGCCCTGCAGTTCGAGGGTACAACAGTGTCAACCCGTACTATCAGTCGGCATCTGAATGAAAAGGGACTGTATGGTAGGAGACCCAGGAAGACCCCACTTCTTACCCCGAGACATAAAAAAGCCTGGCTGGAGTTTGCCAAAACTTACATGAAAAAGCCTAATACGTTTTGGAAGAATGTTCTCTGGTCAGATGAGACAAAAGTAGAACTTTTTGGGCAAAGGCATCAACATAGAGTTTACAGGAGAAAAAAAGAGGCATTCAAAGAAAAGAACACGGTCCCTACAGTCAAACATGGTGGAGATTCCCTGATGTTTTGGGGTTGCTTTGCTGGCTCTGGCACTGGACTGCTTGACCGTGTGCATGGCATTATGAAGTCTGAAGACTATCAACAAGTTTTTCAGCATAATGTAGGGCCCAGTGTGAAAAAGCTGGGTCTCCCTCAGAGGTCATGGGTCTACCAGCAGGACAATGACCCAAAACACACTTCAAAAAGCACTAGAAAATGGTTTGAGAGAAAGCACTGGAGACTTCTAAGGTGGCTCATTATGCCTAATGGATCCCATACCCTTTCTTTCCAACAACCCCCCAACACAATTGCTCAGGCTAGTTGGTTCAGCCTGCTGTTACGCTCCAGGGTGGACCCACAGTGCCACGGACCGGACCTGCCGTAGAGGAGCGTAAGTTGCTACCTTGTGTTCACTGGAGCCTCTAGTGGTGAGATCAAGCTTGTGCAGCCGGTAGGTGCTAGGTGCCACTCCAGGGCGACGTCCGGCAGTCCGATCACAAAGGGCAGAGACGTTACTTCAGATTCTTAATGTGGCAGGAAGGTGTTGTGAATTCTGTGGCAGAGTTCACTCCTGTGGTCACAAGTGGTACTTCGGCTGATTCTCTCTGGGAGCTTCCGTTTGTGGAGGAAAGTGGTACTGCAGCTTCTGAGTTTCCTCCCTCAGGTGATCTGGTGAGGTCGTTAGCTGCTTCTCTACTTAACTCCACCTGATGCTTTGATCCATGCTTCCTGTCAATGTTCCAGTGTTGGACTTGTGTTTCTCTGGATCATTCCTGTGGCCTGCTGCTCTGCATAGCTAAGTGCTTCTTTGCTATTTGTTGCTATTTTTTCTGTCCAGCTTGTCTATTTGTTTTGCTGGAATCTCTGGGACGCAAAGGGTGTACCTCCGTGCCGTTAGTTCGGTACGGAGGGTCTTTTTGCCCCCTTTGCGTGGTTTTCTTTAGGGTTTTGTGTAGACCGCAAAGTTATCTTTCCTATCCTCGTTCTGTCTAGAATATCGGGCCTCACTTTGCTGAATCTATTTCATCCCTACGTTTGTCTTTTCATCTTACTCACAGTCATTATATGTGGGGGGCTGCCTTTTCCTTTGGGGTATTTCTCTGAGGCAAGGTAGGCTTATTTTTCTATCTTCAGGCTAGTTAGTTTCTCAGGCTGTGCCGAGTTGCATAGGGAGCGTTAGGCGCAATCCACAGCTGCCTCTAGTTGTGTTTGGAGAGGATCAGGAATTGTGGTCTACAGAGTTTCCACGTCTCAGAGCTCGTTCTATTATTTTGGGTTATTGTCAGATCACTGTATGTGCTCTGATCGCTATGTACATTGTGTTACTGAATTGCCTATCACAACAGGTAGGCCACTTGGGAGTAGCTCTCACTGTGCGGACAGGACGGCCACTGGGACAGGTTCTCACTGTTGAGGCAGGATGGCCATAGGGACAGGTTCAGATAGGATGGCCACTGGGACAGGTTTACACTGTGCAGACAGTGCGGTCACTGAGATAGGTTAAGGCTAAGCCAACAGGATGGCCACAAGAAGATGTTCAGACTCTGCAGTCTCAGGATAGCAGACTGGACGCCTACAGGAACAGGTACAAACTGTGCAGTCTCCGGATAGAAGACGGATGGCCACAGGGACAGGTGTAGACACACTAATCTAAGAAAACAGGTCAGGTATGCCAATGCGTTTTCAGGCCTGGGTATTCAGTCCTTGGGTGGCAGGAACAAGGACCAACTATACTGGACTGATGGGAAACAGGATACGGGAACCAGTTAAACAGACGAAGGGTGAGAGACCTGGCAACATACAGTTGCACACACTAACCACCTAACACTAACTATAGCAATTGCTCAGGCACCTATATAAGGGGACAATACAAATATCTCGCTGAGGATCTGTTTATACCAAGGAAGGTGACGGGCACAAGGGGGCATTCTTTGCGTCTGGAGGAGAGAAGGTTTTTCCACCAACATAGAAGAGGATTCTTTACTGTTAGGGCAGTGAGAATCTGGAATTGCTTGCCTGAAGAGGTGGTGATGGCGAACTCAGTCGAGGGGTTCAAGAGAGGCCTGGATGTCTTCCTGGAGCAGAACAATATTGTATCATACAATTATTAGGTTCTGTAGAAGGACGTAAATCTGGGGATTTATTATGATGGAATATAGGCTGAACTGGATGGACAAATGTCTTTTTTCGGCCTTACTAACTATGTTACTATGTTACTATGTTACCTCCCAATTGTGGAGGGTGCCTTTTATACAAGATGTTTCCCAGAAATTGACTGGGAAACACCTTGGAGGTACTCACATTACCCAAATGCCTCCCAGCTGTCAGCTGGAGGCATTTGCCGTGTGTGTATGCTGCCCCTTTAAGAGTAGGGGAGAGCATGTGCTGCCAGGACACAGAGCGACGTGCACAGCAGAAAGGAGGAGGCAGGAGATGGGAACACACCTTGAACCATGCTGAGTGTGGTGAGTAAGCCGACGTCTCTGCATGAAGGGGGAACAGGACACCATGCTGGGGTGCCGGTACTAGCGCTACACCTGTCCATATATAAATCCCTGTCAGCCCCTGCCCTTCATCTTTGTACTTGAGATGCGTGGATGTGTGTCACTCACTGTAATGTGTACCCCCAGTCGTCCTACTCGGAGTCCATGGCTTGAGCCGATGAAGCCTTAATTTCTCTCCTCAGGGAGAGACTTTCAATATACGGGTGCTTGGAGGGTGGGGGATTCAGATGTGACCGCAGTTCTAAAAGCATTATTAGAAAAATTGGCCCCCAGCGTACCAGCTGCGATTCCGGCTCCTAAAGTCTCTCCACCCCCTATGGCTGGCATACATAAAGACGTTGTATTCTGTGGGATTAGCCCACTGGGATCTCACCTGGATGATGAGGTGAAGAATAAAATATGGGGTAATCATTATGTGGACATTTGTTCCCTTGTAACAGCAGATTAACACACTGTTGACCAAGAGTGCCATTCAAGCGATAGGCGTGTTTATGACCGCAGGGCTAAGGTTGCAAAAACGATGAACAACTGGTTGCAAGCTTTTGCAATTATTGACTGTATTATGGACCAAAAGCACCCTGAAGGTTCTTCTGAGCTGTTTGTTTATATGGAATCTATTTATAACGTTTATAAATCCTACAGCGGATCGGGTTGGTGGCGGTACAATGAGGAATTCCGCAGGCGTTTGTCATTGCAGCCTGAGCTGGGTTGGAGTGTCAAGGCCATGAACGTCTGGCTTTGCCTCATGATAGCACAAATGGCTAAGCCATTTCCAGGCATGGCCACTGGTGCCAGGTCCTCAGGGGCTTCAGGGTCAGTGGCCCGGGAGCCTGCTGGCTGCTCAATGAAGGTTATTATAAATTTGCTGGTTTCTGCAAGTACACATACAAATGTTCAGCTTACAAAGGAAATCACCCTGCAGTCTGCTGCCCCTAACCAGCAATTAAGTTCCTACCCAAACAGTCAGATATACCCGACTCTAAAGATCTCGGTGAGAATACTCACAATGTGTCCTTGGCTGGACATTTACCCCAATAAACAGGCAGCGGAGTAATTATGTTCAGGTTTTACGTACGGTGTTTATTACGTCCCCATTTTTCGTTGATAACCTTAGGTCAACTAGAGAATACCCGGATGTGCTTAGGGACAAGCTAAATAAAGAGGTTGCTTTGGACAGAATTGAAGGCCCCTTTCTTTCACCCCTTTTTTATAATATGAGAATTTCTTCCTTATGTGTGGTCTCCCCCAAACAAACAGGAAAATTCTGTTTAATTCATCACCTCTCTCACCCAATAGGTTTATCAGTGAATGATGGTATTTCTCTTCATTTTTTATTTTTCATTTGATAAAGCAGGATCCCTGGTCAGGAAGTCAGGTCATGAGGCAAAGTCAGACATAGAATCTGCCTTCTGCCTCCTTACAGTCCATCCTGAATGTTATCATTTCCTGGATTGCCAGATGGAAGACCTTTTTTATTTTGACAGCTGCCTTCCTATGGGGTGCACCATATCGTCCCACTACTTTGAGAGATTTAGTTGTTTCCTTGAATGGGTGACACGATTTTAATTCGGTAGCAGTTCAATTATCCATTGCATCAACGACTCCCTCTTTTTGGCCCCAGGTGATGGTGACCAATGCCATCATATGTTGTCTGTGTAATGTGCTGCTGCAGTGCAGTATGGAGCAACCTCCACCAGGGGGTGCTGGATAAGGAAAGGAGGCTGCACACACAGCACAGCAACACTGAACAACAACACAGGTGTCACAGGTAATGAAAGGGACATGAAACAAGCCAAGGTCATACAAGGAGATAGCAGCGTGGTACAGAAGGGGCGAGCAGAGAACTGTCGGGGACAAGCAAGACGTCAGAACCTACCGGGAACGTGGTAACCAAAACATGATACGAAAAACGGAGTCGTGGTACAGGCCAAAAGTCAGAACAAGTAATATACGGGTGCAGGCAGTCAGAGGCAAAGAGGAACACTAGAACAGGGATCCAGGTCAGGAGCTCAAACAGTGCAGGATGAACTATAGCTGACACTGGCACACAGGCTGCAGAGGACTTAAATAGCTCAGCCAGCTCCAGGGTGAGGCAGAAAGGATTAACTCCCACATGACAAGTCCAGAGACAAGAGAGCTGAACATAATCTCAGAACTGGATCATGACAGTCTGCATTTTGTTGTTTTCTAAAAAGATTTGGAATTGCATTATCAGCTGAAAAACTGAGAGTCCTGCTATAACACTTTCCTTTTTGGGCATTGGAAATAGACATGGTTAATATGGTTTTCCTCTTATGCACCGATAAACTGGAAAAATTAAGCGACCTCTTTATAGGTTTTTTTCACTCTCAAAAGTCATCTTAAAACAATTGCAGTCACTTTTGGGTCTCCTTGTCTTTGCCTGCCGGGTAATGCCCATGGGACCCGTTTTTTTCACAGATTTGGAGGGTGCCCCATGCCTGGGATTCCTATGGGAACTTGTGAACCTCAGCTGATGTCGCTTGTAAGCAATTTGGTGACTCAGGCGACTTGGCAGTGGCATGGTCATGGTAAGGAATGACAGGGGTCGTTGCCTGTGGTAGCTGACAGCAGCATAGAATCTACGGAATCCTCCCGCCTTGAGTGTACGGTTAGATGTTTGTTTAAAAGTAGAATTACCAGGGTTTCAAGATTAAGTGCCCAGTGTAAGCTTTCTGGGGTGGCATTTTAGTTAAACTAAGGGGTTGAGGTGACATCACCAAAGGATTCTTGATAAAACAAGCCCTGAAGGGTTGGAGGAAGCTACACATTTGAGCCAAGTCCCCTCTTCCGATTTTATAGTTTGCTGTCGCTAGTAACAGCCACTCGTAGTGTCTACTCTTTGAACTACTAGGTGGTTTTGTTTTCAACTGCTTTCAGCTTAGCATTCTTTTGTGCTTTGCGTATCAGTGAATTAGCCCTGTTTCCAAATCACGGCGGCTCCAGCATCTTCACCATCAGAAGAAGTAATCTGAGGAGAAGAGGGATAGCTGGGGTGCACCTAGCTTTAGGGATAGAGAAGAAGCCCCTAGTCCTGGGATATCCTGCAATAGTGCACTAACACCTTGGTCTGACTTACCTTTTGGGGCTGTGACAACTTAAAGTGCTTAGGGCAGCATTAACACTAAATACGACCCTGTAGATAGGAAACATAAACATGAAGAAAAGACAGAGGGGAAAGGAAGCTTTATAAACGAGGTTGGCAGTGGAGGTGCTGGAATTGAGAGAGTGGATTTAGGATATATTAGTAAATATTATATATTTTCATTTAGGAAACATTTGAATAACAATAACTATTTTCTATAGCCAAACTCTTTGCTCATACCATTTCCATTAGTTAATGATACCTAATGGCCAGTAACATCTGGCCTGCAGAACAGTCAATGTAATTTGATGAAAAGCACAAGAAATGTTTACTACAATCAATATTAATATTTAGTAATTTTCAAAGTAATTAACTGAGTTATGAAAAGACTTGGCAAGTCTTTTTATAACTCTATAAAGCTTGGGAACCTACTTGAGCACCACAGAAATAGTTGTGCCAATGATACACTATCCTAATCACAGTAATTAATTGAGATTTTGTTATTAACTTTAACTTTAGAAATTCTGCTTTACAAATGCAATAATTTATACTTCTTTTATTGTAGAAGTTAAGAGATTTACCGTTTCTTTAATTCTCCTCGATCCTGAAGAGCTCTTTACACTTTGTACCGTGAGTGCTCCACATGCTATTGTCTGCAGTCATTTTAAAGGCAATAAAATACATCTTTGTACCTTACTTTGCTGTTTCTATGCAATTTTTTGTTTCACAAAAATAACAATTTCTGGATTAAAGAATGTTAATACAAAAAATGAAGAAAGGTGCATGTTTGCTGACGTCACGTGTAATAAAACAGAAAAAACTAAACTAAGAAAAAACAAAATTGTTATCAATGGCAATTGATATGTAGTGATAGGGGAACCTCTGGATGTTCGGGTCTAGTGGGTTCAGTTGAACATTTAGAAAAAGCTTGGTTCCAGTACCAGGACATTAACTGAACCTGGATCCCATTCAGATTGTTTGCCATGCTGTCATCTGGATGACAGCATGCCAAACACTGCCTTTGATCAGCGATAAGATTGTTACCAGTTGTCAGAGAGGTGCGGTTTCCAAGCTATCAGATGATAGTGTGAGCCAGAAGCTGTGACCAGAGGTAAAAAATGTACTTCCGGTCACAGGCGTTGGCTGATGGAAGTAGTACTCACATCAGCCTACACCTGCTGCCGCTATTAACAGCGAGAGCAAGCACAGCTGATAGGAGTATTCATCAGCCGACACCTGTGCTATAAATAAATATATATTTTTTTAAGTTGACGTTGGGTCTTTGTATTTTTGATAGCTGTCTGCTGTCTGCTTTAGCTTGGCTGGTTGTGAAAAATGGGTGGAACACCACGCCGTTTTTTAAAACTATTTATTTAAAGAATGTAAAAAAACTGTGTGGGACCCCTCTATTCTTGATAACCAGCCATGATAAAGCTGACAGCTGAGGGCTGCAGCCTGCAGCTGTCGGTTTTGCCTGCAATGGTTATCAAAAATGGAGGAGGCCCCAAGTCATTTTTTTTATAATTATTTATTTATAGCGCAGGATGATGAATACTGCCATCAGCGGCACCTGCTCTTGCTGTTATCAGAGACAGCAGGTGTACGCCCATGAGAGTAGTACTCTCTCATCAGCTGATGCCTGTGACCGGCAGTAATCTTTTTATCAACGGTCACAGCTGCTGGCACATGCTGTGATCTGACAGCATGGGAACCGCAGCTCTCTAACTCACCTACTGCCGATCAGAGCCATCGATGTTTCTCACGCTGTCACACAGATGACAGCGTGGGAAACAGCCAATGTTCAGGGTGCTGAACCCAATCAGTAACATGGACTTCCTGGAGAAGTCCATGTTTGGGGTCCGTTAACAGAGACACTAGCTGTTCGGTACAGACCCTGGACTTTACTGTTGGGGTCCGTCCATTTCTAGACATAATGTAATATATGATCCAGTGATAAGGCACCCTCTGTACAATCAAATCTAGAGCTTATGCTATTGACAGGGCTGAATTATGAGCAGTAGAGATGAGCGAACTAATTTGATACAAATCAAAGTTGTTGTGAGTTTTATGAAATATCTAGGTCCCAGTGAAATTGATTATCATCTCCAAAAAATCCCTTTGCCATTTTACAAGATGCAGAATATTGTATCATATGGTATAGCACAGCTAATTAGGATGGTCTATCATATTCTGTATAAAAGCCTAGGCTGGGAATGCAACAGCCTTTTAAGGATGATTCAGGATAGTCAGAGGTCACAACAAAGAAATAGAGATAGGAATAGAAGCCCTAAAAGATTGGACAAATTCAACATAAAGTAATGTGCTGCATAACTGCAGCAATGAAGATCAATTATAGAAACAGGAACACATGGGCTACTTGCACAGTGAACAAGTGTGTAGGAAAATGTTCACACACCACCAAGAAACTTGAAGACACAAAAGAGCATAGTAGAACCAAAAACACTCAGTTTCAAAAAATCACAGTAATCCGCAAGTTCTAGTAAAAAGATGTAAAAAACAGGGTATTTGGTTGATACGTTTTTGCAAAAAATGTATACTAAGCTGCTCCACCAAACGTCAAGGTATACCCATATCAGTGCAGTCCTAACTGATGTATGCAATCCCTGTCTGATGTATTTAAAAACCTGATCATCTGTATATTACCTGTGTGAACAGGGTTTAGAGAGGAAAAATCCATGTGGACATGCTGAGTGGAACAGCTTTTGTGCAGATAGCCCAAGAGGAATGGTGGGTAACTCTGATATGGGTATACCTTGACGTTTGGTGGAGCAGCTTAGCATACATTTTTTGCAAAAAACGTATCAACCAAATACCCTGTTTTTTACATCTTTTTACTAGCACTTGCGGATTACTGTGATTTTTTTGAAACTGAGTGTTTTTGGTTCTACTATGCTCTTTTGTGTCTTCAAGCAATGAAGATCAGTATAGTACTCTGCAAATAATATAGTTTCAATTGAAAGGGGGAGATAGACATAGGAGAGTTGCTAGCGAGGTCAGAACCAGCACGATTGATAAGAGATATAGTGTAGTAGGTCTGTCAGCTTGTCTTTCTCCATTTGTATTGCACATTTTTTTCAATTCTTCATGCACTAGAAAGCAGCAAGACAAAACAATCATTTCTAAAAAAATAAAAAAAAAATAAAGCCTCAAGTCTCTGATTCAATAAGACTGCTGTTATTCATGTAAGTATGAATAAATGGGGCCACTGGACTAAGATGAGCCTAATTAATTAAGATGCACATTACACTTAATGAATTAAGAATATCTTACAAGTGTTGTGCACCTCAGGCACTAAAATGGCAGAACTTTTCATGAATTAGACAGCTGGGCTTAGCTGTGCCTCCATCTCGCCCATTCTCTACACATTTTGGTGGAGCTGACTTGGACAGAAAACATAAAAAAATAACCAAAATATTAATGCATAATTCCTGAGTTGTGGAAACATTTTGTAAAACATTGAAATTGTTTTACACAAGAAAACTCTCGAAAACATCTTCATGAATAGGGGCCTTTGTGTCAGAGAAAGTGTGCTTGTCGAGAACGACTGAGCATTCTGAGTTTTGACCTTCCTTCAAGCAAACTTTTCTGTGAAGTGGGAAATAATTGTTTTTTTTTAAAGACAAAAGATGACATTTAGCTGTAATTGTCTACCTCACAAAGTGTGCGTGTCACAAACAAAAAATTTTTGCACACCTGTGTTACTAGTCAAATAGCAAGTGTTCACGCCACAAATATACTGAAAAGATTCAAACATCTCTAATAATTAAATACATTATTAATTAATTAAAGAAGCTCAAAGGACACATCCTGATTAGTCGTATCCCACATTTTTTTTAAATGAACTGTTTCATTTTTCACGCAAATTAATCAAAAGTGGACCTTAGGAGGATTTGCCAGTTCTATGGATGAAATGTTAGCATATTGGGATGACACCAATAAGTGCCACTATGGCTAATGTATAGTGGAAGCCTTTGTTATATTGGAACTTCTCAATTAACCCCTTAATGACCAAGCCAATTTTGACTTTAATGACCACGCCAAATTTACAATTCTGACCAGTTTCACTTTATGTGGTTCAAACTCTGGAACACTTCAATGTATCCCACTGATTCTGAGATAGTTTTTCATGACATATTGTACTTCATGATAGTGGTAAAATTTCTTTGATATGACTGAAATTTGGCAAAATTTTTGAAAATCTAGCAATTTTCAAAATTCTAATTGTTATGTCCTGAAATCAGAGAGATGTGTCACACAAAATAGTTAATAAATAACATTTTCCACATGTCAACTTTACATCAGCACAATTTTTGAAACAATTTTTTTTTAGGACGTTAGAAGGGTTAAAAGTTGACCAGGGATTTCTCTTTTTTTTAACAAAATTTGCAAAACCATTTTTTTAATGGACCACATTACATCTGTAGTGACTTTCAGGGGCATATATGACAGAAAGTACCCAAAAGTGACACCATTCTAAAAACTGAACCCGTCAAGGTCTTCAAAACCACATTCAAGAAGTTTATTAGCCCTTAAGGTGCTTCACAAGAACTGAAGCAGTGTGGAAGGAAAAAACATTTAACATTTAATTTTTTTAACAAAATTTACTTTTGACCCAAACCTTTTTTATTTTCACAACAGCAGAAAATGCACCCCAAAATGTGTTGTGCAATTTCTCCTGACTATGCTGATGCCTTATTTGTGGATGAAATCTACTGTTTGGGCGCACGGCAGAGCTCGGAAGGGTAGGAGCGCGATTTGACTTTTTGAATGTAAAATTTGCTAGAAAAATTTGTGTCGTGTTTGGAGATCCCCTGATGTGACTAAACTGTGGAATTCTGCCACAAGTGACCCTATTTTAGACCCACACCCCTCAAGGATTTTATCCACGGGTATAGTGAGCATTTTTAATCCACAGGTACGACACAGAATTTGATAACATTAGGTTGTCATATTGAATATATCGCCATTAGTGTTGAGCGCACGTGCTCTCCAGTTTGTATCGGGAGCTCGGATGTGCACCGAGTATCGTGAGTTCTTGAGTGATTTTCTCAAGTCCCTGCTCCGCATCTTTCGCGGCACCTGATGCAAACTCGAGTAGCGAGCACTTGCGTTCAACACTAGCAGTCATACTGTCTTTTTTTTTACTTTAAAAAAAAATTCTAACTCCAACCTTAACCCTAGCACAACCTTAACCCTAAAAATTTTATTATCATTTTTATCTAACTAAGGGGCTGACAAAGGGTGATTTCATTTACTATTTTTTTTTCTTTTGATCATTTGATAGGGTCTATCACAGTGATCAAAAGGAACCAATAGGAAAAATTTAATATTGTGCCGGGTACCGGTCAGCAGAACTCGGCGCAGTGCACCCGCCATTTTTTTTTCTTCAGGAAGACGATGCGGAGGGACAGATCAGGAAGGCCAGGGGATGGCGGAGGAATCAGGGAGTCTCGGGTGGCATAATTTCTCTCTCTTCTGACAAATATATAATGTCAGAAGAGAGAGAAATCATTGTAAGAGAGGACACACTTTTTTTGTGATTTTCCAACTCTGGGGGGCGTTACACTGAGGTAACTCAAACGTCCCTGTGTGACATGAGAAGAGAGAATTCTGGGCCTATTGATTCGATAGGAAATGCAGGGCATTGCCATTGGATGTCCATGCCAGATTTGTAGTCTAGAATCATCAATACATTTCCATAAAAAATTGCATATATATTATTAATATAAGTAAAACCAAGCAGAAAGTAATTGCATGGTTGAGCTAAGGTTAGACTTTTGACAATATATTATTTATTTTCTTCTCATTATAATGTCATAATTCACTTATAAAGAGGCATCATGGGCCTCAGAATCAATGCAGTGTGAAATACATGCTCCATTATTTTACACTAATAAATTATTTCTGTACCATAAAATAATAATAGTAAACAGCTCTAAAACATTGATAGTGTGTTGGAGCAAAACCTTGAAATATGAGGTTGTCATAGAAAGAATCTGCTGTTACTTTGGAAGTCCGTTGAATTCTATAAGACATTGAATAATGGACGGCCATTGGTGAAAAAGGTGCATACAAAGGCTCACTCTATACATTACTTTTCTGTGATATACTCAGTAGAAATATAAAAACGTGCTGTAGAGTTTATACACTATATATATAAATATATATATATATATATATATACATACAGGATGGGCCATGTATATGGATACACCTAAAAATGGGAATGGTTGGTGATATCAACTTACGTTAAAGCCAAGCACACCATTAGTTTTCTTGTGAAATTCTCAATAAGCTTGATGTGTCACATGACCCTCTTCCTATTGGAAAAAAATAAAATTGGATCCAAAATGGCCAACTTCAAAATGGCCGCCATGGTCACCACCCATCTTAAAAAGTTTTCCCCCTCCCATATACTAAAGTGCCACAAACTGGAAGTTGATATCACCAACCATTCCCATTTTAGGTGTATCCATATACATGGCCCTGTATATACTGTATATATATATATATATATATATATATATATATATATATATATATATATATATATATATCTCCAGACACTAGGAAAAACATTCATTGGTGAATTGCTATGGAGATGTGCTGAGCTGAAAGTTATAAAGAGCGCTGGGATGAGTGAGGGATAATGGAATCCATTTCCGCTCATGGAGTAAGTACTGCTTTATCTTGGTTTGCACATCCAAAAACTCATCCCTGCTTGGACGGCTGGAGCACCTGTTTTATCATTGCGGTTAGGGATGAGCGAGCATATTCGTTAGGATTCGGTACTTGGCAAGTAATGCGGTACTCACGGTACTCGAATCCTAGTGAGTATATCACTACTTGCCTCGCAATATTCGTATATCCCGTCCAGCATTAGCCAATCACAGTAATGCTGCAGCCTTCTTGGTTGTGGGCGGCATTACTGTGATTGGCTGGCTGCGCAGCGTCATAGATGAGTCATCATAGTAGGCTATGACTCATAGGCTCTATACAAGCCCCGCTGGCGCCATTTTCTGCACATTACATCCGGATCACAGCTAGTGCTAGCGTAAGGAGAGTGTGAGCAGCTGCTGGGGAGAGTTGTGCTTTTGGAAATTGTCCAGAAATCATATAGAAAAGCACAAAAGCTCTAGTGAGAGCTATTCTAGTAGTAGGTGACTGTAGTAGTAGTACAGGGAGACAGGCAGGAGAGTTACAGTACATACATAGTACCTCAATATCTCAGCTCATGCTGAAAGGACTGTATAAGGTCAGGGAGTAGTGACAGTTTTCCCAGCTATTTTTGGGGTCACATTCACCCCTGCAGGCCAATTTGTTTGCTCTTGTGGTTCTGTTTGCACACCGTATAGCATGCACGTTACTGCACAACTGACATGCAGCCAGCTCCGTTGTGTTCTGTGGTGACTGTCAAGCAAAATATTTGGCTTTAAACTCAGTTCAATTTTTTTGCCCTTGCGTTGCTGTTTGTAAAACACAAAGCAGTGCTAGGCTGTAGTGCTACCTTCCACAAAGCACAAACTGTTCCTTGTTCCCCAATATCTGCATCTGAACTTCTGAAACTATGTCACAAAAACCCCAAATTCCCAAAAAGCCTGTTATGAAGGGACAGGGACATGGACGTAGGCGTGGGGTTGTCAGTGGTGCCCGACAACGCACTGAGACAGGGAGACAGAAGAAGGTTGATGCATCTATGTTCCTGTCAAAAATTCCCGGTCTGGAACGTAAACGTGTCTGGAAGCCAGAAGAGCAAGAACAGATACTGTCTTGGATGGCAGATTAGGCCTCAATGAAATTTTCTAGTAGTACCCAATCCTCCACGACCACACAGTCTACTGTCCATACACAGAATGCTGGGTGTTTTGTAAACACTATGGCTATGCCTGCACATTGGGCACTGGAACTACCGTGCTAGTAGTATAGTGTCATAATTGTCTGGCTCTTGAGGCATCCTTCATACGTCAACCATAATACAGCCCCTAGGGCCAATTTTTTTGAAGACACTATGCCTGCACATTGTGCAGTAGCAGTGGAACAACAAGGACAGTAGTCCAACCTTTAGAATTGGGAACCCCTTGTGATGATGATAGGTGGCTTCTTCCTGCGTTAACCAACACACAGCTTTATAACACCTGCTTTGAAACAATCATTCGCCCATTTCAGCCCTTTTCCTCAGGCCCCCCGAGTGCTTTGTAGGGTCCAGCATGAAATTACTCGCATTTCCCATTGACTTACATTGGACTAGCTACTCGTTACAAATACCCGAGTATTATGACCTACTCGTTACGAGATTAGCGAGTCCGAATATTTCACTACTCGCTCATCCCTATTTGCGGTATATGCCAGTCCATAATAATTTGCGGGACTTTGGGAATGTTAACTTTCTGAGCAATTGTCATTTAGAGCCACGAGATATAGATAAGTTGCTGTTGTAATGCTTTATAATTTATAGCAGGTGCATAAAAGTGAGGGAATTGGGTCATAACTTGCCTATTGCTGAGGAGGTAACCACTGAGACCCATAGTAATCTGGAGTACTGGGATCTGCAATCTGAGGGTTAGAGCCCAGTACTTTGGATTATTATGGGTCCTGTTATGAACAGGTGATTCAGAACCACAATTGACCTAGTGGTTAAGAGCACACAAAGTGACCTGATAGTTACTAACATAGGACGAGCTCTGAGACGTGGGAACTCTGCTGACCGCAATCCCTAATCCTATCATACCACACTAGAGGTAGCCGTGGATTGCGCCTAACGCTCCCTATGCAACTCGGCACAGCCTGAGAAACTAGCTAGCCCTGAAGACAGAAAAATAAGCCTACCTTGCCTCAGAGAAATTCCCCAAAGGAAAAGGCAGCCCCCCCACATATAATGACTGTGAGTTAAGATGAAAATACAAACACAGAGATGAAATAGATTTTAGCAAAGTGAGGCCCGACTTACTGAATAGACCGAGGATAGGAAAGATAGCTTTGCGGTCAGCACAAAAACCTACAAACAACCATGCAGAGGGGGCAAAAAGACCCTCCGCACCGACTAACGGTACGGAGGTGCTCCCTCTGCGTCTCAGAGCTTCCAGCAAGCAAGAAAAACCAATATAGCAAGCTGGACAGAAAATATAGCAAACAAAAGTAACACAAGCAAAACTTAGCTTATGCAGGGCAGACAGGCCACAAGAACGATCCAGGAGAAAGCAAGACCAATACTGGAACATTGACTGGAGGCCAGGAACAAAGAACTAGGTGGAGTTAAATAGAGCAGCACCTAACGACTTAACCTCGTCACCTGAGGAAGGAAAGTCAGAAGCCGCAGCCCCACTCACATCCACCAGAGGAAGCTCATAGACAGAACCAGCCGAAGTACCACTCATGACCACAGGAGGGAGCTTGACCACAGAATTCACAACAGTACCCCCCCCTTGAGGAGGGGTCACCGAACCCTCACCAGAGCCCCCAGGCCGACCAGGATGAGCCAAATGAAAGGCACGAACCAGATCGGCAGCATGAACATCAGAGGCAAAGACCCAGGAATTATCTTCCTGACCATAACCCTTCCACTTAACCAGGTACTGGAGTTTCCGTCTCGAAATATGAGAATCCAAAATCTTCTCCACTATATACTCCAACTCCCCCTCAACCAAAACCGGGGCAGGAGGATCAACGGATGGAACCACAGGTGCCACGTATCTCCGCAACAATGACCTATGGAATACGTTATGGATGGAAAAAGAAGCTGGAAGGGTCAAACGAAAAGACACAGGATTAAGAACCTCAGAAATCCTATACGGACCAATGAAACGAGGCTTAAACTTAGGAGAGGAAACTTTCATAGGAATATAACGAGATGACAACCAAACCAAATCCCCAACACGAAGTCGGGGACCCACACAACGCCTGCGGTTAGCGAAACGTTGAGCCTTCTCCTGAGACAATGTCAAATTGTCCACCACATGAGTCCAAATCTGCTGCAACCTATCCACCACAGTATCCACACCAGGACAGTCAGAAGACTCAACCTGCCCTGAAGAGAAACGAGGATGGAAACCAGAATTGCAGAAAAACGGCCAAACCAAAGTAGCCGAGCTGGCCCGATTATTAAGGGCGAACTCAGCCAAAGGCAAAAAGGACACCCAATCCTCCTGATCGGCAGAAACAAAACATCTCAGATATGTTTCCAAGGTCTGATTGGTTCGTTCAGTCTGGCCATTTGTCTGAGGATGGAAAGCCGAGGAAAAAGACAAATCAATGCCCATCCTAGCACAAAAGGCTCGCCAAAACCTCGAAACAAACTGGGAACCTCTGTCAGAAACGATGTTCTCCGGAATGCCATGTAAACGAACCACATGCTGGAAGAACAATGGCACCAAATCAGAGGAGGAAGGCAATTTAGACAAGGGTACCAAATGGACCATCTTAGAGAAGCGATCACAAACAACCCAAATGACCGACATTTTTTGAGAGACGGGGAGATCCGAAATAAAATCCATAGAGATATGTGTCCAGGGCCTCTTCGGGACTGGCAAGGGCAAAAGCAACCCACTGGCACGAGTACAGCAGGGCTTAGCCCGAGCACAAATCCCACAGGACTGCACAAACGAACGCACATCCCGCGACAGAGACGGCCACCAAAAGGATCTAGCCACCAAATCTCTGGTACCAAAGATTCCAGGATGACCAGCCAACACCGAACAATGAACCTCAGAGATAACTCTACTCGTCCATTTATCAGGGACAAACAGTTTCTCCGCTGGGCAACGGTCAGGTCTATTAGCCTGAAATTATTGCAGCACCCGCCGCAAATCAGGGGAGATGGCAGACAAAATTACCCCCTCTTTGAGAATACCCGCCGTCTCAGACAAACCCGGAGAGTCGGCCACAAAACTCCTAGACAGGGCATCCACCTTCACATTTTTAGAGCCCGGAAGGTACGAAACCACAAAGTCAAAACGGGAGAAAAACAGCGACCAACGAGCCTGTCTAGGATTCAACCGTTTGGCAGACTCGAGATAAGTCAAGTTCTTGTGATCAGTCAAGACCACCACGCGATGCTTAGCTCCTTCAAGCCAATGACGCCACTCCTCGAATGCCCACTTCATAGCCTGCAACTCTCGATTGCCAACATCATAATTATGCTCAGCAGGCGAAAACTTCCTGGAAAAGAAGGCGCATGGTTTCATCACCGAGCCATCAGAACTTCTTTGCGACAAAACAGCCCCTGCTCCAATCTCAGAAGCATCAACCTCGACCTGGAACGGGAGCGAAACATCTGGTTGGCACAACACAGGGGCAGAAGAAAAACGACGCTTCAACTCCTGAAAAGCCTCCACAGCAGCAGAAGACCAATTGACTACATCAGCACCCTTCTTGGTTAACTCCGTCAACGGTTTAGCAATACTAGAAAAATTATTGATGAAGCGACGATAAAAATTAGCAAAGCCCAGGAACTTTTGCAGACTCTTCAGAGATGTCGGCTGAGTCCAATCATAAATGGCCTGAACTTTAACAGGGTCCATCTCGATAGTAGAAGGGGAAAAAAAGAACCCCAAAAATGAAACCTTCTGAACACCAAAGAGACACTTTGACCCCTTCACAAACAAAGAATTTGCACACAGAACCTGGAACACCATTCTGACCTGCTTCACGTGAGACTCCCAATCATCCGAGAAGACCAAAATATCATCCAAGTATACAATCAGGAATTTATCCAGGTACTCTCGGAAGATGTCATGCATAAAGGACTGAAACACTGATGGAGCATTAGAAAGCCCGAATGGCATAACCAGGTACTCAAAATGGCCCTCGGGCGTATTAAATGCTGTTTTCCATTCATCGCCCTGTTTAATACGCACAAGATTATACGCACCACGAAGATCTATCTTGGTGAACCAACTAGCCCCCTTAATCCGAGCAAACAAATCAGACAGCAGCGGCAAGGGGTACTGAAATTTGACCGTGATTTTATTTAGAAGGCGGTAATCAATACAAGGTCTCAGCGAACCATCCTTCTTGGCCACAAAAAAGAACCTTGCTCCCAATGGCGACGACGACGGGCGAATATGACCCTTCTCCAAGGATTCCTTTACGTAACTCCGCATAGCGGCGTGCTCAGGCACAGACAAATTAAACAGTCGACCCTTAGGAAACTTACTACCAGGAATCAAATCGATAGCACAATCACAATCCCTATGCGGAGGTAGGGCACTGGACTTGGGCTCATCAAATACATCCCGGTAATCTGACAAGAACTCTGGGACCTCAGAAGGGGTGGATGATGAAATAGACAGAAATGGAACATCACCATGTACCCCCTGACAACCCCAGCTGGACACAGACATTGATTTCCAATCCAATACTGGGTTATGGACTTGTAGCCATGGCAACCCCAACACGACCACATCATGCAGATTATGCAACACCAAAAAGCGAATATCCTCCTGATGCGCAGGAGCCATGCACATGGTCAGCTGGGTCCAGTACTGAGGCTTATTCTTGGCCAAAGGCGTAGCATCAATTCCTCTCAATGGAATAGGATACTGCAAGGGCTCCAAGAAAAACCCACAGCGCCTAGCATACTCCAAGTCCATCAAATTCAGGGCAGCGCCTGAATCTACAAATGCCATGACAGAATAGGATGACAAAGAGCAGATCAAAGTAACGGACAAAAGAAATTTCGACTGTACCGTTCCAATGGTGGCAGACCTAGCGAACCGCTTAGTGCGCTTAGGACAATCGGAGATAGCATGAGTGGAATCACCACAGTAAAAACACAGCCCATTCTGACGTCTGTGTTCTTGCCGTTCAGCTCTGGTCAAAGTTCTATCGCACTGCATAGGCTCAGGTCCATGCTCAGATAATACCGCCAAATGGTGCACAGTTTTATGCTCACGCAAGCGTCGACCGATCTGAATGGCCAAAGACATAGACTCATTCAGACTAGCAGGCATAGGAAATCCCACTATGACATCCTTAAGGGCTTCAGAGAGACCTTTTCTGAAAATCGCTGCCAGCGCACATTCATTCCATTGAGTGAGCACAGACCACTTCCTCAATTTCTGACAATATATCTCTACCTCATCCTGACCCTGAGACAGAGCCAGCAAATTTTTCTCTGCCTGATCCACTGAATTAGGTTCATCATACAGCAATCCGAGCGCCAGAAAAAACGCATCAATATTACATAATGCAGGATCTCCTGGCGCAAGGGAAAATGCCCAGTCTTGAGGGTCGCCACGTAATAAAGAAATAATGATCTTAACTTGTTGAACTGGGTCACCAGAGGAGCGGGGTTTCAAAGCCAGAAACAGTTTACAATTATTCTTAAAACTCAGAAACTTAGCTCTATCTCCAGAAAACAAATCAGGAATAGGAATTCTTGGCTCTAACATAGAATTCCGAACCACAAAGTCTTGAACATTCTGTACTCTTGCAGTGAGATGATCCACACAAGAAGACAGATCTTTAATGTCCATCACTACACCTGTGTCCTGAACCACCCAAATGTCTAGGGGAAAAGAAAGACAAAACACAGTACAGAGAAAAAAAAATGGTCTCAGAACTTCTCTTTTCCCTCTATTGAGAAGCATTAGTACTTTGGGCCTCCAGTACTGTTATGAACTGGTGATTCAGAACCACAATGGACCTAGTGGTTAAGAGCACACAAAGTGACCTGATAGTTACTAACATAGGACGAGCTCTGAGACGTGGGAACTCTGCTGACCGCAATCCCTAATCCTATCATACCACACTAGAGGTAGCCGTGGATTGCGCCTAACGCTCCCTATGCAACTCGGCACAGCCTGAGAAACTAGCTAGCCCTGAAGACAGAAAAATAAGCCTACCTTGCCTCAGAGAAATTCCCCAAAAGAAAAGGCAGCCCCCCACATATAATGACTGTGAGTTAAGATGAAAATACAAACACAGAGATGAAATAGATTTTAGCAAAGTGAGGCCCGACTTACTGAATAGACCGAGGATAGGAAAGATAGCTTTGCGGTCAGCACAAAAACCTACAAACAACCATGCAAAGGGGGAAAAAAGACCCTCCGCACCGACTAACGGTACGGAGGTGCTCCCTCTGCGTCTCAGAGCTTCCAGCAAGCAAGAAAAACCAATATAGCAAGCTGGACAGAAAATATAGCAAACAAAAGTAACACAAGCAAAACTTAGCTTATGCAGGGCAGACAGGCCACAAGAACGATCCAGGAGAAAGCAAGACCAATACTGGAACATTGACTGGAGGCCAGGAACAAAGAACTAGGTGGAGTTAAATAGAGCAGCACCTAACGACTTAACCTCGTCACCTGAGGAAGGAAAGTCAGAAGCCGCAGCCCCACTCACATCCACCAGAGGAAGCTCATAGACAGAACCAGCCGAAGTACCACTCATGACCACAGGAGGGAGATTGACCACAGAATTCACAACAGGGTCCCAGATTGAGACTCTGCAGCCTGGTCTTGAACGGAGTATAGGTGCACATACTCAACCTACTCCCCACTCATCATCTATGCAACTGCCAGAAAAAGTCAAACTCTGTACTGTGCTATTCACGGCAGTCCCATTGATAATAAATTGAGTGGAGCATGTGCACTTACACTCCATTCAGGATGTAGAGTCCATTGTCAGGGATCCAAATGTTCATACTCTGAATCACTAGTGGTCCCAGTAGTTCGATCCTCAGTGATAAGGCTGTTTAAGGGTATGTTTCCACTGTCAGGATTGCATTCAGGATTTGCTCAGGATTTGACGCAGGTAAGGGGTAAGTTCACACAGGGCGTTTTTGCTGCTTTTTTTGCTACTTTTTTATGCTAATTTTCAGCTGCTTTTTACAGTATCAGCAAAGCCTATGATATTTCAGAAATCTCATGCACACACATTGTTTTTTGTGTGGTCAGTATTTTGTGCTTTGGTGCGTTTTTTGGACATAGAGCATGTCACTTCTTTTAGCACTTTTACAGTGTTTTTTCAGTGTTTTCCACCCATTGACTTGAATGGATGGTGATATAACACTGCAAATATGCTAGGTTGACTTTTCTTGCAGCGTATTTGCTGTAGAAAAGTCAAAGAGAGCCGGATGTGATGTCACACTCGGCTCTGCTACCTCTAGATGGCAGGCTGCATGATGCGTTCATGCAGCCTGTCATCCAGCAGAGCGGACCAGATCCCCATTCACTTGAATGGGGGGTCCGACAATACAGTGTTTGACACGCTGTCATATGTATGACAGCGCAGAAAACACCACTTCTGATCGGCGGGGAAATCCTCCCCGCCGGTCAGAGAGCCATGGCTCCCCGCTGCCAGAAGACAGCGGAAGCGATCAGCTGTGATCGGAGGTATAAACTTCACCTCCAATCACTGGTGTCAGCTGATGGGACTACTGCTCCCATCATCTGATACCTACAGCCGCTAATTGCAGTGAGAGCAGGAGCGGCGGATGGGAGTATTCATCTGCCGCTCCTACGCTATAAATAAACAATTTTAAAAAGAAACGGCGTGCGTTCCCCCTAATTTTGATAACCAGCCAGACAAAACTCACAGCTGGGGGCTGCAACCCCCAGCTGTCAACTTCAGCAAGGCTAGTTGTCAAGAACAGAGGGGTCCTCAAGCTTTTTTTTTAAATTATTTAAATAAATAATAAAAAAAAACCGCCGTGTGGTCCCCCCATTTTTGACAACCAGCCTTGATAGATCTATAGATAGATAGATAGATCTACAGATATATACATCGATAGATATTTCTATAGATAATACCAAGCCCGATGTTTAGTAATAAACATAATAAAATGGTACATAAAGAGTTAGGCCGGGATCACACATGCGAGAAACTTGGACGAGTCTTGCATCTTAATACCCGGCACTGCCACCGGCAATCGGGAGCGGAGCATGCAGCTGCATGTTTTTCTCTGCAGCCACACGCCCCCTGCTCCCGAGTGAAGATGTGAGACTCGTCCGAGTTTCTCGCATGTGTGATCTCAGCCTTAAATAAAGACACACACACATGAAATCTGCATTAGGCCGGGGTCACACTTGCAAGAAACTCGCACGAGTCTCACAGCACAATACCCGGCACTGCCACTGGCAGAGTGTGTGGCTGCATGTATTTCTGAACGCTCCGGTCCCGAGTGCTGGCGGCAGTGCCGGGTATTGAGGTGCGAGACTAGTGCGAGTTTCTTGCATGTGTGATCCTGGCCTTAAATAAAAACACACACATGAAATCTGCATTAGGCTGGGGTCACACTTGCGAGAAACTCGCATGAGTCTCGCACCTCTATACCCGGCACTGCCACCAGCACTCGGGATCGGAGTGTGCGGCTGCATGTATTTCTATGCAGCTGAACGCTTCGGTCCTGAGTAGGGTTGAGCGAAACGGGTTGGCCATTTTCAGAAGTCGCCGACTTTTGGCAAAGTTGGGTTTCATGAAACCCGACCCGACCCCTGTGTGGGGTCGGCCATGAGGTCGGCGATCTTCTGAATCTGGTATCGGAATTCCGATCCCGAGTTCCGATATGTTTGCAATATCGGAAATCGGTATCGGAATCCATATTTAAGTGTAAAATAAAGAATTAAAATAAAAAATATTGCTATACTCACCCTCGGATGCGCCCTGGTACTAACCGGCAGCCTTCCTTCCTTAGAATCAGTGCGTGAAGGGCCTTAGATGACGTACCTAATACCTATATACCTCTATACCTAATAGGAATATACTCACCTTCGGACGCGCCCTGCTTCTTTCCGGCAGCCTTCCTTCCTAAGAATCAGCGCTTGAAGGACCTTCGGTGACGTCATGGCTTGTGATTGGTCGCGCGAGCGGTCACATGGGCGGTCGCGCGGCCAATCACAAGCCGAGACGTCATCTAAGGCCCTTCACACGCTGATTCTAAGGAAGGAAGGCTGCCGGTTAGTACCAGGGCGCGTCCGAGGGTGAGTATAGCAATATTTTTTATTTTAATTCTCTATTTTACACTTAAATATGGATCCCAGGGCCTGAAGGAGAGTTTCCTCTCCTTCAGACCCTGGGAACCATTGGAAACCCAATGCACTGCAATGGGTTTCGTGTTTCGGCCGACCCCGACCCCGACTTTTTTATAGGATCGGCTGATTTCACTCGACCCGACTTTTGAAAAAGTCGGGTTTTGTGAAACCCGACCCGATCCTATAAAAGTAAAAGTCGCTCAACCCTAGTCCTGAGTGCCGGCGGCAGTGCCAGGTATTGAGGTGCGAGACTCGTGCGAGTTTCTCGCAAGTGTGACCCCGGCTTTAAACGCAATGTTTAATTTGTTGAAAAAAAATGGTGTGGGCAGTGTTCAACTGCAGTGTTCCCACAATCAGCTGACCGTGAGAACCAGCCTAGTGACCGGAGATAACTCCCGGTTTCGCGCACGGCAGTTCTCATGGTAAGCTAAGTTATCGCAAGAACTGCAGTGGACACAGACTTCCGGCGGTGGGACAGGTAATATCGTATGTAAATTAGGAGATACGCATAGTAATCTGCGTTTACGCAGTTACTACGCATGTGACTAATCATTAGAAGCGGTTCTACCGCATCTAATGATAGTCTACGTGCAGCGACGGAGCGTGGCCGCATTGTAAACAGAAATGCTGCGTTCTGGAGAGACGCACCGCATGTACGTTTACACAGGTCTGCCGCCTGCATCTTTTAACGCCGAGTGGAGATGGGATTTCATGAAATCCCTTCCAGTATGCTGTAATATCTGGACGCTGCGTGTTTGACCCTGTGGCTCTTTTGCCTATATTAATCTTTTCCTTTTTAGCCAGTCTCAGATATGGCTTTTTCTTTGCCACTCTGCCCTGAAGACCAGCATCCCGGAGTCGCCTCTGCAGTGCAGATGTTGACACTGGTGTTTTGCATATAGTATTTAATGAAGCTGCCAGTTGAGGACCTGTGAGGCGTCAATTTCTCAAACTACAAACTCTAATGTACTTGTCTTGTTGCTCAGTTGTGCAGCGGGGCCTCCCACTTCTTTTTCTACTCTGGTTAGAGCCTGTTTGTGCTCTCCTCTGAAGGGAGTACACTCCCTGACAGAAGTTATCCATAATATGTAAATAAAAGCTTATAACCTCACGTTAAATTCATCCATTGGTTGTATAAATTATTCTTTTGAAAGCTGAAACCTCTGAAATGTGGTTTAGGTTAAGAAAATAAATTGGCATCAATGCAGAAATATTGATCAGTTAATGGATACAGAATGGTCAGATTTTGGCAAGAAAATTTTTTTGTCGCCCACGAAAAGTAATGTGATATTCAAACAAATAATTAACTTAAATACAAATATATGTTGCATAACATTCGTGAATGAAGTTGTGGTGCTATTAGAGTCATATTTAATAATTTGTGTGACTTCCATGAGCTTGAAGGACTGCATCTATGAGGTTCAACAATGATTCATACAATTTATTAATGAAGTCTTCAGGAATAGCAAAGAATGCCGTCTTACATGCCTCCCAGAGTTCATCTAGATTCTATGGTTTTGTCTTCCAAGCTTCCTCTTTCATCCTACCCCTAACATGCTCAATGATGTTCATGTCTGGTGACTGGGCTGGCCAGTCCTTGAGCACCTTGATCTTTTTTGCCTGGAGGAACTTTGTTGTAGAGATGGATGTATGAGATGGAGCACCATCCTGCTGCAGAATTTGACCCCTTTTATGATTTGGAATATATATATATATATATACTGAATGTAACCCCAGACCATGATCTTTCCACCACCAAATGTAACTGTTTTCTGGGTGTATTTTGGATCCATATGGGCTCCAATAGGTCTCCTGCAGTATTTGTGGTGGCTGTGGTGTAATTCTACTGAAGATTCATCAGAGAAATCCACCTTCTGCCACTTTTCCAGCGTCCATCTGTTTAGCAGGCTGTGGGACTATGGAAATGCCACACTTTTTTTTATTACAATTTAACAATAGAGATAAGAATTGAAAGCCATAAAGCACTGAAGAAATTGTACATTTGGGCCCCAATTTATCAAGGCATCGATTTTCACATAGGTCTTGATTAGGAGGTGTGTTGGAGTCAGACGCTCCTGATTTATTAAGAGGTGCACTCATCTTAATGACTAAGAGCATGTGACAAGTGGTGTCCGCTGTGCCACAAATTCTCAGTCAGAGTATTAGATGAGCTGTGTTGTCACATACCCACCGCGTCCAAGCCCTGCCCATTTTGGCAAATCTGGGATAAACTGTTTTTGAAATGTCAAAACTGCCTCAAAATCTTTGCCCATTTCCAAGTTGCACAAACATTTTGTGACTTATCAAAACCTTTTATGGTAGATTTCTGGCATAAAAGCTTTCATGAACAAGGGACATAGCATGTGATAGCACCGCAATGAAAAACAGCTCCCTTTTGTGTAGCCATAGCAATACAGTATATATTTTGGTCACTTTGACAAAACTTTGGATGCGCTTACCGTATGTAAAGGAGTTATGCAGGACTCTATTCATAGGTAGGTAATAGCTACTGTAACTGCCTGCCTGTTCTGCCCAGTGCAGATCTATTCCGGCACAAAGTGGTCACTGACCATGCCTGCCAGTGATTATGCGGCTTCCTATGACACCACATCTCTTCTGCTCTGCTGATGGGGCGTGACTGCTGATGTCACACTGATTGATACTGGGCTCCCCGCTGCCTAACTGCAGGAAGCCAGATGTCAATCAGCATGACGTCGACAGAACAGTCCGGAAGAAGAGGAGCTGTTGTGCTGATGTTGAGCTGCCAAATCACCGGTCAATGACTGCTCTGATACGGCACCGGATAGAACAGGCAGTTAATTGCTAACTAATTAGCAACTACTTGTCTGTTAATTTTTTTGACTCATACTAGTAAAGTAATTTAATCCTGGAGAACCCCTTTAATAGCTTAAAAGGGGTGAGATACCATCTTAGGAGGCCTCAGAGTATTATACACATCTTTTCAGCGCATTTGGAGGATTTTAAAATGCTGCAAATCAATTTGCAGTAAATTACATTTTGGGCAAAAATTTGGCAAGGCTGGTGAATAAAAAAATTGCTGTTTTTTAAGTGTGCATCATAAGAGGTTTACATTTCTTGTGGGGTACAAGGCCATGCTTTTCTTAAGATTTTTGGTGGAATGAGAGGTACGTTTAAACACGTCTTTAGGATTTCAGTGCCGCTGGAATTCACACAAAGCTTCATATTCCTATTTTTTTTATTCTCACTGATCTTTTCGAACTACCCACACAAACCGTATTCCTGAAATACTTCTTTGTTTTCTCCTGAGTGTGTGGTACGTAGACACGTGTCCCAGAGACTGACTGTCAGCCGACTATGAGCCGTACAATTACACAGCACATTAGGAAAGTGACAAGACGCTTTTCAGTACCTGACAGTCCTAGATTGCTCTATGAATCATCACATACTGCCGGAAAAATGATGTTCAGAGGAAACGGTAATGGCGTCTTCTCTGCACCAAGTCTCCTGCATTCTAGGGTTTCTGCCAAATACACTAACTGCATTAGACAAACACCTCGGTGCGGTTCCTCATTTACTACACGCAGCGCGATTCCTTCAGCTTCAGAAGCTCTGCTTTGTAGTCAAACGCTAATTACGCCACAAAGCGAATCAAACATTGTTTCTTCTGCGTGTTTCTTGCTCATTAGGACAAAACATATTGTCATCTTACGCCTTTTCTTGTAGCATTGCGGTATTTCATTTGCAGATGAAGGCACAAGTGCTAATACGGCCGCAAGATCTAGGCCTGGATTTTTACCGCTAATGGATCATCATTGTAAAATCGCTTTGTAACATTTGGTGAAGGGATCCTGTCAGATCGGATAATGCAATTAACCTGCAAATAAAAGGTTCAATAAGAGTGCGTGCGCACATTCAGAAACAATTGCCAGAAAACCTGGAGTGTTGTCAGGAGCAAACGTGGCGTGAAATATGCACGATTTTGCTCCGTTTTTGTTTTGTTGTGGGGTTTTTTCCCATTCATTTGAATGGGTGAAAAACGCTGCAAAAACACTAAAAAATTGAAAACCTGCAGTTCTGAAACTGCTTCAACTCTACAAGAGAAAAAAAAGGAACATGTACATGACGTTTTAGAAATTTAATTCACTGTGCTGGGACTGCAAAAACGTGCTGATAAAAATGGTAAAAATGGAGCGTGTTAACATAATAGAAAGGTGTCTTTCCGCCATTCTGAACGTGCTGCACCAGGGACAAAATCAGCTTTATTCCTCCCGGCACTGGCCGGCTTTCAGTCACATTTTCAGTTACCGCCCAGTAGATTGTGAGCGGCAACTGTACGCACACATTGATTAACAATGCAGCGCATGAGTGCAGCGACTGCTGTCAGTCAATGTGATCGAGGCATGCTTACAGCCGCCGCTCTCTATTGAGTGAAGATATGGCGGCCATGCTTCTATGACTGAAAACCGGCGGCTCCTGGTAGGAATAAAGTTAATTTTCTCCAAAATGACACACTTTCTGTAAGGCAACCAGTCACCTTCCTAGCCCTATTAGCCTGCAGATTAACCCTATCTCTGCAGGTTAGTAGTGTTATCTGATGTGACAGGTTCCCTTTAATTAATGTACAATGGCATATTATAATAAAACAACATCTATACTGGCCAAATTTCTGTGGCCTCCTATTGTTACCATGCTGAGCAGCTCCGTGTGGGTTGGACCACAATATGATTAAAAGATTTGCTCTAAAACTATAATTAAAAATTATAAGAAGACCCAGTATTCCAGCTATTATATTACTCACCATCAGAAGGAAGCTGCAAAAATGCCTAGTGTGAACTTAGCCTTAAATGTAGCTGATTTCTGGGGGTTATTTGCAGAAGAACAGCGCATGATCAGCTCATTTTCTAGTGACTCCTTTAAAGTGGACCTTATACTATTTGTATTATTATTATTATAGTTCTCTCCCAAAATTCTGCATCCCCGCTGATTCTGGAGTTTTTCTTTTTCTCCTGTGCCCCTCTGTTCTGTAGTTATATCCCCCCCGGGAAGAAGCAAATTATAATGCTAAGGTCACATATATTGTATACATACATTTGTCTCCTGAATAAAGAATCCCCCACGCTGCGCCCCTGAACCCAAATATGTACCCCACCATTAATATACTATTAACCACACACCATTCACAATATAAAGTGATAAATAACCCTGTACTGTGCCCCCCATTAACTATGATCTCCGAAGCCCAATAAATATAAATTAATTAGTCTCTGTGACTCTCCCCCAACTAATTACAAGACTATGTGCACACGTTGTGGTTTTGTTGGAGGAAATGCATAGCGTTTTACAGTACCAGCAAAGTGATCCCTAAAGTCCCATGTACACGTTGCTTATTTGCAGCTTAGTACTTAGTGTCAGGCTGATGAGCATAAATGGCCATTTCTTTTCCTTTTTGTTATAGAGAACCTTTCACAGAATTTCTTACTTTATTCGGTGCACCTCCTCGTGGGTGTGTAGAACAGAACTGCTCCCTCTAGTATACGTCCAGATAGTTGAAGGAAAAATTAACCATGATTTAAACTATATGCCGAAAACTGTAGGTTGCGGTATTTTCATTTGGAGTCTGGCCTGCTATTGCTCTATCCATTTTTATGATTTTCTAAATAAAAAGATTTTTACTCACCTACGGATTCTTTGCTCTTCTACTAATTACAGTTTCCTTTTTTATTATGTATCACACCGTCCCTTACTATATAGCGTCTTCTGTTCTTATATACAGCACCAGCCCTTACATAGTGTTTCCTCGTTATTTTTGTTAATTACAACGCCCCCAATTTATTACATAGAGTCTTCTCTTTTCAGATATAAAATGACTGCTGTTGGAGCAGCAGCACCTGACCAGATGAACAGTCCATCAGCTCCTCCATCAATAAAGAAGCTTTCCCATCTTCCATCAGCCATCATTGTGGAGCACCCCCAGACACAGGGCCACGAGTTCTCGGTACCGGGCCTCTCTGGTTCGGTTCTGAGGCTGTTCACGGTGGCTAGACCCGGTCCGCGATCCTGCTAAGGGGCGTCCAATAAAGGTGGTACAGTCTGTCAGGGATTCGTGACGCCACCTGTGGTGTTCGGTCAGGGTGACCGACGCTGCTGTGGGGTCCGCTGGGGTGATGGAATGGCAGCTGGATGGTATACCTTCCCACAGGTGAAGTATGTCCCCAGGGCTTCCCAGTAAAGTAGATGGTAATGGTGTAGGGTGCAGTCAATAATGAGGACACAGGGTTGCAGTCTCTTTACCTCTTTACTGAAGACTTCAGGATCCTCAATCCAGAGCACGCTTAACAGGGCTATCTGAGACCGGCCGGTCCAATGGGCACATCCAGAGTTTCCTTCGCAGATAGAAATCGTTGCCTACCACTAGCGCCTGTGTGTTGTAGTCCTACCCTGCTGAGCATTCGGAATAGTCCTCACAACTGCTGCTCTCGTTCGTCGTTCTCTACAGCTCTCTCTTTCTTTGGTTCCAGATCTTTCTAGTTCAACGTCCCCCAGGTATGTTATGGCTAGGACGCACCCGTATGATGGGAAGGCCTGGAGGTCTTCCGGGACCCTAGAGACGCCCCTCTCCCACTGTTGCCCCCTATGTCTTCGTAGGTGTTTAGGTGAGACAGCCAACCTATAATTAACTGTCCTGCGGAGTTCGAAGTAAGGCCTAGAGTCAGTTACTCCCGCGGTGTTCCGGCCACCGGCTACGTGCCTCAGTAGGATGTTGCCTCGGTCTCACGGCACGACTCCTACTGGTACTCCTTTTTGCTTGATCTCGTTTACACTGTTCCACAATATCCTTCTCTTCGTGTCTCTCTCTTGGATACCGCCGCGGGGTGTGCAGGCGTGGTTCCGTTCCGTTCTGTTCGCTAGGCACCTGCCAGGTTCCCACGCCTGACAGGGACCCCCCTGTGTCTTCTCCCTGCAACACCCCCTGCCACGGGATGTTGCCTGAATCCAACCCAGTCAGCTTCTGACTAACTTCCTCCCCAGCCCCTAGTTTTACCAGTGTGAGGAGTGGCCCAATAAATAAAGTCTTTTTCTCCCCCTAGTGGCCGGAGTGTGAAGTGTAATGTGTTCTGGTGATACCTGGTCAGGAGAACTCCTTTAGTGCCATCAGACGTACCATCACTCCCCTTAGTGGCAGAGTGTCATACTGCAATGACCAGATCTCTGGGGCGCTGCAATTGCATTATATTATCTAACAAGAGAGGAGAGGACACTATGTAATAAAAAACAGGGCGCCATAAGTAGAAAAAAAAAGATGCAATTTATTTTACAGACCAAATCAGTCTGAGGAAAACGTCACAGACAGCTATCAGTGACTCTGGAATTCAGATCATGGACACTCCTTCAAATCTATGGATTTGAAAGCTTGGATGTCAAGCAAGTGTAAACAGGTTGTTTGGATGCAAAATCCCAGACAATTGCGAAACAGTATTCTTCAGGTAATACATTTTTTCTTCAGGATGGTAAATCCATTGTGTGCGAGTTCTGGAAGCAGCTCCGGAGATGTACCGCTACATAATGAGCTGCTAACACGTAGCCTTTGTGACCGATCACACACATATCTGCTTCCTTCCAGGTGGGCAGGGAGGTAAATTGGGCAGAGTACACATTTGGCATGTTCTGTAGTAAAACACGGACGAGCTTGAATTCTGCAGAGATAATTTAGAACTTGGAAGAGGAGAATGAACAACGCTTGTTTCAGACTAAATATGGTAGTTTTCATTTTCCGATGGATTGCAATCACTTGAAATTCAGACATTAAATCACTTACTAGTCCATCCTTAAAACTTAAAAACTTGTATACATTTACATATGTGACAGGTTGTTTTAAAGAGGACCTGTCAACTGATTGATGCTGCCTCAACCACATACTTTGAAATCCTTTGACCGGGTCCGTGCACTTTGGCTGATTAGTCTGAGTCCGGTACAGTACTTGGTGATTTCTCTCCACCCCAATCCTTTTCATTGACAGGCCTCTTCCTATGCATACATACTGGGAATAAGTAATAAGTAAACTTGGCACTCAACTTGATGAAGATGAAGCTATTTTAATTTTTAATTCAATCCAAAACAGTGTAGTAAATAAGACGGCGGATGCCGCGTCTTGAGAGCATCTCCTTCATACGCACCCTTTATGGTGTCCAATCTTTTCACTGGAACCTCCAGATAGACACATTGTCTTGAACACCCACTGAATCCAGGGCATAGACCTAAGTGACATGGCTTATTATGCTGCTTGTGTAGAAGAACATCAACACAGCAGTCGGTAGCTGATGAAGGTCAATTCAACCGAAACGTCTTATTTACTACACTGTTTTGGATTGTATTAAAATATCTTCATCAAGTTGAGTGCCAAGTTTACTTATTACTTATTGAAGATTTGGGAACTTACTTGGGCACCTACTACAGTAGTGCATATGGTCTTATTCCTATAATACATACTGGGAATGACCTGTCAGTTATGCGGAGTGAGGAGGTGAAAAGTTGCAACACATGGTCCCTGATTGGGTCTTCAAAGAATGTTTCCTGTAGCAGCATTTCAGGGTAAATGGACCATAGTGTAGTCAGTGTGTGAATCATGCTGCCCATTGGTCAGACAGAATTAAATGGGTTCTCCACTACTAGGACAACTGTAACACCCCATGAAACCGGTTGTTACAGTGGTGTTGCCTTCCTTTCGGGGAGAGTGATACCATGCCTGGAAGCGAGGAAGATCCCTTCAACAGGTGGTACTTAAATGCAACATGTTCTGATTCCAGGCCAGAACGGGGAGCTCTAGAGCCAGTTTCAGGGGAGCTTCCCCAGATATATATTCTGGCTTGGAGGAGGAGTTAGTCAGTTTTCGGAGGGAGATTGCGGCAGACAGTCAGAGAGGACAGTCTGGGAGAGGAGAGAGGTGAGTGAGCAGAAAAGCTGCGGCCATGCAGCTATATAATGCTGCAGCTCCAGGCCAGAGAAGAAAGCAGACAGTGTTGCATTTGTAGAATGTGAAAGAGGGAAGAAGCACAGGATAATTAAGGAGCTGGAAGGGAGCTGAGACTTTGTTCCTTCCACGCTGGAGAGCAGGAACCAGACACCGGGAGCCCGAGGCAGTGTGGAACTGTATGTCCCACAGTAGAACTGGAGGGCAGAAGATTTAAGGTAGACTGTCCGCACTCACACCCGAAGGTACAGCAACATACAGAGCCTGGAGTCATCTGAGAGACCCCTGTAAAAAGGCTTGCGTTGCCTACCATGCAGGTACTGTCTTAGTACAGGGAAAGAGAGGACCTTGTGTGGAGCCTTAGGCAGCAAGGGATGCCCCTTACAGCGCAAGTGTAATAGTATGCAGGTACTGAGTATGTCACCACGGAACAGACAGACCAACAGTTGAGGGGTTTAATAACAGGAATCAGGTTCTCCTCGCAGGGAGGAAGCAATGGAAAATAACTAGCAATAAAACAGTGCAAAAATATGGGAGTCAAACAGTGTAACAGAAGTGAGTAAGATTTCTTGAGAAAAGAAAACTTATCAGTCTAATGACGACTTGCTTGAAGGGTCGTCTTCTCCAACGTAGGCGCCGAGAAACAGCGGCACTTGTCGTCCCTCTGTTGTCTGTGGGCTGAGTAGTCTCTAGGAGCCCACTGCCTGGGGTTTCAGGAGTTAATGTGATATGCACAGGCTCTGAGTCTTTAGCTTTTACAGCACAGCCTATCCCAGAAAAACGATGGTCAGTCTATTATTAAGTCTCTCACCAGGAATCAGGGGCTCTGCACTGATACTGTGGGTACCAGGGGTCACAGTCTCTGTACTGATACTGCTGGTGCCAGGGGGTCGCAGTCTCTGCAAGGGCCAATGTCTCTACACGGGTCTCAAGGCACCCCTCTCCAGTCACAGCAGAGTCCGCTTTCATGTACTCACAATATGCAGTCTTTCTGGGCAATCTCCCTGTATTTGTCCTATGATCAGGAGCTCTCTCTCTCCCAGAGCGCAGCTGCACCCTGCTCTGACTACTGCTTACCCTGCTCTGTTCCTTGCGCGCATGCCTTTCCCACTCTCTGCCCGGCATCCTTCCTGTCCCAGTCTCTAAGTCCGCCCCCTGGGGAACCTGTAGCACAGCTCACTGGTTCCAGGCACAGAGCCGAGAAGGTAACCACCCCCGGACTCTTCTTGTGCTTCACCTCCTTACACAAGAAGGAAGGCTTACAACCTCACCTGAAAGGGGGATCTATAATCGCTTCCAGGATGACTGGACCTCACATACACCTGTTACCGGTACCCTGGACTGTGGCCGTGAATCACCAGTAAACAGGTTAAAAAGACTGCAACCTTGTGTCCTCTGATTATTTCTGGCACCACATCATCTTTGCCAAATACACCGGGAGCCCTGGGTACCCAACTTCACCTGTGGGAAGCCATACTATCCTTGCTGCAGTGCCATCACTCCCCAGAGGACCCATTTAAGCAACGTCGGTCACCTCTGACCGAATACCACAGGTGACGTCATGAACATTCTTATTTCTAATATTCCCTTTAAAGACCCTCCCTTTTAATTTGGACGCCCAGGGCCACGAACCGGGTCGCTGCCACTGTGACCACCCATTTAATGACGACCGGACCTGGTACCGAGTAACCTCTAGGCCCTGGCGGGCGCTCCACAATCCTTTCTTGATCAAAATGTTTGGCTCCCATAAAATAATAAAGCCTGTACTCACCTCCTGTGCCGGCGCCGTTCACGCGGTGTCGGCACTCACTCTTACATGGCTCCGGAGCGGCTGGCGTCACTGTCTTCACCTTCGGACAAATCGAACATGAATAGGAAGACCAGGCTGCAGCTAATCTTGGACTGCCTCTTAGAACATAGTTAGAAAGGCCGAAAAAAGACATTTGTCCATCCAGTTCAGCCTATATTCCATCATAATAAATCCCCAGATCTACGTCCTGCTACAGAACCTAATAATTGTATCTTACAATATTGTTCTGCTCCAGGAAGACATCCAGGCCTCTCTTGAACCCCTCGACTGAGTTCGCCATCACCACCTCCTCAGGCAAGCAATTCCAGATTCTCACTGCCCTAACAGTAAAGAATCCTCTTCTATGTTGGTGGAAAAACCTTCTCTCCTCCAGACGCAAAGAATGCCCCCTTGTGCCCGTCACCTTCCTTGGTATAAACAGATTCTAAGTGAGATATTTGTATTGTCCCCTTATATACTTATACATGGTTATTAGATCGCCCCTCAGTCGTCTTTTTTCTAGACTAAATAATCCTAATTTCACTAATCTATCTGGGTATTGTAGTTCTCCCATCCCCTTTATTAATTTTGTTGCCCTCCTTTGTACTCTCTCTAGTTCCATTATATCCTTCCTGAGCAGCGGTGCCCAAAACTGGACACAGTACTCCATGTGCGGTCTAACTAGGGATTTGTACAGAGGCAGTATAATGCTCTCATCATGTGTATCCAGACCTCTTTTAATGCACCCCATGATCCTGTTTGACTTGGCAGCTGCTGCCTGGCACTGGCTGCTCCAGGTAAGTTTATCATTAACTAGGATCCCCAAGTCCTTCTCCCTGTCAGATTTACCCAGTGGTTTCCCGTTCAGTGTGTAATGGTGATATTGATTCCCTCTTCCCATGTGTATAACCTTACATTTATCATTGTTAAACCTCATCTGCCACCTTTCAGCCCAAGTTTCCAACTTATCCAGATCCATCTGTAGCTGAATACTATCTTCTCTTGTATTAACTGCTTTACATAGTTTTGTATCATCTGCAAATATCGATATTTTACTGTGTAAACCTTCTACCAGATCATTAATGAATATGTTGAAGAGAACAGGTCCCAATACCGACCCCTGCGGTACCCCACTGGTCACAGCAACCCAGTTAGAGACTATACCATTTATAACCACCCTCTGCTTTCTATCACTAAGCCAGTTACTAACCCATTTACACACATTTTCCCCCAAACCAAGCATTCTCATTTTGTGTACCAACCTCTTGTGCGGCACGGTATCAAACGCTTTGGAAAAATCGAGATATACCACGTCCAATGACCCACCGTGGTCCAGCCTATAGCTTACCTCTTCATAAAAACTGATTAGATTGGTTTGACAGGAGCGATTTCTCATAAACCCATGCTGATATGGAGTTAAACAGTTATTCTCATTGAGATAATCCAGAATAACATCCCTCAGAAACCCTTCAAGTATTTTACCAACAATAGAGGTTAGACTTACTGGCCTATAATTTCCAGGTTCACTTTTAGAGCCCTTTTTGAATATTGGCACCACATTTGCTATGCGTCAGTCCTGCAGAACAGACCCCGTCACTATAGAGTCCCTAAAAATAAGAAATAATGGTTTATCTATTACATTACTTAGTTCTCTTAGTACTCGTGGGTGTATGCCATCCGGACCCGGAGATTTATCTATTTTAATCTTATTTAGCCGGTTTCGCACCTCTTCTTGGGTTAGATTGGTGACCCTTAATATAGGGTTTTCATTGTTTCTTGGGATTTCACCTAGCATTTCATTTTCCACCATGAATACCGTGGAGAAGAAGGTGTTTAATATGTTAGCTTTTTCCTCGTCATCTACAACCATTCTTTCCTCACAATTTTTTAAGAGGCCTACATTTTCAGTTTTTATTCTTTTACTATTGATATAGTTGAAGAACAGTTTGGGATTAGTTTTACTCTCCTTAGCAATGTGCTCCTCTGTTTCCTTTTTGGCAGCTTTAATTAGTTTTTTAGATAAAGTATTTTTCTCCCTATAGTTTTTTAGAGCTTCAATGGTGCCATCCTGCTTTAGTAGTGAAAATGCTTTCTTTTTACTGTTAATTGCCTGTCTTACTTTTTTGTTTAGCCACATTGGGCTTTTCCTATTTCTAGTCCTTTTATTCCCACAAGGTATAAACCGCTTACAGTGCCTATTTAGGATGTTCTTAAATATTTTCCATTTATTATCTGTATTCTTATTTCTGAGGATATTGTCCCAGTCTACCAGATTAAGGGCATCTCTAAGCTGGTCAAACTTTGCCTTCCTAAAGTCCAGTGTTTTTGTGACTCCCTGACAAGTCCCCCTAGTGAAAGACAGGTGAAACTGTACAATATTGTGGTCGCTATTTCCTAGATGCCCGACCACCTGCAGATTTGTTATTCTGTCAGGTCTATTAGATAGTATTAGGTCTAAAAGTGCTGCTCCTCTGGTTGGATTCTGCACCAATTGTGAAAGATAATTTTTCTTGGTTATTAGCAGAAACCTGTTGCCTTTATGGATTTCACAGGTTTCTGTTTCCCAGTAAATATCCGGGTAGTTAAAGTCCCCCATAACCAGGACCTCATTATGGGTTGCAGCTTCATCTATCTGCTTTAGAAGTAGACTTTCCATGGTTTCTGTTATATTTGGGGGTTTGTAGCAGACCCCAATGAGAATTTTGTTACCATTTTTCCCTCCATGAATTTCGACCCATATGGACTCGACATCCTCATTCCCTTCGCTAATATCCTCCCTTAAAGTGGACTTTAGACAAGACTTTACATAGAGACAAACCCCTCCTCCTCTCCGATTTTTACGATCCTTTCTAAACCGACTGTAACCCTGTAAGTTAACTGCCCAGTCATAGCTTTCATCTAACCATGTCTCGGTTATTCCCACTTTGTCAAAGTTACCTGTAGATATTTCTGCTTCTAGTTATTCCATCTTGTTTGTCAGGCTTCTGGCGTTTGCGAGCATGCAGTTTAGAGGATTTTGTTTTGTTCCAATCTCCTCGCTGTGGATTGTTTTAGAAATGTTCTTACCTCCCTTCTGAGTATGTTTTCCTGGGTCTTCTTTGTTCGAGTCTAATGTTTTTCTTCCCATCCCCTCTTCTTCTAGTTTAACGCCCTCCTGATGAGTGTAGTGAGTCTTCTGGCGAATGTGTGTTTCCCAGGTTTGTTGAGGTGTAGTCCGTCTTTGGCGAGGAGTCCATCGTACAAGTAATTCACATCGTGGTCCAGGAATCCGAATCCTTGTTGTCTGCACCATCTCCTGGTGCCATGCCCGTCTACTGGAAGGATAGAAGAAAAAACTACCGGTGCATCCAGTTCCTTTACTTTCTTCCCCAACTCTTCAAAGTCCTTGCAGATTGTCGGTAGGTCCTTCCTTGTCGTGTCATTGGTGCTAACATGTATCAGAAGAAATGGGTGGACGTCCTTGGAGCTGAAGAGCTCTTCATGCTCAATTCGACAGGAGGCAGAGACAGTGATGTTGGCGCTGATTGGGCGCCGGCATCACGTGTCACAACAATAGTACTGAATCCTCAGGACCACGAGTGACAGCACATAGAGAATGGTGCCAGCACAGGAGGTGAGTCTAGGTTTTATTATTTTATGGGGACCAAGCGAGGGGTATAATAAGAAGTTGTCAAAGTAGTGGACCACTTAATTAATCAGATGACAGGTTCCCTTTAATTTCATGATCACTCTGCATTTCATTCGGGTGGTTGGGGCACCACATTGATATCATTCCCCCTTTGAGAAAGGGATTACGTGAAACGCGCGTCAGGGGTGGTTGGAAGGCCACACACAAATCCTGACCTACTATGGGTAAGTTTGTACTGCCTCTAGGACACGTTGAATACTAGGACATATTGTGTATAGTCTAATATGGGGCGTTGGTCCTTTAGACATGATTTCTCATTGTAGGAGTATGGGCTACTTGTTGGACTTTTGATACTTACCCAGGTCATATTATGGATGTGTGCCCTACCTTCTAGTGTACTGGCTGGTTTTCCTCCTCTCCACATGTTGGAATTTTTTATGAATATTCTGTCATGTATGTTCATTGTTTGTATAGTACTTTCTTGAATTTTGTATGCTAATAAAATCTTTATATTTTTTATAATTTTTGGTGTTCATGCTCTCTTTTTCGCTAGTATATTAAATAACAGGCAGGTAGTTGCCTTCGCCGTTGTTCACCGGCACAGAGCAGTCACAGGCCACTCCTGCCAGCGATCCAGCTGCTTCTGCTAACATCACGTCAACAGAGCAGCAGCTTCTTTTCCTCTCTATGTTGACAGGGCATGACTTCTGACGTCATGCAGGTTGACAGTTGGCTTTCCCAGTTAGGCAGCGGGGATTTGGCTGTCAATCAGCATGACGTGAGAAGTCACGCCCTGTCAACAGAGCGGAAAAGAAGCCGCCGATCTGTTGAAGTGGCGTCAGCAGAAGCAGCTGAATTGCTCTCAGTAGTAATTTGTGACTGCTCTGTGCCGGGCAGAATGGCGCCAGGCATAACAGGTAGGTAGGTAACAACAACTAGCCTGTTGTGCTTAGGCACATTTTTTGTTTTTCGCAAAGTCCTGGATATCCCTTTTAATAATGTCAATATATACTAATAAAAATCAAATGTTATGCAGTTAATCCGTATGGGTCATGATATTTTTGTGCATCCATAGACTAGAATGTAGTAAAGCTGGAACAACGATAAATAATATAGCAGAGCTTGAACAACGGCAACTGATGTAGTAGAGCTGTAAAAGTGGCAACTAATTTAGCAGACTTGTGGCAGTGGAAAACCTGACACAAAAAAGTGGCAAGATGACAATTACCATAATTGACAGGAGGTTTATATCATATTATATAAAGGATTACACCAGTTGTTTTGTAAAACTATAAATGGAATTCACTAAATACATACCAGCAGCATGTGCACATTCTGTAGATCACATCTGCTAACATTTTGTTCATTTAAATCCCTGGTGTTTGTATCTTATGAGTACAGTGGGCGGGCCTGATAGTGATTGACAGTCTTCCCTGTATGACTGTGCATGCAGAAATAGCTGTCAGTCACTAGTAGGACCGTCCGCTGGACTCACATGATACAAACACCAGAAATTTCAATGAATCCAATATAAGTTATACTTAATATTTCCAAACAAACCTACATATCATTCTGCTCAGCTTCACCTTCTCTATACTATACTGTATGCAAGTATTTATGAAGTGTAAATTAAATGATACATGGTTTTCTAAACATTTTAATAAATGTAAATCTGAAAATTGTGATGTGCATCCTGAGAGACCAATTGCCTTCAGAAGTCATATAATTAGTAAATTGTGTCCACCTGTGTGAAATGTATTCCCAGTATAACTATAGCTGTTCTGTGAAGGCCTCAGTGGTCTGTTTAAGAATATTAGGAATTAAACAGCAACATGATAACCAAGGAACACACCAAGAAGATAAGGATAAAGTTGTAGAGAAGAGTAATGCAGAGTTAGATTATAAAAAAAATAGTCCAAGCTTTGAACATCTTACGGAGCATCCATCATCCAAAATTGGAAGTAGTATGGCACAACTGCAAATCTGCCCAGACGTGGTTGTCCATCCATCAAAATGGACATCCCAAGCAAAGCGAACACTAATTATACAAGCAGCCAAGAGGCCCATGGTCACTTTAGATGAGCTGCAGAAATCCACAGCTTAGGTGGAAGAATCTGTCCACAAGACAACTATTAGTCATATACGCCACAAATCTGGCCCTTTTTGGAAGAGTGGCAAGAAGAAAGTCATTTTTGAAAGCAAGCCATAAGATGTCACATTTACATTTTGCAAAAAGCCATGTAGAGGACACAGCTAGCATGCGGAAAAAGGTGGTCATGGTAGAGCTTTACGTGATAAATGAAATGTGCTGTTTGGAGGAAAACTAACACTGCAGATCGCTGTGAAAACACCATCCCCAACATCAAACATGGTGGTGGTAGCATCATGCTGTGGGGATCCTTTTATTTAGCAGGGAAAGGGAAACTGGTCATAGTTGATGGGCAGATGGATGGAGCTAAATACAGGGCAATCCTGGAAGAAAACCTATTAGAGGCTACAAAAGACATGAGACTGGGGAATGGGTATGCCTTCCAGGAAGACCCAAAACATATTGCCAGAGCTATAATGGATTGCTTAGATGAAAGCATATTCATGCGTGTGAACAGCCCATTGAGAATATGTGATGAGGATTGAAAATTGCTGCTCACAGACATCTCCATCCAATCTCACTGAGCTAGAGCGAGTATGCACAGAAGAATGGGCAAAAAAGTAGCCTCTAGATGTGCAAAGCTCATAGAGACATACATTAAAAACTTGCAGCAGTAATTGCAGTGGAAAGTATTGATTTAGGGGGAATGAATGCAAATGCAAGTCACAATTTTCAGATTTACAGTGGGGCAAAAAAGTATTTAGTCAGTCAGCAATAGTGCAAGTTCCACCACTTAAAAAGATGAGAGGTGTCTGTAATTTACATCATAGGTAGACCTCAACTATGGGAGACAAACTGAGAAAAAAAAATCCAGAAAATCACATTGTCTGTTTTTTTAACATTTTGTTTGCATATTATGGTGGAAAATAAGTATTTGGTCAGAAACAAAATTTCATCTCAATACTTTGTAATATATCCTTTGTTGGCAATGACAGAGGTCAAACGTTTTCTGTAAGTCTTCACAAGGTTGCCACACACTGTTGTTGGTATGTTGGCCCATTCCTCCATGCAGATCTCCTCTAGAGCAGTGATGTTTTTGGCTTTTCGCTTGGCAACACGGACTTTCAACTCCCTCCAAAGGTTTTCTATAGGGTTGAGATCTGGAGACTGGCTAGGCCACTCCAGGACCTTGAAATGCTTCTTACGAAGCCACTCCTTCGTTGCCCTGGCGGTGTGCTTTGGATCATTGTCATGTTGCAAGACCCAGCCACGTTTCATCTTCAATGCCCTTGCTGATGGAAGGAGGTTTGCACTCAAAATCTCACGATACATGGCCCCATTCATTCTTTCATGTACCCGGATCAGTCGTCCTGGCCCCTTTGCAGAGAAACAGCCCCAAAGCATGATGTTTCCACCACCATGCTTTACAGTAGGTATGGTGTTTGATGGATGCAACTCAGTATTCTTTTTCCTCCAAACACGACAAGTTGTGTTTCTACCAAACAGTTCCAGTTTGGTTTCATCAGACCATAGGACATTCTCCCAAAACTCCTCTGGATCATCCAAATGCTCTCTAGCAAACTTCAGATGGGCCCGGACATGTACTGGCTTAAGCAGTGGGACACGTCTGGCACTGCAGGACCTGAGTCCATGGTGGCGTAGTGTGTTACTTATGGTAGGCATTGTTACATTGGTCCCAGCTCTCTGCAGTTCATTCACTAGGTCCCCCCGCGTGGTTCTGGGATTTTTGCTCACCGTTCTTGTGATCATTCTGACCCCACGGGGCGGATTTTGCGTGGAGCCCCAGATCGAGGGAGATTATCAGTGGTCTTGTATGTCTTCCATTTTCTAATTATTGCTCCCACTGTTGATTTCTTCACTCCAAGCTGGTTGGCAACTGCAGATTCAGTCTTCCCAGCCTGGTGCAGGGCTACAATTTTGTTTCTGGTGTCCTTTGACAGCTCTTTGGTCTTCACCATAGTGGAGTTTGGAGTCAGACTGTTTGAGGGTGTGCACAGGTGTCTTTTTATACTGATAACAAGTTTAAACAGGTGCCATTACTACAGGTAATGAGTGGAGGAAAGAGGAGACTCTTAAAGAAGAAGTTGCAGGTCTGTGAGAGCCAGAAATCTTGATTGTTTGTTTCTGACCAAATACTTATTTTCCACCATAATATGCAAAAAAAATGTTAAAAAAACAGACAATGTGATTTTCTGGATTTTTTTTTCTCAGTTTGTCTCCCATAGTTGAGGTCTACCTATGATGTAAATTACAGACACCTCTCATCTTTTTAAGTGGTGGAACTTGCACTATTGCTGACTGACTAAATACTTTTTTGCCCCACTGTATACTTTTAAAATAATTAGAAAACCATGTATCATTTAATTTACACTTCACCAATTCTTACTATTTTGTGTTGGTATCACATAAAAAAAATAAAGTACATTAACATTTTTAGGTGTAATGTGAACAAATGTGTCCTTTGTCACAGTCCGAAAACACACGTCGGGGTGGTGTCCGCTGCACCAAAACCTGCCTCAGCACTTTGATCAGGTACCATATATACATCTTTACCATTATATTGTGCCACAGTGTTGCATTGACATCATTTGCCCTGCTATATCTACTTCACTCTCCCCTCTTAGCAGTGGGAGACATAATATATGGTGCATGATTATTTCATTGCATTACAGTCTCCTATGGCTACCTTTTTGCTGCATTATTGCAGATTGCCCACTTGTACTCTATTTTCACCAGTGTGGATTAGCATTTTTTTTGCTTTATTCTAAAGGTTTATTGCACTATTGCACTTTAATGGCTTATTGCACTACGTTTGCACTACATTTTCCAGTATTTTTTGTTTTTACCCAGGCTTGATATGCTTGACTTCATTATTTAAATACGTGTTCATTCATTTGTGGAGCACCCACTTATTCTTTGTATTTGAATATTATTTTTATGAGGCATTGAAATTATATGATATAAAAACTTGGTGGGATATACTATTATTTTTTGGACACACATTTTTTTCAATACTTAGACAATTACATTCCAACTACTTTTCGGGCATCTTGCAATATACTGTCATTTACATCTCAACTACTGGACATCTATACATTATTACCTTCTGTGCACATTGCACCTTATGATATATGGGTTTTGGATTAGAATTTGATTTATGATATATGGGTTTTTGATTATAATATGGCACATGTGGAAAATTAATATATATTCCTTTGTTACCTCTGAGTTGGTTTTTAACATTGATTTTATTTTGATATATTACCATTTTCTTATTTTGTAATGTGCAGACACCTCTTGTGTTCAATGCTACTTCTTTGCAATTTGTTAATAAAGGTATTTAATTTACATATATCTTCTCGTCCCATATTACTCTGATCACAGGTTCGGTTCTTCTTTTTCTCGGTTTTCCTTAGTACGACATAGCTTAAGCTCTACCACTTTTTCGTCCTGGACTATCCCTAAGCCCACTGACTCTGTCAGCTTCAAGAATTTCCTGTCCACCTTAGAAGTGCACTCGTGACCAGTCACCTGCCCTTCACATGATTCCACTGACCTCAAGATGTCGAAAGACAAGGCCCTCTCCCTGGTACCTGGCCCAAGCCCTAGGCTCCAGACATTGCAGGAATGTCCACAAGTGATATCAGCTCGGCCGACCACTGCCTTGAACGATTGGGCCCTGTCGACCCTAGCAGCCCACTCCATCTGACCTTCAACTTGTCAGGGTACTTCCCTCTCTCCTGACACAACCAGGAAGTGCCCAGTTGAGAGACATACATCACTATTCATATTACATATGAAACTGCAGAATAATGTACACAAAGCGCGATTGTTGTCTTCAGAGATAGAAATGCAGAAGAATCCATCATTATTACAGAGCAGTGGCTTCTTTTCCCATCCTGCTATGTTGACAGGGTGGGACTTCTGACGTCATGCAGATTGACAGTGGAATCCTCCAGTTAAGCATTGGGAATCTGGCTGTCAATCAGAATGATGTCGAAAGTCACGACCCATCAACAGAGCAAAGCGGAAAAGAAGCCACTCCTCTATCAACATGATGTTAGCAGAGGCAGCTGAATCGATGGCAGGAGTAGTCTGTGACCGCTCTGTGTCAGCGAAGAATGGCACTGAGCAAAACAGGCAGGTAAGTAGCAGGTAACTACCTGCCTGTTAGTGCTTAGGCACACTTGTTGTTTTTCACAAAGTCCTGAATATCCCCTTTAATAATGACATTGTATGGAGTTGACACTAGGGACACTAGGGCATAGGCCTACCTACATCTACCTCCACCCAGAGTTAGTACAAGATCTATCTTCACCTTCTGCCATTCCTGGACCTGCTAATGTTATGGGAGTATATTATGTATCACTGTGTAAGTAGACAGAACAACTTTCAGTCTAAGGTTTCATGTCAGCTCAGTACTTAGTCTTAGTGATACTATGATACAATTGCAGAATTATTCCAGCCACCCTGTAACTTCCATGTGTCTTTATAGTGCAATAAATTCTAGATTTATGTTGGCTAGTATTTTATTATTAAATACTTGATCTTGTAGTGTATGGATGGTAGAGGGTCAGTATATCATGTACCAGCTGAATTCAACATGGCTGCAAGTTAAATCACATCTCGGATTTTGGAGCATAATCCGTTCTTCACGCCTAGTAATAGAAATTGCAGTCACAGTAGGCTATGTTTTGATGATTGCTATGGACATTGGTTCATGGCATATAATAATGAAATAGGAGCAAGTAATTAACCTGTGTGAAAAGTAATTTCATGATAGTAATTTAGCTTCCTTGTAACTGACCCAGACCACCAGCCAAGTGGTTACTAGGAAGGTCCATGACTCATTTACTTCTACCTCTTACTTCTTTGTCGAAGACTTCAACCTCAAATTCTACCTGTCGATAACCTTTACATTCACCACACTGATGATAAATTATCCTAGTGGTCCTTCGGGGGCGTTGCTTATAAGGTAATTATGCATAACATCCTAAAGACATGCCCCCAGAGATTCCTGTGTGCCACACCTATTTGAAAAAATGGAAATATATGGAACACAAGCAAATAAAAGAAGGATTACTCAGGATCATCAGAAATAAAACAAGAGCAAAAACTGGCCAAAGTATTCAACTAACAAGAGCTGACATAACCCAGAAGTCCTTGTGTCTTAAGCATGGGAGGTCCTAATTGGCATCATCCCTGCCAATTCTCAACTTGTGACACGTCTTAATACCATGCTTGTAAGTCAGCATGTACAAAGATATTCTAGGCATGTGTGCCTAAGCCCCAAATTCTGATAAATGGCATGTGACCACGAGGCAGACCAAGTTTCTTTCTCCCATACTACTACTACTGATGGGTTGATCAGTTCAGTACTGTGTGAAGTTCTGTTTTGTAATCTGATTGTCAAATTAGCATCTTGGGAAAATTAGTAAATCAGCTCCATAAGATTTAACTCTCATCTGAATTTTTTCACATTAACATTAATCAGCTAAAATTGTCTTGCAAATTGCTGTCAATTTAACTAATCAGAGAGAATTCTTGGAATCACAACTACGAACATGTTCTCAGTGTATTCTACTCTGCTGGCCAAATAACAAAAATATCTACTATGGATTATAGTGTTGTGCACTTGTATACATACGGTATTGGGGTTTTCTTGTAATGAAGGGTCCAACACTAAGTCTCCATTGCTGCTTCCAGTTATTGTCTACAGTGCTGATGTCATATCGACAGTTCTTCAGCCAATAAATGAGTTCAGCATCTCTGCCTGAGTAAGCAAAAAGCATTTTTCGGCCATGGGACAGAAGTTTTCTGAAAACCCTTCAAAATAATACATTTACATAGTCCAAATAGGTCTTTTTTAATAGAATCTTCGGCACAAAGCAGCTGAGACCCTAATTGGCTCATGACCGCAACTATGCAGATCTCATACTTATGGTCTCGTGACGATCGCTGGAATCGGCAAGTGGAGCCGAATTTTCACTGTGTGTACATTACACACCATTAGGATTCAGCAAATTAGCTGAAAATTTCCTCATGATGGCTTGTGACTATCCATCATCATCTTGATTACATTCCAGAGGTTTTAAATGGGGTTTAGGTCTGGAGTATGGGCTGCCCATGACAGGGTTTTGATGTGGTGGTCTCTTAATTTTTGCCTGAGCTGTATATGACCCTGGCTGCTTCAACTCTATCCCTGTCAATAATTTACAGACAGTACTGGTTCCCAGTCTCTCCATTTATATAATAAAGCACATGTAGTATTGTTTTCCCATATTACACTGGAAATAATGTATTTACACTGGGAAATTTTGCTGTAAACTATGTAAGCACAGATAGAACTACTGCCATGTCTCTCTTACTCTGTAAATAGTGTAAGAATACTGCCCCTCAGTATATCCTTGCGAATAATGTAAGGACAGAAAGACCTGTGTCATAGTCTATCCCTATAAATAATGTAAGTACAGTTATTACGGTCTCCCTTTATAATCCAAGGAATAATATATTTGCAGGTGATACTACCTTATGAATTTTCACTGTAAGTTATTTAAGCAAAGATACCACGGTGCTTTCGTATCGTTCACTCTCTAAAAATATTAGTGCTGAGAGTACTGCTTCCACATAACTTCCGATAAACAATGTAAGGTAATTACAAAAAGTCCTGCCCTAGTTTCCTTCAGTACAAATAGTGTAAGTAGGGGTAATATGTGTATCCCAGTAAATAAAGTGGGTGTAGATAGTACTGCTTCTTTGTCTCTTGTGGTACTTGATGTAAGTAATGATTGTGAGTCACCAGCCAGGGCCGTGGGGTACTCAGTACTGGGTCCGGTACTCAATGGGAGATGTCACAGTGGCGGCGACCCGGTCCGTGGCCCTGGGCGCCCATGTTAAAGAGAAAGTGCAGTGCCCCAGGGTCCTGGTCATTGCAGTAATATCATTCTCCTCTAGGGGGGAGTGATGTTACGTTTGGAGGCAAAGAAGGACAACCGAATCCAGGTATCACAAACATGCAACACATTTCGCACTCCAGGCCACCAGGGGGAGCTTTGCTCCTATTTATTACGGCACTCTTCACACTTAGGTAAAACTGGTTGCCTGGAGAGGAAGTTAGTTAGTTGCTGGCTGAGCTTCGCTCAGGCAGTTGGTCCCTGATAGGGGTGGGATCCTGTCAGAGGTCGAGACAGAAGGACACGGAGCTGTGCCTGCCCTAAGTGCGGCAGCTTCCAGAAAGAGCCAATGAAAGAGAACTGTATTGTAGAGAGGATGAAGAAGTCATAGCAAAGGAGTGGATACCAATAGGAGTTCTGCCCTACACAGGCTGCCTCCTTCTGAGGCGCAGGATCCCAGTAGCCGGAACACCGAGGGAGCAACAGTCCTTTATGCCTTGCTCCAGAGACCGGCAGGACAGCTAATTTCACATTACCTGCCCGCCCTATATCCAGGAGGCAAGGTGACACCCCTTAGAGGCTGGGGCATGATAGAGTCCTTGTAAAACGCCTCAAGCCACCGGTCATATGGGTTTGTCCTATCCATCTGGGGGACAGAGAGAGACATAACATTTGTAACATCTTGAATAGTTGTGAGGACCTTGTGAGAAGCTTAGCAGTAAGTTACTACAACACCACGGCGCTAGAGGAAGGCTACTGATTTCTACCTGGACAAGGGGACTCTGGATTTGCCTCCAAACCGGCCGGACTCTGCCTGCCCTGTGGTTTGGTGCTCTAAACTGTGGATGCTGCTTAAAGGGGTCCACTGGGGTGATGTTATGGCAGCTAGAGGGTATAACTTCCCACAGGTAAAGTAGGTCCCCAGGGCTCCCGGTATGTAGGTGAAGATGGTTAATGGTGCAATAAAGAACAAGGACTCAGGTTTACAGTCTCTTTACCTGGTTTACCGGAGACTTCGTGTATCCACAGTCCAGGCCACCAGATAACATGTATAGGCAGGGTCCGGCTGGCTTGGAAGCAAGTTCAGAGTCCCCTTTACCAGGAGGAGAAGAAAGCCTTTCTCATAGTGCGGTGGTATTGTAGTCCCTTACTGCCTATGGCTTCAAGCAAGGTCCTCACATTTCCTCTGTCCTCCATAAAGGTGGGACACAAACCCGTATGACAGGTGGCTCGAGCCTTTTCACAGATATAGAGACCCTTTAACGACCCGGGCTCTATGTGCCACTGTGTGTCCTGGCTATTAGGGTGGACAGGTGACGTGTAGTCCAGCTGTCCTGCTGGTTTCTGCTGTGCCTCTTAGAGTCCGACACAACCTTGGTCTTCCGGCTACCAGTATCTGTGCTCTGCCAAGGAGGTAGCCCAGTCACGGCTATCCTTCCCAGATGTCACTCTCCTGTGTTACACTCTATACAATCTCTTCTTTCCTTCTTTATTCTCTTTCTCCAGGAGCTGCAGCAACTCTGGCTGCACGGCCACTCCTGTCTTTCCGACACTCACTGTCCGACTGCTCTCTCATCTGTCCTCCTGACAGACTGCTCACTGACTTCCCCTCTAGCCAGAATATATGTCAAGGGAAGTTCCCCAGAAAAAAATGGGTTCAGAGCTCTGGAGTGCGAACATGTTGCATGTTTGTGTTTACCTGATAGAAGAGATCTTCCCTTGCTTCCAAGCGTGACATCACTCTCCTCGTGAGGAAAGCAATGCCACTGTAACAACCAGGACCCTGGGGTGTTACAAGTGTACCACCTCCTTGTCTCACCTCATTACTGTTCCTATATGTAGTTTAAGATAAAACGTCCTCATTGTCTCTTCCAATAAATAATGTAAATGCATATTGCACTGGTTCTTTGTGTATCACAGTAATTAATTTGGTTAAAAATAGTAATGCCTCCTAGTCTCTTCAGTATTACATGCAGTAAATATACTACTAACTCCTTATCTTATTACATATACATATACCCCCTTGAGGAAGTGGCGTGTTAGCGGTGCGAAACGCGCGTCGGGGCCATCTCACCGGCGGGACTCCCTTACTTCTCCTCCCCACTGCATGGGTAAGCTTATGGTCCATATCTTGCTGCTGTGGTACGGGCTATTTATTTGGTTCAGCATGGTGCACTTGCTTGTGACTTATTGTTATTACCTGGCACAGCAGTAATCCTTTTTTTTTTTTTTTTGTTTCTTCCCGTGCCATTATCATCAGTCACAATGAACCTTTTGCTCCTAGCCTTTTACACAATTATGCTCTTTAGTTAGGGGGTGGTGAGGTTTGGGATTTGTGTCCCCCTTTTCTTGTGATGTTTTGGGATACATGTCATTATTACTGTTGTCCAATTTTTAATGCTTTGTATAAATAAAGATTTTTTGTATACATCTTTACTATATGCTCCTGGTTCTCCTTCTTCTTGCATTTATCTTATTACATGTAGTAAATATACCACAACTCCTTGTCTCCTAGTAAATAATGTGAGTACAGAGAGTACTAACTTCCTGTGTCTCCTAGGAAATATTGTAGGTGCAGATAGTACTTACCCCTTGTCTCTCCTTGTACTTAATGTATGTAACTATCGTACTACCTCCCAGTATCACATTGAAAATAACATAAGTACAGATACTACTGCCTCCTTTTCTCTTCCAGCATTTAAGGTAAGTGAAGATAATCCTACCTCATTATATATTCCTGTAAATAATGTAAATAATTATAGCACTGCCTCTTTTTGTATCCAAGTAAACAATGTATTTACAGATAGTACTGCATCCTTGTCTCCAAGTATTATATGCAGTAAACAAATTAGTGCCTTCTTGTCTCTCCTTGTAAATAATGTGAATACAGATAGTACTGACTGCCTGTTTCTCCCACTAAGTATCGTAGGCAAAGATAGAATTGCTTCCTTGTTTCTACTTGTATTTAATTTAAGTAAAGATAGTACTGCCTCCTTGTCTCTACTTGTAAATATAGTAAGTACAAATAGTACAATATCTTATACATTGTCTATTAAGAATTTAGACACATGCTTCCCTTTCTCTCCTTGCTGTAATTGTTTTAATGCAAATAATTTTTCAAGCACTGACTTCCTAGTGAGCTTGTGGATAGCTATTGAATCAAGTGCGGACTTGTAATCTGCCCAGCTAGGAAGATTCCCGGTGGATCATTACAGGCTGTGCGCTGGTGGCTATGTGAAATGTGATAATGGGAGCAATTTTTTTTTTAATATATAGGACCAGTCTGCAAAGGTAGGAAAAAACTGATGAGAGGTCTAATCTTAGTGGGGCATTCTAGTTCACTTCTCAAGTCTAATTTATTGATACTACTCATCACACATGACCACTTTAGCTATGTCCCTGAATCAGAAGATTTTTACCGTATATTATGAGGAAAATGCTTTTTTCTAACTCTTCATTTGGTGTCTACTGCTGATAAAGACTTGATGAATGTTGCCTGAAGACATGAGTGTTTTTTTGTTCATGACTGCTTGCCCAGCAGGTCTATCAACACTCGGTATCACATAGCATCTTGGATAACTTCTCAAGGAGCAGGGTCTTCACGAACGGCACAGAAATATTGTTTTCCTCTAAATAAACTCTGCCCAGTAAAGTGGCAGTAATTAAATGTAGGTATTATTGAAGACTCGGTTATATAATGTTACAGATAACCGAGATGGAAGGACCATAATCGAGGCAGGATGACTGCAGTAGAAATCACACAATAAGGTCAACGAATCAACTGCCTGGAAACTTTTCTAGATGTGTTCTCTCAGAAGTGATACTTTTTTTTTTTTTGCTTTTTTCTATAGTCGTATATTGTGAATAATCTGATATTTATGTAAAAGCAAAGGAAAACTCTGTTTGGTGATTCACTCACTACTTTTCCCGGAAAAATTGCTATGACTTCTAAGAGAGATGGTCCACCGTACTGGAATTTAAACAGTACATCCTTTGGTTCATGAGAAGTGAGAGAGCAAAGAGCCACAATAATGAGAAACATCCTCGCACCAAGTGGTCTCACTAATTTCTTGCCCTGCTACTAGTCTCCATTACGAGAAGGAGGCAAGGGAGATTCTTTCTATCAGGTAGGGCACTCGCATTCAACATATTCCAAATCCAGGCCAGAAGGGGGAGCTCAGGCACATATTCAGGTGGCTTCCCTTAGCTATAAGCTTCCTGGTCTGGAGGAGGAGTTAGAACATCCTGAGAGAGGAGAGGAGAAGGATGTCTGGAGCAGATGTAGGAGCCGAGCAGCCATGAGGGAGCTGCTACCCCGGAAAGAGTGAGAATCTGAAGGAGAGTTGAATAGTGGAGGAGCTTAGTGGGAAGAAGCACAGAGGAGGAAGAGGCTCAGGAGGGGAACAGCGGAAGGACACCATAGGAGCCAGAGCACAGAAGCCGGTTACTGGGAGCCTGAGGTCATGTTGTTCTCCAGGACGCACGGCAGAACCGGAGGGCATAGGACTGTATGTCAATTGCCTGCATCAAGTCTGAGGTGAAGCAGTGACCTTAGAGCCCAGGTCATGATAGAGATCCTATAAACCGGCTCGAACTGCGTATCGTACAGACATTTGTCTTAGGACAGGAGAGAGGGGACTTGCAATTATCTTCAAGGGGCATTGACCTAATCAACTAAATAGCGCAAGTAGGAAAGGCTTACGGACCTCACCTGGGAGAGGGATCTCCTATTGCCTCCAAGCTGGACGGACCACAGCTATCCCTGCACTTGGTACCCTGGACTGAGGACTGCTACTACCATCAGTAAACCAAGTAAAGACTGCAAACCTGTGTCCTCGTTCTTTGCCATACTATTCACCACACCATCGGTGCCATGCACTTGGGAAGCCCTGGGGACCTCGCTTCACCTGTGGGAAGCGTCACCATCTTGCTGCATACCATCACCCTAGAGGACCCCTTTAAGCAGCGTTGGTCCCCATTGACCGAACACCACAGGTGGTGTCACGAACAATAGACTTTATTCACAATACCCTTAAAAGACCTTTCCCCTTTAATTGGGCACCCAGGGCCACGGCCCGGGTCACAGCCACAGATGGGATACACCCCTGAGTACTGCAGGAATTAAGTACAGTCATTGATAGACCATTATTTTTAATCTTTAAAAAGTCAATAATAACAGGGTCTGTACCACAGGACTGGTGTATAGCAAATGTGGTGCCAATATTCAAAAAGGGGACAAAAACTGTGGGGTACCACAGGGATCAGTATTGGGCCCTTTTCTCTTTAACATATTTATTAATGACCTTGTAGGGGGCATTCAGAGCAGAATTTCAATATTTGCAGATGACACTAAACTCTGCAGGGTAATCAATACAGAGGAGGACAATTTTATATTACAGGATGATTTATGTAAATTAGAAGTTTGGGATGATAAATGGCAAATGAGCTTTAATGGGGATAAATGTAAGGTCATGCACTTGGGTAGAAGTAATAAGATGTATAACTATGCGCTTAATTCTAAAACTCTGGGCAAAACCGTCAATGAAAAAGACCTGGGAGTATGGGTGGATGACAAACTCACATTTAGTGGCCAGTGTCAGGCAGCTGCTACAAAGGCAAATAAAATAATGGGATGCATTAAAAGAGGCATAGATGCACATGAGGAGAACATAATTTTACCTCTATACAAGTCACTAGTTCGACCACACTTAGAATTCTGTGCACAGTTCTGGTCTCCGGTGTATAAGAAAGACATAGCTGAACTGGAGCGGGTGCAGAGAAGAGCAACCAAGGTTATTAGAGGACTGGGGGGTCTGCAATACCAAGATAGGTTATTACACTTGGGGCTATTTAGTTTGGAAAAACGAAGACTAAGGGGTGATCTTATTTTAATGTATAAATATATGAGGGGACAGTACAAAGACCTTTCTGATGATCTTTTTAATCATAGACCTGAGACAGGGACAAGGGGGCATCCTCTACGTCTGGAGGAAAGAAGGTTTAAACATAATAACAGACGCGGATTCTTTACTGTAAGAGCAGTGAGACTATGGAACTCTCTGCCGTATGATGTTGTAATGAGTGATTCATTACTAAAATTTAAGAGGGGACTGGATACCTTTCTGGAAAAGTATAATGTTACAGGGTATACATACTAGATTCCTTGATAGGGCATTGATCCAGGGAACTAGTCTGATTGCCGTATGTGGAGTCGAGAAGGAATTTTTTTCCCCAATGTGGAGCTTACTCTTTGCCACATGGGTTTTTTTTGCCTTCCTCTGGATCAACATGTTAGGGCATGTTAGGTTAGGCTATGGGTTGAACTAGATGGACTTAAAGTCTTCCTTCAACCTTAATAACTATGTATGTTACAGCCACCGTGACATCCCTTTTAAGACCAGACCCGGTACCGAGTACCCCGCTGCCCTGGTAGGGCGATCCAGAGGCATGTTTAATAATTATTAGGTTTAGGCTCCATTCATAGAAAGGTTGCCTTGTTGTGGCTGGTGGGCTCTCATGAATTGGCCAATTTGTGCGCTAAGTACCTTCAGTATATTCTACTTAGCAGTAATGCAGTCCAAATTTAATTAATTCAATCTTTGCATATCTTAGCGCTTACCCAGGCTGCTGTAATCATTTGTTTGTGAATTATGCAGGCATAGCAGCTTGCACCTGTTCACAGTTGCTTTATTCGGTTCGGAGGTGCTGGTCAGTTTTATTTTTATTTATAAAAGGTTAGAAACCAATTAAACAGCCTAATAGTCAACACAATGTTCCTTTTATTATTTGCAATGTAAGTGACACGCTCAGAGCCGAAAGCTGTAAAATTTCTTTTATTTCCCTCAAAAACCAAACATGTAACCTCCTGTGCACATTCCTAGTATTTATTGTGTGTTCGCAGGGAAATCATACGTAATTGCTTAAGCACCAATTACAGTATTTAATAGGCTCAGGAAAAAGTGAAGAGGAAGGGATTGTGTATTAGCGGCTACGAAAGTCACAAAATGCCACACGTGGAGTTTTGCTTAGCAGACGTCAGTCAAGTTGGCGGCTCAGTGGCAGAGGCTCCTATTAACCTACACCAACAAGCCAGAATGACGGGCATTATAAAACTTAGGAACGCTGCAATGTTTCTTCTACTTTCGTCTACAGGTGCCAAAACACTGAAAGAAAATAACAAAGGGCTCATAGGTAGTGTTGAGCATTCCGATACCGCAAGTATCGGGTATCAGCCGATACTTGCGGTATCGGAATTCCGATACCGAGATCCGATACTTTTGTGGTATCGGGTATCGGTATCGGATACATAGAGATGTGTAAAATAAAGAATTAAAATAAAAAATATTGATATATTTACCTCTCCGGCGGCCCCTGGACTCAGCGCGGGTAACCGGCAGGCTTCGTTGTTCAAAATCAGCGCTTTTAGGACCGGAGAATCACGTCCCAGCTTCTGATTGGTCGCGGGCCGCCCATGTGACCGCCACGCGACCAATCACAAGCCGCGACGTCACCGCAAGCTATTAACGCGCTCATTTTTAAAAATGAGCGCGTTAATGGCTTTCAAAGACGTAGCCGCTTGTGATTGGTCGCGGCCACGCGACCAATCACAAGCCGCGACGTCACCGCAAGCTATTAACGCGCTCATTTTTAAAAATTAGCGCGTTAATAGCTTTCAAAGACGTAGCGGCTTGTGATTGGTCGCGTGGCCGCGACCAATCACAAGCCGCTACGTCTTTGAAAGTCATTACCGCGCTCATTTTTAAAAATGAGCGCGTTAATAGCTTGCGGTGACGTCGCGGCTTGTGATTGGTCGCGTGGCGGTCACATGGGCGGCCCGCGACCAATCAGAAGCCGGGACGTGATTCTCAGGTCCTAAAAGCGCTGATTTTGAACAACGAAGCCTGCCGGTTACCCGCGCTGAGTTCAGGGGCCGCCGGAGAGGTAAATATATCAATATTTTTTATTTTAATTCTTTATTTTACACATCCCTATGGATCCCAGGGCCTGAAGGAGAGTTTCCTCTCCTTCAGACCCTGGGAACCATGAGAATACCTTCCGATACTTGATGTCCCATTGACTTGTATTGGTATCGGATATCGGTATCGGCGATATCCGATATTTTTCGGGTATCGGCCGATACTATCCGATACCGATACTTTCAAGTATCGGACGGTATCGCTCAACACTACTCATAGGTAACATGGAGCCAGAAAGTAAAAGGAGACAAATTTCAAGAGAGGAACAAATATAAAAATACAATTAACTATAGTTATTGCACTGGCAGGTTGTCACTTTATGTAATTATTAGATTCCTACAAAACACAGATAAAATAAAAGCCAACATATGGGACAATTTCACCTATATCACGCTCCTTTCCCATAACTTCAGTTATGGCTCATACTAATCTGCGAGGAAAACGGACGAGTGCAATCCGATAAAAAATTGGATTGCACTCCGACCAATGTTAATCTATGAGTCACAGGTCATCTGCGATTTTTTTCGCAGCTGAAATCAGACTGAGAAAAAAATGGCAGCATGCTGCAATGGTACTCGTATTGTGGACGAGACTCGCCAATGCAAGTCAATGGGTGCGAAATAAGAATCATCCAGCACTTGGACCATGCCAGTGCCCTCCGATTTTTACACACCAATGTCCTTTGAAATACTGGCAATTCATCTGCCACGTACAGTAAAATCACAGCGTGACCTGACAAAATAGTATAATAGAATAAATATATACAAGTGCGTCTCACAAAATTAGAATATAATTAAAAAGCTCTGGGGCAGAGCTATCTTTCAGGCACTGTTTTCCCCATAGCCTGGAAGAGGTCATTTACAGGTGCTTCTCACAAAATTAGAATATCATCAAAAAGTTAATTTATTTCAGCTCTCCAATATAAAAAAAGTGAATCTCATATATTATCTAGAGTCATTAGAGAGTGATCTATTTCAAGTGTTTATTTCTGTTAATGTTGATAATTATGGCTTACAGCCAATGAAAACCCGAAAGTCATTATCTCAGTAAATTAGAATAATTTGCAAAAAACACCTGCAAAGGCTTCCTAAGTGTTTAAAAAGGTCCCTTAGTCTGTCTCAGCAGGCTCCACAATCATGGGGAAGACTGCTGAGTTGACAGATTTCCAGAAGGCAGTCATTGACACACTCCACAAGGAGGGTAAGCCACAAAAGGTCATTGCTAAAGAAGCTGGCTGTTCACAGAGTGCTGCATCCAAGCACATTAAAGGAAAGTTAAGCGGAAGGAAAAAGTGTGGTAGAAAAATGTGCACAAGCAATTGGGATAACCGCAGCCTTGAAAGGATTGTTAAGAAAAAGCCATTCAAAAATTTGGGTGAGATTCAAGGAGTGGACTGCTGCTGGAGTCATTGCTTCAAGAGCCACCACACACAGACGTATCCAGGACATGGGCTAAAAGTGTCGCATTCCTTGTGTCAAGCCACTCATGACCAATAGACAATGCCAGAAACAGCTTACTTGGGACAAGGAGTAAAAGAACCGGACTGTTGCTCAGTGGTCCAAGGTGTTGTTTTCAGATGAAAGTAAATTTTGCATTTCATTTGGAATTCAAGATCCCAGAGTCCAGAGGAAGAGTGGAGAGGCCACAATCCAAGCTGCTGGAACTCTCCAAAGTCAGTGATGGTTTGGGGAGTCATGTCATCTGCTGGTGTACGTCCACTGTGTTTTATCAAGGCCAAAGTCAGCGCAGCCGTCTACCAGGAAATTTTAGAGCATTGATGCTTCCCTCTGCTGAACAGCTTTTTGGAGATTGAAATGTCATTCTCCAGCAGGACTTGGCACCTGTCCACACTGCCAAAAGTACCAATACCTGGTTTAAAAACAACAGTATCTCTGTGCTTGATTGGCAGCAAACTCACCTGACCTTAGTCCCACAGAGAATCTATGGAGTATTGTCAAGAGGAAGATGTGAGACACCAGATCCAACAATGCAGATGAGCTGAAGGATGCTATCAAAGCAACTTGGGCTTCCATAACACCTCAGCAGTGCCACAGGCTGATCGCATCCATGCCACGCCACATTGATGCAGTAATTGATGCAAAAGGAGCCTGACCAGGTATTGACTGCATTTACTGAACATACATTTCAGTAGGACAACATTTCAGATTTTAACCCCTTTCTGCCATCGGACGTACTATTCCGTCCATGTGGGGTGGGCCTTAATTCCCACGGACGGAATAGTATGTCCAGCGCTATCGGCCGCGCTCACGGGGGGAGCGCGGCCGATCGCGGCCGGGTGTCAGCTGCCTATCGCAGTTGACATCCGGCGCTATGTGCCAGAAGCGGTCACGGACCGCCCCCGGCACATTAACCCCCGGCACACCGTGATCAAACATGATCGCGGTGTGGCGACGGTATAGGGAAGCATCGCGCAGGGAGGGGGCTCCCTGCGGGCTTCCCTGAGCCCCCCGCAGCAACGCGATGTGATCGCGTTGCTGTGAGGGTCTCCTCACCTCCCTCCCTGTAGCAGGCTCGGATCCAAGTTGGCCGCGGCATCCGGGTCCTGCAGGGAGGGAGGTGGCTAACCAAGTGCCTGCTCAGAGTGCTGTGCAAACTGTCAGATCAACGATCTGTGATGTCTCCCCCTGGGACAAAGTAAAAAAGTTAAAAAAAAATTTTACACATGTGTAAAAAAAAAAATAAAAAAATTCCTAAATAAAGAAAAAATATATATTATTCCCATAAATACATTTCTTTATCTAAATAAAAACAAACAAACAATAAAAGTACACATATGTAGTATCGCAGTGTCCATAACGACCCCACCTATAAAACTGTCCCACTAGTTAACCCCTTCAGTAAACACCGTAAGAAAAAAAAAAAAAAACGAGGCAAAAAACAACGCTTTATTATCATACCGCCGAACAAAAAGTGGAATAACACGCGATCAAAAAGACAGATATAAATAACCATGGTACCGCTGAAAGCGTCAACTTGTCCCACAAAAAACGAGCTGCCATACAGCATCATCAGCAAAAAATAAAAAAGTTATAGTCCTCAGAATAAAGCGATGCAAAAATAATTATTTTTTCTATAAAATTGTTTTTATCGTATAAAAGCGCCAAAACATAAAAAAATGATATAAATGAGGTATCGCTGTAATCGTACTGACCCAAAGAATAAAACTGCTTTATCAATTTTACCAAACATGGAACGGTATAAACGCCTCCCCCAAAAGAAATTCATGAATAGCTGGTTTTTGGTCATTCTGTCTCACAAAAATCGGAATAAAAAGCGATCAAAAAATGTCACATGCCCGAAAATGTTACCAATAAAAACGTCAACTCGTCCCGCAAAAAAAAACAAGACCTCACATGACTCTGTGGACTCAAATATGGAAAAATTATAGCTCTTAAAATGTGGTAATGCAAAAAATATTTTTTGCAATAAAAAACGTCTTTCAGTGTGTGACGACTGCCAATCATAAAAATCCGCTAAAAAAAACACTATAAAAGTAAATCAAACCCCCTTTCATCACCCCCTTAGTTAGGGAAAAAATAAAAAATTAAAAAAATGTATTTACTTCCATTTTCCTATTAGGGTTAGGGTTAGGGCTAGGGTTAGGGCTAGGGTTAGGGTTAGGGTTAGGGTTAGGACTAGGGTTAGGGTTAGGGTTAGAGCTAGTGTTAGGGCTAGGGTTAGGGCTAGGGTTAAGGTTTGGGCTAGGGTTAGGGCTAGGGTTAGGGCTAGGGCTAGGGTTAGAGTTGGGGCTAGGGTTAAGGCTACAGTTAGGGTTGGGGCTGAAGTTAGGGTTAGAGTTTGGATTACATTTACGGTTGGGAATAGGGTTGGGATTAGGGTTAGGGGTGTGTCTGGGTTAGAGGTGTGGTTAGGGTTACCATTGGGATTAGGGTTAGGGGTGTGTTTGGATTAGGGTTTCAGCTATAATTGGGGGGTTTCCACTGTTTAGGCACATCAGGGGCTCTCCAAACGTGACATGGCGTCCGATCTCAATTCCAGCCAATTCTGCGTTGAAAAAGTTAAAACAGCTCTCCCGTGTGCCCAAACAGGAGTTTACCCCAACATATGGGGTATCAGCGTACTCAGGACAAATTGGACAACAACTTTTGGGGTCCAATTTCTCCTGTTACCCTTAGGAAAAAACAAAACTGGGGGCCAAAAAATAATTTTTGTGGGAAAAAAAAGATTTTTTATTTTTACGGCTCTGCGTTATAAACTGTAGTGAAACACTTGGGGGCTCAAAGTTCTCACAACACATCTCGATAAGTTCCTTGGGGGGTCTAGTTTTCAATATGGGGTCACTTGTGGGGGGGTTTCTACTGTTTAGGTACATTAAGGGCTCTGCAAACGCAATGTGACGCCTGCAGACTATTCCATCTAAGTCTGCATTCCAAATGGTGCTCCTTCCCTTCTGAGCCCTCCCATGCGCCCAAACGGTGGTTCCCCCCCACATATGGGGTATCAGCGCACTCAGGACAAATTGGACAACAACTTTTGAGGTCCAATTTCTCCTGTTACCCTCGGAAAAATACAAAACTGGGGGATAAAAAATAAATTTTGTGGGAAAAATTTTTTGTTTAATTTTTACAGCTCTGCATTATAAACTTCTGTGAAGCCCTTGGTGGGTCAAAGTGCTCACCACACATCTAGATAAGTTCTTTAGGGGGTCTACTTTCCAAAATGGTGTCACTTGTGGGGGGTTTCAATGTTTAGGCACATCAGTGGCTCTCCAAACGCAACATGGCGTCCCATCTCAACTCCTGTCAATTTTGCATTGAAAAGTCAAACGGTGCTCCTTCCCTTCCGAGCTCTCCCATGCGCCCAAACAGTGGTTCCCCCCCACATATGGGGTATCAGTGTACTCAGGACAAATTGTACAACACCTTTTGGAGTCCAATTTCTTCTCTTACCCTTGGGAAAATAAAAAATTAGGGGCAAAAATATAATTTTTGTGACAAAAAATGATTTTTATTTTTACGGTTCTGCATTATAAACTTCTGTGAAGCACTTGGTGGGTCAAAGTGCTCACCACACCTCCAGATAAGTTCCTTAGGGGGTCTACTTTCCAAAATTGTGTCACTTGTGGGGGGTTTCAATGTTTAGGCACATCAGTGGCTCTCCAAACGCAACGTGGCGTCCCATCTCAATTCCAGTCAATTTTGCATTGAAAAGTCAAATGGCGCTCCTTCGCTTCCGAGCTCTGTCATGCGCCCAAACAGTGGTTTACCTCCACATTTGGGGTATCGGCGTACTCAGGACAAATTGTTCAACAACATTTGGGTTCCATTTTCTCCTGTTACCCTTGGTAAAATAAAACAAATTAGAGCTGAATTAAATTTTTTGTGAAAAAAAGTTAAATGTTAATTTTTATTTAAACATTCCAAAAATTCCTGTGAAACACCTGAAGGGTTAATAAACTTCTTGAATGTGGTTTTGAGCACCTTGAGGGGTGCAGTTTTTAGAATGGTGTCACACTTGGGTATTTTCTATCATATAGACCCCTCAAAATGACTTCAAATGAGATGTGGTCCTTAAAATAAAATGGTGTTGGAAAAATGAGAAATTGCTGGTCAACTTTTAACCCTTATAACTCCCTAACAAAAAAAAATTAGGGTTCCAAAATTGTGCTGATGTAAAGTAGACATGTGGGAAATGTTACGTATTAAGTATTTTGTGTGACATATCTCTGTGATTTAATTGCATAAAAATTCAAAGTTGTAAAATTGCGAAATTTTCAAAATGTTCGCCAAATTTCCGCTTTTTTCACAAATAAACGCAGGTAATATCAAAGAAATTTTACCACTATCATGAAGTGCAATATGTCACGAGAAAACAATGTCAGAATCATTGAAGCATTCCAGAGTTATAACCTCATAAAGGGACAGTGGTCAGAATTGTAAAAATTGGCCCGGTCCATAACGTGCAAACCACCCTTGGGGGTAAAGGGGTTAAAATAATTTTTCAGGCTGGTGTTATAAAGTATTCTAATTTACTGAGATAATGACTTTTGGGTTTTCATTGGCTGTAAGCCATAATCATCAACATTAACAGAAATAAACACTTGAAATAGATCACTCTGTTTGTAATGACTCTATATAATATAGGAGTTTCACTTTTTGTATTGAAGAGCTGAAATAAATTAACTTTTTGATGATATTCTAATTTTGTGAGAAGCACTTGTATATAAAGTGATAAAAAGATGATTTCTCAGAAATAACACTTATGAGACATACATGGAGGACTGTTTTCAGCATTATGTAACCTGTATGCCCATATTAATACTTTAGATAGGTCAATTGTGGTGATAGATTCCCTTTAAGAAAGCACATGAAAAGGAAATCAATGCAGAGTAGAAGTTGTGTTTGAGGAAAAACAAGGATCGTTTTGTGTCCATTGACTCCTAACACGTTTCTGGCTACTAAGACACCCATAATCATACGATAGCATGTGAGGTAAATGAGCAAGTATATATAGCGCCAAGGAATCAAACACCATTGCAAAAAATTGATTACACTGGAAAAAGCAGCTGTGTTCATTCCCATATGTTCATATGTTAATACAATGGAAGAAGAATACCGCACCTATTCTAGTGCAATTAGAGAAAAATGGTACCATACATGAATATTAGTATATCATAAAAATAACACAATCATGATATTGAATTCTGTAAACCAGAAGCACAAACCCCAGAACATATGCATTAAGATATTACATAGCATACAACCTAACATTGTTTTTTTATGGATGTACTAAAATTTAATTTGATTTTGTTCATCTGTAGAGCAGATACATGAAACTAAGTAAAAGCAGCAGCACCCTGGACACACACATAGCTCACTAAAATTCTAAAACTTGGATTTGGCTGCAAACTGTATATCAAGGAATTTGAAAATGAATGAAGGAATGAAAATTGCAGACTGCCACTTAGTTCAGTTTTATTAACTAAAGGAAACCACTAACATTTACAACTACTACTACTACTGTGTGGGCAGTGCTGTATACTACTGTGTGGGCTGTGCTGTATACTACTGTGTGGGCTGTGTTGTATACTACTGTGTGGGCAGTGCTGTATACTACTGTGGAGGCAGTGCTGTATACTACTGTGTGGGCTGTGTTGTATACTACTGTGTGGGCAGTGCTGTATACTACTGTGTGGGCTGTGCTGTATACTACTGTGTGGGCAGTGCTGTATACTACTGTGTGGGCAGTGCTGTATACTACTGTTTGGGCTGTGCTATATACTACTATGTGGGCTGTGCTATATACTACTATGTGGGCTGTGCTATATATATGGGGTATATTATATTCGATGGAGAGGCTGTGTTATATACTATGTGGCTGTGTTATATATTTGGGGGTACATTATATTCTATGGAGGAGGCTGTGTTATATACTATGGGGGGCTGCATTATATTCTGTGGGGGCTTTATTAGATTTTATGAGGGATGATTGCATCATACTCTTTGATGGGGCTACATTATATTCTATGGGGAGGTGGGCTGTATCATATCCTGTTCGGGGCTACATTATATTCTATGGGGGGCTGTATTATATTTATATTCTATGAGGAGTGATTGCATCATACTCTGTGAGGGGGCTACATTATACTATATGGGGGCTGCATTACATTCTATGGGGAGGTTACATTATACTTTGTGGGGTGGCTGCATTATACTCTGTGGGGTGGCTGCATTGTGGGGTGGTGGCTGCATTATACTATATGTAGGCTGAATTATACTGTATCGAGGACTATGGGGAATGTATTATACTATATGAAGAACTATGGGGTGCATTATACTATGGAAAGTGAATTGTACTCCATGGATGACTATGGTGGTGCATTACACTATATGGAGCACTGTGAGGAGTGTATTATGCTATATGGAGGACTGAGGAGTATATTTTAATATATGGAGGACTATGAGGAGTGTATTATACTATATGGAGGACTATGGGGCACATTATATAATATGGAGGACTACGGGGTGTGCATTTTACAATATGGAGGACTGTGGTGCACATTATAATATATGGAGGACTATGGGGTGTATTATACTAAACAAACAAAATGTTGCATATTCATTGGATGATTGGATTGTTTATGCCAAAATAAAAATCATTGTTCTCAGCAGGACATCGCCAATGTAAACTGTAGATGTGCTGCTGATAACATGATACTGTATGGTGATCTGTTAGTTTTCTATTAGTGATCGTTCTGTCCCCATCATTCTTTCTCTGACGGTGGAAAGAGGCCGGGAAACAAGCGTCCAACAACTTCAGTATTGTCGATCAACGCATTTAGTGGCCTGAGATCAGCACATGTACAGTAAATACAACCGAAATGCTTCTGTGTGATGTGCAATATGTTAGCATTTGGGGCCCCATTTTAAACTTTGCCAAGGGCCCCACTTTGCCTAAAACCGGCCCTGATGAGCAGCAATTGCTCCATCCAAATGTGTTATGAACAGGTAATTCAGAACCACAATGGACCTTGAAGTTCAGAGCACACAAAGTGACCTGACAATTACCAAAAACATAGGACGAGCTCTGAGACGTGGAAACTCTGCTGACCGCAATCCCTAATCCTATCCAACCACACTAGAGGTAGCCGTGGAGCGCTCCTGACCAGTCCTATGCGCCTCGAGCACAGCCTGAGAAACTAGCTAGCCCTAAGAAAGAAAAATAAGCCTAGCTTGCCTCAGAGAAATACCCCAAAGGAAAAGGCAGCCCCCCACATATAATGACTGAGTAGAGATGAAAATACAAACGCAGAGATGAAATAGATTTAGCAAAGTGAGGCCCAACTTACTGAACAGACCGAAGATAGGAAAGATTGCTTTGCGGTCAACACAAAACCCTACAAACAACCACGCAGAGGGGGCAAAAAGACCCTCCGCACCGACTAACGGTACGGAGGTGCTCCCTCTGCGTCCCAGAGCTTCCAGCAAGCAAGAAAAACCAATATAGCAAGCTGGACAGAAAAAATAGCAAACAAAAATAACACAAGCAAAACTTAGCTTATGCAGGATAGACAGGCCACAGGAACGATCCAGGAGAAAGCAAGACCAATACTAGAACATTGACTGGAGGCCAGGATCAAAGCACTAGGTGGAGTTAAATAGAGCAGCACCTAATGACTTAACCTCATCACCTGAGGAAGGAAACTCAGAAGCCGCAGTACCACTCTCATCCACCAAAAGGAAGCTCATAGACAGAACCAGCCGAAGTACCACTCACGACCACAGGAGGGAGCTTGGCCACAGAATTCACAACACAAACGGGGCAGTTCAGAATCCCATTTTCATGATCATTGGAGTTTCCAGGGTGCAGGGACCCATGTTGATCAGAAAAATATCACCTATCCTTGGGATAACTTAGTAAGTTAGGGCAACTCCCTTTACGTTTGGGAACTAGACTAAATAACGTATGTGAGATAGGATTGCTATAGTAAAGCCTAAGCAATGTCAATATAAATGTAGTAGGAATGATAACACAGAGAGAGATGACGCAAGGTCAGAAAGTTCAGAAAATATCAATGGGTGTGCGACAGGGTCACTTGACAGTGTATGAGGGAAAATATCTGTCAATGCACATAATGACGTTAGTGATGTGAAACCAAAATATTTTCCTCCAGCACACTACATGCTGTGAAGGTTAAATTAAAGTTGCATACATGGGCTGGTTTTGGTGGACACCTATAGAGTGGGTGGGAAGGTGTCCCACCATATCTCCACCTGCAGAATCAACACTGGCAGGTGTACTAACAGGATCTGGGATGATGTCACGGTCATGTGATCATCAAATGGTCTGGCTTAAATAGCTTGACTTTAGACTAAGTGTGTGTTGTGTGTTGGGAGAGGAGGAACTCCCACGTGGCTCCAGGAGGAGCTGAGGACTTTGTGTGTTACCTACAGGTGAATCCAGCTTGGAAAGGACTCTTTTGGACTTTATCTTTGCTTTGTTTTTCCATTAGTCCACGTTTGCTTTATTCAACCCTGCGGGTTTATGCTGTGCTTTAATAAACCAGCAGGTGATTTATCTCAAGAAGCGTTTCTAAGTTTACCTTTGCAAGCAGCCAAGGGAGGCAACCCCTCACAGGGTGTCAAGCAGAGTCAGAGAGTAATAATGAAGGTATGCAGTTCTGCGGTGGCAGTCAGGAGAGAAGATAGCCCCTTTGGCCCATATGAAAAGACCAATGTTACGAAAGACTTACAAAATTAGGGGCCCCATTGGAGCTTTTTCATTGGGGCTCACAAGACTCAAGTTACTGCAAGAATGCAGTATGGATACTTTCACATGAGTTAATTATCTGTGGAAAAGCTGTCACCTATTTTCATTTTTTACACAAGAGTCAATCAGGTGGACATCAGTTCCAAAAGGAGTCTCTCTCTTTGGAGGACTCAGCTTATCCTTTCCTTACACAAACAACTAATACATTGAATTGTAATACCTCATTTTTCCTGTGGTGGCGTTGCAGGGTATTAAATACTTGCTGACAGCGTCCTGAAAAGATTACAGCTGATTACTAATCATTACACAGCATGTTATTAGTGGTTTACCCTTTTTAATATACTGGGTGTACCGGGACTTGTGGGATCCGTAGTCATGCTGATCCTTATTTCTATATGCATAGTTGCTTATTATTTGCTTTTTGGGTATTGTACAAAAACAAAGCTCATTAGTCAGAAAAGTCTCTAATGGGACTAATTAGTCAGAAAATGTTCCATATTTGCATATTAACACAATTATTTTGATGTGTTCACTTTCTCATAGAAAAGCTAGCGAAATGTAAACAATAAAGGGATACACAACCTAAATTATTTTTCCTGCTTGCATCTTTTTCCTGCTTGCCTCTTATCTTCCATTTTAGGCTGGGTGAAGGCTGAACACATTATTCTTCACTTGCACTTATAAGTCCATAAAATTCCTGCTACCATCATCATTATTTTGTTGAACCCCCATATATCTTACACTCGAGTGGGGGAACGGGGTGCTTATACTCTTTTGCAACTTAAAACTAAAAATCAATTGGTGCCTTCAGACCCCCAAATTAAAGAAATAACAGTCGAATTTAAGTAGTTCTCCACATTTAACGTTTTTAGGCTTGATCTATGTAAAAATAACAAAATCAGTCTTACTTACCTCAACTTATCCAATGCTGGAAGCACTGATGCCCTACAGGATGGGACCACAGGGGCTGGCATTTCAAATATTTCTTATCTATGCCAGCTCCCCTCTTGGTCCCTACTATCTTGGCAATAAGCCAAAAAGCAAAGGATGGTCTGTAGTGGCTTAACAAGAGTCTGATGGGCCCTGATGCAAGATTTTGACTGTGGCCTTCACCCATCCTAATAATATATATATTTATACGTCCTCCATCCTGGTATATATGTCCCTCATCCTGGTATATATATCGCCCATTCTGCTATGTGTCCCTTACCTTGGGGCCCATCCTGGTATATATCCCCCATCTCAGGGGCAGACACTGACACCTTGGGGCCCCAGTGCAGCAAATATGTCTGGGCCTCCCTTATTTTATAGTGATATAGAAAATGCAAAGCACAGCCGAGGGGGGAGGTGCACAGTCGATAGGTGCCCAAACCTTGATATATAGAAAACAAGTGGCTAGCACACTCCTAGGGATTGTGATGCAAAATGGAGGGGTTTATTTACATACAAAGTCACAAACGTTTCGGTCAACTCTAGACCTTCATCAGTGTGCTACAAAGAAAATAAATACAAAACAGAAATATATGTAAACAAAAACAGGGAGTGTAAACAAAATAGGACACAGTGATAACAAAAATTAACCAAATAAACAGAAGTATATACATCATATGAATACAAAAATGTCATGGGACGTCAGATAATATATAATCGTAGAATACAACCAGCATAACCGCCGTTTGTGAACTAAAAAGGCTGCGAAATAGAATGTGGACATAGAACCGCAAGAAGTAGAACATAAGTGCCAGTATGGGACTAGAATCAGAACCTACATAGATCGTATAGGGGCCAGGGAACCGGAGAATAATATAAATATATAATAAGATGGCAGTGGAGTAAGTGTGGTGAGGAAGGAGTAAAGTAGTAAGAGGATGGAACACATACCTAAGTACACCTGTATGTAAGGTTGAGCCCCAAATGGAATGTAAATAAATGGCATCTAAAATTGGACATGGGAAACGTATCAAAAAAATGACACAGCTGGAGTGTCGTGACAGTGTAACCATATAGTTGGACTAGAGCAGGTACATACCAAAAAATATAACTGGTAAACTCGAACCAGGACAAACAAATTGGAGATGTCTATATAAAAAAGATATGGTATTCGGTATATCCAGGAGTAAAAACAGGCCGGGAAAATGGACAATATGGTATATGTAATAACTATTGTTGCATAAATTGCCCACAGAGATACATACCTAATGGAAAGGGTTAAGCCAAGGGGAGGGGAGAAAACCCTTATAGCTAAAGAGCTATGACGCAAATCTACAAGGAAGCAACAAAATGTAAGTTAACCATAAGGCTAAGGAGAACGGCCCGGTATAAAGATGCCATATAAGATGGGTGTGGGGAAAAAAAGAACTATTCTTACCAGCACACAGGAGAGACAAAACTCCACGGTGTCCACCGCCAGGAGGAGTGTGTGGCTATGTGCTGGGTAAAGCTATATATAGGGGATGGGGAGGAGCACAATGTCAGCTGGATGGGCGGAGCCAACATGAAAAAAAAATAAAAATAGAGGTGCATTCCAACAGAGTACAGGCCGGTGTCAATAGGTCACAGAGGCGGAGACACATGCATACTACTACAACAAAGGAGGAGGAGGTGCGTTCCAGCGGAGAAAATGGTGATGACGTCGGTGCCTTTCAGCCACAGGGGCAGGAAAATGTGCATTCCACAGAAGATCTTATAGGAGAAAGGTGCATTCCAGTGGAACGATCGCTGTGCGGGTGGCAGTGAAGTGTCGCAGGCAGCAGGAGCGAAAGATCAGAAAGGACGGTTCTGTAAAACGGAAAAAATAATTAGTAATAAGGCCATGCATGTTATATAATCATTGAGCTAGCTGAACAGCATATAATAAAGTACAAAGTTTGTGACTTTGTATGTAAATAAACCCCTCCATTTTGCATCACAATCCCTAGGAGTGTGCTAGTCACTTGTTTTCTATATATCAAGGTTTGGGCACCTATCGACTGTGCACCTCCCCCCTCGGCTGTGCTTTGCATTTTCTATATCACTATATCTTCCCGTATGCTCAGCACGCTGATATTGTCATGTCAGCTTTAACTTTCTCATACAATCCGGAGGAGACATCCAACATCATCGCCTTATCTAAAATTCCGAGCGACTTCCTTAAGATCCCCCCCTGTGAAACAAGGGGTAGGGATTGGGAGCGCGAATTACGACGCTGCACTAATCTCGAGTTGCACGGGGCCACTCTAACCGAATATCTTAAAGCCCAGAGGATTCCTCGGGGCTTAAGAGTCGCACTGCGCCCCACTCTCTTTAGTAACTCAGTAGAATTTTGTACTAAGTTTGAACATATACTTAATAAGTGCTCTTTCGATCTTATGGTTCTGACATTAGAACACTTACACAAAGAGATTGCTACAACACAAGAGCAGATTAAAAGTATTGAAAATCAACTTTCATCTACTCTACCGGTGGACGATTTCGACGCCCTCAAAAAGAAGATTGATGCTATCTGGCTTTTTTACCTTCCTGTTTGTACATCCAATACTGGGGTTACTGTTTTGACCCTGTTGAGTTTTTTTACTTCTGTCTTATATCAACTATGCCACTTGCCTAGTTCTCCAAATGTTTTAGTATAGCACCCAATACTTTGGGGATGATTGACAGGTTTGCCCCTTTATAACTTTGTACCAGCGGTTTTTGGTCTACTTTATTATATGCTGTTCAGCTAGCTCAATGATTGTATAACATGCATGGCCTTATTACTAATAATTTTTTCCGTTTTACAGAACCGTCCTTTCTGATCTTTCGCTCCTGCTGCCTGTGACACTTCACTGCCACCCGCACAGCGATCGTTCCACTGGAATGCACCTTTCTCCTATAAGATCTTCTGTGGAATGCACATTTTCCTGCCCCTGTGGCTGAAAGGCACCGACGTCATCACCATTTTCTCCGCTGGAACGCACCTCCTCCTCCTTTGTTGTAGTAGTATGCATGTGTCTCCGCCTCTGTGACCTATTGACACCGGCCTGTACTCTGTTGGAATGCACCTCTATTTTTTTTTTTTTTTTCATGTTGGCTCCGCCCATCCAGCTGACATTGTGCTCCTCCCCATCCCCTATATATAGCTTTACCCAGCACATAGCCACACACTCCTCCTGGCGGTGGACACCGCGGAGTTTGGTCTCTCCTGTGCGCTGGTAAGAATAGTTCTTTTTTCCCCACACCCATCTTATATGGCATCTTTATACCGGGCCGTTCTCCTTAGCCTTATGGTTAACTTACATTTTGTTGCTTCCTTGTAGATTTGCGTCATAGCTCTTTAGCTATAAGGGTTTTCTCCCCTCCCCTTGGCTTAACCCTTTCCATTAGGTATGTATCTCTGTGGGCAATTTATGCAACAATAGTTATTACATATACCATATTGTCCATTTTCCCGGCCTGTTTTTACTCCTGGATATACTGAATACCATATCTTTTTTATATAGACATCTCCAATTTGTTTGTCCTGGTTCGAGTTTACCAGTTATATTTTTTGGTATGTACCTGCTCTAGTCCAACTATATGGTTACACTGTCACGACACTCCAGCTGTGTCATTTTTTTGATACGTTTCCCATGTCCAATTTTAGATGCCATTTATTTACATTCCATTTGGGGCTCAACCTTACATACAGGTGTACTTAGGTATGTGTTCCATCCTCTTACTACTTTACTCCTTCCTCACCACACTTACTCCACTGCCATCTTATTATATATTTATATTATTCTCCGGTTCCCTGGCCCCTATACGATCTATGTAGGTTCTGATTCTAGTCCCATACTGGCACTTATGTTCTACTTCTTGCGGTTCTATGTCCACATTCTATTTCGCAGCTTTTTTAGTTCACAAATGGCGGTTATGCTGGTTGTATTCTACGATTATATATTATCTGACGTCCCATGACATTTTTGTATTCATATGATGTATATACTTCTGTTTATTTGGTTAATTTTTGTTATCACTGTGTCCTATTTTGTTTACACTCCCTGTTTTTGTTTACATATATTTCTGTTTTGTATTTATTTTCTTTGTAGCACACTGATGAAGGTCTAGAGTTGACCGAAACGTTTGTGACTTTGTATGTAAATAAACCCCTCCATTTTGCATCACAATCCCTAGGAGTGTGCTAGCCACTTGTTTTCCCTTATTTTATGCGACAAAGCTGCATATATTATATATATATACATACATACACTACCATTCAAAAATTTAGGGTCACCCAGACAATTTTGTGCTTTCCATGATAACTCATACTTTTATTAATCAATTCAGTTGCCAAATGAATTTACAATCTAGTCCAGACATTGACAAGGTTCGAAAAAAAGATTTTTATTTGAAATAATAATTTTCTCCTTCAAACTTTGCTTTCGTCAAAGAATGCTCCCATTGCAGCAGTTACAGCATTGCAGACCTTTGGCGTTCTAGCAGTTAATTTGTTGAGGTAATCTGGAGAAATTTCCCCCCATGTATTCAGAAGCCCCTCCCACAAGTTGGTTTGGCTTGATGGGACTTTTTGCACCATACGGTCAAGCTACTCACACAACAGCTCAATGGGGTTGAGATCTGGTGACTGCGCTGGCCACTCCATTACAGATAGAATACCAGCTGCTGCTTCTTCCCTAAATAAGTCTTGCATAATTTGGAGGTGTGCTTTGGGTCAATGTCCTGTTGTAGGATGAAATTGGCTCCAATCAAGCGCTGTCCACAGGGTATGGCATGGCATTGCACAATGGAGTGATAGCCTTCCTTATTCAAAATACCTTTTTCCTTGAACAAATCTCCCACTTTACCAGCACCAAAGCAACCCCTGACCATCACATTACCTTCACCATTCTTGACAGATGGCATCAGACACTCTTCCAGCATCTTTTCAGCTGTTCTGCGTCTCACAAATATTCTTCTGTGTGATCCAAGCACATCAAACTTGGATTTGCCTGTCCATAACACTTTTTTCCAATCTTCCTCTGTCCAATATCTGTGTTCTTTTGCCCATATTAATCTTATCCTTTTATTAGTCAGTCTCAGATATGGCTTTTTCTTTGCCACTCTGCCCTGAAGGCCAGCATCCCGGAGTCGCCTCTTCACTGTAGACGTTGACACTGGCGTTTTACATGTACTATTTAATGAAGTTGCCAGTTGAGGACCTGTGAGGCATCGATTTCTCAGACTACAGGCTCTAATGTACTTGTCTTGTTGCTCAGTTGTGCAGCGGGGCCTCCCACTTCTCTTTCAACTCTGGTTAGAGCCTGTTTGTGCTCTCCTCTGAAGGTAGTAGTACACACCGTTGTAGGAAATCTTCAGTTTCTTGGCAATGGAATAGCCTTCATTTCTAAGAACAAGAATAGACTGTCGAGTATCACATGAAAGTTCTTTTTTTCTGTCCATTTTGAGAGTTTAATGAAACCAAAAAATGTAATGCTCTAGATTCTCAACTAGCTCAAAGAAAGGTCAGGTTTATAGGTTCTCTAATCAGCCAAACTGTTTTCAGCTGTGCTAACATACTTGCACAAGGGTTTTCTAGGGTATTCTAACCATCCATTAGCCTTCTTACATAGTTATCAAACACAAAGTACCATAATTGTTGTGAATTCTGCTCTTGGGTTCCCTCCAGTGGTTGTACGTGGGTATGCAGTTGTCTCTGACTCGCAGTCCTGGCCAGGTGTATCGGATGATTACAATTCTGACTGGGATATTTAGGTGTGCAGGATCCTTTAGCCCTTGCCAGTTGTCAATGTTTCTTTGGAAGTATTGGATCTCTGCCTGGCCTCTCCTGCTTAACTGCAAATTCAGCAAAGATAAGTGTTTTGTTTTTGTATCTGTGGCACACTGCTGTGTGCTTGTTTTAGTTTTATTCCTGCTCTGTTTGTAGGATTCACTGGAGTTGCAGATATACGCTCCTGCATCTTTAGCTAGATGTAGGAAGTTTTTTGTATATTCTGCTGTGGATTTTTTGAAGGGTTTTAATATTGACCGCACAGAACTCTGTCCTATCCTGTCCTATCTAGCTAGAGTGGCCTCCTGTGCTAAAATCCTGTTTTTCTGCCTGTGTATGTTTTTTCCTCTCCGACTCACCGCCAATATTTGTGGGGGGCTATCTATCCTTTGGGGATTTTCTCTGAGGCAAGATAGTATTCCAATTTCCATCTTTAGGGGTATTTAGTCCTCCGGCTGTGACGAGGTGTCTAGGTGTGTTAGGTACACTCCACGGCTACTTCTAGTTGCGGTGTTAAGTTCAGGATTGCGGTCAGTATAGTGGCCACTTTCTCCAGTGAAAGTTCTCATGCAGCTCCAAGGTCACCGGATCATAACAGTACAACTGGCCAATAATGAGTTAAATGCATCTCAGCAAAAAGGGAAGAAAGGTCTTGAGCCATTTTTTTTTCTTCAGTCTACTTTGTCTACTCCTCCCTCTTAATCCCTGGGTGGCTGAAGAGCCTTGTGCTAGCATGAATGTTCAGGAATTAGCTTCTCGTGTAGACGAGCTTGCTGCTAGAGTACAGGGTATTTCTGATTACATTGTTCAGACTCCTGTTTTGTTTTTTGGTGACAGGTCCAAATTTTTGAGTATTAAAAACAACTGTAAACTGTTTTTTGCTTTGAGACCTCGATCCTCTGGTGATTCCATTCAACGGGTTAAAATCATCATCTCCCTGCTGCGTGGTGATCCACAGGATTGGGCATTTTCCCTGGAATCTGGGGATCCTGCTTTGCTTAATGTAGACTCCTTCTTTCAGGCGTTAGGATTACTGTATGATGAACCTAATTCGGTGGATCGAGCTGAGAAGACCTCGTTGGCCCTGTCTCAGGGGCAAGAGGCGGCTGAATTGTATTTGCATGATGCTATCGTGCTGGGTTTTCCCTGGTTACAGGTACATAATCCTGTTTTGGATTGGAAGTCCATGTCTGTCACTAGTTGGGGTTGTCAGGGGGTTCATAATGATGTTCCTCTGATGTCTATCACCCATTCTCCCTCTTCTGAAATTCCGGAGTTTTTGTCTGATTTTCAGGATGTATTCGATGAGCCCAAGTCTAGTTTCCTTCCACCGCACAGGGACTGCGATTGTGCTATTGACTTGATTCCAGGCTGTAAGTTTCCTAAGGGCCGACTTTTCAACCTGTCTGTACGTGAACATGCCGCCATGCGGAGCTATATTAAGGAGTCTTTGGAGAAAGGGCATATTCGGCCATCTTCTTCACCGTTGGGAGCGGGGTTCTTTTTTGTTGCTAAAAAAGATGGTTCCTTAAGACCCTGTATTGATTATCGCCTCTTGAATAAGATCACGGTCAAGTTTCAATATCCTTTACCTTTGCTTTCCGATTTGTTTGCTAGGATTAAGGGAGCTAGTTGGTTTACTAAGATTGACCTTCGGGGGGCTTATAATCTTGTTCGTATTAAGCAGGGTGATGAATGGAAAACTGTGTTTAACACGCCCGAAGGCCATTTTGAATACCTTGTGATGCCATTCGGACTCTCTAATGCTCCATCTGTTTTTCAGTCCTTCATGCATGATATCTTCCGGGATTATCTTGATAAATTCTTGATTGTATATTTGGACGATATTTTGATTTTTTCCGATGATTGGGAGTCTCATGTGCAGCAGGTCAGGATGGTATTTCAGATCCTTCATGACAATGCCTTGTTTGTGAAAGGGTCTAAGTGTCTTTTTGGCGTGCAGAAGGTTTCCTTTTTGGGCTTTATTTTTTCTCCCTCGTCTATAGAGATGGATTCTGTTAAGGTTCAGGCCATTCATGATTGGATTCAGCCCACATCCATGAAGAGCCTTCAGAAATTTTGGGGTTTTGCTAATTTTTATCGCCGTTTCATTGCTAATTTTTCCAGCGTGGTTAAACCCTTGACTGATTTGACGAAGAAGGGCGCTGATGTGGCGAATTGGTCCCCTGCGGCTGTCTCTGCCTTTCAGGAACTTAAACGTCGTTTTACTTCTGCTCCAGTGTTGCGTCAACCGGATGTTTCTCTTCCATTTCAGGTCGAGGTTGACACTTCTGAGATTGGGGTAGGGGCTGTTTTGTCTCAGAGGGATCCTGTTGGTTCCTTAATGAAACCGTGTGCCTTCTTTACCCGTAAGTTTTCGCCTGCTGAATGCAATTATGATGTCGGCAATCGGGAGTTGTTGGCTATGAAGTGGGCATTTGAGGAGTGGCGACATTGGCTTGAGGGAGCTAAGCACCGTATTGTGGTCTTGACCGATTATAAGAATCTGATTTACCTCGAGTTTGCCAAATGGTTGAATCCTAGACAGGCTCGATGGTCCTTGTTTTTTTCTCGTTTTGATTTTGTGGTCTCGTACCTTCCGGGTTCTAAGAATATTAAGGCTGATGCCCTCTCTAGGAGTTTTTTGCCTGATTCTCCTGAGGTCTTGGAACCGGTCGGTATAACACATAATAGAAACATAACAAGAAAAAGATGAACGGCACTGTCTAAAACACCTTTTCGATTAAAAAGCCGGTGTGTTTAGTAAGTCTTAATGTAAGACAGCCATATCCAAAAAGATCACGGGTGCAACTCCATAATGATAATTGTGATCCATATGATGAAAGAGAAGAAAGCGGAATGCACTCACCAATCTTCAAAAATTGCAGCTTTATTGAGTCTTCATAAGAAAAACTTCATGGCCCGGGGAAGGGGAGTGGAGCTCAAGCGAGCAGGAGGAGACGACGGCCGTTTCGCGCAGTGCTAGTGCTTCAACGGGTCTGCAGCGCTAGCACTGCGCGAAACAGCCATTGTCTCCTCCTGCTCGCTTTAGCTCCACTCCCCTTCCCCCGGCCATGAAGTTTTTCTTATGAAGACTCAATAAAGCTGTTATTTTTGAAGATTGGTGAGTGCATTTCGCTTTCTTCTCTTTCATCACAAAGTACCATAAGAACACTGGAGTGATGGTTGTTGGAAATGGGTCTCTAATATACACCTGTGAAGATCAAAAAGATCACGGGTGCAACTCCATAATGATAATTGTGATCCATATGATGAAAGTGAAGAAAGCCGAATACACTCACCAATCTTCAAAAATTGCAGCTTTATTGAGTCTTCATAAGAAAAACTTCATGGCCCGGGGAAGGGGAGTGGAGCTCAAGCGAGCAGGAGGAGACGACGGCCGTTTCGCACAGTGCTAGTGCTTCAACGGGTCTGCAGCGCTAGCACTGCGCGAAACGGCCGTTGCCTCCTCCTGCTCGCTTTAGCTCCACTCCCCTTCCCCCGGCCATGAAGTTTTTCTTATGAAGACTCAATAAAGCTGTTATTTTTGAAGATTGGTGAGTGCATTTCGCTTTCTTCTCTTTCATCACAAAGTACCATAAGAACACTGGAGTGATGGTTGTTGGAAATGGGTCTCTAATATACACCTATGAAGATATTGCATTACAAACCAGACGTTTGCAGCTAAAATAGTCATTTACCACATTAACAATGTATAGAGTATATTTCTGAATCATTTAATGTTAGCTTCATTGGAAAAAAAACTGTGCTTTTCTTTCAAAAATAAGGAAATTTCTAAGTGACTCTAAACTTTTGAATGGTAGTGTATATATATATATATATAGGCACACATATATATCTTACATAGTCTCCTTTATTTTGCATATTGCCGTCCCTTAGTACACAGTGCCCTTGTTAAGAAAAATAACAATGATAGGCTATGTAAGGGAGAGTAAGGGACCTCCCTATACAAACTAGAGAGGAAGGTACATAATAAGGGACGGTGATATATATACTAAAAGAGGAAACTATGTAACTAAGGATGGTGCTATACACAATAAGTGAGAACACTGTATACTAAGGAACTGTGCTATACATAATTAGCACACTATATACTAAAGGACTGTGCTATACGTAGTGAGTACACTATATACAAAGGGACTGTGCTATACATAATAAGTGAGTGCACTATATACTAAGGGACTGTGCTATGTATAATAAGTGAGTACACTATATACTAAGGGACTGTGCTATACATAATAAGGCTACATTCTTGCATCAGTGTTCAGTGTCAGTGTGCTGTGCGCTTTTACAGACGCATTGAGCATGTCCTATTCTGATCCTCAAAATTGGATCAGAACAGGACATTCTTTGACCCTCATGAATATTATTCTCAGATCCTTGATTTTCACAGATGTATGATTGGAACCATAAAACTTTACAAGTCTGTGTGCCGTCTGATAAAACAAATCTGGCAGAAAATGGACATTTCACACAAATGTGAGAATGTGGCCTAAGAAATTTTGTAGATATCATTATCACTCCAAGTTACACTGTGCAGATACAAAATAATATTTACATCCATAAACTTACAGCTGAGTCGTTTTCTGCTGTTTCTTCTCCATCTGGTCAGACCTTTATGTTAACATCTACCAGCCACGACTCGTCTTGTGACGATGATCATCACAGCCCTAAAAATAACTAGGTCACATACATTGTATACATTCATGTGTCTCCTCCGCACTGCACCCCTGAGTACACATACTGTATGTACTCCACCATTAATATACTATTAGCCACGAACCAATCAAAATATAAAGTGTTTAGCAGCACTATGTCCCCCATTAACTATAACCTCCACCACCTAATAAATATAATATGCACATGGAAAATATGCAAGGTTTTACAGTACAAGCAAAGTGAATGAGATCCCTGAAATCTCATGCACACGTTGCTTATTTTTTCCTCGCAGATTTGCATCTGCGTGAACTGTACCGCTGCTTCCCAGGCGTCAGTACGTGTGGTACTGATGCGGCACACGGTTGCCACACGTATGCCATAAGCATTACACACGTGTGACGTCAGCGCGAGTGCGGTGGGAAATTGTGCTGACGTCAGAAAGATGAAGTGAGTTCATTGGCTGGGAACTTGCAGGACTTGTCTGACGGCACCCCGAGCAGGAGAACTTTCCCACGCTCGTGGTGCCGTCAGGGAATAGAAGTTCACTGGGAGACACTAAGCACAAACTGCTCAGTGTTTCTGCTGGATGGCATGCTGTATGGTCGCATCGTGCAACCACGCACCCTTCCATCTAGATGTAGCAGAGCTAAACCCATCTTAGGACAAATGGATTATCATCATCTCTGTGGAAAGGTGAGGAATATTGTTATTTTTTTTTAACTTTTGCAGACGACAATGGCGTCAGTGGAACGGGCGAGGTCATAAGTATGGTTTAATTAAGGTTTATTAAAGGAGTCTGTGTCATTCTTTATTCTGGGTGTCTGTGTTTTTATACGATATGACTATGGGGTTAGTAATGGGGGCATCTTATTGACACCTCTCCATTACTAACCTTGGGACTTGATGCCAACTGACAATAAAAAGGTGACATCAACCCCCCAACTATCACCCCACTTGCCACCGCTACAGGGCAAGTGGGAAGAGCAAGGCTAAGTGCCAGAATTGGCACATCTTAGAGATGCGCCTTTTCTGGAACAGCTGAGAGCTGATGTTTTAAGCCAGATGGGGGGCCAGTATCCATGGCCCCTTACTAGGCTATTAATATCAGCCCGCAGCTGTCTGCATAACCTTTGCTGGTTATTAATTATAGGGGGACCCTACATCATTTTTTTAGGGTCTCCCATTTTAATAGCCAGTAATATCTACCTATTCTATGTGTATTTACTGTATGTAATTCATCTATTCTATACTGTCAGTTCCTGCTGTGATTTTACACTATGTGGCTGCTGAATTGCCGACTTTTCTTCTATCTATGTAATATATATTGTATGTGTATATATCTATACTATTATAACCTGTCTCTGTGATTTTACTTTATCTGGCAGGAGAATTGCCGGCTTTTCAAAGGACACCGGTGCGTAAAAATCAGACATCACTCGCATGGTCCGAGCGCCATGCATTTTTTTTCTCGCACCCATAAGCTTGCATTTGCGAGTCTTGGCCGAGTTTCTGTGCCAGTCACAGCATGCTTCAATTTTACACGCACGTCAAATATGCCTGAGAAAATAAACGGTGATGTGAGCTGCCCCATAGATTAACACTGAGTGCTATGCGATGTTTTCTCGCATAGTACTCGGCCGTATTCTACAGTAGTACAACTTCGGCCTTACTGGTATGATCAGAACTATTCTACTTCTGTCAGGTGGTGGTGGTGATGACATTTCTGTGCTAACAGGATAAATGTCAGAATAATGTTCTCGGTCGCCTATGATATCAGAAGTTTAACATTTGCTCGGAGAATTGAAAATGTTACATGTGAGAGTGCAAGGTGGCATATTGGTTTATAATAAGGTGCTCCCCTTTTAGAATGACGCAGCCCTTTGAGAATAAACAAATCAATGTAATTCTTCTTACATTGGCATGACCATTTTCCGAGACATCGTTGACCAGAGTTGGGGACACTGAGATACTCCAACAGGTCACCCAGTGCTAGGTTACACACAAAGTGACCATCGACTGTTGTGCGTCAGGCCATACTGCTGTTGATGCCTTGGAAGCTACCCCATGCCACAGCCTGCCTCAGCTAGAAGGAACGCATAAGCTTTCACTAAACATTATGTTGCGAGAATGAAACTCTGCCTTTGGATCGCCCCCAGACGCAGGGTCAAGGGGTACTCGGTACCGGGTCCTCTCAGTCTCGGTCCTGGGGTTGTCATGGTGGCTAGACCCGGTCCGTGACCCTGCTAAGGGGCATCCAATGAAAGGTAATGAAAGTTTGTCAAGTGTTCGTGACGCCACCTGTGGTGATCCGACGCTGCTTAGGGGTCCGCTGGGGTGATGGAATGGCAGCTAGATGGTATACCTTCCCACAGGTGAAGTATATCCCCAGGGCTTCCCAGAAGTGTAGATGGTGATGGTGGACGGTGCAAGGCGCGGTGAATAACAAAGACACAATGGGTGCAGTCTCTTTACCTTTACTGAAGGCTTCAGCATCCACAGTCCAGGGTGCCGGATGACAGGGTAGGCAGAGTCCAGCCGGATTGATGGCAATTCCAGAGTCCCCTTGTCCAGGTGGAAATCAGTAGCCTTCCCCTTGCACACAGTAACGTAGTAGGTCCCTACGTGCATTAGCCCTCATAGGGTCCTCACTCTTGTTACTCTCCTCTCTGTCCCCCAGAAGGGTAGGAGCAACCCGTATGACGGTGGTGGCCTGAGGCTATTTTATAGGGATCCTAACGTCGCCCCTCCTTCACGTTGCCACTTTGTCTGCTTAGGTTCTTAGGTCGGGCAGCCAACTTGAAGATGACTGTCCTGTCAGTCTCTGAAGTAAAGCATAGAGTCTATTACTCCCTCGGTGTTCCTGCTACCGGATCTTCTAGCTGGTCTCCCACTGGTGTTATACTCCTGTTGCTACGACTTCGGTGCTCACTCACTACGACACACTTCCTTTCTTGTCCTTTCCTTGGAGGCTGCCGCAATCAGGTGCAGGCGCAGCTCCGTATTCTTCTTTCCTTCCTGGGCCGAGCCCAGGCTGCTCCTCTCCTCCTGACTGTCTCTTTCTCCCTCTAGTCAGAACTCACCTCCGTCTCCAACTGACTAACTTCCTAACCAAACCCTCTGTTTTACCCAAGTGTGAGGAGTGGCCTAATAGATAGATCCTTTATCTCCCCCTGGTGGCTGGCGTGTGAAATGTGTGTGTGGCTGTGATACCTGGCAGGGTGAACTCCTTTGGTGCCATCAGACGTAACATCGCTCCCCCTGGTGGAAGAATGACATTACTGCAACGACCAAGACTCTGGGGCGCTGCACTCCCCCCGTTAAATGCAGCACTCCCAGGCTGGGAAAAGAACACAACAATTACCGGTTAGCAAAAGACATGCAACATTTTTGAAATGCTTTAAACAAATAAATTAACAGTGCTTCCCTTTATGGGAGGTGAGAACACTTGAACGTTACAAACAAGAAAATATTTACATTATGCATATTATAAAAGAGAACAGTTACTAACTTACTATGAAATACAATTACCCATACAGGTGTTCTATCTTACTAAGTGCAAGTACCCTCTAAGGGTATACTATCATTAACCCTTAATGTGCAATTTTTTTTAACCTTTTCTTTATTCTTTCTTCTTAACATGCAGGACTATCTGTCTACCCCTACGGGTCTACTGCATTTTTCTTCCTAAAACTTTACTTCTATATAAAGTATGTCATTAACATCCTATCAGTTACTAACTTTCTAGCTACATACTATCTACTATGTAAACATTATCAAAGTGCAACAAGTAAACATTCCCTTTAAGAGGAAAAATCAGTCTTTTCTGAGGTAGTGCAAACAATCAGCAAGTCAGTAATAAACTTTAGGACTGTAGAAACTTTTGTGTCATCATCAGGAACAGTGTCTTCGCAAAGTCTTCTTTCTTTGTAAAACCAGTAGAAAGCACCTTTAAGAAGGTGCAAACTATATACAGAGGACAGTTCGGGAACCATTCACCGTCCATGATTCCAATGTTCCTTTAAAACCATGATGAAGGGAACCAAGATAGGGATCCCGGGTAAACTAAGGGATCCCTTTAAGAATTAACCCTGGACGGGTTTAAGCAGCAAAAGAAGGAAACAGTTAACTATGTACATACTCGGGGTTTCGAGGTTTACTTTTGCAACTGTAATGGCATTACCTCGCACACCACCCTTCTCGGCCGAGAACGGGTGGGACTCAGGGTCACCTGACGAGTCCCAGCAGCTTGGTGGTCCGCAGCGGAGGTCGCAGTCATCTCTTCCGCGACGGATTCGGCTTCCCGGGCCAAGGTTGCAGCTAGAAGGGCTGCGCACCTTTGGATGTCGTGGGCCCACCAGCCAGCTCCTCTCTGCCATTGGGTGTAGGTTACCGCATCTCCAGGTCGTAAGTCGCGGTCGGCGTCGTCTTGCCCGTAGCAGGGCTCTACCTTGTCCTGGGTGACATGCACCGTCAACGGCGTCCCGATCTCCTGGATGACTCCCCTCCCCTCCTGGAGATTGAAGAGGACTATGACACCCCACTCCGGTAGAGGATCTTCCCGCAAGTCGATCAGGGCCCCAGGTTTGGTTTCCTCCTTCCACTCCACCAATCGGTGCTGCCGGTACTCCTCCCATGTGAGACCCCTAAGGTCCGGTCCACTCGACCCACGATGGGGCAGCGATGCAGCTGGGCCCCCCGCAGCCGCAGCAAGCAGCGAATCAGATAAAGGGGACAGACGAATCCCAGGGGCCCGCTCGGTTTCGGTACCTACATGGGGACCGAGCTGACCGCGGCCAATCCACGGTACAGGCGGGGAGGTTGGGGACATCAGCGAAGCGGACTGCCCCTCCCTCCGAGCATTCCTCCAGCAGGCGACCAGCCGTCGAGTCTCAGCCATGTTCAACCAGTTGCCCAGGGGCTGGCCATCAGGCCCCTCTGGCGATAGTGGACCGGAGTCTTCTCCATCCAGCGAGGGATCATGCCGGGCTGGGGTATTTCCATGTGGACGCCTGGGGGTCGCCATGTCAGTCCCCTCGTCTCCTTCATATTCCTCCCGCGCCCTCTTTCGGGGGCAGTCCCATCTCCGTAGCTCCCGCCCTCCATAGAGAAGCAGGAGGCGAGTCTCTGCTGCTGACGGACACGTCTCCAAGATGCAGAAATACTTAGACTGGGCGGCCATCGTTCTTCGCACTTCTCAGTTCATTCACGCCCAGAACTCCACGCCCTTCTTCTTCTCATGCGCTCCTCGTGGCGCTGTGATGGCAGCGGTTTTGGCGGGAATCTTTGTGGTAACCAGCAATATACAGTCCTTGCAATAAATCAAAGTTCAAGCACAATTCTCACACAGTCCTAAGGCACACATGACCTGATTCTTCAGGCTTAAGTACATCCTGTTCGTGACGCCAAGTTTGGAGCGCACCCAGACGCAGGGCCGCGGGGTACTCAGTACCAGGTCCTCTCAGTCTCGGTCCTGGGGTTGTCATGGTGGCTAGACCCGGTCCGTGACCCTGCTAAGGGGCGTCCAATGAAAGGTGATGAAAGTTTGTCAAGTGTTCGTGACGCCACCTGTGGTATTCGGTCAGGGTGACCGACGCTGCTTAGGGGTCCACTGGGGTGATGGAATGGCAGCTAGATGGAATACCTTCCCACAGGTGAAGTATATCCCCAGGGCTTCCCAGAAGTGTAGATGGTGATGGTGGATGGTGCAAGGCCCGGTGAATAACGAGGACACAATGGGTGCAGTCTCTTTACCTTTACTGAAGGCTTCAGCATCCACAGTCCAGGGTGCCGGATGACAGGGTAGGCAGAGTCCGACCGGTCTGATGGCAATTCCAGAGTCCCCTTGTCCAGGTGGAAATCAGTAGCCTTCCCCTTGCACACAGTAACGTAGTAGGTCCCTACGTGCATTAGCCCTCATAGGGTCCTCACTCTTGTTACTCTTCTCTCGGTCCCCCAGATGGGTAGGACCAACCCGTATGACGGTGGTTGTTGTGACCTGGTGGTCAGGACAATAATGGACCTGGTGGTTAAGAGCACACGGAATGACCTGATAGTTACTGATAATAAAGGACGAGCTCTGGGACGTGGGAACTCTGCTGACCGCAATCCCTAATCCTATCAAACACACTAGAAATAGCTGTGGATTGCGCCTAACGCTCCCTATGCAACTCGGCACAGCCTAAGAAACTAGCTAGCCCTGAAGATAGAAAAATAAAGCCTACCTTGCCTCAGAGAAATTCCCCAAAGGAAAAGGCAGCCCCCCACATATAATGACTGTGAGTAAAGATGAAAATACAAACACAGAGATAAAATAGATTTAGCAAAGTGAGGCCCGACTTACTGAACAGACCGAGGATAGGAAAGGTTACTTTGCGGTCAGCACAAAAACCTACAAAAAGACCACGCAGAGGGCGCAAAAAGACCCTCCGCACCGACTCACGGTGCGGAGGCGCTCCCTCTGTGTCCCAGAGCTTCCAGCAGGCAAGACAACAATGAAAATAGCAAGCTGGACAGAAAAATAGCAAACCAAAGAAATACAAGCTGGAACTTAGCTTCTGCTGGGAAGACAGGTCACAAGAACGATCCAGGAGTGAACTAGACCAATACTGGAACATTGACAGGTGGCATGGAGCAAAGATCTAAGTGAAGTTAAATAGAGCAGCCCGCAAACGATTTAACCTCGTCATCTGTGGAAGGAAACTCAGAAACACCCACCAGAGGAAGTCCATGGACAGAACCAGCCGAAGTACCATTCATGACCACAAGAGGGAGCCTGACAACAGAATTCACAACAGTACCCCCCCCCCTTGAGGAGGGGTCACCGAACCCTCACCAGAGCCCCCAGGCCGACCAGGATGAGCCAAATGAAAGGCACGAACCAGATCGGCAGCATGAACATCAGAGGCAAAAACCCAGGAATTATCTTCCTGACCATAACCCTTCCACTTGATCAGGTACTGGAGTTTCCGTCTCGAAACACGAGAATCCAAAATCTTCTCCACCACATACTCCAACTCCCCCTCAACCAACACCGGGGCAGGAGGATCAACGGATGGAACCACAGGCGCCACGTATCTCCGCAATAACGACCTATGGAACACATTATGGATGGCAAAAGAAGCAGGAAGGGCCAAACGAAATGACACAGGATTGATAACCTCAGAAATCTTATACGGACCAATGAAACGAGGCTTAAACTTAGGAGAGGAAACCTTCATAGGAACATAACGAGACGACAACCAAACCAAATCCCCAACACGAAGTCGGGGACCCACACGGCGCCGGCGGTTAGCGAAACGTTGAGCCTTCTCCTGGGACAATGTCAAATTGTCCACCACATGAGTCCAAATCTGCTGCAACCTATCCACCACAGTATCTACACCAGGACAGTCCGAAGACTCAACCTGCCCTGAAGAGAAACGAGGATGGAAACCAGAATTGCAGAAAAACGGCGAAACCAAAGTAGCCGAGCTGGCCCGATTATTAAGGGCGAACTCAGCCAACGGCAAAAAGGACACCCAATCATCCTGATCAGCAGAAACAAAGCATCTCAGATATGTTTCCAAAGTTTGATTAGTTCGTTCGGTTTGGCCATTTGTCTGAGGATGGAAAGCCGAGGAAAAAGACAAATCAATGCCCATCCTAGCACAAAAGGATCGCCAAAACCTCGAAACAAACTGGGAACCTCTGTCAGAAACGATGTTCTCCGGAATGCCATGTAAACGAACCACATGCTGGAAAAATAATGGCACCAAATCAGAGGAGGAAGGCAATTTAGACAAAGGTACCAAATGGACCATCTTAGAAAAGCGATCACAAACCACCCAAATGACCGACATCTTTTGAGAGACGGGGAGATCCGAAATAAAATCCATAGAAATATGCGTCCAGGGCCTCTTCGGGACCGGCAAGGGCAAAAGCAACCCACTGGCACGAGAACAGCAGGGCTTAGCCCGAGCACAAGTCCCACAGGACTGCACAAAAGAACGCACATCCTGTGACAAAGACGGCCACCAGAAGGATCTAGCCACCAAATCTCTGGTACCAAAGATTCCAGGATGCCCAGCCAACACTGAACAATGAATCTCAGAGATAACTCTATTAGTCCATCTATCAGGGACAAACAGTTTCTCCGCTGGGCAATGGTCAGGTCTATCAGCCTGAAATTTTTGCAGCACCCGCCGCAAATCAGGGGAGATGGCAGACAAAATTACCCCCTCTTTGAGAATACCCGCCGGCTCAGGAACACCCGGAGAGTCAGGCACAAAACTCCTTGACAGGGCATCAGCCTTCACATTCTTAGAGCCCGGAAGGTACGAAACCACAAAATCAAAACGGGAGAAAAATAACGACCATCGAGCCTGTCTCGGATTCAACCGTTTGGCAGACTCAAGATAAGTCAAATTCTTGTGATCTGTCAAAACCACCACGCGATGCTTGGCTCCTTCCAGCCAATGACGCCACTCCTCGAATGCCCACTTCATGGCCAACAACTTACGATTACCAACATCATAGTTACGCTCAGCAGGCGAAAACTTTCTAGAAAAGAAAGCACATGGCTTCATCACCGAGCCATCAGAACTTCTTTGCGACAAAACAGCCCCTGCTCCAATCTCAGAAGCATCAACCTCAACCTGAAACGGGAGCGAAACATCTGGCTGGCACAACACAGGGGCAGAAGAAAAACGACGCTTCAACTCCTGAAAAGACCAATTGACCACATCAGCACCCTTCTTGGTCAAATCAGTCAACGGTTTAGCAACAGTAGAAAAATTAGAGATGAAGCGCCGATAAAAATTAGCAAAGCCCAGGAACTTTTGCAGGCTCTTCACAGATGTCGGCTGAGTCCAATCGTAAATGGCCTGAACTTTAACAGGGTCCATCTCGATAGTAGAAGGGGAAAAAATGAACCCCAAAAATGAAACCTTCTGAACTCCAAAGAGACACTTTGACCCCTTCACAAACAAGGAATTCGCACGAAGGGCCTGGAACACCATTCTGACCTGCTTCACATGAGACTCCCAATCATCCGAAAAGACCAAAATATCATCCAAATACACAATCAGGAATTTATCCAGGTACTCTCGGAAGATGTCATGCATAAAGGACTGAAATACTGATGGAGCATTGGAAAGCCCGAATGGCATAGCCAGGTACTCAAAATGGCCCTCGGGCGTATTAAATGCTGTTTTCCATTCATCGCCTTGTTTAATATGCACAAGATTATACGCCCCTCGAAGATCTATCTTGGTGAACCAACTAGCCCCTTTAATACGAGCAAACAAATCAGACAGCAACGGCAAAGGATACTGAAATTTGACCGTAATTTTATTAAGAAGGCGGTAATCAATACAAGGTCTCAAAGAACCATCCTTCTTGGCCACAAAAAAGAACCCTGCTCCTAACGGTGATGACGACGGGCGAATATGGCCTTTCTCCAAGGACTCCTTTATATAACTCCGCATAGCGGCGTGCTCTGGCACAGATAAATTGAACAATCGGCCCTTAGGAAACTTACTACCAGGAATCAAATTAATTGCACAATCGCAATCCCTATGAGGAGGTAGGGCACTGGCTTTGGGCTCATCAAATACATCCCGATAATCCGACAAAAACTCTGGAACTTCAGAAGGAGTGGAAGACGAAATAGACAAAAATGGAACATCACCATGTACCCCCTGGCAACCCCAGCTGGACACAGACATAGATTTCCAGTCCAATACTGGATTATGAACCTGTAGCCATGGCAACCCCAAAACAACCACATCATGCAGATTATGCAACACCAGAAAGCGGATATCCTCCTGATGTGCAGGAGCCATGCACATGGTCAATTGGGTCCAGTACTGAGGCTTATTCTTGGCCAAAGGCGTAGCATCAATTCCTCTCAATGGAATAGGATAGTGCAAGGGCTCCAAGAAAAAAACCACAGCGCCTAGCATACTCCAAGTCCATCAAATTCAGGGCAGCGCCTGAATCCACAAATGCCATAACAGAATAGGATGACAAAGAGCAAATCAGAGTAACAGACAATAGAAATTTAGACTGTACCGTACCAATGGTGGCAGATCTAGCGAACCGCTTAGTGCGCTTAGGACAATCGGAGATAGCATGAGTGGAATCACCACAGTAAAAACATAGCCCATTCCGACGTCTGTGTTCTTGCCGTTCAGCTCTGGTCAAAGTCCTATCACATTGCATAGGCTCAGGCCCATGCTCAGATAGTACCGCCAAATGGTGCACAGCTTTACACTCACGCAAGCGTCGATCGATCTGAATGGCCAAGGACATAGACTCATTCAGACCAGCAGGCATGGGAAACCCCACCATGACATCCTTAAGGGCTTCAGAGAGACCCTTTCTGAAGATTGCTGCCAGGGCACATTCATTCCACTGAGTGAGCACAGACCACTTTCTAAACTTCTGACAATATATCTCCGCTTCATCCTGACCCTGACACAATGCCTGATCCACTGAATTAGGTTCATCATAAAGCAATCCAAGCGCCAGGAAAAACGCATCAACATCACGCAATGCCGGATCTCCTGGCGCAAGGGAAAATGCCCAGTCTTGAGGGTTACCACGTAACAAAGAAATAATGATCTTTACTTGTTGAACAGGGTCACCTGAGGAGCGAGGTTTCAAGGCAAGAAACAATTTACAATTATTTTTGAAATTCAAGAACTTAGATCTATCACCAAAAAACAAATCAGGAATTGGAATCCTAGGCTCTGACATCGGATTCTGAACCACAAAATCTTGAATGTTTTGTACCCTTGTAGTGAGATTATCCATCCGAGAGGACAGACCTTGAATGTCCATGTTTACACCAGTGTCCTGAACCACCCAGAGGTAAAGGGGAAAAGAGAGACAAAACACACTGCAAAGAAAAAAAAATGGTCTCAGAACTTCTCTTATCCCTCTATTGAGATGCATTAGTACTTTCGGCCACCTGTACTGTTGTGACCTGGTGGTCAGGACAATAATGGACCTGGTGGTTAAGAGCACACGGAATGACCTGATAGTTACTGATAATAAAGGACGAGCTCTGGGACATGGGAACTCTGCTGACCGCAATCCCTAATCCTATCAAACACACTAGAAATAGCCGTGGATTGCGCCTAACGCTCCCTATGCAACTCGGCACAGCCTAAGAAACTAGCTAGCCCTGAAGATAGAAAAATAAAGCCTACCTTGCCTAAGAGAAATTCCCCAAAGGAAAAGGCAGCCCCCCACATATAATGACTGTGAGTAAAGATGAAAATACAAACACAGAGATGAAATAGATTTAGCAAAGTGAGGCCTGACTTACTGAACAGACCGAGGATAGGAAAGGTTACTTTGCGGTCAGCACAAAAACCTACAAAAAGACCATGCAGAGGGTGCAAAAAGACCCTCCGCACCGACTCACGGTGCGGAGGCGCTCCCTCTGCGTCCCAGAGCTTCCAGCAGGCAAGACAACAATAAAAATAGCAAGCTGGACAGAAAAATAGCAAACCAAAGAAATACAAGCTGGAACTTAGCTTCTGCTGGGAAGACAGGTCACAAGAACGATCCAGAAGTGAACTAGACCAATACTGGAACATTGACAGGTGGCATGGAGCAAAGATTTAAGTGGAGTTAAATAGAGCAGCCCGCAAACGAATTAACCTCGTCACCTGTGGAAGGAAACTCAGAAACACCCACCAGAGGAAGTCCATGGACAGAACCAGCCGAAATACCATTCATGACCACAGGAGGGAGCCTGACAACAGAATGCACAACAGGTGGTGGCCTGAGGCTATTTTATAGGCACCCTAGCGTCGCCCCTCCTCCACGTTGCCACCTTGTCTGCTTAGGTTCTTAGTTCGGGCAGCCAACTTGAAGATGACTGTCCTGCCGGTCTCTGAAGTAAAGCATAGAGTCTATTACTCCCTCGGTGTTCCGGCTACCGGATCTGCGCTCAGTGGGAGGCAGCCTGCTTCTAGCTGGTCTCCCACTGGTGTTATACTCCTGTTGCTACGACTTCGGTGCTCACTCACTATGACACACTTCCTTTCTTGTCCTTTCCTTGGAGGCTGCCGCAATCAGATGCAGGCGCAGCTCTGTATCCTTCTTCCTTCCTGGGCCGAGCCCAAGCTGCTCCTCTCCTCTCCTCCTGACTGTCTCCTTCTCCCTCCAGTCAGAACTCACCTCCATCTCCAACTGACTAACTTCCTAACCAAACCCCCAGTTTTACCCAAGTGTGAGGAGTGGCCTAATAGATAGAACCCTTATCTCCTCCTGGTGGCTGGCGTGTGAAATGTGTGTGTGGCTGTGATACCTGGCAGGGTGAACTCCTTTGGTGCCAGAGAAAGCATATACCAAATATGGATCAGACCAAAGGATACAAAAGATAACCGGGAATATTAAAATATATTATTTTATTATTGTGCAATAGCAAGACAAAAAATAGAAATTAAAATATTACATAAATCTATACAATCATATATACATATATATGTATATATGTATATATTACATGTGTACTCGTATTAATTTATGGGCACATAAAAACCTCAATATATGAATCAAATGGGCAGGTCAAAAAATAACAGTAAAAATATATAATCTGGATACCCAGTAATTAAAAAAGTAAGCAATATCTGTAAAAAATATATATATTAAAAGAAAAATTATTAAAAAAGTATATCCATATCTGGTCTAACTGGCTACAAAGTGCTAAGTGTAAACATATGTGGGAAGACCCTATAAGAAGGTGCAATGTGCTGGTAAACAATAAGGTGTGAAGGCTCACATAAGGCCCATGCTGTAAGGGAAAGTGCAGTGTGCTAGTTATAATGTGCTATTTATAATGAGATATGCCAGATACACCGAGCACTATCCATCCAGGACAGTGATAAATATGTGAATGAACGGTTACTACTTACTATCAAAGACTGGGGGGATATCACCAGGACCGCCAAATGTATGAGGATGTGCACCCCGACGCACGTTTCGGACCCAGAAGTTCCTTTGTCAGGGGGTCCGACGAAGGAACTTCTGGGTCCGAAACGCGCGTCGGGGTGCACATCCTCATACATTTGGCGGTCCTGGTGATATCCCCCCAGTCTTTGATAGTAAGTAGTAACCGTTCATTCACATATTTATCACTGTCCTGGATGGATAGTGCTCGGTGTATCTGGCATATCTCATTATAACTAGCACATTATAACTAGCACACTGCACTTTCCCTTACAGCATGGGCCTTATGTGAGCCTTCACACCTTATTGTTTACCAGCACATTGCACCTTCTTATAGGGTCTTCCCACATATGTTTACACTTAGCACTTTGTAGCCAGTTAGACCAGATATGGATATACTTTTTTAATAATTTTTCTTTTAATATATATATTTTTTACAGATATTGCTTACTTTTTTAATTACTGGGTATCCAGATTATATATTTTTACTGTTATTTTTTGACCTGCCCATTTGATTCATATATTGAGGTTTTTATGTGCCCATAAATTAATACGAGTACACATGTATTATATACATATATACATATATATGTATATATGATTGTATAGATTTATGTAATATTTTAATTTCTATGTTTTGTCTTGCTATTGCACAATAATAAAATAATATATTTTAATATTCCCGGTTATCTTTTGTATCCTTTGGTCTGATCCATATTTGGTATATGCTTTCTCTGTTCATGTAGTGGCTTCACTACAATTTTTTGACACAGGTGGTACTGGGTATAGCAGTGATACTATACATAGGGTATACATACTATTTAGTGGTAATAATCTGTATATATATATATATATACCTGGTAAATACTCCTGTGTTTCTTTTATATCCTTTGGTGCCATCAGACGTAACATCGCTCCCCCTGGTGGAAGAACGACATTACTGCAACGACCAGGACTCTGGGGCGCTGCACCTTATCTTCCAAAAACCATTTGGGCTTGAGACTGCCACTCTCAACTATACCCGCCCCCTCACACTAATGGACCCATCACTTGCCGTAAATAAGTAATTTTTTACCTGGTCTAAATGCAGCCAAAGATGAAACGGTGTATCTTTTATTCTCAACCAAAGATGGGCTGACTCTGTACTGACGCACAATGAAGTCAGTGATAGTCATCTTGATACAGCTACAAGGAGTGCCAATCCATGTCTCAATCATTCAAGTCTGTTCAACAATCAAGTTCAAGAGGAAATCAGCAAGATACCAAAACAAGACTCTCATTATCTTGGGAGAGTTTATTGCCAAAGTGGACCATTGTTGGAAACTTTGGACTTGGTGAACGAAACGAGCTGGAAGAACATTCTTTAACACCTTGTTCCAAAATCACAAACGGAGACTCTACACATCAACATCACTGAATAAGGCCTATAAATCAGATTGACTACATATCTACATATGTGTTCTGTTTGATGAATCCTGTCATAAATCACACTCTGTGAGTATCTCCAGGCTCTTTATTCACATCATGTCTCAACCTCCATTACATGAATTCCGAGTACAACAACATCCAACAAGTTCCAAACAAAGAATATAGAACACACATAAAAGTAGTGAGACCCCTAGAGGCCACATGAACATATAACATATTGCTACATCCTTTCTCTTTTAACTAGATGCTTTTAATAATATGACAATTTAAAAGTTGATGTCAAATGCACAACTATCAATAAAGCATTTTCAATGTCTTCTTCTGTGTAGTTATTCAGTGTAAAACACCATCTCTGTATTCTGTCTGCTCTCTTACGTGCTGCCGCCATTATTTTCAAATGGTCGCTGGAGTGCGCATGCGCTACGCATGCGCAGTCACTGTGGTACACAAGTGGTACACAGGTGCCGGGTAATACTAACCGGCACCTCCCACTTGTGTACCGCTACGTCACTAACTCCTCCCCTCTCTCTCAGCTTACAGAAGGCGCTATAGAGGAAGACGCCGTCAAGCCGGAAGAGGAAGGCGCCGCTATGTGCGTGCCACCAGGCGCATGCGCAGAAGAAGATTCAGGCCAAAGAACATTATATTTGGAAAAACCACAAGTAAGAACCCTTGTGGCTGAACCAACTAAAATATTCAACACTCCGGTGGTGGGAGCCTTTGAGACACAGAGGGTCGTTGGATCACCCCAAGTGATATCGGACCCTCGCCCGCTTCGCTGGGCTTCGGGCACGGCTGCTCGCTCCGCTCCGCTTTGCTCGCCGCACTTTACTAATAATATTATCGTAGCGGTACACAAGTGGGAGGTGCCGGTTAGTATTACCCGGCACCTGTGTACCACTTGTGTACCACAGTGACTGCGCATGCGTAGCGCATGCGCACTCCAGCGACCATTTGAAAATAATGGCGGCAGCACGTAAGAGAGCAGACAGAATACAGAGATGGTGTTTTACACTGAATAACTACACAGAAGAAGACATTGAAAATGCTTTATTGATAGTTGTGCATTTGACATCAACTTTTAAATTGTCATATTATTAAAAGCATCAATTAATTCAGCCATATCAGCAGTTTCACTCATTTCTTGATCTGATTCCATATCCTCTGTCCACGTGTCCGAACTAATATTATTAGTAAAGTGCGGCGAGCGAAGCGGAGCGGAGCGAGCAGCCGTGCCCGAAGCCCAGCGAAGCGGGCGAGGGTCCGATATCACTTGGGGTGATCCAACGACCCTCTGTGTCTCAAAGGCTCCCACCACCGGAGTGTTGAATATTTTAGTTGGTTCAGCCACAAGGGTTCTTACTTGTGGTTTTTCCAAATATAATGTTCTTTGGCCTGAATCTTCTTCTGCGCATGCACCTGGTGGCACGCACATAGCGGTGCCTTCCTCTTCCGGCTTGACGGCGTCTTCCTCTATAGCGCCTTCTGTAAGCTGAGAGAGAGGGGAGGAGTTAGTGACGTAGTGGTACACAAGTGGGAGGTGCCGGTTAGTATTACCCGGCACCTGTGTACCACTTGTGTACCACAGTGACTGCGCATGCGTAGCGCATGCGCACTCCAGCGACCATTTGAAAATAATGGCGGCAGCACGTAAGAGAGCAGACAGAATACAGAGATGGTGTTTTACACTGAATAACTACACAGAAGAAGACATTGAAAATGCTTTATTGATAGTTGTGCATTTGACATCAACTTTTAAATTGTCATATTATTAAAAGCATCAAACTAATGTATACTATGACAAAGTTAGAAATTAACCTAGTACGTCCAGTTAGATATAATCTTTGAGGTGCGCCGGCTTTTTGCTAATTCTGCCAGCTCTGGTAATATAAGATGTGTCACTTTCTACATCTGGTACATCTGGTAGTTCTTCTGATATTGTCTGTCTCTGGCCAGAGTCCTCACCCTGATGGTCAGCTGTCACTGTTGGTGCCTGACTTGTACTTGCTGCCTCGTTGTCTTGGGTGTCTGGATACTGTTCAAAAGGCCATGAATCATCTCTTTCTTGCGTTTTCCTCAAATATCTTCGATTCCTCCTTAGTCTTCTTCCGTCGTCTGTTAGAATTTCGTAAGACCGCGGTCCCAGTTTCTGGACAACCTTTGCCTTTTGCCAGTGTTTGTCAAATGTGGTGCTTGGCTGCAGCCGAATGTTGTCATTTCTCTGGAGCTCCGGCAGATCCTTTGCAGATTTATTGTAATAGAAAGCTTGCCTAGCTTGATTCTTCTGTAATTTAGCTTCGATGTTTCCCAGCAGCTTTGGCTCTAACAGAGGACACGCAGTTAATACTAGTGTCTTTGTACGCCTACTCATGAGCCTCTGTGCCGGACTGCTGTCTAGGCCTTGGGTGGGTGTGTTTCTAAGATCCAGTATAGACAGATATACATCAGCACCCGCCTGGTTTGCCTTCTGCATGAGTCTTTTGGCCGTTTTTACTGCTGACTCTGCTTTCCCATTACTCTGAGGATATCTTGGAGAAGACGTCTGGTGTTCAAATTCCCATTTCTTACTGAAAGTTTTGAATTCTTCCGACGTAAACTGTGCCGCATTGTCAGAGAAAACGATATCTGGAATGCCATATCTGGCAAAATGGGCCTTGAGTTTTTTAATCACTGTTCTCACCCTTGTGTCCTGCACCAAATCAACCACCCAGAAGTTAGAGAAATAGTCCACTGTAATCAGGTATTCTTTGTCATTCCATGTGAACAAGTCTGTTCCTATTTTTGACCAAGGCCTATGTGGAATTTCATGAGGTTGCAATGTCTCCTTTGGTTGCTTATCATTGCAGGATGCACATATTTCACATTGTGCTATGTAATTTTTTATGTGGTCATTCATTCCTGGCCAATAAACTGATTCTCGTGCACGACGTAGGCATCCTTCCATGCCTAAGTGAGAAGAGTGCAATGTCTTCAATATGCCTCTTCTGAGAACTTCAGGTATAACAGCCCTGTCTCCTTTAAAGATGATTCCTTGCTGCAGAGGCGTAGCTAGAGCTTTTGCCGCCCGGGGCTGTTCCCGAGTTTGGCGCTTCCCCCCCCCCGGCTCAATACACACAAAGGTTACCAAAAACGGTTTTCCTGTTTTGTAGAACTTGTGTCACCCCCACATGCCACACCTGTGACTTAATACCACCACACCATGACCAGGCCACATAGTGACCGAATAATACTACATACAAGGGACAAATACCACAACACCATTTCCAGACCACATATTACCACCACATAGTGACTGAATACTACAATACTGATCAGTAATAAAAAAAACCCCACAATACTATCACCATAAGTGCCAGTATTCACAGGAGATCTGTACTTAGTATGCAGTGTCTGTGTAGAGGTAATACAGAGATCACTGGTGACATTATACACAGGACCTCTATATAGTATACAGTGTATAGTGTCAGTGTATAGGTAACACTGACTCACCAGTGACGTCTCTAGGTGAAGTCCTTCATCTTTCAGCCAGCACAGACCGCCATCATTCCTTCCAGCCAGGACTCGTTTCTGCAGGAAATAACACAGTTATCTCGAGCTCCGCTTGCAGAACACATTACTTAATTTTTCACAACTTCTACATTACATCACATGAAGAAAAAAAGGTGATATAGTGTCACTCTACACAGTAACAGGACCGCCCCCCCATTTAAAACAGTATACTCAAAAAATAAAATAAATACATCACTGCAGTAATAATATCCCTTAATTAGCCCCTATGGTAATAATATTCCCCACCCTGGCCCCGTTTCTCATTCCTGGCTCCAGCCATATGTTCTCGCATCCTGCCCTCATGAGTATCCATTCTACCCCATATGATCTCCACATCCTGCCCCACCAGCCTCCATCGTATCCGTCCTGCCCCGTGTCTCCAATCATGCCCCGTATCTACATTCTGCCCATGCCTCAAGTCCTGCCCCCAGTGTGTCCAGCATATTACCCCCAGTGTGTCCAGCAATCTGCCCCAGTGTCCAGCATTGCCCCAGTGTGTCCAGAAGTCTGCCCCAGGGTCTCCAGCATTGCCTCAATGTGTCCAGAAATCTGCCCCAGGGTTTCCAGTATTGCCCCAGTGTGTCCAGCAATCTGCCCCATGGTCTCCTGTATTGCCCCAGTGTGTCCAGCATTCTGCCCCATGGTCTCCAGTATTGCCCCGGTGTATCCAGCAATCTGCCCCATGGTCTCCTGTATTGCCCCAGTGTGTCCAGCATTCTGCCCCATGGTCTCCAGTATTGCCCCGGTGTGTCCAGCAATCTGCCCCATGGTCTCCAGTATTGCCCCAGTATGTCCAGAAGTCTGCCCAGGGTCTCCAGCATTGCCTCAATGTGTCCTGAAATCTGCCCCATGGTCTCCAGTATTCAGTGTGTCCAGCAATCTGCCCCATAGTCTCCTGTATTGCCCCAGTGTGTCCAGCATTCTGCCCCATGGTCTCCAGTATTTCCCCAGTGTGTCCAGCATTCTGCCCCATGGTCTCCAGTATTGCCCCAGTGTGTCCAGCAATCTGCCCCATGGTCTCCTGTATTGCCCCAGTGTGTCCAGCATTCTGCCACATGGTCTCCTGTATTGCCCCAGTGTGTCCAGCATTCTGCCCCATGGTCTCCAGTATTGCCCCAGTGTGTCCAGCAATCTGCCCCATGGTCTCCTGTATTGCCCCAGTGTGTCCAGCATTCTGCCACATGGTCTCCTGTATTGCCCCAGTGTGTCCAGCAATCTGCCCCATGGTCTCCAGTATTGCCCCAGTGTGTCCAGCAATCTGCCCCATAGTCTCCTGTATTGCCCCAGTGTGTCCAGCAATCTGCCCCATGGTATCATGTATTGCCCCAGTGTGTCCAGCAATCTGCCCCATGGTCTCCTGTATTGCCCCAGTGTGTCCAGCAATCTGCCCCATAGTCTCCTGTACTGCCCCAGTGTGTCCAGCATTCTGCCCCATGGTCTCCAGTACTGCCCCAGTGTGTCCAGCAATCTGCCCCATGGTCTCCAGTATTGCCCCAGTGTGTCCAGCATTGCCCCAGCCCCAGACAGTCAGACATAAAGAAAAAAAAAAAAAGTAAAATCCTCACCTCTCCCGTTCCTAGCGTAGGTCCGGTGCAGTCAGCGTCTCTCCGGCTCTGCGACGCTCAGGACAGAGAGGCAGAGCGGCGCGCACAGTAGTGACGTCATCGCGCCCTCTGCTCTGAGACGTCGCAGAGTCAGAGGACGCTGTAACTGCCGGCGCCGCAGGAACCAGGAGAGGTGAGTATAGAGCGGGGGTCGGGGGCCCAGGGGCGGGGGGAGCTGGCCCTGGTCGTGGCGGCGGACGGCGCCACCCGAAGATTTAAAGGGGCGTCTTTTTTTTTTTTTTTCTTCTGCAGCGCCGGCCGCCCCCCGCATTGTGCCGCCCGGGGCGGACCGCCCCCCCCGCACCCCCCTTCCTACGCCACTGCCTTGCTGCACTGACAATTCATCTCTTATGTGGAAGAATGGTGAGACTTCCCTCGGAGCATGCTGCTTGTATTTTGGCCAGCCCTGCAAGATGACAGTCTTTAAACTCTGGAGACTTTTATCCTTCTCTGTAAAAGTCTGGATTTGCTTGACCTTTTCTTTTGACACTGCAAGGTAGTTACACATATTGATGGTTTCAATGTCTTCCTCCTCATCATTTGTGATAGGAAGGTAAGCTCTGCTTAGCGTATCTGCAATCAGTAAGTCTCTTCCTGGACAGTACCCGATGTCAACATCATATTTCTGAAGTCGCAACAGCATGCGCTGTAGTCTCTTTGGGGCAATTAGTAATGGTTTCTTTGTAATGCTCTCCAGTGGTTTGTGATCCGACTGCACTGTTACCCGTCGACCGTAGGTGTACTGGTGAAACTTCTCCATCCCAAATACCACAGCCAGTAGTTCCTTCTCAATCTGCGCATATCCCTGCTCTGTTGTTGTAAGGGCTCTGCTTGCAAATGTAATTGGCTGTTTGTTCTGCATTAATGTGGCTCCAAGGCCTTTTTCCGAAGCATCACATTGTACCACCACTTCTCGATCTGGATCGAAATACTTTAGGGTTGCTGTTTCTGCAATGGCATTCTTTACTGCTCGGAAAGCAGTCTCCTGGCTTTCTGTCCATTCCCAGCGCACATCTTTGTGGGTTAGCTGTCTCAGTGGCTCACACATGTCTGACAGATGTCTGCAAAATTTTGAGAGATAATTCACCATGCCCAAAAATCGTTGTACTCCAGAAACATCAGTAGGGGTAGGCAAATCTTGTATTGCTCTCACCTTTTCAGGATCCACTTTGACCCCAGTTGAAGTCAGTCGATGACCAATATAGGCCACTTCTGTCATTTTCAATTTGAATTTGTCCAAATTCAGCTTTATGTTTTTTTCTCTGCATCTGTCCAAAAATTGTATCATCTTCTGATCGTGATCCTTGATTGCAGATTACATATTTTCACCTTCTCCCACTACTAGGATATCATCCGCTATTATCTTCACTCCAGTAAGTCCTTCCAAAGCCTGCATCAATTTCTGCTGGAATATCTCTGGAGCAGGTTTTAGTCCCATGGGCATTTTCAGCCATTTAAAGCGTCCAAATGGTGAAGAAAATGTTGTCAATAAACTTGAATCTTCAGTCAGGGCCACATGCCAGAATCCATTTTTTACATCACATACAGAAAATATTTTAGCCTTTGATAAATCTGGTAGAACATCATCTAATGTTGGCATTGGGTAATGATTTCGTTTCAGCGCCTTGTTGAGTGGCTTAGGATCAATACATATTCTTAACTTGCCCAATGGTTTTTGCACTATGAACAAACTGCTGATCCAATCTGTGCTCTTATGGACTGGTGCTATCATGCCTCTTCTCTGTAGATCTTGCAGTTCTACTTTCAGCGGTTGCATTAACGCTACAGGCACTCTTCTTGTAGGTAATCTGGTGGGCTGCACTGTGTTGTCAATTTCTAGCCTATATTTACCTTCAAAGCATACATCACCTTCAAATACATCAGCATACTCTGCTTTTATTTTCTGCATGTCCAAGTTGTGCTCTGCATTTAGTTTTGGATTTTGTATATCCTGGGCAACTTCAACAGACATAATGTTCTGAGACTGTACTTTTATTAAGTCCATTGCCTGAACTGCTTTTACTCCCAGTAATGGTACATGGTTACCACCCCGTAACACGGTAAATTCAACTCTATAACTCTTTCTGTTACATGGGTTTCGTATTTTTAGCTTACATGTCCCCATTGGTTTCAGAACACTTTTGTGGTACATCACCAGTACCTTGTCAGTTGGCTCAATAGAAACTTATTTGTTTAGCAGATCAAATGAAATTACATTGCAGCTTGCTCCACAATCCAGCTGAAATCTAATGGGCTTCTCATCCAACAAGAATGTTGCATAAAGCTGCTTGGCATCCTTCACTACTGACTGCCCGACTACATTGACTTTCTCTGTTGTAGACTGCATTTGTAGCCATGTAATGTCCTCTGCACTGTCAGTGTCTGGTGTCACAGTGTGGAGCTGTCTGTACTGTTTGCCTCTTCCTTGCCTGCAGACAGCAGAGGAATGATTCTTCTTGCCACATGACCTGCAGGTTTCCCCATATGCTGGACACTTGGTTTTGTCTCTCTCATGTCTTTTCCCACAATACTTGCAGTGGACAGTGTTTATAGGGTAGTCTGGTCCTGTCTTTCCTTTCATAGATACTGCATGTACCTTGTCATCATCATTCTCACTGGTGCCTGCCATCATCTTCAGGCTGTGCTTTGTGAGCTCAGCAGCCCTGCAGATTTGCATACATTTCTCTAAAGTCATGCCTTCATCTCTTAGTAATCTTTCTTTGAGATGACTGTCCTTTATGCCACACACCATTCTGTCCTTGATTAGACTGTCCCTGATCTCTCCAAAGCCACATGTTTCTGCAAGTCTCCTCAGCTCTGTCAGATATCTGTCCACATTTTCACCATCCTCCTGATGTCTTGTGAAAAACTTATATCTTTCCACTGTCTCATTCTTCTTTGGGTCACAGTGTTTATCAAATGCCTGCACAATGTCTGCTAGGAGGAGGTTGTCTGTGTCTGGGAGCAAGGTGTGGGCTAATTCTCTGCCATTTTCCCCAATTAGGTAATAAAACAGCTTTACTTTCCGTTTGTCATCAGTGGGGCCCACAGTCAGATCCACATACAGTGTAAACTCTTCCTTCCAATGTCTCCAAGTCTGGGACAGATTACATGAAGTGACATCCAGTCTCTGAGGGGGCTTCAGACCAGTCTCCATTTTTCTGTACTGTCAGGGAATCTGTACTTACAGTTGCAGTGATCTGTGCAGTTCCAGCCTCATATAAGCTCTAAGGTTCTGTGCCCGGCTGCCACCATGTTCTGTTTGATGAATCCTGTCATAAATCACACTCTGTGAGTATCTCCAGGCTCTTTATTCACATCATGTCTCAACCTCCATTACATGAATTCCGAGTACAACAACATCCAACAAGTTCCAAAAAAAGAATATAGAACACACATAAAAGTAGTGAGACCCCTAGAGGCCACATGAACATATAACATATTGCTACAATATGTGTTTGCTAAATTTGGAGGTTGTCAATTATTATTGTGAAAACAAGGTCAAGAGCTGGAGCTGATCATGAACTTTTGACATCAAACATTAGAGTCAAGCTGCCCAAATGGACTAGACAACAGACGATTTACAACTTCAATTTCAACACACCTGAAATTTTTTTGGAACGGTTTACACAACCGATTTACATCACTGCTCATGAATAAAACAAAGCCTGAGACATTATGGACACATATAAAGACTATTATTACTGAAGAGGCCAGTATGACAATAAACAAGGGGGAGAAGAGACCACAACAGCAACAGAAGATGCTTTAGAGATAATCAAAGGAAGACAAATGCAAAAGGCAAAAGGTAATAAGCTGGACACAGACAACATCAGTAAAAGACTAAAGAGAGCCATTCGAGCAAACAAAGAACATTTTTACTAAAAGATGTGTGCAGAGATAGAAAGAGGACATCTGAGGGGCAAGACCAGGAAGGCATATCTAAAGATCAAGGAGATACAACAAAAGTTTCAACCAAGAGTGAGCATGTTGAAAGATGCCAACAGGAACAAACTAACTCACTGGTCCCTCCATGCCTCACTGTCATCTGTCTTCTCTGCATCTTTCGATCACCACCGCTCATGCTGAAATTCCCAGACCTCTCACAGTAAGATGGGATTTCACTCTCTGATGAGGTAGGTCTCAGTGCACTTCATGACCTTGCATGTGCCTGCACTGAACCCTCCCAGGCTTCATCAGTGCTGGAAATCCCAGCCTAGCACAAGAGGTCTGGGGATTTCAGATCGAGTGGCTGTGAGCATAATTTTAAGGGAGTACCGGACTGATGACAGTGAAGAGTGGAGTTACCAAAGAGGTGGGCGGTAAGATGGGTATAAGCATTTAACATCTATTTTTTACATCTTACTTTTATTGTGCTATGAGGTCAGTACAGATCTCAGAGCATAATAAGGGATATTAATTTCTCAGGAAATTTGCATGAACAGGTGAATTTGAATTTTGCCTGATCCACTCATCTCTAGTCCTGATAATTATACCGATAGGGGCTGCAAAGGTCACAATTATATCTGGACCCTGGTCCTCAAAGTCCTCTCTTCCACATAAGAGGAAATCTGTATTCCTGTATTATAAATGGCAAGTGCCAAGTCCTATTACAGTTTTGGTGTTGGTGCAGTCAGGTTATGCCTCTCACGTACTTTTGTTTTACTGGACAGATTTGCCTTTGAGTCCTCTAAGCTTCTGAAGAAGCAAACATATCTCCCGTAAGCAGAAATACTTTAAATAATTGCATACGTCAATCCATTTTTAGAAATGTACAGTACCTTTTTGTATCACTCAGTGCCATATTTCAAATCTTCTTCTTGTCCCCTTCCCTCCAGCTCTAAATGTTTCCATATATTTCTTTATCATATCATTCTGAGACTGATAGAGGACTCTCAATGCATTTGTCAGCTTTCCTACATAAATCTAGATTTTTATCCGCCGAGCACACTTTGTGAGTCGCAGTGATAGACGACTAAAAACAAAGAATGTATATTTAATGAGTATTTACGGCTGTGTCGTTCTAATGGATACAATTACTTGCTGTGCCTTTCCCCTCCGATCCTTCCTGTGTTAGAGATATATTCGGAGGAGGTTAAATCCTTCAGCGCTCCAGAGGCTGCCTTTGCTTCAGGCCTTGATATTGCTAAAAGGACAACGCATGCAATATTTACCGTCTGCAGAAAGCTTTTCTCCGATTTATTTTTAATGCCGTTTATTTTGGTTTTGTTATGTTGGGTGATGTACGGTCAGAGTCAAAAGTGACTCCTTATTTTAAAGTTTAGTGAGGCACTTAGGATGAATTTAGCACTGGGGCTATTGAATGTTCTTTTATTAAATGCTACACAGTGTATAAATTAAGCAAAAGAGATGAAAAAAAAAGCATAGATGAAGTAGATACTGTTTACCTGCAGATGCCGAACCATGAGAGGCAAGTAATTTGTGCCCTGTAGTACTTCCTTGCACCAATCCAATATAGGACCCATTATCCCCCAATGTATTGATATCATTTTTTTCAACTTTTTGCAAAAGTTTAAAAAGTTATACACTGTTATATTTTTTTGATTTTTGAGTTTTATTACTCTTTTTTCTATAAAAAAAAGTATTCCCACAATCCTATTCCTACACCTAAGCCTAACCTTTACCCTAAGCTTAACCCTAGTTTAAAGCCCAGCCTGAACGCTCACCCGATCTAAAGCCTTAACAATAACCCTATTTAGGGCAGGTTCAGACAAGCATATTTTCCGTCCAAGCGCAATTCAACAAAACATCAGATCGCACTCAGACCAATGTTATTCTATGGGGTCGTGTACATTCAATTTTTTTCTTGGACCAAGTCAACATCGGTGGCTTTTCCCAGCCTATTAATATCAGCCTGCAGCTGTTTGCTTAGCCTTTGCTGGTTATTTAAAATGGGGGGACCCCAAGTCATTTTTGGGGGGTCAACCCTTTTTAACCCCTTATTCCCATATGACGTACTATTCCGTCGAGGTGACCTGGGACTTAACTCCCAGTGATGGGGTAGTACGTCATATGCGATCGGCCGCACTCACGGGGGGAGCGCGGGTGATCGCGGCCGGGTGTCAGCTGACTATCGCAGCGGACTTCCGGCACTATGTGCCAGGAGCCGTCACGGACCGCTCCTCGCACATTAACCGCGGCACAATGCGATCAAAAATGATCGCAGTGTTCCGGCGGTATAGGGAAGCATCGCGCAGGGAGGCTCCCTGCATCCTTCCCTGAGACCCTTGGATCCAAAATGGCCCCAGGGGCTGCTTCCGTGTCCTGCAGGTGGCTTGCAAGCGTCCCTGCAGTGCCTGTCAGATCGCTGATCTGACACAGTGCTCTGCAAAGTGTCAAATCAGCGATCTGACCATATAACATGATGCCCCCCCCCTCCCCCCCGGGGCAATGTTATAAGGTAAAAAAAAAATATTCACACATGTAAAAAAAAAAAATTCCTAAATAAAGAAATATATATATATATATATATATATTGTTCCCATAAATACATTTCTTTATCTAAAAAAAAACAATAAAAGTACACATATTTAGTATCGCCACGTTTGCAACGACATGACCTATAAAACTGTCCCACGCGTTAACCTCATCAGTGATCACCATAAAAAAAAAGAGGCAAAAAACAACGCTTTATTATCATATTCCAAAAAGTGGAATAACACGCGATCAAAAAGACAGATATAAATAACCATGGTACCGCTGAAAATATCATCTTGTCCCGCAAAAAACAAGCTGCCATACAGCATCATCAGCGAAAAAATAAAAAAGTTATAGTCCTCAAAATAAAGCGATGCAAAAATAGTTATTTTTGCTATTAAATAGCTTTTATCGTATAAAAGCGCCAAAACAGAAAAAAATTATATAAATGAGTTATCGCTGTAATTGTACTGACCCGAAGAAAAAAACTGCTTTATCCATTTTACCAAACGTGGAACGGTATAAACGTACCCCCAAAAAGAAATTCATGAATAGCTGGTTTTTGGTAATTTTGCCTCACAAAAATCGGAATAAAAAGCGATCAAAAAAGTCACATGCCTGAAAATGGTACCAATAAAAACGTCAACTCGTCCCGCAAAAAAACAAGTCCTCACATGACTCTGTGGACCAAAATATTGCAAAATTATAGCTCTCTAAATGTGGAGATGCAAAAACTATTTTTTACAATAAAAAGCGTCTTTTAGTGTGTGACGGCTGCCAATCATAAAAATCCGGTAAAAAACCTGCTATAAAGGTAAATCAAACCCCCCTCCATGACCCCTATAGTTAGGGAAAAATAAGGTTTTATTTTCATTTTCCCATTTGGGTTAGGGTTGGGGCTAGGGTTAGAGTTAGGGTTATGGCTAGGGTTGGGGATAGGGTTGGGGCTAGTGTTAGGGTTAGAGTTTGGGCTAGGGTTAGGGTTAGGGTTGGGGCTAGAGCTGGGGTTTAGGACTACAGTTAGGGTTGGGGCTAAAGTTAGGGTAAGGGTGGGGTTAAAGTTAGGGGTAGGGTTGGGGCTAAAGTTAGGGTTAGGATTACATTAATGGTTGGGATTAGGGTGTCAGGGTTAGGGGTGTGGTTAGGGTTATGGTTGGGATTAGGGTTAGGGGTGTGTTGGAGTTGGGATTAGGGTTAGGGGTCTGTTGGGGTTAGGGGTGTGTTGGGGCTAGGGGTGTGGTTGGCATTAGGGTTAGGGGCATGTTCGGGTTAGGGGTGTGGTTAGGGTTATGGGTAGAGTTGGGATTAGGGTTAGGGGTGTGTTTGGGTTAGGGTTTCAGTTAGAATTGGGGGCTTCCACTATTTAGGCACATCAAGGGCTCTCCAAACGCGACATGGCGTCCGATCTCAATTCCAGCCAATTCTGCATTGAAAAAGTAAAACAGTGCTCCTTCTCTTCTGAGCTCTCCCGTGTGCCCAAACAGGGGTTTACCCTAACATACGGGGTATCAGCGTACTCAGGACAAATTGGACAACAACTTTTGGGGTCCAAATTCTCCTGTTACCCTTGGGAAAATACAAAACTGGGGCAAAAAAATAATTTTTGTGGATAAAAAATTATTTTTTATTTTCATGGCTCTGCGTTATAAACTGTAGTGAAACACTTGGGGGTTCAGAGTTCTCACAAAACATCTAGATAAGTTCCTTGGGGGTCTAGTTTCCAATATGGGGTCACTTGTTGGGGGTTTCTACTGTTTAGGTACATTAGGGGCTTTGCAAACGCAATGTGACGCCTGCCGACCATTCCATCTAAGTCTGCATTCCAAACGGCGCTCCTTCCCTTCCGAGCTCTGCCATGCACCCAAACGGTGGTTTCCCCCACATATGGGGTATCAGCGCACTTAGGGCAAATTGGACAACAACTTTTGATGTCCAATTTCTCCTTTTGCCCTTGGGAAAATACAAAACTGGGAGCTAAAAAATAATTTTTGTGAAAAAAAAGGCTCTGTGTTATAAACTGTAGTGAAACACTTGGGGATTCAAAGCTCTCACAACACATCTAGATGAGTTCCTTAGGGGGTCTACTTTCCAAAATGGTGTCACTTGTGGGGGGTTTCAATGTTTAGGCACATCAGTGGCTCTCCAAATGCAACATGGCATCCCATCTCAATTCCTGTCAATTTTGCATTGAAAAGTCAAAGGGTGCTCCTTCCCTTCCGAGCTCTGTCATGTGCCCAAACAGTGGTTTACCCCGATATATGGGGTATCAGCGTACTCAGGACAAATTGCACAACAACTTTTGGGGTCCAATTTCTTCTCTTACCCTTGGGAAAAGAAAAAATTGGGGGCGAAAAGATCATTTTTGTGAAAAAATATGATTTTTTTATTTTTACGGCTCTGCATTATAAACTTCTGTGAAGCACTTGGTGGGTCAAAGTGTTCACCACACATCTAGATAAGTTCCCTAGGGGGTCTACTTTCCAAAATGGGGTCACTTGTGGGGGGTTTCAATGTTTAGGCACATCAGTGGCTCTCCAAATGCAACATGGCATCCCATCTCAATTCCTGTCAATTTTGCATTGAAAAGTCAAAGGGTGCTCCTTCCCTTCCGAGCTCTGTCATGTGCCCAAACAGTGGTTTACCCCGATATATGGGGTATCAGCGTACTCAGGACAAATTGCACAACAACTTTTGGGGTCCAATTTCTTCTCTTACCCTTGGGAAAAGAAAAAATTGGGGGCGAAAAGATCATTTTTGTGAAAAAATATGATTTTTTATTTTTACGGCTCTGCATTATAAACTTCTGTGAAGCACTTGGTGGGTCAAAGTGCTCACCACACATCTAGATAAGTTCCTTAGGGGGTCTACTTTCCAAAATGGTGTCACTTGTGGGGGGTTTCAATGTTTAGGCACATCAGGGACTCTCCAAACGCAACATGGCGTCCTCTCTCAATTTTGCATTGAAAAGTCAAACGGCGCTTCTTCCCTTCCGAGTCCATTTTCTCCTGTTACCCTTGGTAAAATAAAACAAATTTTAGCTGAATAATTTTTTTGTGAAAAAAAGTTAAATGTTCGTGTGTTTTTTTAAACATTCCAAAAATTCCTGTGAAACACCTGAAGGGTTAATAAACTTCTTGAATGTGGTTTTGAGAACCTTGAGGGGTGCAGTTTTTAGAATGGTGTCACACTTCATTATTTTCTATCATATAGACCCCTCAAAATGACTTCAAATGTGATGTGGTCCCTAAAAAAAAATGGTGTTGTAAAAATGAGAAATTGCTGGTCAACTTTTAACCCTTATAACTCCCCAACAAAAAAAAAAATTTGGTTCCAAAATTGTGCTGATGTAAAGTAGACATGTGGGAAATGTTACTTATTAAGTATTTTGTGTCACATATCTCTGTGATTTAAGGGCATAAAAATTCAAATTTGAAAAATTGCAAAATTTTAAAATTTTTTGCCAAATTTCAGTTTTTTTCACAAACAAACGCAGGTATTAACAAAATTTTTTTTACAACTTTCATGAAGTACAATATGTTACAAGAAAACAGTGTCAGAATCATCAGGATCCGTTGAGGCGTTCCAGAGTTATAACCTCATAAATGGACAGTGGTCAGAATTGTAAAAATTGGCCCGGTCATTAACGTGCAACACACCCTTGGGGGTTAAGAGGTTAATAACCAGTAAAGATTAAGCAGACAGCTGTGAGCTGATATTAATAGGCTGGAAAGTTCCATGGTTATTAGCACTTTCTCATACTAAAATGACCAGCTGTCTGGTTTACCTCACCTGGTTAGTAAATATACAGGCGACCCCATGCCTTTTTTAAATTTATTTATTTAATTATTAGCTAAATACAAGTACAGAAAGCTACACATACAAAGCGCTGATTAAATACCTCACTGACATCTCTCTATCTGTCTATATATCTATTCCATCTACTCCATCTACTCTATTCTGACAGTTCGGGCTGTGAATTTACTGCACTCTGCAGATGAAATGATGTGTTTCCTTTTAGATTTGTGCGTAAAAATCAAATGGCCCACCCATGGTCCGTGTGCCACGCAATTTTTTTCTCGCATCCATTGAGTTGCAATGCTGAGTGCAATCCAATTCTCTCAATCACAGCATGCTGTGATTTTTTTTTCTGAGTTCAATCTGAGCTAAGAAAAAACTTGCAGTTGAACACCGGAACAGGGTCGCCATCAGGGCATTACTGCCCTTACTGGTCTAAGGTGCCCAAGGAGCAGAAGCAAAGAGAAGAGCCGGACCAGTCCAGCCCCCCCTCTTTTGCTTCTGCTTACCAGGCCCTAGGGTATAATAGTGTAGTGTGCACCGGTGAGCCACCATTGGCAGCGCACATCTCGGCGCAGGGTGATTTCCTGGAGCTCCAGGTGAAAATTTAAAATTAATGCAGCTCCAGGGGATCTCCCTCTGCCTTTTCTGTGATGTGCTGGTGACGGCTCCTACGCGATTACATCATTGCGAAGATGCCAGCATGTACACACACACCAGGATACCAGAAGTGGAGCTGCAGGGGATCGTATGAGTAGTACGTATCTTGTATGTGGAATTATTCGGTCACTATGCGGTGGTAATATGTGGTCTGGTCATGGTGAAGCAATATTTGGTCACTATGTGGTGGTAATATGTTGTCTTGTCATGGTGTGGTGGTATTTGTTCCTTGTATGTGGTATTATTTGGTCACTATGTGGTGGTAATATGTGGCCCAGCCATGGTGTGACTGTATTTGTCCCTTGTAAGTGGTATTATTGGATATTTGAAAAAATTAATGTGACACATTTCCTTAAAGAAAATAAATAAAAAATATACCTAAAAGTGTATTGGATACTTTATGACATTTTTAAAAGGTTACAGTAGAGAAGGGCCGGGCCAAAAGAGTCTACCTTATTGTGGTAGTGGCTTAAAAAATATTTTGGCCAAAACAAAAGCTGATGGCTATGTTTGCAATATGGTGTTTGATGGGAACTGGGAATTGGTAAGAACTTGGGGCAGATGTGGAGCTTTTCCAAGAGAAAGCGGTGAAACTGTGAAAAGTTCGAGGGGTGGAGGTGGAGCTGGGGTACAGCCTGGGTGAAGTCTCAAGGAGTAACTATCGGAGAGGGCACCAGTATGTATGTAGCTATGTTACTGGTAACAAGTAAATCTCTGCCCCATGATTTCTTCCTTATTTTACATACGCTACCTCCAATGGTTCTGCCATGTATTTCTATAAGCTTCTGTCTTTTGGTGATGTGGATGTCTTACTATAACATCCTTCCATTAGACAGATCAGATTATGTGTGACGTATAGCACAGATGTGGATTCTGTACAAGAAGTTTCATATTTTTATTGGTGCTGTCTTTTATGATTTATAATTATTTTACACTTGTGGGAGTTTTATCTAGAAATATCTGGAACTACAGTAAATGTACAGAGTTTATCACACATGACTAAACCTTGGCTGACGATAGGTATTCATATCACAATCTCCAGCAATATTATATATAAACTGTCAATGCGTTAGTTTTAATTTAGTCGGTCTGTCTCATTCATACTTGGAATGGCTAAAATCATGCTAAAAGGTTGAAACTTGAAAGTCCAATAATTAGAAAATATAATAATTCTGAAACTGTCCAATTATTGCTAATAATGTAGAGTCACATCACATTGATAAAAGGAGTGGTAAGACGCAGTTGTTCATTACAGTAATTAATAAAGGAACAGCAGAACACATAGCTATAGAAAAGAAAAGATAAAAAAATCAAATGAAATAATTTGACCGAAGCATTGTGCACCTGTTTACAAGTACTGGGCGAGCTGCATCAGTGTGCTGGATCCAATTTTCATTTATTTTCGGTGAAGGAGTTAGCTTTTGCCAAAAAACACAGACTTGTGAACAGCTGCAATAGACTATAAGGGCCACTATTGGTCCCATACGTTGGGTGGGCCTGGTACTGAGTGGCACTGCCCCTTCTCCTCACAGAGCCACAATTTCAATAGCATCTGCAACCTTAAGCTGCAGACACAGTTAAATTCAATGGTGGAGCAGCGAACTTTTGACTCCCTGTTCCACCATTCAGCCTGTGTGTCAGAGTCTCGGTGCATCAGGTGTGAAGTAGTCACTAGAACAGGTCTGCTGAATGGATCCTTAGTCCACAAGATCAATAGTCCAGAGCAGCACATAGTATTTTTTTTTTATTATTTTGTAACTCGGTCAATACTTATGAGGTGGGGGCCATCATACTGTATGGGAGGTGAGGGAGCATCATACTAAGTGCAATCATACTGTAAGGAGGGGTGCTGAGGGGTGAACGGTGGGGGCCATCATACTATGTGGGCAATCATATGTTTGAAGGGTGGTTTGGAGCAATTATATCATAAGTAAGCTGTGAGGATAATCATACTATGTGTGGGCTGTGGGGATAATCATACTGTGTTGAGGGCACTGTGGGGTCATCCAACTGTTCCTATGAGGGGTACTGTGGGAACATGTTGTGTGGGGGGATTCACTGTGGTGGTATCATGCTGTGTCAATGAGTGAATTTTTAGGGGCATCATGCTTTATGGAGGCCACGAAAGGGGTATCATAGTTGGTGAGAATACTAGGAGGCTTCAGTTAGTATGTAACTGTAAGGGGGTTGTGGGAGTTGTTATGAGCCTCTGTGCCCTTCCAGTGTACAAAACGTGTAATATATATATACTAGATGGCAGCCCGATTCTAAAGAATCGGGAGTCTAGAATCCATATATACTTTATTTATTCAAATGTAAGAATAATACAATTAATAAATAATAGTAAGAAAGAACAAAAAATAATAGGCAGTATATGGAGAAAACACCAAACAAAAGTTCAAAATTGGTGTGAAAATGTCACTGAACCACTTCACAACTAAATATATATAGTTTTGGTAAATGGTATTATCATTTTTTTGACGAAATTCGGCAGGAGCTTGAAGAGCAACGTCACTGGGCCCGCCTCCACGCAGTAGAAACTTGCTGTGAGGTAAAAATTCAAAAATCACACCAAAATGGCGGGCGGAGTGTGTCACAGTACGGCACGTTTCTGATTGGTCGCTCGCAGCAGGCGGCAACCAATCAGACACTGGACACTGTTGACGTCACTTATCTCCGGACATTAGCTCCGGACATTAGGTCCGGACATTAGCTCCGGACAGGAAGTTGGCACAAATTGCAGGAAGTAGTATTCTAGGCAATTATATATTAGATATATTGTTGCCCCGTACTGTTGTAAATGTATATTTTAATGTTGCTGAATGTACAAATAAGTATGCATTTAAGGTTCCTCTGGCTGTACACTTATTGGGCCACTAGATGGGGCATTTCAGTGCACCTAGGTTAACATTGTTCTGGGTCAGTGTAAATAGTTAAACATAGGAGGAGTTTACTGGGATAAGGCAGGAGAAGCTTCCTGGTTGGAGTCAGAGGGGCCTGGGTGCCCGTAAAGCGCAGTAGGGCTTATATGCCCAGGGGCTGATTAAATACCCCGCAACACTGGTGCTTAAGCTTAAGGCCCAGCCATCCAGCACCTTCATTACCAGCTTGGTCAGAAGCATGTCAGCGTCAGCAGCTACCGGGCGAAGGCTATATTTAACAGTGGACATGGCAGGAAAGACGGGCAGGTCGCTCGCCATATGGCAGATGATTGTGTGGGTTGATGCCCTTGGAGCTGGGGCAAAGCAGCTGTTGAGAGAACCCCCACATGAGGCAAGGAATCTGGACAGGGAGGTCACTGAAATGCCGTAAGAGACGGTAGGACCCAAGCTCGCGCCGTGTGCGGAGGGAAAGCTGAAGTGACGTATATTGTAAAACCTGATGTATCTGTTGTAATGGAACTGGATGAGCTGCAGACGAACGAGAGTAAACTGTTGTGTTTGAAGTTAAACTTGGACTGTCTCAGTTATTCACAAAGGGACCGGAGCAGTCTGTCTGGAGCTGAACCGAAGATGGGCCTGTGCAGAGCATGGAACAGCAGGTGAGCTGTTAAAGGGACATGATGTTTATGTAGAGGGAGGCCAGGGCCTGAAAAGCCCGAGTAACTCAGCCAGGACTACAGCCCTGGCCGGCCTTTACATAACTACTGTTAATAGTTAGCAGAGCACACTAATGTTAACAGGGTAAATAAGAGGGTACATATATAAAGTAAAAAAAATCTTATATATAATTGCCTAGAATACTACTTCCTGCAATTTGTGCCAACTTCCTTGGCTTTGTCCGGAGCTAATGTCCGGAGCTAATGTCCGGAGCTAATGTCCGGAGCTAATGTCCGGAGCTAATGTCCGGAGATAAGTGACGTCAACAGTGTCCAGTGTCTGATTGGTTGCCGCCTGCTGCGAGCGACCAATCAGAAACGTGCCGTACTGTGACACACTCCGCCCGCCATTTTGGTGTGATTTTTGAATTTTTACCTCACAGCAAGTTTCTACTGCGTGGAGGCGGGCCCAGTGACGTTGCTCTTCAAGCTCCTGCCGAATTTCGTCAAAAAAATGATAATACCATTTACCAAAACTATATATATTTAGTTGTGAAGTGGTTCAGTGACATTTTCACACCAATTTTGAACTTTTGTTTGGTGTTTTCTCCATATACTGCCTATTATTCACTGACTGTTATACTGAGAGACTGCCGTTTATTAACCTCTTCTTTGCCACATTGGGTATATTGCTCTATTATTTGCCACATAAGGACATTGTCCATTATTGCCCAGCAATTTCTCTGCAATATAAACTGCCTATTTATTAATATCTGCATTCCTGCAAAGAACTATTGCCTATTATTAACTGGCTATTTTCCTACTACCTGACACTGCCTCTTATTAACCTGTTGTTTGCCACCACCACGCTTAAGAACCGTTGTTGTGGCATTTGCCACAACACGCAAAGTTGTCGTCTGATGTCTTTCATCCCTCCCCTCATAAGCATGTTCATGGATCCTGTGTAACTGTACCTTAAATAACAAGAATTGTCAAGAGCTGGTGAGTGCAGCCATTTTTTGTTCTTTCTTACTATTATTTATTAATTGTATTATTCTTACATTTGAATAAATAAAGTATATATGGATTCTAGACTCCCGATTCTTTAGAATCGGGCTGCCATCTAGTATATAATAAAATAATAAATAGTCCGTATAGATGTATACCCTGAGAACACCCAGTGTGTCAATGGTGTAGTGAAAACACTACATTACTTAGAAAGAGTCATGCTCATCCCATAGAATAAATCCCAAAGAGCAATCACCACAGAGAATGCAATCATATGTTTTGTTATTTATCAATAACAGACCATACAAAAATACCATTAAATTAAAAATAAAAATATATATATATATATATATATATATATATATATATATATATGTGTGTTTAAAATTGTGTTAAAATATATATGAATATACAGTTAGGTCCACATATATTTGGACAGAGACAACATTTTTCTAATTTTGGTTACAGACAGTACCACAATGAATTTTAAACAAAACAATTCAGATGCAGTTGAAGTTCAGACTTTCAGCTTTCATTTGAGGGTATCCACATTAAAATTGGATGAAGGGTTTAGTAGTTTCAGCTCCTTAACATGTGCCACCCTGTTTTTAAAGGGATCACAAGTAATTGGACAATTGACTCCAAGGCTATTTCATGGACAGGTGTGGGCAATCCCTTCGTTATGTCATTCTAAATTAAGCAGATAAAAGGCCAGGAGTTGATTTGAGGTGTGGTGCTTGCATTTGGAAGGTTTTGCTATGAAGTAAACATGCGGTCACAGGAGCTCTCCATGCAGGTGAAGCAAGCCATCCTTAAGCTGCGAAAACAGAAAAAACCCATCCGAGAAATTGCTACAATATTAGGAGTGGCAAAATCTACAGTTTGGTACATCCTGAGAAAGAAAGAAAACACTGGTGAACTCATCAATGCAAAAAGACCTGGGCGCCCACAGAAGACAACAGTGGTGGATGATCGCAGAATAATCTCCATGGTGAAGAGAAACCCCTTCACAACAGCCAACCAAGTGACCAACACTCTCCAGGAGGTCGGCGTATCAATATCCAAATCTACCATAAAGAGAAGACTGCATGAAAGTAAATACAGAGGGTTCACTGCACGGTGCAAGCCACTCATAAGCATCAAGAATAAAAAGGCTAGACTGGATTTTGCTAAAAAACATCTATAAAAGCCAGCACAGTTCTGGAAGAACATTCTTTGGACAGATGAAACCAACATCAACCTCTACCAGAATGATGGAAAGAGAAAAGTATGGAGAAAGCGTGGTACAGCTCATGATCCAAAGCATACCACATCATCTGTAAAACACGGCGGAGGCTGTGTAATGGCTTGGGCATGCATGGCTGCCAGTGGCACTGGGTCACTAGTGTTTATTGATGATGTGACACAGGACAGAAGCAGCTTAATGAATTCTGAGGTATTCAGAGCCATACTGTGTGCTCAGATCCAGCCAAATGCAGCAAAACTGGTTGGTCGTCGTTTCATACTACAGATGGACAATGGCCCAAAACATAAAGCCAAAGCAACCCAGGAGTTTATTAAAGCAAAGAAGTGGAATATTCTAGAATGGCCAAGTCAGTCACCTGATCTCAACCCAATGGAGCAGCATTTAACTTGTTAAAGACTAAACTTCAGACAGAAAGGCCCACAAACAAACAGCAACTGAAAACCACCGAAGTGAAGGCCTGGCAGAGCATCAAAAAGGAGGAAACACGGCGTCTGGTGATGTCCATGAGTTCAAGACTTCAGGCAGTCATTGCCAACAAAGGGTTTTGAACCAAGTACTAAAAATGAACATTTTATTTAAAATTATTGAATCTGTCCAATTACTTTTGTTCCCTTTAAAAACAGGGTGACACATGTTAAGGAGCTGAAACTCCTAAACCCTTCATCCAATTTTAATGTGGATACCCTTAAATGAAAGCTGAAAGTCTGAACTTCAACTGCATCTGAATTGTTTTGTTTAAAATTCATTGTGGTAATGTCTATTACCAAAATTACAAAAATGTTGTCTCTGTCCAAATATATATGGACCTAACTGTAGCTGAATATAGCAGTGCCTGTGGCTATCAGGTGGCCCTATAATATAGTTTATGTGTCCATATAATAATCCTAATGGCCCTATGTGATCAAATCAGCTGCGCTGATGAAAATGAAAAAAAGGGGAAGTAGGTGTGGGAAATTATAAATTGTTTATGTGCAATATAAGTAGTGCATAGTAAAATTGTGCACAATTAAGATGATATAAAATCAAGTGCGGTGAAAAAAACGCCGATAAGAGGACCATACAGGAGGACACTTACTTGTATAAGTAATATATATGATTGCAGGGACCACCAGTAGCACTCCAGGGCACCCCGACGCGCGTTTCGGACGCTTGTTCCTTCGTCAGGGGTAACTACAGTTAAGCATTTACACTACTTCCCAAGTTGGCAAACATTGATAGAGGAACAGGGTGTAGTTACAAAACTAGTCAAACCTAAGGTGTAATCGAGCCTTCGAGACTTACAAAATCGATCAACTTCCTGTACTTGCAATGTCTCCCTGGGTCTGTCATTTGACTTATGAAGAGCTTTGGAAGACCTTATCCATTGGCCCCTCCATTAGCACTCACTGAGCAGCCCAAATTTGCACAGGTAGTGTTCTCTCTCTCCTCTAAATTCAACTAGGCCTAAATGTGGGATCAAAATCTGCTTAGTTCCACTATTGATAATCAATTTCTCCTTCCATGGAGAATCTCACGCCACTTAGATACAAAACTCATAGCTTAGCTACACAGCACTTGCTGAAGCATAAACCAAGGAGCCCAAAAATCTCAAAACACTCTAGTTTAACCTCATTTTATATGAGCGCCATTGATCTGCATGGTGACATATTGTATTTCTTAGTACATAATTCATCTGATCAGCATCTTTCCATATTGTTCTGCTGCTTTTTAGGCTAATTACCACTCGGAGGACACACACCATCACACAGCAAGCCGCAGTAATGGCTCCCTTTCTTCACACTGATTTTGTAAAATGTTCAAAGCCTTTGAGATTTTGTTTTATGTTTCTTGTCCGGAGAGATCATAGTGCGATATTCTGTTTCATGTAAACTAGAGCTTCAAATCTTTGCAGTTATACAATACATAATATGGAAATTAATCCTTTCAGCTGGAAGATGATGAATAGTGGAAAATATTTTGGATTAAACCAATTGTTATAAGAACCGGAGTATAAATCAAGATTGTCAACCAAGAGCAAAAAATAGTGCCCCTAAAATATAACTTTTATTCAGTAAAGGTAAAATTACCCATAGGTTAGGGTAAAAGAGATAAAATAACACAATCTTATCCTAGATAGGAAAGATAAACTGGGGGGGGAGGTGAACTCTCCCTACCTTACGCTACTTTACCGCGGAGGTTGGCAGTCTAAGTTTGACATGGCACCCCACTCAACGTCGGCTCTCCCTTGTGACCCTAGAGAAAGGAACTAACAGAAAACCATCACCAACACCAATAACAATAAAGTGCTATAGTGCAATAACATGCAATAACGTGCAAAAATTGATCTATATCAATGATCTGTATCTTCTCAGAGAGACTAAAAATGATGGCTCTCAGTACGAAGTACTTTCTGTGCCAACAATAAGACAAAAAATAACCAGTTTAGTTTATGGCAGAAAGTATCCTAGAAAAAAATTGGTGATTTGGGTAGACCGTACCGATAGTAAACCAGAATTAGGGAACTGACCCACTTAGTTGCAGAGTCACCAATGATCAAAAATGGGTTCCTTGCTCATAAAAAATAATCAACATTATGGCTAGTTAGCAGCACCAAAATGATGTATGAATATGGATATCGAAAAACCCATTAAAGCATGTGTGAAATAGATACAGATAATATTAATTAATATTAATTAACCTATGAATTTCATGGCAGTGGTCAAAAGCAGACAATAAGCAGACAGTAATAGAGGATGTACTCATCCAATCTAGTAGTGCACACCCATCCCGCCATGTTTCCCCTAGGAGGATAGACCAGGGTTCATCAGTGGAAGAAAGAGGACTTGTAAATGGAAGGCAACTACAATGAGCAATATCCCACAATGACCGCTTGAAATGAAGGGTTACACATGTCTCACGGTCGTCTCCTATTTGTATAATCCCACCAGAGCATACCAGAAATAGTCTCCGGAAGATTTGTGGAAAGCAAATGCGCTCCACGGGGGCTAACAGACATCACAGGAAATGACCTGGTCAAAGATGTCCTACTGGTGGAACGCAATGTGCTCCACACATTGTCAGCCGCCGCGCATCACCAGAAGTGACCTAATAGGGGGCGGTACCAAAGAAAGCATGCGACTATAGTGGAACGCATTGCGTTCCACACATGCTCCAAAGTGCTATGGTTAGTGTGAGGGAATTATGTATATTGTTTTATTGTGATAAAAGTCAGTCATAACACAATGCCCAGGGATAAGGCAGCTCATATAAATCGTGAATACCTTACTAATTAGAAATTAATGCGCGCTTCCGGCAAACGCGGTGGAAATCCTACCCATTGGTGACCCCGTCACGTGATCGCGGGTCACCGATGGGTTGGCATGACAACTTGAGGTCTCCAGCAGACCTCTATGGTTGTCACTGCCGGACTGCTATGAGCGCCACCCGATGGAATGCGCTCATAGCAAGTCAGCAATTCTGCTACATACAGACGATCTGATCATCACCTGTATGTAGCAGAGGCGATCGGGTTATGGCAGCTTCTAGTCTCCCATGGAGACTATTGAAGCATGCCAAAAAGTAAAAAAAAAGTTTTTAAAAATATAAAAAAAATATATAAAAGTTCAAAATCACCCACCTTTTGCCCCATTCAAAATAAAACAATAAAAAAACAAACATACACACATTTGGTATTGCCGCATTCAGAATCACCAGTCTATCAATATAAAAAAAATAATTAATCCAATCGCTAAACAGAGTAATGAGAAAAAAAGTAAAAACGCCAGAATTACATTTTTTTTGTCGCCACAACATTGCATTAAAATGCAATAACAGGTGATCAAAAGATCATATCTGTACCAAAATTATATCATTAAAAATGTCAGCTTGGCATGCAAAAAATAAGCCCTCACCCAACCCGAGATCACGAAATATGTAGACACTATTGGTATCAGAAAAAGGCGCAAATTTTTCTTTTGTTTTAACAAACTTTGGAATTTTTTTTACCACTTAAGTATAAAAGAACCTATACATGTCTGTTGTCTATGAACTTCTAATGACCTGGAGAATCATAATGGCAGGTCAGTTTTGGAATTTAGTGAACATGGTAAAAAAACAAAAAACACAACTGTGGGATTGCACTTTTTTTGCAAGTTCACATCACTTGGAATTTCTTTCCCGTTTTACAGTACATGACATGTTAAAACCAATGCTGTAGTTCAAAAGTACAACTCGTCCCGCAAAAAACAAGCCCTAACATGGCCATTTTGACCCAAAAAATAAAAATGCTATGGCTCTGGGAAGGAGGGGAGCAAAAAATGAAAATGCAAAACCAAAAATACCTCTGGTAGTTAAGGGATTAAAAATAACAAACAACGTTATATTCGATATCCAAGAAGTATCGTTTCTCCTTGTGGAGATTGACATGCTAAGCATGGCAAGATGAGGAGACTTAAAGCCGCAATGCTCCTCTGGGAAATATGCTAATTATGCAAATTGTCTCTTCAAGAGGAAGAGAACTAGAACTCTAGTGCCACCTATTGGAAGTAGCAATCCTACAAGTCAATGTCGACCTTTTAACGAGCCTTATCACATGACCTAGGATAATAGCCAAATCTCAATCTCAATTTTCAGACAGTGTTTCGGGGTACTGCCCCTCGTCAGTGCAAAGTGGAGATCTGGTTTGGCTCTGTGAGAGGCGTACACAGATGTGGGGTGTATGGGCAGCCAGACCCGCCTTTCTCTCTGGCTGCCAGTAAAACCTGGCCCAGATACACCAAACTATTCTTTTAGTGATATGTGCACTTGAACAATACTTCAAGATTGCATAACAGATGACAACCATCTCTGTGATACATACCTCCCACCAACTATGTATCCGGTAGCTGCCTTACTCTCCATACTTACAGTACAGACCAAAAGTTTTTACACACCTTCTCATTCAAAGATTTTTCTGTATTTTCATGACTATGAAAATTGTACATTCACACTGAAGGCATCAAAACATCAAAACTATGAATTAACACATGTGGAATTATATACTTAACAAAAAAGTAGGAAACAACCGAAAATATGCCTTATATTCTAGGTTCTTCAAAGTAGCCACCTTTACTTTGATGACTGCTTTGTACACTCTTGGCATTCTCTTGATGAGCTTCAAGCAATAGTCACCGGGAATGGTCTTCCAACAATCTTGAAGGAGCTCCCAAGGAGTTCCCCAACAGTGTCACCAGCAAAGCACCCCACACTATCACACCTCCTCCTCCATGCTTCACGGTGGGAACCAGGCATGTAGAGTCCATCGGTTCACCTTATCTGCATCGCACAAAGGCACGATGGTTGGAACCAAAGATCTCAAATTTGGACTCATCAGACCAAAGCACAGATTTCCACTGGTCTAATGTCCATTCCTTGTGTTCTTTAGCTCAAACAAGTCTCTTCTGCTTGTTGCCTGTCCTTAGCAGTGGTTTCCTAGCAGCTATTTTACCATGAAGGCCTGCTGCACAAAGTCTCCTCCTGGTCTCGAATCTGAGCGGCTGTTAATCTGCGATTTCTGAGGCTGGTTGCTCGGATAAACTTATCCTCAGAAGCAGAGGTGACTCTTGGTCTTCCTTTCCTGGGGCGGTCCTCGTGTGAGCCAGTTTCTTTGCAGCGCTTGATGGTTTTTGCCACTGCACTTGGGGACACTTTCAAAGTTTTTCCAATTTTTTGGACTGACTGACCTTCATTTCTTAAAGTAATGATGGGCACTCATTTTTCGTTACTTAGCTGCTTTTTTCTTGTCATAAGACAAATTCTAACAGTCTATTCAGTAGGACTATCAGCTGTGTATCCACCAGACTTCTGCACAACACAACTGATGGTCCCAACACCATTTATAAGGGAATAAACCCCACTTATTAAACCTGATAGGGCACACCTGTAAAGTAAAAACCATTCCCGGTGACTACCTCTTGAAGCAAATCAAGAGAATGCCAAGTGTGTGCAAAGCAGTCATCAAAGCAAAAGGTGGCTACTTTGAAGAACCTAGAATATAAGACATAATTTCAGTTGTTTCACACTTTTTTGTTAAGTATATAATTCCACATGTGTTAATTCATAGTTTTGATGCCTTCAGTGTGAATGTACAATTTTCATAGTCATGAAAATACAAAAAAATCTTTAAATGAGATGGTGTGTCCAAACTTTGGTCTGTACTGTATATACTTTACGAAAGTAGACACTGGGTACATTTAAAAAAATGCCATCCAACACTTCTCATTCATGGTTTGCAAGAAATATTTAAATAGTTATGCTTATAATTAGATGTCTGACCAAAGAAGAACCTGAAATGCATCAAACTTAAATAAAAATTTTGAGGACGTGCAAAGCTTCACATATAACCTTTTGATCTGAGTAGACCAAAAATGTGCTATGATCCAGTTCCAGTCATCAGGAGAAACCTGTTAGTGAACAAATATCCTGATTAGGTGGAGAAGGTGATTGCATCTGCAAATGCTCATCTTTCCAATCCTTTATTAGAACCCCACCATATGTAATCAGAGAGCACTTCTCCTCCTTGATTTGTATGGGGGTGATAACATGAAGGAAAGTTCCTGTGCCTCCTCAGAAGCCCTGGCTGTTCCACCATAATATCTAAGCTATAGCTCTTATATTTAATATTACTTTTAATTCTCAACATGGTTAAAAGTCCTAACAACACACTGTATTATAAAAAGTCGCTGTCAGCAAACGGGGTTAATATTCACTTTTTAAACACAACACTTTCCCTTTCACATTGATAGTTTCATGCATTAAATGCCATAAGTGGCGGGTACATGTCTGGGTAATGTTTGCCGGTATTTATTGCACTGGATTTCTCTCCCATCATCTGAAGATTGTTATGAAGCGCTGTTTAATGTCTCTTATCAGAACAAATCAGATTTGTGGCTTTTGACCTTTCGAAACTAAATGTAAGATTTGGTTCTTTATTAACTACGTGCGCAGCAGCGCAGGAGTGAGATTTCTGGCTCCTTCTTCAGCATTCCAGGATCAGACAAAAAGAGGGATCGATTGACTGAGACGCTGTGTAATCCTGAATCAATCAACGCCTGGCAGTAGAGTATTCTCAGACAGGAATCTTTATCTGGAAAGTGCGCACTAACACTGCCGAAACAATTATCTACCAATCACGGGCTAAAGCAGCACCTGTAACTACATAACACTAGAACATTTATTATTATTATTTTTTACCTTTTGAGCCTCTTCATAATACATTAAAAAGTACCCACCATTTCATTCCTGGAGCCCCAGAGACAGCAGCCATGAAAGCAAAATAGCTTTGTGATGACTGTCACACGTCTTATTGTGCAAACTTCATCATCTTTCTACTTTGCTCACATCTTATTAAAATTGAATGTATTATTGTAGCATTGCAGTAATTTCTTCATGCTGAACTTCCTGATTCTGTGAGAAAGTCTGAGTCCTGTTTCCTCCTCCACCTTATAGACAAAGTTTTTGAGCCCTTCATTCGCTGCACATGCATAGAGAAAGCCTGTGAGTCCTGCTCTCTCAGAAAGAAAGCCTGTGGGTCCTGCTCTCTCAGAAAGAAAGCCTGTGGGTCCTGCTCTCTCAGAAAGAAAGCCTGTGAGTCCTGCTCTCTCAGAAAGAAAGCCTGTGAGTCCTGCTGTCTCAGAAAGAAAGCCTGTGGGTCCTGCTCTCTCTCAGAAAGAAAGCCTTTGAGTCCTGCTCTCTCTCAGAAAGAAAGCATGTGGGTCCTGCTCTCTCAGAAAGAAAGCCTGTGGGTCCTGCTCTCTCAGAAAGAAAGCCTTTGAGTCCTGCTCTCTCTCAGAAAGAAAGCATGTGGGCCCTGCTCTCTCAGAAAGAATGCCTGTGGGTCCTGCTCTCTCAGAAAGAAAGCCTCTGAGTCCTGCTCTCTCAGAAAGAAAGCCTGTGGGTCCTGCTCTCTCAGAAAGAAAGCCTGTGGGTCCTGCTCTCTCAGAAAGAAAGCCTTTGAGTCCTGCTCTCTCTCTCAGAAAGAAAGCATGTGGGTCCTGCTCTCTCAGAAAGAAAGCCTTTGAGTCCTGCTCTCTCTCAGAAAGAAAGCATGTGGGCCCTGCTCTCTCAGAAAGAATGCCTGTGGGCCCTGCTCTCTCAGAAAGAAAGCCTCTGAGTCCTGCTCTCTCAGAAAGAAAGCCTGTGGGTCCTGCTCTCTCAGAAAGAAAGCCTGTGGGTCCTGCTCTCTCTCAGAAAGAAAGCCTTTGAGTCCTGCTCTCTCTCAGAAAGAAAGCATGTGGGTCCTGCTCTCTCAGAAAGAAAGCCTGTGGGTCCTGCTCTCTCAGAAAGAAAGCCTTTGAGTCCTGCTCTCTCTCAGAAAGAAAGCATGTGGGTCCTGCTCTCTCAGAAAGAAAGCCTTTGAGTCCTGCTCTCTCTCAGAAAGAAAGCATGTGGGCCCTGCTCTCTCAGAAAGAATGCCTGTGGGCCCTGCTCTCTCAGAAAGAAAGCCTGTGGGTCCTGCTCTCTCAGAAAGAAAGCCTGTGGGTCCTGCTCTCTCAGAAAGAAAGCCTGTGAGTCCTGCTGTCTCAGAAAGAAAGCCTGTGGGTCCTGCTCTCTCTCAGAAAGAAAGCCTTTGAGTCCTGCTCTCTCTCAGAAAGAAAGCATGTGGGTCCTGCTCTCTCAGAAAGAAAGCCTGTGGGTCCTGCTCTCTCAGAAAGAAAGCCTTTGAGTCCTGCTCTCTCTCAGAAAGAAAGCATGTGGGCCCTGCTCTCTCAGAAAGAATGCCTGTGGGTCCTGCTCTCTCAGAAAGAAAGCCTCTGAGTCCTGCTCTCTCAGAAAGAAAGCCTGTGGGTCCTGCTCTCTCAGAAAGAAAGCCTGTGGGTCCTGCTCTCTCAGAAAGAAAGCCTTTGAGTCCTGCTCTCTCTCTCAGAAAGAAAGCATGTGGGTCCTGCTCAATCAGAAAGAAAGCCTTTGAGTCCTGCTCTCTCTCAGAAAGAAAGCATGTGGGCCCTGCTCTCTCAGAAAGAATGCCTGTGGGCCCTGCTCTCTCAGAAAGAAAGCCTCTGAGTCCTGCTCTCTCAGAAAGAAAGCCTGTGGGTCCTGCTCTCTCAGAAAGAAAGCCTGTGGGTCCTGCTCTCTCAGAAAGAAAGCCTTTGAGTCCTGCTCTCTCTCAGAAAGAAAGCATGTGGGTCCTGCTCTCTCAGAAAGAAAGCCTGTGGGTCCTGCTCTCTCAGAAAGAAAGCCTTTGAGTCCTGCTCTCTCTCAGAAAGAAAGCATGTGGGTACTGCTCTCTCAGAAAGAAAGCCTGTGGGCCCTGCTCTCTCAGAAAGAATGCCTGTGGGTCCTGCTCTCTCAGAAAGAAAGCCTCTGAGTCCTGCTCTCTCAGAAAGAAAGCCTGTGAGTCATGCTCTCAGAAAGAAAGCTTGTCGGTCCTGCTCTCTCAGAAAGAAAGCCTGTGAGTCCTGCTCTCTCAGAAAGAAAGCCTGTGAGTCCTGCTCTCTCAGAAAGAAAGCCTGTGGGTCCTGCTCTCTTCGAAAGAAAGCATTTGAATCCTGCTCTCTCAGAAAGAAAACCTGTGAGTCATGCTCTCTCAGAAAGAAAGCCTGTTGGTCCTGCTCTCTCAGAAAGAAAGCCTGTGAGTCATGTTCTCCCAGGAAGAAAGCCTGTGAGTCCTGCTCTCTCTCAGAAAGAAAGCCTGTGAGTCCTGCTCTCTCAGAAAGAAAGCCCGTGAGACCTGCTCTCTCAGAAAGAAAGCCTGTGAATCCTGCTCTCTCAGAAAGAAAGCCTGTGAGTCCTGCTCTCTCTCAGAAAGAAAGCCTGTGGGTCCTGCTCTCTCACAAAGAAAGCATGTGAGTCCTGCTGTCTCTCAGAAAGAAAGCATGTGGGTCCTGCTCTCTCAGAAAGAAAGCATGTGGGTCCTGCTCTCTCAGAAAGAAAGCCTGTTGGTCCTGCTCTCTAAGAAAGAAAGCATTTGAGTCCTGCTCTCTCAGAAAGAAAGCCTGTGAGTCCTGCTCTCTCAGAAAGAAAGCCTGTGAGTCCTGCTCTCTCAGAAAGAAAGCCTGTGAGTCCTGCTGTCTCTCAGAAAGAAAGCTTGTGGGTCCTGCTCTCTCAGAAAGAAAGACTTTGAGTCCTGCTCTCTCTCAGAAAGAAAGCATGTGGGTCCTGCTCTCTCAGAAAGAAAGCCTGTGGGTCCTGACTTGATAGTATTTAAAGAGGACCTTTCATTGCAGAACTATTAGCAATCAAAATATTTGGCACATAATGAGTTAACTATAGTTAAGCCAAAGTGGGTGTTATTAGATCGTTTTCACTGGTGGCATGTTCTCCCTCTTTGATTTGGTATCTGATAACACTCACTTGGATTTAACAAAAGTTAACTTATTAAGTGCAAATATTTAGACCAGAGTGACCCTCGCAAAGTATGATGCCACATCAACACTATGTGATGTCTCTTTAGCCCCCTCTATACACAGCATGATGGCCCACAGCCCCCAATACATAGTGTGATGGCCTCCACAGCCCCTTAATGCACAGTGTGATGTCCCCACAATTCCTTATACAGAGTGTTATGGCACACAGCCCCCTATACATAGTATGTCCCCCAGCTGCTCTGTACACAGTGATGGCCAACAGCCCCCCTATACACAGTATGATGGCTATCATAGCTTCCTATTACAGTATGATGCCCCCTAGCTCTGTATGCACAGTATGATGGTCCACAGTCTCTCTGTACACAGTATGATGTCCCCACAGCTCCTCTATACAGAATATGATGTCCACAAAACTCCCTGTATACAGTATAAGGTCTCCTACAGCTCACTATTTACAGTATGTTGACCCCCCAAAGACCCTATACACAATATTATGGCTTCCACATCCCCCTAGATGCAGTATGATGGCCCAACAGCCCCTATATATATAGTATAATGCTTCCACAGCTCCACTGCACACATCATGATGGCCCCACAGCATCCAATATACAGTATAAGGCCCTTACAGCTCCCTATATACAGTGTGATGGTCTCCTCAGCTCACTATATATAGTATAAGGCCCTTGCAGGACCAAACTGTGCAGTAAGCGGTCCCCTCAGCCCCTCTATACATAGTATGATGGCCTCTACACATCTCCAAATACAGTATGATGTCCCCACCACTCGCAATGCACAGTATGATGGCCCCACAAATCCCTATATAAAGTATCATGTTCCCTACAGCTCCTTATATACAGTATGATGACTTCCACACACTATATATGTATATATATATATTATGATGTCCTAACAATTCCTCTATACATAGTATTATGGACCCCACAACTCCCCCACACACAGCAAGATGGTCCCCACAACTCCATACAGTGGGGAAAAAAGTATTTAGTCCGCCACCAATTGTGCAGGTTCTTCCACTTAAAAAGATGAGAGAGGCCTGTAATTGACATCATAGGTAGACCACAACTATGAGTCAAATTGAGAAAACAAATCCAGAAAATCACCTTATCTGATTTGTCAAGATATATTTTGCAAATTATGGTGGAAAATAATTATTTGGGCACAAACAAAATTTCATCTCAATATTTTGTTATATATCCTTTGTTGGCAATGACAGAGGTCAGACGTTTCCTGTAAGTCTTCACAAGGCTGGCACACACTGTTGGTGGGATGTTGGCCCATTCCTCCATGCAGATCTCCTCTAGAGTAGTAATGTTTTGGGCCTGTCGCTGGGAAACACGGACTTTCAACTCCCTCTAAAGGTTTTCTATGGAGTTGAGATCTGGAGACTGGCTAGGCCACTCCAGGACCTTCATATGCTTCTTATGAAGCCACTCCTTCGTTGCCCTGGCGGTGTGCTTGGGATAATTATCATGCTGAAAGACCTATCCATGTTTCATCTTCAATGCCCTTGCTGATGGAAGGAGGTTTGTGCGGCTCCCCAGGGTCCTGGTCGTCGCAGTAGCATTGCTTTCCTCTTGGGGAGAGTGATGCTACGTTTGTAGGCAAAGAAGGATAACTGCATCCAGGTATCACAAACATGCAACACATTTCACACTCCAGGCCACCAGGGGGAGCTTCTGACCCTATTTATTAGGTCACTCCCCATATATATATAACTGGTAGTCTGTAGGGAGAGTTAGTCAGGTCCAGACAGGAGTGAGTTCCTGACAGAGCTTCAGTCAGGAGTTCCGTTAGAACGTTCCAGACCAGAGTCTGAGGAGGATGGAAGGTTAAAGGAGCTGTGCATGCCCTCAGAGCTGCAGCTCCCAGAAAGAGACATTGAAAGGCAGAATTGTATTGCAGTGAGCATGAAGGAAGTCGAAGCAAAGGAAAGGATACTAGAAGGGGACCAGCCCCGCTCAAGCTGTCTCCTTCTGAGGCGCAAAATCCCGGTAGCCGGAACACCGAGGGAGTAAGGACCTCTACGCCACATTTCAGAGACCAGCAGGACAGCTAATTGCAGGTTACCTGTCCGCACCTACACCCAGGAGGCACGGTGTCACCTGCAGAGCCGGGTTATCTAAGAGACCCTATAAACAGGCTCAAGTCACCAGTCATACGGGTATTGTCCTATCCTATATGGGGGACAGAGAGAATGAAACATCGCATCTGTGAGACCCTTATGTGAAGACATAGGCAGTAAGGGACTACACCACTGCAGTGCAAAGGAAAGCTACTGATTTCCACCTGGATAAGGGAACTCTGGAGTTGCTTCCAAACCGGCCGGACTCTCCCTGCCCTGTGATCTGGTGCCCTGGACTGTGGATGCTGAAGTCTTCAGTAAAGGTAAAGAGACTGCAACCCTGTGTCCTCGTTCTTCACTGCGCCATTCATCACTCACCACCCATACACTGGGAAGCCCTGGGGATACACTTCACCTGTGGGAAGGTATACCATCTAGCTGCCATAACATCACCCCAGCGGACCCCTTAAAGCATCGTCGGTCACCCTGACCGAATACCACAGGTGGCGTCACAAACATTCCCCTTAAAGACCTTTCCCCTTTACATGGATGTCCCAGGGCCATGGACCGGGTCAGCCACCGTGACATCCCCCTGTGAACCGAAGGACCCGGTATGGAGTACCCCACTGCCCTTGTGGGGCGATTCATTTGCACTCAAGATCACACGATACATGGCCCCATTCATTCTTTCATGTACACGGACCAGTCGTCCTGGTCCCTTTGCAGAGAAACAGCCCCAAAACATTATGTTGCCACCCCCATGCTTCACAGTAGGCATGGTGTTCTTTGGATTCAACTCAGCATTCTGTCTCCTCCAAGCACAACAAGTTTTGTTTCTACCAAACAGTTCTACTTTTGTTTCATCAGACCATATGACATTCTCCCAATACTCTTCTGCATAATCCAAATGCTCTCTAGCAAACTTAAGAGGGGCCCGGACATGTACTGGCTTAAGCAGGGGGGCACGTCTGTCACTGCAGGATCTGAGTCCCTGGTGGCGTAGTGTGTTACTGATGGTAGCCTTTGTTAACGTGGCCCCAGCTCTATGCAGGTCATTCACTAGGTCCCCCGTGTGGTTCTGGGATTTTTGCTCACCGTTCTTGTGATCATTTTGACCCCACGGGGTGAGATCTTGCGTGGATCCCTGGATCGAGGGAGATTATCAGTGGTCTTGTATGTCTTCCATTTTCTTATTATTGCTCCCACAGTTGATTTCATCACACCAAGCTGCTTGCCTATTGCAGATTCAGTTTTCTCAGCCTGGTGCAGGGCTACAATTTTGTTTCTGGTGTCCTTCGACAGCTCTTTGGCCTTCACCATAGTGGAATTTGGAGTGTGAGTGTTTGAAGTTGTGGACAGGTGTCTTTTATACTGATAAGTTCTGGAGGACAGAGGAACATCTTAAAGAAGAAGTTACAGGTCTGTGAGAGCCAGAAATCTTGCATGTTTTTAGGTGATCAAATACTTATTTTCCACCATAATTTGCAAAATAAATCTTGCCAAATCAGACATGGTGATTTTTTTATTTGTTTTCTCATTTTGACTCTCATAGTTGTGGTCTACCTACGATGTCAATTACAGGCCTCTCTCATCTATTTAAGTGGGAGAACTTGCACAATTGGTCACTGACTAAATATTTTTTCCCCACTGCATGTACTGTGTGATGGACCCCACTGTATATATATATAGTGTTACAGTGCCAGACCTCCCAACCATCCTGGATCCAGTGGGGCAGACTGTCAAAATTGGGACTTTTGACAGTCTGCCCCGCTTATTTTTCCCCACACTACAGTGCCACATACCTCCACTCATAGAGCCGCACACCACATATAGCTGCTCTGTGCGGACAGGACCTGTGATGAGATCACAGGAGGGGAGGAGTCAGAGGTCACATGATTAGGGGCCTCAGTGTATGCAGGACTCTGCTGTGCTGGTTGTCATAGTGCTGGATGAGGGTAAGTTTATGTGTGGGGTCAGGAGGTGTTTAGAGTGTGGATTTAGCAGAGCCATGTGTGTATGAGGTGTACAGAGCGGAGCCGTGTGTGTACCGGGTATATGGAACGTAGTCATGTGTGTACGAGGTGTACGGAGCGGATCCGCATGTATGCGAGGTGTACGGATCGGAGTAGTTTGTGTACGGACCAGAGCCGTGTGTGTATGAGGTGTATGGAGCAGAGCCGTGTGTGTACAAGGTGTACGGAGTGGAGCTGTGTGTGTACGGTGTATACGGAGCACAGCCACGTGTGTGCAAGGTGTATGGAGCGCAGCCGCGTGTGTACGAGGTGTATGGATCAGAGCCGTGTGTATGAGGTGTACGGAGCGCAGCTGTGTGTGTACGAGCAGAGCCGTGTGTGTACGAGGTGTACGGAGCGCAGCTGCGTGTGTACGAGGGGTACGGAGAGGAGCCACGTGTGTACGAGGTGTACGGAGCGAAGCCGGGTGTGTACAAGGTGTACGGAGCAGAATCGCATGTGTACGAGGTGTACGGGGCGGAGCCGCATGTGTACGAGGTGTACAGATCGGAGCCGTGTGTACGAGGTGTACGGATCAGAGCCGCGTGTGTACGAGGTGTATGGAGCGGAGCCGCGCGTGTATGAGGTGCACGGAGCGGAGTCATGTGTGTGTACAGAGCGGATCCATAAGAGCATAACTCTCAACCGTCTTGCATCCAGCGGGACAGTCCCAATTTTGAGACTCTGTCCCGGCCGGGATCCTCCTTTTCCCGCATGGCCTAGCTGTGTTGGATCGGAGCAGATATTGCTCCTTGCTCTGCCATTGACTGGCAAAGGAGACAGAGAGAGGTCTTTATCAGTGGTGTACCAGAGTTGCAGCAACGTGAGCAGTCAGCGGCGCAGCTGGATGACATCATTCAGCGCCGCGGGAGAGGAAGCTGCCAGTTGCTGCAAGGGAGCGCGGTGAGAGGTGTGTGTGTGTGTGTGTGGTGATGGAGAAGGAAATGATGGGGGTTGGGGAGAAGGCAATGATGGGGTGGGGTAACTATGTGTGGCCATTATACTGTAAGCAGCATCATGTGGGGCCATTATACTGTACACAGCATCATGTGGGGCCATTATACTGTACCCAGCATCCTGTGAAGCCATTATACTGTATGGAGCATCTTGTGAGGCCATTATAAGGTATGCAGCATCATGTGGGGCCATTATACTGTACCAGCCCCAGCATCATGTGGTGCCATTAAACTGTATCCAGCATCACGTGAAGCCATTATACTGTATGCAGCATCATGTGGGGCCATTATACTGTATGGAGCATCATGTGGGGTCATTATACTGTAGAAAGCATCATGTGAGGCCATTATACAGTATGGAGCATCACATGGGGCCATTATACAGTATTGAGCATCATGTGTGACCATATACAGTTTGGAGCACTGTGTGGCCATTATACAGTATTGAGCATCATGTGTGGCCATTATACAGTATGGAGCGCTGTGGGGTCATTATACAATATTGAGCATCATGTGTGGCCATTATACAATATGAAGCACTGTGTGGCCATTATACAGTATGGAGCATCATTTGTGGCCATTACAGAATGGAGCGCTGTGGGGCCATTATACCGTATTGAGCATCATGTGTGGCAAATGTACAGTATGGAGCACTGTGTGGCCATTATACAGTATTGAGCATCATGTGTGGCCATTATACAGTATGGAGCACTGTGTGGCCATTATACAGTATTGAGCATCATGTGTGGCCATTATACAGTATGGAGCACTGTGGGGCCATTATACAGTATGGAGCATCACGTGTGGCCCTTATACTGTATGGAGCACTGTGTGGTCATTATACAGTATGGAGCATCATATGTGGCCATTATACAGTATGGAGCACTGTGAGGCCATTGTACAGTATTGAGTATCATGTGTGGCCATTAAACAGTATGGAGCACTGTGTGGCCATTATACAGTATGGAGCATCATGTGTGGCCATTATACAGTATGGAGCACTGTGGGGCCATTTTGCAGTATTGAGCATCATGTGTGGCCATTATAAAGTATGGAGCATCATGTGTGGCCATTATACAGTATGGAGCACTGTGGGCCCATTATACAGTATTGAGCATCATGTGTGGCCATTATACAGTATGGAGCACTGTGTGACCACTATACAGTATTGAACATCATGTGTGGCCATTATACAGTATGGAGCACTGTGGGGCCATTATGCAGTATTGAGCATCATGTGTGGCCATTGTACAGTATGGAGCATCATGTGTGGCCATTATACAGTATGGAGCACTGTGGGGCCATTATACAGCATTGAGCATCATGTGTGGCCATTATACAGTGTGGAGCACTGTGTGGCCATTATACAGTATTGAGCATCATGTGTTGCCATTATACAGTATGGAGCACTGTGGGGCCATTATACAGTATGGAGCACAGTGTGGCCATTGTACAGTATTGAGCATCATCTGTGGCCATTATACAGTATGAAGCATCATGTGTGGCCATTATACAGTATGGAGCACAGTGTGGCCATTATACAGTATTGAGCATCATCTGTGGTCATTATACAGTATGGAGCATCATATGTGGCCATTATACAGTATGGAGCATCATGTGTGGCCATTATACAGTATGGAGCATCATATGGGGCCATTATATAGTACTAGATTGTGGCCCGATTCTAACGCATCGGGTATTCTAGAATATGCATGTCCCCGTAGTATATGGACAATGATGATTCCAGAATTCACGGCAGACTGTGCCCGTCGCTGATTGGTCGAGGCAACCTTTATGACATCATCGTCGCCATGGCAACCATTATGACATCTACGTCGATACTGTCCCCGTCGCTGAATCAGAGACGCGGGATATCTACGTCCTTTATGACATCATCGTCAAGTGTCAGGAGGACTGATCAATATAGAGGTATCAGGAGGACTGATCAATATAGAAGTGTCAGGAGGACTGATCAATATAGAAGTGTCAGGAGGACTGATCAATATAGAAGTGTCAGGAGGACTGATCAATATAGAGGTGTCAGGAGGACTGATCAATATAGAAGTGTCAGGAGGACTGATCAATATAGAGGTGTCAGGAGGACTGATCAATATAGAAGTGTCAGGAGGACTGATCAATATAGAGGTGTCAGGAGGACTGATCAATATAGAAGTGTCAGGAGGACTGATCAATATAGAGGTGTCAGGAGGACTGATCAATATAGAAGTGTCAGGAGGACTGATCAATATAGAGGTGTCAGGAGGACTGATCAATATAGAAGTGTCAGGAGGACTGATCAATATAGAAGTGTCAGGAGGAATGATCAATACAGAAGTGTCAGGAGGACTGATGGCCCCACATGATGCTCCATACTGTATAATCGCCCCACAGTGCTCCATACTGTATAATGTAGTATATAACAACTCTCAGAGAAAAACATGGGTGCTCTATAAAACCAATTACAGTCTAATTGACCTGATATATAAACCCATGTATATAAAGGACTAATGAGTGTATACTCCTTATATAATTAAACACAAAAAATGGAGTTCCATACACATAGAAATATGAAAAAATAGTATAAACTTTATTGACAAATTCAACGACATAAACCAATATACATAAAAATAAATGAAAAAGATGAACAACCTAGTAAGGACATAATAAAAACCTCAGCACTATCAATGCATATATGTGTATTGACTCCAAGACTGCAAACTGCTCTCTAAAGGTCATATACCCTCCAGTTAGTACCTATCAACAATGTGTATATGGATCACTGGATGTACATATATATCTGTGTGCCTGAATGCTTGTCAAAGTGACCGGCATATACAGAGAAAAAAAGAGCAATATTACTCAATGCAGTATAAGGTAATCTTACCCATGGTGGAGAAAAAGTGAAGTGCCGAGGTGCCCAGTTGACCCCTAGGGGGTAAGATTACCTTATACTGCATTGAGTAATATTGCTCTTTTTTTCTCTGTATATGCCGATCACTTTGACAAGCATTCAGGCACACAGATATATATGTACATCCAGTGATCCATATACACATTGTTGATAGGTACTAACTGGAGGGTATATGACCTTTAGAGAGCAGTTTGCAGTCTTGGAGTCAATACACATATATGCATTGATAGTGCTGAGGTTTTTATTATGTCCTTACTAGGTTGTTCGTCTTTTTCATTTATTTTTATGTATATTGGTTTATGTCGTTGAATTTGTCAATAAAGTTTATACTATTTTTTCATATTTCTATGTGTATGGAACTCCATTTTTTTGTGTTTAATACTGTATAATGGCCACATATGATGCTCCATACTGTATAATGGCCACACATGATGCTCAATACTGTATAATGGCCACACAGTGCTCCATGCTGTATAATGGCCACACATGATGCTCCATACTGTATAATGACTTCGCATGATGCTCCATACTGTATAATAGCCACACAGTGCTCCATACTGTATAATGGCCACACATGATGCTCCATACTGTATAATGGCCACACATGATGCTCAATACTGTATAATGGCCACACAGTGCTCCATACTGTATAATGGCCACACAGTGCTCCATACTGTATAATGGCCACACAGTGCTCCATACTGTATAATGGCCCCACATGATGCTCAATACTGTATAATGACCACACATGACGCTCAATACCGTATAATGGACACACAGTGCTCCATAATGTATAATGGCCATACATGATGCTCAATACTGTATAATGGCCACACAGTGCTCCATACTGTATAATGGCCACACAGTGCTCCATACTGTATAATGGCCACACAGTGCTCCATACTGTATAATGGCCACACATGATGCTCCATACTGTATAATGGCCATACATGATGCTCAATACTGTATAATGGCCACACAGTGCTCCATACTGTATAATGGCCACACAGTGCTCCATCTATATATATAATTGTCTAAGGGTTTTTCCGTCTGTCTGTCTGTCTGTCTGTCTGTCCTGGAAATCCCGGCTCTCTGATTGGTCGAGGCCGCCAGGCCTCGACCAATCAGAGACCGGCACAGCATCGACGTAGAAATCCCGCGTCTCTGATTGGTCGAGGCCGCCAGTCTGATTGACACTTCTATATTGATCAGTCCTCCTGACACTTCTATATTGATCAGTCCTCCTGACACTTCTATATTGATCAGTCCTCCTGACACCTCTATATTGATCAGTCCTCCTGACACTTCTATATTGATCAGTCCTCCTGACACCTCTATATTGATCAGTCCTCCTGACACCTCTATATTGAACAGTCCTCCTGACACCTCTATATTGATCAGTCCTCCTGACACTTCTGTATTGATCAGTCCTCCTGACACTTCTATATTGATCAGTCCTCCTGACACTTCTATATTGATCAGTCCTCCTGACACTTCTATATTGATCAGTCCTCCTGACACTTTTATATTGATCAGTCCTCCTGACATTCTGTATTGATCAGTCCTCCTGACACTTCTATATTGATCAGTCCTCCTGATACCTCTATATTGATCAGTCCTCCTGACACTTCTATATTGATCAGTCCTCCTGACACTTTTATATTGATCAGTCCTCCTGACACTTTTATATTGATCAGTCCTCCTGACACTTCTATATTGATCAGTCCTCCTGACACTTCAATATTGATCAGTCCTCCTGATACCTCTATATTGATCAGTCCTCCTGACACTTCTATATTGATCAGTCCTCCTGACACTTCTATATTGATCAGTCCTCCTGACACTTCTATATTGATCAGTCCTCCTGACACTTCAATATTGATCAGTCCTCCTGACACTTCAATATTGATCAGTCCTCCTGACACTTCAATATTGATCAGTCCTCCTGACACTTCTATATTGATCAGTCCTCCTGACACTTCTATATTGATCAGTCCTCCTGACACTTCTATATTGATCAGTCCTCCTGACACTTCTATATTGATCAGTCCTCCTGACACTTCTATATTGATCAGTCCTCCTGACACTTCTATATTGATCAGTCCTCCTGACACTTCTGTATTGATCAGTCCTCCTGACACTTCTGTATTGATCAGTCCTCCTGACACTTCTGTATTGATCAGTCCTCCTGACACTTCTGTATTGATCAGTCCTCCTGACACTTCTGTATTGATCAGTCCTCCTGACACTTCTATATTGATCAGTCCTCCTGACACTTCTATATTGATCAGTCCTCCTGACACTTCTATATTGATCAGTCCTCCTGACACTTCTATATTGATCAGTCCTCCTGACACTTCTATATTGATCAGTCCTCCTGACACTTCTATATTGATCAGTCCTCCTGACATTCTATATTGATCAGTCCTCCTGACATTCTATATTGATCAGTCCTCCTGACACTTCTATATTGATCAGTCCTCCTGACACTTCTATATTGATCAGTCCTCCTGACATTCTGTATTGATCAGTCCTCCTGACACTTCTATATTGATCAGTCCTCCTGACACTTTTATATTGATCAGTCCTCCTGACACTTCTATATTGATCAGTCCTCCTGACACTTCAATATTGATCAGTCCTCCTGACACTTCAATATTGATCAGTCCTCCTGACACTTCTATATTGATCAGTCCTCCTGACACTTCTATATTGATCAGTCCTCCTGACACTTCTATATTGATCAGTCCTCCTGACACTTCTATATTGATCAGTCCTCCTGACACTTCTATATTGATCAGTCCTCCTGACACTTCTATATTGATCAGTCCTCCTGACACTTCTATATTGATCAGTCCTCCTGACACTTCTATATTGATCAGTCCTCCTGACACTTCTATATTGATCAGTCCTCCTGACACTTCTATATTGATCAGTCCTCCTGACACTTCTGTATTGTTCAGTCCTCCTGACACTTCTGTATTGATCAGTCCTCCTGACACTTCTATATTGATCAGTCCTCCTGACACTTCTATATTGATCAGTCCTCCTGACACTTCTATATTGATCAGTCCTCCTGACACTTCTATATTGATCAGTCCTCCTGACATTCTATATTGATCAGTCCTCCTGACATTCTATATTGATCAGTCCTCCTGACACTTCTATATTGATCAGTCCTCCTGACACTTCTATATTGATCAGTCCTCCTGACACTTTTATATTGATCAGTCCTCCTGACACTTCTATATTGATCAGTCCTCCTGACACTTCAATATTGATCAGTCCTCCTGATCTATATATATAATTGCCTAAGGGTTTTTCCGTCTGTCGGCCTGGCCTGGCGGCCTCGACCAATCAGAGACCGGCACAGCATCGACATAGAAATCCCGCGTCTCCGATTGGTCGAGGCCGCCAGGCCTCGACCAATCAGCGACGGGCACAGCGACGATGATGTCATAAAGGACGTAGACATCCTGCGTCTGATTGGTCGAGGCCGCCAGGCCTCGACCAATCAGCAACGGGCACAGCGACGATGATGTCATAATGGTTGCCATGGCGACGATGATGTCATAAAGGTTGCCTCGACCAATTATTGACGGGCACAGTCTGCCTCGAATTCTGGAATCATCATTGGCCATATACTACGGGGACATGCATATTCTAGAATACCCGATGCGTTAGAATCGGGCCACAATCTACACACATGCGTGCCCACACATTACCACACAAGGCTCCGCCCCCCACATTACCACACGAGGCTCCGTCCCCACACATTACCATACGAGGTTGCGTCCCCACACATTACCACACGAGGCCCCGTCCCCACACATTACCACACGAGGCTCCGTCCCCACACATTACCACACGAGGCTCCATCCCCCAACATTACCATATGAGGCTCCGTCCTCACACATACCACACGAGGCTTTGTCCTCACACATACCACATGAGGCTCCGTCCCTCCACATTACCATGTGAGGCTCCATCCTCAAATATTACCACACAAGGCTGCGTCCTCACACATTACCACATGGGGCTCAGTCCCCCCACATTACACACGAGGCTTCGTCCTCACACATTACCACACGAGGCTTCGTCCTCACACATTACCACACTAGGCTTCGTCCCCACACATTACCACACAAGGCTCCGTCATCCCCACATTATCGCCGGCACAGCATACGCACACACACCGCACACGTGTACACAAAATCCCGCCCCCCACCACATTACCATGCATAATCTCGCCCCCCGACATTACCACACGAGGCTCCGTCCCCACACATTACCATACGAGGCTCCGTCCCCACACATTACCATACGAGGCTCCGTTCTCACACATTACCATATGAGGCTCCGTCCCCACACATTAGCATACGAGGCTCCGTCCTCACACATACCACACAAGGCTCCGTCCCTTCACATTACCACATGATTCTCCATCCCTCCACATTACCACACGAGGCTCCGTCCCCACACACTACCACCCAAGGCTCCGTCCCTCCACATTACCACACATAATCCCGCCCCCCACATTACCACACGAGGCTCCATCCTCACACATACCACACGAGGCTCCGTTCCCACACATTACCATGACACACGCACCCCGCACACATGCGCACACCGCATCGGGTATTCTAGAATATGCATGTCCCCGTAGTATATGGACAATGATGATTCCAGAATTCGCGGCAGACTGTGCCCGTCGCTGATTGGTCGAGGCAACCTTTATGACATCATCATCGCCATGGCAACCATGATGACATTATCGTCGCTGTGCCCGTTGCTGATTGGTCGAGGCCTGGCGGCCTCGACCAATCAGAGAGCCGGGATTTCCAGGACAGACAGACAGACAGACAGACGGAAAATCCCTTAGACAATTATATATATAGATGGAGCACTGTGGGGCCATTATACAGTATGGAGAACAAGATACACGGCACTCTATAGATTTGTGAGTAGAGGTGCTCAAGTAGGGTTTCCAGCCCCTTTTGATACAATTATACAGTATGGAGCATCATGTGGGGCCATTATACAGTATGGAGCATCATGTGTGGCCATTATACAGTATGGAGCACTGTGTGGCCATTATACAGTATTGAGCCTTATGTGTGGCCATTTTACAGTATGGAGCACTGTGTGGCCATTGTACAGTATGGAACACTGTGTGGCCATATTTTTTGTTTATAATTATTGTTTATGAAACAGTGTGATCAGCAGTGCTAAATGGGTGTGGTTGGAGCGTGGATATGGGTGTGACCAGTTTTGAAATCTGTGTGGTCAGGCGTGGCCTAAAATTAGCTTTGTTTCGCGCCGCAAACTTTGTCCCTCTTTCCCTTCTTCAAAAGTTGGGAGGTATTGTAACACCCTCACACCTCCCAATACACAGTATGATAGCTAGAACAGTTTCCTATATACAGTATGAGTCCCCCATAGCTCCCTATATACAATCGGATGCCCCCCACAACTCCCTATATAGAGAATGATGGTTCCCACAGCTCCAGATACAAAGTATGATGCCTCCAAAGCCCAGTTTATACAGTACTCGAAATAGGCCCGATTAACATCTGTGCCTGCTTAGTGGTGCAGCAGACATGTCTCACACTGTTTGTGCTTTCCAACATACCGTATTTTTCGGGTTATAAGACGGTCCGGATTATAAAACTGTTTAGAAAGGATCGTGAAAATCGGAGAGGAGGAGGGGTTTGTCTCTATGTAAAGTCTTGTCTAAAGTCCACTTTAAGGGAGGATATTAGCGAAGGAAATGAGGATGTCGAGTCCATATGGGTCGAAATTCATGGAGGGAAAAATGGTAACAAAATTCTCATTGGGGTCTGTTACAAACCCCCAAATATAACAGAAACCATGGAAAGTCTACTTCTAAAGCAGATAGATGAAGCTGCAACCCATAATGAGGTCCTTGTTATGGGGGACTTTAACTACCCGGATATTAACTGGGAAACAGAAACCTGTGAAACCCATAAAGGCAACAGGTTTCAGCTAATAACCAAGAAAAATTATCTTTCACAATTGGTGCAGAATCCAACCAGAGGAGCAGCACTTTTAGACCTAATACTATCTAATAGACCTGACAGAATAACAAATCTGCAGGTGGTCGGGCATCTAGGAAATAGCGACCACAATATTGTAGAGTTTCACCTGTCTTTCACTACGGGGACTTGTCAGGGAGTCACAAAAACACTGAACTTTAGGAAGGCAAAGTTTGACGAGCTTAGAGATGCCCTTAATCTGGTAGACTGGGACAATATCCTCAGAAATAAGAATACAGATAATAATTGGGAAATGTTTAAGTACATCCTAAATAGGCAGTGTAAGCGGTTTATACCTTGTGGGAATAAAAGGACTAGAAATAGGAAAAACCCAATGTGGCTAAACAAAGAAGTAAGACAGGCAATTAACAGTAAAAAGAAAGCATTTGCACTACTAAAGCAGGATGGCACCATTGAAGCTCTAAAAAACTATAGGGAGAAAAATACTTTATCTAAAAAACTAATTAAAGCTGCCAAAAAGGAAACAGAGAAGCACATTGCTAAGGAGAGTAAAACTAATCCCAAACTGTTCTTCAACTATATCAATAGTAAAAGAATAAAAACTGAAAATGTAGGCCCCTTAAAAAATAGTGAGGAAAGAATGGTTGTAGATGACGAGGAAAAAGCTAACATATTAAACACCTTCTTCTCCACGGTATTCACGGTGGAAAATGAAATGCTAGGTGAAATCCCAAGAAACAATGAAAACCCTATATTAAGGGTCACCAATCTAACCCAAGAAGAGGTGCGAAACCGGCTAAATAAGATTAAAATAGAAAAATCTCCGGGTCCGGATGGCATACACCCACGAGTACTAAGAGAACTAAGTAATGTAATAGATAAACCATTATTTCTTATTTTTAGGGACTCTATAGCGACAGGGTCTGTTCCGCAGGATTGGCGCATAGCAAATGTGGTGCCAATATTCAAAAAGGGCTCTAAAAGTGAACCTGGAAATTATAGGCCAGTAAGTCTAACCTCTATTGTTGGTAAAATATTTGAAGGGTTTCTGAGGGATGTTATTCTGGATTATCTCAATGAGAATAACTGTTTAACTCCATATCAGCATGGGTTTATGAGAAATCGCTCCTGTCAAACCAATCTAATCAGTTTTTATGAAGAGGTAAGCTATAGACTGGACCACGGTGAGTCATTGGACGTGGTATATCTCGATTTTTCCAAAGCGTTTGATACCGTGCCGCACAAGAGGTTGGTACACAAAATGAGAATGCTTGGTCTGGGGGGAAAATGTGTGTAAATGGGTTAGTAACTGGCTTAGTGATAGAAAGCAGAGGGTGGTTATAAATGGTATAGTCTCTAACTGGGTCGCTGTGACCAGTGGGGTACCGCAGGGGTCAGTATTGGGACCTGTTCTCTTCAACATATTCATTAATGATCTGGTAGAAGGTTTACACAGTAAAATATCGATATTTGCAGATGATACAAAACTATGTAAAGCAGTTAATACAAGAGAAGATAGTATTCTGCTACAGATGGATCTGGATAAGTTGGAAACTTGGGCTGAAAGGTGGCAGATGAGGTTTAACAATGATAATTGTAAGGTTATACACATGGGAAGAAGGAATCAATGTCACCATTACACACTGAATGGGAAACCACTGGGTAAATCTGACAGGGAGAAGGACTTGGGGATCCTAGTTAATGATAAACTTACCTGGAGCAGCCAGTGCCAGGCAGCAGCTGCCAAGGCAAACAGGATCAGGGGGTGCATTAAAAGAGGTCTGGATACACATGATGAGAGCATTATACTGCCTCTGTACAAATCCCTAGTTAGACCGCACATGGAGTACTGTGTCCAGTTTTGGGCACCGGTGCTCAGGAAGGATATAATGGAACTAGAGAGAGTACAAAGGAGGGCAACAAAATTAATAAAGGGGATGGGAGAACTACAATACCCAGATAGATTAGCGAAATTAGGATTATTTAGTCTAGAAAAAAGACGACTGAGGGGTGATCTAATAACCATGTATAAGTATATAAGGGGACAATACAAATATCTCGCTGAGGATCTGTTTATACCAAGGAAGGTGACGGGCACAAGGGGGCATTCTTTGCGTCTGGAGGAGAGAAGGTTTTTCCACCAACATAGAAGAGGATTCTTTACTGTTAGGGCAGTGAGAATCTGGAATTGCTTGCCTGAGGAGGTGGTGATGGCGAACTCAGTCGAGGGGTTCAAGAGAGGCCTGGATGTCTTCCTGGAGCAGAACAATATTGTATCATACAATTATTAGGTTCTGTAGAAGGACGTAGATCTGGGGATTTATTATGATGGAATATAGGCTGAACTGGATGGACAAATGTCTTTTTTCGGCCTTACTAACTATGTTACTATGTTACTATGTTACTAAGACGCACCCCAAATTTTGAGGAGAAAAATAAGAAATCTTTTTTAAAAAATAAAATGGTGGTGCTTCTTATAATCCTTGCATCTTATTGCTTACTGGGGGTGGTGGCTGCGGTGAAGCGGGGTCCCAGGGTCGCTGCTGGAGGAGGCAGGAGTGGGGTGATGCTGCAGGCCGCAGGCAGGGATGAGTGGGGGCTCCGATGTGCGGTGCACTGCTGCGGGGGTCTTGTGCAGCTGCTTGGTGTCTTTGAGTGCCCGGCGGTTGCTGACCGGTGCTGAGGGTGTCTCCAGTGCCCAGCGGTGCTGCGTGGGTGTCCGGTGCTGCCAGTGGCTCTGCCAACATTTTGCGACAGGCCAGAGCCCCGGCACTCCCACGATTCCATGTGCGGTGGTCTCCCGGAATATGTCCGCTGCTGGGGGCGGCGCATGCGCAGATGGTGATCACGGGACCAAGATCTCGAGAGATGAGATCTCAGCGCTGAAATCTCATCTCTCAAGAGATCTTGGACCCGAGATCACATCTGCACATGTGCCGCCCCCCGGCTGCGGCCATATTCCTGGAGACCTCCGGACATGGAACCGCGGAATTGCCGAGGCTCTGGCCTGACGCAAAATGTTGGTAGAGGCCGGGGCAGCGCCGGACACCCACACAGCACCGCTGGGCACTGAAGACACCTGCAGAACCGGCCAGCAACCGCTGAACACCCTGTATGTCACTTGCGCAGGCGCCTTATGGGGTTCGGGGACAGAAGTTCCAACTGGCGATTATTATATAGGATGGTTTCCCAACAGCCTCTCTATATGCAGTATGGTGGATCTCATTGCCCCTATACACAGTATGATTGACCCCACAGATCTTCTATATACAGTATGAGGCACCACAGTTCCTTATGTACAACATGATGTCCATACAGGAACCTACAGCATGATGGCCCACACAGCTTCCTATGCACAGTAGTATGATGGCTCCACAGCTCTCTTTATACAGTATGAATTCCCAACAACCCCTCCATATGCAGTATGATGAACCTCACTGCCACCTATACACAGTATGATGGCCCCTACAGATCTTCTCCATACAGTATAAGACCTCACAATTCCATATGTACAGCATGATGGCCAAACAGCAACCTAGAGTATATACAGCATGATGTCCCCGACAGCTCCATATATATATATACAGCTATGGCAAAAATTAAGAGACCACTGCAAAATGTTGTTTTTCTGATTTTTCGCTTTTTTAGGTATATTTTTGAGTAAAATGTAAATTGTTCTTTTATTCTATAAACTTCTGACAACGTCTCCGAAGTTCCAAGCAATAAATTTTGTATTTTTTTTCTGACAAAGAAAAATGGTCAAAATTAAAAAAAACAAAAAAAAACCCAGTGCTTTCAGACCTCAGATAATGCAAAGAAATCAAGTTCATAATCATTTAGTAACAACAATACTAATGTTTTAACTCAGGAAGAGTTCAGAAATCAATATTTTGTGGAATAACCATGATTTTTAATCACAGCTTTCATGCGTCTTGGCTGCTTTCCACCAGTCTTTCACACTGCTCCTGACGCAAAATGTAATCAGTTCTCCTTTGTTTGATGGCTTGTGACTATCCATCATCCTCTTGATTACATTCCAGGGGTTTTCAATGGGGTTCAGGTCTGGAGATTGGGCTGCCCGTGACAAGGTTTTGATGTGGTGGTCTCTTAATTTTTGCCAGAGCTGTATATATATATATATATATATATATATATATATATATATATATATACTATGGAGCGACCAAAGCTCCCCTATATACAGTATAATGTCACAGACAGCTCCCCATACACAGTGCGGGCCTCCCCAAAGCTCCCCTATATATAATTTGATGTCCCCCACTTTTCTCTTTAAACAGAATGGGGCCAACACAGCTCCTTATATATAACATGGGGCCCACTCACCTCCTATTAGAAATGAGTCAACCCGAACGTCAAAATTCAATGTTCATACCTTAGTGTCTTGTGTTGAACTCCGAACGCTGACTTCTTTTGGAGAAAAGAGAGAGAGACTTTTTGCCGTTTCCAAAGCTTGGGCCTCTATTTTTTTTAAATAGGGTTCGGGTCCTGTTTCAGGTTTAGGTAAAGTTCTGGTACCCAAACCGAACTTTGGACTAAAGTTCAGGTCGGGTACCAGAACCCAAGCGTCCACGGGTCCGTTCATCCCTACTCCCTATATACAGTATAGGGCCCCCACAGCTCTCCTATATAGAGTATAATCTCCCCCACATCTCCATTTACTCAGAAGAGGGCTACTGCAGCTCCTTATATACAACATAATTTGGAGATTTGGATGGAAACCCCAATGAAAGTACTTAGAGTAGACAGAGCAGAGGATAAATGTGGCCCAAAATGTTATGGAAAATTTTCCCAATAAAAGCTTTAACTCAACCCGCAAAAAAGCAAGTCCCCACTCCGGTCCATCATATGTTAATGTGCAAGTGCTTCTCACTAAATTAGAATATCATCACAAAGTTAATTTGTTTCAGTTCTTCAATACAAAAAGTGAAACTCATATATTATATAGAGTCATTACAAAGTGATCTATTTCTCATGTTTATTTCTGTTAATGTTGATGATTATGGCTCACAGCCAATGAAAACCCAAAAGTAATTATCTCAGTAAATCAGAATAATTAACAAAAAACACCTGCAAGGCTTCCTAAGGGTTTAAAACTACGGGTTTAAAAAGGTCCCTTAGTCTGTTTCAGTAGCTCCACAATCATGGGGAAGACTGCTGACTTGATAAATGTCCAGAAGGCAGTCATTGACACACTCCACAAGGAGAGTAAGCCGCAAAAGGTCATTGCTAAAGAAGCTGGCTGTTCACAGAGTGCTGATTCCAAGCATATTAATGGAAAGGTGAGTGGATGGAAAAGGTTTGGCAGAAAAAGGTGCACAAGCAACTGGGATACGCGCAGCCTTGAAAGGATTGTTAGGAAAAGCCCATTCAAAAATGTGGGGAAGATTCACAAGGAGTGGACTGCTGATGGAGTCATTGCTTCAAGAGCCACCACACACAGACGTATCCAAGACATGGGCTACAAGTGTCGCATTCCTTGTGTCAGCCACTCATAACCAATAGACAACACCAGAAGCGTCTTACCTGGGCCAATGAGAAGAACTGGACTGTTGCTCAGTGGTCCAAGGTGTTTTCAGATGAAACTAAATTTAGACTAGCAATAGATTTGATGAATCTTGATTTTTCTGTGTTGTCTTTTGACGCAGCATCACAACGTTTTCCATTATTTAAGAACAACCCCTTCTTATTCCTTCAGGCACGGAGTTTGGTTCAAAAGTGTTTACTGACTGGGGAGGGGGAGGGGAGGAACAAATTGGATGGCTATATTAGGAATACAGGATCACAGCCAGCGTCCATAAGTGGCATTTATTCACTGTTACGCAGGAGTTGGAAATGGGATGGGAAAGATACAGGATTAGCAAAGTGGTCAAAAGACCTTCCGGGCTTGAGGGTGGGGGATTTTCTTGATGCTACTATTGCGCAAAGGAAAATTTTGACATATAGCAGTTATACTGACATGGCTCTATTGATCCTACATAGGGCTTATATTACCCCTCATCTGCAGTCTAGGATGTCTCCTACTACTCTATATTATTGCTCTAAATGCAAAATGCGTAACACTGACATATATCACCACCTATGGAGCTGTTCGAAGATTCAGGAATTGTGGGGTACCGTACATGACGAATTGCAGAGGATGTGTAACATCAGTTTCTCACTCACACCACAATGGACAATTTTCAATATTTTGGAAGAGGCTCATCATAGCCTACCTAAACATGTTAAAGCATCACTCATGATTTGGGCCTCTGCTACCAGGAAAAGCATACTACATTACTGGTTGAGTCCAATTGCCCCACCACTCTCTCTTATTCAGGCTAAAGTTATGTTCCTTTTCAGAATGGAGTGGATGGACGTGCTGACCACCAAAGAAAAGATGTCTGGTAAATTCCTAACTACATGGTCTCTCTTCATCCCATCTCTCCCTATTGGGGTGAAAGAAAAATTGCGAGCCCAATTTGAAAATACACAATGGTATTTATTACAGCGGATAAGTGGAAACACACCAATTCCATAATATAAACCAAAAGTTGAGTGCACGCAGAGAAGGGGTGGTTGGGGAGGGGGTGGGGAAAGTTTGGATTCAGGGGTTATTTGTTTTATATGTCTTTTCATTCAAAACCTAATAAACAAATTTGGGGAAAAAAAGAAAAAAAAAAAGAAAGTAAATTTTTAATTTCATTTGGAAATTAAGGTCCCAGAGTCTGGAGGAAGAGTGAAGAGGCCACAATCCAAGAAGCTGGAGGTCTAGTGTGAAGTTTCCACAATCAGTGATGGTTTGGGGAGCCATGTCATCTGCTGGTGTATGTCCACTGTGTTATATCAAAGTCAGCGAAGTCGTCTACCAGGAAATTTTAGAGCACTTCATGCTTCCCTCTGCCGACAAGCTTTTTGGAGATGGAAATGTCATTCTCCAGCAGGACTTGGCCCCTGTCCACACTGCCAAAAGTACCGATACCTGGTTTACAAACAACAGTATCACTGTGCTTGATTGGCAGCAAACTCGCCTGACTTTAACCCCATAGAGAATCTATGGGGTATTGTGAAATGGAAGATGAGACACCAGACCCAACAATGCAGACGAGCTGAAGGCTGATATCAAAGCAACCTGGGCTTCCATAGCCCCTCAGCAGTGCCACAGGCTGATCGCCACCATGCCACGCCGCATTGATGCAGTAATTGATGCAAAAGGAGCCTGACCAAGTATTGAGTGCATTTACTGAACATACATTTCAGTAGGACAACATTTCGGATTTTAAAATTATTTTTCAAGCTGGTGTTATAAAGTATTCTAATGTTCTGAGATAATGACTTTTGGGTTTCAGCTGACATGTACCGGGAAAGATGTGGGCTCAGCGCCGGAGCCCACATCAAAGAGAGGGAGTCCAACATCTGTGTAAATGTACGCCCGATATCGGAAAGGGGTTAAAGAGTAACCATAGTTTTAATTTTTATTTTATAAATCAATATATGAAAATATGCAACTTTGTAATATATCTTATCAGAGAAATCTATTTATTTCACCTAATTAATTCTCAAAATCGGTAAAATCTATATTCGGAGATCATTTTCTAGATTATTGAGATAAGAGATGACAGTTGGTACCAATAAGATTCTATGTAGATGGGAGGGGGAGGAGCTCTGCCTCTAGCTCCTCCCCTCTCCATACAATCTCATCGGTACCAACTGTCATCACTTATCTCAGTAAAATGAAGAATCCGTACTCACCGAATACAGATTTTATCCATGAATTGAGAATGAAACATCAGTCAGGGAGGAGAAAAAAGCAGAATTCTCTGATAAGATATATTACAAAGTTTCTTATTTTCATATATACTATTGATTTATGAGTTGAAAATTAAAGCATTGGGTTACACTTTAAATAAATGGTGTTGAAAGGGAGCAGATGGGACATCCGAACAAGAGAGACCACTGTGTATTAAAACAGGATTAAAAATGATTTTAAAATATAGTAAAAAATAAAATTAAAATAAATGCAAATAATGTAATTTACCCAGCATGCCTCTGACAGCTTTAAAAACAAATTAAAGCTTGCTAAATCAATTCCAGGTGGTCACATAATTGACAGGCAGAGTTGACAAATGACAAATCACTCTTAACATATGCCGTGCGATTAGATCCCCCGCAGCGGACGTATATCTTGTTTAAATGCCAAACGGCGACATTTAAAGTTTAGCATTAATTTCCAGCCCGAATCCATACGTAGTAATATTATTATTATTATTATTATTATTATTAATTACATTGAAGAAGTCATTTTAGCTGGAGTTTAGACACAGCGGAATTAATTCCCCAAAACACTTATAATAAAATGACAATCTGTATTAAAGGGAACCTGTCACCCCGGTTTTTCAGTATGAGATAAAAATACTGTTAAATAGGGCCTGAGCTGTGCGTTACTATAGTGTATTTTGTGTACCCTGATTCCCCACCTATGCTGCCGAAATAACTTACCAAAGTCGCCGTTTTCGCCTGTCAATCAGGCTGGTCAGGTCAGATGGGCGTGGCAACATCGCTGGTTCTTCCCCCAGATCTTGCATATATTTCCGTTGGTGGCGTAGTGATTTGCGCATGCCCATCTTCTGAATCCACTGGGCAGGAGAAGAAAAAACGCGCGATCGGCGCTATTTCCCTGGTGATCTGTGGGGGCGGCCATCTTCCTGAGGATGCGCGTGCGCATATGGACTCCTCTGCTGCCCGGGGCTTCAGGAAAATGGCTGCGGGATGCCGCGCGTGCGCAGATGGAGATCGCGGCGGCCATTTTCCTGAAGTTGAGATGCGAACTCGGCTTCAGGAAAATGGCCGCCGCGATCTCCATCTGCGCACGCGCGGCATCCCGCGGCCATTTTCCTGAAGCCCCGGGCAGCAGAGGAGTCCATCTGCACACGCGCGGCCAAAGGAAGATGGCCGCCCCCACCGATCACAATGGTACTAGCGCAGATCGCGCACTTTTTCTTCACCTGCGCGCAGTGGATTCGGGCACTTGGACATGCGCACACCACTACGCCACCAACGGAAAGCTGGGGAAGAAACAGCGATGTCACCACGCCCACCCGACCTGACCAGCCTGATTGACAGGCGAAAACGGCGACTTTGGTAATGTATTTCGCAGCATAGGTGGGGAATCGGGGTACACTACATACACTATAGTAACGCACAGCGCAGGCCCTATTTAACAGTATTTTTATCTCAATCTGAAAAAACGGGGTGACAGGTTCCCTTTAAGTGGGTGCGAGTGAGACTCGGTAATAGTACAAGTTGTCTGGAGACAGAACTGTGAAATAACAGAAACCGTATCAAACCGGTGACATGTTGTCAGAGGATCGGAAACTATTATTTTATGCAAAATGTAGGCAGCGCACATCCAATTGTCATTCCACGGTTGTCGAATGACAAGATTTATTAGAAAACACTGAAAAGAATAAGAATATCATATAATGTAGAGCTGAGCAATAAAGGGGTTCTCTCCTTCTTGCATAAATGAATAGTAGAACCAAGTGCATGACATTTCTGATTTATCTGATCTACTTTCTCCACTTATGAGCCACTTTCTTTCCTGCTTCCTGGATTCATGATTCTCTATAAATAACAGAGACAATTTGGCCTGCTCAAAGCAAGACAGACTGCTAGATTACCAACAAACAAAAAAATCAGATTACCAGTGCCTATCGATGTCTCCGGAGAGGGGAGTGTCATAAATACAAGCAATCACATTATTGGTCATTAAAATTATAAAATTAATACTGAAGTAAAAAGGATACAGAAAAAAATATTAAGGGTATGTGCACACGTTCAAGATTTTTCACGTTTTTTCGCGTTTTTTCGCTATAAAAATGAATAAAAACACATACATATGCATCCTATCCTTTAGAATGCAATTTTTGTGCACATGATGCGTTTTTTTTTCCACGAAAAAAACACATTGCGGTAAAAAAAAAGCAGCATGTTCATTAATTTTGTGGATTTTTTGCGTTTTTCCTTCTATTTAATGCATTGGGAAAGGTCCTGAAAAAATGCGCAAAAAACACGAAAAAAAAAAAAACGCATGCGGATTTCTGGCAGAAGTGTCCGGTTTTTGTCAGGAAATTTCTGCAAGAAATCCTGAACGTGTGCACATACCCTAAAGGGAATCTGTCACTAGGTTTTCACTATGTAATCTTAGATCAGCATGATGTAGGGGCAGAGACCCTGATTCCGGCGAAGTAGCACTTACTATCATGTATTTTGCTGTTTCAACACAATCAGTGTTTTATTAGTAAGAGATCATCAGTACAGGACTAGGCGTCTCATGCCTCAATATCCAACCATGCCCCAGTACTGATTAGCAGCTTTCTGTCAATATACAAAGTACACAGATAGCTGATAATCAGTGGTGTGGGCGGGGTTATACACAGCTCAGCATTCAGAGCTCTGCTGGATTTGTAGGAGAGAAAATCACAACTGCCGCACTTAGTAAACTGAGTGATACGTCACTGGAATCAGGGTCTCAGCCCTTACCTTATGCTGCTCTCGGATTACATGGCAATGACAGGTTCCATTTAAGATGTTAAAATTACACTAAGGCCGGCGTCACACTTGCGAGTTTTACGGACGTAAGAGCGCAGAATCTACGTCCGTAAAACTCGCAAAAAATACGGCACAATTATTCTCTATGCCCTTGCTCCTATTTGCCGTATTTTACTGATCAGTATTATACGGCTTTCTACGGCCGTACAAAATCGCAGCATGCTGCGTTTGTCACCGTACTGCGCAAGAAATACGCCAATGAAAGTCCATGGAAGCGTGAAAAATACGGATTACACACGGACAAGCAGTGTGACTTGCGAGAAATACGCAGCGCTGTTAGAGAGAAAAGCCGGTAATTCAGTGCGGTGTACAGTAAAATCACACTGACAGCTTACAGTAGAATAGGTAGAATAAATGTGTACACATAGAATAGGTATATATATATATATATATATATATATATATATATATGTCAGTGAGACACATATATGTATATATATTAATATTTATTCCAGCGCTAGACAGCTTGAAAGCCGGTAATTCAATTACCGGCTTTTTCCTTCTCCTTCCTAAAACCCGACATGATTTGAGACATGGTTTACATACAGTAAACCATGTCTTCTCTCCATTTTTTTTGCAGATTCCACACTACTAATGTCAGTAGTGTGTATCTGCAAAATTTGGCCGTTCTAGCTATTAAAATAAAGGGTTAAATGGCGGAAAAAATTGGCGTGGGCTCCCACGCAATTTTCTCCGCCAGAGTAGTAAAGCCAGTGACTGAGGGCAGATATTAATAGCCTGGAGAGGGTCCACGGTTATTGGCCCCCCCCCTGGCTAAAAATATCTGCCCCCAGCCACCCCAGAAAAGGCACATCTGGAAGATGCGCCTATTCTGGCACTTGGCCACTCTCTTCCCATTCCCGTGTAGCGGTGGGATATGGGGTAATGAAGGGTTAATGCCACCTTGCTATTGTAAGGTGACATTAAGCCTAATTAATAATGGAGAGGCGTCAATTATGACACCTATCCATTATTAATCCAATACTAGTAAAGGGTTAAATAAAACACAAACACATTTTTTAAAATTATTTTAATGAAATAAAAACAATGGTTGTTGCAGTATTTTATTCAACGCCCAATCCAGTCACTGAAGACCCTCGTTCTGTGAGTAAAAAAACATAATAAACCAACAATATACTTACCCTCCGCAGATCTGTAACGTCCAACGATGTAAATCCTTCTGAAGGGGTTAAAACATTTTGCAGCAAGGAGCTGTGCTAATGCAGGCTGCTCCTCGCTGCAAAACCCCAGGGAATGAGGCTAAAAATAGATCAATGATCTATATTTAGCTTCATTTGCGGTGAGGCGCCCTCTGCTGGCTGTTCATAGATCGTGGGAAATTACCTAGAAAGCCAGGGAGCTTTCTAGGTAATTTCCCACGATCTATGAACAGCCAGCAGAGGGCGCCTCACCGCAAATAAAGCTAAATATAGATCATTGATCTATTTTTAGCCTCATTCCCTGGGGTTTTGCAGCGAGGAGCAGCCTGCATTAGCACAGCTCCTTGCTGCAAAATGTTTTAACCCCTTCAGAAGGATTTACATCGTTGGACGTTACAGATCTGCGGAGGGTAAGTATATTGTTGGTTTATTATGTTTTTTTACTCACAGAACGAGGGTCTTCAGTGACTGGATTGGGCGTTGAATAAAATACTGCAACAACCATTGTTTTTATTTCATTAAAATAATTTTAAATAATGTGTTTGTGTTTTATTTAACCCTTTACTAGTATTGGATTAATAATGGATAGGTGTCATAATTGACGCCTCTCCATTATTAATTAGGCTTAATGTCACCTTACAATAGCAAGGTGGCATTAACCCTTCATTACCCCATATCCCACCGCTACACGGGAATGGGAAGAGAGTGGCCAAGTGCCAGAATAGGCGCATCTTCCAGATGTGCCTGTTCTGGGGTGGCTGGGGGCAGATATTTTTAGCCAGGGGGGGGCCAATAACCGTGGACCCTCTCCAGGCTATTAATATCTGCCCTCAGTCACTGGCTTTACTACTCTGGCGGAGAAAATTGCGCGGGAGCCCACGTCAATTTTTTCCGCCATTTAACCCTTTATTTTAATAGCTAGAACGGCCAAATTTTGCAGATACACACTACTGACATTAGTAGTGTGGAATCTGCAAAAAAAATGGAGAGAAGACATGGTTTACTGTATGTAAACCATGTCTCAAATCATGTCGGGTTTTAGGAAGGAGAAAGAAAAAGCCGGTATTGGAATTACCGGCTTTCAAGCTGTATAGCGCTGGAATAAATATTAATATATATACATATATGTGTCTCACTGACATATATATATATATATACCTATTCTATGTGTACACATTTATTCTACCTATTGGACTGTAAGCTGTCAGTGTGATTTTACTGTACACCGCACTGAATTACCGGCTTTTCTCTCTAATATATGTGTCTACTGACATATATATATATATATATATATATACAGTGGGGCAAAAAAGTATTTAGTCAGTCAGCAATAGTGCAAGTTCCACCACTTAAAAAGATGAGATGCGTCTGTAATTTACATCATAGGTAGACCTCAACTATGGGAGACAAACTGAGAAAAAAAAATCCAGAAAATCACATTGTCTGTTTTTTTAACAATTTATTTGCATATTATGGTGGAAAATAAGTATTTGGTCAGAAACAAAACTTCATCTCAATACTTTGTAATATATCCTTTGTTGGCAATGACAGAGGTCAAACGTTTTCAGTAAGTCTTCACAAGGTTGCCACACACTGTTGTTGGTATGTTGGCCCATTCCTCCATGCAGATCTCCTCTAGAGCAGTGATGTTTTTGGCTTTTTGCTTGGCAACACGGACTTTCAACTCCCTCCAAAGGTTTTCTATAGGGTTGAGATCTGGAGACTGGCTAGGCCACTCCAGGACCTTGAAATGCTTCTTACGAAGCCACTCCTTCGTTGCCCTGGTGGTGTGCTTTGGATCATTGTCATGTTGAAAGACCCAGCCACGTTTCATCTTCAATGCCCTTGCTGATGGAAGAAGGTTTGCACTCAAAATCTCACGATACATGGCCCCATTCATTCTTTCATGTACCCGGATCAGTCGTCCTGGCCCCTTTGCAGAGAAACAGCCCCAAAGCATGATGTTTCCACCACCATGCTTTACAGTAGGTATGGTGTTTGATGGATGCAACTCAGTATTCTTTTTCCTCCAAACACGACAAGTTGTGTTTCTACCAAACAGTTCCAGTTTGGTTTCATCAGACCATAGGACATTCTCCCAAAACTCCTCTGGATCATCCAAATGCTCTCTAGCAAACTTCAGACGGGCCCGGACATGTACTGGCTTAAGCAGTGGGACACGTCTGGCACTACAGGATCTGAGGCCATGGTGGCGTAGTGTGTTACTTATGGTAGGCCTTGTTACATTGGTCTCAGCTCTCTGCAGTTCATTCACTAGGTCCCCCCACGTGGTTCTGGGATTTTTGCTCACCGTTCTTGTGATCATTCTGACCCCACGGGGTGGGATTTTGCGTGGAGCCCCAGATCGAGGGAGATTATCAGTGGTCTTGTATGTCTTCCATTTTCTAATTATTGCTCCCACTGTTGATTTCTTCACTCCAAGCTGGTTGGCTATTGCAGATTCAGTCTTCCCAGCCTGGTGCAGGGCTACAATTTTGTTTCTGGTGTCCTTTGACAGCTCTTTGGTCTTCACCATAGTGGACTTTGGAGTCAGACTGTTTGAGGGTGTGCACAGGTGTCTTTTTATACTGATAACAAGTTTAAACAGGTGCCATTACTACAGGTAATGAGTGGAGGAAAGAGGAGACTCTTAAAGAAGAAGTTACAGGTCTGTGAGAGCCAGAAATCTTGATTGTTTGTTTCTGACCAAATACTTATTTTCCACCATAATATGCAAATAAATTGTTAAAAAAACAGACAATGTGATTTTCTGGATTTTTTTTTCTCAGTTTGTCTCCCATAGTTGAGGTCTACCTATGATGTAAATTACAGACGCCTCTCATCTTTTTAAGTGGTGGAACTTGCACTATTGCTGACTGACTAAATACTTTTTTGCCCCACTGTATATATATATATATATATATATATATATATATATATATATATAGACAGTATATATATATTTTCTTTTCTTTTTGGGACACATGGATCACTTCTATAGCGGTATGTTGGTTTTGCTAGCCTGCGAGAAAACCACGCAGTACGGATGCCATACGGATTACATACGGAGGATGCCATGCGCAAAAAACGCTGACACACCCTGCCTACGGAGGAGCTACGGACCACTTTTTTCGGGACTTTTCAGCGTATTACGGCCGTAATATACGGACCGTATTGTTTTACGCTGTGTGTGACGCCGGCCTAAGGCTGGGTTTTTAGCAACTCACATGGCTACCCCCTTCACCACTTCTCCAAAATAAATAAATAAGCCTCAAACTTCACTTTTATAAGTCTTATGTGCTCATGATGAAAACAAGATGCAACAATGTCCTAGGAAAAGGTCCAGTTTCTGTGTGGTGAGGTCTTTGGGATCCTCAGGCATTGGGACCTGGTCACATAGCTATACCACTGCCTGTATCATAGAAAAATATCTTCCAGAACCACAATCTGCTTCTTTCTAGTAAGTGTGTATCTCATCCCAGAGATAGATTCACTAATACACTTCTCAGTTCTGGATATTTAATATCTTCCACGCTGCTGCTTTCTAATTAGTGTGTATCTCATCCCAGAGAAGGATTCACAGCTATACCTCTCAGTTATAGCTTTTTTAAGTCCTCCATGCTGATGCTTTCTCATCTTAGAAATGGATTCACATATATATTTCTCAGTTAAGTTTAGACTATATAATATTCTCAATGCTGCTGCTTTCTAGTAAGTGTGTATCTCATCCCAGACATGGATTCACAGCTATACTGCTCAGTTAGGCTTCTTTTACATTTGCCGTGGTTTTGTGTCCCGTTTTTGAGGCCCCAATAGATTTCTATGCTGACGCAAAAATGGCCTGCAATAATTAGACAGAGCGCCGTACGCTGCATGGACGTGAGGGCCGTATTTACGGCTGTGAAAAAATATTTCTAGTAAGGATTCACACATATGTTTTTCAGTTAAGTTTAAACTATTTAATATTCTCAATGCTGCTGCTTTCTAGTAAGTGTGTATCTCATCCCAGACATGGATTCACAGCTATACTGCTCAGTTAGGCTTCTTTTACACTTGCCGTGGTTTTGCGAACCATTTTTGCGTCCCCGATAGATTTCTTTGCGGCTGCAAAAACTGGCCGCAATAATTCGACGGAGCGCCGTACGCTGCATAGACGTGAGGGCCGTATTTACAGCTGTGAAAAAATATCGAGCCTGCTCGATATTTTTCACAGCTTACGGACACGGCCCAATTGAGAATTAATGGAGCTACAAAAACAATGGAAGCTTGTTTTTGCGGTGCTCCGTGTTGTCCGTATTTGCAGGACGCCGTTTTTTTCCCCTACTTGTTCCCTACTATTCGAAAAAAGAAAAATGGTGATCCGCAAGATTTTCGAGGCCCGTTTTTGCGGCAGACCGTGAAAATTACAGCAATACAGTCACGGCTAGTGTAAAAGAAGCCTAATGGCTATGTAATGTCTTCTATAGTTCTGCTTTCTAGAAATTGTGTATCTCATCCCAGAGATGGATTCACAGCTATACCTCTCAGTTATGGCTATTTTAAATCCTCCATTCTGATGCTTTCTGGTGTGTATCTCATCTTAGAAATGGATTCACATATATACTTCTCAGTTAAATTATGAATATTTAATATTCTTCTTGTTTTCTAGTAACTGTGTATCTCATCCCAGACATGGATTCTCAGCTACACTTCTCAGTTATGGATATGTAATGTTTTCTATAGTTCTGCTTTCTAGTAAGTGTGTATCTCATCCCAGACATGCATTCACAGCTACACTTCTCAGTTATGGCTATGTAATGTTTTCTATAGTTCTGCTTTCTAGAAAGTGTGTATCTCATCCCAGACATGCATTCACAGCTACACTTCTCAGTTATGGCTATGTAATGTTTTCTATAGTTCTGCTTTCTAGAAAGTGTGCATCTCATCCCAGAGATGAATTCACAGCAATATTTCTTAGTAATGGCTATTTAATGTATTCTATGCTGCTCCTTCTGAACATATGATGCATAAAGACAGGAGAGCATAACCTAGAATAAAAGCAAAATTAATAAATACCCTGCAGTAAGTATATAGTAATAGTACATGTAAATAGTGTACTTAGTTGACACTCAGTCAGCTATGTCATTGACATGTACTATTACTATTTACTTACTGCAGGGTGTTTATTCATTTTGTTTTTATTCTAAGGTATGTTTGTTAATGGCATCTAACACATTACACTTATATCAACATGTGTTCCAGCTCATTTCTTTGACACTGACAGGAGAAGAGGAATTTCTTACGTTATTGAAAGTAGTGCTTTTACAAATGAGGCAATGGCACTGAACGGAAAACCGAAATTTAGTGGTTATAAAATATGTGTCCCAAAGTATTTCTGAGTATTTCTAGGGAAAATCAGTGGTGTCTTCTCCTTCCCAACTCCTCCTTGTCAGAATAAAGGACGATCCGGAGCCCTATAATAGATGTGATGTGTATCTGCGGGAACACCTCTGGGATTATTATTTCCATTGAATGCGTGTAAGGTCACAGCAGAGGGGAATATGAATAGCGGAGCGGAGGCTGAATCATGCTCATTGTACAGGGATCGTGGCGAGGAACAATTCATTAAGGCCACAGACGTTCTCAATTTATTTCTAGCACTGATCTATGATTTCTTCACACAGGGCCGACGCTGCTACATGCTACATTTACTCTCAATTTCGGAGAATTGATGGTGACGCAGTAAGTAAATAGCAGGTGTATTCGGCACTACCACACTCAGGGACGGAGATAGATGAAGACGCTATAGACTGCATATAAATGCCATATACCACACTGCTTCCTGCAAACGACACATTGCCCCCAATATAAGAAGCGCCAGGATCCATCTAACTTCTGCTCGCAAGTACATGTAGATGTGTAGTTGAGATGAGCTTGTTATTTGAGACCACGTACTGATGTAGCAGAGATGAATTTGTCCTTTGATCCACATTTGACATCAGGGGCGGACACAGACAGCTTGGGGCCCCTTTGAAGGAAATGTGTCTGGGCCTCCCTCCTTTTAAGGCAACAAAGCTATATATACAGTATATATATATATATATATATATATATATATACATATACTAAGGGACTGTGCTATACATAAGTGAGTACACTATATACTAAGGGACTGTGTTAGACATAATAGTCGATCATAACATCTTCCACCACTTCCCCGTGGCTAAATCCATTATAAATCCCCTTTCTTCTCATCCCAATCCCCCACACCCCCATCCCATTATTGCCCTCTCCTCCACCCCCATGATTGCCCTCTTCACCACCTCTATTATTGCTTTCTCCCCACCACCCCATTATTGCCCATTCACCACCTCCATCATTTCCTCCTCCCCCACGACCCATATCATTGCCCTCTCTGTCAACCCAATCATTGCCTTCTGCCCCATCATCCCCATCATTGCCCTCTCCTCCACCTACACACACACAGCACTATTCACCTCCCTGCATTCACACACACACACACACACACACACACACACTCACCTCTGTGCACGGTATCCTGAAGCCCCACCATCGCCTGCAGCTTCCTGTCTCGCACAGCTGCTGCGCTGAATGATGATGCTGTGTGAGACAGGAAGCGCAGGCAGGAAGCAGGACGGATCCATTCCGCTGCCATTTTCTCTTGCAGGCCGCGGAGCTGCAGGGCTTGCTTCCTGCCCGCCGCACATGAGGGCAATCTGGCCAGGGGCCCCCCGAAGCCTCAGGGCCGCATAAACTGGCCAGATTGTCCTCAATATTAGCAGCTCTGCCGGCAGTGCGGGTTTTAGGCAAAGTGGGGCCCTAGGCAAAGTTTAAAACGGGGCCCCAAATGCTAACATATTGCACATCACACAGAAGCATTTTGGTTGTATTTACATGCGCGGAGTTCAGGCCACTAAATCAGTGTGATCGACAATATTGAAATTGTTCAACATTTGTTTACCGGCCTCTTTATATATAAATATAATATAATGTGCACTACAGTCCTCCATATTGTAAAATGCACACCCCATTGTCCTCCATATAATATGCACCCTAGTCCTCCATATAGCATAATACACTCCTGTATTAAATGGCCCCACAGTTAAGTACTCACTGTTATAGTAAAAAAAAAATCCTCACACTGCCTGGCACACAGTGAGTGCGCGATGACGTCATCGTGCACCCGCAGTGTCAGAGGCAGAGCGGGGAATGATGGGAGATGGAGCGTCAGCTGACGCTCTCTCCTCCATCATTGCTTTGAACTGCACCAGATCTCTGTGTGGCCTATATTAAAAAAAAAAAAAAAAAAAAATTAATTAACTGGTTCATGCAGCTTTACATGAACACCCAAGCCTTACACTATGGCTGGTCCGAATAACTATAGCAATTGTTACCATCCACCTCTCGTGTCTCCCCTTTTCCTCATAGTTTGTAAGCTTGCGAGCAGGGCCCTCACTCCTCTTGGTATCTGTTTTGAACTGTATTTCTGTTATGCTGTAATGTCTATTGTATGTACAAGTCCCCTCTATAATTTGTAAAGCGCTGCGGAATATGTTGGCGCTATATAAATAAAAATTATTATTATTATTATTATTATTATTATCTCTGATCGCAGCTATGTAACAGATTCGACGTCACTGGTAATCACTAACAGAAGCGTTTAAATACTTTGATTGATGGTGCACCAGATCCCGTTGGCTGGTGCTTCATAGAAGATCATTTTTAATACATACTGCAGTACTCTGTGGTATTGCAGTAGATAAAACAAATGATCGAAGGTTCGCAAGGAACTTAAAAAAATAAGGCAAAAAAAATATAAAAAGGTTAGATAAAAAAACATCAAAATGATCCCTTTTACTCAGTTTAAAAACAAAAGAATAATAAACAAAAACCTACCGTTTACTGTAGGATAACAACCTAAAAAAAGGCATGTGGTATGGCAAAATGGAAGTTTTTCGGTCTCCACACCTCCCTAAAAAAATGCAATAACAAAAGCTCTAAAAAAACCAGTCCTTCCAATACGTCTCTTGATGGATAAATAATTGGTGATATGAACCCCAAAATATTTTTTTTCAAATTTCTACTTTTTTTTCTTAGCCACTAAAATTTCTATAAAAAAAATTATGCAAGTTTAGTGTGATATTTCAGTTTTTCTTTTTTAATAAATTTGCAAAAATTACTACATTTCTGTTTTTTTTTTTCAGTCAAGATGGGGTACATTAATGAGACAAAAATGAACTTTTTTTGAATTTACCAAATGGCTGCAATTAAACAAAGAGTGAAAAATGTAAAGCGGTCTGAATTAGTGATGAGCGAGTGTATTCATTGCTCGGGTTTTCCCGAGTATTTGTAACTGCTCAGAGATTTAGTTTTTGTTCACTCAGCTGCATGATTTATGGCTGCTAGCCAGCCTGAGTACATGTGGGGGTTGCCTGGTTGCTAGGGAATCCCCACATGTATTCAAGCTGTCTATCAGCTGTAAATCATTCAGCTGCGGCAACGAAAACTAAATCTCCGAACACTAACAAATACTCGGAGGTCACCCGAGCGTGCTCTGGAAAACCCGAGCAACGAGTACACTCGCTCATCACTAGTCTGAATACTTTCCATACCCACTGTATATATTATCAATATATTCAGGGCAATGTAATCCATTTTTTCTAGTTTCTAAGACACTGACATGTCCATCTGCCTTAACTTCCTATTAATAAATGTATGTACCCCCCCTGGACGCCTCCGAATATAAATTTGATGGCTCTCTGTCTGATGTAACATTAATTATAAATAACATATTTGTATTAAACGTGTCCTCGTATTTAGCCTACTCTGCTGCTACCTTGTAATTATAAGTGACAGCATAAAAATCTGCATGGAATTAAATAGCGGGAGGTGAGAGGACACGGGCGGACTGTGAATATTGATTTTGATGTGCCTTGTTCTGCTGGAGAACCGGCTGTGCTATAGATTGTCCAAAAACGAGAATGTCCCCGCGTGTCCCCCACCGCGACATAGCAAATCCTGTAACTAATAAATGTTTGTTTCAGGAGATTAAGGTGAAAGCTATAGTGACTAGCGGGGGAGAAATTAATTATATCTTCAAATCACACGTTGGAGACGAGAGATGCCACAGAAATAAGCATTTACCGTAACTAGGGCACTGTCTGCTCACCAAACACTTCGGATCACATGGCTGGTGCGGATAGCATTGCCCAAATACAGGATAAAGTAGGGCAGCCGCGTCTTATTTTCATTTACGTTAGAAATCTTCTTGACTAAAGGAGAGCTACATATATTTAATATATCCTGCAATTATGCTCACTTTCAGTATACATTAGATCGCACGTTGGTTAAGAATATATTAGTACCTTTCATAGTCTTGGTGATATAGAGTGGTTTAGCAGCTCATGCCTTATATCGCTAGTGGTTAAGGGTAAAAAAGGGGTTAAATGAACTGCATGGAGCCATAAAGAACTGCATGGAGTATTATATGGGACATTTATGGGACCATAAAGAACTGAATAGAGCATTATATGGGGCATATTTGTATATGGAGCATCTTATGGGGCCATAATGAACTGCATGGAGCATTATATGGGGCATCTATGGGGCCATAAAGAACTGCATGGAGCATTATATGGAGCATATTTGTATATGGAGTATCTTATGGGGCCATAATGAACTGTATGGAGCATTACAGTTATATGAAAAAGTTTGGGCACCCCTATTAATCTTAAGCTTAATGTTTTATAAAAAATTGTTTTTTGCAACAGCTCTTTCTGTTTCATATATCTAATAACTGTTGGACACAGTAATGTTTCTGCCTTGAAATGAGGTTTATTGTACTAACAGAAAATGTGCAATCTGCATTCAAACAAAATTTGACAGGTGCATAAGTATGGGCACCCTTATCATTTTCTTGTTTTAAATACTCCTACCTACTTTTTACTGACTTACTAAAGCACTTTTTTGGTTTTCTAACCTCATTGAGCTCTGAACTTCATAGCCAGGTGTATGCAATCATGAGAAAAGCTACTTAAAGTGGCCACTTGCAAGTTGTTCTCCTGTTTGAATCTCCTCTGAAGAGTGGCATCATGGGCTCCTCAAAACAACTGTCTAATGATCTGAAAACAAAGATTATTCAACATAGTTGTTCAGGGGAAGGATACAAAAAGCTGTCTCAGAGATTTAACCTGTCAATTTCCACTGTGAGGAGCATAGTAAGGAAATGGAAGAACACAGGTACAGTTCTTGTTAAGGCCAGAAGTGGCAGGCCAAGAAAAACATCAGAAAGGCAGAGAAGAAGAATGGTGAGATCAGTCAAGGACAATCCTCAGACCACCTCCAGAGAGCTGCAGCATCAACTTGCTGCAGATGGTGTCACTGTGCAAAATAAAATAAAACTCATGAAATCGGCCTGGACAGAAATGATGGAACCCATAACTTAATATTTTGTTGCACAACCTTTTGAGGCAATCACTGCAATCAAACGATTCCCATAACTGTCAATGAGACTTCTGCACCTCTCGACAGGTATTGTGACCTACTCCTCAAGAGCAAACTGCTCCACTTGTCTCGTGTTTGAAGGTTGCCTTTTCCAGACGGCATGTTTCAGCTCTTTCCAAAGATGATCAATAGGATATAGGTCAGGGCTCATGGAAGGCCACTTCAGAATAGTCCAGTGTTTTCCTCTTAGCCATTCTTGAGTGTTTTTAGCTGTGTGTTTTTGGTCATTATCCCAGAGGTGTATCTAGGGTTTCTGGCACCCGGGGCAAGAATTCATTTTGGCGCCCCCCCCAAGGACATATGCCCCCCGTCAGCCCCATCATTGCCGTCTCCTCCCCCACCATCCCCATCATTGCCCTCTCCCCATCAGCCCCATCATTGCCCTCTCCTCCACCATCCCCATCATTGCTCTCTCCCCATCAACCCCATCATTGCCCTCTCCTCCTCCACCATCCCCATCATTGCTCTCTCCCCGTCAGCCCCATCATTGCCCTCTCCTCCTCCACCATCCCCATCAGCCCCATCATTTCCCTCTCCTCCCCCCCACACACACACACACACACACCATTCACTTCTCTGCACATTCCCCTGCAGCGCGATACACACACACACACACTCACCCAATACTGAGCCACACACACACACACACACACATACATATACACACATTCACATACACACACATCATGTATTCCTGTTACCGTTTTTTGATCTGAATATAATGTGGTTGTTATATACTTGTTATTGGATCATGTGGGGCTCTTTTTAGAGCTGGGACAGCATTGACTTGTGTGTGACCTAGCCCTGTATATATCTACGTAGATGCCTACAAATTTTCGCATGTTCCTGGATACATCTTTGGCCCTTTAGTTATGTATATATACTGTTTATATTACTAACATTGCATGTATGGTTCCCAGTGCCCTTTTCTTGTTTTTTGTTTTGTGTATCTTGTCTGGTGGCTAATCACTGTTGCCACCATCTCCGTGCCTTCCACAATAAAGCTATTTTTACTGAAAGACCATAGGTTATTGGTTGGATTTTCCTCACCCCTATACACACACACACACATCCACATACATTCACATACACACACTCACATACACACACACACATTCACATACACACACACATTCACATACACACAAACACATACACACATTCACATACACCTCTCACCTCTCCTCACGCTCTGCCGCAGCATCTCATCGCCTTCCTCTGACACAGCCGGCCGCTGAATGATGACGTCATCCAGCGGCGCATCTGTGTGAGAGGAAGCAAGAGGAAGCAGGAAGACAGATCACTGGGCAGCGGAGCTGCAGGGATTTCTCCCTGCCCGCCGCAGCCACTCTGCAGGGACTCCCCTCCACCTCTGCACACATTGGGAGGCGGCGCTCTGCAGCTTCTCTGTGCCGGCTGTCAGCTTGACAGTCGGCACAGAGAACAGCTGGCTCCGAGGCTGGGGGCGGCAGAATGCTGCTGCCGGGGGAGACACTGCGGACCGCCGAATTAGGCGGCCCGACTGCGCCCCCCTGCCGGCTGCGCCCGGGGCAGATGCCCCAGCTGCCCCCCCCCTAGATACGCCACTGCATTATCCTGTCGCAAAACCCATGATCTGCGACTGAGACCAAGCTTTCTGAAACTGTGCAGCATATTTCTCTTTAGAATCCCTTGATAGTCTTCAGATTTCATTGTACCCTGCACAGATTATTATTTATATAGCACTGATTCCGTGGTGCTGTACATGAGAAAGGGGTTACATCAAAATGCAAATATTACTTATTGTAAACAAACTGACAATGACAGAATGGTACAAAGGGGAGAGGACCCTGCCCTTGCGGGCTGACATTCTACAGATTCTAGACACCCTGTGCCAGATGCAGTAAAGCAGCCCCAGAACATAACAGCGCCTCCTCCATGTTTCGCAGTATGGACAGAGTTCTTTTCTTGATATGCTTCATTTTTCCGTCTGTGAACATAGAGCTGATGTGCCTTACCAAAAAGTTCCATTTTTGTCTCATCTGTCCATAGGACATTCTCCCAGAAGCTTTGTGGTTTGTCAACATGTAGCTTGGCAAATTCCAGTCTGGCTTTTTTATGATTTTTTTCAACAATGGTGTCCTTCTTGGTCATCTCCCATGAAGTCCACTTTGGCTCATACAAGGATGGATGGTGCGATCTGACACTGATGTTCCTTGAGCTTGAAGTTCACCTTTAATCTGTTTAGAAGTTGTTCTGGTCTCTTTTGTTACCATTTGTATTATCTGTCTCTTTGATTCGTCATCAATTTTCCTCCTGCGGTCACGTCCAAGGAGGCTGGCTACAGTCCCATGGATCTTAAATTTCTGAATAACACGTGCAATTGTAGTTATAGGAACATCAAGCTGCTTGAAGATGGTCTTATAACTTTTACCTTTAACACGTTTGCCTATAGTTTTCTTTCTAATCTCCTGAGACAACTCTTTCCTTGGCTTCCTCTGGTCCATGTTGAGTGTGATACACACCATGTCACCAAACAGCACAGTGAGTATCTGTAGCCCTATATACCGGCCACTCACTGATTCCAAGATTGTAGACACCTGTGATGCTAGTTAGTGGACACACCATGATTTAACATGTCCCTTTTGTCACATTATTTTCAGGTGTCCCATCATTTCTGTCCAGGTCTATTTCATGAGATTTTTTTTTTTTTAATTCTGTCGAAGCGTGGCTGAAAATGTCTGACTTTCATTTGTTCATTTTCATAGATCTTTTATTTATTATTACTTTTGTCAGATTCAAGTTATTTCTGTGACCATTGTGGTTTTTTCTATCATTAAACGTGGGGTACCAACAAATTTGACCACGTGTGTATAAAGTGCATTAAAATATGAATGGTCTGTGTATCAAGATCAAATCACACTTAGAACGAAACGTCGCAATCATAATTGGTCAATAAAGCATTTACTGTTTTGACCATGGAGTGATGCCTCCATTCTTCTAGAGAGGTAATGTAACAATTACAGTTGTTAGTCTGGCTGGTTTATTTCAGTCCTCAGAAACCACATCACTGGAAGCTCATATACAGCCCTTGTCCGGCATAAAGGAAAACATAAAACAAAAAGTCCGTACAATAGTGTTTCGGTTAAAGTCCAGCTTTTAAGTCCTTTAGCAAAGGCACTCAATCCAGGAGATCTGCACACCTCCATACATTCAGACATCTGTGAGACAAATAGGTGGAGATATGGTGAGCAGCCATTCAGCTGCTCATAACCAACCTGTCATGTCCGATTAACACCTTTTTGTCTTATATGTGCTAAAGCATTACTCCAGGTTAATCTCCCATCCACTATGTTTCTAACAACCACCTTACAATACATTGATAGACAGAAATAGATAATTAATATATATGAGATAGATAGATACAGGTGCATCTCACAAAATTAGAATATCATCAAAAAGTTAATTTATTTCAGTTCTTCAATATAAAAAGTGAAACTCATATTATATAGAGTCATTACAAACCGAGTGATCTATGTCATGTGTTTATTTCTGTTAATATTGATGATTATGGCTTACAGCCAATGAAAACCCAAAAGTCATTATCTCAGTAAATTAGAATACTTTATAACAACAGCTTGAAAAATGACTTTGAAATGTGAAATGTTGTCCTACTGAAATGTATGTTCAGTAAATGCTCAGTACTTGGTCGGTGCTCCTTTTACATCAATTACTGCATCAATGTGGCGTGTAATGGAGGCGATCAGCCTGTGGCGCTGCTGAGAGGTTATGGAAGCCCAGGTTGCTTTGATAGCAGCCTTCAACTCGTCTGCATTGTTGGATCTGGTGTCTCTCATCTTCCTCTTGACAATATCCAGTAGATTCTCTATGGGGTTAAGGTCAGGCGAGTTTGCTGCCAATCAAGCACAGTGATACTGTTGTTTTTACACCAGGTATTGGTACTTTTGGCAGTGTGGACAGGGGCCAAGTCCTGCTGGAGAATGAAATTTTCATCACCAAAAAGCTTGTCGGCAGAGGGACGTATGAAGTGCTCTAAAATTTCCTGGTAGACGGCTGTGCTGACTTTGGTCTTAATAAAACACAGTGGACCTACACCAGCAGATGACATGGCTCCCCAAACCATCACTGACTGTGGATACTTCACACAAGACCTTGGAAATCAAGGTCCCAGAGTCTGGAGGAAAAGTGGGAGACAGACAATCCAAGCTGCTTGAGGTCTTGTGTTTTGGGTTTTCATTGGCTGTAAGTAGTGATGAGCGAGTGTACTCGTTGCTCGGGTGACCTCCGAGTATTTATGACTGCTCAGAGATTTAGTTTTCATCGCGGCAGCTGAATGATTTACAGCTATTAGCCAGCTTGATTACATGTGGGGATTCCCTAGCAACCAAGCAACTCCCACATATACTCAGCCTGGCTAGTAGCTGTAAATCATTCAGCTGCCGCGATGAAAACTAAATCTCCGAGCACTAACAAATAATCGGAGACCACCCGAGCGTGCTCCGTAAAACCTCAGCAACGAGTACACTCGCTCATCACTAGCTGTAAGCCATAATCATCAACATTAACAGAAATATACACTTGAAATAGATCACTCTGTGTGTAATGACTCTATATAATATATGAGTTCCACTTTTTGTATTGAAGAACTGAAATAAATTAACTTTTTGATGATATTCTGATTTTGTGAGATGCACCTGTAGATAAATACATAGATAGAAATAATTAGATAGATTTTGGTTTCAAATTTGCTGAACATTTGATTTTTTTAAATAATTTTTTGTAACCTGCATTCCAGACATGAAAAATACAAATAATTTCACAAGAATTTCTTTTTACACTAATGAAAATAAAAATGGCAAAAAAGCCCCAAAATAATGAAAAGTGAAATAAGAATATAAAAAAGGAGAAGCAATAATTCTTATTATGATAATCACAAGAAACCCTGCTACAAATTAATGTAAAATACCAGCAAAGAAAAAATGCTATCTAAAATTGCAATCAAGTCATTCGAGTGAAAATTAGAATATTATAACTGAAGGAAAAGGGTACAGAAAATTCTTGAACTGTTAAAATTACACTAAAGCTGGGTTCTGAGAAGGTCATAATGCTACCCCTTTTACCACCCCCCAAATAAATATACCTCAAACAGGGAGTACATAGAAATCATCGGGTCCTATAGAAATTCTAATTGCCCACCCCCAACAAAAAATATATATATTTGTCAGGGTCACAGAAGAGCATATCTCACAATTTTGCAGCCTTTACAAAGTAATTTTCCTCCTACAGGAGCCCTAGATTCCCCTTCATCACACCCATAAGGTAAAATTATTATTATTATTTATTATTATAGCGCCGTTTATTCCATGGCCTTTACATGTGAGGAGGGGTATTCATAATAAAAACAAGTACAATAATCTTGAACAATACAAGTCATAACTGGTACAGGAGGAGAGAGGGCCCTGCCTGCGAGGGCTCACAATCTACAAGGGATGGGTGAGGATACAGTAGGCGAGGATAGAGCTGGTCATGCAGCGGTTTGGTCGATCGGTGGTTACTGCAGGTTGTAAGCTTACCGGAAAAGGTTGGTCTTCAGGTTCTTTTTGAAGGTTTCGGTGGTAGGTGACAGTCTGATATGTTGTAGTAGAGAGTTCCAGAGTAGGGGTGATGTGTAAAATGCCAACAGAAGTGCCTCACAAACACTATGATACCCGAGAGTGAATTCCTCAACAGTATCTTCCACTCATACACAATGAGGACCGTACTGTACTCCATCTCAATTCTCCTGGGAAAGCATGAAGACCCCAACACAATATGATCCCCCAACGGTGACCCGCAGACAGCCCTCCATGCAGTATAATGGGCCTATATACAGTATAATAGCCCCACACTTCACCATATAGTGGACCCCACCAGCTCTCCAAAAAGTATAACGGCCTACACACAGCACTACACACAGTGACGGACCCCACACAAACCTTCACACTGTATAATTGCTTGTATACAGTATAATGGCCCCCACATTCCCTTCCATAAATTATAAAGGCTTCAACATAACCCTCCAAATATTTTAATGGCTCCCACATAGCCCTACAAATATTATAATGGTCCCGACACAGCCCTCCAAATATAATACTAGCCCCCACATAGGATTCCGATAGTATAATGAGTCCAATAGTACTTCATGTAGTATCCTGCACTCCATAGTCCTCCATATAGTATAATGTACTCCACCATAGTCCTCCACATAGTGTAATGCACTCCCCATAACCCTCCATATAGTATGATGCACTCCCCATAATCCTCCATATAGTATAATACACTCCCCATAGCCCTACATATAGTATTATGAACTCCCCATAGTTCTCCATGTAATGATGCACTCCCCATAGTCCTCCATAAAGTATGATGCACTCCCCATAGACCTTCATATAGTATAATGCAGTTCCTATAGTGCTCCTTATAGTATAATGCACTCCACCAGTCTGCCATATAGCATTACGCACTCCACCATACTCCTCCATATAGCATAATGCACCCTCATAATCCTCCATATAGTATAATGCACTCCCCATAGTCCTCCGTATAATATAATGCACTCTCCATAGTCCTCCGTATTATTATTATAGCGCCATTTATTCCATAGCGCTTTACATGTGAGGAGGGGTATACATATTAAAAGACAAGTTCAATAATCCTAATCAATACAAGTCATGACTGGTACAGGAGGAGAGAGGACCCTGCCCACGAGGGCTCACAATCTACAATGGATGGGTGAGAAAGAATAGAGTAGGCGAGGGGAGAGCTGGTAGTGCAGCAGTTTGGTCTATCGGAGATTACTGCAGGTTATAGGCTTGTCGGAAGAGGTAGGTCTTCAGGTTCCTTTTGAACGTTTCCACGGTAGGCGAGAGTCTTATGTGTACAGAGTCCCAGAGTATGGGGGATGCGCGCGAGAAATCTTGTATGCGATTGTGGGAAGAGGAGATAAGGGGAGAGTAGAGAAGGAAATCTTGTGAGGATCGGAGGTTGCATGCAAGTAAATACTGGGAGACAAGGTCACAGATGTATGGAGGAGACAGGTTGTGGATGGCTTTGTATGTCATGGTTAGGGTTTTGAACTGGAGTTGTTGGGTAATGGGGAGCCAGTGCAGGGATTGACATAGGGGAGAGGCTGGGGGACAGGTGGATTATTCGGGCAGCAGAATTTAGAATAGATTGGAGGGGTGCAAGAGTGTTAGAGGGGAGCCCACAGAGCAGGAGGTTGCAGTAGTCAAGGCGGGAGGTGATGAGAGCATGGACTAGGGTTTTTGCAGATTCTTGGTTGAGGTATGTATGGATCAGGGAAATATTTTTGAGTTGGAGTCTGCAGGAAGTGGAAAGGGCTTGGATATGTGGTTTGAAGGAGAAATCAGTGCCAAGGATAACCCCAAGGCAGCGAGCTTGTGGGACTGGAGAGAGTGGGCAGCCATTTACTTTAATGGATAGGTCTGGTGGGGGAGTCAAATGAGATGGGCGAACAATGATGAATTCTGTTTTGTCCATATTAAGTTTTAGAAATCTAGCGGAGAAGGATGAAATAACGGACAGACATTGTGGGATTCTGGTTAGTAGGGTGGTGATATCTGGTCCAGAGATGTGAAAACTATGGGACTCTGAGCTGTCCAAGTCCAAATGTTTAGATGGAGAAGAGCAGGGGCCCTAGGACTGAACCTTCCGGAACTCCGACAGATAGGGGGCGAGGTGAGGAGATGGTGTGCGAGTGGGAGACGCTGAATGTCCGGTCTGTTAGGTATGACAAAATGAAACATAGGGCCAAGTCAGTGATGCCAAGGGATGAGAGGGTCTGTAATAGTAGATAATGGTCCACTGTGTCAAAGGCATAGGACAGGTCTAGGAGGGGGAGGACAGAGTAGTGCCGTTTGGCTTTGGCAGTTAACTGGTAATTGGTGACTTTAGTTAGGTCAGTTTCAGTGGAGTGATGTGGCCGGTCGCCAGATTGAAAGCAGCTGAAGAGGCAGGTCGAGAGGTGGGAGGACAGTTCCAAATGGACTTGTTGTTCCAGTAGTTTTGAGGCATAGGGAAGAAGTGATAAGGGGCGATAGTTAGATGCAGAGGATTCAAGAGAGGGCTTTTTGAGGATAGGTGTGATTGAGGCATGTTTAAAGCTTGAGGGGAAAACACCAGTTGTTAGTGATAGGTTGAAGAGATGGGTTAGGGTTGGAATGAAGATTGTGGTGAGGTTGGGGATGAAGTGGGATGGGATCAGGTCAAGTGCACTGGTATTGAGATGTGATCTTGAGAGTAGAGTCGATCTTCTGTAATGGTGGAGAAGTTTGTCTTGGAGGAGGAGGGCTGGGCAGTTAGGAGGATAGGTTCTGGGGGTTGTCAGCCAAAACTGTCTCTGATGTTATCAATCTTCTGCTTGAAAAATGAGGCAAAGTCTTCAGCCGAGATGATTGGGGAGGGAGTAGGTGCTGGGGGACTGAGGAGAGAATTGAAAGTGTTGAATAACTGTTTAGGGTTGTGAGACAGGGAGGATATGAGAGATGAGAAGTAGGTTTGTTTTGCTGCAGCTAGTGTGGCCTTGAAAGTAGAGAGGGACTGTTTAAATGCGATGAAGTGCTCATTGAAGTGGGATCTTTTCGCTCAGCAACCCTAGTAGCCGTCTCCGTTCTTTGGTCAGGCTGGTGTGCCAGTGCTGTCTGTTGATTTTGAGAGCTTTGGTATGTGTGAGAGGGGTGACCAATTCCAGAGCTACAGCTATTGTAGTGTTATATAGAGCAGCAGCAGCATCTGCATTGTGTAGGGAACTTATGCCTGTAAGGCTGCCGTCACACTAGCAGTATTTGGTCAGTATTTTACATCAGTATTTGTAGCCAAAACCAGGAGTGGGTGAAAAATGCAGAAGTGGTGCATATGTTTCTATTATACTTTTCCTCTAATTGTTCCACTCCTGGTTTTGGCTTACAAATACTGATGTAAAATACTGACCAAATACTGCTAGTGTGACGGCAGCCTAAAAGGGAGACGGGATTCAGTGAGTGTAGAATGAGGTGTTTAAGATTTCTGCGAGGGTGTGCAAGTTTGTCGGGTGGGGATTGTGGACAAGGAGTTGAGAGGGAAGAGAATGTGAGTAGGTTGTGGTCAGAAAGAGGGAGAGGTGAGTTAGAGAGGTTAGATAGGGAGCAGAGGCAGATGAAGATGAGCTCCAATGTGTGGCCATCTTTGTAAGTGAATGCAGAAAACCATTGAGCGAGGCCGAAGGAGGAAGTGAGAGATAGAAGTTTAGTGGCAGCTGAGAGGGAAGTGTCAATGGGCATGTTGAAGTCACCGATGATGATAGGTGGAATGTCCGTGGAAAGGAAATGAAGTAGCTAGGTGGTGAAGTGGTCAAGGAAGGTGGCGGCTGGCCCTGAGGGGCAGTTAATGAAAGCCAATTGGAGGTTTGAGGGGGAATAGATGCACACAGGGTGCACCTCAAAGGAAGGGAGGGTAACAGAGGGTGGCAGTGGGATTGGGGTGAAGGAGCAGTTATTTGACAGGAGAAAACCAACTCCTCCACCATGCTTGCTGCTGGGGCGGGGGGTGTGGGAAAGGTGGAATCCACCATACGAGAGTGCAGCAGGAGAGGGTGTATCAGAGGGGGTGAGCCAGATTTCAGTGATGGCGAGGAAGGAAAGTTTATGAATAATGAAAAGATCATGGATGTAGGAAAGTTTGTTGCAGACAGAGCGCGCATTCCATAGTGCTCTTGTTAATGGGACTGGGGAAGCAGGGGCTGGGCAAAAGGGTATAAGGTTAGAGAGGTTACGGAAAGTTGTGATAGAGTGTGTATGTGAGGTAGAAATGACTGTGGGTGAGGGGAGGACCAGGATTTGGAGCAATATCACCGGCATTGAGGAGGAGCAGAGAAAGTGTTAGCAGGTGGGAGCAGGAGAGGGCATGAGGAGACTGTCTATGTTTGGAGACAGAGGATTGTATGTTGAGGAACAGTTCAGAGGAGGAGGTGAGATGGATGGGGAGGATTGAAGAAGAGATGAACAGTTCCTTACTAGCTGTAGGGATTAGGGGAGTTAGCAGAAAGTGAAGGATTATAGGGGTGAAAGTGCAAACAAACAGAAACATTGTTTACAGTCACTGTATCCAGTTACCTTCAGTTCCCTTCTGGTTCAATTCTGGAATTAATTCTGAGCATCACACTTCTATGATACACGGGGCAGACTGACGTCTTCGCAGACTTATGCTATACAAAATATGTACAACAAAGTGCATTCAGGTGTGAAGCAGAGGGGAGTGGTCTGTGCTCATCTTGGTCAGATAATTAAGAGAGCCAGATGTATATATCAAGGCAGAGTAATTAAGGTCATAAATAACATTGGGAATATTGCAGGGGTCAGTTGAAAAGCATTCCAAGTTTGACATACCTGTAGGGAGAATAGATAAATATACATGCTGATTAGTGTGCGATGATGTCAGATGGCAGGGTACAATCTGTATGTATCATTCTGGAATAAATTCTGAGCATCGCACTTCTGTGATACACTTATGTGGTACATGGGGCAGACTGACGTATAGTATAATGCACTTCACCGTAGTCCTCCATATAGTATGATGCACCCCCTGTAGTCGTCCATATAATATAAAGCACTCCCTATAGTTCTCCATATAGTATACTGCACCCTCCATATAGTGTTAGACACTTCCCACTGTCCTACATATAGTATAATTCTCTCTATGGTCCTCCATATGGTATAATGCAGTCCCCATAGTCCTCCATATAGAATAATTCTCTCCATGGTCCTCCATATAGTATAATGTACTCCCTATAGTCCTCCATTCAGGATTGTGGACACCACTTTGTATGCAGTGATTAAAAAAACCAAAAACACAATACTCCTCGTTCCCTTGCTGCTCCAGTCTCTGCAGCGAGCTTTCTGAAGCGCCACTTATCTGAGTGCAGCGGCCGCCATGTAGTGAAGTCACTGTGGCTGCTGTGCTTGAGACGTCAGACACAGTGGGAGAATGATGGAAGAGAGAGCGTCAGGTGGATGGCGATACAGTTGAACATGCTATGATGGGCGGAGGGAGGAGGGCCTGTGTGGTGAGGTCTTTGGGACCCTCAGGCATTGGGTCCCGATCACATAGGTAATACCACTGACTGTAGCATAGAAAAATATCTTTCAGAGACAAAAGCCACAAACTGTTACAATGTAGAATGATGGAGGAAACCTCAGCTCGCTCTTGTTTAACCCAACCAAAGCTGACTAAAAAGTATTAATAAAAAATAGTGAACAAAGCATAAAAGTAACATTTCCTTTTAGTGGTTAAAAAAAACACAAAAAAAACACATTGAAATAATCTTAACAACCTGCAAGATAAATTTATTACATTAATGTGTTTTGCCAAAGGCATAAAAATATATATGAACTGTTAGTAGAAAAATTATAATATTATACAAACACCATAAAACATTAAAAAAAGAAAGACTTCCAATTTTTGCACTGCCACTGGGGCTGGGGCTTTCCTATACTCAAGCTTCCTGTTATTTCAGGAAATTCACATTTACATTTGCAGCAATAGACTGACTCAGACCCCATCTTTTGTACTGAACCATCTAAAGAACGTGTACAAAGGTCATTGTGCAGGAAGGAGGAAGAGGCAAGCTGTCACTTAGCTTGATGTGATTGGTGGAGCCTGTGTTTTCAGCTGTATATTGAAATGTTAGGCTGGTTTCACATTTGCGTTTTTTGCCGCTGCGTTTGTAACGCATAAAAACGCATGCATCTTGTTTTCCTATATTTAACATTAAAAACGCATGCAGGTTTTTTGTACGCGTTTGACGACGCATGCGTCTTTTTGTTGCTTGCGGCTTGGCATGGAAATGCAACATGTAGTAATTTCTAGAGGCGTTTTTTATCGCAAAAAAACACGCGTTCGATTGCGTAAAAAAAACCTATTGCTGTCTATGTAAACGCATGCGTTTTTAACACATGCATTTGGTTGCGTTTTTGAACGCATGCGTTTTCATAGAGAAAAACAAGTCTAGACACTGATAAGCCACCCCCCACCATCAAGGTGATAAAGGTATCCAAACCCGAACGGGATCCAAACCCTAACCATAGCCCTAACCCTAAGCCAAAAGGGATCCAAACCCTAACCCTAGCTTTAACCCTAAGCCAAAAGGGATCCAAACCCTAACCCTAGCCCTAAGCCTAAGCCAAAAGGGATCCAAACCCTAACCCTAACCCAATAGGGATCCAAACCCTAACCATAGCCCTAACCCTAAGCCAAAAGGGATCCAAACCCTAAGCCTAACCCAAAAGGGATCCAAACCCTAACCCTAGCCCTAAGCCAAAAGGGATCCAAACCCTAACCCTAAGCCAAAAGGGATCCAAACCCTAACCCTAGCCCTAACCCTAAGCCAAAAGGGATCCAAACCCTAACCCTAAGCCAAAAGGGATCCAAACCCTAACCCTAGCCCTAACCCTAAGCCAAAAGGGATCCAAACCTTAACCCTAACCCTAATGGGAAAATGGAAATAAATACATTTTTTTAATTTTTCCCTAAGGAGTTGATGAAGGGGGTTTGATTTCTATTTATAAGGGGTATTCTAGTGGATTTTTATGATTGGCAGCTGTCACACACTGAAAGACACTTTTTATTCCCAAAAATATTTTTTGCGTTACCACATTTTGAGAGCTACAATTTTTATTGGTAACATTTTCGGGCACGTGACATTTTTGATTGCTTTTTATTCCGATTTTTGTGAAGCAGAATGAAAAAAACCAGCTTGTGAAATTTCTCATCATGCGTACCAAAAGCGCAAACACAGTAAAAAACGCATGTAAACGCGTACAAACGCGGCGTTTTTTTAACCGCATGCGAAAACGCATGCGTCTAAAAAATGCAGCGTTTGTACGTGTTTACATGCGTTTTTTTCACCACTTGCGGATGCGTTTAAAACGCTGCAGATTTAAACGCAAATGTGAAACTAGCCTTACCTGTCATTTGTAATCATGGCTGTAATTATTGAGACTTCTAAAAAGTCTTCTGTAAAGACCATGAATTATGAGTCTAGAATAACCACATTGACCTGTGTGAAAGCTGCCAGATTTCTATTTTTTAAAATTTTTAATGCCAATTGTGATTTGCATAATAAAACAGCATTTTTTTTTATAACTACAAGATTTAAACAATGTCATTTTCCGATGATACTTAATATGTTTTCTACATTGACCTAAAATTATATAGCGTATATTTTTTTTATAAAATAAGAAAAATATTTAGGCCTTTACAGAGGTTGCAATAAAAAACAACTGCAGAATTACCTTATATACAGCTCTGGCAAAAATTAAAAGACCACTGCAAAATGTTCAGTTTGTCTGATTTTTCTCTTTATAGGTATATTTGAGTAAAATATACATTTTTCATTTATTCTATAAACTACTGACATGTCTCCGAATTTCCAAGCAATAAATTTTGCATTTATTTTCTGAAAATGAGAAATGGCTCTAAAAAACCCAAAAAATGCATTGCATTGAAATCAATATTTTGTGGAATAACCATGATTTTTAATCACCGCTTTCATGCGTCTTGGCATGCTTCCCACCAGTCTTTCACACTGCTTCTGGCTCTGTTTGATGGCTTGTGACTATCCATCATCCTCTTGATTACATTCCAGAGGTTTTCAGTGGGGTTCAGGTCTGCAGATTGGGCTGCCCATGATAGGGTTTTGATGTGGTGGTCTCTTAATTTTTGCCAGAGCTGTATATTAAAAAAAATAACGAAGGTCGGAGTCAGCATCTATCTGACCTTATAATTTGTGGATACCGTTTAGAAAGCGCTCCTCTCTTTCTGAAGGACCTGTCCTGTCTTGCAACACACAACCAATTGATTTGGTATGGTCCATAGAAAAAATGTGCAAGAACACTCAATGGATTAGTGATGACGAGCGAACTTGCTCCGGTAAGCCGTTATCTGAGCATGCATGGGTGCTAACCAAGTGTCTTCGGTGTGCTTGAAAAATATGATCGAGTCCCCACGTCTCCATGTCTCGTGGCCGTTAGACAGCCGCAATACAAGCAGGGATTGTCTTTTGGTCAGGCAATTCCCTCCATGTGTTGCAACTGTCGAACAGCCGTGAGACATGCAGCCTTGGAGACTCGAATATATTTTTTAAACATGCCGAAAACACTCGGTTAGCACACAAGCATACTCAAATGTTCACTCATCACTAAAAGGAATCCTTCTAAAAAGCCAGGATTCTACAGAGCAGACAATCCCCTTACAATCAAATATCGTCAGGTCTTCGAAGAGATATTTTTACACATCTGTCCCTGATATCCCAGGTTCCACTTCCTTCTCCCTCGTCCACTAAGCTCTGCTGTGCTCCACTTTGGGTTTTGCAATTTGCCCTCGGTTGATCTCCTTAAACCTATTTAAGACCCATTGATACACACCTGTATCTCGGGATTGAGAATCTAGTGTTCTTTGGTACTCTTGTGTTTCAGCATCCATCCCCGCTGGGTTCCACTCCATCTGTCTGCCAGCTCCTAGTCCCCAAGCATCCTTTGGAAGCTGCACTAACGCCTGGGGTCCGTGTGCCCACCAGAACCAGAGGCTTAGCAGATCCACCTCACTTGGTGAGCCCTTGCAGTTGCAGATATAAATGTCAAAAGTTTCCAAAAAATGGGTAGAAATTTCACAGGTGTTTTAAAGTTTTTGGGTAAATCATCTTACACTCGTATGCGGTCAAGCTTCACGGAATGATGACACAATCCGGTGTTCATTCTTGTCAATGATGAAGGGAACAGGAAAAAGTTTTCTCCAAAAGTTAAACTTCACACCACAGAACGTCAGTGCCTGATCCGACAAAATCAAGTGCGATGTGACAACGACACAAAGTAATCATACGTCCACATCTAAGCCCAGAAATTATTTATGATGGTAACATTTGGATGAAAGTGATGAGGCAGAGGACATGTTCTCCTCAACCTCTGGATACCAACAGGGAAGTCTATTTAATTGGAAGAGATTTGTTGAGTAGAGTGTCACCGGCGGTGATATGAGGTGGGGGTAATCATCGCTTCCTCCTGATGACATTGCTTTATGGATTGATGCGTATGGGGTAGAGAAAGAAACAGAGACCTTCAGCCGGTTATGAATTATACATAAAGGTATGGAAGAAAAAGTTTCTGACAGCTGAAAGATCATGAATAGATTTCTTGTTTCCAAAACACATTGGTCTTGACTATATGGAAAGAACAGGCATTGTGTAGATTTCGTCAAAGAGAAAAGATCTTTCTTAAGGGACTTTTAGAGGCTATTGAGACTATTTGATTACATTTTTAATCAAACAGTCCCAATATAAGAAACGGCAATAGCGATGAGTGTATCGGTCCATGGCAAAGCGAAGCTTCCTGAAATTTTTAGGTCCTGCTGAATTCAAACAATTTGTGATTTAATTTGCAAGAATTGCCAAGAAAAAAAAATGACCGGCACCGAGATAAACATTGCTGAAAATTTAATCAGCCAGAGAGCACACTAATGACAAAAGGCATGGATGAGTGGGCTACCCCATAATGAATCTATCATATTACATGGTCTAGATGCCAATAGTGGAGATGGGTTAATCCTGCGCTTTCTGGACGACGGGAGCCATTTGTTATGACTGAGCCCTAATATTGCTATATAAGAAAACTTGGCACTCAGAATAGATGTGATTAAATAAATGAATTACGGTAATATGTAATCCAACAATAAAGGTTCACCAATGTTCCGGTCTATATTAGACCTTCCTCAGTGCCTATTGTCCAATTAAAAAGACATCAGATTGTTTGATTGAACCAGCGGTGGACACCGCGTTCAGTGCTTCCTAGCTGACCCAGGGGATAAAACGCAATACGGTATTTTTTCAATTGGACAAGCGGCACTGATGACGGTTTAATGTAGACCGGCACATTTGTGAACCTTTATTGTTTAAATTAAATAAATGATTTAATATGTAATCCAACTATTTTGAGTGCCAAGTATTCTTACGTATTATTGAAGGAGACTGGTTCCTACTGGTGCACAATTATACAGTACTGCCGTGGTCATCTCAATACTGCCGAGCCCTAACACTCACATGAGGAAGAACAAAGCAGGGGAGATGTTAAACCTGCACACTACAGGTTTATATACAGACTAGGCAATCAGTAGCCTGACTCCGATTTGACCCTGGCTGACCATGGATGATGGCACAATAAAATTATGCAATGATGCCCCTAATCAGCGTTGGCTTTCCCGAGTGTACTTAACTGCACCCTCATCTATACAGAGTGTAACCTAAAAGCACAACAACAAAATGTGGTGCGCACAGACAGAGGGTGAGACATCAGACTAAAGACGTGTTCACACTGTCATACATGAAAGATTGAACGAAAAGAAAGGAAACCAAGACCTTCGGTATAAGTGAACACCCCCAGACCCTGAAAGTAGTAAAATTGGAAAAGAACTTAGAAGAGGAACACGCGAACAAACCACTGAAGAAGCAATAGAGAAAACATCAGCAAGTTAATCCTTCACTGGGGAGCTGGGACTCCAAACATCCATCTGACTTGGAATATAGCCAGCAAAGACTGCATGTGCCAGAAGGGTATAAATGGCCCCTACTAAGATGTGATTGGATAAACAAAATGAGGAAGAGAAAACACCTGCACAAAAGCAACACCACAAATAAAGGCAAAAACAAGAGCATAATCAGCAGTTGGACAGAGACAACACAGGCTGTGGTCCAACAGAGGGAAACCAATCCACAGCCAGAGATCACCGGACTGAGTCCTGGAGTCGAGCCATGATGCGGTTGAATAGATGAGTCAGAGACTAAGGGTATGTGCACACATCAGGATTTCTTGCAGAAATTTTCCTGACAAAAAACAGAAATTTCTGCCAGAAATCCACATGCGGTTTTACGTTTTTGGTGCGTTTTTTCCCAAATGCATAGAATAGCGGGGAAAAACCCAGAAAATCCGCAAAATTAATGAACATGCTGCTTTTTTTTTACCGCTATGCGTTTTTTTCACGGAAAAAAATGCATCATGAGCACAAAACATGCAGAATGCATTCTAAATGATAGGATGCATAATGTATGGGGTTTTAATGAGTTTTTATAGCGTTTTTACCGCAAAAAAACCTGAACGTGTGCACATAGCCTAATGCAGATTAGGCAATTTATTTGTCAACACGTTTCATACTTCTTCTTCAGGACAAACCACATGTACAGGCAGCGCAGAATAAACACATGCTTCTGTACTATTGGCAACTTTGTGTGTCTGCTGAAGCCTTAAAGGGAACCTGTCACTTGAATTTGGCGGGACTGGTTTTGGGTCATATGGATGGAGTTTTCAGGTGTTTGATTCACCCTTTTCTTACCTGCTGGCTGCAATATTGGATTGAAGTTCATTCTCTGTCCCCCGTAGTACACGCCTGCACAAGGCAATCTTGCCCTGCGCCGGCGTGTACTATGGAGGACAGAGAATGAACTCCAATTCAATATTTCGGCCAGCATGCCGCCAGCGGGTAAGGAAAGGGTGAATCAAACACCCGAAAACTCCGCCCATATGACCCAAAACCAGTCCCGCCAAATTCAGGTGACAGGTTCCCTTTAAGTGGCTGTGTTCACAAACCTGCTCCGGTGAGAAATTCTCCTTATCTCTTGCTACTTTTTACTCTGATAAGGCCCTACTGCGCGATTGTCTTCCCAGTTTTCTATCCATTGCATATTACATGGTCTAGCATTGCCAATCAAGGCAACCATCAAAGCCACTATAAAAGATGAGGACAAGGAAACCGGTGGTAATTTTAGGATTTTACAGCCTAGGTATAGGAGTTCAGGGTGCACAGCTCATCAATGCAAATAGGGGATATAAAGGTAATAGGGCCTAAATCGGATTGTGGTATACTACTATAGTCTAATTTAAAAACATAAAAATGAAACTGGTAGTCTCAGTCTTTGAATAATAATTTAAAGATTCAAACGATCGCGAGGTGCGGGACCTGTAGACAGTGTGACTGTGAGTTGATTGACCTGTGATAGTCCGCATTACAGCACCTTTTTTTTGGACTGGGGTAATCAATCTGCTTAACCAAAAATCTTAAAATAATGACACTAAATTGAGACATTTAAATGGGTAGGTCTGGGTTGAATAACCAGGTAGGCTGGTGTTGCATCAGCTTTTTTGGTCTTCATTTGTACCTTTTTAGTAGACCTCATTTTAACAAGTAAACATTATACTTATGTTTAAAATGTATGGGAAATGAAAAAGAGGCACTGGGAACAGAAGTGGTAATAAGAGAGGAAAACAACAAAACAATAGGATGGCAAAAAAATTGTGGGAGCTATTAGCAGCAGAAACACTGGTCCTGCTGGATCCAGCTGTCTCTCCAGTAGTAGTAGCAAATGTAGGTCATTTTCCCTCCTCTGCCCCTGGCAAGTATATTACTCTAGAGGGTGTAAAGGAACATATAACATCACTTGCCTCAGCAAGATGATGTTACCTCTGACAGTGACACAGTCAGTTTGAGCTAGTGTTCTAAAGTCAATCTCCTCAGCTGCAAAAACATATAATCCTTTACGCAGCAGATTTTCTATTATATCAAAGAAACTTCTATCCATTCTGAACTTTAGTCACCTAACCAATAGCACCCAGGTGCTCAAGAAGATATTTCACAAGAACTTCTTTACGTTGATTTACTGGATGACATAGGAAAACGATATGCCTTTGTTGCGGTCTCTGGCAGCGGTCAGGGTAGGCGTACTTTGAGTCAGGGCATATCTCAAGGTGTGAATCAGATAGGGTCAATGAGCTCTAAGCATTTCCAACACTGCCTCGACATGGATAATGATGATGATTAGGAACCAAATCAGGGGCCGAGGAGGTATCAGCAGAGGGCGGAGGCAGGTGTAGTCGGCGTTAAAGAGCGGAGCCAATGTTCCACCAGAAGATCTGCTTTTTCTGCGGTAAGCTCGGTAACAGGTGATGTTGGGACACGAGGATCAACAGTACCTGAAAGCTCTGTGGGTGGTTGTGGCCAATCCTACGTGCAAGTGCGTGAGAATTCCCGCTCACGTGGGAAAAGCAAACTGACCTTTTTCTCCACGCAATCATCTGTCTGGTGACCAGTCCACAAGTAGTGCCTTTTTGTGGTCTTCAGCCCTGTCACAGTCATCCTCCTCCTACCTATACATTACACAAGTTCATGTTTTCTGTGCCCAAGAAACATGCGTTCAGTTATCTACCTGTGTGGACACAAAACTCCCACATGTCCATGTTCACTATAATGGATGTAAAGTACTGCCTTTTGCTAAAGAATTGTTAATGTTTCGCCTCAATGCAAAATATCTAGCTATCATTAGGTCTAAGGGGGTAACATTTCTCCTTGTGGAGCGTGACATACCGGCTCTGGCATGCCAGTGTGAGGAGGCTTATTCATGCTCCGCTGGGAATTTAAATATGCAAATTACCTCTTCAGAGAGGAAGAGAACTTGAACTATATAGCGCCACCTGTTGGAAGCAGAAATCCTACAAGTCACTATGGAGTCTTGAAATGTGACAAAACAAAGCCAAGTCAGAATCTCAATTTGCAGTGTTTCTGGGTATTGCCCCTCATCAGTGCAATGTATGAGAACCGATTTGGCTAGGAGAGAGGCTCTGGACTGGAGTCTAAGGCTATATGCACACGTTGCAGAATGTCTGCAGAATTTTTTCACGTTTTTTTCCGGAGCTTCCCAGTGCAATAATATAGCAGCAAATCTGCAGATTTTCCGCAAAATTAATGAACAATGCTGCTAAGTTTTTTACCGCGATGAGTTTCTTTCGCGGAAAAAAAAACGTAGCATGGGCACAAAAATTGCGGAATGCAGTAAAATGGTGGGATGCTTAATGTAAGCGTTTTTGCTGCAGAAAACCGCCAAAAAAATCGCGAAAAAAACCGCGAAAAATCCTGAACGTGTGCACAAAGCCTAAGGGATAACATTTCTCCTTGTGAAGTGACATACTGGCTCTTGCCGGTATGCCACCGCACCCAACTTGCTTCCAACAGATGGCGCTATAGAGAATACAATGGTCCTTTTTCAGAGAATCAATGTCCAATCAATGTTTAAGGACGGACGCTATTGATCAGGTAAAGACAGTTTTCAACTAAGTAATACATGCCCAGGAGGAATAACAGAGGACAATCAGAATGCTGAAAACTACCTCCTTATTGATAAGTAAATGCTTTGTAGGACGGTTATTGCATAGAACTTTCCTAGTAACATGAACAAAACAAATCCGAGGTATAAAAGACATCTGGAAGTGCTCACGTAAAATGTGCAGGAGAACGTGTGTCAGTGCGACATGAAGGTTAAATTCTCAAATTGTTCCAGTCCCCAGCCTAATTGTTTAAATGCGGCTTCTCGCAGGGTTCAGTAGCTATATTTCACCACGCTTCTTTTTGTTCTTCGACAATAGACATAAGAATTTAATATCCGACAGTCACTTTATCCTCATACTTCAACAAACCACAATTATAACATAAGAGCCTAATTATAAAAAAAAAATCAATCAATTTCATTCGCTTCTATTGAGTTCTGCCGGAAAAATAAAAAAAAATAAAAAAAAAAAAATTTTTTTTTACAAAATACGGTAAGTAACAAACAGAAAACAAATTACAGCAATTGAAAAGCGATCAGAACAGAACATTTAATTAAAAAAAATAAATAAATAAATGGAAACAGAGAAAAGACTACGTTTAAAAAAGGTGGAATGTCACGGTCTATGTTTTTTGGGAAAAGAAGACGGCCGCAGTTCTTCAGCTCCATGTGCGTAAGGGCAATGGATGGCGGCCCGCGGGCAGCCACTGGGATGGTTGATATAGAACCAGCAGAGTCGCGTCTTTAACGCGTCGGCCGAGAGTTTGCGTTTGGCTTCTGTCCGGTGTTTATCGGAAGCGGTTTGTGTCTCTTGGGTCCAATCTCGAATGGAAACCATTGAATTCATCACTAAGGGCAAAAAAAATAAACTAAAAATCATCAACATCCGTAGAGAACAACATTCAGCAAGAAAAAGGATATAGTGATACTAGCTGAAGAGCCCGGCGTTACCTGGGCATAGTAAATATCTGTGGTTAGTTATAGCACCTCACTTCTCTTATTTTCCCATCACGCCTCATTTTCCCCCTCACATCTTTAATTTTCCCCCTCACATCTCTCATTTTCCCCCTCACTCCTCTCATTCCCCCCTAACACTTGTCATTTCAACCTCACATCTGTCATTTTCCAATCACTCCACTATTTTCCCTCACTCCTCATTTTCACCTCACACCTCTCATTTTCCCCTCAGTATATACATGTTTGTCATCTCCCTTATATATAGTATACACCTGTATGTCATCTCCCCTGTATATACCTGTATGTCATCTCCCCTGTATATAGTATATACCAGTGTGTCATCTCCTCCTGTTTATAGTATATACCTGTGTGTCATCTCCCCTGTATATAGTATATACCTGTGTGTCATCTCCTCCTGTATATAGTATATACCTGTGTCATCTCCCCTGTATATAGTATGTACCTGTATGTCATCTCCTCCTGTATATAGTATATATGTGTGTGTCATCTCCTTCTGTATATAGTATATACCTGTGTGTCATCTCCTCCTGTATATAGTATATACCTGTGTGTCATCTCCTCCTGTATATACCTGTGTGTCATCTCCTACTGTATTAGACCTGGTTCACACGTTATTTGCTCAGTATTTTTACCTCAGTATTTGTAAGCCAAATTGGCAGCCTGATAAATCCCCAGCCAACAGGAAGCCCTCCCCCCTGGCAGTATATATTAGCTCACACATACACATAATAGACAGGTCATGTGACTGACAGCTGCTGTATTTCCTATATGGTACATTTGTTGCTCTTGTAGTTTGTCTGCTTATTAATCAGATATTTATTTTTGAAGGCTAATACCAGACTTGTGTGTGTTTTAGGGCGAGTTTCATGTGTCAAGTTGTGTGTGTTGAGTTGCGTGTGGCGACATGCATGTAGCGACTTTTGTGAGATGAGTTTTGTGTGGCGACATGCGTGTAGCAACGTTTTGTGTGTCGAGTTGCATGTGACAGGTTAGTGTAGCAAGTTGTGTGAGCAAGTTTTGCGCATGGCGAGTTTTGCGCATGGCGAGTTTTATGTGTGGTGCCTTTTGAGTATGTGTAAGTTTTGTGTGAGGCAACTTTTGCATGTGTTGCAACTTTTGTGCATGTGGCAATTTTTCCGCGTGTGCAAGTTTTGCGTGTGGCGAGTTTTGCACGTGTGGCTAGTTTTGCGTGAGCCTAGTTTTGCATGTGGCGAGTTTTGCGCGTGGCGAGTTTTGAGCAGCGACTTTTGTGTTTCGACTTTTATGTGGCGAGGTTGGAGAATGTGTGGTGAAATGTGTGCTGAGGGTGATATGTGTTCAAGCACGTGGTAGTGTGTGGCGCATTTTGTGTGTGTGTTCATATCCCCGTGTGTGGTGAGTATCCCATGTCGGGGCCCCACCTTAGCAACTGTACGGTATATGCTCTTTGGCGCCAGTGCTTTCACTCTTTAAGTCCCCCTTGTTCACATCTGGCAGCTGTCAATTTGCCTCCAACACTTTTCCTTTCACTTTTTCCCCATTATGTAGATAGGGGCAAAATTGTTTGGTGAATTGTAACGCGCAGGGTTAAAATTTCGCCTCACAACATAGCCTATGACGCTCTCGGGGTCCAGACATGTGACTGTACAAAATTTTGTGGCTGTAGCTGCGACAGTGCAGATGCCAGTCCCGGACATACACACACATTCAGCTTTATATGTTAGATCAGCAGATGGTAAAAGTGTTATGGGCACCTGTAGATTTTTTTTTCTTAAATGTATAAATTGGGAGCAAAAAAATAGCTTTTGCAATTAGGTCCTATTAAAAAAAAATGTTGCACCATTTGGCTTTTACAGAGACTCTTTAGTTCCCTGCACATTGCTGGCTGCAGAATGAGTTAACTGAGAATCCGTCAGTGAGATCACTTTAAAAAGCCATGTGCAACTCTTATTTGTCTTTTTCTTAAAAGGAGTTTCACCCTAGAATGACAGTTCAAACCAAGCACAGGCGCTTGGTGCACCATGGCATGGCCAAACAGCTCAGAGCACCTTCCCACCTACTTGTTTTCCCACCGTCTTTGCCTGCTCCTCTATTTCGATTCATGGAGTCAGAGAACGGTGGAGATGGGAAGATGCACTGAACTGTATGGCCACACCAAGGGTGCACAGACTTGGTTTGAACAGTCATTCTGTGCTGACAAACTCCCTTAACGCTTCTCAGCTGACTTATGACCACATGAAAGTTCAGATCTACTTTGATGTGGTCTGTGATCATAACTTAGTTGAGAGAAGCTCTGAAAAACACAGCTAACAGTTACATACTCTCCTGTCAGAAGGAGCTCACTGACAGATTATTTGTTAACTCATTCAGCATCGAGCAATGGGCAGGGAAAGAAAAAGGCTGACAAATGGAATAAATGGATGGAAAAGTGATATCGTATACACTCGAGATTTTCAGCCCATTATTTTAGGCTGAAAGTGCCCCTCGAGTCATTGTCCCAGGGGGTTTGCGGGAGAGGGGGAGCGGCAGGAGTGGTGGCTGTCACATCATCCTCATCCCCTCCCGGCACGGTCTCTGAACGTCCCTGCTTCTCAGATTGTATCTGGCGCCTGCAGCCCTTCCCGTGTTCAGCGGTCTCGTGGTACCGCTCATTAAAATAATGAATATGGACACGACTCCACTCCCATAGGTGTGGAGCGCATATTCATTACTGTAATGAGCCGTACCATGTGACCGCTGAACACAGGAACAAGCAGCAGGCGCCAAAGATTCATCTGAGAACCAGAGGTTGCGCCAGGAGGGGGTGAGTATGATGGGGGAGGGTGAGCCATGCGATATTCACCTGTCCCCGTTCCACCGCCTCGCTGTGTCTTCCGCGTCCACTGGCTGTGACCTTCAGGTCAGAGGGTGCGATGTCACTGCAGAGACCCAGAAGACACAGCGGCGCACGGTGGTGGAACGGGGACAGGTGACTATCGCAAGTGCCAGTGTCCTGAGCAAGTGGCGACACCAGCACCTGGATCCAATAGCGCGCCGCTGTCCCCGCCTGCTCAGGACACCGGCACCTCTCCCTCAGCGACGAGGGGCGAGTATGTCTTATCTTTTTTTATTTTTTTTTATTGCAGCAGCATAGGGGGCATATTTTCCTATGGAGCATCTTATGGGGCCATCAACCTTTATGGAGCATTATGTGGGGCCTATTTTTCTATGGAGCATCTTATGGAGCCCATCACGAACTGTATGGAGCATTATATGGGGCTCCTGATTCAATATTTATATTCAAAAACACTTAACCTACTGATGTCTTAATTTTATATATCTGCGCCCTCCACGTCCTGGTACTGGGTCTCTGCCTCTTCGTCTGATTCAATCTTTTGATCCTCTGGCTGTTGGTGTAAGTTCTCCCCTATCGTTTGGGGCATTTGTGCTGTTGATTGCCCCATTGCGAACAACAGTGGAATCGTACTTCGGGGTTTACTTCCACTTTTGATCTTTTACACCTCTGCCTGCAATACTGGCTATTGTGCCTGTGGGATTTTCCATTTATTCTCGTAGACAGCTGACTGCTGTGGATTCTATGACCTTTGATAGCTTCATGAAGGTCTTTATAGGGAGCAGACCCCCATTATGGTTTATGGTTATGCATACCCTGAATTACATTAAATATTAGATTGTATAATGTTTATGGAACTAACTATAGGCCTCAATATGGGGTTGCATGCTATGGTATACTGATGATTTGAGCTTTATCTTTCCAGGATGTTGAGTGGTTGTCCCACTATTGTTTTTAATTATGTTTTATGTTTAGTGTTGTACTATGTGCCGATAAAGTTTTTACATACATTGTGCAGAATTGCAGTAGTGCTTTTTCTCTTCTTTTGACATTCACTATACAGGTCCTTCTCAAAAAATTAGCATATAGTGTTAAATTTCATTATTTACCATAATGTGATGATTACAATTAAACTTTCATATATTATAGATTCATTATCCACCAACTGAAATTTGTCAGGTCTTTTATTGTTTTAATACTGATGATTTTGGCATACAACTCCTGATAACCCAAAAAACCTGTCTCAATAAATTAGCATATTTCACCCATCCAATCAAATAAAAGTGTTTTTTAATAACAAACAAAAAAACCAACAAATAATAATGTTCAGTTATGCACTCAATACTTGGTCGGGAATCCTTTGGCAGAAATGACTGCTTCAATGCGGCGTGGCATGGAGGCAATCAGCCTGTGACACTGCTGAGATGTTATGGAGGCCCAGGATGCTTCAATAGCGGCCTTAAGCTCTTCCAGAGTGTTGGGTCTTGTGTCTCTCAACTTTCTCTTCACAATATCCCACAGATTCTCTATGGGGTTCAGGTCAGGAGAGTTGGCAGGCCAATTGAGCACAGTAATACCATGGTCAGTAAACCATTTACCAGTGGTTTTGGCACTGTGAGCAGGTGCCAGGTCGTGCTGAAAAATGAAATCTTCATCTCCATAAAGCATTTCAGCCGATGGAAGCATGAAGTGCTCCAAAATCTCCTGATAGCTAGCTGCATTGACCCTGCCCTTGATGAAACACAGTGGACCAACACCAGCAGCTGACATGGCACCCCACACCATCACTGACTGTGGGTACTTGACACTGGACTTCAGGCATTTTGGCATTTCCTTCTCCCCAGTCTTCCTCCAGACTCTGGCACGTTGATTTCCGAATGACTTGCAAAATTTGCTTTCATCAGAAAAAAGTACTTGGGACCACTTAGCAACAGTCCAGTGCTGCTTCTCTGTAGCCCAGGTCAGGCGCCTCTGCCGCTGTTTATGGTTCAAAAGTGGCTTTACCTGGGGAATGCGGCACCTGTAGCCCATTTCCTGCACACGCCTGTGCACGGTGGCTCTGGATGTTTCCACACCAGACTCAGTCCACTGCTTCCTCAGGTTCCCCAAGGTCTGGAATCGGTCCTTCTCCACAATCTTCCTCAGGGTCCGGTCTCCTCTTCTCGTTGTACAGCGTTTTCTGCCACATTGTTTCCTTCCAACAGACTTACCATTGAGGTGCCTTGATACAGCACTCTGGGAACAGCCTATTTGTTGAGAAATTTCTTTCTGGGTCTTACCCTCTTGCTTGAGGGTGTCAATGATGGCCTTCTTGACATCTGTCAGGTCGCTAGTCTTACCCATGATGGGGGTTTTGAGTAATGAACCAGGCAGGGAGTTTATAAAAGCCTCAGGTATCTTTTGCATGTGTTTAGAGTTAATTAGTTGATTCAGAAGATTAGGGTAATAGGTCGTTTAGAGCAGAGGTCCCCAACTCCAGTCCTCAAGGCCCACCAACAGGTCATGTTTTCAGGATTTCCTTTGCATTGCACAGGTGATGCAATTATTACCTGGGCAAGACTAAGGAAATCCTGAAAACATGACATGTTGGTGGGCCTTGAGGACTGGAGTTGGGGACCTCTGGTTTAGAGAACCTTTTCTTGATATGCTAATTTATTGAGACAGGTTTTTTGGGTTATCAGGAGTTGTATGCCAAAATCATCAGTATTAAAACAATAAAAGACCTGACAAATTTCAGTTGGTGGATAATGAATCTATAATATATGAAAGTTTAATTGTAATCATTACATTATGGTAAATAATGAAATTTAACACTATATGCTAATTTTTTGAGAAGGACCTGTATATCTGCAGCGCGGACCGTATCCACATTAACCCCTTCATCTATCTTCAGTACGGGCAATAGCTGACCCGTGGATCTGTTGCAGCGGATATTTGTACAGGCTACAACAATAGCTTCATCTGGTGAGTATAATCCATTTGTTATCTCACTGTACATAGGATAAGACCCTATTTGCGCTGATATCTCCAGACAGTTTTTTCGGTGGTCTTTATACATATAAGCCACATTCAGCTTTCTATGTTCTGCTGAGCTCAATGACTGGCTGCAGCGCTGTCGACTTAACATCAACATTGCAGGCAAACAGCAGAAACCGGAGCAGCGGCAGAGACACAACTCTGGACCTGGGGAGGGTGAGTAACACTTATAGCATTTTTTTTTTTTTTTTTTAAACTATTCATATAGATCATATTGGGTTTGCCGCCATGCAACACACACACCAGCTCCTGACCAGCATCTTAATATGGAGGCTTTGAAGGACTCCACATTAGTCATCCATAGGATATAAAGTGGTTCTACGCCCCTGTGCTCCCAAAGCAGGAGGTGACCGAATATGGACGCAGCTCTAGAGGCGATAATGTATTAATGTTACCTTGGAAGACCTGGTGATTGTTCCTGAGCAGGGTCTGCAGACCTCCACACTCATTCTTCAGTCTATGTAATGTCTCCTTTTCAAGGACTTCCGCTACTTCCCGCAATGGAAGACTTCCTATAATGGATACGAGAAACATCAAACCTGGCATCCTGGTGCTCCAAGTAACAGACCTGCATGTCCTCTACACGTGCCGCGCTGCTGCCATACGCCAGAACGTACAACCAAAAGCAGGAGCCCAAGATGCTAGTCCTGTCCTGAGGAAATGAACTGCACAACCTTCCTTTATTTGGCCCTAGATAACGGGGCCGAATTTACAGGGTAGTAATTTAGGTCGAATGTTTCCTAAGGAGCCTCAAAGAAATGTAACCCCCCTGAGCGACTAATACTAATGCCTCGCTTTAGGACATTATTATTTGTCATCGTGTGAGCGAATTAGGTTTTACTTACAACATCTTAGAGCCCTATGTTTGGTCTTTACACTAGAAAAAGCCTGAGCTCCTTCCTGTAATAATGTCCCTCGTTCTGGGTCCTTTCCTGTAATAGTGTTCCTCGTTCTGGGTTCCTTCCTGTAATAATGTCCCTCGTTCTGGGCTCCTTCCTGTAAGGTCCCTCGTTCTGGGTTCCTTCCTGTAATAATGTCCCTCGTTCCGGGTCCTTTCCTGTAATAGTGTCCCTCGTTCTGGGCTCCTTACTGTAATAATGTCCCTCGTTTTGGGCTCCTTCCTGTAATAATGTCCCTCGTTCTGGGTTCCTTCCTGTAATAGTGTCCCTCGTTCTGGGTTCCTTCCTGTAATAGTGTCCCTCGTTCTGGGTTCCTTCTTGCAGTAACTTCCCTCGTTCTGGGCTCCATCCTGTAATAATGCCCCTCGTTCTGGGTCCTTTCTTGTAATAATGTCCCCCATTCTGGGTCCTTTCCTGTAATGCCCCTCGTTCTGGGTTCCTTCCTGTAATAATGTCCCTCGTTCTGGGCTCCTTCCTGTAATAATGTCCCTCGTTCTGGGCTCCTTCCTGTAATAATGTCCCTCGTTCTGGGCTCCTTCCTGTAATAACGTCCCTCGTTCTGGGCTCCTTCCTGTAATAATGTCCCTCGTTCTGGGCTCCTTCCTGTAATAATGTCCCTCGTTCTGGGTTCCTTCTTGTAGTAACTTCCCTCGTTCTGGGCTCCTTCCTGTAATAGTGTCCCTCGTTCTGGGTTCCTTCTTGTAGTAACTTCCCTCGTTCTGGGCTCCTTCCTGTAATAATGTCCCTCGTTCTAGGTTCCTTCTTGTAGTAACTTCCCTCGTTCTGGGCTCCCTCCTGTAATAATGTCCCTCGTTCTGGGTCCTTTCCTGTAATGCCCCTTGTTCTGGGTCCTTTCTTGTAATAATGTCCCCCATTCTGGGTCCTTTCCTGTAATGCCCCTCGTTCTGGGTCCTTTCCTGTAATAATGTCCCTCGTTCTGGGCTCCTTCCTGTAATGTCCCTCTTTCTGTGCTCCTTCCTGTAGCAATGTCCCTCGTTCTGTGCTCCTTCCTGTAATAATGTCCCTCGTTCTGGGCTCCTTCCTGTAATAATGTCCCTCGTTCTGGGCTCCTTCCTGTAATAATGTCCCTCGTTCTGGGCTCCTTCCTGTAATAATGTCCCTCGTTCTGGGCTCCTTCCTGTAATAATGTCCCTCGTTCTGGGCTCCTTCCTGTAATAATGTCCCTCGTTCTGGGCTCCTTCCTGTAATAATGTCCCTCGTTCTGGGCTCCTTCCTGTAATAATGTCCCTCGTTCTGGGCTCCTTCCTGTAATAATGTCCCTCGTTTTGGGCTCCTTCCTGTAATAATGTCCCTCGTTGTGGGTCCTTTCCTGTAATAATGTCCCTCGTTGTGGGTCCCTTCCTGTAATAATGTCCCTCGTTCTGGGCTCCTTCCTGTAATAATGTCCCTCTTTCTGGGCTCCTTCCTGAAATAATGTCCCTTGTTCTGTGCTCCTTTCTGTAATAATGCCACTCGTTCTGGATCCTTTCCTGTAATAATGTCCCTCGTTCTGGGCTCCTTCCTCTAATAATGTCCCTCGTTCTGGGCTCCTTCCTATAATGTCCCTCGTTCTGGGTCCTTTCCTGTAATAATGTCCCTCGTTCTGGGCTCCTTCCTGTAGCAATGTCCCTTGTTCTGTGCTCCTTCCTGTAATAATGTCGCTCGTTTTGGGCTCCTTCCTGTAATAATGTCCCTCGTTCTGGGCTCCTTCCTGTAATAATGTCCCTCGTTCTGTGCTCCTTCCTGTAATAATGTCCCTCGTTCTGTGCTCCTTCCTGTAATAATGTCCCTCGTTTTGGGCTCCTTCCTGTAATAATGTCCCCCGTTCTGGGCTCCTTCCTGAAATAATGTCCCTTGTTCTGTGCTCCTTCCTGTAATAATGTCCCTCGTTCTGGGTCCTTTCCTGTAATAATGTCCCTCGTTCTGGGCTCCTTCCTGTAATAATGTCCCTTGTTCTGGGCTCCTTCCTATAATGTCCCTCGTTCTGGGTCCTTTCCTGTAATAATGTCCCTCGTTCTGGGTCCTTTCCTGTAATAATGTCCCTCGTTCTGGGTCCTTCCTGTAGCAATGTCCCTTGTTCTGTGCTCCTTCCTGTAATAATGTCCCTCATTCTGGGCTCCTTCCCATTTTAATGTCTAACATCCGGTGTTCTCATAGTAACATAGTTAGTAAGGCCGAAAAAAGACATTTGTCCATCCAGTTCAGCCTATATTCCATCATAATAAATCCACAGATCTACGTCCTTCTACAGAACCTAATTGTATGATACAATATTGTTCTGCTCCAGGAAGAAATCCAGGCCTCTCTTGAACCCCTCGACTGAGTTCGCCATCACCACCTCCTCAGGCAAGCAATTCCAGATTCTCACTGCCCTAACAGTAAAGAATCCTCTTCTATGTTGGTGGAAAAACCTTCTCTCCTCCAGACGCAAAGAATGCCCCCTTGTGCCCGTCACCTTCCTTGGTATAAACAGATCCTCAGCGAGATATTTGTATTGTCCCCTTATATACTTATACATGGTTATTAGATCGCCCCTCAGTCGTCTTTTTTCTAGACTAAATAATCCTAATTTCGCTAATCTATCTGGGTATTGTAGTTCTCCCATCCCCTTTATTAATTTTGTTGCCCTCCTTTGTACTCTCTCTAGTTCCATTATATCCTTCCTGAGCACCGGTGCCCAAAACTGGACACAGTACTCCATGTGCGGTCTAACTAGGGATTTGTACAGAGGCAGTATAATGCTCTCATCATGTGTATCCAGACCTCTTTTAATGCACCCCATGATCCTGTTTGCCTTGGCAGCTGCTGCCTGGCACTGGCTGCTCCAGGTAAGTTTATCATTAACTAGGATCCCCAAGTCCTTCTCCCTGTCAGATTTACCCAGTGGTTTCCCGTTCAGTGTGTAATGGTGATATTGATTCCTTCTTCCCATGTGTATAACCTTACATTTATCATTGTTAAACCTCATCTGCCACCTTTCAGCCCAAGTTTCCAACTTATCCAGATCCATCTGTAGCAGAATACTATCTTCTCTTGTATTAACTGCTTTACATAGTTTTGTATCATCTGCAAATATCGATATTTTACTGTGTAAACCTTCTACCAGATCATTAATGAATATGTTGAAGAGAACAGGTCCCAATACCGACCCCTGCGGTACCCCACTGGTCACAGCGACCCAGTTAGAGACTATACCATTTATAACCACCCTCTGCTTTGGAAAAATCGAGATATACCACGTCCAATGACTCACCGTGGTCCAGCCTATAGCTTACCTCTTCATAAAAACTGATTAGATTGGTCTAAGAAACTTAGAAACTGTTCTTGAGCTAGGTCAGTATCAGAGATCAGTGGCAGTGCAGGCTACCCCCCTAGTGGCTGGAACTAAATATCTACGTGGAATGGGCACCAAACACCACGTAGTGGCTGTTCTCAGGTACTGCAGGAAGGAAGTATATTCACTATATTACTGGATTAGTATAAACCACGACTTACAAAAAAACTAATACCATAAAAATATAAATTTTATTCCAGATAATTTAAAAAACAACAATTACCAGCAACCAGGCGCTATATCGGATTCTGAGGTCATGGTTACACAGATATTCCCATATGCCTCCTGAGGAACTGTATCATGAGAGGGGCACAGTGCAATAGGGCTTATTTTTACATGGGCTCAATCTTTTGTTAATGGGCATATTGCAAGTTCTGGGGTCTTGAATGTTTCCAGAGTGGCATGCTAAGGGCACACTATAAAATCACCCCATATTAAATGGTGATTAATAAAAGGTGTGCTGCCATGTCTCCAGAGTGGCATGCTGAGGGCACACTCTAAAACCGCCCTATTTTTTTGATATTATCAAATGGTGCGCTGCAGTGTTTTCAGAGTGGCATGCAAAGGGCACTTTGTTAAACATCCCGGATCGAATGGGCATTACTAAATAATATGCTGTAATCTTTATGTGCTCAAAAGAGCATGCTGAGGGGACACTGCAAAAGTCATATTGTACCGAGTAGGTTTTTTTGATAATGTTGCAAATATATAAGCCTGATTGAAAAAGTAATAGAAGAAATTCTCTGTTGATTGGGCTCAGGTATAGAGACCCCAGCGTGACTATTATGTGGTTTTGAGCATTTTTTTCACTGTTTCCATGTTCGATCTGGGGATCCCTAAGAACCATTTTACGTATGTAAGGCTAATGGCCCAGGACTGCTTATTCTCTTTGTGAAAAGGTGATTATTCCCTGCTACCTACACTTTACGGGATTGGCAGGGATTCCAGGGACAGCCACCGAGGAGCGGGGGTGCCAACCTCCGCTGGTAGGTAGGGATCACTGTAGGGATTCATTAGGGTAAACTATGATTGGTTCAAACTTCCCAGAGTGCCAGATCTGTTCTAAATTATTGTACTAGACATTTTGGTTTGGTGGCGGTTTTTTGAGATTCCCTTGTAAGTTGTATACTGTTCAGACACTATATGACATTGTGTATGGTATCATTTTTATAGGGGGATTATCCAGAAATCTCCTATTGGTGTATTAACTAGGGACTCCTAGGGATAGGAGGGCAAGCCGCCGAGGAGCGGGGGCGCCACTTTGCGTTCCAGAGGGTGCCAACCTCCGTAGATAGGTAGGGTTCAGCTAGGGGTGAAAAGGGTGAAATAGGTATACTCATACCCCAACCTACCTTTGATTACATTTGGTCTAGTATGGTGGGTCAATACAAGTGACCTGGTGTTGTGTTAGTATTTTTTTTTTAGCTTTAGTTTGTTTTTTAAATTATCTGGAATAAAATTTATATTTTTATGGTATTAGATTTTTTGTAAGTCTCAGGTACTGCAGCTCACAACACATTCACTTCAAAAGACCCGAGGATTGGTGACTACACGCATGCGGTCCTATGGTGAACTGTTCTGGCTCCATACAACGCTATGTACAGCTACAGTATTTTTCAGACTACAAAACACATTTTTTTTTAACAAGAAAAACTCTTTAAAAAGTGTGTGTGTATTATAGTCCGGAGGCAGCTTCCTGTAATGGAGGAGAACGCAGACACCACGAACTGCCCTCTCTCCTCCTGTCTGAAACTGATCTAAGTGATCGGCGTAGAGCAGGAGAGGAAGCTTATGGCACTGAACGGAGGCTGCAGGAGCTAAGCAGCTGAAGGACCTTCTGCACCAATAATTCCAGGACTTTTCAGGTCATGTGCTCAACTCCTGCAGCCTCCACACAGGTCCCGATATGGAACTGCAGGATGTGGTAATGTAAAATGTGTGCGTGCGCAAGTATACGAGCATGCAGCAGAGCTGTGTGTATGTAAATGTGTTTGTGGCAGAGCTGTGTGTATGTATATGTGTTTGTGGCAGAGCTGTGTGTATGTATATGTGAATGTAGCAGAGCTGTGTGCATGTATATGTGCATGTAGCAGAGCTGTGTGTATGTATATGTGCATGTAGCAGAGCTGTATGTATATGTGCATGTAGCAGAGCTGTATGTATATGTACTGTATATGTGCATGCAGCAGAGCTGTGTGCATGTAGCAGAGCTGTATGTATATGTACTGTATATGTGCATGCAGCAGAGCTGTGTGTATGTCTATGTGCATGTAGCAGAGCTGTGTATGTAAATGTGCATGTAGCAGAGCTGTGTGTATGTACTGTATATGTGCATGTAGCAGAGCTGTGTGTATGTACTGTATATGTGCATGTAGCAGAGCTGTGTGTATGTATGTATATGTGCATGTAGCAGAGCTGTGTGTATGTACTGTATATGTGCATGTAGCAGAGCTGTGTGTATGTATATGTGCATGTAGCAGAGCTGTGTGTATGTACTGTATATGTGCATGTAGCAGAGCTGTGTGTATGTACTGTATATGTGCATGTAGCAGAGCTGTGTGTATGTACTGTATATGTGCATGTAGCAGAGCGGTGTGCATGTATATGTGCATGTAGCAAAGCTGTGTTGTATGTATAACACTGCAGAGAGACATCAACAATAGATTTATTACCTCCCTATTCTACCCTAGTACATTAACATTAGCGGTAATGAACTCTCCACTTTACACCGCCAGGGGCGATTTAATTAATAGGAAAAAGTGTTTTTTCTCTTTTCTGCTGTCTAAACCTGGGGTGCATCTTGTGGGAAGAGGTGACGCATAGTCTAAAAAATATGTATTTTAAAAAAGTGATGATACTTACGGCCATTGTTCCAGGTTTGCTCGGCTCCTCCGTCTGTAGACCGGTTGTCCTTCTCTTCTAGTAATAACTGGGCGACCTGCAGCACCACCTTATCAGTGAAGTCTCGGGGGAGTGAGGCGCAGTTCCTGACCTGTTCCACTTTGTCTCTGGGCCTGAAACCCGATATCCAGTTAGCAGGTTCTGGCTGTAGGCAATGCTCAGTGCTGTCCGAGGTAATGGAATCGTGGGCAGAGTCCGTGTTATGTTCACAGGTCCCAGGAGCTGCTGCATGTGTTACAGAGTCAGCCGCATGGCTGGAGATGTACTGAGCCCTCCGGGCATCGGCCTGTGGCTCCTCAGCAGGAGAGTAACCCCGAGACTTCCCTATAAGGCACACCTGGAATTAGGGGGTCAGAAGGGAAATTACATTTCATTATATACCTTGTACCATTACATCATGTATCATACTCCAGAGCTGCACTCACTATTCTGCTGCTGCTGTCACTGTGTACATACAGTGGGTATGGAAAGTATTCAGACCCCTTTGAATTTTTCACTCTGATTCCTTGCAGCCATTTGGTAAATTCAAAAAAGTTCATTTTTTTTCTCATTAATGTACACTCTGCACCCCATCTTTACTGAAAAAAAAAAAACAGAAATGTAGAAATTTTTACATATTTATTAAAAAAGAAAAACTCAAATATCATATGGTCATAAGTATTCAGACCCTTTGCTCAGACACATATTTAAGTCCCATGCTGTCCATTTCCTCGTGATCCTCCTTAAGATGGTTCTACTCCTTCATTGGAGTCCAGCTGTGTTTAATTAAACTGATAGGACTTGATTTGGAAAGGCGCACACCTGTCTATATGAGATCTCACAGCTCACAGTGTATGTCAGACCAAAGGAGAATCATGAGGTCAAAGGAACTGGCGAAGGAGCTCAGAGACAGAATTGTGGCAAGGCACAGATCTGGCCAAGGTTACAACAGAATTTCTGCAGTACTCAAGGTTCCAAAGAGCACAGTGGCCTCCATAATCCTGAAATGGAAGAAGTTTGGGACCACGAGAAGTCTTCATAGACTTGGCTATCCATCCAAACTGAGCAATCGTGGGAGAAGAGCCTTGGTGAGAGAGGTAAAGAAAATCCCCAGATCACTGTGGCTGAGCTCCAGAGATGTAGTAGGGAGATGGGAGAAAGCTCCACAAAGTCAACTATCACTGCAGCCCTCCACCAGTCAGTCCTTTATGGCAGAGTGGCCCGACGGAAGCCTCTCCTCAGTGCAAGACATATGAAAGCCGCATAGAGTTTGCTAAAAAACACATGAAGGACTCCCAGACTATGAGGAATAAGATTCTCTGGTCTGATGAGGTGAAGATAGACCTTTTTGGTGAGAATTCTAAGCGGTATGTGTGGAGAAAACCAGGCACTGCTCATCACCTGCCCAATACAATCCCAACAGTGAAACATGGTGGCAGCATCATGCTATGGGGGTGTTTTTCAGCTTCAGGGACAGGACGACTGGTTGTCATTGAAGGAAGCCTGAATGCGGCAAAGTACAGAGATACCCTGGATAAAAACCTCTTCCAGAGTGCTCTGGACCTCAGACTTGGCCAAAGGTTCACCTTCCAACAAGACAATGACCCTAAGCACACAGCTAAAATAACAAAGGAGTGGCTTCAGAACAACTCTGTGACCATTCCTGACCGGCCCAGCCAGAGCCCTGACCTAAACCCAACTGAGCATCTCTGGAGAGACCTGAAAATGGCGTCCACCAATGTTCACCATCCAACCTGACCGGACTGGAGAGGATCTGCAAGGAAGAATGGCTGAGGATTCCCAAATCCAGGTGTGAAAAACCTCTTGCATCTTTCCCAAGAAGACTCATGGCCGTACTAGCTCAAAAGGGGCTTCTACTCAATACTGCGCAAAGGGTCTGAATACTTATGACCATGTGATATTTCAGTTTTTCTTTTTTAATAAATTTTCATAAATTTCTACATTACTGTTTTTTTCAGTCAAGATGGGGTGCAGAGTGCACATTTTTCCGTTTTCGTTTTTCGCTCCCCTCCTTCCCAGAGCCATAACTTTTTTATTTTTCCGTGAATTTGGCCATGCGAAGGCTTATTTTTTGCGGGACGAGTTGTACTTTTGAACGACATCATTGGTTTTAGCATGTCGTGTACTAGAAAACGGGAAAAAAATTCCAAGTGTGGTGAAATTGCAAAAAAAGTGCAGTCCCACACTTGTTTTTTGTTTGGCTTTTTTGCTAGGTTCACTAAATGCTAAAACTGCCATTATGATTCTCCAGGTCATTACGAGTTCATAGACACCTAACATGTCTAGGTTATTTTTTACCTAAGTGGTGAAAAAAAATTCAAACTTTGATAAAAAAAACAAAACAATTTGCGCCATTTTCCGATACTCGTAGCGTCTCCATTTTTCGTGATCTGGGGTCGGTTGAGGGCTTATTTTTTGCGTGCCGACCTGACGTTTTTAATGATAGCATTTTGGTGCAGATACGTTCTTTTGATCGCCCGTTATTGCATTTTAATGCAATGTCGCAGCGACCAAAAAAAACGTAATTCTGGAGTTTCTAATTTTTTTCTCGCTACGCCATTTAGCGATCAGGTTAATGCTTTTTTTTAATTGATAGATCGGGCGATTCTGAACGCGGCGATACCAAATATGTGTAGATTTGATTTTTTATTTATTGATTTATTTTGAATTGGACGAAAGGGGGGTGATTTAAACTTTTATATTTTTTTATTTTTTTCACAATTTTTTTTTTTTTTTTTAACTTTTGCCATGCTTCAATAGCCTCCATGGGAGGCTAGAAGCTGGCACAACGCGATCGCCTCTGCTACATAGCAGCGATCTGCTGTTCGCTGCTATGTAGCAGAAAATCAGGTGTGCTGTGAGCGCCGACCACAGGGTGGCGCTCACAGCTACCGGCGATCAGAAACCATAGAGGTCTCAAGGACCTCTATGGTTACAATGGAGAAGCATCGCCGACCTCCGATCATGTGACGGGGGTCGGCGATGACGTCATTTCCGGCCGCCCGGCCGGTTGCAGTAGTTAAATGCCGCTGTCTGCGTTTGACAGCGGCATTTAACTAGTTAATAGGTGCGGACAGATCGCGATTCTGCCCGCGCCTATTACGGGCACATGTCAGCTGTTCTAAACAGCTGACATGTCCCGGCTTTGATGCGGGCTCACCGCCGGAGTCCGCATCTAAGCAGGGGATCTGACCTCGGACGTACTATCCCGTCCGAGGTCAGAAAGGGGTTAATGAGAAAAAATTAACTTTTTTGAATTTACCAAATGGCTGCAATGAAACAAAGAGTGAAAAATTTAAAGGGGTCTGAATACTTTCCATACCCACTGTACAGTACATGACTGATCCTAAGTTACATCCTGTATTATCCTCCAGAGCTGCACTCACTATTCTGCTGGTGGAATCACTGTACATACATTCAGGATCAGTAATGTAATGTATGTACACAGTGACTGCACCAGCAGAATAGTGAGTGCAGCTCTGGGGTATAATACAGGATGTACTGATCCTGAGTTATACCCCAGAGCTGCACTCACTATTCTGCTGATGCAGTCACTGTGTACATACATTACATATCCTGTACTGATCCTGAGTTAATGTAATGTATGTACACAGTGACTGCACCAGCAGAATAGTGAGTGCAGCTCTGGAGTATAATACAGGATGTAACTCAGGATCAGTAATGTAATGTATGTACACAGTGACTGCACCAGCAGAATAGTGAGTGCAGCTCTGGAGTATAATACAGGATGTAACTCAGGATCAGTAATGTAATGTATGTACACAGTGACTGCACCAGCAGAATAGTGAGTGCAGCTCTGGAGTATAATACAGGATGTAACTCAGGATCAGTAATGTAATGTATGTACACAGTGACTGCACCAGCAGAATAGTGAGTGCAGCTCTGGAGGATAATACAGGATGTAACTCAGGATCAGTACAGGATCAGTAATGTAATGTATGTACACAGTGACTGCACCAGCAGAATAGTGAGTGCAGCTCTGGGGTATAATACAGGCTGTAACGCAGGATCAGTAATGTAATGTATGTACACAGTGACTGCACCAGCAGAATAGTGAGTGCAGCTCTGGAGTATAATACAGGAGGTAACTCAGGATCAGTACAGGATCAGTAATGTCTGTACATAGTGACTGTACCAGCAGAATAGTGAGTGCAGCTCTGGGGTATAATACAGGATGTAACTCAGGATCAGTAATGTAATGTATGTACACAGTGACTGCACCAGCAGAATAGTGAGTGCAGCTCTGGAGGATAATACAGGATGTAACTCAGGATCAGTAATGTAATGTATGTACACAGTGACTGCACCAGCAGAATAGTGAGTGCAGCTCTGGGGGATAATACAGGATGTAACTCAGGATCAGTAATGTAATGTATGTACACAGTGACTGCACCAGCAGAATAGTGAGTGCAGCTCTGGGGGATAATACAGGATCAGTATGGAATGTATGAGTGCGGCACTCACTCTTTTAGTTGATGGGATTCTCAGACAATCCTCTTCCACAATGAATCCGCACTGAACTCCGACTTCAGTGACAAAATCCAGGTATTCTCTGTACTGAGTCTTGTTACTGGATTTCCTGTTGTATTTTCCATAGAAGTTGAAGAAGCAGCAGGGCAACACAAAGAAGCGGCAGGAGTAAGATGATCTGGGGGAGAAGACGTGGATGAAGGCAAGAAACAAGCAGGCGCCCTGTCCGCTGACCCTTCCTGCTGGAGGAGGCCTGCGAGGTCACCCAGCCAGCGGCTCCTCAGGGACACTGGAGTCCCAGGTCACAGACATTTATAGAGGCCGTACAAAAGACATAAAGGAGTACACCCCCTTAAGATTTTAACCAATAACTCCCTAAAAACAGCAACAATTCCATAACTTTGACGAGACTGAGTTCCATGGCGTATTTTTTAACCCCTAACATGAAGGCAAGGCAAATAATATTACTCGTTGTAAAATATTCAGTTTTACGCACATTAGTTGATGCAAAAAGGAGTACACCCCACATCAAAAACCACTACACCTAGGATTTTGTATGACCTCCATGACTGTAAAGATCAGCACTTTTATAATTATTTATTTATAAAGCAGCTATATTTAACATCTTCAACCCTGGGCGAGTTTCCTTTTTTCCTCCCCTTTTTCCCAGAGCAATAACCTTTTTATTTTTCCTTCATCAATGGCCGGTATAAGGGCTTGTATTTTGGGGGACGAGTTGTACTTTTGAATGATTGAATGACACCATTGTTTTTAGCAGTTGTAACTATGGATAGGTAAGTGACATAGAAATGTAGTATAGTTCTTCTGGTTTGCTAATTGGAGATTTTTGCTAATATTATTACACCTACTACATATTGGGGTAGGATCTTAGAGATGGGAATACTCTTTCGAGTTACTTGCATTTTTATATCCCTTCAAAATTTACCTAATGGGTATAGAAAATCAGCGACATCAAAAACTCACAGTTTTGAGCAGGACGCTGCGAGGGAGCGCAGGGAAGGTAAGTGTAATGGTTTGTTTCTTCTAATGTTTTTTGATGGGGCCATGCATACTAGGACGAGATGGGGGCCCTGCATACCAGCGTAAGGATGGGGCCATGCATACTAGGACGAGATGGGGGCCCTGCATACCAGCGTAAGGATGGGGCCATGCATACTAGGAGGAAATGGGGGGGCTTGTGTATCAGGATGGGGATGAGGGGACCATATATACCAAGGGATATTAAGTACGGAATTGACCACATTTTTTGCTTCATTTTTTTCCCCCTAATTTCCTCCTCTAAAACCTAGGTGCGTCTTATGGTCCGTTTCACCACACATCTTGGGGGATCTAGTTTCCAAAATGGGGTCACTTGTAGGGGGTTTCTACTGTTTAGGCACATCAGGGGTTCTGCAAACGCAATGTGACGCCCGTAGACCATTCCATCTAAGTCTGCATTCCAAAACGTCACTACTTCCCTTCCGAGCCCGGCCATGCGCCCAAACAGTGGTTTACCCCCCCCCCACATACGGGGTATCGGCATACTCAGGACAAATTGGACAACAACTTTTACGGTCCACTTTCTCCTTTTACCCTTGGGAAAATAAAATAAAAATTGTTGCTAAAAGATCATTTATGTGACTAAAAAGTTAAATGTTTATTTTTTTTCCTTCCAAGTTGCTTCTGCTGCCCGTGAAGCACCTGAAGGGTTAATAAACTTCTTGAATGTGGTTTTGAGCACCTTGAGTGGTGCACTTTTTAGAATGGTGTCACTTTTGGGTATTTTCAGCCATACCGACCCTTCAAACTGACTTCAAATGTGAGGTGGTCTCAAAAAATGGTTTTGTAAATTTTATTGAAAAAAAAATGAGAAATCGCTGGTCAAATTTTAACCCTTATAACTTCCTAGCAAAAAAAAAAAAAAATTTGTTTCCAAAATTGTGCTGATGTAAAGTAGACGTGTGGGTAATGTTATTTATTAACTATTTTGTGTCACATAACTCTGGTTTAACAGAATAAAAATTGAAAATAAATAATAATAAATCAAAATAAGTTATTTTCTGTCCACCTACTTTTGGACCACCATGTATGTAGGTGTATATATATTTATATTTTTTTTTACATCTTTAAATTAGTCCTAATAGTACAGTGCACTGTAATAATGAAGTATTGCAGTGTATTTTATGACCAATGGTGATCTAGACAACCGAGGACAAACCATGCTTACTACTTTTCACACGCTGATTGGCAGGGACAGAGGGTAAGGTGTTGGGATTGGCGCTACCGCCGGTTGCAGCAGTTACAGCTGGGTGCCTGCTGTGTTGCACTACCGACACCTGTGCTGTACGGAGCAGGCTCAGCTCTCGAGACCGATCCATACAAGCAATACCTACATCTGCTGTACACAACAAGCAGATGTCGCTAAGCTTTTAAAGATGCACATCAGGGGCACCAACAATGTCTGAGGCCCATAAAGCCAGGTGTGATGGCTGGTTACAGAGAACAGTAGCGGCACAGCATATACGCAGAAGACAGGCCGGACATGACGCTGGTTTCATTACCGAGCAGCGATTACAGGAAGCCACGGCGTGAGCTCATCAGAATGGTTCCCGATTATCCAATCCGTGTCTGGAAATAAGTAATTATCACTGGGCGTAATAGCGGATTCCTGGGAAAAGTGGGAAAAAAAAAATTACTATCACCACATTCTTAAATTTTAGAGGGCACACGTATAAAGGAAATCAATGTGATTTACTACGGGATGTTGGAAAAAACATGAAGCAATAATCCAATTTGTGGCACGGGCGTTTTTTTCCCCCAACATGGAAAATCTGCTACGTTAGTTCAAGCAAAGTGGATGAGATGTCTAGAAAACGTAGCCCCTCTAGGTGTTAGAAAAAGGGGCAGAGATTGGAGATTTTTTTTTTATATACATTTTTTTAATCACTGTAAGCTTCTATGAGGAGCCCCCCCCCCAAAAAAAAAAATAAATAAAAATTTGTGTTAAATCGCGTTTTTAAATGCAGAATCGCTGGGCTCCGGCACTATGAACAATGATTAGATAAGCATCAAAACTGCACAAAAAATACATTTAAAAAAGCAAGAAAAATCTAATTAAAAAAGAGAGAAAGGATGCAATAAAAAGTCGATTGGTAATGAGTATTATGGTGGGGACACCTGCGATATCGGGGTCTGTATCCAGTCTGCAGCGGACACTAGCGCAGTCAGTCACAGAGGAATAGAAGCAGGAATAATGTGACACACACTTTAGTCTCTTGCGGGCGAGTACTAGTATTTATGGTTTTAAAATTATTTTTGTTATCATTTTTTTTAATGTATGCACAGATTAATTAAAGGAGTTAAAATAAATTATTGCCTATCCACAGGATAGGACATTATAGGAGTCCGCAAAACCCAAGTGAATGACTCTACTGCTTATCAAAAACTAAACATGGATTTTGTGAATGAAGAATAAAAATTATCAAGTGAAGCAAAATATTTTCTAATTGTAAAATGCTGCAAATTGTTTTTTTTAGCTGCAAGAGATCTCATGAGCGGCAGACGGTTGCCGCATTTACCAGGTACACTCGTCCTGCTGATCACGGGGCACCATGACTGATCAGGTGAGGAGCGGCAGGTTCATGCTAATGGTGGCGTTCAGATGTACATCTCATCTCTGCCTTTTAACAATCAACAGCATTAAAGGGGTATTCCATTGCCATGATACCGATGACCAGTTCTATCGATACAGGAAATCTTAAATCCTCTTTAAAAAAAAAAGCAACTATTACTTGAATACGTATTTTTTTTTAACCTGATGTAAATGCCGCTGTTCTCCTGAATCCAGCGTAGTTTTTCTTTTTTTCCTGCGCCTCTCGGTTCCTGAGATATGATCCCTCTTCTGTGTGTATAAATCTAATCTTGTTAGTCAAATGGGCGTGATCCTATGAAGGACCACTCCCACTTGGCAACAAGACTAGATTTATGTATAGGGAAAAAAGAGGGCCATATCTCAAGAATGGAAAGGCGCAGGAAAAAAAGAAAAACAACGCCGGATTCAGGAGAACGGCGGCATTTATACCAGGTAAAAAGAAATACATATTTATGGAAAGTGACAGGTCCCATTTAAGGGCAGAGACTTTGACAACACATCCTGAAAACAAAAAGCCTCATACAGCCCCAAAAAGCAAAGAACAAAAATCTGAAAAAGATGGCTATGATCCTCAAGACTAACATTGGCCCATCCCTCAAGGGGTTAAATGGATTATCCCTTAAAAAGCAAATATCCATCAACATAAATACCAGGCTTTGTGCGTAAGAGAGAAGCGGGCGATTTCTCATGCGTTGGCGAACGTGTAGGTCTCCCGCCATCATGTGCCTACTCCTCGTGACCCCCCGCCGGCATCCCCGGAGCCCCCGCTAATTGCTGAGCAGTAAAAGGCTTCGCAGAGGTAAATGTAATTGATGTAATGGCTCTCGCCAGAGACGAATGGCACTAATCTATCGGGGAGCGGGTCTTGGAGAAGAAATTAGCCGAGGTAAATTAATAAGGGGAAAATAAGAAGCGGGGCACATCTCGTGTATAGATATCACACTGCTTACCTCCAGGACGGTTCGTGGCCCGTACATAGCCCAGATTCTCCTCCTGCGGACATCTATGCCTCGACCTGGGTACTTGATTTTGTAACAATATAATAGACAAAAAAAATACATTTAATTCCTTGTAATGTTTTCCATACTCTATGACTAAGGACGCGGTTAGAGATTTATAATAATGCTTCAAGACTGTTTTATCTTTGGATGTACCCATCCACTTATTTCTAAATATTGTACATGGGCATTCCTGTGACGCAGTTTTTCAGTGAAATATAGAAACTCCACAGTATTACAACTTCTCATTTAAAGCAAATCTGTCACCAGATTACAATCTTGCATGATGCTGCAGATTCTCCACCTGCCAACCTTGTTTACAGCTCCTCAGTGTCCCTCCTCTCTGCTGCAGAATCTCTACAGCTCCTCAGTATCTCTACAGCTCCTCAGTGTCCCTCCTCCCTGCTGCAGAATCTCTACAGCTCCTCAGTGTCCCTGCTCTCTGCTGCTGCAGAATCTCTACAGCTCCTCAGTGTCCCTCCTCTCTGCTGCTGCAGAATCTCTACAGCTCCTCAGTGTCCCTCCTCCCTGCTGCTGCAGAATCTCCACAGCTCCTCAGTATCCCTCTTCCCTGCTGCTGCAGAATCTCTACAGCTCCTGTGTCCCTCCTCTCTGCTGCTGCAGAATCTCTACAGCTCTTCAGTGTCCCTCCTCCCTGCTGCAGAATCTCTACAGCTCCTCAGTGTCCCTCCTCGTGCAGAATCTCTATAGCTCCTCAGTGTCCCTCCTCCCTGCAGAATGTCTACAGCTCCTCAGTGTCCCTCCTCCCTGCAGAATGTCTACAGCTCCTCAGTGTCCCTCCTCCCTGCAGAATGTCTACAGCTCCTCAGTGTCCCTCCTCCTACAGTTGCTCTACAGCTCCTCAGTGTCCCTCCTCCCTGCTGCTGCAGAATCTCTACAGCTCCTCAGTATCTCTGCAGCTCCTGTGTCCCTCCTCTCTGCTGATGCAGAATCTCTACAGCTCCTCAGTGTCCCTCCTCTCTGCTGCTGCAGAATCTCTACAGCTCCTCAGTGTCCCTCCTCTCTGCTGCAGAATCTCTACAGCTCCTCAGTATCTCTACAGCTCCTCAGTGTCCCTCCTCCCTGCTGCAGAATCTCTACAGCTCCTCAGTATCTCTACAGCTCCTCAGTATCTCTGCAGCTCCTGTGTCCCTCCTCTCTGCTGCTGCAGAATCTCTACAGCTCCTCAGTGTCCCTCCTCTCTGCTGCTGCAGAATCTCTACAGCTCCTCAGTGTCCCTCCTCCCTGCTGCTGCAGAATCTCCACAGCTCCTCAGTATCCCTCTTCCCTGCTGCTGCAGAATCTCTACAGCTCCTGTGTCCCTCCTCTCTGCTGCTGCAGAATCTCTACAGCTCTTCAGTGTCCCTCCTCCCTGCTGCAGAATCTCTACAGCTCCTCAGTGTCCCTCCTCGTGCAGAATCTCTATAGCTCCTCAGTGTCCCTCCTCCCTGCAGAATGTCTACAGCTCCTCAGTGTCCCTCCTCCCTGCAGAATGTCTACAGCTCCTCAGTGTCCCTCCTCCTACAGTTGCTCTACAGCTCCTCAGTGTCCCTCCTCCCTGCTGCTGCAGAATCTCTACAGCTCCTCAGTATCTCTGCAGCTCCTGTGTCCCTCCTCTCTGCTGCTGCAGAATCTCTACAGCTCCTCAGTGTCCCTCCTCTCTGCTGCTGCAGAATCTCTACAGCTCCTCAGTGTCCCTCCTCTCTGCTGCAGAATCTCTACAGCTCCTCAGTATCTCTACAGCTCCTCAGTGTCCCTCCTCCCTGCTGCAGAATCTCTACAGCTCCTCAGTATCTCTACAGCTCCTCAGTGTCCCTCCTCTCTGCTGCTGCAGAATCTCTACAGCTCCTCAGTGTCCCTCCTCTCTTCTGCTGCAGAATCTCTACAGCTCCTCAGTGTCCCTCCTCTCTGCTGCTGCAGAATCTCTACAGCTCCTCAGTGTCCCTCCTCCCTGCTGCTGAATCTCTATAGCTCCTCAGTGTCCCTCCCCTCTGCTGCTGCAGAATCTCTACAGCTCCTCAGTGTCCCTCCTCCCTACTGCTGCAGAATCTCTACAGATCCTCAGTGTCCCTCCTCTCTGCTGCTGCAGAATCACCACCTGCTGGCCTGGTTTACAGCTCCTCAGTGTCCCTCCTCTCTGCTGCTGCAGATTATCCACCCATTCCCTCCTCCCTGCTGCTGCTCAGATCTCACATTGCCAGGTACAAACTCCAGCTGTCAAGTGGATGAGACTGAATACACTTGGACTTATCGGCTTTCTCACTCTAACTCAATTTATAAAACACTCATGTCAGTATTCCACAGTAGAGATAAGAGAATATATGTACAGGTCCAGCGACCTTATCAGTATTCTGTGGCCGCCAGATGAGCGCTGCCTTCTGCCTGCCCTATCCCGATTACTTGGCCTGGTGCAACATCCTTGTTGTGGTGTGACGCATGACAGTGCAAGGCCAGCTAATCAAAAGAGGAGCTAGGGATAGTGACAGGTAGGAGACAGCTCACATGGTTCCTGCCTGGCAGCCACAGAATACTGATGCAGTCGCAGAACTGGGGTCCTATGAAAAAATTCGATAATCTCCATAAGTCTGAATCTCCATTAGTCTGATTTTGTATTAACCAAGTTTCAGTCTGCAGTCTTCATTCCATCATCCATACTCAGGACTCCCAATATTATTTCCAGACAGACTCAAATTTCAGATTTTTGTGTTGTGGGATTGTCTATCCCAGTAATATAGGCTGGATGGCAGATCTGTGTGCTGCTAACTTCACTGCTTGTCCCAGCACAGCTTCTATCCTGCACATATTTCCTCTTCATGTGCTTTCCTCCTTTTCTATAGCCCGTTTTCTCAAATTATACATGCTTTCTTCTCTCTTCACCAGAGATGTGTACCATCCTCTACCTGCTGCTATCCAAAGCACGGAGAGAAGGGAAGAAGAGGGCAGAGAGTGCGTCAAAACCAGGACCCATGATGGATTTGTATCATTTTGCAGATCACTCAGATGAAGTAAGGAATTACAGCAGCAAAATGGTAGAAAACTTTTACTGAACACTAATTGGAAAGTTGCTTAATTTTTCTTCACAATGACCTTTATTAATTACAGATACAAGATAAAGAACATTTACAATGAAAGGCCACAAAATGGTGATGTGGAGCAAGAGACCTAATAGTCATAAAAAACACAATTATTTATATTTACCCCTTCATTGCTTAAAATATGCACCAGGAGACCATTTCCACATCCCAGGTCCACAAAGGATTGCTTCTCATTAAGTCCTTTTTGTAATCTCTCTTCTTCCCAAAGAACCTAAAATCAAAAGTCGCAAATAAAAAGAAAAACAAAAAAAACTTTGCTAGAAAAAAAAAAAAAAAGTAAAAACAAATCTGATTATAAACTATCTTTATATTGCATGATACCAAACCCTATAAGGTCCACTTCCGTCTGTCTGTAACGGAAATCCCGCGTCGTTGATCGGCCGGCCACGACCAATCAGTGACATTAGTGCGGGATTTAAACACAGTGCGTCGCCAATCAGTGAAGCGTGGTTCAAATCCCGCAATAATTCGCGGCCGGACAGCGCCTGTCGCTGATTGTTCGCGGCAGGGCGGGCGCTACCAATTAGTGAAGCCAGCTCTAGGTTTTTGAGGGCCCCGGGCGAAAGAGTCTGACAGCCCACGTAGCATATAACACAGCCCACGTAGTACATTGCACAGCCCACGTAGTACATAGCACAGCCCACGTAGTACATATCACAGCCCACGTAGCAGGGCCGGCTCCAGGTTTTTGAGGGCCCCGGGCGAAAGAGTCTCAGTGGGCCCCCCTTTAACACATACCACGATTCATGATCGCATATAAACACAGCCATGTAGTATATAACAGCCCACGTAGCATATAACACAGCCACGTAGTATATAGCACAGCCCACGTATCATATAACAGCCCATATAGTATATAACACGGCCCACGTAGTTTATAGAACAGCCATGTAGTATACAGCACAGCCCACACAGTAGTATACAGCACAGCCCACACAGTGGTATACAGCAGCCCACGTAGTATACAGCAGCCCACGTAGTATACAGCAGCCCACGTAGTATACAGCAGCCCACGTAGTATACAGCAGCCCACGTAGTATACAGCAGCCCACGTGGTATACAGCAGCCCACGTCGTATACAGCAGCCCACGTCGTATACAGCAGCCCAGCCCACATAGTATATAGCAGCCCAGCCCACATAGTATATAGCAGCCCAGCCCACGTAGTATATAGCAGCCCACGTAGTATATAGCAGCGCAGCCCATGTAGTATATAGCAGCCCAGCCCATGTAGTATATAGCAGTGCCACTCACTCAGGCACTGATAGGAGCTCCTCCGGATCTGCCTGATAAGTTTAGCAGCACTGCAGCCAGCCAGGGCGGAGATCAGAGCAGGAGAATGTGCTCTCTCCGCCCACAAACCATGTCACACTGGCTGCCTTCTCTTAACCCCTATGTGTGCCTGCCTGGCTGCACTGACTCAGTGAGAACATGTTTGTATCAGAGCTGGCACATAGGGGTAAAGAGAACGCAGCCAGCAGTGACTTTGTGGGTGGAGAGAGCATGTTCTCCTGCTCTGCTCTCCCAGCTGTATCTATGACAGCGTGAGTGGGCCCCCCTCTCTCTCTAGGGCCCCGGCATTTGCCCAGGTGCGCCGGGTGCCGACGCCGACCCTGCCACGTAGTACTTAGTACAGCCAGCCGGCCGCGACCAATCAGCTATATTGGGGTGGAATTTAAACACCGCTTCACTTTTTACTATTGATGCTGCCTATGCAGCTATGGGCTGTGCTATACGCGGCGTGGGCTGTGCTATACGCGGCGTGGGCTGTGCTACTCTTTCGCCCAGGGCCCTCAAAAACCTGGAGCTCGACCTGGCTTCACTAATTGGTCGCGCCCAGCCGGCTGCGAACAATCAGCGACAGATGCAGTCCAGCTACGATTTCACGCGGGATTTGAACCACGCTTCGCTAATTGGTCGCACCCGGCCGGCCGAAACCTGTGTATTCATTGCATTATTCTGAAATCTTCATAAATAAATTACATACATATTCTAGAATACCCGATGCGTTAGAATCGGGCCACCATCTAGTATTATATATGTCCCATGTGCTTTCCTCCTTGTCTACACTCTGTTTTCTCTGCCTTCCCCGATACTGTACATGTTTTCTTCCCTCTTCACCAGAGATCTATGTACAACCCTCTCCATGCTGCTATCCCTAACACAGAGAAGGGAAGATGAGGGCAGAAAGCAACAGAACCAGGATCCCAAAGTCATCGCTGGAGAAAAAGAGGCCATCAGTTCGGGAATAAAATACAGAAGATTGTGTGGTCCACTGAACAGAGGCATAATACAGTGAGCAGAATTCTCGCACACTGCCCTTAGTGGTGGAGGTGGTATTTTTGTTGAAATACCGGATTACTTACCGGTAATGCTCTTTTATAGAGCCCACGACAGCACCCACTAGAGAGAGGGGATCCGCCCCTAGGAACAGGAAACCTACAGAGAGATAAAAGGGGCGGCCCCCCCTCGCTCCTCAGTTGTTTTACAGAGAATAGGAGGAACCGCCGCCAGGTTTTAGTTAACAGGTTCAGGTATATACATATATTTACAACCTCATGCTACATCTTTCTAATATTTACACCTCACCAAAAAAGCACCATGTGCAACTATATACAGAAAAGGGAGGGATGTGAACGGGTGCTGTCGTGGGCTCTATAAAAGAGCATTACCGGTAAGTAATCCGGTATTTTCTATTCGCCACGACAGCACCCACTAGAGAGAATTACAGAGACTATAGACTGGGTGGGTTTACTGAGTCAAGGACCGATACACCGAAGGTCAGGTCAGAAGCAGAGGATAGATCTAATCTATAATGCTTATAGAAGGTGTTAGGCGAAGACCAAGTTGCAGCCTTACATATAAGGTCTATTGGTACATTTGCCCTTTCTGCCCAGGAAGTCGACAAGGCTCTTGTAGAGTGCGCTCCTACATGCATTGGAGGATCTTTTCCTCCCACTTTATACGCCAAGATTATGGCTTCTCTGATCCAGCGAGATAATGTGTTCTTTGTGACTCTGGCACCCTTGGTTTTACCCTGGAAAGACACAAAGAGAGCCCTACTCTTCCTCCAGTCCCTAGTTCTCTCTAAATAGGCTAAGACAGTCCTTTTTACATCTAGGGTGTGAAGTCTATCTTCTTCTGGAGTTGAGTGGTTCTCATAAAAGGTAGGTAGCAAGATCTCTTGGGATCTATGAAAGGTAGAGGCCACCTTAGGGAGATAACACGGATCTGTTTTTAAAAGTATCCTATCTGATGTTACCACCAAAAAGGGAGGATCTATAGATAATGCATGAAGATCACTAACTCTTCTAGCAGAAACTAATGCCACTAATAATACCGTTTTTAAAGAAATATTCTTTAGTGAGGCTGCATGGAGAGGCTCAAAAGGTGGTTGTGTCAATGCATTTAGGACTATCGATAGATCCCACTGAGGAACCCGAGGTATGCTAATTGGTTTTGATCTCTCACAGGCAGATATAAACCGAGATATCCATCTATTACCTGCAACATCATAATTAAACAGAGCTCCTAAGGCTGACACCTGAACCTTCAGAGTGCTTACGGAAAGACCTAATTCCAGACCTTTTTGTAGAAATTCCAATATTGGAAATATAGGAATTTCAGCTGAAAGTTGTGTAGTATGAAATTGAAGAAATTTTCTCCAAATTCTAACATAAATCCTGGTAGTTGAAGGTTTTCTGCTTTTCATCAGAGTATCTATTAACCCACTAGAAAACCCCCTGAGATTTAGTAACCGCCTTTCAAACTCCATGCAGTTAAATTCATGCCCTTTGCCTGAGGATGAAGGAACGGACCCTGAGAGAGCAAGTCCTTGGACTGAGGCAGAATCCACGGGTCCGACACTGACATCGCCCTCAGCCATGAGAACCATGGCCTTTTGGGCCAGAACGGGGCTATTAATAGAATTTTTGCTCTTTCTTCCCTTATTTTTCTTATTACCAAAGGCAGTAGATTCCATGGAGGAAAAGCATATGACAGGTCGAAAGTCCATGGTACTTGGAGGGCATCGAGTATGTCCGGCTCGTCCTCCCTGTTTAGAGAGGCAAACACCCTGACCTGTCGGTTGGCTCTTGTGGCAAACAAGTCTATTTGAGGAACACCCCATCGAGCTGTTATCATCTTGAAAATTTTTCTGTTTAGCATCCATTCTCCTTGATGAAGGGTGTGACGGCTCAGAAAATCTGCACGAAAATTGTCTGTGCCCCTGATGTGCACTGCTGACAGTGATAGCAGATGACCTTCTGCTAATTCCATGATGTCTGATGCCAGCCCCCTGAGTCTGTCCGACCGTGTACCTCCTTGATGGTTCAAGTAAGCTACCGCCGTGGTGTTGTCGGAGAACACTCTTGTGTGAGAGCCGCTGAGCTGAGGAAGAAAGTGAAGTAGGGAATAATATATCGCCCTCAACTCTTTGACATTCGAAGAACTATCAAGTTCCGAACTAGACCAAAGATCCTGAACCCACTGATCCTGAAAATGTGCCCCCCAGCCTTTAGGCCCAGCATCTGTGGTCACTATACTAGAGGGGGAAATTACCCAAAGAACCCCTTTTGAAAGGTTTTTCTGATTTAACCACCACTTAAGAGAGTGTAATACTTCCGTTGTTAGATAAACTGTCCTATCCAGACAGCCTCTATTCTTGATGTCTTCCTCCAATATAAATTTTTGTAGAAGCCTAGTATGAGCCTGTGCCCACTGGACCGCAGGAATACACGATGTCAGAGAACCTAGTAATGACATGCTCTATCTGAGTGACATACTACGATTTTTTATTGCTAAGGATACCTTATCAACTATGGAGATTTTCTTATCCTCGGGCAGCTTACAAATCTGGTCAGCTGAATCTAGAAGGAGTCCAAGGAATTTGTGACACTTTACAGGCTGAAGTCTAGATTTTTCCCAATTAACCAGCCAACCCAGGGATTGCAAGGAAAACACTACTTCCCGTAACCTCTGCTCACACTGTAGGGGGTCTTTACCTACAATCAATAGGTCATCTAGATATGGAATGACTAAAGTATCCTTTACTCTTAAGAAAGATATAACTTCCAATAGCAATTTTGTAAAAACCCTTGGGGCCATAGATAATCCGAAGGGCATCGCCTTATATTGTAGATGACGAATTTGTCCCTCTATACAAACTGCTACCCGAAGAAACTGCTGGTATAAATGATGTATAGGAATATGATAGTAAGCATCCTTAAGATCCAATACTACCATGTAGCAGTTTGGAAATAGATTTTTTATAGCTGAACGAATGGATTCCATCTTGAATGTTTTAGGTCTTATAAAGGAATTCAGCTTTCTTAAATTAATTATGGTTCTGAAAGAGCCATCCGGCTTACTAATCAGAAACAAGGGAGAATAAAATCCTCTCCCCATCTGGGAAGATGGGACATCCACTAGGACTTGTTTGCGTAGGAGGGTTTTAACCTCTGTTTCAAGTGCCTCTTGCTGAGGCCTGGATCTTAAGGTGGTAAGGAGGAAGGAATCTGGAGGAGTTCTAATAAAGTCTAAAGTGAGCCCTGAAGATATTAATTTAATAGCCCATGGATTAATTGTTATCTCTTCCCATTGTTGCCTAAACTGTTTTAGCCTTCCACCCACTGGAGGAATATAATTACTGGAATTTGTCGGCTGGCTTGAATGGACGTTTATTAAACAAGTTTCCTTTTTGTTTAAAATCCTTATTGTTCCATCTGTCTCTGAAGCCTCCCCTCTTTCCGAATGGTGGCTTCCTGAACGCCCTTCTGTAAGACGGAATAAAGGGATTAGGAAATCCTTTTTTCCTTTCACCTGCCTTAGTGAGTATATCATCAAGGACTGTTCCAAAAAGGTACTCACCCTGACAGGGTATGGCACATAATTTGGATCTAGACTGGGCATCTCCCTTCCAGTTTTTTAGCCATAAAGCACGCCTAGCCGTATTGGAGAGATTAGCTGTTCTGGCCGCAAGTCGTAGGGAGTCAATAGAGGCATCAGATATAAAGGCAGCCGCACCCTTGATCAAAGGTATAGACGCTCGTAACTTTTCCCTGGATACACCATTTTTAATATTTTGCTCCAGCTGATCCAGCCAGACTAGCATTGACCTGCTAGTACATGTGGCTGAAATTGCCGGCTTGAATGCCGTGACACAGGCCTCCCACGATTTTTTTAAGGAGTGCATCTGATTTTCGGTCCATGGGATCTGATAAGGAACCTGCATCCTCCACGGGCAAGGAAAAACGGCGAGATGTAGATGCAACTGCCGCATCAACCTTCGGTATTTTGGTCCAGGTACTCAAATCTTCGTCATCGAAGGGGTAGCGCCTTTTACAGGATATTGGCACAAACCCCTTTTGACCTTTACTCCACTCCTTCTTAACGAGGTCTTTTATGGCCTGGTTTATTGGAAACACGTGGCCTTTCCGTTGGGAAAGACCAGCAAACATGACTTCCTGTGGTGTTTGGGGTTCTTTTGACTCAGATACCCCCATTGTATTTCTCACTGATTTGACTAAGTTGTTTATGCCTTCTGTTGGAAAACAAACAAAGTCTTCTTCCTCTGAAGAATCGGACAGCTGAGAGACCTCTGAGTCGACCTCCCCACTCTCTGCTGACGTGTCAGCTTTAGGTGGGGATACTCTTCTTTTCCTTTTCTCCATATTAACCGAGGAAGAACCGCCTCCTAACGACTGAAGTTCTTCCCGAATTATGAGCCGTATGTCATTCATCTTAACCGATTCCTCCTGCCGTAAGGTGTTATCTATACATGTCTGACACAGATTTTTAAGATAGGAGTCAGGCAGGGGTTCGGTACATATAGCACATTGTTTGTGCTTACTCTTCACCGTCCTCTTTGCCTAGAAATAATATAAGCAAAGGAATCAAAATCAGCTTCAGTGAAGCTATATATACACTCACCCAGCGTATTAATTTTACCGGCTGCAGGGTTGCCTTAGTCTGGGATATGGAACGGGACGATTTCCTTCCCGATTTATCAGTGGAGTCACTTATTTTAGAGTGTCCACTGCTCTTTTTTCTGGTTTCACTACTAGGTACTAGTGGCTCTTCCATGGGGTGCATACGGACCTCCTCTTGGGACGACATAATGCACACTGACTGCACTCCTGATCCTTACTTTTATAGTGTAGCCACTCCTGCACACATCCCCCTTTTTTTTTTTTCTACTCACAAGCCTGGCGTCAGGACACTGGGATCGCATGGGGGAATCCAATATGGCGGTTCCCCCGGAAATAGTACTTCGACCTCGCGACCCCGGAAGTTCAAGCTTTCTTTCCGGGGACGCCGACGCTACTGCGCATGCGCCCGCGTCTGCTGTATACCGGAACACGCCGCTGAAAGTGCTGCATCCACCACCATGTCGCCTCTTACCTTGGAGGGACAGGAGGGAAGACTCCAACCGGGGACGCCATCCGCCGCTCAGCTCCACTCAGGAGGGCACCGCCGCAGGTATCCACACTGCACCATGCAATTGTCAGCACTTATCCAACTGTGTCCCAGCAGGGAGACCGTTGGCACCTTCAGGCTTTCCTGTCAGCCGCACCAGATGAGGGGGGAGCCCGCAGGAACATTCCCCCGACACTGTCTACCTGCTCTGGGACCCCTGTCGCTCAGCAGAGACGGTACAGGCGGTAGCCCAGGCAGGTTTTCCTCTTCTTAGCACCATAGAGCTTCTCTGTGGGTTCCCTTCTAGGAACAGGAAACCAACTGAGGAGCGAGGGGGGGCCGCCCCTTTTATCTCTCTGTAGGTTTCCTGTTCCTAGGGGCGGATCCCCTCTCTCTAGTGGGTGCTGTCGTGGCGAATAGAAAATACGGTATAGATTTGTCCCATGAACTATTTTTTTAATATCTATGTCGCCATAGTGGAGGCAGCTTTTTTTATTTATTTATTTTTTAAGCTTGTCTCTTGTCCACTAGATTTAGATGGAGGTATTCCCCTAATGCTGAGGGGAGTTGTGTTTTGGTTAAAAAGATATATCCATCTCCCCCTAGTGGTGGCACAACATTAATACATGTTTATTTCCCACTAATGGTGGCTGGAGGTATTGTTTTCAATATGTACCCATTTCCCCCTAGTGGTGGCTGGAGGTATTGTTTATAATATATACCCATTTCCCCCTAGTGGTGGCTGGAGATATTTTTTATAATATATACCCATTTCTCCCTAGTGGTGGCTAGAGGTATTGTTTATAATATATACCCATTTCCCCCTAGTGGTGGCTGGAGGTATTGTTTATAATATATACCCATTTCCCCCTAGTGGTGGCTGGAGGTATTGTTTATAAAATATACCCATTTCCCCCTAGTGGTGGCTGGAGGTATTGTTTATAATATATACCCATTTCCCCCTAGTGGTGGCTGGAGGTATTTTTTATAATATATACCCATTTCCCCCTAGTGGTGGCTGGAGGTATTGTTTATAATATATACCCATTTCCCCCTAGTGGTGGCTGGAGGTATTGTTTTCATAATATATACCCATTTCCCCCTAGTGGTGGCTGGAGGTATTTTTTATAATATATACCCATTTCCCCCTAGTGGTGGCTGGAGATATTTTTTATAATATATACCCATTTCCCCCTAGTGGTGGCTAGAGGTATTGTTTATAATATATACCCCTTTCCCCCTAGTGGTGGCTAGAGGTATTGTTTATAATATATACCCATTTCCCCCTAGTGGTGGCTAGAGGTATTGTTTATAATATATACCCATTTCCCCCTAGTGGTGGCTGGAGGTATTATTTATAATATATACCCATTTCCCCCTAGTGGTGGCTGGAGGTATTGTTTATAATATATACCCATTTCCCCCTAGTGGTGGCTGGAGGTATTGTTTATAATATATACCCATTTCCCCCTAGTGGTGGCTAGAGGTATTGTTTATAATATATACCCATTTCCCCCTAGTGGTGGCTGGAGATATTTTTTATAATATATACCCATTTCCCCCTAGTGGTGGCTGGAGGTATTGTTTATAATATATACCCATTTCCCCCTAGTGGTGGCTAGAGGTATTGTTTATAATATATACCCATTTCCCCCTAGTGGTGGCTGGAGGTATTTTTTATAATATATACCCATTTCCCCCTAGTGGTGGCTGGAGGTATTATTTATAATATATACCCATTTCCCCCTAGTGGTGGCTGGAGGTATTGTTTATAATATATACCCATTTCCCCCTAGTGGTGGCTAGAGGTATTGTTTATAATATATACCCATTTCCCCCTAGTGGTGGCTAGAGGTATTGTTTATAATATATACCCATTTCCCCCTAGTGGTGGCTAGAGGTATTGTTTATAATATATACCCATTTCCCCCTAGTGGTGGCTGGAGGTATTTTTTATAATATATACCCATTTCCCCCTAGTGGTGGCTGGAGGTATTTTTTATAATATATACCCATTTCCCCCTAGTGGTGGCTGGAGGTATTTTTTATAATATATACCCATTTCCCCCTAGTGGTGGCTGGAGGTATTTTTTATAATATATACCCATTTCCCCCTAGTGGTGGCTGGAGGTATTGTTTATAATATATACCCATTTCCCCCTAGTGGTGGCTAGAGGTATTGTTTATAATATATACCCATTTCCCCCTAGTGGTGGCTGGAGGTATTTTTTATAATATATACCCATTTCCCCCTAGTGGTGGCTGGAGGTATTGTTTATAATATATACCCATTTCCCCCTAGTGGTGGCTGGAGGTATTTTTTATAATATATACCCATTTCCCCCTAGTGGTGGCTGGAGGTATTTTTTATAATATATACCCATTTCCCCCTAGTGGTGGCTGGAGGTATTTTTTATAATATATACCCATTTCCCCCTAGTGGTGGCTGGAGGTATTTTTTATAATATATACCCATTTCCCCCTAGTGGTGGCTGGAGGTATTTTTTATAATATATACCCATTTCCCCCTAGTGGTGGCTGGAGGTATTGTTTATAATATATACCCATTTCCCCCTAGTGGTGGCTGGAGATATTTTTTATAATATATACCCATTTCTCCCTAGTGGTGGCTGGAGGTATTGTTTATAATATATACCCATTTCCCCCTAGTGGTGGCTGGAGGTATTGTTTATAATATATACCCATTTCCCCCTAGTGGTGGCTGGAGGTATTTTTTATAATATATACCCATTTCCCCCTAGTGGTGGCTGGAGGTATTTTTTATAATATATACCCATTTCCCTCTAGTGGTGGCTGGAGGTATTGTTTATAATATATACCCATTTCCCCCTAGTGGTGGCTGGAGGTATTTTTTATAATATATACCCATTTCCCCCTAGTGGTGGCTGGAGGTATTGTTTATAATATATACCCATTTCCCCCTAGTGGTGGCTGGAGATATTTTTTATAATATATACCCATTTCCCCCTAGTGGTGGCTGGAGGTATTGTTTATAATATATACCCATTTCCCCCTAGTGGTGGCTGGAGGTATTTTTTATAATATATACCCATTTCCCCCTAGTGGTGGCTGGAGGTATTGTTTATAATATATACCCATTTCCCCCTAGTGGTGGCTGGAGGTATTTTTTATAATATATACCCATTTCCCCCTAGTGGTGGCTGGAGGTATTTTTTATAATATATACCCATTTCCCCCTAGTGGTGGCTGGAGGTATTTTTTATAATATATACCCATTTCCCCCTAGTGGTGGCTGGAGGTATTATTTATAATATATACCCATTTCCCCCTAGTGGTGGCTGGAGGTATTTTTTATAATATATACCCATTTCCCCCTAGTGGTGGCTGGAGGTATTATTTATAATATATACCCATTTCCCCCTAGTGGTGGCTGGAGGTATTATTTATAATATATACCCATTTCCCCCTAGTGGTGGCTGGAGGTATTATTTATAATATATACCCATTTCCCCCTAGTGGTGGCTGGAGGTATTGTTTATAATATATACCCATTTCCCCCTAGTGGTGGCTGGAGGTATTTTTTATAATATATACCCATTTCCCCCTAGTGGTGGCTGGAGGTATTTTTTATAATATATACCCATTTCCCCCTAGTGGTGGCTGGAGGTATTTTTTATAATATATACCCATTTCCCCCTAGTGGTGGCTGGAGGTATTATTTATAATATATACCCATTTCCCCCTAGTGGTGGCTGGAGGTATTTTTTATAATATATACCCATTTCCCCCTAGTGGTGGCTGGAGGTATTTTTTATAATATATACCCATTTCCCCCTAGTGGTGGCTGGAGGTATTATTTATAATATATACCCATTTCCCCCTAGTGGTGGCTGGAGGTATTGTTTATAATATATACCCATTTCCCCCTAGTGGTGGCTGGAGGTATTTTTTATAATATATACCCATTTCCCCCTAGTGGTGGCTGGAGGTATTTTTTATAATATATACCCATTTCCCCCTAGTGGTGGCTGGAGGTATTTTTTATAATATATACCCATTTCCCCCTAGTGGTGGCTGGAGGTATTATTTATAATATATACCCATTTCCCCCTAGTGGTGGCTGGAGGTATTTTTTATAATATATACCCATTTCCCCCTAGTGGTGGCTGGAGGTATTATTTATAATATATACCCATTTCCCCCTAGTGGTGGCTGGAGGTATTGTTTATAATATATACCCATTTCCCTCTAGTGGTGGCTGGAGGTATTTTTTATAATATATACCCATTTCCCCCTAGTGGTGGCTGGAGGTATTATTTATAATATATACCCATTTCCCCCTAGTGGTGGCTAGAGGTATTGTTTATAATATATACCCATTTCCCCCTAGTGGTGGCTGGAGGTATTTTTTATAATATATACCCATTTCCCCCTAGTGGTGGCTGGAGGTATTTTTTATAATATATACCCATTTCCCCCTAGTGGTGGCTGGAGGTATTGTTTATAATATATACCCATCTCCTCCTAGTGGTGGCTGGAGGTATTGTTTATAATATATACCCATCTCCTCCTAGTGGTGGCTGGAGGTATTTTTTATAATATATACCCATTTCCCCCTAGTGGTGGCTGGAGGTATTTTTTATAATATATACCCATTTCCCCCTAGTGGTGGCTAGAGGTATTGTTTATAATATATACCCATCTCCTCCTAGTGGTGGCTGGAGGTATTGTTTATAATATATACCCATTTCCCCCTAGTGGTGGCTAGAGGTATTGTTTATAATATATACCCATCTCCTCCTAGTGGTGGCTGGAGGTATTGTTTATAATATATACCCATCTCCTCCTAGTGGTGGCTGCAAGTAGAGATCTGCATAAAAAAGCCCCAACCATTATAATGAGAATAAAGAAATCAGCACATCATTTTGGCAGTGATTATAAAATCTGGAGATTCCCTTTAAGTTTCATTACATATTATCAGGCCAGATTCGCCACTTTCTGCTCCAGGAGCTCAGTAATGATTCCTACAGAACAAGTTGTTTTTTTTTTTTTATTTCCATCTGTAAATTCATTTCACCCTGTGCTGGGTACACATTTCCCACGTGTTCCCCTTTTTAAAGCCAAAGTGATTCTGGCAGAGAAATTGGCCACGCGAGACCTAAAAATTGGGTCATATACCAGCTGGAAGGTTTATTAGGGCAGTTACAAAGACTTACTAACAAGTATGTTGCAATGGCGACATCTTCATATACAAACTTCTCTGGATCGGTCACTTCAGGCCAGACCTTCGGGTGGAAGAAAAAAAAATAAAAAATTTATATATATATTAATTAAAAACTAATTTTCTGGCTCCTTCCCTGACAAGTAGACAGAAAGCCATCGGCTGTGCAGAGCCAGTTGTGGGGAGTGTGACTGAGCATGTGTGACCGCTGGCGCTCGGATCGTTAGGTGGACGTGCACACTGGTATACATTCTGAACAGTAGGTGGCGCCATTGCTATGTAAGAAAAAGTAAGTCATCACAGGATCGGGGGGGGGGGCGGAGTTTAACAGCATAAAAATGGTTCATTTTTTTAGAATCTTTACATTGAAAATGATATTTAATGGTGGGTCAACCCCTTTTAAGTCTTCGAGGAGGAGCAGAACCTACAGAAGTGGTATTAGAAGTCACGAAGGTTACCGGCTTACAGACCGGAAGTAGGTTATTGTACCCTGGCCCTGATGACTCGAATGCTCATGTGCCATCTCAGGAACATTCGTCCATTACCGCTACCCACAAAATGATCCCAGAGCGATCTGTTGTCCTGTGTGGTATGAAAATTATTCTAGCCGCCTACTTCGGCCAATCAGAGGTGACCAAAGAGGTCACATGGCATGAAGTTCCGCCCATGAGGATCCAGCCAGGAACAGATGTAAGTAGAATATGGGCCCAGGGGAGTAATGAGCGGGAGAACGTCTGCCCCTCTTTAGCAGGGACAGTAGCAGAGATGGTTTTGACATTAATTTAGGATTTTCTAGGGCATGTGAGGTCGGGAAACAATTCACTGTTCTGATTAGATTTTAGTGATGGAGGAGCGCCGGCTACCTTCACCATCTCTCTGTACTTCTCCTTCAGCCTCCGATACTGCTTGCTATATTTATCCACGGCAATGAGGGACAGGGTGCTCTTAAATTCACTCTTCTTGTCCTCCGTGGACCACTTCGCCAGCCGAGGCAGCAGCTCATTTTTCATCCAGGAGATTTTAGGGTATAGAACGCCATCCGATTCCCAGCCGTCCGCGTATACAGCGAGCAGGGAGAGTGACCTGCAAAACAGGGACTGGACCAGTTAGGCAGAAAAAAATTATTTGGAGCTTTTCACGTACTTTAACCCCTTAATGACACGGCCAATTTTAACTTCTGCAACTCTTTCTTCTTGCAAGAGCCAACATTTGTCTATTTTACCATTTTCTTTTTTGAGGAGGGGGGAGGGTTGTTTTAACAGCAGTGCAGTAAGAATGACTGATTCTCTAGGGCAGCATAGTTACAGTGATACCAAACTAGTATTACAAATAATTTTTTAGCTTAAAAGAATTGTGGAAGTTTTTTAAATTTTTTTTTATTAAAAAAACGCATATTTATTATTATTATTATTATTATTATTATTATTTTTTTTTTTTTAATTCATGACTGAAAAGATGGGCACCCTTGAAATTGTTCCGGAAAATGAGGTATTTTTCCCAGAAAATTATTAAAGTGACATGTTTTGTTATACATACCGTAAGTTTAATTCCTTTGTATGTACTGGGAGAACACAAAAAAACAGAAAAAAAAAAAAACAGAAAAAAAAAAAACAGAAAAAAAAAAAAAAACAGAAAAAAGAGCAAATTGGACATCATTTCACATTTGCAACGGATCCGTTTTTCCACAAATTCACCGGATCCTGCCTGACGGAAACAAACTGATGTGTGAAAGTAGCCTAACTATCCATAAATCTACATCTAGCCATCAGGCAGGATCCGGCGAATTTTTGAAAAAACAGATCGGTTGCAAATAGTGAAAAACTGATGCAACTGATCTGTTTTTTTTTTTTAGAGAGAGAATGGAAGATGTGCATGATTTCAATGGAAAAATGCATGAAAAACCGGATTCATCATTTCACATCTCAGTTTCATACATTTTTCGCCGGATCCATCGCTGTGCGGTTTCTCGCCGGACAGAAAAACCTTCCCTTTGTACATTTTCTCCGTCCGCTGGAAACAGCTTTTCTGATGGATCCGGCAAAAAACAGATGAAACGTGTGGCCATCAGGCGCAATCCGGTGATAATACAACTCTATGAGAAAAAAAACAGACCTGGCGGGAAAAAAAACACTGCTCCGTTTTTTTCAAAACTCGCCAGATTGTGCCTGACAGCAAAAACCTGATGTGTGAAAGTAGCCAGAGTGATATATGGATAGATACATCTATGTATCTATAGATATATCTATCTATAAATATATCTATAGATCGATATAGCCATAGTTATCCATCCATAGATATATCCATATTTATATCTATACATATATCCATAGATATATTTATGCATAGATATATAATAGCGAAACCAATGTTTCTTAATGAAAGTTTAATAAAATAAAAAAAAAAAATAAAAAAAAAATGGCGTGGGCTCCCGTGTAATTTTCTGCGCAGAGGGGGAAAGCCAACGGCCGGGGGCCAATATTTGTAGCCTGGGAAGGGGATAATACCCATTGCCCCTCCCAGGCTATGAATATCAGCCCGCAGCTGTCTGCGTAGCTTTTACTGGCTATTAAAATAGGGGGCCCACCAAAAAAATTACTTGGGGGCCCCCCCTATATTTTATAGCTAGAAAGGCTACGTAGACAGCTGCAGGCTGATATTCATAGCCTAGAGAGGGGCCATGGATATTGCCCCCCCCCCCCCCCCAGCTACAAATACCAGCCTGCAGCCGCCCCAGAAATGGCGCATCTGTAAGATGCACCAATTCCGACACTTAGCCCCTCTCTTCCCACTCCCGAGTGGCGGTGGGATATGGGGTAATAAGGGGTTAATGTCACCTTGCTATGGTAAGGTGACAAAGCCCGGTTAATAATGGAGAGGCGTCAATAAGACGCCTATCCATTATTAATCCTATAGTAGTGAAAGAGTTAAAAAAAAATAAAAAGACAGCGTCAGAAAAAAGTATTTTAATATTTTTAATTTAACCATACTCGATCGCTTGGAAAAAATTAAAAATAATAAACCGTATACTATCGGTGGTTAGCACTGTAGCCTTGCAGCGCTGGAGTCCTGGGTTCAAACCCCACCAAGGACAACATCTGCAAAGAATTTGTATGTTCTCACCGTGTTTGCGTGGGTTTCCTCCGGGGTCTCCGGTTTCCTCCCACATTCCAAAGACATACTGATAGGGAATTTAGATTGTGAGCCCCATCGGGGACAGTGATGATAATGTGTGCAAAAATGTAAAGCGCTGCGGAATATGTTAGCGCTATATAAAAATAAAGATTATTATTATTATCTGTCCGACGCAGTCCAATTAATAACGAGTGTCCCACGACGATCTCCCCTATAGAACAGTGACATCAGGTGATGTCACTGCTCTATAGGACCCTCAGTGACACACTGACAGGAGACAATGGCTCCTGCAGTGCATCACTGAGGTTACCTGAGTTCAGAGTCTCACTTTATGGCATTGCTGCATGGGAACTTTCTCACACAGCAGTGCCACAAGTGAGACTAGGGACGATTTTTTACAGTGGCTGAGGAATACAGTGCGGAAGGATACCTTCCGTCATTGTATTCCTGGAGCCCCTGGAGAGCGATCGCATCAGCTGAGGCTGCTGCTCTCCACGGGAGATCATCGTGGGACACTCGTTTTAATTGGATTTCTGCGGATCAGGGAGTATATTGGTTGTTTATTAGTTTAATATTTTTTTTACAGGTGACACTGGCTTCAGGGATCAAGGTGATGGTGAGTATGTAATCTCTGTTCTATGTTCCGTTCTATGTTCCGTTCTATGTTCCGTTCTATGTTCCGTTCTATGTTCCGTTCTATGTTCCGTGTTTGTGTTATTTATTTATTTATTTTTTTACACTCAACACATTAGCCAGATGATGGGACTACTACTGTCCCATCATTGGCTAATGCGTCAATCACTGTCATTGTAGCAGGCATAGCCTACACACACACACACACACACAAAGACCCCCGAGAGCCCCGAACAGACCCCCGGCAGGCCCGCACAGACCCCGCCCAAACACACACACACGCACAGTCTCCACCCACACACTCCCCCCCTCCCGATCTGCAGCGTTTTCACCCGCAGCTAAACCGCAGATCTTTTTTTTACATCTGCGGATTTGCTGCGGATGTGCCCAACTCAATGCAAGTCAATGGGTGCAGAAAGCTGCAGATCCGCACAAAGAATTGACATGCTGCGGAAAAAACGCTGCGTTTCCGCGTGTTTTTTTCTGCAGCATGTGCACTGCGGATTTGGTTTTCCATAGGTTTACATGGATCCGCGGATCCACGGTAAAAACCGCAACGTGTGAACATGGCCTAAATGTTTGCGAGTAATCAAACAACCTACTGACAACGTATCTTGTGGACAGATGAGACCAAGATAAAGCACATCATACTGTTTACCAAAACCGGTATAAGGCCTACAAAGAAAGGAACACAGTACCTACAGTCAAATATGGTGGAGATTCAAAGATGTTTTGGGGTTATCATGAGATCTGACAATTACCAAAGGATTTTGGGTCACAATATAGTGCCCAGTGTCAGAAAGCTAGGATTGCGTTGTAGGTTTGAACACTGCAGGACAATGATCCCAAACATACTTCAAGAAGCCCCCAGAAATGGATGGAAACAAAGTACTGGAGAGTTCTGCAGTGGCCAGCAACAAATCCGGTTCTAAATCCCATTGAACACAAAGGAAATAAACATGTGTAATTGCAATAATTTTCTGGGAGAAATACTTCATTTTATGGGACAATTTTAAGGGTGTCACTTTCGGCCATGACTGTATATTTATATTACATAGACTTAATCTCAGTTGATGAAGCAGTGAGGGCTCGTGTTTTGTGTGGCAAACTACAGTTACTTACAGAGGTGACGATACAGAATATTCTCATTTTTCATTTTATTTTTTTTTTATTATTTTTCACGTTCACTTTAACGTGTGGTCGTTTGACAGCATGTACTACAAGGGCCTTCAGCAGGCAACCCATTGTCACCCTGCCAAAGCTTTTATTGAATCACGCCACTTAAATATCATAGTCTGAGATTGACGACGGCATTTAAGTGGTTAAACAGCAGTGACCAGAGTTTGCTCTGACCGTTGCCATTACAGGGCAGGATCCAGGCTGTATAAAACAGTCAGCACCTGCATTGTATGGAGCAGGCTCAGCTATAGCACGGTCTGTACACCTGGGCCCCCATAGCATGTACTACTAACCCATCCTTAGGATAGGACATGCATATTAGATCAGTGGCGGCCTTAACTCCCAGCACCGCTGCCGATCAGCTCATAGATGGACCAGTGATCGCCGCCTCCTCTTCACAGCGCCATACATTCTGTAGTGGTTATTGTGGGTACTGCAGCCGCCCTTCTACCAGCTCACCAGCACAGGTGCAAGAAGTCAGCCGTCGACCAGTGTGATTTTGATGACCCTCACAATTTCATCAACCCCCAAAAAAATGTAATACGTCCCATATCCCATGCATATCTGAATTGGGGGCAAACACGTGTCCTAACACGGGAGGCGGCCGTATTCCCACCGCAGACATTTACAGCATTTTCCCAGGATGTCAGATCTATCGGACAGATTGAAGGGCAACCTTGGGGTGAAGTTCAACCACTGTCCCACCCATGAGGAACGAAATGAAAGAAGATGGAGGGGGGGGGGGGATCAGATATCCCTGCCGGAAGTACACCGCGTTCACCGCCTGATCTGCACAGCCGTGTGCGCTGTATAGTGGCCATTCGCGGACATTACAGCTCAACTCTTATTTAAAGGGGTTGCCTTTTTTTTTCCTTTCTATAAATGAATGGAGTTAGGGCTAAAAATCATGTCTGCAATCGGCTTTCATTAAAAAGCTTTACACCATTTCACTCCCATGGCCTCTGTGTTTAAGGAACAGGAAAAGTTAGAAAGGAAAATAAAAAGCCCAAGTGGAAAATGCAAGATTTCTCATTTTTCATACAGACTGTGGTATGGAATAAAACAAACAAAAAAAAAAAAACAATTTGAAACAGATCATTGAATTGGCTGCCTCCTGTCAAAAATATATAGGATGGATGAGATAAGCAGCACCTTATCTACAGGCAAACTGAACAGTTCAGAGCTGCAATACCACACGCAGCCTGTAGAAAGAAGCGGCGCTGTTCTTGGAAGAAGGCAGCCATTTTATTTTATTTTTTTTACTCGACAACCCCTTTAATTAGATTTTGAAAAGTTTCACACAGAGGATTGGAAGGAAATCAGAACGCAGATCAGCAGCGACTCTGAGCGATCCGATAGATGCCGCAGCGATTTGTGCCGTCACTTGCTATTTAACCGGCGACAGACGTGTCTGTGTGGACGAGGGGCGGCTGACAGATCGAGGCGTCCGTCTTGTACAACAAATCTAGGGGTCAATGGGAAAAAAAAAAGCACAACTTGTCTGGCGGAGCCTTATTAATCAACAGCCGGTAAATAATAGGGGAAATACGGAGATTTAGCAAGCGCACGGAGGAGAACAAAGAGCGCAGACGTAAGCAGACAAGATAAAATATGGAGGCAGAACATATTAAACTGAAGAGAGGCCGCAGAATAACGTGCCCGCGCTCCGGGAGATAAGCGAGCAGGCGGATATCCTGGGAGATAAGCGAGCAGGCGGATATCCTGGGAGATAAGCGAGCAGGCGGATATCCTGGGAGATAAGCGAGCAGGCGGATATCCTGGGAGATAAGCGAGCAGGCGGATATCCTGGGAGATAAGCGAGCAGGCGGATATCCTGGGAGATAAGCGAGCAGGCGGATATCCTGGGAGATAAGCGAGCAGGCGGATATCCTGGGAGATAAGCGAGCAGGCGGATATCCTGGGAGATAAGCGAGCAGGCGGATATCCTGGGAGATAAGCGAGCAGGCGGATATCCTGGGAGATAAGCGAGCAGGCGGATATCCTGGGAGATAAGCGAGCAGGCGGATATCCTACACAGAGGGGGGGGGGGAAATCAGACGGCACGCGGAGCCAGGAACCGGCTGCAGGACGGCGGAGGTCACCAGGAACGGCATAGTATAGGGCCATCCTACAATGCCATCATCCAAGGGACCACGCTGAAGCCCCCCACACAGATAGTCACCAGGGTTCTGGAGCCCCTTCATTATCAGATCTGATGGGGGCCCAAAAAAAAAAAAAAAAAATCAGACCCATATCCAGCTCTGCCAGACCCCGACCCCCATCCTCTCCAACCTTCCCTTACTTAGATATAACCTCTGATTTACTAAGAAATGGTTTTATTGGTGGAAACGCTCTTTAACCCCTTCTTGCTCCACAGAGAGGGCTCAGTGAGTAAGCGCGCTACAGGCCAGGCAGGTGTGGGCTAGCTCCGATCGCTGCTATTTAGCCGCCTGTCAATCCTTGACTGTGGCATTTCAGTGGTGCGATGACGGCTGCCGAAATCCCGGGCCATCGCCATCTTAGGCTATGTTCACATTTGCGTTGTTGGGCGCAGCGTCGTCGACGCATACCGACGCATGCGTCATGCGCCCCTATCTTTAACATGGGGGGGCGCATGGACATGCGCCGGTATGCGTTGTACTGCGTTTTACGATGCATGCGTCATATTGACGCACAGGGCGCAGAGGACGCTACTTGTAGCGTTTTCCCTGCGCCGAAATTCCTGATCTGTATGATCTTATGACAACGCATGCGTCGCAAAACGCTGCGTTGTGTACATTCGTTGTTGGCTGCGTCGCGTCGCCGACACTGCGCCCAACAACGCAAATGTGAACATAGCCTTAGCGGATTACAGTATAGGATACTCCAAGTCATTTTTTTTTTTTTACAAAATTTCACCATCACTGGGCAGGTAAAGGTCCAGTCAAAATAAAAAGGTGAAAAAATAAAAAATGCAAAATGCTAGAATTGTGCGGGGGGGGGGGGGGAAGGGGCAAAAATCAATGCAAAATAAAACAAGAGGCGAAATGAAGACGTGGATGCGGAGTAGTGAGCGCCGCCGGATCGCTAATGTAAACCGCTCACCATTCGTCACCCTCCACGTGCGCCAGACGGATCTGATAGATGTTGTTCCTCCTGACCTGGAAGTGTCCGCGGCTCGGCTCTTCCAAAGGCACAAAGGTCACAGCGCGGCCGGAGACGTCTGCGGAGGGATTCAGGACACACGGAGCGTTACTCTCTGTCGGCGCGGAGCACAACATTTTCACTATTTCTATTAACGTCTTGCTCCACAGCACTCAGCGGTGGTCATGTGAGGGGGCTCTGAGCCCCCCATTTACCCAATATTAGCAGTCCACTCACATCGCTCTGCGTGTGAATGAGGTACATGAGATTTTGCATTTTTTATATACGTGTCCTTGTTATTGCCATTCCAATTGGCTGATCATGTGATCTCCGTATAAGTATGGGGGGGTGTATTTAGTTTTCTAGGGCTTCATAAAGACTAGTGATGAGCGAACATGCTGGGATAAGGTATTATCTGGGCATGCTCGGGTGCTAACCGAGTGACCTTGACGTGCTCAAATAATATATTCGAGGCCTCACGGCCGCATGTCTCAGGGCTGTTTGACAGCCGCCACATATTCCTGTTTGTTAGACAATCCCTGAATGTGTTGAGGCTGTCGAACAACCGAGACATGCGGCGGCGGGGACTCAGACATATTATTCAAGCACGTCGAGGTCACTCGGTCAGCACCCGAGCATACTCAGATAACACCTAATTCCAGCACGGTCGCTCATCACTAATAGTAAGCTATCCATCTAGTAAGCTGGAGGCGTTGTTGTCTCCCTGTATTATGTGACGTACTAATAAAGAAGATACTTTTTGCTATGATGCTGTTGTCGCGCTCTTCACCTTTGGAGCTTATGGAGGATTGGGATCATCCTCTTTTTGGCATACTTGCACCCACTACCTACATATCAATTTATTCGTGATGAGGTGCTGCCGTACACTTATTTTCCTAAATGTGCTCCCATGGCTGCACCATCTCCAGACTTATACGGATTGTAAAGGGAATCTGTCAGCAGGTGTTTGCTATGTAATGTGAGAGCAGCATGATGTAGGAGCAGAGACTCTGATTTCAGCGATGTGTTACTTACTGGGCTGTGTGCTGTTTCAATACAATCAGTGTTTTATCATCAGAAAATTATCACTAGAGGTTTGGTGTCATGCGCAGGCCAGTCAAGCCAATCTGTATAACTCACTGATTGGAGGCTTGCTGCCTATGCACAGTGTACACAGGATGCTGCCAATCAGTGGTGTGAGTGGAGTTATACAGGGCTCAGCATTCCGAGCTCTGCTAGATCTGCAGCAGAGAAAACGGAGTTAATTAAAATTTCAGCAAGCAGCTAAGTAAGTGTCATCGCTGGAATCAGGGTCTCTGCTCCGACATCATGCTGCTCTTGGATTACATGGCAAAACCTGCTGACAGGCTCTCTATAAACCAGTGATCACTTGATCGTCTAAGTAACCCTGGAATATTCAGTCTTCTGTATAATTATTACCTGTCCCCGATAACGCCCAGATACAGGTGACCTAACATGACAGGCATCGGGGCCGTGGCATCCAATCAGCAAACTGCGCTGCAGAGGAGGGTGTGTGTGAAGGGTGACCCTAAAAGAATCCCCCGGTCCTGACCACTTATATGCTATACTCACGATTGAAAGTGGTGGCATCTACCAGGTGACACTGCTCCAGTCACTCCTAGGTGTCGGCTGTATAACACCGCCAGCACCCGCTCCACCTAGTGATGGGGCTACTCTGCTGCACCCGGGGCAGGACTGAGGGACAGAGTTGTAAACTAAAGGTGTGATTTTTACAGGGGCTGAGTATCAGGTTACTTTTAAAATGGGCAGCACAGTGGCTCAGTGGTTAGCGCTGTGCTATATTGTAGGGCAGTACGGTGGCTCAGTGGTTAGCACTGTACTATATAAAAGGGCAGCACGGTGGCTCATTGGTTGGCGCTGTGCTGTATAAAGGGCAGCATGGTGGCTCATTGGTTGGCGCTGTGCTGTATAAAGGGCAGCATGGTGGCTCATTGGTTGGCGCTGTGCTGTATAAAGGGCAGCATGGTGGCTCATTGGTTGGCGCTGTGCTATATATATAGGGCAGCACAGTGGCTCAGTGGTTAGCGCTGTGCTATATATAGGGCAGCACAGTGGCTCAGTGGTTAGCACTGTGCTATATAAAGGGCAGCACGGTGGCTCAGTGGTTAGCGCTGGCTATATAAAGGGCAGCACGGTGGCACAGTGGTTAGCGCTGTGCTATATATAGGGCAGCACAGTGGCTCAGTGGTTAGCGCTGTGCTATATTGTAGGGCAGCACAGTGGCTCAGTGGTTAGCACTGTACTATATAAAGGGCATCACAGTGGCTCAGTGGTTAGCACTGTACTATATAAAGGGCATCACAGTGGCTCAGTGGTTAGCACTGTACTATATATAGGGCAGCAAGGTGGCACAGTGGTTAGCGCTGTGCTATATAAAGGGCTTCACGGTGGCTCAGTGGTTAGCGCTGTGCTATATATATAGGGCAGCACAGTGGCTCAGTGGTTAGCACTGTACTATATAAAGGGCATCACAGTGGCTCAGTGGTTAGCACTGTACTATATATAGGGCAGCAAGGTGGCACAGTGGTTAGCGCTGGCTATATAAAGGGCATCACGGTGGCTCAGTGGTTAGCGCTGTGCTATATATATAGGGCAGCACAGTGGCTCAGTGGTTAGCACTGTGCTATATATAGGGCAGCACAGTGGCTCAGTGGTTAGCGCTGGCTATATAAAGGGCAGCATGGTGGCTCAGTGGTTAGTGCTGTGCTATACAAAGGGCAGCATGGTGGCTCAGTGGTTAGCGCTGTGCTATATATAGGGCAGCACAGTGGCTCAGTGGTTAGCGCTGTGCTATATATAGGGCAGCAAGGTGGCACAGTGGTTAGCGCTGGCTATATAAAGGGCAGCATGGTGGCTCAGTGGTTAGTGCTGTGCTATATAAAGGGCAGTACGGTGGCTCAGTGGTTAGCGCTGTGCTATATATAGGGCAGCACAGTGGCTCAGTGGTTAGCGCTGGCTATATAAAGGGCAGCATGGTGGCTCAGTGGTTAGTGCTGTGCTATATAAAGGGCAGCACGGTGGCTCAGTGGTTACCACTGTACTATATATATGGCAGCACAGTGGCTCAGTGGTTAGCGCTGTGCTATATATAGGGCAGCACAGTGGCTCAGTTGTTAGCGCTGTGCTATATATAGAGCAGCACAGTGGCTCAGTGGTTAGCGCTGTGCTATATATAGGGCAGCACAGTGGCTCAGTGGTTAGCGCTGTGCTATATAAAGGGCAGCATGGTGGCTCAGTGGTTAGTGCTGTGCTATATAAAGGGCAGCACGGTGGCTCAGTGGTTACCACTGTACTATATATATGGCAGCACAGTGGCTCAGTAGTTAGCACTGTACTATATATAGGGCAGCATGGTGGCTCAGTGGTTAGCGCTGTGCTATATAAAGGGCAGCACAGTGGCTCAGTGGTTAGCGCTGTGCTATATAAAGGGCAGCACGGTGGCTCAGTGGTTACCACTGTACTATATATATGGCAGCACAGTGGCTCAGTAGTTAGCACTGTACTATATATAGGGCAGCATGGTGGCTCAGTGGTTAGCGCTGTGCTATATAAAGGGCAGCACGGTGGCTCAGTGGTTACCACTGTACTATATATATGGCAGCACAGTGGCTCAGTAGTTAGCACTGTACTATATATAGGGCAGCATGGTGGCTCAGTGGTTAGCGCTGTGCTATATAAAGGGCAGCACGGTGGCTCAGTGGTTACCACTGTACTATATATATGGCAGCACAGTGGCTCAGTAGTTAGCACTGTACTATATATAGGGCAGCATGGTGGCTCAGTGGTTAGCGCTGTGCTATATAAAGGGCAGCACGGTGGCTCAGTGGTTACCACTGTACTATATATATGGCAGCACAGTGGCTCAGTAGTTAGCACTGTACTAAATATAGAGCAGCATGATGACTCAGTGGCTAGCACTGTAGTATATATAAAGAAAAAAGTATCAACTCATCGGAAAGAGATCAAAGAGAAGGTGCCACCAGTTTTCTTTTGTTAAATTAAGCTTAAAATAGTAATTAAAATGTATTAATGCAATGTTTGCAAACATTTCAATATGAAAAATGTTATGTATTTTCTTACAAATATATATATTTACCACTAGGGGGAGCATTCTCTGTTTTAGACCTCAAGCAGCTATAATGAGACTTACCAGTTTTACAACTGCTTTCACACATCGGTTTTTCACCGTCAGGCGCAATCCGGCAAATTTTGAAAAAAATGGATCCGTCAACGATGCCGCCGGATCCGTTTTTTCCCCATAGACTTGTATTAGCGCCGGATTGCCTTACGTTTTGTCCGTTTTTCGCCGGATATTCTCTCTCTCTCAAAATTGGGCCAGTAACTGCTGACATCACCATTTCCCTCCCCTTTTGGGTGGTCTAATATCCCTGGGGCAGAATGAAGAGCAGCATCGCAGGGCAGCGCCATTTTGTGGGTATCTGCCCTGTGATCTGCCATCACCAGCAGTTACTGTCTCTCTCTCACCCCCCTCCACAACGCCTGGCCATTCACTGCAGACCCCAGCTCCTTATCTTACTGAGGGATTAATCACAGCTCCTGCTCCATAATGCTAACTGCACACTGTTCTTCCTTGTCTCTGCTTTTCTCCTGCATTTTACTACTGTCAGCCATCAATCTAGGATCTGCTCTGCTGGAAGCAGTAGTGCTTATGTTAGCAGATCCGAGGGCTCCATTTATATGGCAGCAGAACACTCCCACTACTGTGAATTGTGCAGCTCACAGTGCCCAGGTCACAGCAGTGACAGTTCTATCACAATAGATAGGGTAGAAATCCTCTGTTATCTCCTATGACCACGGGTGCCAAAGTATGACACTGAAAGTGTCGTGCTGCTACTGTGAAAGCAAGATGTCAGCCCCCAGTGCCTTCTTTAAACTCCTATAACACACTAAATATGTTTCAAATGCAATCAAAACTTGGTTAGAACAGCATGCTATGCTACATTACATTGATTTATTAATGATCCACAAATGCGGTACCTTCCCTTTAAGCAATGTACAAACAGGAAATTGCCTTTTATAGGTTGCCGTCCATTCCTGGGCGCTTTTACTCTTATTTTAGTTATCAGTTGGAGTCTCAGCACACAGACAATAAAGAATAAGACTTCAATAATGTGCCAAGAGTTTCTTCAAAGGAAAGAGCTGTCAGAAATGTGCCTGTGCTGTCTTTGTGTTAGGCCACGTTCAAACTAGCAGTATTTTACATCAGTATTTGTACCCAAAACCAGGAGTGGAACAATCAGAGGAAAAGTATAATAGAAACATATGCACCACTTCTGTATTTATCACCCACTCCTGGTTTTGGCTTACAAATGCTGATGGAAAATACTGAGCATGGCCTAAAATGTGCACCATTTTTGGCAATAGTAAAAAAAATCTATATATATATTAATATTAGTAAACTTGCAATTTTCACATTGGGGCTTTTTTTTTTCACCCCAGATTTCCTGTCTTTTCAGGAAGTTTCCAGCAGGCTCCTTATCCTCAGAGGCAGCATTACAAGGACAGGTGACACCTCTGCACACAGCTGATAACACAGGATCCACCAATCACAAGAGGCGATGTCACCGCTCGCCTCCTCCCATCACAATGACCTTTGCACACAACATGAGGTCGTCGTCCGACCATTGCTACTAATGTACCTGTGTCAATAAGCGTCTAATGCGCGTGTGCAGATGTCACCGTGAAGGCAGAGAGTGATTGGTGGACCCGGTGTTGTCAGCGGTGTCATTACCACTCATTGGAGCCCTGTCTGCGATGATAATGATGAGCCTGCTGAAAAGACTTCCGGAGAGGAGCAGCCCCGCGTGCTGGAGAGAACATGAGGAGATTTATAACAAACATTGCACAATGGAAAAGATGCTGAGAGACAGGAACCCCCGATATGCCGGGGATCACCTGTGAGGAGCAGCTCGGTGCCGGGCCCGCCGCTCTTGGGGATGACGCTCCGCAGTGTGACCGCGCCGCCCTCACAGCCCCTGATCCGGGCCAGCACGTCCTCATCTCCGCCCGGGCACTGCAGCTCTGCCAGCAGCCTCCGCACAGCCGCCGCCTCCTCCTCTGGGCCCCGCTTCACACAGGAGCCGCACAGTCTCTTATTCAGCACCTGCGGTTTCTCCACCCACACCGCCACCGCCGCCCAGAACCCCGCGGGCAGCGCGGAGCCCGGGTCCCGCACACAGAGCCTCCCCAGCTCCGGCATCTTACCGCTACCACGCGTGCGCGGCGCCTAGTAATGACGTCACCGTCACAGCTGACACACTGTCCCCTTCGCAGCGCACGAGACTATTCCTTCTCTTTCCCCAATGCTATCAGTCTTCATAAAAATGGCGGCAACTATTTTATCCTCTAGAACCAAGAACCATGAGGTTTTTTTATTCCATAAATCGGTGTGGCGCATGATGATGACACAATCAAGGCGCCATATTTCTTTCTGGCAATGCATGACTAGACTAGGTAATAATTATTAATAACCTTAACGGCGGCCATCTTGGTTGTGGCCAAACAGTCTGATTCGTTCTATAAATGGCCAAAGTATTATATTCAGGATATTTCACGCTCGTTTCCACCTTTCCCCCGATAAATATATGTTCTGTGAACTCCGAACCACAAGTCTCCTCGGATTTAGAGATTTTCAGCAATACATTTTGCCCATAAGAAAGATGGCGGAAAAGACCTCCTCTTCCTAAGACTGGAGCTGTACCTCCTAGGAGTGGGGCCAGTTTCTGGCTGTCAATTGTGGACTCTGCTGTGTACAATCTGGGAGGTCGTGGCTGGTAAAGGTGAGCTGTTGAGGTGCTTATTATGGCTGCAGGGGGTGTCAGCAGCCCATTGGGTTCTGAAGTGTGCAGCTGTGGTTGTACCACAAGTCTCAGCATGTTATAGGGGGAGAACTCACTGGTGCAAAAAAAAAAAAGGAAGCAACCAATCACAGCGCAGCTTTCTGGTTTATTATCTGCTGTTGGAAAATGAAAGGTGGCGCTTGGTTGCTATGGGCGACAAGGCCGACGTTACTTTTAGACCGGTTAGATGCATGTGGGTCAGTGTCGCAGAAAATAGTGGGGAAGGGGCTGAGGAATGATTGGAGAGCGCGGGGGACGCCAATGGCGAATTACAGGAGGGGCCGCAGACGTGATCTAGGGACGAACCACGACGTCCGGGGCGTGCAGAACCAGGGGGCGTAACGGTGCGCTGCGCCTCAAGCCAACACCCAGGGTGCTCCCAGCACGCTCATTGGCATATAAAACTTCAGGGACGCAGCAGTCAGAGCACTAAGGGTTTGTTCACATGTAACGTTTTTACTTGCGTTTTTTTTTTTTGCATTTATTTGAATGGGTGAAAAACGCTGGAAGAATTGACAGGCTGCCGATTAACAAAAAAAAAAAAGACCCAGCAGCTGAAAAAAAACAGCGTTTTTGAGGCGTAGACAAACGTACTGAAGAAACGACATGTGTGATCAAAACTCAGAGGTGTGATTTTCTTTTTTCATTGATTTTTTTTCTTTTTTATGGACTATAAAGTGGCATGTAAAAGTTTGGGCACCCCTGGTCAAAATTACTGTCATTGTGAACAGTTAAGAAAGTTGAAGATGAAATGATCTATAACAGGCCTGAAGTTAAAGATTACACATCTCCTTTCTATTTTTATTTATATATATATATATATATATATATATATATATATATATATATATATATCTCTTTTGTCATTTTATTTTTATTTTTCATTTTAAAAAATACAAAAAGGAAAATGGGCCAATGCAATAGTTTGAGCACCCTGCATTGTTAGTACCTAGTAGCACCCCCCTTTTTTGCAAGTATCACATCTTGTAAATGCTTTTTGTAGCCAGACAAGAGTCTTTAATTTCTTGTTTGAGGGATTTTCATTTATTCTTCCTTGGAGAACTCTTCCAGTTCTGTGAGATTCTTGGGTCGTCTTGCATCCTCTGCTATTTTGAAGTCTAGACACAGATTTGCAATGATGTTCAGACCAGGGGACTGTGAGGGCCATTGTAAAACCTTCAGCTTGCTCCTTTTGAGGTCGTCTATTGTGGATTTTGACGTCTGTTTGGGATCATTATCCATTTTTAGAAGCCATCGTCTTTTCATCTTCAGCTTTTTTACAGATGGTGTTCTGTTTGCATCAAGAACTTGTTGAAATATCATTCAATCCATTCTTCCATCTACCTGTGAAATGTTCCCTGTGCCATTGGCTAAAACACAACCCCAAAACAGGATTAATCCACCCCCATGCTTAATGGTTGGCGAGATGTTCTTTTCCTGAAATTCTGTACCCTTCTTTCTCTACACATACCTTTGATCATTGTGGCCAACGAGTTCTATTTTAACCTCATCGGTCCACAGGACATGTTTCCAAAATGCATCAGGCTTGTTTAGATGTTCTTTTGCATACTTTTGTTGCTGACTTTTATGTTGAGGACGCAGGAGAGGTTTTCTTCTGATGACTCTTTGATGAAAGCCATAATTGTGCAGGAGTCTCTGAACAGTAGAACAATGTACCACAACTCCAGAGTCTGCTAAATCTGCACGGTAGCAGCCTCCTCCAAGATTTTTTCTCTAGCTGTATGTTACCGTGGCGCCTACGCAATAGCATCTATCAGCAATCGCCAATAGCTACTGCCGCGCAGGCGCCATCCTGGAGGAGGACTTTTTCTCTACAAAGATGATAGCCATTTTCAAACAGGTACCATCCACCTCTCGTGTCTCCCCTTTTCCTCATAGTTTGTAAGCTTGCGAGCAGGGCCCTCATTCCTCTTGGTACCTGTTTTGAACAGTGATTATTGTTATGCTGTAATGTCTATTGTCTGTACAAGTCCCCTCTATAATGTAAAGCGCTGCGGAATATGTCGGCGCTATGGAAATAAAATTATTATTCTTTTATGAATTTCAGGATAACCTTAAACAAATGAATTATATACACATTACACATATGATCATGGTGCAGCACAGGCACCACATCCAACTCCTGCCTGCAGAAGGGGATTTTTCTTTCCAAGATATACCGTATATACTCGTGCATAAGGCGAGTCTTTCATCACTTTTGTGATGAAAATGACCCCCTCGGCTTATACACAAGTCATTGTCCCAGAAAGAAAGTGGGGGAGGGGGAGCTGCGGAATATCGGATCACAGAGGAGACAGGAACCGGCGGCTGTGGCTGACACTGTGCCTGCTGCTAAAGAGAAATGAATATTCACTGCGCTGGCAATGAATATTCATTTCTCTTATAGCACGCACAGTGTCAGCCGCAGCCTACATACCTTCCCTTCGCTCCCTTGCTGCATCTCCTTCCGGTGCCAGTCTTCCTGTCGAGCAATCACGTGTCCCCCACTCATTAAGGTAATGAATATTCACCACTCTCCACTCCCATAGGCGTGGAGTGAATATTTATTACTTTAATGAGTGGGGACACATGATTGCTCGGCCGGAAGAGCTGCTGGCGCCGACACGAGATGCAGCGAGGGAACGCAGGGAAGGTAAGTAGGATGTGGTTTTTTTTTTTTTAATAGGAATCATGCATGCAAGGATTGGGATAAGGAGCCATGCACACAGGGACGTTGAGCCATGCATACCAGGATAGGGATGAGGAGACAATGCATACCTGGCTTATACTCGAGTCAATAAGTTTTCCCAGTTTTTCGAGGAAAAATTACTTGCCTCGGCTTATACTCCGGTCGACTTATACTCGCGTATATACGGTATATATATGATATTCATTATGTAAACTAGGGGCAGGTCAGTGAGGGATCAATCACCTGTCAGCAGTCTGCATTATTAATACCTAAGCAGAGCACCATATGAAGACCCGCACACAGGCCGCCCCAAAGCACGAGCATATCATTAACTCAAAACTGAAAATAAAAATTAAACAACAACCATAAGACGGATTTCATTAACCAAGGTATCATTGTAAACAGTATAACAGCGCTGACCTGACTGTTATGAACAGGTAATTCAGAACCACAATGGACATTGAAGTTCAGAGCACACTAAGTGACCTGACAATTACCAAAAACAAAGGACGAGCTCTGAGACGTGGGAACTCTGCCGACCGCAATCCCTAATCCTCTCCAACCACACTAAAGGTAGCCGTGAAGCGCTCCTGACCAGACCAATGCGCCTCGAGCACAGCCTGAGAAACTAGCTAGCCCTAAGAAAGAAAAATAAGCCTACCTTGCCTCAGAGAAATACCCCAAAGGAAAAGGCAGCCCCCCACATAAAATGACTGTGAGTTGAGATGAAAATACAAACGCAGAGATGAAATAGATTTAGCAAAGTGAGGCCCAACTTACTGAACAGACCGAAGATAGGAAAGATTGCTTTGCGGTCAACACAAAACCCTACAAACAACCACGCAGAGGGGGCAAAAAGACCCTCCGCACCAACTAACGGTACGGAGGTGCTCCCTCTGCGTCTCAGAGCTTCCAGCAAGCAAGAAAAACCAATATAGCAAGCTGGACAGAAAAAATAGCAAACAAAAATAACACAAGCAAAACTTAGCTTATGCAGGATAGACAGGCCACAGGAACGATCCAGGAGAAAGCAAGACCAATACTAGAACATTGACTGGAGGCCAGGATCAAAGCACTAGGTGGAGTTAAATAGAGCAGCACCTAACGACTTAACCTCATCACCTGAGGAAGGAAACTCAGAAGCCGCAGTACCACTCTCATCCACCAAAGGAAGCTCATAGACAGAACCAGCCGAAGTACCACTCACGACCACAGGAGGGAGCTTGGCCACAGAATTCACAACACCTGACCCTGTCTGTAGGTTACTGTGCACAATCCTGCTGACAGGTTCCCTTTAAATAGGACCTGCCTGACAAACACTTTTTCACACAACTGTATATACAGTATGAGCCCCACATAGCCTCCATGTATACAGTGTGAGCCCCATATAGCCTATTATATACAATATGTGCCCCACATAGTCTCCTATATGCAATGAGTCCCACATAACCTTAACACACATCACACACACACACACACACACACACACACACACACACACACACACACACACACACACACACACACATACATACAAACGGTAAGAGCCCTCACATAGCCTTCGGTATTCAGTGTGAGCCCCCACATAGCCTCCTACAGTGAAGGAAATAAGTATTTGATCCCTTGCTGATTTTGTAAGTTTGCCCACTGACAAAGACATGAACAGTCTATAATTTTAAAGGCAGGTTAATTTTAACATTAAGAGATAGAATATCAAAAATAAAATCCAGAAAATCACATTGTATAAATTATATAAATGTATTTGCATTTTGCAATAAGAAATAAGTTTTTTAGCCCTCTGGTAAACAAGACTTAATACTTGGTGGCAAAACCCTTGTTGGCAAGCACAGCAGTCAGATGTTATTTGTAGTTGATGATGAGGTTTGCGCACATGCCAGGAGGAATTTTGGTCCACTCCTCTTTGCAGATCATCTCTAAATCATTATGATTTTGAGGCTGTTGGCAACTCGGGGCTTCAACTCCCTCTACAAGTTTTCTATGGGATTAAGGTCTGGAGACTGGGTAGGCCACGCCATGACCTTAGGGTATGTGCACACGTTGCAGATTCGCCTGTGGAATTTTCTGCGCAGATTCTGCATCTCTTGGCAGAAAATGCAGGTAAATATTCACGCGGATTTGATGCGGATTTTCATGTGTTTTTTTTCATGCGGATTTGCATGTGTTTTTTTTTCATGCGGATTTGCATGTGTTTTTGAAAGCTAAATAAAGATCTGATCTATTATTGAACAAAAAAAAAAGTGATGTAATTTCTTGTCCAACCTCTTCATTTACATACTCCATTGAAGAATAATGTTTACACACACAGCTAGAAAGATAGATAGATACTACCAAGCCCAATGTTTAGTAATAAACATAATAAAATGGTACATAAAGAGTTAAAGACACACACACAGCGTTAGGCCGGGGTGACACTTACGAGAATCTCGCGCGAGTCTCGCACCTCAATACACAGGCCTGCCGCCGGCACTCGGACCAGTGCGTTGAGCTGCATAGAAATACTGTACATGCAGCCGCATGCTCCGGTCCCGAGTACTGGTGGCAGTGCCGGGTATTGAGGTGCGAGTTTCTCACAAGTGTGACCCCGGCCTTAAACGCAATATCTGTTTAATTTATAAAATGATTTGAAAAAAAATGGCGTGGGCTCCCACGAAATTTTCTGCGCCACAGAGGGAAAGCCAGCGACTGGGGGGCTGATGTTTATAGCCTGGGAAGGGGTTAATACCCATGGATCTTTCCAGGCTATGAATATCAGCCCGCAGTTGTATATTTAGCCTTTACCGGCTATTAAAATAGGGTGCCCCCCCTCCCAAAAAAAAAAAAAGACGTGGGGTCCCCCTATGATTCATAGAAAAGGCTATGCAGACAGCTGTGGGCTGATATTCATAGCCTAGGAAAGGGCCATGGATACTGCCCCCCCCCCCCGGCTTCAAACACCAGCACACAGTCGCCCCAGAAATGGCGCATCTGTACGATGCGCCAGTTCCGGCACTTAGCCTCTCTCTTCCCACTGCCTTGTAGCGGTGGCATATGGGGTAATACGGGGTTAATGTCACCTTTGAATTATAAGGTGACATCAAGCCGGCTTAGTAATGGAGAGGCGTCAATAAGATACCTATCCATTACTTATCCTATAGTTGTTAATGGGTTAAATAAACACACACACATGCAGAATAAAGTATTTTAATGAAATAAAAACACTACACAGTTTTGCCATCTTTATTTTTCTGGCAATCCATGTGACACCCTCGATCTCCCGCAAAAAAAGAAAAAATAATAAACCATCAGTATACTCTCTGGTCCGACGCAGTCGATTTAATAACGACTGTCCCACGACGATCTCCCCAGGAGATGTGACAGCTCTATATCCTTCCAGTGACACACTGACAGGAGACAATGGCTCCTGCAGTATTATCACTGAGAGTTCAATGGCCTCTCACTTTACGGCACTGCTGCGTGAGAATTTTCCCACACAGCGGTGCCGCAAGTAACAGTATGAAATACAATGAACTCACTGCGGAGTGATACAGCGTGGAGGATTACCTCCTGTCACTATATACCTGAACCTCTGGAGAGCGGTTGCATCTGCCAATGTGACAGCCCTCCACGGGAGATCACACACACACACACACACACACACACACACACACACACACACACACACACACAGCCCCGCATACCCACACAGGCACACACAAACACCCGCACACAGACACACACATCTCCGCACAAACACAGTCTCCGCCCACACACTCTTTCCCCCCCGGTCTGCAGCGTTTCTCGCAGGCACATCTGCAGCAAATCCACAGATATTTTTTAAACCTGCGGTTTTGCTCCAAATTCAAATTGGCCGGACACAATCGAAGTCAATGGGGGCAGAAACGCTGCAGAGCCGCAAAAATAATTGATATGCTGCGGAAACTAAAACGCTGCAAATCCGCACTTTTTTTTCCTCAGCATGTGCACATCAATTCTCAATTTCACATTGAGTAACATTGCTTGTGCACTACACTGCGGATTTGATGCAATTCCACCCTTCCAAAAACGCTGCGGATCCACATCAAAATCTGCAACATGTGCACATAACCTTAATGTACTTCTTTTGAGCCACCCCTTTGTTGCCTTGGCTGTATGTTTTGGGTCATTATCTTGCTGGAAGACCCAGCCATGACTCATTTTTAACCCCTTCATGACCCAGCCTATTTTGACCTTAAAAACCTGGCCGTTTTTTGCAATTGTGACCAGTGTCCCTTTATGAGGTAATAACTCAGGAACGCTTCAACGGATCCTAGCGGTTCTGAGATTGTTTTTTCATGACATATTGGGCTTCATGTTAGTGGTAAATTAAGGTCAATAAATTATGTGTTTATTTGTGATAAAAACAGAAATTTGCCGAAAATTTTGAACATTTCGCAATTTTCACATTTTGAATTTTTATTCTGTTAAACCAGAGAGTTATGTGACACAAAATAGTTAATAAATAACATTTCCCACACGTCTACTTTACATCAGCACAATTTCGGAAACAAATTTTTTCTTTTGCTAGGAAGTTATAAGGGTTAAAATTTGACCAGCGATTTCTCATTTTTACAACAAAATTTACAAAACCATTTTTTTTAGGGACCACCTCACATTTGAAGTCAGTTTGAGGGGTCTATAGGGCTGAAAATACCCAAAAGTGACACCATTCTAAAAACTGCACCCCTCAAGGTGCACAAAACCACATTCAAGAAGTTTATTAACCCTTCAGGTGCTTCACAACAGCAGAAGCAACATGGAAGGAAAAAATTAACATTTAACTTTTTAGTCACAAAAATGATCTTTTAGCAACAATTTTTTTATTTTCCCAATGGTAAAAGGAGAAACTGAACCACGAAAGTTGTTGTCCAATTTGTCCTGAGTACGCTGATCCCTCATATGTGGGGGTAAACCACTGTTTGGGCGCACGGCAGATGTTATGATCAGGTAATTCAGTACCACAATGGACATAGAAGTCAGAGCACATACAGTGACCTGACAGTAACCCAAAAACATAGAACGAGCTCTGAGACGTGGGAACTCTGCAGACCGCAATCCCTAATCCTCTCCAACCACACTAGAAGCAGCCGTGGATTGCGCCTAACGCTCCCTATGCAACTCGGCACAGCCTGAGAAACTAGCTAGCCTGAAGATAGAAAATAAGCCTACCTTGCCTCAGAGAAATACCCCAAAGGAAAAGGCAGCCCCCACATATAATGACTGTGAGATAAGATGAAAAGACAAACGTAGAGATGAAATAGATTCAGCAAAGTGAGGCCCGACTTTCTGAACAGAGCGAGGATAGGAAAGGTAACTTTGCGGTCAACACAAAACCCTACAAATAACCACGCAAAGGGGGCAAAAAGACCCTCCGTACCGACTAACGGCACGGAGGTACACCCTCTGCGTCCCAGAGCTACCAGCAAGCAAGAAAAAACCAAACAAGCAAGCTGGACAGAAAAAAACAGCAAACAAAAATAACAAAAGCGGAACTTAGCTATGCAGAGCAGCAGGCCACAGGAACGATCCAGGAGGAAGCAAGTCCTATACAAGAACATTGACTGGAGGCCAGGATCAAAGCACTAGGTGGAGTTAAATAGAGCAGCACCTAACGACTTCACCACATCACCTGAGGAAGGAAACTCAGAAGCCGCAGTACCACTCTCCTCCACCAACAGAAGCTCATAGAGAGAATCAGCCGAAGTACCAATTGTGACCACAGGAGGGAGCTCTGCCACAGAATTCACAACAGGCAGAGCTTGGAAGGGAAGGAGCGCCATTTGACTTTTTGAATGAAAAATTGGCTGCACTCTTTAGCGGACACCATGTCACGTTTGGAGAGCCCCCGTGTGCCTAAAAATTGGAGCTCCCCCCATGTGACCCCATTTTGGAAAATAGACGCCCCAAGGAACTTATCTAGATGCATAGTGAGCACTTTAAACCCCCAGGTGCTTCACAAATTGATCCGTAAAAATGAAAAAGTACTTTTTTTTTCACAAAAAAAATTATTTTAGCCTCAATTTTTTCATTTTCACATGGGCAATAGGATGAAATGGATCCTAAAATTTGTTGGGCAATTTCTCCCGAGTACACCAATACCTCACATGTGGGGGTAAACCACTGTTTGGGCACACGGCAGGGCTTGAAAGGGAAGGCACGCCTTTTGACTTTTTGAATGGAAAATTAGCTCCAATTGTTAGCGGACACCATGTCGCGTTTGGAGAGCCCCTGTGTGCCTAAGCATTGGAGCTCCCCCACAAGTGACCCCATTTTGGAAACTAGACCCCCCCAAGGAACTTATCTAGATGCATACTGAGCACTTTAAACCCCCAGGTGCTTCACAGAAGTTTATAATGCAGAGCCATGAAAATAAAAAATAATTTTTCTTTCCTCAAAAATGATTTTTTAGCCTGGAATTTCCTATTTTGCCAAGGGTAATAGGAGAAATTGGACCCCAAATGTTGTTGTCCAGTTTGTCCTGAGTACGTAGATACCCCATATGTGGGGGTAAACCACTGTTTGGGCGCACGGCAGGGCTCGGAAGGGAAGGCACGCCATTTGGCTTTTTAAATGGAAAATTAGCTCCAATCATTAGCGGACACCATGTCGCGTTTGGAAAGCACCTGTGTGCATAAACATTGGAGATCCCCCACAAATGACCCCATTTTGGAAACTAGACCCCCAAAGGAACTAATCTAGATGTGTGGTGAGCACTTTCAACCCCCAAGTGCTTCACAGAAGTTTATAACGCAGAGCCGTGAAAATAATAAATACGTTTTCTTTCCTCAAAAATAATTTTTTAGCCCAGAATTTTTTAATTTTCCCAAGGGTAACAGGAGAAATTTGACCCCAATATTTGTTGTCCAGTTTCTCCTGAGTACGGTGATACTCCATATGTGGGGGTAAACTACTGTTTGGGCACATGCCGGGGCTCGGAAGTAAAGTAGTGACGTTTTGAAATGCAGACTTTAATGGAATGCTCTACGGGCGTCACGTTGCGTTTGCAGAGCCCCTGATGTGGCTAAACAGTAGAAACCCCCCACAAGTGACCCCATTTTAGAAACTAGACCCCGAAAGGAACTTATCTAGATATGTGGTGAGCACTTTCAACCCCCAAGTGCTTCACAGACGTTTACAACGCAGAGCCGTGAAAATAAAAAATCATTTTTCTTTCCTCAAAAATGATGTTTTAGCAAGCAATTTTTTATTTCCTCAAGGGTAACAGGAGAAATTGGACCCCAGTAATTGTTGCGCAGTTTGTCCTGAGTATGCTGGTACCCCATATGTGGGGGTAAACCACTGTTTGGGCACACTTCGGGGCTCGGAAGTGAGGGAGCATCATTTGACTTTTTGAATACAAGATTGGCTGGAATCAATGGTGGCGCCATGTTGCGTTTGGAGACCCCTGATGTGCCTAAACAGTGGTAACCCCTCAATTCTACCTCCAACACTAACCCCAACATACCCCTAACCCTAATCCCAACTGTAGCCATAACCCTAATTACAACCCTAACCCCAACACACCCCTAACCACAACCCTAACCCCAACACACCCCTAACCCTAATCCCAACCCTAATTCCAACCCTAACCCTAAGGCTATGTGCCCACGTTGCGGATTCGTGTGAGATTTTTCAGCATCATTTTTGAAAAATCCGCGGGTAAAAGGCACTGCGTTTTACCTGTGGATTTACCGCGGATTTCCATTGTTTTTTGTGCGGATTTCACCTGCGGATTCTTATTGAGGAACAGGTGTAAAACGCTGCTGAATCCGCACAAAGAATTGACATGCTGCGAAAAATACAACGCAGCGTTTCCGCACGGTATTTTCCGCACCATGGGCACAGCGGATTTGGTTTTCCATATGTTTACATGGTACTGTAAACCTGATGGAACACTGCTGCGGATCCGCAGCCAAATCCGCACCGTGTGCACATAGCCTAATTCTAAAGGTATGTGCACACGCTGCGGAAAACGCTGCGGATCCGCAGCAGTTTCCCATGAGTTTACAGTTCAATGTAAACCTATGGGAAACAAAAATCGCTGTACACATGCTGCAGAAAAACTGCACGGAAACGCAGCGGTTTACATTCCGCAGCATGTCACTTCTTTCTGCGGATTCCGCAGCGGTTTTACAACTGCTCCAATAGAAAATCGCAGTTGTAAAACCGCAGTGAAATGCGCAGAAAAACCGCGGTAAATCCGCGATAAATCCACAGCGGTTTAGCACTGCGGATTTATTAAAATCCGCTGCGTAAAAATCCGCAGAGGACCAGAATACGTGTGCACATGCCGAAACCCTAACCCTAACCCTACCCCTAACCCTACCCCTAACCCTACCCCTAACCCTACCCCTAACCCTAGTTCTAACTCCAACCGTAGTGGAAAAAAAAAAATTCTTTATTTTATTATTGTCCCTACCTATGGGGGTGACAAAGGGGGGGGTCATTTACTGTTTTTTTTTATTTTGATCACTGTGAGGTTTTATCACAGTGATCAAAATAAACATTGGAACGGCAGATTCGGCGGGCGCACTGCGCATGCGCCCGCCATTTTGGAAGATGGCAGCGCCCAGGAAAGAAGACGGACGAACCCCGGGAGGCTCGGTAAGTATGATGGCGTGGGGGAGAGCATGGGGGGATGGATCGGAACATGGGGGGTGGATCGGAGCATGGGGGGGGATTGGAGCACTGGGGTGGATCGCAGTGCGGGGGGGGGTGGATCGGAGTGCAGGGGGGTTGGATTGGAGCACGGGGGGTGGAATTGGAGCACGGGGGAGCGGACAGGAGGACAGGGGAGCGGAGCACAGGACGGAGGGGAGCGGACCACAGATCGGGGGGCTGGGGGGGCGATCGGTGGGGTGGGGGCACATCAGTGTTTCCAGCCATGGCCGATGATATTGCAGCATCGGCCATGGCTGGATTGTAATATTTCACCAGTTTTTTAGGTGAAATATTACAAATCGCTCTGTTTGGCAGTTTCACTTTCAACAGCCAATCAGAGCGATCGTAGCCACGGGGGGGGGGGGGGGGTGAAGCCACCCCCCCTGGGCTAAACTACCACTCCCCCTGTCCCTGCAGGCCTGGTGAAATTACAGTTAACCCTTTCACCCGGCCTGCAGGAGCCCAATCCGGCCATGACGCATATGCTGAGTCACAGGTCGGAATGGCACAGGTTTTCATGACGCATACGGTGCGTCAAAGGTCGGGAAGGGGTTAATGTCCTGGCGGAGGGAAGGAGGTTGTCACTCAGGATTTTTTCGGTACATGGCTCCATCCATTCTCCATTTGATGTGGTGAAGTAGTCCTGTGCCCTTAGCAGAGAAACACTCCCAAAACATAATGTTTCCACCTCCATGCTTGACAGTGAGGATGGTGTTCTTCAGGTCATAGGCAGCATTTCTCTTCCTCCAAACACGGCGAGTTGAGTTAATGCCAAAGAGCTCAATTTTTTGTCTCATCTGACCACAGCATCTTCTCCCAATCACTCACAGAATCATCCAGGTGTTCATTGGCAAACTTCAGACCAGCCTGCACGTGCGTCTTCTTGAGCAGGGGGACCTTGACGGCACTGTAGGATTTTAAACCTTTACGGCGTAATATGTTACCAATGGCTTTCTTGGTGACTTTGGTCCCAGCTGCCTTGAGATTATTAACAAGTTCCCTCCGTGTAGTTTTAGGCTGATCTCTCACCTTCCTCATGATCAAGGATACCCAATGAGGCGAGATTTTGCATGGTGCCCCAGATCAATGCCGATTGACAGTATTTGTATTACGAACACGGACTGCTCCTGGCACATTAACCCCTGGGACACTGCGATCAAACATGAGCTCAGCGTTCACTGAGCCCCCCCCCCATAGGCAGATCCTGTAGTGTATAAGGCAGCAGCCCCCCCCCCCTTGTCAGATCCTGTAGTGTATTAGGCAGCAGCCCCCCCCATAGGCAGATCCTGTAGTGTATAAGGCAGCAGCCCCCCCCTTAGTCAGATCCTGCAGTGTATTAGGCAGCAGCCCCCCCCATAGGCAGATCCCGTAATGTATTAGGCAGCAGCCCCCCCCATAGTCAGATCCTGTAGTATATTAGGCAGCAGCCCCCCCCATAGTCAGATCCTGTAGTGTATTAGGCAGCAGCTCCCCCATAGTCAGATCCTGTAGTGTATTAGGCAGCAGCCCCCCCATAGGCAGATCCCGTAATGTATTAGGCAGCAGCCCCCCCCCATAGTCAGATCCTGTAGTGTATTAGGCAGCAGCTCCCCCATAGTCAGATCCTGTAGTGTATTAGGCAGCAGCCCCCCCATAGTCAGATCCTGTAGTGTATTAGGCAGCAGCCCCCCCATAGTCAGATCCTGTAGTGTATTAGGCAGCAGCCCCCCCATAGTCAGATCCTGTAGTGTATTAGGCAGCAGCCCCCCATAGTCAGATCCCGTAATGTATTAGGCAGCAGCCCCCCATAGTCAGATCCTGTAGTGTATTAGGCAGCAGCCCCCCATAGTCAGATCCTGTAGTGTATTAGGCAGCAGCCCCCCCATAGTCAGATCCTGTAGTGTATTAGGCAGCAGCCCCACCCATAGTCAGATCCTGTAGTGTATTAGGCAGCAGCTCCCCCATAGTCAGATCCTGTAGTGTATTAGGCAGCAGACCCCCATAGTCAGATCCTGTAGTGTATTAGGCAGCAGCCCCCCCATAGTCAGATCCTGTAGTGTATTAGGCAGCAGCCCCCCCATAGTCAGATCCTGTAGTGTATTAGGCAGCAGCCCCCCATAGTCAGATCCCGTAATGTATTAGGCAGCAGCCCCCCATAGTCAGATCCTGTAGTGTATTAGGCAGCAGCCCCCCATAGTCAGATCCTGTAGTGTATTAGGCAGCAGCCCCCCCATAGTCAGATCCTGTAGTGTATTAGGCAGCAGCCCCCCATAGTCAGATCCTGTAGTGTATTAGGCAGCAGCCCCCCCATAGTCAGATCATTTAGTGTATTAGGCAGCAGCCCCCCTCCCCCCCCATAATCAGATCCAGTAGTGTATTAGGCAGCAGCCCCCCCATAGTCAGATCCTGTAGTGTATTAGGCAGCAGCCCCCCATAGTCAGATCCTGTAGTGTATTAGGCAGCAGCCCCCCCATAGGCAGATCCTGTAGTGTATTAGGCAGCAGCCCCCCCCCCCCCATAGTCAGATCCTGTAGTGTATTAGGCAGCAGCCCCCCATAGTCAGATCCTGTAGTGTATAAGGCAGCAGCCCCCCATAGTCAGATCCTGTATTATATTAGGCAGCCCCCCCCCCCATAGTCAGATCCTGTAGTGTATTAGGCAGCAGCCCCCCCCCCCCCATAGTCAGATCCTGTAGTGTATTAGGCAGCAGCCCCCCATAGTCAGATCCTGTAGTGTATAAGGCAGCAGCCCCCCATAGTCAGATCCTGTATTATATTAGGCAGCCCCCCCCATAGTCAGATCCTGTAGTGTATTAGGCAGCAGCCCCCCCATAGTCAGATCCTGTAGTGTATTAGGCAGCAGCTCCCCCCCCCCCATAGTCAGTTCCTGTAGTGTATTAGGCAGCAGCCCCCCCATAGTCAGATCCTGTAGTGTATTAGGCAGCAGCCCCCCCATAGTCAGTTCCTGTAGTGTATTAGGCAGCAGCCCCCCATAGTCAGTTCCTGTAGTGTATTAGGCAGCAGCTCCCCCCCATAGTCAGTTCCTGTAGTGTATTAGGCAGCAGCCCCCCATAGTCAGATCCTGTAGTGTATTAGGCAACAGCCCCCCATAGTCAGATCCTGTAGTGTATTAGGCAGCAGCCCCCCATAGTTAGTTCCTGTAGTGTATTAGGCAACAGCCCCCCCATAGTCAGATCCTGTAGTGTATTAGGCAACAGCCCCCCCATAGTCAGTTCCTGTTGTGTATTAGGCAGCAGCCCCCCATAGTCAGATCCTGTAGTGTATTAGGCAATAGCCCCCCATACTCAGATCCTGTAGTGTATTAGGCAGCAGCCCCCCATAGTCAGATCCTGTAGTGTATTAGGCAGCAGCCCCCCCATAGTCAGATCTTGTAGTGTATTAGGCAGCAGCCCCCCCATAGTCAGATCCTGTAGTGTATTAGGCAGCAGCCCCCCATAGTCAGATCCTGTAGTGTATTAGGCAGCAGCCCCCCATAGTCAGATCCTGTAGTGTATTAGGCAGCAGCCCCCCCATAGTCAGATCCTGTAGTGTATTAGGCAGCAGCCCCCCCATAGTCAGATCCTGTAGTGTATTAGGCAGCAGCCCCCCCATAGTCAGATCCTGTAGTGTATTAGGCAGCAGCCCCCCATAGTCAGATCCTGTAGTGTATTAGGCAGCGGCCCCCCATAGTCAGATCCTGTAGTGTATTAGGCAGTGGCCCCCCATAGTCAGATCCTGTAGTGTATTAGGCAACGGCCCCCCATACTCAGATCCTGTAGTGTATTGGGCAGCAGCCCCCCATAGTCAGATCCTGTAGTGTATTAGGCAGCCCCCATAAAAAAGACCACAATACTCCCCTCTCTTCCTCCTTGTTCCAGCGGTGCTCCCGCTCTTGTCCTGACAGCCGGCACAGGGCAGTGACGTCACCGCCCCCACTGTCAGTGTCGGTGTCTGCGAGTGACGTCAGACGCTGACAGGGGGATGATGGGGGAAGGAGCGTAGCGCAGCACTCCTTCCCTCATCAATGCGGTCAGCTGTATCAGCTAGTTGCCGATACAATTCACCATGTGATGACGGCGGGGGCCACTGCTGGCACCGTTTTCCCCCTCGCTTGCTCAGGGGCCCCATAGCGGCAGAGCAGAGCTCTGCCGCAGAATGTAACTGCATCGGCGCGCTGGGTGCGCTGACGCAGTTACAGTAGCGTAGCTCCGGGTGGGCCCCATCAGAGCGCGGAGCCCTGGGGCGATGGCCCCCTCTGCCCCCCTGGTAGCTACGCTACTGGTGTGAGCCCTCACATAGGCTCCTATATACAGTGTGAGCCCCCACATAGGCTCCTATATACAGTGTGAGCCCTCACATAGGCTCCTATATACAGTGTGAGCCCCCACATAGGCTCCTATATACAGTGTGAGCCCTCACATAGGCTCCTATATACAGTGTGAGCCCCCACATAGGCTCCTATATACAGTGTGAGCTCCCACATAGGCTCCTATATACAGTGTGAGCCCCCACATAGGCTCCTATATACAGTGTGAGCTCCCACATAGGCTCCTATATACAGTGTGGGCCCTCACATAGGCTCCTATATACTGTGAGCCCTCACATAGGCTCCTATATACAGTGTGAGCTCCTATATACAGTGTGAGCCCCCACATAGGCTCCTATATACAGTGTGAGCTCCCACATAGGCTCCTATATACAGTGTGAGCCCTCACATAGGCTCTTATATACAGTGTGAGCCCCCACATAGGCTCCTATATACAGTGTGAGCCCTCACATAGGCTCCTATATACAGTGTGAGCCCTCACATAGGCTCCTATATACAGTGTGAGCCCTCACATAGGCTCCTATATACAGTGTGAGCCCTCACATAGGCTCCTATATACAGTGTGAGCCCCCACATAGGCTCTTATATACAGTGTGAGCTCACATTTTTCGGCTCCTGGAGAAGGCGGGCACGTGACAACTATAATGCAATTTGCATACATGCAGTCACGTGCCCAATAAACTTGTACAGCCTCGCTTAACACAAGCGTATTAAACAAGACCAGACACGTCTAGTCGTAATGTGACCGGATGTATGCAAATCACATGCATCGAAGAATCCTGACAGCGCGCACTGTGCAGGCTGCGGGGAGTCACTAGACTGTAGTCACATAGAGTGACTGCAGACTTGAGGCCCAACTCTAGACAATCCCTTTGGCAGCGTGTGCTTCTTAAAGGGAATCTCCTATACCCCTCCACAGAGAGAGAGAATTTTAGTCTAGGAAGAGGTTTCACATGTACCCATTCAGATGGAGACGTTTATTCTCAGCGAGGTAAGGTAAGCGTAGGACCTGGTATAAGAGAGATGCCGTAAAGTGGCTACCAGGTACACATAAAATTGGCCATTTTTATGCGCTTAAAGCTCTCATTTTTCATATTTCTAGTGCAGTAATGCAGTTCAAATTTCGTGTTTTCAAGTTTGCATGTTCTAGCGCTGCAGTGTGCTGCCTTATTTACTTAACTACAGGTCCTTCTCAAAAAATTAGCATATAGTGTTAAATTTCATTATTTACCATAATGTAATGATTACAATTAAACTTTCATATATTATAGATTCATTATCCACCAACTGAAATTTGTCAGGTCTTTTATTGTTTTAATACTGATGATTTTGGCATACAACTCCTGATAACCCAAAAAACCTGTCTCAATAAATTAGCATATCAAGAAAAGGTTCTCTAAACGACCTATTACCCTAATCTTCTGAATCAACTAATTAACTCTAAACACATGCAAAAGATACCTGAGGCTTTTATAAACTCCCTGCCTGGTTCATTACTCAAAACCCCCATCATGGGTAAGACTAGCGACCTGACAGATGTCAAGAAGGCCATCATTGACACCCTCAAGCAAGAGGGTAAGACCCAGAAAGAAATTTCTCAACAAATAGGCTGTTCCCAGAGTGCTGTATCAAGGCACCTCAATGGTAAGTCTGTTGGAAGGAAACAATGTGGCAGAAAACGCTGTACAACGAGAAGAGGAGACCGGACCCTGAGGAAGATTGTGGAGAAGGACCGATTCCAGACCTTGGGGAACCTGAGGAAGCAGTGGACTGAGTCTGGTGTGGAAACATCCAGAGCCACCGTGCACAGGCGTGTGCAGGAAATGGGCTACAGGTGCCGCATTCCCCAGGTAAAGCCACTTTTGAACCATAAACAGCGGCAGAGGCGCCTGACCTGGGCTACAGAGAAGCAGCACTGGACTGTTGCTAAGTGGTCCAAAGTACTTTTTTCTGATGAAAGCAAATTTTGCATGTCATTCGGAAATCAAGGTGCCAGAGTCTGGAGGAAGACTGGGGAGAAGGAAATGCCAAAATGCCTGAAGTCCAGTGTCAAGTACCCACAGTCAGTGATGGTGTGGGGTGCCATGTCAGCTGCTGGTGTTGGTCCACTGTGTTTCATCAAGGGCAGGGTCAATGCAGCTAGCTATCAGGAGATTTTGGAGCACTTCATGCTTCCATCGGCTGAAATGCTTTATGGAGATGAAGATTTCATTTTTCAGCACGACCTGGCACCTGCTCACAGTGCCAAAACCACTGGTAAATGGTTTACTGACCATGGTATTACTGTGCTCAATTGGCCTGCCAACTCTCCTGACCTGAACCCCATAGAGAATCTGTGGGATATTGTGAAGAGAAAGTTGAGAGACGCAAGACCCAACACTCTGGATGAGCTTAAGGCCGCTATTGAAGCATCCTGGGCCTCCATAACATCTCAGCAGTGTCACAGGCTGATTGCCTCCATGCCACGCCGCATTGAAGCAGTCATTTCTGCCAAAGGATTCCCGACCAAGTATTGAGTGCATAACTGAACATTATTATTTGATGGTTTTTTTGTTTGTTATTAAAAAACACTTTTATTTGATTGGATGGGTGAAATATGCTAATTTATTGAGACAGGTTTTTTGGGTTATCAGGAGTTGTATGCCAAAATCATCAGTATTAAAACAATAAAAGACCTGACAAATTTCAGTTGGTGGATAATGAATCTATAATATATGAAAGTTTAATTGTAATCATTACATTATGGTAAATAATGAAATTTAACACTATATGCTAATTTTTTGAGAAGGACCTGTATATACGAGTTGGCAACTCTAGGTTCAGCACCTGTTCACACTTAGTCTATGTTTGGATGTGCCGGTCAGGTTTTTGAAATGTCTTAAAGGGAATCTGTCAGCAGCTATGTAATCTGAGAGCAGCATGGGGTTGGGACTAGTACCCTGATTCCAAAATTGTGTTACTTACTGGGCTGCTTGCTGTCATTTTGATACAATCATTGTTTTTTTCTGCTGCAGAGCTCTGAATGATGAGCTCTGTATAACCCCATCCACCCCACTGATTGACAGCTGTGTACACTGTGTATAGGCAGAAAGCTGCTAATCACTGGTGGAGTGGGGTTGGACCAGGAGGCACGAGACGCCTAGTCTTGTAGTGATAATCTCCTGCTGATAAAACACTTGATTGTATTGAAGCAGGAAAACACAGCCCAGTAAGTGACACACTGCTGGAATCAGGGTCTGTGTCCCTACTTTATGCTGCTCTCCGATTATATAACCAAAACCTGGTGACAGATTCCTTTAATGATTCGGGCACTAGTGTTCAGTGCATTGCCTCCACATCGAATTTTGTGCATTACATCGATTGTATTAAAATGGATGATATGTCTGTGTAATCCAGCAGTGTAATGCAGCATGCACGCTCAAGCCGTTGTGCGGCGTGTATGTGCGGCCATGGACGGCACTCTCTCGGCCAGTGACGCTGATAAATGGTGATGACTACCACCCCTGTTAGATTTGCTCAGATACATCTTACAGTTCTCACTTTCGGCAAAAAATTATTCCATATTCTGTTTGTACGAAACTGGCCTTAAAGGGATTGTCTAGTTTTCACCAAAGGATAGCTGATAACTTACCGATCGGTGGTGGTCCGACTGCAGGGACCCACACTGATTGGCAGAACAGCAGATTTTTATCCGAGATGAGAAAATGTCATTCCTGTTAGCAAATACAGCAGCAGGGGGGATGTTTTATTCATTCTCTATGGGGCAGATGAAAAAAAGCCTTCAATTCAATTTCTAGTTACCATTTTTTTTATTTTTATGAAATAGCAAAATGTCCATTATTAATCTTTTGTTCTGTGGTTTGAACAGCTGACATGTGCCATGTTTTTTTTTTTTTTTTTTTTTTTGTTTTTAACAAACTCTGGAATTTATTTTCACCACTTAGATATAATAAAGGACCTAGACATGTTTGGTGTCTATGAACTCGTAACGACCCGGAGAATCATAATGGCAGTTTTAGCATTTAGTGAACATTGCATTGTAAAAAAAAAAAAAAAAAACTCTGGGATTTCACTTTTTTGCAATTTCACCGTTTTTCCACTACATGATATGTTAAAACCGATGGTGTCGTTCAAAAGTACAACTCGTGCCGCAAAAAACAAGCCCTCACACGGCCATATTGATGGAAAAATAAATAGTTATGGCTCTGGGAAAAAGGGGAGCGAAAAAAACGAAAATGCGAAAACAAAAATACCTCCGGGGGTTAAAGGGTAAAAGTGGACGACCCCTCTAAAATCCACGGTGTTACCCTAATACCGCTGTATACATTGCTGCATGAGTGTCGCAGCCCAGGGTACGACAGGACCAGACTGAGAAGGACTTTCGTACCTCCGCACTGCAGAGTCCCAAGTCCGGCTATCTTATCGATGCAATCAGGGTCAGCAAATAATCCCGTAGTAACGTATTACTGTGGTCACATAGGATCCCAGCTGGAGACGTCGCCTCAGCCATAATCTGCTCTGTGGGGTCCGGATTACCCTCCTCTTATTAGTAAGTGTGATGCTGCCTGCAGCTAAGGGTTGGATGGTTGTCATATGTATAAGAATAGGAGTAATGGGGGTAATACGGGACTTATTGAGCCTTTGGGGGTGTCTCTAATGGGTGACCATGTGGAATGACAAAGTATGGACAAGCACAGACTTGTAGATGGGATTAGGCTTCGCTCACAGACTTAGGAACAGAGAGATGAGAATCAGGCCGGGGAATGACTTTAACGGGGTCTGTTGGATTTTCTATCATGGTCGCTGTCATTTCGTTGGGAAATGGGGGAAGATAAATATCAAAGCATTTAAAGGGAACCTGTCGGCAGGATTGTGCACAGTAACCTACAGACAGTGTAAGGTCGGTGCCATTATACTGATTACAATGATACCTTTGTTGATGAAATCCGTCTTGTGGTTCTTGTTTAATCATTATTTTCAGTTTTGAGTTAATGATATGCTCGTGCTCCGGGGCGGCCTTCATGTGGTGCTCTGATTAGATATTTGTCTGTATGGCTTCTGACAGGTAACTGATCCCTCATTGACCTGCCCCCTAGTTTACAAATTCCCTCCTCCAAGATGGCACTGCCCGCGCAGTAGCAGCTGTTGGATCGCCCATAGCCTCTACTGCGCCGTTTTCATCAGTATAACGGCTCCGACCTGACACTGTCTGTAGGTTACTCAGCACAACCCTGCTGACAGGTTCCCTTTAAAAAGGTGTTAGAGGAGGCTGCCTCTGTCAGTCCGTCAGTGCTCCAGGATGCGATCGTGGGCTTGACATATATGCTGATGTGTGCAGGAAACATCGACCTTGGATGTGATGAACAGGAGATGGGGAAAAATAAAAGTTGTGGCTTCTTACATCAGAAGTAAATTGCCTCCTTAGAGAAGAGCTTGAGCTCTACCCATTGTAAGTAACATTCAATATCGACCTTTTAACGAGCCTTGCCACATGACTTGGAATAAAAGCCATAACAGAATTTCATTTTCCAGTAACATGTTTTGGGATCTTGCCTCTGATCAGTGCAAAGCTTGAGATCTCGTTTGGCTGTATGTGAGGCCTCTTAGTGGGATCGAAGGGGAAACATCTGTCCTTAGAACTTTAGAAGAAAAATTTGAATCCGAGTATAAGAGGTAACATTTCTCCTGTGGAGAGTGACATGTCTGACATGCCAGCGTAAGGAGACTTATAGGCCATGCAATGCTCCTGTAACGTAGGAGAGTAATATGAAATTGTATTATTACTGATCAATGCACTGTGCAATGTCACTCCGGCTATCTGGAGACCTGAGACTTCTTGGGGGTGTTCCCATTTTCTAATATGATGGTGTATCGCTAGGATGTACCATCGCTCTATGGTCAATGTTGTCTGACTTCTTGATCCCCGGTGATCCTGAGAAAATGGAAATTCAGGGTACACAGCAAGCAGGACGCAGCATGTAATCTCATTGCTGATTGGTGAGGGTACGACCACAAAGACCCAATCTACTGGTCGGATACAAGTGATTAGGTGACCCCTCTTCTGGAGATAATGTGGGTTCCACCTCTGGGACCTGACCTCCTCAAACATTTATGGCATGTTTGATGTGGTCGGGGGAGATAGGTCTCTCATGCGACTACCCCTTTACCCACACGGTCATAATGAGTCCTGTGAATGGACCCTTAGGTGGCTGAGAATATTCGGCCATTTTCACATTATAACCAGATATTGTTTTTTAGGTGTCTGACATGAATGCTGGAGGCAAAGCTGTTTTTTTAGATTGATGTCTCCATGATTGAGGCAAGTAGCCATTATTGTGGCTCCCAAATAAATATGAGCTGGCCACAGCCGGAATTTCTGATATTCGAACATCTGAATACAGATTTAATGAGTTTTACTGCATTGTTAGCTGTCCTGTGATGCGGGGCACGGTCGGTGACAACAGATGCGTTTGCTCGGCTTTTCTTTCATATTACTCCATGGTACGATATATGGTTTTATCCAACAGATTGAGTACAATCGCTGCCAAGATGACCGATGCCAAAGAGGCCACATCCCAGGGTGAGCTGCTGCCCGATTTACCCAATGGACCACTAGCTGAGTACCGCAGGAAGGCTTCCTTCTGCTGGAAGGAGATGGTAATATTTCTGGATGACGAAGACATCGTTGCGTTTAAGGTACGAGTGCTATGTACAAAAGCAGCGGCCTCCGAGCTGAGGGGCTTCAGAGACACCGGCTGAGGAACCTTGTAAATGAATGTGTAATCAAGCCGGCTCATGGCCAGAAATGTTTCGGCTGGTCCAGGATGAGCCTGTATGTCTGCATCAGGTAGACTATGGAGGACATGTCCGCAGGATATTCCACCCCCCACTATGAGAGTAAAGCCCCTTTATTGCTTATTACAGTCATACTTTACTAGTAGAATTTCATTGGGGTATTCTTGAGAAATCGACTCTTGACATTTTTATTTCATCAGGGCAGATGCCTCACTCCCCAGCTGTGCTGCAATTCAACGGCGGCTTCTGATCGTTGACCGACAAGTCACCCTTCCCTCGGTGACCTGTCTTCTCTGTTCAGGCACCGTCATTGCCCGGGTTTGCTTCATCAGAAGAGACAGCGCCTGCGCAGTGAGCGCCTGTTGACGTTGCGAGATCAATGTACCGGCTCCCGCGACGACATTGGGAGCAACGATGGCTCCTGCGGGAAGAGTGACCTGTCAATCAACTATCGGCGGTGGGGGGCGAAGTACAGCAGAACTGAGGAACGAAGTACCCGCCCCGATGCGCTGGAGAATAAAACTTTAGGAGTAGGTTTCTCAAAAATACCCCAGAGAAATTCTACAAGCAGAGTAAAAATGTTAGCGGCTTTACACTCATGCCTTTAGTTAGGGGTTAAATATCCTGATGACAGGTCCTGATTTTTTTCAAGCTGTAAAAAAACCCTAAAATTTAATTATTTGATTTCTATCACTTTATAGGAAATCTGTAAACCTTTCATCCAGTTTTCCCATCTTATAAAGAGATGTCATATTGGTCGGTGGGGCCTTTTCATTTTCATCAGTGAATGGCCTCGTGTGGGATCTGAACAGTCCTGAAAAATAGAGAAGGCGCAGCTGTTTTTAGCGCTGCGCCGCCTTCAGCACACAATGGCGCCCACTACCAGGCGGTGTAGCCTGTTTTGGTGAATGGCGCTTGTTGTAGTTTGCCCGGTACGCCATGCCCATACTCAAAAGTCCAGTGGTAGATATGTAAGGAATTTTCGACAGCCTTTTCATTTTATTAATTTTGTATTTATTTTTTATTCTGCTTCAGAAAAAGATCTTCACCACGCTTGAGAATGATCCACTATTCTACCGCCAACCCGGGGAAGATCTGCCCCTGGAGAAGTACAGAGAGCGGACGTTTCTACGGTGCAAGAAGATATTTGAATATGACTTCTTAACTTTTGACGCGACCATGGAAAAGCCTCAAAAGCTACTAATCCTTATTAACTGCCTGGGCATGTATGACTGGTCCCTGGCTGCTAAATATTTCCTGAACACACAGGTTAGTCCAAAGGCTCCTCCACTAAATGCCAAGAGGGTAAGGAAAGAGCAAATCTAGGGAGAGAGTCTGGGTATGGACAATAAAAAGCCAACGTACACGCTTTGACATTTTTCACTTCCTCTTCAGTCACAAAGTGTGAGTCCCGATCACAACCCTCAGTGGTGACGATCTGGACATTTTATTTAAAAGCAAAAATTCATCATATCCAACAGGAAATTTTCTCCCAGTCCCCAATATCATGGCTCCTCTGCCTGTCCTCACTTCATCAAGTTCAGTTTCCGTTTTTGAAGCAGTCACCCAGTTTCTCGCCCTACTACCTGCACCACTGACCCTATTCCCTCTCATCTCCTTCATACCTTCTTTCCGGATGTCACCACCCACCTAACTAAAATATTTAACCTCTCTTTTTCGTCCATTTTCTTTCCGTCCTCCTTCAAACACCACTTTACTGAAAGAAAACATCCCTCGACCAGAACTATTCCACTAACCACATACCTGCCTCTAATATTCCCATTATCTCTACACTCCTGGGTCGCTTGGTCCACTCCCATCTAAACCGCTATCTTTCAGATAACTTGACCTTTTGCGATCCAGTTTTCACTCCTTAAACTCTACAGAAACTGCCCTTAGTAAAGTTTCTAAAGATCTACAGCTAAAACTAATGGTCACTGCTCTCTGCTCATCCTCCTGGATCTCTCTGTAGCATTCAACACTGTGGATCACCTGCTCCTCCTAACTATGCTCTGCTCTCTCGGGCTCATGGAACATTTCTCTCCTGGTCCTCCTCCTACCTCTCTGACCGCTCCTTTACTGTACCTTTTGTTGGCCCATCTTCACCTTACTGTTAGGGTTCCTCAAGGTTCAGTCCTAGGCCCCCTCCTCTGCTCTTTTTATACTGCCCCATTGAACAAACCATCAGTAGATTTGATTTTCATACTGTATGTTGCGGACTCCAAATTATACACCTGTTCCCCTGACACGATGTCCTTCCTCTATCGGAAACTGAATCTGTCAAAAACTGAACTCTGTGTGTTTCCTTCCCCCACTAATTTGTCTACACCTGATATTGCCATTTCCGTCTGTGGTTCCACCATAACTCCTACGCAGCATGCTCTCTGTCTTGGGGTCATATTTGACTCAGATCTTTCCTTCGATCCCTACACCCAATCACTGATTCACTCATGTACTTGTGCTGCAAAATCATCCCTGGAACCAATATTTTCTTACCTTTTACAACGCAAAAACTCTTACTGATGCTCTGAATCACTCATGCTCTATATTCTAAACCTCCAACTCACATCTCCAGGACTTCTCTTGTGCTGCGCCAGTTTTCTTGAATGCCCTACCCCAGACAATCTGATTAATTCTCAATATCCACAATTTTAAATGAGGTCTGAAAACACATTTCTTTTGACTGACCTAATCCAGCCAAGTAATAGGGATGAGCGAGCACTAAAATGCTCTGATGCTCACTAGTCGAACGGATTCCTAAACCTCGGATGCTCGTTTCGAGTAACAAGTATAATGGGAGTCAATGGGAAATCCAAGGATTTTTCTGGCAGACGCTACAAGGGAGGTCTTCAGGCAGTTGAAATGGATTGAAAAGTGCTGAATGGAAGTAGAACAGAATATGGAAGACCCCTGGAAACATCTCTAACTCCCAGATCGCTGCTGAGAACAATGGTGTCACACTTATACTTCACTTTAAGGACTGACAAAAAAACAAAACATTCAGAAATTGGAGTTTACAGGAAAAAAAATGTTAAACATTCTTTCCTGTATAATGACTTGCATATAACATTTTAAAAAGGATTTTAAAAAACTAAAAATTTAAGTAAACCAAAATTGAAAGTTTTATTAAAAGATTGATACACAAATTGCCTCTTCAGAGGGAAGGAGGACTTGAACTCTATAGCGCCACCTGTTGGAAGTAGCGATCCTACAAGTCACAATCAACCCTTTAAAGTCTCTTACAATATGACTTAGGATAAAAGCCAAATTAGAATCTCAATTTGCGGACATGGTATTTCGGGCTATTGGTCCTCGTCAGTGCAAAGTATGAGATCTGGTTTGGCTAGGGAGAAGCTCTGGACTGGAGTTGACAAGCCACAGCTGGTATGTCACTCTCTACAAAGAGAAACCTTACTCCTTAGACCCCCATTAAAATTTTTGTTTATTTTCAGTGTAATTTATGAAGGAAGCAAGAACCGCCAAAAATTAGATGGTAGAGTGTTGTGAATTCTGCTTTTGGGCTCCCTCAGGTGGTCGTAGGTGGTAATGCAGTTGTCTCTGGGCTGCAGTCCTGGACAGGTGTATCTACTGATTGCAGTTCTGACTGGAGTATTTAGGTTTGCAGGACTCATTAGCCCTTGCCAGTTGTCAATGTTTCTTGGGAAGTATTGGTTCTCTGTCTGGCTTCTCCTGCTTAGCTGCCAATTCAGCAAAGATAAGTGTCTGTTTCTTTTTCTATTGCACACAAGCTGTGTGCTTGTTTTTTTTTTATTGTATTCCTGCTCTGAGTTTAGTAGTCTCTGGAGTTGCAGATATACGTTCCACGTCTTTAGTTAGATGGTGGAATTTTTTGTATAATCTGCTGTGGATATTTTTGGAAGGGTTTTAATACTGACCGCACAGAACTCTGTCCTATCCTTTCCTATTTTAGCTAGAGCGGCCTCTTGTGCTAAATCCTGTTTTCTGCCTGTGTGTGTCTTTCCTCTCCTACTCACAGCCAATATTTGTGGGTGGCTGCCTATCCTTTGGGGTTCTGCTCTGAGGCAAGGTAGAATTCCTATTTCCATCTATAGGGGTATTTAGTCCTCCGGCTGTGACGAGGTGTCTAGGGTTTGTTAGGCACACCCCACAGCTACTTCTAGTTGCGGTGTTAAGATCAGGATTTGCGGTCAGTATAGTTACCACCTACTCCAGTGAAAGTTTTCATGCTGCTCCAAGGTCACCGAATCATAACAGTAGAGGGACTCAGATACACCCTGTATTAGACATAACGGAGGGCCTCATACACATTTTGAACAAATTGTCATGTAGTGATACTCCTAGGCACATAGAGGCTATGCACTAAGTGCAAATCCTGCCAAAAATTACAAACAGGGTCACCCTTACACCCTTTAAGACACCAACTGTACTGCCTCATTGAAGTATTGTGAACAAAATGTAATTGTGGTACTCCTACACTCATAAAAGCTCTGCACACAGTGCAAAATGTGCCAAAAATTACAAGCAGGGTCATCCATACATCCTTGAAGGCACCAACTGGAGGGCCTCATTCAAATATTAAGAATGGGCACATTTTTATCAGTGAGCCTGTCAACATTTTCTGTTGAGAGGCGAAAGTGCCTGTCTTTTCGGTCCCTCCACCACGGATGTACTAAAAACCCGCTCAGGCAAGACACTAGCGGAAAGGCAGCACAATACCTCCAAGGCATACAGGATAGCCCATGCAAGGTGTCCAGCTTTGAGTCCCGATAGGTGAAGGTGGAAGAGAAATAAGGGAGTACGCTGGTTTTGTCAGCCAGGTATTCCTTGACCATCTTTAAAAACTTTTCCCTCCTTGTCAAAAATACTTGGTCATCAGGGTATGGACACTTGGACAGTGTCATGAAATTGGCCCAGGCCTGCCCTGCCTCTGCTGTGCCTAGTGTGTGTCTCCCTCGCCTTTCCTCCTTGGTTGGGCAAGGAAGCTTGCCCCCAGCCGCTAGCGTTGTCTGATGGGATTTTTTTTCAACATCTTTTGCACAATGGCCTTCTGTATAGCACCATTTTAGTAGACCTCTCCGCCTCAGAAAAGGAAAGATACAAGATTCTCCTTGTAGCGTGGGTCTAGCAGGGTGAACAACCAGTACTCTCTTTTTTGGCCAAGATGAATATAACGCGAGGGTCACAGGAAAGGGAGCGGTATATAAAGTTGCCACATGTGCTAAGCTCCCTACAGCCAACACTTCCCTGTCTGCACCATGATGATAACTCTTCATCTCCTCCTCTCTCTTCCTCCTCAGCTCATCCATATAGGAGAGATGGGACAAAGCTTGTGTGGGTCCTTGTCTCGGTTCGCTTTAAACCAGCTCCTGTTCCTACACCTGCTCATTGTTACCCAATCCACACTGAGGCAGGGTAATGTCTCCCGGTCTCATATCTTCCTACATCCCCACCTGGTCCATATGCAAAGCTTCATATTTAATTGTCAGCATCTACTGTTGGAGTAGGAACAGAAGCGGGATAATTGCGCTGATGTTGGCGTCATCGCCACTTACCATCTTTGTGGAGTTCTCAATGTCTTGGAGAACTGCACAAATATCGGGCATCCGACTGGCGTGTTGCAGCTGGTATTCAGCAACTGGACTCTGCTGCTCAGAAAGTCTTGCCAGCATGTGCTATGTGGAGTTCCAGCGCTTGGTGACTTTGCACACCAGTCGGTGAGCTCACATTTGCATGCCCTTCTGCAGCACTACCAGAGTGGCGGAAATGGGCACTGATGCAGCGTACCTTGACCAGAAGCTCTGGAAATTCTGGGTAGGTTTTCAGAAACCGCTGAACTACCAAGATAAGCACGTGGGCCAGGCATGGTACGAGTGTGAGCTTGCCAATCTTCACAGCCACCACCAGGTTACGGCCGTTGTCACACACAACCATTCCTGGTTGTAGGTTCAGCAGCGAGAGCCACAGATCAGTCTCGTCTGTTATTCCTTTCAGTATTTTCTGCGGTGTGTGGTTTTGTCTTCTAGACAAATTAATTTCAGCAAAGCCTGTTGCCGCTTCCCTGAGGCGGTGCTGCAGAGCTTCTGGCTGATGTGCACGACGTGCTTTGAGATACCACATCGGAGATGGAGGAGGTGCAAGAACTGCTCTGTGAGGTAAAGGAGAACCTGATAGAAGAAGGACCAGCAATCCTTGGTGTCCGTAGCATATGTGCCGTGCAGGTTGGGACTCGGGCCCTACCTCCACAATGTTCACACAGTGTGCTGTCAGGGATATGTAGCCTTCCTGGCCTGGCCAGAAGCGCTTGTCCACGTGTCGGTCGTTAAGTGGACAATCCTAGTCACTGCATTGGTAAGGCCATGGGTGATGTTCCTGGACACATGCTGGTACAAGGCAGGGACTTTACACCAGGAGAAATAGTGGCGGCCTGGGGCCAAGTACCGAGGGACCGATGCCGCCTTAAATCAGGTGAAATCCTCTTAGTCTACAAGCCTAAACGGCAACATTTCCACTTCAACCAGCCTGGAAATGTGCCCGTTAAGCATTTGGACCTGTGGGTGGCTGGAAAGTTTCTCTTTCATTGCAAGGCCTGAGGTAAGGACACCCGAACGCTCTGCTGGGAGAAAGATTTGGAAGTAACTGATGATGGTGCCTCAGAATGAGCAAGTACAGGTGCAGGGCGGTCTCATCATCATCTATCTCCTTAGAGAAAACTTGCCGTTCTCCACCGTCATCTTCTTGTGACCATGGCTGCGCTAAGTTTTGTGCACCACTAAGCAGAATGTCCTGCTGTTCCTCTTGCAAAATTGCAGGTTGAGAGGCCATACTCAAGAAATTAGGATGTAAAGAGCTTCTCAGAGTGTCCTAGTGTGGGATCACTGGTTCTCCTGGGAAATAATATGGTGGGAGGAAGGAGAATCAGGGTGAGGATTAAGTGATCCAGAATCTTGGGTGGTGAGACTTGACCGTGTTGAAGACTGAGTGGTGCTGGCATTATCTGCTCTCCTACAGCTACCTGTTCGCACTGGTGTACCTTCAGAAGTGGTGTCCCGTTCCTCCCTGCAGAGTGTGCGTGGATGGGCTTGTGCTCCAGTGACTGGTGCAGTCGCACCTTCCCCACGTCCTCTGCTTCTGCGTTCACCATCAGCAGCACTTCCACTTCCCTGTCTCTTACGCATTTTCTCTTACGCACACCTTACGCATTTTCTAATTGCTAAGTCTCTGGAAAACAAGTTTCCTTGATTTATTGAAACTACATTTTTTTAATAAAAAAAAAATAAAGTTTGGTCACCTGTATCAGGCCAAGCGGTTTGAAAAAAAAAAAAAATGGTGACCTGCAGCAGCTGTATATTTAGCAATGGACTGTAAAGCCCTAAGCCCTGCCTAGAGGCTGTACTCAGCCGCTCTCCCTGCTCCAGCAATTGTCCCTAGGCTAAATGCAGAGGTATCGTATAGAAACAGCAAAGCACAAGAATAGCCCTTGGAAAGACTTTTAGTAAGATGGCTCAGCAAAATATCACCACTAGAGGACTCTGATTCCTAAAACTGTGCACACACAGGCCTGGATACGTGCTCTCTCCCTCCATTTTGGGACCTTTTGTGTCCCCCCTATTTCCTCCTAGATTGTAAGCTTACGATCAGGGCCCTCACCCCTCTTGAATTGTTGATTAATGTCTTCTCCTCTCAGTATATGTCCTCGGATTTGTAAAGTTCTGCTTAATAGATTGGCACTACAAAAATTAAATGACAGAACAGAAGCATCTCTACTGGTCACAGAAGATGAAAAAAGTGTCAGAGAACCTCCAAAAGCAGATGAGTGGAAGCATGTGACCAAAAGAAGCAAGAAGACCATGGAGAAATCACCAACCACACAACTGAAGAACCGATATCAAATCTTTGTAGAGGATGAAGATGGCACACCTAAGGATGAAGCAATACCAGCAAGCAAAAAAGAAAAGGGCACACAGCAACATGTGACAGCAAAAAGTACAGCCAAGAAGCAACGAAGAGTGGTGGTGGTGGGAGACTCACTACTGAGAGGCACCGAAGCAGCCATCTGCAGACCGGACATAACTGCAAGAGAAGTATGCTGCCTTCCAGGTGCGATGATCAAGGATGTGACCGATAGGATACCAAAGCTCTTCAGCTCCAAGGACGTCCACCCATTTCTTCTGATACATGTTGGCACCAATGACACGGCAAGGAAGGACCTACCGACAATCTGCAAGGACTTTGAAGAGTTGGGGAAGAAAGTAAAGGAACTGGATGCACAGGTAGTTTTTTCTTCTATCCTTCCAGTAGACGGGCATGGCACCAGGAGATGGAACAGGATCCTTGATGCAACTGGCTAAGACGATGGTGCAGACAACAAGGATTCGGATTCCTGGACCACGGTGTGAATTACTTGTACGATGGACTCCTCGCCAGAGACGGACTACACCTCAACAAACCTGGGAAACACACATTCGCCAGAAGACTCGCTACACTCATCAGGAGGGCGTTAAACTAGAAGAAGAGGGGACGGGAAGAAAAACATTAGACTTGAACAAAGAAGACCCAGGAAAACATACTCAGATGGGAGGTAAGAACATTTCTAAAACAATCCACAGCGAGGAGATTGGAACAAAACAAAATCCTCTAAACTGCATGCTCGCAAACGCCAGAAGCCTGACAAACAAGATGGAAGAACTAGAAGCAGAAATATCTACAGGTAACTTTGACATAGTGGGAATAACCGAGACATGGTTAGATGAAAGCTATGACTGGGCAGTTAACTTACAGGGTTACAGTCTGTTTAGAAAGGATCGTAAAAATCGGAGAGGAGGAGGGGTTTGTCTCTATGTAAAGTCTTGTCTAAAATCCACTTTAAGGGAGGATATTAGCGAAGGGAATGAGGATGTCGAGTCCATATGGGTCGAAATTCATGGAGGGAAAAATGGTAACAAAATTCTCATTGGGGTCTGTTACAAACCCCCAAATATAACAGAAAGCATGGAAAGTCTACTTCTAAAGCAGATAGATGAAGCTGCAACCCATAATGAGGTCCTGGTTATGGGGGACTTTAACTACCCGGATATTAACTGGGAAACAGAAACCTGTGAAACCCATAAAGGCAACAAGTTTCTGCTAATAACCAAGAAAAATTATCTTTCACAATTGGTGCAGAATCCAACCAGAGGAGCAGCACTTTTAGACCTAATACTATCTAATAGACCTGACAGAATAACAAATGCAGGTGGTTGGGCATCTAGGAAACAGCGACCACAATATTGTACAGTTTCACCTGTCTTTCACTAGGGGGACTTGTCAGGGAGTCACAAAAACACTGAACTTTAGGAAGGCAAAGTTTGACCAGCTTAGAGATGCCCTTAATCTGGTAGACTGGGACAATATCCTCAGAAATAAGAATACAGATAATAATTGGGAAATGTTTAAGAACATCCTAAATAGGCAGTGTAAGCGGTTTATACCTTGTGGGAATAAAAGGACTAGAAATAGGAAAAACCCAATGTGGCTAAACAAAGAAGTAAGACAGGCAATTAACAGTAAAAAGAAAGCATTTGCACTACTAAAGCAGGATGGCACCATTGAAGCTCTAAAAAACTATAGGGAGAAAAATACTTTATCTAAAAAACTAATTAAAGCTGCCAAAAAGGAAACAGAGAAGCACATTGCTAAGGAGAGTAAAACTAATCCCAAACTGTTCTTCAACTATATCAATAGTAAAAGAATAAAAACTGAAAATGTAGGCCCCTTAAAAAATAGTGAGGAAAGAATGGTTGTAGATGACGAGGAAAAAGCTAACATATTAAACACCTTCTTCTCCACGGTATTCACGGTGGAAAATGAAATGCTAGGTGAAATCCCAAGAAACAATGAAAACCCTATATTAAGGGTCACCAATCTAACCCAAGAAGAGGTGCGAAACCGGCTAAATAAGATTAAAATAGATAAATCTCCGGGTCCGGATGGCATACACCCACGAGTACTAAGAGAACTAAGTAATGTAATAGATAAACCATTATTTCTTATTTTTAGTGACTCTATAGCGACAGGGTCTGTTCCGCAGGATTGGCGCATAGCAAATGTGGTGCCAATATTCAAAAAGGGCTCTAAAAGTGAACCTGGAAATTATAGGCCAGTAAGTCTAACCTCTATTGTTGGTAAAATATTTGAAGGGTTTCTGAGGGATGTTATTCTGGATTATCTCAATGAGAATAACTGTTTAACTCCATATCAGCATGGGTTTATGAGAAATCGCTCCTGTCAAACCAATCTAATCAGTTTTTATGAAGAGGTAAGCTATAGGCTGGACCACGGTGAGTCATTGGACGTGGTATATCTCGATTTTTCCAAAGCGTTTGATACCGTGCCGCACAAGAGGTTGGTACACAAAATGAGAATGCTTGGTCTGGGGGAAAATGTGTGTAAATGGGTTAGTAACTGGCTTAGTGATAGAAAGCAGAGGGTGGTTATAAATGGTATTGTCTCTAACTGGGTCGCTGTGACCAGTGGGGTACCGCAGGGGTCAGTATTGGGACCTGTTCTCTTCAACATATTCATTAATGATTTGGTAGAAGGTTTACAGAGTAAAATATCGATATTTGCAGATGATACAAAACTATGTAAAGCAGTTAATACAAGAGAAGATAGTATTCTGCTACAGATGGATCTGGATAAGTTGGAAACTTGGGCTGAAAGGTGGCAGATGAGGTTTAACAATGATAAATGTAAGGTTATACACATGGGAAGAGGGAATCAATATCACCATTACACACTGAACGGGAAACCACTGGGTAAATCTGACAGGGAGAAGGACTTGGGGATCCTAGTTAATGATAAACTTACCTGGAGCAGCCAGTGCCAGGCAGCAGCTGCCAAGGCAAACAGGATCATGGGGTGCATTAAAAGAGGTCTGGATACACATGATGAGAGCATTATACTGCCTCTGTACAAATCCCTAGTTAGACCGCACATGGAGTACTGTGTCCAGTTTTGGGCACCGGTGCTCAGGAAGGATATAATGGAACTAGAGAGAGTACAAAGGAGGGCAACAAAATTAATAAAGGGGATGGGAGAACTACAATACCCAGATAGATTAGCGAAATTAGGATTATTTAGTCTAGAAAAAAGACGACTGAGGGGCGATGTAATAACCATGTATAAGTATATAAGGGGACAATACAAATATCTCGCTGAGGATCTGTTTATACCAAGGAAGGTGACGGGCACAAGGGGGCATTCTTTGCGTCTGGAGGAGAGAAGGTTTTTCCACCAACATAGAAGAGGATTCTTTACTGTTAGGGCAGTGAGAATCTGGAATTGCTTGCCTGAGGAGGTGGTGATGGCGAACTCAGTCGAGGGGTTCAAGAGAGGCCTGGATGTCTTCCTGGAGCAGAACAATATTGTATCATACAATTATTAGGTTCTGTAGGACGTAAATCTGGGGATTTATTATGATGGAATATAGGCTGAACTGGATGGACAAATGTCTTTTTTCGGCCTTACTAACTATGTTACTATGTTATTACCTTACACCTTTCATTACCATGATATTAAGTCCAAAACTGTGCAAATGAATTCATGTGCGGCTTGCAGGACTGTGGTGTACTACGTGCCTAAGATTTCATGGCACCAACTAAGTAAAGTAAGATACTTCTACAGTCAAGGTCTGTCTGACCCGGAAGAAACAAGTCTTCCAGCTCTTTCTTGCGGCTCACAAGGAAAGAGACTTGATGCCACACTGCCATTGAGAAAGCCAGGAGACCATCGGAGAACAGCAGCGGCAGGACAGAGTAGCGGCTGAGGATTGTTAGGTTTGATAGGTGTTTTTTCCATGTTATAACCACCACTTTAAATGTAATAAACAATCCCTTTAATTTCATGTAAATATGGCTTCCATATGTGTAATGCATCAGGATGAGAGGAGCCACTCTATTAGATCACCCGCGCTGTCCAGGCGACACAAAGCCACACATGGTGCAGATCATATAACCTTGCGACTGAGCTTTTACCAGCCAGTCTGACATTTTAAAAGGTTTTTCCGGCTTAAGGGTACAAGTCTACAGTCCAGTCTACAGTCCATTCTCCTGTGCCGGTGGCAGGCGCATGACCTCAAGTACATGATTTCCATACGTGCGGTCACACGCCGACTAGACGTGCATAGCCTGGGCACGTCTAGTTAGAATGTGGCTGGAAATATGCAAATGACATTCCTGTGAGCATTCACATAGAGTGACTTCAGACTTGTACCTGAATGCCGAACAACCCCTTTTAATGATCTATCCGTAGGGTAGGTAAGATTAGTGGGGTTCCAATTCCCGGCACTCCCAACAATCCGCTGTTATCAGCTCCGGTGGCAGCCAGATGTAAACGTTCACTTTGTAGCGGCTGGTCCCAGGTACTACAGAGCAGATCCTATTGACTTCTACGGGGGGGCTGCACATTATTTGGCGCTGTGGTCTTCCGGCTCCGTTTACATCCAGTTGCCACCATAGCTGATGACAACTGATCGGTGGGTGTGCCGGGTGTCGGACCCCCACCAATATGGGCATGCATAGGTCATCAGTCATACAGTCCTGGGCAGCCACTTTATTATGATTCTCAGATCTAAGCTTTTACCCTTCATGTTGTGACCGGGGCACGTCATCGCCTCTCTCATGCACAAAGGAAGAGGAATTTAGCCTGAAAAGTAGAAGGTTTGGGAACATGAAGCGATTATCAGAGATAAAATCCGACTCTCATGTACTTAGAAGGGTCTTCTGTAATAAATGGTCCCAGTGCCTATATACGGTATATGGAGCGAGGCCATAGCGTTCCTTAGTACATTACTCCAGGCCGTGTATGTGTATATAGCTATGCAGTTCGGCTCCCATCGCCACATAATTGTTTTTTCCATTTCCCAGGTCTTCGCCGGCGCTGTTGGTAACGCAGGCTCGGAGCGGCACGAGACGTTTCTAAGTCAGACGCGAAGCATGGAGGTAGGTCCGCGATGTGTGACCGGTCATAGGAAATCACCCACATAATGGCCCCATCACACCGAGCTGCGCGAACGTATCGCAATTATTATACCTTTACCCCGGGGTGCCGTGGAGCGCACAGAAAGAGGCGGCCGAATATACCGACATCGGGTCACAATATTAATGGCGCGTAATGCCGCTGATTACAGATGATCGCTAACAACCTGCGCTCCTCTCTCCTCCTGTACCTGTTAGCGCCTTGTATTGTTCATGTTTATTGTGCTTGTCTATATTTGCCCCGTTCACATGTAAAGCGCCATGGAATAAATGGCGCTATATAAATGTATAATAATAATAATCGTCATAAAGCAGATTCATCAGATTTCACCATGCATTATGGAAAAAAAAATAGATTTCTTCGATCTAATGAGGCTGGTGGAATTATTTTGAAAATGAACAGCAGAATGGCTGTACAGTAGTGATGAGCGAGCGTGCCCGGATAAGGTGTGATCAAAGCATGCTTGGGTGCTAACCAAGTGTCTTCGGCGTGTTCGAAAAGTATGTTCGGGCCCCATGGCTGTTTGACAGCTGCAATTCATGCAGGGATTACCTAACAAACAAGAAATCCCTGCATGTGTTGTGGCTGTCGAACAGACATGCAGCCGCGGGGAGTCGAACATAGTAGTCAAGCACAACGAAGACACTCTTAGTACCCGAGCATGCTCAGATAACACCTTATCCCGGCACGTTCGCTCAACACTACTGTACGGTCCTTTGAAAGTTTTCCTTTTTAGCTGCTCTGTCCGGATGGGCATTTGTTCGCCACAGTGACCCACACTTCGTTGTCACAGACTTCTTCATGTCCTCTTTAAAAGAAAACAAAACGATATAAGTGGCCGTACAAATCTCATTGCAGATATCGATGCCGGGTTACATTTACAGAGCATTAAACATTTCACTTGATTCTTAAATACAGGAAAGGTTCCCCCGCACAGTCTATAAATGTACACTTAGGTCCGTGATCGCCTCTTACGTTGGGCGCCTCGGTTGGGGTCACATGCGCTGTGACAATGCCGTTTTCTTCCTATAGATTTTCGGCTGCTTTGCACTCACAGAACTAAGTCACGGCAGTAATACAAAGGCGGTTCGGACAACTGCGACCTACGATGCTTCCACCAAGGTAAGAAGAGAGGACGGCGTCCGATTAACTTAAGAAAACTCTGTATCTTTCTCCGGTAAAAGCTAAGATTTCTGGCGTCTGATAGTGAAATAAACCCAGTTAGTTTCAGACTCCACAACTGATAAGATATGATAATGTAGGCCGACTAAGCCTTGATCGTACCCTTCCCATCATAGGACGCACCCCTACATACAATGTCAAGTCACCTTCCTTTATACAGACTCAGGAGTTGAGCCTGCATCATTCTCGGAGATGATGGATTTGTTACGAAGCCATTATCTGCCTCTAATTGCAGCAAGTGCAGCCGACCTCTGCCTGCTGCTGTTAACCACTTACATGCTGCTGTCAGTCTTGGACAGAGCATTTAAAGCGAGCAAATGGGGGGGTGATGACATGATAACGGTGTGCCAATGGATTACTATGGCAGCAGGAGGTAAGGTGAAAGCCCCCATGCCTACCATTACAGTGCTCTTGCTAAGACCAGTCTTTGGTTGGTGTTCATAAAAGACTATGATTTGTACTATATATTGCAAACTGTGATATTGCAGTATATAGCATAAGCGTAAGTATATGAGATGATCCCCCTAAGGGGACTAAAATATACAGCAAAAAAACTCTAAAAAATTTTTTTAAGAGTTTGAATCTCCCCTCTACCTTCCCCCATTAAAAATAAAGACATTGATAGTAAAATTTAAAAGTAAACTTATTTGGTATTGTTGCGTCCATAACAGTTCAATCTATCACAGTATAAACTTATTAAAGTAAATCAGTAAATGCCAGAAAGAGAAAAATAAAAGCTCCAAAATTCAAGTTTTTTTGGTGGCCACACAAATTATGCAATTGCTTTTTTTCCTTTATTTATCGTATCTACCCCAAAATGCTATCCGTATAAAAAGAAATCTTGCTACCGGCCACTAGAGGTCTCCTTTCTGTGTAACTTGCTTTCTGCTGCCTGTTGTCAAGCGTCATCCTTTTCCAGCAGCAGAGACACCGGGACGGATCACATAAGGTGGCAGATGAGCTTTGTCTCTCTGCTCCTGCCTGCAAACTGCATATTGGCGTAACAGAGAGGCAGTGGCGCCGCTATAATGAGGCAAGTTGAGCACTTTGCCTCAAGTGGCATCCAGTCACTCAAAACGGGGCGGCAGCGCACGCCGCCCCCTGCAGTCAGATGTGCCGGGTACTAGCCATGAGCATGAGGCTGTGTCACCAGCAGGAGGCGGCGGGGATGCTGGGCACGGTGCTGCCTCCTGAGAGAGGCGAGTTTTCAATTCATGCCAAGCATAAGAGACTGATATTATTTCGACTGCCACTGTCGGACATTTCAGTGTTCTTAGACATATTTGTAATGAAAAGTCCCCACACATGAATGTTCTCAGGGGTCATTACTGTTGGCATGACACAGGACTTATGGTAGCACTCGCCTTTTCTTCTGCGGACAATCATCCTTCCAAATATCCCAATCAGTCGGAAGGGGGCTTCATACTAGAAAATAACTTTACCCCGATCCCTCTGTAGTCCAATCCCTGTACTTTCTACAAAGTTATTTTCTCTGATGATGTCTCCTTCAGACTTTTTGGGACATCTGGAAAAAAGATTGTCCGGAGAGGAAAAGGTGAGCGATGCCATTACTCGTGTGTTCTTCCAACATTAAAGACTCCTGAGACCCCTCGTGTGGGGGGCTTTTCATCCATGGAGGGGCTCACTCACAATGGATCTAAACTTCTCCCAACGATCCAGGAGCAGTTTGTTGATGAGCAATGATATTCTCAGCATGATGGAGACCATGTCACCAGGCAAATGTGATAACTAAGTGGCTCGGTGAGCAAAACATTGACATTTTGGAAACTCCCCATGTCTTAATCCTTTTGAGAACATTTGGCCAATCCTTAAAAAGCAGGAGGACAAAAACACAGAGCTTGTGAGGAACATCAAGCACTGATTAGACACAAATGGTCGGTCATCAGTCAGGATTTGGCCCAGAAGTTATCAGCTGCCAGGGCGAAGGACAGACATCTTGGAAAATAAGGGACAATTCCGTAACTATTGAGTCTTTCCATGAAGTTGATATATTTATCAATTAACATTTAAAAGCTTCTGAAATCCTGACAATTGCATCTCCACTCGCAAAAAAACGCTGAAGCAGCAAAATACGTGAAAACCAAAATTTATGTCGGTCTCAAAACTTCTGGTCCAGTCGCTTCATACTGCTGTAAGTGACAACAGGTGTATACAACAGCTGCAGGCTTATGTTACAGGCACCTTGCCGGGCGGACAGCAGATGGCGCTGCGTTCAGTGTCCGAGCGCTGATATCTGCAGCCATTGTAATGGGGATTGTTCATTTATTTCCAGGATTTCATCCTCAACTCTCCAGACTTCGAGGCCGCAAAATTCTGGGTGGGAAACATGGGGAAAAACGCCACCCATGCCGTCGTGTACGCCCAGCTGTACACTACGGACGGACGCTGTCACGGACTGCACTCCTTCGTGGTACAGGTAAGAAATGTTTATTAGGGACAGGGGAGATATAAATCGTCAAAAAGATGGAAAATAAAACAAAACATATATAAAAATATTTAAAATAAAACTATTAAGCAAATAATATTTATAATTTTATTAGTTATTTCTATGATTAACACACTAACTAAAATATTCCAGGAAGATAGTGGAAAAAAAGCCTCATAATTACCGTACATCCGTGATATATATTTTATAACCTGATACTTTGAGGAAATCGTTATGATCAAGTAATAAGATCATTGAATGCTTATAATGTTTCGCCCTTCCATTAGGAATTACATTTTTTACACTAATTTCTAACATAAATTGTCATTATTTTATTTTATTTTTTTTTGTTTGTTTAGATTCGGGATCCCAAAACTCTTCTTCCTATGCCCGGAGTGATGGTGGGTGACATTGGCAAGAAACTTGGCCAGAATGGCTTAGATAATGGGTGAGTGGCATCTTACACATGTTTGTTAAAGGCACAATCTCTACTTGTTGGAAAGCGTCATTCAATCATCTCGTTTTCAGAGGTTTTTCTATCATCTTGATGGGGTAAAAATTGACAAAAAAATTGTAAAAAAAAAAAATCATCTTTGTCAATTATCTCTAATTAAAAATTGTATTAATTCTCAACAACTGAGGGATTTTAATAGTAACAAGCAAACGTGCTCGGATGAACTGTTATCTGAGCATGCTCGGGATCTAACCGAGTGTCTTCAGCGTGCTCAAAAAATATGTTTGAGTCTTTACTGTCAATCTTCAGAAAGAAGATGATAAAATGCCTTTCAGAACCCCACAGTGCTCGTGTCTGTGTAATGCAGGATAGGACTTTCTTCCACTATTATTCCGCTTGATTCTACTTTTTTTGACTACTATTTCATCATGCGTATATGAAGTTCAGCCACCAGGTGGCGCTACCGCGTCATAGCATAGATAGCATAGCCAATGGAATTTTTGCAGACCGCAGCAATTCACACTTGATTCTTTTAAAGGAACCCATCTTCAGTTTTTCCAAATACAATCATGGCCAAAAGTGTTGGCAACCCTTGAAATTATTCCAGAAACCGAATTATTTCTCCCAGAAAATTATTTGCAATTATAAGTTTTCTTATACATATGTTTATTTCCTTTGTGTGTATTGAACAACACAAAAAAAAACAGAAAAAAGGGCAGATTGGATATAATTTCACACAAAACCTCCAAAATGGGCCGGACAAATTGTTGTCACCATTCCAAAATTGTGGATAAACACCTTTGTTTCAAGCATGTGATGCTCGTTCTAACTCACCTGTGGCAAGTAACTGGTGTGCGCAATATGAAAATCACACCTGAAAACAGATAATAAGGGGAGACGTTGACTCAATCTTTGCATTGTGTGTCTGTGTGCCACACTAAGCATGGAGAACAGAAAGAGGAGAAGAGAACTGTCTGAGGTCTAGAGAACTAAAATTTTTGAGCAATCTCAAGGTTACAAGTCCACCTCCAGAGAACTTGATGTTCCTTTGTCAACGGCATGTAACATAATCGAGGAGTTTACAATCAGTGGTGGAGCAGCTGCAGTCAGGGCTCAGTATACGGCTATAAGCAGTCCCTGGCAGTCTGATGGCTCGCTCTGTAGAGGAAGCGCGTCAATCACAGCCACCCCTCACAATGCCGTGAAAGATGACTGTAGCCGCTCCAGATACATGACAGGTTCCCTTTAAGGAGACCAGATGTGTATGGCGTCGAAAAACATGCAAATTAGCGATTAGAAAACAATCTAGCTAGATGCGGTGGTGAGCAAGTAACTTTTTTAAAATTTATTTTTCCTTGCGTCATTTATTCCATTTTTTTTAGACACATTGCACTTTACTGGATGATGAGCTATCATGATCTGGATCCAGGGCCGTATTTAGAGTTTCTGCTGCCCTAGGCACTTTTAGCGCTGCCTCCCCCTCTGGTGAGTATGACACTATCGGCAGTGACTTTGGGAAGAATCACTGATGTGAAAGTTGCCGTTTGCAGCAGATCAGGCAGTTTTTCTCCATCTGCCACGTAACGGATCACTTACGGCAACACTACGTTTGGTTTCATTCATTCCTTATGGGATTTGCGGTACTTGATGTGATCTGGGAAATGCGGTGCCATACCTCCCAACTTTTGAAGGGAAAAAGGTCTAAAGGCAAATTTTAGGCCACGCCTCTGACCACACCCATTTCACAACTAATCACACCCATATCCAAGTCCCAACCACACCCATTTAGCACTGCTGATCACACTGTTTCATATACATTAAAACAAAAAAAAAATATGGCCACGCAGTGCTTCATACTGTACAATGGCTATGCAGTGCTCCACATACTGTATAATGGCCCTACATGATGTTCCATACTGTATAATGGCCACACATGATGCTCAATACTGTATAATGGCCCTACATGATGCTCCATACTGTATAATGGCCACACAGTGCTCCATACTGTATAATGGCCACGTCTGTCCTGTGTCCTTGTGTGTACCACATTGAGAATGGAGAAAAGAAAGAAGACCAAAGAACTGTCTGAGGACTTGAGAAACCAAATTGTGAGGAAGCATGAGCAATCTCAAGGCTACAAGTCCATCTCCAAAGACCTGAATGTTCCTGTGTCTACCATGCGCAGTGTCATCAAGAAGTGTAAAGCCCATGGCACTGTGGCTAACCTCCCTAGATGTGGATGGAAAAGAAAAATTGACAAGAGATTTCAACGCAAGATTGTGCAGATGTTGGATAAAGAACCTTGACTAACATCCAAACAAGTTCTAGCTGCCCTGCAGTCCGAGGGTACAACAGTGTCAACCCGTACTATCCGTCGGCGTCTGAATGAAAAGGGACTGTATGGTAGGAGACCCAGGAAGACCCCACTTCTTACCCAGAGACATAAAAAAGCCAGGCTGGAGTTTGCCAAAACTTACCTGAAAAAGCCTAAAACATTTTGGAAGAATGTTCTCTGGTCAGATGAGACAAAAGTAGAGCTTTTTGGGCAAAGGCATCAACATAGAGTTTACAGGAGAAAAAAAAGAGGCATTCAAAGAGAAGAACACGGTCCCTACAGTCAAACATGGCGGAAGTTCCCTGATGTTTTGGGGGTGCTTTGCTGCCTCTGGCACTGGACTGCTTGACCGTGTGCATGGCATTATGAAGTCTGAAGACTACCAACAAATTTTGCAGCAGAATGTAGGGCCCAGTGTGAGAAAGCTGGGTCTCCCTCAAAGGTCATGGGTCTTCCAGCAGGACAATGACCCAAAACACACTTCAAAAAGCACTAGAAAATGGTTTGAGAGGAAGCACTGGAGACTTCTAAGGTGGCCAGCAATGAGTCCAGACCTGAATCCCATAGGACACTTGCGGAGAGATCTAAAAATGGCAGTTTGGAGAAGGCACCCTTCAAATATCAGGGACCTGGAGCAGTTTGCCAAAGAAGAATGGTCTAAAATTCCAGCAGAGCATTGGAAGCAACTCATTGATGGTTACCGGAAGCGGTTGGTCGCAGTTATTTTGGCTAAAGGTTGTGCAACCAAGTATTAGGCTGAGGGTGCCAATACTTTTGTCTGGCCCATTTTTGGAGTTTTGTGTGAAATGATCAATGTTTTGCTTTTTGCTTCATTCTCTTTTGTGTTTCTTCATTTAAGACAAATTAAATGAAGATAATAATACCAAAGAATTTGTGTTTGCAATCATTTTCAGGAAGAAACTGAGTATTATCTGACAGAATTGCAGGGGTGTCAATACTTTTGACCATGACTGTACTGAGCCCGAGTGACGGGCGAGACACCCCATGTACTGAGCCCGGGTGACACTGTAATATGTAAGTAACATCAGACTGTATTGTGGGGACCATTCACTTCTATGGGAGGGTGTTAAAGGGAACCTGTCACCCCCAAAATCGCGGGTGAGGTAAGCCCACCGGCATCAGGGGCTTATCTACAGCATTCTGGAATGCTGTAGATAAGCCCCCGATGTAACCTAAAAGATGAGAAAAAGACGTTATATTATACTCACCCAGGGGCGGTCCCGCTGTTGGTCCGGGTCCGGCGCCTCCCATCTTCATCAGATGACGTCCTCTTCTGGTCTTCACACCGCAGCTCCGGCGCAGGCGTACTTTGCCTGCCCTGTTGAGGGCAGAGCAAAGTACAGCATTGTGCAGGCGCCGGGCCTCTCTGACCTTTCCCGGCACCTGCGCAATGCAGTACTTTACTCTGCCCTCAACAGGGCAGGCAAAGTACGCCTGCGCCGGAGCTGCGGCGTGAAGACCAGAAGAGGACGTCATCTGATGAAGATGGGAGGCGCCAGACCCGGACCAACAGCGGGACCGCCCCTGGGTGAGTATAATATAACGTCTTTTTCTCATGTTTTAGGATACATCAGGGGCTTATCTACAGCATTCCAGAATGCTGTAGATAAGCCCCTGATGCCGATGTGCCTACCTCACCCGCGATTTTGGCGGTGACAGGTTCCCTTTAAGGAGGAGGAGGAGGTGAGCTGTGACATCTCCTATTGTGACTGTTGGATCTGGTTGCCGGGGTCTACCTTCCTGTGGTTGTTACAAGTATCCTCCGCTCACCTTTCGGGGTGTTGCGCTCCTCGTCCACTTGTCTCAGGAGATTCGGTTGAACGCTCGGTCCGGCGCTGACATCCTGCAATATAATGGAAATGGCGGCTGAAGCTGCAGCACAAGGAGACACCGGAGAACGGCGGGGACAGAGCGCTCTGTAGCCGTGGACACGTGCAGTATAGCACGCGGCTGCCGGTCATGTGACGCCTGCACTCACTTTCACCAGAGGAGCGGCGCTATAGGTCAGAATATCAGAGTAGAAGCCTCGCTGTCTGATCACCGGATATTTCCGCGGGAGGACGGCGCTGATCCGCGCGGGTGACACCGGCACAAGCGACTGCGGACGCGGGATCTCCCAGTGTGGACGGGACTCCGCGGAGGATGGGGGTCGTCTGCCGTTATCTGCTCCATCTGCGCCCAACAGAGAAGACAAACATGTCCGATAACTCTACAGGACCGTGACAGCTGCAGAACATCGCCCCCCCCTCCCTCCCTCCCTGCAGAGCTTCATCGCCCCCCCTCCCTCCCTGCAGAGCTTCATCGCCCCCCCTCCCTCCCTGCAGAGCTTCATCGCCCCCCCTCCCTCCCTGCAGAGCTTCATCGCCCCCCCTCCCTCCCTGCAGAGCTTCATCGCCCCCCCCTCCCTCCCTGCAGAGCTTCATCGCCCCCCCCTCCCTCCCTGCAGAGCTTCATCGCCCCCCCTCCCTCCCTGCAGAGCTTCATCGCCCCCCCTCCCTCCCTGCAGAGCTTCATCGCCCCCCCTCCCTCCCTGCAGAGCTTCATCGCCCCCCCTCCCTCCCTGCAGAGCTTCATCGCCCCCCCTCCCTCCCTGCAGAGCTTCATCGCCCCCCCCTCCCTCCCTGCAGAGCTTCATCGCCCCCCCCTCCCTCCCTGCAGAGCTTCATCGCCCCCCCCTCCCTCCCTGCAGAGCTTCATCGCCCCCCCCTCCCTCCCTGCAGAGCTTCATCGCCCCCCGTCCCTCCCTGCAGAGCTTCATCGCCCCCCCTCCCTCCCTCCCTGCAGGGCTTCATCGCCCCCCCTCCCTCCCTCCCTCCCTGCAGAGCTTCATCGCCCCCCCTCCCTTCCTCCCTCCCTGCAGAGCTTCATCGCCCCCCCTCCCTGCAGAACATCGCCCCCGTCCGTCCGTCCTCATACTCACCTGTCACTCAGCTCAGCTGCCTGTCCCACACACTGCGCGCGCCGCAGCCGCCGACATCCCTCTGGCGCTGTCCCGCCGCAGCGCCTTCTTCCTGACTGAGTGAGCGGTCATGTGATACTGCTCAATAAGGTCATGAATATGCGCATATTCATGACCTTAATGACCGGTACCATGTGACCGCTCACTCAGGACGCGCTACAGACGGTGAGAACAGGCATCGCTGGAGGCTGGAGCAGGAGGTGAGTATCGTCTCTCTTCATGGAGGGTGGGTGGGATGCGGAGGCGGGGAGGGGCGCGGGGAGGCAGGCGGGGGGGCGGGGTTTTGCGTCGTTCGCGTTTGTAACTTAAAAAAAAAAAAAAAAATCCTTGCCCAGGTGCCGCCCCCCCGCAATGTCGCCGCCATAGGCACGTGCCCTCGAGTGCCTAGTGGCAAATACGGCCCTGTCTGGATCCATAACTGACGTAAGGCTTGTTCACATACTGTGCTTTTTTCAGGGCTGTGGACTCTGTAAGCCAAACCTTCGACTCTGACTCCGACTCCTAATTTCCATGACACCGACTTCAACTCCATCAAAATGGGCTCCAACTCCACAACTCCGTCTCCACATCCCTGACAGGGCTATGGAGTCAGTAAGCCAACCTTGCGGCTCCGACTCCTCAATTTCCATGACTCCGACTCCACCAAAATGGGCTCTGATGCCACAACTCCGACTCCACATCCCTGACAGGGCTATGGAGTCAGTAAGCCAACCTTGCGGCTCCGACTCCTCAATTTCCATGACTCCGACTCCACCAAAATGGGCTCTGATGCCACAACTCCGACTCCACATCCCTGACAGGGCTGAGGAGTCAGTAAGCCAACCTTCCAGCTCTGACTCCTCAATTTCCATGACTCCGACTCCACCAAAATGGGCTCCGACTCTGACTCCACAGCCCTGGCTTTTTTAGCACTTTTTTTTTACTGCCGAAAAAAAGTAAAAGTTTTCCAGCGCCTGCAAAGCGAGTGAGATTTCTGAAACCTCATGCACACGCTGCTAATAATTTCTTTGCAGATTTGAAGCATCAAAGCAGCGTCTCATTTTACTCCAGTGCTCCCACCGTTAAGACTGACGTACAAAACACAAGTCCTCGTGAGTCGGGGCTCACTGTGTTCTTGTAGGACAGAACATTAATCTGCACACGATGGAACCTCGCAACGTCTGAATTTTCTGTGGTTTATTTGCATTTCACGGAGCTGAACCTTTCCACGCCCGTTCATGTCATCCGCCAAGTGTATGGGAACGTGCCCTGCAGTCGGCGCACAGTATTGTTCTAATTATCCGCTCGTTACTTCATCTGAAAAGCACCCAGAATATTTTAAGACCTGTTATGTCAGATGGAGCAGGTTAAGAGGCTGCTCATAATTATTTCAGCATTGTACGCAAAGCATAATCATAAAAAAGCACTGTATAGCGTTACGTGCTCACCATCGAATCAATACTTTGCATAAATGAATAGTACAAGCGAACATAAGGGACTTCGTAATACATCTTATACGAGAAATCAGCTTCTTTATCCACTTATGAGCCACTTCCCTCCACCTCCTTAACTCGTCTGTCACTCTAATATTCTCCTATAATCTGTCTTTAGAGAGGAGAAGTGTTTGACCTTGTGGAGAGTGACATATCGGCTCTGGCATGACAAGGTGAGGCTTATTCGCCATGCAGTGTTTCTCTGGGAAAAGTAATATACCAATTGCCTCTTCAGAAAGGAAGAGGACGTGAACTCAATAGTGCCATCAGTTACTCAGCAGAACTCTATGGTGCTATAGAGTTCAAGTCCTCTTCCTTTCTGAAGAGGCAATTTGCATATTTTAGAGGGGAGACAGATTTTCAAATCACTGAAGGATCGCTTTACAGCCTATATGTATCTGGAGGGAGGAGCTTATAAAGAAAGATGGTGGTTCTGCTGTTGTTTAGTCTGTTTAGACGAAGGAATCTACATACTGCGGCATAAGGCATATACATTTTAGAACAAAGCGTACAATGACACAACATGACAGCATTAATGGGTATGGCCTAGAATTCCCCAATTTCATTACTGACATTACTGCTTTTAGCCTATCACAGTCTCCTGTGGCTTTTCCAATTAGTCTCCTTGGACTCCATCCATAATTAATAATGACACTGAGGTCATTTTATAATTTTATACCTTTATTCTGGGGAGAGCCTCAGCTTTTTAAAAAAAAAGTGAGTTGATTGTCCAAAATGGCTGTTAGCTACAACATGGCTGTTCATAATTAGGACGGACCATTCACATACAGCTACACTGCTCAGTACTGCTGGATAGTATTCTCCATTCTGCTGCTGCTTCTTTATAGAGACAGGGGATCAGAAATCCCTCATTTCTAGGTGTACTGTCTATTTAGCGACAACTCACAAGTTTACAGAAGCCTATTGGTATCTGTAGAGAGGAGGGAGAAACAGATAAAGAGAAATATACAGACGTTGCTTCTGTTTAGTAAGTGTTTATCTCACCACAGTGCTGGATTCACAGCCACAATGCTCATGACTGCTGGATAATGTTCTCCATTCTGCTGCGGTTTCTCAATAGAGACAAGAGAGCAGAATTCCCTCATGTCTGTGTGTTCTGCACATTTAGAGACAATCTAGAAACTCGGAGAGAACTGTAAATCAGGGAGAGAGACGCAGACTTTCAACTCGCTGAAAGATCAAATTACAGCAGCCTTTTGAATTCGGTAGAGAGGGAACGAGCTGATAGAGAGTTGTACAGACAGTGCTGCTGTCTAGAAAGTGTTTATCTCACCCCAGTTCTGGATTCACAGGTATGCCGCCTAGTACTACTGTATAGTTTTCTCCATGCTGCTTCTGTCTATGTTGCAGAGAGACAGGAGAGCAGATATCCCTCATGTCTGTGTATACCACATATTTAGAGACTACCCACTAGCTCAGAGATAACTAAAACATTAGAGAGTGAGCCTGGAGAGGTGAAAAACTAGGAAAATGGTTTTGATTAAACATCTACTATCTGGTGTTTTCGTATAAGGACGGCTCATAACAATGCAGGGAGCGTGCTGTGTAAAAAAAAAAAAAAAAAAAAGGAGGTTTGTTCAACTACAACCATCCTAGAGTGTTCCTTCTTCCGGGGTCTGGGATCGGGATCTGTGCAAAAAGTCTCAGCAAGTGTTGGCTCATAGCCCATGGTGCTATGGGACATTGAGAAGCTACTCCCTGCCACAGTCAGCCCCATTTACGAGCAATTTGCAACAGTCTCTTAGTACAGGAATCGTCCTGCCGCTCCTTACTGCTATGTCACAATGTTCCAATGACTCCAGCCTTAAGGGTATGTGCACACGTTGCGGATTTTGATGCGGATCCGCAGCGGTTTCCCATGCGTTTACAGTATAATGTAAACCTATGGGAAACGAAATACGCAGTGCACATGCTGCGGAAAAAAACACACGGAAATGCAGCAGTTTACATTCCGCAGCATGTCAATTCTTTGTGCGGATTCCGCTGCGGGTTTACACCTGCTCCAATAGAAAACTGCAGATGTAAAGCCGCAGCGGAATCCGCAATAGAAACCGCAATAAATCCGCAGAAAAAAACGCAGCGGTTTTGCACTGCGGATTTATCAAATCCGCAGCCCTCACAGATACGTGTGCACATACCCTAAAAGTCCAGCCCTCAAGCCAAAAGTAGGAAGATAAAGACTTGGACTAGAACTTTGAGTAGGTTACAGACTCTTTGAAGAACCACTTAATCCCATCTGCAGCATTATACCAGTATCTTTATGCTATAAGGGGCTGGATAACGCTTGTACGTTCTACTTTGCTTTGTACATAACCTCATATATACAGTATTAGACCAAACATAACCTAAATACAATATGAACCTCTATATACAGTATGAACCCCCACATAGCCTCCTATATACAGTGTGAGCTCACAGATAACCTATATGCTGTACAGTATGAGCCCCCACATAGCCTCCTATATACAGTATGAGCCCACAGATAACCTTCTATGTGCTGCACAGTATGAGCCCCCACATAGCCTCCTATATACAGTATGAGCCCACAGATAACCTTCTATGTGCTGCACAGTATGAGCCCCCACATAGCCTCCTATATACAGTGTGAGCCCACACATAGCCTTCTATGTGCTGTACAGTATGAGCCCCACATAGCCTCCTATATACAGTGTGAGCCCCCACATAACCTTCTATGTGCTGTACAGTATGAGCCCCACATAGCCTCCTATATACAGTATGAGCCCACAGATAACCTTCTATGTGCTGTACAGTATGAGCCCCCACATAGCCTCCTATATACAGTATGAGCCCACAGATAACCTTCTATGTGCTGTACAGTATGAACCCCCACATAGCCTCCTATATACAGTGTGAGCTCACAGATAACCTATATGCTGTACAGTATGAGCCCCCACATAGCCTCCTATATACAGTATGAGCCCACAGATAACCTTCTATGTGCTGCACAGTATGAGCCCCCACATAGCCTCCTATATACAGTACTAGATTGTGGCCCGATTCTAACGCATCTGGTATTCTAGAATATGCATGTCCCCGTAGTATATGGACAATGATGATTACAGAATTCGCGGCAGATTGTGCCCGTCGCTGATTGGTCGAGGCAACCTTTATCACATCATCGTCGCCATGGCAACCATTATGACATCTACGTCGATACTGTGCCCGTCGCTGAATCAGAAACGTGGGATTTCTACTTCCTTTATGACATCATCGTCGCTGTGCCCATCGCTGATTGACCAATCAGAGGCGCGGGATTTCCAGGACAGACAGACAGACAGACAGACGGAAAAACCCTTAGGCAATTATATATATACTAGATTGTGGCCCGATTCTAACGCATCGGGTATTCTAGAATATGCATGTCCCCGTAGTATATGGACAATGATGATTCCAGAATTCGCGGCAGACTGTGCCCGTCGCTGATTGGTCGAGGCAACCTTTATGACATCATCGTCGCCATGGCAACCATTATGACATCTATGTCGATACTGTGCCCGTCGCTGAATCAGAAACGTGAGATGTCTACGTCCTTTATGACATCATCGTCGCTGTGCCCGTTGCTGATTGGTCGAGGCCTGGCGGCCTCGACCAATCAGACGCGGGATTTCTACGTCCTTTATGACATCATCGTCGCTGTGCCCGTTGCTGATTGGTCGAGGCCTGGCGGCCTCGACCAATCAGAGACGCGGGATTTCTACGTCGATGCTGTGCCGGTCTCTGATTGGTCGAGGCCTGGCGGCCTCGACCAATCAGAGAGCCGGGATTTCCAGGACAGACAGACAGACAGACAGAAAGACAGACAGACAGACGGAAAAACCCTTAGACAATTATATATATAGATGAGCCCACAGATAACCTTCTATGTGCTGCACAGTATGAGCCCCCACATAGCCTCCTATATACAGTGTGAGCCCACACATAGCCTTCTGTGCTGTACAGTATGAGCCCCACATAGCCTCCTATATACAGTGTGAGCCCCCACATAACCTTCTATGTGCTGTACAGTATGAGCCCCACATAGCCTCCTATATACAGTATGAGCCCACAGATAACCTTCTATGTGCTGCACAGTATGAGCCCCCACATAGCCTCCTATATACAGTATGAGCCCACAGATAACCTTCTATGTGCTGCACAGTATGAGCCCCCACATAGCCTCCTATATACAGTGAGCCCACACATAGCCTTCTATGTGCTGTACAGTATGAGCCCCACATAGCCTCCTATATACAGTGTGAGCCCACACATAACCTTCTATGTGCTGTACAGTATGAGCCCCACATAGCCTCCTATATACAGTGTGAACCCACACCTAACCTTCTATATGCTGTACAGTATGAGCCCCCACATAGCCTCCTATATACAGTGTGAGACCACACCTAACCTATATGCTGTACAGTATGAGCCAGACATAGCCTCCTATATACAGTGTGAGCCCCACATAGCCTCCTATATACAGTGTGAGCCCACAGATAACCTTCTATGTGCTGCACAGTATGAGCCCCCACATAGCCTCCTATATACAGTGTGAGCCCACACATAGCCTTCTATGTGCTGTACAGTATTAGCCCCCTCATAGCCTCCTATATACAGTATGAGCCCACAGATAACCTTCTATGTGCTGCACAGTATGAGCCCCCACATAGCCTCCTATATACAGTATGAGCCCCCACATAGCATCCTATATACAGTGTGAGCCCCCACATAGCCTCCTATATAGTGTGAGCCCCCATATAGCCTCCTATATACAGTGTGAGCCCCCACATAGCCTCCTATATACAGTATGAGCCTCCCCATAGCCTCCTATATACAGTATGAGCCCCCACATAGCCTCCTATATACAGTATGAGCCCCCACATAGCCTCCTTTATACAGTGTGAGCCCCCACATAGCCTCCTATATACAGTGTGAGCCCACACATAGCCTCCTTTATACAGTGTGAGCCCCCACATAGCCTCCTATATACAGTATGAGCCCACAGATAACCTTCTATGTGCTGCACAGTATGAGCCCCCATATAGCCTCCTATATTCAGTGTAATAACACATAACCTTCTATGTGCTGTACAGTATGAGCCCCCACATAGCCTCCTATATACAGTATGACCCCCCACATAGCCTCCTATATACAGTATGAGCCTCCCCATAGCCTCCTATATACAGTATGAGCCCCCACATAGCCTCCTATATACAGTATGAGCCCCCACATAGCCTCCTTTATACAGTGTGAGCCCCCACATAGCCTCCTTTATACAGTGTGAGCCCCCACATAGCCTCCTATATACAGTGTGAGCCCCCACATAGCCTCCTATATACAGTGTGAGCCCACACATAGCCTCTTATATGCAGTGTGAGTATTGATAAATTTGGTTCATCTTTTGAGCTTCTGTGCGCCATAGACAAAAATATACTCTAGTCATGGAATGGAATAAATAATAGTTTTTCTGTCTGATACTGCTAAGCCCCACCCACTTGGCAGAGCTTGTTTAAAATTACAAAAAAATTTGCGAATTGAGGAACTGCGCCTTTTGCATAAATTGTGCAACATTTTCAAACTCTTTGATGAATCCAAAGGTTTTAGTATTTAAGATGTTGTCCATTACTCATATCATTGATGACCTATCCTTAAGATAGGCGATCAATGTCTGATGGGTCATCCGACAACCCGGCACCCCCGCCGATCAGCTGCTCTTGGTGTCGGCCACAGCGGTCCCCAAAATGCTCAATTGCAGAGCCACTATCCATAGACGGAGCCGCTCACGGGGTCTGAATGCTTTTTCTAGACACTGTACATAATGGGAGATTGCTGGTGACATAAACCGTTGTTTTACAGTCTGACATGCTGTACGGTATTAGTCGTGCATCTTATAGAATCGCGTATATAGGTCAGGAGTGAGTGCAGCGTTTGGGGCGCGTCAATTAAGGAATCGCCATTTTGCTTGCCTTTGTTTATAGGAACGTTCGTATCGGCTTCCTTGTGTGATAGATCTCTGCTCGGGTGGTTACCCATCATGTATCCATAGTTTCATTCATTTTGCTGCTCCCATAAATATTTATGGCAGCAGTAAATATTCGGCAGAGTTTAGTAACACACCAACGCCAAGATAAAACAAACCTTCAGCTCTTACTAGAATCGAGAGCTCAAAATAAATCCCAGGAACTTTGCCAACTTTTTTTTTGTTGTACTGTGCAATACTTTTCTCGTCCACGCCTGGCTGTCGGACTTCTCCGTTATGTAAATAATGTTTGGAAGCTTGGAGACCTTACTGAGGAAATCTTTAAAAACTGTGGATATAAAGATTTTTTTGCATGTAGATTACTGCTTACCTTTAGTTAATACAATTACGCTATGTTTCTGTCTGCCAGGTTCATTCCTCCAAGTTTCAGATATTGTGGGATTGTCTCTCACTGCAATATAGGCTGGATTCGAGCTCTGTGTGCATCTAGCTTCTATCCTGCACTTATTTCCTCCTGATCTGTAGCCTATAATCTCCTTTAACTGTAGATATGTGTACAACCCCTTCCTCCTGCTATCTCTAACAGTGAGAAAAGGGAGAGGGAGCAGAAAGAACTGTAAGGATGGATTTGTATCTAGGGAAAGCCCTACCCTAGGTCCAGGACTGGTTGTAATGAAAACTATTTAGGCTACATTCACATTAGCATTCTAAAATAGGAACAGAGTAAAGAAATGTCAGTAAAGAAACACATTATGATGGATACAAATGACACCAGACGGACCACATTCACTATAATATCATCTGCTTTCTCCATGTATGAGCCACTTCTTTTCCTCCCTCTGATGCCTAAAGCCATTATTCACTCTGAAATATATTTAAAATGTCATGCTCAAAGCCAGGCATATTGCTAGGTTTACTGAGTGATCACATTACTGCTGCCTACTAATGTCTATGGAGAGGGAAGGAAGGAGGCGCAAAGCAGGAGGGACATAGAAATAGCGCAGTTTAATCTCCCTTTTTGCCCCAGGCTTGGATAGATGGTCAGCATTCCCACTTTTTTTTCAATCACTCCACCCCAGACCTTTCTATAATGACGACAAAACGACCTTTTAAACCGCGTGTTCGGGCACGGAACCTGTTTTTCTCATACTTCTTACTGATTGAACCCCTCGACCCACCTACCCCTCATTTTCAAACTCAATGGGAAGGTGACTTGGGCATATCCCTATCAAAGGATCAATGGAGGCGTATTATTACTATAACACATAAATCATCCTGTCATGATCCGTTCCAGGGTTTATTAGTGTCTGCCCTTTTTTGGACGGATCATGTCAAGGGTTAACTTTGCTCTGCCTCATTCTGGGTTCAGGTTTGCTATTTAGCTCCCATGAATCTTGCTGGCAGTGTCAGTTATAGTTCTGTCTTCGGCTTGTGAACCTGATTCTGGAAACCCTTGGTTTGTCCTGCTGTCAACCCTGACTTGTCGTGTATCTGTTATCCCCCTCTGTCTGCCCTTTCCCTGCGTTTGTCTGTTCTGCTTGATTCTCTGATTCTGACCTCCTGGCTTGGCTATTGACTCTGTCTTGATTTGTCCCTATTGTACCGTATTTTGCTTGACCTGGTTTACTGATCTCTTGCTACGTCCTGACTATCCTTTCTGTTTTAATCCTTTTTGTACTGACTTGTTATCTTGTGCCCTGACTCGGCTTTTCTGACCACTCTCTTGCCACTAGGTGGCATCTGTTCAGCTGCTCAGTGTGTGCAGTCCCGCGTCCCTATAAAACTCCCCCTGGTGAAGGTTGCGCTGTACTGCACTGCAGCTGCATGACATATCCATTTGCTCTCGTTTCCATACTGTCGCGGTGGTATAGGGTCCGAACTCGCCTACATTCCATCTTCCCAGATGCCAATCCCATGTGAGAGCGATGCGGGGAGGAACAAGGGGATACGCTACATATTTTGTTGGTCCTGTAAACATCTCACCATTTTTTTTAGGGAAAACATGCAGCCAGTGAAATGTAGGACCACTGATCTGGCCTCGGACTTGAATCCAGCTCTCCTTCTTTTCCATCGCTGTGACATCCCTCTGAAAATTTAGACGCATTCTTTTTTGATTTACCTAATTACGACAACTCGTTTTTGGATTCTCTTGATTTGGAAAGAGGACTCTAATGACTTTTTCCCTCTGATTTTCTAAAATGAATGAAGTAATTCTGATGGAGGAACTCTCCTCTACTGTCAGTAATCGATATGAGCATTTTTATAAGACTTTGTTTTACTGGCTGAAATTTAGAACCTTTGATGAATATCGGGCCCTGGTTGGGAAAAGCGGACGACCGATTACTCACCCACCACGCCCTCCCCTACATTCCTTTATTCATTTTGTCCCGACTACTCGGCTTACTCCTCACATCCCTCCCCCTTCTTCCTTTCATTTCTCTTTTTTTTTTTATCTTATTTTTTGTTATTAGGGAAAGGCTCATCCGGCACTACAATGTTTTTTTTAGCTCTACTGTTTTGGAAGGATTTCATGTTTTCAATGTTCAAGCAATATTTTGTGTTCTGTATGACCATTTTATTTTGTTATTGTTTCTACTGTTCTACTGCAGCACATGTGTGCCTTATGACTGTTATTATTCCTTAAAAATTTTTTGAGAAATAAAGATAATATTTTTTAAAAAAGAAAGAAATGGCACAATTGCCCACTAGTAAGGATTTATCTCACCACAGAGCTGGAATCACAGCTACACTGTTAAGTACTGCTGTAAAATGTCCTTCTTTCTATCACTGGTTCTGCAAATGTGCTACATAGAAATGGCAGAGCAGGAATCTCCTCTGTCTCCAAGTGGGAGACATCATAGCAGCTGTTCTCCCCCCACTAGCTCAAAGACGACTGTAAATTAGAAAGAAAGATGGAAGAGGGGAAAAAGGGTGAGAAATGCAGGACATACTTCATATAATGGTCAGAAATAGTATTTTTCCTCACTCGCACACGACTGCTTATTCGGAAGTCACCTGAAACAGCAGGCATGCTTTTAACTTTATGGCTACCAATACATAGTGTACACAGTATATGTTTATTTAGTTATTCCTTTTTATATCTTTACAGATTTGCAATGTTTCACAATGTTCGGATTCCCCATGAAAACCTTTTAAACCGTACCGGCGATATTTCCTCCAGTGGAAACTACACAAGTGTATACAAGGTACTATATATTCATACATATATATATGTTAGATTGTTATTGACCTTTATTTTTGGTACTTATTTATCTTTTAGCGAATACCGTATATACTCGAGTATAAGCCGACCCGAGTATAAGCCAAGACCCCTAATTTTGCCACAAAAAACTGGGAAAACTTAATGACTCGAGTATAAACCTAGGGTGGGAAATGCAGCAGCTACCGGTAAATGTCAAAAATACAAATAGATACCAATAAAAGTAAAATTAATTGAGACATCAGTAGGTTAAGCGTTTTTGAATATGCATATTGAATCAGGAGCCCCATATAATGCTCCATACAGTTTATGATGGGCTCCATAAGATGCTCCATATTAAAATATGCCCAAATATAATGCTGCACAAATGCGGCTTATGGCCCCATAAGATGATCCATAGACATTTGCCTCATATGCTGTTGCTGCGATTAAAAAAAAAAAATCACATACTCACCTCTCGTTGCTCAGGCCCCCGGCACTTGCTATAGTCACCTTTCCCCGTTCCACCGCCGGGCGCCGCTGTGTCTTCCCCGTCCTCTGCACTGACTCTGACAGAGGGTGCGCACTAACCACGTCATCGCGCCCTCTGACCTGAGCGTCGCAGGCAGATGATGCAGAAGACGGCGCCCGGCGGTGGAACGAGGAGAAGTGAATATCTCTGTGCTCCCCCTCCCCATTATACTCACCTTGTCCCGGCGCGGTCCCTGGCAGCTTCTCTGATGGTCTTCTCCGGGCGTGGCAGCTCTTCCAGCTTTGAGTGGTCACATGGTACCGCTCATTACAGTAATTAATATGCGGCTCCACCACTATGGAAGTGGAGTCTCGTCCATATTCATTACTGTAATGAGCGGTACCATGTGACCACTCAAAGCTGTAAGAGCTGCCACGCCCGGAGACCATCGGACATGCAGGGACCGCGCCAGGAGCAGGTGAGTATGTGACAGCCGCCGCACCCCCTCCCCCGCCGACCCCTCAGGGTCAATGACTCGTGTATAAGCCGAGAGGGGGACTTTCAGCCTAAAAAATGGGCTGAAAATCTCGGCTTATACTCGAGTTTATACCTAAAGAAAATGCTAATTATGCAAATTGTCTTTTCAAAGAGGAATATTACTAGAACTGTAGTGCCACCTACTGGAAGTAGCAATCCTACAAGTCAATGTCGACCCTTTAACGAGCCTTGTAACATGACTTAGGATAATAGCCAAACCAGAATCTCAATTTTCAGACACTGTGCACTGACAAGGGGCCGTACCCCGAAACACAGTGGAGATCTGGTTTGGCTCAGAGAGAGGTGTCTGACCGGGATCCAAGAAGTATCGTTTCTCCTTTTGAAGACTGACATGCTAAGCATACCGAGATGAGGAGACTTAAAGCCGCAATACTCCTCTGGGAAATATGCAAATTATGCAAATTGTCTCTTCAGAGAGGAAGAAAACTAGAACTCTAGTGCCACCTATTGGAAGTAGCAATCATAACAGTCAATGTCGACCCTTTTTCCTCTCTGAAGAGACAATTTGCATAATTAGCATATTTCCCAGAGGAGCATTGCAGCTTTAAGTCTCCTCATCTCAGCATGCTTAGCATGTCAATCTCCTCAAGGAGAAACGATACCCAAAGAAAATGTATTTATTATTTTTATTTTTTTAAATCTATCTTTGTCTTAACAGCTTTTACTTAAAAAAACTAACTCCAAAAAATAAACCACTGTCATTGTAGATTGCAAACTGATTCAAGTTTCACATTTTGATCTTGTGGGAGTGCTTCTCCCAGCAATATAGGCTGGATGGGAGGTCTGTGTTTATCCAGAGTGCTGCTGTCTTCATTAACACCTTCCCAGCTTCTGTTTTTCATGTGCTTTCCTACAGCATGTTTTCTCTGCCCTCCCTCAGACCATACATGCTTTCTCCACTACTTTATTTTTGGGGATTGTTTTATATCATTGTAGATCTTTACTGTGACTTATCCATTTTATTTTTGGGGGGGTGATTTTTTTTTTTTTTTTGTTCCTCCAGGACCCAAAGCAGCGTCTTGGTGCTTCTCTCGGCACTCTGTCCAGCGGGAGGGTTTCAATCATTGGCATGGTAGTCACAAACTTGAAGCTTGCCATCACTATTGCTGTCCGTTTCTCTGCTACACGCCGTCAGTTTGGACCTACTGAAAATGAAGAGATCCCAGTTCTTGAATATCAGCTGCAGGTACATGTAGTCTCTGTTTTGTAGGTATATGATATCCTGACCATCAGCATTTGTCTCCTCGTTCACTTCTTGAGTACTTCACGTTGTATAGAGACCTTATTCTGCTACATTTCAATTTTTGGTTTAAAGCCGAGCAATGAGTAACTAAGCAGAGCGTATAACTAAGCGCCAGAGCGGTTTATGTAGCATATCCTATTATATTTGGGTGGAGGTGTTCCTGACGGATCCTAAATATTTATTTAACTTGCCACGTGTCACATCACTCACAAACGTATTTTTCAAATGTACGAATCCTTAAATATCTCACGTTCGATTTTATGCCTTAGAATAATGAGGACGACCTTTAGGCAAGAGGGAAAACCGATACTGATGGTGGAAAAACACAGATCAGATTTATGCAGCAATTCAAATTGTCTAGTTCTACTGCTGAACGGTTGAGCGAAGACAACAATTTCCTGAAAGTTTGGATTACACCAGAAATAAGACTCGATTCCATGAGAATGTACAGCCGAAAATGAAGTCAGTCAGCCGTGATAAAGGCGTACATAAAAAAGTAATGCTGTGTATCGGTTGTGGAGTTGTAGGAGACCTCAGCTTCTTATGGCTCAATCAATATTTAAAAGTTGGACATGGGGGGAAAACTGATTTTCACTTGTGGCAGTGCACGTTTATTAAATGTATGCACACAGGACCCGATTCATCAATTGTGGATTTCATTTTAGTGACTTTTCTTTTCTTGTCTTGTGATATTCGTCACTGGTTTTGCACAAAATTTTTCAGAATAGCGCACATGGTTCATCAATTTTGCACAATTTGCCCTTTATTTTTTACTACAACCTTCTGAGGCACGTTTTACACTGAAATGTCGCAAAATTTTCAATGTACCATATATACTCGAGTATAAGCCGACCCGAGTATAAGCCGACCCGAGTATAAGCCGACCCCCCTAACTTTGCCACAAAAAACTGGGAAAACTTAATGACTCGAGTATAAGCCTAGGAAGGAAAATGCAGCAGCTACCGGTAAATGTCAAAAGTAAAAAAATATACCAATAAAAGTAAAATTAATTGAGACATCAGTAGGTTAAGTGTTTTTGAATATCCATATTGAATCAGGAGCCCCATATAATGCTCCATACAGTTCATGATGGGCCCCATAAGATGCTCCATATTAAAATATGCCCCATATAGTGCTGCACAAAGGGTAATAATGGCCCCATAAGATGCTCCATAGACACATTTGCCCCATATAATGCGGCACAAATGCTCATTATGACCCCATAAGATGCTCCATAGAGTAATATGCCCCATATGCTGTTGCTTTGATTAACAAAAAAAATCACATACTCACCTCTCGTCGCTCAGGCCCCCAGCACTTGCAATATTCACCTGCTCCTCGTTCCACCGCCGCGCTCCATCTTCAGCACTGACGTTCAGGCAGAGGGCACACACTAACCACGTCATCGCGCCCACTGACCTGAGCGTCACAGCAGAGGACGCAGAAGACTGAGCCCGGCGGTGGAACGAGGAGAGGTGAATATCGTGCAATGCTGCTTACCCTCCCCCGTTATACTCACCTGCTTCCGGCGCGGTCCCTGGCAGCTTCCCTGATGGTCTTCTCCGGGCGCTGATAGCTTCTTCCAGTGTTGAGCGGTCACCGGTACCGCTCATTACAGTAATATGTGGCTCCACCCCTATGGGAGTGGAGTCGCGTCCATATTCGTTACTGTATTGAATGGTACCATGTGATCGCTCAACGCTGGAAGAAGCTGCTGGCGGTGCCTGGAGACCATCGGAGATGCAGGGACCTCGCCAGGAGCAGGTGAGTATGATGTCACAGCTGCTGCTCCCCCGTCGACCCCCCGGGACAAAGACTCGAGTATAAGCCGAGAGGGGCACTTTCAGCCTAAAAAAATGGGCTGAAAATCTCAGCTTATACTCGAGTATATACGGTAATAAAAAATAAATCTCATGTCCTTTTTGGAAGTGCATTTGGACAGCAAGGTTGATTGCTGTTAAGGGAACTAGAGAAAAAAAAAATCTATAAATCTTCAGCAGAGCGAGTGTGAGCGAGCTGAGTGTGAGCTGAGCGTAAGTGTAGACGGCGGTAAGTGTGACTTGTGATTCAGTGACTTTGGAGTCAGGGAGTTTCCAAGGGAGGAATTACTGAATTGCTGTCTGTTTTTTTTTTTTTTTGTTTGTTTGTTTTTGTTTTTTTAATTAATACTTTGTATTTATTTATTTTATTTTTTTATTATTTAACTTTTCTGTCTGGTGCAATCCCCATTAGGAAATGTGCTCCACGATTGTTAATGCCATCCAGTGCACATCTTGCCACATGTATGCAATCCTTGAGCAGCCGATCGAGGGTGCATACTACTGTGCGAGATGTGAGCACGTTGTGAATTTGGAACCCCAGATTCTGACTCTAAATGTGCAGCTGGCAACACTGAGATCCATAGACAACATGGAGAGGAGTCTTCTGCTCACGGAGCAGACGCTCAATGGGACAGATGAGGGGGGGGATGGTGGGATGGAGCTGCAGGATGGTGAAGTAGCAAGCTGGGTGACAGTTAGGAAGCGGGGTAGAGGGAAGAGTGCCAGGGAGGCTAGTCCTGACCTGGCACACCCCAATAAGTTTGCTAAGTTGGCAGATGAGGGGGGTGCCAGTACAGGGGTAGCACTGCTGCAGCCAGGCATGTCCTCTGAAAGCCGGAGGAGTGACTGCTCCAGTAAGGAGGGAAATAGGAGAGCAGGGCAGGCCAGACAGGTGCTGGTAGTGGGCGACTCAATTATTAGGGGAACAGATAGGGCAATCTGTCACAAAGACAGGGATCGTCGAACGGTGTGCTGCCTTCCTGGCGCTTGAGTCCGACACATCGCTGATCGGGTGGACAGATTATTGGGAGGGGCTGGTTAGGACCCAGCGGTCACGGTGCACATAGGCACAAATGACAGTTAGAGGTAGGTGGAAGGTCCTTAAAGATGATTTCAGGGAATTAGGCTGCAAGCTGAAAGCAAGGACCTCCAACGTGGTATTTTCCGAAATACTGTCTGTACCACGTGCCACGCCAGAGAGGCAACGGGAGATTAGGGAGGTTAATAAGTGGCTCAAGAATTGGTGTAGGAAAGAGGGGTTTGGGTTCCTGCAGAACTGGGCCGACTTCTCAGTTGGCTACAGGCTCTACGCTAGGGACGGGCTGCACCTCAATGGGGAGGGTGCAGCTGTGCTGGGGGAGAAAATGGCTAGAAGGTTGGAGGATTGTTTAAACTAGGGATTGGGGGGGAGGGTATTCATTTTATAGGAGGGGAAGATAGTGCAGATAGAGGCCTGGGCACAAATAAGGAAGTTGGGGGTGGCGGTGGCATGGGGGGTGGGGTTAGAATAGTTAATAATTTAAGAAAGAATAGAGGTGCAGAGAGGAACATCAAGTGCATGTATACTAATGCCAGAAGCCTCGCCAACAAAATGGACGAATTAGAACTAATGTTGTTGGAGCATAATTATGACATGGTGGGGATATCCGAAACATGGCTGGATGAGAGCCATGACTGGGCTGTTAACTTGTAGGGTTATAGTCTGTTCAGAAATGACCGTACAGATAAGCGAGGGGGAGGGGTGTGTCTATATGTAAAATCATCCTTAACCCCTCTGTGACCTTAGACGTACTATCCCGTCGAGGTGCCCTGGGCTCATCTGACCCTGGACGGGATAGTACGTCATAGCCGATCGGCCGCGCTCACGGGGGGAGCGCGGCCGATCGCAGCCGGGTGTCAGCTGCTTATCGCAGCAGACATCCGGCACTATGTGCCAGGAGCGGTCACGGACCGCCCCCGGCACATTAACCCCTGGCACACCGCGATCAAAGATGATCGCGATGTGCCGGCGGTGCAGGGAAGCACCGCGCAGGGAGGGGGCTCCCTGCGGGCTTCCCTGAGACCCCCGGAGCAACGCGATGTGATCGCGTTGCTGCGAGGGTCTCACCTCCCTCCCTGCTCCCTCCAGCCCCGGATCCAAGATGGCCGCGGATCCGGGTCCTGCAGGGAGGGAGGTGGCTTCACAGAGCCTGCTTAGAGCAGGCACTGTGAAGGCTGCAGCGCTGCATGTCAGATCAGTGATCTGACAGAGTGCTGTGCAAACTGTCAGATCACTGATCTGTGATGTCCCCCCCTGGGACAAAGTAAAAAAGTAAAAAAAAATTTTTCCAAATGTGTAAAAAAAAATAAAAAAAAAATAGTCCAAAATAATGAAAAAAAAAAAAAAATATTATTCCCATAAATACATTTCTTCATCTAAATAAAAAAAACCCAATAAAAGTACACATATTTAGTATCGCCGCGTCCGTAACGGCCCGACCTATAAAACTGTCCCACTAGTTAACCCCTTCAGTAAACACCGTAAGAAAAAAAAAAAAAGAGGCAAAAAACAACGCTTTATTATCATACCGCCGAACAAAAAGTGGAATAACACGCGATCAAAAGGACAGATATAAATAACCATGGTACCGCTGAAAGCGTCATATTGTCCCGCAAAAAAAGAGCCGCCATACAGCATCATCAGCAAAAAAATAAAAAAGTTATAGTCCTGAGAATAAAGCGATGCAAAAATAATTATTTTTTCTGTAAAATAGTTTTTATCGTATAAAAGCGCCAAACCATAAAAAAATGATATAAATGAGATATCGCTGTAATCGTACTGACCCGAAGAATAAAACTGATTTATCAATTTTACCAAACGCGGAACGGTATAAACGCCTCCCCCAATAGAAATTCATGAATAGCTGGCTTTTGGTCATTCTTCCTCACAAAAATCGGAATAAAAAGCGATCAAAAAATGTCACGTGCCCAAAAATGTTTCCAATAAAAACGTCAACTCGTCCCGCAAAAAACAAGACCTCACATGACTCTGTGGACCAAAATATGGAAAAATTATAGCTCTCAAAATGTGGTATTGCAAAAAATATTTTTTGCAATAAAAAGGGTCTTTCAGTGTGTGACGGCTGCCAATCATAAAAAATCCGCTAAAAAACTCGCTATAAAAGTAAATCAAACCCCCCTTCATCACCCCCTTAGTTAGGGAAAAATAAAAAAAAATGTATTTTTTTCCATTTTCCCATTAGGGCTAGGGTTAGGGCTAGGGTTAGGGCTAGGGCTAGGGTTAGGGCTAGGGTTAGGGCTAGGGCTAGGGTTAGGGCTAGGGTTAGGGCTAGGGTTAGGGCTAGGGTTAGGGCTAGGGTTAGGGCTAGGGTTAGGGCTAGGGTTAGGGCTAGGGTTAGGGTTAGGGTTGGGGCTACAGTTAGGGTTGGGGCTAAAGTTAGGGTTAGGGTTTAGATTACATTTACAGTTGGGAATAGGGTTGGGATTAGGGTTAGGGGTGTGTCAGGGTTAGAGGTGTGGTTAGGGTTACCGTTGGAATTAGGGTTAGGGGTGTGTTTAGATTAGGGTTTCAGTTATAATTGGGGGGTTTCCACTGTTTCGGCACATCAGGGGCTCTCCAAACACGACATGGCGTCCGATCTCAATTCCAGCCAATTCTGCGTTGAAAAAGTAAAACAGTGCTCCTTCCCTTCTGAGCTCTCCTGTGTGCCCAAACAGGGGTTTACCCCAACATATGGGGTATCAGCGTACTCAGGACAAATTGGACAACAACTTTTGTGGACCAATTTCTCCTGTTACCCTTGGGAAAATACAAAACTGGGGGCTAAAAAATAATTTTTGTGGGAAAACAAAAAGATTTTTTATTTTCACGGCTCTGCGTTATAAACTGTAGTGAAACACTTGGGGGTTCAAAGTTCTCACAACACATCTAGATAAGTTCATTGAGGGGTCTAGTTTCCAAAATGGTGTCACTTGTGGGGGGTTTCTACTGTTTAGGTACATTAGGGGCTCTGCAAACGCAATGTGACGCCTGCAGACCATTCCATCTAAGTCTGCATTCCAAATGGCGCTCCTTCCCTTCCAAGCCCTCCCATGCGCCCAAACGGTGGTTCCCCCCCACATATGGGGTATCAGCGTACTCAGGACAAATTGGACAACAACTTTTGGGGTCCAATTTCTCCTGTTACCCTAGGGAAAATACAAAACTGGGGGCTAAAAAATAATTTTTGTGGGAAAAAAATTTTGTTTTATTTTTATGGCTCTGCATTATAAACTTCTGTGAAGCCCTTGGTGGGTCAAAGTGCTCACCACACATCCAGATAAGTTCCTTAGGGGGTCTACTTTCCAAAATGGTGTCACTTGTGGGGGGTTTCAATGTTTAGGCACATCAGTGGCTCTCCAAACGCAACATGGCGTCCCATCTCAATTCCTGTCAATTTTGCATTGAAAAGTCAAACGGCGCTCCTTCCCTTCCGAGCTCTCCCATGCGCCCAAACAGTGGTTTACTGCCACATATGGGGTATCAGCGTACTCAGGACAAATTGGACAACAACTTTTGAGGTCCAATTTCTTCTCTTACCCTTGGAAAAATAAAAAATTGGGGGCAAAAATATAATTTTTGTGAAAAAATATGATTTTTTATTTTTACGGTTCTGCATTATAAACTTCTGTGAAGCACTTGGTGGGTCAAAGTGCTCACCACACATCCAGATAAGTTCCTTAGGGGGTCTACTTTCCAAAATGGTGTCACTTGTGGGGGGTTTCAATGTTTAGGCACATCAGTGGCTCTCCAAACGCAACATGGCGTCCCATCTCAATTCCTGTCAATTTTGCATTGAAAAGTCAAATAGCGCTCCTTCCCTTCCGAGCTCTCCCATGCGCCCAAACAGTGGTTTACTGCCACATATGGGGTATCAGCGTACTCAGGACAAATTGGACAACAACTTTTTGGGTCCAATTTCTCCTGATACCCTTGGTAAAATAAAACAAATTGGAGCTGAAGTAAATTTTTTGTGTAAAAAAGTTAAATGTTCATTTTTATTTAAACATTCCAAAAATTCCTATTAAACACCTGAAGGGTTAATAAACTTCTTGAATGTGGTTTTGAGCACCTTGAGGGGTGCAGTTTTTAGAATGGTGTCACACTTGGGCATTTTCTATCATATAGACCCCTCAAAATGACTTCAAATGAGACGTGGTCCCTAAAAAAAAATGGTGTTGTAAAAATGAGAAATTGCTGGTCAACTTTTAACCCTTATAACTCCCTAACAAAAAAAAAAATTGGTTCCAAAATTATGCTGATGTAAAGGAGACATGTGGGAAATGTTACTTATTAAGTATTTTGTGTGACATATCTCTGTGATTTAATTGCATAAAAATTCAAAGTTTGAAAATTGCGAAATTTTAAAAATTTTCGCCAAATTTCCGTTTTTTTCACAAATAAACGCAGGTACTATCAAAGAAATTTTACCACTATCATGAAGTACAATATGTCACGAGAAAACAATGTCAGAATCACCAGGATCCGTTGAAGCGTTTCGTAGTTATAACCTCATAAAGGGACAGTGGTCAGAATTGTAAAAATTGGCCTGGTCATTGACGTGCAAACCACCCTTGGGGGTAAAGGGGTTAAAACCCATCCTGCGTGATAATATAGGTGAATTTAATGAAAATGTAGAATCCCTGTGGGTGGAGATAAGGGGAGGGGGGAAAAATAATAAATTACTGATAGGGGTTTGTTATAAATCTCCAAAAATAATGGATGCAATGGAGAATATCCTCGTAAAGCAAATAGATGAAGCTGCGACTCAAGGAGAAGTCATTATTATGGGGGACTTCAACTACCCTGAAATAGATTGGGGAACAGAAACCTGCAGTTCCAGCAAAGGTAATCGGTTTTTGACAACTATGAGAGACAATTACCTTTCAAAACTGGTTCAGGACCCAACAAGAAGGGGGGCACTGCTAGACCTAATATTAACCAACAGGCCAGACCGCATAGCAAATATAAGGGTTGGGGGTCACTTGGGAAATAGCGATCACAAAATAATAAGTTTTCATGTATCCTTTAAAAAGATGTGTAATAGAGGGGTTACAAGGACACTAAACTTCAGGAGGGCAAATTTCCAACGGATGAGAGAGAATCTTGGTGCAATTAACTCGGACGATATCCTGAGACATAAAAATACACAAAGAAAATGGGAGACATTTATTAGCATCCTGGATAGGACCTGTGCACAGTATATACCCTATGGGAATAAACATACCAGAAATAGGAGGAAACCAATATGGCTAAATAGAGCTGTAAGGGGCGCAATAAGGGACAAAAAGAAAGCATTTAGAGAATTAAAGGAAGTAGGTAGTGATGAGGCATTAAATAAATACAGAAAATTAAATAAATTCTGTAAAAAGCAAATCAAGGCAGCAAAGATTGAGACAGAGAGACTCATTGCCAGAGAGAGTAAAAATAATCCTAAAATATTCTTTAACTACATAAATAGTAAGAAACTAAAAAATGATAGTGTTGGCCCCCTTAAAAATAGTCTGGGTGAAATGGTGGATGAGGATGAGGAAAAAGCCAATATGCTAAATGACTTTTTTTCATCAGTATTTACACAAGAAAATCCCATTGCAGACAAAATGACTAGTGATAAAAATTTCCCATTAAATGTCACCTGCTTACCCCAGCAGGAAGTGCGGCGGCGTCTAAAAATCACTAAAATTGACAAATCTCTGGGCCTGGATGGGATCCACCCCCGAGTACTGCAGGAATTAAGTACAGTCATTGATAGACCATTATTTTTAATCTTTAAAGACTCCATAATAACAGGGTCTGTACCACAGGACTGGCGTATAGCAAATGTGGTGCCAATATTCAAAAAGGGGACAAAAACTGAACTCGGAAATTATAGGCCAGTAAGCTTAACCTCTACTGTGGGTAAAATCCTGGAGGGCATTCTAAGGGATGCTATACTGGAGTATCTGAAGAGGAATAACCTCATGACCCAGTATCAGCACGGGTTTACTAGGGACCGTTCATGTCAGACTAATTTGATCAGTTTCTATGAAGAGGTAAGTTCCGGATTGGACCAAGGGAACCCAGTGGATGTAGTGTATATGGACTTTTCAAAAGCTTTTGATACGGTGCCACACAAAAGGTTGACACATAAAATGAGAATAATGGGGATAGGGGAAAATATGTGTAAGTGGGATAAGAGCTGGCTCAGGGATAGGAAACAAAGGGTGGTTATTAATGGAGCACACTCGGACTGGGTCGCGGTTAGCAGTGGGGTACCACAGGGGTCAGTATTGGGCCCTCTTCTTTTTAACATATTTATTAATGACCTTGTAGGGGGCATTCAGAGCAGAATTTCAATATTTGCAGATGACACTAAACTCTGCAGGGTAATCAATACAGAGGAGGACAATTTTATATTACAGGATGATTTATGTAAACTAGAAGCTTGGGCTGATAAATGGCAAATGAGCTTTAATGGGGATAAATGTAAGGTCATGCACTTGGGTAGAAGTAATACGATGTATAACTATGTGCTTAATTCTAAAACTCTGGGCAAAACCGTCAATGAAAAAGACCTGGGTGTATGGGTGGATGACAAACTCATATTCAGTGGCCAGTGTCAGGCAGCTGCTACAAAGGCAAATAAAATAATGGGATGCATTAAAAGAGGCATAGATGCTCATGAGGAGAATATAATTTTACCTCTATACAAGTCACTAGTTCGACCACACTTAGAATACTGTGCACAGTTCTGGTCTCCGGTGTATAAGAAAGACATAGCTGAACTAGAGCGGGTGCAGAGAAGAGCGACCAAGGTTATTAGAGGACTGGGGGATCTGCAATACCAAGATAGGTTATTACACAGGGGGCTATTTAGTTTGGAAAAACGAAGACTAAGGGGTGATCTTATGTTAATGTATAAATATATGAGGGGACAGTACAAAGACCTTTCTGATGATCTTTTTAATCATAGACCTGAAACTGGGACAAGGGGGCATCCTCTACGTCTGGAGGAAAGAAGGTTTAAGCATAATAAGACGCGGATTCTTTACTGTAAGAGCAGTGAGACTATGGAACTCTCTGCGGTATGATGTTGTAATGAGTGATTCATTACTTAAATTTAAGAGGGGACAGGATACCTTTCTGGAAAAGTATAATGTTACAGGGTATATACACTAGATTCCTTGATAGGGCGTTGATCCAGGGAACTAGTCTGATTGCCGTATGTGGAGTCGGGAAGGAATTTTTTTCCCCAATGTGGAGCTTTTTGCCACATGGGTTTTTTTTGCCTTCCTCTGGATCAACATGTTAGGGCATGTTAGGTTAGGCTATGGGTTGAACTAGATGGACTTAAAGTCTTCCTTCAACCTTAATAACTATGTAACTATGTCTACGTAAATCATTCCAGAGGAAAGCTGGACTACATTTGTTTAAAATCTAGTGATGATATTATTATTATTAAAGTCACAATTGATGAATCAGCAGAAAACCCCAATTCCCGCCCACCATGACTAATATCTAAAAAAAAAAAAAAAAATAAAATACCATAAACAAAACCAAAAAAAGTGCAAATGCAATAATGAATCAGGCCTCAAGTTTCAGTCTTCATTCCTTATTGCTTCATTTATTTTCTGAACCCTTAATATGCAATTTTCAGACTAAACCAAGTTTCCTAATTTTCACTTACAGAAGTGTCACTCTCAGTATTACAGGCTGGATGTGATCTCTGTGTTTATCCAGGGTGCTGCTGACTTCATTAGCTCACATATCAGTCCAACGTCTATTGTGCATATAACTTCCAAATCACGTGCTTTTCTTCCCTTCCTACAGCCCGTTTTCTCCGCCCTTCCTGAGACTTTATAAGCTTTCTACCCTTTCCACACTGTGGAGATCGGTATACAGTCCGCTTCCCTGCTGCTATCTCTAACACTGAGGAAAGGAGAGAACAGAAGGAGCTTTCAGAACCAGGAAATAGAACTTAGATGGATTTTTAACATTTTTGCAGATCTTTCAGCTAGATAATGAACTTATAGAAACTTTGCATGAATATGATAGAATTTTTTTTTTTTAATGAAGACAATTCAGAAAATTGTATCTTAACATTTAAGAAACAAATGAACAATAAAAAAAACAACTCTCTGCGAAATTGTTCATAGCCTTTATTGTTGAGGGTCACACGCTGTATATAGTCACTATATCTGCCATGTCTGTTTTTGTATAGCTAAACTAGGTAGTGACATGGCCCAGTGTGAGGAGATCAGAGGATGTGAGCTATAGGTGATGTAACAAGTAATCCACTCCACCGATAAGTTAACTACGTTCTGGATTTGTGTGTGTTTTTTATTGTTTCTTTAACCATTTTTTGTGTTTTTTTTCCCCCTTTTCAGCAATGGAGGCTGATTCCTTATCTAGCCGCAGCTTATGTTTTAGACTACTTCTCCAAGAGTTTCTTTTTAAACTTGGTTGAACTTCAGATTGGGATTCTTATGAAGGATCGGAGCCCGAGACAGGTGCGTACTGCTATTGTAAAAGGTCATTAAATGTGATGGCATGTTCCTACATTCTACCGGAGAAGTGACCTTCCCCGAAATCCTTCCTACCGCCTTGCGCCCTCATGTATTCCTCCTCCTTTTCTTCCAAGAGTCAACTTTCTTATTTCTCCATTGTTTTAGCCATACAAGAGCTTTGTTTTTGCGGGAACCTACTGTAGTTTTGAATGATACCATTCATTTTACCATACAATGGTAAAAAAAAATAAGGTTACTTTTATGATTTGTTTTTTTAGTGGTGAAAAAATGAAAAAAACTGGTTTGTCGCAATATTTTGAGAGTCGTACCTTCTTTTTTTTTTTTTGTTTCCCTTGATGGAGCTGTGTAAGGGCTTGTTTTTTGCGTGTCGAACTGATGTTTTCATTAGCACTATTTTGGCAGATTGCTGACCTATTTGTCAGTGTCTTTCTCATCTCATCGAGAAAGCACATGAACGCTCATGTGTATGGTGGAGTTGGGAGAGGTAACGTGCTGCTTAACAAAAGTTTCTCATGTGCATGAGCGGCTATAGACTTTTACTGACTCCTTGAGCTTTTGCACTGAGTCAACAATTACCACATCATGTCGCAGAGAGTTCCATAATCTCTTTGCTGTTGCAGTTAAGAATCCATAGTCTAACTGCTTGCACAGTACAGAATTCATTCTCGCTGCTAGTATAGGAAAGAATCCATAGTCTTAATACTTTTACAGTAAAGAATCCATAGTCTCACTGCTCTCACAGTATAGAATCCATAGTTTCACTGCTCACACAGTAGAGAATCTGTAGTCTTGCTATATCCACAGTGAAAAATCCATTAAATCACTGCTCACAAAGTAAAGAATCCATAGACTCACTGCTCGCACAGTAAAGAATCCATAGACTCACTGCTCGCACAATAAAGAATCCATAGACTCACTGCTCGCACAGTAAAGAATCCATAGACTCACTGCTCGCACAGTAAAGAATTTATAGACTCACTGCTCACACAATAAAGAATCCATAGACTCACTGCTCGCACAGTAAAGAATCCATAGTCTCACTGCTCGCACAGTAAAGAATCCATAGACTCACTGCTCGCAGAGTAAAGAATCCATGGACTCACTGCTCGCACAGTAAAGAATCCATAGTCTCACTGCTCGCACAGTAAAGAATCCATGGACTCGCTGCTCGCACAGTAAAGAATCCATGGACTCACTGCTCGCACAGTAAAGAATCCATAGACTCACTGCTCGCACAGTAAAGAATCCATAGTCTCACTGCTCGCACAGTAAAGAATCCATAGACTCACTGCTCGCACAGTAAAGAATCCATGGACTCACTGCTTGCACAGTAAAGAATCCATAGACTCACTGCTCGCACAGTAAAGAAGAGGAATATCTCAGCATCTGGAGGAACGACATAAACAAATCCCAGAAACTGACAATATACCGGAATCTACAGAGGGAGTACAAACTGGCCCCATATCTAGAGAAACTAGAAAACTCCAAAGATCGACAGATCCTGATCCGGTACAGACTGAGCGCCCACAGCCTACTCATCGAATCCGGGCGGCACCGACAGAACTACAAGCCCCGAGAGAGCAGACTCTGCCAGCAGTGCCCCCAGGAGGCCGTGGAGGATGAAGCCCACTTCCTGCTGAGGTGCCCCAAATACTCCGCAGTGAGGGACACTCACTTCAAGAGACTGTCTGATCTCCTCCCAGACTTCACCTCCAAGGAGGAGGAAGAGAAACTACCGATAATACTGGGGGAAGAGGAAAGTGCAGTGGCCGTAGCAGCGGAATATGTCAGTGCCTGCCACAGACTAAGAGGAGCCTGATATGCCATGGACTCCTGTATCCCAACACTGGAGAAATCCCTATCCCCCGACTAAAGAGCCTGATATGTCATGGACTCCTATACCCCTGGAAACATCCCCTATCCTCTAAAAGGAATTTGATATTCCCTGGACCTCTATATGCCCCCCTCCCCCACCCTCGTATTTTTACCATATGCTTTGGCAATGCTAACATGTACTTAGTCCTGCCAATAAAGCTCATTTGAATTTGAATTTGAATCCATAGTCTCACTGCTCGCACAATAAAGAATCCATAGTCTCACTGCTCGCACAATAAAGAATCCATAGTCTCACTGCTCGCACAGTAAAGAATCCATAGTCTCACTGCTCGCACAGTAAAGAATCCATAGTCTCACTGCTCGCACAGTAAAGAATCCATAGTCTCACTGCTCGCACAGTAAAGAATCCATAGTCTCACTGCTCACACAGTAAAGAATCACCGTCTGTGATGAGATTTCCACCTTCGTTCCTGTAGACATAGAGGATGCCCCCTTGTCATTGTTGCAGGTGTGTAGATTATTGTACAGATCTTTGTACTGTTCCATCATATATTTGTACAGCATAATAAAATCATTTTTAAATCCTGCGTTTTCCAGACCAAATAACCTCAGCTTTGATAACCCTGTCTTGCTATTGCAGTCCACCCATTCCGTTAAAGCAATTTCATAATGTGTGAATACTCCTTTAATTAGTTTGCTTTAATTAGACAGCATAAAAATAAGCAGATTTGCATTTGACTTTCTCATTCTAGCTTCTGGCTTCCATGGAGCTCGGCCCCTAGTGCCTGCCCAGAGCTTGGCTGAGAGGACAGGGGTTAACTCCTAGCATTCCAGTCACCTCTCTCCATTGATTTCTATACTGCAGTTAGCTGTTCACCTCACTCCCTCTCAGCTCCTGACGTGCTGCTGTTATACAGTTAGGTCCATATATATTTGGACAGAGACAACATTTTTCTAATTTTGGTTATAGACATTACCACAATGAATTTTAAACAAAACAATTCAGATGCAGTTGAAGTTCAGCCTTTCAGCTTTCATTTGAGGGTATCCACATTAAAATTGGATGAAGGGTTTGGGAGTTTCCGCTCCTTAACATGTGCCACCCTGTTTTTAAAGGGACCAAAAGTAATTGGACAATTGACTCCAAGGCTATTTCATAGACAGGTGTGGGCAATCCCTTCGTTATGTCATTCTCAATTAAGCAGATAAAAGGCCTGGAGTGGATTTGAGGTGTGGTGTTTGCATTTGGAAGGTTTTGCTGTGAAGTAAACATGTGGTCAAAGGAGCTCTCCATGCAGGTGAAACAAGCCATCCTTAAGCTGCGAAAACAGAAAAAATCCATCCAAGAAATTGCTACAATATTAGGAATGGCAAAATCTACAGTTTGGTACATCCTGAGAAAGAAAGAAAACACTGGTGAACTCATCAATGCAAAAAGACCTGGGCGCCCACGGAAGACAACAGTGGTGGATGATCGCAGAATAATCTCCATGGTGAAGAGAAACCCGTTCACAACAGCCGACCAAGTGACCAACACTCTCCAGGAGGTCGGCGTATCAATATCCAAATCTACCATAAAGAGAAGACTGCATGAAAGTAAATACAGAGGGTTCACTGCACGGTGCAGCCACTCATAAACATCAAGAATAAAAAGGCTAGACTGGATTTTACTGAAAAAACATCTAAAAAAGCCGCACAGTTCTGGAAGAACATTCTTTGGACAGATGAAACCAAGAACAACCTCTACCAGAATGATGGAAAGAGAAAAGTATGGTGAAGGCGTGGTACAACTCATGATCCAAAGCATAGCACATCATCTGTAAAACACGGCGGAGGCAGTGTGATGGCGCGGGCATGCATGGCTGCCGGTGGCACTGGGTCACTAGTGATTATTGATGATGTGACACAGGGCAGAAGCAGCCGAATGAATTCTGAGGTATTCAGAGCCGCCATACTGTGTGCTCAGATCCAGCCAAATGCAGCCAAACTGATTGCTCGTCGTTTCATACTACAGATGGACAATGACCCAAAACATAAAGCCAAAGCAACCCAGGAGTTTATTAAAGCAAAGAAGTGGAATATTCCTGAATGGCCAAGTCAGTCACCTGATCTCAACCCAATTGAGCAGCATTTCACTTGTTAAAGAATAAACTTCAGACAGAAAGGCCCACAAACAAACAGCATCTGAAAACCACCACAGTGAAGGCCTGGCAGAGCATCAAAAAGGAGGAAACACAGCGTCTGGTGATGTCCATGAGTTCAAGACTTCAGGCAGTCATTGCCAACAAAGGGTTTTCAACCAAGTACTAAAAATGAACATTTTTAAAAAAATTATTTAATCTGTCCAATTACTTTTGGTCCCTTTAAAAACAGGGTGACACATGTTAAGGAGCTGAAACTCCTAAACCCTTCATCCAATTTTAATGTGGATACCCTCAAATGAAAGCTGAAAGTCTGAACGTCAACTGCATCTGAATTGTTTTGTTTAAAATTTATTGTGGTAATGTCTATAACCAAAATTAGAAAAATGTCTCTGTCCAAATATATATGGACCTAACTGTAGATCTTGTAAAATCAACAGCTTACGGCTTTTAGACCTCAGGTCTCGTGATCACAGTTCTTGACTCTCCTGTCCAGAGCTGTGCGCTTGTACCAGATGTCTTGTTATCGCCATGATAACCGTGTAGACTCCAAACAAACCACTGATAGCGGAATGTGTTACAGCAGGACATGTGCTGAGCTTTATCGTTCTTCACCAGAGCTGTCTCTCAAGAAGGAGGAGACCAGGAGTCGGGAAACTGCAGAGCTCTGAGCTGCCACAGTTTGAGGCTACTCCTTGGATAACCTCGGTCGCTCTTCTCTGCACCCGCTGTGCTTCAGCTCTGTCCTTCTTATACACCGGAGCCCAAAATTGTGCTCCGTATTCTAAGTGTGGTTGCACTAGTGACCTATGTAGAGGCAAAACTATGTTCTTCTCCCGAGCTTCTCTGCCTCTTTTATTGTATCCCATGATTGTATTTGCTTGGGCAGCAGCTGCCTGGTGCTGGTCACAAAAGTTGAGTTTTTTTCAGTTACCGTTTGATTGCTCGTATACAATTGTACGTCTTGTCTTCCTCGGACCCAGTTCACACTACCTTACATTTTTCTGTACATTATACTTCAGCTGGTTTTTCAAGTAAGCCTTGGACTTTAAAGGGGTTCTCCCATCTCCAAGATCCTAGCAACATGTAGTCGGTGTAACAGCCATAATATCAGTAAATACCTCCAATTAGAATGTAGTATAGTTCTCCTCATTAGCTATGTCACTTACCCCATGTACAAGGCATTGCTGTAGCATAGGTATCCATGGTTACGACCACTCCTGTAGTGACAGTTAGCTGTTGGTGGTTGTAACCATAATTATCTAAGGTCCTGCAATGCCGGCACATGAGGTAACTACAGCCCGTAGGCGGTGTTTGTATGCAGAAATCCGTGTACAGGGAGGTTTCATGTGACTGCCGGACCGGTGGCCAGATTACAGCTGCCATTGGACTGTGATTTGTGGAGACACGGGGGCCGGAGGGCACCCAGGTCCGCTATCCGCTTACAAGTTACTATTACAGGCTTACACAAGCACAAGTATGGCTAACAGAATATTCTTCTTGGTTTGCTAAAATTAGTCGTCTGGGTAATTAAGATATAAACCGGTTTCTTCACAATGACCTTTTGATAATCATCCTGTATGTGCCAAGAACAAACCCCGGGCTATGTGACCGCGTCCTCCTCCTCCTCCCGTCCACACGGCGCTGTGTCCTCCTCCCATCCGTACGGCACCGCATCCTTCTCCCATCATCCATACGGCACCGTGTCCTCCTCACATCATCCATAGTGCACCGTGTCCTCCTCCCATCATCCAGAGTGCACCGTGTCCTCCTCTCATCATCCATAGTGCACCGTGTCCTCCTCCCGTTATCCATAGTGCACCGTGTCCTCCTCCCATCATCCATAGTGCACCGTGTCCTCCTCCCATCATCCATAGTGCACCGTGTCCTCCTCCCATCATCCATAGTGCACCGCATCCTTCTCCCATCATCCATACGGCACCGTGTCCTCCTCACATCATCCATAGTGCACCGTGTCCTCCTCCCATCATCCAGAGTGCACCGTGTCCTCCTCCCATCATCCAGAGTGCACCGTGTCCTCCTCCCATCATCCATAGTGCACCGTGTCCTCCTCCCATCATCCATAGTGCACCGTGTCCTCCTCCCGTCATCCATAGTGCACCGCGTCCTTTTCCCATCATCCATACGGCACCGTATCCTCCTCACATCATCCATAGTGCACCGTGTCCTCCTCCCATCATCCATACGGCACCGTGTCCTCCTCCCATAATCCAGAGTGCACTGTGTCCTCCTCCCATCATCCATAGTGCACCGTGTCCTCCTCCCATCATCCATAGTGCACCGTGTCCTCCTCCCGTCATCCATAGTGCACCGTGTCCTCCCGTCATCCATAGTGCACCGTGTCCTCCTCCCGTCATCCATAGTGCACCGTGTCCTCCTCCCGTCATCCATAGTGCACCGTGTCCTCCTCCCGTCATCCATAGTGCACCGTGTCCTCCTCCCGTCATCCATAGTGCACCGTGTCCTCCTCCCGTCATCCATAGTGCACCGTGTCCTCCTCCCGTCATCCATAGTGCACCGTGTCCTCCTCCCATCATCCATAGTGCACCGTGTCCTCCTCCCATCATCCATAGTGCACCGTGTCCTCCTCCCATCATCCATAGTGCACCGTGTCCTCCTCCCATCATCCATAGTGCACCGTGTCCTCCTCACATCATCCATAGTGCACCGTGTCCTCCTCCCATCATCCATAGTGCACCGTGTCCTCCTCCCATCATCCATAGTGCACCGTGTCCTCCTCCCATCATCCATAGTGCACCGTGTCCTCCTCCCGTCATCCATAGTGCACCGTGTCCTCCTCCCGTCATCCATAGTGCACCGTGTCCTCCTCCCGTCATCCATAGTGCACCGTGTCCTCCTCCCATCATCCATAGTGCACCCTGTCCTCCTCCCATCATCCGTAGTGTGATCCCAGTTCTTGTTCCCAGTTGGTGCCGCTCTGACCTCCAGTCCATGAGCCACATCCCTGAGTGAAGCATTCTTACTGTACAGATATGCCAGAAAGGGTCCTGATGGCCGTTCTTAAGAAATTCTTTTTCCATACAAAATTATTTCCATCACTTTCTTCTTTTACTTTTTTTTTCTATTTTTTTTTACTTTAATTTTTGTAGTTTCCAAGTTGAAAGTAAAAATAAAATCTGGAAAATATAAATAGAAACGAGAAACTGAGTATGATCTTCTATAAATATTTCCAGATTTTATTTTGTTTATTTTAGACTTTATTTTCCATATTTAAAAAAAAAAACATATTTCCGTTCTAGTTGACTTCAGGCTTTGTTCACACCAAAATAATCCGGAGCCATCAATAATACTCCCGCTACAATGGTCCGTGATCCCAACCATTAACCCCTGAAGCGCCTCTGTCAGGAGCAAACACGGCATCTAAGCGGTTAGGGGGTCCTTGTGCTAACCTGTGCTCCCTATGGCGTGATTGCGAGGTTTCTCCGATAGTTTGGACCCTAACAACGACATTCAAATCTGATGGGCGAAAATTCAGCATTACATTGTATTGTACAAGCGATCCAATGTCTTTTTTTTTTTTTTTACCTTTTAGGCTAAAAATCATTTTATGCAATTGGGTTTTATTAAAACTGTTTAATCTTTTGCCTATAGATTCAACTTTGTCATAAATCAGCAGAGAGTAGATAAAAGGGTTAGAAACGTTCCCATCAGTATGAGCTCACTGCCGGATCCTCAGTTAACTCATTCTGCAGCCCGCAACAGAGAGAAGTTTATAGAAAGCAAACGGTGCAACATGTTTAATGAAACCCAATTGCAAAAATGATTTTTAGCCCCAATTACATGCATTTAGATGTAATAATAATGTCTAAAAAATATATATATATTTTTTTATGTTTTTTTTTTTTTTTAGGCTGAACTTGGCAAAGAAATCCATGCTTTGTCCAGTGGCGGTAAACCTCTGGCCTCCTGGACGGCCCAGCACGGCGCTCAGGAATGCCGAGAAGCGTGTGGAGGTCATGGTTTTCTTGCCAGTAAGTGACCAGAAAGTGAATTAATGTCATAAGAGCGGACATGATTAGATCTCGGGATGGGGGTTATTACGCCTCACAGATTATCAGTCATCGTTCAGAAAAATTCCAAGATGTAATTCGGGATTACTGGATGCGTCTGCTCCTGACGGGCAGGTGATAAGACACGGGGCTTTGTCTGAAGAAAGTCACATCCAATTATAAGCTCCAGCTGCGGGGAAGATTCCGATAAACTTTTAACCTGAACTTTGAAGATAAAATGTATCTTGGTTGTAACTTTAAAGAGTAGCCGTCATTTTAATTTTTATTTCATAAATCAATAGTACACACGAAAATAAGAAACGTCGTAATATGTCTTATCAGAGAAATCTGCTTCTTTCTCCTCCTGGACTGATCTTTATCTCTCAATTCCGTGATTGGTGAAGAGAGACTTCCCCATTCCGGAGATAGAAGATCATAGAATTCTATGTAAGGAGGGAGGAGCTAGAGGCCGACACTTCTCCATAGAACTTCATGGGCACCAACTGTCATCTCCTATCTCAGTAATGGGAAAGTCTGTTTTCACCGATGGCAGATTGTACCCGTGAATTGACAATTTTGAGAATGAAAGATCAGTCCTGGGGGAGAAAGAAGCGGATTTCTCTGATAAGATGTATTTCAAAGCTTATTATTGGTTTATGAAAAAAATAAAACAATTTTTTTTTCTTTTAATATGGAAAGTCCGTCCCAGTAATTGTCAGTAACATTAAACATATCAGATCGGTAGGGGGTCCAGCATCTTCACCGATGAGCAGAATTCGGATGTAGCAGAATAGTCTGTAACCATGGAGACACAATCCATAACCGTTTATTTTTCTGTTTGCAGTGAATCGTTTAGGTGACATCCGCAATGACAACGATCCAAACTGCACGTACGAAGGAGACAATAATGTCCTGCTTCAACAAACCAGCAACTATCTACTGGGTCTCGTCCACTCTATACATGAAGGTCAGTGTCCACATCCCAGTGCATCCGCAACGCCGCACCGAAGCATTCACAACTTCAGCACTGCTACATCCTTATACCGGTTCTTTCTATAAAGGGAGTATGTCAGCCACCAATTAACTACGCCGATATATGGGGGACTTGGCCTCTATTAAAATTATCAAAATTCATAAGTAAATCATCTTTGTTCCAGCCGCTCATTACACTGGAGTGGTGCACACAACTCTTTGCTGCAGCCGCTCTCTACACTGGAGTGGTGCACACAACTCTTTGCTGCAGCCGCTCATTACACTGGAGTGGTGCACATAACTCTTTGCTGCAGCCGCTCACTACACTGGAGTGGTGCACACAGCCCTTTGCTGCAGCCGCTCTCTACACTGGAGTGGTGCACACAACTCTTTGTTGCAGCCGCTCACTACACTGGAGTGGTGTACACAACTCTTTGCTGCAGCCGCTCACTACACTGGAGTGGTGTACACAACTCTTTGCTGCAGCCGCTCATTACACTGGAGTGGTGCACACAACTCTTTGCTGCAGCCGCTCATTACACTGGAGTGGTGCACATAACTCTTTGCTGCAGCCGCTCTCTACACTGGAGTGGTGCACACAGCCCTTTGCTGCAGCCGCTCACTACACTGGAGTGGTGCACACAACTCTTTGTTGCAGCCGCTCACTATACTGGAGTGGTGCACACAACTCTTTGTTGCAGCCGCTCACTACACTATAGTGGTGCACACAACTCTTTGTTGCAACCGCTCTCTACACTGGAGTGGTACACACAGCCCTTTGATGCAGCTGCTCTCTACACTGGAGTGGTGCACACAGCCCTTTGATGCAGCTGCTCTCTACACTGGAGTGGTGCACACAACTCTTTGTTGCAACTGCTCTCTACACTGGAGTGGAGCACACAACTCTTTGCTGCAGCCGCTCTCTACACTGGAGTGGTGCACACAGCCCTTTGATGCAGCTGCTCTCTACCCTGGAGTGGTGCACACAGCCCTTTGTTGTAGACGCTCGCTACACTGGAGTGGTGCACACAGCCCTTTGTTGTAGACGCTCTCTACCCTGGAGTGGTGCACACAGCCCTTTGTTGTAGACGCTCGCTACACTGGAGTGGTGCACACAGCCCTTTGTTGTAGACGCTCGCTACACTGGAGTGGTGCACACAGCCCTCTCTTTGCTGTGGCTACTCACTATAAAGGAGCTGCGTACTCAGACCACTCTCATGAGAGCGCTCTAACATGTGGCCTCTGCAGAAATGAGAAAGGTCTATGTGCTCTTCGCCCCGGTGTAGAGTAGAGGTGACAGAGGCCTGTGGGTGTTCACTTGCGCAAGCTCTGATCCGCACTAACAGTTGGCGCATGTACACAGTCTTCTCTCCAGAAAGCACTCGTTATGGGCACACTAGGGCTGTCATTTTTCTAACTGGGAGAACTAATTGAATACGGCTGTGTGGTTAGTTGGGCTGACAGACTCCCTCTAATGGATTTCCCTATAAAAGATTTGTATGGCATAAAGCTATGATTAGTGGGGTACAAGAATCCCCCCTATTCTCCTGGCCGCTCTTCTTTCACCCGATCAATACTCAGACACATAATTCTCACAATTTCTGAAATGCTAGAATATCTCCCTGCTCCAAGCGCTCATGATTTATGAGAGCCTACAAGATGGTCTTGTGTGGGGCATTGTAAGAAGATGGCCAAGTCACATCTTCCATCTTCCAACTACAGCTGGCAGCTTCTCGTGTAACGACGGAGAGGAAAGTGCAGTTTTTCTGGGCTAAAGTCATTTTTGTCTTCTCTGGTGGAGCACGTTGTGGACTCCATACTTCACGGCTGGGTTTAGTCTCTAATTATTGATTATTTTTTAGCAGATCTTGTCCCTTGCGAATCTCCTCTGGGCTCCATACATTTCCTCAATGATTACAAGACAATCACGAAACAGAAGTTTACTGCCAGCACCGTCAGAGAGTGCCTGGACTCTGCAGGTAATGGGGAGGCGAAAGATTGGGGTAAAGGGGCTAAAACGGGTCAGATCTGTAGATGAGAGAAGCCAGACTCCTTAACTTACAAATTAAGTTGTCCTAACCCTAATCTTAAGGCTATGTGCACACTTTGCGTTTTTTACGTGTTTTTTTTCACGTTGAAAACGCTTACAAAACGCATCCCATTATTTTTAATGGAATTCCGCATTGTTGTGCCCATGCTGTGTTTTGTTCCGCGAAAAAAACGCATCGTGGAAAAAAAAACACAGCATGTTCATTAATTTTGTGGAATTTCGGCGATTTTGCTGCTATATAATTGTTTTGGGACGCTCCGGAGAAAAAAAAACGCGAGCGGATTTCCTGTGAAAAGAGTCCAGTTTTGATCAGGAAAATTCTGCTGACATTCTGCAACGTGGGCACATAGCCTTAAAGATCACTCCAGCGTGCCGGCCACTTGGGTAACTTGCCTGTTGTCAAGTGTAATCGGCCTCTAGTAGCAGAGATGCAGAATGATTACAGGATGTGGGGCAGGTCTTTGTCTCTCTGCTTCTATTCTCCTGTGTATCAGACTGTATATGGGCACAGCAGGGAGGATGGCTTTCAGTTTGGGGCTGACAAGCAGAAGCCATTGTGAGGGAAAGGATGTTCCAGTTCCTATAGTGTTGGCAGAATGCTGCTGAAAAGTAACCACCCACTACAGAGGACTGTATGGCAAGTTACGGGACAGTTCCTGGGCATACTAGATTGATACGTTCATCAAAAGTAGTATCACCATGTTGAAGGACATCAGCGAAATCATTTTTTTTCTGCAGGTTATGTGTGAAAAGACAGGCACACATTAAAATGTACTATTACTTCAATATGACCTCCAGCCTTTAATGGGTTGTTTACTTTGGCACGCAAGTCTGCTGTCACTCTATGTCACTGCACACTTGTGAATCCTCACATTGCGCACAATGCATGCTGTCAGGATTCTCCAGTGCCGGCGATACCCCCTGGTGTGGTGATCGGCCTCGCCAGCCCACGGAGGATTGCTGGATATGTCCAGGAGGAGTCCTGTGTTTCCCTTGCAGTGATATCACTAGAATTCTCCGGGGGTTTTATAAACTTCACACCCTGATCGTCTATGGGTTTTTTTTCTCCACCATTTCCACAGCCGGTGTCTGAGGTTCCTTCTCGTGTCATCTGTTGTTCGGCATAACGAGCAGATTTATACAATTAGATTACCCTGTATAGTTTCTGTAATTGGAGCGTTCTTAGTGGAATCTTCATGATCTCGTGAGATAATGTCTTTAGAGCCCTCGGCGCTCCCATGTTATTTCTCAGAGAAGACGCTGTCGTTCCACTACAGATTTTCTGATTTCACTCAAGGACCAAATATGTAACACATGATCATGCTGACTAGAAATCGAGGCGCGACCCTGTATGACGGCCATACGCATTTGTGCACTTGGACATATATGCATCTGATGGGACATCCCCTTTAATATCGGACAGTACCCCCCTAATGTTTATTCATTTTTGGATTCTCAGGAGGATACGCACTGACATAATATTCTTTCTGGATTGCAGGGAAATTAAACAAATATATATATATATATTAAAGGGACTGTCTAATCAAAAATGACATAGAAGTTTGGGTGCAATAAGCTCTTGTGCATCGGGGCAGGACTGTGGTGGGGTCTTCGTGCTTTGCTCCCTCCGCTGCCTCCCATATCTCTTTTTTTTTTATGCTGGCACCATCCTTACCGCTTGAGATGGAGATCTTGGCTCATAATTGGTTAGGACAGCGCTGGCGCAAAATTTCAAACAGTAAGAAGATGGGAACACCAGAGGCAGCGGAGGGGCCATGGCAGAGCCGAAGACCCTACCCCCATCCCGCCCCACAGTACTGCCCCGATGCACAAAGCACTTATTGCACCCAAACTGCTAATAATAATTAAACAACAACCTGGCTGCTGACTTCTACACTGAAGGCTCCCTATAAAATCAGTATAACGGCACCTTTATGCCCATACCTTTAGTTTAACATGTGTGATCCTGATGACAGGTTCTCTTTAATAGCAGAGTTGTATGCAATCAGCAGGTAGATGGTCAGTGCAGAGATGTGTGTAATCAGCAATTGAATGTTTAACCACAGGCGGGAGTGAATAACAGGCACCCTGGCCAATTGCTTGCAGAAAAGATTATACACTGGTGCTTCAACTTTATAGCGTGAACAGCACCAGTATTAGCAGAGAAGAGTTAGTTATGCATACATCAGACAAATGGTTAACCACTGGTGTGATTTAAGGGCTGAGTGCAGATAGATGATAAGCAAGAGTTTGCAGATGACTAGCCAGCTGAGAAAAATGGATGGTAAAACAAAACTCAGAAAGTAAACATGGTAGCTTAATACACAGCTACTGAATACTCAGACTGCACATACAGCAGCTGTCTTAATTGGCTTTAAAGTGATTCTGTCAGCATTATTTCACACCCTAAACTAGTTATATAGATAAATACAATTCCAGCAATACCTTTATATGACCAGTCCATTCCTCTGTTACTGAGAAATCAGTTTTTCTTAATTGATATGCATATGTGGCTGAATACCTATTTGTAGATCTGAGACTTTTGTCACTCCAGCTCTGTTCCCCATCTAATGTCACCTCTTCCTACTTACCGTATATACTCATGTATAAGCCGAGATTTTCAGCACATTTTTTGCGCTGAAAACGCCTCCCTCGGCTTATACACGAGTCATGGTCCAGAAAGCCGGATGGGGAGCGGGGAGCCGGCGGCTGTCGCACAGTGACAGCTGCAGCCGCCGGCTTCCAGAAGACATCAATACTCACCCTCCGTTGCTGCATCTCCATCCCTGCATCTCTGTCCCGGCGCCGGCGGCTCTTTCCTGTTCCTGTGCTCAGCGGTCTCGTGGTACCGCTCATTAAGGTGATGAATATGGAGACGACTCCACTCCAATAGGCGTGGAGCTCATATTCATGACCTTAATGAGCGGTACCCCGTGACTGCTGAGCACAGGAAGAACTGCCGTTCCGGGACAATGGAGATGCAGAGACATTCAGCGACGGAGCGAGGAGGGTGAGTATGACGGGGGAGGACAGGGGAGCCATGCATACAAAGATGGGACCGGGGGAACCGAGCACACAAGGATGGGACTGGGGGAGCCGAGCATACAAGGATGGGATCGGGGGAGCCAAGCCAGCAAGGTTGGGACCGGGGGAGCCGAGCACACAAAGATGGGACTGGGGGAGCCGAGCATATAAGGAAGGGAACGGGGGGGAGCCAAGCATACAAGGATGGGACCGGGGGAGCCGAGCATACAAGGATGGGACTGGGGGAGCCGAGCATATAAGGAAGGGACTGGGGGGGAGCCGTGCATACAAAGATGGGACCGGGGAAGCCGAGCATACAAGGATGGGACTGGGGGAGCCGAGCATATAAGGAAGGGAACGGGGAAGCCGAGCACACAAGGATGGGACTGGGGGAGCCGAGCATACAAGGATGGGATCGGGGGAGCCAAGCATGCAAAGATGGGACCGGGGGAGCCGAGCATACAAGGATGGGATCGGGGAAGCCATGCATACAAGGATGGGATCAGGGGAGCCTTGCATACAAGAATGGGACTGGGGGAGCTGAGCATATAAGGAAGGGACCGGGGGGAGCTGAGCATACAAGGATGGGACTGGGGGAGCCGAGCATATAAGGAAGGGAACGGGGAAGCCAAGCACACAAGGATGGGACTGGGGGAGCCGAGCATACAAGGATGGGATCGGGGGAGCCAAGCATGCAAGGATGGGACCGGGGGAGCCGAGCATACAAGGATGGGATCGGGGAAGCCATGCATACAAGGATGGGATCAGGGGAGCCTTGCATACAAGAATGGGACTGGGGGAGCCGAGCATTTAAGGAAGGGACCGGGGGGAGCCGAGCATACAAAGATGGGACCGGGGAAGCCGAGCATACAAGGATGGGACTGGGGGAGCCGAGCATATAAGGAAGGGAACGGGGAAGCCGAGCACACAAGGATGGGACTGGGGGAGCCGAGCATACAAGGATGGGATCGGGGGAGCCAAGCATGCAAAGATGGGACCGGGGGAGCCGAGCATACAAGGATGGGATCGGGGAAGCCATGCATACAAGGATGGGATCAGGGGAGCCTTGCATACAAGAATGGGACTGGGGGAGCCAAGCATATAAGGAAGGGACCGGGGGGAGCCGAGCATACAAGGATGGGACTGGGGGAGCCGAGCATATAAGGAAGGGAACGGGGAAGCCAAGCACACAAGGATGGGACTGGGGGAGCCGAGCATATAAGGAAGGGAACGGGGAAGCCAAGCACACAAGGATGGGACTGGGGGAGCCGAGCATACAAGGATGGGATCGGGGGAGCCAAGCATGCAAGGATGGGACCGGGGGAGCCGAGCATACAAGGATGGGACTGGGGGAGCCGAGCATACAAGGATGGGACTCGGGGAGCCAAGCATATAAGGATGGGACTGGGGGAGCCGAGCACACAAGGATGGGACTGGGGGAGCCGAGCATACAAGGATGGGATCGGGGGAGCCGAGCATACAAGGATGGGATCGGGGGAGCCGAGCATACAAGGATGGGATCGGGGGAGCCAAGCCAGCAAGGTTGGGACCGGGGGAGCCGAGCACACAAAGATGGGACTGGGGGAGCCGAGCATATAAGGAAGGGAACGGGGGGGAGCCAAGCATACAAGGATGGGACCGGGGGAGCCGAGCATACAAGGATGGGACTGGGGGAGCCGAGCATATAAGGAAGGGACTGGGGGGGAGCCGTGCATACAAAGATGGGACCGGGGAAGCCGAGCATACAAGGATGGGACTGGGGGAGCCAAGCATATAAGGAAGGGAACGGGGAAGCCGAGCACACAAGGATGGGACTGGGGGAGCCGAGCATACAAGGATGGGATCGGGGGAGCCAAGCATGCAAAGATGGGACCGGGGGAGCCGAGCATACAAGGATGGGATCGGGGAAGCCATGCATACAAGGATGGGATCAGGGGAGCCTTGCATACAAGAATGGGACTGGGGGAGCCGAGCATATAAGGAAGGGACCGGGGGGAGCCGAGCATACAAGGATGGGACTGGGGGAGCCGAGCATATAAGGAAGGGAACGGGGAAGCCAAGCACACAAGGATGGGACTGGGGGAGCCGAGCATACAAGGATGGGATCGGGGGAGCCGAGCATACAAGGATGGGATCGGGGGAGCCGAGCATACAAGGATGGGACTGGGGGAGCCGAGCATATAAGGAAGGGACCGGGGGGAGCCGAGCATACAAGGATGGGACCGGGGGGAGCCGAGCATACAGGGATGGGACCGAGGGGAGCCGAGCATACAAGGATGGGACCGGGGGAGCCAAGCCATGTATGCAGGGATGGGACCGGGGGAGCCGAGCCATGTATGCAAGGATGGGACCGGGGGAGACGAACCACCATGCATACAAGAATGGGACTGGGGAGCCGTGCATATAACAGGGGGAGCCACATTCCAGGACAGGATAAGGGGAACCACGCATACCGGGATAGGGATGAGGGGACAATGCATACCGGTCTTATACTCGAGTCAATAAGCTTACCCAGTTTTCCGTGGCAAAATTAAGTGCCTCGACTTATACTCGGGTCGGCTTATACTCTAGTGTATATATGGTAATTAACAGCCTCTGTGCTTTTTCACTTCAGGCAAAAGAGCCATCAGTCAAACAGGACGGGGCGGTGATGGGTGAGGAATAGAGCTGGAGTGACAAAGTATTCAGATCTACTATAGCCCTCCAGCCTCATTCGCTTATCAATTAAAAAACAGATTTCTCAGTAACGGAGGAACGGACTGTAACTGTATTGCTGTCTTTGAAAGAGCTGCAGATATATATAAATAATTTAGGGTGTGAAATCCTACCCCTTGAAAGGCCTTGGATGATGATGTCAAAGGAGTTTTATGTGTTAGTTGAGAAACCTGGCATTAATTACAGCTAAGGGAGGTGGTCTTTGGAGAAGAAAGCAGGGCCTGGCGCTGGCGGCAAGATAGGCAAGCTACGTAGTGGCTGCGGAGAGTCTATGGTAGGCTGCGGTAGATCCCCTGGCTTCTGATTGGTTCGTTGCACCCCTCCTCCAGCAGCTCCACCTCTTCAGATCGCCCCAGCCCAGGCTCTCCAGGAAGTAAATGCCTGCAAGGGCAGGAAGAGTAGTAAGGGGGATCCAGGAGCGGACTTTGCTATTTTCATAACTTGTTTAGATTTTAATGATGAGTAAATGTTCCTTTGCTATTCTTGTCTACTGTGGCAGCCTGACTTGTAAAGGATCCCTCACACCGAGTATAGATAACTGTCTGCCGAAATCCTTTGAATGCTCATCTCTGCCGAGCGTTCATGTGTTTTTAATGGAGAGAGCAGAGTAAGTTACTGCCATACTACACTCATCTCCTTTGAGAACAAAGAGTTCAAGGGTTACAATCACATTTCCCATGCTGTTCTTCCTGAGACCGTCTGTCCCAAGAGAGTCCTGAGGCCCACTCTATACAGTGGGGAGAATAAGTATACGATACACTTCCGATATTGCAAGTTTTCCCACCTACATAGAATGGAGAGGTCTATATTTTTTATCATAGGTACACTTCACCTGTGAGAGACAGAATCTAGAAATAAAATCAGTAAAATCTCATTGTATGATTTTTTTAGAATAATTAACTTACATTTTATTGCATGAAATAAGTATTTGATCACCTACCAACTAGCATGAATTCTGGCTCTCACAGACCTGTTAGTTTTTCTTTAAGAAGCCCTCCTTCTCTGCACTCATTGCCGGTATTAATTGCTCCTGTTTGAACTCGTTATCTGTATAAAAGGCTCCTGTCCACACACTCAATCAATCACAGTCCGACCTCTCCACCCTGGCCAATACCAAAGAGCTGTCTAAGGACACCAGGGACAAAATTGTAAACCTGCACAAGGCTGGGATGGGGTACAGGATGATAGGCAAGCAGCTTGGTGAGAAAGGAACAACTGTAGGCATAGCATAATAATTAGAAAATGGAAGAAACACAAGTTGACTGTCAGTATTCCTCGGTCTGGGGCTCCATGCAGGATCTCGCCTTGTGAGGTAAGGATGATTCTGAGAAAGGTCAGGAATTAGCCCAGAACTACATGGGAAGATCTGGTCAATGACCTGAAGAGAGTTGGGACCACAGTCTCAAACATTACCGTTAGTAACACGCTACGCCGTCATGGATTAAAATCCTGCAGGGCACACATTGTCTCCCTGCTCACGCCAGCACATGTCCTGACCCGTTTTCAAGTTCGCCAATGACAATCTGGATAATCCAGAGGAGGCATTGGAGAAGGTCATGTGATCAGATGAGACCAAAATATAACTTTTTGATATCAACTCCACTCGCCGTGTTTGGAGGAAGAAGAAGGATGAATACAACCCCAAGAACATCATCCCAACTGTGAAGCATGGTGGGAAAACATCATACTTTTGGGGGGTTATCTACAAAGGGAAACAGGATGACTGCACTGTATTGAGGGTAAGATATATAAGGTCATGTACCGCAAGATTTTGGCTAACAACCTCCTTCCCTCAGTAAGAGCATTGAATATGGGTCTTCCAGCATGACAATTACCCAAAACACACAGCCAGGGCAACCAAGGAGTGGCTATGTTAGCAGCATTTCAAGGTCCTGGAGTGGCCCAGCCAGTCTCCAGACCTGAACCCAATAGAAATTCTTTGGATGGAGCTGAAACTCAATGTTGCCCAGTGACAGTCCCGAAACCTGAAAGACCTGGAGAAGATCTGTATGGAGGAGTGGGCCAAAATCCCTGCTGCACTGTTTGCAAACTTGGTCAAGAACTACAGGAAATTTCTGACCTCTGTATTTGCAAACAAAGATTTCTGTACCAAATACTAAGTTTCCATTGTATAAAAAAAAACGTATTTCATGCAATAAAATACCAATTAATTATATAAAAATCATACAATGTGATTTTCTGGATGTTTTATTTTAAGATTCTGTCTCTCACAGTTGAAGTGTACCTTCGATAAACTTTGTCAGTGGATCAAATTCTTAATTTCCCCACTGTATTTATATAATCAATTTTAATCTAATGTGTCTTATGGCCTTAATTGAGTTCTGACACAACCCTGCCCTAAAATATTAATAACATATATTAATAACATTATTTATTCTATTGTTTTCCATATGGATCTAAATGCACAATGATAATAATGTTCAGAATTTTCTGTCTTTTAAAACTGACTCTATGACGATGCGTGTACGATCATGTTATGCTGCATTAGATGCAGTCACTATACAGCAAGTAGCTGATACTGTATACGGACGCCCCAATATTCCCAGCCGATATGGCACTAGCTACCATTCACTAATGGAAAACATGTTAATAATTAATATTTCTCCAGAATAAGATGCTGGATAATAAGTTGTGGTGAGACCCCCGTCTTACGTAAGTTTTATCTCCAGGGAACCGTACTATCGTCTATTACTGTTCCAAGCATTGTTACGGTCTGGTCCCTCCTTCTACATGATGTCTGCCCAGATTTCCCAATATTTGCCGTCACTCCCCCTATGATATAAATAAGAGCCGTCTGCGTTCTACATGAGACCCTTTGATGGTCGCCCATTTTACGCCCTGGCGCACAGCGGAGACACCGTGATAAACGCTTTCTTACAGCACTTGGGAAGATTACACAACACATCACTTTGAGGCAAACAATGGGGAGAACAGCTGCGAGTCATGGGAACCAGGACTGTACAGAACTCCAGATGCTCCTTATCTCCCTCCCCGGGTCAATGTTTGGGTGTTTTTCTTTCTTTTCCTGGAATTTCTTCCTATACAGGCTGCAGTTTGCAGTATATTGGGCTCGGTTTTCTCACCTTCTCCTATATGTAGCAGCTTTGTGGTGTTCCGTGGTGTTAACAGTTTTCTTTTGTGCTATTCGATTGTGTTTCTTTTTTACGCAAATGCTACTCAACAAATTGCACACTAGGGGTTAATCTATTACATATCCTCTCCAAAATCGGTAGGGCCGCCAATATATTTCCCCAGAAGTTGCTGCAAGTTTGGCCTGAGTACTTTCCCATTATACGGACGCCATTGCCATCACTATTTTTCTTTTGCTTCTCCCCGCTATCTCCGACAGATCCATTTTAACCCCTTTACTGACTGCCCTGAGCCCAGCAGGTCTGCCACTAATAATGGTACCTTTTGCTAGGTTCACATTGCGTTAGTGACAGTACGCTAACTGGATCCGTTGCACAGCGCCACTAACGCAATGTAACGGGTCCGTTAGCGCTGCCATTGACAGCAATGTAACTAACTCATCGCTAACGTATGCCATTTTTGGCATGCGCTAGCGATGTCCCGTTAGTTTCTGACGAACCTCGAACGCTGCTTGGAGCGTTCGAGGTCCGTTCCTCGCTAGCGCAGATCGGGCATCTGCGCGGACATTGCGTTAGCGCAGTCCGTTAGCGTATGCGCTAAACGGATTGCCCTAACGCAATGTGAACCTAGCCTTACCCTGTAGGGGTGTGACTAAGAGACTACCTTGTTTTTACTGGAGCCATTAATGGTGAGGATAGGCTTCGGCAATTAGGGTAGTCACCAGGTGCCATTCCAGGGCAGTGTCTGGACCTGTAGTAGCTAACCTATGGGTCAAGGTAGAAATGTGAAGCACAAGGGATAGAGACTGATAAGTGGTAAGACAGCCAGAGGTCAGGGCGGGCAGCACAGGATCAGAATACGAAGCCAGGGTAGGGAGCCCAGAGATCAGACAAAGCAAGTAACCTAGCCAGAAGAGCCAAAACGAACAGGCACCTAGACAATTTATAAGAGACAACCTGAGACACTAGGAACCTAAGTTTAAGCAAGATTTGGAGGGAGGGGCTGGCTGCCTAATATATCCCCTGCTGGGAGGGGATAGGCCAGGGAAGCAAAACTTTGCAGGACACTGCTGGTGAAATTCCTACAGAGTCTGGCTGTACCTCTCTATAGCCAAGTGGAGATTCTTCAGCCGAATAAGGATGCAGTAGTGCTGGGAGTATTGCAAGAGGCAGTTTAGTGCAATGGCCTGATACTAGGAGGAGCAGAGCGGTGAACGCAGTGAGTAGGACGGCACTCATAACACGTGTGAGATACCAGTGTGACAGACAGATTCCCTTTACAGACAGAATCTTGCCTGTAAAGATGGTGGAGTGCAAATAACGAAAAGAGAACCATGGCCTCCCTCCTCCAAAGCTTAGGGAAACCCATCTATGCTCCTGCTGTTGCCCAAGCTCCTCCTGGATCTCAAAATACAAGGTTTAGCTCATTCTAAAGGAGAATAGAGTTGCAGGTTTGTATGAGAAGAACTTTGACCTAAAAACACCCCTCCACCTAGATGTGTTGTAGGGAATCTCATAAGGGCACTGCACCCTGAGAAATCCGTATAAAGTTACTGAACAGTGAAGACCTAAAAGTAAAGGGCCAATTATTGCCCAATGTCTGGAGGTGCACATACCCTGAAAATGGTAGTTAAAGGGGTTGTCCCTTCAGGACACCCACTGTCACTATGCCCTAATTGCCATATTCCGAGCATAATGCTACTGCTGAGAGAAAGCTTTGCTCTTTGGGACTTGACTCCATCATATACCAAATAGACACCTGTTGATTTCCATAAACTCTGTGTATGTTATGTTACTTTAGGGTACGCTCACGAGTGGATGATACTTTGCAAATTTTCTGTCTGTGGGATAAAAATCCAAAGCATATTGCAGTAGCAGCAAAGATTCGGTAAATTCTCATCCGCATGCTGTAGACGGTGACCCACGGTGCAGATTTTATATGCAATATATAAGACCAAATCTGCTGCAAATCATTATGTATCACTTGCAGATTTTTTTGGCTGAAATTAATAAGGATTTTCTGCACACCTGCAAAATCCACAGTAGAAAATATGTTCTGTTAAAGGGAATTATCCAGGATTTACATAATGATAACAAGGGGCCTAGTCGCCCATTTCTCCTCATTCTCACACTCCACATGCTTGCTGCGTCTATCTTTGTCAGTTCCATAGACAATGAAGAGAGTCACAGTGAACATGTTTAACCACAGCTTCAATCAGTCCAGAGTGCGGAGATGAAATTTGGGGGATTCGGAACCCTTTTTCGGTGTGATCATTGGTGCGGCGGGGGGCACCGCAGTGGGATCCCCAGAGACCACACTTTTATTACCTTTCCAATTTTTTTCTTTTGCTTGGGAAAATCAGCTTCTTACCAAGTTGTCCAGCTCAACACTCGGGAGGCTGTGTTACGAAGCAGTGCTGTCCATTTTATTTATTTATTTTTTTTAATAAAACTAGGAACCCCTGTATAAAAATTAGGCAACGATAACAATCGACAAAAACCTCCATTCGCCTTTTTGTGTTAGGAGCTAGGATATAAGAATATCTCGTTCCCGTAAACAGTGTTCAGTCACTGTAAGAATAACAACATAGAAGCCGTCAGTGGTTAACCACTGAGGACTCTCAATTCTAAATATTTTTCTATCTATTGGCTAACACGGTACCAAGATATATATCTTTCCTGTAACATAGAAGCCGGTGACGCTGAGGCCCATCTATCACACTCTGGTAGGTCAGAGTCCTTTTTTTTTTGTTCTGTTTAGTCATCCTTTCTTCTTGTGGATTTTGATGACTGGATCGTGTCTTTCAAGGAGTGTAATAACACGGCTGCCATGAGCCATAGTGAAAAAATGTAACTTTGAGCAGGAAAAGTCTTTTCTTTGTACGTTATAGTCCCTTGTGTCTATATATTGAGGCCCGAGGCCAATTTATCTTTGCGGTTAGACTTGTTTTTATGCTTTTAATGGTACTGCTAATGGGAAAGGTCATTCTGGGGCCTCTACGGGTCGGAGATATACATGATGAGCTTGTGCTACCGAGTACAAAAGAAGACTGAAACTGCATGATGTGCATTTTCAGCGGTGGTCCACTGTATATGAAAGCCTAGTTAGTTGCCCAACTATTCACATACCACCCCGAAAGTGGCCAAAAAGTATAATGCATCATATATTTATTTTTGATGGATGTCCTTGTATGAAATAGTTTTGAAAAAGAAAAGCTATACTGAAATATACTGACCTAAGAGATGCCAAGAGAACACTTTTACCATCTTTTGGGTAAAATGGGCTTTATAGATATGAGCAGTTGGGAGACTGAGGTGATCATTGCTCTGTTCACATTTCTGGTACAGAATGTAGACAGTCGAGGCAATTAATCCACTCACCGGAATAGGTTCACACTTGCGTTGTGCAGTCCGTTCAACATATCCGTTAAACGGACTGCACTAACGCAAGTGCCGACTTTGGCACTGTGCTAGCGCAGATGGAGCATCTGCTAGCTCCATCTGCGCTAGCAGTGCGCTAGCAGTGACTGACCCAGAAATTAACGCCGTTCAACGCGCCAGTTAGCGCTCCCATTGCCCGCAATGTTATCAGCGCATTGCTAGCGCATGTCATTTTCGGCACGCGCTAGCGATGTGCCGGTCTCTTGTAGCACGCCTCGGACGCTGCTTGCAGCGTCCGCGGCACGCCCGAGGTCCGTTCACGTGACCCCGAAACGCAGCCCTTTAAAAACATTGCGTTAGCGCAATCCGCTAGCGCTAAACGGATTGCCCTAACGCAATGTGACCCTAAACGCTGTAGCCCGCGTCTCGGGTCCGTCACTCAATGACGGCACATCGCTAGCGCACGCCCATTGTGGGCGTGCGCTAGCGATTCGTCCGCCATTGAAAGTAATGGCGGCGTTAACGGACTGCGCTACACCGCGTTATGCCGCGGTGTAACGTAGTCCGTTAAACGGGTCACACTAGCGCAGTGTGCACCCAAGTCATTTTAATACACTGGGACAGGAGTCTCCAACTTTTGTCTCGCAGCCCGCTCATGTGTGGCTCGCGGCCCGCTCGTGTGTCTCGCGGCCTGCTCATGTGTGTCTCCAGGCCCGCTCGTGTGGCTCCAAACTTAATAATATAATTTCTCTCATTATATCTGTCTTTGGTTAATTTTGATGGCCATGATACTGTCTGCCATCACAATTTACCTAGAGTTCTGAGTGGCTAATATAGGAAATAAAAAGCCTAGCTGAGACCTCGCATTCTGGATTTCTTTTCGAGAAGGAGAAGTAAAACCACTCAGATAACGAAGATGAATAACAGTCTCGCGAGAAATGAGTTCAGCATATGGTGTTAACTACTTGGAGCACACGTTACAAGAATCAGCCATTTTCGAGTCACTTCTTTGGATAAAAGTTGACTGAGGTTTTGGATCATGGACACCCTGGGGGTTATATACACAGCTTCCCTTTAAGTATGAGATCACCATTCTTGTGTTACAAATATACTGGTCCGGACATGGCCACAAAGCACCTAATGCTGAGCAGCCGCACATCTGCAGGATCTACGGCTAGCTGTCTGTAGTCAGAATTGGTCCAAATATATCAGAATTGTCCTTTATAGGAATTCTACTTTGGAAGGAACTGAAAACAGTTTTTCCCAGGCTTTCATTTTATTGATGGCCCAGCATCTGACACTTTGGACCCCACCAATCGGCTGTTTTTTTTTTAGCTCCGACGGCGGCCAAATGTAAATGATATACAGAGCCAAAACGGCACTGCTCAATACACCTCATAATGGCCGATGCAGGTACTGCACATCAGCTCCCATTCACATCAATAGTGGCTGAGCTATAGTCTTCCATAACGACCACTACACAGTGTACAGAGCCATACTGCTCCCACTACATACAACGTACACATCTGGATGCTGACCGGTGGGGGTGCTGTGTGTTGGAACCCCACTGATTTTTATATTCATGACCCATCTTAAGAGCACATTCAGTTTATAGTATAAATCGAAACAAAATCAGAATTCAATGATTGGACTGGTCAGCAGGTCTCCCAACCGATATGTGACTGCTTCATTTGGTTGTCAGAGCCGCCGGCCAGTCCGTGCATTGTGCTCCGATCACGGTCTAATTTATTAGGCTGTGTGAATGTTCCCTAAGCGTATGTCATCAATATAGCATGCATGGAAAATCTCTTAGAAAAAAAAACTCCTACAGTAACTTGAACTGCTATCCTTATCCCTAAAAAACAAGCCAAAAAATGTAGAAAAGAACTTTGCTTCATTACCATCTTGTCAAGAATGTCTCTGGAACTCCCTGTTAGTCACCTCTACATGTAGTTTAGTTTGGAATAACTTTAATTACTCAGCGTCCTTCTCACTTTCCTAAATAATGTGATACATAGACAATCTGCAAATCACTTTATTTATAAACTATGTTGTCACTTAAAAAAAAAAAAATCACTCAAGTGTCGTCTAGTAGGTATCATACTTTGACTTAGAGGAAGTGAGGCGGGCTTCTAGATCAGGGCGGGCAAGCCATTGGATGATGACAGGATCAATATGTACTGGGAAGTCAAGGAAAGGAAGTTCCAGCTCCTATAGTGCTAACAGATTTCTGGTGAAGTGGAATCAACCATGAGAAAGAGTGGATGACAAATTACACAGCATGAGAATCCGTAGAGTTCATGGACATATTAGACTGGTATGTTTACCAAAGCCGGTTTTATGTTGTTGTGGGGTTTGATGGCAGCAAGACTGGGCTTTTTTGAAATGTCTTGTGTGAAATGACAAGTACAATTCAAGTAAAAAAAGAACAAAGTTATAAAGTGAGGTGCTCTGTTTTTGTCATATTTTTTTTTAGAATGTTGAGTTTCATTATTTTTAACCAAATGAGCAGCAAAAGTTGGATCAAGCGTCTGGATTCTGGATAACCGGTTTTGCCAAAAATGTATATTGTGTTTTCAATCCACAATACACACAGATTACAAATCAACATCACACCAGGCCTACAAAATCAGAAGTGGCACCTGGGAATAAGGTTGGTAGAAGGAGGTTTGCAGGGCGGCCATGCAGCACCCATGGACTACAAACAATGCTGCTGGAATCGGGTCCTTCAAATGTATTCTCTCATCTCAAAAAGAACCTGAAGACCCACCTCTTCCGACAAGCCTACAACCTGCAGTAACCACCGATCGACCAAACCACTGCATGACCAGCTCTATCCTCGCCTACTGTATTCTCACCCATCCCTTGTAGATTGTGAGCCTTCGTGGGCAGGGTCCTCTCTCCTCCTGTACCAGCTGTGACTTGTATTGTTTAAGATTATTGTACTTGTTTTTATTATGTATACCCCTCCTCACATGTAAAGCGCCATGGAATAAATGGCGCTATAATAATAAATAATAATAATAATCTCTACTGTTCTATAGTTGGCCAATGGCTATCTCAAGTGTAGTATGGCCACTTTTAAGGTGTATTTACTCTGGAAGATTACCGTATCTTGTACCGTTTCACCATAATCTTACAGTGTAAACCGGCTGCTGATCACATGCTGAAATGATCGCGCTCGTTCATCTGGTGAAATTATCTTTTGGCATGTGTCAAATATCATCGTTCTCGGCAGCACATTGTACTGTGTAAATGGGATTCACGCTGCCGAGAACAACGGTGGCCTATGCACACTGGACAATTTATTACAGATCATTCAGTGGCCATCGTTTAGCACGGTTGGCCTGTGTAACCAGAAATGACCACCAACAAGTACATATTTACCGATCGGCCATCGTTTAGTACCTCTCCGACTTTGTATTGCTAGAATGTGATGTGAACAAAGCCCTACCAGCCGTGAAAACCTAAATTGTACTTCGCCCTAGAATGTCTATCACATTTCAAATTGGTAACACCCAATCCCTCCAGATTGTGTAACCGTCTCGCAAAAAGTAGGACCATCGGAAAGTAGTAATAAGTTTAGACAAAGGAGTTTAGAAAACAGAATGGTACCACAGCATTACAGACATCTGGTGTAGGGCATTGCAACATTTCAATTTTTTTTTTATGGCTATAAGATTTACAATGGACCTGTCATTATTGCAGACCTATAGAACCAGCCATTCAAGCCCCCACCCCACACTTATGGGGTCAGTACCCTGCACCAGAAGGGTGTACATGGCTGTCTTGTGATGGCCAATATCTCAAGTCATGCTGCAAGGCTTGTGAAAGGATCTGACATTGACTATTTGGGCGGCTTTAGTGAGATGGTGGGTGAGATTTGCTGTCTTTTTTAAGGAGACCTCATCTGCTTTATTTTCCCATGGAGCATTGCTGGTCTCCCTATTTAGTGCCTGTTTCCACCATGGCATGTCAAGGGAAGCTCATTCGGCCATCGAAAACCTTCTCTACACTGATGAGGGGCAAGTACCCAGTAGTCTGTAGATGGATTTGTGGCTTGGCTTATATTCCTCCTCATGTTGCAAGCCTCTATAAAGGGTTGCACATTGACTACCTCCATACGTGGCATTAGCAAGATAGTTTTCTTTCGTTTTGTGGAAAGAGTTGATCTGCATTCCTATATATGACATGCATATGATACCCCAATAGCCCCCACAAAAAAACGCCAAATTAAAGATGAAAAAACACTTTCTAGCTTGTTGTGTCAATCAGCTGCTCTCTACAGGTGTGACCGTATTTCATCCCATTATCTCCTCGCATCCCTTAATAGCCCCAAGTTTGTGGGACTGTGTCGTACCTTGAAGAACTGTCTTCGTTCTGCCTGTTGCTGTCACATCTTCTTTCCTGTCCCTGCTCCAATCGGTAATATATAATATCCTCATTAGACTGGTTATCTGTGCTAACCTACTGTTTTGATAGACTCTTTTACCTTGTAAAAATTGCTTTTTTTCCCACCAAAATGACAATTTCGGTTTCAAACTGAAGTTGCAACCATAGTTGGCCATTTTGAAAATTATGGAGAATTCCTTTGGTCACAAATGCATACACAGACTCTTCCCTGCTGTCTCCTGTCCCTCTCCCTTCTCCACATGTGTATTACATGTGTTGTGCGTATTATTAAGCACTACATGCTCCCTTGATATCCTCGCAACAATATGGATTGACCTTGGGGAAAAAAATATATATATACGGTATACAGTACAGACCAAAACTTTGGACACCTTCTCATTTAAAGATTTTTCTGTATTTTCATGACTACAAAAATTGTAAACTCACACTGAAGGCATCAAAACTATGAATTAACACATGTGGAATGATATACTTAACAAAAAAGTGTGAAACAACTGAAAATATGTCTTCTAATCTAGGTTCATCATAGTAGCCACCTTTTGCTTTGATGACTGCTTTGCACACTCTTGGCATTCTCTTGATGAGCTTCAAGAGGTAGTCACCGGGAATGGTCTTCCAACAATCTTCAAGGAGTTCCCAGAGATGCTTAGCACTTGTAGGCCCTTTTGCCTTCGCTCTGCGGTCCAGCTCACCCCAAACCATCTCGATTGGGTTCAGGTCTGGTGACTGTGGAGGCCAGGTCATCTGGCGTAGCATCCCATCACTCTCCTTCTTGGTCAAATAGCCCTTACACAGCCTGGAGGTGTGTTTGGGGTCATTGCCCTGTTGAAATATAAATGATGGTCCAACTAAACGCAAACCGGATGGTATAGCATGCCGCTGCAAGATGCTGTGGTAGCCATGCTGGTTCAGTATGCCTTCAATTTTGAATACATCCCCAACAGTGTCACCAGCGAAGCACCCCTACACCATCACACCTCCTCCTCCATGCTTCACGGTGGGAACCAGGCATGCAGAGTCCCTCCGTTCACCTTTTCTGCGTCGCACAAAGACACGGTGGTTGGAACCAAAGATCTCAAATTTGGACCCATCAGACCAAAGCACAGATTTCCGCTGGTCTAATGTCCATTCCTTGTGTTCTTTAGCCCAAACAAGTCTCTTCTGCTTGTTGCCTGTCCTTAGCAGTGGTTTCCTAGCAGCTGTTTTACCATGAAGACCTGCTGCACAAAGTCTTCCCTTAACAGTTGTTGTAGAGATGTGTCTGCTGCTAGAACTCTGTGTGGCATTGACCTGCTCTCTAATCTGAGCTGCTGTTAACCTGCGATTTCTGAGGCTGGTGACTCGGATAAACTTATCCTCAGAAGCAGAGGTGACTCTTGGTCTTCCTTTCCTGGGGCGGTCCTCATGTGAGCCAGTTTCTTTGTAGCGCTTGATGGTTTTGCCACTGCACTTGTGGACACTTTCAAAGTTTTCCCAATTTTTCGGACTAACTGACCTTCATTTCTTAAAGTAATGATGGCCACTCGTTTTTCTTTATTTAGCTGCTTTTTTCTTGCCATAATAAAAATTCTAACAGTCTATTCAGTAGGACTATCAGCTGTGTATCCACCAGACTTCTGCACAACAGAACTGATGGTCCCAGCACCATTTATAAGGCCAGAAATCCCACTTATTAAACCTGACAGGGCACACCTGTGAAGTGAAAACCATTCCCGGTGACTACCTCTTGAAGCTCATCAAGAGAATGCCAAGAGTGTGCAAAGCAGTCATCAAAGCAAAAGGTGGCTACGTTGAAGAACCTAGAATATAAGACATATTTTCAGTTGTTTTACACTTTGTTGTTAAGTATATAATTCCACATGTGTTCATAGTTTTGATGCCTTCAGTATGAATTTACAATTTTCATAGTCATGAAAATACAGAAAAATGTTTAAATGAGGTGTGTCCAAACTTTTGGTCTGTACACTCTCTCGCTCTGTGTGTGTGTGTGTATATATATATATGTGTATGTATATATATATATATATATATATATATAAATATATATATATAATATGCTAGATGGTAGCCCGATTCTAACGCATCGGGTATTATAGGATATGTATGTACTATATAGCACAGCCCATGTGGTATATAACACAGCCATGTAGTATATAGCACAGCCCACATAGTATATAGCACAGCCCACATAGTATATAGAACAGCGACGTACTATATAACACAGCCCACGCAGTATATAACACAGCCCACTCAGTATATAACACAGCCCACGTAGTATATAGCAATGTGGACACCATATCCCTGTTAAAAAAAAAAAAAGAGTTAAAATAAAAAATAGTTATATACTCATCTTCCAGCGCATTCTGGCCAGGCCTTTACCGATGCACCTCGCAACGCTCCGTTCTCAGTAATGCCTTGCGGCAATAACACGTGATGATGTAGCGGTCTCGCGAGACCGCTACGTCATCTCCGGTCATTGCCGCAATGCATTTTTGGGACTGGAGCGCCGCGAGGACCGGGAAAGGCTGGCGCAAAATGTGAGAATATAATGTTTTTTTTATTATTATTTTTTAACATTTTATGTTTTTACTATTGATGCTGCATAGGCAGCATCAATAGTAAAAAGTTGGGCACACTTACACGGTTAATGGCAGTGTTAACGGTCTGCGTTACACCACTTTATGCCGTGGTGTAACGCAGTCCTAAAACGCTATGTGGGCGCTGACTGGAGGTGAGTATAGAGGGGGCACTGACTGGACGGAAGTAGGGAGGGGCCAATTCACGGCCGGATTGTGCCTGTCTCTGATTGGTGGCGGCCAGCCGGCTGCCACCAATCAGCGACCCGGGATTTCCGTTACAGACAAACAGACGGAAGTACCCCTTAGACAATTATATATATATTTCAGTAGGGAAACCCCAAACACCCGGGTCAAAATTTATGTCACAGTATATATTGCTGAATGCAAAAAATGAGGTTACCCCACAAAAAGTTCCTAAAATGGGAAAAAGGTAGTGACATATGGTTTGGCAAATTCCAAATTCGGTATATAGGCACGGGAGTATTGTTAAGCACATTGTCATCCCAAAACAATTACTAAACGCCACATGTGCAAATAAAGGGATGATGGAAAAGCCTCTTACCCATAATTAATATGCCTGACCATTGCACCAAAGCCCCGACGTGCGTTTCGCTATTGCTTCTCCAGGGGGCAATAGCTATTGTGCAGTGAAATCCCATGAAGGAGATCCCGCACTTCACCAGTCCTCCACCCCCTCCCTTCTGATCGTTGGTGGATGTCGTAAAGACTTGTTTTCCACCTGTCGTAAAGTGAATGCACTTTAAATGGGAAACCCCAAGGGAAAGTCATATTATAGTTGTGTTGCTCTGCACTTTAGGCTTTTCGTAAATTTTCATTGATTTAATTGGCCTTGTCTTTGGATTATGATGTGGCGAGCAATGACAAAGAAAGACACTCGGTAATTCCGTCAACAAGAGAAGGTCTGAGATCAGTCCTACAATCTTTTTATGTTAGAGAATCACTTTTGGGTCGCTCTTCCTTAAACTTGGCTTCTTTAATGGAATATTTTATCATTGGTGAAAGCTACATGTGGCCATTGATTTCTCCTGCGGGGAAAACTCTACAATTCTCTGGTGTCTTTCTCAGATTTGAGTCCTCAGGGTTGAAACCAGTTTTGCCAGATTTCCACCTTGGCTCATACAGGAGGCGCCACGTGCGTAACTCCAGTCTTAGACTTCATTCATTCTTGGGCAGCTTTTGGAAAGAGTTGTCCAGGTGGGATGACGCCTTCACGAGTCTCAATCGACGAGCATTCTACAGTTTGCCAGTGTACGGCAAGAAGATTCCCCCCAGTCTAGATGTCCTTACACCGATAAATCTCACTGGCGAGAGACGACTATCACGGCAGCACGATTGTTCGCCCATGTTGTGTAGCACTAGTTAGCCTCCATTATTTGGGGAATCTCTCCTACAAATCAGCCATAATGAACTATTGGTACCAATTCCCAGTATGGATCACGCTGTAATGGGAATGTGGAGTTGTGCTCGTCGGACACTAATAGCTTAGTAATGATTCTAGCAGGCAGCTTATGAGAAGTTCTGGAGAGAAGACCTTGTGCTCTTCATGTAAACATTCAGGATCCTCCATAGGCGTTATGACCTCAGACTTAGTAACGCAGATCCTGTTATTTCCACAACACGACTTTACCAAGGACTTTGTGAGCTTGTGTAATGCTGAGACCAGAGATGACAGCCGCATGTAATGAGCTTTTTCTACACGCTTCATGCAGTCAACGGCTTGTATTCCGTTAGGCTAAGTAATGTCGCATTCCCCTGATTAGCACAATGTCCTTGGTATGTTGTTTTGATGGAAACACTGAGACGTTACAACAGTTTAATGCTGTTTGAATGCTTGTATTATAAAACGTTGGGTGCGCGGATTCCTAAATTACATCAGTGGAACAGGCCTAGCAGGAAAATGCTCTGACTATTATACACTATTATAAATCAAGACTATTACATACAGTTTTGATTTGCCCTTTGTTTTACCGAAATTTGAATCAGGAAACGGGCGCACGGCATCTACAGGTTTTCCCTCAGGAACCCAGTTGCAGTTATTGTACAGATCATTTTATGGTAATGCATTAAAGGGGTTGTCAAGTCATCATCTGTCAGTGCGATAAGTGATAACTTACTGATAAGTAGGTTCCCCGCCGCACCAATCCGCAGATGTGGGAATTTTGATCCCCAACAGCGGGACTCTTTTTTTTCTTTTTTTTTAGTCTTTGTTGCAAATTGGCACAACACGTTGGACACCCGACCCCGCTCCATTCATTCTCAATGGGGCTGGCGGAAAAGGTCAGGCACAGAGCTTAGCAGCTCAATATGGAATCAATGGAACAGCGGTGTAGCCTACTCATTGCCTCTCCATTCTAGCAGAGATAAAATGTCTCCGTGCTGCCGATCAGTGCAGGTCTCCGTGGTCAGACATCTACAGATCAACAATCCATTAGATTGTTTTCACGATGCAATCACCAGATTTCACAGTACAAAGTGTTCACATAATTATAAAGATCTCTTAGACCTGAAGAAGCCGGTGTACTAACTTTAGATATCCACGTAGGATTGGCTGTATTATTCCTTCCGAATGTTTTCATGCCTATTATTCATCCGATAAACATAGGGCAATTTTTTCGATTTTATTCTTCTTCTTTTTTTTCCTCCACCTTCTTCCAAGAGTTATAATAATACATAATCGTACAAAGGCTAGTATACTTACAGAGATACTAAAAATAGGAGTTTTTAGGTATAAAAATTGTTTTGTTGCTGAAGGATTTGCCTCCCAATTTTTTTTTTTTTTTAAAAAGCAGTCACCACATGCGGCATGGTGGCCAACGGGCGTTGGCTTGCAGCTCTAGGCTTCTGGATTTGGGTAATATCTACATGAAGTTTCTCTTTTTTCCCTATGTGCTTTGGTTTTTTTTTTTTCCATTCTCCCAAAATCATATTCCTTGGTTAGTCTGGAATTTCGATCATGAGCCCAAAATTGGGAGAGCGACTGATGGGAGAGGCCAGAAAGCCACAATATTCTAAAAATGACAATTTGTCACCCGGACAGAGTATGGCATTTGTGGTTGTCCTCTATCCGCTCCTGGGGGAACGTGCCCTGCTGTTTTCTACGTCCGGCCTCTAGGAATATTTACCTGCAGTCACTTTAACTAGTAGACTTTGTTCTTGTCCTTCAGTCACTCTGGATGCCTACAAGTGGTTGGTCTGCTACCTCCTAAGAGAAAGTCATCATAAACTCCAGCAAGAGAGGCAAAGAGCCGCCAATGATTTTGATGCCAGAAATAACAGCCAGGTACAGTGTAATGCCGACAGTCTAAACCCGGGATGTCAAACGCAAATACACAGAGGGATAAAAATGATAAGCTTGGACAAAGTCGCCTGCCAACCTCGATATTTATTTTAAAAAAAAAAAAAAAACTCTACAATTGAGGACGTTTTTCCTTATCATTAAATATGACCATGAACCTTTTCATATGGAGACAAACTGAAAGGGACTGTCCCACAAACAAAGTAGATTTGAATGAATAGATCTTAGAATAAAATATTGGAATAATATAATATGTTAGGTAAGAGGAGTAACAAGCAGAAGGCCCAATGGTCTAATGTAAATAAGTAATAACAAAGGATAAAAATAACCCTTGAATAGTACAGATAATAAAGTATGATGCCGACAATAGTGCCACCAAATACAGTAGGATACCCCCAGAGTAAACTGTTCCACAATTCCCTATACACGCATGGCATGATGACCCTACTGTGCCCCACCTCAACTCCTCCAGCAAAGTATCGTGACCCCATCACAGTATGATCTCCCAACTGTAATCCCCACAAAGCCATTCACACAGTATAATGGGCCCTGCATTGCCTTCCATACAGTATAATGTGCCCACATACTCATCCATACAGTATAATGGACCACACAGCCATTCACACAGTATAATGGACCCACATACTCCTCCATACAGAATAATGGGCCCTGCATTGCCTTCCATACAGTATAATGTGCCCACATACTCCTCCATACAGTATAATTGACCCACACAGCCATTCACACAGTATAATGTGCCCACATATTCCTCCATACAGTATAATGGGCCCACACAGCCATTCACACAGTGTAATGGGCCCACATACTCCTCCATACAGTATAATGGGCCCACACAGCCAATCACACAGTGTAATGGGCCCACATACTCCTCCGTACAGTATAATGGGCCCTGAATTGCCTTCCATGCAGTATAATGTGCCCACATACTCCTCCATACAGTATAATGGACCCACACAGCCATTCACACAGTGTAATGTGCCCACATACTCCTCCATACAGTATAATGGGCCCAACAGGCATTCACACAGTATAATGGGCCCACACAGCCATTGACATAGTATAATGGGCCCACATACTCCTCCGTACAGTATAATGGGCCCTACATTGCCTTCCATACAGTATAATGTGCATGCTTCCCTACTTTTGACCACACGGTTCACAACATCTGTTCGGTGATGTCACTGTTCACAACATCTCTGTTCGGTGATGTCACTATGCACATTTTCCCTGTACTGTGATGTCACTGTGCACATTATCAATGTACTGTGATGTCACTGTGCACATTATCCCTGTACTGTGATGTCACTGTGCACATTATCAATGTACTGTGATGTCACTGTGCACATTATCCCTGTACTGTGCTGTCACAGTGCACATTATCAATGTACTGTGATGTCACTGTGCACATTATCCCTGTACTGTGCTGTCACTGTGCACATTATCAATGTACTGTGATGTCACTGTGCACATTATCCCTGTACTGTGCTGTCACAGTGCACATTATCAATGTACTGTGATGTCACTGTGCACATTATCCCTGTACTGTGCTGTCACTGTGCACATTATCCCTGTACTGTGCTGTCACTGTGCACATTATCCCTGTACTGTGCTGTCACTGTGTGCATTATCCCTGTACTGTGACATCACTGTGTGCATTATCCCTGTACTGTGCTGTCACTGTGCACATTATCCCTGTACTGTGATGTCACTGTGCACATTATCCTTGTACTGTTATGTATTACTAGATGGTAGCCCGATTCTAACGCATCGGGTATTTTAGAATATGTGTGTAGTTTATTTATGAAGATTTTAGAATAATGCATTGAATACACAGGATTCGGCCGGCCAAATAGCACAGCCACATCTATATATATAATTGTCTAAGGGTTTTTCCGTCTGTCTGTCTGTCTGTCCTGGAAATCCCGGCTCTCTGATTGGTCGAGGCCGCCAGGCCTCGACCAATCAGAGACCGGCACAGCATCGACGTAGAAATCCCGCGTCTCTGATTGGTCGAGGCCGCCAGGCCTCGACCAATCAGAGACCGGCACAGCGACGATGATGTCATAAAGGACGTAGAAATCTCGCGTCTTGATTGGTCGAGGCCGCCACTTCTGTATTGATCAGTCCTCCTGACACTTCTGTATTGATCAGTCCTCCTGACACTTCTATATTGATCAGTCCTCCTGATACCTCTATATTGATCAGTCCTCCTGACACCTCTATATTGATCAGTCCTCCTGACACTTCTATATTGATCAGTCCTCCTGATACTTCTATATTGATCAGTCCTCCTGACACTTCTATATTGATCAGTCCTCCTGATACCTCTATATTGATCAGTCCTCCTGACACCTCTATATTGATCAGTCCTCCTGACACTTCTATATTGATCAGTCCTCCTGATATCTCTATATTGATCAGTCCTCCTGACACTTCTATATTGATCAGTCCTCCTGATACCTGTCCTCCTGACACTTCTATATTGATCAGTCCTCCTGACACTTCTATATTGATCAGTCCTCCTGACACTTCTATATTGATCAGTCCTCCTGATACCTCTATATTGATCAGTCCTCCTGACACCTCTATATTGATCAGTCCTCCTGACACTTCTATATTGATCAGTCCTCCTGACACTTCTATATTGATCAGTCCTCCTGACACTTCTATATTGATCAGTCCTCCTGACACTTCTATATTGATCAGTCCTCCTGATACCTCTATATTGATCAGTCCTCCTGACATTCTATATTGTTCATCCTCCTGACATTCTATATTGAGCAGTCCTCCTGACACTTCTATATTGATCAGTCCTCCTGACACTTGTATATTGATCAGTCCTCCTCGACCAATCAGCGACGGGCACAGCGACGATGATGTCATAAAGGACGTAGAAATCCCACGTTTCTGATTCAGAGACGGGCACAGTATCGACGTAGATGTCATAATGGTTGCCATGGCGACAATGATGTCATAAAGGTTGCTTCGACCAATCAGGGACGGGAACAGTCTGACGCGAATTCTGGAATCATCATTGTCCATATACTACGGGGACATGCATATTCTAGAATACCCGATGCGGTAGAATCGGGCCACAATCTAGTAGTATATAACAGCCCATGTAGTAAATAGCACAGCCACGTAGTATATAGCACAGCCCACTGAGTATATAGCACAGCCCACGGAGTATATTGCACAGCCCACGGAGTATATTGCCCAGCCTGCGTAGTATATTGCACAGCCCGCGCAGTACCACGCATGCAGTATATAACACAGGCCACGTAGTGTATAATACAGGCCACGTAGTGTATAGCACAGCCCACGTAGTATATTGCATAGCCCATGTAGTATATAACACCGCCCACGTAGTATATTGCACAGCCCATGTAATATATTGCACAGCCCACGCAGTACAGTGGGGCAAAAAAGTATTTAGTCAGTCAGCAATAGTGCAAGTTCCACCACTTAAAAAGATGAGAGGCGCCTGTAATTTACATCATAGGTAGACCTCAACTATGGGAGACAAACTGAGAAAAAAAAATCCAGAAAATCACATTGTCTGTTTTTTTAACAATTTATTTGCATATTATGGTGGAAAATAAGTATTTGGTCAGAAACAAACAATCAAGATTTCTGGCTCTCACAGACCTGTAACTTCTTCTTCAAGAGTCTCCTCTTTCCTCCACTCATTACCTGTAGTAATGGCACCTGATTAAACTTGTTATCAGTATAAAAAGACACCTGTGCACACCCTCAAACAGTCTGACTCCAAACTCCACTATGGTGAAGACCAAAGAGCTGTCAAAGGACACCAGAAACAAAATTGTAGCCCTGCACCAGGCTGGGAAGACTGAATCTGCAATAGCCAACCAGCTTGGAGTGAAGAAATCAACAGTGGGAGCAATAATTAGAAAATGGAAGACATACAAGACCACTGATAATCTCCCTCGATCTGGGGCTCCATGCAAAATCCCACCCCGTGGGGTCAGAATGATCACAAGAACTGTGAGCAAAAATCCCAGAACCACGCGGGGGGACCTAGTGAATGAACTGCAGAGAGCTGGGACCAATGTAACAAGGCCTACCATAAGTAACACACTACGCCACCATGGACTCAGATCCTGCAGTGCCAGACGTGTCCCACTGCTTAAGCCAGTACATGTCCGGGCCCGTCTGAAGTTTGCTAGAGAGCATTTGGATGATCCAGAGGAGTTTTGGGAGAATGTCCTATGGTCTGATGAAACCAAACTGGAACTGTTTGGTAGAAACACAACTTGTCGTGTTTGGAGGAAAAAGAATACTGAGTTGCATCCATCAAACACCATACCTACTGTAAAGCATGGTGGTGGAAACATCATGCTTTGGGGCTGTTTCTCTGCAAAGGGGCCAGGACGACTGATCCGGGTACATGAAAGAATGAATGGGGCCATGTATCGTGAGATTTTGAGTGCAAACCTCCTTCCATCAGCAAGGGCATTGAAGATGAAACGTGGCTGGGTCTTTCAACATGACAATGATCCAAAGCACACCGCCAGGGCACGAAGGAGTGGCTTCGTAAGAAGCATTTCAAGGTCCTAGAGTGGCCTAGCCAGTCTCCAGATCTCAACCCTATAGAAAACCTTTGGAGGGAGTTGAAAGTCCGTGTTGCCAAGCGAAAAGCCAAAAACATCACTGCTCTAGAGGAGATCTGCATGGAGGAATGGGCCAACATACCAACAACCGTGTGTGGCAACCTTGTGAAGACTTACAGAAAACGTTTGACCTCTGTCATTGCCAACAAAGGATATATTACAAAGTATTGAGATGAAATTTTGTTTCTGACCAAATACTTATTTTCCACCATAATATGCAAATAAAATGTTAAAAAAACAGACAATGTGATTTTCTGGATTTTTTTTCTCAGTTTGTCTCCCATAGTTGAGGTCTACCTATGATGTAAATTACAGACGCCTCTCATCTTTTTAAGTGGTGGAACTTGCACTATTGCTGACTGACTAAATACTTTTTTGCCCCACTGTATATTGCACCGCCCACGTAGTATGTTGCACAGCCCACATAGTATACAGCACAGAGCCATGTAGTGGCGCAGTGGTTAGCACAGCAGCCTTGCAGCGCTGGAGTCCTGGGTTCAAGCCCCACTAAGGACAACATCTGCAAAGAATTTGTATGTTTTCCCCGTGTTTGCGTGGGTTTCCTCCGGATTCTCCGGTTTCCTCCCAAATTCCAAAAACATACTGATAGGGAATTTATATTGTGAGCCCCATCGGGACAGCGACGATAATGTGTGCAACCTGTAAAGCGCTGCGGAATATGTTAGCGCTATATAAAAATAAAGATTATTATTAAGATTATTATATTGCACAGCCCATGTAATATATTGCACAGCCCACGCAGTATATAGCAATGTGGGCACCATATCCCTGTTAAAAAAAAAAAAAAAGAATTAAAATAAAAAATAGTTATATACTCACCCTCCGTTGGCCCCTGGATCGAAGCGGTTACCGATGCTCCTCGCGCGCTCCAGTCTGAAGAGTGCATTGCGGTCTCGCAAGGAGCAGGAAAGGCCTGTTCCTGATCCAGGGGGCCGACGGACGGTGAGTATATAACGATTTTTTAATTATTTTTAACATTAGATCTTTTTACTATTGATGCCGCATAGGCAGCATGAATAGTAAAAGTTGGTAACACAGGGTTAATAGCAGCGTTAACCGAGCGCGTCACACCGCGGTCAACGCTGCCATTAAGCCTGTGTGAGCACTGACTGAAGAGGATTATGGAGCTGGCACTGACTGCGGGGAGGAAGGAGCGGCCATTTTTCCGCCGGACTGTGCCCGTCGCTGATTGGTTGTGGCTGTTTTGCCATGACCAATCAGCGATTTGGATTTCCATGACAGACCAATGAATATCTGTGACAGACAGACAGACGGAAGTGACCCTTAGACAATTATATAGTAGATAATTTTACTATGACATCTCTGTGTGCACTCTTCCCGCCATGTGATATCCTTTTGTATGTCCTCACTGTATTGGTTGCATTTTCCTGCATGTTTTCAGTTGGAGATATGGATTGCTAAATAAATGTAAGTGTCCTTTGTCAGCCATAACATACTTTCTCTTATCTTGAAGGCTTACTACTGTCGCTCCTTGGCCTTGGCATTTATTGAACACACAGTTCTCCAGAGATACTATGATTACATCCATGACCCAAGCACACCCGGCTCCCTGCAGCCCGTCCTGAAGAAGCTGTGCTGCCTTTATGGACTGTGGTCCCTGAGCAAACACATGGCCGTGCTCTACCAAGGTGAGGACCTCCTCCGTGCACCGCGCCTGCAAAGTACATATCCACACACGCGCTCCTGAATTAAAGGGGTTGTCCTCCTATATCGGCATATGCAGATGGCCCCCGATAAGGACGCGCTCTTCTATTATCCTGTCTGTACAATGCGCAGTTCATGATGGAGCCCGTGCATTACTAGATACATCACAAAGGTGAGCAGTAACGGCACGGCGTACGTGCCACCGCCGGACAGTGTGAGCAAAGACAGTGGAGATTTCTGCAAAGAGAAGTTCAGTGATACATTTTACATCTGCAGATGGCACTTTCATCATTTATGCAAAACGTTGCGGCTTAGAGATAATAATGGCCACTTAGGGTGAAGTAGCTTCCACCATGGCAACGTACAACAACAGCGGCGGTCTGGGGCGTCCTTTCATATTCACGAATACAATGGGCATCCGCAGAATGGGGAATTTTTCAATTAACATTTATCAGCAAAAGTGTCGAGAAGGGTCCATAGTGCTCCCCGGAAGGAGCCATCTTTCTGGAAAAAGTCAGATCTGAACCCCCAGGTTGGGCACATATCCCCGGGGGTCTCCTCGTTGTGTGTTATCGGGAGGTCTCGCTCTTTGCACCCAGAGCTGTCACATTCTTTACTAAACAGTTATTAGACAGTAACCGCTCTCATGATATTATCATCCGCAACCTGGATAGAACAGTACATGGCAGAGCGGGTTAGTGCAAAGCAGCCATATGTGCGTTACTTCTCTGCTCTGACATCACTATGTGCATTACTCCTCTGCTGTGACATCACTATGTGCATTACTCCTCTGCTGTGACATCACTATGTGCATTACTCCTCTGCTGTGACATCACTATGTGCATTACTCCTCTGCTGTGACATCACTATGTGCATTACTCCTCTGCTGTGACATATCTATATCATTACTCCTCTGCTGTGACATCACTATGTGCATTACTCCTCTGCTGTGACATATCTATATCATTACTCCTCTGCTGTGACATCACTATGTACATTACTCATCTGCTGTGACATCACTATATCATTACTCCTCTGCTGTGACATCACTATGTGCATTACTCCTCTGCTGTGACATCACTATGTGCATTACTCCTCTGCTGTGACATATCTATATCATTACTCCTCTGCTGTGATATCACTATGTGCATTACTCATCGACTGTGACATCACTATGTGCATTACTTCTGTGCTCTGACATCACTATGTGCATTACTCCTCTGCTCTGACATCACTATGTGCATTATTCCTCTGCTCTGACATCACTATGTGCATATTACTCCTCTGCTGTGGCATCACTATGTACATTACTCCTCTGCTGTGGCATCACTATGTGCATTACTCCTCTGCTCTGACATCTCTATATCATTACTCATCTACTGTGACATCACTATGTGCACTACTCCTCTGCTCTGACATCACTATGTGCATTACTCCTCTACTGTGACATCACTATGTGCATATTACTCCTGCTGTGACATCGGTATGTGCATTACTCCTCTACTGTGACATCACTATGTGCATATTACTCCTGCTGTGACATCGCTATGTGCATTACTCCTCTACTGTGACATCACTATGTGCATTACTCCTCTGCTCTTTCATCACTATGTGCATTACTCCTCGTCTCTGACATCACTATGCGCATATTACTCCTCTGCTGTGGCATCACTATGTACATTACTCCTCTGCTGTGGCATCACTATGTGCATTACTCCTCTGCTCTGACATCTCTATATCATTACTCATCTACTGTGACATCACTATGTGCACTACTCCTCTGCTCTGACATCACTATGTGCATTACTCCTCTACTGTGACATCACTATGTGCATATTACTCATGCTCTGACATCACTATGTGCATTACTCCTCTACTGTGACATCACTATGTGCATATTACTCCTGCTGTGACATTGCTATGTGCATTACTCCTCTACTGTGGCATCACTATGTGCATTACTCCTCTGCTGTGACATCGCTATATCATTACTCCTCTGCTGTGACATCGTTACATTATTACTCCTCTGCTGTGACATCACTATGTGCATTACTCCTCTGCTGTGACATCGCTATATCATTACTCCTCTGCTGTGACATCGTTATATTATTACTCCTCTGCTGTGACATCGCTATATCATTACTCCTCTGCTGTGACATCGCTATATCATTACTCCTCTGCTGTGACATCACTATGTGCATTACTCCTCTGCTGTGACGTCGCTATATTATTACTCCTCTGCTGTGACATCACTATGTACATTACTCCTCTGCTGTGACATCTCTATATCATTACTCCTCTACTGTGACATCACGATGTGCATTACTCCTCTGCTGTGACATCACTATGTGCATTACTCCTCTGCTGTGACATCTCTATATCATTACTCCTCTGCTGTGACATTACTATATTATTACTCCTCTGCTGTGACATCTCTATATCATTACTCCTCTGCTGTGACATCACTATGTGCATTACTCCTCTGGTGTGACATCACTATGTGCATTACTCCTCTGCTGTGACATCACTATGTACATTACTCCTCTGCTGTGACATCACTATGTGCATTACTCCTCTGCTGTGACATCGCTATATCATTACTCCTCTGCTGTGACATCACTATGTGCATTACTCCTCTGCTGTGACGTCGCTATATTATTACTCCTCTGCTGTGACATCACTATGTACATTACTCCTCTGCTGTGACATCTCTATATCATTACTCCTCTACTGTGACATCACGATGTGCATTACTCCTCTGCTGTGACATCACTATGTGCATTACTCCTCTGCTGTGACATCTCTATATCATTACTCCTCTGCTGTGACATTACTATATTATTACTCCTCTGCTGTGACATCTCTATATCATTACTCCTCTGCTGTGACATCACTATGTGCATTACTCCTCTGGTGTGACATCACTATGTGCATTACTCCTCTGCTGTGACATCACTATGTACATTACTCCTCTGCTGTGACATCACTATGTGCATTACTCATCTGCTGTGACATCACTATGTACATTACTCATCTGCTGTGACATCTCTATATCATTACTCCTTTGCTGTGACATCACTATATCATTACTCCTCTGCTGTGACATCACTATGTGCATTACTCCTCTGCTGTGACATCGCTATATCATTACTCCTCTGCTGTGACATCACTATATCATTACTCCTCTGCTGTGACATCACTATATCATTACTCCTCTGCTGTGACATCTCTATATCATTACTCCTCTGCTGTGACATCTCTATATCATTACTCCTCTGATGTGACATCACTATGTGCATTACTCCTCTGCTGTGACATCGCTATATCATTACTCCTCTGCTGAGACATCACTATATCATTACTCCTCTGCTGTGACATCTCTATATCATTACTCCTCTGCTGTGACATCACTATATCATTACTCCTCTGCTGTGACATCACTATGTGCATTACTCATCTGCTGTGACATCACTATGTACATTACTCCTCTGCTGTGACATCTCTATATCATTACTCCTCTGCTGTGACATCACTATGTACATTACTCCTCTGCTGTGACATCTCTATATCATTACTCCTCTGCTGTGACATCACTATGTGCATATTACTACTCTGCTGTGACATCACTATGTGCATTACTCCTCTGCTGTGACATCACTATATCATTACTCCTCTGCTGTGACATCTCTATATCATTACTCCTCTGTTGTGACATCACTGTGTGCATTACTCCTCTGCTGTGACATCACTATTTGTATTATTTTTCCTCTGTGACATCACTGTGTACATTATCCTTCTGCTGTGACATCACTATTTGCTTTATTTCTGTATTGTGACATCACTTGGTGCTTCGCAGTCTAGTTTGACGTCACTGTTTTGCAATCCAATTGTATTAATCGTAAAGTGAATATCTCTCTATTATCCTCTTGATTCCTGCTGCTGTTTTGCAGGTGGATACTTCTCCGGCGAACTACACGGCAGAATCGTGCAGGACGCAATTCTGGACCTATGCGCTCAGGTAGTATATATCGGTGCTGAAAGGTTCACGTCTTGCACATTTTTGGATAAGTCGCCCGTCTCACTCTTTTTGCCATAAGAACCACCTGAACTACTCATGCATCCCAAAAATTCTCTCTTAAATATGGATCTGATGATAGTGTGGGGGGCGCTGGGGTACAAGGGTTCAAGTCCTAAAACTTTAGATGACATTAAAGGGGTTCTCCAGTGATAACTTATCACCGGTCCACAGGATAGGAGACCACTTATTGATGTATGGGTGGACGACAGTAGAGACCGGCACCAATCAGCAGAACAAAGAGCTTTTATTCCCGATAAGTCACTTTTATCCCCAATAGCTCGGCATGTCGGACCCCCAACTGCCCTATAGGGATTGTATGCGGTATGTTCCATTCTAGTGGGGATAAAAGTGCTCTGTTCCTATCAGTGCAGGTCCCAGCAGTCGGACCCCCGCCGATCAACAAGGTACCACCTATGCTGTGAATCGGTGATAATTTTTTATTCCTTTACAGGGACTTGGTCAGCAGAGAATGACTGTTCAAGCCAAGCACAGGCGCTCGGTGCTTCATGGCGTGGTCAAACAATTAAGTACACCTCAACCACCTGCTTGTTTTCCCTCTGTCTCCGTCCTTCCCTCTTCTTTGATTGACCGCTCTGGCTTTAGAGAGAAGGTTAGAGATAGAGATAGATGGAAAACACACAGGCGGAATGCTGCTCTTAAATGACTGCCACCTATGGTGCACCGAGCGCCTGTGCTTGGTATGACCAGTCATTCTGTGCTTGTGGCTGGTAGATAAACACTGGCCATAAAGGGTGCACATGGTACCTAGTTCCCACCAGACTGTCCCACGTTTCCATATGGTGGAAACGTCAGAAAATCTAGATCTTCCGGATCCATATAGATCATCTCGTTTTGTCGGAGTTAATCTCCCCACCAACGTTGAGCCTTTTTTAAATACCCTAATTCCAAATGTTTCCAAAAAATAGTTGATTTATTTACTTTTTCTGGCAGCTAAAACAGCCATAGCCAGAAGCTGGAGGACTCTCTCGGTGCTTCTGGACCTCATTAAAAACTAACTAGGAATGAGAGTAGTAAATGACAGACGTACGAGCTTCCTACTGACTGCCAAAGAAGTGTCACGCCGTCTGGCAGCCATGGTGTCATGTGTGGCCGGTCCGTCACGGTGACTATGAAGTTGTTCTCTTGCACCATATGGTATTAAGTATACTGCAGAATCTCTCCTCTTATAGGCAATGTTCCAAAGTCTCATATGTTTGAATGTTTACCCCAAGAATTCAACCCGGGAGGCCGGGACCCAGCATGGCTGAAAAATCTGAAAAAAAAATATACTGGCCTGCTGACACTGTTGTGTGCCACTCTAGGTCCCCTGCTGGTCTCTGTACCTTGTCTTCTGTCGAGTACATAACGTGACCTCTGCAGCCAATCAATGGCTGCAGCAGAGAACGTCACCCCACTGCTGAGGCCAATGATTGGCCACAACGGTCACGTGATTTCTCCAACTAATGAAAAGGCTTGGAGACTGGTGGAAGACCAGTGGAGCACTACGGAGAGGGATCAGTGGAGCACTATGGAGGGAGATCAGTGGAGCACTATGGAGTGGGATCAGTGGAGCACTACGGCATGGAATCAGTGGAGCACTATGGCGGGGGATCAGTGGAGCACTATGGAGGGGGATCAGTGGAGCACTATGGAGTGGGATCAGTGGAGCACTACGGCATGGAATCAGTGGAGCACTATGGTGGGGAATCAGTGGAGCACTACGGCGGTTGACCAGTGGAGCACTATGGCGGGGAATCAGTGGAGCACTATGATGGGGGATCAGTGGAGCACTATGGCGGGGAATCAGTGGAGCACTATGGCGGGGAATCAGTGGAGCACTATGGCAAGGAATCAGTGGAGCACTACGGTGGTAAATCAGTGGATCACTATGAAGGGGGATCAGTGGAGCACTATGGCGGGGGACCAGTGGAGCACTATGGCGGGGAATCAGTGGAGCACTATGGCGGGGGACCAGTGGAGCACTATGGCGGGGAATCAGTGGAGCACTATGGCGGGGGACCAGTGGAGCACTATGGCGGGGGATCAGTGGAGCACTATGGCGGGGGATCAGTGGAGCACTATGGCGGGGGATCAGTGGAGCATTATGGCGGGGGACCAGTGGAGCACTATGGCGGGGAATCAGTGGAGCACTATGGCGGGGGACTAGTGGAGCATTATGGCGGGGGATCATTGGAGCACTATGGCGGGGAATCAGTGGAGCATTATGGCGGGGGACCAGTGGAGCACTATGGCGGGGAATCAGTGGAGCACTATGGCGGGGAATCAGTGGAGCACTACGGTGGAGAATCAGTGGAGCACTATGGCAGGGAATCAGTGGAGCACTATGGCAGGGAATCAGTGGAGCACTATGGCAGGGAATCAGTGGAGCACTATGGCGGCGGATCAGTGGAGCACTATGGCAGGGAATCAGTGGAGCACTATGGCGGGGGATCAGTGGAGCACTATGGCAGGGAATCAGTGGAGCACTATGGCGGGGGATCAGTGGAGCACTATGGCAGGGAATCAGTGGAGCACTATGGCAGGGAATCAGTGGAGCACTACGGTGGTAAATCAGTGGAGCACAATGGCGGGGAATCAGTGGAGCACTATGGCGGGGAATCAGTGGAGCACTACGGCGGGGAATCAGTGGAGGACTATGGTGGGGAATCAGTGGAGCACTATGGCGGGGAATCAGTGGAGCACTATGGCGGGGGATCAGTGGAGCACTATGGCGGGGAATCAGTGGAGCACTATGGCGGGGGATCAGTGGAGCACTACGGTGGTAAATCAGTGGATCACTATAAAGGGGGATCAGTGGGTATGTTTTTTATTTTTTTTGTGAAAGATAACAATAATACTAGATAAATCCTTTATGAATTGTCATATTGGCTTATCCTGTATTTTTTCCTTAGTGGAAACATTTTTGAATACATTTTGATACAATTTTTTGGGGGAAATGAAAGGCTGCACCTAAACATTGAAAATACCCATATTTTTGTAACTAGTCACCAGCCTATGTCAATGAGTCAGGGAATGGTGGATCCATGGGTACTTAGTATCCATATGGCGCAACAGAAATTAGATCCAGTCTTAGCTTCTTTGTTTTTAGCTGCCAGGAATACTCCATCTACTTAAAGAGTATCTGTCGTTTTAATTTTTGTTTCACAAAACAATAGTTTAGGTGAGAATAAGAAACTTTGTAATATATCTTACATGAGAAATCTGCTTCTTCCTCCTCCTGGCCTGATCATGTAGGCAGAAGAGAGGACACTTGGTGCTCATAAAGTTCTATGCAGAAATGTAACTGTCTCTTCAGGAGACCATGCAGCAGTATGTGTCCTCCTCTAGCTTCTCCCTAGAGTACGAGCACCAGCTGCCATCTCCCATCTCAGAAATAAGGAAATCTCTATTCACTGAATACACATTTTACAGATTTTACCCTGGCAGCTGATAGTGTCCTACAAAACTGCAAGGGAACAGTGGTATTACCTGGCCGCCTTTCAGAAGGATGGCATCATTGAATACAAGGATGATTCGAGTCCCCCAAGAGATGATCATGCAGCCGGACCACCCTTTATGTCCGTATTTGCTATTGGCATGTGTGGATAGGACTGTCTTCATGTGATCATTGCTTAGAAGCTGCTTAGAATATAATGTACAGAGTTTTTCTTACATCAGATAGAAACGTCCAGCTTTGGTAACCTCTCAGTGCACATTCTAGTTTCTCCACCATTTTTACGACCTCTGCTTGCTGTCAGTAAATAAGCCTGAAGTTCTGCTCACCGTGTGTCACACGCACAGCTTCACATTGTAATAGGGTATCACGCAAGAGCAAATCCAGACTGCAGACCGATACAGCCGAAGGGCTGAATACACCCTGCGCCCGCCATCCCACGCCCAACGTGTGCACGAATACAGTGGTGGAGGACAGAGACTCCGTCTTCTACCAATCAGCGTGTGCGACTGAGACAACAGACGTGATGGCGTCACTACGTCACATCTGCTGTGCGGAGTGTCGGTGCTTACAGCAAACGCAGGGGCAAAGCGTCGGGGTAACGGGAGACAGGTGAGCATGTGTGTGGGATGTCTGCCTGTATATAGGGGCTATGTGAGGGCTCATATTGTATATAAAAGGCTATGTGGGGGCCCATATTGTGTATAGGAGGCTATGTGGGGGCCCATATTGTGTATAGGAGGCTATGTGGGGGCCCATATTGTGTATAGGAGGCTATGTGGGGGCCCATATTGTGTATAGGAGGCTATATGGGGGTTCTCATTGTATATATAGGAGGCGATGTGGGGCTCACACTGCATATAGAATATATGGGGGTTCATTCTGTATATAAGGGGCTATGTGGGGACTCATACTTTATATAGGGAGGCTATGTGGGAGCTCAAGCTGTATATAAAGGGGTATGTGGGGGCTCTTACTTTATATAGAGTATGTGGGAACTCACATTGTATATAAGGGGCTATGTAGGGGCTAATACTGTATATAGTGGGGCTATGTGGGGGCTTCAAACTGTTTATAGGAGGCTATGTGAGGGCTGTTACAGAATATAGTGAGGTTATGTGAGGTCTCATACTGTATATAGAGAGGCTTTGTGCGGGCTCACACTGCACTGTATATAGGAGGCTATGTGAGGACTCATACTGTATACAGAGGCTATGTGGGGGCTCATAATGTATATAGGGACGCATACTGAATATTATGAGCAATGTGGGGTCTCATACTGTATACAGTTGGGCTTTGTGGGGCTCTTACTGTATATAAGGGCTGTGTAGGGCTCATACTGTATGTAGGGAGGCTATGTGGGGGCCTATAATGTATATAGGGGCACATACTGTATATGGGAGCAATGTGGGGTCTCATACTGTATATAGTTGGGCTTTATGGGGTCTCATACTGTGTATATAGGGGGTGTGTGGGGCTCATACTGTATACAGGGAGGCTATGTGGGGGCTCATAATGTATATACAGTCATGGCCAAAAGTATTCACACCTCTGCAATTCTGTCAGATAATACTCAGTTTCTTCCTGAAAATGATTGCAAACACAAATTCTTTGGTATTATTATCAGGGCAGCGCGGTGGCGCAGTGGTTAGCACAGCAGCCTTGCAGCGCTGGGGTCCTGGGTTCTAATCCCACCCTGGACAACATCTGCAAAGAGTTTGTATGTTCTCTCCGTGTTTGCGTGGGTTTCCTCCGGGTACTCCGGTTTCCTCCCACATTCCAAAGACATACTGATAGGGAATTTAGATTGTGAGCTTCATCGGGGACAGCGATGATAATGTGTGCAACCTCTGTAAAGCGCTGCGGAATATGTTAGCGCTATATAAAAATAAAGATTATTATTTATTTATTATTATTATCTTCATTTAATTTGTCTTAAGTGAAAAAACACAAAAAGAATTGTCCTAGAGCCAAATTGGATATAATTCCACACCAAATATAAAAAAGGGGGTGGACAAAAGTATTGGCACTGTTCGAAAAATCATGTGATGCTTCCCTAATTTGTGTAATTAACAGCACCTGTAACTTACCTGTGGCACCTAACAGGTGTTGGCAATAACTAAATCACACTTGCAGCCAGTTGACATGGATTAAAGTTGACTCAACCTCTGTCTTGTGTCCTTGTGTGTACCACATTGAGCATGGAGAAAAGAAAGAAGACCAAAGAACTGTCTGAGGACTTGAGAAACCAGATTGTGAGGAAGCATGAGCAATCTCAAGGCTACAAGTTCATCTCCAAAGACCTGAATGTTCCTGTGTCTACCGTGCGCAGTGTCATCAAGAAGTTTAAAGCCCATGGCACTGTGGCTAACCTCCCTAGATGTGGACGGAAAAGAAAAATTAACAAGAGATTTCAACGCAAGATTGTGCGGATGTTGGATAAAGAACCCCGACTAACATCCAAACAAGTTCAAGCTGCCCTGCAGTCCGAGGGTACAACAGTGTCAACCCATACTATCCGTCGGCGTCTGAATGAAAAGGGACTGTATGGTAGGAGATTCAGGAAGACCCCACTTCTTACCCCGAGACATAAAAAAGCCAGGCTGGAATTTGCCAAAACTTACCTGAAAAAGCCTAAAACGTTTTGGAAGAATGTTCTCTGGTCAGATGAGACAAAAGTAGAGCTTTTTGGGCAAAGGCATCAACATAGAGTTTCCAGGAGAAAAAAAAAGGCATTCAAAGAAAAGAACACAGTCCCTACAGTCAAACATGGCGGAGGTTCCCTGATGTTTTGGGGTTGCTCTGCTGCCTCTGGCACTGGACTGCTTGACCGTGTGCATGGCATTATGAAGTCTGAAGACTACCAACAAATTTTGCAGCATAATGTAGGGCCCAGTGTGAGAAAGCTGGGTCTCCCTCAGAGGTCATGGGTCTTCCAGCAGGACAATGACCCAAAACACACTTCAAAAAGCACTAGAAAAGGGTTTGAGAGAAAGCACTGGAGACTTCTAAGGTGGCCAGCAATGAGTCCAGACCTGAATCCCATAGAACACCTGTGGAGAGATCTAAAAATGGCAGTTTGGAGAAGGCACCCTTCAAATATCAGGGACCTGGAGCAGTTTGCCAAACAAGAATGGTCTAAAATTCCAGCAGAGCATTGTAAGAAACTCATTGATGGTTACCGGAAGCGGTTGGTCGCAGTAATTTTGGCTAAAGGTTGTGCAACCAAGTATTAGGCTGAGGGTGCCAATACTTTTGTCTGGCCCATTTTTGGAGTTTTGTGTGAAATGATCAATGTTTTGCTTTTTGCTTCATTCTCTTTTTTGTTTTTTCATTTAAGACAAATTAAATGAAGATAATAATACCAAAGAATTTGTGTTTGCAATCATTTTCAGGAAGAAACTGCGTATTATCTGACAGAATTGCAGGGGTGTCAATACTTTTGGCCATGACTGTAGGAGGTGCATACTGTATATAGAAGCAATGTGGGGTCTCATACTGTATATAGTTGGGCTTTGTGGGGGCTCATACTGTATATAGGGGATGTGTGGGGCTCATACTTTATACAGGGAGGTTATGTGGGGGCTCATACTGTATATAGGAGGTGCATACTGTATATAGAAGCAATGTGGGGACTCATACTGTATATAGTTGGGCTTTGTGGGGGCTCATAATGTATATAAGAGGTGCAACCTGTATATAGAAGCAATGTGGGGTCTCATACTGTATACAGGGAGGCTATGTGGGGCTCATAATGTATATAGGGGATGTGTGGGGCTCATACTGTATACAGGGAGGCTATGTGGGGGCTCATACTGTATATAGGAGGTGCATACTGTATATAGAAGCAATGTGGGGGCTCATACTGTATATATTTGGGCTTTGTGGGGGCTCATACTGTATATAGGGGATGTGTGGGGCTCATACTGTATATAGGGGATGTGTGGGGCTCATACTGTATACAGGGAGGCTATGTGGGGGCTCATACTGTATATAGGAAGTGCATACTGTATATAGAAGTAATGTGGGGGCTCATACTGTATATAGTTGGGCTTTGTGGGGGCTCATACTGTATATAGGGGGTGTGTGGGGCTCATACTGTATACAGGGAGGCTATGTGGGGGCTCATAATGTATATAGGGTCTCATACTGTATATAGAAACAATGTGGGGGCTCATACTGTATATAGGGGATGTGTGGGGCTCATACTGTATATAGGGATGTCTGCATACTCAATTCTGCTCAATAAATAGTGATACAATTAATATAAAAGAATAATTAATGTCAAATTGATGTTCAGCAGAATAAATTTCAGCCTATTGGTTCATCACCCACAACAGTCACGGTCTCTCATAGGATAATGAATTGCCCACCCTTGTGCTAGTGCGTTTCCTGACGAAAAGCTCCAAGTCGTTGCCTAGACTGATACATTGTAACGAGCTCAGCTATGTGAGTAAGGCAAAATCAACCTCAAGAACATTTCTATTCACTGACAGCCAGCACAGTTTAGAAAATGTAGAGGACTGAAGGAACAATGGACTCGAATCATCCAGAGGTTTTTTTTGCCAGTTTTCTGGCTTAAAACGTTGCAAACATTTTTGCGCAACTGGAAGTTACCCAGAAAGTTTTTTACTCTTGGCGTCTTTTTTTACGACAGTCCTAGCCAAACTTTTTGAAAAGTAGGTAGAGCTCGGACAGTGCCCAGCTATTTCATCATTTATGCCACAAAAGTGATCTAATTTACGACACACTTCTATCGGTGGCGCCCAATAGATAAAAGATGCGCCACATTTAATAAAGTGGCGCACGCCTTGTATTGAATTTGACGCCACGCTCACGTCTTTAAGGCTGGCGTACACAGCGCCACTTTTATGAATGGGGGGCCAATGTATATGGGAAATTTGCCAAAGTTTTTATTGCACAGTGAATAGCAGACAACTTGATGTTGAGCTGAGATGAGACAAGTAGTTTTACAGAAGACCACCGATAAGGAGTCGGACACAAGGGGTTAAATCGCATCTCTAACTCTGCTGCATCTGTAAGCCTGTCCCGCTGCTCGTTAGCCGGCTTTCTCCACCATCATCTGTTTTTCTCCGTTTCTCATTTATGTTTTTCTCGGCCCCTCAAGACTGATCATATTTTGTGGTTTACTACATGGTGCGGATTACACGGCAGCGGCAGTTCTGTGCCGCAGATCACATGTAACTCCGACGCTGCCATGTAAAGGTTAATGAGACGCGCGGAGATTTCACAATAAATGGAAAAAATTCAATGGCGGCTCCAGGACAATAAAACCCGAATCCTGCGCTCCCCTAAACAGCGTGACCGCTCGCATGGCACTCCTCCGTGTAATTGGCAGCGAGCGTTCACGGCTCTGTTTTGCTCGTGTTACTATAGAAAGTGACGACCGCTGCCAACATTTTTCTTCTTATAACGCAGCTGAAGGACGACGCCGTGTCTCTCGTGGACGCCATTGCACCTCCAGACTTCATCTTGAATTCCCCCATCGCCAAAGCGGACGGAGAGGTAAATCCACAGGAGCCAAAATATGTTCTTTGCTATAAAATGTCAAACTAGTTCATCCATTTTTGTAGAATTGTTCTCGCTTGGATGCCGTAGTGCAGGTCCAGATGTAGCAGAGCTGTGTTTCTCATTTAAAGGGATGTTTCCACCGCAGACATTTCTGATTTATCCACATCTGTTGGGTCGGCACCGATCTCCAGCAAGGAGACTTCCCCCCCCCCCGTCTTGCTGAAATGGCGCCGCTGTTTCCGTCACTCCTATAGAAGAGAGCCACACACTGTGTAGCCACATATTTATTCCCCCGGCAGCAGGTGGATGGCTGATTATATGGGAAAAATGTTGTACAGAAGGCCCCATACACCTCAGAGTAAGGGAAGAGTCAGACGACCATAAATCTCCGACGGGGATTGCAAAGTAATGCTCGGACTGGCCAACGGCTCCACCGACCCGAGCATGGCAGCATGTATTTCTACGCAGCTGTCAAGCTCAAGTCGGGAGAGCTGCCGGCCAGTCCGAGCATTGGGTTGCAATCCCCGTCCGAGTTATATGGCCGCCTGACTCTGCCGATATTGCCGCGCTTGGCCAACAGTCTAATGTTGACTCTCCCCTCACAGATGATGTTGGGGCAGATAAAGATCTGGCATGTGCAATTTTGGACTGCCAATCCTTTTATTCTCGGCAAGATAACCCAGATGCTATCCTATGTTTGGAGAAGTCAGGGGAGAAAGATGGCGGACTAAATATTAGAATTAGAATTCCCCATCATTAATAGTTATCACCAAGAATAATAGGTAACTTACAGATCAGGGGGTTTCTGACCTCTGGGACCCCCCTGTGATCCAGAGATCTGAGCTGTGAAATTCCCCTTTAGAGCGAGGCGGAGGTCACACGCATGCAGCACCGCCCCATTCATTGTCTATATGCGATCGCCGGAGATCGCTGACTTCCTTTTTTATCCAGCAGGGAGCGGTGGCGTCCATGTCTGCCCATTTCTCCATTCCAATGGGGTATTGCAGAGCCCTGTTCTAGGCAATAGAGGGGGGTCTCAATAGTCAGACCCCCACCGGTCCCTTCAGGTTGTCGTGCCGCAGGCGCCACATTCACTCATTTCCTGCAATGTAGTGCCACAACATTACGACTTTATGAACCACTGGGTCCACAAGAGCGTATTTTACTCTGGAGGACCCAGCACCTTTGGTTTTCTATAGAAATTGTGTAATGCTTCATATCTCCTGTGGGGGAGCTGTAGAGAAACAGAACAGTCGATGCTGTGCTACTGCATAGATTATAGCTGATCGGTCAGCGGCAGGACACCCTGCCATCAGCCTATTGTCGGGGATCCTTGTAAGAAGTTGATGAAACGCACGTATTGCGCCTCCCCAGGCGCCAGCAGAGGGACAGGAGACAAGATGATATGTTACTGCGGTGTGAACAGTTAATAGCATAGTTCATGATTGGAAAACTATGACTGCTTTCTTCCAGAAACAGCGCCACCCCTGTCTATGTCTGGTATTACACTTCAGTGACGTGAACGTGTGGCACTGTTTTTGGAAGTAAGCATCCATGTTTTTCCAATCCTTGAAACTACCTTTTAAAGGGGATGTCTTGACAAAATGTGCTCTCAGTTATGAAGTAAAGGGTGGGATATGAGGCCCCCATTATGTGGTTTGTTGACCATCAGTTACCACCTTTAACCGGCGTTACGTTCTTACAGCTGTACAAGAACCTGTGGTCTGCGGTGCTACAAGGAGAGAAGGTCTTGGAGCGCGCGTCGTGGTGGCCTGAATTTTGCACCAACAAGCCCGTAATAGAGAAGCCGAGATCCCATCTCTGAAGTCGCGCGCAGATTCAGGTCTCCACCTGCCACATCCGTATATGATGAGAATCCCTGATGCTACAAGGAATAATGAACTGATATGACAATGGAAGGGGACAAGATTCCCACTGGATGGTCATTTACAAAACATTTTCCTGCCGAGTTGGTGGGTAGAGCGCAGGTTTCTGGCCTCATTAAGGGGAACCTAGTGCCCAAACCAAGAGCCGCATGTAACCCAGAGCACCTGTTATTGACGCCATTTATGTTTGGTGGCATTTAGACAAAACATGGGCCTTGCGGCTAGGATGACTAGTCCAAGAGGCGGGTACTACTGTACTTCTTCCCGCCACACTCCTCTAGATTGTGCCGCAGACCAGGACAGGAAGAACCACCAGGGACCGTCCTTTTGGACCGGTCATTATAGTCACATCATCCCCTGCCATTAGCTGACCAGTTCCCTTTAACCCAATGTTGTTGGTGCCATCGTATTGCCAAATTCTGATTTTCCATCCATCATCCATTTAGCTACACGTAGATAAAATTTATATTTTTTTTAGGCAGCAGATGACTAATACTATAACACAACCAGGTGCTGTGACTCACAAGGCCTCTAAAACTCTAATATCCAGCCTTAAAGGGGCCGTCCAGCTTTAACCTACAAGTCTGCAGTCACTCTACATGACTGTAGACTTGTGAATCTTCACATCACGCACTGTGGTACTGGGAACGGTGATCACATGACTGCAAGTATTCGATATGCATACTTCCAGCCACAATCCGACTAGACTGTTGAGCGAGGCCGTACAAGTCTAGTCGGAATGTGCCCGAGAGTATGCATATCACATAATTATGGTCACATTCTGCCGTTTTTGGCAAATTACTTTATTCAAATATTATGTCTTACCCCCTAAAAGTCCCTGCAAAGTGCCATCCACTAGTCGGACCTCCTTCTGTGTCACTTGTTGTCCGACATCTTTTCTAGCATCAGAGACACGAAAATGGAATATAGGAAGTCAGGGCTGGTTTTGTCTTTCTGTTTTCCTGTCTATTAAAGCAAATACAGGTGTAACAGAGAGATGGGCTTTTTAGCTAAGGGCTAGTAAGACATTAGATATTGGCAAATGCAGTGAACACTGGGAAGTGAGAGGAAGTTCTAAAACCTATAGTGCTGGCAGGATGCTGAGGAAAATTGAATTGCCTAGTGAGATGGAGTACGTAGATGGTAATAATCTGGACAGATCCTGGCCATGTTGGACAGTTTTACCTTGATGAGGGCAAGAAGGTGCTTTTCTACAGGTATTGTATGAAAGGATTGCACTTATTTAGACACAATCAGTTAGGCACAATCAACATAAATTAAAAGTTACTGATAAATGATATACCTCAATGCCCAGAAAAGACCACACAGTGCATATTAATACTGATTCCATTCCATAATACAATATTCTGAGCTGTAAGGCACCAACAGGCTTCTGTAATGCTCCACCGCTCCTCCACGGGGCTCTAACTTCACAATTACGCCATGTCCTAGCAGGCACAGTATCTTCGGGGGTATTGTCTACTGCTTTTAGGGGGCAACATCTCCAGTATATACCCTAGAGGGCACCATATGGCAGCACTGGTAGTACAGAGACTGTGCCGTCTACCCCGTCTATGCACAGCACTCCTATGGGTTCCTCCATGTACAAATGACAGCAGGTCGTCCATAGGGTCCCGGGCCCGACACCTTTCCAAAAAGTGTTTTTTTTTTCTCATAGAATAAACATTCAGACTGTCAGACCCCATTAAATCTGAAAAACTCGGTCCCTCGTAATTATGGAGGATTTCCAAAAAGCCTTCAACAGAATAAGCACAATTATAGTCTAATGACCGACACACAGCACAGGACGTACGTTTTCCACCGAATGTTATACGAGATAATGGGAAAGACCTGACATTGAACTTTTTTTTTTTTTTTAGCCCTTTAAGGAAATGTCGTCAGAAAATATTATGTTATATGTATTTAAATATACGGTAATATTTTCTTCATTATCTAAGAACTGTGCAGAATCATCAGGCAGTCAGTATTTTGACCTCAGACCCACAGTCTAGAAGACGCTTTCTTCAGGCAGTGGTGCTGGAAAAAGTGCATCTTTCAAGAAAAACCATAGTTCTTATACAGGACGAGTCTCCATTGCTCGGCCTATAAAGATGAAAGACCGGACCTAACCTAAACCCTGGTCAGAACTTGTGGGCCCCTCCTAAAACAGGAGATTGACCTCCATACTCACGTTGTCTGCAGGACAGCGGTAGTAGTGTAGAACAAATATTCATTCGATGCGTGGAAGAGTCGTCATGTCCACCACGGTGCCTCGTTGTAGCACACTCTAATCACCGAACCCCCATCCAATATGGCTTATTTATATAGACCAGGGGTGTCAAACTGTATTCCTCGAGGGCTGCAAACAGGTCATGTTTTCAGGATTTCCTTGTACTGCACAGGTGATAATTTAATCACCTACACACATAGTGATTGCAGTACTTTGTGCAAAGCTAAGGAAATCTTGAAAACACGCATGGTTTGCGGCCCTCGAGGAATGCAGTTTGACACCCCTGATATAGACAACCCCTCATAGTCACTGAAATAGCTGATAATATTTATAACGTCTACAGAAAAGCTGCTGGTGCGTAACCAGAGGTCCACTAAATGGTACATACAGGACACACTCACACAATACGCCAAACACAGGCTATGCAGGAAGGCACCCGCCACCTTTTCTGCCCCTAAGTTTCGTGATTGGCGCTATCAATTCCAACCTGGATATTTCGTAGTTTTGCCACCCCCCTTTGTATATGTAGTGTCCCTGTGTAGTGCTTGTAATTTAGTAGATTGCGGGTCAGAGACCCCTCCCTGGAGTAATACCCAGTCCCGGCCGTCCGTCCGTCCAGAAATCTGCTTCTAATCCAGTGTCCTAATCCCGCCACCGTGAACGCTCCTCCATTGTTTTCTAGACATTGACGATGATTCCATTTCATTCCTGAATAAATTTGTACAATTTATAATTAAATTAAACTGATTTGTATGCTTTGTCTTGTTTTTCCCGCTCTTGTTCAGATATGTTTTCTTAGTCCCGGTTTGGTTTCTGTATCACGTAGACATTTCGGCTAGGACAGGCCAGTGATTCTCAGTTGTAGGACACGTTGAGTTTTTCAGCATTTTTGACAAGACCTAAAGGATTTTCATGGACAACCTGTGTTCCGTAGATGTAAAGGTTGTCAATAATGGCCTTAGTCTTTACATCAAAGGTGGCTTACATATAGAATCGGTGGTCTTCACTCTTGGCTCTGTCAAGAGACTTTTGGTTCCATTTCAAGGATCTCAACGGTAACCACTAATGGGAAACAATAGACATAGCCTCATTGGAATCAACAAGTGTGAATTGGTTAAGAGACTGAAGGACAAGAGGCCAGATGAGTCCTAATGGCTAGAGAATGGACAGAATAACCAAGAACACCCAAGGCAATGATAACCGGACATGTGATGGACCACCACACTCCTACAAGTCCTCAAATGTTCTCCCATCATCGTGGTGAACACTGATTTCTGTGCTGAAGAAAAAAAAATAGTGAGGACTCTCCAGAGAAAACTGGCCTTCTTTTACCATAATATGATAAATCATGAAGATCTTCCCTCTGTTACACCACATGGAGACATGCTAAGGATATGTTCACGTCACGTTTCTGGAACACATTCATACATTGTGGTAAGTTGGAAACTCTCGGCCCATGAGCTGAACGTGGCCATTGAATTTCATTGACCGAGATGGAGGCCAAAAGAGTGTCTTTTATGGCCTCCGTTGTACAGAGAAGGGCATCAGACTGCACTTTCCATAAAACATGATTCCATGTGGTCTATGATTTTTTTTATATTTTTATATATTATTGACTTACTGTCGCTAGTGACTGTGATATATGTTGGCAATACTCCAGATATATCCCGAGGCATAGCTGTGATGTGAACAGAGCCTTAGAAAAATTCCCGAGTATCTGCTATGTTTTTTCCGTGTATCTGGCACCTGTATTTTACCATGTGTCTAGCACCATTTTTTGTACATTTCCAAAAAAGACTAATATTACCAAGATGGAGGTCAGATAGTGTCCACAGTGACTAATGGCTCCATTGTGGCTCTGTCTGGGTTCACGTTGGAATATAATTTTTCTGGGACTTTGAGGCTATGTGCACACGTTCAGGTTTTTTCGCGGTTTTTTAAAAACGCATACATTATGCATTCTATCATTTAGAATGCATTCTGCATGTTATGTGCACATGGATGCGTTTTTTTCCGCGAAAAAAAACGCATCGCGGTAAAAAAATGAGCATGTTCATTATTTTTGCGGATTTTCTGCGTTTTTCCCGCAATTCTATGCATTTGGGAAAAAACGCGTCAAAATCGCGGTAAAAACGCATGCTGATTTCTGGCAGAAATGTCCGGTTTTTGTCAGGAAAATTTCTGCAAGAAATCCTGACGTGTGCACATACCCTGACAGTCACCCCAACGTACTGTCAGGTTAATTGCTTTGGATGAGCGTGAAGGTTTATCTTTAGAAAATCAAGATCAGATCTGTTGTGTCCAACCCCCGGTATCTCCTGCAAACCTGTGTTTTGAGAGCAATGGAGAGACGACCACCTTATTCTTCACTAGAACATTATAAACCAGAAACACCCAGCAAGAGTTAATAAAAATGAGTTACGTCAAACCCTGCTGGGAAAGAGGTTGTATATGGAAAAGTGAGCACGTCTTCTCAGTCATACGCCTAAATGTGCTCTATAGTAAATTGGGGAGGGACCCCCACCTGTTTTGAAAGTGAAATGAACAGCTGTAGTGCTGTACCCCCTTGTTTTCCCCTGCTCAGTGCCCCCCTCCACCCGTGGGTATACAGCAATGCAGGGACCTAAATGACGGCCACACTAAAAAATTCCAAGTTGACTAATTTTACCCTAGCTCTGTCTCCTTTTTGTTCTCAAAATTTGTTGCTGTCTGAAAGATGTGTGTATTCTTTTGTGTTTGTATTTCCTCTATGGGTATTGGAACAACACAAAAAAAAACAAAAATAAAAAAGGCAAATTGCACATCATTTCACACAAAACCCCAAAATGGGCCAGAGAAAATTGTTGGCGCCTTTCCAAAATTGGGGATAAACAATTTTGTTTCAAGCATGTGAGGCTCATTCAAACTCACCTGTGGCAAGTAACGTGTGGGTAATAGGAAAACCACACCTGAATTCAGATAAAGTGGAGAAGACACATTCTTTGCATTGTGTCTCTGTGTGCTACACTAAGCATGGAGAACTGAAGGAGGAGATGAGAACTGTCTGAGGACTTGAGAACCAATATTTTTAAAAAATAACAATCTCAAGGTTACTAGTCCATCTCCAGAGATCTTGTTGTTCCTTTGTCCACAGTGTGCAACATAATCAATCCATGGCACTGTAGCTAATCTACTTTTAAGTGGATGGCAGAGAAAAATTGATGAAAGGTTACAGCGCAGGATAGTCTGCATGGTGTATAAGCAGCCCTAATAGAAATTCAAGCTGTCCTGCAGGCTCAGGGGATTATCTGTCAACATTTGAATTAAATTAAATGCCATGGCAGGAGACCCAGGAGGACCCTACTGCTTCCCTGCACTGACTGTCACCGCTGTGCTCTGCTTTACGGCCGGCCGGCGCTGACAGTCAGTGCAGGGAAGCTGACGCCGGGGGACGTAACAGAACCGGAATGTGAGTATGTACTGTTTTTTTTTTTAAACTTTTACAATGGTAACCAGGGTAAACATCGGGTTACTAAGCCCGACCCTGCACTTAGTAACCCGATATTTACCCTGGTTACCAGGGAACACATCTCTGGATCGGCGTCACACACGCCGATCCAGCGATGACAGCGGGTGATCAGCGACCAAAAAAAAAGGTCCTGATCATTCCCAGCGACCAACGATCTCACAGCAGGGGCCTGATCGTTGGATATCGTTGCTACGTCACAAAAAGCAACGATATCGTTAACGAAATCGTTATGTGTGCAGGTACCTTAAGACAAAATCCTTATGGGAAAGTGTCTTGTGGACAGATGAGACCGAGATAGAGCTTTTTGGTAAAGCACATCATTCTACTGTTTATCGAAAATGGATCGAGGCCTACAAACTAAAGAACATAGGACCTACAGTCAATTATGGTGAAGGTTCAAAGATGTTTTGGGGTTGTTTTCCTGCCTTTGGCACAGGCTGCCTTGACTGTGTACAAGGCATGATCAGATCTGAAGATTACTAATGGATTTTGGGTCGCAATGTAGTGCCCAGTGTAAGAAAGCTGTGTTTGCATCCTAGGTCATGGGTCTTCCAGCAGAACAATGATCTCAAACATACTTCAAGAAGTGGTCAAAAACTCCAGTCGTGAGGTGTAAGAAGCTTTTCTGATGGTTATAGGAAGTGATTGATTGCAGTTATTTATTCCATAGAGTGAGGCATTCTAATATGCTGTATATATGCTCCCAATCCGGCCAGAAAGACCAGAGAAATACTTTTTATTATACATTATATTATTTTACAGAGCTGTCTGATGGGTGTCTCTGGGCTTGATCCGGCGCCTCTCTTCTTGCGATGCCATCCTCCTTATCTGCTTCGTGTGGCAGAAGCGTCCTACTTCATCCAAGCATTCCTCTCCTGCGCAGGCGTACTTCTCTCTGCCGTGTCGAGGGCAGAGTAATGTACTGCAGTGCGCATGTATCCACACTCTTTGACTGTTTCCTGCGCATGCCCACTGCAGTACTTTTCCCTTGACAGGGCAGAGAGAAGAACGCCTGCGCAGGACTGTAATGCTGTATTATGAGGGCTTACAGGTACTGGCCTTATCTCATATTGGAAAAATCTGGCGATAGGTTCCCTTTAATTTGAAAGGTGCCAACAATTTTTTGTGGCCCATTTTGGGGGTTTTGAGTGAAATTATGTTCAATTTTTTTCCTTTTTTTCACAGTTTTGTTTGTGTTATTCCAATACACACAAAGGAAATAAATATGTGTATAACAAAACGAGTAATTGTAATTATTTTCTGGGAAGAATACTAAACTTTCTGGAACAATTTCAAGGGTGCCAACACTTTCGGCCACAACTGTATAAATAAGAAAAAAAATTGAGGAGACTCCGAGGTTCCAGTACTGCGTCTCCTCCGATGTACCAGAGAAGTGAATAGAGTGAAGCTGCAGTACCACATCCAACCTATGGACAGGAGTGGTGCTGTTTTAAGAAGTAGTCATGTTTCTGATCTTGTACAGTCCCATTATTTCATGTTTTGGTTGATGTCTGGACAGGTTCCAGATGTTGAATCAGGCGGGGATGACTAATCTCTGCTGTCTAGTGCTGAGCCCTGTGGGGTTGTGCCAGGTGTCACATCATCCATGTTACTATCAATGCCCTGATGAACGGTACGAGTCAGGCTGAGATTTCGCTCCGCAGACTCGTCCCGTGCCATGAGTCATGGAGGAAGGTCCTGATGGACATGAGCCATAATCTGCTCTGAATTCTGCTCGCTCCTATTAACTCCCGATTACATTTTCAGTGAAGTCTCAGTGGCTCGGTATCGAAATGTCTTATATTTGAGGGAAATCTCTTCCTTATCATATCGGTGGGGGTCTTGGCAGTCAGACCCCCTTTAAAGGGGTATTCCGAAGAGCTAAAATTAAGTATTCTCATTTACTTAACTTCAAAACCCATGAAAGCTCACATCCATAATAGTGTTTTTATTTCTCGCAGGTATGTGCTATTCAGAACTACTCGCTGTGATGAGATCCGCTCCTGGATTCTCCCCTCTATTCTGAGATCATACATCACAGATGGGGGGGCATGGCTTGCTTCTGACTCCTAATGCAAACCGGCCCCCTGATAACACCCAGGGATGGGTGTAGGCGACTAACGGGCAATCAACAGTCATGACATCCACGCTGCTAATTGGGTGTAATTAACTCATTTAATGAAGGGGTGTTTTAATTAAAGAAGCACTCCCATCAAAATGTTTATCCTCCTAATATATTGCAGCCATCATATTCTATAGCACTGTGTACTTACAATTACTCATAGCTGACTCCTAAGCTCCATGTAGAAACAGGAGGACGGGAGTAGAAGATTGGAATGAGGAGACTTCCTGTTCCTTAACAGATCATTGAAAAGAGAAAAATTAGCTGAGTAGAAAGGCAAAATGAGCAATTGTAAGTACACAGTGCTATATAATATGATGACTGCAATATATTAAATGGGTTGTCCAGGCTTTCTGTATAATTTGTGTCTGTACCTAGGATGTAGAATGCTGACCATTTCTAACATACTCTGGCAGCATTCTGCATGGTGTCCTAGATAGCACACCTAGTCATGTGAGCAGCCGTCTCCCGATTCTGGAGTGTTCCTGTCTGACACAGACTGGTCCGTGAGGTCACACCAGCCCCCAGTCTCTGCCAGACCCTTTTCCTGCTCCAGCCCCCCATGCAGCACACAGTGCCAGGCAGCAAGGGAATGACCCAGCTGATAGGAAGAACCAGGAAGGGAAAGGCTTCTACATAGGTGAGTATAATGTGCTGTGTGCATCCATCCACATACACATCCATCCACCTACACACACACATCCATCCATCCATCCACACACATCCATCCATCCACACACACATCCATCCATCTACACACATCCATCCACATACACACCCATCCACATACACATTCATCCAACAACATACACATCCATCCATACACATCCATCCACCTACACACACACATCCATCCATACACATCCATCCACCTACACACACACATCCATCCACACACACACCCATCCATTCACACACACAGCCATCCATCCACACACACACATCCATCCACACACACATCCATCCATCCACACACACATCCATCCACACACACACACATCCATCCATCCACACACCCATCCATCCACACACCCATCCATCCACACACCCATCCATCCACACACCCATCCACACACACCCATCCATCCATCCACACACATCCATCCACACACACACCCATCCATCCACACACACATCCATCCACACACACACCCATCCATCTACACACACATCCATCCACACACACCCATCCATCCACACACACACCCATCCATCCACACACACACCCATCCATCCACACACACACCCATCCATCCACACACACCCATCCATCCACACACACACCCATCCATCCACACACACACCCATCCATCCACACACATCCATCCACACACACATCGATCCATCCACACACACATCCATCCACACACATCCATCCACACACACACCCATCCATCCACACACACCCATCCATCCACACACCCATCCATCCACACCCATCCATCCACACACACACCCATCCATCCACACACACATCCATCCACACACACACCCATCCATCTACACACACATCCATCTACACACATCCATCCATCCACACACACATCCATCTACACACATCCATCCATCCACACACCCATCCATCCACACACACCCATCCGCACACACATCCATCCACACACACCCATCCATCCACACACACCCATCCACACACACCCATCCATCCACACACATCCATCCACACACACACCCATCCATCCACGCACACCCATCCATCCACACAAACGCACAACCATCCATACACACACACGCGCACACCTGTTATGATCTGGTGGTTTACGAACAACATGAGACAAGCTCTGAAGGAGGTGGTATCTGTACTGACCGCAGACCCTGAACCTAACAGCGCAACTAGAAATAGCCGTGGGGGGTACCTGACGCTCCCTAGACCCCTCGGCACAGCCTAAGATCTAACTTCCCCTAAAGATGGAAACAGGAAACCTATCTTGCCTCAGAGAAAATCCCCAAAGGAAAGATAGCCCCCCACAAATATTGACGGTGAGAGGAGGGGAAAATAACATACGCAGAGATGAAATCAGATTTTAGCATAGGAGGCCAGTCTAGCTCGATAGATAGGACAGGAAAGGATACTGTGCGGTCAGTATAAAAACTACAAAACAATCCACACAGAGTTTACAAAATCTCCACACCTGACTAAAGGTGTGGAGGGTAAATCTGCTTCCCAGAGCTTCCAGCTAACAGAAAAAATCCATAATGACAAGCTGGACAAAAATAGAATGCACAGAACAATAAGTCCACAACATGTGGACTGAAATGAGCAAAGCCAGAACTTATCTTTGCAGAACTGGTCAGGAAACCAGGAGAATCCAAGCAGAGATGTGAATCCAGCCTGAAAACATTAACAAGTGGCATAGGCTGAAGACTAGAGCCAGGCTTCTACATAGGTGAGTATAATGTGCTGTGTGCATCCATCCACATACACATCCATCCACCTACACACACACATCCATCCATCCACACACATCCATCCATCCACACACACATCCATCCATCTACACACATCCATCCACATACACACCCATCCACATACACATTCATCCAACAACATACACATCCATCCATACACATCCATCCACCTACACACACATCCATCCATACACATCCATCCACCTACACACACACATCCATCCACACACACACCCTTCCATTCACACACAGCCATCCATCCACACACACACATCCATCCACACACACATCCATCCATCCACACACACATCCATCCACACACACACACATCCATCCATCCACACACCCATCCATCCACACACCCATCCATCCACACACCCATCCATCCACACACCCATCCACACACACCCATCCATCCACACACACCCATCCATCCACACACACACCCATCCACACACACCCATCCATCCACACACCCATCCATCCACACACATCCATCCACACACACACCCATCCATCCACACACACATCCATCCACACACACACCCATCCATCTACACACACATCCATCCACACACACCCATCCATCCACACACACACCCATCCATCCACACACACCCATCCATCCACACACACACCCATCCATCCACACACACCCATCCATCCACACACACACCCATCCATCCACACACACATCCCTCCATCCACACATCCATCTACACACACATCCATCTACACACACATCGATCCATCCACACACACATCCATCCACACACACATCCATCTACACACATCCATCCACACACACATCGATTCATCCACACACACATCGATTCATCCACACACATCCATCCACACACACATCCATCCACACACATCCATCTACACACATCCATCCACACACACATCCATCCCTCCATCCACACATCCATCTACACACACATCCATCCATCCAAACATATCCATCCACACACATCCATCCACACACACATCCATCCATCCATCCTCACACATCCATCCACACACATCCATCCACACACACATCCATCCACACACACATCCATCCATCCTCACACACATCCATCTACACACATCCATCCACACACATCCATCCACACACACATCGATTCATCCACACACATCCATCCACACACACATCCATCCACACACACACATCCATCTACACACATCCATCCACACACACATCCATCCCTCCATCCACACATCCATCTACACACACATCCATCCATCCAAACATATCCATCCACACACATCCATCCACACACACATCCATCCATCCATCCTCACACATCCATCCACACACATCCATCCACACACACATCCATCCACACAGACATCCATTCATCCACACACATCCATCCACACACACATCCATCCACACACACATCCATCCACACACATCCATCCACACACACATCCATCCACACACACATCCATCCACACACACATCCATCCACACACACATCCATCCACACACACATCCATCCACACACATCCATCCACACACACACCCATCCATCCACACACACCCATCCATCCACACACCCATCCATCCACACCCATCCATCCACACACACACCCATCCATCCACACACACATCCATCCACACACACACCCATCCATCCACACACACACCCATCTACACACATCCATCCATCCACACACACATCCATCTACACACATCCATCCATCCACACACCCATCCATCCACACACACCCATCCGCACACACATCCATCCACACACACCCATCCATCCACACACACCCATCCACACACACCCATCCATCCACACACATCCATCCACACACACACCCATCCATCCACGCACACCCATCCATCCACACAAACGCACAACCATCCATACACACACACGCGCACACCTGTTATGATCTGGTGGTTTAGGAACAACATGAGACAAGCTCTGAAGGAGGTGGTATCTGTACTGACCGCAGACCCTGAACCTAACAGCGCAACTAGAAATAGCCGTGGGGGGTACCTGACGCTTCCTAGACCCCTCGGCACAGCCTAAGATCTAACTTCCCCTAAAGATGGAAACAGGAAACCTATCTTGCCTCAGAGAAAATCCCCAAAGGAAAGATAGCCCCCCACAAATATTGACGGTGAGAGGAGGGGAAAATAACATACGCAGAGATGAAATCAGATTTTAGCATAGGAGGCCAGTCTAGCTCGATAGATAGGACAGGAAAGGATCTGTGCGGTCAGTATAAAAACTACAAAACAATCCACACAGAGTTTACAAAATCTCCACACCTGACTAAAGGTGTGGAGGGTAAATCTGCTTCCCAGAGCTTCCAGCTAACAGAAAAAATCCATAATGACAAGCTGGACAAAAATAGAATGCACAGAACAATAAGTCCACAACATGTGGACTGAAATGAGCAAAGCCAGAACTTATCTTTGCAGAACTGGTCAGGAAACCAGGAGAATCCAAGCAGAGATGTGAATCCAGCCTGAAAACATTAACAAGTGGCATAGGCTGAAGACTAGAGCCAGGTTAAATAGCAGAGCCAGGAGAGACGATTAGTGAAAGCAGCTGCAAAGCTAAACCCAAGGAGCAGCAGTTCCACTCAAAACCACCAGAGGGAGCCCAAGGGCAGAATTCACAAAAGTGCCATTTACAACCACCGGAGGGAGCCCAAGAACGGAATTCACAACAGTACCCCCCCCCCTTGAGGAGGGGTCACCGAACCCTCACCAGAGCCCCCAGGCCGATTAGGATGAGCCAAGTGAAAAGCACGAACCAAATCGGTAGCATGGACATCGGAGGCAACAACCCAAGAATTATCCTCCTGGCCATAACCCTTCCACTTGACAAGATACTGGAGCCTCCGCCTCGAAAAACGAGAATCCAAAATCTTCTCAACCTCATATTCCAACTCTCCCTCAACCAACACCGGGGCAGGAGGGTCAACCGAGGGAACAACGGGCACCACATATCTCCGCAACAAAGATCTATGGAAAACATTATGAATGGCAAAAGAGGCTGGAAGAGCCAAACGAAAAGAGACCGGATTAATAATTTCAGAAATTTTATAAGGACCAATAAACCGAGGCTTAAACTTAGGAGAAGAAACCTTCATAGGAACATGACGAGAAGACAACCAAACCAAATCCCCCACACGAAGCCGGGGACCAACACGCCGACGGCGATTAGCAAAACGTTGAGCCCTTTCCTGAGACGTCAAATTGTCCACCACATGAGTCCAAATCTGCTGCAGCCTGTCCACCACAGAATCAACACCAAAACAATCAGAAGGCTCAACCTGCCCAGAAGAAAAACGAGGATGAAAACCAAAATTACAAAAGAAAGGTGAAACCAAAGTAGCCGAACTAGCCTGATTATTAAGGGCAAACTCGGCCAACGGCAAGAAAGCCACCCAATCATCCTGATCAGCAGACACAAAGCATCTCAAATAGGTCTCCAAGGTCTGATTAGTTCGCTCAGTTTGGCCATTAGTCTGAGGATGAAACGCCGAAGAAAAAGACAAATCAATGCCCATCCTAGCACAAAAGGCCCGCCAAAATCTAGAGACAAACTGAGAACCTCTGTCAGACACAATATTCTCCAGAATGCCATGCAAACGAACCACATGCTGAAAAAACAATGGAACCAGATCTGAGGAGGAAGGCAACTTAGGCAAAGGTACCAAATGGACCATTTTAGAGAACCGGTCACAAACAACCCAGATAACAGACATCTTCTGGGAAACAGGAAGATCCGAAATAAAATCCATAGAAATATGCGTCCAGGGCCTCTCAGGGACCGGCAAAGGCAAAAGCAACCCAATAGCGTGGGAACAGCAAGGCTTGGCCCGGGCGCAAGTCCCACAGGACTGCACAAAAGCACGCACATCGCGAGACAAGGAAGGCCACCAAAAGGACCTAGCAACCAAATCTCTGGTACCAAAAATCCCAGGATGACCAGCCAACACTGAACAATGAACCTCAGAAATTACCTTACTTGTCCATCTATCAGGAACAAACAGATTCCCCACTGGACAGCGGTCAGGCCTATCAGCCTGAAATTCCTGAAGCACCCGGCGCAAATCAGGGGAGATAGCAGAAAGAATCACCCCTTCCTTAAGAATGCCAACCGGCTCAAGGACTCCAGGAGAATCAGGCGAAAAACTCCTAGAGAGAGCATCAGCCTTAACATTCTTAGATCCCGGAAGATACGAGACCACAAAATCAAAACGGGAGAAAAACAGGGACCATCGAGCCTGTCTAGGATTCAGCCGCTTGGCCGACTCGAGGTAAATCAGATTCTTATGATCGGTCAGGACCACAACACGTTGTTTAGCTCCCTCAAGCCAATGTCGCCACTCCTCAAACGCCCATTTCATAGCCAACAACTCCCGATTGCCGACATCATAATTGCGTTCTGCAGGCGAAAACTTTCTGCAAAAAAAAGCACACGGTTTCATCAACGAACCATCAGACTCCCTCTGAGACAAGACGGCCCCTGCCCCAATCTCAGAAGCGTCAACCTCAACCTGAAAAGGAAGAGAAACATCCGGTTGACGCAACACAGGGGCAGAAGTAAATCCGCGTTTAAGCTCCTGAAAGGCCTCAACAGCCTCAGAGGACCAATTAGTCACATCAGCGCCTTTCTTCGTCAAATCAGTAAGGGGCTTAACCACACTGGAAAAGTTGGCAATGAAACGGCGATAGAAATTAGCAAAGCCCAAAAATTTTTGAAGACCCTTCACAGATGTGGGTTGGATCCAGTCATGAATAGCTTGGACCTTAACAGGATCCATTTCTATAGACGAGGGAGAAAAAACAAAACCCAAAAAAGAGACCTTCTGAACTCCGAATAGGCACTTAGACCCCTTCACAAATAAAGCATTATCACGAAGGATCTGGAACACCATCCTGACCTGCTTCACATGAGACTCCCAATCATTGGAAAAAATCAAAATATCATCCAAATATACGACCATGAATTTATCAAGATAATTGCGGAAAATATCATGCATGAAAGACTGGAACACAGATGGAGCATTAGAGAGCCCAAATGGCATCACAAGGTATTCAAAATGGCCTTCGGGCGTATTAAACGCAGTTTTCCATTCGTCACCCTGTTTAATACGAACAAGATTATATGCCCCTCGAAGGTCAATCTTAGTAAACCAACTAGCCCCCTTAATCTGAGCAAACAAATCAGTAAGCAAAGGCAAGGGGTATTGGAATTTGACCGTGATCTTATTAAGAAGACGATAATCAATACAGGGTCTCAAGGAGCCATCCTTCTTAGCAACAAAAAAGAAACCCGCTCCCAATGGTGATGAAGAGGGCCGAATATGCCCTTTCTCCAAAGATTCCTTAACATAGCTCCGCATGGCGGCATGCTCTGGCACAGACAGATTGAAAAGTCGGCCCTTAGGGAATTTACAACCAGGAATCATGTTAATAGCACAAACACAGTCCCTATGTGGAGGAAGGGAACTGGACTTGGGCTCATCAAATACATCCTGGAAATCCGACAAAAACTCAGGGACCTCAGAAGAGGGGGAAGAGGAAATTGACATCAAAGGAACGTCACTATGTACCCCTTGACAACCCCAACTAGTCACAGACATAGTTTTCCAATCCAGCACCGGATTATGTTCCTGTAACCATGGAAATCCCAGCACAACAACATCATGCAGGTTATGCAACACCAGAAAACGGCAATCTTCCTGATGTGCAGGAGCCATGTACATAGTCATCTGTGTCCAGTACTGAGGTTTATCCTTAGCCAAGGGTGTAGCATCAATGCCCCTCAAAGGAATAGGGCTCTGCAAAGGCTGCAAGGAAAAACCACAGCGCCTGGCGAATTCTAAGTCCATTAAGTTCAGGGCAGCGCCTGAATCCACAAATGCCATGACAGAAAAGGACGACAATGAGCAAATCAGGGTCACAGATAAGAGAAATTTAGGCTGTATAGTACTAATGGTAACAGACCTAGCGACTCTCTTAGTACGCTTAGGGCAATCAGAGATAACATGAGCCGAATCACCACAGTAAAAACAGCCTATTCTGACGTCTGAATTCCTGCCGTTCTATTCTAGTCAAAATCCTATCACATTGCATAGGTTCAGGACTATGCTCAGAGGATACTGCCATATGGTGCACAGCTTTGCGCTCGCGCAGACGCCGATCAATCTGAATGGCTAGAGACATAGATTCGTTCAAACCGGCAGGGGTAGGAAAGCCCACCATAACATCTTTAAGGGTTTCAGAAAGACCTTTTCTGAAAATAGCAGCCAGAGCCTCTTCATTCCATTTAGTGAGCACAGACCATTTTCTAAATTTCTGGCAGTATAACTCTGCCGCTTCCTGACCTTGACACAGGGCCAACAGTGTTTTCTCAGCATGCTCTACAGAGTTAGGTTCGTCATACAATAATCCGAGAGCTTGAAAAAATGCGTCTACATTCAATAATGCCGGATCCCCTGTTTCAAGAGAAAAAGCCCAGTCTTGCGGATCACCACGCAGCAAGGATATGATGATTTTCACCTGCTGAATGGGATCACCTGAAGAACGGGGTTTCAAAGCAAAAAAACAATTTGCAGTTATTTTTAAAGTTCAAAAACTTGGATCTGTCCCCAAAGAAAAAATCCGGAGTAGGAATTCTGGGCTCTAAGGCCGGAGTCTGGACAACATAGTCCTGGATACTCTGTACTCTTGCAGCCAGTTGATCCACACGAGAAAACAAACCCTGAGCATCCATGCCAGAGCATATATCCTGAACCACCCAGATATCAAGAGGAAAAAAGAGGAAAACCAGAGCACAGGAAAAAAAATGGTTCAGAACTTTCTTTTCCTTCTTTTGAGATACATTTAATTCATTTTTGGCCACTTGTACTGTTATGATCTGGTGGTTTAGGAACAACATGAGACAAGCTCTGAAGGAGGTGGTATCTGTACTGACCGCAGACCCTGAACCTAACAGCGCAACTAGAAATAGCCGTGGGGGGTACCTGACGCTCCCTAGACCCCTCGGCACAGCCTAAGATCTAACTTCCCCTAAAGATGGAAACAGGAAACCTATCTTGCCTCAGAGAAAATCCCCAAAGGAAAGATAGCCCCCCACAAATATTGACGGTGAGAGGAGGGGAAAATAACATACTCAGAGATGAAATCAGATTTTAGCATAGGAGGCCAGTCTAGCTTGATAGATAGGACAGGAAAGGATACTGTGCGGTCAGTATAAAAACTACAAAACAATCCACACAGAGTTTACAAAATCTCCACACCTGACTAAAGGTGTGGAGGGTAAATCTGCTTCCCAGAGCTTCCAGCTAACAGAAAAAATCCATAATGACAAGCTGGACAAAAATAGAATGCACAGAACAATAAGTCCACAACATGTGGACTGAAATGAGCAAAGCCAGAACTTATCTTTACAGAACTGGTCAGGAAACCAGGAGAATCCAAGCAGAGATGTGAATCCAGCCTGAAAACATTGACAAGTGGCATAGGCTGAAGACTAGAGCCAGGTTAAATAGCAGAGCCAGGAGAGACGATTAGTGAAAGCAGTTGCAAAGCTAAACCCAAGGAGCAGCAGTTCCACTCAAAACCACCAGAGGGAGCCCAAGGGCAGAATTCACAAAAGTGCCATTTACAACCACCGGAGGGAGCCCAAGAACGGAATTCACAACACACACCCACCCATCCACACACATCCATCCACACACACCCATCCATCCACACACACATCCATCCACATACACACACATACACCCATCCACACGCACTCATCCATCCACACGCACTCATCCATCCACACGCACTCATTCATCATGCACACCCACCCATCCACACACACATCTATCCATCCACACACACTCATCCATCCACTCACACATCCATGCACACATCCATCCACACTCACCCATACATACACATCCATATATCCATCTACACACATCCATCTACACACATGCATCCACCCACACACATCCACTCATACACACATCCATACACCCACAGACACACCCATTCATCCACACACCCATCCATCCACCCACACATCCACTCACACATCCATCCACCCACACATCCATCCATCCACACACACTCACCCATACATACGCATCCAAGCATACATACATCTACACACATCCATCTACACACATGCATCCACCCACATCCATCCACACACATCCATCAGCCACACACCCTTCCATCCACACACACATCCATCCAGCCACACACCCACCCATCCATCCACACACCCATCCACACACATCCATCCACACACACCCATCCATCCACACACACGCACAACCATCCATATACACACACGCACACCCACCCATCCACACACACACACCCATCAATCCACACACACACACCCATCCATACTCATCCATCCAGACACACACCCATCCACACACTCATCCATCCACATACACACTCATACACCCAACCACACACACACATCCATCCACACGCACTCATCCATCCACACGCACCCATCCATCCACACGCACCCATCCATCCACACACACCCATCCATCCACACACCCATCCATCCACCCACACATCCATCCATGCACACATCCATCCACCCACACATCCATCCACACTCACCCATACATATACATCCATCTATACACATCCATCTACACACATGCATCCACCCACACACATCCACTCATACACACATCCATACACCCACAGACATATACATCCATCCACACATCCATATAGACTAAAGTTCTGCAGTAGATGAAGCGTATTATATGGTATATAGAGTGGGGGGAAAAGTGATTTTTCTGGATTTGTTTTCTCATTTTGACTCTCGTAGTTGTGGTCTAACTGTGATGTCAATTACAGGCCTCTCTCATCTTATTAAGTGGGAGAACTTGCACAATTGGTGGCTGACTAAATACTTATTTTTCCCCACTGTATGTAGATACAAACTCGCTCACTTCCATTTGAGCACAGACATCACAATAGACTTCACTGTATGCATGTGTCGGGGGTGATGTGGAAACGTGAGACTGTTGCCACTGTGGATCTGGTGTGGAGACATGTGACGCTCTGTCCCCGATGTGGTGTGGAGTGATAGACATGTGAGACTATCACCGCTGTGGATGTGCTGTGGAGACTTGAGACTATTGAAGCGATGGCCGGGAGACCACCACGGTGCAGGAAGACTACTGTACACAAGATGAGGTGCAAACAACAAAGGATAGATTTATTGGGAGACAGGGAATGGAAGGGACAAGGAAGGTGCAAATAGGGGTTTACAATAGCAAAAGATAATGCACATGAGTTATCTTGTCTGTAAAATAGCACAGTGCTTCAACAATTACAAACTCAGAATCTGTCTCACAAGCAACTTTACACAATAAAACATATATCGATGCTACTCTGCATATAACCTCCCTGGCCTTCACTACGCAGGCCACACGGCTACCGTGCTCTAACTACTGAAGACTACACTAGGCCCTAACAGGTGCACCAAACAGGAACAAACTCACGGTGATGTTGGGGACACAGGTCCAGTCCCAGGGGGCCCCCAAAGTCCAAAACGGTGGTGCGCACGGATTCCTGTCAGCTCTGCAAAGCGTGGTCTTCTCCTTGCTCCTGGAAACCGTAAGTCCCCTTCTCAGTATCTTCGTGGCTTGACAAACCAGCACAGAACAGCCACCCTTTGCTGTAACCAAGAAAGTCTATTTAACAAACGCAGTTCGTCTCAAGCTGTGTAATCTTTCTTGCAGCCAACGACTCTTCCTTGCAGATAGAACAGCACAAAGTTCTCTCAGTTCCCTCTGAAACTTTCCCTCCACATGCTGCTTCAGCTCCACCCCTGCTCACAGCCCCGACCAGTTCATAGCAAACATAAGAGCAGGGGAGGACAGCAGAACATACCATCACACCAGACAAGGGGATGCAGCCTCTTAAAGTGACAGCGTGTTTCTTATTGTCCATAACAGCACCACCCTCTTACATGCCTCCCTTCTTAATGATGGTTGTCCTCGGCCATCACAGCATCAGGGTAAAAGTGAAATGGAGGAGGCAACAAAGGTGTAAAAACAGACAGAGCACACTGTTCTACATATCGGACTGGTGGAACCCCTGCATTAGACCTCTGGGATCTCCGAAGCTCTTGGCTGTCAGGCAAGGCTTGACTATCTTCCAGAGGAACACTTGTTGCAGGGGACATTGTGCGCTCTTGTCTGGTCTCATCCTCGCATGGCGGTACTGGTACATCCATGAGATTACCGTCTCTGGGCGGCTGAGGGCCCCCTACTGTGTCAGGGATGGTCCACAACTCATCAACGATTTGGTCATCAGGCATGACAGATTCAGGAAGTGGAGTGGCACCTCCAGGCGACAATGGCATAGAACAGACCTCAGACCGGCAAGGCCGCAGCATAGTTCTGTGAAGTACTCTAGGGGCGGATGCCCCATCTTCAATCTGTACCTTGTAGACAGGGCCGTTAGCATACACTCGCTCGATAACCTTGTACGGCTGTACTTCCCATCTCTCACATAGTTTTCCCTTAGGGCGTTTCTCTCTGACCAATACCCAGTCTCCAGGTTGGAGCGGTAACTCTTGAGTCGGTTTGCGGGCCGTATGTTCTTTTTCTTGCAGTTGCTGACCCGCCAACTGCCATATCGTTTGCAAACATTGCCGATGCTCTATCACCCATGAGGTGACATTTCGCTCCATCAGCTCCTCTGGCAGTTCCAAATTCAGCTCAATGATCTCTCGTCCAGCTCTTCCAAACAACAGTAGATAGGGGGTATAACCCGTGGTGGAGTGTTGTGATCAGGTGGCCTTGGAGCAGCATGAAATGACCTTCGCTGGAGCAGTGGTAACTTTACTGACCGCAAACCCTGATCCTATCACCGCAACTAGAAGTAGCCGTGGGGTGTGCCTAACCAGACCCAGACACCTCGACACAGCCTAAGGACTAAATATCCCTAAAGATGGAAATAGGAAAACTCTCTTGCCTCAGAGTAGATCCCCAAAGGATAGGTAGTGAGTAGGAGAGGAAAAGACACACGCAGACAGAAAACAGGGATAAGCAAAGGAGGCCACTTCTACCTAGATAGGAAAGGATAGTACAGGATACTATGCGGTCAGCATAAAAAACTACAAAATATCCACAGCAGAGAAATACAAAAACTCCACCACCTAACTAAAGATGTGGAGAGTATATCTGCGACTCCAGCGAGTCCAACTAGACTGAGAAAAACATCAGGCACAGTATAGCAGGAACAAAATAGAAACAAGATAAGCACAGAAAATAAACACACAGCAGTGTGTCTAAAAAAATGAAGCAAACACTTATCTTAGCTGAATTGGCAGCAAGCAGGAGAGGCCAGGCAGAGGACCAACACTTCCAAAGGAACATTGACTACTGGCAAGGACTAATGAGTCCTGCACAGCTAAATACCCCAGTCAGAATTGCAATTAGCAGAAACACCTGTCCAAGACTGCTGCTCAGGAATAACTGCATTACCATCAACAACCACCGGAGCAGAATTCACAACAGTACACCCCCTTGAGGAGGGGTCACCGAACCCTCACCAGAGCCCCCAGGCCGGTCAGGACGAGCAAGATGAAAGGCACGAAAGGCACGAACCAAATCAGCGGCATGGACATCAGAGGCCGAAACCCAAGAATTATCCTCCTGGCCATAACCCTTCCATTTGACAAGGTACTGAAGCTTCCGCCTCGAAAAACGAGAATCCAAAATCTTCTCAACCACATATTCCAACTCCCCATCGACCAACACAGGGGCCGGAGGATCAACAGAGGGAACAATGGGCTCCACATATTTCCGCAACAAAGATCTATGGAAGACATTATGGATAGCAAAAGAGTCCGGAAGCGCCAGACGAAAAGACACCGGATTAATAATCTCAGAAATCCTATAAGGACCAATAAACCGAGGCTTAAACTTAAGAGAAGAAACCTTCATAGGAACATGACGGGAAGATAACCAAACCAGATCCCCAACCCGAAGCCGGGAACCAACACAGCGACGTCGGTTAGCAAAACGTTGAGCCTCCTCCTGAGACAACACCAAATTGTCCACCACCTGAGCCCAAATCTGCTGCAACCTGTCAACCACAGAATCCACACCAGGAAAGTCAGAAGACTCAACCTGCCCAGAAGAAAAACGAGGATGAAAACCAAAATTACAAAAAAAGGCGAAACCAAAGTAGCCGAACTAGCCCAATTATTAAGGGCAAACTCGGCCAATGGCAAAAAAGCCACCCAATCATCCTGATAAGCAGAAACAAAGCATCTCAAATAAGTCTCCAATGTCTGATTAGTACGCTCGGTCTGGCCATTTGTCTGAGGATGAAATGCAGAAGAAAAAGACAAATCAATGCCCAGCCTAGCACAAAAGGCCCGCCAAAACCTAGAAACAAACTGGGAACCTCTGTCGGACACAATATTCTCAGGAATACCATGCAAACGGACCACATGCTGAAAAAATAACGGAACCAAATCAGAAGAAGAAGGCAATTTAGGCAAAGGCACCAAATGAACCATCTTAGAGAATCGGTCACAAACAACCCAGATAACAGACATCCTCTGGGAAACAGGAAGATCGGAAATAAAATCCATAGAAATATGCGTCCAGGGCCTCTCAGGGACCGGCAATGGCAAAAGCAACCCACTAGCACGGGAGCAACAAGGCTTGGCCCGCGCACAAGTCCCACAGGACTGCACAGAAGACCGCACATCACGCGATAAAGAAGGCCACCAAAATGACCTACCAACCAAGTCTCTGGTACCAAAAATGCCAGGATGACCAGCCAACACAGAACAGTGAACCTCAGAAATCACTCTACTAGTCCATCTGTCAGGAACAAACAGCTTCCCCACAGGACAACGATCAGGTTTGTCAGCCTGAAATTTCTGAAGAACCCGTCGTAAATCCGGGGAAACGGCAGAAAGGACCACCCCTTCCTTCAAAATACCGACTGGTTCCAAGACCTCAGGAGAATCAGGCAAAAAACTCCTAGAGATGGCATCAGCCTTAATATTCTTAGAACCCGGAAGGTACGAGACCACGAAATCAAAATGAGAAAAAAACAAGGACCATCGAGCCTGTCTAGGATTCAACCGTTTGGCAGACTCGAGGTAAATCAGATTCTTATGATCGGTCAAGACCACAATACGGTGCTTAGCTCCCTCAAGCCAATGTCGCCACTCCTCAAACGCCCACTTCATAGCCAACAACTCCCGATTGCCGACATCATAATTGCGTTCAGCAGGCGAAAACTTACAGGAAAAGAAGGCACACGGTTTCATTAAGGAATCAACAGGATCCCTCTGAGACAAAACAGCCCCTGCCCCAATCTCAGAAGCGTCAACCTCAACCTGAAACGGAAGAGAAACATCCGGTTGACGCAACACAGGAGCAGAAGTAAAACGATGCTTAAGTCCCTGAAAGGCAGCGACAGCTGCAGGGGACCAATTCGCCATATCAGCGCCCTTCTTCGTCAAATCAGTCAAGGGTTTAACCACGCTGGAAAAATTAGCAATGAAACGGCGATAAAATTTTGCAAAACCCCAAAATTTCTGAAGGCTCTTCACGGATGTGGGCTGAATCCAATCATGAATGGCCTGAACCTTAACCGGATCCATCTCTATAGACGAGGGAGAAAAAATAAAGCCCAAAAAGGAAACCTTCTGCACCCCAAAAAGACACTTAGACCCTTTCACAAGCAAGGCATTGTCAAGAAGGATCTGAAACACCATCCTGACCTGCTGCACATGAGACTCCCAATCATCGGAAAAAATCAAAATATCGTCCAGATATACAATCAGGAATTTATCAAGATAATCCCGGAAGATATGCATGAAGGACTGAAAAACAGATGGAGCATTAGAGAGTCCGAATGGCATCACAAGGTATTCAAAATGGCCCTCGGGCGTGTTAAACGCAGTTTTCCATTCATCACCCTGCTTAATACGAACAAGATTATAAGCCCCCCGAAGGTCAATCTTAGTAAACCAACTAGCTCCCTTAATCCTAGCAAACAAATCGGAAAGGAAAGTTAAGGATATTGAAACTTGACCGTGATCTTATTCAAGAGGCGATAATCAATACAGGGTCTTAAGGAACCATCCTTTTTAGCAACAAAAAAGAACCCCGCTCCCAACGGTGAAGAAGATGGCCGAATATGCCCTTTCTCCAAAGACTCCTTAATATAGCTCCGCATGGCGGTATGTTCAGGTACAGACAGATTGAAAAGTCGGCCCTTAGGAAACTTACAGCCTGGAATCAAGTCAATAGCACAATCGCAGTCCCTGTGTGGTGGAAGGAAACTGGACTTGGGCTCATCGAATACATCCTGAAAATCAGACAAAACCTCCGGAATTTCAGAAGAGGGAGAAGGTGCGATAGACATCAGAGGAAAATCATTATGAACCCCCTGACAACCCCAACTAGTCACAGACATGGACTTCCAATCCAAAACAGGATTATGTACTTGCAACCATGGAAAACCCACCATGATAGCATCATGCAAATTATGCAACACCAGAAATCGACAATCTTCCTGATGGGCTGGCGCCATGCGCATGGTCACCTGTCTCCAAAACTGGGGCTTATTTTTAGCCAAGGGTGTAGCATCAATGCCCCTTAAAGGAATAGGGTTCTGCAAAGACTGCAAGGGAAAACCACAACACCTGGCAAACTCAAAGTCCATTAAGTTCAAGGCGGCGCCTGAATCCACAAACGCCATGACAGAAAATAATGACAATGAACAGATCAAGGACACAGATAACAGAAATTTTGGTTGTACAGTACTGATGGTAAATGAACTGGCGATCCTCTTGGTCCACTTAGGGCAGACAGAAATGACATGGGAAGCGTCGCCACAATAATAACACAACCTATTCTGATGTCTGAAACCTTGTTGTTCCGTTCTAGACAGAATCCTATCACATTGCATTGGCTCAGGAATTTGCTCTGAGTATAACGCCATAGCGCGCACAGTTCTGCTCTCCCGCAAGCGCCGGTCAATCTAAATGGCCAGAGACATAGAATCACTCAGATTGGAGGGTGTGGGAAACCCCACCATAACATCTTTAACGGATTCAGAAAGACCCTTTCTGAAAATTGCCACCAAAGCATCATTATTCCATTTAGTCAATACAGACCATTTTCTGAATTTCTGACAATACAATTCTGCCGCCTCTTGACCCTGAGACAGGGCCAACAAGGTCTTCTCAGCTTGATCCACCGAATTAGGTTCATCATACAGTAATCCTAACGCCTGAAAGAAGGAGTCTACATTAAGCAAAGCAGGATCCCCAGATTCCAGGGAAAATGCCCAATCCTGTGGATCACCACGCAGCAGGGAAATTATGATTTTAACTTGTTGAATGGAATCACCGGAGGATCGAGGTTTCAATGCAAAAAACAGTTTACAGTTGTGTTTAAAACTCAAAAATTTGGACCAGTCACCAAAAAACAAATCAGGAGTAGGTATCTTCGGTTCTAAAGCAGGAGTCTGAACAATGTAATCAGAAATACCCTTTACTCTAGCAGCAAGCTGATCTATATGAGAAACTAATTCCTGAACATTCATGCTAGCACAAGGCTCTTCAGCCACCCAGAGATAAAGAGGGAGGAGGAGACAAAACAGACTGGAGAAAAAAAAAATGGCTCAAGATCTTTCCTCCCTTCTTCTGAGATGCAATTAACTCATTGTTGGCCAGTAGTACTGTTGTGATCAGGTGGCCTTGGAGCAGCATGAAATGACCTTCGCTGGAGCAGTGGTAACTTTACTGACCGCAACCCCTGATCCTATCACCGCAACTAGAAGTAGCCGTGGGGTGTGCCTAACCAGACCTAGACACCTCGACACAGCCTAAGGACTAAATATCCCTAAAGATGGAAATAGGAAAACTCTCTTGCCTCAGAGTAGATCCCCAAAGGATAGGTAGCCCCCCACAAATAAAGACTGTGAGTAGGAGAGGAAAAGACACACACAGACAGAAAACAGGGATGAGCAAAGGAGGCCACTTCTACCTAGATAGGAAAGGATAGTACAGGATACTATGCGGTCAGCATAAAAAACTACAAAATATCCACAGCAGAGAAATACAAAAACTCCACCACCTAACTAAAGATGGGGAGAGTATATCTGCGACTCCAGCGAGTCCAACTAGACTGAGAAAAACATCAGGCACAGTATAGCAGGAACAAAATAGAAACAAGATAAGCACAGAAAATAAACACACAGCAGTGTGTCTAAAAAAATAAAGCAAACACTTATCTTAGCTGAATTGGCAGCAAGCAGGAGAGGCCAGGCAGAGGACCAACACTTCCAAAGGAACATTGACTACTGGCAAGGACTAATGAGTCCTGCACAGCTAAATACCCCAGTCAGAATTGCAATTAGCAGAAACACCTAAGACTGCTGCTCAGGAATAACTGCATTACCATCAACAACCACCGGAGGGAGCCCAAGAGCAGAATTCACAACAGTGGAGTGGACCCGATTGTTGTAGGTCCAGACCAATTCTGGCGGATAGTCTGGCCAACACACCTTCTTATCCTCCTCCAATGTTCTCAGCATCTGAAGCAAGGTTCTGTTGAAGCGTTCGCAAGCTCCATTGCCTCGAGGATGGTAAGGGGTGGTCCGGGACCGCTCGATGCCATACATGCGATACAATTCTTCCATCACCTTGCCTTGGAAACATGCGCCTTGGTCGGAGTGGATGCGCTTTGGGCACCCATACACCCGGATGAAGTCTTGACAGATGGCTCGCGCCGCCGATTCCGCAGTCTGGTCTCTAGTCGGAGTGACTACTGTTATGGACCTGGTGGTTAAGAGCACCCGGAACGACCTGATGGTTAAACTCACACAGGACAAGCTCTGGGAAGTGGGAACTCTGCTGACCGCAAACCCCTAAACCTATCACACAACTAGAAATAGCCGTGGAGCGTACCGAACATGACCTAGACGCCTCTTCACAGCCTAAGAGCTAACTAGCCCTAAAGATGGAAAATAAAGCCTACCTTGCCTCAGAGAAATTCCCCAAAGGAAAAGGCAGCCCCCCACATATATTGACTGTGAGTTAAGATGAAAGTCACAAACACAGAGATGAAACAGGTTTCAGCAAAGGGAGGCCAGACTTACTAAACAGACTGAGGATAGAAAAGGTATCTTTGCGGTCAGCACAAAAAACTACAAAAAACCACGCCGAGTGTGCAAAAAGACCTCCGCACCGACTCACGGTGCGGAGGTGCCACTCTGCATCCCAGAGCTTCCAGCTAGCAAGACAAAATCATGATAGCCAACTGTACAAGGAAACAATGAACAAATAATTAACTAGCAGGGACTTAGCTTCTGCTGGAGTAGACAGGTCACCAGAAAGATCCAAGAGCGAACTGAACCAGTACAAGAACATTGACAGCTGGCATGGAGTAACGATCTGAGTGGAGTTAAATAGAACAGCCAGCCAAAGAATAAACTACGTCACCTGTGGAAGGAACCTCAGAAGCAGCAGCTCCACTCACAGCCACCAGAGGGAGTCCATGGACAGAACTCGCCGAAGTACCATTCATGACCACAGGAGGGAGTTCGAAAACAGAATTCACAACAGTACCCCCCCCCTTGAGGAGGGGTACCGAACCCTCACCAGAGCCCCCAGGCCGATCAGGACGATCCAAATGAAAGGCACGAACTAGATCGGCAGCATGAACATCAGAGGCAAAAACCCAGGAATTATCTTCCTGACCATAACCCTTCCACTTGACCAGGTACTGGAGTTTCCGTCTCGAAATACGAGAATCCAAAATCTTCTCCACCACATACTCCAACTCACCCTCGACCAACACCGGGGCAGGAGGATCAACGGAGGGAACCATAGGCGCCACGTATCTCCGCAATAACGACCTATGGAACACATTATGGATGGCAAAAGAAGCTATAAGGTCCAAACAAAATGACACAGGATTAAGAACTTCAGAAATCTTATATGGCCCAATGAAACGAGGCTTAAACTTAGGAGAGGAAACCTTCATAGGAACATGACGAGATGACAACCAAACCAGATCCCCAACACGAAGTCGGGGACCAACACAGCGCCGGCGGTTAGCAAAACGTTGAGCCTTCTCCTGGGACAATGTCAAATTGTCCACCACATGAGTCCAAATCTGCTGCGACTTGTCCACCACCGTATCCACACCAGGACAGTCCGAAGGCTCAACCTGCCCTGAAGAGAATCGAGGATGGAAACCAGAATTACAGAAAAAAGGCAAAACCAAAGTAGCCGAGCTGGGCCGATTATTAAGGGCGAACTCAGCCAAAGGCAAGAAGGACACCCAATCATCCTGATCAGCAGAAACAAAGCATCTCAGATATGTTTCCAAAGTCTGATTAGTTCGTTCGGTTTGGCCATTTGTCTGAGGATGGAAAGCCGAAGAAAAAGACAAATCAATGCCCATCTTAGCACAAAAGGACCGCCAAAACCTCGAAACAAACTGAGAACCTCTGTCCGAGACGATGTTCTCCGGAATGCCATGCAAATGAACCACATGCTGGAAAAACAATGGCACCAAATCAGAGGAGGAAGGCAATTTAGACAAGGGTACCAAATGGACCATCTTAGAGAAGCGATCACAAACCACCCAAATGACCGACATCCTTTGAGAGACAGGGAGATCTGAAATAAAATCCATGGAAATATGCGTCCAGGGCCTCTTCGGGACCGGCAAGGGCAAAAGCAACCCACTGGCGCGAGAACAGCAGGGCTTAGCCCGAGCACAAATCCCACAGGACTGCACAAAAGAACGCACATCCCGTGACAAAGAAGGCCACCAAAAGGATCTAGCCACCAAATCTCTGGTACCAAAGATTCCAGGATGACCCGCCAACACCGAACAATGAACCTCAGAGATAACTCTACTAGTCCATCTATCAGGGACAAACAGTTTCTCCGCTGGACAACGGTCAGGTCTATCAGCCTGAAACTTCTGCAGCACGCGCCGCAAATCAGGGGAGATGGCAGACAAAATTACACCCTCTTTGAGAATACCCGCCGGCTCAGGAACACCCGGAGAGTCAGGCACAAATCTCCTTGACAGGGCATCAGCCTTCACATTCTTAGAGCCCGGAAGGTACGAAACCACAAAATCAAAACGGGAGAAAAACAGCGACCATCGAGCCTGTCTAGGATTCAACCGTTTGGCAGACTCGAGATAAGTCAAATTCTTGTGATCCATCAAGACCACCACGCGATGCTTGGCTCCTTCAAGCCAATGTCGCCACTCCTCGAATGCCCACTTCATGGCCAACAACTCTCGATTGCCAACATCATAATTGCGCTCAGCAGGCGAGAATTTTCTAGAAAAGAAGGCACATGGTTTCATCACCGAGCCATCAGAACTTCTTTGCGACAAAACAGCCCCTGCTCCAATCTCGGAAGCATCAACCTCGACCTGAAACGGGAGCGAAACATCTGGCTGGCACAACACAGGGGCAGAAGAAAAACGACGCTTCAACTCCTGAAAAGCTTCCACAGCCGCAGAAGACCAATTGACCACATCAGCACCCTTCTTGGTTAAATCAGTCAACGGTTTAGCAACACTAGAAAAATTACTGATGAAGCGACGATAAAAATTAGCAAAGCCCAGGAACTTTTGCAGACTCTTCACAGATGTCGGCTGAGTCCAATCATAAATGGCCTGGACTTTAACAGGGCCCATCTCGATAGTAGAAGGGGAAAAAATGAAACCCAAAAATGAAACCTTCTGAACACCAAAGAGACAGTTTGACCCCTTCACAAACAAAGAATTCGCACGAAGGACCTGGAACACCATTCTGACCTGCTTCACGTGAGACTCCCAATCATCCGAGAAGACCAAAATATCATCCAAATATACAATCAGGAATTTATCCAGGTACTCTCGGAAGATGTCATGCATAAAGGACTGAAATACTGATGGAGCATTGGAAAGCCCGAATGGCATAACCAGGTACTCAAAATGACCGTCGGGCGTATTAAATGCGTATTCATCGCCCTGTTTAATACGCACAAGATTATACGCATCACGAAGATCTATCTTGGTGAACCAACAAGCCCCCTTAATCGGAGCAAATAAATCAGACAGCAGCGGCAAAGGGTACTGAAATTTGACTGTGATCTTATTAAGAAGGCGGTAATCAATACAAGGTCTCAAAGAACCATCCTTCTTGGCCACAAAAAAGAACCCTGCTCCCAATGGTGACGACGACGGGCGAATATGACCCTTCTCCAAGGATTCCTTTATATAACTCCGCATAGCAGCGTGTTCTGGCACAGATAAATTGAACAGTCGGCCCTTAGGAAACTTACTACCAGGAATCAAATCGATAGCACAATCGCAATCCCTATGAGGAGGTAGGGCACTGGATTTGGGCTCATCAAATACATCCCGGTAATCCGACAAAAACTCCGGGACTTCAGAAGGGGTGGATGACGAAATAGACAAAAATGGAACATCACCATGTACCCCCTGACAACCCCAGCTGGACACAGACATAGATTTCCAATCCAATACAGGATTATGGACCTGTAGCCATGGCAACCCCAAAACGACCACATCATGCAGATTATGCAACACCAAAAAGCGAATATCCTCCTGATGTGCAGGAGCCATGCACATGGTCAATTGGGTCCAGTACTGAGGCTTATTCTTGGCCAAAGGCGTAGCATCAATTCCTCTCAATGGAATAGGATACTGCAAGGGCTCCAAGAAAAAACCACAGCGCCTAGCAAACTCCAAGTCCATCAAATTCAGGGCAGCGCCTGAATCCACAAATGCCATAACAGAATAGGATGACAAAGAGCAAATCAGAGTAACGGACAAAAGAAATTTCGACTGTACCGTACCAATGGTGGCAGACCTAGCGAAACGCTTAGTGCGCTTAGGACAATCGGAGATAGCATGAGTGGAATCACCACAGTAAAAACACAGCCCATTCCGACGTCTGTGTTCTTGCCGTTCAGCTCTGGTCAAAGTCCTATCACATTGCATAGGTGTTATGATCAGGTAATTCAGTACCACAATGGACATAGAAGTCAGAGTACATACAGTGACCTGACAATAACCCAAAAACATAGAACGAGCTCTGAGACGTGGGAACTCTGCTGACCGCAATCCCTAATCCTCTCCAACCACACTAGAGGCAGCCGTGGATTGCGCCTAACGCTCCCTATGCAACTCGGCACAGCCTGAGAAACTAGCTAGCCTGAAGATAGAAAATAAGCCTACCTTGCCTCAGAGAAATACCCCAAAGGAAAAGGCAGCCCCCCACATATAATGACTGTGAGTAAAGATGAAAAGACAAACGTAGAGATGAAATAGATTTAGCAAAGTGAAGCCCGACTAACAGCACGGAGGTACACCCTCTGCGTCCCAGAGCTTCCAGCAAGCAAGAAAAAACAAATAAGCAAGCTGGACAGAAAAAAACAGAAAACAAAAATAACACAAGCGAAACTTAGCTATGCAGAGCAGCAGGCCACAGGAACGATCCAGGAGGAAGCAAGTCCAATACTAGAACATTGACTGGAGGCCAGGATCAAAGCACCAGGTGGAGTTAAATAGAGCAGCACCTAACGACTTCACCACATCACCTGAGGAAGGAAACTCAGAAGCCGCAGTACCACTCTCCTCCACCAACGGAAGCTCACAGACAGAATCAGCCGAAGTACCACTTGAGACCACAGGAGGGAGCTCTGCCACAGAATTCACAACACAGGCTCAGGTCTATGCTCAGATAATACCACCAAATGGTGCACAGCTTTACGCTCACGCAGGCGTCGATCGATCTGAATGGCCAAAGACATAGACTCATTCAGACCAGCAGGCATGGGAAATCCCACCATGACATCCTTAAGGGCTTCAGAGAGACCCTTTCTGAAAATTGCTGCCAGGGCACATTCATTCCACTGAGTGAGTACAGACCACTTCCTAAACTTCTGACAATAAATATCTACCTCATCCTGACCCTGACACAGAGCCAGCAAGATTTTCTCTGCCTGATCCACTGAATTAGGTTCATCATAAAGCAATCCAAGCGCCAGAAAAAACGCATCAACATCACGCAATGCCGGATCTCCTGGCGCAAGGGAAAATGCCCAGTCTTGAGGGTCGCCACGTAACAAAGAAATAATGATTTTCACTTGTTGAACAGGGTCACCTGAGGAGCGATGTTTCAAAGCAAGAAACAATTTACAATTATTTTTGAAATTCAGAAACTTAGATCTATCCCCCAAAAAACAAATCAGGAATAGGAATCCTAGGCTCTAACATCAGATTCTGAACCACAAAATCTTGAATGTTTTGTACCCTTGTAGGGAGATTATTCATATAAGAGGACAGAACTTGAATGTCCATATCTACACCTGTATCCTGAACCACCCAGAGGTAAAGGGGAAAAGAGAAACAAAACACAGTGCAAAGAAAAAAAAATGGTCTCAGAACTTCTCTTATCCCTCTATTGAGCTGCATTAATACTTTGGGCCACCTGTACTGTTATGACCTGGTGGTTAGGACAATAATGGACCTGGTGGTTAAGAGCACACGGAATGACCTGATAGTTACAAATAATAAAGAACACGCTCTGAGACGTGGGAACTCTGCTGACCACAATCCCTAATCCTATCACACACACTAGAAATAGCCGTGGATTGCTCCTAACGCTCCCTATGCAACTCGTCACAGCCTAAGGAACTAGCTAGCCCTGAAGATAGAAAAATACAGCCTACCTTGCCTCAGAGAAATTCCCCAAAGGAAAAGGCAGCCCCCCACATATAATGACTGTGAGATAAGATGAAATTACAAACACAGAGATGAAATAGATTTAGCAAAGTGAGGCCCGACTTACTGAACAGTCAGAGGATAGGAAAGGTAACTTTGCGGTCAGCACAAAAACTACAAAAAGACCACGCAGAGGGAGCAAAAAGACCCTCCGCACCGACTCACGGTGCGGAGGCGCTCCCTCTGCGTCCCAGAGCTTACAGCAAGCAAGACAAAAATCAAAATAGCAAGCTGGATAGAAAAATAGCAAACAAAGGAAAACAAGCAGGAACTTAGCTTCTGCTGGGAAGACAGGTCACAAGAACGATCCAGGAGCGAACTAGACCAATACTGGAACATTGACAGGTGGCATGGAGCAATGATCTAATTGGAGTTAAATAAAGCAGCCAGCTAACGAATTAACCTCTTCACCTGTGGAAGGAAACTCAGAAGCCGCAGCCCCACTCACAACCACCAGAGGAAGCCCATGGACAGAACCAGCCGAAGTACCATTCATGACCACAGGAGGGAGCTTGACAACAGAATTCACAACAGGATGCAATGTGGAGACATGGGAGACTATCACCACTTTGGATGTGCTGTGCTGTGTGGAGTGCAGTGATTGTGCTGCTTTCCACAGATGAGGTCACTGCTCTGTTATTTCCAATACTGGAGTGATGACAGGGGCCAGCGCAGGGGCCGATTACTGACAGCCAATGAGTGTGCAGAGGGCGGTGCCACTCAGGCTGTGAGGTTAGATAGTACAACACAGGGAGCTGTCAAGTTTGATAGAGCCACAAGTTAACAAATTGGGTGCAGGTAATGATTTGAAATTCAGGAGAAACGAAATGCAAAAACAAAAAACAAAATTTATAGGGATGTTGTATATTACAATACAGCACAGAATAGTTTAAAAAAAATGGGATTTTGGGATTTTGTGGTCAGGCAATCCCTTTAAGATAAAAACTTTGTTGGAGTGCTTCTTTAATAGCAGTGCAGAGTTCAATTAGTGAGGTCATTTTTTCTGTGAAGAAAGATATGCTAATTATGGCCCTTATTTAAAGAAGGAGGGCAGGAAATGTTGTACCTGCTGATTTTAGCCGTTGCTCAGTGAGTAAAATGAGTCGTTCCAGACACTCTACCAAAGGAGAAGGAACTTTGGTCAGGTTGATTAGAGAGGGGAAAATATATAAAGAAGTGCAGAAAATAATTGGCTGCTCAGCTAAAAATATTTCCAATGCTTTAAAATGGCAAACAAGACACAAACCACTTGGTAGGAAAAGAAATACTACTATCCAAATACATTATAGAATCACAAAAACGTGTCAAGGGTTAATCTGTTCAGTTGATGCTCCTAGAGCTTTCTTATCTGGATTGATTCTGCTGTTCAGTGTTGGCCACTCCCCTCTGCCACATATGCTCACCTCAGGCACTTAGAAGTTGCCATTGTTAGTTCTTACTGACTAGTTCAGTTGAAGGTGTTGTCTGTGGCTGGAGTTGGCATTTAGAATTTGTTCAGGAGATTGTTTCTTGGAGTTTTGTCTCTGTGCACATCCTCATCTTCTATTTGGTTTAATCTTCCTTTTACTCCCCTGTGTTCCACTCTATTGTTTGGTGACTGTATTATGTATGATTGTTATTTTCATGTATGCCTGTCAGTCTTCCACTTGTTTGTCTGGTTAGTGCAATTCCTATACACTTCAGCTTCCACCATCCCTGGGGAGGGAGAGAACAGATAAGGCTTAATGTAGGAGCTTAGTAAGGCACGTGAACTAGTGATGGACAGTACAACTTTTTTTGGGTGATCCGGCACTCTCGGCTCCGCTCACCAAGAAGAGCCGGCTTTTGGATCCTAAATGGATCCCTATTAAATATGTGTTCACAGTTCATATGTGAATGTGGCCAAAACCCCTCTTATCCATGGCCAAAACCCCGCTCACTTGCAGGTAGCATATTAAATTAATGAATGGGTGGAGTTTGGGTCAGGTGGGCGGAGTTATGTCCGCAGAACACCGGAATTTTACACCCAATGAGAGTCATTTCGAGAATCCAGTGGCTCTTACTGGGGTGGCGGCTCCCATTGTTCACAGCAGGGAGCCAGCGCTTTGTACCGAATTGTTCACAAACGACCCATCACTAACGTGAACCCAGTGTCTCGACCTTCAGGAGTAATCCGAGTGACAAGGATAGGCCAGGACTCCCATAGTTCTAGGGACCTGGTTAGCAGACAGGAATTGCGTGATAGAATGGCAAAGGATCCAATGATCAGCTCCAGGGAGATCAAAGAAGATCTTCAGTTACCTGTGAGTCCTGCAACCATCAGAAGATGCGTACATGAAGCCAAACTATTTGCAAGTAACCCTCGTAAAGTACCATTGGTGAAAAAAAAATGTGCCTTGAAAACATTAGTTTGACAGAGAACACATTCACTGTCCTAAAAAGAAGTGGAGCAACAATCCATAGACTGAATCATAGAATGTTAGCGTTGGAAGGGACCTCCAGGGTCATCGTGTCCAACCCCCTGCTCAATGAAGGATTCGTTAAATCATCTCAGACAGATGTCTGTCCAACCTGTTTGAAGACTTCCATTGAAGGAGAACTCACCACCTCTCGTGGCAGCCTGTTCCACTCATTGATCACCCTCTCTGTCCAAAATTATTTTCTTCTATCTAATCTGTATTTTTTCCCTTTCCGTTTCATTCCATTGCTTCTCGTGTTTCCGTGTGCAAATCAGAATAATGATGATCCCTCTACACTGTGACATCCCTTCAGATATTTGTTTCTCATAACGTCGAGTTGGGCCAATTTATCGCATACCAGGCACCATGGATCAGTTTGAATATATCAGAATATTGGAAGATGTCACGTTGCCTTATGCTGAAGAAGAAATGTCCTTTAAATGGGTGTTTCAGCAGCACAACGACCCCAAACACGCCAGCAAGCGGCCATTATCCTGGTTCCAGACCAACAAGATTGATGCTATGAAATGGACAGACCAATCCTTTTACCTTAATTCGATTGAGAATTTGTGGCGTGATATCAGAAATGCTCTTTTTGATGCAAAGCTAAGAATCCAAAAGAACTGTGGAATGGAGTCCAGACAGCTTGGGCTGGAATGTCTGTTTGTAGGTGTCAGATGATAGTTGACTCCATGCCATACAGATGTAACGCAGTTATCGGAAATAAAGGTTATACAACTTAATATTAGTTCAGTGATTAACAGAAACTAAGTCTTAATATCTTCCTTATAACTATGGGTGCCTAAAAAGGATTTTTCCAACGGCACGGTGGTTCAGGACTGACAAAAATACGGTAATTGGGTTTTTTGTGTGTGTGTCTAGCAATTGTTAATCTCTCCATAATCATGATGGTGACGGGTCAGCAGAAACGCCTTAGACGGCCCTTTCCGTATTATAAACTCACTCTTCTCTTTCCACTAAACAATTGAAATTGTTCTTGGAATTGTTTATAAAAATGTCAACATCAGATATGTGGTTCTCAGTAAAATAAATTCTTAGAATATATTAAAGTTTCACATCGCTATCGTAAAACCCTTTTTCCTCATTACCTCGAAAGCCAAACAGGCAAGAAATTGCCAAAGATTTTTTTTATCCAAATGTTATAGATCTAAAATGTGCTTATATGAAAAGGTTAGTAGTTTGGGATGGGGGTGGACGAATCATGGAAATTGGCAAAATATCAATTTGTGCAAATAATGGTATGACTATTTTTTTATGCCGCAAAGGACTTTGCAATTCTCTCATCCTATAATATGTAACAGTTCTTCTAAAACTGTGAGGTTTCCAAAAGGTTTTCAGCACTCTGAAATTTCCCAACATTCAGCACTATGGTCTTACTGGTTCTGCACGTGGTGTTTCTGTCCTGGTACAAGCATTATTTATAATGCACCCAGCCTAGTACTAGCTGGTGGCACAGTTGCCAACATTATGGGCATTGTGTCTGATATAGGAAGACTGTAGCTCACAGTGGGGGAATGTTGGCTATGACTGAGGTTACCACCATTATCGATGAGAAGTTCGCTGTAGAACAACATCCATTCCATATCTACGTGACCACTTCTGACGTTGGGTGTTGGTAAAGTTCAGGTGTCTCTATGGTTTAGCTGGTGAAGCTCCAGGAGAAATCATCCTTACATATGTACATCTTGGATGGGTTCTCCCACTTCACAGGAGCAGTTGCCTTCCTGGTCGACCTGAGCCATCCTTATATTACATAGACAACCATTTATCTGAAAGTCCAATTACAGTGAGGCAAAAAAGTATTTAGTCAGTCAGCAATAGTGCAAGTTCCACCACTTAAAAAGATGAGAGGCGTCTGTAATTTACATCATAGGTAGACCTCAACTATGGGAGACAAACTGAGAAAAAAAATCCAGAAAATCACATTGTCTGTTTTTTTAACAATTTATTTGCATATTATGGTGGAAAATAAGTATTTGGTCAGAAACAAAATTTCATCTCAATACTTTGTAATATATCCTTTGTTGGCAATGACAGAGGTCAAACGTTTTCTGTAAGTCTTCACAAGGTTGCCACACACTGTTGTTGGTATGTTGGCCCATTCCTCCATGCAGATCTCCTCTAGAGCGGTGATGTTTTTGGCTTTTCGCTTGGCAACACGGACTTTCAACTCCCTCCAAAGGTTTTCTATAGGGTTGAGATCTGGAGACTGGCTAGGCCACTCCAGGACCTTGAAATGCTTCTTACGAAGCCACTCCTTCGTTGCCGTGGAGGTGTGCTTTGGATCATTGTCATGTTGAAAGACCCAGCCACGTTTCATCTTCAATGCCCTTGCTGATGGAAGGAGGTTTGCACTCAAAATCTCACGATACATGGCCCCATTCATTCTTTCATGTACCCGGATCAGTCGTCCTGGCCCCTTTGCAGAGAAACAGTCCCAAAGCATGATGTTTCCACCACCATGCTTTACAGTAGGTATGGTGTTTGATGGATGCAGCTCAGTATTCTTTTTCCTCCAAACATGACAAGTTGTGTTTCTACCAAACAGTTCCAGTTTGGTTTCATCAGACCATAGGACATTCTCCCAAAACTCCTCTGGATCATCCAAATGCTCTCTAGACGGGCCCGGACATGTACTGGCTTAAGCAGTGGGACACGTCTGGCACTGCAGGATCTGAGTCCATGGTGGCGTAGTGTGTTACTTATGGTAGGCCTTGTTACATTGGTCCCAGCTCTCTGCAGTTCATTCACTAGGTCCCCCCGCATGGTTCTGGGATTTTTGCTCACCGTTCTTGTGATCATTCTGACCCCACGGGGAGGGATTTTGCGTGGAGCCCCAGATCGAGGGAGATTATCAGTGGTCTTGTATGTCTTCCATTTTCTAATTATTGCTCCCACTGTTGATTTCTTCACTCCAAGCTGGTTGGCTATTGCAGATTCAGTCTTCCCAGTCTGGTGCAGGGCTACAATTTTGTTTCTGGTGTCCTTTGACAGCTCTTTGGTCTTCACCATAGTGGAGTTTGGAGTCAGACTGTTTGAGGGTGTGCACAGGTGTCTTTTTATACTGATAACAAGTTTAAACAGGTGCCATTACTACAGGTAATGAGTGGAGGAAAGAGGAGACTCTTAAAGAAGAAGTTACAGGTCTGTGAGAGCCAGAAATCTTGATTGTTTGTTTCTGACCAAATACTTATTTTCCACCATAATATGCAAATAAATTGTTAAAAAAACAGACAATGTGATTTTCTGGATTTTTTTTTTCTCAGTTTGTCTCCCATAGTCGAGGTCTACCTATGATGTAAATTACAGACGCCTCTCATCTTTTTAAGTGGTGGAACTTGCACTATTGCTGTCTGACTAAATACTTTTTTGCCCCACTGTATATACTGCTTAAAAAAATAAAGGGAACGCTAAAATACCACATCCTAGATATCTCTGAATGAAATATTCCAGTTGCAAATTTTTATTCATTGCATAGTGGAATGTGTTCATAACAATAAAACATAACAATTATCAATGTAAATCACAACTAATATCCCACGGAGGTCTGCATTTGGAATGATACTCAAAATCAAAGTGGAAAATCCAATTACAGGCTGATCCAACTTCAGTAGAAATGCCTCATGACAAGGAAACGATGCTCGGTATTGTGTGTGGCCTCCATGTGCCTGTATGACCTCCCTACTGTACAACACCTGGGCATGTTACTGATGAGGCGCGGATCCGCCAACTCCTGGACAATCTGTGGTGCAATGTGACGTTGGTGAATGGAGCAAGACATGATAGCCCAGATGTGCTCATTCGTATTCAGGTCTGGGGAACGGGCGGGCCAGTTCATAGCTTCTATGCCTTCATCTTGGAGGAACTTCTGACACACTCCAGCCACATGATGTCTGGCATTGTCCTGCATTAGGAGGAACCCAGGGCCAACCGCACCAGCATATAGTCTCACAAGGGGTCTGAGGATCTCATCTCGGTACCTAATGGCAGTCAGGCTACCTCTGGCGAGCACACGGAGGGCTGTGCGGCCCTCCAAAGAAATGCCACCCCACACTATTACTGACCCACTGCCAAACCGGTCATGCTGAAGGATGTTGCAGGCAGCAGATCACTCTCCACGGCATCTCCAGACTCTGTCACGTCTGTCACATGTGCTCAGTGTGAACCTGCTTTCACCTGTGAAGAGCACAGGGCGCCAGTGGCGAATTTGCCAATACTGGTGTTCTGTGGCAAATGCCAAGCGTCCTGCATGGTGTTGGGCTGTGAGCACAACCCCCATCTGTGGATGTCAGGCACTCAGACCATCCTCATGGAGTTGGTTTCTAACCGCTTGTTCAGACACATGCACATTTGTGGCCTGCTGGAGGTCATTTTGCAGGGCTCTGGCAGTGCGCCTCCTGTTCCTCCTTACACAAAGACTGAGGTAGCGGTCTTGCTGCTGGGTTGTTGCCTTCTTATGGCCCCCTCCACATCTCCTGTGTACTGGCCTGTCTCCTGCTAACGCCTCCAACCTCTGGACACTTCGCTGACAGACACCGCAAACCTTCTTGCCACAGCTCACATTGATGTGTCATCCTGGATGAGCTGCACTACCTGAGCCACTTGTGTGGGTTGTAGAGTCCGACTCATGCTACCGCAAGTGTGAAAGCACAACCAACATTCAAAAGTGACCAAAACATCAGCCAGAAAGCATTGGTACTGAGATGTGGTCTGTTGTCCCCACCTGCAGAACCACTCCTTTATTGAGGGTGTCCTGATAATTGCCAATAATTTCCATCTGTTGTCTATTCCATTCGCACAACAGCATGTGAAATTCATTGTCAAACAGTGTTGCTTCCTAAGTGGACAGTTTGATTTCGCAGAAGTTTGATTTACCTGGAGTTAGATTCTGTTGTTTAAGTGTTTCCTTTATTTTTTGAGCAGTGTAGATTGTCCAGTGAACATGCCTGATTTAGCTGCCGTTCTCCCTGACAAAACCAACATTTTTCCAGGGATGCCCAGAGGAGGACCTATGCTGGCAGATCAGATCAGCTGATCAGCCTGGCGTACACATTTTTTTTGAGAACTACTGTGTTATATGGTTATTTGCAATTATAAAGTGCATACATTTTTATATTTACATAATGCAAAAATGGATATACGATCTCTTGAGTTATACTCAAAATCATAAAAATGCGCAATTCTTATAATTCTCGGCATATGTGCCAGGTGTAATGTGCCCTATACCGTAGTAAGTGTAGAGATTCGCTCGAATAGGTGTTAGGCAGTGTTCACACAGGCAACATTTTCAGTGCAAGGCAAGGTTTATTAGCTCCATAACACAGCAGGAAAGTACAGTACATATGGCAGGTATGCGTACAATACTCCGATAGGTATCTGTCCTATACTCCGGGAGGTATACGTCCAACCATACACGGGTAAGTGTGAGATCTTCCCAACTCCCAAAACTCTGGTAGACTGTCCACCATTAAAGGGACACTGTCACCTGAATTTGGAGGGAACAATCTTCAGCCATGGAGGCGGGGTTTTCGGGTGTTTGATTCACCCTTTCCTTACCCGCTGGCTACATACTGGCTGCAATATTGGATTGAAGTTCATTCTCTGTCCTCCATAGTACACGCCTGCGCAATGCAAGATTGCCTTGTGCAGGTGTGTACTACGGAGGACAGAGAATGAACTTCAATCCAATATTGCAGCCAGCATGCAGCCAGCGGGTAAGGAAAGGGTGAATAAAAAACCCCAAAACCCCGCCTCCATGGCTGAAGATTGTTCCCTCCAAATCCTGGTGACAGTGTCCCTTTAAATAATCCCTTTTATCTCTAGGACCAAAGACTGCTCAGCTGACTCCACAACCACTCCATTCAGTGAAGAGACCCTCATTTGTCTCTCTCCAAACTGCAGCTCACATCTTGGCTGGTCACTTACGGTACTTTCCTGCTTCTTCGTAAAACACCGCAGGTGCATTTACTCAAACTTGTAGAGCTGGGATTTAGCCTTGTATTACCTGGCTTTTATATGTAAGATAATTCCAGCATAAGAAGAGGAGTGTGCTGATTCTGTGGAAGACGGTGACCTAATTGGGATATGGAGGACCATACTGCATGTTATAGGGACAGTGAAAAGATGCTGTTCAGGATAGAACATTCTATAGCCAATCAGATGATGGGAATGATGGCACCAGCAGGGGCAGAGTGTGCTGACCTTGTAGCAGGCAAGTGACCTGTACACATCTACTATATAATTGTCTAAGGGTCACTTCCGTCTGTCTGTCTGTCCTTCTGTCACGGTTATTCATTCGCTGATTGGTCTCGCCAGCTGCCTGTCATGGCTGCCGCGACCAATCAGCGACGGGCACAGTCCGGAAGAAAATGGCCGCTCCTTACTCCCCGCAGTCAGTGCCTGTCGCCCACATACTCCCCTCCGGTGACCGCTAATACAGGGTTAATGCTGGTGGTAATGGACCGCATTATGCCGCAGGTAACGCACTCCGTTACCGCCACTATTAACCCTGTGTGTCCCCAACTTTTTACTATTGACGCTGCCTATGCGGCATCAATAGTAAAAAATGTAATGTTAAAAATAATATAAAGAAAAAACCCTGCAATACTCACCCTCCGTAGTCGCTCGCGCCGGCCGCCATCTTCCGTTGCAGGTTCCGGTGGCAAAGATGGTATGGGAGAAGGACCTGCCACGACGTCACGGTCATGTGACCGCGACGTCATCACAGGTCCTGCGCTCATACCAACCCTGGGACCAGAAACTGCCGTGGACTACAAGGGGCCCTTGGAAAGGTGAGTATATGTTTATTTTTTATTTTTTAACCTGTGACAAACCTGGCTGGGCAATATACTACGTGACTGGCCAATATACTACGTGACTGGGCAATATACTACGTCACTGGGCAATATACTACGTCACTGGGCAATATACTACGTGACTGGCCAATATACTACATGACTGGACAATATACTACGTCACTGGGCAATATACTACGTCACTGGGCAATATACTACGTGACTGGGCAATATACTACGTGGCTCTGTGCTGTATACTACGTCACTGGGCAATATACTACGTCACTGGGCAATATACTACGTGACTGGGCAATATACTACGTGGCTCTGTGCTGTACACTACGTCACTGGGCAATATACTACGTCACTGGGCAATATACTACGTAACTGGGCAATATACTACGTGGCTGCGCAATATACTACGTCACTAGGCTATATACTACGTAACTGGGCAATATACTATGTGACTGGGCAATATACTACATGGTTGGGCAATATACTACGTGGCTGGGCAGTATACTACGTGGCTGTGCAATATCCTACGTCACTACGCAATATACTACGTAACTGGGCAATATACTACGTGGCTGGGCAATATACTACGCCACTGGGAAATATACTACGTGGTTGGGCAATATACTACGTGGCTGTGCAATATACTACGTGGCTGGGCAATATACTACGTGGCTGGGCTATATACTACATGACTGTGCAATATACTACGTGGCTGGGCAATATACTACATGGCTGGACAATATACTACGTGACTGGCCAATATACTATGTGGCTCTGTGCTGTATACTACTTCGCTGTGCAATATACTACGTGGCTGGGCAATATACTACTTCACTGGGCAATATACTATGTGACTGGGCAATATACTACGTGGCTCTGTGCTGTATACTACGTCACTGGGCAATATACTACGTCACTGGGCAATATACTATGTGGCTGCGCAATATACTACGTCACTAGGCAATATACTACGTAACTGGGCAATATACTACGTGGCTGCGCAATATATTACGTCACTAGGCTATATACTACGTAACTGGGCAATATACTATGTGACTGGGCAATATACTACATGGTTGGGCAATATACTACGTGGCTGGGCAGTATACTACGTGGCTGTGCAATATCCTACGTCACTACGCAATATACTACGTAACTGGGCAATATACTACGTGGCTGGGCAATATACTACGTCACTGGGAAATATACTACGTGGTTGGGCAATATACTACGTGGTTGGGCAATATACTACGTGGCTGTGCAATATACTACGTGGCTGGGCAATATACTACGTGGCTGGGCTATATACTACATGACTGTGCAATATACTACGTGGCTGGGCAATATACTACGTGGCTGAGAAACCAAAAAACACCAAGCGCACAACTAATAAATTGTATAAAATAGGTGTCAGCCGGGGTGCAAAAAGTGGCCAATATACAACCAGAAAAAAAGAGAAAAGGAGCCACTATATATATATGCACACCACGGACATATGAAACAACAATAACTCATATAAAGTAACAAGAATTTTATTGGCAAACCACACAAAGAAAATTTAAAACATAATTAAAAACAATGCATATAAACAACTTGGTCCCTCCGTTATTATAAACATATAGTGTTATAGTATACAATCATATGCCTGCAAAACAATGTAAAGGGAAAACCTATCCCCTGGCTCATGAGGTCAAAATGGGGACATACCCAAAACCTGGACACAAATACTGACTGCCCTGAGCCACCAAACTGATGGAAAAGTGCATGCAAAAGAGCGGAAAACAGTAGCTAACTGCACAATAACATAGTGACCTACAAGCGATCACTCATAACGGACGCATGGGGGAAAAACCCCAAACAAGAAATAGGCAGTAAGACAGTGCCCAGTACGATTAGCGGGTTAAATAACTCATAATAGAGCCAAGAGGTGCAGTATTACCCAGAGGAGTAACAGAGGACAAAATCCCCATGTGCAGGCACACCGGAACCAAGGCAACGCGACCCCACGCGTATCGCCCTCTGAATAGGGCTTCGTCAGGGGAGGATGTGGTGTGGATACCAAGTCCTGTTAATATAGCAACTAATGATACAGACCTGATGAAGATCAGGTGAGCAGGAGCATGGAGTGGACGGCAATAAGCTGTGTTCACCATTGCACATGCGGCATATAGAACAGACGTACCTCCCTGCAGAGCAGAGAGAGAGCCTGGCAATAACAGTGCGCAGGCGCAGTGTGGCAAGAGGCGCCAATGAGCATGGAGCGGGCAATAGTAAAATGCAGTACTTGTTGTGCCTGAGGACATAAAGTCAAAGACAAATGACAAGCTACCGTCATTTGAAGGAGCACAGAAAGACTCAGGATGTGGGCAAGCTTGTGCAGCCTAATCAGGGGTGCATATACAAAATATAAACCCAAAGGGAGAAAAAAAAGAAAAAAAAAAAAAAATAATAATACACACATAGGGCAAAAGAAGTCAAATGACATGAAAAATGTCTAAATCATAAGGGCAAACCCCCCCACTGATGAAAATATATGGGGGAAAAGGCAAGATAGTGTGAATAGGAAACCGGGAAAAAGGGACAAATTGTCAATCCCTAACCCATGTATACACCAACACATAAAGCCAGATTTATCATTCATAAACATACAAGCCACATTCAGCCCCCGGGGGTACTAAACACATACAGCATGTATAATTCACATATACGCATCATAAAAAAATTTTTTTATAGAGACCCAAATGCGTGCATATATCAAAATAATTTTATTAAACAGCACAACATCCGGAATATATAACAATCAGGTTTTACTTAATAAAATATTATATAATATATATTTGCACATGACCCGTAATACGGCCTATAAATATGCCTTTCCTTCTTTCTTTCCTCCTTTTTCCTCCTCCTTCTACTATTTCTTCTTTGCACATCCCCTTTTAGAACCTACAAGGTCAAACAGTAGTCAAATAGACGCCCAATGATGAAAACATTCCCAAAATGGGAAGAGATGAATCCCGTGTCCGAGTCCTGCCCCAAAGTAGCATTGTTGAAAGAAAAATATATGCCAAGAAACGTACAAGCAAAATGGTTTAGAGTAGGGCGCCCACTACACCAACTAACCATGATCATCAAGCAAGAGAGAAAAACCCCATGAGCCAGGTGTGGAGGCAGTAATGCGCGATATGCAAGAATAGAACAATACGACAGTAATCTGTCCGGTCAGGAGCACCTGAATAGCCACCACATATAAGAATAAAACAAATATACAGAATACACCATATACGGGCAGGGCCAGCACATCGGTATGTACAAACCACCATAATACCAAAGCCATACAGAGAATGAATACAAATCACGTATATTCATCGTCCAAGTGGTAACGGATATGAAGAGTGTAACCATGCACCCAGGTGTGCTGAAGAGTTGGTGGAAGGCAACGAATGCGTGATTTTCTTAAAAAGTTTTAATCCCAGATCAACATCGGCATATTCCTCCATAATAGATTCCAAGTAGATTCACCCAGGTAGGTCCTATATAACACCTAGAGAATGGGAAGAAGAGAGAACACAGGCAATTAGCCCAGAAAACCTGTAAACAACAACTCCTCATTGAGACCCGCTGGGGCCACCGACCCCAGATCAAAGATCCATCGGGCCTCGGATCTGAGGAGACGGGGCTTAATGGGACCACCCCTGTTGGAACAGTTGATCCTTTCCAGCCCCACCACTTGTGTATGGGACACACGACCTGAGTGATGGGCCAAAAAATGGGCCGCCACAGGAGTGAGGGTCCTGCCTTTGGCCAGATCAGCTGCGGCCAAGCTGATCGTGGAGAAGTGCTTCTGCACCCTGCGTCGCAACTCCTGCGAAGTCTGACCCACATATACCAGCCGGCAGGGGCAGACTAACGCATAAATAACACAGGTGGTCTTACAGTTTATGTAGGACCGTAATCTGTGCCGACTCCCATCCCGGGGGTTGGTAAAAAAATCCCTCGTCGCCCCTACATGGGCACAGACATTACAACTCCCACATGCAAAGGAGCCATTGAGCCTAATCCCCTGGTTTGTCCTGATGGACTGTCTCACGTAATGACTTCTGGTCAGGAGATCCCTAAAATTTGGGGCCCTTCTGGCAGTAAGCAAAGGACGCTCCCCCACTATTTTGGACGTGCTCAGGTCAGTAGTTAGAATCCCCCAGTGTCTCCGTAGAATGGCACCCAGACTATCCCAACTGTTATTAAAGGCCGTAATAAATCTGGGCTTGTTATCACATACCCTAGTTCTTGGTTCCAGAAGAGAGTCCTGCGTATGGGCACTGGCCCGCTGATATGCCCTGGAGATGCTTCCACGGGGATAATGCCGATTCTTGAAACGAGTCGTGAGCTCCCTTGCTTCCCTTTGGAAATCCGAGTCGTCCATACAATTCCTTCTGACCCGCAGGAATTGGCCCGTTGGGACCCCCATCCTGGTGTGTACTGGGTGGAAGCTCCTATAATCAAGCAGGCTATTTGTAGCTGTAGGCTTCCGGAATAGTTTTGTAACAATTGATCCATTCTCCAGGATGACTTGCAGGTCCAAAAACGTCACTGTCGATGATGACATGGAGTGCGTAAGAAAGATGTTGTGGGTGTTGGTATTCAGGAAGTCAATAAATTGACAACACTCCTCCGTAGACCCTGTCCAAACGAAAAACAAGTCATCAATATATCGTGACCAGTGACACACATTACTCCTGAAGGCCAATGATGTAAAAACCTGCGTGGCCTCCCACCAACCTAAAAACAGGTTAGCCAGGGCCGGGGCACATCTCGCCCCCATGGCCACCCCGGATACCTGTAGATAGTAAACTCTATCAAATAGAAAAAAGTTGTGACTAAGGATGAAGTCCAAGAGGTCTACAACTAAGGAGTCATGCATTCTGTCTGAATGGCCCAATTGATCCAGAAAATATAAGACTGCCGTAATCCCATCTTGATGACTAATATTTGAGTAAAGTGACTCTACGTCACACGTCACTAGAAGGGCCCCTGAAGGCAGTGAGAGGCCCCGGCAGATCTTGATAAAGTGGGCTGAATCCTTGACAAATGAAGGCAAGGTTTTAACAAGGGGTTGTAGAAAAAAGTCCACATAGACACATGCCTTCTCGCAAAGGCTACCAATACTGGCCACAATGGGCCTACCTGGGGGCTTGAGGAGGCATTTATGCACTTTTGGTAACATGTAAAAAGTGGCCGTGACCGGGCACTCGACCCACAGAAACTTAAATTCATGATGGTCAATAATGCCCAGATCTCTAGCCTTCTCCAGGAGTTTTCTATATCTAACCGAAAATACCTGAGTGGGGTCAGAGGGCAACTTTTTGTAGAACCTGGTATCTTCCAATTGGCGTGATGCTTCTTCCAGATAGAGGGCATGTGGCCATAAGACCACATTGCCCCACTTATCCGCCTCCTTGATAAGAAACGTCTTGTTTTGACGCAACCCAGAAAGGGCCCGTTTCTCTTCTTTACTAAGATTATTGGGGACCAAGGCTCGTGATGATAAGGTCATGATATCCTTTTTAACAAGCTCAAAGAACACCCGGACGGCTGGTACCAAGGAAAATGGAGGTGTCACACTGGACCGATTCCTGTGAGGGAAGCGGTTCCTACCTGTGTCGGGTTCATTCTCCTGGAGCAGCTGGATTAAATCTTGCAGTGTCTGTTGATCAGTTTGGTCAGAATTTCCCAATAGATGAGGCCGATTATGTAGTACCCGGAGAACAAGATTTCTACAAAACAGGTATAAATCTTTAATTAAAGTGAACTTATCGGCCGTCTGAGCAGGAGAAAAAGTAAGACCCCTCTGTAAAACAGAGAGCTCAGTCGCCGAAAGCTCATAGTCAGTGAGATTAATAACCTGCAGAGTGTTACCTGATGCCATGATTCCTCCAGAGGCTGTTTCCGAAGCTGTAAGTGCTAATATTTGCGGTGATTCCTGTAGTGTTTCTGCGCCGGCGGCCGACGCCCTCCGAACCTGGTGGTCCTCATAGATACCAGAGCGGCGCCTGCGCCCCCTTCGGGTACGGCGTCTGGCTCGCTCTCTGCTGAAGATAAAAAATCACTTCCAGAGGTATAGCCCATGCCCCTGGGGGTCTCTTGTGTCATGTTCCTCATTTTTTGAACAGGCGGGACCTGCCTCTGGTTACCTTGATGCTTCCATTTGAAGGCCCTAGAGGACTCAAAATCAGTTCTATCTCTAAGAAATTTAGACTTTTTCTTATTCATGATATCCCGATCATATTTATCCAAATTCTCCTTCAGTCTAATTTTAAAGGGTTGCACTTCCTTGATCTCATCAAATTTTGATAGTTTAGTATCCAAATCCCTGATATTAGCCCTTGTAACGGCCAACAATTCCCTATCATGCTCCAACAGCATGTTGATAATAATGTTGGAGCATTTCAGCAGCCCTTGTTCCCAGGTGGTCCGAAAGGTTGAGGAGGGCTCCCATGCAGGATAGATGGAAACCCTTAGACCCCGGGGTACAATATTAGCTTTGACATATTCCTCTAGGCTACGGATATTCCACCATAGCCTTATACCAGTCCTGTGGGCTGTTGTTAACTCTGTAGAGAGTCTTGAAAAGTCCGAGACTGTGGTAATGTCCTCCTTAGTGGAGAAGATATTGGCAGATAGGGCCTGCCAAGCCGCCTCACGGGCCTCCCAATCCATGTTCCGTGCAAAAACACTCCTTAATCAATACACTGAAAAGAGAGAAAAAAAAAAAAAAAAAAAAAAAGAAAAAAAGGGGACAAAGAACAAAAAAATAATAATAAATAAATAAATAAATAAATAAATAAATAAAAAAAAAAAAAAAAATGAAAACATCAAGGACAGAGCCTTATAGGTATGGGCCCATAGCCCCACATGCCTGGAACACCTGCCCACAAATCTCTACCATCTGTAAGGGGATGAAACCTGTATCAAATAACTATACAGGGCCGATGTGAACTACAATATATAATAGTCACACCATATAATAAACCCACAATGAGGCGTGTGCTGCTCAGTAAGAAAACCTTATAATGAGATAAGGCAATGACCAGAGTGAGAAACCAAAAAACACCAAGCGCACAACTAATAAATTGTATAAAATAGGTGTCAGCCGGGGTGCAAAAAGTGGCCAATATACAACCAGAAAAAAAGAGAAAAGGAGCCACTATATATATATGCACACCACGGACATATACTACGTGGCTGGGCAATATACTACGTGGCTGGGCTATATACTACATGACTGTGCAATATACTACGTGGCTGGGCAATATACTACGTGGCTGGGCAATATACTACGTGGCTGGGCAATAAACTACGTGCATATTCTGGAATACCCGATGCGTTAGAATCGGGCTACCATCTAGTTATAATGATAAGAACAGAACTGCATGCAGCGCACCTATCATAAGGTGGTGAGTAAGGTTATGTTCAAACTGTGTTTTTTAAAACATTCAAAGATAAATAGTTTTTCAAGCAAACTGCTTCTGGAAACGCTTTTTTTTGGAACTTTGTGGAGGAGTTTTTCTTTTCCTGAAGCATTTCTTCAAGAGGTTTTGATGAGATTTGGTAGAGTTTCTTTCCGGAAGTGTTCTTTGTAGCCTGTTGAATTGACAGTGTCTAGTTTGGAGAGGTTTCTTCCCAGATTAGCTTCAAAGCAGTAAGGCTATGTTCGCACTTTCCAGTTTTTTTTTTTTAAGATTTTTTTCAAGCTCGATCTCTTCATCGAAATCTGGTATAAAAACTTTGGGAAATTCTTCCAATTAATTTCAGTGGGAAATCCACTGTTCATATGAAGAGTACCATATTCTGTGGATTATAAGACTCACCGGTTTATAAGACTCATCCCAAATTTTGGGGAGAAAAATTGGAAAAATGTTTTTTTTAATAAAATGGTGCGTTTTACAATCCGCTTTTGTGGTAGCTTATCTGGGGGACAGCGGTGGTGGAGTGGGGGTCTCAGGTGCCAGAGTGGCTGCTGGCAGAGGCAGGAGATGTTGTGAACTCCAGGCTGGTAGGACAGGGTGTTCAGTGGTGTTGGGGCTCCACTGACATTTTGTGACAGCCCGGAGCGAGACACCTTCCATACTTTGTAATGCGGTGGACTCCGGAAAAATGGCCGTCGGAGCCGCGGTGGAGTCACTGCACCACCACCTCTTCATACTAGCCTGGGGTCCGCAGCCATTGCTCAACTCCTGCCGCTGCCAGAAGCTTCTGGCAGCAGCGACCCTGGGAACCACGCACCATCACAGCCAGTTAGCTCTACTGTCCCTGGGTGATCCTGCGGCCATCTGTCACCCTGGGGTCACCATGGAGACCATCGGCATAATGCGATCACATCATGTTCTGTATGGGAGCAGACAAGGAGCTCACTCCCTCTGCGATGCCTTGTGATGTCGCTGTCACTATTGACAGTGGCATCATAGGGGTTAAACACTCGCAGTCGCTGCTAGCACTGATTGTGAGTGATGCTGCATGGTGTCAGCTCTCATATAGAGCTGAGAGTCAGATTTAATAGCAGCGGCGTTCATCATGAGCCCGTACCTTCATGGCGCCGTATATATATGGCAATTTGCGGGAACACAGCTCCTGCAGTGTTGTGTATAAATACGGCGCATGTCGGGAAGGGGTTAAAGTATGTTTTTCTCTTAAACGCCGCGGCGTTGCAAAGTCAAACATACATGGGTGAAAACATACAAGCAATGTCTGAAACATTGGGCTTCCTGTATCAGATGTCAGGTTCCCTTTACATCAAGATTTTTTTTTTTTATTATTATATATTTTAAACATTTTTGGCAGTGTTTTTTTTATATCACAATTGATCTTTTAAAAAAAAAATTTAAAAATCTTGGAATTTTCACACCAGCCAATGTGACTTTTTAACTTCCTTTCGATTCAGAAAATCCACATGTACATTACAATCAATGATCAGACTCGCACCCTATGAAGCATCTAATGAGCGTGTCCATTGATCATGTGAAGGGAGGGGGAACAGGGAGCTGTGACATTGCCTATTGCGATTGGTGGATCAGCTGTGTATTGAGGTGTCACCTGTCGCTGTAATCCTGCCTCTGCTGATAATGAGACAGCTGAAAACTCTTCCTACGGGAAGTAGAAGTCTAAAAAAAGCCTCAGTGATCAGTGTGAAAAATGACAAGATTATTTATGTATTTATTTTTTTTTAATACAGATCATGATATAGAAAAATTAAAAAGACAACAAATCTGGCTTAAATACCGGGTCACTTTCTGGTGACACATTCCCTTTCAATGACTAATGAAGCGTTGTTTATTTTACATGATAAAATCTGTTCTTTTGCCTGTAGCTTGGGCTGTTTAGATGTCTTTGACCTCCTAATTCATGTCTGAAGTGCAGATGTTTGCACAGCTGGGTCACAGAGCAGCTGCAGACAAACACTTGGCCTGCCAGTAATTATCTCCAGGCTTTAACCATTTGTGCCAAACTGGTTGTGAAATTACCTCTCGGTGCCTTCATTTAGTGCTGCACATCTGTATCCTTTCTTGCTAAATGTGGCTTGCAGTTCTTGATAGGTAGCTTCTTCTGATAGATTCCAAACACAATGGCCGCCGTGTGACAGGATCGAGACACAGAACAGTGCGGCTCTACCTGCGTTATACAAGTAGGAAGTCACAGTATTAGGCCTCGTTCACACATTTGGTCAGTATTTTACCTCAGTATTTGTAAGCCAAAACCAGGAGTGGAACAATCAGAGGAAAAGTATAATGGAAGCACGTCACCACTTCTGTATTTATCACCCACTCCTAGATTTGGCTTACGAATTCTGAGGTAAAAAACTCACCAAATACTGAAAGTGTGAACGTGACCTTAGTCCAAACATAGTCAGAAGCCGGATTACATCTCTTACATGGAACCTAAAGGTTTATTCCCCAAACCGTAGGTTATCACTTATCCAATTGATAGGGGATAACTTACCTGGTCGCTGGGGGTCCGAAATGCGTTTTGCAGAGCCTCATATTGAATGTGGTGGTTTTGCACCTGCTGGACCTCTGCTCCATTATCTATGGGGCTGATGAAACTAGCCAAACCCCCCCAGTGATTAGTAAGTTATCCCCAATCCTATGTGGATAAGGGTATGACTTACGGTTTGGGGAATAACCCGCTAAATAGCTGTTGGTCTCCCACATACATACTGTGAACGGAGGTGGCATAACCCCTCAATTTTCACGGAAACACAAGTCAGTCTTGTTAAATCATAGTAACATAGTTAGTAAGGCCGAAAAAAGACATTTGTCCATCCAGTTCAGCCTATATTCCATCATAATAAATCCCCAGATCTACGTCCTTCTACAGAACCTAATAATTGTATGATACAATATTGTTCTGCTCCAGGAAGACATCCAGGCCTCTCTTGAACCCCTCGACTGAGTTCGCCATCACCACCTCCTCAGGCAAGCAATTCCAGATTCTCACTGCCCTAACAGTAAAGAATCCTCTTCTATGTTGGTGGAAAAACCTTCTCTCCTCCAGACGCAAAGAATGCCCCCTTGTGCCCGTCACCTTCCTTGGTATAAACAGATCCTCAGCGAGATATTTGTATTGTCCCCTTATATACTTATACATGGTTATTAGATCGCCCCTCAGTCGTCTTTTTTCTAGACTAAATAATCCTAATTTCGCTAATCTATCTGGGTATTGTAGTTCTCCCATCCCCTTTATTAATTTTGTTGCCCTCCTTTGTACTCTCTCTAGTTCCATTATATCCTTCCTGAGCACCGGTGCCCAAAACTGGACACAGTACTCCATGTACGGTCTAACTAGGGATTTGTACAGAGGCAGTATAATGCTCTCATCATGTGTATCCAGACCTCTTTTAATGCACCCCATGATCCTGTTTGCCTTGGCAGCTGCTGCCTGGCACTGGCTGCTCCAGGTAAGTTTATCATTAACTAGGATCCCCAAGTCCTTCTCCCTGTCAGATTTACCCAGTGGTTTCCCGTTCAGTGTGTAATGGTGATATTGATTCCCTCTTCCCATGTGTATAACCTTACATTTATCATTGTTAAACCTCATCTGCCACCTTTCAGCCCAAGTTTCCAACTTATCCAGATCCATCTGTAGCAGAATACTATCTTCTCTTGTATTAACTGCTTTACATAGTTTTGTATCATCTGCAAATATCGATATTTTACTGTGTAAACCTTCTACCAGATCATTAATGAATATGTTGAAGAGAACAGGTCCCAATACTGACCCCTGCGGTACCCCACTGGTCACAGCGACCCAGTTAGAGACTATACCATTTATAACCACCCTCTGCTTTCTATCACTAAGCCAGTTACTAACCCATTTACACACACATTTATCTATAATAGATGGCGTGAAATGTTGTGCGCATCCTTCATATTTTGGGCTGTTTTCATACTCGCTGACAGTTTCTGTAAAAATAACCATCAGGTTTGACATAAATAATCAATAGCTAAAATACATTGTACTCTTTTTTTATTTTTTTTATTTTACTAATTTGGTTTGGTTCTCACAATACTCCAGAAGTCACTTTAAGGCCGGGGTCACACCAGCGTATGGCATCAGATGCGATATGGTAGTGACCCTCGACTCCAGCGGGACCTGAGTGTCAGCACTCTGTGCTCCGAGCCTCTCGCATGAGAGAATCGCAGCACAGGTGCGAAGGAGACGGAGAAAGTAATTTCTCCATCGCCTGTCTCAGCGTCTATCGGACTGCTCTGGGAAGACATTCCGATGTTTCACTCGCACCCATAGACTTGTATGGGTGCGAGTGAGTCGAATCTCGCTGCCAATCGCAGCATGCTGCCATTGTTCTCTCATGCCGGAATGAGAGAATAATCGCAGATCTCAGCTGCCCCAAGTGCTATCTGCTAAAACATTGGATAGCACTCGGCCATGTTATCTGGTCGTGTGAGTGGGGCCTAATATTACAACTACTCTCTCCGAGTAAGTGAACTTTTTCCTTGTGCAATATAGGACATGTGTGGTCTAGGCGATATAGATGTCTCCACGCTTCTCTCCTCCTCTCTTGCCATATGCAGTTTTACATTTAAGCAGAAAAAGATAGAAACTTCAGCTGCATCTCCCTCCTCCCTAATAAGTAGATGTCTCCCCAATTGTCTCCTACTTCACAGTATGCACTAGCACGAAGAGGAAAGAGTAACTGCAGCTGCATCCTCCTCTTTCCTAATAAGACCACTTCCCTCCTCTTTTTTCATTGCACGCAGTTTCACTGTCAGGGGTGAAAGAGGAAGTTCAGCTGCATCCCCCTCCTCCCCTCTAATAAGACACAGTAGACAGATGTCTTCCCTCTTCTCCTATCTCACAGTATGCGTTTTCACATTTCGCTCGATGCGATCTGATAAAGTTACCGGAGTTCATAGTTGATGAACTCCGGTCACCTCATGTCATGTTCCATTACTAATGGTGAATTTTGCCATTTTTATATTGTTGTTTAAACATGTTTTAATTATTCAACTTCTCAGCATGCCGGTACAACGCAATAGTTTCTGTATTATAGATCTTTCAGGACCTTATAATGGAGTCATCTGACATTGGTAAAGTATTTGATTGGTCCTGACAAACTATATAACCTACATGCTGATAGATTTAGTTTAGCTGTGATAAAGATCTATTCATAGATCGAAACGCGTCGCTAGACCTTCTCTGCCTTATGTGTGCATCCACGTGATTAGAGGATTTTTGCCGAATTTAATGATTTTAATGGAAGAATAAGGATTTAAAATTTTAAGGAGCTGGAACATTTATTTTCTACTCACATAGAATGACCGCAGAGTTAAGCCCGAAGCATGGACAACGCTTTTAAGTATTCTGCCTATGAATGCGCTTTTTTGTTAGAAAAAAATCACACAAAACGTTTATTTTTGTACATCAACTTTATTTTTACAGCAGGGATGTACAAGCAAAAAAAACAAAAACAAAACAATATATGCCGGGCATGATATATTATAGAAAAGCCTTCTGTCAGAAATCACAGGTGAATAATCTATTGGTCTTTTTCATAAAAAGTCATTTTTCTGTGCGTCAGTAAGGCATTAATTCTATAAGAATTATTACATGTCCCAGAATTAATAGATTCTGAGGTCACTTTCCCATGCCTACAGTCAGAAAGATAATAATTTCTCTTCTTTTGGATTAATTACCTCATAATGGGACCTAAAAGGGAATGTGTCACCAGGTTTGGCTGTGTAATCTGAAAGCAGCATGATGTAGAGGTCGAGAGCCTGATTCCAGCGATGTGTCACTTATTAGTCTGATTGATGTTATTTTTATTAAGTCACAGTTTTCTCTGCTGTATATCTACCAATTATCTGAATGCTGAGCTCAGTATAACCCTGCCCACATCACTGGCAGTTTTTTGGATACACTTTGCATAGGCAGAAAGCTGGCCAATCAGTGCTGGGTTACACAGAGTAAGAGGACTACATGGCATGAGACAACTAGTCCTTTAGCGATAATCTCCTGCTGATAAACTAATTTTATTAAAACTGCGACAAGCAGAATAAGTGACACATCACGGAAATCAGGGTCTCTGCCCCTACATCATGCTGCTTTCAGATTACATAGCAAAAACCTGTTGACAGAGTTCCTTTATGTAAACAAATAACTCATAAAATATAACAAGGTCTCACTGCTATATCTATGAATGATACACTTCTTGGTGCCTGCGGCCACCACTAGGGGGAGCTACTTATAAGTGTAATTCATTCATTTAGGCATCTGCTCATGCTTGGCTTAGACATCCAGTTGGCAGTTATGTCAGTGATGGACAACTTTCCTTGAACAAATGATTATACAGAGATAGCAGTTAGGTAGGACCGCCCACTGGACTCCTAAAGCGAATTGAGTCAGAATTCAAATTAACAAAAAAAAAACACAATTTCTTTTGACTTTTTTTTCCTGTAAACCCATATATCAATCTGCTCAGCTCCTCCAGCTCTATAACCTGCTACCATCCGATCTCATTATGACAGGTTCCTCTGAAAAATGGGTAAACATTGTATATCAAGCACTGCAAAATATTCAGCATTCCTTGCCAAAATCTCTTTTTTTTTGTATATTATTAATTTTTCTACATAGCCTATTGGAAGCAACTATATATTTTGAGTTTTGCCTTATAAATACCAGTTGGCAATTGGCTCTCATATCAAAATTGAATTTATCCGTAAAGACACTGGGGCCGATTCATCAAGGCTTTAACGCCACAAAAATGGCGTGAAATCTTTGAAAAGTCACTTTTTTTTTTTTTTTTAGACTTTTGGTGTTTTTACACCACTTTGATTAGTTCCGCTTAAATGGATGGAGCTGGGAAGAGACAAAGAGACATGATGGTCCAATTCATGAAAAGTGACAGTGTTTTTTTTTTTTACCCCAGGAATGCTACTCCAGTCTCTGACTAGAATAGCATTTCTACCGCGACACGCAGAGGGGCACGTCACTCACAAGAGCCAGCAAATTTATTAAGTGGTGTGTGCATCTTAATTCCATGCTTCTTCTACTCCATCAAGACTGACGTGGTGCATACATGAGCTACAGCAGCCATGATGAATCGGCCCCAATGGGTGTCATTTCATTTAAGTCTATGACAAACACATTCTGACATTTTCCAAGAAATCAAATTTGCCAAAACCATTAGCGGCACTAATGCTGCACTGAAGTCTACAGAATTCTAATAAAAGACGATTTGCATTTGACTGCTAAGACCACTAGCACTAGAAAATTGCCAACCCCCAAGTCGTTATAGAACCCCAAAATTATATCCTGTGCGGTTGACCATTCAATTGAGATCATTATCCAAATATGACGCCTAGGGAGGGTGGGATCTAAAGGGGTCATTCAGGAATGGAAAAACATGGCATGCGCCCCATCTTTTCGTAATTTGCCTGTGGTATTACATCTCGGTGCTCATTCACACATCCTGTGGACAATTGTGGTGTTGTTTTGGGCAGAAAGGTTATTTTAACACAATACACCTGTTTTTTCTTACAATCCTCCATAATTATCCTATATCCTCAGACGAGGTAGACATACCAGGAGTGCAAAGCCTAAAGCACTTCAATCCCATACGACAGGGTTACACTCGTTCCCATCCACGTCTTACCCTTACTGGTGGATCATCCACGTATTACCTTTACTGGTCGATGATCCACGTCTTACCCTTACTGGTGGATCATTCACGTTTTACCCTTACTGGTGGATCATCCACATCTTACCCTTACTGGTGGATCATCCACGTCTTACCTTTACTGGTCGATGATCCACGTCTTACCCTTAATGGTGGATGATCCACGTCTTACCCTTACTGGTGGATCATCCACGTCTTACCCTTACTGGTGGATGATCCACATCTTACCCTTACTGGTCAATGATCCACGTCTTACCCTTACTGGTCGATGATCCACGTCTTACCCTTACTGGTGGATCATTCACGTCTTACCCTTACTGGTGGATCATCCATGTCTTACCCTTACTGGTGGATCTGTTGTGAATTCTGCTTTTGGGCTCCCTCCGGTGGTTGTAAATGGTAATGCAGTTGTCCCTGGGCTGCAGTCTTGCACAGGTGTATCTGCTGATTGCAATTCTGACTGGGGTATTTAGGTTTGCTGGACTCATTACTGACCAGTTGCCAATGTTTCTTGGGAAGTGTTGGATCTCTCCTGGCCTCTCCTGCTTAGCTGCCAATTCAGCAAAGATAAGTGTCTGTTTCTTTTCCTGTGGCACACATGCAGTGTGCTTATTTTCAGTGCTGTTCGTTTGTTTTTCTATTGTCCAGCTTAGACTGTGTCAGTGTTTTCTCAGTCTGGTTGGATTCTCTGGAGTTGCAGATATACGCTCCACACCTTTAGTTAGGTGGTGGAGTTTCTTTTTGTATTTTCTGCTGTGGATATTTTGGAAGGATTTTAATACTGACCGCTTAGTGTCCTGTCCTGTCCTATCCTTTCCTATTTAGCTAGAAGTGGCCTCTTTTGCTAAATCCTGTTTTCTGCCTGAGTTTGTCTTTTCCTCTACTACTCACAGTCATTATTTGTGGGGGGCTGTCTATCCTTTGGGGTTCTGCTCTGAGGCAAGATAGTATTCCTATTTCCATCTTTAGGGATATTTAGTTCTCCGGCTGTGTCGAGGTGTCTAGGTTTTGTTAGGCACACCCCACGGCTACTTCTAGTTGCGGTGATAAGATCAGGGTTTGCGGTCAGTATAGTTACCACCTACTCCAGTGAAGGTTTTCATGCTGCTCCAAGGTCACCTGATCATAACATGGATCATCCACGTCTTACCCTTACTGGTGGATCATCCACATCTTACCCTTACTGGTCAATGATCCACGTCTTACCCTTACTGGTCGATGATCCACGTCTTACCCTTACTGGTGGATCGGCAAATTTTTTTATTTTGCTTCATGCTAAAGAGTCGGAAAGGGGATAAAAAATGCTAAATGCTTATACTCTGCTAACCCCAGCCCACAACTGTTCAGCCGCTCAACCCCTCCACTCTCCGGTCTGACATGTCCCTATGCGCTCAACTAGGCCTCAGAACCTCATGATGTTGCCCCACCTCATCATGACGTGTTTGCATCACTGACAAAGGCCTCTTGTGGCACAAACAAATGGTCACAGTCTGAACAGCGGTTTCCACTCACCACCTTTGTATACATGTAAGGATAAAAATGTCTTTAAAGCGTGACAGCTCTGTGGCAATGGTTGTCCACTGACACTTCGAGCACTCCGGTGTATTGCTCTCAATAATTCTAGTGAAATATTAAATGTAATCCCATAGTGCAGTAGGCTTCCCTCTTGGGCAATTCTGGGCAAAATGGGGCCCGTGGATCGAGAATGCTGAATGGCTGAAAACAGTGGCCCACAGGCTGCACCAGATATCACTATCTGACAGCTATAGACAGCGGTGAATACATAGTGGAGGACAGAGCTGCCGACCCTTCTTCCACCAATAAGCATGTGAAGCTGAGATAATAGATGCAATTATGTTACTACATCGCATCTGTTGTGCAGAGTCAGTGCGCAGGGGCAACAGGTGCGAGGTAAGTATGTGTTTTATTTTTTTCTAAGTGTATGGAATGTATTTGGCACGTGTGTCTGTATATAGGGGTGATGTGAGGGCTAATACTGTATTTAGGGGACTATGTGGGGGCTCATACTGTATATAGGGGTTATATGGGGGCTCATGCTGTACGTAGGTGGCACATGCTGTATAGAGGGGATTATGTAAGGGCTAATACTGTATTTAGGGGACTATGTGGGGGCTCATACTGTATATAGGGGTTATATGGGGGCTCATGCTGTACGTAGGTGGCACATGCTGTATAGAGGGGATTATGTAAGGGCTAATACTGTATTTAGGGGACTATGTGGGGGTTCATGCTGTATATAGGGGTTATATGGGGGCTCATGCTGTACGTAGGTGGCACATGCTGTATAGAGGGGATTATGTAAGGGCTAATACTGTATTTAGGGGACTATGTGGGGGTTCATGCTGTACATAGAGGGCTATGTGGGGGCACATACTTTATATAGGGGCATGCAATGTATATACAGGGCTATGTGGAGGCTCCTACTGTATATAAGAGCTATGTGGGGCTCACGCTGTATATGAAGGGCTATGTGGAGGCTCATGCTCTACGTAGGGGATATGTGGGTGCTCATACTGTACATAACGCCTATGTGGAGGCTCATACTGTATATAGGTGGATTATGTGGGAGTTCATGGTATATAGGGGGCTATGTGGGGGATCACACTAAGTATAGGGAGACTATGTACAGGCTTATACTGTGTATTGTGGGACTGTGTGTGGGGCTCATAATGTATATAAGGGGGCTGTGTATGGTTTTATACAGTATATAGGGGAAATTCAGCATACTTAATTCAGCTCAGTAATAAGTGATACTATTAATATAAAATGATTATAGTTAATATGTTAATTGAGGAGACTTAACTTCAGCTTATTGGATCGGCCTCCACAACAGTCACAGTTTCTCATGTGCCCCTCCACCCCCCTGGAAAATGAATTGCCCACCCCTGCTCTTGGATAATCAATGGGTTATTTATTCTTATGTATTTATAAACAATGATAAAAGGTGTAGTTATATTAAAGTATAGAGTCCCAGCGGCACGTCATTCTCCTGCCCAACCCTAGACTTCAGCCACCATGGCTTCTTCTGGGGCATGTCCTCAGAAAAACTTTGAAAGCGAAACCCAGGGTCCAGCAGGAGTCTGGCATGCCACTAGGACTCTATAATTTTATATATATTTTTTTGTTTTTTTTATAATTGTGAGTATATAAGAATAAATAACCCGTCAATTAATCCAAGTGTGATATCTGCTCCACTATGGTAATACACTTAATATTTGCTTAGGGTTATCAAGACTGTATTTTTCTTAAGATTCACTGGATAACTACAAGCTCCAGTGGACACCTAAAAGCAAAAGAGCTGCCCAACGTTGGAGACCTTTTTATTCTTAGGAAAGTGGTGAGGGGAAACGACTGTTCAGACTGACCATTTGTTGGTGCAATGTGAGTCATGGAAGAATGAACTTGATCGTTCAGTGAAGACAGAAATGTATACAGATTTGAGCAGTTTTTCAAAGGAAAGGAAAATAATAAGACTGTAGTAAGAGTTATTGCAAAGTTTCTGATCTTTGCTTGCACTGTTGATTTATGAAAAAAATATAATGTTAAAAAATATTGTTATTTAAATGCTTTTTTGGCTAAATATATTTTTTTTTGTTTTAAAAAACATTTTTGACCATACAGTTTCTACAGCCTCTATGTTTCACTGTACATAACAGAAAGTGTAAAAAGTGCATTGATAACTTAGACTACTTTCACACTTCCGTCGGTACGGGGCCATCGCAAACCATCGGCCTGACATACCGACGGACGTTGTGCTAAATTTAGCACAACGTGGGCAGCGGATGCAGTTTTACAACGCATCCGCTGCCCATTGTGATGAGCGGGGAGGAGGGGGCATGTGCGGTCGAAAATGGCAGACGCGTCGCACAAAAAAGTTGCATTGAACTTTTTTTATGACGACAGTCCGCCAATTACTTACGCATCCAGTGCCATGACGTATGGAACGTGTGTCCATACGTCATGATGCGTCGATAATACAAGTCTATGTGCAAAAAACGCATCTGCGGGCAACTTTGCAGGATGCGTTTTTGCACAGAACGACGCATTGCAACGTCTTTATAAAGACGGAAGTGTGAAAGTAGCCTAAGCTGGTCCTGACAGCAGGCAATGATATCCTTATTTTCACTTTCCTTAAAGATTTGCTAAGCTGATTTAAAACCGGTGGAAGGTTTAGACTTTATATTAGTCATAATTCAGGGAGAACAGTTACAGAACTTCCATTCAGAACAAGTTCATTTGTTGGATTCACTGGTTGGTTACTCATTCAGCAGTCTACTATGTACAGAGATACATAGAGGCTGTAGAAGCCAAACAATCAAAGATATTTAATGAAACCCTAATATAAAAAATATTTTTAACCCAAAATACTTTCACTTGAGTAAAAAAAAAAATCCCTAAAGGGGTTTTTATATTCTTTGGGAAAACATTGGTTCAGTTGCTCATATTGCACATATGGTATGTCTGCTTCTGGGCTGGATAGTGAGTCCCTAGGGGATAGTCTGTCTCATATGACCCATGGAACTAGTTAACAATTGCTGAAGTTGAAAATGCACAGAAGACCTTTGGTGCCATAATTTGTAAAGAAACTCAGTAACCAGTTGTGCTTTAATTTGCCAGATCTACTCTCAATAAAGGGGTACATGCCCCATATACTGTATTTATTTCCTGCACATTTCAGAATAAATAATCTCACAATGCCCACTTACTGGGAAATTTGTCACCAGGTTTTGGCCACTTTATCTGAAAGCAAAATAGTATAGAGACAGAGACCCCGATTCCAGAGATGTGTCACTTACTGGGCTGCTTGCTGTAGCTTTCAGAAAATCAATGTTTTATCTGCAAGAGTTTATCACTAGAGGAATATTACACTTGCTGCCAGGTAGTCCGATCCCGCCCCCACCTCTGATTGGTAGATTTCTGCCTATGTACTTTGTACACTGCCATTAAGTGGTGTGATTGGAGTTGTACAGAATTCTACAGAACACTGCACAGATCTGCATGCAGAAAAGTGATTTTATCAAAACGATAGCAAGTAGCCCGGTAAGTGACATATCTCTGGAATCAGGGTCTCTGCCACTACATTATCCTGCTCTTAGATGGGGTAACAGAAACCCGTTGACAAGATTCCCTTTAGAGTGTTTACTCACCTCTAAACATTATTTTATACACACCTTGTACTAATCCTGGGTAATACTCCAGAGCTGCATTCACAATTCTGCAGTCAACAGTGCTGAAGTCTCTCAACATTCTCTGCTGCTATTATGTCTACACAGGTCTTTCTTCCTTTATCAGCTCTGAGTGTCTGTCCCGCTGTATTATAGGACCTGAGCTAAGCCTCTAGGGCAGGGGTCCCCAACTCCAGTCCTCAAGGCCCACCAACAGGTCATGTTTTCAGGATTTCCTTAGTCTTGCCCAGGTAATAATTGCATCACCTGTGCAATGCAAAGGAAATCCTGAAAACATGACCTGTTGGTGGGCCTTGAGGACTGGAGTTGGGGATCCCTGCTCTAGGGGATGTCTGACATCAAGCTTTCCAATAACAGCCAACAGAATTGTGAGTGCAGCTCTGAAGTATAACACTGACAGTAATTCAGGGTCGGCACTAGATGAGTAATTCAATGTATTTTCACAGTTATTCCATGTGTTATGCATCTCTATATAGGAAGGCATGCACTGCATGTGGTTACGTTACCATGTTGGCCAATTATTTTGTACTACGGCATTTATATGACGATACTACTCCATTTGCCTAAGGAAATTCACGTGCAGCAGAAAAGTTGTGAAGCTCCTCAGTTGTCTCGGTACCTTATATATTACCAAATGCTCAGCATTTTTGGTGCTGACCTTCAAGTTCTTTAGTACAGTACCGACATGGATCATATAAGCATTGTTGTCCTCCAGAATGCAAGTGCTCATTAACTCACTGAAGCGACCACCTAAAATTGCCTAGAAAATGGTCTTTTAATGGGTGGTCTTCTCACAAAAAAGATGAATAGTCTACGATGGGTAATAAGGTGGTCTTCTCAAAAAAGTAATCGCTTTCCTTGATTACCTTATTCAAGCTTTATTTTGTGAGAAATATCCTAGTAGGACTTTGGTGGCCACCTTGTTTTAAAAGTCTTCTTTGGCTGAAACTTGAGATCTTTCGAAGGAGGTTTCTGAATAGTCTATGGATCTGGAGTCGCCTGGAAAAAAGGACGGTCTTCTCAAAGAGAATCTTTTGGAGACAAATCTCTGTGTATCGCTTTCCCTTGCATATCTTATACAAGCCGTATTTTGCAAGAAACCTCATGACAAGTCTTTGGTGGCAGTCTCATTTATGAAGTCTTATGTGAAAGTCTGAGATCTTTCTGAAGGTGTTAATGAAGATTCTGTGGACTTGGACTTTGTAGAGCTCCATGTCTTTGGTTGTACCTAGTTTTGTAGATGAGTCTTTTTTATGGTTTTTAATTACTTTGAGACGTCAGGTTCTAAGTTAAATAGTAGGTCATCGTTCCCTCTTCGAACTTCGAGTAGTAAAGGCGATTCGTTCATTACGGCCTCGTGCAAGTCACCAGATGTCAGCAGTGGTCGTCCGTTGACCTTCACAATGATGTCTCCATCTTTAATTCCACCTCTGTTGATTTACAATAAAACAATAAGACCAGAATCTTTGGAGTTTAAAACTGATTTCTACCCAAAACTGAATTTTTTTTGGGTCTAATACTATATGTTTGACCAGTAAGATGACTTTTGGGAAAAGTCTTAGGCAGGTTCTACACATTAGTTGTCTACAAGACTATACTCCCCAGTGGTCCCACCTATTACATCTTAGGCCATGTTTGGAGGTGTAATGTCACCTATGTAAATATTGAGGTGGTGGTGGTGCAATAAAAGGTAATGGTTCATCGGTGGATGTTTTGCGGAACATTTAGCTTAATTTAGCTCTTACCTCTGAGACGGTGAATTGGGCAAAACTTCATGAACATATATGCCGCTGCTCACATCTGGAAAATCTGGATTATTCAACTTCAGTTCCTCCACAAGTCTAGAACCAAATGAAATAATGCACCTCTATCAATCAAGAAAAAAAAATAATCAAGTACAAATAATTTGTACTTACTATTTATAGGGTATAAGTCAAAGGGGGTGATTTACTTGTCCCAGAAACAAGGCAAATAAACCAGATTTCGTAACGCAAACTGAATACAATCTATACACTTGGCTTGGGACAACTCATAAAGTCCCATGAATTCCAGTACCACCTCTATGCTGATGACACTCAGATCTACCTCTCTGGCCCAGACTTCACCGCTCTGCTGTCCAGAATCCCAGCGTGTCTATCAGCCATATCCTCCTTCTTCTCCTCTCGCTTCCTCAAACTCAATGTGGACAAATCTGAACTCATCATCTTTCCTCCATCCCACAAATCTTCCTTACCTGACCTATCTATCACAGTCAATGACATCATGCTTTCCCCCGTACCCGAAGTCCGCTGCCTCGGAGTAACCTTCGACTCTGCCCTGTCCTTCAAACCGTACATCCAAGCTCTTTCCACCTCCTGTCGCCTCCAGCTCAAAAATATCTCCAGGATCCGTCCCTTCCTCAACCCCCAATCTACTAAAATGCTTGTGCATGCCCTCATCATCTCCCGCCTTGACTACTGCAACATCCTTTTCTGTGGCCTCCCTGCTAACACCCTTGCACCTCTCCAGTCCATCCTTAACTCTGCTGCCCGACTAATCCATCTCTCTCCTCGCTACTCCTCCGCTTCCCCCCTCTGCAAATCTCTTCACTGGCTCCCATTCCCTCAGCGTATCCAGTTCAAATTACAAATACCGAGCTACAAAGCCATCTATAACCTGTCTCCTCCATATATCTCTGAACTAATCTCCCGATATCTTCCCTCACGTAATCTCCGGTCCTCCCAAGACCTCCTTCTCTCCTCCACACTTATTCGCTCCTCATCCAATAGCCTCCAAGACTTCTCCCGAATATCCCCCATCCTCTGGACCTCTCTGCCCCAACACGTCCGACTATCAACCACAGTCGGATCCTTCAGACGGAACCTGAAAACTTATCTCTTCAGGAAAGCCTACAGCCTGCACTGACACCGCTGCCGCCTCATCACTATCGAAGCTACCGCCTCACCAACACTGGAGCTCCTGCAACCCCCGACCTATTGTCTCCTTCCCCACCATCCTGTAGAATGTAAGCTCGCAAGGGCAGGGTCCTCGCCCCTCTGTATCAGTCCGTCATTGTTAGTTTGTTTACTGTAAGTGATATCTGTAACTTGTATGTAACCCCTTTTCATGTACAGCACCATGGAATCAATATATACATGAGTTCATGTGTATTTACTCAACCTTACCAACAGCTGCAGCTTGTACTGAGCTAGGTCATATTTCTGCAGCAGCAAGGAGGAGGGTCAATGAGAAGCTGTCAATCAGGCGAAATGGCAGAAGATTAAGTTTAACTTTCCAAAATACTTATATAGTTATTCTGACATGGCTGATCAAAGTAAGTACACCCGCATCATTAGGTCTTAGAGCTTGAATTAAAGTTTGCAGTCTGCACTATAAAATCTGATGACGGATCTTCTTTAATAGTGTTTCATATGGTGACACAAGAAATAATATGGTTTCTTATGCATTGATGGTGTAGTAGAGGTGAACATTGGGATAACTAAAAATGTTAGGTGGACATAGAGACTAATAGTGGTTAATAAGAGGAGACCAGAAGAGATTCATTGGAGGACATAGGGATCAATGGAATTGAATGAAATAAGTCAACAAAGGGAATAATAATGGTTCATGGGGGAATAAAGAGAAACTCAGAGTTTCATAAGAACTAATATAGATTCATAATGGGGATAGAGTAATCCTGCTTCATATAGGACACGAGTAATTAAAGTTTTACATTCTTTAATAGAAATAGAGTCCAATATGAGTACAGAAAGTGGTGCTTGAAAGTGTGTGAACCTTTCAGAATTTTCCATATATCTGCATGAAATTTGACCTAAATCTACGTTAGATTTTTACAAAAGTCCAAAAAGTAGAGAAACAGAATCAAATCCAAAATATTACGCTGTAATTTTTTTATTGAGGAAAAAGATCCAATATCATATGTCTGCGAGAGGCAAAAGAATGTGAACCTTTAGGATTATCAGATAATTTGAAGGTGATATTATAGTCTGGTGTTTTCAGTCGATGGAATGACAATCAAGTGTGAGAGAACGACCTGTTTTATCTAAAGAACAGAGATCTATCATAGTTTGATCTTCAAAACATGTTTGTGAAAGTGTATCATGGCACAAACAAAGGAGATTTCTGATGGTCCCAGAAAGAGTTGTTTATGCTTCATCGGGCTTGAATCTCTAAAGAGTTTAGACTCCAACCAATCCAGAGACAGATTGTGTATAAATAGAGGAAATTTAAGACAATTATCACCTTCTCCAGGAGCGGTCGACCAACAAAGATCACTGCAAGATCAAGTTGTATAAATATCCATGAGGTCACAAAGGAACCCAAGGTAACATCTAAGCAACTAAAGACCTCTCACATTAGCCAATTTTAATATTCTTGATTCCAACATAAGAAGGACACTAAGCAGCAAAAGTGTGCATGGCAGGATTGTGAGGAGAAAGTCACTGCTCTCCAAAAAGAACATTGCTGTAAGTCTACAGTTTATTATTATTATACATTTTTATAGCGCCATTTATTCCATGGTGCTTTAGATGTGAACCGGGCAAAATAGACAAGTACAATAAACATGAGTAAAACAAGGCACACACAAGGACAGGAGGTGAGAGGACCCTGCCCGCAAGGGCTCAGTCTACAAGGGATGGGTGAAGATACAATAGGAGAGGGTAGAGCTGGTCATGCGGTGGTTCAGTAGATTGAGGATCACTGCACGTTGTAGGCGTGTCGGAAGAGGTGGGTCTTCAGGTTCCTTTTGAAGGTTTCCGTGGTAGGCGAGAGCCTGATGTGTTGGGGCAGAGAGTTCCAGAGTATAGGGGAAGCACGGGAGAAGTCTTGGATGCGGTTGTGGGAGGAAGAGATAAGAGAGGAGTAGAGAAGGAAATCATGAGACGATCGAAGGTTGCGTGTAGGTAGGTACCGGGAGACCATGTCACAGATGTATGGAGGAGACAGGTTGTGAATGGCTTTGTATGTCATTGTTAGTGTTTTGAACTGGAGCCTCTGGGCAATAAGAAGCCAATGAAGGGCCTGGCAAAGAGGAGAGGCTGGGGAATAACGGGGAGACAGGTGGATTAGTTGGGCAGCAGAGTTTAGGATGGATTAGAGTGGTGCCAGAGTGCTAGAGGGAAGGCCAGAGAGTAGGAGGTTGCAGAAGTCAAGGCGGAAGATGATAAGGGCATGTACTAGTGTTTTGTGGTTTCATGGTCAAGGAATGCACGGATCCGGGAAATGTTTTTGAGTTGGAATCGGCAGGAGGAGGCAAGGGCTTGGATGTGTGGCTTGAAAGAGAGGGTAGAGTCAAGGATCACCCCGAGGCACCGAGCGTGCGGGAGCGGGGAAAGTGAGCAGCCATTGACATTGATGGATAGGTCGGGTGGAGGGGTAGAGTGAGGTGGGGGAAAGATGATGAATTCTGTTTTGTCCATGTTCAGTTTTAGAAAGCGAGCAGAAAAGAAAGATGAAATAGCAGACAGACAGTGTGGGATTTTGGTGAGTAAGGAGGTGAGGTCAGGTCCAGATAGGTAGATCTGTGTGTCATCAGCGTAGAGATGATACTGTAAACCGTGGGATTCTATGAGCTGTCCCAGGCCGAAGGTGTAGATGGAGAAGAGTAGGGGTCGTAGAACTGAGCCTTGGGGAACACCGACAGACAAGGGGCGAGATGAGGAGCTAGTGTGGGAGAGGGATACACTGAATGTCTGGTCTGTTAGATATGATGAGATCCAGGATAGGGCCAAGTCTGTGATGCCAAGAGATGAGAGAATCTGTAACAGGAGGGCGTGGTCCACAGTGTCGAAGGCAGAAGACTGATCCAGGAGGAAGAGGACAGAGTAGTGTCGCTTGCTCTTGGCGGTTAGTAGGCCATTGGTATAGTTTGCTATATATCACCTGGACAAGCCGGTAGGTTATTGGAACAATGTTTTGTGAATGGATGAGCTTTTTGGTTTGAATGAGAAGAGTTATGTTTGGAGAAAGAAAACCGCTCCATTACAGCATAAAAACCTCATAAAATCTGTTAAACACAGTGATGGTGGTATCATAGTTTGGGCCTGTTTTGTGGTATCTGGGCTAGGATGGCTGCCATTATTGATGGAACAATGAATTCTGAATTTTATTGGCAAATTCTAAAGTAAAATGTCAGGACACCTGGCTATAAGCTGCATCTCAAGAGAATGTGGGTCATGCCGGTAAACAACAATTCTAAGCACTCAAGTCGTTCTACTAAAGAATGGTTACAAAACACAAAAAACCGGAGTACAGAAATCCCAAAACACATGTTTACCAATATATAAACTTTATTAACAATAAACAACAATACCATTAAAATGTATCAATTGCCATCATAGCACATATAACACAGGAGAAGATTCAAATGGAGAGCCCATAGGTATACCAGTGGGGCGGGGAAGTCCAGTTGTCCCAAAGAGATGGGCATACGTGGATAGAAATTTCAAATAGACTGGGCGCATGTAGAGGGGTTAAACCCCATAGTAACAAATAAGTAGAGCAGCTAAACATGCATAAATATGCCCCCACAATGAGCCACAGTCAAGTCACAAATTAAGGTAACTTACCCATATCAGAGGCAAGAGGACACTCCCCGCTCGACTGGCAGCCCCCTGACGCGCGTTTCGCGGATTGCTTTATCAAAGAGGGTTAGCCATTGTTTGCTCACAATGAGGTTTAAATAGGGCGTATGCCGGAAATCTCAATGGCACATCGGCGCACGCGCATCCGAAGCCAGGCACCGCTCCCCACCACGGCCGTCATAGCAACGCCTGCATTGGGCGGAACCCCGCCGGTGACGTCAAATAACATGCAGGCGCCGCCACAAATGACAGCCGCCGTGGAGACGGAAGCATCTAGCCCCAGGCGCGCATGCGCACGGCCATCGGCCATTTTACTGAAGACCATAGAGGCTGACATGATGTGAGGAATACCCCCATACCATCCCAAGTAAAGGGAGTGCATGTTAATACATATAAGAATAAAAATACGAATATACATAACCACATTACAGACATAAGTGATAAGTACAATTTACATCAAAACGTGCACAAAGTGCAAAGTGCATTATATAAATGACAATGAGCACTATGTAGCATACACTATAACATACAATAGTAATAAATATGCATAGTGCTTTATAAAGGATGTGCAAAAAATGCAGAGGGATCCAAAACGTCCCTCCATTATTCGCTAACGTGAATCATAGATATGGATCATGACGGCCAAAAATTGAGGTCTCAGAGAAATTTGCCACGAATATGCTATTAGTCCCAGAAACTGCAACGAATAAGAAAAAGACAAACAATGATTAAAAAACCAATAAAATCAGATATGGAGGTGAACTCAAAATAGGGGAGAGGGACTGCACGACCAAACCACCAAATATATATAAATAGTATAGTCGCAAAAGGCAGCAATAGCCCGTCCTCATATCACATACAGGAGGACAAAGGAACAGTGGAATAGGGAATTGTGTCTATATCCAGAACAATTATAAAAAAGGGGCAAAACTCAATCTTTCGTTTAGCCCCTTGAGTCACTGTACACCTCTATAAGACATAGTGACGGTCTTAGAGCGGCACGCTTCTTCCTCGAGACGGCCAACTGGGATGGACATTTTTCTGACTTTATTTTAGATTTATTGGAATTTATTTTGACACATAATTTTTTTGTTTTTAAGGATAGGTTTTTTTTGCAATTACAGGGTACTGCTATGGGCGCGGCATGTGCCCCGTCCTATGCAAACCTCTTTTTGGGGTTCTGGGAGAGGACTATCTTCCAGGGGGACGGGGCACATGCCGCGGACCCAGTGATAGGCTGGTTTCGCTACATCGATGATGTGCTTATGATTTGGAATGGAGACGAGACCAGCCTATCTACTTTTATGCAGAACCTTAATAAAAATCCTTTTAATTTAAAATTCACTTATGCTTGGGATAAGTCCAGTATTAATTTTCTTGATATTACTTTATGTGTTGCCGAGGATGGATCAATTGAGACAGATCTTTACCGGAAGGAGACATCGGTTAATTCTCTCCTTCATGCATCCTCGGCACACAATTATTCTGTCATCAAGGCCATCCCAGTTGGCCAATTTTTGAGGAACAGGCGTGTCTGCTCTACAGAGGCCCGCTTCGAGGGTCAGTCCGCGATCCTAACTGATAGATTCAGGGCCAGGGGGTATAGCCGCCGTTGTATTAAGGCGGGCTATGGTAGGGCTAAACAAACTCGGAGAGAGGATTTGCTAACACAGTCTACCAAGGCTAGTCAAGTGAGAGATCCAGATATAAGGTTCATTTCCACCTCCAACTGCCGCTGGGATCGGATCCGCGGGATTTTAAATAAACATTGGCCTATTTTACATACCGATAGTGTTCTTGCAACACATCTACCTCCTTCCCCACGTATGGTACAACGGAGGGGTAGGAATTTGAAAGATAATCTTGTTGCAAGTCACTATGTGGCGAAAAAACATAAAACATTTCTCGATGGATTTACTCCTAGGGTCGGTTGCTTCCCCTGCGGCTCATGCGTTGCATGTTCAAATATACAAAGACGTAAGAGCTTTAAGTCATCCGATGGGAGCAGGGAATATAAAATCCGAGAGTATATCTCGTGTAATAGCACTTATGTAGTTTACTATGCTACTTGTCCCTGCTCCCTTATTTATGTCGGTTTGACTTCGAGAGAACTAAAGGTACGAACGCGTGAACACGTTCGAGACATCATTGCCGCAGGGGAGGCAACTGACATTTCCATATTAAAAACTATCCCGAAACATTTTCGGATGTGTCACGGATCCGACCCCAGCGGGTTGAGGGTGAGGGGGATTGATATGGTTCATGGGGGTATCAGGGGTGGCAATCTTAACCAACTTTTGGCACAATGTGAGTGCAGGTGGATTGTCACCCTTGATACAATGGCCCCCAAGGGGCTAAACGAAAGATTGAGTTTTGCCCCTTTTTTATAATTGTTCTGGATATAGACACAATTCCCTATTCCACTGTTCCTTTGTCCTCCTGTATGTGATATGAGGACGGGCTATTGCTGCCTTTTGCGACTATACTATTTATATATATTTGGTGGTTTGGTCGTGCAGTCCCTCTCCCCTATTTTGAGTTCACCTCCATATCTGATTTTATTGGTTTTTTAATCATTGTTTGTCTTTTTCTTATTCGTTGCAGTTTCTGGGACTAATAGCATATTCGTGGCAAATTTCTCTGAGACCTCAATTTTTGGCCGTCATGATCCATATCTATGATTCACTTTAGCGAATAATGGAGGGACGTTTTGGATCCCTCTGCATTTTTTGCACATCCTTTATAAAGCACTATGCATATTTATTACTATTGTATGTTATAGTGTATGCTACATAGTGCTCATTGTCATTTATATAATGCACTTTGCACTTTGTGCACGTTTTGATGTAAATTGTACTTATCACTTATGTCTGTAATGTGGTTATGTATATTCGTATTTTTATTCTTATATGTATTAACATGCACTCCCTTTACTTGGGATGGTATGGGGGTATTCCTCACATCATGTCAGCCTCTATGGTCTTCAGTAAAATGGCCGATGGCCGTGCGCATGCGCGCCTGGGGCTAGATGCTTCCGTCTCCACGGCGGCTGTCATTTGTGGCGGCGCCTGCATGTTATTTGACGTCACCGGCGGGGTTCCGCCCAATGCAGGCGTTGCTATGACGGCCGTGGTGGGGAGCGGTGCCTGGCTTCGGATGCGCGTGCGCCGATGTGCCATTGAGATTTCCGGCATACGCCCTATTTAAACCTCATTGTGAGCAAACAATGGCTAACCCTCTTTGATAAAGCAATCCGCGAAACGCGCGTCAGGGGGCTGCCAGTCGAGCGGGGAGTGTCCTCTTGCCTCTGATATGGGTAAGTTACCTTAATTTGTGACTTGACTGTGGCTCATTGTGGGGGCATATTTATGCATGTTTAGCTGCTCTACTTATTTGTTACTATGGGGTTTAACCCCTCTACATGCGCCCAGTCTATTTGAAATTTCTATCCACGTATGCCCATCTCTTTGGGACAACTGGACTTCCCCGCCCCACTGGTATACCTATGGGCTCTCCATTTGAATCTTCTCCTGTGTTATATGTGCTATGATGGCAATTGATACATTTTAATGGTATTGTTGTTTATTGTTAATAAAGTTTATATATTGGTAAACATGTGTTTTGGGATTTCTGTACTCCGGTTTTTTGTGTTTTATATGTTTTGGAGTTTCCCTACCTACCATTGTGGTGTGGTCTATGATAGTGGGGGAGTGGTATTTATATGCTCCCGGCCATTTACATGTGACAAGTCTGGTGGTTTTTGTATAAAGAATGGTTACAGAAGAATGAAGGTGAAGTTTTGGAATGGCCAAGTCAAAGTCTTGCCCTTAATCCTATCGAAATGTTGTGGAAGGACCTGAATGGAGAATTCATGGGAGAAAACCAACCAACATAACAGAGTTGAAGCTGTTTTGTAGGGAGGAACAAGCTAAAATTTCTCCAAGCCGATGTGCAGGACTAAACCACAATTACCCGAAATGTTTAGAAGAAGATATCATACCAGATACTGCAAGCAAAGGTTCACATACTTTTGCCCTTCATAGACATGTGCTATTGCATAATTTTCCTCATTAAAAAAAAAAGTCCTAATATTTTTTACTTTATTTGGTTCTGTTTATGTACTTTTAGGACTTGTGTGAAAATCTAATTTAGTGTTAGCTCAAATTTATACAGAAATGGAGAATTCTGATGGGTTCACAAACATTTAAGCACCAATGTAGGAAAATTCGTCATTTTGGACATGCCTGTGCCCTCCTTAAAGGGGTTATTCGGTCTAAAATGAAAAATCTGCAGTCACTCGCAGAATTCTCGCAGCGCCCAGTGTGTGCACAGGTAGGGTTCACAAGTCGGCAGTCACACAGAGTGACTGCAGACTTTTCATTTTAGACCGGACAACCCCTTTAAATCCTTTATTCATCTCTGCGGTGATAAAATAAGTTGCTTTTACTTCTATCTAAATATTTTCAGATTCTAAGTCCACAGTTTATACGCAACAAGTCAAACTCGGTTCATGTTCGCTGCCAAAAGCTTTCAGTCCTCGGAGTTTGCACACGCAGGCTCGGGCCAGAAATTAGTTTTCGTAATAATTTCAGGCTCCACAGCTACAACTCTTCCTTAGCAGATCATTAAAAAAATGTTTTTGGCAAGAATACAAGTCTGTGTTACTTACGCAGGAGTTATAGTCAGCATCTTTATCCCGATGAAACGCTTCTTTCCGTCTGAAGAAACAAACATTGTCAAGACAGTCACAGTCGGATCAGTTTGGAATGTAGTGAAAAAAAAAATCTTTTTCACCCTTCTTAAAGGTCAGACTTCTCGCCTCAGAGATTATACAGATAGAGATAGGAAAGTGAGGGAAAACTACAGAATATCAAGTGACGGATTTACAATGCAGACCCTGCCTTGTACTATGTTGCAGAAGAGCTTTATAAACATCGCATGTCTGCGCAATACTTTTATTTTTATAGAATCTACAGTGCATTTTTACAACCAAAATTAAAACTTATTCTTGATATTTGGATCAAATGCTCCACTCTGTTTACGTCTCCTGTAAAATTAAAGGGGTTGTCCCCCCACCTGTAAAAACCAGAGCTCCCTATCCCCTCCGCAGATGTGAAATTAACCCCTTATTGACATGCAAGGACGGTACCATTTCAACAAACTTCATCCCATTGGGGGAAGCAACAGACAAGTATAATTTCGGCAAAAAAGATTTTTTATTTCACCACTGGTATATACAGTTGTGCTCAAAAGTTTACATACCCCAGAAGAATTTTTGCTTTCTTGGCCTTTTTTCAGAGAATATGAATAACACCAAAACTTTTTCACCACTTATGGTTAGTGGTTGGGTGAAGCCATTTATTCTCAGACTGCTGTGTTTCTATTAAATCATTATGACAACCCAAAATATCCAAATGACCCTGATCAAAAGTTCACATACCCTGGTGATTTTGGCCTGATAACCTGCACAGAAGTTGACACAAATGGGTTTGAATTAATACTAAAGGTAACATCCTCACATGTGACCTGTTTGCTTGCAATCAGTGTGTGTGCATAAAAGCTGAGTGAGTTTCTGGGATCCAGACAGACTCTTGCATCTTTCATCCAGCCACTGACGTTTCTGGATTGTTACTCATGGGCAAAAGAATTGTCAACAGATCTATGGGAAAAGGTAGTTGAACTGTATAAAATAGGAAAGGGATACAAAAAGATATCTGAAGAACTGATAATGCCAGTCAGCAACGTTCAAACTGTGATTAACAAATGGAAAATCAGGGGCTCTGTAAAAACAGAACCACGGTCAAGTAGACCAACAAAAATGTCGTCCAGAGCTGCCAGGAAAATTGTTCGCGGTGCAAAGAAAAACCCACAAACAACAGCAGTGTGGCTGTTTCAAGATGCAAATATCGAGGCACTTGAAGAAAAATGGGCTGCATGGTCGAGTCACCAGAAAAAAGCCATTACTGAGCAAATGCCACAAAGTAACTCGCCTATAACATGCAAAACAGCACAGAGACAAGCCTCAAAACTTCTGGAACAAGGTAATTTGGAGTGATGAGACCAAAATTGAACTTTTTGGCCAGAACCATAAATGTTACATTTGGAAAGAGGTGAACAAGGCATATGATGAAAGGAACACCATTCCTACAGTAAAGCACGAAGGGGGATCGCTGATGTTTTGGGGGTGTATGTGCTACAAAGGCACAGGAAACTTTGTCAAAGTTGAAGGAAAGATGAATGCAGCACATTATCAGCAAATACTGTTTTTTTTTTTTGTTCAAATAAATTTTTATTAAGAATAACAAGACAATTAACATGTTACATTCACATTTTCAATACAGAGTATTTCCCCCCCTCCTCCCCCTTCAATCCCAAGGCCCCCCACCCCCACCCCACAAAGCAGCTCATCTTGTTAATTACTTCCATCATTAAGACAATAGATTATCTAATCCCTCAACCAATCGTATAAGCCACACTTTACATTACTATCCCACAGCTATCCATAAAGACCACATTTTATTGAACGTTTCAATTTTCCCTCTCTTCTTATAAATCCCCTTTTCCAGTGTCAGGCCCTGCTTCACATACTGGAGGAATTCTCCTCTTGACGGCGGCTCTTCCTTAATCCAATTTCGAGCTATCACCTTCCTAGCCATGTATAGCAATCTGGCTATAGCTATCTTTAGGTGTTTATCCACTCCAATCTCATCCACGCATCCCAACAAACAGACAACTGGATCCCTTGGCACCGTGCACCCATACGCACCTTCCATACGACTCAAAACTACCACCCAGAAGGCAGCCAACCTCGGGCATGTCCACATCATATGGAAAATATCTGCATCCGTAGACCTACACCTCGGACATTCAGAGTCATTACGCAATCCTGCCTTATATAGCACCATTGGAGACATCAGCAAATACTGTTGTGCATGGAATATACTTGGATGTTCCAACATGACAATGATCCAAAACACAAGGCCAAGTCGACCTGTCATTGGCTACAGCAGAACAAAGTGAAGATTCTGGAGTGACCATCTCAGTCTCCTGACCTCAATATCATTGAGCCACTCTGGGGAGATCTCAAGCGCGCAGCTCATGCTAAACAACCCAGGAATGTACAGGAACTGGAGGCTTTTTGCCAAGATGAGTGGGCAGCTTTATCATCTGAGGAAATAAAGAACCTCATCCACAACTACCACAAAAGACTTCAAGCTGTTATTGATGTTAGAGGGGGCAATGTACGGGATTAATAAATGGGGTATGTGAACTTTTGATCAGGGTCATTTGGATGTTTTGGATTGTCATTATGATTTAAAAAGAGAAAACACAGTAGTTTTGATAGTAAATGGGCGTCACCCAACCACTAACCATAAGTGGAGAAAAAGTTTTGGTGTTATCATTCATATTCTCTGAAAAAAAAAGGCCAAGAAAGCAAAAATTCTGCTGGGGTTATGTAAACTTTTGAGCACAACTGTACATACATTAGTGATCACCATTGGTGAAATGTTCACTTTAGGTACTTTACCATCACCAGGGCCAGCTGCTGAATCTCTGCCACTGCTCCGGTCTTTGATGCTTGTCTGCAGTGGTGATGTCGATTTGGCTGCAGCCAATCACTGAGCTAAGCGACTAAGCTGATATAGACTAAGGGATCCGCTGAGCTTAGTGATTGGTTGCAGCAATGTCAGAGTGATGTAATTGCTGCATCCACAAACACTGCGGTAGTGGAGGTGACACTGCGTTGGACCAGGGGATGGTAAGCAATTGTTTCTTTTAACATGGAACTTTGCCAGTGGGCAGTAATATGTTGACGGGAGACAACCCCTTTAAGTGGGCACAGCCCCTATGTTATACAGGTAGAACCTTCCTATGATTAGACCCCCCCCTACAGTGGATTGGTCATGTGTGGATGAGTTCTCATGGAAGCCAAAGGACCCCTGTGTTTGCCATCATTGTACTCCTGTATACGAGTGTACTATGATCAAAAACACCGACCAGCACCTCCTAACAGAACAAGGCAATGTGAACAGGTGCGAGCTGAGACAACCAAGTCAAAAATGCTAAGAAAGTGCTATAATATGTGAACATTGAATAAATCAAATTGAAACTGAATTACTGCTATAGAAAATACATTAAAAATGAAGGTACTTAGCGCAAAAATTGGGCAATACATAAGGGCCCACCAGCCACTCCTAACAGAACAAGAATTTATTAGAGCTGGAAACTACCTGCCCTTAAAATTGTAGCTTTTAGCCTTGGAGAGGCATCATATTACATATTAAAGATGTACACCTTGACGTATGCTGTTGGACTCTCTCAAATTGGTCAATTTGTGCGCTAAGTACCTTCATTTTTAAAATATTACCTATAGCAGTAATGCAGTATCAATCTCACATGTTCAATGTTCGCATATTATAGCAGTTCAGAGAGCGGCTGCGCTGATAAGATATCTTACAGACGTTTCTTATTTTCATACGATCCATTGATTTATTGGGGAAAAATATTAAAAGAACAGTTACTGTTAAAAATGATAATGTGCATAAATACAGATGTAGTGCAGTGAAGTGTAGCAGTGATCGAATAGTTCCAAGATCAGGGACTACAATTATTTTAAAATTATGTTCAATAATCTATAAAAAGAAAATAATGGAAAAAAAAATCAAATATACTTTTTCCAATCTGCTAAAAAATCTAATAAATTAATAAAATAAACATGGGTAAGCTATTCCAAAATATATCTTATCAGAGAAATGTGTTATTTTCTCTTCTTTCACTTTCAATTCATGTGAAAAATCTCTACAATGTGTATTCGGAAAGATTCCATTACTGAGATAGATGACAGTTGGTGCTTTTAACATTCTACGGAGAGGGAGGAGCTAAAGGAAGACAGACATTATGCTGCAAGTTCTCCTGATACCACAGTTACATTTCTCCATAGAACTTTATAAGCACCAACCGTCATCTCCTATCTCAGTAATGGAAAAATCTGTATTCACTGAAGACACATTTTTCCAGTGAATTGAGAATGAAAGATCAGTCCTGGGGGAGAAAGAAGTGGATTTTTCTAATAAGATATATTACAAAGATTTCTACTTTCACGTGTACTATTGATTTATGAAAAAAAATGGATACTCTTTAAAGATATATTAAGAAATAACGAGGCAGTAAGGACCTAAAATGTTATGATAAGAAAAGATGGAGATTCACTTAAAAATCATTTCCCATTTTTCTATTGCTATTCTTTTATATTTTTCCTTACCTTTAATTTTCTTGTCGTGAAAGTCGGTCATGAACTTGGTGATGCGATCGGATGGGATCGCAAATGAGATTCCAGCAGCCACTTTCAGGGTATTGATTCCAATCACTTCTCCGTCCTTGATGAAGTAATATAATACAACTACAATTAGAAGATTTGCACTGATTTTATGTTGCTTCATTATTTAATTCCTAGGAGTTTTATATCTAGATGAGCACCACATCGAATGTGGGGAAGATGTCAATTATTTAGTCCAGGACTGTGTAACTCAGTGTTCCCCAACTCCAGTCCTCAAGAGCCACCAACAGGTCATGTTTTCAGGATTTCCTTAGTATTGCCCAGGTGATGGACTTATTGCCTGTGCAGGTGATGCAATTATCACCTGTGCAATACTAAGGAAATCCTGAAAACATGACCTGTTGATGGCTCTTGAGGACTGGAGTTGGGGAACACTGGTGTAACTGTATTTCTAGAAAAATAAAACAACAGGTTTCCCAAATTTTCATTGCGGTTTTAAGTCTCCTCATCTCGACATGCTTAACATGTCACTCTCCGCAAGGAGAAACGATGCTTCTTGGATCCCAAATTTGCGTTGAAATTGTAATTTTATTCTTTTAGGGAAGTGTAAAGTGCCAAAGCATGAGCCAAATTTCAATAAATTATATCAAACTTTATTTAAAATATTACACGTCTTCTAATACAATCCCGAAAATCTGAGTCTAAAGGAGGTTTATCTGCTTGTGTCTTCCCTGGTAGCTGAGTGTATCATAGGGTCACTGGGCCTCATAGGAACCAGTCAGAACATGTCTTGAATAAAAGCTGGGACCTCCAAAGAGAAGTTGTCCGAACCGGACGATTTTGTTGTTATCAGCCAACAGTCTAATGAATTTGGGGGCCTCCCTACTCTCCGATATTGGAGGACAGAAGGATCCAACACATTGGATTGCAGTGGCTGATAGCTATTTCTCCCTGATGTCAAAAGTGTCAGATGAGGGATCGTTCGCCCAAAAGCTAACACGTGTTGTTTTCTTTTTTAATTCTGGTAATATGTGAACCAGTGACTCAGGAAGTGGAGATGTTGTGGATATCACTTGAAGGATCAAGGATTCTACCCAGCAACAGGTAGTAAGTAAGTTTAGATAGAGTTAAGAGTTGGGTCTAGCACAGGATGGGAGGATCTGCATGAGGAGAAAGGAGAGGACTTCCTGGTAATTATTTAGATAGGGTCCAGCTTCCAGCAGTATCAGACCTAAGGTCAGATCCACATGTAATGTTTGTGTGGCAAGAGGCAGACGTGAGGAGCAGATAGTAAAACTCTTGAGGAGAGTAGTGGAAACAAGCCGAATTGGAGCCAGGAGGCTGAAAAGAGGGAGAAAGAAAAAAAGAATATTGAGGCCTGGAACAGGAAGGCCATTTGGATAGCATGCATTTTTGATATGGAACGGAAAAGGGAACAGAAAACAAGAAGAAGGAAATATACACCATGTGTTAGATACTAAAGGAAGTAAGTCAGTAATAAAGGAAGTAAGCAGTCGCCATACTGGCACATAAACTGTCCTATGGAGAGAAGGATGCAATACTACGGGATGGAGTCTAAGACTCTTCCTGACTGGACTTTAGTGATGTTGTTGAGGATAGTTTGCTGGGCTGAACTAGGAAAGAGAGGAACTGAAAAGAGCAGAGGAACTGAGAAGAGCAGAGGAATTTCAGCAAGGAAGGAAAGGTGTGTGATGTCGCATATTGCTAAAGGAACGTCCATGAAGGTGTATACCCACTATCCGCTGTGTATAGTTCTTATTCGGTTACTCTTCAGCAAAAAGAAGTTTTGAACGGTGGTCTCCTTCACTTAACACCTGGCCCTGGCCAGCCAAATACAGAGGCACCATGCAGTCTGCAGAGGCATATCGCCAAACGAACACAAGTCCACACACCCAGCCATGACCCTCATTTTCATGTAGCGAGCTGAGGCGTTTAAGATGAGTACCACGGCTCCTGCCCCAAGGTATGTTACAACCCTATTATAATACCACTCAACTTAAAAATTTTACCCAAATGATTGGTCATGTTGGATAAAACAAGAATCATGGCAAAAATTACAGTCGAATCCAAACCCTACACTCGGAGGCGTTCAAAAGGTCTGTCTGCCCGATATGGGTGGTTAGGATTTAAGGTCATGTTTCAGGCTTTGCATAAGGGCTGAAGAACTTCAAGTTACACCTGCTGGTGGCAGGTCTCTCGGGGCATAACTATAAAGGGTGCAATGGTGGAGGCCCTGAAGCCTAAGGAGGTCCAAAGGCTCATTTGGTCTATATTCCTACGGCCTATGTTCCTTTACCTATCGTAGATGCAATAACATGAAGATATAATACTTACCAAGTTCACCAGAGGACCCCCAGAATTTCCATACTAAGAAAAAAAGATTTAACTGTTAAAAATATGAAGAATATGGTAAAACCAAAAGATAAATTGTCAACCATGCTTCTTAGACGTGCCATGAAATCGGGACAGATTGAGAATCTTAAAAGTGGTTATAAAAAAAAAATAAAAAAATTGTCCCACTTTCTTGCATAAAACACTGATTATTTTATACGTTGGTGTTATCCTACCCTAACAGTCAAAGGAGGTCGCAGGTAAGAAATCATTAGATCTGAAGTCGCAATGTTTCACTGCAATTTCAATGTCCTGTAGCAAATGTCTCCCTGTAGCCTCAGCATTTTGCTAGGTGGAAACATGGCCGTAGGCTCCTGACTTGTGCGACACGTCTATATCATAGTACAACAAACAATGGCTACAGGAGTCAAGATCCTGAAAAACGTCATCAATCTAGAAGTGAAGATGTAGACTTACGTTAATGATGGCGTCTGTCTGCACATAGTCCATATCGGAGTCCCTCAGGCCGAGTTCTCTTCCGTCTCTCTGAGCCGTGCTGACGATTCCCGTTGTCACGGTGTTCTGTAAGGCGAATGGACTTCCGATAGCCACCACAAATTCTCCAGGTCTCAGATCCGCCGAATGTCCCAACAACAAGACTGGTAACTTTTTCTAGACAAAAAGAAAAAGCAAAAGTTATATACAAGAACAGAAAAATACACGTATGAGTGACTGATGTACGTCCACTGCCTAGTCTAAGGCTCCCCGGGGACTTTCCATCCCAACTAGTGGTATCTGAGAGTGATTTTCACTATGGTCAAGGGTCCCTTGTCAACCATTATAATAGCTAGTCAGAAATTTCCTTAGGCGTTTACGGAATACATTTTGGATAAATGTCTAATATGTGCAGGTCCCATCTCTAGGAGAATGGGGGTCTCCATAAGCTCCACTGCTACACTGAAATATACCGAGAGTAATCTGATGACCTTACATTCTTCCTATAGGTCAGGGTCCTAGAGGTGGGCATTTATGGCATTTCCTCAGTCAGAGGGAGGCTAATGGGGCATTTACCATGGGGCAAGTGGGGTATTTATATACAGGGTGAGGGCGCTGCATTGGACCTTTGAAGGAAAGTTGAGCTATAGCTTTGTTTTACGAAAGCCCTTTTCTCAGTTCAAACCTATTTGGCCCTTCTGGCCATGGGTTCAATGGCCAACTAGAGCAACAAAGCTTTGTCCTCTTGGCCCAGGATCTCGGGGAGATGAGTCCTTTAATTAGCAAAAGTGTCACTCTCAATGATAAGACCTTACATACTTACTTTTGAGTAAATCTTGATTGTGGCAATATCTGATTTTTTATCGATATCTTTGATTGTTGCCTCGTAGGTGTCGCCATTATGGAGTTGCACTTTTAGGTGCTGTCGCCCAGAGACGGCGTTACTGCTCGTCACCACGTGAGCGTTGGTTACAATTAATCCCATATCCGAGATGATAAATCCTGATCCACTGGACAGGGGAACGTTACGGCCAAATAGTGGGTGTCTATGAAAATAATGGGAAAAGTGGGTTCATCCAGGATGCATCACTTATGGTCAACATTACATAGAAAATTGATTCTTCCAAGTCATTACTCTTAGAGCAAGATAAGGTCTACAGGAGAAATGACCGATAACTTTAAAACCCCCTTAAAAACCAAAAATAGCATACGGCTGCTGGAAAATGTGGAGGATAAGGATGATTTATAAGTTCTTGGTTTGCAGCAGAGCTTGAATGTCTCTTATGTCTTATACTTGCTACAGACATGACTTCAAGATTTGCGGAATATGGAAAAAATGTGAAGAATTTTAAAGCTCATGGTGAAGGAACAGTCTCCTCCTTCGAATACACATGTGGCAAACAATTGGAGATATTCTGCAAAAATATCTTTATACAGTTGCATACTGTCCCTCCACCTCCGCTCCCGAAAAAAAAAAAGGAAAGAAGAGCGAATCCTGTCATAGCCCTAAGTAGATCAAAATAATGGCATGTGGACAGGGCCCTAAAAGAACATCAAACTACTGTTCCCATAATCAATCCAACTATTTATCTGACTCTTTTTCATTTTTTTTTAACATGCAGCACTGTTCTCACAAAACAGCATGAATGAACTGGTCACTGCCTCCTGCAAGACCAACACACTCATCTCTTGCTGCTGTCTCCATTCTAAGAATCTTCTATTGTGGTCTATATCCATTTATTTTATGCCATTATCTCTGTGCCATCCAGCCTTATATCCTCGTTAACCTAATCATATGGGTGGATAGGTCACTGCCCCTGACAAAATCAACACATTTCTTTCCTGCTGCTGTTATATTTTCCATCATATGATAGTTGATGGAAATTATATACAACCCCTGGCAAAAATTATGGAATCACCGGCCTTGGAGGATGTTCATTCACTTGTTTAATTTTGTAGAAAAAAAAGCAGATCACAGACATGGCACAAAACTAAAGACATTTCAAATGGCAACTTTCTGGCTTTAAGAGACACTAAAAGAAATCAAGAACAAAAAATGTGGTAGTCAGTAATGGTTACTTTTTTAACCAAGCATAGGGAAAAATTATGGACTCATTCAATTCTGAGGAAAAAATTATGGAATCATGAAAAAGAAACAAACAAACACAAAAACATCTCTAGTATTTTGTTGCACCCCCTCTGGCGTTTATAGCAGCTTGCAGTCTCTGAGGCCTGGACTTAATGAGTGTCACACAGGACTCATTAAGTACTCAGAAAGTTGCCATTTGAAATTACTTTAGTTTTGAGCCATGTCTGTGATCTGCTTTATTTCTACAAAATTTAACAACTGAATGAACATCCTCCAAGGCCGGTGATTCCATAATTTTTGCCAGGGGTTGTAGATCTATTTTACTTCTTGACATTGTACTTTGTTTATCCAGCTCTGTGACCTTAGCAATAACCTTCATAGTAAAATCACGAGTAAACAAGTCACTGCCTGCCACAAAATAAATACACTTTTTGTGCTGCAATCATATTTCTCATAATGTATCAGTATGAAATGTATTTATGTATTTTATGTCATTATCTCTGTCAGTCCCATCCTGTCTTATATCCTCATTAATATAATCATATGAGTAGAATGGTCACTGCCTCCATCAAAATCAACTAACTTCTTTCCTACAGCTGTTATACTTTCCACCATCTATCATTGACAGTTGATGGAATTTTACTAATCTACTTCGCACTGATCATGGGCCACATCCAGCCTTCTGGCTGTTCCAGTTCACGCAGCGGACCAAGATAGATCTGGGGTCTCGCACTGACTGTATGGAATGTATCTATCTAGTTTACATTGTGATCAGGGGTGGATTATAATAGGGTCAATCTGGATGGTAGCCCAGGACCCAGTGGTGTGGGGGACCCTGGGCTACCGCTCAGATTGCCCGCTGCCATCAGGGCATTACTGCCCTGACTGGCGGATAGGCCCGGTGGGCAGAGGCGGCCCGCATCGGGCCCCGTCTCATCTGCTCACTGGGCCCCTACCCCTGCGGCAGATGCGAACTCGGCTTCAGGAAAATGGCCGCCGCGATCTCCATCTGCGCACGCGCGGCATCCCGCGGCCATTTTCCTGAAGCCCCGGGCAGCAGAAGACTCCATATGCGCACGCGCGGCCTCAGGAAGATGGCCGCCCCCACAGATCACCAGGGAAATAGCGCCGATCGCGCGTTTTTTCTTCTCCTGCCCAGTGGATTCAGAAGATGGGCATACGCAAACCACTACGCCACCAACGGAAATATATGCAAGATCTGGGGGAAGAACCAGCGATGTCGCCACGCCCATCTGACCTGACCAGCCTGATTGACAGGCAAAAACAGCAACTTTGGTAAGTTATTTCGGCAGCTTAGGGGTGGAATCAGTGTACTCAAAATACACTATAGTAACGCACAGCTCAGGCCCTATTTAACAGTATTTTTATCTCCTACTGAAAAACCGGGGTGACAGGTTCCTTTTAACATGCTATCATCAGTGGAGGGGTTACTGCTTCCAACAAAAGCAACACATTTTTTTCTGCTGTTATCATAATTCCCATAGTCTTCCCCTGTTTAACCTTCGTCAGGCTACATAATTTTACAACGTTAACAGGCTGCAGAGGTACAATTGTACCTTCACATATATTTTATTGAAATTTGGCCAATATATTCTGGACCAAAACTGCAGAGATGTCACGAAATTTCAGCCCTCTACGGCTTTTTGAAAAAAAAAGTTATTGCAATTTTAAAACGGAATATTTACAATTGTACCTACTCAGCCAGACGAAGGTTAAACCCATAATCTATCATTGTGGTCTACATTAGTTTAAAGGCCGCCAATCTCATTAGATAAAAGTCAGCCATACCCGTCCCAGGACCTACTGACCATCAGGTGTGTATGGATGGAGGGGGTGGGAGGTTCCCAACTCTCCCCAAAATTATCTGATGGGAAGGATCAGGTAGTTGAAATTTCAATTCTACTTTTTTTTAGGGGAGATGAGCCCCTACCGGTGGCGTCGAGAGTCAGGAGAGATAGCTCATCTGACAGCTATCTTATGTGTATGTTCAGCATAATGGCAAGATTGGACAGGTCACTGCTTATCACAAGTACAAACTCCTCTTCTCCTGCTGCTGTCATTTCTTGATTAAATAATCTTGTCTATGGATGAAACTAGTTAGAAGATTTACTTAACATATTCTATCCACAGTATTTATCTTCTTCTCAGCACATAGCTCGCTGGGTATAGGTATAAATTTTGTCGACACTTTTCTCGTGCTGGTGTTGAGTCATTTCAGGACAGAGGATTTCTAGGCTCACACGTATGAATGATGGAGCAGTGCAAACTCTATGGTAAGCACTTAAGAATTTTTATAGCTGCGAGGAGCCTTCATTTACTTTGGCACAACCACGTTCCCCAGATTACAAATTACTTACTGCCTTTTTTGACTTTAGTCTATATTCAACACCAGAGGCAAGCAGCAATTTTCGTGATTTAGAGAGAGGTTGTCCTGCTTGTGGCTGCAGTCCTAATGCCAGGTAATCATATTATTTCACCACTGCGGTGCAGACATGAGATGATCCTGCCAAGCAGCAAAATAATCCGGCTCTAAGCTGCTTTTTAAGAAACACTTCGAAGATCCAACTGGACGCAACGCTGGGCAGACGCTACTTGCGATGACCATTGGGCACCACCGGTCATCGACTTCACTGGACACTCCAGATGTAGGACATGTTACAAAACACAGCTCCGATATCTGTACAATAACGAGGCCCGCACCGGTGTGTTCACCAGGACAGATTTATATCCTTTCCGTCGGAAGTGAACAATAAAAAAAAGCCCAAAAAGTACAAAAATACATTCTAATTAATTTGTATGGGAGAAAGCTGCAGTACCACTCGCGGCCACTACTCAACGTATGGCGCTGTACCGCTTCTATCGCGCAACGCTTCCTTCAATCAGTGGATCAGTGGAAGCGTTTGTCTAATATCGATGACATTTCCTAAGGATAGGTCTACCTTTTTTTTTTTATGCCTTAGTTTTCTCTTCCTCTTTTTCAAAAAGTCAAACATTTTTTTCTTAATTTTTGCCTCCACAAAACTCCATTATGAGGGCTTATTTTGCTCGTTTGCGACTTATAGTTCTGATATTACACCATTTATTTTATCATACCGTGTACTGAAAAAAGTAGAAAAATTCCAAGTTGAGTGAAATATTAAAAAAAAAAAGAAAACAAAAACGTAATTTCACCTTTGTTTTTATTTTTCCTTTTTAATGGCATTCATTCTGCAGTAAAAATGTAAAAACCTGGCAGCACACATGATTCTTCAGGTCAGTACAATTACGGTGATAGCAAACCTGCAAGGTATTTTTTTAATATTTTAGTGGTTAAAAAAATTCTGGGTTATGTTGCCTTTTTCTCAGACCTTCAACTACTTTTTTTTTACATTTTTTCATCAGCTTGTTCATTAATATAATGATAGATTGGACTTAGATAATACCAAATATGTTTTTTTATTTCTTCATTTTTAGAATTTGGAAATGGAAGGTGATTTAATTTTTCTTGAATTTTTGTAATATTCTTTAAAATATTTTTTTTCATTAAATTTTTACTATAATGGTTTGCCCCCCCCCCCCCCCCCCCCAAGAGCACCTGGACTTCCTTGTAGTATATGCAGCATTGCTACAATATATTGCAAAATTAGTGCACCAACATGGCAGCAAGAGGGGCTTTCACTAGCCTTCCGGCTACCCATCGGCTCTGCGAAGTCTCATCACAGAGGTATTGGAAGGCTAAGAAAACCTCTATACCTCACCCTGGCGTCTGCTATGGGTTGTGAGGCTGTTAGAAGCCAAAAGGTCCAAATTTTGTAATGAAGCCTGATAGTAAAAATGCTTTTCACCCAAAAATTCATGCATTTAAGTCAAATATAAGTCCATATATTTTCCAATATCATACTTAGCTCATAGGCCTGTGATACAGCCAAATCAGATCTCATACTTTGCACTGATGAGGGGTAACACCCAGAAACACGTGTCTGGGAAATGTGGTTCTAGTTTGGCTTTGATCCTAAGTCATGTGTCAAGGCTCGGTAAAGGGTCAATATTGGCTTTTAGGGTTGCTACTACCAATAGGTGGCATTAGATTTCATAGCCTATTCCTCTCTGAAGAGGCCATTTGAATATTTATTTTCCAAAAGGAGCATTGCATGTCCTATAAGTCTCCTTACCCAGGCATGTTAAGCTTGATACTCTCAACAAGGAGAACTGTTACCCATAATACCTCAGTCAGAGGCTTCTCATACAGCCAAATCAAATCTCATGCTTTGCACTGAAGCGAGGCAACACACCGAAACACAGGTCTGTAAATTGATATACTGATTTGGCTTTAATCCTAAATCATATGGCAAGGCTCGTTAAAAGGTCGATATTGACTATGTGGTATTGTTACCTCTAACAGGTGGCACTACAATTTAAGGCCTCTCCCTTTCTGAAGAGGCAATATGCATACTTCAATTCCCAGTGGACCATTGCATGGCCTATAAGTCTCCTTACACGGGCTTGTCAAACATGTCACTCTCCACAGGAGAAACGTTACCTCTTTCCTCAGATGCATTTTTTTACTGAGTCATTGAAAGTAACATTGATAATGACAGAGCCCTATAGTAAAGATCAGATTGGGTGCCTTATGGTGTTTTTTTGTTTCTCTCTACCCATGGTCCAGTTTCCCCCATGCTATAGAATCATAGAATGGTAGAGTCGGAAGGGACCTCAAGGGTCATCGTATCCAACTCCCTGCTCAATTCAGGATTCACATATAGATACTAACAAACCTGTTGGTCTACAAAGGTAGGTCCACCACACCAAGCCGAAAAAAAAAGAATGGACCAACCATGTCTGAGGTCCTGTCTCCAAGGCTCCCGTAAAAGTCTGGCATTTGGGTACGTACGCCCTTTCATCAGCAAAAGCAGAGTAGATGACGTTACCTGACGAAAAGCTCAATGTGCACCACGGCCGGAGCAATCTTTTCCACCACATCAGCAATGAAGTTAAATTTGTACCTCGGACTGTTGGGAAGTTGGTGACCTATACTGGCAGAAAAAATTGGGTATGTTAGTCAGAACATTCCTGGGTGAAGTCTCCTCTACGCAGACAGGATTATGTTTAATTACAGCCTTTCGTCTTTCTGGATAAGATGTCTTCTAAACCCCAAATCCAGTAATAACCTTGGCTGACCCCATTCTTTTTCAAGTTCGCGAAAGACAGAACAACATTGGGGGATCTATAAATAAAGATCATGGACTTCATCTTTTCCACCGGGACATGTTTTTGGTGACACCAGACGCAATAACTACATTGGGGGTTAACACAGATCCCAGATCCTAATCTGTTCCACCTGGTGGCTTAGACAACGTTCCAGACTGGAGATACTTCTTTTCTTGTCTCGAGACTAGCAAGGTTTGCTTGAGGATGACCACATGAAAGGGTCCACTTGAGAACATTTGGTGTTTATGTAACAAGAGTGGAGCAGGAAGGTTTCATGTGGTCCGAAACCACAAACATCGTCCCACAACATGGAAAATTTACAGACAATGCGAGGCTTTTAAATATTTACATTTTACACGACCGTGTAAACTCCAACTTTGGCGCACATCAAAAAATGTTTCTAAAATATTCACAAACAGAATCCGAAATGTCACGGAGCTTATTATGGAAGAAGAAGGTTAGATTCAGATCAGAAAATATGAGAACAATTTTCCTATGCAAGTTTTGGGATGAATTATGGCATCTGCCTTAGCCTCAAACAGGTAAATCTCCTGTATGTCTTCTTTTTTTAGGTGCATAGGAGGGGCGCCCCAGCATAGGATAGCCATAGACTTATCGACTATTGGGCTTATTTTCAGGTGATAACAATATGTCCTTGTTTTGCTAAAACTATGGTTTCACCCATCGAATGGTCGCTTTAATTTTTTTAGAAAATTTTGACAAAATTTTCAGAATTTGAAAGAGCTAGGACCATATATTAGATTGACAAGCACTAAGTTTTTATGTTCCCTTACACATTTATAGCCACCTTTAGGGGCGCTTTTACTTTTAACTTAAATACATGTATTTTTGGAGCCATGTATAAGAAAAAAGAGCGAAGGCACTCACCATAATGAAAATCCCAATCTTTAATCAATCTTCATATAAAAATCCCATGACAGCCGTTTCGCGCTGTGCTTGCGCTTCAGTGGGTCAAGATGTTGACCCGTTGAAGCGCAAGCACAGTGCGAAACGGCCGCCGTTGTCTCCTGCTCACAAAAGATCCGTATTTCACTCCCCTGGCCTTGGGATTTTTATATGAAGATTGATTAAAGATTGGGATTTTCATTATGGTGAGTGCCTTCGCTCTTTTTTCTTATACATGGCTTTGGAAGTACTTGTTTTTCTAAGAGGAGCACCCGGATTTATGATGTGCGGCTGACTTTTACATGATCTGTCGAGCAACACCTGATTCTCATGTTGGGATTACCCCGATTCTCCCGGTAGTGCCGTCCTACAAACTTTTTTTCTTTTGATGGACATGTATTTTTGGGTTTAAATATATATATATTTTTCAATAGGGCTTCATTAAAAACATTTACACCGTTTGCCTTCTTGAGCCTCTGTGATGTATTGCTTGTTGCTGGCTGTAGAAGGAGTGAACTGAGAATATGTCAGTGAGCACCCTGACAGTAAATCTTATCTTCCTTTTTGTGAGCTTCACTTTCACGTTGTAATTAATCAGCTTAGAGTAGATCAGAAGAAGAAAGATAAGAATTGTCGATTCTGCTATCGGAATGAGCTCACTCATAGATTCTGGGACTACAGACTCATGAATTCCCCCTGAGAATGCAATGTGCACTGTGGGGATTTGCCAGTTTCAGACCCGGGAATGGAGGCTATGTATGAGTTATACTTACCCCGGCCAGTGGGCGCAGCCTCGCTCCATACACTGAGCTGAGGCAGTATGATGCTGTCCGGTGCGTCGGTGCACACAGCACAGACCGGAGCAGAACGCTGGGGGAGCAGGAGCGACGTAAGGGTTTTTTGTGTCAATGTGTATGGAAAGTGTGTCTGTGTATGGGGGAGTGAATATGTTGGGGCTCAAACTGTATATAGGTGGGCTGTGTATGGACTCAAACTGTATGTCGGGGGATTGTGTGGTGTCCTACTGTATATAGGGGATATAGGTGCTCATTCTCTATATAGGGAGGCTGTGTGGTATCCTACTGTACTGTATATAGGGGCTGTGTGTGGGCTCATACTGTATATAGGGGGCTCATTCTGTATATAGGGATGCTGTGTGTTAACCCATACTGTATATAGGAGGCTCATTCTGTATATACGGAGGCTGTGTGGTATCCTACTGTATAAAGGGGCTGTGTGTGGGCTCATACTGTATATAGGGGGTTAATTCTGTATATACGGAGGCTGTGTGGTATCCTACTGTATATAGGGGCTATGTGTGGGCTCATACTGTGTATAGGGGGCTCATTTTGTATACAGGGGGCTCATTCTGTATATAGGGGGCTCATTCTGCATATAGGGATGCTGTGTGGTATCCTACTGTATATAGGGGCTGTATGTGGGCTCATTCTGTATATAGGGGCTGTATGTGGGCTCATACTGTATATAGGGGGCTCATTCTGTATATAGGGGTTCTGTGCGTTGACCCATACTGTATATAGGGGGCTCATTCTGTATAAAGGGGCTGTGTGTGGGCTCATACTGTATATAGGGGTCTCATTCTGTATATAGGGGATGCTGTGTGTTGACCCATACTGTATATAGGGGTTAATTCTGTATATAGGAATGCTGTGTGGTATCCTACTGTATAAAGGGGCTGTGTGTGGGCTCATACTGTATATAGGGGTCTCATTCTGTATATAGGGATGCTGTGTGTTAACCCATACTGTATATAGGAGGCTCATTCTGTATATAGGGATGCTGTGTGGTGTCCTACTGTATAAAGGGGCTGTATGTGGGCTCATACTGTATATAGGGGTCTCATTCTGTATATAGGGGTCTCATTCTGTATATAGGGGATGCTGTGTGTTGACCCATACTGTATATAGGGGTTAATTCTGTATATAGGAATGCTGTGTGGTATCCTACTGTATAAAGGGGCTGTGTGTGGGCTCATACTGTATATAGGGTGCTCATTCTGTATATAGGGATGCTGTGTGTTGACCCATACTGTATATAGGGGGCTCATTCTGTATAAAGGGGCTGTGTGTGGGCTCATACTGTATATAGGGGTCTCATTCTGTATAAAGGGGCTGTGTGTTGACCCATACTGTATATAGGAGGCTCATTCTGTATATAGGGATGCTGTGTGGTATCCTACTGTATATAGGGGCTGTATGTGGGCTCATACTGTATATAGGGGGCTCATTCTGTATATAGGGGTTCTGTGTGTTGACCCATACTGTATATAGGGGGCTCATTCTGTATAAAGGGGCTGTGTGTGGGCTCATACTGTATATAGGGGTCTCATTCTGTATATAGGGATGCTGTGTGGTATCCTACTGTATATAGGGGCTGTATGTGGGCTCATACTGTATATAGGGGTCTCATTCTGTATATAGGGGATGCTGTGTGTTGACCCATACTGTATAGGGTTAATTCTGTATATAGGAATGCTGTGTGGTATCCTACTGTATAAAGGGGCTGTATGTGGGCTCATACTGTATATAGGGTGCTCATTCTGTATATAGGGGTTCTGTGTGTTGACCCATACTGTATATAGGGATACTGTGTGGTGTCCTACTGTATATAGGGGATGTAGGTGCTCATTCTCTATATAGGGAGGCTGTGTGGTATCCTACTGTATAAAGGGGCTGTGTGGGCTCATACTGTATATAGGGGGCTGTGTGTGGGCTCATACTGTATATAGGGGGCTCATTCTGTATATAGGGTTCTGTGTGTTCACCCATACTGTATATAGGGGGCTCATTCTGTATATACGGAGGCTGTGTGGTGTCCGACTGTATATAGGGGTAGTGTGTGAGCTGATATAGTGTGCTCTGATCTGAAAATAAAGTGATTCTGAAAAGATAATTGTTATTTTCAGGTTTTTTTCATATCTTATTTTATAATATTTAACTATAGTTTCACCAATGGTGGCAGTGACATTATAATTCTTCTCCATGATTTTACTCTTTTTCCGTGATGAATTTTGCCTACGTGACATTTGAAGAAAGAATTAAAGAAACTATTTGATCGCCTCGTGTGTAAGTGAGGAAATATTTGCCGACCATTCAGACTGCTGCTCTCCGACAGACCACCTATGTAAACCTTCCTGCTCACCCTTTTCAGCACGGACCACTGGCTGCGGGTAAACAGCGCGCTGCGTCTAGAGCCGCGTCTGCGGCCGAGCCGTGCTCAGGATGGGTCTCAGTCCTTCTCCGTCCTCACCTCGTTCTATGGCGTCTTTTCACATGTTATGGCTATAAAATTCTGCTTTCTGGGCCTCGGTGCATAAGTAAATAAGCGTCCGGCTGCCGGCGATAACGGGGCGGCTGCAGATGTGAGGCCGTGACTACAGGAGGCGACTGCTCGTCTCATCCCGAGTACAGCAGGGAAGTCTCAGGAAGATTCTTGTCTATTTTGTTATTTCACCTCTGAGAGATCCCAGAGCTTATAGGGAAGACTTTGTGTAAGAGCATTATCCCTTTTTTCGTAAATAGTTCTTGTTGCTTTATTAAACATCGGATCATCTAACCGGCAATGCGATGACTATCAAAATGTTTTAGCCCCACCAAAATTTTCTCCAAAATTCTCCCATCTGTATGAGTTGTTTTCAGTGCCTATTGTCAAGTGTAATCCACCTCTGACAGCAGAGCCGCCGAGCTCACCTCTGTCAGAATGCTTACAAGCAAAACTGAGCAGGCTAATCACTAGACAATGACAATGGGAAGGGAGGAAGTTCCAGCTCTCATAGTGCTGGCAGAATGTCAATGAAAAGAAACCACCCACTCAAAAATAGTGCATGGTAAACTAAAGGGAATCTGTCACTGAAAGCAGCAACCCATCCACATCACTGATTGGCAGCGTTCTGCCTATGCACAGTGTACACAGAAAGCTGCCAATCAGAGATGTGGGTGGGGTTATACAGAGCTCAGCATTCAGAGAACTGCTAGATCTGCAGCAGATAAAACAGTGGTCTTTATAAAAATGACAGCAAACAGCCTAGTAAGTGATACATCATTGGAATCAGTGTCTCTGTCTCAAATAGAGTAGCAAAGCCCTGATGGATTCATTTTTAAGAACAGCAAAACAGACATAATTCCCCTGATCAGTTTACTATGGACACGTACAATCATCACTCTTACATTACTGATATTAGTGAATGTTTTGGGGGGCTATTTAGTGTGGTAGAGGGGTTAAACGCTGCGACCTCCAAAGCTTTGGTATACCCAATTCTTATGGAAATGGAACAGAGAAACAGACAATGCTTCTTCTACAGTAATCGATATTGTCGTTATATCTCTGCAGGAGTGCACCGCTCCACTGCCTCCCGACTTCCTTCTACTAGGGGGCCGCTGTGCTACAGAAGATTGGCTGAGCCTCTGCAGCATTGGGGGACGTCAGAGCAGAACTCTTTGCTTAGGAAACAGGCCAACTCTGGTAGACCGTAATGGTGGCCGGTAACCTAAACTATAAATTCATACATGGGTGTTCTCAATCTGCGCAGCACCTCAATGTTGGAAACCATGGAGAAATAACATGGCCACAATGATCAAACTAAGATCAGCAAGAGCTTACCTATCAAGTCCCAGCAGAAGACCATGGGGGCTACCAGGAGCGAAACCTCTAGGACAGCGGTTCCCAATCTGCTGCTCAACATGCCAATGTGGCTCGCGAGCCAGTGATGTTTGGCTCATGGATGTCTCCCAGCTCAGTGTATTAACACCAGGTGGCTATGGAGAGAAGGTCTCCAGATGATGGCTTTTGTGACTAACCCTGCCCAGAAGAGCTGATCTGGATGTGCAAATACTGTCCTTGGGGGCTTGGAAATCTATTAGTATGGTCAACTTGATGGGAAAAACCTAAATGGAGGTAAGGTGGGATTTCCTGCTTGTCATATATTGCCTTTTTCAATCAGAATGTGGCTCTCAAAATCAGAAAGCTTTAGGGGGACCACTGTTCTAGGAGATGGAGGATGATAGACTGTCAAAACCGTACAACATCTTCAAAGAATATCTTTGTCCAAGACATTTCTATCACGAGAGGTGGAAGTACGAAGCATTTGTCCTGAAATCTATAATATCTACACAAAGGAACCCTTAGTTCAGGAGCAGAAACATTGGTCCTCCTGGTCTTCCTATAGAATTGTTCATGTAATCCACCTATACCTGAGAGTATGATCCATGAACTTTCAGCAGGTCCTCCACTGGTCCACCATCCTGAGGAAAGGTTAGGAACATACACAAAACTGTACTCCTTCTCCATGAAACTACGGACTACATGGACTTACAATTATGAATCCATCAGTGGGGCTATGGTCTGTAGACCTGACTTGTATGTGAAGGCATCTCAAGTATTTGGCCACGGTTCCTCTGCCCCTGCCTCTAAGAACTGACAACTAAGTTTATTTAGTCAACCAAGTCCATGACTTGTAAAAACAGGAATATGGCAGCAATGAAAGGATTAGGAGGAGTAATGAAGTGAAGCATCTTCTGAAAGCACATTCCAAACTGTATGGTAGAACTGGCCAAATAGAGGACACATCACGGTTGGGGAAAATGTCCAGTTAGGAACATTTCCACCAAAAGACAAAACTAATGTGAAAATCATAAGATACAGTCATGCCCAAAAGTTTGACACCCTTGAAATTGTTCCAGAAAATGAAGTATTTATCCAAGAAAATTATTGCAATTACACCTATTTGTTATTCACGTTTATTTCATTTGTGTGTATTGGAACACAAAAAATACAGAAAAAAGGGCAAATTTGACATACCGTATTTTTCGCTTTGTAAGACGCTCCGGATTATAAGACGCACCCCAAATTTTGAGGAGAAAAATAGGAAAAAACTATTTTTTAATAAATTGGTGGGGCGTCTTATAATCCATGCGTCTTATTACTTACCAGGGGTTGTGGTTGTGGTGGATCAGGGTCCCAGGCTCGTTGCCGGAGGCAGGAGTGGAGCATTGCTGCAGGCTGGGATGAGGGGGTCTGCAGGGGGCTCCTGTGCTGCAGGGGGGCTCCTGTGCTGCAGCCTGGGATGAGGGGTCTGCAGGGGGCTCCTTTGCTGCAGGCTGGGATGAGGGGTCTGCAGGGGGCTCCTTTGCTGCAGGCTGGGATGAGGGGTCTGCAGGGGGCTCCTGTGCTGTAGGGCTGTCTCCGCTGCTGCGGGGGGCTCTGGCGACATTTTGTGAAAGACCAGAGCCCCCCGGCAGTTCTTCCATGCGTTCCAGTATGACTAATTCCGGGAAAATGGCCGCCGGAATCTCGAGAGATGAGATCTCAGCGCTGAAATCTCATCTCCCGAGATTCCGGCGGCCATTTTCCCGGAGTCAGTCATACTGGAACGCATGGAAGAACTGCCGGGGGGCTCTGGTCTTTCACAATATGTCGCCAGAGCCCCCCGCAGCACCGGAGCCTTCAGCATCACCCGGGGCAGCAGCGGACAACCCCGGCAGTGGCGGCGGACGACAGCGGCGGCAGGCGGTAGCGGCGGCGGACACCCCCTCCTCCCAGCCTGTAATGGTAAGCGGTATATCCGCTTTGTTAGACGCACCCACATTTCCCCCCCAAATTTGGGGGAAATAAAGTGCGTCTTACAAAGCGGAAAATACGGTAATTTCACACAAAATCCCAAAAATGGGCCAGAGCAATTGTTCACACCCTTTATAATAAAGAACTGCAATCAATCGCTTCCTATAACCATCAACAAGCTTCTTACACCCCTCAACTGAAGTTTTTGACCACTCTTCTTTTGCAAACGTCTTCAGGTCTCTCATGTGAAGGCACCTTCCCCCAACATCAATTTGAGGATCTCTCCACAAGTGTTCAATGGGATTTAGATCCGGACTCATCGCTGCCACTTCAGAACTCTCCAGCGTTTTTCCCTCCATTTCTGGGTGCTTCTTGAAGCATGTTTGGCGTCATTGTCCTGCTGGAAGACCCATGACCTAGGATGCAAACCCAGATTTCTGACACTGGGCACTACATTGCGATCCAAAATCTTCAGATTTCATGATGCCTTGAACACAGTCAAAGCACACAGTGGCAGAAGTAGCAAAACAACTCCAAACGATTTTTGAACCTCCACCATATTTGACTGTAGGTACTGTGTTCTTTTCTTTGTGGGCCTCATTTCTTTTTCGGCAAACAGTAGAATGATGTTATTTAACAAAAAGCTAAATCTTGGTCTTATCTGTCCACAAGACGCTTTCTCAGAAGGATTTTGGCTTACTCACACACATTTTAACAAACTGCTGTCTAGCTATTTTATGTTTCTGTGTCAACAGAGGGGTCCTCCTGGGTCTCCTGCCACAGCATTTCATTTCATTCAAATGTCGATGGATAGTTTTCACTGACACTGATGCACACTGAGCCTGCAGGACAAATTTCTTTGGAAATTGATTGTTGCTGCTTTTCCAGCATCCGGACTATCCTGCATTACAACCTTTCATCAATTTTTCTCTACCGTCCACATCCAGAGAGATTAGCTACAGTGCCATGGGTTGTAAACTTCTTGATTATGTTGCGCATCGTGGACAAAGGAACATCAAGATCTCTGGAGATGGATTTGTAACCTTAAGATTGTTGACATTGTTCAACAATTTTAGTTCTCAAGTCCTCAGACAGTTCTCTTTTCCTCTTTCTGTTCTCCATAGTGTGGCACACACAGACACACAATGCAAAGATTGAGTCAACTTCTCTCCTTTTTATCTGGTTTCAGGTGTCATTTTCATATTGCTCGCAATTGTTACTTGCCACAGGTGAGTTTGAACAAGCATCACATGCCTGAAACAAAGTTGTTTACCCACAATTTTGGAAAGGTGCCAACAATTTTCTCTGGCCCATTTTGGGGGTTTTGTGTGAAATTATGTCCAATTTGCATTTTTTCTCAGTTTTTTTGTGTTGATCCAATACAAAGAAAGGAAATAAACATGTGTATAACAAAATATTTGTAATTGCAATAATTTGGAAAAAATACTTCATTTTCTGGAACAATTTCAAGGGTGCCAACACTTTTGGCCATGGCTGTATACCCTTATCTGGCAAAACTAGGGTGGTTATACACCTTTACTCATAGTCATTCTCCTAACCTAACTTAGAGGAACAAGCACATTTTTAATTTTGGCATCAACTTTGAGCCCAGATTCCCAGCGTGTGCCACATTTTGGCTGGTGAGGACCAAGTACAAAAAGCTTGAGATCCTACTGTATCTGGCATTAGTTCAGAACTAAACTGATCACAAACTCAGTGAAGGTCCGAAAAAATATGTTAGGGGGTCTCCTTTCCCTTAAAGGGATTTCCCTTTTCAGATCAGAGGTATCGGCTTCCAGAAACCTCACTAATGTCACCCGAGCAATAGACATTCTTGCTGAGTGGTGCTATGTTCTGGCTCATGGAGTGACGTCACTAGAGGATATTCATAAAGCCTCTACACAGAGGAACAAAGCAGGGTCTCTAGTGCCACCTATTGGAAACAGCAATATCAACCCTTTAGAAGGAATAAGTCACCAGGTTTTTGCTACCCCATCTGTGAGCAGCATAATATAAAGGGGCAGAGACCCTGATTCCAGTGATGTATCACTTACTAGGCTGCTTGCTGTCACTTTGATAAAATAGTTGTTTTATTTGCTGCTGTCCTCGGAATGCTGAGCTTTGTATAACTCCGCCCACACCACTTATTGGCAGCTTTCTGTGTACACTCTGCATAGCCAGAAAGCTGCCAGTCATTGGTGAGGGGGCGGGGTTATACAGAGCAGGAGGACTAGATGGTAGGAGACAACTTGTCCTGATAATCTCCTGTTGATAAAGCAGTGATTTTATCAAAACTACAGCAAGCAGTCCAGTAAGTGATGCAGCACTGGAATCAGGTTCTCTGTCTCTACATCATACTGCTCTCAGATTAGGCGGAAAAAAACAGGGGACAGATTCCCTTTAAGGAACCTGGCCACATGAGAAGATATAAGGCCAAATCAGAGGTCCCATATACATGTAACTGGGGATTCTTGCCCTTATTCAGTGCAAATTAGGAAAAACTGGCTAGGTGAGAGGTGGTATCTAAGGAGTAAGGTTTCTCCTTACCAAGTTATAAATGTCCAGTTTTTGCTCTTATTTTATTCCCTCTGTTTCTGAGTATTCCTTTTCTAATGCACTATTTATTTACAGAGGATCTGGGCTTTTTTTTTATTTAGTGCTATTTTTTATGTTTTTTACTAAGTGGATGATTCTCGCGGCGTGTCTTTATTGCCCCATGAGCACCACCCCCTTGGTTCCGACCATAAAAATTAGCTCTAAGGAAAAAAAAACGCCCATATTTCTGGAACCATATGATGCATTTAAAAAAAGAAAAAATAGACACAGGGAGCAATGGGAATACAATAATCGCAAAAAATGGCCACTTTGAACAGGTCCTTGTTAAGGAGACCACTGTCTTAGGAGGAATCTCATTATATGACACATCCCATAGAAGCTGAATCTTCACGGCCGTAAAAGGTGACAAACATGGGGCAACCTCAAAGTTTTCCTATATGGGAAAAAAGTCATAATCGACCGTGACAAAATAACAAAAATCAGATGCTGCTAAGGGAGGATTCTTAATGTGGGGAGAACGAAGCCCCGGAGAGGAGACTCGGAGGAATACCGCACTTCCTGATAGACTTTGCTCTAATTCAGCCTCCTAGATGTCAGAGATTACAGCTGCAAAGGGGGAAAATAAGGGGGTAATTTTATTTCGGGAAGGTTTTATCCGTTGACGGATATATACCCCTCCATATCCCCAGATCAGTGGGGGTCTGACACCCTCTACCGATCACAAGTAATCAGCTCTAATGGTGGCTGGATGTAAAAGTGTATGGAGCAGAACAGAACAGCACCAGGATAGCGCTCTCTAGTGGTCACTGCCAGATACTGCAGATCATCTACCATTCTCTAGATGCTGAACTGCAGTACCCAGGAGTGTCCACTAATCAATGCACGGCGCTGTGCTGACGTCATACACAGCGGATGAGTGGAGGTGGTAGGTGTAAGACCCCCCACTTATGTGATATTGATCTCCTATTGACATAAAGTAACATGATTGAGGTTTACGTCTAAATAAACTTTTAAAAAGTATAATAAAGCCCTGTTCACACTGAGCTTTGGGGATTTCTACCTAAATCTCACTAAAAAAGGGGTAACCTCTCTCCTTGTGGAGAGTGACATGCCAGTGTAAGGAGACTTATAGGCCACGCAATTCTCCGCTGGGAAATTAAATTTGCTGCCTTGACAGTGTAAGAAGTGTTAGAAGCCATACAATGCTCTTCTGGGAAATTACATTTGCTGACATGCCACTGTAATTAGACTTATAAGCCATACAATGCGCCTCTTGAAAATTAATGCCAGTGTAAGGAGACTTACTGTGCAATGCTCCTCTAGGAAACTAAACTTGTAGTGCTGAATGTGTTCCCGAAGGCAACTAGCTGATCTCATTTACTTTAGGACGTCCGTCACTTTCCGCTATGATGTCCGTCGGTACGTTAAGAATACGCGCGTATTACACTGTTCTTCCATCTGAATCCGCTATGGAGCCTTCTGTGTGAACAGGGCCCAAGACCGGCACATTATTTTAGCCCCTGAGAGTGAACACTTATGCCCTCATACACTGACAGCAAGAACGGGGCTGAGAAATGAATTCACACAAGCTGCAAAAAGTTCATTGTAACTGGAAGACCCCTCTAATGTCACCTCCTGTTACTACCTGCCCTACGCTCAGACCATTACTACCTGCCCTACGCTCAGACCATTACTATCTGCCCTACGCTCCGACCATTACTACCTGCCCTACGCTCAGACCATTACTACCTGCCCTACGCTCAGACCATTACTACCTGCCCTACGCTCAGACCATTACTACCTGCCCTACGCTCCGACCATTACTACCTGCCCTACGCTCAGACCATTACTACCTGCCCTACGCTCAGACCATTACTACCTGCCCTACGCTCCGACCATTACTACCTGCCCTACACTCAGACCATTACTACCTGCCCTACGCTCAGACCATTACTACCTGCCCTACGCTCAGACCATTACTATCTGCCCTACGCTCCGACCATTACTACCTGCCCTACGCTCAGACCATTACTACCTGCCCTACGCTCAGACCATTACTACCTGCCCTACGCTCAGACCATTACTACCTGCCCTACGCTCCGACCATTACTACCTGCCCTACGCTCAGACCATTACTACCTGCCCTACGCTCAGACCATTACTACCTGCCCTACGCTCCGACCATTACTACCTGCCCTACACTCAGACCATTACTACCTGCCCTACGCTCAGACCATTACTACCTGCCCTACGCTCAGACCATTACTACCTGCCCTACGCTCAGACCATTACTACCTGCCCTACGCTCAGACCATTACTACCTGCCCTACGCTCCGACCATTACTACCTGTCCTACGCTCCGACCATTACTACCTGCCCTACTCTCCAACCATTACTACCTGCCCTACGCTCCGACCATTACTACCTGCCCTACGCTCCGACCATTACTACCTGCCCTACGCTCCGACCATTACTACCTGCCCTACGCTCAGACCATTACTACCTGCCCTACGCTCCGACCATTACTACCTGCCCTACACTCAGACCATTACTACCTGCCCTACGCTCAGACCATTACTACCTGCCCTACGCTCCGACCATTACTACCTGCCCTACGCTCCGACCATTACTACCTGCCCTACGCTCAGACCATTACTACCTGCCCTACGCTCCGACCATTACTACCTGCCCTACGCTCCGACCATTACTACCTGCCCTACGCTCAGACCATTACTACCTGCCCTACGCTCAGACCATTACTACCTGCCCTACTCTCCGACCATTACTACCTGCCCTACGCTCAGACCATTACTACCTGCCCTACGCTCAGACCATTACTACCTGCCCTACGCTCCGACCATTACTACCTGTCCTACGCTCCGACCATTACTACCTGCCCTACTCTCCAACCATTACTACCTGCCCTACGCTCCGACCATTACTACCTGCCCTACGCTCCGACCATTACTACCTGCCCTACGCTCCGACCATTACTACCTGCCCTACGCTCCGACCATTACTACCTGCCCTACGCTCAGACCATTACTACCTGCCCTACGCTCAGACCATTACTACCTGCCCTACGCTCAGACCATTACTACCTGCCCTACGCTCAGACCATTACTACCTGCCCTACGCTCAGACCATTACTACCTGCCCTACGCTCCGACCATTACTACCTGCCCTACTCTCCGACCATTACTACCTGCCCTACTCTCCGACCATTACTACCTGCCCTACGCTCCGACCATTACTACCTGCCCTACGCTCCGACCATTACTACCTGCCCTACGCTCAGACCATTACTATCTGCCCTACGCTCCGACCATTACTACCTGCCCTACGCTCAGACCATTACTATCTGCCCTACTCTCCGACCATTACTACCTGCCCTACGCTCAGACCATTACTACCTGCCCTACGCTCAGACCATTACTACCTGCCCTACGCTCCGACCATTACTACCTGCCCTACGCTCCGACCATTACTACCTGCCCTACGCTCCGACCATTACTACCTGCCCTACGCTCAGACCATTACTACCTGCCCTACGCTCAGACCATTACTACCTGCCCTACTCTCCGACCATTACTACCTGCCCTACACTCAGACCATTACTACCTGCCCTACGCTCAGACCATTACTACCTGCCCTACGCTCCGACCATTACTACCTGCCCTACTCTCCGACCATTACTGCCTGTCCTACGCTCAGACCATTACTACCTGTCCTACGCTCAGACCATTACTACCTGCCCTACGCTCAGACCATTACTGTCTGCCCTACGCTCAGACCATTACTACCTGCCCTACGCTCAGACCATTACTACCTGCCCTACGCTCAGACCATTACTATCTGCCCTACACTCCGACCATTACTACCTGCCCTACACTCAGACCATTACTACCTGCCCTACACTCCGACCATTACTACCTGCCCTACAGACTATTACTACCTGCCCTACTCTCCGACCATTACTACCTGCCCTACGCTCCGACCATTACTACCTGCCCTACGCTCAGACCATTACTACCTGCCCTACAGACCATTACTACCTGCCCTACGCTCAGACCATTACTACCTGCCCTACAGACCATTACTACCTGCCCTACTCTCCGACCATTACTACCTGCCCTACGCTCCGACCATTACTACCTGCCCTACGCTCAGACCATTACTATCTGCCCTACGCTCCGACCATTACTATCTGCCCTACGCTCCGACCATTACTACCTGCCCTACGCTCCGACCATTACTACCTGCCCTACGCTCAGACCATTACTACCTGCCCTACGCCCCGACCATTACTATCTGCCCTACGCTCAGACCATTACTACCTGCCCTACGCTCAGCCATTACTACCTGCCCTACGCTCAGACCATTACTACCTGTCCTACACTCCGACCATTACTATCTGCCCTACGCTCCGACCATTACTACCTGCCCTACGCTCCGACCATTACTATCTGCCCTACGCTCCGACCATTACTATCTGCCCTACGCTCCGACCATTACTACCTGCCCTACGCTCAGACCATTACTACCTGCCCTACACTCAGACCATTACTACCTGCCCTACGCTCCGACCATTACTACCTGCCCTACGCTCCGACCATTACTACCTGCCCTACGCTCAGACCATTACTACCTGCCCTACGCTCCGACCATTACTACCTGCCCTACGCTCCGACCATTACTACCTGCCCTACGCTCAGACCATTACTACCTGCCCTACGCTCCGACCATTACTACCTGCCCTACGCTCAGACCATTACTACCTGTCCTACAGACCATTACTACCTGCCCTACGCTCAGACCATTACTACCTGTCCTACGCTCAGACCATTACTACCTGCCCTACAGACCATTACTACCTGCCCTACACTCAGACCATTACTACCTGCCCTACACTCAGACCATTACTACCTGCCCTACGCTCCGACCATTACTACCTGCCCTACTCTCCGACCATTACTACCTGTCCTACGCTCAGACCATTACTACCTGCCCTACAGACCATTACTACCTGCCCTACACTCAGACCATTACTACCTGCCCTACACTCAGACCATTACTACCTGCCCTACACTCAGACCATTACTACCTGTCCTACGCCCCGACCATTACTACCTGCCCTACGCTCAGACCATTACTACCTGCCCTACGCTCAGACCATTACTACCTGTCCTACACTCCGACCATTACTACCTGCCCTACACTCAGACCATTACTACCTGCCCTACTCTCAGACCATTACTACCTGCCCTACGCTCCGACCATTACTACCTGCCCTACGCTCAGACCATTACTATCTGCCCTACGCTCCGACCATTACTACCTGCCCTACGCTCAGACCATTACTATCTGCCCTACACTCAGACCATTACTACCTGCCCTACGCTCCGACCATTACTACCTGCCCTACGCTCCGACCATTACTACCTGCCCTACGCTCCGACCATTACTACCTGCCCTACGCTCCGACCATTACTACCTGCCCTACGCCCCGACCATTACTACCTGCCCTACGCTCAGACCATTACTACCTGCCCTACTCTCAGACCATTACTATCTGCCCTACGCTCCGACCATTACTACCTGCCCTACGCTCAGACCATTACTACCTGCCCTACGCTCCGACCATTACTACCTGCCCTACACTCCGACCATTACTACCTGCCCTACGCTCAGACCATTACTACCTGCCCTACGCTCCGACCATTACTACCTGCCCTACGCTCAGACCATTACTACCTGCCCTACGCTCCGACCATTACTACCTGCCCTACGCTCCGACCATTACTACCTGCCCTACGCTCAGACCATTACTACCTGCCCTACGCTCCGACCATTACTACCTGCCCTACGCTCAGACCATTACTACCTGTCCTACAGACCATTACTACCTGCCCTACGCTCCGACCATTACTACCTGCCCTACGCTCCGACCATTACTACCTGCCCTACGCTCAGACCATTACTACCTGCCCTACGCTCCGACCATTACTACCTGCCCTACGCTCCGACCATTACTACCTGCCCTACGCTCAGACCATTACTACCTGCCCTACGCTCCGACCATTACTACCTGCCCTACGCTCAGACCATTACTACCTGTCCTACAGACCATTACTACCTGCTCTACGCTCAGACCATTACTACCTGTCCTACGCTCAGACCATTACTACCTGCCCTACAGACCATTACTACCTGCCCTACACTCAGACCATTACTACCTGCCCTACACTCAGACCATTACTACCTGCCCTACGCTCCGACCATTACTATCTGCCCTACTCTCCGACCATTACTACCTGTCCTACGCTCAGACCATTACTACCTGCCCTACAGACCATTACTACCTGCCCTACACTCAGACCATTACTACCTGCCCTACACTCAGACCATTACTACCTGCCCTACACTCAGACCATTACTACCTGTCCTACGCCCCGACCATTACTACCTGCCCTACGCTCAGACCATTACTACCTGCCCTACGCTCAGACCATTACTACCTGTCCTACACTCCGACCATTACTACCTGCCCTACACTCAGACCATTACTACCTGCCCTACTCTCCGACCATTACTACCTGCCCTACGCTCCGACCATTACTACCTGCCCTACGCTCAGACCATTACTATCTGCCCTACGCTCCGACCATTACTACCTGCCCTACGCTCAGACCATTACTATCTGCCCTACACTCAGACCATTACTACCTGCCCTACACTCCGACCATTACTACCTGCCCTACGCTCCGACCATTACTACCTGCCCTACGCTCCGACCATTACTACCTGCCCTACGCTCCGACCATTACTACCTGCTCTACGCTCCGACCATTACTACCTGCCCTACGCTCCGACCATTACTACCTGCCCTACGCCCCGACCATTACTACCTGCCCTACACTCCGACCATTACTACCTGCCCTACTCTCAGACCATTACTATCTGCCCTACGCTCCGACCATTACTACCTGCCCTACGCTCAGACCATTACTACCTGCCCTACGCTCCGACCATTACTACCTGCCCTACACTCCGACCATTACTACCTGCCCTACGCTCAGACCATTACTACCTGCCCTACGCTCCGACCATTACTACCTGCCCTACGCTCAGACCATTACTACCTGCCCTACGCTCCGACCATTACTACCTGCCCTACGCTCAGACCATTACTACCTGTCCTACAGACCATTACTACCTGCCCTACGCTCAGACCATTACTACCTGTCCTACGCTCAGACCATTACTACCTGCCCTACAGACCATTACTACCTGCCCTACACTCAGACCATTACTACCTGCCCTACACTCAGACCATTACTACCTGCCCTACGCTCCGACCATTACTACCTGTCCTACGCTCAGACCATTACTACCTGTCCTACGCTCAGACCATTACTACCTGCCCTACGCTCAGACCATTACTACCTGCCCTACGCTCAGACCATTACTACCTGTCCTACACTCCGACCATTACTACCTGTCCTACGCCCCGACCATTACTACCTGCCCTACGCTCAGACCATTACTACCTGCCCTACGCTCAGACCATTACTATCTGCCCTACGCTCCGACCATTACTACCTGCCCTACGCTCAGACCATTACTACCTGCCCTACGCTCCGACCATTACTACCTGCCCTACACTCCGACCATTACTACCTGCCCTACGCTCAGACCATTACTACCTGCCCTACGCTCCGACCATTACTACCTGCCCTACGCTCAGACCATTACTACCTGCCCTACGCTCCGACCATTACTACCTGCCCTACGCTCAGACCATTACTACCTGTCCTACAGACCATTACTACCTGCCCTACGCTCAGACCATTACTACCTGTCCTACGCTCAGACCATTACTACCTGCCCTACAGACCATTACTACCTGCCCTACACTCAGACCATTACTACCTGCCCTACACTCAGACCATTACTACCTGCCCTACGCTCCGACCATTACTACCTGTCCTACGCTCAGACCATTACTACCTGTCCTACGCTCAGACCATTACTACCTGCCCTACGCTCAGACCATTACTACCTGCCCTACGCTCAGACCATTACTACCTGTCCTACACTCCGACCATTACTACCTGCCCTACACTCAGACCATTACTACCTGCCCTACTCTCCGACCATTACTACCTGCCCTACGCTCCGACCATTACTACCTGCCCTACGCTCAGACCATTACTACCTGCCCTACGCTCAGACCATTACTACCTGCCCTACTCTCCGACCATTACTACCTGCCCTACGCTCAGACCATTACTACCTGCCCTACGCTCAGACCATTACTACCTGCCCTACGCTCCGACCATTACTACCTGTCCTACGCTCCGACCATTACTACCTGCCCTACTCTCCAACCATTACTACCTGCCCTACGCTCCGACCATTACTACCTGCCCTACGCTCCGACCATTACTACCTGCCCTACGCTCCGACCATTACTACCTGCCCTACGCTCCGACCATTACTACCTGCCCTACGCTCAGACCATTACTACCTGCCCTACGCTCAGACCATTACTACCTGCCCTACGCTCAGACCATTACTACCTGCCCTACGCTCAGACCATTACTACCTGCCCTACGCTCAGACCATTACTACCTGCCCTACGCTCCGACCATTACTACCTGCCCTACTCTCCGACCATTACTACCTGCCCTACTCTCCGACCATTACTACCTGCCCTACGCTCCGACCATTACTACCTGCCCTACGCTCCGACCATTACTACCTGCCCTACGCTCAGACCATTACTATCTGCCCTACGCTCCGACCATTACTACCTGCCCTACGCTCAGACCATTACTATCTGCCCTACTCTCCGACCATTACTACCTGCCCTACGCTCAGACCATTACTACCTGCCCTACGCTCAGACCATTACTACCTGCCCTACGCTCCGACCATTACTACCTGCCCTACGCTCCGACCATTACTACCTGCCCTACGCTCCGACCATTACTACCTGCCCTACGCTCAGACCATTACTACCTGCCCTACGCTCAGACCATTACTACCTGCCCTACTCTCCGACCATTACTACCTGCCCTACACTCAGACCATTACTACCTGCCCTACGCTCAGACCATTACTACCTGCCCTACGCTCCGACCATTACTACCTGCCCTACTCTCCGACCATTACTGCCTGTCCTACGCTCAGACCATTACTACCTGTCCTACGCTCAGACCATTACTACCTGCCCTACGCTCAGACCATTACTGTCTGCCCTACGCTCAGACCATTACTACCTGCCCTACGCTCAGACCATTACTACCTGCCCTACGCTCAGACCATTACTATCTGCCCTACACTCCGACCATTACTACCTGCCCTACACTCAGACCATTACTACCTGCCCTACTCTCCGACCATTACTACCTGCCCTACTCTCCGACCATTACTACCTGCCCTACACTCAGACCATTACTACCTGTCCTACACTCAGACCATTACTACCTGTCCTACACTCAGACCATTAATATCTGCCCTACGCTCAGACCATTACTACCTGCCCTACGCTCAGACCATTACTACCTGCCCTACGCTCCGACCATTACTACCTGCCCTACACTCAGACCATTACTACCTGCCCTACGCTCCGACCATTACTACCTGTCCTACGCTCCGACCATTACTACCTGCCCTACGCTCCGACCATTACTACCTGCCCTACTCTCCGACCATTACTACCTGCCCTACGCTCCGACCATTACTACCTGCCCTACGCTCCGACCATTACTACCTGCCCTACGCTCAGACCATTACTACCTGCCCTACGCTCCGACCATTACTATCTGCCCTACGCTCCGACCATTACTATCTGCCCTACGCTCCGACCATTACTACCTGCCCTACGCTCCGACCATTACTATCTGCCCTACGCTCAGACCATTACTACCTGCCCTACGCTCAGACCATTACTATCTGCCCTACACTCACACCATTACTACCTGTCCTACGCTCCGACCATTACTACCTGTCCTACACTCCGACCATTACTACCTGCCCTACGCTCAGACCATTACTACCTGCCCTACGCTCCGACCATTACTACCTGCCCTACGCTCAGACCATTACTACCTGCCCTACGCTCAGACCATTACTATCTGCCCTACACTCACACCATTACTACCTGTCCTACGCTCCGACCATTACTACCTGCCCTACACTCAGACCATTACTACCTGCCCTACGCTCAGACCATTACTACCTGCCCTACACTCAGACCATTACTATCTGCCCTACACTCAGACCATTACTACCTGCCCTACACTCAGACCATTACTACCTGCCCTACACTCTGACCATTACTACCTGCCCTACGCTCAGACCATTACTACCTGCCCTACAGACCATTACTACCTGCCCTACTCTCCGACCATTACTACCTGCCCTACACTCAGACCATTACTATCTGCCCTACACTCAGACCATTACTACCTGCCCTACACTCAGACCATTACTACCTGCCCTACACTCCGACCATTACTACCTGCCCTACGCTCAGACCATTACTACCTGCCCTACAGACTATTACTACCTGCCCTACTCTCCGACCATTACTACCTGCCCTACGCTCCGACCATTACTACCTGCCCTACGCTCAGACCATTACTACCTGCCCTACAGACCATTACTACCTGCCCTACGCTCAGACCATTACTACCTGCCCTACAGACCATTACTACCTGCCCTACTCTCCGACCATTACTACCTGCCCTACGCTCCGACCATTACTACCTGCCCTACGCTCAGACCATTACTATCTGCCCTACGCTCCGACCATTACTATCTGCCCTACGCTCCGACCATTACTACCTGCCCTACGCTCCGACCATTACTACCTGCCCTACGCTCAGACCATTACTACCTGCCCTACGCCCCGACCATTACTATCTGCCCTACGCTCAGACCATTACTACCTGCCCTACGCTCAGCCATTACTACCTGCCCTACGCTCAGACCATTACTACCTGTCCTACACTCCGACCATTACTATCTGCCCTACGCTCCGACCATTACTACCTGCCCTACGCTCCGACCATTACTATCTGCCCTACGCTCCGACCATTACTATCTGCCCTACGCTCCGACCATTACTACCTGCCCTACGCTCAGACCATTACTACCTGCCCTACACTCAGACCATTACTACCTGCCCTACGCTCCGACCATTACTACCTGCCCTACGCTCCGACCATTACTACCTGCCCTACGCTCAGACCATTACTACCTGCCCTACGCTCCGACCATTACTACCTGCCCTACGCTCCGACCATTACTACCTGCCCTACGCTCAGACCATTACTACCTGCCCTACGCTCCGACCATTACTACCTGCCCTACGCTCAGACCATTACTACCTGTCCTACAGACCATTACTACCTGCCCTACGCTCAGACCATTACTACCTGTCCTACGCTCAGACCATTACTACCTGCCCTACAGACCATTACTACCTGCCCTACACTCAGACCATTACTACCTGCCCTACACTCAGACCATTACTACCTGCCCTACGCTCCGACCATTACTACCTGCCCTACTCTCAGACCATTACTACCTGCCCTACGCTCCGACCATTACTACCTGCCCTACGCTCAGACCATTACTACCTGTCCTACGCTCAGACCATTACTACCTGCCCTACAGACCATTACTACCTGCCCTACACTCAGACCATTACTACCTGCCCTACACTCAGACCATTACTACCTGCCCTACACTCAGACCATTACTACCTGTCCTACGCCCCGACCATTACTACCTGCCCTACGCTCAGACCATTACTACCTGCCCTACGCTCAGACCATTACTACCTGTCCTACACTCCGACCATTACTACCTGCCCTACACTCAGACCATTACTACCTGCCCTACTCTCAGACCATTACTACCTGCCCTACGCTCCGACCATTACTACCTGCCCTACGCTCAGACCATTACTATCTGCCCTACGCTCCGACCATTACTACCTGCCCTACGCTCAGACCATTACTATCTGCCCTACACTCAGACCATTACTACCTGCCCTACGCTCCGACCATTACTACCTGCCCTACGCTCCGACCATTACTACCTGCCCTACGCTCCGACCATTACTACCTGCCCTACGCTCCGACCATTACTACCTGCCCTACGCTCCGACCATTACTACCTGCTCTACGCTCCGACCATTACTACCTGCCCTACGCTCCGACCATTACTACCTGCCCTACGCCCCGACCATTACTACCTGCCCTACGCTCAGACCATTACTACCTGCCCTACTCTCAGACCATTACTATCTGCCCTACGCTCCGACCATTACTACCTGCCCTACGCTCAGACCATTACTACCTGCCCTACGCTCCGACCATTACTACCTGCCCTACACTCCGACCATTACTACCTGCCCTACGCTCAGACCATTACTACCTGCCCTACGCTCCGACCATTACTACCTGCCCTACGCTCAGACCATTACTACCTGCCCTACGCTCCGACCATTACTACCTGCCCTACGCTCCGACCATTACTACCTGCCCTACGCTCAGACCATTACTACCTGCCCTACGCTCCGACCATTACTACCTGCCCTACGCTCAGACCATTACTACCTGTCCTACAGACCATTACTACCTGCCCTACGCTCCGACCATTACTACCTGCCCTACGCTCCGACCATTACTACCTGCCCTACGCTCAGACCATTACTACCTGCCCTACGCTCCGACCATTACTACCTGCCCTACGCTCCGACCATTACTACCTGCCCTACGCTCAGACCATTACTACCTGCCCTACGCTCCGACCATTACTACCTGCCCTACGCTCAGACCATTACTACCTGTCCTACAGACCATTACTACCTGCCCTACGCTCAGACCATTACTACCTGTCCTACGCTCAGACCATTACTACCTGCCCTACAGACCATTACTACCTGCCCTACACTCAGACCATTACTACCTGCCCTACACTCAGACCATTACTACCTGCCCTACGCTCCGACCATTACTACCTGCCCTACTCTCCGACCATTACTACCTGTCCTACGCTCAGACCATTACTACCTGCCCTACAGACCATTACTACCTGCCCTACACTCAGACCATTACTACCTGCCCTACACTCAGACCATTACTACCTGCCCTACACTCAGACCATTACTACCTGTCCTACGCCCCGACCATTACTACCTGCCCTACGCTCAGACCATTACTACCTGCCCTACGCTCAGACCATTACTACCTGTCCTACACTCCGACCATTACTACCTGCCCTACACTCAGACCATTACTACCTGCCCTACTCTCCGACCATTACTACCTGCCCTACGCTCCGACCATTACTACCTGCCCTACGCTCAGACCATTACTATCTGCCCTACGCTCCGACCATTACTACCTGCCCTACGCTCAGACCATTACTATCTGCCCTACACTCAGACCATTACTACCTGCCCTACACTCCGACCATTACTACCTGCCCTACGCTCCGACCATTACTACCTGCCCTACGCTCCGACCATTACTACCTGCCCTACGCTCCGACCATTACTACCTGCTCTACGCTCCGACCATTACTACCTGCCCTACGCTCCGACCATTACTACCTGCCCTACGCCCCGACCATTACTACCTGCCCTACACTCCGACCATTACTACCTGCCCTACTCTCAGACCATTACTATCTGCCCTACGCTCCGACCATTACTACCTGCCCTACGCTCAGACCATTACTACCTGCCCTACGCTCCGACCATTACTACCTGCCCTACACTCCGACCATTACTACCTGCCCTACGCTCAGACCATTACTACCTGCCCTACGCTCCGACCATTACTACCTGCCCTACGCTCAGACCATTACTACCTGCCCTACGCTCCGACCATTACTACCTGCCCTACGCTCAGACCATTACTACCTGTCCTACAGACCATTACTACCTGCCCTACGCTCAGACCATTACTACCTGTCCTACGCTCAGACCATTACTACCTGCCCTACAGACCATTACTACCTGCCCTACACTCAGACCATTACTACCTGCCCTACACTCAGACCATTACTACCTGCCCTACGCTCCGACCATTACTACCTGTCCTACGCTCAGACCATTACTACCTGTCCTACGCTCAGACCATTACTACCTGCCCTACGCTCAGACCATTACTACCTGCCCTACGCTCAGACCATTACTACCTGTCCTACACTCCGACCATTACTACCTGTCCTACGCCCCGACCATTACTACCTGCCCTACGCTCAGACCATTACTACCTGCCCTACGCTCAGACCATTACTATCTGCCCTACGCTCCGACCATTACTACCTGCCCTACGCTCAGACCATTACTACCTGCCCTACGCTCCGACCATTACTACCTGCCCTACACTCCGACCATTACTACCTGCCCTACGCTCAGACCATTACTACCTGCCCTACGCTCCGACCATTACTACCTGCCCTACGCTCAGACCATTACTACCTGCCCTACGCTCCGACCATTACTACCTGCCCTACGCTCAGACCATTACTACCTGTCCTACAGACCATTACTACCTGCCCTACGCTCAGACCATTACTACCTGTCCTACGCTCAGACCATTACTACCTGCCCTACAGACCATTACTACCTGCCCTACACTCAGACCATTACTACCTGCCCTACACTCAGACCATTACTACCTGCCCTACGCTCCGACCATTACTACCTGTCCTACGCTCAGACCATTACTACCTGTCCTACGCTCAGACCATTACTACCTGCCCTACGCTCAGACCATTACTACCTGCCCTACGCTCAGACCATTACTACCTGTCCTACACTCCGACCATTACTACCTGTCCTACGCCCCGACCATTACTACCTGCCCTACGCTCAGACCATTACTACCTGCCCTACGCTCAGACCATTACTACCTGTCCTACACTCCGACCATTACTACCTGCCCTACACTCAGACCATTACTACCTGCCCTACTCTCCGACCATTACTACCTGCCCTACGCTCCGACCATTACTACCTGCCCTACGCTCAGACCATTACTATCTGCCCTACGCTCCGACCATTACTACCTGCCCTACGCTCAGACCATTACTACCTGTCCTACAGACCATTACTACCTGCCCTACACTCAGACCATTACTACCTGCCCTACGCTCCGACCATTACTACCTGCCCTACGCTCCGACCATTACTACCTGCCCTACGCTCCGACCATTACTACCTGCCCTACGCTCCGACCATTACTACCTGCCCTACGCTCCGACCATTACTACCTGCCCTACGCTCCGACCATTACTACCTGCCCTACGCTCCGACCATTACTACCTGCTCTACGCTCCGACCATTACTACCTGCCCTACGCTCCGACCATTACTACCTGCCCTACGCCCCGACCATTACTACCTGCCCTACGCTCAGACCATTACTACCTGCCCTACTCTCAGACCATTACTATCTGCCCTACGCTCCGACCATTACTACCTGCCCTACGCTCAGACCATTACTATCTGCCCTACGCTCCGACCATTACTACCTGCCCTACGCTCCGACCATTACTACCTGCCCTACGCTCCGACCATTACTACCTGTCCTACAGACCATTACTACCTGCCCTACGCTCCGACCATTACTACCTGTCCTACAGACCATTACTACCTGCCCTACGCTCCGACCATTACTACCTGCCCTACACTCAGACCATTACTACCTGCCCTACGCTCAGACCATTACTACCTGTCCTACAGACCATTACTACCTGCCCTACGCTCCGACCATTACTACCTGCCCTACGCTCAGACCATTACTATCTGCCCTACGCTCAGACCATTACTACCTGCCCTACGCTCCGACCATTACTATCTGCCCTACGCTCCGACCATTACTATCTGCCCTACACTCCGACCATTACTATCTGTCCTACGCTCCGACCATTACTACCTGCCCTACGCTCAGACCATTACTATCTGCCCTACACTCCGACCATTACTATCTGTCCTACACTCAGACCATTACTACCTGCCCTACGCTCCGACCATTACTATCTGCCCTACACTCCGACCATTACTATCTGTCCTACACTCAGACCATTACTACCTGCCCTACGCTCAGACCATTACTACCTGCCCTACGCTCAGACCATTACTATCTGCCCTACGCTCCGACCATTACTACCTGCCCTACGCTCCGACCATTACTACCTGCCCTACACTCCGACCATTACTACCTGTCCTACGCTCAGACCATTACTACCTGCCCTACGCTCAGACCATTACTACCTGCCCTACGCTCCGACCATTACTACCTGCCCTACGCTCAGACCATTACTACCTGCCCTACGCTCAGACCATTACTACCTGCCCTACACTCAGACCATTACTACCTGCCCTACTCTCCGACCATTACTACCTGCCCTACGCTCCGACCATTACTACCTGCCCTACTCTCCGACCATTACTACCTGCCCTACGCTCCGACCATTACTATCTGCCCTACGCTCCGACCATTACTACCTGCCCTACGCTCCGACCATTACTACCTGCCCTACGCTCCGACCATTACTACCTGCCCTACTCTCCGACCATTACTACCTGCCCTACGCTCAGACCATTACTATCTGCCCTACGCTCAGACCATTACTACCTGCCCTACACTCCGACCATTACTACCTGTCCTACACTCAGACCATTACTACCTGCCCTACGCTCAGACCATTACTACCTGTCCTACAGACCATTACTACCTGCCCTACGCTCCGACCATTACTACCTGCCCTACGCTCCGACCATTACTACCTGCCCTACGCTCAGACCATTACTACCTGCCTTACGCTCCGACCATTACTACCTGCCCTACGCTCAGACCATTACTACCTGCCCTACGCTCCGACCATTACTACCTGCCCTACGCTCCGACCATTACTACCTGCCCTACGCTCCGACCATTACTACCTGACCTACGCTCCGACCATTACTACCTGCCCTACGCTCCGACCATTACTACCTGCCCTACGCTCAGACCATTACTACCTGCCCTACGCTCCGACCATTACTACCTGCCCTACGCTCCGACCATTACTACCTGCCCTACGCTCCGACCATTACTACCTGCCCTACGCTCCGACCATTACTACCTGCCCTACGCTCCGACCATTACTACCTGTCCTACGCTCCGACCAACGCTCAGACCATTACTACCTGCCCTACACTCAGACCATTACTACCTGTCCTACGCTCCGACCAACGCTCAGACCATTACTACCTGCCCTACGCTCAGACCATTACTACCTGTCCTATGCTCCGACCATTACTACCTGCACTACTCTCCGACCATTACTACCTGCCCTACTCTCCGACCATTACTACCTGCCCTACGCTCCGACCATTACTACCTGCCCTACGCTCCGACCATTACTACCTGCCCTACGCTCCGACCATTACTATCTGCCCTACTCTCCGACCATTACTACCTGCCCTACGCTCAGACCATTACTACCTGCCCTACGCTCAGACCATTACTACCTGCCCTACGCTCCGACCATTACTACCTGCCCTACGCTCCGACCATTACTACCTGCCCTACGCTCCGACCATTACTACCTGCCCTACGCTCAGACCATTACTACCTGCCCTACGCTCAGACCATTACTACCTGCCCTACTCTCCGACCATTACTACCTGCCCTACACTCAGACCATTACTACCTGCCCTACGCTCAGACCATTACTACCTGCCCTACGCTCAGACCATTACTACCTGCCCTACGCTCCGACCATTACTACCTGCCCTACTCTCCGACCATTACTGCCTGTCCTACGCTCAGACCATTACTACCTGTCCTACGCTCAGACCATTACTACCTGCCCTACGCTCAGACCATTACTGTCTGCCCTACGCTCAGACCATTACTACCTGCCCTACGCTCAGACCATTACTACCTGCCCTACGCTCAGACCATTACTATCTGCCCTACACTCCGACCATTACTACCTGCCCTACACTCAGACCATTACTACCTGCCCTACTCTCCGACCATTACTACCTGCCCTACACTCAGACCATTACTACCTGCCCTACTCTCCGACCATTAATATCTGCCCTACTCTCCGACCATTACTGCCTGTCCTACGCTCAGACCATTACTACCTGTCCTACGCTCAGACCATTACTACCTGCCCTACGCTCCGACCATTACTGTCTGCCCTACGCTCCGACCATTACTACCTGCCCTACGCTCCGACCATTACTACCTGCCCTACGCTCAGACCATTACTACCTGCCCTACGCTCCGACCATTACTACCTGCCCTACGCTCCGACCATTACTACCTGCCCTACGCTCCGACCATTACTACCTGTCCTACGCTCCGACCATTACTACCTGCCCTACGCTCCGACCATTACTACCTGCCCTACTCTCCGACCATTACTACCTGCCCTACGCTCCGACCATTACTACCTGCCCTACGCTCCGACCATTACTACCTGCCCTACGCTCAGACCATTACTACCTGCCCTACGCTCCGACCATTACTATCTGCCCTACTCTCCGACCTTTACTATCTGCCCTACGCTCCGACCATTACTACCTGCCCTACGCTCCGACCATTACTATCTGCCCTACGCTCAGACCATTACTACCTGCCCTACGCTCAGACCATTACTATCTGCCCTACACTCACACCATTACTACCTGTCCTACGCTCCGACCATTACTACCTGTCCTACACTCCGACCATTACTACCTGCCCTACACTCACACCATTACTACCTGTCCTACGCTCCGACCATTACTACCTGCCCTACACTCAGACCATTACTACCTGCCCTACGCTCCGACCATTACTACCTGCCCTACACTCAGACCATTACTACCTGCCCTACTCTCCGACCATTACTACCTGTCCTACGCTCAGACCATTACTACCTGCCCTACAGACCATTACTACCTGCCCTACACTCAGACCATTACTACCTGCCCTACGCTCAGACCATTACTACCTGTCCTACGCTCCGACCATTACTACCTGCCCTACGCTCAGACCATTACTACCTGCCCTACGCTCAGACCATTACTACCTGTCCTACACTCCGACCATTACTACCTGCCCTACACTCAGACCATTACTACCTGCCCTACGCTCAGACCATTACTATCTGCCCTACGCTCCGAGTCCGACCATTACTACCTGTCCTACGCTCAGACCATTACTACCTGCCCTACTCTCCGACCATTACTACCTGTCCTACGCTCAGACCATTACTACCTGCCCTACAGACCATTACTACCTGCCCTACACTCAGACCATTACTACCTGCCCTACGCTCAGACCATTACTACCTGCCCTACGCTCAGACCATTACTATCTGCCCTACGCTCCGAGTCCGACCATTACTACCTGCCCTACAGACCATTACTACCTGCCCTACACTCAGACCATTACTACCTGCCCTACGCTCAGACCATTACTACCTGCCCTACACTCAGACCATTACTACCTGCCCTACGCTCAGACCATTACTATCTGCCCTACTCTCCGACCATTACTACCTGTCCTACGCTCAGACCATTACTATCTGCCCTACACTCAGACCATTACTACCTGCCCTACACTCAGACCATTACTACCTGCCCTACACTCCGACCATTACTACCTGCCCTACGCTCCGACCATTACTACCTGTCCTACGCTCAGACCATTACTACCTGCCCTACAGACCATTACTACCTGCCCTACACTCAGACCATTACTACCTGCCCTACATTCAGACCATTACTACCTGCCCTATGCTCAGACCATTACTACCTGCCCTACAGACCATTACTACCTGCCCTACTCTCCGACCATTACTACCTGCCCTACGCTCCGACCATTACTACCTGCCCTACGCTCAGACCATTACTATCTGCCCTACGCTCCGACCATTACTATCTGCCCTACGCTCCGACCATTACTACCTGCCCTACGCTCCGACCATTACTACCTGCCCTACGCTCAGACCATTACTACCTGCCCTACGCTCCGACCATTACTACCTGCCCTACGCTCAGACCATTACTATCTGCCCTACGCTCCGACCATTACTACCTGCCCTACGCTCCGACCATTACTACCTGCCCTACGCTCCGACCATTACTACCTGCCCTACGCTCCGACCATTACTATCTGCCCTACGCTCCGACCATTACTACCTGCCCTACGCTCAGACCATTACTACCTGCCCTACGCTCCGACCATTACTACCTGCCCTACGCTCCGACCATTACTACCTGCCCTACGCTCAGACCATTACTATCTGCCCTACGCTCAGACCATTACTATCTGCCCTACGCTCCGACCATTACTACCTGCCCTACGCTCAGACCATTACTACCTGCCCTACGCTCAGACCATTACTACCTGCCCTACGCTCAGACCATTACTATCTGCCCTACGCTCAGACCATTACTATCTGCCCTACGCTCAGACCATTACTACCTGCCCTACGCTCCGACCATTACTACCTGCCCTACACTCCGACCATTACTACCTGCCCTACGCTCAGACCATTACTACCTGCCCTACGCTCCGACCATTACTACCTGCCCTACGCTCAGACCATTACTACCTGCCCTACGCTCCGACCATTACTACCTGCCCTACACTCCGACCATTACTACCTGCCCTACGCTCAGACCATTACTACCTGCCCTACGCTCCGACCATTACTACCTGCCCTACGCTCAGACCATTACTACCTGCCCTACGCTCCGACCATTACTACCTGCCCTACGCTCAGACCATTACTACCTGTCCTACAGACCATTACTACCTGCCCTACGCTCCGACCATTACTACCTGTCCTACGCTCAGACCATTACTACCTGTCCTACGCTCAGACCATTACTACCTGCCCTACAGACCATTACTACCTGCCCTACACTCAGACCATTACTACCTGCCCTACACTCAGACCATTACTACCTGCCCTACGCTCCGACCATTACTACCTGTCCTACGCTCAGACCATTACTACCTGCCCTACAGACCATTACTACCTGCCCTACACTCAGACCATTACTACCTGCCCTACACTCAGACCATTACTACCTGCCCTACGCTCAGACCATTACTACCTGCCCTACACTCAGACCATTACTACCTGCCCTACACTCAGACCATTACTACCTGTCCTACGCCCCGACCATTACTACCTGCCCTACGCTCCGACCATTACTACCTGCCCTACGCTCCGACCATTACTACCTGCCCTACACTCCGACCATTACTACCTGCCCTACGCTCCGACCATTACTACCTGCCCTACGCTCCGACCATTACTACCTGCCCTACGCTCCGACCATTACTACCTGCCCTACACTCCGACCATTACTACCTGCCCTACGCTCCGACCATTACTACCTGCCCTACACTCCGACCATTACTACCTGCCCTACACTCCGACCATTACTATCTGCCCTACACTCCGACCATTACTACCTGCCCTACACTCCGACCATTACTACCTGCCCTACGCTCCGACCATTACTACCTGTCCTACGCTCAGACCATTACTACCTGCCCTACAGACCATTACTACCTGCCCTACACTCAGACCATTACTACCTGCCCTACGCTCCGACCATTACTACCTGCCCTACGCTCAGACCATTACTACCTGCCCTACTCTCCGACCATTACTATCTGTCCTATGCTCCGACCATTACTACCTGCCCTACTCTCCGACCATTACTACCTGCCCTACGCTCCGACCATTACTACCTGCCCTACACTCCGACCATTACTACCTGCCCTACGCTCCGACCATTACTACCTGCCCTACGCTCAGACCATTACTACCTGCCCTACACTCCGACCATTACTACCTGCCCTACGCTCCGACCATTACTACCTGCCCTACGCTCAGACCATTACTACCTGCCCTACGCTCCGACCATTACTACCTGCCCTACGCTCCGACCATTACTACCTGCCCTACGCTCCGACCATTACTACCTGCCCTACACTCCGACCATTACTACCTGCCCTACGCTCCGACCATTACTACCTGCCCTACACTCCGACCATTACTACCTGCCCTACACTCCGACCATTACTACCTGCCCTACACTCCGACCATTACTACCTGCCCTACACTCCGACCATTACTACCTGCCCTACACTCCGACCATTACTACCTGCCCTACACTCCGACCATTACTACCTGCCCTACACTCCGACCATTACTACCTGCCCTACGCTCCGACCATTACTACCTGCCCTACACTCCGACCATTACTACCTGCCCTACGCTCCGACCATTACTACCTGCCCTACGCTCCGACCATTACTACCTGCCCTACGCTCCGACCATTACTACCTGCCCTACGCTCCGACCATTACTACCTGCCCTACGCTCCGACCATTACTACCTGCCCTACACTCCGACCATTACTACCTGCCCTACACTCCGACCATTACTACCTGCCCTACGCTCCGACCATTACTACCTGCCCTACACTCCGACCATTACTACCTGCCCTACGCTCAGACCATTACTACCTGTCCTACGCTCAGACCATTACTACCTGCCCTACGCTCAGACCATTACTACCTGCCCTACTCTCCGACCATTACTATCTGTCCTACTCTCAGACCATTACTACCTGCCCTACAGACCATTACTACCTGCCCTACACTCAGACCATTACTACCTGCCCTACGCTCCGACCATTACTACCTGTCCTACGCTCAGACCATTACTACCTGCCCTACAGACCATTACTACCTGCCCTACACTCAGACCATTACTACCTGCCCTACGCTCCGACCATTACCTGCCCTACGCTCAGACCATTACTACCTGCCCTACTCTTCGACCATTACTATCTGTCCTATGCTCCGACCATTACTACCTGCCCTACTCTCCGACCATTACTACCTGCCCTACGCTCCGACCATTACTACCTGCCCTACGCTCAGACCATTACTACCTGCCCTACACTCCGACCATTACTACCTGCCCTACGCTCCGACCATTACTACCTGCCCTACGCTCAGACCATTACTACCTGCCCTACGCTCAGACCATTACTACCTGTCCTACGCTCAGACCATTACTACCTGCCCTACGCTCAGACCATTACTACCTGCCCTACGCTCCGACCATTACTACCTGCCCTACGCTCAGACCATTACTACCTGCCCTACGCTCCGACCATTACTACCTGCCCTACGCTCCGACCATTACTACCTGCCCTACGCTCCGACCATTACTACCTGCCCTACGCTCCGACCATTACTACCTGCCCTACACTCCGACCATTACTACCTGCCCTACGCTCCGACCATTACTACCTGCCCTACACTCCGACCATTACTACCTGCCCTACACTCCGACCATTACTACCTGCCCTACGCTCCGACCATTACTACCTGCCCTACGCTCCGACCATTACTACCTGCCCTACACTCCGACCATTACTACCTGCCCTACACTCCGACCATTACTACCTGCCCTACGCTCCGACCATTACTACCTGCCCTACACTCCGACCATTACTACCTGCCCTACGCTCAGACCATTACTACCTGTCCTACGCTCAGACCATTACTACCTGCCCTACGCTCAGACCATTACTACCTGCCCTACTCTCCGACCATTACTATCTGTCCTACTCTCAGACCATTACTACCTGCCCTACAGACCATTACTACCTGCCCTACACTCAGACCATTACTACCTGCCCTACACTCAGACCATTACTACCTGTCCTACACTCAGACCATTACTACCTGCCCTACGCTCAGACCATTACTACCTGCCCTACGCTCAGACCATTACTACCTGCCCTACTCTCCGACCATTACTATCTGTCCTACTCTCAGACCATTACTACCTGCCCTACAGACCATTACTACCTGCCCTACACTCAGACCATTACTACCTGCCCTACGCTCAGACCATTACTACCTGCCCTACGCTCCGACCATTACTACCTGTCCTACGCTCAGACCATTACTACCTGCCCTACAGACCATTACTACCTGCCCTACACTCAGACCATTACTACCTGCCCTACACTCAGACCATTACTACCTGCCCTACGCTCCGACCATTACTACCTGTCCTACGCTCAGACCATTACTACCTGCCCTACAGACCATTACTACCTGCCCTACGCTCCGACCATTACTACCTGCCCTACGCTCAGACCATTACTACCTGCCCTACTCTCCGACCATTACTATCTGTCCTATGCTCCGACCATTACTACCTGCCCTACTCTCCGACCATTACTACCTGCCCTACGCTCCGACCATTACTACCTGCCCTACGCTCCGACCATTACTACCTGCCCTACGCTCCGACCATTACTACCTGCCCTACGCTCCGACCATTACTACCTGCCCTACGCTCCGACCATTACTACCTGCCCTACTCTCCGACCATTACTACCTGCCCTACGCTCCGACCATTACTACCTGCCCTACGCTCCGACCATTACTACCTGCCCTACGCTCCGACCATTACTACCTGCCCTACTCTCCGACCATTACTACCTGCCCTACGCTCCGACCATTACTACCTGCCCTACGCTCCGACCATTACTACCTGCCCTACGCTCCGACCATTACTACCTGCCCTACACTCCGACCATTACTACCTGCCCTACGCTCCGACCATTACTACCTGCCCTACGCTCCGACCATTACTACCTGCCCTACACTCCGACCATTACTACCTGCCCTACACTCCGACCATTACTACCTGCCCTACACTCCGACCATTACTACCTGCCCTACACTCCGACCATTACTACCTGCCCTACACTCCGACCATTACTACCTGCCCTACACTCCGACCATTACTACCTGCCCTACGCTCCGACCATTACTACCTGCCCTACACTCCGACCATTACTACCTGCCCTACGCTCCGACCATTACTACCTGCCCTACGCTCCGACCATTACTACCTGCCCTACGCTCCGACCATTACTACCTGCCCTACGCTCCGACCATTACTACCTGCCCTACGCTCCGACCATTACTACCTGCCCTACACTCCGACCATTACTACCTGCCCTACACTCCGACCATTACTACCTGCCCTACACTCCGACCATTACTACCTGCCCTACGCTCCGACCATTACTACCTGCCCTACACTCCGACCATTACTACCTGCCCTACGCTCAGACCATTACTACCTGTCCTACGCTCAGACCATTACTACCTGCCCTACGCTCAGACCATTACTACCTGCCCTACTCTCCGACCATTACTATCTGTCCTACTCTCAGACCATTACTACCTGCCCTACAGACCATTACTACCTGCCCTACACTCAGACCATTACTACCTGCCCTACGCTCCGACCATTACTACCTGTCCTACGCTCAGACCATTACTACCTGCCCTACAGACCATTACTACCTGCCCTACACTCAGACCATTACTACCTGCCCTACGCTCCGACCATTACCTGCCCTACGCTCAGACCATTACTACCTGCCCTACTCTTCGACCATTACTATCTGTCCTATGCTCCGACCATTACTACCTGCCCTACTCTCCGACCATTACTACCTGCCCTACGCTCCGACCATTACTACCTGCCCTACGCTCAGACCATTACTACCTGCCCTACACTCCGACCATTACTACCTGCCCTACGCTCCGACCATTACTACCTGCCCTACGCTCAGACCATTACTACCTGCCCTACGCTCCGACCATTACTACCTGCCCTACGCTCCGACCATTACTACCTGCCCTACGCTCCGACCATTACTACCTGCCCTACGCTCCGACCATTACTACCTGCCCTACACTCCGACCATTACTACCTGCCCTACACTCCGACCATTACTACCTGCCCTACACTCCGACCATTACTACCTGCCCTACGCTCCGACCATTACTACCTGCCCTACGCTCCGACCATTACTACCTGCCCTACACTCCGACCATTACTACCTGCCCTACACTCCGACCATTACTACCTGCCCTACGCTCCGACCATTACTACCTGCCCTACACTCCGACCATTACTACCTGCCCTACGCTCAGACCATTACTACCTGTCCTACGCTCAGACCATTACTACCTGCCCTACGCTCAGACCATTACTACCTGCCCTACTCTCCGACCATTACTATCTGTCCTACTCTCAGACCATTACTACCTGCCCTACAGACCATTACTACCTGCCCTACACTCAGACCATTACTACCTGCCCTACACTCAGACCATTACTACCTGCCCTACGCTCCGACCATTACTACCTGTCCTACGCTCAGACCATTACTACCTGCCCTACAGACCATTACTACCTGCCCTACACTCAGACCATTACTACCTGCCCTACACTCAGACCATTACTACCTGCCCTACGCTCCGACCATTACTACCTGTCCTACGCTCAGACCATTACTACCTGCCCTACAGACCATTACTACCTGCCCTACGCTCCGACCATTACTACCTGCCCTACGCTCAGACCATTACTACCTGCCCTACTCTCCGACCATTACTATCTGTCCTATGCTCCGACCATTACTACCTGCCCTACTCTCCGACCATTACTACCTGCCCTACGCTCCGACCATTACTACCTGCCCTACGCTCAGACCATTACTACCTGCCCTACACTCCGACCATTACTACCTGCCCTACGCTCCGACCATTACTACCTGCCCTACGCTCAGACCATTACTACCTGCCCTACGCTCCGACCATTACTACCTGCCCTACGCTCCGACCATTACTACCTGCCCTACGCTCCGACCATTACTACCTGCCCTACACTCCGACCATTACTACCTGCCCTACGCTCCGACCATTACTACCTGCCCTACACTCCGACCATTACTACCTGCCCTACACTCCGACCATTACTACCTGCCCTACGCTCCGACCATTACTACCTGCCCTACGCTCCGACCATTACTACCTGCCCTACGCTCCGACCATTACTATCTGCCCTACGCTCCGACCATTACTATCTGCCCTACAGACCATTACTATCTGTCCTACGCTCCGACCATTACTATCTGCCCTACGCTCCGACCATTACTACCTGCCCTACGCTCCGACCATTACTACCTGCCCTACACTCCGACCATTACTACCTGCCCTACGCTCCGACCATTACTACCTGCCCTACGCTCCGACCATTACTACCTGCCCTACGCTCCGACCATTACTACCTGCCCTACGCTCCGACCATTACTACCTGCCCTACGCTCCGACCATTACTACCTGCCCTACGCTCCGACCATTACTACCTGCCCTACGCTCCGACCATTACTACCTGCCCTACACTCCGACCATTACTACCTGCCCTACACTCCGACCATTACTACCTGCCCTACACTCCGACCATTACTACCTGCCCTACACTCCGACCATTACTACCTGCCCTACGCTCCGACCATTACTACCTGCCCTACACTCCGACCATTACTACCTGCCCTACACTCCGACCATTACTACCTGCCCTACACTCCGACCATTACTACCTGCCCTACGCTCCGACCATTACTACCTGCCCTACACTCCGACCATTACTACCTGTCCTACGCTCAGACCATTACTACCTGCCCTACACTCCGACCATTACTACCTGCCCTACACTCCGACCATTACTACCTGCCCTACACTCCGACCATTACTACCTGCCCTACGCTCCGACCATTACTACCTGCCCTACGCTCAGACCATTACTACCTGTCCTACGCTCAGACCATTACTACCTGCCCTACGCTCAGACCATTACTACCTGCCCTACTCTCCGACCATTACTATCTGTCCTACTCTCAGACCATTACTACCTGCCCTACAGACCATTACTACCTGCCCTACACTCAGACCATTACTACCTGCCCTACACTCAGACCATTACTACCTGCCCTACGCTCCGACCATTACTACCTGTCCTACGCTCAGACCATTACTACCTGCCCTACAGACCATTACTACCTGCCCTACACTCAGACCATTACTACCTGCCCTACGCTCCGACCATTACTACCTGCCCTACGCTCAGACCATTACTACCTGCCCTACTCTCCGACCATTACTATCTGTCCTATGCTCCGACCATTACTACCTGCCCTACTCTCCGACCATTACTACCTGCCCTACGCTCCGACCATTACTACCTGTCCTACACTCCGACCATTACTACCTGCCCTACGCTCAGACCATTACTACCTGCCCTACGCTCAGACCATTACTACCTGCCCTACGCTCCGACCATTACTACCTGCCCTACGCTCCGACCATTACTACCTGCCCTACGCTCCGACCATTACTACCTGCCCTACACTCCGACCATTACTACCTGCCCTACGCTCCGACCATTACTACCTGCCCTACACTCCGACCATTACTACCTGCCCTACACTCCGACCATTACTACCTGCCCTACGCTCCGACCATTACTACCTGCCCTACGCTCCGACCATTACTACCTGCCCTACGCTCCGACCATTACTATCTGCCCTACGCTCCGACCATTACTATCTGCCCTACAGACCATTACTATCTGTCCTACGCTCCGACCATTACTATCTGCCCTACGCTCCGACCATTACTACCTGCCCTACGCTCCGACCATTACTACCTGCCCTACGCTCCGACCATTACTACCTGCCCTACGCTCCGACCATTACTATCTGTCCTACGCTCCGACCATTACTATCTGCCCTACAGACCATTACTATCTGTCCTACGCTCCGACCATTACTATCTGTCCTACGCTCCGACCATTACTACCTGCCCTACGCTCCGACCATTACTACCTGCCCTACGCTCCGACCATTACTATCTGCCCTACGCTCCGACCATTACTACCTGCCCTACGCTCCGACCATTACTATCTGCCCTACGCTCCGACCATTACTACCTGCCCTACGCTCCGACCATTACTATCTGTCCTACGCTCCGACCATTACTATCTGCCCTACAGACCATTACTATCTGCCCTACGCTCCGACCATTACTACCTGCCCTACGCTCCGACCATTACTACCTGCCCTACGCTCCGACCATTACTATCTGCCCTACGCTCCGACCATTACTACCTGCCCTACGCTCCGACCATTACTATCTGCCCTACGCTCCGACCATTACTACCTGCCCTACGCTCCGACCATTACTACCTGCCCTACGCTCCGACCATTACTACCTGCCCTACGCTCCGACCATTACTACCTGCCCTACACTCAGACCATTACTACCTGCCCTACGCTCAGACCATTAGTATCTGCCCTACGCTCCGACCATTACTACCTGCCCTACGCTCCGACCATTACTACCTGCCCTACACTCAGACCATTACTACCTGCCCTACTCTCCGACCATTACTACCTGCCCTACGCTCCGACCATTACTACCTGCCCTACGCTCCGACCATTACTATCTGCCCTACTCTCAGACCATTACTACCTGCCCTACGCTCCGACCATTACTACCTGCCCTACTCTCAGACCATTACTACCTGCCCTACGCTCCGACCATTACTACCTGCCCTACTCTCAGACCATTACTACCTGCCCTACGCTCCGACCATTACTATCTGCCCTACAGACCATTACTATCTGTCCTACGCTCCGACCATTACTATCTGCCCTACGCTCCGACCATTACTACCTGCCCTACGCTCCGACCATTACTACCTGCCCTACACTCCGACCATTACTACCTGCCCTACGCTCCGACCATTACTACCTGCCCTACGCTCCGACCATTACTACCTGCCCTACGCTCAGACCATTACTACCTGCCCTACGCTCCGACCATTACTACCTGCCCTACGCTCCGACCATTACTACCTGCCCTACGCTCCGACCATTACTACCTGCCCTACCCTCCGACCATTACTACCTGCCCTACGCTCCGACCATTACTACCTGCCCTACACTCCGACCATTACTACCTGCCCTACACTCCGACCATTACTACCTGCCCTACGCTCCGACCATTACTACCTGCCCTACACTCCGACCATTACTACCTGCCCTACACTCCGACCATTACTACCTGCCCTACACTCCGACCATTACTACCTGCCCTACGCTCCGACCATTACTACCTGCCCTACGCTCCGACCATTACTACCTGCCCTACGCTCAGACCATTACTACCTGTCCTACGCTCAGACCATTACTACCTGCCCTACGCTCAGACCATTACTACCTGCCCTACTCTCCGACCATTACTATCTGTCCTACTCTCAGACCATTACTACCTGCCCTACAGACCATTACTACCTGCCCTACACTCAGACCATTACTACCTGCCCTACACTCAGACCATTACTACCTGCCCTACGCTCCGACCATTACTACCTGTCCTACGCTCAGACCATTACTACCTGCCCTACAGACCATTACTACCTGCCCTACACTCAGACCATTACTACCTGCCCTACGCTCCGACCATTACTACCTGCCCTACGCTCAGACCATTACTACCTGCCCTACTCTCCGACCATTACTATCTGTCCTATGCTCCGACCATTACTACCTGCCCTACTCTCCGACCATTACTACCTGCCCTACGCTCCGACCATTACTACCTGTCCTACACTCCGACCATTACTACCTGCCCTACGCTCAGACCATTACTACCTGCCCTACGCTCAGACCATTACTACCTGCCCTACGCTCCGACCATTACTACCTGCCCTACGCTCCGACCATTACTACCTGCCCTACGCTCCGACCATTACTACCTGCCCTACACTCCGACCATTACTACCTGCCCTACGCTCCGACCATTACTACCTGCCCTACACTCCGACCATTACTACCTGCCCTACACTCCGACCATTACTACCTGCCCTACGCTCCGACCATTACTACCTGCCCTACGCTCCGACCATTACTACCTGCCCTACGCTCCGACCATTACTATCTGCCCTACGCTCCGACCATTACTATCTGCCCTACAGACCATTACTATCTGTCCTACGCTCCGACCATTACTATCTGCCCTACGCTCCGACCATTACTACCTGCCCTACGCTCCGACCATTACTACCTGCCCTACGCTCCGACCATTACTACCTGCCCTACGCTCCGACCATTACTATCTGTCCTACGCTCCGACCATTACTATCTGCCCTACAGACCATTACTATCTGTCCTACGCTCCGACCATTACTATCTGTCCTACGCTCCGACCATTACTACCTGCCCTACGCTCCGACCATTACTACCTGCCCTACGCTCCGACCATTACTATCTGCCCTACGCTCCGACCATTACTACCTGCCCTACGCTCCGACCATTACTATCTGCCCTACGCTCCGACCATTACTACCTGCCCTACGCTCCGACCATTACTATCTGTCCTACGCTCCGACCATTACTATCTGCCCTACAGACCATTACTATCTGCCCTACGCTCCGACCATTACTACCTGCCCTACGCTCCGACCATTACTACCTGCCCTACGCTCCGACCATTACTATCTGCCCTACGCTCCGACCATTACTACCTGCCCTACGCTCCGACCATTACTATCTGCCCTACGCTCCGACCATTACTACCTGCCCTACGCTCCGACCATTACTACCTGCCCTACGCTCCGACCATTACTACCTGCCCTACGCTCCGACCATTACTACCTGCCCTACACTCAGACCATTACTACCTGCCCTACGCTCAGACCATTAGTATCTGCCCTACGCTCCGACCATTACTACCTGCCCTACACTCAGACCATTACTACCTGCCCTACTCTCCGACCATTACTACCTGCCCTACGCTCCGACCATTACTACCTGCCCTACGCTCCGACCATTACTATCTGCCCTACTCTCAGACCATTACTACCTGCCCTACGCTCCGACCATTACTACCTGCCCTACTCTCAGACCATTACTACCTGCCCTACGCTCCGACCATTACTACCTGCCCTACGCTCCGACCATTACTACCTGCCCTACGCTCTGACCATTACTACCTGCCCTACGCTCCGACCATTACTATCTGCCCTACAGACCATTACTACCTGCCCTACTCTCAGACCATTACTACCTGCCCTACGCTCCGACCATTACTACCTGCCCTACGCTCCGACCATTACTATCTGTCCTACGCTCCGACCATTACTATCTGCCCTACAGACCATTACTATCTGTCCTACGCTCAGACCATTACTACCTGCCCTACGCTCCGACCATTACTATCTGTCCTACGCTCCGACCATTACTACCTGCCCTACGCTCTGACCATTACTACCTGCCCTACGCTCCGACCATTACTATCTGCCCTACAGACCATTACTACCTGCCCTACTCTCCGACCATTACTACCTGCCCTACGCTCCGACCATTACTACCTGCCCTACGCTCCGACCATTACTATCTGTCCTACGCTCCGACCATTACTATCTGCCCTACAGACCATTACTACCTGCCCTACTCTCCGACCATTACTACCTGCCCTACGCTCCGACCATTACTACCTGCCCTACGCTCTGACCATTACTATCTGTCCTACGCTCCGACCATTACTATCTGCCCTACAGACCATTACTATCTGTCCTACGCTCCGACCATTACTATCTGTCCTACGCTCCGACCATTACTACCTGCCCTACGCTCCGACCATTACTACCTGCCCTACGCTCCGACCATTACTACCTGCCCTACGCTCCGACCATTACTACCTGTCCTACGCTCCGACCATTACTACCTGCCCTACACTCCGACCATTACTACCTGCCCTACGCTCCGACCATTACTATCTGCCCTACAGACCATTACTACCTGCCCTACGCTCCGACCATTACTACCTGCCCTACGCTCCGACCATTACTACCTGCCCTACGCTCCGACCATTACTACCTGCCCTACGCTCCGACCATTACTACCTGCCCTACGCTCCGACCAGTTATTGGCCTCCAGTAGTCACTGACTAGCCATGATAGTTCAGCAGCCGCGGTCAGGAGTCATTGCCCATACAATGTACAGTGCCCGCTCCTCTGACAAGCTGGGAGTTGTAGTTCTACTGGAGATGGCATTTCTTTGCAGGGAATACAAGTAGTAGTTATTAGTGCATGCAGCCCGTCCTTACCCGATTGGCAGGGTCCCTTGTGCACCTGCAGCACCGGCGAGTGCCCCTGCTGCAGCGCCCTCCTGCTGGCGAGCTTCAGCTGGCACAGGTTGTGGTAGGTCTGCCCGTCGTTGGCACACACCTCATAGTCGTGCTTGCACTGGCAGGTGCCCTTCAGTCCCCTCTTGCCGGGGGGCGGCTTGCACTGCAGGGTGTCGCCGCATGGGGGGTCTCCCTCCCGGCCGCAGGGCTCTCCTTCCCCCGCTGCGCAGATCAGGCAGCAGTTGCAGCGGTCCGGCACATACCCGCTGGGGCACACGGGGCTGGGGCAGCGGGACACATCGCAGCGGGACTGGCAGGCGGAGGAGCCCAGGAGCAGGGGGAGCAGCAGCAGCAGTGATCGGCAGCAGCCTGGCATCCTGAGAGGAGGATGATGAGGGCAGTGACTGAGCCTGCGTTATATGAGAGGGAGGATGGGGGTGTTACTGCAGGGAAGGCTCAGCCCCCAGCACCGCTGCCACCTACCAGCCTGGGCCAGTGGGCATGTGTGGGGGAAACTGCTCAACCAGCACTTCCACAAAGTCAGGAAATGGCTGTGGTTGGGGTCTGAAGCTGCCAGGACACAGGATGACTGGTCCTCACCACAGTCCTGCAGCCATTTCTACATTATTATATTTCGGGATTGTAATATAAGCAATTGCCCAATATGATGTGAGGAGCCAAAAGTTTGGAAACACATTTTTTTTTCCATTTGTACAGACCAATTAAAGTCAATAATTCATTAGGAGATGCTCAGAAATGGGTAGAACACCCCAAGAAATAAAAGAATAAATAAAACTGTTAAGGTCTCATTCACGCGTCAGTATTTTATCAAGAATATTTGCGGCTAAACCAGGAATGGAACTCAGGGAGAAAAACTATAATGGTGAGATTTACATCTGTTCTCTGTTTTGTTTTCCAATGTTTTTAATTATATGTTTAGTAAAGTAACAAATTACAATATTTAAAGGGATAAAAGATAAAGACAAAAAAAAAGGTGGGAAAAGGTTCAGGGTAAATAAGGGGAAAGGGAGGGAAACTAATAAGGAATATAGGAAAGTGGGAAAAGGAAGAATTAAAGGGATAGATGGAAACTATAAAAGAGAGGCGCATACAGACTAAGAAAATGAGCAGGAAAGCGAAAAAAAAATAAATGATTACCCCTGTAATTTTCTGGTTAGGATAATATAATGAACACTTGTTTCCTTTCTTCATAGGGAGGTTTTTCTTGTAGTTATTGTTCTGTGTTGTGGAGACGCTCCTGGCTTATACTGATCAGAAATACTGAACACTGAAAAAAGATGATACTAAGTCCAAGCAGTATCAAACTATAAACATCTTTATTATTAAAAACATCATCCGACCATAGGTGAAGGAAGTGAAATACAGGGGCGCAATTGAAAGAATGCTGTGTAAAAACGGGAGGCGCGTGCCCAGGAACTCAAATTATCAGTAAACCAAATCTAAAATTTCCCTGGAGTATCTAATAACAAAATAACATAATGCAGAAAGCTATTTACCTGTCAGAGTGCAGTCAAGATGTCTGGGGGGGACGCACCTCCGCCCCAACGCGCGTTTCGGGAGAACTACCTTCGTCAGGGGGCATTCAATTCTAATATTTAAAGGAATCAAGGTATAATGATTGTCCAATTAAATTCAAAGTGGTATATACCATTTTTTTAGGGGTCCATAGTAGAGCAAGATTGCTGAGCACATAGGGTAAGGAATCGTATTAATAAATATTAGCTAATTATAAAGGTGGTAGGGGATGAAATATGTCATTATTACAAATACACATCCAGAAACTTATACCTTCTTAATGTACCAGCAGACATTGCTCCACATGGACACCCACGCAAAGAAATCATAATGTAATGAGAATACTGACATATATATCTGTATATCATAATATGCATCCATCGGGAGAGGTAGCATAATTGGAGATTCAAGTAACACTACAGAGGAACCTCAGCCCAATAGAGTGGTCCAAAGATCTCTACATCCATAAAACAACAGGTTCCTATATAGTAATGCCCAGTATAGTTTCTTGTTCAGAATTAGAAGCGTTTCTTGAGTCACCGAGGACATCCGATTGAACTCCCTTCCATACTGTGGTAACAATCCATGATGAAAAGGAAGAAGAAGGACTGAGTTGCATGAAGAGTGGCACCAATGGTCATACCATCACCACCGAGATAAATATCATATGTAATACCAAAACAAGAATAAAAATGGTTAAAAACAACACAGCACTCTACAAAAAGAGGCTCAAAAGCACAGCAAAACCAGCGATTATAGAAACGGGGCATTGCTAATGTTATCATTTAATCCCACTGGATGAACAGTCCTTCCTGCAGCTCCAGGGTACAGCTATGGGGGCCCCCTTCGCCCTGGCTTACGCCAACTTGTTCCTGGGGCTGTGGGAGAGGGACCTCTCCCTGCCAGATCACCCGTCGTTAATGGACCGCGTCCTCTCTTGGACGCGGTACATTGATGACATCCTTATGATCTGGCAGGGACCGGAAAAGCATCTCCAGGACTTTATGTCAGCATTGAATAAAAATGATCGCAACATTTATTTGACTTATAAATGTGATAGATATACTATTGAGCTCTTGGATGTCACTTTAATACGTGATACACATGGTGATTTGCAGACATTTACCGTAAGCCCACTACAACTAAAATATTGTTGCATGCCTCCTCCTCACACCCTGGCCACATGATTCAATCCATGCCCACTGGCCAATTCCTCCACCTCCGCGGGCTATGTTCCACGGATGAGGACTTCTTAATACGGGCTGAGGATTTGAAGGGTAGATTGGTTGAACGGGGCTACAGTAATCGTATGATCAAAAAAGCCTTTAACAGGGCTAAACGTACATCAAGAGATTCCTTACTATATGAGACTAAAATGAATCATGATCAGGATATTGTCCGGTTTGTAACCAACTACCACTCCCAGTTTCCACTAATGAGAAGGATTTTGGAGAAATCCTCGCATGTCCTTAGGGCCGACCCCATAATTTCACAGTATCTTCCTGAGAGGGCTGGCATCGCAGCTACACGTTCCAGGAATTTAAGAGACATATTGGTCCATAGTCACTATACCAGCGAACCGGTGACTACATTCCTGGACTCTAGGTTGGGGAGACAGGGATGTGGTCCATGTGGCCGATGCGTTGCATGTCCCAACATTGAGCGCTGCGATACTTTTTCTAACTCTGATGGATCCCGCCAATTCGTGATTAGAAAGAGGATAACATGTACGAGTAGAAATTTTATCTACTACGCAGTATGTCCGTGCAATAAAATATACGTCGGGATGACAACACGACAACTTAAAATACAGACCAGAGAACATGTGTTGGGCATCAACGCAGCGGCTGAGACTGAGGACACGTCCACTTTAAAAACTCTGCCCCGCCATTTTAAGAGATTTCGTAAGAGTGATGCCAGCCTTCTCAGGATTGAGGTGGGTATTCGGGGGGGATGTTACCTTTCAACGACTTGCCCAGATGGAATCTAGATGGCTTTGGACCCTTAACACCGTTATCATTACATTATGATTTCTTTGCGTGTCCATGTGGAGCAATGTCTGCTGGTACATTAAGAAGGTATAGGTTTCTGGATGTGTATTTGTAATAATGACATATTTCATCCCCTACCACCTTTATAATTAGCTAATATTTATTAATACGATTCCTTACCCTATGTGCTCAGCAATCTTGCTCTACTATGGACCCCTAAAAAGAAGGTATATACCACTTTGAATTCAATGGGACAATCATTATACCTTGATTCCTGTAAATATATATGGTGTAAAAACGATGTATATTATGTACATGGTATGTTCTTGTATCTATGATTGCTACGCTGTTGGTTACTGTATCATGATTATGCCTCCGTTCATTGTATTACGCACGTATAGGGACTGTGTGTATATCCATGATTACATGGGCGGACATACCGCCTGTTCAACCTGTGCAACCGCACAGGGGCCCAGAGCGGAAGGGGGCCCCCGACGGGCATACAAAGCAGTGAATATGAATGACAGCCGGCGGCAGTATTACTGCTAACAGGAGAAGCAGGGGGGCCCGCTCTGCTGCACGCATGTGATATGACAGTTAAACGGGCCCCCCTCCTCACCTGCTAGCATATATTATGCTGCGGTCCAGCAGGCTGTCACTGCTGTGGTCTGCGGTGAGGTGACGGGTAGCAGACGCTGGACCAGGAAGGGAGGAGTCACTGAAGCTTGCTCAGGACCTGTGATGAGGTCACAGGAGGGGAGGAGTCGGGAGTCACATGATCAGGAGCCTCCCTGTATTGCAGGACTCTGCTGTGCTGTCATGGTGCTAGACGGTAAGCTTAAGTGTGGGGACGGAGTTGTTTATAGTGTGGATGTAGCAGAGCCGTGTGTGTGTGTGTACGAGGTGTACAGAGTGGAGCCGTGTGTGTATGAGGTGTACAGAGCTGAGCCGTGTGTGTGTGTATGAGGTGTACGGAGCGGAGCCATGTGTATGAGGTGTACGGAGCAGAGCCGTGTGTGTATGAGGTGTATGGAGCTGAGCTGTGTGTGTGTATGAGGTGTACGGAGCAGAGCCGTGTGTGTATGAGGTGTATGGAGCTGAGCTGTGTGTGTGTATGAGGTGTACGGAGCGGAGCCGTGTGTGTGTATGAGGTGTACGGAGCGGAGCCGTGTGTGTGTGTATGAGGTGTACGGAGCGGAGCCGTGTGTGTGTATGAGGTGTACGGAGCTGAGCCATGTGTGTGTATGAGGTGTACGGAGCTGAGCCGTGTGTGTGTATGAGGTGTATGGAGCTGAGCTGTGTGTGTGTATGAGGTGTACGGAGCTGAGCCGTGTGTGTGTATGAGGTGTACGGAGCTGAGCCATGTGTGTGTATGAGGTGTACAGAGCGGAGCCGTGTGTGTGTATGAGGTGTACAGAGCGGAGCCGTGTGTGTGTATGAGGTGTACGGAGCTGAGCCGTGTGTGTGTATGAGGTGTACGGAGCTGAGCCGTGTGTGTGTATGAGGTGTACGGAGCTGAGCCGTGTGTGTGTATGAGGTGTACGGAGCTGAGCCGTGTGTGTGTATGAGGTGTACGGAGCTGAGCCATGTGTGTGTATGAGGTGTACAGAGCGGAGCCGTGTGTGTGTATGAGGTGTACAGAGTGGAGCCGTGTGTGTGTGTATGAGGTGTATGGAGCTGAGCCGTGTGTGTGTATGAGGTGTACGGAGCGGAGCCGTGTGTGTGTATGAGGTGTATGGAGCTGAGCCATGTGTGTGTGTATGAGGTGTACAGAGTGGAGCCGTGTGTGTGTGTATGAGGTGTATGGAGCTGAGCCGTGTGTGTGTATGAGGTGTACGGAGCTGAGCCATGTGTGTGTATGAGGTGTACGGAGCTGAGCCATGTGTGTGTATGAGGTGTATGGAGCTGAGCTGTGTGTGTGTATGAGGTGTACAGAGCGGAGCCGTGTGTGTGTATGAGGTGTACGGAGTGGAGCCGTGTGTGTGTATGAGGTGTACGGAGCGGAGCCGTGTGTGTGTGTATGAGGTGTACGGAGCGGAGCCGTGTGTGTGTATGAGGTGTACGGAGCTGAGCCGTGTGTGTCTATGAGGTGTACGGAGCTGAGCCGTGTGTGTGTATGAGGTGTACGGAGCTGAGCCGTGTGTGTATGAGGTGTACGGAGCTGAGCCGTGTGTATGAGGTGTATGGAGCTGAGCCATGTGTGTGTGTATGAGATGTACAGAGTGGAGCCGTGTGTGTGTGTATGAGGTGTATGGAGCTGAGCCGTGTGTGTGTATGAGGTGTACGGAGCGGAGCCGTGTGTGTGTATGAGGTGTATGGAGCAGAGCCGTGTGTGTGTATGAGGTGTACGGAGCGGAGCCGTGTGTGTGTGTATGAGGTGTACGGAGCGGAGCCGCATGTGTAGGAGTAACTATGTGTGGCCATTATACAGTGCGCAGTATCATGTGTGGCCATCATACAGTATGTAGCATCATGTGTGGCCATTATACAGTATGGAGCACTGTGTGGCCATGATACAGTATATGGAGCACTGTGTGGCCATTATACAGTATGGAGCATCGTGTGGCCATTATACAGTATAGAGCACTATGTGGCCATTATACAGTATGGAGCATCATGTGTGGCCATTATACAGTGTGGAGCACTGTGGGCCCATTATACAGTATGGAGCATCATGTGTGGCCATTATACAGTATGGAGCATCATGTAGGGCCATTATACCGTATGGAGCTTCATGTGTGGCCATTATACAGCATGGAGCACTGTGTGGTCATTATACAGTATGGAGCATCATGTAGGGCCATTATACCGTATGGAGCTTCATGTGGCCATTATACAGCATGGAGCACTGTGCGGTCATTATACAGTATTGAGCATCGTGTGTGGCATTATACAGTATGGAGCATCATGTAGGGCCATTATACACTATGGAGCATCATGTGAGGCCATTATACTGTATATAGCATTGTGTGTGGCCATTATACACTATGGAGCATCATGTGTGGCCATTATACAGTATGGAGCATCATGTGAGGCCATTATACCGTATGGAGCATCGTGTGTGGCCATTATACACTATGGAGCATCATGTGTGGCCATTATACAGTATGGAGCACTGTGTGGCCAATATACAGTATTGAGCATCATGTGGGGCCATTATACAGTATGGAGCATCGTGTGTGGCCATTATACAGTATGGAGCATCATGTGTGGCCATTATACAGTATGGAGCACTGTGTGGCCATATTTTTGTTTATAATTATTGTTTATGAAACAGTGCAATCAACAATGCTAAATGGCTGTGGTTGGGATGTGGATATGGGAGTGACTATTTGTGAAATGGGTGTGTTCAGAGGCATGGCTTAAAATTTGCCGTGGTTCGCGGCACGCGCTGCAAACTTTATCCCTCTTTCCCCTCTTCAAAAGTTGGGAGGTATGGTTTAACTGCGCCCCTACTTGTATATGTTTGAGGAAAAGGTGTGTGTAAATGGGTGTGGCTTAAAAATGGCTGTGGTTTTCCTACACAAACACAGAACCTGTTGTTAAAAATTTGAATCCCACCCCTGCCTATATGGTTACATAACTTTGTTGTGTTGGAGAGAGGGGGCGGGGGGGGGGCCGGGAAGATTTCTTGCACAGGGGCCCTCTGCAGTCTGTGTCCGCTCCTGCATGATTAGGTTATTTCTTGGGTGTATGTGTGTTCTCCTGCCCTGCTGCGTTCGCGTGCTGCCTTGCCTCGATCGGGTGGTTTGCGATCACGTGGGGCCCCCGTGGTTGCTCTCCTCCCGCTGGTGAGTTGGGACGCTCGCCGGCGTCGAGGTGGTCATGGCAACGCACAACAGCTTCTGGAGTATGCATGCGATACATTTCCAGGTTCAAACCTTTTTAAACCCCTCGCGTATTAGAATTGAATGCCCCCTGACGAAGGTAGTTCTCCGAAACGCGCGTTGGGGCGGAGGTGCGTCCCCCCGGACATCTTGACTGCACTCTGACGGGTAAATAGCTTTCTGCATTATGTTATTTTGTTATTAGATACTCCAGGGCAATTTTAGCCAAAGGAGATGTGATGATGTATATTGCTATCCACTATGTTGCAGCAATTATAGGATTATGTTGATGATGTCTCTCCAGATCTCTGTATAAGGATATGTGCAGATTGTGACACTGATTGGACATCAGAGATTGTATAGCGAATACGTTCACACTGGGACACCTATGAGAGACTATAGATTTGGTTTACTAATAATTTGAGTTCCTGGGCACGCGCCTCCCGTTTTTGCACAGCATTCTTTCAATTGCGCCCCTGTATTTCACTTCCTTCACCTGTGGTCGGATGATTTTTAATTATGAAGATGTTTATCGTTTGATAATTCTTGGACTTAGTATCATCTTTTTTCAGTGTTTGCTATCATGATGATAGGTCAGATAGTCTTTTTGTATATGGGTACTGGTTACTAAACTAATTACCATGCAGAAATGCATTATAGATTGCTATCTGATCAGAAATACTGATGTGTGAATGAAGACCAAGGTTTAATTCACGTGTCCGTTTTTCTTGTACGAGTGCTATGCACATTTTTCATGGACTCAACTTGTATTGTAACGTTTATGGGGTCACTCACGTGTCCATGATTTTTTGCGGAACTTATGTTCCATGTAGAATTGCAGAACCATGTTTGATTTTGATCCGAGTGTCAGGTCTGAAATAGCAATGCAAGTCTATGGGTCCGTGAAAAAAATCAGACTGCAATGAGAGGCAGAGAAAAGTCTCCTCACCTTGGCACGTCAGGCTGGACATGTCACTCTCTGCAAGGTGAAACTTTACCCCTTAGATCCCGGTCAGATGCCTCTCACTCAGCCAAACCAGAAGTTACATAAATTTTCTTTTTTTCTTGGTTCCTCATCCGAGAAAAACTAATGATACTCTGACCAAACTCTGATGGTAAAAATTGACACTGACCAAGCTCTGTTGCTTATTCTAAAAAAAAACTTATGAAATTTGGACTGAATTTCTCAAGTGACAAATCAATTATGTGTGAATAAGGCACATCTGATATGAGACACACAGGGAGGAGCTTTTTCAGCAGTCTATAACCTGTATGCCAATATTAGTAGTTTAGATAGAATTAATGTGACAGATTCCCGTTAGAATACCTTGAATATCACTTTCTCTCTTTCTAGAAATTCCTGCAGTTCCTTTAATGTTGCTGTCGGCCTCTTGGCAACCTCCTGGACCAATTTTCAACTTGTGTCTTCATTAATTTTTGAGGTACGTCCTTTAACCTATATGCAGATATTATTAGTTTAGATGGATTTAATGTGATGACAGATTCCCGTTAGAATACCTTGAATCTCACTTTCCCTCTCTGTATAAATTCCTGCAGCTCCTTTAATGTTGCCGTCAGCCTCTTTTTACCCTCCTGGACCAATTTTCAACTTGTGTCTTCATTCATTTTTGAGGTACGTCCACTTTTAGGTAATGTCAATGTTGTACCAAATTTGAGCCACTTCTTGATGATCGTCTTGACAGCGTTCCACGGTATATGTAATGCCTTAGAATTTTTTTTGCACCCTTCTTACTGGTAACTTTCAACAATGAGATCCCTTTGCTGTGTTGTAAGATGTTTACAGACCATGGCTCTTGCTGTAAAATGCAACTAAGAAAATGTCAGGAAAATCCTCCGAGAATGGTAAAACTTTATATAGGACTAATCATAATCCCTCTAAATGATGGCAGCTGTGCACTGACTACTATGTAAGATGAATAAATGCAAATTTTCTCTTCAGAGGAAGAGGACTAGAACTCTAGTGCCACCTATTGATATTGAAAGTAGCAATCTTAAAAGTTAATATCGACCATCAAACAAGACTTGCCGCAGGACTTAGGTTAAAAGCCAAATCAGAATCTCAGTTTGCAGACACTGTGTTTCAGGGTACTGCTCCTCATCAGTGCAAAGTGCGAGATCTGGTTTGGCTGGGTGAGAGGCGTCTGACCAGATCCAAGGGGTAAAGTTTCATCTTGCAGAGATTGACAAGTCAAGCCTGATGTGCCAAGGTGACTTACCCTTTGGAACTTAGTCAGATGCCTCTCACTCAGCCAAACCAGATCTAACACTTCGCACTGACGAGGCCGTACCTTGGAACCCAGTGTCTGCAAATTGAGATTTTAGCTTTGGCTTTTATCCTAAGTCATGTGACAAGGCTCGTTAGAGGGTCGATGTTGACTGTTGATTCCAATAGGTGGCGCTAGAGTTCTAGTTCTCATTCTCTCTGAAGAGACAATTTTCATATTTCCCAGAGGAGCATTGCATGGCTTAAAAGTCTCCTAACCTTGGCATGTCACTCTCCGCAAGGAGAAACGTTAATGCTTGGATCCCGCTGAGTGTAAATGTACAGTCATAAAAGGGTGTTCACACTTATGGAATCAAATTATTTTAGTTTTTTATTTTTATTTCTCCCTCAAAATTATTTTAGTTTTTTTTTTTTTTCAAATGAATTGTACAGATTATGGGTGACATTAAATATGGAAAAAACTCAAACATATTATTCGAGCACGCCGAGATCACTCTGTTAGCACACGAGCATGCTCAGATAACACCTTATTCCAGCACATTCGCTCATCACCAATTACCATATAAAATACAAAATGGAAATTTGTCTCTGCCCCGTTTTAATCCCTTAGCGCACCCTGATGTAATCATGCGTCACAGTCATGGATCGTGTGTATGAAGCGGGTTTAGGAGCTGAGCCCACTCCATACTGGGTAGATGCCACCTGAGTGACATGGCCAAGCATGTAGAAGCAATGATCAGAGTTACCCCAGATCACTGCTGTTTAACCATTTAAATGCCATTGTCAACTACTACGACATTTAAATGGCCAGTGTGGTGATTAAGCGATCTAGGAGTCTCGATGAGTTACCACCACGGCAGTCAGGGACGGTGAATGCCCCCCATCACTGCCATGTTGATGGCCCTATGGACTTGATAGGAGGATGTTATTTTAACTAAACAAGCTAATTAAAGCTAATACATAGCTAATATCAAACGATCACAAGTGCAAATAAAAAAATAATGTTTGAAATACTTAAAAAATATACAATTTTGTAGGAATCTGTTACCAGATTTATGCTCCCTAATCTGAGTACAGTATAATGTAGAGACAGAGACCCTGATTCCAGCTATGTGTCCCTTACTGGGCTGCTTGTTGTAGTTTTTTTTTTTTTTTAAATAAAATCATTGTTTTATCAGCAGGAGATTATCACTAGAGGACTATTTCACCCCTAGACTGAACTTTTTTAGCATTTTTCAGTACATGATTTGTTAAAAGGAAAAGTGACCTAGAAAACTGCTCGTCCAGCAAAAACAAACCCTCATCTGACTACTCTCTGTTGACAGAATATACTGTATAAAAAAAAAGCTATGACTTTCGGAAGAAGGAAAGGAAACAACAAAATGGCAAAAAAAAAAGAAATAAAATAAATAAAGAAATACTAATTGTCCAGCCCCGAAGGGGTTAAAATGAATAGTGAATCGATAAACATTGGGATCCCCTAGAAGTGAATTTGTGCAAACGCGATATTCTAAAATAAAGAGAACCCTCTGAATCAGTTTTTCTCTTCTTCATCATGTACCCCTCCACAAGTGTCCACACCTCCCAATGACAACACTTTTTTGCATTTTTGTACATGACATTTGATATAAAATTGATGCAACGCCCGAAACCGGATTCCCCTTAGTTGTAAATCATCGAAACTTTGCATTTGTGAAATCCTTTCTCCCGCTGTTGACTGGGAGAACGTTTCTTTGGAAGGTCTCCACCATGACTTAACCTTCTCTGACCATGATGACACAGTGGAGCTTGGACTGTCGATAAGTACCACGCACCGAGGGTGGGGGGCTCCTGTCCTCATGTTGTCCCTCCCAAACTGACTTTTGCCTTGTGATGCCTCATCTAGTCACATCTGATGGAGACAAATCCTCAATAAAATGTTGTTGTGAAGGCATCACTTACTCATTTGTAAAAGTGAAGTTAAAAAAGAAGCGATACGTTTTTCTGCACAGTCAATAAGCGACTAAAACTCATTGATATCTTCATAGTAAATTAGTTGCTAGTTAATTCAAAGGATTCAAACTCCGACCCTCGTGCATGACAGGCAGCAGCTTCAGCAATGAGCCAAGACTGCACTGAACGAAAAATAGAAGAATATTATCTGCCCAAACATCAAAATGATTCTCTTCTTCAGTCTAGGCACAATTATATACTGATAAATATAGATGTATCTCTACATATCAGGGGACGGCAGCATGGTGGCTCAGTGGATAGCACTGTAGCCTTGCAGCGCTGGGGTCCTGGGTTCTAATCCCACCCAGGACAACATCTGCAAAGAGTTTGTATGTTCTCTCCGTGTTCCTGTGGGTTTCCTCCGGGCACTCCGGTTTCCTCCCACACTCTAAAGACATACTGATAGGGATTCTAGATTGTGAGCCCCATCGGGGACAGTGATGATAATGTGTGCAAAACTGTAAAGCGCTGCGGAATATGTTAGTGCTATATAAAAATAAAGATTATTATTATTATTATTATAAAACAAAGAATGAATGGCTGTGTAAAGCAGAAGACACAGAATACGCAAGGTGAGGAGAGTCGGTGAACGATATAACTTTTGTTTAAATGCAACTAATTTACAGCAACCTTGGACAGTTAGTAATGGCATTGTTTAGGCCCTGGAAACGAGAAATGCCTTATCGTGGCTTCCAGGTACAAATGAATTGGCCAATTTATGGGCTAAACTTTCTCAATGTTCCATATTTCATATTTTTAAAATTTTTCATATTTTTTATATTTATAATGCAGTAATGCAATTCAACTTTCATATTTGCATGCTATGGCGCTACAGTGTGCTGCCTTTTTGTTTGAGAGTGTATGAGTTGGCGACTCTAGGTTCAGCACCTGTTCACACTTAGTCTATGTTTGGATGTGATGGTCAGTTTTTTGAAGTTAGTAATAGTAAGGCCAGATTCACACTAAACGTCAAAAAAATCTGTCCGATTCTCACTGCCGAGAGTCGCGCGAGAGTTTTGCGAATAGAATCCGATTTTTCACACCCAGCATCCAATTTACATCTGATTGCAGTGCGCTTTTAACATGAGCTTTTACATACAGCAATTCTCTGTCATTTACACATAGTTTTCAAAGGAAATATTCTTCAAAACACACACACACACACACACATATATATATATATATATATATATATATATATATATATCTATACAGATGCTTCTCACAAAATTACAATATCATCATAACGTTAATTTATTTCAGTTCTTCAATTCCAAAGTGAAACTCATATATTATATAGAGTAATTACAAACAGAGTGATCTATTTCAAATGTTTATTTCTGTTAATGTTGATGATTATGGCTTACAGCACTCACTCTGTGAATGCCAAGACATATAGTGTCAATGGAAATAGCAACAAGTGTCACCTTGTCGTGGTTGATGGGCACACATGAATTGGCCAATTTATGCGTTAAGAACCTTTGATTTTTTTGTAAGTACATTTTGCTGAGGGACAATGAGCTTGGAAGTTGTTATTTACATTGACACTATATGTCTTGGCATTCACAGAGTGCTCTGCTCTGGAGTGGGGGGAGAGGTCTCCTGGGAGAATACTGAGAGGTGTGTGTCAAGCATGGAAGCTCGGCAAGATTGCCTTGTGCAGGCATGTACTACGGAGGACAGAGAATGAACTTCAATCCAATATTGCAGCCAGCATGCAGCCAGCGGGTAAGGAAAGGGTGAATCAAACACCCGAAAACCCCGCCTCCATGGCTGAAGATTGTTCCCTCCAAATTAAGGTGACAGAGTCCCTTTAACTAATTTCTCTTTCCTTCAAGGAAACAGAAAATAACTGTAGACGGAAATGTTTAGATATTTCTGTTATTTCTCCATTTTTATTTTATAACTGTTTTGCATATTTGTGTGTCGTTTTATTTTTATCTTTTTATATCTTTTATTGTAAGCACTGTATATTTTTATATTAAAGCTTAACATCTTTAATACGTTTGATCCTTGTATGCTCTAAAAAATCCATAGCTTTCAGAGAGCATGTGAACTTTGGAATGTCAGACAGTAATATATTTTGGGCACTCAATGAAAGAAAAGAAATGCAGCACCCCCAGTAAGAAGTAGGTGCCTGGATAGGATCCCAATTCGTAATACTAATGTAGTAAGAAAAATCCATCATGCTGAGGTCAGTATGGTGAAAACACATGAGACTTTTATTACTGATTACTAAGGAGGTATTTAAGGGCTGACGTCCCTCTATTCTGGGTCAGTCACAGAGGGTATGTGGGATGGATAGGAACTACACTGCTTATTCGAGCACATGACTTGTGAATGGGAAGAGAGCACATCTGAAGTGGCGAGTCACCCCAAATTACAGAAGGGATAGTGCCTCTATGTCCCTGGCAGATGAGGTATTTAAGGTTTGGCTTCCCTCCATTGTGGGTCAGTCACAGAGGGTATGTGGGATGGATAGGAACTACACTGCTTATTAGAACATGTGACCTGTAAATCGGAAGAGAGCACATCTGAAGTGGTGTGTCACGCCAAATTACAGAGGGTAGAAAGATTACCTCTATAAGCCTATGTCACACATTGCACTTTTACTGTGTTTTTCTTTTTGCTGTGTTTTTTGTCATGCAAATTTTAAGCTGCGTTTTACTGTACCAGCAAAAGCTATGAGATTTGAGAAATCACATGGACACACATTGATTTTTTTCCTCACTGAATTGGAAAACTGCTGCATTTTTGAAAACTTCAGCATGTCACTTATTTCAGCATTCTTTCACTTTTTCACTTTCTATGGGTGCATTTTTACACCCATAGAAAGCAATGGGTAAGTGCATCAAAAAACGTAGGTATCGGGTTTTGCTGCATTTGTGGTGCAAAAACCTAACGAAGTTGCATCATGCTTTTTTCTATGCACTAAACTTTATCAGCATGCACAAGAGACAAATGTACCATGACAAAAACGCAGAAAAAAATGCAGCAAAACCTGTTTTTTGTAAGCAGCTTCTTTACTGCAAAGAGAGCAGGTTTTGGCTGCAGAAAAAAAAAACGGCGCAAAAATGGAGCTTATGAACATAACCTTAATGTCCCAGGCAGAGGATGTTGTGCCCTCCCTTAAGGAGAGAAAGAAGAGTCCACCCAGAAAGGGAGGGTGAAGAGCTTAAAGAAGGTTTTATGCTGGAAAAAAAAATAACCCTCCTCTCCTCAATGGTCTCTGAAGCTATGTAGTATAAAGCAGAGATGTGCATCATTAGAAACACTTTCAGATCTCCTCTCATGCCAGTCAGTGAAGGAAGGGGGGATAATGTGGTGAGTATAACAAACACTTCCAGATCTCATCTTGGCAGTAAGTGTGGGGAAAGGAGAGTACAGAGAAGCTGAATGTGATTGCCAACACTTCTAGATCTCCTTCCATGATAGTATCAATGTGTGGGAGGGGCAGAGCTGATGCACTGTGGGAGGAGAGCTGCAGAATGTAGACATGTTTGTACTAATACTTAGTTCTGCACACTGACTGCTCTAGAAGACTATCTGGAAGTGTTTGTAATCACACTCAGCTCTAATCTATATTACAGAGTAGATGCAGAGATCAGGGTGTGTTTTTGCCTGAGGCTTCCTGCTTACGATTGGCCAATGTCATGCTAAGGAAGATGTACACACCCCCAGAGATGAATTTCTGGTAATGCCCAGTTGGGTTTTTCATAAAATTATGACTTAAACTTTACAAGCTAATGTCTCCTTAATGGTAAGGAGAAATAAAAAAATAAAAATTGTGTTTTACTCAGCTCTGTAGCCACTGTCCCCTGATGTGGCCAGTTTAACATGCACAAACTGGTAAAAGGTTCTCTTTAACAGCAGCTCAGGCAAGATGGCTGCTCCAATAATCCTGTACAGAATGCAAAATAAGAAATTCTGTACCAGATTTCATGATATCACAATGTCATTTTTAACAGGTCTAGATGGAAATCTTCTATATTAACTTAGTAAGTTTTAATAGATCACAAAAAAATGCTGTATTGCCAGTCCACCTCTGCTACATCTGCAAATAGCAGCCTGCAATGAACTGCAGCCAATGCATCCGTAAACTAATCATCTCCAAAGCTATAGTCCTGAAGGAATCACATAAGCTTTCCCTGGATGTATATACAGGGTGGGCCATGTATATGGAAACACCTCAATAAAATGGGAATGGTTGGTGATATCAACTTTCTGTTTGTGGAACATTAGTATATGGGAGGGGAAAACTTTTCAAGATGGGTGGTTACCATGGCAGCCATTTTGAAGTTGGCCATTTTGGAGCCAACTTTATTTTTTCCAGTGGGAAGACGGTCATGTGAAACATCAAACTTATTGAGACTTTCACAAGAAAAACAATGGTATGCTTGGTTTTAACGTAACTTTATTCTTTCATGAGTTTTTTTTACAAGTTTCTCTTTGTTTACAGCCGTTGACATGTCTCAGAGGTTAACATCTGAGGAGCGGATAGAAATTGTGTTGATGTCTGGTGCAGTGAATCATTTGGCTGATGCGCGACGTGTCTACAGGCAGATGAAGCTGGTCACATTAAAGGGGTTTCCCACGAAGGAAAGTTCATTTTAAAAAGTGACTATGTCTGACCGTGTACGGAGCATACCACATCTTCTAGGCAGGGGAGGAAGCAAAAGATAATACTGACATTACAGCACGGTGGATTCATTTTGTAAGGTGAAATGTTTCACTAACTTTTTAAAAAATATTTGACCTCACAAAATGTATCCTCTGCGATCTCCTGCTGTAATGTCAGTATTGTCAGTATTGTCTTTTGCTTCCTCCCCTGCCCAGGAGCTGTGGTATGTTCGGTACAGTTCGTGGGAAAACCCCTTAAAAAAGCAAATATCAACGCCAGTATGGCTCCTCATAAAAAGTACGCCAATAACAATGAAAGGAAAGCAGCAAAGGCACAACATCGAAGAAAATAAAGGGCAAATGAGACTCTTGAAGAGCAATAGCATCGCTGGGACGAAAACAATGCATATAAGCGTAGGCGTCAAGCACATGAATCCCCTGATACAAAAGTCTTTAGATTATCACTGGATGCCATTAGGCAACAACAGCGCCGCATGCCTGTCCCCATCGTGACATTACTGTCCTCCTGATGCGATAGCATCGGACCCCCATCTAGTATAAATATACAAGCATATGTATACATTGGGAGGTTTTTATAAACTTAAATGCATGTATTTTGGGCTAAAATAATTTTTTACAGCTGAGTTTTATGAAGATTTTTGCACGTATTCAGGAATTTTGTTTCCCTGTAAATTGCTGGTTGTACAATGAGTTATCTGAGAATCCCTCAGTGAGCTTGTTCTGATGGGAGTTTGTAACTCTTTTACTGTTGATTTGTGATCGTACCAAATTTCAGCTCAACTTTAATGTGATTTGTTATTATAAAAAATGTCAAATTTTTAATCAAACCCAGTTGCAAAAATTATTTTAGCCCAAAATACCTGCATTTAAATAATAAAAAATAATAAAAAAATTAATAATAATTGTTGCCAAAGGTGTCCAATTACTTTAAGTATTACTGGACTGGTGAAATAGGTTATTGAGTAGCAGTAATGGATATCCGAGCACGTTCGGTGAGGTAGTATAAGGTCAAAGTACTGAAAGAAAGCACTTCGAAACTAAGCAGCAGCCATGGTATCTATTATTACTGTGGTTAATTGAATTCTTATTAATTCTGTACACACGGCGATACACCGGGACAGGTTATCCCGGCCAAGTATGGCTCCCTACTTGGATGACATCGCTGTGTCCACACTATTATTCTTTATGGCCTCACCACTAAACGGGAACATGCTGGGATTATAGAGGAATGTGAGTCCATGGCCAAACAAAACAAGCCGAAGCGAAGGAGCGCTGCAGAACACAGCGCCCATGATGGGATCTGGACTTTAAACCTTTCTACACAATTTAACCATTTTAGTCCCTTCTGCCTCGCTATCAATAATGTAGTTATTGTGGAAGAAACACATTAGCCTCCTCTTTTATAAATATTAATAATAATGCATGTTTCATTCTGCAGTGAAGTCTCCATTGTTGGCCTTGAAGGCGACATTCATCGAGTTGGCTCGTTTCCTAATTTTGGCTCCTGCTTAGTGTAAGGTTTCGCATGAAGCCTGTAAGTAAAACAAGTTCATTCATTCGTACAAGTAACTTAAAATAATTGGTGCTTTATACATCACATTTTATCCGGGCCACTATTACTCGAGAAGGTGCCCTAAGCTGCTGCTGCCCTTAGTGTTATTCTGGCTGTTACTCACCTCTGCTGGATCCGGCGCCGGACTCTGCTTCTTCCTCCGTCCTCTGCTGCCAGGTCACATTGCCCTTCTGTGTTATTTTCCTATGGCAACATGGCGCTCTCCTGTGGCGTCACTCTTCCAACTCTGCTGCTGACTCAGGTCTCCTCCACCAGTTCCTCACCGTTGAGTCAATTCTTCTACATCGCCGTGCCAGCTCTGCCACATTGAGCTCTTCCCAGCCAAGCTCTCTTACACCTGTTCCTTTCTGTTAAAAGGGTTGTCCACTACTCGGTCAACCCCTTCTTAATGAGTATTTCCACCATGTAATATAATCACAGCCTGCACTAACTACTGGCGATGGCGCCATTCCAGCAGTGTTGGAGCTAGCCTCTGGAGGCTCACGTGATGTCACCTGAACCTTGGAACCAATCAGCAGCCACTAATGGGCCACTTTTCCTTCACTCCCTTTGGACAAAACTGACACCAGTTCTCACTTTCTCCGGTTGTTAGTTTTCGAGCTAAGTGGCCCATTGGGCTGGAGGGTTTACATGACATAACGTCTCTAGAGAACCGGCACCAACAGTGCTTTAACGGCACTGCTTTGAGCACAGGCTGTTTTTACTTTACACGGGGAGTATAGAAATTGAAAAGGGGTTGTCCGAGTAGTGTCTATTCTTCTTCATCACTGTTCTGTCTTCATACACGTTGATACGGTGTGTGATCCGACATACGGCATAAACCACTTCTGTCTCCCAAATAAGCAGACTGTTCTCTGTAGTCTAACTTGTTTATTGGTAAACATGAGCGCGGTAAAACTATAAGAATACAAATGATTTGAGTAAGTATTGTGCAAATAATAACATGACTGCAACTAACAGGGAAAGCATACAGGATGATGCAACTTCTATAATAACTACATACAGCAGGTAACTGAAATCACATTTCCTGTGTACTGGCTGCTATACAGTTAATCACACTCTGTACAACATTACATAGCAAGAACAGGGATAATGGTCTTACCGGATAATCTTAACCGGAATGGGAAGTAAGTGACGTAGTTCAACACAGCAGATTAACACGTGTGTCCAGGGAAATACACAGAGAGAAAATGGAGTTTCCCCTTCCCATGATACCTTGGTGAATCCCAGAATGCAACACTCTAATAATTACTGAAAAACACAGGTAATAAATTTAACCACCACTGGGTGGTGCTATAACACAGCAAAACCAAAACTATGGTATTAAACTTTTTTAAAGCTAGATACGAAACCTGACCTTCGCTAGAATGGGCAGAACACTCCCCGCTTGGCATCAACCGATGCCACCCACAGGTTCTTTTGGCGAAAACAGTAAGACAAGTTCCGCAACTGGTCTGAGGAATAGTTTACTCTCCCCGGACTTGCCTACTTTGACCTCGACCTTACGCACCTTCCCATCTTTGCTTGGGAGTATCTTAGTGATGAGGCCTAGTGGCCACTCATTACGGTGAGACTGGCTGTCTTTCATGAGAACGACATCACCGGTTTTGATGTTTGGTTTGTCGGTCTGCCACTTCTTCCTGGGTTGTAAGGTGGAGAGGTACTTACTGCTTCCTCCATCTGACTTTGGACTTGTCTCCATTGTCGTCTGTAGAGGTCCTTGTTGCTAAATTCTCCAGGTGGAGCGCTGAGAACGCTGGCTTTCTGAGTAAGTAACATGGCAGGAGTGAGAATGGTCGGATCCTCAGAGTCACTAGAAAGTGAAGTCAATGGTCTAGCATTAATGATGGCCGAAACTTCTGCCAGGAATGTGGTTAAACTTTCATGTGTGAGTCTTGCTTCAATGGATCTGGTTGCGTGGTCCGCAGGGTTGTGGTTTGTGGACACATAATGCCACTGTTTAGGGTTGGTGGATCTCCTGATCCTTAGCACCCGATTGCTGACATAGACATAGAAATGACAAGTTTCATTGCAAATGTACCCCAGCACTACCTTGCTGTCAGTGTAGAACTCGATTTCTTTGACCTCCAGGTCCATTTCCGTCGAGATAAGCTCAGCTAACTCTACTGCTAACACAGCTGCACAGAGTTCCAGTCTGGGTACTGTGTGTTCACGAAGTGGGGCCAATTTTGTCCGGCTCATAACAAGCCTCACGTGGCATTGTTCATTGATGTCAGTAGTTTTCAAATACGCCACTGCTGCAATTGCTTTGGTTGAGGCATCGCAGAAGATACAAAGCCTTTGCATCTTGATTTCTGTTGATGGCACAGAAGCATATGGTCGTGCAACGTAGAGACTTGACAGGGCTTCTAAAGAGTTCTTACATCTTACCCACAAGTCTCTTTTCTCACTGGGAAGCGGATCATCCCAATCGGACGTCTCTTGGGTGAAGTCTCTCAACATCATTTTACCTTGGATAGTTACAGGAGTTACAAATCCCAGAGGATCGTACAAGCTGTTCACAACGGACAGGACGCCTCTACGCGTGAAAGGTTTCTCTTCTTCGCTGATCTGGAAGGTGAATGCATCCTTTTTCAAATCCCAAAGTAAACCCAGGCTCCGCTGCATAGGAAGGGAGTCCGTGCTTAAATCCAAGTCTTTTAAATCGGTTGAGTAATCTTGAGAGGGAAAGGCTGCCATTAGTTTTTGGCTGTTGGAAGCAATTTTGTGCAACCTCAAATTGGATGAAGCGAGCATTTCTTGTGCCCTTTTCAGGAGACTGACTGCCGACTCATCTGTGGGTGTGGATTTCAGACAGTCATCTACGTTGAAATCCTTTTCCACAAAAGATCTTACATCCGATCCATACTTTGCTTCACCCTCTCTGGCTGAATGTCTAAGCCCATAGATAGCGACAGCAGGGGAAGGGCTGTTCCCGAAGATGTGTACCTTCATACGATATTCCACGATGTCCTTGTAGGGGTCATTATCGCGGTACCAGAAAAACCTCAAGTAGTTTCTGTGTTCTTCTTTAACAAGGAAGCAGTGAAACATCTGTTGTATGTTGGCCGTAAATGCTACTGCATCTTTGCGGAAACGAAGGAGTACTCCCAGAAGTCTGTTGTTGAGGTCTGAACAAGATAGAAATACGTCGTTTAAAGAAACACCTTCGTATCTGGCACTTGAGTCAAATACCACTCTTATCTGACCAGGTTTCTTTGGATGATACACGCCAAAAATAGGTAAGTACCAACATTCCTCGGAATCTTGAAGTAAAGGTGCAATTTCCGCGTGGCCACTCTGGAATATTCTCTCCATGAAGGTAAAGAAGTGTTCTTTTGTCTCTGGTGACTTCTGCAGTTTGCGTGTAAGGGAGACAAATCGACTGTACACAAGTTCTCTGTTGTTGGGTAAGCGTTGCCTCTGTGGTTTGAATGGTAAAGGTGCGACCCAACTCTTTGATTCATCTCTTACTATCTCTCGCTCCATGATGTCCAAGAACAGTCTGTCCTCTATGGACGTTGCTACCTGGTTGTCTTCTCTTGTCCTGTGGAAAACTGTGCACCCTATATGATCTTGCTCACCGTCGCATGCATGGTCTTCACAGGAGGGATCAGCTAACGGACAAGATGGAGGGGTGTTGTGTGGCAATTCTTTAATCAGGAAACTGCTCTCGCATGGCTGGAAGAGAGACGGGCGTCCATTCTCGAGGGTATTGGTGAGCATGCTGTTGACTGATGTCGGCCTGTGTGCTCCACCCAAACAGACGTCTCCCACAATGACCCATCCTAGGTCAGGTCTCTGAGCATATGGGGCATTTTGTGGGCCGTTGATCTGTCCTCTAGCCTTGTGGACCCGTAGAATGTCTCTTCCGAGGAGTAAGACGATAGGGGCTCATTGGTCAAGCTCCGGTATCAGGTGAGCTATACGTCTCAAGTGGGTGTGATGAGCTGCTACCTCCGGTGTAGGTATCTCAGACCTGTTGTCCGGAATTTGATTGCACTCTAGTATTGATGGTAAGGATAAGCAGGTTTGACCGTCCATAGACTCTACTTTGAATCCGGTCGCTTTTCTCCCCGCCGTCTCGACAATACCTGCACATGTCTTCAAGGAGTACGGAGAGCCGGGACCAGCAATATTGAAGGTGTTGAAGAAAAAGGACTTAGCTAGAGACCTGTTACTCTGATCATCCAAGATTGCATATACCTTGATTGCCTTATCCCGTTGGCTCGCTGGGAATACTCTGACAAGGCAGATCTTCGAGCAGGATCTCCCTGCTACAAATTCCTTGCAAATCTCTGTACACTGAGAAGTGACCACTGGGGTGTCAATGTCAGTGTCCGTCTGTTTTTCGGCAGACTCTTCTACTCGCGACGATACCCCTGAGGGTCGTCCAGGGTGTAAAGCCGTGTTGTGCTCCACACTACTGCATTCTGCGCATTTCACACTGGTTTCACAATTCTTGGCGAAGTGTGAGGTAGTCGCGCAGCATCTGAAGCATATCTTGTTTTCCTTTAGGAAGCTCTTACAGTCTTCTAGAGGCTTCTCCCTGAAGGCTCTACATTTTAGTAGAGGGTGAGGCTTCTTGTGTAGGGGGCAGTGTTTGCTGAGATCCTGAGGTTTGTCCTCCTCTGGAGAGGACTTGCCCTGTAAGGAAAACCTGTGGAGGTAACATTAGTTTTGTGTACTGCCACTGGTGTTTTACTGGGTTTTACACCAGAGGCAGTGGTACATGACATAGTGAAATCAAAACTGGGGTCATTTCTAACTTTAGCCTGCTGAGCAACAAAGTCTACAAACACCCTGAAAGGAGGAAATGGCACCTTATGAGCCTGTTTGTAACGGGACCCGTGACTGACCCACTTTTCTTGTAAGTTGTAAGGGAGCTTTTGGATGATTGGGTTGACATCTCTGGCAGTGTCCAGGAATGCCAACCCTGGTAGGTCACCTTCTGCCTGAGCAGCATGCACCTCCATTAACAAGTCGCTCAGTTCTCTGAGCTTTTGATAACCCTTATTTGCTATCTTGGGGAAATCATCAATTCTTTTATACAAAGCGTTTTCTATAGCTTCTATTGACCCATAACATTCTTCGAGTCTCTCCCACACCATGCGAAGTCCTGTGTGTGGGTACTTTATGTTAATGTTCCTGATTCTTTTGGCGTGTTCAGCTGACTCGTTCCCAAGCCACTTAACCAGTAGATCTAACTCTTCACTACTGGAAAGATGCAAGTCTCTGATGGCGTTCTGGAAGGAGGCTTGCCAAGCTCTGTAGCTTTCAGCTCGATCGGTGAACTTTACAAGTCCCTTGGTCACCAGCTCCCGGCGGGTAAAGAACCTTGCAAAGTTCATAGTGGCTGAGTCAGTGTCAACATGAGCTGGTGTGCTGTTGTCATTCAGTGTGTGTGGTGCATCCTCATACCTGGTAGGAGCTTCTGGCTTAGGAAAGTCTGTATAAAACCATTCTGAACCGAAGGGTGTCCCTGTCAGTCTGGGAGGAGGCCGTACCTTCTGTTCTGTAAGACGGTAGTGGTGGTCGACGTCGTTTCGCAGTATACTTTCCTGCTTCCAGTACGGTGTTTGGAGGAAGGATCTCTGGTAATCTGTATAGGCTGGTTGGTGTAACGGATCAGAGTTGTCTTCTAATCCGGGATGTTGGTGGACATATTCTGAGACGCGTTGAGCAGGGTCCTGACGATCAAGGTCTGGTCCACGTACGTCGCTGTCACGCTCAGATTCGGGAAACTCCACGGCTTCTAAGAACTCAGCTTTGGCTATTGCGGCTGCTGCTTCTTTTTCAGCGGAAAGCCTTTCTAAGGTCGCTCGCAGGCGTGCTGTATCTGCGTCTCTATCGGCTTGCAGGCGGGCTCTTTCTGCTTCTTGCTCTGCTTGTCTTAACTTTAACTGCATCTCTTGTGCAGCGAAGGAGGATCTTACCTTCGCCGCCTCAGCTTCTGCTCGGGCGAGGGTGACAGACCTTTTCGAGGAAGACTTGCTAGAGCGGCTTGTATGGGACCTCGTCCTGGGTGAGGATGCTCGACTTGCAGACATTTTGTGTCCATTTGCAGGCTGTAGGACGTCTCAGAGCGGGTAGGAATGACTTCAGCGTAGACTGAGACGTGTAGCGCTTGGCGGGCAATATGGCGGCCGCTGCGGTATCTGCAGGCTGTGCGGTGTGGTACAAGCGGCTGTGTAAGTGGTCTTGTTATTGCTGGCGTCTAGCCTGGTTTTGCTAGCCTCCGCTGGTATTTAGCTTCTGTTTTACTGCTTGCTGGTATCTAGCCTGCGTTTTACTGGCCTCCGCTGGTATCTAGAATCTGTTTAACTGCTTGCTGGTATCTAGCCTGCGTTTTACTGGCCTCCGCTGGTATCTAGAATCCGTTTTACTGTTCTGTCTTCATACACGTTGATACGGTTTGTGATCCGACATACGGCATAAACCACTTCTGTCTCCCAAATAAGCAGACTGTTCTCTGTAGTCTAACTTGTTTATTGGTAAACATGAGCGCGGTAAAACTATAAGAATACAAATGATTTGAGTAAGTATTGTGCAAATAATAACATGACTGCAACTAACAGGGAAAGCATACAGGATGATGCAACTTCTATAATAACTACATACAGCAGGTAACTGAAATCACATTTCCTGTGTACTGGCTGCTATACAGTTAATCACACTCTGTACAACATTACATAGCAAGAACAGGGATAATGGTCTTACCGGATAAACTTAACCGGAATGGGAAGTAAGTGAGGTAGTTCAACACAGCAGATTAACACGTGTGTCCAGGGAAATACACAGAGAGAAAATGGAGTTTCCCCTTCCCATGATACCTTGGTGAATCCCAGAATGCAACACTCTAATAATTACTGAAAAACACAGGTAATAAATTTAACCACCACTGGGTGGTGCTATAACACAGCAAACCAAAACTATGGTATTAAACCTTTTTAAAGCTAGATACAAAACCTGACCTTCGCTAGAATGGGCAGAACAATCACTCTCTGTCATTCTTATGCTGGTACTCCAGTCACCATTGTTTCCGTTTGGCCACTTCTACCACCGTGGTCCAGCTTGATTGCCCTGCTGCACCAGCACCACGTGTTCGTGTTTTATAAAAAGTGCTCGATCGCACGATGGGCTTCATGGATCCAACTCTTCCAGTGAGATATAACAACTTTGCACCAGTAACTATACCATGCTTGGTGCCACAATAATAGTGACTAGTGATGAACAAGCGCTAAAATGCTCGGGTGCTCGTTGCTCGGGTCAAGCAGATTGGAATACTCGGTACTCGACCCGAACAACGAGCCCAATGTAAGTGTATGGGAGACCCGAGTATTTTTACAGCGATCCGCCGGGGGTCCTTTTAAGGTCTAAAAACGTCTGAAAATGATGGAATCACTGCTCAAATGACACAGGAACATCATGGGGATCGCCCCTGGAAGCATTCCTGACTCCTAGTTTACAGCTGTAAACAATTTTTTCCGAGATTCATGCCATTTTTCCCAGTGCCACAAAAAAACACATTAAAACGAAACCAAAACGGGTTTTGCTTGGAAATATGTCAAGGTACATCCTTTGCAGGTTAATGACTTGCCTGTGAGGCCAAATAATTGACCCCACACTGAAAATCTCCTCCACCACTTGGGCTTAGTTCAGACGCAGCGTTTTTTGAAGCGTTTTTCAACTTTAACATTGCTTTCAACCACTACAAATGCATTTAATCAGAAATGTCATTGTAACATTTAACACCCCTAGCTGGCCATGTGGTGTGTGACACATACGCAGACCCATCTTGTTTCATGTGCGAAGGAGGGACTCTTAAAGTCACAGGGCCTATTTTTACTGGTGCATCAGGCGGCATTTATCTTCTTAAAGGGCCATTATGAAACAGTGGGTCTCCTAAACTGTTGTAGCCTATGCTGTTAGTGGATGGGCTGCCAAGAATTACGGCGCACCACAATACCCCTTTCATAAGATGTCCAGGAGGGCGTCCTGAAAAAATGTTGCATTGAATGCAAGGCCTGCCGTGCTACCAATTCATATGCACCCCTATAAGCCCTTGAACCCACATACTGGATGGGCCCAGGAAAATCCACTTCACAATATGCATTTTTTACTCCCCTACTCCTTTGTTTACACAGTGACAGCAATGTCTGCCCTGCTGCATAGTCAGGCCTTGGAACCCACATACTGGATGGGCCCATGGAAATCCACTTCACAATATGCGTTTTGTACATCCATAAGTCGCCAATGACAGACATAAAAGGTCTAAGTTAATCTACCCAAATGATTATTAATAGGGCTTCAGTGCAAGATTTCCAACATATAAAAGTAAATGGCATTTCCACGCCAAAAAAAATTAATTACACCTCCATGCAAACTTGAAGATCATTATATTTTTTTTCAACTGTTATTGTATCAGATAAAGAAAATAATGTTGCTTCCTTGAAATCGTCTTCTGATGAAAAGAAAAGCATTCGGTGAACTATTAAACTGTAGGTAAAGATCGTACATTGCAAGATGGTGGACGTTAAACTAGGCATGGTTCCAAAAGATTATTTTCAAATGTCAGAAAAGTGCATTCTTCCCCTACAAAAGCCATTTCTCAATGTTCAAATGAAAAATCACATATAAAATCACACAGAGTTAAGGAGAACAGACTGCAAGGAAGAAAAAAAGGAAAGAATCTGTAAACTTGCGAACACTTCAGAGTTGTGACTGATAAAAATATCACCAATCAGTCCAAAAGCGAGTGAAACAGATTACTTTAAATGCTTGCAAGACTATAAAGTTTACTAATGTGACACAAAATGATGTCTGTTTTCAGTTAAGCTTTTGATAATACCCAACAATGCAGTCTGAATGACGTGATTGGAGACAGGAGACTTAGTTTAAAAAAAAAATTGTGTACCATGAAACCTCATGCTGTCAAACCCTTTCTTGGTTTTCAAATGGTAATGGATTCCCGACAATATATTGAGAGCAGGATTCACTACATTGAAGGACGATCAACTTTTTGTATTTTTTAATGGTATGATGGTTTCCTCTTTGCAGAATTATTTACAGGAGAATTTGGCAATTTTTTTTGCCAATTTTTTTAACACTAAGGTTCAGATACGGCTTTAAAGAAGGCTAATACTTACAATACAACACAATTTTATTTCAAAGAACAAAATTCAAGGAATAGTATGATTGAATAGTATGTGTGTGTACACTTTTGTATATGTTAACATACAAAGGTTAAGTACAAGAATAAGGATTAAATACATATAATGATTAAGTATGTATAAAGATTAACTTCATACAGTCTACTTACATCATCACCAAGAGGCTTTTAAACATCATCCGTCTGGAATATCAGAGATGCAATACCAAGACAGAGAACCCCTGGGAGATTACCTACACTGCATGGGCATCCCCAATCATGCAGGTATGAGCACACTGTACATGTACAGGTACCCCAGTTTTTGCATCTGTCTTAGTCATGTTTCTCTGGTCTTATATAGTGATTTACACTATGTAGTAACTCTAGTTTCACCCAGCCTTTCAAGTGGCCAGCTTTCAAGGTCGGATGAAACTGAGATATCATGGAGTCATCAGACGAGGGGACATAAACCCTTAGAATATAAAAACCACAAGGATTTAGATAAAACCACCAAAGGCAGAGGTTCAGTAAACCTTAATGTTTTACAATGACAAACAACAAACATATAGAAGCTTAGAACTGTTTGTGAAGTGAATAAACAAACGTTTCTCAAGATTGTGTCACTATGAGCATTGTCTGTAACATCTTTAAATGTTTTACAAGAATTGCAGCTATGTAATTGTCTGAATGCATTCGGTATATTTCAATCTGGGTTCAAAATCGCCATTTGTATATTCGGACTACACTATTAACAGCAATCATATCTATATTCAGCCTTTTTAGAAAAACTTAAGCTTAACCCATTGAGTACTCTGGATAATCATGACAATCTTTTTAACCAGTATCTATAGGTAAGTAATGTTAAAAATAGCTGCTACTATGTATTCCTGAAATAAAAGTGAGAACTGCAAGAATGTGAAGATGTTCTAAAACATAACTGTGACCACGCTCAATTTTCCATAACTGTTGCGTTCGGCGGTGTAGTAAATACTGGGAGACACAATAGATGATCTGACATTCGTTCAAATGATTACTTTACAGATAAAAAGAGCATTTATTATTATTCCTGTTTATTATCCTAGAAAGAAAGAAGGAACATACAGTCTCCCTCATACAAGTTATCTCAGCCAAAATTGATTAAGTCCTCTGCATCTACAAGCATTCAGCCTTCACTTTTTTTTGTATTGAACTCTCACCATTTGATGCAGCCAAAGTTATGGCTCTCAAGGAGAGAAACTAATATAGTGGACAAAGAAATATTTGTAATGAACTACTGAGCCAAACAGCATTACTTTATCAAATTTATATGAAGTGTATTGTGTCCAATGTGAGCAACCAGGCAACACAAAAAGGAGCTTTTCAAGTGAGCTCTTTAAGGTACACAAATGTTATGAAGTTTTTGCCAACAAGGATGTGGTTTCACCAATGGGGGTAACTTTTTTAAAAATATACTCTTGCCATCACAGCCCCCCTTGCCCAAAATTCAGTGGCCTATAACAGTACAGAACACGTTCACCCAGGTCACGTAGTCAGAGATGTAGGAAGAGACACAGCAGGAAACCGAGTTAAGAAGTAGGCCCAATGTAGGGGTGTGGGTCTCTGAGACTTGTAATGGAGGGCATGAGCTGACAAACAATTCCCCAATGGGGGGTACCTTTTTTAATAAACTAGTGCCATCACAGCCCCCTTGCCCAAAATTCACCAGCCTATAACAGTACAGAGCATGTTCACCCTGGTCATCTAGTGGCAAGTAAGGAAGAGACATTGCAGGAAACCGAGTTAAGAAGTAGGCCCAATGTAGAGGTGTGGGTCTCTGAGACTTGCATGGCCTGACAAGCTTTTGCCCATGGGGGCTAAATTTAAAAAAAATATTTCATGGGGATTATAGACACCCTTGCCAAAAAATTGACTGTCTGTAGCAGCACAGAACACGTGAACCCTGGTGATCTAGTGGTGGAAAATGAGAGGTGGAGGAAGACCTCATTAAAAACTAGTCCCAATTTAAAGGAGCAGGTCTCCTACACCTGTAATTCCCACACACTAAGTGTATGGGCTGACAAACATTTCCCCATGGGGGTAAATTTTAAAAAAATATATTATGGGCATCATAGACACTTTCCAAAAATTTGACTGCAGCAGCACAGAAGACGTTAAGCCTGGTGATCTAGTGGTGGAGAATGAAGAGATATTGCTGAAGGCCTCATTAAAAACTAGGCCCAATGTAAAGGAGTGTGTCTCCTACACTTGTAATGCCCATACACGCAGTGTTTGGGCTGACAAACATTTCCCCATGGGGGGTACATTTTTTAAAAATATACTATGGGCATCATAGACACTCTTGTTAAAAATTGACTGTCTGTATCGAGAGGGTCCCACCAGGTATCCCTGGTTGAGACTTCCCTCAAAGTCTTACATAGAACATACTTGGTCCCTACGAGACTGCATGCCATATATCCTCAGGTTTCTGATAAATGTTTTAGAGGCTGTGATGCACCAGGAGATATGGGTCATATATGGTGGTCCTGCCCAACGGTGACCGATCTGTGGGGGGAGGTAAAACTTCTGGTGGAAAGGATGCATGGAAAAGAGATATCAATGAGCCCAATGACCTTCCTGCTGGGCTTAAAACCGAAGGGACTGCCCAAAAACCTATATAAACTGGTGGTCCAGCTGGGAATGGCGACCAAAATACACATTGCGTCAAAGTGGAAGTCTCCTTTGCTCTTGATTTCTCAGGTTAAAGATAGGATGAACACCATCATGATTTACGAGCGCATTCAAGCGACAAGGACAGATAACTGGAACTCCTTTTTCCAAATTTGGTCGCCATGGCTGGAACTATACCCGGATGATCAAGTGAGGAGGGCTCTCACCCTTTCTCCATGACGAGTTGCCTCTTTTCGGACTCTGTGGCGGTATGGGGACACCGGGGGAGCCGGTGATGGGGCTGGACCAATATTTGTAGTCACAGGGAAAAAAAAAATATTCTTTTCTCATTTTCAATTCTGTAAAATTGTGGAACAGTATTATATCACTCATGATTCTGTACCTAATCCCCCTTGTTTCTGTCTTGTCTTTGTCTTGTCTTAAATGTATCAACATCTATAACTCCCTCACATAATATTAAGGTGCTGTTGATATTTTTGTATTTACTGTAAATCCAGAACTCCCATGTTGGGAGAACTTTGTGTTATTTTTCAAATAATAAAAATTTATTGAAACAAAAAAAAAATTGACTGTCTGTAGCAGCACAGAAGACGTTAAGCCTGGTGATCTAGTGATGGAAAATGATGAGAGATGGAGGAAGGCCTCATTAACCCCTTCACCCCAAAGCCTGTTTTCACCTAAGTGACAGGGCCAATTTTTACAATTCTGACCACTGTCACTTTATGAGGTCATAACTCTGAAACGCTTCAACGGATCATGGTGATTCTGACATTGTTTTCTCGTGACATATTGTACTTCATGATAGTGGTAAAACTTCTTCGATATGACTTGCATTTATTTGTGAAAAAAACAAAAATTTGTCGGAAATTATGAAAATTTAGCAATTTTCAAACTTTTATGCCCTTAAATTAGAGAGTTATATCACATAATATAGTTAATAAACAACATTTCCCACATGTCTGCTTTACATCAGCACAATTTTGGAAACATAATTTTTTTTTGTTAGGACGTTATAAGGGTTAAAAGTTGACCAGCAATTTCTCATTTTTGCAACAAAATTTGCAAAACCATTTTTTTGCGGACCACCTCACACTTGAAGTGACTTTGAGGGGTCTATATGACAGAAAATGCCCAAAAGTGACACCATTCTAAAAACTGCACCCCTCAAGGTGCTCAAAACCACAATCAAAAAGTTTATTAACCCTTCAGGTGCTTCACAGGAATTTTTTGAATGTTTAAAAAAATTGAACATTTAACTTTTTTTTCACAAAATTTTTACTTCAGATCCAATTTGTTTCATTTTACCAAGGGTAACAGGAGAAATTGGACCACAAAAGTCGTTGTACAATTTATCCTGAGTACGCCGATACCCCATATGTGGGGGTAAACCACTGTTTGGGCACATGGCAGAGCTCGGAAGGGAAGGAGCGCCATTTGACTTTTCAATGCAAGATTTGCTGGAATTGAGATCGGAGCCCATGTCACGATTGGAGAGCCCCTGATGTGCCTAAACAGTGGAAACCCCCACAAGTGACACCATTTTGGAAAGTAGACCCCCTAAGGAACTAATCTAGATGTGTGGTGAGCACTTTGAACCTCCAAGTGCTTCACAGAAGTTTATAATGTAGAGCCGTAAAAAAAAATGTATATTAATTTTCACAAAAAATGATCTTTTTGCCCCAAATTTTTTATTTTCCCAAGGGTAACAGGATAAATTGGACCCCAAAAGTTGTTGTGCAATTTGTCCTGAGTACGTCGATACTTCATATATGGGGATAAACCACTGTTTGAGCGCATGGCAGAGCTCGGAAGGGAAGGAGTGCCATTTGACTTTTCAATGCAAAATTGGCTGGAATTGAGATCGGACGCCATGTCGCATTTGGAGAGCCCCTGACGTGCCTTAACAGTGGAAACCCCCCACAAGTGACCCCATTTTGGAAAGAAGACCCCCTAAGGAACTTATCTAGATGTGTGGTGAGCACTTTTAACCCCCAATTGTTTCACTAAAGTTTAGAATGTAGCATTGTGAAAATTAAAAAATCATTTTTTCTTTCCACAAAATGATGTTTTAGCCCGCAATTTTTTTTTCCCAAGGGTAACAGGAGAAATTGGACCACAAATGTTATTGTCCAATTTGTCCTGAGTACGCTGATACCCCACATGTGGGGGGGAACCACCGTTTGAGTGCATGGCAGAGCTCGGAAGGGAAGGAGCACCGTTTGAAATGCAGACTTAGATGGAATGGACTGCAGGTGTCATGTTGCATTTGCAGAGCCCCTGATGTACCTAAACAGTAGAAACCCCCCACAACTGACCCCATATTGGAAACTAGACCCCCCAAGGAACTTATCTAGATGTGTTGTGAGAGCTTTGAACCAACAAGTGTTTCACTACAGTTTATAACGCAGAGCCGTGAAAATAAAAAATATTTTTTTTTCCACGAAAATGATATTTTATCCCCTATGTTTTTATTTTCCCAAGGGTAACAGGACAAATTGGACCCCAAAAGTTGTTGTCCAACTTGTCCTGAGAACGCTGATACCCCATATGTTGGGGGGAACCACTGTTTGGGCACACAGGAGAACTCGGAAGGGAAGGGGCCCTGTTTTACTTTTTCAAAGCAGAATTGGCTGGAATTGAGATCGGACGCCATGTCGCGTTTGGAGAGCCCCTGATGTGCCTAAACAGTGGAAACCCCCAATTATAACTGAAACCCTAACCCCAACCCTAACCCTAGCCCTAACCCTAGCCCTAACCCTAATCCCAACCCTAGCCCTAACCCTAGCCCTAACCCTAGCCCTAATGGGAAAATGGAAATAAATACATTTTTTTACATTTTATTATTTTTCCCTAACTAAGGGGGTGATGAAGGGGGGTTTGATTTACTTTTATAGCGTTTTTTTGGCGGATTTTTATGATTGGCAGCTGTCACACACTAAAAGACGCTTTTTATTGCAAAAAATAGTTTTTGCATCACCACATTTTGAAAGCTATAATTTATCCATATTTTGGCCACAGAGTCATATGAGGTCTTGTTTTTTGCGGGACGAGTTGACGTTTTTATTGGTAACATTTTCGGGCAGATGACATTTTTTGATCGCTTTTTATTCCGATTTTTGGGAGGCGGAATGAACAAAAACCAGCAATTCCTGAATTTCTTTTAGGGGGGGCGTTTATACCGTTCCACGTGTGGTAAAATGGATAAAGAAGTTTTATTCTTCAGGTCAGTACGATTACAGCGATACCTCATTTATGTAATTTTTTTTATGTTTTGGCGCTTTTACACAATAAAAACTATTTTATATAAAAAAATAATTGTTTTTGCATCGCATTATTCTGAGAGCTATAACTTTTTTATTTTTCTGCTGATGATGCTGTATGGCAGCTTTTTTTTTGCGGGACAAGATGACGTTTTCAGTGGTACCATGGTTATTTATATCCGTCGTTTTGATCGCGTGTTATTCCACTTTTTGTTCGCCTGTATGATAATAAAGCAATGTTTTTTGCCTTGTTTTTTTTTTTTTTTTTGCGGTGTTCACTGAAGGGGTTAACTAGTGGGATAGTTTTATAGAGCGGGTCGTTACGGACGCGGCGATACCAAATATGTGTACAATTATTGTTTTTTTTTTTTTTTTACATAAATAAATGGATTTATTGGGAAATGTTTTTTTTTTTTATTTGGGGATTTTTTTTTTTTATTTTTTTTTACACATTCTATTTTTTTTTTTGAACTTTCTAACATTGTCCCAGGGTGGGACATCTCTGTATTAGATCAGATCGTTGATCTGACAGTGTGCAGAGCACACTGTCAGATCAACGATCTGACATGCAGTTTAGCTGGCTTTCCAGCGCCTGCTCTCAGCAGGCGCCGGCTAGCCAGGTCACTTCATGACCCGGAAGGAGTCCGGCGGCCATCTTGGATCCGGGGACTCCTTCCGGGTCACCGGAGCAACGCGATCTCATTGCGTTGCTCCGGTGGGAGAGCGCAGGGAGCCCCCGTCCCTGCGCGATCCCCCTCTATGCCGCTGTCACTACTGACAGCGGCATCAGAGGGTTTAAATGCCCGCGATCGGCGATAGCGCCGATCGTGGGCATTGCTGCGGGGTGTCAGCTGTCTTTTACAGCTGACACCCGCACCCGATCACCGCGGCGCTCAGCGCGAGACCGCGGTGATCGGTGCGCCGTACTAGTACTGCTGCTGGCACAAATGCAGTGCCGGCAGCGCAGTACTAGTACGGCGCATGGCGCGAAGGGGTTAAAAACTAGTCCCAATTTAAAGGAGCGGGTCTCCTACACCTGTAATTCCCATTGACTAAGTGTATGGGCTGACAAACATTTCCCCATGGGGGGTACATAAAAATATACTATGGGAATCATAGACACCCTTGCCAACAAAATTGACTGTCTGTGGCAGCACAGAAGACGTTAAGCCTGGTGATCTAGTGGTGGAGAATGAGGAGACATTGCTGAAGGCCCCATTTAAAACTAGGCCCAATTTAAAGGAGCAGGTGTGCTAGACTTGTAATGCCCATACACTAAGTGTATGGGCTGGCAAACATTTCCCCTTGGGGGGTAAGTTTTAAAAAAATATACTATAGGCATCATAGACACTCTTGCCAAAAAATTGACTGTCTGTAGCAGCACAGAAGACGTTAAGCCTGGTGATCTAGTGGTGGAGAATGAGGAGGTATAAAGATAAATAATAATGAAATTAAACAAATAAATAAAAAATGTAAATTCACCAATGAAAGTAAATAACAAAAGGGAGGGGAGAACACAGGTTCATAGATTTGAAGCCAGAATGTGTCCAGCAATATATGTTTGTCCCTAGCAACAGCTCAGAGACAGGCCTATAAATAAAAATATAATATAAAAGTCTTTGAATTATTTTCTATTGTACAGGTATACGCTACCTCATTAGAGGACTGTCCAGAGATAGAGAAAATGGAAAACACAAGAATAAATGGGAATAATAGACGTACATCTCTTTTTTATGACATTTTTCCCTGTGGGAGTAACATTTGTTTTGGTTTCCAATTAGTAACGGGCATCATAAAAACACCCTTGTATGAAAAAATTGTGACTTTGGCATCACGGAATCTGTTCACACTGTTGTTCTACTGGTTGTGGATGATGAGGATGAGGATAAGGAGGAGGATAACAACAAACAGACCAAATCTGGAAGTGTATACCCATGTGTAGTTGTGAAGAGGTGCATGAGAATATGTGGCACCCTAGGAGTTCAGGTACCACAGTGGTGCTGCCTTCCTCTTGGGGAGGGTAGTTCCATGCTTGGAGACAAGTGGGATCCCTTTGGCAGGTAAGCTGTACACACAACACATTCTAACTACAGGCCAGAAGGGGACCTCAAAACCCTGTTTTAGGGGAGTTTCCCTGATTTACATCCTGGTCTGGAGGAGGAGTTAGTCAGTCTGTGTGAGAGGAGAGATAGGGAAGGAGTACAGAGGTGTTATGACCTGGTGGTTAGGAGCACCCGGAATGACCTGATAGTTAAAACTCAACAGGACAAGCTCTGGGATGTGGGAGCTCTGCTGACCGCAATCCCTAATCCTATCACACACACTAGAAATAGCCGTGGAGCACTCCTGACGCTCCCTAGGCGCCTCGTCACAGCCTAAGAGCTAGCTAGCCCTAGAGATAGAAAATAAAGCCTACCTTGCCTCAGAGAAATTCCCCAAAGGAACAGGCAGCCCCCCACATATAATGACTGTGATTTAAGATGAAAATTACAAACACAGAGATGAAATAGATTTAGCAAAATGAGGCCCGACTTTGCGGTCAGCACAAAAAACTACAAAAAGACCACGCAGAGGGCGCAAAAAGACCCTCCGCACCGACTCACGGTGCGGAGGCGCTCCCTCTGCGTCCCAGAGCTTCCAGCAAGCAAGACAAAAATCAAAATAGCAAGCTGGACAGAAAAAATAGCAAACAGAGAAAAACAAGCAGGAACTTAGCTTCTGCTGGGAAGACAGGTCACAAGAACGATCCAGGAGAGAACTAGACCAATACTGGAACATTGACAGGTGGCATGGAGCAATCATCTAAGTGGAGTTAAATAGAGCAGCCAGCTAACGAATTAACCTCGTCACCTGTGGAAGGAAACTCAGAAGCCGCAGCTCCACTCACAACCACCAGAGGAAGCCCATGGACAGAACCAGCCGAAGTACCATTCATGACCACAGGAGGGAGCTTGACAACAGAATTCACAACAGTACCCCCCCATTGAGGAGGGGTCACCGAACCCTCACCAGAGCCCCCCGGCCGACCAGGACGAGCCAAATGAAAGGTACGAACCAGATCGGCAGCATGAACATCGGAGGCAAAGACCCAGGAATTATCTTCCTGACCATAACCCTTCCACTTGACCAGGTACTGGAGTTTCCGTCTCGAAATACGAGAATCCAAAATCTTCTCCACCACATACTCCAACTCCCCCTCAACCAACACCGGGGCAGGAGGATCAACGGATGGAACCACAGGTGCCACGTATCTCCGCAACAAAGACCTATGGAATACATTATGGATGGCAAAAGAAGCTGGAAGGGTCAAATGAAACGACACAGGATTGAGAACCTCAGAAATCTTATACGGACCAATGAAACGAGGCTTAAACTTAGGAGAGGAAACCTTCATAGGAACATAACGAGACGACAACCAAACCAAATCCCCAACACGAAGTCGGGGACCCACACAGCGCCGGCGGTTAGCGAAACGTTGAGCCTTCTCCTGAGACAACATCAAATTGTCCACCACATGAGTCCAAATCTGCTGCAACCTATCCACCACAGTATCTACACCAGGACAGTCCGAAGACTCAACCTGCCCTGAAGAGAAACGAGGATGGAAACCAGAATTGCAGAAAAACGGCGAAACCAAAGTAGCCGAGCTGGCCCGATTATTAAGGGCGAACTCAGCCAAAGGCAAAAAGGACACCCAATCATCCTGATCCGCAGAAACAAAGCATCTCAGATATGTTTCCAAAGTCTGATTAGTTCGTTCGGTTTGGCCATTTGTCTGAGGATGGAAAGTCGAGGAAAAAGACAAATCAATGCCCATCCTAGCACAAAAGGCTCGCCAAAACCTCGAAACAAACTGGGAACCTCTGTCCGAAACGATGTTCTCCGGAATGCCATGTAAACAAACCACATGCTGGAAAAACAATGGCTCCAAATCAGAGGAGGAAGGCAATTTAGACAAGGGTACCAAATGGACCATCTTAGAGAAGCGATCACAAACCACCCAAATGACCGACATCTTTTGAGAGACAGGGAGATCCGAAATAAAATCCATAGAGATATGCGTCCAGGGCCTCTTCGGGACCGGCAAGGGCAAAAGCAACCCACTGGCACGAGAACAGCAGGGCTTAGCCCAAGCACAAGTCCCACAGGACTGCACAAAAGAATGCACATCCCGCGACAAAGACGGCCACCAAAAGGATCTAGCCACCAAATCTCTGGTACCAAAGATTCCAGGATGACCAGCCAACACCGAACAATGAACCTCAGAGATAACTCTACTAGTCAATTTATCAAGGACAAACAGTTTCTCCGCTGGGCAACGGTCAGGTCTATCAGCCTGAAATTTTTGCAGCACCCGCCGCAAATCAGGGGAGATGGCAGACAAAATTACCCCCTCTTTGAGAATACCCGCCGGCTCAGGAACACCCGGAGAGTCGGGCACAAAACTCCTTGACAGGGCATCAGCCTTCACATTCTTAGAGCCTGGAAGGTAGGAAACCACAAAATCAAAACGGGAGAAAAATAGCGACCAACGAGCCTGTCTATGATTCAACCGTTTGGCAGACTCGAGATAAGTCAAATTCTTGTGATCCGTCAAGACCACCACGCGATGCTTGGCTCCTTCAAGCCAATGACGCCACTCCTCGAATGCCCACTTCATGGCCAACAACTCTCGATTGCCAACATCATAATTGCCCTCAGCAGGCGAAAACTTTCTAGAAAAGAAGGCACATGGTTTCATCACCGAGCCATCAGAACTTCTTTGCGACAAAACAGCCCCTGCTCCAATCTCAGAAGCATCAACCTCGACCTGAAACGGAAGCGAAACATCTGGCTGGCACAACACAGGGGCAGAAGAAAAACGACGCTTCAACTCCTGAAAAGCTTCCACAGCCGCAGAAGACCAATTGACCACATCAGCACCCTTCTTGGTCAAATCAGTCAACGGTTTAGCAACACTAGAAAAATTACTGATGAAGCGACGATAAAAATTAGCAAACCCCAGGAACTTTTGCAGACTCTTCACAGATGTCGGCTGAGTCCAATCATAAATGGCCTGGACTTTAACAGGGTCCATCTCGATAGTAGAAGGGGAAAAAATGAAACCCAAAAATGAAAGCTTAGAGATGCCCTTAATCTGGTAGACTGGGACAATATCCTCAGAAATAAGAATACAGATAATAAATGGGAAATGTTTAAGAACATCCTAAATAGGCAGTGTAAGCGGTTTATACCTTGTGGGAATAAAAGGACTAGAAATAGGAAAAACCCAATGTGGCTAAACAAAGAAGTAAGACAGGCAATTAACAGTAAAAAGAAAGCATTTGCACTACTAAAGCAGGATGGCACCATTGAAGCTCTAAAAAACTATAGGGAGAAAAATACTTTATCTAAAAAACTAATTAAAGCTGCCAAAAAGGAAACAGAGAAGCACATTGCTAAGGAGAGTAAAACTAATCCCAAACTGTTCTTCAACTATATCAATAGTAAAAGAATAAAAACTGAAAATGTAGGCCCCTTAAAAAATAGTGAGGAAAGAATGGTTGTAGATGACGAGGAAAAAGCTAACATATTAAACACCTTCTTCTCCACGGTATTCACGGTGGAAAATGAAATGCTAGGTGAAATCCCAAGAAACAATGAAAACCCTATATTAAGGGTCACCAATCTAACCCAAGAAGAGGTGCGAAACCGGCTAAATAAGATCAAAATAGATAAATCTCCGGGTCCGGATGGCATACACCCACGAGTACTAAGAGAACTAAGTAATGTAATAGATAAACCATTATTTCTTATTTTTAGGGACTCTATAGCGACAGGGTCTGTTCCGCAGGATTGGCGCATAGCAAATGTGGTGCCAATATTCAAAAAGGGCTCTAAAAGTGAACCTGGAAATTATAGGCCAGTAAGTCTAACCTCTATTGTTGGTAAAATATTTGAAGGGTTTCTGAGGGATGTTATTCTGGATTATCTCAATGAGAATAACTGTTTAACTCCATATCAGCATGGGTTTATGAGAAATCGCTCCTGTCAAACCAATCTAATCAGTTTTTATGAAGAGGTAAGCTATAGGCTGGACCACGGTGAGTCATTGGACGTGGTATATCTCGATTTTTCCAAAGCGTTTGATACCGTGCCGCACAAGAGGTTGGTACACAAAATGAGAATGCTTGGTCTGGGGGAAATTGTGTGTAAATGGGTTAGTAACTGGCTTAGTGATAGAAAGCAGAGGGTGGTTATAAATGGTATAGTCTCTAACTTGGTCGCTGTGACCAGTGGGGTACCGCAGGGGTCAGTATTGGGACCTGTTCTCTTCAACATATTCATTAATGATCTGGTAGAAGGTTTACACAGTAAAATATTGATATTTGCAGATGATACAAAACTATGTAAAGCAGTTAATACAAGAGAAGATAGTATTCTGCTACAGATGGATCTGGATAAGTTGGAAACTTGGGCTGAAAGGTGGCAGATGAGGTTTAACAATGATAAATGTAAGGTTATACACATGGGAAGAAGGAATCAATGTCACCATTACACACTGAATGGGAAACCACTGGGTAAATCTGACAGGGAGAAGGACTTGGGGATCCTAGTTAATGATAAACTTACCTGGAGCAGCCAGTGCCAGGCAGCAGCTGCCAAGGCAAACAGGATCATGGGATGCATTAAAAGAGGTCTGGATACACATGATGAGAGCATAATACTGCCTCTGTACAAATCCCTAGTTAGACCGCACATGGAGTACTGTGTCCAGTTTTGGGCACCGGTGCTCAGGAAGGATATAATGGAACTAGAGAGAGTACAAAGGAGGGCAACAAAATTAATAAAGGGGATGGGAGAACTACAATACCCAGATAGATTAGCGAAATTAGGATTATTTAGTCTAGAAAAAAGACGACTGAGGGGCGATCTAATAACCATGTATAAGTATATAAGGGGACAATACAAATATCTCGCTGAGGATCTGTTTATACCAAGGAAGGTGACGGGCACAAGGGGGCATTCTTTGCGTCTGGAGGAGAGAAGGTTTTTCCACCAACATAGAAGAGGATTCTTTACTGTTAGGGCAGTGAGAATCTGGAATTGCTTGCCTGAGGAGGTGGTGATGGCGAACTCAGTCGAGGGGTTCAAGAGAGGCCTGGATGTCTTCCTGGAGCAGAACAATATTGTATCATACAATTATTAGGTTCTGTAGAAGGACGTAGATCTGGGGATTTATTATGATGGAATATAGGCTGAACTGGATGGACAAATGTCTTTTTTCGGCCTTACTAACTATGTTACTATGTTACTATGTTACTATGAAACCTTCTGAACTCCAAAGAGACACTTTGACCCCTTCACAAACAAAGAATTTGCACGAAGGACCTGGAACACCATTCTGACCTGCTTCACGTGAGACTCTCAATCATCCGAGAAGACCAAAATATCATCCAAATATACAATCAGGAATTTATCCAGGTACTCTCGGAAGATATCATGCATAAAGGACTGAAATACTTATGGAGCATTGGAAAGCCCGAATGGCATAACCAGGTACTCAAAATGGCCCTCGGGCGTATTAAATGCTGTTTTCCATTCATCGCCCTGTTTAATACGCACAAGATTATACGTACCACGAAGATCTATCTTGGTGAACCAACTAGCCCCCTTAATCCGAGCAAATAAATCCGACAGCAGCGGCAAAGGGTACTGAAATTTGACTGTGATCTTATTAAGAAGGCGGTAATCAATACAAAGTCTCAAAGAACCATCCTTCTTGGCCACAAAAAAGAACCCTGCTCCCAATGGTGACGACGACGGGCGAATATGACCCTTCTCCAAGGATTCCTTTACATAACTCCGCATAGCGGCGTGCTCTGGCACAGATAAATTGAACAGTCGGCCCTTAGGAAACTTACTACCAGGAATCAAATTGATAGCACAATCGCAATCCCTATGAGGAGGTAGGGCACTGGATTTGGGCTCATCAAATACATCCCTGTAATCCGACAAAAACTCCGGGACTTCAGAAGGGGTGGATGACGAAATAGACAAAAATGGAACATCACCATGTACCCCCTGACAACCCCAGCTGGACACAGACATAGATTTCCAATCCAATACTGGATTATGGACCTGTAGCCATGGCAACCCCAAAACGACCACATCATGCAGATTATGCAACACCAAAAAGCGAATATCCTCCTGATGTGCAGGAGCCATGCACATGGTCAATTGGGTCCAGTACTGAGGCTTATTCTTGGCCAAAGGCGTAGCATCAATTCCTCTCAATGGAATAGGATACTGCAAGGGCTCCAAGGAAAAACCACAGCGCCTAGCAAACTCCAAGTCCATCAAATTCAGGGCAGTGCCTGAATCCACAAATGCCATAACAGAATAGGATGACAAAGAGCAAATCAGAGTAACGGACAAAAGAAATTTCGACTGTACCGTACCAATGGTGGCAGACCTAGCGAAACGCTTAGTGCACTTAGGACAATCGGAGATAGCATGAGTGGAATCACCACAGTAAAAACACAGCCCATTCCGACGTCTGTGTTCTTGCCGTTCAGCTCTGGTCAAAGTCCTATCAAATTGCATAGGCTCAGGTCTATGCTCAGATAATACCGCCAAATGGTGCACAGCTTTACGCTCATGAACGCGTCGATCGATCTGAATGGCCAAAGACATAGACTCATTCAGACCAGCAGGCATGGGAAATCCCACCATGACATCCTTAAGGGCTTCAGAGAGACCCTTTCTGAAAATTGCTGCCAGGGCACATTCATTCCACTGAGTGAGTACAGACCACTTCCTAAACTTCTGACAATATATTTCTACCTCATCCTGACCCTGACACAGAGCCAGCAAGATTTTCTCTGCCTGATCCACTGAATTAGGTTCATCATAAAGCAATCCGAGCGCCAGAAAAAACGCATCAACATCACGCAATGCCGGATCTCCTGGCGCAAGGGAAAATGCCCAGTCTTGAGGGTCGCCACGTAACAAAGAAATAATGATTTTCACTTGTTGAACAGGGTCACCACGGAGCGAGGTTTCAAAGCAAGAAACAATTTACAATTGTTTTTGAAATTCAGAAACTTAGATCTATCCCAAAAAACAAATCAGGAATTGGAATCCTAGGCTCTAACATCGGATTCTGAACCACAAAATCTTGAATGTTTTGTACCCTTGCAGTGAGATTATCCATACAAGAGGACAGACCTTGAATGACCATATCTACACCTGTATCCTGAACTACCCAGAGGTAAAGGGGAAAAGAGAGACAAAACACACTGCAAAGAAAAAAAAATGGTCTCAGAACTTCTCTTATCCCTCTATTGAGATGCATTAATACTTTGGGCCACCTGTACTGTTATGACCTGGTGGTAAGGACAATATTGGACCTGGTGGTTAAGAGCACACGGAATGACCTGATAGTTACTAATAATATAGGACGAGCTCTGAGACGTGGGAACTCTGCTGACCGCAATCCCTAATCCTATCACACACACTAGAAATAGCCGTGGATTGCTCCTAACACTCCCTATGCAACTCGACACAGCCTAAGAAACTAGCTAGCCCTAGAGATAGAAAAATAAAGCCTACCTTGCCTCAGAAATTCCCAAAAGGAACAGGCAGCCCCCCACATATAATGACTGTGAGTAAAGATGAAAATTACAAACACAGAGATGAAATAGATTTAGCAAAGTGAGGCCCGACTTACTGAACAGACAGAGGATAGGAAAGGTAACTTTGCAGTCAGCACAAAAAACTACAAAAAGCCCATGCAGAGGGCGCAAAAAAACCCTCTGCACCGACTCACGGTGCGGAGGCGCTCCCTCTGCGTCCCAGAGCTTCCAGCAAGCAAGACAAAAATCAAAATAGCAAGCTGGACAGAAAAATAGCAAACCAGAGAAAAACAAGCAGGAACTTAGCTTCTGCTGGGAAGACAGGTCACAAGAACGATCCAGGAGAGAACTAGACCAATACTGGAACATTGACAGGTGGCATGGAGCAATGATCTAAGTGGAGTTAAATAGAGCAGCCAGCTAACGAATTAACCTCGTCACCTGTGGAAGGAAACTCAGAAGCCGCAGCTCCACTCACAACCACCAGAGGAAGCCCATGGACAGAACCAGCCGAAGTACCATTCATGACCACAGGAGGGAGCTTGACAACAGAATTCACAACACTCCTGTGAGCCAGAGGGCAGAAGCCGGGCACCGCGAGCCCGAGGTTGTGGATAACTGCAAGGTCCACAGCAGAACCGGAGGGCATAGGACTATACATAGATTGCCCATACCATACCTGAGGTACAGCAGCAGTTAAAGCCTGGAGTCACCGTGTCTAATACCCCCAAGAGAACAGCTCAAGTTGCCTACTGTGCAGGTACTGTCCCAGGACAGGAGAGAGAAAGGAGTATCTTGCCAGCAAACTACAGGTAGCAAGGGACCATAAAACCAGTGCATAGTGGAAGGCTCCAAACCTGACCTGCCAAGGAGATTTCTACTTGTTTTCGGGCTGCCTGGACTCCTTCTGCACCTGTTGCCGGTACCCTGGACTGAGGCCTGCTGCCATCAGTAAACCAGGTAAAGACTACAACTCTGTGTCCTCCGTTATTTACTGGCAACCCACCATCCTTGCCATACACCTTGGGAGCCCTTGGGACCCCGCTTCACCTGTGGGAAGCATCACCATCTTGCTGCAACAACATCACCCCAGAGGACCCCTTTAAGCAGCGTCGGTCCCCTCTGACCGAGAACCACAGGTAGCGTCACAAATAGACTTTATTCCAAAATACCCTTTAAAAGACCTTTCCCCTTTAATTGAGTCCCAGGGCCACGGACTGGGTCGCAGCCACCGTGACATCCCCTTTAAGTGCGACCGGACCCGGTACCGAGTATCCCCATTGCCCTGATGGGCGACTCAAATACACCTCAAAAAAGAGAATGTATTAGAGGTTATGTTTCGCTGTTTTTACTTGGTGGTGTACAGAAGTCTTTCCCAATCCAGCGATTGTTTATTTTTATAAGAGTCAGTCTGTCAGCATTTTCAGTTGACAGGTGGATGGGCTTATCTGTTATAATTCCACCAGCGGCACTAAAAACCCGCTCTGATAGAACGCTAGCAGCAGGGCAGGCCAGGACCTCCAAGGCATAGAGAGCCAGTTCATGCCACGTGTCCAGCTTGGATACCCAATAATTTCCGTATTTTTCGGACTATAAGACACACTTTTTTCCCTAAAAAAATTGCGAGAAAAATGGGAGGTGCGTCTTACAGTTCGAATGCAGGCCTACCTGCAGTGGTGTCGCGGCTCAGAGGTGCGGGGATGATGAGGCGCGGTGAGAGGTATGGCGTGAGCAGGGTCCCTTCCACAGGTGAGGTGATGCTGCGGTATCCAAGGCGAGCAGCAGAGCCGGGTGAATCATGGCTTTCTCGGTGGCGGCGGCCATCTTCCTGAGGCTGCGCGTGCGCAGATTGTGTTTTTTCTGCTTCCCGGGGCTTCAGGAAAATGGCCGCGGGAGGCTGCGTGTGCACAGATTGAGATCGTGGCGGCCATTTTCCTGAAGTCGAGTTCGCAGATTGAGAAACTCATATGAACTCTAGCGTGGGAATTTTTCTGAATATTTTCCCACGCTAGAGTTCATATGAGTTTATGCCAGCAGGGGGCGCATCACCGCAAGTCTACGATGCAAGATTCCCCTACATTCCATTCATTCCCCAGATTTTACAGCCAGGAGCAACAGCTGCATTAGCAGAGCTCCTAGTTGTAAAATTATTTAACCCTTTCAGATGGATTTACAGCGTGTGACGTGACTGAGCGCCGGAAAGGTATGGGATATTGTTGCTTTTTTCGTTTACAGAACGAGGGTCTTCAGGTCGATTAAGTGTACAATAAAGATTTTACAACCCATGTGTATATTTATTTCAATAAAATACTTTACTCTTAATGTGGGTGCGTGTATTATTAACCCTTTAACACTATTGGATTAATAATGGTTAGGTGTCTCATTATTAACCAGACTTAATGTTAACCTTATAATAGCAAGGTGACATTAAGCCTTTATTACCCCATATCCCACCGCTACTTGGGAGTGGGAAGAGAGTGGCTAAGTGCCAGAATAGGTGCATCTTACAGATGTGCCTTTTCTGGGGTGGCTGGGGGCAGATGTTTTTAGCCGGGAGGGCAATGACCATGGACCCTCTCCAGGCTATTAATATCTGCCCTCAGTCACTGGCTTTACCACTCTGGTGGAGAAAATTGCGCGGGAGTTAGAGCGCCCACATTTTGTACACACTCTACTAATATTATTAGTGAGGAATATGCAAAAAAAAAATGGACGTGAAATGGTTTACTGTATGTAAACCATGTCTCATATCCTATCGGGTTTGATAAGGAGATAGCAAAAGCCGGCAATTGAATTACCGGCTTTTATGCTATCTAGCGCTGTATGAAATATAAATATATATATGTGTATCACTGACATATATACATATATATATATATATATATATATATATATACCCTGTATATATATATATATATATATATAGACTGTGTATGTGTTTTCAGGAATATTTGAGCCCATGGATCCATTATATGTCCATTTTGCAAGGTTGCGAGAAAAAAACACAGTACGGATGCCATACGGATTACATACGGAGCATGACATGCGTAAAATACGCAGCCACACCCTGCCTACGGATGACATACGGATCACTGATTTGGGATAATTTCTGAGTATTGCGCCTGTAAAAACCGGACCGTATTTTCATTAGCCGAGCGTGACTCCAGCCTTAAAAGGACGATTCTGACCCTATCTCAGCAGCAGCTCTCCCTACACTCGCTAAGTCCGGAGCAGAATGTGACAAGCAGGGTGGCGCCAGACTATTAGTCCATTTTGCAAGTTATTTTTACAGCAGGTTTAACAGCAGTTTCTGTTAAGAGGCAGTCTCTGTAAAAGCCTCCTTTTGTAAAACCAGTAGGAAGCATCTTTAAGAAGGTGCAAACTATTTACAGGCAGTTCAGGAATCATTCACCATCCATGATCCTACAATCTTTAAAGGCAATAATAAAACTTGTGCAAAACAGATGCAGAACTTGGAATCCTCCTATAACTGAGGACCCCTTTAAGGTGTAACCCTGGACGGGTTCAAAGGGCAGGAAAAGGGAATGTTAATAAGAACTATTTACAATCTTTTTCGGGCTTCAAGGTTTACTGTAGTTCTGGAGGTAGCACGGGTGGAGGTAGCCCGGCTGGATACTGGCGGCTACCAGGTGCTACATAGGGAGCTCCCTCACTCCAGATGGGGGTCTGAGTATCCACAGTGTTCCGTTCAGGGGTAGCCAAAGCACAGGCCACCATGGGAGTTGGCCGGGTAGCCACAACAGTGGTAGTAGTTGTGACGGTGCATGTGTTGGGCCTGGTAACAGTACATGCTGGAGTAACAGTGGTGGTGGTAGTTGTAGCAGTAGTCTTGACGCATGGTGGCGCTTTAGCATGATGCATCTCATGGACGTTTAGGGCAAACCAGCCTTTCTCGCCGAAATGTCTGGTGTAGGTAACAATGTCTCCCGGGTATAAGCCTCTGTCGGGGTGTCCCTCCCACAGGTGCGATTCCACATTCCTGCGGTTGACAAATACCTCAGCGTATAGTACTGACTCTTAATAAAGCCCCAACCTCCTCGGAGTTTGAAAGCTACGACTGTGCCCTGCTTACGCGGGGCCTGGTTTGTGGTGCGGTCCTTACGGGCCTGGGCTTTGACTTGCAAGTCTCTTTTGTCAAAGGCCCTACGTTGGGCCTGGTGTTTCTCCTCAGTTTCCTCCCACTTGCGGGCAAGCTGGGCTTTGTAGTCCTCCCAACTCAAAACTTCCACAGTCTCTCCTTTCTGTTGTTCTGCCCCGGGGAACCCCATAAAATCTGATCCGGGATTCACCCAGCGGTACACAGTCCGCTCTGCATAGTCCTCACCCGGCAGGGTGGTGGGCGCAATTGGGGCCTGCATAAACTGCTCCATCCTCGTGGCCTGGTCCCAAAGTTCGAGACGCTGCAGGCGGTGAGTAACGCGGGGAGGTGGCGCTGCTACGGGGCCTAGGGTCAGCGTTCTTACCTACTGCAGCGGTGTCCCCGATGTCGGCTGGTTCTGTTGATGGCAGGCGGTGTCTGGTACGGAGCCCTGGTCTTCACCCGCAGCTGCAGGAGTTGGTCAATCAGCTCTTCCATCCCAATCTGCAGGGAATCAGTGTCAGCGGTGGAGGCCTGGTCGCAGTGCCTCTCCAGGTAGCTGGGGGAATCCTCTGCTCCGACCCCACGTTCCGGCTCCGGGCGGCTGGCCATGGCGTCCTCCATGTGGCACACTTCTTCGTCTTTTTCCCGCTCTCTTCTCCGTGGGCGGTTTCTTGTTCTTGGTCTCCGCCCGCCATTGAGGATCAGGAGGCGGATCTCGGCTGCTGACGGACACGTCCTCAAGGTACAGAGATATTATTACTGGGCGGCCATTATCTTTCGCGCTTGTCAATTCATTTACGCCCACAACGCCACGCCCTTCTTCTTCTTCTGCGCTCCTCGTGGCGCGATAATGGCGACGGTTTTGGTGGGAATTTTGGCGGTAAATGGCAATTCACAGTCTTTCAGCACAAACAGTTCAAATACGATTCTGGCACAGTTCTTAGGCACACATGACCCGATTTTTCAGGCTTAAGTAGATCCTGTTTGTGACGCCAAGATTTGGAGCGCCCCCACATCAGGGCAATGGGGTACTCGGTACCGGGTCCTTCAGTTCTCGATGGGGATGTCACAGTGGCCCAACCCGGCCCGTGGCCCTTTGAGGGGCGTCCAATGAAATCAAGAGTTTTTATGAGAATAGTGTTTGTGACGCCACCTGTGGTATTCGGTCAGGGTGACCGACGCTGCTTAGGAGTCCGCTGGGGTGATGTTATGGCAGCTAGATGGTATACCTTCCCACAGGTGAAGTATGTCCCCAGGGCTTCCCAGAGTGTAGATGGTAGGTGGTGGATGATGTGAGGCGCAGTGAATAATGAGGACACAAGGTTGCAGTCTCTTTACCTTTACTGAAGGCTTCTGCATCCACAATCCAGGGCACCAGATCACAGGGTAGGCAGAGTCCGGCCGGTTTGAAGAGTTCCCCTTATCCAGGTGGAATTCAATAGCCTTCCTCTAGCGCCTGTGTATTGTAGTCCCTCCCTGCTGAGCTTCTCGGTGAGGTCCTCATAACTATTGTAGATGTAACGTCTCTTTCTCTCTGTCCCTCTGATGGATAGGACAAACCCGTATGACTGATGGCCTGAGGCTTTTTACAGGGACTCAATCATGCCCCGGCCCCCACAAGTTGCCACCGTGCCTCCTGGGTATAAGGTCGGGCAGCCAACGTGGAATTAGCTGTCCTGCCAGTCTCTGAAGTAAAGCATAGAGATCCTTACTCCCTCGGTGTTCTGGCTACAGGCTTCTGCACCTCAGAAAGGAGGCAGCCTTTTACAGGGCAGAACTCCTTCTGGTTTTCTCTCCTTTTGCTATGACTTCGGTTCTCACTCACTACAAGACAATTCCCTTCTGATGTCTCTTTCTTAGGATGCTGCCGCACATGGGGCAGGCAAAGCTCCGTGGACTCTCGTCCTCCGCAGACCTCAGTCTGCATCTGGCTCCCTCTCACTCCAGCCAGCTTCTCTCTAACTTCCTATCCAGACTACCAGTTTTACCTAATTGTGAGGAGTGCCCTAATAGATAAAAGCATGGCTCCCCCTGGCGGCCTGGAGTGTGAAATGTGTTGTGTGGTTTGTGATACCTGGTAAGGTGGTCTCCTTTATTGCCCTCAGACGTAACATCACTCCCCCTGGTGGAAGAACGACATTACTGCAACGACCAGGACCCTGGGGCGCTGCACAAGTACCAAAAAATGGCTCTTCCATATAATATAAATCATCCCACAAAAAGACATCAACAGAATGTAGGGAAAGAACATTTAAAAAAAAGTTCCAAAGTTCTCTCTGTTTTCATGGGGTTAAGAAACACCAGCACTTAAACAAAGAACATTTGGACCGATCCCTCCTTGTAATTTAAGATAAAGATGTAATAATAACATTTACTCCTATTTTGAGATACAACAGATAAAAACGGTTATAGATGAATCTGCCCAGAAATCACGCTTCCTGCCAAGGGCTCAATTTCTGTCAAAGAGAGATAAAAATGTTTATAGCAAAAGTTAATGGACTCGCCGTCTTTTCCATCTCACGTGCGATATCTATCAGGTTCTTGTTACAGAGATGGATGTTTCCACATGTGTCCTGCTGGATCCCTGCCCTGTGGGACTAAACTGTAGAATATTGTATATATTGTATTCCTATGGCTTCAGTCACTTCCATTCTTCCAGCTGGATAACTCTTGTTCAACTTTCCTATTATTAGGTTTCCTCTGTCTAATACAGGTGGTACCACACTTAAGGCCCCTTACCCCGAGCAGAGAGAAACCACAGCAAGCATCTTCTGGTCTTGTGGAGTCAGTGTGACCATGCTCATGTGATCATCTTCAACCATTAATATGAAAAGTTTACCATAGCATGGGAACTGTGTGGCTGGCCACATTCTCCACTGCTTCAACAATTGGGACTTTTCCTAGTTCCTTCCAAAGGGCCACTTCTTTGCCCTTGTTTGAACTTGACATAATGGTTCACAATCAGAAGCACCAAACCTATACATAGCTCTCCCTCATCATGCTGTCAAAGGTAAGGACTCCACACACCTTCTGAAGGTACCAATGTCACAGTGTGACTGTGGGATAATAGATGTGCATCTATACTGACCCTTAGGATAGGGGCCCCTGGCTATCCCTGTCCCAGGATTACCCTTGAAGGTGGAGATGTGTCATGATCCCAATGGCAGGGGATCACAAAAGGACAAGCACAAAAAACAAAACAAGCTCTAGGGTGATGGAAACTGAGCTGACCGCGATCCTGAACCTCAACACACAACTAGCTGTAGCCGGGGAATGTGCCTACGATGATTCTAGACGTCTCGCGCCAGCCGAAGAACTAACTTTCCCTATTAGAAGAAACAGACCTCTCTTGCCTCCAGAGAAACACCCCACAGAAATAGCAGCCCCCCACATGTAATGACGGTGAAATGAGAGGAAAGCACATACGTAGTTATGAAAACAGATTCAGCAAAATGAGGCCCGCTAAAGCTAGATAGCAGAGGATACAAAAGTGAACTGCGCGGTCAGCAAAAAACCCTACAAAAAACCATCCTGAAATTACTTGAACTCATGTTCCAACTCATGGAACATGAGGAGTAATATCAGCCCACTAGAGCAACCAGCAAAAAGGAATCACATATCTGCAAGCTGGACTAAGACAAAAATTAAGCAAAACGTGGAACAGGAAAATCAAAAACTTAGCTTGTCCTGAAGAATACAGAAGCGGGAAGCAGAGGTAACAAGACACACTGATTACATTGATAGCCGGCGAGGAAATGACAAGAAAGCCAGGTTAAATAGGAAACTCCCATATCCTGATAGAACAGGTGGACACCAGAGACCGCAGAGAACACAAGTCACCCAGTACCATCTGTAACCACCAGAGGGAGCAAAAAAACAGAATCCACAACAGAGATGCCTGAGTCTCGTTCCTTCCTATGCTCCTGAGCAGTATTAATCTGTACCGTGTATTGGGAAACACAAAATAAGACAGCCAGGGCAGAAACGGACGGATAATCATACAATACTCTCTCAGGGAAATATACAGAGGAATATAATGTGTACAGCCCGAGACGTATAATAACCAGTAAAGACTACGCAAACAGCTATGAGCTGATATTAATAGCTTAGGAACCTTTAGAGGTTTTGTCCTGTATCCAGAATATTAACAGCAGCCCCCAGCCATCGGCTTTCCCTCAACTGGTTAAAAAAATTAAGGGGAACCTCACATCATTTTTTTCATTTATTTTTAATGTTTAAGGTTACCACAGGTCATAGACATGGTTTCCCATGCTGTTACTCAGGTGACAGCGTGGGAAACGCCTGATTTTCGGGCCCCCCTAAACCGAATTTTTTAAAAGTTTGTCACAACTCGCAGAAGAAACATCCATGGGTTCACCCATCACTAGTTTCTATATGTGATCAGGATCCAAGGTTTCCCAACATAGCATTGCTCAGAGCATCACAGTGCCTTTACCAGCTTCTGTCCATGGTGCCACCTAGAGTCATCTCTTCCCAGGGAAGTGACGCACATGCATCCGGCCGTCCACATCACGTAAAAGAAAACATGATTCCTCAGTCCAATAGCATTTCAGCATTTTGTGCTACTGTAGCTTTTCTGAGTGACTGGACCAGACGGGCTAGCATTCACTCCCCATGTACATCAATGAAGATTGGACGCCTATGACCTCATCGCCAGTTCTCCAGTTTTCCTTTCTTGGACCACTTTGGGTAGATACGAACTACTACATATCAGGAATACCTGCCATCTTGGAGATACATCTAGGCATCACAATTTGACCCGTTTTTTTTCCTACTTCCAACACATCAACTTCAAGTACTGAATGTTCACTTCATTGAATTATTCCACTCCTCAAAAACCTCTTTAATAGGAAAGTCTGTAATTTAGGGGCGGATTACAGAACAGGCACATGTGTGTCAATATCCACCACAGTTGGTAATGAGGGGGTCTCCACCACCTTTCCTGCCCAGGCTCATTCTTTAGATCTACTTGTTAAAATCATCACAAGATTGAGAGAACCAGATACCCACATCCTACAGGGGCCAGCATGAGTAAATCCCATTATCATACCCACCCACAAGGAGCCAAAGAGAACTTTCTGGACACCAAGATAGCGATCGGTTTCCAGATATAAGATGGTGACCATCAAAGAAGGGGACTTTAGATTCTGATAATCTGGTTTGGGGATTTTATCAGTTACTTGAGCTTTCCTTAAAGGAGATGCCCTGTGCCACCCACATTTGCATACATTGGAAGGTGAGAGGTGTTACTGACATGGCATCTGTTGCCAACTTGCATACATCCATTAATAGAGCAATAACTGCCCGCCATGCCCAAGTTATGGCAATAGGCCGATTGACAGCCCATCAGAAGTGCCTTTTTCCTTCTATGTAGAAGTGGGAGGCACCGGATAACTATTTTAATGGAATAATCAGGCTTCCAATCAGCAGAAAACTGTCTGAGCTCTCAGTGTGAGCTTTGGGCTATGAAATCCCTTGCAGATGTCACCACTTCATGACATAATAAATACTAGGAGTGGACCCCAACTGTATCTACCAGTAAATATTCCAATCATACATGTGTTTTCTACATCATGGCTCAAATTAGGAGGCTCCTGTGCCTCATCCATGAAGCTGGGTTTAAAGTTAGGAAGAAAGTTTACGCAGTATGGAAACAATGAGTCACTCTCCAGTGCTCCATGGATGAAGAAATGAGAAGGTTCAGATCACTTGGTCGGAGGTTTTATGAGGTTTTAATTCTATGAAGAACCAAGCAGGTTGTAACGAGAACAGATGATATATCATGACCTTTCATGGACATAGTCTATCTGCTGACTACCTATAGAGACACAGGCTACGGGCAGACGTACCAGCCTAGCGAATGAACAAACAACATTGGCCTCTTTTCACAGCAATGTTCACCAAAGTTGTAAAAAGAAAGAAAGAAAATCCACAAGAGTAAGATAATTTTCCTATGGTATCATCACTCCTTAACAGCTGGATAAAGTCGTTGTTAACCCTTCCGGCTTTGCCCAATTTTTGTTTTTGGATTTTTATTTTCTTCCAAAAGACGTAACTTTTTTTTATTTTTTCATCCACTTATGTCGTATGTTTGTCTGAAGGACGAGTTTTGAATAACATCATTCCCAGTGCTAAAAACAAGAAAAAAATTCCAAAAGAGGTGAATTAGAAAAAGATGTAGTTCCATCATTGGTTTTTCGGCTTTGTTTAAGACATTCAGGGTGCAGTAAAAATGACCTGGAAAAATGATGCTTCAGGTCACTATGATTATAGATTACTTGTATAGTATTAAGTTGTTAAAAAAAATTCTGAACTTTGTAAAAAAAAAAAAAAATTTGACATTTTATGAGATCTGTAACTTTTTTTATTTTTCTGCTAATGCAATATTGCCAAGGCTTGCTAATTGTGTTGCGAGCTGATGTTTTCATTGTCACTATTTTGGGATGTGTGCAATGTTTTGATTGCTTTTTATTGCATTTTTGTTGTGAGTTATGTCGAATGAGAAACAGCAATTCTAGCTTTTCTTTTTTTGCTTAAATCACTTTTATGGACCTGGCAACACCAAGTATTTAGTTTTTTAATTGGGAAAAGAGGAATGATTTACATTTTTAAGTTTTTGACTATTGCAGTATTTAGTTAAATTAAAGTGGTTGTCCAGGCTTGGGGTTCAAGTCTGCAGTCACTCGCTGCATCCTATCATCGACTGTGGAAAGGCTGCAGGCTTCACAGATTCGTCAGATGGATTTCCTTCTGATGCAACGCTGCAGCCCATCAACCCATCTCACGCCACATAAAAAGGAGTTCAAGGAAATACAGCACTGGCCCTGGAGGGGAGTATATGTTTTTAACTCCTTTAACCCCTTAAGCCCCAAGGGTGGTTTGCACGTTAATGACCAGGCCAATTTTTACAATTCTGACCACTGTCCCTTTATGAGGTTATAACTCTGGAACGCTTCAATGGATCCCAGTGATTCTGACATTGTTTTCTCGTGACATATTGTACTTCATGATAGTGGTAAAATTTCTTTGATATTACCTGCGTTTATTTGTGAAAATAAACAGAAATTTGGCGAAAGTTTTGAAAATTTAGCAATTTTTCAATTTTGAATTTTTATGCCATTAAATCACAGAGATATGTCACGCAAAATACTTAATAAGTAACATTTCCCACTTGTCTACTTTACATCAGCACAAGTCACAAGTTGACCAGCAATTTCTCATTTTTACAACACCATTTTTTTAGGGACCACATCTCATTTGAAGTCACTTTGAGGGGTCTATAGGATAGAAAATAACCAAGTGTGACACCATTCTAAAAACTGCACCCCTCAAGGTGCTCAAAACCACATTCAAGAAGTTTATTAACTCTTCAGGTGTTTCACAGGAATTTTTGGAATTTTAAATAAAAATGAACATTTAACTTTTTTTCACAAAAAATTTACTTCAGCTCCAATTTGTTTTATTTTACCAAGGGTAACAGGACAAAAATGGACCCCAAAAGTTGTTTTACAATTTGTCCTGAGTACGCTGATACCCCATATGTGGGGGTAAACCACTGTTTGGGCGCATGGCAGAGCTCGGAAAGGACGGAGCGCCATTTGACTTTTCAATGCAAAATTTACAGGAATTGAGATGGGACACCATGTTGCGTTTGGAGAGCCACTGATGTGCCTAAACATTGAAACCCCCCACAAGTGACACCATTTTGGAAAGTAGACCCCCTAAGGAACTTATCTAGAGGTGTGTTAGGGGTCGAGTTCCCGCTTCTGCACAGGGGGAATCTCGAGCCACCTCCGCTGCGGTCTCCCATTCTTGTCCAGCCGCAGTGGAGTCTGCTCAGCAAAGACGTCGGTCCCAGCGTCTTGCTCATTCTCACTCTGTTCTGAGAGTTACTGCTGCTTCTCCAGTCTCTGCCATTAAAGTCAGTGCTGGTCAGCAGCGAGCGGACTTCTCTGGGACTAAGTCCTTGTCTGCACGTACTGAGCATGCCCAGGGTAAGATCTCCCGTTGGAGATCGAGGGTCATGTGCTCAGGCTCTGCAGCACATTCCATTGGTCCTCTTGGCAGGTCTTGGAAGGGCAAAGGTGCTGTGGCCACTTCCTGTGCTGCTGCTATATAAACTGCGCATGACCGCACGGCCATGCGCTAGTATTGTCTTTCAATCGCTAATGTGTGTATGTTGTGAGTGCAAGTCGTCCTTGGACACCCCTACCCTATTGAATGACTGTTCACGGAAGGTGTATGGCTGCTACCTAGCGCCCGACTTATCCTACAGCACTAGTCACACATTATAGCGTCCAGTTGATGTAACCGCCAGTACGGCGCCGTGCACTTCCTCTGTGCTTTCCTTACCCAAGCCTGGGTGGTTAGTGGCGTTCGTCAGTGCGGCACTGCATGCACTCTTGTGCCTTAATATTGCTCTTCAGTTTCCTTACACACCCAGTTGCGGTGTTGTGCCAGCAAGGGTCTAATCGGACTTTAATCCTAGTTGGGGTTGAGTTCGCTGACTACTTGCTCGCGCTTTAGGTGCGGTACCGCGGTCCTGTGCCTTAACAGGATTGCTTCTTTCACGCTGGGTGAGGTTAACCCACGCGTGTATACTTTAGTGTACCGCCATATAGTCTGCTAATTGCTAGCAGCAGGTTTTCACCTGCACGGTAGACCCCGGACTGCGAACGCATCTATACCATCTGTCTTGGTGCGTTCCGCCAGTCCTAACAGAATACTAGCGCCAGGGTCTGGCTAGTAAAATGGCGGACGACCAGCGTTTACAGCGGTACATCCAGCAGCTGGAGGGAAGGTTGGCGGCTCTTGAGCGTTCAACCTCAGCTGTGGATGTTACTGCTGTCGCTGTTCAGGCTGCAAGTGTGGCTGCAGCTACCTTGTCCACTGCCACCCCTGTACCGACGCTATCTCGCCTCCCGCTACCAGAGAAATTTTCTGGTGACAGTAAGTCCTGTAGGGGTTTCGTGAGTCAGTGCTCAATACATCTCGAGCTTCTGGCCTCTCGTTTCCCTACAGAGCGGGCTAAGGTGGGCTTTATAATTTCCTTATTGTCGGACAGGGCGTTGCAGTGGGCTACGCCGCTGTGGGAGCGTGGCGATCATGTGGTGCAGAGTGCTCCGTTATTCCTGAGCACTCTGAAACAGGTCTTTCTAGGACCTCGTGTCACCCATGACACGGCGCTCCAACTGTTGGCACTGACTCAGGGCTCGTCCTTGGTCAGCCTTTTTGCCGTCCATTTCCGCACTCTAGCATCTGAGCTGGAGTGGTCAGATAAAGCCCTTATCCCTATATTTTGGAGGGGGCTGGCTGACCACGTTAAGGATGCTCTGGCCACTAGGGAGATTCCCGCCACACTGGAAGAGTTAATAACAGTATCTACTCGCATCGACCTCCGTTTTCACGAGCAGAGGTTAGAGCGAGCCCAGTGTAGGCAGAGGTTTCGGCTGGCTCCCACTTTCGCCAAACCTTTGGAATCTCCAGTCCAGGCTCCTGAGTTCCAGGAACCTAAGGTGGTGTCACGAGCGGGATCTAAGTCCCAGACCGCTCGTGCACTCCAGGGTTGCCATGTATGCCAACAGTCAGGACATCTTGCCACCAGATGTCATCAGCGGTCGAGGAAACGTCAGCGTCTAGTGGTAGTAGGTGGAGGTGCACTAGATACTGCGACGTTTGCCTCCAAATTGTCCTTTAAGGGGACAATTACCTTTGGCTCATCCTCCCACTCGGTAGACCTCTGCGTGGATTCTGGGGCGGAGGGCAATTTTATGTCTTCTGCCTTCGCCCAACGTCACGCAATACCCCTAGTTATGCTATCTCAACCAGTAACGGTACGAGTGGTGAATGGGTCGACACTCCCCGCACAGATAACACATCAGACCATCCCTGTTACTCTGTCCATGTCGCCATCCCATCAGGAGATTATTTCTCTGCTCATCATTCCTGAGGGTATTGATGAGGTCCTGTTGGGGATACCTTGGCTACGGTACCACTCTCCTCACATCGAGTGGTCCTCAGGCAGAATTCTGGGATGGGGTGAATCATGTGGGGGTAGGTGTCACCGAGAGTGCGTTCAGGTTGCTACTACTGAGGTACCCGCAGATCTATCCTCTCTCCCCAAGCAATATTGGTCTTACGCAGACGTGTTCTCCAAAAAGGCGGCGGAGACCCTTCCGCCCCATCGCCCCTATGACTGTCCTATCGATCTCTTGCCTGGTGTGGAGCCTCCCCGGGGTCGAGTTTATCCATTATCTCTCCCGGAGACGGAGGCCATGTCTCAGTACATTCAAGAGAATCTGGCAAGAGGGTTTATCAGGAAGTCAGTGTCACCTGCTGGGGCTGGGTTCTTCTTTGTGCAGAAGAAGAATGGGGAACTACGTCCATGCATAGACTACAGGGGTCTTAACGCTATCACCGTTAAGAACAAGTATCCTTTGCCCTTGATATCCGAGCTCTTCGATAGGCTTCGGGGAGCTAGAGTGTTTACTAAATTAGATCTGCAGGGTGCTTAGAACCTGATTCGCATCCGTGAGGGGGACGAATGGAAAACGGCGTTTAACACCAGAGATGGGCACTATGAGTATCTGGTGATGCCCTTCGGGCTCTGTAATGCCCCAGCCGTTTTTCAAGACTTTGTCAACGACATCTTACGGGATATGCTTTCCACCTCAGTTGTAGTCTATCTGGATGATATTCTCATCTTTTCTCCAGATATTGACTCCCACCGGAGAGATGTTGGCAGAGTCTTCGACCTCCTACGGGCAAACTCTCTTACGCTAAGTTGGAGAAGTGTATGTTTGAGCAGGAGTCTTTGCCATTCCTGGGCTATATCATCTCCGCCCAGGGATTGGCTATGGATCCTGCCAAACTACAGGCTGTGATGGACTGGCAAGAACCCCATTCTCTTAAAGCGGTGCAGCGCTTTATGGGGTTCATTAACTATTACCGCCAGTTCATTCCCCACTTCTCAACTCTGGTAGCTCCCTTGGTAGCCCTCACCAAGAAGGGAGCGAATCCTAAATTGTGGTCGGAAGAGGTCTCCAAGGCCTTCACTTCTATTAAGTCCCATTTTGCTAGCGCTCCCATCTTACATCGTCCCGATGTGGATAAGCCATTCCTAATGGAGGTGGATGCCTCATCCGTTGGTGCTGGAGCAGTCCTCTATCAGAAGGATGCTCAAGGTCGGAAGCATCCATGCTTCTTCTTCTCTAAGACCTTCTCGCCAGCGGAGAGAAACTACTCCATCGGGGATAGGGAGCTGCTAGCAATGAAGTTGGCCTTTTCAGAGTGGAGACATCTTCTGGAAGGTGCGCGGTTTCCCATCCAGGTTTACACTGACCACAAAAATTTGGTCTACTTACAAACAGCCCAGCGGCTAAATTCTCGCCAAGCCAGATGGTCCTTGTTCTTTTCCCGGTTCCACTTTTCTCTTCATTTTCTCGCCGGGGAGAAGAATATTCGTGCTGATGCTCTCTCTCGCTCCCTTATGTCAACTGAAGAGGAGGAAGAGGAGCCTCGGCTCATTGTTCCTTCTGAGAGCCTGAGAACCGTAGCGCCGGTTTCGCTTGAGTCTGTGCCTCCGGGTAAGACTTTTGTGCCCATTAATTTGCGACCGGAGGTTCTCTCTTGGGCTCATTCGTCCAGAGTGGGTGGACATTTTGGGACAAAGAGGATATCTGAGCTACTGGCGAGGACGTACTGGTGGCCGCATATGGTCCGGGATGTCAGGGATTATATTCTGGCGTGTGTCTCCTGCGCCAAAAATAAATCTCCGCGTCAAAGGCCAGCTGGGTTGCTCTATCCCTTGCCGGTGGCAGATAGGCCCTGGGAGATGGTCGGGATGGACTTTGTCGTGGGTTTGCCCAAGTCTCGCGGCTGTACCATCATTTGGGTCATCACCGATCATTTCTCGAAAATGGTGCATTTGGTGCCACTACCACGGTTACCTTCTGCACGGGCCTTGGCTGCGTTGTTCATTAAGCACATCTTCCGCCTACATGGTATGCCTGACAAAATTGTCAGTGACTGGGGTCCCCAGTTTTGCGTCTCGGTTCTGGAGAGAGCTATGTCGTCTTCTCAGTATTGAGTTGAATCTCTCTTCCGCTTATCATCCCGAGACGAATGGGTTGGTAGAGAGGGCCAACCAGACCTTGGTCACATACCTGCGACATTTTGTTTCAGCCAGGCAGGATGACTGGGCATCCTTGCTATCATGGGCAGAGTTTGCGCTGAACAACGCCGTAGCCGACTTCACTGGACAAACCCCATTCCTCCTCAACTATGGTCAGCATCCACGGGTACCTTTGCCTATGCCCGTGTCTTCCGCAGACTCCAGGGTGGCAGACTGGGCTGTGGAGGCACGGGATATTTGGGACCGCACTCAGGATGCCATTCGGGCCTCTAAGGAGAGAATGAGGTCCTCCGCCGATGCTCATCGGCGCCCCGCTCCGACCTTTGCTCCTGGCGACTTGGTGTGGCTCTCCGCCCGTAACATCAGGCTGCGAGTTGAGTCCACTAAGTTTGCTCCTCGCTACTTGGGTCCCTTCAAGGTCCTCGAACAGGTTAATCCTGTGGTCTACCGTCTGGCCCTTCCTCCACGCCTTGGTATCACCGACACCTTTCATGTGTCCCTCCTTAAGCCCGTATACATGTCCCGGTTTTCTGAGTCATCTGCCGGGACATCGGGTTCGTCTACGGACGATTTCAAGGTGAACGCTATCTTGGGGTGCAAGGTGGTACGTGGCAAAAAAATTTTTTTGGTGGACTGGAAGGGTTACGGCCCTGAGGATAGGTACTGGGAGCCTGCTGAGCACATTCGGGCTCCGCAGCTCATTGCTGCCTTCGAACGTAGCGAGGCCCAAGGAGGGGGGGGGGCCCTAGGAGGGGGGGTAATGTTAGGGGTCGAGTTCCCGCTTCTGCACAGGGGGAACCTCGAGCCACCTCCGCTGCGGTCTCCCATTCTTGTCCAGCCGCAGTGGAGTCTGCTCAGCAAAGACGTCGGTCCCAGCGTCTTGCTCATTCTCACTCTGTTCTGAGAGTTACTGCTGCTTCTCCAGTCTCTGCCATTAAAGTCAGTGCTGGTCAGCAGCGAGCGGACTTCTCTGGGACAAAGTCCTTGTCTGCACGTACTGAGCATGCCCAGGGTAAGATCTCCCGTTGGAGATCGAGGGTCATGTGCTCAGGCTCTGCAGCACATTCCATTGGTCCTCTTGGCAGGTCTTGGAAGGGCAAAGGTGCTGTGGCCACTTCCTGTGCTGCTGCTATATAAACTGCGCATGACCGCACGGCCATGCGCTAGTATTGTCTTTCAATCGCTAATGTGTGTATGTTGTGAGTGCAAGTCGTCCTTGGATACCCCTACCCTATTGAATGACTGTTCACGGAAGGTGTATGGCTGCTACCTAGCGCCCGACTTATCCTACAGCACTAGTCACACATTATAGCGTCCGGTTGCTGTAACCGCCAGTACGGCGCCGTGCACTTCCTCTGTGCTTTCCTTACCCAAGCCTGGGTGGTTAGTGGCGTTCGTCAGTGCGGCACTGCATGCACTCTTGTGCCTTAATATTGCTCTTCAGTTTCCTTACACACCCAGTTGCGGTGTTGTGCCAGCAAGGGTCTAATCGGACTTTAATCCTAGTTGGGGTTGAGTTCGCTGACTACTTGCTCGCGCTTTAGGTGCGGTACCGTGGTCCTGTGCCTTAACAGGATTGCTTCTTTCACGCTGGGTGAGGTTAACCCACGCGTGTATACTTTAGTGTACCGCCATATAGTCTGCTAATTGCTAGCAGCAGGTTTTCACCTGCACGGTGGACCCCGGACTGCGAACGCATCTATACCATCTGTCTTGGTGCGTTCCGCCAGTCCTAACAAGGTGTGGTGAGCACTTTGACCCACCAAGTGCTTCACAGAAGTTTATAATGCATAACCATAAAAATAAAAAATCATATTTTTTCACAAAAATTATCTTTTTGTCCACAATTTTTTTATTTTCCCAAGGGTAAGAGAAGAAATAGGACCCCAAAAGTTGTTGTACAATTTGACCTGAGTACGCTGATACCCCATATGTGGGGGTAAACCACTGTTTGGGCGCATGAGAGAGCTCGGAAGGGAAGGAGCGCCGTTTGACTTTTCAATGCAAAATTGACTGGAATTGAGATGGGACGCCATGTTGCGTTTGGAGAGCCACTGATGTGCCTAAACATTGAAACCCCCCACAAGTGACACCATTTTGGAAAGTAGACCCCCTAAGGAACTTATCTAGATGTGTGGTGAGCACTTTGACCCACCAAGGGCTTCACAGAAGTTTATAATGCAGAGCCGTAAAAATAAAACAAAAATTTTTTCCCACAAAAATAATTTTTTAGCCCCCAGTTTTGTATTTTCCCGAGGGTAATAGGAGAAATTGGACCCCAAAAGTTGTTGTCCAATTTGTCCTGTGTACGCTAATACCCCATATGTGGGGGGGGGGACCACCAATTGGGCGCATGGGAAGGCTCGGAAGGGAAGGAGCGCCATTTGGAATGCAGACTTAGATGGAATGGTCTGCAGGCGTCACATTGCGTTTGCAGAGCCCCTAATGTACCTAAACAGTAGAAACCCCCCACAAGTGACACCATTTTGAAAAGTAGACCCCCTAAGGAACTCATCTAGATTTGTTGTGAGAGCTTTGAACCCCCAAGTGTTTCACTACAGTTTATAACGCAGAGCCGTGCAAATAAAAAATATTTTTTTTCCACAAAATCTATTTTTTAGCCCCCAGTTTTGTATTTTTCCAAGGGAAACAGGAGAAATTGGACCCTAAATCTTGTTGTTCAATTTGTCCTGAGTACGCTGATACCCGATATGTGGGGGAGAACCACCGTTTGAGCGCATGGGAGGGCTCGGAAGGGAAGGAGCACCATTTGTAATGCAGACTTAGATGGAATGGTCTGCAGGCATCACATTGCGTTTGCAGAGCCCCTAATGTACCTAAACAGTAGAAACCCCCCACAAGTGACCCCATATTGGAAACTAGACCCCCCAAGGAACTTATCTAGATGTGTTGTGAGAACTTTGAACCCACAAGTGTTTCACTACAGTTTATAACGCAGAGCCGTGAAAATAATAAAAAATTTTTGTTCCCACAAAAATTATTTTTTAGCCCCCAGTTTTGTATTTTCCCAAGGGTAACAGGAGAAATTGGACCCTAAAAGTTGTTGTCCAATTTCTTCTGAGTACGCTGATACCCTATATGTTGGGGTAAACCCCTGTTTAGGCACACGGGAGAGCTCGGAAGGGAAGGAGCACTGTTTTACTTTTTCAACGCAGAATTGGCTGGAATTGAGATCCGACGCCATGTCGCGTTTTGGAGAACCCCTGATGTGCCTAAACAGTGGAAACCCCCCAATTCTAACTGAAACCCTAGTCCAAACACACCCCTAACCCTAATCCCAACGGTAACCCTAACCACACCTCCCAACCCTATTCCCAACCGTAAATGTAATCCAAACCCTAACTTTAGCCCCAACCCTAACTGTAGCCTTAACCCTAGCCCCAACCTTAACCCTAGCCCTAACCCTAACCCTAGCCCTAACCCTAACCCTAGCCCTAACGGGAAAATGGAAATAAATACATTTTTTTAATTTTTCCCTAACTAAGGGGGTGATGAAGGGGGGTTTGATTTACTTTTATAGCGGGTTTTTTAGCGTATTTTTATGATTGGCAGCCGTCACACACTGAAAGACGCTTTTTATTGCAAAAAATATTTTTTGCGTTACCACATTTTGAGAGCTATAATTTTTCCATATTTGAGTCCACAGAGTCATGTGAGGTCTTGTTTTTTTTTGCGGGACGAGTTGACGTTTTTATTGGTAACATTTTCGGGCACGTGACATTTTTTGATCGCTTTTTATTACGATTTTTGTGAGGCAGAATAATCAAAAACCAACTATTCATGAATTTCTTTTGGGGGAGGCGTAAAATTGATAAAGCAGTTTTATTCTTCGGGTCAGTACGATTACAGCGATATCTCATTTATATCATTTTTTAATGTTTTGGCACTTTTATACGATGAAAACTATTTTATAGAAAAAATAATTATTTTGGCATCGCTATATTCTCAAGACTATAACTTTTTTATTTTTTGCTGATGATGCTGTATGGCGACTCGTTTTTTGCGGGACAAGATGACGTTTTCAGCGGTACCATGGTTATTTATATCTGTCTTTTTGATTGCGTGTTATTCCACTTTTTGTTCGGCGGTATGATAATAAAGCGTTGTTTTTTGCATCGTTTTTTTTTCGTGTTTACTGAAGAGGTTAACTAGTGGGACAGTTTTATAGGTTGGGTCGTTACGGACGCGGCGATACTAAATATGTGTACTTTTATTGTTTGGTTTTTTATTTAGATAAAGAAATGTATTTATGGGAATAATATTTTTTTTTTCTTTATTTAGGAATTATTTTTTTTATTTTTATTTTTACACATTTGGAAATTTTTTTTTTTAATTTTTTACTTTGTCCCTGGGGGGGACATCATAGATCGCTGATCTGACAGTTTGCACAGCACTCTGTCAGATCAGCGATCTGACTTGCAGCAGTGCCGGCTTACCAAGCGCCTTGTTATGATCTGGTGGCCTAGGAGCAGCATGAGACGGACTCTGGAGAAGGTGGTCCCTGTACTGACCGCAAACCCTGAACCTAGCAGCGCAACTAGAAGTAGCCGTGGGGGGTACCTAACACTCCCTAGACCCCTCGGCACAGCCTAAGATCTAACTACCCCTAAAGACAGAAACAGGAAACCTATCTTGCCTCAGAGAAAATCCCCAAAGGATAGATAGCCCCCCACAAATATTGACTGTGAGAGGAGAGGGAAATAACATACGCAGATATGAAATCAGATTTTAGCATAGGAGGCCATACTAGCTAAAAAGAAAGAATAGAACAGAGTACTATGCGGTCAGTATAAAAACACTAGAAAATATCCACCGCAGAAAATACGGATCACCACATCTGACTAAAGACATGGGGGGTATATCTGCATCTCCAGAGAAATAGCTAGGCTGCAAAAAATCCTTCACAGACTAAGCTGGACAAGACAAAAACATGAAAAAGCACAGAACTATAAGGTCCACTGCAGGTGGACAGCAAAAACAAAACCAGGACTTATCTTTGTAGAAAAGCACAGCAAACTGGAGAGACCAGCAGGGAAGTGAATCCTTCCAGAACAATGGACAACTGGCACTGACTAAAGGATCCTGCAAAGCTATATACCCCAGTCAGTTTTGCAATTAGTAGATACACCTGTGCACTCCTGCAGTCCAGGCACAACTGCATTACCCTCTACAACCACCGGAGGGAGCCCAAAAGCTGAATTCACAACACGCCTGCTCTGAGCAGGCACTTGGTAAGCCACCTCCCTTGATCAAATCGCTTTGCCCCGGGGGTCTCAGGGAAGCCCGCAGGGAGCCCCCTCCCTGCGCGATGCTTCCTTATACCGCCGGCACACCGCGATCATGTTTGATCGCGGTGTGCCGGAGGTTAATGTGTCGGGGGTGGTCCGTGACCGCTCCTGGCACATAGTGCCGGATGTCATCTGCGATAGGCAGCTGACACTCGGCCGCGCTCCCCCCGTGAGCGCGGCCGATCGCGTATGACGTACTATCCCGTCACTGGGAATTAAGTCCCAGGTCACCTTGATGGGATAGTACGTCATATGGGATTAAGGGGTTAAACTTCCCCCAACAAAAAGATTTTTTATGACTTATTTTAAGAGACACAAAGTGTAAAATAAAAAACAGATAAATAAAAAACGAAAAAAAGCAAAAAACAGACACAAATTTCCTTTTTTTTCTTTACAAAAATAAAGGTAAAAGACATAAAATATCTAAATAAGGAAAGACATTAGAGATTTTAAAACCACAACAAGAACTAAAAGAAAATAACAATGTTCCTGGTCATGAAAGTGTGAAAATAACCCGGTCTTGACCTGGTTATACGGTAAATAAATCGTACTACTATGCGCTTGGTTCAGGCAGATCTGTCCTGTTTTCTATTTCCTCAGCCCTATTCCCTGCATGAAATTAGGATGACATCAGACACAATGATTGAAAATAATGGACTGAAAAGTTGTATTTTCCGCCTCGTGTTTGTCTTGGCTGTTAGGGCTCTACTAGTGCGTATGTGAGGGTGTGGAGCAGAGCAAGAGAAAACAACAACTGTCTTCACACTACGGGCTCGTTTATCAAAAATGTTTACTGGAGACTATTTTTCATAAATCTTTATTTGGAAGGACATATGTCCCTAAATCCCTGGCTGTCCGTCAATTCTAAGTTTGTACTCCCCAACGTCTTTACAGTTGTTAATCGCTACCTGCTAATACTGGTCTGCTCTTCCATTGGTGAACTTTTTGGGAAAACCTCACAATTCATGATCCACTAAGCACAAAGAAACAAAAGCTATGTATAGGTTAACGTGTACCCTTCCTTTCAGGTAGCTTTTCAGACTAAGCTGTCAAGTGTGTATATGGCGAATAACACTCTTTCTGGCCATTATATGACTTGTATTTTGCATTTTTACCTGTTTTCCCCTCTGCATGCGCTATCTCCAGTTTTCAGTTGTCTCTGAGCTACTGGGTGGAGACTAGCTGCTATTATGTTTCTTATAAACAGCACACACAGACATGAGTTTCCTGCTCTCCAATGTCTATGTAGCACTTGTGGCACCCCAGGAGTCCGGTTGTCACAGTGGCATTGCCTCCCTCTCAGGGGGTGATACCATGCCTGGAACCAAGAAGGGATTCCCTTAGCAGATACGCTGGCATACGACACCTTTCCTGATTCCAGACCAGAAGGGGGAGCTCTAAACCCAATTTTAGGGTTGCTTCCCTATAAGTTCTGGCCTGGAGGCAGGGTTAGGGGGTTCAGTGTGAGACAGTGAAGTGAGAGGAATCATGTGAGGAGAGCCTGGGAGTGGAGCTGCGACTGAGCTCACCCCAGGATTGAGTGCAACAGAGTGGGCACCGGAGTCCGTGGTTGTGTGGGAACTACATGCCCTGTAGCCAAATCCGGAGGACAGGAGATTGCAGGTCTCCTGGCCACAACTGACACCCGAAGGCACAGCTGCATATCAGAGCCCGGAGTAACCACGAGGGAGTAGGAAAAAGGTTTTGGCGTGCACTCAGCCTGACTAGAGCGAGGTGCCGGTGTAATGGACCAAAGGCCCTAATATACTGAAATATTCAAATTCACCGCACTCTCTTTAGAAAATTATGCAAAAGTTGTGCCAATTTATTAGAATGTACTGGGAGCATAACAGAATATTACAGTATAAGCGATTAACAACGTTTCGGCTCAACCAGAGCCTTTGTCACGTATTCGCTGTGAAAAAAAGAAATATGCAAAACAAAAAATAAAATAAATAACATGAATAAAATAACAACAAAATAACATATAGTACATGTGATCGGTTGTCCTAAACGTCAAGCAGGAGGAGGGAGAAGCCCACCAACAAACATACAAGGACGTCCGCAGAATTGATGACCAAGGGATCATGTGTCTGGGTAAAGTATAGAAGGTCTTGTGTATCCTGTGGGTAGGGATGATACAATAAGTGCCAACATAGAAGGATGTAGACATAACTGGAGGAAGTAAGTTGCAGGATACCACATATAAGAAGAATATAAGAATAACATTGCATGAGGTTACGTCCATATAACAGTGGCACCAGAAATTACCTTTATCCAGGTATAAGACAGTGTATAAATGAGGAAGAAATCCCAGCGGTAAGATGTAAATTCTGTAGAAAACAGTGATAGAGAATTAGCTGGTGTAAAGTAAGGAAACAGTGCCCCTCTGAACTAATTTGGTACCTTAGATAATGCACTCAGAATACTAAGTGAGGCTCCCTTCAAGTAGTGTGGACCTAATAAAAGCAAACAGCATCCATGTAATATATCTATGGGTGTCTATTAAGCGCCGGGAGAAGAGGTAAGGAACTGTTGTCAGATGTTTACCTGCAGTGTCGGGGTCAAGAGCGGCGCTCCCGCGCTGTGCTCAGTAGCAGCGTGTGTCAGGTCTGTGGCAGGGACGGCGTGTGTCTGTTAAGACACCGCCGTACCGGAAGTGGATGGCGCAGACCGGAAGTGACGTGTCGCTACTATGTGGGGCCTCAGTGCGCATATGCAGCCACTGTTGTGGCAACCCTGTAACTAAGTGCTGCTTGTAGCTCAGGAGAAAGGGACTGTAGGATGCAATTACAAGCAATATGGGGATGTATAGTGATCCGGAGGCTGAGTAGTAGTATTATGGAACTCGGTAACAGACACCACTTGGGGATATTAAGGACTAAATATAGTATATAATATATATCAAAAATAAAAACGGATAAAGGCAGCAATGATTGATAATATGGGGCAAAAACAAGATGAGGTGGGGGGCTGAGCATAACTCACCTATACTAGATCTAATAGATGCTGTGTAGTCATGTATTAACGGGTCTGAAAAGAAAGGTACAATCATTAGAAATTATAACAAGTCTCATATTAACCAATCAATCTCCCTATTGAGCCCTTTGGGGGCCAATGTGTCTAGTTTATATATCCAGTGGGTTTCACGTGCTTTGAGAAGTCTAATATGATCGCCCCCTCTTCTGGGGCGAGGGACATGCTCAATTACTTGGAATTTGAGCTGTGCCACAGTATGTCTGGATTTGGAGAAATGCTCTGGTAGCGGTAGCCAATTCTTTTCACATCTAATGGTAGATTTGTGGCTGGCAATTCTATCCCTAATGTGTTGTGTGGTTTCTCCTATGTACAGGAGGCCACATGGGCATTTGATTAAATATATGACAAAATTAGAGTCACAAGTATGAAATCCGCGTACTGGATAAGACTTTCCTGTTCTTGAGTGGGTTATGGTGTCCGATTTGATGACATTAGAGCAGGCTGCACAATTCAAGCAAGGAAAAGTGCCATTGCGTCGGGTGCCAAGCAATCTCTGTGTAATAGTGGGCCTCTTGCTGCCAACGTCAGCTCTTACAAGTTTGTCTCTAATGTTGGGTGGTCTTTTGTTGCACATTAAGGCTGGTTCCTTAAACGGGGAGATGGTAGGGTATGATTTGGCTAGAAGGGGCCAATGTTTCCTGATAATAGAATGGACTTTGGGTACCAACGGATGAAACACGTGTACAAACGGAATCCTCTCTTGTGTGGCACTAGGGGGCCGAGGTGATGGAGGTGAAAGAATACGTGCTTTCTCATCAGTGAGAAGTTTAGAAGGATAACCTCGTGATAGAAATTTGGAGGTCATGGTATCCAATCTATCGTTAAGTGTCATGGGATCCGAAACAATGCGAGCCACCCTATTGAGCTGGGAACGCGGTAGGCTATTTTTTAATGAGCGTGGATGGCAGCTGGTATATTGCAAAAGGCTGTTGCAGTCAGTTGGTTTACAATAGACATCAGTGGAGAGATGTCCATTGATGTCCTTGATGACCATGGTGTCCAAGAAGGGTACCGAGTTGGCATTATAGTGAATAGTGAACTGGAGCTCTGGAAGAATCGAGTTAAGGTGCGAGTGGAAGGATTGCAATGTATCTGTAGTGCCTGTCCAGATGAGAAAAATGTCATCGATGTAGCGATGATAGCACACAACATGTTGCAGGTACAATTCATTAGTAAATACATGTGTTATTTCAAAATGATTCATGAATGCGTTGGCATAGGCTGGCGCAACGTTCGAACCCATTGCGGTCCCGCACCTCTGGATATAGAAGGTATCCTCAAATAAGAAGTAATTCTCATGTAACACTAGGGTAAGCAGATCTATACAGAATTGGATAGCATCCTCTGGTAAGGAAGATTGATATAATAGGTGTTTAGTGGCCTCAATGCCTCTCGTATGCTGGATTGATGTATAGAGACTATTGACGTCCAGTGTAACAAGGGTACTATCAGGTGGTACTTTGTCGAGTTGTTTGATAATATTGAGGAAGTGACCGGTGTCCAAGAGAAAGGATCGAGTGGATTTGATCAAAGGTGTCAGAATCCTCTCCAGAAAGACAGACAGCGGAGACAGAACAGAATCTGTTGAGGCCACAATAGGCCGGCCTGGGGGATTGAGTAGTGATTTATGGATCTTAGGTAACACATAAAAAACCGGTGTTACCGGATGGGGATTAGTGAGGAAGGTTGCTGTTTTCTGATCGATGGTGTGCTGAGTCAAATAAGTGTCAAGGACATTCTTGATCTTGCGACTAATTGTTGCAACCGGATCCCTGGGGATGGTTTCATAGGTATTGGTATCTGTTAATTGTCGATAAATCTCACCCATGTATTGTGTACGATTCATCATTACGATTGCTCCCCCTTTATCTGCTGGCTTCACTATAATGGTGTTGTTAGAGTGAAGAGAGGACAGAGCCTGTTTCTCCGTGGAAGAAAGATTAGAGTGAGGAGGAAATAGACCAAGACGTTGTTGGTGTATCAGAGAATCTACTTCCTGATCTACCAGAGAAATAAACGTTTCTGTAGCATGATAGGTCCTAGGAGGGCAGAAGTTGCTACGATTACGGAGACCAAGGGTAGTGATAGATAACGCCGATGGCGTATCATCACTCCTTGAAGGCATTGGAGTACGCATATTGTCCATATTAAGTCCAAAGTGGGTCTTCAACCTAATTGTCCGGTAGAAATTCTCTAAGTCTTTCTTCAGCTGCAGAGCGTCCCAATTAGGTGTAGGGCAAAATGAGAGTCCCTTTTGAAGTACTGAGAGTTCTGTGGGGGACAGAAGGTAGTCGGATATATTGATCACTAGGTTCGTGGTCTCACCTGTGATCTTGTTGTCATTTTTCCGCTTTGCTCTCCTTGTGGGTCTCCATCGTGATGTCCCCCTCTGCGTCTTCTTATTTGAGGATACCTTCTATATCCAGAGGTGCGGGACCGCAATGGGTTCGAACGTTGCGCCAGCCTATGCCAACGCATTCATGAATCATTTTGAAATAACACATGTATTTACTAATGAATTGTACCTGCAACATGTTGTGTGCTATCATCGCTACATCGATGACATTTTTCTCATCTGGACAGGCACTACAGATACATTGCAATCCTTCCACTCGCACCTTAACTCGATTCTTCCAGAGCTCCAGTTCACTATTCACTATAATGCCAACTCGGTACCCTTCTTGGACACCATGGTCATCAAGGACATCAATGGACATCTCTCCACTGATGTCTATTGTAAACCAACTGACTGCAACAGCCTTTTGCAATATACCAGCTGCCATCCACGCTCATTAAAAAATAGCCTACCGCGTTCCCAGCTCAATAGGGTGGCTCGCATTGTTTCGGATCCCATGACACTTAACGATAGATTGGATACCATGACCTCCAAATTTCTATCACGAGGTTATCCTTCTAAACTTCTCACTGATGAGAAAGCACGTATTCTTTCACCTCCATCACCTCGGCCCCCTAGTGCCACACAAGAGAGGATTCCGTTTGTACACGTGTTTCATCCGTTGGTACCCAAAGTCCATTCTATTATCAGGAAACATTGGCCCCTTCTAGCCAAATCATACCCTACCATCTCCCCGTTTAAGGAACCAGCCTTAATGTGCAACAAAAGACCACCCAACATTAGAGACAAACTTGTAAGAGCTGACGTTGGCAGCAAGAGGCCCACTATTACACAGAGATTGCTTGGCACCCGACGCAATGGCACTTTTCCTTGCTTGAATTGTGCAGCCTGCTCTAATGTCATCAAATCGGACACCATAACCCACCCAAGAACAGGAAAGTCTTATCCAGTACGCGGATTTCATACTTGTGACTCTAATTTTGTCATATATTTAATCAAATGCCCATGTGGCCTCCTGTACATAGGAGAAACCACACAACACATTAGGGATAGAATTGCCAGCCACAAATCTACCATTAGATGTGAAAAGAATTGGCTACCGCTACCAGAGCATTTCTCCAAATCCAGACATACTGTGGCACAGCTCAAATTCCAAGTAATTGAGCATGTCCCTCGCCCCAGAAGAGGGGGTGATCATATTAGACTTCTCAAAGCACGTGAAACCCACTGGATATATAAACTTGACACATTGGCCCCCAAAGGGCTCAATAGGGAGATTGATTGGTTAATATGAGACTTGTTATAATTTCTAATGATTGTACCTTTCTTTTCAGACCCGTTAATACATGACTACACAGCATCTATTAGATCTAGTATAGGTGAGTTATGCTCAGCCCCCCACCTCATCTTGTTTTTGCCCCATATTATCAATCATTGCTGCCTTTATCCGTTTTTATTTTTTATATATATTATATACTATATTTAGTCCTTAATATCCCCAAGTGGTGTCTGTTACCGAGTTCCATAATACTACTACTCAGCCTCCGGATCACTATACATCCCCATATTGCTTATAATTGCATCCTACAGTCCCTTTCTCCTGAGCTACAAGCAGCACTTAGTTACAGGGTTGCCACAACAGTGGCTGCATATGCGCACTGAGGCCCCACATAGTAGCGACACGTCACTTCCGGTCTGCGCCATCCACTTCCGGTACGGCGGTGTCTTAACAGACACACGCCGTCCCTGCCACAGACCTGACACACGCTGCTACTGAGCACAGCGCGGGAGCGCCGCTCTTGACCCCGACACTGCAGGTAAACATCTGACAACAGTTCCTTACCTCTTCTCCCGGCGCTTAATAGACACCCATAGATATATTACATGGATGCTGTTTGCTTTTATTAGGTCCACACTACTTGAAGGGAGCCTCACTTAGTATTCTGAGTGCATTATCTAAGGTACCAAATTAGTTCAGAGGGGCACTGTTTCCTTACTTTACACCAGCTAATTCTCTATCACTGTTTTCTACAGAATTTACATCTTACCGCTGGGATTTCTTCCTCATTTATACACTGTCTTATACCTGGATAAAGGTAATTTCTGGTGCCACTGTTATATGGACGTAACCTCATGCAATGTTATTCTTATATTCTTCTTATATGTGGTATCCTGCAACTTACTTCCTCCAGTTATGTCTACATCCTTCTATGTTGGCACTTATTGTATCATCCCTACCCACAGGATACACAAGACCTTCTATACTTTACCCAGACACATGATCCCTTGGTCATCAATTCTGCGGACGTCCTTGTATGTTTGTTGGTGGGCTTCTCCCTCCTCCTGCTTGACGTTTAGGACAACCGATCACATGTACTATATGTTATTTTGTTGTTATTTTATGCATGTTATTTATTTTATTTTTTGTTTTGCATATTTCTTTTTTTCACAGCGAATACGTAACAAAGGCTCTGGTTGAGCCGAAACGTTGTTAATCGCTTATACTGTAATATTCTGTTATGCTCCCAGTACATTCTAATAAATTGGCACAACTTTTGCATAACCACGAGGGAGTGACACCTGGAAAAGGCTCTAGCCGCCTGCCATGCGGGTAGCGTTTCACTAAGTGGACAGACTGAGGAGGGACTTGAGGAGAACTACAAGCATCAGGAACCCAGAGAGCAGCGCAGTAGGGAGGCTTCCAACCCCACCGGGCTAGGAGAATTCTGAACTGCTTCGAGGCTGCCCGGATCTCCAATACCACCTGTTGCCTGTGCTCCGGACTGCACCTACCATTAAAGGTAAAGAAACTACAGTCAAAATAAAAAAGGGGGAGAAGCCAGCGCTGCTTATGGTCAGAACGCAATACATAAAGTGCACATGCACATATTGATTTCTAACTCTATTTCAAAATGAGACATTTAGCAAACGATTGATCAATTCTTTGAGCTATCCCGCCACGTCACGGCATTCTCATAATGGGGCAGTCCTACTCTACGTTTTTTATATTCGCTGTGCCATAAAGGCCTCCTAAATGTATTAAAAGCAAGACCACATTAAATGCAAACTGCACCTGTAGCTTTTCTGAATCACCCCCATGACGCCAGAGTAGGCAAGCGAGGATAAAGGTTGACCAGGTCTGGGCATAGACATTTTAGATACAACCTCCACACTGCCTGACCAGGCATAAAAAACGTAGAGTAGGACTGCCCCATTATGAGAATGCCGTGACGTGGCGGGGTGGCTCAAAGAATTGATCAATTGTTTGCTAAATGTCTCATTTTGAAATACAGTTAGAAATCAATATGTGCACGTGCACTTCATGTTTTGCGTTCTGACCATAAGCAGCGCTGGCTTCTCCCCTCTTTTGCAAAGAAACTACAGTTCCTGTGTCCCCCAATCATTCTTCCACCCCAATGTCCACAACCCCTCATAGACTGTTCTGGTAGCCCTGGGGCCCCGCTTCACCTGTGGGGAGTGAAACCATCTCAGCTGCAACACCACTTGCCCCAGCCGTCTCCTTAAGCAGCGTCGGCCATCTTTAGCTGAACACTACAGGTGGCGTCACAAATAATCCCCCACAAACATTTCTCTCATACCTTTTATTGCGTGCCCAGGGCCACGGACCTGGTCACTGCTGCCGTGAGCACCCCTTTAAGAGCCGTCCGACCAAGTACCCCACGGCCCTAGCTGGTGTTGCACACATGTTTAGAATCAGCAGCATGGAGGACTTACAACACTACTAAATAGTGTAAGGATCTGCTCCAGGGCTGGTTGTCATCACCCGGTGCACCCGGGCAAGTGCCGAGATCCTGAGCAAGCCGGGGAGTTCATTAACCTCAAGAACACTGGCACGCTATGGGGCCAAGGAGTCGGGGGAGCCCAGTGCCAGTGACCACGAGTGAGCCCTCCCGCTTGCACTATTTGCCTCTCCCTGTTCCTTTGCAGCTTCGGTGTCTTCCGCGTTTGTGACGCTTCAGGGCAGAGGGCATGGGCGTGATGATGTCACTACTGTACACCCTCCGCTCTGAGCAGTCATAGTGCAGAGAACCAGAAGATGGTAAAGCTGAGCAGTCCATACCTGCGGCCAGCGAGGAGAGGTCAATATTTGATTTTTTTTATGTATGGAGCAATATAGAGGGTCCATTCTGTGTCGAGTATTATATGGGGACCATTCTGTATGGAGCATTACATGGGGCCCATTATGTTGTATAGAACATTGTATGGGGCCCATTATTCTGTATGGAGCAATATTTGTGGACTGTTCTGTTTGGAGCAATATATGGGGCCCATTAATCTGTATGGAGCATTATATGTGGTCCTTTATTCTGTATGTTCTGTTCAAGTGCTATCCGACCAAACATCAGATCGCTCTTTTACCAATGTTATTCTATGGGGCTGTGCACGTGTACAATTTCAGACAGAGTGTCACGAGTGTGTCACGTCCTCCTGGGAGATCTGGGGTTAGAAGATCACTTCCTATTGTGAATCGCAGATCTTCCGTTTTATCCTTTGGTGCTGAAGAGGTTAACGACTCTTTCTATGCTGGTCAGAAACTTGTAGCTCTAGTTTCAGCTGCTTCTGATCTGGTCATTACTTCTCCCTATAAAACCTGGCAAAACCCTATGTGTCTTGCCAGTGAAAGCTTTGCTTCCTAGCTCCTTGGAGACGCTGTGCTGAATAGGAGACCATTTTTGCACTGGAGATTGTTGTGTCCTGTTTTCGGGTATATACTTTCCTCATTGTCTTAGTCCCATTTGGTTGGTACATTCCTATCCTTCCCTATATACCTCTTGACCTTTGGTGTTTGTATGTTTGCTGCTTTCTGTAATCCCTGTTTTGTTTTTATGTCTTCTTTACCTTATATTTCTATCCCAGGCCTCATGGGTGGGAGGAAGACAGATCAGGCATTTACAGGAGCATAGTAAGGTTGGAGTTTCGGACCAGTCTACCTTCAAGAGCACCCTAGGAAGAGGAATAGTTAGGATCCTAGTTCCACGGAAAGTTTGAAGCTCCCCTTCCCAACCAAAGTCCCCCATTGCGTGACACAGTGCCTGATCAAATCTTCGGATCGTACTCGGCCATGCAAATCAATGACTGCGTGGACATCATCGGACTGCACTCGTATGACATCTGAGTACCGTCTGATTTCCATGCACTGACACAATGGAGAAGATGGAGATTTTTTTTTCTCCCTCTTCTCAGCCTAGAGAATTGGATCACACTATGATCACACTCTGTCCAAACTCTGATCAGAGTATAGTCAGAGTGTGATTTGCTTAATCGGCCCGATTCTCTCAGATGAGAACTTCTGAACCTGTCCTAAAACATCCCAATTGCCAAAACCTTGCCCGTAATGCCGCGAAACAAAAGAAAGACAGACAAAAACAACTACTGAAAAAAACATAAAAGGTGTAAAATAAATAATAAACGAAGCGAAAAATAAAAAAAGCAAGTGTTGCAACTATTTCGCCCCTATTCATTAATATCATTTTGTAGCAAGCGTCTTGAATGTGCTTCACTTATTAGGAGTCGTGTGCCTCTAGCTACCGTAATTTGATGCGTCTGTCATCTGCTGTGTGCTACCGCCATAAATGTATGCCAGGCAGGGGCTGCTGTACAATTCGGTTGTCATTTACGCCAGATACATTGCTTGATGTCCCTCATCTAATGCAATTTTTCCTCTGCATCCCTCTCCCTTCTTGATGGATTTTTTTGCTACATGAAATCGCCAACTTTTGAATAAATGACAAGTTTTTATTGGAGCTGGATTTCTTTCCTCTTTTCAAGTATCTGTCAAATGTCCGGTCAGGACACATATTCGCGCTCCATTTTATTGAACCACTGCAGGTGACCTGGCAAAATCCACTTTTCTGTCATTTACGACACTTTGTATGTTTGTCGTGGTTGCCCACGCCTCATCCCATTTGAGCAAGGCAAATTTTCAAAAAAAAGTTGGCGAAGCTGGCCACGACTGGTGTAAACATGCCAAAAAAAATCAAAAATTTGAGTTGTGCAAAAATTTTCAGATCCTTCAAGAAGACTTTTGCCAAAATTTAAGCTAGAAGGTTTTGGTGAATCAGGGCCTTTAACTCTAGAAAAAAAAGGCACAAAAGCCGTAATGAGTCGCCCCCAAAATGTTGGTGCAATTAGTCATAACTTGCATAATAATATACATAATAATTTATGTTGATGCAAAAGAGCAGAAAAACAAAATCCATCATGTGACATTAGTCATTGCTTCTACATCTGTGTGACTGGTTCTAATAGTGCGGCTGTCAGAATGTAATGGGCTTTAATGCTTCCAAATGGGAATCGCATCTGTGTAAATGTATTTTTGTTCCATCTTACAATTCTATGTAATTAATTTTTACATTCTGGAAATCTCAATACCATTACTGCCCCCTGGAGGGCAAACATTGTAATTGTAGTGCTGTAAGACATTCCATTTACGGTGGGGTATGTACTCTCTTATAAAATTACATCCACATCACGATGTAATGTATAAACTGCACACTGACAGTACAAAAGAGAATTACTATCAGGGCCGGAGATAACATATGTGCAAACTGTGCAGCTGCCCTGGGGTCCTGCAGACAGAGGGGTCCATCATCAAATTAAAAAAAGCAAATAAGGCACTCCCTACTGTTTATAGAATGTTAGAAAATCTGACAATTATTAGCACATTCACCCCAAAGCCTCTTTCCACCTTACTGACCAGGCCAATTAGAAGTGACTTTGAGGTGTCTATATGTCTGAAAATACCCCCCGCTATTCCCCAGCCTCTCCCCTCTATCAATCCCTGCACTGGCTCCCCATTGCCCAGAGACTCCAGTACAAAACCCTAACCATGACATACAAAGCCATCCACAACCTGTCTCCTCCATACATCTGCGACCTCGTCTCCCGGTACTCTCCTGCACGCAACCTCCGATCCTCACAAGATCTCCTTCTCTACTCCCCTCTTATCTCCTCTTCCCACAATCGCATACAAGATTTCTCTCGCGCATCCCCCCTACTCTGGAACTCTCTACCACCACACATCAGACTCTCACCTACCATCGAAACCTTCAAAAAGAACCTGAAGACCTACCTCTTCCAACAAGCCTACAATCTGCAGTAACCACCGATCAACCAAACCACTGCATGACCAGCTTTACCCTCACCTACTGTATCCTCACCCATCCCTTGTAGATTGTGAGCCTTCGCGGGCAGGGTCCTCACTCCTCCTGTACCAGTTATGACTTGTATTGTTTAAGATTATTGTACCTGTTTTTATTATGTATACCCCTCCTTACATGTAAAGCGCCATGGAATAAATGGCGCTATAATAATAAATAATAATACCCAAAAGTGACACCATTCTAAAAACTGCACCCCACAAGGTGCTCAAAACCACATTCAAGAAGTTTATTAACCTTTCAGGTTCACACAGGAATTAATGGAATGAGGGAGGAAAAAATGAATTTTTAACTTTTTTTCAAAAAGTTTTACTTCAGACCCAATTTTTTTTTATTTCCACAAAAGTAAGAGGAGAAAATGGACCCAACAAGTTATTTTCCAATTTCTCCTGAACATGTTGATACCCCATACGTGGGGAAAAACTACTGTTTGGATGCACGGCAGAGCTCAGAAGGAAAGGAGCGCCCTTTGACTTTCTGGAATCATTAGTGGATGCCATGTTGCATTTGGAGAGCCCCTGATGTACCTAAAGAGTGGAAACCCCTCACAAGTGCCCCTATTTTGGAAATTAGAGCCCACAAAAAATCTATCTAGATGTACGGTGAGCACCTTGAACCCCAAGGTGCTTCAGAGACGTTTATAACGTTGAGCCATGAAAATAAAAAAATCACATTTTTCCCACAAAAATTATTTTTAGCTCCAATTTTTGTTATTTTCATAAGGGTAACAGGGGAAAATGCATACTCAATTTGTAGTGCAATTTCTCCTGAGTATGCCAATATCCACTATGTGGAGGAAAACTATTGTTTGTGCATATGGCAGGGCTCTAAAAGGAACGAGCGCCATTTGACTTTCTGAATGCAAAATATCCTGGAATCATTAGAGGACACCATGTTGCATTTGGAGAGCCCCTGATGTGCCTAACCAGTGTAATCACTCCACAAGTGACCCCATTTTGGAAACCAGACCCCTCAAAGAACTTATCTAGGTGCGTGGTGAACACCTTGAACCCCCAGGTGCATTATAGAAGTTTATAAGCAAAGTTGAGCGATGAAAATAAAAAAACACATGTTCTCTTCAAAAATGCTAATTTACCCCCATTTTATTTTTTCGCAAGGGTAATGGAGAACATGGACTACAAAATTTGCTGTGCAATTTCTCCTGAGTACGAAGATACCCCACATGTGGTGGAAAAATACTGTTTTGGCGCACAGCAAGGTTCAGAAAGGATGGAGTGATATTTTGGAATGCAGATTTTGAAGGAATGTTCTCTGGGTGTCAAATCTTGTTGGACTGCCTCTGATGTGCCTAAACAGTGGAAACCCCAAGTGACACCATTTTGGAACTAGACCCATAAAATAATTTATTTAGATGTGTGGTGAGCATGTTGGACCCAACAATATTGGCATCTTTCAATAGAGAGCAGAGCATCCTTGAATTCATGGTGTCATCAGTGAAATGTAGACTTCCGACACCAATGGCACTCATGTAGCCCCACAAAAGGACACTTCCACCACTATGCTTCACTGTAGGCACCATGCATTTTTCTACATACATTTTTCTAGGTGCATGGTGCCTTCAGTGAAGCATGGTGGTTTCAGTGTTCTTACATGAGGCTGCAAGAACGCTGCTGGTGTTGGAGAGCTATATTTCATTGGTGGTACCATGAATTCACCAATGTCACTGCTCCATATCAAAAGAGAAGATGCTATTATCACTCAATGCCCTTGGTAGATATGCACTTTTCCAACATGACAATGATCCAAAACACAAATCAGCAGCATTTCTGAAGAAGAACAGGATGTAAGGGATTCATTGGCATAGTGTCTCCTGATCTGAACCCTATCAAACACCTATGGCGAGTTCTAAAGAGACAAGTTGTCATCAGTCTTCATCCAGCATCCAGGCTCTAAAACAGGCTGCTCTTGAAGAATGGAAAAAGATAGCTGTAGCAATATGTCACCAATTTGTTCATTCCATGCCTAGAAGAATTGGTGCTGTACTTAAAAATCATGGCGGTCGTACAAAATACTAGCTACAGTAGTTTTTGATGAGGGGTGTACTCATTTTTGTACCAACTAATTTGCATAAAACAACAAGATATTTTATTGAAAGTTATAGTATTAACCTTACTTTCATGTTATGGGTTAAAAAAAATGTGCTATGAAAGTCAGTCTTGTCAGTCATGAAAATTGTTCTTTGGTTCAGTCCGATATTGTTTCAAAGGGGGTGTACTCATTTATGCTGAGCACTGTATATATGTCCCATCCACTTTGCTGGAACTGGAAGACGCTGCATTTTTTTTTTGACTCATGGAAACACACAGCGGAAAAAGTGCACCAAATACTCATTGTGGGAACTTGGACTTACGGGGAGATTCCAATCCTACGGCTTCTTCAGGATGGTTGTACAGGGAACGTCTGACATCTTCGTAACACCAAATAACCCAAAGGGTAAATAGATCCCATATTAAGGCATGTTAAAAACATGACTTTTATTAATTTTCAATTTAAAAATGGTCACTAAAGTATCAATCAAATTATCGCTAGAATGCTCCTACATTATATTCCAACCTCTTGAACTCTAGTGCAATAATTCTTTCATACTGGTCTATCACGGCTGCAGTCCATAATCATATAGTAAACAACAGATGAGTATCAATGTTATTGCTATTGCAACCTATCGGAATCATTCAATCTGGCTAAAAATCATTCATAGCCTCCCCAACAAGTTTCGCCTGAACAGGCTTCCTCAGGGGGCTAGGGCTAGAATGAGCTGCAAAATGCTATGTTGGACCTTTTTGAACCTTTGTTCCGTCCTCATTTCTCAGTAACGACAAATGAGGACGGAACATCTGACATCTGAGACAAACAGAGCGGTTTTAGTAATTGGCTTTAATACAGAATAAAACATATAGCAGAATTTACACAAGGAAATGATAAAAGTCGTCTTTTCATTGAAGCCTTTCAGTGGCTGTGAGTCCGCGCTAGATTTTGGCATTGCTGCCCAGGAGACAGGTTTATCCTCCGTACATTCAGCTCGGTGGCGAAGGTCCGGGCTTTCTGATAAAAGTAAAGTGATTTTTCTCGGTCAACTAGAAAATTGTGGTAGATGACGGCAAGTCGGGTATAAATCTTCAACTGCGATTTCTTGTTGCCTAAATCCATTGCAGCGGCCAGGGCGAGGTGATAGTATCCAGCGGCGTCATAGGGATCCTGCAATATAGGGGTAGTAATGGTCACATCTCGACTCTCTACCAAAGAGGATCATTCACATCTAGGCAGGTATAGGAATGCTCCCGGTAAGGTCTGTAGGGGGCAGTATTATGTCAGATGACGCCGGTGTTCTTCTATCGGCTTCTGGTGTTAGAAAACCCCTGTCCCCAGCTAAAAAAACAAACTGTGCTTTACTCACTCTCCCCAAGTCCAGCGCTGAGTCTCTGCTGCTGCGGCTGGTGTAGGCTATTGTCTGTAGAAGTGACAGCGCTGCAGCCAATCATTGGGCTCAGTGACATTGCCTATGTTGATGGCGCAAGGACTGATTGGCTACAGTGCTACGAAAATGACGTAATAACACACTGAGAGCAGCAGCAGTGACTCTGGTCTGGACCCCGGGAGAGTGAGTATGGCCCCGTTTTTTTTTTAACAAACTGCAGCGATAAAAGCCACATTTTATTCCTCTCTGCAGCCACTATTCCATGAAGCGGCCAGTTCATTATACTCATACGTGTGAAAGATCCACTCTAACCCCTTCATGACATATGACGTACAGTGGCTTGCACAAGTGTTCACCCCCTTGCCATTTTACCTATTTTTTTTTTACGTTACGTTTTTTTATGTGTTCATGTTCACCCCTTTTACTATGAAGTCTTTGGTGCAAGCAATTATCTTCATAAGTCTTATGCTTAGTGACAGGACGTCCCCATGTGTGCAATCTATGTGTCACATGTCTGTCAGTATATACTTTACCTTTTCTAAAAGGGCACAAAGGCTGCAACACCAAGGAGATCTCCAAACAAGGCAGGTACAAAGTCATTGAGAAGAACAAGTCATGGCTGGGTTATAAAAAATATCCCAACCTCTGATGATCCCCCGGAGCTCCATCAAATCCATTATCATCAAATGGAAACAACATGGTACCACAACAAACCTGCCAGGAGAGGTCCGCCACCAAAACTCTCAGCCCAGGCAAGGAGGACATTCATCAGAGAGGCAGCACAGAGACCAAAGGTAACCTTGAAGGAGCTGCAGAGTTCCCAAGCAGAGACTGGAGTATGTGTCCATACGACCATAATAAACCATACAATCCATAGAGGTGGACATGTGAAAGACTCCCAAAATGTATGGAGAAAGGTGCTGTGGTCAGATCAGACTAAAGTGTAACTTTTTGGCCACCAAGGTAAACTCTATTTCTGGTGCCAAACCAACAAGGCTCATCAAGAACACCATCCACACAGTGAAACATGGTGGTGGCAGCACCATGCTGTGGGGATGTTTTTAGGTAGCAGGGACATGGAAAGTGGTGTGAGTTGAGGGGAAGATGGCTGGTGTGAAATACAGGAATATTCTTGAGCAAAACCTATTTCAGTCTATCAGTAATTTGAGACTGGGATGGAGGTTCACCTTCCAACAAGACAATGACCCAAAGCATACTGCTAAAGAAACACTTGAGTGGCTTAATAGGAAGCATATAAATGTTTGTGGCCTAGTCAAAGCCCAGACCTTAATCCAATTGAGAATCTGTGGTCAGATGTGAAGATTGCTGATCACCAGAGGAAAAACCATCTAACTTGGAGGAGCTGGAGCAGTTTTGCCTTGAGGAATGGGCAAAAATCCCAGTGGCAAGATGTGGAAAGCTCAAAGTCTTATCCAAAATGACTTTCAGCTGTAATTGCTGCAAATGGAGGCTCTACAAAGTACTGACTTTAGGGGGTGAATAGTTATGCGCACAATGAAGTTTTACATTATGTTGTCCTATTTGTTGTTTGCTTTACAGTAAAAAACAACAAATGTTCACAGTGGTAGGCATGTTCTTTATGTGAACTAATGGGAACCCTAAAAAAAATCTGAAATTGTAAATTGAATTGAAATTGAATTGAAATTTAAAAAAAAATTGAAAAATGTGAAATTCCAGGATGTGGGTAGCAAAACATGAAAAATGCCAAAGGGGGTCAATTCTTTTGAAATTCACTGCATATTTATGTCATATGTTGTGTCCCTGACTTTGATGTGGGCACACTTACCGAGCCTGCATCTTTCCTGGCAGATGATGGTTAATTTATTCAGCCATCATGTGCCTTTAACAGCTCCATCAGCGGCTGACAACCTGTAAAATGTTGCTGTCAATCTCTGATCGCGGGGAGCCGGTGGCTTTTCATGACAGTCGAGGCTCTGCTGAACGCCCCCGTGTCTTTGCAATGCTCCTGTGAAAGTCAGCGTTTAGCTGGAGTTCGTAGGAGATCATGATTTTCACTATACATAGCTGTGTTTGTGCACTGCTGTATATAGAACAAGCGATCAGATGATTTTAGCTTTGAGTCCCTAAAGGGGACTATTAAATACAGTAAAAAGTAAAAAATGTTTTTAAAAATATGAAAAAATTAAAAAAATTAAAAAATATTCAAATCTTCCCCTTTTGCCGCATTAAAAATAAAACAATAAAAAAAAATACACATAAGTAAATGAATGTGATTCAGTAAACAGTGTAACGAGAAAGAGAAAAACACAATGCCAGAAATATGTTTTTTGGCAGCAACATTGCAATAAAACGCAGTAAGAGGCGATCAAAACATCCTATCTACCCCAAAATGGTATCAGTAGAAACAGCAGCTTGGCGCCTAAAAAATAAGCCCTCACACAGCCCCATATCTCGAAAATTGAAAGTGTTAAGAGGCTCGGAAAATGGTGACACAAGCAAAACAAAATTATTTTTACAAATTTCCGAATTTAGTTTTATCATATAGCGAACACTGTAAATGAAAAAAAAAACAAAAAAACAATGACTGCACTTTTTTTTTGCAATTTCAACGCACTTGGATTCTTTTTTCCCACCTTCCATTTGCGTCACATTAAAGAAATGAATGGTGTTATTCAAAAGTGCAACATGTCCCGCAAAAAACAAACAAGCCCTCACACGGTTACATGGACAGAAAGATAACAAAAAGTTATGGCTCTTGGAAGCAGAGGAAGAAAAAAATGGAAAATTGCAAGGTTAGAAGGGGTTAAATAAGTAAAAATTGATTGTCCCCCAAAGGTGGACAACGCCTTGGTGCACAGTCCTGCCCTGGAACACTCCTATATTGAGCTGGACTGCCCGCTTTGGGTTGACTTTTTACCAAACCCTCTCGTTTTGGTCCAAAAAGTCCTAAAATTTTGTTTCCAAAAGGTTCAGACAGTCCTGTAAAGTTCAGGATAATTACTGACTATGCGGTTTAGTTCTGAGTATACGGTAAGGGCAGCCTCCTCCGTGCCTTATTTGGTTGATAACAGAGAACACTAGATTGCATTAACCTTCCCAGGAACCTTGGAGAAGACCAGAGTAAGTCCTCATTTCTTAGGGTCCTCACCTTCAGGTCGTAGAATATGATGTCTCCTAAGACCAGGTACACCTTCATGTAGTACACGGACTCCTCTTCTAGCTCCAGGGGCGACGAGCAGAGAGACAAAGCCTTCAGGTAGAAATGTTCAGCGAGTTCCGACTGATTCAGGTGGCCGTAAATTCCGGCTAGTCGGTGATATGACACCCGTTCATTTAGCTGATTCCCTGAAATGGCAGATATCATCACTCATGGAATTAGTCATCCAGGAATTATACCTAGAGATCTAAAAATGTTTTAATAAAAACATGGTTGCTTTCTTCTATAAACAGCGCCACACCTGTGTTCAGGTCATTTTGGGAATTGCAGCTCAGTTATATTGAAATGGCAATACCGCATACAACCTGTGGTAGGGGAGGTGCTGTTTTCAGAAGGTAGCAGCTATATTATACAACGCCTTTGACTGTAAGGGTGTTTTTTTTTTTTTACTTAAATTTATGTAATTTTTGGCTAAAAAAATCAGTTTTGCTATTGGGTTTAATTGATATTTTGCACCATTTGCCTTTTATAACCTCTGTTACACATTCTGTAACTTGGCTGCAGAATGAGTTATCTGAGAATCTGCCAGCGAGCTCGTTCTGACGATACAATGGGAGCGTTTCTAACTCATTTATCTGTCTTTCTCTGAGCTCCTTTCAGCTGATTTATGACCACAGACCACATCAAAGTGGAACGTGCAGGCAAACAAAGAGACCGCAAGAGTCAAACTATGCAAAATTAATACTGAAACCCTATTGCAAAAATGATCTTTGGCACCAAATTCATACATTTAAGTTAAAAAAAAAAAAGGTCCCCTAGAGCTGCACAACTCCTTGAATCTTGGTAATATTGGAATTTATCAAACATCAACCTGCTGAGGCGAAGTACCTAAAATATATTAAGAGTTGCAAACCCTTTAATAAATTTGGCGCATTTGTGGACTGTTTACGTGGCAGAAAAATTAAAAATATGACAGGTACACCAGTTTTCTTTTTACATAGACTGCAAATTTTTTAGAAAAGTGGCATAAAAGGACAAAAGGCAATTATTTTTTATTATATTATCATATGTGCTTTAATTTTTATATATTATATTATTATGATTTTATTATGTTTTGGTACATATATGCCTCATGCCAATTAATGGGAATTTTTGACACAAGAGAACCGAAACAAGATATGGTGTATATTTTTTCCAGGTATCTTTCTATTCTTTCTATCCACCTGAAGACCACCTGTCACTTTCCATAAATATGTCATTTGTTTTACCTGGTGTAAATGCCCCTGTTCTCCTGATTCTGGTGATATTTTTCTTTTTTTTCTACTCCTCTCCATTCATGAGATACGGCCTCCTTTTCCCTGTATGTAAATCTAACCTTTTTAGCCAAAAGGGCAAGGCACTGAAGAACACGCCCACAGGATGGAGCTCAGTGCCACACCCACTTGTCACAAGACCACTTCTAAACAAACCGGGAATATGGGGCCTTATCTCAGGAATGGAAAGTCACAGAAACAAAAGAAAAGTGACCCCAGATTCAGGAGAACGGCGGCATTTACATCAGGTGACTTTTTTTTACTTATACCCTCTCTATAGATATTCCTCCCGCCTATCCCATACACATGTATGCTCAATTTGGCTGAGTATGGATGTGGTTTCAATTGGGAAAGGGGAGTAGGCCGCTTCCAGGTACTTCTTTATCTTTCTAGAAAATAAAAGGATCAGGCATGTTAAAATTCAACATGCCCAATCTTTCTTACTTTAACAGTATCTGTTGGTAGAGAATTGTTTAGGCCACCACGCTTGTGATTTTTACCTAAATTGACACTCAGGACCAGAGCCATTTTTGCATGTTCCAGGGCTTCCTCGTAGCTTTTCACGCTCATCAGTATCTCTGTGAGTTTATTACACAGCCGCAGTTCAGCCGTCACATTCTCCGTCTTCACAGCAAGCGGCAGAGCGCAGTCCTGAAAGGTAAGGAACATACAACGGGCCCAATTCATTATTGCATTTGCACCTTTTGTATGGTTTAGTTTTTGCTGTTTTTCGCCTTTTTTTATTTAATTTGCACCTTTTGTATGGTTTAGTTTTTGCTGTTTTTCGCCTTTTTTATTTAATTTGTACCTTTTTTATGGTTTAGTTTTTGCTGTTTTTCGCCTTTTTTATTTAATTTGCACCTTTTGTATGGTTTAGTTTTTGCTGTTTTTCGCCTTTTTTATTTAATTTGTACCTTTTTTATGGTTTCGATTTTGCTATTTTTCGCCTTTTTTATTTAATTTGTACTTGTTTTGTTTAGTTTTTGCTGTTTTTCGCTTTTTTTTATTTAATGTGTCTTTTTTTGAAGTCTAATTTGTGTTCACCTGTTTGTTTGTCTTTAATGCTCATCATTGTGAGTTTGGTTCCTGTTTTTCCAGATATTTAATCAATTGCAACTTTTTCTGTTTTAACCCTTTACTAAATCTTTTAGCAAACATTTTTCAGTCTCTCCCTGAAGCTATCTTATGTACGCCTGAAATTCTTGGAGCTAATTTTGCATCATTTTAGCTGAACTCGCAATATTTTTGCTGTAAAAAGGCAAAAGAAATGAGCAATTTTTAATTTTGCGCAAAATTCCAAAAATTTGCGCCATTTTCGAGAATTTGTCATAAAAAAGTCAATAACTACCACGAGACCAAGACAGAAAAATGAGACCTGAAATGCATGTATTTGGGGCTAAAAAATTTTTTTTTTTTGTTAAAAAATGTTGCACCAATTTGACTTTTGTGGGCTGTTTCCCTGCATGTTCCACTTTGATGTGGTCTGTGGTCATAAATCAGCTGAGAGGAGCTCCGAGAAAGAGAGATAAGAGTTATAAACTCCCTATCAGATCATCATAAGGAGCTGACTGACAGATTCTCAGTTTACTCATTCTGCAGCCAGCAACAGACAGTGTAATAGAAACCAAATGGTGCAACATTTTTAATGAAACCCAATTGCAAAAATTATTTTTAGCCTCAATTACATCCACTTAAGTAAATAAAAATTGTCCCCAAAGGTGAACAACCCCTTTAATGGTATTAATTTTACATGTGTGACTTTAATGTTTGATGATTTTAAAAGAAGAATAAATGAATCATTTCTCCCTTGTATCCTATGAGAGCTGAATATTCACCTGTATTGAAACCGATGGGGGAAAAAAATGCTTCCATTGCTTTAGTTTAAAGAAATGACATAGAAAAGGTTCTGGCTCCTCCTGCTGGTCAAAGACTCTCATTGCAAGAAAAAATATGTCTAAAAAGCAACAATCATCATAATGGCAATTATGTATAAGCGGAATAAAGCCTATTATAATCAGAAAAGTCTTTGGGTTATGCCATCAATAAGGTAGGGACTCATACTGGGTAACTTTTAACATCCGGGAAAGGATAAATATTGTGGCACTGATCGCACCAGTTTTGTAGTTTACACCCCTCCATACCCTTCTCTGGCCACTCTGCGTCCCCCCTTGTTCTGAAAGCCCCCAGAACTCTTCAGTAGAGACACCGGCGCTGTGACCCCAGAGTACAGCGGTGGAGACTCAGCGGTGGAGACTCAGCGCTGGACCCAGGGTGGGTGAGTAAGGCACAGTTTGTTTAAGAACAAACAAAAGCCAGGGGAGTCTTTATGTACAGGAGATGCTATAAATGTCAGAGCACAGAACAAACCCCACCCAGGACAATACCTGCAATTATGATCGGGAGTATAGATTGTGGCAATAATGTCTGTAAAGTGCTGTCGAATATGATAGTCCTATGTATGAATGTGAAATAAATGGTGATTCCAACTTGCTCAGCTATTTTCTACAACTTCCAAGAGGCTCCACATAAAAAAGTATCGTATCTCTCACTATTGGTCTCAAAAATAAATATTCCATCTGTACAATATATCACAGACCAATGGGGCAGAACATACAGTATATTGTACTCGCCCTGTAGAAGGTCGTTGCCTTATTTCTGTCTCTGGCGCCATTGAAGAATATATCCCCGCTGGCTTCATACAGTTGCATGCCGAGATGTGGATCCCCCGTACAAAGAGCAACATTCTGCGCCACCTGGAAAGGAGAATATAAGAATCATAGAATGTCAGAGTCAGAAGGGACCTCCAGGGTCATCGTGTCCAATACCCTGCTCAATGCTGGAGTCACTAAACCATCTCAGACAGATGTCTGTCCAGCCTCTGTTTGAAGACTTCCATTGAAGGAGAACTCACCGCCTCTCGTGGCCGCCTGTTCAACTCATTGCTCACCCTCACTGTCAGAAAGTTTTTTTCTAATATCTAGTCTGTATCTTCTCCTTTTCAGTTTCATCCCATTGCTTCTTGTGTTTCCATGTGCAAATGAGAATAATGATGATCCCTGCACACTGTGACAGCCCTTCAGATATTTGTAGACAGCTATTAATTTAAGTCTCCTCTTAGCCGTCTTTTTTTCAAGCTAAACATTCCCAGATCCTTTAACTGTTCCTCGTAGGACATAGTTTACAGTCCGCTCACCATCCTGGTATCTCTACTCTGAACTTGCTCCAGTTTTTCAATGTCTTTTTTAAAATGTGGTGCCCAGAACTAGACACAGAATTCCAGATGAGGTCTGACCAAGGAGGAGTAGAGGGGGATAATTACTTCAAGTAAGCTAAACTCTATGTTTCTCTTAATGCAGAAGTTTGTTTGCCTTTTTTGCTGCTGCATCACACTGTTGACTCATGTGCAATCTGTGATATATTAGTATACCCAAGTCTTTTTCACAAATGATGTTGCTTAGTTCTATTCCTCCCATTCTGTAGATGTAATTTTCATTTACGTTGCCCAGTTGTAGAATCTTTCATTTCTTCCTGTTAAATTTCATTCTATTAGTCGCTGCCCATTATTCAAGCTTATCTAGAACCTTCTTGATCCTTTCTCTTATCTTCTCTAGTGTTAGCTATCGCTTAGTGTTAGCCATCCATCCTAACTTTGCATCGTCTGCAAATTTGATCAGTGTACCTTCAGTTCCGTTATCTAGATCATTTATAAAAATGGTGAACAACACTGGAGCCAGGACAGAGCCTTGTGGTACCCCACTTGAAACACTTCTCCAATTGAATGTGCAACCATTTATTACCACTCTTTGAGTACTTAGCCTGTTATGAATCCACCTATCTCTAGCCTTGTCAATCCCATACTTTTTTCCCAGTCATTTTTTCCAATAAGGATAGCATGAAATACTTTGTAAAATGCTTTGCTGAAATTGAGATATACTATATCTACCGCATTTCCCTGATCCACCCAGTCAGTGATTCCATCGTAAAAAAGAAATTAGATCAGTCTGGCATGACTTGTTTACTACAAACCCATACTGGCTCTGGCCAAATACTGTATTCTTATCCAAGTACTTACATACATGCTGGTTAATAATTTGTTCAAAGATCTTTCCTGGTATAGAAGTAAGGCTCACTGGCCTGTAATTTCCTGGCTCCATCTTCTTTCCTTTTTTGAAGATAGGGACATTTGCTGTATGAATGATGTAGATAAGCCACTGATGGCGGTGGCCTTAGCTAAGAGGCGAAAAATGGGGCCACAGATCCCCTTTAAAATTCATTTAAATTAGCTAAGTGTTCCCTCACCATCTCTCTGTTCATGGATAAAGTGGATTCTTTTATTCCTTTGTTAGCACTATGTGTTGATGTTACATTTGCTTTCTTAGAGAACACAGATGCAAAATAGGAATTTGAAATTTCAGCCTTCTCAACATCATTTTTGACCACTTCACCCTTTTCATCCTGTAAAAATTCTATAGCATCTTTTCTTTTGATATATTTGTTTATTAGTATGTTGCAAATATATGACCCAAGAACTTAAAAGTACCCAGAAGAAGTATGTTAGGTTACTTTCTATGAAAATCAGGGACTAAAGCATTAAAGGGGTCCAGGTTAGGGGAAAGAAATTAAGTAACAGCTGGAGGTCCTCCGATTGGGGCCTATCATATGAGTCAGAACAGAGAGCACAGCGGATTCTGACAAACGTGAACAGTCCTGGTCTTACAAGGACGGTCATTCATCTAAAAGACAGCCATGTAATACTACCTATCTCCTCCAGCAAAATCAGCGATTTGGAGGGAACAAGCCGGGATCAGTTGATTCTACTGGCTGTCACATTTCTAATAAAAAAAACAATTAAGCCACCAAACAAGTAGACACATTGGAGATCAGAGGCAGGGGTGCTTAGAGGGGCTGTCTCGGACTAGAATATTAATGACGTATCATAATGATAGTGGCAGTTCTTGAGTTCTGAAGTTCAGCTCCCATTCACTTCAGTAGGAGCTGAGCTGCAGTACCCGAGATTAGCCACTACACAGTGTATGGCGCTGTGGTGTACTGGCACCTTACACTGTTTATAACCAGTGACTGCAGGATCTGCAAACAGCTGAACCATAGCGGTGCTGGGTGCTAGACACCACCATTCTAAATCTGATGACCTATCCTCAGGATACGTCATCAATATTGTATAGCTGGACTACTTCTATAATCATTGGATGCCAGGAATGTGGGCATTAGCCACCTACTGGAATAATATCACTACCATATTTCCAAGGATATAGCCAAAATTCAGATTGATATTACATTTCTATGATTTCCCAAGGCCGAAAATCCCCTTGGAACCCCAGAAGCAATTATGTCCTCTGATAGATGTGGGTAATAATTAATATTGCACCATGTGATGTCCCCGGTATGGACTAGAGACGTCCAGCCTCGCTAGGGGCGATGGTCTTCTTGTGCCTATATATTAGCACCTCTTTCTGGTCTCCCTGTAGACTTCCTGACATCTTACTAATTTACTATCGATGCTGCCAGGTGTCCAGTGATATCAGATTTTTATTTTTCTAATCCATAACCTGATCCATAACATGGAGGAGCAATATTCTGTGAACGTTAATCAGCGTTAAACCCCCCGGTGTCGTATACAAGTACCTGAATATATAGATCCACCAGCTCGTTCTGTTCCAGGATGTAATAAATCTTCCCAGCCATTAACCAAGCGCCGGCTTCTCTCTCTTTCGATTGAAGATCAATAAAAATGCCCAGACTTCTTTTGGTATATTCCAGTGCCGATCTACAGGCTCTAGACCGACGACAGGAGGACATGTTCAGGTGCAGATCTCCAAAGATCGATCAACGAAACGTCAACATGTTGGAAGGGGGATTATTAGGGTAGCAACAGTTTTAGGTACCGTAAATTATTTCATGGCTAATGAGCTTTTTCCGCATTCTTATGGATCAACCAGGGAAAGCAAAATTGTAAGATTTTCCTCCTTACCTAAATCTTCTCAATATCCTTACCCCTTGTAGAATTTGATAGACCAATGTAAATGTAAAATTGCTCATTAAATGGGTTTTACTAATCTAAGACAGGTGTATTCTCATTCCAAGGCTGGTTTCACACGTCAGTGGCTCCGGTACGTGAGGTGACAGTTTCCTCACGTACCGGAGACACTGACTCACGTAGACACATTGAAATCAATGTGTCTCAGCACATGTCAGCGTGTTTTCACGGACCGTGTGTCCGTGTGCAAAACACGGAGACATGTCAGTGTTCGTGGGAGCGCACGGATTACACGGACCCATTAAAGTCAATGGGTCCGTGTAAAACACGTACCGCACACGGACGATGTCCGTGTGCAGTCCGTGTGCCGTGCAGGAGATAGCGCTACAGTAAGCGCTGTCCCCCCAGCTTGGTGCTGAAGCCGCCATTCATATCTTCTTTCCAGCAGCGTTTGCTGGAGAGAAGATATGATAAATCCTTTTTTTTTTTCGTGTTTAAAATAAAGATCCCTCCCCCCTCCCCCCTCCCACCCCCTGTGCGCCCGCCCGCTGTTAATAAAATACTCACCCGGCTCCCTTGCAGCGTCCTCTCAGCGCCAGCTTCTCCTGTATGAGCGGTCACGTGGTGCCGCCGATTACAGTCATGAATATGCGGCTCCACCTCCCATAGGGGTGGAGCCGCATATTCATGACTGTAATGGACGGCACCACGTGACCGCTCATACAGGAGAAGGTGCGACGCGGAGAGGACGCTTCGAGGGAGCCGGGTAAGTATTTTAGTAACAGCGGCCGGGCGCACAGGTGGTGGGAGGGGGGTGGAGACAGGGATCTTTATTTTAAACACGAAAAAAAAAAAAAAAAAAAGGATTTTTCGTATCTTCTCTCTAGCAAACGCTGCTGGAGAGAAGATATGAATGGCGGCTTCAGCACCAGATGCAGGGGACAGCGCTTACTTGTAGCACTGTCTCCTGCACGGTCGGTGTGGTACCCAGTTGGCACACGGGCGGCACACGGCTGCCGCACGTGTGGCACACTGATGTTCACGGTAAGCACACGGACACGGATAATTCCGGTACCGGAATTATCTGGACGTGTGAGACTGGCCTAATAAAAATGTGTCACCATTTAAACTAATGAAAAGTAGATAGTTCTGTTGATTTTTTTGGTTTGTTTTTTGGCTACTCAAAGAATGACACCAGGAAAACTCTACTACCACTGCTGTATATTAGTAGACTATATTCACGTGGGTTGACTTTGTCATGAATTTAGGCTCGGATTCTGTGCAAAAAAAAAAAAAATCCATGCCAAATCTGATGACAATTGACAAGTGATTAGGGTTAGGGTTTGCACATTCACATTCAAAAGAAAATGTTGCATGTCTGTAAAAAATAGATGATAAGTAAAGTGTAGATACACCGTGCAGGTAAAGATATTAGCTGATGGGGTCAGAATCTTGTACGGGTGTTTCCAGTTCCTACAACCATCTTCTGAAAAGCAGACATGGAGATCAAATCTTCGGCAATACCTGGAATTAAAATTCTCATAGACCTAATAGTGAGGGGAATGCCAAAGAAGGCTCCAATTGTGAAGGACTGCAAATAAAGAGGCACGGAACCCCAAAGCTTTTATTATACTCACAACATTCCAATGAATAAAAACAGTGAAAAGCAGCGGCCATCACTTCATACAAACTGTGTGTATTACACACTTGCCTAACTCAAGTTTCGCCTCATTGGCTTTGTCCGGGGCATATAAACATCCTGCATTATTCATATTAATTTATAGGATCTAAAGTCAATATGTAACATCCAGAATCACTAAAAGATATAACATCTATGACATACAGCACCCATCCTGACATGATATATACAGTCATGGCCAAAAGTTTTGAGAATGAGACAAATATTAATTTTTCCTAAGTCTACTGCTTCATTTTTTCTAATGGCAATTTGCATATACTCCTGAATGTCAGAGTGATCAGCTTAACAGCAATTACTGTACTTGCAAAGTCAATATTTGCCCAGAAAATGAACTTTAACCCCCAAAACGCATTTCAACATCATTGCAGTCCTGCCTTAAAAGGAGCACCTAACATCGTTTTAGTGATTGATCCATTAACACAGGTGTGGGTGTTGATGAGGACAGGGCTGGCGATCAATCAGTCATTAAGTAAGAATGACATCACTGGACACTTTAAAAGGAGGCTGGTGCTTGGTATCATTGTTCCTCTTCAGTTAACCATGGTTATCTCTAAAGAAACACGTGCAGCCATCATTGCACTGCACAAAAATGGCCTAACAGGGTAGAGTATCGCAGCTACAAAGATTGCACCTCAGTCAACAATCTATCGCATCATCAAGAACTTCAAGGAGAGAGCTTCCATTGATGTCAAAAAGGCTCCAAGGCGCCCAAGAAAGACCAGCAAGCGCCAGGACCGTATCTTAAAACTGTTTCAGCTGTGGGATGGGACTACCAGCAGTGCCGAGCTTGCTCAGGAATGGCAGCAGGCTGGTGTGAGTGCTTCTGCACGCACTGTGAGGCGGAGACTCTTTGAGCAAGGCCTGGTTTCAAGGAGGGCAGCAAAGAAGCCACTTCTCTCCAGAAAAAACATCAGGGACCGACTGATATTCTGCAAAAGGTACAGGGAGTGGACTGCTGAGGACTGGGGCAAAGTCATTTTCTCTGATGAATCCCCTTTTCGATTGTTTGGGACATCTGGAAAACAGCTTATTCGGAGAAGAAGAGGTGAGCGATACCACCAGTCTTGTCTCATGCCAACTGTAAAGCATCCTGAAACCATTCATGTGTGGGGTTGCTTCTCAGCCAAGGGAATCGGCTCACTCACAGTCTTGCCTAAAAACACAGCCATGAATAAAGAATGGTACCAGAATGTCCTCCAAGAGCAACTTCTCCCAACCGTCCAAGAGCAGTTTGGCGCCCAACAATGCCTTTTCCAACATGATGGAGCACCTTGCCATAAAGCAAAGGTGATAACTAAATGGCTCATGGAACAAAACATAGAGATTTTGGGTCCATGGCCTGGAAACTCCCCAGATCTTAATCCCATTGAGAACTTGTGGTCAATCATCAAGAGACGGGTGGACAAACAAAAACCAACAAATTCTGGCAAAATGCAAGCTTTGATTATGCAAGAATGGACTGCTATCAGTCAGGATTTGGTCCAGAAGTTGATTGAGAGCATGCCAGGGAGAATTGCAGAGGTCTTGAAGAAGAAGGGTCAACACTGCAAATATTGACTTGCTGCATTAACTCATTCTAACTGTCAATATAACCTATTGGTACTCATAATATGATTGCAATTATATTTCTGTATGTGATATAAACATCAGACAAACACTAATAAAAACCAGAGGGCAGCAGATCATGTGAAAATATAATTTTGGTGTCATTCTCAAAACTTCTGGCCATGACTGTACAACCAGCAATCCAAATAAATGCAAAGAAAAGAAAAAAAAAACACAAAGAATGTTCAAAGCACCTAAAAAACACATAAATGCATGGAAACAGCATAGAAATGAACAAACACACAAGAAAGGCACAAAATATGCGCTTAGAAAACGTACACAACACACACAAAAAGCACCGAAACACACAACTGTATTTAACCCCTTAACGACCAGGGGTATTTTTGGTTTAGCATTTTCATTTTTTTGCCCCCTTTCTTCCCAGAGCCATAACTTTTATTTTTTTGGTTAAAATGACCATGCGAGGGCTTGTTTTTTTGCGGGACAAGTTGTACTTTTGAACGACACCATTGGTTTTACCATGTTGTGTGATAAAAAAAGCGGGAACAAAAATTACATGTGCGGAGAAATTGAAAAAAAAAGTGCAATCCCAAAGTTGTTTTTTGTTTTACTTTTTTACTAGGTTCGCTAAATGCTAAAACTGATCTGCCATTATGATTCTTGAGGTCATGAGGAGTTCAAAGACACCAAACATGTCTAGGTTCTTTTTTATCTAAGTGGTGAAAAAAATTTTTTAAATTTGTAAAGAAAAAAAAAAAAAAGTTGCCATTTTCCAAGACCCATAGCGTCTCCATTTTTTGGGATCTGGGGTCGGGTTAGGGCTTATTTTTTGCGCGCCAATATGCCATTTTTATTGATTCCATTTTGGTGTGTATATGATCTATTGATCGCCTGTTTTTTCATTTTATTGCAATGTTGCAGCGACTGAAAATACATAATTCTGGAGTTTAGATTTTTTTGTCATGACTACGCTGTTTACCGATTGGATTTTTTTTATATTGATAGATGGGGGAATTTTGAATGGGATGAAAGGGGGGTGATTTGAACTTTTATATTTTTTTATTTTTCTAATATTTTTAAAAACATTTTTTTTTACTTTTTACTTACTTCAATAGTCTCCTGCTGACCCCGGGTTGTCATGCCAACCCATCGGCGACCCGCGGTCATGTGACATGGGCGCCGATGGGAGTGGTAATGACATGTTAAAGCGTTTGACAGCGGCATTTAACATGTTAACAGCTGCGAGTGGATCGCGATTCCACCCGCGGCTGTTCTGGGCACATGTCAGCTGATCAGATCAGCTGTCATGTGCAGGAAAAGGTGCGGGCTCATTGCAGGATCCCGCACTAAACAGGGGGAGGTGTCCAATGACTGACTGTGGCCGTCATTGAACGTTAAGGGGTTAAAATGCACAGATCCAAATGCGCATTTCTGTGCTTTTTTTCTCTTTACCTTTACTGCATTGTTTATTTGTGTCCATGATGTCAGTATGGGCGATGCCCATCATAGATGTTATATCTTTTAGTAATTCCAGATGTTACATATTGGACTTTAGATGCTATAAATTGATAAGATTAATTCAGTATGTTGGCAAGCACCAGACAAATCCAATCAGGCGAAACTTGAGTTGGGTTAGTGTGCAATACAGACAGCTTGTATTAAGTGCTGGATAGTACTTTTCACTGTTTTTATTGATTGAAATTTAATGACATGAGCCAGACAAAGCCGATCCGGCGAAACCTGAGTTGGGCAAGTGTAGAATACACAGTTTGTATATTGTTACTGACCTGGCTTGTGTACTCCTTTTGTCAGACCTCTCCTCCACTCCTGATCCCAGCTTTGTATTCTGAACCTGTGCTGCATGCCCCGACACCAGATCTACTGACCATGTCTCTAACCTAATAGCTCAAGCCTATCCTCACCATCAGAGGCTCTAATGAAGACCAGGTAGCCACTTAGCCATGCCCCTCTAGGGTAAGCCCGGCCAGTGACACATTCCACACTCAATGTCGTCACAATAGTTGTTGGACCACGATTGGCCAAAGCATTGTTCGGATGACAGGCTTCTAGTGTGTATGAGGGGCTTAACTAGTAGATTTATTTTGCTGGAGGTCCCAACAGCAGAATATTTTGTGATTAGTAGAGTTTAGCGACTTTTACTTTTTTCGGATCGAGTCGGGATTCGCGAAACCCAACTTTGTCAAAAGTCGGGTGAAATCGGCCGATTATTGCGAAAAGTCGGGGGCCGACTGAAACACGAAACCCAATGCAAGTCAATGGGGAATCAAAGTCGGCAGTGAGTGGAGGACAGGAAAACACCTACACTGCCCATTTTAATGTCAAAAACATCCATTCTTGTTACTGAAGCTTGTCATTCTTAATTTACCTTATAATAATAGTAAGGCATTGGAAATTGGGGGTCATTTGGCTAAAGTTGTGGGGGGGTAAGGCTGGCTCAAGATTTTCGTAGGCCCAGGAAACACGGAATACGTCACGGCGGTGGAGCAGGGAGAGGTAAGTATTTCAACTTTGCAAGTGCTGTGATCCTGAGCAAGCAGGGGGGGCCCACTCATTGGCACTGGCACAGGGCTCCTCATAGCACGGCGGTGTGTTTGACGGCGGGTGGCGCCTCCCACTGGCAGAGACACTTTTGCGTACTATGAGGGGCCCTGTGCCAGTGACGTCGCCAACGAGTATGCCGCCCCCATACCGGATGAAGGAACTTGCACTTTCATCTGCACCTTCCTCTTTGCCCCCGTGTAAGGTGGTATAGTATGCGGGAAGGGGAACCTGACTTTCAGCAGCGTCAGATTCTGGCTGTGTAGAGTGCAAGGGGAATGTAGTGGTCTGGGTCAATGTACCAGCAGACTCATCTAGCAGTGGCTGGGCAATGGGCAGGATGAGGAGGAAAAACAGATATAGGCCCAAATAATAAAGTAGGCTAAATGCAGTTCAAAATTGGTAACAGGACTAAACAGGCGGCATTGCTTTGTTCAGTGGAGGACAACTGTAATGAGTGGCAGACACAGTTAGTAGGCCCAAATAATAAAGTAGGCTAAATGCAGTTTAAAATTGGTAACAGGACTAAACAGGTGGCATAGCTAGGTACAGGGGTGGGCTCCTCTGAGTAGCAGACAGTGGTAGTAGGCGCAAAGTATTAACTGGTCTAAATGGAGGCCAGGGCCCCTGTATATTTTAACTATCATCTATCATTTCAACAAATTTGTATTGGCAGTGCCATTGAAGGATTTAACAGCACAGACTACACAGTGGTGGAGCAGGGAGAGGTAAGTATTGCAAGTGGTAGAGCACTGTTCGAGCTGGGGGGAACACTCTCTCGTGGGCAGCGGTACTAGCACAGGGCCCCTCATATTACGACGGTGTGTCTGATGCTGGTTGTGCACCACCACCGTCAGAGACACTTCATTGCACTATGAGGGACCCTGTGCCAGTGCCGTCGCCCAAGAGTGGGCACACCCACCTGTCCAGGCAAACGGCACTCGCAAGGGTGCTTGCGCCAGGTGGTGACCATGGCCCTGTTGGGGGAGTCAGCCCATTTAGGGAGGTATAAAAATGGCCTATGGTGGACATTCAGCAGCTGCAAATGGAGGAATTGGAGAAGTCAGTAAGAGGAGGCCAAAAGCAAGACATTTTTCAGGCAAGCTACGTGTCAGCAGGGGAAGGTGGGGCAAAATAATTTGAAATCCATGATTGGTTCATTTTAATGAAGGTTAGATCATCCGGCTTTAAAAGCTGTTTTCCTACTCCCAGATAAGGGAGCCTTCGAGGCCTTGTGTAGCCAGACGATGACGCTGGCTCAACACCTCCAGCCTTAGGTGCTATTGTGCTTTTGCCACTACCACCAGATGCACCACGACCACCACCACCATCAGTACCAGCTGGCAACCACCGCCCACGGGCTCTTCCCCTCATTTTTTGGAAAATCTAACCAAAATAACAACCGTTATATGGTACTGTAAAACAAGGTAGAAGGTGTATATAAACTTGTTGAAAATTTAAATCTCCCTTATTTTTTGGGAGACTGAACCAAAACTCAGGCCCAGTGTATATAACAACGCAATCTAAGTGGCAGAAAGTGGCTGGCTGACATACGACAAACTAACAGGACTGCAGTATATTAACTTTGTGAGAATTTGAATCTCACTTTTTTTGGGGGGAGACTGAACCAAAACTCAGGCCCAGTGCATAAAACAATACAATGTAAGTGGCAGAAAGTGGCTGGAAGATATATGAAAAAATACAAGGACTGTAGTACAATTTCAATCTTCCTACAATGTTCTCAGGAAAAGTATGGCAGCAATAAAAAGGACTGCTGCACACAAAAGTGTGGACAAATAAACAAGATAACTGTGCAAAAAGGAGCAACAGGATTTTTGCTTTTAAAAAAGCAGTTGGTTAGCCCCTGTGACACCGCAGAAAGCAAGCCAATCACTGTAATGCCCTTCTCTAAAGATGGTGGGGACCAAGACCTATGTCATCACGCTGCCCACACTCTGCGTCCTCCTTCATTGGCTGAAAATTGGTGCTGAAAGCATCATACGAAACGCGACTTTTGCGCGCAGATTGCCGACCTCATGGCCGATCCCACAGTAGGATCGGGGCGGGTTTCACGAAACCCGACTTTGCCGAAAGTCGGCGATTTTTGAATTTGTCCGATCCGTTTCGCTCAACCCTAGTGATTAGCGTATTGTCAAGGACCCCTTCTATTAAGTAATGATTGCCCCCTTTAAAAGAGCTTTAAAACTTGGAATCCTTCCTTTCTTCAACTAGAAGATCAAAGGCCACTTTCACAATTGGAGAAAATGAGGAAGACATCTCAATGAACACAAGTGTCCACAGACTTCTTACAATTTATTGTGGCATTACCAATATTGGTTCATGTCCTTCTTCAGAAGCACAGATCATCACAATAGCATGGATCATAAAATATACTGATTTCTACCTTTACCGCCCCTCTTACCTTTCTGTACCTAATGATAGATACAGCTGGCTGATTGTTTCGAGCACTTGACCCTCCAAAACTTTGTCAGATAGTTTCTTTGCTAAGGACAGCTGGTATTCATTATAAATAATACACTGAGCCTCATTTACTGCAAGTGTCTTGTAAAAATGACAAAGGAGCTGGACCGCATGAAGCTGACCTGTCCAAAAAAGAGAGTAAAGAATGCTTTTATTTCATTTGCATCTAAAAAAAAGTCTACACCAGTGTAAACTAGTTGCATTGTTCTTTAGTGTTCAAAGGGAAGAGTCTTCATAAGATTTGGCCATTTAAGGGATTTTCCCATTAACTAATGTGCAGCTGCTGATACTCCCTCTGATCACTAGAATTGGGACCCTCAAGCCTCTTTCCCTCCACCTTCACCCCTTGTAATAATAGCAAAAATTTTTTGCGAGCCTATTAGAATACCTATGGGTATTCTAATCAAATAAATATAATTATAGATGTAATCATACCACCCATAGTATCAAATAAGGACTAAATCCGGACCAACTGCAATATATAAGCTATAAAAAGAGGGACAGAGCACAAAAGACACAGTCCTGAAGTCCAAAAAAGTATAGTCAATGTACAAAAATGTTTATTAGTAATCAGTAACAGGTAAAAAGGGGGCTAAATGTACACACAAAACCAACATCCATGCAAAGAGTAGGTGGAACCACACTGAAGATAAATGAGTAATGCAACATAATAGAGTTCTATTGAATAAAGCATATAATACAGCATAGTTAATATGGCAAGAATCCCAAGGCGCAAACAATGTTATAAAAGTTCACACAGATAACTTACAGAGTGCGATAATGGGACCCACGTGGTCCACGAGCCCACTCCGACGCGCGTTTCTGAGAAAAAACTCCTTCCTCAGGGGGAACTCTGTAAATTATCTGTGTGAACTTTTATAATATTTTGTAACATTGTTTGCGCCTTGGGACTCTTGCCATATTAACAATTAGCTGTATTATGAGCTTTATTCAATAGAACTCTATTATGTTGCATTACTCATTTATCTTCAGTGTGGTGCCAACGGCTCTTTGCATGGATGCCGGGTTTGTGTGTACATTTAGGCCCCTTTTACCTGTTCATGATTACTAATAAAGATTTTTGTACATTGACTATACTTTTTTGTACTTCAGGACTGTGTCTTTTGTGCTCTGTCCCTCTTTTTATACCCCTTGTAATGAGCAGAAGCTTTAATGGAACAGGCATGGTACCAATTCATTCAATTTCTATGGGACCATTCAATTCAAAGTTGTCCTCACTTCGAGGGAGTGCAACGAAGAAGAATAAAAGGTTCGGAACCCCATTTCCAGTGGGTGATCGCAACAGTGGATCCCTCAGTAATTAGAAATATATCACTTAATGTTATAGTTAAATGCACACTTAATATACTCTACCTTCCAAGTGATCTGTTTCCATTGCAGCAAGGAGTGCCCATTCATAATAACATCTTCCGTTTTCTTTATCTCCTCCAGTGATGTAGTGGCTTCCAAGCATTAATAAGACATATATAAAATTGGCACCATTTTCAAAAATTGAAAACCCAGAATAAAGGGTCATTGATTTTTGCAAAAACACTTCTGCCAGAATCCGAGCTTTTAAGTGCAAGAATAAGATCCCGAAGTTAGCCAGCACGGCTGCCTGGTTCTGCAAATTATCCAGCTCTCTTGAGATCTGTAAAGCCGTGCTGTAGTGTCTAGCTGCTTCTTCAATTTTATCTCCTCTTCTTAGAGCAATACCGAGAAGGTTCTGGGCAATCCCAAACTGGTGTTGAGTACAGGAAGATAAGGACACCACTCTGGTCAATAAATCAAGAGCTACATCATTCTCTCTGTCAAGCAAGTAGAGCCAAGCAAGTGACACCAATATATCCGCCCTGTAGGTTGCATCCATGGGGAAAGCTTCCATTGCCTTCATGATATAGGAACGAGCCTCTTTGTACAATTTTTGCCTTGAGCACATGTCCGATAAGCTCAGATAAATGAAACAGCACAGCTTCCGGTCTTGGTCAGTGACCACTGATTTAAGAGCTTGTCTTAAGTGATATGCAACTTGAGAGGGAAATATCTGCCCTTTCCTTCTCACTCCGTGAGGACTAGAAGTATTTTCTGTGATTACACTAATCCTTTTTAAAGAGTCCATGATGCTACAAGAAGTCGGAGAAGCTACTTTAACGCAGCTTAAGGTCAAGTTTGGCAAACACTTTTTAGTATAGATATCGGCCAACTGGAAGTAGTATCCTGACGAAGACCTCTTAGTGTAGTCCATTGAGTTGTCCAAGGTTTGTAGCCTTTCGATAAATGGCAAAGCTTCATTGTGTTGCCTCAAGTCAATGAAAGTCTTGACCAGAAGCTGACACACTTTGATCTCAGTCACTTGGTCTTGACTCAGTATTGCCTTCTTCATGGCATACTTCAGAAACGAGGACTCCATGTCAGTGCTGCTTATGTAGTTTTGTAATCCTAGGAGTAACGCTGAAGACTTGTCGATCATTTGACAACATTTTTCCTTCGATTTCTGCTTTAAGTAAATGGCGTTGAGGTTCATGTAGACAGTGGTAAACAGAAAGATATCGGAGAAATCCCCATTAATAACTCCCATGGCTTCTTCCAAGTAAACCCGAGCTTGGGAAAACTTGTTCTTCTTGGTACAGAGCCTGCCCAGAAGAAAGCAAATTCTTGCCTGAGCCCATTTCATACAGGACTTCTTAGCTGCTCCTCGTGCTATACTAAGGTACCGAACCAACTCTTCTTCTTCACTGTATCCATGAAATGAAGCTTGTAGGAAAGTGTATGCGACATCATAAAGTTTTTGGAAACTTGGTTGATACTGTTCACTGTTCAAAAATAAGAGCAAAGGTTGTAACGAGTCATGATTCTCCTCTTCTGCATGAACGTAGAAGATGGGTTCCTCATATTCATCAAGCGGGGTCTGGATAGGGGAAGGAATGGAGCTCGTATCTTGAAAGTCACTGGAGGTATCCAAACAAGGTGGGCAAGTGACAGAAATGCTCATGAATGTCTCCAACTTTTCTTTTAAGTTGCTGGTGTCACAACTTGTCATTCCATGTAAATTTTCTAAAATATTCAAAATCAAAATTAGTATTGCAAATACTTTATGTAAATTATGTCACCAGTAACTACTCACTTTCTTTACAGTTTTTTTCTTTAAAGGTTTACAGTTTTTTTTCTTTAAATTTTGTTAAAGTTTTGCTTTATAATACACATTTTGGAGACCGTAAGATAACTCATAAATCTAGCCCTTTTCAGCATTTCAACCTTCCCCAACTGCCAGGAAAAGAAGTGTTTAAACAAGATGGAACTATATTTCTTTCAGGTTTCCCGATATCTCTGGCAGGGGCAGACATATCGCCAATGCTGGCGGTGCAACTGCACTGGGACCCGGAGGCAGAAGTGGATCCGCCGCCACAAGTGACTAGTTCAGCTGCATGTGCATCCGAGGACGCACATTCAGCTGAAATGTATTGTGGTGTAGGGAACCAGCCGGCTCCATGTACTGCAATACATGCTGCCAGCCAATCAGAGTCCAGCAGCTGACAACTTCCTGCCGGTGACTGGGGGCGCATGGCAGTGACATCATACACCATGACTAGGACGCTAAAGTCAGCTGCCGTCTTCTGTGTCGGCTGCAGAAGAGAACCTTGCTTGGCGTGGGAGCATGTGGAAAGGTGAGTAGTATCATTTATTTTTTATGTATTACAAAACAACACACATTATAGCAGAATGTGCAACATATGCACAAGGATGGGTCACAATATACCAGGATGAGGGACATATAGACGAGGATGGGGCACATTACATCATGAGGCATATAAATACCAGGATGGGGCACATATGTACCTGGAATGGGCACATTATAGCAGGGTGAGGCACATCATACCCGTATGGGTGACATATAGACGAGGATGGGGCACATTCTACCAGGATGGGGCACATACAGTAAATACAAGATTGGGGCACATATATGCAAGGTTGGGACACATTATAGCAGGATGGGGCACATATATAACTGGATAAGGAGAGTTATATACAATAATGGGGCTCATATATATGTAGATGGGGCACATTATAGCAGGATAGGGGACACATATACAAGAACGGGACACATATACACCAGGATGGGGAATATATATAGCTGAATGGGGTACTTCTATACTAGGACGTGGGCATGTATACCAGGATGGAGGATATACAATTCAAAAAACCTGATCTGCACATCCAAACATAGACTGAGTGTGAACAGGTGCTGAACCCAGAGTCGCCAACTCGTATATAGTTAAATAAATAGGGCAGCACACTGCAGCGCCAAAACATACAAACTTGAAAACACGAAATTTAAACTGCATTACTGCACTAGAAATATGAAAAATGAGAGCTTTTAGCGCATAAAAATGGCCAATTTTATGTGTACCTCGTAGCCACTTTACGGCATCTCTCTTATACGAGGTCCTACTCTAAACCTACCTCGCCGAGAATAAACGTCTCCATCTGAATGGGTACATGTGAAACCTCTCCTTGGACTCAAATTCTCTCTCACTGTGGAGGGGTATTGGACCTACTATAATTAAAACACCTGAAGCTAGGAGGCGGGGAGTGCACGATCAGAAGGCTAGAGAATACATTTCAAAAAACCTGATCTGCACATCCAAACATAGACTGAGTGTGAACAGGTGCTGAACCCAGAGTCGCCAACTCGTATATAGTTAAATAAATAGGGCAGCACACTGCAGCGCCAAAACATGCAAACTTGAAAACACGAAATTTAAACTGCATTACTGCACTAGAAATATGAAAAATGAGAGCTTTTAGCGCATAAAAATGGCCAATTTTATGTGTACCTCGTAGCCACTTTACGGCATCTCTCTTATACGAGGTCCTACTCTAAACCTACCTCGCCGAGAATAAACGTCTCCATCTGAATGGGTACATGTGAAACCTCTCCTTGGACTCAAATTCTCTCTCACTGTGGAGGGGTATTGGACCTACTATAATTAAAACACCTGAAGCTAGGAGGCGGGGAGTGCACGATCAGAAGGCTAGAGAATACATTTCAAAAAACCTGATCTGCACATCCAAACATAGACTGAGTGTGAACAGGTGCTGAACCCAGAGTCGCCAACTCGTATATAGTTAAATAAATAGGGCAGCACACTGCAGCGCCAAAACATGTAAACTTGAAAACACGAAATTTAAACTGCATTACTGCACTAGAAATATGAAAAATGAGAGCTTTTAGCGCATAAAAATGGCCAATTTTATGTGTACCTCGTAGAGGATATACAATGGCATGTAAATGTTTTGGCACCCCTGGTTAAAATGACTGTTATTGTGAACAGTTAAGCAAGTTAAAGATGAAATGATCTCTAAAAGGGCTAAAGTTAAAGATGACACATTTCCTTTGTATTTTAGGCAAAAAATATGTTGCTGATTTTTACATTTTAAAAATTACAAAAAGGAAACTGAGCTGATGCAAAAGTTTGGGCACTCTTGGAGATCAGCTTTTTTAGCCTATTGGGGTTATGGCTTGTTAGGAAAGGCCATTTGATGCAAATTTCCCAGCTTTATAAAAACCTAGCCTCCTCTAACCTTGTGCTAAGAAACAGCAGACATGGGTTCTTCTAAGCAGCTGCCAGCACTCTGAAAATAAAAAAGGTGTAGGCCCTCAAAGCAGGAGAAAGCTATAAGATTTCAGCAAGGCATTTTCATGTTGCCTTTTTCTCAGTTCGAAAATGTAATTCATATATCATAGAATCGAAGAATGTTAGAATTGGAAGGGACCTCCAGGATCATCATGTCCATCCCCTTGCTCAATGCAAGTTTCACTAAACCATCTCAGACCGATGTCTGTCCATTCTATATTTTAAGCCTTCCATTGAAGGAGAATGCACACAAACAGTCTTTCTCTAAGATGAGGAACATGTGTGTGCCTCGACACAGGACTTTGGGCAGGCCTCTGCTTGAGCACTCTGGCTTAGAGAAGGATAGAGCAATAAGATAATACTCTGTCTACAGTGCCACCCCGAAGCATGAGCAAGCTCATTAACTGCAAACTTCTGACACTGATTACACAAGAATCACCCCAGTTATCATTTTAATCAGTGTAATACTGCCAACCCGACAGTGTCTGTAGGTTACTTAGCAAAATCCTACTGACAGGTTCACATTATACACTATTCTATTAGGCTACGTTCACACTAGCGTTGTGCGCCGCTGCGTCGGTGACGCGACGCACAACGCAGCGAAAAACGCGTGCAAACGCACGCAAAAACGCTGCGTTTTTCGACGCGTGCGTCGTTTTTTGACGAAAATCGGACGCAAGAAAAATGCAACTTGTTGCATTTTCTTGGTCCGACGCTAGCGTCAAAAAAGACGCACGTGTCGGAAAACGAAACAAGCAAAAACGCATGCGTCCCCCATGTTAAACATAGGGGCGCATGACGCGTGCGTCGCCGCTGCGTCGCCCGACGCTAGCGCGACGCACTCTAGCCGAACGCTAGTGTGACCGTAGCCTTAGTCGCTGCTGTTCAAGCTTATCTTGATCCTTCTGAATCCTTTTTCTGTTTTTCTAGTTGTTAGCTATCCCTCCTAGCTTTGATCAGTTTATCTTCAGTTCCCTTATGTAGATCATTTATAAAAATGTTGAACAACACTGGGGCCAGGACATAGCTTTGTGGTACCCCACTTAAAACACTCTTCAAATTGGATGTGCAACAATTTATTACCTCTCTTTGACTACGATCACGGAGTTAGTTATGAATCCACCTAAGCGTAGCCTTGTCAATCCCATTTTTGGTCATATTTTCAATAAGGGTAGTATCAGATACTTTATCAAATGCTTTGCTGAAGTCAAGATATACTATACTGCATTTCCCTGATCCATCCAGTCAGTGATTCCATCAAAGAAGGAAATTAGATTAGTCTGGCATGGCTTGTTTGCTAAAACCCATGATGGTTCGGGTTAATTACTGCATTCTTATCGAAGTACTTACATTCATGCTGGTTAATAATTTGTTCAAAGATCTTTCCTGGTATAGAAGTAAGGCTCACTGGCCTGTAATTTCCTGGTATCATCTTCTTTCCTTTTTTGAAGATAGGTACAACATTTCCTCTTCTCCAATCTTCTGGGACTCCTCCTGGTCGCCAAGATGTTTCAAAGATTCTGGCAAGTGGTTTTGCAATTTCCTCTGCTATCTCTTTCCGTACCCTAGGATGTAATTCATCTGGACCAGGAGATAGTGTTGATTATTTTATTCCTTCGATAGCTCAGTGAAGATCAGTTAATGTTGCAGTTGCTTTTTTAGAGAACACAGATGCAAAATAGGAATTTAAAATTTCCACCTTCTCAACATCGTTTTTGACCACCTCATCCTTTTTATCCTGTAAAAATGCTATAACATCTTTGACTTTTCTTTTGATTTGACATACTTCGAAAATCTTTTTTATTGCTTTTGGTCTCTCTTGCAAGCCTCATTTCATTACTGGCTTTAGTTCTTCTACCGCTTGTCCTACATTCTCTACAGACAACATTATATTCTTCTAAAGCGATATCCCCGTTTCCATTTGATACACATTTCTTTTTTTTTCTTTTTAGCAAGTGTTTAACTTCTGTGTTCATCCTGGTCTCTTTAAATGCTTCCAATGCATCATTTTTTGGGATTGCTACTGATTGTGCAGTGAGAATTTCATTTAGCAAAATCTCCCATCCTTCTTGGACATTTCTGTCTTTTAGAACATCCAACCATTGGACCTTTCCTATCCTCTTTCTGAGCCTATTAAAATCTGAATTTTTGAAGTCCGACCTTAAAGTCTGAGTCCTTGCGGGTTTTCCTCAGCCAATTCCTCCCTGTTAGTAAAGAATTAGATTTAAGTTGGCAGATCCTCTTGTTCTCTCCTCTACCTTTTGAAAGCTAAAGTTGTCAGAGAAGATAAGAATTTTCTGGACCCAATTCTTTTGCCTGAGAAAGATTCCCAACAAATATCTGCATCGTTACTGATGTATAAAGTTCATCCATAACTTTAGTCTGTCCAGGTTGCCTATAAACACCTACAATAGTGTCCTTTCTGTTCTTCTCCCCTTGTATTCTTAACCAAACAGTTTCTATAGAGCTACCATTCTCTGAAGCTTGGATATCTGTGGAGGTATACACTTTCCTAACTTACAATGCAACAACTCCTCCCCTCTTGTTAATCCTGTTTCTAATAAATAAGTTGTAGGCTTCAAGGTTTGTATTACAATCATGTGTATCATCCCACTAAGTTTCAGTGATGAGTGTGACATCATATCTCTCTTCCTGTGTTAGCAGCTCTAATTCTCTTTGTTTGTTTCACATGCTCTGCATTTGCAATGGCAGTTAACAGGATCAGTAGAGGCCAAGATAAGGTCTGGAAGACTAAGCAAAATTTCAGTGAGAGCTGCTCTTGGGATTGTCAGAACCCTCGCTTGACTGCAAAATACTTTCAGAAAGATTTAACAGACTCTGGAGAAGTGGTACATTGTTCTACTGTTTAGAGACACCTGCACAAATATGGCCTTCATGGAAAAGTCATCAGAAGAAAACCTCCCCTGCATCCTTACCATGAAATTCAGAGTCAGAAGTATGCAAAAGAACATCTAAACAAGCCTGATGCATTTTGGAAACAAGACAGCTGAGGTTAAAATAGAACTCTTTGGCCACAATGTGGTATGTTATGTGTGGAGAAAAAGGGCACAGAATTTCAGGAAAAGAACATCTTGACAACCATTAAGCATAGGGGTGGATCAATCATGCTTTGGGGTTGTATTGCAGCCAATGGCATGGAAAACATTTCATGGGTAGAGGGAAGAATGGATGCAATTAAATTTCAACAAATTTTTGATGCAAACATAACATCACCTGTAAAAAAAACTGAAGTTGAAAAAGTATGGCTTCTACAAATGGATCATTATTATTATTATTATACATTTTTATAGCACCATTTATTCCATGGCGCTTTACATGTGAAAAGGGGGCAAGTATAGACAAATACAATAAACATGAGCAAAAAAAAACAAAGCATTAACAGGTACAGAAAGAGTGAGGACCCTGTAGGGGATGGGTGAGGATACACTAGGAGAGGGTAGAGCTGGTTGTGCAGCAGTTCAGTTGGTTGAGGATCACTGCAGGCTGTAGGCTTGTTGGAAGAGGTGGGTCTTCTGGTTCTTTTTGAAGGTTTCTATGGTAGGCGGGAGATTGATGTGTTGGGGTAGAGAGTTCCAGAGTATTGGGGAAGCATGGGAGAAGTCTTGCATGCAGTTGTCGGAAGAAGAGATAAGAGGGGAGAAGAGAAGGAGATCTTGTGAGGATCAAAGGTTGCATGTATGTAAGTACCAGGAGACCATGTCACAGATGTATGGAGGAGACTTGTGGATGGCTTTGTATGTCATAGTAAGGGTTTTGAACTGGAGTCTCTGGACTATAGGAAGCTAGTGAAGGGCTTGACATAGGGGAGAGGCTGGGGAATAGCGGGGAGACAGGTAGTTTAGCCGGGCAGCAGAGTGTAGGATGGATTGAAGTGGTGCCAGAGGGGAGGACAGAGAGTAGGAGGTTGCAGTAGTCAAGGCGGGAGATGATAAGGGCGTGCACTAGTATTTTTGTGGTTTCGTTTTCAAGGAACGCGAATCCAGGAAATATTTTTGAGTTTGAGATGGCAGGAGGAGGCAAGGGCTTGGATATGGGTCTTGAAAGAGAGGGCAGAGTCGAGGATCACCCCGAGGCACCAAGCATAGGGGACTGGGGAAAATGAGCAGCCATTGATCTTGATGGATAGGTCTGGTGGAGGGGAAGAGTGAGATGGGGAAAGATGATGAATTCTGTTTTGTCCATGTTCAGTTTTAGAAATCAAGCAGAAAAGAAGGCCAAGATAGCAGACAGACAGTGTGGGATTTTGGTGAGTAAGGACGTGAGGTCAGGTCCGGATAGGTAGATCTACGTGTCATCGACATAGAGATGATACTGCAAACTCTGGTGTGTGAGCTGTCCCAGGCCGAAGGTGTAGATGGAGAAGAGTAGGGGTCCTAGAACTGAGCCTTGAGTAACACCGACAGACAATGAGCGAGGTGAGGAGGTGGTGTGGGAGAGGGAGACACTGAAAGTTCGGTCTGTTAGATATGACGAGATCCAGGATAGGGCCAAGTCTGTGATGCCATGAGATGAGAGAATCTGTAGCAGGAGGGAGTAGTCCACAGTGTCAAAGGCAGAAGACAGGTCCAGGAGAAGGAGGACAGAGTAGTGTCGCTTGCTCTTGGCGGTGAGTAGGTCATTGGTGACTTTAGTTAGGGCAGTTTCAGTTGAGTGATGAGGTCGAAAGCCAGATTGTAACTGGTTAAAGAGGGAGCAGGAGGAGAGGTGGGAGGACAGTTCAAGATGGACATGCTGTTCCAGTAGTTTTGAGGCATAAGGGAGAAGAGATCTTGGGCGATAGCTAGACATGGGTCGGGGGAGGGCTTTTTGAGGATGGGTGTGATCTTGCCATGTTTGAAGGATGAGACATCAGTTGTGAGTGAGAGGTTGAAGAGGTGTGTTAGGGTTGGGATGAAGACTGTGGCGAGGTTAGGGATGAGGTGGGACGGGAGCGGATCAAGCGTGCAAGTGGTGAGATGCAATCTAGACAGGAGGGTGGAGAGCTGATCTTCTGTCATGATGGAGGAAGTGCTGGGGGACGGAGTAGAGAATTGAAAGTGTTGAAAAGCTGTTTAGGGTTGTGAGACAGGGAGGATATGAGAGATGAGAAATAAGTTTGTTTTGCTCACTGAAATCGCTAGAAGCTAAACTCATCGAGTTGCAAGGAGCAGATTTCTCCGTAAGCGGGTCATGTAACTACGCCGTGTTTACACTTATTTCAATTATTAACTTTTATAAACTTACCTTTATTTTGGCAAATTTCTGATTCCTCAAACTGGTCTGTTATAAAAGATAATAGAAAGAAGACAGGTTTTTTTTTATTTCATCATATACCATAATTTTCATAGCTCCCTATACAATACCCATAGTATCTTTTAGTTTTTCTTTCCCTCTTCTCATATACATGACAACTGTACTGGGTCTGTCCTGATTTTTCCAGAAAATTAGCAGTGTGATGGTTTGAATAGTTAAACCCTTGCCACATATGGGAGTTTTTGGACCGGACAGGAGCAATCAAAGGTGGAACCTCAGGGCAGGATTAAAATTGCTTACATTTCCAACAACACTATTGGTAAATGCCTGAAACCAATGTTCGAGTTATGATACAGTTGGATCTTTCCTTAAAAATATTAGATGCAGTCACTTTAACCCCTTCTCGATGTTCTATAGGATACTATCATTTTCTCTACAAGCTACAATATTGCAGTATTTAGAACAGGGGATCAAAAAATTCAGGTTCAAGATCCCAAAGTGGACTAAAAAAAAAGTGAAAAAAAAAAACAGAATTCAAATACCCCCCCATTACCTGTTTAAAAATATAGAAATAATAATTTAAAAAAATTAGAATTGCTGAATTTGTAAAAGTCCAATCTATCGGAATATAAAGTTATTGAACCTGTACGAAAAAAAAAGCAAAATGCCAGAATTTACGTTTTTTATTGTCATCATCCCTTTTCCACAAAAAATGCAATGGAAAAACAATACAGTGTTATTATATAAATCCCAACACATGGTGCTTAAAAAAGTCAACTAGCCACACAAAAAACAGGCCCTCACACACCTCCAATTGATGGAAAAAAATTTTTACGGGTCTCAAAAAATGGCAACAAAAGAAAAATATTTTTTAACCATTTTTTTTTTAAAAATACAAGTTTAGTATCATCATAATCATACTGACCCATAGACTCATTTTTGGGAGGTCATCTTTACTACACCCCAGATGAAGCAGGTGCGAAACATGGGTCTATCCTGCGTGAATATTATATTGTGAATATTTAGTCTTTGATCTTCAGGTATCTGTCTACTCAATTGTGGATTATTATGCACCAAGATTTTTTGACTTTTTTTTCTCATTGAATAGTAGTCCTCATCTGTGGCTGGTCACCCACTTGTGTGTTTTCTTCGTCTAATTTACTTGTTGAAATTTTTTTAGAGAATTTAACCTGAATTAGAGCAAAATATGTTTATCTATTTCGGATAAATACCTGTCCTGCATTTCTATTATCTGTGTTTAGTTACACAATCAGCGCTTTATGTTTTTTTCATCATTTCACCACACTGGTAGTTTTGGACTCCACCATTCATTCTACCATAGAATGTATTGAAAAAATAGAGAAAAAAAATTCAAACTCGTCCTGCAAAAAAACAAGCCCTTACATGAAGAACAAAAACACAAATGGCTCTTGGAAGAAGATGAGGAGAGAAAATGAGCCTGAGTCTATCTTTAGGCGCCGAGAAGAGTAAATAATAATTATACGCCATGGACGGACAATACACAGCCCCCTATGGCACGGCTATAAAGAAAACAATGTCCTTAGAATCTGCCGCACTCCGCCAAATTACCGCATCTCCAAGGCTTACCGAGCTTGTACAAGTGGCAGACATCAGAATGGGATATTCTTTGCAATAAAGTCTTGGCTGCCTCAAAGTCAAAGTCTTCTTCTGCACCGCTTTTGCTCAGTCCACGGTCATTTATGGGGAAGTATGTGCCGTTCTGTCTGGATAATAAGACACCATTAGGTTCACCATATTCGCAAAACAGATGTACAGTATGCAAGGGACTATTCTTATAGAGCCCTATTATTTCTAAACAATAAGAACAAATGACTGTGTATGTGATATTATAAAATAAATCTCACTCCTAATGAGCGAATCACCACAACACGTAGATATAACAGTGGCTCTTAGGTCCAAACATGGGCACCCCTCTTCCTCATAGACACCCTGATGATCGTTTGCCCTCAGCTTCCCATCTTTTGTGGTAGGGAAGGACAGCATGATCATGGGATGTAGTACAGTTTCCAAATGTTGGTGCAGTAAGACCTAAGTTATAAAAAAAACAACAACAATTTAGCAATTTTCTTACCCTTTTTCTGACATATAAGGTTTCATATTGCAGGTTCTTACAAATCCAACACTTCCAGTGGTAACATTTCTTCCCACAAACCACTCCATGCATTCAATATACGTAGTGATGATTTCCACCATGTCTCCACTCTGATACTCGATCTCATCAGGGGCATCACTTTCATGATTAACTATGGCTTCTACCCAACCTGTGTATACTAAGGACATGAAAAAAAAATCACTTTAAATTATTCAATAATAAATTAATGACATGGACATAAAAAAAATTGCTGCCCCTAAGACTGTTTTTTTTAAACCAATCCTAATGAACAAAGTGATGGAGAAAATTGGTATTTGATAATTATTAAAAGGAACCTGTCACCAGTTTTTTTTTTAATTTATGAACCAACATCACCACCTTCATCAACAACTGACTGCTATGAACTCCCAATGATCCCAAGAATGGCACCCGATCTGAATGGAGCGGAGGACAAGCATGCGCACGGCTCCTCCATTCACTGTCTATGGGACTGCTGGAGACAGCATATCACAGCCCTATAAACGATGAATGGGGCAGAGGTGTGCATGCTCATCCTCCCAGTAAGATGTCCCCTATCCTGTGAATAATGAATAATTTGCAAACTTACTACATTAGCGTTAAGTCAATTACAATAAGCAGCTATTCGGACAAAGGTCACATTCTATCAACTTACCAATCTGATTTCCTGACCCAGAATCAGCTTTGTCCATTAGGTCAGAATTTACATTTGCTTTCAGGAACCACCTAAAAAAATTATCAAAAAAAGAGCTTCAAAGTCATTGCCTTAACTAAGCTTTGCTTTACCATGAGGTTAAATTTATAAGATTAGCCTTGTATCTAAATAAGCAATCCAAGACTAAGTGGCACATACGTAACTACCCCTGTTATGACCTGGTGGTCAGGACAATAATGGACCTGGTGGTTAAGAGCACACGAAATGACCTGATAGTTACTGATAATAAAGGACGAGCTCTGGGACGTGGGAACTCTGCTGACCGCAATCCCTAATCCTATCAAACACACTAGAAATAGCCGTGGATTTCGCCTAACGCTCCCTATGCAACTCGGCACAGCCTAAGGAACTAGCTAGCCCTGAAGATAGAAAAATAAAGCCTACCTTGCCTCAGAGAAATTCCCCAAAGGAAAAGGCAGCCCCCCACATATAATGACTGTGAGTAAAGATGAAAATACAAACACAGAGATGAAATAGATTTAGCAAAGTGAGGCCCGACTAACTGAACAGACCGAGGATAGGAAAGGTTAGTTTGCGGCTAGCACAAAAACCTACAAAAAGACCACGCAGAGGGCGCAAAAAAGACCCTCCGCACCGACACGGTGCGGAGGCGCTCCCTCTGCGTCCCAGAGCTTCCAGCAAGCAAGACAACAATAAAAATAGCAAGTTGGACAGAAAAATAGCAAACCAAAGAAATACAAGCTGGAACTTAGCTTCTGCTGGGAAGACAGGTCACAAGAACGATCCAGGAGAGAACTAGACCAATACTGGAACATTGACAGGTGGCATGGAGCAAAGATCTAAGTGGAGTTAAATAGAGCAGCCAGCTAACGAATTAACCTCGTCACCTGTGGAAGGAAACTCAGAAACACCCACCAGAGGAAGTCCATGGACAGAACCAGCCGAAGTACCATTCATGACCACAGGAGGGAGCCCGACAACAGAATTCACAACATACCCCACCCCCGAGGAGCCAGTAACCCTGTTAACCCCCAGATACACCCCTGCATAACGTGCTTTGTATAATTGTAACTCAATTAAACAGTATAGATGGGTGGATTTCAACATTTATGAATATTTTAGAATAACATGAATGAATGAAAAAAGCAGCTACCTACTGATGGAATGGACAAAGTGGCTTAGTGACAGTCCTTGGGCTCAATGGATCCGTCTCTGTCCCAGCCGTACTTGGACCATCAGCAGCAACACCGGTCTGAATTATCTGCACAGCACCATCGACAACCACAGCCTGCTGTATAGAGTTGTCAGAAGAGAGGACAAAGTACATCCCTATGTAACGAGAGGTTTATTATGCAATGTCAGATCACTTTTTCTACACATCTACATTATAATTCTTGCCTATATTGGTTGGTTTAATAGTAATTAGTGCTTGCGTGAAAGAAAAAAAGTTCCTAATTTTGTATGCCCCTGAGAAGTGAAACAAATACAAACTAGTTATTACTTTCGTTCCTGCACTTCTATTGGCAGATCACACAAAAGTGCAGGAGACAAGAAAGAGGTCGAGAGGAAAACGTCCACCCGGATAATTACAGAGATCACTCACCCTAAGGCCCATTTACAATGGCTGATGATCTGCCGAATGTTCAGCACCGATCATTGGCCATTTAAACATTCTACTGATTGACCAACAATTTATAAAAATGCTTATTTATTGGTAGATTGAATAATTTATAAGGGCCCTAAAATATTCGTTCTCAGCATCAGCTTCCTTGGCAGACCAATTGTGGGTCATTTGCACTAAAGCTGTTCCATCTAGCAGGTCCACATGGATATTCCCTCTCTGATCCCTGCTTATACAGGTACTATACAGATGATCAGGTTTTTAAATAAATCAGATAGGGATTATATACATTAGGTAGGACTGCTCTATATGGGTATACCTTGACAATTGGTGGAGCAGCTTAGTATACATTTTTTTGCAAAAAAACGTATCCACTAAATACCCAGTTTTTTTTCCATCTTTTGACTAGCATTTGCTTATTACTGTGATTTTTTTTTACAACAGAGTATTTTTTACCTCACTGTGCTCTTTTGTGTCTTCAAGTTTCTTGGTGGTGTGAACGTGTTCCTACAGACTTGTTCAATGTGCAAGTAGCCCATGTGTTTCTGGTTCTATAATGTGCAAATTCTATAGAGAGCATTGCATTGACCTTTAAAGGCTATAAACATCTTTGAAATCAAGTTTCAGTTTTCTTCTCTGATGGGAGCGTCTCTCCCGGTAATTTAGGCTGGATGAAGTCTGTGTGAATCCAGATTGCTGCAGTCTTGATTAACTTGTATAACCAGCACAGCTTCCATCCTGCACATATTTCCTCTTCATGTGCTTTCCTCTATTGTCATTACCTATTACCTATACTTTAACCCTCATCCACAGCAGATCATTATACAAATCCAACCCCATCCTGCTGGTATTTCTAAGGCATGGTAAAGCAGAAAGTCATCAGAAGCTGAAGCATTGATAGATTTGTAACATTTGTGCAAAAGCATTCAGCTTCATAACGGACATACAGACATCCTAAAGCTGCAAAATGGTAGAACATTTTTAATGGAGTCTATTTATAAATGTGCTTATCTTTGTACAATTACAATCAAAATTATTCCCCCCCATCTCAAATTAGTTTTATTAGCAAAATTTACAATATAACAAAAAGAGGAAATTATCACCAGTTGGCACCAGGTTCCTGAGGAGGTAAAAATTCTCGAGTGACTACAAAAGGGCCGGGATTACCATGGAGGGGCATAATAAAGTGTCTACTGGGTCTTCACAAGGGCCTCTAATGGTGAAGAAAGGCTGGGCTGCTCGTAGACAACAGGTACCAATCTAGGGCAGACTGCGGGACTGCAGCAGCTGAGCCAATGGTCAGAAGCATGGGCATAAGGTAGAGGGCAGCGAGACACAAGCATAGTTGGACGGTCCAAGGAACGGAGCAGGCAGCAAGAGTACACAATACAAAGCTGAAGTCATTTATGGGAAAGTCAAACAAAGCTGGTAAACAGGCCGGATCGATAACAGGAGACAGAATAATGCATAAAAAGGTGCAAGCAGGCTAGAAACTAATGTTCGAGCAAGGAATGGTGGGAGGAGCTGACTAATATAGACACAGCATGGCGCAGGGAACTTAATCTTTGCAGGACACAGTAGGAATAAATTGCTGCAGAGACCGACCACACACCCCTAAAGCCAAATGGAAACAACATGCAGATGCAACAGTGCTGAGGAGTGCTGCATGAGGCAAACCCAGCAAGACGGCCTGATACGAGGAGAAGCAGAGCGGTGACCACGATGAGTAGGGTGGCACTGAGGAGGAATGCAAGTTACCGCCGTGACACATGCAGTCATTAAAAAATGTCCCCAAAGGTGTTTACATCCTGAAAAATCTTACCAACCTTCCTCCATTAAAAGGCTTTTGTAAATAAGACTTAGTGACCCTTCATTTAACAGGACTTGAATTCCAACATCTTCTTCTTCTGGAGAAGTCAGCCAAAAAGACTGGTCTAAAAATATGTTCTCCATGCAGTGATCCAGGAATCCTGTAAGGAAAAACGAGCAGCTTTACTATGATTGTAATATAATATATTATGCTTACTTATATAGCACCATCATATTCCATAGCATTTTACAGATATTGTCATCACTGTCCCCATTGGGGCTCACAATCTAAACTCTTTATCAGTATGTCTGTGGAGTGTGGGAGGAAACCAGAGAACCAGAGCAAGCACAGGGAGAACATGCAAACGTCTTGCTGGGATTTGAACCCAGGATCCCAGTTCTGCAAAGCATCAGTGCTAACCACTGACCCACTCGGCTACACAACAATATTATACATTAGTGCACCTTGGTGATCTATAGGTTGGCGCTATTGTTTTGCGACACTGGGTCCAAGTCCAACAAGGTCAAAAGCTGCATAAAAATTGTATGATGTTGCCTGTTTCCATGGATCTAATTGGGGTTCTCTGCTTTCTTTCCACACTTCAAAAAACATAGCGATGACTTGAGTTATTGACTTCCTATAAAATCAGCCCTAGTGTGTATGAAATAGAGAAATTAGATTTTGGGCTCCATTTGGGGATTTGGAGTGATGTGAGAAATGAACATTTTTGTTCTGTGCTGCCAAACAAAAATAATGCAAAAAGCAAAAATTGAATGGTGCATTTTATGGAAGCCAGAAAAGAAAATATGACAAGTTTAGTAAAAGGGAGAATGTTTTTAAAGGTGCGAAAAACTAATGTGCATATCTAAAACCACATTTAACAAGCTTAGAAAGGTAGCAAGTGCACAAATTTTATAAATTTGGCACAAGTGTAAGAATAAAAAAGTTACTATTGTATTTCAGTATTATCTTGATTCTTACTTTTGGATTCTTTGGGAAGTACACAATAAGCTTCGGTCATTGGAATTCTATGAAACCGACGCTAATACAGTAAGTGTATAAGTACTTAACGTCATATATTATATGTATTATGTATATCCACAAGATAAATGATAAATGTATGATCACTGGGTGTCTAACCACTGAGTCGGGCAATAGCCATTAGAACAGGGCTCCCAAACTCCCTTGTGAACTAATCGGTAATGAGCATGTGCAATCACAGCTCTATCACTGTCTATAGGAGAGGTAATTGCACATGCTCACTACCACTCCATTCATGCAGATAGCCTTGGGCCACCTGTTTTCAGGACTGGTGAGGTATAAGCAGCTAGACCCACAACGATCATATATTTATCATCTACTCTGTAGATGATGAGAATTATTGTTTCCGAATAACCACTTTAAGAAAAATGATATGGTGAACTCAATATTAGAAGATGCAATATTTCTTACAGAAAAATATATTTTTTAATTTATCATGCGTCAAGGCACAAATTTTTCTTGTTGGACTTATATACACTGCTCAAAAAAATAAAGGGAACACTTAAACAACAGAATATAACTCCAAGTAAATCAAACTTCTGTGTAATCAAACTGTCCACTTAGGAAGCAACACTGTTTGACAATCAATTTCACATGCTGTTGTGCAAATGGAATAGACAACAGATGGAAATTATTGGCAATTATCAAGACACGCTCAATAAAGGAGTGGTTCTGCAGGTGGGGACCACAGGCCGCATCTCAGTACCAATGCTTTCTGGCTGATGTTTTGGTCACTTTTGAATGTTGGTTGTGCTTTCACACTCGTGGTAGGATGAGACGGACTCTACAACCCACACAAGTGCCTCAGGTAGTGCAGCTCATCCAGGATGGCGCATCAATGCGAGCTGTGGCAAGAAGGTTTGCTGTGTCTGTCAGCGTAGTGTACAGAGGCTGGAGGCGCTACCAGGAGACAGGCCAGTACACCAAGAGATGTGAAGGGGGCCGTAAAAAAGCCTTTGCGCAAGGAGGAACAGGAGGAGCACTGCCAGAGCCCTGCAAAATGACCTCCAGCAGGCCACAAATGTGCATGTGTCTGCACAAACGGTTAGAAACTGACTCCATGAGGATGGTCTGAGTGCCCGATGTCCACAGATGGGGGTTGTGCTCACAGCCTAACACCGTGCAGGATGCTTGGCATTTGCCACAGAACACCAGGATTGGCAATTTCGCTACTGGCACCCTGTGCTCTTCACAGATGAAAGCAGGTTCACACTGAGCACATGTGACAGACGTGACATAGTGTGGAGACACTATGGAGAGCGATCTGCTGCCTGCAACATCCTTCAGCATGACCGGTTTGGCAGTGGGTAAATAATGGGCAGTAATGGTGTGGGGTTGCATTTCTTTGGAAGGCCGCACAGCCCTCCATATGCTTGCCAGAGGTAGCCTGACTGTCATTAGTTACCAAGATGAGATCCTCAGATCCCTTCTGAGATCATATGCTGGTGCAGTGGGCCCTGGGTTCCTCATGCAGGACCTCATGTGGCTGGAATGTGTCAGATGAAGGCATTGAAGCTATGAACTGGCCCGCCCATTCCCCAGACTTGAATCCAATTGAACAGATCTGGGACATCATGTCTCGCTCCATCCACCAGTCACGTTGCACCACAGACTGTCCAGGAGTTGGCGAATGCTTTAGTCCAGGTCTGGGAGGAGATCCCTCTGGAGACCATACGCCGCCTCATCAGGAGCATGCCCAGGCATTGTAGGGAGGTAATACAGGCACACACACTACTGAGAATCATTTCTTTGTCTTGAGGCATTTCCACTGAAGTTGGATCAGCCTGAAATTTCAATTTCCACTTTGTTTTTAAGCATCATTTCCAAATCCAGACCTACATGGAATATTTGTTGTGATTTACATTGATCATTTTTAGGTTTTATTGTTCTCAACACATTCCACTATATAATGAGTAAAGATTTACAACTGGAATATTTCATTCAGTGATATCTAGGACGTGGGATTTTAGTGTTCCCTTTATTTTTTTGGAGCAGTGTACATTCCTCAACACTGAAATTGCAACTCAAAGATGGAAAAGTTGTGGAATTATGGAAATCACAGGATGGATAGAAATGTTAATGATATGCAAATGATGAAAACATGGAAACTGCATTTTCAAAGCATCTTGATTTATTCAGTATGAGCGCCACACTTTTACACGCTTCGTCTGTATAAATGAGGCTACTAATGGTTATGTGAAAGATGTTCTGCCATGCAGAATTCATTTGGGCAAATAATCTGCTTCTGGCAGCTCCTTTGCAATTGCCAACCAATGATGTCCCAGATATGCTTGATGGGGAGACAAGCCTGGAGACGCTGCAGGCCATGACAGCACATTGAGGCTTGTAGACTGCTCATAGTAGAATGAGAAACATGTGGCCTGGTGGTGTAAAAAACAACTTCTAGGGCACTTTGTAGAAATGGCTGTATCACTAGTTCCATCACTCAGTCAATATAATGCAGATTTGTCAGTGAACCTGGAATGAAGACTAGGGGTGTCTGGCTACTGTACATTATGCCGCCCCACACCATAATCCCATGAGTACGACTGGTATGATGTTCTCTTGTGAAGGCTTAATCATTGTGTTACCCTCATGGTCTCCAGATCAATATGTGGCTATCATTGCATCCAATACAAAAGCAGGACTCATCAATAAAGAAGATAAGTCTTCAATCCGTGCACCATGATAGCCTTTGAACATCTGAACCTGGACGTCTTGTTCATAGCCCAATGTAGTACTAATGGTTTCTTTGTGTTTGAGTAGATACTGCTTTAAGTCTAATGCTTGGTATGTGACGTCTAATTTCAACTGCAGTACAGAATGGATCAATCATGGAACTAGTAGTACGACCATTTCTCTAAAGTGTCCCTGGAGCTGTCAGGTCACATGTTGCTCTTGCTACTATGAGCAACCTGCGTGGTCTAAATGTGCCACCATTGCCTGCAGTGTCTCTGAAGTTGTCCTCCATCGAGCACACCTGGGATGTTATTGGTCGGCAATTGCACAGGGAGCTGCCAATAGCGGCTCTTGATGATTTTCCCAAGTTCATTGGGAGTAGCAAAACATTCCTCCTACAATCATCTGATATCAGCTAAGGTGTATAAGTGCGGGGATTTCTGTGCTCGAGATGTTTTGAAAACTATGCTCCATTTTTTCATCATTTGCATGTCTTTAACATATCTATCCATCCTGTAATTTCCATAATTCCACGACTTTTCCTTCTTTGTGTGGCAATTTCAATGTTGAGGAGTGTACACAGTAATTCAGCAAAGAAAAACCTCAAAATATATATGTTTTTTTAGTTGGAGCCACAATAGAGGCTAAATAGAGCCCAACAGAATATTAAAGGGGCCTACAGACCCATAATACTGCCATGCACATAAACCCAAAGGGATCACATCGAAGAAATACAAAACTATGTTGTCTTAATTTACATAATAAAAATTCATAACATTTTTCATTTACCAAGGGAATAGTAGGTAGAAAATTTCCATATCTCCTCAAACGTTCTGAATGTCACAGTTATTAAGTCTTTATCACTCTCAATAGACAGCAGTCGAGCCGACAGCTCCTAAAAAACAGCAAGACTTTATTTTAAAAAAGAAAAACTGTGTAAAAATAGATGATAAATGATCCTATTTATTAATATCATATTCCAAGCTTCGATGGAATATTAGTAAGGTAGTTTTCATTATCTTGCCCTTCTCTGAGCAACACAGTCGTTTACAGGCTGCCATTGCTGTCTCTGGTTGAAATAACTAATGTGAACAGTTCTAATAATTCTAATAACTCCTCTGCACTTAGGCTACGTTCACATTTGCGTTGTGCGGGTCTGCGTCGGCGACGCAACGCACAACGCAAACAAGAACGCATGCAAAACGCATAGTTTTGCGACGCATGCGTCCTTTTTTGCCGAATTTTGGACGCAAAAAAAATGCATCTTGCTGCGTCCTCTGCGCCCTAACGCTTGCGGCAAAAAAGACGCATGCATTGCAAAACGCATGCAAACGCATGTCCATGCGCCCCCATGTTAAATATAGGGGCGAATGGCGCATGCATCGCCGCGGCTGCGCCCGACGCAGCCCGGCAGAACGCAAATGTGAACGTAGCCTTACAGACATTTTCCTTACAACCAGCAGCCTATACGTCCCTCCATAACAAGGTGTTCTTGATGCTGCTCTCTGAACTTCAAATTGCCCAAGTAATCTTTTATTTGTTTGTTTTGCTAACTAAAGCCCAAATATGAGAGCACTTAATGTAAAAAGATATTAAGTATGGATGACCTTTTCTCCGCATTCACATCTACTAGTCTGCATTAGAGGGGTGGTTCAAAACTGATACAGATTTTCATCCTAAATATCACTCTATTTATTTTAATAATATAATAGTTTTTCTAATATGGTTTATTTAAAAAGTCCCTACCTTTCCCTGTCTAATCTAACTTTTTTTTTTACCTATTTCCATTTTGATGATGTTTAATTTAACAATCCCCAGTGCATGTTGAGTTACTCAAACGGGGTGTCATCAGGGGCAGAGACTGCGGTTACTGCCACATCCTCTATCTCACCCTGAAACGAAGCATCATCAGTGACATTCGCTGCGACTGGGATAGTCCCTGCTCTACTGAGCTTGTGTCAGTTGTCAATTGCTACATATGCTCAATACGAGCTTCCCCCTTACTATGCAACATGCTTCTCAGTGCACAGTGACCGTGCACTCTCTCTCTAGCTCTAATTAGAAGTGACGAGCCAGCAAGGGAGCGCACTGTCAGTGCACATTGCAAAGAGATAACCCAGCATGCAGAGACCAGCCTCTCCCTCGCAAGTTAGGTCTGTTTCAGGGTCAGGTCTAGATTACAAAGAGAGGGGCAGGGACTTTTTAATTAAACCATATTAGAAAAACTATCATATTTTTTTTTTTAAATAGAGAGTCATTTACAATGAAAATCAATATTACTTTCTGTGCTCCCCTTTAACTAGTGCTTTAGATATAGGCACAAGTGAAGGCTGCAAAAAGATAGACCTTCTTTCTGATAACATTTTTCTAACCTACTTTTAGTTACTTATATTACAGTATATGTGTGCCTATATAAGTTTATCTTATAAGTCTAGTATATATGTCCATCTTTTCAAATCGTTGGGAAGGAGGATGTAGAAGCCTCCATCAAATGTGAGAACTTACACAGAAGACTGCAGCCACATTCTTGCTATCATTCTCCAGTAGACGGAGTCTGTTCCTGAGCTCTGCTTGGAGTTGGGAATCAGGGACACCTCCTCGGACCATAACAAGATGGATGTTGAGATCTGTGAGACAAGAGTATGGGTTATTTCAACAGCAACGTAGGCTGATTTCGAAAATGGGGTGCCCCTGATGGCTGAAAATACATGGGTTTCTTTTCTCTTTCTGAGTATGCCTCTCTACTCCTCTTGGGTGTGGTATTGGTGCCATTTTAGGTACCAGTACCTTCGTAGTGTTTAGATTTGTTTTGTCATCTTTTTTTAGTGATATTTATGGATATTACATACAGACCTAAAATTTGGTGGGAAATGAAGCCAGGCTCAATAAGGAATACCATCTGTCAGAATAAAAATCCCCACTACAATGCATTACTTTGACACACCTCTTGTTAATATATAGTTGTGTCCAAAAGTTTACATACCATGGCAGAATTGTTTCTTTCTTGGCCTATTTTCAGAGAATATGAATGATAACACCAAAACTTTTTCTCCACTCATGGTTAGTGGTTGGGTGAAGCCATTTATCGTCAAACTACTGTGTTTTCTCTTTTTAAATCATAACAACAACCCAAAACATCCAAACAACCCTGATCAAAAGTTCACATACCCCATTTGTTAATACCGCGTATTGCCCCCTCTAACATCAATGACAGCTTGAAGTCTTTTGTGTAAGTTGTGGATGAGGTTCTTTATTTTCTCAGATGGTAAAGCTGCCCACTCTTTTTGGCATAAAGCCTCCAGTTCCTGTAAATTCCTGGGCTATCTAGCATGAACTTGGGTCTAAGGGGTAACGTTTTCTTCCAACAGGTATGTTCATCCACCCAGCTCTGCTGCTGTCTGTCTATGAAGTGCACATAGTACATCACCCAGCTTTGCACATAGATTTCCCTCTGCTCCTAGCTTCCACATGGTATGCCTTTCAGCTAATCCCAGCTCTACCCTAGTGTTATTTATGACCTTGTTTACTCAGGCCTGATTGTATGCATCTGGTCCACTCTTAATTCTCTGACCAAGATGAGCAGAGACCACTCCTTTCTGCTTCACACCTGAACGCACTTAGTTTTCCATAGATTGATTATAGCAAAAGTCTGCATAGACTTCAGTCTGCAGTGTGATCCCTAGAAGTGTGTCCTTAAAAGTGTGGATTACAGTAGAATTAAAACCTGAATTGAACCTGAAGGGAACTGAAGGTAACTGGCCAGTCACTGTAAACAATGATTCTGTTTGTTTTCACTTTCACCCCTATAATCCTTCACTTTCTGCTACCTCCCCCAATCCCCACACCAAGTAAGGAACTGTTCATCTCCTCTTCAATCCTCCCCATCCACCTCACCTCCTCCTCAGAACTGTTCCTTAACATACAATCTTCTGTTTCCAAGCACAGACAGCCTCCTCACGCCCTCTCCTGCTCCCACCTGCTAACACTTTCTCTGCTCCTTCTCACTGCTGGTGATATCTCTCCAAATCCTGGTCCTCCTCACCATATTCCCACAGTCATTTCTACCTCCCATCCACGCTCTATCACAAACTTCCGTAACCTCTCTAACCTTATACCTATTCGCGCAGCCCCCGCTTCCCCAGTCCCACTAACAGGAGCTCTGTGGAACGCTCGCTCTGTCTGCAACAAGACTTCCTACATCCATGATCTTTTTGTTACTACCAAACTTTCCTTCCTCGCCATCACTGAAACCTGGCTCACCCCTTCTGACACAGCCTCCCCTGCTGCACTCTCTTACCTTTCTCACACACCCCGCCCCAGCAGCAAACATGGCGGAGGAGTTGGTTTTCTCCTGTCAGATAACTGCTCCTTCACCCCAATTCCACTGCCACCCTCTGTTACCCTCCCTTCCTTTGAGGTGCACTCTGTGCGCATCTACTCCCCCACCAACCTCCAACTGGCTGTCATTTACAGCCCCCCAGGGCCAGCCACCACCTTCTTTGACCACTTCACCACCTGGCTACTTCATTTCCTTTCTGCGGACATCCCCACTATCATCATGGGCGACTTCAACATCCCCATTGACACTTCCCTCTCAGCTGCCACTAAACTTCTAACTCTCACTTCCTCCTTCGGCCTCACTCAATGGTCCTCTGCAGCCACTCACAAAGATGGTCACATACTGGACCTCATCTTCACCCGCCTCTGCTCTCTATCTAACCTCTCTAACTCACCTCTTCCACTCTCTGACCACAACCTTCTCACATTCTCATCTCTCTCCACTCCATGTCTACAATCCCCACCCCACAAACTTTCACACCCTCGCAGAAATCTTAAACATCTTGACCTACATTCATTCTCTGAATCCCTCCTCCCTCTAACAGACATAAGTTCCATACACAATGTGGATGACGCTGCCGCTCTATATAACACCACAATAGCTGTAGCTTTGGAATCTGCTGCCCCACTTACACATACCAAAGCTCGCAAAATCAACAGACAGCCCTGGCACATCAGCCTGACCAAAGAACTGAGGCGAGCTTCCAGGGCTGCTGAGCTCAGATGGAAAAGATCCCACTCTAACGAGCACTTCATCGCATTCAAACAGTCCCTCACTACTTTCAAGATCACACTCGCCACAGCTAAACAAACCTGCTTCTCATATCCTCTCTGTCTCACGACCCTAAACAGTTATTCAACACCTTCAATTCTCTCCTCCGTCCCCCAGCACCTCCTCCCTCCCCACTTATCTCCGCTGAAGACTTTGCCTCATTTTTCAAGCAGAAGATTGATAGCATCAGAGACAGTTTTGGTCAACAACCCCCAGAGCCCTTCCTCCCGACTTCCCAGCCCTCCACCTCCAAAACCAACTTCTCCACCATTATAGAAGATCAACTCTCCACTCTACTCTCAAGATCGCATCTCACCACCTGTGCACTTGACCCGCTCCCATCCCACCTCATCCCAAACCTCACCACAGTCTTCATCCCAACCCTAACCCATCTCTTCAACCTATCACTAACAACTGGTGTTTTCCCCTCAAGCTTTAAACATGCCTCCATCACACCTATCCTCAAAAAGCCCTCTCTTGACCCATCCTCTGTATCTAGCTATCGTCCTATATCACTTCTCCCCTATGCCTCCAAACTACTGGAACAACACATTTACCTTGAACTGTGATCCCATCTCTCTTCTTGCTCCCTCTTTGACCGCTTACAATCTGGCTTCCGGTCACACCATTCCACTGAAACTGCCCTAACTAAGGTCACCAATGACCTCTTAACCGCCAAGAGCAAGCGACACTACTCTGTCCTCCTCCTCCTCGACCTGTCAGCTGCCTTTGACACAGTGGACCATTCCCTATTATTACAGACCCTCTCATCCCTTGGCATCACAGACTTGGCCCTATCCTGGATCTCATCATACCTAACAGACTGGACATTCAGCGTCTCCCACTCACACACCACCTCCTCACCTCGCCCCCTATCTGTCGGAGTCCGACAAGGTTCATTCCTTGGGCCCCTGCTCTTCTCCATTTACACCTTTGGCCTGGGACAGCTCATAGAATCTCATGGCTTTCAGTATCACCTCTATGCTGATGACACACAGATCTACATCTCTGGACCAGATATCACCACCCTACTAACCAGAATCCCTCATTGTCTGTCCACTATTTCATCCTTCTTCTCCGCTAGATTTCTGAAACTTAACATGGACAAAACAGAATTCATCATCTTTCTCCCATCTCATGTGACCCCACCAACGAACCTTTCCATTACAGTACATGGCTGCCCACTCTCCCCAGTCTCACAAGCTCGCTGCCTCGGGGTAATCCTTGACGCTGATCTCTCCTTCAAACCACATATCCAAGCCCTTTCCACTTCCTGCCGACTTCAACTCAAAAATATTTCACGAATCCGTTCATTCCTCAACCATGAATCTGCAAAAACCCTAGTCCATGCCCTCATCATCTCTCGCCTTGACTACTGCAACCTCCTGCTCTGTAGCCTCCCCTCTAACACTCTCGCACCCCTCCAATCTATTCTAAACTCTGCTGCCCGACTAATCCACCTGTCCCCCCGCTATTCCCCGGCCTCTCCCCTCTGTCAATCCCTTCACTGGCTCCCCATTGCCCAGAGACTCCACTACCTAACCCTAACCATGACGTACAAAGCCATCCACAACCTGTCTCCTCCATACATCTGTGACCTTGTCTCCCGGTACTTACTTACACGCAACCTCCAATCCTCACAAGATCTCCTTCTCTACTCCCCGCTTATTTCCTCTTCCCACAATCGTATACAAGATTTCTCTCGCGTATCACCCCTACTCTGGAACCCTCTACCACAACACATCAGACTCTCGCCTACCATCGAAACCTTCAAAAAGAACCTGAAGACCCACCTCTTCCAACAAGCTCCTAGAAAGCTTTCCTAGAAAGCTCCCAGGCTCGAGTTCATATGAGGACAACCAGCAGAGGGCGCCTCTTATGAACTCGAGCCTGGGAGCTTTCTAGGAAAGTTCCCACGATCTAGAGACAACCAGCAGAGGGCGCCTCATCGCAAATGCAGGTAAATATAGGTCATTGACCTACTTTACCTTCATTCCCCGGGGTTTTGCAGCCACGAACAACGTTGCATTAGCAAAGCTCGTGGCTGCAAAATATTTTAACCCCTTCAGATGGATTTACATCGTTGGACATTACAGATCTTCGGAAGGTATGGATATGGTTGGTTTATTATTTTGACTTTGTTACAGATCGAGGGTCTTCAGTGAGTGGATTGAGCGTAGAATAAATTATTACAACAACCTTTGTGATTTTTTCATTAAAATAATTTTTAATAATGTGTGTGTTTTTTTTAACCTTTTACTAGTATTGGATTAATAATGGACCTGTTGAAGCGCAAGCACAGTGCGAAACGATTGTCGTCCTGACCCCCCCCTGCTCACACGAGCTACGGCTCATTCAACTCCGGCCATGGATTTTTAACAAGTTGTATCTGTTAATAAAGTACGAATCACGGTGAAGACTGGTGAGTGCCCTCATTTCTTGTATTGGATCGTATTGAACACTGTTTTTTCTGAGGAGCACCCGAAGTCAGGATTCGTTGGAGTTGTGCTTCTATTTGTCGGATCTGTTGACACAGCCTGTCAGATGTTTTAAGCCATCGAGGATAGTGCCGCTCGGCGTGTTGTTTCTCCGGCTCTTGTTGTATTTTAATAATGGATAGGTGCCATAATTGACGCCTCTCCATTATTAATTTGGCTTAATGTCACCTTACAATAGCAAGGTGGCATTAACCCTTCATTACCCCATATCCCACCGCTACACGGGAATGGGAAGAGAGTGGCCAAGTGCCAGAATAGGCGCATCTTCCAGATGTGCCTTTTCTGGGGTGGCTGGGGGCAGATGTTTTTAGCCAGGGGGGGGCCAATAACTGTGGACCCTCTCCAGGCTATAAATATCTGCCCTCAGTCACTGGCTTTACTACTCTGGCAGAGAAAATTGTGCGGGAGCCCACGTCAATTTTTTCCGCCATTTAACCCTTTAATTTAGTAGATAGAACGGCCAAATTTTGCATATACACACTACTAACATTAGTAGTGTGGAATATGCAAAAAAAATGGGGATATGAGATGGTTTACTGTATGTAAACCATGTCTCATATCATGTCGGGTTTAGGAAGGAGATAGCAAAAGCCGGTAATTGAATTACCGACTTTAAAGCTATCTAGCACTGTATGAAGTAATAATATATATACAGTGGGGCAAAAAAGTATTTAGTCAGTCAGCAATAGTGCAAGTTCCACCACTTAAAAAGATGAGAGGCGTCTGTAATTTACATCATAGGTAGACCTCAACTATGGGAGACAAACTGAGAAAAAAAAATCCAGAAAATCACATTGTCTGTTTTTTTAACATTTTATTTGCATATTATGGTGGAAAATAAGTATTTGGTCAGAAACAAACAATCAAGATTTCTGGCTCTCACAGACCTGTAACTTCTTCTTTATGAGTCTCCTCTTTCCTCCACTCATTACCTGTAGTAATGGCACCTGTTTAAACTTGTTATCAGTATAAAAAGACACCTGTGCACACCCTCAAACAGTCTGACTCCAAACTCCACTATGGTGAAGACTAAAGAGCTGTCAAAGGACACCAGAAACAAAACTGTAGCCCTGCACCAGGCTGGGAAGACTGAATCTGCAATAGCCAACCAGCTTGGAGTGAAGAAATCAACAGTGGGAGCAATAATTAGAAAATGGAAGACATACAAGACCACTGATAATCTCCCTCGATCTGGGGCTCCACGCAAAATCCCACCCCGTGGGTTCAGAATGATCACAAGAACGGTGAGCAAAAATCCCAGAACCATGCGGGGGGGGACCTAGTGAATGAACTGCAGAGAGCTGGGACCAATGTAACAAGGCCTACCATAAGTAACACACTACGCCACCATGGACTCAGATCCTGCAGTGCCAGACGTGTCCCACTGCTTAAGCCAGTACATGTCCGGGCCCGTCTGAAGTTTGCTAGAGAGCATTTGGATGATCCAGAGGAGTTTTGGGAGAATGTCCTATGGTCTGATGAAACCAAACTGGAACTGTTTGGTAGAAACACAACTTGTCGTGTTTGGAGGAAAAAGAATACTGAGTTGCATCCATCAAACACCATACCTACTGTAAAGCATGGTGGTGGAAACATCATGTTTTGGGGCTGTTTCTCTGCAAAGGGGCCAGGACGACTGATCCGGGTACATGAAAGAATGAATGGGGCCATGTATCGTGAGATTTTGAGTGCAAACCTCCTTCCATCAGCAAGAGCATTGAAGATGAAACGTGGCTGGGTCTTTCAACATGACAATGATCCAAAGCACACCGCCAGGGCAATGAAGGAGTGGCTTCGTAAGAAGCATTTCAAGGTCCTGGAGTGGCCTAGCCAGTCTCCAGATCTCAAACCTATAGAAAACCTTTGGAGGGAGTTGAAAGTCCGTGTTGCCAAGCGAAAAGCCAAAAACATCACTGCTCTAGAGGAGATCTGCATGGAGGAATGGGCCAACATACCAACAACAGTGTGTGGCAACCTTGTGAAGACTTACAGAAAACGTTTGACCTCTGTCATTGCCAACAAAGGATATATTACAAAGTATTGAGATGAAATTTTGTTTCTGACCAAATACTTATTTTCCACCATAATATGCAAATAAAATGTTAAAAAAACAGACAATGTGATTTTCTGGATTTTTTTTTCTCAGTTTGTCTCCCATAGTTGAGGTCTACCTATGATGTAAATTACAGACGCCTCTCATCTTTTTAAGTGGTGGAACTTGCACTATTGCTGACTGACTAAATACTTTTTTGCCCCACTGTACATATATGTGTCTCACTGACATATATATATATATATATACCTATTCTATGTGTCCACATTTATTCTACCTATTCTAATGTAAGCTGTCAGTGTGATTTTACTGTACACCGCACTGAATTACCGGCTTTTCTCTCTAACACCGCTGCGTATTTCTCGCAAGTCACACTGCTGGTCCGTGTGTAATCCATATTTTTGGAACTTCCATAGACTTTCATTGGCATTTTTTTGCGCAATACGGTGACAAACGCAGCATGCTGCGATTTTCTACGGCCGTAGAAAGCCGTATAATACTGATCAGTAAAATACGGCAGATAGGAGCAGGGGCATAGAGAATAATTGTGCCGTTTGTTTTGCGAGTTTTACGGACGTATTTTCTGCGCTCTTACGTCCGTAAAACTCGCAAGTGTGACGGCGGCCTAACCGATTTGACCAAGAAAGGCGCTGATGTGACGAATTGGTCCTCCGCGGCTGTTTCTGCCTTTCAGGAGCTTAAACGCCGATTTACTTCTGCCCCTGTGTTGCGTCAGCCAGATGTTTCTCTTCCATTTCAGGTTGAGGTTGACGCGTCTGAGATTGGGGCAGGGGCCGTTTTGTCTCAGAGGAATTCTGATGGTTCCTTGATGAAACCGTGTGCCTTCTTTTCTCGGAAGTTTTCGCCTGCGGAACGCAATTATGATGTCGGCAATCGGGAGTTGTTGGCTATGAAGTGGGCATTTGAGGAGTGGCGACATTGGCTTGAGGGGGCCAAGCACCGTATTGTGGTCCTGACCGATCATAAGAATCTGATTTACCTCGAGTCTGCCAAACGACTGAATCCTAGACAGGCCCGATGGTCCCTGTTTTTCTCCCGTTTTGATTTTGTGGTCTCGTACCTTCCTGGTACTAAGAATATTAAGGCTGATGCCCTCTCTAGGAGTTTTTTTCCTGATTTCCCTGGGGTTCTTGAGCCGGTCGGCATTCTGAAGGAAGGGGTGATTCTTTCTGCCATCTCCCCTGATTTGCGACGGGTTCTTCAGGAATTTCAGGCTGATAAGCCTGACCACTGTCCAGTGGGGAAACTGTTTGTTCCTGATAGATGGACTAGTAAAGTGATTTCTGAGGTTCATTGTTCTGTGTTGGCTGGCCATCCTGGGATTTTTGGTACCAGAGATTTGGTTAGTAGGTCCTTTTGGTGGCCTTCTTTGTCACGGGATGTGCGTTCTTTTGTGCAGTCCTGTGGGATTTGTGCGCGGGCTAAGCCTTGCTGTTCCCACGCTAGTGGGTTGCTTTTGCCATTGCCGGTCCCTGAGAGACCTTGGACGCATATTTCTATGGATTTTATTTCCGATCTTCCTGTTTCCCAAAGAATGTCGGTTATCTGGGTTGTCTCTGACCGATTTTCTAAGATGTTTCATTTGGTGCCTTTGCCTAAATTGCCTTCTTTTTCTGATTTGGTTCCATTGTTTTTTCAGCATGTGGTACGTTTGCATGGTATTCCAGAGAATATTGTGTCCGACAGAGGTTCCCAGTTTGTTTCTAGGTTTTGGTGGGCCTTTTGTGCCAAGCTGGGCATTGATTTGTCTTTTTCCTCTGCATTTCATCCTCAGACAAATGGCCAGACTGAGCGAACTAATCAGACCTTGGAGACCTATTTGAGATGCTTTGTGTCTGCTGATCAGGATGATTGGTTGGCCTTCTTGCCATTGGCCAAGTTTGCCCTTAATAATCGGGCTAGTTCGGCTACTTTGGTTTCGCCTTTTTTTTGTAATTTTGGTTTTCATCCTCGTTTTTCTTCTGGGCAGGTTGAGCCTTCTGACCTTCCTGGTGTGGATTCTGTGGTCGACAGGTTGCAGCAGATTTGGGCTTATGTGGTGGACAATTTGGTGCTGTCTCAGGAGGAGGCTCAACGTTTTGCTAACCGTCGTCGGTGTGTTGGTTCCCGGCTTCGGGTTGGTGATCTGGTTTGGTTATCTTCCCGTCATGTTCCTATGAAGGTTTCTTCCCCTAAGTTTAAGCCTCGATTTATTGGTCCTTATAGGATTTCTGAGATTATTATTCCGGTGTCCTTTCGCCTGGCGCTTCCGGCCTCTTTTGCTATTCATAATGTCTTCCATAGATCTTTGTTGCGGAAATATGTGGGGCCCGTTGTTCCCTCTGTTGATCCTCCGGCCCCTGTATTGGTCGATGGGGAGTTGGAATATGTTGTTGAGAAGATTTTGAATTCCCGTTTTTCGAGGCGGAAGCTTCAGTACCTTGTCAAGTGGAAGGGTTATGGCCAGGAGGATAATACTTGGGTTTCTGCCTCTGATGTCCATGCCGTTGATTTGGTTCGTGCCTTTCATCGGGCTCATCCTGATCGGCCTGGGGGCTCTGGTGAGGGTTCGGTGACCCCTCAAGGGGGGAGTACTGTTGTGAATTCTGCTTTTGGGTTCCCTCCAGTGGTTGTAGGTGGGAATGCAGTTGTCCCTGAGTTGCAGTCCTGGCCAGGTGTATCTGCTGATTGCAGTTCTGACTGGGATATTTAGGTGTGCAGGATTCATTAGTCCTTGCCAGTTGTCCATGGTTCTGGGAGGTTTTGGATCTTTGTCTGGTTCCTCCTGCCGTGCTGCCAATTCAGCAAAGATAAGTGTCTGGTTTTTGTTTCTGTGGCACACATGCTGTGCGCTTAATAATTATGTTCTATTCATTTGTTTTCTCTTGTCCAGCTTAGATTGTGTCAGTGTTTTCTCAGTCTTGTTGGATTCTCTGGAGTTGCAGATATACGTTCCACATCTTTAGTTAGATGGTGGAATTTTTTTGTATTTTCTGCTGTGGATATTTTTGGAAGGGTTTTAATACTGACCGCTTAGTATTCTGTCCTATCCTTTCCTATTTTAGCTAGAGTGGCCTCTTTTGCTAAATCCTGTTTTCTGCCTGCGTGTGTCTTTTCCTCTACTACTCACAGTCAATATTTGTGGGGGGCTGCCTATCCTTTGGGGTTCTGCTCTGAGGCAAGGTAGATTTCCTATTTCCATCTATAGGGGTATTTAGTCCTCCGGCTGTGTCGAGGTGTCTAGGATTTGTTAGGCACACCCCACGGCTACTTCTAGTCGCGGTGTTAAGTTCAGAATTTGCGGTCAGTACAGGTTCCACCAACTCAGAGAAAGTTCCATGTGGCTCCAAGGTCACCAGATCATAACAGTCAGGGTTTAAAGGCTCTTCAGGGCTCTGGAGTCTTATATACGTTAGACTGTTTTTCATGAATAGATGCATTGGACAGTTACTAACTCCTTACAGCAGTAGACCGTAATTTCAATTATATTGAGTGGCTCTTTTGACTATATGATTTGATTTTTTTACTCTGTACTGAATTTTCTAACATGTGTATTATCTTTTAACTACTTTATTTTTTTTTTTGTATATTAAGTAGTTTTATTAGTTCTTCTATGTCCCTTATATTACATTATATAATGATGAAATTTTGTGGTTGGATCAGACGTTTTGGTTTAGAACATTCCATTATAGCAGTATTATAGAAAATACAGTGTTATGGCCTACTAAGATATTACATTAGTCAGTGGGTTACATTGTTTATCAGTCTCACGGACTGTTGTGTCATATCAAAACCTGTGAAATACATTCATATCCTGGCCAGTTTCCTTCCCTCAGAGGTAAATCGCAAAACAAACACTTCCTTTTCTGTACAAATTAGTTCCCCTAATCTCACGGGATGTAGCTGAGCAGATTTGCTATCACAGAAGAGCTGAGCATGAAGGATCGTTAGCTCCCGAGAGGGATGTATAAGGGGGCAGAGGTAGCACTCGAATACAGGACCCGGTGCCCGTAGGAGCCTAAAGATCACTGTCCCACATAAGACCTCATAATTATAAATCATACATGGTCCGTGGCAGTGACCTCTAAAAGGGGCTTATGTAAAAAATGAGATGACTAAATATATTCAGATCCCAATATTAAGATCAGACCCCAGACCAGAGCCCTTATATTAAAAGCAGCCCCCAGACCAAGTCCTTAATCTCAGGCACCATAAGAGATACTTGAATCAAATTCATACTTCAGACCAGATGTCTTAAATTAATTCAGACCTAAATATTATTAGACCCCCAACCCTGATAATTAGTCTCTGACCCTCTTAGAATTATTGTTTGGTGCCATGGCATTGTATTAGTACCAATACATTGTATAGTGTGATAGATTGTGGCTTTAGATACACTTCAGGAATCCTCAGACAAGTGGTGTGGCGCTCAGAAAACTACAACTGTCAGCATTCCCTGGCAGATCATGCTGAGAGTTGTCGTTTCCCAGCAGCTTTGGATCCATCGGTAGCCTCTTACTATGGAGCCCATGTGCCCATCGGAAAGTAATTTGTCGCACTGGAACAAAATCACTTTGAGCTGAGTTCTGTATTGTACAGAATTGACATTCAGTTTAGTACTATCCTTCATGTTTTGATGAGGAAGTCTTTACCTGACATAAAGCTTTCCGTTTGATCGGGGATTTTTTCAGATCTTTCTATAAAGCAGTCATTAATATGGATGAAATCTGGAACTGAAGAGGCAGCTGTAAAGAAACATGGTAGACTTGGTAACATATCTTCTAAGACTGTGGAATACTAATTTCTCAATAGCTTCCCACACGTAATCTCCGGTCCTCCCAAGACCTCCTTCTTTCCTCCACATTCGCACGTTCCTCACCCAATCACCACCAACGTGTCTCCATCCTTTGGACTTCTGTGCCCCAACACCGTCCGATTATTATCCACCACAATCGGAACTTTCAGACAGAACTTGGAAACACATCTCTTCAAGAAAGCCTGAAATGATCGCGCTGCCAGGTTACCACCACCACCACTGAAACTGGCGCAATCCCCCAACCTACTGTCTCCTTCTCCATTGTCTTGTAGACCGTAAGCCCACAAGGGCAGGATCATCTCCCCTCTGTACCAGTCTGTCATCGCTGTTTGTCCATTGTAATTTATATTTGTGTTTTGTATGTAAGCCCCTTTTCTCCTGTACAGAACTATGGAATCAATGGTACTCTAAAAAATAATAATAATAATCTGATGAGACGCATCAGGCCCAATTTATTATTGCACTTGTGCTTTTTCTTCTCTACTTTTTCATGTTAATTTGTGCCTTTTTTAAAGTCTTTTTTTTTTTAATTTGGGATCACCTGTTTTTTAATGTGGACAGATTTGGGGATTTTCAGGAGTTTTCAGCAGACTAAATTATACAATTGATAATTTTTTCAAATTTTTCAACATTTTTTCAGAACATATGACCGTTTGTGCTTAGAAAAGACACGAAAACTGTTAAAGACAAAAATTAAAGCATTTTTCTATTTGGAGCAAAATTCTTGAACCACGTGCACCAACTTGTAAGTATTGTGCAGAAAAATTATTAATAAATGAAACAAGACAAAAAGAAAACTGACTTCAACCTCAACCCCTGTATTGGGCCCATAGAGTTAATATCTGGAAGTAGTGGAGGGATATGTGTTATACTGTACACTTATCATACACTGGCGTGCCAATATGTGTTATCACCATGACCTCTAATTGTGAGCGTGGCTCTGTCCAATTTCTGCATCCCCACATTGACCAATTTACAGTAGTTCTCTTTCCCATGGGTTAACATAGTAACATAGTAACATAGTTAGTAAGGCCGAAAAAAGACATTTGTCCATCCAGTTCAGCCTATATTCCATCATAATAAATCCCCAGATCTACGTCCTTCTACAGAACCTAATAATTGTATGATACAATATTGTTCTGCTCCAGGAAGACATCCAGGCCTCTCTTGAACCCCTCGACTGAGTTCGCCATCACCACCTCCTCAGGTTAGTTACACAACAATCTTTGAAGGGGATTTTCACCACTTTCTACAGTGGGTAAGGAAAGTATTCAGAACTCTTTAAATTTTTCACTCTTTGTTTCATTGCAACCATTTGGTAAATTCAAAAAAAGTTCATTTTTTCTCATTAATGTACACTCTGCACCCCATCTTGACTGAAAAAATCCCAGAAATGTAGTAATTTTTGCAAATTTAATAAAAAAGAAAAACTGAAATATCACATGGTCATAAGTATTCAGACCCTTTGCTCAAAAACACTCATATTTAAGTCACATGCTGTCTATTTCCTTGTGATCCTCCTTGAGATGGTTCTATTCCTTCATTGGAGTCCAGCTGTGTGTAATTAAACTGATAGGACTTGATTTGGAAAGGCGCACACCTGTCTATATGAGACCTCACAGCTCACAGTGCATGTCAGACCAAATGAGAATCATGAGGTCAAAGGAACTGGCGAAGGAGCTCAGAGACAGAATTATGGCAAGGCACAGATCTGGCCAAGGATACAAAAGGATTTCTGCAGTACTCAAGGTTGAGGAGCACAGTGGCCTCAATAATCCTTAAATGGAAGATGTTTTGGGCCACCAGAAGTCTTCCTAGTCCTGGCCGTCCAGCCAAACTGAGCAATCATGGGAGAAGAGCCTTGGTGAGAGAGGTAAAGAAGAACCCCAAGATCACTGTGGCTGAGCTCCAGAGATGCAGTATGGTGATGGGAGAAAGTTCCACAAAGTCAACTATCACTGCAGCCCTCCACTAGTCGGGCCTTTATGGCAGAGTGGCCCAATGGAAGCCTCTCCTGTTGTGAATTTGCTTTTTGGCTCCCTCTAGTGGTTACTAGTTTTTTGACTCTGGTTTTTCTGTCTTTCCTTTTATCCGCACCTGGGTCGTTAGTTAGGGGCGTTGCTTTATAAGCTCCCTGGACACTCAGTTCTATGCCTGGCAACGTAGTTATCAGAGCTAATCTGCTGTGCTCTTGTCTACTGATCCTGGTCCGGTTATTCAGCTAAGTCATTTACTTTGCTTTTTGCTATTTGTTTTTGGTTTTGTATTTTTGTCCAGCTTGTTCCTAATCTGTATCCTGACTTTTGCTGGAAGCTCTAGGGCGCTGGTGTTCTCCCCCCGGACCGTTAGACGGTTCGGGGGTTCTTGAATTTCCAGTGTGGATTTTTGATAGGGTTTTTTGTTGACCATATAAGTTACCTTTCTATATTCTGCTATTAGTTAGCGGGCCTCTCTGTGCTAAACCTGGTTCATTTCTGTGTTTGTCATTTCCTCTTACCTCACCGTTATTATTTGTGGGGGGCTTCTATCCTGCTTTGGGGTCCCTTTCTCTGGAGGCAAGAGAGGTCTTTGTTTTCCTCTACTAGGGGTATTTAGATTCTCCGGCTGGCGCGAGTCATCTAGGATCAACGTAGGTATGACCCCCGGCTACTTCTAGTGTTGGCGTTAGGAGTAGATATATGGTCAACCCAGTTACCACTGCCCTATGAGCTGGATTTTTGTATCTTGCAGACTTCCACGTTCCTCTGAGACCCTCGCCATTGGGGTCATAACAGTTTGCCAGGCCTATATTAAATGTTTAATGCATTGCAAAAGAGGGATTATAAGAAAGAAGATTCTGAGTTTTTTTTTTTTCTCCTCTCTCATTTTTTTTTTTTTTTTTTTTCTTCATCCCCTTTACCTCAGAGTGGCTTATGCTTGCTGCAGACATGAATGTCCAGACCTTGATTACAAGTGTGGACCAGCTGGCTACTCGTGTGCAGGGCATACAAGATTATGTTATCAGAAGTCCTGGGTCAGAACCTAAGATACCGATTCCTGAACTGTTTTCCGGAGACAGGTTTAAGTTTAGGAATTTCAAGAATAATTGTAAATTGTTTTTGTCCCTGAGACCCTGTTCATCTGGAGACTCCGCTCAGCAAGTAAAAATTGTTATTTCGTTCTTACGGGGTGACCCTCAAGATTGGGCTTTTTCGCTGGCGCCAGGAGATCCGGCATTGGCTGATATTGATGCGTTTTTTCTGGCGCTCGGTTTACTTTATGAGGAACCCAATCTTGAGATTCAGGCAGAAAAGGCCCTGCTGGCTATGTCTCAGGGGCAGGACGAGGCTGAAGTGTATTGCCAAAAATTTCGGAAATGGTCCGTGCTGACACATTGGAACGACTGTGCACTGGCCGCTAATTTTAGAAATGGTCTTTCTGATGCCATTAAAGATGTTATGGTGGGTTTTCCCATTCCCACAGGTCTGAATGATGCTATGGCACTGGCTATTCAAATTGACCGGCGATTGCGGGAGCGCAAGACCGCAAATTCCCTCATGGTGTTGTCTGAACAGACACCTAATTCGGTGCAATGTGATAGAAAAACCGCAAATTCCCTCATGGTGTTGTCTGAACAGACACCTGATTTAATGCAATGTGATAGAATCCTGACCAGAAATGAGCGGAAAATTCATAGACGCCGGAATGGCTTGTGCTACTACTGTGGTGATTCTACACATGTTATCTCAGCATGCTCTAAACGTATAGCTAAGGTTGTTGGTCCGGTCACCGCTGGAAATTTGCAACCTAAATTTATTCTGTCTGTAACTTTGATTTGCTCACTGTCGTCTTATCCTGTCATGGCGTTTGTAGATTCAGGTGCTGCCCTGAGTCTTATGGATCTGTCATTTGCTAAGCGCTGTGGTTTTACTCTTGAACCATTAGAAAATCCTATTCCTCTTAGGGGTATTGATGCTACGCCATTGGCAGCAAATAAACCGCAGTATTGGACACAGGTTACCATGTGCATGACTCCTGAACACCGCGAGGTGATACGTTTTCTTGTTTTACATAAAATGCATGATTTGGTTGTTTTAGGGCTGCCATGGTTACAGACCCATAATCCCGTCCTGGACTGGAAGGCTATGTCAGTTTCTAGTTGGGGCTGTCGTGGTATTCATGGGGATATCCTGCCTGTGTCTATTGCTTCTTCTACGCCTTCGGAAGTTCCGGAGTATTTGTCTGATTATCAGGATGTCTTTAGCGAGTCCAGGTCCAGTGCATTGCCTCCTCATAGGGACTGTGACTGTGCTATAGATTTGATTCCAGGCAGTAAATTTCCTAAGGGAAGACTCTTTAATCTGTCGGTACCTGAACATACCGCTATGCGTTCGTATATCAAGGAGTCTTTGGAGAAAGGACATATTCGTCCGTCTTCTTCCCCTCTTGGTGCAGGATTCTTTTTTGTGGCTAAAAAGGACGGATCTTTGAGGCCTTGTATTGATTATCGGCTTTTAAATAAGATCACTGTCAAATTTCAGTATCCTCTGCCGCTGTTGTCTGACTTGTTTGCCCGAATTAAAGGTGCCAAGTGGTTCACCAAGATAGACCTTCGTGGTGCGTACAACCTTGTGCGCATTAAGCAAGGTGATGAATGGAAAACCGCATTCAATACGCCCGAAGGTCATTTTGAGTACTTGGTGATGCCTTTTGGGCTCTCCAATGCGCCTTCAGTTTTTCAGTCCTTTATGCATGACATTTTCCGGAAGTATCTGGATAAATTTTTGATCGTTTATCTGGATGATATTTTGGTTTTTTCTGATGATTGGGACTCGCATGTGGAGCAGGTCAGGTTGGTCTTTAAAATTTTGCGTGAAAATTCTTTGTTTGTCAAAGGCTCAAAGTGTCTCTTTGGTGTACAGAAGGTTCCCTTTTTGGGGTTTATTTTTTCCCCTTCTGCTGTGGAGATGGACCCGGTCAAGGTCCGAGCTATTCTTGATTGGACTCAGCCCTCGTCAGTTAAGAGTCTTCAGAAGTTCTTGGGTTTCGCTAACTTCTACCGTCGTTTTATCGCTAATTTTTCTAGCGTTGTGAAACCTTTGACGGATATGACCAAGAAGGGCTCCGATGTAGCTAACTGGGCTCCTGCTGCCGTGGAGGCTTTCCAGGAGTTGAAACGCCGGTTTACTTCGGCGCCTGTTTTGTGCCAGCCCGATGTCTCACTTCCCTTTCAGGTTGAGGTGGATGCTTCGGAGATTGGAGCAGGGGCCGTTTTGTCGCAGAGAGGCCCTGGTTGCTCTGTTATGAAACCTTGTGCCTTTTTCTCTAGGAAGTTTTCGCCTGCCGAGCGAAATTATGATGTGGGCAATCGGGAGTTGTTGGCCATGAAGTGGGCATTTGAGGAGTGGCGTCATTGGCTCGAGGGTGCTAAGCATCGTGTGGTGGTCTTGACTGATCACAAAAATCTGATGTATCTCGAGTCTGCTAAACGCCTTAATCCGAGACAGGCCCGCTGGTCATTGTTTTTCTCCCGCTTTGATTTTGTTGTCTCGTATTTACCAGGTTCAAAGAATGTGAAGGCCGATGCTCTTTCTAGGAGCTTTGTGCCTGATGCTCCTGGAGTCGCTGATCCTGTTGGTATTCTTAAGGATGGAGTTATCTTATCAGCTATTTCTCCGGATCTGCGACGTGTGTTGCAGAGATTTCAAGCTGATAGGCCTGAGTCTTGTCCACCTGACAGACTGTTTGTTCCGGATAAGTGGACCAGCAGAGTCATTTCCGAGGTTCATTCCTCGGTGTTGGCAGGTCACCCGGGAATTTTTGGCACCAGAGATCTGGTGGCCAGGTCCTTTTGGTGGCCTTCTTTGTCAAGGGATGTGCGGTCATTTGTGCAGTCCTGTGGGACTTGTGCTAGAGCTAAGCCTTGCTGTTCTCGTGCCAGCGGGTTGCTCTTGCCCTTGCCTGTCCCGAAGAGACCTTGGACACATATCTCCATGGATTTCATTTCTGATCTTCCGCTATCTCAGGGCATGTCTGTTATCTGGGTGATATGTGATCGCTTCTCCAAGATGGTCCATTTGGTTCCTTTGCCTAAGCTGCCTTCCTCTTCCGATCTGGTTCCTGTGTTTTTCCAGAACGTGGTTCGTTTGCACGGCATCCCTGAGAATATTGTGTCAGATAGAGGATCCCAGTTCGTTTCCAGGTTCTGGCGATCCTTTTGTAGTAGGATGGGCATTGATTTGTCGTTTTCCTCTGCTTTCCATCCTCAGACTAATGGACAGACGGAGCGAACCAATCAGACTTTGGAGGCTTATTTGAGGTGTTTTGTCTCTGCTGATCAGGACGATTGGGTGACATTCTTGCCGTTGGCTGAGTTTGCCCTTAATAATCGGGCTAGTTCCGCCACCTTGGTTTCGCCTTTTTTCTGCAACACTGGTTTCCATCCTCGCTTTTCTTCAGGTCATGTGGAGTCTTCTGACTGTCCTGGGGTGGATTCTGTGGTGGATAGGTTGCAGCGGATCTGGAATCATGTGGTGGACAACTTGAAGTTGTCACAGGAGAAGGCTCAGCGCTTTGCCAACCGCCGCCGCGGTGTGGGTCCCCGACTACGCGTTGGGGATTTGGTATGGCTTTCTTCCCGCTTTGTTCCTATGAAGGTCTCCTCTCCCAAATTTAAACCTCGTTTTATTGGTCCTTACAAGATATTGGAAATCCTTAATCCTGTATCTTTTCGTCTGGATCTTCCTGTGTCGTTTGCTATTCACAATGTATTTCATAGGTCCTTGTTGCGGCGGTACGTTGTGCCTGTAGTTCCTTCTGCTGAGCCTCCTGCTCCGGTGTTGGTTGAGGGCGAGTTGGAGTACGTGGTGGAGAAGATCTTGGATTCTCGCCTCTCCAGGCGAAGACTTCAGTACCTGGTCAAGTGGAAGGGCTATGGTCAGGAGGATAATTCCTGGGTGGTCGCCTCTGATGTTCATGCGGCCGATTTAGTTCGTGCCTTTCATGCCGCTCATCCTGATCGCCCTGGTGGTCGTGGTGAGGGTTCGGTGACCCCTCACTAAGGGGGGGGTACTGTTGTGAATTTGCTTTTTGGCTCCCTCTAGTGGTTACTAGTTTTTTGACTCTGGTTTTTCTGTCTTTCCTTTTATCCGCACCTGGGTCGTTAGTTAGGGGCGTTGCTTTATAAGCTCCCTGGACACTCAGTTCTATGCCTGGCAACGTAGTTATCAGAGCTAATCTGCTGTGCTCTTGTCTACTGATCCTGGTCCGGTTATTCAGCTAAGTCATTTACTTTGCTTTTTGCTATTTGTTTTTGGTTTTGTATTTTTGTCCAGCTTGTTCCTAATCTGTATCCTGACTTTTGCTGGAAGCTCTAGGGCGCTGGTGTTCTCCCCCCGGACCGTTAGACGGTTCGGGGGTTCTTGAATTTCCAGTGTGGATTTTTGATAGGGTTTTTTGTTGACCATATAAGTTACCTTTCTATATTCTGCTATTAGTTAGCGGGCCTCTCTGTGCTAAACCTGGTTCATTTCTGTGTTTGTCATTTCCTCTTACCTCACCGTTATTATTTGTGGGGGGCTTCTATCCTGCTTTGGGGTCCCTTTCTCTGGAGGCAAGAGAGGTCTTTGTTTTCCTCTACTAGGGGTATTTAGATTCTCCGGCTGGCGCGAGTCATCTAGGATCAACGTAGGTATGACCCCCGGCTACTTCTAGTGTTGGCGTTAGGAGTAGATATATGGTCAACCCAGTTACCACTGCCCTATGAGCTGGATTTTTGTATCTTGCAGACTTCCACGTTCCTCTGAGACCCTCGCCATTGGGGTCATAACACTCTCCTCAGTGGAAGACATATGAAAGCCTGCATAGAGTTTTCTTAAAAAACACATGAAGGACTCCCAGACTATGAGGAATAAGATTCTCTAGTCGGATGAGATGAACATAGACCTTCTTGCTGATAATTCTAAGCGGTATGTCTGGAGAAAACCAGGCACTGCTCATCTCCTGCCCAATACAATACCAACAGTGAAACATGGTGGTGGCAGCATCATGCTATGGGGGTGTTTTTCAGCTGCAGATTGCCATTGAAGGAAACATGAATGCGGCCAAGTACAGAGATATCCTGGATGGAAACCTCTTCCAGAGTACTCTGGACCTCAGATTTGGCTGAAGGTTCACCTTCCAACAAGACAATGACCCTAAGCACACAGCTAAAATAACAAAGGAGTGGCTTCAGAACAACTCTGTGACCATTCTTGACTGGCCCAGCCAGAGCCCTGACCTAAACCCAATTGAGCATCTCTGGAGACCTGAAAATGGCCGTCCACCAACGTTCACCATCCAACATGACGGAACTGGAGAGGATCTGCAAGGAAGAATGGCCGAGGATTCCCAAATCCAGGGGTGAAAAACTTGTCTCATCATTCCCAAGAAGACTCATGGCTGTACTAGCTCAAAAGGTGCTTCTACTCAATACTGAGCAAAGGGGCTGAAGACTTATGACCATGTGATATTTCAGTTTTTCTTTTTTAATAAATTTGCAAAAATTACTACATTTGGGTTTTTTTTTTCAGTCAAGATGGGGTGCAGAGTGTACATTAATGAGAAAAAAATGAACTTTTTTGAATTTACCAAATGGCTGCAATGAAACAGTGAAAAATGTAAAGGGGTCTGAATACTTTCCATACCCACTGTAATTAATGACAAATCTCTTCTAATCACCGCTTCTCCACTGAATCTGGAACAGTTTTTCTTTTTTTCTGTGCTCCTCCATTCCAAAATTATGCCTCCTGGAAATAAGTTTTAATTTTCAGCCCAGCTTTCGGCATTTGCTTTTCCTCCTCTGACCCTGGCCAATCAAAACAGGGCCACACCCACAAGAGAATTCTGTGGTACACGCCCAGTAGCTTCAGGGGAAAATTTTCATCTATATTTCAGGGGGCATAACTTTGGAAAGGAGGGGCACAGAAGAAAAAGAAAAACTGTTCCAGAATTAGCAGAACAATGACAATTGGATGAGGTACTCAGTTAAAATAAAAAAATATAGTGAAATTTCCTCTTTAATTTGTCTGTCAGCAATAGGCAGAGAAACACAGAGGGTCTTACTCAATATCGCATTTGTGTCTTATTTATCTTGCTTTAATTGATTTTTGCTTATTTTGATTTGTACCAAATTTTTCTTTTAGGTTACACCCTTTTAAAGTCTATGTGTTTGTTTGTTTGTTTCTTCTTTTATGTTGGACAATGATCTCCTGGATTTTGCTTTCAACATGTTTGCAGTTGATTTATCAATTGCAACCTTTAAAAAAAAAAAAAAAAAAAACTTACAAAATGTTTGTGTCAATATATTCCAGCCCCAGAGCCCCCCTGAGTAATGTTATGTGCGTCTGAAATTATTTGTGCAAATTTTTCAACATTTTAGCGGAACAGGTAACTTTTTGCTCTAAATCAGTGCAAAAAAAAGGTAAAAGACAAAAATTAAAAGCATTTAAGCATTTTTGATTTCTGTGCCCTCTTGATGAATTTGGCACAAAAAAAGCATCAAAGAATACCATAAGACAAAACCCCACAAATAATGAATCGGGACCAGAGGCTATAGAATGGAAATGGGGCAATATTTATAATGAAACTCAATAGCGAAAGTACATGCATTCAAGTAATAAAAAAGTGTCCCTTTAATATGATGTATTTAGAAAGTTAATAAAAAATACAGAATTGTATATGAAAGATGGTGCTCGAAGGTGAATATAAACACATTACCAGGGGACGGGTCATAAATGCATCATCTAATAATAAGTTCTAGAATATTTACACTGAATTTGTTTCTTCAAGTCACAAAGTTATGATGTTTTCTCACCAGGATTTAAAAAAAAAAAAAAGTTCCATTAAAGTGACGCTAAGCAGATGTTATAGTCTGGCAGCGATGTGGAATATGCTGTTACTATAGGACAGAAGCCAATACTATCTGCCCTATCTGCGTGGCCCATAATGATGTTTCCATAAAATCTCCCAGTAACGTAATCATGAACTGGTTGGCTTCATTGTTCATTTTAATAGAATATAGTTGCCAAAAAATACATTCCCACAATTTACCCCAAATTGCAGATTTCTGGGGTGAAGCCTCCTGGTAAAGGAGCCATTCCTGAAAGTCTAAATGTTATGTATCCATGAAAAACAAACTGAAGGTCCCATTAGTGGTTGCAATAAGGTGGCCATTATGGAGGATCTAGAGGGGTTATACTATGGAGTGAGCTCCCATGAGCAATCAGTGGGATCGCCGAGACCCCAAATGATCAGAAAATCAGAGTGCTTGGCACAGAGACATTTATCCAAGTGTGGCTGTTACTGGTACTGCAGCTCCATTGATTGAGGGAGCATGAAAAATACCCCAAAGCAATGGGGGAACATGTAGGCTAATATGTCACCTCTACTTAACACTGCTTTGGAGGGGACTAAGGAGACCCTCTATACCAGTGTTCCCCAAGTCCGGTCCTCAAGAGCCACCAACAGGTCATGTTTTCAGTATTTCCTTAGTATTGCACAGGTGATAATTGCATCACCTGCACAGGCAATACTTCCATCACCTGTGCAATACTAAGGAAATCCTGAAAACATGACCTGTTGGTGGCTCTTGAAGACCGCACTTGGGGAACAATGCTCTATACAATGCATGTGCCAGCCGTATTATATAGCTGGCACCAGACAGCGACAACTCAAAATGTTAACCTTTTAAATACTGAATTTTGGCTGGACTTCATAAGAGATGGTTAATGTCACAATCCACTGCTACAGTATTACAGTGTATTGCAAAGGTGATCAAGATATTGCAGATTCAAGGGGGCTAAAGAAAAATATGAGAAAAATATTGGTGAAAAATATAAAATATACCAGCAGTATGTGTAAAAAAAAATACATATACAGTATGTATACAGATGTGGACAGAATAGTTGGTACACTTCTGTTATATTAAGAAAAACTCAAATTGGTCACTGAAATAGCTTGACACGTCCAAAGGTAATTTTCAAATGATGATACCCCTAAAAAGATTGAAAATAATTTGACCATAGAGACATGTTAAAGTAAGGTTTATCCTGTAATTAGGATCGCAGGTGTCTACAAACTTGCAATCAGTCAGTCTGCCTATTTAAATGGTGAAAAGTAGTTGCTGTGCTGTTTGATATCATGGAGGGTACCACACTGAACATGGAGCAAAGAAATTGACAAACTTATAAAATATAACAATATTGATCAACTGATCCACAGAGTAAACAAAAAATAAAATAAACTGAATTGCGCTTTTTTGGTTGCAATACTTCCTGTCATGCTTCCGCCGCTCATTGAATGATTGTTTTGCTGTTCTATGGAAACTCGGTTTTCAGTGTTTTGATTGACAGCTTGGCTGTCCAATATTGTGATAGGTGTGCTGAGCTGCTGGTGCTTTGATTAACAGCTCTGCTGTCCAAACTGAGATTGGGAGGTGCGGGACTTTCTCCAGGTGTTCTCTGTTCTGGAGATTGCCCAAGATATTTAACTGAGCTGTTTGCCTCTAATCCCTGATGCATTTTGTGCTTCCTGGTGAGTGTTTGCCTGATTCTGTTGTTTTGAGTTCTGCTCTTCCGCTGCCTGACTCTTGGACCTTGTTCTGACTATCCCTTTCTCTTGTCCTTTTGCCTTTATCTCCTATCTTCTGGTATATTGACCCCAGACCGTGACCTGACTTATGTCTTTGTCTTTTCCCTTGGTTTTCTACGTGCTCTCTTGGCACTGACCCCAGAATGTCTGACTTCTCTGCTTCACAGTCTGTTCGTGAATAATGACTAGTGTCACATCTCCCTCCAAAAATGCAATAAAAAGTCAATAGAAAATAGTGGCAGAAACCAAACTTTTTTTTTTCTTTCTACAAAGTTCGGAATTTTTTAAGCACGATAATGAAAAACCATACTAGTTGGGTATCTCCGTGATTGCACTGACATGAAAAATCACGCTACCAGGTTATGTTTATTGCATAGCTAACATGAAAATCCAAAAAAGATAGGATAAAATAAAAAAGTTATGGCTCTTGGAAAAAAGAAAGAAAAAAACAACTCCCTCACCCTCACACCGCCACCCCCTCCCACTCACACCACCTCTCCCCTCCAAAAAAAATGGAGAAGATGGAAACATTTTTCCCATCTTCTCCTTATCCAAGAAAATCAGATCTTACTCTGATCTCACTCTCATCAGAGTGTGATTTGATGAGAGAAAATACACTTGTGTGACCCTAGCCTTAGGATTGTCCAGAAACCAGGAACAGACAACTCAGCTGAGCACTACTGAGACCAAGAAGAGCATAGGGGAACAAGAAGTAGAGTTAAGGTTTTGACGGAAGAGTTTCTGTAGACATACTCAGTTCCTTGTTCAAGATTTAGCCATGTTCAGAGCAGAGAAATTACCTAAAAAAAGGATATTATTTTGTAAGAATCCAATGAAACAAATGACATGCTCCGAAGTATAAGGTCTAATTTTTCCTTTCTATTAATATATTTTAAGCTATGTTTGCGAACAAATTAGGCCACCAAGCCTCCAGAGAAAGAATTTGAGGTAATCCCACTCTCGTGCAAGATTAACACACGTCACCGGGGTTGCTGCAGAGCGTAGCAGTGGTCACTCTTTCTTTTCCGACAAAGTTTGGAAGGCAGCTGCTGGAACTCAACTCCTGGCCAATCTCCTAGAACAAATTTAGTTTGCAGATCATAGATGCAAAGTCCTCAGACAGTTCTCTTTTCCTTGTTCTCCATGCTTAATGTGGCACACAAAGATACACAATGGAAAGATTGAGTCAACTTCTCCCCTTTTTATCTGGTTTCAGGTGTGATTTTCTTATTGACCACACCTGTTACTTGCCACAGGTAAGTTTAATGAGCCTCACATTTGTGAAACAAAGTTGTTTACCCACATTTTTGGAAAGGTGCCAACTATTTTTCTCAGGACCATTTTTTTTTTTTTTTTTTTAGAAGGAAATAAACATGTGTATAACAAAATGTGTAATTGCAATAATTTTCTGGGAGAAATACTTAATTTTCAGGAACAATTTCAAGGGAGTCAACACTTTCGGTCATGACTGTATGTATATAACAATTTTTTTCATAGTGGTTTGGGAGTTTTCTTCTTATTTTGGAAAACCATCAGTTTTTGTACATTTTTTTTTGTTTTTCGTGTTTCATTATATTTTCTTTTAATAAAATATTATTATTTTTTTGCATTCTCTCCCGTTTTATGCTCACTTTTCTTTCTTTTTGTGTCTATAAAATTAATGAGGGCGGCACGGTGGCGCAGTGGTTAGAACAGCAGCCTTGCAGCGCTGTAGTCCTGGGTTCAAACCCCACCAAGGACAACATCTGCAAAGAGTTTGTATGTTCTCTCCGTGTTTGCGTGGGTTTCCTCCGGGCACTCCGGTTTCCTCCCACATTCCAAAGATATACTGACAGGGAATGTAGATTGTGAGCCCCATCGGGGACAGCAATGATAATGTGTGCAAAATGTAAAGCGCTGCGGAATATGTTAGCGCTATATGAAAAATAAAGATTATTAAAATGGCACAGAGGGCCAAGATCTAAGGGGGCCCACTACCACTTAAAAAGCCCATATACTGTTCTTACAGAGGTGCCCTCTTCCGGTGTTCACAGGAGTATTGTAATGACAGGCACGGGGGAATTCACAGGCCACCCCGGCTGTCATGACAATACATTAGCACATCGCGATCATGTCATTGGGTTTGCCGATTGGAGCATTGAATGACGCTTTGCTCCCCCCTCTGCTGTTAGGCACATGACGGCTGTTTAAGTCAGCCATCATGAGCAGAAAAAGATGCGGGCTCAGTGTAAATATACATCATCTGTCGTGAAGGAGTTAATTACTTGGCATATTTGGAATTCTGAAGTGGCTAAAAGACTCTCCAAAGCCAGAAAATATGAACAGCAAGTAATTTTTAAACAGAAATTAATATTTTAATTTTGGTAGCATTTTTTAGGTGTTTTTTTCTAGTGTTTTCTGCACTAAATAGTTTAAAAAAACTCTTTAAAAGAGTAGCTTAAAATGGAATTTTACAAAAAATGCTCCATTGGGGAAAAAGTATGCAAATGAGCATTGACAAATAGGGTAGAACTTTTCCTAGACGGTAAGTGCCTGATCATTTCACATAAACTACAGTGAAGTTTACTCATTTTTTTCAAAGTTTTTTTTGGGGTGTGGATCGTCTCCAAAATCCTTCCTAAAACATGCTTGGAAAACCTTTCTAATTAATTTCTACTGGAAAAACACTTTGTCATTCATTGTTTTCTGCTTGTTTGATTACTTTTCTGACGAGGTTTCGAAAAACGCCTGGTGGTAATTAAAGAGAGTTTATGCCACTTTTTTGAAGAAAACGCTCCAAAGTAGACACTGTGCAATCGAGTAGAAGACAGGAAGACATCCAGCATCCGCCATGGAAAGCATTATAAAAACATAAAAACATTATTTATTAGTAACTGTTAAAATATCAAAAGAAAAAAAATAAACACATTAAGTCTACGCATTTTGAACACAAAGCTATAATTAAAAGCCTTAGTGCTCGAAACGCATAGGCCTAGTGTGTTTGTGTTTAATTTTTCCCTTTTGATATTTTATTAGTTACCAATAAATAATGTTTTCATAGTACTTTCCATTACGGTTGCTGGATGTCTTATTGCCTTCTAGCCAGAAGTCGGCCCATGGTCTCACCGTTATTAGATTGAAAGATACCTGGACAGGGTGAGCTGATGAGATATTTTTTCTTTGACTGTTGTGAGACAGTGAGGGGAATCATATATGAGGGTCATTCTGTGTCCCCCAGGATGCGGATAGAAACATATTGAACCCGCTGGAGCGCATTGTGACTAAAACAACGTCTGTGATTACAAGGCAGAATAAAAGTGAGTGTGGTATTGGTCAAAGTAGTTGACCAAGTCAGATTTTAGGAAAACATGACATGGGCTTTTTTTTTTTAAATGTTTTGCAGGTTTGGCAGTGGGGCAACTCTCTTCCTCCACTCCGGGTTTTGGGCGTGGCACATGTCCATGTGTTTTGGTTTTGCAAGCTGCAGAGCAGGAGGCTCTGTTCAACCCAGGCCTGTGTGAGGTTGAACACTGAGCCAGGGACTTCAAAGCTGCTGACGCACCCAAGAAGTATACGGTGTTGCAGTTGGTTTGGACTCGGACTGTTTTGATGACTCGGATACGAACCGGAGGATATCGCTTACCTGATTTTTGTGAGTTTTTGGAATAAAAGTTGTTTTATCTTGAACTTTCTTGGGTCACTGTCTCTGTCACACTGTGCAACCACCACTGCACTACACTGTGTAATCAAGGATTGCAAAAGGCACTTGGGGAAGAAAAAAAGCATATTTGGAGACCTTTTTAAGATCACTGCCCCCCCCCCCCCAAAAAAAAAAAAAAGTTTCCTGAAACGGTTTCCGTGTGGAAAAAACTGATGTTTCTGAATGTTTTTTTGAGCACTGTATGACAATGTCATAGTACATCATCTAATGAAGCAACGCTCTCTAGACTTGGATATTGGATGTTGGATATCAGAGGGATAGTGAGGTCACTTAGATTTCTATAGGTTCAATATGAGGCAGAGATAACGGTCGTGCACACAACAAAGGCTGCTGTCACGCTATGGGAATACATTTCAGTGTCTGTATTTTGAGTGTGCAGTGCCCCAGAGTCCTGGTTGTTGCAGTAATGTTGCTCTGCCACTAAGGGGAGTGATGTTATGTCTGATTGCACTAAAGGAGTTCACCTGACCAGGTATCACAGTCACACATTACACTTTACACTCCGGCCACTAGGGGGAGCAAAAGGCACTATGTATTAGGCCACTCCCCACACTCTGGTAAAACTGGGGGTCGGATAGGAAGTTAGAGGGAGAAGCAGCCTGGGAGAGCTCCAGGGAGGACCTGTCAGAAGTGGGTTCCTGGCAGGGGCCTAGCAGAAAGGACCGATTGTTACGGAGCCGCACCTGCACTACCTTGCGGCGGCATCTTAAGAAAGGACACGAAGCGAAGTATATTGTGGAGAAGTGAGAAACGGGATCAGAGTAGGAAGGAGATAGAACCAGAAGGAGTCGTGCCCCTAAGACTGTGGCAACATCCTTCTGAGGCGCGTAGCCGGTGGCCAGAGCACCGGGGAAGTAACAGACTCTACGCATTACTTCAAACAGCGGCAGGACAGTTAATTATAGGTTGGCTGTCTGACTTAAATCAACTGAACGGACAAAGGAGGCATTCGTGGGAGAGGGGCATCTCTAGGGTCCCAGAATAACTCCAGGCCTACCTGTCATACGGGTGCGTCCTAGCCATATCATACTGGGGGACGGAGAGAAGAGAAAGGACGGATACGACAGTTGTGAGGACTATCCCGTGGTGCTCAGCAGGGAAGGACTACAACACACAGGCGCTAGAAGGTAGACACTGATTTCCACCTGCAAAGGGAACTCTGGATGTGCCTTCGGACCGGCCGGTCTCAGCCAGCCCTGTTAGCAGTGCTCTGGATTGCAGATCTCGAAGCCTTCAGTAAAAGATAAAGAGACTGCAACCCTGTGTCCTTGTTATTCCTCGCGTTCTGCACCAAGCACTATCACCTTTTATTGGACGCCCCTTAGCAGGGTCACGGACCGGGTATAGCCACCGTGACAACCCCGGACCGAGTACCCCACGGCCCTAAGTCTGGGGGCGCTTCAAGTGCATCACCCATGGCTTTGCTGATCTAACCTCAAATCACAAAGAAGTTGATGCTGTTTTACGTCCAATCTTTCAGGACACTAACAATAATTATTGGGCGTTAAGCCTATATTCTTACCGTTGGATCCAAGGGATGATATCACTTTTTTCATAGATGCAACAATGGACCCAGGGCTGTGGACGGCCGCTCTAAGTCCGGACACCTGACTTCCTCCATTTGTGCGTTCCTCTAAATATTCTTGACTCTTATCTTCTGGAGGTGATTGGTTTGCAGGTGCGACCACCGGTTCTTTGTCCTCTAACTCATCTTCTGCAATTGGGTGCAGTCTGTGAACTTTTGAATAGGTGGGGACGGTGTGTACATCATCGGGATCCATCATCTCGTCCTGCCTTATGGTATCTGCATTGTATCAATAAACTGCCCTGACCTGCAGAAATAAAAATTGTTCCATACATTAGATCAGGGATCCTGAACTATTTCTGCAAATAATGAACTAAGTAATGGATCACATAGAAATATGTGTAGATACCTGACGAGATCTTTGGATGCCAATCAATAGCATCCTCCGTACCATGTTACAGCCTACCTCCGATCTCTACTGGGAAAGCCTCATAAGGTCAATGACCATGACTGGCGTTATTAAAAAAGTTAATATTGCAGGTCCAGAAATTGCATAGATAAAAGATTTAGAAGTCTGTTCTGTATAGGAACTGTCCGAAACAGCAAGAAACGCTCTTATTAGTGCACTTTATTATTAGACCTCCGACGCTTTGTAGTCCAGCAAAAAAATGACTGTTGACAAGTAAGGAGCATATCCAATAACTTAGTCACGATTTTCTCCTTGTCTTATTAATTTTCATTGGTAGAATTATGTTGATGAGCGCTCCTTCCCTATAGGTGTGTTCTGTCTCTATAAGAAATGTTCCTATATGTTACTAGTACTGTCTCTATAGGAATGTGTATCATACTGTCTCTATGGGAGTGTTAAAAGCACGGTGTCTATAGGAATGTTACTAGCAATATCTCTATAGGAGTGTTACTAGTGTTGCATCCTATAGGAATGTTACTAGTGCTGTGTCTATAGGAATCTTACTAGTACTGTATCTATAGGAATCTTACTAGTACTGTATAGGAATGCTACTAGTACTGTATTTATAGGAATGTTACTAATGTGTTTTCATGGGAATGTTACTAGTACTGTCTCTATAAAAAAATGTTCCTATATGTTACTAGTACTGTCTATATAGGAGTATGTAGCATATTGTCTCTATAGGAGTGTTACTAGCACTGTCTCTATAAGAAATGTTCCTATATGTTACTATTACTGTATCTATAGGAATCTTAGTAGTACAGTAGCTATAGGAATGTTAGTAGTACTGTCTCTATAGGAATGTTACTAGTACTGTCTCTATAGGAATGTTACTAGTGCTGTATTTATAGGAATGTTACTAGTACTGTCTCTATAGGAATGTTACTAGTGCTGTATTTATAGGAATGTTACTAGTACTGTCTCTATAGGAATGTTACTAGTGCTGTATTTATAGGAATGTTACTAGTACTGTCTCTATAGGAATGTTACTAGTGCTGTATTTATAGGAATGTTACTAGTACTGTCTCTATAGGAATGTTACTCGTGCTGTATTTCTAGGAATGTTACTAGTACTCTCTATAGGAATGTTACTAGTGCTGTATCTATAGGAATGTTACTAGTACTGTCTCTATAGGAATGTTACTCGTTCTGTATCTATAGGAATGTTACTAGTGCTGTATTTATAGGAATGTTACTAGTACTGTCTCTATAGGAATGTTACTAGTGCTGTATCTATAGGAATGTTACTAGTACTGTCTCTATAGGAATGTTACTAGTACTGTCTCTATAGGAATGTTACTAGTGCTGTATCTATAGGAATGTTACTAGTACTGTCTCTATGGGAATGTTACTAGTGCTGTATTTATAGGAATGTTACTAGTACTGTCTCTATAGGAATGTTACTAGTGCTGTATCTATAGGAATGTTACTAGTACTGTCTCTATAGGAATGTTACTAGTGTTGTATCTATAGGAATGTTACTAGTGTTGTATCTATAGGAATGTTACTAGTGCTGTATCTATAGGAATGTTACTAGTACTGTCTCTATAGGAATGTTACTAGTGCTGTATTTATAGGAATGTTACTAGTACTGTCTCTATAAGAAAAGTTCCTATATGTTACTAATACTGTCTCTATAAGAAAAGTTCCCATATGTTACTAGTACTGTTTCTATAGGAGTATGTATCATACTGTCTCTATAGAAGTGTTACTAGTGCTGTATCTATAGGAATTATTATTTTTATTATTTATTATTATAGCGCCATTTATTCCGTAGAGCGCTACATGTGAGGAGAGTTATACATAATAAAAACAGGTACAATAATCTTAATCAATGCAAGTCATGACTAGTACAGGATGAGAGAGGACCCTGGCTGCGAGGGCTCGAGTCACAATCTACAAGGGATGGGTGAGGATACAGTAGGTGACGGTAGAGCTGGTCGTGCAGTGGTTTGGTCGATCGGTGGTTACTGCAGGTTGTAGGCTTGTCGGAAGAGGTGGGTCTTCAGGTTCTTTTTGAAGGCTTCCAAGGTAGGCGAGAGTCTGATATGATACTCAAGAATCCAGTACAAAACTACTACCCTCATCCACAAAGCACTCCTTGGCTCAGCACCACCCTACATCTCCTCCCTGGTCTCAGTCTACCACCCTACCCGTGCCCTCCGCTCCGCTAATGACCTCAGGTTAGCATCCTCAATAATCAGAACTCCCCACTCCCGTCTCCAAGACTTTACACGTGCTGCGCCGATTCTTTGGAATGCACTACCTAGGTTAATACGATTAATCCCCAATCCCCACAGTTTTAAGCGTGCCCTAAAAACTCATTTGTTCAGACTGGCCTACCGCCTCAACGCATTAACCTAACTATCCCTGTGTGGCCCATTCAAAAAAACAAACAAAATATAATTGGGTTCCTCGCATCATGATCTCATACACTTTATGCAGTTATTAGCCCTCTGTGTCTGTACTGCTACATACTTAGGCTGTTAACTGGTTCATGCAGCTTTACATGAACACCCGAGCCTTACACTATGGCCGGACCGAACAACTAAAGCAATTGTTACCATCCACCTCTCGTGTCTCCCCTTTTCCTCATAGTCTGTAAGCTTGCGGGCAGGGCCCTCACTCCTCTTGGTATCTGTTTTGAACTGTGATTTCTGTTATGCTGTAATGTCTATTGTCTGTACAAGTCCCCTCTATAATTTGTAAAGCGCTGCGGAATATGTTGGCGCTATATAAATAAAATTATTATTATTATGTTGTGGTAGAGATTTTCACAGTATGGGGGAAGCGCGGGAGAAATCTTGTATGCGATTGTGGGAAGAGGAGATAAGAGAGGAGTAGAGAAGGAGATCTTGTGAGGATCGGAGGTTGCGTGCAGGTAAGTACCGGGAGACGAGGTCACAGATGTATGGAGGAGACAGGTTGTGGATGGCTTTGTATGTCATGGTTAGGCTTTTGAACTGCAGTCGTTGGGTAATGGGGAGCCAGTGAAGGGATTGACAGAGGGGAGAGGCCGGGGAATAGCGGGGGGAATAGACGGGCAGCAGAGTTTAGGATACATTAGAGGCGTGTGAGAGTGTTAAGAATGTACGGATCTGGGAAATATTTTGGAGTTGAAGGCAGCAGGAAGTGGAAAAGGGTTTGGATATGTGGTTTGAAGGAGAGATCACTGTCAAGGATTACCCTGAGGCAGCGAGCTTGTGGGACTGGGGAGAGTGGGCAGCCGTTTACTGTAATGGATAGATTCGTTGGGGGGGTCACGTGAGATGGGAGAAAGATGATTAATTCTGTTTTGTCCATATTAAGTTTTAGAAATCTAGCGGAGAAGAAGGATGAAAAAGCAGACAGACATTGTGGGATTCTTTTTAGAAGGGTGGTGATATCTGGTCCAGAGATGTAGATCTGTGTGTCGTTGGCATAGAGATGATACTGAAAGCCGTGAGATTCTATGAGCTGTCCAAGGCCAAAGGTATAGATGGAGAAGAGCAGAGGCAATAGGACTGAAACTTTTGGGACTCTGACAGATAGGGGGCGAGGTGAGGAGGTGGTGTGCGAGTGGGAGACGCTGAATGTCCGGTCTGTTAGGTACGGCGAAATCCAAGACAGGGCCAAGTCTGTGATGCCGAGAGATGAGAGGGTCTGTAATAGTAGGGAATGGTCCACTGTGTCAAAGGCAGAGGACAGATCTAGGAGGAGGAGGACAGAAAAGTGTCGCATGGCTTTGGCAGCTAATAGGTCATTGGAGACCTTAGTTAGGGCAGTTTCAGTGGAGTGATGTGGCCGGAAGCCAGATTGAAAGCAGTCGAAGAGGGAGCAGGAAGAGAGGTGGGAGGACAATTCAAGATGGACGTGTTGTTCCAGTAGTTTTGAGGCATAAGGGAGAAGTGATATGGGGCGATAGCTAGATGCAGAGGATGGGTCAAGAGAATGTTACTAGTACTGTATTTATAGGAATGTCATTAGTACTGTCTCTATAAGAAATGTTCCTATATGTTACTAGTACTGTCTCTATAGGAATATATATCATACTGTCTCTATAGGAGTGTTACTAGTGCTGTATCTATAGGAATGTTACTAGTACTGTCTCTATAGGAATGTTACTAGTGCTGTATCTATAGGAATGTTACTAGTGCTGTATCTATAGGAATGTTACTAGTGCTGTCTCTATAGGAATGTTACTAGTGCTGTATCTATAGGAATGTTACTAGTGTTGTATCTATAGGAATGTTACTAGTACTGTCTGTGGGTGATATTGGGTGTCATGGGACTGAATTGTAGCAGAGGTGAGTGTTTCCAAAGACATACTGATAGGGAATTTAGATTGTGAGCCCCAACGGGGACAGCGATGATGATGTGTGCAAACTGTAAAGCGCTGCGGAATATGTTAGCGCTATATAAAAATAAAGATTATTAAATAAAGATTATTATTTCTGACAAGTTAGCTGCATTCACATCTCTGTGTTACATTTCTACAAAAGTGTAAAATTGACCATCTGGTTTCATCCACCTATTTCACATCCCTTTTTACTCCATGGAGCAGGTATATTTTCTGTACTTTTTTTTAATCCATTGACTCTCAACAATGGATCAGTTAAAAACAGATGAAACTAGGAATGAAAAGTGAAGTATAGAGTCTGTCTTCGGATTCTCACAGACTTTAATGGCCGAACCTGATACACAAAAGGAATGAGAGAAGACCCTGATCTGAGTCTCCGAGAGCGTAGACATGAACGCTTGTACTACTAATGTGTACATGGATTAATGACGCTTTATGAGTCCGTGTTCTGTCCGAGAAAACAATGGCAGCACGAGGTCACACGGGTATGTGAATGCCGCCTACAGCTGCAGTCTACTCACTGAAATAATGGCAGTCGCCACAATGGTGGGACAATCCTTCTCATGAAGAATATAGAAGACCATAGGGGTTATCAGACTCCTTCCCATCCCCAGCGCTCCGCTGGTCCGACGTCCCGTGCCCACAGTTTATTTTCTGAGCACATTCTGGCACTCAGTACAAAGTAAAATAAACAGGGAGTGCGGACACATTGCCACATATTAATCTCACACCGGCGGCGACTCGCTAACGTTCTCTTCCCGCAGTTACTCTTTAACTTTGGTGTTTGCTTTTTCAGTAAAGACCTGCAGAGCGACGAATCATTCAGATCCATTTATGTTTTTATGTTGTGACATCGATCGGATGATTTATTGGTGATGGGAATTTTGAAGAATTTTTTTGCAAAAAATAAAAAATCAAGAACTAAATGCATTTTCTGTAATCTCAGTGTAGTGAATGCAAATTACAGCTCTACAGTCGTATCATTAAAATCATGAGAACACCCTCGAGCTTTCACTTCTGACACAATGATACCAAACTTGGAAGGGGCTTTTGAAATTAAGTGGCAAAAATAAAAAATCACAGATTTGTAAAAAGTAAAAAAAAAATTGGTTTGTGAGCTTGTTTTTTTTTGTTTTTTTTTTCACTGCAGGCTGACTTTTTTATTATTACATTTTTAGGTTATATATGACGTTTTGAAGACTGAAAAATGGAAATTCTGGCATTTCAATTTCATTTTTTTATTTAAATGCTTTAAGGTGTTTACTGTACTGGTGAATTTTTTTATGTGATACGTTTTTAGGGATGTAGCAATACAATATATATATATTTTTAAACTGACAAAAGGGGATGATTTAATTTTTTTTTTTTTTTTTATATTTTAAACTTTTTTACTTTATTTATTAGTCTCCTTAGAGATTGACATCAACATTCATCAGTACACATAACCTTGTGGTTTATAGATAATTTTAGTGACAAAAAAAATGTATAATTGATGGAGAAAGGTTGAACTTGACGGACCTATGTAACTGTTGAGACTATGTTCACACTTTGCGTTTTGCTGCTTCTTTTTTTTTTTACAGTACTGCTTTGAGTTTTTACAGTACCAGCAAAGGTTATGAGATGTCAGAGATCTCATGCACACACGTTTTTTTTCCCCGACTGATTTGGGAAAACTGCAACATGTCACTTCTTTCAGTGTTTTTTCAGCGTTTTATTTTTTTTTTTCTCCACCCGTAGAAAGCAATGAGTAAGTGCAAAAATGTAAATATTATGTTTTGGTGCAGAAACCTTAAAGACATTGCATCATGATTTTTTGAGAGACACTAAACTTTATCAGCATGCACAAGCGACAACAAATACGCAGCAAAATCTGCTTTTTTTGTAGCAGCAGAAAAAAAAACGCAGCAAAAACGCAACATGTGAACATAACCATAAAAGCAGAAGTGATCAGCGCTAGCTCTGGTCGCTGTTCTTCGGTTACGTTCCCATGATGAGTTTTTGGTGTTGCAGATTTTCTGCACCTTTTAAGTTACCGGTAAACTGGAAACTTGCATTTTTTATCTGACAGTGCATGAATTATACCCTGGTGATGGGGGGCCTCGTCATCCCAATCATCACCGATCAAAACCTCTGATTTTTTTTTTAAAGCGACAGTTACACTTTAAAACCAAAACAGAACATAGTGCATGTCCTAACATTCAGCGTTGTGTATCCAATGAACTATTTGAGTAAAGAGAATGTGTTAAACTTACCTGCAGTCCTATGTAAAACCACAGCATATAATGTCGTAACAAACCCAAACCTGTTACATCTGACAAACTTAGCTCTGCTGCATCTGTATTTAAAGATCCGGTTCAGTCTAATATAGTGTGAATATGTCTTACCTCTGCAGTTTAGTTCTTGCTCTCCGACGGACTAGCATGGGAGCAGCTCCCCAGCACAGCGCTGTGTACAGGACTGCAGGAACTGCCTCTGATACATCCCTTCCTGTGTGACCTCTTTACCTTTCCTGTTGACTGAACTACCCGGAGCGGAGCTCGGACTCTCTGAACTAACAAAGAGTTGACCATTAACAATGTCTCCAGATGACCATGGCGTCTACACAATATTGCATTATAAACAGTGGCGTAACTACAAAGTTATGGGCCCCGATGGGAACTTTCAAATGGGACCCCCACCCATGCCAAAAATATATAGGTGAATTAGAAATGGCGACACACACGAACGAACACGATCTGCCTTAGTAATACATGCACCATTACAGAATTAGTTGTAGGCTGTGTTCACAAGAGTGAAGTTCACGGTCTGTATACAGACCACAACCTCCAGCCTCGCGAAGGGTATCCCGATCCGAACTCACACCCTCGTGTGTCTATGACAATACGCTCCTGTAAACCCAGCCTGACAGGGACGACCCCTTATAAATGGAAGGGTGCCCCTCTAAACCCTGCAATCACCTGGTGGGGAAATATGGATTTTTGTGTTACTCACCATAAAATCCTTTTCTCCGAGACGCTCACTGGGGGACACAGGACTGTGGGTGTATGCTACCGCCGCCAGGAGGCTGACACTCGGGGTATGTGCACACGTTGCGGATTCTCTGCGGATCCGCAGCGTTTTTTGAGGTGCAGAAACGCTGCAGATCGGCAATTGATTTACAGTACAATGTAAATCAATGAGAAAAAAAAAATGCTGTGCACACTTTACGGAAACTCCGCTGCGGAAACGCTGCGGTTTAAAAAAAGTAGCATGTCACTTATTTTTTTGTGAATCTGCAGCGTTTTTGTACCCATTCCATTATAGAAAACTGCAGGGGTAAAAAACGCCGCAAATCCGCAAGAAAACTGCAGCAAAAAACGCTGTGGAACCGCACAAAAAAAAAACACGACAAATCCGCGGGTGCGTTTTCTGCCAGGAGAGGCAGAATCCGCACCAGAAATTCCTAAGGCTAATCCACAACGTGTGCACCTAGCCTAAGTAAACATAAAAAAGTTTAGCTCCTCCTCTGCCGTATACGCCCTGACACCGGCCGCAGGCGAACCCAGTTTTGGTGCAAAAAGCAGTAGGAGAACAAAAAATAAATCAGGTTTAATACAGGAACAACATGTCTAAAAACAACCCCACCGACTGATAAAATCAAAAGAACAAAAATAAATCAAAAAGGAGCCATCTGGCTAACAGGGTGGGATGTTGTGAATTCTGTGGCAGAGCTCCCTCCTGTGGTCACAAGTGGTACTTCGGCTGGTTCTCTCTCTGTGAGCTTCCGTTGGTGGAGGGAAGTGGTACTGCGGCTTCTGAGTTTCCTTCCTCAGGTGATGTGGTGAAGTCGTTAGGTGCTTCTCTATTTAACTCCACCTAGTGCTTTGATCCTGGCTTCCAGTCGATGTTCTAGTATTGGACCTGTTTCCTCCTGGATCGTTCCTGTGGCCTGCTGCTCTGCATAGCTAAGTTCCTCTTTGCTATTGTTTGCTGTTTTTTTCTGTCCAGCTTGTCAATTTGTTTTTTTCTGCTTGCTGGAAGCTCTGGGACGCAGAGGGTGTACCTCCGTGCCGTTAGTTCGGTACGGAGGGTCTTTTTGCCCCCTTTGCGTGGTTTTTGTAGGGTTTTGTGTTGACCGCAAAGTTACCTTTCCTATCCTCGCTCTGTTCAGAAAGTTGGGCCTCACTTTGCTAAATCTATTTCATCTCTACGTTTGTCTTTTCATCTTAACTCACAGTCATTATATGTGGGGGCTGCCTTTTCCTTTGGGGTAGTTCTCTGAGGCAAGGTAGGCTTATTTTCTATCTTCAGGCTAGCTAGTTTCTCAGGCCGTGCCGAGTTGCATAGGCAGCGTTAGGCGCAATCCACGGCTGCCTTTAGTGTGGTTGGAGAGGATTAGGGATTGCGGTCAACAGAGTTCCCACGTCTCAGAGCTCGTTCTTGTTTTTTGGGTTATTGCCAGGTCACTGTATGTGCGCTGACCTCTATGTCCATTGTGGTACTGAATTACCTTTCATAACAGTACTGGAAGCCAAAGTACTAATGATTCTCAATAGAGGGAAAAAAGAAGTTCTGAGACCATTTTTTTTTCTTTCACTGTGTTTTGCCTTTTTTTTCCCCTAGACATTTGGGTGGTTCAGGACACAGGTGTAGTGATGGACATTAAAGGTCTGTCTTCATGTGTGGATCAGCTCACGGCAAGAGTGCAAAGTATTCAAGACTTTGTGGTTCAGAATTCTATGTTAGAACCGAGAATCCCTATTCCTGATTTGTTTTTTGGAGATAGAACTAAATTTCTGAGTTTCAAAAATAATTGTAAACTATTTCTGGCTTTGAAACCTCGCTCTTCTGGTGACCCAGTTCAACAAGTTAGGATCGTTATTTCTTTTTTGCGTGGCGATCCTCAGGACTGGGCATTTTCCCTTGCGCCAGGGGATCCTGCATTAAGTAATATCGATGCATTTTTCCTGGCGCTCGGATTGCTGTACGATGAGCCTAATTCTGTGGATCAGGCAGAGAAGAATTTGCTGGCTCTGTGTCAGGGTCAGGATGAAATAGAGGTATATTGTCAGAAATTTAGAAAGTGGTCCGTACTCACTCAGTGGAATGAAGGTGCGCTCGCAGCTATTTTCAGAAAAGGTCTCTCTGAAGCCCTTAAAGATGTCATGGTGGGATTTCCTATGCCTGCTGGTCTGAATGAGTCTATGTCTTTGGCCATTCAGATCGGTCGACGCTTGCGCGAGCGTAAATCTGTGCACCATTTGGCGGTATTACCTGAGCTTAAACCTGAGCCTATGCAGTGCGATAGGACTTTGACCAGAGTTGAACGGCAAGAACACAGACGTCTGAATGGGCTGTGTTTCTACTGTGGTGATTCCACTCATGCTATCTCTGATTGTCCTAAGCGCACTAAGCGGTTCGCTAGGTCTGCCACCATTGGTACGGTACAGTCAAAATTTCTTCTGTCCGTTACCTTGATCTGCTCTTTGTCATCGTATTCTGTCATGGCATTTGTGGACTCAGGCGCTGCTCTGAATTTGATGGACTTGGAGTATGCTAGGCGTTGTGGGTTTTTCTTGGAGTCCTTGCAGTGTCCTATTCCATTGAGAGGAATTGATGCTACGCCTTTGGCCAAGAATAAGCCTCAGTACTGGACCCAGCTGACCATGTGCATGGCTCCTGCACATCAGGAGGTTATTCGCTTTCTGGTGTTGCATAATCTGCATGATGTGGTCGTGTTGGGGTTGCCATGGCTACAAGTCCATAATCCAGTTTTAGATTGGAGATCCATGTCTGTGTCCAGCTGGGGTTGTCAGGGGGTACATGGTAACATAGTAATATAGTAACATAGTAACATAGTTAGTAAGGCCGAAAAAAGACATTTGTCCATCCAGTTCAGCCTATATTCCATCATAATAAATCCCCAGATCTACGTCCTTCTACAGAACCTAATAATTGTATGATACAATATTGTTCTGCTCCAGGAAGACATCCAGGCCTCTCTTGAACCCCTCGACTGAGTTCGCCATCACCACCTCCTCAGGCAAGCAATTCCAGATTCTCACTGCCCTAACAGTAAAGAATCCTCTTCTATGTTGGTGGAAAAACCTTCTCTCCTCCAGACGCAAAGAATGCCCCCTTGTGCCCGTCACCTTCCTTGGTATAAACAGATCCTCAGCGAGATATTTGTATTGTCCCCTTATATACTTATACATGGTTATTAGATCGCCCCTCAGTCGTCTTTTTTCTAGACTAAATAATCCTAATTTTGCTAATCTATCTGGGTATTGTAGTTCTCCCATCCCCTTTATTAATTTTGTTGCCCTCCTTTGTACTCTCTCTAGTTCCATTATATCCTTCCTGAGCACCGGTGCCCAAAACTGGACACAGTACTCCATGTGCGGTCTAACTAGGGATTTGTACAGAGGCAGTATAATGCTCTCATCATGTGTATCCAGACCTCTTTTAATGCACCCCATGATCCTGTTTGCCTTGGCAGCTGCTGCCTGGCACTGGCTGCTCCAGGTAAGTTTATCATTAACTAGGATCCCCAAGTTCTTCTCCCTGTCAGATTTACCCAGTGGTTTCCCATTCAGTGTGTAATGGTGATATTGATTCCTTCTTCCCATGTGTATAACCTTACATTTATCATTGTTAAACCTCATCTGCCACCTTTCAGCCCAAGTTTCCAACTTATCCAGATCCATCTGTAGCAGAATACTATCTTCTCTTGTATTAACTGCTTTACATAGTTTTGTATCATCTGCAAATATCGATATTTTACTGTGTAAACCTTCTACCAGATCATTAATGAATATGTTGAAGAGAACAGGTCCCAATACTGACCCCTGCGGTACCCCACTGGTCACAGCGACCCAGTTAGAGACTATACCATTTATAACCACCCTCTGCTTTCTATCACTAAGCCAGTTACTAACCCATTTACACACATTTTCCCCCAGACCAAGCATTCTCATTTTGTGTACCAACCTCTTGTGCGGCACGGTATCAAACGCTTTGGAAAAATCGAGATATACCACGTCCAATGACTCACCGTGGTCCAGCCTATAGCTTACCTCTTCATAAAAACTGATTAGATTGGTTTGACAGGAGCGATTTCTCATAAACCCATGCTGATATGGAGTTAAACAGTTATTCTCATTGAGATAATCCAGAATAACATCCCTCAGAAACCCTTCAAATATTTTACCAACAATAGAGGTTAGACTTACTGGCCTATAATTTCCAGGTTCACTTTTAGAGCCCTTTTTGAATATTGGCACCACATTTGCTATGCGCCAGTCCTGCGGAACAGACCCTGTCGCTATAGAGTCCCTAAAAATAAGAAATAATGGTTTATCTATTACATTACTTAGTTCTCTTAGTACTCGTGGGTGTATGCCATCCGGACCCGGAGATTTATCTATTTTAATCTTATTTAGCCGGTTTCGCACCTCTTCTTGGGTTAGATTGGTGACCCTTAATATAGGGTTTTCATTGTTTCTTGGGATTTCACCTAGCATTTCATTTTCCACCGTGAATACCGTGGAGAAGAAGGTGTTTAATATGTTAGCTTTTTCCTTGTCATCTACAACCATTCTTTCCTCACTATTTTTTAAGGGGCCTACATTTTCAGTTTTTATTCTTTTACTATTGATATAGTTGAAGAACAGTTTGGGATTATTTTTACTCTCCTTAGCAATGTGCTTCTCTGTTTCCTTTTTGGCAGCTTTAATTAGTTTTTTAGATAAAGTATTTTTCTCCCTATAGTTTTTTAGAGCTTCAATGGTGCCATCCTGCTTTAGTAGTGCAAATGCTTTCTTTTTACTGTTAATTGCCTGTCTTACTTCTTTGTTTAGCCACATTGGGTTTTTCCTATTTCTAGTCCTTTTATTCCCACAAGGTATAAACCGCTTACACTGCCTATTTAGGATGTTCTTAAACATTTCCCATTTAATATCTGTATTCTTATTTCTGAGGATATTGTCCCAGTCTACCAGATTAAGGGCATCTCTAAGCTGGTCAAACTTTGCCTTCCTAAAGTTCAGTGTTTTTGTGACTCTCTGACAAGTCCCCCTAGTGAAAGACAGGTGAAACTGCACAATATTGTGGTCGCTATTTCCTAGATGCCCAACCACCTGCAGATTTGTTATTCTGTCAGGTCTATTAGATAGTATTAGGTCTAAAAGTGCTGCTCCTCTGGTTGGATTCTGCACCAATTGATTCTGCACCATGGTGATGTCCCATTTCTGACTATTTCGTCATCCACCCCTTCTGAGGTTCCTGAGTTCTTGTCTGATTACCGGGATTTATTTGATGAGCCCAAGTCCGATACCCTACCTCCGTATAGGGATTGTGATTGTGCTATCGATTTGATTCCTGGTAGTAAATTCCCAAAAGGTCGACTGTTTAATTTATCTGTGCCTGTGCACGCCGCTATGCGTAGTTATGTGAAGGAGTCTTTGGAGAAAGGGCATATTCGCCCGTCATCGTCGCCATTGGGAGCAGGGTTCTTTTTTGTGGCCAAGAAGGATGGTTCACTGAGACCTTGTATAGATTACCGCCTTCTAAATAAGATCACGGTTAAATTTCAGTACCCCTTGCCATTGTTATCTGATTTGTTTGCTCGGATTAAGGGGGCTAGATGGTTCACCAAGATAGATCTTCGTGGTGCGTATAATCTTGTGCGTATTAAGCGAGGCGATGAGTGGAAAACTGCATTTAATACGCCCGAGGGCCATTTTGAGTATCTAGTAATGCCATTCGGACTTGCCAATGCTCCATCAGTGTTTCAGTCCTTTATGCATGACATCTTCCGAGAGTACCTGGATAAATTCCTGATTGTGTACTTAGATGACATTTTGATCTTCTCGGATGATTGGGAGTCTCATGTGAAGCAGGTCAGAACGGTGTTTCAGGTCCTGCGTGCTAATTCTTTGTTTGTGAAGGGATCAAAGTGTCTCTTTGGTGTTCAGAAGGTTTCATTTTTGGGGTTCATCTTTTCCCCTTCTACTATCGAGATGGATCCTGTTAAGGTCCAAGCCATCCATAATTGGACTCAGCCGACATCTCTGAAAAGTCTGCAAAAGTTCCTGGGCTTTGCTAACTTTTATCGTCGCTTCATCTGCAATTTTTCTAGTATTGCTAAACCATTGACCGATTTGACCAAGAAAGGTGCTGATTTGGTCAATTGGTCTTCTGCTGTGGTGGAAGCTTTTCAAGAGTTGAAGCGTCGTTTTTCTTCTGTCCCTGTGTTGTGTCAACCAGATGTTTTGCTTCCGTTCCAGGTCGAGGTTGATGCTTCTGAGATTGGAGCAGGGGCTGTTTTGTCGCAGAGAAGTTCTGATTGCTCGGTGATGAAACCATGCGCCTTCTTTTCCAGGAAGTTTTCGCCTGCTGAGCATAATTATGATGTGGGCAATCGAGAGTTGCTGGCCATGAAGTGGGCATTCGAGGAGTGGCGTCATTGGCTTGAAGGAGCTAAGCATCGCGTGGTAGTCTTGACTGATCATAAGAACTTGACTTATCTCGAGTCCGCCAAGCGGTTGAATCCTTGACAAGCTCGTTGGTCGTTGTTTTTTGCCCGTTTTGACTTTGTGATTTCATACCTTCCGGGCTCTAAAAATGTGAAGGCGGATGCTCTGTCTAGGAGTTTTGTGCCCGACTCTCCGGGTGTATCTGAGCCGGCGGGTATCCTCAAAGAGGGAGTAATTGTGTCTGCCATCTCTCCTGATTTGCGGCGGGTGCTGCAAAAATTTCAGGCTAATAAACCTGATCGTTGCCCAGTGGAGAAACTGTTTGTCCCTGATAGGTGGACGAATAAAGTTATCTCTGAGGTTCATTGTTCGGTGTTGGCTGGTCATCCTGGAATCTTTGGTACCAGAGAGTTGGTGACTAGATCCTTTTGGTGGCCATCTCTGTCGCGGGATGTGCGTACTTTTGTGCAGTCCTGTGGGATTTGTGCTCGGGCTAAGCCCTGCTGTTCTCGTGCCAGTGGGTTGCTTTTGCCCTTGTCGGTCCCGAAGAGGCCTTGGACACATATCTCGATGGATTTTATTTCAGATCTTCCCGTCTCTCAAAAGATGTCAGTCATTTGGGTGGTCTGTGATCGCTTCTCTAAGATGGTCCATTTGGTACCCTTGTCTAAATTGCCTTCCTCCTCTGATTTGGTGCCATTGTTTTTCCAGCATGTGGTTCGTTTGCATGGCATTCCGGAGAATATCGTTTCTGACAGAGGTTCCCAGTTTGTTTCGAGGTTTTGGCGAGCCTTTTGTGGTAGGATGGGCATTGACTTGTCTTTTTCCTCGGCTTTCCATCCTCAGACTAATGGCCAGACCGAACGAACCAATCAGACCTTGGAAACATATCTGAGATGCTTTGTTTCTGCTGATCAGGATGACTGGGTGTCCTTTTTGCCTTTGGCTGAGTTCGCCCTTAATAATCGGGCCAGCTCGGCTACCTTGGTTTCACCGTTTTTCTGCAACTCTGGGTTCCATCCTCGTTTCTCTTCAGGGCAGGTTGAGTCTTCGGACTGTCCTGGTGTGGATACTGTGGTGGACAGGTTGCAGCAGATTTGGACTCATGTGGTGGACAATTTGACTTTGTCCCAGGAGAAGGCTCAACGTTTCGCTAATCGCAGACGCTGTGTGGGTCCCCGACTTCGGGTTGGGGACTTGGTTTGGTTATCTTCTCGTCATATTCCTATGAAGGTTTCCTCTCCTAAGTTTAAACCTCATTTTATTGGTCCGTATAGGATTTCTGAGGTTCTTAATCCTGTGTCTTTTCGTCTGACCCTTCCAGATTCATTTTCCATACATAACGTATTCCATAGGTCATTGTTGCGGAGATACATGGCACCTATGGTTCCATCTGTTGATCCTCCTGCCCCGGTTTTGGTGGAGGGGGAGTTAGAGTATATTGTGGAGAAGATTTTGGATTCTCGTGTTTCAAGGCGGAAACTCCAGTATCTGTTTTAGTGGAAGGGTTATGCTCAGGAAGATAATTCCTGGGTCTTTGCCTCTGATGTCCATGCTCCCGATCTTGTTCGTGCCTTTCATATGGCTCATCCTGGTCGTCCTGGGAGCTCTGGTGAGGGTTCGGTGACCCCTCCTCAAGGGGGGGTACTGTTGTGAATTCTGTGGCAGAGCTCCCTCCTGTGGTCACAAGTGGTACTTCGGCTGGTTCTCTCTGTGAGCTTCCGTTGGTGGAGGGAAGTGGTACTGCGGCTTCTGAGTTTCCTTCCTCAGGTGATGTGGTGAAGTCGTTAGGTGCTTCTCTATTTAACTCCACCTAGTGCTTTGATCCTGACTTCCCAGTCAATGTTCTAGTATTGGACCTGTTTCCTCCTGGATCGTTCCTGTGGCCTGCTGCTCTGCATAGCTAAGTTCCTCTTTGCTATTGTTTGCTGTTTTTTTCTGTCCAGCTTGTCAATTTGTTTTTTTCTGCTTGCTGGAAGCTCTGGGACGCAGAGGGTGTACCTCCGTGCCGTTAGTTCGGTACGGAGGGTCTTTTTGCCCCCTTTGCGTGGTTTTTGTAGGGTTTTGTGTTGACCGCAAAGTTACCTTTCCTATCCTCGCTCTGTTCAGAAAGTTGGGCCTCACTTTGCTAAATCTATTTCATCTCTACGTTTGTCTTTTCATCTTAACTCACAGTCCTTATATGTGGGGGCTGCCTTTTCCTTTGGGGTATTTCTCTGAGGCAAGGTAGGCTTATTTTCTATCTTCAGGCTAGCTAGTTTCTCAGGCCGTGCCGAGTTGCATAGGCAGCGTTAGGCGCAATCCACGGCTGCCTTTAGTGTGGTTGGAGAGGATTAGGAATTGCGGTCAACAGAGTTCCCACGTCTCAGAGCTCGTTCTTGTTTTTTGGGTTATTGCCAGGTCACTGTATGTGCGCTGACCTCTATGTCCATTGTGGTACTGAATTACCTTTCATAACAGTGGGAGCTGTGTCCCCCAATGAGCGTCTCGGAGAAAAGGATTTTACTGTGAGTAACACAAAAATCCATATTTCTCCTGCATCTCATTGGGGGACACAGGACTGTGGGACGTCCCAAAGCAGTCCCTGGGTGGGGAATTAACTCAACGGAATAAAACCCTAGGCACTTACCGCCTGTAGGCTGTGCACAAATAGATGCTGCCTATCAATATTTCGGGTTCGCTCACACTTGTCTATAAATAATTGGTCACATTCTCATCCAGGAGAGTGGGCTGAGTTTTGCTCACTTGCCACAGCTATTAATCTTTTCCAGGACCATTTACAGCTTCATAGGCTGCAGAATTGTAATGTCTCCGAAAAAACTCGGTTGTCAGTAAGGCATGCGACTGTTTTCTGGCACTGCCCAATTTTGGACTGAAATCACAGCATGCTGCTTTTTTTCTCATGCCAAATACATGTTTTGCTGGGTTTTTTTTGTGCATTTTTATCATTTTTATCATCAGATTGCTGCTATGCAGCAGAATTGCAGGTGTGCTATGAGCGCCGACCAGCTATCCGGGATCAGTAACCATAGAGGTCTCAAGGACCTCCATGGTTACTCTGTAGAAGAATCGCTGACCCACGTTCATGTGACGGGTTCGGCGATGCGCTCATTTCCGTCCGCCTGGCCGGAAGCGCCGGTTAAATGCCGCTGTCAGCGTTTGACAGCGGCATTTAACTAGTTAATCGCGGCGGGTTCAAAACAGCTGACATGTCCAGGCTTTGATGCAGGCTCACCGCCGGAGCCCTGCATCAAAGCGGGGGATCTGACCTCGGACGTACTATCCCGTCCGAGGTAAGAAAGGGGTTAATGATCAAGTAATAAATCATTAAAAATCATGACATCGTTAACATTAATCATTGTCTTCAAAAAGTTTCATCCCTTACCTAAATAGTGAAATGCCCCACTTTTATGTCCCTATTATGGGCGTAATGTATGAAGCAAATGAAAGAGAAAGCAGGAAATATATACATATTATTTTTAAACATTTGTTTTAATTTTTACATATAATATATATATATATGTATGTGTGTGTGCTTCTCACAAAATTAGAATATCATTGAAAAGTTAATTTATTTCAGTTGTTCAATGCAAAAAGTGAATCTCATATTATGTAGAGTCATTACACACTGAGTGATCTATTTCAAGTGTTTATTTCTGTTAATGTTGATGATTATGGCTTGGTCAGGCTCCTTTTGCATCAAATTACTGCATCAATGTGTCGTAGCATGGAGGTGATCAGCCTGTGGCACTACTGAGGTGTTATGGAAGCCCAGGTTGCTTTGATAGCAGCCTTCAGCTCGTCTGCATTGTTGGGTCTCTCATCTTCCTCTTGACAACACTCCATAGATTCTCTATGGGGTTAAGGTCAGGCGAGTTTGCTGCCGAATCAAGCACAGTGATACTGTTGAATTTAAATCAGGTATTGGTACTTTTGACAGTGTGGACAGGTGCCAAATCCTGCTGGAGAATGAAATTTCCATCTCCAAAAAGATTGCCGCCAGAGGGAAGCATGAAGTGCTGTAAAATTTCCTGGTAGAAGGCTGCGCTGACTTGGACCTACACCAGCAGATGACATGGCTCCCCAAACCATCACTGATTGTGGAGACTTCACACTAGACCTCCAGCAGCTTGGATTGTGGCCTCTCCACTCTTCCTCCAGACTCTGGGACCTTGATTTCCAAACGAAATGCAAAATTTACTTTCATCTGAAAACACCTTGGACCACTGAGCAACAGTCCAGTTCTTTTCCTCCTTGGCCCAGGTAAGACGCTTCTGGCGTTGTCTACTGGTCATGAGTGGCCTGACACAAGGAATGCGACACTTGTAGCCCATGTCCTGGATACGTCTGTGTGTGGTGGCTCTTGAAGCAATGACTCCAGCAGTAGTCCACTCCTTGTGAATCTCCCTCAATTTTTTCAATGGCTTTTTCTTAGCAAGGCTGCCATTATTCCGGTTGCTTGTGCACCTTTTTCTACCACACTCTTTCCTTCCACTCAACTTTCCACGAATATGCTTGGATACAGCACTCTGTGAACAGCTAGCTTCTTTAGCAATGACCTTTTGTGGCTTACCCTCCTTGTGGAGTGTGTCAATGACTGCCTCCTGGATATCTGTCAAGTCAGGAGTCTTCCCCATGATTGTGGAGCTACTGAAACAGACTAAGGACCTTTTTTAACGCTTAGGAAGCCTTTGGAGGTGTTTTTTGTTAATTATTCTATTTTACTGAGATAATTACTTTTGGGTTTTCATTGGCTGTAAGCCATAATCATCAACATTAACAGAAATAAACACTTGAAATAGATCACTGTCTGTAATGACGCTATGTAATATATGAGTTTCACTTTTTATAATGAAGAGCTGAAATAAATTAACTTTTTGATGATATTCTAATGTTGTGAGAAGTACCTGTATTTCTATAAAATACAAGTACAAATTGCTATTTCTTACCCTAGCCAATAAAAAACAAGTCTAAAATATCCAAATTATTGTTATGAAAAAAGTAATAGTTTCAAATTTTTTTAGTTATGAGTGCACGGTCATTTATGCTAAACTCCATCCACAGTTTTAATAAAGAGGCAAAAAAGTAACAAATTATTGCTCAAATTATCAAATTTTTACGGCAGAAAACTGGTGCAAGTCACTTATTAAATTCTCTAAATAGTAAACATTTACATTAATAAAAGACATATCCCATAGTTATATGGGAGTCATATTGGATGTGTAATTCATACGCAGTCACCTGATGATATACAGACATTATTATTATTATTATTTATTGTTATAGCGCCATTTATTCCATGGCGCTTTACATGTAAGGAGGGGTATACATAATAAAAACAAGTACAATAATCTTAAACAATACAAGTCATAACTAGTACAGGAGGAGAGAGGAACCTGCCCGCGAAGGCTCACAATCTACAAGGGATGGGTGAGAATACAGTACAGTACATCTCCATTTATGATAGACTGACAGATTCATGGATCTATGGGGTCAACGATTTTCCATTATCAGTATTTGCCAGCACATTTGCTCCTAAAATCTGAATAAAAAATATAATTTATAAAGAAATATAATATATTAGACTGTACCAATCCTAAATATGTAATGCAATGATATCCTTAGGAAATGACAAATATTCTCCAGGTTACACTGGACAACAAATTTTTTTTAAACTTTTACTTCCTTGAAGATTTAATGAGATTATAATAAATCTATTCGAGCTAAGCAGAAATATGATTTCAGATAGTCTGCATCACTTAGAAACTTTGAGAAATATGAGATTAAGTTTTACGGATCATGAAGCATTAGTTCAAATGAACCAAAAGTGTTTTGTTGCCGAATTTCATTTGTACTCATCATCTGGTGCATCCCGTGTTAGTGTCCAGCAATAGTCAGCTAGCATTCAATGTAGTGTCCAGCAATAGTCAGCTAGCATTCAATGTCATTTGGTGTTGGATTGTTGCCAAAAAAATTCTGGAAACATCCTTGAATGATTTCCAAACAATTTTCTCATTCCCCTCCAGCAGCTCTTCGAATTTCTTGTCATTCAGGATGTATCGGATCTGTGGTCCAACAAAAATGACTTAACCTTAGCATCGGTTATTCTTGGGAACATTTGTCTCAAATAATGAAAACCTTTTTGCTTTCACAAAATTTTTTATTGGCCCGAGCTTTATGTTACGTGCAGGCAGAAATATCATTGCTTGGTCCACAAGTGCTTTATGTAAGACATTTTTCTGCCCTTGAGTCAATCGATTACAGATTATCCACTTCCTTCTAAAGGGTGGGCCATTTATATGGAAACACCTAAATAAAATGGGAATAGTTGGTGATATCAACTTCCTGTTTGTGGCACATTAGTATATGGGAGGGGGGAAACTTTTCAAGATGGGTGGTGACCAAGGTGGCCATTTTGAAGTCGGCCATTTTGGATCCAACTTTATTTTTTCAATGGGAAGAGGGTCATGTGACATTAAGCTTATTGAGAATTTCCTTGAAAATCAATGGTGTGCTTGGTTTTAACGCAACTTTATGCTGCACATCTCGTATCTTCACAGCATAGACAATTGCCTTCAGATGACCCCAAAGATAAAAGTCTAATAGGGTCAGATTGGGAGACCTTGGTGGCCAATCAACTGGCCCACGATGGCCAATCCACTTTCCAGGAAACTGTTCAGTTATACACTGAAGATGGCATGTTCCTTGAGTTTTTCCAGCAAGATGGTGCACCACCACATTATGGATGTCAGGTCCGAGTATTCCTACATGAACAGTTTTCCTGGAAAGTGGATTGGCCGTCATGGGCCTGTTGAATGACCACCAAGGTCTCCTGATCTGAACCTATTAGACTTTTATCTTTGGGGTCATCTGAAGGCAATTGCCTATGCTGTGAAGATACGAGATGTGTAACATCTGGAACAACGGATACTGGAAGCCTGTGCTAGCATTTCTTCTGCGGTGTTGCTATCCGTGTGTCAAGAGTGGGAGAAGAGGGTTGCATTGACAATCCAACACAATGGGCAGCACTTTGAACACATTTTATAAGTGGTCATAAACTTGTAAATAACTCATGAAAGAATAAAGTTACATTAAAACCAAGCACACCATTGTTTTTCTTGTGAAATTCTCAAAAAGTTTGATGTGTCACATGACCCTCTTCCTATTGTAAAAAATAAAGTTGGATCCAAAATAGCCAACTTCAAAATGGCCGCCATGGTCACCACCCATCTTGAAAAGTTTTCCCCCTCCCATATAGTAATGAGCCACAAACAGGAAGTTGATATCACCAACCATTCCCATTTTATTTAGGTGTATCCATATAAATGGCCCACGCTATACTTTTATTTCAACGACTCTTCATAGAGCGTGGTCATTATGAGTCAAGAGGCAAACATAAGGCTATGGATGTGCTCGATACTCATCGTTTACAGTGAGTACACCCTACATCAAAAAGTACTACATCTAACATTGTGTATGACATCTATTATTTTTATAGACAGCACCAAATCTTCTAGCATACTTTCCAGTTTTTGAAGAACAGGAAGAGGCCTCCACAAAATTTTACCATACCCCTAGCCACACCCCAAGCCATGTCCTTTTACCATTCTTTCTACCCTGGCAGGAAGAGATGTCAGAGGGACAATGGTAGAGAGAGGAACATTTAGCAGATGCCCAAGGCTGCAGGGTGTAGGCCCAACTCTCACTGTATCCAGGATGGGTGAATCGATTTACAGGACTCGGGCCCAGTGTCCAGGTCAATGTGGCTGGACGGCAGGCCCATGAATCTCCAGTGTCCATGCCGCAGCTGTTGAATAGCTCAGGCTGGTGTAATGTCATCTGTGCTGACAGCTCATCTCTAGTTGGGACCTGTGGATTTATTTTTTGTTCATGCATTCATAGTTGTAGCATCCACATCTTTCTTATCCTTATTTAGCTTCATTATCTGGCTTTTTTGTGTTTTTCTGCAAGTGTCTGCACCAAACTATACAGTAACAATCTCCTCTGGTTACTGCATTTTCCCCCTTATTTTGATGCTTTTTGGAGCAAATGTAAATAAGTGCTTTAATGTGTTTTTTATATTACAGAAAACTTTTCATTAAAATTGTGTTTTTTACATGCATTTTTTTTCGACTCCACATATAGTATAACCCTCAAGAGAGAAAAAGCACCAAAACCGCACAGCTCAGAAGCATCTTTAGATGCAGAGTGTGCGCAGTTCTCATGAAATCACCTCCGGTTCTCTTGGACAGTGAAATACAGGAGACTTTTTGCACACAAAAAACAGCAGTAAAAATGCAGCATTTACACTACATGTGAAAATGGCCTAAGTGTTCAAGCAAAGTGGATGTGATTTAATGAAAACTCCGCCCTTGATGCATCTAAAGACGCCGTTGTACTGTACGGTTTTGGTGTTTTTGCTCAGTGTATAGCTTGAAAAAAAGTGAAAAAAAAGTCATTGAATTTTTAAGAGCAACGTCAAAGCTTTTATAAAAAAAAGCATTACAAACACTTCAAATCTGTATGAAAACGTATCAAACAATGGAGAAAACGCATAAAAGCAAAGCAGAAAACACACAAAAATTAGAGAAAATTATTATTGCTTTGTGTGACACGTAGGACCCAGCATTTCTGAGAACGCCTTGTCGTTGACTGCTAGGCATGCATGAATTGGCCAAATTATGTGCTAAGTGTCTCAGTTTTTTCCTAGTATCCAGAAGCAGTATTGCCATTCATATTTCATGTCGATATGCTTTAGCACTACAGAGTGCAACTTTTTTGTTTATTGCCATTTTTTATGGGACACCAAACATGTATGTTATTTGCTGATTTGTGATGCTTATTGTTTTTTAAAATTGGAGTCAAGATGACATTGTTGTATTCATTATTTTTTAGTAATTTCTAGGAAGAAAAATGATCTGACTTTTATTTTCCCTATAGAGGAATACAGGAACATAGAAATACACTTCTATATGCAATGTATCTCTATGTACCAGTATAATCTGCCCATTGGGTCAGGGGCTGTTATGCAGCTTCAAGAATACAAAATTCTCCTTTACTTGTAGGCTGTGGCTCATAGCTCTAGCTACTGCCTACAAAAATAGAGGTTTTGGATTTGACTTCCAGAGAAATCAGATCACAAGAAAAGAAGATAATTGTTTATTTAATTATTTTAAGTGTAAAGATATTCTGGACCCACCCCATAGGAGCGGTTATGGAACCAGTAGAGAGAAGACATTGCACAGAGAGAGTGAGAGGCAGTCGGAACAAAGCCCTGACGTGTCAGGATAGTTCCACTGAATCCAGGATGGATGGGACCTACAGTGGGTACGGAAAGTATTCAGACCCCTTTACATTTTTCACTCTTTGTTTCATTGCAGCCATTTGATAAATTCAAAAAAGTTAATTTTTTTTTCTCATTAACTGTACACTCTGCACCCCATCTTGACTTAAAAAAAGCAGAAATGTAGACATTTTTGCAAATTTTATAAAAAAGAAAAGCTGAAATATCACATGGTCTTAAGTATTCAGACCCTTTGCTCAGTATTGAGTAGAAGCACCTTTTGAGCTAGTACAGCCATAAACTCTTTCCCCCCACCAAGTCTTTTCTATAAATCCTGGGCCAATGTTCTGCCCTTTTGTCCCTAACAACATGGTTGAATTGGACAGTGTAAAGTGTTTTACGCCCCAGAAATAGTGGTCACAGACTTTTGGAAAATTTGTTAAAGTATACAGTGCTTTGTGGAAGGAACACAAAGGTGGCTCAGTTTTAAAAAAAATAAATTACTCAGATTGGCAAATATGGATTAAATGAATATGTCAGCAGGATTTCATCCCCAAAAACTATTTAGATGCATATATAGCCCTTACAAAGACAAGTCCAGCAATACCAATTTGCCTGACAGCCTGTAAGTTGTGCGTCTTCGGGCAAAGGAGCTGTCAGTCATGCAAAAGGTGGTAATGCTGGGCGGGGAATAGAGCTGAAGTGACAGAGGCTTTAGATCTCCAACTAGCTCTTCAGCCTCATTTACATATCAATTCAAACCTTGACTTCTCAGTAATGGAGGAAAAGACTGATCATGTATTGTTGGTCTTGTCTTTGGAAGAGCTATATACACTGCTCAAAAAAATAAAGGGAACACTAAAATACCACATCCTAGATATCTGTGAATGAAATATTCCAGTGCAAAATTGTATTCATTGCATAGTGGAATGTGTTCATAACAATAAAACATAACAATTATCAATGTAAATCAAAATGAATATCCCATAGAGGTCTGGATTTGGAATGATACTCAAAATCAAAGTGGAAAATCAAATTACAGGCTGATCCAACAAATTACAGGCTGATCCACGTGGAAGTGCCTCATGACAAGGAAAAGAAAAGATGCTCAGTAGTGTGTGTGGCCTCCACGTGCCTGTATGACCTCCCTACTGTACAACGCCTGGGCATGCTTCTGATGAGGCGGCAGATGGTATCCTGAGGGATCTCCTCCCAGACCTGGACTAAAGCATCCGCCAACTCCTGGACAGTCTGTGGTGCAACGTGACTTTGATGGATGGAACGAGACATGATGTCCCAGATGTGCTCAATTGGATTCAGGTCTGGGGAATAGACGGGCTAGTCCATAGCTTCAATACCTTCATCTTGCAGGAACTGCTGACACACTCCAGCCATATAAGGTCTGGCATTGTCCTGCATTAGGAGGAACCCAGGGCCAACCGCACCAGCATACACCAGCATATGGTCTCACAAGGGGTCTGAGGATCTCATCTCGGTACCTAATGGCAGTTAGGCTACCTCTGGCGGGCACATGTAAGGCTGTGCGGCTCTCCAAAGAAATGCCACCCCAGAACACTACTGACCCACTGCCAAACCGGTCATGCTCAATGATGTCACTCTGTCACGTCTGTCACATGTGTTCAGTAGAAACCTGCTTTCATCTGTGAAGAGCACAGGGTGCCAGTGGCGCCTTTGCCAATCCTGGTGTTCTGTGGCAAATGCCAAGCGTCCTGCACAGTGTTGGGCTGTGAGCACAACCCCCATCTGTGGACGTCAGACCATCCTCATGGTGTCAGTTTCTAACCGTTTGTGCAGACACATGCACATTTGTGACCTGCTGGAGGTCATTTTGCAGGGCTCTGGCAGTACTCCTCCTGTTCCTCCTTGCACAAAGGCTGAGGTAGCGGACCTGCTGCTGGGTTGTTGCCCTCCTATGGCCCCCTCCACATCTCCTGGTGTACTTGCCTGTCTCCTGGTAGCTCCTCCAACCTCTCGACACTACGTTGACAGACACAGCAAACCTTCTTGCCACAGCTCGCATTGATGTGCCATCCTGGATGAGCTGCACTACCTGAGCCACTTGTGTGGGTTGTAGAGTCCGTCTCATGCTACCACAAGTGTGAAAGCACAACCAACATTCAGAAGTGACCAAAACATCAGCCAGAAAGCATTGGTATTGAGATGTGGTCTGTGGTCTCTACCTGCAGAACCAATCCTTTACTGAGTGTGTCTTGATAATTGCCAATAATTTCCATCTGTTGTCTATTCCATTTGCGCAGCAGCATGTGAAATTGATTGTCAATCAATGTTTGCTTCCTAAGTGGACAGTTTCATTTCACAGAAGTTTTATTTACTTGGAGTTATATTCTGTTGTTTAAGTGTTCCCTTTATTTTTTTGAGCAGTGTATAAATAGTTTAAGAGTGAAATCCTGCTGACAAATTCCTTTAAAGAGGTTTCCTGACTAACAGATGCCAGATTCAAGCATAACCTATAATTACCACAACAGTATGGACAGGCGATAAAATGCTTACAATTTCTCATTAATTCAATGCTATAGAAGGAGAAAATTTGCCAGATCATGACTTTTTATCAATCATCTCTATTCTGCAGATTCCTAACATCCAGACATTGTTCTCAGAGCTCCAAACTCAGCAAATAAACCACGTGGTTCCTGAAAAGAGCTTTTCAATCCTGGAAATGTCTTGGTCTTTCCATAAACAGGAAAAGAAGTCATCGCTGTCACATTCTTCCAATAGTACTGGGATCAGCAGCATAAATAACATAGGCCATAACAATCTGTCAACAGGATGATAACAGTGAGCAACCTCAGAGGAGTAAAGTAAAATTATAATCCAGGACTTGATGACCTAGCCTTATCATTGATTGACCCCCACCAATCAATGGCAGCTTGGTGGAGGTCTGACATCTGGCACCCACCACGATCAGCTGTTTACAACTCTCACTTCATTTAGCTAAAAACAATGTTCAGAGTCGGGGAAATCGAAGCTCCTTACCGTAGTACACATGTAGCAGCCATCCACGGGTCATGCAGCAAAGCTTGTGTTCCCTTCAATAGGAGCTGAGCTGCAGACGCATAATGACCCTCTAAAAACTTGGAGAGCGTACCTCATAATGACTTTAAAAATTTGAAGAGAGCACTTCATGATGACTCTCTAAAAATGTGGACAGTGTGCCTCATAGTGACCCTCTAAAAGTTTTGTGAAAGTGGCTCATATTGACCCTCTAAATATTTGGACAGAGCACCTCATAATGGCCTTCTAAAAATTTTGCAACTGGGACGCATAATGACGCTCTGAAAATTTGGAAAGTGCATTGCATAATGACCCTCTAAAAATTTGAAGACAATGACACATGATGACACTCTAAAAATGTGAAGAGAACAATGCATAATGGCCCTCTATAAATTTGGAGAGCGCGCCTCATAATGACTCTAACCATTTAGAGAAAGATACGCATAATGACACTGAAAATTGTGGAGACAGTGACTCATAAGGACTCTCTAAAATTTTGGAGAGAGCGATGCATAATGACTTTCTAAAAATTTGATGTGAGCGCCTCAAGATGACCCTCTAAAAATGTGTAGAAAAGGCAGCATGATGAACTTGCTGATGTGCTGGAGGAAGAGGTGGAGAAGAAAAAGAATAAAACATGAATCGGATAGTTTTTTTGGCTGAGAAGGAGTGCATGGGAATACACTATAAATAAGGAACATTTGAATTGACATTTTGGTCATCCGGTGGGGTTGAGAAGTCTGGGCAAATCTAGGCCATGAATATTTTGAGCAATTACTGCAGGAATACTATGTACAAATTTTAAACGACGGACTCATGATGACACTAAACATTTTAAGCAAGGCCTGCAGGATGACTCTGACCCTACATTTCTACATTTGGATTGGTTTTTCTCTACGTTACGCTGTTGTCTTCCAGTGGGGTTGAGAAGTCTGGGCCAATCCAGGCTTTGTAAATTTTGAACTAGGACCACAGGATGACCCTTGTAAAAATTATGAGTGAGGGCCACAGGATGATCTTACTTTTGAATTGGCTTTGTATTCCACTGCTGTCATACGATGGGGTTGAAAAGTCTGGGCCAATCAAGGCATTGTAAAATATTGAGCTAGGGTTGAAGGATTATCCTGTAAAAATTCAAATGAGGGGCGCATGTTCACCCTATGAAGATTTTGAGTGAGGGCCACCTGATGAACCTATAAAGATTTTGAGTGAGGGTCAAAGATTCTGAGTGAGAGCCACCTGGTGACCCTGTTGGTATAGTGGAGGAGGAGGACAAAAATTAAATAATAATCCCTGAATCTTATACCTTTTTGGGTGGGAAGTGGTGCATAGGAATGCACCATAAAAAATTGAACTCTTGAATTGGCTTTATGTTCTGCTGCTGTCATCCAGTGGGGTTGAGAAGTCTGGGCCAAAATCCTACTCTGACAAAATGCTAGAGGCAGGGAAGCCAGCACCTCCAAGGCATAGTTGGACAGTACATACCATGTGTCAAGCTTAGATACCTAATATTTGTACAGCATCGAGGAATCACGGAGGACGCTGGTACGGTACTGCTTCATGATCTTCCAAAACTTTTCCCTCCTTGTCAGACTATCTCGCACATCAGGGGCTGGGCACTGGGAGGGTCTAATAAAACAGTCCCAGACCTTTAGTACTGTTGAGAAATTGTGGGGGGATAATTGATGAGTGGGAGTCTAAAGATAACTGAAAACACCAACAGAAATGAAACTACCCAAATGAAATCATAATAATATCAATCTGTATTAAATATAACAATTAAAACACATGCAATTAAAAGCTAGAAAAAAAGCGGGTATGTCTGTACAGTGAATAAAGTGGCAATTAATCATATGTAGAACTTATTACGTTCAACTTTACAATCTTAGTGGAGAATCAATCCACTATGTATTCCATGGGAATACACAATTACAAAGCCTCTTATCAGCTTAAAGTGTAATGGGTAAAAAACCTTTGGTATATGGTGTAACATCTCCACCTAGTATCAATAGCAGTATATAAGAAAAAAGGGCTACCTATAATGGGCTTATAGCAGCCAGTTTTCACAAAGTACTTCAACCGTAGTACAAGGTATAACAGATCCACCTAGAGGCTATGGACTGAGATTGAAGCACTCAGGAAAAAAAGTGGTTATTCATCTAAATCACAAAGTGCTTATTATGAAGTACAAAATGTTAGAGTTCATAGATAGAATATCTATAATACTATTATATAGAAAGATAAAGTGCAGATTGCAAGGTATTACTAGGCTGACACATGGAACCAAATACAAGCTACCGTACATACTCGAGTATAAGCCGAGACCCCTAATTTTGCCACAAAAAACTGGGAAAACTTAATGACTCGAGTATAAGCCTAGGAAGGAAAATGCAGCAGCTACCGGTAAATGTCAAAAATAAAATGAAGAAGGCCTCTGGACAGATTGTATACTGTGGACAAGTTTTTGGGAAATCCCCTCAGAAGGTGAAGAACTTTGGTATCTGGCTACGCTATGACTCTTGTAGTGGAACACACAACATGTACAGGGAGTACATAGACCTGACCACAGCTGGTGCCGTGACCCTCTGTTACCGTGATATGGGTGCACACCATCGTGCTCGTGCCCACTCCATTCACATTATGAAAGTTGAGGTGATTCCTGCCAACAAGTGTCGCAGACCAGCAATCAAGCAGTTCCATGACTCCAAGATCAAGTTCCCTCTGCCACACAGAGTTTTGCGTAGCCAGCACAAGCCCCGCTTCACCACCAAGAGACCAAACACCTTCTTCTAAGCAAGACAAAATCCTTGATCAATGGTCAAATAAAATACTTATTTAGAAAAAAAAAAATAAAAAAAATAAATAAATAAAAATAGATACCAATAAAAGTAAAATTAATTGAGACATCAGTAGGTTTAGGCTACTTTCACACATCAGGTTTTTGGTTTCAGGCACAATCCGGCAAATTTGCTAAAAAACTGATCCGGTGTACATAGTGAAAAAACGGATGCAAACTGATGCACCGGATCCGTTTTTTAACTGGATCCGGCTCTATGTACTGCGCATGTTTTTTGAGTTCCTGGGATGAGAGAGAGAGAGAGAGAGAGAGATTTCTCCATGCCAGACTCAAAAACAAAGCTTCTGGGCATGCTCAGTGTGTTAAGAACAGATTCGGTCGCCGGAAATGCTCTTTCACACATCAGTTCCATGCGTTTATTGCCGGAAACGTCCCTTCAGGTTTTTTCGCCGGACACAAAAAACGTTGCAGGAGACGTTTTTTGTGTCCGGCAAAAAAGCCTGAAGGGACGGATCCGGCAGAAAACGGATGAAACGCATGTCCTTCAGGCACAATCCGACAGTAATACAACTCTATGGGGAAAAAACGGATCAGGCGTAAGAAAAAAACTGATCCAGATTGTGCCTGAAACTGCCGGATTGTGCCTGAAACCAAACACCTGATGTGTGAAAGCAGCCTAAGTGTTTTTGAATATCCATATTGAATCAGGAGCCCCATATAATGCTCCATAAAGTTCATGATGGGCCCTATATAATGCTCCAAACAAAATACGCCCCATATAATGCTCCATACAGTTCATGATGGGCCCCATAAGATGCTCCATACTAAAATATGCCCCATATAATGCTGCACAAATGCTGATTATGGCCCCATAAGATGCTCCATAGAGATATTTGCCCCATATAATGCTGCACAAATGCTGATTATGGCCCTGTAAGATGCTCCATAGACACATTTGCCCCATATAATGCTGCACAAATGCTGATTATGGCCCCATAAGATGCTCCATAGACACATTTGCCCCATATAATGCTGCACAAATGCTGATTATGGTCCTGTAAGATGCTCCATAGACACATTTGCCCCATAAAATGCTGCAGAAATGCTGATTATGGCCCCATAAGATGCTCCATACAGACATTTGCCCCATACAATGCTGCACAAATGCTGATTATGGCCCTGTAAGATGCTCCATAGACACATTTGCCCCATAAAATGCTGCAGAAATGCTGATTATGGCCCCATAAGATGCTCCATACAGACATTTGCCCCATACAATGCTGCACAAATGCTGATTATGGCCCTGTAAGATGCTCCATAGACACATTTGCCCCATATAATGCTGCACAAATGCTGATTATGGCCCTGTAAGATGCTCCATAGACACATTTGCCCCATATAATGCTGCACAAATGCTGATTATGGCCCTGTAAGATGCTCCATAGACACATTTGCCCCATATAATGCTGCACAAATGCTGATTATGGCCCTGTAAGATGCTCCATAGACACATTTGCCCCATATAATGCTGCACAAATGCTGATTATGGCCCCATAAGATGCTCCATAGACACATTTGCCCCATACAATGCTGCACAAATGCTGATTATGGCCCCATAAGATGCTCCATAGACACATTTGCCCCGTATAATGCTGCACAAATGCTGATTATGGCCCCATAAGATGCTCCATAGACACGTTTGCCCCATATAATGCTGCACATGGTGACCAGAAGAGCACCATCTATTGGTAGCTCCCTTTCCCCAAACTGCTTTGCTTATCAACCTGTATCTAAAACATGGCTACAATGTAGGGGTTTTTAGAAATGCGGCACTGCTGCTTGCAGCACATGCCGCAATGCGAAAACTAATAATACTTTCCAAAACACAGAGGGAACGAAAACATATCAAATAAAGGAATTTATAAACTGTCAGACAAATAATGTTGTTTATAAAATAGACTGCACTTCTTGTAAAATCTCTTATACAGGATGCACAACGAGGAAACTTAAAATTAGAATATCGGAACATCTCAGGGATCTAACCAGTAATAATAACACAACTAGCCGTAATGTTTCAGCTGTTGCCAAACATTTTGTTACTTGTCATTCAGGTGATTATTCTATGATGACAGTACAGGGTATTGAACGGATAAAACCTTCCCAAAGGGGAGGGGATATAAAAAGACAGCTACTCACTAGAGAAGCTTTTTGGATTTATAATCTACAAACGAGATACCCTTTTGGCCTCAACAGAAAAAACGAAATCATGTATCACTATGCTTAACCCCTTTACCCCCAAGGGTAGTTTGCACGTTAATGACCAGGCCAATTTTTACAATTCTGACCACTGTCCCTTTATGAGGTTATAACTCCGAAACGCTTCAATGGATCCTGGTGATTCTGACATTGTTTTCTCGTGACATATTGTACTTCATGATAGTGGTAAAATTTCTTTGATAGTACCTGCGTTTATTTGTGAAAAAAACGGAAATTTGGCGAAAATTTTGAAAATTTCGCAATTTTCAAACTTTGAATTTTTATGCAATTAAATCACAGAGATATGTCACACAAAATACTTAATAAGTAACATTTCCCACATGTCTCCTTTACATCAGCATAATTTTGGAACCAATTTTTTTTTTTGTTAGGGAGTTATAAGGGTTAAAAGTTGACCAGCAATTTCTCATTTTTACAACACCATTTTTTTTTAGGGACCACGTCTCATTTGAAGTCATTTTGAGGGGTCTATATGATAGAAAATGCCCAAGTGTGACACCATTCTAAAAACTGCACCCCTCAAGGTGCTCAAAACCACATTCAAGAAGTTTATTAACCCTTCAGGTGTTTAATAGGAATTTTTGGAATGTTTAAATAAAAATGAACATTTAACTTTTTTACACAAAAAATTTACTTCAGCTCCAATTTGTTTTATTTTACCAAGGGTAACAGGAGAAATTGGACCCAAAAAGTTGTTGTCCAATTTGTCCTGAGTACGCTGATACCCCATATGTGGCAGTAAACCACTGTTTGGGCGCATGGGAGAGCTCGGAAGGGAAGGAGCGCTATTTGACTTTTCAATGCAAAATTGACAGGAATTGAGATGGGACGCCATGTTGCGTTTGGAGAGCCACTGATGTGCCTAAACATTGAAACCCCCCACAAGTGACACCATTTTGGAAAGTAGACCCCCTAAGGAACTTATCTGGATGTGTGGTGAGCACTTTGACCCACCAAGTGCTTCACAGAAGTTTATAATGCAGAACCGTAAAAATAAAAAATCATATTTTTTCACAAAAATTATATTTTTGCCCCCAATTTTTTATTTTTCCAAGGGTAAGAGAAGAAATTGGACCTCAAAAGTTGTTGTCCAATTTGTCCTGAGTACGCTGATACCCCATATGTGGCAGTAAACCACTGTTTGGGCGCATTGGAGAGCTCGGAAGGGAAGGAGCGCAGTTTGACTTTTCAATGCAAAATTGACAGAAATTGAGATGGGACGCCATGTTGCGTTTGGAGAGCCACTGATGTGCCTAAACATTGAAACCCCCCACAAGTGACACCATTTTGGAAAGTAGACCCCCTAAGGAACTTATCTAGAGGTGTGGTGAGCACTTTGACCCACCAAGTGCTTCACAGAAGTTTATAATGCAGAACCGTAAAAATAAAAAATCATATTTTTTCACAAAAATTATATTTTTGCCCCCAATTTTTTATTTTTCCAAGGGTAAGAGAAGAAATTGGACCTCAAAAGTTGTTGTCCAATTTGTCCCGAGTACGCTGATACCCCATATGTGGCAGTAAACCACTGTTTGGGCGCATGGGAGAGCTCGGAAGGGAAGGAGCGCCGTTTGACTTTTCAATGCAAAATTGACAGGAATTGAGATGGGACGCCATGTTGCGTTTGGAGAGCCACTGATGTGCCTAAACATTGAAACCCCCCACAAGTGACACCATTTTGGAAAGTAGACCCCCTAAGGAACTTATCTGGATGTGTGGTGAGCACTTTGACCCACCAAGGGCTTCACAGAAGTTTATAATGCAGAGCCATAAAAATAAAACAAAATTTTTTTCCCACAAAAATTATTTTTTAGCCCCCAGTTTTGTATTTTCCCTAGGGTAACAGGAGAAATTGGACCCCAAAAGTTGTTGTCCAATTTGTCCTGAGTACGCTGATACCCCATATGTGGGGGGGAACCACCGTTTGGGTGCATGGGAGGGTTCGGAAGGGAAGGAGCGCCATTTGGAATGCAGACTTAGATGGAATGGTCTGCAGGCGTCACATTGCGTTTGCAGAGCCCCTAATGTACCTAAACAGTAGAAACCCCCCACAAGTGACACCATTTTGGAAAGTAGACCCCCTAAGGAACTCATCTTGATGTGTTGTGAGAGCTTTGAACCCCCAAGTATTTCACTACAGTTTATAACGCAGAGCCATGCAAATAAAAAATATTTTTTTTTCCACAAAAATTATATTTTAGCCCCCAGTTTTGTATTTTTCCAAGGTTAGCAGGAGAAATTGGACCCTAAATGTTGTTGTCCAATTTGTCCTGAGTACGCTGATACCCGATATGTGGGGGGGAACCACCGTTTGGGCGCATGGGAGGGCTCGGAAGGGAAGGAGCATCATTTGGAATGCAGACTTAGATGGATTGGTCTGCAGGCGTCACATTGCGTTTGCAGAGCCCCTAATGTACCTAAACAGTAGAAATCCCCCACAAGTGACCCCATATTGGAAACTAGACCCCTCAATGAACTTATCTAGATGTGTTGTGAGAACTTTGAACCCCCAAGTGTTTCACTACAGTTTATAACGCAGAGCCGTGAAAATAAAAAATCTTTTTGTTTTCCCACAAAAATTATTTTTTAGCCCCCAGTTTTGTATTTTCCCAAGGGTAACAGGAGAAATTGGTCCACAAAAGTTGTTGTCCAATTTGTCCTGAGTACGCTGATACCCCATATGTTGGGGTAAACCCCTGTTTGGGCACACAGGAGAGCTCGGAAGGGAAGGAGCACTGTTTTACTTTTTCAACGCAGAATTGGCTGGAATTGAGATCGGACGCCATGTCGTGTTTGGAGAGCCCCTGATGTGCCGAAACAGTGGAAACCCCCCAATTATAACTGAAACCCTAATCTAAACACACCCCTAACCCTAATTCCAACGGTAACCCTAACCACACCTCTAACCCTGACACACCCCTAACCCTAATCCCAACCCTATTCCCAACTGTAAATGTAATCTAAACCCTAACCCTAACTTTAGCCCCAACCCTAACTGTAGCCCCAACCCTAACCCTAACCCTAGCCCTAACCCTAGCCCTAACCCTAGCCCTAACCCTAACCCTAGCCCTAACCCTAGCCCTAACCCTAGCCCTAACCCTAACCCTAACCCTAGCCCTAACCCTAGCCCTAACCCTAGCCCTAACCCTAACCCTAGCCCTAGCCCTAACCCTAGCCCTAACCCTAGCCCTAGCCCTAACCCTAGCCCTAACCCTAGCCCTAACCCTAGCCCTAACCCTAGCCCTAACCCTAGCCCTAACCCTAGCCCTAGCCCTAACCCTAGCCCTAACCCTAGTCCTAATGGGAAAATGGAAATAAATAAAAAAAAATTTATTTTTCCCTAACTAAGGGGGTGATGAAGGGGGGTTTGATTTACTTTTATAGCGAGTTTTTTAGCGGATTTTTATGATTGGCAGCCGTCACACACTGAAAGACCCTTTTTATTGCAAAAAATATTTTTTGCAATACCACATTTTGAGAGCTATAATTTTTCCATATTTTGGTCCACAGAGTCATGTGAGGTCTTGTTTTTTTGCGGGACGAGTTGACGTTTTTATTGAAAACATTTTTGGGCACGTGACATTTTTTTATCGCTTTTTATTCCGATTTTTGTGAGGAAGAATGACCAAAAGCCAGCTATTCATGAATTTCTATTGGGGGAGGCGTTTATACCGTTCCGCGTTTGGTAAAATTGATAAATCAGTTTTATTCTTCGGGTCAGTACGATTACAGCGATACCTCATTTATATCATTTTTTTATGGTTTGGTGCTTTTATACGATAAAAACTATTTTACAGAAAAAATAATTATTTTTGCATCGCTTTATTCTCAGGACTATAACTTTTTTATTTTTTTGCTGATGATGCTGTATGGCGGCTCTTTTCTTGCGGGACAATATGACGCTTTCAGCGGTACCATGGTTATTTATATCTGTCCTTTTGATCGCGTGTTATTCCACTTTTTGTTCGGCGGTATGATAATAAAGCGTTGTTTTTTGCCTCGTTTTTTTTTTTTTTTCTTACGGTGTTTACTGAAGGGGTTAACTAGTGGGACAGTTTTATAGGTCGGGTCGTTACGGACGCGGCGATACTAAATATGTGTACTTTTATTGTTTTTTTTTTTTTATTTAGATGAAGAAATGTATTTATGGGAATAATATATATATTTTTTTTTTCATTATTTTGGAATATTTTTTTTTATTTTTTTTACACATTTGGAAAATTTTTTTTTTACTTTTTTACTTTGTCCCAGGGGGGGACATCACAGATCAGTGATCTGACAGTTTGCACAGCACTCTGTCAGATCACTGATCTGACATGCAGCGCTGCAGCCTTCACAGTGCCTGCTCTAAGCAGGCTCTGTGAAGCCACCTCCCTCCCTGCAGGACCCGGATCCGCGGCCATCTTGGATCCGGGGCTCGAGCAGGGAGGGAGGTGAGGAGACCCTCGCAGCAACGCGATCACATCGCGTTGCTGCGGGGGGCTCAGGGAAGCCCGCAGGGAGCCCCCTCCCTGCGCGGTGCTTCCCTGCACCGCCGGCACATCGCGATCATCTTTGATCGCGGTGTGCCAGGGGTTAATGTGTCCGGGGGCGGTCCGTGACCGCTCCTGGCACATAGTGCCGGATGTCAGCTGCGATAAGCAGCTGACACCCGGCCGCGATCGGCCGCGCTCCCCCCGTGAGCGCGGCCGATCGGCTATGACGTACTATCCCGTCCAGGGTCAGATAAGCGCAGGGCACCTCGACGGGATAGTACGTCTAAGGTCACAGAGGGGTTAAAACTTATTTATTGTTTATTGGTTTTTTCTTAGCTCTTGGGGTATGTGCACACGATGCAGATTTGGTGCAGAAAATTCTGTGCCACATTTCCTACGTGTGCACACAGCCTTATTGTGTTTATATTTAATTTGGTAGTTTGGTTTGTTTTATTATTTAGATAAGTTCATTTATATTGCATTAGGATAATTAATGGTGCACCTCTGCACAACACATGGAGATGGGGTGCAAAAACCTGGTCAGTAAATAGAATGCTATAAACACAAAAGAAAAAAGACTCGACCAATAATGGTATGCACACCCATAAAATATGTGAAAATATCAAAAAATGTTTAATTACACCTCAAAGAACATGACAAACATATAAAACCATTTAAAAAGGTCTGAATACAGAACCATAAGTCACCATCCCTAAGCACAAATATCATGAAATAACAACACTGCATAGATAAAGTGCTATATGTATATACAAGATGTATCCTGTCTAAACATGTAACGGTCCAATATGACATATATGAATATATAAAGGCCGAAACAAATGCATACATAAACCTGTAGTCGTACACTGACAGATAATCTAGCAATAAAATTACTGTAATTCAGTGTTTGGTATATAACAATGTGAAGTGTTATATCAGCATGCTGTTTAGCCAAGAAGATGGTAGTACCAGGATAGGTATATAAATGCAGGGTACAAACATGTGCCAGAAAGCCTCAAATATGACATACATGAATATATAAAGGCCGAAACAAATGCATACGTAAACCTGTAGTCGCACACTGACAGATAATCTAGCAAATTACTGCAATTCAGTGTTTGGTATATAGCAATATAAAGTGTTATATCAGCATGCTGTTTAGCCAAGATGATGGCAGTACCAAGATAGATATATAAATGCGGGCTACAAGCATGTACCAGAAAGCCTCGAATAGGTACTCCCCTGCAATCAAATAATAACCCAATGGGTGCCAAGATGTAAGAAAAAATTGGGGGAGTAGAGAGAGGAAAAAATGTTCCAAAGGAACAGCATGAACACTGAACAATGGTTCGATCGAAACGCGTTGCTCTCATTGTGACACTTCAGCATTCATATTTATGCAAGGATATTTTGTACTAAGATTTTAATTGAAAAATAAAGCATTGACATTTTATGGAGCTGGAACATTTCCTTTCTTCGGCTGCAATGCGGCACAGGGCCCCATAAGATGCTCCATAAAAATATTTGCCCCATATAACGCCGCACATAGCCCCATAAGATGCTCCATAGAGATATTTGCCCCATATAACGCTGCACATGGCCCCATAAGATGCTCCATACAGATATTTGCCCCATATAATGCTGCACATGGCCCCATAAGATGCTCCATACAGATATTTGCCCCATATAATGCTGCACATAGCCCCATAAGATGCTCCATAGAGATATTTGCCCTATATAACGCTGCACATGGCCCCATAAGATGCTCCATAGAGATATTTGCCACATATAACGCTGCACATGGCCCCATAAGATGCTCCATACAGATATTTGCCCCATATAATGCTGCACATGGCCCCATAAGATGCTCCATACAGATATTTGCCCCATATAATGCTGCACATGGCCCCATAAGATGCTCCATAGAGATATTTGCCCCATATAACGCTGCACATAGCCCCATAAGATGCTCCATAGAGATATTTGCCCCATATAACGCTGCACATGGCCCCATAAGATGCTCCATACAGATATTTGCCACATATGCTGTTGCTACGATAAAAAAAAAATAACATACTCACCTCTCCTCGCTCAGGCCCCCGGCACTTGCTATACTCACCTTTCCCGTTCCACCGCCGGGCGCCGCTGTGTCTTCCGCGTCTTTTGCACTGACGTTCGGGCAGAGGGCGGCGCGCACACTAATCGTGTCATCGCATCCTCTAACCTGAGCGTCACTGCAGAGGACGCGGAAGACGGCGCGGCCCCGATGGTGGAACGTGGGACAGGTGAATATGCCCCCGTTTTACTTACCTGCTCCTGGCGCGATCCCTGCAGGTCCCCGGTTCTCCGGGTGCTGACAGCTTTTTCGTGTATTGAGTGGTCACATGGTACCGCTCATTACAGTAATTCATATGTGGCTCCACCCCTATGGGAGTGGAGTCAGGTCCGTATTCATTCCAGACTAGAAACTGGGTTTAGAGCTCCCCTTTCTGGTCTGGAGTCAGGAAAGTGTTGCATGCTAGTGTTATCTGTTAAGAGGGTCCCTTCTTGCTTCCAGTCATGGCATCACCCCCTGTGAGGGAGGCATTGCCACTGTGACATCTGGACTCCTGGGGTGCCACACACGTTTCACCAATTGTCTTCCTCAGAAAGGATATCAATGTAATATTGTTGTCCTGCCTGTGTTGGGCCTGGGGTGTGTCTCCCCATCTCTCCTCCTTAGGTGCCCAAGAAACTATGATCTCTGCTACCAGCTTTGTCACATGGGAATTTTTTTTACTAGTTGTTCGACTAGGGCCTTCTGGTATTGTATTGCACCATTTTACTAGCCCTTTCTGCTGCAGGAAAGAAAGATGAAAAGTTCTCCTTATAACGTGGGTCAAGAAGGGTGAACAACCAGTAACCAGTGTTGGTCAAAATGTGTATAATGTGGGGATCACAAGAAAGGTAGTAGGACATAAAGTCAGCCAAGTGTGCCAGACTGCCAACAGCCAAGAATTCCCTGTCTCCAGCAAGAGGATGACTCTCCGTCTCTTCCTCCTCCCTCCTCCCTCTCCTCCTTCTTTTCAGCCCAAACATGCTGAACAGACAGGATAAAGCTGGCATGGTTGTACCCTCTGTAATGCAGGCAACCATCTCCTGTTACTCCTCCTCCTCCACAGACTCCTCCATCTCATTATCACAAAATCCACACTGAGGAGATGAGATGAGGCTGGGTTGGGTAGTATCACCCTATGTACTTTCTTCCTCATCTCCACATGGTCCGCATGGTCCACATGCAAAGCTTCCTTTTCAATTGTGAGCTGCAAGTGTTTGAGTAGACACAGAATTGGGATGGTAACTCTGATTATGGTGCCATTGCTGCTCACTGTCTTGGTTGATTTCTCAAAGAATAGGACAGAATACTATGCGGTCAGTATTAAAACACTAGAAAATATCCACCACAGAAAATACAAATCTCCACATCTGACTAAAGACATGGAGGGTATATCTGCATCTCCAGAGACACAGCTTGGCTGCAAAAAATCCTTCACAGACAAAGCTGGACAAGACAAAACATGAAAATGCACTGAACTATAAGGTCCACAGCATGTGGACAGCAAAAACAAAGCCAGAACTTATCTTTGTTGAAATGAACAGCAAAACAGGAGAGACCAGGTATGGATGAGAATCCTCCAAAAACAATGGACAACTGGCACTGACTAAAGGATCAAGCAAGACTAAATAGCCCAGTCCAAATTGCAATAAGTGGACACACCTGATAAATGCTGCGATCCAAAGACAGCAGCACTACCACTCATAGCCACCGGAGGGAGCCCAAGAGCAGAATTCACAACAGTACCCCCCCCTTGAGGAAGGGTCACCGAACCCTCACCAGAGCCCCCAGGCCGATCACGACGAGCCAAATGAAAGGCACGAACCAAATCGTCAGCATGAACATCGGAGGCAACAACCCAAGAATTATCCTCCTGGCCATAACCCTTCCATTTGACCAAATACTGAAGCTTCCGCCTCGAAAAACGAGAATCCAAAATCTTCTCAACCACACACTCCAACTCCCCATCAATCAACACCGGGGCCGGAGGATCAACAGAGGGAACAACGGGCACCACATACTTCCGCAACAAAGATCTATGGAAAACATTATGGATGGAAAAAGAGGCTGGAAGGGCAAAACGAAAAGACACTGGATTGATAATCTCAGAAATCCTATAAGGACCAATAAACCAAGGCTTGAACTTAGGGGAAGAAACCTTCATAGGAACATGACGGGAAGACAACCAGACCAAATCCCCAACCTGAAGCCGGGAACCAACACACCGACGACGGTTAGCAAAACGCTGAGCCTCCTCCTGAGACAACACCAAATTGTCCACCACATGAGCCCAAATTTGCTGCAGCCTGTAAACCACAGAATCCACACCAGGACAATCAGAAGGCTCAACCTGCCCTGAAGAAAAAGGAGGATGAAAACCAAAATTACAAAAAAAAGGCGAAACCAAGGTAGCAGAACTAGCCCGATTATTAAGGGCAAACTCGGCCAATGGCAAGAAAGCCACCCAATCATCCTGATCAGCAGACACAAAGCATCTCAAATAAGTTTCCAAAGTCTGATTAGTTCGCTCGGTTTGGCCATTTGTCTGAGGATGAAATGCGGAAGAAAAAGACAAATCAATGCCCAGCCTAGCACAAAAGGCCCGCCAAAACCTAGAAACAAACTGGGAACCTCTATCGGACACAATATTCTCCGGAATGCCATGCAAACGAACCACATGCTGAAAAAACAACGGAACCAAATCAGAAGAGGAAGGCAATTTAGGCAAAGGTACCAAATGAACCATCTTAGAAAACCGGTCACAAACCACCCAGATAACCGACATCCTCTGGGAAACCGGAAGATCTGAAATAAAATCCATAGAAATATGCGTCCAAGGTCTCTCATGGACCGGCAAAGGCAGAAGCAACCCACTAGCGCGGGAACAGCAAGGCTTAGCCCGCGCACAAATCCCACAGGACTACACAAAAGAACGCACATCCTGCGACAAAAAAGGCCACCAAAAGGACCTACCAACCAAATCTCTGGTACCAAAAATCCCAGGATGGCCAGCCAACACAGAACAATGAACCTCAGAAATCACTTTGCCTGTCCATTTATCAGGAACAAACAGTTTCCCCACTGGATAGCGGTCAGGTTTATTAGCCTGAAATTCCTGAAGAACCCGTCGTAAATCAGGGGAGATGGCAGAAAGAATCACCCCTTCCTTCAGAATGCCGACCGGCTCAAGAACCCCAGGGGAATCAGGAAAAAAACTCCTAGAGAGGGCATCAGCCTTAACATTCTTAGAACCCGGAAGATACGAGACCACAAAATCAAAACGGGAGAAAAACAGGGACCATCGAGCCTGTCTAGGATTCAGTCGTTTGGCAGACTCGAGGTAAATCAGATTCTTATGATTGGTCAGGACCACAATACGGTGCTTGGCCCCCTCAAGCCAATGTCGCCACTCCTCAAGTGCCCACTTCATAGCCAACAACTCCTGATTGCCGACATCATGATTGCGTTCCGCAGGCGAAAACTTCCGAGAAAAGAAGGCACACGGTTTCATCAAGGAACCATCAGAATTCCTCTGAGACAAAACGGCCCCTGCCCCAATCTCAGACGCGTCAACCTCAACCTGAAATGGAAGAGAAACATCCGGCTGACGCAACACAGGGGCAGAAGTAAATCGGCGTTTAAGCTCCTGAAAGGCAGAAACAGCCGCGGAGGACCAATTCGTGACATCAGCGCCTTTCTTCGTCAAATCGGTCAGAGGTTTAACCACACTGGAGAAGTTGGCAATGAAACGACGATAAAAATTAGCAAAGCCCAAGAATTTCTGAAGGCTCTTCACAGATGTGGGCTGAATCCAATCATGAATGGCCTGAACCTTCACCGGATCCATTTCTATAGATGAGGGAGAAAAAATGAAGCCCAAAAAGGAAACCTTCTGCACTCCAAAGAGGCACTTTGACCCCTTCACAAATAAAGCATTATTACGGAGGATCTGAAATACCATCCTGACCTGTTTCACATGAGACTCCCAATCATCGGAAAAAATCTAAATATCCAAATATACAACCATGAATTTATCAAGATAACTCCGAAAGATATCATGCATGAAGGACTAGAACACAGATGGGGCATTAGAGAGTCCGAATGGCATCACAAGGTATTCAAAATGGCCTTCGGGCGTATTAAATGCAGTTTTCCATTCGTCACCCTGCTTAATACAAATAAGATTATATGCCCCTCGAAGGTCAATCTTAGTAAACCAACTAGCCCCCTTAATCCTAGCAAACAAATCAGTAAGCAGAGGCAAAGGGTATTGAAATTTGACCGTGATCTTATTCAAGAGGCAATAATCAATACAGGGTCTCAAGGAGCCATCTTTCTTGGCAACAAAAAAAAACCCTGCTTCCAATGGTGAAGAAGATGGCCGAATATGCCCCTTCTCCAAAGACTCCTTAATATAGCTCCGCATGGCGGCATGTTCTGGCACAGACAGGTTGAAAAGTTGGCCCTTAGGGAACTTACAGCCTGGAATCAAGTCAATAGCACAATCACAGTCCCTATGCGGTGGAAGGGAACTGGATTTGGGCTCATCGAATGCATCCTGGAAATCTGACAAAAACTCAGGAATTTCAGAAGAGGGGGAAGAGGAAATTGACATTAAAGGAACATCATTATGAACCCCCTGACAACCCCAACTAGTCACAGACATATATTTCCAATCTAACACCGGATTATGTACCTGTAACCATGGAAAATCCAGCACAATATCATAATGCAAATTATGCAACACCAGAAAAAGACAATCTTCCTGATGGGCTGGCGCCATGCGCATAGTCAGCTGTGTCCAAAACTGAGGTTTATTTATAGCCAACGGTGTAGCATCAATCCCCCTTAAAGGAATAGGGTTCTGCAAAGGCTGCAAGGGGAAACCACAACGTCTGGCAAATTCTAAGTCCATTAAGTTTAGAGCGGCGCCTGAATCCACAAATGCCATGACAGAAAATGACGATAATGAGCAGATCAAGGTCACAGATAACAGAAATTTAGGTTGTACAGTACTGATGGTAACAGAACTAGCGATTCTCTTTGTACGCTTAGGGCAATCAGAAATAACATGAGCAGAATCGCCGCAGTAAAAACACAACCTATTCTGACGCCTGAATCTTTGTCGTTCAGCTCTAGACAAAATCCTATCACACTGCATAGGCTCAGGGCTCCGCTCGGAGGACAACGCCACAGTGTGCACAACTCTGCGCTCGTGCAAGCACCGATCAATCTGAATGGCCAGAGACATAGAATCACTCAGACCAGCAGGCGTGGGGAATCCCACCATAACATCTTTAATGGATTCAGAAAGACCCTTTCTGAAAATTGCAGCCAAGGCATCCTCATTCCATTTAGTCAACACAGACCATTTTCTAAATTTCTGGCAATACGATTCTGCCGTTTCTTGACCCTGACACAGGGCCAACAAGGTCTTCTCTGCATGATCCAGTGAATTAGGTTCATCATACAATAACCCTAGCACCTGAAAAAAGGTGTCTACATTAAGCAAAGCAGGATTCCCAGATTCCAGGGAAAATGCCCAATCCTGAGGATCACCACGCAACAGGGAAATAACAATTTTAACCTGCTGAATGGGATCACCAGAAGAACGGGGTTTAAGAGCAAAAAACAGTTTACAGTTATTTTTAAAGCTCAAAAATTTGGATCTGTCCCCAAAAAACAAATCAGGAGTTGGAATTCTAGGCTATAAAGCCGGAGTCTGAACGATATAATTGGAAATACCCTGTACTCTAGCAGCAAGTTGGTCCACACGAGAAACCAATTCCTGAACCTCCATGCCAGCGCCAAACTCTTGAGCCACCCAGAGGAAAAGAGGGAAGAAAAGACAAAACAGACTACAGAAAAAAAAATGGCTCAGCAATTTCCTTCCCTTCTTCTGAGATGCGTTTAACTCATTGTTGGCCAGTTGTACTGTTATGATCTGGTGGCTGAGGAGCAGAATGAGATGTACACTGGAGAAGGTGGTACCTGTACTGACCGCAGACCCTGAACTTAGCACCGCAACTAGAAGTAGCCGTGGGATGTACCTAATGCTCCCTAGACACCTCGACACAGCATAAGAAGTTACTTCCCCTAAAGATAGAAATGGGAAAGCTATCTTGCCTCAGAGAAAATCCCCAAAGGATAGACAGCCCCCCACAAATATTGACTGTGAGAGGAGAGGGAAATGACATACGCAGACTGAAAACAGGATTTAGCAAAGGAGGCCATTCTAGCTAAAAAGAAAGAATAGGACAGAGTACTAAGCGGTCAGTATTAAAACACTAGAAAATATCCACCACAGAAAATACAAATCTCCACATCTGACTAAAGACATGAAGGGTATATCTGCATCTCCAGAGAAACAGCTTGGCTGCAAAAAATCCTTCACAGACAAAGCTGGACAAGACAAAACATGAAAATGCACTGAACTACAAGGTCCACAGCATGTGGACAGCAACAACAAAGCCAGAACTTATCTTTGTTGAAATGAACAGCAAAACAGGAGAGACCAGATATGGATGAGAATCCTCCAAAAACAATGGACAACTGGCACTGACTAAAGGATCAAGCAAGACTAAATAGCCCAGTCCAAATTGCAATAAGTGGACACACCTGATAAATGCTGCGATCCAAAGACAGCAGCACTACCACTCATAACCCAAGAGCAGAATTCACAACAGGAACCCAAGAGCAGAATTCACAACAGTACCACCCCCTTGAGGAGGGGTCACCGAACCCTCACCAGGACCTCCAGGACGATCAGGATGAGCCAGATGAAAGGCACGGACCAAATCAGCAGCATGGACATCAGAGGCAAAAACCCAAGAATTATCCTCCTGGCCATAACCCTTCCATTTGACAATGTTAGGGCTAGCGGAACGCACCAAATAATAAGACAGATAGAGTATGGTGCGTTCGCAGCCCGGGGTCCACCGTGCAGAGATGGAACCTGCTGCCAAGTAATGACGGACTATATGGCGGTACTCATAAGTATACACACGTGGGTTAAACTTCACCCAGCGTGAAGGAAGCGATCCTGTTGCGTCACAGGACCGCGGTACCGCACATAGAGCGCGAGCAAGTAGTCTGCGAACTCAACCCCAACTAGGATTGAAGTCCGATTAGACCCTTGCTGGCACAACACCGCAACTGGGTGTGTAAGGAAACTAATTAACAATATTAAGGCACAAGAGTGCATGCGGTGCCGCACTGACGAACGCCACTAACCACCCAGGCTTGGGTAAGGAAAGCACAGAGGAAGTGCACGGCGCCGTACTGGCGGTCACAGCAACTGGACGCTGTAATGTGTGATTCGTGCTGTAGGATAAGTCGGGCGCTAGATAGCAACCATACACCTTCCGCGAACAGACATTCAATAGGGTAGGGGTATCCAAGGACGACTTGCACTCACAACATACACACATTAACAATTGTACACTAGCGCATGGCCGTGCGGTCATGCGCAGTTCATATAGTTGCAGCACAGGAAGTGGCCACAGAAACTTTGCCCTTCCAAGACCTGCCAAGAGGACCAATGGAATGTGCTGCAGAGCCTGAGCACATGACCCTCGATCTCCAACGGGAGATCTTGCCCTGGGCATGCTCAGTGTGTGCAGACAAGGACTTAGTCCCAGAGAAGTCCGCTCGCTGCTGACCAGCACTGGCTTTAATGGCAGAAGCTGAAGACGCAGCAGTAACTCTCTGTACAGAGTGAGAGTGAGCAAGACGCTGGGACCGACGTCCCTGCTGAGCAGACTCCACTGTGGCTGGATAAGAATGGGAGACCGCAGCGGAGATGGCTCGAGATGCCCCCTGTGCAGAAGCGGGAACTCGAGACCTAACATTACCCCCCCTCCTAGGGCCCCCCACTCCTTGGGCCTCGCTACGCTCGAAGGCAGCAATGAGCTGTGGGGCCCGAATGTTTTCAGCAGGCTCCCATGACCTGTCCTCTGGGCTATAACCCTTCCAATCCACCAGATAGAACTTTTTGCCGCGTACCACCTTGCACCCCAAAATAGCGTTCACCTCGTAATCGTCCGTAGACGAATCCGATGTCCCGGCAGATGACTCGGAAAACCGGGACATGTATACGGGTTTCAAGAGGGACACATGAAAGGTGTGGGTGATACCCAAGAGTGGAGGAAGAGCCAAACGGTAGACCACAGGATTAACCCGTTCGAGAACCTTGAAGGGACCCAAGTAGCGAGGAGCAAACTTAGTGGACTCAACTCGCAGCCTGATGTTACGGGCGGAGAGCCACACCAAGTCGCCAGGAGCAAAGGTCGGAGCGGGGCGCCGATGAACATCGGCGGAGGACCTCATTCTCTCCTTGGAGGCCCGAATGGCATCCTGCGTGCGGTCCCAAATGTCCCGTGCCTCCACAGCCCAGTCTGCCACCCTGGAGTCAGCAGAAGACACAGGCATGGGCACAGGAACACGCGGATGCTGGCCGTAATTTAGGAGGAATGGAGTCTGACCGGTGGAGTCGGCTACGGCATTGTTAAGTGCAAACTCTGCCCACGGTAGCAAGGATGCCCAGTCATCCTGCCTGGCAGAAACAAAATGTCATAAATATGTGACCAAGGTCTGGTTGGCCCTCTCTACCAACCCATTCGTCTCGGGATGATATGCCGAAGAGAGATTCAACTCAATACTGAGTAGACGACAAAGCTCTCTCCAGAATCGAGACGCAAACTGGGGACCCCGGTCACTAACAATTTTGTCTGGCATACCGTGTAGGCGAAAGATATGCTTGACGAACAAGACAGCAACACCCGTGCAGAAGGTAGCTGTGGAAGAGGCACCAAGTGCACCATTTTGGAAAAATGGTCGGTGATCACCCAGATAATGGTGCAGTTACGAGACTTGGGTAAGCCCACCACAAAGTCCATCCCGACCATCTCCCAGGGCCTGTCCGCCACCGGCAGAGGATAAAGCAAACCAGCTGGCCGTTGCCGAGGAGTCTTGTTCTTGGCGCAAGAGACACACGCCTGAACATACTCTGCGACATCACGAGCCATATGCGGCCACCAGTATGTCCTCGCCAGTAACTCAGATGTCCTTTTGGTACCAAAATGTCCACCCACCCTGGACGAGTGTGCCCAAGAGAGAACCTCCGGTCGCAAACTGGATGGAACAAAAGTCTTGCCCGGGGCACAGACTCTAGCGAAACCGGGGCCACAGTTCTCAAGCTCTCGGTGGGGACAATAAGCCGAGGCTCCTCCTCCTCCTCCGCAGATGACACAACGGAGCGAGAGAGAGCGTCGGCCCGAATGTTCTTCTCCCCAGAAAGAAAATGGAGGGTGAAATGAAACCGGGAGAAGAATAAGGACCATCTGGCCTGGCGAGAATTCAACCGCTGGGCTGTCTGCAGGTACACCAAATTTTTATGGTCTGTGAAGACTTGGAAGGGAAAACGTGCTCCCTCCAAGAGATGTCTCCACTCCGAGAAAGCCAACTTCATGGCTAGCAACTCCCTGTCCCCGATGGAATAATTCCTCTCTGCTGGTGAGAAGGTCTTGGAGAAAAAGAAGCAAGGATGCTTCCGACCTTGAGCATCCTTTTGGAAGAGGACTGCTCCAGCACCAACAGAAGAGGCATCCACCTCCATGATAAATGGCTTATCAACATCGGGGCGATGTAGGATGGGAGCGCTAGCGAAGTGTGACTTTATAGAGTTAAAGGCCTTGGAGACCTCCTCAGACCACAATTTGGGATTCGCCCCCTTCTTGGTGAGGGCAACCAAGGGAGCTACCAAAGTTGAGAAGTGCGGAATGAACTGGCGATAATAATTAATGAACCCCATAAAGCGCTGCACCGCTTTAAGAGAATGGGGTTCCTGCCAGTCCATCACAGCCTGTAGTTTGGCAGGATCCATAGCCAATCCCTGGGCAGAGATGATGTAGCCTAGGAAAGGTAAGGACTCCTGCTCAAACATACACTTCTCCAACTTGGCATAGAGGGAGTTTGCCCGTAGGAGGTCGAAGACTTTGCAAACATCTCTCCGGTAGGAGTCAATATCTGGAGAGTAGATGAGAATATCATCCAGATAGACTACGACCGAGGTGGAAAGCATATCCCGGAAGATATCGTTCACAAAGTCTTGGAAAACGGCTGGGGCATTACAGAGCCCGAAGGGCATCACCAGATATTCATAGTGCCCATCCCTGGTGTTAAAAGCCGTCTTCCATTCGTCCCCCTCACGGATGCGAATCAGGTTGTAAGCACCCCGCAGATCTAGTTTAGTAAATACCCTTGCTCCCCAAAACCTATCGAAGAGCTCAGATATCAAGGGCAAAGGATACTTATTTTTAACGGTGATGGCATTAAGACCCCTGTAGTCTATGCATGGACGCAATTCCCCATTCTTCTTCTGCACGAAGAAGAACCCTGTCCCAGCAGGTGACACTGACTTCCTAATGAATCCTCTTGCCAGATTTTCCTGGATGTACTGTGACATTGCCTCCGTCTCCGGGAGAGATAGCGGATAGACTCGACCCCGGGGAGGCTCAGCACCAGGCAAGAGATCAATAGGACAATCATAGGGGCGATGGGGCGGAAGGATCTCCGCCGCCTTTTTGGAGAACACGTCTGCATAAGACCAATACTGCTTGGGGAGAGAGGAAAGATCTGCGGGTACCTCAGTAGTAGCAACCTGAACGCACTCCCTCTGACACCTACCCCCACAAGATTCGCCCCATCCCAGGATTCTGCCAGAGGACCACTCGATATGAGGAGAGTGGTACCGTAGCCAAGGTATTCCCAACAGGACCTCATCAATTCCCTCAGGAATGACGAGCAGAGATATAATCTCCTGATGAGATGGCGACATGGACAGAGTAAAAGGGATGGTCTGGTGTGTTATCTGTGAGGGCAGTGTCGACCCATTCACCACTCGTACCGTTACTGGTTGAGCTAGCATAACCAGGGGTATTGCGTGACGTTGGGTGAAAGCAGAAGACATAAAATTGCCCTCCGCCCCAGAATCCACGCAGAGCTCTACCGAGTGGGAGAATGAGCCTATAGTAATTGTCCCCTTAAAGGACAATTTAGAGGCAAACGTCGCCGTGTCTAGTGTACCTCCACCTACTACTGTACTACTGAGAACATCTGGTGGCTAGATGTCCTGACTGCTGGCAAACATGACAGACCTTGAGTGCACAAGCGGTCCGGGACTTAGATCCCGCTTGTGACACTTCCCTGGCCTCATGTGACTCAGGAACCAGGACCGGAGATTCCAGAGGTTTGGCGAAGGTAGGAGCCAGCCGAAACCTCTGCCTACACTGGGCTCGCTCTAACCTCCGCTCGTTAAAACAGAGGTCAATTCGAGTGGAGACAGTTATTAACTCCTCCAGTGTGGCAGGAATCTCCCTAGTGGCCAGAGCGTCCTTAACGTGGTCAGCCAGGCCCCTCCAAAATATGGGGATAAGAGCTTTATCCGACCAATCCAGCTCAGAAGCTAAGGTGCGGAATTGGACGGCAAAATGACTGACCAAGGACTCACCCTGAGTTAATGCCAGCAGTTGGAGCGCAGTATCATGGGTGACTTGAGGTCCTAAAAAGACCTGTTTCAGAGTGCTCAGAAACAGTGGAGCACTCTGCACCACATGATCGCCACGCTCCCACAGCGGCGTAGCCCATTCCAACGCCCTGTCCGACAAGAGAGACACTATAAATCCCACCATAGCCCGCTCTGTGGGAAAACGTGCAGCCAGGAGCTCGAGGTGAATAGAGCACTGACTCACAAATCCCCTACAAAATTTGCTATCTCCAGAAAATTTTTCTGGCAGCGGGTGGCGAGAAAATGTCGGAGCAGGGGTGGCAATGGACAGGGTTGCTGCAGCCACGCTAGCAGCCTGTACAGCAACTGCGGTAACATCCACAGCTGAGGTTGCGCTCTCAAGAGCCGCCAACCTACCCTCCAGCTGCTGGATATACCGCAAGGATTGCTGTTTGTCCATCATTACTAGCCAGACCCTGGCGCTAGTGTAATGTTAGGGCTAGCGGAACGCACCAAATAATAAGACAGATAGAGTATGGTGCGTTCGCAGCCCGGGGTCCACCGTGCAGAGATGGAACCTGCTGCCAAGTAATGACGGACTATATGGCGGTACTCATAAGTATACACACGTGGGTTAAACTTCACCCAGCGTGAAGGAAGCGATCCTGTTGCGTCACAGGACCGCGGTACCGCACATAGAGCGCGAGCAAGTAGTCTGCGAACTCAACCCCAACTAGGATTGAAGTCCGATTAGACCCTTGCTGGCACAACACTGCAACTGGGTGTGTAAGGAAACTAATTAACAATATTAAGGCACAAGAGTGCATGCGGTGCCGCACTGACGAACGCCACTAACCACCCAGGCTTGGGTAAGGAAAGCACAGAGGAAGTGCACGGCGCCGTACTGGCGGTCACAGCAACTGGACACTGTAATGTGTGATTCGTGCTGTAGGATAAGTCGGGCGCTAGATAGCAACCATACACCTTCCGCGAACAGACATTCAATAGGGTAGGGGTATCCAAGGACGACTTGCACTCACAACATACACACATTAACAATTGTACACTAGCGCATGGCTGTGCGGTTATGCGCAGTTTATATAGTTGCAGCACAGGAAGTGGCCACAGAAACTTTGCCCTTCCAAGACCATGCCAAGAGGACCAATGGAATGTGCTGCAGAGGCTGAGCACATGACCCTCGATCTCCAACGGGAGATTTTGCCCTGGGCATGCTCAGAGTGTGCAGACAAGGACTTAGTCCCAGAGAAGTCCGCTCGCTGCTGACCAGCACTGGCTTTAATGGCAGAAGCTGAAGAAGCAGCAGTAACTCTCTGTACAGAGTGAGAGTGAGCAAGACGCTGGGACCGACGTCCCTGCTGAGCAGACTCCACTGCGGCTGGATAAGAATGGGAGACCGCAGCGGAGATGGCTCGAGATGCCCCCTGAGCAGAAGCGGGAACTCGAGACCTAACAGACAAGGTACTGAAGCCTCCGCCTCGAAAAACGAGAATCCAAAATCTTCTCAACCACATACTCCAACTCACCATCAACCAACACAGGGGCCGGAGGATCAACAGAGGGAACAATGGGCACCACATATTTCCGCAATAAAGATCTATGGAAGACATTATGGATAGCAAAAGAGGCCGGAAGCGCCAAACGAAAAGACACCAGATTAATAATCTCAGAAATCTTATAAGGACCAATAAACCGAGGCTTAAACTTAGGGGAAGAAACCTTCATAGGAACATGACGGGAAGACAACCAGACCAGATCCCCAACCCGAAGCCGGGAACCAACACACCGACGATGGTTAGCAAAACATTGAGCCTCCTCCTGAGACAACACCAAATTGTCCACCACATGAGCCCAAATCTGCTGCAACCTGTCAACCACAGAATCCACACCAGGACAGTCAGAAGGCTCAACCTGCCCTGAAGAAAAACGAGGATGAAAACCAAAATTACAAAAGAAAGGCGAAACCAAAGTAGCCGAACTAGCCCGATTATTAAGGGCAAACTCGGCCAATGGCAAGAAGGCCACCCAATCATCCTGATCAGCAGACACAAAGCATCTCAAATAAGTTTCTAAAGTCTGATTAGTTCGCTCGGTCTGGCTATTTGTCTGAGGATGAAATGCAGAAGAAAAAGACAAATCAATGCCCAGCCTAGCACAAAAGGCCCGCCAAAACCTAGAAACAAACTGGGAACCTCTGTCGGACACAATATTCTCCGGAATACCATGCAAACGAACCACATGCTGAAAAAACAACGGAACCAAATCTGAAGAGGAAGGCAATTTAGGCAAAGGCACCAAATGAACCATCTTAGAGAACCGGTCACAAACAACCCAGATAACAGACATCTTCTGGGAAACCGGAAGATCAGAAATAAAATCCATAGAAATATGCGTCCAGGGCCTCTCAGGGACTGGCAATGGTAAAAGCAACCCACTAGCACGGGAACAACAAGGCTTGGCCCGCGCAAAAGTCCCACAGGACTGCACAAAAAAACGCACATCACGCGACAAAGAAGGCCACCAAAAGGACCTGCCAACCAAGTCTCTGGTACCAAAAATGCCAGGATGACCAGCCAACACCGAACAGTGAACCTCAGAAATCACTCTACTAGTCCATCTGTCAGTAACAAACAGTTTCCCCACAGGACAGGGGTCAGGTTTGTCAGCCTGAAATTCCTGAAGAACCCGTCGTAAATCAGGGGAAATGGCAGAAAGGACCACCCCTTCTTTCAGAATACCGACCGGTTTCAAGACCTCAGGAGAATCAGGCAAAAACTCCTAGAGAGGGCATCAGCCTTAATATTCTTAGAACCCACACTACTTCTCTCATCATCCACATTATTCAGTTAATTATCCTCCTTAATCACAGCCTGATGGCAGCTTCAGGGGGCCTCCCCCTCCCTCCCAAGACTGGCAGTCTATTCTGGCATCCCTACCATCTAAAGAGGACTTTAAGATCCTTATCAGTGAGGTCAAAGACATATGCAGGGCAGAAATAGCCAATGTAAGACAAGATTCACAACACTTAAATGGGAGGATAGAAGCCCTGGAAGAGGAACATGACTCCACAAGAAAACACATGACAGAAATTCACCAGCTAGTGTCCTCACAACAAAAAGTGATGGAGGAAATGCAGTCCCACTTAGAGGATTTGGACAATAGAGGACGCAGATGCAACATTCGTGTGAGAGGAGTGCCTGAGGTGGAGGACTCTGAATCTCCTGATCTGATCCTGCAGGACATCTTTAATAACATTCTGGGTGCACCTTCAACCAATATAACTAAGTTGGACAGAGCACACAGGGCGCTACAGCCTAAGAACATGTCTACTCAACCCCGAGATATTATATGCTGTGTTCATGACTTTACTACTAAAGAATTGATCATGTCCAAAGCCAGGACCCGGAACCAGATCCCCTCATTTCGGGGAACAGAGGTTCAGCTCTTTCCAGATCTCTCCCGTATTACCCTGCAGAAGCGGAGACATCTCAGGCCCCTGTTGTTAAAACTCCAGGAACACCAAATTAAATATAGATGGGGGTTCCCATTTGCCCTGACAGCCAGGAAGGATGGAAAGTCTGCGTCTCTGCGCACCCCTGCTGATGTGACATCCTTCTGTACAACCCTAGAGATCCCAGCGGTTGACATTCCGACATGGGTCCTGCATGTCCCTGGGGCTCCCCCTCCGCCGGTGTGGACCAAGATGGGGAGAGGAAGGCGCGGGGCGCGTGAGGGAGGTGGGAGGAGGGGTGGCTGTGGCCCGTCTTCACCCCGTGCCCGTTGATTTGACTCTTAGTTTAGGCTTGTTTAGAACGGGCCGCGTACTCTCTTTTTCCCTAAGTCCCCCTTTCTGATTGGCCCCTCTGCTTTTTGGCCTGCGATGCTAGAAATGGGACATCCAAACCCCGCCGAGGGATGGATACAGTGCTGCCCCTGTGTGTCTGGAGCTGCATCATTTACTGAAACAATTGAAGCAGGTCACCCGGGAAGGCGGGTGGCGGGGGCTCCACCAGGGCCATTTCGGTTGCTTCTCAGTTGCCCCTTTCTTCACGTTGGAGGGGCGGCTGGCTGGTGATGGACTGGCTCTCTCGGATTCGGAGACTTCCACCTATCCTAGGGCTTCCCTGGGATTGATATTGAGACCTACTATTTCTACCACTCTGGCCCTCCGAGCCAAGATTGGGTCTCCACAGGGGATCCCTCTCGGGGTTAAACCCCGGGTATTGTTCTCAATTGTTCTTCTATGTTTTTTCACTTTTTGGATATGTAATTTACTAACTGAGTGTCTATGTCTTCCCTTTTCCCTGCTGTTTTTATCCTACCCAACCATCCAAATTTCGTTTTCACCCTCGGTTCGATCCTTGACAGCCTTCATTTGGTGGACCAGCTGCGCTGAGACAACCTCTATGTTAACCTACACCTTCAAAGGTAACGGTCCCGACACCTGCACTACACTCCACTCAATACAACTAAGATGACACGTATTGTATCTATTAACGTGCGGGGTCTTAATTCTCCCCGCAAGAGGAAATTGCTGTTACAGGAGCTGCGCTCCACTAGGGCAGATGTGGCCTTTATCCAAGAGACCCACTTTGACTCTACAGGCTCATTTAAGTTTGCCGCCCACTTATTTCCCCAACAATACCTAGCAAGCACGAATACTAAGAAAGGGGGGGTTGCTATCCTGATTGCAAAAAACTGCCCCATACAAGTCACTGGAAATCACTCTGACCCTAAGGGACATTACGTGATCCTAGAGGCACAGGTGGGGGGCTCTCCTCATATTCTCGCTAACATTTATGCCCCGAATGAGGGACAGATTCGCTTTTTGAGGGGGGTATTCTCACTAGTGGGGGGGCTTCCCCGCGCGGCAACGATAGTGGGTGGGGATTTCAATCTTCCATTCTCTGAAACATTTGACAGGCTCTCTCTCGGGGTGTTGCCGCCCTCTGACTCTGTAAAGAAGCTGTCTTTGGGCTTCCGGAGGATTATAAGATCTGAGGCTCTCTTTGACGCATGGAGGGTGGCACACCCTGGAGAGAGGGCCTTCACCTTCTTTTCGCACCCACACCGGACCCATACCAGGATAGATTACTTCTTTGTAAACTCTGCTATTCTTAAGAGGTTGGGGGGGGGGGTGGAACTGGGCTCCATTACTTGGTCAGATCATGCTCCTGTGATCATGGAACTTGAGGGAACCCACTCACGACCTAGATTTGGCCACTGGCGCTTAAATGAATCTCTACTCAAGGACCCGGAAGTTAGGGCCTCACTGCATAAGCAACTGGAGGAATTCTTCCAGCTCAATACGGACTCGGTCTCCTCCCTGGGAGTTCTGTGGGAAGCACATAAGGTGGTGATGAGAGGCCATTGTATTAGGGAGGGCGCCAGGGCCAAGAGATCCGCAGGGGTCCAGAGGGCACATTTGACTTCTCAATTAAAGCTTGATGAGAGGACACTCGCTGAATCTCCCTCTCTGGCAGTTTTGAAAGAGGTGGTCAGACTAAGGGAAAAATTAAAAGATCTGGCGGTGGCGGGGGCGGAGAAGCTGCTAACTTTCTCTAGACAGAAATTCTATGAAAGGGGCAATAAGGTACATACCCTCCTGGTACGCCAGCTGAAGGAACGCTCCGCGGCTTCATGTCCTCAGGCCTTACGGGACGCTGCAGGGGTGACGCACTATCACCCTGATGCCATAGCTGACATTTTTTATAATTTCTACAAAAAACTGTACAATCTCGGTCCCCCATCGGCTGATGGTTCCCAGGGTTCAGGGGCTATTGGAGACTATCTTGCTACCTTAGATCTCCCCTCACTACCTAGTGAGGCGATTGAATCTTTAAATAGCGCAGTAATCCCCTGGAGAGGTAGAGGAGGTTTTGGAGTCCCTACCCATGGGAAAATCACCTGGCCCTGATGGTCTGACGTACTTTTACTGTAAGACATTCGCCAAAACACTTCTTCCTCACATGACCTCGGTATTTAACTCCTTCTTGCAAGGCGACCCAATCCCGTCCACAATGCTACATTCCCACCTCATCCTCCTTCCAAAGCCGCCTAGGGACCCCTTGGACTGTGCAAACTATAGGCCAATAGCCCTTTTGAATTCGGATTTGAAGGTTTTCACCAGGCTGCTGGCCTCCAGACTTAATAAATGGCTACCCTCGATTATTCATAAAGACCAAGTGGGCTTTATTCCATGCCGTCAAGGGGGTGATAACACTAGGAGGGTTGTCGACTTGGTGGACATCTCGAACCAAAAGAAATTGCAAACACTAGTACTGAGCCTCGATGCCGAGAAGGCTTTCGATCGCCTCTCCTGGCCATTCCTTTTTAGTACGATGCGGGTCTTTGGCATTTCGGGGGGATTTTTGTCCGCGCTGAGATCCCTATATAATCACCCTACAGCGGCCATAAAACTTCCTCTCTGTACATCTAAACCATTCACTATATCGAATGGCACCAGGCAGGGGTGCCCTTTGTCGCCTCTTCTGTTTGCCCTTTGCATAGAGTCCCTGGCAGCATCCATACGACGGGACCCCAATATCTCTGGGGTGATGGTTGGGAGTAAATCTTTTAAGATCGCACTATTTGCGGATGATGTTCTATTGACACTTACTAATCTCCACGTGTCTCTTCCGAACCTCATGAGGGCTTTGAGGAGATACGGGGACCTATCTGGATATAAAATCAATTCTAGCAAAACGGAGGCTATGCCGCTGAACATCCCCCCTGAGGTATGGGACCATCTACGCCTGAATTTTAAATTCAGGTGGAAACAGGATGCTGTGAAATATTTGGGGGTGAATATTACGTCCTCATACGAGACCCTCTACAAACTAAATTTCCCCTCCCTCTTTAAAGAATCAAAAGCCCGCCTAACTAAATGGCAATCACTTCCTCTCTCGTGGATGGGTCGGATAGCGGCGGTAAAAATGAGTCTTTTACCCAGATTGATCTACGCCTTTGAGACCCTCCCAGTTGGAGTTCCGGTCTCGGAACTGAAGTCCCTTCAGGCGGCTATTATTAGGTTCATATGTCAACAAAAGCGCCATAGAGTGGCTAAGGAGATTCTCACAGCTCATAAGACCAGGGGAGGGCTTTCTGTGCCAAATATACTTAAATACTACTGGGCTACACACCTGAGGAGAATCCCCTACTAGACGTCCCTATGGGCCTACAGCAGGTGGAATGAAATAGAGAAATTATGGCTTGCCCCAATACACCCTAACTCTCTTTTATGGTCGCCAGCACAATGTAAGTCCTTTCCACCCCTTCTAGGCCCCATGCAGTCCACTCGTGACATTTGGAACACCTGCACACGGAGATTCGCCCTCATGTCACCTTGCTCCCCCCTGGTGTCCTTCATCTATCATCCACAGCTCCCAAGCAGTTTAGAATCTCCTATGGTTCACCCTTGGCTTAAAGCGGGGCTATTTAGATTTGCAGACATTATAGACGGGGAGACCATGGAGATTCACTCCTTTGATTATCTTAAGCAACATTTCTCGATTTCCAACAGGGAATTCTTTCAATACCTACAAATTAGAGATTTTGCTAACTCCCTATATGGTAAAGCGGGAGCTTCGATCCCCACGGATTTCAAGAAAATTTGCAGGAGAGGTGTGAACACCAGGAGTCTGATTTCAGAAATTTACAACATTTTATCGGATCCACAGGATGGGTCTGGTGAATCTTTTCTATATATGCACAAGTGGGAGGCCGCCTTGGAGCGGCGTATTTCTCCCCGAGAGTGGTCTGTCATTTGGAGGAATGCCGCAAAATCATCAGTGTGTACTCTCTACAGAGAAAATATCTATAAGATACTAATGCACTGGTATCACACTCCAGAGTTTCTGCATGGACTGAATCCCTCTATCCCTCCCTCCTGTTGGAGATGTGGGGGAAGCACTGGGTCTCTTGTCCACATATTTTGGTCATGCCCAAAAATTGTGCCCTTTTGGGGTCAGGTTAAGTCCCTCATCGATAAGGTATTGAATGCAGACATAGAACTAAACCCTCTAGTGCTTCTCCTGGGTCACGGGGCGCCGGGTATGGGCAAACTTTCCAATAGATTATTGCAATATATCCTTACGGCGGCCAGATGCCTGATTGCGCGTCTTTGGAGACAGCCGAGTCCCCCTTCGCTTCAGATCCTCCTTGGTAGGATCATGGATGTCAGAAGGATGGAACACCTTACAGCCTTACTAAATGACTCGATGGTGCGCTTCCAGGCTATATGGTCCCCGTGGGATTATTATGCAGCAAGATCCGACCTGCAGTGCGACTGAGTTCGGATTTGATTAATCGATTTAACTGAGGTTTTTCCCTTTTTTTTTTTTCCTCTCTCTTTCCTCCCTTCCCTCTACCCCTTATTGTCTTGTCTTTGTCATTTAAGTCTTTGTAGAATTAAGGTCATTGATATATTGTTTATATCGTTTACTGTTCATGCATTCTATACAGAAACTAAATACTTGTAAGACCCTGTTTTGTTCTAAAATGTTTAATAAAATAAAAATTTTATGGTTAAAAAAATATATATATTCTTAGAACCCGGAAGGTACGAGACCACGAAATCAAAACTGGAAAAAAACAAGGACCATCGAGCCTGTCTAGGATTCCGTCGTTTGGCAGACTCGAGGTAAATCAGATTCTTATGATCGGTCAAGACCACAATACGGTGCTTAGCTCCCTCAAGCCAATGTCGCCACTCCTCAAATGCCCACTTCATAGCCAACAACTCCCGATTGCCGACATCATAATTGCGTTCAGCAGGCGAAAACTTACGGGAAAAGAAGGCACACGGTTTCATCAAGGAACCAACAGGATCCCTCTGAGACAAAACGGCCCCTGCCCCAATCTCAGAAGCGTCAACCTCAACCTGAAATGGAAGAGAAAGATCCGGTTGGCGCAACACCGGAGCAGAAGTAAATCGACGTTTAAGCTCCTGAAAGGCAGAGACAGCCGCAGAGGACCAATTCGCCACATCAGCGCCTTTCTTCGTCAAATCGGTCAAGGGTTTAACCACACTGGAAAAATTAGCAATGAAACAGCGATAAAAATTTGCAAAACCCAAAAATTTATGAAGGCTCTTCACGGATGTGGGCTGAATCCAATCATGAATGGCCTGAACCTTAACCGGATCCATCTCTATAGACGAGGGAGAAAAAATAAAGCCCAAAAAAGAAACCTTCTGTACCCCAATGAGACACTTAGACCCTTTCACAAACAAAGCATTGTCACGAAGGATCTGAAATACCATCCTGACCTGTTGCACATGAGACTCCCAATCATCGGAAAAAATCAAAATATCGTCCAAATATACAATCAAGAATATATCAAGATAAGTCCGGAAGATATCATGCATGAAGGACTGAAAAACAGATGGAGCATTAGAGAGTCCGAATGGCATCACAAGGTATTCAAAATGGCCTTCAGGCGTGTTAAACGCAGTTTTCCATTCATCACCCTGCTTAATACGAACAAGATTAGTAGGTCAATCTTAGTAAACCAACTAGCTCCCTTAATCCTAGCAAACAAATTGGAAAGCAAAGGTAAAGGGTATTGAAACTTGACCGTGATCTTATTCAAGAGGCGATAATCAATACAGGGTCTCAAGGAACCATCTTTTTTAGCAACAAAAAAGAACCCCGCTCCCAACGGTGAAGAAGATGGTCGAATATGCCCTTTCTCCAAAGACTCCTTCATATAGCTCCGCATGGCGGTATGTTCAGGCACAGACAGGTTGAAAAGTCGACCCTTAGGAAACTTACAGCCTGGAATCAAGTCAATAGCACAATCGCAGTCCCTGTGCGGTGGAAGGAAACTGGACTTGGGCTCATCGAATACATCCTGAAAATCAGACAAAAACTCTGGAATTTCAGAAGAGGAAGAAGAGGAGATTGACATCAAAGGAACATCATTATGAACCCCCTGACAACCCCAACTAGTCACAGACATGAACTTCCAATCCAACACAGGATTATGTACCTGCAACCACGGAAAACCCAGCACGATAGCATCATGCAAATTATGCAACATCAGAAATCGACAATCTTCCTGATGGACTGGCGCCATGCGCATGGTAACCTGTGTCCAAAACTGGGGTTTATTTTTAGCCAAGGGTGTAGCATCAATGCCCCTTAAAGGAATAGGGTTCTGCAAAGGCTGCAAGGGAAAGCCACAATGCTTGGCAAACTCAAAGTCCATTAAATTCAAGGCGGCGCCTGAATCCACAAACGCCATGACAGAAAATGATGACAATGAGCAGATCAAGGACACAGATAATAAAAATTTAGGTTGTACAGTACTGATGGTAATTGAACTGGCGATCCTCTTTGTCCGCTTAGGGCAGACAGAAATGACATGAGAAGCGTCGCCACAATAATAACACAACCTATTCTGACGTCTGAAACCTTGTCGTTCCGTTCTAGACAGAATCCTATCACACTGCATAGGCTCAGGAATTTGCTCTGAGGATAACGCCACAGCGCGCACAGTTCTGCGCTCCCGCAAGCGCCGGTCAATCTGAATGGCCAGAGACATAGAATCACTCAGACCAGAAGGCGTGGGAAACCCCACCATAACATCTTTAACGGATTCAGAAAGACCCTTTCTGAAAATTGCCGCCAAAGCATCATTATTCCATTTAGTCAACACCGACCATTTTCTGAATTTCTGACAATACAATTCTGCCGCCTCTTGACCCTGACACAGGGCCAACAAGGTCTTCTCAGCTTGATCCACAGAATTAGGTTCATCATATAACAATCCCAAAGCCTGAAAAAAGGAGTCTACATCAAGCAAAGCCGGATTCCCAGATTACAGGGAAAATGCCCAATCCTGCGGGTCGCCACGCAGCAGGGAGATGACAATTTATACCTGCTGAATGGAATCACCGGAGGATCGAGGTCTCAAAGCAAAAAACAGTTTACAGTTGTTTTAAAACTCAAAAATTTGGACCTGTCACCAAAAACAAATCAGGAGTAGGAATCTTCAGTTCTAAAACAGGAGTCTGAACAATATAATCAGAAATACCCTGTACCCGAGCAGCAAGCTGGTCTACACGAGAAGCTAATTCCTGAACATTCATGCTAGCACAAGGCTCTTCAGCCACCCAGAAATAAAGAGGGAGGAGAAGACAAAGTAAACTGAAGAAAAAAAATGGCTCAAGACCTTTCTTCCCTTCTTCTAAGATGCATTTAACTCATTATTGGCCAGTTGTACTGTTATGATCAGGTGACCTTGGAGCAGCATGAATAACTTTCACTGGAGTAGGTGGTAACTGTACTGACCGCAAACCCTGATCTTATCACCGCAACTAGAAGTAGCCGTGGGGTGTGCCCAACAAAACCAAGACACCTCGACACAGCCGGAGGACTAAATACCCCTATAGATGGAAATAGGAATTTCTACCTTGCCTCAGAGCAGAACCCCAAAGGATAGGCAGCCCCCCACAAATATTGACTGTGAGTAGTAGAGGAAAAGACACACGTAGGCAGGAAACAGGATTTAGCAAATGAGGCACACACTAGCTAAATAGGAAAGGATAGGACAGGATACTAAGTGGTCAGTATTAAAAATCCTTCCAAAAATATCCACAGCAGAAAACACAAAAACTCCACCATCTAACTAAAGATGTGGAGCGTATATCTGCATCTCCAGAGAATCCAACAAGACCGAAAAAACTCTGACACAGTCTAAGCTGGACAAGAGAAAAACTAATGAATATCACAGAATATAAGCACACTGTATGTGTGCCACAGAAACAAAAACCAGACACTTATCTTTGCTGAATTGACAGCTGAGCAGGAGAAGCCAGAAAGTGAACCTACACTTCAGAAGAAACATTGACAACTGGCAAGGTCTAATGAATCCTGCACACCTAAATATCCCAGTCAGAACAGCAATCAGCAGATACACCTGGCCAGGACTGTGACTCAGAGACAACTCCATTCCCACCTACAGCCACTGGAGGGAACCCAAGAGCAGAATTCACAACAGCTGACCAGAATACCAACAGGCATAGTGTAGCTGGTATTAAGCTACTACCCTCGGCTGCTCACAAAGCCTTGCCAACATATACAGTTGAGTTCCAGCACATGTCATGTCACACACCAGTCGGTGAGCTGGCAAGTGGTGCTTCTGTACTGCCAGATTGGCGGCAGCTGTAGCTGTCTTGTGAAAATGGGCGCACACATGGTGTACCTTCACAAGTAGCTCAGGCAAATCTGGGTAGGTTTTCAGGAACCTCTAAACCACAAAGTTTAGCACGTGTGCCAGGCATGGAATACGTGTGAGGTTGCCAAGCTTCAGAGTGCCACCAACTCATGACCATTATCACACACGACTATGCCTGGTTTTAGGTTCAGCGCAAAGAGACACAAATCTGTCTGGTCTGTTATAGCTTTCAACAACTGAGCGGCGGTGTGATGTCTGTCACCTAAACAAATTAGTTTCAGCAGAGCCTGTTCCCGCTTCACTGAAGCATTGCTGCAGTGCCTACAGCTTGAAACTGAAATTAATGACTTGCTGACAGATGACAATTTGGAGTTGAAAGATGAGGAATATGAGGGGGTGCAGGAACTGGTGCAGGATGTGGAGGAAACCCTGATGGAACTAGGGCCCACCATCCTTGGCGTTGGTAGCACGTGTATCATTCTATGGTGCAACTCAGTCCCTGCCTCCACAATGTTCACCCAGTGTGCTGTCAGGAAAATGTAGCATTCCTAGAAAAAAGCACTTGTTCATGTGTTGGCCGTTAAGTGGACATTTCTAGTTACTGTGTTGATCAAGGCAAGGGTGATATTATTGGACACGTGCTGGTATAAGGCGGGGACAGCACACTGGGAAAAAAGTGGAGGCTGGGGACCGAGTACCGAGAGATGGGCCTGCCACCATGAGGTTACGGTAAGACTCCATGTCCACAAGCCTAATTGGCAACATTTCCTGGGCAAGCTGTCTAGTAATGTGTCCGTTTAATGTTTGGACCTGTGGGTGGCTGGGTATTTTCTTTTACATTCTAACGCCTGGGGTGTGGACATCTTAACACTGAGCTGGGACAAGGGATTGGACATGGTTGCTGATGGTGCTTGCAAATGTGCAACAACAGGTGCAGGGCAGGATGTATCCATGCTAGTGTCCTGGACAGGGGTTTGGCAAGCACGTACCACAGGGAAAGAGGCAGTGCTGTCACTCGTAGGCACTAATTGTGGACCAGTTCACCTAGTCGGGTGCTTTGATGACTTGTGCCTGAGCATGTTGGTGCTGGTCAGGCTGGTAGCGGTCTGACCCCTGCTGATCTTGGTAAGGCACAGGTTGCAGATGAAGATTCTTTTATCGTCTGCACTTTCTTGAAAAAAGTGCCAGCCTGGGGAACACCTAAGCCTTGATTTGGGAAATTGCGTCTCCCTCTGGCCACGTCACTGTTTCTTCCTGCGTGTTGTGGTGCTGCGGATCCCTCCTCATCTGCGCTGCTGCCCTCGCTCTGTATGGCACTTTTGTAGGTTGGGTCAATGTCTCCAATATCTTTCCACTTCTGCACTCTGGTCTTCCTGACTCGTTGACTTAACAATATAACCTATTGGCAACTGTGTCTCATCATCATCTACCTTTTGAGACACTATTTGCTGTTCCCCACCATCTTCTGACCATGGCTGCTTAAATATTTGGGCATAACTACACACCATCTCCTCGTGTCCCTCTTGAAACATGCAGTGCGTGAGGCCAGAATCAATGAATGGAAATGTAAAAGGCTCCTCCAAGTGTCCAAGTGTAGTATTACTTGTCTCCTGGGACTCGCTAAGGTGGAAGGAAGGAGGATCAGTGTGAGGATTATGTGGCTCAGACTCTTGGGTAGTGAAACTGGACCATGTGGTGGAAGACAGGGTGGTGCTGGGAAACAGACTGCAAGAATTATCTGACATCCAATTGATCACTTGTCCACTCTGTTCTGGCTTCAAAAGTGGTGTCTCAATTCCCACTTTCACCTGTCTCACGACCCCGACTTCTGCTTGCACCAACTTCAGCACATCCACTTTCCCATCCCTTGTTGCACTCCATGAATATTTTACATTCCAGCCCAAAGAGATGTTCCTATAAGAATTAAAAAAGATAAACTTTATTGAAAATTATATATAGTCAGACAAAAAACATTAAAACAAGTCTGAAAGACAATATACTGCAGAGCTATATCACTGGTAAGTATGAATAAATGATTTGTGTCTCTCATAAAGTGTTCACTAAACAGTACACAGGAAACATATATTAGATATATATGTCTATATAGGTCCATATGGAAAAAGTGTGCTTTTATATTGATGGAAAATCACAAAAAATATATGCGATATATGTCTATCAACCAATCTTAGAACAATGTCTCCACCTAGTGGAATCAGATGAAAATCAGATGCAATCAAATGAAACATATAACAATAAAACAGCATCCGCAAACATGTATCCAACAATATGAAATACATAAATATTAACCCCTTTACGACCTGGGATGTATAGGTAAGTACAAGTTCACATTGCCACCCCCTGTTCGCTAACGGCTCCGGCCATGAGCCCACAATTTCTCCAGCTGACATGTGCCCCAACAGCCACGGGTGGAATCACGATCAACCCACAGATCTTAACATGGTAAGTGCTGCAATCTCTGACAGTCGCATTTAACATGATCATGCAGGAAGTGCATCATAAACTACACCCATTGGCGCCCGTGTCACATGATCATGCGTTGTCAATGGATTTGCATGACAACTCGGGGTCTGCAGAAGACCCCTTTGGTTGTCATTGCTGGCTAGTTATGAGTGCTGCCCAGTGGCCGACGCTCATAGCATATAATCCTTTTAGCTATATACAGCAGGGCTGAAGCGATACAGAACATTGCAGCTTCTAGTCTCCCAAGGAGACTATTGAAGCTAGTAAAGGTAAAAAAAAAGTCTAAAAAAAAATATAAAAGTTTAAATCACCTCCCATTCAAAATAAAACAATTAAAAATAAAAAATACAGATATTTTGTATTGCCGAGTTCAAAATCGCCCGATCAATACATAAAATGAATTAATCCAATTGGTAAAAGGCGTAACGAGAAAAGAAAAGAAAAACTCCAGAATTACATTTGTTTGGTCACCGCAACATTGCATCAAAATGCAATAACGGGCGATCAAAAGATCATATCTACACCAATATGGTAATAAAACGTGAGCTTGGCAAGCAAAAGCCCTCAAAAAGCCCCAGAACATGAAAAATGAAAACACTATAGGTCTCGGAAAATGACAATTTTTTTTTTTTACAAATTTGGGATTTTTTTTCTCACCATTTAAATAAAAAAGAATCTATACATGTTTGGTATCTACCAACACGTAATAACATGGAGATCATAATAGCAGGTCAGTTTTAGCATTTAGGGTAAGTTCACACAGGGCGTTTTTGCTGCCTTTTTGTTGCTGCTTTTTTATGCTAGTTTTCAGCTGCTTTTTACAGTACCAGCAAAGCCTATTAGATTTCAGAAATCTCATGCACACACATTGGTTTTTGTGTGATCAGTATTTTGTGCTTTGCTGCATTTTTTGGACATAGAGCATGTCACTTCTTTCAGCTTTTTTCCAGTGTTTTCCACCCACTGACTTGAATGGATGGTGAAAAAACACTGCAAATATGCTAGGTTGACTTTTCTTGCAGCGTATTTGCTGCAGAAAAGTCGAGGAGAGACGGATGTGACCTCACACTCGGCTCTGCTACCTCTAGATGGCAGGCTGCATGATGCGTTCATGCAACCTGTCATCCAGCAGAGTGGACCTGATCCCCATTCACTTGAATGGGGGGTTCGACAATACAGTGTTTGACACGCTGTCATATGCATGACAGCGTGGGAAACACCGCTTCTGATCGGCGGGGAAATCGTCCCCGATGGTCAGAGAGCCGCGGCTCCCCGCTGCCAGAAGACAACAGGAGCGCTCAGCTGTGATCGGAGGTGTAAACTTCACCTCCATTCACTGGTGTCAGCTGATGGGACTACTGCTCCCATCATCTGACACAGCCGATAATTACAGTGAGAGCAGGAGCGGCGGATGGGAGTATTCATTATTTTTGATAACCAGCCTTGCTAACACTGACAGCTGAGGGTTGCAGCCTCCAGCTGTCAGTTTTGACTGGCTGGTTATCAAAATTACAGGGGAACTGTGAGGAAAATGTATATCATAAGTTAGTTTTCTTGCTAGCCTGCGTGGGCCAAGCCCCCCTTCTTGGAGTGATACTGCAACAGTTTGTAGCTTCAAATTCCTGGCTTTTCTTCTCAGAGAGTGTGGGGGTTTTAGGAGAGCCAAAGGTATTTACGACCGGCATTTCCTGTGTAAGCTCTTGTCCAGTTATAAGTGAAGTAGAAACTTCGAGGATCCATGAAAGATTCTTTGTTTAGTTTTTGTAAGATATTAGGCAAACGATTTAAGCTAGAAATAGGAAAAATATATATTCTTTACACCCCTCGGTGGATCTATTCACCACGTAAAACCTGAGCTTCTAGCTCCATCTAGTAAAGAAGTAGGGTTTTCTCTGTAAATATGTATCCCAGATAGGACATATTTGATCTCATTAGAATGCTCACGTTAATCCGAGATGAATGATGGATTTGTTAGGACTATAACATGTTTTGCAGCGGAGTTATCGAAATTAGATATAGATTAGAAAAAATGAGTTAACTGAAGAGGTAGGAGGGACGAGGTGATCCAACCTCTTTCTGGGATGTTACAGGCTTAAGCTATAACTGTCTGCACACATCCCCAGCTTCCTTCTTGTCCTATTTTCCTGGAAGAGCTGAGTACATCCCATGAGCTGGGACGTATGGAAAACTGCCCTAGCCTGGTTGCCTGTCATGCTTTGAACATGTGAGTGTTACTTTTTCTCATTTATTCCCTTTATGTTATAATTACCCTTGTACATATTTGCAATTGTCTCATTTGTAACATCTTTATAAAATATTTTTGATAAAGCACTGCCTAATTTTTTATGGGATATAATATTTAATATTAGTTCGTTCTCCTGTTCTAAACCGTACCCTAAGTCTTCTGAAGGGAAATACGCTACTGTTACTGTTGTGTTGGGTTAGCTTCGGACCCGTTTAATCGAAGCTGGTGGCAGCGATAGTGTGCTGACTGTTGAGTGATGCGGTAGCGACTGCGGCGTTGATAATTATTGTTCCTGCCTGAGTGGGAGTAGTTATCGCGTCGCTGCAGCGTGCCCAATAGCCAGTACATAGCAGGCAGCCTTTCTGGCGACTAATTACCCAGGATGCAGTACCTAATCTGACCTGAGAGTAAGGGGGGTGCCAGAGAGCTGCAAGTGTTAAGTGGAACTGTAAGCGGGATATACATAAATCCCTGCAGTTTGTGGTATATTGAAAGCAGTGGGATACCTAGAATAAGCCCCTGCTGTAAACTAAGAGGTCAATAGCCTTGTGTGTGTTTTCTCATCACATTGTTAGCAGTGGAGGGATAACTAAGATGAGCCCCCCTGCACATGTGATAGGTGTCTGTTGGCCTAAAGTCACCCCGAATCGTGACAATTGGGGCCAGCGGTCAGGGGAATCGTGACAGGAACCCACGCCGTTTTTTAAAAAATTATTTATTTAGAGTGTAGGCACCACATATGCAGTATCGGCATACTCAATGCAAATTGGACAACAACTTTTGCTGTCTAATTTCTCCTTTGACCCTTGTGAAATAAAAAAAAATTGTGGGCTAAAAAAAATCATTTCTGTGGGAAAATTTTTATTTTTTTTATTTTACGGCTCGATATTATAAACCTTAGGCCGGGATCACACACAGCGAGATACGGCCGAGTCTCGCAGGTTAAAACCAAGCTGTGGCACAGGTACTCCGGAGCAGAGCGTGCGGTTCGATGTATTGCTGTGCGGCTGCACGCTCCGCTCTGGAGTGCTGATGCCAGAGCTTGGTTTTAACCTGCGAGACTCGGCCGTATCTCGCTGTAGTGTGATCCCGGCCTTAGTGAAACAATTGGGGGTTCAAAGTGCTCACCACACATCTAGATAAGTTCCTTGGGGGTCTAGCTTTCAAAATGGTGTCAATTGTGGGGGTTTTCCAGTGTTTAGGCACATCAGGGGCTCCCAAAACGCCACATGGCGTCCGATCTCATTTCCAGCCAAATCTGCAATGAAAAGTCAAACGGCACTCCTTCCCTTCCGAGCTCTGCCGTGTGCCCAAACAGTGGTTTACCCCCACAAATGGGGAATTGGAGAAATTGCACAACATATTTTGTGGTTCATTTTCTCTTGTTTACATTTGTGAAAATCAGAGGGGTAGCTAGGGTTTTGGATCAGGGGGAGCGAAACTTCTGAGTGGGCCCCTAACCAGGTAAACTTGATTACAACTCGGTGACACGCCCTAATAGTGGAGGAGAACCTCAGCAGATGACCGCGCTGTTACTGAAAACAATCTCTATATAAAGACCAACATGGATATTACCGCCATATGGTCAGTGGTAGATACCAGTCCTACAGAACATATAAGAGATCACAACACAGTTACAAATAATGACTTTCCGCTGACGTTCTTTCTGATAGTCGTTCATTTTTCCCATCTTTTCCATCTGGCCCAGACCGACATGACAACTTCTCCACCCAGGACTCCGCTGCAGAGATTAGAACAAAGACAAATTTCACTTGTCATATTCCAGTCATCACCATCTATTCCCAACCTGCACAAACTCCTCATCCTGCTGATACCCCAATACTGAGCCGCTGCTGCCGTATGTGTCCCTATTACTGCACCTGATACCCCAATACTGAGCCGCTGCTGCTGTATGTGTCCCTATTACTGCACCTGATACCCCAATACTGAGCCGCTGCTGCTGTATGTGTCCCTATTACTGCACCTGATACCCCAATACTGAGCCTCTGCTGCCGTATGTGACTCTATTACTGCACCTGATACCCCAATACTGAGCCACTGCTGCCGTATGTGTCCCTATTACTGCACCTGATACCCCAATACTGAGCCGCTGCTGCCGTATGTGTCCCTATTACTGCACCTGATACCCCAATACTGAGCCGCTGCTGCTGTATGTGTCCCTATTACTGCACCTGATACCCCAATACTGAGCCGCTGCTGCTGTATGTGTCCCTATTACTGCACCTGCTACCCCAATACTGAGCCGCTGCTGCTGTATGTGTCCCTATTACTGCACCTGCTACCCCAATACTGAGCCGCTGCTGCCGTATGTGTCCCTATTACTGCACCTGATACCCCAATACTGAGCCCCTGCTGCGGTATGTGTCCCTATTACTACACCTGATACCCCAATACTGAGCCGCTGCTGCCGTATGTGTCCCTATTACTGCACCTGATACCCCAATACTGAGCCGCTGCTGCCGTATGTGTCCCTATTACTGCACCTGATATCCCAATACTGAGCCGCTGCTGCCATATGTAACCCTATTACTGCACCTGATATTCCAATACTGAGCCGCTGCTGCCGTATGTGTCCCTATTACTACACCTGATACCCCAATACTGAGCCGCTGCTGCCGTATGTGTCCCTTTTACTGCACCTGATATCCCAATACTGAGCCGCTGCTGCCGTATGTGTCCCTATTACTGCACCTGATACCCCAATACTGAGCCGCTGCTGCCGTATGTGTCTCTATTACTGCACCTGATATCCCAATACTGAGCCGCTGCTGCCATATGTAACCCTATTACTGCACCTGATATTCCAATACTGAGCCGCTGCTGCCGTATGTGTCCCTATTACTACACCTGATACCCCAATACTGAGCCGCTGCTGCCGTATGTGTCCCTATTACTGCACCTGATATCTCAATACTGAGCCGCTGCTGCCGTATGTGTCCCTATTACTGCACCTGATACCCCAATACTGAGCCGCTGCTGCCGTATGTGTCTCTATTACTGCACCTGATATCCCAATACTGAGCCGCTGCTGCCGTATGTGTCCCTATTACTGCACCTGATACCCCAATACTGAGCCGCTGCTGCCATATGTGTCCCTATTACTGCACCTGATACCCCAATACTGAGCCGCTCCTGCGGTATGTGTCCCTATTACTACACCTGATACCCCAATACTGAGCCGCTGCTGCCGTATGTGTCCCTTTTACACATGATACCCCAATACTGAGCCGCTGCTGCCGTATGTGTCCCTATTACTGCACCTGATACCCCAATACTGAGCCGCTGCTGCCATATGTAACCCTATTACTGCACCTGATATTCCAATACTGAGCCGCTGCTGCCGTATGTGTCCCTATTACTGCACCTGATACCCCAATACTGAGCCGCTGCTGCCGTATGTGTCCCTATTACTGCACCTGATACCCCAATACTGAGCCGCTGCTGCCGTATGTGTCCCTATTACTGCCCCTGATACCCCAATACTGAGCCGCTGCTGCCGTATGTGTCCCTATTACTGCACCTGATACCCCAATACTGAGCCGCTGCTGCCGTATGTGTCCCTATTACTGCACCTGATACCCCAATACTGAGCCGCTGCTGCCGTATGTGTCCCTATTACTGCACCTGATACCCCAATACTGAGCCGCTGCTGCCGTATGTGTCCCTATTACTGCACCTGATACCCCAATACTGAGCCGCTGCTGCCGTATGTGTCCCTATTACTGCACCTGATACCCCAATACTGAGCCGCTGCTGCCGTATGTGTCCCTATTACTGCACTTGATACCCCAATACTGAGCCGCTGCTGCCGTATGTGTCCCTATTACTGCACCTGATACCCCAATACTGAGCCGTATGTGTCCCTATTACTGCACCTGATACCCCAATACTGAGCCGCTGCTGCCGTATGTGTCCCTATTACTGCACCTGATATCCCAATACTGAGCCGCTGCTGCCATATGTGACCCTATTACTACACCTGATACCCCAATACTGAGCCGCTGCTGCCGTATGTGTCCCTATTACTGCACCTGCTACCCCAATACTGAGCCGCTGCTGCCGTATGTGTCCCTATTACTGCCCCTGATACCCCAATACTGAGCCGCTGCTGCCGTATGTGTCCCTATTACTGCACCTGATACCCCAATACTGAGTCACTGCTGCTGTATGTGTCCCTATTACTGCCCCTGATACCCCAATACTGAGCCGCTGCTGCCGTATGTGTCCCTATCACTGCACCTGATACCCCAATACTGAGCCACTGCTGCCGTATGTGTCCCTATTACTGCACCTGATACCCCAATACTGAGCCGCTGCTGCCGTATGTGTCCCTATTACTGCACCTGATACCCCAATACTGAGCCGCTGCTGCTGTATGTGTCCCTATCACTGCACCTGATACCCCAATACTGAGCCGCTACTGCCGTATGTGTCCCTATTACTGCACCTGATACCCCAATACTGAGCCGCTGCTGCCGTATGTGTCCCTATTACTGCACTTGATAACCCAATACTGAGCCGCTGCTGCCGTATGTGTCCCTATTACTGCACCTGATATTCCAATACTGAGCCGCTGCTGCCGTATGTGTCCCTATTACTACACCTGATACCCCAATACTGAGCCGCTGCTGCCGTATGTGTCCCTATTACTGCACCTGATATCCCAATACTGAGCCGCTGCTGCCGTATGTGTCCCTATTACTGCACCTGATATCCCAATACTGAGCCGCTGCTGCCATATGTAACCCTATTACTGCACCTGATATTCCAATACTGAGCCGCTGCTGCTGTATGTGTCCCTATTACTGCACCTGATACCCCAATACTGAGCCGCTGCTGCCATATGTAACCCTATTACTGCACCTGATATTCCAATACTGAGCCGCTGCTGCCGTATGTGTCCCTATTACTGCACCTGATACCCCAATACTGAGCCGCTGCTGCCGTATGTGTCCCTATTACTGCACCTGATACCCCAATACTGAACCACTGCTGCCGTATGTGTCCCTATCACTGCACCTGATACCCCAATACTGAGCCACTGCTGCCGTATGTGTCCCTATTACTGCACCTGATACCCCAATACTGAGCCGCTGCTGCCGTATGTGTCCCTATTACTGCACCTGATACCCCAATACTGAGCCGCTGCTGCTGTATGTGTCCCTATCACTGCACCTGATACCCCAATACTGAGCCGCTACTGCCGTATGTGTCCCTATTACTGCACCTGATACCCCAATACTGAGCCGCTGCTGCCGTATGTGTCCCTATTACTGCACTTGATACCCCAATACTGAGCCGCTGCTGCCGTATGTGTCCCTATTACTGCACCTGATATTCCAATACTGAGCCGCTGCTGCCGTATGTGTCCCTATTACTACACCTGATACCCCAATACTGAGCCGCTGCTGCCGTATGTGTCCCTATTACTGCACCTGATATCCCAATACTGAGCCGCTGCTGCCGTATGTGTCCCTATTACTGCACCTGATATCCCAATACTGAGCCGCTGCTGCCATATGTAACCCTATTACTGCACCTGATATTCCAATACTGAGCCGCTGCTGCTGTATGTGTCCCTATTACTGCACCTGATACCCCAATACTGAGCCGCTGCTGCCATATGTAACCCTATTACTGCACCTGATATTCCAATACTGAGCCGCTGCTGCTGTATGTGTCCCTATTACTGCACCTGATACCCCAATACTGAGCCGCTGCTGCCGTATGTGTCTCTATTACTGCACCTGATACCCCAATACTGAGCCGCTGCTGCCGTATGTGTCCCTATTACTGCACCTGATACCCCAATACTGAGCCGCTGCTGCCGTATGTGTCTCTATTACTGCACCTGATACCCCAATACTGAGCCGCTGCTGCCATATGTGTCCCTATTACTGCACCTGATACCCCAATACTGAGCCGCTGCTGCCATATGTGTCCCTATTACTGCACCTGATACCCCAATACTGAGCCGCTCCTGCGGTATGTGTCCCTATTACTACACCTGATACCCCAATACTGAGCCGCTGCTGCCGTATGTGTCCCTTTTACACATGATACCCCAATACTGAGCCGCTGCTGCCGTATGTGTCCCTATTACTGCACCTGATACCCCAATACTGAGCCGCTGCTGCCATATGTAACCCTATTACTGCACCTGATATTCCAATACTGAGCCGCTGCTGCCGTATGTGTCCCTATTACTGCACCTGATACCCCAATACTGAGCCGCTGCTGCCGTATGTGTCCCTATTACTACACCTGATACCCCAATACTGAGCCGCTGCTGCCGTATGTGTCCCTATTACTACACCTGATACCCCAATACTGAGCCGCCGCTGCTGCCGTATGTGTCCCTATTACTACACCTGCTGTGTGGTTCTCTGTGCCCTCTAAATTCTAAAGCAGCCCTCTATAATATAGTAATGCTGGGTGCAAGTACCCTAGAAATAGTGCCCACATTTTGCTCCCTAGAAAGTAATATTGCCCTGTGTGCCCCTTTGATAGTCACAGTAACCTGAGTTCCAGTTACATTTAATAATGTCCCGAGTCTCCCCTGTACAGCTCCCCTATACACAGTATGATACTTCCTTATACACAGTATAATGCTCCCTCACTGTATAGTACCACCCACACAGTATTCTGACCCCTTAGTAGTCTCCAAACTGTTTGATGGCTCCAACACAGTATGATGGCCCCTTCACTGTAATACCCACACTGTACGACGGCCCCTTCACTGTAATCTCCACACTCTATGATGGCCCCTAGATAGCCTATATATAGTATAATGCACCAGATAGACCTAAATGTAGTATAATGCACTCCCCTTAAGCCTCCATATAGCATAATGCACTCCCCATAGGCAGACTATAGCACAAGGCAGCCCCCATAGACTCACTCTATAGCACAAGGCAACCCCCATAGGCAAAATCTAAACTGTATAATGCATCCCCCATAGGCAGACTATATTGCACAAGGCAGCACCCATAGGCAGACTCTATAGCAGTAGGCAGCACCCATAGGCAGACTCTGTAGGATCAGGCAGCACCCCATGGGCAGACCCTGTAGTATAAAGCAGCACCCCTATAGGCAGACCCTGTAATATAAGGCAGCACCCCATAGGCAGACCCTGTAGTATAAGACAGCACCCCGATAGGCAGACCATGTAGTATAAGGCAGCACCCCCATAGGCAGACTCTGTAATATAAGGCAGAACCCACATAGGCAGATCCTATAGTATAAGACAGCACCCCCATAGGCAGACCCTGTAATATAAGGCAGCACCCCTATAGGCAGACCCTGTAATATAAGGCAGCACCCCCATAGGCAGATCCTGTAGTATAAGACAGCACCCCTATAGGCAGACCCTATAATATAAGGCAGCACCCCTATAGGCAGACCCTGTAATATAAGGCAGCACCCTTATATGCAGAAGCTGTAGTATAAGGCAGCACCCACATAGGCAGATCCTGTAGTATAAGGCAGCACCCCTATAGGCAGATCCTGTTGTATAAGGCAGAACCCCCATAGGCAGACCCTGTAATATATGGTAGCACCCCTATAGGCAGACCCTGTAATATAAGGCAGCACCCCATAGGCAGATCCAGCAGTAAAAGACAGCACCCCTATAGGCAGACCCTGTAGTATAAGGTAACACCCCTATAGGCAGACCCCGTAGTATAAGGCAGCATCACCATAGGCAGGCCCTGTAATATATGGCAGCACCCCTATAGGCAGACCCTGTAATATATGACAGTAACCCTATAGGCAGACCCTGCAATATAAGGCAGCACCCCCATAGGCTGATCCTGTAGTATAAGACAGAACCTCCATAGGCAGACCCTGTAATATAAGGCAGCACCCCATAGGCAGACCCTGTAATATAAAGCAGCACCCCTATAGGCAGACCCTGTAATATATGGCAGCACCCCTATAGCAAGACCCTGTAGTATGACAGCACCCCATAGGCAGATCCTGTAGTATAAGGTGGCATCACTATAAGCAGACCCTGTAATATAAGGCAGCACCCCATAGGCAGACCCTGAAATATGTGGCTGCACTCCTATAGGCAGACCCTGTAATATATGGCAGCACCCATATAGGCAAACCCTGTAGTATAAGACAGCACCCCTATATTCAGACCTTGTAATATAAGGCAGCAACCCTATAGGCAGACCCTGTAATATAAGGCAGCACCCCTATAGGCAGACCCTGTAATATAAGGCAGCACCCCTATAGCAAGACCCTGTAGTATGACAGCACCCCATAGGCAGATCCTGTAATATAAGGTGGCATCACTATAAGCCAGTGGTTCTCAACCTTTCTAATGCCGTGACCCCGCAATACGGTTCCTCATGTTGCGGTGACCCCCAACATGTAAGGCGGATGTTGTGAAGGGGTCAAATATCTGAGGGCGCCTTCCCCACTGTGTCACCTAATTTTCTGTGTGCCCCTTTCTCCACAGCGTCACCTAATTTCCTGAGGGCCCCCGGGCCCTTCCCTACTGTTTCATCTAATTTCATGAGGGCCCCCTTCCCCAGAGGTGAAATGGTGGGAGAGGTGATCCACAGTAAATTAGGAGACAGTGGGGAAGGGGGAGGGGACCACAGGAAATTAGAAATTTTCTATGGGGGACCCCCACCTTGTTGTGTCACCTTCAGATTGCAGGGGGGCCTCCCATAACTGTCTCAGTGTCTCAAACTATGCTGCAGGCTGCCTGCAGGCATATTTTACTTACACCTTACTGACTGGCTGCGATCATCCAAAAAAATGTGACGTCCCTCAGCTCCAGGCAGCCTCCAATCATAGTATTGCAGACAGTGCGCGCGCCTGTGTGCCTGACCTGTGGTGTGCTGCTTGGGCAGGAGGACAGATGACCAATCACAGCACAGCTCATTGAGGTGTGCTGTGACCTGTGAGGTCACACAAAGAAAACTAATGCTGATTGGCTGCTCCTGCCTGCATCTGTCAGCCAATCAGCATTAGAATACACCCTTAGTCAAGACTCCAGTCAGACCACAGAGTTTTATTGATGAAGAGGCGGAGTCGAGGGCTGGCAAAGTAACAATAAACAGGTCGGTGATGATGAACAGTGCAGACTCAGTGCAGACAGTGCGTCGTGCGGGTGCGTGTGTCCCTCCCTGTCTTCTCCTCTCTGACTCTGAGTCACACAGTCAGCTGTTTCCTCGGACTGTGCTGTGTGCTGGCTGAAGTCAGTGAGGTCGGCACTCGCACCACGCTGCGCACGGGCCGCTCTTATCAAGAGCCTCTGAGCACAGACTCGGCGTCGCCGTCGCAGGCCAGTGCGAGATGAGTGTGTGTGATCATTTCAGATGTGAAGGAGCGAGCAGCTGCCGCGCGGCTGCTTGCACAGCACTTCACATTCTTCAGTACAGCATGTGCGCCGACCGCCGGCTATAATAATAAACTGTGCACCGCCGCATGCAGGGCAGGGACAAATGAAGGAGGCAGGGGCTGGGGGCGGGTGGGGCCCACCGGAGGATTCTCCGGTGTCCCGGTGCCCCAGTCCGAGCCTGCATACGGGGGAAGGTGGATGGGGAGGTGAGAGAGGTGGCGACCCCTGTGTTTTGGTCGTTCGACCCCCCTCGGGGTCGCGACCCCCAGGTTGAGAACCGCTGCTATAAGTAGACCCTGTAATATAAGGCAGCACCCCCATAGGCAGACCCTGTAATATAAGGCAGCACCCCTATAGGCAGACCCTGTAATATATGGCAGCACCCCTATAGGCAGACTCTGTAATATATGGCAGCACCTCCATAGGCAGATCCTGTAGTATAAGACAGTACCCCCATAGGCAGACCCTGTAATTTAAGGCAGCACCCCATAGGCAGACCCTGAAATATGTGGCTGCACTCCTATAGGCAGACCCTGTAATATAAGGCAGCACCCCTATAGGCAGACCCTGTAATACAAGGCAGCACCCCTATAGGCAGACCCTGTAATATAAGACAGCACCCCTATAGTCAGACCCTGTAATGTAAGGCAGCAACCCTATAGGCAGACCCTGTAATAAAAGGCAGCACCCCTATAAGCAGACCCTGTAATATAAGGCAGCACCCCTATAGGCAGACCCTGTAATATAAAATGCAAAGTCCAGTCCATTAAATCACATAATAGTGAGTAGCAAGCAACTCGTTTTGAACAGTGGTATGTTCTTTCTCAAAGCACCACTGTAGGCAAACCCTGTACTATAAGGCGTAGCGCTACTTCTCCCATCGATGCAATCAGCTGTATTGGCTAACTGCCGGTACAGCAGACCTTCCGATGATGGTCGGGGGCCCCACTGCTGGTGCGGTTAACTTCTTGAATGTGGTTTTGTGGTTTGTGTTTGGGGTCATTGTCCTGTTGAAAACTAAATGATGGTCCAACTAAACGCAAACCGGATGGAATAGCATGCCGCTGCAAGATGCTGTGGTAGCCATGCTGGTTTAGTATGCCTTCAATTTTGAATAAATCCCCAACAGTGTCACCAGTAAAGCACCATCACACCTCCTCCTCCATGCTTCACGGTTGGGACCAGGCATGTAGAGTCCATCTGTTCACTTTTTCTGCAACGCACAAAGACACGGTGGTTGGAACCAAAGATCTCAAATTTGGACTCATCAGACCAAAGCACAGATTTCCACTGGTCTAATGTCCATTCCTTGTGTTCTTTAGCCCAAACAAGTCTCTTCTGCTTGTTGCCTGTCCTTAGCAGTGGTTTCCTAGCAGCTATTTTACCATGAAGGCCTGCTGCACAAAGTCTCCTCTTAGGCTGGGTTCACACTTCGTCAATGGTGTCCGTTAGACGGACTACGTTACACCGCGGCATAAACGCAGTGTAACGTAGTCCGTTACGGCCGCCATTAACTGCAATGTCGGACGCATCGCTAGCGCACACCCACAATGGGCGTGCGCTAGGGATGTGCAGTCATTGAGTGACTGACCCGGAGATGCGGGCTGAAGCGTTTCCGGGTCCGTCACTGCTAGCGCAGATAGAGCTCGATATTTGCTAGCGTGATGTAGCACCGGCACTTGCGCTAGCAGCAGCCCGTTAGCGTATGTGCTGAACGGGCTGCTGCTAACGCAGTGTGAACTTAGCCTTAACAATTGTTGTAGAGATGTGTCTGCTGCTAGAACTCTGTGTGGCATTGACCTGGTCTCTAATCTGAGCTGCTGTTAACCTGCGATTTCTGAGGCTGGTGACTCGGATAAACTTATCCTCAGAAGCAGAGGTGACTCTTGGTCTTCCTTTCCTGGGGCAGTCCTCATGTGAGCCAGTTTCTTTGTAGCGCTTGATGGTTTTTGCCACTGCCCTTGGGGACACTTTCAAAGTTTTCCCAATTTTTCGGACTGACTGACCTTCATTTCTTAAAGTAATGATGGCCACTCGTTTTTCTTTACTTAGCTGCTTTTTTCTTGCCATAATACAAATTCTAACAGTCTATTCAATAGGACTATCAGCTGTGTATCCACCAGACTTCTGCACAACACAACTGATGGTCCCAACCCCATTTGGCAAGAAATCCCACCTATTAAACCTGACAGGGCACACCTGTGAAGTGAAAACCATTCCCGGTGACTACCTCTTGAAGCTCATCAAGAGAATGCCAAAATGTGCAAATCAGTCATCAAAGCAAAAGGTGGCTACTTTGAAAAACCTAGAATATAAGACATAATTTCAGTTGTTTCACACTTTTTTGTTAAGTATATAATTCCACATGTGTTAATTCATAGTTTTGATGCCTTCAGTGTGAATTTACAATTTTCATAGTCATGAAAATACAGAAAAATCTTTAAATGAGAAGGTGTGTCCAAACTTTTGGTCTGTACTGTAAACCTGTAGTGACTGTCAACTACAGCAAACAGAACTACAGAGAAAAACTGGTTATAATTGTAGAATTGGGAGCCCGTGTTCGGCGGCTTACGCACCCTGATATGTTTCCCATCCAGGACTCCAATACAGTGAGGAAAATCACAAGAGTCAGTAAATCCCGGGCTATATTCAGCCAATCCTTTCTTTTGGGCTCCGGCATCACAAGTTCATGTAGTTTTTCCCATATTTGAATACATGTATCTTGCACAATGCCGGAAATAGTGGACCGCCCTATCAGAAATTCCAGATGGATTCTGCATAAGACAATCCAGTTGACAGGAAGCTGAAAGCACACAAGAAAAATAAAATATTAGCAATGTAAGAATGCTTGATAAAAAGCATAGTAAAGACAAGTAATATGAGGATATAAAAAGGCAGGATACCAGTGTACCTTACAAAAGGTACACTGGCTACTTACATTAACTACATGTTTGTATGTGATTTTGGTTTAATTTAGTAATATAATTTAAATCAGATTATTATTATTATTATTATTATTATTTATTATTATAGCGCCATTTATTCCATGGCGCTTTACATGTGAGGAGGGGTATGCATAATAAAACAAGTACAATAATCTTTAACAATACAAGTCACAACTGGTACAGGAGGAGAGAGGACCCTGCCCGCGAGGGCTCACAATCTACAAGGGATGGGTGAGGATACAGTAGGTAATACAATGCTAGGAAATACAAAAAAAAAAAAAACATCATCAACATACAGTATGTGAGGATAATAATAATCTTTATTTTTATATAGCACTAACATATTCTGCAGCGCTTTACAGTTTGCACACATTATCACAATGTCCCCGATGGGGCTCACAATCTAGAGTCCCTATCAGTATGTCTTTGGAATGTGGGAGGAAACCAGAGAACCCGGAGGAAACCCACGCAAACACGGAGAGAACATACAAACTCTTTGCAGATGTTGTCCTGGGTGGGATTAGAACCCAGGACCCCAGCGCTACAAGGCTGCTGTACTAACTACTGCGCCACCATGCCGCCTTATGGATGGTGGATGGTTAATACATACCGTGAGGTAAGGAGAAGACGCTCCTCTACCTTTCCGCATCCTGGTATCCTGATACGTCATTCCTGGACGTACTGTCTCCAACAAGATATCAAAGTTGGGTATTGTCATGCGACAGTACTGGAAGAATTTGTCCGGATGTGTCCGCAGAGCTGTATATAGCCTGTGAAATGCCCTTTAGTGAGGCGTTGCCGAAAAATGGATGCACCCACATTCTTGTCCTTCTTTGCGGATCCGCTATCACGGGGTATGGCTGCCCAAAGCGGCGTGACAAGACCCAGTTAAATAACATCCGCTGAGTTGGGGTGAAATGCAGGAGTTCACACATGTTGCCCAAGTACCACCAAAACGCCTACAAAAGCACAGCAACAAAATGGCCATATGGGAGGGTGCCAACTGTTGTTGAGGCCTTAAATAGGGTTGATGCTGATGATTTAAATTAATTTCAGGCCTCAAAACCGTTAAATGTCCATTTTCTAAGGTTGCGTAAAAAACCGCATTATGGATGCCATACGGATTACATATGTAGGATTACATGAGTAAAATACGCTGCCACACCGTGCCTACGGATGACATACGGATCACTGTTTTGGGATCATTTCTGTGTATTACTCCTGCAAAAAACGGACCGTATTTCCCTACGCTGAGTGTGACCCAGGCCTTACTCTGTGGATCTGCTGGAAAAAAACAAGCAGGAAGCTGCACATATCAAGTGAATGACTGATAAAAGCAGACATGGGCCTGGTAAATGTTTATCAGCTTTCCCACACTTTAAGGCTGCCGTCACACTAGCAGTACTTGGTCAGTATTTTACTTCAGTATTTGTAGCCAAAACCAGGAGTGGAACAATCAGAGGGAAAGTATAATAGAAACATATGCACCACTTCTGTATTTATCACCCACTCCTGGTTTTGGCTACAAATACTGAAGTAAAATACTGACCAAGTACTGCTAGTGTGACGGCAGCCTGACACTATCTATAGTATAGTGTCTATACAGCATGAGGCTTGTCTACTTGTTTGTAACTATAGAACCACTACTTTTAATTAGTTGCACAAAATAGTCAAACAATAAAACAAAATTATTGAAAGAACAAATTATTTTATTGTCTAAAAACCATTACATGTTTTGGAGATTTTTAAAGGGGAATGTCCAGAAATGCGCAATAGTTTGTAGACAATAAAGTAACTTGCTCCTTCACATCAAGCATTGGTGCCCATTTTTTTTTTCTTTTTTTGACTCTTTTTATGCAAAATAGTTGACCTCACTGGTTCTCAGTTTCTGTATTCAGACTAGGTACTCGGACAACCCCTTCATAAATTCAATGTATCCTCCTGGAAAACAAAAACACCTTGGGCTACATTCCAGCAATGCGTTTCTGGTGATTTTTTTACACTGTGTATTTTCGAAATAATGAAAATAATCTGTTTTATATAATAGGTGCAGAAATGCTGCAGAAAATCTGCAACTTCGAAAACTCACCAAAAGCGCAGCGGAGTCATTCCAGCGATGCCAGTGCCAGGTCTCCCGAAGCTAGCGTTACAGTGCTACACCACGTGAATGATCCAGCCAATCAGCCGCTGCTATTGAGCTGCTGCGCTCTCAGTTCCTTCAGACAATCTGAGGTGTCAGCACTGCAGACCATCAGCTGATTGGCGGCAGTGCTCACGTGGCATAGCAATGTAACATGAGCCTCGGCACTGACATCGCTGGAACGGCGCTGCAGAGTAGAGAGGATTTGTATTTTAAAATTGGGTATATAGTATTTAAGAACGGATTGTCCGAGTAGTGGACAACCCCTTTAAGGCACTCCTTTAGTGTTTATGACGCATCACAACCTTATAATGTGAGAATCTTTCTTTTCATCAACCCTAACGTTTCTCTCAACCCTATGTGTCTCTCTGCATTTTTTGCATAAAGTTTTTAGTCTTGTCTGTAACTACAGACAAATTAGTCTTGACAACAGGCAGTGGACATCGAGTTGCAAATAAAGTAGACACCTAGCTGTCATACCTTAAGGCTAAGTTCACATGCAGCGTTTTTTAATGCTTTTTGTGCAAATATGAACTTTTTTACAGTTACAGTTCTAGCAAAAATGACGACATTTCAGCGATCTCATGCTCACGCTTGATTTTTTTTTTTCTTGACTGAACTCGATCACTGCAGCGTTTTTGAAATCTGCGACGTGCAAATTCTTTCAGCGCTTTTGCAGCTGGTTTTGCTGTGTTTTTACAAAGGATTTTTGCTGCATTTTTGGTGAATAAAACTGACTATTATTTAATTCAATTCTGAGTCGTTTGTAATTATATCACAGATTAAATGATAAGATCGGACTTATCTGCTTTTCTCTACACGGCACAAAAGAGTCACTGGCTGTGTATCAGTTGGCTGCACAATTATTGCGTATATTGGCTTTGGCCGTTTGGATGATATATGTGAAAATAGGATAATATGTTGTTCTGGATGTATAATATACACTTGTCCTCAGTTATTCCAGTCCATATATGTAGATATAGAAGAATTCTTGTTTAATATTTTTAGTTTTTGTTCTTTTTTTAGGATATTATAGATTTAAATAATGATATTTTGATCTGAATAGTCTGTTGTAATTATCTTTTTCCAAAGCAAGATGGCAGTAAACTACCTCCATTGAGTAATAGTTGGTGATGCGCGAACGTGCGGATAAGGCGTTATCCGAGCATGCTCAAGTGCTAACAGAGTGTCTTCGGTGTGCTCAAAAACCATGTTCGAGTCCCTACGGCTGCATGTCTCACGGGTGTTATGCAGCCACAACACATGCAGGGATTTCCACGAGACATGCAGCTGCAGGGACTCAAATGTATTTTTTAAGTATGCCGAAGACGCTCAGATAGCACAGGAGCATGCTCAGATAACACCTTATCCGAGCACGTTCACTCATCACTAGTAATAATCCTAAAAAAAATAGCGGGTCACCCTCTGTAGCTACAAATAAATCCAATTCAGACACATTCTGGTATCTGGAAACCAATATAACATAACATTGTAAACTCCGAAGTTGGAATTGAAAGGAAAAAAAGCAGTCACAAAAAGCAGTGCTGCCAACCCTAGTACCAGGCTCCGGCCAAGGGCACATATACACTGTCCATATTCTGATGCCCTGCAGAGGTTTCTGTGCGCGGGATAGGACAAGAATGCAAAGCTGAACGTGATCATAGTCTGACCCTTCCATCACAAGCCACTGAACAGTAAGTAGGGCTATTCGGCCAAAAACGATGTCTATAGCTTAGACACAAATATAAAAAACACAGCAGCATTTACTAAGAACTGTAAAATAAGAACATCGGCGGTATTATATATTTACTCTGAAAACCACAAGTACATTATGCGTTCACCTATAAATCATCCTATACTTAGTGTTGCCTCCTAAAATACCAAGGATCACAAGTAATAATGCCAATTTTATTCTTAGCCGCCAGGAATAATTGTCAATCTTGTTAAACAGCCTGGACTCCCTACGAACAGGATTGAGATTTGTTCTATTGATGATTTGTTTAAACAAGGCCCATTTCCAGCAAAGTGTTAAGTCTCGTTCACATGAGCGAATAAATCGATAAAAATGGGGCAGTGCACATCTACAATTCTTTCTTCATGCGAATTCGGCATGAAAAGACAATCTCAGCATGGGCGCATCTGAAACATGGAGGTGATGGAGAAATTACTTTCTACAGTATGTGACTGCAGACTTGTGAATCCTCACATTGTGCATGCTGCTCACTGTCAGGATTCTTCAGCACTGGGAGCCATCAGGCACGTGACCCCAAGCAGGATCGGTGTCACCACCCGGCCCACCAGGGCAAGTGTCAGGGGCAGGCCCTGGATGAACGAGGTGGCCCACTCACTGTCAGGAACATCAGCAGCTATGGGGCCTGTGATTCTGTAGATTCCCCCACTCAAATACTAACCTCTCCTGTTCCATGCTGCTCTGTTCTCTTCAGCATCTTCTAACTCTCTGTGACGTCTCAGGGTACCCTCTACTGAGCAGTGCAGAGAGTCAGAAGACGCTGAGGCAACCGCAGCAGCGGGGTCCACTATACTGTATGGAGCACTAAATGAGGACATTATTCTGTATGTATGAAGCAATATATGGGGCCCATTATACTATATAGAGCATTATATGGGGCCATTATATACTGTCTGGAACAATATATGGGACCATTACATCTGTATGGAGCATTATATGGTGGCCATTATAGTGTATGGAGCAATATATGAGACCATTATACTGTATGGAGCAATATATGGGGCCCATTATACTGCATGAAGCATTATTTGGGGTTCATTATACTATATGGAGTGTGATGCCGCGATCACTAGCGGGTTGGGGAATACTCGCTTGGCAGCATTATGTACTGTATAGAGCAATATATGGGGCCATTATATAATGTATGGAGCATTATATGGGGCTATTATAGTATATGGAGCAATATATGGGGAACACTGTACTGTATGAAGCATTATATGGGTCCCATTATACTGTATCGAGCAATTTATGGGGTCCTTTATACTGTATGGAGCATTATATGGGGCCTATTATTCAGTGTGATTCAGTATATGGGGCCCTTTATACTGTATGGAACATTGTGGGCCCACTATACTGAATGGAGCACTGTGTGGGGCCCATTATACTGTATGGAACAATATATGGGGCCTACTATTCTATATAGAGCATTATGTGGAACAATATACTGTTTGGAGCATTATACAGGACCCATTAAACTGTACAGAGCAATATATGCGGCCCATACTAGTGTATAGATCAATATATGGGGCCCATTATACCGTATGGAGCAATATATGGGGGCCATTATACTATATGGAGCAATATATGGTACCCATAATACTGTATAGAGGACTATGTGGTGCTCGTAATACTATATGGAGGACTTTGTGGTGCCCACAGTACTGTATGGAGGACTATATGGTGCCCATAATACTGTATGGAGGACTATGTGGTGCCCATAATACTGCATGAAGGACAATGTGGTGCCCATAGTACTGAATGGAGGACTATGTGGTACCCATAATACCGGATGGAGCACTATGTGGTGCCCATAGTACTGTATGGAGGACTATACTGTGTGGTCTAAAATGAAAAGTCTGTTCATATGACCAGGTACCATGCCAGTCAAAGAGCAGTGTCGGACTGGCCCACCGGGAGATCGGAGAATCCTCCGGTGGGCCCTCCCCCCAGAGGGCCCTCCCCCTCACCAGACTCCTGCTCTGTCCAGTATTTTAGCGCATTATGATTTCATGCACCCAGCAGTGAGTGTTATTCCATACCTGGTGCCGGTCGCCTGCACTGCTCAGTAACAGGTGATGTGAGGTGAGAGCTTTCTCATCACCTGCTGCGGCTTCTACTGATGTCTTGGCGCCGCTCTTTCAGCTGCGCAGTGCTCATGAGATCAATAGAAGCGGCAGCAGCAGGTGATAGAAAGCTCTCACCTCACATGTTACTGAGCAGTGCAGGCGGCCGGCACCAGATATAGAATAATCCGCACAGCGCCACGCACAGCACAGAAGGAGGGATGATGAGGGGGCTGTGTGGAGAAGAAGGGATGATGAAAGGGCTGTGTGGAGAAGGAGGGATGATGAGGGGGCTGTGTGGAGAAGGAGGGATGATGAGGGGGCTGTGTGGAGAAGGAGGGATGATGAGGGGGCTGTGTGGAGAAGGAGGGATGATGAGGGGGCAGTGTGGAGAAGGAGGGATGATGAGGGGGCTGTGTGGAGGAGGGATGATGAGGGGGCTGTGTGAAGAAGGCGAAATGATGAGGAGGCTGTGTGGAGAAGGAGGGATGATGAGCTTTGTGGAAAAGGGGGGGTGATGAGGGGGCTGTGTGGAAAAGGGGGGATGATGAGGGGGCTGTGTGGAAAAGGGGGGATGATGAGCTTTGTGGAAAAAGAGGTGATCCAGGGCTGTGTGGAGAAGAGGGGGGAGTGAGAAAAAGCCCATTGGTGAGTTCACCGCCTCTGCACTGTGGGACTTTCTCACTGCGCTAGTGGGGATCTCACCAAGGTCACCGCAGTTCAGGGGCCTGGCTGAGAACATAGCCTCAGTGACTTGCCATAACCTCGATGAGGTTAGCCGACGCCAGTGACCGGAGGTAAACTTTATACCTCCGATCACAGCTGTGGGCTCACATCATTTGACAGCGTGTGAACATCAGCTGTCTGACTGGCGGTAATGATTTTACCGCCGATCAGAAGCAGTGTTTGCCACTCTGTCTTGCATCTGACAGAGTGGTAAACACTGGATGTATTGGCCCCCCATTCAAATGAATAGGGTCCAGGTACTGTTCTGGTACCCGAACCTGGACCCGAACATCTAGGGGTCCGCTCATCTCTAATCCTGTGTCTAGTGTGTGACTGGTGTATGTATGGTGCGTGAGTGTGTCATGTGGCTAGCGTGTGACTGGTGTGTGTCACATGTATGTATCCTGTGTCTAGCGTGTGACTGGTGTGTATGTGTCGTGTCTATTGTGTGTATGTGGCACATGTCTAAATAATAAAATCTTTCTGTGCTTATAGAATATCATTGTTCTAGGTTTTACATAAAATTATCTGCTGCCGGTAAGGGTGCTTAACTAGATGGAAACTAAGGCTACTTTCACACTTCCATCTTCAAAATCTGCACAGGATCCATCAAGATGTTGAAATGACGGATCCTGTGCAGATTGTGGAAAACGTGTGCACTGGGCCCGTCTTTCTGACGGACCCGTCGAGGCTATGTGCACCTGTTGTGTATGCGTCTTCGCAGTGGTTTTCCGCTGCGAAAACGCATACACAACACAAACCAGGTAAAAAAAAATAAAAAAATCGCAGTGTTCTCACCTACCGGCGTTCCCACGCAGCGATGCTCTTGGTAGCTAGCATTCCTAGTAATACACTGCGAAATCTCGCGAGAAGTCGCAATGTATTACTAGGAACGCTTGCTGCCGGGAGCATTGGTGACGCTGCGCGGGAACGCCGGTAGGTGAGAATACTGCGATTTTTTATTTTTAAAATTATTTTTAACATTATATCTTGTTACTATTGATGCTGCATAGGCAGCATCAATAGTAAAAAGAGAGAGAGCGAGCGAGAAAGAATTTCCCTGACGGGAAATTCTTCCACGCATGCTCTCTTTGAAAAGATGGGACCTGTTGCTGGATTCCTGCTTTTCACAGGCATCGACGCATCCTGCGCCCATATGCTTCCATTGTAGCCAGTGACGGGCAGCGCAGGATGCGTCGCTGACCAATTTTCCGACGTTCAGAAAAAACGTTCCTCTGAACGTTTTCTCTGCCCGACGGACCGTTTGTTTGATGCAGGATCCAGTGAAAAAGGGATGACTCTGCAGCTAGTACCCCTTAAGCATGGTGGGCCCTTAGAATGATTTTCTCTGGTGGGCCCAAACTACTCCAGTCCAACGCTGTCAAAGAGTATTCCAACAACTCATCCGGGTAAGCCATGTCCAGAAATTACCTGACACCTCCCAGTTCCTCTGCAAAGTGGTCATACCCTCAGAAGCTACGGTGACCTTGCCTGTCGGACAGACCATACTCCCATGCGGTTGCAGGTCTGTGTGCCACGAGAAGGGGTAGAGGTACAGATTGAGCCAATTGCAGGAGATGAAACATATCCTGGACTCTTAGTTGCTCACACTCTGGCCACAGTATGACAGGGACCTGTATTTGTGCACTACGTTAGCTTGAGAGGAACAAACTTACAGTTAACCCCCCGAATAGAGATTGCTCAGATGTATGTAATGCTGGAAGACTTCACTAAGCAAAATGACATCGAGTTTACACCAGTAAAGAGAGATTCATGGACTCTGTCAGTCTCCCTCACTGTCAATGGAAACAGTTGGGAAAAACGGTCCCACCGCGGCTCACGGAGCAAATGGAGGCTGTTCTCACAAAATTTTCCCCTGGGCAAGTGGGGCAAATAGAAAAATTGCTGCAGTGCTGCCAAAGAGTGTTTGCCTGTCATGAGGATGACTGTCACTCTGTGGTGGTCTTCGGTAAGGAAGGGGGGCCTCAAACTGGTACCCTAGTTATCCCTGTCCCAGGGGAACTCTTGAAGGTATAGATGCTCCAGTCTCCAACCTTACTATGCTTCTGTTAAACCCTGATCCGTCCCCTCTCCCACCCCATGAGGCATAGGACAGAAATGTAATGTAAATAAGACACAAAAACAAAACAGGAAATCCTCTATCATACAAAAGCACTAACCAACAATAGGGAGGAGGATAGGGACAGGGAGGAATAAACTAAATGTAAACCAGGAGATACCACCACAAACCACAGAACACGTCTACAACTCTACTTCAACCATTTAGCTTTAGCACACAGTACGGGAACACTAATCTTTCACCGGCAGGGACAAGAAGGTTTCTCCAGTTTACATAGGAAGAGGTAATGACTAGATCAGAAGCAGCTGAAATGGAGCTGCATGTTTCCTACCAGCATATAAAGGATCGTCAACCTCTTCTGCAGCAGAAGAAACTAAATCCATTTAATCTGAGACACAAATCACAACTTCTCTAAAGAAGACCTGCAATTCATTACCCGACGTGATCATCTAACTCCAGGACTTCCAAGGGGATGTGACAATTACTTCAGATGCACTGAGACCATTCAGCACGAAATTCACATGGGAACAACTGCTACCATTAGATACTGTCAGATTCCCACACAGATGTACCAAGAAGTGAAGGAGTTATTGTCAGATATGCTGCAAAATAGAGTAATTCTCGAAAGTCAGAGCCCCTGGGCCGTGCCTATTATACTGCTCTGGAAGAACGAAGGAACCTTGAGCTTCTGCGTCGACTACCAAAGATTGAATACCTGTACTGTGCGGGACTCCTACCCCCTACCCAGGATTGAAGAGTTCCTGTCCACTCTGGGAAAAACAAGGTACTTTTGTTCCCTAGATTTAGCCAGTGGCTACTAGCAGGTTCCTATCGCTGCTGAGGATCAACCGAAGACTGCCTTCATATTCCATATGGGACTGTTCGGATTTAACCGGATACCCTTTGGTCTAACCAATGCTCCTGGGATATTTTAACGGCTAATGGAGATATGCCTTAGGGACCTGAATTTTGAAGCTACACTAATTTACTTGGATGACAGTGTTGTATACTCCTCCACCTTTGAAGAACATCTCAGTCGGTTAGAGCAAGTGATGAAGCTGCTCAGAATCATGGTCTGAAGGTCAAACCCCAAAAATGCAACTTGTTACAGAGAGCCATAGAGAGATTGAGTACCTAGGACACACCGTCTCCAGTGCCTTGGTCTACCCAACCCCTGAGAAGGTAGCGGCCGTACAGAAATGGCCCACTCCTACTAATCTGAAAGAGTTGAGAGCGTTCCTCGGCATGTCATAGTACTACCGGAGTTTCATCAAAGACTTTGCAAAGGTTGCGGCTCAGCTCCATGTCCTCCTAAGGGAAACGGCAGGACATTTTACATTCAAAAAGTCAAATGGCGCTCCTTCCCTTCCGAGCTCTGCCGTGCGCCCAGTGTTTTTTCTCAACCATATGGGGTATCAGTATGCTCAGGAGAAATTATACAAAAAATGTTCAGGTCAATTTTTTCCTGCTATCCTTATGAAAATTTTAAAAAAATTGGATCTGAAGTAATTTTTTGGTGAAAAAAGTTAAATGGTCATTTTTTTCCACATTCCAAAAATTCCCGTGAAACACCAGAAGGGTTAATAAAATTCTTGAATGTGGTTTTGAAGACCTTGGAGGGGTGCAGTTTTTAGAATGGTGTATTGGCTGTCATATAGACCCCTCAAAGTGACTTCAACTGTGATGTGGTCCCTAAAAACAAATGGTTTTGTTAATTTTGTGAGAAAAATTAAAAATTGCTGGTCATCATTTTTAAACCTTATAACTTCCTAACAAATTGGTTCCAAAATTGTGCTGATGTAAATTAGACATGTGAAAAATGTTATTTATTAACTATTTTGTGACATATCTCTGTGATTTAAGGGAATAAAAATTCAAAGTTTAAATTGCGAAATTTTCAACATTTTTACCAGATTTCTCTTTTTTTCACAAATAAACACAAGTCATTTCGAAGAAATTTTACCACTATCATGAAGTACAATATGTCACGAAAAAACTGTCTCAGAATCACCCAGACCCGTAGAAGTGTTCCAGAGTTATTACCTCAAAAAAGTGACAGTGGTCAGAACTGTAAAAATTGGCCCAGTCATTAACGCGCAAACCACCTTCGGGGTGAAAGGGGTTAATATTTCCGTTCTAAACAAAGCCTCATTTTTATTTCATGCCCCTTTAGCTCTGAGCACTACAATAATTTGCATTATCATATTATTTTCTCTCCTTGGAAATAGCAAGTCTTTCAGGACAACATTGAAGAAACTGGTGAAGACACTGTGATTACTTCCATTATGTGAAAGAAAATCCTTCAACTGGTTCTTGCCACCAAACCTGAGAGCAGCACCCTAGTCAGCCATGTTTCTGGGAAGCTGGATGATAACCAATATGGAGGTTGCTGTCGTTGTCTCTCCGCTGTCCTATAACCATGAATACCAAGTCTGCCAAACTCAAAGGGAGAGCCATGGCTGGCAACTGACTCCTGGAATATTCCTTTTTGCAGCTAGGTGTTTTTGCAGATCGTACTTTCCTAGGATGTTATGTTGCATAAGAGGAATTATTTTCACTTCAGTGACTTCATTTATTTGTGATCTTGTGCAAGTGCCCGTCCCTGCACTGGCATCTTACAGCTCCATGTTTGAAATATTTAGCATGTGTGGACAAATTTACAATGTGAAATGAATAGCCACAATGACGTGAAGTGGCATGCGCTGAAATTAGACACTACTCATATGTTATTAAGTATTTCAGTGTAGGGAGATAAATAGATAGGTTGATCCTAGCAGTGAAGCCATGCAGAAGGATCATAAATGATTTCAAACGTGTTGGATTGTGGCATAATTTACATCAATAACCCTCCTGCCCAAGAGGTGGTCTGTATGGAGAAAACATCCCATCTGGAGCAGTGCCTATCCCAGATGGGCACAGCGGAGGAAGAAGAAGCCACTCACGTTGCTGCAAGTCCTTGGTGAACGTGTAGAGACTTTTTCAAAACAGGTGGTCAAGCCAGAATTAACCCCACCCAGGGAAAGATGGAGTCCCGGATGAGTATAACTACAGGAGAGCGGGCTGGCACCATTGCTGGTGAGAATGATGGAGAAGGAGGAACAAGTGATGAACCGGTCCAGAGTAACTCGAGAGAGAGAGATGGCCGATGGTATGGCATAGCACTCTATGTGGGACCAGAAAGTGGCTCAGCAGTCTGATGAGGTGCGGCCTGGTGGACTGATGAAAAACGGAGGTCCCACTCCCACCAGAGGTCCTGAGTCAGGAGTCGGATCCCAAGACAGGAGTCAGGACTACGAGCTGTTATGCTCAAAACTAGTTTCCTTTTATTCTCTTTGTATGTTCTGATTTTACATGTTTTCCTTTTTTTAATTGTGTTGCTAATAAAATAATGTTTTAATATACTTCGCTCATTTCAGGTGGATGCTGGATTTTTCCACGTTGCTGCTATATCTAATCCCAGAAGTCGGTCTGGAGCCTCCATGCACCGCACCTCAATTCAATCATTTTTCAACAGTTGGTGAGCCGATATACAACTTTTCTATTGTTTGGCTCTCATATGCATGTCCATAATCAACCAACTATATAAACTTTTTAATGTGCTCCATGGAATGCTTCATTTATTTCCCTGTAGTGATAAATAGTGATGAGGGAGCGTGCTCACCACTGCCTCATACTTGATTGAGCATCATGGTGCTCAAGTATGCTCATTATTCAGTCGAGCATCGCTTGTGCTCGAGTTCCCGCCCCACATATTTCGCAGCTGTTAGACAGCTAATAAACATGCAGGGATCGCCTGCCATATACGTTAATGCTGTAGCCATGTTATATAAGACCCAGTGGTGCAACACTCGGCACACTGTCCTCTGGAAGCAGTTTAGGGTAGCTGATCTAGGAGGGTTTATTACTTTACAGTCCTTCTATAGGTATACGAAGGTATACTGTTGCTGCAACTAAAACAATGCCTAAAAAAAGTCCTTTGCAGGGCTACATATTTTCTTTTCCCTATTAATATCGGAATTTTTACAGGCATATATTATATACCTAATTTAAAATACGCAAGGCGTTGGGTAAGGGATGGGGAAGTGGACGTGCTGATGATGTTGCAAGCAGAGGCCGTGGCTGTGGGCCTGGTGAAACTGTGCCTTCCGCGGAAGGACAACAAACAAGCTGATCTACAAAACCATGCTTCCTGTACCACTTCGGCTGAAAACGGGACACCACTCTTGGAGCCAGAACAGTGGGAACAGGTGGTCGGTTGGATGGCAGATAATGCTTCCAATATGTTTTCCAGCACCACCCTTTCTTCCACACGGTCCAGTCTCACTAGCCAAGAATCTGAACCACATAATCTTCACCCTGATCCTCCTTCCTACCACCATGACGAGTCCCAGGAGACAAGAGATCCCACACTCGACACTCCAAGGAGTTCTTTACATTTCCATTTATTGATTCTGGCTTCTTGCCCTGCATATTTCAAGAGGGACATGAGGAGATTATGTGTAGTGATGTTCAAATATTTTAGCAGCCACGGTCAGAAAAAGTGGGTAAAGGAAATTATTGTCTCAAGAGTTAGATTATGATGAGACACAGTGCATGAGGTCCTCCTATATGTCTAATACAAGGGGTACTGGAGTCCCTCTTCCATCTAATTTTGGGCAGTTCTTTCATTGTACACAGGCTTTGTGAGTTTCAGATTCCCCGTCATAAATCAAACAGGATATGTTTGACCATGTCACACATACCACATGCCCAGTTAAGGTAGTAAAATGTTAAAACTACGTATCCCAATGACTACTGGTGGTTGTAGTTTTATTTTCCCCTCGACTATGTCACCTACTGTAGTCATAGGTGAAGGGGAAATATGGTGAGAGATGGCCCGACTATTAATTGTTGGAGGAGGTGTTTTTTATACAGGCAAAGATGTTTCCTAACATTTTTTCCTGTATAATCCTGTAATGTTCATTTTATCTTCGATTTTGTTTGTTTTATTGTTAGTCCGTAAAAGTGGCGTAATACTCTGACATAACTGTTCCCAGCATCGACCTGGCTGGGAGTCAGATATGCATTAATGCGTCTTCGCCATGCTGTTCCCATTCCATTTGAGGGCTGTTTCCATCCTTTTCAGCCATTTTCCTACCTCTACAATGCTCTCCTGTTGGAGTCTTCTGAAAAAATGCTTGTGTTGTCCATTTACTTCCATTATACTCAGTACTAGAGTCGAGTCCGTCTGAGCGTCCGACCTGCTCGATTCGAGTAACGAGTACTAGAATGTTTTAGAGCTCGATCATCACTATTGAGATATTAAATGTGTTGATCAAAAGTGGTCTCCAACAGAAGACCCCCACATTATCACTAATGATCCGGCAACAAAAATGGACATTAATTCTTCCACAATTTGTCTCAACACTGCCATTGAGGATGTCGGTAACAACACTAAGAATACCAAATCTATTTTTACAATGTGGCTAAAATAGAACAGTGAATAGACTGAACTTAGATCGGGTGTTAAGATCAGCATCACATTACAAAGACCAAGTAGCAAGTATATCTGCAGTAACGGGAAATACACTCTGACATCATGCCTGTCTCAGATATTCAGCAGCTAGCCGAAACTCCATATATGAATCAATATTAACCCCTAAAACCTTCAGCCTGTTTTCACCTAAATGACCAGGCCATTTTTTTCAATTCTGACCAGTAACTCTGGAACTCTTCAGCATAGCCCAATGATTCTGAGAATGCTATTTTGTGACATGTTGTACTTCATATTAGCAATAAATTTAGGTCAATATGATTTTATTTAATTTATAAAAATGGGAAAAAAAATCGTCAAAATTTTTTTTATTTTGCTATTTTCAAACTTTGACTTTTAACTCTCTTTAATCCAGATAGTTATACCACACACACAAAAAAAGAAAATTAATAATAATTTACTATATGACTACTTCACATCAGCGTCATTTTTAAAAAATAATTTTTTATTGTTAGGAAGTTAGAAGGGTTAAAAGTTTATCATCAATTTCTCATTTTTCCCACAAAATTGACACAAGACCAATTTTTTTAGGGACCGCGTCCATTGTGAAGTGACCTTGTGAGCCTTATGTGACAGAAAATACCAAAACGTGACACCATTTTTAAAAACTACACCCCTCAAAGTTCTCAAAACCATCAAGAAGTTTATTAACCCTTTGCGGGATTCACCAGAATTAAAGCAATGTGGATGGAAAAAAATGAAAATTTTACTTTTTCCCACCAAAATATTGATTTAGCCCCAAATTTTGCATTTTTCAAAATGGTAACAGGAGGAAATGGATCATAGAATTTGTTGCACAATGTCTCTTGAGTATACTGAAACCCCATATGTGGCTAAAATTGAGAGAGGATGCCATGTCACATTTGCAGAGCCCCTGATGTGAATAAACAGTAGAAAGACCCCCAAAATGACACCATTTTGGAAACTACACCCCTCAAGGAACTTATCTATAGATGTGGTGACCACCTTGAACCCACAGGTGATTCACAGAATTATATAACGTTGAGCTGTGAAAATGAAAAAAGCTATATTTTTCCTGTCAAAACGTTGCTTCAGCCCCCAATTTTCACTAGGGTGACAGGAGAAAATGGGCCATACAGTTTGTTGAGCAGTTTCTTCTGAGTACACTGATACGCACGACACACGACAGGCCTTGGAAGGGAAGGAGCACCATTTGACTTTTGGAGTGCAAAATTTTCTGGATTAGATAGCAGACACCATGTTGCAGTTGCAGAGCCTCTGATGTGCCTAAACAGTGGAAGCCCCCACGAGTGATCACATTTTGGAAACTACATCGCTCAAGGAACCTATCCAGATGTGTGGTGAGCACCTTGAACCCACTGGTGCTTCACAGAATTTTATAACGTTTTCCCTGCAAAAATGTTGCTTTAACCCCACATTTTTCCTTCTCACAAGTATAACAGGAGAAAATGGACCCCAAAATGTGTTTCTCCTGAGAACATTGATACCTTATATGTGGTATAAATCTACTGTTTGGGCACATGGCAGTGCTCAGAAAGGTAGGAGCACCAACTGAATTCTGGAGGGCAATTTTGGCTAGAATAGATTACGGATGTCATGTCAAATTTGCAGAGCCACTGATGTGCCAAAACAGTAGAAACCCCCACCACTAACCCCATTTTGGAAACTAAACCTCTTGAGAAATTAATTTAGGGGTGTAGTGAGGATTTTTAACCCTCAGGCGATTACAGAATTGTTTAATATTCGGCTAAGTAAATGGAAAATTACCATTTTTTCTGCTAAACTCCTGCTTTGGTCCCAAGTTTTCAATTTTCAAAAGATATAATAGAAGAAAATGGACTGTACAATGTTTCCTGAGTGTGCCAACACCCCATATGTGGTCGAAAACTACTTTTGATGCACGGTGGAAAGTTCAGAAGGGAAGGAGCGCCATATTGCGGTTCAGATTTTGCTGGACTGATTTGAGGGTTCCATGTCACATTGGCAGAGCCCCTGAAGTGCCAGAGCAGCAGCACCCCTCACAAGACACCCCATTTTAAAAACTATACCTCTCACTGAATTAATCTCGGGGTGCAGTGATCATATTGACACCACTGTTGTGTCACAGAATTTTATACCATTTGGTGGTGAAGAAAGAATAATTACATTTTTACCAGTAAAATGTTGTTTTAGCCACAAGTTTTTAATTTTTATAAGGACTAAAAGAAAAAAAAATGGACCTCACAGTTTGTTGTGCAATTTTTCTTGAGTACGCCAATGTCCAACATGTAATCGTAAGCTGCTATTCAGGCTCAGAAGGGAAGGAGCGACATATTATAGTGCAGATTTTGTTGTTATGGTTTGCGGGTGCCATGACCCACTGGAAGAGCCCCTGAGTGCCAGTACAGCAGAACTTCCATTTTGCAAACTACAGCGCTCAATGAATTCATCTAAAGGAATAATGATCATATTGACAAAACGGGTGTGTAACAGAATTTTATACCATTGGCAGTGAAGAAAAATTGATTACATTTTTACCACAAAAAATGTTGTTTTAGCGAGTCGCGCGCCTGGGCCGTGGGGTACTCAGTACCGGGTCTGGTCTTAAAGAGGATGTCACAGTGGCTGCGACCCGGTCCGTGGCCCTGGGCGCCCAATAAAAGGGGAAAGGTCTTTTAAGGGGAATTGTCGATAAAGTCTATTGTTCGTGACGCCACCTGTGGTATTCGATCAATAGGGACCGATACTGCTTAAAGGGGTCCTCTGGGATGATGTTATGGTAGCTAGATGGTATACCTTCCCACAGGTGAAGTAGGTTGCTAGGGCTCCCGGTGTAAAGGTGAAGATGGTGAGAGGTGCAGTGAAGAACGAGGACACAGGTTTGCAGTCTTTACCTGGTTTACTGTAGCTTCAGGCATCCGCAATCCAGGGCACCAGACAACAGGGACAGGCAGGGTCCGGCTGGCATAGAAGCGATTCCAGAGTCCCCTTCACCAGGTGGAGATCAAAGCCTTCCTCCAAGTGCGGTGGTGATGTGGGGTCTTACTGCCTATGGCTTCACATAAGGTCCCCACAGTTCCTCTCTCTGTCCCCCATAAAGGATAGGGCACAACCCGTATGAAAGGTGAACTGGGCCTTTTTACAGGGTCTCTTGGATGACCCGGGCCCTATAATTATCACTGTGTCTCCTGGGTCTAAAGGCGGACAGGTAACGTGCAGTTCAGCTGTCTGCCAGTTTCTGCTATGCCACTATAGAGTTTAGCACGGCCACGGTTTTCCGGCTACCGGAATCTGCACTAGCCAGGAAGGTAGCCTCTTCTCAGCTCTGCTCCCTGGTGTCTCTCTCCTGTGCTTTCTCCCTCCTGCTCTTGTTCTGCAAGTTGTTCTTTCCTTCTCAGTTTCCTTCTTTCTGCCAGGAGCTGCAAGCCCCACGTCTGCTCAGCTATTCTCCTATTGTACCAGCTCCGCCTCAGTTGATGTTCCATGACAAGCTCCCTTCTGGCAATTTCTCTCTTCAGGGGCTGTAGTACCTCAGACTACAGGGCCCCTTCAGACCTTCTGGCACTCACTGCTGTCTGCCCTCTCCTCTGTCTTTGACAGGAACTGAACTTCTTTTTCCCTCCAGATCAGAATGTATTCATAGGGGAGTTCACACTAAACCAGGTTTAGAGCTCCCCCTTCTGGCCTGGAGTGTGAACATGTTGTATGTGAGATTTACCTGGTGAAAGATATCCTTCATCACTTCTAAGCGTGACATCTGTAATGATCCGGTGACCTTGGAGCCGCATGGAACTTTCTCTGGAGTTGGTGTAAACTGTACTGACCGCAAATCCTGAACTTAACATCGCAACTAGAAGTAGCCGTGGGGTGTACCTAACAAATCCTAGACACCTCGACACAGCCGGAGGACTAAATACCCCTATAGATGGAAATAGGAATTCTACCTTGCCTCAGAGCAGAACCCCAAAGGATAGGCAGCCCCCCACAAATATTGACTGTGAGTAGTAGAGGAAAAGACACACGCAGGCAGGAAACGGGATTTAGCAAAAGAGGCCACTCTAGCTAAAATAGGAAAGGATAGGACAGAATACTAAGCGGTCAGTATAAAAATCCTTCCAAAAATATCCACAGCAGAAAATACAAAAATTCCACCATCTAACTAAAGATGTGGAGCGTATATCTGCAACTCCAGAGAATCCAACAAGACTGAGAAAACACTGACACAGTCTAAGCTGGACAAGAGAAAACAAATGAATAGCACAGAATTATTAAGCACACAGCATGTGTGCCACAGAAATAAAACCAGACACTTATCTTTGCTGAATTGGCAGCAAGGCAGGAGGAACCAGACAAAGATCCAAAACCTCCCAGAACCATGGACAACTGGCAAGGACTAATGAATCCTGCACACTTAAATACCCCAGTCAGAACTGCAATCAGCAGAAACACCTGACCAGGACTGCAACTCAGGGACAACTGCATTACCACCTACAACCACTGGAGGGAACCCAAAAGCAGAATTCACAACAGTACCCCCCCTTGAGGAGGGGTCACCGAACCCTCACCAGGGCCCCCAGGACGATCAGGACGAGCCAGATGAAAGGCACGGACCAAATCAGCAGCATGGACATCAGAGGCAAAAACCCAAGAATTATTCTCCTGGCCATAACCCTTCCATTTAACAAGGTACTAAAGCCTCCGCCTCGAAAAACGAGAATCCAAAATCTTCTCAACCACATACTCCAACTCCCCATCAACCAACACAGGGGCCAGAGGATCAACAGAGGGAACAACGGGCACCACATATTTCCGCAATAAAGATCTATGGAAGACATTATGGATAGTAAAAGAAGCCGGAAGCGCCAATCGAAAAGTCACCGGATTAATAATCTCAGAAATCCTATAAGGACCAATAAACCGAGGCTTAAACTTAGGGGAAGAAACCTTCATTGTTATGATCAGGTGACCTTGGAGCAGCATGAAAACTTTCACTGAAGTAGGTGGTAACTATACTGACCGCAAACCCTGATCTTAACACCGCAACTAGAAGTAGCCGTGGGGTGTGCCTAAGAAAACCTAGACACCTCGACACAGCCGGAGGACTAAATACCCCTATAGATGGAAATAGGAATTTCTACCTTGCCTCAGAGCAGAACCCCAAAGGATAGGCAGCCCCCCACAAATATTGACTGTGAGTAGTAGAGGAAAAGACACACGCAGGCAGGAAACAGGATTTAGCAAATGAGGCACACACTAGCTAAATAGGAAAGGATAGGACAGGATACTAAGCGGTCAGTATTAAAAATCCTTCCAAAAATATCCACAGCAGAAAATACAAAAACTCCACCATCTAACTAAAGATGTGGAGCGTATATCTGCAACTCCAGAGAATCCAACAAGACTGAAAAAACACTGACACAGTCTAAGCTGGACAAGAGAAAAGCAAATGAATAGCACAGAATATAAGCACAATGCATGTGTGCCACAGAAAAAGAAACAGACACTTATCTTTGCTGAATTGGCAGCTAAGCAGGAGAAGCCAGAAAGTGATCCAACACTTCACAAGAAACATTGACAACTGGAAAGGACTAATGAATCCTGCACACCTAAATGTCCCAGTCAGAACTGCAATCAGCAGATACACCTGGCCAGGACTGCGACTCAGAGACAACTGCATTCCCACCTACGACCACTGGAGGGAACCCAAGAGCAGAATTCACAACACTTCATAGGACCATGACGGAAAGACAACCAGACCAGATCCCCAACCTGAAGCCGAGAACCAACACACCGACGACGGTTAGCAAAACGTTGAGCCTCCTCCTGAGACAACACCAAATTGTCCACCACATGAGCCCAAATCTGCTGCAACCTGTCAACCACAGAATCCACACCAGGACAGTCAGAAGGCTCAACCTGCCCAGAAGAAAAACGAGGATGAAAACCAAAATTACAAAAGAAAGGCAAAACCAAAGTAGCCGAACTAGCCCGATTATTAAGGGCAAACTCGGCCAATGGCAAGAAGGCCACCCAATCATCCTGATCAGCAGACAGAAAGCATCTCAAATAAGTCTCTAAAGTCTGATTAGTTCGCTCGGTCTGGCCATTTGTCTGAGGATGAAATGCAGAAGAAAAAGACAAATCAATGCCCAGCCTAGCACAAAAGGCTCGCCAAAACCTAGAAACAAACTGGGAACCTCTGTCGGACACAATATTCTCCGGAATACCATGCAGACGAACCACATACTGAAAAAACAACGGAACCAAATCTGAAGAGGAAGGCAATTTAGGCAAAGGCACCAAATGAACCATCTTAGAGAACCGGTCACAAACAACCCAGATAACAGACATCTTCTGGGAAACCGGAAGATCAGAAATAAAATCCATAGAAATATGCGTCCAGGGCCTCTCAGGGACTGGCAATGGCAAAAGCAACCCACTAGCACGGGAACAACAAGGCTTGGCCTGCGCACAAGTCCCACAGGACTGCACAAAAGAACGCACATCACGTGACAAAGAAGGCCACCAAAAGGACCTACCAACCCCAAATCTCTGGTACCAAAAATACCAGGATGACCAGCCAACACAGAACAGTGAACCTCAGAAATCACTCTACTAGTCCATCTGTCAGGAACAAACAGTTTCCCCACTGGACAGCGGTCAGGCCTGTCAGCCTGAAATTCCTGAAGAACCCGTCGTAAATCAGGGGAAATGGCAGAAAGGACCACCCCTTCTTTCAGAATGCCGACCGGTTCAAGGACCTCAGGAGAATTAGGCAAAAAACTCCTAGAGAGGGCATCAGCCTTAATATTCTTAGAACCCGGAAGATACGAAACTACGAAATCAAAACGGGAAAAAAACAAGGACCATCGAGCCTGTCTAGGATTCAGCCGTTTGGCAGACTCGAGGTAAATCAGATTCTTATGATCGGTCACGACCACAATACGGTGCTTAGCTCCCTCAAGCCAATGTCACCACTCCTCAAACGCCCACTTCATAGCCAACAACTCCCGATTGCCGACATCATAATTGCGTTCAGCAGGCGAAAACTTACGGGAAAAGAAGGCACACGGTTTCATCAAGGAACCAACAGGATCCCTCTGAGACAAAACGGCCCCTGCCCCAATCTTAGAAGCGTCAATCTCAACCTGAAACGGAAGAGAAAAATTCGGTTGGCGCAACACCGGAGCAGAAGTAAATCGGTGTTTAAGCTCCTGAAAGGCAGCGACAGCCGCAGAGGACCAATTCGCCACATCAGCGCCTTTCTTCGTCAAATCGGTTAAGGGTTTAACCACGCTAGAGAAGTTAGCAATGAAACGGCGATAAAAATTTTCAAAACCCAAAAATTTCTGAAGGCTCTTCATGGATGTGGGTTGAATCCAATCATGAATGGCCTGAACCTTAACCGGATCCATCTCCATAGATGAGGGAGAAAAAATGAAGCCCAAAATAGAAACCTTCTGCACCCCAAAGAGACACTTAGACCCCTTCACAAACAAAGCATTGTCACAAAGGATCTGAAATACCATCCTGACCTGTTGCACATGAGACTCCCAATCATCGGAAAAAATCAAAATATCGTCCAAATATACAATCAAGAATTTATCAAGATAAGTCCGGAAGATATCATGCATGAAGGACTGAAAAACAGATGGAGCATTAGTGAGCCCAAATGGCATCACAAGATATTCAAAATGACCTTCGGGCGTATTAAACGCAGTTTTCCAATCATCACTCTGCTTAATACGAACAAGATTATATGCCCCCGAAGGCCAATCTTAGTAAACCAACTAGCCCCCTTAATCCTAGCAAACAAATCAGAAAGCAAAGGTAAAGGGTATTGAAACTTGACCGGGATCTTATTCAAGAGGCGATAATCAATACAGGGTCTCAAGGAGCCATCCTTCTTAGCAACAAAAAAAAATCCCGCTCCCAACGGTGAAGAAGATGGCCGAATATACCCTTTCGCCAAAGACTCCTTAATATAATTCCGCATGGCGGTATGTTCAGGCACAGACAGGTTGAAAAGTCGGCCCTTTCTGAAAATTGCCGCCAAAGCATCATCATTCCATTTAGTCAACACAGACCATTTTCTAAATTTCTGACAATACAATTCTGCCGCCTCTTGACCCTGAGACAGGGCCAACAAGGTCTTCTCCGCTTGATCCACAGAATTAGGTTCATCATATAATAAACCCACAGCCTGAAAAAATGAGTCTACATTAAGCAAAGCCGGATTCCCAGATTCCAGAGAAAATGCCCAATCCTGTGGATCGCCACGCAGCAGGGAGATGATGATTTTAACCTGCTGAATGGAATCACCGGAGGATCGAGGTTTCAGAGCAAAAAACAGTTTACAGTTGTTTTTAAAACTCAAAAATTTGGACCTGTGACCAAAAAACCAAATCAGGAGTAGGAATCTTCGGCTCTAAAACAGGAGTCTGAATAATATAATCAGAAATACCCTGTACCCTAGCAGCAAGCTGGTCCACACGAGAAGCTAATTCCTGAACATTCATGCTTGCACCAGGCTCCTCAGCCACCCAGAGATAGAGAGGGAGGAGAAGACAAAACAGACTGGAGAAAAAAAAATGGCTCAAGAGCTTCCTTCCCTTCTTCTGAGATGCATTTAACTAATTGTTGGCCAGTAGTACTGTTATGATCCGGTGACCTAGGAGCTGCATGAGAACTTTCACTGGAGAAAGTGGCCACTGTACTGACCGCAATCCTGAACTTAACATCGCAACTAGAAGTAGCCGTGGAGTGTACCTAACACACCTAGACACCTCGTCACAGCCGGAGAACTAAATACCCCTAAAGATGGAAATAGGAATACTATCTTGTCTCAGAGAAAATCCCCAAAGGATAGACAGCCCCCCACAAATATTGGCGGTGAGTCGGAGAGGAAAAAACATACATGGGTAGAAAAACAGGATTAGCACAGGAAGCCACTCTAGCTAGATAGGACAGGATAGGACAGAGTTCTGTGCGGTCAGTATAAAAACCCTTCAAAACATCCACAGCAGACTATACAAAAACTTCCTACATCTTACTAAAAGATGTAGGAGCGTAATTCTGCGACTCCAGTGAATCCTACAATCAGAGCAGGAATAAAACTGAAACAAGCACACCGGTAGTGTGCCACAGAAACAAAAACCAAACACTTATCTTTGCTGAAATTGGCAGCGAGCAGGAGAAGCCAGAAAGTGAACCAACACTTCACAAGGAACATTGACTACTGGCAAGGGCTAAAGGATCCTGCCCACTTAAATATCCCAGTCAGAATTGTAATCATCCGATACACCTGGCCAGGTCTGTGACTCAGAGACAACTGCATTCCCACCTACAACCACTGGAGGGAACCCAAGAGCAGAATTCACAACATTGCTCCAAGGATTCACAGAATCCAGAGGTGGAAAGCATCTGCAGTGATTCCCCCAATTTTTTCCTGTTAAATATGGGGCCGAACAAAGTAGGATCCAAGCATAATCCAGATGTTAACCCCCCGGGGGGTGGAGGTGATACTGATGAGACTCAGACACCTGAAGCGCATGTGGACTGTATAGTGCTGTCAGGGCAGGAAAAGGAGGAGGGTGACTCTCAAGGCGAGGAGTGGGAGAACATAGAAGATGACGATGAGGTGGAGAAGGTTACGTTGCGGCTTGCCGCACTGACAAGGAGTGATGCAGTCACAACAAGCACTGCATCCTCAGCCACAACTGTGGCTGTGTTGAGTACTGGTCTTGTGTCTGCAGTTTGCAGGGGCGGCAAGGGTTGTTTAGCCTGGGCATTTTTTAAGACAGCAAAGGATGACTCAACTCACGTTATCTACCAACTTTGCAGAAAACAACTCAGTAGAGAAAAAAATTGCAATAATTTGATCACTACATGCATGAACCGGCAAATGTGAGATCAAAATGCCTTAGTCTGGGAGTCACACTGTACTAAAATGCAGACTAGTAGGCCTTGCCATCCACCAGCTGTCCCGTCAACCTCATCTGCTGCATCTTCCTCCTCCGTCACTGTGCCTACATAGTGGAATTCCACTCAGCACATGGTAGTGCAGTGGTAGCACCATTACGCAGTGGTAAGGCAGTGACCCACAAAATTCAAAACAAAAGTCTCTTTAATGTGTTTATGTAATAGTATGCAGGTACTGAGTATGTCACCATGGAACAGACAGACCAACAGTTGTGGGGTTTAATAACAGGAATCAGGTTCTCCTTACAGGGAGGAAGCAGTAGAATATAACTAACAACAAAACAGTGCAAAAATATGGTAGTCAAACAGTGTAACAGAAATAAGCAGGATTTCTTGAGAAAAGGACACTTATCAGTCTGATAAAGACTTGCTTGAAGGGTCGTCTTCTCCAACGTAGGCGCCGAGAAACAGTCGTCCCTCTGTCGTCCAGTATCCTGAGTAGTCTCTAGGAATCCACTGCCTGGGGTTTCGGTAGTTAATGTGGTATGCACAGGCTCTGAGTCTTTAGCTTTTACAGCACAGCCTTTCCCGGGAAAACGATGGTCAGTCTATTATTAAGTCTCTCACTGGGAATCAAGGGCTCTGCACTGATACCGTGGGTACCAGGGGTCACAGTCTCTGCACTGATAATGTGGGTACCCGGGGGTCACAGTATGTGCACGGGCCAATGTCTCTGCACGGGTCTGAAAGCACCCCTCTCCAGTCAGAGCAGAGTCCGCTTTCATGTACTCACAGGATGCAGTCTTTCTGGGCAATCTCCCTGTATTTGTCCTCTGACCGGGAGCTCTCTCTCTCTCTGTCCCGGAGCACAGCTGCACCCTGCTCTGAACGTTGCTCACGCTGCTCTGACCCTTGCGCGCGCGCCTTTCCCGCGGCTTCCTTCCTGTCCTAGTCTCTAAGTCTGCCCCTTGGGGAACCTGTAGCACAGCTCAATAGTTCCAGGCATGGAGCCGAGAAGGTAACCGCCCCTCGGACTCTTCTTGTGCTTCACCTCCTTACATTTACTTCACACAATAAATGTCCAAACTTCGTACAAGTGCATATCAATAGTGCTCAGTTCATCCCAGTTCAAAGCACTACATAGTGCACAGCTTTAAATCACAGTCCCTAAACACGCAGGACTTCCCTGTGTCCAGTTTCCGTGGCCGATTGCACGCCATGACAAAGTTTCTTATATACAGCTTCACTCCATTAGTTGCAATCACATATTATACAGCTTCCTCCCATTGTACAGACACTACACATGCCAGTTTTACTCTTACTAGTTCCCATGGGTGTCTGCGTGCCGTATCAAAGTCTCTATTCACACAGCATTACAGGTGACAGGCACTACACATGCCAGTCCTCCTCTGACTAGTTCCCGTGGGTGTCCTGCACCACTGTATCACAGTCCTTTTACACACACAGCCGTACACAGTCCTTGATATCCTCCGGGTCGCAGCCGGGAATCATATCCACCTGTTTGCAGCCGTAACACATGCCAGTCCTCCTTCGGACACAGGACATCCACCTCTGGTTCATCTCCGGACACAGGACTGTCCACATCTGAGACCAATTACTGTGGACGGCAGCACCACTGCGTATGCTGTGGGTGCTAGGCCCTTCAGCTGCCCTGGCTGTTCGGCTCTGCTTGCCTGTGTCACTTCACACACACAGCCAGCGCTCTGCATTGCCTCTGCTCTGCACTCCTGCTGAACACCAAACTCACACTGACCCTGACACAGGCTTGACCTGACACCTGATGTAGAAATCGCAGGAACGTGAGATGTCGTCACGGACAGGAGGTGTTGTGAATTTTGGTCTTGGGCTCCCTCCGGTGGTTATGAGTGGTAGTGCTGCGGTAGTTGGATCGCAGCATTTATCAGGTGTATCTATTTTTTGCAATTTGGGCTGGGCTATATAGCCTTGCTTTATCCTTTAGTCAGTGCCAGTTGTCCATTGTTTTTGGAGGATTCACATCCCTTCTGGTCTCTCCTGTTCGCTGTGCTTTTCTTCAAAGATAAGTCCTGGCTTTGTTTTTGCTGTCCACCTGCTGTGGACCTTATAGTTCTGTGCATTTTCATGTTTCGTCTTGTCCAGCTTTGTCTGTGAAGGATTTTTTGCAGCCTAGCTGTGTCTCTGGAGATGCAGACATACCCTCCATGTCTTTAGCCAGATGTGGTGATTTGTATTTTCTGTGGTGGATATTTTCTAGTGTTTTAATACTGACCGCATAGTACTTTGTTCTATCCTTTCTTTTTAGCTAGTATTGCCTCCTATGCTAAATCCTGATTTCATGTCTGCGTATGTTATTTCCCTCTCCTCTCACAGTCAATATTTGTGGGGGGCTGTCTATCCTTTGGGGATGTTTCTCTGAGGCAAGATAGGTTTCCTGTTTCTGTCTTTAGGGGTAGTTAATTCTTAGGCTGTGTCGAGGGGTCTAGGGAGCGTTAGGTACCCCCCACGGCTACTTCTAATTGTGCTGCTAAGTTCAGGGTTTGCGGTCAGCACAGGTGCCACCTGTTATGATCTGGTGGTTTAGGAGCAACATGGAACGAGCTCTAAAGGAAGTGGTATCTGTACTGACCGCAGTCCCTAAGCTCAACACAACACTAGAAGTAGCCGTGGGATGCTCCTAACTCTCCCTAGGCACCTCGTCACAGCCTAAGAGATACCCCTAAAGATAGAAACAGGAAAGCTATCTTGCCTCAGAGAAAATCCCTAAAGGACAGATTAGCCCCCACAAATAATGGCTGTGAGAGGAGAGGGAAAAATACATACACAGAATGAAACCAGGATGAGCACAGGAGGCCAGTCTAGCTAGATAGAAAGGACAGGATGGAATACTGTGCGGTCAGTATTAAACACTACAAAAATCCACGCAGAGATTACAAAAATCTCCACACCTGACTAAAGGTGTGGAGGGTAAATCTGCTTCCCAGAGCTTCCAGCAACAGAATTAAATCATACTGACAAGCTGGACAAACATAGCAAGCACAGAACGGATAAGTCCACAACCTGTGGACAGAAAAGAGCAAGCAAGGACTTAGCTTTGCTGAACTGGTCAGGATAACAGGAAAATCCAAAAAGATGTGAATCCAACCAGGAACCATTTACAAGTGGCACTGGCTGAAGAAAGAGCCAGGCATAAATAGCCGAGTAGAAAAGACAATCAGTGGAAGCAGCTGCAGACAGCTAAATCCAAGGAGCAGCCATACCACTTGAAACCACAAGAGCGAACCCAAGAACGGAATTCACAACAGTACCCCCCCTTGAGGAGGGGTCACCGAACCCTCACCAGAGCCCCCAGGCCGATCAGGACGAGCCAAGTGAAAAGCACGAACCAAATCGGTGGCATGGACATCGGAGGCAACAACCCAAGAATTATCCTCCTGGCCATAACCCTTCCACTTGACAAGATACTGAAGCCTCCGCCTCGAAAAACGAGAATCCAAAATCTTCTCAACCTCATATTCCAACTCTCCCTCAACCAACACCGGGGCAGGAGGGTCAACCGAGGGAACAACGGGCACCACATATCTCCGCAACAAAGATTTATGGAAAACATTATGAATGGCAAAAGAGGCTGGAAGAGCCAAACGAAAAGACACCGGATTAATAATTTCAGAAATTTTATAAGGACCAATAAACCGAGCTTAATCTTAGGGGAAGAAACCTTCATAGGAACATGACGAGAAGACAACCAAACCAAATCCCCCACACGAAGCCGGGGACCAACACACCGACCGCGGTTAGCAAAACGTTGAGGCCTTTCCTGAGACAACGTCAAATTGTCCACCACATGAGTCCAAATCTGCTGCAGCCTGTCCACCACAGAATCAACACCAGGACAATCAGAAGGCTCGACCTGCCCAGAAGAAAAACGAGGATGAAAACCAAAATTACAAAAGAAAGGTGAAACCAAAGTAGCCGAACTAGCCCGATTATTAAGGGCAAAGTCGGCCAACGGCAAGAAAGACACCCAATCATCCTGATCAGCAGACACAAAGCATCTCAAATAGGTCTCCAAGGTCTGATTAGTTTGCTCAGTTTGGCCATTAGTCTGAGGATGAAACGCCGAAGAAAAAGACAAATCAATGCCCATCCTAGCACAAAAGGCCCGCCAAAACCTAGAGACAAACTGAGAACCTCTGTCAGACACAATATTCTCCGGAATGCCATGCAAACGAACCACATGCTGAAAAAACAATGGAACCAGATCTGAGGAGGAAGGCAACTTAGGCAAAGGTACCAGATGGACCATTTTAGAGAACCGGTCACAAACAACCCAGATAACAGACATCTTCTGGGAAACAGGAAGATCCGAAATAAAATCCATGGAAATATGCGTCCAGGGCCTCTCAGGGACCGGCAAAGGCAACAGCAACCCACTAGCGCGGGAACAGCAAGGCTTGGCTCGGGCGCAAGTCTCACAGCACTGCACAAAAGCACGGACATCGCGCGACAAGGAAGGCCACCAAAAGGACCTAGCAACCAAATCTCTGGTACCAAAAATCCCAGGATGACCAGCCAACACTGAACAATGAACCTCAGAAATCACCTTACTTGTCCATCCATCAGGAACAAACAGCTTCCCCACAGGACAGCGGTCAGGCCTATCAGCCTGAAATTCCTGAAGCACCCGTCGCAAATCAGGGGAGATGGCAGAAAGAATCACCCCTTCCTTAAGAATGCCAGCCGGCTCAAGGACTCCAGGAGAATCAGGCGAAAAACTCCTAGAGAGGGCATCAGCCTTAACATTCTTAGATCTCGGAAGATACGAGACCACAAAATCAAAACGGGAGAAAAACAGGGACCATCGAGCCTGTCTAGGATTCAGCCGCTTGGCCGACTCGAGGTAAATCAGATTCTTATGATCAGTTAGGACACAACGCGGTGCTTAGCTCCCTCAAGCCAATGTCGCCACTCCTCAAACGCCCACTTCATAGCCAACAACTCCTGATTGCCGACATCATAATTGCGTTCCGCAGGCGAAAACTTTCTGGAAAAAGAAGCACACAGTTTCATCAAAGAACCATCAGATTCCCTCTGAGACAAAACGGCCCCTGCCCCAATCTCAGAAGCGTCGACCTCAACCTGAAAAGGAAGAGAAACATCCGGCTGACGCAACACAGGGGCAGAAGTAAATCGGCGTTTAAGCTCCTGAAAGGCCTCAACAGCCGCGGAGGACCAATTCGTCACATCAGCGCCTTTCTTCGTCAAATCAGTAAGGGGCTTAACCACACTGGAAAAGTTGGCAATGAAACGGCGATAGAAATTAGCAAAGCCCAAAATTTTTTGAAGGCCCTTCACAGATGTGGGTTGAATCCAGTCATGAATAGCTTGGACCTTAACAGGATCCATTTCCATAGACGAGGGAGAAAAAATAAAACCCAAAAAAGAGACCTTCTTAACTCCGAATAGGCACTTAGACCCCTTCACAAACAAAGCATTATCACGAAGGATCTGGAACACCATCCTGACCTGCCTCACATGAGACTCCCAATCATTGGAAAAAATCAAAATATCATCCAAATATACAACCATGAATTTATCAAGATAATTGCGGAAAATATCATGCATGAAGGATTGGAACACAGATGGAGCATTAGAGAGCCCGAATGGCATCACAAGGTATTCAAAATGGCCTTCGGGCGTATTAAATGCAGTTTTCCATTCGTCACCCTGTTTAATACGAACAAGATTATATGCCCCTCGGAGGTCAATCTTAGTAAACCAACTAGCCCCCTTAATCTGAGCAAACAAATCAGAAAGCAAAGGCAAGGGGTATTTGAATTTGACCGTGATCTTATTAAGAAGACGATAATCTATACAGGGTCTCAAGGAGCCATCCTTCTTAGCAACAAAAAAGAAACCCGCTCCCAATGGTGACGAAGATGGCCGAATATGCCCTTTCTCCAAAGATTCCTTAACATAGCTCCGCATGGCGGCATGCTCTGGCATAGACAGATTGAAAAGTCGGCCCTTAGGGAACTTACAACCTGGAATCAAGTTAATAGCACAATCACAGTCCCTATGTGGAGGAAGGGAACTGGACTTGGGCTCATCAAATACATCCTGGAAATCCGACAAAAACTCAGGGACCTCAGAAGAGGGGGAAGAGGAAATTGACATCAAAGGAACGTCACTATGTACCCCTTGACAACCCCAACTACTCACAGACATAGTTTTCCAATCCAGCACCGGATTATGTTCCTGTAACCATGGAAAACCCAGTACAACAACATCATGCAGGTTATGCAACACCAGAAAACGGCAATTTTCCTGATGTGCAGGAGCCATGTACATGGTGATCTGCGTCCAGTACTGAGGTTTATCCTTGGCCAATAGAATAGCATCAATGCCCCTCAAAGGAAAAGGGCTCTGCAAAGGCTGCAAGGAAAAACCACAACGCCTGGCGAATTCTAAGTCCTTTAGGTTAAGGGCAGCGCCTGAATCCACAAATGCCATGACAGAAAAGGGCAACAATGAGCAAATCAGGGTCACAGATAAAGGAAATTTAGGCTGTACAGTACTAATAGTAACAGACCTAGCGACCCTCCTAGTGCGTTTAGGGCAATCAGAAATAACATGAGCAGAATCACCACAGTAAAAACAGAGCCCATTCTGACGTCTGAATTCCTGCTGTCCTGTTTTAGTCAAAATCCTATCACATTGCATAGGTTCAGGACTCTGCTCAGAGGACACTGCCATATGGTGCACAGCTTTGCGCTCGCGCAAACGCCGATCAATCTGAATGGCTAGAGACATAGATTCGCTCAAACCAGTAGGCGTAGGGAAGCCCACCATAACATCTTTAAGGGCTTCAGAAAGACCCTTTCTGACAATAGCAGCCAGAGCATCCTCATTCCATTTAGTGAGCAGTATAATTCTGCCGCTTCCTGACCCTGACACAAGGCCAACAGGGTTTGTTCTGCATGATCCACAGAGTTAGATTCATCATACAATAATCCGAGCGCTTGAAAAAATGCGTCTACATTCAGCAATGCCGGATCCCCTGATTCAAGGGAGAATGCCCAGTCCTGAGGGTCACCACGCAGCAAGGATATAATGATTTTAACTTGCTGAATGGGATCACCAGAAGAACGGGGTTTCAAAGCAAAAAACAATTTGCAGTTATTTTTAAAGTTCAAAAACTTGCATCTGTCTCCAAAAAACAAATCAGGAGTAGGAATTTTAGGCTCCAAAGTCAGAGTCTGGACAACATAATCTTGGATACTCTGTACTCTTGCAGCAAGTTGATCCACACGAGAAAACAAACCCTGAACATCCATGCCAGAGCACAAATCCTGCACCACCCAAATGTCAAGAGGAAAAAAAAGACAAAAGAGTGCACAGAAAAAAAATGGCTCAGAATTTTTTCCTTCTTTTGAGATGCATTTAATTCATTTTTCGCCACTTGTACTGTTATGATCTGGTGGTTTAGGAGCAACATGGAACGAGCTCTAAAGGAAGTGGTATCTGTACTGACCGCAGTCCCTAAGCTCAACACAACACTAGAAGTAGCCGTGGGATGCTCCTAACTCTCCCTAGGCACCTCGTCACAGCCTAAGAGCTAACTACCCCTAAAGATACAAACAGGAAAGCTATCTTGCCTCAGAGAAAATCCCCAAAGGATAGATTAGCCCCCCACAAATAATGGCTGTGAGAGGAGAGGGAAAAAGACATACACAGAATGAAACCAGGATGAGCACAGGAGGCCAGTCTAGCTAGATAGAAACGACAGGATGGAATACTGTGCAGTCAGTATTAAGCACGACAAAAATCCACGCAGAGATTACAAAAATCTCCACACCTGACTAAAGGTGTGGAGGGTAAATCTGCTTCCCAGAGTTTCCAGCAACAGAATTAAATCATACTGACAAGCTGGACAAACATAGCAAGCACAGAACGGATAAGTCCACAACCTGTGGACAGAAAAGAGCAAGCAAGGACTTAGCTTTGCTGAACTGGTCAGGATAACAGGAAAATCCAAAGAGATGTGAATCCAACCAGGAACCATTTACAAATGGCACTGGCTGAAGAAAGAGCCAGGCATAAATAGCCGAGCAGAAAAGACAATCAGTGGAAGCAGCTGCAGACAGCTAAATCCAAGGAGCAGCCATACCACTTGAAACCACAAGAGGGAGCCCAAGAACGGAATTCACAACAGCCACCTTCTCCAGAGTACGTCTCATGCTGCTCCAAGGCCACCAGATCATAACAGGAGGCAGATCAAGAATTAACAGGTTTATTAACTGGAACAGCCCCGTGGGCACTGGGGTACTCGGTACCGGGTCCTTCGGTTCTCATGGGGGATGTCACAGTGGCTGACCGGGTCCGTGGCCCTCGGGAGGTCCATTGTAAAAGGGGGAAAGGTCTTTAAAGGGATATGTTCGTGACGCCACCTGTGGTATTTGGTCAGGGTGACCGACGCTGCTTAAGGGTCCGCTGGGGTGATGTTATGGCAGCTAGATGGTATACCTTCCCACAGGTGAAGTATGTACCCAGGGCTTCCCAGTGTTGAATGGTGTGAGGCGCATTGAAGAAGGAGGACACAAGGTTGCAGTCTCTTTACCTTTTTACTGAAGGCTTCAGCATCCACAGTCCAGAGCACCAATCACAGGGCAGGCAGAGTCCGGCCGGTTTGGAGGCAAATCCAGAGTACCCTTTATCCAGGCGGAAATCAGTAGCCTTCCTCTAGCGCCTGGGTGTTGTAGTACCTTACTGCTGAGCCTCTCATAAGGTCCTCACAACTATTGAAGATGTCGATGTTATGTCTCTCTCTGTTCCCCAGATGGAAAGGACAAACGTGTATGATTGGTGGCTTGAGGCTTTTTTTTACAGTGACTCCATCATGCCCCAGCCTCTCGTGGGTGCCACCTTGCCTCCTGGGTATAGGGCGGATCAGTAATGTGAAATTAGCTGTCCTGACAGTCTCTGGAGAAAGGCACAAAGGACTGTTGCTCCCTCGGTGTTCCGGCTACAGGGATCCTGCGCCTCAGAAGGAGGCAGCCTGTGCAGGGCAGAACTCCTTCTGGTTTCCACTCCTTTTGCTATGACTTCTTCTCACTCTCTACAATTCAGTTCTCTGTTCGAGTCTCCTTCTGGAAGCTGCCGCACTCAGGGCAGGCGCAGCTCTGTGTCCTTCTATCTAGGCCTCTGACTGGATCCCACCCCTGTCAGGGACCAACTACCTGAGCAAAGCTCAGATAGCAACTGCCTGAGCAAAGCTCAGATAGCATCTGCCTCACTTCCTCTCCAGGCCACCAGTTTTACCTAATTGTGAAGAGTGCCCTAATAAATAGGAGCATAGCTCCCCCTGGCGGACTGGAGTATGAATTGTGTTGTATGTTGGTGTTACCTGGTAAAGAAATCTCCTTTATTGCCTCCAAACGTAACATCACTCCCCCATAGAGGAGAATGATATTACTGCAACTGGGACGCTGCATAACAACACGTATACTCTGTGCAGGGAGTAGCAGGATGTGGGGTGTGTGTTAGGGAGTAGGTTAGAACTAGCACCTGGAACAGGGTAGGGCAGGAACTTACGATAGTTCGATAGGACAAAACAAAGGCAATAAAACTTATCAGTCTGTAGTCTTCTTGATTGCAGCGTCTCGGTACTCCAACGGTGGCACCGACAACAGCGGCACGTGACGTCTCGGAGGTGTCTGTAGAGGGCGGGGCTCCAATCCACAGAGCAGGTGAAGAGTCGATGAAGGGTGCAGGGAGTTCCTACACTCACAGATGCCAAACAATGTGCTCAGTCCAGTACGAAGAACCGTCGGAACAAGGCTTTGCTCTAAGGTGTATACAGGTGTCCGGCTAAGAGGCTCTGGCCTAGTCACCTGCTTTCCATTGCGCTGCACGCATGTTACAGTCTCTGGTTCCAAGTCTGAGTCACCTCCTGGCACGAAGGTTAGCGGGGAACTGGCAGTCAGTTGTGCACCTGCAGTGGAGCGGAACGCAGGGGTTCTGTCAAGTCGGCCTGCGTTAAAGGGATACTCTGCCTTCCCAGCAGACACTTCACCTGACTGTCCGCTTAGCTTTCTCACCTTGGCTCTGTCCCTTTTCCCGCATACATCACTTTTTAACACGGCCCCACCTACCACAGTCACGTGCAAAGGTCAGTCCTTGTCTGAAAATCTTCGCCCTTGTAACATTGGTGACAGTCCCAGTAGTTCTGGAACCGGCATGAGAAAAGTATACCTGATCTTGTCCTTCCTCTTACATTCCCCCTCTTTTAGCTTGCCATTCCACGGGCGAGAGTTTTCTTAGCTCACGCTGACACTCTTCCAGTCCCTGAGGAATTACATTTGAAGCATCCAGTATCTCCTCTTCTTGGTCGGGATCTTTTGATAAGCAGGATCATAACATGTTTCGATCAATTTTGTGAATGGGACCACTTTCCACTCCCTCGGGCTGAATCTCATAGACGGGTCCCTTAGCGTCGACTCTACGCTTCACCCAATATGGGTCCTTTTTCCACTGAGACTCCAACTTCTCTCGAGGGCACCTTTCTCATACCAGGACATGGTCTCCAGCCTGGAGAGCTGTCCCCCGCAGAGGAGTGGTCCTTGGATGTTCCAATTCTTGAAACTTGGTCCGTACCAGACGATGCAAAGTCTTCAACCGATGTCGATGTTCTCGAACCCAAGTGGACACCCCCTCCGTGGGTCGTCTTCCTCGGGCTCTAGCTCCAGTTCAGTTTCTTTCTCTGGTCGACCAAACAGGAGAGTATACGGTGTGTAACCAGTGGTTAATGTGTTTTATATGTGTTGTTATATACCCATACCAACTCAGCCAACATACTCAGGCCATTGGGCCTTCCTATCTTCCTCCAAGGTCCTCAACATCTGGATTAGAGTATGGTTGAACCATTCGCAGGCCCCATTTTTCTGGGGATGGTAGGGTATCGTCCAAGACTTCCCGATCTGGTACAACCGATGTAACTCTTCCATCACACTTCCAAGAAAACAGCCGCCTGGATCCGAGTGTATGCACTTTGGACACCCGTACACCTGGATGAAGTTCTTACAGGTGGCATATGCCGCAGATTTGGCAGTCTGATCTCGCGTCGGAGTCACAACGGCAAACTTTGTGAAGTGATCCGTCATCACCAAGCAATGTTCATTTAAGCTGTAAAGCGCTACGGAATATGTTGGCGCAATATAAACAAAGATTATTATTATTATTATTATTATATCCCTGCTGCGCTGGGCCAACAGTCAGATAAATCTATCATTAGCAACTCTATAGGAGCAGACGTCACTATGGTCTGTGTGGGGGCCCTTTATTCAGGCGGCTTGACTAGCTCACAGCTCCGACATAGTTGACAGATTTCCTCCACTACAATTTTTAATTGAGGATGATAAATTAGTTGTTGTAGCCACTGGAAGCTCTTTTCCAGTCCAAAGTGGGCTCCTCTTTCATGGGCCTCTGTAGCCAGCTGGGGCAGCAACATTTCCGGGACGACCGTTTGCCAGGTGACGCCCAGCTCCCGTGGAAGTAGAACTTTCCGGTACAGAACTCCATCATGCAGCTGTAGTTTCTCCCACTGCCGTAGCATTCGCAGAGCACCAAGGGACAGAGAATCTCTTTCTTGCCGGCTTGGCAGATGTTTGGATGACTCCCACTGCCTCAATCGCGCCAATTCTTCGTCTTCCTGTTGTGTCTGGACCCACTCATCATGGGATTGTCCCAGTAGACACGCACAAGTCATTGTTTGTACTTGCTCCAGCATGGCTGCCACCGTCCTGGCAGAGTCCCTGAATCTAGGAACCTCTTCAGCCTCCAGTTCCTCATCACAGTTAGGCCCTGGCCCTCCGTAGTTCACTCGGGACAAAGCATTGGCTTGGGTATTCTCTGCTCCTCTCTTAAAGGTGATTTTATAACGAAACTTTGCCATCCGAGCTACCAAGCGTTGTTCCAGCTCCCCAAGTTTTGCTCTTTCCAGATGAGCCAATGGATTGTTATCCGTGTGCACATGAACTTCAGAACCGGACAGATACTCAGCAAATTTCTCCATCATGGCCCACACCAACACCAACAACTCCAACTTGAAAGAGCTGTAGTTATCCGGGTTCTTCTCAGAGTCATGAAGAGATCGACTTGCATAAGTGATTACTCGCTCCTCTCCTTTCTGAGTATGGGACAGCACTGCTCTCAGTCTATGCAAACTTCCATCCGTATGTAGAATGAACATCTACCTATGTAAAGTCAGCATAGGTGCCTCCGTCAAGGCAAATTTCATGGCTTGAAATGCGTCCTCTTGTCGCTCGTCCTATTGTACAGCTCTGTTTCTAGCACTAGACTGTACCCCCTTCAATAGCTTCAGCAGGGGGTTTATGATGCGGGTAAAGTTCTTTATAAAACGTTTGAAATACCCCGTGAGTCCTAGGAAAGCCAGCACGTTTTTCACGTTTTTCAGGGTGGGCCAATATTGAACTGCAGCAATCTTTTCTCGAGATGGTCTCACTCCTTCGGCAGAGACGACGTGTCCCAGATACTTAATTTGAGTGCAAAACAGATGACACTTCTGAGGTTTCACTTTTAGACCATGTTGTAGTAGACGAATCAACACCTGTTCCAGTCTTCGGAGATGTTCTTCAAACAAGGGAGCAAAGACAATGATGTCATCCAGATAGATCAGAGTGGCCTCAAAGTTTAAATCCTCCAAACACGTCTCCATGAGTGACTGAAACGTACCTGGGGCATTGGCCAGGCCGAATGGCATCCGATAAAACTCGAATAATCCCATGGTGAGAAAGAAGGCTGTTTTGGCTCGGTCTTGGGCCGCCCTAATCAGCTGTTGGAAGACTCTCCTCTGTGGTGTATGGGTACTCCATTGTTTAAGGAACCTGTCTGGGGACTCATTAATAAGAAGATTTCTGAACTCTCTCAACACTCGCCTCTCCAGCTTTTAGCACCACTCCTTTTCGTCCTAAGTCTTTCCCACAGACTACTATATTCATCCAGACCACCCCTGCGACCGGGACGGGCAGTTGATTGGAGGCCGTGAGCTTGATCACTGGTCCCCTTTCAGACCGCATTGCTTCAGTAAAGTGCTAGCAGAAGTATACTTCGGGCTTTGTGGTCACCTGTGAGCCCGTATCGACCAGACAACGTACAGCTCAACCGTTCATCTCTGTCCAGATGAGGGGGCACATGGAAACAAGATTTGTGTGATTTCTAGTACTCCTTCTTAACGGTACAGACTCCTGGCGACATCCCCCAGACTCTGAATCCCCTAGTTTAACGGACGGCGCTGAAGAGACCTACTCCTTCAGGTGCACCACCGGGTGACATGTCCTACGTCTCCACAGTTATAATACGTGGGGGGGTCCTTCCCTGCAGTACATTCTCATCTCACGGCGGGGGGGGGCAGGCTCATGTTGATTTTCAGGTGGACTTGCAACTACTATGGGTGCTTTCTTTGAAACATCTACTGTATCTCCTTTTGCAATTCTTCAACCCATTGGGGTGCAGTAACCGTGGTTGCAGTTACCTCCCCACTCCGGACCTTCCCCACCGGAACTGTCACCTCCTGCTCTTGCTCGCAGAGCCTGTTTCTGCAGCACGTCCCATAGGCCCGTCACTAATTGGTCTCACAGCACTACGTCAATAGACCTTATGCATACGCCGTCTTTGCGAGCAATGGCAGTATGAAGTTCCTGCAGCACATTCATAAGCTGGGTCACCGTCTCCTTCTCTCTTTGAATTCGTCCGAACAGGCGCATACGTAAATCCCCTATGCCCATGGGGTCCCCCTGCGTCTTCTCAAGTATGAGGAAAACTTTATCCAGGGTATCTCTCGCCTGAGAGGGCCGAAGTATGACAGAGTCCCTTGCCTCCCCATCTAGTGCCATCATCGCCACCTCTGCTTCTAGGCCCGGAGTCATGGGATGCATCACCATCAACCCCCTTATGCGTTCAATCCAACTCCAGAGCATCATATTATTCCCAGTGAACTTCGGATGGTTATTTAACATGACCTACAGAGAGATATTGGATCTAGGGCCCCCTCCAACTGCTTGATCTGCCGCCTCTGCGCCATTGAACAACATCCTGACGACTATGCCAAATGTATAAATCGCAAGAACATGAGATGTTGTCATGGACAGGAGGCAGATCAAGAGTTAACAGGTTTATTAACAACACACCATGGACTTACACCTCATGGAAGAACCTGACACATGACATGAGCGCTTTCTTGCAGCACTATCTGCAACATTATGGCCGTATTGTTAGGATTAGAAATAGTGCTGACTACTGGGTTGCCGCTCTGTTAGAGCCACGGTACAAGAGTAAATTTTGCCAGATGCCTTTCCCCCTGGAAAGGGCCAAACGCATGCTGGAGTATTGAAACACGCTTGTAGACAATCTTAAGGCTGTGTGCACACGATGCAGATTTGGTGCAGAATTTTCTGCATAAAATCTGCACTAAATCTGCATCTCCTGGCAGAATCCGCAGGTGCGTTTTTTGTGCGTTTTTTATGCGTTTTTTGTGCAGATTTTACCAATGGATTTCTATTATGGAGGGGTGCAGAAACGGTGCAGAACTGCACAAAAGAAGTGACATGCACTTCTTTGAAATCTGCAGCGTTTCTACACAGATTTTTCTACACCATCTGCACAGCTTTTTTTTTCACATTGATTTACATTGTACTGTAAATCACAGTGCAGTTCTGCAGCGTTTCTGCTGCACAAAAATCTGCTGCAGTTCTGCACTAAATCTGCATCGTGTGCACATACCCTTAGAGTTGTTTTCCCCAATACAGCACAGAGGTGCACAGAATGCATTGTACTTATAGACATCCATCCCTGGGAAAGTCGAGTCATCAACGCAAAAACATTATCATAAGCAGTGTAAATGGCATTTCTATGAGTCGTTTCACACATTATTTAGACCAGCCCGTGCACCAGCAGAACAGAGTACAAGTCTGACATGTTGTGAATGACTGGAGAGGATGGTGCAGGAGTATCTCAAGCTGAATATTAATGTCATCAGGGGGAATTTGAATCCTATTGCATTATGGTCTTCAAAACTGGAAGAGTGACCTGAGATCACCTGTCATGCCTTATTATTATTAATTTATATAGCACCATTGATTCCATGGTGCTGTACATGAAAAGGGGTTACATACAAATTACAGATATCACTTACAGTAAACAACTAACAATCACAGACTGATACAGAGGGTTGAGGACCCTGCCCTTGCGGGCTTAAATTCTACAGGATGGTGGGGAAGGAGACAGTAGGTTGGGGGGGTTGCAGCAGCTCCGATGTTGGTGAGGCGGTAGCTTCGGTAGTGATGAGGAGGCAGTGGGGTCATTGCAGGCTGTAGGCTTTCCTAAAGAGATGGGTTTTCAGGTTCCATCTGAAGTATCTGAATGTGGTTGATAGTCGAACGTGTAGTGGCAAAGAATTCCAGAGGATGGGGGATATAAGGGAGAAGTCTTGGAGGCTGTTGGGTGAGGAGCGAATAAGTGTGGAGGAGAGAAGGAGGTCTTGGCAGGTCCGGAGATTACGTGAGGGAAGATATTGGGAGTTCAGAGATATATTGTGGAGACAGGTTATGGATGGCTTTGTAGGTCAGTATTAGTAATTTGAACTGGATACGCTGAGGGAATGGGAGCCAGTGAAGAGATTTGCAGAGTGGAGTAGCGGAGGAGTAGCGAGGAGAGAGATTAATTAGTTGGGCAGCATAGTTAAGGATGAACTGGAGAGGTGTGAGAGTGTTAGCATGGAGGCCACAGAAAAGGATGTTGCAGTAGTCGAGGTGGGAGATGATGAGGGCATGCAGAAGCATTTTAGTAGATTGAGGATTGAGGAAAGGATGGATTCTGAAAATATTTTTTAGCTGGAGGTGACAGGAGGTGGAAAGACCTTTGATGTGCGATTTGAAGGACAGGGCAGAGTCAAGGATTACTCAGAGGCAGCGGACTTCCGGTACAGGGGAAAGTGTGATGCCTTGGAGGTTTTGTCATGCCCGGCAGCCAGCGTTCTCTCAGAACTTGTTTTTTTTTTATCAATTAGTGTTTATTGAAGATTTCTCTCAGAACTTGTTGTGAGTGTGTCACATCTTCCTGGGAGATCTGGGGTTAAGCGGTCTTTACGTACTGTGAATCACAGATCTTCCATTTAGTATTCTGAAATTCCTTTCGGATCCCTTGCTGAAAAATATGGAGATTACTGGGACACTATACTCTGGAGTTATGAGACCAAGAAAAATATTTTAGGAACTTTATGGTGTCACAAAGGTGAGGTGTACAAAAGAAAAGACATGGTGCCTACAGTGAGACATGGTGGTGATGTCTTTATGTGGGGCTGCATGAGTGCTGCTGGTGTCGGGGGGCTACGGTACATGTCACTGATTGAATCATAAATTCAATGGTGTACTGAAAGAGAAGATGCCGTCATCACTCTGTGCCCTTGGTATATGTGCATTTTTCCAACATAACAATGATCCCAAATACATATCCATCTCAGGCCACTGCTGCTTTTCTGAAGAACAGGGTGAAAGTGATTCACTGGCCAAGAGTCTCCTCATCTGACCCAACCGAATACCTGTGGGTAGGGTTGAGCGACTTTTACTTTTTTAGGGTCGAGTCAGGTTTTGCGAAACCCGACTATCTCTAAAGTCGAGTCGAGTGAAATCGGCCGATTATGGCGTAAAGTCGGGGATCGACCGAAACACGAAACCCAATGCAAATTCAATGTTTTTTGTTTTTTTTCTCTCTCCTCTCTCCTCTCTCTCTCTCCTCCCCGCCCCCCCCCCCCCTCCGTCCCTGAACAGAAAAGCTGGTGTTACACATTTCAAATCGCTACAGCGCACAAGCGACAAGATGACGATAGGCGTCCACGCCCCTAAGACCTATGTCATCACTCTGCCCACGCTCCTTCATTGGCTGAAAAAATGGCGCCAAGCGCGTCATACGAAACGCGACTTTGGCGCGAAAGTCGCGTACCGCATGGCCGACCCCACACAGGGATCGGGTCGGATTTCATGAAACCCGACTTTGCCAAAAGTCGGCGACTTTTGAAAATGAACGATCCGTTTCGCACAACCCTACCTGTGGGGAATTCTGAAGAGAAACGTTGAGCCTGGTTTTCCATCCAGCATCCACGTGCTTAAAGGGGTCGTTCTTGAAGAATGGAAAATATATATGGTGCAATATGTCACCAACTTGTTCATTCCAAAGACTCGGTGCCGTCCTTACAAAATCATGGAGATCATACAAAATACAAGCTGTAGTCATTTTTGATGCGGAGTGTAGACATTTTCGCATCGAGTAATTTGAGTAAAGCTGAGATTTCGTGATGAAAGTTACATTATTAGCCTTAGGCTACTTTCACACTGGCGTTTTTTTTAATACGTCGCAATGCGTCGTTTAGGGGAAAAAACGCATCCTGCAAAGTTGTTTGCAGGATGCGTTTTTGCCCCATAGAGTTACATTACCGACGCATTGCGACGTATTGACACACGTCGCAACCGTCTTGCGACGGTTGCGCCGTGTTGTGGCGGACCGCCGGGAGCAAAAAACGTTAAATGTAACGTTTTTTGCAGCCGACGGACCTCTTTTTCCGACCGCGCATGCGCGGCCGGGACTCCGCCCCCACCTCCCCGCACCTCACAATGGGGCAGCGGATGCGCCGGAGAAATGCATCCGCTGCCTCCGTTGTGCGGCGCAACAAACGCTAGTGTTAAAGTAGCCTTACTTTCATCTTATGGATTACAAAATCGTATGACACTCAGTCACAAATTGTTGAGAAGTGTTCTAGGTTATCAGCACAAGGCTAGAGAGAGGTGCGTGTGATTTGTGTCCTAGTTTGTAGGACTGGTCGCTGTACTAAAGGCTTGGCAAAGTCTGAGGTACAGTGATTTTCTGGCAGCATCTTCACAGCGCCACCTGGCGCTCACAATGCCTATTACACACTCCTTGCGCACGCATCCTGGTCTGTGTAGTTTCCTGCTCTGACGTTTCAGAACGCAAACCTCACTAGTTGTGGAGCGAGAGGACTACACTTCCCATGATGCCTCTGTGCTTTCTTGCCTGCGCTATAGCTGTCCCAGAACCATTTATCAGCTCGGTGCTGAAGATAAGGAGGAGGGGACAGTGGAGGAGAGGAGTGCAGGACGGGGAGCATCTGCCTCTGCTCTCATTGCTCGCACTGCGCTGGGGATTGCAGGCTGGAATAGAGGAGGGGTGGTCAGTCACCTTCATGCATGTGGCTGGGATGTAACAGGTGAAGGCTAGCCTGGAGGAGGCTCAGCAGAAGGCTAGCCTGGAGCTACAGATCTCCTGCTGCTGGATGGAAGCCCAGGGCTAGCACCTCAGCATGAGTGCAGGTGAGTGCTGCCCCCAGCCTACCTCTATCTACCCATATAGTGGGCATCTAGCACTGGGCACAGTCTGCATGATCACCTGTGGTAATCCATAGGGGGAGGGGGTCCAGCTGGCCATAAATCATGCCCAGTGCCCAGCATATGGCTTGTGCATGCATATATACAGTGATAAGGCAATATATATATATAGTGTGGCATCTATGATGACAAGCCAGTGCCCACCTGAGTACCTTCATCTCTGTAAGAACGCTGCTTTATTACGTGGCACGGAACGATTTAGTAGCTGGTGATTTGATCGGCATTAATTCTGGCGGTGAAGGGGTTAATGTACCATGTGGCGGGTAAACGCCTTGCAAAAGGAGGCCGGGATGCTCCTGTCAATCAATGGCTAGCTGGTCCTGGAGAGCAAGAGAATGGATTTCTGCTCCTGCGCCTTTACCCAGTGAGCCGGGCTCATCCTCCTCATCCCCTTGTATTGGGCAGGGATAAAACACATTATTTATAAGCACGGTGATACATAGTGGCAGCTGATCTGCATAAAGGACAAGAGTCAGGTGGAAGGGCATGACCGCTCCGCTCCAGTATTGTTCCTCTGCCTTGGCCCACTTTATACAGCACCACCCATTGCAGAACAGAGGAAATCCAATCATCCGGCCAATGCATTTTTGCCCTACATATAGATAAATGTGTGTCCTTCATTACAGCGCTCACCCAGCGGAGCATATATTGTATACGGTGGGATATATCCTCCGTGTCGGGCTGCGTTCCCAACACGATATTTTGGTGCGGTTTTGATGTTTCAGATTTCCTGCCCCATTTGTGCACCCATTATGTAAAATACAGCGGAATTACTCACCAAAAATTCACCTAGCTCGACAATTATTGCCTCTCAGGAATATGGCTAAGTTGGTGTAACATTCGCCATATTAGTTTATAAAGATTCCATATTGCCAATTCCGTTTTTGGAAGATCGGTTCCTATGAATGTAGGATTCCAACCAATAGGTTCATAATTGAATTTGGACTCTCCGGGTTCACACCAGCGTGTAAAATAACATTCAATTTCATCCAGAAAAGTGGGACGATTTTTTTCTCCCTTGATAATGTCTGTAAAGCCCCGCAGAATATGTTGGCGCTATATAAGCAAACATAATAAATACATTAGTATTGGATTTGGTTATGTGTCATTTTTCGAATGGAGGAATAAGGATGAATTCACATGTAGCTTCTTTGATCCATTTTTTTCCTGCATTAAAAATGCAGGTTTGGCCAGAAAACAGCGGAGGGAATTGCTGGAGTTTTTGATGCCTTACGTTCTGCATGATGCACTTTTTCTTCTATTCTAAAAAGGATACAAAATGGAACCAAGAAATATCTCAGAATAAACTATGGGGTCTTTCTGTTTCTGTTGGCATCAATTAGGCAGCAGATCTTGGGAACGATTAATGGCATGTGCATAAGGAATAGTGACTGTAGGCCGACAGTTTTCACCCAGCGTTCCCAGACTATTACAGAAATCTGTCATTCCCAAAATACAAATTCAGCTGCTTAAACATTTATATAGGGCACATAGTATCTAAAAAAAAATCGTACCAGTAATGCACATTTTAATGCTGGTACAATCTATGGGCACAGTCTACAGTTCCAGTTTTAAAGGCTAACAAACTGGACAATTGCCTAGGACCGCCCTTAGATAGGGAACCCCACTAAAGACTGCACTTATGTAGTAAACTTTTGAGTGATATGTGGGCACTGTATTGTCGTGTTATTTTGTCCTGAATGTTAATGCTGTATGGGCATTGTACGGCACTTCTTGGGTATAAAAATTTAGGTAAATGCGCAGATGTATATACTCGAGTTTAAGCCGACCCGAATATAAGCCGAGGCACCTAATTTTAGCACAAAAAACTGTGAAAACGTATTGATTCGAGTATAACCTGGTATGCATGGCCCCTCATCCCTACCCTTTTATACATGGCCCCCGTATTCCTTTCCTGGTGTGCATGGCTCCCTCTTTCCTATCCTGGTATGCATGGCCTCCTCATCCGTATCCTGGTATGCATGGCCCCCTCATCCCTATCCTGGTATGCATGGCCCCCTCATCCCTATCCTGATATGCATGGCTCCCTCATCCCTATCCTTTTATACATGGCTCCTTCATCCCTATCCTTTTAAACATGGCCCCCCCGTATCCCTTTCCTGGTATGCATGGCTCCCTCTTCCCTATCCTGGTAGGAATGGTCCTCATCAGAAAAACATTTTACAAATAAACCATCCTACTTACCTTCCCTGTGCTCCCTCGCAGTGATGCCAGCAGCTGATTTATGCTTGTAAGCAGTGCATAGCATGGACGTTATGCGCTGCTTACATGCAGATCACAGCTGTCAGAATATTCACTGCTCTCCACGCCGGGACTATGTGCATGATGAGCAGTGAATATTCTTTGCTCTTTAATAGCGGGCACAGTAACCTTGGCCGCTGGCTTGCTGCAGCGGCCAGGCGATCATGTGTGACCCCTACTAAAGTGAATTAATATTCACTGCTCTCCACGCCTATGGTAGTGGAGAGCAGTGAATATTTATTCCCTAAGTAGCGGGCTCAGATGATCGCCTGGTGCTGCAGGAAGTTGGTGGTTGCTGCTACTATGCCCGCTATTAAAGAGAAATTAATATGCACTGATAGCGCAGTGAATATTCATTTCTCTTTAGCAGTGGGTAAAGGTGTTAGCTTTAGCTGTCAGCTCCTGCCTCCTGTGACTCGCCGCTCCCCCTTCTCCTTGTGGACCCTGACTCGAGAATTAGTCGAGGCGGGCTTTTTCAACATAAAAAATGTGCTGAAAAACTTGGCTTATACTCGAGCATATACGGTATCTGTGTTATATAGTTATTAAGGTTGAATGAAGACTATAAGTCCATCTAGTTCAACCCATAGCCTAACCTAACATGCCCTAACATGTTGATCCAGAGGAAGGCAAAAAAAACCCATGTGGCAAAGAGTAAGCTCCACATTGGGGAAAAAAATTCCTTCCCGACTTATGAATGCCAATTTTAAATAATGAGTAAAAGTGGAAAAATTTTGAGCAGAGAGTCTTACTTTACTTTTTGACCAGGTCCTCATTTTTTGTAAATTTGGCGCTAGAAGTTTAACAACTCTCTCTTTAGTCCCAGAATCCACTCTCCAAATACCAGCACATCTGAAGAATGAGGTCCTTGATCTGACGCTGGTGGTGGAGAGGAGGTCAGAATTTCCATTCCCACCTCTCCACGGAAAGCATCACGAGACAGGACTCCATTCTTGAGTATGATCCATTGGTGGGACCTACATCTGCTATACATTGATGGCATGTTCTGTGGAAATGCCAGAAATGTTTGCGATGGGAATTTGCCTGATTGACAGCTCTCATGACCATCAGTCAGCCGCACCCCCGTACACGTTAGACAGTCAGCCATCGATATTAGTGAGGTGACATAGTCTAACATGTATGGCCAGTTTAAGTGAAGATTTTCTTTGCTGGAACTGGAAAATGTTATGGATTTACATTCATAAAATCCAAATGTAAAATCAGCAACAAACATGCGATATGCAAACCCAGCCAAATGCTACGTTCCCACTATTAACTTTTGGACAGTCTTTGAGGTTGCAGATTTTCTACACCATTTCTGCACCTATTAGGTAAATTATATTACTTGCGTTCTTTAATCACATTATTTTACACGCGTTTTTGATTCTGCGGCTTTTTGCTTCTTGTTCGTGTGTCTTGTTTTAAATAAAGCTTCTTTGATTTTCATGCTTCCTGGTATTTGGCTTTGACAAAACTTTATTGATACAATCACATATGGATTATATGTGTTTTTAGCGCACATTTATCATTATTATTTGTGTTAGTCACAATTATTACAAAGCTTGACGGATGACAAGTTTCACCTATTTCGCATTGTATTAAGCACCCTGCTAGTCCTGAGTGCTTACACCTCTTACAGCCACCAGCGAAGAAGTAACTACAGGGGCTTCTCCCTAAATTAGAATATCATTAAAAAGTTCATTTATTTCAGTTCTTCAATATAAAAAGTGAAACTCATATATTCTATAGAGCCATTACAGACAGAGTGATCTATTTCACGTGTTTATTTCTGTTAATGTTGATGATTATGGCTTACAGCCAATGAAAACCCAAAAGTCATTATCTCAGTAAATTAGAATACTTTATAACACCAGCTTGAAAAATGATTTTAACATCTGAAATGTTGGCCTAATGAAATGTATGTTCAGCAAATGCCCTCAATACTTGGTCGCGGCTCCTTTTGCATCAATTACTGCATCAGTGCGGCGTGACATGGAGGCGATCAGCCTGTGGCGCTGCTGAGGGGCTATGGAAGCCCAGGTTGGAGAATGCCGAAGACTCTCGGTTATAACACGAGCATGCTCAGATAACACCTTATCCGAGCACGTTCGCTCATCACTACTAAAGATCCATTCAAACCCCAATGATGTGTCAGGCTTTATTTTGCCCTCTAGGATAGAACGGCCAGTGCTTGTTTTACCCTTTATCTCCTTTTCATGACTTTTTGTCCGACTTGTTCTTGCCAGCAGATAGAAAAAACAATGGGACTCTTGTAGATTGGAGATAGAATTTTGCCCTAGTGAGATTGAACAAAGACTTGTCATATATGCTTGGCATCTGTAAATTGGGCTGGATTTTCACACTTGGACTCTAGATGACCGCTCCTATTCACTGGCGTATGTGCACTAATTAGATCAGTGGAGTTAAATGATTCCATCATGTGAGCCGTAAAGCCGGCAGACATCACACAGGGAGCACATGCACAATTAGATGTGTCTGCTCCTTTGCTGCAAACACTGGGGGTATTCATCGTCACATATGTCTCCTAATGGGGCAGCGTGCTCCCACCACTTGTCTCTATCGCAATATGTAAGTACAGTCTGTGGTGTGACTTCTTGCGTGACAAGCTCAGTGCATTGCAAGCCTTAAAAGTGCCATCAGCAGAGCACAGGTGCCATTTGTGATCATTTGTATTCTACAAATGCAACAAAAATCTAAGAATTTGTCCTTATTCTGTTAAAAGAATACATGTTGTCAGGGTTTAACCAGTCCTGTAGAAATAATGTAGGTGATACAATGGTTAATCTGCTTATCTGCGCCATTTCCCGCTGGGGCTTAGTTGAGGTTTCTGGAACAGAAGGGAGAGACTGGCATAACAATCTATGTGTTCTACTGCAGAAAGGTAGAGGGGGGAGGCTCCTGCTGCAGCCAGGTGTCCTAAAGTACAACAATGAGGTGGAGGACAGAGGACATGACGGATCTCCTGAGACCCACGTGAAAGATCTCTTTTATATTTTTCTTAGTTATAATTTAAGATTGGATAAAATAGATAAAAAAACAGGTGATTAAGATTTAAAGAGAACTTATCTGCTGATTTATGCTGCCAGAACCATGGGGCAGCATGAATCAGAGACCGACAGAATGATCTCAGTAAGGTATTTTGCATTCTGAAATTGTCATGTGTTTCTGAGAAAATAAACTTAGAGATTTCTGCCTCTGGTGCAGGCAGCATAAATCAGTTAACAGGTTTTCTTTCATTCCCCTCGCTCATATATAGTCTTGTGATATTTAATCATAAATGTCACTGTAGGCTGATCAGACTTTTAATTCTAAGGTCATTACTTACTATGGATCTGTTAGGCTCACCGGGTGAGGTGGATTCACCAAGTCCAAGGTCCAGGATACGGGCGTCATTATAGCATACAGGTGATACACGCAGTATACAGATAGCTGGGATACTGGACATTGTAGGCAGACAGGGGATGTTAAGGAGACAACAGACAGGCAGCTGGAATACTGGAGACCACAACCAGGCAGGAGACATCCAGGAGACCACAGACAGGCAGCTGGGAAGCTGGAGACTGCAGGCAAGAGACCACCGACAGGCAGCTGGGAAGCTGGAGACCGCAGCCAGGCAAGAGATATCCCGGAGAGCACTGACAGACAGTTGGGATGCTGGAGACCGCAGCCAGGCAGGAGACATCCGGGAGAGCACTGACAAGCAGCTGGGATGCTTAAAATCGCAGGCAGGCAAGAGATGTTCAGGAGACCACAGACAGGCATCTGGATGCTGGAGACAACATGAAGGTGGGAGACGTCCTGGAGACTGCAAATAGGTAACAGAGCAGGTCAAATACTTCGAGCAACTCAGAGCTTTAGGAGCACTGAAGTCTTAATACCAAGACACAGGTTTGTGTTTTGGTGAACCTTTTAAAGACCCAGGCAGGTGTTCACATGGGATCAAGCTGGACCACCTGCAAAGCTTGATGTTGAGCACAACAGAGACTAGCAGACCGGTTTGAGGGAAGCAAAGCATGGATCCAGGACAGGTGCATTACAGGTTCTCTCATGAAGACTGTATACATTCAGTATATGTCATGGCTTGGTTTAGGGATTCAATCCACTGACCTGTTGCTGTGTGCTCGGGTCCCCTGTTTGATGAGTGATTGCCTTTTCTTGCCAGTCCAAATGATGATGATTCCAATTGCCTTTGTTTCCCCTTTATGGTTTTCTCCTCTCCAGGTGTTTTCCATTTTCCTGTTTTGGTCTTCCTTATCACATTCTGGGTTTGGTTTTATATGGTCACCCTTCACTGCACTTCCTTGCTGGCTATACCTCTAGGTGGACTTGGGTTTATGTGCGCCAGCCTTTCAGCTATGGGGTCTACTTTGCATGGTAAACACCAGTTGAATTTCTGCAGTGAGTATGTTTGTTTTCCTTCCTAATTCCTCTTCCTTTCGCCTCTTTAATTTTCTAGGAGGTTATACTTGTTCCGTTGAATTTTCGCTCTCCTTTTCCCTCTCTACCCATATGAATGTGTTTTAATTTTCTCACCCTGGGTTTTGTATCTTCCTGCACACTTTTTCTTCTCCTATTGAAGAACAGTGTGTTGCGACCTCCCCTCTGGCTCTTCATAAGGTACAGGAAATCCCTCGGTGGCCTTTTAGGGAGCCAGGTCTGAGTGGTGTTGAGTTGTGCGGCTTGGGTCCTTGTAGTCTGTACAGGGACCATTTGGGTCTAGTAGGTCTTCCCTTTTACCATAACTCATGAGTGAGTGTGTGTTACGTTCATAGCAGTATATTGTATGATTAAATATTTATATACCGGTACATGGAATTCACATGACGGTGCATATTAAACGTTGTTAGAAGGTGACGCCGGTTGTAATTGGGAAGAAGAACTTGTCATTTCACTGAATTATTAAATGTGCGAATTGCTGTCATTGTCCTCATCTACTCTGCGAAGTACAGCGTGGATCAGTGCATACATTAGCACCGATCTGTGAGAATCCTGCTGCTGTCACTTTTGCAGAAAAATGGGAAGAACCAAAGGTCTGGGAGCATGCTGTACAGTGACAGAAGTTTAGTTGTCATGATTTCAATAGCTGGAGGGGTAAATATTTCAAGAACCAGATGATTCCTGGGCCGAGAACTGAGACAGCAGCATATTATTTAGTGATATGCCACTATCAAGAGGATATTAAGAGCAATACTGACCTTGCAAAAATGAATAAAAAAAGATATCATTAATTTGGATAGCAATGTAATAATTATTTACAAAACTAAATGTAGAAGTTTCTTTGATCATTGCCAGTTCCACCACAGGAGATAGAAGTTTTCTATTAGTTGAGGTGGACCCATTACTATGGACCCTATGATTAGAGAATTTTGACCATGATGACAGTCTGTGATCACAAAGGGTTATATAGATGTGAAGCTCACGAAGGAATTTGGTTATTTTAATCATTGAGGAACAATAATGTGCAAATGGGAAGGGCTTTATGAAAACAGAGCTAACGGGTCTGATCTCAGTTGTTGTTGCTTTTTGCTCCTTAAGAATATTTGGCCTCTGCAATCATTTTTTGTCTTGGTTTTATGTAGAGTATGTAGAGGAGAGAAGGAACTTACTGATACTGGAACACCACACATAGCACATAGTGGAGAAAAATGGCGCAAAGTAATGTCATTTTTTAATTTATGCTCCTGTTGCAGTTTCACTGGAGGATGGGTCCACCACAAGTGTGGGGCACAGCGGGACCGTAGATGTCTCAAAGTTTTTTTTTATAGGTTGTTCACCTTCTAGTATGGAATGTGATTTTTCTTTTTAGGCGAATATGGGTGGGGGCCTGGGGCCACCATGAGCTGGAACATATCAGAACCACAGATGTCTCATAGTATTCTTATAGATTTTATATGGTTGTTCACTTTCTAGGATAACTGATTTTTGAGATTTTTCTTACTTTTTCTTACGTTTTATGTTCATGTTTCAGCATTTGTGGAGAGGTGGTGGGCCGCAGGATGGGGCAGGATCAGAGATACACCACAGTTTTCTTCTATAGGTCAATGTCCTTATACATGAGAAAGTTGTCCTAAAGGGCTTAAAGACTTTATTAGTCCTGATTAAAAAATGTTGAAGATGTGAAAGAATTCCCTGTACATTGTGATTCCAAGAGGTTAAAGCAGAACATCACCTTATTTTTGTTTCACACATCTGGTCCCATCAAGACGAAGTTCTGTGCACCTGCGGGTTCGGTCGGTGAGCTGTCTGTGGTTTCTAACTACGTTTTTTCTATTTTATTAATGGCTTTATACCTTAATACAGTGGTATCTATCATGTAAGTTAGAGACTACTATCACAGGACAGCTATACAGCCTAAACTGTTCTGGTGTAAAGGGGTTTTAAGACTAGAAACATGTGACACTTGTCCGGTCAAAAGTTTCACGTAGGTCCGACCCCTTGGACTTCCATAGATCACTGGAATGAAAGACCACAATTTCACTCCAGTTGTGTGATCAAGAAAAGATGGAAAAGCTTTCCACCACTAACTCATATTTTTTTCCTGAAAAATCATAATAAAGTTGATTGATATTGAGGTAGTTAGGGTGTTTGATCCAGGGAACATACGGGAGTGCGGAATTTGCCCTCTTGAGTCTACTAACTTTTTTCAATGATTTGATTTACATTTTTTAGCATCAGCCTAGAACAAGAATCTGTACGAGTGAGTAAGATGTACACTGAAAATTGGGGAAAGTTTATTTTCTAGATCCTAAATCTATTATAGCAACAAAATGTAGACCCAGATGCATTGTGGTTGGGAACCAGATATAAACGTTTGGTAATGTTCGGTAAATTGTCTATCTGCCTTCGTCAATACTTTGCTTTCAGAGATCAATATCTTGTATAATTTTACTGTTGTTGAGGATTATTGTTTTGGTCTAAATTACAATCTGTACATAGTCAATTAGTTGGAGATCGAAAATTTATTTACAAAAGTTCAAGTTTTTAATAGCTGACATGACATCTAGGAACTGAAAAGATGGTATTGATGTTCTCATTTTCATGCCAGAGAACCAAAAAAAGAAAAACGAGCAAAAGAGTAGGACAGGTTGTAGGCAAGCTTTTCCAGTAATACTGAGTATATCAGGATAACTTTCCTGAACCTATATTATGTTCAGCAATTTTCATGCCCTGACTGGACAGTTATTCAGCCTCCACAAAGTTTGTACCATAAAAAAAGACCTAGTCTCCTTTCCCTTGTGGCTCCTCATCCACCCTGCTGCTTCTAAAAGGAATGGGGCGCACCTAATCTAGTGACAATTACTGTCAAGACCTACCCAACAATTGTTTAAGCATGTAGGACCTAAAGGACCCCTTACACATTAGACTAAAGTTGACCGAACCTGCTGATAACGGTGGAATCGGCCAACAGTCTAACATCTACGAGGGCCTCCTGACTCTCTCCCAACAGATGATGTCAGGAAGAGAAGGATTCAGCTGTTGGAATTTCAATGTCCGATAATCCTTTGTAGTCTCTGGAGGACCTACACATCCAGCCTATACTGTTATGACCTGGTGGTCAGGACAATAATGGACCTGGTGGTTAAGAGCACACGGAATGACCTGATAGTTACTGATAATATAGGACGAGCTCTGAGACGTGGGAACTCTGCTGACCGCAATCCCTAAACCTATCACACACACTAGAAATAGCCGTGGAGCGCTCCTGACGCTCCCTAGGCGCCTCGTCACAGCCTAAGGAACTAGCTAGCCCTAAAGATAGAAAAATAAAGCCTACCTTGCCTCAGAGAAATTCCCCAAAGGAAAAGGCAGCCCCCCACATATAATGACTGTGAGTAAAGATGAAAATTACAAACACAGAGATGAAATAGATTGAGCAAAGTGAGGCCCGACTTACTGAACAGACAGAGGATAGGAAAGGTAGCTTTGCGGTCAGCACAAAAAACTACAAAAAGACCACGCAGAGGGCGCAAAAAGACCCTCCGCACCAACTCACGGTGCGGAGGCGCTCCCTCTGCGTCCCAGAGCTTCCAGCAAGCAAGACAACAATCAAAATAGCAAGCTGGACAGAAAAATAGCAAACCAGAGAAAAACAAGCAGGAACTTAGCTTCTGCTGGGAAGACAGGTCACAAGAACGATCCAGGAGTGAACTAGACCAATACTGGAACCTTGACAGGTGGCATGGAGCAATGATCTAGATGGAGTTAAATAGAGCAGCCAGCTAACGAATTAACCTCGTCACCTGTGGAAGGAACCTCAGAAGCCGCAGCCCCACTCACCACACTAGAGGAAGCCCATGGACAGAACCAGCCGAAGTACCATTCATGACCACAGGAGGGAGCTTGACAACAGAATTCACAACACTATACACAGACAGCCCATTGATTTTAATAGACTCTGTGTAATTCCTTATATGTCCTGTGGAGGTGCTGCAGGGAAGTTGAACACTTTCTCTTCATTATTAATCAACATCTCAATCTCTGATCATATCATCATTATGATAAAAGGGTATGCCCAAGGTAGACAATCCTTTTAGGAATTTTTTTCCCTATCCTGATTTCTATAGTTCCTGCAAAATGTGCCTACACAACAGTTTAACTAAGCCAGACATAGCAACATTTGACATTTTCATCTCAGTTTATTTATTTTCACTTTCATTCACATTATCAATTCGGAATGATGTTAGAATACTTTCAGCGATGCAGGAAATATCTAAATTACAGTAATTTGTTCTTTTCAACTTTCGGTTCTTTTTAATGTGACTTATTTTATTTGTAATTTAACATTTACCCAGAACAGCAAATCAAACGGATTCAGCAATGTTTTTCTTGTTAAAAGCCTGGAGGATGATTTATTATTACCTGTGCACCATACGTGCCAATTTGTAAGCCATTGTAGCAGGCCTCATGTTCCTTATTTAATTTTATAACGAGTCTTCATCACAATTTGTACAAATCTGCAGTCGTGTTCTTTTCAGGCACATTTGCATGTAAAGGGGTTATGTCATGTTCTTAAATGGATAAAATTGCAAAGTGCATGGGAAAAGAAGCAAGTTTGCAATTGACCTCTTATTAAAAATCTTCTCCGTTCCAAAAAATGGAGGAAATTTTAATGTGATCTCCTCGCTGCCTGGGTTATTGGCCACCGCTATAGTTTAACACCGGTGGCCGGTACACAGCGCTTACAAGCTCTTTGCTTTAGACTAGAGCATCGGAGAATGCACGGTTCGGATCTCCTGGCCTACAGGAAACAAGGAGTCAGAGAAGCGGTACGCTCCACAAAAAAAGTAGACAACCTCTTTAAAGGAAAAACATGGCCTCAGTGCCATAGTTTCCTAGATATTTATCCCAGAATACAAGCACTGTCATGCCCAATGTCAGGGCCTTACCTAGTCCAGTGGTACGAACACGATTAGTTTTCAATGTAAAGCATGTTCCTTTTTGTACGTATTTTCACAGCAAATTTCACCTTATCTAGTGCAATAATGGTGTGGGGTGAAACCTGTAGCCAAATCCGTAATCAAAATCCCATGAAGATCTCTATTGTAGGTTCTTCAGGGGGTCTGTATTGAAATCAGCAGAAACAGTGGCGTAACTTGAAGTTTACGGACTTCAATGCAAAATCTCCAACAGGGACCTCAACAATCATCTGAAGGCCCAACGACATGTTCTGGCTAATTTTACAGTGACGTCTAATTCATAATGTAGAAAAGTAATGCCTGTATTAAAGATGAATATATAACTCCCTGAACTCTGCAGCGTGATTCCCGTAAGTGCTACCGTCTAGTTGAAAAGTATTGACCATGAATCTAATGGATGCTCCTTTTCTTTAAGTTAATTTTACAGTTCAGTCTGTTCACTTCTCTTCCGCCTACGTAATGTAACCATTAACTTTGATGGTGCTGTATAGATATGTAATGTAGTGTGAAAAAGGTCTCCTCTAGAGATATTAGATCGGTAGACATTGATATTTCATCTATTGCTACATTGGAGGACTTGGTGTCCTTGCCCACCAGAGCAATAAGATCAAATAGGTTATGTGTGAATCATCCCATGAGAGATAGACCCTTTGGATAAGTGGTTCCAAAATCGTCTCTAGATGGGCTTGTCTTCTCATGGACATTTGAGGCCCATTATTGTGTAAGATCCTGGGTGAGTTTGGCCTAGATGTTTATGAACCCAAGACATCTAATGATGCCATAGATATACCAGTCCTTCTGAAGGCAGTCAGACCCATTAACGTGGATGAAATGAGGGTGAGAAAAGATGAATGGACTAAATAAATCCAACAATTTTCTGTTCTTGAGATCAGAAAAATCAGGCAGTCCTCGTTGAAAGTGGTGGGATGCACAAATGACAGTGTAATGTCTGTTGGCGGTCTAAGTGGTCTCTGACCTCAATTACTTGTAATATTATATATATAATGCAAAATAGGTTTTAGTATGTCATTATGTATGGAAAATGTAGTAAGTGAAAGCAATGGATGGACTCGTAAAGTGCAACCGCACTGCTTCTGTATTAATTAAGAACATGACTAGAACCTAATGCTACGAATAACATCAATTATATATATATTATCTGTTGATTAGAAATGCAGTTTTATGTATAAATGCCAAGTCTTCGGCTTTTCATTTTGCAGCCAATATTTTTTCTATGAAAACATTCTACACTTTCCATCTCTGTAAATTTACAACAAAGGTAAAGACCATATGGAGAGCTCTAAAAGCACAACGAATCCAAGGGTACCACTAGAAAAAACCTAAATGGCATTTAGTTTTGGTTTGTCATGGAATGCTATGCAGGAAAAAAAATCTCTTCCCTTAGAAAAACATGACGGTGTAGCAAGAATTAGAATTAGAATTGAACTAATGATGTCAGAACCCCACACCCTCCTTACACATTTGATGTTGATGTTGGCCATATGCTCGTTTTGCTGGCTGCTTTCTCGCCTAACTCTCTAATATTTAGGTGTGTTCGAATCAGGGGAGCATTCTTGTGTTCTTTTACTGCTAGACTTCTCTAATGACGGCTTATCTCCCAGGGAACAATAGGATCGGCCTTCGGAAATCCAACATCATCTGTATATATCTGAGATATTTGGAAGTCCCCTATACCATTAGATTGTCAGCCAATTTCACCAATCTCTGAGGGTTCGAATTACTTTAGTTATCCTCTCGATAGACGAGTATGAGAGCATGGATATGCAATCAGAAATGACTCAAGAACTTCCTACCAACCAGGGTGGCAATGTAAAGATTTGTAGTTATCTGATTGACAGACGGACAAATTATTCAAGACAAACAAGCAGAAATGTTGGGTTACTCTGATAGTTCAGGTAGAATTCAAAAAAATTGCACCTACTAATGTAGGAACAGAAATATCCTGTTACTTGTACTTATTAAAACAATTACAAGGCACCCATAGGATTCAGTAGGCATCCATTGTGATTCAAGAGCTTGAATCTAGGGTTAAAGCATTATCACTGTTTGCTAATGCAATGGAAAAGCCAAATCCCTAAATAAAGTCTTCTACTGGAGTTTTCTCACTGTTCAGTCCAGCATCAATATCATGTTTGAAAGTGGCTTCCGACCAGTTAAGGGTTGGGGACTTCTGTATTACACAGTACATTTCCAGCTTAAGTTAACGAGGACCCTAACCACTGGAACCAGTTTCAAGGTAATCAGTCACCATGAAAAATGTCCATGACTACGGTCTACAAATCTTATCTAGCTGAGAAAAAACAGATTTTAGTGAAGTAATTATTATCTCTAAGCTGACTGTCACTCACCCTGTAGTAACCCAATAAATGTCCATGTCCTTAATGACAATGAGGCATCTGGGAGTCAGTCTCACTTTATTTGTCTATGGGTATACGTTATAATGCAGAACATGGACACTGTGCTGTGGTCCGAGGAGAGCCTGGAGGGGCATAACTAGGTGTGGAGAATGTCACGAGTGTGTCAGGTTGGCAGACAGTCATCCTGGGTCCGGGCTGTAGAAAGTCATTGCGATTAGCTCTACAAGCACCTTCTTGATTTTTGTATCTCTGTTATGGAGTGATATCCTTCTTACTCTAGGACCCAAAACTTACCCCCGTCTTCTGATGCTAAATAACACAGCCTTGCTGAAGATTTAAATACATTCAGTCTCTGCAGCAGGGTGCTGATGTTAGCTCAATTTCCTTCTGTCTGGTTGGAATTACTAGCAGTCGGCTTGTGTCTTCTTGGAGAACTCTTGGAGGATTGGTGTTGTGATATCTCTGTGGTCTTCTCAAGCTAAGTGTATCCCCTCGTTTGTCCACTCTCTCTGTCGGACGGTGGCCGCAGCGGTGAGTAGGCTTTTTTTCCTTTTAAATGGCCTTCGGTTCGGTCTCGAACCATGGCGACTTGATGGATGAACGATCTGTAGGAAGATCGATCTTGTACAAGCCTTGATGGATGAACGATCTGTAGGAAGATCGATCTTGTACAAGCCTAGATAGGTCAACCAGGGTCTTCTCTGCTGTTACCTTCACAGTATCAAGCCATTGGGTCTTCCTCTTCTTCTTGTTCCTTATTTTCTTATGACCATGATGTCCTTCTCCAGTGATTCCTTTCTTCTTATGATGTGTCTAAAGTAGGCCTGGTTGTAGCTTGGTGATCCTTGCTTCGAGTGACATGTCTGGCTTGATTTGTTCCAAAATTGATTTGTTTACTCTTCTTGCTATCCATGGTATTGGTACCACAGAAAAGACCAAACTATGTATGAGTTCTTAATGCGGGGGAATGAACAGTAATTCAAGAATAGAGATGAGTGGACCCGTGTATGTTCGTGTTCGTTACGTTCAACTGAACTTTTGTCCATAGTTCGGTTCTGGAGCCAGAACTCTACTCAAACTTCATAGAAGTCAGTGGGGACCTGAACTTTGATGCTATAAAAAGGCTGTAATATGGTCGTAGTAAGGGCTAAGCGTCTCTCTCTTTCTCTTCTCCCAAAACTCCAAACACTAAAAGGGACTTTCAGGAGAAGTTTGTGGTCGGAGTTCGGCATCAGATCCCTGTCCGATACAAACCCCGAAATTTACAGTTTGAATTCACTGATCACTAGTTAAGAGATAGTAATCCCTTAAATGTATCTCTCTTTAAAGGGAACCTGACAGCTGATGCATACTGGCCAATCCATGGACAGCATGTATCAGACACTGGTTGCATGTATGTTTGACTGACAGGTCCCTCTAATGACTGACAGGTCTCTCCCGGCATGCGTGTATAGGGAGAAATCTGTCGTTGCAGGTTAATGGGCAGGGACATTGTCTGATATATGCTGTCATGGATCGGTCAGCATGTATCAGCTGTTAGGTTCCCTTTAATGGGGTATCTCTCTAACAGAGTATATAGTGTTTTCCTGGGGGACTTTTTCTATTGAAACTTTATGTTGAATTGTGACATCTTCTTGAATTTCCTTTTTATACCCAGTGGAGGTATTTTTTTTTCCAAAACATAAAGAGTAAAGCTGCACTTTACTCTTATTCTAATTATCCTATACATGTGGAATAATAATGAGAGCAGCCGCAGGGTCTCCTCCATCACCTCTGTCTGATGCCTTACACCATGCATTCTATGGTAAAGGAGTTTTCCACTCTAAAGGAGACATACTGCAGAGATATGTATTGTCAGAAGTCATTCTTCAGAGATATTATGATTATTAATAATAATTAATAATACTTCTCATGTAGTACTTTATGTAGAGACTAGATGGTGGCCGATTCTAACGCATCGGGTATTCTAGAATATGTATTTATGTATGTACATAGCAGCTACATAGTATATAGCACAGGCCACGTAGTATATAGGAGCCATGTAGTATATAGCAGACAAATACTACGTGGCCTGTGCTATATACTATGTGGCTGCTATATACATACATATTGTAGAATTCCCGATGTGTTAATACAGGCCACGCAATATTTAACAGTGGCCACGCAGTATTTAACACAACCACGTACTATATAACACAGCCCACGCAGTATATAGCAGCCACGCAGTATATAAAACAGGCAACGTAGTATATAACGCAGCCCACGCAGTAGATAACACTGGCCACGTAATATATAGCACAGCCCACGCAGTATAGAACACAGCCCAAATAGTATATAACACTGCCTATGTAGTATATAGCAGCCACGCGGTATCTAACACAGCCCACGTAGTATACAGCAGTGTTGGCACCATATCCCTGTTAAAAAAAATTATTAAAATAAAAAATAGTTATATACTTACCCCTGGGATCCAGCGTAGATCCAGCCTCTGGCGATGCGCACGCGGCTGCCACCATCTTCCGTTCCCAGGATGCATTGCGAAATTACCCAGATGACTTAGCGGTCTCGCGAGACCGCTAAGTCTTCTGGGTAATTTCGCAATGCATTGCCAGGAACGGAAGATGGTGGCTGGCGCGAGCGCATCGTCGGACGACGGAGGGTGAGAATAGCAGGTTTTTTGTTTTTTTATTATTTTTAATATTAGATCTTTGTACTATTGATGCTGCATAGGCAGCATCAATAGTAAAAAGTTGGGGACACGCAGGGTTAATAGCAGCGGTTACGGAGTGCGTTACCCGCGGCATAACGCGGTTCGTTACCACCGGCATTAACCCTGTGTTAGCGGTGACTGGAGGGGAGTATGCGGGCTCCGGGCAGTGACTGCGGGGAGTAAGGAGCGGCCATTTTCTTCTGGACTGTGCTCGTCGCTGATTGGTCGTGGCTGTTTTGCCGCGACCAATCAGCGACTTAGATTTCCATGACAGACAGAGGCCGCGACCAATGAATATCCGTGACAGAAAGAAGGAAAGACAGAAAGACGGATGTGACCCTTAGACAATTATATAGTAGGTAATATAACCTATAATTAGTTAACTTACATAATTTTTAGGATCTAAAAATACCCATAAACCTACTGGTTGATTGATGCATCAGGGTGATTGAGGTGCAAAGAGATTTATTGCATTGATTATTCTGTACTGAACCTATTTTACATACTACATTATACCCTAGAGCTGCACTCACTATTCTGCTGGTGCAGTCACTGTGCAAATACATTACAATACAGATCCTGAGTTACATCCTGTATTATACCTGAGAGCTGCACTCACTATTCTGCTAGTGCAGTCACTGTGTACATACATTACATTACTGATCCTGAGTTACATCCTGTATTATACCTCAGAGCTGCACTCACTATTCTGCTGGTGCAGTCACTATGTACATACATTACATTACTTATCCTGTACTGATCCTGAGTTACATCCTGTATTATACCCCAGAGCTGCACTCACTATTCTGCTCTTGCAGTCAATGTCTACATACATTACATTACTTATCCTGTACTGATCCTGAGTTACATCCTGTATTATACCTCAGAGCTGCACTCACTATTCTGCTGCTGCAGTCACTATGTACATACATTACATTACTGATCCTGCACTGATCCTGAGTTACACCCTGTATTATACTCCAGAGCTGCACTCACTATTCTGCTGGTGCAGTCACTGTGTACATACAATACATTACTGATCATCCTGTACTGATCCTGAGTTATATCCTGTATTATACTCCAGAGCTGCACTCACTATTCTGCTGGTGCAGTCACTGTGAACATACATTACATTACTTGTCCTGTACTGATCCTGAGTTACATTCTGCTTTATACTCCAGAGCTGCACTCACTATTCTGCTGGTGCAGTCACTGTGTACATACAATACATTACTGATCATCCTGTACTGATCCTGAGTTATATCCTGTATTATACTCCAGAGCTGCACTCACTATTCTGCTGGTGCAGTCACTGTGAACATACATTACATTACTTGTCCTGTACTGATCCTGAGTTACATTCTGCATTATACTCCAGAGCTGCACTCACTATTCTGCTGGTGGAGTAACTGTCTACATACATTACATTACTGATCCTGAGTTACATCCTATATTATACCCCAGAGCTGCACTCACTATTCTGCTGGTGCAGTCACTGTGTACATACATTACATTACTGATCCTGTACTGATCCTGAGTTACATCCTGTATTATATCCTAGAGCTGCGCTCAATATTCTGCTGGTGCAGTCACTGTGTACATACATTACCGTACATTACTGATCATCCTGTACTGATCCTGAGTTACATCCTGTATTATACTCCAGAGCTGCACTCACTATTCTGCTGGTGCAATCACTGTGTACATACATTACATTACTGATCCTGTACTGATCCTGAGTTACACCCTGTATTATACTCCAGAGCTGCACTCACTGTTCTGCCTGTGCAGTCACTGTGTACATACATTACATTACTGATCCTGAGTTACATCCTGTATTATACCCCAGAGCTGCACTCACTATTCTGCTGGTGCAGTCACTGTGTACATACATTACATTACTGATCCTGAGTTACACCCTGTATTATATCCTAGAGCTGCACTCACTATTCTGCTGGTGCAGTCACTGTGTACATACATTACATTACTGATCCTGTACTGATCCTGAGTTACATCCTGCATTATACTCCAGAGCTGCACTCACTATTCTGCTGGTGCAGTCACTGTGTACATACACTACATTACTGATCCTGAGTTACATCCTGCATTATACTCCAGAGCTGCACTCACTATTCTGCTGGTGGAGTAACTGTGTACATACATTACATTACTGATCCTGAGTTACATCCTGTATTTTACTCCAGAGCTGCACTCACTATTCTGCTGGTGCAGTCACTGTGTACATACACTACATTACTGATCCTGAGTTACATCCTGCATTATACTCCAGAGCTGCACTCACTATTCTGCTGGTGGAGTAACTGTGTACATACATTACATTACTGATCCTGAGTTACATCCTGTATCATACTCCAGAGCTGCACTCACTATTCTGCTGGTGCAGTCACTGTGTACATACATTACATTACTGATCCTGAGTTACATCCTTTATTATACTCCAGAGCTGCACTCACTATTCTGCTGGTGCAGTCACTGTGTACACTGCTGGTGGAATATGTGATGGAGTCTTTGTGTGTCTCATTTGCATATCAATTCATTGGCTGATTTCTCAGTAATCAAGGAATGAACTTAAAATTATTGCTGGACTTGTCTTTGAAAGAGCAGCATGCACATATAAATAGCTGGGAGGGGTGAAATCTTGCAGACTAGGGATGAGCGAATCTGAACTGTAAAGTTCAGGTTCATACCGGACACCTAATGTCCGGGACCGAACTCTGAACGCTGACTTTTTCACAGAAGTCCATTTTACTGTTCAGAACCTGTGCTGTTCAGGGTCTGTGCCGAATAAAGTTTGTTGAAAGACTGTAGCGCAGCCAATCAACAAGCTTTTAGGCTGTGGGCACTTCCTGTATAAACGCCGTATAACGGGTAGGCCTGCCATTGTGCTCTATTTAGCATAGGGACAGTGTAAAATAAATAAATAATTTTTAAAAATGACGTGGAGTACCCCGTAGTTTTTAATAACCAGTCAAGGGAAAGCAAATAGCTATGAGCTAATCTTATTATGCTGGAAGGAGCCGATATCAATTAGATGCGCCAAATCGTGCACTTAGCCTTGGCTTTTCCTAATTGCCCCGGTGCGGTGGCAATTGGGGTCATAGTTTTTGGGGTTGATGTCAGCTGTATAATGTCAGCTAGCATCAAGCCCATGGAGCGTCGTTCTGTCAGTAACGTCATCGCCCATGAGACAAGACCTATGGATCCTCGTTCTTGAGGCTCTCTTAGCTGGTTATTAAAAATAGGGAGGACACCACATCATTTTCTTTTGGGTCCCCCCATTTTTAGTAACCAACAAAGGCAAATCTGACAGCTGGGGCTGATATTAATCTTTGGACTAAAGTTTGGTCAGGTACCAGAACATGAACTTCCACGTTTCAGCTCATCCCTACTGCTGACGGATTCCCTTTAGTTGTTTTTCTCTGTTGTTTTCATGACAGTTACATGCCATCTACACCCTCTGTCAGGTTTTCCTCCCGTTTTCCCCTGGTTTTCCAATCTTAAGAGTCAGAAGCTTACGTGAATTCAGTTATTTTTCTGTGAAACAATATTATCTTCTGTGAACTCCCCAGTGTGCGGCAATGTTGCTATAATATCCAGCCCGCTAATCTGCCCTCCACAGTTCACTCCGCAGCGTCCTCAAGTCTTTCCTGACAGGATATCCTTCCCTGGCAGGCCGTGAGATTCGGAAAAGTTTAATAATGTTTCTGAGTTACTAATGAGTCACAAAATAAATTACAGAACTGGAAAACAGAGCAGATGTTCTGTCCGACTCTAAACTCACTGCCATGTGCTTCCTAAAGTTGTTATCATGACGTCTCTTACTGTGTCCAGTGGTGAGGGGTAGCCACACTAGGCATCTGTCTAGGGCACATGTCGGGGAAAGCAATTTATAGAGTGAAACAGTGATGCAAATGAGGGATTGACCCAGGAGAGGTGCTGCAGCAGCCTCATATCTGTAGTAGGATGGCCAGGAATAGAGAGTACGTATAACAAATAAGAGGGCTATGGATGGGTGGGCAAGAGGTGTGTAATTGTCCCATCTGACAGTGTAGCCATCATTGCTGAACTTTAGGATTGAAGTCAGGGTTAGTGGGAGAAATTCTGCAACCTTTGCCTCGCGAAGTGGCCTTTTCCTCTTTCATCTTGCACTGTTACATTCAGGATTGTAGGGGGCACAGTGATAGCAGCTGAACCTGGAGCAGTCGTACCTGGGACCTAGTGCCTGAGGGGGTCGTGTTGGCAGATGACACATCTGTAGGTGGGAGGCACCTTACAGATATTGCACTGAGGCTCAGGAGCTTACTTGTCAAGTTTACCTATCTATCTATCTATCTATCTATTAATCTATCTATCTATCTATCTATCTATCTATCTATCTATCTATCTATCTATCTATCATCTCATATCTATCTGTTATCTACCTATCTATCTATCTACCGTATTTACTCGAGTATAAGCTGACCCAAGTATAAGCCGACCCCCCTAATTTTGCCACAAAAAACTGGGAAAACTTAATGACTCGAGTATAAGCCTAGGGTGGGAAATGCAGCAGCTACCGGTAAATGTCAAAAGTAAAAATAGATACCAATAAAAGTAAAATTAATTGAGACATCAGTAGGTTAAGTGTTTTTGAATATCCATATTGAATCAGGAGCCCCATATAATGCTCCATACAGTTTATAACGGGCCCCATAAGATGCTCCATATTAAAATATGCCCCATATAATCCTGCATAAAGGTTAATAATGGCCCCATAAGATGCTCCATAGACATATTTGCCCAATATAATGCTGCACAAATGCTGATTATGGCCCCATAAGATGCTCCATCAAGATATTTGCCCCGTATAGTGCTGCACAAACCTTGATTATGGCCCCATAAGATGCTCCATACAATCACTTGCCCCATATAGTGCTGCACAAACGTTATGGCCCCATATAGTGCTGCACAAACGTTATGGCCCCATATAGTGCTGCACAAATGTTATGGCCCAGTATAGTGCTGCACAAACGTTATGGCCCCATATAGTGCTGCACAAATGTTATGGCTCCATCTAGTGCTGCACAAACGTTATGGCCCCATATAGTGCTGCACAAACGTTATGGCCCCATATAGTGCTGCACAAATGTTATAGCCCCATATAGTGCTGCACAAATGTTATGGCCCCATATAGTGCTGCACAAATGTTATGGCCCCATATAGTGCTGCACAAACGTTATGGCCCCATATAGTGCTTCACAAACGTTATGGCCCCATATAGTGCTGCACAAACATTATGGCCCCATATAGTGCTGCACAAATGTTATGGCCCCATATAGTGCTGCACAAATGTTATGGCCCCATATAGTGCTGCACAAATGTTATGGCCCCATATAGTGCTGCACAAACGTTATGGCCCCATATAGTGCTTCACAAACGTTATGGCCCCATATAGTGCTGCACAAACGTTATGGCCCCATATAGTGCTGCACAAATGTTATGGCCCCATATAGTGCTGTACAAATGTTATGGCCTCATATAGTGCTGCAGAAATGTTATGGCCCCATATAGTGCTGCACAAATGTTATGGCCCCATATAGTGCTGCACAAATGTTATGGCCCCATATTGTGCTGCACAAACGTTATGGCCCCATATAGTGCTGCACAAACGTTATGGCCCCATATAGTGCTGCACAAATGTTATGGCCCCATATAGTGCTGTACAAATGTTATGGCCTCATATAGTGCTGCACAAATGTTATGGCCCCATATAGTGCTGCACAAATGTTATGGCCCCATCTAGTGCTGCACAAATGTTATGGCCTCATATAGTGCTGCACAAACGTTATGGCCCCATATAGTGCTGCACAAACGTTATGGCCCCATATAGTGCTGCACAAATGTTATGGCCCCATATAGTGCTGTACAAACGTTATAGCCCCATAGATGCTCCATACAGACACTTGCCCCATTTGCTGTTGCTGCGATAAAAAAAATAAATCACATACTCACCTCTCCGTCGCTCAGGCCCCCGGCACTTTCAATAGTTACCTGCTCGTTCCGGCGCCACTCCATCTTCAGCACTGACGTTCAGGCTGAGGGCGTGCACTAACCACGTCACCGCACCCTCTGACCTGAGCGTCACTGCAGAAGACAGAGCGGCGCCGGAACGAGGAAAGGTGACTATCGCGCAGTGCAGCGCTCCCCCTCCCCGTATACTCACCTGCTCCTGGCTCTGTGCAGTCCCTGCTTCCCCGATGCCGCAGCTTCATCCTGTACTGAGCGGTCACCGTTACCGCTCATTACAGTAATGAATATGCGGCTCCACCTCTATGGGAGGTTTAGCCGCATATTCATTACTGTAATGAGCGGTACCATGTGACCGCTCAGTACAGGAAGAATCTGCTGCTGCCGGTGCCGGGGAAGCCAGGGGCCTGCCGGGACCGCGCCAGGAGCAGGTGAGTATAATTTCACAATCCCCGCTCCCCTCACCTGCCGACCCCTGCGTATGACTCGAGTATAAGCCCAGAGGGGGACTTTCAGCCCAAAAAAGTGGGCTGAAAATCTCGGCTTATAGATCTATCTATCTATCTATCTATCTATCTATCTATCTATCTATTATCTATCTATCATCTATCTCATATCTATCTATCTATTATCTCTATCTATCTATCTATTATCTATATCTATCGTCTATCTCATATCTATCTATCTATTATGTATTATCTATCATCTATCTATTTTTCTATTATCTATCTATTATCTATCTCATATCTATCTGTTATCTATCTATCTAGCATCTAGCTATCTATCTATCAATCATCTATCTCATATCTATCCATCTGTCATCTATTTCATATCTATCATCTATCTCATAGCTATCTTTCATCTATCTATTATCTATCTATCTATCATCTATTTATCATCTATCTATTATCTAGCTATCTCCCTATCTATCTACAGTGTATCATATCTTTCTTTATTAAATCCACATTATTCATCTTTATATAGCATATATCTATTTCATGTCTATACTAGCTATGCTTCTATCATCTACTATATAATTGTCTAAGGGTCACTTCCGTCTGTCTTTCTGTCTGTCTGTCTTTCTGTCTGTCTGTCACGGATATTCATTGGTCGCGGCCTCTGTCTGTCATGGAAATCCAAGTCGCTGATTGGTCTAATGATACAAATAATAATAATGAAAAAAAAAGGTTATTCTCACCCTCCGACGTCGCCTGCTGTCCTCGGCAGTGCAAGCGGCAGGTTCCGGTGCCAAGGATGCTATGCGAGAAGGACCTGCCATGACGTCACGTTCATGTGACCGCGACGTCATCACAGGTCCTGCGCTCATACCAACCCTGGGACCGGAAGCTGCCGCGTGCACCCCACACAGGCGCCAGGACTTCAAGGGGTCTTCGGAAGGTGAGTATATGATTATTTTTTATTTTAAGTCTTTTTTAACCACGCATATAGTGCCCACATTGCTATATACTATGTGGGCTGTGTTATATACTGCGTGGGCTCTGTTATATACTACATCTCTGTGCTATATACGATGTAGCTGGGCAATATACAACGTGACTGTCCAATATACTACGTGGCTGTGCAATATAGTACGTGCTTTGTGCTATATACTACGTAGCTGTGCAATATTCTATGTGGCTGTGTCGGTTCTGTTATATACTAAGTCGACTGTGCAATATACTACGTGGCTCTGTTATATACTACATGGCAGTGCAATATACTATGATATACGACGTGGCTATGTTATATACTACGTGGCTCTGCTATATACTACGTGGCTGACCAATATACTACGTACCTGTGCAATACACTACGTAGCTATGCAATACACTACGTGGCTATGTTATATACTACGTGGCGGCGTTATATACTACGTAGCTCTGCTATATACTACGTAAGCTGTGTTACATACTACGTAGCTCTGTTATATACTACGTCGGTTGTGTTATATACTACGTCACTGTACAATATAGTACGTAGCCTGTGCTATATACTACCTACATATTCTAGAATATCCGATACGTTAGAATCGGGCCACCATCTAGTATCTATTATATCTATATTTCTATATCAGATCTATTGTATATCTCACTTCTGTCGTCTATAAAAAAAAAGTACAAATAAAAAAAGAAATGTGGGTGAAAGGCCTCACAAAGATTAATTTGTAATAATATAGGAAAAATAAAAGAAAGCACTCTAAAATATGCAAAAGGAAAAGTGGACTTCAATCAGTCTACGTGACAATGTTTTGGCTACAAGTACATCTAACTTATCATTCATTTTTCCCTTCTATCTTTCTTTCCTTTTCCTTTCTTTCTTTTTGTATCCTTCTTTCTTTCTTTTTCTATCCTTCTTTTTTTCTTTCTTTCTTTCTTTCTTTCTTTCTTTCTTTCTTTCTTTCTTTCTTTCTTTCTTTCTTTCTTTCTTTCTTTCTTTCTTTCTTTCTTTCTTTCTTTCTTTCTTTCTTTCTTTCTTTCTTTCTTTCTTTCTTTCTTTCTTTCTTTCTTTCTTTCTTTCTTTCTTTCTTTCTTTCTTTCTTTCTTTCTTTCTTCCTTCCCTCATATCTTTGCACTGGCAGACAGAGAAGAGGCTCTTGTTCAACAATAGTATATGGGCTGTTTGCAGTCCAATAACGGATCATAGTGCACAATTCCTCCCGCTTTGGGGGTGGTAGTGGCCCCTTACCTCTTGGGCCTCTACGCGGCTGCACAGGTTGCCCCGATGATGTGTCCGCCCCGTATCTCTGAATTGCTCGTATAATGTGTAGGAATTGATACTTTGATTTTCGAGGCCATTCTCTCTGTAACCTTGTCAGTGGCTTTTAGTGAACACTTGGAAAGGGTTTACAGATCCATAGAAGTTTTTTCTTTTCTAAATTGTGCTTCAAAGGATTTGCTCATCTCCATAGAAGCCCTAATGGCTATGTCCTAGCCAGCTCCGTATTATCCTGCCCCACTGTGAGCTGACAGGAGAAATAATCAGATTTTCGGAGACGAGCTTGTTTTGCTGGAGTAATTTGTTACAAGGGTTTTGCCCTTTACACGTTTGACATTTTTGATAATTTCTCAATCTGCTTTTATGGCTGACTGAATATGAGATATCTGATTAACTCGTTGCGTAGTTTTGCGATAAAGGAAATATTTAAGGGGCTTGTCTGAGATTAGGAATTTTTTTTTTCTGAAACAGCGCCACTCTTATTCATTGGCTGTGTCTGGTATTGCAGCTTACACCTCCTATGGGAGCCTTCATCTATAGCAGTGTTTCTCAACTCCGGTCCTCAAGACCCCACAACAGGTCATGTTTTCAGGATTTCCTTAGTATTGCACAGGTGATAATTTCATTACCTGCTCAAGCATTAATTCCATCGCCTATGCAATACTAAGGAAATCCTGAAAACATGACCTGTTGTGGGGTCTTGAGGACTGGAGCTATGACATGATGTCCATCATTCACAAGACTGCTGCAGTCAATCACTGCTCTAACTGGCCTTGCTGGCAAGTATCACATGTGACTGCTAAGGTCATTCATTGGCTGACCTTGACAAATCCCAGACAATCTCTTTAAAGAGGACCTGTCAACAGGTCATAAACGACCAGTTTTGCTCTTAGATTATTCCTTGTGCTTCCCTGAAAATTCTGCATTTTGTTGTTTTTTTTTAAATCTGTCATATAGTTCCAGAGATACTGGCCTTTAAAATTTGTGCTAACGTTTTTGGACACGCCCCTGAGGATCCTTTGATCCACACCCCCCTTAGTAAAGACCATTAAAAATTAGTACTAAATTAAAGGCTCATACCTTTGGAACTGAATGGCAATTTTGGAAAAAATGAAATACTCAAGGAAGTAGCAGGAATTATATAAAAGCAAAAACTGGATGCTTTGGAGCTGGTGAGAGGTCCCCTTATAAAAAAAATAATATTCTGGCTGCCTGAAGTGTTATGATAAGGTAATTCAGTACCACAATGGACATAGAGGTCAGAGCACATACAGTGACCTGACAATAACCCAAAAACATAGAACAAGCTCTGAGACGTGGGAACTCTGCTGACCGCAATCCCTAATCCTCTCCAACCACACTAGAGGCAGCCGTGGATTGCGCCTAACGCTCCCTATGCAACTCGGCACAGCCTGAGAAACTAGCTAGCCTGAAGATAGAAAATAAGCCTACCTTGCCTCAGAGAAATACCCCAAAGGAAAAGGCAGCCCCCACATATAATGGCTGTGAGTTAAGATGAAAAGACAAACGTAGAGATGAAATAGATTTAGCAAAGTGAGGCCCGACTTTCTGAACAGAGCGAGGATAGGAAAGGTAACTTTGCGGTCAACACAAAACCCTACAAAAACCACGCAAAGGGGGCAAAAAGACCCTCCGTACCGAACTAACGGCACGGAGGTACACCCTCTGCGTCCCAGAGCTTCCAGCAAGCAGGAAAAAACAAATAGACAAGCTGGACAGAAAAAACAGCAAACAAAATAGCAAAGCAAAACTTAGCTATGCAGAGCAGTGGGCCACAGGAACGATCCAGGAGGAAACAGGTCCAATACTAGAACATTGACTGGAGGCCAGGATCAAAGCACTAGGTGGAGTTAAATAGAGCAGCACCTAACGACTTCACCACATAACCTGAGGAAGGAAACTCAGAAGCCGCAGTACCACTTTCCTCCACCAACAGAAGCTCACAGAGAGAATCAGCCGAAGTGCCACTTGTGACCACAGGAGGGAGCTCTGCCACAGAATTCACAACACTGAAGCCACCTCTACATGGAGCTAACACATACTCTTTATACATTGGCCTTAAACATAAAACCATTTGCAAAAAAAAAGTCCTAATCTTCCCTAGTAGTGACTACAGGTAGTTATAATTTTATTATTTGAAGCTGTAAACATATTTCTCACTACCCACTACATCCTGTTCATTATTAAAGATATAGTTTGGACCTGATGATGCTGGTGTACTTACTTTGCAAATCCATGTGTGAGTGGCTTCATAATCATGATATCTCTGCCTACCCAGCGTGACTGACAGCTGCAGCTTGTACTTAGCAGTGTGACATCTAAGCAGCGACATATTGGGAGGACGCTAAGGAGCTGTCAGTGAGGTGGATGGAGATTGACCAGCAGGGAGTACAGCACTTTAAGGGTTACCCGTCAGCAGCAATTTTCATTGAAAACCTGCAGTACTGCAGGATTGAGCAGGGTAACGAATTTCCAATTATACCTATTCTGTCGTCATCTGACATTCGGCCTCGAAAAAAAATATTTTTTTAGCCCTATGCAAATTAGGCTTGCAAGTGCACTAATGGTCGTAGCAGCGCACTTGCAGTCCTCAGCCCCTCTCTTCTTCTCCCCTCTACTTCTTGATTGACAATCCAGACAGAGGATATTCTGCACGACGTCAACTCTGCTCCCTACCGTCAATCAAGAAGCGAAGGTAACACTATAGGGGAGAAGCGAAGAGGAATCGAGGACCGCAAGTGCACTGATACACCCACTAGTGCACTTGTGAGCCTAATTTGCATAAGAACTAAATTTTCGGAATGCCAGATGATGGCAGAATAGGTATCCTTGGTACCGTGTGTTACCCTGCCTTATTCCTCAGTACTTTCTGACAGTTTGGCTTCGAGGTCACTCAGGTTGGTTGTGTTTATAATAATAATAGTAATCTTTATTTTTTATATAGCGCTAACATATTCCGCAGCGCTTTACAGTTTGCACACATTATCATTACCACATTTCTCACGTATCTTCAATATTGTTACGGTAAGACTCACGCTGCTGTATAATTCAGTTTCTTGGAAATGCTTTGCACGATTCCAGGCACAGTAAGCCTCCAGTAACCAATGGATTAATACAATATGTTTTACTGGACCAGCAGGAGTAAAAGAGATTTACTTCTCCAATCCTAATGAAGATAATTGAACAAGATGGGAAAAAAAGGGAAAACGTGACAATTAGCTGCAGGAATAAACCGAACAGCGTTGGTTTATTGCATTTCCTGCATGTTCCTAAATGGGAACCAGTGTAAGAAATAGTCGTCATCTTCATTTCTATGTTCAGTCCCACGTAATCATGTTAGGGTTATGTAGGACGTATCTGACCGTCCAGTTTCCTGTAGCGTAATTGACCTACAAGATTCCGATAACAAAACATATATGTTCATAGCAGTCTACCCCAGGCGTCCCACTGAGATAGTGACATTTACAAAATGTGATCATCAAGTTAGAAAAGACCATATGAAACAATGAGGAGAAGGGTGAAGCCATATAGATGTTCATGTGGTGGAGAATAAGCTTGGTGACTGGTCTGACTGGTATTTTCAAGCAGTTTCCCATTGACCATTGCCTGTAAGTCTTCATAGACCATGTCACGCCGTAAACGGCGATAAAGGGGCAGGACAGCGTTGTCACGTCCGCCGCACATAATTACCCGGCTTCTTCCATCCCTCGGCGCACTCTCGATCCTGTCCCTCGCCGCTCTGCCTCCTCCTTCGCCGGCTCACGGCGTCCGGTCTCTCTGCGCATGCGCGGTCGCGTCTCCTCCGTCGCTGAGCCCTCTGGGAGGTCGCGACCTGACTTGTGACATTTTTCCAATGCACATCAAGATGACTGGGTCTCCCTTCTCCCCTGGGCTGAGTTCTCATATAACAATCTTCCCAGTGAGTCTTCCTCCAAATCTCCCTTTTTTGTAGTCTATGGTCAACATCCGAGCATTCCTCTTCCTGTTTCTCTCTCCTCGGGGGTACCGGCAGCGGATTTCTTATCCCGGGAATTCTCTAAGATTTGGAGTGAGACCAAAGAGGCTCTTGAGAGAGCTAGCCATAATATGAAAAGATTTGCTGATAAGAGGCGTTTGGATGCTCCTCCATATTCTCCGGGTGATAGAGTTTGGCTCTCCTCTCGCTATATCAAGCTTAAAATCCCCTCTTACAAACTAGGCCCTCGCTATATTGGTCCTTTTCCTATCTTGAGTCGCATTAATGATGTTTCCTACAAATTGAAACTACCTGCCTCTTTACGCGTTCCCAATGCCTTCCATGTATCTCTTCTCAAACCCGCAGTGTTTAATTGTTTTCACTCCGCTACCTCTCTTTCTCCTCAGCTCTGTACCTCTGATGGAATCTTTAATGTTAAAGATATTCTTGTCAAAAAGGTAGTTAGGGGTAAGACCTATTTTTTGATTGATTGGGAGGGATTTGGCCCTGAGGAGAGGTCCTGGGAGCCTCGAGAGAACATCAATGTTCCTCTTATCATGAAAAGATTCCTATCTAGCCTTAAAAAGAGGGGGACTAAGGAGGGGGGTACTGTCACGTCCGCCGCACATACTTACCCGGCTTCTTCCATCCCTCGGCGCACTCTCGATCCTGTCCCTCGCCGCTCTGCCTCCTCCTTCGCCGGCTCACGGCGTCCGGTCTCTCTGCGCATGCGCGGTCGCGTCTCCTCCGTCGCTGAGCCCTCTGGGAGGTCGCGACCCGATGGCTCTGCCCCAACATGGCGGTGCCCATCGGGTATTTCTTCCCGGCGTCTTTCCAGGCAAGACGCCTTTGCTTTGTAGGTGCACTGTCTGCCGTCAGTGTCCCTATGCCCTAGGCTCCCCAGTATCTGTATTTTTTCCCTGCTTAGTTCTCGCTTTGTCTCAGTGTTGTGTCCTGCCTAGTCCCGTGTTCCTGCCTGTGTCCTGCCAAGTCCTGTGTTCCTGCTGTGTCCTGCCAAGTTCCGTGTTCCTGCTGTGTCCTGCCAAGTTCCGTGTTCCTGCTGTGTCCTGCCAAGTTCCGTGTTCCTGCTGTGTCCTGCCAAGTTCCGTGTTCCTGCTGTGTCCTGCCAAGTTCCGTGTTCCTGCTGTGTCCTGCCAAGTTCCGTGTTCCTGCTGTGTCCTGCCAAGTTCCGTGTTCCTGCTGTGTCCTGCCTAGTTCCGTGTACCTGCCGTCTCCTGCCAAGTCCTGTGTTCCTGCCGTGTCCTGCATCGTCTCGTGTTCCTGTCATTATCAGTTAAGTCCTGTTTTCCTATTGTTCCCCGCCATTCCAATAGCTCTGTGGTCTCCTTCTTTCTCTTGGGTCGTCCCTTTGGCTCTAGCTGTTGTGTCTCCATTCCCCCGAGGTCCTGCTCCTAACACTCCCTGTATAGGGGGTGATTCCATCTGGTCCGCTCGACCCCGGGGGCTCTAGAGTCACGACCCAGAGGGTCCACTCTCGGATTTCTTTCCGAATCCCTACAGTAAGCAAAGGCCATGGACCCCGCTGGGGCCTCTGCTGCGCAAAAAGAGCTACTCTTTTTGCGGGAGAATCAGTCCCGTATTATGTCCTTTATGAAGGCTATGGATTCTCGCCTTTCTACGCTCCTGCCCTCTGATCCTGGCAACGCCGCTCTACTCGTTGGCTTACAGCAAGAGTTAGCTCAGCAGCGTGACACCCAGGCTCATATCCTCAGTTATATGTCTTCGATAGACGATCGGCTGCTTTCTATCCAGACAGCCGCTTCTACCTCTGCTTCTGCTTCCCACCCTCCACCCCGCTTGGCTAAACCACCTCGGTACAATGGGGATCCTAAATTCTGCCGAGGATTTTTAAACCAATGCCGTCTTCACTTTGAGCTTCTGCCCCAGCATTACCCAACGGATCGGTCCAAGGTTGCTTTTTTGATTTCCCATCTGGAGGGTGACGCCTTGGCATGGGTAAATCCCCTCTGGGAGCGAGACGATCCCCTAGTCTCCCGGTTGTCTGAATTTTTGGAGACCTTCCGTCTTGTTTTTGACGAACCTGGTCGTCTGGCCTCTACTACTGAGGCTCTATTGTCTCTCCATCAGGGATCTTTATCCGTGGGCCAGTATGCTATTCAGTTCCGCACCCTCTCCTCCGACCTAGGCTGGAACAATGAGGCGTTAGTGGGTGCTTTCTGGCGGGGCCTCTCTGGGCGCATAAAAGATGAGTTAGCTGGTCGGGACACCCCTACGGTTTTGGAGGATTTAATTTCCTTAGCTACCCGTATTGACCTTCGGTTCCAAGAACACGCCCGGGAGCGGAGATCTCTTCGTCCTTCTCCTGCCACCCGTAAGCCACTCAGCCCACAGCCTAGAAATTCCTCTCTGGCGTCCGCACCTGAGCCTATGCAAGTGGACCGTCTAAAGATGTCCGAACAGCGACGTAAAGAGAGGCGTACTCAGGGTTTATGTTTTTACTGCGGAAGTGCTGCTCATCTATTGCGGTCTTGCCCTGAACGTCCGGAAAACTTCTCCGCCTAGGTCAGGTAAGAGAGGCCTCCCTAGATGTGTGTGATTCCTCTCAACCCCTCACTTTGTCTGTCCTTTTGCATATTTCTGGCAAGAGCATTTCTTTGGATGCTTATGTGGATTCTGGCGCAGCTGGGAATTTTATCAGGCTGGAAGAGGTTTTGAAATTCTCCGTTCCAGTCAAAACCTTAGAGGCTCCTGTGATTCTTGCATCTGTGGATGGTAGACCGTTACAGGAGACCATTACTCAAGTAACTCTTGAGGTGGAACTTCAAGTTGGGGCTCTGCATAGGGAGAAAATTGCATTTTATGTTTTAGCTGGTCTGTCTCATCCTATGCTTTTAGGTCTTCCTTGGTTACGGAATCACGAGCCCACTTTAGATTGGCGCAATGGCAATATCTTGCGCTGGGGAGAGCTTTGTCGGGAACGTTGTCTGCTGCCGGTGCGTCCTGTGGGTTCTTCCTCTTCTTCTTCTCCTTCCTCTTCTTTTCCCGCCTTACCCTGTGTCTACAGCTCTTTCTCTGATGTCTTCAACAAGAAGGAGGCTGAGGGTCTTCCGCCTCATCGTCCCTATGATTGTCCCATAGATCTCGTGCCTGGAACTACCCCGCCCAGGGGAAGAATCTACCCTCTCTCTCCTGCTGAGACACAAGCTATGTCTGAGTATATTCAAGAAAATCTAGCTAAAGGATTCATTTGCAAGTCTTCTTCTCCTGCCGGAGCAGGTTTTTTTTTCATGAAGAAGAAAGACGGTTCACTTCGTCCCTGCATTGATTATCGAGGCCTAAACAACATCACGGTGAAGAACAAATATCCTCTGCCACTCATTCCGGAACTCTTCGATCGTCTTCGAGGAGCGCAAATTTTTACCAAATTGGATTTTACGTGGCGCATACAATCTGGTTCGAATTCGTGCAGGCGATGAGTGGAAGACCGCCTTCAATACTTGTGACGGTCACTATGAATACTTGGTTATGCCGCTTGGTCTGTGCAACGCTCCTGCGGTTTTCCAGGAATTTGTGAACGATATATTTCGGGATCTTCTCTACTCCTCTGTCGTAGTTTACCTTGACGACATTCTCATCTTTTCTCCGGATCTTACCACTCATAGACGAGATGTCCGCCGTGTTCTGCAACGGCTAAGGGAGAATCATCTGTTCGCTAAGATTGAGAAGTGCGTCTTTGAGCAATCCTCACTTCCCTTCCTTGGATATATTGTCTCAAGATCTGGCCTAGAGATGGATCCAGAGAAGGTTTCTGCTGTCCTGAATTGGCCTCGTCCTCTTGGAACAAAAGCAATCCAACGTTTTCTTGGCTTTTCCAACTTCTATAGACAATTTATTCCTCATTTTTCTTCCATTACCAAGCCTATCTCTGCCCTAGTTCACAAGGGAGTTAACTCCAGTCTTTGGACCCCTGAGGCTGAAGAGGCCTTTCAGTCCCTTAAACAAAGTTTCGCTACAGCCCCTGTGCTTCATCGTCCTGATGCTAATAGACCGTTTGTCCTTGAAGTCGACGCATCCTCTGTTGGAGCCGGAGCAGTACTTTTGCAAAAATCTTCGTCCGGACATTTGGTGACCTGTGGTTTTTTTTCTAAAGCCTTTTCTGCTCCTGAGCGAAACTACTCCATTGGGGATAAAGAACTATTGGCTATCAAGCTAGCCTTAGAAGAGTGGCGTTATCTCCTTGAGGGGTCTCTTCATCCATTCACCATTTACACAGACCACAAGAATCTGGCCTATGTTCAGTCTGCCCAAAGACTAAATCCACGACAAGCCAGATGGTCTTTATTCTTTGGACGATTTGAATTTGAACTTCATTTCCGACCCGGAAATAAGAATGTCAAAGCGGATGCTCTTTCAAGATCCTTTCAGCCTCAGGACATTGAGGACTCTCCGGCTCACATCATTGATCCTGCGAAGATCGTCACTCTTGCTCCTCTAAGAGTGATTTCAACTCCTCCTGGCAAGACTCTTGTGTCTAATCAAGACAAGGAGAGAGTTTTACGTTGGGGTCATTCCTCCAAGATTGCAGGACATGTAGGAGTCAAGAAGACACTTTCCCTTATCTCTCGGCACTACTGGTGGCCATCTCTCCGATAAGACGTCACCGAATTTATTGCTTATTGTTCTTCTTGTGCCAAAAATAAGGTCCCTAGGCAGCTTCCTTCCGGTCTCCTGCATCCTCTGCCTGTGCCTTCCGTCCCTTGGAGTCATATCGCTATGGACTTCATCAATGTTCCTCGAATTGCTCTGTCATCCTAGTTGTTGTGGATCGCTTCTCTAAGATGGCTCACTTCATCGCGTTGCCTAGTCTGCCTTCTGCTCCGGAGTTGGCAAAAATCTTTTTACACCAAGTCTTCCGTCTTCATGGTTTTCCACATCATATTGTCTCAGACCGCGGAGTACAATTTACCTCACGTTTTTGGAGAGCTCTTTGCAGTCTATTGAAAATTAACCTGGACTTCTCTTCCGCTTATCACCCTCAGTCCAACGGTCAAGTGGAGCGAGTTAATCAAGTCCTGACTACATACTTGTGACATTTTTCCAATGCACATCAAGATGACTGGGTCTCCCTTCTCCCCTGGGCTGAGTTCTCATATAACAATCTTCCCAGTGAGTCTTCCTCCAAATCTCCTTTTTTTGTAGTCTATGGTCAACATCCGAGCATTCCTCTTCCTGTTTCTCTCTCCTCAGGGGTACCGGCAGCGGATTTCTTATCCCGGGAATTCTCTAAGATTTGGAGTGAGACCAAAGAGGCTCTTGAGAGAGCTAGCCATAATATGAAAAGATTTGCTGATAAGAGGCGTTTGGATGCTCCTCCATATTCTCCGGGTGATAGAGTTTGGCTCTCCTCTCGCTATATCAAGCTTAAAATCCCCTCTTACAAACTAGGCCCTCGCTATATTGGTCCTTTTCCTATCTTGAGTCGCATTAATGATGTTTCCTACAAATTGAAACTACCTGCCTCTTTACGCATTCCCAATGCCTTCCATGTATCTCTTCTCAAACCCGCAGTGTTTAATCGTTTTCACTCCGCTACCTCTCTTTCTCCTCAGCTCTGTACCTCTGATGGAATCTTTAATGTTAAAGATATTCTTGTCAAAAAGGTAGTTAGGGGTAAGACCTATTTTTTGATTGATTGGGAGGGATTTGGCCCTGAGGAGAGGTCCTGGGAGCCTCGAGAGAACATCAATGTTCCTCTTATCATGAAAAGATTCCTATCTAGCCTTAAAAAGAGGGGGACTAAGGAGGGGGGTACTGTCACATCCGCCGCACATACTTACCCGGCTTCTTCCATCCCTCGGCGCACTCTCGATCCTGTCCCTCGCCGCTCTGCCTCCTCCTTCGCCGGCTCACGGCGTCCGGTCTCTCTGCGCATGCGCGGTCGCGTCTCCTCCGTCGCTGAGCCCTCTGGGAGGTCGCGACCCGATGGCTCCGCCCCAACATGGCGGTGCCCATCGGGTATTTCTTCCCGACGTCTTTCCAGGCAAGACGCCTTTGCTTTGTAGGTTCACTGTCTGCCGTCAGTGTCCCTATGCCCTAGGCTCCCCAGTATCTGTATCGTTTCCCTGCTTAGTTCTCGCTTTGTCTCAGTGTTGTGTCCTGCCTAGTCCCGTGTTCCTGCCTGGGGGGGTGATTCCATCTGGTCCGCTCGATCCCGGGGGCTCTAGAGTCACGACCCAGAGGGTCCACTCTCGGATTTCTTTCCGAATCCCTACAAGCGTACTGGAACCCGCACCTGTCCCTACCACTTAAATGGGGCCCTGGCTTTCCCTTATCTCGGGGGTACCTATGATGGTTAGGAGGCCGGAGCCGCCAGCTGTTATGATCCGATGACCTTGGAGCAGCATGAGAACTTTCACTGGAGAAGGTGGTCACTATACTGACCGCAATCCTGAACTTAACACCGCAACTAGAAGTAGCCGTGGAGTGTACCTAACACACCTAGACACCTCGTCACAGCCGGAGGACTAAATACCCCTAAAGATGGAAATCGGAATACTATCTTGCCTCAGAGCAGATCCCCAAAGGATAGACAGCCCCCCACAAATATTGGCGGTGAGTATTGTGAGCCCCATCGGGGACAGCGATGATAATGTGTGCAAAGTGTAAAGCGCTGCGGAATATGTTAGCGCTATATAAAAATAAAGATTATTATTATTATAAAAAACATACACAGGCAGAAAAACAGGATTTAGCACAGGAGGCCACTCTAGCTAAAATAGGACAGGATAGGACAGAGTTCTGTGCGGTCAGTATTAAAACCCTTCAAAAATATCCACAGCAGAATATACAAAAACTTCCTACATCTAACTAAAGATGTAGTAGCGTATATCTGCAACTCCAGCGAATCCTACAAACAGCAGGAATACAAACAAAAACAAGCACACAGCAGTGTGCCACAGACACAAAAACCAAACACTTATCGTTGCTGAATTTGGCAGCTAAGCAGGAGAAGCCAGAAAGTGATCCAACACTTAGTAACATAGTAACATAGTTAGTAAGGCCGAAAAAAGACATTTGTCCATCCAGTTCAGCCTATATTCCATCATAATAAATACCCAGATCTACGTCCTTCTACAGAACCTAATAATTGTATGATACAATATTGTTCTGCTCCAGGAAGACATCCAGGCCTCTCTTGAACCCCTCGACTGAGTTCGCCATCACCACCTCCTCAGGCAAGCAATTCCAGATTCTCACTGCCCTAACAGTAAAGAATCCTCTTCTATGTTGGTGGAAAAACCTTCTCTCCTCCAGACGCAAAGAATGCCCCCTTGTGCCCGTCACCTTCCTTGGTATAAACAGATCCTCAGCGAGATATTTGTATTGTCCCCTTATATATTTATACATGGTTATTAGATCGCCCCTCAGTCGTCTTTTTTCTAGACTAAATAATCCTAATTTCGCTAATCTATCTGGGTATTGTAGTTCTCCCATCCCCTTTATTAATTTTGTTGCCCTCCTTTGTACTCTCTCTAGTTCCATTATATCCTTCCTGAGCACCGGTGCCCAAAACTGGACACAGTACTCCATGTGCGGTCTAACTAGGGATTTGTACAGAGGCAGTATAATGCTCTCATCATGTATATCCAGACCTCTTTTAATGCACCCCATGATCCTGTTTGCCTTGGCAGCTGCTGCCTGGCACTGGCTGCTCCAGGTAAGTTTATCATTAACTAGGATCCCCAAGTCCTTCTCCCTGTCAGATTTACCCAGTGGTTTCCCATTCAGTGTGTAATGGTGACATTGATTCCTTCTTCCCATGTGTATAACCTTACATTTATCATTGTTAAACCTCATCTGCCACCTTTCAGCCCAAGTTTCCAACTTATCCAGATCCATCTGTAGCAGAATACTAACTTCACAAGGAACATTGACAACTGGCAAGGGCTAATGAATCCTGCACACCTAAATATCCCAGTCAAAATTGTAATCAGCAGATACACCTGGCCAGGACTGCGACTCAGAGACAACTGCATTCCCACCTACAACCACTGGAAGGAACCCAAGAGCAGAATTCACAACAGCCAGCGTATCCCTGTCTCCTGTGCAGGCCCTATCAGGGGCCCCCTCCCCCCAAGGGAGGTGAACTGCACCAGTGTAACAATACAACAAATAACAGGGTATACAGACAAGGTAACTAAAAGTCTCAAACTCACCAAATGCTCACACAACCTCAGAGGAAACACAGAGAAGGGAAGAGAAGGAATAAACTTAGGAAGGAAAACAGGTTTAACATGCAACCAAAACTGCAGACACCAATCTCTGTAAATAAACCTCCAACACCAACACTACGCTCCTTCAACCTCCAAGCCAGGCAGTAGAACTAATCACTGACACTAGCTGAAGTCAGGACTGGGTCTATATAGAGGATCAGATTACAAAATCCACTTCAGCTGAGAGACCCAGCTCTCAGCAACTTAGCAATAAGGTTAACTCCTGCACTGCTGGCACAAAGCAGCTAGGTCAGAATACAGGTGAAGAGCTTCTGTTCACTATGTGTGAACGAAGCCCAGAGTGCTGCGATTCTCTGGAACCTCTCTGTGACAGATCAGGTGCATCTCCTGTATGAGAACCGGTTGCCCCACATGGCTTGTTGAATACCAAAGATCAGGTTTTAGGTTTTCTTCTTTTATTCTCCTGAACCAACTGTTATAATAAAAGCCAGGAAAAAATAAACAAAATGAGCATATGCCCTACAAAAAGTGAATGAGTAAATAGTAGTAGTACATACAGTATAAATATCAAAGGGTATTTAGTTAATGCTATTTTGATCAAAAATCATAAAAGCCAACCCACCACAACAAGGTGGATGGTTTTAACTCGTCTCTAGTACTAAAACATCACCTTGTGTCAATGCTTATGACCCCAGTGTTTGGTGGCAGTAAAATAATATGTTTAGTATTCTGTTTGGTTGATTGCCAAGTCAATAGTGGTCTTCAATATCACCATTCCTGGTAACGACATTCCCCCATGAGTGAGTGACATACGATATACCAGCACAATAAACTGTTTACATGGGCCAGCAAATGGCTGACAAAACAGCTTTTGTTCCTTTCCTTTATCCTCACATACTTCTTTCTTCTTGTGGTCATGGTTCTTGCAAGTGTGACTGAGACCTTTCCCTGCCTTTTTGTTTTAGTTGAAGTTGACTCTCGTATTTCTTACTAGTAATCCAGTACGACTACAGAGACGAGAGTCTACTCTGTTCACTGCATCGGATCCTATGCTGGACATTGAGCTTTTCTATGTTGCACACGTATGAACTAGGTCTGTGACCAACATGAAGGAATGATTAAGAAAAAGGAATCATTCAAATGGAAATTTGGGAAAATTCTAGTGTAGAGGCAAGATATCATGTTGTCTTCTCACCATGGCCTTTGTTTTGGACATGTCTGCTACAGTTGAGACATACAACTCCCTGATAAGTAAATTTGGGCACAAAAAAATACTGTGTTACTTGCAGTTTTAAAAAAATGCTCAACTCTTTGTCAAATTTTTTGAGTCACAGCAACTGGAACGAGTATCCATTGAGCCTCTCCACCACTACGAACCTCCAAGAAAGCTGATGTAACCTAACTTACATATAACTCTGAATGCCAATTCTTCTTGTCGAACAAGACCATAAAGTGTCTAAAACTCATAGTAAATATGGTGCAAGTCATGGAAGACAGTTTTGGGGGCAAATTTACCCCCAAATGTCAAAGCAGCTGGAAGGAGTATCCAGGTGAGCATCTCCACCACTATGAACCTCCAAGAAAGCTGATGTAACCTAACTTACATATAACTCTGAAGGCAGTTCTTCTTGTTGAACAAGACCATAAAGTGTCTAAAACGCATAATAAATATGGTGCAAGTCATGGAAGACAGTTTTGGGGGCAAATTGACCCCCAAATGTCAAAGCAGCTGGAAGGAGTATTCAGGTGAGCCTTCTCCCCTACTATGAACCTCCAAGAAATCTGATGTCACCTAACTTACATATAACTCTGAATGCCAATTCTCCTTGTCAGACCAGAGCAAAATGTGTCTAAAACCCATAGTAAGTATGGTGCAAGTCATGGAAGACCGTTTTTTGCTCCATATTGCCCCAGAATGTGTCTATTATTGTTTTATATATTGTAGTTATTTCATTAATTTTTAAGACCTTCTCTGGGGGCATCCATATTGCAAAGTCAAGCTTTCATTGTTTATTGAGTGTATATGGCCAATTCAATTAAAAGGCCAATGAGTCAATTGACACAAATGTCATAGTTTTTCACAATCTCCAGGAACTGTTATATATAGTGTAACTATCCTCTAATCTAGGCCTGTTTCAGTACAGAGCTGTCCTAGACTCATCCGCTCTCTAAGTATAATGAAATGACTCTGCTTATCTATCCCTGTCTACACAGCAAAGCCGACAAGTGAGCTACAGAAAAATTGAGTTATTCTCATCTTCATAGATAGGTGTTCTCAGTTTGATGAGTTAGGGGTTATGTAGACGTCTGTGGCAACTGATCTGAGCACGGACCACTAATGCTTGGACTGACTACAGTTTTCCGACCCGTGCGTGACAGCTTCATGGGAATATCTGAAGCTGTCATGCTTGGGTCGGGAGAGCCACGGTTAGTCCATGCATTGCGGTCTGAGATTGGATTGAAATGAGCCTTATCTCTGTCACGGATGTGTCAGAGGCTGCAGACCGTTGCAGCCTCCATTGGGACTGTGAATCGGGGGAGGCCAGGTACCAGAGCTGGGCATCTGCCCGGCACCGCACTTTCAAATCTATCGGCATCCTGGAACAATTACGACTTCTACTATGGGGCCCCATGATTTCTATGTATGTCCCTGAGTGTTCATACACCCAGGGCCGGCGTTAAGGGCAGGCAGTCCAGGCAGCCGCCTAGGGCCCCCGCTCCTCCAAGCGCCCACAGCCAGTGGCCACTATGGGGCCCCTGAGTAAGAGGGACCCAGCGCCGCCCCCTCCCCGCATTGCGCATTCAGCTTATCGGCATCATAGATGCCCATAAAGTTGAAAGCAGTTATGGAGGAGAGAGCGTCAGCTGATGCTCCCTCTCCCATCACTCCCCCTCTGCCTGTGACTCGTGTTCAGCAGAGGAGCTAATGAGACACTGAGATGCTCTGCAGAAGCCAGAGCAGCATGGGTACAAGGAGGAGAGGTAAGGTGTGTGTGTGCATGCATTATAGTGTGTGTGTCTGCTGCACGATAGTGTGTGTGCGGGTACTGCACTTTACTGTGTGTGTGTAGAGGCTGCATTATACTGTGTATGTGGGGGGCTGCATTGTACTGTGTGTGGGGGCTGTACTATACTGTGTGTGGGGGCTACATTATACTGTATGTAGGGCTGTTTTAAACTCTGAGGGGGCTGCTTTATACTCAGGGGGGCTGCATTATACTCTGAGGGGGCTGTACTATACTGTGTGTGGGGGGACTGCCCTATACTGTGTGTGGGGGCTGCACTATACTGTGTTTGTGGGGGGCTGCATTATACTCTGGGGGGCTGCATTATACTGTGTGTGTGGTTGGTTGCACTATACTGTGTAAGGGGGCTGCATTATACTGTGTGTGAAGGGGGCTGCATTATACTTTATGTGGGGCTGCAATATACTGTGTGTGTTTGTGGGGGGGCTGAATTTTACTGTGTGGGGGTGAGGCCTGCATTATACTGTGTGTTTGGGGCTGCATTATACTTAGGGGGCTGCATTATACTCTCAGGGGGCTGCATTATACTGTGTGTGGGGGGGCTGTATTATACTCTGAGGGGGCTGCTTTATACTCTATGAGGGGGGCTGCAGTATAGTCTATGAGGGGGGCTGCAGTATTCTCTGAGCGGGGCTGCAGTATACTCTAACAAGGAACATGGGGAGTGCATTTTACTATATGTACTATATGAGACCTGCATTATACTGTATCGAGGACTATCTGTACCAATCATTCTTCCTCAGCCGGAGTAAGGGTGGATGCACACGGTTAGTAAACGATGTCGGGTCAGACGTTGCGTACCTGTACAGCGTCCAGATGTTACAGCATAGTGGATGGGATTTCAAGAAATCCCATGCCCACTATGCATGCACAGACACCCGCAGCTCACCCGAGGAGATGGACATGTGGCTCGTCTTTCCAGACCGCAGCATGTCTATTTATCTTTATTTGTTTATTTGTGTTATGTATGTTTATTTGCAAGATAAATATCACCGTACAATGTATTGGACGCAGTGAATCCGCACAGTTCAATTAACCCCTTCCCGACCTTTGACGCATACGCTGCGTCATGAAAGTCGGTGCCATTCCGACCCATGACGCAGCATATGCGTCATGGAAAGATCGCGTTCCTGCAGATCGGGTGAAAGGGTTAACTCCCATTTCACCCGATCTGCAGGGACAGGGGGAGTGGTAGTTTAGCCCAGGGGGGGTGGCTTCACCCCCTCGTGGCTACGATCGCTCTGATTGGCTGTTGAAAGTGAAACTGCCAATCAGAGTGATTTGTAATATTTCACCTAAAAAAATGGTGAAATATTACAATCCAGCCATGGCCGATGCTGCAATATCATCGGCCATGGCTGGACACACTAATGTGCACCCACCCCACTCCTCCGATCGCCCCCCCAGCCCCCCGATCTGTGGTCTGCTCCCCTCGGTCCTGTGCTCCGCTCCCCCGTCCTCCTGCCCGCTCCCCCCGTGCTCCAATCACACCCCCCGTGCTCCAATCAAACCCCCCCCGCACTCCGATCCCCCCCGCACAGCGATTCCCCCCCCGTGCTCCGATCCACCCGCCCGCACAGCGATCCCCCACTCCGTGCTCCAATCCACCTCCCCGTGTTCCGATCCACCCCCCCGTGCTCCGACGCCCCCCCCCCCCGTGCCCTGATCTCCCCCCCCTTATACTTACCTGGCCTCCCGGGGACCGTCCATCTTCTTTCCTGGGCGCCGCCATCTTCCGGCCGGCAGATTCGTTCCAGAGTGAATTTTGATCACTGAGATAGGTTATATCTCAGTGATCAAAATAAAAAAAAAAAGTAAATGACCCCCCCCCCCTTTGTCACCCCCATAGGTAGGGACAATAAAAAAAATATATATATTTTTTTCCACTAAGGTTGGGGTAAGAACTAGGGTTAGGGGTAGGGGTAGGGTTAGGGTTAGGGGTAGGGTTAGGGGTAGGGTTAGGGGTAGGGGTAGGGGTAGGGTTAGGGTTAGGGGTAGGGTTAGGGTTAGGGTTTCGGTATGTGCACACGTATTCTGGTCCTCTGCGGATTTTTCCGCTGCGGATTTGATAAATCCGCAGTGCTAAACCGCTGCGGATTTATGGCGGATTTACCATGTTTTCTGCGCATTTCAATGCGGTTGTACAACAGCGATTTTCTATTTGAGCAGTTGTAAAACCGCTGCGGAATCCGCAGAAAGAAGTGACATGCTGCGGAATGTAAACCGCTGCGTTTCCGTGCAGTTTTTCCGCAGCATGTGTACAGCGATTTATGTTTTCCATAGGTTTGCATTGAACTGTAAACTCATGGGAAACTGCTGCGGATCCGCAGCGTTTTCCGCAGCGTGTGCACATACCTTTAGAATTAGGCTATGTGCACACGGTGCGGATTGGCCGCTGCGGATCCGTAGCAGAGTTCCATCAGGTTTACAGTACCATGTAAACATATGGAAAGCCAAATCCGCTGTGCCCATGGTGCGGAAAATACCGCGCGGGAACGCTGCGTTGTATTTTCCGCAGCATGTCAATTCTTTGTGCGGATTCCGCAGCGTTTTACACCTGTTCCTCAATAGGAATCCGCAGGTGAAATCCGGACAAAAAACACTGGAAATCCGCAATAAATCCGCAGGTAAAACGCAGTGCCTTTTACCCGCGGATTTTTCAAAAATGGTGCTGAAAAATCTCATACGAATCCGCAACGTTGGCACATAGCCTTAGGGCTAGGGTTGGGTTGGAATTAGGGTTGTGGTTAGGGGTGTGTTGGGGTTACAGGTGTGTTGGGGTTAGGGTTGTGATTAGGGTTACGGCTACCGTTGGGATAAGGGTTAGGGGTGTGTTGGAGTTAGAATTGAGGGGTTTCCACTGTTTAGGCACATCAGGGGGTCTCCAAACGCAACATGGCGCCACCATTGATTCCAGCCAATCTTGTATTCAAAAAGTCAAATGGTGCTCCCTCACTTCCGAGCCCCGACGTGCACCCAAACAGTGGTTTACCCCCACATATGGGGTACCAGCATACTCAGGACAAACTGCGCAACAATTACTGGGGTCCAATTTCTCCTGTTACCCTTGTGAAAATAAAGAAATGCTTGCTAAAACATCATTTTTGAGGAAAGAAAAATGATTTTTTATTTTCACGGCTCTGCGTTGTAAACGTCTGTGAAGCACTTGAGGGTTCAAAGTGCTCACCACATATCTAGATAAGTTCCTTGGGGGGTCTAGTTTCTAAAATGGGGTCACTTGTGGGGGGTTTCTACTGTTTAGGCACACCAGGGGCTCTGCAAACGCAATGTGACGCCCGCAGACCATTCCATCAAAGTCTGCATTTCAAAAGTCACTACTTCCCTTCTGAGCCCTGACGTGTGCCCAAACAGTGGTTTACCCCCACACATGGGGTATCAGCGTACTCAGGAGAAACTGGACAACAACTTTTGGGGTCCAATTTCTCCTGTAACCCTTGGGAAAATAAAAAATTCTGGGCTAAATAATTATTTTTGAGGAAAGAAAACGTATTTATTATTTTCACGGCTCTGCATTATAAACTTCTATGAAGCACTTGGGGGTTCAAAGTGCTCACCACACATCTAGATAAGTTCCTTTCGGGGTCTAGTTTCCAAAATGGGGTCACTTGTGGGGGGTTTCTACTGTTTAGGCACATCAGGGGCTCTGCAAACGCAACGTGACGCCCGCAGAGCATTCCATCAAAGTCTGCATTTCAAAACGTCACTTCTTCACTTCCGAGCCCCGGCATGTGCCCAAACAGTGGTTTACCCCCACATATGGGGTATCAGCGTACTCTGGAGAAACTGGACAACAACTTTTGGGGTCAAATTTCTCCTGTTACCCTTTGTAAAATAAAAAATTGCAGGCTAAAAGATCATTTTTGAGAAAATAATTTTTTTTTTTTATTTTCATGGCTCTGCGTTATAAACTTCTGTGAAGCACTTGGGGGTTCAAAGTCCTCACCACACATCTAGATTAGTTCCTTTGGGGGTCTAGTTTCCAAAATGGGGTCATTTCTGGGGGATCTCCAATGTTTAGGCACACAGGGGCTCTCCAAACGTGACATGGTGTCCGCTAATGATTGGAGCTAATTTTCCATTTAAAAAGCCAAATGGCGTGCCATCCCTTCTGAGCCCTGTCGTGCGCCCAAACAGTGATTTACCCCCACATATGGGGTATCAGCGTACTCAGGACAAACTGGACAACAATATTTGGGGTCCAATTTCTCCTATTATCCTTGGCAAAATAGGAAATTCCAGGCTAAAAAATCATTTTTGAGGAAAGAAAAATTATTTTTTATTTTCATGGCTCTGCGTTATAAACTTCTGTGAAGCACCTGGGGGTTTAAAGTGCTCAATATGCATCTAGATAAGTTCCTTGGGGGGTCTAGTTTCCAAAATGGGGTCACTTGTGGGGGAGCTCCAATGCATAGGCACACAGGGGCTCTCCAAATGCGACATGGTGTCCGCTAACAATTGGAGCTAATTTTCCATTCAAAAAGTCAAATGGCGCGCCTTCCCTTCCGAGCCCTGCCGTGTGCCCAAACAGTGGTTTACCCCCACATATGAGGTATCGGCGTACTCGGGAGATTTTGCCCAACACATTTTAGGATCCATTTTATCCTGTTGCCCATGTGAAAATGAAAAATTGAGGCTAAAAGAATTTTTTTGTGAAAAAAAAGTACTTTTTCATTTTTACGGATCAATTTGTGAAGCACCTGGGGGTTCAAAGTGCTCACTATGCATCTAGATAAGTTCCTTGGGGCGTCTAGTTTCCAAAATGGGGTCACTTGTGGGGGAGCGCCAATGTTTAGGCACACAGGAGCTCTCCAAACGCGACATGGTGTCCGCTAACGATGGAAATAATTTTTCATTCAAAAAGTCAAATGGCGCTCCTTCCCTTCCGAGCCTTACCATGTGCCCAAACAGTGGTTTACCCCCACATATGAGGTATCGGCGTACTCAGGAGAAATTGCCCAACACATTTTAGGATCCATTTTATCCTGTTGCCCATGTGAAAATGAAAAATTTGAGGCTAAAAGAATTTTTTTGTGAAAAAAAAGTACTTTTTCATTTTTACGGATCAATTTGTGAAGCACCTGGGGGTTCAAAGTGCTCACTATGCATCTAGATAAGTTCCTTGGGGCGTCTAGTTTCCAAAATGGGGTCACTTGTGGGGGAGCTCCAATTTTTAGGCACACGGGGGCTCTCCAAACGTGACATGGTGTCCGCTAAAGAGTGGAGCCAATTTTTGATTCAAAAAATCAAATGGCGCTCCTTCCCTTCCAAGCCCTGCCGTGCGCCCAAACAGTGGTTTACCCCCACATATGAGGTATCAGTGTACTCAGGACAAATTGGACAACAACTTTCGTGGTTCAGTTTCTCCTTTTACCATTGGGAAAATAAAAAAAATTGTTGCTAAAAGATAATTTTTGTGACTAAAAAGTTAAATGTTCATTTTTTCCTTCCATGTTGCTTCTGCTGCTGTGAAGCACCTGAAGGGTTAATAAACTTCTTGAATGTGGTTTTGAGTACCTTGAGGGGTGCAGTTTTTAGAATGGTGTCACTTTTGGGTATTTTCAGCCATATACACCCCTCAAACTGACTTCAAATCAGTCCCTAAAAAAAATGGTTTTGTAAATTTCGTTGTAAAAATGACAAATCGCTGGTCAAATTTTAACCCTTATAACTTCCTAACAAAAAAAAATTTTGTTTCCAAAATTGTGCTGATGTAAAGTATACATGTGGGAAATGTTATTTATTAACTATTTTGTGTCACATAACTCTCTGGTTTAACAGAATAAAAATTCAAAATGTGAAAATTGCGAAATTTTCAAAATTTTCGCCAAATTTCCGTTTTTATCACAAATAAACGCAGAATTTATTGACCTAAATTTACCACTAACATGAAGCCCAATATGTCACGAAAAAACAATCTCAGAACCGCTAGGATCCGTTGAAGCGTTCCTGAGTTATTACCTCATAAAGGGACACTGGTCAGAATTGCAAAAAACGGCAAGGTCTTTAAAGTCAAAATAGGCTGGGTCATGAAGGGGTTAACTCATGCGGATGCACCTGCGTTTAATAGCTGGCAGAGCTTTGGATGTAGCGGCCATGTGCTGCGTCCAAATTGCCAATTATTGATCGTGTGCACCTATCCTAAAGAGGTCGGGAAACAATGGTCGAACGTATTCAATATTGTTGATCGCGCTCGTTTAACGGCCTGAACTTAGTGCTTGTAAATACAACAGAAATATTTCTGTGTGATGGTGCGATATGTTAGCATTTGGGGCCCCACTTTTGCCCAGGGTCCCACTTTGTCTTAAACCGGCCCTGCATATACCGTTAGCATACCTTGGCCAATTTTGTTTTGCCATCCTGCTAATATCTTCTGGAAATCTTATCTGTTTGCCTATTGTATTTCCTTCATGGTCAGGCCAGCCAGTCTGGCTAGATGGTGACAGGTCGACTAATAACTCATCTGTTTTGGTCACTGCATTGCAGTGTAAGAGACACCTGACTGAGGATCCCTCAGTGAATATTGCATTAATATTACTATATAGACCTTGGATGCAGGAGATAAATGAAGCGCGTATGTGAGCGTATGTCACTAATTTAATAATTTCAGAGCATTACTTTATTAATCTCCTTCTAATCTCTCTGAAACCACAGCTGATGACCTCTGCATTCTGTGTATTAAGAATTCATTTATCACTCCTGCATAGAAATTTTAAGCTCAACTTTAAAAAAAAAAAACTAAAAAAAAGAATAAATTTGAATTATTTTCATTTATTAGTAACATAGTAACATAGTAACATAGTTAGTAAGGCCGAAAAAGGACATTTGTCCATCCAGTTCAGCCTATATTCCATCATAATAAATACCCAGATCTACGTCCTTCTACAGAACCTAATAATTGTATGATACAATATTGTTCTGCTCCAGGAAGACATTCAGGCCTCTCTTGAACCCCTCGACTGAGTTCGCCATCACCACCTCCTCAGGCAAGCAATTCCAGATTCTCACTGCCCTAACAGTAAAGAATCCTCTTCTATGTTGGTGGAAAAACCTTCTCTCCTCCAGACGCAAAGAATGCCCCCTTGTGCCCGTCACCTTCCTTGGTATAAACAGATCCTCAGCTAGATATTTGTATTGTCCCCTTATATACTTATACATGGTTATTAGATCGCCCCTCAGTCGTCTTTTTTCTAGACTAAATAATCCTAATTTCGCTAATCTATCTGGGTATTGTAGTTCTCCCATCCCCTTTATTAATTTTGTTGCCCTCCTTTGTACTCTCTCTAGTTCCATTATATCCTTCCTGAGCACCGGTGCCCAAAACTGGACACAGTACTCCATGTGCGGTCTAACTAGGGATTTGTACAGAGGCAGTATAATGCTCTCATCATGTGTATCCAGACCTCTTTTAATGCACCCCATGATCCTGTTTGCCTTGGCAGCTGCTGCCTGGCACTGGCTGCTCCAGGTAAGTTTATCATTAACTAGGATCCCCAAGTCCTTCTCCCTGTCAGATTTACCCAGTGGTTTCCCGTTCAGTGTGTAATGGTGATATTGATTCCCTCTTCCCATGTGTATAACCTTACATTTATCATTGTTAAACCTCATCTGCCACCTTTCAGCCCAAGTTTCCAACTTATCCAGATCCATCTGTAGCAGAATACTATCTTCTCTTGTATTAACTGCTTTACATAGTTTTGTATCATCTGCAAATATCGATATTTTACTGTGTAAACCTTCTACCAGATCATTAATGAATATGTTGAAGAGAACAGGTCCCAATACTGACCCCTGCGGTACCCCACTGGTCACAGCGACCCAGTTAGAGACTATACCATTTATAACCACCCTCTGCTTTCTATCACTAAGCCAGTTACTAACCCATTTACACACATTTTCCCCCAGACCAAGCATTCTCATTTTGTGTACCAACCTCTTGTGCGGCACGGTATCAAACGCTTTGGAAAAATCGAGATATACCACGTCCAATGACTCACCGTGGTCCAGCCTATAGCTTACCTCTTCATAAAAACTGATTAGATTGGTTTGACAGGAGCGATTTCTCATAAACCCATGCTGATATGGAGTTAAACAGTTATTCTCATTGAGATAATCCAGAATAACATCCCTCAGAAACCCTTCAAATATTTTACCAACAATAGAGGTTAGACTTACTGGCCTATAATTTCCAGGTTCACTTTTAGAGCCCTTTTTGAATATTGGCACCACATTTGCTATACGCCAATCCTGCGGAACAGACCCTGTCGCTATAGAGTCCCTAAAAATAAGAAATAATGGTTTATCTATTACATTACTTAGTTCTCTTAGTACTCGTGGGTGTATGCCATCCGGACCCGGAGATTTATCTATTTTAATCTTATTTAGCCGGTTTCGCACCTCTTCTTGGGTTAGATTGGTGACCCTTAATATAGGGTTTTCATTGTTTCTTGGGATTTCACCTAGCATTTCATTTTCCACCGTGAATACCGTGGAGAAGAAGGTGTTTAATATGTTAGCTTTTTCCTCGTCATCTACAACCATTCTTTCCTCACTATTTTTTAAGGGGCCTACATTTTCAGTTTTTATTCTTTTACTATTGATATAGTTGAAGAACAGTTTGGGATTAGTTTTACTCTCCTTAGCAATGTGCTTCTCTGTTTCCTTTTTGGCAGCTTTAATTAGTTTTTTAGATAAAGTATTTTTCTCCCTATAGTTTTTTAGAGCTTCAATGGTGCCATCCTGCTTTAGTAGTGCAAATGCTTTCTTTTTACTGTTAATTGCCTGTCTTACTTCTTTGTTTAGCCACATTGGGTTTTTCCTATTTCTAGTCCTTTTATTCCCACAAGGTATAAACCGCTTACACTGCCTATTTAGGATGTTCTTAAACATTTCCCATTTATTATCTGTATTCTCATTTCTGAGGATATTGTCCCAGTCTACCAGATTAAGGGCATCTCTAAGCTGTTCAAACTTTGCCTTCCTAAAGTTCAATGTTTTTGTGACTCCCTGACAAGTCCCCCTAGTGAAAGACAGGGGGACTGTCTTAAAGTATGGGGGCTGTCTTAAAGTGATAAGGAAAAGTCATAGAATCATAGAATGTTAGAGTTGGACGGGACATCCAGGGTCATCGTGTGCAACCCCCTGCTCAATGCAGGATTCACTAAATCATCTCAGATAGATGTCTGTCCAGCCTCTGTTTGAAGACTTCCATTGGAGGAGAACTCACCACCTTTCATGGCAGCCTGTTCCACTCATTGATCACCCTCACTGTTCAAAAGTTTTTTCTAATATCTAATCTGTATCTTCTTCCTTTCCGTTTCATTCCATTGCTTCTCATGTTTCCATGTGCAAATGAGAATAATAATGATCCCTCTACACTGTGACAGCCCTTAGAGTCATAGATGATTATAATATAATCTACTCCAGAGGTGTCAAACTGCATTCCTCAAGGGCCGCAAACAGGTCATGTTTTCAGGATTTCCTTGTATTGCACAAGGTGCTGGAATCATTCTGTGCAGGTGATTAAATTATCACCTGTGCAATACAAGGAAATCCTGAAAACATGACCTGTTCGCGGCCCTCGAGGAATGCAGTTTGACACCTCTGGTCTACTCCATCATTGTGACAGGAAAAATGCCTACAGAGCCCTATCAGTGTAACTTATCTAAGCCTCTGGTAGTACAATGATAATGAGATGACTCTGCTCCTCTATCCCAATCTATACAACAAAGCTAATATATGAGATACATAGGAATGGAAGTGTCAGCCCATTGTCTGTGCTCTAGTGGCTAAATAAAGACTCAAGCAATGAAAATGGATGAACTTTTGTTTTGGTAAGGCAGGGGTGTAATAAGTAACTTTTGGGGGCCAATAAAAAAGTTCTCAACGTGGAAACTTTTTGATGCAATGGTTTTTTTTATGTTGGCAGCTTCTTGTCTTATACCGTGTTAAGATATTATATAAGAAAGTTCCCAAATCTAGAGCGGGATACTGCTAACAATTAATCGCCCTCACTCCATTACTTCTACATTTAGGCCTACACAGGGAAAATAAACGTCCAAGGGCAGCCACCCATGGGCAATAATAGCTGTAACATGCTAACTCCTTCAGTATGGTCATTTTTCTGTCTCCTGACTTTTTTTCATGCTGTTTTCCTTTGTATACTGTCTCCCCAATTACAGTTCCCCAGCCACTCACAGATGAAAGGCCTTGAACAATGGAGCTGGGGCCACTCGGAAGCTGGATAAGATGCCTGCTGCTACCTTGGGAGTTATTCCCCATGATCTTTGCACGTTACTTTTCTATAGGGTGCCATATTTAGTCCTTATTGTAAGCGACTCCCAGACATGTCAGTAAGGATAGGTATTTCCTAAATCTTGGCGTGGGAGTCTTCACAGAAGCCGAGGCCTGCTAATTTTAGAAGAGAGAACCGAAAACTTGGCTAAGTCTGTCCTCATGTGTGGGAGATGATGGAGTCAAATAACCATCTGCTCTGAGGCAAGAACCTGCCGCTCAGCCTTGTCACGTTAATAGTCTCTGCACAGTGACCTTCCGAGTGACTCAGTGCCCTGTAGTATTCGCAGGGTGCCCAGCATTGGCAAGTGCAGGTCCAACAGCTTGCCAGAACACACTGGGATTACAACTCCCCGGGGCCTGTCTGAATGCCAGAAGATATAGGTACAGTCATCATGGCGTCTCGCGTCTGCATGAGAAAGCTAACATAAGTCATGTTTTTAGCACTATGCATCTAACATCCATGGCCGGTAATATAAATTCTACGTACTGTGTTGTGGAGGATATAGAATTTATTTATTGGGTATTTGGTATTGGGAAATGTGCAGAGCAGAAGACATCATTGGTGACCCTGGTGAATTTTCTGTAAAGCACCATGGAATATGTTGGAGCTGTATGAATAAGGAGCGAATATAAACAATAACCCACATAAAAAAGGGGACACAGCAGCACTCTGTAAGAACCTTGATATATGCAAACACGAGATCTAAACTACATTAATCCACTATTAAATTAATAGATCTTGGTCAACAAATTAATGAAGAATAAGTAAAGGTTGGTTACGAGATATTAGGCTCTGATGGAATAATTGTTCTGTTGAGTCAAATGGAAGCACATAGATCGCATTGATTTTTATGGTTTCCATTTGGTGTCCGTTTTTTTTTAGAATAAAAAAAAATCCTGCATGAAGCATTTTTTTTATTCCATTCTAAAAACAGAACCTATAGAGTCCACGTAATAATCACGGGGGAACCATCTGCTTTGCATAATTGACACAAAGGATTACTTATTATGAAATGGAGAAAAGGAATGTCCAATTGGGCATGTGAACAGAGGCGAAGATTGTCTATTGTTAGCTGTCCGAAAATCCACAGACCTCAACGTGTAGAGCGACGAGGCTGTAAGTTTGGGTCGGGAGACCAGCGATCAGTCCAGGCATTGTCCGTAGAGGGACCATGAAAAAGCGACCTTGTGAAATGGGCCTTACCAGATCACATCGATATTTTTTTGTAACTATGTGGAAATCCCCCTAAAAAAAAAATAAAGATCAATATCTGTTCAAAAGGTCGAAGAGGATTTGGGTTTGGATTCCTGGCCTAAATCTTCATAAAATCAAACAATATTTCACTTGAGCAGATTTTTGCCTTTATAAATGATCGTGCAGATTTTACACTGAAAAACTGGATTAGGTTTGGATTTTCTTTTGAAGTAGGCAAATCGGCCATGTTTAAACATATCCTTAGCTCTTGTTCATACAGGGTGAATAGTAGGACAACTGGGAATACACTGTCCCACCAAAATATCTGGGGGTCCTTTTTTAATTTCTAAACAAAAAGTTCTGTGACGTTGCAAAAAGCCTTAAGATGAATTCATGCATCAAATTTTTTAATTTTTGCAAAACTGTCTCATTCATTTGATTGGGGCTTGCAAAACAACCCCACTCAGATGAATGGACACGATTTCCAGTGGCAGAAATTTCTCCAACAAATGCCGCATGTGAATTCACCCTCAGGGTAATATTCACCCTGCTTCTTTTCCAGCAGTCAAAAAATGTTTAAGCTTGAAACGCTCCAAGAATTTTTACTTGTCTCTGATGTTTTCTCATATATAGAAGGAGTTAGAGCTTTGTTGGACTCAGCTTCTTGATTGCCAGTCATGTCTGCTCTTTTCCTATTTAAGATGGCTCCACTGTTTAGGTAATGCCAACAATAGTTCTCTATCCTCGTCTGGAGAGTTGGACACGTCCTGGTTATTAGTGGTTACGGTATTTTAAAGTTGTGGAGAGTGGTGTTTGGTTGTCCCTTTCCTTTTTTCCCTACCGTTATATTACTTTGTTGTCTCTCCGGCTGTACACTTTATATTCCTCTGTGTATTTCCCTGAGAGAGTGTTGTGTGATTGTGCCTCTGTTTCTGCCCTGTCGGTCTTGTTTGATGTTTCTCCATATACTGTACAGATTAGTGCTACTTAGGAGCATAGGAAGGAACAAGACTCAGGCATCTCCACCTTCAGGGTCATCCTGAGACAGAGATAGCCAGGGACGCTTAGCTCAAGGGTCAGTATAGGTGTACATCTATTATCCCACAGTCACACTGTGACAGTATGTGCACCTCCATTCCATTAAAGATGGGAATTTTCCAGTGTTCAGTTCCAAATCCCTAATTTCAGGACAGTGGGAGGTCCCCGCTGCCAGACCTCTTATCCCCCAATGATCAGCAAACTATGCAATTTATAGGGGATTACCTACTATTTGGGGAATACTTTAATATAGTATATTTGTTGCTAAGTAATGAGTGATGGGATGGGGGAAGATAAGTGACAACTGCTCTGAACACGTTACTCAATCAGAAAGGTGTCACTTTCCAAGCATATCCCAACAAAGTAAAACTGTGTTGACATCTGTGTCGGAGCCCATGTCCCATATTCTGGCAAATTGTATGTTAAAAAAATAGCATTAGGGGACAAGCTAAAATTTGGGGAATACCTCTTTTATACTATGTCTGGTGAGCGTTCTCACTTCCAAAAATGCTCACGTTTAATTAATTGATTAATGAACTTAAAAAGAAAAAAAAGTCCGCAAAGCACCTGAAAAAAACTCTGCAAAAACGTCCAAAGAAAACCTTTTATAAAAATGCCAACAAAAAAACCTTTACAAACCACTTAAGGGAACTTCGAAAAAAGATGCTTTAGTGAAAAAAATGCCAGTGTTTCCTGAAACAGTTACCAGTTGAAAACCTCGTCAGGTTTCGCCGACCTAGAAAAGACATCATGTGCACATACTCTAATGTGACTTACTATATATGCTACATTTATGGAATATCCTAGGTCAGGGGAACCACTTCACTTATTTGGCATAGATAGATGTGTGTCCAAATAGTCAGTCAATATAGCAGCTCCTAAGGTTCCAGCCTACATGTCTTCTCGGTATGTGAAGACACTTAAGGACCACTTAGCTTATGGAGTGTCCTCTGTTCTCGTTCATTAGTTTCTATAGATCAGAGGATTTCCTCTGGGCCGTCCTCTCAGTGCGCTGTATACCGAGATATCAGGAAATACACGTACTGCGCTGAGTTAAAACTGCAGCGGCTCTGCCTGAATTATTAATTCAGTCACACTTTCATGGTTTCTCAAATTTTGCTAACCTAGCACAAGGCATCATTGATGTATCCTGAAAGATGACTTAAGCTCATTTCCCTGCCTGGTTCACCAGCTGTAGTCATATTTGCAAGTCATTCCCTGCAAAAAAAAAAAACAATTCCATTGAGATATATTGAAGATATTAGATTTTGGGATTTACTATTAAAGGGGAATTGTATTATTTATGTGTCTTTTGGCTAAAAGATGTCATGGGAGAGTGGATAATTTGCCCAAAACCCCCTTAAGTCTGGTCAAATTACCTTTACATAGCCGTTGATGCAATATTTCTTAAATTCTGGTCATTTTAATATGCAAATTGCCTCTTCTGAGAAAAAGAGGACTTAAACTCTATAGCGCCACCAGTTGGAAGTAGCGATCCTACAAGTCACAATCAACCCTTTAACGAGTCGTGCAATATGACTTAGGATAAAAGCCAAATCAATATCTCAATTCGCAGACACGGTGTTTCGGGCTGTTGGCCCTCGTCAGTGCGAAGCATGAGAACTGATCTGGCTAGGTGAGAAGCTCTGGACTGGGATCTAAGGGTACCGTTACACTAAACGATTTACCAACGATCACGACCAGCGATACGACCTGGCCGTGATCGTTGGTAAGTCGTTGTGTGGTTGCTGGAGAGCTGTCACACAGACAGCTCTCCAGCGACCAACGATACCGAAGTCCCCGGGTAACCAGGGTAAACATCGGCGTCACACACGCCGATTCAGCGATGACAGCGGGTGATCAGCGACCAAAAAAAAAGTCCTGATCATTCCCAGCGACCAACGATCTCCCAGCAGGGGCCTGATCGTTGGTCGCTGTCACACATAACGATTTCGTTAACGATATCGTTGCTACGTCACAAAAAGCAACGATATCGTTAAAGAAATCATTATGTGTGACGGTACCTTAAGGAGTATCGTTTCTCCTTATGGAGAGTGACATACCATCTCTGGCTTGTCAAGGTAAGGAGGCTTATTCGCCGTGCAATGCTCCCCTGGGAAATATAATATGCAAATTGCCTCTTTTCATTTTAATGTCATTTTTTTTGTAAACTTCAATAAGCATATGTTTAGCCTTAGCTTAGGTCTGTAGGTTGATTGATAGCTCACTGTCTGATTTTCTTGCCTGATGTCACACAGATGTCGTCACACATTATCAATCAAGAGGCCGGGAAATAACCTCGGGAAGAAGGGAATAGGGAAATACTCTGTCACGCCCAGAGCACTTAATGCCAAATTTGCATATGCATTACAATGCTTACTATTCAGAAATGCAGAACAAAATATAAGACAAAGTTGAAAAGTTGCATTTAGAATACGGGTCTGTTTTCCACATTTTTCTCTATATTTTTTTATAGCACAAAGAAGCAATAAATACATTATTAATTGTGTCATCTGACAATTTTATAGAGAGAATTTATCATTATCATCTGCATAGCCCCAGACTGTTCCAAATCCAGCAGGACTGTCCTGATTTTGTGGAGCTGTCCCTCCATCCTGGGAGGTCAGGGCTGTGTGCGAATTTCCACACACTCTGTGCGATGTCTTCTCTCCTGCTATCGTTACTGCTTCATAGCTCCCTCTACCTTAGGGGTCAGGGTCCGCATCTCTTGTCTCTGCCCATACTGTCCTAAATCCAGCAGGACTGTCCTGATTTGGTGGAGCTGTCCCTCCATCCTGGGAGGTCAGGGCTGTGTGCGAATTTCCACACACTCTGTGCGATGTCTTCTCTCCTGCTATCGTTACTGCTTCATAGCTCCCTCTACCTTAGGGGTCAGGGTCCGCATCTCTTGTCTCTGCCCATACTGTCCTAAATCCAGCAGGACTGTCCTGATTTGGTGGAGCTGTCCCTCCATCCTGGGAGGTCAGGGCTGTGTCCGAACTTCCACACACTCTGTGCGATGTCTTCTCTCCTGCTATCGTTACTGCTTCATAGCTCCTCTACCTTGGGGGACGGGATCCGCATCTCTTGTCTCTGCCCATACTGTCCCAAATCCAGCAGGATTGTCCTAATTTGGTGGAGCTGTCCCTCCATCCTGGGAGGTCAGGGCTGTGTCACGGGGCAACCGCGACAGAGAGGTTCCAGAGAACCGCAGCGCTCTGGGTCTTATTCACACACAGTGAACAGAAGCTCTTCACCTGTTTTCTGACCTAGCTGCTTTGTGCCAGCAGTGCAGGAGTTAACCTTATTGCTAAGTTGCTGAGAGCTGGGTCTCTCAGCTGAAGTGGATTTTGTAATCTAATCCTCTATATAGACCCAGTCCTGACTTCAGCTAGTGTCAGTGATCAGTTCTACTGCCTGGCTTGGAGGTTGAAGGAGTGTAGCGTTGGTGTTGGAGGTTTATTTACAGAGATTGGTGTCTGCAGTTTTGGTTGCATGTTAAACCTGTTTTCCTTTCTAAGTTTATTCCTTCTCTTCCCTTCTCTGTGTTTCCTCTGTGGTTGTGTGAGCATTTGGTGAGTTTAAGACTTTTAGTTACCTTGTCTGTATACCCTGTTATTTGTTGTATTATTACACTGGTGCAGTCCACCTCCTTTGGGGGGAGAGGGGGCCCCTGATAGGTCCTGCACAGGAGACAGGGATACGCTGGCGGCTCGGGCCTCCTAACCATCATAGGTACCCCCGAGATAAGGGAAAGCCAGGGCCCCATTTAAGTGATAGGGACAGGTGTGGGTTCCAGTACGCCGTCCTGCCCCTTTATCGCCTTTTACGGCGTGACAGTATCACTGACCTTAAAATTTTTCTTGGTCCAATATGGACCCCTTTAGCTGGACAAATGCAGCAACTCAGTCTAGAGGTGGCTGACCTCCGCTCAGCGGTTGTGCAGCGCACTCCAGTGGCCACTGCAGGGGTTGCTACACCTCCACAAGCTTTGCTGGAGCCCAAAATTGCGTTACCTGACAGGTTCTCTGGGGGGCGTGACAAATTTGTTACTTTCAGGGAGGCCTGTAAATTGTATTTTAGGTTGCGTCCTCACACTTCAGGTTCAGAGGAGCAGAGGGTTGGAATTGTAGTATCGCTCCTACAAGGTGACCCTCAGGCCTGGGCTTTTTCTCTTCCCGCTGACGCTTTGCCGTTACAGACTGTGGAGGAGTTTTTTCAAGCCCTAGGTCAAGTGTATGATGATCCTGACCGCGTCTCCCTCGTTGAGTCCACAATACGCCATCTTACACAGGAAGACCGGCCAGTAGAGGAGTACTGCTCTGAGTTTCGGAGATGGGCTACTGACACAATGTGGAATGACCCTGCACTTCGCAGTCAATTTTATCAGGGCCTATCTGGTAAAATAAAAGATGCCTTCGCCCTACAGGAGACACCAACCACACTGGAGGTAGCTATTTCTCTTGCGATCCGTGTGGACCGCCGCCTGCGCCAGAGACTTAATGAATCGCCGCTATTCAAGGGTAATTCAGATTTGGACTCACCAGAATCTGAGTCTCTAGGAGAACCTATGCAGTTGGGTGGCGCTACTCGTTCTAAGGGGGCTGCAGTAATACGGAGTAAGGAAGGTGCATTTTTTTTTGTGGCAGAAAGGGTCATTATGTGAATGTGTGTCCTAGAAGACAACCGCCGGAAAACTATTGAGCCCGGGTTGCGGGGAGGTTGGCAACTCGGGTGTACTAATTTCCTCCTTAGGTAAACCTCAATTTTTCCTACCAGCCAAGATTCGTCTTGGTGAAAATAGGTTCAATATCTCTGCCTTTCTGGACTCTGGGGCAGGGTTTAATTTAATTGATGCTGGGTTTGTTCAGGCACATGGGTTTAAGACTCAAGAGTTCTCTAGACCCATACCTATAATTGCCATTGATTCTGCACCCTTGAGCTAGGGGACTTTCACTCAGATCGTCCGTGGGGTGAGCCTACAAATAGGGGCGTTGCACTCTGAGTCATTAGATTGTTATGTTATGTGTTGGGGGGTTTGCCGTCGCCTGTAGTTCTCGGTTTACCATGTCTCGCGTTACACAACCCGGTGTTAGACTGGCAGACCCGGGTGTCACGGGAGTACTGGGTAGACTAAGGCTGGTTACCCGGGCCCCTGTGATATCCCTCAGGCTAGGAAAACCCTGTCTGACCCTCTCCCAGAAGTTACACTAAAGGTGTGCATGTCTGGGCCGCCAGGCCTGACCCTGTCTCCTGTTTCAGCCCTAAGCTGAAACCACCTCCTGCCACCCAGTGAAGAGACCACACACCAATATCCACAGAAAGCACAGACAGGGAAAACTGAAAAACGCACCACGCCGCAGTCACACAGGAATACACGAAAATGTGCACAGGGCAAAACAAATACAAATATTGGAAGGAGAAATATGACAAAGGATAATACACCACCAGATACGATATTCCTTCTCCTAGACCACCACTCCAGACCGAGATCACCAGGCACAAGACACAAGCTATAATCGGCGACGCCCAAAGTTCAGCAGAACTATTTAAAGGCAGAGGGCGTGACCCAGCCTCCAATTCGAGTACCAGCTAGATTACCCCAGACAACCTAGATAAAATCTAGCTGGCGCCACTGAGCGCATAGTGGACGAATGCGGAATTACCGCTGTCTGTCGGACGCCCTAGTGTGAATAGCGTCCGACATGATACCGGGAGATTACTAGATGGAGTGAGTTTTGTCAGGAACATTGCCTGGGTACTCGGCTGGCCGGATTGAGTTCTCAGGTTTTGCCAGAGTTCATCTCAGATTTTGAGGATGTATTCTCTGAGGAGGGGAGTCGAGAGCTACCTCCACACCGTCCTTATGATTGCGCCATACGTCTCATTCCTGGTGCTAAACTGCCTAAAAGTAGGCTATACAACATCTCTGCCCCAGAGAGACAGGCCATGAAAGACTATCACGGAGAGTCTGGCCAAGGGTCGTATCAGACCCTCGTCATCACCCATTGATGCTGGGTTCTTCTTTGTAAAGAAGAAGGATGGGGGTTTACACCCATGCTTAGACTTCCGTGAATTGAATCAAATTACGGTTCGGGATTCTTTCCCGCTCCCTCTTATTCCGGACCTTTTTAACCAAATTGTGGGGGTTAAATGGTTCTCCAAATTAGATCTCAGAAGGGGGAATATAATCTCATTCGGATGAAGGAGGGGCATGAATGGAAGACGGCGTTTAATACTCCAGAGGGACATTACGAGAGCTTGGTTATGCCTTTTGGGTTAAGCAACGCTCCTGTTGTGTTTCAACACTTTGTCAATGATATATTTAGTCACTTAATAGGTAGGTTTGTGGTGGTATATCTCGATTACATCTTAATTTATTCCGCTGACCTCGAGTCTCATCAGGACCATGTACGGCAGGTCCTTCAGGTACTCAGGGACAATAAACTGTTTGCCAGACTTGAGAAATGCATGTTCGCGGTCAAAGAGATTCCGTTTCTGTGTTATTTCTTATCCTCCACAGGTTTTTGTATGGATCCGACTAAGGTCAGGGCGGTCTTGGAGTGGGATCGTCCTGAGGACCTTAAGGCTATACAGAGGTTTTTAGGTTTTGCAAATTTCTATCGCAAGTTTATTAAAGACTTTTCAGTGGTAGCCAAACCATTGACAGACATGACCAAGAGGGGCACGGATTTCTCCGTATGGTCCAGTGCGGCCAGTAAAGCTTTTGAAACTTTGAAAAAGTGTTTTTCCACTGCACCCATATTAATACAGCCTGACATCACTCAGCCATTTGTGGTAGAGGTGGATGCCTCTGAGGTAGGGGTGGGAGCTGTATTGTCTCAGGGGATTTCTCCGAGTAAGTGGCGTCCGTGTGCATTTTTCTCGAGAAAATTATCTCCTACGGAGAAGAATTATGACATTGGTAGCAGGGAGCTGTTGGCAATTAAATGGGCATTTGAGGAATGGCGTCATTTTTTGGAGGGAGCACTTCACCCTCTCATGGTGATCACAGATCACAAAAATCTGTTGTATTTAGAATCTGCAAATCGTCTTACACCTAGGCAGGCAAGGTGGTCTCTGTTCTTCGCCAGGTTCAATTTCTACATTACGTACCGGCCAGGAAACAAGAATGTCAAGGCTGATGCGTTATCCTGTTGTTTCCCGGGGAGTGGGGATAATTGTGAACCAGGTCCTATACTGCAGAAGGGTGTAGTTGTCGCCGCAATTAATTCTGATCTTGAGAAAGAGGTGGTAGAGGCACAGGGGACGCCCCAGCAGCCTGTCCGTTAGGTAAACTTTTTGTTCCAGCTAATCTCCGTCTCAGGGTCATAAATGAGCATCATGACTCGGTTTTGGCCGGACACCCAGGAAGTAAGGTTACTGCGGACCTACTCACTCGGCGTTTTTGGTGGTCTGGGGTAAGACATGATGTACAGGAATATGTCGCTGCCTGCAGTGTGTGTGCGCGTTTCAAGTCCTCTCCTTCTCGCCCGTCTGGATCTCTCCAAGCTTTGGAGATTCCCAATAGACCTTGGACTCATTTGTCAATAGATTTCATCACTGACTTACCGGTTTCGGAGGGTAATACAGTTATTTTAGTCGTAGTTGATAGATTTAGCAAGATGTCTCATTTCATTGCGCTCCCCGCATTACCAAATGCTAAATCCTTTATTAAGGAGGTTGTTAGACTGCATGGTATTCCTTCAGATATTGTCTCAGACCATGGGGTGCAGTTTATTTCTAAGTTTTGGAGGGCTTTCTGCAGCCGGCTGGGGACATATTTGTCGTTTTCTTCAGCTTTTCATCCTCAATCCAGTGGTCAGACTGAACGCGTAAATCAAAATCTTGAGACTTATCTCAGGTGTTTCATCTCAGAGAATCAAGAAGACTGGGTTAAGTACTTACCGTTAGCAGAATTTGCTGTAAACAATTGTACTCATGAGTCTACTGGTAAGTCCCCGTTTTTCGGGGCATATGGTTTTCATCCTTAATCTAATGCATTTAATAGGAGGGATTCCTCAGGTGTTCCTGAAGAAGAGAGGTTTTCTTCATCCATCACGTCCGTATGGCAAGGGGTTCTTGAAAAATTAAAGAGGATTGGCTCCAGGTATAAGAATGCGGCTGATCGGAGACTTGTGGAAGGTCCGGACCTGTGTGTGGGTGATTGGGTTTGGTTGTCCTCGAAAAATATTAAGCTGAGAGTTCCCTCGTGGAAATTGTGCCCTGGGTTCATTGGCCCTTATAGGATTGTGGCCGTCGTGAATACCGTTGCTTTTCGGCTGGCTTTGCCTAAGTCATTTAAGATCCATAATATTTTTCATCGCTCCTTACTCAAAAAGGTTGTGGCGCCATCCAATCAGTCCCCTTCACCTCCATCTCCGATCCTTGTTGATGGAAGTCTCGAGTTCCAGATTTCCAGGGTTATGGATTCTCATTTAGTTCGTCGATCCCTACAATATCTGGTACACTGGAGAGGGGACGGTCCTGAGGTAAGGATGTGGGTACCTGCTGCCGATGTCCATGCGGTTAGGTTGGTTCGGGCATTTCATACAGCTCATCTTGAGAAACCTGGTCCTGAGATTCCGGAGGTCCCTCGTAGAAGGAGGGGTACTGTCACGGGGCTACCGCGACAGAGAGGTTCCAGAGAACCGCAGCGCTCTGGGCCTCGTTCACACACAGTGAACAGAAGCTCTTCACCTGTTTTTTGACCTAGCTGCTTTGTGCCAGCAGTGCAGGAGTTAACCTTATTGCTAAGTTGCTGAGAGCTGGGTCTCTCAGCTGAAGTGGATTTTGTAATCTGATCCTCTATATAGACCCAGTCCTGACTTCAGCTAGTGTCAGTGATCAGTTCTACTGCCTGGCTTGGAGGTTGAAGGAGTGTAGCGTTGGTGTTGGAGGTTTATTTACAGAGATTGGTGTCTGCAGTTTTGGTTGCATGTTAAACCTGTTTTCCTTCCTAAGTTTATTCCTTCTCTTCCCTTCTCTGTGTTTCCTTTGTGGTTGTGTAAGCATTTGGTGAGTTTAAGACTTTTAGTTACCTTGTCTGTATACCCTGTTATTTGTTGTATTATTACACTGGTGCAGTCCACCTCCTTTGGGAAAGGGGGCCACTGATGGGGCCTGCACAGGAGACAGGGATACGCTGGCGGCTTGGGCCTCCTGACCATCATAGGTACTCCCGCGCGTGCGCATATGGAGTCCTCTGCTGCCCGGGGCTTCAGGAAAATGGCCGCGGGATGCCGCGTGTGCACAGATGGAGATCGCGGCGGCCATTTTCCTGAAGCCCCGTGCAGCAGAGGACTCCATATGTGCACGCGTGCCTTCAGGAAGATGGCCGCCCCCACAGATCACCAGGGAAATAGCGCCGATCGCGCGTTTTTTCTTCTCCTGCCCAGTGGATTCAGAAGATGGGCATGCGCAAACCACTACGCCACCAACGGAAATATATGCAAGATCTGGGGGAAGAAACAGCGATGTCGCCACGCCCATATAACCTGACCAGCCTGATTGACAGGCGAAAACGGCGACTTTGGTAAGTTATTTCGGCAGCATAGGTGGGGAATCAGGGTACACAAAATACACTATAGTAACGCACAGCTCAGGCCCTATTTAACAGTATTTTTATCTCGTACTGAAAAAACGGGGTGACAGGTTCCCTTTAAAAAGCGATAACATTACAAAACATCAAATAACAAACATATTAGGTATCCGTGTAATTATAACTACCCACACAATACAGTGAACGTGTTATTTACGGTGATCTGTAAATGGCATTAAAAATGGTGTGATTTATTTTTCCTTCCAATAAACCCATAAAAGTATGTAATAAAAATGTAACCCTGAAACTGTGTGCAAACATCGTGTAAATGCTCATTAAAGAGATACCAGTGGAGTGCACATATCCATAAATCTGGAACCACTCATGTTACAAATGTATAGAAAAAGGAGGACATAGAGTTTACCAAACATACAAACTTTATTTGAGTCAAAAAGATTTACATAAGTAAAAATGGATATCATTAGTCATGTACTAGTGAACCATACCCAGGTGTGGTGATTAGACCAGTGGCCCCCACTCTAAACCGGAAAGATAGGCATTTGTTCCATACAAGTAATTGCACTGCATGTGGGTGTAATTAGTATTGCTGAATGTCGTCCCTCAGAACGCTGTTCCCAAAGTCTCAGCCACCCACTGCCCTTACACTAGTAACATCAAACAACAAATAGCCTATAGATATGACGTAAATAAGGATTGATAATTACCCATATCCAGTTAGGATGAGAGCCTCGGTCACCCCGACGCGCGTTTCGCGTGCTTATGACAGCCTCGCTTCCTCAGGGGGCGTGGCTTAATTCCGATCTTAGTGCCCTCTAAATACTGTGCCGTTCCAGTCACCTGACCGTACGGCATCCAATCTATACAAACTGAAAGTGCGCGTGCGTTCAAATAGCGTGTCTTTGTCATGGTAACCCGCGTCATAAAGACAACGTTAGTGCGTAAGCATGGGATCTCCCAATGCCTGCGTGCTATATACTGGCGCTGATGAGTACCCCATGTCTCGCAATGATCCCAACCGCACAGAGGGGTCCCCGCCCACCTCGGTCACATGAGCGGGCCGGCGCCTAGCCCGCACCACGCTCCCAAGGAAAGCAGGAGCCACCGCCGCAAAGAGGGAGACAGCGCAAGACACACAGCGCTCATCCGCACACTGCACCTAAAAATATGACTGTGCTATAAAAAAATTAATAATTTGCAATTATTAAAAAAAAGAAAAAGAAAGTGCCGATAGTGCTTGTATTACGTGATTAATACATTTAATGTGTCCAACTCTAAATGGTAGCTACGCAAACTACAATAAAAAGCTACACAAATATGTGCTCATTATTGAAAAAATATATAAGTGCCTTGAACGATATTAATCCATGCATAATTAAAATAGTTAATGATTGAAACACATACAATTGGATAAATAGGACTATAGAGATTTTTCCCATTTGGCACACTTGGTCGATCATGAACATATTCACCATGTGGCTTTTTTATGTCGCACTGTCCACTTAGGAATCACACATGTTTTCCAATATGACCAAGCTGTTTGAATCAGTCTTTTATTGAAAATGGGTCCATCTTTTTCCTTTTTCTTTCTTGGAGTAGCGATGAAAAATTATTCACTCATGTCTTCATCACATTTGCAGTTGTCAATCAAAAACTAGTAAACGAAATAACAAAGACACAATTAAAAGCCATATACTAAGAACAGAAATTAAAATAAAATAAAATCTGGATGGAGTATACTAAAGTGGAACGGGCTAAAGGATTAGTACACTGTAGAGGATATCATAGATAGGAAGAAAAACCATATGACTCATTTAGGCCATTGGGTGCCAGCGTCCCCAAGACAGTGATCCACCTACATTCTCTTTGTGCCAATAGGCATTGGATGTCCCCTCCTCTAATCCCACTCTGGATGTGTTCAATTCCTCTGACAGAGAGAAGTCCAGGGTTACATTTGTGGTGCTCTTTAAAATGGCGTGGAATGGTTTTTAATTTCGAGATGTCTTCCTCTCTCTCAGCCGCCATAATATCCCTGACATGTTCTCTCGTGCGATTGCCCAGTCGTCTTGACGTTAGGCCAATGTAAATTTTGGGACAGCTGCATACTGCATAATAGATGACCTGAGTCGTGTTACAGGTGATATGTTGTTTTATGGGGAATGTTTTCCACCCACTGACTTGAACTCCGACGCCCGACTGACATTTTTACACGAGATGCAGTTTCCACATGGGAAGCATCCCATAGGTAGACCTCTTGAGCCGAATTGATTTTTAGGGGGGGAGGGGACATAGTGACTAGATACTAGGATATCCTTAAGATTCCTGCTTCTTCTGGATGTCATCATTGGATGCTCTGTCAAGATCTTAGAGAGCGTAGGGTCAGTCATGAGTACACTCCAATGCCTTTGGAGACAGTTCCTCATTGTAGTCCATTCCCCATTACATGTGGATATAAACCGAACTACATTTTCCTGTTCAGGTTTCTCCCTTTTCTGGGGATATAACAAGGCCTCCCGTTTTTGAAATTTCGCCCTTTGATATCCCTTTTTAATACATCTGTTGCTATATCCTCTAGCTTTGAACCTCTCTCGGAGATCCTTGGCCTGCATTTCGAATTTGGACTCAGAGGAACAGATCCTCCTCACCCTGAAGTGCTGCCCAACCGGGATGGCCCTAATGGTGCTGTAGGGATGACTCGAATCCGCATGTAATAGAGAGTTGACAGAGGTGGACTTCCTGTGTACATCCGTTTGTAGATACCGGTGTTCATCCACCTCAATCTTCACATCCAGAAAGTCCACCGCTGTCTTACTCGTTTGATATGTCAGTTTGATGTTAAATCTATTGCAATTTAAATCCTGCATGAACTTCTGCAGCTCATGCTCAGACCCCTGCCAAATTATAAGCAGGTCATCAATATAACGCAACCAGCACCGCACATGGTCCGCGGCCCGGGCGCCCCCCCCACCAAAAATCTCCCTCTCCCAAAATCCCAGGAAGAGGTTGGTGAAAGAGGGCGCACAGGTCGGGGTGACCGAGGCTCTCATCCTAACTGGATATGGGTAATTATCAATCCTTATTTACGTCATATCTATAGGCTATTTGTTGTTTGATGTTACTAGTGTAAGGGCAGTGGGTGGCTGAGACTTTGGGAACAGCGTTCTGAGGGACGACATTCAGCAATACTAATTACACCCACATGCAGTGCAATTACTTGTATGGAACAAATGCCTATCTTTCCGGTTTAGAGTGGGGGCCACTGGTCTAATCACCACACCTGGGTATGGTTCACTAGTACTTGACTAATGATATCCATTTTTACTTATGTAAATCTTTTTGACTCAAATAAAGTTTGTATGTTTGGTAAACTCTATGTCCTCCTTTTTCTATACATCGTGTAAATGCTGTTGTTTTTCTGCTGCATTTTATCTCCATGTTTTCTGCAGGTCTCTGCAGCACCCGACACAATAGCATTTTGATGCAGATGTAAAGCAGTGTTTTTAACACTTTTTTTTATCATACAGAAAAGCTTTGATTTTGCACTTTTTTTCCTGATTTTTTTTCAGGCTACACTTCAAAGCGTATAGAGAAAAAAATGCATCAAATGTGGAGGAAATGTAATCAAATCAAATGGTGCGTTGCAATCGTTCAAACATATGAGATAGCACGAAGCCAATGGTTTGCCATAGAAGCTTCCTAGCAGATCAGTACTATGTCTATATATTGCAGTACTATAGTATGTAGAGCAAACAATCACAGGTCTAAGTCCTCTAGGAGGACTAAACAAATAAATAAAAATGAAGTAATGAAGAAATATAAAAGTTTGAATCATAGCCATTTTCCCATATCTAAAAAAAAATAACAAAATATATTCCGATCTATCAAAATATAAAAATATTTAAATTGCATGTTAAATACTGAAAAGAAAAAAAAATGTCATTTTTTTAGTCACTGCACTTACCCCCTAAAATGCCATAAACGTAATATGGACTGTACTCCAAAACAGTAAAGAAAAAGACCTCATATATCTTTATCTATGGGGAAAATTAAAAAACCACTAGTCTCCAAATTTATTTTTTATAAAGTTCACAATTTTTTATCCACCAAAATATAAAAAAGAAACGTATATGTTTAATAACACCATAACAGTGCTGACCTGAAAAATGTTGCCAGGTCATTTTTTACCACCCAAAGAACTTCATAAAAGTAAACCCCCAAAAACAATTTTGTAAAATTGTAAAAATAAAATCACCAAGTCGTGAAGGGATTAATACATCTCTCTCATTCATTTTGAAGGTGTACCTTCTTTCCTTAGATTGCGTTTTTTTTATCTTATTTATTTTTCTCTTTAATCTTCTTTCTTCCAGTACAGACAGAACATGGGCACATTTACAGATTTAATTTAAAGGAGTTCTCTGGAATGGAGAAAAAAACTAAAGAAAATGTCATAATTTTCAATTTTTTTTTATAACAAATCACGATAGTTTTGTTTAGGTTCATATTCACTGTAGAATATAATGGTTGATGCCTTATTACAATGATAGAAACCTGTCCTAGAATGATAGGACAGGTGCCCGTGCAGTTAGAAGTTCCACTGCTGTGACCTCAAGATAATCAATATCACATACTGTCCTTTAGAACGGTAGGGTGGACAGCGATGTGAGCAGATTCTTCTTACCTGAGTCCTCTGGTATCTCCAGTATTAAATCGGATAGAAATGGTGGACAGCTGTGTGAACAGCCTCTTACTTCAGCATCTTGATATCTACATTATTAGAGAGGGTGGACAATAGTGTAAGCATCCTCTTCTTACCTCAGTACCCCTGATATCTCCAGTGTTAAATCAGATAGAAATGGTGTACATCAGTGTGAATAGCCTTTTCTTACCTCAGCACTTTGGTATCTACATTATTAGATCCAAATAGGTGGACAACAGTGTGAGCAGCCTCTTCTTACCTCAGTACCCCTGGTATCTCTAGTATCTGATCAGATAGAGATGGCGACAACAGTGTAGACAACCTCTTCTTACCTCAGCACTCCTATTATCTTGAGTATTAGATCAGATAGAAATGGTGGACAGCTATGTGAGTGGCCTCTTCTTGCCTCAACACCTTGGTATCTCCAGTATTAAATCAGATAGAAATGGTGGACAGCAGTGTGAACAGCATCTTGTTATCGCAGCACTTTGGTATCTTCAGTATCAGATCAGATAGATAAAATGGACATCAGTGTGAGTATCCTCTTCTTACCAGAGTACCACTGGTATCTCCAGTGTTAAATCTGATAGAAATGGTGTACATCAGTGTGAATAGCCTTTTCTTACCTCAGCACTTTGGTATCTACATTATTAGATCCGAATAGGTGGACAACAGTGTGAGCAGCCTCTTCTTACCTCAGTACCCCTGGTATCTCTAGTATCTGATCAGATAGAGATGGCGACAACATTGTAGACAACCTCTTCTTACCTCAGCACTCCTATTATCTTGAGTATTAGATCAGATAGAAATGGTGGACAGCTATGTGAGTGGCCTCTTCTTGCCTCAACACCTTGGTATCTCCAGTATTAAATCAGATAAAAATGGTGGACAGCAGTGTGAACAGCATCTTGTTATCGCAGCACTTTGGTATCTTCAGTATCAGATCAGATAGATAAAATGGACATCAGTGTGAGTATCCTCTTCTTACCAGAGTACCACTGGTATCTCCAGTGTTAAATCTGATAGATATAGTGGACAGCAGTGTAAGCAGCCTTTTCTTATCTAAGTACCCCTGGTATCTCCAGTATTAGATCAAATAGACATAGTGGACAGTAGTATGAGCAGCCTCTTCTTACCTCAATTCCCTAGTATATCCAGTATTAAATCAGATAGAACTGGTGGACAGCAGTGTGAGCAGCATCTTGTTACCTCAGCACCTTGATATTTCCAGTATCAGATCAGATAGATATAGTGGATAGCAGTGTGAGTTTCCTCTTCTTACCAGAATACCCCTGGTATCTTCAGTGTTAAATCAAAAAGACATAGTAGAAAGCAGTGTGAGCAGCCTCATCTTACCTCAATCACATAGTATTTCCAGCATTAAATCAGATAGAAATGGTGGACAGCAATCACTTCTTATCTCAACACCTTGCCATCTACAGTATTAGATCAGATAGGGTGGACAGCAGTGTGAGCAGACTCTTCTTATCTCAGTACCTCTAATATCTCCAGTAGTTGATCAGATAGAGATGGTGACAACAATATGAGCAGCCTCTTCCTATCTTGAACTCCTAGTATCTCCAGTATTAGATCAGATAGACAGGGTGGACAGCGGTGTGAATAGCTTCTTCTTACCTCAGCACCCCTGGTATCTCCAGTATAAAATCAGATAGAAATGGTGAACAGCAGTGTGAGTAGCCTCTTCTTACTTCAGTACTCCTGGTATCACCAGCATTAGATTATATAGACAGGGTGGATAGCCACTTCTTACCTGAGCACCCTGGCATCTCCAGTATTAAATCAGAAATGGTGGACAGCAGTGTGAACAGCCTCCTTTTACAAGATTACCCCTGGTATCCCCAGTTTTATATCAGATAAAAATATTAGACAGCAGTGTGAGCAGCGTCTTCTTACCTCAGTACCTTTGGTATCTTCAGTACTAGATCAGATAGACATGGTGGACAGCTGTGCGAACAACCTCTTCTTACCTCAGTCCACTGGTATGCCTAATATTAAATCAGATAGAAATGGTGGACAGCAATATGTGAGCTTCCTCTTCTTACCTCTGTACCCTAGTATCTCCAGTATTAGATCAGATAGACAGGCTGGATAGCGGTGTCAGCAGCCTTTTCTTAACTCGTCACCCTAGTATCTCCAGTATAAGATCAGATCACATAGACAGGGTGGACAGTATTGTGAGCAGCCTCTTCTTATCTCAGCACCCCTGGTATATCCAATGTTAGATCAGATAGAAATGGTAAACCTCAGTGTGAGAAGCCTCTTCTTACCTCGGTGCTCCTGGTATCTCCAGTATCAAATCAGATAGAAATATTATACAGCAGTGTGAGCAGCCTCTTCTTACCACAGTACCCCTAGTATCTTCTGTATTAGATCAGATAGATCTGGTGCACAGCAGTCTGAACAAACTCTTCTTACCTCAGTCCACTGGTATGTCCAGTATTAAATCACATAGAAATGGTGGACAGCAGTGTGAGCATCCTCTTCTTATCTCAGCACCCCTGGTGTATCCAATCGTGTGGACATTGTGTGGGGTTTGATCTGCATTTGGTTATGGGCTCTGGACGGGGTTTTACCCTGGGAGCTTTTGGTGCTTAGTCTTCCCGGAACGGGATGTACGGTGACCTCGAGCTGGTGACGTACGGCTGAGGGTAACATGGTGGTCGAAGTTCAATTTGGTGTTTTGCCAGATATAAGCCTGATTTTAAGCTCCAAGAACCCTCCCCTCATATTTACATACAGATTATATTACTATTTTTATGTTATTGTTTGTTAATAAAAGTTGGCCGCTGTGGCCAAAATGTATCCAAGGAACATGAATAGTAGCGTTTTATTTAAGGATTTGGTTGGAACAGCAGTGCAGGTGGTTTTAGGATGGAGGTTACCACTTAAGAAACCGTATTCGGCATACGCGGTCATGACAGTTCCATTAAATATTCTTTTTTTTTCTATTCCTGAAGAACCTTTTTAAGTGGTTTTTCCATTTTAATTTCTCAATATTTGTCTTGGACAGATTCGTTTTCATCCTTTTGCACGTTTAATTATTGATTGATGGGAAGTGATTAAAGATTTATGTGGACGATTCTATGCACACATTTCCGATTTGTAGTTCTTTCGTAGAGTGTTCAAAGAAGTAGTATGACGTACGCAAGATATAAGGTTCCTTCAAAGGGGATTAAACTTCTTTACCAATCATGGTATTGATATCACCTACTTCTTTAGGATATAGTCACTGGTTATTGTAATCTTTGTTATGTATGACAGTATTAGTTAGGCCTCGTTTGGGGGAAACTCGGTGGTTCACAGGTTACCACTGTTGCTTTGCGACATTGGGGCCGTCAGATGGAGGGTTCCTACGAGTACTTCAGCTTTCTCCCAAACTCAAAAACAAACTTATACTTAATTTAGATTGTGACCCCCAATGAGGATAGTGATCATGATGTCTATAAAGCAGTGCGGAATATGATGGCGCTATAGAAGTAAGCAAAATAAATAAGTACAAATGGACCTCTTTTCATCATTTTGCTGAATCTGATTGTGGTCACATTTTTACCATTTTAGTGTGGCATCCATTATTCTCTTATGCAGAAAAAAAATACAATCTTCTCCTAGCCATTAAACAGTAATAAAATGGACAGCATTTATAGAAGTGGATGACATCTATGTGTTGGGCATTGTTTTCATCGTTTTTTTTTAATGGACGAGTTTGGTCTGTGGGTCTGATGAAAAACAATAATGTCGAAACACTTGGCACTCTTATTTGGTGTGTTCAACAAGAAAATGTATTTAATCGTAGTAAATCCAGAAACAAAAATCTGAGACACTTTGGTCAATACAAGACCTTCATCAATCGTCTGGACAGAGGGAAACCGTGTGTTGCAGCGCTAGGTGAAAGTCTGCGGTATCCAAGCTGACTTGGCTTCCAGTCTGAGCAGTGGATACCGCAGGCTTTCACCTGGCTCTGCAACACACGGTTTCCCTCTATCCAGTCGACTGATGGAGGTTTTGTATTGATAGAAATGTCTGATTTTTGTTTATGGATTTACTACAATTAATACATGTTTTTGTCCAACACATCAAATAAGAGTGCCAAGTATTCCTACATTATAGTTTACGGATTTGGTGTCCTACTTGTGCACCACTGTTTTTCCAGAAGTGTCTTGTCTTTATTACATCTGATCAAAAACAGACATGTCAATGCTGTTGTGGTGAAATAATACAGGTATGTGAACACCCCCATAAACTATACATAGACTATAATGGGTACGTGCACTCTGTGTGAAACATGGATATAATGCATACATGAAAAATGGACATCTAGATGAGGCTTGAGGCCTCATTGGCATGATTGCAGCATTGATCCCACATTTAGGCCCATTCAGGCTTTGATCAGAGTTTGGTTCCAGTTTCATCAGTTTTCTCCACCTTCTCCTCTGTGACAGTCTGAGAAAATCAGACCAGTGCGGTCTCACTTTTTCATGGACCCATAGACTTGCATTGCCGATTTTGATCGGACAATCGGATCAATATAAGATATGTCTCCACAATTTTCTGCAGATTGCTTTGTCCGCGAAAAATCACGTACATGTGAATGGCTCCATAGATTATAACGGTATGTTCCCATGGTCAGTAAACGCTGCGGGTTGGACGCTGCATACATCTGCACCATCCAACCCACAGCTGCCAGATGTTACAGCATAGTGGATGGGATTTCAAGAAATCCCATCTCCACTATGCATGCAGGGACGCCTCCTGCTACCCCTGCGGAGACGGACATGCGGTGCGTCTTTTCAGACTGCAGCATATCTGTTTATTTTGCGGAGACGCTCAGTCTCCGCAAGACAAATATCACCCATACAATGTATTGGACGCAGTGATATCGCACAGTTCAAGGAACACATGCAGAATCACCTGCGTTCAAAAGCGGCAGCGCATTGGATGGAGCGAACATGTGCTGTGTCCAAAGCGCTGCCTAATATTGACCGTGGGGATGTAGTCTAACAGGTGCAAGCGATATCTGCGAAACTCATGAATAGCATTCGTATGAGAACATCGGAAGTCTGAATGAGGCTTAAGACTTGTGTTGGACAAAGCCTTATCAGAAATTAACATTTTTTTTTTCCTTTTTTTATGGGGCCTTTCATCAACTTTTTCATGTTGAGATGGACACATGATGTAATAGTGACTGCAGAGCGGATTAATGATATATATTTGTAAAATTCTAGTGAATCCTTCCATATCCAAATAAAGGTATATCCAAATTCATGATATCCAAACCACTGGCAGCAGGAATCAGAGCCTGGCTGCACGATTGCTGCGAGGAATAGTTTAAGGATCTGCAGGGGACCATAGCTGGAGACTAGACTAGCTTGACTCTGCCCCTGGCAAGCTCCTCCAAATGCTGCTGCAGATGATTGACATGTCTCTTGCTATATAAGTGTAAAGCAGGTAACCAGATGCAACACGCAGATAGACACGAGGCGTGAACAGCCAATTAACTATTTGTTTTCCCTGATATGCCGGGAAATTACTGTAGTTATGGCAGCGGTTACACAATGTGACACAGATCAAACACAGGTGTAGTATACAGTACAGAATATGTAATGAGTCCTAGAAATCACATTAAATGTTATAGAAGTCTCTGACTGATTATTCTCATAGCCCTCTATCAGGGATTGTACACCTGTTCACATGGGAGCTAACGTGCTGGCTCCTACTCTTGTAATTACCCTAGCGGGGGTCACCGGTTCTTACGCTAGGCCGCAAGTCCTCCTGATAAAGTTTACCAAAGCATGTTGGGCCTCCTCTTCAATTGACCCCCACTCCATCTGCTGTGGTAGCCCAGGCGAACCCCTGTACCACACATTAGTGCTGCAAACAACAACCCTGCTCAATCACATAGTAACATAGTTAGTAAGGCCGAAAAAAGACATTTGTCCATCCAGTTGACATCTCCTGTTCATCACCGCAGGTGTCCTCTCCCTGGCAGAGTCTCCTCACAGATCTCCGGTGCTGGACCGATGGCAGGTTTCTCCTAGGCCTGAAGGGATGACGGCTGGGCTCCGACTCTTGACTGGCGTCATCTGGGCTCTGGATCTTGACTGGCCCATGTCTGGGATTCGGGCAATAACTGGCATCCCCTGAACTCCGTTTCTTGATCGGTGCGGATCGAGTACTCAGGGCCTGATCTGGTGCTGTTTGAGTCCTGTTTCCAAACTGCGTCAGCCAGTTGGTGCACACATCTTACCGCGATCTGTCACCTCGGCCACAGTGTCTTTCTCAGTGCACGTCTGGAATGCTCTCTCTTTTGGCACCAAACCAGGCTCTCGTTTGGCATCATCCAAAGTGGTCCCCTCAAAATGCTTTCTCTTCCAGTTGGTTACTCATGGTCTCATATGGACGGTAGATTGCAGTCTTCGTGTACCAATCACACACAGTTCTAGGGATTTTCATGAGTATTGTCACATCCTCTTACACACAAAAGAAGGCGAGAACTGTGAATTACCAGCAGCAGCGCTGGGTAGACCCAGCTGGGGACCATAGCCAGAAACAAGAATAGTTTGTTGTTGTTGCCTCCGAGCTTTAAAATGCTCTAGCATTTCAGAGAAAAATATCCTTGCCTGTAATTGTGCAGCCAGGTTCTTATACATGCTGCCCGCGGTTTTGGCAAACAAAAGAAGGTGAAAAAAGTGTCAGAGAACCTCCAAAAGCAGATGAGTGGAAGCATGTGACCAAAAGAAGCAAGAAGACCATGGAGAAATCACCAACCACACAACTGAAGAACCGATATCAAATCTTTGTAGAGGATGAAGATGGCACACCTAAGGATGAAGCAATACCAGCAAGCAAAAAAGAAAAGGGCACACAGCAACAAGTGACAGCAAAAAGTACAGCCAAGAAGCAACGAAGAGTGGTGGTGGTGGGAGACTCACTACTGAGAGGCACAGAAGCAGCCATCTGCAGACCGGACATAACTGCAAGAGAAGTATGCTGCCTTCCAGGTGCGATGATCAAGGATGTGACCGATAGGATACCAAAGCTCTTCAACTCCAAGGACGTCCACCCATTTCTTCTGATACATGTTGGCACCAATGACACGGCAAGGAAGGACCTACCGACAATCTGCAAAGACTTTGAAGAGTTGGGGAAGAAAGTAAAGGAACTGGATGCACAGGTAGTTTTTTCTTCTATCCTTCCAGTAGACGGGCATGGCACCAGGAGATGGAACAGGATCCTTGATGCAAACAACTGGCTAAGACGATGGTGCAGACAACAAGGATTCGGATTCCTGGACCACGGTGTGAATTACTTGTACGATGGACTCCTCGCCAGAGACGGACTACACCTCAACAAACCTGGGAAACACACATTCGCCAGAAGACTCGCTACACTCATCAGGAGGGCGTTAAACTAGAAGAAGAGGGGACGGGAAGAAAAACATTAGACTTGAACAAAGAAGATCCAGGAAAACATACTCAGAAGGGAGGTAAGAACATTTCTAAAACAATCCACAGCGAGGAGATTGGAACAAAACAAAATCCTCTAAACTGCATGCTTGCAAACGCCAGAAGCCTGACAAACAAGATGGAAGAACTAGAAGCAGAAATATCTACAGGTAACTTTGACATAGTGGGAATAACCGAGACATGGTTAGATGAAAGCTATGACTGGGCAGTTAACTTACAGGGTTACAGTCTGTTTAGAAAGGATCGTAAAAATCGGAGAGGAGGAGGGGTTTGTCTCTATGTAAAGTCTTGTCTAAAGTCCACTTTAAGGGAGGATATTAGCGAAGGAAATGAGGATGTCGAGTCCATATGGGTCGAAATTCATGGAGGGAAAAATGGTAACAAAATTCTCATTGGGGTCTGTTACAAACCCCCAAATATAACAGAAACCATGGAAAGTCTACTTCTAAAGCAGATAGATGAAGCTGCAACCCATAATGAGGTCCTGGTTATGGGGGACTTTAACTACCCGGATATTAACTGGGAAACAGAAACCTGTGAAACCCATAAAGGCAACAGGTTTCTGCTAATAACCAAGAAAAATTATCTTTCACAATTGGTGCAGAATCCAACCAGAGGAGCAGCACTTTTAGACCTAATACTATCTAATAGACCTGACAGAATAACAAATCTGCAGGTGGTCGGGCACCTAGGAAATAGCGACCACAATATTGTACAGTTTCACCTGTCTTTCACTAGGGGGACTTGTCAGGGAGTCACAAAAACACTGAACTTTAGGAAGGCAAAGTTTGAGCAGCTTAGAGATGCCCTTAATCTGGTAGACTGGGACAATATCCTCAGAAATAAGAATACAGATAATAAATGGGAAATGTTTAAGAACATCGTAAATAGGCAGTGTAAGCGGTTTATACCTTGTGGGAATAAAAGGACTAGAAATAGGAAAAACCCAATGTGGCTAAACAAAGAAGTAAGACAGGCAATTAACAGTAAAAAGAAAGCATTTGCACTACTAAAGCAGGATGGCACCATTGAAGCTCTAAAAAACTATAGGGAGAAAAATACTTTATCTAAAAAACTAATTAAAGCTGCCAAAAAGGAAACAGAGAAGCACATTGCTAAGGAGAGTAAAACTAATCCCAAACTGTTCTTCAACTATATCAATAGTAAAAGAATAAAAACTGAAAATGTAGGCCCCTTAAAAAATAGTGAGGAAAGAATGGTTGTAGATGACGAGGAAAAAGCTAACATATTAAACACCTTCTTCTCCACGGTATTCACGGTGGAAAATGAAATGCTAGGTGAAATCCCAAGAAACAATGAAAACCCTATATTAAGGGTCACCAATCTAACCCAAGAAGAGGTGCGAAACCGGCTAAATAAGATTAAAATAGATAAATCTCCGGGTCCGGATGGCATACACCCACGAGTACTAAGAGAACTAAGTAATGTAATAGATAAACCATTATTTCTTATTTTTAGGGACTCTATAGCGACAGGGTCTGTTCCGCAGGATTGGCGCATAGCAAATGTGGTGCCAATATTCAAAAAGGGCTCTAAAAGTGAACCTGGAAATTATAGGCCAGTAAGTCTAACCTCTATTGTTGGTAAAATATTTGAAGGGTTTCTGAGGGATGTTATTCTGGATTATCTCAATGAGAATAACTGTTTAACTCCATATCAGCATGGGTTTATGAGAAATCGCTCCTGTCAAACCAATCTAATCAGTTTTTATGAAGAGGTAAGCTATAGGCTGGACCACGGTGAGTCATTGGACGTGGTATATCTCGATTTTTCCAAAGCGTTTGATACCGTGCCGCACAAGAGGTTGGTACACAAAATGAGAATGCTTGGTCTGGGGGAAATTGTGTGTAAATGGGTTAGTAACTGGCTTAGTGATAGAAAGCAGAGGGTGGTTATAAATGGTATAGTCTCTAACTGGGTCGCTGTGACCAGTGGGGTACCGCAGGGGTCAGTATTGGGACCTGTTCTCTTCAACATATTCATTAATGATCTGGTAGAAGGTTTACACAGTAAAATATCGATATTTGCAGATGATACAAAACTATGTAAAGCAGTTAATACAAGAGAAGATAGTATTCTGCTACAGATGGATCTGGATAAGTTGGAAACTTGGGCTGAAAGGTGGCAGATGAGGTTTAACAATGATAAATGTAAGGTTATACACATGGGAAGAAGGAATCAATGTCACCATTACACACTGAATGGGAAACCACTGGGTAAATCTGACAGGGAGAAGGACTTGGGGATCCTAGTTAATGATAAACTTACCTGGAGCAGCCAGTGCCAGGCAGCAGCTGCCAAGGCAAACAGGATCATGGGGTGCATTAAAAGAGGTCTGGATACACATGATGAGAGCATTATACTGCCTCTGTACAAATCCCTAGTTAGACCGCACATGGAGTACTGTGTCCAGTTTTGGGCACCGGTGCTCAGGAAGGATATAATGGAACTAGAGAGAGTACAAAGGAGGGCAACAAAATTAATAAAGGGGATGGGAGAACTACAATACCCAGATAGATTAGCGAAATTAGGATTATTTAGTCTAGAAAAAAGACGACTGAGGGGCGATCTAATAACCATGTATAAGTATATAAGGGGACAATACAAATATCTCGCTGAGGATCTGTTTATACCAAGGAAGGTGACGGGCACAAGGGGGCATTCTTTGCGTCTGGAGGAGAGAAGGTTTTTCCACCAACATAGAAGAGGATTCTTTACTGTTAGGGCAGTGAGAATCTGGAATTGCTTGCCTGAGGAGGTGGTGATGGCGAACTCAGTCGAGGGGTTCAAGAGAGGCCTGGATGTCTTCCTGGAGCAGAACAATATTGTATCATACAATTATTAGGTTCTGTAGAAGGACGTAGATCTGGGGATTTATTATGATGGAATATAGGCTGAACTGGATGGACAAATGTCTTTTTTCGGCCTTACTAACTATGTTACTATGTTACTATGTAAATCATATTATAGATTTCCTTAAACGAGAACCTGTCACCAGATTTGCCCAATGTAAAGCACGTCCACCACCATTAAGCCCTTTTTTTTTTTACAGCATTCTGGTATGCATGTATGTATATATGTCCCCAATCCACTCTGCAAGGCACAAAAAAAATATATTATCTTATGTACTCCTCTCTTCTTATTATCGCCATCCACCTTAGCTGCTTCATCTGGATGACACATCCTACACCATCCACAGAGTGCCCCCAACCTGCGGAGGGCAGAGCACATTACTGTAGTGCACACCCTCTTTGGCCTTTCCTTGCCCCTCGCAGGGCAGAGAGAAGTGGCCTTGCTCAGAAGCACCATGGGGGGGACACTGTGTGGATGACATAGGACCCCTCCCCCTCATGAAACAGGGAAGGAGGACAGCGATTGTAGGAAGAGAGGAGGCACCAGATCAAGACCAGAGATGCCCAATGGACTGGAGCGCATTGTCTGTCAGTAGAATAAAAGGTCTTCTTGTGCCTTGCAGAGGGGATTGGGAACATACATAGAACATACCAGAACACTGTAAAAGAGGACATAACGGTGGTAGCCGTACCTTATATTGGGAAAACCTGGTGACAGGTTCCCTTTAAATCCCGAGAATCCAAAGTTTCGAGGGTGAGTGGTATTGAAGCCATTTGCATTTGCCCATGCCAGTGAGGAGCATTATTAACAATATAAGTGAACCCCAGGTATCCATGGGGATTATTGTTTTTTTTTTATGAGGAATAAGATATCTACCGATGTGAGTCACTCCCTGCAAATCTTGCGGTGCCCATTGGGAGGAACGCTGATAAGTAAATTCTCCAAAACAATGAAGCGACGTATCTAGAGATGTAGAGATGTACGCAGTCACACGATGGATGGATGCTCAGCATATTGTGTTTCCACATTTCATAGATGCTACATCTGGGGAAGACATAATTCAATTATATCGTTTATATCACAACCTTTTATGAGATTACTTTGCCCTTTAGGCTTTGGGAAATATCACTGGACTTATGTGAGGCAGGATTTTCCTAGAATACTTCTATACATCATGTAGAGGGGCTTAACATGTCACTCTCCGCAAGGAGAAACAATACTTGGATCCTGATTAAAAATATTAAGTAAACTACAGATGTTTTCACCCTTTAGGCTCTTTTTACTATCAAATGCATACGCCAGGAAAACTCTCAATGTACGATATATGTTTAACAGAAGGTTTGGGCAGATGCCATTCAGTGCCATCTGTCAGTTGTAGAAATCCATTGTGAAGAAACATAAGGCGTGTAGTATTTTTCTAATAGATTCCTCTACAGTTGAGCAACAAAGATTCACAGGATCTTGATCCATGACCTCCATACTAGAGCACAGTGAACCTCCTACTTTGCGGAATCCCTCGCTCCCCTTCTGATTAGTAGGCCTTGTGCTGCGTCATACGTGCATCATGCCACAACGATGACGTCAAGGGTCCTACTAATTACAAGAGGCGCCGAGGATGCCGGCAGGTAGGAGGAGATTCGCAGGACTCTGGTTCAGTGGCTAAGGACTACCAAAGTGGCCGCTGGACCAGTCCTCTGAGAATCTTTGTTGCTCAACTCTTGATGCCACTTTACGGCATATCGTAACCAAATTGACCACCATTCGGTGATTGGAGCCTATTGATCATATGTGCTTGAGATTTCCCAGCAAATGGAAGTAAAAATGAAAGTGTAGCTCATATCAATCCAAAAAAGTGATTTTTTTTTGAGCCATGGGAGCCTATGTTAGAGGACTGAAAACTCTAGCCCCAAATCATCAAGAGTGGCGTTTTGTACATTGGCCTTGATGAAAAGTACACCAAATTTATTAAGAGCCGTGCTTATCTTCATGAATTTGGTGCAGCTTTCAGATGACATGCCCCACTGAAAGCTGCTGTAATTTCTGACTGATTGTGTGGAAAAACTGATAGGAAAAATCTCTGAGCAAACACTGATGGAAATTGAATCCAGGACCCTGGTGGAAATCAGGAAATTTTTTTTCAATTACGAAAAAGGGATTAATTAAAAGGGATTCATACTCCCCTCTTATCTCCTCTTCCCACAATTGCTTACAAGATTTCTTTCGCGTATCACCTCTACTCTGGAACCCTCTACCACAACATATCAGACTCTCACCTACCGTCAAAACCTTCAAAAAGAACCTGAAGACCCACCTCTTCCGACAAGCCTACGACCTGCAGTAACCACCGATCGACCAAACCGCTGCATGACCAGCTCTATCCTCACCTACTGTATCCTCACCCATCCCTTGTAGATTGTGAGCCCTCGCGGGCAGGGTCCTCACTCCTCCTGTACCAGTTATGACTTCTATTGTTTAAGATTATTGAACTTGTTTTTATTATATATACCCCTCCTTACATGTAAAGCGCCATGGAATAAATGGCGCTATAACAATAAATAATAATAATAATTTTTATCAGTTTTTCAGCCATTTTTGGTCCGTGGGTCTGTCTTTAGTATCAGTGTGACATCGTTTTTTCTCATGTGCAATTAATGTAAAAAATAGACTCGGATTACAATCAGATTGTGTGCATTTTTTTCAAGGACCCATTCACTAGAATGAGTGATTTTGTTCCAAAAATCAGATCAAAATTGGAAACCCCTGTTGTTCTTTTGTTGTTTTTTTTTTGCTTACTGTCCACAAATAAAAAGGACAAGAACATAGACTATAAAAGGTATGTGTTTAATATGTGAAAAATATGGATAGGATAAGATGAGAAAATCGGACATGTGAGAGGAGTCTAAGGATATAATGGGGTCTCAAAAGGTAAAAAGTGCTTGTATTGAATGGTCCAGCCCCTTTTTATAATAAATAAGGGCCTTCACATAAAGTCTCATGAGCTGGTCACCAGCTCTTTGTACATGTTCAGATAGAAAATTCCATTAAGTGCATGGAATGTGTTGGAACTAATGATAGAAGGGACCGGATTCTAAGGAGAAATGAGAAAAGTTAGATTAGTGAGATGATGTTTCAGGCCTCTCTAAAGAGATGTGTTTTTATGGCACTCTTAAAACTGTGGTCACTGGGAATTATTTGGATTGTATAGGGTATTGCATTCCAGAGAACATGCGCAGCACAAGAGAAGTCTCAGTCGGGAGTGGGAGGTTCAGATTATAGACGATGTTAGTCTTAGATCATTAGCCGAACCGGGCGCACAGGTAGAGTGGTAGACAGAAATTAAGGAAAAGGGTGGTGTAGCACTATGGAGAGGGCAGGTAGGGTGGTAAAGATGAGGTATGAGATGTAATGCAGCTCAGCACTGTAGCAGCATGGGTAAGGTGGTAGAGATGCTGGAGGAGATGTGGGACAGTTCAGCATTGTGAAGATCCTTATGGGTAAGGGTGATAAGTTTATATTTTGCTGTATTCTGTAGCGGATGGGAAACTAGTGCAATGACTGGTGCAGAGTGGAGGCATCGGTGTAGCAGCTGGACGAAAATATCAGCCTGGGTGCTGCATTCATGGGTGTAGTAGGGGTAGTGCTACCTAGACTATTTATGCATTGTGTTCTAAGGCATCTCTATGTAATTTGGTTTGATACTGCAAATCTTTTACATTTTTCTACTCATGGACATATGTTACTATATGTTACTTCTGCCCTATAGATTGCTATCTATAAATGTTCCTTTTGAAACTGTTTTGCTGAGAATTCCTCGGATTCCAAAGATAAAGAATCCATGGGACATTTTTCTCTGTGAGACACTTGTCTATTTTGGAAACAAAGCCTATATTTTAGCCAGCTCTCTGAATGATTTGTTAAGGGGTGTTAGTCCATTTAAGTTTTCCCATAAAAAATTGGTGTTTTTTGTACAACAGCACGCTAGCAAATAAATTGCTGTAATATATTAGAAAAACAAATTAAAATGAATGTGCACACATTAATATATACACTCTTCAACATTGAAATGGCAGTGCCATAAAGGAAAAGTCAAGGCATTCTGGAAATCTCAGGAGGGATACACTTGTTAATGATATGCAAATGATGAAAATACGGAAACAACATTGTGAAAAAATGTTGATTTATTCAGTTTCGAGTATAAGCGCATGTCTGCGATCAACGAGGTTATTGATTGTGTGCACAATCGCCAAATGCATTTGGGAACACAAATAATCAAGATTTATTTGCGTTATTTAACTTATATAGCACGATTAATTTCCACGGTACTTTACAGACATCATCATCGTTGTCCCCATTGGGGCTCACAATCTAAATTTTCGATCAGTATGTCTTTGGAGCATGGGAGGAAACACACAAACACGGACGGAACACACAAACTCCTTGCAGTTGCCCTTGGTGGCTTTTGAGAGCAGTGGAGCGAGGTCAATAGGACACTTGTATCTGGACCTCTGGCTCATTGTTGTGTAAAGGCCTTCTGAGTAGGTGGGATGGGATAATGCCTTGGAGTTGTAGAGCCTAATGTGTAAACAGCCCCCAGGTCCAAGAGTTGATTTTGACTTGTCCATCAGGCACTTTGGAAAAGCGGAGCTGGATGTGTGGACAGCACCCAGGAACAGCAGATCTGAGTCGGTAGATGCTTTGGAGTTGCAAAGTGTATGGACAGCTCACATAAATAGCAGTCTGTTTGTCAAGAGGGTCAGTTAGAATTAGAAGTGTCAGAGCCCAGAAGTAACACAGCTGGGTTGGTAAGTAAGTAACTCCAGGAATGCAAGCTGAAGCAGTATATGTTCAACACTCAAATGGCACAATGCCACCCAAGTTGGCTTCAAGAGGCCTAGCCAGATGCCAGTCATGCAAGCCAGCTTATCCTAATAACCAGATATGAATGATTGGTGGACCGCCACTGGAACAGGAGAGTGGAGTAGCTGGGAGGTGTCTGACAACGGGTACAGAGGTTTCATATCTCCCATGTAAATGTACTGTACATGACTAGCTCTCCATTCACTGCCTTTAGAAGTGGTGGACTTGTGTCCTACAGCTACCGTAGATCCATAACAGTGAATGGAGTCAAGGTCTAGCATGCGTGATACTGGTTCATAAGCAAGGGAATTTTAGACTCAGTTCTCAGAATCGGTAAGGATCCCAACATTGGAATAACCCCTTTAAGGAGGACCTGTCACTTACCACAAATATGTAATACTTTTCCTGGTGCAAATGCTTCTGTTCTCCTGAATCTGAGGTTGTTTTTCTTTTGTTCCTGAGGCTCTCCGTTCCTGAGATATGGCCGCCTCTTCCTGGTATGTAAATGTAGTCTTTTTAGATGAGTGGGTGTGGTCATATGCTCTTCTTGAGGACCACACCCATTTGGGGAAAAAAGACAAGACTTATATTCAGGAAGGAAAGGGTCATATCTCTGGAACGGAGAGGCTTAGGAACAAAAGAAAAACATCGCCGGATTCGGGAGAACAACAGCATTTACACTAGGTAGAAAACAAATTTGCATTATGGCAAGTGGCAGATCCTCTTTAAGTGCTAAAGATTTCTCAACAACAGTTTGATTAATTATAGGAATAACAGATCCATCGTAGCAGCTTGTTGTTGCTTTTCATATAACCAGTGTAATTTTCCAGCTTTCTCAGGTTCTTTCAAATAAAAGTTGCTTAGAGTTTTGATGTGATAGGTTGGTCTTTACGTAACCTCGCACGGGTATGGCTGCTATCTCTGCACTCCCTATAGTTATGCCTCTGATCAGAGAAGTTGCATGTAAATGAGAATATATCTACCAATTGACGTCTCTGCTTGCCGCTCATTAGTCTCAGTAATAATAAGAATGTTCGGTATTTGTGATTATGCACAATAAATAACTGAAGAATCCCTCCAGCAAAGCAATAAGAAAAAATATAGGTATTGAAAAAATTAAATAAAAATGTGCTCATGCAGGAAGAAGTGATATTGCCAGTTTTGCATATTTATACACGCCCCTACCCTTCCTTTTTTATAAGGTCACTTTTAGGTCTTAACATTAATGCACAGAGAATCTGCTGTAATCCTTATTGTGGCGTTAATTTGCACAATGAATGGGGCTGTCCAGCATTAGAAAACATTACTGCTAAACAGTGCCACTCTTCTCTACTGGTTGTGAATGATATTGCAGGCTATCTGTTGCTGAAATGACATTTCGGACCCAACTCAAGAACAGGTGTGGCAATGTTCAAAGTCGCCATATTTTGTGCATCTTGAAAACTCGCTTTATTAGACCAGATGCCACAATGAACATTAGTATTGGCAATAATAGAGAAAGGGGGCTGGCTTAGCTATTAAAACAAGCACTTAGCCATCCCCCTTCACTCACAGCTCTGGTAAGGTGCAGGCACAAGAAACGCTGTCCTGCATCAAGTACAGAACCGAAAACGAAAGGGCTGAAAAACGGGATGGATCCGCTAGTAAGGGGCTCTGGAACAACCAGTTATGGTTGGGTGCGGCAAGTAATTTGGATAGAAATGACTGTGATTGTGGGTAAGCGTAAAAATACTTCCAGCGTGTATAATTATGCAAATAGCTTCTGCAGAGATAAAGAGAACTGGAACCGTAGCGCCACCTATTGGAAGTAGTGTAACGTTGTGAGGAGCGGTAGCTGTGGGCGAGGTACTTTTGCTTAAAGGGAACCTGTCACCCCCAAAATCGAAGGTGAGCTAAGCCCACCAGCATCAGGGCTTATCTACCGCATTCTGTAATGCTGTAGAAAAGCCCCCGATGTATCCTGAAAGATGAGAAAAAGAGGTTTTATTATACTCACCCAGGGGCGGTCCCGCTGCTGCTGTCTGGTCCAATGGGCGTTGCGGTCTCGTCCGGGGCCTCCCATCTTCTTACAATGACGTCCTCTTCTTGTTTTCACGCTGCGGCTCCGATGCAGGCGTACTTTGTCTGCCCTGTTGAGGGCAGAGAAAAGTACTGCAGTGTGCAGGTTCTGGGCCTCTCTGACCTTTCCCGGCACCTGTACACTGCAGTACTTTGCTCTGCCCTCAACAGGACAGACAAAGTACGCCTTTCGCCGGAGCCGCAGCGTGAAGACCAGAAGAGGACGTCATCCTTTGAAGATTGGAGGCCCCGGACCGCGAAGCCCATCGTACCGGGACCGCCCCTGGGTGAGTGTAATCTAACCTCTTTTTCTCATCTTTCAGGATACATCGGGGGCTTATCTACAGCATTACAGAATGCTGTAGATAAGCCCCTGATGCCGGTGGACTCAGCTCACCTTCGATTTTGAGGGTGACAGGTTCCCTTTAACGCACGTGCACGTTACATGAAAATGGGGGTCCTGGCTGGGTGTGTGGACTTTTATCTGTGGTGTGATGCACCCTTGCAGACCACATGGTGCCGTTGTATTTGGACGGCCAGGACCAGGTGTTGCGGAGTTTAATGAGAGAGGCCATAGTTCATATATAAATGTATTTCTACTAAACAATAACTTTTGAGGAACCATGTACAGCAGTTGGTAGATTCTTCTTCATGGACGTTATGACATGGATCATTATCACACACATCTTCCTCCTTTTCCTGGAGTCACTCTCGCTTTCCACCTCACTTAGCTCTTCTGCCTCAACACAGCCCCGCACACTCTTTCGGGAGCTTCCTCGTCCCCAATAACGGCACTAGAGTCTAGCAAGAAAGAGTCCTACACTTCCACCCGCGGTTCTGCGTCCTTCTCCCTTTCTTTAGGGGATTTTTCTATGTTAATATGGCCGCTATTTAGCTTTCCTTATTGACGCCTCTGGACCATCACACGTCGCATTTTTTCTTTGTCTTACTTATCCTCCCTTCTCCTTCCCGTTACCTGACTGACTCCGTCTCAGTACTCCGTACCGTCCCCAGGCCCCAATACTTCTTCCATCACTCTCTTGCTATTTCTGACCCCAACTCTGGACTGAGACTCACTTTTCTATAGGATCTTACTATCTGCACAGTCATCTCTCTCTTGCCGCAGGATACCCACTACATGCGATTCTGCTTCTCAGTCAGACCTTAGGTCTGCTACTGTGGCAGGCTCGTCCCTATCTGACATTCTACCCGGAAACTCTCTGCTGTGCCCTCACTTATCTCCTTTTTTCCTGGGCTAGTCCCAACTATTAACTCCCAACTATTTCTGTCACCTACCTGTGCTGAGCAGAACACAGCACCATCACTAACAATATAAATCATTAGACATTTCAAACACCATAATGCATGACATTATTTTACATATCTTCAAGGGAGAAGATGGGCAACACTTCCACTTCCTTACAGTAGCAGTGCTAAAAGTCACCATTAACCCTTTAAAAAGCCATGACATGACTTAGGATAAGCCGCCAAACCAGACACTCTATTGTATGCTGGTGTTTGCCCCTCATCAGTGCTAAGCATGAGATTTAATTTGGCTAGATGAGAAGCCTCTGATAGGTGATCTAAGGGGTAACGGCATAAGGAGACTTATAGGCCATGCAATGCTCCTCTGGGCAATTATGTATGCAAATAACCTTTCCAGAGAGAAAGAGGACTAGATCTCTAGTGCATAATAAACAGTGTAACATGTCACTCTACTAAAATTGGTGGAGAGCGAACTATGTGCTATATATCTACAGTGAACTATTTGCGATCTTGTTTATCAGTGAACTATGTGATGTATGTGTTCTGTGTATTAACTCTTGTATCTTAAGATTACATTTTGTTTCTGGTATTAATTATAACAATTTTCTATACTTTTTATTCTCAACATTTTCTGATAAAGGTCGTGTCATACCAAAACGTCAATATTTGTTATGCTTTGGATCGCTATTAAAAACGTACTCATCACATAGGAGTGCCATTATTTTTCTATATTATAGATCTCTAGTGCCACCTATAGGCCATGCAATGCTACTCTACACGGCTGAGAAGACTTCATACTCCTTCCTACTTGTCACACTCCACAAGGAGAAATGTTCCCATAAAGACCCACTGTCAGAGGCCTCGCATCCAGATCTCTTGCTTTGCGCTGATGAAGGGCAAACACCCCAAAACTTGTGTTTTGCAAATGTAGTATCTGGTTTGGCCTTTTATCCTTTGTCATGTGAAATGGCACTAGGAGTTTCTTTCCTCTTCCTCTCTGTGAAGGCTATTTGCATATTTATATCCCCTGATGAATTTTGGATGGCCTATAAGTCACCTTACATCAGCTTAGCACTCTCTACAAGGGGAAATCTTCCACTGTTAGACTCACTTTTAGAGGCCTCTTGCCCAGCCAAATCAAACTTCTTGCTTTGCACTGATGATAGACAAACATCCTGAAACATGTGTTTGCAGATGAAGTTTCTGGATTAGCTTCTTATCCTAAGTCATGTGACAATGCTCATTAAAGGGTCGTTATTGACTTTTATCGTTACTACATTCAGTGGGTGACACTAGAGTTCTAGTCCTCTTCCTCGCTGAAGAGACAATTTGAGTATAGTCCCAGAGGAGAACTGCATGGCCTAAAAGTCTCTTTACGCTGAGTTGGCGCTCTCCTCAAGGAAAAGCATTACCCCTTGGACACTAGCTTTAATAGCTGTAGATCAGTCTCACCTCTGTCCTTGTGCCAGGAAGGGGCAAAGCCGCTCTGACACATAAGCAGATACCAGTGTTATAAAAGGAAAGTGGGGGCCATTAGGGTTGACTCACGAGTTGCACATCTGGCACTTAGCCAATATAGGAGGTTAGGTTTTTTCATGTAATGAACCATAATTTGCAGAGAAGTCCCACTCTCCAGGAAAAGATTTTCGTTTTCTGCAGGAGGAAGGCAGTGGTGATGAGCAATGTACGGTATATGTGCGTGGGTGAGAAAGTGCGGATCACTTAACTATCACTGTGAAAAACAACTCACACAGAGTGAGTCATGGAGGGAGGAAAGCTGTAATTGTCACGACACACCTGTGCAGTGCCACAACCACTCATTTTACTGAGGAGTAAAGTAATAGAGAGAACTAGCTTAAGATATGAGTAAAAATGGTCTCTAGGCTGAGATATGTCATCAGCACTGCTAGTTCTAGAACAATGGTTGACGAGAATTGTCTTTTAAAGGGATATAACCGTAAATTAGCTTATGGAATATGTTGTCAGAAAATGACTCATTTTAATCTTATTTTTAATTTTTTATAGCTTTTTTTTGTTTTCCATACCATTATAATATTAAAAAATTTGAAATTTCACGATGGCCACTAAATCTCATAGCAGACTCGCACTTCCTGTCCTGTACAGAAGACGTTTCATTAGTTCCATTATCATCACAGACAGAATTACACTTAGTCATAGAAAGAGCTGCATTCATGTATGTCAAAATTATTTATAATATTAACATCCTAAGAAAAAGATAAGACTTTATGCCCCAGTTAGGCATCAGGGCCTCTATAGAGGTACAGCGCCTTGAAAAAGTATTCATACCCTGTGTACTTTTCCACATTTTTTCACATCACACCCACAAATTAAAATGTATTTTATTTGGATTTTATGTGATACCAATACTAAGTTGCAAGTATTTATGAAGTGTAAAGGAAATCATACATATTTTTAATTTTCTTTTAAAAATATAAATCTAAAAATGTTTATGTGGATTTGTATTCAGCATCCCCCCCCCAAATCAATACTCTTGGGCCCGTGTCTACCAAATTGCACAACTAGAGGCTGAAATTTTTCCCCATTCTTCTGTGCACACTTTCTCTAGCTCATTGAGGTTGGATGGAGACGTCTGTGAACTGCATTTTTCAAGTCCTGCCTCTGATTCTCAATGGGATTTACGTCTGGGCTGTGACTATGCTGTTCACATACATGAATATGTTTTGATCTAAACCATCCCTTGTGTTATGTTCTGGTGGTTTAGGAGCAACATGGAACGAGCTCAGAAGGAAGTGGTAACTGTACTGACCGCAGTCCCTAAGCTCAACACAACACTAGAAGTAGCCGTGGGATGCTCCTAACACTCCCTAGGCACCTCGTCACAGCCTAAGATCTAACTACCCCTAAAGATAGAAACAGGAAAACTATCTTGCCTCAGAGAAAATCCCCAAAGGATAGATTAGCCCCCCACAAATAATGACTGTGAGAGGAGAGGGAAAAAGCCATACACAGAATGAAACCAGGATGAGCACAGGAGGCCAGTCTAGCTTGATAGAAAGGACAGGATGGAATACTGTGCGGTCAGTATAGAACACTACAAAAAGTCCACACAGAGTTTACAAAAATCTCCACACCTAACTAAAGGTGTGGAGGGTAAATCTGTTTCCCAGAGCTTTCGGCAACACAGAATTAATCCATACTGATAAGCTGGACAAACATTGAATGCACAGAACGGATAAGTCCAAAATCTGTGGACAGAAAAGAGCAAGCAAGGACTTAGCTTTGCTGAACTGGTCAGGATAACAGGGAAATCCAAAGAGATGTGAATCCAACCAGGAACCATTTACAAGTGGCACTGGCTGGAGGAAAAAGCCAGGCATAAATAGCCGAGCAGAAAAGACAATCAGTGGAAGCAGCTGCAGACAGCTAAATCCAAGGAGCAGCCATACCACTTGAAACCACAATAGGGAGCCCAAGAGCAGAACTCACAAAAGTGCCACTTACAACCACCGGAGGGAGCCCAAGAGCGGAATTCACAACACCCTTGTACCTCTGACTGTTTGTTTAGGGCCCTTGTCCTGCTGGAATGTGAACCTACGCCCCAGTGGCAAGTCTTTTGCAGCCTCTAACTTGCAGCCACCAGGATTGCCCTCTATTTAGTTGCATCTATCTTCCCATCAACTCTGACCAGCTTCCCTGTCCCTGCTGAAGAAAAGCATCCCCACAGCATAATGCTGCCGCCACCATGTTTGGTGATGGGGATGGTGTTTTCAGAGTGATGTGCAGTGTTATTTTTCCGCCACACATAGTGTTTTGAATTTTGCCCAAAAAGGTCTACTTTGGTCTTATCAGACCAGAGCACCATCTTCCACATGCTAGCTGTGTCCCCTACATGGCTTTTAGCAAACAACAAACAGGACTTCTTGTGGCTTTCAAAATTGGCCACTCTTCCATAAAGGCCAGATTTGTCGAATATACGTATAAGAGCTCATACTTATCTGCAAGGAAAACTGACGATTGCAATCCAATAAAAAAATGACATTGCCTTCTGACCAACATTAATCTATTATTCCCTGCTCATGGGCAATTTTTTTTCTCAGCTGAAATTGGACTTAGAGAATAATCACAGCATGCTGCGATTGTCCTCGTATCTCGGACAAGACTCGCCAATGCAAGTCAATGGGTGTGATAAAAAAAAAATTGCATGGCATTCAGACCATGCGAGTGCTGTCCGATTTGTACACACCAATGTCCTTGAAAACCTGACATTTCATCTGCCATGTACAGTAAAATCACAGCGTGACCTGACAGAATAGAACAGATACATACACAGATACATATAAAGATGTCCATGACATATATAATTAGCACAGTGCTTGTGTAGCTTACTGTGCGTGTATTTTGTTACTGAATAAATTATTTTATGAAAAAAATGGTGTGGGGTCACCCAAAATTTAATTAACAAGTAGAGAGAAAGTAGACAGCTGGGGGCAGATATTTATAGCCTGGGAAGGGGTTAATACCCATGGAGCTTCCCAGGCTATTAATATCAGTTCACAGTGGTATGCTAGCTTTTACTGGTTATTAAAATGACCCCTAAAAAAATGACATATAGTCCCCCTATAATTAATAACCAGAAAAGACTAGGCAGACAGCCTGGATATTGACCTCATCCCAGACTAAAAACTTCAGCTCTCAGCCACCCCAGAAATGGCACATCCATAAGATGACCCAAATCTGACACTTAACCTTGCTCTTTCACATGCCATGGTGCAGTGGCAAGTGGGGTGATAATATTTGGGTAGATGTTACCTTTGTATTGTCAGGTGACATCAAGCCCAGGGGTTAGTAATTGAGAGGCATTTATAAGACGCCATCATTACTATCCCTTAGTCAAACTGTGAAAAAAATAACATCCAGAATAAAGTCCTTTATTTGAACAAATGACACAAACTCCTTTATTGACTCTAAATAAACCAAAAACAGTTATAATCACCTTACACCCAATCCATTGAAGCCAATGTCCACTGTAAAAGAATTAAAATAATAAACCTCTCCGTCGAGAAGATAACCCAATTGTCTTGTGATATGTCTAGCTCTGCGACATCTAGATGGCAGGCTGCATTGTTGCACAATGAGACTATACAGTCTGCCATTCAGCAGACACACTGAGCTGCGCGTGCTTGCTCGGCTCAATGCCTCACGGTGATGTGCTAAAGTTGAGCAGAGTTCATATGCAATCAATTTCTTTGACCTCACTGACGTCACCGCGAGTGTGAGAACTTTCCAGAATGACCACAAAATATAGCAGGCATGTCATGGTTGCCCAAAAGTTTCTACCCACATTTACACTGTGTGCATCCCATTTACCATAGTGTAACATCTGGTGACTGTTGTAATTTTTGGAAGAAGCAAATTAGAGATGCCATATGTGCATGTAACCGTAGCATGGAGACAGGTGTACACACACAGCAGAGTATCGCCACAAAGATCTAGCCTTGTTGACACTGTGCACAAACTTGCATAATTCGGTATTTTGTGCTCATAGATTATATAAAAAAACCGTATGGAACCAACTCTGCCCTCCCCAATATGCTACCGCCTCTGTCCTACACAGCTTGCTGCCTTCTCTGCGATTTCTAGCTTGCTACTGTCTCTGCCCTCCCCAACTTGCTATCGCCCCTGCCCTCCCCAACTTGCTGCTGCCTCTGCCCTCCCCAACTTGCTATCGCGTTTGCCCTCCCCAACTTGCTATCGCCCCTGCCCTCCCCAACTTGCTTCTGTCTCTGCCCTCCTCAACTTGCTATTGCGTCTGCCCTCCCCAACTTGCTTTTGTCTCTGCCCTCCCCAACTTGCTATCACCTCTGCCCTCCCCAACTTTCTATCGCCTCTGCCCTCCCCATGTTGCTGCCGTCTCTGCCCTCTCCAACTTGCTACCGTCTCTGCCTTCCCCAACTTGCTACCATCTCTGCTCACCCCAACTTGCTGCTGTCTCTGCCCTCCCCAACTTGCTATCACCTCTTCCCTCCACATCTTGCTGCCGTCTCTGCCCTCTCCAACTTGCTACCATCTCTGCCTTCCCCAACTTGCTACCATTTCTGCCTTCCCCAACTTGCTACCATTTCTGTCTTCCCCAACTTGCTACCATTTCTGCCTTCTCCAACTTGCTACCATCTCTGCCTTCCCCAACTTGCTACCGTCTCTGCCTTCCCCAACTTGCTACCGTCTCTGCCTTCCCCAACTTGCTACCATCTCTGCCTTCCCCAACTTGCTACCGTCTCTGCCCTCTCGAACTTGCTACCGTCTTTTCCTTCCCCATCTGGCTACCATCTCTGCCTTCCCCAACTTGCTACCATCTCTGCCTTCCCCAACTTGCTACCATCTCTGCCCTCTCCAACTTGCTACCATCTCTTCCTTCCCCAACTTGCTTCCGTCTCTGCCCTCCCCAACTTGCTACCGTCTCTTCCATCCCAATCTTGCTACCATCTCTTCCTTCCCCAAATTGCTAACGTCTCTGCCCTCCCCAAGTTATACCATCTCTGCCCTAACCAACTTGTTACCGTCTCTTCCTTCCCCAACTTGCTTCCGTCTCTGCCCTCCCCAACTTGCTACCGTCTCTGCCCTCCCCAACCTGCTACCGTCTCTGCCCTCCACAACTTGCTACCGTCTCTGCCTTACCCAACTTGCTACCGTCTCTGCCTTCCCCAACTTGCTACCATCTCTGCCCTCTCCAACTTGCTCCCGTCTCTGCCCTCCCCAACTTGTACCGTCTCTGCCCTAACCAACTTGCTACCATCTCTTCCTTCCCCAACTTGCTTCCGTCTCTGGCCTCCCCAACTTGCTACCGTCTCTGCCCTCCCCACCATGCCATTCTACCAGCTCGTTGTCTCTCTCATCCTCCTGTACTCATTGTATGGAGTAGTAAGTAGCAGAGGATGGAAATTGACAACGTGCTCAGAGCACATTTCTGGCGCTAGAATGAGGTTGTCACTTTACAAGTTTCTTCTGTCCATTAAATTAAATTAATTGAACTCCAGTTACTGGGAAAGTGAAAGGGAAATTGGTGGATCTGCTCCAAAACTACAAATAAACTTTGGATTTTCTTCCTTCTGATTAATTGGAAAATCCATTTTGCTGTTTATATAATGAATTTTTTTTTAGCTTTTTTCTCCTGCCACGTTTTAAAAACCTGGTCTCGAAGAAGAAAGAAGTTACTTTTTTTTATGGTGGAATCATTGTACAATCCACTCCGAACTTCACCCCATCAAGTCAAAAAACTACACACGGTACAGATTTTCACTCTGCAGCCTGTGGTTTAGATACGCACCGTCTATTTTAGCCCTAATAATGTGGAAGAGATAAAATCTTCAGTGAAACCAGCATCCAAATCTGCATCTAACATGGGAATTTCCTGCAGATTCGTTTAGTCACTGGTACCTTTGCATGCTACCCAGTATGAAACTGGAAAGTTAATTTCAAATGTTATTTTGTGGAGATTTTTTACATTACTTTGGCATTAAAACTATCTGGAAAAAAACACCGGATTACACTTGTACCAATGTTAGTCTATGGAGCCGTGCACAAACATGTCTGATATTTTCCTTGGTCCAGCGCGCTGCAAGTTTGATTAGATATTCAGATCACACTCAACCATGCAAGTCAATGAGTCCGTGGAAATCATCGGACTGCACTTGGATGACATCTAGGTGCAGTCTGATTTCCACGGACTGACAGAATGGAGAAAATGAGAAATTGTTTTTTTCCATTTTCTCCTAATCTGAGAGAATCAGATCCCACTCTAATCAGAGTTTGATCACAGTGTCATGATCAGCCCTAGACATCGGTCATCAACATATTGGTAATTCTGGTGCAATTGGGCCTTTGGATCCAGCTTTCAGCCTGAGGCCACGTTCATACGTTCAGTATTTGGTCAGTATTTTACCTCAGTATTTGTATCCAAAACCAGAAGTGGAACAACCAGGGGAAAAGTACAATAGAAACACGTCACCACTTCTGTATTTCTCACCTACTCCTGATTTTATAAATACTGATGTAAAATACTGACCAAATACTGATAGTTTGACCCCAACCTTAGGCCATGATCACACATTTAGTATTTGGTCAGTATTTTACCTCAGTATTTGTAGCCAAAACCAGGAGTGGAACAATCAGAGGAAAAAGTATAATAGAAACACATCACCACTTCTCACCTACTCCTGATTTTACATATACTGATGTAAAATACTGACCAAATACTGATAGTTTGACCCCAGCCTTATGCCATGATCACACGTTCAGTATTTGGTCAGTATTTTACCTCAGTATTTGTTAAGGCAAAATCAGGAGTGGAATAATCAGAGGAAAAGTATAATAGAAACACGTCACCACTTCTGTATTTATCACCCACTCCTGGTTTTGGCTTAGAAATTCTGAGGTAAAATACTGACCAAATACTGCTAGTGTGACCCCAGCCTTACTCCCAGCCTCCTTTGTGGGGTGTGTGAACCTCACCAACCTGGCGAAAACCGAAAACATAAGTGCACTTACATTTTCATTTTTATTTCATAATGACATGAAAACTAACAGCTTTGTGATTTATCATACTAAATAAATCTCCTTCTTTCGCCTCCTGGGCTGATCTTCTATTCTTAATTCAGGGGAAAAATCTGTAGACTCAGTGTAGATAAATTTCTTCATTACTGACATAGGAGGTGACAGATGGTGCTTTTAAAATTCTATGGAGAGGGAGAATCTAGAGGAGACACAGACATTCTGCTGCAAGTTCTCCTGAAATGACAGTTACATTTCTCCATAGAACTTTATGAGCACCAACTGTCATCTCCTATCTCCGTAATGGAAAAATCTGTATTCACTGAAGACACATTGTACCTGTGAATTGAGAATTTTGAGAGTGAAAAATCAGGCCAGGAGGAGAAAGAAGCAGATATTATTATAAAGCTTTTATTTTCACGTGTACTATTGATTTTTGGGGAATAAATTGAAAACAACTGTTAGGGTATGTGCACACATTGAGTACTTTCAGCAGATTTTTCTGCACCAAAAACTAGACTGTTGGCAGGAAAAATGCGCAATTTTAATGCATTTTTACTTTCTCTATTTTGAATGGATGAAAAACGCTAAAAAAAAGCCTGAATTAAGATAAAAAAAACCCCTCTTTCATGGTTCAAATCCACAAAGAGAAAATAAGCAGCACGTGCGTAAGATTTCAGAAAACTCTACTTTGCTGGTACTGTAAAGTGCAGCATATTTTATTCTTGAAAATCTTATGGGGAGAAAAAAAAAAATCGACAAAAACGCAGCGTGTGAACAAGCCCTTACATCAAGTCTCAGAAGATCTTTCAACAAGTACCTTGAGCGCCAGTGCACGAAGGTAGAGCAGAACCGTAGCCAGACTGAAGCAGGAGTTTTTTAACTGACGTCTTTCCTGGAAAGTAAAATTCCAGTGATAATCGTCGATATATAAATAAGGAGTGATATCATTAATCGCATCCAGGAAATCCCATGATGTCGCGTTTCAGGCCGATGATCTCAGGGGTGCCGGAGTATAATAGTCGCACTGCACATTAAATAATTGTGAATTATTCGCCTCGATCATGCTGAGACTCCACCAGCCGCTATTGTACCGACTCTATAAACGAGTTATTTTACATCACTAGCAAAATGATTTCTGTGCCCTGACGGGAGGATTGATGAAGAGTTTTTTAATCTGCTTCCTAGAGGTTGGCGGCGGCGGACTTCCGAAATGTTTTATTCATCATGGATTTCCTTGCTCATTAGACTTATATCAGCGCTGCTAAACTAATCGCTGACATCCATATTTCTTTTTTGTAAAACTGACTGCTCCATTGAATTTTCTTAAAGTGTGCACTTTACAATAACTAGACACATTTCTTATCATTTTGCATCACTCAGTTATTCCTCGTGGGAATGTCCCATTGTCAATTCTGTTTCCTGATTGGACAGTAATACATTTTAAGGATAAAGGGAAAGGAAGCCAATTACCATAGTTATTTTTTATTTTTCCACTTTCTCAGAGGAAGAACAAAAAAATGGCACAATCCGAATGCAAGTATTTACTATGAGAGACAGTAGATGACACAGGTTCTGTTTAACCCATTAATGATGGAGCCAATTTTAACTTTGCCAAATTTTGTTAAATCTGACCGGTGTCACTTTATGTGGGAATAATTCCGGAACGCTTCAACAAATCCCAGTGGTTCTGAGATTAATTTATCATGATATATTGTACTTCATGACAGTAGTAAATTTTGTTCAATATGACATTTGTTTATTTGGGAAAATATCAGAAATTTGGTGAAAATTTTGCAATTTTCAAACTTTTAATTCTTATGCCCTTAGACCAGATCATTATGTCACACAAAGTAGTTAATAAATAACATTTCCCACATGCCTACTTTACATCTGCATAATTTTTTAAACATATTTTTTTTGTTAGGCAGTTAGAAGGATTGATCAGAAATGTCTCATTTTTCCAACAAAATTTAGAAAATAATTTTTTGTTAAGAACCACATCACATTTGAATTGACTTTCGGGGCCTAGATAACAGAAAATACCCAAAAATGACACCATTCTAAAAAGTACACCCCTCAAAGTTCTCAAAACCATATTGAAAAAGTGTATTAACCTTTCAGGTGCTTTACAGGAGCTAAAGCAATGAGGAAAGAAAAAATGAACATTTTATTTTTTTTCACAAAAATTTTACTTTAGCCCCGATTTTTTTTTTATTTTCACAAGGGTAACAGGATAAAATAGACAGCAAAATTTGTTGTGCAATTTGTTCTAAGTACGCCAATACCTCATATGTGGGAGAAAACTATTGTTTGGGCGCACAGCAAGGCTTGGAAGGGAAGGAGCACTGTTTGACTCTTTGAACGCAAAAATGCCTGGAATTGATAGTGGAAGTCATGTCACGTTTGGAGAGCCAAACAGTGGAAATCCCCCACTAGTTCTCCCATTTTGAAAACCAGACCCATCAAGGCATGTATTTAGATGTACGGTGAGCACCTTGTTTCACAGAAGTTTATAACGTACACCCGTGAAAATAAATAAATCACATTTATCCCACAAAAATGTTCTTTTAGGCCCAATTTTTTTATCTTCACAAGGATAACAGAAGAAAATGGACCCAAAAATGTGTTGTGATATGTCGCTGATACCGCATATGTGGGGGAAAACTATTGTTTAGGTGCATGGCAGGGCTCGAAAAGGAAGAAGTGACGTTTTGGAATGGAACTTTGATGGAATGGACTGCTGGCGTAATGCTGCGTTTGGAGAGCCATTTATGTGTCTAAACTGTGGAAACCCCCCACAAGTGACCCCATTTTGGAAACTACCTCCTTCAAGGATTTTATCAGGGGGTAAAGTGAGCATTTAGAATCCACACAGAATATGTTAACATTGGGTCGCCAGATGAAAAATTTTCATTTTTTTTCCGAAAATGTTGTTTTAGCCCTAAATTTGTAATTTTCACAATGGATAATAGGTGAAAACGGACCCCACATTTTGATAATACCCCATATGTGGTCAAAAACTTCTGTTTTGGCATATGACAGGGCTAGTAAAAAGAGCGAAATTTGTCTGGAATAGATTGTGAATGTCATGTCATATTTGGAGAGTCCCTGCCATGTGAAAACAGCAGACACCCCCGGATGTCTTTTGTAGAGCCCCTGATGTGCCTAAACAGTGAAAAACTCCCACAAGAGACCCCATTTTGGAAACTAGACACCTCAAGGAATTTATCTAGGGGTGTACTGAGCATTTTTAACATACAGGCGATTCACAAAATTTATAACATTTAGATGTGAGAACAAAAAATTATTTTTACATAAAAATACTGTTTTAGCACCAAATTTATAATTTACACAAGAGGTAAAAGGAGAAATTGGACCCCACAATTTGTTATGCAATTTCTCCCGAATATGGTGGTCATCAAACTACTGTTTGAGCACACGACAGGGATTGGATGGAAAGCAGTGCTACTTGGCTTTTAGAACACAGATTTTGCTTGAATAGATTGTGGGCGTCATTAGCTGAGCCCCTGAGTTCCAGAACAGCAGAAACACCCCCAATCCTCTCCATATTGGAAACCTCACTGCCTAAGGAATTCATCCAGGGATGTAGTGAGTATTTTTAACCTATGGGTGCCTCACAGAATTTTATAACATTAAGATGTGGAAATATAACAACATTATAGTAGTAAAATTGTAATGTTTGCTTTTGCTGCAAATTTCTCAGGTACATAAGGATTAACAGGTGAAACTAGACCCCATAATTTATTGCGTAATTTCTCCCGAACACGGTGATGCCCCATATGTCATCAGAAATTACTTAGGGCACACGCTAAGGCTGAGAAGGAAGGCACTCTACTTGGCTTTTGGAGCACAGATTTTGGTAGAAGTTTATGAGTGAAACTTGCAGACCCCTGAAGGTGCCAGAGCAACAGGAAAACCCTAAAAGTGACCCTATTGTAGAAACTGCACCTCTCAATGAATTCATCTACGGTTGCATTGACTATTTTATAACATCCACGCCAGGCTTTTTCCCTGGAGAATTGCAGATCTGCCAGTCTAGTACCCATACATTCTCTCGCCATGCAGTGTAGACCCCCCATAAATTGTGCCCAGCTTCTGGAGACATGCATCCCATAAATTGTTAAGTGCCTTCTCTCCACCACAATGTTGCCAAACATATGTCCGCTTACTGTAGTTTAGGCACAGTGGAGCTCAGGAGGGGGGCATTTGGATTTGGGAGCTTAGAACTCACTGATTTTATTTGAGGGGGAGGGAGCCATGCTGCTTTTCCAGAGTTCTTGTTCTGTCAATAATGTGGAAACCCCTTATAGTTCCAGTGAAAAATGACGGACCTGAGTGGGGGCTGGTTTTGTGCAGGATAAATTAGGGTTTTTATTGGTAACATTTTGGAGTACATAATATTATTTGGCTGCTTCCAGAAAAAGGCTGAGGTCACATTCTTGTGGTCCACTCTGAGCACTTACGTCAGGATTCTTTGTAAATCCCACAAAAATGTGATTAAGTCGAAACACCAACGAAACCGCTCACCATAATGAGGCAGATGGAGACATTTTGGAGTCCATTTAGCTTCTGCTCCCGTGGTATCCATCTTTTTAGGCGTCGACAGATCTGTGATCGCCCACACTTGTATGCTAAAAAGATGCCGCAAATGATGGGACACGGCTCGAACACAGACCAGTACAAAGTTACTTCATCTGCCTCACAAGTGAGTGGTTCCGTTAGGGGTTTTATCTGAATCGCGGTTTTCGGGAATTTACAAACTCCAACATAAGCGCTCAGCGGAGAGCGTAGGATAAATGTGAGACGAGCCTTATTTCAATTTTTGGGAGGTAGAATGAACAAATAGACAGCACTACAAGAATAGTTCTCATTTTTATATTTGCACTGTTCACTGTGCGGTATAAGTGATAAGGCGTCTTTATTATTTGGGTTGGTGCGATTGCAGCCATACCAGATTCATAAGGGCTTTTTTAGGTTTTGCTGCTATGACACAGTAAAAATTCTTTTTTATAAAAAGTAGATTTTTCATTGCCATATTGTGAGAGCTGTAACTTTTTTATTTTTTGGCCAACATAGCTGTATGAAGACTTATTTTTTGTGAGACGAGTTGCACATGTTTTTGGTATCATTTTGGTAACTTTCCGGTACCGGTAACTTTCCAACTTAATAGAGTGGGTCGTTCCAATTTTGTTTATTTTTGTTTGATCACAAGCGCTGCGTTTTGAGTGGTGAAACGGCTTTTCATGATTCATGTGCGCTTTTTTTAAAAAGTTTTTTACATATTTTCTGTAACATGTTTTCACTTTTTTACTTAGTTCCACTGTGGTACATTTTTCTTTTTATTTCTGGTCTCATACACTGCAGTACTCATGTACTGCAGTATATGAGACTGTCAGTGTCTCACTGACACAGCTTGTGAGACCCAGCTTATAGCTGGATTTCACAGGCCGCCATACCCTGGGGTCATCACATGATCTTGGGGTACCATGGTAACTGTCGTGATCTAGTCCAGAGTTTGTTTTCTGTTTTTCCCTCTCTGGACTGGTCATGTGGGGGTTAACACCCTCTGCCTCGTTTTGGAGCTGGCTGGGCTTTTTCAGTCCTCTACGGTCTGCTGGCCAGCATCAGTGATAGTTCATTCTTCCAGACTAGAGCAGCTGACCCCTATACCCTGGTGATCCTCCTGCCTCTGACTTCCCGTATTTGTGTGAGACCCATTCCCTATCCCTGTTGTAGTGTTCGTCTGGTGGCTTTCCTTACAGTGTATTACTCGGCCTGATCTGTGAATCCTGCCTCTTGCTTTCCGTCTCTGATACCTCATTCCCCGACTGGCTTTGACTTCTGGCTTGTACCCCGACTTCGTCTTATGTCTCGCGTTTTGGATACCGCGCTCCTGCTTGGCTCTGACTTCTGCCATATCTCTGACTTGTGCATGCTGTGATCTCTGGTACCTCTGCTCCTCATAGTTTCTGACTGCTCGTTTGACCACTCTTTCGTTACCTGTGACACCTGTGCGGCTGATCAGTGTTGCTACGCTGTTAGTGTGCAACCTCTCTTCCCTCACCAGCACCTCCTGCTGGTGGTTGCGCTAAACTGCACTGCAGCAGCTTCACAGTAACCATCGGGACCCACGATTCTCATTGTTGGGGTCCGATGGTTACTAAGGGGGTCTTTTAACTCCCTTATAACCATTTAAATACCGCTGTCACGATTGACAGTGACGTCTCCTCCTTTTACCTGTTTGCCAAATCTATTTGTGCTTGATTTCTTCTCGTGGGAAACAGGACTATTTTATGTTCTCTGCAATACTTACATGGGGCAAGGATGCCTTTATGATGGTGTCCCAACACATAACATATTACATTGGATAGCACAAAACAGCAAATATATCACCTTTGTATAGCAATAAGACATCCTAGTTAAGTTGGTCAAATAGGTCATGGCTTATTACTGGCTATCCAACACTTGAAGTACTTGATATATACCATACATACTAATGGTGTATTCCTAATTGTCCTTTTCTGCTCTGCAGTATCTCAGCACCAGGCTCTACAGAGCCACCTGGAAAAGCCAACTGGAAATGCAATCCTCTGCAACAACTGCGGTAATGCTTGTAAAGGAGAAGTCCTTCGGGTACAGAGTAAATATTTCCACATCAAATGCTTCACATGTAAAGGTAAGGACGTCTAATGTATCTGTGTGGGGTTCAATGACACGGGGAGACGTGACCGAGGTCACTGACAGGCAGGTAACGGAGACTGACGGAGTGTACGGATAACTGGAATATTGAAGATAGGTTCTTGTTCACATTTGTAGATATTGGGAAACAGTTTTGGAGCTGGTCGCTCTAGGACCAGGGACAACAGACACAGAACTGACCTCACCGGGACCAGGAGACCGGGTATAGGTACCGCAATTGTGATTTCTGGATTAGGATACCGCCAAAGCGTTCACACGAACAAGGATAAACTATATTAGGCTAACAGGAACACCAGATACGGGAATGACTTTAACAGATTTAGGATGGGAAACCGAGCAACATACTCTTGGATACATCCACACCACTAAGACTAACTATAAGGGTTGCTCAGGCACCTCACAATTGGGGAAGGTGCCTTTTATACAAGATGTCTCCCAGCTATTGACTGGGAGACACCTTGCAGGGGATCACATTAACTAAATGCCTCTCAGCTGTTAAGTGGAGGCATTTTACCATGTACGCGAACTGCCCCTTTAAAAGCAGGGTAGCACGCACAGTGCGGCATGCACAGGCAAGAAGAAAGCAGTTCGGGTGGACACTGCTGTGGCTGGAGGGTGAGTAAGCCGGCGTCCCCGCATGATGGGAGGAGAGCCTTGCAGAGGCTACACCAGATGTTACCCATTCGGTTCTACCCTCTTTTAAAGAAGAACTGCTCACATCAAAGTTTTTATCCTCTTAATGTATTGCAGCCATCAAATTATACAGCACTGTGTATTTACAATTGCTCCTTTTGCCTTTCTACCCAGTTAATTAATTATTTTCTTTTCTCTGCTCTATGTAGAAAAAGGAAGTCTCTTGTCTCTGCATTTATCATTCCCCTCCGCAACTACTAACTCAGCTGCTCCCTCCTCCCCTGCCAGGGACTTTTGCAGTGATGACTCATACAGGGAAAATAGACCTCCTGTTTCTACATAGAGCTGCGATGGATTCAGCTAGTCAGTTATTAACCACGTGATGTCACAGACCTAATGGAAAACAGAAGAATTAGCTGGGTAGAATGTAAATGAGCAATTGTAATATATTGTATTATATTACCATATAATATAATGACTGCCATAGATCAAGAGGATAAACATTTTGGTGGGAGGAGAAGTGCTTCTGTAATGACAGTTTCCAATCTTCCACAGTCCACATTTCGTACTTGTTTGCAGACTCAAACCAATGTTTCTTATGACAATATTGAAGTCAAGGCTTCTTCACATTTTTCGGGCCACCATTCCAGACCTGTGTAATGCGCGTCACACGGTGTTTGCATGGACGTCTGTGATCTCCCTATTATGAAGCATGCGAGCCTCCTCCACTGCCGAGTTTGTTGCACCAGAACGGGTAGCCCTTGGGATGAGCCGAGTTGTGGACTCCGATATTTTGCCTGGATGTCCACCTTTTGGCTTTTGAATGGATGGACGGACCTTCATTTCGTATTCTTCCGACTGTCATGGCGCTCACATGAGATGCAGTTTGGCAATTTTCTTGACAGAGAGACTGCTATCGATGAGCTGGATTATGCTGTTTCTCTTTTCTTGGGAAATCGTCTTCATGGCTGCTCCTTGATTGGAACCAGTGACCTTTCACTTGGGAAACAACCTAATAATACATTAAGCTGTTAGGGAATGTGAGAACAGGTTGTATTTTGTAGTATTCACAAAGAAAAATATTTTTCCAGTAGGAGCAGAACAGTAACAATGCAGCGACATGACAAGAATCTGCATAAACTAATCATATACTAAATAGTTGCAAGTCAAATTTATGTATGAGGTAGCCAAGATGATTGCCTATAACATAATGGTAGTCACAGGATCAAAGAAGTAGTGGATGGTGAGATATGGAGCCTGAAAGTCACCAGTTCAAAACATTGTTACCCTTTTGCTAATCAGTACCTTACCAATCAGCAGATAACAGCAGATTCTAAAGAAGCATAAATTGGCCTTTGTAACAGCATATGTACTTATCCAGCAGCAGATGACAGCAGTTTCTAAAGAAGCATAAATTTCCCTTTCTACCAGCATATGTACCTTACCCGGAAGCAGATGACAGCAGCTCTAAGGACAAATAAATTGGCCTTTACAACAGCATACATACCTTACCAGGCAGCAGATGACAGCAGCTTCTAAAGAAGCATAAATTTACCTTTCTAACAGCATTTGTACCTTACCTGGAAGCAGATGACAGCCGCTCTAAAGACACATAAATTGGCCTTTGTAACAGCATATGTATATTACCAGGCAGCAGATGATAGCAGCTTCTAAAGCAGCTTAAATTGGCCTTTGTAACAGCTTTCCAGCATGGCATTTGGAAGAGAAGGAATACAAATAAGGCAAAACATTATATCTCAGAAATTCATAACTTTGCAATGCCTGAAATATAATTCAGTAAATAAAAAAAAAATTTAGTTACACTTTTAATTTTTATAGCAGATCGATAACCAGATTTCACAGTACAAACTGCATATATCAATAAGTAGATCTCTTGGACCTTGCTTTGACAAGCCATGTTAAAGTGACTGTTTAATCCTTTAAGAAAGTTTTCCTGTCTAATATTAAATTTATGAGTCCTGAAAAATGTCAGGACCTTGTGTTCCGATTGTACGGTCACCGTGACATGAATTTTCAAAGTAAGTTCACCAGCCTTATCAGGTCTAAGATGTATCAATGTAATAATGAATATAATTTGTACTTTGAAATCTGGTGACAGATCTGCTTAAAAAATATTACCATAGAAATAGGTTTTTTTCCTATTAAATGGAATTAGTTGTTCCTCACTTTTTACGTAGATCCATGACACTGATGGGTGGGGGACTTAATGCAGACAGAGGCAGGTTACTGAATGTCTTCAAAACAGGATCCATCTGTGCGGAGCCACAACAGACGGAATGACCTTTCAGATAAAACGATGTATTGTATGGCGTGTTGCACAGCCCAGTCCGGACACACAGAGCGCCTCTGTCCAGTGCAATCATGTACTGGTGATTTCATAGGAGAACCAGTGAGGGAAGGATTCCAGTATAACAAGCCAAATGTATCATATATTGATAACAGGGAATGAGGAAAAATGTACTATGTTCTACGAGAAAATCAGAATGTTGTGATATTTATCTCGTCGTTAGGCAAAGAGTGAGAGGGAGGGACCGCTAATTTCCACTTTCTTCCATGTAACTGTCCAAAAATATTATACTCCTCCAAGGGCTTGAACCAGTGAACAGTTGAGCATCTATAGTATATACTACAGTACTGGAGTAATGCAGCATACACACAAAATAACTTTCTCCTTTGAAGCCCAGCCAAAGTAGAACATAGGGTTCAGCCATGGGGTCTACACCAAGCCCTCGACTGTCATGACTACCCATTGGCTCCCTGTTACAATGTATCCAATCGTAGAAAAACTCCTTTGATGCAATCGTAATTAGCTCTAACAATGTCAGTTTAACCCATCAGATGCGGCAGTCGACAGAACACAAGATTTAAGCGGTGGAGTGTCGATGGGTTGTCTTTGCAGCCAACTGAGGTCCCCTTATCTGCCATGCTTGTGCTCCAATTTGCACAATTAAAATTACACTTTTTCAATACGAATAATAAAGAAAGAAAAAAACATCATGTTTGATACTGTCACATTTATAAAAGATCAAAATGTTAAAATGTCACATGATTTAACATAATTGCTTGTTTTCAGTACTCTCCTTGGAATCAAAAAGTTCCCCAAAATGTTTTTTCTTCTTTAAAACCACTAAAACGTGCAGTTAAAAATATATCAATTTGGAAATTTGGTATTGCTGTAAATTTTGATCAAATTTCAGGATCATTTTTTTACCGCTCGTTGAATTTTGTCACAAAATTAAGTTGCCTTTTTTATCTTTATTCCATCAAAGAATTTTTTACTCTATTTTTTTAGTACATTATATGGTAAATTAAATTTCTACAACTCAACATCTCGACATGCAGAAAATGTGCCCATAGAAAAATAAAAGTTGTGGCCCATGGAAAACGGAAAGGAAAAGACGAAAGCGAAAATCTTGCATTCATAGTGTCAGGTCTCACATAAACCTTCACCATCAGCAGAAATGGCTCAGGGGGCACAAAGCATAAGGTGAGTTAAGGAAAAGCAGAAAGTAATAATAGCTCTTATTTACTGAGCTCCCTGCAGCCGTCAGTGCAGCGAAGCGTTAATATTCCAGCACTTACGTCCTCTGATCAAAAAATCACAGCATATCCAAAGCTGAGATGTAATAATAATTCAGCAACAATATATATATATATATATATATATATATACATATATATATATATATATATATATATATATATATGTATATATATATATATTAGCAGAAAAAATAATACTACATTTTGGTAATAATAGTGAGATAATAAATGTCACAGGGAAAGCTGAGAATATACAGAAAAATGTCAAAGATCATAAACTTACTGTTACTAAAATCGGGAGTGGTAAATGTGTAGAGGGGGCTACATTTCACCCTCATCCTAATAGCCACTGCATCTCTAGCATAATGACCGTCACAGACCCCCACTAATAGGACAGACCCCCCGTAACAGAACGGCTGGACACCCAATGGTAACAGTCACAGACCATAATAATAGCCATTGACAGTCAGTAATAGCCTAAGAATTTTCCTTACCCATAGGAGAACCTCTGATAATTCACATATGCCCCCATAATAGTTGCAGACACAGGACAAATACAGTAACAAATATGCTGAAGCTACATACCACCAGCAATTGTGATAACTACAGACCCGTAGTAAAATGCTAGCCAGGTACCCCAAATAAAAGTGACTGCACAGACCCAATAATAACACTGTAGCCACAGATCCCAAGTAATCAGTGCAGACACAGATCCCAGGTAATCAGTTCAGTCACAGATCCCAGGTAATCAGAGCAGACACAGATCCCAGGTAATCAGTGCAGACACAGATCCCAGGTAATCAGTGCAGACACAGGTCCCAGGTAATCAGTGCAGACACAGATCCCAGGTAATCAGTTCAGTCACAGATCCCAGGTAACCAGCGCAGACACAGATCCCAGGTAATCAGTTCAGACACAGATCCCAGGTAATCAGAGCAGACACAGATACCAGGTAATCAGTGCAGACACAGATCCCAGATAATCAGTGCAGACACAGATCCCAGGTAATCAGTGCAGACACAGATCCCAGGTAATCAGTGCAGACACAGATCCCAGGTAATCAGTTCAGACACAGATCCCAGGTAATCAGTTCAGACACAGATCCCAGGTAATCAGTGCAGACACAGATCCCAGGTAATCAGTGCAGACACAGATCCCAGGTAATCAGTGCAGACACAGATCCCAGGTAATCAGTGCAGACACAGATCCCAGGTAATCAGTGCAGACACAGATCCCAGGTAATCAGTGCAGACGCAGATCCCAGATAATCAGTGCAGACACAGATCCCAGGTAATCAGTGCAGACGCAGATCCCAGGTAATAAGTGCAGACACATATCCCAGGTAATCAGTGCAGAGTAGATCCCAGGTAATCAGTGCAGACACATATCCCAGGAAAACAGTGCAGACACATATCCCAGGTAATCAGTGCAGAGTAGATCCCAGGTAATCAGTGCAGACACAGATCCCAGGTAATCAGTGCAGACACAGATCCCAGGTAATCAGTGCAGACACAGATCCCAGGTAATCAGTGCAGACGCAGATCCCAGGTAATCAGTGCAGACACAGATCCCAGGTAATCAGTGCAGACACATATCCCAGGTAATCAGTGCAGAGTAGATCCCAGGTAATCAGTGCAGACACATATCCCAGGAAAACAGTGCAGACACATATCCCAGGTAATCAGTGCAGAGTAGATCCCAGGTAATCAGTGCAGACACAGATCCCAGGTAATCAGTGCAGACACAGATCCCAGGTAATCAGTGCAGACACAGATCCCAGGTAATCAGTGCAGACACAGATCCCAGGTAATCAGTGCAGACACAGATCCCAGATAATCAGTGCAGACACAGATCCCAGGTAATCAGTGCAGACATCCCAGGTAATCAGTGCAGACACAGATCCCAGGTAATCAGTTCAGACACAGATCCCAGGTAATCAGTTCAGACACAGATCCCAGGTAATCAGTGCAGACACAGATCCCAGGTAATCAGTGCAGACACAGATCCCAGGTAATCAGTGCAGACACATATCCCAGGTAATCAGTGCAGACACAGATCCCAGGTAATCAGTGCAGACACAGATCCCAGGTAATCAGTGCAGACACAGATCCCAGGTAATTAGTGCAGACACAGATCCCAGGTAATCAGTGCAGACACAGATCCCAGGTAATCAGTGCAGACACAGATCCCAGGTAATCAGTTCAGACACAGATCCCAGGTAATCAGTTCAGACACAGATCCCGGGTAATCAGTTCAGACACAGATCCCAGGTAATCAGTGCAGACACAGATCCCAGGTAATCAGTGCAGACATAGATCCCAGGTAATCAGTGCAGACACAGATCCCAGGTAATCAGTGCAGACACAGATCCCAGGTAATCAGTTCAGACACAGATCCCAGGTAATCAGTTCAGACACAGATCCCGGGTAATCAGTTCAGACACAGATCCCGGGTAATCAGTGCAGACACAGATCCCAGGTAATCAGTGCAGACACAGATCCCGGGTAATCAGTTCAGACACAGATCCCAGGTAATCAGTTCAGACACAGATCCCGGGTAATCAGTTCAGACACAGATCCCGGGTAATCAGTGCAGACACAGATCCCAGGTAATCAGTGCAGACACAGATCCCAGGTAATCAGTGCAGACACAGATCCACAGTAAAAGTGTTGGTCACATACCATTTGTAACAGTATCGCCAGAGAACTACAGTAACAGTGCAGTCACCAAACCATAGTTAGTGTTCATCACATACCCCAAGTAACAGTGCAGGCGCATATCCACATTAAAAGTTCAACCACAAAGCCCAAGTATCAGTGCAGCCAGACATACAGTAAGAGGTTAACCACAGACCCACATTAGCAGTGCAACCACAAACCCAGATAACAGTGCAGCCACTGACCTACAATAACAATGTTAGTCAAATACCCCATGCAACAGTGCAACCACAAGCCTACAGTAACAGTGCAGCCACAGTAACAGTTTAGCCACAGACAGTGACAGAGAGGAGTCGGAAGACTTTAGCATCTAATTTCCCCCACTCCTGCACTGATTAGAAGCACTTCGCCTTATTAATTGGTATAAATTTCTTTTGACAGTGCAGGGTTTAATCTGCTCTGAGAGCTCCTGAAGCATTAAGGCTCTGACTTGTGCACTGTTAGCCACTCACATCTCCTATATAATTTTTGGCCCTGGCTAGCACTCATTGTCAGAGTTAGCTTTTGCTGCATGCCTGGAGGTTGTTGTTAGTTATTGTAGGGTAAGGTGTTTGGTGGGTTTTGTGTGATTATTCCCTTTCTTCTCCTACTTTGGTTTAACCCCATCCTCCACTCCCTGGTGCATTCCTCTGTTATATATGTGAGTATATTTGTACGTTTGGTATTTTTCACTACCACTGTTCGGATTACCTTGTTAGTCTGGTTGGTGTATTACACTACACTTCTACTCCCCTCTTCGCTGAGTGGGGGAAGGGTATAGACTGAGGGCACATTCGGGAGCAAAGGCAAAGTTCGTGGCCCCGGCGTCTTCATCAGAAGTAATCTGGGGGAGTAGGGCGAGCTAGGGTGCACCAAGCGTTAGGGACAGGGCAGGGGCCCCTGGCCCTGGGACACCCGACAACATAGTCGTGACATTAGCTCTGACCATGAGTTCTAGACAGGGCTTGGTTTATATAGGAGATGGGAGTGGCTAACAGTGCACAGCTGAGAGCCTTAACGCCCCAGGAGCTCTCAACAGAGCAGATTAACCCCAGCACTGCCAAAAGAAATTTACACCAATTAATAAGAAGATGAATTGCTTCTAATCAGTGCAGGAGTAGGAGAAATTAGACACTGCAGTCTTCTGGCTCCTCTCTGTCATGTAAAACCTGTCATGTAAAAGACAGTAATGTCACGACTCTGTTGCCAGGATGTTATGAAAGGTAATTCAGTACCACAATGGACATAGAGGTCAGCGCACATACAGTGACCTGGCAATAACCTAAAAAACAAGAACGAGCTCTGAGACGTGGGAACTCTGTTGACTGCAATCCCTAATCCTCTCCAACCACACTAAAGGCAGCCGTGGATTGCGCCTAACGCTCCCTATGCAACTCGGCACGGCCTGAGAAACTAGCTAGCCTGAAGATAGAAAATAAGCCTACCTTGCCTCAGAGAAATACCCCAAAGGAAAAGGCAGCCCCCACATATAATGACTGTGAGTTAAGATGAAAAGACAAACGTAGAGATGAAATAGATTTAGCAAAGTGAGGCCCAACTTTCTGAACAGAGCGAGGATAGGAAAGGTAACTTTGCGGTCAACACAAAACCCTACAAAAACCACGCAAAGGGGGCAAAAAGACCCTCCGTACCGAACTAACGGCACGGAGGTACACCCTCTGCGTCCCAGAGCTTCCAGCAAGCAGAAAAAAAACAAATTGACAAGCTGGACAGAAAAAAACAGCAACAAATAGCAAAGAGGAACTTAGCTATGCAGAGCAGCAGGCCACAGGAACGATCCAGGAGGAAACAGGTCCAATACTAGAACATTGACTGGAGGCCAGGATCAAAGCACTAGGTGGAGTTAAATAGAGCAGCACCTAACGACATCACCACATCACCTGAGGAAGGAAACTCAGAAGCCGCAGTACCACTCTCCTCCACCAACGGAAGCTCACAGAGAGAATCAGCCGAAGTACCACTTGTGACCACAGGAGGGAGCTCTGCCACAGAATTCACAACAGTACCCCCCCCTTGAGGAGGGGTCACCGAACCCTCACCAGACCCCCAGGACGACCAGGATGAGCCATATGAAAGGCACGAACAAGATCGGGAGCATGGACATCAGAGGCAAAGACCCAGGAATTATCTTCCTGAGCATAACCCTTCCACTTAACCAGATACTGGAGTTTCCGTCTTGAAACACGAGAATCCAAAATCTTCTCCACAATATACTCCAACTCCCCCTCCACCAAAACCGGGCCAGGAGGATCAACAGATGGAACCATAGGTGCCACGTATCTCTGCAACAATGACCTATGGAATACGTTATGTATGGAAAAAGAATCTGGAAGGGTCAGACGAAAAGACACAGGATTAAGAACCTCAGAAATCCTATACGGACCAATGAAACGAGGTTTAAACTTAGGAGAGGAAACCTTCATAGGAATATGACGAGAAGATAACCAAACCAAATCCCCAACACGAAGTCGGGGACCCACACAGCGTCTGCGATTAGCGAAACGTTGAGCCTTCTCCTGGGACAAAGTCAAATTGTCCACTACATGAGTCCAAATCTGCTGCAACCTGTCCACCACAGTATCCACACCAGGACAGTCCGAAGACTCAACCTGCCCTGAAGAGAAACGAGGATGGAACCCAGAGTTGCAGAAAAACGGCGAAACCAAGGTAGCCGAGCTGGCCCGATTATTAAGGGCGAACTCAGCCAAAGGCAAAAAGGACACCCAGTCATCCTGATCAGCAGAAACAAAGCATCTCAGATATGTTTCCAAGGTCTGATTGGTTCGTTCGGTCTGGCCATTAGTCTGAGGATGGAAAGCCGAGGAAAAAGACAAGTCAATGCCCATCCTAGCACAAAAGGCTCGCCAAAACCTCGAAACAAACTGGGAACCTCTGTCAGAAACGATATTCTCTGGAATGCCATGTAAACGAACCACATGCTGGAAGAACAATGGCACCAAATCAGAGGATGAAGGTAATTTAGACAAGGGTACCAAATGGACCATCTTAGAGAAGCGATCACAGACCACCCAAATGACTGACATCTTTTGAGAGACGGGAAGATCTGAAATAAAATCCATAGAGATATGTGTCCAAGGCCTCTTCGGGACCGGCAAGGGCAAAAGCAACCCACTGGCACGAGAACAGCAGGGCTTAGCCCGAGCACAAATCCCACAGGACTGCACAAAAGAACGCACATCCCGCGACAGAGATGGCCACCAAAAGGATCTAGCCACTAACTCTCTGGTACCAAAGATTCCAGGATGACCAGCCAACACCGAACAATGAACAATGAACAATGAACTTTATTCGTCCACCTATCAGGGACAAACAGTTTCTCCGCTGGGCAACGATCAGGTTTATTAGCCTGAAATTTTTGCAGCACCCGCCGCAAAATCAGGGGAGATGGCAGACACAATTACTCCCTCTTTGAGAATACCCGCCGGCTCAGATAAACCCGGAGAGTCGGGCACAAAACTCCTAGACAGAGCATCCGCCTTCACATTTTTAGAGCCCGGAAGGTACGAAATCACAAAGTCAAAACGGGCAAAAAACAGCGACCAACGAGCCTGTCTAGGATTCAACCACTTGGCAGACTCGAGATAAGTCAAATTCTTATGATCAGTCAAGACCACCACGCGGTGCTTAGCTCCTTCAAGCCAATGACGCCACTCCTCGAATGCCCACTTCATGGCCAGCAACTCTCGATTGCCAACATCATAATTTCACTCAGCAGGCGAAAACTTCCTGGAAAAGAAGGCGCATGGTTTCATCACCGAGCAATCAGAACTTCTCTGCGACAAAACAGCCCCTGCTCCTATCTCAGAAGCATCAACCTCGACCTGGAATGGAAGCGAAACATCTGGTTGACACAGCACAGGGGCAGAAGAAAAACGACGCTTCAACTCTTGAAAAGCTTCCACAGCAGCAGAAGACCAATTGACCACATCAGCACCCTTCTTGGTCAAATCGGTCAATGGTTTAGCAATACTAGAAAAATTGCAGATGAAGCGACGATAAAAATTAGCAAAGCCCAGGAACTTTTGCAGACTTTTCAGAGATGTCGGCTGAGTCCAATCATGGATGGCTTGGACCTTAACAGGGTCCATCTCGATAGTAGAAGGGGAAAAGATGAACCCCAAAAATGAAACCTTCTGAACACCAAAGAGACACTTTGATCCCTTCACAAACAAAGAATTAGCACGCAGGACCTGAAACACCGTTCTGACCTGCTTCACATGAGACTCCCAATCATCCGAGAAGATCAAAATGTCATCCAAATACACAATCAGGAATTTATCCAGGTACTCTCGGAAGATGTCATGCATAAAGGACTGAAACACTGATGGAGCATTGGCAAGTCCGAATGGCATTACTAGATACTCAAAATGGCCCTCGAGCGTATTAAATGCAGTTTTCCATTCATCGCCTCGCTTAATACGCACAAGATTATACGCACCACGAAGATCTATCTTGGTGAACCAACTAGCCCCCTTAATCCGAGCAAACAAATCAGATAACAACGGCAAGGGGTACTGAAATTTAACCGTGATCTTATTTAGAAGGCGGTAATCTATACAAGGTCTCAGCGAACCATCCTTCTTGGCCACAAAAAAGAACCCTGCTCCTAATGGCGACGATGACGGGCGAATATGCCCCTTCTCCAAGGACTCCTTCACATAACTTCGCATAGCGGCGTGCTCAGGCACAGATAAATTAAACAGTCGACCTTTTGGGAATTTACTACCAGGAATCAAATCGATAGCACAATCACAATCCCTATGCGGAGGTAGGGTATCGGACTTGGGCTCATCAAATACATCCCGGTAATCAGACAAGAACTCTGGAACCTCAGAAGGGGTGGATGACGAAATAGACAGAAATGGGACATCACCATGTACCCCCTGACAACCCCAGCTGGACACAGACATGGATTTCCAATCTAATACTGGATTATGGACTTGTAGCCATGGCAACCCCAACACGACCACATCATGCAGATTATGCAACACCAGAAAGCGAATAACCTCCTGATGTGCAGGAGCCATGCACATGGTCAGCTGGGTCCAGTATTGAGGCTTATTCTTGGCCAAAGGCGTAGCATCAATTCCTCTCAATGGAATAGGACACTGCAAGGGCTCCAAGAAAAATCCACAACGCCTTCCATACTCCAAGTCCATCAAATTCAGGGCAGCGCCTGAATCCACAAATGCCATGACAGAATAAGATGACAAAGAGCAGATCAAGGTAACGGACAAAAGAAATTTTGACTGTACCGTACCAATGGTGGCAGACCTAGCGAACCGCTTAGTGCGTTTAGGACAATCAGAGATAGCATAGTGTAATCACCACAGTAGAAACACAGCCCATTCAGACGTCTGTGTTCTTGCCGTTCAACTCTGGTCAAAGTCCTATCGCACTGCATAGGCTCAGGTTTATGCTCAGATAATACCGCCAAATGGTGCACAGATTTACGCTCACGCAAGCGTCGACCGATCTGAATGGCCAAAGACATAGACTCATTCAGACCAGCAGGCATAGGAAATCCCACCATAACATCCTTAAGGGCTTCAGAGAGACCCTTTCTGAAAATAGCTGCGAGCGCACCTTCATTCCATTGAGTGAGTACGGACCACTTTCTAAATTTCTGACAATATACCTCTATCTCATCCTGACCCTGACACAGAGCCAGCAATTTTTTCTCTGCCTGATCAACTGAATTAGGTTCATCGTACAGCAATCCGAGCGCCAGGAAAAATGCATCGATATTACTTAATGCAGGATCTCCTGACGCACGAGAAAATGCCCAGTCCTGAGGGTCGCCACGTAAAAAAGAAATAATGATCCTAACTTGTTGAACTGGGTCACCAGAGGAGCGAGGTTTCAAAGCCAGAAATAGTTTTCAATTATTTTTGAAACTCAGAAATTTAGTTCTATCTCCAAAAAACAAATCAGGAATAGGAATTCTTGGTTCTAACATAGAATTCTGAACCACAAAGTCTTGAATATTTTGTACTCTTGCCGTGAGCTGATCCACACATGAAGACAGACCTTTAATGTCCATTGCTACACCTGTGTCCTGAACCACCCAAATGTCTAGGGGAAAAAAAAGGCAAAACACAGTGCAAAGAAAAAAAAATGGTCTCAGAACTTCTTTTTTCCCTCTATTGGGAATCATTAGTACTTTGGGCCTCCAGTACTGTTATGAAAGGTAATTCATATGTATATAGTCATTGGGGACTGGATACACCATGGACGATGGATGACGGGATTGAAGTTTCTATTTAGTTTATTGTTTCCATTATATCCTATGTGATGTGAGAGGGAATTTTATATCATCTATGGTTGGGCGGTTTTCTTGTCCCCTATAGCTTCCCAGGGTGTCATGGTCATCTGGCTCCCGATTATAGTGAGGAGAGTAGCGTTTGTTGCTCCTGGTTGTGCCCTTACTGCACCTCTGGTATTTGTGGGTGTGCACGCGCTGACCGGCGGGTTGCACTGTCTGGTGGCGGTGCACTGGCTGTGCCATTTGCGGGTACACTCACTCGTGCAGAGGCTGCATGTAGGACCTTTACTGTGCTGCTTCAGATGAGGCAGCTTATGAGCATTGTTTTTGTTGTTGTCACCTTGGTTACACGGTTTCTTCAGGTCATGTGACCGGAGATATGGGCGGTCTCCTCCGCTGGTTGGTTTTCCCTGTTCTCCGCGATGTGTTCTCGCGGCTCGTTGTACGCATGCGCGCTACTGTGATGACGCTGATAGCGCCGGTTACGGTGATCAGCTCAGTAAGCTGTGGAGACTAGAGCGGGATATGACGTGAGTGGTGCGGCATGTAACAGAGGGACCGGTTGGTGGTTAGGTGTACGCTTATGTAGCTTGAACTATCTGATAGGCTATTTGTATATTTAGGCGCCATTTACAACAGTTAGGTATTGGTGGAATCTATTTTGTCTATGATTGGTTCACATCTCTATAGCAACGATTTATGCATCTACCTAATTGGTGGATGTAAAGGTAAACATCTTATGTATTACATATATTATAGATCTTTTCCATGTCTCCTCTATGGGGTTTGTATCTGCGGTGGTGGACTTTTATATGATATGTATCTGATGTGTGTTTTGTTATTTTTATGTGGTATTAAGAGGCAGGGGGCTGACCTGATGGTGATTGGTGCAATGTGTGGCTCCACGCCATTTAAGGCTGCTCCCTTGCATGTTTAGATATGCTTGACAAAGACCTCCGGGTCGAAACGTTGCTGTAACATGGCCCAATAAAGTTTGCACTTTGGAATATTACACCCGGATGGAGCGCTGGTCTTTTGTTTCTCTTTGGACTATGTGGATGTTCCAGGAAGGTTCCCTGGATGTGGACCTGGCGCCCCAATAAGTGAGTGCTGTCAGTCTTCTTTTTCTTCTTTGCACTGTCTGAACCTGGATTGACGGGCACCCTATTTCCAATATGGATACAATTGTTAACCCAGATGTGGGTGATCTGGGCAATGCCATGACTTTCTCTTACACCGATGATGATGCTGTACGGATTTTATCAGATACCAATATGGACATTGCTTTCTTGAGCAAACCGACTACGGAGATGTTGAGGAGAAAGCTGGAAAATGAGAAACGGAGATTGATCTCATTTGAACTTCACATTGTGACCTTGACTGAATACTTTAAGGTCCGTAGAATTCCACGTGGGCTGCGACCACATTTAAGACCGACTTTACTTCCAGATAATGTCCAGTTCTGTACAAGATTTGAGTCCATCTCTAATAAACATTAAAACATTAAACAGAACATTGCTGGTTTGGAGGAGCAATAAAAGACTCAACTGACAGCACAAGATTGGGGCCCCCTGGAAACTAAGATGGGTGAGAATCTGTCTAAGTTCAGAAATGATATAGAGACCACTAAGCGTACCAAATGGTTTCGTGATGCTGATGATTACAAAATGGGCCATATATTCTCTTGGTAATCTACCTCTAATCAGTATTCCAACAGTGGTAGGAAGAGACCTACGACACCAAGGAGGCGTAAGAAAATACAGAACAGGAAACAGTCTAACTTCGGCTTTACAACAGCTGACTCCGAATCGACGGATGATTCCAGTCTGGGAGGAGCCAAGAAGGATCAACATCATTTTTTGGAGAAGGAGAGGATGGACAAAACTACTCCAGGAGGCGCGGCCGGAGAGGCGGTCGCAAACACAGGAAATGGCAACACGTCCCGGGTACAACGTGTGGGGCGGAATACCACAATGAGGACGAGGAACACGAAGGACAATCAGTAACCAGTAAGGAGTTGGTGGTCAATATTTCATCTATTATTTTGTCTGACATTGAACTTAAGGTCTTATCTAAGGGCCTTTCTTTTTGTCCATCAAATAATCCAGATTGGTTCAGTTTGGAGGTTGACTTACATGCTTTTTTTAGGAGATTGAGACTATCCTCCAATTTTTCAGGTAGGGTGGATGGTGGTAGTACGAGTTGTGAGGCTCCTACCCGTGGCTTCACGTTACGGGAAGTAGGTTTATATAATAAGAGTTCTTTTCAACCTCCTAGCAAGAACCATTTTGTTGAATCTTATATCGAGTTAGTACAGAAGGATGTTGAAAAGATAAGAAAGGACTTTAGACCTCGGTCAGTTCATAATCTGTCTTACAGGGAAAGAATGACTTTGGATGCGTTGGCCAGGAATCCATCTATAACCATCAAACCGGCTGATAAAGGCGGAGCGGTGGTTGTCATGGACAGTATGAAATATAAAGCTGAGATACAGCGGCAGTTAGCTGATAGTTCTATATATGCGAAATTGCCTGGTAATCCGACGTCAGGGTTTCAGAGAGAATTACAGCTTGTGGTCAGTGATTCCCTTTCCATGGGACTCATTGACCATAAGCTGTCAGAATTTTTGATTGTTGATTTTCCCGTTACACCGGTAATATACGTATTGCCCAAAATCATACATAGTAACATAGTAACATAGTAACATAGTTAGTAAGGCCGAAAAAAGACATTTGTCCATCCAGTTCAGCCTATATTCCGTCATAATAAATCCCCAGATCTACGTCCTTTTACAGAACCTAATAATTGTATGATACAATATTGTTCTGCTCCAGGAAGACATCCAGGCCTCTCTTGAACCCCTCGACTGAGTTCGCCATCACCACCTCCTCAGGCAAGCAATTCCAGATTCTTACTGCCCTAACAGTAAAGAATCCTCTTCTATGTTGGTGGAAAAACCTTCTCTCCTCCAGACGCAAAGAATGCCCCCTTGTGCCCGTCACCTTCCTTGGTATAAACAGATCCTCAGCGAGATATTTGTATTGTCCCCTTATATACTTATACATGGTTATTAGATCGCCCCTCAGTCGTCTTTTTTCTAGACTAAATAATCCTAATTTCGCTAATCTATCTGGGTATTGTAGTTCTCCCATCCCCTTTATTAATTTTGTTGCCCTCCTTTGTACTCTCTCTAGTTCCATTATATCCTTCCTGAGCACCGGTGCCCAAAACTGGACACAGTACTCCATGTGCGGTCTAACTAGGGATTTGTACAGAGGCAGTATAATGCTCTCATCATGTGTATCCAGACCTCTTTTAATGCACCCCATGATCCTGTTTGCCTTGGCAGCTGCTGCCTGGCACTGGCTGCTCCAGGTAAGTTTATCATTAACTAGGATCCCCAAGTCCTTCTCCCTGTCAGATTTACCCAGTGGTTTCCCGTTCAGTGTGTAATGGTGATATTGATTCCTTCTTCCCATGTGTATAACCTTACATTTATCATTGTTAAACCTCATCTGCCACCTTTCAGCCCAAGTTTCCAACTTATCCAGATCCATCTGTAGCAGAATACTATCTTCTCTTGTATTAACTGCTTTACATAGTTTTGTATCATCTGCAAATATCGATATTTTACTGTGTAAACCTTCTACCAGATCATTAATGAATATGTTGAAGAGAACAGGTCCCAATACTGACCCCTGCGGTACCCCACTGGTCACAGCGACCCAGTTAGAGACTATACCATTTATAACCACCCTCTGCTTTCTATCACTAAGCCAGTTACTAACCCATTTACACACATTTTCCCCCAGACCAAGCATTCTCATTTTGTGTACCAACCTCTTGTGCGGCACGGTATCAAACGCTTTGGAAAAATCGAGATATACCACGTCCAATGACTCACCGTGGTCCAGCCTATAGCTTACCTCTTCATAAAAATTGATTAGATTGGTTTGACAGGAGCGATTTCTCATAAACCCATGCTGATATGGAGTTAAACAGTTATTCTCATTGAGATAATCCAGAATAACATCCCTCAGAAACCCTTCAAATATTTTACCAACAATAGAGGTTAGACTTACTGGCCTATAATTTCCAGGTTCACTTTTAGAGCCCTTTTTGAATATTGGCACCACATTTGCTATGCGCCAGTCCTGCGGAACAGACCCTGTCGCTATAGAGTCCCTAAAAATAAGAAATAATGGTTTATCTATTACATTACTTAGTTCCCTTAGTACTCGTGGGTGTATGCCATCCGGACCCGGAGATTTATCTATTTTAATCTTATTTAGCCGGTTTCGCACCTCTTCTTGGGTTAGATTGGTGACCCTTAATATAGGGTTTTCATTGTTTCTTGGGATTTCACCTAGCATTTCATTTTCCACCGTGAATACCGTGGAGAAGAAGGTGTTTAATATGTTAGCTTTTTCCTCGTCATCTACAACCATTCTTTCCTCGCTATTTTTTAAGGGGCCTACATTTTCAGTTTTTATTCTTTTACTATTGATATAGTTGAAGAACAGTTTGGGATTAGTTTTACTCTCCTTAGCAATGTGCTTCTCTGTTTCCTTTTTGGCAGCTTTAATTAGTTTTTTAGATAAAGTATTTTTCTCCCTATAGTTTTTTAGAGCTTCAATGGTGCCATCCTGCTTTAGTAGTGCAAATGCTTTCTTTTTACTGTTAATTGCCTGTCTTACTTCTTTGTTTAGCCACATTGGGTTTTTCCTATTTCTAGTCCTTTTATTCCCACAAGGTATAAACCGCTTACACTGCCTATTTAGGATGTTCTTAAACATTTCCCATTTATTATCTGTATTCTCATTTCTGAGGATATTGTCCCAGTCTACCAGATTAAGGGCATCTCTAAGCTGGTCAAACTTTGCCTTCCTAAAGTTCAGTGTTTTTGTGACTCCCTGACAAGTCCCCCTAGTGAAAGACAGGTGAAACTGTACAATATTGTGGTCGCTATTTCCTAGATGCCCAACCACCTGCAGATTTGTTATTCTGTCAGGTCTATTAGATAGTATTAGGTCTAAAAGTGCTGCTCCTCTGGTTGGATTCTGCACCAATTGTGAAAGATAATTTTTCTTGGTTATTAGCAGAAACCTGTTGCCTTTATGGGTTTCACAGGTTTCTGTTTCCCAGTTAATATCCGGGTAGTTAAAGTCCCCCATAACCAGGACCTCATTATGGGTTGCAGCTTCATCTATCTGCTTTAGAAGTAGACTTTCCATGCTTTCTGTTATATTTGGGGGTTTGTAACAGACCCCAATGAGAATTTTGTTACCATTTTTCCCTCCATGAATTTCAACCCATATGGACTCGACATCTTCATTCCCTTCGCTAATATCCTCCCTTAAAGTGGACTTTAGACAAGACTTTACATAGAGACAAATCCCTCCTCCTCTCCGATTTTTACGATCCTTTCTAAACAGACTGTAACCCTGTAAGTTAACTGCCCAGTCATAGCTTTCATCTAACCATGTCTCGGTTATTCCCACTATGTCAAAGTTACCTGTAGATATTTCTGCTTCTAGTTCTTCCATCTTGTTTGTCAGGCTTCTGGCGTTTGCGAGCATGCAGTTTAGAGGATTTTGTTTTGTTCCAATCTCCTCACTGTGGATTGTTTTAGAAATGTTCTTACCTCCCTTCTGAGTATGTTTTCCTGGGTCGTCTTTGTACGAGTCTAATGTTTTTCTTCCCGTCCCCTCTTCTTCTAGTTTAACGCCCTCCTGATGAGTGTAGCGAGTCTTCTGGCGAATGTGTGTTTCCCAGGTTTGTTGAGGTGTAGTCCGTCTCTGGCGAGGAGTCCATCATACCAGTAATTCACACCGTGGTCCAGGAATCCAAATCCTTGTTGTCTGCACCATCGTCTTAGCCAGTTGTTTGCATCAAGGATCCTGTTCCATCTCCTGGTGCCATGCCCATCTACTGGAAGGATAGAAGAAAAAACTACCTGTCCATAAATGTTTGTGTGATCCTCCGGGTCGCCCGATTGTTTCGGGTCGGGGTTCATTGTTTAACAAAACAGCCATTTTTCTGGATCGGATATTCATTTGCAATTTCAGCTAGGTCGTATGTGAAAGATACGAACGATTTTTTGGATAAGATCGAGGATGTTAATGTTACGGAGACAACTATTCTGGCATCATTTGATGTTGTATCGTTATACACATCTATAGAACACGAAAAGGGCTTGGATGCGGTCTCATGTATGCTGTCGGGCTCTGACGTGGCCCCCGAGTGTGCACAGCTTGTCCTCACACTGTTGGAATTCGTCCTCAGGAGGAATTTTTTCCTCTTTGGGGACGATTTTTTTCCTGCAGTTGAGGGGCACCGCCATGGGGTCCAATGTGGCCCCCACTTATGCCAACATCTTCATGGCGGTGCTCGAGGACAAGTTTGTGTACAGTTCCATCCTCTGGCGCCACGTCAGAGCCTGGTGGCGTTATATTGACGATATTTTTGTCATTTGGGAAGGTAGTCTACAAGAATTACTTGATTTCCAGACTTATCTGAATCAGATACACTCTGAACTACTCTCACACATTCTATGACTCAGGTACAGTTCCTAGATACCTTGGTATATAAGGAAATGGGTAGGCTGAGAACCGATATTTTTGTCAAGGAAACTGACAGGAATAGCCTGCTGATGTTTGATAGCAATCACCCAAGGAGTATGGTTAATTCATTGCCATGGAGTCAGTTGTTACGGGTCCGTAGGATTGTGTCTGATGAGGATAAAGTTAATCAACGTCTGGATGAGATATGCTCGAAGTTTTTGCAGAGGGGGTACCCTGGTAAGGAGGTTGTGAGATTTAAGGAGAAAACCTTGAACTGCTCTCGTGAGAGTATTCGCAAAAAGACACGTGTGAAACGGGTTTGTGATCAGATCCCATTTGTGACTACTTATAATCCAGCAAGCAACCAGATTGGTAGAGTGATTAGGAAACACTGGTCACTTTTACAACGTGGTCTACCAACGATCCCTAGTTTTGTGACTTATCCACTGATGTCCTTCAGAAGGGGGCGTAATCTCAGGGACAGGTTGGTTCGTTCTGATGTAGGGACCTCGAAATCCTCGATTCAGAGAACTCTCAGTGTGGCAAGCATGGGAATTTTCCGTGTTTAGGTTGCTCCTGTTGCAACAACATGCTAAAAGGTGAATTCTTTTGCCATCCCCATACTGGCAGAAGGATTTTCCTTAAAGAAAGGTACACTTGCACATCCAGTTGGGTTGTGTACATGATTGTATGCCCGTGTGGGCTCACCTATGTTGGTGAGACGACCATGGAGGTCAGAGCACGAATTACCAAACACAAGAGTACTGTGAGAACTGGCCTGACTGAGTTGCCTGTTCCGAAACACTTCCTGGAACATAAGCACTCTGTCAATCAGCTGCGATTCAGGGTTATTGACAGTGTTCCGACCCTAAGGAGGGGTGGTGACAGACTACAGTTGTTAAAACAAAAGGAGTTGAAGTGGATTTTTATACTGGGATCTTTACAACCAGGTGGTTTAAACTTAGATTTTAATCTACAGACCTGTGTAGTATAGCCCTATCATATTGATGAGGTTTGTGCAGCTCATATCGGTGTATTTTTAATGTATCTGTTCCACTCCGTGGTTTATGTTTTTTATTTTTTATTTTTCTATTTTTTCATAGGATGTCATATGTATATAGTCATTGGGGACTGGATACACCATGGACGATGGATGACGGGATTGAAGTTTCTATTTAGTTTATTGTTTCCATTATATCCTATGTGATGTGAGAGGGAATTTTATATCATCTATGGTTGGGCGGTTTTCTTGTCCCCTATAGCTTCCCAGGGTGTCATGGTCATCTGGCTCCCGATTAAAGTGAGGAGAGTAGCGTTTGTTGCTCCTGGTTGTGCCCTTACTGCACCTCTGGTATTTGTGGGTGTGCACGCGCTGACCGGCGGGTTGCACTGTCTGGTGGCGGTGCACTGGCTGTGCCATTTGCGGGTACACTCACTCGTGCAGAGGCTGCATGTAGGACCTTTACTTTGCTGCTTCAGATGAGGCAGCTTATGAGCATTGTTTTTGTTGTTGTCACCTTGGTTACACGTTTTCTTCAGGTCATGTGACCAAAGATATGGGCGGTCTCCTCCGCTGGTTGGTTTTCCCTGTTCTCCGCGATGTGTTCTCGCGGCTCGTACGCATGCGCGCTGCTGTGATGACGCTGATAGCGCCGGTTACGGTGATCAGCTCAGTAAGCTGTGGAGACTAGAGCGGGATATGACGTGAGTGGTGCGGCATGTAACAGGGGGACCGGTTGGTGGTTAGGTGTACGCTTATGTAGCTTGAACTATCTGATAGGCTATTTGTATATTTAGGCGCCATTTACAACAGTTAGGTATTGGTGGAATCTATTTTGTCTATGATTGGTTCACATCTCTATAGCAACGATTTATGCATCTACCTAATTGGTGGATGTAAAGGTAAACATCTTATGTATTACATATATTATAGATCTTTTCCATGTCTCCTCTATGGGGTTTGTATCTGCGGTGGTGGACTTTTATATGATATGTATCTGATGTGTGTTTTGTTATTTTTATGTGGTATTAAGAGGCAGGGGGCTGACCTGATGGTGATTGGTGCAATGTGTGGCTCCACGCCATTTAAGGCTGCTCCCTTGCATGTTTAGATATGCTTGACAAAGACCTCCGGGTCGAAACGTTGCTGTAACATGGCCCAATAAAGTTTGCACTTTGGAATATTACACCCGGATGGAGCGCTGGTCTTTTGTTTCTCTTTGGACATTGCTACACCTGTGTCCTGAACCACCCAAATGTCTAGGGGAAAAAAAAGGCAAAACACAGTGCAGAGAAAAAAAAATGGTCTCAGAACTTATTTTTTCCCTCTATTGAGAATCATTAGTACTTTGGGCCTCCAGTACTGTTATGATAAGGTAATTCAGTACCACAATGGACATAGAAGTCAGAGCACACACAGTGACATGACAATAACCCAAAAACATAGAACGAGCTCTGAGACGTGGGAACTCTGCTGACCGCAATCCCTAATCCTCTCCAACCACACTAGAGGCAGCCGTGGATTGCGCCTAACGCTCCCTATGCAACTCGGCACAGCCTGAGAAACTAGCTAGCCTGAAGATAGAAAATAAGCCTACCTTGCCTCAGAGAAATACCCCAAAGGAAAAGGCAGCCCCCACATATAATGACTGTGAGTTAAGATGAAAAGACAAACGTAGAGATGAAATAGATATAGCAAAGTGAGGCCCGACTTTCTGAACAGAGCGAGGATAGGAAAGGTAACTTAGCGGTCAACACAAAACCCTACAAAAAACCACGCAAAGGGGGCAAAAAGACCCTCCGTACCGAACTAACGGCACGGAGGTACACCCTCTGCGTCCCAGAGCTTCCAGCAAGCAAGAAAAAACAAATAGCAAGCTGGACAGAAAAAAACAGCAATCAAAATAGCAAAAGCGGAACTTAGCTATGCAGAGCAGCAGGCCACAGGAACGATCCAGGAGGAAACAGGTCCAATACTAGAACATTGACTGGAGGCCAAGATCAAAGCACTAGGTGGAGTTAAATAGAGCAGCACCTAACGACATCACCACATCACCTGAGGAAGGAAACTCAGAAGCCGCAGTACCACTCTCCTCCACCAACGGAAGCTCCCAGAGAGAATCAGCCGAAGTACCACTTGTGACCACAGGAGGGAGCTCTGCCAGAGAATTCACAACATACACCAATCAGACTAGCAAGCTAATACAATCAGGGGTAACAAAAATACCAAACATACAAATATACTCACACATATAACAGAGGAATACACCAGGGAGAGGAGGATGGGGTTAAACCAAAGTAGGAGAAGAAAGGGAATTATCACACACTCACTAAACCAAGGAACAGTCGCAGATAAATCCACTAAATGCCTTCTCCTATAATAACCAAAAACAACCTCCAGCCATGCAGCATAAGCTGACTCTGACAATGAGTGCTAGCCAGGGCCTAATTACAGTGCAGCCGCAGATCCCAGAAAACAATACAAACATAGACCTACAGTAACAGTGTAGGTCACTTACCCCAATTAACAGTGCAGCCACACATTCAAATAATGGTGATTGCCACATTGCCTCCTTCAGTGGACAGAATACTTTGACATCTCCAAGTGTGTCTGTAACTCCGGAGTGTGAATCTTGTAACCAGTGTAACTAAACTTTTTCTGTCCAAAGTCGAAGATGGCCGGCTTACACATATGTCTCGGGTTGGCCACCCATTCCAGGCTTCTTAGCGGCCGGTGTCTTTAGAGTCCATTGGTCACCATTAATAGTGAACATTTTCTCTCCCTCTTCCAGTTTGCGGCTCTGACCTTGCCCAGGGAGGATTTTTTGTACGGCAGGGAGATTACATATGTACTCTGGATTATCAGAAACTCTATGGAACCAGATGCTTCAGTTGCGATCAGTTCATAGAAGGGGAGGTGGTGTCTGCACTCGGAAAAACCTACCACCCCTGCTGCTTCGTGTGCGCTATTTGCAAGTAAGTGTGCCTTTATGGTATCCTTTATGTACTGGTGATTGTACTGATGAGGACAGTTTATGGGGGCCATTATTATGGGTGAGGGGCACTATGCAGTCAGTTGGTTAGCACCATTACAGTACCGTACAACTTCTACACAATTAGTAATTTGCCATATGTAGTGCTTAGAATTCAGCCTCCGCTAATATATATTCATTCCCTGTGTTCTAGAAGCCCGTTCCCTCCAGGCGATCGTGTGACTTTTAATGGCAAGGAGTGTGTTTGCCAAAAATGTACCATCTCCCCCACTGTTGGCAACAGCAATTTCTCTATCCAGTCCCTGAGAAGTAAGTGTGTTGGTTGCTTTAAATTATAAGAACTTGATCTTATAGTGTATATACAGGTATAATCTAATGTATTATGTATCGTGTACCTCTGGTGGTGACCTACAACCCACAGCTTGGGGTGCAAACAAAACTGCTAAAAAAGTCACCATATCCTACACAAAAATGACCGGCTTAAAACAATGTTCAAAGACCCTCCCTTGTTGTGCTACAGGCAACCTCCAAATTTAGGAAACATGATCATCCGACGTTCGATACACCGAGAGGAACTTATCCGAGCAAAGGGAACAACTGCAAAACCTGCACTCAAGTAGAGAGCAAAGACAGGAACCAGATTCCCAACACACAGCAGGACTGTCAGATTCCCGGGAAATTCACATGTTTCTCTTCCAATGTGGTGGGGTTCATTCTGTGCACCATATATACTATTGGGGTCTCTATATTGGGGAAACGGGACAGAAACTGAGGGCAAGAATGAGGTCTCATCGCCACACGATTACAGGCAAAAAAACACATTTACTGGTGGTCAAACATTTCTGTGGTCCAGGACTAGAGTTGAGCGAATATGTTCGGAATCGGTCGACGAATCCGAATTTGCCATATTTGATTCCCTCCAGATAGGACTAAATCTGTCTGGAGGATTTATGACTTATCACAATATCTGAAGAATCTGCTCCAGATCTAATACAATCACATGGTCACATGGTACCGCTCATTATAGTCATGAATATGCGGCTCCACCTCCCATAGAGGTGGAGCCGCATATTCATGACTGTAATGAGCGGTAACGGTGACCGCTCACTACAGGAAGAAGCTGCAGCGCAGGGGAACAGACGTGCAGGGACCGCGCCAGGAGTAGGTGAGTATAATTAGACAGCCCCAGCTCCCCCTCCCCTGCCGACCACTGGGTATGACTCGAGTATAGGGCGCTGGGGAACAGACGTGCAGCGACGGCACCAGGAGCAGGTAAGTATGACGGGGGCAGTGCGCGATATTCACCTGCTCCTCATTCCACCGTCGGCGCCGCTGTGTCTTCTGCAGTGACGCTCAGGTCAGAGGGCGCGGTGACGTGATTAGTGCGCGCCGCCCTCTTCCTGAACGTTGGCGCAGAGGATGGGAAGACACAGCGGCGGTCGGTGGTGGAACGGGAAAGGTGAGTATAGCAAGTGCTGGGGACCTGAGAGGTGAGTATGTGATTTTTTTATTTTTTTAATTGCAGCAGCAGCATATGGGGCAAATATCTGTATGGAGCATCTTATGGGGCCATGTGCAGCATTATATGGGGGCAAATATCTGTATGGGGCATCTTATGTGGCCATGTGCAGCATTATATGGGGGCAAATATCTGTATGGGGCATCTGTATGGGGCCATGTGCAGCATTATATGGGGGCAAATATCTGTATGGAGCATCTTATGGGGTCATAATCAACATTTGTGGAGCACTATACAGGGCAAATATCTGTATGGATCATCTTATGGGGCCATGTGCAGCATTATTTGGGGCAATTATCTGTATGGAGCATCTTATGGGGCCATAATCCACATTTGTGCAGCACTATATGGGGCATATTTTAATATGGAGCATCTTATGGAGCCATCATAAACTGTATGGAGCATTATATGGGGCGTATTTTGTATGGAGCATTATATGGGGCTCCTGATTCAATATGGATATTCAAAAACACTTAACCTACTGATGTCTCAATTAATTTTACTTTTATTGGTATATATTTTTATTTTTGACATTTACCAGTAGCTGCTGCATTTTCCATCCTAGGCTTATACTCAAGTCATTAAGTTTTCCCAGTTTTTTGTGGCAAAATTAGGGGGGTCGGCTTATACTGGGGTATAATATAGGATGTAACTCAGGATCAGTACAGGATCAGTAATGTAATGTATGTACACAGTGATTGCACCAGCAGAATAGTGAGTGCAGCTCTGGAGTATAATACAGGATGTAACTCAGGATCAGTACAGGATCAGTAATATAATGTATGTACACAGTGACTGCACCAGCAGACTAGTGAGTGCAGCTCTGGAGTATAATACAGAATGTAACTCAGGATCAGTAATGTAATGTATGTACACAGTGATTGCACCAGCAGACTAGTGAGTGCAGCTCTGAAGTATAATACAGGATGTAACTCAGGATCAGTAATGTAATGTATGTACATAGTGACTGCACCAGCAGAATAGTGAGTGCAGCTCTGGAGTATAATACAGAATGTAACTCAGGATCAGCACAGGATCAGTAATGTAATGTATGTACATAGTGACTGCACCAGCAGAATAGTGAGTAATGTATGTACCCAATGAGTGCAGCTCTGGATTTTTGGGTCTGGCGGGTTCAGACGAACAGTTAAAAAAGTTTGGGTTTGGGTACCCAGAACTGAACCCAGACCTGTACCTCATTCACTTAAGTGTGGGCCCAAACATCCAGTGTTTTCCACGCTGTCATGTACATGACAGCACAGCAAACACTGCTTCTGATAGGCGACAAAAACATTACTGCCGGTCAGACAACTGCGATTCCCACTCTGTCAAATGATAGCTTGAGCCTTCAGCTATGATCAGAGGTAGAAAGTTTACCTCCGGTCACTGGCATCAACTGATGGGACTTCTGCTGCCGCTAATAACAGCGAGAGCAGATGTGCTCTAAATAAATAATAAGGGAAAAAAAAACAGCGTGGGTTCTCCTGTATTTTTGATAACCAGCCAGGCAAAACTTACAGCTGTGGGGCTGCAACCCTCAGCTCTCCGCATTAGCAAGGTTGGTTGTCTAGAATAGAGGGGTCCACAAGCTGTTTTTTTTGTAATGATTTAAATAAATAATTTAAAAAAAACGGCAAAAGGCTTGTGGCTGATATTAATAGGCTGTTAAGCTCCATGGCTATTGACCCCTTCCCAGCATAATAGCTCCAGCTCACAGCTGTCTGCTTTCCCTTGGCTGGTTTCTAAAAATAGGGGGGACTCTCAAAAATGATGTGGGGTCCCCTCTACTTTTAATAACCAGCCAAAGTATTATTGGCATGGCTGTGGTAGAGCCAAGAAGTGCCAACAGCCTTAAAATGTGTTTATTTGCTGTGTTGCAGCCTTTTAACAAGCTTTGTTAGGCTGCCAAACCCGAACAGTAACATGGACATACAGTAAGAAGTCCGTGTTCGGGGTTCGTACACTCCAATCTTTACTGTTCGACTTCGCTCATCCCTGCCTGTAACGTTCTTCCACTACCAAATTTCCCAATCCATGTCTTTATGCACCTTGCTTTGTGATTTGGAGCACAATCATGGGAAACTGAAAAAAGACAAACATTTCTTAATTGCTCCTTTTTTAATTTTAGATTCCATAGAATATTAAAAGAACATTGGCTACAAAGGTGAAAATAGCTTTTGACTTAGTAAACTGCACCTAATTAACATAGCTCCACCACATCAGAAAAAAAATACATTGGATATGTCCGTCCCATATGCAACTATACTCATCATTGTAATTAAAAGCCTTTGCATCGCCACCTAATGGTAAAAAGTAGTACTGCAGCATTATTTTATTTTTTACAATCATTATTAATTAGGAAAAAATTAAAACCTGGCGCCCCTGTACAAGAAGTACTTCCAAATCATAACTTATATTTAAAATCTTATCATAAAGTAAGACAACGGTAGTACTTGTTGAATTATAGCACATCTTTACATTAGCCTCTTACTTATATTTAGCTTGTTGTAGTTTATGGCGCTTCTGTAAGTGGATACAGGGAACAAATGTTTGGTGCGTGCTGAGAAGCAGATGTGGAGTGAACTCAGAGCACAGTGGGTGGTTCACAGCAGAAGTCATTAAATCTTACATGCAGAGGCCACAGAGCCAGGGATGACTTGGTAAATACATAAAGTTAGGGAAGGACGCGTACTGTACACTGGGTGACACACTGCTCTGCAAGTCTGGCAGTTAATACAGCTATGTCAGTTCTTTAAAGAGTATGTTCACACTACGTAACAGTTCTTCCACAGCCACCCACACAGACGGACATACCCTAGACCTCATCTTCACCCGCCTCTGTTCCTTATCTAACCTCACAACCTCTCCCTTTCCCCTATCTGACCACCATCTACTCACCTTCTCATCCTTGTCCTCCTCACCCGCACTCCATGTCCAGCCACTACCACATCCTCCCAGAAACCTTGCACACCTAGACTTTCACAGTCTCTCAGACTCTCTCCTACCTCTGTCCTCCATATCTTCACTCCACGACACGGACAGCGCCACCGCTTTCTATAACTCCACCATCACATCAGCCATAGACTCAGGTGCCCCTCTCATGCATGGCAACGTGCGACAAATCAATAGGCAACCCTGGCATAACAACCTCACCAAAAAACTCCGACAAGCATCCAGGGTCGCGGAGCAGCGTTGGAAAAAAACACGCCTGCCAGACGACTTCACTGCTTTCAAACAAACTACACTTGCCTTCAAACTAGCCCTCACTTCTGCTAAACAGACCTATTTCACTAACCTTGTATCTTCACTATCCTACAACTCAAAACTATTCTGCTGATGCAGTCACTGTGTACATACATTACATTACTTATCCTGTACTGATCCTGAGTTATATCCTGTATTATACTCCAGAGCTGCACTCACTATTCTGCTGGTGCAGTCACTGTGTACATTCATTATATTACTGATCCTGTACTAATCCTGAGTTACATCCTGCATTATATTCCAGAGCTGCACTCGCTATTCTGCTGATGCAGTCACTGTGTACTTACATTACATTACTGATCCTGAGTTATATCCTGTATTATACCCCAGAGCTGCACTCACTATTCTGCAGGTGCAGTCACTGTGTACATACATTACATTACTGATCCTGTACTGATTCTGAGTTACATCCTGTATTATACCCCAGAGCTGCACTCACTATTCTGCTGGTGCAGTCACTGTGTACATACATTACATTACTGATCCTGAGTTACAGCCTGAATTATACCCCAGAGCTGCACTCACTATTTTGCTGGTGCAGTCACTGTGTACATTCATTATATTACTTATCCTGTACTGATCCTGAGTTACATCGTGTATTATACTCCAGAGCTGCACTCACTATTCTGCTGGTGCAGTCACTGTGTACATTCATTATATTACTGATCCTGTACTGATCCTGAGTTACATCCTGTATTATACCCCAGAGCTGCACTCACTATTCTGCTGGTGCAGTCACTGTGTACATACATTACATTACTGATCCTGAGTTATATCCTGTATTATACCCCAGAGCTGCACTCACTATTCTGCAGGTGCAATCACTGTGTACATACATTACATTACTGATCCTGAGTTACATCCTGTATTATACCCCAGAGCTGCACTCACTATTCTGCTGGTGCAGTCACTGTGTACATACATTACATTACTGATCCTGTATTGATCCTGAGTTACATCCTGTATTATACCCCAGAGCTGCATTCACTATCCTGCTGGTGCAGTCACTGTGTACATACATTACTGTACATTACTGATCCTGTACTGATCCTGAGTTACATCCTGTATTATGCTCCAGAGCTGCACTCACTATTCTGCTGGTGCAGTCACTGTGTACATACATTACATTACTGATCCTGTACTGATCCTGAGTTACATCCTGTATTATACCCCAGAGCTGCACTCACTATTCTGCTGGTGCAGTCACTGTGTACATACATTACATTACTGATCCTGAGTTACAGCCTGAATTATACCCCAGAGCTGCACTCACTATTCTGCTGGTGCAGTCACTGTGTACATTCATTATATTACTTATCCTGTACTGATCCTGAGTTACATCCTGTATTATACCCCAGAGCTGCACTCACTATTCTGCTGGTGCAGTCACTGTGTACATACATTACATTACTGATCCTGTATTGATCCTGAGTTACATCCTGTATTATACCCCAGAGCTGCATTCACTATCCTGCTGGTGCAGTCACTGTGTACATACATTACTGTACATTACTGATCCTGTACTGATCCTGAGTTACATCCTGTATTATGCTCCAGAGCTGCACTCACTATTCTGCTGGTGCAGTCACTGTGTACATACATTACATTACTGATCCTGTACTGATCCTGAGTTACATCCTGTATTATACCCCAGAGCTGCACTCACTATTCTGCTGGTGCAGTCACTGTGTACATACATTACATTACTGATCCTGAGTTACAGCCTGAATTATACCCCAGAGCTGCACTCACTATTCTGCTGGTGCAGTCACTGTGTACATTCATTATATTACTTATCCTGTACTGATCCTGAGTTACATCGTGTATTATACTCCAGAGCTGCACTCACTATTCTGCTGGTGCAGTCACTGTGTACATTCATTATATTACTGATCCTGTACTGATCCTGAGTTACATCCTGTATTATACCCCAGAGCTGCACTCACTATTCTGCTGGTGCAGTCACTGTGTACATACATTACATTACTGATCCTGAGTTATATCCTGTATTATACCCCAGAGCTGCACTCACTATTCTGCAGGTGCAATCACTGTGTACATACATTACATTACTGATCCTGAGTTACATCCTGTATTATACCCCAGAGCTGCACTCACTATTCTGCTGGTGCAGTCACTGTGTACATACATTACATTACTGATCCTGTATTGATCCTGAGTTACATCCTGTATTATACCCCAGAGCTGCATTCACTATCCTGCTGGTGCAGTCACTGTGTACATACATTACTGTACATTACTGATCCTGTACTGATCCTGAGTTACATCCTGTATTATGCTCCAGAGCTGCACTCACTATTCTGCTGGTGCAGTCACTGTGTACATACATTACATTACTGATCCTGTACTGATCCTGAGTTACATCCTGTATTATGCTCCAGAGCTGCACTCACTATTCTGCTGCTGCAGTCACTGTGTACATACATTACATTACTGATCCTGAGTTACATCCTGTATTATGCTCCAGAGCTGCACTCACTATTCTGCTGCTGCAGTCACTGTGTACATACATTACATTACTGATCCTGAGTTACATCCTGTATTATGCTCCAGAGCTGCACTCACTATTCTGCTGCTGCAGTCACTGTGTACATACATTACATTACTGATCCTGAGTTACATCCTGTATTATGCTCCAGAGCTGCACTCACTATTCTGCTGGTGCAGTCACTGTGTATATACATTACATTACTGATCCTGAGTTACATCCTGTATTATGCTCCAGAGCTGCACTCACTATTCTGCTGGTGCAGTCACTGTGTACATACATTACATTCCTGACCCTGTACTGATCTTAAGTTGTGTCCGGCCCATTTTTGGGGTTATGCATAAAATTATATCCAATTTGCCTCTTTTTCTATGACTTCTTGTGTCCCAATACACACAAAGGAAATAAACATGTGTAATTGCAATAATTTTCTGGGAGAAATCCTTCATTTCCTGGAATAATTTTATGAGTTCCAGCACTTTCGGCCCTGACTGTGTAGTGTTCTGTCCTTCAGCGTCACAATGTGATGTTTCTCACCATTTAGATTGCGGAGGCTGCGGTTTGGAAATAAAAAATGGTCAATCACTGGTTGCCTTGGAGAAACACTGGCACTTGGACTGTTTCAAATGCAAGACGTGCGGTGTCCATTTGAAGGCGGAATATATTAGCAAGTAAGTGGCTGTATCTTGTGTATATGGACTGTGTGACGGAGACACACATATAGACTATGGCCCAATATTACAGCAGGGTGGGTGATCGATTGTGGGTCCTAGTGAATCTAGGCTCCAGCAATGATCAAAGTGAGTCCGAATCCCGGAACCTGCCCCAATCCTGGAATAACTGGGCTTCAGCAGTGGTTTTCTCCAGCATAGCGGTTCTCTGATCAACCACTTCGGAGAGACATCTTCATACCCCTCATTGCCTAGATCAGTGGCGGTCCCATAGCGTGGTCCCCGCCAGTCATAAAGCAAAGGCATGTCATGGAGATCAGATGATAAAACCACTTAGTTGGGTTATATAGTCCCATATACAGATTGTATATAAAATATTAACCCTTGACATCCTGTTTTATCTTGCAGAGATGGGATCCCTTATTGTGAAATGGACTACCATGCTATGTTTGGCATCAAGTGTGACCACTGTGAGAAGTTCATCACTGGCCGGGTGCTGGAGGTAATCACACCACGCAGGAAATCTTATGTAATGCAACTTGGACTGATTGTAAATTATTATTGATTTTTCTCTCCATATTGTAAAGTTTACATCTCTGTACATGTATGCAGAAGTGATGACACCCTGTCCGTCTGTCACCTGATCCTCAGCGCTCAAGTGACTGAATGAATGGGACATCATTTCTTCCGGTCCCACCAACACTGGAGTATCGGAGATTTTCTACTACAGATCCCTTCTTTCTGCAGATTTTAAATAGTGGATGAAATCTTCTTGAAGCTACAGTATCGTGCAAAAGTTTTAGGCAGGTGTGGACAAATTACTGCTAAGTAAGAAAAGTAGTAACGTTTTCAAAAGCAGAAGTGTTAATAGTGTACTTCCATCAATTTACCAAGTGCGAAGAGAATGAGCAAAAGAGAAACCTAAATTACATCAATATTTTGTGCCTTCAAAAGAGCATCAAAGCAGGAATTCTTCTTGTTAGATGTGAACGTAGTTTTTGAAGGATCTCGGCAAGGAGGTTGTTCCAAACATCTTGAGGACCTAACCACAGATCTTCTGTGGATGAGAATCTTTCTGTATACAGAATCTTTCTGTATCTTCCTGTAATCCCAGACAGACTGGATGATGATGAGATCAGGGCTCCGTGGGGCCATATCATCATTTCCAGGTTTTTTTGTTATTCTTTACCTTGACGATGACATTGCCTGTACGTTTGAGGTTGTTGTCCTGCTGGAGAATAAATTTGGAGCCAATCAGACACCTCCCTGTTGGTATTGCATGATGGATAAGGATCTGCCTGTGGTTCTCAGCATTGAGGACACAAATAAATTGGCACCATTGAGAACCGTAGATGCAGTGGTCGGCCAAGGAAATTTAGTGTAGCTGATGAAATCGGGAGGTGTCCAGCAATGCCATCAGCTCAGAACTCGCAGGAAACCAGTGGGAACTGGCTACAGCCGTCTATTGTTCAAAGTAGTCTGTCTGGAAGTGGTCTTCATGGAAAAATTGTGACCAAAAACCATACGTTCCATGTGGAAACAAGGCAAAGTGACTCAGCTCTGCAGAAAAAATGGCAACTGGTGTTCTGGACTGATTGGCCAAAATATGAAGTATTTTGCTGTAACAGAAGGCATTTTTTTTTCCTGGAGAGCGGTACAATAATGAGTGTCTGCAAGCAACAATGAAGCATGGTGGAAGCTCCTTACAAGTTTGGGGCTACATTTCAAGAAATGAAGTTGGGGATTTGGTGAAGATTTATAATATCCTCCAATCTATGAAATGCAGGAGGATACTTATCAATCATGCAGTATTATCAGGGAAGCGCTTGATTGGCTCCAAATTTATTTCACAGCAAGACAACCACCCCAAACATACAGCAAATGTCATTAAGAAATATCTTCAGGGTAAAGAAGATCAAGGAGTCCTGGAAGTAATGATATGTCCGCCACAGAGCCCTGATCTCACATCATCCAGTCTGCCTGGGATTACATGAAGACACAGAAGGTTTTGTACAAGCCTCATCCACAGAAGATCTGTGGTTAGGTCTCTAAAACTTTGCAACAACCTCCTTGACGAGGTTTTTCAAAAACTGTGTGTAAGGATACCTAGACGAACTGATGATTCTATTTAGATTTTTCTTTTGTTCGTTCTCTTTGCCTTTTGTTAGTTGATAAATATAAGCTGTGAAAACAATTTTTGTAAGCATTCTTAAAAATTTTTGGCTCAATTCATTGCTTCATACAGAATTTTTTGACATGTTAAAAAGCGGTAAGATTTTCAAGCAAAAACCTCTGCTATTTTTCTATAGCATTTTTGCAATCTTTTAATTAGCGCTTAGTTCGGACAGGTTTCCTTAAGGATCTACTTCAAAGAATTGACATGCTCCTCATACTAACGTAAAACTGGATTTCCTCCCAAAAATAAAAAATAAGAGTTTTCCAAAAGTTTTGAAGAGGATTTTAGAGTGCATCTACTCCCAAAACCTCCTCAAAAAACTCTGTAACAACACAGCCCCAGGGTAGGTGCACACGACCCTTTCATCTTCATCTGGAAAAAAAATGTCTGATTATTCTGATCAGAGTTTGATCAGAGTGTCATCAGTGTTTCTCAGAAGTGGAGTAAAAAAAAAAACAGCTTTCCCCACCGTCTCCATTCTGTCAGTCCATGAAAATCAGACCACCCTTGTGTGGTTGAATATTTTCTACGGACCCCAAGACTTGCATTGCCGATTTTGATCCTACACTCACATCAAAATGCGACACATGTCCGATTTTTTCCTTGCACCACTTGGTCTGACAAAAAAATCGGACATGTGCACAGCCCCATAGAATCTCATGGGTACGAGCGCCATCCATGAAAATCATGAATAGCACTCATCCGATGTAATCGGGCCTGTGTGTGATCCCTTTGAGAGAGTGACTAATCGTGACCAAAGTGCTCAAGATCTGTGGCAGTTTCAACATATGGACCCCAGTGATTTCATAAATTTGGCATATTTACTCACTATGGGTGAATGTAGGAGTTCTGTAGAGGGTCAGCTTAGGGTACCCCATTTTTGACATTTTTAATTTTTTTTTAATGTCTTTTATTGATTTATTTTGGACTTTTTGAAGCCTTTTGTGTCTATATAAATTCTGCAGCCAAAAATGTGTAACTTAGGTTCCATTGTATTTTGAAAAACATCTCCACGCCACGTGTCACCCCCAAGACATGGCGGGAAGTGACACGTAATAAAAAGAAATCCTTTATTTCACATTACTCCCTGTCACATGGAGAGTTACAAACCATCCGCTCTTAGGAACCAGTCCTGAAATTCGGCCATCTGCACCGCAGAGCATGCAGAGGATTAGTTATTAATGAATTTGTGTGTAAGATGTGGCGACTGTGGTAAATGACAGGGTCTTCTCTCTGTGCAGCCTGTTGGCAGATGAATCGGTAACGACTGACAATACAGACAATACAGATTTTTTTGTTTGTTTGTTTATTGCTTTATACAAAAGTGCTAAAAAATGGAAAATGTAAATCTATGGTAATAGGAATCCCACTAATTATCTGATTAAGGGGGTTACAGCAAAGAGGAACTGGTACTGCAAGTCTCTACTATGCACCCTTTACGGCCACTACACAATGTATTGAGCTGGGTCCCCTTCCATCATCCAATCAAAGTGCTTGTTGGTATCCAAACTCAGACTAATCTGATATAAAAGTACCAGAGAACCCCTTTAAAATCTTATTCTTCCGCTTTGCTATAGTATATAGACCGTAAACAACATTCAGTGTTGTCATACTAAGGACAAATACCCATTTCATATTTAAGCCAAGAATTAACATAATTGACTCTTAAAGAGAATCTGTCAACAGGTTTTTGCAAACTCTTCTGAGAACAGCATAATGTAGTAAAAGAGATCCCGATTCCAGCGATGTATCACTTAGTTTACTGGGTGCAGCAGTTGTGACACAATCAGAGGGTTTAGGTGTAGCATGTAGCGGAGCTCAGAAAGCTAGCCTGTTATGATTAGGCAATTCAGTACCACAGTGAACATAGAGGTCAGAGCACATACAGTGATCTGACAATAATCCAAAAACATAGAACGAGCTCTGAGACGTGGGAACTCTGTTGACCGCAATCCCTAATCCTATCCAATAACAGTAGAGGCAGCCGTGGATTGCGCCTAACGCTGCCTATGCAACTCGGCACAGCCTGAGAAACTAGCTAGCCTGAAGATAGAAAATAAGCCTACCTTGCCTCAGAGAAATACCCCAAAGGAAAAGGCAGCCCCCCACATATAATGACTGTGAGTAAGATGAAAAGACAAACGTAGAGATGAAATAGATTTAGCAAAGTGAGGCCCGACTTTCTGAACAGAGCGAGGATAGGAAAGGTAACTTTGCGGTCAACACAAAACCCTAAAAACCACGCAAAGGGGGCAAAAAGACCCTCCGTACCGAACTAACGGCAAGGAGGTACACCCTCTGCGTCCCAGAGCTTCCAGCAAAACAAATAGATAAGCTGGACAGAAGAAAAGCAAACAAAATAGCAAAGGAAAACTTAGCTATGCAGAGCAGCAGGCCACAGGAACGATCCAGGAGGAAAACAAGTCCAATACTGGAACATTAACAGGAAGCCAGGATCAAAGCACTAGGTGGAGTTAAGTAGAGCAGCACCTAACAACCTCACCACATCACCTGAGGGAGGAAACTCAGAAGCCGCAGTACCACTTCCCTCCACCAACGGAAGCTTACAGAGAGAATCAGCCAAAGTACCACTTGTGACCACAGGAGGGAGCTCTGCCACATAATTCACAACAGTACATCCCCCTTGAGGAGGGGTCACCGAACCCTCACTATCGCCCCCAGGCCGACCAGGATGAGCCACATGAAAGGCACGAACAAGATCGGGAGCATGGACATCAGAGGCAAAGACCCAGGAATTATCTTCCTGAGCATAACCCTTCCACTTAACCAGATACTGGAGTTTCCGTCTTGAAACACGAGAATCCAAAATCTTCTCCACAATATACTCCAACTCCCCCTCCACCAAAACCGGGGCAGGAGGATCAACAGATGGAACCATAGGTGCCACGTATCTCCGCAACAATGACCTATGGAATACGTTATGTATGGAAAAAGAATCTGGAAGGGTCAGACGAAAAGACACAGGATTAAGAACCTCAGAAATCCTATACAGACCAATGAAACGAGGTTTAAACTTAGGAGAGGAAACCTTCATAGGAATATGACGAGAAGATAACCAAACCAAATCCCCAACACGAAGTCGGGGACCCACACAGCGTCTGCGATTAGCGAAACGTTGAGCCTTCTCCTGGGACAAAGTCAAATTGTCCACTACATGAGTCCAAATCTGCTGCAACCTGTCCACCACAGTATCCACACCAGGACAGTCCGAAGACTCAACCTGCCCTGAAGAGAAACGAGGATGGAACCCAGAGTTGCAGAAAAACGGCGAAACCAAGGTAGCCGAGCTGGCCCGATTATTAAGGGCGAACTCAGCCAAAGGCAAAAAGGACACCCAGTCATCCTGATCAGCAGAAACAAAGCATCCCCGATATGTTTCCAAGGTCTGATTGGTTCGTTCGGTCTGGCCATTAGTCTGAGGATGGAAAGCCGAGGAAAATAGACAAGTCAATGCCCATCCTACCACAAAAAGCTCGCCAAAACCTCGAAACAAACTGGGAACCTCTGTCAGAAACGATATTCTCTGGAATGCCATGTAAACGAACCACATGCTGGAAGAACAATGGCACCAAATCAGAGGAGGAAGGCAATTTAGACAAGGGTACCAAATGGACCATCTTAGAAAAGCGATCACAGACCACCCAAATGACTGACATATTTTGAGAAACGGGAAGATCTGAAATAAAATCCATAGAGATATGTGTCCAAGGCCTCTTCGGGACTGACAAGGGCAAAAGCAACCCACTGGCACGAGAACAGCAGGGCTTAGCCCGAGCACAAATCCCACAGGACTGCACAAAAGTACGCACATCCCGCGACAGAGATGGCCACCAAAAGGATCTAGCCACTAACTCTCTGGTACCAAAGATTCCAGGATGACCAGCCAAGACCGAACAATGAACCTCAGAGATAACTTTATTCGTCCACCTATCAGGGACAAACAGTTTCTCCGCTGGACAACGATCAGGTTTATTAGCCTGAAATTTTTGCAGCACTCGCCGCAAATCAGGGGAGATGGCAGACACAATTACTCCCTCTTTGAGGATACCCGCCGGCTCAGATACACCCGGAGAGTCGGGCACAAAACTCCTAGACAGAGCATCCGCCTTCACATTTTTAGAGCCCGGAAGGTATGAAATCACAAAGTCAAAACGGGCAAAAAACAACGACCAACGAGCTTGTCTAGGATTCAACCGCTTGGCGGACTCGAGATAAGTCAAGTTCTTATGATCAGTCAAGACCACCACGCGATGCTTAGCTCCTTCAAGCCAATGACGCCACTCCTTGAATGCCCACTTCATGGCCAGCAACTCTCGGTTGCCCACATCATAATTTCGCTCAGCAGGCGAAAACTTCCTGGAAAAGAAGGCTCACGGTTTCATCACTGAGCAATCAGAACCTCTCTGCGACAAAACAGCCCCTGCTCCAATCTCAGAAGCATCAACCTCGACCTGGAACGGAAGCGAAACATCTGGTTGACACAACACAGGGGCAGAAGAAAAACGACGCTTCAACTCTTGAAAAGCTTCCACAGCAGCAGAAGACCAATTGACCACATCAGCACCCTTCTTGGTCAAATCGGTCAATGGTTTAGCAATACTAGAAAAATTGCAGATGAAGCGACGATAAAAATTAGCAAAGCCCAGGAACTTTTGCAGACTTTTCAGAGATGTCGGCTGAGTCCAATCATGGATGGCTTGGACCTTAACAGGGTCCATCTCGATAGTAGAAGGGGAAAAGATGAACCCCAAAAATGAAACCTTCTGAACACCAAAGAGACACTTTGATCCCTTCACAAACAAAGAATTAGCATGCAGGACCTGAAAAACCGTTCTGACCTGCTTCACATGAGACTCCCAATCATCCGAGAAGATCAAAATGTCATCCAAGTACACAATCAGGAATTTATCCAGGTACTCTCGGAAGATGTCATGCATAAAGGACTGAAACACTGATGGAGCATTGGCAAGTCCGAATGGCATTACTAGATACTCAAAATGACCCTCGGGCGTATTAAATGCAGTTTTCCATTCATCGCCTCGCTTAATTCGCACAAGATTATACGCACCACGAAGATCTATCTTGGTGAACCAACTAGCCCCCTTAATCCGAGCAAACAAATCAGATAACAACGGCAAGGGGTACTGAAATTTAACCGTGATCTTATTTAGAAGGCGGTAATCTATACAAGGTCTCAGCGAACCATCCTTCTTGGCTACAAAAAAGAACCCTGCTCCTAATGGCGACGATGACGGGCGAATATGCCCCTTCTCCAGGGACTCCTTCACATAACTGCGCATAGCGGCGTGCTCAGGCACAGATAAATTAAACAATCGGCCTTTTGGGAACTTACTACCAGGAATCAAATTGATAGCACAATCACAATTCCTATGCGGAGGTAGGGCATCGGACTTGGGCTCATCAAATACATCCCGGTAATCAGACAAGAACTCTGGAACCTCAGAAGGGGTGGATGACGAAATTGACAGAAATGGAACATCACCATGTACCCCCTGACAACCCCAGCTGGACACCGACATGGATTTCCAATCTAATACTGGATTATGGACTTGTAGCCATGGCAACCCCAACACGACCACATCATGCAGATTATGCAACACCAGAAAGCGAATAACCTCCTGATGTGCAGGAGCCATGCACATGGTCAGCTGGGTCCAGTACTGAGGCTTATTCTTGGCCAAAGGCGTAGCATCAATTCCTCTCAATGGAATAGGACACTGCAAGGGCTCCAAGAAAAACCCACAATGCTTAGCATACTCCAAGTCCATCAAATTCAGGGCAGCGCCTAAATCCACAAATGCCATGACAGAATACGATGACAAAGAGCAGATCAAGGTAACGGACAGAAGAAATTTTGACTGTACTGTACCAATGGTGGCAAACCTAGCGAACCGCTTAGTGCGCTTAGGACAATCAGAGATAGCATGAGTGGAATCACCACAGTAGAAACACAGCCCATTCAGACGTCTGTGTTCTTGCCGTTCAACTCTGGTCAAAGTCCTATCGCACTGCATAGGCTCAGGTTTAAGCTCAGATAATACCGCCAAATGGTGCACAGATTTACGCTCACGCAAGCGTCGACCAATCTGAATGGCCAAAGACATAGACTCATTCAAACCAGCAGGCATAGGAAATCCCACCATGACATCCTTAAGGGCTTCAGAGAGACCCTTTCTGAACATAGCTGCCAGCGCAGATTCATTCCATTGAGTGAGCACGGACCACTTTCTAAATTTCTGACAATATAACTCTATCTCATCCTGACCCTGACAAAGAGCCAGCAAATTTTTTTCTGCCTGATCCACAGAATTAGGCTCATCGTACAGCAATCCGAGTGCCAGGAAAAACGCATCGATATTACTTAATGCAGGATCTCCTGGCGCAAGAGAAAATGCCCAGTCCTGAGGGTCGCCACGCAAAAAAGAAATAATGATCAAAACCTGTTGAACTGGATCACCAGAGGAGCGAGGTTTCAAGGCCAGAAATAGTTTACAATTATTTTTGAAACTCAGAAACTTAGTTCTATCACCAAAAAACAAATCAGGAATAGGAATTCTTGGTTCTAACATAGATTTCTGATCAATAGTGTCTTGAATCTTTTGTACTCTTGCCGAGAGCTGATCCACACATGAAGACAGACTTCTAATGTCCATTGCTACACCTGTGTCCTGAACCACCCAAATGTCTAGGGGAAAAAAAAGGCAAAACACAGTGCAGAGAAAAAAAAATGGTCTCAGAACTTCTTTTTTCCCTCTATTGAGAATCATTAGTACTTGGGCTTCCTGTACTGTTATGATTAGGCAATTCAGTACCACAGTGAACATAGAGGTCAGAGCACATACAGTGATCTGACAATAATCCAAAAACATAGAACGAGCTCTGAGACGTGGGAACTCTGTTGACCGCAATCCCTAATCCTATCCAACAACACTAGAGGCAGCCGTGGATTGCGCCTAACGCTCCCTATGCAACTCGGCACAGCCTGAGAAACTAGCTAGCCTGAAGATAGAAAATAAGCCTACCTTGCCTCAGAGAAATACCCCAAAGGAAAAGGCAGCCCCCCACATATAATGACTGTGAGTAAGATGAAAAGACAAACGTAGAGATGAAATAGATTTAGCAAAGTGAGGCCCGACTTTCTGAACAGAGCGAGGATAGGAAAGGTAACTTTGCGGTCAACACAAAACCCTAAAAACCACGCAAAGGGGGCAAAAAGACCCTCCGTACCGACTAACGGCACGGAGGTACACCCTCTGCGTCCCAGAGCTTCCAGCAAAACAAATAGATAAGCTGGACAGAAGAAAAGCAAACAAAATAGCAAAGGAAAACTTAGCTATGCAGAGCAGCAGGCCACAGGAACGATCCAGGAGGAAAACAAGTCCAATACTGGAACATTGACAGGAAGCCAGGATCAAAGCACTAGGTGGAGTTAAGTAGAGCAGCACCTAACGACCTCACCACATCACCTGAGGGAGGAAACTCAGAAGCCGCAGTACCACTTCCCTCCACCAACGGAAGCTTACAGAGAGAATCAGCCGAAGTACCACTTGTGACCACAGGAGGGAGCTCTGCCACAGAATTCACAACACTAGCCCCACCCACACCACTTTATGTGATAGCTGCTAATCAGTGCTGGGGCGTGGTTGGACTAGCAGGCACGAGAGCAACTAGTCTGACAGTGAAAAAACTCTTCTCATATTGAAACAACAACGCACAGCCTAGTAAGTGACACATCGTTGAAATCAGTGTCTCAGCCCCTACATCATACTGCCCTTAGATTACATAGAAAACACCTGCTGACAGATTCCCTCTAAGTCTAGAAAAAATCTCTTCTAATAATCTTCTGGCACATCCAGATGGTCTATATAAAAAATACGGTGAATTGAGTTGTGGAGAGAAACCCATTGTAAGAAATCTTATTCCTTACTTGTAGGCCGGGGAGAAACATTATCATCCCACATGTGCGCGCTGTGTCCGTTGCAACCAGATGTTTGCCGAGGGGGAGGAGATGTACCTTCAAGGTGAGCTTTCTGTTACCCTATACCACCATGAGGTTTCATGTCATACTCTACAGACTTCAGGAAGGGTCCTACAGGACTGTATTAAGGTGCTTTTACACTGCACGATTACCATGGACGAGTGCTCATTTCACGATAATTGTGCAGTCTCGGCAGGCTGGCAATCACCAGACGAACAATCAAAACGTTGGTTGAAATTATCTTTTGGTTTTCACAAGAGATCGTCTTTGTCGCTAGCACATCATCCTGTGTAAACATGTGCTGCCGAGAACAATGGCAGCCCATCTACTACATATCGTTCAGTGCGAATCTGCCTATGTAACTGGCTATTAAAGTTTGTGGATCTCAGAACTCTTTTCCGTTGGCTCATACGGGGGAAAAGAAGGATCTGACATGTTCACTCCTTTGTTCCTACATCAAAGAAGTTGTCCTCGCCGCATTATTACAGACATGCTTGATCAGCTTAGATGGAAGGAATACTGTAGATTTTGGCTGATGGAATATTCAGACACCTACTGCCTAAAGTGTGTGGCCAGTTTGAGGCAGCCCCTTCTTCCCACCCACTCTGGGTTGTCTTGGTACTTTGGTACCTCCTTTATTGTGATGCTGTTGAGATGGTTCTCCTCAGTCACTGCATACTGCTGTGTGACATCTGCAGGATCCATATAATTCCTGTCCATAAGGCGAGCTTGTGGGTTATCAGTAGGTAGAGGGAAGTAAGTTGCTTTCCGATAACTCCGAATGTGGTGTATTTCCCTTGAGAACAAACAATCAGGCATATTGACATGGATTAGCCTTATCCTTCTTTACCTGACATCTCCTGTCTAGGAAAATAACACATTAAAGGGCTGGCTTCATGGGTTTACCTCAACAGAGAGGAGTTAGAAGACCGCAGCTTCTAATTTCTCCTACCCCTGCACTGATTAGAAGCGTTTCAATTTCATATTAAATGGTGTAAGTTTCTTTTTGCAGTGCAGGGGTTAATCTGCTCAGTTGAGAGCTGGAAGCTTTCCTGCATTAAGGCTCTTAGATGTTCACTGTTAGCCACTTCCATCTCCTATATAATCTGGGCCCTGGCAAGCATTCATTGTCAGAGTTAGCATATGCTACATGGCTGGTGGTTGTTGTTGGTTGTTATTGGAAAAGACATTTGGTGGATTTTTCTGTGACTGTTGCTAGGTTTTGAGTGTGTGATAATTGCCTTTCTTCTCCTACTTTGGTTTATCCCCATCTTCCACTCCCCGATGCATTTCTTTTGTTTGTTTGAGTGTATTTGTATGTTTGGTATTTTTCTTTATCCCTGTTCATTTTACCTTGTTAGTCTGGTTGGTGTATTACGGTATAATACTACTCCCCTCTTCCCTGGGTGGGGGAATGGTACAGACTGAGGGCGGATTCAGGAGCTAAGGCAAGGTATGTGGCCCCAGCATCTTCACCATCAGAAGTAATCTGGGGAAAACGGCGAGCTAGGGCCGCCCCTAGCATTAGGGACAGGGAAGGAGCCCATGATTCCGAGACACCCGACAACAGAGTCGTGACAGCTGGCCACTGCTACCAAATTTTTTATGAATGTGACCAATTTAAGTAAAACTTCTGTGACGCCCAGGAGACCGGGATACCCAGCACCGGACCAATGGGGTCTGTCTCTTGAGGGGGATGTCACAGGTGGCTTGACCCGGTGCTGTGGCCTCAGGCAATGCACAGTGTAAGGGGTATCGTGAGGCGACAGGCACTTACTTGATCAGCAGCAGATTCTCCCAGCGGTGACGATCCCGATCCTGGATAGATGGCTATTGTCCAAATGAAAGACTGAGGCACTGAAACGTTTAACCAGTTTACTTTAACATAAAAGGATTTACAACCAGTCCTGTCACCGGAGTCTGTGTGGGAACTCTGAGTTACTTTGACCCTGCCGGGGTCTTCGCCTCTTATTGTGCGCAATTTCTGTGTGGCCCTGCTGCTGTATGTGAACTGGCTGCCGGCCCAATCTGTCCCCTCCAGGTCCTGGTTCGACGGGCAACCCGAGTCCTTTTATCGGCTTACCCCCTCCGGGAGTACCGCTGAACTCTGTGTCTGTTGCTGCGTCCGGCCCTAGTGAAGCTGATATCACCTCACGTTTTTCCGGTTGCTGTATTATATATAATGAATACAGCCGCGGATCCGGTATCCGTCTTTGCGCCTGTTCTGGGTAGTGATTAATGCTACCCGGTTCTCACAATGTCCCTTTTCTCTGTCCCTCTTATCCTCAGGCTGGTGATTTGGGCCTGGAAACCGTTATAGGGCTGTTAGAATTTCAGCTGTATGACCTCTCACTATCAGCTCCTTAGCCCAACTGCCATTTCTTCTCTCAGACCAGAATGGATTAAGGGGAGTCTCTGGAGCTCCCCCTTCGGGCCGGAGGTGGTAGTGCAGTTTTGCTATCTTAATATTTGTGTTTAGTGTCAGTAACTATTTTTGTGGCAAATACCCCTAGGGGTGCCACATTCCCCCTTAGTTAAGAACAGTACTCCGGGACTGTGGGACGATAACATTTTGAAATAACAATTAATATGTACAGAGTCTTAAAAGTGAAAAGTTACAAAAACCACTCAAGGAAACAAAAATAGAGTTCTGTAAAAAGTCACTTCAAATAGCGTCCATTAATACAGTTCTACCCTTGAAGGTACTCAATAGAAAGTCTAAAGAAAGTTCAAAAAGAGCAAAAAGCAAAGTTCAAAAAGCAGTCTTTCCTGAGCTTTGATTTAGTGCCTCCGGGCTGATAACAAGTTCAAGAATATGCAAGAAGTTCATACAGACAAGTCTCTGTAGGTACTGGGCTTAAACGTTGCAGACTGATAACAATGACTATACTACATTTTCTGTTTAACTATATATGGCATAACATATATACAATTCACATTATGAGCTTTATAGTTGGTAATCTGCATACCTGGCCGGTAATTGGCCCTGGGTACTACGCTGTGATCTACGTAATAGCGGTATCTCTTCATGTGGTGTACTACTGTCTACTGCGGATGTAGTATCTGCCCGCTCTGCTAAAGATAATTCCATGACTATGGAGTTGGCAAGTCCACCGTGAATGAGATTACTCTGATCAGGAATCTGTTCTTCCTGGCCTGGAACCTCCTGTAGTACGGGGTCAGCCTCTTCCTGTCTTGGGACTTCTGGTATTGGGTTCGGTGTTGGGTAAAAGGCCACCATGGGAACCACTACTGCACCATGGTATGTTAGTAGGGTTTTGGGAAAGTCTCCTCTACAGGTGTGATACATTTCCTCTTCTTTTTCCTTTACTGGTTGAACCTGTATGGGTTGAATAACTTCTGGTTCTGGCTGGACAACTTCTGGCTCTTTCAATGCTTCCGGACACAATTTAAGATTGTCTCTTGACACTAGTACAGATGTTAAGCCTCCGTTTTTGCTAATGAGACACATTTTAGGATTATCCATTCTTGTTGGTAAAACTGTGTAGGGTACGGCTTCCCACTGATTGTCTAGTTTATTGGTTCGACGATTTCTCTTGAGCACTTGGTCACCCGGTCTTAATGGGGTCGCTAGAGCATTCTGGTTGAAAGTTCGCTCTTGTCTTTCTCTAGTTTGCTGAAGGCTTCTTTCCACACTCTCTTGCACTTGGCGATACTGCTTTTGCCGTATGATATCCCAATTGGAGTCTTGAACTTCTGCGTCTGGTTTCAGAATTCCCATTTCTAGATCGATTGGTAATTGGCCGGGTCTTGCACGCATAAGGTAAGCTGGGGTGCAGTTGGTGGAGCTTACCGGGACATGATTATATAGATCTACCAAGTCAGGCAATTTCTCTGGCCATTGATTCCTTTCTGTCTCAGGTAAAGTCTTTAGTAGGTCTATTATAATATGGTTCATCTTCTCGTATAAGCCGTTTGTTTGTGGATGATAGGCCGTCGTCCGGATCTTTTTGCAACCATACATATTACAGAATTCTTTGAAGATCTCTGATTCAAAGGCTGTACCTTGGTCGGTGAGAACCTGTTCCGGATATCCATGGGGTCTACAAAAGTACGTTTGGAACGCTTTGGCTGCTGTTTTTGCTGTCAGATCTTTTACGGGTACTACTACCAAGAAGCGTGAATAATGGTCCACGATGGTCAAGGCATAGACATAGCCGGACCGGCTTGGTATTAACTTCACGTGGTCTATGGCTACAAGTTCAAGTGGTTGTTTGGTGATTATGGGCTGCAGTGGTGCTCTTTGGTTCTTTTGATCGTTTCTTCTGAGGTTGCACGGGCCACAATTTCTGCACCACTGTTCGATTGATTTTCTCATCCCGACCCAATAAAATCTTTCTCTTAGAAGTACTTCTAACTTTTTCCAACCAAAGTGAGCAGCACCATTATGGTAAGCTTCGAGGACCATCTTGACATCTTGTTTAGGCACAATAATCTGCCAAACCAATTCATGTGTTTTCGGATTGGTGTACCTTCTACAGAGCTTCCCTTGATACAGGAACATTTTGCCTCTCTCTTTCCAGAGTTGATGCGTCTCTTCTGGGGCATCCTCATCGGGATATGCACTTTGCTCAGTTAACAGTTCCTTCACCAACTTCACAGCCGGATTGCTGTCTTGGGTGTCAGCCCATCTATGGTGTGCTAACGGATTAAAATTCACCTCCTGTTGTTTCTGATAGGTACTTGACTGATGATGTTTTGCCTTGGGATGATGGAAGGCTGGTAGTTCAATTTCTTCAAGCTCCCCCGTTTCTTCTTCTACATCTCTCAAGTGTGGCATCCGGGATAGGGCATCGGCATTTCCATTCTTGCGACCTGCTCGATACTTGATCTTGAAGTTGTAATTAGATAACCGGGCTATCCATCGCTGTTCTAACGCACCTAATTTGGCTGTGTCCAGGTGGGTCAACGGATTGTTGTCAGTATAGACAATAAATTCTGCAGCGGCCAGATAGTGTTTGAAACGTTCCGTCACAGCCCAAACTACTGCCAGTAGTTCCAATTTGAAGGAGCTATAATTTTCTGGATTTCTTTCAGTAGGCCGGAGCTTTCTACTTGCAAAGGCGATGACTTTCTCCCGACCTTCTTGCTTTTGTGACAGCACCGCTCCTAGTCCCACATTACTGGCATCGGTGTAGAGGATGAAAGGTTGATGGTAATCTGGGTATGCCAGAACCTCTTCTCCGGTTAGTGCCTTCTTTAGTTGTTCAAAGGAGTCTTCCCTTTCGTCGTTCCACTGAAAAGGAGGGTTTCGGTTTGAAGGTTTCTTCGTCTGCCCTACCAAGGCGTCTTGCAAGGGTGCTGCCAATTTGGTAAATCCTTTTATAAATCTGCGATAGTAACCCACCAATCCCAGGAATTGCCTCACTTCTTTTGCGCTGGTAGGTCTCGGCCAATCCCTTACGGCGGTTATTTTCTCGGGATCCGGTGCTACTCCCTCCGAACTCACGATGTGTCCCAGGTACTGTACCTTTGGCTTGAGAAGGTGACATTTGGATGGCTTGATTTTCATGCCATACCTGGATAAGGCTTCGAACACTTCTGCCAAGTCTTTTAAGTGTTGTTCGTAAGTCTTTGAGTAGACGATCACATCATCTAGGTACAGGAGGATGGTCTCGAAGTTCTTGTGTCCGAGGCAGCATTCCATCAGCCGCTGGAAGGTACCGGATGCATTGCAGAGTCCGAACGGCATGCGATTAAATTCACTTAGACCCATTGGTGTGGTGAATGCCTTTTTTTTTCTTATCTCTCTCAGCCACAGGGACTTGCCAATACCCGCTTGTTAAGTCTAAGGTGGAAAAATAATTAGCAGATTTCAAAGCAGTCAAGGACTCTTCTATCCTAGGCAAGGGGTAGGCGTCTTTATGGGTGATGTTATTAATCTGCCGGTAGTCTACGCACACTCTCATAGTTCCATCTTTTTTTTTGACAATCACTAGAGGGGCCGCCCAGGGGCTACAGCTGTCTCTTATTACCCCGGCCTGTTTCATTTCCCTCAGCATATCTTTTGCACATTGATAGTGAGCGGGTGGTATGGGTCTATATCTTTCTTTTATTGGGGGATGGTCACCTGTGGGGATTGTGTGTTCTACCCCTTCTATCCGTCCGAAGTCCAATGGGTGTTTACTGAAGACTTGTTCATATTCCGTCACTAGCCCACGTGTAGCTGTTGGCACCAATTCTCCATTTCTCCATCTGAGCCATTGCCTTCCACCTGACAGGTTGGTTCTAAGGGCTCAATGGTTGTGATGGCATTGTTGTCAACAGTATATAGCTTTGCCATTGTAGCATACCTTGGCAAAGTGACCTCTTCCTCTCCACAGTTCAAAAGTCGTACCGGCACTCGTCCCCGGTGTACCTCGACTATCCCTCGTGCTGTGAGTATAGTGGGCCTGCTGTCGGTGTACACTGGTTCTATTAAGGCTTGATAATCTCGTCCCTTAGTACCAATGGCTGCTCTACACCATACCAGCATTTCTGTTTTTGGTGGGATTACAATAGACGTTGGATCACTTACCCTCACACTGCCGATTTCTCCACCTGCAACTTCTACCTGTTGCCTTAACATCAATACTTTTATTTCCCTCCGGAGAACTCTCTGCTGGCAGGATTGGGCAGTTTCAGCAATTTGCTGTAAGACAGAAATGACTTCGGAAAAGCAGTTCTCTAACACATTCATTCCTATCAATACAGTTGGTTCACAGTTCCGCCGGTCAACATCAACAACAATTATACCCTGTTTCTTCAATTCTACTTTACCAATCTTTATGGTCATCTCCCTGAATCCTAGTTTCGGTACCAACTTACCATTACTGGCCCATATATCTAGTTCAACATCAGAGGGCCCTTTATCAATATCTGCATCAGCCCAGTACCTCTTATAAAGGATATACGGTATAGATGAAATCTGGGAACCTGTGTCCAGCAAAGCGTTGAGGGGCATTCCGTCCAGCACGATAGGGATAATGGGTCGTCCTCCGATGTACCTGTCGTGCCAGGGTGTTGGGCCTTGAAAGTTCATTCCTGCGAAGCGGCCCGCATTCCCAGGGGATTCCCGTTTAAATCACAATCTCGTGCAAAGTGGCCTGGCTGCTGGCAACGGCGGCAAATGGGCTGTCCATCCGGTTGGTAGCGGTCGCGGGGTCGTCTTCTCCATGTCGGGTATCTCCGGGGTCTCATCCATGGAACACCTTCTCTACGGTTTGACAACTCCATCTTGGGTCCTCTCATCTCCTGCATGGTTTTAGCCATTGAAGCAACAACATCAGTTAAAGAGTCAAGCTTTTGTTGAAAAGCCTCATTAGTACTGGACCCCAGGGGCTTAGCAATGGCCCCGGACATAGCTGATGTCACTGGTACTCCATGTTGTTGAGGAGCCTCTGCCATGTGTTGCGCAGGCTCCTGATCCCGAGGTGCCTCTGCCAGCTGGAGACGTATAGCGCTCTCCTTTAATTGGGCAAATGTCAATTCAGGGTTCTTAAAAACAAGCATGCTCACATGCCCCCGGTGAGAAGGGGTGTAGAGTCCCTCAATAAATTGATCTCTTAGCAGTTTATCCGCTCCGGTGTTAAAAATGGGTTCAGCCAGTGTAAGTGATTTAAGGGCTTCCTGCAGGTTTAAGGCAAAGTCTCTCACGCCCTCATTAACTTTTTGTTTGCAATTAAAGAATCGTACTTTAGCTTTGCTGCTGGCAGTGGTTTCAAATGTAGCTTTTAATCCAGCAAATATGCGTTCAACAGTGCCTTTTAGATCAGCTGCCCATGCTGTGACTTCTCGCTTAACATGGCCACTTAACTGCATCATCAGGAGACTAACACGCTGAACTTCACCCACAGGGAACATGTCAAAATGGGCCAGCATCTTTTCTCTGAAATCGTCAAGGGTATTAGGCTCACCTTCATACATTGGAAGCCATGGGCCACCCGGGGTATATGGCATCAGCACCGGCATGATGGGCGCCACTCCTTGCACCGCTGCGCTACCGGACTCTCTATCGACACTCTGTCTTTCAGCTGTATTAGCGTCGCCGGATGCTGCGGCGTCTCCGTGCTGCGACATACTGTGCCCCCTTAATTAATCCGGACCCTTCCGGTCCTCCGCTTCCGTCGGGATAGCGTAGATTCGTTCCGCTGTGCAGCAGGATCGATTTTCCCCTTGCTCTGATGTCAGAGCGCTCTGCTTGGTGCCGCCCACAATGACACGCCCCCTGCTGCTCCCGCCCGCCGCTCGCTCTGTAATGGCGAATTCTGAAGTTTTTCAGTTAGACTGGGGCTCAGGTGATGGCGTAGCTCAATTAACAGTCTCGTGCCTAACGGTTATGAGGTGATTACCTCAGGGGATGGCGGCCATCTTTACTCCATTATAACCAATGGGGAAAAGTCACTTTCAATAGTTTTCAATGGGGAATGGATTTTTCTTTAACCCCTTCATGACCGGGGGATTTTTCGTTTTTCTGTGTTCGTTTTTCGCTCCCCTCCTTCCCAGAGCCATAACTTTTTTATTTTTCCGTCAATTTGGCCATGTGAGGGCTTATTTTTTGCGGGACGAGTTGTACTTTTGAACGACATCATTGGTTTTAGCATGTCGTGTACTAGAAAACGGGAAAAAAATTCCAAGTGCGGTGAAATTGCAAAAAAAGTGCAATCCCACATTGGTTTTTTGTTTGGCTTTTTTGCTAGGTTCACTAAATGCTAAAAATGACCTGCCATTATGATTCTCCAGGTCATTACGAGTTCATAGACACCAAACATGACTAGGTTATTTTTTATCTAAGTGGTGAAAAAAAATTCCAAACTTTGCTAAAAAAAAAAAAAAAAAAAACTGCGCCATTTTCCGATACTCGTGGCGTCTCCATTTTTCGTGCTCTGGGGTCGGTTGAGGGCTTATTTTTTGCGTGCCGAGATGACGTTTTTAATGATAGCATTTCGGTGCAGATACGTTCTTTTGATCGCCCGTTATTGCATTTTAATGCAATGTCGCGGCGACCAAAAAAACGTAATTCTGGTGTTTCGAGTTTTTTTCCCGCTACGCTGTTTAGCGATCAGGTTAATACTTTTTTTTAATTGATAGATCGGGCGATTCTGAGCGCGGCGATACCAAATATGCGTAGATTTGATATTTTTTTTATTGATTTATTTTGATTGGGGCGAAAGGGGGGTGATTTAAACTTTTATGTTTTTTTTATTTTTTTCACATGTTTTTAAACTTTTTTTCTTAACTTTTGCCATGCTTCAATAGCCTCCATGGGAGGCTAGAAGCTGGCACAGCACGATCGGCTCTGCTACATAGCAGCGATCTGCTGATCGCTGCTATGTAGCAGAAATGGAGGTGTGCTGTGAGCGCCGACCACAGGGTGGCGCTCACAGCCACCGTTCATCAGTAACCATAGAGGTCTCTGGGACCTCTATGGCTACAATATACAAGCATCGCCGACCCCCGATCATGTGACGGGGGTCGGCGATGACGTCATTTCCGGCCGCCCGGCCGGAAGCGGTAGTTAAATGCCGCTGTCTGCGTTTGACAGCGGCATTTAACTAGTTAATAGGTGCGGGCAGATCGCGATTCTGCCCGCACCTATTGCGGGCACATGTCAGCTGTTCAAAACAGCTGACATGTCCCGGCTTTGATGCGGGCTCACCGCGGAGCCCTGCATCAAAGCAGGGGAGCCGGCATCGGACGGTATAGTACATCCGATGACGGTAAGGGGTTAATAAAGTCAATTTTCAAGATTTTTCATCCAAGTTTTCACAGTTTTGGGCTCCAATCACGGCACACAATACCCGGTATACGGGCTGGCTAGATCCTGTTCGTGACGCCAATTGTGACGCCCAGGAGACCGGGATACCCAGCACCGGACCAATGGGGTCTGTCTCTTGAGGGGGATGTCACGGGTGGCTTGACCCGGTGCTGTGGCCTCAGGCAATGCACAGTGTAAAGGGTATCGTGAGGGAACAGGCACTTACTTGATCAGCAGCAGGTTCTCCCAGCGGTGACGATCCCGATCCTGGATAGATAGCTATTGTCCAAATGAAAGACTGAGGCACTGAAACGTTTAACCAGTTTACTTTAACGTAAAAGGATTTACAACCAGTCCTGTCACCGGAGTCTGTATGGGAACTCTGAGTTACTTTGACCCTGCCGGGGTCTTCACCTCTTATTGTGCGCAATTTCTGTGTGGCCCTGCTGCTGTATGTGAACTGGCTGCCGGCCCAATCTGTCACCTCCGGGTCCTGGTTCGACGGGCAACCCCAGTCCTTTTATCGGCTTACCCCCTCCGGGAGTACCGCTGAACTCTGTGTCTGTTGCTGCGTCCGGCCCTAGTGAAGCTGATATCACCTCACGTTTTTCCGGTTGCTGTATTATATATAATGAATACAGCCACGGATCCGGTATCCGTCTTTGCGCCTGTTCTGGGTAGTGATTAATGCTACCCGGTTCTCACAATGTCCCTTTTCTCTGTCCCTTTTCTCCTCAGGCTGGTGATTTGGGCCTGGAAACCGTCATAGGGCTGTTAGAAATTCAGCTGTATGACCTCTCACTTTCAGCTCCTTAGCCCAACTGCCAGTTCTTCTCTCAGACCAGAATGGATCAAGGGGAGTCTCTGGAGCTCCCCCTTCTGGCCGGAGGTGGTAGTGCAGTTTTGCTATCTTAAAGGGACTCTGTCACCTGAATTTGGCGGGACTGGTTTTGGGTCATATGGGCGGAGTTTTTGGGTGTTTGATTCACCCTTTCCTTACCCGCTGACTGCATGCTGGCTGCAATATTGGATTGAAGTTCATTCTCTGTCCTCCGTAGTACATGCCTGTGCAAGGTGCAATCTTGCCTTGTGCAGGCGTCTACTATGGAGGACAGAGAATGAACTTCAATCCAATATTGCAGCCAGCATGCAGCCAGCGGGTAAGGAAAGGGTGAATCAAACACCTGAAAACTCCGCCCATATGACCCAAAACCAGTCCCGCCAAATTCAGATGACAGGTTCCCTTTAATATTTGTGTTTAGTGTCAGTAACTATTTTTGTGGCAAATACCCCTAGGGGTGCCACACTTCTGCTAATAAAATAAGTGGAGAGTGTGTTTGCAGTCTAAATTGACTGTGCTAGAAAACCACAGGAGTCTGTGCATCGGCAGCAAATACTCCCAATAGCAAAAAAGAACATGGATGGAGGTAAAATATGTAACGAGTACACAATACAAAGTGGTAAACTTGTTTGCTGTATGGGCAGCAAGTAATGTAAAAGTGAGCACAAACTTTAGGAAAGGTGGAACAGTAATGGGGTTAAACAATACCCTGTAGTTGACTCCATTACTTACTGACTATAAATAGTGGCCGAACTATATATAGCCGGTGCCATTGTAAAAGACGGATGTTATATTTAGAGACAACCAGACATATCCCTGAATTACAACACCCGGTCTTATTTTATGTGTTGCTGACGTGATAATAATAATAATGGCCGGACATTGAACTTTGACATTTTTCCTACAATAGCCATTTTATATATGAAGCATTAAGAAGAAATGATTTATCAGGCTGGTCATAGACACGTGTAGGCTACATGGTGAATATTAGATTTTATTCTTTGCCATATTTGGCTAAATTACAGACTTTTCTCTCTTCTTACCATTTTTTCTTACATGCAGACAGCTGGAAAGTAAAAAAAAAATAAATAAAATGGTGCAAATTGTAGTGCAAATGTACACTGGCCCACAACAGGCGTAGACTTTTTTTTTTCTTTTTTTATACAGTCTGAAAAATGTATTAAGAGAAATATTTTTGCACATCTCACTCTGTTCGGGTTATCAACCATTTGGACAGTTTTGTTTTTCTTATTAATTGCATGTATTTTGGGCTAAAAATCATTTTTGTCATTGGGTTTTATTCAATACGTTGCCTTCTATAGCCTCTGTGTTGCACTTTTTATTGCTGGATGCAGAATGAGTTAACTGAGATTCCGCCAGTGAGCTCGTTGTGTCAGCTAATTTATGACCGCAGATCACATTGAAGTTGAGTGTGTAGAGAAGCAAAAAGCCTGCAAAAAGTCAATTGGTGCAACATTTTTAATGAAACCCAATTACAAAATGATTTTTAGACCAAAGTACATGCATTTAAGCAAAAAAATAAAATAAAAAAACAATATGTGTATATATATATATATATATGTATATATATATATATATATATATATATATATATACATATATATATATATATATATATTACAAGTTTTAATAAATCTCCTGTTTTGCGTTTTCAGCTTCTCTTCTCTGAGGTGTCCTCTTGCCGTCAATGAGTATGTTCTCTATCACTGGCAATTAAATATTCTGATCTAATTATGGATGTTTTCTTTTTCCATAGGGAACTCAATATGGCATCCAATTTGCAGACAAGCAGCCAAAACAGAAGAAAGAAACAAGGTAAATGATTATTGCTTAATATGATAATGTATAAGAAACAGGTGCCCTTATAATATCTGCGGGATCCAAAATAAATGGAGGAAAGGAAATGATAGACCCACAAATATATAGCAACAACGGGAGGGATTTCCCAAATTAATACATATACTGATGTCCTGTCCTTAACCCCTATCTGACCTTGGACGGGATAGTACGTCCAAGGTCAGATCCCCTGCTTTGATGCAGGGCTCCGGCGGTGAGCCCGCATCAAAGCCGGGACATGTCAGCTGTTTTGAACAGCTGACATGTGCCCGTAATAGGCGCGGGCAGAATCGCGATCTGCCCGCACCTATTAACTAGTTAAATGCTGCTGTCAAACGCAGACAGCGGCATTTAACTACCGCTTCCGGCCGGGCGGCCGGAAATGACGTCATCGCCGACCCCCGTCACATGATCGGGGGTCGGAGATGCGTCAGGATGGTAACCATAGAGGTCCTAGAGACCTCTATGGTTACTGATCACTGGTGGCTGTGAGCGCCACCCTGTGGTCGGCGCTCACAGCATACCTGCATTTCTGCTACATAGCAGCGATCAGCAGATCGCTGCTATGTAGCAGAGGTGATCGGGTTGTGCCTGCTTCTAGCCTCCCATGGAGGCTATTGAAGCATGGCAAAAGTAAAAAAAAAAGTTGAAAAAAATGTGAAAAAAATAAAAAAAATATAAAAGTTTAAATCACCCCCCTTTCGCCCCAATCAAAATAAATCAATAAAAAAAATATCAAATCTACACATATTTGGTATCGCCGCACTCAGAATCACCCGATCTATCAATTAAAAAAAAAGCATTAACCTGATCGCTAAACAGCGTAGCGGGAAAAAAATTCGAAACAACAGAATTACGTTTTTTGGTCGCCGCGACATTGCATTATAATGCAATAACGGGCGATCAAAAGAACGTATCTGCACCGAAATGCTATCGTTAAAAACGTCATCTCGGCACGCAAAAAATAAGTCCTCAACCGACCCCAGATCACGAAAAATGGAGACGCTACGAGTATCGGAAAATGGCGCAATTTTTTTTTTTTTTTTTTTAGCAAAGTTTGGAATTTTTTTTCACCACTTAGATAAAAAATAACCTAGTCATGTTAGGTGTCTACGAACTCGTACTGACCTGGAGAATCATAATGTCAAGTCAGTTTTAGCATTTAGTGAACCTAGCAAAAAAAACAAACAAAAAACAAGTGTGGGACTGCACTTTTTTTGCAATTTCACCGCACTTGGTATTTTTTTCCCGTTTTCTAGTACACTACATGCTAATACCAATGATGTCGTTCAAAAGTACAACTCGTCCCGCAAAAAATAAGCCCTCACATGGCCAAATTGACAGAAAAATAAAAATGTTATGGCTCTGGGAAGGAGGGGAGTGAAAAACGAACACGGAAAAGCAAAAAATCCCATGGTCATGAAGGGGTGCCAAGTGCAAAAGTATCTTTATATACTGCTCAAAAAAATAAAGGGAACGCTAAAATCCCACATCCTAGATATCTCTGAATGAAATATTCCAGTTGTAAATCTTTATTCATTATATGGTGGAATGTGTTGAGAACAATAAAACCTAAAAATGATCAACGTAAATCACAACTAATATCCCACGGAGGTCTAAAGTTGGAATGATGCTCAAAATCAAAGTGGAAAATGAAGTTACAGGCTGATCCAACTTCAGTGGAAATGCCTCAAGACAAGGAAATGATGCTCAGTAGTGTGTGTGGCCTCCACGTGCCTGTATTACCTCCCTACAACTCCTGGGCATGCTCCTGATGAGGCGGCGGATGGTCTCCTGAGGGATCTCCTCCCAGACCTGGACTAAAGCATCTGCCAAATCCTGGACAGTCTGTGGAGCAACGTGACGTTGGTGGATGGTGCGAGACATGATGTCCCAGATGTGTTCAATCGGATTCAGGTCTGGGGAATGGGCGGGCCAGTCCATAGCTTCAATGCCTTCATCTTGCAGGAACTGCTGACACTCCAGCCACATGAGGTCTGACAGTGTCCTGCATTAGGAGAAACCCATGGCCAACCGCACCAGCATATGGTCTCACAAGGGGTCTGAGGATCTCATCTCGGTACCTAATGGCAGTCAGGCTACCTCTGGTGAGCACATGGAGGGCTGTGCGGCCCTCCAAAAAAAATGCCACCCCACACCATTACTGACCCACTGCCAAACCGGTCATGCTGAAGGATGTTGCAGGCAGCAGATCACTCTCCACGGCGTCTCCAGATTCTGTCACGTCTGTCACATGTGCTCAGTGTGAATCTGCTTTCATCTGTGAAGAGCACAGGGCGCCAATGGTGAATTTGCCAATCCTGGTGTTCTGTGGCAAATGCCAAGCGTCCTGCACGAGGTTGGTCTGTGAGCACAACCCCAATCTGTGGACGTTGGGCACTCAGACCATCCTCATGGAGTCGGTTTCTAACCATTTGTGCAGACACATGCACATTTGTGGCCTGCTGGAGGTCATTTTGCAGGGCTCTGGCAGTGCTCCTCCTGTTCCTCCTTGCACAAAGGCTGAGGTAGCGGTCCTGCTGCTGGGTTGTTGCCCTCCTACGGCCTCCTCCACATCTCCTGGTAGCGCTTACAGCCACTGGACACTATGCTGACAGACACAGCAAACCTTCTTGCCACAGCTTGCATTGATGTGCCATCCTGGATGAGCTGTACTACCTGAGCCACTTGTGTGGGTTGTAGAGTCATTTCATGCTTACACGAGTGTGAAATCACAACCAACATTCAAAAGTGACCAAAACATCAGCCAGAAAGCATTGGTACTGAGATGTGGTCTGTGGTCCCCACCTGCAGAACCACTCCTTTATTGAGGGTGTCTTGATAATTGCCAATAATTTACATATGTTGTCTAATCCATTCGCACAACAGCATGTGAAATTGATTGTCAATCAGTGTTGCTTCCTAAGTGGACAGTATCATTTCACAGAAGTTTGATTTACTTGGAGTTAAATTCTGTTGTTTAAGTGTTCCCTTTATTTTTTTGAGCAGTGTATAAAGATGTGCCTATCATAACCTTTTCCCTTGGCTCGAGATGAAAGGCACAAGATGATAAAAAAATATATATATTTTGTGATACTCTGCAGGGAGATGTTTATGCTGTGTGTGTCTAAATGAGGCCACCTAGTGGTTGTGATGTGAGTTGCAGTCTGTTGTATCATAAGAAATTAGAGTCTTTAGCAAAATTGGCAAAAGGTAAGTGTGGTGACATCTGTAGTAGTTACATGTCTGGTATTTCCTCCACTTCCATTTGACCTGAACATTCTATTTTTTCAAAGCATTTATGCCAGATGATTAGCCGCTGTGACTTTTGGTAATTTTATATGCTCTTCATAATCTAGGAAACAAGAACGTCCTCAGAAAGCATCATATCAGTTCCAACCTCAAACACGTCTGGATCTCCCAGTAGAGTCATTTATGTGAGTTTTTATTGATGGCCTTGTAATTGATTTATGTGACTTCACAGTGAGATTTTTCAGCAGTGTGTTCTCACTTTATGGCACCGTAGATTGACTATATTATGACAATTACAGTCATGGCCAAAAGTATTTACACCCCTGCAATTCTGTCAGATAATACTCAGTTTCTTCCTGAAAATGATTGCAAACACAAATTCTTTGGTATTATCTTCATTTAATTTGTCTTAAATGAAAAAACACAAAAGAGAATGAAGCAAAAAGCAAAACATTGATCATTTCACACAAAACTCCAAAAATGGGCCAGACAACAGTATTGGCACCCTCAGCCTAATACTTGGTTGCACAACCTTTAGCCAAAATAACTGCGACCAACCGCTTCCGGTAACCATCAATGAGTTTCTTACAATGCTCTGCTGGAATTTTAGACCATTCTTCTTTGGCAAACTGCTCCAGGTCCCTGATATTTGAAGGGTGCCTTCTCCAAACTGCCATTTTTAGATCTCTCCACAGGTGTTCTATGGGATTCAGGTCTGGACTTTTTGCTGGCCACCTTAGAAGTCTCCAGTGCTTTCTCTCAAACCCTTTTCTAGTGCTTTTTGAAGTGTGTTTTGGGTCATTGTCCTGCTGGAAGACCCATGACCTCTGAGGAAGTCCCAGCTTTCTCACACTGGACCCTACATTATGCTGCAAAATTTGTTGGTAGTCTTCAGACTTCATAAAGCCATGCACACGATCAAGCAGTCCAGTGCCAGAGGCAGCAAAGCAACCCCAAAACATCAGGGAACCTCCGCCATGTTTGACTGTAGGGACCGTGTTCTTTTCTTTGAATGCCTCTTTTTTTTCTCCTGTAAACTCTATGTTGATGCCCTTGCCCAAAAAGCTCTACTTTTGTCTCATCTGACCAGAGAACATTCTTCCAAAACGTTTTAGGCCTTTTCAGGTAAGTTTTGGCAAACTCCAGCCTGGCTTTTTTATGTCTCGGGGTAAGAAGTGGGGTCTTCCTGGGTCTCCTACCATACAGTCCCTTTTCATTCAGATGCCGACGGATAGTACGGGTTGACACTGTTGTACCCTCGGACTGCAGGGCAGCTTGAACTTGTTTGGATGTTAGTCGAGGTTCTTTATCCAACATCCGCACAATCTTGCGTTGAAATCTCTTGTCAATTTTTCTTTTCCGTCTACATCTAGGGAGGTTAGCCACAGTGCCACGGGCTTTAAACTTCTTGATGACACTGCGCACGGTAGACACAGGAGCATTCAGGTCTTTGGAGATGGACTTGTAGCCTTGAGATTGCTCATGCTTCCTCACAATTTGGTTTCTCAAGTCCTCAGACAGTTCTTTGGTCTTCTTTCTTTTCTGCATGCTCAATGTGGTATACACAAGGACACAGGACAGAGGTTGAGTCAACTTTAATCCATGTCAACTGGCTGCAAGTGTGATTTAGTTATTGCCAACGCCTGTTAGGTGCCACAGGTAAGTTACAGGTGCTGTTAATTACACAAATTAGGGAAGCATCACATGATTTTTCGAACAGTGTGAATACTTTTGTCCACCCCCTTTTTTATGTTTGGTGTGGAATTATATCCAATTTGGCTTTAGTACAATTCTTTTTATGTTTTTTCACTTAAGACAAATTAAATGAAGATAATAATACCAAATAATTTGTGTTTGCAATCATTTTCAGGAAGAAACTGAGTATTATCTGACAGAATTGCAGGGGTGTGAATACTTTTGGCCATGACTGTAGCATATATAAAATCCTGCAGGCAATTGGTGAGCAGGGCTCAAAATGGACACATAATTTGCTCAGACTGTAAAGGGTACATAATGATCTAGGCTACGGCACACGTGCATGACCGCCTTGACTTGTCATACAAGTGGAACGTTTCATAAACAAGCAAAGATTCAATACAGTATTTGAAAGGCATGCCTCTTTCTTCAGTTATCAGAATACTCACCACCCCTGCCTCCCTCACCAATCATTTACCCTGAACTCACTGACCAAAGCCATCTTCAGTGAAAACAGATTATCAAATAACTGAGGGATCAGATCACAGCTGCTCCTCATACATTTCTATAGAGATGGAGGAGCTAGAGAGAGATATACAGAGATGGTGCTGCTAAAAAGTCACCCTAGAGCTGTGCGCACAGTTACACTGCTCAATACTCAGTATAATATCCTCCATTGCTGCTCCTAATGAATAGGTGAACAGGATCTCCTCTTGTCAATGTGTGCAGTGTACTTGAAAGAGCATTGCATTTAGTCTCTTTCTTTAAGGATTTAGCCTCTTTTTTTTATAAATCAATAGTACAAGAAAAGACTCAATAAACTATTAGAAAAAAATGCCCCTTTCTCCCGTTATGACTTATCTTTTCCTCCAGTACTGATCGTTTACTCTGAATTCTCTGCCCAAATCAATCTTCAGTGAAAACAAATTATGAACTCACCGAGGGATCAGATTACAGCTGTTGCACATAGATGTCTATAGAGAACAGAGGAAAAAGAGGTGGCACTAGATAGAAAGACACAGAGATGGTGCTGCTAAAAAGTGTATTATGTCACCCCACGGCTGTCCTCACAGTTACACTGCTCAGTACTCAGTATAATGTTCTCCATACTGCTGCTACTCCTTAGGAGTAGGGGAGCAGGATTTACCCCTCTCTAAGTGTGCAATGTTTGGGAGACATCATAACAGTTAGTCTCTGCCCAATCTGGAGCTAAGCTCAGGGAAAACTGACAATTTGAAAAGGAGAATTGAAAACTGGTTAACCTGAGCTCTGATCACTGCTGTTAACCATTTACATGACACTGTCAATCTCTGACTGCAGCATTTGAATGAAACGCTCGCTGGTGAGCAAACAATCTCACATCGGCCCCTCATGCTGTGACCACGCGAGGTATCGATGTGTTATAATGGCAGTCAGAGGCCTGCTGAAGGCCCCTTTGGCTGCCATATTGGTACTTCTATGGACCCTATCCACAGGCTGAGCTTCATAGGAGATCATGATTTAAACTATATACTTCATATACTACATGTCTCGCAGTACTTAGTACACAAGATCAGATGATCACAAGTTCAAGTTCCCTAAGGTAAACTAAAAATTTATGTAGAAAAAAAGTTTTTTACAGTTTAAAAAAAGTAAAAAATCCCCCCCCCCGCCTTTTCTACCATTAAAATATAAAGAAATTAAAAAATAAACATATTCCGTATTTTTTCACCTTTTATTGCAATTTAATTTTTTTTATATACTGTTTCTCAGTACTTTTAATGATAAAACGAATGGTGTCCTTCAAAACTCCAACTTGTCCTGCCAAAAAAAAATAAAATAAATAAGCGATCATATGGCTACTTTAAAAAAGAAAAAGTTATGGCTCTTCGAAGGAGAGAAGAAAGCGCAAGAATGAAAATTTGGCCAGGAGTGCAGGAGATAAAACAATGTAATAAAAAAAAACATACCAAATTTCTGTGTCCACAAAAAAGATTTAAAAATAATTTAAATTATGTCTCATGTTGATTTTGCCTCCTGCTTGTTCAAACTCTTCTACTACATCCAAAAGTTATTGGCACTTAATTTCTCGAGTAAATATATGTATACAGTAATGGCACCCTTGAAATTGTTCCAGAAAATGAAGTATTTTTCCTAGAAAATTATTGGAATTTCACATGTTTTCTTATACACATGTTTATTTCCTTCGTGTGTATTGGAACAGCACAAAACTGAAAAAAAAGGCAAACTGGACATCGTTTCCACAAAACCCCAGAAATGGTCCTGCCAAAATTGTGGGTAAATAACTTTGTTTCAAGCATGTGATGATTGTTCAAACTCATCCGTGGCAAGTAAGTAACAGGTGCGGGCAATACGAAAATCACACCTGAAACCAGATAAAAAGGAGAGAAGTTGACTCAATCTTTGCACTTCATTCTACTGTTTACCTAAAACAGAATGAGGCCTACAAAGAAAAGGACACAGTACCTACAGTCAAACATGGTAGAGGGCCAAAGATATTTTGTGGTTCTTATGCTGTCTTTGGCATTAGGTGCCTCGACGGTGTGCAAGGCATCATGGAAATTGAAGTTTACCAACGAATTTTGGGTGCAATGTAGTGCCCAGTGTCAGAAAGCTAGGTTAGCTTCTTAGGTCATGGGTCTTCCTGCAAGACAATGACCCCAAACATACTTCAAGAAGCACCCAGAAATGGATGGAAATGAAGCACTGGAAAGTTCTGAAGTGGCAGCAATGAGTCCAGATCTAAATCCCATTGAACACCTGTGGAGAGATCTTAACATTACTGTTGGGAGAAGGCGCCTTCAAATATGAGAGACCTGGAGCAGTCTGCGAAAGAATAGTGGTCTAAAACTCCAGTTGAGAGGTGTAAGAAGCTTATTGATGGTTATAGGAAGCGATTAGTTTCAGGTATTTATTCCAAAGGGTGTGCCAAATGGTTTTACCATTGCAGTGCAATTTATTGTGTATTATTCAAATTGATGGAAACAATGTCCATTAGTCATGAAAGAGTCAATTCCAGAGGCGTTTTTGGGGACTCGTGATTTGGATGGATTGTTACTGAGTATTCTACTTCTTGGGCCACCTCTAATAGTTTATGTCCTCTAGCCCTACTGCTCTATATTCCCTTTAAGTTATCACCTTGCCTTTGTTTCACGGTTTTTACCTGCCCTGTTTTCCATTCTCGCCTGTCTTTCATCTCTTTCTTTCCTTTCTTTCTTAGGCAAAACTTGGAGATGAGATAATTGACTACAAGGATTTGGCGGCTCTTCCTAAAGATAAAGCCATCTATAATATTGACCGTCCTGACATGATCTCCTATTCTCCATACATCAGTTACTCCACAGACGACAGGCATAGTTATGGGGAGGTACTGGAAATGGTTTATTTACGCAATTGTTGTCAAAACATAACTCTGGGGAACCCCACCACTTTGCTTAAATATTCCCCTAAAACTTAAGAGTAATTCTTTATGCCAAGAATGAAGAGGAACGTGACTTGATTCCGTACCAAACTTCAGGTTGACGTGCCTCAGGTCTCATTGTGAGAGGACAAGGTAGTGACTCTTGGGGAAGTTAGTAAACTGAACGTAAACATCTTGCACACATTCATGTCCCAACGTTCTTCGGCAAAATGGCGCCAGAGGCGGCGCGTGCTCAGATTGCCCTTACGGTCACCAGAAAAATGGCAACGCTGGCAGCACATGCGCAGATTGAGATCTCGGCTAGTCATTAAGCCGAGATCCCAATCTGAACATGCGCAGCCACCAGCGCCATTTTGCTGGAAACCGTCGGAGGTTAATCTAAGCAGGCGCCGCCTCCGGTGACATTTTGCTTGAAAACAATAGCTCAAAATTTAAAAAAGGAGGCTCATATAAATGCCGAGGGTCGACAGCAGGTAGACAATAAATCAATATACGGTAACAGGGCCATTATGGCCATATCTTTACCAGGTTAAATCGTGATGACACATCCTCTTTAAAGGGGTTGTAGAGCCCCATAATTTTCATTATCTTTTTTTACCAAACCGTTTATAAAGGTCTAAAATAACAAAAGGAGTATGACTCACCTTACTAAACCCTGCCGCTCCTAAGCTAGAGCTTTTCTGGTCCCCGATCACTCTCTGTTCATCTGCGATGAAACACTGGACCGCTGCAACCGATCACTATCTGCTTTGGTGGCTACAGCCATGATGCAACATCTTTACTACAACCAGTAATTGGCACTGGCAGTCAGATATTGATAGGCCGTGTTATTGCTGGAACTTGGTAAAAAGAGACCATCGAGGGATTAGGGAAGTGTCAGCATGGGAGCGGCAAGGTGAGTTTTACTTATTTTGTTGAAATAAAATAAAAGCTCGAACGACAATAAGCGCAATAGGGTCTTATCAGGTTTACAAGGGAAAAGGTAAAACGGGATATGATCAACTAAAGTGGATGTAAATCCGCGCTGCCGAAGATCCAATATACGATGAGAGACACAATCATTGTGGTTTGTCCTGATGAAGAGATATGATTACCTCGAAACACGTTGACAAATAAAACCACAATCCATACTATATTTGGTCTCTCATCATATATTGGATCTTCGCCAGGGCAGATGTCACAAGGTTACAGAGCCAGAAGACCGCAGCGTCTGACAGCTCCTGCTTCGCCGCTGAGAAGAAGCACTTCTCCAGTGTATTAAATGTGATTTTTCTTTCAGCAGGACAGGGGTTAATTGGCCATGTGGATATTCCTGCTTTCAGCTGTGCTAGGCTAGTCACTCCTCTCTCCTATAAAAGCTGGGCCTTCTGGCCAGATCTTTGTCTGAGTTAGCACTTGCTAGATAGACCTGGAGAGTGAGAGCTGGTGTCTGGAGAGCTGGAGGAGATGATGGTGCGACTGTTGCTTGTTTGTTCGCTTGGAAATTCCTCATGCTTACCTGCCTTATTTTCTTCCCTCCTTCCTACACACCCTTGTGAATACCTCTCTTATTTGTGAGAGTATATTTGTGTGAGTGGAGTTTTCTTTTACCCTTGTCTTTGTTCCCCGTCTGTCGGGTTGGTGTACTGCGGTACATGGTAGCGCTTCACTTCCCCGGTGGGGGAAGGGGACAGACGCAGGACTGTAGCTAGGAGTCAGGGCTAGGGCGGAGGCCCCGGCATCCTCGCCATCTGAGGTATCACAGAGAACAGGGTGAGCTAGGGCGCTATCTAGTGTTAGGGCCAGGAAAGGTGCCCCTGGTCCCAGTTTACTCGCCAGTCCTAGCGTGACAGCAGATTTGCATCCACTTTATCTCCAAGTTTACTTATTTTGTTGTTTGGGCCCTTTTACAATCTAAGTTCCAAACTTTCAAAACTCTTCAGCACCTTCCAAACTTCTGACTTTTTCTCCTGGTTTTGCCCTCTTTGAATTAGCACCAAGAGGAGGCAAGGTGTTGTTCCTCAGTCCGGATCCACTTCTGGTTCTGGTTTGAGGTCTACATAGGGGAGTGCTTCTTGTTTCCGCACATGGCCATTGGTTTGTGGGAAGAGCTGGTCAATCGATAATTTCAATAGCTCAGTCACCCCACCTCCTCAACGTCTGCCATGAAAGAGAAGAGGGATGGCTTATTTTTTTTTTTGAATCAGATATTTTTATTAAACCATCAAAATTGTGCATAGACAATAAAAGGAATAGTTTGTTTTCAGCAATATACAAATACACAATACTTTTTTTTGTTAGAAAACTTATTTAGTCCCAAACCAAACTCCCACCCCCCTTCCCCCCACCCACTAGAGACCTGTCAAGAGTCATCCCCCACTAAATTATCACATACAAAAGTACAAGAAGAGGAAGATGACTTGTCAAAAAATATTTCCATAGGGGCAAAAGGTCTTCAGGTCACATTGATTCAAGCCACGGGCTCCACAACCTGTCAAAGAGGTCCATCTTGTTCCTCCTAACGTAGATACTCTTCTCCAAAGCAATGATACGGTCCACTTGCTTCATAAAGTCTCTCCTTGTTGGTGGCTCTTCCCTAATCCAGAATTTGGCGATCAACTTTCGCGCAATAAATAACAGTCTAGCTATAACCGTTTTATACAGCTTATCAGTTATTACCTCCTCCACATAGCCCAAAACACATACCAGAGGATCCCGAGGCACATTACAACTATATGCCAAACCCACTTTATTCAACACCACCACCCAAAAGGAGGACAGCCTGGGGCACTGCCACAACATATGAAGGATGCCTGCTTCGGACTGCGAGCATCTAGGGCATTCTGAATTAGGCCTTAATCCGGCTTTGAACAACATGTCTGGGGTTCTGTAAGCCCTATGAATGACAAATAATTGTGACAGCCTACCAGGCTCACTCATTGATATCTTGGGCACATAATCCAATACTGATTCCCATCGGTCATCATCAATCGCCCCCAGGTCAGCCTCCCATTTCGCCCTTGCTCTAATAGGGTGCTCCGCCAGAAAAGAAAATAGAAGGAATTCATATATACCCGAAATCACCCCCTTCGTGCCTCCCCCTTCAAGGATAAAATCCAGCATAAGATCCACCTGGATTTCAACAGGCCCTCTCTTACACTGTGCCCGGTACGCATGAGAAAGACGACGGTATTGGTACATCTCAGACTCCGGGAGTAAAAATTCTTCCTGCAATATCTCAAAGTCTCTAATTCTACCCTGATGTAAAATCTGGCCCATCCGAGAGATGCCTGCCTCCCTCCAAATATGAAATCCCTCCATCTGTCTAAACTCCTGTAGGACACAGTTGTTCCAAATGGGTGAGAATCTAGTGAGTGCCCGTACACCCCTAATTCCTTTAACTTTATCCCACACCTTGTGAATGAGCCTTACAGTGCAAAATTTAGAACCTTTCTCACGGAAATGTCCCCCCTCTAGGCCCTCACTCAACACCTTTGTCCCAATCAATGATCTCAGGCTGCAAGGTGCCCGCATCCCACCTGACCCATCTCCCCATCCCTTGAAATGCTGACACTGTGAGGCCAAAAAATACAACCACGGATTGGGCAATGCCACCCCTCCCTCCGTCTTTGGTCTCTGTAGGGTTTCCTGTTTAAATCTGGGGCTCTTCCCACCCCAGATCAGCTCACCAAACAAAGATCTAATCCTCCGAAACCTATTCTGCGATATCCATATAGGGGAATTGTGCAACACATAGAGTAACTGCGGCATCACAATCATCTTTATCAGGTTTATCCTACCAATTACCGATAAGTGTAGCTTTTTCCACGCCTGGACCTTGGTACGTATCTTACGCAGAAGAGGTGCCAAATTCAGTTCCTCAAAGCTAGTCAGAGGGAGTGCGATCTGAATCCCCAAGTACTTAAATTTCTCAACTAGCCTCAACCTTGTGACAGAGTCCCCCCCATCACCGTCCCCACTATCCCCATCTATCAACATCATATTCGATTTGTCCCAATTGATCCTTAAGCCCGAATAACTCCCGAATTCCTCAATAATGGCCTCCGTCTTTACCAAGGTCCCCTCGGAATCCTCCAAGAAGAGCAGGATATCATCAGCGTATAACGCTACTTTTTCTTCCGCCTCCCCGTACATAAAACCCTTCACCTCCCGGGACCCTCTGATCTTTGCGGCAAGGGGTTCCACCGCCAAGGCGAAGAGCAGCGGGGACAGAGGGCAGCCCTGTCTAGTACCTCTAGTTAAAGAGAAAGTCTCAGAGAGAGCGTCATTCACTCTAATTTTGGCCACCGGAGAAGAGTACAACAGCCGCACCCATGAGATAAATTTAGGTCCAAACCCCATTCGTTCCAGTACTGACCACAAATAACTCCACTCCACGCAATCAAAAGCCTTATGAGCGTCCAAGGATACCACAACCCGTTTGCCAACATTGTCAGAAGGGATTTGCAAATTTAAAAATAACCTTCTCAGATTAAGTGCCGTTGATTTATTGGGCATAAAGCCTGACTGATCCGGGTGAACCAGTCTGTCAATCACCCTAGATAACCTGTTTGCCAGAGCTTTTGCCAGTATCTTAATGTCAGCCGTCAAAAGTGAGATTGGTCTATAGGATTCTGGTAATTGTGGGTCCTTGTCGGCCTTAGGGATAACGACCACGATAGCCTCTCTCATTGAAACAGGTAACTCCCCTCTTTCCAATGACCTATTATACACCTCCGACAGTTTGGCCAACAAAGTTTCTTTCAATACCTTGTACATCTCAGCTGGAATACCATCCGCCCCCGGAGCCCTACCCCCAGCAACCCCCGCCAAAGCGGCCCCCAATTCTTCCTCCCCAATCGGCTCCTCCAACAACTCACAGTCTTCTTTACTCAACCTAGGCAGGTCAATCCCCTCCAAGTAGTCCGTCATGTCCTCAGCCCCCCTGTCCACACTTGAAGTATATAGCTTATTGTAGAATTTCCTAAACACTTCCAAAATCTGCTCCCCCTGAGTAACCAATATTCCATCTTCCCTCCTAATGGAGTAGACATGAGAGGAGTCCCTCTGTGCAGACGCCACTACCGAAAGTAAATGCCCCACCTTTTCCCCCTCTGAATAAAAAGACGCTTTTTGAAAGGCCCGCAATCTCTCCGCCCTTCTCAAATATAATTGATTGACCTCCTCTTGGGCCTTCCTCATCCGACTCTGAGACTCCTTAGTACAATGGGCCCCCAATGCTGCCTCAGCTGCCTTCAGTTCTTCCAGAATAGCTTGATCCTGTACTCTAGTCCTAGTCTTATGTCGTGAAATGTCACGAAACAGAATCCCCCTTAAATACGCCTTCATGGTGTCCCATACTACGTGGCATTCCGCACTCCCATCATTAATCCTAAAAAACTCCTCTATTTCAGCCCCCACCCTTTCCATGTCCAAGAGTTGTAACCAGGAGGGGTGGACCTTCCATCCCATCTTCCGTGAACCAACCTGTTCAGATAATTTTAATGATACCCGAACTGGACTATGATCTGATAGAATCCTGGGATTATATTCCACCTCACTTAACAATTCGTTCATCCCATCATTGCCCATGGCGACATCGATACGAGACATAGAACCATACGTGGTCGAGTAACAGGAATAAGAATAAGTATTAGCGTTTCGAACCCGCCATAAGTCAATCCAGCCTATTTCTCTAAGGTAATTCCCAAAAGGAGTGCCATTACCGTCCCTACGTAGCGGAGCGTGATTACTCTTATCCCAATGGTCGTCGGCAATATTGTTCACATCTCCAACCACCAGAAGAGGAACCCCGACCCACCCTCTCATATGCTCCAAAATCTCTTGAATTTTCTTACCAGAATACGGCGGGGGTATATATATTGAAACAATGCAAATCAGACGGTTAAGAATTTTACACACCAAAAGGACATACTGACCATCTTTGTCAATTTTAACCTCAACTTCCTCAAATGGAGTACTAGTATGGATCAAAACAGACACCCCCCTTGCATAATTAGAGAAAGTCGAGTGATATGCCCTGCGCACCCATTTTTTCTGTAACATATCTACTTTTTCCTCCACTAAGTGAGTTTCTTGCAGGCATATCACCGAGGGCCTCTGTTTCACTAAGTACTGAAATATTGCCGCACGTTTAGTAGCGTCCGCTAGCCCCCTAACATTCCAACTTATAATATTAACCTTCCCTCCCATTTCCTTAGAAAAAGGTATAAAATAAGAATCGTCTCTCCCAGGTCTCCCCCAATGCCCTCCTCCCCCCCCCTTCCCACCCCCCATCCCAACAACTAACCCAACCTTCCCCATCTAAAACTCAAGATAACTCAGATACTCCGAACTTTCTTTCTCTATATGAGAACCAAGGGCACTTAGTATACCCTAGAACTAAGTCTTTTGCCGTCCATCTCTTCCCCCCACACCGCGACCAATATGAAATATTCATTACGCCGCCGAACATAATACTGTAAACGTTAGGTGCAGTTGAACCAACTACAACAGTAACATTCAGAAAGGACCCCTCCAACGAAGAGAGGCAGAACCAGCAGAGTCACAATCCTTCCGAAACATTCTTAACGGTTCCGCTCAGTGCCAATCTTCTTGGCGTTGGTGTCCAGCCATTGCATCGCCTCCTCCGGATTTTGAAAAAATTGAACACGGTCCAGCGCCACGACCCTAAGCTTAGCTGGGTAGAGCATTGAATATTTTAGGTCCAGTTCACGGAGCCGTCGCTTGACCTCCCCAAACTTCATTCTAAGTTTCTGCACCGATGCCGAGTAGTCCGGATAAATGGAGATCCGATTCCCATTTATACTCAGGCCATCACTCAGCCTGGCCTTTCTCAGTAAAGTCTCCCGATCCCGGTAGTCCAGAATTTTTGCCAATATGGCACGAGGGGCCGAGCCGGGCGGCAGAGGGCGAGTGGGGACCCGATGAGCCCTTTCCACCGAGAAATGTTTGGTAAGGTCTGCTCCTCCCACCGAGTTCTTGAGCCATGCCTCAATATATTCAGTGGAATTATTTCCCTCCACCTTCTCCGGCACCCCAATTATTCTTAAATTGTTTCTCCGAGATCGGTTTTCCAAATCATCTGTCTTAAATTCCAGCTCTGCAATTCGTTGAATATATTTCTTTTCTCTTTTTAACAGTTCGTTTGTCTGATCCTCCACACTGCCCACACGCTCCTCCACCACCTCCACTCTTTTCTCCACTTTGCGCATAGCAGAGTTAAGGGACTTTATTTCAACTGTCAGATCATCCACCCTCAGATTCAGCGCGGCCAGGGCAGATTTGCAGTGAATAACGACAGAGAAAATGTCCTGCAGTGTTGGTTCCCCCATCCTTGGCTGCTGTACCACATCAGAGTCATTGGTCTGCACAGGGCTAGCAGCAGGTGTCACACTTTCTGCACTGTGCGCTCCCTGCGCCCTCCCTGGGGAACATTGCACCTCCACTTCACCGGTCCCAGCGTCCCCTCCACTTTCTTGCCTCATCAGGGCTTCCTCCACCTCAAGTCCCTCTGGACCCAGCAGCAGGGCTCCCCCCTCCTCCGTGCGGGCAAATCGCTCCAGCCAGGCTATTACCTCCAGCCTCCGGCGGTATGTAGCGCTGGCCCTGGCCGCCTCCTCCTCGGCCACGGCGCCATCTTGAATTTTCGCGCCGGCTGCAGGCGCCGACTGTTTGCGGCGCGGCATCTCCGCTCCTCACCGCTTATCAACTCCGGAGCCTTCTTCCCCTCGCCGGGGACTTGCGGGGACCCTCTGCCCGGTTTTCGGCGTTCGGCGGCGCCTGAAAGGGTAGGTTTAAGGAGCGGTGCAGGGAGAGAGACCCTTCGCACGTCCGCTCACATTCGTCGCTAGGCCACGCCCCCCCAGGGATGGCTTATTTATTGAGATGCCTCTTACATGCCATGGATGATGTGCTGATACTTAGTACTCAAAATGAAAGAGGAGCTGCTGAGACCAGGGACTTAAGCTGATATTCATTGTTATATGTGTAGGCGCTTATCTCTTAATAAAAATGATACCTTTTTTGTAGAGATCCGATGAGCTGGTCATGAAAACTTTAAAGTCAAAGCCATGTGTAGATCAGCCTGGAAGTGAACTAGGGGCGTGTCATAGCACTTAGATCGCTTCTTCCAGGTGCAATGACACAACTCCGGTGAATTTCCAGCCTGGTTTGCATATGGCTTCCATTCTAAAGTTCTCATAACCGGCACATCAGATCTTTACAAGAAAGGTCTCTTTTTTATTGGTGGTCAAGCGCCTTTACAGCCATACCTCTACTTCCATATGTAAATACATGCCGACAGGATCCCTTTAAGCTCCCTTTAAGCATGGGAAATAAAGGTATATTAGTAAATTATACATATTTAGATGAGGATAATATTTTTTTTAACTTGTTAACTAAACAACCCCTTTAATCCCACACATTGCGATGATATTTTTTGCTATTGAGATTCCCTAAATCAATATCCACAGTTGTCACAGCCGTGATTTATGTATTTCTGGGCACTCGGGCCAGGAAGACGTCTTCTCAGCAACTTTTACAAGATCAATGTTTTTGCACAAATATTTATGTACCATTAAACAGACAAAGAACCAAACCTGGCGCTGTGCGATATCCATATAATAGGCAGCCAAATGCAATAATCAATAAACGGACATCGGCACAAATGTCCCGGAGCTGGAGTCTGAAGTATTATCTGCCGAGCACATCTCAACCCACTCAAAACATCAAGGTTTATCTTCCATTGTTATACATTCTAAAAGTGACACCTAAAAAAATAATAAAATCATGCATCCTTCAACAGCGTTTTATATTTACAGCATTTTATTCTTTAATTTTTGTTTCATCGGTTCATTTAGGTTTTCTTTACTGGTAAATGCAATAAAACAAATGTTTTGTAACCTTTTGGATAAAATCTGTCAGATACAATATCTAGATAATCTAATCAGATTGCATCGTTGAAAAATTAACATCTAGCATCTGCCTTGGAAAAGTATTCATTCCTCACAAACGTTTCCGTATGTTACACCCACAAATGTAAATGCTTTTTATTGGGATTTCATGTGATATACCAGCACGAAGCAGCAAGTATTTTTTAACTGTCCCTTACGTTGCTTTTTGCAAACGGCAAACAGGACTTCTTATGGCTTTCAAAAATGGCTTTCTTCTTGCCACTCTTCCATAAAGGCCGGATTGTGGTGTATACGACTGATAGTTGTCCTGTGGATAGATTTTCCCTCCTGAACTGTGGATCTCTGCAGCTCCTCGACAGTGACCATGGACCGCTTGGAAGCTTCTCTAATTAATGGTCTCGTTGCTTGAGATGTCAGATTAGGTGGACGGCCATATCTTGATTGGTTTGCATACTCCTTCCATTGTTGAATGATGGATTGAACAGCGATCTGTAAGATGTTCAAAGCTTGGACAAATTTTTATAACTTTACCCTGCTTTACTCTTCTCCACAACGTTATCCCTGACGTGTCTGGTGTGCTCCTTGGTTTTCATGATGCTGTTTGATCCCTAATGTTCTCACACAAATCTCTGAGGCCTTTACACAGGGCTGCCACTAGAAATTTAGGGGCCCCATACTGGCAAAATTTTCGGGGCCCCCTTTAAACTCCGCCCAGGCTCCACCCCAGCCCCGCCTCCAGGCTCCACCCCACGAACTGTCCACAGTCCCACCGCTCTCTCTTGGAAAATCTCCACTTCTCACCTATCACACATTGACAGTTCCCATCACCAGATCACACATATAGCCGGCAGCTTTTGTTTTGGCCAAAAGATTTTTTAAGCCGCCACCATAACACGGTAGACACTTTTGGCCGGGCCCTACTCTGCTGTAACCTATTAAATATTTGTTAAAATATGCAATACAATTTAGGTATATTTTTATTTATTTTTCAATTTTTAAAATGACCTATAATACTACATACAAGGAACAAATACCACACCACTATGACCAGATGACATATTACCACCAGAGTGATCGAATACTATAAAATACAAGGAACAAATACCGCTACACCATGACCAGACCGCATATTACCACCAATGACTGAATACTACAATACTGATCAGTAATAAAAAAAAAAAAACCACAATACTATCACCATCAGTGCCATTATGCACAGGAGATTTGTAATTAGTAAGCAGTGTCTGTGTACAGGTAATACAGTGATCACCGGTGACATTACACACAGGAGCTCTGTATATAATATACAGTGTATAGTCTCAGTGTATAGGTAACACTGACTCACCAGTGACGTCTCTAGGTGAAGTCCTTCATCTTTCATCCAGCACAGACCGCCATCACTTCATCCAGCCAGGACTCGTCTCTGCAGGAAATAAAACAGTTATCTCGAGTTCCGCTTGTAGAACACATTACTTAATTTTCCCAACTTCTACATTACACCACATGAAGAAGGCAACATAGTATCAGTCTACACAGTAACAGGACCGCCCCCCTATTTAAAACAGTATACTCAAAAAATAAAATAAATACATCACTGCAATAATAATATCCCTTAATTAGCCCCTATGGTAATATTCGCCATCCTAGCCCCCGTGTGTCTCATTCCAGGCTCCAGCCATACGTTCTCCCATCCTGCCCTCCTGAGTATCCATTCTGCCCCATATGATCTCCCCATCCTGCCCCATCTGTCTCCATCGTATCCATCCTGCCCCATCTGTCTCCATTCTGCCCCATCTGTTTCCAATCCTGCCCCATCTGTGTCCAGCACTCTGCCCCATCTGTGTCCAGCACTCTGCCCCATCTGTGTCCAGCACTCTGCCCCATCTGTGTCCAGCACTCTGCCCCATCTGTGTCCAGCACTCTGCCCCATCTGTGTCCAGCACTCTGCCCCATCTGTGTCCAATCCTGCCCCATCTGTGTCCAGCACTCTGCCCCATCTGTGTCCAGCACTCTGCCTCATCTGTGTCCAGCACTCTGCCTCATCTGTGTCCAGCACTCTGCCCCATCTGTGTCCAGCACTCTGCCCCATCTGTGTCCAGCACTCTGCCCCATCTGTGTCCAGCACTCTGCCCCATCTGTGTCCAGCACTCTGCCTCATCTGTGTCCAGCACTCTGCCTCATCTGTGTCCAGCACTCTGCCCCATCTGTGTCCAGCACTCTGCCCCATCTGTGCCCAGCACTCTGCCCCCCCCCGTGTCCAGCTTTCTGCCCCCCCGTGTCCAGCTTTCTGCCCCCCCCCCGTGTCCAGCTTTCTGCCCCCCCCCTGTGTCCAGCTTCCTGCCCCCCCCCCGTGTCCAGCTTTCTGCCCCCCCCCGTGTCCAGCTTTCTGCCCCCCCGTGTCCAGCTTTCTGCCCCCCCCCCGTGTCCAGCTTTCTGCCCCCCCCCCGTGTCCAGCTTTCTGCCCCCCCCCATGTCCAGCTTTCTGTCCCCCCCCCCGTGTCCAGCTTTCTGCCCCCCCCCCCGTATCCAGCTTTCTGCCCCCCCCTGTGTCCAGCTTTCTGCCCCCCCAGCTGTAGCGCCGGCTAAGGGCCCGGTTCAGCCTGCGGCTGCCGGTAGGGGCCCGGTGAGCAGGTGATGCGGGCCCCCTCTGCTCACCGGGCCCCATACGTCAGTCACGGCTGTAATGCCCTGATGGCGGCCCTGCCTTTACAGAACAGCTTGAAGACACAAAAGCGCACAGAGAGGTAAAAAAATACTCTGTTGTAAAAAAGTCACAGTAAATAAGCAAGTGCTAGTCAAAAGATGAAAAAATACAAAAATACAGGGTATTTAGTTAATACGTTTTTTTGCAGAAAAAAGTATGTTAAGCTGCTCCACCAATCGCCAAGGTATACCCATAATAGAGCAGTCCTATCTAATGTATATAATCCCTATCTGATGTATTTAAAAACCTGATCATCTGTATAGTACCTGTATGAGCAGGGTTCAGGGAGAAAATATCAATGTGGAACAGCTGTAGTTATACTGAGAGTAAATTGCACACAGGGGGACTCAATTTACTAATTATTTGACTTCTGGAAGCAATTAGTCACTCAGGATTTTATTTAGGGATAACAGACTACAGGGGGCTGAAATCAAATGCACGTCACGATTCATAGATTCATATTTTTAAAATAATTAGAAAACCATGAATCATTTCCTTTACATTTTCCAAATGATTAATACTTTGTGTGGCTATGTAACATAAAATCCAAATAAAATATATTTAAGTTTGTGAGTGTAACGTGAAAAAATGGAAAATTTCACGGGGTATGATTAGTGTTTCAAGCAGAGCTGTCGAGTCGGTAAGCCAAACCTCCGACTCCGACTCCTCAATTTCCATGACTCCGACTCCACCAAAATGGGCTCCGACTCCATGACTCCGACTCCACAGCCCTGTCAGGGCTGTAAAGTCGGTAAGCCAAACCTCTGACTCCTCAATTTCCATGACTCTGACTCCACCAAAATGGGCTCCGACTCCATGACTCCGACTCCTGAGCCCTATCAGGGCTGTGAAGTCAGTAAGCCAAACCTCCGACTCCGACTCCTCAATTTCCATGACTCCGACTCCACCAAAATGGGCTCCGACTCAGGACTCCGACTCAGACTCCACAGCCCTGGTTTTAAGGCACTGTACATATTTTTCAGAGCAGTCAATCACCTCTCCTTATGCGTCTGTGTTAGTAAGTTCTTACATTTGCCATAAAATACCAATTCTGGCGTTCTTAGAACTCTGCATTGTGCCGTTCCTCTGTTATTCCTCTTGGATAGGTATAAAAAAAAATTACTATTGGGTGTTACTATTCCCCTTGTGAGTAGAGTTTGTCTGTACCTCCTCTGACACACACCCTGAACACAAGGGGAATATTGAGGCTGGCGTCCTACGGTGCCGCCGCACAGCTGCGCCCAACTGTGTTTACCGGTCAGTGCAAGACTTTGCCGCAACACTTTGGAGAGCAAGCTGGTGTGTTCATTCACTACTACAGGCGGGCGAGGTGCGTGATAGCATGCCTGTCCCAATTTTGCCACTTTATTCATAGATTTCCAGGAGGAATAACAGAGGAATGATAACTTTTAAGAAAAGATGCTAAAGAATTAAGAATAATTTGATGGGCAATGCAGTTTTGTCCGGAGACATGATGGGTCATCACTCAGCCTGTTGAAATGCTTGTTTAAAAAAAAAATGGCACTAATGTGATGCATATTTTATAGCATTTCTACAAAATTCTTTTGGTGCCATTAATGTTTATTTTCCAACACTTTTTTTTTGAGAGTCCTACAGAGAAGCCTAAGGTAAAAAAAAAACCCTAAAAATTCCATACCCATATCGTGATGTGCCCCATTAAAGTCCTGCGGCTCAGCCCTATTTGCTGGAATAGAGATGGACTGCAATACTACATTCAGCTCATGGACAAGAGTGGCGCTGCTTCTGACACTTTTTTTAACAAAATTTCGACATGCAATCTTTTTCTGTCGCCAAAATCTAAAATCCACATCTATGTTTTGCAGCAGATTTTTCTGTGGATTGGCCACAAATTTCACTCTTGTCTTAGAAATTAAGCCTCACGTAACTCATCCAAGGGTCGGATACAAAATCAACAATGCAGGTCAATGGGGCCATGAAGAAATCGGACTGAACTCAGATGACATCCGAGTGCAGTCTAATTTTCACGTACTTTCAGGAAGGCAGAAAGGAGAAGGTGGAGAAAGGTTTTCTTTTATTTCTTGGATTAATTGGACCAAACTCTGATCAGAATTATCAGTATGTGTAAAAATCAGATGTGTGAATGAGCCCTTAGCTGTGCAATTTACAGTAAATGCGGGTGTTTTTAAGGACTGGTCCAACTGATATGGTAAAGGGAACCAGTCACCAGTTTTTTTCCAATATAACCTACGGCCTTGGCTATAGTTTATATTTTGAAAAATATAATTTTTTTTGTCATTTTTCATACTTCTCATTGCTTAACTATCATATTTGTTTTTCTCATGTGTATGGTTTGCAAAAAGGAAAGATCTGAAAGTGTGTACAGGTGTCTGACCGAGGAGTGTCTCCCTTTACCTGCAAGTTTCCACATTGAGTTTCTCTGCCTGTTCATTATTCCTTAGGGAAAAACGTAATTTAGATGTGCCCCCCTCCCCCAATTGAGTCATTGACTTCAGTTCGGCAGACTAAAGTCCACAATATGGTCTCTGTCCTTTTGGCCTCCTTTTCGGCTGTGTCCATCTTTTTATCAAGGCTCTAAAGTGTTGTCCATTAAAGACTCTTTCCGGACACTGCCAGAAAAGAGGTCAAAAGGAGTCTAAAGTTTTATATTTTGAACTCCATTTGCCTCATAGAAGTTAATGACTTTGTCGGGGGCACGTGTGAATCATGTTTTTCGAGGATTCAAATGGAAGTTGTTGGCTGCATCACGAGCGGTCAGAGAAACACTGTGTGCCCGTCCTTAGTACTGGGAATAACGCAGGTCGCAAACAATTCTGCCTCCCGTAATAACTCTACCTGCATAAGGGGAAGAGATTTAACGTCGGCCAGGCTGTCTAATGTGTATGGGTGCCACCCATAAGAATCCGGCAGGTTCCATTATGTTCTTGACAAGACGCTGCCAGAGGAGTCTGGCAGCATCTCTATCATAGAGAATACAAGAGTGCCTGGCACTGTGAGAGAGCCAAACAATTGGTGAAACCATCATTCAGCTGACGGCTATCTGTTGTGTACATAGCCCCATAGGTATAGGATAGGTGTATTTCAATAAGTAGTCTGTAAGATTGCACCCAACTAATGCCTGCATGCTTTGTTGGCAGATGAACAGCCGTACAGTAGCCCTTCTTGGATTGGAGGCTCTGTGCAACTGCCCAGGTTTCAACCCCCTAACATCACCATAGATATAATTCAGACAGATTTTAGAAAGAAGTTGGCATCTACTATATAATTGTCTAAGGGTCACTTCCGTCTGTCTGTCACGGAAATCCCAAGTCGCTGATTGGTCGCGGTCAAACGACCACGACCAATCAGCGACGGGTACAGAGCGGCTGCAAAATGGCCGCTCCCTACTCCCCTGCCGTCAGTGCCCACTCCGTACTCCCCTCCAGTCCGCGCTCACACAGGGTTAATGGCAGCGTTAACGGACCGCGTTATGCCGCGGTGTAACGCACTCCGTTGACGCAGCTATTAACCCTGTGTGACCAACTTTTTACTATTGATGCTGCCTATGCAGCATCGATACTAAAAAGATCTAATGTTAAAAATAATTAAAAAAATAAAAATTATTATATACTCACCTTCTGTCGGCCCCCGGATCCAGCCCAAGCCTTTCCCGCTCCTCGCGACGCTCCGGTCCATGCATTGCGGTCTCGCGAGATGATGACGTAGCGGTCTCGCGAGACCGCTACATCATCATCTCACGAGACCGCAATGCACTCTTGGGACCGGAGCGTCGCGAGAAGCGTCGGTAAACGTCTTGCCTGGATCCGGGGGCCGACAGAGGGTGAGTATATAACTATTTTATTTTAATTCTTTTTTAACAGGGATATGGTGCCCACATTGCTATATACTCTGTGGGCTGTGTTAGATACTGCATGGGCTGTGCAACATACTACGTGGGCTGTGCAATATACTACGTGGGCTGTGCAATATACTGCGTGGGCTGTGTTATATACTACATCTCTGTGCTATATACTATGTGGGCTGTGCTATATACTACGTGGCTGTGGTATATATTACGTGGCTGGGCAATATACTACATTGCTGTGCTCTATACTACGTGGCCTGGGTTATATACTGCATGGGCAGTGTTTTATACTATTTCCCTGTGCTATATACTACATGGCTGTGCAATATATTACGTGGCTGTGCAATATTCTACGTGGCTGTGCAATATATTACGTGGCTGGGCAATATACTACGTGTCTGTGCTATATACTACGTGGCTGGCAATATACTACATGGCTGAGCAATATACTATGTGGCTGGGCAATATACTACGTGGCTGTGCTATATGCTTTGTGGCTGTGCTATATACTATGTGGGCTGTGTTATATACTGCGTGGGCTGTGTTATATACTATGTGGCTGTACAATATACTACGTGGCTGTGCTATATACTACGTGGGCTGTGTTATATACTACGTGGGCTATGTTATATACTACTTGGCTGTGCTATATACTACGTGGGCTTGTGTTATATACTACGTGGGCTGTGCTATATTTCTCAGCTGTATCTGTGCATCATGAATCGTGGTAAGTGTTAAAGAGGGGGCCCACTGAGACTCTTTCGCCCGGGGCCCTCAAAAACCTGGAGCCGGCCCTGGCTTCACGCCCGGCCGCGAACAATCAGCGACAGGCGCAGTCCGGTCGGCTGAATCCTTTGTGTAAATTGCATTATTCTGAAAACTTCATAAATAAACTACATACATATTCTAGAATACCCGATGCGTTAGAATCGGGCCACCATTTAGTGATCTTATAAGTAACTAAAATGCTCCTTTATGAATAGTCATGAATGAAAGTTCCGGTACATATGATGCTGTAGGATGCTCTCCAATGACTTTCACAAGTAAATCGGTTACTCACGCTCGTACTGATGGTTGCGAGTCAGAAGGTTTGTGCTTTTGTTGGTTATATTTATGGGATTGTATAGAAGACAGATGAGTAATAATAAGTCTGTTTTATTTTTAAGGGAGACCTGGATGACCGGTCACTAAAACAGTACAGGGCGTCCAGCCCAAGCTCCACTGGTTCCATTGGCTATGGACGATACACCCCAACATCTCACTCACCCCAGCACTACAGCCGGACAGGTAAATAGTCCATTATGTCTCCATTACTGTAACATCTACACAGTAAAACACACCTGACCATTGGAATGAAGAAAATATTACCAGATAATTCAGCGTACTAGTGTACATGTATATTCTAGTGGTCGTCTACGCTCCGTGTATGAATCCAGATTTCAAAGTAAATAATGCAGTAACCGCTCATATATTTGGGGTACGCAGAGGAAGGGGAAAGACGTGTTTTGACTCTGAAGCCACTTCTAATATAATGACTATAGAAATGTGGGAGGAGTCAAGAGCAGGTCAGCCCCACCCACGAGGAACACAGTGAGCTTGTAAAATCCATATTGAGCCCCTCTTATAGCAGAGATTTGATGACAAATTTGGTCTATTAAACTTCTTTGAACCCTGTTTATAAAATTTCCCAAATAGGTGCGGTTTTATAGTCCATGCACTGCCGCGAAGCCAAAATAGGGACTGACTGACTAAAATCCACAGTGCAGATTTCATGATATTGGTGCACAATTCTATTAAACGCCATCAATGTGAAAGGTTTCCATGAACCTTAATATTTTACATATTTTTTTCTTTATTGGCTGAGTATCTCTATATTGTATTATCTTTTTTATTCACTTTAGTTTTATTTATTGTTTTCTATTCTCAGTCTTCTTTATTATATGTTTGCTTTCAAATATCTAAATCTCCTGGTTGTAAAGACTCGTAGATGTGTTATGGTGGCCGACATTTTCAATAACATAAGCCATTTTCAATATGGACATTGGGTTTACAAAGAGTCCTCTGCACCAGGTAGAAGTCTGCCCCCTGCTGTATGCTTGTGGTACTTTGTACTTGTTTGCAGTACCACTCTCCACCTGTGGACAGGGGTGGCACTGTTGTAAGAGAAAATCACTCCTGTTTTTCTACTACTACTGGTCAACTCTGCAAAATGTTTTCTGACCTTTATGTAAATGATGTTTTTACCATCCAGGTAGTAATTTTTCATCTTTGCAAAATCTGATTTCTCTTTCCATCTTACTTCATTTAACATAATGCGGTCCAAAAAAAATCAAGAACCACCGCTATGTTTTCTTTACAGCAGTACTGTAAGGAAATCACCTATAAACTGTCAAGTCAGCAAATTAAGTAAAAAAACCCGATACCTGGGGTTACTATGTATTGTGCAGCAGTCCGGTCAGACAAGTGGTGACCAAGAAACCCAATGCGACATCTCTAAAAGTCGTTGTCATGCGATATTTGGCTGTTAGAAAAAAAAGAATACAGTCAATTTCCATGCAGGTTACTTACAAGGTTGTGTGCAACTTGCTGCCGAATGTTTAATTCAAGGGTCGCAGCTCGGTCGAGGGAAGGCAACCTGCCGCATTGACAGTCACCATACATGTTTCATCACCACGCAAGGTGCCGTGTACGCCGACCGTGTGATTGACAGGAGGGTGCCTTCTACCATTTCTGGGTTCCAGACCAGGAAACAGCTGTCGGATGACTGCCGCTCCTTTATAAAGATGCGTTTACACAGTGTTAACAGTTTAGACAACTGCCGATTGCTAAATATCAGTCGTTTAATAGCCTGTTTACACAGGCATACTGCTTATACACGGGCATACTGCATACTGCTTATTCCGTACTGCTTGGAAGCACGAATCCATTTTATACAGGACGATGCGCTCCCGGGAACAATGATCTTTTATTTAGTCCAAAAGATCGTTTCACCCAATGAACAAGCGTTTTGCTCATTCGTCGGGTGATATGCAGCCTGTTTGGCCCGCACAGTTATCACGAGACAAGCGTTTCTAGAATGCTTGTTCTCAATATCGTAGATATCAGTGTTGGAACACAAAGTCTTAGAGGGAATCTGTCAGCGGGTTTTTTTGCTATGTAATCTGACAACAGCATGATGTATTGACCGAAACCCTGATTCCAGTGATGTGTCACTTAGGCTGGTTTCACATTTGCGTTTAAAAACGCAGCGTTTTAAACGCAAACGCATTTGGTGAAAAAATGCGTTTAAACGCTGCGTTTTTTTAGGCGCATGCGTTTTTGCATGTTTTACCGCAAACGCGGCGTTTTGACGCGTTTACATGCATTTTTTTCCTGTGTTTGCGCTTTTGAAACGCATGATGAGAAGTGTGTGACAGCTGCCAATCATCAAAATCAACTAGAAAACTCAATATAAACAGAAATACCTAGGGTTAGGGTTAGGATCCCTAGCAACCCTAGGAATCCTAACCCTAACCCTAAAACATAAACTCTAACCCTAACCCAAACACAAACTCTAACACAAACTCTAACACAAACTCTAACACAAACTCTAACACAAACTCTAACACAAACTCTAACACAAACTCTAACACAAACTCTAACCCTAACCCTAGGGATCCTAACCCTAGGGACCCTAACCCTAACCCTAGGCACCCTAACCCTAACCCTAGGCACCCTAACCCTAAGGACCCTAACCCTAACCCTAGGGATCCTAACCCTAACCCTAGGGATCCTAACCCTAACCCTTAGGGTTAGGATCCCTAAGGTTAGGGTTGGGGGGTGGCTTTTCAGTGTGTATTCTTGTGTTTTTCTATAAAAAAAAAACGCCGCTAAAATTACTACATGTTGCATTTCTGCAACACAACGCATGCAGAGAAAAAACGCATGCGTTGCAAAAACGCATGCAAAAAAAAGCATGCGTGTTTAATGTTAAGTATAGGGAAAAAAAAGCATGCGTTTTTAATGTTAAGTATAGGGAAAAAAAGGCATGCTTTTTTTGCATTTTTTTTGCGCAAAAACGCAAAACGCAAATGTGAAACCAGCCTAAGTTTACTGAGTGCGCAGTTGCGATAGAATCACAGATTTCTCTGCAGCAGAGCTCTGAATGCTGAGCCCTATATCAGTGGGGGTGGGAAGGACCAGGAAGCACGAGACACTTAGTCCTCTAGTGATGATCTCTTCTGATAAAACACTGATTGTATTGAAACAGCAAAACACAGCCCAGTAAGTGACACATCTCTGGAATCAGGATCTCTGCCCCTTCATCATGTTTACGTAGCAAAATCTTGCTGTCAGATATAAGTGAAAAATAGTAGATCGACCAAAGACAGATATATTGGACATAAAGGACTAGGTACTGAACTGCACTAGACCAATGGACACCAATAGCAGAAAACCTTTGAATACTAGGAACGGGACACTTTACTGAATGCTGAAGACAAAGGACTAAGTTATGAAAAAAAACAAAAAGGGATTTTTCCAACTTGATCACCAGACACCAGCTAATTTATCTATGAGTGTCACGGATGATTTGATTTCACCCCATGCCCCAAAATTGTTTCACCCTCAGATCGGTTTATGATGGCCTCATGATTCCATTCATGATCCCTATAATAATATGGTATAATAATTTGGATGTTGTAGGATGAGGTTCTTCCATGAAGTAGAAAGCTAGTGAGGGTCCGCATGGTGGCGTTGAGTGTCTCCTGACATGCGTTGTTGCTTGGTCTTTGAATGAGGAAAGCATCAACCAATTCCTTTCCGAGAATCGGATCTTAAGCTGAGTAGATACCTCTGCATGAACTCATGCAGCGAGAAAACTGCAAAACATTTGCTTCTATTATTTTCAATGCTTTGCAATGTATCTTTGCTGTCGATTCTGCATGAGTTCCACCGTGGAGCTAAACCATTCTATTAATTTCCTTTTTTGTTGCCTTATCAGCTGGTACTGATCCTTTCGGTACCAGTAGCTGCATCTCCCTGTCCCAACATACAAGCCCTACATCTACATTCAGGCATCATTACATCCCTTTCTTCAAAGGTAAGGACAGGAATGCCATTGTGATGTGATTCCTGTAGGTAATGGACATTGTTTTGTGGATGCATGAGAAGGGAATTTTGTTGTCTTGTCTCCATCTTTTTTTTTACAATTCTTTTAAATGTCTTATGTGTTAACTATATCCATAAAATATCTCATGTTCCATCTAGACCCACATTTCATGTGTCAAGAAAATCTGTGCCATTGTCACTAATCACTAAACCCTGAAAGGCTCCATGAGGTTTTTTTTATTAACAACTAAAAAAAGAAATAAAAAGTCTTCCATAAAAAAATATGGCTGCCTTCTTTTGAAAATGGCTCCACTCTTTTCCATGGGTTGTACCTTGTAGTGCAGCTCAACTCATTCAAGTGAAGTGGTCTGAGGTGCGCTACCAGATACCGACAATGCAAAAGAGTGGTGCGGTTTGTGAAAGAAAGGTTTTTCAACTCCTTAGTGCCAAGGTTGGCATAGACCAAGGTTGACATAGACCAAGGTTGGCTTAGATCGAGGTTGGCTTAGACCGAGGTTGGCTAAGACCAAGGGTGGCTTCGACCAAGGGTAGGTTAGGCCAAAGGGCGGCTTAGACCAAGGGCGGCTTAGACCAAGGGCGGCTTAGACCAAGGGCGGCTTAGACCAAGGGTGGCTTAGACCAAAGTTGACATAGACCAAGGTTGGCTTAGATCAAGGTTGGCTTAGACCAAGGTTGGCTTCGACCAAGGGTAGCTTAGGCCAAAGGGTGGCTTAGACCAAGGGCGGCTTAGACCAAGGGCGGCTTAGACCAAGGGTGGCTTAGACCAAGGTTTACTTATTTCACTATGTTCCTTCGAAGGATGATTAAATCTCATGGTAGGACTGTATATAGGGCAATGGGTGGTGGAAGAAATAGTAAAAGTCAACCCTTTTGTCTTTGGTTCACACTTGCATCTTTCTCAAGGAGGGTTTGTCACTTGGTGTCTACTTTTTCTATCTCTTGTAACACCCGTGAGACTCCAATGAGGAATGAGAACACAGCTCACAGTGAGGTTGAATTGGGTAAAACTGGACCACAGAGGCCACCATTAGTACTTCCGCCTATTGCTCAATATATAGCTGATGTGAGAAAGGTCACCAGAGTTCATAGGTGATGAACCCCGGTCAGCTCACTGACTTCAGTCACTGTATGAGAATGTGAGAACAGGGCCCCATTATGGTTATTGTCAATCACATGCAGCCGCGTTCTGACGCTCAGCTCAGTTTCATCTGGCTGTCTTGCTGAGCGGTCACATTATTGATGTCACCGCTCAGCAGTGCAACGAGATGTCTCAGAGTTGGTGAGATATTATTATGGATTAATGGCAGACAGATGAGGAATACTTTGATTTCTGTTTTTTTTTAATGTTAATAAATGGGAAAAGAAGGGATTTGTCGAGGAGTGTTTTGTTCAATTGTAGGACTTTTTTCTGTGTGTGTCCTTATTAATTTTCACTATGGAGTTAGTAATGGGGCTGTTCAAAAGACACCTCTCCATTACTCACCTCTGGGTTTGATGTCAGCTGAGATTACAAAGCTGACATCAACCCCAAAACTAATCACCCCACTTATAATAATATAATAATAATTTTTATTTATATAGCGCCAACATATTCCGCAGCACTTTATATTATAGAGGGGACTTGTACAGACAATAGACATTACAGCATAACAATAAACACCGATCAAAACAGAAACCAAGAGGAATGAGGGCCCTGCTCACAAGCTTACAAACTATGAGGAAAAAGGGGACACACGAAAGGTGGATGGTAACAATTGCTTTAGTTATTCGGACCAGCCATAGTGTAAGGCTCCGGTGTTCATGTAAAGCTGCATGAACCAGTTAACAGCCTAAATATGTAACAGTACAGACACAGAGGGCTAACAACTGCATAAAGCATATGGGAACATGATGCTAGGAACCTGATTATTGTTTAAATTTTTTGAATGGGCCACAGAGGGATAGTTAGGTTAATGCGTTGAGGCGATAGGCCAGTCTGAACAAATGCATTTTTAGGGCACCCTTAAAATTGTGGGGTTTAGGGATTAATCGTATTAACCTGCGTAGTGCATTCCAGAGAATTGGCGCAGCACATGAAAAGTCTTGGAGTGGGAGGTTCTGATTATTGAGGATGTTATCATCAGGTCATTAGCAGAACGGAGAGCACGGGTAGGGTGGTAGGCTGAGACCAGGGAAGAGATGTAGGGTGGTGCTGAGCCATGGAGCACTTTGTGGATGAGGGTAATAAGTTTTTCCTGGATTCTGGAGTGGATGGGTAACCAGTGTAATGACTGGCACAAGGTAGAGGCATCGGAGTAACGATTGGTGAGGAATATGATCATGGCTGCAGCATTCAGGACAGATTGCAGAGGGGAGAGTTTGGTAAGAGGGAGGCCGATTAGTAGAGAGTTACAATAGTCCAGACAAGAAGGAATAAGATAAACAGTAAGAGTTTTTGCAGAGTCAAAAGTAAGAAAAGTTCGAATTCTAGAAATGTTTATTGAGATGCAGATAAGAAGAGCGAGCCAGTGATCGGATGTGGGGGGAGAATGAAAGCTCGGAATCAAGGATGACCCCAAGGCAGCGGGCATGTTGCTTGGGAGTAATGGTGGAACCGCACACGGACATGGCAATGTCAGGCAAAAGTAGGTTAGTAGAGGGAGTAAACACGAGGAGTTCAGTTTTTGACAGGTCCAGTTTCAGCTAGAGGAAGGACATGATGTTAGAGACAGCGGTAAGACAATCACTGGTGTTTTCTAAAAAGGCAGGCGTGATATCAGGAGAAGAAGTGTATAATTGGGTGTCATCAGCATAGAGATGGTACTGGAAACCAAATCTACTGATTGTTTGTCCAATAGGGGCAGTATACAAAGAGAAGAGGAGGGGGCCTAGGACTGATCCTTGAGGAACCCCAACAGTAAGGGGAAGGTGAGAAGAGGAGGAACCAGCGAAGGATACAATGAAAGAGCGGTCAGAGAGATAGGAGGAGAACAGGAGAGAACGGTATCCTTGAGGCCGATCGAGCGGAGCATAGTGAGGAGGAGCTGATGATCCACAGTGTCAAATGCTGCAGAGAGATCCAAGAGAATCTGCATGGAGTAGTGACCGTTATATTTAGCTGTTAGTAGGTCATTAGAGACTTTAGTGAGGGCAGTTTCAGTAGAGTGTAAAGAGCGGAAACCAGATTGAAGAGGGTCGAGAAGAGATTTATCTGAGAGATAGCGGGTAAGACGGGAGTGGACCAGGCGCTCGAGGAGTTTAGAGATCAAGGGAAGATTAGAGACAGGTCTATAGTTATCGGCACAATTTTGGTCGAGGGATGGTTTTTTAAGTATTGGATGTATGATGGCATGCTTAAATGAGGAGGGAAAGATACCGGAAGAGAGAGAGAGAGGTTGAATATTTTTGTTAGGTGAGAGGTGACAGCAGGGGAATGGGACTGGAGGAGATGTGACGGAATGGGGTCACTTGCCAATGCACCAGGGCAAGCGGGAAGAGCAGAGGCTAGGCTCCAGAATTGGCACATACAATGGATGCATTTCTGGGGTGGCTGAGGGCTGGTGTTATTAGTCTGGAAGGGGGCCAGTATCCATGGCCCCTTCCCAACCTATTGATATCAGCCCCCAGCTGTCTATTTATCCTTTGCTGATTATTAAAATAGGGGGAACCCATGTAATTTTGGGGGGGGTCCTCCTTTTTAATAACCAGTAAAGGCTGCGCATACCGCTGTGAGGTGATATTAATAGCCTGGGAAGCTCCATGTTTATTGGCCCCTTCACAGAATAATAACACCAGCCCCCCAGCTGTCTGCTTTTCCTCAGCTGGGTATTAAAAATAAGGGGGGACCACGCCATTTTTATAATTTATTTCTTTTTTAGCTAAATACATGTACAGTAAGCTACACATGCACTGCACTAATTATATATCACACTGACATCTTTATTACTATGCACAGGTGCTGGCTGGTGAATACTCTCATCAGTGTCACCTGCTCTCACTGCTATCAGCAAGATCAGGAATATGCTGATGAGTGTAGTACTCATGAGCCGATGCCTGACCGACGGTAACCTTTTCACTACCGGTCACAGCTGCTGGCTCATATGCTGTCATCTGTGTGACAGCGTGGGAACCGCAGTGCTGTGACTGGCAGTGACATCAGTAAGTTTACCACCGATCAGAGACAGTGTTTCCCATGTTGTCACACAGATGAGAGCATGGGAACCGCCGATTGGGTTTGAATTCGGGTACTATTCTCGTACCCAAACCTAATTTTTTTTTTATAAAGTTTAGCTGAACTCGACGGACCCGAGCATCCATCCCTATTCAGCCTGTCTTAAAGTAATTGTGTTTCTCTTTCTGATGTGGGAAGAAAGTCAAATATCAAAGTCAAACATTACTGGAGTTTGTGTGCTAGCCAGCATAATTTAAAAAGCAAAGTTCAATTTTTTTGCTCCTGAGATTTAAACTAAGATGCTCCATTCCATGAAGTTGGAATTTTGGGTTCAAGTCACAGTAGCAGACAGTGACCTTTTTTATTATTATTATTAGTAGTATTATTATTATCATCCTTTCAAACCACAACGAAGTGTCACACTGGTGCCTTACCATTAAGCTATAGGTTCGTTAATTATTTGATTAGATATTTAGGTAGTAATATATAATAAGCAAATAATAAGTTGGGTGTCAGAGTCAAACTCAGATGTCAAACTCAGATGTCAAACTCAGATATCAAACTCAAATGTCCGAGTCAGATGTCCGAGTCAGATGTCCGAGTCAGATGTCCGAGTCAGATGTCCGAGTCAGATGTCCGAGTCAGATGTCCGAGTCAGATGTCCGAGTCAGATGTCAGAGTCAGATGTCAGAGTCAGATGTCAGAGTCAGATATCTGAGACAGTTGTCAAGGTCAGTTATCAGAGTCACTTGTAAAACTCCGATATCAAAGTCAGATGTCAAAGTCACATCTGATTTAGATGTCAGTCACTTATCAAAGTCAGTTTTCAGACAGGGTATTTATCCCCAAACTGACATTATTCTAATGTTTGACTTTGATATCTGATCAGGTCCTAAAATAGGACAGTGTACACATGGGCTGCAGTCCTGAAACCTATGTAGGTCCCCATAAATAATAAGCATACTTGCCAAATAGTCTGTGAGAGAAACAGAGGATCCCCACCAATTAAACACACCCATTTTTGCCCATGTGCTTTTTATTAAAGGGCACTTCCATATTCCCGTCCTCTGAATGTGTTTCTAGATGCCAGTGCTGAGTCTGATGATGCTGCGTCCCAGCAGTTTAATCCGGGCATTATCTCTTTCTCTTGGAGCTTTCCGACCATTTTAGGTGAGTTGTCATGTGTGGGTTCCAAACAAGCCCATCTGCCTTGAACACAGTATTTAGATTGAGGACATAGGACAACATAGTTATTTTTTTGCCACACGAATAAAAAAAGCCTAGCTGCTGTTTTGTAATATACAATTTCCTTAAAGGGGTTGTCCATTGAGTTATAACAGTTTCTTATGGCACCCAGGGTGGTGCAAAAGTAAAACTAAAATCCACAGTTATTGTTCTGTACTGCCATCAGTCTACCCCACTAGTGTCCTAGCTTCCTCTTCCAGGGGCATCATGTGACCAGTGTTGCTGTCAGTCAGCCGACCTTCCCTTCAAAATGAAGCTCCATCCTTAAATTCTGTTTAATTTTTCCCAATCGCTATAGTTTCAACACTCTTAGGGTATGTTCACACGTTCAGGATTTCCATCCTTTTTTTTTCAGGACAGTTTTTTTAAAAAACTGCAGCTCTTGGCAGAAAACGCAGGTCCTTTTTTTGGTCCTTTTTTTGTCCTTTTTTGATGCGTTTTTTGATGCGTTTATTGATGCGTTTTTTTATCCTTTTTTTATGCAGTTTTCTATGCAGAGACTGTGTGTTTCCTAGGAAGCTTTTTAGGGCTAAAATGGCTGAAAATACCCTAACCCTACCCCTAACCCTACCCCTAACCCTACCCCTAACCCTACCCCTAACCCTAACCCTAACCCTACCCCTAACCCTACCCCTACCCCTATTCTAACCTTAGTGAAAAAAAAAAAAAAAAAATCTTAATTTTTTTATTGTCCCTACCAATGGGGGTGACAAAGTGGGGGGGGGTGTCATTTTCTATTTTTTTATTTTGATCACTGAGATAGGTTATATCTCAGTGATCAAAATGCACTTTGGAGCGAATCTGCCAGCCGGCAGATTCGGCGGGCGCACTGCGCATGCGTCCGCCATTTTGCAAGATGGCGGCGCCCAGGGAGAAGACGGCCGGACGGACACCGGGACGCCGGGTAAGTATAAGGGGGGGAGATTAGGGCACGGGGGGGCATCGGAGCACTGGGGGGGGCATCGGAGCACGGGGGGAGGGGCATCGGGGGGCGGGATCGGAGCACGGGGGGGCAGCCACACTCCGCCCACGCACTTCCGCCCGCTCCCCCGCACTTCCTGCTGCAGCGGTTCTGCACATCAAATCGCAGTAAAACCCGCAGATATATTTTTGATCTGCGGGTTTTACTGCGATTTTGACCTCACAATGGAGGTCTATGGGTGCAGAACCGCTGCGGTTCAGGAAAAAGAAGTGACATGCTCCTTCTTTTTTGCCGCAGCTATTCTGCGCGGCTTTTTAAACGAAATTACGGACCATGTGCACAGCAGTGACTGTTTTCCATAGGGTTACATTGTTATGTACCCTGCATGGAAAACTGCGGAACCGCAGCGGCAATACCGCTGCGGTTCCGCAGTAAAAAACGTACTGTGTGAACATGGCCTTATGCTGATTGATACCGAGTTCCAAATCCTGCAATTCTCAAAATCCTCTGCCTTAGAGCGCAGTCAGGTTGCCGTATAAAGGATGACCCTAGCATGTCAGCTGTATAGAAATATTTGAAGCTGTCGTACTCGGGTCTGAAGAGCCAGTCCATGCATCGCAGTTCCATCTTGGTCTAATTTATGCGGCCATCTGACTTTTTCTTTTTCCGTTAAGGACCAGAAAAACTCCTTAGGCTAAATATGTAGACAGATATTACCAAGGTATCAACGGAAAATAGACTTTAGTAAATCACCAAGGACACACCACTTCTGTTTCACGTTTCGCAGGGAAAACTTAATCTGGGGGTGTCCAATCCTTATTTCAGATTCCCTGTAATCTGTTGTTTGTTAAAATATACTATGAGGGATCGTCTCTGTTGTAGATCCTGGTTCACCAAACAAGATTCAGTCAGCTGATTCAAAACAAACAGGCGGATTATTAAAAGTTCATAAACCGTCAGGGTTAACAAAATAAATAGCCTCTTCCAGGTACAAAATGGTATAACAGAACAAAAAAATGGAAAACAACCAGTCCATATAGCACACGGGCTCAGCCGTTTAAATGTCAGTCCTTTTCTACCATATTCCAGCAGGGTCTGAGTGGCACATGCAAGGCCTCCTCACCTTGCAAACGCAGACAGAGACCCAGTGAGACCGCACTAGCTGCCTTAAATCAGACCCTGCAAGACCTCATCTGGAGGGAAGTGACCGGCCGATCCCCTCAGCTCTTTCCATAATCTGGGCCCATTAAACACCTCTCAGCACTATGCATGCTTGAGCCTTCTTCTCCGGGTCCTACATCACTGAGGCTTCGCACCTCGAGGACACATACCTCCCATCCACAATCTGTCCAGCTGCCACCTTCCAATACTTACAGTATATATAATACATTTATCTGATTTCAAGGTGTATTAATAAAAGTGTATATTTTAGTTCAGTCACTTCCCTGCATATCTTTTTCTATTTGTGTTCAGGTACGATGGTGCATTACACAGTTATACATGGGTATAATATTTAAGTGTGTTTTGGTCATTCTGTGCTTGATGACCTAAGTGGTTTGTGAATAAAATGGGAGTTAAAAACCTGGAGTTGGTGCTGTTGAATGTGAATCTGTGGGTTGGTTGTTTCATTTTGTACCATTTAAGTTTGTTTTGTTTTATGCTATTTGTGTTAAGACTACTGACACAATTTAACCCCCCAGTACCTACTGTAATTAGGAGGAGTTAATTGCTCTCAGTTTCTTAAATTAAACCATTAGACTCATGGTGAGCTTGGTTAGGCTGGGATTATTAACCTAAGTGATTTGTGAATGGGAGTTGATGGCAGGAGTTGAAAAAAGGAGTTCAACACCTATAAATGCTTATATGTCCCCTACCTTTCTACCTTTTATTATTTTTTATTGTTGTTTTTTTTGTTTGATTGGATAATGGTTAGCAGGATTGAGGATTTCCTATAGTGCAAAGTCTACCATGTGTATGCACAACTGGTGGAGGCGTTGTATGGTGGTATTTATGTGGTAGATCACATTGTCTCACCTGGAAACTTGTGTTAGAGATCTGAAGAAGAAAAAAAAAACAAATGCCAAGAGTCTAGCAAGCAAATTGGAAGATCTTGAGACCCTTGAACTGGAGGACCACAATGATGTAGTTGGTGTTGCTGAGACTTGATTGGATTCTTGACGTTATTGGCATTGTAAATCTTGCTGGTTTTGCTCTTTTGGAAAGGCCGGGCAAATTAGAAATGAAGAGGAATATGTCTGTATGTTAGGAGTGGTATGAAAGTGAGTGTTACAGGGGAGGAAGATTGTGTTGGGGGTGAAATTACATATGGAGGTAAACACTAAAAAAGAAAATTTCACGTGAAAATTTTGTAACCTCCCCCAACATCACTGAGGAGTTGGAAGGTTGGCTTCATAATTAGATGGCATGGGCTGTGTAGGCTGATACGGGAGTAATTATGTGAGATTTTAACAACCCAGATATTGCTTGGAGCTGGAGTCATGGTTCTGCTTTAACTGCGGAGGGGAGAATATTCCTCAGCTTGTTGTTATGGGCCAGATAGTAAAAGACCCAACAAGAGGTAATGGTCTTTTGGATCTGGTCACTTCTAACAACGCAGAGCTTATTGGAGATGTCGCTGTTTTTGAAAACCTTGGTTCCAGTGACCAAAATATAATTTCATTTTGTTCCAACAGTAAATTACATGGGGTGGGTAGGGCAACAAAAACCTGATTTTAAAAATGCCAAAATTCCCAGGTTGAAGACCGAACTTCAGGCCATTGACTGGGAGCAGCTACTTTGAAATAGTACAAATGATAAATGGGAGCGTTTTACATCGGTATTGCTCAGATGAGACATATAGAAGAGCAAAAATGACATCCCTCATGGCTTACACCGAGTATAAGAAAGGCCATCAATGACAAGAAAGGAGCATTCCGAATATATAAACCAGGGGGAGGATGGTCAACTCCAGCCTTTAAATACTACAAAGAGCAAAAGAAAATTGAAGAAAGTAGATAAGTAAAGCAGGACAAATTTTAAGTAATTTTTTTAATATATAGAAATGCAAAAAAAACAAGATGTTCACAGATGGAATATGGAATTTCTTTTTTCGGCCTTACTAACTATGTTACTATTTATTAGGTTCTGTAGAAGGACGTAGATCTGGGTATTTATTATGATGGAATATAGGCTGAACTGGATGGACAATGTCTTTTTTCGGCCTTACTAACTATGTTACTATTTAATAGTAACGAGTTTGTCACTGGATATGAAGAGATGCCAGAGATACTAAATTGGTTCTTCAGCTTAGTGTACACCAAAAGAAGCGATGAAGTCAATCTCGGTGCTCAAAAAATGTCATCTAATAAACTCGGCTGGCGACTGTAGATATGTGAATATGCATGAATTTAATGTTAACAAGGCCCTGGGCCCAGATGGGTTGCATCCAAGAATTCTTAAGGTACTCAGCTCAGTTATTGTTGTGCCCAGCTACATAATTTTTAGAGACTCTCTAGTGACTGGCACTGTGCCGTGCGATTGGCACGAAGCTAAAGCGATGCCCATTTTCCAAAAGAGCTCCACGACTTTCCCAGCTAATTATAGACCAGAAAGCTTAACATCCATTGTGACAAAACATGTGTGAGGGGGCTTGTAAGAAATTATATACAGGAGAATGTGGTAGAAAATACCATTATAAGTGATAACCAGCACGGTTTTACTAAGGACAAACGTTGTCAAGCCAATCTGGTAAGTCTTTATGAAGAGGTGTGGAGTGGAAGTGGAAACCTGAGCGGAGGGGTAGCTGTGGCTATCGTGACTTTGGACTAAGCAAAGGCATCTGACATTGTCCCGCATAGTCGCCTGATGGGTAAATTAAGATCCAGAGGCTTTGAAATTGAGGTTTGTATTTGGAATGAAAACTGGCTCAAAGAGCTCAGAGAGTTGTAGTGAATGACTGCTACTATGAATGGTCTGCGGTTATAGGTGGTGACCAAAAGGTTCAGTGCTGGGTCATTTTTATTCAACTTATTTATTAATGATTTAGAAGACGGGATTATAATTGTTTCTATTTTTCCAGATGACACCAAACTAAGTAGAGTAGTATAGTCTATTGAAGATGTTCATAAGTTACAAGCTGACTTGGATAAATTGAATGTTTGGGTATCTGCTTGGCAGACGAAGTTTGGTTTTGATAAATGTAAACTTATGCATCTGGGTACTAATAATAAGAACATCATTTGGTCTAGAGGGAGTAAAACTAGGAGAGTCACTTGAAGAGAAAGATCTGGATGTACTTGTAGATCACAAATTAAATAAACACCTGCAATGTCAATCAGTAGCTTCTAAATCAATCAGGATATTTTCATGTATAGCAAGAGGCATGAACTGGGAGGGCACCTATAATGTGGCAGGGGGTGCTAGCCATGGGCGAGGTACTCATTTTCCACGTCTCATCACACTACTTCAAAATGGGAATCATGGTTGGATATCTGGACTTCAGCTGTGATCACGATTCGCCCTTGCAGGTCGCATGGTGCCGTTGTATTTGGCCGGCCAGTACTAAGTTTTGCAGAGTTCTATGAGAGAGGCCATAGTTCATAGATAAACATATTTTTACTGAACAATAACTTTTGAGGAACCATGTACAGCAGATAGTAGACATTCATTTTAATGGACATTTCTGTTATGACATGGATCCTTAGCACACACATCTTCCTCCTTTTCCTGGAGTCACTCTAGCATTCCACCTCACTTAGCTCTTCTGCCTCAACACAGCCCCGCACACTCTCCCGGGCTTCCTGGTCCCCAATAACAGCACTAAAGTCTAGCAATAGTCCTATAATTCCAACCGCAGTTCCAAGCCTTTCTCCTCTTACGGGAGTTTTATATGTCAATATGGCCGATACTTAGATTTCCGTGCTGTTGATGTTTCTGGACCACCGCACCAGGCATTTCCTCTTCATCTCGTTTATCCTTCCTACTCCGTCCCATTACCTGACTGACTGACAACTCTATACCATCCTGCTAAGCTTCCTGCTCCAGGACCCGATACATCTTACATTCCTCTATATCACTCCGGTCTGTAACTCACTTCTCTGTAGGATCTTACTATCTGCTCTTCATCTCTCTATTGCACTAGGACACCCACTGCATGTGGTTCTGCTTCTCCATCAGACCTGAGGTCTGCTACTGCTGCAGGCTTGTCCCTATCTGACATTCTACCTCCTTCCCCCTGGGCTAGTCCCACAAACTTCATCACTAACAATATAAATCACTAGACATTTCAAATACCATGTTGCATATCTTCAAAGAGGACGTTAGTGCGACTTCATATGTATGCAGTTCAGTTTTGGTCACTAGTTCATAGAAAGGATGCCCTGAAGATCTAAAAATTACAAAGAAGATTACATTTGTTTTGTCTAGAGAAGAAGTATTTTAGGAGCGATAAGACTAACTCATACAAGTACATAAACTAAAACTAAAAAATAAGGTCAAAAGCTATTGCATGTAAACCTCCTAAAAAAACAAAAGGGGCATTTCCACCATCTGGAGAAGAAAAGGTTCAATCTCCAGATGAGACAAGGGTTCTTTACCATGAAAATTATTAATCTGTGGAATAGCCACCCTCAGGAGCTGGTCACAGTTGGAACCATCAATGGTTTCAAATAGTACATAAATATATATGTAAAATTCTTGTTCTGAATGTTGATCAAGTTGATCAACACTTGGGATCAGGAGGCAAAAATGTGCTCTTTTGGCCCACCCTAGATTATGGATTGTGGATGTACTTAAACCCCTTTCCCATCCCTCGGTTGAATTTGATGGACTTGTGTCTTTCTTCAACAGCACTACTAACTATACAACTGAGTAACTGCATGTTTGAAAAATACATTGTTAGGATCTTGCTTTTGTTTCATCACTTGTTCCATAACCAAAAGTAATAGTCTTTCGTCTGGAGAGTTTGTGTTTGTCTTCACTTTCCATCCATTCTATGTCATGAAGAGAAGATCACAATGAATTGTCCAATTCCCAAACTTTGATTTTATTTACTCTCTTTGCTTTTCCCCTTGGAGGCAGTGAAAGTGGGAGGAGCACTCCAAGCTTATCCATGTGCTCAGACACCAAATCTACGTCTTCTTCTTCTTATCAACAGGCGCCTAGACATTTCCATGTCCCAGGTAGGCCCATGCTCAGGTTTACTCTGTGACCACTAACAAGAAATTCCAAATTGTACACGGAACTTGAAGAAAATTACCACTGTATAGTGTCATATTTCAAAAGTTTTGGTCATTGGGGGTCCAGGTTCTAAGACTTACCCCTTCCAGACTCACCAGAACAAAGAGACAGATGTCTACGCCTATTGGACGTTCCCTTCCACTTTGATCAGCTTTGTTAACAACGAGTAAAGCGCTACATGTGATTTTGACCCTGTACAACAGATACCTGAACCTTCAAGGATGAAGTGAAGTAAATTTGATCTAAGTTGAGCACTTCTGCTCCTTCGTTCCAGCAATGCACGGGAGTCTTAGTACCTGGACCCGACTATTCAAATGTTTGACATGTCACTAACAAGTTAGGAGTGTTATAAATTGATAGGTAAACTTAAGGATTACTGACACTAAAATGAGTACTTTTTATTTTCTTATCTATGTGCTTTTTTGTTATTATCTTTATGGTTATTATTTACGCAGTTTTTTTCTATTTAACATACAAGCAATCGGAAAAAATAATAATAATTGAATTTATTTTTTATTTCTTGCCCCTCTATTTATGCAAAGCTATTATCAAACATTATCTAACAGGCTGCCACGAGAGGTGGTGAGTTCTCCTTCAATAGAAGTCTTCAAACTGGACTGGACAGACATCTGAGATCGTTTAGTGAATCTTGCATTGAGCAGGGAGTTGGACATGATGACCCTGGAGGTCCCTTCCAACTCTAGCATTCTATGATTCTATAATTCTATGAAATATCTGTCTATTTAGGGACCTAAAATATTTTGGGAAAAATTAAAAAAATTGGGGGAATACTATTCAATATAAGGTCTAACACTTTTACCCTAAAAGGGGTTGTTCCATCTAGGACAATTAGGTCAAATCAACAAGAACCTAAGATTAATGTGGTCCCAGCAGATATGCCATAACAAAATGACTGGTTGAGGTCTGACCTTTGGGACCCCCAAATGGACTATATTACTCGTGTAGACATTTTCTTTTCCAGTCACTCGACTGTACAGGGAAATGCAGTCAGCCCCATGCACTTTTATGGGGTCTCGCTGTAATTCCCTGCACAGCCCGATGGCTGGGACACGTAAAGAAACTGCAAAGAACTGTAGTTCTATACTAGCATCTCCTTAATTTTCAGGACTGGTGCGCGTCCCAGAGGTTGCACCTCCACCATTCATGAAGTGGAAGCATACAGTGGTGATATGCTATCAATTTATATGATGGGGCAACAAATTAAGCCATTGATATTTGATAATAGCTTTTCTTTAAAGATATTTTTATTTACTTCTGCTCTCTTGACTTTCATGCTTTCACCATGTACTAACAAATTCCTAAACTGAATCTCTCTCTCTCAGTCAGTGGGGGTAGCCATTTTGCAATGTTAAAGACACTTCATATTATCGATCACTGGTAAGCGATGACATGAAAGAGCAAATGATTGAGCCATGTCATTGATTAATAGTGAAATATTAAGTTATATTCTTGGTTATATTCTTCGGGACCACAAAATGACTTCTGGCACCATGCGTACCAGATAGGTCTAAGTTAACGGGAACGCCATCTAAAGTCAACAGAGCCCCCAATCATTACTTCCATCAGTTCCCCAAATGTAAGCATCAGCTGCTGGGCCTTAATGACTTTGAAAGTTAGGGGGCTACTTCATGCAGGACCAACCCAATGGGCCATGAAAACTGTCCAGTTTTTTCTGGTGCCATGCAAACGCTAACACTACCGAGTGCCCAATGCAAGAGTTGGGCAAAAAGATTTGTGCTGTCTGGTCTGGTCCTCCACTCCGGTCTTCACTTCTGCAGCAGTCTTTGGCCCTGTATCCTGTGCACAGATACCGCTTATTAAACCCTGCAACATCATGATGCCATGGAGCCTAGTAAATGGTAGAAGTAGACACCAGACCTGCCCAGTATGCCAGGCCGAGGATGCCGACTGCTGATGTGAAGACTACCCTTCCCCAGTTGTCTTGGAAGACCAGAGAGGTCATCGGACAGTGAAACACAAATCTGTGTACTCGGCTCTACTCCCGACTCGTCAGATGGGAAATTGATGATGATCTTTTTTTTTTATATTATTTATATTATTATCAAAAGATGGCTTTAGATAAATTCCCCCTTTAATACAAAATGTAGCATATGACTGTGATGTCATGCTTTCTTTTGTTATGTTAAATTGGTTGTTCAGGATCTGAAAAAAGGGTCTTTTTTTCCATTGTTGTCTATGGAGTGTTGCCGCTTGTCTCTATTGAAGTGAATGGAGCAGGTCTGCAGTACCAGATACAGCCAGTGGACAGGAGTGGTGCTGTTTTTTGGGGGACAGACCCTTTTTTGTTATTCTGGACAGCCCCTTTAATGATATATTATTTGCAGGCTGTGTCTTCTCATCCCTTTATTCTTTCCTTTTCTCTTCTGTAGACACTGGAGTTAAAGATAACATCTATAGGAAACCCCCTATCTACAAACAGCATGGTACAGTTTTGCTTTCAGCTTGCTGCTACTGTTTGTCTTTTGCATGATGAGACTAATCCTAATTAATCATTTATTAATCAGTCATCGCTATTCATCCCTGCAACCTAGATTTGTAATGGCTGGAACAGTAATGGCAGCAATGAGTATTAGCAGTGGAGTAACTAGAGTCAGATGAGCTTGCGTGCAAAGTTTGGACCTGGGCCCCCTCCTCCATGTTGGTTAGATGTATGGGCTTTTGCTTCCTTCTAGATCCTGAAAAGACCTACGTGTTCACTCCATGTAAAATTGTGCCTTACCTGGTATAATATCCCTCATCCTGGACCCCTTCATGGTATAATGTCCCAATCCTGGTATAATGTTCCACATCCTGGACCCCTTCATGGTATAATATCCCCATCCTGGTATAATATTCCTAATCCTGGGCCCCTTCATGGAATAATATCCCCATCCTGGTATCATGTTCCTCATCCTGGACCACTTCATGGTATAATATCCCCATCCTGGTATAATATTCCTAATCCTGGGCCCCTTCATAGTATAATATCCCCATCCTGGTATCATGTTCCTCATCCTGGGCCCCTTCATGGTATAATACCCCCATCCTGGTATAATATTCCTAATCCTGGGCCCCTTCATGGTATAATATCCCCACCCTGGATTCATGTTCCTCATCCTGGGCCCCTTCATGGTATAATGCCCTCTATCCTGGCTCCTTTCTGTAAGAATGTCCCCCATCCTGGTATAATTTTCCCCATCCTGGGCCTCTTCTTGATTTAATGCCCCACATCCTATAACAATGTCCACCTTCCTGACCCCCATCTTGGAATAATATCCCCCATTCCTCTTTCCTATAACAATATTCCCCATTTGGGCCCCTTCTTGGTAAAATGATTCCCCATGCTGGTATAATGGTCCCATTTTTGGCCAATTCCAATAATAATGTCCGTTCTGCCACTCTTTTCCACAACATTAAAAAAAAATAAAAGATTCGTCTTACCTTCCAACGTTCCCACGACGTGCGGTGTCCTTTTTTATAACGTGCAGTTGACTTTGAAATCCGAGCTATGGGCAACACATGACGTCATTGCCATACACTGCTTGTGACGGGCATGACGACATCAGCTGCCGGCGACGTGTATTGCAGTGCATGGAGCTGGAGGGTCTCTACGCCACAATATACTTTAGCTGAATATGCATCCTCAGACACAGCAGAATCGCTGTGTTCGGGCAGGCAGGATCAATTCACAGTGAATAAATTTTGTGAAAATTTAATCTGCCAGAAAGATGTAAAAAAGTAATCTATTATATTCACCTCTCTTCGGCCCTCCCCTCACCTGTCCCGCCACCACAGTTCCCTGCCTGGTCCTCGGCTCACTTATTTTCGTTCTTCTTCTTGGTCCAGTGTCCTCTGGTGCTGCTCCTCACTAGACCAGAACGGGGTCATGACGCACCTGGGGTCTAGTCAGCGGCAACACTGAAAAACCCAAGCCAAGAAGCAGAGCTAAGAGGAGCGAGCAGAGGAACAGGCGAGAACTGTGGCGATGGGAAAGGTAGAGCCGATGGGAGATGAGTATATACTTCTATCCCACAGAATCCAGTAAAATCGCTATCATTTTGCTTGATTTGCATGAATTAATTCTCCCAAAATTTGGATTTGTTAGAAAGAATCTAAATTTTGGGGAAAAGTTGTAGAAAAACTGATTCTTTTAGAGTCGATTCACTCATCTGTACAGTATGTTATGGTAATTAAATATATGACATATGGTCATCGAGGAGGGGGACTCCACTCTGGACCACCTCTCAGTCAAGCCGGATTGCTCCTTGGCCAATCCAAGCTTTACTGTATGCCGAGGAGAGGGAATCTAATATGTGTGCATGTCGGGAAATTGCTCTGGCCCTTTCGGCATGAAATATTGATCTTATTACGCCTGACGTTACATAATGCTTTAACAACTGGAATATTTTTTTTTCCTTTAAAAACTTGTTAGGTGTCGAGTTCCCGCCTCTGCACAGGGGGAATCTCAAACCATCTCTGCTGCGGTCTCCCATTCTTCTCCAGCCGCAGTGGAGTCTGCTCAGCGGAGACGTCGGTCCCAGCATCTACCTCAGGCTGATACTGGACGACTGGTTACTACTGCCCTTCCAGGCTCTGTTCTTGTAGCCAGCAATGTTCAGCAGCGAGCAGGTTTTTCTGGGACTAAGTCCAGATTTTCAGTTTCTGAGCATGCCCACGGGATGACCTCCCATTGGAGGTCGTGGGTCACATGCTTAGATAATACAGCTAATCCCATTGGTCCTCTAGGAAGGTCCTAAAGGTGTTCTTCTTCTGTGGCAGACTCCCATTGGTCCTTCTCGGAAGGTCTTGTACTTGCTGCAGCTATAAAAGGTTTGCATGGCTGCACGGCCAGGCGCTAGTATACATTTGGAATCGTGTGTGTGTTGATGAATGCAAGTCCTTCCTTGAAAAACCCATCCCTTGTGTATGACTGTTCGCGTAAGGTGTATGGGTGCAATCTAGCGCCCGGCTGAACTCACAGCTTTAACACACGAAACAGCGTCTAACTGCTGTGACTGCCAGTGCAGTGCACCCAAGTCTGGGTGGTTAGTGGCGTCCGCTAGTGTGGCACAGCATGCACTTCTGTGCATATTAGTTACCTCTGATACCCCAATTGTGGTGTCGATCGCAAGAGGTCTACACTAACTCTAATCCTGTGTCCTGGGATAGAGTTCTGTGGTTCCTTGCTTGCGCTCTTTGTGCGGTACCGCGACCCTGTGACGTAACAGGGTTGGCTTTCTTCATACAGGATGAAGTTAACCCATGTGTGTATCCTCATTGTACCGCCATATAGTCCGTCATTACTTAGCAGCAGGTTCCATCTCTGCACGGTGGACCCCGGGCTGCGAACGCACCTTATTATATCTATTTAATTATTTGGTGCGTTCCGCTAGCCCTAACACTATTTCTGTGTTGTTTTTTTTGGTTGTGTTTGTGTTTGCTAATAAAATGCTGTCTGATTGTCAATCAGTGCAGAAATATAGAAAATTTCAAGGGGTTCACTTACTTTCTCTTGCTATTGCAGACAGACCATAAAATGATGAGTGAGAAACTAGAAAATATCGCTGCTCTGCTGGTGGGATTGTGTCCTATAGTGCGAAGTGTCTTCCACAACCCCACTGTGGTACTAATATTGGATATTTCTTATTTTTTATGTTCAATTTTAATATTTGCGGTGTTTTTTTGCTGAGATTTTGGAGCAGAAACTGAACTTCAAGTCTTTGAGGAAGATTTTAGAGACATTCTGCTCCAAAAACTCAGCAAAAAGACTCAGTGTGAACACATCCTATGCATCTTATTTGCCACTTAAAAATGTCCGTTTATGAAACAGAAGTTTTTTTTTTTGCTTTTTTTCTTTGTTCCTGAGCATTTTTGCTTTGCTGTTTGCCAACACCGTTTTTTGGGGGTGATTTTTAGCATTGTTTTCTGCAGTTTTTGGACGTTTTGTCCGTTTTTTCACACGGGTTTTTGAACTCCATTAAGCAATGAATAAAACACTAACATTTTTTGCAACAAAAAAGAAAATGCCCGGACATCTTCCATTAGTCTTTCTTGCTTTCCCAATGACTTTTATTGTAACTGGAAAATGCCTGAAGAATGGACGTTAATTTTTTTAAAGCACCACTCCAGCTTTTTTTTTAAATTTCATCCATGGAGTGGCATTGATAACGCATATTCTCTACCCCTAGTAATATACTTACCAGCCGCTCTGTTAATACAGTATGTTCATTAAGACACCCTAAAGCGGTTAAAAGTGACATGTTCATTCTTCCTACTGCAAAAATGACTGCAAGACCGCCAGCAAAACTGTTTCAGGAAAAGATCCGCCTGAAGCAGCTTCACCAGCGAAACCTCGGTGGCTGCTTCGGTGTGTAAAAGAAATGTGGGCACATAGCCTTGACAAAGCCCTCCAAAAAAATAAAGGTCCATTTCATCAAGGTGTTTATGCCAAAATTGAGCAAAGATGTTGCAACTTTTGGCATTCGCCAAAGTGGGTGGAGTTGTTGTGGGAGGGGGCTTGGTGAAGCCCACCCGGTAAATTAATTTAAATGTATACCACTTTAGGATAGAAATGTGCTGGAGTACCATTATAAGATGCACCTAATTCATTAAGTAGAGAGAGCCTGTTCATGAATTACGCCAGGCTGCTAGGGTCACATTGCGTTAGGGCAGTCCGTTTAGCGCATAGCGCTACGGACTGCGCTAACGCAATGTCCCAAAAGGGATCGCGTAAGCCGATCCCACTAGTGCAGATACCCGATCTGCGCTAGCGAGGAACGGACCGCTGCTTGCGTCACTCAAATGACGGCACATCGCTAGCGCACGCCCAATGTGGGCGTGCGCTAGCGATGCGTTCCCCATTACAGGCTATGGCGGCGTTAACGGACTACGTTACACCGCGTTATGCCGCGGTGTAACGTAGTCCGTTAAACGCGGTCACATAACGCAATGTGACCCTAGCTGTTGAGCAATATGTTTTCTTGATGCTTTTTTGACTTTTTTATGTTATTTTTCCATATTGGTGTTTTACTGCTTTAGTTGACTCAGTGGTGAAATTTGGAGAGATTTATTTAACAGAACCATATCGCTTCTTTTTCCATCTGGAATAAAAAGACATGTGGAATAACAGCACCATGTGTACTAAAGGTGTTTGCCGATTGAAGCTTTCACAGAAAAAATGACATCAGAAAATGTCCTATTGTTAAATGGGTTTTTGTACCGAAAGTATTTTGGGAAAAAATGTTTATTTTCATTACCACGATGAGATGAGCGATCCCAACGTTAAAAGTTCGGCGTTTGGATCGGACATTTAGTGTCCGGTGCTAAAAGTCAAACACAGATCTTTCCCGGAATTCCGTTGCAGTGTTCGAAGTTGCGGGGGAAATATAGAGAGAGATTGGGATTCGGGTTCTGGTTCAAGTTCAGGTAAAGTTCTGGTACCCAAATCGGACTTTGGAATGAAGAAGCCGAACTTCTACGGGTCCTAATCACGATCTTTATTAGAAAAACAATATTAGTAATCTTGTAATTTTCACACTGGCCACTGGGGCTTTTTTATACTCGCACTTCCTGTCCTTTCAGGAAGTTTTCAGCAGACTTCTTCTCAGCAAAGACATGACTTTTGGATATGGGATGGACCCCACTCCTTCTTAAAACCACCATAGCTACTGTAAACCTAGGTGCTAAAATAAATACACAAAACACATTATTTTGGTTGTCAAAATGGCCACAGCTTTTATTCAAATCACAGGATTAAATAATCACAGTAGGAGTCAGATGGAGTGCTAGTACATTGGGATTCACAAGTACTGCGATATCCCCAGCTGTCTGACATACAGCACCAGGACAGACAGCCATAAAGGGGCGGCACGCACTGGCTTGCCACTCAAGCAGAGCCAGTTAAATTTCAGGGCACCAATGATCCTATTATCCTCACTCCTGTGCTTAACCACTGTGTCCGCCCCTGATTGATGTTACCATTACAACGTCCTTGAGGCTGGCCACCAAAGCCGAACCTGCTCACCACCATGAGGTTTTACATCCTCTACTAGTTAAAATGAGTCCACCTTAACTTGTCTGCAACTTCCACCTGACTCCTAAACCGCAAAGCCGTGACGGGTTATAAATTCAAAGTCTCATTTGACACCTTTTCTTTTTCTTCTTTTTTTTAATATTTAACCCCTTTACCCCCAAGGGTGGTTTGCACGTTAATGACCAGGCCAATTTTTACAATTCTGACCACTGTCCCTTTATGAGGTTATAACTCCGAAACGCTTCAACGGATCCTGGTGATTCTGACATTGTTTTCTCGTGACATATTGTACTTCATGTTAGTGGTAAAATTTCTTTGATAGTACCTGCGTTTATTTGTGAAAAAAACGGAAATTTGGCGAAAATTTTGAAAATTTCGCAATTTTCAAACTTTGAATTTTTATGCAATTAAATCACAGAGATATGTCACACAAAATACTTAATAAGTAACATTTCCCACATGTCTACTTTACATCAGCACAATTTTGGAACCAATTTTTTTTTTTGTTAGGGAGTTATAAGGGTTAAAAGTTGACCAGCAATTTCTCATTTTTACAACACCATTTTTTTTTAGGGACCACGTCTCATTTGAAGTCATTTTGAGGGGTCTATATGATAGAAAATGCCCAAGTGTGACACCATTCTAAAAACTGCACCCCTCAAGGTGCTCAAAACCACATTCAAGAAGTTTATTAACCCTTCAGGTGTTTAATAGGAATTTTTGGAATGTTTAAATAAAAATGAACATTTAACTTTTTTACACAAAAAATTTACTTCAGCTCCAATTTGTTTTATTTTACCAAGGGTAACAGGAGAAATTGGACCCAAAAAGTTGTTGTCCAATTTGTCCTGAGTACGCTGATACCCCATATGTGGCAGTAAACCACTGTTTGGGCGCATGGGAGAGCTCGGAAGGGAAGGAGCGCTATTTGACTTTTCAATGCAAAATTGACAGGAATTGAGATGGGACGCCATGTTGCGTTTGGAGAGCCACTGATGTGCCTAAACATTGAAACCCCCCACAAGTGACACCATTTTGGAAAGTAGACCCCCTAAGGAACTTATCTGGATGTGTGGTGAGCACTTTGACCCACCAAGTGCTTCACAGAAGTTTATAATGCAGAACCGTAAAAATAAAAAATCATATTTTTTCACAAAAATTATATTTTTGCCCCCAATTTTTTATTTTTCCAAGGGTAAGAGAAGAAATTGGACCTCAAAAGTTGTTGTCCAATTTGTCCTGAGTACGCTGATACCCCATATGTGGCAGTAAACCACTGTTTGGGCGCATGGGAGAGCTCGGAAGGGAAGGAGCGCTATTTGACTTTTCAATGCAAAATTGACAGGAATTGAGATGGGACGCCATGTTGCGTTTGGAGAGCCACTGATGTGCCTAAACATTGAAACCCCCCACAAGTGACACCATTTTGGAAAGTAGACCCCCTAAGGAACTTATCTGGATGTGTGGTGAGCACTTTGACCCACCAAGTGCTTCACAGAAGTTTATAATGCAGAACCGTAAAAATAAAAAATCATATTTTTTCACAAAAATTATATTTTTGCCCCCAATTTTTTATTTTTCCAAGGGTAAGAGAAGAAATTGGACCTCAAAAGTTGTTGTCCAATTTGTCCCGAGTACGCTGATACCCCATATGTGGCAGTAAACCACTGTTTGGGCGCATGGGAGAGCTCGGAAGGGAAGGAGCGCCGTTTGACTTTTCAATGCAAAATTGACAGGAATTGAGATGGGACGCCATGTTGCGTTTGGAGAGCCACTGATGTGCCTAAACATTGAAACCCCCCACAAGTGACACCATTTTGGAAAGTAGACCCCCTAAGGAACTTATCTGGATGTGTGGTGAGCACTTTGACCCACCAAGGGCTTCACAGAAGTTTATAATGCAGAGCCATAAAAATAAAACAAAATTTTTTTCCCACAAAAATTATTTTTTAGCCCCCAGTTTTGTATTTTCCCTAGGGTAACAGGAGAAATTGGACCCCAAAAGTTGTTGTCCAATTTGTCCTGAGTACGCTGATACCCCATATGTGGGGGGGAACCACCGTTTGGGCGCATGGGAGGGTTCGGAAGGGAAGGAGCGCCATTTGGAATGCAGACTTAGATGGAATGGTCTGCAGGCGTCACATTGCGTTTGCAGAGCCCCTAATGTACCTAAACAGTAGAAACCCCCCACAAGTGACACCATTTTGGAAAGTAGACCCCCTAAGGAACTCATCTTGATGTGTTGTGAGAGCTTTGAACCCCCAAGTATTTCACTACAGTTTATAACGCAGAGCCATGCAAATAAAAAATATTTTTTTTTCCACAAAAATTATATTTTAGCCCCCAGTTTTGTATTTTTCCAAGGTTAGCAGGAGAAATTGGACCCTAAATGTTGTTGTCCAATTTGTCCTGAGTACGCTGATACCCGATATGTGGGGGGGAACCACCGTTTGGGCGCATGGGAGGGCTCGGAAGGGAAGGAGCATCATTTGGAATGCAGACTTAGATGGATTGGTCTGCAGGCGTCACATTGCGTTTGCAGAGCCCCTAATGTACCTAAACAGTAGAAACCCCCCACAAGTGACCCCATATTGGAAACTAGACCCCTCAATGAACTTATCTAGATGTGTTGTGAGAACTTTGAACCCCCAAGTGTTTCACTACAGTTTATAACGCAGAGCCGTGAAAATAAAAAATCTTTTTGTTTTCCCACAAAAATTATTTTTTAGCCCCCAGTTTTGTATTTTCCCAAGGGTAACAGGAGAAATTGGTCCACAAAAGTTGTTGTCCAATTTGTCCTGAGTACGCTGATACCCCATATGTTGGGGTAAACCCCTGTTTGGGCACACAGGAGAGCTCGGAAGGGAAGGAGCACTGTTTTACTTTTTCAACGCAGAATTGGCTGGAATTGAGATCGGACGCCATGTCGTGTTTGGAGAGCCCCTGATGTGCCAAAACAGTGGAAACCCCCCAATTATAACTGAAACCCTAATCTAAACACACCCCTAACCCTAATTCCAACGGTAACCCTAACCACACCTCTAACCCTGACACACCCCTAACCCTAATCCCAACCCTATTCCCAACTGTAAATGTAATCTAAACCCTAACCCTAACTTTAGCCCCAACCCTAACTGTAGCCCCAACCCTAACCCTAGCCCTAACCCTAGCCCTAACCCTAGCCCTAACCCTAACCCTAGCCCTAACCCTAGCCCTAACCCTAGCCCTAACCCTAGCCCTAACCCTAACCCTAGCCCTAGCCCTAGCCCTAACCCTAGCCCTAGCCCTAACCCTAGCCCTAACCCTAACCCTAGCCCTAGCCCTAACCCTAGCCCTAACCCTAGCCCTAATGGGAAAATGGAAATAAATACATTTTTTTTTATTTTTCCCTAACTAAGGGGGTGATGAAGGGGGGTTTGATTTACTTTTATAGCGAGTTTTTTAGCGGATTTTTATGATTGGCAGCCGTCACACACTGAAAGACCCTTTTTATTGCAAAAAATATTTTTTGCAATACCACATTTTGAGAGCTATAATTTTTCCATATTTTGGTCCACAGAGTCATGTGAGGTCTTGTTTTTTGCGGGACAAGTTGACGTTTTTATTGAAAACATTTTTGGGCACGTGACATTTTTTTATCGCTTTTTATTCCGATTTTTGTGAGGAAGAATGACCAAAAGCCAGCTATTCATGAATTTCTATTGGGGGAGGCGTTTATACCGTTCCGCGTTTGGTAAAATTGATAAATCAGTTTTATTCTTCGGGTCAGTACGATTACAGCGATACCTCATTTATATCATTTTTTATGGTTTGGTGCTTTTATACGATAAAAACTATTTTACAGAAAAAATAATTATTTTTGCATCGCTTTATTCTCAGGACTATAACTTTTTTATTTTTTTGCTGATGATGCTGTATGGCGGCTCTTTTTTTGCGGGACAATATGATGCTTTCAGCTGTACCATGGTTATTTATATCTGTCCTTTTGATCGCGTGTTATTCCACTTTTTGTTCGGCGGTATGATAATAAAGCGTTGTTTTTTGCCTCGTTTTTTTTTTTTTTTCCTTACGGTGTTTACTGAAGGGGTTAACTAGTGGGACAGTTTTATAGGTCGGGTCGTTACGGACGCGGCGATACTAAATATGTGTACTTTTATTGGTTTTTTTTTTTTATTTAGATGAAGAAATGTATTTATGGGAATAATATTTTTTTTTTTTTTTCATTATTTTGGAATATTTTTTTTTATTTTTTTTACACATTTGGAAATTTTTTTTTTTACTTTTTTACTTTGTCCCAGGGGGGGACATCACAGATCAGTGATCTGACAGTTTGCACAGCACTCTGTCAGATCACTGGTCTGACATGCAGCGCTGCAGCCTTCACAGTGCCTGCTCTGAGCAGGCTCTGTGAAGCCACCTCCCTCCCTGCAGTACCCGGATCCGCGGCCATCTTGGATCCGGGGCTCGAGCAGGGAGGGAGGTGAGGAGACCCTCGCAGCAACGCAATCACATCGCGTTGCTGCGGGGGGCTCAGGGAAGCCCGCAGGGAGCCCCCTCCCTGCGCGGTGCTTCCCTGCACCGCCGGCACATCGCGATCATCTTTGATCGCGGTGTGCCAGGGGTTAATGTGCCGGGGGCGGTCCGTGACCGCTCCTGGCACATAGTGCCGGATGTCAGCTGCGATAAGCAGCTGACACCCGGCCGCGATCGGCCGCGCTCCCCCCGTGAGCGCGGCCGATCGGCTATGACGTACTATCCCGTCCAGGGTCAGATAAGCCCAGGGCACCTCGACGGGATAGTACGTCTAAGGTCACAGAGGGGTTAAATCATTTTTGTAAACTTAAAAACTAGGAGTCCCTGCAAAAGCATTAATGGGACTAAACTTGGCAAACCCCCGACTCACAAAGAGTTATCCTACAGCGCACAGGAGAGGAAAAAACCCCTGTGGAGGAAACCTCCAGGGAACCATGGCTGAAGGATTGCCCTTCCCTTGGGCTTAGAAGGGAAACGCAAATAATAACTCTTTATAGCCAATATACAATTGAACCTGGTACAAGATATACAATGACAAATTCGAAAATACAAGACAGCATTTATCATTGTACAAGCAATAATTAAAAAGTTTAAGGACAGAGATTATAAACAGGGCGGGAGGGCGGGTAATGTTTCCTCCTGTCCATCCTGTGAGAGAAAGAGGGAGAGCCAGAGTTGCCTCCCCTATATAAGCCCCACCCTCCTCACAGTAATACACCAGGCACAAACATCTAAACTCCTTCCTCTTAAAGTAACAACTCTCTTGTTTAAAATCTACACCGCAATACAAACAAAGGCTGCAGGAGTTCTCAGTCCACCCATCCCCAAGTCATGTCCACCTCCGTCTAGTCTCCGGTGGTTTCTGGATTACAGTGACAGATGACACTTGTATACATGGGTGATAACAGAGAAGCATCTCCTTTCTGACCTTAGCACACTCTCATTATACACTTCAGTACAGAAGAAAGGGTTGGGGTCTGACTATTGTGGCTATGTGCTGTTATTGTGCTATTGGCCAACCCACCTCCTCTCTGAGCTTCACCCACTTTGCAAAAAGTTGTCGAAGATGGCCAGGGCTGGTGCCGAAAATGCAAAATTGTGTGAGTCGCACAAATATTTGGCTACATTTCAAGCAGTTTTACACCATAAAACTGCCATAAAATGGTGGGTGAATCGGCCCCTCTGTGTGAACATGCCCTTAACAGCTCCTCTCGTAATGCTGTTTATCTATCACCGTCCATGAATCTTAAACCCTACAGATAAAATACGCCAATGATGAATATTCAGCTCTGCAGGGAAATTTTCAGATGTTTATGGAGAAAATGAAACTGTTCTTCTTTCTCGAAGAAGTGTGGGTGTTTGCCAGTAGAAAAGCTGCTTCTAGTTATCCGTACGTGTAAAGCAGGCAGATACTTATGAATCATCGCCTGCCTAGTGGAGAACAGTGTGGGAAGTGTGGTCTGACTAATGTACTCTGCTCCAGATTCACCTGTGTCATTGTGTATGGCCGCCTTCCAATGGAGGTGGGCTCATATAACCCTCAATGGTTTCAAATAGTGATGGACGATCTTAAAGGTCTGTCACATATTCAACATTTAGCACCTATCCTGAGTGGGGCCCCATCGTCCCCTCTGTGAATGGTTCAGTAGTCCCCTCCTGTTGACAGTCGTGATCGCACATGCTCGCTACTCCATTCTCTTGCTGGACTTTGGGACATCTTGTCTTGTGTTCAGAAACATTGGGTCCCAAAATCTTACATTTGCCACCCATCTTCTGTCTATAGCGTTGGTGGCCGTGCGTTCTTATGAGTCCAACACATACCATCCCTATTCTGGACTATGTCTGACTGTCTGGTTGCTAGGCATACACTGCCTAACAACGGCAACCTTTCAGTCAGTCAGAACGTCCCTATCGACCACTTTGTGGCTTATTAGGTCTGATTTTATGTTCTAGTCAAAATGAGCAAATTCTGTCCTCTACTGCTATTACTTTACTGTTATTTCAGAGCCATCAAACTAAGGAGATTTGTGAAAACACGGCCATGTGGAACTGTTGTCTGTTACAACCAATCACATCACAGCTTACATTTTCAAAAGAGCTTTTGGGAAATGAAAGCTGGAAGCTGATTGGTTGCTCCATGTTGCTCTTGACTAGTTTTAGATCTCCCATTATGTCTGATACTAAACCATCTACTAAACCATAAAGTAATATCTAGCAATCCAGCACCGCGCTTCATGTTTCCTGTTTTACATTTAATACATATGTTGTGGCTTTCCATACATCACTAATACGTCACCCACATACCATCTGTTGTATCTACGGCTCTGCAAAGATTCCCATGGAAAAAGACAGTCCCCCAATAGAAGTAACAGCTTAGCCTGAAAGGAAATGTGTCATCACAAAATGATCGAATGTTTAAATCAGTCTTTTATGATATTTTATGTAGGGGTTAATCATGGTATCATGATTAAGGGTGCTTGATCACCAGAATTGCGTTGATATCGCATTTTATCCTTTGTAATCGCTGATGTTTTTATCCTCCACTGAACATATTTTTCAAGTGAATAAAGAAAAGGGTTTTTTCACTACCTCGTTGACCTGGATTCCTCATTTCTTCAGGGGTTAATGTTGCAAACAAATCCGTTCTACATAGCTGTGCTGAAATGAGCTTCTTTAATTTTCCATCTCACTATCAATATATAGCAGGTGAAATAAGTATTGAACAGGTCACCAATTTTCTAAGTAAATATATTTCTAAAGGTGCTATTCACATGAAATTCTCACCAGATGTTGTTATCAACCCATCCACGTTTACTGAAATTTATTCAAGATGCTTCCTGTAGGGAGAAACTAGTCCCAGGTATTGCTCAGGTGTGATTTTGAACCTTTCTTCCACTCAAACACTGTTCACATCCTGAAAATCCGTTTGCTCATTTTGTGAACTCTGAGCTTTAGTTGGTCCGATAAATTTTCAATTACATTCGGGTCAGGAGATGGGCTGTGTTATTGTAGTAGCTTTATTTTCTTTCTCTGAAACCAATTGAGAGTTTCTTTGGCTGTGTGTAGGGGATCATTGTCTTGCTGAAATTTCCACTCTTGTTTCATCTTCATCATCCTGGTAGATGACAGCAGATTTTTTTTCAAGTACCGTATTTTTCGCTTTGCAAGACGCTCCGGATTATAAGACGCACCCCAAATTTTGAGGAGAAAAATAGGAAAAAACTTTTTTTAATTGGTGGGGCGTCTTGTAATCCATGCGTCTTATTACTTACCAGGGGTTGTGGCTGTGGTGGATCAGGGTTCCAGGGTCGTTGCTGGAGGCAGGAGTGGAGCATTGCTGCAGGCTGGGATGAGGGGGTCTGCAAGGGGCTCCTGTGCTGCAGGGGGCTCCTGTGCTGCAGGCTGGGATGAGGGGTCTGCAGGGCTGTCTCCGATGCTGCAGGGCTGTCTCCGGTGCTGCGGGGGCTCTGGCGATATTTTGTGAAAGGCCAGAGCCCCCGGTAGTTCGTCCATGCGTTCCTGTATGACTGACTCCGGGAAAATGGCCGCCGGAATCTTGAGAGATGAGATCTCAGCGCTGAAATCTCATCTCCCGAGATTCCGGCGGCCATTTTCCCGGAATTAGTCATACTGGAACGCATGGACGAACTGCCGGGGGGCTCTGGTCTTTCACAAAATGTCGCCAGAGCCCCCCGCAGCACCGGAGCCTCCATCACCCGGGGCAGCAGCGGACAACCCCGGCAGCGGCGGCGGGCGGTAGCGGCGGCAGACACCCCCTCATCCCAGCCTGTAATGGTAAGCGGTATATCCGCTTTGTTAGACGCACCCACATTTCCCCCCCAAATTTGGGGGAAATAAAGTGCGTCTTACAAAGCGGAAAATACGGTATGTCTTTGTACATTTGTCCATTCAAGTTGCTTCAAATATATGAAGTTTGCAAGTGCCATATGCTGAAAGAGAGTCCCACACCAAGATGTTCCCACCTTCAAACTTCACTGTTGGTATGGTGTTTTCGGGTTGATATGTAGTGCCCTTTGGCCTCCAAAACTGGTGTCTATTATGGCATTAAAAGAGTTCAATTTTGGTCTCATCTGACCAGACTATAGTCTCCCAATATTTCACAGGCTTATCTAAATGTTAATGAGCAAACGTTTAATGTGCTTGAACATGCTTTTTGTTCAGTAATGGAATCTTGCGTGGTGAGCGTGCATACAGGCCACGCAGGTTGAGTGCATTACTTATAGTTTTCTTTAAAACAACTGTACCTGCTGATTCCAGGTCTTTCTGTAGCTCTCCACAAGTCGTCCTTGGCTCTGGAACAACTCTTCTGATAATTCTTTTCACTCCTGTCTGAAATGTTTCAGGTAGCAGCTAGTTGTGGTCGGTTTAGGATGAAATTTTGTTTTTTCCAATTCCAGATTATGACCCCAACAGTGCTCACTGGAACCTTAAATAGTTTAGAAATTCTTCTGTAACCAATGCCATCAGTATGTTTTGCAACAATAAGGTTGTGAAGGTCTTGACAGCTCATTGATTTTACCCATCATGAAATGTTTCTTGTGTATCACCTTGGTAATGAGACACCTTTTTATAGGCCATCAGTTGAACCAGCTGATTTTATTTGTCACTTAGCGGCAAGATTACTTTCTAATTACTGATAGATTTCAGTTGGTGTCATGACTTTCCATGGCTTTTTTGCACCTCTTTCTTCATGTGCTTAATACTTTTTCCCTGTGTAATTTCAGATTATTACATATAACTTAATTTATTGACAGCTATGATTTGATTTCTGTTCATGTGTGGATTGGATGAGTTGTTACAGTCATCTGGTGGGAATTTCATGTCAATAGCACCTTTTAGAAATATATTTAGAGTACTTAGAAAATTGGTAATGTGTCCAATATTTATTTCACCCACTTTATAAAGAAGACTTTTCAGGAGTGTATTTATCGTCACAAACATGATTGCAATGAATCAATTTTGTATCTATATACCGTAAATAGCACAGCATCAACCATTGGATAGATAATGGTTATACCTGACCTACATCTCTTTGCTTAAAAAAAAATCTTTGTATGTCTGTACAAACAAATAGGGTCTGAGCAGGCCCGGTTTGCTAATCTGCCCAGCCGGGCAGAACCCTGGTGGGCTGGTGGCTAAGTGGGCCGCCGCTGGCCCTTTAAGATGGGTGGGGAACCTCCGGCCCGCGGGCCACATACGGCCCGTAGGCAGGTCCCAGCAGTTCGCAATTTTCCGGCGGCAGCCACATCCTGCCAGCCATTTAACCCCCAAGTGCACGCAGCGTTCATTATAGAACACTGCCTGCATCTGAATGCTGATGTCATCGGGGTGGGCTGGGTTAGTGTCGGGGTGGGTGGGGTTGGCGCCCAATGCTCTCCCGTTCTCCTGTAGTGTCCCGGAAGAGGAGCTGCTGCCAGCCTGAGAGAGAGTCCAGAGCGATCTCTGTCCTGGCAGCTCAGTGCCTGTCTGCAGGTAATTTCTGTGCCTGGTGATCTGTGCCCCTCAGCTATCTGCCCCCCCAGCTAGGTGCCCCAATATAATCTCTGTGCCCCCCAAATATATGCCCCCTGTTATCTCTGTACCTCCCCCCGATCGTTGTGCCACCCCACGGTGATCTCTGTGTTCCCCCGGTGATCTATGAGCCCCTCCAGTGATGCCTGTCCCCCCAGTGCTGTATATCCCCATTTTTTTTGTTTCCTGCTCTACTCACGGTCCGAACCAGGGACTCACTCCTCTGCACGCCTCCTGCCTCTCCTCCCATCTCCATACCTGTGTGAGTCCCAATATGGAAACTTTGTGTATGTTCAGCACTTGCACTATCACCTGTATAATGCATATAGACTGCTGTGTGTACAATATATAGGTGATACTGGCTGCTAAGTCTGTGTATAATCACAGTATCACCTATATAATATAAATATATATACAGCAGTCTATATACATTATATGGGTGATACTGCGACTGCTGTTTATACATTATATGGGTGATACTGGATGCTAAATATGTGTAATCACAGTATCACCTATATAATATAAATATACAGCAGTCTATATACATTATATGGGTGATACTGCGACTGCTGTTTATACATTATATAGGTGATACTGGATGCTAAATATGTGTAATCACAGTATCACCTATATAATATAAATATACAGCAGTCTATATACATTATATGGGTGATACTGCGACTGCTGTTTATACATTATATAGGTGATACTGGCTGCTAAATCTGTGTAATCACAGTATCACCTATTTAATGTATATACAGCAGTCTATGTATATTATATAGGGGATACTGTGACGTAGGTCGGTGTCACACTAGCTTGTGTGATGCGAGAAACTCGCACGAGTCTCTCGCATCAACACCCACCGGCACTCGTACGGAGCCTGAGGATGCATGTATTTCTATTCAGCCGCATGCTCCGGTCCCGAGTGCCGACGGCAGTGCCGGGTGTTAATGCGAGAGACTTGTGCCAGTTTCTCGCATCACACATGCTAGTGTGAAACCGGACTTGCAAATACAATATATGGGTGATACTGCTGTGCATATTTTACATAGGTGATACTGCGACTATACACCCGTCACAGTATCACCTATATAATGTATATACAGCAGTCACCTATATGATGTATGCAACATAATATAGTATAAAAAAAAAACGGAGTCCACATGAAAGGCACAAGACCATGAAAGAACATCATCCCTCGAAACGGAACATCCCAGGAAGGCACAGCAGCAGGTGACCACAGGGACTTAAAAAATGATCTCACTGACGTAGATAATACTGCAGAAAAGGTCTAAAACAAGACCTACAGAAAACCCCACTAAGGCGCTGTCACTGACTCGCTGGGAAGCCAAGTCCTTCTTATATACTGTATATGATCACCTATATCTAGAGCTGAAATATATTCAGAAAGATGTACCTTATACAAGAAGGACAGTGAACAACAGCGAGTCGGAGGACTGTGCACAGCCAGCCATTGGGGTCATTGATGTCCTTTGTCTGCTGGCAGAGCAGCTCCAGAGGCTGACATTGGAGGAACAGGCTCCTACTGCAGGTCAAAAAAACGGAGTCCACATGGATAGCACAAGTCCATCAAAGAACATCATCCCTCGAAACGGTACATCCCAGGACAACACAGCAGCAGAGGACAACAGAAACTTCAAAAATGATCTCACTGACGCAGATAAAGCTGCAGAAAAAGTCTAAGGGTATGTTCACACATTCCTGATTTCCCTCCTTTTTTTTTCAGGACTGAAACCGCAGCTCTTTGCAGAAAACGCAGGTCCTTTTTTTGGTGCTTTTTTGGTGCGTTTTTTGATGCGTTTTTTTATGCAGTTTTCTATGCAGAGTCTGTGTGTTTTCTAGGAAGTTTTTTAGGGTTAAAACCCCTAACCCTACCCCTAACCCTAACCCTAACCCTATTCTAACCTTAGTGGAAAAACAAAAAATTCTTGATTTTTTTATTGTCCCTACCTATGGGGGGGGGGGGTGTCATTTACTATTTTTTTTATTTTGATCACTGAGATAGGTTATATCTCAGTGATCAAAATGCACTTTGGAACGAATCTGCCGGGCGGCATATTCGGCGGGCGCACTGCGCATGCGCCCGCCATTTTGCAAGATGGCGGCGCCCAGGGAGAAGACGGCCGGACGGACACCGGGAGGCCGGGTAAGTATAAGGGGGGGAGATTAGGGCACGGGGGGGGCATCGAAGCACGGGGGGGGGGGCATCGGAGCACGGGGGTGGGGCATCGGAGCACGGGGGAGGGGCATCGGAGCATGGGGGGATGGGATCGGGGCAGCCACACTCCGCCCACGCACTTCCGCCCGCTTCCCCGCACTTCCTGCTGCAGCGGTTCGGCACCACAAACCGCAATAAAACCCGCAGATATATTTTTGATCTGCGGGTTTTACTGCGGGTTTGACCTCACAATGGAGGTCTATGGGTGCAGAACCGCTGCGGCTCCGAAAAAAGAAGTGACATGGTACTTCTTTTTTACCGCGGCTATTCAGCGCGGCTTTTTTTCCCGATTCCCGCATCATGTGCACAGTGGTTCCTGTTTTCCATAGGGTACATTGTACTGTACCCTGCATGGAAAACAGCTGCGGAACCGCAGCGGCAAAAACGCTGCGGTTCCGCAGAAAAAAACGCACTGTGTGAACATGGCCTAAAACTAGACCTGCAGAAAAAACCCCCACTAAGGCGTAGTCCCCGACTCGCTGGGAAGCGAAGTCCTTCTTATGTATATGATCACCTATATCCAGAGCAGAAATATATTAGGAAAGATGTACCTTATACAAGAAGGACAGTGAACAACACCGAGTTGGAGGACTGTGCACAGCCAGCCATTGGGGTCATTGATGTCATTTGTCTGTTGGCAGAGCAGCCCCAGAGGCTGACATTGGAGGAACAGACTCCTACTGCAGGTCAAAAAAACGAAGTCTACATGGTGTGAGGCAGTGACCGGTGTCATATGCGAGGGTCGCTATGTATCCCCCAGGATGTGCTTAGAAGCATATTAGATCCGCTGAAGTGCCCTGTGCTCACAGCAGGTTGCCTGTGAGACACAGGGAAGAATAAAAGTGAGTGTGAACTGGGTCAAGTTATTTGTCCCAGAAATTATTCAGGAAAACCCGGTATGGGCTTTTATTTTGATACGGACTGTGAGAGGTAGTGGGGCCGGTCCGTTTCCTCCAGCCCAGATCTTACAGTGGCCCATGGCCATAGAATCTGGAGGAAAGAAAAAAAAACCCTGCAAGAGAGTTTGGGTGTGTCAGTCTGGTCTGGGAGTCAGACCTAGCAGGAGGCTTATGAGGAGCTCCTTCCGGGTGGAGCAACACGGGCCAGGCAGAGCCTGAAAAGCCTGACACCCCAGTGTACACAGTGGTGTAGTACGTTCACGGCAACGATTGTGGACTGTTGTTTTCTTCCCGGCTGCATACCGAAGGACTTGTTTGCTTTCTTTTCCGGTTTGTGAGTATGCTGTGAAATAAACAAGACTTTATTTGAACTTTATATGGGTCACTGCCTATTCACTGCACAGCAAGGACATCGCTACATCACAATGGATAGCACAAGTCCATCAAAGAACATCATCCCTCGAAAGGGAACATCCCAAGAAGGCACAGCAGCAGATGACCACAGGGACTTTAAAAATTATCTCACTGACGCAGATAAAACTGCAGAAAAGGTCTAAAACAAGACCAGCTGAAAACCCCCCACTAAGGCGCAGTCCCCGACTAGCTGGGATACCAAGAGCTTCTTATGTATGTAATCACCTATATCTAGAGCTGAAATATATTCGGAAAGATGTAGCTTAAAGAAGAAGGACAGAGAACAACAGCGAGTCGGAGGACTCTGCACAGCCAGCCATTGGGGTCATTGATGTCATTTGTCTGCTGACAGAGCAGCTCCTTAGGCTGACATTGGAGGAACAGACTCCTACTGCAGGTCAAAAAAACGAAGTCTACATGGTGTGAGGCAGTGACCGGTGTCATATGCGAGGGTCGCTATGTATCCCCCAGGATGTGCTTAGAAGCATATTAGATCCGCTGGAGTGCCCTGTGCTCACAGCAGGTTGCCTGTGAGACACAGGGAAGAATAAAAGTGAGTGTGAACTGGGTCAAGTTATTTGTCCCAGAAATTATTCAGGAAAACCCGGTATGGGCTTTTATTTTGAAACGGACTGTGAGAGGTAGTGGGGCCGGTCCGTTTCCTCCAGCCCAGATCTTATAGTGGCCCATGGCCATAGAATCTGGAGGAAAGAAAAAAAAAACCCTGCAAGAGAGTTTGGGTGTGTCAGTCTGGTCTGGGAGTCAGACCTAGCAGGAGGCTTATGAGGAGCTCCTTCCGGGTGGAGCAACACGGGCCAGGCAGAGCCTGAAAAGCCTGACACCCCAGTGTACACAGTGGTGTAGTACGTTCACGGCAACGATTGTGGACTGTTGTTTTCTTCCCGGCTGCATACCGAAGGACTTGTTTGCTTTCTTTTCCGGTTTGTGAGTATGCTGTGAAATAAACAAGACTTTATTTGAACTTTATATGGGTCACTGCCTATTCACTGCACAGCAAGGACATCGCTACATCACAATGGATAGCACAAGTCCATCAAAAAACATCATCCGTCGAATTGGAACATCCCAGGAAGGCACAGCAGCAGATGACAACATGACAACAGGGACTTCAAAAATTATCTCACTGACGCAGATAAAACTGAAGAAAAGGTCTAAAACAAGACCCGCAGAAAACCCCCCACTAAGGCGCAGTCCCCGACTCTTGGAAGCCGAGTCCTTCTTATGTATGTGATCACCTATATCTAGAGCTGAAATGTATTCGGAAAGATGTAGCTTATACAAGAAGGACAGTAAACAACAGCGGGTTGGAGGACTGTGCACAGCCAGCCATTGGGGTCATTGATGTAATTTGTCTGCTGGCAGAGCAGCTCCAGAGGCTGACATTGGAGGAAAAGACTCCTACTGCAGGTCAAAAAGACGGAGTCCACATGGATAGCACAAGTCCATCAAAGAATATCATCCCTTGAAACGGAACATTCTAGGACGACTGTTATGTTAACCAATTCAGTATCACAATGGACATGGAGGTCAGAGCACATACAGTGATCTGACAATAACCCAAAAATAAGAACGAGCTCTGAGACGTGGGAACTCTGCAGACCGCAATCCCTGATCCTATCAAACCACACTAAAGGTAGCCGTGGAGCGCTCCCGACCAGAACCCAGGCGCCTCGTCACAGCCTGAGAAACTAGCTATTCCTGAAGATAGAAAAATAAGCCTACCTTGCCTCAGAGAAATTCCCCAAAGGAAAAGGCAGCCCCCCACATATAATGACTGTGAGTAAGATGAAAACACAAACATAGAGATGAAACAGATTTAGCAAAGTGAGGCCCGACTAGCTGAATAGAACGAGGATAGAGAAGATAATTTTGCGGTCAGCACAAAAACCTATAAATAACCACGCAGAGGGGACAAAAAGACCCTCCGCACCGACTAACGGTACGGAGGTCGTCCCTCTGCGTCTCAGAGCTTCCAGCAGGCGAGAAAAACCAATAAAGCAAGCTGGACTGAAAAATAGCAACAAAATAACATAAGCAAAACTTAGCTTTGCAGAGCAGCAGGCCACAGGAATGATCCAGGGAAAAAACCAGTCCAACACTGAAACATTGACAGGAAGCATAGATCAAAGCATCAGGTGGAGTTAAGTAGAGAAGAAGCCAACGAGCTCACCAGATCTCCTGAGGGAGGAAACTCAGAAGCTGCAGTACCACTTTCCTCCACAAACGGAAGATCCCAAAGAGAATCAGCCGAAGTACCACTTGTGACCACAGGAGTGAACTCTGCCACAGAATTCACAACAGACGACACAGCAGCAGAGGACCACAGAAACTTCAAAAATGATCTCACTGACGTAGATATAACTGCAGAAAAGGTCTAAAACAAGACCCGCAGAAAAACCCCCACTAAGGTGCAGTCCCCGACTCGCTGGGAAGCCAAGTCCTTCTTATGTATATGATCACCTATATCCAGAGCAGAAATATATTCAGAAAGATGTACCTTATACAAGAAGGACAGTGAACAACACTGAGTCAGAGGACTGTGCACAGCCAGCCATTGGAGTCATTGATGTCATTTGTCTGCTGGCAGAGCAGCTCCAGAGGCTGACATTGGAGGAACAGACTCCTGCTGCAGGTCAAAAAAACGGAATCCACATGGATAGCACAAGTCCATCAAAGAACATTATCCCTCGAAACGGAACATCCCAGGACAACACAGCAGCAGATGACAACAGGGACTTCAAAAATGATCTCACTGACGTAGATAAAACTGCAGAAAAGGTCTAAAACAAGACCCCAGAAAAAAAAAAACACTAAGGCGCTGTCCCCGACTCGCTGGGAAGCGAAGTCCTTCTTATGTATATGATCACCTACAGTATAGCCAGAGCAGAAATATATTCGGAAAGATGTACCTTATACAAGAAGGACAGTGAACAACACCGAGTCGGAGGACTGTGCACAGCCAGCCATTGGAGTCATTGATGTCATTTGTCTGCTGACAGAGCAGCTCCAGAGGCTGACATTTGAGGAAAAGACTCCTACTGCAGGTCAAAAAAACGGAGTCCACATGGATAGCACAAGTCCATCAAAGAACATCATCCCTTGGAAGGGAACATACCAGGAAGGCACAGCAGCAGATGACAACTGGGACTTGAAAAATTATCTCACTGATGCAGATAAAACTGCAGAAAAGGTCTAAAACGAGACCCGCAGAACCCCCCCCCTCCTCCCCTTGACTAAGGCGCAATCCCCGACTAGCTGGGAAGCCAAGTCCTTCTTATGTATATGATCACCTATATCCAGAGCTGAAATATATTCGGAAAGATGTACCTTATACAAGGAGGACAGTGAACAACACTGAGTCGGAGGACTGTGCACAGCCAGCCATTGGGGTGATTGATGTCCTTTGTCTGCTGGCAGAGCAGCTCCAGAGGCTGACATTGGAGGAACAGGCTCCTACTGCAGGTCAAAAAGACGGAGTCCACATGGATAGCACAAGACCATCAAAGAACATCATCCCTCAAAAGGGAAAATCCCAGGACGACACAGCAGCAAAGAACAACAGGGACTTTAGAAATGATCTCACTATAGTATAATGCAGTCTTATTATAGTGTATGATGTAGAGTTGTGTGTGTGTGTGTGTATATCTATATATATATAATTGCCTAAGGGTTTTTCCGTCTGTCTGTCTGTCTGTCCTGCAAATACCGGCTCTCTGATTGGTCGAGGCCGCCAGGCCTCGACCAATCAGAGACCGGCACAGCATCGACGTAGAAATCCCGCGTCTCTGATTGGTCGAGGCCGCCAGGCCTCGACCAATCAGCAACGGGCACAGCGACGATGATGTCATAAAGGACGTAGACATCTCACGTTTCTGATTCAGCGACGGGCACAGTATCGACGTAGATGTCATAATGGTTGCCATGGCGACGATGATGTCATAAAGGTTGCCTCGACCAATCAGCAACGGTCACAGTGTGCCGCGAATTCTGGAATCATCATTGTCCATATACTACGGGGACATGCATATTCTAGAATACCCGATGCGTTAGAATCGGGCCACAATCTAGTATATATATACTTGTCTAAGGGGTACTTCCGTCTGTTTGTAACTAACTTCCGTAATAGAAATCCTGCATCGCTGATTGGTCATGGCCGGCCGGGCGCAACCAATCAGGGACAGGCTTAGTCCGGCCATGAATTGGCCCCTCCCTACTCTCCTCAAGTGAGTTCCCCTCCCTACTCCCCTCCATTCTGTCAGTGTGTCGCCCCATCCCGGACCAACTTTTTACTATCGATGCTGCCTATGCAGCATCAATAGCAAAAAGATATAATGTTAAAAATAATTTTAAAAAAAATTGTGCTATTAATAATAATAATCTTTATTTATATAGCGCCAACATATTCCGCAGCGCTTTACAGTTTAACAGTTTCAAACACAAAAGTCATAAGTAACAACGTTAACAATACAATAATTAAAGCAAAATAAGACGACCCTGCTCGTGAGAGCTTACAATCTACAATGAGGTGGGGGAGATACAAAGTACTGGTGTGTATTTACAATGATGTATTTACAATCATGGTCCAGCCATCTTCAGGGGTTGGGGAATAGATGGGGATAGTGAATGGGCTACACACACAAACATAACATAACTTTGATTAGTGAACGTGATAGGCCGCTCTGAACAAATGTGTTTTGAGCGAGCGCCTAAAACTATGCAAATTATGGATGGTCCTAATATCTTGGGGTAGAGCATTCCAGAGGATTGGCACAGCACGGGAGAAGTCTTGGAGTCGGGAGTGGGAGGTACGGATTAGTGCAGAGGTTAGCCGAAAGTCATTTGCAGAGCGCAGTGGTCTGTTAGGCTGATAGACAGAAATGAGGGAGGAGATGTAAGGGGGTGCCGCACTGTGGAGAGCTTTGTGGGTGAGAACAAGTACTTTGAATTGTATCCTGTAATGAATGGGCAGCCAGTGTAACGACTGGCGAAGAGCGGACGCGTCCGAGTAACGATTAGCCAGATGGACGACCCTGGCTGCTGCATTAAGGATGGACTGGAGAGGGGAAAGTCGAGTGAGGGGGAGGCCAATTAATAGAGCGTTACAGTAGTCCAGGCGGGAGTGGATCAGGGCGACCGTGAGGGTTTTAGCTGTCTCCATGGTGAGAAAAGGGCGGATTCTAGAGATGTTCTTTAGGTGTAAGCGGCACGAGCGGGCAAGAGATTGTATATGGGAGGTGAAGGAGAGATCGGAGTCAAACATAACACCCAGACAGCGCGCCTGCTGCCGGGGTGTTATTATGGTGCAGACCCACCGTCTGACGTCCACCGACGCGCGCGATGCTGCCGCCAGCTCCCGTTCCCAGTGATGCATTGCGAAATTACCCAGATGACTTAGCTGTGTTATATACTGCATGGCCTGTGTTATATACTATGTGGGCTGTGCTATATATTACATGGGCTGTGTTATATACTGCCTGGCTGCTATATACTACATGGGCAGTGTTTTATACTGCATGGGCTGTGTTATATACTACGTGGGCTGTGCTATATACTATGTGGCTGTCTGTGTTATATACTACGTAGCTGTGTTACATACTATGTGGCTGTGTTATATACCACGTGACTGTGCTATATACTACGTGGCTGTGCTAAGCGCAACGTACATACATACATATTCTAGAATACCCGATGCGTTAGAATCGGGCCACCATCTAGTATATATATATATATATATATATATATATATATATATATATATATATATATATATATATATATATATATATATATATATATATACAGTGCTCAAAAAAATAACAGCAGAATCTAACTCCAAGTAAATCAAACTTCTGTGAAATCAAACTGTCCACTTAGGAAGCAACACTGTTTGATAATCAATTTCACATGCTGTTGTGCAAATGGAATAGACAGCAGATGGAAAATATTGGCAATTATCAAGACACACTCAATAAAGGAGTGGTTCTGCAGGTGGGGACCACAGGCCGCATCTCAGTACCAATGCTTTCTGGCTGAAATTTTGGTCACTTTTGAATGTTGGTTGTACTTTCACACTCGTAGTAGCATGAGACGGACTCTACAATTCTCACAAGTGGCTCAGGTAGTGCAGCTCATCCAGGATGGCACATCAAGTGAGCTGTGGCAAGAAGTTTTGCTGTGTCTGTCAGCGTAGTGTCCAGAGGCTGGAGACAATACCAAGAGACGGGCCAGTACACCAGGGGACATGGAGGGGGCCGTAGGAGGGCAACAACCTAGCAGCAGGACCGCTGTGGCTACTTTCACACTAGCGTCGTACTTGGCCCGTTGCAGTGCGTCGGGCCGACGTACCGACGCATACTGTGGAAGCGTCGCACAATGGGGGCAGTGGATGCATTTTTCCAACGCATCCGCTGCCCCATTGTGAGTTGCATGGAGGTGGGGGCGGAGTTCCGGCCGCACATGCGCTGTCAGAAATGGCGGACACGACGCTCAAAAAAACGTTGCAAGCAACTTTTTATGTTCGGATGGTCCATCACAACACGACGCAAAAGTCGCCCGATGTCCACAGATGGGAGTTGTGCTTACAGCCCAACACCGTGCAGGACGCTTGGTATTTGCCACAAAACACCAGGATTGGCAAATTCACCACTGGCGCCCTGTGCTCTTCCCAGATGAAAACAGTTTCACACATGAACACATGTGACAGACGTGACAAAGTCTGGAGACGCCGTGGAGAACGATCTGCTGCCTACAACATCCTTCAGCATGACAGGTTTGGCAGTGGGTCAGTAATGGTGTGGGGTGGCATTTCTTTGGAGGGCCGCACAGCGCTCCATGTGCTCACCAGAGGTAGCCTGACTGCCATTAGGTACCGAGAGGAGATCCTCAGACCCCTTGTGAGACCATATGCTGGTGCGGCTGGCCCTGGGTTCCTCCTAATGCAGGACTATGCCAGACCTCATGTGGCTGGAGTGTGTCAGAAGTTCCTGCAAGATGAAGGCATTGAAGCTATAGACTGGCCCGCCCGTTCCCCAGACCTGAATCCGATTGAACACATCTGGGACATCATGTGTTGTGAATTCCGTTCTGGAGCTCCCTCCTGTGGTTGCTAATGGTATTTTTGTGAGTTCTTCCCTTGGGCTCCCTCTGGTGGTTTCGAGTGGTACTGCTGCTCCTTTAGGTAGCTGTAGCAGCTGCCTTCACTAATCGCCTTGCCTGGGTTTGTTATTTAAACCTGCTCTGGGCTTTAGTCCATGCCTGCTGTCAATGTTCTTGGTTGGATTTGGTTCTCTCCTTGGAATTTTCATATGGCCAGTCCTTGTCTGCAAAAGATAAGTTTTTGCTAGTTTTTGTTTGTCCATTTGTTTGGACTCTATTGCTTTGCAAACATGTTTCTTTTTGTCCAGCTTGTTACTATGTCTTATTCAGGATAGCTGGAAGCTCTGGGAAAGCAGATTTGCCCCTCCACACCGTGAGTCGGTGTGGAGTTCATTTTTGTAAACTCTGCGTGGATTTTGTAGTTTTTATTACTGAATGCACAGTATCCTTTTCTCTCTGTCTATCTAGTTTAGTATTGGCCTCCTTTGCTGAATTCTGATTTCATTTCTTTGTACGTCATTTCCCTCTCCATTCACAGTCAATATTTGTGGGGGGCTATCTTTCCTTTTGGGGGTTTTCTCTGAGGCAAGATAGCTTTCTATTTCCTTCTTTAGGGGTACTTATTTCTTAGGCTGTGAAGAGGTGTCTAGGAGAGTCAGGAACATCCCACGGCTATTTCTAGTGTTGTTGTTAGGATTAGGGACTGCGGTCAGTAGAGATACCACCTTCTCAGAGCTCGCTCCATGTTGCGTTTTAGCCACCAGGTCATATCAGTGTGGCCTCTTAACCATCAGGTCTACCCCAACACATCAGACTTGCGCCTACCATAGAAACCTTCAAAAAGAACCTGAAGACTCATCTCTTCCGACAAGCCTACAGCCTGCAGTGATCCTCAACCTACTGAACAGCCGCACAGCCAGCTCTTCCCTCTCCTAGTGTATCCTCACCCACCCCCTGCAGACTGTGAGCCCTCGCGGGCAGGGTCCTCCCTCCTTATGTACTCGTGTGCCTTGTTATTTGCTCATGTTTAATGTATTTGTCTATATTTGCCCCGTATTCACATGTAAAGCGCCATGGAATAAATGGCGCTATAAAAATGTATAATAATAATAATAATAATAACAGTACAGCAGGCCCGAAATGAATTAAATGCATCTCAAAAGAAGGAAAAGAAAGTTCTGAACCATTTTTTTTTTCTGTGCTCTGTTCTGTCTTTTTTTTCCTCTTGATATCTGGGTAGTGCTGGATATATGCTCTGGTATGGAGGTTCAGAGTTTGTTTTCTCGTGTGGATCAACTTGCTGCAAGACTCCAGAGTATCCAAGATTATAATGTCCAGACTCCGGCTCTAGAGCCTAGAATTCCTACTCCTGATTTGTTTTTTGGGGACAGATCCAAGTTCTTGAACTTTAAAAATAGCTGCAAATTGTTTTTTGCTTTGAAACCCCGTTCTTTTGGTGATCCCATTCAGCAAGTAAAAATCATCATATCCTTACTGTATGGTGATCCTCAAGACTGGGCTTTTGCTCTTGAAACAGGGGATCCGGCATTGATGAGTGTGGATGCATTTTTTCAAGCGCTCGGATTGTTGTATGACGAACCTAACTCAGTAGAGCATGCTGAGAAAACACTGTTGGCCCTGTGTCAGGGTCAAGAAGCGGCAGAGTTATACTGCCAGAAATTTAGAAAATGGTCAGTGCTCACTAAGTGGAATGAAGAGGCTCTGGCTGCTATTTTCAGAAAAGGTCTTTCTGAAACCCTTAAAGATGTTATGGTGGGCTTTCCTACGCCTACCGGTTTGAGCGAATCTATGTCTCTAGCCATTCAGATTGATCGGCGCTTGCGTGAGCGCAAGGTGGTGCACCATATGGCAGTGTCCTCTGAGCGAAGTCCTGAGCCTATGCAATGTGATAGGATTTTGACTAGAGCAGAAAGACAGAAATTCAGACGTCAGAATGGCCTGTGTTTTTACTGTGGTGATTCTGCTCATGCTATTTCTGATTGCCCTAAGCGTACTAGGAGGGTTCCTGGGTCTGTTACCATTAGTTCTGTACAGCCTAAATTTCTCTTGTCTGTTACCCTGATTTGCTCATTGTCGTCCTTCTCTGTTATGGCATTTGTGGATTCTGGCGCTGCCCTGAACTTAATGGACTTAGAATTTGCCAAGCGCTGTGGTTTTTCCTTGGAGCCTTTGCAGAGTCCAATTCACTTAAGGGGGATTGATGCTACGCCATTGGCCAAGAATAAACCTCAGTATTGGACTCAGTTAACCATGTACATGGCTCCAGCACATCAGGAAAATATTTGTTTTTGGGTGTTGCATAATTTGCATGATGTTGTTGTGCTGGGTTTTCCATGGTTACAGGTACATAACCCAGTGCTGGATTTGAGATCTATGTCTGTAACTGGTTGGGGTTGTCAGGGGATACATAGTGATATTCCTTTGATGTCCATTTCCTCGTCCCCTTCTTCTGAAGTTCCTGAGTTTTTGTCGGATTTCCAGGATGTATTTGATGAGCCCAAGTCCAGTTCTCTGCCTCCTCATAGGGACTGCGATTGTGCCATTAATTTGATTCCTGGCTGTAAGTTCCCTAAGGGCCGACTTTTAAATCTGTCTGTGCCAGAGCATGCCGCTATGCGGAGTTATGTAAAGGAGTCCTTGGAGAAGGGGCATATTCGCCCGTCTTCGTCACCGTTGGGAGCGGGATTTTTTTTTGTTGCCAAGAAGGATGGCTCCTTGAGACCCTGTATAGATTATCGCCTTCTCAATAATATCACTGTCAAATTCCAGTACCCGTTACCTTTACTTTCTGATTTGTTTGCTCGGATTAAGGGTGCCAGTTGGTTTACTAAAATCGACCTTCGAGGGGCGTATAATCTCGTGCGTATTAAACAAGGTGATGAATGGAAAACAGCATTTAATATGCCCGAAGGCCATTTTGAATACCTTGTGATGCCATTCGGGCTCTCTAATGCTCCATCGGTATTTCAGTCCTTTATGCATGATATCTTCCGGAATTATCTGGATAAATTCATGATTGTGTATTTGGATGATATTTTGGTTTTCTCCGATGATTGGGAGTCTCATATAAAGCAGGTTAGGATGGTATTTCAGGTCCTTCGTGCTAATGCGTTGTTTGTGAAGGGGTCTAAGTGCCTCTTTGGAGTTCAGAAGGTTTCTTTTTTGGGTTTCATGTTTTCCCCCTCGGCTATTGAAATGGACCCTGTTAAAGTCCAGGCCATTCATGATTGGACTCAACCTACATCTGTAAAGAGCCTTCAGAAATTTTTGGGCTTTGCCAATTTTTATCGCCGCTTTATTGCTAATTTTTCTAGTGTGGTGAAGCCTCTGACCGATTTGACGAGGAAGGGCGCTGATGTGGTGAATTGGTCCTCTGCGGCTGTTGAGGCCTTTCAGGAGCTTAAACGTCGTTTTACTTCTGCCCCTGTGTTGCGTCAGCCAGATGTTTCTCTCCCTTTTCAGGTTGAGGTTGATGCTTCTGAGATTGGGGCAGGGGCCGTTTTGTCTCAGAGAAATTCTGATGGCTTTTTGATGAAACCGTGTGCTTTCTTCTCCAGAAAGTTTTCGCCTGCTGAGCGTAATTATGATGTCGGCAATCGGGAGTTGTTGGCTATGAAGTGGGCATTTGAGGAGTGGCGACATTGTCTTGAGGGAGCCAAGCATCGCGTGGTGGTCTTGACTGATCACAAGAATCTGATTTACCTCGAGTTTGCTAAGCGGTTGAATCCTAGACAGGCTCGGTGGTCTCTGTTTTTCTCACGTTTTGATTTTGTGGTCTCGTATATTCCGGGTTCTAAGAATGTGAAGGCTGATGCCCTTTCTAGGAGTTTTTTGCCTGATTCTCCGGGAGTTCTTGAGCCACCTGGGATCCTAAAGGAGGGGGTGATTCTTTCTGCCATATCCCCTGATTTGCGGCGGGTACTTCAGGAGTTTCAGGCTGATAAACCTGACCGCTGTCCTGTGGGGAAATTGTTTGTTCCTGATAGATGGACTGGTAGGGTTATTTCTGAGGTTCATTGTTCGGTGTTGGCTGGTCACCCTGGGATTTTCGGTACCAGTGATTTGGTGGCTAGATCATTTTGGTGGCCTTCCTTGTCGCGGGATGTGCGTTCGTTTGTGCAGTCCTGTGGGACCTGTGCTCGGGCTAAGCCTTGCTGTTCCCGTGCAAGCGGGTTGCTTTTGCCTTTGCCTATTCCTGAGAGGCCCTGGACGCATATTTCCATGGATTTTATTTCTGATCTTCCTGTTTCTCAGAAGATGTCTGTCATCTGGGTGGTTTGTGACCGGTTTTCTAAGATGGTCCATTTGGTGCCGTTGCCTAAGTTGCCTTCCTCCTCTGATTTGGTTCCATTATTTTTTCAGCATGTGGTTCGTTTGCATGGTATTCCGGAGAATATTGTGTCTGACAGAGGTTCCCAGTTCGTTTCTAGGTTTTGGCGGTCCTTTTGTGCTAGAATGGGCATTGATTTGTCTTTTTCTTCAGCATTCCATCCTCAGACAAATGGCCAAACGGAGCGAACCAATCAGACCTAGGAAACCTATTTGAGATGCTTCGTGTCTGCTGATCAGGATGATTGGGTGACCTTTTTGCCGTTGGCCGAGTTTGCCCTTAATAATCGGGCTAGTTCTGCTACCTTGGTTTCGCCTTTCTTTTGTAACTTTGGTTTTCATCCTCGTTTTTCTTCAGGGCAGCTTGAGCCTTCTGACTGTCCTGGTGTGGATTCCGTGGTGGACAGGTTGCAGCAAATTTGGACTCATGTGGTGGACAATTTGACGTTGTCTCAGGAAAAGGCTCAGCGTTTTGCTAACCGTCGTCGGTGTGTTGGTCCCCGGCTTCGTGTTGGTGATTTGGTCTGGTTGTCTTCTCGTCATGTTCCTATGAAGGTTTCTTCCCCTAAGATCAAGCCTCGCTTTATTGGGCCTTATAAGATTTCTGAAATTATCAATCCAGTGTCTTTTCGTTTGGCCCTTCCAGCTTCCTTTTCCATTCATAATGTGTTCCATAGATCCTTGTTGCGGAGATATGTGGTACCTATGGTTCCCTCCGTTGATCCTCCTGCTCCGGTGTTGGTTGAGGGGGAATTGGAATATGTGGTGGAGAAGATTTTGGATTCTCGTTTTTCGAGGCAGAAGCTTCAGTATCTGGTCAAGTGGAAAGGTTATGGCCAGGAGGATAATTCTTGGGTTGTTGCCTCCAATGTTTATGCTGCCGATTTGGTTCGTGCTTTCCATTTGGCTCATCCTGATCGGCCTGGGAGCTCTGGTGAGGGTTCGGTGACCCCTCCTCAAGGGGGGGGGGGTACTGTTGTGAATTCCGTTCTGGAGCTCCCTCCTGTGGTTGCTAATGGTATTTTTGTGAGTTCTGCCCTTGGGCTCCCTCTGGTGGTTTCGAGGGGTACTGCTGCTCCTTTAGGTAGCTGTAGCAGCTGCCTTCACTAATCGCCTTGCCTAGGTTTGTTATTTAAACCTGCTCTGGGCTTTAGTCCATGCCTGCTGTCAATGTTCTTGGTTGGATTTGGTTCTCTCCTTGGAATTTTCATATGGCCAGTCCTTGTCTGCAAAAGATAATTTTTTGCTAGTTTTTGTTTGTCCATTTGTTTGGACTCTATTGCTTTGCAAACATGTTTCTTTTTGTCCAGCTTGTTACTATGTCTTATTCAGGCTAGCTGGAAGCTCTGGGAAAGCAGATTTGCCCCTCCACACCGTGAGTCGGTGTGGAGTTCATTTTTGTAAACTCTGCGTGGATTTTGTAGTTTTTATTACTGACCGCACAGTATCCTTTTCTCTCTGTCTATCTAGTTTAGTATTGGAAAAGGGAACCTAAAATATAACGTTTAATAAATACTATTAAAAACTACATGACACAACATATAATGACAAACTCGTGCATTGACCACACAGGTCAACAGGACAAGGAACTGATAAACAGTCCAAAAGAGGAAAAATCAGTAGTCAATTTGGAACTCTACACAGCCTTAAGGGCTTATTATCACAATGTACACCCTGTCCAGTAAAGCAGAGGAACCAAAAATACCAATGTATGCTACTGTTACAGAAAATTTACTTAAGGTTCTCTATAAGGTGAAAGAAAAAACAGCACCGCTATTTATCATCAATGAGAGACCTCAAATACACGAGGACACACATAGAGCTATTGGAACAATCTCACCCAAATGTGGCACTGCAGCATACTGAAATGTGTTCCCCATGTCAAGGTAAGAGTCCCATGGATCAAATTCCGTCCATCTAGGATCCGTTGGACTCCAAGACCACCTCCTGCGTTAAAGACCACCTCCCTACGCGTTTCATCTCAGGGAAGAATCATCAGGGGATAAGGCAGTCAGTATGTGGTCAGGACTTGATGGAGTGCTCAACCGAGACAAAAAAAATCTCCAGGGAGCCTCTCATCAATCCACACAAAAATGGTGTCTCTTTTATATGGTACTCCTATCAGGAAAAATGCCTATTCATCCAGAACAGCTGAAATTGAGCCAATCAGTCCTGGGCTTACAACCCACACACAGCGGTCCGACTAACCTCATTGGTGAATCAGGGTCAGTGGCGGCGACCCTCATTGGTGAATCAGGGTTAATGGCGGCGACCTGAGTTCCACGTGAGACACACACCAACAACGGTCTGTGTCAGGTGCACTTCCGTATTCCAGTGAAGGACGCGCACCTCTGACTCATAGCGATGAGTCATTGTCATGCGCAGAGACTCTGGAACGCAAGCGGCATGAGTCACAACCATGCGCCTGGAACGCAAGTAGCAGCAAATACATCTCTGACTGGGCGCGCACCTATGACTCAGCGAAGTGAGTCACAGCCATCACCTGGGATACACATGGAAGGGCGTGGATCACACCATGACTCATACAGATCCCAGGTCCACAGCTCAACGCAAGATGTGCTCAATACCCTAATGGCAAGGCATTCACCAGTAGCCGAGATTTATGCAAACAGCGCTCACCCGCCGCTTCTAAGTTCGAGCCCACCCAGCATATCAATGTGCACACCCACCTATTCAAAAAATAAAATTCAATTGGCATCAACAAAAATTCTATCCCCTTAATCTCTTATAATATAAGACACATTATACCATTAAGTGCACCGCACAAAAATGGAAACATCCTGTTATCTGTCTTTTATACTAAGGGGAAAGAAAAAAACAAAAAACAAAGTGCCGCGACTATTTAGTGGGGGGTACACTTAATCAGGGAGGCAGACCACTGAATTTTAGGAAATAAGCACTAGGCTGTTGTGTCTTTTAGAAAAGACACAACAGCCTAGTGCTTATTTCCTAAAATTCAGTGGTCTGCCTCCCTGATTAAGTGGAAAGAGGGGAAAGAAAAAAACAAAAAACAAAGTGCCGCGACTATTTAGTGGGGGGGTACACTTAATCAGGGAGGCAGACCACTGAATTTTAGGAAATAAGCACTAGGCTGTTGTGTCTTTTGGGGCCCAAAATATATGGAGCATCATATGGGGCTCATAATATATGGAGAATCATATGGGGCTCATTATATTTGGAACCTCATATGGGACCCATTATATATGGAGCATTTTACAGGGCCCATTCTGTTTGAAGTTTGGATCAATATACGGGACCCATCATATTCTGTATGGAGCATTATATGGAGCCCATTCTGTATGGAGCAAGGTATGGGGCTCATTATACTGTATGGAGTATTATATGGGGCGCATTATACTGTTTTGAGCATTATATGGGGCTTATTATACTGCATGGAGCAATATAACTGGATCATTATTCTGTATGGAGCAATATATGGGGTTCTTTATACTGTATGGAGCACTATATGGTACCCAAAATACTGTATGGAGCAATATATGGGGCATGTTATTCTGTATGAATCACTATGTGGTGCCCATAATACTGTATGGAGCACTATATAGGGCTCATTGTACTGTATGGAGCAATATATGGGGCTCATAATACTGTATGGAGCACTATATGGGGCTCATTATACTGTATGGAGCAATATATGGGGCTCATTTTACTATATGGAGCAATATATGGGGCTCATTATTCTGTATGGAGCAATATATGGAGCATGTTATTCGGTATAAAGCGCTATGTGGTGCCCATAATACTGTATGGAGGACAATACTGTCTGATTTACAACCTATTGTAGAATGTACAATAGTTACCACTCATGTAATGCAAGAAGTGAAATCTTTGGCATTGTGCTATACCTATATTTCTCTGCTGTATCTGTGCATTATGAATTGTGATATGTGTTAAAGGGGCCACTGAGACTTTTACCCGGGGCCCACAAAAACCTGGAGCCAGCCCTGTATGTACTGCACAGTACCACTTCTCCTATCCTGTTGTCGAAGAGGCGACATTGAACTTTTGGAGAGGTCAATATTGTTTTAGTATTTTCAATATTACTGTGGCCAAATAAAAATAAAATATTAGAAAAACTTTTTAAATTGATTATCCTAAGTAATCCTCTCTCCTCTGGATAGGGCATAACTTTCCAACTGCTGGAGATCCGACTGCTGGGACCCCCATGATCCTGAAAATCGGAGCTCAGTAGAGCATCATGTAAATGCAGCTATGGTCGATCACACGCACTGTGGCGGCATTCACATGTGGCTCTTCAAATATCTCCTTTTAGGAGAGTGAAGGACATGACAAAGTAAAGCCAAATTCACTGATCGGAACGAGGAGTGTTATAGTTTGTGGGCTAGAGGGGTTTGTGTGGCACGGCTGCTTTTTTGTCCCAGTCCAGCCCTGGGTCTGAGTCAGTCTGTTGCTGAAAATGTCCTTGTGAATAAGCGGAAAGTAGGAGTTTAATATTAAGCCTAGTGGCCAGTGTAAAATTTGCAAGATCTCAGACTTTTTTTTATTATATATGAAAAATAAAAAAAATTGATTTTTTAAAATGCATTTAATATTAAAACCTGATTGAAACAATAAAATTCCCTTAAAATCTCATCAGGACCGCCTTCTGTTAATTCTCGCTCTTTGGTACCCAGTGTGTCCAGAGACATTACTGGATAGCCCACAAGTTTAAATGAGAGAACTACTTCTTTACCCTCCAGTGTTGCCATGTTCTCCGGCCAATAACAGATAGGTTCCTTGTAATTTCTCGAAAAAGCTCAAAAAGTCCAACCAACTGAACCTCTGTGATTAACTTGGTTCCACAGATGTAATAAGAGTGCACGATGTTCATCTGATCCACCATCTTTTATCCCTTGCGATCATGGGGTTCATGGTGGCCGTTCACATTAATGGGTGGGAAAACTCACATTGTGATATATGCATACTAGAAAAATGGCCACGTGGGAAAAGTGCCCACACAGAAAATTGTCTTCACACAAAAATGTTTGCATATTATAAGGTGATGGGTAGAGTTGACCAAAAAAATTCACAGGACCCTGGTCCAGTGACCATGTTAGTAGTCCGTGGCCGCTGGATCAGAACCCTGCGAAGCTCATTCTACATGTGGAACCTCTTCTGAATTGTAGGCCCCATGAGGTCAATCATGCAGGCCTTACTAATCAGAAGAATCCACAGGAGATGACCTGGGCAATAGGAGGTTTGCCGCCTCTGGTCTGGTGGTCACTGGACCAGGATCTTAGAAATCTTTTTGCTCAACTCTAGTGGTGTGGTTTGTTCTGTGTGTAATTTTTATGTGGGTTATTTTCCTTTGTGTTTGTTTCTGGTTACTCCATGTAGTGTATGGATACAGGAGGTCCGCCAGAGCCATTTTTTCAAAGTGTTTGCCCAGTCAGACACCTAGAGGGATCCCGATCTTTAACATCCATACACCCTTGTAGGATGTTTGGAAAGAAGACACCAATTACAAACCTGTTACATCATTGTCCACCATAAGGCCATATGAATCAGTCTCTATTTGGTTGTAGTGCAACTAGATTCCAAACTGAAATATGATTTTACTACTTTTCAGTTTTACGCGGCTAAATCTGCTCACCTGCAAAAACATCATATACAGTGTATTAACAAGCATTCATATGTCAATTGCAGTTTACTAAAACTGTGGCTGAAAAGCGACTTCAAGCATGGAGGCCTTTTCCTTATTCCTACACAAAGCTGGTTATATAACATCACAATATGCTTGAAGACCCCGCAGAAGACCCGTCTCACAGCCCTGGGGGTGTAGTTCTTCAGATTTATTGAATAATGATTTTCCTCATTTTTTCATTACAGCTTCCAGGAGATCCATGGGGGAGGAAATCAACATGGATCCAGATAGCGGAAAGGTAACATTGGGCCAGTTGTCATGTCAGGTGTACAATTCAGGGCAGGGGCAGTGTCCGAATGTTACTAAGAGCTATAGGTTTTTACTAAAGCAAATAGTAGAGTCCCATGTAAGGCGTTAGATCCTCCAGTAATATGTTGTCACTATATTTGTATTACGTTTATATAAATGTAAAAAATTGTGCAACTTATGGGGAAAAAAATTCTTGTGACCACGCTCGTTACTTGGACGAGTATCATGTGGTGCTCGAGAACATGCTTGAATCCCCACCTTTCATATTATGCGGCTGTTTTTCAGCCACTAAATATGCAGCAATTACCTGCCATAAACAGTAATGTCGTAGCCATGTTGGCTACTAGCATTGCTATGATTGTCCAGCTGCATCACGTCATTAAGTCTATATAAGACCCGGTGATTTAAGGCTCACCACATTGTACCTCTAAGGCCAGTTTCACACGTCAGTGTCTCCGGTACGTGAGGTGACAGTTTCCTCACGTACCAGAGACACTGGCACACGTAGACACATAAAAATCACTGCATCTGTTCAGATGTCAGTGATTTTTTGCGGACCGTGTCTCCGTGTGCCAAACACGGAGACATGTCAGTGTTCGTTGGATTCGTATTACACGGACCCATTAAAGTCAATGGGTCCGTGTAAAACACGTACCGCACACGGACGTTGTCCGTGTGCAGTCCGTGTGCCGTGCAGGGGACAGTGCTACATTAAGCGCTGTCCCCCCCACTGGTGCTGAATCCGCGATTCATATCTTCCCTGAAGCAGCGTTTGCTGCATAGAAGATATGAATAATAGTGTTTAAAATAAAGATCTATGTGCAATCCCGCCCCCCCACCCCCTGTGCGCCCCCCCACCCCCTGTGCGCCCCCCCACCCCCTGTGCGCCCCCCCCGCTGTTCTGAAAATACTCACCCGCCTCCCTCGTTGGCTGTCGCTGCTTCCTGGTCCTGGTCCTGGACCCCTCCCATAGGGGTGGAGCCGCATATTCATGACTGTAATCGGCGGCCCCACGTGACCGCATACAGGAGAAGATGCGGCCAGACCAGGAAGCAGCGACAGCCGACGAGGGAGGCGGGTGAGTATTTTCAGAACAGCGGGGGGCGCACAGGGGGTGGGGGGGCGCACAGGGGGTGGGACGGCGGGGGAAACAAAGATCTTTATTTTAAACACTATTATTCATATCTTCTGTGCAGCAAAGGCTGCTGCAGGGAAGATATGAATCGCGGCTTCAGCACGATGCAGGGGACAGCGCTAAACTTTAGCGCTGTCTCCTGCACGGTGCGTGTGGTACCCAGTGGGCACACGGGCGGCACACGTGTGCCGCACGTGTGCCACACTGATGTGCCACGTGAGCACACGGACACACGGACACGGATAACTCCAGTACCGATTTTATACGGTACTGGAATTATCTGGACGTGTGAAACCGGCCTTAGAGGCATCTAGGCAGAGTTTATATTGCCTTAGAGTCCTTGCTACTGAATCTTTTAACAAAAAGTGCTTTTCATGGTTACATCTATTCTTTTCAAATACTTACCTGTTACCTGTATTTAGTGTAGGGATAGCTGCTGGAGAAGGGATCTTAGTGCATTAGAGGCCTATAGGCAGGGTTTATAGTCATACATTCCTTGCTCAAAAACCTAAAACCAAAATCCCTTTTCAGGGCTACATGTATTATATTTTATTACCTATTGATACTGCTGTTAGCTGCACTTAGTGTAGGGAAAGTTGTTGGAGAATTGATAGTTTTGCATTAGTGGCATATAGACAGGGGTTATTGCCTGACAGTTCTAGCTGCTGCAACATAAAACCAGCCGTTAGCTGCATTCTGTGTTAGGAAAGCTTCTGGACGAGGCATAGTTTTTGATTAGAGGCATATAGGCAGGGTTTATTGCTTTACAGTTCTTCTATAGATATACTGCTGCAGCCTAACTACGTTGTTATGGGACTCATGCTGATGTAAGGCAGAGATGGCACACCAGAGAAATGGGGTACCGAGTACCGCAGGACGGCCTCCGCTATAAGGTTGCAGAAGGCCTCAGTGTCAAGCTAGGAAAGCAGTTAGGATATGCAAGCATTTAGCACTCTGTGTACTTTCTTCTTCCATTTCCACCTGGTCCACATGCATAGCTTCTTCTTCTTTAATTGTGAGCAAGTGTTTGAGTACACACAGAATTGGGATGGTTATGCTGATCATGGTATAATATCCGCTCACCTTGTAGAATCTCACATATGTCGGTTCTTATGTGCAGAGGCTGAACAGAATACTGATGGGCATTTTGTAGCTGGTATTCCACTACTGCTCTCTACCTCTCACAAAGCCTTGAACAGTACATGTGTAATGTAAAGTTTCAGTGTGTGGTTTCTTCGCTCACCAGTCGGTGAACTGGCACTTGAAGTTGCTGCTGCAGCACTACCAGACCGGCGGCAACTGTAGCTAACTTGCGAAAATAAGCTCACACGTGTTGTACCTTCACAAGTAGCTTAGGTAAATATGGGCAGGTTTTCATAAACCTCTGAACCACTAAGTTGAGCAAGTAGGCCAAACATGGTACCTGTGTAAGCTTGCCAAGCTTCAGAGCCTCTACCAGGTTACTGCCAATTTCACACACGACCATGCCTCATTGTAGGATAAGCGGCGAGAGCCACAGATCTGTTTCATCTGTTATACCATTCCTCAACTTTGCCAGGATTTGCTGTTTGTCACCTAAACAAATTAGTTTCAGCAGAGCCTGTTGCAGCTTTACCAAGGCAGTTTTGCAGTTCTTCCAGCTTGACACTGATGTAGCTGATGTGCTCCGGGTTGACAATTCGGAGAAGGAGGATGATTATGAGGAAGGGTGCAGGAACTGGTATAGGAGGTGGAGAAAACCCTGATGTAACTAGGGACAACAATCCTCATTGTCGGTAGCATGTGTGCCATCCCAGGGTGCAGCTCGGTCCCAACCTCCGCATGGTGCACCCAGTGTGCCTTCAGGGAAATGTAGCATTTCTGGCCACAAGCACTTGTCCACTTGTCGGTCGTTAAGTGGACCTTCCCAGTAACTGCGTTGGTCAGGGCATGGGTGATGTTATGGTACACGTGCTGGGGATGGCAAGCCGGTAAAATAGTGGCAGCTGGGGACCGAGTACTGAATGATGGCCGCAGCCATGAGGTTGAAGAAAGCCTCTGTGTCCACAAGCCTAAACAGCAACATTTCCAGGACAAGCAGTCTAGAAATGTGTCCAGGACTATAAGGCAATCAACCCTGCCTATATGCCTCTAACCCTAAATTACTCCTCATAGATCAACTCTCCCTACACAGAATGCAGGTAACAGTGGTATCACTGGCTGACACAGATAAAAAAGGGCATATCTGCAAGAACAATATATGGGCCCTTTGCACCCCAAGAGCTCCTAAAAATGCTAAATTGCACTTTTTTGGAGGTAGAAATGGGACCCCTTACCTCTTGAGCCCCTTTATACTCATTACTCGAATCAAGCCCGTCCAAGCGTCCAACCAGCTCGACTCGAGTATCGAGCACTTGAGCATTTTAGTGCTTGCTCATCACTAATAATAACCTTATCTTCTCCCGATAACCTTAACATTAAGTACAAATATCCAAAACGATGCACTGGATGTTATCATATGTGCAGCAATTGATCGGTCCTTGTAATGGATTGTAGGTCCACCACGACCACCTGCAGAATCACATTTCAAATTTTATTATTGGGGTTTTTTGGTCTCCAATGTTCCATTTTTGCCTTTTTTTGTTTACCACTTCCCTTTTTCCACAATGATCTCTAACTACATCTCACCAGTAATTAGAGATTAGTCACCTTGGCCTCATTGCCTCTATTCCTGCTTCCCCATCAGTTACAGCTACAGTACTGTGAAAGTTTTAGACAATTGTGGAAAAATGCTACATAGTAAGAATGGTTTCAAAAATAGAAGTGCTAATTATTTATTTTAATAAATTTAACAAAATCAAAGTGATTGTGACTCCTCTTTGCCTTCAAAAACAGCATCAAAGCATCATCTCTTTTAGGTATACTTGTACACAATTTTTGAAAACACTCGGCAGGGAATTTATTCCAAACATCTAACCACTAGTGATGAGTGAATGTGCTCAGGTAACGTGTTATCAAGCACGCCCAAATTACTCGGTTAACACCAGAGTATGGTCAAATAACACGTTATCTGGGCATGTTCGCTCCTCACTACTAACCACACATCTTCTGTGAGTGTAGGCTGGTGCAAATCCTTCTGTGTTTTCAAGGATTTTCACAAGTGACATCCAAACAAGATGATGTGGTTAGTTCTCAAAGATGTTTGGAATAACCTCGCTGACGAGTCAAAAACTGTGTTCAAGTGTACCTAGAAGAATTGATGCTGTTTAGAAGGCAGAGGATGGTCACGCCAATTATTGATTTGATTAAGAGTTCTGTTTAGTTCTGTTCATTTACTTTGAGACTGAAGGATTTGCTCAAGCCTACACCTACAAAAGATCTGTGTTTCGTTTTCCAAGATGTTTGGAACCTAGAAGAATCGATTAGTTGATGCTGTTTTGAAGGCAAAGGATGGTCATACGAAATACTGATTTGATTGAGGCTTTTCTTTTGATCATTCACCTTACATTTTGTTAATTGCTACCCTACCCGTGCTCTTGGTTCTGCTAATGACCTGAGGTTAACATCCTCAATAATCAGAACCTCCCTCTCCCGTCTCCAAGACTTTTCACGTGCTGCACCAATTCTTTGGAATGCACTACCCAGGTTAATACGATTAATCCCCAATCCCCACAGTTTTATGCATGCCCTAAAAACGCATTTCTTCAGATTGGCCTACCGCCTCAACGCATTAACCCAACTATCTCTGTGTGGCCCATTCAAAAAAACTTAAACCAAAATCAGGTTCCTCACATCATGTTCTCATACACTTTATGCAATTAATAGCCCTCTGTGTCTGTACTGCTACATACTTAGGCTGTTAACTGGTTCATGCTGCTTTACATGAACACCCGAGCCTTACACTATGGCTGGTCCGAATAACTAAAGCAATTGTCACCATCCACCTCTCGTGTCTCCCCTTTTTCCTCATAGCAAGCAGGGCCCTCATTCCTATTGGTATCTGTTTTGATCTGTGTTCATTGTTATGCTGTAATGTCTATTGTCTGTACAAATCCCCTCTATAATGTAAAGCGCTGCAGAATATGTTGGCGCTATATAAATAAAATTATTATTATTATTATATTATTAATTGCTCACAGATAAACCACTAACTGTCATAGTTCCAACCCACACGGTTCCCAGTGTGTCTAGGATTCAATTGCTGACAACTTGGCCATCAAATCTGGTACAGGGGCGTGCTGAGCTGTCAGTGTGCTGATTGACAGCTTGACTATCCCAGTCTGAAACTGGGAGGTGTCGGCTGTCTCCAAGTGTTCATTGTCCCAGGTGATTACCATGCTACTTAACTGAGCTGCTTCTCCCAGACCTCTGCCAGACATACATTCAGCTTGTGAGGTTTGTTCTCCTGTGCCTTGAGTTCTGTATGCTTGATCTTTTGATGCCTGACCTTGGACTTCATTCTGACCATCCGAGTGTTTAGCCCCTTCTTCTCTGATCCGTTATCCTCCTGTTATTCTGACCTTGGAACATTACCTGACCACGCTTTTGTCTCTTCCTTCTGTTTATGACGTACTCTTCTGGCTTCTGACCTTGGACTTCTTGACCATTCTGACTCACGACTTGACTGTGAGAAGTGACTAGCGTCACACTAACATTTCTATTTCTGAAATCATTCTTACTCTGCAACATTTTTCCACACCTGCCTAAAACAATTTCACGCTAATATGTGTCTAGATGAAATCATTCTAATTGACATCTAATTGACTTATCCCCTTAGATTAAATCTAGTTGGCTGAATCTCAAAGGAGACATGGATGGCCATAGTAACTCACCAGAGGCAGACACACGATCACTTTGCCTAAGTTCTGGAACCTACAGAGATTTTTCCCAGAGGAATCCAGGGGAGCCATACTCTCGTAAGTGGTTTTATATTCTTCTTAGATGCATCAATCGCCATATTATCATGAGGTGGACATAAAGTTGTAGTGGATTTTTGCATCATGACATTATTTTTTTCTTCATGCAAAAAAAAAAGTGTATATATTTTCTTGTATTACCGTACCTAACAACATGGTGCTGTTGAGATAAAGAATGCTTATACCTGATACAAAATATAGAGCACTTTAATTGAAGCAGCAGCGAACTCTAAAGAGCCACCCAAAGAATGGACTGTATAGAATGAGCAGGATTTTGTCTTTTTTTTTCTCTTTTCTTACAGGACTTAAAATATATAAAATGACATCCTACTTGTGTATCGCTTATATGTGAAGACATAATTTATTTTCTTGTATTTTGGTATATAGGGTTACCTTACTCCAAGTCTGCATCCCTACCTGGATATGGGAAAAACGGCCTAAATCGAGTGAGTCAAAATGAACAATATTGTATCTGTTCACACATTTATTCCAGGTTAGCTGTATAGAATCCATTTCACAACCATACTTTCTTTCCCATATTAGCTATGACTGACTGTATTGTCAGAATATATCATTTGTCCGTATTTTCAGGTGCAGAATCATCATTCGATACCTGATTTGGTAGTTTACATGCATTAGAGCAGATCTGTCATCAGCTATTACATTGCAAACTGCTTACATTATTAAGTGGCTCTTGTAGACCTTATGAGGCTGGTGTACTTACTTTGAAAATCCATGACAGAAAGTTTTCAGGTGTAATATTGAGAAAAGCATCTTTTGAGTCTGGGCACTTTCACGCTGTGTTTTTCCCACTTTCAGTGGCATTACATCCAAACCCCCCTGCAAAATGGGATTCGTGCGTATGCGCCAGTGGGGCCATTGACTGTAATGATGCAGACGGAGTCAACCGTGTACTCTGTTATGCATCATTACTCTTAGATAAAAGGTGCCTGTGACAGTGGAGACTCTTTGACAAGTTTTTTCCCACCATCAACATTTACAGCATGTTGATTAGGTATGCCATTACCGACTTGCGGTTCGGTTACATTACACGATCTCAGATGTACATGCCTGCTGATTGGCAGTCATTTAATAACCTGTTGAGACTGTGCACACTGAACAGTTGATAATAGATCGTTCTGTGTGCATAGACTGTCATTATTCTCAGCAGCAACTTCCATAAAGATTTCTAAATATGTGTGTAGTTTAGTGGCAGTGCATTAAAAAAACACAGGTATTGTTTCCCCCTTCATTGGTGACATTGGAAGAGCATTGAATTGGTCGGCATTGCTCTTTTTCACACATTGGTAGGGCATTGAGTTGGTCCGGCATTATTTACTTTAAGCTGAAGTTGGAAAGAGGAAGAGGATGGCTTCTACAAATGGATAATGATCCTAAACACAAGTCAAAATCCACAGTAGATGACCTCAAAAGGCACAAGCTGAAGGATTTACAATGGCCTTCACAGTCCCCTGATCTGAACATCATTGAAAATCTGTGGCTAGGGGGCGTGGCCTAGCACTCAATGTGAGCGAACAGCTCCTGTGACCTCTCCACTGCATTGCTTCATTTATCCTGTTCAAAGTCCCTCCGGAGTGCTGATAACGATCTGTGCTGGTGGTGGTGGGAAGTGGAGGCAGACCCCCGACACGCTGTGCTGTGGTGACCCGAGGACATGGTGAGGAGACGCCAGCAGGACGCGAGGATAGGAGCTGGGAGCCGAGCTGAAGGTGGAGCTGAGAGCATGGAGGCAGCTGAGAAGGCAGACGCTGCAAATGCATCTTACGCACGGAGACTGGAGATAGCAGCCAAATTTGAGAAGTTTGCGAGGCTGGAAGGAGCAGCAAAGGTGATGGCTGAAGGGGGAAAGGAGGAGACTGAGGAGGAAAAAGACTCAGAGGCTGATTCGGTACAGGAGGGGTTAATGGGTGAGGATGAACAGTGGGAAAAGAAGAGTGTGGTGCAGGAAGACGCTGAGGAGCCGGTTATAGGGGAGCCCACATTGAAGGATGTATATGACTTGGTTAGATTCTGTAAGACTGCACTGACAACCCTTACAAAGAGAGTGGATGGGGCTAAAGAAGAAAGGTCCAGCATGAAGGCAGCCATAAATAAAACTGACACCAGAGTGGGGGCAGTGGAGGAGAGAGTGAGTGTCCTGGAAGACCAACTCTCTAAAATGCAGAAGTCTCACACTCAATGTTTGCAGAGATGTGCTGCCCTGGCTGATAAAAATGATGACTTGTAAAACCACTCAAGGCGGAATAATGTGAGATTAGTGTGAATCCCCGAGAAGGTGGATGGGACGGAGATCCTACAGCGTTTATTGAGGACTGGCTCCGCACTAAAATTGGCGCCGATAACTTGACCAAACTTTATGTGGTGGAGAGCGCACCGCGTTCTCATGAGACCCCTCCCGCCGGGATCCCCCCCCCGTACTATCCTTGCTAGGATCCTTAATTATAAAGACAGAGACATTATATTAAGGAAAGCAAGAGCGGCTTTAATGGCCAAAAGATTTCCATTTATCCTGATTACTCGGCCGAGGTGCAAAAGCAGAGGACGCAATGGTGCAGTAAAGAAAAGACTGAGAGACTTGGCTTTGGTTTATTCTACCTTATATCTGGCAAAGCTCAGGGTTGTGACCCTGGGAACAGTGCATTTTTCCAAACACCGGAGGAGGCCGCAAAATGGCTTGACTTAAACAACAAGCGGCTCCAGGCGGATAAGGGCAGAGTGGAGTGAGCTGAGTGAAATGCCTCACTGTGTTGTGTTGTTCTTTGACAAGAAGAAACTAAAAGATGGTGCTGTTATATGGAGGTTTCTGGTTCCTGCATATTAATCGATATGGACTGTGGAGGGACTGATTGGAGTAATAATGTCTATATGCATATGCGGAGGAGGTGTGGAGGAGTTTTAGATAGATAGTGGTTCAGAGGTAACGTTTATAGGGTAGCTAGACGTTAGAGTACCCTCTCTCTGGTAAGAGGGAAAAATACAACGGGAGAACTGTTATGGTTTGTTGGGTTACTGTATATGTGGGGGGGGAAGGGGTTAATTGTTTAGGGAAGAGTTTTATTGCATACGGAGAGCTCAAGATATTTTCAAGGGTCGGGAACTTGCATGTATAGAATTGTATGATGAGTGATAGAATTAAAATCCTTAGTTGGAATGTAAGAGGACTGTCAGAGGGAACACGAAGAACGGCGATCATGGAATATGCTAGGAAGGGGAGGCCGGATGTTCTATGCCTCCAGGAGACTCATTTACTACGGTAAAAGGTGGAGGTGTTGAAGAGGATGTGGATTGGGAGAGTATTCTTCATATGCTAGAGGGGTCTCTTTATTAATAGGAGCGTCTACGCCATTTGAAGAAATTGAAAGCCATGTTGATAGTGAAGGACAGTATATCTTTGTTGTTTGTAAAATTTATGGGCAATCACTATGTATAGTAGCTATGTACATACCAGCACCATACAGCGGGAAAAAGTTATGTGATGTTATGGAATTATCTAAGCGAGGTACGGGATTACCATTACTGATCATTGGTGATTTCAATGATATTATAGATGAGGGGTGGGACAGACATAAACAGTGCAGGTAAAAGTATTAGGCAATTGACGGCATTTGGAAATTATATTAAAGAGATTGGAATGAAGGACCTGTGGAGAGTGAGAAATGAGAATGCGGTGTGCTAATCTTGTTATTCTTCGACGCATGGGTCTCTCTCACGAATAGATATGGCACTGGGAAATGAGCTAATGACACAACTGGTCTGTGTAGTGGAATACCTCCCAAGGGTGATTTCGGAACATAAGCCCATAGAATTGTCTATTAGACCGATAGGGGGAAGATTGGGAAGGGAGTTGGGTGAAGTTGAACCCGCTATGGCTGGAATATATTAATATGAATACTATAAAGGAAGAATTGGAGGAGTATTGAAAGATTAATGAAGGGAGTTGTTGTGAATTCTGCTCTTGGGTTCCCTCCAGTGGTTGTAGGTGGGAATGCAGTTGTCTCTGAGTCGCAGACCTGGCCAGGTGTATCTGCTGATTACAATTCTGACTGGGATATTTAGGTGTGCAGGATTCATTAGCCCTTTCCAGTTGTCAATGTTCCTTGTGAAGTGTTGGATCACTTTCTGGCTTCTCCTGCTAGCTGCCAAATTCAGCAAAGATAAGTGTTTGTTTTTTTGTGTCTGTGGCACACTGCTGTGTGCTTGTTTTTGTTTGTATTCCTGCTCTGATTGTAGGATTCGCTGGAGTTGCAGATATACGCTCCTACATCTTTAGTTAGATGTAGGAAGTTTTTGTATATTCTGCTGTGGATATTTTTGAAGGGTTTTAATACTGACCGCACAGAACTCTGTCCTATCATGTCCTATTTAGCTAGAGTGGCCTCCTGTGCTAAATCCTGTTTTTCTGCCTGTGTATGTTTTTTCCTCTCCGACTCACCGCCAATATTTGTGGGGGGCTGTCTATCCTTTGGGGATCTGCTCTGAGGCAAGATAGTATTCCTATTTCCATCTTTAGGGGTATTTAGTCCTCCGGCTGTGACGAGGTGTCTAGGATTGTTAGGTACACCCCACGGCTACTTCTAGTTGCGGTGTTAAGTTCAGGATTGCGGTCAGTATAGTTACCACCTTCTCCAGTGAAAGTTCTCATGCTGCTCCAAGGTCACCGGATCATAACAGGGAGTGCAGATAGTCGGGTGGTGTGGGACGCTATGAAAGCGGTCCTAACGGGTATCTTGTTTCGAGAGATTTCCAGGTGTAGGTCGAAATCTAAGCTAGAAGATAGGGAAATAATAGAAACCTTGGAGAAGGTAGAGAGGGATATGGTACTAGACCCGTCAGCAAAAAATCAGAGTAGGTTAAGGGGTGCACAGGAAGAGGTTAATAAGGTGTATTTTAGGAGAGCGGAGAGGAGGAGGGCCTTCCAGAAAACGCTATTTTATGATGTAGGTGAAAAAAGTGGGGCATCTGTTGTCAGTGGTGGTGGCGGCGCAGAGGGAATCGTTTTATGTATATAAATTGAAGACTGATGAGGGAAGGGAGGTGGGGGACACAGAGTATTTTGTGGGAATTTAGACGATTCTATAATCAGTTATATTCATCGGGATTGGGGGACTCATTGGGAGACATAGAGGGTTTTCTTCTGGAAGCAGGGCTCCCGAGTATTAAAGACAGTGATAGGGGGAGACTGGAGGTGCCCATAACAAAAGAAGAGATTGAAATGGCTATTATATCTATGGCTAATAATAGGGCCCCGGGGGCAGATGGTATCCCGAGTGAAATTTACAAACAATTAATTGAGATGGTAACACCCAGATTGCAAAAGGTTTTTGAAGAGGCTCTTCGTTAGGGTGAATTACCAGTGTCCATGAGGGAGGTGGTGGTGGTGATCATTCCGAAAGAGGGAAGAGACCCGGGGTTGGGGGAATCTTATAGGCACATCTCGTTGCTGACGGTAGATGTAAAGAGGGTGGTTCAGGATCTTGTTCATCCTGACCAATTTGGATTTATGCCAAATAAGTCTACAGTGATTAAATTGCATAGACTTTTTCTTAATTTGCAGCTGCCGTCGGACAATAGGGGCAGTAGGGTTGTGGTATCATTGGACGCGCGTAAAGCGTTTGATAGTAGTGAGTGGCAGTATCTTTGGAGGGTGTTGGAACGCTTTGGTTTTGGGCCGACCTTTATTTCATTGATACGGTTGCTATATACTTCCCCATCCGCTAGGGTCAGAGTTAACGGCAAATGTCTGGGAGTTTTGCGCTTCATAGGGGGACTAGGAATGGATGTCCACTGTCCCGCTGCTTTTTGCTTTGGCAGTGGAGCCTTTGGCGCAGACAATTAGGAGGGTGGCTTCGGTTAAAGGGTTCAGATATGGCTTGGTAGAAAAGAAAAAGTATCCCTGTATGCAGATGATGTGCTGCTTTTTTTGGAGGATTCCAGAGAGTCATTGTTGAGAGCAATGGATATTATTAAAACATTTGGGTCTATATCGGGATTAAAAATTAACTGGGAAAAATCCACTGTCATGGCTATAGATGATTGTGTTGTTGATTTGCCAGTGTCGGTGGAGGGTAGTAGGCTGGCAGTAGTGAGACAATTCTGGGCATTCAGGTGTTACTCCCGATGCAGATTTGAATCTGATTCCACTGCTGAGTAAGTTTAGGAGTAAAGTAGTGGCATGGTGTAAACTGTATCTCTCAGTAGTGGGAAGAATTAATTTGATTAAGATGATTTTGATGCTCCAACTGTTGACCGTCTTGCACAATGCCCCTATCTGGTTCCCTAGGCGGTGGTTTCGTACTATTGACTCTATATTTAGGGATCTTGTCTGGGGGAAAAGCATCCGATCAGACTTGAGATATTGCAGAGGCCCAAGGATGGAGGGGGATTGGTGCTTCCGAACCCTTGGATTTATTACTTAGCTGCTCAGGGCCAACAGATGAGGGGGTGGAGGGATGTGTCTGGGGCTTGTTCAATACAAAGGGTCTTGGTCCAAGTGATGGGGAGGGGTCTCTTGGTCCAGGGGTGGGAGGCAGGAAGTTTCAGGAAGATGGGTTTGGTGTATCCTACTTTAACGCTGATACATATAGTCTGGGAGGCAATTAAAAGATTAGGGGTTTGGAGCACTTGACAAATTTTTCCCCGATATGGCAAAACGAGACTCTACCGAAATTTGTTAAAATGGGAGAATTTAAAAATTGGATGAGCCTGGGAATACAGTATATGGTTCAGGTGCAGGACGCGCAGGGACTGGTGCCCTTTGGAAAGTGGCAGGAGGATTATGGGCTACCAGAGGTCTGCAGATTTCAATATGGGCGGTTTCGGCATGCTTATGTTACGCAGAGCAAGATGATGAATATGGAGATTCATAGTAACATAGTAACATAGTTAGTAAGGCCGAAAAAAGACATTTGTCCATCCAGTTCAGCCTATATTCCATCATAATAAATACCCAGATCTACGTCCTTCTACAGAACCTAATAATTGTATGATACAATATTGTTCTGCTCCAGGAAGACATCCAGGCCTCTCTTGAACCCCTCGACTGAGTTCGCCATCACCACCTCCTCAGGCAAGCAATTCCAGATTCTCACTGCCCTAACAGTAAAGAATCTCTTCTATGTTGGTGGAAAAACCTTCTCTCCTCCAGACGCAAAGAATGCCCCCTTGTGCCCGTCACCTTCCTTGGTATAAACAGATCCTCAGCGAGATATTTGTATTGTCCCCTTATATACTTATGCATGGTTATTAGATCGCCCCTCAGTCGTCTTTTTTCTAGACTAAATAATCCTAATTTCGCTAATCTATCTGGGTATTGTAGTTCTCCCATCCCCTTTATTAATTTTGTTGCCCTCCTTTGTACTCTCTCTAGTTCCATTATATTATTCACAAGGATATATTGATAATGTCTGCGCAGAGGGGGGAACAAAAGGGTAGTGTCCGGCATTTATAAGAATCTAATGAATACTTTTATAAATAATTATCCTATTATAGCACAGGGAAAATGAGAGGAGGAATTGGGTAGGATAGAGGAAGATAAATTGGAAGTGATTATGGAATATATACTCCAATTATCGCTGAGTGAACCGGGCAGACTCTCGCAGATATATGTTCTCCATAGAGTATATACTGTAGGACTCCTGAATGGCTCTATAGAGCGGGTCTTAGACAGACTTCTGAGTGTCCTCGGTGCCGGGGGCTGGAATTCTCCATATGTTGTGGCAGTGTCCAAATCTGAACCCATATTGGACAGCGGTGCTTAATGCCATAGGAGGAGCGTATGGTTGTAGGATTGAGAGGGATCCTGTAGTGTGTATATTGGGATATGTGGAGGCGGTCCGGGCACACAATAAATATAAGATGGCAATAGCTAGATTATTATATATTGCGCGGAAACTAATCGCCAGATACTGGATAAATAAAGATCCGCCGACGTTGAGGGAATTTTTCAGACAGTCTGAGTCTATTGTGAATATGGAAAAAAACATTTATGTTAAGAGAAAAGGCAGAAGAACATTTGAGACACTATGGACACCTTGGGTGGAGAGAAGATGACCCTGATCTTAGGTTATACCATGCATTATTTGCTGCTCTTGTATGTAATGGGGGGGAGGGAATTTATGAAACTAATGACCATTGTTAATGTTGTTCTCATTGCGATTTATAACTAGGGCCAGGAAAGCACACTAGTTATGGAAAGCGCTGCACTGGAGGTCGCAGCTAATTGACACTGTATACTCGTGCCTAGTGCTGGATGGCACAGTCTGGCGCTAGGTAGCTCAATCACCCAAGTCCTTTCAACAACACTAGGGAGGGATGGGAATGATTAAGGAGCTTTCACCAGATATATATATACACACACTTTCTGAATTATACTAGCACATGGCTGTGCAGCCATGTGAACCTTTTATAGTTGTTGCTCTCCAGGACCTTCCTAGTGGTCCAATCGGAGCCGCTACAGGACCTGAGCATGTGACCCCCGACCTCCAATGAGAGGTCGTCCCGTGGGCATGCTCAGTAGAAGAAAAGCAGGACTTAGTCCCTGAAACGTCTGCTCGCCACTGATCAGTGCTGGTTACAAAGGCTGAGCCTGGAAAGGCAGCAGTAACCAAGTGCACAGTATCTGCTTGAGCCAGACGCTGGGACCGATGTCTCTGCTGAGCAGGCTCCGCTGCGGCTGGAGGAGGATGGGAGACCGCAGAGGACATTGTTCAAGATTCCCCCTGTGCAGCGGTGGTAACTCGAAACCTAACAGACCCATTTTCCTTTTTTTAAATGTAAAAGATGAAAATATATAGATTTTTTTGTCTAAAATACAAAGAAAATGTGTCATGTTTATCTTTAGGTCTTTTAGGGTATGTGCACACGTATCTGTGAGGGCTGCGGTTTTTCCTGCGGATTTATTGCGGTTTCTATTGCGGATTCCGCTGCGGGTTTACACCTGCAGTTTTTTATTGGAGCAGGTGTAAACCCGCAGCGGAATCCGCACAAAGAATTGACATGCTGCGGAATGTAAACTGCTACGTTTCCGCGCGTTTTTTTCCGCAGCATGTGCACTGCGGATTTCGTCTCCCATAGGTTTACATTATACTGTAAACGCATGGGAAACCGCTGCGGATCCGCAGCAAAATCCACAGCGTGTGCACATACCCTAAGAGATCATTTGATCTTCAACTTGCTTAACTGTTCACGATACCAGTAATTTTGAGCAGGGGTGCCCAAACTTTTACATGCCACTGTAATGTGCTAATACTATCATCTACGCTCATATGACCATGCAAAGACTTTATGGTTTAAAAATGGGAAAGTCATAAAAATAAATAGATTTCACATCCCGATGCACCTGGGTTTTTCCACCGTGTTTTTGCTGCTTTTTTTTGCACTTTCTTATTTCTTTCTACGGGTGAAAAACGCTGTAAAAACGATGAGAGAAATGACACGCTGCAGTTTTCAGTTTTCCAATTCAGTCAGGAAAAAAAACATGCAGCTTTTAATTTGCATAAAAAACGCAGCATGTGAATCTTACAATGTAAATCTATGATGCTTCAGCTTTTCTAAAGAAGATACATAAAAAATCTATAAAAAAAAAAAATAAAAGCTTTAATTTCCTCAATCCCAAATAGCAAAATGTAAAAAAAAAAAAAATAACATATTTGGTATTGCAAAATGCATATCTGCTCAATCTAATAAAGTATAAAAATATGTATCCCATAAGGTTAACATCAAAGCAGAAGCTTTGATTTTTTTGGAAGCTATTTCTGAAAATAAACTAAAAAAGCGATCAAAACATTTTAGGAGCCCAATATGCTATATAAACTAGAGCTCAATACTCAAAAAACAAGCCCTCTATCAATAGAAAAATTAAAACATTACAGCGCTCAGAAAATGGTGACCTGATTTTTTGTATAAAGTTGTGAATTTTTTTAAACCATTAAAAAATTTAAAAAAATCTTTATCGATATCAATTCTTTATCGCTATCATGAAAATAGCTATGGAGGATACCCACTTAATAAAACATAACCTTTAATAAATATGAGTAAAAAAGCTCAGATCCTAACAAAACACATATAAACAAAACACACCTGCTCAAGTGAACCAGTGCTCAAGATAAAAAAATTGGATCAGTCTTACCAATTTAGACGGACACATGGAAATCCCTCAAAGTCCATGAGGGTGGTGGTTCCAGAATGCTATGGGCCAAGGGTAGGGAAAAATACACTGCCACTGTCTTCCCTGTAAACCCTTATAAGAGCTCCTGTCCTAACAAGGACAGGCCCCAAGTGAGCCCTGCTATGGGAACCCACCAACCAAAATATAGCCCTAAATGTCTCTCTTCTCCCTACGCGTTTCAACTCCAATGGGGGAGCATCATCAGGGGAGTTTTATGCACTTAAGGAGATGCCAGTAAATCCCCTCTGTAGTCCAAGGCAGGACAATCCTTAAAAGTCCATACAAGTCCGTATCAGGTGGGTTCAGCAGTGGCTGGAAAATCCCACAGAAAGCTTGCTGTGTCTGCAGCCAAGTAAGTCCTGATGTACTGACCATAATGCCCCCTTATATGGCAATGCTTATTATTCAGCTGAAATAATTAGTCCCCCAATTAATCAACAGTGGTTACATACCGTATCTTAGCTGTGCAGCCGCGCCATTGCCTTCAAGCAGCGAGGACGCGCAAAACCGGAAGTGCCGTCGCCATTATGGATACGTCACTTCCGCCCACCATATTGGCGAAGCCCGGCGTCCCCGCATATAAGATAGACATGTGTATAGTCTCTCAGCCACCTCAGCCGCTGCAGGGGGGGCACAGATGCCGACCCACCTGCGACACCTCTAGCGCATAAGAGCTGCCCAATAGAGCGCTCTTATGAGTCATGCAGGGTAATCGCGCCGTCATACAGATGCCCTTTCTAACAAGTGATGGACGCCATATTTAAGGAGTTCAGATGAACAGAGTGCGAGAAGCATTTCGATATGCCAATAAGCAAAATAGGGAAAACCTCCTCATACCTCGGAGGGAGGAGGTAGAATCCTCTAAAGTGACGAGACTTATTTGCACCTATGATAATGGAGCATCATCTGTCAAAAACATCATACGTAAACATTGGGGCGTCCTAAAGATGGATGGGGACTTGAGAGACACTCTGGGAAGGGAACCGGTCATTACCTATCGAAGGGCTAAGACATTAGGCGATAGACTTGTACATAGCCATTTTACTGCACCTAGAGAAACAACATGGCTCCCACAGAGACCGGCAGGTTGTTTTAAATGTGGTGGGTGCATAGCGTGTGAATCAATATGTACCGGAATGGAATTTTTCAATGAAAATACACATGAAACCTTTAGGTTGAAAAGATTTGTAAACTGTAAAAGCACAGGGGTTATTTAGAGAGCCACCTGTCAATGTGGTATCTATAATATAACGCTGGGAGCGTCACTCTGTCCAAAGTCTCTATAGACTGCGCAAGCGCCGGCGCAGTCTGGGCCTCACAGAGCGACGCTCCCGGGAGATCGCGGTGTGCGTTCACACTGAACATACACCGCGATCTCCACCGCAGAAGCAGGGACCGCCAGGAGGGTGAGTATCGGCCTATATTCACCTGTCCCCGTTCCATCGCTGAGCGGCGCCATCTTCCCGGTCTTCGGTCTGTGACCTTCAGTTCAGAGGGCGCGATGACGCGCTTAATGCGCGCCGGCGCTGCCCTCTGACTGAACAGTCACGGCCAGGAGACCGGGAAGATGGCAGCGCTCAGCGATGGAACGCCGGACAGGTGAGTATAGTAAGTGCTGGGGGGGCCTGAGCTAGCGGCGATACCGGCACCTGACCCCCACAGCGCGCCGGTGTCCCCGCCTGCTCAGGCCCCCCAGCACTCGGCGCCGACCGGGTCAGAGGCAGTATGGGGACACAGGATGCAGCAGCACATAAGGATGGGGACGCAGGATGGAGCAGCACATAAGGATGGGGACGCAGGATGGAGCAGCACATAAGGATGGGGACGCAGGATGCAGCAGCACATAAGGATGGGGACGCAGGATGGAGCAGCACATAAGGATGGGGACGCAGGATGGAGCAGGACATAAGGATGGGGACACAGGATGGAGCAGCGCATGACAGGATGGGGACACAGGATGGAGCAGCACATAAGGATGGGGACGCAGGATGCAGCAGCACATAAGGATGGGGACGCAGGATGGAGCAGCACATAAGGATGGGGACGCAGGATGCAGCAGCACATAAGGATGGGGACGCAGGATGGAGCAGCACATAAGGATGGGGACGCAGGATGCAGCAGCACATAAGGATGGGGATGCAGGATGGAGCAGCACATAAGGATGGGGACGCAGGATGCAGCAGCACATAAGGATGGGGACGCAGGATGGAGCAGCACATAACAGTATGGGGACGCAGGATGGAGCAGGACATAAGGATGGGGACGCAGGATGGAGCAGCACATAAGGATGGGGACGCAGGATGGAGCAGCACATAAGGATGGGGACGCAGGATGGAGCAGCACATAAGGATGGGGACGCAGGATGGAGCAGCAAATAACAGTATGGGGACGCAGGATGGAGCAGCACATAAGGATGGGGACGCAGGATGGAGCAGCACATAAGGATGGGGACGCAGGATGCAGCATGAACATAAGGATGGGGACGCAGGATGGAGCAGCACATAAGGATGGGGACGCAGGATGCAGCAGCACATAAGGATGGGGACGCAGGATGGAGCAGTGCATGACAGGATGGGGACGCATGATGGAGCAGCGCATGACAGGATGGGGACGCAGGATGGAGCAGCACATGACAGGATGGGGACGCAGGATGGGAGCAGCGCATCACAGGATGGGAGCAGCGCATCACAGGATGGGGATGCAGGATGGGAGCAGCGCATGACAGGATGGGGACGCAGGATGGGAGCAGCGCATGACAGGAAAGGGAACGCAGGATGGAGCAGCACATGACAGGATGGGGACGCAGGATGGAGCAGCACATGACAGGATGGGGACGCAGGATGGAGCAGCGCATGACAGGATGGGGACGCAGGATGGAGCAGCACATACCATGATGGAGACAATATACCAATATAAATGCTCGCCACCCGGGCGTAGAATGGGTTCAATAGCTAGTTACCTATATTGGGAAAACAATCAGGGAGTTTAGGAGAAGGGTGGGAGAACATCTTGGAGACATACGACACCGAAGAGACACCCCAATTGCCAAACATGTTAATGGTACACATGGGGGTGATACTAGAGTTATACAGTTTATGGGGATTGACCAAATTGACATGCCAAGAAGAGGTGGTGATCTGGACAGATTATTGCTACAGAGAGAGGCCAGGTGGATCTTTACCCTGGACACTTGCAATCCTCGAGGTCTGAATGACCAGATTAATTTTGGATGTTTCTTGTAACCACCCTATCCTCTCCTCCTCCCTGTATATAAAACCCCAACAATTAAACCTCTCCCTTCCCACCCCTTCCTCTCTTTCCTCCCTTCCCCTCCCCCCCCCTCTTTTCCATTGGGGTCTCTCTAGACTTCATTATTTATCTTGACTAGGTATGGCACACTTGCACCTTATACCCATGTTTCATTTAGTAACTTGGACTCAGTTCAAGTGCCTGTTTTAGCCATGGAGCTAGCCAAAGAAAACAAAATCAGTCACATTGATTTCTATCTTGTAGTATAGGAACCACTGTTCCATACCACGGTTATTTGCAGTAGCGATATGTAATGGGGATCTTACTTGGATGTTTAAAACCCATTTGTTAGCTCTGTAAGATAATTTTTTGTTCTTCTCTCAGACCTAACTTTTAAATCACCTTGTTTGCCCTTTGTACTGACCCCCTCGTGATCTAGCTGGAGTTTTTTCACGTGTGTTATGTACTTTCTAGCGGCCATGTTAGCCAACATATGTCCCCCTTCATATGTCACATAGGTATTTACCAGGTATTTCTGTGTGATGTTCTGTTGGCTGGTTGCTGGTTATTTTGAGCATCTAGAACATTTTCCCTTTTCATATCCTCCTCCCTTTTCTCTCGTCTAGCCGCCCTCTTATTACTGATCTCTGTTTGAGAATTTTTGCACCTCTTACCATTTTGACATGTGCATAATATGTTTTCGGACCGGGTCACCCTGGTACCGATACTTTGATCATTTGCATTCCCTGAATTAGGTGTTTGCAAATTATGATACATAGGGCACAGGCATAACAACGGGGATGTTGTATCATATACACATCTTTTTGGTGTGCATTAGGAGGTGCGGGCATGGCACTCCTATATTTATTATTTATTTTCTATATACCCTATGTGTTATGTTTGCAACCTATGGCAAATGGGGTACACACATCACTACACTGACATCTCATGTGTCATCTTGTACCCCTTGAATATGACGTCCGCTATTTAATATGGAAAGGGCATGATATGGCGTAGGTGCGTTATGTGAGCTATATTATTTGTCTATCTGGCAAGCCTATAGTGGCGCTGACATCTTTGTCTTAGGTGATAAAGTCATGCTCGCGACTCATTGCACATGGGTTACACATATTATAACATCAACACCCTTTGTGCGCTATCCATATCCCTTGAATATGACGTCCACAATCTAAGGGCTTGATATGGCACATGTGCGTTATATGATCTATAGGAGTTTTCTATCTCATTTATGGGGCGGGCAGTTACTACGTATTTGAGGCCATATGGATATATATGTGCCTAGGGTTACCTTGTGTGGTACAACCACGGTTAACGGTATACACACACATTATGGCGCTGACACTCTGTTCATCTGAACTCCTTAAATATGGCGTCCATCACTTGTTAGAAAGGGCATCTGTATGACGGCGCGATTACCCTGCATGACCCATAAGAGCGCTCTATTGGGCAGCTCTTATGCGCTAGAGGTGTCGCAGGTGGGTCGGCATCTGTGCCCCCCCTGCAGCGGCTGAGGTGGCTGAGAGACTATACACATGTCTATCTTATATGCGGGGACGCCGGGCTTCGCCAATATGGTGGGCGGAAGTGACGTATCCATAATGGCGACGGCACTTCCGGTTTTGCGCGTCCTCGCTGCTTGAAGGCAATGGCGTGGCTGCACAGCTAAGATACGGTATGTAACCACTGTTGATTAATTGGGGGACTAATTATTTCAGCTGAATAATAAGCATTGCCATATAAGGGGGCATTATGGTCAGTACATCAAGACTTACTTGGCTGCAGACACAGCAAGCTTTCTGTGGGATTTTCCAGCCACTGCTGAACCCACCTGATACGGACTTGTATGGACTTTTAAGGATTGTCCTGCCTTGGACTACAGAGGGGATTTACTGGCATCTCCTTAAGTGCATAAAACTCCCCTGATGATGCTCCCCCATTGGAGTTGAAACGCGTAGGGAGAAGAGAGACATTTAGGGCTATATTTTGGTTGGTGGGTTCCCATAGCAGGGCTCACTTGGGGCCTGTCCTTGTTAGGACAGGAGCTCTTATAAGGGTTTACAGGGAAGACAGTGGCAGTGTATTTTTCCCTACCCTTGGCCCATAGCATTCTGGAACCACCACCCTCATGGACTTTGAGGGATTTCCATGTGTCCGTCTAAATTGGTAAGACTGATCCAATTTTTTTATCTTGAGCACTGGTTCACTTGAGCACGTGTGTTTTGTTTATATGTGTTTTGTTAGGGTCTGAGCTTTTTTACTCATATTTATTAAAGGTTATGTTTTATTAAGTGGGTATCCTCCATAGCTATTTTCATATTTACCCTGAGGATATAGACAAGGATAGTTCTTCATGCCTTAGCTATTTCTCTTTATCGCTATCACCCTGACCTGAAGAATCGTGCATGTTGTAAGGTCATTTTGTGAATAAATGCCATAAAATAATGGGGAAATTGTGACTTGTCAATTTTTTGCCGTTTTTTTTCATAATATGATAAGGTGAATGGTGCAATTAATAACTACAAGTCACCCCACAAGAAACAATCCCTCATACGGATATGTCGACAAGGAAATAAAACAAATTACGGCTCTTGGAAGAAGGGGATGAAATGGAAAAAAATGAAAAATTGCCAGGCAATTTTTTTTCATATATTACAATCTGTATTAAAGGGGTTGTCCACAACTGGGACAACCCCTTCTCCTTCCCCACGCTTGGCCCCGATAAAATAAAAGGCTTTTACTCACCTCCCGTGCCGACACTGTTCCTGCGTTGTCGACACTCGCAGTCCCGGGGCTCTTGTGCGTTTGCATGACACATGGTGCCCGGTCCCCAATCAATGATGGCGTCACTGTCTCCGCCTTCGGACAAATTGAACATGGAGAGGAAGTCAGAGATCAGCTGCAGCCCGGACTTCCTCTTTGTGTTCAATTCGACAAAAGGCGGGGACAGTGGTGTCAGCGCTGATTGGGAGCCATTCACCATGTGACATACAACCGCACGAGAGACCGACGCGGGAGGAACGGCGCCGGCACGGGAGGTGAGTATGGACTTTTTTTTTAGTTTACCGGGGCCAAATTGGGGAATGGGAAAGCATTGTCCTAGTAGTGGAAAACCCCTTTAAAAATAAAAATAGAAATCGTGCAATTTTCAGTCTTAGGCCGGGATCACACATGCGAGAAACACGTCCATGTCTCGCATGTGAAATCCAAGCTCTTGAGCCGGCACTTGGGAGAGGAGCGTGCGGCCACATAGCAACACGTGGAGCCGCACGCTCCGCTCTGGAGTGCCGGTGCCAGAGCTTGGTTTTCACATGCGAGACATGGACGTGTTTCTCGCATGTGTGATCCCGGCCTTACTGTTGTTTCAGGAAAAAAAAAGACATGTAAATTAGTCAAAATGGTCATACTCATTACCCAATCTTTCATATTGAAGCATCTAATGAGCCTGTGCAAAGGTCAATGTGAAGGGAGGGGGAGTAGGTGGAGCTGTGACATCACCTATCGTGATTGGTGGATCCTGTGTTATCAACTAAGTACACAGGTGTTATCTGTCATTGTAATCCTGACTCTGATGATAAGGAGTATGCTGAAAACCATTTCTGAAATGACAGGAAGTAAAGAATCCAAAAACGCCCCAGTGGCCAGGGTGAAAATTGCAAGATTACTAATTTTGTTTTTCACTTGATTGTTATATGAAAAATATGATTTGAAGAAAAGGTAAATAAAATATAAATAAAGGGAACACAAAAACCTGAATTAAACAATAGGTCATTTTCTGATTGTTTTCTTTAAGAGGTTATATGTAATCAGGAAACATATAGAGAATCTTTAGGATATTCAGCATGTTACCACACTTTTATTAGATGTGCCAATTCAAAAGGCAAATGGTATGCTAAATGCAGAGCTTCCCATTATTATTGGATCAGAGGCGCCATATAGCAGACGTCTTCTGTACTGAAGCATCTAAAGAGCGTGTCCAGCCAACAGAACATTCATTTATACTGTAATACAACCCCTGGTAAAAATTATGGAATCACCGACCTTGGAGGATGTTCATTCAGTTGTTTAATTTTGGGGAAAGAAAGCAGATCACAGACATGGCACAAAACTAAAGTCTTCTCAAATGGCAACTTTCTGGCTTTAAGAAACACTAAAAGAAATCAAGAACAAAAAATATGTTAATCAGTAATGATTATTTTTGTTATCCAAGCATAGGGGAAAAATTATGGAATCACTCAATTCTGAGGAAAAAAATATGGAATCACCCTGTAAATTTTCATTCCCAAAACTAACACCTGCATCAAATTAGATCTGCTCATTAGTCTGCATCTAAAAAGGAGTGATCACACCTTGGAGAGCAGTTGCACCAAGTGGACTGACATGAATCATGGCTCCAACAAGAGAGATGTCAATTGAAACAAAGGAGAGGATTATCAAACTCTTAAAAGAGGGTAAATCATCACGCAATGTTGCAAAAGATGTTGGTTGTTCACAGTCAGCTGTGTCTAAAATCTGGATCAACTACAAACAACATGGGAAGGTTGTTAAAGGCAAACATACTGGTAGACCAAGGAAGACATCAAAGCGTCAAGACCGGAAACTTAAAGCAATATGTCTCCAAAACAGGAAATGCTCAACAAAACAAATGAGTAACGAATGGGAGGAAACTGGAGTCAACGTCTGTGACCGAACTGTAAGAAACCGCCTAAAGGAAATAGGATTTACATACAGAAAATTTAAACGAAAGCCATCATTAACACCTAAACAGAAAAAAACAAGGTTACAATGGGCTAAGGAAAAGCAATCGTGGACTGCGGACGACTGGATGAAAGCCATATTCAGTGATGAATCGCGAATCTGCATTGGGCAAGGTGATGATGCTGGAACTTTTGTTTGGTGCCGTTCCAATGAGATTTATAAAGATGACTGCCTGAAGAGAACATGCAAATTTCCACAGTCATTGATGATACGGGGCTGCATGCCAGGTAAAGGCACTGGGGAGATGGCTGTCATTACATCTTCAATAAATGCACAAGTTTGTGTTGATATTTTGGACACTTTTCTTATCCCATCATTTGAAAGAATGTTTGGAGATGGTGAAATCATTTTTCAAGATGATAATGCATCCTGCCATAGAGCAAAAACTGTGAAAACATTCCTTGAAAAAAGACACATAAGGTCAATGTCATGGCCTGCAAATAGTCCGGATCTCAATCCAATTGAAAATCTTTGGTGGAAGTTGTAGAAAATGGTCCATGACAAGGCTCCAACCTGCAAAGCTGATCTGGCAACAGCAATCAGAGAAAGTAGGAGCCAGATTGATGAAGAGTCCTGTGTGACCCTCATTAAGTCCAGGCCTCAGAGACTGCAAGCTGTTATAAAAGCCACAGGTGCAGCAACAAAATACTAGTGATGTTTGGAGTGTTTTTTTTGTTTGTTTTTTTATGATTCCATAATTTTTTCCTCAGAATTGAGTGATTCCATAATTTTCCCCTATGCTTGGATAAAAAAGTAACCATTACTGACTACCACATTTTTTGTTCTTGATTTCTTTTAGTGTCTCTTAAAGCCAGAAAGTTGCCATTTGAAATGACTTTAGTTTTGTGCCATGTCTGTGATCTGCTTTTTTTTCTACAAAATTAAACAACTGAATGAACATCCTCCAAGGCCGGTGATTCCATAATTTTTGCCAGAGGTTGTATTAGAAAGCAATGTGGGGAACAGAACACAAATGTAGGTAGAAGAACCATTGCCGTTATTAGTAATGAAACATTTCTCCAGCCTAGTCCCTGGATATTTGGTTTTACATTTGGCTAACATTATGAATGGATAACAATAAAAGAAAATTCAGCTTCACTGATATTTTGTCTTTATTTCCAGGCTGCCAACTTTGGTCAGTATCATTTGGATGATGATACTAGCTGGGGCATGAAAGGTATGATATCATATAATTAATATTATTTCTATATGGTATTGTATATGTTAATGGTCGTAGACATTTCCGCTATATATATATCTAGAAATATATAACTAAGAATATCAAACTAGTCATTAGTATTGGAATTGGTTGTACTGATGAGCTTTGTGACCACGCTGCTGAAGATATCATTCTTGAGCAGTGATAAGAAAGCAATGAAATAATAGGTGAAACCATTCAATGATTAGCTGCAGCGTTATAAAACTCCTCTGACTCCACATTTACGGTCTTTACTAGCTGTATGCAGAATCTCCAGATGCATTTTTAGCCTGTATCTACTGCCTCCTGCTTGTATGAGCTGACAGGGAGAAACTTATCACAAGCAAACGTCAGGGTGACAGGCTGAAACCGCTTTACACAGAAGTCATTGATACTCTGCATGAATCAGTGAATATACAATATGTCACTGATCTATCAATGCGGTCATAAAATAGAAGCAGAAGTGATACCATTAGACTATATCTCCAACTAAGCCAGTAGCATCATGGAAAATGTCATCTGCATTAGGGAAACCTTTATTTAGGAATACACAAGAGCCACATTATTCTGTAGCAATAGCATTTGCTAACATATATAGGCAAAGTGTTGCTTCAATATCTTGTGTACACACTTTAAACACTTATTTTCATATTCCATCTCAAGTTCAGCTGATGATATATGAAAAGTTTCCAGGCAATAAGTAAATTTTTTTGTTATTAGGGGAATAGAATTCATTAAACTCCCAAAATGTAAATTAATAGTCAAAACTTAAAGTCCCTCGTAGGAGTAAAGGCATCAGAAATATTATTTGCAAAGAGAAGTGGTCCGGTGTCGGGGAAGAATGAAGAGTACTGTGGGGGGTTGTCTCACCGCACACCATGGAACACAGTGCCCTCTCTATATGCAGTCAGCTAGTACGTAGATCAGTGCCTTGCCCCGACTTCTATGGACCAAATGCAGTTGCGTCATATTCCTGTATTAAATGTACACCACTGCCTGTCTTCAGGATGACTGTGATGTATAACATAGGGCCAGAACAGGCGATAACGAAGAAGCAGCATTTGCAGTACATTACTATATAACCAGATATTTTTTGCAGTTTTGCAAAGCTAATTACTTTCAGAATAATTGAACTTTTATTTTTTAAATTTAGTTATCCTCCACGAGTTACAAAGTTAAGACTTCTTGTAGTACACTTCATTGCCATATTCTCCCTCCTTCTTTTCCACATGCCATGCTGCAGTGTTGTTTCCTAAGGTCAATTCATTGTCCTTTAGAAGCTGCTTTTAATTGCTGCTAAACCAAGATCCATACTATGTGCACAAAAAAAATCACTATGGGAAATTACCCTGAGTGCAAAGAAGCTTAGAAAGTGAAATTACCCACTTAGACGGAACTATACCCACTTTCAAGTCAAATCTAGTATAGCAAAGTAGGGATTAAAAAAAATAACTTTTAATAATAGGTTCAAATATCAAAGTGCGAAGTGAATAGTAAAAATATAATATAAAAAAGCAGCATAAATTGCTAGTAGTGATGATGAGGGAACGTGCTGGGATAAGGTGTTATCTGACCATGTTCGTGTGCTAACCGAGTGTCTTTGACAAGCTCGAAAAATATGTTCAAGCCCCCGCGGCTGCATGTCTCGCGGCTGATAGACAACAGTAACACATGCAGCAATTACCTAACAATAGTATAACTACAATAGAAACAAGCAGCATGAATTGCTAGGTATCTCGATTATCCGCCTTACCCCAAAAGGTCTGTATATCAGCCTCATCTAGGTACCAAAAGAGAGACAGTGTGAAAGGAACCTCTACTCAGACCATTGACAGGAGTAGATTTGTGGGCACGTGGCCTTTTCTGATAAAATGGGTGAGAACGTTCCTTTTATTTACTATTGACAGCCCTGAATCCTCACCTATGGTCTCCGATATAAAAATGATAAAGGTGTTGGTGTGTTCGGAAATCATAAGTAACCACCACAGATGCAATTTGCATACGATTCCATATATTCTTCTCTAATTGAGATTTGTGAAGCTATGTTACAATCCCTCACTATTACCCTACTGACTATTGTTTGGTGTAATGTAGCTGTATATCTGTGTTAAAGTGGCTGTGGGTGGGACCACCCCAGACATGTTATATATATGCTACATAAGCATAACTAATGAATGTGTTTTGACCTGAGTAATAGGATCCTGTAGAGTAATATGTTGAAGGATTAATGTTAATGTTGGTCCATATATTGTTGTTCTAGATACGTGGCCTATTTCTCTTCCCTATGTAACGGTGGTGGGAGCTGATGGATTGCTCCCTGACACTCATGGGTTAAATGTATTATTATTATTATTATTTATTGTTATAGCGCCATTTATTCCATGGCGCTTTACATGTGAGGAGGGGTATACATAATAATGTATGTTTGATTCTTATGTATGTTTTTAAGGTATGATACCCACTGAGGCGGCAGATGGCTGAGACAGGGTTAACTGTAGAGGCTAGCCCAGTTTGGGAGGGGGAATTGAGAGTTAGTGGCAAGTGCGGGAAGTGACAGTCAGTCTGTGTGAGGGCAGCAGTGAGTAACGTAGCAGGTCGTAGGCTGCTAGGGACAGCGTGAGCCTAATACTCGGGACAGTGGTTTGCCACAAATACCCTTCCATGTGATTCCGTCTAATGGACTCAAACTACATGGGGCAGAAGATATTGCAATCTGGATATACTGCTATAGATGAAGATGATTCCCTAGGACCAGGAAAGCAAGTGAGAGGGACATGCCATCTATCCTGAGAACCAAGGCTGAAGTTGGGCACTGTTCCTGTGGGAGAGATGACAACCCATCGGGCCTTATCCTTTGCATCTGCTTGTAAATACACTTCCATTCACAAAGTAAAAGTTTGGTTTTTATGTACCACGTGTGTCCTGGATTGATTGCTGCCTTGGTTCCAGGAGAAGCATTACTGGAGCCAGAAGAGGCCTGCAGGCCAGAAGTAAGTGGGAAGTACCACATACTCAGCAGCACACACCTTGCCTGTGCGATGCCTGAGCGAGTGGAGACCGAAGCTCGCCCACGACTACCTCGCTTGGGCATCTTACACCTATACGTAACTAGAGAGCAATCAGTTTGCCCGAAGATAATACTCTCACCTTTTTTGGTAGCTAGATGAGGTTGATCTACATACCTTTTATGTTAAGGCAGGTAATAGATACCTAGGATTTCATGCTGCTTGCTTCTATTATATTTATACTATTCACTTTGTTGTTTGAAAATGTTAAACTTATTAATAAAAGTTATTTTTTAATCCCATTCTTTGTTATATTAGAAAGGGGAATTACCCTACTTTGATTTTTTGCAAATACAGTAGAATAAGGATCTTGGCTGAGCAGCAGGTGAAAGCAGCTTCTAAAGGAATATGAACTGATCATGTGAAACAGCACAGCAGCAGGATGTATGGGGGAGAAGGTAGCCAAGTAAGGTAATATAATATATTGCAAAAATTCATAGCTTTTCATTGCCTGGATGTAGAGTTGTTGCAAATTGATTTGCAGGACATGGTTCATCGGCCAACTCTGTAATCTGTGGCCACTGGACTGGAGCTTTCAAAACGGCCTCCTACCTGCTGGCATCCTCAGCTCTTCTTTTAAGTAGCCAGCTTAGTATGATATTTTTATTGCTGTGTGATGCACACGTTACATTGTGCCAGACCAGCTAATCTAATGAAGAGCCGCGGATCCGTCAGGAGTCCTGAGTCCTTGTGGACAGCGTAGTTACTTGTTTTTGGAGTTGTTAGTCAGACTCTCCTTACCAACCAGTCTCTATCAAGCCAAACAGGCGCTACATCCTGGGACGACGAGGGTTTACAATCTTTCTTTGCATTATTAATCAGAGTTTTTACAACTCACTTGATTTGCAATTAATTTTGTCCATCGTTATCACCATTTATATGAATAACGAAAATAAATTTTGTGTTTTTTGTCCACAGAGTACAAGGTAAGAGGCGTGAGTCCAGAGCAAAGATACACAACCTGTTCACATCCCCCGCACAAGGTTACACTGTCTGTGTCTCTTTTCTGACCTTACCATTGTATGAGACAGTATGGATCCAATACAGTATGTAAAGACCCCACTTCTTGTCTCCTGACGGCCTGGATGACATATATCTATGCTTCTCTATTCTAGATCTATCCCTATGAAATGCTGATTGTAACAAACCAACTGCGGGTGAAGCTTCCCAAAGAGGTAGACCGGACCAGACTGGAGGTAAATCGGCTCCTTGTGATTATCTTTAAGGCATTAGTGACTCTTTAATTGTGTATCATGTAGGGTTAGCAGAGAAAAATGCTTTTTTTTTTTCCAGAAACAGCACCACATTCATTCATGGGCACTGCCTGGTACTGCAACGTATCCACATTAACTTTTCTAATTGTGTAAATATCACGATGTCATAAGCACAGTGTCACGAAGTGACTGTCCAGGTGTAACACGACCAGACGGGTCGGCCACAAAACGACGGAACACACAAGGGTACACCGGGGACACTTTAACAACGGTGGGCCCTGACGGTAGGGAACGGGCACCTCCTGCACTCACCTGAGGCTGTGCCCTGTTCTTACTACCGTCCCTATACGGGTTCTTTCAACCCGTCGCCGACCAGGATACCTTGTCCCTCACTTGCCCTGCTCTAATCCCTATGTAGGGAACTGGCAGGTGAGAGCACTGGTCCCACCGCTGCACTAATACAACAGAAGGAGAGTAACACAACAAAGGGACAAAGAAACAAAAACAGCACACTTAGCTTTCTCTGCTGCAATGCAACGCGCAGCAGAGTAAGGCACCAGGATTCGGCTGCAGAACCGAAGCACTTAGCCAGCAGCAATTCCAGAAAGGTTGGTATCCAAAGGACCTGTATAACCAACAGTCAGCTGATGCACCAGGTGACCTTTTAAAGGAAGGTGGGAGTGGTAACAAACATCAGCTGACCCAACAGCAATGCAATGCAATATCACCAGCGGCCACCGGGGGGAGAAAACTGCATTAACCCCCAATGACCAGAAAGGAAAACACGTTTTATTCTGAAGGAAACCAGATCTGCCACAGATCCAAACAAAGATCGTGACACACAGGTTGCGAACTGATGACTGACTATAGTTATATAAGTTGTAAAGCTCGACTGATGAAACCCCTTCTATAGGTTCCTCCACTAGTGATTACTAGGTCACCTCTGCTGGTCACATACCGTATGTAGTAAATCATACTCCATCATTCAACTGACTGGGAAATCATGCAATTCCTGTACTAGTCAAGTCCGCCAGATTGGGAGCTGCTCTTTGCAGTGGCTTTCTGATAAGACTAACATTGGGGAGACCCTACATGAACAAAAAGTCACTTTTGTTTTACTTTTATTGTACATGTTTATTGGTTTCATAGAAATGTAATTCACTAATAAATTGGTTAGCTTTAGTTCATCTGAAACTTTTAATTATGCAAAAGCTCTTAGCACCCTTGCAAAGTTACTAATGTAATTATTATCTAGTTTGGCTTTATTTATACTTTTTGTGAAGAAAATATACATTTTTTTTACAGCTTAGGTGTATGTAAAGCGCTGTGTAATTAATGGCGCCATATAAGTGAGTAAAATAAATAAATAACTAAATTGCGGCAGTTTAACCACTTTAGATGCCGCGACGAAGAGCGTGGTTTCATCTAATTGGTTAGATAAAAAGGGGCCTCAGGATTTCTGTTTACACCTCGGAATAGAATAAAAGAGGAAAAGTAGTTGTGATGAGAAATCAAACAATAAAGGAGGTGAGATAAAGGGTGGACTCAGCACAAAAAGGGTGAATGAAGATAAAGGTTAAAGAGCACAGTAATGAGCTTTTTGGTCTTTGCCCCAAAACAGCTCAGAACAACTAGAAGGAGTGTTAATTTAAAGGGTTAATTCCTTTTAAAATCCTCCATCGCTTTATAGAATAGAATGTTAGAGTTGGAAGGGACCTCTAGGATCATCATGTCCAACCCCCTGCTCAATGCAGGATTCACTAAACCATCTCAGACAGATGTCCGTCCAGCCTCTGTTTGAAGACTTCCATTGAAGGAGAACTCACCACCTCTCGTGGCCGCCTGTTCCGCTCACTGATCACACTCACTGTCAAAAAGTTTTTTGTAATATCTAATCTCTATCTTCTCCCTTTCAGTTTTATTCCATTACTTCTCGTGTTTCCATGTGCAAACGAGAATGAGGATGATCCCTCTACACTGTGACAGCCCTTCAGATATTTGTAGACCGCTATTAAGTCTCCTCTGTCTTCTTTTTTGCAAGCTAAACATTCCCAGATCCTTTAATCGTTCCTCGTAGGACATACTTTGCAGTCCGCTCACCATCCTGGTAGCTCTTCTGTGAACTTGCTCCAGCTTTTCAATGTCTTTTTTAAACATCGTGCCCAGAACTGGACACAATATTCCAGATGAGGCCTGACCAAGGAGGAGCAGAAGGGGACAATAACTTCACGTGATCTAGACTCTATACTTATCTTAATACATCCTAGAACTATGTTTGCCTTTTTTCCTGTAAATACACTTAGTGATGCTTATACTGATGCCCACAAAACCCTAAATATCCTATTTTCGCCTTTGTCCTTTCCACAAAATCCCCAGCGTGCCATGCAGTTTCTGAAGATTTGGAGCTAGTGATTTTTGCTTTTGCAGCGTCATTTCTTTTTTTTTAAAACCAGAATTATACAAAAAAAAGACATCTGACAAGTATGGGGAATGTGAGGAAAGCATGTACATCTGGAGTCCATGAATGGATGTATCTCATTATGTGATAACGGGTGGGGACTTGTTAAACAGCAAACATACACGTAGGTTAAAAACATCCCTTTAATCGGAACTTGTGTTTGGGGACATTTGGTTTGTTTTGGACAGATAAGAGACCCCTTGTTTCTTCTTCCTAATAAGACGTGTTGCGACGATCCATCTCCCCACTGATGTTTATTCATCTCCTTGTGTTAGAGCAGGTGTAGCTTTGGCTTAGGCTGTTTGGAAAAGATCAAAGACTCGCAGAGTTCACGGAGGGATAAATATGAGGACCGCAATGTGTGATGGGAACATTAATGCAGGGACATCATGGTGCTGAACACTTGAGTCAATACAGAGTCCAAAGGAGGACCATCAAGGGATTAGCAAAGTGATCCTCAAAAGCTGTGACCTTCACCCTGAACTGCTTCTGATAATATAATACACCTGGGCAACCTCAGGCCACCATCTGTAAAATGTCATTGAATGGCAAAGGGGCATTTACCATAGAAGCATACCATGCCACTACTATCAGGGATTTGAAACAGGGTAGGTGGCAAACTAGGCATTTGCCTAGAGCACCTGTTTGTTAGGGTGACCTCAGAGGACGCAACCTCAAAGAATTGCCTGAATGTACCATTGATTCTAGAAATTTTAGGAAATGTGAATTGAATTCCTTCAGTGCCTTAGATCAACAGGGAATTTACTACTAAGGATATTGAAATGATAAGAAAAAGTATTAGAATGTGGCTGTTATTACTAATTCAAAGATCTGAGGCTGGTACAATGGGGGCACTATTTCTGCTACTACAAGAAGCAACCTGTGGCTAATACTAGTAGGGGCCAGTGGCCTCTGTGCAGGAGTAAGCCACTTACCCCCTCCAACATGAGTAGTAGTTGGCACAATACACTTGATCCTCTATATACAGACAATGGCAGCGTCTCATCATTCATGTAAGAATCTACCCAGTGTATTAGTACGTAATGCAGGTCTGGGTGTAACGAGCAGAGATCACGAGGCGAGAACAGTCAGTGATTGATATAGTTCTATTTATATACAGCAGTAACTTTAAACAATTAGTGTCAGTAACTATGCAGGTCAGCAGTAGAACGAGTAACAATAAGTTTAGAATTACTAAGAAAGTCTTTCACTATTTAGCGTTAATGTTCTTTCCAGAAAAGGTGGTGCGCAGAGTCATAGCAGTCACCATATAAGATCTCTCTGAAGCTCTGGCCTTAGTGGGATTCACCAGGTTTTCTCGCTAGGCCCAAGTCTTTCTGATGTAGGCTATCATAACCTGTTGAGTCTTTCACGCACCTGCCGGCCTCGTACCAACCTGCACTCCAAACTCAGCTGACCCCGGTACTGTACATGATAGCGGGAATTGACGTCCCTGTTCACTCATGCTGTTCCTCCACAATCGCAGTCGTGCTGTTATGGATCTGCAACACAGGACTAAAGTAGAAGGGAGAAAACTGACCCTGCACTATGACTAGGCTGAAACCCTACGATGGAGTGGGCAATCCATTCCTTGCGAATAGACCCACCGACGATCCTAGGTTAATCTCAAGCGAAGACCTATAGATAAGGGAAAGGGGTACTCTAAAGGAACTAAGGACTGGTTACAAAAACGGGTCACCTCCTAGTAGAAAACACAAAGAAGGCTGCAGAAACCAATAGAAAACAGAAACTAAGGCTAGCAGAACCAGAGGTACCAGTATTGCACAAATAACACACACAGAACACTAAGCAAAGCACCAAGCTAGAGCTCAAGCAGATTAAGACTGTTGTCCAGCAAGGACTGGGAGGCAGGTGCTGGTTATTAAAGAGTGAAACAAACACCTGACCCAAGACAAACCCAGCACCAGAGGAAAAAGACCAGCAGCCAGAACTCCACAAAATAATGGCGGATAGTAACAAACTAAACAGATATTAACACGTGCCTCTCCTGTCGTCGTCTCCTCACAGCTCTCCTCGGCTTGACGGTCGGTGGATGGAGAGGACTATGCCTCGGCTCTTGACAGGCGATGTCGGGCCTCGAAGACTTGACCAGCGCAGTGTGCAAATCCTGGCTCTGACGAGCGTAGGTGGTACTTAAAGGTCTCCTACGGGGAATCCAGACCTTGCCAGGCGGCAAGCGACACCTGGGTGGGGTAGACTTCCCGCTGAGGCCTGTCACACTGGTCTCGGCAGTATCTCTGGAGCATGTCTGCTCCACTCTCTTCCCTGGCGCCAAATCTCCTCGTGGCTTGGTAGTTTGGTAATGGGGCACTATGACTGTTATTATTAATAAGGGATCTGTGACTGACACTAATGGGGGCACTGTGGCTGTTAATACTAAGAAGAGACCTGTTGCTGGTACCAATGGAGGCACTGTGGCTGTACCTGTATTAAGAAGGGATTTGTGACTGACACTATTGGTGGCACCGTGGCTGTTGTTACTAGTAAGGGACCTGTAACTGATACCAATGGGGACATTGTGGCTGTTACAACTAAGAAGGGACCTTTGACTGATACTACTGGGGGCACTATGGCTGTTATTACTGAGAAAGGATTGAGACTGGTATTAATAGGGGCATTGGCTTTATAGGGACCTGTGACTGACTCTAATATGGGCACTATGGCTGCTGTGACTAATATTGTGTCTGACACTAATGGGGGCACTATAGTTGCTATGACTAATAAAGATCACTACTAATGGGGGCACTGTAGCTGTCATGACTAACAAAGGTCAATACTAATGGGGGCACTGTAGATTTTATGACTAATAAGGGACCCGAGGTTGGTACTAATGGGGGGACTGTGGCTGTTATTAATAAGAATGGGCCTGTTGCTGGTACTAATAGCGATATTGTGCCTGTCGATACTAATAATCGACCTGTGGTTGATACTAATGGTGGCACTGTGCTATTTTTACCAATAAGGAATCTATGCCTGGCACTTTTTCGGCATTAGTGGAAGAGACTGTGGATGACCCTAACGAGAGGTGCACCATTGGGATACTGTAGGTGTTACTAATGGGGACACCATCATCATCCCTACTATGAACTGTGGGTGTGCAAAGCCACAGGGATACTTTCTTTGGTGTTCTCAAACCCCTGTGTGGTGCATCACACACCTCAGCTGCTTCAGAACCTCACTTCAGACACCTCATCAGTACCAACAGCAGGTATATCCATTTTACCTGAAGCACACCTACATTTCCTGTGATCCTTGGACGTGGCCCTATTGTGCACCAGAAATGTTTGTGTGTCCGCTCTAATGTATAGACCAGCAGAACTTTACTTGGTTACTCGACTTGTAGCAGAAATGTAAAAAAGAGAATTTTGGGGTCTCGGATCTTTTGAAGACGTTTGCTGTCGACATCCAGAGAATTATAGCAATCACAAAGGCGCTTTTTAAGGGAAGATTGAAGGAGCTCTTGAGTCGCTTGTCTGCTCCAGAATATGGCCGAGACTTTCCTCTGGGTTCAATCACTTTTAATCACCGCTCTTCAACTCTGAACCTTGCAATTTTCACGATGGTGAGGTTACATTTACCTCAGTCCTAATTGCTTTACTGATTAGATCCCAGGATTCAGAATTGACCTAAAGTGTCCTCATTTCGCAGGAACACAAGGAGAATTTGCCAAAGTTTTGTTTTAAAGGAAATAAAGACCATACGATGTGGTTACTTTTGCAAGTATGATCTCACCGCAGCAGCATTCCCCACATATTAATACGTTTTACATGTTGAGTGAGTTTTCCATACAGTACGTGCTCTGGGCTACATTGCCAGTAACGAGCTCCCAAATCCACCCCTATATTCTCTGGACACAGTGAGTGACGATCATAGTGCGGAGCTACAGTGAATTCTGCCCTGCCCTTCCTCCAGACCGTGAGGGATTCTGATATTAACCCTACATTTGGGAACCGGTCAAAAAACAGTGTCCTAGACGTGCTGGGGCTCTTATTCTTGGAAGGTTGCACTTGCCTTTTGACCAGGATATTGTTGAACTTGGAATTCTTTTCGGTAGATGGTCAATCGATACCTCTGGTCAGCTTTAAAATACCTTTTCCTTTCAACCTTATCTCAGCATGTCCATCATCCCATTTTGGTTCCAAGGTCTGATTTAATGTCAGTTAAAGTTAATCCTGAAAAAATAAAGTTCACCCTTAAGTTTCACAATATCCTTCAGTACAATCAGTGGTAGAGCTACAGCATTTGAGTGATAATCTGACCAATTTGAGAGTCAACGTTCTTCTTCCAGGTGAGGCACCTAAACCCTATGCAGATGTCTCTCCTCACTTTCCCTTGTCTCAGAGTTGGTCAGTTTAGACCATTTTAGCATTTACTGTTTTAATAAATTGACAACAGAAACAACACAACTGGTCATCATCACCCATAACCTTACATTTAATTAAAGAAGAGTCAATATGAGCAATCTTTGTTTTTTAGACTGGTATCCCAAACAAAAGCTGAAGGTAGGTTATCCTGGTACTAAGATCACCAGAAATCAGATGTAATACGTGCAAGAATCTATTTGGTGGTGTTCAATCGCAGGATGGATAGACATGTTACTGATCTGCAAATGATCGAAAAATGGAAACAACATTTTCAAAGCATCTCAAGTTATTCAGTATGGAGTATGAGCTACCCGTGTAGAACTCCCCGCACTTAATCTAATTGACTGCTATCTGTAAAGTTATTAATGGTCACCTGAGGAATGTTCTGCCAATGCATTTGGGCAAATCATCAAGATCCGCTGCTGGCAGCTCAATTTGCAATTTACGGTCAGTATCATCCCAGATGTACCCAATTAGACCAATTTTCAGATATCATTGTTTCCAAGAAAAAAAGTGAGACACATTTTGGAGGGCAGACCTCCATTCCAGCCTCCATTGCCGTCTTCCTCTGCACCATGATAGCCTTTGAGAACAGTGGAGTGAGGTCAGTGGATCACTTACAGCTGGAGGTCTGGCTCATAATCCAATGTTGTGCAAATGCCTTTGGATGGTCTATGTACACACTGTTTGACTCCCTAGGCTTGGGATGTGACGTCCAATTTCATTTTCAGCACACTGTTTGACATTTTTTATATTCGACAATTTTTCATGGGCAACTTCATAGTAAAGGAACATGACACCAATCCTACTCCTGGGATCATGGTCTTCATCCCAGGTTCCCTTACCACTCTGCTTTATATTGAGTCAATGATGCAACAAGTGGTACGCCCATTTTTCCAGAGTGTCCCAGAGACATTTTTCAATATGACGTAACCAAGCCGCATGTTGCTCATACTGCCGTGAGCAACCTGCATGGCCTAAACCATGACCTGAAGCATCTTGTTGTGAATTCTGTGGCAGAGCTCCCTCCTGTGGTCACAAGTGGTACTTCGGCTGATTCTCTCTGTGAGCTTCTGTTGGTGGAGGGAAGTGGTACTGCGGCTTCTGAGTTTCCTCCCTCAGGTGATCTGGTGAGGTCGTTAGGTGCTTCTCTACTTAACTCCACCTAATGCTTTGATCCTGGCTTCCTGTCAATGTTCCAGTGTTGGACTTGCTTTTCCCTGGATCATTCCTGTGGCCTGCTGCTCTGCATAGCTAAGTTCTTCTTTGCTATTTGTTTGCTATTTTTTCTGTCCAGCTTGTCTAATTTGTTGCTGGAAGCTCTGGGACGCAAAGGGTGTACCTCCGTGCCTTTAGTTCGGTACGGAGGGTCTTTTTGCCCCCTTTGCGTGGTTTTCTTTAGGGTTTTGTGTAGACCGCAAAGTTACCTTTTCTATCCTCGCTCTGTTAAGAAAGTCGGGCCTCACTTTGCTGAATCTATTTAATCTCTACGTTTGTCTTTTCATCTTAACTCAAAGTCATTATATGTGGGGGCTGCCTTTTCCTTTGGGGTATTTCTCTGAGGCAAGGTAGGCTTATTTTCTATCTTCAGGCTAGTTAGTTTCTCAGGCTGTGCCGAGTTGCATAGGCAGAGTTAGGCGCAATCCACGGCTGCCTCTAGTGTTGTTTGGAGAGGATTAGGGATTGCGGTCTGCAGAGTTCCCACGTCTCAGAGCTCGTTCTATGATTTTGGGTTATTGTCAGATCACTGTATGTGCTCTGACCTCTATGTTCACTGTGGTACTGAATTGCCTCTCATAACAGTACAGGAAGCCAAAAGTACTAATGATTCTCAATAGAGGGAAAAAAGAAGTTCTGAGACCATTTTTTTTTCTTTGCACTGTGTTTTGCCTTTTTTTTCCCCTAGACGTTTGGGTGGTTCAGTACACAGGTGTAGCGATGGACATTAGAAGTCTGTCATCATTTGTGGATCAGCTCTCGGCAAGAGTACAAAAGATTCAAGACACTATTAATCAGAAATCTATGTTAGAACCAAGAATTCCTATTCCTGATTTGTTTTTTGGAGATAGAACTAAGTTTCTGAGTTTCAAAAATAATTGTAAATTATTTCTGGCCTTGAAACCTCGCTCCTCTGGTGATCCAGTTCAACAGGTTTTGATTGTTATTTCTTTTTTGCGCAGCGACCCTCAGGACTGGGCATTTTCTCTTGCGCCAGGAGATCCTGCATTGAGTAATATCGATGCGTTTTTCCTGGCGCTCGGATTGCTGTACGATGAACCTAATTCAGTGGATCAGGCAGAGAAAAATTTGCTGGCTCTTTGTCAGGGTCAGGATGAGATAGAGGTATATTGTCAGAAATTTAGAAAGTGGTCCGTGCTTACTCAATGGAATGAATCTGCGCTGGCAGCTATGTTCAGAAAGGGTCTCTCTGAAGCCCTTAAGGATGTCATGGTGGGATTTCCTATGCCTGCTGGTTTGAATGATTCTATGTCTTTGGCCATTCAGATCGGTCGACGCTTGCGTGAGCGTAAATCTGTGCACCATTTGGCGGTATTACCTGAGCTTAAACCTGAGACTATGCAGTGCGATAGGACTTTGACCAGAGTTGAACGGCAAGAACACAGACGTCTGAATGGGCTGTGTTTCTACGGTGGCGATTCCACTCATGCTATCTCTGATTGTCCTAAGCGCACTAAGCGGTTCGCTAGGTCTGCCACCATTGGTACGGTACAGTCAAAATTTCTTCTGTCCGTTGCCTTGATCTGTTCTTTGTCATCGTATTCTGTCATGGCATTTGTGGATTCAGGCGCTGCCCTGAATTTGATGGACTTGGAGTATGCTAAGCGTTGTGGGTTTCTCTTAGAGCCCTTGCAGTGTCCTATTCCATTGAGAGGAATTGATGCCACGCCTTTGGCCAAGAATAAGCCTCAATACTGGACCCAGCTGACTATGTGCATGGCTCCTGCACATCAGGAGGTTATTCGCTTTCTGGTGTTGCATAATCTGCATGATGTGGTCGTGTTGGGGTTGCCATGGCTACAAGCCCATAATCCAGTATTAGATTGGAAATCCATGTCGGTGTCCAGCTGGGGTTGTCAGGGGGTACATGGTGATGTTCCATTTCTGTCAATTTCGTCATCCACCCCTTCTGAGGTTCCAGAGTTCTTGTCTGATTACCGGGATGTATTTGATGAGCCCAAGTCCGATGCCCTACCTCCGCATAGGGAATGTGATTGTGCTATCAATTTGATTCCTGGTAGTAAATTCCCAAAAGGTCGACTGTTTAATTTATCTGTGCCTGAGCACGCCGCTATGCGCAGTTATGTGAAGGAGTCCCTGGAGAAGGGGCATATTCGCCCGTCATCGTCACCATTAGGAGCAGGGTTCTTTTTTGTAGCCAAGAAGGATGGTTCGCTGAGACCTTGTATAGATTATCGCCTTCTAAATAAGATCACGGTTAAATTTCAGTACCCCTTGCCATTGTTATCTGATTTGTTTGCTCGGATTAAGGGGGCTAGTTGGTTCACCAAGATAGATCTTCGTGGTGCGTATAATCTGGTGCGAATCAGGCGAGGAGATAAATGGAAAACTGCATTTAATACGCCCGAGGGTCATTTTGAGTATCTAGTGATGCCATTCGGACTTGCCAATGCTCCATCAGTGTTTCAGTCCTTTATGCATGACATCTTCCGAGAGTACCTGGATAAATTCCTGATTGTGTACTTGGATGACATTTTGATCTTCTCGGATGATTGGGAGTCTCATGTGAAGCAGGTCAGAACAGTTTTTCAGGTCCTGCGTGCTAATTCTTTGTTTGTGAAGGGATCAAAGTGTCTCTTTGGTGTGCAGAAGGTTTCATTTTTGGGGTTCATCTTTTCCCTTTCTACTATCGAGATGGATCCTGTTAAGGTCCAAGCCATCCATGATTGGACTCAGCCGACATCTCTGAAAAGTCTGCAAAAGTTCCTGGGCTTTGCTAATTTTTATCGTCGCTTCATCTGCAATTTTTCTAGTATTGCCAAACCATTGACTGATTTGACCAAGAAGGGTGCTGATTTGGTCAATTGGTCTTCTGCTGCTGTGGAAGCTTTTCAAGAGTTGAAGCGTCGTTTTTCTTCTGCCCCTGTGTTGTGTCAACCAGATGTTTCTCTTCCATTCCAGGTCGAGGTTGATGCTTCTGAGATTGGAGCAGGGGCTGTTTTGTCGCAGAGAGGTTCTGATTGCTCAGTGATGAAACCATGCGCTTTTTTTTCCAGGAAGTTTTCGCCTGCTGAGCGAAATTATGATGTGGGCAACCGAGAGTTGCTGGCCATGAAGTGGGCATTCGAGGAGTGGCGTCATTGGCTTGAAGGAGCTAAGCATCGCGTGGTTGTATTGACTGATCATAAGAACTTGACTTATCTTGAGTCTGCCAAGCGGTTGAATCCTAGACAGGCTCGTTGGTCGCTGTTTTTTGCCCGTTTTCACTTTGTGATTTCGTACCTTCCGGGCTCTAAAAATGTGAAGGCGGATGCTCTGTCTAGGAGTTTTGTGCCCGACTCTCCGGGTTTGTCTGAGCCGGCGGGTATCCTCAAGGAAGGAGTAATTGTGTCTGCCATCTCCCCTGATTTGCGGCGGGTGCTGCAAAAATTTCAGGCTAATAAACCTGATCGTTGTCCAGCGGAGAGACTGTTTGTCCCTGATAGGTGGACCAATAAAGTTATCTCTGAGGTTCATTGTTCGGTGTTGGCTGGTCATCCTGGAATCTTTGGTACCAGAGAGTTAGTGGCTAGATCCTTTTGGTGGCCGTCTCTGTCGCGGGATGTGCGTGCTTTTGTGCAGTCCTGTGGGATTTGTGCTCGGGCTAAGCCCTGCTGTTCTCGTGCCAGTGGGTTGCTTTTGCTCTTGCCGGTCCCGAAGAGGCCTTGGACACATATCTCTATGGATTTTATTTCTGATCTTCCCGTTTCTCAAAAGATGTCAGTCATTTGGGTGGTCTGTGATCGCTTTTCTAAGATGGTCCATCTGGTACCCTTGTCTAAATTGCCTTCCTCCTCTGATTTGGTGCCATTGTTCTTCCAGCATGTGGTTCGTTTGCATGGCATTCCAGAGAATATCGTTTCTGACAGAGGTTCCCAGTTTGTTTCGAGGTTTTGGCGAGCCTTTTGTGGTAGGATGGGCATTGACTTGTCTTTTTCCTCGGCTTTCCATCCTCAGACTAATGGCCAGACCGAACGAACCAATCAGACCTTGGAAACATATCTGAGATGCTTTGTTTCTGCCGATCAGGATGATTGGGTGTCCTTTTTGCCTTTGGCTGAGTTCGCCCTTAATAATCGGGCCAGCTCGGCTACCTTGGTTTCGCCATTTTTCTGCAATTCTGGGTTCCATCCTCGTTTCTCTTCAGGACAGGTTGAGTCTTCGGACTGTCCTGGTGTGGATACTGTGGTGGACAGGTTGCAGCAGATTTGGACTCATGTAGTGGACAATTTGACCTTGTCCCAGGAGAAGGCTCAACGTTTCGCTAATCGCAGACGCCGTGTGGGTCCCCGACTTCGTGTTGGGGATCTGGTTTGGTTATCTTCTCGTCATATTCCTATGAAGGTTTCCTCTCCTAAGTTTAAACCTCGTTTCATTGGTCCGTATAGGATTTTTGAGGTTCTTAATCCTGTGTCTTTTCGTCTGACCCTTCCAGATTCTTTTTCCATACATAACGTATTCCATAGGTCATTGTTGCGGAGATACGTGGCACCTATGGTTCCATCTGTTGATCCTCCTGCCCCGGTTTTGGTGGAGGGGGAATTGGAGTATATTGTGGAGAAGATTTTGGATTCTCGTGTTTCTAGACGGAAACTCCAGTATCTGGTTAAATGGAAGGGTTATGCTCAGGAAGATAATTCCTGGGTTTTTGCCTCTTATGTCCATGCTCCCGATCTTGTTCGTGCCTTTCATGTGGCTCATCCTGGTTGGCCTGGGGGCTCTGCTGAGGGTTCGGTGACCCCTCCTCAAGGGGGGGGTACTGTTGTGAATTCTGTGGCAGAGCTCCCTCCTGTGGTCACAAGTGGTACTTCGGCTGATTCTCTCTGTGAGCTTCTGTTGGTGGAGGGAAGTGGTACTGCGGCTTCTGAGTTTCCTCCCTCAGGTGATCTGGTGAGGTCGTTAGGTGCTTCTCTACTTAACTCCACCTAATGCTTTGATCCTGGCTTCCTGTCAATGTTCCAGTGTTGGACTTGCTTTTCCCTGCATCATTCCTGTGGCCTGCTGCTCTGCATAGCTAAGTTCTTCTTTGCTATTTGTTTGCTATTTTTTCTGTCCAGCTTGTCTAATTTGTTGCTGGAAGCTCTGGGACGCAAAGGGTGTACCTCCGTGCCGTTAGTTCGGTACGGAGGGTCTTTTTGCCCCCTTTGCGTGGTTTTCTTTAGGGTTTTGTGTAGACCGCAAAGTTACCTTTTCTATCCTCGCTCTGTTAAGAAAGTCGGGCCTCACTTTGCTGAATCTATTTCATCCCTACGTTTGTCTTTTCATCTTTACTCACAGTCATTATATGTGGGGGGTCTGCCTTTTCCTTTGGGGTATTTCTCTGAGGCAAGGTAGGCTTATTTTCTATCTTCAGGCTAGTTAGTTTCTCAGGCTGTGCCGAGTTGCATAGGCAGAGTTAGGCGCAAACCACGGCTGCCTCTAGTGTTGTTTGGAGAGGATTAGGGATTGCGGTCTGCAGAGTTCCCACGTCTCAGAGCTCGTTCTATTATTTTGGGTTATTGTCAGATCACTGTATGTGCTCTGACCTCTATGTTCACTGTGGTACTGAATTGCCTCTCATAACAGCATCTCCAGACTTGTCTCGAGCACATCTGGGACGTCATTTGTTGGCAGTCACATTGGGAGCTGCCATCAGCGGATCTTGATGATTTGCCCAAGTGCATTCAGCTTAGCAGAACATTCCACAGACAACCAATGATATCTGCAAGTGGCGCTGATACTCCATACTGAATATATCCAGATGTTTTGAGAATTTTGTTTCCATTTTTCCGTCATTTCATCTCAGTAACTTGTCTATCCATTTTGTGATTTCCATAATTCCATGACTTTATCTTCTTGGTGTTACAATGTCAATATTGAGAAGTGCGCAATGGTTCACGGAACTGAGGACACCAATAAATAAAATTTATTTATTGGTTCCCAATAGTATGGGAACTTGAAAGTGTTTTTTTGTAAGCCAGATACTATTGTAAGGAATAGGATAAATAATAATAATAATAATCTTTATTTTTATATAGCGCTAACATATTCCGCAGCGCTTTACAGTTTGCACACATTATCATCACTGTCCCCGATGGGGCTCACAATCTGGAACCCCTATCAGATAAATGATGTCTAACAAGAGTTTAATTTTCTTCTTTCATGGCCATAATGAAGAGACACCTGTCGACAGACGATTTCCAAAACGTCTTTGGGATGAACATCGAGGAATTTGATCGCTTGGCTTTATGGAAGAGGAATGACCTGAAGAAGAAGGCTTTGCTTTTCTAGCCTACACCAAGCCGCTCAATAGAACTGCCATCCGTAACGTTACCAGTGACTCCTGGAATAGCGAGGCAAGACTGTTCCAAGGGGCCAACGAGTTCTCCCGTCATCTTCTAACATGCCAACGTCTGCCAATGTTGCTTTATTTACAATATTTCTACCTGCCCTAGAACACTGTAACGCCCACCGCGGTATGTCCGGGGGTACAACTGTATGTATAACCCATGTATCCATGATTCTCATCACAATCAAGTGACACGAGGGCCAAAGACTCGCATGTAAGCCATGCTCGCATTCATTTCTATGTGGTTTATTACGGTGATGAAAGCTTGCCTAACCTTAGAACAAAACTTTTCATATGTACCAAAATAAGCCTATGCTTGCTACACCCGTGTATTCACTAACACCCAGATCGGCATAGTACGGTATTATCTAATGGCCGGATTTCTCAGGCATTTCTTGCTTCCATAATTATTTATTTTATAGTCTATGTGGCTCGGAAGTCCACTAATTAGCTAATTTATCTTCTCACAGATGTATCTAGAGACAGTGAAATAAAAGTCACACTCTATAACCGCACATTAATGACAGCGCTATAGGAAATCAATGATGAAAGGGCTGGAAAACTTCAGAGCTGAAATCAAAAAACTCTTTGACAAAATGTATTATTGCACTTTTGCCCTTTTTTTTTGTAATATACTGTATATATTTTTTCCCCTGTTTTTAATTTGCTCCTTATTTTTCTTTTAATGTGCACCTTTTTCAAAGACTTATTTGTGTGTTCGCCGTTTTTTTTTTTTCTTCATGTTCATCATTGGGAATTCCAGGTGTTTTCATCAATTGAAATTTTTCTAAAAAGTCACAAAATTTTTGCGCAAATGTACTCCAAGTCTCCCCGGATTGATTTTATGTACATTCAGATTTTTTTGCACGTTTTGCAACGTTATAGTCGAACATGCAACTTTTTTTTTTGTGCTGCAAAAATTGCAAAAAAAAGTGAAAGAAAAAGTATTTTTTCTTTATTTTGCGCAAAATGCATGAGCCATTTTGAAGAAATTGGTGAAAAAAACATGAAGGAATACCAAACCACAAAAAAAGGAAAAAACTGCAAATGATGAATCGGTCTCGTAATTTTTAGTTTTGCCATTAGATTCCATGATGCGCTAATTATTCACAGTGGTTGGGGCTTTAGCAGATGTTACATTCGCGTGGGGCAGAAAACCTGTGGATTTTACTGACAGATTTGTGCAAACAAAATCCATGTTTCCTAATATAACCAAAAATGGCCAAAAACACAACAGGTATGCCTCATTTTTGGGTGAGATTTATACAACCTTCCTCCAATTTTTGGTCTTGGACCTGCAAAAATTTCCCAGAATTGTTTCCGAAAAATTCAGGACAATCCCAGCAAATTCCAAACTTTCAGCAACTGCAGAAAGAACTCTGCAGCAGAATACTCACAAATTCGTGCCTTGTAAGTTACTGCTGTGGATTTTTTGTGCAAATTTTTTATCTATATTGCAGAGGTGAAATCCTCGTGAATCTACGTTTAATCCTAAATTCAGCTAAAAAATATGCTGCGTGTGGACATGGCCTTTGTGTCTTTAAATTAAACCCTCTGTAGTGGAAGAGAAGTGGTCTAGCTATGTAGTGTTTGGTTAATAGCGTAAGCTTCGAGAGCTTTGGAAGGGCCCACATTTTGGAGACTTTTTTTTTACCTAAGTGCATATTTTCAGGGCTAAAATCATTTTTTCCATTGAGTTTCATTGAATATTTTGCCTCCTATAACCTCTGTGTTGCACTGTCAATGGATGAGTTTACTGAGAATCCGTCAGTGAGCTCATTCTTGGGATCTGTTGGTGGAGTTTGTAGCTCTTTTTTTTTTTTTTTTTTAGCTCTTCTCTGATTTATGACCACAGTCCACTTGGCGGTTGAATGTGCAGGAAAACTCAAAGCCTTTCAAAGTCAAATGCCGCAAATTCTTTTTATGAATGCCAATTGCAAAATGATTTTTAGTTCCAAATGCATGCATTTAAGTAAAAAATTGTCCTTACATGTGATGTGGACAACCTCTTTTAAGGAGACAATTTGTGCGTGAAGTCTTATTGACAGTGCTCCATGGAAAAAAAGTATATTTATTTGTTTTCAGCATAAGGCTGACATGAGACACCTTAAGGTGAAGTTACTTATCTAGACATAGAGTCTTGGACGAAAGTGTTGGCACCCTTGAAATTGTTCCAAAAAAAGTATTTCTCCCAGAGAATTATAGCAATTACATGTTTTGTGATAGACCTGTTTATTACCTTGGGTAATCTTCAGATTTAATTATGCATTGCACACAGTCAAGGCACCCACTGCCAGAGGCAGCAAAACATCTCAATAACATCTTTGAACTTCCACCATATTTGACTGTAGGTACTGTGTTCTTTTCTCATTCTGTTTTCGATAAACAGTATAATGATTTGCTTTACGAAATAGTTCTATCCTGGTCTCACCTGTCCACAAGACTCTTTCCCAGAAGAATTTTGGCTTACTCACATACATTTTGGCAAATTGCAGTCTAGATTTTTTATGCCTCTTTGTCAGCAGTGGAGTCCTGCCGGGTCTCCTGCCATGGCATTTGATTTCACTCAAATGTCAACAGATAGTTTGCACTGACATTGATGCACCCTGTCTACAGGGTCTACTGGAGTCTGCAGGACAGCTTGAATTTCTTTAGAACTTGATTGTTGCTGCTTATTCATCATCCAGACTATCCTGCGTTGCAACATTTCTTCAATTTTTCTGTACCGTCCACATCCATGGAGATTAGCTCCAGTGCCATGGGTTGTAAACTTCTTGTTTAAGTTGCACACTGTGGTCAAAGGAACATAAAGATCTCTGGAGAAGGACTTGTAACCTTGAGATTGTTGATATTTTAGAACAATTTTGGTTCTCAATTCCTCTCACAGTTCTTTTCTCCTCAGACAGTTCTCTTTTCCTGTTTCTGTTCTCCATGCTTAGTGTCGCACACACAGACACAATGCAAGCATTGAGTCAACTTCTCCCCTTTTTTATCTGGTTTCAGGTGTGATTTTCATATTGCCCACACCTGTTACTTACCACAGGTGAGTTGGAACGAGCATCACATGCTTGAAACAAAGTTGTTTATTCACAATTTTGGAAAGGGGCCAACAATTTTGTCCAGACCATTTTGTGGTTTTTGTGTGAAATTATGTCCTTTTTGTTTGCTCAGTTTTTTTTTTGTTGTCCCAATATACATAAAAAACGTGTAATTGCAATAATTTTCGGGGTGAAAGACTTCTTTTTCTGGAATAATTTTGGCAATTTCTGTGCACAAGGTATATCCCATAAATACAGATATTGAGACACACAATATTGCTTAGAACACACTAAAGATAAATTCAGGGGCATTAGTGCTGGGGTGGGAAAACCAAAACACCACTGAATAGCAGTCAGGGGCATCTCCAAAAAAAACATATACTTAACCAGTAAGAGACAGAGCGTTATAGCCTTAGTGATACATTAAAAAACATACTTCATTAGCAGAAAAATAAAGAATATAGTGTTAGTTAATATATATATATATAAGATAGTAAATTGGAAAGGCTGTGTGTGCAACAGTATATGGAGCCCATAAATGTCAAGAGACAAAGGGGAGGGTATGGTGCAGTGGGTAAGATAGAGATATAATGCTATATAAAGATACGCAAAGATATGTAAAAATGTCATATGGTAAATATATCACAAATAAGGAAATAATAGTCCTAAGAATCCATTAAATAAATATAGATCCAAGCTCACAAAGTAACAGATAGTCGGCTAAAGTATAGGAACCTAAATTGTATTGTTAGGATCCATTTAGTACGTATAGGCCCAAATACAAAGACAGAGGGGGACAAACAGTGGTGTAGGTCAGCTTCATTACCCGATGACATGATTAAATTGACAGTATCGCACCACCCCCTGATGAAGCTGTGCTTACGGCGAAACTTGCGTTGAGGATTCTCTCTAAAATGTTTGACCACTTCTTGGATAACCCCTTCTAGGTCTGATTGTTTGCATCTGTTAAAATATAAAACACCCATACTGATCTCGGGTGCCGACGCCATTCCAACAGTGTCGGAACTCGCATTCCCAGATGTAAGGTTTTTAGGTCTCATGAGCTCTGCGCCCAATCAGCCCAGACAACCCCTTTAAGATACCAACGGGTACTATTTTTGTTTACCTATTTTTCCCTTTTTTAGAGTAAAAAAAATTTCCAGATCCATTAAAATATCTCACGTGAGTCTTCAACCGCGCAAAAATAAGATTCCACACATTCTGTACTCCACTAAGGTAACAGAGCACAATCGTTTAAAACTTTTTTTTTTAACATTTTGAAAACGTTGCGTATAATGAAATAGGTTAAAACTTTTGGATCAGAAAATCAAACCCATAATTCTAAACAAAATAGACAATACCAAGTAAAGCTAACAGCAAAAAAGCGCAAATTATATAATAAATAAGGCACAAACATAAAACAATTAAAATAACACAATTAAAACATTTTTACTCCAAAAAAAAAGCGCAAAAGCTATAATGAATCAGACCAAAAATCTGCAGTGAAATCCCTTTGTGCTATACGCAGATTTCATGTCTGATTTTTTTGTCCAGTTCATTACAGCCAATGAATTTCCATGCCGCACATTATATGTGAATTCAGTCTTAAAATTCGGCTGGGGGCTTCTCCATTTGTGATCATCTACGATACAGAAGAGAATAGGTTGAGAAATTCCCGATTGTGTGTAATCCGCTGGAAATGATGTTATTCATCTATAAATCCTCTAGGGGGAGTATGTTTCCTATATAAATTTTACTCCTGGAAATTGCGTGTTTCAATTTCCAAGATCTCTTTAAAAAAAAAAAAAAAAAGTAATTTATTTTTTGTTATGCCCTACTAATCTATCCATTATTATTATTTGCTGTTTATTTTAGAATGGTTTTCCACCTCTCTAAATGAAATAAAACATTTTTGTCTAAAAAATAATTTTTGGAATTGAGTTCCATTAAAAATGTTGCACCGTTTCCTTTCTGGAGCCTATACGCGACAGTCTATTGCTGCAGAATGGGCTAACTAAGAATCTGTCAGTGAGCTCATTCTCACAGGACAGTTTCTCAACTTTTTTATGCGTCTTTTTCTGACTTCAGATGATTTCTAACCCGCAGAATATGTGAAAGCAAAAGAGGGCAACATTTTTAATGAAACCGAATGGAAAAAATAACTTAGGAAATAGAGTCATAGAGTCAATAGAGTCACAACATGGCGCTACAACATGGCGCCATGTGGTATCATGGCGTAAACCTTTCAGGATGAAATTGTGATTCCTTTGCAACCAGGCCACAGGTGAAATATGTCCACTGCCTAAATTATATGTTTTATCAATTTCCAACAAAGATTCTAGAAAGCTGAATGTATAAATCTTAATATATAAAATAATATAAATTCTTATATATGTCGTGACTTGTATTGTTTCAGATTATTGTACTTGTTTTTATTATGTATACCCATGGAATAAATGGCGCTATAATAATAAATAATAATAATATATAAGATAATATATCATAACCACAATTTATTCCACTGTGGATGTTTTAAGAAAGGAAACAAAAAAAGGAAATTAAAATCAAATATTTTCTGTTTTATGATAAAAAAATAAAATCCGTAATATTGTTACTATAGATATAAATAGGGAATAAAATATTGACTATTAATACTTCATTCATTATGGTGAGCAGAATGTGACGGAGTCTATATACTGTTCCCCCGGTGATAAATAATGTCGGATTGTAGAATCTTTTTCTCCCTTTTAGTCTAAGATGAATCTTAAATATTCATCAACCGTTTTAACATATTGAGAGAATATTGGCGCCAAGGTCAACGTTTTTGTCTACAGTCACTTTGACGGGGGTTATAGTTTATCGTGGCCCCTTTAGACTAGTCAGTAATCGGTGAACGAGTATTTGTAGGAACGCTCTTTCCAGATCACCGGACGTTACCCGACGATGAGCAAAGATTATTATCGACGCGTCACCATGTGTTGTACAGGTGATGTGCTGCTGTTAACGTGTATTAACCATAGTTCTGCGCTCCTACAATATTCAACAGGCGGTCTAAACCGTCTAGTAAATGTCTGATGATCGGCTTTCATATGGCCGCAGTCATTTAGCATTTAATGAGGAGCGAATGTGCTCGGGTGCTAAACAAGTGTCAAAATAGGGCTTTTTGGTGAAGCACATCATTCTATTGCTTATCGAAAATAGATGCTACAGAGACTTGGAAAAAAACCTTCTGTAGGAGTTAGATAGTCGGATGTGGTGTTATCCAAGCATGCTCGGGTGCTAACCAAGTGTCAAAATAGGGCTTTTTGGTAAAGCACATCATTCTATTGCTTATCGAAAATAGATGCTACAGAGACTTGGAAAAAACCTTCTGTAGGAGTTAGATAGTCGGATGTGGTGTTATCCGAGCATGCTCTTGTGCTAACCAAGTGTCAAAATAGGGCTTTTTGGTAAAGCACATCATTCTATTGCTTATCGAAAATAGATGCTACAGAGACTTGGAAAAAACCTTCTGTAGGAGTTAGATAGTCGGATGTGGTGTTATCTGAGCATGCTCTTGTGCTAACCAAGTGTCAAAATAGGGCTTTTTGGTAAAGCACATCATTCTACTGCTTATCGAAAATAGATGCTACAGAGACTTGTGTAGGAGTTAGTCTCCAAAACCATGGTTTCTGCTGCCATGACTGAATTACCAGTGGTAATATAACACCTGTGGGTGCCACTATACCTGTGGGTGCCACAATACAGATCTTTATTAGCGGGGCACGTTGTCTCACTCTCTTATGGACGTTGCTCTTTTAATGACTCCATGTCTGGTCCTCATTAGGACAATATTCTGGATAATTCTTATACCCAATAGAGCACTTCCATCCTCGCCGCTCCATTCATTCTCTTTGTGACTGCCAGGAAAAGCTGAGTGCAGCGCTCAGCAGCCCCATGTGGAATGAATGTAGTGGAAGCCAACTATGAGCGCTGCCTCTCCATTCTAGCCAGGAGTAAGGTGCCCTATGGTGCCGATCAGTGCTGGTCTCCGCAGTCGGACTCCCACCGATCAGTAGGTCATCAGTGTGGATAGGTGATAACTAGAGACGGGCGAACCCGAACTTATAAGTTGGTGGTTCATACCGGACAGTTAGTTTCCAGTGCTAAACTCCGAACGCAGCTTCTCCCGGAAATCCATTGCAATGTTCTGGGGGAAGTCCTGGAGGAGAGAGAGAGAATTAATTTTTAAGCTCAAGACTTTGGGTCACCATTGTTTTCAATGGGGTTCAGGTTCAGGTACAGTTCTGTTATCCAAACCGGATTTTGATTAAACTTCAGGTCGGTAACCAGAACCAGAACTTCCACAACCCGCTCATCTCCAGTGATAACTCGTCTTCACCGGACAACCCCTTTAATTAGTATGAGACGCATCTTTATCTTTAGTTTATCTATGAACTCTGCTTGTGATTTCTATGAAGAGCAGCTCTATCAAGATCGCTGGAGAAGTAGTCACATCCTTGTGCCGCTACTATATCATGCAGACGCAAGTGACTCCTACAAGATGTATAGACCTACATGTGTGGCCTTTGTAAGACGGATTCATGGTGGTCCTCCACATGTGGACACTCGTATGACCCCTAGACCATGCCTTTATATGACTACTATAAGATGCACCCATCCATGTATCTTCTATAGGACGCTTATAAGGTGACCTATGTAAGACGCATACGAGGCCTGTAGAGCGAGCTCATGTGACTGCCCTACGAGATATATAAAGTTTACTGATCTGACCCCTATAGAATGCATTCATTATTCTATACGATATATCAGTACATTCAGCGCATAGTATCGGACATATTGGGCGTCAGCTTATCCCTAATTTGTGTTCGGTGCCCGCATCCCTCCACCAATTCCTTGTTCCTTTTCCTCAGAGAGAACTGGATATAAACTACCACAAATATTGAGAATTATCAGTCGTAGGCCATGGACAGAAATACGGCCGATTCCCTTTAAGAAGCCTGAGGCTGAACGTTACGAGGATATTAATGAGATAACCTGAGGGACTAGCGCCACGGGAGGGATGAATCACATCTGGAGATGGTTAATCTGTTTTCTAAGAAAGTGCTGAGAGGAAGGAATAAGCATGTTACTGACTGTTACCCAAAGAGCACAAGACAATCAGATATGGATCTGACTCCCTTAATGGCGTTAATTTGCAAATGGCGTCATGCTTTATGTCCCCGCCTGGGTTAACTCTTTACCAGATGGCGCTACTTAAAGAGCAATCATTACCGTCATATGGAAATCATGACTGATGACTCCTGATGGAATCACGTCCTGGTGCGCTCTTGGGGTACGCTCATACTACGGTTTTTTTTCCAGGATTTCTTGAGCAGTCTGCTTTGAAAAACACCGGGAAAAGCATGTTCAAAAGATTCTTCCTATTAATTCCTATTTAAAAACAACTTTCTGTTCATATGTTCAGGCTCTTGAGCGTGTTTTAAAGGGAATCAGTCAGCAGTATTTTCCTATGTAATCTGAGAGCACCATGATGCAGGGGCAGAGTTCCTGATTCCAGCCATGTGTCACTTACCGGGCTGCTTGCTGTCATTTTTCATACAATCACTATTTTATCTATCAGAGCTCCACATGCTGAGCCCTATATAACCCCGCCCACACCACAGACTGGGCAGCTTTCTAAGTACACTGTGCATAGGCAGAAAGCTGCCAATCAATGGTGGAGGCTGAGTTGGACTACATGGCATGAGCCAATTAGTCCTGTAGTGATAATCACTATGATGATGCAATACTAATTTTATTGAAACAGCATCACTGCCTAGTAAGTGGCACATTGCTGGAATCAGGGTCTATGTCCCTACAAAAAAATATTGCTGAAAGATTCACATTAAACACTTCATGTTTTCTTCACCAAACGTTTAAAAGAAGTGCCATGTACAACCCTCAGACATTTTCCGTTAGGAGGCGCAAAATACTTTACGATACAAGGCCAAAAATTAAAACGCCCAGTAGATGCCTAGGAGTGTATTTGAGCTTTTATTCAATGTTTTCTCTGTAAAAATGCTAGTGTTTTATTCATAATGGTTGTTAAAAATCGCCCCAAAAATGCTCAATTACAGCAAAAAGAAAATGTTTACAGAAAACAGCAACGATAAAATTACCAAAATGCTTCAGGATAAAAAAAAAAAGCAGCTGCGTTTACCAAAGGATTTTCTGCTACAAAATCTTGTTGTTTTTGACAGCCAGAAAAAAAGAATCTAGTGTGAACATGAAGGGACATCATGTAGTAGAAAGTTTTTAAAAGGAGGCGTTGTGCTGCTCCTTTCTTTTTTCTGTATTAAATAATCCGCAATAGCATCTGTATAAAATATTCCGTTGGTTTTGCATTTTTTACATGCAGTATAAAGCATGTAAAGGATTTTCAGAACAGATTTTCCAGAATTCCCTGGCCATGCACAGTGCATGTATTGGCCCAACATGCCGATTTCAGCAGGCCCATCTAATATGTATGGGAGCCTTCTCTCTTGTGGCATCAGATGTTCTGGGAGATCCGGATCGGGCAGTTGGATTACAACATGCCCTATCCTTTTTGTTCTTGGGGAGATAATCCTCTGCCCAAGGATTGTGGCAGTAGCTTAATGTTCCAATACACGTTAGATTAACGTTGGCCAAATATGTAATGTATATGGGGGCCTCCTGACTCTCTTCCGACAGGGGATGTCGGTGTGGAGAGGAGGATAGGGTTGTTGGAATTTCAACACCCGATCCTTTTATTTCAGGAAAGATAAGCTGCTGCCAGAGGTGTCTGGCAGCAGCTTTTGCCTTTCTCCTCACTGAAAACAGATGAATTCCCAAGTACTTAAAGCATTTGAGGGAGTTGGGAGACATAGCCTTATGGAGAACGAGCATTCGGCCAACAGTCTTCTCATCTGTATGGTTGGATTTACTACAGAGCCAAGCGTGCATATGTATGATATCAGCTGATCGCTATCTGATGGGCATGGCCGGCCTTGGGCTCTACCCACTAGGTAGTCCTCACCTACTGACATATATAACAGTAAGTGACATCACTTGTGAGTAGAGATGAGCGAACTTGAGGATGGTCGTGTTCGACCAAACTTTCCTCCAAAGTTCAGTCCGGGTACCACTCTACCCGAACCCCATATAAGTTAATGGGTACCCAAAGTTTGGTGCTGTAAAAGTGTTGTAAATTGGTCGTAGTTAGAGCTAGGGGGCTGCCAAAAAAAGCAAAGTACCCCCACAGAATATCTCTATCTTCTCTCTCTCTTCTCGTTCTCTCCTGTCTCTCATCTTTCTCTCTTTTCCCAGAACTCCAAACACTGAAATGGACTCCGTGTTGGGAGTTCAGCACCGGACACCTAGGTACGAATCCCGAACTTTGGGTTCGCTCATCTCTACCTCTACCTATTCTGGCCTTCATGATCTACGTTTATGGGTTGGTACTTTTCCTTGCACTCCACTGTCACTAAATGAAGCACAACCTCGGCCATGTGGCCCCATGTATGGACTTGTAAAATGTGACGTTATTGGATGTGGGACTGATGGCCGACGGCCAGACACAAATACCCGAATTGGGCCATAAGTGGGAAAATAAGGCTTTCATTATTTTTCTATTATAGCATAGACAACTCTTATGAAGAGTTTGCATTTTTGTAGTTGTAAAAGAATCTTATTACCTGCTACATAGAGAGCCGTAAATAAGAATGTGAGAAACAGAAGACACAGCCAAAAAAAACCCCAGCTGGTAGATTGCATCCAAAAACCCTGTGTATATATCATCTTCATATTATCATATCTCATGGAAGCTTGCTAAAATCTGGAAGAAGATCTATAATCTTCTCTGGAGGATTCCTGCTTGTGTGTCCTAACTTCACCTTGGCCATAAGACGGTGTAAAGTAAGTTCCTGACTTGTGTAGTATCCTGCTCATTAATGGCAGAAATCATGATATAAAGGGGTTGTACAGGGTTAGAAAAAACAAGGCTGTTTTTTTTTTTTTTTTTTTTTTTCAAAAACTGCGCCTCCCTTGTCCACAGGTTGTAAATGGTATTGCAGTTTAGCTCTGTTTATTGTAATGGAGCTAAGCTGTAATACCAGACACATCCATGAGCAGATGTGGCGCTGTTTCTGGAAGAAAGCAGCCACAATGTACAATCTCACTTTTGCCATCCGGTAGACCTCAAGTGTTAAAGCAGATTATTGTTGGTACGGCTTATGAATAATATTACAAAACTGTAGTAGATGCAATAAAAATATGGAGTCACATTTACGATGAAGGGTCTCTTTAAAGGGGTTGTCCGCAGTGTTTGGTTCAGTGCTCATGTAACGTCCTCGCTTGATGCTGAATCCAGTAAACCAGTGGCAGATGCAGCACTGACTACTGAGGGGGCAGCACCAGTCCAGGAGGAGGGTATGAATTATTTTTTGTCACCTCCCTGGGTCTATAAATAGTGGAAAACTCCTTTAAGTACTATTGCTTCTACTCTATGCACTTAACCTTACACATACGAATAGCCTCCTACACGTTCTTGTCCATAGGGGCATTATAAGGACAAGTGCACACATCTTTTTCAGACGGATTCTGTCTGGAGAACACCTGAAAAAGCATTAAAAAAGGTAAAAAATAATGAATATATGCACAGCAATGTCAAAACGACTTGCTGTGCACATGTGCCGACTTTTGTCACTTCTTTTAACCGTTTCAGACTTTGAAAGCCGAGACGCGGCTAAAAGTAGCAACCTCTCCATTGTCCCGATGGCTTCCGCATGGAAGGCGCCGCTGATTCATCTTAAAAGGAACCTGTCACCTGAATTTGGCGGGCTCTGTTTACGGTCCAATGGGTGGTGTTTTCTGATCTTTCATGCACCCCTTCCTTTCCCGCTGGCCGCAATATTGTCTTGAATTTGATTAGGTTTCCTCCGTAGTACACGCGTGCGCAGTATTCTTTGCCCAACTGCGGGCAAAGCTGAAAAGCATTAGTGCGCATGCGCCGGTGCACTATGTCCCGGAACACAGCAAAATACTTCCGGGACATAGTGCGCCGGCGCATGCGCACTAATGCTTTTCGGCTTTGCCCGCAGTTGGGCAAAGCATACTGCGCACGCGTGTACTACGGAGGAAACCTAATCAAATTCAAGGCAATATTGCGGCCAGTGGGAAAGGAAGGGGTGCATGAAAGAACAGAAAACACCGCCCATCGGACCGTAAACAGAGCCCGCCAAATTCAGGTGACAGGTTCCCTTTAAGCTTTTAAAGAGGGATTAGGAAAGATATCAAAAAAGGTGTCTTCTGCTAAAACATACACCCTGTGCACGTACTCTGGATTCCGCCTGAAAAAAAAACACCGGAAAAAAAAATGAACATAATACATAAACGACATTTCTGTTCACATGTTCAGTGTTTTGTTACTTTTTTTTTTTAATGTCTTCAGGGTTACAAGAAACAATGTTCATTCTTCGGGCGGCATCGTTTGGAAACATCCTGCTCTTTATAAGTAAAAGTAGAGGGTAAAGCACCCGGAACAGATTATGATAAAATTACCAGCAAAACCGTTTCAGGAAAAAAGACTGCAGAATTTTTCCTGAAGCGGCTTTGCCTAGGAAATCCATGGCGCCTTTGTTGGAATTGTGTGCACAAAGCCTTGGAGAAGAAAATGTTGTAATCAGAATAGATTTAGTTTATTTAAACCATGAATTAAATGGACTGGAAAGCTGACAGCCACTTTTCTGAGCTAGAAATGTGCTAAAATGTCACTCGCCTTTACCCGCTGATCTCGGATGGTCGTACACGACCACGGCCAATGATATGCTCAGGAAAGCAAGGGCTTTAATATTGCACAGTGAGGCATTAATCATGGTTGCTTGCCAGTTATCGTTATTATCACTAGTGCCATTTCTGTCTCCTCTTTGGATCCTTAAGCTTCTCAATTGCATCTTTATGATATTTGTAATTGCATCCATCTATCTTGTTTCAAATTGCCATACACTTAGGTCAAAATAATATTTCCCCAGGGGTTAACGCAATTCTAGGAATTGGTTCCTTACTAAGGTTGGCTGAGCTAAATTCTCTAGATCTGTCACATTCTTCTTCATTGCTTGGTCCATCTCCACTCATTTTATATTCATGTTTATCAGAGAGTCCTATATGTCACTCACTTCCCCATGCACGGAAAATGCGAGCCATAGTTCTGCCTCTTTAAATTTAACCAAGCCACCCAGATGACAAAATATGGGTTCAGTTGTTAGGGTGAAAATTAATTTCCACCAAGTTGTTTTCAGGTCCAAAATGTTGTTATAGTGGTCAGATCTACAGTATATTTATATAACTCCAATTTCTCTTGTAAGTCGTGACTTCTAGCTGTCTGCAGTCACCACCAGGGGGAGCCTAACTGCATACAGTTTCCAGATACAACTCAATAATAATTCAGTATGCGGTAAGCTCCCTCTAGTGGTGACTGTGCATAGCCAGAAGTTTATCCTTCAACTTTATGGCCCCGATTGATCATTTACATTATTTTTGTTACTTTTCTTTTTTTTCTCTTGTTCTAGAGAAAAAGTTTTGTAGATCATCAGTTTTGATCATACTCAAAAATGCTTTTTCTTTTCGTTCTGATTCATCATTTGTCTGTTTTTATAAAGTCTCTTTTCTATCATGTGGTTCTTGAGTGTTGGGCAAAATCAAAAATTGTCTTTACTTTTTTAACCTTTTTTTCCACGCCTGTTTAAATGCAAAAAAGGTTGCATGTTTTGCCTAATGCTGCAAACATTTCGCAAATTAAGAAAATAAAAAAGTCTGACGTACATAAAATCACTCCAGGAAGGAGACTGGAGTACATTTCTACAAAGTGCAAATGATGACACCCAGAAAAAAACACCTGGAAAGCCTAAACCCTGCTCACAATGCCAAACTTAAAAAAAAAACAGATGAACGATAAAAAAGTGATTTTTTTTTTTTTTTTTTTTTTAAAGGTGCAAATGAAAAGATGAATATAGCACAAACAAAAAAACTGGGGCAAAAGGCACAAAACCAGACAAAAAAAATGCAAAAGCAATGATGAATCAGGCCCTATATCTGAAAAGGGGATTTGGAGCTCAGTATGAGAAAAACGAAGCTCTCACTGATAAATGATGGAATTATAAAATCTTGAAATTCTGTTTAAGGACGAACATGATTATGGTGAGTGGTAGCTCTGCCATGGTTTGGAAATCCAAGCCATCTCCACATATCGGAAAAAGGTATCACTGTGTATAGATGAATTTCAGAACTTTTGCAACCTCGGCATGTGCAACATATAAGCCACTTCTTTTTGCAGCGCAATTCCATTTATCCAGGTCCTGCGTGTAAATCTCATACTGTCCTATCCCCAAGCATGTAAAGAAAAAACAACCTCATGGCTTTCTCATGGTCGGACGAAGTGACGGTTCCATCAACCCGAAGGAAATGTATATTTATTGATACGTTTCATTTTCTACTCATTGAATGTATGCAATCTGTTTTTTGTAGTCTTGTTCCGTAAGCATGGGCTCTATGACAAGCGATTGTGCGGTTCCTACAGAGTAATTTCGCCGATCCGCCTCCCAATATACAGACAGTATAGCACTAATGGCATTTTATAGTCCGGACTCCACAACGCTGCAGTAGATCAATATCTTCCTATTGATACAATGTAATCCGCTTTCACTGTACAGACACAAGACGGTTCTGCATTTGATATTTCGTTTCTGTGATTTCTTATTTTGCAGTGCAGATAATGACCATGTGCTACAAAAATAAAGATCTTTCACTCACTTTTTTGCCTTTGGCGTTATTGCGGTGCTGCGCTTTTACTAAATGTATGAACTTCTGCGTCACAAAACTATTGTTTTTCCATTTTTAGACTCCTCTATATCCAGAAATGGCACGGGAAGGAAGGGTTATCGATGAGGCACCATGTAATGTTTGCAATTAATGGACAATAGATGAGTAGGGAGAAGTTTCTTTTAGGGCGCAGTCAGATGGCTGTATAAATTGGAACGAGATCGGAACGCAGTGCACGGACTGTCCGGCGGCTCTCACAACCTCAGCGTAACAGCTTCATAGAAATATATAAAGCTGTCATGCTCAGGTCGAGAGAGCCCCTGGCCAGTCCGTGCTCTGCGTTCCTGCTTTCACCAAGACTTCCCCTCAGGGGCGGTCATACCTAATAGGTAAATAGTCCCACAGACACCTTAAAATGTTTCTATTTTCTAATAAAAAATTCATAAAAAGTTCTGAGCTAATTAAAGGATTTGTTATAGGTGTGTTTCCCAGAGGTGGGGTTCCTTTTCATGGGTCATTGTACATCGGAAAATCACCAGGTATGTATATCTCTCTCCATAATAGTTCCATAGAAGTGAATAGAAAGAACCAAGCATATACGCCCAACTTAATATTCACAGAAGTAAGACCCATGTTCTCGCAATAGTTGTGGGTCTGAGAAATGTATACACAAAAATGCATTGGAACATTAAGAATATTATTTAGCTCTTCAAACGGAAAAAAAATTCCTAAGTTTAGCAATGCAGCTTATCGGTAACGCTTCAGACTGCCATGCAGGAAGTTGTGAGTTTGAATCCTGGGACAAACGACATTTAAAAAAAAAATGAAAGCATAGAGATTGAGAGGGGCCTTCCCCCATTCTCCTGAGAAATAGAATTAGGGTGGTTTCACACTTGCGTTTTTGTCTGCAGCGTTTTTTTTTCAAAAAAACGCATGCGTTTTTTTTCCTATATTTAACATTGAAAACGCATGCGTTTTTTTACTGCATGCGTTCATTTTCAGAAATGCAACTTGTAGTATTTTTGAGAGGCGTTTTTTGGACCAAAAAAACGCATGCGTTTTCATGCGGTTTTTTTGGGTCAAAAAATACATTGGAGTCAATGGGGACGCATGTGTTTTTTTGTGCATGCGTTTTTTTGCGTTAAAAACGCATGCGTTTTTATATTAAAAAAACAGAAAACACGCTGATATGCCACCCCCCAACATAAAGGTGATAAAGGGATCCTAACCCTACCCCTAACCCTAAGGGATCCTAACCCTACCCCTAACCTTAAGGGATCCTAACCCTAATCCCTTTAGGGGTAGGGTTAGGATCCCTTTAGGGTTAGCGGTAGGGTTAGGGTTAGGATCCCTTTAGGGTTAGGGTTATGATCCCTAACCCTACCCCTAACCCTAACTATTTCTGTTTATAGTGGGTTTTTTACTTTATTTTGATGATTGGCAGCTGTCACACATTTCTCAGCATGCGTTTAAAAAACGCAAACGCATGAAAAAACGCATGTAAACACGTCAAAACGCCGCATTTTTTTCACCACATGCAAAAACGCATGCGTCAAAAAAACGCAGCGTTTGCACGCGTTTACATGCTTTTTTTCACCATGCGTTTTTTTGCGTTTTTTACCGCAAAAACGCACCCAAAAAAACGCAAATGTGAAACCAGCCTTACACAAAGAGAAAATGGAATGATAAACAGCATGCAGTGCAACTGAGCCCCATGCGGTATGTATGCCCCCATGGTCATCCTGGCTGATACAGACAGTATATAGAGTTGTTCTCAACAGTTTACATAACCCCGACAGAATTTTTATTTTCTTGGCCTTTTTTCAGAGAATATGAATGATAACACCAACACTTTTCCTCCACTCATGGTTAGTGGTTGGGTGAAGTCATTTATTGTCAAACTACTGTGTTTTCTCTTTTTAAATAATAATGACAACCCAAAACATCCAAATGACCCTGATCAAAAGTTCACATACCCTGGTGATTTTGGCTTGATAGCATGCACAGAAGTTGACACAAATGGGTTTGCATGGCTACTAAAGGTAACATCCTCACCTGTGACCTGTTTGCTTGTAATCAGTGTGTGCATAAAAGCTGAGTGAATTTCTGGGATCCAGACAGACTCTTGCATCTTTCATCCAGCCACTGACGTTTCTGAATTGTGAGTCATGGGGAAAGCAAAAGAATTGTCAACGGATCTGTGGGAAAAGGTGGTTGAACTGTATAAAACAGGAAAGGGATACAAAAAGATATCCAAGGAATTGATAATGCCAGTCAGCAGCATTCAAACTGTGATTAACAAATGGAAAACCAGGGGCTCTGTAAAAACAAAATCACGGTCAGGTATAACCAACAAAAATGTCATCCACAACTGCCAGGAAAATTGTTCGGGATTCAAAGAAAAACCCACAAATAACATCATCTGAAATACAGGACTCTCTGAAAACTAGCAGTGTGGCTGTTTCAAGATGCACAATAAGGAGGCACTTGAAGAAAAATGGGCTGCATGGTCGAGTTGGCAGAAGAAAGCCATTACAGCACAAATGCCACAAAGTATCTCACCTACAACAAACAAAATAGCACAGAGACAAGCCTCAAAACTTCTGGAACAAGTTACTTTGGAGTGATGAGACCAAAATTGAACTTTTTGGCCACAGCCATGAACGTTACATTTGGAGAGAGGTCAACAAGGCCTATGATGAAAGGAACACCATTCCTACTCTACACTCCCTGACAGAAGTTATGTCGCTTATCCATGTTATGTAAATAAAAGCTTATAACCTGACTTTAAATTCATCCATTGGTTGTATAAATTATTCTTTTGAAAGCTGAAACCCTCCGAAATGTGGTTTAGGTTAAGAAAATAAATATTGATCAGTTAATGGACACAGAATGGTCAGATTTTGGCAAGACAAAAGTTTTGTTGCCTGGTCATATAATGCACCCAATCCTAGTTTACATCCTCACCTGTGCTCAGTAAATGATCGGTTAATTAGTGTGTGTATAAAAAGAAACCCAGCACCCCAGACCTTCACTTGAACTGCAACTTGAGTTCTGACATCATGCCAAAAATCCACCCTTCGACCAAAGCCTGAATTATCAAGAGGCTGAAGACCAGATTCACTGCAGAGGTGGCTGGCACCTTTAATGTGTCTCAGCGTCAAGTACAAAGAATTAAAAAAAGATTTGAAGAGACTGGAGATGTGTTTGACAAGCCCAGGTCCAGCAAACCCTGCAAGACAACTGCTCCAGAGGAACATTTGTTGATTAGAAAATCCAAATCAAGCCCCTCTTCCACTGCAGCAAAGCTCCAACAGGCCTGGTCACCTCAAGTCCCTGTGTCAACTAGAACAGTTTGTAGGAATCTGTCTCGAAATGGCCTTCATGGTTGAATCAGTGCCCAGAAGCCAGCACTAAACAAAAGGAAAATAAAAAACCGTGTGGCATTTGCAAAGTCCCACAGCCTGCTAAACAGATGGACGCTGGAAAAGTGGCAGAAGGTGGATTTCTCTGATGAATCTTCAGTAGAATTACACCACAGCCGCCGCTAATACTGCAGGAGACCTACTGGAGCCCGTATGGATCCAAAATACACCCAGAAAGCAGTTAAATTTGGTTGTGGAAAGATCATGGTGAGGTTACATTCAATATGGGGGTGTGCGAAACATTTGCAAGGTGGAAGGCAATATCAATAGCCTAAAATATCAAGAAGTATTAGCTACCTACCTCTTATATTCCAAATCATAAAAGGGGTCAAATTCTGCCGGGGTATGTAAACTTTTGAGCACAACTATATTAGTCGTAAAGACCCCCATACTCATTAATCTATCAGCTCATATGGGCGGGTTCAGACAACTTGAATCTGTATGAGGACCTTAAAGAGATTCTTCTAAGTTGAGAAGTTGTCTCCTACTGTCATAGGTGTGTCAGAGGCTGCAGACACTCGCACTGCATCTGGCTGCAGGAGGTCTCAGTGGTTGGCCTTGCAGACTAGTGGCCACCTCCACGAGCCTTAAAGGTGTCACCTGGATCAGTGTGTTTATAACTCCCAACTTCCTGTTGGGAGTTGCGTGTGTAATTTTCTATTTGCACTTCCATGTTGAGGGTTGGAGCTGCAGCAGTATGGTAGCATCCTCGTTGGAGTTTGAAGGATGACGGTGTTTCTCTCTGAGTCTACTCAAGCTAAGTTTTCCCTTGTTTTGTGTATCCTAGCTGTCTTTAGTGTTAGTGGGGTACGACCAGCGTTTACCTCTTCCTTCCCTAAGCAGGGCTTACTGATGGGGTCTGACAGGGACTAGGTATCCTGCTCGGCGATAGGTGCGGAACCTATTTAAGGTCTCTCAGGGCAGACAGGGTACGTTAGATCTGCCTAGGGGTCTCCACTCCCTGCTTCCCTAGCGTTGGGCCCCCATTCCTCTTATAACTTTTTGTTGCCCTAAGTCTGTCCTACACTGTGCGTGACACCTACCCTTTAGATTGGGAACAATTTCCATATCGCCTGAGGTCGGACCCCCACAGATCCTGAAAACCAAATCTATGGGTGTCCCAATAGTACGACCCCTTTAAGACCTGGAGATAAGTTTGGCCTGTCATCCACTTGTAATCACTTCCTACAAATATCATGTACATACTGTATCAGGGGGATGGGGCTGTAAATTTCCATGATATGTAATGCTATAGTTTGCATTCCTGGTTTTGGTTTCTTTCTTATGCTTGCAGTGTAATCTGAAGCCAATAAACTTTTGGATGAACTTCTTAAGATGAATTGAGAGAAAACTTCATTGCAGATCCCAAATCATTAATAGTGGATGGATCCCACCACTGAACTATGGAGAGCTAGCACATATCGGAAATCCATTGAAGGGTACTTTGTTAGTTGTGTTTATGAAGGACAAAGGGTTGCGGACAACCACCATAAGCTCCTTAGTTCTGGATACCAGTGATCTGATGTTTGTCACAATTGGTATGCTGATTGTTTAACGCTAATCACAATTTGTCTTTTTTTTTTTTAGCAGCCATGCAAAATAAATGATTACTCGTTGTGAGCACAGTCCTCTGTGCACACCTATTTGACTCAATATTTACAGACCCGAAAGTCTGATCCTGAAGAATTTTTTTTGTAGAATACACATTTGTCCACATTTACCATAACTAGCAATGCCTGTTAACAAAAATGGCATCTTGGCACTCATTAAAAAAAAAAATCAGAAAATGAAACCTGTGTTTGCAGCATTTTCAGGTTTTTTTCATAATTTTTTTACTAAAACGACATCACTTTAAAGACCGTGCCCAGTAAACCGGAGCTGTACTCTTTCATTCTGAGGATCAGTGGAGGGTTCAAGGGTTGAACTCTACTAATCATAAAGTGATCGCACATCCTAGAAATATGCCGTTACTTTACAATATGGAAATAATCCTTAAAAAGTAGCTAAACCTTCATTTTTTTAAAGAATAACTTTCCATGCTAGAATTATATAACTTTTTAAACTTTTTGTCATCATTCCTGTAAAACAAATTGCAGGAAGGTGGCTCCCAAACCCTGTTCCCCAGTCTATTTGCCCACTTTGCCTGCATTGGGGTCAGAATGTACTCATTTGGAGTACAGATTCTGGCAGTGATGGGTCAGCACTTTTTATTATTATTGTAATTACGGTATTATTTATTTCTAGAGCACAATTGATTCCATGGTGCTGTATGTTAGGGTTGGCGGAACGCACCGAGCATATATATATACAGTGGGGCAAAAAAGTATTTAGTCAGTCAGCAATAGTGCAAGTTCCACCACTTAAAAAGATGAGAGGCGTCTGTAATTTACATCATAGGTAGACCTCAACTATGGGAGACAAACTGAGAAAAAAAAATCCAGAAAATCACATTGTCTGTTTTTTTAACATTTTATTTGCATATTATGGTGGAAAATAAGTATTTGGTCAGAAACAAAATTTCATCTCAATACTTTGTAATATATCCTTTGTTGGCAATGACAGAGGTCAAACGTTTTCTGTAAGTCTTCACAAGGTTGCCACACACTGTTGTTGGTATGTTGGCCCATTCCCCCATGCAGATCTCCTCTAGAGCAGTGATGTTTTTGGCTTTTCGCTTGGCAACACGGACTTTCAACTCCCTCCAAAGGTTTTCTATAGGGTTGAGATCTGGAGACTGGCTAGGCCACTCCAGGACCTTGAAATGCTTCTTACGAAGCCACTCCTTCGTTGCCCTGGCGGTGTGCTTTGAATTATTGTCATGTTGAAAGACCCAGCCACGTTTCATCTTCAATGCCCTTGCTGATGGAAGGAGGTTTGCACTCAAAATCTCACGATGCATGGCCCCATTCATTCTTTCATGTACCCGGATCAGTCGTCCTGGCCCCTTTCCAGAGAAACAGCCCCAAAGCATGATGTTTCCACCACCATGCTTTAAGGTAGGTATGGTGTTTGATGGATGCAACTCAGTATTCTTTTTCCTCCAAACACGACAAGTTGTGTTTCTACCAAACAGTTCCAGTTTGGTTTCATCAGACCATAGGACAGTCTCCCAAAACTCCTCTGGATCATCCAAATGCTCTCTAGCAAACTTCAGACGGGCCCGGACATGTACTGGCTTAAGCAGTGGGACACGTCTGGCACTGCAGGATCTGAGTCCATGGTGGCGTAGTATGGTAGGCCTTGTTACCTTGGTCCCAGCTCTCTGCAGTTCATTCACTAGGTCCCCCCGCGTGGTTCTGGGATTTTTGCTCACCGTTCTTGTGATCATTCTGACCCCACGGGGTGGGATTTTGCGTGGAGCCCCAGATCGAGGGAGATTATCAGTGGTCTTGTATGTCTTCCATTTTCTAATTATTGCTCCCACTGTTGATTTCTTCACTCCAAGCTGGTTGGCTATTGCAGATTCAGTCTTCCCAGCCTGGTGCAGGGCTACAATTTTGTTTCTGGTGTCCTGTGACAGCTCTTTGGTCTTCACCATAGTGGAGTTTGGGGTCAGACTGTTTGAGGGTGTGCACAGGTGTCTTTTTATACTGATAACAAGTTTAAACAGGTGCCATTACTACAGGTAATGAGTGGAGGAAAGAGGAGACTCTTAAAGAAGAAGTTACAGGTCTGTGAGAGCCAGAAATCTTGATTGTTTGTTTCTGACCAAATACTTATTTTCCACCATAATATGCAAAAAAAATGATAAAAAAACAGACAATGTGATTTTCTGGATTTTTTTTTCTCAGTTTGTCTCCCATAGTTGAGGTCTACCTATGATGTAAATTACAGACGCCTCTCATCTTTTTAAGTGGTGGAACTTGCACTATTGCTGACTGACTAAATACTTTTTTGCCCCACTGTATATACTGGATGGTGGCCCGATTCTAACGCATCGGGTATTCTAGAATATGCATGTCCACGTAGTATATCGCACAGCCCACGTAGTATATTGCCCAGCCACGCAGTATATTGCCCAACCATGTAGTATATTGCCCAGTCACGTACTATATTGCCCAGTGACGTAGTATATTGCCCAGCCACATAGTATATTGCCCAGGCACGTAGTATGTTGCCCAGTGACGTAGTATATTGCCCAGCCACATAGTATACAGCACAGACACGTATTATACTGCCTAGTCACGTAGTATATTGGCCAGCCACGTAGTATACAGCACAGACACGTAGTATACTGCCTAGTCACGTTGTATATTGGCCAGTCACGTAGTATATTGCACAGTCACGTAGTATATTGCACAGCCACGTATGTAACAGGTTAAAAAATAAAAAAAATATACTCACCATCCGAGGGCCCCTTGTAGTCCTGTCGCCTGTGTGCGGTACACGTGGCAGCTTCCGGTCCCAGGGTTGGTATGAGCGCAGGACCTGTGATGACGTCGTGGTCACATGACCGTGACGTCATGTCAGGTCCAAATAGAAAAAGCGAAAACTGACAGCACTCACAGCATTGGGGCGCCCGTTCGACATCCAGGGAACCGTCCCAGATATAGCCAAATCAACAAGTATAAAATGAACAGCGCTCCATCCAGGTGTAGAAATCTTGAAAAAATAAGCTTTATTCAGCCATGTCATAGCAACGTTTCGACCAGCACCTGGTCTTTATCAAGCTTGATAAAGACCAGGTGCTGGTCGAAACGTTGCTATGACATGGCTGAATAAAGCTTATTTTTTCAAGATCTCTACACCTGGATGGAGCGCTGTTCATTTTATACTTGTTGTCATGTCAGGTCCTTCTCGCATACGATCCTTGGCCCCGGAACCTGCCGCGTGCACTGCCGAGGACAGGACGCGACGGCGGAGGGTGAGAATAACCTTTTTTCTTTTTATTATTATTATTTGTAACATTAGATCTTTTTACTATTGATGCTGCATACGCATCATCAATAGTAAAAAGTTGGTCACACAGGGTTAATAGCTGCGTTAATGGAGTGCGTTACACCGCGGTCCATTAACGCTGGCATTAACCCTGTGTGAGGGCTGACTGGAGGGGAATTAGGAGCGTGCACTGACTGCGGGGAGGAAGGAGTGGCCATTTTTCCGCCGGACTGTGCCAGTCGCTGAATGGTCGTGGCTGTTTTGCCGCGACCAATCAGCGACTTGGATTTCCATGACAGACAGAGGCCGCGACCAATGAATACCCGTGACAGACAGACAGATGGAAGTGACCCTTAGACAATTATATAGTAGATGTGGTGCGTTCGCAACCCGGGGTCCACCGTGCAGGAGAGGAACTTGCAGCTAGCAATTGGTGGTGCTATATGGCGGTATTAGCAAACTCTGTTACTTCACAGAATCGCTAGGATAGGGAAACACTGTTCCCTGTTAATCTCACAGAGGAACAAAGCTACCAAACAGAGCAAAACTGTGGTCATGCAGTCATCATAGCACACAAACAACTCCTCACCAGAGGTACCGATATTCTAGGGGATTATTTCAGCCAAGACCTGAATCCAAACACACAGTATTATGTTAGGGTTGGCGGAACGCACCGAATATATATATATGTATAAATAGGTGTGTTCACAACCCGGGGTCCACCGTGCAGGAGAGGAACCTGCTGCTGGCAAATGGCGGCGCTATATGGAGGTATAAGCGAACTCTGTTAACTCCACAGAGTTGCTAGAAATAAGATGCTGTGCCCTGTTAGCGTCACAGGGAACACAGCTAACAGCTGAGCTGATGGCAGTCAGTGGTCACGCACCCAGAAAAGCACACAAATACTCCTCACCGGAGGTGCCGGTATTCTAGGGGCTTATTTCAGCCGGGTCCCTGAATACACAAATACAGGCACGACCACAAATAACAAGCTCATGACATGAGGTGATACTAGCGCATGGCCGTGCGGCCATGCAAACCTTTTATAGCTGCAGCAGCTTCAGGACCTTGCTAGGGAACCAATGGAAGATGATACAGTACCTGAGCAACTTCAGGACCTTCCTAGAGGACCAATGATAGCTGATGCAGTACCTGAGCATGTGACCCCTGACCTTCAATGAGAGATCTTACCTTGGGCATGCTCAGTGTGTGCAAGGCAGGACTTAGTCCCAGAAAAGACCAGTGCAGACTACAACAGCAGAGCCTGGAAAGGCAGCAGTTACCCTTTGCACAGTATCAGACTGAGCGAAACGCTGGGAATGACGTCTCCGCTGAGCAGGCTCCACTGCGGTCAATGTAGAATGGGAGACCGCAGCAGACATGGCTCGAGATTCCCCTTGTGCAGCGGCGGGAACTCGACTCCTAACACTGTACATGTGAAAGGGTTACTTACAAAATATGAATATAAATTACAATCTACAGAATAATGGGGAAGTAGACAATAGATTGGGGGATTGTGGCAGTTCCGGAGGTGGTGAGGTGGCAGGGTGTCGTTACAGACTGTAAACTTTCTTGAAGAGATGCGTTTTCAAGTTCCATCTGAAGGTTCCGAGTGTATTGGATAATTAGACGTGTTATGGCACAGAATTCCAGAGGATGGGTGACACTCGGGAGAAGTCTTGGAAAATTTGGGTGAGGAGCGTATGAGTGTGGAGGAGAGAAGGAGATCTTGGAAGGACCGGATGTTATGTGTTGGAAGATAGTGGGGGATTAGTTTGGAGATATACGGAGAAAACAGATTATGGATGGCTTCGTAGGTCAGTGTTAGTATTTTTGACCTGGATACATTGAGGAATTGGGAGCCAATGAAGAGATTTGCAGAGGGATGAAGCAGAGGAGTAGCGTGGACAGACGTTGATAAGCTAGACAATGGAGTTATGGACTGCCTGAAGAGGTGTGAGTGTGTTAGCAAGGAGGCCACAGAGGAGGATATTTCAATAGTTGAGCTGGGAGATGATGAGGGCATGCACTAACATTTCAATAGATTCAGGGTTTGAGAAAGGACGAGTTCTGTAAATATTTTTGAATTGGAGGCAGCAGGAAGTGGCAAGAGTTTGGATGTGAAGTTTGAAGGACAAGGCAGAGTCGAGGTTACTCCGAGGCAGAGGACTTCCTGTACTGCGGAAAGCGCAGTGTCATTAAATGTGATAGATCAGGTAGGGGGGTTAGGTGACTTGGAGAAAAGTGTCATGATCCCAATGGCAGGGGATCACTAAAGGACAAGCACAGATACAAACAAGCTCTAGGGCGATGGAACCTGAGCTGACCGCGACCCTGAACCTAACACACAAATAAAAGTAGCCGGGGAACGTGCCTACGATGATCCTAGACGTCTCGCTCCAGCCGAAGATCTAACTTCCCCTATTAGAAGAAACACAGACCTCTCTTGCCTCCAGAGAAATCCCCCACAGAAATAGCAGCCCCCCACATATAATGACGGTGAAATGAGAGGAAAGCACATACGCAGTATGAAAACAGTTTCAGCAAAATGAGGCCCGCTAAAGCTAGATAGCAGAGGATACAAAAGTGAACTGCGCGGTCAGCGAAAAACCCTTCAAAAAACCATCCTGAAATTACTTGAACTCATGTGCCAACTCATGGTACATGAGGAGCAATTTCAGCCCACTAGAGCAACCAGCAGCAAGAATCACATATCTGCAGGCTGGACTAAAAACCAAATAAAGCAAAACACCAAAACAGGAAAATCCAAACTTAGCTTGACCAGAAGGTTCTGGGAGCAGGGAGCAGAGGTAACAAGACACACTGGATACATTGATAACCGGCGAGAAAATGCCAGCAAAGCCAGGTTAAATAGGAAACTCCCATATGCTGATGGAACAGGTGGAACCCAGAAACCCAGGAAGGACAAGTCACCCAGTACCATCAGTAACCACCAGAGGGAGCCCAAAAACAGAACTCACAACAGAAAAGATGATGAGTTCAGTTTTGTACACATTGATTTTTAGGAAGCGAGAGGAGAAGAAGGAGGATATGGCTGATAGACACTCTTGTGTTGTCTCCTCTGAGTGTTCAAAAGGAAAGCACAAGTGCTAACTAGTGATGAGAGAACGAGCTCGGTGATACTTGGCTATCTCTCAGTGCTCGGATATGCTTGGCACTCGGTAAGCATTGGCTGGTGCTTGGACTGAATTCTCGAATGCCCGCCCCGCATGTTTGGCACTTGTTACACAGCCTGCCAGTGACTGTACTGCCGTAGCCATCTTGGCAGTGGCATTACTGTGATTGGCTGGCTGTATTACCTCATCAGAGGTTATACAAGGATCGACACCACCATGCTCGACACATACTGACACCATTAGACAGCTCAGGGACAGTTGTGATTGGAAGGAGAGAGTAGTTGTCCAGGCCTGTGTGTGCACAGTTTCAGTAATCAGAGTCCTGTGCTGGTGCTGATGTTGACCCATCATAGTAACAATCCTTCTAAAGCCAAATCCTGTGCTTTGCTGTTTGTATCTGATACATTCTGCATCTAGCCTAGAAACAGCTACAGGAGAAGGGAGAGAAGCTGAATACAGCCTCTAGGCAGGGCTTAGGGCTTTGCAGTCCATTGCTAAATATATAGCTGCTGCACATTCTTTTTTTTTCTGGGTGAAAAAAATTACTGTATTGTCATCCATACAGTTTAACATGCTTAGTGTTACATTGCGGTGGTATACAAAACTCAAAAAAGTTCACAATTTTTTTCTGGATTTAACCCCTTTACCCCCAAGGGTGGTTTGCACGTTAATGACCGGGCCAATTTTTACAATTCTGACCACTGTCCCTTTAGGAGGTTATAACTCTGGAACGCTTCAATGGATCCTGGTGATTCTGACATTGTTTTCTCGTGACATATTGTACTTCATGACAATGGTAAAAATTCTTTGATAGTGCCTGCGTTTATTTGTGAAAAAAATGGAAATTTGGCGAAAATTATGAAAATTTCGCAATTTTCCAACTTTGAATTTTTATGCAATTAAATCACAGAGATATGTCACACAAAATACTTAATAAGTAACATTTCCCACATGTCTACTTTACATCAGCACAATTTTGGAACAAAAATTTTTTTTTGTTAGGGAGTTATAAGGGTTAAAAGTTGACCAGCAATTTCTCATTTCTACAACACCATTTTATTTTAGGGACCACATCTCATTTGAAGTCATTTTGAGGGGTCTATATGATAGAAAATACCCAAGTGTGACACCATTCTAAAAACTGCACCCCTCAAGGTGCTCAAAACCATATTCAAGAAGTTTATTAACCCTTCTGGTGCTTCACAGGAATTTTTTGAATGTTTAAATAAAAATGAACATTTAACTTTTTTTCACAAAAAATTTAATTCAGCTCCAATTTGTTTTATTTTACCAAGGGTAACAGGAGAAAATGGACCCCAAACATTGTTGTACAATTTGTCCTGAGTATGCCAATACCCCACATGTGGGGGTAAACCACTGTTTGGGCGCATGGCAGAGCTCGGAAGCGAAGGAGTGCCATTTGACTTTTCAATGCAAAATTGACTGGAATTGAGATGGGACGCCATGTTTCGTTTGGAGAGCCCCTGATGTGGCTAAACATTGAAACCCCCCACAAGTGACACCATTTTGGAAAGTAGACCCCCTAAGGAACTTATCTAAAGGTGTGGTGAGCACTTTGACCCAACAAGTGCTTCACAGAAGTTTATAATGTAGAACCGTAAAAATAAAAAATCATATTTTTTCACAAAAATTATCTTTTTGCCCCCAATTTTTTATTTTCCCAAGGGTAAGAGAAGAAATTGGACCCCAAAAGTTGTTGTACAATTTGTCCTGAGTACGCTGATACCCCATATGTGGGGGTAAACCACTGTTTGGGCGGATGGGAGAGCTCGGAAGGGAAGGAGCGCCGTTTGACTTTTCAAAGCAAAATTGACAGGAATTGAGATGGGATGCCATGTTGCGTTTGAAGAGCCACTGATGTGCCTAAACATTGAAACCCCCCACAAATGACACCATTTTGGAAAGTAGACCCCCTAAGGAACTTATCTAGAGGTGTGGTGAGCACTTTGACCCACCAAGTGCTTCACAGAAGTTTATAATGCAGAGCCGTAAAAATAAAACAAAATTTTTTTCCCACAAAAATTATTTTTTTAGCCCCCAGTTTTGTATTTTCCTGAGGGTAACAGGAGAAATTGGACCCCAAAATTTGTTGCCCAATTTGTCCTGAGTGCGATGATACACCATATGTGGGGGGAACCACTGTTTGGGCACATGGGAGGGCTCAGAAGGGAAGGAGTGCCATTTGAATGCAGACTTAGATGGAATGGTCTGCAGGTGTCACATTGCGTTTGCAGAGCCCCTAATGTACCTAAACAGTAGAAACCCCCCACAAGTGACACCATTTTGGAAAGAAGACCCCCTTAGGAACTTATCTAGATGTGTGCTGAGCGCTTTGACCCACCAAGGGCTTCACAGAAGTTTATAATGGAGAGCCGTAAAAATAAAACAAAAATTTTTTCCCACAAAAATTATTTTTTAGCCCCCAGTTTTGTATTTTCCCGAGGGTAACAGGAGAAATTCGACCCCACAATTTGTTGTCCAATTTGTCCTGAGTGCGCTGATACCCCATATGTGGGGGGGAACCACTGTTTGGGCGCATGGGAGGGCTCGGAAGGGAAGGAGCTCCATTTGGAATGAGGACTTAGATGGAATGGTCTGCAGGTGTCACATTGCATTTGCAGAGCCCCTAATGTACCTAAACAGTAGAAACCTCCCACAAGTGACACCATTTTGGAAACTAGACCCCCTAAGGAACTCATCTACATGTGTTGTGATAGCTTTGAACCCCCAAGTGTTTCACTACAGTTTGTAACGCAGAGCCGTGAAAATTAAAAAAAAAAATCTTTCCCCCCAAAATTATTTTTTAGCCCCCAGTTTTGTATTTTCCCGAGGGTAAGAGGAGAAATTCGACCCCAAAAGTTGTTGTCCAATTTGTCCTGAGTACGCTGATACCCCGTATGTTGGGGGAAACCACCGTTTGAGCGCATGGCAGAGCTAGAAGGGAAGGAGCGCCATTTGGAATGCAGACTTAGATGGAATGGTCTGCAGACGTCACATTGCGTTTGCAGAACCCCTAATGTACCTAAACAGTAGAAACCCCCACAAGTGACCCCATATTGGAAACTAGACCCCCCAGGGAACTAATCTAGATGTGTTGTGAGAACTTTGAACCCCCAAGTGTTTCACTACAGTTTATAACGCAGAGCCGTGAAAATAAAAAATCTTTTTTTCCCACAAAAAATATGTTTTAGCCCCGAGTTTTGTATTTTCCCAAGGGTAACAGGAGAAATTGGACCCCTAAAGTTGTTGTCCTATTTGTCCTGAGTACGCTGATACCCCATATGTTGGGGTAAACCCCTGTTTGGGCACACGGGAGAGCTCGGAAGGGAAGAAGCACTGTTTTACTTTTTCAACGCAGAATTGGCTGGAATTGAGATCGGACGCCATGTCGCGTTTGGAGAGCCCCTGATGTGCCTAAACAGTGGAAACCCCCCAATTATAACTGAAACCCTAATCCAACCACATCCCTAACCCTAATCCCAACAGTAACCCTAACCACACCTCTAACCCTGACACACCCCTAACCCTAATCCCAACCCTATTCCCAACCGTAAATGTAATCTAAACCCTAACTGTAACTTTAGCCCCAATCCAAACTGTAGCCCTAGCCCTAACCCTAGCCCTAACCCTAATCCTAACCCTAACCCTAGCCCTAACCCTAACCCTAACCCTAACCCTAGCCCTAACCCTAGCCCTAGCCCTAACTCTAGCCCTAACCCTAGCCCTAGCCCTAACCCTAGCCCTAACCCTAACCCTAGCCTTAACCCTAGCCCTAACCCTAACCCTAGCCCTAACCCTAGCCCTAACCCTAACCCTAGCCCTAACCCTAGCCCTAACCCTAACCCTAGCCCTAACCCTAACCCTAGCCCTAACCCTAGCCCTAACCCTAGCCCTAACCCTAGCCCTAACTCTAACCCTAGCCCTAATGGGAAAATGGAAATAAATACATTTTTTTAATTTTTCCCTAACTAAGGGGGTGATGAAGGGGGGTTTGATTTACTTTTATAGCGGGTTTTTTAGCGGATTTTTATGATTGGCAGCCGTCACACATTGAAAGACGCTTTTTATTGCAAAAAATATTTTTTGCGTTACCACATTTTGAGAGCTATAATTTTTCTATATTTTGGTCCACAGAGTCATGTGAGGTCTTGTTTTTTTGTGGGACGAGTTGACGTTTTTATTGGTAACATTTTCGGGCACGTGACATTTTTTGATCGCTTTTTATTCCGATTTTTGTGAGGCAGAATGACCAAAAACCAGCTATTCATGAATTTCTTTTGGGGGAGGCGTTTATACCGTTCCGCGTTTGGTAAAATTGATAAAGCAGTTTTATTCTTCGGGTCAGTACGATTACAGCGACACCTCATTTATATCATTTTTTTATGTTTTGGCGCTTTTATACGATAAAAACTATTTTATAGAAAAAATAATTATTTTGGCATCGCTTTATTCTCAGGACTATAACTTTTTTATTTTTTTGCTGATGATGCTGTATGGCGGCTCGTTTTTTTGCGGGACAAGATGCCGTTTTCAGCGGTACCATGGTTATTTATATCTGTCTTTTTGATTGCGTGTTATTCCACTTTTTGTTCGGTGGTATGATAATAAAGCGTTGTTTTTTGCCTCGTTTTTTTTTTTTTTCTTACGGTGTTTACTGAAGGGGTTAACTAGTGGGCCAGTTTTATAGGTCGGGCCGTTACGGACGCGGCGATACTAAATATGTGTACTTTTATTGTTTTGTTTTTTTTATTTAGATAAAGAAATGTATTTATGGGAATAATATTTTTTTTTTTTTCATTATTTTGGAATATTTTTTTTTATTTTTTTTTACACATTTGAAATTTTTTTTTTTTACTTTTTTACTTTGTCCCGGGGGGGACATCACAGATCAGTGATCTGACAGTTTGCACAGCACTCTGTCAGATCACTGATCTGACATGCAGCGCTGCAGCCTTCACAGTGCCTGCTCTAAGCAGGCTCTGTGAAGCCACCTCCCTCCCTGCAGGACCCGGATCCGCGGCCATCTTGGATCCGGGGCTGGAGGGAGCAGGGAGGGAGGTGAGACCCTCGCAGCAACGCGATCACATCGCGTTGCTGCGGGGGGCTCAGGGAAGCCCGCAGGGAGCCCCCTCCCTGCGCGGTGCTTCCCTGCACCGCCGGCACATCGCGATCATCTTTGATCGCGGTGTGCCGGGGGTTAATGTGCCGGGGGCGGTCCGTGACCGCTCCTGGCACATAGTGCCGGATGTCAGCTGCGATAAACAGCTGACACCCGGCCGCGATCGGCGGCGCTCCCCCCGTGAGCGCCGCCGATCGCGCTGGACGTACTATCCCGTCCATGGTCATAGGGGCCCACCCCACATGGACGGGATAGTACGTCCGATGTCAGAAAGGGGTTAATTAGTCATGCATACAGTTTAGCGTGCTAAGTGTTACATTACGGTGGCATATAAAACTCCAAAAAAATTCAACATGCTTTTCTGGATTGAATTAGTCATCCATAGAGTTTAACGTGCTTAGTTTTACATTATGGTGGTATATAAAGCTAAAAAAAAAGTTCAAATTTTTTTTTCTGGATTCAATTAGTCATCTATATAGTTTAACATTCTTAGTGTTACATTATGATAGTACGGTATATAAAACAAAAAGAATGTTAAAAATGTATTTTTGGATTCAATTAGTCATCCATAGAGTTTAACGTGCTTAGTGTTACATTATGGTGGTTTGAAATTTGTAAAAATTGCTTGGCCTGCTGCAGGTGCGCATCTTTTTTCTTATAAAACTTGGCTATGGTCATCCATACAATCTAACTTGCTTTGTTTGAAATAAGGTGGTTTGAAATGTAAAAATGGTTTTCCTGCTCCAGGTGACCACATTTTCTGAGAAATTTTCTGAGTGGGCAACTTTTCTTATGGGTAGTTTTCCTGTGGGAATTCATGGCTGTAGGCATTTTCCTGGTCACCGTGTGTGGCATATGATCAGAGCAATGACAGGCTGTTCCCACCCCTGTAACCTCTGCAGCAATGCTGGCTACACTCATATGTTTATTATGAAAAGGTAACCTCTGGATATGATGCTGAGCAAGAGAACTCATCTTCTTTGGTAGACCATGGCGAGGCCAGTTCTGAGTGGAACCCGTCTTAAACCGCTGTATTGTCTTGGCCACCGTGCTGCAGCTCAGGGCGTCAGGGTGTTGGTAATCTTCTTATAGCTTCGGCCATCTTTTTATAGTGGAGCAATTCTTTATATCTGATCCTAAGTGGGTTCTCTGCCATGAGGAGCCATGTTGAACTTCCCATGACCAGTAAGAGAGGGTGTGATAGCGCTGACCAAATTTACCACACCTGAGACCTTGTAACACTAATGAGTCACGTGACACCGAGGAGGGAAAATGGTTAATTGGGCACAATTTGGACATTTTCACTTAGGAGGTGTACTCACTGCTCAGTTTTGGTGCCTGTGGTTTAGACATTAATAGCTCTGAGTTATTTAGAGGGCACAGCAAATTTACATTGTAATACAAGCAGTACACTGACTGCATTGAATGAAAGTGTAATGTCTTCAGTGTTGTCCCACGAAAAGATATATTAAAATATTTACAAAATGTGAGGGGTGTACTCACTTTTGTGATATATTGTATATCCTACATTCATATTTAATAGGACATGTTACATTATACAGAATATGATTTTTATACATACAATCCTATTGTTATGAAAATAAACCTAAGCCGGATAGACATATTATATACAATCTGTAAAATGTGGATCCACAACAGATGGGGGGTGCAGCCTGTATAAGCGCATGGATATGTTTAGCTTGGATCGTACTGGAGATTCCTCGGTCACTGCCATAAACAGATGCGTTTTTGCCTAAAGGATTTAGGACGTGAATATTTACACAATTGGAGCATCTGAAAGTGTGATACGGAGGCTGCTGACATGACATGTGGAACGTTACTGGAACGTAATGAAGAACATGTTGGAGGCTAAGCCTGGTTCTATTATCTTATGAATAAGGCTTTAATGGGATTTAATCATTGAGCTTTTCAAGAAATATCCATAACGGGATTTATTTGTAGAAGATAACACAAAGGAATGTCCTCCAGGCAAAATTATATATCAAAGCCTACAAGGAACTCAGATTTCTGCAGACAGGTGTGGGGTCAAAGGCCCCTATACACATTGGATGAAAGTCAACTAAACCTCCCAAAATTCAACAGAAGCGGTCAAACATCTTATCTTTATGGGGGACTCCCCACTGTCCCCCAACAGATGATGTCACGATAGAGAAGGATCTGGTAGTTGGAAATCAATCGAACGCTTCTTTAATTGTCGATGGCTCTAAGCCACCACCAGGAGTATCTGGAAGCAACATTTCTTCTCTCTCAGTTGTAAATACATTAGTACTCTCCCGAACTAATGCTCAGTCAACAGCTCTATCATGTGTATGGCCAATTTATGCCTGCCGCCCACATAATAGCCCACACCATACTGGCAAGCCAACCATAGACATGACATACCTGTGCGTAATGGCCGCCCATTGGAAGCTATAGAGCGGCAGAACCTGCCCCAGAAAACCATTAATAACCTCACGGATAGAAGCCAGGTTGTGTAAGTGCGGGGACTTCTGCGTGTGGTGCTCACACTGTATACTGAACAAGTCGAGATGTTTAGAAAATGTGGTTTCCATTTTTTCATCATTTGCAGATCAGTACCATAACTGTCTATCTTGTGATTTCCATACTTCTAATGGCAATATTCTGTGTGGGCAATTTTCCTTGTGGGCAACTTTCCTTTTGGGAAATTTCCCTTTGGGCATGCATCTATGGCTATGGTATTTTTTTTCTGTGGGAATTTTTCCTGTGGGAATTTTTCATGGAACCATTTGTAAATGAGGAAGCCCCAATTTTCCCCAAATTTGTACTCGTCAATCGTTTTCTTTTGAAAGATAACCTTCCACCAGAGGAGTCTTGCAGTCCTTTTCTCCACTTTCTCTACAGTCAACTCGTTTTTGTTCGATCGAGCCAAGCGTGCATATGCGCGGAGGGGTCATGACAGATATGTATACAGTCAGCCTTCAGCCTCTCATACACTTCAGAGTGCTGTCGTTTGGCCGGCAACTCTACCATACTCTCTCTACTCTCTTGTGGTCTTCGTGAGTCATCTATGGTGGAGGGTTATCTCTTATAAAATAAAAAGTTGCCAGTCTAAATTTGGACATTTTGAATCCTTATCTTCTCCAGCTTCATCAGTCAGGGCAGTGTCAGGGGCCCCCATACATATTAAACCCCTTGATATCGGCTGGTGTTAGTCTAATCATTACTAAGCAATACTAATTTACTTAGTATTGCACAGGTGATAATTTCATCACCTGCTCAAGCATTAATTCCATCGCCTATGCAATACTAAGGAAATCCCAATTGGAGGTGACTTTGGATCAATCACTAGGGTTAATTTCTTAAGGACTGATTCACAAATAACCTGTTAGATCTTGTAGATGATATGTCTTGTGTAAACAATGGTGAGAATGTGACTCCTATGCAATATATGGACACCCACATGATGGATGGTGGACCTAAGGAACCACAGTCTGACACTGCATGTGATTGATAAATGATGAGAGACTGGTGATAAGTGTCTAGATATTGAGTTCATTTGTGCAGAATGTGTAGCCATGAACTAAGAGCCAGAGGGCGTTCCATTTTAAAGTTTGGCCATAATCCCGGTATCCGGGCCAGAGCATACAGCAGGGAGAGGTCATCCTCCTCCTCCTCCAGTCCTCAGCTGTTTATCATCCCCCATGCTAGTGCATCTCCTAATTCTGCAGCTCACTGACCTGACATCAAGTCCTCCATAAATCAGAGACCAATATAAGACGCCTCAAACAAGGAGATGTCACAGGGAAGATAAATTCATCTGATATGTGACATAACTGCCCAGGGGCTCCTCCAGTGATGCTGACCTGGTTACATGGGGTGAGGAGGAGTATGGAACTAGAAAACCCACACCAATGTTATAGTTTGACATCAAAGCCAAGGGCGGACATACCATTGATGCAATCTATGCAGCCACACAGGACCCCAAGAGTAAGGGGTCCACGACCAACTCCAAAGGAAAAAGCAGCTCCTGTCACAGACACGCATAGGGGTTCAATAAAATGAGCTATCGGACTGTAAAGGGCCTATATACCGTTCTTTTCACAGGGGCCTTCTTCTGTATGTGTTCGCCCTTGCTCATATTATGTGAAGTACTTGCACAAAAGAGACTGACTGTAAAACATATGTGAATGAATATGTCCACTACTCTGACAACCCCTTGAATGTTTGCCCCCGTTAAAATAAAAATACCTATACTAACCTCCGGTGTCAGTGCCACGTGTCAGCGTCACTCGCGTTCCCAGAGCTCATGAGAGGTTGTTAAGTTACGTGAGCCCTGCACCTAATCAACGATGGTGTCACTGTCTCCTCATTTTTAAATATATGTACGGTAATCAACAGGAGGTGAGAGCTGCGGCTGGCGGCTCACTTTCTCTTATGTATACATCTGGAGGAGGAGACAGTGACACCGTGCTGATTGTAGGGCTCAAGTGGCAGAACAACCTCTCGTAACCCTGGGAATGCGAGTGCTGGAACGGTGTCGGCACGAGAGGTGAGTATAAGTTTTTTTATTTTAACGAGGGCAAACATTCAGAGTGGACAACCCCATTAACCCCTTCACAACATATGACTTATTATTACGTCATATGTTGTGTCTTCTCCTTTAGGCTCTGGCTCTGAGCCCGCATATTTTCCGCCTCATGTCAGCTGCTTTCATCAGCTGACATGTGCCCCTAACAGCCACGGGTGGAATCGTGATCTACCTGTGGCTGTTGACATGTTAAATGCCACTGTCAATCTCTGACAGAGGCATTTAAAATGATCACAGCGGAAGCACATCACTAGCTCCACCCCTCGGTGCCTGTGTCATATGACCGTGAGGTGCCAATGGGTTGGCATGACAAGCCGGGGTCTGCAGGAGACCCCTGTGGATGTCATTGACGATCTATGAGCGCCGCTCCGTGGCCGTCTTTCATAGCAGATGATGAATTCTGCTACACATAGCTATGTGTAGCACAAGCAATCGGATGATCGCAGCTTCTAGTCTCCTATTGAGACTATTGAAGCAAGTGAAAAGTAAAATAAAATGCTTGAAAAAATATAAAAAATATATAAAAGTTGAAATCACTGGTTGTAATTGGAAATAAATTCAAAACGCCAAAATTATTATTTTTTTGTTGCCCCAACATTGCAATAAAATGCAATAAAACATCGTATGTACCCCAAAATTGTATCAATAAAAACATAAGCTAGATCATAAAAAATGGAGGCGCTACGGATCACGGAAAATGGTGCCATTTTTATTTATTTTTTAACTATTTTTTTTATTTTTTTTCACCACTTAAGTGGTGAGGGGCAGCCTATGTTCAAGTCTCTTGGTTTCTCTGGCCTAGAGCAGGAAGATAAGACCCTGCCTACAGTCCCGCCCCGGAGCATGGGCATCTCATTAACAGTAAACTTCTAACACTGATTACACAAGAACCACGGATTTCTTCACCGCAGGTACCTTCAGGGCACAGGCATATGAACTGAGCGACCAATTCAGAGAACGGTGGTATGCAGATGAGTGTTGTGAATTCTGCTTTTGGGCTCCCTCCGGTGGTTATGAGTGGTAGTGCTGCTGTCTGTGGATCGCAGCATTTATCAGGTGCGTTCACTTTTTGCAATTTGGACTCAGCTACTTAGTCCTGCTTGATCCTTTAGTCAGTGCCAGTTGTCCATTGTTTTTGGAGGATTCACATCCCTTTCTGGTCTCTCCTGTTTGCTGTGCTTTTCAACAAAGATAAGTCCTGGCTCTGTTTCTGCTGTCCACATGCTGTGGGCCTTATAGTTCAGTGCATTTTCATGTTTTGTCTTGTCCAGCTTGTCTGTGAAAGGATTTTTTGCAGCCAAGCGGTATCTCTGGAGATGCAGATATACCCTCCATGTCTTTAGTCAGATGTGGAGTTTTGTATTTTCTGTGGTGGATATTTTCTAGTGTTTTAATACTGACCGCATAGTTCTCTGTCCTATTCTTTCTTTTTAGCTAGCAAGGCCTCCTTTGCTAATCCTGATTTCAGTCTGCGTTTGTCATTTCCCTCTCCTCTCACAGTCAATATTTGTGGGGGGCTGTCTATCCTTTGGGGATCTTCTCTGAGGCAAGATAGTTTTCCGTTTCTATCTTTAGGGGAAGTTAGTCCTTAGGCTGTGTCAAGGTGTCTAGGGAGTGTTAGGTACATCCCACGGCTATTTCTAGTTGCGCTGCTAAGTTCAGGGTCTGTGGTCAGTACAGGTACCACCTTCTCCAGAGTATGTCACATGCTGCTCCAAGGCCACCAGATCATAACAGTACAACTGGCCAACAATGAGTTAATTGCATCTCAGAAGAAGGGAGGAAAGGTTTTGAGACATTTTTTTTTCCTTAGCCTGTTTTGTCTTTTCCTCCCTCTTAATTTCTGGGTGGCTGCGGAACCTAGTAATAACATGAATGTTCAGGAGTTAGTTTCTCGTGTGGATCAGCTTGCTGCTAGGGTACAGGGCATTTCAGATTATATTGTTCAGACTCCTGCCTTAGAACCTAAGATTCCCACTCCTGATTTATTCTTTGGTGACAGATCCAAATTTTTGAGTTTCAAAAATAACTGTAAACTGTTTTTTTGCATTGAGACCCCAGTCCTCTGGTGATCCCATTAAGCAGGTTAAAATCCTCATATCCCTGCTGCGTGGTGACCCACAGGATTGGGCATTTTCCCTGGAAACTGGCAATCCTGCTTTGCTTAATGTTGATTCTTTCTTTCAAGCATTGGGGTTATTGTATGATGAGCCTAAATCTGTGGATCAAGCTGAGAAGATCTTGTTGGCCCTGTGTCAGGGTCAAGAAGCGGCAGAATCGTATTGCCAGAAATTTAGAAAATGGTCTGTACTGACTAAATGGAATAAGGATGCCTTGGCGGCAATTTTCAGAAAGGGTCTTTCTGAATCCGTTAAAGATGTTATGGTGGGGTTCCCCATGCCTGCTGGTCTGAGTGATTCTATGTCTCTGGCCATTCAGATTGATCGGCGCTTGCGCGAGCGCAGAGTTGTGCACACTGTGGCGTTGTCCTCTGAGCGGAGCCCTGAGCCTATGCAGTGTGATAGGATTTTGTCTAGAGCGGAACGTCAAGGATTCAGGCGTCAGAATAGGTTGTGTTTTTACTGCGGCGATTCTGCTCATGTTATTTCTGATTGCCCTAAGCGTACAAAGAGAATCGCTAGTTCTGTTACCATCAGCAGAGGCGTAGCTAGAGCTTTTGCCGCCCGGGGCTGTTCCCGAGTTTGGCACCCCCCCCGGCTCAATACACACAAAGGTTACCAAAAATGGTTTTCCTGTTTTGTAGAACTTAAACTGGGCCTAATGGTGTCACCCCCACATGCCACACCCGTGACTTAATACCACCACACCATGACCAGGCCACATAGTGACCGAATAATACTACATACAAGGGACAAATACCACCGCACCATTTCCAGACCACATATTACCACCACATAGTGACTGAATACTACAATACTGATCAGTAATAAAAAAAAACCCACAATACTATCACCATAAGTGCCAGTATTCACAGGAGATCTGTACTTAGTATGCAGTGTCTGTGTAGAGGTAATACAGAGATCACTGGTGACATAGTACACAGGAGCTCTGTATATAGTATACAGTGTATAGTGTCAGTGTATAGGTAACACTGACTCACCAGTGACGTCTCTAGGTGAAGTCCTTCATCTTTCATCCAGCACAGACCGCCATCATTCCTTCCAGGCAGGACTCGTTTCTGCAGGAAATAACACAGTTATCTCGAGCTCCGCTTGCAGAACACATTACTTAATTTTTCACAACTTCTACATTACATCACATGAAGAAAAAAAGGTGATATAGTGTCACTCTGCACAGTAACAGGCCTGCCCCCCATTTAAAACAGTATACTCAAAAAATAAAATAAATACATCACTGCAGTAATAATATCCCTTAATTATCCCCTATGGTAACACTATTCCCCACCCTGGCCCCGTTTATCTCATTCCTGGCTCCAGCCATATGTTCTCGCATCCTGCCCTCATGAGTATCCATTCTACCCCATATGATCTCCCCATCCTGCCCCACCAGCCTCCATCGTATCCGTCCTGCCCCATGATCCAATCCTGCCCCGTGTCTCCAATCATGCCCCGTATCTACATTCTGCCTATGCCTCAAGTCCTGCCCCCAGTGTGTCCAGCATATTACCCCCATGTTGTCCAGCAATCTGCCCCAGTGTGTCCAGCATATTACCCCCAGTGTGTCCAGCAATCTGCCCCAGTATGTCCAGCACTGCCCCCAGTGTGTCCAGCAATCTGCCCCAGTGTCCAGCCTTTCCCCAGTGTGTCCAGCAGTCTGCCCCAGTGTGTCCAGCATATTACCCCCAGTGTCCAGCATTGCCCCAGTGTGTCCAGCATATTACCCCCAGTGTGTCCAGCAATCTGCCCCAGTGTCCAGCATTGCCCCAGTGTGTCCAGAAGTCTGCCCCAGGGTCTCCAGCATTGCCTCAATGTGTCCAGAAATCTGCCCCAGGGTCTCCAGTATTGCCCCAGTGTGTCCAGCAATCTGCCCCATGGTCTCCTGTATTGCCCCAGTGTGTCCAGCATTCTGCCCCATGGTCTCCAGTATTGCCCCGGTGTGTCCAGCAATCTGCCCCATGGTCTCCAGTATTGCCCCGGTGTGTCCAGCAATCTGCCCCATGGTCTCCAGTATTGCCCCAGTATGTCCAGAAGTCTGCCCCAGGGTCTCCAGCATTGCCTCAATGTGTCCTGAAATCTGCCCCATGGTCTCCAGTATTGCCCCAGTGTGTCCAGCATTCTGCCCCATGGTCTCCAGTATTGCCCCAGTGTGTCCAGCATTCTGCCCCATGGTCTCCAGTATTGCCCCAGTGTGTCCAGCAATCTGCCCCATAGTCTCCTGTATTGCCCCAGTGTGTCCAGCAATCTGCCCCATGGTCTCCTGTATTGCCTCAGTGTGTCCAGCAATCTGCCCCATGGTCTCCTGTATTGCCCCAGTGTGTCCAGCATTCTGCCACATGGTCTCCTGTATTGCCCCAGTGTGTCCAGCATTCTGCCCCATGGTCTCCAGTATTGCCCCAGTGTGTCCAGCAATCTGCCCCATGGTCTCCAGTATTGCCCCAGTGTGTCCAGCATTGCCCCAGCCCCAGACAGTCAGACATAAAGAAAAAAAAAAAAAAGTAAAATCCTCACCTCTCCCGTTCCTAGCGCAGGTCCGGTGCAGCCAGTCAACGTCTCTCCGGCTCTGCGACGCTCAGGACAGAGAGGCAGAGCGGCGTGCACAGTGGTGACGTCATCGCTCCCTCTGCCCTGAGACGTCGCAGAGTCAGAGGACGCTGAAGCCGCAGGAACCAGGAGAGGTGAGTATTAGAGCGGGGGGCGGGGGCGGGGCGGGGCCCGGTGGTGGGGGGAGCTGGCCCTGGTCGTGGCGGCGGACGGCGCCGCCCGAAGATTTAAAGGGGCTTCTTTTTTTTTTTTTCTTCTTCTTCTCCTGCAGCGCCGGCCGCCCCCCACATTGTGCCGCCCGGGGCGGACCGCACCCCCCTTCCTACGCCACTGACCATCAGTACTGTACAACCTAAATTTCTGTTATCTGTGACCTTGATCTGCTCATTATCATCATTTTCTGTCATGGCATTTGTGGATTCAGGCGCCGCTCTGAACTTAATGGACTTAGAATTTGCCAGAACCCTATTCCTTTAAGGGGCATTGATGCTACACCGTTGGCTATAAATAAACCTCAGTTTTGGACACAGCTGACCATGCGCATGGCGCCAGCCCATCAGGAAGATTGTCGTTTTCTGGTGTTGCATAATTTGCATGATGATATTGTGCTGGGTTTTCCATGGTTACAGGTACATAATCCGGTGTTAGATTGGAGATCTATGTCTGTGACTAGTTGGGGTTGTCGGGGGGTTCATAGTCACGTTCCGTTGATGTCAATTTCCTCTTCCCCCTCTTCTGTGGTTCCTGAGTTTTTGTCAGATTTCCAGGATATATTCGATGAGCCCAAATCCAGTTCCCTTCCACCGCATAGGGACTGTGATTGTGCTATTGACTTGATTACAGGTTGTAAGTTGCCTAAGGGCCGACTTTTCAACCTGTCTGTGCCAGAACATGCCGCCATGCGGAGCTATATTAAGGAGTCTTTGGAGAAGGGGCATAATCGGCCATCTTCTTCACCATTGGGAGCAGGTTTTTTTTTGTTGCCAAGAAGGATGGCTCCTTGAGACCCTGTATCGATTATCGCCTCTTGAATAAGATCACAGTCAAATTTCAATACCCTTTGCCTTTGCTTACTGATTTGTTTGCTAGGATTAAGGGGGCTAGCTGGTTTACTAAGATTGACCTTCGAGGGGCATATAATCTGATTCGTATTAAGCAGGGTGACGAATGGAAAATTGCATTTAATACGCCCGAAGGCCATTTTGAATACCTTGTGATGCCATTCGGACTCTCTAATGCCCCATCTGTGTTCCAATCCTTCATGCATGATATCTTTCAGAGTTATCTTGATAAATTCATGGTTGTATATTTGGATGATGTTTTGATTTTTTCCGATGATTGGGAGTCTCATGTGAAACAGGTCAGGATGGTATTTCAGATCCTCCGTAATAATGCTTTATTTGTGAAGGGGTCAAAGTGCCTCTTTGGAGTGCAGAAGGTTTCTTTTTTGGGCTTAATTTTTTCTCCCTCTATAGAAATGGATCCGGTTAAGGTTCAGGCCATTCATGATTGGATTCAGCCCACATCTGTGAAGAGCCTTCAGAAATTCTTGGGCTTTGCTAATTTTTATCGTCGTTTCATTGCCAACTTCTCCAGTGTGGTTAAACCTCTGACCGATTTGACGAAGAAAGGCGCTGATGTGACGAATTGGTCCTCCAAGGCTGTTTCTGCCTTTCAGGAGCTTAAACGCCGATTTACTTCTGCCCCTGTGTTGCGTTAACCGGATGTTTCTCTTCCATTTCAGGTTGAGGTTGACGCGTCTGAGATTGGGGCAGGGGCCGTTTTGTCTCTGAGGAATTCTGATGGTTCCTTGATGAAACCGTGTGCCTTCTTTTCTCGGAAGTTTTTGCCTGCGGAACGCAATTATGATGTCGGCAATCGGGAGTTGTTGGCTATGAAGTGGGCATTTGAGGAGTGGCGACATTGGCTTGAGGGGGCCAAGCACCGTATTGTGGTCCTGACCGATCATAAGAATCTGATTTACCTCGTGTCTGCCAAACGGCTGAATTCTAGACAGGCTCGATGGTCCCTGTTTTTCTCCCGTTTTGATTTTGTGGTCTCGTACATTCCTGGTACTAAGAATGTTAAGGCGGATGCCCTCTCTAGGAGTTTATTTCCTGATTCCCCTGGGGTTCTTGAGCCGGTCGGCATTCTGAAGGAAGGGGTGATTCTTTCTGCCATCTCCCCTGATTTACGACGGGTTATTCAGGAATTTCAGGCTAATAAACCTGACCGCTGTCCAGTGGGGAAACTGTTTGTTCCTGATAGATGGACTAGTAAAGTGATTTCTGAGGTACATTGTAATGTGTTGGCCATCCTGGGATTTTTGGTACCAGAGATTTGGTTGGTAGGTCCTTTTGGTGGCCTTCTTTGTCGCGGGATGTGCGTTCCTGTGGGATTTGTGCGCGGGCTAAGCCTTGCTGTTCTTGCGCTAGTGGGTTGCTTCTGCCTTTGCCGGTCCCTGAGAGACCTTGGACGCATATTTCTATAGATTTTATTTCAGAGCTTCCGGTTTCCCAAAGGATGTCTGTTATCTGGGTGGTTTGTGACCGGTTTTCTAAGATGGTTCATTTGGTACCTTTGCCTAAATTGCCTTCCTCTTCTGATTTGGTTCCATTGTTTTTTCAGCATGTGGTTCGTTTGCATGGCATTCCGGAGAATATTGTGTCCGATAGAGGTTCCCAGTTTGTTTCTAGGTTTTGGCGCACCTTTTGTGCTAGGCTGGGCATTGATTTGTCTTTTTCTTCCGCATTTCATCCTCAGACAAATGGCCAAACCATTAGCGAACTAATCAGACTTTGGAAACTTATTTGAGATGCTTTGTGTCTGCTGATCAGGATGATTGGGTGGCTTTCTTGCCATTGGCCGAGTTTGCCCTTAATAATCGGGCTAGTTCTGCTACCTTGGTTTCGCCTTTTTTTTGTAATTTTGGTTTTCATCCTCGTTTTTCTTCAGGGCAGGTTGAGCCTTCTGATTGTCCTGGTGTGGATTCTGTGGTTGACAGGCTGCAGCAGATTTGGGCTCATGTGGTGGACAATTTGGTGTTGTCTCAGGAGGAGGCTCAGCGTTTTGCCAACCGTCATCGGTGTGTTGGTTCCCGGCTTCGGGTTGGGGATTTGGTCTGGTTGTCTTCCCGTCATGTTCCTATGAAGGTTTCTTCCCCTAAGTTCAAGCCTCGGTTTATTAGTCCTTATAGGATTTCTGAGATTATCAATCCAGTGTCTTTTCGTTTGGCCCTTCCAGCCTCTTTTTCCATCCATAATGTTTTCCATAGATCTTTGTTGCGGAAGTATGTGGTGCCCGTTGTTCCCTCTGTTGATCCTCCGGCTCCGGTGTTGATTGATGGGGAGTTGGAGTATGTGGTTGAGAAGATTTTGGATTCTCGTTTTTTGAGGCGGAAGCTTCAGTATCTGGTCAAATGGAAGGGTTATGGCCAGGAGGATAATTCTTGGGTTGTTGCCTCCGATGTTCATGCTGACGATTTGGCTCGTGCCTTTCATTTGGCTCGTTCTGATCGGCCTGGGGGCTCTGGTGAGGGTTCGGTGACCCCTCCTCAAGGGGGGGTACTGTTGTGAATTCTGCTCTTGGGCTCCCTCCGGTGGTTATGAGTGGTAGTGCTGCTGTCTGTGGATCGCAGCATTTATCAGGTGTGTTCACTTTTTGCAATTTGGACTCAGCTATTTAGTCCTGCTTGATCCTTTAGTCAGTGCCAGTTGTCCATTGTTTTTGGAGGATTCACATCCCTTTCTGGTCTCTCCTGTTTGCTGTGCTTTTCAACAAAGATAAGTCCTGGCTCTGTTTCTGCTGTCCACATGCTGTGGGCCTTATAGTTCAGTGCATTTTCATGTTTTGTCTTGTCCAGCTTGTCTGTGAAAGGATTTTTTGCAGCCAAGCGGTATCTCTGGAGATGCAGATATACCCTCTATGTCTTTAGTCAGATGTGGAGTTTTGTATTTTCTGTGGTGGATATTTTCTAGTGTTTTAATACTGACCGCATAGTTCTCTGTCCTATTCTTTCTTTTTAGCTAGTAAGGCCTCCTTTGCTAATCCTGATTTCAGTCTGCGTTTGTCATTTCCCTCTCCTCTCACAGTCAATATTTGTGGGGGGCTGTCTATCCTTTGGGGATTTTCTCTGAGGCAAGATAATTTTCCGTTTCTATCTTTAGGGGAAGTTAGTCCTTAGGCTGTGTCGAGGTGTCTAGGGAGTGTTAGGTACATCCCACGGCTATTTCTAGTTGCGCTGCTAAGTTCAGGGTCTGCGGTCAGTACAGGTACCACCTTCTCCAGAGTACGTCACATGCTGCTCCAAGGCCACCAGATCATAACAGATGAGGTGCTGGATCCGGCATGTAGAAATGCGCTTGATAGGGAAAGAAGCACGCTTTTACAACCTTGTGAGCTACAAACGGACAGCAATGCTTTTAGGGTCATTGGCACTTTTGACACTTAAGCGGACAATATTTATAGGATTCTTAGCGAACACTGGCAGATCCTACAGGCGGACACTACTCTCGAAGATATCATTCCCCTCCAGCCTTGAGTTATCTTTCGTAGTGGTAGGTCTCTCAAGGACCGGTTGGTGCATAGTCAGTATGCGAGACAAAAGCCTGGAGGCACATGGCTTGATAGAAAGGTCTGTGGTACATTCAGGTGTGGGAGCTGTTCCTTTTGGAAAGTAATTTCACCATGTAAAAGCTTTCAGAGTGCCTCAACAAGTCGGAGGTTCTTTATTAGGGACTTTGCTAATAGCAAAACAACAGGGGTCATCTATATGGCGACATGCTCGTGCCCTATGAATTACATAGGGAAAACAAGAAGGGAGTTTAGGAAGAGGGTAAGCGAGCATTTAGGTGTCGTGAGAAATAGAAGGGATACCCCTGTGGCTAGGCTCATCAGGGATTGTCATCAAGGCACTGGGGAAGTCCTTAGGTTTTGTGTTTTGGAAGTGATCAGACCAAATGGGAGACAGGGCGATTGGGATAAATTGGTATTACAAAAGGAATCTCAGTGGATTTTTAGAATGGAGTCAGGAAAGAAATATATCTTGGTACTGTGTTAGCCAGTGGATAGAAAAATATCTAGAATTGAGAGTCCTCAGTGGTTGATACCTTTTAAGGGCTAACTGAAAAGATGGTAACAAGTTGCAAGCTTTCGAGACTACACAGGTCTCTTCATCAGGCAAAGACTAAAACAAATTCTGAAGAATCACATATTTATGCACAACATAGTATAGGAAAAAAAAAAGAGGGGAAAAAAACCATGGATAAGCCAGGTGACATGAAGCAGAATTACCATGGGTGATAGAATGGAGTCAGTAACCCCTAAGGGGTTAAACGAACAACTCAACTATAGCTGTTTCATATGAAATTATTTAGCTTGTTTTCTTCACTGTTATGTTTGGTGATTACTCTACCCAAAATTGCAGGGATCCAGTTAGATAGCATACACTTATGACAGAGTGTATGATGTTAATCTATACGTTGACCTCTATACGGTCCTGCTCTTATTATTATTATTATTATTATTATTATACATTTTTATAGCGCCATTTATTCCATGGCGCTTTACATGTGAATACGGGGCAAATATAGACGAATACATTAAACATGAGCAGATAACAAGGCACACGAGTACATAAGGAGGGAGGACCCTGCCCACGAGGGCTCACAGTCTGCAGGGGGTGGGTGAGGATACACTAGGAGAGGGAAGAGCTGGCTGTGCGGCTGTTCAGTAGGTTGAGGATCACTGCAGGCTGTAGGCTTGTCGGAAGAGATGAGTCTTCAGGTTCTTTTTGAAGGTTTCTATGGTAGGCGCAAGTCTGATGTGTTGGGGTAGAGAGTTCCAGAGTATGGGGGAAGCACGGGAGAAGTCTTGGATGCGGTTATGGGAAGAAGAGATGAGAGGGGAGTAGAGAAGGAGGTCTTGGGAGGATCGGAGGTCGCGTGTAGGTAGGTACCGGGAGACCATGTCACAGATGTACTCTTATCAGTACTTTATATATGACAAATGATTGTAAATAGTGTCAGGGTTACTTGAGTGACCTATGCTATATCGTCTTAAAGTTAGAACTATATTTGGAAACTTCATGCATCGTCTAGTGATTGCATTTATGTGTCATTGTGAATGTACCATCTAATAATGGTGGCCCTAATTTCGGGCTTATATTCCTTCCCCTCTATGACACTTTTTATTAGACGGGCTTGATATATCCATATATGATATAACTGATCCTCTTATTATGAGTCTTTAATCCCCCTCTTAAATCTGGTGGGGAACACATCATGTGGCCGGAAGAGGATCTAACCAGCATGGTTAATTGATCTAGGCTCGGTACTTTTAATATATTGTGGGGCACGGAGGAGGTAATACCTTCGGTATCAGTGGTATTTCCATTTCTTGGTAGCACGCATGCGCGACATGGAACGCAGCTTTTTTGCTAGTGTTATCTTTTCAAGGCGATAATGTGCATGCGCAAAGTGGAACACAGGCTTGCGAACTGCACTTGCGCAATATGGAAAGCATTGCGGCCAGTAAGCAGAGCGCTGATGTGAGAGAGACAGTGGACCTCTAGCGTCTGCGAGGCAATCGAGCATTCACATTTCTGAATGTGGGACACTGACATTAGGTATACTGATGCTGAGCACACTTTCGTGCATTTTTACCCGCAATCCTTGGGCCTGATGAAGCGGGCCATTTAAACCCCACACTCTCTTTGCACACCTTACACCTGCAACCAGGATGCCCTGACTGCCGTATGTCATGCATTTTCTGATCCATTTGCCTCCTGAAGAGCTTGAACTATGGAAGGGAAATGCGTTGAGGTATTCGTTTATCATCTGGACCCCAGATAAGATTTCATTTGTTATTGGGTGCTGCTACGGGTAGAGTGCAATAGGGGAGTAGTGCAATCTTGATATGGTGTCCTTTTCAACATTTTTGGTGAACACATTAAAGGGGAACATTTTAAAGGCACCTATAGTGCTTGGCTTTGAGGCCTAAAAAGCGAGAGTCCTAGGTGTTTTTTAAAGTGCATGAATTACGGAGTAGACTAACGCTGATATAGGGGTGGTGTGACCCCGTACTTATTAAGGCAATGAGTCTAGCAATTTGGCACATTTGTTTATTCAAAAAATTTATTGTGTGTTACACTTGTGGTTGTTCCTGAATCAGGATGGACACTAAGAACTACGGCACCTTAATATAACCCTTGAGCGCACTAATATATGACTGTGAGATCTGGGCTTACCGATTGTCCCTAACACCCACCTTTTTGATATCCCTTGCACACGTGGTTTCCCTTATTCTCTCCTATCAACTTTTATCTTTCTGTTTGGAGAGTTAAATGGGTAAGTGTGAAGGGTAAGTGAGGGTGAGCCGACGGGAGCGGGGGCGCCATTTTGTGTATTAATCTAGGGTGCCAACCTCCGCAGCAAGGTAGGGACAATCAAGTCAGGGAGAGTGGAGGGTGAGCCAGTGCAGGCTTTTATATTTCCCGACCTCTGCCCTTGAATTTATCCAACAAATGTCTGCGTATTCTATTGTGTTTTGTTTCTTGTTTTTGAATTTGATTGTATTTGGTTAATTGGGCTCCTGAGGAGGAGAAGGTTGATCTTTGTTTAATACAGTCTGCAAGGACATAACCTTCTTGGGTTCACTAATTTTTCACACCCTTTGTCTCTTCCTAATGACCATGGCACTATCATTCCTTGTGTTTTGGGAATATTTGTAATTGACTAGTTTAATACAACATCTATCTAGGGATTGCCAGGTTGCATCCAGGTTAAGCCATCGATGAATGGGGGCACCACATTGCGAACAAGGTAGGGTACAAACCTCCGCTGTCAGGAAGGGTGCATTAGGGTCCGATAGGGCCATTTAAGGTTTTTTTTTGTATGTTAAAAAAAGGATCGAATTATTGGACCTGCGGGTTGCCGGTAATTGTGTTATTTGTCTTGAATTTTTAAATGGTTGAAATAAAATTTGATTTTAGGTGTTAGTATACATGTAAGCCTGTTAATCCACTATACCGTCATATCTTTTGATTTTTGCAAAAATATCATTTTAATCAGTGCAACAGCGGCAAGCTGACAATGCCTGTAGTTTAATTAGCAAAATCCTTCGGACAGGTTTTCTTCAAATAAAAAATAACCTATATATGTTTGGTATCTGCAGTCTAATAATAATCTGGAGAATTATAAACGACAGGTCAGTTTTAGCATTGAGTGGACATTGTGAAAATAATCAATTGTGGATTTGCATTTTTTTTTTGTAATTTCACCGTACTTGGAATTTTTTTCAGGTACATTATATGGTAAAATGGCGTTGTTCAAAAGTACAACTCCTCCAGCAAAAAAACAAGCCCTCACACGGCCATATTGATGGAAAACTGCAAAAAGTTATGGCTCTGGGAAGAAGGGGAGCAAAAAACAAAATCGAAAAAAATGGAAAGTTGCCCTGGGGTGAAGGAATTGAACTCACATAGGTGCTACTTATCTCAACATGTCAGTGTTTCAAATGCATTCGCAGCTGTCAGTACCTATCGGCCAACTGCATACAGTATGGCAACCATACATGTCTTTACTAGACATCGGACTACAATATTCAACCACTTACCTACCATCGAAACCTTCAAAAAGAACCTGAAGACCCACCTCTTCCGACAAGCCTACAACCTGCAGTAACCACCGATCGACCAAACCGCTGCATGACCAGCTCTATCCTCGCCTACTGTATCCTCAGCAATCCCTTGTAGATTGTGGGCCCTCGCGGGCAGGGTCCTCTCTCCTCCTGTACCAGTTATGACTTGCATTTTTTAAGATTATTGTACTTGTTATTATTATGTATACCCCTCCTCACATGTAAAGCGCCATGGAATAAATGGCGCTATAACAATAAATAATAATAATAATAATAATAATAACCACTTACTACCTGACAATTTTTAGTTTTTGCGCTTTAAAGGGGTTGTCCACTACTAGAATAACCCCTTCTAAAACTAAATGTTTGGCCTCAATAAAGTAATAAAGCCTATACTCACCTACCATGCCAGTGTCTGCACCCACTCTCCCCGGGGCTGTGATGCGGAGGAATGATACATGATGCCCAGCACCCAATCAGCATCACTGTCCCCGCCTTCGGACAAACTGGACATGAAGAGGAAGTCCAAATAGCAGCTGATCCCAGACTTCCTCTTCATGATCAATTTGTCCAAAGGCGGAGACAGTGACTCCAGCGCTGATAGAGCGCCGGCATCACGTGTCACAACACCGAATCACAGCCCCGGGACCGCGAGTGCCGACACTCAGGAACAGCGCCGGCACGGGAGGTGAGTTTAAGCTTTCTTATTTTATTGTGGCTGAACATTTAGTTTAGGAAGGGGTTGTCCTAGTAGTGGACAACCTTTTTAATCCTTTCCTTCCATTCCTGTCTTTTTGTTGTTGAACGAGGTGTCATTTTTAATGGCTCCATTTGTTTTACCATACAATATGCTGTAAAACAGGAAACATATGTAGCTCCGGCAAAAATTTAGAGACCACTGCAAAATGTTCAGTTTGTCTGATTTTTCTCTTTATAGGTATATTTTTGAGTAAAATGTAAATTATTCTTTTATTCTATAAACTTCTGACAACATGTCTCCGAATTGTCAAGCAATAAATTTTGGGCTTTTTTTCTGAAAAGGAGAAATGGTCCAAATTAAAAAACAAAAAACAAAACAGCGCTTTCAGACCTCAAGTAATGCAAAGAAAACAAGTTCATAATCATTTAGAAACAACAATACTAAAGTTTTAACTCAGGAAGAGTTCAGAAATCAATATTTTGTGGAATAACCATGATTTTTAATCACAGCTTTCATGCGTCTTGGCATGCTTTCCACCAGTCTTTCACACTGCTCCTGGCGCAAAAATGTAAGCAGTTCTTCTTTGTTTGATGGCTTGTGACCATCCATCATCCTCCTGATTACATTCCAGAGGCCTGGAGATTGGGCTGCCCATGACAGGGTTTTGATGTGGTGGTCTCTTAATTTTTGCCAGAGCTGTATATATTTTTAATTAAGTGGTGAAAAAAATGAGAATTCAAATAAAAAATAAATAAATAAATTGGTTTGTGTTGCCATTTTCTGAGACCCTTACCTTTCTTATTTTTCAGTGGAGCTTTGTGAGGGTTTGATTTTGGAGTGGTGGTCACTTTTATTGATAACATTTTGGGTTAAATACGGCATGAAAGGTGTTATAAAACGCATGCCTGGCATTTTGACTTTTTTCTCTGTACATTTATGAGATGGGTTGGTTCATTTTATATGACGATAGATTGATAATAAAGGCACAGATGATTGGCCTCGGGGAGACCAAAACATCCAACACCGCGGAGACACCATCACGTGTTTCTCAACGCAGTGATTCCAGAACACTGCCCCCATCCCTTATGGGAAATATGCAGATGCATGTAAAGAAGCTGCGGAGACACCATCACGTGTTTCTCGACGCAAGCAGTGAATAGCCAGGCCTTTCCCCGGGAAGGAACAACCACGGGAAGGGCAGCATCCTATGAAGGAAAGCCACCTATGCCAAGCATGGTATCCATCCACAGACAGCTGTTTCGGGGTTTTGCCCCTCATCAGTGTGGAGTAGGAATCTGGCTATTAGGAGCAGTGCCTAGTAAAAAGGCTATAAAGGCACAGATGATTGGCCTCGGGGAGACCAAAACATCCAACACCGCGGAGACACCATCACGTGTTTCTCAACGCAGTGATTCCAGAACACTGCCCCCATCCCTTATGGGAAATATGCAGATGCATGTAAAGAAGCTGCGGAGACACCATCACGTGTTTCTCGACGCAAGCAGTGAATAGCCAGGCCTTTCCCCGGGAAGGAACAACCACGGGAAGGGCAGCATCCTATGAAGGAAAGCCACCTATGCCAAGCATGGTATCCATCCACAGACAGCTGTTTCGGGGTTTTGCCCCTCATCAGTGTGGAGTAGGAATCTGGCTATTAGGAGCAGTGCCTAGTAAAAAGGCTATAAAGGCACAGATGATTGGCCTCGGGGAGACCAAAACATCCAAGACCGCGGAGACACCATCACGTGTTTCTCAACGCAGTGATTCCAGAACACTGCCCCCATTCCTTATGGGAAATATGCAGATGCATGTAAAGAAGCTGCGGAGACACCATCACGTGTTTCTCGACGCAAGCAGTGAATAGCCAGGCCTTTCCCCGGGAAGGAACAACCACGGGAAGGGCAGCATCCTATGAAGGAAAGCCACCTATGCCAAGCATGGTATCCATCCACAGACAGCTGTTTCGGGGTTTTGCCCCTCATCAGTGTGGAGTAGGAATCTGGCTATTAGGAGCAGTGCCTAGTAAAAAGGCTATAAAGGCACAGATGATTGGCCTCGGGGAGACCAAAACATCCAACACAGCAGAGACACCATCACGTGTTTCTCAACGCAGTGATTCCAGAACACTGCCCCCATCCCTTATGGGAAATATGCAGATGCATGTAAAGAAGCTGCGGAGACACCATCACGTGTTTCTCGACGCAAGCAGTGAATAGCCAGGCCTTTCCCCGGGAAGGAACAACCACGGGAAGGGCAGCATCCTATGAAGGAAAGCCACCTATGCCAAGCATGGTATCCATCCACAGACAGCTGTTTCGGGGTTTTGCCCCTCATCAGTGTGGAGTAGGAATCTGGCTATTAGGAGCAGTGCCTAGTAAAAAGGCTATAAAGGCACAGATGATTGGCCTCGGGGAGACCAAAACATCCAACACCGCGGAGACACCATCACGTGTTTCTCAACGCAGTGATTCCAGAACACTGCCCCAATCCCTTATGGGAAATATGCAGATGCATGTAAAGAAGCTGCAGAGACACCATCACGTGTTTCTCGACGCAAGCAGTGAATAGCCAGGCCTTTCCCCGGGAAGGAACAAACACGGGAAGGGCAGCATCCTATGAAGGAAAGCCACCTATGCCAAGCATGGTATCCATCCACAGACAGCTGTTTCGGGGTTTTGCCCCTCATCAGTGTGGAGTAGGAATCTGGCTATTAGGAGCAGTGCCTAGTAAAAAGGCTATAAAGGCACAGATGATTGGCCTCGGGGAGACCAAAACATCCAACACCGCGGAGACACCATCACGTGTTTCTCAACGCAGTGATTCCAGAACACTGCCCCCATTCCTTATGGGAAATATGCAGATGCATGTAAAGAAGCTGCGGAGACACCATCACGTGTTTCTCGACGCAAGCAGTGAATAGCCAGGCCTTTCCCCGGGAAGGAACAACCACGGGAAGGGCAGCATCCTATGAAGGAAAGCCACCTATGCCAAGCATGGTATCCATCCACAGACAGCTGTTTCGGGGTTTTGCCCCTCATCAGTGTGGAGTAGGAATCTGGCTATTAGGAGCAGTGCCTAGTAAAAAGGCTATAAAGGCACAGATGATTGGCCTCGGGGAGACCAAAACATCCAACACCGCAGAGACACCATCACGTGTTTCTCAACGCAGTGATTCCAGAACACTGCCCCCATCCCTTATGGGAAATATGCAGATGCATGTAAAGAAGCTGCGGAGACACCATCACGTGTTTCTCGACGCAAGCAGTGAATAGCCAGGCCTTTCCCCGGGAAGGAACAACCACGGGAAGGGCAGCATCCTATGAAGGAAAGCCACCTATGCCAAGCATGGTATCCATCCACAGACAGCTGTTTCGGGGTTTTGCCCCTCATCAGTGTGGAGTAGGAATCTGGCTATTAGGAGCAGTGCCTAGTAAAAAGGCTATAAAGGCACAGATGATTGGCCTCGGGGAGACCAAAACATCCAACACCGCGGAGACACCATCACGTGTTTCTCAACGCAGTGATTCCAGAACACTGCCCCCATTCCTTATGGGAAATATGCAGATGCATGTAAAGAAGCTGCGGAGACACCATCACGTGTTTCTCGACGCAAGCAGTGAATAGCCAGGCCTTTCCCCGGGAAGGAACAACCACGGGAAGGGCAGCATCCTATGAAGGAAAGCCACCTATGCCAAGCATGGTATCCATCCACAGACAGCTGTTTCGGGGTTTTGCCCCTCATCAGTGTGGAGTAGGAATCTGGCTATTAGGAGCAGTGCCTAGTAAAAAGGCTATAAAGGCACAGATGATTGGCCTCGGGGAGACCAAAACATCCAACACCGCAGAGACACCATCACGTGTTTCTCAACGCAGTGATTCCAGAACACTGCCCCCATCCCTTATGGGAAATATGCAGATGCATGTAAAGAAGCTGCGGAGACACCATCACGTGTTTCTCGACGCAAGCAGTGAATAGCCAGGCCTTTCCCCGGGAAGGAACAACCACGGGAAGGGCAGCATCCTATGAAGGAAAGCCACCTATGCCAAGCATGGTATCCATCCACAGACAGCTGTTTCGGGGTTTTGCCCCTCATCAGTGTGGAGTAGGAATCTGGCTATTAGGAGCAGTGCCTAGTAAAAAGGCTATAAAGGCACAGATGATTGGCCTCGGGGAGACCAAAACATCCAACACCGCGGAGACACCATCACGTGTTTCTCAACGCAGTGATTCCAGAACAGTGCCCCCATCCCTTATGGGAAATATGCAGATGCATGTAAAGAAGCTGCGGAGACACCATCACGTGTTTCTCGACGCAAGCAGTGAATAGCCAGGCCTTTCCCCGGGAAGGAACAACCACGGGAAGGGCAGCATCCTATGAAGGAAAGCCACCTATGCCAAGCATGGTATCCATCCACAGACAGCTGTTTCGGGGTTTTGCCCCTCATCAGTGTGGAGTAGGAATCTGGCTACTAGGAGCAGTGCCTAGTAAAAAGGCTATAAAGGCACAGATGATTGGCCTCGGGGAGACCAAAACATCCAACACCGCGGAGACACCATCACGTGTTTCTCAACGCAGTGATTCCAGAACACTGCCCCCATCCCTTATGGGAAATATGCAGATGCATGTAAAGAAGCTGCGGAGACACCATCACGTGTTTCTCGACGCAAGCAGTGAATAGCCAGGCCTTTCCCCGGGAAGGAACAACCACGGGAAGGGCAGCATCCTATGAAGGAAAGCCACCTATGCCAAGCATGGTATCCATCCACAGACAGCTGTTTCGGGGTTTTGCCCCTCATCAGTGTGGAGTAGGAATCTGGCTACTAGGAGCAGTGCCTAGTAAAAAGGCTATAAAGGCACAGATGATTGGCCTCGGGGAGACCAAAACATCCAACACCGCGGAGACACCATCACGTGTTTCTCAACGCAGTGATTCCAGAACACTGCCCCCATCCCTTATGGGAAATATGCAGATGCATGTAAAGAAGCTGCGGAGACACCATCACGTGTTTCTCGACGCAAGCAGTGAATAGCCAGGCCTTTCCCCGGGAAGGAACGACCACGGGAAGGGCAGCATCCTATGAAGGAAAGCCACCTATGCCAAGCATGGTATCCATCCACAGACAGCTGTTTCGGGGTTTTGCCCCTCATCAGTGTGGAGTAGGAATCTGGCTATTAGGAGCAGTGCCTAGTAAAAAGGCTATAAAGGCACAGATGATTGGCCTCGGGGAGACCAAAACATCCAACACCGCGGAGACACCATCACGTGTTTCTCAACGCAGTGATTCCAGAACACTGCCCCCATCCCTTATGGGAAATATGCAGATGCATGTAAAGAAGCTGCGGAGACACCATCACGTGTTTCTCGACGCAAGCAGATTGATAGATAGATTGATAGATTGATAATAGACTTCTACAGATGTGGTGATACCAAAAATGCCTATATTTTTAAAGGGGTAAAAGAAGGTGTTTCAAATTTTTATGCATTTTTTTGTATATATTTTAGGAGTCTTGAACATGTGATTGTTTAATAGAGCCGTCATCTGCCAACATTCTGGAGCAAGCTCAGCTTCTGAACCCACAACATTCACGGGCACCCGATATGTGACATACATGACCGTCACAAGTCGGGAAGGGGTTGTTACCAGTAGGGTGAAGTCAGACTGCTATATTACTCCCGTGAGGATCTCATCACAATCCGCGGACTAGCCGTCAGCATTCCTGACCTGAGGGTGACAGCATGTATTTCTATGCAACTTTCATGCTCATGTCAAGAGAGCCGATGTCGAGTCCCGGGATTGCGATGCCATCGAGTATTATGGCCGTCTGACCTCACCCTTTAGGTGGATGGCAATGAAAAAACCAAGGGAGCCTCCTTCTTTTGTTTCGACCATAAAAAAAAGTCTGTGTATTAGCGATCTTGGCTGTTGCTACAGAATGTCAGCTGTGACAATTATCGCAGTACAAAATGGAGAATAACATAGTGTAATAAAACACACCTGAATCAATATGAAAATATATCTGAAAATGATAAAGAACCTGCACAAAAGAAACACAGTGTGGGTGTAATTACGTGGGACTGTTCAATAACTCAGCAGCAGGGATAAAACACACCGCTGGTACATTTTTCAAATACTAAAGCTTTGTTTTTATAGACAGAATAATACAATCAACATTTTAAATGTAAAAGAGTTAAAATTAAAGGTATTAAAAATTATAACATAGCAATAATAATAATAATAATTTTTATTTATATAGCGCCAACAAATTCCGCAGCACTTTACAATTAAGCGGGGACATGTCCAGAAAATAAATTCAGTACAAGTTAAGACAATTTAAACAGTGACATTAGGGGTGAGGTCCCTGCTCGCAAGCTTACAATCTACAAGGAAATGGGGGGACACAATAGGTGAAAAGTGCTTGTTATTTCAGGTCTGGCAATTATAATAAATAGGGATTTTCATATAAAGCTGCATGATCCGGTCATCAGCCCGTGTGTTTAAGTGCAATAGTCAAGTATCAAGTGCAGTTATCGTGTGCATGGAGGGTGTGGAGACAGATGAATAGAAGGGTGTAGATTCACATGCAGATAATATATGGAAGGAGGGAACAGGGCAAAGTTAGTTTACTGAGTAGTTGATGTGGTAAGCTTGTTTGAAGAGATGGGTTTTTAAAGCGCGCTTGAATAGGTCGGGGCTAGGTATCAGTCTGATCGTCTGGGGAAGTGCATTCCAGGGAGCTGACGCAGCACGAGAGAAGTCTTGGAGACGGAGGTGCGAGGTTCGGATTACGGGGGATATGTTACGGGGGAATAATATCAGTAATGTGATAACACAGGCGCATGGCATATAAGAAATATAATACTGAACCTCACTACTACCATGACAAGTAATTCACTGGTTATTCCTCACGAGGCAAGGATTCAGGAGTAGCAAACTGGGCAATTGCCCATAACTGCTCCTGGGATGTATCCTAGGACTTGACTTCCAGAATAAACCTGAGAGTGGAACACCTTAAAGGGGTTCTCCTGGAATTGATAAAATAATGAGGGAAAAGAGAAAAAAGGAAATGTCTTTATAAATAAATTCCTAACTTTCACAGTTGTTTTATGACTATGAGTAGAATGCAGTAATTCAGGAGCCTGTGAGCATGTGGCGAAGGAAGCTCGGCCCCTCAATTCATGTCTCAGAAGAGGCTGCTCTTGTGTCTTACCTGTTTATCTGATCTAATACTGGAGATACCAGGAGTACTGAGGTAAGAAGAGGCTGCTCACACTACTGTCCACCCTATTTGTCTGACATAATACTGGAGATACCAGGAGTACTGAGGTAAGAAGAGGCTGCTCACACTGCTGTCCACCCTATTTGTCTGACATAATACTGGAGATACCAGGGGTGCTGAGGTAAGAAGATGCTGCACATACTGCTGTCCAACCGGTCTATCCGATCTAATATTGGAGATACCATGGGTGCTGATGTAAAAAGAGGCTGCTTTTCTGCCCATCCTGCCTATCTAATCTTATAAAGGAGATATCAGGCTGCTAAGCGAAAAAGAGGCCACTCACACTCTCGTCCTCCATCTTTATATTCTAATTCTGGAGATAATAAGGTGCTAAGGTAAGAAGAGGCTGCTAACACTGCTGCTGAGTATGTCTTACTGAACTAATATTGGAGATCCTCGGTGGTGCTGAGATAAGAATAAGCTGTTCACACTGCTGTCCACCTATCTATCTAATCTAATGTTGGAGATGACCGGAGTGCAGAAGTAAGAAGAGGCAGCTTACACTGCTATCCAGTGTGTCTATCTGACCTATTACCGGAGATCCCAGGGGTGCTGATGTAGGAAGAGGCTGCTCACACTGCTGTCATCCCTGTCTATCTGATCTAATACTGGATATAACAGGAGTGTTGAGGTAAGAAGAGACTGCTCACACTGCTGTCCATACTAGATATTGTGTACTAAACTCTCAGCAAAAAACATTATAATCCTGTCAACAGCTAATCAATAGTATTGTGATGACCTGAAAGAGTTAAGTCCTCCATACGCATTAGCAGAACCCACTGATTTTGATAGGATTATTTCACTATATAATGTATAAGTGGGCTCCTGACTCTAACCCAACTAATGATGTTGGGTGAGAAAAGGATCCGGGTGTTGGAATTTCAGGAGTTGACCCTCTTGTTTTGCAGTAAGATAACCTGCAAGGTGTCTGTTAGCCAATCCCTCATAGAGATCACAGGAATATTCATGTGTATGAAGAAGTTGGGGAGCCAAATGATTACTCAGCTTACAGCTATCTAATTTACAGTTTGGGGGTCTTCCAATGGAGTCATCTAGTCAGAGGATGGAACGTGTCAAACCAATGGAGATCCATGCCATGGCAAATGATAAAGATGACATATCGATATTTGAGAAACGAGATACAGTTTAATCAGAATACAATTATGATGGACTGAAGGTTAATGACCCCATTAGGTAAATCTACTTTAATTCTTTTTGAGATATGAGCCAAGCTCCCAATCACTCACTGAAATCTTTTACCCATAAATTAACATTTATCAACTAGATGGCTACTTAGGGTTCTGTGCTGACGGATACACCAATACTATGTCTTTACAGTCGCATGATGTAAATTTCACACAACTTCGAGTCACAAGACCCTATTTTTCTCACCAGTTTTTGAAAAAGGGAAATTGAAGCAGCTCAAATTATTCATTCCAACTTCTATACTAAGGGTACATTGACTTGCTATGGATGGTATATGTAGCCATCTAGAGTGTCTGAATATATTAATAGTGATAATAGTATGTAAAACACCAAAATAAACCACAATAATCCAGAAGTTTCAATACCTCTGTGAGGATCATGTATTTATAATGCAAATCATGCATTGTGGCATTTGGGTGGTGGCCTCCATGACACCCCTGAGCTTGTCTCACACCCATATGTTTGTCCCCTCTGTGCTCTGTCTTTTTACATTTTTCATGAAATCTGGCAGCAAATATTTTAGAAATTATTACAACTAGATCTGTCTGTGACAGCAATAAGTTCATATAATAGAAATGTTATAGAAATGTGAATAGAGCGGGTGGACCTTCCTACAAAAGAGAATCTGGAATATTACAGCACTGTAATTAAGATGTCATCTCTGAACATGACTTCATTGTCACCAGAGAATACAGAGCTGTTGATGATAAATGTTGGACAAATCCATATCAGTGGCTCAGCCCGTAGCATTGTTGCCTTGGTGGGGGCCTGGGTTTGAATCCGACCAAGGTCAACTTCTTCATAGAGTTTGAGTCTTCCCTCTGTGTTTTTGTGGATTTCCTTCCTACAATCTGTTGCCATCTCGCACTCCGAAAACAATCTAATGGGTTAAATTCAAATACAGATTGTGATCCCCAATTGGAACAGGAATCAATGTCATTGATAGCAATTTATGACAACACTATATAAAAGAGTAGAATATACAGTACAGACCAAAAGTTTGTACACACCTTCTCATTTAAAGATTTTTCTGTATTTTCATGACTATGAAAATTGTAAATTCATACTGAAGGCATCAAAACTATGAATTAACACATGTGGAATTATATACTTAACAAAAAAGTGTGAAACAACTGAAATTATGTCTTATATTCTAGGTTCTTCAAAGTAGCCACCTTTTGCTTTGATGACTGCTTTGCACACTCTTGGCATTCTCTTGATGAGCTTCAAGAGGTAGTCACCGGGAATGGTTTTCACTTTACAGGTGTGCCCTGTCAGATTTAGTAAGTGGGATTTCTTGCCTTATAAATGGTGTTGGGACCATCAGTTGTGTTGTGCAGAAGTCTGGTGGATACACAGCTGATAGTCCTACTGAATAGACTGTTAGAATTTGTATTATGGCAAGAAAAAAGCACCTAAGTAAAGAAAAACGAGTGGCAATCATTACTTTAAGAAATGAAGGTCAGTCAGTCCAAAATATTGGGAAAACTTTGAAAGTGTCCCCAAGTGCAGTGGCAAAAGACATCAAGCACTACAAAGAAACTGGCTCACATGAGGACTGCCCCAGGAAAGGAAGACCACGAGTCACCTCTGCTTCTGAGGATAAGTTTATCCGAATCACCAGCCTCAGAAATCGCAGGTTAACAGCAGCTCAGATTAGAGACCAGGTCAATGCCACACAGAGTTCTAGTAGCAGACACATCTCTACAACAACTGTTTAAGAGGAGACTTTGTGCAGCAGGCCTTCATGGCAAAATAGCTGCTAGGAAACCACTGCTAAGGACAAGAAACAAGCAGAAGAGACTTGTTTGGGCTAAAGAACACAAGGAATGGACATTAGACCAGTTGAAATCTGTGCTTTGGTCTGATGAGTCCAAATTTGAGGTCTTTGGTTCCAACCACCGTGTCTTTCTGCGATGCAGAAAAGGTCAACGGATGCACTCTACATGCCTGGTTCCACCGTGAAGCATGGAGGAGGAGGTGTGATGGTGTGGGGGTGCTTTGCTGGTGACACTGTTGGGGATTTATTCAAAATTGAAGGCATACTGAACCAGCATGTCTACCACAGCATCTTGCAGTGGCATGCTATTCCATCCGGTTTGCGTTTAGTTGGACCATCATTTATTTTTCAACAGGACAATGACCCCAAACACACCTCCAGGCTGTGTATGAGCTTTTTGACCAAGAAGGAGAGTGATGGGGTGCTGCACCAGATCTGAACCCAATCGAGATGGTTTGGGGTGAGCTGGACCGCAGAGTGAAGGCAAAAGGGCTAACAAGTGCTAAGCATCTCTGGGAACTTCTTCAAGATTGTTAGAAGACCATTCCCGGTGACTACCTTTTGAAGCTCATCAAGAGAATGCCAAGAGTGTGCAAAGCAGTCATCAAAGCAAAAGGTGGCTTCTTTGAAGAACCTAGAATATAAGACATATTTTCAGTTGTTTCACACTTTTTTGTTAAGTATATAATTCCACATGTGTGAATTCATAGTTTTGATGCCTTCAGTGTGAATTTACAATTTTCATAGTTATGAAAATACAGAAAAATCTTTAAATGAGAAGGTGTGTCCAAACTTTTGGTCTGTACTGTATGTATATATATATATATATATATATATATATATATATATATACTACCGTTCAAAAGTTTAGGGTCAACCAGACAATTTTGTGTTTTCCATGATAACTCATACTTTTATTAATCAAATGAGTTGCCAAATAAATTTACAATCTAGTCCAGACATTGTCAAGGTTAAAAAAAAAAAAAAGATTTTTATTTGAAATAATAATTTTCTCCTTCAAACTTTGCTTTCGTCAGAGAATGCTCCCTTTGTAGCAGTTACAGCATTGCAGACCTTTGGCACTCTAGCAGTTAATTTGCTGAGGTAATCTGGAGAAATTCCCCCCCCATGCTTCCAGAAGCTCCTCCTACAAGTTGGTTTGGCTTGATGGGCACTTTTTGGTACCATACGGTCAAGCTACGCCCACAACTGCTCAATGGGATTGAGATCTGGTGACTGCGCTGGCCACTCCATTACAGATAGAATACCAGCTGCTGCTTCTTCCCTAAATAGTTCTTGCATAATTTGGAGGTGTGCTTTGGGTCATTGTCCTGTTGTAGGATGAAATTGGCTCCAATCAAGCGCTGTCCACAGGGTATGGCATGGCGTTGCAAAATGGAGTGATAGCCTTCCTTATTCAAAATACCTTTTACCTTGTACAAATCTCCCACTTTAAAAGCACCAAAGCAACCCCAGACCATCACCTTTCCTCCACCATGCTGGACAGATGGCATCAGACACTCTTTCAGCATCTGTTCAGTTGTTCTGCATCTCAAAAATGTTCTTCTGTGTGATCCAAACACTTCAAACTTGGATTCGTCTGTCCATAACACTTTTTTTCGAACTTTCCTCTGTCCAATGTCTGTGTTCTTTTCCCCATACTAATCTTTCCCTTTTATTAGCCAGTCTCAGATATGGCTTTTTCTTTGCCACTCTGCCCTGAAGACCAGCATCCTGGAGTCGCCTCTTCACTGTAGACGTTGACACTGGCATTTTGCGTGTACTATTTAATGAAGCTGCCAGTTGAGGACCTGTGAGGCGTCGATTTCTCAAACTACAGATTCTAATGTACTTGTCTTGTTGCTCAGTTGTGCAGCACGGCCTCACACTTCTCTTTCTACTCTCGTTAGAGCCTGTTTGTGCTCTCTTCTGAAGGGAGTAGTGCACACCGTTGTAGGAAATCTTCAGTTTCTTGGCAGTTTCTCGCATGGTATAGCCTTCATTTCTAAGGACAAGAATAGACTGTCAAGTTTCACATGAAAGTTCTTTTTTGCTGGCCATTTTGAGAGTTTAATGGAACCAACAAATGTAATGCTCCAGATTCTCAACTAGCTCAAAGGAAGGTCAGGTTTATAGGTTCTCCAATCAGCCAAACTGTTTTCAGCTGTGCTAACATACTTGCACAATGGTTTTCAAGGGTATTCTAACCATCCATTAGCCTTCTTACACAGTTAGCAAACACAAAGTACCATAAGAACACTGGAGTGATGGTTGTTGGAAATGGGCCTCTGTACACCTATGAAGATATTGCATTACAAACCAGACGTTTACAGCTAAAATAGTTATTTACCACATTAACAATGTGTAGAGTGTATTTCTGAATACCACTGCATGTAATTCCTGCTTCTATATGTAAACGCATCTCAGTTTGGTATTGACGTATTTGGAGTTTAGTGGATGTAAGTGGCACAAGTCATACTTGGTTGGTACGTGATGAACTGAGAGACAGTCAATACCCATCTCTACTCCTCAATCAGACAACCCTATCTCAATCACTATACTTCCCCATGTAAATTAACAGCTATTCTCACCTCCAGTGATGGCCCAGTTCCCGCCGTGTTGGCGCCTGATCTCCCTGGGCTAGCTTGACTGATCCATGATAGATTTTTGGATTTGTCGCAGCTATGATTCTGCTTTTTTTTTAATTTAACTTTTTTCCTTTCAGGCCAGTGAGGGCTTAATGTCAGTTTTCCCTTGCTGAATGTCTACTGCAATTGCAGAGTTGCTAGGTCAGGTGATGTGGGTAGTGACCACTCCCCCCATCCTTTAAATGGTCACCGGATGCATCAGCTGACTGTTGGTGATAGAGTTTCTGTATGGAGATCAGCTGTGCAGTTGCAGCTCTCTGGCTGGTGACAGCTACTTCTGGAGTTTTGGTGTGCCGTTTCTGTGTCATCTGCGGTGTGGAGCTTGGCAGTGGAGTCTGGAAGCTAAGTGTTGTGTTTTTACCTTGTCTTTCTTGTGTTTGTCACTGTCCCCTGTGTTGTACAATTTGCAGTTGTGAGGCTAGCACCCCTTGCCGGCCAGTGTACTAGCCAGAGCAGTGTTAGGTGGCAGTGAGGAACAAGGTTCCTGATGGCGGTGGGGGGAAGGACCCACTTAAGGCATTAGGGGAGTGCAGGGACAGGCTCAGGTTTGAGCAGGAGGTGACCAGCTCTCATTCCCTATCAGTAGGGCCTTCCTCTCCCCTATACCATCCCATTGTGTGTGTTGCGCCATCCGCTGACCGACCTCATGCTGGGTCGATATACATATTGTGACATTGACATTGTCATGCGAGCTCTGCAGTCAATCAGTGGCCACTTCACTCTCATTTTCTTCGGATGTAACTGACATTTGGAGGTAGCAGCTCTCATGACTTCTGAATGTCAGTGTCTTCTAACGGAAGTGATAGTGAAGTGGAGATCAGTAAATGGTGCAAAAAATGGCATCATTGATTTTTTTTCTCTGTTAAACCCATAAAAATGTCATAAAAATGTAACTCTTAGGTCGCATTCATATGTAATGTAAATACTACTTCTTTCTGCTGATTTTTTCCTGTAGGCGTTCGCACCACATGACATAATAACAATCTTCTCTGATTATTACATTTTTGCTGCATCTTCTTATTAGTTTTTCCACTTAGTTGATGTGATTTTGATGAAGATTTGAACCAGCGTTTTTAACGCTTTTTTTATAGTACAAAAAATCTTTGATTCTGCACATAAAAATGCAATTACGGTATGTTGTTTTTTTTACATACGATTTTTTGAGGTTCTTCATAGAAGCTTCTAGAAAAAAAAGGCCAAAAAACCCCGCACAGTTCAGCAGCATCTTAAGACACACAGTGGGCTGAGTTTTCATTAAATCACATCCACTTTGCTTAGACATTTAAGACGTGTTCATACAGTATGCATCATAAATGCTACGTCTTTCTGCTGCTTTTTTTGCTCTGAAATTCTGCTGTGTTTAACTGTCCAAGCAAAGTGGATGTCACTTATGAAAACTGCACCCCCTGTGCATGTAAAGATACTGCTGAACTGTGCAGATTTGGTGCTTTTTTTTTCCTCTAAGGACTTGCACTCATCAGCATAATTAAAATCGTTCTGATATTGTTCCTGAAAAGTAGGCCATTGATTGATGATGACCATTCATTTGTACCCACTATTTAGCCCTTTAAGCAATGCTCTACATTGAGGTTGTGCTGTTTTTTTGTTGTGATTAAGTCCTTTTAAAATGTATTAATAAAAGTAAATTTTATGGGTCAACATCGTCCTCTGGTGTTAATACAGAGAAATGGTAAATGAATGTTGTCATAGCTCAAAATTGTAAAATCCATAAAGACATCGCCAGAGAGGGGACATATCACCCTCACATTGAGTGTATGGAATTAATTATAACTGGGGAAGGGAGAAAGAGCTGACACTTCAACCTCCATTGAAGTAGGACCTCCTGCCGTGAGCAGGTAATTACAACAGGGGGATTTGACAAGAAACCTAGGATTTGTATTTGCATTCTCAGAGGTGAGAAGCACAGGTGCTTCCTCTGTTCAAAGGAATTATCTAATAATCTTTGAGCCAGTGGTCAGTGATTAATATTGGGGTCTGCTTCGATCTGATATTAATGGGAAATATATTTTCAGCGTTGTAGAGAATGGACGAACATAACGCATTCACTCACATTCACTCACGTCACCGTAAGGCTGGTCAAAGACCTCCAACTTAATATTGGAGAGATGGATGATGCTATCCATGCCATATTTCATCTCTATAGAAAGGGAAAATCGTGATAAGGAACATGACAACAATATCTCCCGCCTGGGACCTCCAAGGACAAAGATATCCTGATAGTCGGGGATTTCATAAACTTCTAAGTGACCTAGCACATCCCACGACCAGACCCCATTTGAGCTCACCAAGGGAGGTACGTCAGCGTAATGTTGGTCTTATAAAAATCAGAGTTTGTGTTTTGATCATTTGTCAGTCCTTAAAGGTACAGCTTGATGTCGCTCCGTGCGTTTGCCTAAGGTGTAACTCCCCCCTCTAAGCGCTGAGCCATTTCTGTGACACAAGTTTAGTATTTATAGTGCTTTGGGACAAAGCACTATATTGTTATTCCACCGTAGTTAACTTCTTATTATTATTATTCAGTCCGCAATTAATGCGGCCCGAACCGCTGCACTCACAGACTCCAGTGAGGTGTCATTTCGAAGCCAGCGTTCCTGAGAGGTGTGCTAAGTATTTTTCGTGCCGATCGGATTTGTAGTTTTGGCGCAATTTGCGTTTGAAATTTTTTTCTCAATGTATTTCAATAGGGAAATTTTCCCATAGGTTATAATGGCTGATTTCTGAGGCAATTTCAAAATAACTGTCACCTGGCTGATTAGCTCATTGATATGCGCAGTCAGACCCAGTTACTATGCCAACGCCTACGAACTCTACATGACCCCACTAGGACACAGATTTTGGCAGATAATATCAGCTCTTAAAGTGACCCGCCCACCAAATTGGCACCTGAGGTGCCCAGCCCACCAAATCGGACCCTGAGTGGCCCCGCCCACCAAATTGGACCCTGAGTGGCCCCGCCCACCAAATCGGACCGAGTGGCCCCGCCCACCAAATTGGATCCCGAGTGGCCCCGCCCACCAAATTGGATCCCGAGTGGCCCCGCCCACCAAATCGGATCCCGAGTGGCCCCGCCCACCAAATCGGACCCAGAGTGACCCCCCCACCAAATCGGACTCAGAGTGACCCCGCCCACCAAATCGGACCCAGAGTGACCCCGCCCACCAAATCGGGCCCAGAGTGACCCCACCCACCAAATCGGACCCAGAGTGACCCCGCCCACCAAATCGGACCCAGAGCGACCCCGCCCACCAAATCGGACCCAGAGTGACCCCGCCTGTTATGATCCGGTGACCTTGGAGCTGCATGAGAACTTTCACTGGAGAAAGTGGCCACTATACTGACCGCAATCCTGAACTTAACACTGCAACTAGAAGTAGCCGTGGAGTGTACCTAACACACCTAGACACCTCGTGACAGCCGGAGGACTAAATACCCCTAAAGATGGAAATTGGAATACTATCTTGCCTCAGAGAAAATCCCCAAAGGATAGACAGCCCCCCACAAATATTGGCGGTGAGTCGGAGAGGAAAAAACATACACAGGCAGAAAAACAGGATTAGCACAGGAGGCCACTCTAGCTAGATAGGACAGGATAGGACAGAGTTCTGTGCGGTCAGTATTAACCCCTTAGTGACCGAGCCAAATTTTTTAAATCTGACCAGTGTCACTTTATGTGGTCTTTATGTGGTAATAACTCTGCAACGCTTCAACAAATCCCAGTGATTTTGAGATTGTTTTTTCGTGACACATTATACTTTATGATAATGGTAGATTTAGTTCAACATTTTTTGTGTTTATTTATAAAAAATATAAAAAAAATGTGAAAAATGTTAAAAAATTAGCAATTTTCTAAATTTGAATGATTATCCCTTTAATCCAGATAGTCATATAACAGCAAACCATTAATAAATAACATTTTCCACATGTCAGCTTTACATCAGCATCATTTGTAAAATGTTATTTTATTTTGTTAGCATTTTAGGAGGTTTAAAAATGTAGCAGCAATTTTTCATTTTTTCAAAGAAATTTACCACATTTATTTTTTTAGGGACTTATCCATGTTTGAAGGGACTTTAGGGGTCCCATATATTGGGAAACCCCCAAACGTGATACCATTTTAAAAACAGCACCCCCTGACATATCGAAAACTGCTGTCAGGTAGTTTATTAACCCTTCAGGTGCTTTACAGGAATTAATGCAAAGTGGCATAACAGAAATGAAAATGTGTATTTTTACCACCTAAATGCCGCTAACTTCTAAACAGATTACTACAGCCGTCAGACTCTAAGGCCGCTATTTGGTCATGAATTGCCATCGCAAACATCAGGACAACAAAATCATGATCTGAGGGCACCAATTGGGATAAAGAAGAAGCCCCCACACTCTGTTAACCATTTATAATGATGTAGTCACTATTGACAGCAGCATCTAAGGGGTTAAACAAATTTAGAAGGTGCAAATACTGATCGTGGCTGATACAGCAAGTTGTCAGCTATAGTGTACAACCAACAGATGCTGGATTGTCATCTGTATGGGGAGGCTATTCTCTTATATCTCAGGTCAGTTAAAAGACGTATTGGCGGTCATTAAGGGGTTAAAACCCTTCAAAACATCCACAACAGAATATACAAAAACTTCCTGCATCTTACTAAAAGATGTAGGAGCGTATATCTGCAACTCCAGTGAATCCTACAATCAGAGCAGGAATACAACTGAAACAAGCACACAGCAGTGTGCAAAAGAAACAAAACCCAAACACTTATCTTTGCTGAATTTGGCAGAACGTAGGAGAAGCCCGAAAGTGATCCAACACTTCACAAGGAACATTGATTACTGGCAAAGGCTAAAGGATCCTGCACACCTAAATATCCCAGTCAGAATTGTAATCATCCGATACACCTGGCCAGGTCTGTGACTCAGAGACAACTGCATTCCCACCTACAACCACTGGAGGGAACCCAAGAGCAGAATTCACAACACCCGCCCACCAAATCGGACCCAGAGTGACCCCGCCCACCAAATCGGTCCCTGAGGTGCCCCGACCACCAATTCGGACCCAGAGTGACCCTCGCCCACCAAATCGGACCCAGAGTGACCCCGCCCACCAAATCGGACCCAGAGTGACCCCGCCCACCAAATCGGTCCCTGAGGTGCCCCGCCCACCAAATCGGACCCAGAGTGACCCCGCCCACCAAATCGGACCCAGAGTGACCCCGCCCACCAAATCGAACCCAGAGTGATCCCGCCCACCAAATCGGACCCAGAGTGACCCCGCCCACCAAATCGGACCCAGAGTGACCCCGCCCACCAAATCGGTCCCTGAGGTGCCCCGCCCACCAAATCGGACCCAGAGTGACCCCGCCCACCAAATCGGTCCCTGAGGTGCCCCGCCCACCAAATCGGACCCAGAGTGACCCCGCCCACCAAATTGGACCCAGAGTGACCCCGCCCACCAAATCGGACCCAGAGTGACCCCACCCACCAAATCGGTCCCTGAGGTGCCCCGCCCACCAAATTGAACCCAGAGTGACCCCATCCACCAAATCGGACCCAGAGTGACCCCGCCCACCAAATCTGACCCAGAGTGACCCCGCCCACCAAATCTGACCCAGAGTGATCCCGCCCAACAAATCGGTCCCTGAGGTGCCCCGCCCACCAATTCGGACCCAGAGTGACCCCACCCACCAATTCGGACCCCGAGGGACCCCACCCATCAAATCGAACCCAGAGTGACCCCGCCCACCAAATCGGACCCAGAGTGACCCCACCCACCAAATCGGACCCAGAGTGACCCCGCCCACCAAATTGGACCAGAGTGACCCCGCCCACCAAATCGGTCCCTGAGGTGCCCCGCCCACCAAATCGGACCCCGAGTGGCCCCGCCCACCAAATAGGACCCAGAGTGACCCCACCCACCAAATCGGACCTAGAGTGACCCCGCCCACCAAATCGGACCCAGAGTGACCCCGCCCACCAAATCGGTCCCTGAGGTGCCCCACCCACCAAATCAGACCCAGAGTGACCCCACCCAACAAATCGGTCCCTGAGGTGCCCCACCCACCAATTCGGACCCAGAGTGACCCCACCCACCAAATCGGACCAGAGTGACCCCACCCACCAAATCGGCCCCAGAGCGGCCCTGACCACCAAATCGTCCCCCGAGCGGCCCGACCACCAAATCGGCCCCCGAGCGGCCCCGACCACCAAATCGGACCCAGAGCGGCCCCGCCCACCAAATCGGACCCAGAGGGGCCACGCCCACCAAATCGGACCCAAAGTGACCCCGCCCACCGAATCGGACCCAGAGTGACCACGCCACCAAATCGAACCCAAAGTGACCCCGCCCACCGAATCGGACCTAGATTTACCCTGCCCACAAAATCAGACCCAGATTGACCCAACCCACCGAATCGGACCCAGAGTGACCCCGCCCACCAAATCGGACCCAGAGTGGCCCCGTTTCACCAAATCGGAGGCCAAGGGGCCCCGCCCACCAAATCGGAGGCCAAGGGCCCCGCCCATCAAATTAGAGACTCAGGGGCCTCGCCCACCAAATTGAAGGCCGAGGGGCCCCGCCCACCAAATCGGAGGCCGAGAGGCCCCGCCCACCAAATCGGAGGCCGAGGGGCCCCATCCACCAAATTGGAGGCCGAGGGGCCCCGCCCACCAAATCGGAGGCCGAGGGGCCCCGCCCACCAAAGCAGAGGCCGAGGGGCCCCGCCCACCAAATCGGACACAGAGTGGCCCCACCCACCAAATCAGACCCAGAGTGGCCCCACCCACCAAATCGGACCCAGAGTGGCCCCGCCCACCAAATCGGACCCAGAGTGGCCCCGCCCACCAAATCGGACCCAGATTGGCCCCACCCACCAAATAGGCCCCTGAGGGGCCCCGGCCACCAAATCTGACCCAGAGTGGCCCCGCCCACCAAATTGGACCCAGAGTGGCCCCGCCCACCAAATAGGCCTCTGAGGGGCCCCGCCCACCAAATAGGCCCCTGAGGGGCCCCACCCACCAAATCAGCGCCTGAGGGGCACCCAAGTGTGAAAGTCTTGCAGGGGCAGCCCGGGCACCATTCCAAAGCACTATCTGTAGTTCCTTCAGGAAATACCCATCTAGTTTTCTTTTATTATCCCTTTTATGCTATGTAATTGTATATACCTTATTATTTTGTTCCCATTTTGAATCATCATTGTATTTTTTGTTATAAACACTGCCAAATTTCCTAATTAAATATATAAAAGTTAATAGCTTACTTCGTCTTGCTCTGTAACCCGCACCCCTGAAGCCATATAAATCTATAATGGGTGTCAAATTGGCCCGTATAAACGATTGTTGGTGGTAGCTAGTAGTTACATTTGTAATTCTGTAGTTTTCTATGATCATATCTGGGGATATACAGTACAGTGACTTGTGAAAGTATTCACCCCCTTGGCATTTTTCGTGTTTTCCTACCTCACAACCCAGAAACCCAGAAATTTCCTTCACTGTGAACCTTTAAGTCTGGCTAAAGGTACCTTCACACTCAGCGACGCTGCAGCGATACCGACAACGATGTTGATCGCTGCAGCGTCGCTCTTTGGTCGCTGGAGAGCTGTCACACAGACAGCTCTCCAGCGACCAACGATCCCGAGGTCCCCGGGTAACCAGGGTAAACATCGGGTTACTAAGCGCAGGGCCGCGCTTAGTAACCCGATGTTTACCCTGGTTACCAGCGTAAAAGTAAAAAAACAAACACTACATACTTACCTACCGCTGTCTGTCCCCGGCGCTCTGCTTCTCTGCACTCCTCCTGCACTCACTATGAGCACAGCGGCCGGAAAGCAGAGCGGTGACGTCACCGCTCTGCTTTCCGGCTGACCGACGCTCACAGCCAGTGCAGGAGGAGTGCAGAGAAGCTGAGCGCCGGGGACAGACAGCGGTAGGTAAGTATGTAGTGTTTGTTTTTTTTACTTTTACGCTGGTAACCAGGGTAAACATCGGGTTACTAAGTGCGGCCCTGCGCTTAGTAACCCGATGTTTACCCTGGTTACCAGTGAAGACATCGCTGGATCGGTGTCACACACGCCGATCCAGCGATGTCTGCAGGGAGTCCAGCGACGAAATAAAGTTCTGGACTTTCCCCAGCGACCAACGATCTCCCAGCAGGGGCCTGATCGTTGGTCGCTGTCACACAGAACGATTTCCTTAACGATATCGTTGCTACGTCACAAAAAGCAACGATATCGTTAACGATATCGTTATGTGTGAAGGTACCTTAACACTGAGACTTGCTTTAACTCTTCCTGATTAGGTGCCCCAACTTGCCTGCTATGAGGAAAACCGCGACCACTGTAGATTGCTTGGACTTGCTCCCTTGCCATTCTGTGGCTTCACACACACACACACACACACACACACAAACACACACACACACACACACACACACACACACACACACACACACAGTCATGACAGCATTACAGCTCTCCATAAAATGAGGAACTCACTATTACTCCTTATCAACTATGGGCTGGCCCTACAACTAACATTGTCACACCTACAGTTGTGTGAAAAAGTGTTTGCCTCCTTCCTGATTTCCTATTCTTTTGCACGTCAGCCAGGGTTCACACTTGCGTTCGGTAGCCCTGCGTAGGGCTGCGTACTTCCTCCCTTAAGCTTACGCTCTGCCTACTTCTGCATGGGTCCTGCATCGTCCTGCGTACCTATCTTTACATTGGGTAAGCAGGGACATGCAGATGCACCCGCAAGTGGCGTTTTGACGTGCGGACGAGCACAAGAAAATGCAACATGTTGCATTCGCATGTCCCTGCATACCCAATGTTAAAGATAGGTACGCAGGACGCATGCGGTAGAAGGCGGAGCGTAGGCAGAGCTTAAGGGAAAAAGTACGCAGCCCTATGCAGAGCTGCCAAACGCAAGTGTGAACTTAGCCTTAGTCACACTTAAATGTTTCAGATCACCAAACCAATTTAAATCTACTATATAAAGCTGAATGTGTGTGTGTGTGTGTGTGTGTGTATGTGTGTGTGTATGTCCGGGATTGGCATCTGCACCGTCGCAGCTACAGCCACAAAATTTTGCACAGTCACACGTCTGGACCCTGAGAGCGTCATAGGCTACGTTGTGAGGTGAAATTTTAACCCCGCGCGTTCCAATTCACCAAACAATTTTGCCCCTATCTACATAATGGGGAAAAAAGTGAAAGGAAAAGTGTTGAAAGCGTCGCAGCTACAGCCACAAAATTTTGCACAGTCACACGTCTGGACCCTGAGAGCGTCATAGGCTACGTTGTGAGGTGAAATTTTAACCCCGCGCTTTCCAATTCACCAAACTATTTTTCCCCTATCTACATAATGGGGAAAAGTGAAAGGAAAAGTGTTGGAGGCAAATTGACAGCTGCCAGATGTGAACAAGGGGGACTTAAAGTATGAGAGCGATGGCGCCAAAGAGTATATACCGATCAGTTGCTAAGGTGGGGCCCCGACATGAGATACTCACCACACATGGGGATATGAACACACACACAAAATGCGCCACACACTACCACGTGCTTGAACACATATACCACCCTCAGCACACATTTCACCACACATACACCAACCTCGCCACATAAAAGTCGAAACACAAAAGTCGCCGCTCAAAACTCACCACGCGCAAAACTCGCCACATGCAAAAACTAAGCTCACGCAAAACTCGCCACAAGTGCAAAACTCACCTCATGGAAAACTCGCCACACGCAAAACTTGCACATGCGGAAAAATTGCCACATGCACAAAATTTGCAACACATGCAAAAGTTGCCTCACACAAAACTAGCACATACTCAAAAGGCACCAGACAAAACTCACCACGCGCAAAACTCGCCATGCGCAAAACTTGCTGCACACAACTTGCTACACTAACCTGTCACATGCAACTCGACACACAAAAAGTTGCTACACGCATGTTGCCACACAAAACTCATCTCATAAAAGTCGCTACATGCATGTCGCCACACACAACTCAACACACACAACTTGACAGACGAAACTCGCCCTAAAACACACACAAGTCTGGTATTAGCCTTCAAAAATAAAAATCTGATTAATAAGCAGACAAACTACAAGAGCAACAAATGTACCATATAGGAAATTCAGCAGCTGTCAGTCACATGACCTGTCTATTATGTGTATGTGTGAGCTAATATATACTGCCAGGGGGAGGGCTTCCTGTTGGCTGGGGATTTATCAGGCTGCCAATTTATCTTACAAATACTGAGGTAAAAATACTGAGCAAATAACGTGTTAACGAGGTCTAATACAGGAGATCACACAGGTATATACTATTTACAGGGGAGATGACACACAGATATATACTATATACAGGAGAGATGACACACAGGTATATACTATATAGAGGAGGAGATGACATACAGGTACATACTACATACAGGAGGAGATGACATACAGGTATATACTATATACAGGAGGAGATGACATACAGGTATATGCTATATATAGAAGATGACATACAGGTATATACTATACACAGGAGGAGATGACACACAGATATATACTATATACAGGGGAGATGACACACAGGTATATACTATATACAGGAGGAGATGACATACAGGTATATACTATATATAGAAGGAGATGACATACAGGTATATACTATATATAGGAGGAGATGACATACAGGTATATACTATATATAGGAGGAGATGACATACAGGTATATACTATATATAGGAGGAGATGACATACAGGTATATACTATATACAGGGGAGTTGACACACAGCAGGTATATACTATATACAGGGGAGATGACATACCGGTATATACTATATACAGGAGATGACATACAGGTGTATACTATATATAAGGGAGATGACAAACGTATATACTGAGGTGAAAATGAAAGGTGTGAGGTGAAAATTAAAAGGTGTGAGTGCAAAATGAGAGGAGTGAGGGAAAATAGTGTAGTGATCGGAAAATGACAGATGTGAGGTCGAAATGACAAGTGTTAGGCGGGAATGAGAGGAGTGAGGGAGAAAATGAGAGGTGTGAGGGAGAAAATGAGAGATGTGAGGGGGAAAATTAAAGATGTGATTGGGAAAATGAGAGGCGTGATGGGAAAATAAGAGAAGTGACGTGCTATAACTAACCACAGATATTTACTATGCCCAGGCAACGCCGGGCTCTTCAGCTAGTATTAGATAAATATAACACAAGTAAACACAAAATGCTGTTTTTAAATGAAGGTCTTTACTATTAAGGGGCAAAGAAATCCAAACCTACAGGGTCCTGTGTGAAAAAGTGTTTGAGGGAGAAGTAACGTGCACAACAACGGGGAGAGGGAGGGGGAAGCGCAAACACTAAGGAAGGGGGGAGTGGAGACCCCTAGGCAGATCTAACAACAGCCTGTCTGCCCTAATCGTCCCTAAATAGGCTCTACGCCTTTCACCGAGCAGGAACCTAATCCCTCCCTGACCCTAGCGATAAGCCCTGGAAAGGGAGGGGACAGTGTGAGTGCTAGTGAGCCCGCACTACAACTAAAGACAGAGAGGGTGGACAAACGAGGGCATACACTTAGCTTAAGAATACCATTGAGATATCACACTAGTAATCCTCCAAGAGGCTCCAAGAAGACACTAGCCGACTGCTAGTACTTCCAACAAGACAGATGGAAAATGAGCTAACACCAGCACCCTGCTGCAGAAACTAAATGTATTTAAACCTTCAGCAAAGGTGTGTTAATCAGCAGCAGAAGATGGAGGTAACTGCTGGGTCCTAGAGGGAGAAGGATATCACTCTATAACAGAGATGCAAAAATCAAACAGGTGCTTGTAGAGCTAATTGCAGTGACCTTCTACAGCCGGATCCAGGATGACTCACACCTGACACACCTGTGACAGCCACCCTTAGCAGCAACAACTGCAACCAAGCATTTGTGATAACTGGCAATGAGTCTTTTACAATGCTCTGGAAGAATGTTGCCCCACTCATATTTGCAGAATTGTTGTAATTCAGCTGCAGCGCCCCAGGGTCCTGGTCGTTGCAGTAATATCATTCTCCTCTAGGGGGGAGTGATATTACGTTTGAAGGCAATAAAGGAGATCTCTTTACCAGGTATCACAAACTATACAACACACTTCACACTCCAGTCCACCAGGGGGAGCTATGCTCCTATTTATTAGGGCACTCTTCACAATTAGGTAAAACTGGTGGCCTGGATAGGAAGTTAGTCAGTTCCTGTCAGGCAGACAGAGAGGAAGGAGGAACATCGAGTAGTTGCTGACAGAGATGGTCCCTGACAGGGGTGGGATCCTGTCAGAGACCTAGACAGGAGGCCACAGAGCTTGCGCCTGCCCCACGTGCGGCAGCATCCTAAGAAAGAGACACGAACAGCGAATTGTATTGTAGAGGGTGAGAAATGATGTCATAGCAAAAGGAGAGGAAACCAGGAGTTCTGCCCTACACAGGCTGCCTTCTTCTGAGGCGCAGGATCCGGTAGCCGGAACACCGAGGGAGCAACAATTTCTATGCCTTGCTCCAGAGACCGGCAGGACAGCTAATTCCAAGTTACTGATCTGCCCTATACCCAGGAGGCACGGTGGCAACTTGTGGGGGCCGGAGCGTGCTAGAGTCCCTGTAAAAAGCCTCAGGCCATCAGTCATACGGGTTTGTTCTTATCCATCTGGGGGACAGAGAGAGACATAACATCTAGAACATTTACAACAGTTGTGAGGACTTTACGAGAAGCTCAGCAGGAAGGTACTACAACACCCTGGCGCTAGAGGAAGGCTACTGATTTCCACCTGGATAAGGGGACTCTGGATTTGCCTTCAGACCGGCCGGACTCTGCCTGCCCTGTGATCTGGTGCTCTGGACTGTGGATGCTGAAGCCTTCAGTAAAAGGTAAAGAGATTGCAACCTTGTGTCCTCGTTCTTCACTGCGCTTCACACTATCCGCCATCTACATTCTGGGAAGCCCTGGGGACACACTTCACCTGTGGAAAGGTATACCATCTAGCTGCCATAACATGACCCCAGCGGACCCCTAAGCAGCGTCGTTCACCCTGACCGAATACCACAGGTGGCGTCTTGAACATTTCCCCTTTAAAGACCTTTCCCTATTTTCAACGGACGTCCCTAGGACCACGGACCGGGTCAGCCACCATGACATCCCCCTTGAGAACCGCTAGTTCCCCTAGCCCTTGGGGGCACTCCACAGCCACATTGGAGGGTTTCTGAGCATGAACTGCCTTTTGAAGGTCATGCCACAGCATCTCAATTAGATTAAGGTCAGGACTTTGACTAGACCACCCCAAAATCTTAATTTTGTTTTTCTTAAGCTATTCAGAGGTGGACTTGCTGGTGTGTTTTGGCCAAGTGTGCATCTGCTTGAGGCCACGCACAAGTGCGCATCTGCTTGAGGTCATGCACAGATGGCTGGACATTCTCCTTCAGCAATTTTTAGCAGAGAGCAGAATTCATGGTTCCATTTACCACAGCAATTCTTCCAGGTCCTGAAGCAGCAAAACAGCCCCAGGCAATCACACTACCACCACCATATTTTACTGTTGGTTTGATGTTCCTTTTCTGAATTGCTGTGTTACTTCTATGCCAGATGTCCCATACACACATCTTCCAAGAAGTTCAACTCTTGTCTCAGCAGTCCTTAGGGTATTCTCCCAAAAGTCTTGTGAATCATCAAAATGTTTTCTGGCAAAACTGAGGCAAGCCTTTTTGTGTATGTTCTTATTGCTCAGCAGTGGTTTTTGTCTTGGAACTCTGTCATGCAGGCTATTTTTGCCCAGTCCCTCTCTTATGGTGGAGTAATGAACGCTGACCTTAACTGAGGCAATTGAGGCCTGCAGTTCTTTGGTTGTCCTTTTGGGGTCTTTTGTGACTTCATGGATGAGTCGTTGCTGCTCTCTTGTAGTAATTTTGGTCAGCCTGCCACTCCTGTGAAGGCTCACCACTAGTGATGAGCGAGTATGCTTGGTACTCGGGTTTTCCTAGCATGCTCGGGTGTTCTCCGAGTATTTTGGCGTGCTCGGAGATTTCGTTTTTGTCGACGCAGCTGCATGATTTGCGGCTGCTGGAGTGACTGAACACATGTGGGGGTTGCCTGTTTGTTAGGAAAATTCCCACATGTATTCAGGCTGTCTAGCAGCTGCAAATCATGCAGCTGCATCGACAAAAACTAAATCGCCGAGCACGCCAAAATAGTCGGAGAACACTCAAGCATGCTCAGGAAAACCCGAGTACTGAGCATACTCACTCATCACGACTGTTCCATGTTTTTGCCAGTTGTTGATAATGGTTCTCACTGCGGTTCTCTGAAGCCCCAAAGCTTTAGAAATGGCTTTGTAATCTGTCCCAGACCGATAGATCTCAATTAATTTGTCTATTTATTCTGGAATTTCTTTGGCTCTCTGCATGATGTCTAGCTTTTGAGGAACGTTTGGTCTACTTCACTTTGTCAGGCAGCTCCTCTTTAAGTAATTTCTTGATTGAGAACAGGTGTAGTAGTAATCAGGTCTGGGTGTGGCTAAATAATATGAACTAAGCTTCCCAAAAGATGTTATAAAAAAACAGTTACGGTAATTTATGTTTTAAGGGGGGAGAGCAATCACTTTTTCACACAGGGTTCTGTAGGTTTGGATTTCTTTTTCCCTTAACAATGAAGACTTTCATTTAAAAACTGCATTTTGTGTTTACTTGCATTACCTTTGTCTAATATTAAAATTTGTTTGGTGATCTGAAATGTTAAGGTGTGACAAACATGCAAAAGAATAGGAAATCAGGAAAGGGGGCAAACACTTTTTCACACAACTGTAACTAACAGGAACTGCAGCCTCCAGGAGGATAAAACATGCCATACAATACTATTAGCACACAGTACAACAACAGCGGTCTTCTCCACCTTTACACACAGTTCAGGTTACAGGCACAAGCATGCCACTGGCCTGATTTTTTCAATATTTAGAAGTTTCTGGCAGGAAGCCAAGAGGCAGAGGAGTTTTGTGCTCTAGAAGACTATTTCTGAAAAAAACCCTTTCAACTCAGAATGCTTGGGTTAGTGGCACAACCTCACTGTTGACTTGAACCATCAATCTTTAAGAGAACACAATTTTCTGGCAAGCAGGAAGCCGGGAGGCAGAAGTAGTGCACTTTTGAAGACCATTCTGTGTCTCCTATAGACTATAATTTAGTGTGACCACCGAGGCATCCAATGTCCTTCTAACCTTGTGGGTTGACCATAGCTCCTGACCCATAAATGTACAGGTAAAGGTGCCCCAAGAGCAAATAGCAGAGCATGCCCACTTGAGTTTCCCATAGACCGTAACAGGGAGCCACCACCCATGGGTTGACTTCTTTGATAACTTCTCACTTCTGGTCTCCAAGGAGCAACTTATTAAATATTAATGCTCTTCATTCATTTATTTGCACTATATATGACAGAAGTATTGTAAATTATCTAAGGGGGTCTTATTTTCCTCGAAATGTGTAAAACACTTGAGACCCGCCATTATTTGTCTTCCTGCTTTCTGCGTGCTTTCCTGAAATTTTATTTGCTTTGATACAGCAAATTTAGAGCGATCACACATACAGTATTGCGAAGTTCATCCACAGTTGTTATGACTTTACCACCCTGAACATCTGTTAACATCTGCCTATTCCATCTTCTCGGGGGGCTCCTGATTACTCCCCACGCAGACGGGAAACTTTATCTTTGTCAGGAGGGAAAGCAGATTAATAATTATTTACAGTTGAGGGAACCACTTGGCTTGATGTTCTCCTCAGGCCAATCTCCCAGGACACTTGTGTAGGAGGAGAGGAGGGTTATGATTCACATATGTCATTATGTAAAATCTTCTAGATGAGCAGATATAGAATTATTATGGGCCATAAGTCTTATCTCCCCTAGTAGAGTTCAGGGCGTGGATACTGATTGCTAAAAATCTCCGAGAATCCAATGTTCAGACTCAAATACATGCCGTCATACGTCATAAATACTGTAGCTCCAAAACCCCAAAGGGCTGGTTCATATGATCCTCAATACTCGGGATGATTGATGCATTACATGACCACAGAGTCAAACTCTTTCATATTATAGGCTTGCGTACACAATCCTGGATTATCCTATATTACGGTACTTATAAGAAATTATTAGAAAATCAACCATAAATACGGAATATACAGCAAATTTTGTCAAAATGTTGTTCGTTATTCTTCTGGGAAATCTAGACACATCCAGGTTAACTAAGTGGTAAACTAGACTGCTATCTCTTAGAGCCCATACTTCATCCAAAACCTCGTAGAGCAACCTGCAAGCTGCAGACTTGTGAATCCTCTCTGGTGCCGGCACTGGGAGCGGGCATACGACAGCAAATTTCAAGTATGCAATGTGCATGCTTTCAGCCAAATTCCAACTATATGTGTCCAGCCGCTATCAGTACATTTGCATTGAGAGAGACCTCGCACATCTAGTCGGCACGTGACCACATGAATGCAAATCGCAAATGTACGCTCCTGGCGTCGGAGAATCTTCAGTGTGCACGGTGCGCACTAGGGGAGGATTCACAAGTCTGCAGTCACAAAGGGTCCATGTGCAAGAACATTACATGGGCTCATTGTATTGTAGTCCAATAGCTCATCATAATGTACAATTCCACCTATGGCTGCATAGGTTGGATCAATGGTACTGTATGTCTGCCCCCTTCGCCTGCAGTATTCTAACGGTGTTCTTGGTTTCATCCCAGCTCATCTTCATCCATACCATTTTAAAGCTCTTTATGATTGTCAGCTGTATCATGTTATCCCACTGTGACTATCAGTCTAGGAGATTGTCACCGTATACTTCTTGTGAACTGCAGAATGACAAAACAACCTATCAAATCCTCACCTAGTAGTTCTCAGTGACCTTCTCTCCTAACTAAGCTGGGCACTTCTTGACCCTCTTTATGTATTCCATGCAGCTGATGATATAATAGTGAAGAAAGCAGTAGGTCAGTAAGTTCATACAATGATTACAAAAGAGATATAAAACATTCCTGACTGCCAGTCTCTAAGTTCTGTGTAAAGAATCCATTTCTATGAAATGCTGGTTCATTCTGCTGACAAGGAGAAACCTATCACAAGCAGGGGGCTGGGAGACAGATTGAAGTTGCATCATATAATGTGCTCTAAGGGTGCATTTACACCAGCCTTTGATGTGTAGTACTGAATGACAGCTGATCAGCAACTTGTTTGCTGATCGACTGACTTTTATTTGTCTATTTATACCGGCAGACTGCACTTCAGATGCGCACTTAGCAAACTGTAATAGATTAGTACACACAGGCTGTTATTGTTTTTGACAGTGCCAGTCCTGTTCACACAGGGTTGTGCACCACAGAGAACGATGCCTTGTTGTGCAGCACAAAAAAAATTTCACATGGCGAACAAGCGTTTTGCTCCACCATTGGGTGATCGGGAGCCTGTTTACACTGCAAGATTATAGTGAAAGCGTGATACACAGTAAATGAGTTCATACAATGATTAGCAACACATACAGTGGGGCAAAAAAGTATTTAGTCAGTCAGCAATAGTGCAAGTTCCACCACTTAAAAAGATGAGAGGCGTCTGTAATTTACATCATAGGTAGACCTCAACTATGGGAAACAAACTGAGAAAAAAAAATCCAGAAAATCACATTGTGTCTGTTTTTTTTTAACATTTTATTTGCATATTATGGTGGAAAATAAGTATTTGGTCAGAAACAAACAATCAAGATTTCTGGCTCTCACAGACCTGTAACTTCTTCTTTAAGAGTCTCCTTTTTTCCTCCACGAATCTGCAGCATTTACAAAGTGATTCCACGTTAAAATCTGTGCAATCGGTTGTGGAATTCACTGTGGATTTTCTGCTGTGGGAAAGCTGCAGCGGGTAAATCCGGTGTGCACATATTTATAGACGGCTCCCCTGTATAGGGTGGAATTGAATTAATATGTTTTTGATGAACCTGTAAAGTAATGTAGTGGGAATCGGATATAAAATCACTGTTGGTATTAGATTAGATCTGCTGTAACAACATTCACCACCGGCCTTGTACTTGTTTTTCTTACGTGATTAAGACAATTGTCAGCCCTACACCCACGGGACGTCATTTGTAATGCATTTTATGACACAAAATGAGTTAATGAGGGTTAAATAATAATCTGGCTGGAAAACATATGAGGCCTAATTTATCGAAGGTTTCTAAAAGGAATACTGTCTTTGTTACCCATAGAAACCAATCACAGCGCAGCTTTCATTTCAGAAACAGCTATGGTAAAATGGAAGCTGTGATGTGATTGGTTGCTATGGGTAACCAAGACCGTTTTCCTTTTAGACACTTTTGATAAAATTTGCCCCTTAGTTCTTGTTTACAAGTAACGAATAGCATCACACAGTTTCGCTGTGGACATCACGCGTCCGATATAATCGGTTGTGTTCACCTGCCCTTACAGCTTATTATAAAATTTAGGTCCTAATTCATCATTTGTGCTTTCTTGTCTTGTGGTATTAGTTGCTATTGTTGGTGCCAAATTCATCAAAATTTCGTAAGTGCAAATCGGATATTTTTCCTGACTTGAACAGCTTTTGCAACTTTTTTACTGTTACATGCATTTTTAATGCTTTTTTCCCCATTTAGTTGTATGGGTGAAAATGAGGCAAAAATATGGAAGGAAGTAAATGCACCATGTGATAAAAAAAAGTGTGCAGCAAAAAAAAGCACTGTGTGAACAAACCTTAACAGCATGTTACACACTATATTGGGCTTCTTCCACTTGGATTGGAAAAAATATATTTATCCAAATATGAATGTGTAATACAGGTGACCGGAAGTAATGGACAGAGAACAGGAGGCAAGAACAGCCAATGAACGGTGTAAGATACAGTAATTATAAGATATTATATTAAACAATGCAAATCAACAATGAACCATATAACGATGTTATTGTAATAACAATGAAAGTTCTTCGATATATAAAATAGTTACATAGTTACATAGTTATTAAGGTTGAAGGAAGACTTTAAGTCCATCTAGTTCAACCCACACCCTAACCTTACATGCCCGAACATGTTGATCCAGAGGAAGGCAAAAAAAAACCATGTGGCAAAGAGTAAGCTCCACATTGGGGAAAAAAATTCCTTCCCGACTCCACATACGGCAATCAGACTAGTTCCCTTGATCAACGCCCTATCAAGGAATCTAGTATATATACCTTGTAACATTATACCTTTCCAGAAATGTATCCAGTCCCCTCTTAAATTTAAGTAATGAATCACTCATTACAACATCATACGGCAGAGAGTTCCATAGTCTCATTGCTCTTAGTAAAGAATCCGCGTCTGTTATTATGCTTAAACCTTCTTTCCTCCAGACGTAGAGGATGCCCCCTTGTCCCTGTTTCAGGTCTATGATTAAAAAGATCATCAGAAAGGTCTTTGTACTGTCCCCTCATATATTTATACATTAAAATAAGATCACCCCTTAGCCTTCGTTTTTTCCAAACGAAATAGCCCCAAGTGTAATAACCTATCTTGGTATTGCAGACCCCCCAGTCCGCTAATAACCTTGGTCGCTCTTCTCTGCACCCGCTCTAGTTCAGCTATGTCTTTCTTATACACCGGAGACTAGAACTGTGCACAGTATTCTAAGTGTGGTCGAACTAGTGACTTGTATAGAGGTAAAATTATGTTCTCCTCATGAGCATCTATGCCTCTTTTAATGCATCCCATTATTTTATTTGCCTTTGTAGCAGTTGCCTGACACTGGCCACTGAATATGAGTTTGTCATCCACCCATACACCCAGGTCTTTTTCATTGACGGTTTTGCCCAGAGTTTTAGAATTAAGCACATAATTATACATCTTATTACTTCTACCCAAGTGCATGACCTTACATTTATCTCCATTAAAGCTCATTTGCCATTTATCAGCCCAAGCTTCTAGTTTACATAAATCATCCTGTAATATAAAATTGTCCTCCTCTGTATTGATTACCCTGCAGAGTTTAGTGTCATCTGCAAATATTAAAATTCTGCTCTGAATGCCCCCTACAAGGTCATTAATAAATATGTTAAAAAGAAGAGGGCCCAATACTGACCCCTGTGGTACCCCACTGCTAACCGCTACCCAGTCCGAGTGTGCTCCATTAATAACCACCCTTTGTTTCCTATCCCTGAGCCAGCTCTTAACCCACTTACACATATTTTCCCCTATCCCCATTATTCTCATTTTATGTGTCAACCTTTTGTGTGGCACCGTATCAAAAGCTTTTGAAAAGTCCATATACACTACATCCACTGGGTTCCCTTGGTCCTGTCCGGAACTTACCTCTTCATAGAAACTGATCAAATTAGTCTGACATGAATGGTCCCTAGTAAACCCATGCTGATACTGGGTCATGAGGTTATTCCTCTTCAGATACTCCAGTATAGCATCCCTTAGAATGCCCTCCAGGATTTTACCCACAGTAGAGGTTAAGCTTACTGGCCTATAATTTCCAAGTTCAGTTTTTGTTCCCTTTTTGAATATTGGCACCACATTTGCTATACGCCAGTCCTGTGGTACAGACCCTTTTATTATGGAGTCTTTAAAGATTAAAAATAATGGTCTATCAATGACTGTACTTAATTCCTGCAGTACTCGAGGGTGTATCCCATCCGGGCCCGGAGATTTGTCAATTTTAGTGATTTTTAGACGCCGCCGCACTTCCTGCTGGGTTAAGCAGGTGACATTTAATGGGGAATTTTTATCACTAGTCATTTTGTCTGCCATGGGATTTTCTTGTGTAAATACTGATGAAAAAAAGGAATTTAGCATATTGGCTTTTTCCTCATCCTCATCCACCATTTCACCCAGACTATTTTTAAGGGAGCCAACACTATCATTTTTTAGTTTCTTACTATTTATGTAGTTAAAGGATATTTTGGGATTATTTTTACTCTCTCTGGCAATGAGTCTCTCTGTCTCAATCTTTGCTGCCTTGATTTGCTTTTTACAGAATTTATTTAATTTTTTGTATTTATTTAATGCCTCCTCACTACCTACTTCCTAACACTAATGTTCTCTTTGCTAGGTGGTTATGCCCGTTCTCGGGAGTTACCATGTAAGTTCTTCCTGCAATTCTGACCCTAGCGGGGTCACCGGGTTTTTCCGTTGGGCCGCAAGTTTTATGACGAAGTCTAGTAAACCGTGTTGAGCCTCCCACACACCAACCGGTCCCTTCCCACACCTGATGTCTAGCCCAGGCCAGCCCTAGTACCATATGTTATAACTGGAAGTGAAGACCTTGCTCACTCGTGCTGTCCCTCTGCAACCGCAGGCGTGCTGCTCTGGTCGCCGTCCCGTCCCCTCACGGGTCCGTCGGCGGATGTCTCCTCGGCCTGGGGCTGTAAGGACTGGGTCTCGACTCTTGACGAGTGTCGTCTGGTCCCTGGAACTTGACCCGCACCGGGCTCAGATGCTGGTATTGACCAGCGCAGCCTGGACTCAGGGTCTTGACTGAGACTCTGGATCTTGACTGGCGCAATCTTGACTTTGAATCTCACCGGGCGTCGTCTGGACATTGTCAGGCAATGACGACACTTTAGCGGTATATGCTTTACACTGAGGTCTGTCACGATGGCCTCGGCACCATCCCTGTTCCGCATCTGCTTTGCTGTCTTTCTTGGCGTCAAATCCCTCTGAGGTTTGGGGCACAGGGCTTTTATATCCAGGAACTTGGTCATTTGGATAACCTGACCAAGTCCAGCACAAGAAATGGTATCACTGCTTTCTCTTACAAAATGCAGCATTATTTTAACTCATCCAGTTGGATTATTAGTTGGCCAGAAAGTTGAGATTCAACACCCGCTATTGGTGACGTGTTGTCCTTAGTGATACCCCTACGGATGCTGGTCATCAATTCTATGTAATGTCCAAGTTGTAAGGTGCTAAGGTGGATCGTGTATGGACGATTGGTCATGGATATGACTCATTTTTCTGACAAAATTATTTTTTATTGCAAAACTGAATTAACAACTTAGCAAGGGTAATATAAAATAATTTCCTGAGATTATTAGCATTTTATGCCCGGCAGAGTGCCTAGTGCCCGTGGTATCATCCATAAGTATCATATCAGGGGGAATAATGCTATTAGTGTCAGTGATCTTGGGTTATGGATTCAGTGCCTTCCTAGCTGACACTTGAGGTCAGATCTGATAACAGAGAGGTCAGCGTCTCACTGTGCCAGGAGTCTTTGCTACTTCCGTAGGAAATCACGTGTGTCAGGAACCTCCAACATAGAGGCAACGAGAGTCTTAGATGCATTAGATGCATGGTAATCAGATCCGTGACCTTGTCAGTGCTTACCCAATGCCACCTTCTTACCAGCACTGAATATAATCATTGTTTTAAACCCCTTTTGTGTACAGCCATGATCTAAGGGCCATAGATGGCAGACGTAGGCCCAGACAGGTCCATGACTTCTCCTACAGTTAGTGGCTCCTTTGGTGCTTACGTCTGAACCCCCACAAAACGGGATTCGGGCGTTTGAGTCGACGGTGCCATTGACTATGATGATGCAGACGGAGTCACAGTGTGCCAGTGCCAACCGTGCATTATTTTTGTATATGCCTATTGGTAGCAGGAAGCAAAATGCAATCGACCACGTCTTGGTCAGGGGCGGCCATATCGTCAGTGTAGTTGCACTGGGGGCTGGAGGTGGAGAGGGGCCCACCAGCACCAGTGACTATTTCAATTGGATGTGCATCTGAGGACACACATTTGTCTGAAATGTATTGTGGTGCAGTTAATTTGACGAGTAGCCTGCGCTGCAATGCTCACCGCCAACCAAAGGATGGCAGCAGACGTCACATGTTCATGACTGAGGGCGCATGGCAGTGACACCATGTGCCATGGCGGGGACGGTAAAGTTAGCTGCCAGCTATAGAAGAGAACATCGTGCAGCATTTGTTTTTTTTAAATGCATTGGAGAATAGAAAAGGGTACAGTAGACCAGGATGGGGCACAGTTTACCATGATGAGTTCCATTATGCCAGGATAGCGCACAGTGAGCCAGGAAGTGGCATAGGATGCCAGGATGGGGCACATATATACCTGGATGGGGCACAGTATACCTGGATGGGGCAGAGTATACCAGGATAGGGCACATATATACCAGGATGGGGCGCATATATACCTGGATAGGGCACAGTATACCAGGATGGGGCAGAGTATACCAGGATGGGGCACATATATACCTGGATGGGGCACAGTATACCTAGATGGGGTAGAGTATACCAGGATAGGGCACATATATACCAGGATGGGGCGCATATATACCTGGATGAGGCACAGTATACTAGGATGGGGCACATATATACCTGGATGGGGCACAGTATACCAGGAAAGGGAACATTACACCAGGAAGGGGGCCATGTTGGAGCACATTACATCAGGAATAGGACCAGAGTAGGGGATATTATTACTGGTAGGGGGCGTTTCTTATACCATCCTCTCTAGTTATGTATGGGGTGGTCACTTGTTACGTAGCATCCTCTGTTGTTATGTACAATGCTGTCCCATTATTACATAGTGTCACGTACCTGCGTCTCAGCACATGACTTGGGGTTGCACCTGCAAGGGTTAATCTATCTCCTCTCACTCAGTCCAGCATTCAACTTCCGTCCTATGCTGCAATGGGAGCATAAATCACACCCCGACACAGACCACGCATCCCGCTCATACACTCTGCGACCACTCACCGAACACACGGGCGATGAGTCCTGGAAATATTACTGCTGCTACTGTCTGCCAATCAGCAGGGTCACACACTCGAAGGCTATGGATTCTTTAGAACATACGAGGTTCAAACTTATTAAAGTTTTAAGCTTTAATAGAAAAGGTACAGTGTTTACAATAAAATATATAAAAATATGGAAATAAAAAGTGACATACAAATATGCAAAACAGTTATAAAAATAAAGGGAAAAAAACTTACAGAAATATCTAAACTTTGCAGTCCGGCATTCTGCTCCCTGAGGGGAGGATGAATATGGGGTGAGACTAGGAAGGCTGTCTTTTTCTCAGGATAACAGGATGACCTATGTGAAGAGCTGCAGCCTAGAACAGATGCTAAGTTACTGCTGGTCATACATCCATACATATACATATTCCACTACACATAGCATTATGTCTTGTTATCTATACAGAAGCACCATCCCATACATAGCGTATTCTTATTATTTTTGTTAATCACAGCCCCCTCTCTTTATTACACAGCGTCCTCTATTGTCAGATATAAAATGACTGCCGATGGAGCAGCATCTGGCCAGAAGAACAGTCCATCAGTCGTTTCCATCAGTAAAGAAGCTTTCCCATGTGCCATCAGCCATCATTTCAGTTTATATCTAACAAGACAGGACGGTATTTAATAAAGACAGGGCGCAATAAATAGCAAAAAAAACAAGAGAATCTGACATGTAAGGAACGGTGCTGTACATAACGAGAGGGCATTGTGTAATAAGGGACAGCAATATACATAATGAGATGAGACAAAGTAATGAAGTAGATATATATGTATATACTGTATTATACCTGTAGCCTGCTTGCCATAAAAGAAGGGGGGCCCAAATACATTTCTTGCACAGGGGCCCCAAGCTGTTAGTGTCCGCCGCTGGGCTTGGTGCCCACCTGACCTAGTGTATAGGGCTGAAAATGGTGCACAGCTGGCACTGGCACACTGACTCCATCTTCATCATTATAGTTAATGGCCCCGTCGGCTCACATGCCCAAATCCCGTTTTGCAGGGTTCAGATCTGAATTCCGATGGAGCCACTATCTCTAGGAGAAAACAATATGTGAACCCAGCCTTATAGATGCAGGGGTCTTCCAGCTCAAATCCTCAATGGTTCCCACTGTGAAAGAGAGGGAGCGATGGTGTCCATCAATTTTGGAACAGGCAAAATAGTAAAGAGTAATATGCCCCCGAGTGGTTTCTCCATTTTCATAAAAATTAAATCTACTTATGAAAGCAATTACAGCATCCATAGAGTTTATCACCCAGCTTTAGGCCTGTCTCACACGTCCAGATAATTCCGGTACCGAAGAAACCGGTATCGGAGTTATCCGTGTCCATGTGTCCGTGTGCTCACGTGGCACATCAGTGTGGCACACGTGTGGCAGCCGTGTGCCGCCCGTGTGCCGACTGGGTACCACACGGACCGTGCAGGAGACAGCGCTACAGTAAGCGCTGTCCCCTGCTTTAGGTGCTGAAGCCGGCATTCATTCCTTCTCCCCAGCAGCGTTTGCTGGAGAGAAAGAATGAAAAATCATGTTTTTTTATTTTTTTGTGTTTAAAATAAAGTTCCCGGTCAGCTCCCGCCTCCCTCCCCCTGTGCGCTCGCCCGCTGGCATTAAAATACTCACCCAGCTCCCGCGATGCTTCCTCTCAGCACCGCAGCTTGTCCTGTATGAGCGGTCACATGGTGCCGATCATTACAGTGATGAATATGCGGCTCCACCTCTATAGGAGCAATAACTTTTCATTCCTTCTCTCCAGCGAACGCTGCTGGCGAGAAGGAATGAATGGCAGCTTCAGCACCACATGCTGGGGACAGCGCTTACTGTAGCGCTGTCTTCTGCACGGTCCGTGTGGTACCCAGTCGGCACACGGGCGGCACACGGACAGCATCCGTGTGCGGTACGTGTTTACACGGACCCATTGACTTTAATGAGTCCGTGTGATCCGTGCGTTCCCACAAACACTGACATGTCTCCGTGTTTTGCAAACGGACACATGGTCCGTGAAAACACGCTGACATGTGCAGAGTCACATTGATTTTAATGTGTCTACGTGAGTCAGTGTCTCCGGTACGTGAGAAAACTGTCACCACACGTACCGGAGCCACTGCCGTGTGAAACTGGCCTTACCAGGATTCTGAGCGATCAGTATTCATACATAAGGCCTGTGGCGTAGCCTAGAGGGGGAGTGGTGGCAGAGGGAGCGCAAAATTCTTAGGGGTGCAAAATAAATAGAAAAGTAGTATTGAAATATTCACTGACATTTATTGCACTAAATTCTTCAAGATGGCGCAAACTCAAAAAAAGAACTTCTTTTCTGTTATTAACCATTTTGGCGACTTTTCGTGTAAAAAGTCGCAATTGAGGAATCAACCGAAAACATCTGGAGGCACTAAGCACCGCCCATATAAAATAGACTAAGAGTTGGACTCTGTGTACATTCCGCAGCATCCAAATGTTATAGCATACTGGATGGAATTTCAAGAAATCTCATGTCCACTATGCATGCTGAGACACCTCCGACTCACCTGTGGAGACGGACATGCGGCGCGTCTTTCCAGACAGCAGCATGTCAATTTATGTAGCGGAGACGCTCCGTCTCTGCTGCATAAATTACCTATACACTTTCATTAGATGCAGTAAAACCACATTATCTTCCTAGTCACATGTGTATTAAGTGCGGGAATGCAGCTTACTGCGCATGTGTACTGATTTAAATAATGGTGTACCTTGTTTTAGTCAGTTGTTTTACCACATCTAATGAAAGTGTATGGGTAATTTACGCAGCGGTGACGAAGCGTCTCCGCTACATAAATTGACATATTGCGGTCTGGAAAGATGCGCCGCATGTCCGTCTCTGCAGGTGATTTGCAGGCATCGGTGCACTCATAGTAGCATCTGGACGCTGCGGGTTGGATGTTGCAGATGTATGCAGCATCCAACCCGCAGAGTTTACTGACCGTGGGAACATATCCCAATATATCTGCAAACAGGAAATCACTTTTTTCTCCTTCCAGAAGCCAACTTTCAATTACCTATATTTCAAGTGACAAAAAAAATGCATGCAACGAAAGAACGCATCAAAAACACATGCGGAAAAAACACATCATAAACACAGGTGACCTGCCAGAGACTTAAGATGCAGATTTGGTGCAGATTTCACCTGCGTCAAATCCTGAACAAACACTGAGCCATTACTGTATGTGTGCACATACCCGTAAAAAAGGAGCAAATAGAATATTGAATTGAGTACAAAAAAATGTATAAAACACGCAAAACTAGATAAAAAAGAGGTGCAAAGGCAGCGATGAATCAGGGCCTTCTACTTGCTCCTTTAAGGGTCCCGACACGGATACAGCTGGTTAAGGCTTCTTTCACACTTGCATCAGTACGCGGCCGTCGCTAAGCGTCGGCGCGACGTACCGATGGACGTACCGGCGCGACGTACCGATGGACGTTGTGACAATTCGGCACAACGTGGGCAGCGGATGCAGTTTTTCAACGCATCCGCTGCCCATTCTAAAGTCCTGGGGAGGATGGGGGCGGAGTTCTGGCCGCGCATGCGCAGTAGGAAATGGCGGACCCGACGTACGAAAAAACGTTCCCTTGAACGTTTTTTCATGATGACGGTCCGCCAAAACACGACGCATCCAGTGCACGGCGGACGCGACGTGTGGCCATACGTCGCGATCCGTCGGCAATACAAGGCTATGGGAAAAAACGCATCCTGCGTTTTTTTCCCAAAACGACGCATTGCGACGGACAGCAAACGACGCAAGTGTGAAAGTAGCCTAAGAGTGAGGAAGAAGCAATAGTCTCTCTGCCCTGACCACCCTCCATCCTGAAGACTGCAGGCTACAGCCTACAAGAAGTCAGCGCCCCCTGCAGGCGGTGCAATGATGACTGCAGAAGTGTCATTATAACACCCCAGGGACTGAGTTGTTACAGTGGCATTGCTTTCATCACGGGGAGAGTGATGTCATGCTTGGAAGCGAGGGAAGATCTTCTCTATCAGGTAACACAAACATGCAATATGTTCACACTCCAGGCCAGAAGGGGGAGCTCTGATCCAGCTTGTGGGTGGCTCCCCTATATATATATTCTGGTCTGGAGGGAAAGTTGGTCAGTTCCTGTCAGAGAGACAGAGGAGGAGGAAGCATAGGGGTTGTGCAGCCGAGAGGGTGCTGCAGCTCCTGGAAAGAGATAACACAGAAGGAAGAACAGCTTGTAGTGATCGTGCAGGAGAGCAGAGCACAGGAGAGTGACCATTGGGGAGAGCAGCTGCGACTGGGCTACCTCCCTACAGAGCGCAGACACCGGTAGCCGGTAGACCGAGGTTGTGAGGGACTCCAAGAGTTACAGCAGAAACCAGCAGGACAGCTGAACTACACATCACCTGACCGCCCTAATAGCCAGGAGGCTCAGTGTTTCATAGAGCCCAGGTCGTGATAGAGACCCTGTAAAAAGTCTTGAGCCACATGTCATATGGGTTGGTGTCCCACCTTTAAGGAGGACAGAAAGAACAGTGAGGACCTTCACAGAAGCCATAGGCAGCAAGGGACTACACCACAGCACTAGTAGGAAGGCTTTCAACTCTACCTGGTAAAGAGGACTCTGAACTCGCTTCCAAGCCGGCTGGACCCTGCCTGTACCTGTGATCTGGTGCTCTGGACTGGGGCTGCCTGAAGTCTTCAGTAAACCAAGTAAAGAGACTGCAAACCTGTGTCCTCCGTTTCTTTATACACTACCCACCATCTCCAGCTACATACCGGGAGCCCTGGGGACCTACTTCACCTCTGGGAAGTTATACCATCTGAGCTGCCATAACATCACCCCAGAGGACCCCTTTAAGCAGCGTCGGTCCCCACAGACCGAATACCACAGGTGGTGTCACGAACACAAACTTTATTCAAAACCCCTTTAAGTACATTCAACCCCTTTTACATGGGCGCCCAGGGCCACGGACTGGGTCACCGCCACCATGAGACATCCCTTTAGGTACTGGACCCGGTACCGAGTACCCCACGGCCCTGGCGGGCGTTCCATCAGCGCGGTGCCGCCTGTGTACAGGGCTAGGTCATGTTTTTGCAATTAGTGGCACAAAATTACATTAGTACTAATGGAGGCGGTGCTCTGGTGGGCATCATTACTTTTTAAGGGGTATTTAATACTTTTTTTTTTTGAAAGGCACTCAGAGGGACATCCTTTGTTAGGCAGGTTATTTTCATTGAGACAAAGGAACAGGTGAATTATAGGTATAGGGTTGTTCCCATCTTCATTTTAATGTAGAGCTTGTAAAAACAAACGCTTTTGGCTCCTCGCTGCTTATTAGAATTTGCAGCCGTTCCTGAGATATTAACACTTTTCAATTTTAAGGCCGGCGTCACACTGGCGTTTAAAACGGCCGAGTGCAATGCGATAAAACATCGCATTGCACTCGGACCAATGTTAACATATGGGGCCGCTCCCAGCAGCCGACTTTTTGACGCCAGTTTTCCTCGGTCCGAGACAATCGCAGCATGCTGCGATTGTCACCGATTATCGGATCGGACTCGCCAATGCAAGTCTATGGATGCGATGAAAAATCGGATTACAAACGGACCACAAGTGTGACTTGCGATTAAATCGCCAGACTTCGCCAGGTGACAGGAAATTGCATCAGGCATTGCCAGGAAGCTTTGGCATGCTAATTACACTGGGAGAGTTAAAAAAACCAGGAACAACGCCTCCACGGATTCCTACAAGCATGTCGACGCTAATTAACGTCGAGATGCTCATAGTTCTGGTCCAAGAGAGACCAGAACTATGGGACCAGAGAGATGCCCACTATGCCGACCGGGCATGCAAGGAGGCAGCGTGGAGAAGAATATGTTGCCAAATGTTCCCAGATTATGCAGACAGATCTCGGGAGGACCAGGAGAGAATTAGTAAGTACACTAATGTATTTTTTGGGGTTTTTTGTCAACACAGTAAAACGTGCATTTTTGTAGTTTGAGGGGGGGGGGGGAATTTAGCAAAAGTGTCCTCCTTGTCAGATAACCAGCTTTTTCAAAGTATTACGGCACATTGTTATGTGTGAATGTTTACCCTTTAAATTTTGGGCCGCAATGTATGTTGTCCCCATTACTTGGCTATGCATTAATCACCACATTTTTCAAAAATTTTACCATTTCTTGTTGATGTTTTGCCCCTATCTTAGCCAGTATATAGGTGACTAAAAAAGTCATCATTGTAGTTACTTTCCTTTTCAAGTATGTTCTGATGAAGGTCCTTTTCCACCCTTTTTTTTTTTTGTGGTTTAATCAATTAATTAATTGATTGTTCTTGTTTTCCAAGTCAATTTTTTTTATGGTCTGAACATACCATATTTGTGTTTTCAAAACTTGTGTTTTGTGTTACATTTCAGTGAATGATGTGACAAGGCGTTGGCGTAGCTGTAGGGATTCATATAGGAGGGAGAGACAGCTGCGGAGCCGGAGTGGTGCGGATGGAACTACCAAGAGGAAATACCTCTACTTTGACAGGCTGAATTTCCTAGCTCCGGTGATGGATCTGAGACCGTAAGTGAATTTTATTATTATGTTTTTGTTTTATTTTGGTGATTGAATTTATTTAATTTATATGATTTAATTTCTAAATATAGCACTGAATCAAACCTGACAGAGAGGGAGACGGGTACCGAATCAGAGGTGCAAATTGATCCAGTGGGTGATGATGATGAACAGGCTGGTCCTTCCTCATCACTTTCCAGAAGCACCCAATCAGCACCACCACCACCACTACCACCACCGGAATCAGAAAGCCAGGCTGCACATCCCGATGAACAGGCCATCAGTAGCAGCCCCACCATGCCTCTGGCTGCCTCTCCCCAGGCTTCTGGCATCCCACGGCGAGCCCGGCGAAGAAGAGAATGAGCAGGGTCTGTCACAAGGACTCAGGTGGACAGAGGTGTTTTGGATTACTTGTCATCAGTGACTCGTGATGATGGGGAGGAGGCATATGGACGCAGTCTGGCACAGTATCTCAGGGCTATTCCCCGTGAGTTCCGGTTGCGTACAAGAGGGGCTATACAAATAGTCCTAGATGCCAGTACCCCACCCAATAATCCCAGGCCTGTTTTTGCTTTTTTAGAAAGGTGGCAGCTTACAAATGATAATCCAATAGAGTCACATGTAAGCCATCAAGTGCAAGGTGAATCAGCCTCTCATCCTCCACAAGCTCCTCCTCCTACTCAAGCACGGATGCCTACACCTCCGCCACAGCTAGCACCACTCACAAATGTGCCTCATCAAGGCCAATATATGGGCCATAGTGCACATGCCCAATATGGCCACTTGAACATACCCAATGTTGTTGGCTGGCCACAACATGGGTATGGGCGACATGGCCATATTGGGGGATATAGTCAGTTTGGTCAGCCCTACACTCAGGACAACCCTCAACATTTACAAAATTTACAATACCATAACCCACAACTGGATCCTGGAAGGTTCCAACAGAATCCAGGTCTGTCTGCCACCACACATGCTGACACTGAGGTTGGCCAGCAACCTAGGCAAGCAACCCAATCTGGACCACCGCCTTCTCCACCCCCGACCTACCATCATTTGTAGTTTTGATTTTGTGACACAGTGAGTGCCTTCTATTTTTTTATTCAAAAATTTTATGTTTGGTTTTATATTTGGACATTGATATGTGAGGATAACATTATACCATATGTTTGAAATATGGTTTTCTAATTTTCATACAAAACAAAAAATAAAAAGTTCCATGTTTAAGCACAATGACTCCTTGTTAATGTTAGGACATGTTACGTAATTTGTTAGCTAAATATAACAGGAAAACAATAGAACAAATAGAATAGAACAAAAGAACATACCCAAAATCGGGAAATGAAGAGAGTTTATGCTAGGAAAATCTAACAACACTACATAGATAATGCATCCTCTTGACAGGGAGTAGCACCCTGAGGTGACACTAAATAAGTTGTTAACTCATCACGTACTTTAAGTCATCAAGGGGACGATGGGGAGGGTGGGTCCTAGGGCAGGGAAGTAACTATGCTGATTCTAGGAACAGCAACATATCATTGATTAGACATACAATAACGTAATGATAAGCCGCTCCTCTCAAGAAATAGGTTTGTGCATTCTGGTGTCCGGAAACGTGACCTCAGGGTGCCCAATATCACCAAAAAATAAAAAAAAAACAAGGCCCATCCAAGAATATGGCAAATAATTGTCAGGATGGCTACGCAGACATGATTCTAGATGGGGGAAATGTCCTTTTAGTTAGCCTTTGCCTCAAAAGTGGATGGACCAACATTCTTGCTCCTCCTTCGCGGATCCACAATCACAGGGTATGCCTCTCAAAAACATCTGAAGAAAACACAATTGAAAAGCACACGCTCAGTGGTGGTTCAATGCCAGTCTATCTGTCATGTTTGTCACAAAGCACAACTAACACAAAACAAGCAACAAATGTTGGGTAAAGTTGGTAGCCTCACAATAAATAGGTGTCTGGCTGCTGTTTTTAATTTATTACAGGCCTAAAAACCGTTATTTGTCCATTTTGCAAGCCGCCGACAAAATATCGCCAGACGGATGTCAAACGGATTTCGAACGGACGCTCACATGCGAGGAAATCGCATCCTCGCATTACAATCGGATTACAGACGGATCAGTGTTTAGGAAACATTTGTGCGATTCTCGTCCGTATAAAACGGACCGATTTTTTAGACGTTGTGTGTGCCGCCGGCCTAACAGCGCACTCCAGCTTCACAACAGCGCTTACAAGCTCAAAAGAGAAGAGCTCGTAAGCACTATGCATATTCTCCTAGCTACCAGTGGTCAGTCTCCAAGGCAACGGCCTATAAACAAGAGTGTTAAGTTCTCAAGTTGAGCTGAAAATTTGTATTTGCAGGCACTGCCGTCGGCCATGTATAAAGATGGGAATATCCCTTTAAAATCCAACATGCCTAATCCTTGTTTCCCCTGCCTGTCAGGGAAGTTGGACATCAGTGTCCCACAGAAACCAATTTAGGCAAAACTCTTGTAATATGTATGTCTATCCTTTACAGCAACCTCTTCAGGAGGCAGCCATATTGGTTGTCAGTCACCCAGTGCTTCTAGCCAATGACACAAGTCCTGCCTGGCGCTATAACCACGTCTATTATGTGATGACACAAAGAGTGAATAATGAGGAAAATTGGGAGCCTCTGCTGAGATTTTGGAATTGTCTCTAAAAAATATTTATTTGTGGCAACAAATCACAGCGCAGTTTTCATTTCTCATTTTCTCATTCTAACATGAGAGCGGCGCTGTGATTGGTTGCTATGCATAAATCTGCCGCACACAGCCGGTAGTCACTGACTGTCAGCCTCTCTTCTTTGTTCCTTAGGCCCCGCCCACCCCGGCTGTAGCGCCCTCCCATTGGCTGGAGGGGACATGCTGGCCGTGTAGTAGTAGCAGTCAGGCTGCCATTGTTAGCAGGGTGCCCGGCCGCTCTCATCATCACCATGCCCGGGAAAGCCGCCTGTACCGGAGCCGCCATGTACAAGTCCTGCCGAGGTAAGACGGCCGAAAAGCGAGAGCAGCACAGCTGCAGCCCTGTGTGTGGGCGCTGTATGGCAGGAAAGACCGAGGACATGGCAGAAGGGCGCTGTATGGGGGATATATGTGAGTATGGGCAGAAGGGCGCTGTATGGGGGAGATATGTGAGTGTATGGGCAGAAGGGCGCTGTATGGGGGAGATATGTGAGTGTATGGGCAGAAGGGCGCTGTATGGGGGATATATGTGAGTGTATGGGCAGAAGGGCGCTGTATGGGGGATATATGTGAGTGTATGGGCAGAAGGGCGCTGTATGGGGGATATATGTGAGTGTATGGGCAGAAGGGCGCTGTATGGGGGATATATGTGAGTGTATGGGCAGAAGGGCGCTGTATGGGGGATATATGAGAGTGTATGGGCAGAAGGGCGCTGTATGGGGGAGATATGTGAGTATGGGCAGAAGGGCGCTGTATGGGGGAGATATGTGAGTGTATGGGCAGAAGGGCGCTGTATGGGGGAGATATGTGAGTGTATGGGCAGAAGGGCGCTGTATGGGGGAGATATGTGAGTGTATGGGCAGAAGGGCGCTGTATGGGGGATATATGTGAGTGTATGGGCAGAAGGGCGCTGTATGGGGGATATATGTGAGTGTATGGGCAGAAGGGCGCTGTATGGGGGATATATGAGAGTGTATGGGCAGAAGGGCGCTGTATGGGGGAGATATGTGAGTATGGGCAGAAGGGCGCTGTATGGGGGAGATATGTGAGTGTATGGGCAGAAGGGCGCTGTATGGGGGAGATATGTGAGTGTATGGGCAGAAGGGCGCTGTATGGGGGAGATATATGTGAGTGTATGGGCAGAAGGGCGCTGTATGGGGGATATATGTCAGTGTATGGGCAGAAGGGCGCTGTATGGGGGAGATATGTGAGTGTATGGGCAGAAGGGCGCTGTATGGGGGATATATGTGAGTGTATGGGCAGAAGGGCGCTGTATGGGGAATATATGTGAGTGTATGGGCAGAAGGGCGCTGTATGGGGGATATGTGAGTGTATGGGCAGAAGGGCGCTGTATGGGGGAGATATGTGAGTGTATGGGCAGAAGGGCGCTGTATGGGGATAGATATGTGAGTGTATGGGCAGAAGGGCGCTGTATGGGGGAGATATGTGAGTGTATGGGCAGAAGGGCGCTGTATGGGGATAGATATGTGAGTGTATGGGCAGAAGGGCGCTGTATGGGGGGATATATGTGAGTGTATGGGCAGAAGGGCGCTGTATGGGGGATATATGTGAGTGTATGGGCAGAAGGGCGCTGTATGGGGGATATATGTGAGTGTATGGGCAGAAGGGCGCTGTATGGGGAGATATGTGAGTGTATGGGCAGAAGGGCGCTGTATGGGGGATATATGTGAGTGTATGGGCAGAAGGGCGCTGTATGGGGGATATATGTGAGTGTATGGGCAGAAGGGCAGTGTATGGGCAGAAGGGCGCTGTATAGGGGATATATGTGAGTGTATGAGCAGAAGGGCGCTGTATGGGGGATATGTGAGTGTATGGGCAGAAGGGCGCTGTATGGGGGATATATGTGAGTGTATGGGCAGAAGGGCGCTGTATGGGGGATATGTGAGTGTATGGGCAGAAGGGCGCTGTATGGGGAGATATGTGAGTGTATGGGCAGAAGGGCGCTGTATGGGGGATATATGTGAGTGTATGGGCAGAAGGGCGCTGTATGGGGGATATGTGAGTGTATGGGCAGATGGGCGCTGTATGGGGGAGATATGTGAGTGTATGGGCAGAAGGGCGCTGTATGGGGAAGATATGTGAGTGTATGGGGGATATATGTGAGTGTATGGGCAGAAGGGCGCTGTATGGGGGATATATATGTGAGTGTATGGGCAGAAGGGCGCTGTATGGGGGAGATATGTGAGTGTATGGGGGATATATGTGAGTGTATGGGCAGAAGGGCGCTGTATGGGGGGGATATATGTGAGTGTATGGTCAGAAGGGCGCTGTATGGGGGAGATATGTGAGTGTATGGGCAGATGGGCGCTGTATGGGGGAGATATGTGAGTGTATGGGCAGAAGGGCGCTGTATGGGGGAGATATGTGAGTGTATGGGGGATATATGTGAGTGTATGGGCAGAAGGGCGCTGTATGGGGGATATATATGTGAGTGTATGGGCAGAAGGGCGCTGTATGGGGGAGATATGTGAGTGTATGGGGGATATATATGTGAGTGTATGGGCAGAAGGGCGCTGTATGGGGGAGATATGTGAGTGTATGGGCAGAAGGGGATGGGGGGATGAATGTATGGGGGGAGATATGTGACTGTATGGGCAGAAGGGCGCTGTATGGGGGGGATATGTGAGTGTATGGGCAGGAGGGCGCTGTACGGGGGATATATGTGACTGTATGGGCAGAAGGGCGCTGTATGCGTGTATGCATTGTAAGGAGGGCATTTATATGGAGATGTATAATGTGTGTATTATGGGCACTGTACGGCTATGTATATTTCATTATGGTCGTAAACCATTATATTGATGAAATGTGCAGTTATCCTGGATATCATACATACGCCTATGATAGAAGCCATTCTATGGGTGACATGTGCACATGTGTTGTAGTAAGCTCCTGATATGGAGCTATGTATTGGATTCTGGGCAGACACTGATGGCCGGGCATTATACCCGCTGCATAGTCTTGGCCATTGATTCCATGGCTCTGTATTATGGGCATGATGTGGATATTATGTTATTATGGAGGCATTATATATATGTATGTATGAGTATTATACATGTGCACTACTTTACTGTATAGTTGCTTGTAATGTATACGCACAGATTAACCCTTTTATTCTCCCGCTGCATTACTTCTATACCATGGGCTTGTGATTTTTAGGAGGGCTGTATATTCGTGTACACAGGGGTATATACACCTCGCCTGCGATCAGACGGCTCATTGGGATTCGGGGCAGGTCCTCACTTGTCGGATACAGACAGCTGGTGAATGCCTGAGACCGCGCAGCTGCTGCAGAACATCTCTGCAGGAAGAAGCAATGCATGGCACAGTGCGCCCCTGTTTCTGTGTGTAGTAACGGCTCGCAGGTCCTCTGTGCCAGCCGGTCCCTGCCTACTTGGCACTGCCGCCATCACTGAGTAGCCTTTCTGGGCAGCGAGCGGTTCTCGTCTCCTGACAGTCTTATTTCCTGTGCGCCGGTGATTGGTGGAGGCTCGGGCTTAGCTCACTGAGACGTATTTCAATTTCTTCCATTGGGAATTTCGTCCTTTTTTTTTGCCCGCGAGAGAGAGAGTAACTGAATGACTTGTCCTCTCTGGCCGCGCGGAGGAGGCTTCTTGCAGCTGTATCGGGCAAGGAACTGGTTAAATGGATCTGCGCCCCTAATGTCCCCATTGTAATATCATTAGCGGCCTCTCGTTTTAGTGTATTGCTGCGTGCGGGGAATCTCACTGCGGTTTGATGAAGTGCTTCATCCTGTTTTCCTCGGCCTGGAGTGAATTATTCTGCTGGATGAAGCCGCGATGTTACTGTAGACAGTGATACAATGTTCCCCACTCCAAAAAGAAGACCAAAAAGACTATTCTGTTCTTCTTGGTATACGGGAAGGATTGGTGACATCTGATATTTCTCCTACTCAGCCCGGATGTGGAAATTGGTTTCATTTTTCTCCCCTAAATCTCATCTCGCTGCGTCCCTAGGCTTATTTAGTCTTTTCTGGACTTTTGGCAAACTGGGTGACAACCAGGGCTGTGGAGTCGGTAAGCCAAACCTCCGACTCCTCAATATCCATGACGGCGACTCTGACTCCATGACTCCGACTCTGACTCCGACTCCACAGCCCTGGTGACAACTAGGTCAGCCCCAAAAGGCATGGCTATGGCACACTTGCCAACTATCCTAGAACATCCAAGAGGCTTCCAGGAATGAAACGGAGACCTATGAGACTCCAGAAGATTTGGCCAAACCCTCTGGCGCTGCCGAAATCTCCTAGAAAGTGCATGATGCAGATGGGGCGTCCAGTCTCCCTATCAGGTGATAGAGATGGGACATAGGGTGGAAATGGTTTGGGAAAATATGTTCCCAAATTAAGGGGGCACCACTAGGTCAGATGGCTGGTGGACTAAGGAGCTTGCGCTGAACCCATCCTTGGTGCACTATTGGCAAGGCTGTTCCACAGTAACCTTAGATATTTGGGCAGAGTATGATTGTATTTGTGCACTATAAGATCGGGCCATGCTTAGAAGGTAATGACTGATGAAGGGTAAATGTTGGCACCCAATCTTTTTACTCCCAGAACATAAGCTGCCATGGAAGTGCCCGCTTCAGCTTACACCTTTTGACCCTGTTACGGTCGCCATTATTTTTGGGTCTTTGTCTGGTGAGCAAGCAAAAAATAATATTGGTGGGATGTGTGTGAAGAGAGAATGATTAATTCATGAGCTCGGCATACGGCAGTTCAGGAAGGGTCATTATTCACGCAGAAACATATGTCCTCCCGGGGGGTCAGCGAGACGCTCTGCAGGACGAGGACTGTGGGAACCAGGGTCTACCGGCAATACTCACTATTGTCAATGTCAATTACTGTGTTTTATCCAAAATTGCACCTGTCACATGAAGGTGATGATCATGATGTTTGGAGGGCCTAACATTGAGGCACGGTGGTCTAACGTTGTATGGGGGAGCCGGCCGACTGATGGTTGATGGTGACTGCCGATAGCAGCGTTCTCCCTGAGACAAGACGCTGGCTGACGTGTCGACCATTGATTGTTCTCATAGAGAGCGACTAAATGCACGTTCCTGTGTATGGGGGAGTCGGTGGAGATGACTTTTGGCCAAATGTTTGTTCGGTAGCCATTGATTCTTCCCGCATCCAGCCACGGCGGACCATGCAGCAATTGGCCAACCTGGTAGATGGCGTCTCACTTGGTATTTCTGCAGTGTGTGCATGAGGCCTGAGAATTCGGCTTGGTCTCTCCTTGATCTGCTCATTATTGGGGCCAACGACACGTTTTCTCCAAAGAAGACAATCCCAGATTGTGATGACCCATACACTGAGATGTGAGTGGAAATGGGGGATAGAAGGGTCCACCATCATGTCTCTCTGGCCGTCCTGTTAATGACTATGAGGGGAGCGGATGATACAAAGCTAATTTGTGCACCGCAGAGAACCGAGAAGGATTTAACCTGCCTGAAGGCGAAAGCGAGCCGAGGAACAATGCAGAATGTCATTACCGCTGTCTGCAGGACATCTTAATACAAAAATGTGCATGATCCCGCCAGGATCCCGCCTGCTCACTGCACGGGGGTCTCCCACTGTTTCACAGGTGTAGAGAGGGGAAAAATGGAGTGTGCAATGCTGGGACCGCTGTCAGAGGTGCCCCCACTAATTACTGGCTGGAAGGAGGGGGGTTGGGACACATAAGAGTCCCTGGTGTCTTTATATATGAGTCCACTGGGCGGTCCTAACCAGTGATTGACAGCTATCTCTGCAGGGAAGACTGAAGATCAGATGTGTGAAGCCAGGATTGGGCATATTGGACGTGAACCTGCTTGCAGTGTGCATGCTGTCAGGATTGTACGGCGCTGTGAGTGGGCGGGTGCATGATCACAAGTATGTAGATTACATACATGCGGTCACATGCCGACTAGACGTGCTACAAGTGACTGGAGTGAGGCTGGACATAGTCTAGTCGATATGTGGCCGTAACTATGCAAATTGCATGCTCACAGTCACAAGACCGCCAGCATCGGAGAATCCTGACAGTGCACACTGTTACATAGTCACTGCAGACTTGAACCCCAAGCCTGGACAACCCCTTTAAGACCAAAAGACCCTTGCAAAGTTGGTAAATTCTGCTAGTCCTTTATAAATAGGATATGACTCTTGAGGATGACGTCTCCTCAGGTATAGTATCTCCAGACACAACACAGATCTCTCCATAAGAATAGAAAGAGGGAGAACGCGCACCATTGTGATGTCCGAGGCCGCTCATTAGTCGCCTTTCATGGGACATAAAAGGAAGGCGGATCTAATCTTATGAGACCCCCATCATTAAAGGAAATGTTTCTTTCTGCTGTCACTCATCCCCTTGACTCCGATGTTGCGGAGCGTGGATGGTCTTTGTGTGATGTGCGACAATGAAAGAGGCTTTAGCATTACAGCTCATTGTGGAAACCTCTGCAGACGATCTTCATACAAAGGGTTGAGCTCCATGGGAGCGACAGTGGCTGGCACAGAGCCGCCATCCATGGCCACCGCTCCTGTATATAAGAGCCACGTTGGGCTGTACACGTGCCTGTAACGCAGTATATGGCCAATGTTTGTGCTATTTTTTTTTTTTTTTTCCCTCTAACCAGTGATGTTCCAGGGAATGTTGACAACACTTTTTATGGTAATGTTAGTATATACTGTATAACTTGTACTCGGGGGTAATGGCCCCTTATGATAACATTCAATTAAGCATGCTTTCCAAAAATACACACACGGTAAAAGCCCAGGAAGTGTATGTTATACATAGCCAATTATAATCTGTAGCATATCCCTTACACTAATCTGTCACCTGCGGTTTGCCTTCCCATCTGATAATAACATCATGTAGGGGCAGAGACCCTGACTCCAGAGATATCACTTACATTATTTGGGTGCAGTGGTTGTAATAAAATCCTTCTTTTCTCTGCTGCAGTGCTGTGAATGCTGAGCTCTGTATAACCCCACTGATTGGCAGCCTTCTGTGTACACTGTGTATAGGCAGAAAGCTGCCAATCAGTGGTGTTGGCGTAGTATGAATGACTACATGGCAGCAGGTTTACTAGTCAAATAGTGATTAGTCTCCTGCTGACAACACGGATTTATCATAACTATTGGAAGCAGCCCAGTAAGTGACACATCGCTGGAATATGAATCTCTGCCTCTACATAATTCTTCCCTCCGATCTGGTAGTGAAATCTGGTGACAAATTCCCTTTAAGTACCGATTGCACTAATGATCATTAGGCGACATATGGTGCCGGTGATGGCTTCATGTGAGCGTTAGACTGGCATCTTTGTACGTGGAGCTTTAAATAACTTGTTCTCGTTAGATGAACCTTAAACCTTGATCAGAGTTGGCCAAGACTGTTGCGCATGGAGACCCATTGGCTTTCAGATGCCTATGAGGTCTCCTGACTCTTCGTCCAGCATAGTCTGTGGGCATCTTAGTGTGTTTCCGGGCTAAAATTGTTAATCCAGTTGGCTTTGCTTTTCTTTTTCATTAGTGAACATGAGCATGGACCACCCAAGGTCACCTCGGTATCCTGTTTTCAGATGGTTCTCCTTGACATCGCCATATAAAGTGCAGCGCTGGCATCCTTAGGAGCGGGGCTGACTCTAAGCCACTGGTCAGCATCAGATAATTCTGCCCACTCTCCATTTTTCATGGTTGGGGCAAGACGACCAGAAACCTGCATGGTTTACCACACTGCTCACAATCACGGTTTTGAGGTCCACAATGTCTTACAAGATGATTTTTCTTTTAAAAGGATTATCTGTCCACATAAAAGTGAGGCGTAACGCTGAGGCAGGCAGGCGCACATGGGGCAGTCGCGCTTCCTTACTCCTGCCATCCGTCATTTTGGTCTACTTAATTGAAGGTGCTCTAAAACCAGAGACAGCCCTTCATTACTGCCTCTTTTTCAAAGATACAAAAAAAAATGCTCTTCTATGCTTTTTTATTGACTTTTGTGACTTCTTTCTTTTTAGTTTATTTGTGGCGTTTTTTTTTTTTGTTCTTTTTTTGGGCGTTCTGCTGGAATTCAGTGTTGGAAATTCGGGGCGTTGATCTGAGTCGGGCATACACGTTCTATCACATTCTTAATGTTGGCAGAGTTCATTTGTTCTCCAGGAATTGCTTTACGTGACCGAGGTGCGATGTAGGAAATCTCGGCATGGAATAAATGAGGAGTATAAACACTAGCCTCTTGTACGACTCTGGAAATTCATGTCCGTGCACATTCACTGCCGAGGGATCCGGTTACAGATGGACTCGAGGAGAATAAAGCTTCTTTATTCCGAGTCCCAAGATCTATTGGAAATGTGATCAGCAAACTAGCAGACGTGCGGCTGGGATCGGCAATGTGTCACCATCTTACCCAACGTAGAGCAGTATCCGATGATCGCAACTGGACGCTTATTTAAAGGGAATGTGTTGCAATTTTTATATTAATAATTATTGACTATAAGCTCATTTATTAAGACCAAACTGAATGTTGTGTATTAATATTTATTTTTTTGCACCTGCTAGAGGCTGACATTTTCATGTATAACAGGGCATGTGGTGCCACGAGCAAGGGTTTTCTGTGTGCACAAGGAAATGAGGTCAGCCTGTTTAAATAGGCTGTCAAACGACGCTGATCGGCTTTCATGTAGCCGATCTGCAGTTGTTTAACAGTGTAAATGTACCTTTAAAAAGGTCGCATCTGCAGTGCTACTGGGTGAGGTTGTGTTTGTAAAGGTTTGTGGCTACCGAGAAAATGAAAGGCCGTTAGGTGGACGTTAGAGATAGGAAACCAATTTTTAGATACTTCCACATGGGGTTTCTTCTGGTTTGTAAAAAATTGTAAAAGACCCCATACACAGATGAAAATCGTCTGAACCCACTGACCTTCTCATATGTATGATGGCCTCCCAACTCTACCCTGACAGGTGATGTCACGGGGAATTATTGGGCCTTTGGAATTTCAACAACCGATCCTTTTGATTTCAGGGACAATAAACCATTGCTACATAAGTCTTGTCAGTGGCTGTCTCCCGTCTTCCCTTTGAAATCACTTGAAAGTCTGGCCGAGCCGCCTTGTGTGTTGGGTAGTTGGAAAGAGAACTGTTGGCCAAACGTTCGTTTAGTAGACCACTATCTCCTGAATGACCAGCAGAAGACCAGGCTCCTCTCCTGTTACAGTGCGGACCTGGACCTACAGTCTGTCTCTTGCCTTGACCTGGACAAGGTTTTTCTAGACCTGTGCCACTCATCTTATAGAACCTCATAATATTTCAGGCCTGAAAACATGGCACAACTTTTTTTATTTTATTAAAATTTCATCTCAATCCATGCGTAAAATCAATATTAATTCAAAGGCACTTGGAGTACTGGATCGCCCCCCAGTAGGGCAGTGGGGTACTCGGATCCGGGCCCTTCTGTTCTCAATGGGGATGTCACGGTGGCTGACCCGGTCCGTGGCCCTAGGGGACGTCCGTTGAAAATAAGGGGGAAGGGTCTTTAAAGGGATAGTGTTCGTGACGCCACCTGTGGTATTCGGTCAGGGTGACTGACGCTGCTTAGGGGTCCGCTGGGGTGATGTTATGGCAGCTAGATGGTATACCTTCCCACAGGTGAAGTGTATCCCCAGGGCTTCCCAGTGTGTAGATGGTGGATGGTGTGAGGCGCAGTGAATAACGAGGACACAAGGTTGCAGTCTCTTTACCTTTACTGAAGGCTTCAGCGTCCACAGTCCAGAGCATCGGATCACAGGGTAGGCAGAGTCCGGCCGGTCTGAAGGCAACTCCAGAGTCCCCTTATCCAGGTGGAAATCAGTAGCCTTCCTCTAGCGCCTGAGTGTTGTAGTACCTCCCTGCTGAGCTTCTCGGTGAGGTCTTCACAACTGATGTCGGTGTTCTAGATGTTCTGTCTCTTTCTCTCTGTCCCCCAGATGGTATGGATAGGACAAACCCGTATGACTGATGGCCTGAGGCTTTTTACAGGGATCCTACGACGCCCCGGCCCCCACAAGTTGCACCGTGCCACCGAGCCTCCTGGGTGTAAGCTCAGGCAGCTAACGTGGAATTAACTGTCCTGCCAGTCTCTGAATAAAGCATAGAGATCCTTACTCCCTCGGTGTTCTGGCTACCGGCTTCTGCGCCTCAGAGGGAGGCAGCCTATTGCAGGGCAGAACTCCCTCTGGATTCCTCTCCTTGTGCTATGACTTTGTTTCTCACTCTCAGCAACGCAATTCTCTCTGTGTCCTTTCTTAGAATGCTGCCGCACGTCGGGGCAGGCGCAGCTCCGTAACCCTCTATCTAGGCCTCTGACAGGATCCCACCCCTAACGAGCGCCCTTCTGTGTGAGTGCTGTCAGCCCCATCTTTCTTTACTACATACTCAGTTGTATGCTTGACAAAGACCAGGATACTGGTCGAAACGTTGCTCTTTCATGGACCAATAAAGATTTCGTTTTGATACTACAACACCCGTTTGGAGCGCTGTTCATCTCTTCTCTTAGGATCCCACCCCTGTCAGGGATCTCTCTGTCTGCAGCTGTTTGATGTTCCTCCTTTCCCCTGTCTGCCTGACAGGTGCTGCCTGGGTCAAGCCCAGTCCGCTTCTGCCTAACTTCCTATCCAAGCCACCAGTTTTTTTTCCTAATTGTGAGGAGTGCCCTACTAGATAGGAGCATAGCCCCCCTGGTGGACTGGAGTGTGAAGTGTGTTGTGTGGTTTGTGATACCTGGCAAGGTGATCTCCTTTATTGCCTTCAGACGTAACATTACTCCCCCTGGTGGAAGAATGACATTACTGCAACGACCAGGACCCTGGGGCGCTGCAGTACCATAAGGGCACGTCTCGGCCTACGTCTCAGCTCTGTATTACAGACGTATACAACGTGGCTTTATCGTGTGCATGATCCCTGAACCTGGACTTTTTTGCTTCTTATTTTTTCTTTATATTACAAGACCATGACCTATTTTTTTTTTTTTTTAACGTTAGTGATTTTTCTGCTTTTAAGGCACATTTCTGATGTCCAAGTGACAGAGAGAATTGGAAGAGTGTGTTTAGCAGTAATTAGTCTGCGCTGGGAATTCCTCATGGATTTAGTTCTGGGTTACGTCACTGCCCACACATTCGGTAATAGATCATCTTTCATGATGCCTTACAGTTTCAGCAGTTCTGCATTTTCACAGCAACAATGAAGTCAATATCATCTTGTCCGCCTTTCAGTTTCCTTTCTTACACATTTGGGCGTCACCCCCAGTTGGAGGAAATCTATCATGCAGAAACCAAAGCCTTTTACGTGGAGGCGATGGTCACCTAAACGAATGTTCATTGCGAGATTAAGCTTTTTCTGCCGTTGATCACAACATTCATTGCGGACAGTAAAATAAATCATTAATCGGGAGCACGTTCCCTGGCGTATAAGAACGGATGTCTTGCCGATAAGAATGAAAGTAAGGAGGAAAAAATGATGGATCACTCGAAATGTCCCCACCTCATGGCCATTATGACATGATTAAATCTAACCAGGCATCGGTCATCTTCCTAGATCGTAGTCTAGTGCTTATTGGGGGCAGATTATCTCACTGTATAAAAGGAAACTTCTGAAGACTGGAGAGAAGCTACAAATTCCCAACCCAATTACTCCAGTTGGAACTATGTAAAGATCTACTGGTTGGTTTCCAAACATATTGTTGTTGAATATTTAAGAGCCCCCATCGGTGTGCCCAACTGATTGACAGGAGAACCCGCTAACCAAAAGACACTGCTCAAAGTGAGCAACGACTTGTAGGACCTTTCATGTTTGAAGAAAACCAGATGATCCCTGGCAGAAAATACAAAAACCACAACCCTAGAATCTTGCCGGAAGAGACCGAGTTGATAGAAACAGTTAGAAGCTTTCCCCTCCAATAAGTCATGAGATCTAAGCTTGAGGACCACATTTCAACAAGCTTAACCTTATCTCTGGGTCAGAATCCCTTTGAGTAATGCCATATGTACAGCATAGAGGAAGTCCTTAGTTTAGAGGACGTCCCCCCATTGATTGACCTAGAATGGAGAGCTAGGCTGTAGAGTCCCCATACACATTAGATTGCTGCAGGCCAAGCTATCTCTCCTGACTCTCCCATATACATGAACACTCTCGGTTGAGCGATCTTATTTTTTCTATGATTGAGCTGCTGCCAGACTCTTTTTGGCACCAGTTTTTCTCCAGGAGAACAAAAGGAATGGTTGGTAGGCCTCCTCAAACATTGAACTGTTAGCTGATCCTGCAGACATCGTCTGGTTTGAAAATTGTCTACAACTCCTTACAGAGCGTTATGCCATTTATATTGGCCCAATATATAATATTAGAACCTCTAAAATGTCAAAATTCCAGAAATTATTTTTATTAAGAAAGAAAAATGTTTTTTAAAATCTTACTGGTGTTTGGTTTAGATTTCTTTGCTTGCGTCTATATTATTTTATGTATTAGTTTCCCTGGTTCCTTACCTCTACCTTAATCGGCATAAAAGTGATTTCTTGAAGCGTAAAATAACCTGTGGTTGGAAATACCACGTTTCTCGAAGGTTTGGATCCTCAGGAAGTTCTTTTATCTGAAAGAGGCTTTCTTACAAGAAACCTGTGATTATGATATATAAATAGTATGAAAAGCCAAGGGTAGTATTTATGCTGGGGAGACGGGCGCACAATGAGACAATAGCATTGTAGAGCTTGTATAAAAAGTATGGAGGTACGAATATCTGTCTTATCTTCCCTGGATGGGGGAATAATCCTTTGGAAGACACTTCTGGCAGCTGAAAAAAGGGATCAGGCATGTTGAAATTACAGCAAAACCAAATAAATGAGCTGGTGTCTGTGGAAAGTGTAAGAGCACGTTCACATTGTGGCCATTTCACAGACAAAACCCAAGAAAAAACAAACTGAGCACATACCCTACAGAAAGTAATTGGTAATAGTACATGTTAATAACATAGAGAACTTACCATAGTTTCTGCTATTGTAATCAAAAATAGAATAAAAGTCATCCCACCGCAACAAGGTGTACCCACTGCGACAAGGTGTACCCATTGGGACGGTTCTAGCCTGTCTCTAGTATTAAAACCTGACCATGTGTCATACGACATCTTTGTGAATAAAGGCAAAGAAGGATAGGGTCCCGACTGAGACATCTATCCAGGGGAAATCAAGATGAAATCATTGGCTCAGATAGGGAACAAAAGATTACTACAAAACCAAATAAATGTGCCGGACTATAAGCTGGTATACGTGCAACGTGTAAGAGCACTGTGGCAGTTTCACAGACAAAACCATAATGAGCATATACCCTACAGCAAGTAAATGGTAATAGTACATGTAGAGAACATAGGGTACTTAAGGCTATTTTGATCAAAAAAACATAAAAGCCATTTCACCACGACAAGGTGTAGACATGAGGTACCCAGGATCCAGACCTGCTCTGCCCTTTTTTCACATTGATGTTGTATGACACATGGTCAGGCTTTAATACTAGACAGGTTAGGACCGTACCGATGGGTCCACCTTATCGTGGTGGGATGGCTTTTAAAAGTTTACCATAACTAAGAACCCTACGTTATTTACATTTATTATTACTGTGTGCTTATTTAGTTGCTGTAGGGTATACAGTCATTTTGTGTTTTTTATTTTTTTATTTTATTTTGGGTTTTGATGTTGAAATGTAAAGGCTGACAATACGTATTTAGTAAGGATGTGAGAACCTACTGATTTTGGCCGGATCAGGCAACCATCTCTTCTCGGAAGATATTGAGGTAAAGAAATATTGGATTCCATCAGGCCTTATCCATTATTCACCAGGGAGGAGGACTGCTGCTGGAGATGTCTGGCGTACCTCTCCCTTAAAACGCATGGATACTTGGAGAGTCATCAATCTGTATAGGGTGGGTCGTCTGGCATAGCCATAGGGCAAATATTTTGCCATATGGGCAGACTAAATTAGAAGGACCCCATAAAGGTGGATCTAAACAATAGATATAAATAGGTTGAAAGTTGAGCAAATATTGAACGATTGTTCCAACAAAGCCGCCTTTAACCTTTTTTGTTCACGTTGACCGTTCACACACCAGCGGAGATCAAACAATCCTTTCGGGAAGGTTCATTCACGGAAAGATCATTCATGGTGTAGAAACTTTTGGATGACAATTTTTTTTTTTTTTTTCCCCTGATCACGGAATAATTTTTTTTATTTTTTGTTAAATTTTACGTGATGAACTTTGGTGGAATTGTCTGCTTTGATCTTTAATGTTTATGGCCACCTTTAATGTTCACCAGCATTGTTGGGTTTGGGCATCATTTGTGTAATGTGTATGACCAGCTTTAGACTCGCTGGAGTTACCACCGGTGGACTTTTAGGGTGATGCCAAGTAGTCAAAGTCTGCTTAAGAGATGTAGCTAAAGAGAGGGAACTGGACCATGTGCCCCAGGTTCTTCAAGCTGTTTGTCCTTCGCCAAGGCAATTCTATACAGGGCTCGGGCAGTGAACTCAACCTCTCTCCTGGTTTAAGGGAAGTCTGTCTTTGGACTTGATTGTCTTCATTAGCTAAAAAGGGGAACCAAACACTAAAAGATCCTTTAGGAAGAGCAGGTAAAGAATTCACATGGCGTGAAGACCTATTTGTGATGTTATGAGGATCAGACTTTGTATTTCGAGATTTGTGCTCTGTGTCACATGCAGACAGAAGATATGCATGTGATTCCCGAATCCGTGTCAAATCATTGTGCTGTGTGTACAATATATGTGATGACAAGAAGAGAAGGGAACAGCTGCCCCGGGGCAGAAATGGGACGAGAGTCCTGGGAGGCAGCTGCAAACACAAGGCGGTGTAGGAGGAGCTGATGGACGGTTCCTCCAGGAATGTCCGCGCGCTCTCATGTTTGTGTACGCTGGATCTGCCTCGTGTACGGGCCAAATCAGATGATCTCATATTCCCGCTATGAAGATTATGCTATCTCCGATCTGCCGTGCTATAAACGTGCGGACTCTCTCGTTGGGACATGCACGAAGAAGGATCACTGTTTTCTTTATTACAGATTTTTGTACAGTTTTTTTACTTGAATTAGTTTTTGGTCATTTTTGGTTTGTTGGTTGACATCTCAGATGGTTTGTCAGAAGTTTTTTTTTTTAATGTTTTATTGTCTGTGAAACGAGACAATCTTATCTACCATAATAATAATAATAATATTATTAAATGTTTGATACAATTTATTTTTACTAGGCTTTATTTAATCAAAGTGTGTGGAGTGGGAAACCTTGAGAAAGGGAAAAAATTACAAGTTTAGAGGACGTTCATCGTGGAAATCCATCCCATTGTAGTCCCAATTAATGACACAAGACTTTTTTGTGTTCTAATAAGGAAAGAACGGCGCTCACCAAGCTTGCTGGTCAAACGGGCTGGCTGAGAAATCGAAAACCAGTGGGTTCCAAATCCTGCTGGGTAGGTACAGCGAAGACACAATGAAGAAGAGAAAATTCTCTCCGACAGTATAAAAAATAGCCTTTGTCATCCATTACAACGTAGGGATCCATGGGGGAATTAAAAACCTGACGCGTTTCGGCTGCTGCAGTTATACTATGACTAGGGGTGCGTGCAGCGCCAGAAACGTGTCAGGATTTTAATTCCCCCATGGATCCCTATGTTGTAATGGATTAAAAATTAAGGCTTTTTTGTTAAAATCCGAATAGATGTGTGAATCTTCTTATTTTTCTTTTAGGTCTTATTCAGACCAACGGTTTTCACATCCATGTTGTATTCCTGAGTCTTCATTATAGTCTGTGGGGGCTGTTTACGTGTTTGTTTGTTTTTTTTTTGGATCATGTTACTTGGCAAAATCATGGACATTTCTTTTGTTTTCTTTTTATTACATTGTGAATGAAAAGTACCAATACAAGTCTATGGGTCCCGAACCGCACACGGATGGCGTTTGAGTACGTGAATTAACACGAATGTCTGAATGAGGCCTTGTATGGGCATTCATGTAAATGACCGCCATGTAACACTATGAGTCCCCTCCACTGGCTGCTGCATGGTAAATGCCTATCTGGCCTTGTTTTTTCCTGGACATGTCCGTCCTTTACAGGGGCTCTCCTTCATTTTAATCCAAAGAAATCCATGCTTTTTGCAATATTCAAATAAAGTGGGAAGCACTTTGCCACTCCCAGAGCACTTACCAAAACTTTTTTCCATCTGTAGTGTCTCCCTTTGAGTGATGGCTCAATACACGGCCACCGAGATTTGGCTCCCAACTATCTGATATCATGGACCATAACTGTTGTGACCCCAGAAAACCCTTTTATGGCTTCGTCTCTTTCACCTATAATGGATTCCATGTACGTTGATGTCTATGGGGAGCACGGAAACAGCCGAACCACTATGGAGAACGTCAAGACATCCACTAGCGATCATAGACTTTATTTTTTTTAAAATTTGGAATAATTTTCACGCTTTCTTTTTTTCCTATTCGACCTTTTTGACATAGTGCGACATGTCGCTTGAAACCCTTAACCCTACTCGTGCCTGTCAATATTTTTGGCCGTCATTGTTTGGTAGCAAAAAAATGTACCATGTGTGTTTCCATTATATTTTCTTTTGCCCAGATACTTTTTATGAAAACATACAATCTCTGTAAATTTGATTAATTGTCATAGTTTTTATTTATTTTTGTCCTTGTTGGAGATGTGGTGAAGATCTGCTTCGTCTTTCCCTTCTCTCCTATAGGATTATATGATTAATAGATTCAGCTTTCATTGTTTCTCAGATTTATACCCTATTATCATATGAAGCTTCTGGCAAACCTGACTTCAATTAGGGTCCAGCTGCTCCGATAGATCCCACAGAAGATACGTCAGAAGCCATTCTTATCTAAGAGACTCTTACGTTGCCTCTATGTTGGAGGTTCCTGAACTCCAACTCCATGGCAAGGCCTTCACAAAGCTACTGATAGCAAAGTGAGTTCTCAGCGATAAAGATCTGCTGGAAAACTTTTACCAGGGTGTTGGAAACTTTTCTGTTGTTGGAGAGCCTTGGGGACTGAAGTTGTACATGTCACTGGCATTCGCCCAAGTTGCCGGGATGATTCTCCCACTGCACGGGCGCAAGGGTTGTGAAGCTATAGAAGATCTAACATTTATCAGCCTGGAAAACCATATGATAAGTAGATAGCTTTATTATAAGGAAAAGTTCTCTGCAAGAATTCCATGGAAAATAGGCAATGACTTTGTGTGAATGGTCAGCTGACAATATGAAACCTAAAAATTGTAGGTAGAACCTTCAAGAGCCGGAATAAAGGCCCCATACACGTTAAATAAGTCATCCGAACCTAATGATTTTGGAAGCATCCATTAAAATGTCTGTTTACAGGGGCCTTGTAAATGTCGCCGACAGATTACATCCAGGGCTGTGGAGTCAGAGTCGTAGAGTCGGAGTTGGTGTCATGGAAATTGAGGAGTCGGAGGTTTGGCTTACCGACTCCACAGCCCAGATTACATCTACAGACATAAGTATCTGGTTATTGGAAACGAGTCCCCTGATCCATTTGCTCGGCAAGCCAATGCCAGATGATGTCTCAGAGAACACCGAGGGTGTGTGGGGGAGTTGGGAGAGAAAGTGGGTAGCTTAAGGCAGACCATCCAAGTGATAGAGCTGTTGGCTGACAGGTATGTTTCCCGGTTCCCACATAAAGAAGAACTTTCAGCTCGTCCGAGCGTTCATTGGTTTTCAGTGGGTAGAAGGGAGATAGCCTCTGGAATACACATCAGTCAGTGACTCTTCTTTTCGGAAACTAAAGAATTTTGTGTGTTAAATTTCAGCTGCCCAATTGTTATCTTCCCCCAACAGCATATGGTGGGAGAGTTGGGAGGTCCCATACACATTCGATAGCCAGTCATCGTGAAATCGGCGTGTTTGGCCAACTTTCACCTAATATGTATGAGGGCCTTGTTTGCATTTGTATAGCGCACCTGTCTCTGCTTGACAGAGCTCCGCTTCCTTCCCCCTGTGGCCACTGTGCTCAATGTTGGTCTTCACAAATTTCCCAGCTTGTCTCCTTGATATCATCTCCCTAGGCCACTAAGGCCTGTTTGGACACACACCTGTGTCTGAACGGTGTTCTATATACTTGGGTTTTGATCTCTGAATTTATACAAGTCGTCTGTTCCTGTTGTGTCCTCCTTCTTCCGTCCTATCTTCCATTACCAGTTTAGCAAATCCTTGTCTTACCAAGTGCTTGATAACCTTCTGTGCCCACCCTGACCTGAGGCTTAGTAGGTCCACATTACAAGGTGAGCCTTACACAAAGGCACTAAGTACTTGATCTTGGTTCACGATTCGTGTTGCCTATCCTTGGATCCATCAGGATCTTTTTTTTCAACATAGTCTTCCAAAGGAGATTCCAGCATGTTAGACCGCACATGGAGTACTGTGTCCAGTTTTGGGCACCGGTGCTCAGGAAGGATATAATGGAACTAGAGAGAGTACAAAGGAGGGCAACAAAATTAATAAAGGGGTTGGGAGAACTACAATACCCAGATAGATTAGCGAAATTAGGATTATTTAGTCTAGAAAAAAGACGACTGAGGGGCGATCTAAAAACCATGTATAAGTATATAAGGGGACAATACAAATATCTCGCTGAGGATCTGTTTATACCAAGGAAGGTGACGGGCACAAGGGGGCATTCTTTGCGTCTGGAGGAGAGAAGGTTTTTCCACCAACATAGAAGAGGATTCTTTACTGTTAAGGCGGTGAGAATCTGGAATTGCTTGCCTGAGGAGGTGGTGATGGCGAACTCAGTCGAGGGGTTCAAGAGAGGCCTGGATGTCTTCCTGGAGCAGAACAATATTGTATCATACAATTATTAGGTTCTTTAGAAGGACGTAGATCTGGGGATTTATTATGATGGAATATAGGCTGAACTGGATGGACAAATGTCTTTTTTTGGCCTTACTAACTATGTTACTATGTGCCAATGAATATACGCACGGTGGCTTGTCTCCACCACAGGAAAACACAAAACATGCACTTTTCCGTATGCGATTTGTATTCTCTGGTTCTACTTTGTATACAACGTTCTTCTAGAAAGCAAAAAAATATTTCTAAATGTACAAGGCCTAAATATACCGGGATGGAACGGAATGTGTGGCCAACAATAATTGAAGGGGTTGTCCACTCCTTGGAGATTCACTCATAGGGTAGCTTTGTGGGTTACTTTACAGGACATTAGTTTCTTATGTTCTACCACCTTGGAGAGGTAGCTACCCTATAAGTCAATCTCCAACCTTTATATAGTAGCTTTCTCTACAAGGTGGTGTTTACAAGATGGTTTATTTTGCGAGAGCGCTCATTTTCATAGTGTTCTCCCATTCAGCATTGCTTGAGAAATTGCATAGTAAGCTAAGGAGTACCAGTACGTCCCACAAGCTGCCTCAAGGGTGTCACATTCAGCCAACCAGACTCTACACTATACTGATGAGGGGCAAACAACCTGAAACAGGCGGTCTGTGTTATGTTTGCTAATGACAGGTGTTATGAAGGCAATCCAGAAACACAGTGTGCTTAGCGATCAGAGCGCACACAGTGATCTGAAAAATACCCAAAAATACAAGAACGAGCTCTGAGACGTGGAAACTCTGTAGACTGCACACCTGATCCTATCCTAAACACAACTAAAAGCGGCTGTGGATTGCGCCTAACGACTACCTAGGCAACTCGGCACAGCCTAAGAAACTAGCTAGCCTGAAGATAGAAAAATAGGCCTGACTTGCCCCAGAGAAATTCCCCAAAGGAAAAGGCAGCCCCCCACATATAATGACTGTGAGTAAGATGAAAAGACAAAACGTAGGGATGAAATAGATTCAGCAAAGTGGGGCCCGATATTCTAGGACAGAGCGAGGACAGTAAAGCGAACTTTGCAGTCTACAAAAAACCCTAAAGCAAAACCACGCAAAGGGGGCAAAAAAAACCCACCGTGCCGAACTAACGGCACGGAGGTACACCCTTTGCGTCTCAGAGCTTCCAGCAAAACAAAAGACAAGCTGGACAGAAAAAAAGCAACAAAAAAGCAAAAAGCACTTAGCTATACAGAGCAGCAGGTCACAGGAACAATCAGGAGAAGCTCTGATCCAACACTGAAACATTGACAAGGAGCAAGGATAGCAGCATCAGGCGGAGTTAAGTAATGAAGCAGTTAACGAGCTCACCAGAACACCTGAGGGAGGAAGCTCAGAAGCTGCAGTACCACTTGTGACCACAGGAGTGAATTCAGCCACAGAATTCACAACAGGTCTGTAGATGAGGCTTTGGCTTGGCTTTTATCCCTGGCCATGTTGTAAGGCAGAGTTGGACACTGACAAGAGTTGAGCAAAACGATTAGCAGGATCCTGGTCCTGTGGCCACCTCATTAGTTCGTGGGCCCAGAGCCCCGCGGATCTTCTACCTCCTGCATCATCACCGACTCTTCTGATTGGTGGCCGCATTACACAGCAGCTACATGCACTGATGACGTCAAGAAGTCTACTAATCGGAAGAGGTGCTGGGGATGCAGGAAGTCGTAGGTAGTGGTATGTAGGGCTCAGGTCCAGTGATCACGGACTACACATGTTGGCACTTGGCCGGGGTCATGTTGTTTTTTTTTTTTTTTTCTCCTGTATGCCAATTTTGGAAAACTTTCTACTTTTTGTACTTGAAAGTTGCAAAAAAAATGTTAAAAATAGGTAAAAAAGTATATTTTTGGCTGTGTAAAATTAACATTGTGTGCGTCATTTTGATGACAGCCATCAGTAAGAACCACGAGTCAAAGTAAAAAAAAAAATTAAAAAAATAAATGCAAATAATGAATCTGGACCCTTTTGTTTTGTTTTTTTTTGTGCTTTTTATAATTTTATTCCAGCGACCTACATATTCTCGTGTTATAATTTTTCTTTTCTAATCTTTTATTTCAAATATCAGTATGTTTAAATATTCAGCTGAATGTCCGATTATAAAGCCCATTATAGACAGAAGTGTAGCATCGAGGACGGATTGTGGCCGAGATAGTGGTGATGAGTAAATGTCCCATGTCTCAGATGGGTTAATAAACTTGTCTGTGTTTTCAGGAAGGCTTCCCCAGATAAGAGAAGGAATCTTCTGCTTCTTTTAGGATCTTGTTTGTTCTGCTCCTTTGAACTTGTCCATGTTTGCAGAGATATATACTGTATGTACATGCACTTGGCCCATAGGATTGCAAGCCCAGTGCTGTGGAGTCGGGAGTCAGGGAAATTGAGGAGTCGGAGGTTTGACCTTCCGAATCTACAGCCCTGGTTTAAGGGCCTATGAAGAGGTGGTCCACTATGGGACAGCGCCTTCCTATTGGCTTGCAGTACAAAGTAAAAACATAATTCTAACTCGCCAGATTAGCGTCATTCCTCCGATCCCCGGTCTGCAGGACTATGAAGAGGGGGGTGTTATCCACTAGTGGATAGATACCCGCCTTTTAAAGGGAATCTGTTGCTAGAGGACTATTAAAGCTGTTGCCAGGTAGTCATCCATAATCATGAACTCTCTAACCCCATTTACTTTGACATTTACTTTGGCAGAGCCATTGAGCTCAGTGATTGGCTGCAGCGTTGTCTACCACAGCAACCAAAGACTGGAGCAGTGGTGGAAACAGATCGCTCGATCTGGGGAAGGTAAGTAAAGCAGTTTCTTTGTTTTTACAACTAACCGAGCCTGTGGGCAGAAGTTGGCTGAAGCCAGGTACCACTTTTTAGAATAGGCCACCAATTTTGGATAGGTGAGGATCTGACTCTCAGTAGCCCCGCGTGACCGTCTGTTAAGGGACACTGTCTCTCTGGAGAGCGTGGGATCACCTTTAATGGTCACCAGTTGAATTTGAGTTACAGAAGTCACTGTGCCGTGGTGTTTCCGTAACTTCCATTCATTTCTGTGGTAGTTAGGCATTGTCTTGTTATGATTGACTTTCAGGAACATCCCACTCCTCAAGTTTCTGAGGCATAGAGCTCTTCTGTAGGATTGACAATCTGGACTAGCGGCATCGTAGCACCACTGACCCGAACTGTGTGCCCACCGACCGATACTGCAGCATCAAAGGAGCGCAGAACTGAATCTGTCCAGATCCAGCGTCGGTGCCGCTTACAAGCTTCATTGGAAAAAGCTTGTAAGTGCGGAGCTCTTGACCTAGGAGACCGGCCACTGCCAATAACCTAGGCAAAAAAAAAAAAAGACTATGTCCCATCAGCTTCGTTGTTTATGAGCACAGTATGATGGCTTCGTTGTAAGTGATCATCTTCTCAGACCTTGGCTTCGGTACTTTCAGAGCGATCATTACAGGGTTGGATAAGACGTTGTCTTTATTTCCTTTCTTCTACCTCACATCTTCGTTAACCCCAGCACATTCTTCTGTAGATCACCTCATAGATGAACCACCGCCAGGAGTGGATTTTCCTTAATCAGCGTTCTCTCTGCCTGCGACATCCCCAGAATCAAATCGAGCAGAATGGCTTGTGTACCGTCATTGTGTGAGACCAAAACCACAATCGTACCGTATTCCTAGGGTCAAAATGGGAACGTTTTCTACAAAATCCGGATTTATTGAAGGAGTTTAATCATAGTGTTTTTTTACTTTATTCTTCATTGTTTTCGATGATCAGAGGGATTTCTGGACAGTTCTTTTGCAATGTTCCTACTCATTATTTCCTATAGTTTTGAAGCGTGTGCTTCGTTTCACATAATGAGCACACACACAATAAAATTAGAGGGCTGGGAACGCGGGCTGTAGATGTTTATTTCTCATGGTGTTTTGTGGAGAGACCACCTAGTCTTGTGTCTACTGTCTTGTTAGAGACATGTCTGATTCATAGTTTATTTGCATTTATTGTAGGTTTATTTGGTTATAGGCTTGGAATCGACTTGATAAGAGCTGTATAAACCTAGTCGTGTTTTCTTTTAGCAACGTTCTATAGTTTGGCGCCCACTTCACGAGTAGACCTCTTCTAGAGAAGACAATGTAATCAGCCTTCCAGGCTCTGAGTATTCATTGTCCTCGTAGACTTGAGCCATACCCTGCAAAATCTTCTCACATTCGATAGTTATCTCCACTGAATGACCTTTTCTAAAGCTCTGGAAATGCTTACCTCTAGGCGAAAGATCGAGCACGTAGAAATCCCACCTGACCGATCCCTATCTTCCCAATGGCTGGCCAATGAGGACTATCAGATAGCACCAGTCCATGTTAGAGCGTTGGCTAATCCTTCCAAAACTTGCTGGTTTGGCTTCTTGTATGGTCATCATACGTACTGTTGACCTCCTTCATGATATATATACCGTATCTATCTTAGATCATTGGTTTGGGTGTATGTTCTGCCTGATCTACGCCACATGGCAACATCTTGGCCATACCTCTAGCTTTAGGCTAGCCAAACACTTACGATAGCTGATGGCCGAGCCCTCATTCAGCCATTGGCTTTCTCCCCCCAATTTTTGTTTGGCTGAGCCGAACATTCATGTATTTCTGAAAGGAGTGAGATAATAAAGCTGCTGCCAGTCCACTCTGGCTGCCGGTTACCGCCTGAGTAACGGGCAGTGAAATTCAAGTTGTTCAACCCTTTGTCTCCTGACATATTATCATACTGTATACTCTCAAGACTGACGACCAACGTCTGCACATTAGGCTGACCTCGTTTAGAGGTTGTACAATTTCTTATGGCAAGGGGTTTATGAGTTTGATCGATGGATAAGCCGTCACATAGGTGGTGACATGACACAGCACCCCCGATTATCAGGCACTCATGCAATCATGCAATCACGGCAACGTTGTCACTTCTTACATTGTCCTGTCGACTTAGTAGTGTTTGGTGTCCTGGACATTAGCGAGCTCATTCTGCGTTGGGTGTCACTCTTCACATTCGGTGTTTCACAACCCTCTCCCCCCCCCCCCCCTTCCCAAAAAAAAAAAATGAGTATTTGAGCATGCAGTGCTTTCAAATACAAGTCTAGCAATACCTTTACATGGCTAGTCCGTTCCTCCATTACTGAGAAATCAGTGGTTTCAATTGATATATACATGAGGCTAAAGAGCTATTTGTAGATTTGAAGCCTCTGTCACTCCAGCTCTATGCTTATCCTCTTCTTGCTTCACTCACAGCCTCTATGCTATGTGACTTAATGTAAAAGATCTGTTGATCATGCAGGAGGAGGCGGCACTGGGCAGGGGAATAGTAGAGCTGGAGTGACAGAGTCTTCAGATATGCAAATGAGGCTGAAGAGTCATTTGTAGATCAATTGAAACGCTGATTGCTTAGTAATTGAGGAACTTGTATCTGAATAACAGAAAAATGGGAAGAAGCCCCAGTCGGAGTCATGAATTCAGGGGGGCCACAGATGTGATGCGATTGTGACAATTCCTGGCCATAATAGTAGTGACTACAAAATGAGGAGTAGACCAAGAGAAATGTCTTGTAGGTCGTTGCTTATTTCGTATCAAGAGGGCAATAGTCACGTCCAAGATCTATGGTCAGTAGAACAAGGTTCTGGTTGTGAAGAATTTGGGGTCTTCAGAGACTTGGGGCTCAGTGGTTCGTTTTCCTGTGAACGGCTCCATAAGGGATGGTGTTTTCTTTCTGGCTTATGAACCGCACCTTGATAACATGTTAGAAGATTTAGGCAAACCACATGTAGCGAACATCAGACCTGAAGACAAGTAACTACCGACCGTGAGACATGTGGCTTTAATCTGAGCTCTCGTTCCATTGACCTTAATATTCCTGTTTCTCGGGCACACGGCATTAAGAGATCAAATATGAGCGCCGTCTCGGGGACATAAGGTGGTTACAGAGGAAGGGACTCGGCATCAGATTCGGAATCTGATTATAAACCGTTTGAAGACTGAGGTTTGTGCTTAAGGCTTTCATTTATTTAAAGGGGTTGTCCAGTTTAGATAATCCCTACTTCTTGGCAAAATACTTCTAACATTATGCTCATCTTAAAGTGTGTGATCCTCAGCGATCAGCTGCGATCCATCCCATAACCCGACAGTAAGTGTTCAATTTACCTGCAGCGCCCCAAGAGGGAGAATCAAACATTGCACAGTGCCTACTCTAATCAATGTGGTGTCTGTGTAGTTCTGGAGCCGACAACCTCTCTAGAGACAGATTTGGTGGCTCCTGGTCCTGCCATAGATTCTGCACTTGGTCGATTTGACATCAAAGCAATTGGGGGACACCACAATTGACTTCTAAATATTCATTGTTCATTCATTTCCTTAATGCAGAGTTGAGCAACTTGCTAAATGTAATCTCTATATTGAAAAAAAAAAAATTCTACCATTTTTGGCTTCTGCATAGTAAGTCCTGTGAATCCTGTGCTTTGCAAAAATGATACTAATAATCAGTCAGTGTTCCTGCTCCTGACAGCTTTCCCTCCCCTTCCCTTTCTCTTCTCTCAATTTTAGAGATGGCAGCAAGGAGGCAGAGCAGACTGTGCACACATCTCCAGTGTGGAGAGGAGAGAAAGCATGTACAATATCAGAGAGGGCAGAGAATACAGGTTAAAGATAACCAGGAAAGCATGGGGATAGGAAAATAAGTGCAGGATCGAAACTGTGAAGATAGGATTGAATAAAGGCAGGCGCGCCCTGTGTATATACAGACCTGACATCCAGCCTGTATTACTGGTAGAGACACTCCTAGAAGATAATCAGGCTACAAATTGTACATCTTAGCTGAATGAAGGACTAACGATTGCAGATTGAAACTCGGTGCAATTAAAATAATTACTTCTGTTAAAAAAAAAAAGTTTGCCTTGTCATTTTTCCCTTCAATCGCCATTCATAGTGTATATATTTGACGTGAATTCTGACCGGCATACTGGTAATAATCAAGAAGCAGTTTAGCTTCCAAGACCAGATTGCTGCAGTTCCTGCCTTCCCAATTCTCACTCATATTCTTGCATTGCTACCATCCTGTCCTGATTCTTGGTGATTATGAGCTTTCAGGCCAAAAGTCTCTGCTTTCCAGCCTATAATAAGAACAGTCAGATGGTGCCAAATTACAGCAATATTTAAGCTGAAATCAAACCACTTGGCTCAGAGGGAAGACGTTTCTCTCTGGCAGCGGGGCCTGTGATCTTCAGACCTTGAAGGATTCCTGTCTGTGGTTGGTGGGAGAACACTTGACGGATGAGACTCTGGAACGTTTAATGCATAATTAAAGGGAAATAGAAGAGTAAGCTGGTTCAGCTGCAGTGACCTTGTGGCTTCTTACGTTGGCCCGGTTCCTGCCTCCTTTGTCGCTGACAGAACACGTTAGACCGTGGCTATAAATGTCTTATGGTGATTCAGCTTCATCTGGAGACTTCTTGGCTCGCTTGTGCCCCACTTTTGGTTAATTTGGGCTTACAACAGTGGAAAATGTGAAGCTTGGAATGGATGTGACCTGGACTTACAGGGTTTGTCTTCAGGAGCTCTGCTTCTTGGCTTTACGGATCGGACCAGTGGCATGGTCTCGCTGCTGGCCTGAACGCTGCACGCTCCCATGGAGGACCCCAGCTAGCGGGATCAGCAAGCTTTAGTGCTAAGAACTTGTAACCACTGTGCTCCTCTCCGAGGAGCCAGCCGGAAAAGAGTAGAAACGGCCAAAAATGATGTCCGAGAGAGCACACGGGACTCCATCTAGTCATTAGCCTGTCAGCGATTCATCCTAAATTCTGTTTTCCAGATGTTGGCTTCGACAGACACTGACTGAGGGTGAAACACCACTGACTGAGGGTGAAACACAATGTGAACATGGCCTTTAATAGCGGTTAGTCTAATGACTCTCTATCCACCTGCCCTCCTCCATACACATGCACACCTGGCTCATCTGAGCGTACACGTGTTCTTAACAGGGAGAGGGGAGTGAAAACCTTTCTGGTGGCCGTTTTTCTTGAAAATAAAGGATCGGACATGTTGAAATCCATCGGCCTGATCCCTGTTTCTTCCTTGCCATGATTGGGCAAAATCTGGTGATTTTCTTCCCCATACATATCAGCCGGTCACAGTGATCTTCCTGTCCGAGATGTGCAGGAAGAATTGCTAATTTTGTGGGTTCTCTGTTTTTGTAGATCCTATTGGCCCATTGTTGTGCCCATTTCCAAAGTCACTTGGCCAGCAGCGATCACTTCCGACTGCCACATACACATGAGCACTCGGCCGATTCTCCTTTTCCCCAGTAATAGCAGAGGTAAGTCTGAACCTTCCTGCCTTTTCAGTGGTGTGGGATGGACAAGCGCCTACGGTAGCCATACTGTGTCATTCCCACAAAGTAGAAAAGGCAAGGGAGGCATGGTTCAGACTGATCAGTCAAAGGGAGAATGGAGGGCACTGTGTATGAGGACTCTACTTGAGAAATGAATGGTCGGAGGGCACTGGTTTAGGGACTCTACTTGAGAAATGAATGGTCGCAGGGCACCGGGTATGAGGACTCTACTTGAGAAATGAATGGTCGCAGGGCACCGGGTATGAGGACTCTACTTGAGAAATGAATGGTCGGAGGGCAACGGGTATGGGGACTCTACTTGAGAAATGAATGGTCGGAGGGCACTGTATAAGGACTCTACTTGAGAAATGAATGGTCGGAGGGCAACGGGTATGGGGACTCTACTTGAGAAATGAATGGTCGCAGGGCATCGGGTATGGGGACTCTACTTGAGAAATGAATGGTCGGAGGGCACTGGTTTGGGGACTCTACTTGAGAAATGAATGGTTGAAGGGCGCCGGGAATGGGGACTCTACTTGAGAAATGAATGGTCGGAGGGCATTGGGTATGGGGACTCTACTTGAGAAATGAATAGTCGCAGGGCATCTGGTATGAGGACTCTACTTGAGAAATGAATGGTCGGAGGGCAACGGGTATGGGGACTCTACTTCAGAAATGAATGGTTGGAGGAAATCGGGTATGGGGACTCTACTTGAGAAATGAATGGTCGGAGGGCAACGGGTATGGGGACTCTACTTGAGAAATGAATGGTCGGAGGGCATCGGGTATGGGGACTCTACTTGAGAAATGAATGGTTGGAGGGAATCGGGTATGGGGACTCTACTTGAGAAATGAATGGTCGGAGGGCAACGGGTATGGGGACTCTACTTGAGAAATGAATAGTCACATTTCAGTTTTGGGGTTGGAGGGTCTCTTTTAATGCCTATACAGTGGACTGTGGGCCCAATTTTATTATTGCATTTACTTTTTTTTCTTAAAACTCTGTGTTCGTTTTTTAATTTTCAAACTTTTCAAAGTCCTATCTGACATTTTCACGCTTGTGCGTTTTTTTTTGCATATTTGCCATCTTTGGTAGAGTTTGCTGATCCATCATTTGAGGCTTCTTGAAAAATGTGTAAAATTTGTTGTATATATTCTCCAGTCCTGCATTGAGTGGTGTTATGCACGCCAGGTATTTTGGTGCAATATTTGTTTTTTTTCAACGTTTTATAAAGCTTTTAACTTTTTACGTTAAGTCACGAAACAGGTTAAAAACAAAAAATACAGATTTTTTTGGAATTTGGAACAAAAACCAACAAGGAACCCCCCAAGACAAAAAAATATAAGACTTGTGGGCCATGTTTCTTCGGTTCCTTTCCATATCGCAGCTCCTTCATTTTTCATTTGCAGTTACTATTACATGGTGTAGGCAGCAGAGTCTTGTCCGGACCTGATTGCTATGTGTATGTGTTCTCCTCGTGTGTTCCGGTCACGCTCGGGTTATACTCTACCACGTGGTAACTTGTAGCAGACGTGCCTTTACCTGAATGATCCGAAGAAGTAATGCTTCCTCTTCTCACCATCGGGGTTGACATCTCAGCTTTCCTCACATCATTCCTCATGAGCCTTGCTGTGAAAAACTCTGACGGTACCACAATACAATTTGTTATTGTACATCATTCCCTTGGGATAAGCTGCCTCAAAGGGGTGTTTCTGAGTTTGGCATGCTTAGCCAAACTGAGTGTGCATGTGTATGGAGGGGGACAATGGCCGAAAAGTCCTGACATGACCGTTATCGAACGTGTATGCTGGCTTTATTGGAGGGATATAGACATGAGATAACCGTTGGCTGAATGGACGTCAGCGGACACCTATCCCCCCGAATCCCCCATATATATATATATATATGAGCACCGAGTTTGGCCGAGAGAAAGCCTCTGCCGGAAATCGAAGAGAAGAGAAAGTTGAATGGGACTAAGTTCCATCTGCTGGATCCTTCTCACCTCATACATCTGCTTGGCCGAGTCTGGAGGCCTCCTCACATACCAGATGACGGATTTACTGATTAATTTCATCACCCTGACATATCAGACATGGCATGTGGACAGGCGTCAGTACCACGAGGGGCAATACAGTTGCCAAACAACTGTATGACGTCCTATACACATTCATGTGTCTTAAGGATACATTTGCACCCTGAAGCTTAACTTTTTCTTAGTCGAGTCTCCAACTTGCACACACAAAAATAAATCTGTAGAACACGGACAAAGCTCTCGAGGTTTCCTGATGTCTGCCTTGTCTCCTGTTTTAGCCGGGCGCCTTGGCTTGTCATGTTCGGTCAGGAGTAATCTGTGCCAATCCAAGCTTGACCAATTACTGGAGTTGGCATAGCTTTTCACTCTGCCATGAGAACCTGGACTGGCCATTCGCATATGAGGGCTTCCAGGAAAGTTTCCAGTTGAATTACTGCAATGAGAAACCTCCTAGAAGCCGAGCGTGGAAACAGAGATGACACCGTACGATAGCCTCCCTGAAAGGGGGAAACTCCCAAAAGAAACTGATATCAACAAAGGCTTAATTGATTGTTTTTATTTTATCCACACCGACCTGCAGGTCAGGGCTGTGAAGTCGGTAAGTCAAACCTCTGACTCCGACTCCTCAATTTCCATGATACCGACTCCACGACTCCGACTCCGCAGCCATGCCAGGGCTGTGGAGTCGGTAAGACAAACCTCCGACTCCTCAATTTCCATGACACCGACTCCACCAAAATGGGCTCCACTCCATCTCCATGACTCTGACTCCACAGCCCTGCTGCAGGTGACAGACTTAATTGGCGAAATTCTTACACTTAGGTGTGACTTTAAGAGTAGGCTATCACCAGGTAAAAAATGACGATAAGGATCATGAACGCATTATGAAGTCGTTGGTCATCAAACAGAGCAGTCAAGGTTTGGTTCGGTGATATCACAATACCATGAACCATGGTGCAGATGGAAACTTTGGGCCAGTGTGACTTCTTCTTGAAGACACAAAGGACATGTAGGAAGCATAAACTTTGGAAAGACTCTTCCAATTGTTCGTCTGACAGCCATCCCCACAGACTCTCCCATACACTGGAGTGCTCGTGCTCCCATGTTCTCGATTAGAAAGGTGCTGACTGACAAGTTGGCCGGTGGCTTATCTGCGGGAGAACAATGTGATCGGTAGCCAAAATTGGACACATCCAAGCAACATCTCTCCTAACCATCACATGGCCGGCGCCCCCATACACATCAGCCTGTCAGTAGAACCAGTCTATATTGTGTCCAGCCAACATTAGTCTTACGTGTTTGGGGGTCTTAGCTCCTGACTATTATTTCCATAAAAATGCCTAAACGGCTAATGGTCTCCTTAAGAGGTACGGTTAGAGAGGACCTGTCACTTGCCACAAATCTGTATTTGTTGTCTGGTGTAAATGCCGCTGTTCTCCTGAATCAGATATGGTTCTTCTTTTGATTCCACTCTTGAAATTGACCCTTTATTTCTTGTGTACAAATCTAGTATTGGTATCCAAGTGGGTGTGGTTCTCAAGTCTTCTCTGTCTTAACCACCACAGTTAGCTAAAACAAATTGATTTATATACGGTGAAGACAAGGTCATATCACAGTAATGGAGAGGTGCCCGATTTACATCAGGTAAGAAAATAACACATTTGTGGCACTGGCAAGGGACAAGTGGTCTCTAAGGTGGAGAGGTACAGGATTACAGAGGACAAGGTCTTGCGGATACAAAGCCTCCACATGACCGGCACCTCTGTAGAAGATACCGAGCTGCACGTTACATGTGACTCAGTGATTAAGACGTAGAAAGTCACGAGACCGTCACACTCTATTATGGTGTAACGCTGCGTAACGTCACCCATTCATTTTGATCGGGGCTGGAACTGTTCACATGAACATTATCATCTCTTGTCATTCCTGCAGAAAAATGTCACAAAGTCCCATTACAAAGGGTTGTTTATAAATGTTAACGTCAGTAGGGAAAAAGCCTGACATTATACTTACATTGGTGGTCTCACGTTAGAGGGTACACACCAGGTTTAGGCAATAACTTAGAGTCACAGGGGCATCTGACCTTTGTGACCCCTGACAATTCCAGAATTCAGGCTCTGCACATTAGGTGCCCATGCTTCACCTCCGCTCAGTTCACACGAGGCTCTGCCGAGTCCCATTCCTGGCTCCTTCAGGGGGTCACACGACAGGTGATCGGTAACTTACAACCTGGGTCTGAAGCTTTAGGCCATGCTCACACGTTATGTTTTTACCACGTTTCTTTTTTCTGCAGGTATAACCTGCTCTCTTGGCAGCAAATAAGCTGCTTACGAAAAGCAGGTTTTGCTGTGTCTTTGTTGTCTATTGTGCACGCTGATAACGCTGATAAAGTGTAGGGCCCCCCCCCTCAAAAAATCATGTCCTTAAAATTTGTGGACCAAAATCGCAAAGCCCGATACCTGCATTTTTGCACTTACAAGTGACGTGTCGCAGTTTTAAAGAAAAGCAGCAGTTTTCCAATTCAATCAGGAACAGAAACCAATGTGTGCAGGAGATTTCTGAAATCTCACAGCTTCTGATGGTACTGTGAAACATTGCTTAAAATTTGCATAAAATAAAAAAAGCAACAAAAAGGCATCATGGGAACATAGCCTTAAGGACAAACATGAAGTCAGTCCCATTACCCCCTTGTGTATAACATGCAATCCCCTTCCCCCCCAGTTGTATAACCTCCAGTCCTTGTATGTATAAAATGCGGCCCCTTTTCCCCCTCCAGTGTATAACATCTGCCCCCCGGGGTATAACATCTGGCCCTACGCCGCCACCCCCTGGTGTATAACTTCCGGTCCCATGCCCCCTCCCCAATGCAGAACATCCGGTCCCAGCCCCCCCCAGTGTATAACATTCCACTCCTCACACCCGGGTGTATAACACCTGCCTCCCCCCGATGTATAACATCCCCCCCCCTCGCTGTATAACATCCGGCCCCTTCCCACTGTATAACATCCGGCCCCTTGCCCCTCCCCAGTGTATGACATCCAGCCCCCCCAGTGTATAACATTCCACTCCTCACACCCCGGTGTATAACACCTGCCCCCCCTATGTATAACATCCGGCCCCTTGCCCCTCCCCAGTGTATAACATCTGGCCCCTCCCCCCCTCCCCGCACACCATGCCGTCTGCCTTTACCAACATGTGACAGATCGGTCGGTGGTGCAGTGTTCACCAATACCAGAGCGGTCCTGTAATAGAAGCCACCGGTGTAACACGTCTGTTCATAACATTTCTTCCCTCCTAAATCTTAACCGCAGCAACTCGGCCACGAAACGGAGACCCCGTAACATTACAGATCGGGGTCACCAAGTCCTGAGGTGCAGAGGGCAGAAAAGTCACCAACGCTCTGCTGACTGCATAACTGCGGAGCCCAGACCTCCTCTGGTATTGACATCAGTACAAACCCTGCGCCCCCACCGGGAGCTTCATGGCTGAGCAGCTACATGCAGCCTTACATCACCAAGCACAGTGCCAAGAGTCGTATGGAGTGGTGTAAAGCCGCCACCACTGGACTACACCTCTGCCACCAGTGGAGGAACAGTGTTCTGTGCAGTGACGGATCGCACTTCCCTGGCCGGTGATGGAGGAGTCTGTGTTTGGGGAATGCCAGGTCAATGTTACTTTCCCGACTGTGCTGTGCCCACTGCAACGTAGCAGAGGAAAGATGATGCTATGAACTTTGTGGGAACAGTTTGGGGCAGGCCCTTTTTTGACCCCCATGACGGTGCCCAGTGCACAAGGTCTATAGAGACGTTAGTGAGGGGGTGGAGTTTGGCACCAGTTGAATCTCCTCTTGGAGAACCAGCATCTTCCAAAAACTACAGCCAAAATTTTGCTTCTGATAACTGTACCAAGTGAGACAGCCCATGTTACTGCAATGGGTAATATCGCAGACATGGAATAATGTCTTACCGCTGTCTCTAACATCATGTCCTCCCTCTATCTGAAACTAAACCTGTCAAAAACTGAACTCCTCGTGTTCTCTCCCTCTACTAACCTACCTTTGCCTGACATTGCCATCTCCGTGTGCGGTTCCACCATTACTCCAAAGCAACATGCCCGCTGCCTTGGGGTCATCCTTGATTCTGACCTTTCATTCACCCCCCACATCCGATCACTGGCTCGCTCTTCTTACCTGCATCTCAAAAACATTTCTAGAATTCGCCCTTTTCTTAATTTCGACTCTGCAAAAACTCTTACTGTTTCACTTATTCATTCTCGTCTGGACTATTGTAACTCTCTACTAATCGGTCTCCCTCTTGCAAAACTCTCCCCGCTCCAATCTGTCCTGAATGCTGCAGCCAGGATCATATTCCTCACCAACCGTTACACCGATGCCTCTACCCTGTGCCAGTCATTACACTGGCTACCCATCCACTCCAGAATCCAGTACAAAACTACTACCCTCATCCACAAAGCACTCCATGGCTCAGCACCACCCTACATCTCCTCCCTGGTATCAGTCTACCACCCTACCCGTGCCCTCCGCTCCGCTAATGACCTCAGGTTAGCATCCTCAATAATCAGAACCTCCCACTCCCGTCTCCAAGACTTTACACGTGCTGCGCCGATTCTTTGGAATGCACTACCTAGGTTAATACGATTAATCCCCAATCCCCACAGTTTTAAGCGTGCCCTAAAAACTCATTTGTTCAGACTGGCCTACCGCCTCAATGCATTAACCTAACGATCCCTGTGTGGCCTATTTATAATAAAAAAAAAAAAAAAAAAAGGTTCCTCGCATCATGTTCTCATACACTTTATGCAGTATTAGCCCTCTGTGTCTGTACTGCTACATACTTAGGCAGGTAACTGGTTCATGCAGCTTTACATGAACACCTGAGCCTTACACTATAGCTGGTCCGAATAACTAAAGCAATTGTTACCATCCACCTCTCGTGTCTCCCCTTTTCCTCATAGTTTGTAAGCTTGCGAGCAGGGCCCTCACTCCTCCTGGTATCTGTTTTGAACTGTATTTCTGTTATGCTGTAATGTCTATTGTCTGTACAAGTCCCCTCTATAATTTGTAAAGCGCTGCGGAATATGTTGGCGCTATATAAATAAAAATTATTATTATTATTATATAATACACTTTGTACAGAGGGATATGCAGGCGCTATGTATACAAAAGGATATACACAGTATATAGTAGGTGGCACATGGCCGGAGCAAGCGGCTGACGAGCAGCCACCAGGTGAAGGCCGTATATAGAGAAGAGCAAATATGGTATATAATAATAAATCTACCCGAAAATAATCAGCCGTGGGCCGCTGGGTGTCGTCTGCGCTGTCCTAATGTAAACCCGACAGGCGGACAGGACTCGGCTACATAAACCAGCGTATATACTGTATATAGCGGGCACAGATCTCAGCCCCGTGTCATTACAGAAGCCAAAATGACTCCGAACACAAGAATGTTCCGAAGTTTGATGATATTTTTAGCAGCTACTGAATACGGAGATTCTGTCGGAGCGGCGCTCGCTATACCACCGGGACGGGATGGAAATTACAATGAGGCAGTTGAGATCGGCTACTAGTTTGGGTTACAAAGAAATTCTAAAAGGTAAAGTTCACCCAATAAATGTAATATATGTACTTCTAATACACAGGGCTGCTCTTGCGTTGGCTCTCGTCCGTGCACCACATTTATAACACCATCACTCTTACGGTGAGTGTCTGTACAGTGTAAAGAACCGCCATAACAACGTCGTCTACATCTGTAGGTGTCCACTGTCCAACAGCGTACAGTGCTCAGATACTACCGCTCTATAAAGCCCAAACATCCTATCACCCTGCCATATAATGCCAGATATGATCTATAGCACCTTATTCTAGGAGAGAGACTAACGCAACCTCTGGGAACACCCATGTCGCACTTCTCTAAACCCACCATTCAACCTATATCGCATCTCAAGCCGTGAGTTACAAAAATAAATACAATTTTGGATCATTTCTGTCCCAAGTTTTAAAAATTCTATATGGTGTTCCATTTTTTCTGAAAAAGCTTGGCGAGGCCCAAGCTGCTGCTCCAAATTCTTGTATGTCCAATCTGTGCACAGGTTCATCCTTCTGCACCGCAAGTTCCTTTTTTTGAAGGGTTAGTACTAGTGATGAGCGAATGTGCTTGGTTAAGGTGTTATCTGAGCATGCTCGGGTGCTAACCGAGTGACTACAGCATGCTTGAAAAATATGTTTAAGTCCCCGCAGCTGCATGTCTCACAGCTGTTAGACAATCCTCGCATGTCTCACGACTGTTAGACAATCCTCGCATGTTTCACACCTGTTAGGTAATCCCCACATGTCTCGCGGCTGTTAGGTAATCCCCACATGTCTCGCGGCTGTTAGGTAATCCCCACATGTCTCGCGGCTGTTAGGTAATCCGCACATGTCTCGCGGCTGTTAGGTAATCCCCACTTGTCTCACAGCTGTTAGGTAATCCCCGCATGTCACATGGCTGTTAGGTAATCCCCACAGGTCTCGCGGCTGTTAGGTAATCCCCACAGGTCTCGTGGCTGTTAGGTAATCCCCACAGGTCTCGCGGCTGTTAGGTAATCCCCACAGGTCTCGCGACTGTTAGGTAATCCCCACAGGTCTCGCGGCTGTTAGGTAATCCCCACAGGTCTCGCGGCTGTTAGGTAATCCCCACAGGTCTCGCGGCTGTTAGGTAATCCCCACAGGTCTCGCGGCTGTTAGGTAATCCCCACAGGTCTCGCGGCTGTTAGGTAATCCCCACAGGTCTCGCGACTGTTAGGTAATCCCCACAGGTCTCGCGGCTGTTAGGTAATCCCCACAGGTCTCGCGGCTGTTAGGTAATCCCCACAGGTCTCGCGGCTGTTAGGTAATCCCCACATGTCTCGCGGCTGTTAGGTAATCCCCACATGTCTCGCGGCTGTTAGGTAATCCCCACATGTCTCGCGGCTGTTAGGTAATCCCCACATGTCTCGTGGCTGTTAGGTAATCCCCACATGTCTCGCGGCTGTTAGGTAATCCCCACATGTCTCGCGGCTGTTAGGCAGTCTCTGCATGTGTTGCTGCTGTCGAACACCCACAAGACAAGCAGCCGTTAGAACTCGAATATATTAATCGAACACGCCCAAGACACAAGGTTAGCACACGAGCATGCTCAGATAACACCTTATCCGAGGACTTTCACTCATCACTAGTTAATACTTACTTTTGTCCATCTTTTGTCCATCCCATAGTCTGTAAGCTTGCGAGCAGGGCCCTCATTCCTCCTGGTATCTGTTTTGAACTGTATTTCTGTTATGCTGTAATGTCTATTGTCTGTACAAGTCCCCTCTATAATTTGTAAAGCGCTGCGGAATATGTTGGCGCTATATAAATAAAAATTATTATTATTATTATTATCTTTGCTGGTCACTTCCATAGATATAATTTGTTTTTTTTCCCCATGTAAATGCCGCCATTCTCCTGAACAGGGGGTTGTTTTTCTTTTGCTTTTGGTCCTCTCTGCTCCCAAGATGTGGCCCCCCCTATCCTCTATGTAAATCTAGTCATTACCCAACCAGGTGCGCCATTTATCTTTTCCTCGCTCGTGAGGGTCCGATGACCACGAATACATTCATCAGGAAACAATTAGGAATATTTCAGAGAATATCATGTACGACAAGACGGTCCATTTTTTTACCTTAACATACAAAATTTAAAAAATTTTTTTTTTTAGAAATATACCAGATGTACGTGTTCCTGTTTGGGTATGTTCACATGCAACTTTTTATAATTTTTTATATATTTTTTTTCAAGCAGAATCTGCTTTATTAAACGCTCCAACGCTCCATTTTTTTTTCCAGCAATTGCTTTGAAAATGTTGAAGGATCTTTTTGTTTTTTTTGTTTTTCACCAATGTGACTTGACGGTGTCAAATTTGGAGCAGATTTTACGACAAATCCGACTCAAAGTGACAGGTCGCTTCTTTTTTTTTTTTTTTTCCCGCTTCGAGCTTGTTGGAGAAAAGTGCGATATATGAGCAGCAAAAGAGGATTTAAAGCATTTATCTGTGGAGGGTTTGAGTGGATCAGTATCAAAATCCCCCCCCCCCCCCACACAATTCAGTGCTGGGACCCCCACAATGGTGGGAACAAAGCGTTGTGGATCCTCCTTGTACACATGCTCGACCCTCGTGCCATTCATCGAGTATAGGAAATAGCCGAGGGATTGACTTTGGGTGGTTTCACATTTGCGTTTTTTTTTTTCGTTTTTTGCGGTAAAAAACGCGAAAAACGCATGCGTTTTTTCCCCTATATTTAACATTAAAAACGCATGCTTTTTTTGTATGCGTTTTGACGCGTTTTTGCAACGCATGCGTTTTTTTCTGCATGCGTTGTGTTGCAGAAATGCAACATGTAGTATTTTTAGCGGCTTTTTTTTGCGGCAAAAAAATGCATTGCTGTCTATGTAAACGCATGCGTTTTTAACCACATGCGTTTGCATGCGTTAAAAACGCATGCGTTTTTAAAAAAAACAAAACAAAAAAACACTGATAAACCACCCCACACCATAAAATTGATAAAGGGATCCTACCCCTAACCCTAATCCCTTTAAGGGTAGGGTTAGGGTTAGGATCCCTTTAGGGTTAGGGGTTAGGGTTAGGATCCCTACCTCTAACCCTAACCCTAGCTATTTGTTTATAGTGGGTTTTTTTACTTTATTTTGATGATTGGCAGCTGTCACACATTTATCTGCATGCGTTTAAAAAACGCAAACGCATGAAAAAACGCATCAAAACGCCGCGTTTTTTTCACCACATGCAAAAACGCATGCGTCAAAAAAACGCAGCGTTTGCACGCGTTTACATGCGTTTTTTCACCATGCGGTTTTTTTTTAAAACGCATGCGTTTTGAAACGCAAGTGTGAAACCAGCCTTTGCTCCAGTTATAGTCTATAGAGCTGCCGAAGAGCACAAATGCAGAGCGTCCGTACCTGATCTACAGATTTCACAGCCCGCTCCTTTGGATCGCCGGTGGTCCTCCAACCATCAGCCAGTGATTGCCTATGCAATACGTAGAGGAAAGCCGGTTATTTTGGAAATTATTTTGCTTAGTTTTTCAAGTAAAAATGTGATCAAATGCAAAAATTGCATATGAAAAAGGTAAAAAATAAATAAAATAAAAAAGTCAAAAACTGGGCGTCTATGGTATTTTCTGAAATATTCCTAGTTGCTTCCTGATTTGGAGAATAAAAAAGCTTAAAGAAAACAGATGCAGAATTAGAGCCAAGAACCCCATTAATTCTGAGGGAGGGAGCAGATGGCGAGGAGGAGGAGGAGGGTGTGATCTCCATGCCAGGCCATTGATATCGTCTAACCTTTGTCAAATAAATTTGGTTCCGTGACGGTGGAGCCAGTGGGGGGCTGATTTCACAAGGGCTTCAGCCAGCTGGGGACACCGGCCCCATCTTTTTTTTTTTTTTTTTTTTTTTTCAGGCTTTTACTTTTATAGAGTCTTAATTTCTCCAGATGAAAAAGATTAAACTCCCGTGGATAAGGACTGTAAAGTGGCAGGTGAAGCATTGGATGTGGTGGTGACAAATTATCGAATTTACCTATATAACCCCCTGGAAGGACAAGTTTCATGGGAATACGTCTTTAACTGTACTCTGGATTTTACTACTTTCTGCCTGGAAAAAAAATATTTACAATTCCATTTTAGAAGAAATTATGACCTACCTACAGGATAAGAGATAATTTGAAAAATTGGTGGAGGTCCGAATGCTGTGACCCCCATAGATTGTCAAAATAGGGCACTTTCATCCCAGGTAGAATGCGCATGCTCAACCGTCGGTCCAGCGGCAGCCGAGCATGCGCACTGGCACTCCACTCTAAAGGATAAAAGTGCCCCGATCTGGTGATCGGTGGGGTCTCCGTCATCTAGAACTATTAACTATTTTTTGGATGTGATAGCTTCTTTAAAAAAAAAACCTATTATATATTTTCAAATTGTTGTGTAATTTTTTTAGATTATTTTTGCAATTTTATGGAGGGGGTTAATTTTCACACCTTTTATTTAAGACAGGTTCAAGAAAAAACAGCAATTCTGCCATTTTTTTGTAGCTTTTTTTTTAATAGTGTTTATCATGTGCTACAAATGTGGTAATTTTACTATCTGGGTTGCTGCCATGTGAATTCTGTGTTCTGTTCCCTAAGCACAGTTTAATAAAAAAAAAAATAAAAAAAAATCACAAAATACACTGTGATTACTTGTTTTGCTGTGCATTACATTTGGTAGAGTAAAGTAGTCCACGCTTTCAGCAAGGACTGATGTACAAGGCAAACGTGGCTGCAGATTGCAGTTAAAGAGGCTTTGCCCATTATTTGACGGCACGAATGTGTGATGGAAGACGACTCCGGGACTAATTGTAGAATTAATGATTTATAGCATTTTTACAGATGGGGCAGTAAATGGTTACTAGAAAGACAAAAGCTAAAAAGTCATGTGCAATAAAAAAAAATAATTATGAGCGGTAAAATATTGTGAGCTGTGATGTACCCTGCCTGGATGATGTCACACTTCTCCTGTAACTTGCAGGGGCGGCCGCTGATCGCACACGTGGGAATACAGCACTGCAGGTCATTACATTAGTTTGCAGCACGTTCTGTGGAGAACTCATTGTTTCCCCCACAGGTGACGTGACCCAGAATTCTGCAGCATCTGCCAGACTGTATATACCCTGCCCAGCGAACCAAATATCCATAAATCCTGCCCAGCGAGCCAAAATATCCATAAATCCTGCCCAGCGAGCCAAAATATCCATAAATCCTGCCCAGCGAGCCAAAATAGCCATACATCCTGCCCAGCGAGCCAAAATATCCATATATCCTGCCCAGTGAGCCAAATATCCATATACCCTGCCCAGTGAGCCAAATATCCATACATTCTGCCCAGCGAGCCAAATATCCATATACCCTGCCCAGTGAGCCAAATATCCATACATTCTGCCCAGCGAGCCAAATATCCATATACCCTGCCCAGCGAGCCATATATCCATACATCCTGGCTAGCGAACCAAATATCCATACATCCTGCCTAGCGAGCCAAATATCCATACATCCTGCCCAGCGAGCCAAAATATCCATACGCCCTGCCCAGCGAGCCAAATATCCATACGCCCTGCCCAGCGAGCCAAATATCCATACGCCCTGCCCAGCGAGCCAAATATCCATACGCCCTGCCCAGCGAGCCAAATATCCAAACGCCCTGCCCAGCGAGCCAAATATCCATACGCCCTGCCCAGCGAGCCAAATATCCATACGCCCTGCCCAGCGAGCCAAATATCCATACGCCCTGCCCAGCGAGCCAAATATCCATACGCCCTGCCCAGCGAGCCAAATATCCATACGCCCTGCCCAGCGAGCCAAATATCCATACGCCCTGCCCAGCGAGCCAAATATCCATACGCCCTGCCCAGCGAGCCAAATATCCATACGCCCTGCCCAGCGAGCCAAATATCCATACGCCCTGCCCAGCGAGCCAAATATCCATACGCCCTGCCCAGCGAGCCAAATATCCATACGCCCTGCCCAGCGAGCCAAATATCCATACGCCCTGCCCAGCGAGCCAAATATCCATACGCCCTGCCCAGCGAGCCAAATATCCATACGCCCTGCCCAGCGAGCCAAATATCCATACGCCCTGCCCAGCGAGCCAAATATCCATACGCCCTGCCCAGCGAGCCAAATATCCAAACGCCCTGCCCAGCGAGTGATGGACAAGAGTTTTAAGGAACAGACTTGTCTCATCAAAATGTGATTGCTTATCCTGGGTAAATTTCCTTCATGGCAAGTCACAGAAGTGCTTCCATCTCATACTGTAATGGTGCATTTCCATCACTTTATGATCGGTGGGATCTGATCTGTGACCCCAAAAAACTCAAGAGGCCATATGAATATTGGGAAGGAAAACCCTCTAAAATCTAGTGTTGGGCTACGTTCCAATGATGACCTTTTGGTAATTTTTTGATGTTGAAGAAACACCTATTCGGTAAATTGGGCAACTTTTGTTTTGTTTTCTCCTTACACCGAGTTTTGTGTTTTCTTTTCGGGAGTCAGGCTTTAAATTAAGCCGCTTTGTTTTTTATACTTCCTGGTTGATTTCAAACATGTGACGTTGCGTTTTTTTTTTTTTTGTTTTCTTTTTTCGCACCAAAACTACGCAGCATCAAAAACTCACCAAATACTCATCGTGGGAACTTATCTGAAGACATTTCTTTAGGAAGTATTTTGGATCAGTGAATGTCAGCGGCCTGAGACACCTGCAAATCTAGAGAATTAAAAAGGGGGAGGAAGCTCTCCAGCCTCTCCAGCTTGCGCCAGATCCTTTTAGTGGGTCATCCGGCCATAGGGTACAAGTCTGCAGTCACTATGACTGCAGACTTGTGAATCCTCATATTGCTCGCACTATGCGCTGTGAGAATTCTCCAGCGCCGGAGAGTGCGTAAAAGTATGTAAGTTGCGTACATGTGGTCACATGCCGACTAGACATATGCGGACTCACCCAATGCAAGTGAATTGAGCCAAGCCAGACACGATTAGTTGTAATGTGAGCAAAAGTATGCAAATCACAACCCATATAAGTTAGTCACAGCGGCACAAAGCTGTATATATTAATGTGGCTATACCTAGTCCTACTGCAGTACCAAAAGGAAACAGTCACAACTTTACAAGATGGGAATATACATTTAAAGGGGGGGTGTCAGTATATTTTTTCACATATAAGAAGTGGTATTCTGTATAGGAGCTTGCACCCCCAATATAAAAAGGAATCCTTGTGTGTAGAGATCAGATGTGCTAGTCATGAGAAATCTAGTGTAGAATAATATGAAAATCAGGCTGGAGGTGCTCTAGGGGTGTGACTTCATCATTTACAGGGCTGCTTGCTGTAGTTTTGTTTAAAAAAGAAATCAGTGTATTATCTGCTGCATCTCTGCTAGTCCTCTCAGTTATGAGCCCTGTATAACCCCGCCCATATCAATGATTGGCAGCTTTCTGTGTACACTGTGCATAGGCAGAAAGTTGCCGATCATTAGTGTAGGGCGTGATTATACAAAGATTGTGAATATGAGAGGACTAGCAAAGCTACAGTAGATTTAACAGTGTTTTATCAAAACTACAGCAAGAAGCCCAGGGAGGGACCTAGTAGTGGAATCAGGGTCTCTGCCCCTACATTACGATGACCTCAGGTGTGGCAGTATAATAAAAGTACTTGACAATTTCCATTCAAAGGGATTTTCGGGTACTAGGATACTGATGACATGGTAGCCTGTGGGGTACAATCCTCAGGACGGGTCATCAATATCACTAATGAAAAAACGCTTTACCCCTCAATTTTTGGTCTCTATTTAGGTGGTGGTGGGGGTCTGATGATTGGCCACTCGGCTGTTGGATGGAAAGATACATGTGCTTTTACGTGATGGCCGTGACTGCGATTAGCACTCAACCAAATCACTTCAAAAGGGTAGTGTACTCTTCTGCCTGCAGGAGCACACCGCTCCCCTGCCTCCCAATTTCCTGTTTGCTGGGGAGCAGATGGCTCCTGAAGATTGACAGTTTGGGACAGCATCATGGGGGCGCTGCTAGATGCTAGAGGTATCTTTGCCGCTGCAGCGCCGCTTGCCTAGGAGAACACCAGAGGTGACCGGTGAGAACAGACGGAACCCCTAATAAAAGTGCAGATCAGCGCTTCTAGGGGTAAATACCCCTCCGTGATCCTGTGCTGCACAGTACAGCAACACAATGGTGAAATAATACGGAACTCCTCGCTACACCCGACAAGCAGTAAGCGACTGAAACGTGGAGACCAGCTGCCCCATCACTGTGGTCGAGAGCCATAGGTTTTGATGGAGTGCTGTGGCTTGTAAGGATTCGTCACACACGCTGGAGTTAGGTTTTGTGCGCAGTTTTCACCTCCTCTTCATAAGGTTCACATTGCGTTCAGGGGCAATGTTAAACGGAGTACGTTACACCGCGGCATAACGCGGTGTGACGTACTCCGTTAATGCCGCCATTGAATGCAATGCAAGACGCATCGCCTAGCGCACGCCCACCATGGGCGTGCGCTAGTGATGCGCCGTCATTGAGTGAGATGGGTTTTCAGGTTTCTTTTGAAGGATCCAAATGTGGTGGATTTCCTGCCTGATATAAAAATAAGTATTTAATGAGTCCAGATTCGTAAAGTGCTCATCATACTAGCTTCATGCAGACATTGAAAAAGTGGAATTTCAAAGTAAGTACACCAGCCTCCTTCTCATATCTATCTAGTCTGTAATAAATGCAATTTGTATTGTGAAATCTGGCGATAGAGCTGCTTTAATGATAGAAATTATTGATGGTTTGAGATCGGACCTCACCATTGTGATCAGAAGACCATTTGATTGTAATTCCCACCATAGTCGTCCCTCACAATATTACACCCACCGATGACAAATGTCATTAGCTTCAGCTAAAGAAAACCGGAAAAGTGACATGTTCTCAGCCGCACTCAATATGGGCATTTCCATGTCTAAACATGACAAAAATAGCCCCTGCGCCGACCCTGCTCCTTGTCATGGACCCTCACAACCGAGGCATTGTGTGTCAGGAAGTCAAACAATTGGAACGGCAAAAAAAAAAAAAAAAAGGGCCATTTCTAGCGCAGGGCGTAGACTGCTACATAACGCTGAATGTGTGCACTAATTGACTGAAATTAACATTGACTACACATCCCTGGGGACCGGTCATATAGCTGGCTGCCATCTGCTACCAGAGATTTCAGGTCTACTACAGAGGATGCTCTGTCTGCCTCGGGCATGGGCGTCTGGCTCCGCACCTCGTCCAGACCCCGTGTAGTTTTCAAGGGGGTATTACCAGACCGGTCACTGGACGTTTGACTGTAGTCAGTGCATGAGACATCTCTGGAGGATGGAGCCTAAGAATCTAAGGGGAAGCTAGTGATCAATCCCTGGTGAGGACCAAGTGTGGGACCCATGGAGGTTCCACAAGAGTGGAAATAAGTGAAAGAGGGATTCATATTATCCGGAGCTTGAAGTCACTGCCGAAACCTGCAGAAACAAAGATACATTTGTCTTGTGTATCAGGGTAAGTTCTCAAGGATATAGTGACTGGTCAGTATATACAAGTAATGCCCTTGTAGAAGATGCAGTCGTAGAAGAGCTGAATGCAAAATTGTGTGTATGGTATGTATATATTATAACAAAACCATATTAACTTATTTTCTTTGGGGTATTTCACACTTCTTTTCGAGTGAACAACTGAAAAAAAAACTTATCTGCTATTTTGGATTTATTTTAATAGTTGCTAGGAAAAATTCCACCCAGATTATTGTATCCTGGAAGCGAGGTTGAAACGCAGCACTCATAGATCATGTAAGCTGGTCAGAGGCGTCATTAACACTAAAGAATATTCATTGCTTCGTGAAAAGGCCTTAAATTTTTCTAAAATGGGATTTGTCTTGGTTTTAGGAATGCTCTCAAGCCTTGAAAGTGTAAACCTCATTTTAACTTTTTTATTTCATAAATCAATAGTACACATGAAAATAAGAAACTTTGTAATATATTGTGACGTCCAGGAGACCGGGGTACCCAGCACCGGACCAATGGGGTCTGTCTCTTAAGCGGGATGTCACGGGTGGCTTGACCCGGTGCTGTGGCCTCAGGCAATGCACAGTGTAAGGGGTATCATGAGGGGACAGGCACTTACTTGATCAGCAGCAGGTTCTCCCAGCGGTGACGATCTCGATCCTGGATAGATAGCTATTGTCCAAATGAAAGTCTGAGGCACTGAAATGTTTAACCAGTTTACTTCAACATAAAGGGATTTACAACCAGTCCTGTCACCGGAGTCTGTATGGGAACTCTGAGTTACTTTGACCCTGCCGGGGTCTTCGCCTCTTATTGTGCGCAGTTTCTGTGTGGCCCTGCCGCTGTATGTGAACTGGCTGCCGGCCCAATCTGTCCCCTCCGGGTCCTGGTTCGACGGGCAACCCGAGTCCTTTTATCGGTTTACCCCCTCTGGGAGTACCGCTGAACTCTGTGTCTGTTGCTGCGTCCGGCCCTAGTGAAGCTGATATCACCTCACATTTTTCCGGTTGCTGTATTATATATAATGAATACAGCCACGGATCCGGTATCCGTCTTTGCGCCTGTTCTGGGTAGTGATTAATGCTACCCGGTTCTCACAATGTCCTTTTTCTCTGTCCCTTTTCTCCTCAGGCCGGTGATTTGGGCCTGGAAACCGTCATAGGGCTGTTAGAAATTCAGCTGTATGACCTCTCACTTTCAGCTCCTTAGCCCAACTGCCAGTTCTTCTCTCAGACCAGAATGGATCAAGGGGAGTCTCTGGAGCTCCCCCTTCTGGCCAGAGGTGGTAGTGCAGTTTTGCTATCTTAATATTTGTGTCTAGTGTCAGTAACTATTTTTGTGGCAAATACCCCTAGGGGTGCCACATTATCTTATCAGAGAATTCTGCTTCTTTCTCCTCCTGGACTGATCTTTCATTCTCAATTCAGGGGTAAAATCTGTATTCAGTGAAGAGAGACTTTCCCATTACGGAGATAGATGACAGTTGGTGCTCATAAAACTCTATACAGAGGGAGGAGCTAGAAGCAGAGCATCTCCCTCATTTCTACAGAGGTGGCAGTTGATAAAACTGTACAGAGGGAGAAGCTAGAGGCAGAGCTCCTCTCTCCCTTGTACATAGATGGCAGTTGGTGCTTATAAGATTCTATGCAGGAGGGAGGAGCTTTGCTTCCAGCTCCTCCCTCTTCCTCTTCCTTCTGAATAGTGTCTTATGAACACCAACCGTCATCTCTTATCTCAGTAATGTAAAGATCTGTCTTCACTGAATACACCTTTTACTCATGAATTGAACATTTTGAGAATGAATGATCAGTCCAGGAGGAGAAGGAAGCAGATATATCTGATCGGATCTCTTGCAAAGTTTCTTACTTATTTGCGCATGTTACTCTGTAGGCAATCCTCTGAGCTAAACTGCCTTGACGCCTTTTACATAATACCTTGTGATATAAATGTGTCATAAGTGTATACCTCTCTCCTGACCGTTTGTTACAGAGGAGTAAAGGATTGAAACAAAGATTTACCCACAATTTTGTATGGCCCTGCTTTGGGGTTTTTGGGAAATTTATGGCCGATTTTTTTTAATTTTTTTTTTTATTTTTATTTTTTTTTAATTTCATTACGCACACAAAAAAATAAACATGTTGATAAAAAGTAAAAAAAAAAATCTGGCCTCAGTCTGGTGAATTTATTTACAGCTTGAAGCAAAGTGTATAGAAGAAAGGTTGTTAGACCTTCATCTGGGATACACTAAAGGACTGACACACAGGGGATACAGTTAGGTCCATATATATTTGGACAGAGACAACATTTTTCTAATTTTGGTTATAGACATTACCACAATGAATTTTAAACAAAACAATTCAGATGCAGTTGAAGTTCAGCCTTTCAGCTTTCATTTGACGGTATCCACATTAAAATTGGATGAAGGGTTTAGGAGTTTCAGCTCCTTAACATGTGCCACCCTGTTTTTAAAGGGACCAAAAGTAATTGGACAATTGACTCCAAGGCTATTTCATGGACAGGTGTGGGCTATCCCTTCGTTATATCATTCTCAATTAAGCAGATAAAAGGCCAGGAGTTGATTTGAGGTGTGGTGTTTGCATTTGGAAGGTTTTGCTGTGAAGTAAACATGCGGTCAACGGAGCTCTCCATGCAGGTGAAACAAGCCATCCTTAAGCTGCAAAAACAGAAAAAACCCATCCGAGAAATTGCTACAATATTAGGAGTGGCAAAATCTACAGTTTGGTACATCCTGAGAAAGAAAGAAAGCACTGGTGAACTCATCAATGCAAAAAGACCTGGGCACCCACGGAAGACAACAGTGGTGGATGATCGCAGAATAATCTCCATGGTGAAGAGAAACCCCTTCACAACAGCCGACCAAGTGACCAACACTCTCCAGGAGGTCGGCGTATCAATATCCAAATCTACCATAAAGAGAAGACTGCATGAAAGTAAATACAGAGGGTTCACTGCACGGTGCAAGCCACTCATAAGCATCAAGAAGAAAAAGACTAGACTGGACTTTGCTAAAAAAAACATCTAAAAAAGCCGCACAGTTCTGGAAGAACATTCTTTGGACAGATGAAACCAAGATCAACCTCTACCGGAATGGTGGAAAGAGAAAAGTATGGCGAAGGCGTGGTCCAGCTCATGATCCAAAGCATACCACATCATCTGTAAAACACGGCGGAGGCAGTGAGATGGCATGGGCATGCATGGCTGCCAGTGGCACTGGGTCACTAGTGTTTATTGATGATGTGACACAGGACAGAAGCAGCCGAATGAATTCTGAGGTATTCAGAGCCGCCATACTGTGTGCTCAGATCCAGCCAAATGCAGCCAAACTGATTGGTCGTCGTTTCATACTACAGATGGACAATGACACAAAACATAAAGCCAAAGCAACGCAGGAGTTTGTTAAAGCAAAGAAGTGGAATATTCTTGAATGGCCAAGTCAGTCACCTGATCTCAACCCAATTGAGCATGCATTTCACTTGTTAAAGACTAAACTTCAGACAGAAAGGCCCACAAACAAACAGCAACTGAAAACCACCACAGTGAAGGCCTGGCAGAGCATCAAAAAGGAGGAAACACAGCGTCTGGTGATGTCCATGAGTTCAACACTTCAGGCAGTCATTGCCAACAAAGGGTTTTGAACCAAGTACTAAAAATGAACATTTAATTTAAAATTATTCAATCTGTCCAATTACTTTTGGTCCCTTTAAAAACAGGGTGTCACATGTTAAGGAGCTGAAACTCCTAAACCCTTCATCCAATTTTAATGTGGATACCCTCAAATGAAAGCTGAAAGTCTGAACTTCAACTGCATCTGAATTGTTTTGTTTAAAATTCATTGTGGTAATGTCTATAACCAAAATTAGAAAAATGTTGTCTCTGTCCAAATATATATGGACCTATCTGTATATACAGAGACCCGGAATTAGCCAAACAGTAACATGTAAAGGGTTCAGTGCATCGGGAAAACTTAGGAGGGACGTTCTTTTTTTCCCTAGCACGTGTCTAACAAAACGAAGACCCGCGATATCACCGAGCGCGGCCCACTTTAGTCTGTATGTATGTATGTGTATATATATATATATATGTATGTATATATATATATATATATATATATATATATATATATATATATATATGTATGTATATATATATATATATATATATATATATATATATATATATATATATATATATATATATATATATGTGTATATATATATATAAATTGTCTAAGGGTCACTTCCGTCTGTCTGTCTGTCCTTCTGTCACGGTTATTCGTTCGCTGGTTGGTCTCGGCAGCTGCCTGTCATGGCTGCCGCGACCAATCAGCGACGGCCACAGTCCAATTAGTCCCTCCCCTACTCCCCTGCACTCACTGCCCAGCGCCCGCTCCGTAATCCCCTCCACTCACCGCTCACACAGGGTTAATGGCAGCGGTAACGGCCCGCGGTGTAACGCACTCCGTTACCGCTGCTATTAACCCTGTGTGTCCCCAACTACGGTATTTACTATTGATGCTGCCTATGCAGCATCAATAGTAAAAATAGGTCATGTTAAAAATAATAATAATAATAAAAAAAACCCTGCTATACTCACCCTCCACCGCCTTTGCCGCTCCTCGCCACGCTCCCGGGACCGCTCCATTGCAAGCGGCAGCTTCCGGTGCCGTCCCAGGGCTGGTGTGCGACAAGGACATGCCGTGATGTCACGGTCATGTGACGGTCATCATAGGTCCTGCTCACACCAGCCCTGGGACGGGACTGTAAGCTGCCACTTGCAATGGAGCGGTCCCGGGAGCGTGGCGAGGAGCGAGAAAGGCGGCGGATGGTGAGTATAGCAGGACTTCCAACGGGCCTTCGGAAGGTGAGTATGTTTATTTTTTTATTTAAGTCTCTATACTACGTGGCTCTGTGCTGGGCAATATACTACGTGTCCAAAAAAAGAAGAACCAAAGTATACCCGCACTGCTGTCATTCGCGATCACCTATCGGCGTGCTACAATATGCTGTACCAGCCCCTATACCCTCCTACTCAATGCATGGGCATAAGGGGTGCTCAACCAAAAAGATATATAATTCAAAAGCAAAAGAAAAAAAGTGGTTAGCACTCACCAACCCCGATGCTGTAAAAAAGTCTTTATTTGGACATGGACATGGACAGGGAGAACATGATGTCTGGAGGATGACAGCTGTTTTGCGCTACATGCGCTTCCACAGATCCAAATAAAGACTTTTTACAGCATCGGGTTTGGTGAGTGCTAACCACTTTTTTTCAATATACTACGTGACTGGGCAATATACTACGTATCTGGGCAATATACTACGTGACTGGGCAATATACTACGTGGGCTGTGCTATATACTACGTGGACATGCATATTCTAGAATACCCGATGCGTTCGAATCGGGCCACCATCGTTAATATGGACTCTATATTGTCAGATTTGGGAGTAATTTCTGATTTCTTTGTCATCTTCATCATTACTGATATCCGCTGTAAAGCACCAGAATTCTTAGATTTGCTCCTTGCTCTTCGGTCTATGGGACTGTCAGACAACCTTGTGTCCCGGTGACCCGTCCTCCTACTGGGGTCAGTGAGTTTCTGGGTTCTCTGATTTCCTACCACACTCCAAAAACCTACTGATGGGGGATTTAGGGTGTGAGCCCCAATGGTGCCAGCGATAATGTCTGTGAATCATAAGCACCATAAATAATAGTAACATAGTAACATAGTTAGTAAGGCCGAAAAAAGACATTTGTCCATCCAGTTCAGCCTATATTCCATCATAATAAATCCCCAGATCTACGTCCTTCTACAGAACCTAATAATTGTATGATACAATATTGTTCTGCTCCAGGAAGACATCCAGGCCTCTCTTGAACCCCTCGACTGAGTTTGCCATCACCACCTCCTCAGGCAAGCAATTCCAGATTCTCACTGCCCTAACAGTAAAGAATCCTCTTCTATGTTGGTGGAAAAACCTTCTCTCCTCCAGACGCAAAGAATGCCCCCTTGTGCCCGTCACCTTCCTTGGTATAAACAGATCCTCAGCGAGATATTTGTATTGTCCCCTTATATACTTATACATGGTTATTAGATCGCCCCTCATCGTCTTTTTTCTAGACTAAATAATCCTAATTTCGCTAATCTATCTGGGTATTGTAGTTCTCCCATCCCCTTTATTAATTTTGTTGCCCTCCTTTGTACTCTCTCTAGTTCCATTATATCCTTCCTGAGCACCGGTGCCCAAAACTGGACACAGTACTCCATGTGCGGTCTAACTAGGGATTTGTACAGAGGCAGTATAATGCTCTCATCATGTGTATCCAGACCTCTTTTAATGCACCCCATGATCCTGTTTGCCTTGGCAGCTGCTGCCTGGCACTGGCTGCTCCAGGTAAGTTTATCATTAACTAGGATCCCCAAGTCCTTCTCCCTGTCAGATTTACCCAGTGGTTTCCCGTTCAGTGTGTAATGGTGATATTGATTCCCTCTTCCCATGTGTATAACCTTACATTTATCATTGTTAAACCTCATCTGCCACCTTTCAGCCCAAGTTTCCAACTTATCCAGATCCATCTGTAGCAGAATACTATCTTCTCTTGTATTAACTGCTTTACATAGTTTTGTATCATCTGCAAATATCGATATTTTACTGTGTAAACCTTCTACCAGATCATTAATGAATATGTTGAAGAGAACAGGTCCCAATACTGACCCCTGCGGTACCCCACTGGTCACAGCGACCCAGTTAGAGACTATACCATTTATAACCACCCTCTGCTTTCTATCACTAAGCCAGTTACTAACCCATTTACACACATTTTCCCCCAGACCAAGCATTCTCATTTTGTGTACCAACCTCTTGTGCGGCACGGTATCAAACGCTTTGGAAAAATCGAGATATACCACGTCCAATTACTCACTGTGGTCCAGCCTATAGCTTACCTCTTCATAAAAACTGATTAGATTGGTTTGACAGGAGCGATTTCTCATAAACCCATGCTGATATGGAGTTAAACAGTTATTCTCATTGAGATAATCCAGAATAACATCCCTCAGAAACCCTTCAAATATTTTACCAACAATAGAGGTTAGACTTACTGGCCTATAATTTCCAGGTTCACTTTTAGAGCCCTTTTTGAATATTGGCACCACATTTGCTATGCGCCAATCCTGCGGAACAGACCCTGTCGCTATAGAGTCACTAAAAATAAGAAATAATGGTTTATCTATTACATTACTTAGTTCTCTTAGTACTCGTGGGTGTATGCCATCCGGACCCGGAGATTTATCTATTTTAATCTTATTTAGCCGGTTTCGCACCTCTTCTTGGGTTAGATTGGTGACCCTTAATATAGGGTTTTCATTGTTTCTTGGGATTTCACCTAGCATTTCATTTTCCACCGTGAATACCGTGGAGAAGAAGGTGTTTAATATGTTAGCTTTTTCCTCGTCATCTACAACCATTCTTTCCTCACTATTTTTTAAGGGGCCTACATTTTCAGTTTTTATTCTTTTACTATTGATATAGTTGAAGAACAGTTTGGGATTAGTTTTACTCTCCTTAGCAATGTGCTTCTCTGTTTCCTTTTTGGCAGCTTTAATTAGTTTTTTAGATAAAGTATTTTTCTCCCTATAGTTTTTTAGAGCTTCAGTGGTGCCATCCTGCTTTAGTAGTGCAAATGCTTTCTTTTTACTGTTAATTGCCTGTCTTACTTCTTTGTTTAGCCACATTGGGTTTTTCCTATTTCTAGTCCTTTTATTCCCACAAGGTATAAACCGCTTACACTGCCTATTTAGGATGTTCTTAAACATTTCCCATTTATTATCTGTATTCTTATTTCTGAGGATATTGTCCCAGTCTACCAGATTAAGGGCATCTCTAAGCTGTTCAAACTTTGCCTTCCTAAAGTTCAATGTTTTTGTGACTCCCTGACAAGTCCCCCTAGTGAAAGACAGGTGAAACTGCACAATATTGTGGTCGCTATTTCCTAGATGCCCGACCACCTGCAGATTTGTTATTCTGTCAGGTCTATTAGATAGTATTAGGTCTAAAAGTGCTGCTCCTCTGGTTGGATTCTGCACCAATTGTGAAAGATAATTTTTCTTGGTTATTAGCAGAAACCTGTTGCCTTTATGGGTTTCACAGGTTTCTGTTTCCCAGTTAATATCCGGGTAGTTAAAGTCCCCCATAACCAGGACCTCATTATGGGTTGCAGCTTCATCTATCTGCTTTAGAAGTAGACTTTCCATGGTTTCTGTTATATTTGGGGGTTTGTAACAGACCCCAATGAGAATTTTGTTACCATTTTTCCCTCCATGAATTTCAACCCATATGGACTCGACATCCTCATTTCCTTCGCTAATATCCTCCCTTAAAGTGGACTTTAGACAAGACTTTACATAGAGACAAACCCCTCCTCCTCTCCGATTTTTACGATCCTTTCTAAACAGACTGTAACCCTGTAAGTTAACTGCCCAGTCATAGCTTTCATCTAACCATGTCTCGGTTATTCCCACTATGTCAAAGTTACCTGTAGATATTTCTGCTTCTAGTTCTTCCATCTTGTTTGTCAGGCTTCTGGCGTTTGCGAGCATGCAGTTTAGAGGATTTTGTTTTGTTCCAATGTCCTCACTGTGGATTGTTTTAGAAATGTTCTTACCTCCCTTCTGAGTATGTTTTCCTGGGTCGTCTTTGTTCGAGTCTAATGTTTTTCTTCCCGTCCCCTCTTCTTCTAGTTTAACGCCCTCCTGATGAGTGTAGCGAGTCTTCTGGCGAATGTGTGTTTCCCAGGTTTGTTGAGGTGTAGTCCGTCTCTGGCGAGGAGTCCATCATACCAGTAATTCACACCGTGGTCCAGGAATCCAAATCCTTGTTGTCTGCACCATCGTCTTAGCCAGTTGTTTGCATCAAGGATCCTGTTCCATCTCCTGGTGCCATGCCCGTCTACTGGAAGGATAGAAGAAAAAACTACCTGTGCATCCAGTTCCTTTACTTTCTTCCCCAACTCTTCAAAGTCCTTGCAGATTGTCGGTAGGTCCTTCCTTGCCGTGTCATTGGTGCCAACATGTATCAGAAGAAATGGGTGGACGTCCTTGGAGCTGAAGAGCTTTGGTATCCTATCGGTCACATCCTTGATCATCGCACCTGGAAGGCAGCATACTTCTCTTGCAGTTATGTCCGGTCTGCAGATGGCTGCTTCGGTGCCTCTCAGTAGTGAGTCTCCCACCACCACCACTCTTCGTTGCTTCTTGGCTGTACTTTTTGCTGTCACTTGTTGCTGTGTGCCCTTTTCTTTTTTGCTTGCTGGTATTGCTTCATTCTTAGGTGTGCCATCTTCATCCTCTACAAAGATTTGATATCGGTTCTTCAGTTGTGTGGTTGGTGATTTCTCCATGGTCTTCTTGCTTCTTTTGGTCACATGCTTCCACTCATCTGCTTTTGGTGGTTCTCTGACACTTTTTGCACCTTCTGTGACCAGTAGAGATGCTTCTGTTCTGTCTAGAAAGTCTTCATTCTCTTTGATGAGTTTCAAAGTTGCTATTCTTTCTTCCAGACCCCGCACCTTTTCTTCTAAAAGGGCCACTAGTCTACACTTCTGACAGGTGAAATTGGATTCTTCTTCTGGTCGATCTGTGAACATGTAGCACATGCTGCAGCTCACCATGTAGGTTGTCACATCTGCCATGTTGCTCCTAGATCCTGCTGACTTGCTGTGTGTTTTCCTTCTTGTGTAATCTACTCAGCCAAGCTCTCTTGCAATAATGTCCTACAGGCAAAAATAGGTTGGATAGCTGCTTACCCCCTAAGAGCATTGATTATTAACACACCATCCACTTTCTGTAAAATATTGATGTGCCTGCGGTCATCTCTACCCTCGTCTACACATATATGGATGATGGGGAGTGTTGTCCTCCCTGGAACTCGCCTCTTTGACCATCTGAGCAGGAGAAATGTCCTAAAGTAGGATCTGCGGAGACCAGAAGGTTGCCAGCGCGGCCTCTATTGGGAGCCAGGTTGTCTTTTCAGCCCACAGCTTGATTCTTCCAATGTTACAAGGCATCAGACTAGTGTAAGACGCTGTTCACACTCGCAATGCGTCTCCTGATCAGTCATACCGATGATGCCAACGATGCTCAGCGGGCCTCATTGATTTACAATCACCTAAAAGCCGATGTTGGGAAGAAATAAATGACAAATGGTTACTCTAAGGCATCGAAATGTCCTATTTTTCCACCACACCTTGTGCAGATGAGAATTTTAAAGGGAATCGGTCAGCAGGTTTTTGCTATAAATTCTGAGAGCAGCATAGTGTAGGGGCAGAGAGTCTGATTCCAGATATGTCACTTATTAGGTAGTGTGCTGTAGTTTCAATACAATCAGTGTTTTATCAGCAGGAGATTATCACTGCAAGACTAAGGGTAACGTGCAGGCCAGTCAGGCTAATCTGTGTAACCCCGCCCCCACCACTGAGTGGCAGGTTTCTGCGTCAGCGAGCTGCCAATCAGTGGTGGGGGGCGGGGTTATATAGTGCTCAGTATTGAGTGAACTGCTACATCTGCAGCAGAGAAAACAAAGATTTTATCAAAACTGCAGCAAGCAGCCCAGTAAGTGACACATAGCTGGAATCTGTCTCTCTGCCCCTACATCATGCTGCTGTCAGATTCCACAGTAAAAACCTGCTGACCGATTCCCTCTTACAGGGTTATTCCCATCTTCATAAATCGAAACAATTTTGCAATTTACTGCTTGTTAAAAGTTTCGGCTGATCTTGAGATTATTTCCCTTTCGTTTCTTTACAGCTTGTTGCCTTGGAGACCGACCACCGCTGCTAGATAGCAGAACATGCAGACCACTTTAAACCTTCTCTGTTGAGCTTGTAACCCTGTCTTGAAGCTGACCAGGGTTGCTGGAGCGCGGTTACCTCTTAATTCCGGCTAGCTTCAGCACAGTGCTTACAAACGAGACAGCAGCAGTGGTGGTCAGTCTCCTAGGCAACGAGTTGTAAACAAAAGAATGCACAAGAGTCAATATCTCGAGAACGGCTGACATTTTTAATAAACAGTAAACTGCAGAATTGCTTGTATTTACGAGCACCGCCAGGTAATATCCATCTCTGGAGATGAAAGTGACCCTGTACGTTTTAATCTGCAGATGTGTGGGGGAAAAAGGGCTATTTAGTTCCATTAGAGCAAATGGTGAGAAATAATAGAGAATTATTGCCCAACGCACACTAGACATTACACAGGTGCGTGATGTTACCAAAGTCACATTTTAACACCTTGTTTTTCCCATTAAACTCGTCTCCAATTTTGGAATTAAAAAAAAGAAAAAATGATTAGAGGTCAAAATCTCAAAACGACTTTGTCATAAAGCCATGAGTGTGTAAGAAAGCAGGCTGACGTCCCCTGTGGGACGGATGTGCATTACTAGAAACGGAGCGAAAAGAGAGAAGAAAGCGATCTGAGGAATTGTCTGCTCGTTATTGTCCTCTGTCCCTGCAGCCATCCTCTGCTCCTTGTGTTCTCCCTGCGCTCCGGTGCGGACTACTTGGGACATAAATCTCTGTACCCCCCTCCCTTCAAGTGTCGGAGTATCTAGAGGAACATGTGAAGCCCCTCACTCTTTTTCCATGTGGGATTTGGTCAGGCCTGACACACTGCATTACATCTAGCGGGTCAGCTTAAATGATGTGTTACTGTACAGGTAAAGGATCTGGCGAAGGAGGAAATCGGACATAGCACATAATGAATCGCTAAGGAGAAGCAGACAGCGGAGACGGCTCAGATCCTGATTAACATGACATCAACGCAATGATCTGTGCTGCAAAATAGAGAGATCATTAGCACCGTGCAGAAAGGAGCAAATACACTGAAAAATGGGAAAATTAATGGTAACCTGCCTGGAAACTGTGGATGATGAGAAACTCTGCCCCGTCATCGGAGGAGAGATGAATCCTCTGCCTCTTTGGTGGAGGAGGAAATCTCTGCCCCCTCGGAGGAGGAATAGCTCCTCTGCCCCCTCGGAGGAGGAGGAAATCTCTGCCCCCTCGGAGGAGGAGGAAATCTCTGCCCCCTCGGAGGAGGAAATCTCTGCCCCCTCGGAGGAGGAGGAAATCTCTGCCCCCTCGGAGGAGGAAATCTCTGCCCCCTCGGAGGAGGAGGAAATCTCTGCCCCCTCGGAGGAGGAGGAAATCTCTGCCCCCTCGGAGGAGGAGGAAATCTCTGCCCCCTCGAGGAGGAGGAGGAAATCTCTGCCCCGTCGGAGGAGGAGGAGATCTCTGTACCCTGTGAGAGAGGGTGGTCGGCTGAACAATCATTCTGACAGCTAACTATTGTGCATAAGGGGCTTTCGTTAATTATTCCCACTTTAGACCGTCCAGTTTTAGTCTCTGATAAGAGTGATTTGAGGCTGTTCATCGATCACAGTGATCCACTGTAAACTTTGTGGATCCCTTCACTTTTTCTGTAGCGCCACAGCAGGACAAGCGGAGCATTACACCGTTACTGCTGACATCATCCGTCCATGTAATGTTCGGCCCATTGGGTCCTCCAGAGATACAGACTCTAGAATGGGTCAGAATTGTGATCGGGGCAATTCCTCTTTATTATTTGTGATCATCCTTTACACAATATTTGGGTTGTCTTCTCATTGGGGGTCCTGCAGATCAGTGACCACCAGCCGCTGGAGCGATGATGCGGAGTCCCAGTGCTCGTGTCCTTCTGGGTTTATAACAGGGCCGGCCCGTTCAGACTGTCGCTTCTGCTCCTCAGTTTAGTCTCTCGGATTGTGGGGGTTGCATTCGCCTACGGTCCATGTCTGGCCTGACATCCAGAAGAGAAATGTTTCTTGTTCTTGCTGTGTATTTATTTTACCCTGTGTAGTCACTAATCCATTAATACTCCGGCTGATCCTCCTTATGTAAGACATATGGACGGCGTAATTTTCTTGATTTTCTGACACCTGGATAACATTATTACATCTGTGTCATGGAAAACTGGATGTAGCCTCCTAATAACGGCGCTGAGGACTGACCATATATCAGCCCCGTACATTCAGACGGTGGAGAGCGAGGATGTTCTGGCCTGTAGGACTTTGCTTTTTGGGCTATCACATTTGGGGCAGCCATGATCAGCTGCTGCCTGGTGGTCACAGTGTAGCCCACGATGCCAATTCTTTTCTCGGTGTCAGCCATGTCCATGTGTGTTGGATCTTGAGTAGTAGGAGACGCTAGCTACTTCCTGCCTAGTCGGTAATGGTGACCACTTACAGCACAGGGTGAATACTCAACCTTATAGTGATACCTACAGATTTGGTCTATAATACTTATAAAATGTAGTAATTTTCTTTGCCAGGAAGAACTAAGGGAGGGAGCTTGTAAGGGTTGCTAGGTATGGTGAGTGGCGACAGTGAGGGTGATCATTGAGTGGAACAGGCTGCTTCGAGAGGTGGTGAGTTCTCCTTCAATGGAAGTCTTCAAACAGAGGCCGGACAGACATCTGTCAGATGGTTTAGTGAGTCCTGCATTGAACAAGGGGTTGGACACGATGACCCTGGAGGTCCCTTCCGACTCAACAGCATAACAGGACACCGTTTTACTAATCACTGGAAACTTTACTGCTTCAGAAGGCGCCAACTCTTGTTCACCATGTTCTGACCACTGAGACCTCACGCTCCCCACAGTATGGTCTTGCTTCGGATGGCAGACACACAGAATACACATCCTCACTCTCCCCAGCCTTCTTCTGCAGTGGCACACATTGGCTCTTGCCACCCCTCTCCATCACTTCTCCTCTCTGCTCTTCAGGAGCAGTCACTAGCCACATTCTTGGTGACCATTCTTGAGCGGTTTGGTTCATCTCACAACCACACGTCACTCTCACCGAGACACTGCAGAAATCATCTAGACTTTCCTTTGCTCTTACTCACTATGGGGTTTCTCCTTCCAGTGTTTACAGGATGACCCAGGACCTGTCCCTAGGATAGTCATACAGGCAAACAACCTCTCTCAGATGTCACCTGGGGCTGAGGTGTCTGACCTCCACCTACAAGTCCTGAGAAGTGGCGCTCTATTCTGCGACTCACTCCCTGACTGTAGGCCTTCTACATCCACCTAGTTATCCCTCTCTTGGGTATCTCCACCCAGTCACACTTCATGCTATCAGCTAATATTAACCCTCTACCATCCAATGTAGCTAGAACTTGGCACCCCCAGACGTCTGTCACAGCCCAACACATGTTCGCACAAAACCTCAGCACACGGAAAAGCGGATCACAAACCTAGTGCTGAGAAACCTGTATACGGGGTGGACACGAAACACGAGGGATAGGAAACGTGACCATGGCGGTGCTCCAACATTGAAGGGCCACACCTGCGTAAGAGGGCAACATTTTTTTTTCTTCCCCCCAACTTGTTTCTGTTCTTTGCTTCACTCCCAGATCCCACTGCAGACAGTTTCTCGCTTCATTCCCAGATACCACTGCAGACGGCTCCTCGCTTCACTCTCAGATACCACTGCAGACTGTTCCTCGCTTCACTCCCAGATACCACTGCAGACTGTTCCTCGCTTCACTCCCAGATACCACTGCAGACTGTTCCTCGCTTCACTCCCAGATCCCACTGCAGACGGTTCCTCGCTTCACTCCCAGATCCCACTGCAGACGGTTCCTCGCTTCACTCCCAGATACCACTGCAGACTGTTCCTCGCTTCACTCCCAGATACCACTGCAGACGGTTCCTCGCTTCACTCCCAGATACCACTGCAGACTGTTCCTCGCTTCACTCCCAGATACCACTGCAGACGGTTCCTCGCTTCACTCCCAGATACCACTGCAGACGGTTCCTCGCTTCACTCCCAGATACCACTGCAGACTGTTCCTCGCTTCACTCCCAGATACCACTGCAGACGGTTCCTCGCTTCACTCCCAGATACCACTGCAGACTGTTCCTCGCTTCACTCCCAGATACCACTGCAGACGGTTCCTCGCTTCACTCCCAGATACCACTGCAGACAGTTTCTCGCTTCACTCCCAGATCCCACTGCAGACGGTTCCTCGCTTCACTCCCAGATACCACTGCAGACGGCTCCTCGCTTCACTCCCAGATACCACTGCAGACGGTTCCTCGCTTCACTCCCAGATACCACTGCAGACGGTTCCTCGCTTCACTCCCAGATACCACTGCAGACGGTTCCTCGCTTCACTCCCAGATACCACTGCAGACGGCTCCTCGCTTCACTCCCAGATACCACTGCAGACGGTTCCTCGCTTCACTCCCAGATACCACTGCAGACGGTTCCTCGCTTCATTCCCAGATACCACTGCAGACGGTTCCTCGCTTCACTCCCAGATACCACTGCAGACGGTTCCTCGCTTCATTCCCAGATACCACTGCAGACGGTTCCTCGCTTCACTCCCAGATACCACTGCAGACGGTTCCTCGCTTCACTCCCAGATACCACTGCAGACGGCTCCTCGCTTCACTCCCAGATACCACTGCAGACGGCTCCTCGCTTCACTCCCAGATACCACTGCAGACGGCTCCTCGCTTCACTCCCAGATACCACTGCAGACGGCTCCTCGCTTCACTCCCAGATACCACTGCAGACGGCTCCTCGCTTCACTCCCAGATACCACTGCAGACGGCTCCTTGCTTCACTCCCAGATACCACTGCAGACGGCTCCTCGCTTCATTCCCAGATACCACTGCAGACGGTTCCTCGCTTCACTCCCAGATACCACTGCAGACGGTTCCTCGCTTCACTCCCAGATACCACTGCAGACGGCTCCTCGCTTCACTCCCAGATACCACTGCAGACGGTTCCTCGCTTCACTCCCAGATACCACTGCAGACGGCTCCTCGCTTCACTCCCAGATCCCACTGCAGACGGTTCCTCGCTTCACTCCCAGATACCACTGCAGACGGTTCCTCGCTTCACTCCCAGATCCCACTGCAGACGACTCCTCGCTTCATTCCCAGATACCACTGCAGACGACTCCTCGCTTCACTCCCAGATACCACTGCAGACGGTTCCTCGCTTCACTCCCAGATCCCACTGCAGACAGTTTGTTGGTCTGTCGCTGTGCCTGGCACCTGAGGGCATACACAGGAATGGGAAGAGGAAGAGTCTCTGGTTGTCTGGTCTGAAGTATGTAAAAGGGTAGTTTGGGGTCTGTAAACAGGTGGGGGGAGAGTCTGTTTTGGGTGTAGAGGGGTGCATGTTGTGGGGTGTGTTGGGGTTGTGTTGGGGCTTGGATACTTGGCACCTTTTGGTCTCCTCTTCGGAACAGTTGGAAAGGTACATAACGGCGACTGAAGGTTTGATGCACACTCTGTAACCTGCCATCGGCCATTAATAATCATTGTGGCGTCCTATGTGGCCGCATGGAGTGCCCTCAGACGCTGGGGCTCGGGGTAAGTTTACCTCGGTGCTTCCTGTAGTTATGTACAGTGCTAGCTTTTCTATACTTTCAATAGTGGCACCTACACTGCTCCGTAGAATGGAGAATGGCCCCGCGGCTGAGCTAATCCGCCCTGTTCTGGGAGGAGCAGGAGGAAAGACAGATCCTTCCAGGGTTTGGTTTTCTTGTGGGGCAATGTGTCACAGGGCAGCAGTAAAACAACTTTTGTGTTCTTGCCCTCCTCTGCGATGGAATTGATTGCTGTACAGAGCAGACTACTTTACAGAATTTTTTTTTTTTACTAATCTTTTTAACAGGAATCCGTTAGCAGGTTTTGCTGTGTAATCTCACATCAGCATGATGTAGAAGATGAGACCCTGATTCCAGTGATGTGTCATTTACTAGGCTGTGAGCTGTTGTTTCAGTACAATCATTCTTTTATCAGCAGGAAATTATCAGGACTAGGTGTCTCGTGCCTCCTGGTCCATCCCTTCCCCCACCACTGATTATCAGCTTTGTGTCCGTGTGCAGTGTGCACAGGATCCTGCTAATCAGTGGTGTGGGCGGGGTTATACACAGAAAGCTGTCAATCAGTGATGTGGGCGGGTTTATACACAGCTCCGCATTCAGAGCTCTGCTAGATCTGCAGCAGAGAATACTGGTTTTATCACAACTTTTGCACTCTGCAAACTAAGTGATATATCACTGGAATCGGGGTCTCTTCCTCTACATCATGATGCTCTCGGATTACATGACAAACACATGCCGACGGATTCACTTTAATATTGCTCTGTTGCCCCAACATACCCTAAAAAAAATCATTTACCACAGTGTAATCTGCAATCTTACTTTGTGGTCCAGTTGACAAAGGCACAAAGATCCAGTTTTCTCACTGGTGGACCGTGGTTCCCTGTTAAAAAGCCGTAAACAAATGTATTCACTACTCCTTGTCCTAAAAGAAAAGGAAATCGACAGGTTGAAGCAACATTCATTTAATGTTCTCGGCCATCTACAGCTCGGACAGTGGAATGAAGGGGTCTTGATTGTTTATTTAGACACGAGTTTGACTGTGCCTAGTGCCGCAGCGCCGCCCCACTCCAGACTCCGTGACTTCGGCCCAGATACTCCTCCGATCAGCAAATATCCAAGGTAGACACCTGTGAGTTGTGGTTTCCGGTGGAATCCCTCAAAGAGTATAATTTTCTAGAAGCACCACCATTGCCCACCTTGAGTTGTCAACACCGCTGCCTGTTCCCAGGATCCTGAGCATCCGTAAATGGAAGCAAAGTTGTAGCTGGGTGGCGCTTTAGCCAAAACCATCATGTCAAATCCATTGTAATCCATTGTGGCACCGCCGCCATACACAATGAACATCGGATGCTCTGGCTACATTCATCTAGGTCGGAGAATGAAGGGGTCTTGTTTATTCCTCCTCCATGAGGGTGCTGCAGCTCCGCACCATTCACTTGTATGAGAGACTCACCGGTTCTTTTGCTTTTCCGAACATTTTTCTTTTTCTTTGTGATGAAACGTTCTATAACTTTGGTCATTTTTCTTGCAGACATGGAGGAGCTGATCGTGGAGCTGCGCTTGTTTCTGCAACTGCTCGACCACGAATATCTCACGACGACGGTTAAAGAGAAAAAGACTGTCATAAGCAATATTTTGCAAAGGATACAGTCATCCAAAGGTCAGTGAGACGATTGCCGGCCAAGCCAAGCTGTCTCTGTGGTTAACCCAGCACGTCCTAATGCCTCGCAGAGGATGGGACTGTCACGGTGATTTACGCCTGTTATCTCCGCACAGTTTGCAGGATCAGCCTGATACGCGATCCCATCATTGCACAATGCCATTATTACATGCCGCAATGTTTTAATATCAAGTAATCTCTGCCGAGGATAGAAAGCGAACACTTAAAGTAAATCATCAAGCACTCCTGACAAGAAGGGGGCTCTCGAAACATGTATAATTAGAGAAGAAAAATAATCAAGTCCAACGTCTGTTGTCCTAAACAGCAGCAGCCTAATTACATAGCGTAATTAGTTGGCAGCAGGCTTAAAGGGAATTTGTCAGCAGGTTTTGCTGTGTAATTTGATAGCAGCATACTATAGAGTAAGAGACTCTGATTCCAACGATGTGTCACTTATTAGGCTGTGTTTTGTACTTTCACTACAATCTTGTGTTTTATCAGCAGGAGATTCGCATCCTGACTAGGTCTCACATGTATGTTAGTCCAGCGAATCTATGTAACCCCACCCCTTACCACCGATTGGCAGCTTACTGACAATAACAGTGTACACAGGAAGCAGCCAATCAGTGCTGTTGGCGGGGTTATACATAGCTCAGCATTCAGAGCTCTGCAACAGAGAAAACAAGGATTCTATGAAAACTGCACCAAGCAGCCCAGTAAGTGACACATCGCTGGAATCGGTATCTGCCCCTCCATCATGCTGCTATCAGATTATATAGCAAAATATAGCAAAATCCTGCCGACAGATTCCCTTTAAAGAGTTACTTGATTATTAATTAAAGAGACTCTGTCAGCAGAGAATGGCTGTTCAAACCAAGTACAGGCGCTCGGTGCCCCATGGCAAAGCCAAACATTTAAGTACACCTTCCCGGCTCCTTTTTTCCAGCTATCTTTGTTCTTCTCTGGCTCTAAGAAGCCAGATCTGTCAATCAGAGAAAAGTGGGGTGGTGATCCAGGGAAAGCGAGCAGATGGGAAGGTGCACTTATATGTTCAGCCACGCCTTTGTGCCCCAGGCGCCTGTACTTGGTTTGCAGCTATTCTGCGCTGACAGTCCCTTTTAAAGGGAGTCGGTAAGGTCAGTAGCTGGGAGCATTATGGGTGGGGCTCTGCAGTTTGGAGCACCCTCCCTCCGTCTGTTTTGGAGGTTGGCTCCGCCCCTGCTGCATTGATTGACAGCTTTACTGAAATCAGTTTACCCAGAAAAAAGGCACTGGTCTGAACACACACCAATATTGTGACAAGCGACATATCTGTGGGATTTCACCCACGATCTTCCTGGCTCAAGTGAAGCCAGCGCTGTCAATCAATGCTGTGTGGGATGGGTGGGCACACTTGCTGAGGAAGACTCATCTACTCTACTCAATGCCCCTTTATTGTACACTTTTTCTGATCTGTCAGACTTTCGTTAAAATAGAATTTCCCTTGTAAAATACATTTTTGATAGTTTTATGTTCCACTTTTTTACGAATAGCTCGGCTACTGCCCCCTGCTGGTGTACCCCCTAAATGAGAGCCCCTAACACTCGCATACACAAGAACTTCTTAACAAACTCCTTATACGCTTGCACGCTTGGCGCGGGTGAGGATGCATGTGTTGTAAATGGTGTAGGTTTGCTGCCAGACATCTGTCACCTACTTCTCTCCAGGGAGACAAAAGGGTTGGGCATATCGAAATTCAACATACCACTCCCTTTGCTTCATAGGGTTCTGAATAGAAACCCCCCCAAAAAAGACTCCAGATACATTAGTCTAATGCCAAAGGGATTCTTAAAGGGATTGTCCAGGCTTAGGGCGCAAGTCTGCAGTCTCAGTGGTGCACATCCATGCAGGGATAGGGGCAGCAGCATGAATAGTATGGAGATCCCACCCAAATCAGACAGCTGAATGAAAGGCGACAAGAACATGATGGATCCTGAATAATGCTGAATAATGCTGCTCTTGACGTGTCTATTTTGGTAAAAAATTGCATTCCTCACATAATAATTGTTTTTTTGTTTTTTTTCACAATAATTCTTCATGGGGATGTTACTCTGTTATTCCTCTTTAATATGTTGGAATAGCGTGACAAATAAATAGGGTCGCGTTCATCATACTGTGCAATGACAACCCCACTGACACCCAACTAGTAAAACTCCGCTGCAAATTCATTCATACATGTTCTTTGAGGAGTCACAGAAGAACGGTACAGTACAGAAGTGTAAGGAAAGGGGAGCCAGAATTATTTCATGAAGAGTGCAATTATTTACTGATATCGACATGACGTTTTCTTATATCTGGCTTGATGTATCCTGCAGAGACAAGGAGTCAAATTATGCAGTTGTGGCTGCCCGTGCACACCACTAGAGGGCGCTAGTGTCCGGTCCGTGGTCACTGGACGGAAGCCCTGCACATCTCCCCCCAGGCCCTTTACCCATGTTTCTGTGTAGTCAGTCAGGTCCGTAGTCACTGGATGGGAGCCCTGCACACCTCCTCTCAGGCCCTTTACCCATGTTTCTGTGTAGTCAGTCAGGTCAGTAGTACGTGGTCACTGAATGGGAGCCCTGCTCACCTCCTCTCAGGCCCTTTACCCATGTTCCCGTGTAGTCCGTCAGGTCCGTAGTCCGTGGACGGGAGCCCTGCACACCTTTCCCAGGCCCTTTACCCATGTACCCGTGTAGTCTCGTTATACCAGCAGTGTATTGTTCTTATGCCAATGTCATATTGTTATCTACAGAATTGGAGGTGAAGAATCATGTGCACAAAGCGGAGACGTCGAGCAATGTACCGGCCCCTCCACAGATGCCTCTCCCAGAAATCCCCCAACAGTGGCTGGTAAGACGTCTGCTGATCTCATGTGCTCTGAGCAGGGCTTACTACCGTGCCCCGAGCAAATAATCCTGTGTCATCCGATATCCCCAGGATATATGGAGTGGAGTCTGTGACCCAGCAGATGTAAGCGCGTCAGCACTATCTCCACACACATCTCCATCCTGTTCCTTTTTGTTGGAAAGTAAAATGTAGGCAGACGGCGTTCCAATACTCGCTGACTGCTGAGCCTCTCAGAGGTGTCCGATGTTTGCAGAAGGGAATGAGACGGCGCCATGTTGACATAGCCGGCTTCATCTTTGGTGGGCACGTAGGCTCGGCACAGCTCTGCTTTTGTCTCGAGGTGGTCAGCATTTTCGGTTTGGTCCCTGAGGTTAGGAGCTAAGTTCTCCAGGTCCAAGCGTCTTAGCCTGACCATATGCAACTCATACTTCACGGAAAGCGTTTAAAGGGGTCGTTTAAAAAAAAAAATGGTGGCAGGAAATATTCACATTCCTCACCTGCCTTTCTTTATTTTCCTGGGTTGATTGGCATGCCTTTCATCCACTTGACTGCTGCAGCCGATCACTGGCTTAAGGTACCGTCACACTAAGCGACGCTGCAGCGATACCGACAACGATCCGGATCACTTCAGCGTCGCTGTTTGGTCGCTGGAGAGCTGTCACACAGACCGCTCTCCAGCGACCAACTATGCCGGTAACCAGGGTAAACATCGGGTTACTAAGCGCAGGGCCGCGCTTAGTAACCCGATGTTTACCCTGGTTACCAGCGTAAAAGTAAAAAAAAAAAAAACACTTCATACTTACCTTCCGCTTTCTGTCCCTCGGCGCTCTGCTTCTCTGCCCTGTGTAAGCACAGCGGCCGGAAAGCACAGCGGTGACGTCACTGCTCTGCTTTCCGGCCGCTGTGCTTACACAGGGCAGATTAATAAAATAACACAGTGTACCCACAGTTGGTTTAAAAAGATTTTTCTATCTCATTATAAAAGAGGTATATAGATTAATAGAATGAAGAATATAGTTAACCACCAGGGTGCGCTGTGCCCGATTGTAGTGGAAACCACTACATAAGAGATACTAAAGACAAAGCAATACCATACGGACCAAAAAAGAAAATATATGCAAGGCACGGGAATATTAAAATATGGCTTTATTAAAAGGAATGCCAATTATTACATAATCAAAAAAGAAAATATTTAAAAACATAAACACTTCCACGTGACAACAGGATTATAAGGCTATATATATTCACCAGCAATCTAACCTCCAAATTACCAGGATTTAAATACTAGGCTGTACAAGAAGCACTATATAATGCAAAAGAAGGGGAGGGGGGAAATACAGACTTAAATAAATAATGATGTGCAAAATCTGCTCATATAAAGTGAATAAGTGTTTGCAAGGCAAATAAGATTTCGGAATTATCCTTCGTCTGGGGTTACACAGGGCAGAGAAGCAGAGCGCCGAGGGACAGACAGCGGAAGGTAAGTATGTAGTGTTTGTTTTTTTTTTTTTACTTTTACGCTGGTAACCAGGGTAAACATCGGGTTACTAAGCGCGGCCCTGCGCTTAGTAACCCGATGTTTACCCTGGTTACCAGCGAAGACATCGCTGAATCGGCGTCACACACACCGATTCAGCGATGTCTGCAGGGAGTCCAGCGACGAAACAAAGTTCTGGACTTTCTGCAGCGACCAGCGACATCACAGCAGGATCCTGATCGCTGCAGCCTGTCAAACTGAACGATATCGCTAGTCAGGACGCTGCAACGTCACGGATCGCTAGCGATATCGTTCAGTGTGACGGTACCTTTAGGCGCTCACATGTTCTACATAATAGCATCACTGCCAGTGCCTGATATTAGACAGGCAGGGGCCACTGAAGCATTGATTATGGGGGGATTTAAGAGATAAGTAATGTTTTAATTTCTTCAAATGTTGAACAGAACCTTTAAAGAGAACCTGTCAGTACTTATCCGATACCTAAACCAGGGGCATGCCGATCTGCTACATGTTAATACAGCGACTGCAGACTTGGTGTGATGCCACGCTCCGCTTCTACAAGTCATCTGCAGCGGGGGCTAGTCATGGTGTCAGCTTTCAGACCCAATATCGTTCCAGATCACAGGCTGTATGTCAACCTATGTGGAGGGGAGTCCTTGACTAGTCACTGCTGTAGCACCGCCCAGATGACTACCTACAGAGCTCTACAGATCTAGAGGATATATAGCTAAGCTTCATGTCTCTTTTGGTTGCAGTCTTGGCTCGCTGATCTCCTCAGCCTACAAACCTGAGGGATAGCATCAGCATGTCCTCGGGATCTTACTTCCATCATGTCTGTCTGAGTTGCATTCGTCCCTTTTTTGTTTTAAAATTTTTTTCTGTTTCCCATTGGTGGCAGCCAGATTTGTACATAAAGATCATTACCACACTGTGCAGGATCGGCCACGCTGGCCGCACTGTGCGGGATGGGCCACGCTGGCCGCACTGTGCGGGATGGGCCACGCTGGCCGCACTGTGCGGGATGGGCCACGCTGGCCGCACTGTGCGGGATGGGCCACGCTGGCCGCACTGTGCGGGATGGGCCACGCTGGCCGCACTGTGCGGGATGGGCCACGCTGGCCGCACTGTGCGGGATGGGCCACGCTGGCCGCACTGTGCGGGATGGGCCACGCCGGCCGCACTGTTTTTTTGTGTTTTTTTTGATAGCTAAAATTGTTCAAATATTTATTCCCCGCCATCATTCTCTTTTTTATGTACCATTTTTCCTTCTCCTCGGAACAGTTAGTAATTAAACTAAAGTGCTCTGGATCCCTTTCAGCATCTGGTCCTGTCTTCATTAGTAATGCGGCCAGAGGTAGAATGTGTGATCCAGGATTTCACACAAGCCTGCTGACGAGGAGCCTCCACCAAGCCAAACGGGCAATAGATTTTGGATGAAAGGTGAAGAACTTGGGACTGCGGCTGCTGAGAAAATAGAAGGGGTTTCACATCACCTCTCGGATTTGTAGGGGGAATCCTGGTGTGAATTATTTTTGGAATAACCTAAATATTGTGTTGTTCATTTTGTGAGGTAAGCGTACACCATACACCCCACCCGAGGCTGAACCAGCTGGGGCATGCGTGGTCCTTCCCACACTCACCGGCATTTATTTATAGAGATAAAATCTGGTACTGTTCATAAAAAAGGGTTTTTGAAAAAGAATTGGGCTACAAATGAGGATTACTTGGCTAGGATCTCCTACATTATTATTGTTGTTATACATTTTTATAGCGCCATTTACTCCATGGCGCTTTACATGTGAAAAGGGGCAAATATAGACCAGCACAATAAACATGAGCAAAAACAAGGCACACACAAGTATAGAAGGAGACGACCCTGCCCGCGAGGGCTCACTGTCTGCAGGGGATAGGTGAGGATACACTAGGAGAGGGTAGAGCTGGTTGTGTGGCGGTTCAGTAGGTTGAGGATCACTGTAGGCTTGTCGGAAGAGATGAGTCTTCAGGTTCTTTTTGAAGGTTTCTATGGTAGGCGAGAGTGATGTGTTGTGGTAGAGAGTTTCAGAGTATGGGGGAAGCACGGGAGAAGTCTTGGATTCGGTTGTTGGAAGAAGAGATGAGAGGGGAGTAGAGAAGGAGATCTTGTGAGGATCGAAGGTTGCATGTAGGTAAGCACTGAGAGACCATGTCACAGATGTATGGGGGAGACTGGTTGTGGATGGCTTTGTATGTCATAGTAAGGGTTTTGAACTGGAGTCTCTGGACAATAGAAAGCCAGTGAAGGGCTTGGAATAGGGGAGAGGCTGGGGAATAGCGGGGAGACAGGTAGTTTAGTCGGGCAGCAGAGTGTAGGATGGATTGGAGTGTTGCCAGAGTTCTAGAGGGGAAGCCAGAGAGTAGGAGGTTGCAGTAGTCAAGGCGAGAGATAAGGGCATGCACTAGTGTTTTTGTGGTTTCGTTGTCAAGGAATGTATGGATCTGGGAAGTATTTTGAGTTTGAGATGGCAGGAGAAGGCAATGGTTTGGATTTGTGGCTTGAAAGAGAGGACAGGGTCGAGGAATACCCCGAAGCACCAAGCATGCGGGACTGGGGAAAGTGAGCAGCCATTGACCTTGATTGATAGGTCTGGTTGAGGGGTAGAGTGAGATGGGGGAAAGATTCGGTTTTGTCCATGTTCAGTTTTAGAAAGCGAGCAGAAAAGAACGTCGAGATAGCAGACACAGTGTGGGATTTTGGTGAGGTCAGGTCCCAATCGATAGATCTATGTGTCATCGGCGTAGAGATGGTACTGCATACCGTGGGATTCTATGAGCTGTCTAAGGCCGAGGGTGTAGATGGAGAAGAGTAGGGGTCCTAGAACAGAGCCTTGAGGGACACCGACAGACAATGGGTGTGGTGTGGGAGAGGGAGAGACTGAAAGTTCGGTCTGGTAGATATGACGAGATCCAGGATAAGGCCAAGTCTGTGATGCCAAGAGATGAGAGAATCTGTAATAGGAGGGAATGGTCCACTGTGTCAAAAGCAGAAGACAGGTCCAGCAGGAGGAGGACAGAGTAGTGTCGCTTGCTCTTGGTGGTGAGTAGGTCATTGGTGACTTTAGTTAGGACAGATTCAGTTGAGTGATTGGATCGGAAGCCAGGTTGTAACTGGTCAAAGAGGGAGCAGGAGGAGAGGGAGGAGGACAGTTCAAGATGGACATGCTGTTCCAGTAGTTTTGAGGCATAAGGGAAAAGAGATATCGGGCGATAGCTAGACACAGAGGATGGGTTGAGGGAGGGCTTTTTGAGGATGGGTGTGATCTTGACATGTTTGAAGGATGAGGGGAAGACACCAGTTATGAGCGAGAGGCTGAAGAGGTGTGTTAGGGTTGGGATGAAGACACTGGTGAGGCTAGGGATGAGGTGGGACGGGAGCGGATCAAGCGTGCAAGTGGTGAGATATAATCTAGACATTAGCGAGTACACCACGGTCTCTGTGCCCCTGGCAGCTGATGGTCGGATCGACCAGCAGTCGGACATAAACCTGGTATTCACATTAGATGGCTGCCTGGTAAATGATGGCGGCAGCTTATCTCCAGGAGAGAAATCGGGCATGCAGAATCAATATTTTCCCTCCACAATAAATTGTCAGGTTCTCCCATTCACATTACACACTGTCTGCCAACATTGCATTTCTACTGGCCAATTATTATCGGCAATGGGCATTCCTAGATATTCTCATTTGTGTGTCTACACATGCTGCCAAAGAGCAAAACGTTCCTTCTTTGGTTGAAATGATTTTTAAGCTCACATTGCATCCTGTGTAAACAGGACACTTGCTTCCGAGAGCAAAATATTGTTTGCGCACAGAAAGATCGTTTTAATGATCGTTCTGTGCACACGAAAGGGAGGTATGCCTTGTTTGATCAGGCTTTTAAACAGCTTGCATATAGTTCTCAGCCAGCATAAACGCACCTTTATACCAACCTGTCTCCAAACAGGGTTGTGCAAAGTAGACAGTTCCTTTAAGCCAAGAGGTTTTACATTCTTTCAGACTGATTTGGTAATATTTTCCATTTTTGTTATGGAGGACAGACTGTCAGTTTTTTTCAGGCCAACACTCTTGACTATTTGCAACAGAAAAATCTTCTGCAAATACTCAGTGTTCACATAGTTTAATGGTTTTAACCACAAATGCTGTTTCAACCTTTATTGTAAGGGTTTTCCATAACTGGACATATTGATGTATTTTCTGTGGATAGTCCCGTCAGTATGTGATTGGTGGAGGTGCCAGGTGTCTACAGTAACCGGCTCCTGTGGTTGCCGGATGTAAGCCGTGTACGTAGCTGAAAAAGCACGACTCCATACTCTGCGTCCTGGCCGTCCCCAGGTTCTGCTGCTTGGCTCATTTTTAAGTGGTTAGTAGCTGGGCAATCACTGGAGAAGAACATCATGGTCAGAAGAATAGAAAAAACAAGGTGAAGAGGAAGACCAGCAACTCGATGGCTTGATGCTATCAAGATAATGATGGAGAAGACCCTGGTGGACCTATCTAGGCTTGCACAAGATTGATCTTCCTACCGAGTGGTCATCCATCAAGTTGCCATGGCCCGAGATAGAGCCAAACGCCATTTACTTGCAGTAACAGCTGATCTGCGGGGATGCCTGATGTCAGACCCCCCCACTGAATTGATATTGATGACCTATCCTAGTGATAGGTAATCAGTAGGTAAGTCTTGGACAACTCCTGTAACTAGTTCTCTACTTTGGACAATCCCTTGATGATGCTTTTCAGGGGATATCAGTGATCAGGGAGACCTGGCGGCAAATGTTCATTTTTGTGTGCAGCACTCCCACAGGTGAAATTAGTCTTTACACAAATTAAAGCAGCACTCCAACATATTTTTTTATTTCAGCGGTGGACTTGTGCTTCTGAACAACATTCCCTGACCCCAGTCTTATACTTATCAGCCACTGTCTTCAACTCTTCCTGGCTCCCCTCCTCTCCTGCGCCACCGTCTTGAGACAGAATCTTCTGACTAACCAGAAGCCTGAGGTAACGGTCACAAGCTCTCAATGTAGGTCTCTGAGACCCTTGTTCTCGCTTTCATAGACTTGCATTGAGTTGTGACTTCTGGTTCGCCCAGCAAACACCTGTGCGATTCAACAGGTCATCTCCTGAAGAAGAGCGATCAGAGTGGTGCTGATAAAAGATGAAGAGAGTGACCGGTAAATATGAGGGAACTTGGATTAGTCACACCACTCCAGCGCCATGTAACACAGGCAGGACTGGTCCTCCAGAACAAGGCTCTCTCTTTGCATCCACTTTTTAACATAATAAACTCCTGAACAGAAGATCGCACTGTGTTTAATACATTGGGCACAAAATCAGGCATGGTAAACCCTAGAGCCACCAATCTGTGAGTCTTATCGCTCGCCGGTATTCGTCTTGGGTCTTTAGCTTTCAGTAATTACAGAATGGTTTTCTGCGATATGGACTTTTCCACGACAGACCTCTAGGCAGAGAAACATTTCTAGACAGCTCGAAAGAACAACTAGCACAATCGTAAATTGATTCCATCTGTGTTGACATTGGCGAAAGAGCTCGGCTCGGCCCAGCCCCGTAGTAACCATCGGTGTGAAGGTATCTGACTCAGACATGAACCATTTGTGTTTCATTTCCTTACTTACTAGAGTTCGCTATGACTTCTACATAGAAGAATACAGGGGGAGATTTACCTAAAATATTGACTTACAAATTAATTATGAATTGGCTTCCCTGCTCCGGGGGTGAGCCCTGCGTCTTACCGTTTTTTATATTGTAAGTATTTTGTGTTATGTCAAGTAAAACCTTAAGATGTTGGGGGCCTTTACTGTAAGAAAGCGTTTAGGATCGCTTCTGTTTTCTTTTTTCTATACTTAAATTCATGCGAAAATATAACAATTTGTAAAATTAAAATACCTCATGGTGGCGCTCACCAGAGTGCCAATCATAAATAATGCCATGTGATGGAGCCATGTATAGGTGCACGGGCGCTAATCCTGTTCGCTGTGGGTGTAACTGAGGCGCATGCGCTGCCATGGCACGTCTGTGTCGTGATCGCCGGGGATCCGACCTCAGGGATCTTCATCAATCATAATACATTTGTGGATTGTGACGAGGCCGTATCGGGCATTGCACCTCAGTCTCCTTCACTTTACGTCTAGCAGTAATACCAGTAATATCTCTTGGTTGAGACCGGTGCTGAGTTTATACTAAAATGACAATTTTTCTGTTTGGTGGAGTAACTAGAGTCCATTGGGCCCCAGGGCCAAATTTTCACCTGGGCCTCCACCTCCATATTTGTCAGATGTATGGGCCTTTGTAGCATTCTAGATCCTATAAAGGCATAAGTGTTCACCCTGCATATAGTAATGTCCCTTCTTGTAATAATATCCCCCGATCCTGGCCCCTTCCTTGTATAATGTCGTAGCATAATGTTCATTCTGCTGCTCTTTTCCAACGCAAAAAAAAAAAAAAAAAGATTAAGCTTACTTTGGGTATGGTTTGGTCATCGGAAAGATGCCCACAGAGAAGATGTGAGGACTACACCCAGTCGACTGAAAGGATTAAATAAGATTTAGATACAGGGAAGAGAGGGTCATATCTCAGGAACGATAGATAGATATATGTATTTATGGCAAGTGACAAGTCCTCTTTAAGGGGAAAACTAAGACATCCAGAAGCTTTATTCTATGGACAATGTGAACTGTGTTGTAGTAAGTCGGTGTACATTACTCCCCCCTCTTTTTTTTTCTTACCGCTTTATGTATTGTATGGTTATCCTTGAGACATTTCTAAATGTTTTATATCTTTTGTTGTAACAGCCTCCGGACAATGGACCCCCACCTTTGCCGACATCATCTCTTCCCGAAGGGTACTATGAAGAAGCAGTGCCTCTAAGCCCTGGTAAAGCCCCTGAGTACATAACTTCCAGTGAGTTATTAATTTATGATAGTACCTAGCCATAGGTGTTCATGTACCAGTATCCTTTTAAAGCAGCGGGGGGCAACTGGTGGCCCTCGGTTTTCTTCTGCCCACCTTACAGGGCATAGTTCAGGGTTTACCAATCCTGGCATACGCTGTGTCGTATTCACACACGAGCTGCCGTGCCTCAGGGTGAAGCCCTCCAATGGTGGCTGAGTACGCATGGTCATGTCCAGTTATGATGGACAGGGCACCGGGGCTTTAGCTGAGCCCACGTGATGTAGCCGGTTGACCACCCCTGCTTCAGAGGATATGACATGAAATCGTCAGATCCCATTTCCTGCTTTAAATCTATACAAGTGTTGAGGATCTCTGTGCTTCGCTTTTCTACTGATTTTGAGGGATTTTCTGTATTCTGAATTCTGCTGGTTTCTTTTTACCAGACCCCCTCCTACACCGGTCTGACAACGGCGTGCACATAAAATGTCAGTGTCCCATAATTCTGAAAACTACTGATGATGTGGATAAAAACCCTCAACATTGGTAGGAAAAAGTGAAGCCAACTTTTTACTCCACTTTTTACGTTTAGATTTAAATGATGAAATGTTTTCGAGCTATGCTGTAGAGTAGGTGTAGGGAGGTAGCACATTTCTGGAAAATCCGAAAAAAGTGCACTATGAATGTATTGATAACATATCGCTATAGGTAGTGTTCGATCAAACACTAGGATTCCCGTCGTTGCATAGTACAAAGGGAAATGGAGCGCAAGATAAAGTGCAGTTATTTTAGGCTTTTTCTTTGACATGGTGCACCACAAATGTGCCGGGGGAACAGCTGAGCCTGTGAGGCTTCACTAAAGGACAAGGCTCGACACGAGAAGGGGAGAGGCTCCTGCTGCAGGCAGTTGTCTTACAGCCAATCACAGGATTTTAAGGAGGAGGTGGGAATATGGCTTAGCTCCTGAAGTACAGAGACCATTTCTTTATATGTAATTTTTTTTTTTTGATATACAAGACACCATTTCAAATTTTTATATTTAGTGTCATAGATTATTGCAGTTTCCATGAAGGGATTGAGTCTTGTCACTTTCCCAGAGACCAAGGTGTGTCATAAATGGTTTACGGTGTAACTGTCCTGTATTATGTAGGCCTCAAACAGTCAGACATTATCTCTTGCCGTCCATTAAAATAATGAAATGACTCTGCTCATTCCGTCCCAGTCTATAACACAAAGCCGACAAGCGTGCTACAGAAAACATCGGCGATTCATCCAAATGATTTCACCAGAATCCTGGCTTATATTGCCTCGAAAAGTTGTTAAAATTTTTGCAAAAAAATCGTAAGACTTTTGCTGTTTTCACACCAGTTTCTCCAAAATTGTCAGTGCCATGACGTGAAGCTCAACATCTTTAATTTTTATTTTTTTTTTTATTTATGTAATAATCCCTTGATTGAAATGATGCTTATTTCTGGTGATACATTTCCTTTAGAAACCATTTTTCTTTGAGGAGTAGTTTTTCCTGGTGTTTTTAGCAATAACTGTAATCTGCGTCATTCCTCGGGAAGAGCTGTAGTAGGTTGGCGCTGGCAGCCATCGGCGCCCTTTTGACCCCTCTTCTTGACAGCGTTAATGCAGTGCAGGCTTTGGAAAGGCTATTCCCTTCTGACTGTGATTTTCTTTGGCGGCTTTCCTAACATCCCCTCAGGGCATAAGAGGAGGAACGTACACACAGCTTGTTCTTCTACAGCAGGGTCCGTCACGTCCGAGGCCAAAAATCCCCTCCCGCCGATATAAACGGAGGCCATTCTGTGTTGTTGTTGACGCCGTTACAAAACCGCGCATCCACAAATGTAAGGGAATCGCATAGGAAGGCGAAACGATTAGATTTTATGGCTTGAGGTTCTACGCCGGCCAAAAAAAGATCGGGGGTCATTCCTCGCGGAACACAAATCAGGAAATCTGATGGTTTCTTCTCGGCAGGGATAGAACATTCTTCACAGTTTGGTACCGGCGTGGATTTTATGTTTGATCTCCCAAGATGGAGCTGGAGGATTTCCATGTTGTGATATTCCTCTTTTTTTTTTTTTGAGATCAACATGAAAATGATTTATTTACACGAGAAGCCAAGACCATCGTCAGCTGAGGACTTGGCCCGCCGTTTCGCCCTCATTTCACTGTTTTCTAATTAAAAAATAGAAATGTTGACTTTCCCCATGAACCCACTTGGGGGTCCTGTATGTGATCCAAAGGTAGATCAATATCTAGACCCCCCAACGTGTAATCTCTGCTTTTCACACGTTTAATTGGCGTTTTCACTTGTAAAACATTTCTTTAATACTCCTCGTTTTGGAATATTTGGCTTAGATTATTTTTTTTATTGTGCTTTCCCAGAGAAAGTTTTGTAAAATACAAAAAAAACCGTGCCAAAAAAAGCACAGTAACCAACATAGTAAGTGCATGTGGAAATATGGGAAATGTTAGCCCAATTTAATTATCTTTACAGGGAAGATCATAAACGGTATGACAAGGGTTAATTAGGAAAGTCTTAGTCCATGCGCCTTATCGGAGCACGTAGATGTCCTAGAGGGTGTTTCCGAGGAGAAGGCTTTAGGCTTCAGCCTCCTGCTCTGGAGGACTCAACACCACCTGGTATTTACATGATTGCTTGTTAATTGGAATAGGAGTCGTGTAATACCACAGTTCTCCTGCAGTGGCCACTGTTGGAATAGGAGTCGTGTAATACCACAGTTCTCCTGCAGTGGCCACTGTTGGAATAGGAGTCGTGTAATACCACAGTTCTCCTGCAGTGGCCACTGTTGGAAAACTGTGCAGCTGCTTCCCCTGATCGCTGAGATTCCAGATTCTATTTTTCTCCATTTTGACAGCAGGGAAGGTGTTAAAAAAATTCGATCCTCAATTTCTGTCCGCTGCTGCTGCCTTTCCCTGCGAGGCTCCGTCTGGAAGGTAGAATCCTACTCTGAAGCCCCGCGATGCTGGGCGGAGCTTCGAGAGCGGATCGATGGGTGCCACCGCGGGAATGATGAGCAAGGAGTATAAAGTTATGTGCACACAGTGCGTTTTTATGCGTTTTTTGCGGCGGTTTTTCCACTAGGAAATGGGCCAAAAGCAATGAAATCCTTATGCAAGCGAATTCAATGACAATCGTGAAGTGTTGTTCACACAATCAGTAATTTTCCTTGAGTATTTGCAGCGTTTTTTTTTCTGCAGCATGTCTATTCTTTTTACATTTCTGCAGCGTTTTTCACCCCATTGACTTCAACTGAGTCAATCAAATCCGCCTAAAAAACACAGGTGTAAAAAGGTTTGCGGATTTGCCGTGGATTTGCTGAGTTTTTTGTTTGCGTTTTTACCGGCTTTCTATGAGGTTTCCCACGCTGTCATCTATGTGACAGCGTGGGAAACACCGGCGCGGAGGTTCTTATCCGCGGTAAGACCATCGGTCAGAGTGCTGCGAGGCAACGCTGTCAGATGTCAGAAAAATGGGCGTTGGATTGTGTGGAACACAATACATATGATAGAGAAGTGTTAGGCTAGGTTCACATTGCGTTAGGGCAATCCGTTAAGCGCATAGCGCTAGCGGATTGCGCTAACGCAATGTATCTATAGGGTTCGTGTTCCCGCTAGCGCAGATCCCCGATCTGCGCTAGCGAGGAACGGACCTCGGACGCTGCTAGCAGCGTCCGAGGTCCGTCACAAAATAACGGCACATCGCTAGCGCTGGCATGCGCTAGCGATGCGCTACAGATAAAAATCACATTGCTGTCAATGGGTGCGCTAACGGACCCGTTGCACGGCGTTATTTGCGACAATTTCGCTGTGCAACGCAGTCCGTTAGCGTTAACCCATTAACGCAATGTGAACCTAGCCTTATAGTAGAAACCAACAAAGCACTAAGCAACAAAGTGACAAGTGCACACATCAATAAATATATAGTATAAAACCAACAGCCCTCTGTACCCCGACGTACGTTTCGCCGGCGCTTCTTCTAGGGGATTCTGGATTTTATACTTTATGTATTGGGCCAATGTTTGGGCCGTTCTGTGTAACCAATGTACTGCATAAACATTTCTCTATCAATTGTTCTGTGTTCCATACCATCCCACCCCTGCATTTTGGCAAAAAAATCGAAGCAAAAATTGTTATTTCTGCAACATGGGAATACATCCGTTCTAGCGCCTGGTAAATTTATGTAGGAAAATTGCAAAGACAAAGTCTCCAGTGTTTTCTACAAAGTTCTTTCATCCATTTAATTTCATTCAGTGTCATCTTCTTCTTAAGATTATGACTCTGATGCGATGAGCAGTTCGTACGAGTCTTACGACGAAGAAGAAGAAGATGGGAAAGGACAGAAGAAGAGACTCCAGTGGCCGTCTGAAGAAGCCTCTATGTTCCTTGTTAAAGATGCTAAGATCTGTGCGTTCCTCCTGCGGAAGAAAAGATTCGGGCAGTGGACAAAACTTTTATGTGTCATTAAAGAAAATAAGTTAATGGTAAGATTTAGTAATTTATAAACTACATTGTAATTTCTACCTCGGAACAGATTTTTATAGTAATAATGTATATTAGAATTGTTGGGTAAATTATTATTACATTACTTATCATGTACTGATCCTGAGTTACATCCAGTATTATACTCCAGAGCTGCACTCACTATTCTGCTGGTGCAGTCACTGTCTACATACATTACATTACTGATCCTGAGTTCCATCCTGTATTATACTCCAGAGCTGCACTCACTATTCTGCTGGTGCAGTCACTGTGTACATACATTACATTACTTATGTACTGATCCTGAGTTACATCCTGTATTATACCCCAGAGCTGCACTCGCTGTTCTGCTGGTACAGTCACTGTGTACATACATTACATTACTGATCCTGAGTTACCTCCTGTATTATACCCCAGAGCTGCACTCACTATTCTGGTGCAGTCACTGTGTACATACATTACAATACTGATCCTGAGTTACATCCTATATTATGCTCCAGAGCTGCGCTCACTATCCTGCTGATGCAGTCACTGTGTACATATATTACTGATCCTGAGTTCCATCCTGTATTATACCCCAGAGCTGCACTCACTATTCTGCTGGTGCAGTCACTGTGTACATACATTACATTACTGATCCTGCACTGATCCTGAGTTACATCTCGTATTATACTCCAGAGCTGCACTCACTGTTCTGCTGGTGCAGTCACTATGTACATACATTACATTACTGATCCTGAGTTACCTCCTGTAGATCTTTTATTATAAAAATGAAAAACATAACAATAATAATAGCAGAAAACATAACAAAAATATTAGCCAGAAAATAAACAGTATACTGAACACTGGTCCAGCCGCTCATTCTCTCCTCTCACACATATTATACAGTATATACAGAATAACTACTTTGACCTTCTGGTCCGGTCACCAAACAAAATAATTATAACAAATAAAATAAACAATGGCAAACAAAAACTATATACATGAACTTTTTTTTTATTTTTTTTTTTTTTAGTTTTAAATAAAATAACTACAAATTACACAAATATATACAATACTAAGCTATCCTTCATTCCCAACCCCCCGCACTGACCTGAGAGCTGGTCCTGCGTCTCATGCCTCAGTCCAGGTCCAACGTCCATAGGCCAGATCAGGCAGTGCCAGTTTTCCTCCAAACAACCCAGTGTCCTATAGTCCCACAAGATAATCCCACCTCCCCCCTTTTCCCACCACCCAACCTAACACCTACACCCAATTCTATATCCCTATATACAATATATACATTATATACAGCAGCACACACCACAATAATTACAAATCACGAAGCCCAAGTTCGGCGCCTGCAGCCCTACATCACTGTATAATGATCAAACAAAACAAAAATCTACAGTGTCAGCATCAGCCCACCACCAGGAAAGGAGATGACCAGACTAGGGCACACTAAAAGAAAAGCCCCTCCAGAGGAGAGCGGCCCTCCGTGCGCCCAGTCTCCCATACTCCAGAGAGCGCACCTTCACCAGGTCACCGAGTATGGTCCTAAACACATCTTCCACTGGGAGGATTTTTCGTTGCGTCGATACTAAGCACCGTGCATTCTACGTGTGATACCTAACCACTGCGCTAACTAGAAATAAGGTGCAGCGGTCCCGACCACCAAGGTCTCCGAATATTCCATAGGCCCATTCCGCATAGGAGAGACCGGCCAGCCGAGACCAGCCAATGAAGGCGCCCACCCTGTTGTACACCTCTGTGTTGAAAGGACAATGAAGCAGGAAGTGGTCCATGCTTTCCAGCAAGGTACCACAATGCTCCCGAGGACAATTCCTGTCCTCAGAGCTCCTACCCTTCAGATTGTCCCTCACACACAGTTTCCCATGGAAGCAGCGCCAAGCCAAGTCCCAAAACTTCGAGGGGATCCTGATAGAATTCAAAAGATGCAGACCCACCCCAAGATCCCGACCTGGGCAGTCCCTGAGCGCCAGAGGCCTCTGGAAATGGGTCAACAGAACCCTATTGTCAAGGAGTTTCCTTGGCAGAGTCCTGATCTCCCACATTCCCAGACCCCACCGACGAATTACCTTCAGAACCAAGGTAGCGTAAGCCGGAAGATGTCCATGCGGTGTGCGAAGATCCTTCACTTGCCCTCCTGTCTCCCATTCCTGGAAGAAAGGCTGAAACCATCCCCTACAGGAGAATACCCACGGAGGAGCCCTCTCTTTCCAGAGGTTTGCGATATTGATCTTAATGAAGGTATCCACAAGGAATACCACAGGGTTGACCATACTCAACCCTCCTAGTCTCCTCGTACGGTAAGTAACCTCCCTCTTGACCAGGTTCAGTCTATTCCCCCATAACAGTTGGAAGAACAAACTGTAGACCCGAGTCCAGAGAGATTCCGGCAAGATGCATACACTGCCCAGATAAATCAGTAAAGGGAGCAGGTAAGTTTTGATCAGGTTTACCCTTTCCCTTAGGGTCAAAGACCAACCCTTCCATTGGTTCACCTTCTGAGTGGCGATCTCTAGCCTGCTGTCCCAATTTTGTTTGGGGTAATCCCCCTGGCCAAATTCGATGCCAAGGACTTTTGCAGAGACTTTGGGTCCTGGAAGGGTGTCCGGGAGATCAAAACCAGGATCTCCTCCTCCCAGCCAGAGACTCTCACACTTATCCCGGTTGATCTTGGACCCGGATGCCTCCGAGTAGCGATCTACCTCTGACATCAGCCACCCTGCCTCCTCATGAGAGGAAACAAACACAGTGACATCATCAGCATACGCCACCACCCTCAGAGTGGCTTCCGGTGCTGCCTGGTCCATCCCAATCCCGGCCAACGGTCCACGCTCCACCCTCCTAAGAAGAGGGTCAATCGCAAACACGTACAGCAGCGGGCTCAAGGGACAACCCTGGCGAACACCGGACCCAACATCAAAAGAGCTGCCAATCCAACCATTCACAAGCGGGAAACTCTCTGCCCCACTGTACAAGGTCTTAAACCAATCAACAAACCCCCCCGGCAGGCCATATCTCAGAAGGACGGACCAGAGGTACTCATGATTAACCCGATCAAACGCTTTTGCCTGGTCCAGTGACAGCATGTACCCCTTCCAGTGACCAGCCCTACCCTGCTCCACTGCCTCTCGGACACAGAGCACAGCACTAAATGTGCTGCGGCCTGGAACAGAGCAATGCTGGGCCCCCGAAAGGAGTCGGGGTGCAAATTTCACCAGCCGATTAAACAGCACCTTTGCCAGAACCTTCCTGTCTGCATTGAGAAGAGCTATGGGACGCCAGTTCTCAATGCAAGACGGGTCCTTACCCTTTGACAAGATGATCAGAGCAGACCTCCTCATTGACTTCGGCAGAGTGCCCGAGGAAAGACACTCATTGAATACCTCAGTCAAGAGGGGAACCAAAACATCCTTTAAGGTCTTATAGAATTCAGATGTTAAGCCATCTGGACCAGGCGATTTTTTTTGGGGGCAAGCCCTTCAATCGCCAACTGAACTTCCTCTTCCCTGATCATTTCTGTCAAAACGTCAAGAGAGGGGTCTACCCCTGGTTCGGGGACAGCTTCAGCCAGGAAAGCCGACATCTCATCCCAATCAAGATCACTCTTCCCCAAGAGGTGCGAGTAGAAGGATCTGACAACCTCCAGGATCCCTGATCTGGATCGCCTCAGGGACCCCGTAGTGTCGACCAGTCCTGTAACCACTTTACTATTCACTGACATCTTGCAGTTTCTGTAAGGGTCGGGCGAGCGGTACTTCCCGTAATCCCTCTCAAAAACCAAAGATGCGTGTCTATCGTACTGACACCTCATAAGCAAAGATTTCACTCTGGAGATCTCCTCGCGGCTACCTCCAGTTGAGACAAGATGCTCGAGTTTCCTCCTCAGACCCTGATACAGGCGGTACCTGCTCAGACTCCTGAGGCTCGAGAGCTGGCGGAAGAATCTCGCCACCCTTTCCTTGAACATCTCCCACCACTCTGACTTACTACTACAAAGATCCAGTAATGGTACCTGGCTCTGAAGAAAATCCTCAAAGGACTGTCTTATCTCCGCTTCTTCCAAGAGAGATGAATTGAGCCTCCAAAAGCCTCTTCCCATCCGGAGGGTCTCTGTAACATTCAGAGAAAACAAAATTAAACAGTGGTCGGAGAACTCCACCTCAACAACAGACACTGCTGAAGAGACAGCTTCCTCCTTTAAATAAAACCTATCTATTCTGGACCTACAGTTACCTCTATGATAGGTGAACCCCTCGTGGCCTGGGGTGTGCCGAATGTGGACATCCACCAGGCGAGCCTCACTAGCTATACTATTAAGGGTGACGCTATCATAAGTCAGCTTGTCTCTGGAACCTCCTCTATCTCGGGGCCTCGTGACAGCATTGAAGTCCCCTCCAAAGACAACCTGCCGACTTGTAAAAAGGTAGGGCTTGATCCTCATAAAGAGACACTTCCGGTCCCACTTAGATTGGGGACCATAGATATTAATGAGCCGTAGCTCTTGTCCCTTCATGAGGACATCTAAGATCAGGCACCTCCCCATTTCTAACTCAATAACCCGTCGGCATTCCACCGGTGCAGTAAAAAGGACCGCCACTCCGCTATACGGCTCGGCCGCAAGAGACCAATAGGAGGGCCCGAGTCTCCACTCCCTCTTAGCTTTAAACACATCTGCCATGTTTGGCAGCCTGGTCTCTTGCAAAAAGAAAATGTCAGCTTCAACCCGGCTGAGAAAATCAAAGGCCGCAAATCTAGCTGTATTTGACTTTATGCTGGCGACATTAATGGACGCCAGCGTCAACGGAGTGGGTACCGCCATCATTGGTGATTGAGTTAGATGGCTTTCTTTTTCCCACTCCCCTTATCCTCTGCCTCAGAGGAGGAATCCTTCCCCCTCTTTAATGACAATGAAGTATCCATTCCCACGTGTTTTTTATTTTTTTGGTCCTCGTCTACGGACTCTGGGCCAGTCCCTCCCTCCAAGGATCTTACATTCCCAGAAGGAGGAGACTCGGCGTCCCCTGTGAGCCCCGCCGAAGGCAGAACCTCACCCTCAGCTTCCTCCTCAGAGGAAGAGATGTTTTCAAGGGCTTGGAACCGGTTAGAAAGACCAACCAGAGGGGAGTCGGTTTTTCCTTCCTTAGGTACCTTGGTCAGAGCGGGAGAAGATGTTTTATCTCCCTTCTTTCTTTTCTTTTTGGTGCCGAGCTTACGCTTGTCCTCTAGCCACTGCCTATTATCCTCATCCATACTTTCATAATGGGAGGACTCTGAGGCAGTGGCACTTTCCTCCCTGTGGATCCTCCTGACCTCCTCATCCAACTCATCATCCCTCGGGGCCTCAGCAGCAAGACTGGCATCCAGAACAGGGGCCGCCCCAGTAGTACGAGGCTCGCCCAGCTCCCTATCCTGTCTGCGCTTGTCTAGACGCCTTAGCTGGGCAGGCGTCTTTTTATTGCTTTTCTTCCTTGGCCCCTCAGCTCCCTCACCCCTGCTAGTCCCTTCCCCAGCAGAATCAGCCTCACGGCTTTCTCCCACCGGGGTCACGACTGCATTAGCGAAGGAGCGAGGACAACGGCTGAATGGGTGACCTAAGTCACCACACAGGTGACACCTAATCTCCACACAAGATGCAGCAAGATGGCCGATATCCCCACACAGTGCACACTTCTGCACAGTGCAGTTTGCGCTGAAGTGTGTGGGGTCGCCGCACTTGTGGCAGAGCTTCGGTTGCCCCTGGTAGAAGACCAGGATACGATCCCTACCCAGGAAGGCAGATGATGGTATGTGGGCAACCGTACCACCTGAACGCTTAAGTTTTACCATAAACGTCCAGGCCCCTGACCAGATACCAAACTCGTCACGGTTTTTCTTTGGCATTTCTACCACCTCTCCATACCGGCTAAGCCACGTCATGATGTCATAACAAGAAAGTGACTCGTTACAAGTCATCACGGTCACTTTCTTGACTTGGTTTTGGCGAGACACCACCTGAACGGCAAAGTCTCGCCAGCCGGGCTCATTTTTTGCCAACTCATAGTTCGACCAGAAGAGCTCCAGCCCCTCCGGCCGAACAAAGCTGACATCAAAATTAGGTGTGGAATAGGGATGTATCAAGGCGTAGATGTCAATCGCACTGAAGCCCATCCTCAGCAGGAGCTCCACAACTTTAGACCTTGGAGGACACGCATCATTGCCCCTCCACTGAAGACGGACCACATTCCTACGCACACTACCCGGCCCGGCTGTTGGGAGGGACCACACTGTATCCCCCCCTCTTTGCTCTCGGAAGGCCCGGAGGCCATGCCTCTCTATCCAGAAGGATAGATCAACCTCTCGACCCTCTACCATTAGTGATCTTTCCCCCTTCTTTAGAGCCTCCAGGAGACGCCGTTGCAACATGCCGTCCCCAGAGCCCGGAGATGAGGAGGATGCCCCATTTCCCCCGGAGGTGACAGCGGCATAACTCCTGACAGGCGCTGCCACCACCGGGGGGGCAACCGGACCAGTGACCACATCCACACCAACAGCATCACTATTACCCACCTCCATAACCCCCTCACCCTCTACCAAACCAGCAACCACACCACTAGACAAAGAGTTTTCCTCATCCATACCCACCACCACATTCACTCCTGCTGGACCAGTGACAACAGGGGGTGACATTTTGACCTCTGCATCATCAGGCACAAGGGGCTGATTCTCCTCCACAGAACTGGAGGTGACCTCACCCCTGGTCTTACGTGTGCCCTCCGCATCATCAGATGATATTTTCCGCTGCTTTACTGTTACCAGGCGCCGCTAATCTTTCGCCACTGTGGGGCGCCGCTGATCCTTTATGTCAGCATCTTGTTGACCAGCAGCGCCAACACAGAACAGGACTTTGGGAGGAGGACCGGAACTCCCAGCCCCAGCAACCCCCTCACACTGCCGCCGCTCCTCAACTAAGTGATCAGCGGCAACAGCATTCAAGGGCACCGAGGCTACCGGAGCTGCCCCCGACACTGGGCCGCTCCCCCCTCCCACTGAGGAGCGCACCACAGCATCGTGGCCTGATCGTTTGCCCGCCGCCGGGCCGCCCTCACGGTCCAGCCTCTTGGCTGATGCACCTGCTGCTACATCCCCGCTACTACAAGCAGAGACGGAGCTCTGCGCCTCATTACCGTGCTCTGTAATCTCCCCGCGCCTTTGCACCGGATCCACAGCAGAACCCGGGCTGGGCTGGGCAACGGGGCTTATACAGCGAGCTGACCCTGCAGCCGACTCAGGGGGTACAGGGAGGGGGGCATATACATAGCTTACCGCTTCCTGCAGCTTAGGTTTGATCTTCTTTACCTTTTTCTTCTGGCCCCCAGGTGCCTCCTCTGGTAAATCATCACCAAGATGGAAGTTCTGAAGGCACACTGGGGACTCCAGCAGCTTGATCTCTGCCATTAGCGCCCCTCCCTGGCCGATGTCACTGTCCTCCCCAGAGCCAGCAGAACTGCGACGAGATGTCATCGTCGCCTGTCCAGCAGGGAGCTTGCTGCACGTGGCCTCTGAGTGACTAAGAGGGCTGCCAGGTGGAGCTTTCTGCTGGTCATCCTCCTCCTCATCATCATCATCCACCTGGCACTCAGGCTGCAGCCCCATCTGCCTTTGCTCTCTGTTATCAGCCATTTCCCTGAATCGATCTTCATTAATAAGTTTTTCCTTAAACGGTCCACTTTTTTCTCTTATGAAAGCTTTTCTGACTTCAAGCTCATTGATGTCCTCTTTCAGTCTCCTTACCTCCGCCTGGAGCTGATTCTTCCTCGGTTTGGAGAACTTGCAGCTTTGTTGCTTGTGCAGCGCAGCTCCTCCCGGAGTCTCATCAGTCTCTTGCTAGCATCTTCATACTCACGGAGGTGGCTCATGACCCGGGAGGCATAGGTGGTCACAGACTCCTGGGGACCCTGCAGCGCCCAACCCTCCTCGGTGAGGTCGGCCTCACCTCCGTGAGCACTCAGCTTTCCTCCAGAAGGGCCGCCATCTTGCATACTAGCAGGCTTCTCCTCCATGGAAGCCTTGCGGCTTCTCTGGGTCTCTGCAGACCTGGGGGGAGTAGGAGCCACATTGCTGCGACTCCTGGTGGAGCGTCTCACCCCCGAATCCTCTGATGTGCAGGCTGGTTGCTGGTTCCTTCTGCCCCCCGCCAGCCTGGTCCGGGAAGCAGAAGCCTGGGACTTGGCTCCCTCACTCATCCCAGGAAACCCACTCCCTCCCTGGGTAAGAGAGAGAGCAGGTCCCCAGGTGGAGAGATGGTGGTTCTCTGGAGCTCAGGAGCACACTGCAGGTTCAGCAGCGACCGCACCCACAATTAGCACAATGAGCAGCAGCTGAGCAGTCACTGGTGCAGTCACTGTGTACATACATTACATTACTAATCCTGTAAATACATCCTGTATTATACCCCAGAGCTGCACTCACTATTCTGCTGGTGCAGTCACTGTGTACATACATTACATTACTGATCCTGAGTTACATCCTGTATTATACCCCAGGGCTGCACTCACTATCCTGCTGGTGCAGTCACTGTGTACATACATTACATTACTGATCCTGAGTTCAGTTCGAACTGAGTTCAGTTCGAGGGGTTCAAGAGAGGCCTGGATGTCTTCCTGGAGCAGAACAATATTGTATCATACAATTATTAGGTTCTGTAGAAGGACGTAGATCTGGGTATTTATTATGATGGAATATAGGCTGAACTGGATGGACAAATGTCTTTTTTCGGCCTTACTAACTATGTTACTATGTTACTATGAGTTACCTCCCGTATTATACTCCAGAGCTGCACTCACTATTCTGCTGGTGCAGTCACTGTGTACATACATTACATTACTGATCCTGTACTAATCCTGAGTTACATCCTGTATTATACCCCAGAGCTGCACTCACTATTCTGCTGGTACAGTCACTGTGTACATACATTACATTACTGATCCGGAGTTACATCCTGTATTATGCTCCAGAGCTGCGCTCACTATCCTGCTGATGCAGTCACTGTGTACATACATTACTGATCCTGAGTTACATCCTGTATTATACCCCAGAGCTGCACTCACTATTCTGCTGGTGCAGTCACTGTGTACATACATTACATTACTGATCCTGTACTAATCCTGAGTTACCTCCCGTATTATACCCCAGAGCTGCACTCACTATTCTGCTGGTGCAGTCACTGTGTACATACATTACATTACTGATCCTGAGTTACCTCCTGTATTATACCCCAGAGCTGTACTCACTATTCTGCTGGTGCAGTCACTGTGTACATACATTACATTACTGATCCTGAGTTACATCCTGTATTATACTCCAGAGCTGCACTCACTGTTCTGAAGGTGCAGACACTGTGTACATACATTACATTACTGATCCTGAGTTACCTCCTGTGTTATACCCCAGAGCTGCACTCACTATTCTGCAGGTGCAGTCACTCTGTACATACATTACATTACTGATCCTGAGTTACATCCTGTATTATACCCCAGAGCTGCACTCACTATTCTGCTGGTGCAGTCACTGTGTACATACAGTGGGGCAAAAAAGTATTTAGTCAGTCAGCAATAGTGCAAGTTCCACCACTTAAAAAGATGAGAGGCGTCTGTAATTTACATCATAGGTAGACCTCAACTATGGGAGACAAACTGAGAAAAAAAAATCCAGAAAATCACATTGTCTGTTTTTTTATCATTTTTTTTGCATATTATGGTGGAAAATAAGTATTTGGTCAGAAACAAACAATCAAGATTTCTGGCTCTCACAGACCTGTAACTTCTTCTTTAAGAGTCTCCTCTTTCCTCCACTCATTACCTGTAGTAATGGCACCTGTTTAAACTTGTTATCAGTATAAAAAGACACCTGTGCACACCCTCAAACAGTCTGACTCCAAACTCCACTATGGTGAAGACCAAAGAGCTGTCAAAGGACACCAGAAACAAAATTGTAGCCCTGCACCAGGCTGGGAAGACTGAATCTGCAATAGCCAACCAGCTTGGAGTGAAGAAATCAACAGTGGGAGCAATAATTAGAAAATGGAAGACATACAAGACCACTGATAATCTCCCTCGATCTGGGGCTCCACGCAAAATCCCACCCCGTGGGGTCAGAATGATCACAAGAACGGTGAGCAAAAATCCCAGAACCACGCGGGGGGACCTAGTGAATGAACTGCAGAGAGCTGGGACCAATGTAACAAGGCCTACCATAAGTAACATACTACGCCACCATGGACTCAGATCCTGCAGTGCCAGACGTGTCCCACTGCTTTAGCCAGTACATGTCCGGGCCCGTCTGAAGTTTGCTAGAGAGCATTTGGATGATCCAGAGGAGTTTTGGGAGAATGTCCTATGGTCTGATGAAACCAAACTGGAACTGTTTGGTAGAAACACAACTTGTCGTGTTTGGAGGAAAAAGAATACTGAGCTGCATCCATCAAACACCATACCTACTGTAAAGCATGGTGGTGGAAACATCATGCTTTGGGGCTGTTTCTCTGCAAAGGGGCCAGGACGACTGATCCGGGTACATGAAAGAATGAATGGGGCCATGTATCGTGAGATTTTGAGTGCAAACCTCCTTCCATCAGCAAGGGCATTGAAGATGAAACGTGGCTGGGTCTTTCAACATGACAATGATCCAAAGCACACCGCCAGGGCAACGAAGGAGTGGCTTCGTAAGAAGCATTTCAAGGTCCTGGAGTGGCCTAGCCAGTCTCCAGATCTCAACCCTATAGAAAACCTTTGGAGGGAGTTGAAAGTCCGTGTTGCCAAGCGAAAAGCCAAAAACATCACTGCTCTAGAGGAGATCTGCATGGAGGAATGGGCCAACATACCAACAACAGTGTGTGGCAACCTTGTGAAGACTTACAGAAAACGTTTGACCTCTGTCATTGCCAACAAAGGATATATTACAAAGTATTGAGATGAAATTTTGTTTCTGACCAAATACTTATTTTCCACCATAATATGCAAATAAAATGATAAAAAAACAGACAATGTGATTTTCTGGATTTTTTTTTCTCAGTTTGTCTCCCATAGTTGAGGTCTACCTATGATGTAAATTACAGACGCCTCTCATCTTTTTAAGTGGTGGAACTTGCACTATTGCTGACTGACTAAATACTTTTTTGCCCCACTGTACATTACATTACTGATCCTGAGTTACATCCTGTATTATACCCCAGAGCTGCACTCACTATTCTGCAGGTGCAGTACATACATTACGTATCCTCCATAGTTTTCTTACATTACGTGCATTGTCGGGGTTTTCATGTGACTGATCTTCTCCTCTTCCGCCCTGCTTAGTGCTATAAATCCTCCAAGGACCAGCAGCCTCAGATGGAGTTACTCCTGCCCGGCTGCTCAGTCTCCTATGTGCCAAAGGATGGGAAAAAGAAAAAGCACGAGCTGAAGATCACTCACCAGGGAACAGATGCTCTGGTCCTCGCCGTCCAAAGTGAGGAGCAGGCGGAACAATGGCTGAAGGTAACGCGATGTGTCCTGCGTTCATCTGCTCTTTGGAATTTCAACGCTATCACTTAGACGCTGCTGTACGTCTTTATTTTCTTAAAATAAATGACGCCATTATTTATATCCCAGAAACTTATAGCATGTTTCTAGGATATACCATGACTTCTGGTTGGTGCGGGGTCTGATTGCCTTGATTCCCACTGAACCTGTAATTTAAAGGGCCACTGATTTCTTGTACCGAAGCACCGAGCAGTCTATTGCTGGCTGCATAAGGAGTTAACTGGGTGTCCATCAGCGAGCTTGTTCCTAACTCTCTTACATATCTTTTTCGGAGCTACTCTCAGCTGATTTATGACCACATCAAAGTTTGAGTGTGCAGAGAAATAAAGAGCTTGTAAAAGCCAAATTGCATAATATTTTTAATGAAATCCGTTTGCAAAACTGATTTATTTTTTTTTTTTAGCTTGCAATACATTAAGTAAAATATATAACGTTCTCCCCAAAGATGGACTGAACAATAACGCCAAGTTATTCACTTCCCAAGGAAAAGAATAATGGGGCAGCCTGCTCTGAGTCTTCACAGTGTTTCACTTGTTAGAGCAGCAGTTTATACTCCAGAGCTGCTCTTCTTGCTATACTGGGAAGCAGGAAGTTGCAGCCTGTTTGGAGTTGAGGATTATTCCCCAGTTTGCACATTGTATTCTAAAACGTCACTGCATAATATAGCCGCTACATTTATCGTGCAGCTCCAGAAGAGGGGAGTTGACTGTCCTTCACCGCCGGACTCGAAATAGAGGACACAGAGACTGGTTACTACCACATCTTCTGCCTTCCCGATCGCTGAACAAGCGCTGTGTATACAGTTAAGGCCATGTTCACACAGTGCGTTTTTTACTGCGGAACCGCAGCGGTATTGCCGCTACGGTTCCGCAGCAGTTTTCCATGCAGGGTACATAACAATGTAACCCTATGGAAAACAGTCACTGCTGTGCACATGGTCCGTAATTTCGTTTAAAAAGCCGCGCAGAATAGCTGCGGCAAAAAAGAAGGAGCATGTCACTTCTTTTTCCTGAACCGCAGCGGTTCTGCACCCATAGACCTCCATTGTGAGGTCAAAATCGCAGTAAAACCCGCAGATCAAAAATATATCTGCGGGTTTTGCTGCGATTTGATGTGCAGAACCGCTGCAGCAGGAAGTGCGGGGGAGCGGGCGGAAGTGCGTGGGCGGAGTGTGGCTGCCCCCCCCCCGTGCTCCGATCCCGCCCCCCCGTGCTCCGATGCCCCCCCCCCCGTGCTCCGATGCCCCCCCCAGTGCTCCGATGCCCCCCCCCGTGCCCTAATCTCCCCCCCTTATACTTACCCGGTGTCCGTCCGGCCGTCTTCTCCCTGGGCGCCGCCATCTTGCAAAATGGCGGGCGCATGCGCAGTGCGCCCGCCGAATCTGCCGGCCGGCAGATTCGCTCCAAAGTGCATTTTGATCACTGAGATATAACCTATCTCAGTGATCAAAATAAAAAAATAGTAAATGACACCCCCCCCCACTTTGTCACCCCCATTGGTAGGGACAATAAAAAAATTAAGAATTTTTTTTTTTTTTTTTTTTACTAAGGTTAGAATAGGGGTAGGGTTAGGGGTAGGGTTAGGGGTAGGGTTAGGGTTAGGGGTAGGGTTAGGGTATTTTCAGCCATTTTAGCCCTAAAAAGCTTCCTAGGAAACACACAGTCTCTGCATAGAAAACTGCATAAAAAAAGGATAAAAAAACGCATCAAAAAAGGACAAAAAAAGGACCAAAAAAAGGACCTGCGTTTTCTGCCAAGAGCTGCAGTTTTTTAAAAAAACTGTCCTGAAAAAAAAAGGATGGAAATCCTGAACGTGTGAACATACCCTAATAGAAATCACTGACAGTGCTTCCTCCTCCGCACCCAGTGGTCATGTGATATAATTGGTTACTCATGCACCTGACCTACAAATTCCCCAGGTATATTTAGAAGAATTGACCCTGTTGAATGCAAAGGACGGTCACACCAAATAGTGATTTTTATTTTTTTGTTCATTTTCACTTTTTATTAATTGATAAAAATAAACTATTAGCACTTACCATTTTTGAGAGCATTCTGACTTTTATGCTTTTTTTTCCCCCCCACATTCGCCTTAAACTTTTGCACAGTCATGTGTCTATTCACCATGAGAACCACCCAATACTACTTTTTCCGTTGCACACTTATCCACCATACCTCGTACTTGTTTTTCTTGGTATCTCATGTTCTCTTTCTGCTTTTCATTGTCTGAGAACACGAGGAGCTTCTTCACATTCCTTGTAAATGAGACACACATGAGGCATTCTGCTCCCTCGGGGGGATTTCTGGAACATTCATAGAGGCATATAGTATTATCAATGAAAAATGTTCTCTTCCCTACAGGGACGAATTGTATATCGATACCTTAAGTCAGAGGTCCCCAACTCCAGTCCTCAAGGCCCACCAACAGGTCTTGTTTTCAGGATTTCCTTTGCATTGCACAGGTGATGCAATTATTACCTGGGCAAGACTAAGGAAATCCTGAAAACATGACATGTTGGTGGGCCTTGAGGACTGGAGTTGGGGACCCCTGCCTTAAGTGATCTCCATTACTATAGAGCTCATCCCCAAATGTCCCAAAAGTGTCAGTAACCGGATCGACCTCTGGTCGTACATCTGTTCCTATAAAGAATGGCTGGCAGGCAATATAGCGCCCTCTATAGGGGTCTTCACCCATCTCTAGGGGTCATCTGTAGGGTGGTCCCATCCTTTAAATTACCGGCTGTCATATCACGGTCCTCGGTGGAAATTCGACCACGAACACCTCATCCATCCTGAGAATTAAAGGGCCCTGAGCTCTTCTATCTGCCTGCACAAGCTGCTGAGTTCTGTGATTGGCTGCAGTGCTGTCGACATAATGTCCACGCTGCGGACAATAACCGCCATAACATGCAACATTTTTTGCACCACGTAAACGTACAAGCGTAAAATAGTCATATTTTTGTTTTTTTTTCTTGAAACAGCTGTTGTATCACTATCTAACAGTAGCCGCTCCCAGTCTTCCTGTCCTAAACTTGGAAAAATGGCAATTTTGTTTTCCAAATTTTGTGGCATTTTGTAAAATTTGGAATGCACTTTGAGCAATACTGAAATTTAAATTCAGAAGCATACGCGTCGTTCTAGCAATGGTTGTCCCTTTAGTACAAGTACAGTAGTGATGAGCGAACGTCCTCAGATAAGGTGTTATCTGAGCATGCTTGAGTCCCCGCATGTCTCACGGTTGTTCGCTCATCCCCATACAAAAGGGCATCAAATAAGCCCCGATCGACTCGTGAAGTCACCGATCAGGGGTGGTCGTGGGGACAATCTGCCTTATGTGATAGAAGTACAGAATATTTTACCCGGAAGATGGACGGGGAACATGAAGCAAAGCCAACATCTGATGTAAACGTATGTCTAGACGAAAAGCCACACTAATGGCCTGAGGGCGGCTCACAAGGAAATCGTCCGCTAAATTCACTGTCACACAATAACTATTAATTAGAATGAGGAAAGGGATGAAAACAGATCGTCTCGGGCAGAAGTCTTCGGAGTCATTGTCATTACACAGATAGGTCATTTAGGCCTGAAGATTTCACCCAGAGCCTCATTGCCATATTGTATGACCCTCAAATTGGGGGAGTAAATATGAAGATCTGCAGAGGTTGGGAGTGTGTCCTGGTCCCTAAGGGACCACAAAATATTACAGAACCCTATATGTGTTATATGCTAGGACCCCGACCTAATATTTATCTCCTATCACAGTGGCATGTAAAAGTTTGGGACCTTAATTAGCCTGTTCGGGTTATGACTTGTTCACTATCATCATTAGGAAAGGCCGGGCGATGTAAATTTCCCAGCTTTATAAAAACCCAGCCCCCTCTGACCTTGTGCCAGAAGACAGAGCCATGGGTTCTTCTAAGCGGTTACGTAGCTCTCTGAAAATGAAAATGGTGGAGGCCCACAAAGCAGGAAAAGGCTATAAGAAGATAGAAAAGCATGTTCAAGTTGCCCTTTCCTCAGTTCCAAATGTAATTAAGAAATGGCAGATAACAGGAACAGTGGAGGTTAAGATAAGGTCTGGAAGATCAAGGAACGTTTCCGTGAGAGCTGCTCGTAGGATTGCTAAAAAGGCAAATCAGAACCCCCGATTGATTGAAATAGACATTCAGAAATATTTGGAAGACTTTGGAGTTGTGGTACATTGTTCTGCTATTCATAGACACCTGCAGAAATATGGCCTTCATGGAAGAGTCGTCAGAAGAAAACCTCCCCTGCATCCTCATCATAAAAGTCAGCATTAGAAGTATGCAAAAAGATCTAAACAAGCCTGATGCATTTGGGAAACAAGTCCTGTGGACCTGATTAAGCTAAAATAGAACTCTTTGGCCTCAATAATGAAAGGTATGTGTGGAGAACATCTCGGCAACCATTAAGCATGGGGGTGGATCAATCCGGCTTTGAGGTTGTCTTGCAGCCAGTGGCACAGGGAACATTTCATGGGTAAAGGGAAGAATGTATTCAATAACATGTAAACAAATTATTGATGTAAACATAACAACCATCTGGGAAAAAAAACCTGAGGATGAAAAGACGATGCCTTGTACAAATGGATAATGATGCTAAACACTCGTCAAAGTACACAATAGACGACCTCAAAAGGCGTAAGCTGGAAGTTTTACAATGGCCCTCACAGTCCCCTGATCTGAACATCATTGAAAATCTGTGGCTAGACCACAAAAGAGCAGAGCATGCAAGACGGCCCAGGAATCTCACAGAACTGGGAGGATTATCCAAGAAACAATGGTTGAAAATCCCTCAAAGAAGAATTGAAAGACTCTTGTCTGGCTACAAAAAGCATTTACAAGCTGTGATACTTGCATAAGAGGGTGATACTATGTGCTAGTCATGCAGGGTGCCCAAACTAATTCATTGGCCCATTTTCCTTTTTTTAAATTTTTAAAATGTGAGAGATGGAAAAAATTTTTTTGCCTAAAATAGAAAGGAAATGTGCCATCTTTAACTTTAGGCCTTTCAGAGATCATTTCATCTTCAACTTGCTTACCTGTTCACAATAACAGTCATTTTGACCAGGGGTGCCCAAACTTTTACATCCCACTGTATATGTATCAATCTCCCGTAGGATCTCACATCATCTGTCTTTCAGTCTGTTTATCTTTCCATCCATACTAGCTCGGTTATATAGTGATGTTTATTTTTACTTGTCTAGTCACAGACCATCTTGGTAATGACTGCTATTTCTACCTGAATGGGTTTGTCACCCAGTTGAACACCAGATGTTCCTACGTTGCAGTCTTATAAGGGAACCTATATGGCAGTAGTGGTACAGCTGTGGAGCTGCTTGTCTCACACATAAAGGATTCCTATTTTGTAGAAATCCGATGTGCCAGTCATGAGAAATCTATAGTAGAAATCATATGCAAATCAGTATGGAAGAGCCCCGTAGGTGTGTCAACATACTGGTAAAAAGCTGTGCAGGTGCACTGACACACCCACTGTGCACTTCCATCTTGATTTACTTTTAACAAGTTCCCTTTTAAATGAGTATTCATCTTTCATTCCTGGGTCCACATGAGTTTTAAAATCCTGTAGTCATATCTTTATAGAGGAATTGTTGCTTGTTTAGGATACAATGCTCCAAATCCTCTGCACAACGTCAGCAGCTTACTGCAGACTGTGATCTTAGGCTACGTTCACATTTGCGGTGTGCGCCGCAGCGTCGCCGCCGCAACAAAACGCATGCGTCGTGCGGCCCTATCTTTAACATTGGCGCCGCATGTACATGCGTTGTAATGCGTTTTGGTGCGTTGTACGCCGCATGCGGCGTTAGGGCGCACCTGTCAGGGCGCGGCAAACGCAACATGTTGCATTTTTCGGGCGGCGCCGACCTTTTAAAAAACGCATGCGTCGTGTTTGCGTCGTGTTTGCGTCGTCGATGCGCCTTTTTCCCCATTGACTTGTATTGACAACGCAGACGACGCAAGTACTTGCGTCGTGGTGCGTTGTACGACGCATGCGTTTTCCAATAAAAAATGCAAAACATTGTCTAGACTTTTTTTTTTTGTGGGGGGGGGGGGGGGAGGATGAAGAATGACTCACTGCACAAAAAATGCATGCGTCGAAAAACGCTGCGTTTTTTGGTCAAAACGCAACTGCGTTTCCAAAAAACGCAGCGTTTTGCGCCGCATGCGTTGAACGCATGCGGCGCAAAACGCAGCGTTGTGCATGCGTTTTGCTGCGTTTTTGTTTGCGTTGTGCGTTGCAGCGACGACGCACACCGCAAATGTGAACGTAGACTTATAGAGTTTAGTGTCTGTATTACGCTCTCAAGCTCCCTCTAGTGGTGGACGCAGGCAGAATTTATAACTATTCTCTCTATAGTGTCTGCGTTACGCTCTCACGCTCCCTCTAGTGGTGGACGCAGGCAGAATTTATAACTATTCTCTCTATAGTGTCTGCGTTACGCTCTCACGCTCCCTCTAGTGGTGGACGCAGGCAGAATTTATAACTATTCTCTCTATAGTGTCTGCGTTATGCTCTCACGCTCCCTCTAGTGGTGGACGCAGGCAGAATTTGTAACTATTCTCTCTATAGTGTCTGCGTTATGCTCTCACGCTCCCTCTAGTGGTGGACGCAGGCAGAATTTATAACTATTCTCTCTATAGTGTCTGCGTTACGCTCTCAGCTCCCTCTAGTGGTGGACGCAGGCAGAATTTATAACTATTCTCTCTATAGTGTCTGCGTTATGCTCTCAGCTCCCTCTAGTGGTGGACGCAGGCAGAATTTATAACTATTCTCTCCATAGTGTCTGCGTTACGCTCTCAGCTCCCTCTAGTGGTGGACGCAGGCAGAATTTATAACTATTCTCTCTATAGTGTCTGCGTTATGCTCTCACACTCCCTCTAGTGGTGGACGCAGGCAGAATTTAAACCTATTCTCTCCATAGTGTCTGCATTATGCTCTCACGCTCCCTCTAGTGGTGGACGCAGGCAGGATTTAAACCTATTCTCTCCATAGTGTCTGCGTTACGCTCTCACGCTCCCTCTAGTGGTGGCCACAGGTGGAATTGAAACTATCTTTTTTATGGAGAGGACAGTATATTTTGGAGCTGGGTAAAAGAAGAGAAATAAAAAGGAACAATGACCCTTAGAAAGAAATAGTATGAAAATGATTAATTCAAGGAGAGGGGCACTTTTAGATAGCAGCTTGTGGCACAGTGTGTGAGTTTACAAGCTTTTGGACGGCTCTGCGAGTAGGAGCACAGGACCGATATAATCAGACAAAAGCCTTTTAACATGAGTCTCTTCCTGCCCAGACTTCACGTATAGCCGGCGAACGCAGAATGTGGTGAGCGCAGCAGTTTTTCGCCAGATACGACCTATAAGATAAACATGTGTTTAATATGAGTCCGCACCTATGAGCGCACGAGGTGTGACAGGGGGACGGCTGGACGGAGGGGCTCGCATTCCTCATCGCTGCTTTGTGCACTTGCCAAGGCGCTTCCCAGTGTTTTGTCTGCAGCTTGCCTTACACCAAGCTCGGGCCAAAATAACTTAATCAGCGCTACGAGCCAAAAAAAAAAAAAAAAAGGCCATAATGGGTTCAAATGTCAAACAAGAGGTAAAAATAAAGTCCCGGGATGCTGAGTAATTGGATTCCTTTGTTCGAGGGAAGGGTTTGTGAACCAGTCAAGATTAGGTGAAGGTCCTCGGAGTCGTTGGTCATATTGGACTATATGTTATGAGTTTGGGAACATTTTGTTTCTTTTTCTTGACTGCTTTTGGAAGACGATCCAGAAGTGTTCGGTTTCCCTACAGCGCTCCCGCAGGGTAAATGAAGCGTTACTCAGTACAGGAGAAGTATGGAACATGTCGGGTCCTCCAGAGTAAGACACTCACATTTCATTCACCCTGGTTAGGAGATAAGACTTCAAAAATGTCTGAATGTTGATTAGTGGATGGAGATCATCTGGTGGGACCCTCATCTTAAAGAAAACCTCACTCCACTCTGTGTACACGCATTAAACAGATGGGTCTATGGCCACCATCGTTTGGTTCCTCAAGGGTGGTTCTGCAGGGAAAATGAACACTTGCTATTGGGTTTTCCACACAGATCAAGATCCTACTACCTAGTCAGCTGGTATGCTTCATGTATGCGGCAGGAAAGGCGGCATTAAAGCACTGACCCTGCGGGTTCCTGTATAGACGAGACATCCTGACCCCATAGTCATCCTGACCCCCTGACCCCATAGTTCCTGGTGTGCTGAGATGGCCCTAATCACAGACTAGACGATGGCAACTCAGACCTAAGCTGCCTGAAAGACCCTCAAGGGATTCACGTTCTTCCTAAAGAACTGGAAGGCAGAGCAGGGTGCAAACTACCTACAGAAGGGAAAGTGTGCTGAGATGGAAAGATCCCAGAGTGAGTAAAACAAACCCATGAAATACAGAATAAAGGATTAATGACGGTACATACTGTTAGAGAATATGTCGCCCACTTCCTAAAAAGAAACAGAAGATAGGTGCAGGGTGAAGGACATAAACAGCACAGAGATAAACCCTAGCTGGTCTTTCACCGATTAGACTGAACTACAGCAGTATGGCTGATGATCACCAGCAGGAGGAAAGAATACACAGCCGCACCCGAAAGGCGATAGGGCAGACAAATGAGTAAATGAAAACACATTTTCTCTTTACACTTTTTGTATAAAGCATGGTGGCGGGACATTTCAGCAGCCTGACCCTCCAATGAGTCAGGTTGTGAAATTCAGACTACCCTAAACCCCCCAACAGACAATGCAGAAGAGCTGGAGTCACAGATCATCGCTATGTACTCGTGGAGCTGAACACCCACCGACGCGGCAAATGAACATTATCCAATGGAGGGGAGTTAATTTTTGTGCCACACACAACTTATGTCATCTTATTTCCAGCTGAGTGTTGCGATTGTCAAGTATTAAGAGAAGAAAAAAAAGTTTGCTGTCTTTTCAAAACAGCGCCACTCCTGTCGACAGGTTGGTTCCAGTATTGCAGCTTCAATAAATAACAGTTGTGGCGCCATTTCTGAAATAGAAGAAAGGTGACCATGTTTTTTTTTTTTTTTAAATATTAATTATGGGTATTCGTTTTTACATTCAACCCTGTATTGAATCTGGTAAGAAGTCCTGAATAAATAAATATGCATAATTAATATTATTATTTATTATTACAGCGCCATTTATTCCATGAATAACTCTATTTAACGACAATCCCATCAAATCTTTATGGCATACGACGTGTTTTCTTCAATAAGTAACATAATAAGACGTCGGATGTGATTGATATTCATCGCCGTCGGCCCCCTGTGATATTATCACGAGCAGAACATTTGTTTTTCTTTTCCAAACTTAAGCTTAAAAAAAATTGTGGGGGTTCTGTGTAAAATGCTGTTTATTTTGGGCCGAGTCCATGTAACGGCTTTTGATGTTGGGTCAAGCGCTCGGTGTAATCTGCGACCATTACCGTATGTGGACTTCACAATCTGCAGACCTGTGATGTAAATGGAAAATAAAGTACACCCCACCAGAATAATAATAAGGGGGCACACGCACATAAAAGACCGCCCAGAGGTCTGCAAAATAGGGAATGGGTATTTTTCCAAAGCCACCACTAGGAGGAGCTCACTTCAGAGATTTGCACCATACAGAGCTCCCTCTAGTGGTGGCTGCTGGCAGACAGTTTCATAATGTTGCGTTGTGAAGGAAAGCAGGGTTTTCTTTTTTTCCTGGGCCAAATGAGGCCGATTTTATCAATATATTGATAGAAAAGTTCATTAAATATAGTAAATATGTTGCTTCTTAGGTTTCCAAATATCAGATAATATATAATGTCTCCTTTATTTTCCTTTTTTTGCAGGTGATGAAAGAAGCATGTAGTAGTTTCGGTGGGACTGTGGACTCGGATGGACACTCTTCAAGTTCTCCCGTGCCAAAGACAGAAATAGAAAAGGTATTTAATTTATAATCTGATTTTATTATATTAATCAGTAATGTTTCTGGGGATTAACATTTTGAAGGGGGTTGTACGGTGAAAATTAAATGATCTCCTATCCGCAGAACTGCCTGCAGCCACCACTAGGGGGAGCTTAGAAGCCTTGTGCAAACAGTCTACAGAGTGAGCTCCCTCTAGTGGTGGCAGCAGGCAGCCAGAATTTTATCATGCAGATCTGGAGTAGTAATTAAGCTGATTGCAGGCGCCTTTATATATTTACGGTGCATTTTCTGCTTTCTTTCACTCAGAAATTGACAGAGAGGCCAAGCTCAGATGGAGAGTGTAATGTGGAGAATGGCACAGCAGCGGTTAATGGCAAGGAGCCCGGTATGTACATAATTTTATCACCTCATAAGCTTAAAGGGACACGTGTGCTCACAAGGACAGGGTGACAAATGGGTAGATTTACCCATGTAACTCAGTCTGTTTCAGTGTAGCTTGGCTTTGTCTTTATATAGGTCTTGTCCATTACTATAGTTTCAGCATAACAGCCTCTTCTCTTAAAGGGAATCTGTCAGTGGGATCAACCCTCCTAAGCCGTCTATATGGGTATGCAGATCATAGAAAGATGAAAAAAAAGAGACCTTGATATTTGCAATCCGATGTTTTATTCCAGAGATATCCACATTTTTCCTAATATGTAAATGAGCTGTTAAGATCTATGGGCCGGACATAGATCTCCCTGAGAATCGGCCTCCAGAGGTTAGTTTAAAGGAAAGGAGGAGTTACCAGTGTGAGACATGCAGATCAGGAGAGCAGCCGATCAGTCATTACATGTCTCACACTGGTAATGCCCCTTCATGTTTAATATAAAAGATCAGTGTCCCGCCCATAGATCCTAACCCCTCATTTACATATTAATAAAAACATGGATATCTCTGGAATAAAACATCGGATCACAGATATCAAGGTGTCATTTTATTCAGCTTCCTATGACCTACATGCCCATATAGGCGGCTCAGGAGATTCTTACATTGACCGATTCCCTTTAAAGTTGCCACCCGGGAGATCAGTTGATCTCCTTCATTTTGTGTCATTAAAGAATATTAGTAACCTTTCCCCAGCCTGAATGGCAGATAACAGTATACATTAGAGATGAGCGAATCCGTTTTCAGAACCCCGGTCCATCGGCCCGGTCAGGGCTTCGTGGCTTATGATTGGGAGTTGGGTGTTTCAATGCATTTTGGTAAACGCCACTGAATGGAACATGCTGCTTAGTAGAGCGGACACCCACCAATCAGATATTTTTGGCCATTGTTTTTTTTAAGTCCTAGTTGGCCCCCTTGAAAAGAGAGAATTCACATGTAAAGCATGTAGTCCTTTTGTTTTTTTAGCCACGCTATAAGAATGTATGCATTGTGGTGATTTATGGGAGATGGCTTCCCCTTATCTCCTCTGGGTAGACCACCCACCACCCAGCATCCTTACAGCTGTACAATTTCTCCTACTGTTATTCTTTACGGAGCATTGACTTCCTGGCGGGAGCCGATGTATAACTCTGAGGTTCCTGTGAGCCTGACCTCCTCCTCCGGCCAGTACTGGGGGTGGTGGTTTCCTAATTACCATTAGCTACGGAACTAGATTACGGAATATCAGAACTGGTTACCGTACTGAAAATCATTGATGCCATACGATAACTTGGTTGCATAATTTGTAAATGGATAATAATAATAATAATAATAATAATTTTATTTATATAGCGCCAACATATTCCGCAGCGCTTTACAAATTATAGAGGGGACTTGTACAGACAATAGACATTACAGCATAACAGAAATACAGTTCAAAACAGATACCAGGAGGAGTGAGGGCCCTGCTCGCAAGCTTACAAACTATGGGGAAAAGGGGAGACACGAGAGGTGGATGGTAACAATTGCTTTAGTTATTCGGACCAGCCATAGTGTAAGGCTCAGGTGTTCATGTAAAGCTGCATGAACCAGTTACCTGCCTAAGTATGTAGCAGTACAGACACAGAGGGCTAATACTGCATAAAGTGTATGAGAACATGATGCGAGGAACCTTTTTTTTTTTTTTTTATTATAAATAGGCCACACAGGGATCGTTAGGTTAATGCATTGAGGCGGTAGGCCAGTCTGAACAAATGAGTTTTTAGGGCACGCTTAAAACTGTGGGGATTGGGGATTAATCGTATTAACCTAGGTAGTGCATTCCAAAGAATCGGCGCAGCACGTGTAAAGTCTTGGAGACGGGAGTGGGAGGTTCTGATTATTGAGGATGCTAACCTGAGGTCATTAGCGGAGCGGAGGGCACGGGTAGGGTGGTAGACTGATACCAGAGAGGAGATGTAGGGTGGTGCTGAGCCATGGAGTGCTTTGTGGATGAGGGTAGTAGTTTTGTACTGGATTCTGGAGTGGATGGGTAGCCAGTGTAATGACTGGCACAGGGTAGAGGCATCGGTGTAACGGTTGGTGAGGAATATGATCCTGGCTGCAGCATTCAGGACAGATTGGAGCGGGGAGAGTTTTGCAAGAGGGAGACCGATTAGTAGAGAGTTACAATAGTCCAGACGAGAATGAATAAGTGAAACAGTCAGAGTTTTTGCAGAGTCGAAATTAAGAAAAGGGCGAATTCTAGAAATGTTTTTGAGATGCAGGTAAGAAGAGCGAGCCAGTGATCGGATGTAGGGGGTGAATGAAAGGTCAGAATCAAGGATGACCCCAAGGCAGCGGGCATGTTGCTTTGGAGTAATGGTGGAACCGCACACGGAGATGGCAATGTCAGGCAAAGGTAGGTTAGTAGAGGGAGAGAACACGAGGAGTTCAGTTTTTGACAGGTTTAGTTTCAGATAGAGGGAGGACATGATGTTAGAGACAGCGGTAAGACAATCACTGGTGTTTTCTAAAAAGGTCGGTGTGATATCGGGAGCAGAAGTGTATAATTGGGTGTCGTCAGCATAGAGATGGTACTGGAAACCAAATCTACTGATTGTTTGTCCAATAGGGGCAGTATACAACGAGAAGAGTAGGGGGCCTAGGACTGATCCTTGAGGAACCCCAACAGTAAGGGGAAGGTGAGAGGAGGAGGAACCAGCAAAACATACAGTGAAGGATCGGTCAGAGAGATAGGAGGAGAACCAGGAGAGAACGGTGTCCTTGAGGCCGATGGAGCGGAGCATAGTGAGGAGGAGCTGATGATCCACAGTGTCGAATGCTGCAGAGAGATCCAAGAGAATTAGCATGGAGTAGTGACCATTAGATTTAGCTGTTAGTAGGTCATTAGAGACTTTAGTGAGGGCAGTTTCAGTAGAGTGTAAAGAGCGGAAGCCAGATTGAAGAGGGTCGAGAAGAGAGTTATCTGAGAGATAGCGGGTAAGACGGGAGTGGACCAGGCGTTCGAGGAGTTTAGAGATGAAGGGAAGATTAGAGACAGGTCTATAATTAGCGGCACAGTTTTGATCGAGGGATGGTTTTTTAAGTAATGGATGTATGATGGCATGGGGGATCTTTAGCCAGATTTCACCATACAAACTGCATTACATTATTAAATGGCTTTCTTAGACCTGATGAGGCTGGTATAATTACTTTGAAAATCCACCTCCAAAAAGGATATTGAGATCAACATTTTATGAATCCTCTTGGTTCCATAAAAGGTTCAGTTTTATATCAGGCAGGGAAAAATTTTGCAGCAATACATTTTCAAAGTAAATACATCAATACCATCAGGTCTAAGTTATTATCTATTTTATAATGTGTGCAGTTTGAAGTATGAAATCTGGTGACAGATCCCTCTGCCATTGGCCGATCACAATCAGTCCCGACGCCCCCGTACACATACATGTTCAGCTTGGCACAGTGAGCGAGCGTTACAATGGGGAGAAGGTAGTCATCCGCTGTCAGTCACCTCATGCCCAGTCTCCCATCATCTGTCAGGGAGGGTCTGTAGATGCAGGTAAAGAAGCTGCGGAGACACCATCACGTGTTTCTCGACGCAAGCAGTGAATAGCCAGGCCTTTCCCCGGGAAGGAACAACCACGGGAAGGGCAGCATCCTATGAAGGAAAGCCACCTATGCCAAGCATGGTATCCATCCACAGACAGCTGTTTCGGGGTGTTTGCCCCTCATCAGTGTGGAGTAGGAATCTGGCTATTAGGAGCAGTGCCTAGTAAAAAGGCTATAAAGGCACAGATGATTGGCCTCGGGGAGACCAAAACAGCTGTCTGTGGATGGATACCATGCTTGGCATAGGTGGCTTTCCTTCATAGGATGCTGCCCTTCCCGTGGTTGTTCCTTCCCGGGGAAAGGCCTGGCTATTCACTGCTTGCGTCGAGAAACACGTGATGGTGTCTCCGCAGCTTCTTTACCTGCATCTGCATATTTCCCATAAGGGATGGGGGCAGTGTTCTGGAATCACTGCGTTGAGAAACACGTGATGGTGTCTCCGCAGTGTTGGATGTTTTGGTCTCCCCGAGGCCAATCATCTGTGCCTTTATAGGGAGGGTCTGTAGGCCCCCAAACACATTGTTATTGACTGGCCCCTCATATAACACCACGGTGGTCTGTCTCTTCTCTAATATGTATGGGGGAATTAAATTTTAAAGGGGATGACTATCACCTGTTCACATCCTCGTGCGCCCTGTTTTTTTGACAACCCAGTTATCATATGAATTAAAGGGGTTTTGCATACTGATGGCATATCTTAAGGATAGGTTATTCATTTCACCGACATCCGGTACCCACCGCCAAACAACTGGGCCTTCCTCACCCTCCCAGGGTCCAGAGTTGAGTCTCCACCGCTGCTCCCGGTGTCTGTAATTGTCTGCAGCGCTGATGTCACTTTGACAGCGCTGCAGCTAATAATTGAGTTCAGCGGCTCCACCTGAGTTGATAACACGAGCCGCTCGGAGTTGTCGACTTGCAGCTCTGTAGACATTAAGAAACGCAGCAATCGGCGGTGGAGACTCAGCGCTGGACCCTTAGAGGGTGAGCAAAGCGCAGTTTCTTTTTATAAAAACAAAAGCCGGGGGACAGATGTTTTCTGAAGCCAGAAAACCCCTTTAATACTTCGTCTTTTACAGTCGGTTACGCCACTGATTGAATTTTTCATCTCTTTTAAGCCGAACAATTGCTGCTACCTTAGAATGGATCTCGAAGGGTTCCCTATTGATTTCCTGCTGTCCTTAATCCTGTTTCTGTCAAATCGGCAAACACGCGGCCTTATCTTCTCAGAGGCAGAAGTATGGCCTCGGGAGCAGACAGCAGAGCGGTTACAGGCTCCTCGGAAATGAATGTTGCATTGTCCGCCGTCACCGCATCCATTTATATGTCAGCTTGTGGTGGAACATTAATGGGAAATCCTCAAATTAAAGACCCATCAGTGTCCCATCAGTGGATGATATGTCATCCTTATGTCGCAGTTACACCACCGTCACTGTGTCCTTAATGTATCTGTAGTATGAAGTAATGGCCTGCCAGAATTTAAAGGGCACTACCATTATGTAGTCAGCAGAGAATGCCCTTAACTCCCGTCCATAGTGAGCGCGAATTTTGGGTTACGAATAGGGACTGCACCTCTCCTCATAAAGTCTTCTCATAACTCTACATTCAACGTTGGTGGCCTTCTAATACATTTTTTTTTTGTGTTATTTGCATTTACCACTTCTCATAGCCACACTTCTACCTTTCTTGTTCCTGGTGATTTTTTTCCTTTGTCATGAAGATATCGTTAGTGTAGATTTGTAATCTGCTATACTGCAGACATAACTTCCCGTGATCGATTCAGAACACGTTCAAATAATAGCCATCTAGACTGCATGTTCCCCATGGAGCTGAAAATATCATATAAGAATGCAGGGATATAGTAAGTGATTGGTTGCAAGTATAAAAATCCCTTGATGCATACTGCTTGTCTACATTATCTGTCTGTGCTGTGTGTAGATTTTAAAGTGTATTGTATGTTATGCTCCTGCAAACTGCTCCCCTGCCACCTGCTTGAAAAAACTGACAAAGCTGAGAGAAAGTTATCACAAGCAGGAGGCAGTGGAGACGGTTACACAAACTGTGAATCACGATGTGGTGTAGCCTACGCCTACCTCACAAATAGGACTCAGGGCAGTGCCGTAGCAATACTACATCCCCTTTGACTGAGGCATTATTAGGTGAATCCTATTAATTTGGGGCAGGCCCTTTTCTGTTCCTCATGACTGTGCCCAGTGCATGGAGCAACGTCCGTAGAGACACGGTTGGGGGAGTTTGGTGTGGGAGCACAGATCAAGACTTTTTGGCCCCACAGAGTCCTGACCTCAGCCCCATCCAATCACCCACCTCTGAAGCGGAAATTATGAGTCCGACCTCTCCTCATCTTCCCAACTACAGTGATGGATTTCAATAATTGGTCATTAGTAATTGTCAAAATGTGAATGTTCCTTTTAGTTGTAAATACATACAGCATATAATAATAGCATTTCATCAGTAGATTCAGTCTGTCCTGGTTAGTGTTCGTTGTGGTCACCGTCATGGCCCCCATTAATCACAATGAATATTACGTGGTGTCATTCTTCCTGCATGGCAATACAGAAGGAGCCAAGACGCGCCGGTCACAGACATTCCTCTGGAGTGTGGCATTGCTGGCAGCACACTACCATCAGGGACGTAGGCGACATACATCACCGTGGGAAAATCACCAGCAGCCGTGTCGATGTCTAATTTTATTTTGTTTTTCATCATTTGTATTGACCCCGCACTTGTGTGTTTTTTGCGTTGTGGCCATTTGTTTGCCCTGTGATTACAGGTGTATGTGCGTCTCATGTGGGTAAAGAGGACTTACTGGCTCTGCCGACCTCTCGATTTTGGTAAACGCCTGTGTTCCCCATGAAATGAATTTAGAACATCTATTTTTTTAGGTTCTTTAAGAAACATTAGTCTGTTCCTCTTGCTCTTCCTCTTCGAATGCCCAGTAAATTAATATTACTATTGTCGTACACCTTTATAGCCAAAAGTGTTGGCACCCTTGAAATTGTTCCACGTTTTATTATTTCCTTGTGTGTATTGGAACAACACAAAAAAGCTGAAGAGAGAAGGCAAATTGGACATAATTTCACACAAAACCCCCAATAATGTTGACTGATAGTTCGCGCTGAGACTGTAGGACCATTTGAGTGTCTTTACCCCTTGATTGTTGCTGCTTATCCACCATCCGGACTATCCTGCGTTACAACCTTTCATGAATTTTTCTCTGCCGTCCACGTCCAGGGAGATTCGCTACAGTGCCATGGGTTGTAAACTTCTTGATTATGTCGCACACCATGGACAAAGGAACATAAAGATCTCTGGAGATGGACTTGTAACCTTGAGATTGTTGATATTGTTCAACAATTTGGGTTCTCATGTCCTCATCGGACCATTATCTTCTCCTTTTTATGTTCTCCTTGCTTAGTGTGGCACACACACAGACACACAATGCAAAGATTGAGTCAACTTCTCCCCTTATTATCTGGTTGCAGTTTCAGGTGTGATTTTCATATTGCCCGCACCTGTTACTTGCTACAGGTGAGATAGAACGAGCATCACATGCTTGAAACAAAATTGTTTACTCACAATTTTGAAAAGGTGCAATGTAATTAGAAATAATGTCAGTCCTCTGGACTGTCTGCCATTGATTTGGTCGATGACTGATTACCCATGATTGCTGCAGACAATGATTGGCCTCATCCGTCTATATCAACTTGGACCAATTTTTTAAATTGGAAAATGCCTTTACGGTGAATCTTGATGTCTGTGATGTACAGGCCGACCATCGGTCTCCTTACCTGATCTTGGCAGCCTCCTATAGGCCTATGAGGCTTATCAAGTTTGGGTCAGGAGACCTTCAGCCGGAGACCGTATATCACAATGAATGTCTGAATTCATCGCCCTACAATCCCATTATGGCTTCACTTGGGAGCAAAAGATGATTTGGGCATCATTAGGGCAGTGCCCATGTTCTCATGGCTAGTGTTGGAGGACAAAATACACAATAAGACATATACAAGACCTTTGTCAAGCCTCTTGCATATACCTTCATTTTTTGAGATTTTGGAAGCCAGCGTCTGGAGATACGAGGCTTATTGTGCTTTTGTGTCTGGCGGATCCCATCAGTATTTTACACTTTTCATTATCTGTCATAATGTTATTATTTAACCCAACCCATAGCTCTAATGGTGGCTCATGCACTTTAATTCCCTGAGTTGTAGGTCACTCTGTCTACCCCGGGGTACTGTCATTTATTTGGCTTATAGTTGACTAGTCCAGAGGGCATCTACTAGATTAACAAAAGAGATCTTCAAGAGGAAGAAGTGGGAGACACCCTAGTGCCACCACCGGAGGTAGCTAGCCTGTCAGTCGATGTACGACCCTATATTAAGCCTTGCCACATGATGTTTAGCCAAACCAGTCCTCCAAATGGAAGTGACACCCATCTGTAGACAGTTGTTTTGTGGGATCCTAGATAGTTGGTACTAGAGAGACGCTCATGATGCCTTGTGCTACCTACTGGAGGTAGCTACCAGGGCTGTGGAGTCGGTAAGCCAAAACTCCGACTCCTCAATTTCCAAGACTCCGACTCCACCAAAATGGACTCCGACTCCACAGCCCTGGTAGCTACCTTTTAAGTCAAGGTTGATTCTTTAACCAGCCACACCACATGATATTTAGCCAAAGCAGTTGTCCAAATGAAAGACATCCATCTGCAGACAACTGTTTTGGGAACTTTTGCCTCACGTTGGAGCAGAGAAGGATACTGGTTGGCTAGATAGGTGGCACTTAATGAAGAGGAAGATCTCCGGGAGGAAGAACTCTAGCTCCGTAGTGCCTCCTACTGAAGGTAGCTACCCTGTGTCAATGTATGACCTTTTAACGAACCTTAGAACATATTTTGCCAGCCAGTCATCCAAATGGTAAAGACCTACAGCTGTTTGGGAGGATCTTAGAGAGCTGGTAGTAGAGAGCCACTCTTCTTCCTTCTTAAAGACGAATATCTGCAGGAGGAAGAAATCCGGCTCCATCTACTGAAGATAACTGCCCTATAAGCCAACTAATGACCCTCTGATCAGTCATGCCACATGATAGTTCATCAATCCAAAGACCCATGTGTAGGCAGCTGTTTCGGGAGATCTTGCCTCTCATGATGCCTAGCAGGATAGCGGATAGTTAGACTGCACTAGAAAACCACCATTCTTCCTTCTTGAAGAGCTAATTTGCGTAGTCTGGCCTTTAATTTTTCTTAGACCTTTCGATGGTCTCCACAAGGAGAGACCCTAAACCCAAAACCTAGATTTCTAAGAGGGATGTTTTACAGACGATTGGTGATTTTCAGATATCTCTTCTCAAGAATGTACAGATGTAGAAGACCAAGTTTACTAAATACTTTGTTCCCCCCCCCCCAGTAAAAAGGAAGAAAAGTGGCACAAAAGCCGAAGCTAAAGGTGCAGTAACCAAAGTAACGGGGAAGAAAATAACAAAAATAATCGGTCTGGGAAAGAAGAAGCCGAGTACAGATGAGCAGACGTCATCGGCAGAAGAAGATGTTCCAACGTGTGGTAAGATGTGCCGAGTGCTTGATGTCTGATTGTAGGAAGCTGCAGCCATGTTGTCCGCTCTAAACCTTTTTATATCCGGCTTCTTCTAAGGTTACCTAAATGTCCTGAGCAACAACCGGTGGCGGGAGCGATGGTGCCGGGTCAAAGACCACAAACTCATCTTTCATAAAGACCGGACAGATCTTAAGACGCACATAGTGTCCATACCTCTAAGAGGATGTGAAGTCATCCCAGGACTCGACTCTAAGCATCCGCTGACGTTCCGTCTTCTCCGGAATGGACAGGAGGTGGCCGTGCTCGAGGTATGTCTATCTGACAGGTTGCATAGTAATAACAACCATCATGCAAAAGTACAACAGTCGTCCCAAAGTAGGAGAAAACTGCATCTAAAGAATCCCCTGTGCTGTTTATTTAAGGCGATATGTCACCAGATTTCACAATACACATTGCTTAAAAAGATTTTTAGACCAGATGAGGCTGATGTATTTACTGTGAAATTCCCATGTCAGATTGGCTGTATAATCCTGATATAAGAATTAGCTTTTTAGAAGTCCAGCTATAGAAGGAGAGAACTCATGTCTCCAAGCCTCCGTCCACCAACCTGACTGACAACGGCAGCTTATACTGAGCTGTGTGTGATCTCTGCAGCATGGAGGAGGGAAATGAGGAGCTGTCAATCAGGCAAGGAGTGGGAGATTCAGCAGCTGAGAAGAGTAGGGACACTGAGGAACAGTAATGGACAAACCTGAAAAGTAAAGTTTGGGGTCTGTACTGAACACTCACTGTTTGGGCTTGGACTTCTCCAGGAAGTCCGTGTTACTGTTCAGGTTCGGCACCACGAACGTTGGGTGTTTCCCGCGTTGTTGTGCAGAAACACCGGCGGCTCTGATCTGCGGTAAGATTATTACTGTCAGTCAGAGCGCCAGCAGATGTGACCGGCGGTAAAAGTTTACCTCTGGTTAGAGGCATCAGTTGATGTGAGTACTCCCATCAGCTTCAAGCTTCTGCCCCTAATAACAGCGAGAGCAGGCATGGCTGATGGGAGTATTCATCAGCTGGCGCCTGCGCTGTAAATAAATTTAAAAACCATTACGTTGAGTCTTTATACTTTGATAACCAGCATGACAAAATTGACAGCTGCGTGCTACAACCCTCAGCTGTCAATATGTATGTATGGCTAGTTATCAAGAATAGAGGGGTCCCCATACCGTTTTTTGACAATCAGCTAAGCTAAAGCAGACAGATGGGGGGCTTGTGTTCTCAGGCTGGTAAGGGGATTTTCACCACTCCTTCTTCCCCACAGCCTAAAAATAGAGTATCATAGATGCCCAAGAAATGACCCATCTATTAGTTGCGCCAATTCTCGCTCTTTACCTGGCTCTTCTCACTTGCCCTGTAGTGGTGGCAAGTGGAGTTCATATTTGTGGGGGTTGATGTCACCTTTGTATGGCCTGGTGACATCAAGCCCACGGATTACTAATGGAGAGGCGTATCTAAGACACCTATCCATTACTAACCACATAGTCTTATTGTCAGTAGAAAAACACCCATAAAAAAACTCCTTTATTTGAAATGAAAATGCATACCATTTTACAAATTTATTTTAAAATAATAAACAATTATACACACCTTACACCCATTCCATTAAAGCCCATTCCATTGGATTTTTGAAGTCCATACTCTAGACTCATAACTCTTGTGTGCAGAAGACTTTTCAGTAGTCTCATCATCACAGACAGGATTACAATGAGTCAACAACACAGGAGCCACCATTCACAATAGGTGATGTCACAGCTCACCTCCTCCTCCTGTACAATGACTGATAACACAGGATAAACAATAGGGGATGTCACAGCTCACCTCCTCCTGTACAATGACTGATAACACCTCTATATACAGTAGATAACACATGAGCCACCATTCACAATAGGTGATGTCACAGCTCACCTTCTCCTCCTCCTGTACAATGACTGATAACACCTCTCTATACAGTAGAGAACACAGGATCCACCATTCACAATAGGTGATGTCACAGCTCACCTCCTCCTCCTGTACAATGACTGATAACACCTCTCTATACAGTAGATAACACAGGATCCACCATTCGCAATAGATGTTACAGCTCACCTCCCTCTCCTGTACAATGACTGATAACACCTCTATATACAGTAGATAACACAGGATCCACCATTCACAATAGGTGATGTCACAGCTCACCTCCTCCTCCTGTACAATGACTGATAACACCTCTATATACAGTAGAGAACACAGGATCCACCATTCACAATAGGTGATGTCACAGCTCACCTCCTCCTCCTGTACAATGACTGATAACACCTCTCTATACAGTAGATAACACAGGATCCACCATTCGCAATAGATGTTACAGCTCACCTCCCTCTCCTGTACAATGACTGATAACACCTCTATATACAGTAGATAACACAGGATCCACCATTCACAATAGGTGATGTCACAGCTCACCTCCTCCTCCTGTACAATGACTGATAACACCTCTCTATACAGTAGATAAAACAGGATCCACCATTCGCAATAGATGTTACAGCTCACCTCCCTCTCCTGTACAATGACTGATAACACCTCTATATACAGTAGATAACACAGGATCCACCATTCACAATAGGTGATGTCACAGCTCACCTCGTCCTCCTGTACAATGACTGATAACACCTCTATATACAGTAGATAACACAGGATCCACCATTCACAATAGGTGATGTCACAGCTCACCTCCCCCTCCTGTACAATGACTGATAACACCTCTATATACAGTAGATAACACGGGATACACCATTCACAATAGGTGATGTCACAGCTCACCTCCTCCTGTACAATGACTGATAACACCTCTATATACAGTAGATAACACAGGATCCACCATTCACAATAGGTGATGTCACAGCTCACCTCTCCCTCCTGTACAATGACAGATAACACCTCTGTATACAGCAGATAACACAGGATCCATCATTCACAATAGATGATGTCACAGCTCACCTCCTCCTCCTGTACAATGACTGATAACACCTCTGTATACAGCAGATAACACAGGATGCACCATTCACAATAGGTGATATCACAGCTCACCTCCTCCTCCTGTACAATGACTGATAACACCTCTATATACAGTAGATAACACAGGATCCACCATTCACGATAGGTGATGTCACAGCTCACCTCTCCCTCCTGTACAATGACAGATAACACCTCTGTATACAGCAGATAACACAGGATGCACCATTCACAATAGGTGATGTCACAGCTCACCTCCTCCTCCTGTACAATGACAGATAACACCTCTGTATACAGCAGATAACACAGTATCCACCATTCACAATAGGTGATATCACAGCTCACCTCCTCCTCCTGTACGATGATTTTTACCGAGATTAGCGACGGCCCACTAGGGTCAGTACAGTCTGTAGCTGCTGTTCTTCATGTAACGGACAGGAAGTAGGAGTCTAATATTAGACCCAGTGGGAAAATGGCAAGATTTTTGTTTCATTTTACTTTTTTTCTTTTTATAGGTCGTGAAATAAAAAAATGTTATCAAAATTTGCAATAAAACAAACAAAAGAACATTTAAAACCCGATTATAAATGGGTAACTTTCCATTCCATGTAATAATAAGGCTAGGCGTTATCTCGGCACTAATGGCGGAAGGTGCGTGGAGATTTGGTGGAGACCTTGGTGTCGGGAGCTACCTGGGGAGAAATGCCAATGAACTCTCCTCCAGAAGGAAGGAAGCGGCCTCCTTTCTGCCCCCTACAGGAGACTTGTAATAACACTGCTCCTGTATTTGTCCTTAGGCTTCGTCGTCAGAAAACATGGGCAGGTGGATCGGAATCTTACTGGCGGAAACAGGTTCCTCTACAGATCCCGGAGCTCTGCACTACGACTACATCGACGTGGACACCACGGCCAACGTCATCCAGACAGCGAAGCAGTCCTTCTGGTAAGGAGAGAGACCATACATACACCCAGGGGCTGGGTCTCTGTGCAGCTGGAGTTTGTTACAGTGTGTCAGGGCAGCTGATGGGTTCTACTATTTAGGCAGAGTATATCTCTGGAATGTTTGCGCTCACTGACAGCAAGCAGAGGCGTGCGGTGGGTCGCATGGGTGTCTGATGCCTGGGTATTTTTTCACCTAAGATGCTCTCACATATATTGAAGCTAAAAAGTACACATTTTATGACTGTTTTGTGGGAAGTTGCCAAGTACGACCTTAATTATCCATTTATAAGCCGCTAATGTCTGTTCTTGTTACTTTGGAGGTGATGTGTTTTCTTATAATCCGCCTTCTCTGTCCGGTCTAATTAAGTGTACTTCAGTCGAGCAGGTCAGCACCACAGTTTAAATAAATAATAAGAATATAGCGGTCTAGATGGAGCGCTGATGACAGAGGCCAGCGAGGCACAGTTTTAGAGGTTTAGAATCTTTAATCACAACGCGTTTCAACAACCAATCGCTGTCTTCTTCAGGTAACAATATATAAAAAGGGAAGAGTGAAGTATTTAAAGGGACAAAGACCAACAAAAATTGACAAAAAGTAATAAATAACCAGTAAGATAGTGTACACAAAATGCAACTATACTATAAAATATTACAAACCAAAATAGAAATGAAATATATATAGTGTAAGAATAGCATGATCAACAACCATAATACACAGTTAAAAGAACAGACGAAAAAATCAGAAGTATATATATAAAATAAGATAAATGTTACATTATTTAGCCACATTTTCCAAACCACAGTTTGGCTTCTTTACCACGTCCACTCCTGATTTCATTTAAACACGATAAAATGAAGGTAATTTCCAGCATCTGCCCCAATTATTCATCTCCAAACCAAACACATATGCGCGGATTCTCTTCTGCGTAGCGCCACCTAGTGGTGTTGTGCGGATTTTTCTGTGCAGCGCCACCTAGTGGTGTTGTGCGGATTCTCTTCTGTGCAGTGCCACCTAGTGGTGTTGTTCGGATTCTCTTCAGTGCAGTGCCACCTAGTGGTGGTGTGCGGATTCTCTTCTGTGCAGTGCCACCTAGTGGTGGTGTGCGGATTCTCTTCTGCGTAGCGCCACCTAGTGGTGTTGTGCGGATTCTCTTCTGTGCAGCGCCACCTAGTGTTGTTGTGTGGATTCTCTTCTGTGCAGCGCCACCTAGTGGTGTTCTGCGGATTCTCTTGTGCATTTACTGACCAATTACTGAGCGTGTGAACGTGGCCTTACATGCGCTGCACATCCTCCTTATATTGATGTGAGTAGGAGGCGGGTGTGCAGTGGCCTCTACAAGTAGACGGAGCAGCTCCACAACTGAGTATCTCCAGCCGCCGACAGCGGGGGCGCCGGGTATCGGACCCCAGACAATCATTGATGACCTATCCTAAAGAAAGGCCATCAATGTAAAAGTAGTAGACAACCGCTTTAAAGGGTTGCCCACATGTACATTAAATACGTCTTCAGGGGTTAGAAATGGCGCCACCATCTGCTTCTGTCTGATATTGCAACTCAACCCCTTTCACTTAATTGGGTTTTCCAGTTTTAGAAAACCTGTCCCTTGGGTCAAATTTGTTTAAAAAAAATATGTGAACTGTGCTTCACTCATGCTCCTTCGGTCCCACGCTAAGCCTCTGCTCCCGGTGTCTGCAACTCTGTCACCACGTCAGCAGCGCTGCAGCCAATCTATGAGCTCTGTGGCTCTGCCCGATACTCATAGCCGCTGAGCTCTGTGATTGGCTGCAGAGAGTGAGGCCAGTGCCGGACCAGAGGAGGGGGAGTAGATCTATTTATTTTTTCTAAACCTCTGCAATACTAAGAACAGTCTACAGACAAGCGAGGAGCTCGATGTGACACCACCACACTGACCGCAGTCATGTCCGTGGCCGGAGCTCGGGGTCATGGTGATCGTCATCTTCTCTTAATAACACTTCTCCTTCCTTGTTGTGTTTTTTCTATTTTTCAGTTTCATGAACAGAAGAGTTATATCCACTAACCCCTATCGTGAAGCTCCCACAAATGGCTACTCCTGCCCCAGCGGAGCGGCCCTCCACTATGACGACGTGCCGTGCATTAATGGACTGGTAAGGAATCGGCAGATATCCATCTTCTGGTGTCTTTTCTGAAGATACTGTGCACTATGGGGTCCATTACCCCCCAAAAAATGATGCAACAATGTTGATCTAATGATGAACATCATAATAAATCAGTGGGGTCTGTCATTGGGGGGAATATCTGGAGGCCTTGCAGGACCTGGCCCCTCGCCCTGTAGGACCTGGCCCCTCGCCCATGCAGGACCTGGCCCCTCGCCCATGCAGGACCCCGCCCGTGCAGGACCCAGCCCCTCGCCCGTGCAGGACCCGGCCCCTCGCCCGTGCAGGACCCGGCCCCTCGCCCGTGCAGGACCTGGCCCCTCGCCCTGTAGGACCTGGCCCCTCGCCCATGCAGGACCTGGCCCCTCGCCCATGCAGGACCCCGCCCGTGCAGGACCCGGCCCCTCGCCCGTGCAGGACCCGGCCCCTCGCCCGTGCAGGACCCGGCCCCTCGCCCGTGCAGGACCCGGCCCCTCGCCCGTGCAGGACCCGGCCCCTCGCCCGTGCAGGACCCGGACCCTCGCCCCTGCAGGACCCGGCCCCTCGCCCCTGCAGGATCCGGCCCTACGAGTATTGCATTGGATGAGAGCCACAGTGCTCCAGCAGGGGATGTCCTGAGGTTTCGGCAGCTGCACCCCCTGGTTATCGGCTTCCTCTCAGGACAATGTCCTCTTTCTCTGCAGCTATGGGGTCTTGGGGTCGGTGGCTGACCATATGGCTTTGTGCACTGTGTGTCCCTTGTTTTCTTCTGTCTCCTCCATGTTCCTCTCCCTAATAGTGAAGCTATGTGTGTTTACAGTGGCGGCCGGACGAGGACTATTCCTGTAAGAAGGGAGAAGAGGTGCTCTATGATGAGGCAGATGTGTACGATAACTTACCATCTCCAAAAATCTTTGCACGCAACCCGCCGACCGACAAAAAGCCCAATAGGTTTTCCTCTGAGAAACTTTCTCCTAACCACTACAAATCTCCTGTCTCATCCAGTCTGTCCTGTCCGCCTGTCACTAACAACTCTCCGCCTGTGGGGAGGGCGCCCTCCGGCTCCGCTTCTCAGGTACTGCACTGCACGTTCCTTGTGTCTTGTCTCTCCTGCATGTGTACGGCTGCGTGCTCGGGGCCCGTGCTTCGGGGTAGGTGACGCCTGCTATGATTTTTGGGTGACGTCCTAGGTTTTATTCTTCATAGTCATGTCGATCTTCATAACTCTCATTTTTCTCGTTTCTCCCTATATTGGCAGACTAATGCTTGGTAGAGTAAAGGAACATGAAGGAATGGTGGGGGGTTAGGGGTTTAGAGATGGGCACAAAGTTTTGCACCACCCTGGTCTGGAGTTTACTTTGTACTACATGGCAAACTTCTGGGAATGTCCAAAATCCTAAACACCGGGTGACACAGTGTGACGTCATGTGTGGCCTCATCATTACATGTATCATGCGAACTGGACTTAGGTCGAGGGTCCTGCAAGTCTCTTTGCTCCCCTCTTATCTCACCAAATGCAGCCAAGAGGGCTCGAGAGCCTCTGATTAGGGTCCTCACCTCTTTACAAAGAGCGCCTCTCCCTCTGGAGGACTAGTCCTGCCCTGCATTACACAGAACACCCAGAATGTTTAATGAGAATCGTGTAATGCTTTATTTGCCCCCTGGAGGCGCTGCAGGAAAACTGCACACTTATTGCCAAGTTTCCCAAAGAATATTAATTTCTCTTATAGCGAGCACAGTTGCAGCCGCCGGCTTCCAGCAGCTGTAAAAAAAAAAAAAAAATCTACTTACCTTCCTGCGCACCCTTGTTGCATCTCGTTCACTCCGGCACCAGCAGCTCTTCCAGCTGAGCGATCACGTGGCCCCGCTCATTAAGGTAATGAATATTCACGCCTCTCCACTCCCACAGGTGTGGAGTGAGTATTCATTACCTTAATGAGCAGGGACACGCTCGGTCGGAAGAGCTGCTGGCACTGGAACGAGATGCAGCGAGGGCGTGTAGGGAAGGTAAGTTGTTTTGTTTTTTTAATGGGAACCATGCTTACAAGTATGGGGATAAGGAGCCATGCATACAAGGACAGCGATGGGAGAACAATGCATACAAGGACGGGACCGGGAGCCATGCCTACCAGGATAGGGATGAGGGGACAATGCATACAAGGACGGGACGGGGAGCCATGCCTACCAGGATAGGGATGAGGGGACAATGCATACAAGGACGGGACGGGGAGCCATGCACACCAGGTTAGGGATGAGGCCACAATGCATACAAGGACGGGACGGGGAGCCATGCACACCAGGATAGGGATGAGGGGACAATGCATACAAGGACGGGACGGGGAGCCATGCCTATCAGGATAGGGATGAGGGGACAATGCATACAAGGACGGGACGGGGAGCCATGCACACCAGGTTAGGGATGAGGCCACAATGCATACAAGGACGGGACGGGGAGCCATGCACACCAGGATAGGGATGAGGGGACAATGCATACAAGGACGGGACGGGGAGCCATGCCTACCAGGATAGGGATGAGGGGACAATGCATACAAGGACGGGACGGGGAGCCATGCCTACCAGGATAGGGATGAGGGGACAATGCATACAAGGATAGGACGGGGAGCCATGCACACCAGGATAGGGATGAGGGGACAATGCATACAAGGACGGGACGGGGAGCCATGCCTACCAGGATGGGGATGAGGGGACAATGCATACAAGGACGGGACGGGGAGCCATGCCTACCAGGATGGGGATGAGGGGACAATGCATACAAGGGTAGGACGGGGAGCCATGCACACCAGGATAGGGATGAGGGGACAATGCATACAAGGACGGGACGGGGAGCCATGCACACCAGGTTAGGGATGAGGGGACAATGCATACAAGGACGGGACGGGGAGCCATGCCTACCAGGATAAGGATGAGGGGACAATGCATACAAGGACGGGACGGGGAGCCATGCACACCAGGATAGGGATGAGGGGACAATGCATACAAGGACGGGACAGGAAGCCATGCTTACCAGGATAGGGATGAGGGGACAATGTATACAAGGACGGGACGGGGAGCCATGCCTACCAGGATAAGGATGAGGGGACAATGCATACAAGGACGGGACGAGGAGCCATGCACACCAGGATAGGGATGAGGGGACAATGCATACAAGGACGGGACAGGAAGCCATGCTTACCAGGATAGGGATGAGGGGACAATGTATACAAGGACGGGACGGAGAGCCATGCCTACCAGGATAGGGATGAGGGGACAATGTATACAAGGACGGGACTGGGAGCCATGCCTACCAGGTTAGGTATGAGGGGACAATGCATACAAGGACGGGACAGGGAGCCATGCACACCAGGTTAGGTATGAGGGGACAATGCATACAAGGACGGGACAGGGAGCCATGCACACCAGGTTAGGGATGAGGGGACAATGCATACAAGGATGGGACGGGGAGCCATGCCTACCAGGATAGGGATGAGGGGACAATGCATACAAGGACGGGACGGGGAGCCATGCCTACCAGGATAGGGATGAGGGGACAATGCATACAAGGACGGGACGGGAGCCATGCCTACCAGGTTAGGTATGAGGGGACAATGCATACAAGGACGGGACGGGAGCCATGCCTACCAGGATAAGGATGAGGGGACAATGCATACAAGCACGGGACGGGGAGCCATGCCTACCAGGATAAGGATGAGGGGACAATGCATACAAGGACGGGACGGGGAGCCATGCCTACCAGGATAGGGATGAGGGGACAATGCATACAAGGACGGGACGGGGAGCCATGCCTACCAGGATAAGGATGAGGGGACAAAGCATACAAGGACGGGACGGGGAGCCATGCACACCAGGATAGGGATGAGGGGACAATGCATACAAGGACGGGACGGGGAGCCATGCCTACCAGGATAGGGATGAGGGGACAATGCATACAAGGACGGGACGGGAGCCATGCCTACCAGGATAGGGATGAGGCCACAATGCATACAAGGACGGGACGGGGAGCCATGCACACCAGGATAGGGATGAGGGGACAATTCATACAAATACAGGGATGGGGAGCCAAGCAGACATGGACAGGGATGGGGAGCCATGCCTACCAGGATAGGGATGTGGGGACAATGCATACCCGGCTTATACTCGAGTCAATACATTTTCCCAGTTTTTCGTGGCAAAATTAGGTGCCTCGTCTTATACTCGCGTATATACAGTATGTAATTTTTCTATACAGTCTCCCCATTTTCAATACTCTGGCCTTCTGTCTACAGGCTTTCATGTTCCCTCATTAACAAATATTTCCTGCTGAGCTTGGAGCCATGAGTGCACCGCTCCTTCACCTCTTCTCCAGACGTGAACCTTGCTTCTCTTGGGACACTCCATGTTGTCATCAGTCGCGGTCGGGCGCCAGCTCCTCCTTAATGGCCGACATTTCTACTTCTCTGTCCATTTATACCACGACAGAACGCTTTCTCCATACTGGGCACCAGCCCTGGATACATTTTGCCACCATACACGACCTCGGAGCACAGAAACGAAACGCCGCGTGCTGCTCTGTCTTTCATGCAAATCACAAGTCGGGGTCACCATAGTTTTTCGCACCGCGGTCACAAATAAAGCGACCTAACACCATCACACCTGCACCGCAGCGACCGGGGAGACCTCGTAAGGAGTCGCCGATAACACCGTGCCGCAAGCAGGAGTTTTCACATAACTGGAGTGCGCCATTGTTTAACTCCTCGCAGCATCACAGCAGTGATATATTGGTCGGGTCGGGGGACTAATAGTGGTAAGAAAAAGGCGGTGTTCAGTGTTCGGGTCTCCACAGTCGGCCCTCACCCTGTCGATACTAATAATAAAGTGGATCCGTGTCCTCTGCTGCTTCCAACCATTAACAGTAGTCTCCGCTCCACATCCCATAATGACTTCCAATTCATTACTTGCATAAATTGATTAAACGCTTTGTAATTGGACGTCTCTTCTAATCTGCGCAGACCGATCTTCTCCCCTGTAACTCCATTATCCTGCGCTGGAGCATAATAATGACGTCCTGATATCCTTAGTGTCGCTCCGATACCCTTGGACGAGAGAATATATGGCGGTGTGAGCCTCGCCGAATACTGAGATGTATGACCAATTTCTGGGAGCAAACCCCCTGCCCCGAAACACGTACATCTCACCCCTATTGGAGGGTCCGTGCTTCTGAGCTCGGATCGCCATCATAGTGATTATGGACATAACAGGACACATAGAAATGTTACTGCAAGTGATGAAAAAATGGAAACAACATTTTGAAAATATCTGTATTTATTCAGTATGGAGTATGAGCGACATGTACAGAAATCCCCGCACTTACAGCCTCGGCTGCTATCAGTGAGGTTATTAATGGTCGTCTGAGGAAAGTTCTGCAGCCCTGAATGTACTTGGGAAAATCATCAAGATCCGCTGCTGGCAGCTGCTTTTGCAATTACCAACCAATGACGTCCCAGATGTGCTCGATAGGAGATGCTGCAGCCTTGGGAGCACATTTTAAGCCACTCGCGCTGCTCACAGTAGTACGAGCATCATGCGGCCTAAATGTGCTGCCGTTGCCTCAATGTTCCGCCGTGGCCTAAATGTTCCGCCGTGGCCTAAATGTGCCGCCATGGTCTCAATGTGCTGCCGTTGCCTCAATGTGCCGCCATGGCTTCAATGTTCTGCCGTGGCCTAAATGTTCTGCCGTGGCCTAAATGTTCCGCCGTGGCCTAAATGTTCCACCGTGGCCCGCAGCGTCTCCGGACAGGATGGAAAAATAGAAAGCATTGTCAAATCGGTAGCACGTCTATCCGCCCGATGATTTATAGACATATGGAAACAATAATAATAATATAGTTTATAGAACGTGTTCTCTATAAAGATTGGATTTCATGACGTCATTTTCTTGCAGCTCAGGAGTAAGAAGCCTCCGATCGCGTCTAATGGCGTCGCATCAAAATCCAGACTGGCCACCAACCTGCCACGGAAGCCGCTCCCGGCCAGCACCGTAAAGCGCAGCGGCTCCAGTAAGTAATCCAGGACAGGAGCATCTTCATGGAGGGACATTTGTGGATTTTGGGCTACAAACAACTTTTGCTGTCGGGGTCCATGAATAATATGGCTCCGCTTTTGATTTTACAGCCTGTGAGTTCCCTAGATATCTGACAGTGAGTCTTTTGGTAAATCTTTTATCGTTTCTTTTTTCCCTTTAAGTTCCTCTGTGATGATTTATAACCAAAGACACCTCATCATCAAAGTGCAGCTTTTAACTTTGATGTGGTCATAAATCACCTGAGAATTCAGAAATCACTGACGAGTCCTTGTGTCAGCAATGTGCGGGGAAACCAAACGCCTGGAAAAGCCAAACGGTGCAATATTACAAATGAAATCTAATTCATATATATAATTATATTTTTTTTATATAGTTTTTATTTATTTTTTTATTTATTTTTTTTTTTTTATATATATATATATATTTTTTTTTTTGCTCAAATCACATGCATTTAAGCAAAAAAAAGGTCCCTGAATGTGTCTGTATCTCAACAAGTAATCACACGCCACTATGAATAATGCGGTTATAGCATGCATGTAAAAGCCTGTCTTCTACCCCAGAGCTGCATTCACAATTCTGCTGGTTGGAAATTGCAAAAAAGTTAAAAACTTTGTCCCGGTGCCGCATCTGGTCCTACTGACGTGAGCGGTTCTGTGCTGTAGTTCCCGGGAACACTACTGTGTGAGGATACGCCATCGCTTTATTAGATGAGATTGACCCTTTCATTACTGTGTAATCGAAAGTTCCGTAACTTTTTACTCTATGGATTTTATCAGCAAGTGGCTGAATATAAGGGGACGGCCGGGTAATCTCTCTAGCAGGGGTCAGCATGGGAGTTGTAGTTTCACCCCCGCTGGGTCCATAGGTATCCACGCTGGCATTTGCTGCCACCTGTATGTATATTAAAGGGGTCGTCCGCCTTTTCCGGACTACATGTAACATAAATGTGTGTATTTTCAGCTAAAAATCATTTACCCAATTGGGTTTTATTAAAGGTTTTGCATTGTTTTGCCTTTAACAGCCTCTATTGCTGGCGGTAAAGGAGGTAACTGAGGACCCATCAGTGAGCTCACTGTAACAATCAGACAGGAGAAGTTGCAGCTTGTCCCTGTCTTTACTGAGCTCCTGTCTGATTTTTCACCACAGACCACATCAAAGTTGAATGTCCAGGACCCATAAAAGCCAAACGATGCAAAATTTTTAATGAAATCTAATTACAAAAATAATTTTTTTGTGTATTTTAGCCCCAAATTGCATGAATTAGATAGAAAACTAGTGGTCAGGGCAATAGTGTGGCATCCAGCAGTAATGGCGCTTTTTTGCAGACGCTGAGCAGTATAAGTATGGGAAGAACCGCGTGGAGGCCGACGCCAAGAAACTACAGCAGAAAGAGGAGGAACTACTGAAAAAGAAGGAAGCACTGAGGAACAGACTGGCCCAGCTCCGGAAGGAGAGGCGGGACACTAAGGCGGCCATTGAGGCCAATGCAGGTAGGGCCATACTGGATTGTGGCTCCCGGTACACCGTCATGGAGCCCGCGGTGGTCCTGTGCTCAGACCCCAACTATTACCTGCAGATTCTCATCCATTCACTTCACAAACCTTGTGCAATCAGCGTAGAACAGACATACACTAGGGTAGGAGATGGTCACGGTGTCGCCTTCACAATTGCCATGGGGCTGCTGCTTCTTTCGCCATAATGGTATTTACCTGCAGCTGCCACTAGGGGGAGCACGCTGTTTCCACTCCCATTGAGATCCATATAAATGCATATGCAGTGAGCTCCCCCTGGTGGTGGCCACTGGTATCCAGCGCTTTATCACTTACTCTGTGGAGGATTTTGCCCTGCACAGTGCACCGTACCCCAGTGTTGGATCTGACCATTATGTGCTGCGGGATTCTTGTGATTTCGGTCTACCCGCCCCTGTGTTTAGATATCAATGGGGCTGAACTGCAGTACCAGATGCATCCTGTCGGTGGCGCTGTGTTTAGATCCTTTTTTTTCCCTGATTCCTTACAGTCACCTGCAGTGATGGCTCAGGCCGCAGTAATTTAGTTTTTCCTTTTCACCATCGGTTCCAGGGAGGAAATCTCAGGCAATGCTGGAGGACAAGTTCAAGAAGCTGGAGGAAGAATGCAAAGTGAAAGAGACCGAGCGGGTGAACCTGGAGCTGGAGCTGACGGAGGTGAAGGAAAATCTGAAGAAAGCCATGGCGGGTGGGATTACACTCGGACTCGCCATAGAACCCAAGAACGGGACCTCCAGGTCACAGGTAAGACACCTTGGGCCAGGACTGGTAAGCTTGGGATAGGTGGTGGAAGGGGAGTGCTGCTCTGAAGGTGGCCGAATCATCAGATCACACCAGCGTCCCTGACCCGATGCTGCAGATGTAACGCTGCCTCTGCTCGCAGGGTCGGAGAGCGCATCGCCATGTCGCCAGACCTTTACTGTCAGTCATCAAGAGCGCACCGCCATGTCACCAGACCTTTACTGTCAGTCATCAGGAGCGCACCGCCATGTCCCCAGACCTTTACTGTCAATCATCCAGATCGCACCTCTATGTCCCCAGTCCTTTAGGCTGTGTGCACACGTTACGGTTTTTTCGCGTTTTTTTCCCGATAAAAACGCTATAAAACCGCAAAAAAAAACGCATACAATAAGCATCCCATCATTTAGAATGAATTCTGCATGTCTTGTGCACATGATGCGTTTTTTTCCGCGAAAAAACGCATCGCGGCAAAAAACGCAGCATGTTCATTAATTTTGCGGGTTTTTTTGCGGATTTCCCACTCCAAAATGCATTGGGAAGTGTCCGGAAAAAAACGCGGCAAAAACCGCGGCAAAAACGCATGCGGTTTTCTTGCGGATTTCTTGCAGAAAATGTCCGGAATTCTCAGGAATTTTCATGCAGAAAATTCCTGTGAAAAAACGGACATTTTCTGCAAGAAATCCGCAAGAAAACCGCAAAATTAATGAACATGCTGCGTTTTTTACCGCGATGCGTTTTTTTCGCGGAAAAAAACGCATCATGTGCACAAAACATGCGGAATTCATTCTAAATGATGGGATGCTTATTGTATGTGTTTTTTTTGCGGTTTTATAGCATTTTTATCGGGAAAAACCGCGAAAAAACCGCAACATGTGCACACAGCCTTACTGTCAATCATCAGGATCGCTCCGCCATATCCCCAGACCAATACTGTCAATCATCAGGATCGCTCCGCCATATCCCCAGACCATTACTGTCAATCATCAGGAGCTCGCCGCCCTGTCGCCAGACCTTTACTGTCAATCATGAGGAGCTCGCCGCCATGTCGCCAGACCTTTACTATCAATCATCAGGAGCACACCGCCATGTCGCCAGACCTTTACTGTCAATCATCGGGATCGCACCGCCATGTCCCCAGACCATTACTGTCAATCAGGAGCGCACCGGCATGTCCCCAGACCTTTACTGTCAATCAGGAGCGCACCGCCATGTCCCCAGACCTTCATGTCATATTACAGCGGTTTTTTGTTCACACTATATGGCGGTATTACGTGGGATGAAAATGACAGTAAATCCCTGCTTCTGCGCTTTTTTGCTTTCGGCTCTTGCTTTACTAGATAATTTCTTTAGTGTTACGTTGTGCGTTCTCCGGACCCCCAATAACGTGGCTTCTCCCCTGCAGTCTCCCGTTCTCCGGCATCGGACAGTGGAGAACTCTCCCATCTCCAGCTGTGACACCAGCGATGCCGAGTGCCCCCTCCCCGTGAACAGCGCCGCAGCATTAAAGAGGCAGCCGGCAGCCAACAACTCCCCGGTACGAGGCCACGTGCTCAGGAAGGCAAAGGTAAGCGTGGTAAGGAGCCACAGACTAGGGGCCCATCATTTATCATCCAGCCTAATGTATTCCCTCCCATAATCACTACTACTTTGTATTTAACCCCATGCGTCAGTACAGGGCAGGAGCTGCCAGCATTAAGCATCAAACACTTTTTTGGAATGTTTCTGGCACAAGACGCGGCCCCCCTGCACCCGGACTGCGCCCCTCTCATTTGGTGAAGTGTATAGGATTTTGCAGATCTGATCGAATCCATGCACAAGCCTAATATTTTCTATGACCGCTGCCTATTGGGAGGAGACACACTTGGGGGATCTTGGAATAGTTTGGCGTGTGACGGTTCCCCCGGATTTAGCCGACACACGCGCTGCTCTGCGGCTGATGCAACGAGGACGCAATCACGGGGGAAACTAGGGATCAGTGTGTCACTGCTCCCTCTGGTGGTCATTGTAGAGAAATGCACGCATTCCGCAATTTGGGAGGTTTTTTTTGTTTAACTACAACTGAACATTAAAAAAAAATTTATATTCATTAATTTTTTTATTTTTTTTTGCAGGAGTGGGAGCAGAAAAACGGCACATAAGCAGCATCACTTTATCCCGTGGTCTGTATATCAGCCTTAAATAGAACGGACCAAGAGCCAGAACTACACAGTATTTTTATAGAAGAGTACACGACTTGCATAAAGTCCTCCCTACATAGCAGAGCAGCTGTGAAGGGCTTCGTCTCCGAGGACCAATGACTCTGTCATGTAGCGAGGGATTAAGTGACCCCAGTGTACATTACTGGCCAGCTGACTGCCCACATACAGGGTCACAGGATCCTGTGTTATATGCACATTCCAGCGGCTTCATTGCGTGTGTCTGCCCCCTGCTGTCTGATGTCATGAATTGCATATTAAGTTCTTGGTGATATCTTAGCAATTTGTCATGATTTGCCAACAATTCATGGCTCCCGGCACCTTGTATTTTTTTTTTTATTGCACAAGATGGACATTTTTTGGCACGCAATGTGTTAAATTTCTAGAACACACACAGTGAGCGACGTCATCAGAAATCAAAGTGATTGACTGCAGCTCCCAGTTTAAGGCATCGTCCCGAGTTTAAAAATGGTCCCCGGAAATGTACAAGATGGTAAGCCAGAATTTAAGTCTTAAAGGGGCTGCCCAGGATTAGAAAAACAGAGCGGTTTACGTACAGAAGCTGCACCGTGGAGTGTCCGTACCTGTGATTGACAGCCAGACTCCCGGATCAGAGAAACCTCCCATCACGGCTGTTCAATCATTTGTTGATGCAGTAAAAAGGGTCTTCACCATCTCAGAAGCTTAAAAGGAGTAGGGGGTCTCTCTGTCCAGTAGGGCCCAGTGATTTGTTGGGGGTCTGCCAAAACACTGCCTAATGGATCGTAAGGCTATGTTCAGAAGGAGATTTTGGGCGCAAATCTGCGCCAAAATCATCCTTAAAAAAAAGCTTCCAAAATTCTTGGAAGACTTTTTTTTAATTTATATAAAAAATCCACCATTTACAATTTTAAAGCATTTTTTTTTCTTTCCTAAAGAGATTTCTGAAAGATGCCAGGTGGGAAAAAAAAATAAACCCATGTCCCTTCTTTGAAACGGATTCTGATGGATTTCTATCCTAACTAGGCGCTGTCTAAATCAGAAGGCTGCAAAAAAAAATTAAACTCCTTCAAAAACTCTCCAATAAAAAAAACAAACATTTCTTGAAGCTTGTTCCGCATTAAAAATGGAATGTTTGTGAATATCGCACGACACTGCAAGAAATGCGTATTTAGAATATTAAGCATTATGTAAGCAAAGGATTGCAGATTTAAAGGGAATCGGACAGCAGATTTTTGCTATGTAATCTGAAGATAGCATGTTGTAGGGGTTAAAATACAGATTTCAGCAATGCCTCTCTTATCAAGCTCCGAGGTTTTGTTGGATTGTAATGATTGTTTTAGCACCAGGAGATTATCATTGCTGGGACATAGCAGTGCGTGCATGCTAGTCTGACACGCCCCCTCCTGTGATGAGCAGCTCACTTTGTACACTGAGAGCCTGGTGTGGGCGGGGCTAGCTTTCTCAGCTCTGCTGTATTGCTAAATCTAAAAGCTCTGATTGTGTCACAGCTGCTGCACCCAGTAATCTAAGTGATACATCGTTTGATTCAGCTCCTCTTTGGCTACATCATGCTGGTCTCAGATGAGGTAGCAGAAACCTGCTGACAGATTCCCTTTAAGTTCCCTAGCGGGAATAAATAAATAAAAAGTTACATAAAGGCTAATAAAATGTAAAAAAAAAATCCATATAAGGCTGGGCCGCAATCGTAATGACCAGATGAAGTTACTATAATATTTATACTATAAGGCAAAAGATGTCAAAATTTTAACTAAAAAAAACTATTTCACCCCAGACCCCCCTATATAAATAATGATGATAAAGTCTGCTAACACTTAAAAAAAACAAAAAAAAACATATTTAGTATTGTACTAAGGAAAAAAAAAGAAAGAATGACACAGTTGCGATCACTGGTTTTATTAATAAATCTAGTCAGTACATTAGATGTGCCTAAAAATCCTGTGCAAACAAAGATATGATGGCTTTGGGAATGCGATGATGAAAAAACAAAATGCTTTGTCCCTAAGGCCCAAGAAATGTCTGGGACCTTAAGGGGTTAATAAAGCTAAATTGCAATACCATACACAACCTATGGAAAGGAGTGGAGCTGTCCTAAAAGAAAGCCGACCATTTTTAAAGGGAATCTGTCATCAGCTTTTCACTATCCAATATGAGAGCAGCATAGGGGCAGAGAGCCTGATTCTAGTGATGTCACTGGGCTGCTGTCATTTTTTTACAGTTGGTTTTCTCTGTTGCAGATGTAGCAGTTCTCTGAATGTTGAGCCCTATATAACCCCGCCTACACCGATTGGCAGCTTTCTGTGTATAGCCCCACCCACACCTCTGGTAGCTTTCTGTGTATAGCCCAACCCACATCACTGGCAGCTTCCTGTGTATAACCCCGCCCACACCACTGATTGGTAGCTTTCTGTGTATAGCCCCGCCCACACCACTGGCAGCTTCCTGTGTATAACCCCACCCACACCACTGATTGGTAGCTTTCTGTGTATAGCCCCACCCACACCACTGGCAGCTTCCTGTGTATAACCCGCCCACACCACTGATTGGTTGCTTTCTGTGTATAGCCCCACCCACACCACTGGCAGCTTTCTGTGTATTGACAGAAAACTGCTAATCAGTGTTGGGGGTGGGGTTAGACTAGAAGGCAGGAGACAAATAGTCCTGTAGTGATAACCTCCTGCTGATAAAACACTGATTGTATTGAAGCAGTCCAGTAAGTGACCCATCGCTGGAATCAGGGTTTCAGCCCCTGCATCCTGCTGCTATCAGATTACATACTAAAACCTGCAGACATATTCCCTTTAAATCCTGTACAACCCCTTTAATGAATTGAAAGAGGAAATTTAAATGTTATTGAACAACAAAACACCAAGTCTGTGCTAAACGGTGATGAAAGTAACTCCACCATCATGTATCCAGCTTCATACTCTGATCAAAGAGCAAAATAAGTATCCAACCCTTTTTTGCAGTTTTTTATCCACCATTTTCCGTCTATTTTAATATTGGAGACTTCTTTCAGAAAAGTTACGGTGCCAAACATGTCCTACCCCGAAGCCTCCAAGTACAAAGATCCTAAAAGAAGTACAAAGATCCTAAAAGTAACCGCTAACCTTTTTAGAAATGGGACCGGGAGTGCGAGGAAGATTCAGTCCATCTACTTGGCACGCGGACTAACCACCCACAGACGATCGGCCGCCTTATAGGGAAAATATCTGTTCATATTGAAAATTTTGTATAAAAAAAAAAAAATTTGAGCAATTGTGTAAATACTTCAGGTTTTTTCCTTGTACGTAGTTTTCCCAAGTCGCACCAAAATAAGTAATGCAAAGTTTGTTAGAAAATGTTCCATTTTGTATGTAGATTCAAACTGGGGCATGTAGAAATAATGCTGAGGAGTGAGTTTCCCTTTAAGATTTAAAGGGGTTGTCCAGGATGTACATATTTATGACCTAAAACCTAGGCAGTCCATATTAGGTCCAGGATCGATGCCACTCACCCTACTAATCAACGGTTATCAACTATCCAAGCCAGAAAACACCGTTTCTTACACCGTAGTGGCCGCTCCCGGGTGCTGCAGATCAGCGACTATTCCAGTGACTGTTATCGGAGCTGCAGCACTCGGCAGCGGCCACTACACAGTGTACGGAGCTCTGTCTATATCTGGACCCTCACCCATCTTCTCGTGATAGATCATCAGTATGTTAGTCCGTGGACCCCCCTTTAAGGAAGACAATGGGTCATGTGTAAGCTCATGTATAAAAGCCCCTGATTCCTGCTGTTATTTGTCTCCCGATCCCGCCGTCATCCGGTTCATTACACTTTGACCTTACGTTTCCAAACTTTCAAAATTTTACCAAAATTGTGTCTTTTTGTTGCTACACATAATATTATTTATTTGTATATTATAACTTGTATTGTTATTGATTTAATTTATATCTGTAAATAACTTACTGGGGGGAAGGGGGCGTATTAACATTGGGACGTAAAAACAAAAAATCTGAATTTTTCACTAATAATCATTATTCTCTACCAGAAGTCAGATTATAAGAGGTCGGCCGGGAGGAAAATTGGAATAATAGACTAAATAATGGAGACTATTGTACGTCTTGTATTAATTCTGGAGAAGTTCTAGATCTCCGACGCCTCTGGGAAGAGTAAAACGCGCTGATATCACACGTCGCAGCATATTGTACTTTCTCTAAGGCTGTGATTTGCCTTTTCCGAGGAAGTCGATGGAATCGTGGAGATTTTAAGGGCGGTTGCATTATTAGTGCCTGGGCTGTAATCTGGTCTTTATTACCTCCAGACTGTTCTAATATCGGCACATAAGGCAACGAATTGTGACAACTAGTGATGAGCGACACTGGTCGGATAAGGTGTTATCTGAGCATGCTCGGGTGCTAATCGAGGGTCTTTGGTGTGTTTGAACAATATGTTCGAGTCCCCGCGGCACCATGTCTCGCGGATGTTCAACACAAGGCACAAAACTTACATGTCTTACTGAAATATTAATGAAATATGGAACGTGGCATTCAGATCGCTTCTGTTACTATATTTGTGCATGAGAAATATGGAACAACGACTAGTAAAGGCGCACGCTCATATAGAATATAAATACAATAATGTGTAATACACAGGATCGTGATCGCCCCAGGTGCTCAGTGATCGGGAGCGGTGACCACTCAAATGTGAAACAAAAGAACACCCCAAAAAAGGAACGTCATAAATAATAAAAAATTGCCTTTATTAAATAATCAGTGGCAAACCGCAGTATGAAATGGGTAAAAAACATGTGCACGTATCTGGACCATACATCAAATAATAGAAATATATATATATATATATATATATATATATATATATATATATATATATATATATATAATAACTGTAAACACAAAACCATGGAAGCAGGTGCCAGTCCAAAAGGATCACAAACATTTTTCTAAAGAAAAAATATGTACCGTATATAATAAATATATATATATATATATATATATATATATATATATATATATATATATATATATATTGCATCATGGACCCCCCCAAAAAAAGAGAAAAAAAAGCGAAAACAGATAGCATTTATATTAAAATTAAATAAAATAAATAGTGCATAAATATAAAAATATTTTATATAATTTTCATATGAATGCTATTTTTGCCTTTTTTTCTCTTTTTTGGGGGGTCCATGATGTGATTATATATATATATATATATATATATATATATATATATATATATATATATATATATATATATATATATATATATATATATATATATAGTAATCTCCTTTTTTGGGGTCTTCTTTTGTTTTGGAATAGAGACGTGTGGCCTCCAGACCTATAAGATATCGGCCCGTGTATTCAGAGGCCTTCAGCCCTCCATGGGACCGTGCCTGCACGGGATACTGTCATATGGCCCACAGGTCTGAGTGGCTCCTTACGAAATCACGTGGTGAGATCACATGGGAGCACACACTTGTAAGAGCCATAAAAATTAGTTTCTGCTCAAAGCATTTCACAAAAATTTGTTGAGCATTGGCCTTTTGATTTTGTGCAAAAATTTGAAAATCGCAAACATCCATTTATATTAGTTATGGGCACCTTTTACACTCGTTTTCATTGTTCCTTTTATCTCTTGTCGACGGGATAGATGATAACGTATAGATCAGTGAATGTCCCACCTCTGATCGGCAGAATGGATAATTTTTTTAACCCCCGACTGGCATTATCCCCGTTAGTGTGGATGGGCAGTTGCCCATTCATTCCCTGTGGAGTTGCCAGTAAGTACAGCTCTTGGCAAGATCATAGCGAATTAATCGAACACCCCATCTGTCTCTCCAAAGGGCCCCATTGGGGGTCTAAAAATGACCCATTCTACCAACCACGTGGCTTCCAGTGGTAAGACCCCTATCTATTCTTTGGATGGGTGATCATTCTTTTCACCAAACAACCCCTTAAAGAAGTCAATGGGCTTTCAGAAGAATTTTTTTTAGATCTTTCATTTTTTACTACTAATACTATACTATACTAATTACTGACAAAAAATAAAAATGAAACCTCTAAAAAAAATATATATATTTTATTTTACCAAAAAATTATAAAAGCATGTAAAAGTCCTCAATTAGTCTCTTTTAGGGTCAAAATAGTTAACATAAGTGATTAATAAATGAAGACTCCCCCATAAATAATATAAAGCTTTCCACAGCTGGAGTGACATGAAGTTGACACGTTTCGCATTGTATTCTCCCTTATTTTTTAGGGTTTTTTTGTTTGTTTTTTTGCCCCTGTGTTTCCCGGTACAATGGCACTTTTTTCTTGAGTAGTTGTTACACATCAGTGTTTCATTATATATTATTATATCTGTAATCGAACCATATGTCATTATAATTCACAGTTTTTGCCATGAATGTATTGTATTTTGTTAATTTTTATATTTAGTTTTTTTCATTGTTGTTTCAAAAAAATGTTATTGTTTATTTTTTTTTCGGGGGAGATGTCAGTCTCATTGCAATAATACAGACAGGTGCTGCGTATCCTGGTCCAACATTTATGTCTGTAAATAGATCCACTTTATGGGACATATTTAATTTTTCAAAGGCATATTTTATTTAAATATTACGACACGTCCGCTTATTATTCAAGTGGATTCAATGGATTATTGTATTTTAGTCTATTCTCTAAACATTTCTGTACACTGTATTATTGATGGACTTGCACTTGCGTTTTTGAGTGCATACACAATTTTGTGCACTATTAATAAAGTTGATTTACAAGAACACACTGTTTGGCTTTCTGTATAAATTTTACAAATTTATAAATTTTACAAATATAAATATGAATATCGTTAGGTGCATTTGTATTTAGCCCCTTGTAGTCTGATACCACTAAATAAAATCCTGAGTGACCAATTAGCTCCAGAAGTCACATAATCAGTAAATTGAGTCCTCTTATGTGTAATTTATGCTCAGTATAACTACAGCTGTTCTGTGAAGGCCTCAGAGGTATGTGTGAGAACATTACGGATCAAACAGCATCATGAAAACCAAGGAGCACACCAGACAGGTCAGGGATAAAGCTGTGGAGAATGTAGGGCAGGGTTAGGTTATAAAATAAATAGCCCCAGCTCTGAACAGCTCACGGATCACAGTTCAATATATCATCCAAAAATAGGAGTATGGCACAACTGCAAACCACCAAGACATGGCCGTCTACCTAAACTGACATCCAGCAAGGAGAGCACTAATTAGACAAGCAGCCAAGACGCCCATGGTCTTTTGAGGAGCTGCAGAGATCCACAGCTCAGGTGTGAAAATCTGTCCACAGGACAACTATTAGTAGTATACCCCGCAAATCAGGCCTTTACAGAAGAGTAGCAAGAAGAAAGCTATTTTTACAAGCCATAATAAGTCCCATTTGCAGAAAGCCATATAACGGAACCAAGTAGCATGTAAAAGAAGGTGCTCTGGTCATATGAGACCAAAGTAGAACATTTTGCGCTAAATGCAAAACGCTATCTTTGATGGAAAACTAACACTGCACATCACCCACAAAACACCATCTTCACCATAAAACATGGTGGAGGTATCTTGCTGTGGAGAAGCTTTTCTTCAGCAGGGGCAGGGAAGCTGGTCAGAGTTTATAGAAAAATCGTTAGAGCTAAATACTGGGCAATTCAGGAAGAAAACCTGTTAGAAGCTGCCAAAGACTTGAGATTGGGGAGTGGGGCTTAGGTTCACCTTCCAGCAAGATGACAACCCTAAACATACATATTATGTGACCAGTTCAACATGAAAAATTTAGTGAAAGTTTTTTCTAAAGGGGATGGTCACTGTTAGCTTTAAATGTGCTCCTAGTATAATAATGTATTACTTGCTAATGCATTTGTAGTAGCAAAACTGCACAATTTTGCCAATACGTCATGTTCCAGCATCATCAGTTTCAGCAATTTGCTCAACAAAGAAAGTGCCAAGCACATCATCAAAGCTACGTGTGGAGTGGACTGACTGCTGATTGCAAGAGCTAAGCCATCCTCTTCTGTCATAGCAGTAGCTGCTTTTTTGTTTTGTAAGTTGGATAGCCCTTTTAAAGAAGCGCTCCCATCAAACTTTTTATCCTATTAATTTATTGCAATCATCTTATACTGTACTGTCTGCTTGTTGCAGAGCGACATCATTCTGTAAACTTTAGCTACTAAATGAGGTTAATCAATCATGTTTTCCGGTTAGTCGCCGTTATGTTCCAATGTTATAGATTGCCTAGTATTGATTGGTGAGGGCTATCCGAGCATGCTTGTTTTTCAAAAATAGACTATATTCTATGTGGTTGTTCATGTCTGGTTTTTGGTGCCCCTCCCCCACATAGACGTGCATCCGTTTTGATCCAAGACATGGATCAAAATCATCCATACAAGTCTATTGCTCCTTGAACCTCACTGACCGCACATGGAGGCCATTTGTCTAAAACCCGTGTGCGGTCTGTTTTTAACATTGCAGTGAATCGGAGCAGGTCGGCAATATTTTATTTACTTTTTCATATGAGACAAGCCAGCATGTTGATGATGCAGGATGCGTCATTCATGTCAATTAAAGCAAGACTTTGGGTCACTTGTGATAATTGATGATGTGACTGAAGACAGAAACAGCCGGGTGAATTCTGAAGTATACAGGGCGATACTTTCTGCTCCGATGCAACCAAATGCAGCAAGGTTGATTAGATGGCGCTTCACATATCACAGATGGACAATGACCCAAAACATACCGTGAAAGCAAAGAAGTGGAATGTTCTGCAGTCAGAGAATCATAGAATGTTGGAAGGGACCTCCAGGGTCATTGTGTCCAACCACCTGCCTTGTCCAGCCTCTTTTTGAAGACTTCCATTGAAGGAGAACTCGCCACCTCTCGGGGAAGCCTGTTGCACTCATTGATCACCCTCACTGCACAAAAGTATTTTCTAATGTCTAATCTGTATCTTCTCCCTTTCAGTTTAATTTCATTGCTTCTCCTTTTTCCATGTGATACTGAGAATAATGATGATCCCTCTACACGGTGACAGCCCTTCAGATTTTTGCAGTCAGTTATTGAGTCTCCTCTTAGACTTCTTTTTTGCAAGCTAAACATTCCCAGATCATTTAACCGTTCTCGTAGGACACAGTTTACAGTCTGCTCACCATCCTGGGAGCTCTTTTCTGAACTTCAGTTTTTCAATGTCTTTTTAAAAATGTGGTGCCCAGAACTGGACACAGTATTCCAGATGAGGCCTGACCAAGGACTTCACGTGATCTAGACTTTTTTTTTCTGCATCACACTGTTGACTCTTGTGCAGTCTTTTATCTATTAGTATAGTTTTCACCCGTGCTGTTGCTTAGTTCTATTCCTCCAAAATTCCTCCCAATGGTCAACTCAATCACCAGGTATCACCCCATCGAGCAGCATTTCACATACTTAAGACAAAACTTAAGCAGAAAGACCCACAGACAAGTAACAACAGAAGTCAGTAGCAGTAAAGCACTGGCAAATCATCACAAAGGAGGAAACCCAGCACTTGCTGACATCCATGGCTTTCAGACTTCAGGCTGCCATTGCCTGCAAAAGATTCTCTACAAAGTATTAAAAATGACAATTTTATTTATGGTAAACTTAATTTATCCTATTACTTTTGAGCCCCCGAACTGAGGAGACTTCGCAGAAAAATGGTTGCAATTCTTAAAGGGAACCTGTCAGCAGGATTGTGCACAGTAACCTACAGAAAGTAACCTACAACGAGACCTGGTGATGAAATCCGTCTTGTGGTTATGTAATCTTTATTTTCAATTTTGTGTTAATGATATGCTCGTGCCCCGGGGTGGGATGTGGGGGCCTCATGTGGTGCTCATAATACAGACTGCTGACAAGTCATTGAGCCCTCAGTGACTTGCCCCCTAGTTTACATATTGAATGTAATATGTTTTTTTTTTTTTAATTCCCATTCAACACGATCGCATCTATAATATCCATGTGATTATTTTTTTGGTGATATACATGTATTCAGAAAAAAAAATTTCTCTCAAAATGGAATCAGCTGTGTCTCCACCAAGTTCATTACATGAACTAATGTAAACCCTCAAAAAAAAAAAAAAAACGTGAAATTCCAGGTTGTGAGGTAACAAAATGCCAAGGGGGTGAATACTTTGACAAGCCACTGTATCTCTTCTCACAACTCCGCGTTGACAAAGAAGGAAGGAGAGGGTTTCTCAATGTATCCGCGCTGACCACACACGATGGAAGTGTTCTTGAAAGCTTTATTGTGCCGAAGTTTCGTGGCAATCTGCCACTTCCTCAGGGCCAAAGATTTCCAACTCCGAGTTGTGCTGTTGCTCTGTTATTCCTTTTGGAAAGATTTGAATGCATCAATAATTGGGTGTTTGTGTTTCCACTTGTCAAACAGACGTGCCCCTCCTCAGCCAGATACTGGTCGCACTCATTGGACAGGCTGTGTAGAGACACACCCTCCAGCGGGAAACACCCAGTTGTCAATTAATTTATACATTTCTAAGAGGAATAACGGAAAGACAATAAAACAGAGTTACTTATAAGAATCCAGCAACTAGGTCCCAAGAAAGGAATGGTATCATCTCTGGGTCTGCCATGTAGACACATCGCCATAGAAAGCTTAAACCAAAAAAGAAAGTGTGAAGCCCAAGTCCAAAAATTTTGAAAAGGTATACATTTATTAAATGAAAAGTTGAAATTCATACAGAAATAATCAAACAAAAGTAATAGCAATTACATGTTCAGCAAGAGAGTCAGGTAACAAAATGGTGTGTCAACCAGAAATTACATCCATTATATAGCAAAGTGCATAGTACCTAGTGGTCCCAGTAGTAGGGGGAGCGCCAGGTATAGGGTGGAAAATAAAGCAAATGCTAAAATATTACACGTCTATAGCAAAGTGCCCAGTGCATATAGTGCCATCCCATACTCCTGGTACCTTACCCACAATGTGGTATAGCTGGATCCACTCCGTAAAGCCCCAATTCGCGTTGGCGTCGTCAGGTGGCGATGCCATGGAAAGGCCTAAAGTCCCTGCACATTTCCCATTCACTACAAGTAAAAAATAACCAAACAAACTGATCCTGAGTCCATCGCTTTGACTTTTATGATGTGACATTGATATAGGAAAGCTTCGTAATCCACAATAACTTTTGTCATAATTGAGCAATAAGTCAATGAGCTTTCTCTACAGCCAAGAACCTCTCGTATCTATTAACTGCCAAACCCGTAACTCAGGTCATCTGTTTCCTATTTTAATAATGACTAAACTGGGAACCAAGTCTAACAACGCTGAAGGATTAAGGATCTCATGATAGAACATGATTTACACCATCCCCAAACTTCACGCCATCCCCATTCTGTAGGGGAGAAAGGGTGCCTTCTCATAAAATGCAGTGTGCAATATTGAATAATAGTCATAATTACAGATGAGCAAATAAATTACTGTGGAATTTAATTTGTAGTTGAATTGTACAAGAAAAAAATTGCAAAAATGCAGATTTTTTGGGGGTAATTTGCTTCAGCGCGGAGAAAGGCCATCAAAATGCAAAAAATAAATCCTTATACCCACCTTACTGCTCACCTCTCGGGCCCCTCTGCACCACCCATCCGGTCCTCACCACATCTTCAGATCATCGCTGCTTGTAGTGAAGCCTTCTCACACTCGGCTGGGACTTACGGCTTTGATGAGGCTCAGGAGGCCTTAACATCATGACATACGCCATGAACTTGAGCATGCATCTGCAAAACCATTCCGGACTGCTCATGCTTTGATGAGGCGCGGGAGCTCTTGCGCATGTGTGATGATTTCAGCGCACACAAATGCAATCTGACGATCCGGCACGGAGTAGACAGGTGACAGTGAGGAGCGCAGGGACCGGAGAGGTGAGCAGATATTTTTTTAATTTTCTACATCCTAGGTTCAGATACCCCAGAGTATAATAAGGGACATTAAATTTGCACAAAATAACTGCTCTGCGAATCAAGTTTGCCAGAAAAATCTGTACGAACAGGCAAATCCAAATTTTGCCTGATCCGCTCATCTCTAGTTGCATATTAGTTCCTGAATGCCACACTGTCAGGATATAGCATTACATGGCTGATGGGTGGAAGTGAAGACAATCAAAGCTTCTCTATTATCCCTCCTCATACTCTGCTCTGAATAACAGAAGTAACGGCCTTACCACCTTTTTCGTTCCGGCTATTGATTTAATTCATCTTCACCAAAGACCATATGCATTCAGAATCTCATCCAGTGCCGTCCTCTAAGCGGTCAGTGAGGTAGAAAGCTCACTGACTTACCTGTGTGTCCACCATTAGCTGTCTGCAAATTTATTTCAAGACTAGGGATGAGCAAACTAAAGTTTGGGGTCTGTACTGGACACCCAGGGCCACCATCAAGACATTACTGCTCTTACTGGCATATGGGGTCCGGCGAGCAGAGGTGGCCCGCAACTAAGCGTGTGTCCTGAGAATGTCGGAATTAAGGTCCGTGCCTCAGATGAATCCTAGGACCTAGGCCAGGTAAGGAGAAACTTTTTTTTTTTGTAAAGCCGCAGTGTGGGGCGCATTATACTACTATTGGGGTCCATTATACTACTGTGGGGGTGCATTATAATATACTATATTGTACAATCTTACTTCACCACCCTCATCACCTCACTATCCAACAACCCAAAACGACTTTTTGAAACCTTAAACTCCCTCCTGAAACCTAAAGTACAGGCCCCCATCACCATCCTCAGCGGTGAGGATCTGGCCACTTATTTCCTAGAAAAAATCAACCACATCCATCAGGAAATCTCCACCCAATCTCCTTAGTGCCTGGATCCCCTTCCCTGCTGCACCTCAAGCTCAGTAGACATCTTTGAGCCTGTTTCAGAAGAAGTTTCCAAGCTCCTCGCTTCTGCTCGGCCTACAACCTGCAACAGTGACCCTATTCCTTCACATCTCCTGCAGTCTCTGTCACCAGTGGTCACCACTCACCTGACTAAAATATTTAACCTCTCTCTTTTTTCAGGCATCTTTCCCTCCTCATTTAAACATGCCATCATAACCCCTTTACTTACAAAAGCCATCCCTGGACCAGAACTGCACTGCTAACTACAGACCTGTCTCTAACCTTTCCTTCATCTCTAAACTCCTGGAACGCTTGGTCCACTCCCGTCTTATCCGCAATCTCTCGGATAACTCTCTTCTCGACCCCTTACAATCTGGTTTCCGCTCTTTACACTCCACTGAAACTGCCCTCACTAATGTCTCTAATGATCTAATAACTGCTAACTCCAAAGGTCATTGTTCCCTGCTGATTCTCCTGGATCTCTCTGCCGCATTTGATACTGTGGATCACCAGCTCATCCTCACTATGCTCCGCTCTATAGGCCTCAAGGACACAGCCCTCTCCTGGTTCTCCTCCTACCTCTCTGACCGCTCCTTCACTATATCTTTTCCCGGCTCCTCTTCCTCTCCTCGTCCCCTTACTATTGGGGTTCCGCAGGGCTCAGTCCTGGGCCCCCTCCTCTTCTCCCTATACACAGCTCCTATTGGACAAACAATCAGCAAATTTGGGTTCCAGTACCATCTCTATGCTGACGACAACCAATTATATACTTCTTCCCCTGACATCACCCCCACTGTAATTCAAAATACCAAGGATTGTCTGCTGTCTCTAACATTATGTCCTCTCTCTATCTGAAACTAAATCTCTCCAAAACGGAAACTTCTTGTGTTTCTCCCTTCTACTAACCTCACTCTACCTAACATCGAAATTACTCTGAAGGGTTCAACCATAACTCCCAAGCAGCATGCCCGCTGTCTTGGGGTCATATTCGACACCGAACTTTCCTTTACTCCCTATATCCGATCACTCACTTGCTCTTGTCACCTGCATCTTAAAAACATCTCCAGAATCCGACCTTTTCTCACCTTTGAAACTGCTAAGACTCTTACTATAGCTCTTATTCATTCCCGTCTGGACTACTGCAACTCTCTTCTGATCGGTCTCCCTCTTACCAAACTTTCTCCTCTCCAATCCATCTTGAATGCGGCAGCCAGGGTCATATTTCTGTCCAGCCACTTCACCGATGCCTCCATCTGGTACCAGTCATTACACTGGCTACCCATTCGCTACAGGGTCCAGTATAAACAAATCTCTCACCCACAAAGCTCTCCACAGTTTTGCACCACCTTGTATCTCCTCTCTCATCTCCGTCTATCGCCCTACACGTGCCCTCCGTTCTACAAATGACCTAAGACTAACATCCCTCGTAATCCGAACCTCGCACCTCCGTCTCCAAGACTTCTCTCATGCTGCGCCAGCTTTCTGGAATGCACTTCCCCAGACGATCAGACTGATACTTAGCCCTAACCTATTCAAGCGCGCTTTGAAAACCCATCTCTTCAAACAAGCCTACCACATCAACTACTCAGTAAACTAACTTTGCCCTGTTCCCTCCTTCCAAATATTATTCTGAATCTGCACCCTACTATTCATCTGTCTCCAAACCCTCCATGGACATGATAACTGCACTTGATACTTGACTATTGCACTTAAACACACGGGCTGATGACCGGATCATGCAGTTTTATATGAAAATCCCTATTTATTATAATTGCCAGACCTGAAATAACAATCACTTTTCACTTATTGTGTCCCCCCATTTCCTTGTAGATTGTAAGCTTGCAAGCACGGACCTCACCCCTAATGTCACTGTTTAAATTGTCTTAACTTGTATTGAATTAGTTTATGTATGTCCCCGCTTAATTGTAAAGTGCTGCGGAATATGTTGGCGCTATCTAAATAATAATAATTATTATAATTATACTACTGTGTCTCTTCTGCAGATCTTCTGCTTTTCCCTCTCTTTTCTCCATTTCTCCATATCTTTTGCTCTGCATGGCCGTTGTGTCTTTTGCTGTCCTCCAGCTTATCTGAACCGCCCAAATCCATACTGCCAATTTCGCTCTCTCATGCTCGCACTGCTGCTCTCCTCTTGCCTCACTGCAAGCTGTCCTCGGTGTCAGCTTCCGCTTGGTCTTTTTCTCTTCAGCCCACCCTCCAGGGTCCATCATCGCTCACGGCGACTCTACCTTCGACCACACCTCTTTCACTCATCGTTTCTTATACGGTAGGCTGTACTGCATTTTGAACTGCGCCATCTTCTGGAACATGACTCCCATTCTTGGCCGAACCCTGGCCTCAGTACATCCCCTCTTCTGGGTTGAACCTCCAATGGGCAGAGCATATCTTTGCACCCTCAGGCGCCGTCCACTCCCACGGTGGGCTGGACTTCTCCACCTCAGACCACAGGTTGCCGCCATCTTAGTGATGTTGGCCGCCATCTTAGTTTGTTCAATTTCAGGTGCTTTCATTTCTGCATAATCATCCACCATTTTGGAATTTGTATGCTGTACCTTTTTAGGTTGCTCATTTTCAGGCTCTTCGTCAATTGCACCATGGGCATTCTTCACCCCGCTTTCTCAATGCGAGCAAGCTATATCCTGCTGACTGTACCAAATGTAACGGGTCCCACAGTGGTAGTGTACAATCGGCACCCCGACCCGCTATTGAAATAGGGGGATCTTTAGGTCCCTGGGTGTGTGTGGAGTGCAGTGTTTGGTGAGAGAGATTTTCATACTCACCTGTGATTCGCCTATCGCGGTTCCAATTCTTTTGGTCTTCAGAATGAGACCACACAACAGCTTGTACTTGCAACATTCTCTTTACTTATCAACACATTCAGATACAGGGACTAGCATGTAACATGTTTTCCTTGATGTTATTTCTCAGGCAACAGCACTTTCACGGTGATGATGGAGACAGACACAGTTCTTACACCACAGATCACTGCAGAGTGTTTCAGACCTAAGGGTAACTCCGTTTCCTTGGAACCTTGACTGTTCCTGCTACCTGGCTATCCTGGATTAAACCTTCTAGATTTCTTTGTTTTCCACCAGGTCCCCTTTTAATCATGGTCCAAGGTCCAACAAACAGGAAAATAGAAATAGTACTATTCGATTATTCCTAGCTGGAGTATTCAGGCGTGGTTGCAGGCTTTGAACAATAATTTTTTCAAGGTGAACACTTTGTGCCCCAGGACCCTTAGGCAACAGCAATGGGGTGGCGCCCCAAAGCAAAAGGGCTTAGAGTGCTAGTAGCAAGCCTTGTGGCGGACCACCGGTTAGATCTAAATTTCCAAGGCAATTGTCCTGCTTTTACCCTGATTTTGCTTCCTTTTGCAGCCCCCTAGCCCTTACGCCGACCATTTTACAGCACTGAAGTTTGGGTCACCATTGAATAGGGTTCAGGGTCATCCATGGATCCGCTCTTCCCTATATGAGACTCCAATTTTCACTCTATAAACAGAATACATTATCAACAAAGTGCTAGGAACGCCCTTCACAGGTTGTATCCCACGTCAAAACCATCGGGTGGCCAAACATTGACACGCATAGCATAAACATCTCCCAACAGAGTATTGCAAAACCATATTTTTTTTTTTACACAAAGCTAGTCAACTCTGAATATCTTGAGCCAAAAGGAAAGGTAGAGGGAGAACATATTTTTTTACTAATGAAATTCTAATAATTACTTCTGTCTTTTTAATGTATTTATTTATTTTTTTTTAATTTTATTAATATTTTTCAAAGATACAAAAAATACCATTGCCCTGTGTTAATTTTGCGACGACTATACCACAGTCTGGAATGTCTTACCGATTTGGTGCAGAATCCCCATAGTTGAGAGAAGATCCTCCTACTGTTCAGGTGCCGTAGTGAAATAGTGCAGAGACTGATCCTATGTGCGGACATATTACTGACGTATTAATACAGAATCATTATAGCACTGTTCTTTCCCAGAGCACTTTACCTTTATACAAAAACCAAGGAGGGAAAGCAAAAAAAAAAAAAAAAAATTAAAAATTCTTTTTAAAAAATGTGAATGTTGAAAATATCCATAGTCTAAAGTAAACTTGGAAGAGGGGGGAAAAAAAGTCTAGATGAAAGGGTAATAAAGTGTACACGTAATATGAAGGGAACACAAAAATATGTTGTGGGTTACAAATTTGCTACTGGTTGAATATGAATCTCGTAACATGTCGTATGAAAACGAGTCCTCAAAACATGGAGGTCGACTGTTCTTCCGCAGTAGCAGACTTATTTTTAATATCTTCAGAATGGGTTAGAAACAACTTCTCCGATTGTTCTTACGGGCTGGTAATCCAGTCTGATGATTTATCAGGGAGAAATATTACAAGATAGGGAAGAGTCTGTGACGATTGTCTCCATATGTAAACATCAGCTAACCAGGTAGTTGTGCATTTCCCTGGAGTTAATACTTAAAACCACTCCTGAGTGATTACCTGCAAAGACGAAGAGAGAGAGAATTATTCAATGGATTGGTAGGTTTTTTAAAAACTTTTATTAAAAAAAAAAAGAAAAAAAAAAGAGGATAATTTTATCACAAAAATGTAAAATAAAAAGGTACAGTAAAAAAAAAAAAGGAAGAAAGGAGAAAAAAGGAAAATTGTGCTCTTATCCATGGTGGCTCTTGGATGTCCTTGTGAGTCGGTGGGGATCATCTATCGGTGGAAAGGTGCATTGATTCTCCGCTGGGTATTAAAGTATAACTCCACTTTGGAACATTGTGTTACTGTTTAAAAAAATTAGGAACTTTAAAAAAAAAAAATCTAGCTTTCTTTATCTTGTTGACATCTTGAGCTGCTTCATGTCTCATCCACATGAAAATTCTAATGGTGCCACTTGGAATCTGCCAAACTTTAAGCAATTTCTTCAACTTAATACTTAATTTTTCATAAACCCTCCCCGTTCCATGGCCCCTTTTTCCACCCCCGGAATGGGCATTCTATCTGATAATGGCACAGCAATTGCTTTAAGGAGGTTTTGAAAGGTTTTCGTGGCATCAGGGAATTTTACCATGTCCGGGGCAGCTCCATTTTTCGAAGAGCCGTGTAGACATTCAGTTTGCCGAATAGGCTAAATAAAAGATGTACTCTGTCTGGTGAAGAGCAATAACCAAGTTTGGAATGAGTTACCCAAGGAAATATTAAGTTTTGTTTCCATTATTTTTTTTTTTTTTATAAATCAGAAGGGTTACAAAATGCCTTTCCTCCTCCATATCTTTAACTCTTTCACAGTTAGCAATCCCTTGAATAGGTCCTTCAGAGTACAGAGGGAGAACATGTCAGCCTTCGACATCTGGCTGCAAATCGTGGCACTCATGAGCAATACAAGATAAGAAAACTCATCCCTATAATAATATATTAATGTTGAAAAGCGGAGTATCACTTTACGAGGGACTATAATCTTAAGGGACAAAAGGGGATGGGAATAGATATCCACCTGGCATGCCACTGACCTGCGATTGAACACTGGCAGGCATCGACAATAAAGGGACCTTGTAGCTGCTCAAGAATCCTCCTCTCCCAGAAAGTGTCACTGCAAGGCAATGGTGTGGAGGAATCCCAAGGGTGGGCCGTAAAAAAACAAACAAACAAGCAAAAATAAAGTATATGGGAAAATGAAGTAGAGGATGAGCAAGAGCTTCTTGATGAATGTGCAATGGATGGACGCTCAATGACTTAAAGGGCCACTAAGTTTATCAAGTAGAAGGTGGTCCATGTTTCCATTAAAAACAATCTTGAAGCGTACCTACCGTTGCAAAAAAAGCCTAAAAAAACCAAAAACAAATATCTCCACGGCAGCTCTCGATACAGTGCAGTCACATCGTGTGTAATCTGCATATTTTCCTCGGATTCCTTCAGTAAATGCACATTTTCCTTCTTGTTCTTATTGTGGCCTCTTCCTAGTGTGTGATCTAAGCAAATCAGATGCTAGTTTGTTCTCTTTCACTGAAACTATCAAAATCTGCAGCTGCAGCCCCCTCCTCCCTCTCCTTTTATGTTATTTTTTTCTGGACATTTGTGGTTATTTTCAAGTAGGGAAAAGACCATCTTTATACAAAGATATTATATATTTGCCATTGATTTATGCAAAAGAGGAGACGATAAGTACGCTTTAAGAAAATTATGTTACGCAGCCCCATGATTCTGGTCTTGCTGTAAATCAAAAATATATCTATATTTTTACACGTTCTTTTATACCAGCTATGAACATTTTTAAGTGTTTTTCACTTTCATTATTTTTAGAGTTTAGTGGTCCTTTAAAAGGAAATAAAATCAAGCTATGGATTTTAATGGTTTTGTAAAAGTAACATTCATGGTGCTGAGCGCAAAACATAAAAAAATATCCAACAGAACAGCAGAGAGACCTTGAGGACATTGGGAAATGATTGTGATCTTATACCTATTTTGTTACATTACAACCTGTGTTTTAATATTTTTGTAGTCCGATTTGTGTGTGATGTATCAGCACTAAATAGTCAATTGGTGAAGTGAAGTGGGAAAAATATAGGCATAAATTATATTTATGGCATCAAATAACTAAAAATTGGCATGTGCATATGTATTCACCCCTTTTGTGATGAAGCCCCCAGAAATCTTTGCTGCATGCAATTACCTTCATAAGTCTCATGTTTAGTGAAAGGAAGTCCACCTGTGTGCAGTCTGTCACATTGCTGTCAGTATATGCACTCTACCTTTTCTGAAAGACCACAGGGGCTGCAACACCATTAAGTAAGAGGCATCACTAACTAAACACCATGAAGACCAAAGAGATCTCCAAACAAGTCAGGGACAAAGTTGTTGAGACGTACAAGTCAGGGTTGGGTTATAAAAACAAAAATCCCAATCTCTGATGATCCCCCAGAACACTATCAAATCCATTATCATCAAATAGAAAGAATATGGTACCACAACAAACCTGCCAAGAGAGGGCTTTCTACCAAAACTCTCAGCCCAGACAAGGAGAGCATAAATCAGAGAGGACGCACAGAGACCAAAGATAAACCTGAAGTAGCTGCAGAGTTCCCAAGCAGAGACTGGAGTATCTTTCCATACGACCACAAAAGCTGCACACTCCATAGAGGTGGCCTTTATTGAAGAATATATAGAAAAAAGCCTTTACCTGCATACAAAAAATTGTTAACGTCGTTTTCAGTTTCCCAAAAGACAAGTGGGATACTCCCCGAATGCATGGAATAAGATGCTGTGGTCAAAATCAAACTTTTTGGCCACCAACGTAAACACTGTGTCTGGCACCAAACTATCACAGCTCATCACTCCGAGAACACCATCCCCACAGTGAAACATGGTGGCAGCATCATGCTATAAGGATGTTTTTCAGCAGCAGGGACATGGAAAATAGTCCTGGTCGAGGGGAAGTTGGATGGTGCAAAATACAGAGATATTCTTGAGCAAAACATGTTTTAGTCTATCAGTAATTTATGACTGGGACAGAGTCTCAGAACCTTCCAAGAAGAAAATGACCCAAAGCATACTGCTAAAACAACACTCACGTGGTTTAAGAGGAAATGTGTAAATGTATTGGAGCGGCCTAGTCAAAGCCCAGATTTTAATCCAATTTGAGAATCTGTGGTCAGACTTGAAGATTCACCAGAGGAAACCATCTAACTTGAAGGAGCAGGAGCAGTTTTGCCTTGAGTAACGGGCAAAAATCCCAGTAGCAAGATGTGGAAAGCTCAAAGACTTATCCAAAGCGACTTGCAGCTGTAACTTCCACAAAAAGAGGTTCTACAAAGTACTGACTTTAAGGGGGTGAATAGTGATGCACACACTGAAGTTTCCAGTTATTTTTTCCGATTTGTTGTTTGCTTCAGAATAAAATGAAAACCAAATGTTAACAGTTGTAGGCATGTTCTTTACATGAACTGATGCAAACCCTCAAAAAAAAACAACAATGAAATTCCAGATTGTGAGGTAGCAAAACACAAAAAAATGCCGAAGGGGAGCGGGGGTACCATAAACAATTCCCAACTGAGCATAGTGAAATCAATAGTTGGTCGTCTTGAATCACACATCTCGAGATATGTTGAGCCAAGAGCGAAAGTAAGGAAAAACATGTCTGCGGCTTATAAGTCTTCCAGAAAAAGAGATGGGAGAATCGATTCACAAGACTCCAGAGTCTGGCCAGGTCACTAATCTGTGACTGCTGGATGGGAGCATGTCCTTACCTCCCGGCATTTCCAGCTCCTCTCTGATCAGCAGAGTTGGTGCCGTCTCGGCACGTCAGAATGCTGAAGTTGCACCAGATCGGCTAATCAACAAAAGAACCAGGAATGTCAGGATGTAATAGGAGATTTGCGGGGCTCCCTTCCAGCGGTTACTTTGGCTGATTGACCGGAGTCCTGCAAATCGATTCCCCCATCTCTATTTACTACAGTATAAAATGTTTTTCTTTAGAAAAAAAAACCTATGATGGCTCCATAATGTTCAGTCCTGTTCTGATGGTTTTGCTCACTGGGAAAAATACAATTTATCTGACTTTCCGACTTCAGATTCAGGTTAATAAATCTTCTGTGGGAAATTTGGACCTATGGACACGGGAATTTTGGTTGAAGCGGTTGTCCCCTACTAAATCTTAATGGTGACATGGTGGTGTAAGAAATAATAAAACAGACTACACTCACCTACCGGACCGGCGCTGCTTCTCCTCCGGTCTCCTGGGATTAACATGGGATGGGGCAAAGCTCCAAATCCGGTCAGCAGCTGTCGAGCGGCTGCATCCTTCGCTCGGCCTGAACAGGAAGAAACATCTCTCCTCTTTACCAGGGGAAGGAACGCTGTCGGACTGGTAGGTGGGTAGTTTTTCATTTGTTCTTACACCACCTTGGCCCATTAAAGAGTAACTAAACTGGTTAATGTATTTTTTAATCATTTTGCCCAGCATGGAACGTTACTAAACTTTGCACGTCACTTTATTAGATTTGTCCTCATTCCTGCAAAAGAAATAGCATGTAAGTGAATTTTTCCCAGTCTGCTTCCCGGCCATTAGCTGCATTGATTTCAGATTGTAGTCATTTGGAGTACAGATGATTGCAGTGATCGGTCAACATTCATAGGAAAGCTAAACTTTCACTGCATCTTCATCATCTGTACTGCAAACGAGTACTTTCTGTAATCCATGGAGGCAGGAAAATAGACTGGGAAACAGCCGGCCTTTGGAAACCACTTACATGCATTATTTTTTTTTTTTTTTTAAAGGGATGAAGATAAATTCCCTAATAAAGTGGTTTTCAAAGTTCCATAACTTTCCATGCTTGACGAATTTATTACATAGTTCCTTCTAGTCATAAAACTAATTAGGGCTCCCCAACCTGTGGCTCTCCACTTACTGCAGGACTACAACTTCCACAAGTGTTACTAGTGGTCTTTAGAGCGAATGTAGCTCCATTCCTCCATTTTACTCCTAGTAACATGCAATAGACACTAACATTCACAGCATTATATGAAAGAATAGGGAACTGGCAAATATGGGTCAGATTCTACAATAATGTGGGTATGTGGCCTAACATTTTGGTATTATTATGAAAAAAAAAGCAGTATAAAATTCTAGTAACTATCTCAAAGTTGCCGACTGTGTCTTTGTCCATGAGGTCTAAGGGGTAACGTTTCTCCTTATGGAGAGTGACATACCATCTCTGGCTTGTCAAGGTAAGGAGGCTTATTCGCCGTGCAATGCTCCTCTGGGAAATATAATATGCAAATTGCCTCTTCTGAGAAAAAGAGGACTTAAACTATAGCGCCACCTGTTGGAAGTAGTGATCCTACAAGTCACAATCAACCCTTTAACGAGTGCAATTTGCATATTATATTTCCCAGAGGAGCATTGCACGGCGAATAAGCCTCCTTACCTTGACAAGCCAGAGATGGTATGTCACTCTCCATAAGGAGAAACGATACCCCTTAGGCCCCAGTCCAGAGCCTCTCACCTAGCCAAATCAGTTCTCATGCTTCGCACTGACGAGGGCCAACAGCCCGAAACACTGCGTCTGCGAATTGAGAAACTGATTTGGCTTTTATCCTAAATCATATTGCAAGGCTTGTTAAAGGGTTGATTGCGACTTGTAGGATCGCTACTTCCAACAGGTGGCGCTATAGAGTTTAAGTCCTCTTTTTCTCTGAAGAGGCAATTTGCATTCTTTGTCCATGAGATGTAAAAAATGTGTTTGTAAAAAAAAAGGTAGATTATATTTGACTAATTTTCAAGTTTGCTTAATAAAAGGGAGATGACCTGATAGAACAACTCTTGTTCACATTAGGGCGCATGTATTCATAGATGGGGTGCTTCTATTTGGGGTCATCCTCTATTGGCCAGCTTGGGTTACTGGTAGTTCTCTTTGGAGGACTCATCTAATTATGTGTTACATTGGCAAACACTCATTTGAATGGGCATCATGTAATACCACAGTTCTCCTGTAGTGGCCACTGCAGGAGAAAAGGGCAGCCACCCACAGCCCTGGCGATCACCTGGTTTAAACACTCAAAATAAAATTATTATTATTATGATCTTTTCTTTTCCACGAACACTAACAGGAATGTTCACGGTCAGGTAAGGGAAGAGAACTGTCATAAATGACTGGGTTAAGGTCCTGCTATTAGGCAAGAGAGCAAAATACCAAACTTGTCAAAAATTCTCAGTGTAAACACAATACTTATGAGTTTCATGAAACAGTCAAAAAAACGAGAAATATCAGACCAACGAAAAGGTCTGTAGAGAATAAGAAGTTTCCAGTATGTTGACACATCTCTACTGTCATGTTGAAAGAGTATTCTCACGTTTTCCATAAACAGAGGATAACTTCCCGGTCGCTGGAGGTCCGACTCTGAAGAGCCAAGTATGAATGGAGCGGTGGTAGATCATGCACACCGCTGCCCCGTTCATTCTTATGTAACCGCCAGAGATAAACGAATCCATAAGAATGGCTGGAGCGGGAGTGCATACGATGACCACCGCTCCATTCATATACAGTGGGTACGGAAAGTTTTCATACCCTTTACATTTTTCACTCTTTGTTTCATTGCAGCCATTTGGTAAATTCAAAAAAGTTCATTTTTTTTCTCATGAGGGTGTGTTTCCACGGTCAGGAAACGCTGCCTGTTTGACGCTGCGTACAGCCACAGAGTGTCGAACACGCAGGCGGCAGACCCACATAAACGGACATGCAGCGCGTCTTTCCAGAACGCAGCATGTATGCTTACACTGCGGCGACGCTAAGTCGCTGCACCGTAAATTTACCATAGACCATCATTAGATGTGGTAAAACTGCATCTAATGAGTAGTCACATGCGTGATAACTGCATAAATGCAGCTTACTATGCATGTCTCCTAATTTAAGTAAGGTCTTACCTTGTCACACTGCTGAAAGTCTGCGTCCACTGCTGTTCTTGCGATAACTTAGCTTACCGCGAGAACTGCCGTGCACGTGTCCGGGAATTATCTCAGGTCACCCTAGGCTGGTTCTTACGGTCAACTGACCGTGGGAGCTAGAGTGTAGGTGATCGCTGGAGGTCATCTACAAGCTCTATGTCTGGATGTCAGGCACCCAGATGTAGCAGAGCTGGACTCGTCGTGGGGCACTCGTTATTAAAGACTGCGTCGGACACAGGGAGTATACTGTTGGGTTTTTTTTTTTTGTTTTATTCAGGAGATCAATGGCTTCGCTTGGATTACCAGTGTAATAAAGATGTCAAAACTGTGTGGTGTTTTATTTCATTAAAATACTTTATTCTGCATGTGTTTTATTAATCCTTTACCGACTATAGGATTAGTAATGGTAGGAGTCTTATTGACGCCTCTCCATTACTAAGCTGGCTTAATGTCACCTTACAAAGGTGACATTAACCCCTTATAACCCCATATGCCACCACTACAGGGCAGTGGGAAGAGAGAGGCTAAGCACCTTTCTAACTATAAATTATAGGGGAAACCCACATAATTTTTTTGGGGAGTCCTCCTAATTTAATAGCCAGTAAATGCTAAATATACAGCTGCGGACTGATATTCATACCCTGGGAAGCTCCATGGGTATTAACCCCTTCCCAGGCTACAAACATCGGACCCTCAGTCGCCGGCTTTTCCTCTCTGGCGCAGAAAATTGCGCGGGAGCCCATGCCATGTTTTTTTTCAATTTGTTTTTTAAATTAAACAGATATTGTGTTTATGGCCGGGGTCACACTTGCGAGAAACTCGCACAAATCTAACACCTCAATACCCGGCACTGCCGCTGGCACTCGGGACTGGAGTGTTCAGCTGCATAGAAATACATGCAGCCGCACACTCCGGTCCCAAGTGCTGGTGGCAGTGAAGGGTATTGAGGTGCGAGTTTCTTGCATGTGTGACCCCCGCCTAATGTAGATTTGGTGTGTGTGTATGTCTTTATTTATGGCCGGGATCACACATGCAAGAAACTCGGACAAGTCTCGCATCTTAATAGCCGGCACTGCTGCCATCACTCGGGAGCGGAGTGTGCGGCTGCAAGGAAATACATGCAACCACACGCTCCGCTCCTGAGTGCTGGCGGTAGTGCCGGCTATTAAGATGCGAGACTCATCCGAGTTTCTCACATGTGTGATCCTAGCCTAACTCTTTATGTACCATTTTATTATGTTTATTACTAAACATCAGGCTTGATATTATCTATCTATCTATCTATCTATCATATCTATCTATTCTCTATCTTTCATATCTATTATCTATCTACCTTATCTATTGATATATCTATCTGTTATCTATCTATCTGTGTGTGTATTCTTCAATGGAGTTCGTAAAAGAAGAAGTTGGACAAGGAAATTACATCACAATTCTTTTTTTGTATATCTTTATTTAGCTTACAAAAACACACACAATTCCTCATGAAAAAAACGCATGAAAAAATGCAGGGGATCTGCCAGTGACCTCAGATGCAGATTTGGTGCAGATTTTACCTGCGTCAAATCCAGAGCAAATACTGAGCCATTCCTGACCGTGGAAACATACCCTTAATGTAAACTCTGCACCCCATCTTCACTAAAAAAACAGAAATGTAGAAATGTTTGCAAATTTAATAAAAAAGAAAAACTGAAATATCGCATGGGGTGTTTTTCAGCTGCAGGGGCAGGATGACTGGTTGTCATTGAAGGAAACATGAATGTGGCCAAGTACAGAGATGTTCTGGATGAAAACTTCTTCCAGAGTGCTCTGGACCTCAGACTTGGCAGAAGGTTCACCTTCCAACAAGACAATTACCTTAAGCACACAGCTAAAATAACAAAGGAGTGGCTTCAGAACAACTCTATGACCATTCTTGACTGGCCCAACCAGAGCCCTGAAGTAAACCCAATTAAGCATCTCTGGAGAGACCTGAAAATGGCTGTCCACCAACATTCACCATCCAACCTGACGGAACTGGAGAAGGATCTACAAGGAAGAATGGCAGAGGATCCGAAATCCAGGGGTGAAAAACTTGTTACATCATTCCCAAGAAGACTCATGGCCGTACGAGCTCAAAAGGTGCATCTACTCAATACTGAGCAAAGGGTCTGAATACTTATGATCATGTGATATTTCAGTTTTTATTTTTTATTAAATTTGCAAAAAATTCTACATTTCTGTTTTTTTTCAGTCAAGATGGGGTGCAGAGTGTACATTAATGAGAAAAAAATGAACTTTTTTAAATTTACCAAATGGCTGCAATGAAACAGAGTGAAAAATGTAAAGGGGTCTGAATACTTTCCGTGCCTACTGTAGGACTCTTCAGAGCCTCAGTTCTTGTAATTGATAGAGATCCAAGCAATTGGGAAGGTATCCTCAGGTAGAGAATAACTGCCACACCTCAGAATAGCCGGTTAAGCTATAGTTATGAGTTTTTGCCACAAAACCGATTAATATTATCCCCTCCATACATCTTCCTGCCAGTTTTTGGTTACCTCTTGCATTTCCTAGCGTTTGTGTGTCCATGTCATCGTCAATGAACTCTTCTCCCTGGATAATATTTTGTGTGTCTTCACTGTGATTCACAGGACTTGTCATCTCCTGCTCCTTCTCATTGTGCATCTGAGCGTAGACGTTCCTGCCAGGCATTTTCCTGTTCACACATAAAAACGACACTGAAGAACAGGAACCGCATGATGATTATGTTGGTAATTCTGTATATTAAGGCTTTAGAACTTTTGGCATCTAAGAGATTTGCTTAAATTCACCTCTCACCAGGTCAGAAGTGGCCAGTTTTTTATCTAATTTTATTCCTGCCGTTCTCTTGAATATTCCATTTTCTGTTTTGTTTTTTTTTTTAAATTGGCCATATGGTTCCAGAGATATGGACCTTTGTATTTGGTGCTAATTTTTAATGTTCTTTCTAACAGGGCGTGGCTCACAGGATCATCTGGGATGTGTCTCAAAGGATCATCTGGGGCGTGTCTCAAAGGATCTTCTGGGGCGTATCTCACAGGATCATCTGTGACTTGTCTCAAAGGATCATCTGGGACGTGTCTCAAAGGATCATCTGGGGCGTGTCTCAGAGGATCATCTGGGACGTGTCTCAGAGGATCATCTGGGACGTGTCTCAAAGGATCATCTGGGGCGTGTCTCAAAGGATCATCTGGGGCGTGTCTCAAAGGATCATCTGGGGCGTGGCTCACAGGATCATCTGGGGCATGTCTCAGAGGATCATCTGGGACGTGTCTCAAAGGATCATCCGGGGCGTGTCTCAAAGGATCTTCTGGAGCATATCTCACAGGATCTGGGGCGTGTCTCAAAGGATCATCTGGGGCGTGTCTCAAAGCATCTGGGACGTGTCTCAGAGGGTCATCTGGGACGTGTCTCAAAGGATCTTCTGGGGCGTATCTCACAGGATCATCTGTGACTTGTCTCAAAGGATCATCTGGGACGTGTCTCAAAGGATCATCTGGGGCGTGTCTCAGAGGATCATCTGGGACGTGTCTCAGAGGATCATCTGGGACGTGTCTCAAAGGATCATCTGGGGCGTGTCTCAAAGGATCATCTGGGGCGTGGCTCACAGGATCATCTGGGGCATGTCTCAGAGGATCATCTGGGACGTGTCTCAAAGGATCATCCGGGGCGTGTCTCAAAGGATCTTCTGGGGCGTATCTCACATGATCATCTGGGGCGTGTCTCATAGGATCATCCGGGGCGTGGCTCACAGGATCATCTGGGGCATGTCTCAAAGGATCATCTGGGACGCGTCTCAAAGGATCATCCGGGGCGTGTCTCAAAGGATCTTCTGGAGCATATCTCACAGGATCTGGGGCGTGTCTCAAAGGATCATCTGGGGCGTGTCTCAAAGCATCTGGGACGTGTCTCAGGGGATCATCTGGGACGTGTCTCAAAGGATCATCTGGGGCGTGTCTCAAATGATCATCTGGGACGTGTCTCAAAGGATCTTCTGGGGCGTATCTCACATGATCATCTGGGGCGTGTCTCATAGGATCATCCGGGGCGTGGCTCACAGGATCATCTGGGGCGTGTCTCAGAGGATCATCTGGGACGTGTCTCAAAGGATCATCCGGGGCGTGTCCCAAAGGATCTTCGGGGCGTGTCTCACAGTATCATCCGAGGCGTGTCTCACAGGATCCTCTGGGGCGTGTCTTTAGGTTGCTTTGCATAATTATTCTGTGAATTACGCCCCCTCTAAGAAGATCATAAAAAGCAACACTAAATAAAAAGGCCCATAGCACGGTGGCTCAGTGGATAGCACTGCAGCCTTGCAGCGCTGGGGTCCTGGGTTCTAATCCCACCTTGGACACCATCTGCAAAGAGTTTGTATGCTCTCCCCGTGTTTGCGTGGGTTTCCTCCGGTCACTCCGGTTTCCTCCCACATTCCAAAGACATACTGATAGGGAATTTAGATTGTGAGCCCCATCGGGGACAGTGATGATAATGTGTGCAAAACTGTAAAGCGCTGCGGAATATGTTAGCGCTATATAAAAATAAAGATTATTATTATTATTATTATATCTCTGGAATCATATGACAGATTTAAAAAAATAAAAACTTGGAACACCCAGGGGAGTAGCAGGAATAAAATAAGAGGAAAATAAGGTAATTTATGGTGACAGGTCCTCTTTAAGGCCCTATGTACGCTAAAGGAAAAAGCTACTTTTAGATCTTCAAATCTTCTACTTTTCAAGCGTTCATGTCTCGGAATGATTGAAAACCACTTGTTGCTTCACAGAAAGCTATTAATGTGGTAAAGATAATTCATTAAAGGGGTTTTCCGACAAATAAAAGTTCATTTTGTTCACTAGATCTTGGAATAAAAATAATTTCCACAATTGGCTGTGTATAAATAAAATGTCCCTGTGCTGAGATAATCTTATACATGTGTCCCCGCTGTGTACTGTGTAATGGCCGTGTCTGACCGTACAGGGACATGGTCTGATCATACCACAGCTCCTGGGCAGAGCACACCGCACACCACTAGCTCAAGTGCTCTTACCACTCTGCATTAAAGGGAATGTGTCTGCAGAAAATGACCTATTTTTTAAATCAGGCCTCTTTGTTAAATGTATTTTTAAAACATTTTGATGTTTTGTTTTTTTATTTTAGACATCATTATCCACATTAAATAAATCTGAAAACGTTAAACTTTCACACTGGCTTCTGGGCCTTATACTAGATTCATACTTTTTGCTCTATACGGAAGACTTTTCAGCAGTCTCATTATCATGACAGACAAGATTATAATGAAAAGTAACACCTCTGTAAACAGCAGATAACGCTGAATCCACCATTCACAATTGGTGATGTCACAGCTCAGGTTCAAAGAGAAAAAAAAAATGTTTTTCCTGCATCGTCGGATTTATGCTGCTGTTAGATAAAAGAATATTAAACTACCCTAATTTTTTTGTTCAAAATGAATTTGTCAATTCTTTTTCTTGAGAAAATAAGACACCCCCCTGAAAATAAGACATGGTGCCACTTTCGGAGCAAAAATTAATATAAGAAGGTGTCTTATTTTCGGGGAAACAGGGTAGTGAGAGATTTCCTTTCCACTTTTGAGGATCTTTTTTTTTTCCGGAGCAGTGCTTTGCTTGAGGTCATAAAGGGATTTTAAAAGGCTACACAATCATGGTAAAGATAAAAGTTTCTGACAGGTTCCCTAATTGTCAAGTAAATAAGGCAGCACACTGCAGCGCTAAAACATGCAACCATGAAACACGAAAATTGAACTGCATTACTGCACTAGAAATATGAAAAATGAGAGCGTTTAGCGCATAAAAATGGCCAATTTTATGTGTACCTGGTAGCCCCTTTACGGCATCTCTCTTATACCAGGTCCTACACTTGCCTTACCTCGCTGAGAATAAACGTCTCCATCTGAATGGGTACATGTGAAACCTCTTCCTAGACTAAAATTCTCTCTCTCTGTGGAGCGGTATTGGACCTGCTGTAATTAAAACACCTTTGACTAGGAGGCGGAGTGCACGATCAGAAGGCTAGAGAATACATTTCTGCATTACTGCACTAGAAATATGAGATGCCGTAAAGGGGCTACCAGGTACACATAAAATTGGCCATTTTTATGCGCTAAACGCTCTCATTTTTCATATTTCTAGTGCAGTAATGCAGTTCAATTTTCGTGTTTCATGGTTGCATGTTTTAGCGCTGCAGTGTGCTGCCTTATTTACTTGACTGTATTCGAGTTGGCGATTCTAGGTTCAGCACCTGTTCACACTAAGGGTACCGTCACACAGTGCAATTTTGATCGCTACGACGGCACGATTCGTGACGTTCGAGCGATATAGTTACGATATCGCAGTGTCTGACACGCTCCTGCGATCAGGGACCCCGCTGAGAATCGTACGTCGTAGCAGATCGTTTGAAACTTTCTTTCGTCGTCTAGTGTCCCGCTGTGGCGGCATGATCGCATGGTGTAACATATATCGTATACGATGTGCGCATAGTAACCAACGGCTTCTACATCGCACATACATCATGAAATTATCGCTCCAGCGTCGTACATTGCAAAGTGTGACAGCAGTCTACGACGCTGGAGCGATATTGTTACGATGCTGGAGCGTCACGGATCGTACCGTCGTAGCGATCAAAATGCCACTGTGTGACGGTACCCTTAGTCTCTGTTTTTGAAAAGGTTCCCTAATAGGTTACCCTAATTGGGTATAAGTGTAAGAGATGCCTAAACCAGACAACTCCTTCATCCTGTGACATTCACATCTGCTGGACTGAAGCCGATCCGTATCGGACTCCGATATCACTTCAATCCATCCATGGATGTAACTTGCCTCTTGAACTTATACAGAATGAAAGCTCCGACCGCTACAAGACAGATGGCGAAGATGATGACGATTGCCCAGTAACCTCCTGCTCCTCCGATCGCCCGCGACTCTGCAGGAGAAAGCACAGTATGTGGGTTAAGGAGAGTGCACCATAGTTGGGGTAGAAGATCAGGGTTGTGCATGTTTATACCGCTGTGTCCTATGTGTAATAAGGGATCTGCATCACAGTAGAGGAAAAACCCATTCATATTAAGAATCGAATTCCTGGAAATCAACACAAAGACTTTTTTGTTTTTCACAATCACCGATGACTTTTAGGGAAAAAAAATGCAAATGAGCTCTCGTACAGACAGAAGAACATTGTCTCTCTAGAGTCACCTGTAGGTAGCCACCTTGTAAGTCAATGTCTGACCTATTAAAGAGATCTAAAATAGAATTGGGATGTCAGCCAAACCATAAACCCCTTCGGTACAAAGTAGGGATTTAGTTAGTTGGGTAACAAGGTGCAAAAACTCTGAAAAAATAGTGTCTATAGTTGAGTCTTTCTGATTTGGCTGATGTCACCGTTCATGCTTCAAAGCTTTTTAATGGGTCGGACTTATGGGGTACTCACTCCAGACCCCAGAGCATAATAAATGTAATACTCACCTCACCACTCAGCTCTACGGCTGACCTGCTGCTCGCTGCCGCCAGTCCGGTCCTCTTCTTTCTGTTGTCATACCGCAATTCCGTCTTCTTCACCATGGACTATCACTTTCCAGCCCGGTCACGACATTACAACATGTAGTGACATCACCTCATGATGAGCTGTGACTCCCAAGTCCTTACCATGGCCAGAAGTAGTGGCCTATAGTGAAGAGGCTAAATATGCGATGCGTGATGGCAGTAAGACGAAGACTGGACGGTGGGAGGCTGGAGAGGTGAGCGGGTAGATGAGTATTAGTTTTTTTTATTTTACCATTTTTCAGCCCTAAATGGCTCATCAAAATAGAGTCCAGGCATTTTTTTTTGTGAATCGTAACGCAAAGTGATCAAATTTGCGTTGAACCGCAAATTTCTGGAAATTCGCCTCAAATTGGATCCTTAGCTGATTGATCCTCTCATCTCTAGCTATAATACTTACCTATTAGTAATGGCCACAAAATCACAACTACATAATTGTTAAAATAAAGAAAAAGTGGACAAGCCCTTTAAAATGGATAAAAACCCATCCATAATACATCGATTTACTTTATCCTTATGTCCTCTAGAGAGCAGAACGTAACTGCAAAATAATACGGACTCATATGGTAGATGTAGTCTGTGTATACAAACAAAATGGTACAGCTCACCCTTTCCAAAATGAATCCAGTCAGTGGGGTAGCCCGGAAATCCCCCCACTGCATGGCATTCTAGGTAGATATGATCAAAAAAGGTAAAGGATCCAGAGTTCCAGTATATATAAAAACATCAAATTTTACATATTCCAGGACTAAAAACGTTATAGTGTTCAAAACATGTTAGTTTGTATGGAGAGTATTCACCTCAACCTTTTGCAATGTATATTTTTCACTTTTTAAATTAAATTAAAACAAAATGTGATGTTATATATATATATATATATATATATACATACAGTATATATATATATATATATATATATATATATATATATATATATATATATATATATATACAGTTAGGGCCAGAAATATTTGGACAGTGACACAATTTTCGCGAGTTGGGCTCTGCATGCCACCACATTGGATTTGAAATGAAACCTCTACAACAGAATTCAAGTGCAGATTGTAACGTTTAATTTGAAGGGTTGAACAAAAATATCTGATAGAAAATGTAGGAATTGTACACATTTCTTTACAAACACTCCACATTTTAGGAGGTCAAAAGTAATTGGACAAATAAACATAACCCAAACAAAATATTTTTATTTACAATATTTTGTTGCAAATCCTTTGGAGGCAATCACTGCCTTAAGTCTGGAACCCATGGACATCACCAAACGCTGGGTCTCCTCCTTCTTAATGCTTTGCCAGGCCTTTACAGCCGCAGCCTTCAGGTCTTGCTTGTTTGTGGGTCTTTCCGTCTTCAGTCTGGATTTCAGCAAGTGAAATGCATGCTCAATTGGGTTTAGATCTGGAGATTGACTTGGCCATTGCAGAATGTTCCACTTTTTGGCACTCATGAACTCCTGGGTAGCTTTGGCTGTATGCTTGGGGTCATTATCCATCTGTACTATGAAGCGCCGTCCAATCAACTTTGCAGCATTTGGCTGAATCCGGGCTGAAAGTATATCCCGGTACACTTCAGAATTCATCCGGCTACTCTTGTCTGCTCTTATGTCATCAATAAACACAAGTGACCCAGTGCCATTGAAAGCCATGCATGCCCATGCCATCACGTTGCCTCCACCATGTTTTACAGAGGATGTGGTGTGCCTTGGATCATGTGCCGTTCCCTTTCTTCTCCAAACTTTTTTCTTCCCATCATTCTGGTACAGGTTGATCTTTGTCTCATCTGTCCATAGAATACTTTTCCAGAACTGAGCTGGCTTCTTGAGGTGTTTTTCTGCAAATTTAACTCTGGCCTGTCTATTTTTGGTATTGATGAATGGTTTGCATCTAGATGTGAACCCTTTGTATTTACTGTCATGGAGTCTTCTCTTTACTGTTGACTTAGAGACAGATACACCTACTTCACTGAGAGTGTTCTGGACTTCAGTTGATGTTGTGAACGGGTTCTTCTTCACCAAATTAAGTATGCGGCGATCATCCACCACTGTTGTCATCCGTGGACGCCCAGGCCTTTTTGAGTTCCCAAGCTCACCAGTCAATTCCTTTTTTCTCAGAATGTACCCAACTGTTGATTTTGCTACTCCAAGCATGTCTGCTATCTCTCTGATGGATTTTTTCTTTTTTTTCAGCCTCAGGATGTTCTGCTTCACCTCAATTGAGAGTTCCTTTGACCGCATGTTGTCTGCTCACAGCAACAGATTCCAAATGCAAAACCACACACCTGGAATCCACCCCTGACCTTTTAACTACTTCATTGATTATAGGTTAACGAGGGAGACGCCTTCAGAGTTAATTGCAGCCCTTAGAGTCCATTGTCCAATTACTTTTGGTCCCTTGAAAAAGAGGACGCTATGCATTACAGAGCTATGATTCCTAAACCCTTTCTCCGATTTGGATGTGGAAACTATCATATTGCAGCTGGGAGTGTGCACTTTCAGCCCATATTATATATATAATTGTATTTCTGAACATGTTTTTGTAAACAGCTAAAATAACGAAACTTGTGTCACTGTCCAAATATTTCTGGCCCTAACTGTATATATATATGAAGCTGGATCTTCATGGACATACTTAGGTGACCCATAATGGTGGCCTTTAACCTCTTCCTGACATTGGATGTACCGCTACGTCCTATTTTGCACTACTTTCTCACAAATGGACCTATCGGAACGTCTTGGCGATCACGTGGGCACAGGAGCGGATCCCACACGCTCACTGCCGGGAGCTAGGCTTAAATGATAGCTGAGACCGAGCTGTTTAACCACCTAAATGCCATGATCAATAGCGATTGCAGCATTTAGAAGCAGGGAAAGGCAGGGGGCTTCCTTTCCCGTCAGATCGTCATCCCCCGCGTCATAATCGCAGGCTGACGATAGTTGTTATGGCAGCCTGAGGTCAAATGACCATGGTCTAAGTGTCTTCTATCAGTGCAACACTGACAGGTGTGAAGCATTGCAATGCACAATATCAGTGATCAGAAAAATAAAAATTGGAAAAAAGTGGAAAAAACTTTTAAAAAATTATTATTTTTTTAAATCACAAAATAGAGAACAAAAAAACGAAAAATTATTATGCCAATACAGTTTATGTAAAAAACAAAAACAACATATTTGGTATCACTGCATCCGTAACGACCTAACGTATAAAACTGTCACACTAGTTAACCCCTTCAGTTAACACTGTAAAAAAAGAAATAAAAAACATAACATCGCCAAACAAAAACTTGATCAAAACAACAAATTTAAATAACATTGGTATTGCCTTAAGCCTACTGACCTGAAGAATAAAGCTACCTTATTGCTTTTAAGATACGGTGAGCAGCATAAAAAAAATCACCAAAAATACAATTCCTGAATTGTTGTTTTTTTGTTCATTTCAGCTCCCAAATATCAGAATTGAAAGAGATCAAAAATATTACGTGCCTGAAAATGGTACCAAAAATATGTAAACTTTTCCTGCAAAAAAACAAGTCCTCACATGACTGTCAACAGAAATATAGAAAAATTATAACTCTCAAAATATTACAATGAAAAACTTTGTTTTGTAAAAAATATTTTTTTAGCGTGTGATATTTTTTAGTGTGATATTAGACTCAGCTCACATTTATCCTTCACTCTGTGCTGAGCGCTTACATCGAGGTTTCTGTGTAATTTTCTGAAATACGTGATTAAGACGGTACCCCTGGTGGAAGATTCCCTATAATGAGGCAGATGGAGATATTGGTCTGTCCTATGATTTGGCGGTATCTTTTTACGCGTGTATAAAAGTACGGTCGGCCACAGTCTTGCGCACCTCTGAAAAGAAGGACACCTCTGAGTCAAGATGGAATCCAGAGTAACTCTGCTGCCTTATTATAGTGAATGGATCCATTGCGGATTTTGTATGAATCACGTTATTTGGAGATTTAGATTGAAACCCCAATGTAAGAGCTCAGCATAGAGACCACGATAAAGGTGATCCAAAATGTTCCCAATAAAAGCTTCACATTAATCCACAAAAAAGGAAGTCCCCACTCAGGTCCGTCATCTATCAATGGAAATATATGGGGCTTCCACGTTACTGGTAGTACAAATACTGTGGAAAAGCGAAATGACTCCTCACCCGCCAACAGAAATCCAGCGAATTCTGCACTCCCAAATCCTAATCCACCTCTCACTTCTGAACCCCACAGTGTGTCTAAACAACATTTAGGGCCACATGTTTGGCATTTCTGTAGTGATGAGAGCCATATGATCCATTTTTTCCTCTTACCTTTGTCAAAATAAAAATGTTGAGGCTAAAGCAACATTTTTGCAAGAAAAATGTATTTTTTTCATTTTCATAGCTCAACATGATAAAATTCTGTTAAGAACCTGCGGGTTCAAGGTGCTTACCACACCTCAAGATAAGTTCCTTGAGGGTGTAATTTCTAAAATGGGGTCACTTGTGGGGAGTTTCCACTGTTTAGGTACATCAGCAAACGCAACATGGCGTCCTCTATCTATTCCAGCGAATTTTGCGCTCAAAAAGTCAAATAGCGTTCCTTCCCTTCTGAGCTCTGCCTCTCTCCACTCACGAGAAAGTGCACAACAAATTGTATGGTCCATTTTCTCCAGTTACCTTTGTGAAAATGAAAAAAATGGGGCTCAAACAACATTTTGTGGGACAAAGTTACATTTTGGTTTGTTCCTTCTGCATTGCTTTCATTTCTGTGATGCACCGAACAGGTTAATAAACTTCTTGAATGTGGTTTTGAGCACTTTGAGGGGTTCAGTTTTTAAAATGATGTCAATTTTGGGCATATTGTGATATATATGGATCGCCCCTGTAGGGCAGTGGGGTATTCGCTACCGGACCCTTTGGCTCTCAAGGGGGATGTCACGGTGGCTGACCCGGTCTGTGGCCCTCGGGAGGTCCGTTGAAATAAGGGGAAAAGGTCTTTAAGGGGAAATGTTCATGATGCCACCTGTGGTATTCGGTCAGGGTGACCGACGCTGCTTAGGGGTCCGCTGGGGTGATGTTATGGCAGCTAGATGGTATACCTTCCCACAGGTGAAGTAAGTCCCCAGGGCTTCCCAGTGTGTAGATGGTCGATGGTGTGAGGCGCAGTGAAAAACGAGGACACAAGGTTGCAGTCTCTTTACCTTTTTACTGTAGACTTCAGCATCCACAGTCCAGAGCACCAGATCACAGGGTAGGCAGAGTCCGGCAGGTTTGGAGGCTTATCCAGGTGGAAACCAGTAATCTTCCCTTGCGCTGCAGTGTTGTAGTCCCTTAATGCTAAGCTTCTCATAAGGTCCTCACAACTGTTGTAGATGTTATGTCTCTCTCTCTCTGTCCCCCAGATGGATAGGACAAACCCGTATGACTTGGTGGCTTGAGGCTGTTTGTAGGGACTCTAGCATGCCCCGGCCTCTAAGGGGTGCCACCGTGCCTTCTGGGTGTAGGTGCGGACAGGTAACTTGCAATTAGCGGTCCTGCCAGTCTCTGAAGTAAAGCATGGAGATCCTTACTCCCTCGGTATTCTGGCTACCGGATTTCTGCACCTCAGAAGGAAGCAGCCTGCTCCTGGCTGATCTCCCTCTGATATCCTCTCCTTTGCTCTGCTTTCCTTCACGCTTGCTGCAATATGTTCTGCTTTCTATGTCTCTTCCCAGGAGTTGTAGCACTTCATGCCATAGAGCTCCTCTTCCTCTGTCTTCCTGACAGGAACTGAAACCTTTGCCTCCAGATCAGGATGTTCTAATAGGGGAATTCACCTTAAACAGGCTTAGAGCTCACCCTTCTGGTCTGGAGTGTGAACATGTTGCATGCATTGTATTACCTGATAAAGAGATCTCCTTCACTGCCTCCAAATGTAACACCACTCCCCCCTAGAGGAGAATGACATTACTGCAACAACCAGGACCCAGGGGCGCTGCATATACACCCCTTTATGTCACTTTGAATGTGATGTGGTCCTTAAAAAATAGTTTTGGAAATTGTGTTGGAAAAATTAAAAAATGCTGATAAACGTTTTTAACCCTTCTAACTTCATAACAGAATAAAATTATGTTTAAAAAAATGATGCGATATATAGTAGACATATGGGAAATGTTATTTGTTCACTACTTTCTGTGCTATATATGATATCTAATTTAAGGGCATAAACATTAAAATGTTAAAATTGTGTAATTTTCAAATTTTTGAGCAAATTTTTGATATATTTCATAAATAAACGCAAATTATATCGACCAAAATTTACCACTAACATGAAGTACAAGATGTCATTAAAAACATTCTCAGAATCACAGGGATATTTTCAAGCATTCCAAAGTTATTACCAAAAGTGACACTGATCAGAAGTGTATAATTTCGCTTGGACAGGAAGGTGAAAACAGGCTTGGGGCTGAAGAGATTAAATGAATAAACCCGAAACACGACAAATATGTTTAAAAGACACTGAAAAATAAGCTTACCTGATTCAGAATCACTTAACGTCACCAAAACCCAAAATCCGCCTCTGAGGAAGAATGTGATATTGTGTGCGCTCAAGGCCTGTCTTATTACTGATATCCTCTAAAGGAAAGAAACAAAAGAAAATGTAAATTCCGGGTTATTGTCATTTATTTTTAGGCGTCATTTATTCCATGGCGCTGTACATAGGTAATGCTGGGGATAATGAGAGTAACACATGAGATAATGAAGACAAGTGCTATAAGTTTGGGTGTACTGAGTAACAGATTGGTATAGTTAGAATAAGGACCGCCCCTGAGGACTCTCAATCTACCTGGGACAACTTCCAACTTTCAAAAATGAAAAAAAAAAATCAAACGAACTTAAAAGCCATAAAACAAAATTAAAAAATAAATAAAATATCAAATTCCGTTTATTATTCATACTATTATTATTTTGAAATGTGGAAGTTGATCGATGATGATGTATTCATTTGTTATTCAAATACAGATTTATTATTTCACATCTTTAATTAAATTTACTGTCAGACAATGGGAATTTTAAAAAATAAATAAATCAGAGCTGCCACGAGGGTCTGTAAAAAGCAAAACGTTAATACATCCATTCATCTTTCTGCAGATAAGGGGACGATTACCTGAGTCAATATCATTCTGTCGCTGAATTATAAATGCTTTCAACTAACCACATTATTTCAGCAACATCGTTATACAATCAAAATATAATTACGATAGGATCAGAAAAAAAAAAACAAAGCTTCTAATATATTCATCCAGTTTTCAACAACAAACGTTCAATTAATCTTCGGTACAAAAGACGGTAACGAGTACGGTATACAAATGAGAAGACCGCAGCTCGTATATATAAATCGCAGGCTCAGTATTAATGGCTCGTGTCAACGTTTCATTTCCCTCTACATTCTGGGATACGTAGCTTTCTGGATAACAGTACAAAAGAAGTAAAACTAAATATTTGAGCTTGTACTTTATTTTACAGTAAATTGATCCAAAATTTACTGGTGATTAATTTCGCATTGCATACATAAAATGTCAGAATAATCGGTTCCACGTATATATGAGGACTAACAGTATAGATGGCTGTTATGTGACTTGTATTCTGCACTTTTCATCAGTTTTTCCCTCTGCAGGTTATCTCTAACGTTTAGTTGCCTCTGAGCTAGTGGGTGGAGACTAACTGCTATGATGTCTCCCATACTCAGAGCAGACATTAGGACTTCCTGATCATTTCTCCATGTAGGACGAGTTCAGAAGAAACAGCATAGAGGACATCATACAGAAGTACTGAGCAGTGTAGCTGTGATTCCAGTTCTGAGATGAGATAAACACTTACTAGAAAGCAGAAGTGCAATCTGTCTCTCTGCCTCCCTCCCTCACCCTCTTTAAACTTCAATAGGCAGATGCAATCTAATCCCTCCAGTGATTTATATATCAATCTTTTCTATAGCAAGGTGGACTTTAGCAGGTTTTTTTTTAGAATAAATGATGAGTTCAGGAGGCAGGGGTTGGAGGAGGAGAAGTGGATCACAAATAGTGAAAGTTTCTTACGTTTATGCAAAATTTGTTAATAGCTCTCTTTTTTATACGGATGCCATACACAGTTATGGAACTAACTTCTTAAATATCGACTGCCTGAAGCCAACACTTGAGGGCGAATAGGAACTTATTGTATACTGATTGCTACTGATACTGATCGATAACAGTATGTGCCCCCCCACCTTTTCCCCTTGTAGACATTAGACGTTCTTTCGGCAATATCACAGACTGCCTCTACAAGCTGCACAGACTTGTCTTAGGTGCCTCCCACTCAGGTGACAGGAAGCAAAAGAAGATCCTTCAAGGATCCATGATATATTATACAGACAAGAGGCCAAAGAAGCTGGAAAAAGAAAGAAATGTATTCTATAGATTTACAGAGGAGGAGGCTACTGGAGATATGCTGTAAATTGCTCATGTTATGTAACACATATTTCCATCCAGAGCAGGATGATGTATTACTAACCTAACATGACATGCCCCTGTTATATGTCCTGTTGCCCTTATGGAGGACAATCCCATTCTCTGGTCATAGATTTCTTTCTTTTCCTCCATTGGTCTCTCGATGCATTACAAACAGCTATTTGCTCGAAAGAAATATTCATGTTGTAAAAGCGAATATATAACCAACTATGATATCTCCGAGGTCTGTCCTTCTCCCCAGGTCAGTGATGAGTGGAGGCTTCCCGGGATTGTGGACAGATTTACAGTAAGAGCGTCTATACCGTACCTTGTCGGTGGGCACGCTTCTCTTCCTCTTCGTTTGATTGGTAGGCGGTAGAAGGTATAAGTCAGCCGTGGTCGGTAAGCCTGGCTTCACCACTGTCACAAGCGTGTGCTCAGGAATATTAGTTTCCTGGAAAATGAAGAAGACAGTGGGTTATTTTTCCATCATCTAGCTAGAAACAAGTGGAGGCATGGGCAAAAAATGTAACGGCTTATTCCTCCTAGTGGAGACAACAATGATTCATGGGAAAAAGAAATGCAAATTACAGTAGCTCTCCATCAAGAGGAAGAACACTGGATCTCTGGTGCCACCTATCCTAGACCAAAATGATGTCATTTAAAGAAGTTGTCCACTTGATGGACCAAAATCAGGAAAAGCATTGAGAGTGCTGAGAAAAGCTTAAATATCTACGACCTGCGCTTCAGCTGTGCCAATAAGGGCCCTCGGCTGCCGATCTTTGTAAACAATAGATATGGAGATTGTCCATTTGATGAAAGTTTGGTGCTGCCTCCTTGGCTGTCCTCCATTTTGAGGCTTCCAGTGCTTGCACAGTGATAGTGTCCTGGAAGGAGGACAGCTTCAGGTTGTCTTATAATATGATCACATCACGTGGATACAAAGATGGCAGCATCCATTGACCACAAAGTGAAACAACTTTGAAGGTCAGTATAAAGATGCTTGTGTGTTTTCCAGGCACAACGTCACAGTTTAATGCATTTTCAGATTTTTGTCCAAAGAAAACCCTTTTAACTTTCACAAGACGGGTGCAGAAAAGAACAACAGTACAGAACAAAGCAGCTACACAATGAATTGAGAATTTAATGTTGAACTCGGTTCCCTTAGTCCCATCACGGAAAACGATTCCGAGGACCACCCTCCATCTACACAGACCATGTGCAAATCCACCAATAGTGCCATTGTAATCTTTGTCATCACCACTGCACACACAGAATGTACAGTATCATCGAGAAGATCTAATAGGTCATTTGTGGATCATCCTCTAAGAACTAGACCCTAGTGGCTCCAAAGTTGCTTCCAAATGGGATTTTCCTCTGCTGGACCTTTGGGGCCCATTATTGTTTCATAGGTCAGACCCATTGGAGGGTACTTTGGGAGTCTTGTAGGCCAGTTTGTAGAATCACAATTGGGATGTAACTAAAGTGGGTGCAGGGGACACAGTCACACCTGTGTCCTGGAGCCTAGAGGAGCCCAAAAGTTCTCTTTGGCCTATATGAGATGATTATTGGTATTAAAGACCCTGATAGTTAGGGACACTGTTGAAGGTATTGCATTGGGGCCCACGAGCTTAAAGTTACGCCTGATTGCAATGAAAGACTTTAGGTAGAGTGACGTGGAGATGCAGCGTAATCTTCTCATATAATGGAACAAATAGAAAAAGCTTCAATTTCTGTGGTGAAAGGCCTTAAAGAAGTTGTCCACTACTTGGACAACTTCTTCTCATACCCCACTTTTGGCCTAAACAAAATAAAATAGCCTATACTCACCTCCCATCCTGGCGTCGTTCCAGTGGTGCCGGCACTTGCGGTCCTGGGGCTCTTGTGTTGTTGTTGTGACATGTAACCCCCAACGCCCAATCAGCACTGGCGTCACTGACCCCGTTTTCTGTCAAATTGACCATGAAGAGGAAGTCAGAGAGCAGCTGCAGCCGGACTTCCTCTTCATGTTCGATTTGTCTGAAGGTTTGGACAGTGATGCCAGCAATGATTGGGTGCCGGGGTCACAACAACACAACAGCCCCGGGACCACAAGGGCCGACATCACTGGAACGGCACCAGCACGGGAGTCGAGTATAGCTTTTTTTATTTTATCGGGGCCAAACATTTAGATCAAGAAGGGGTTGTCCTAATAGTGGACAACCCCTTTAAGAAAATGACATTGACAGCAGTAAAAGCATTATCCAGGTATAAAAGGACTAGAAATTGACTTTTATTAAACATCTGCATAAGCAAACCTGAAACTTAGTAATGCCAAGCAGAGTTTCCGGGATTGCTCCTGCCGCCCAGAATGATGCACTCTGGATCTTCTGACAATAACAGACCGCGACATGAAACTCACATTTTTGGAGCCGAGAATTGCACAATTTTTAATCTAAATTCCAGATAAACATTAGTCCGGCCAGCTCAGTGGCGCAGATCGGCCAAGGCTACAAAATCTGCATATCAATCATGTACTTGTCTTTTTGCTGGAGCACAAAACCAATACAGTTTTTCCTAATGAAACTTCCTAATCATCATCTGTCAAAATGTCCTCCAGCGCCTGGGACGAATATGAAGCCGGGTGTGCATGCACTCAGCAGGAATTATGTGATGTTCGGATTAGGAGGAATATTGCTCCGTCATACAATGCCATTTTATTATTTTATAATACTGAAATTTACAGTTAGGCTTCATCCAAATTGCAAAATCTGTACAACAGCACATAGAGTCCATATGGGTCCCAAATACGGGTCTTAAAGTGGTATTCCCAGCTAAGAAAGCATTATTAAACATTACGACTGATAATCTTTATTTTTTTTATTTTTATATAGTGCTAACATATTCTGCAGCGCTTTACAAACATTATCATCACTGTCCCCAATGGGGCTCACAATCTAAATTCCCTATCAGTATGTCTTTGGAATGTGGGAGGAAACCGGAGAACCCGGAGGAAACCCACGCAAACACGGAGAGAACATACAAATTCTTTGCAGATGTTGTCCTGGGTGAGATTTGAACCCAGGACTCCAGCGCTGCAAGGCTGCTGTGCTAACCACTGAGCCACCGTGCTGCCCGTGGGCCTGACCTCGGAGATCCCAAACAATACTGAGAATTAAGGGGGCACCTTTTAAGCAGTATGTAAATAGAAAATGGTGTTGATAGATGGAAACCCTTTCTTTTCACGTTAGAGGGAACAGACATGTTAATATCCTGGAGCTGAAAACTTAAACCAGTCTAAGGGCGCAATCAGACAGCTGTGTAGATCTGATCATGATCGAACCGCAGTGCATGGACTGGCCGGTGGCTCTCCCGACCCAAGCGTAACAGCTTCATGTATTTCTATGCAGCTGGTAAGCTCAGGTCGGGAGAGCCGCCGACCAGTCCATGCACTGCGGTTCAATCTCAGTACGATTTATATTGCTGTTTGACTGCTCCCTAATATTGACTGTTTTTACAGTTGCCTCCAGTTCGGGCACACTTACCATCTTTTCAACGGTAGCATCTGGGAGGGGGAATACATTTTGGCAGTAGCTACATCCGTTCTGAAACCACATTCATTTCCCCACCTCTCCACTCCACGTCATCGTATTCCGACTGCCCATCTCCCACATCTTCACTCTCATTATTCTCTTCTATTCCCAATTTAAAATCATTCCTCGACTCCCTGAATAAAGGAACCTGCTACAATAGCCATTTTCCTCCAGGGTTTTTTTGCAGGTTTGACAGAGCACAGAGATTTGTTGACTCTTCCGAGAGTCCAAGAAGTGTCCGCTTATTCTGGGAGCATCTTGGATGTTCCAGTAGAGTTGGCCAGTATGAGTCCGAGTAATCAGCTAAAGCTATATTCACATGCCCATTCCAGGCTAGAGAGAAAACATAAAGCGCAATAGGGTCTTATCCAGGGAACACAGAGTGGGTAAACACATGGTATGGTCCCCTGGTGGGGTTGTGTGTGACACAACCACTAATAATATGAAGATAACAGCCGATGCAGCCTCCGCGGAATAACAGCATATAATATACCAGGAGAAGTGGATTTGTTCTGCCCTGCTGGATTGTCAAAAACAGAATCCGAGTACCAAGGATGGGTAAAAATGGTTTATTGTCAACGTGTTGCAAAGTCATTTTTAAACAGATCCTCAGATCCTGCTTTTGACAATCCAGCAGCGCAGAACAAATCCACTTCTCCTGGTATAACAGGCCAATTTGGACGTTCTGTTCCATACTTTTCAGAAAAGGCAAAGGAATAAGACGAGGTTTTTAGGCATCAGCCCTTCAATCCCAAAAATTACACAAGGAAAACTGCAAAAAATCTACTACGTTAAAACACTGACTAGGAATGGAAGAGAGCTCACCAGCCAATACAGACAAAGGATAATGTGAACAGTCCTTGGTTTCCAATCAGTCCAGTAGAAAGACCTTAGTGAAACCTCCGGTATCCCTGAAAATGTCACTTTTGCAATTATGTATTTAACATGGTATATATGGCACTATTATCAGAACGCTGACCAAGCCCCAGAAGAAGCCCTTATTTGTAGGGCGAAACTCTGGGTCAGGCTACACATGCGTTGTCTGTCATGAGGTGGCTTGCTCCATGCTTTTTTTTTAAACGCTGTTTTAATCACTTTTGTGAGTATAATAAATACATTTTCACTGCTTATCCAGAGCAGAGGATCCACAGTATACTCCGTTTTATCGGTCGTCACCTGCATTTATCCACTTTATTTCATCTGAGTCGTGACACTTACAGGGATACCCAATGTTTCACTATAGATTTTTTACTGGATTGATGACACGGAAACCAATGACTCTGATCTGTATTCTTCATCTGTATTTAGTGGTGAGCTCTCTCCCATTTCTACCCAATCGTTTAACTTAGTGAAGTTTTTTTTTCCAATTTCACTCGTACAAATGAAATTAGTGACACGTTGCATCAGTTATGGAAAGGGCAGCAAAGAATGGATTATTATGACGTTCATCCCGATTCTTTATTTTTTAGAAAAAGCGGACATGTGAACAGAGCCTAAATACATCAGCAGTGCAAATATTCCTCTTACCCTGATAGTTTGCTACAATGTATCAGGAAAGGTAAAATGTATCAACAGTTTGTCTGGAGGGGATACTACTAAAATTGTAGTCTCTCCGTATTGGGTTTGCATGGATTGTCGGACTAAAATATTGCCATTCACTGACAGAAAGCAGTGATCTTGCAAATGGGAAAGAATGGAGAAGAAAAGTATATCAGTTCTTTTCATTACATAATGACTAGACTGTAAGAGGGGAGAATGCAGCAATCTGAGGCAGGGATGAAGACCTGGAATAGATCATGGTGATTATACACGGGTGGTGTAAGTCACTGGGATGTATATTACACATATTTTCCTTCTGACCATATTGTCTTGACCGTTTTCCCAGTAGCCGAGTAAATAATGGAAGCGTCACTTCTATTATAACAGGCCAGATACATGAATGCACGGGGCCAAGTCTGCTCAACACAAAAACTAGAAGTGAGGACTAGAAGTCTGGACGTCATCATTTTGCCGAGACTCCATCTATAGCCCTGTATACCTTGGTTAGGAGTCGAGTTACTACTTGTCCGATGTCTTCTCTCCACTCCGGGATGTTGGGATTATACATGTCCAGGTGTTTGCTGAATGCCAGCGGAAGAACCTGGAATTCATCTGAAAGATATGAGGCACAAGAGCGATCAGTCACTTTACACCGTGAGACAGGTCGGAAAGTAGACAAAGTCAACCAAGAACGACTTTTATGGCACCCACAACCCATCATTCACTAGATTTTCTAAAAAAATTGTAGGAAACGGTAACAAAATACTTGTCAACGGTTCTAATTTTTAAACCAAGAAAAGAAAAAAGTAAGAGGCACAGCTCGACTTTCCAGAGATTAATAACTCGATGTGGAGAGTTTCCCAACAATAGGTAGTCCGGTCAGATGAAAGGCGGTGCTTGCGTAAAACAAAGTGTCAATATAAATAAAAAGTAGAAAAAACGCAATAGCACTCACCAATCAGTGGCAATTCAAACGTCCTTTATTGGAGCATATAGCAAAACATCTTCGCGGTTCAAGGGAGGGAGTGAGAGAGGGAGTGCGACAGGCAAGATGACGACGGCCGTTTCGCGCTAATACCGAGCGCTTCCACGGGTCTCACCCGTGGAAGCGCTCGGTTCTAATTTTTGCTAAACTCTAAAGCGGTGTACGTAATTTATGCTAATTTGCATTTAAATTGAAGTCTTGTTTATGGGATATCCTTTCACAAGCTAAAATATTGCATATTTGGAATTCAAATGGGTTGAAGCAGCGCCCTGCTAATGTATGGTATTGCACTAACTCGAATGGAGCTGTAAAAGAAAGGCAGAACTTTTTTATTTAATAGCAGAAATATTGCTCGGTGATATATTTGACATTTGGTTGGCGGTTCTCGTTCCCTTGTATCCCAGTGGCAAGAACACTAGGTAGTAAAAAAAAAGTAATCCTGTAAGAAGTCAATATATCCTATGATACAGAGATACAAATCAATAAAGGGGCAGGCTGACAAATCGGGCAATAGGACATCGTCAAAAGAGGTCTTAGCGCCTAAGATAGTAAAATCCTTAATGTCACCTTTTCACTAGTTCAAAAGTGACCAATTTTTGCTCTTATTTCATTCCTGCTGCTCCCCTGAGTATTCAGGTTTTTTTTTTTTTTTTTCAAAATCCTCCTTATGATTTCAGAGATATTAATTTGGTGCTTGTTTTTAGAGAGTTGTAAGTGGGTTATAGAGAGCTCAGCATTCCGAGTTCTGCTAAATCTATAATAGATGAAGCAGGGATTCTATCATTACAGATTACAGATCAAATTGAAAACCATGCTGATCTGTGCTAAAACCAGATTGCAGTCAGCTATTAGGCTGCAGTCATGTGGCGTCCATGGGTATCTCTGCCATACACCTCCTACTTATCGTATATTATGGTCGCATTGTTTTACCTATTCAAGTACTTTATTATTTTACCAGTGAATCTCTTTTTTTCTGTTTTGTAGAGGGATGCGACCTTTGAACGTTTTATATAAAATATTGTTTATTGTTGTTAATTATTATTATATTGATGTCATATTAACTGTTATTGTTATGCATGACTGAAGAGTGACACAAGTTCATTGATTCCAATAGATCCATTGATTTAAAGTCTATTGCGCAACATAGTGAAACTGTGAATGCGTGACAATACTGAAAACCATGGAAACATTGTGAACTGGAACAATAGTTTACATGAAAAACAGAGGAATAGTCAGCTCACCCATAGGAAGAGTCCTGGCACGGAAAACTTGCTGACAAAAAAAAAGGAACAATCCAGCGACGATGTCTTTATTGTTGGTCTTTATTGAAAATAATTCATTAAAAATCTCAACTTCACAGAGTATTCACCGGCAGAAAAGTTTCATTGCAATAAGGTCAGTCAACCGAAACGCTTCTGCTAGTGAATTCTCTGCTTTTAGGGATGTAAAATTGCGATTTTTAATTAATTATTGAATAGTTTCCATGGTTATGGAATGTACATACATGATCATATCTTCCAAAAATGCTTCACTTATATCAGAAATATACTTTCACGAGTGAGTTACATCCTCCTGGGAGATCTGGGGTTAGGCGATCATTACGTACTGTGAATCGGAGGTCTTCCATTTAGCCTGTGTGTTTTGTTCCTCTTATTAAATAGACTTTGTTTCCCTTGGCGCTGAAGAGGTTAACGACCCTTTGTATGCTGCAGCTCCATCTCACAGCTGCCCCTGACCTGCTTGTTTTATCTCTCTAAAAAAAACCTGGCCAGACCTTCTCTTCCCTGCCTGTGAAAGTTTGGCTTCCTGGCGTTGGTGTGCTGAAGTTGGAGTTCGTAGTTGCTGCTGGAGATTGTTGCATGCTGTTTTTGTGTGTATGCTTTCTCCATTGTCCTATTCCCATTTGGTTTGTACATTGCTATCTTTCCCTTTATTCCTCTCTACCCTCGGTGAGTATTTTTGTATGCAAGTTGTTTTTTGTTATCCCTGTTTGTCTTACGTGTATATACACTAACATATCGGTCCCAGGCCTCCGGGGGACGGGGTAGGGGACAGCTTAGGACATTAACAGGAACATAGTAAGAGTACTCTCGGGACAGGGATAGCTAGGGTACCAGTTCCAGGGACAGCATGACACAAACATGTCTAAAAGAGTACTCAAACATTATACGCATGTTAGGAAGGTAAATACTAAACTATTATTAGAAGCAGATTTTCTTTTGCTTCTGCCAAGAATAAGACCTGACCTGTTAAATGTGTGTGAATTGAGATTTGCTTGTGGTGAGCTCGTGCTTATCCCCAGCAGCCAATCTGAACAAGCAGAGCTTCAGCTATAATTATAGGGAAGATTGATTTCACTCTCCCGCTTACTCTACGCAACCATCCAGATTATTATAATGCTTTAAAATAATCATTATGAACGGTTTCTTACCAAACACTCTGACAACTTTTGAGTCTTGCAGCATAGAGCTCCAGAATATGACTTGCACCGTCACCCTGAATTCCCCAGCCTCAGTAAATCTGGTCACGAGATAGTTGTCCAAAGTCAAGAATGGCTGAAAATAACACATAAAAGTTATTTAAAATGTCACATTACAATTAAATAAAGCAGAAAAGGAAATTGTAAAAAAATTGACGCCTTGAATTTCGACAATTCTGTACAATGTTACGGAAGTGAACTTCTGTTTTTTTTTTAATTTTACATTTCTATTTTACAAGACCAAGCTTTTACGGTTCAGTGAAGGAGAAGTAAACCACTCGCAGTAATGACCTTCAGGATCAATCTGTGTTAAAACAGGTGACAGCAACACAAATATCAGCTTGTACCTGCAGGTTATTTCCAATCCACCAGTAGTAGACAGACAGGTTTGCAACGCTTGGCTGTATAACAGCTGACAAATTCACTGCTTGGTTTTTGCCAGCGACTGGCACCACTTCAAGATGTAAAGCCTGGAGAGGAGCTGAAAAAAGAATTCACATTTTTTATTCCAAGCCTACAATGGAGACATAAAACAAAGAAAAAAAAATAGGAAAAAAAATCTGCATGGACACAATGTAATCATAGTCTAGTTACATACACATGGACACCCTTCTGGTAAAGTAAGAAAAACCTTAAATTGTCACTTAAAATATCAACTAATATTGAATATCAACTAATGAAAATCATATTGCTTTTCAATTGTGGGTCAACAGAAAAATAGAAAAACAAACTAATGGAAATGACCTAGACAAAAATGATGGTACCCTTAGAAAAGATTGAAAATAATTTAACTATATGGACATGTTAAACTAAGATGTGTCGTGGAATTAGCATCACGAGTGTCTACAAACTTGTGATCAGTCAGTCTGCCTATAAATGGGGTGAAAAGTAGTCACTGTGCTGTTTGAGATCATGGTGTGTACCATAGTGAACATGAAGCAGAGAAAGAGTTGTCTCGGCAGTTAAGGAATAAAATGATAGACAAACATGTGTAAAGGCTATAAGACCATCTCCAAACACCTTGATGTTCCTGTTACTACAGTTGCACATATTATTCAGAAATATATGGTCTATAGGACTGTCCCCACCTTCCCTGAACATGGCAGCAAAATTGAAGAGACATACAGAATAATACGAATGGTAACCAAAAAGCCCAGAACAATATCCAAAGATATTCCAGGTAAACTTCAAGATCAAAGTGTATCAGTGTGTAAGGAGGAAGACCAGGGCTGCGGGTACCTGCGTCATGCCGGGTCCGGAACTGTCGAGGATGCGTCCAGTGCTGCCGGGGGGAAAGAATGGGGGACCGGACAGGTTCCATGACCCGAGCAGAGGGGGTGTGGCTAAGCCAGGCACTGTACAGTAGGAACAGGAAAGAGTGCTCAGTTTCCCGCCGGCGGTGAGAGCAGAGAGAGGTGTGCGGCGCGCTTCGCAGTTACAGAGGCAGTGCAGAGACGTGCCCTGGCAGAACTTAGGCGAATGCTCCAGTGAGTGTTCAGAGTGCCATAATGCCGACTAAGCAGAGTGCAGTGCAGTGCAGTGGAGGGGCGGGTGCCAGCGGCAGTACCCTGAGGTGCGTTCCGCATTGCTGATAGATGAGCAGCAGCACAAATGTGAGACAAACTCCTGCAGCACTCCCCGCTTCGGCTGCACAGATTTATGGACTAGGGGCTCAGCGGGCAAAACCGATGACTGCCCATTGCCGCCAGAAGCTGCACCGTGATTTGTTCGAATTCTGAGGACACCACGCCAGCCGTTGCCGGTACTTCATCTCCAATCAGACTGTATGTGGACAGGACCAGAGAAGACAATGATAAGTGTCATTTCAATATCAGACTGTCGAGTTCACCCCTTTAACCCCCTTTGTTTATTGTTCACTGCTTATTGTTTATTAACTCCCTGCGAGGAGATCATTGCCATCCCTTTTGTTAAGAAATTAAATAATATACAGCCTTGTTCTGCAATCCCTGCATTTCTGCATTCCCGCATATGCTTACATTTGTCGTAGTCAGCAGGATGCAGTCCACGAGCGCAGAGGCGGCTGACCAAGCGGTCATGGGTGCCCCAAGGTCCAGTTTGCTGCTGGAGGCCATGCTTAGCAATCTCCCTAAATTTATGGGGAGTAATATCATGCTGTGGCACTGGACTGAGCGGGTTAAAGGCATGTTAAGGATGCACTCGTAACCCCTGTTATTCAGTAAAAAAGAAGGAAAGACGCGCACTCTAGCTTAGGAGGTGCTGACTAGTGATGAGCGAGTGTACTCGTTGCTCAGGTGACCTTCGAGTATTTATGACTGCTCGGAGATTTCGTTTTCATCACGGCAGCTGAATGATTTACAGCTACTAGCCAGCCTGAGTACATGTGGGGGCTGCCTGGTTGCTAGGGAATCCCCACATGTAATCAAGCAGGCTAGTAGCTGTAAATCATTACGCTGCCGTGATGAAAACTAAATCTCCGAGCAGTCATAAATACTCGGAGGTCATCCGAGCGTGCTGGGGAAAACCCGAGCAACGAGTACACTCGCTCATCACTAGTGCTGACTGAACGTGAAAATATTCCACTGACGGTAATCCAGAGGATAAACAGTCGCACTCAGAGTCTCATATAATTTGCAAAAAAAGGATTTATTTAAATCACCAAATAAAGAAAATTGCTTCACCGTAGTAGAGAAATGCAAACTATTCAATAAGGTAATGTTTCGACCATGCCCCTGATCTTTATCAAACCTTATAATAGAGACTCAAGGAAGGGTAGAGTAGTGTAAAGTTGATAAATACTGAAATCCCATTTTGGGCTTGTCTGGTGCTGCTTTGGGAATCACGGTGACTTGATCAGCGAGCCACAAGATGCTTTTCTGAACCAATGGAGCCCACGCTCTCCCCAGAGGAAGGTGTTTCAACTGTTGATACGGGTTGCCCAGGCCCAGGAAACGGCATGCGAAGGGAAGGGAAGGTTCTAGGAAAGGTGATAGTCCCTGCAGCTGCTAAACTCGTTCTACCGCGTGGTCAGACCGTTGCCAGTACAAGCTTGTACGCCTCTCGAAGGGGTGGAAGTGCAGATCGAGCCAACCGTAATGGATCAGATAACCTCAGGGCTCCTCGTCGACATTAGCCACAGTTCATGATGGTAACATGGTAGTGCGGTGCATCAATCTGGCGGAAGAAGATCTCACAATCTCGCCTAAGAGTGAAGTGGCTCAGGTACTGGGAATGCCCGAAGAGCTGATACAATCGGAGGCCATACAATTGGCAGCTATGCAAGGGGACCCTTGGACCCTAGCCGTCACAATGACACCGGAACATCTGCCTGGAGGTCTGAAGGAGGGCCATCGAATTCTGGAACAGATGCAGGCCAAACTGATGGGACTCACCCCGTAGCAAGTGCAACAGGTAGAAGCTGTACTGGAGCGCTACCAGGAGGTCATGAAGATGATTTTGGGTGCACCACGGCTATAGCTCACAAAATCCATATAGGAAGTGCTGCCCCAGTCTGGGAGAGATATGAGCAGATACCGCCTCAGATGTACAAAGAGGTAAAGGAGATGCTGGCTCACATGCTGCAGAGTGGAGTCACACGGGAGAGTCAGAGCCCGTGGGTGGCTTCCATTGTTTTAGTCCGGAAAAAGGATGGAACCCTGCGATTTTGTGTCGATTACTGGTGACTGAATGCCTGTAGAGTGCCGGACTCCTATCCATTACCTCAAATCGAGGAGTCGTTATCTGCTTTAGGAAAGGCAAAGTACTTCTCGTCCTTGGATATGGGCAGCGGATGCTAGCAGGTGCCCATGGCTGAACACGATTGGCCGAAGACAGCGTTCATAATGCCCATGGGATTGTTTGAATTTATTCGGATGCCCCATAAATGTCACTTTTTCTGTAAACAAATCGAGTACCTGGGATACATCGTATCGGCTGATGAAGCGAGACATGCACGTGAGAAGATAGCTGCAGTACATGACTGGCTCAACCCGAAGATAGTGAAAGACATTCTGGCCTTTCTGGGGCTTACTGGCTACTACTGAAGGTTCATGAAGAATTTCACCCTCATCGCTAATCCGTTGCTGGAACTGCTAAAGGGAGTGCCGTCTGGTTCAAAGAATGAAACTATCCAATGGGGAGGTAGCCAGGAACAAGCCTTCCGAGCCTTTAAGATGGCCTTGATTGAGGCCCCAATACTCGCCTATGCGGACATCTCACAGCCCTTCATTCTTCACACCGATAGAAGTCTACATGGTCTGGGGGTCATGCTATCACAAATGCAGGAAGGGAAAGAACGAGTGATTGCCTATGCGAGCCGGTAACTCCATGACTCAGAACGGAACCCAGACAATTACAGCTCCTTCAAGTTGGAATAACTGGCGTTAATGTGGGCAATGACCGAAAAGTTCGCCGAATACTTAGCGGGGTCCGAAGTCTTGGTGCGCACCGATAATAATACCCTAGCCTACCTGGAAAGTGCAAAATTGAGGGCCTTGGAACAATGATGGGTGGCCCACATGGCGATGTATAACCGGGACCCCGGCACTGACTGACACTGGCTCTGCATCGTGGCCGGCTATCTGTCAGGACCAGGGGAGCGGTTACAACGACTGCTCTGTATACTGAGAGTGGTGACTGAACCAGCACTGGCCCCGCCCCTATGACTGAATACCGAATGCTGGCGGGGAGAATAAAGATTATTTTCTCCCTGCTGCATTCGGCTGCATGCAAGCGCCATACAGCATGATAACGCTGTTAACCTACAGAATAACCGCATATCTACAGTTTAACAGCGTGATTTCTGGTGACAGGTTCCCGTAAATCAGAGAGATATGTCACAAAAAATTGTTCATAAATAACATTTCCCACATGTCTACTTTGCATCATCACAATTTTTGAAACATTATTTTTTTTTTGTTGTTTTATAAGGGTTAAAAGTTGACAAGCAATTTCTAATGTTTCCAACAAAATTTACAAAACCATTTTTTTAGGGACCACATTACATTTGAAGTAACTTTGAGGGGTCTATATGACAGAAAATACCCAAAAGTGACACCGTTTTAAAAACTGCACCCCTCAAGGTACTCAAAACCACATTCAGGAAGTTTATTAACCCTTCAGGTGCTTCACAGGAAATGAAACAATGTGGAAGAAAAAAAATGAATATTTTACTTTTTTCATTAAATTTTATTTAGACCCAAATGTTTCATTATTTTCACAAGGGTAACAGGAGAAAATGGCTCCAAAAATTTGTTGTGCAATTTCTCCTGAGCATGCTGATACCCCAAATGTGAAGGAAAACCACTGTTTAGGCCCACGGCAGGGCTCGGAAGGGAAGGTGCACCATTTGACTTTTTGAATTTTTTAACTAACATGACCTTGGAGCATTTTGTAGTATTTTATTCCATAGAAAATGTTGATTGTGAAAGGAAACTAAAGGTTTTCTGACAAATCTGTTGGGGCGCACTCATTCATGCTGAGTACTGTATATGTAAAGTGAATGTATATTTAATATGTATGTATACTATATCTGTGTGTTAGGTGTATGTGTTATATGTATGTATGTGTATTGTTTATGTATTTAAGTGCATGTATGTATTTGTGTGTAATGTGTATGCATTGTATTTTCAGACTATAAGACGCACCGGACCATAAGAAGTACTTCAAATTAAGAAGAGGAAAATGGCGCCGGAGTTGAAGCATGTGCAGATAGAGATCTCCTATCATCGTTGAGCCTGTGCATGGTCTGACACCATTTTCTTTAAGCCCATCTCCAGGCCATCAATGTGAACAATGGAGACTCAGCTGCTACCTCACATTGTTGACATTTTCCTGAAGCCCACGTCTGGGAGATCAATGGCTCCTGCCTTGCACCACCGGGACATCGCCTCTTACCAGCTTAGGGCACACATCATCACCCTGCTCCTGCCGCCGCTGGCTTCATGCAGAGGCGACAGTGCCTGCTGTGACTCCACCACCACCCCCCGCCGTAAGCTACAATCAGACTATAAGACACCCCCCAATATTCCTTCCAAATTTAGAAGAAAAAAGTGCGTCTTATAGTCCAAAAAATAAGATATACGTATGTATATGTGTGTGTAATATGTATGTCTGTGCAATTTGTATGTATGTACATGTATGCATTTGCTGTATATATGTATGGTTGTGTTATGTTTATGAATGTGTGTTACATGTATGTGTTATGTATGTGTGTATTTAATGTGTGCATTATTATGTGCAATTGACTTCGTATTAAAATAGTTAATACAGAAGTTTAGTCCTATTTAGTGCAAAAATGATTATCAAAATTGGGCATTCACTTTATAGTGAATGATAGAAGGGGGCTAAATGCAATAATTATTTAGATTTTGAGATACCCATTATTTTCTTTTCTTTATCTCTTGGTTTTATTTTATTGCATATTTTTCTCATAATCAAAATCTTCCAAACTCCACAAGAATTATACCATGTGGAGCACCCCCAGACACAGGGCCATGAGTTCTCGGTACCAGGCCTCTCTGGTTCGGTTCTAAGGCTGTCACGGTGGCTAGACCCGGTCCACGACCCTGCTAAGGAGCGTCCAATAAAGGTGGTACAGTCTGTCAGGGATTCGTGACGCCACCTGTGGTGTCCGGTCAGGGTGACCGACGCTGCTATGGGGTCCGCTGGGGTGATGGAATGGCAGCTGGATGGTATACCTTCCCACAGGTGAAGTATGTCCCCAGGGCTTCCCAGTAAGGTGGATGGTGATGGTGTGAGGTGCAGTCAATAACAAGGACACAAGGTTGCAGTCTCTTTACCTCTTTACTGAAGACTTCAGGATGCTCAATCCAGAGCAGGCTTAACAGTGCTATCTGAGACCGGCCGGTCCGATGGGCACTTCCAGAGTTCCCTTTGCAGGTGGAAATCAGTGCCTACCACTAGCGCCTGTGTGTTGTAGTGCTACCCTGCTGAGCATTCGGAATAGTCCTCACAACTTCTGTTCTCGTTCGTTCATTCTTTCTAATTCTCTCTCGCTTGTTCCAGATGTTACTAGTTTTTCGTCCCCCAGTATGTTATGGCTAGGACGCACCCGTATGACGGGAAGGCTCGGAGCTCTTCCGGGACCCTAGAGACGCCCCTCTCCACGTGTTGCCCCCTATGTTTTCATAGGAAATTTAAGGTAGACAGCCAACCTATAATTAACTGTCCTGCGGAGTTCGAAGTAAGACCTAGAGTCAGTTACTCCCGCGGTGTTCCGGCCACCGGCTGCGCGCCTCAGTAGGATGTTGCCTCGGTCTCACGGCATGACTCCTACTGGTTCTCCTTTGTACTCGATCTCGTTTCTCACTGTTCCACAATATCCTTCCTTTCGTGTCACTTTCTTAGGATACCGCTGCGGGGTGTGCAGGTGCAGCTCCGTTACGTTCTGCTCTGTTCGCTAGGCACCTGCCAGGTTCCCACGCCTGACAGGGACCCCCCTGTGTCTTCTCCCTGCAACACCCCCTGCCACGGGATGTTGCCTGAATCCAACCCAGTCAGCTTCTGACTAACTTCCTATCCAACCCCTAGTTTTACCAGTGTGAGGAGTGGCCCAATAAATAAAGCCTTTTTCTCCCCCTAGTGGCCGGAGTGTGAAGTGTAATGTGTGCTGGTGATACCTGGTCAGTAGAATTCCTTCAGTGCCATCAGACGTACCATCACTCCCCTTAGTGGCAGAGCGATACTACTACAACGACCAGATCTCTGGGGCGCTGCACATGCACGGACGGCCTTTTCTTTGAACCACAACTTAAGCATGTCACGTTCATTAATAGCATGTTATGACATTCTGCTTTCAGCTTTCAGCTCAACTTAACTTAAACAGTTCAAGATACAGAGAAACCCAAGTAATCAAGAGCATCCAGTGATGTCATCCTCAAACTGATATCATTATCATTCTCCACAAACTCTTTCCATATGGTTTATACAGCCTTACGAGGCCCTGATACAAGCCATCGGCTGCATACAATGCTGTCATACTGCTAGAGATAATCATTATTCTTAATTGTTGATCAATAATTTTGCATGAATACTACAAGCGCTTCTCACAAAATTAGAATATCATCAAAAACTTAATTTATTTCAGTTCCTCAATGCAAATAGTGAAACTCATATATTATATAGAGTCATTACAAACATAGTGATCTATTTAAAGTGTTTATTTCTGTTAATGTTGATGATTACGGCTTACAGCCAATGAAGACCCAAAAGTCATTATCTCAGTAAATTAGAAAAAAACTTAACAAAACACACCAGCAAAGACTTTCTAAGTGTTTTAAAAGGTCCCTTATTCTGTTTCAGTAGCTCCACAATCATGGGGAAGACTGCTGGCTTGACAGATGCCCAGGAGGCAGTCATTGACACACTCCACAAGGAGGGTAAGCCACAAAAGGTCATTGCTAAAGAAGCTGGCTGTTCACAGAGTGCTGTATCTAAGCATTTTAATGGAAAGTTGAGTAGTAGAAAAAGGTGCACAAGCATCCGGGATAACCGCAGCCTTGAAAGGATTGTTAAAAAAAGGCCATTCAAAATTTGGGGGAGATTCACAAGGAGTGGACTGCTGCTGGGGTCATTGCTTCAAGAGCCACTACACACAGACGTATCCAGGACATGAGCTACAAGTGTCACATTCCTTGTGTCAGGCCACTCATGACCTATAGACAATGCCAGAAGCGTCTTACCTGGGCCAAGGAGAAAAAGAACTGGACTATTGTCAGTGGTCCAAGGTGTTGTTTTCAGATGAAAGTAAATTTTGCATTTCATTTGGAAATCAAGGTCCCAGTGTCTGGAGGAAGAGTGGAGAGGCCACAATCTAAGCTGCTGGAGGTCTAGTGTGAAGCTTCCACAATCAGTGATGGTTTGGGAAGCCATGTCATCTGCTGGTGTAGGTCCACTGTGTTATATCAAGACCAAAGAAGTCAGCGCAGCCGTCTACCAGGAAATTTTAGAGCGCTTCATGCTTCCCACCGCCGACAAGCTTTTTGGAGATGGTAATATAATTCACCAGCAGGACTTGGCCCCTGTCCACACTGCCAAAAGTACCAATACCTGGTTTACAAACAACAGTATCACTGTGCTTGATTGGCAGCAAACTCACCTGACCTTAACCCCATAGAGAATCTATGGAGTATTGTCAAGAGGAAGATGAGAGACACCAGACCCAACAATGCAGACGAGCTGAAGGCTGCTATCAGAGCAACCTGGGCTTCCATAACACCTCAGCAGTGCTACAGGCTGATCACCTCCATGCCACGCCGCATTGATGTAGTAATTGATGGAAAAGGAGCCTGACCAAGTACTGAGGGCATTTACTGAACACACATTTCAGTAGGCCAACATTTCAGATGTTAAAATCATTTTTCAAGCTGGTGTTATAAAGTATTCTAATTTACTGAGATAATGACGTTTTGGGTTTTCATTGGCTGTAAGCCATAATCATCAACATTAACAGAAATAAACATATGAAATAGATCACTCTGTAATGACTGTATAGAATATACGAGTTTCACTTTTTGTATTGAAGAACTGAAATAAATTAACTTTTTGATGATATTCTAATTTTGTGAGAAGCTCCTGTATATTTAAAGGAATTGTACAATATTTCATATTGCATGAAACCTCATGATTGTGTAAGAAGGGATATCTTGTATGGCAAGTCAGAGATGAAACTGCTTTGTAACTGCTCATTTTAAATACAGCGCCCCTACAGTTAGAATAAATTATTACTGGGTATCCACTAAAATTATCTCTAGGTATCTATTACTTCAATTGTATTGATCAGACTGAGGCTCCATAATGTCACTGTCTTCTACTAAGGCGTTAATAGGTGATAACAAGGTTGTTACTGACTTATAGTAATAATAATTGTATTAGTCATATGCTGTCATACTATGGAAACTATTTAATGGACTGATGGACTAGTGATATTTAAAGGGAATCAGTCACCTGGTTTTGCTACCACATCTGAGCGCAGCATAATGCAGGGATAGAGAACCTGATTCTGGTGATATGTCACTTACTGGTCTGCTTGCTGTAGTTTTGATAAAACTATAATTTTCTCTGTTGCAGATCTAGCAGTTCTCTAAATGTTGAGCTCTGTGTAACCCCACCCCCCTTTTTTGATAATCTCCTGCTGTTAAGTCTTATCAAACTTACAATGGCAAGCATAGTAGGTGACACATTGCTGGAATCAGGGTCTCTGTCTGTATATTTTACTGTTCTCAGATTAGGTGGCTAAAACACCTGGTTATAGATTCCCTTTAAGGAGATCTTATATGTATAGAGTCATTTTGGCAATTATTCATGGGAAAATATGCAAATTAGCTATCTTCTAAAAGGAATGGGAGTGATCTTACTTGTGCCACCCATTGTTGGTACCTACCTTATATGCCATTATCACTTTTAACTACATTACACTAGAATGTCTGGCATGGCTAATATCTGTCATCTTGTTACACGGGCCAGGCAATGACTTACAGCATAGCTATTAGGATTGAGCCCTAATACTCACATGGGATTAACAACCAGAGGAGATGTTAAACCTGCACACCACAGCTTAGCATACAGACTAGGCAATCACTAGGCTGACCCTGATTTATCCCTGCCTGACCACGGAGGTTGGCACCCTAAAATTATGCAATGGTGCCCCCACTCAATGTCAGCTGACCCTAAGTGTCCTAACTGCACCCTCAACTATACACAGAGTGTAACCCTAAACCACAACAACAGAACAGAGTGCCCACAGACAGAGGGTGAGGCACAGGGCTAAAGACGTGTTCACAGTCATACATGAAAGACAGGAGAAAAGGAAAGAAATTCAAAGAGACCTATAAGTAGAAACCCCCAGACCCCAAATGTAACAAAATAGGAAAAGTGCTGAGAAGGGGAATACGCAAACAAACATCAGCAAGAAAATCCTTCACAGAGGAGCTGGGGCTCCAAACATTCATCTGACTTGGAATATAGCCAGCAAGGACTGCATGTGCTAGAAGGGTATAAACGGCCCCTCCCAAGATGTGATAGGACAAACCGAACGACGAAGTGAAAACACCTGCACAGAAGCAACACAGCAAAGCAAAGGCAAGAGCATGATCAGCAGTTGGACAGAGACAACACAGGCTGTGGTCCAACAGAGAGGGAAACCGACCCGCAGCCAAAGATCACCGGTCTGAGTCCTGTAGTTGAGCCACGACAGTAGCTGTCACCAATAGCTGATACGTGGAAAATAGCTTTCTTTTCTTCTGGGAAAGATCTGTTTTTTTGCATACTAAGAATAAATATGGGTGAAGCACTACTAGTACATGGAGACCTGGAACCTGGACATGACTCGACTCTAGATGAGCACAGAGTCTACATAATATATACAATGGACACCTATTTAGTTGAGCACCTTGCAATACTTAGTTTTCCCTGCAGGAGCGCTGCTTTAGAAATGAGCACTTACACATTGCTTTCACTGCAGACCTCTGGCACAACTATCTCATTACACCTGCAGTCTAAAAAATCCAATTACTTTAAATATATCGCACCCATGTCCTGATGTCTGTGGGAAATTATTAGAAAAAAAGCTTTTTTACGTTATTGATCTCAATATTTGTGGGAATTAGTTTTAATCACAGCAGGCTATATAATTGGGTTCTTTTCATATTAAAAGGAGTGTCCACTTTGAAGTATATTTTTGTCTTACTTAAATGCATGCATTTTTGGCTGAAAAAAAATAAATTTTTGTAATTGGGTTTCCTTAAACATTTTGCAAAATTTGCTTTCTATGGTCTCTGTGAGAATCGGTCAGTGAGTCGAGGCGAATTTATCCCCCTGTCCCATTCTACTGGCCATGACAGTGATCTGTGGCTGCTGGATGGGTGAGTGGAATACCAACTCTTATCTCTAAAGGTACCGTCACACTTAGCGACGCTGCAGCGATACCGACAACGATCCGGATCGCTGCAGCGTCGCTGTTTGGTCGCTGGAGAGCTGTCACACAGACCGCTTTCCAGCGACCAACGATCCCGAGGTCCCCGGTAACCAGGGTAAACATCGGGTAACTAAGCGCAGGGCCGCGCTTAGTAACCCGATGTTTACCCTGGTTACCAGTGTAAAAAAACAAACAGTACATACTTACATTCAGCTGTCTGTCCCTTGCCGTCTGCTTCCTGCACTGACTGCTGGCCGTAAAGTGAAAGCACAGCACAGCCACAGCGGTGAGTCACCGCTGTGTGACTCACCGCTGTGCTGTGCTTTCACTTTCACTTTACGGCCAGCAGTCAGTGCAGGAAGCAGACGGCAAGGGACAGACAGCTGAATGTAAGTATGTACTGTTTGTTTTTTTACGCTGGTAACCAGGGTAAACATCGGGTTACTAAGCGCGGCCCTGCGCTTAGTTACCCGATGTTTACCCTGGTTACCAGTGAAGACATCGCTGAATCGGTGTCACACACACCGATTCAGCGATGTCTGCGGGGAGTCCAGCGACAAAATAAAGTTCTGGACTTTCTTCCCCGACCAGCGACAGTACAGCAGGGGCCTGATCGCTGCTGCCTGTCACACTGAACGATATCGCTAGCGAGGACGCTGCAATGTCACGGATCCCTAGCGATATCGTCTAGTGTGACGGTACCTTAAGAGTAATGGCATGGCTGTGATGGGGCCAGAAGTGCCCACAGCCATAAAGCTTGTTGATTTGCTGTGCTGCAGCCTTTCAACAAGCTTTAATAGGCTGCCTAACCTGAACAGTAACACGAACGTCCAGTAAGAAGTCTGGAGTTCGGCACCGGACACTGGTAAGACCCAATTCTCTCTATGATGAGAACATCTACGGTCGTCTGCACCTGCCCTTACTGGGATGATTCTGTGACTTTTTTGTAACTTTTAAAAAAAGTTCCAATTCATAAATAAATTTGGCTGAAACCTTATTTGCATAGCTGGCCGCAGTCAAAAAACACCTAATTTTTAAAAGTGGCAAGAGCGGAGTAAAATATAAAACAATTTTTTTTTCACAAAATTGGTGAAAAAACTGGCACAAAAACGTTTGATAAATTCCCCTCATTGTGTGTTCTAGCCTAACGTTGGATTGGCACAGAACAGTGGTGGAGTTGCTATACACTGTATCAGTCCTGCATTAAAAAGCATCAAACTAGTCATTCATTTTCCAAAAAAAAGCCCCCACTGGACCACCAGGGCTAAAACCACTAGTTATAAAGTACTGAGAATATTACTCAACCTTTTTGGAATCCATCACTAATTGAGGAACAGACCACCAAGTCTGCAGTTACTGATGCACTAATCACCAGGAACCATTCCCCGGATGTAACCCAGACCACCAGGGATAACTACTATCAGGGGTAACTGCCCCCAACCACTAGGTAGGTGCACAGTAAAGTAATGATGGTGGCTTCGCTATAGATCTCTGGGCAATCTATCTATGCTTCTGTAATAACGCAGCATTTTATATTGTATCCCATTATATAATGCTGGATTACTCAGAGCCTAAAAATCTAAGTACTATAATAATGCCAGCATCACCCAAAATAAAAAAAAACTCCAAAAAGGCAGAAATTAAATGCGGCCATGAGCCAAAATATTTATTGCGGAATGTATTACCATATGCGTTGATTTAATATCCTTATGTGTGCAGTCCAGAATTAAATAAGAGCGATGTAATTCGTTGGCAATACTCGGATGCGGCGCGGCCAACAAGAGATACACACTCCCACTGATGATTTGGCCGGACTCGGAATATATTCACACGATTACTCATGCACTTCCAGGATGTTTATGATATTTAACGTCTACATTGAAAATCTTCTCATTAAACGTCTTCCGCTTAGTATGGGCTTCGGCAAATTCCTTTATTAAGCGGTAGCGGCCGTCGTTTGTAAATACATATTTGGGGTTTGTTATAAACTACGGGGATTAATTTCTGAAGCTTTTAATAACTTTTATGAGACTTGGATTTTAATAGGATAAACTTTTGACTCACGGGACTACTGGGGGCATTCAAGTGATGAGCAGAAAATATTTCCTGCTGTTGAGTTGGATCATTTCCTCGGGGTCTCACAAAAATGTGATGTTTGCCGAGATAGAAATTGTAATTTTATTTAGATTTTTCTGCACATACGAAGACTAAAGTGAGCGCTTTCCGTGGTGTGATAAAATTATCGTCATATTCAATTGCAGTAAAGATTTCGGCTTATTGTCGAGGGGTTTCTCTCCAACGAGCAAATGACTAATTTATGTTGCAAACAGACAGCGTTCTCCACAAGAGAGCTTGTCTGTCTCTTTACTTTTCCAAATGTTACAGTTTTTACAAAACATTTTTTTAAAGGGGTTGTCCACCACTAGACAACCGCAGCTTAATCAAGTTAGGACTTGCAGACAGCTGAGGGCTGATATTAATAGCCTAGGAAGGAGCCATGGATACTTCCCCCCCCCACGTCAGCTCTCACCCACCCCAGAACAGGCATCTCTAAGATGTGCCGTTCTGGCACTTAGCCTCGCTCTTTCCACTTGCCCTGTAGTGGTGGCAAGTGGGGTGATAGTTGAGGGGGTTGATGTCACCTTTGTATTGTCAGAAGACATCAAGCCCCGAGGTTAGTAATGGAGAGACGTCAATAAGACATTTACTGTTTTTGTTTTTTTTTTTCATTGAAATATTTATTTGGAGATACAATATTTTGACCTTTTATTTATTATTATAGTTAAATATCTTTACTATTATTTAAACATTTTTTTTTTTACTTTTTTCTAACTTTTTTACTTTGTCTCACTATGGAACAATCATTTTTTGCAGGCTGATCGCATCTACAGCATGGAGATGAAGCAGCATCCCCACGCTGCAGAAACTGTCAGCTCTGCACTGACAGACAAACTTGCTCATCATACACTGCACATGATCAGCAAATTGCTAGGTCTGGTGACCCGGATGTTGTCATGACAACATCGGGTGACCATGGCAACGATTGGGACCCTGCATCACACTGTGGGGTCAGCCATCTGCTGGCTTCTAGAATGCTGCGATCATGTGTGATCACAGCATTTTGGGGGTTAAAGTGACGGGAGCGGTACGTGACCGCTCCTGGCACCTAGTGCCGGGTGTCAGAATCAGCTGACACCCGGTGGCGATCGCCCACACACTCCTGTGTGCGAGGCCGATCCTGCTGACATAATATTCTATCCATGGTCAAATAGGCCCAGGGCACATGGACAGAGTATTACGTCCGATGGCAGAAAGGAGATAAGGTGATAACATGGGCCCTATCTAGACCCCTAATTAAGGTAATAACATGGACCCTATCTGAAGCCCTAATTAAGGTAATAATATGGGCCCTATCCAGACCCCTAATTAAGGAAATAACATGGACCCTATCTGAACCCCTAATTAAGGTAATAACATGGACCCTATCCAGACCCCTAATTGAGGTAATAACATGGACCCTATCCGGACCCCTAATTGAGGTAATAATATGGACCCTATCCAGACCCCTAATTGAGGTAATAACATGGACCCTATCCAGACCCCTAATTGAGGTGATAACATGGACCCTATCCAGACCCCTAATTGAGGTAATAACATGGACCCTATCCAGACCCCTTATTGAGGTAATAACATGGACCCTATCCAGACCCCTAAATGAGGTAATAACATGGACCCTATCCGAACCCCTAATTGAGGTAATAACATGGACCCTATCCGGACCCCTAATTGAGGTAATAACATTGACCCTATCCTGACCCCTAATTAAGGTAATAACATTGACCCTATTCGGACCCCTAATTAAGGTAATAACATGGACCCTATCCGAAGCCCTAATTAAGGTACAGTAATAACATGGACCCTATCCGGACCCCTAATTGAGGTAATAACATGGACCCTATCCAGACCCCTAATTGAGGTAATAACATGGACCCTATCCAGACCCCTAATTGAGGTAATAACATGGACCCTATCCGGACCCCTAATTAAGGTAATAACATTGATCCTATCCGGTCCCCTAATTTAGGTAGTAACATGGACCCTATCCGGACCCCTAATTGAAGTAATAACATGGACCTTATCCAGACCCCTAATTGAGGTAATAACATAGACCCTATCCAGACCCCTAATTGAGGTAATAACATGGATCCTATCCGGACCCCTAATTGAGGTAATAACATGGACCCTATCCGGACCCCTAATTGAGGTAATAACATGGACCCTATCCGGACCCCTAATTGAGGTAATAACATGGACCCTATCCGAACCCCTAATTGAGGTAATAACATGGACCCTATCCGGACTCCTAATTGAGGTAATAACATGGACCCTATCCGGACCCCTAATTAAGGTAATAACATGGACCCTATCTGGACCACTAATTAAGGTAATAACCTTGACCCTATCCGGACCCCTAATTAAGGTAATAACATGGACCCTATCCGAAGCCCTAAATAAGGTACAGTAATAACATGGACCCTATCCGGACCCCTAATTGAGGTAATAACATTGACCCTATCCGGACCCCTAATTAAGTTAATAATATGGACCTTATCCGAAGCCCTAATTGAGGTAATAACATGGACCCTATCCGAACCCCTAATTGAGGTAATAACATGGACCCTATCTGGACCCCTAATTAAGGTAATAACATGGACCCTATCCGGATCCCTAATTGAGGTAATAACATTGACCCTATCCATGCGGCCCTCATGGATATAACCAATTATTGTGAAGGACTTCTTCATGCGTTTCCATTCAGACTGGGCTGACATTACCGTACTGATCTAGTTTTCCCATTAGATCCATGTGTTGTAAGTTCTTACAAATCTAATAATATGAATCTTAACTGCGTACATTCTCTAAATTACTTCTGAATATATTAGCTAGAATTATAATAAATGGCTGTGTTAATGCACAATATCAGCGCCAATTGTCTGCAAGGTAACAGCATAATTATATACATTAAGCATGTTCTGATACAGGTATTTATATAATGACCTATTATACCACATATCATTATCAAGGACAGTCACATTAATGTAATGCATATTGATAAATCTCGGCTTTTCATATTATTTCACACTTAGTAATTAATCATACGGAAACTTTGCTTTTTTGGACTGCTTTTCTCCATTTCACATACATTATGGAAACTCAATGTATTAGTTATATGAGCTGCATTGCTTTTTTTGGACAGCCCATAATCATGCTTTCCACTCGAGTGAGCTTAAAAAAGTGACTATAGGTGCCACAAAAAAAGCGTGCGTGGATGTTGGTCTCCTGTGACAAGAGAAGGGCCCCCAAAAAAGTGTGTAGGTGTCGATCTTACTAATAGATTCTTTTTAAGCAATGTAGAACATTCAGAGCTAAAAATGAATAACTGATGCCACTTACTGATGACCTGCACGTAGATGATGGCGTCATCATGTCCAGCCACGTTCTCCGCTTTAACAGACACCCTGTATATTCCCGGACTCTCATATCGGTGGCGGATGGGTTCTCCTGTCAGTGTAAGATTCACATAAATAGCCTTGAACCCGTCTCCCAAATCTACTTGATATTTAGTGTTTAAAATATCTCCCTGGAAGAAAAATGCAAAATATTTCACTATTAGAAATAGAGGTCAATGTAAAGGTCGAATTTCAGGGCTGAGATATAATCAACTGAAGTTACCCTGTGATTTTCACGGAGAGCACTCATATCAGTAATAGTTTACGGGTCCATTCACATGTCCGAGAATTTTTCAGAAAATCGTGGACATACACTACCATTCAAAAGTTTAGGGTCACTTAGAAATTTCCTTATTTTTGAAAGAAAAGCACATTTTTTTCCAATGAAGCTAACATTAAATGATTCAGAAATACACTCTATACATTGTTAATGTGGTAAATGACTATTCTAGCTGTAAACATCTGGTTTGTAATGCAATATCTTCATAGGTGTATAGAGGCCCATTTCCAACAACCATCACTCCAGTGTTCTTATGGTACTTTGTGTTTGCTAACTGTGTAAGAAGGCTAATGGATGGTTAGAATACCCTTGAAAACCCTTGTGCAAGTATGTTAGTGTCACGATATGGTATGAAATATCATAAGTAGTTTCTCTTGCTAGCAGGCTGTGGGCTAACAAGCCCCCCTTCCCTTTCACTCAGCCAAGAGCTGCTTTGCCAATGTAGATGGGGGAAGAAGAGTTTATTACCTCTAGGTTGGAGAGCAGAAGTATTTACGACCGGCATTCCTGCAGTGGAAAGTGACAGGCTAGAACTGGATTCTAAGTTTCCAGAAATGCATGAAAGTTCTTTGTTCTGTTTTTGCAAGATTTTATGCAAACCGTTTACGTTAAGAACACGAAAATATATATTCTTAATCTCACTCGGTGGACCTACCCATCCCTCGAAACACGGGCTTCTAACTCCGTCTGGTAAAGAAGTAGGCATTTCTCTGTAAATATGTATCCCAGATAGGACATATTTTATCTCATTAGAATGCCCACGTTAATCCGAGATGAATGCTGGGTTTGTTATGATTATGACATGTTTTGTAGCGGTGTTATAGAAATTAGATATAGATTAGGGTAAGATTAGTTAACTGAAGAGGTAGGAGGGACGAGGTGATCCAACCCCTTTCTGGGATGTTACAGGCTTAGCTATAACTGTCTGCCCAGATCCCCAGCTCTTTCCTCTTGATTTTCTTGTCTTCTCCTGGAAGAGCCATGAGCACGTCCAATGAACTGGGACATATGGTTGCCTGCAATGCAATGAACTGAGAACATGTGAGTGTTATCTTTTCTCCTTTAATCCCCTTTATGTTATAATTACCTTGTACATATTTGCAATTGTCTCATTTGTAACATCTTTGTAAAATATTTTGATAAAACACTGCCTGAAACTTTTGATGGGGTATATAATTTAATACCAGTTCGTTCTCCTGTTCTAAACCGTACCCTAAGTCTCCTGAAGGGAAATATGATACTGTTGATTTTGGGTTAGCTTTGGACCCGTTTAATCGAAGCTGGTGGCAGCGATAGTGTGCAGGCGTTTGGGGTGATGTTGTAGCGACTGCGGCGTGGATAATTATTGTTCCTGCCTGAGTGGGAGTAGTTTATCGCGTCGCTGCAGCGTGCCCAATAGCCAGTACATAGCAGGCAGCCTTTCTGGCGACTAATTACCCCAGGTGCAGTACCACATCTGACCTGAGAGTAAGGGGGGGGGGCGCCAGAGAGCTGCAAGTTTTAAGTGGAACTGTAAGCGGGATATACATAAATCCCTGCAGTTCGTGGTATATTGCAGAGCAGTGGGATACCTAGAATAAGCCCCTGCTGTAAACTAAGAGGTCAATAGCCTTGTGTGTGTTTTTTCATCACATTGTGAAGTGGAGGGATAACTAAGATAAGCCCCCCTGCACATGTGATAGCCATCTGTTGGCTTAAAGTCACCCTGATCCATGACGTAGGGGCGACGGTCACGGTGTGAATCGTGACAAATTGGTGGCAGCGGTCCGGGAATCCTGACAAATTGGTGGCAGCGGTCAGGGAATCCTGACAAATTGGTGGCAGCGGTCAGGGAATCCTGACAGTTAGCACAGCTGAAAACAATTTGGCTGATTAGAGAGCTTATAAACCTGACCTTCCTTTGAGCTAGTTGAGAATCTGGAGCATTACATTTGTTGGTTCCATTAAACTCTCAAAATGGCCAGAAAAAAAAGAACTTTCATGTGAAACTCCACAGTCTATTCTTGTTCTTAGAAATGAAGGCTATTGCATGAGAGAAATTGCCAAGAAACTCAAGATTTCCTACAACGGTGTGTACTACTCCCTGAGCAACAAGACATATATTAGAGTCTGTAGTTTGTTAAATCGACGCCTCATAGGTCCTCAACTGGCAGCTTCATTAAATAGTACATGCAAAACGCCAGTGTCAACGTCTACAGTGAAGAGGCGACTCCGGGATCCTGGCCTTCATGGCAGAGTGGCAATGAAAAAGCCATATCTGAGACTAGCTAATAAAAGGAAAAGATTAATATGGGCAAAGGAACACAGACATTGGACAGAGGAAGATTGGAAAAAAGTGTTGTGGACAGGCGAATCCAAGTTTGAGGTGTTTGGAACATTTGTGAGATGCAGAACAACTGAAAAGATGCTGGAAGAGTGCCTGACATCATCTGTCAAGCATGGTGGAGGTAATGTGATGGTCTGGGGTTGCTTTGGTGCTGGTAAAGTGGGAGATTTGTACAAGGTAAAAGGGATTTTGAATAAGGAAGGCTATCACTCCATTTTGCAACGCCATGGCATACCCTGTGGACAGCGTTTGATTGGAGCCAATTTCATCCTACAACAGGACAATGACCCAAAGCACACCTCCAAATTATGCAAGAACTATTTAGGGAAAAAGCAGGCAGCTGGTATTCTATCTGTAATGGAGCGGCCAGCACAGTCACCAGAACTCAACCCCATTGAGCTGTTGTGGGAGCAGCTTGACCGTATGGTGCAAAAAGTGCCCATCAAGCCAAACCAACTTGTGGGAGGGACTTCTGGAAGCATGGGGTGAAATTTCTCCAGATTATCTCAGCAAATTAACTGCTAGAATGCCAAAGGTCTGCAATGCTGGAATTGCTGCAAAGGAGCATTCTTTAACAAAAGCAAAGTTTGAAGGAGAAAATTATTATTTCAAGTAAAAATCTTTTTTTCAAACCTTGTCAATGTCTGAACTAGATTTTCAATTCATTTGGCAACTCATTTGATTAATAAAAGTATGAGTTTTCATGGAAAAGACAAAATTGTCTGGGTGACCCTAAACTTTTGAATGGTAGTGTGTGTCTGATTTTGATCTGAGGGTCTGATCAAAATTGGCAATGTAAGTTTATGGGTGTTAGGGCTAGCGGAACGCACCAAATAATAAGATAGATTAAGGTGCGTTCGCAGCCCGGGGTCCACCGTGCAGAGATGGAACCTGCTGCCAAGTAATGACGGACTATATGGCGGTACAATGTGAATACACACACGGGTTAACTTCACCCTGTGTGAAGGAAGCGAACCCTGTTAAGTCACAGGGCCACGGTACCGCACACAAGAGCGCAAGCAAGGAGTCACCAAGCTCAGTCCCAAGACTTGGGATCCGAGTCCGACTAGACTACTTGCGCTCGACACCGCTAATGGGGTGTCAACGTAACCAAAGTAATAATATAAGATGCACGAGAGTGCATGCAATGCCGCACTGGCGGACGCCACTAACCACCCAGGCTTGGGTCAGGAAAGCGCTGTGAAAGCGCACGGCGCCGCACTGGCGGTCACAGCAATTAGACGCTGTATGGTGTGTAACGTGCTGGTAGCTGAGTCGGGCGCTAGGTAGCAATCACCCACCTTCCGCGAACAGACATCCAATAGGGAGGAGATTTTAATGAACGACTTTCACTCACAACACACACACGTTTACAAATGTACACTAGCGCATGGCCGTGCGGTCATGCGCAGCTTATATAGCTGCAGCACTTCAGGAAAGCACTTCCAATAAAGGGCCAATGGGAAGCTGCTACCGAAGTTTTGCACTTTCAGGACCTTCCTGGAGGACCAATGGGAACCGCTGCAGCATCTGAGCATGTGACCCTCGATCTCCAATGGAAGATCTTATCCTGGGCATGCTCAGAAGGGAAAAAGCAGGACTTAGATCCCAAAAGCGTCTGCTCGCCGCTGCCCAGCACTGGCTTCAATGGCAGAAGCAGGCAAAGCAGCAGTAACCCTATGCACAGAGTGAGATTGAGCAAGACGCTGGGACCGACGTCTCCGCTGAGCAGACTCCACTGCTGCTGGAGAAGAATGGGAGACCGCAGCAGAGATGGTTCGAGATTCCCCCTGTGCAGAGGTGGGAACTCGACACCTAACATTACCTCCCCTCCTAGGGCCCCGCCCTCCTTGGACCTCGCCACGCTCAAAGGCAGCAATGAGCTGTGGAGCTTGAATGTGTTCAGCAGGCTCCCAGGACCTGTCCTCTGGGCCATAACCCTTCCAATCCACCAAATAGAAATTTTTGCCACGTACCACCTTGCACCCCAAAATAGCGTTCACCTCGTAATCATCCGTAGACGAACCCGATGACCCGGCAGATGACTCGGAAAACCGGGACATGTATACGGGTTTCAAGAGGGACACATGAAAGGTGTCGGTGATACCCAAGCGTGGAGGAAGGGCCAGACGGTAGACCACAGGGTTAACCTGTTCGAGGACCTTGAAGGGACCCAAGTAGTGAGGTGCAAACTTAGTGGACTCAACACGCAGCCTGATGTTACGGGCGGAGAGCCACACTAAGTCGCCAGGAGCAAAGGTCGGAGCGGGGCGCCAATGAGCATCGGCGGAGGACCTCATTCTCTCCTTGGAGGCCCGAATGGCATCCTGAGTGCGGTCCCAAATGTCCCTTGCCTCCACAGCCAAGTCTGCCACCCTGGAGTCGGCGGAAGACACAGGCATGGGCACAGGAACACGCGGATGCTGGCCGTAATTTAGGAGGAATGGAGTCTGACCGGTGGAGTCGGCTACGGCGTTGTTAAGCGCAAACTCTTCCCACGGTAGCAAGGATGCCCAGTCATCCTGCCTGGCAGAGACAAAATGTCGTAAATATGTGATCAAGGTCTGGTTGGCTCTCTCTACCAACCCGTTCGTCTCGGGATGATACGCCGAAGAGAGATTCAACTCAATACTGAGTAGACGACAAAGCTCTCTCCAAAATCGAGACGCAAACTGGGGACCCCGGTCACTAACAATTTTGTCTGGCATACCGTGTAGGCGAAAGATATGTTTGATGAACAACACAGCCAGAGCCCGTGCAGAAGGTAGCCGTGGAAGAGGCACCAAGTGCACCATTTTGGAAAAATGGTCGGTGATCACCCAGATAATGGTGCAGTTACGAGACTTGGGTAAGCCCACTACAAAGTCCATGCTGACCATCTCCCAAGGCCTGTCCGCCACTGGAATAGGGTAAAGCAAACCAGCTGGCCGTTGCCGAGGGGCCTTGTTCTTGGCGCAAGAGACACACGCCCGAACATATTCTGCGACATCACGAGCCATATGCGGCCACCAGTATGTCCTCGCCAGTAACTCAGATGTCCTTTTGGAACCAAAATGTCCACCCACCCTGGACGAGTGTGCCCAAGAGAGAACCGCCGGTCGCACACTGGATGGTACAAAATTCTTGCCCGGAGGCATAGACTCTAGCGAAACCGGGGCCACAGTTCTCAAGCTCTCGGTGGGGACAATAAGCCGAGGCTCCTCTTCCTCCTCCACAGATGACACAACGGAGCGAGAGAGAGCGTCGGCCCGAATGTTCTTCTCCCCAGAAAGAAAATGGAGGGTGAAATGAAACCGGGAGAAGAACAAGGACCATCTGGCCTGGCGAGAATTTAACTGCTGGGCTGTCTGCAGGTACACCAAATTTTTATGGTCTGTGAAGACTTGGAAGGGAAAACGAGCTCCCTCCAAGAGATGTCTCCACTCCGAGAAAGCCAACTTCATGGCTAGCAACTCCCTGTCCCCGATGGAATAATTCCTCTCTGCTGGTGAAAAGGTCTTAGAAAAGAAGAAGCAAGGATGCTTCCGACCTTGAGTATCCTTCTGGAAGAGGACTGCTCCAGCACCAACAGATGAGGCATCCACCTCCAAGATAAATGGCTTACTACATCGGGGCGATGTAGGATGGGAGCGATAGCGAAATGTGACTTTATGGAGTTAAAGGCCTTGGAGACCTCCTCAGACCACAATTTGGGATTTGCCCCCTTCTTGGTGAGGGCAACCAAGGGAGCTACCAAAGTTGAGAAGTGCGGAATGAACTGGCGATAATAATTAATGAACCCCATAAAGCGCTGCACCGCTTTAAGAGAATGGGGTTCCTGCCAGTCCATCACAGCCTGTAGTTTGGCAGGATCCATAGCCAATCCCTGGGCGGAGATGATATAGCCCAGGAAAGGTAAGGACTCCTGCTCGAACATACACTTCTCCAATTTGGCATAGAGGGAGTTTGCCCGTAGGAGGTCGAAGACTTTGCAAACATCTCTCCGGTGGGAGTCAATATCTGGAGAGTAGATGAGAATATCATCCAGATAGACTACGACCGAGGTGGAGAGCATATCCCGGAAGATGTCGTTCACAAAGTCTTGGAAAACGGCTGGGGCATTACAGAGCCCGAAGGGCATCACCAGATATTCATAGTGCCCATCCCTGGTGTTAAAAGCCATCTTCCATTCGTCCCCCTCACGGATGCGAATCAGGTTGTAAGCACCCCGCAGATCTAATTTAGTAAATACCCTTGCTCCCCGAAGCCTATCGAAGAGCTCAGATATCAAGGGCAAAGGATACTTGTTCATAACGGTGATGGCGATAAGACCCCTGTAGTCTATGCATGGACGCAATTCCCCATTCTTCTTCTGCACGAAGAAGAACCCTGCCCCAGCAGGTGACACTGATTTCCTAATGAATCCTCTTGCCAGATTTTCCTGGATGTACTGTGACATTGCCTCCGTCTCCGGGAGAGATAACGGATAGACTCGACCCCAAGGAGGCTCAGCACCAGGCAAGAGATCAAAAGGACAGTCATAGGGGCGAAAGGGTCTCTGCCGCCTTTTTGGAAAACACGTGTACATGAGACCAATATTGCTTGGGGAGAGAGGAAAGATCTGCGGGTACCTCTGTAGTAGCAACCTGAACGCACTCCCTCTGACACCTACCCCCACAAGATTCACCCCATCCCAGAATTCTGCCTGAGGACCACTCGATATGAGGAGAGTGGTACCGTAGCTAAGGTATTCCCAACAGGACATCATCTATTCCCTCAGGAATGACGAGCAAAGATATAATCTCCTGATGGGATGGCGACATTGACAGAGTAAAAGGGATGGTCTGGTGTGTTATCTGTGAGGGCAGTGTCGACCCATTCACCACTCGTACTGTTACTGGTTGAGCTAGCATAACCAGGGGTATTGCGTGACGTTGGGCGAAGGCAGAAGACATAAAATTGCCCTCCGCCCCAGAATCCACGCAGAGCTCTACCGAGTGAGTGAATGAGCCTATTGTTATTGTTCCCTTAAAGGACAATTTGGAGGCAAACGTCGTCGTGTCTAGTGTACCTTGACCGACTACCACTAGACGCTGACGTTTCCTCGACCGCTGGGGACATCTGATGGCAAGATGTCCTGACTGCTGGCAAACATGACAGACCTTGAGTGCACAAGCGGTCCGGGACTTAGATCCCGCTCGTGACACTTCCTTGGCCTCATGTGACTCAGGAACCAGGACCGGAGATTCCAGAGGTTTGGCGAAGGTAGGAGCCAGCCGAAACCTCTGCCTACACTGGGCTCGCTCTAACCTCCGCTCGTTAAAACGGAGGTCAATACGAGTAGAGACAGTTATTAACTCCTCCAGTGCGGCATGAATCTCCCTAGTGGCCAGAGCGTCCTTCACGTGATCAGCCAGCCCCCTCCGAAATATGGGGATAAGGGCTTTATCCGACCACTCCAGCTCAGAAGCTAAAGTGCGCAAATGGACGGCAAACTGGCTGACCAAGGACTCACCCTGAGTTAATGCCAGTAGTTGGAGCGCAGTATCATGGGTGACTTGAGGTCCTTAAAAGACCTGTTTCAGAGTGCTCAGGAACAGCGGAGCACTCTGCACCACATGATCGCCACGCTCCCACAGTGGCGTAGCCCATTCCAACGCCCTGTCCGACAAGAGAGACACAATAAATCCCACCTTTAACCGCTCTGTGGGAAAACGTGCAGCCAGGAGCTCGAGGTGAATAGAGCACTGACTCACGAATCCCCTACAAGATTTGCTATCTCCAGTAAATTTTTCTGGCAGCGGGAGGCGAGATAATGTCGGAACAGGGGTGGCAGTGGACAAGGTAGCTGCAGCCACGCTAGCAGCCTGTAAAGCAACTGCGGTAACATCCACAGCTGAGGTTGAGCTCTCGAGAGCCCCCAACCTACCCTCCAGCTGCTGGATATACCACAAGGATTGCTGTATGTCCGTCATTACTAGCCAGACCCTGGTGCTAGTGTAATGTTAGGGCTAGCGGAACGCACCAAATAATAACATAGATTAAGGTGCGTTCGCAGCCCGGGGTCCACCGTGCAGAGATGGAACCTGCTGCCAAGTAATGACGGACTATATGGCGGTACAATGTGAATACACACACGGGTTAACTTCACCCTGTGTGAAGGAAGCGAACCCTGTTAAGTCACAGGGCCGCGGTACCGCACACAAGAGCGCAAGCAAGGAGTCACCAGCTCAGTCCCAAGCCTTGGGATCCGAGTCCGACTAGACTACTTGCGCTCGACACCGCTAATGGGGTGTCAGCGTAACCAAAGTAATAATATAAGATGCACGAGAGTGCATGCGGTGCCGCACGGGCGGACGCCACTAACCACCCAGGCTTGGGTCAGGAAAGCGCTGTGAAAGCGCACGGCACCGCACTGGCGGTCACAGCAATTAGACGCTGTATGGTGTGTAACGTGCTGGTAGCTGAGTCGGGCGCAAGGTAGCAATCACCCACCTTCCGCGAACAGACATTCAATAGGGAGGGGATTTTAATGAACGACTTTCACTCACAACACACACACGTTTACAAATCTACACTAGCGCATGGCCGTGCGGTCATGCGCAGCTTATATAGTGCTGCAGCACGTTCAGGACCTTCCAATAAAGGGCCAATGGGAAGCTGCTACCGAAGTTTTGCACTTTCAGGACCTTCCTGGAGGACCAATGGGAACCGCTGCAGCATCTGAGCATGTGATCCTCGATCTCCAATGGGAGATCTCACCCTGGGCATGCTCAGAAGGGAAAAAGCAGGACTTAGATCCCAAAAGCGTCTGCTCGCCGCTGCCCAGCACTGGCTTCAATGGCAGAAGCAGGCAAAGCAGCAGTAACCCTATGCACAGTGTGAGACTGAGCAAGACACTGGGACCGATGTCTCCGCTGAGCAGACTCCACTGCGGCTGGAGAAGAATGGGAGTCCGCAGCAGAGATGGTTCGAGATTTCCCCTGTGCAGAGGCGGGAACTCGACACCTAACAATGGGTCTGTGAAAAATATTACCTGTATGAGAAAACAATCAAAGATCTGCACTGCCACACGAAATGCGCGTTGGGGGTGGCGGAGTTTCACCAGTCTTGTATTTTTTTCCTCTTGCACAATACGGATATAATATTTTACTGTTATTATTATAGAGCCCTTTTTTCGATTTGCACTATTATATGGGTAGTTTGGTTTATTTATTGATACTACTACTACCTCAACCAACTTCCTACAATAACATTCTAATGGCTTTTCTGAGAATAGCAATATAAGAGAGAGATTTCTTAGACCAGGTGAGGCTGGAATACTTACTGTGTCAGAATGGCTGCCTAATCCTTTTTGAAAGTTTTACCTGCCTGATATTCATAGTAACATGGTTAGTAAGGCCGAAAAAAGACATTTGTCCATCCAGTTCAGCCTATATTCCATCATAATGAATCCCCAGATCTACGTCCTTCTACAGAACCTAAAAATTGTATGATACAATATTGTTCTGCTCCAGGAAGACATCCAAGCCTCGCTTGAACCCCTCGACTGAGTTCGCCATCACCACCTCCTCAGGCAAGCAATTCCAGATTCTCACTGCCCTAACAGTAAAGAATCCTCTTCTATGTTGGTGGAAAAACCTTCTCTCCTCCAGATGCAAAGAATGCCCCCTTGTGCCCGTCACCTTCCTTGGTATAAACAGATCCTCAGCGAGATATTTGTATTGTCCCCTTATATACTTATACATGGTTATTAGATCGCCCCTCAGTCGTCTTTTTTCTAGACTAAATAATCCTAATTTCGCTAATCTATCTGGGTATTGTAGTTCTCCCATCCCCTTTATTAATTTTGTTGCCCTCCTTTGTACTCTCTCTAGTTCCATTATATCCTTCCTGAGCACCGGTGCCCAAAACTGGACACAGTACTCCATGTGCAGTCTAACTAGGGATTTGTACAGAGGCAGTATAATGCTCTCATCATGTGTATCCAGACCTCTTTCAATGCACCCAATGATCCTGTTTGCCTTGGCAGCTGCTGCCTGGCACTGGCTGTTCCAGGTAAGTTTATCATTAACTAGGATCCCCAAGTCCTTCTCCCTGTCAGATTTACCCAGTGGTTTCCCGTTCAGTGTGTAATGGTGATATTGATTCCTTCTTCCCATGTGTATAACCTTACATTTATCATTGTTGTGGATAAGTTGGAAACTTGGGCTGAAAGGTGGCAGATGAGGTTTAACAATGATAAATGTAAGGTTATACACATGGGAAGAAGGAATCAATATCACCATTACACACTGAATGGGAAACCACTGGGTAAATCTGACAGGGAGAAGGACTTGGGGATCCTAGTTAATGATAAACTTACCTGGAGCAGCCAGTGCCAGGCAGCAGCTGCCAAGGCAAACAGGATCATGGGGTGCATTAAAAGAGGTCTGGATACACATGATGAGAGCATTATACTGCCTCTGTACAAATCCCTAGTTAGACCGCACATGGAGTACTGTGTCCAGTTTTGGGCACCGGTGCTCAGGAAGGATATAATGGAACTAGAGAGAGTACAAAGGAGGGCAACAAAATTAATAAAGGGGATGGGAGAACTACAATACCCAGATAGATTAGCGAAATTAGGATTATTTAGTCTAGAAAAAAGACGACTGAGGGGCGATCCAATAACCATGTATAAGTATATAAGGGGACAATACAAATATCTCGCTGAGGATCTGTTTATACCAAGGAAGGTGACGGGCACAAGGGGGCATTCTTTGCGTCTGGAGGAGAGAAGGTTTTTCCACCAACATAGAAGAGGATTCTTTACTGTTAGGGCAGTGAGAATCTGGAATTGCTTGCCTGAGGAGGTGGTGATGGCGAACTCAGTCGAGGGGTTCAAGAGAGGCCTGGATGTCTTCCTGGAGCAGAACAATATTGTATCATACAATTATTAGGTTCTGTAGAAGGACGTAGATCTGGGGATTTATTATGATGGAATATAGGCTGAACTGGATGGACAAATGTCTTTTTTCGGCCTTACTAACTATGTTACTATGTTACTATTGTTAAACCTCATCTGCCACCTTTCAGCCCAAGTTTCCAACTTATCCAGATCCATCTGTAGCAGAATACTAATGAACATTTTATGAGTCCAGTTCTAGAATGTTATTATCTGGAGAGCTGATGTCACGTAGGCAGAGCTGCAGCCAATCAGTGAGGTGAGCGGCTTGTGTCAAGAACTTGGGCAGAGCCGCTAAGCTCACTGATTGACTGCAGCGCTATCAATGGGACAACAACGCTGTGGATAAAAACAGACACCGGGAGTGGCTGCGGTGGAGACTCAGTGCTGGACCAGGGAAGGGTTATTAAAACACTGGTTTTATTTTAAAGAAACTTCAGCTGTGGGGCAGGGTTTTTCGAAATCAGAAAACCCGTATAATATATTTGAAAAGTTATTGACTCTATATTAAAAGTTGAGTGACTCTGTAAATCCATTTTTCATTCTTTCAGCACAGTCAGTTTCCTGATATTCTTCTCCATTCCCAACTAAAGTAGTAGGGATGTGAGTCACAACCAGCAGCGTTATGAATGCAGCTCTTGCCTATTGTAAAGGGTGTAACTCCATGCAGAAAATAGATGGAGCAAACTTAGAACCCACACATAAGTGCGAATAGGCACAAAAACACAAAATAAACCAATAAATCAGGACAGAAAATAATTGCAGATTCTGTACATACATACTGTAATCTAAACCGCATTTTACACCGTATAATGACTATGAGTATGAGGTTACCTGCCCCTGCTGCACGATAAATGTGATGTCTTCTCCCGGCTTCACAGCCATCGAGTCTCCTTTGATGGTGATTCTCAAACCTTTTGGTGCCATTAATGGACACTGATAATGTGCTAGATTTTCCTGCAGGTCGATGCCTCCTTCGCATATGTTAGATACGACTTTCCTATACCTGTAATAGAATATACAGATGTAGACGACTATACTGTATATATACATATACTAGCTGGAGCCATAAATGTCTACATAGAGCCCCTCTCTGAAGTACATGGCATGTCTGTTCTTTACGTTCATAGCCCTTTCTATGGTGCCAGGAGGGCTAACACTGACTCTGGGGGCCCACTGTTCAGCTACATACATATATTACATTATCCGAACTTACCATATAATAAACTAGGTAGTTTGTTAAGTGAATGATGAGATGCTGGACTTGTCTGTACATAGAGAATCAAGTGTACAGTATTGTGCCAACTACTGCTCATATAGCACTCTTACACAGCGGCCTACCTGGGGATTTATCTTTTTCCCCGCTGGACAGTCCGAGCCTGCGCACCATGAAATGCTGTAGTGGCGCAGTAGAGGAATGAAACACGCAGGAACTCTCAGCGTTCTATTAATTATATTCCTTTGTCCCTGTTTTTCTATTTCTACTTTTTTTTCTGTCCACGGTAGACAAAACGTCATTGCGGAGTGAGAAAACCAACAAAAAAACTGCAAGTGACTGATTTTTTAGTATTATTACTCATTGCAAACATTTGACGTCAATTTATCATTATTGTCATGTTAATTAGAAGTTTATGACATGATAGTATTGCCTTATAGAGCCCCGAAAATTCAGTGAACCCTAACAACATCATCAGCCAGCAGAGCTGACAGTTGTTGCTTTTTCATCACGGTCACCGCAGCCAGTTACTTTGCACAGGGCATCAGTTAATATGAGTTCATAATCAGCTGCTGCGCTCTGCATAGGCAGTGGCATAAATGACAAAGCACTCAGTTTATTGAAGTAAGGTTTGTCATTTTGGTCGCTGCCTATGCGGAGCAGAGCATCCGAAGAAAAACTCATCCCGACTGTGTACTGTACCCCTCCGCTTCTCTTTGCTCTCCTCTCACTTGTAATTTTGTGCGAGGAGAGACAGAGATTTTCTGAGAGAGATGTTCCAGATTTTTTTTTTTAAAAAGTGTCTCCTGTTAAAAAAAAACAAAAAACAACAAAACATAAAATAAAACACATTCTAATACATTTTCCGTTTTTACACACTAAGTGTTAGAGATAGGATTCAGACTAGGGTTAGGGCTAGGTTTAGACGAAGACTAGGATTAAGGTTAGGGTTAGAGTAATAAAATAATTGCATAAAAAAACACAAAATATACAACAAAAATAAAGAGTACAAATGTTAACAATGCATAACTTTTCTTTTTGTTTTTATTTTATACTTGATATCAACAAAAACTAGAGAGCAAAGGACAACTCATAATAATCACATTAGCACTGGTGGAAGGACCTCATGGAGTGCTAACGATCCACGGGCTAATGATGCAGAATACTTGACTACGCCATTGCCCCGAGTGTTGTAAGAGTCAGGGTACACCAGTTGTGGTATTTCTGGGTATTCCGGGGTGAGAACAGGTTCATAAACTGTTCCAAAATGTATGGTTTAACTATTAGAAGACCCGTTGAACCCCTGGACCCGTTGAAGCACGCAGTGTGCGAAACGGCTGTCGTCCTTTCTCCAATACCGCACCCTCGCATGTACCTGATGTTTTAATGGATTTATAACCATTCTACTACTTTATTCCAATAAAGAACACAAATGCTCAGCACAAAGACGGGTGAGTGCCGCATATTTTTCTCTTTTTGCTTTAACTATTAGAAGGTGCAGAAACAGCTAAACATCACATAAAAGATTTTTCTCCAGCGTCGTCACCTTTCTAATGCCCGTTACTCTTTTCTACATAACGACTCTAATAAATAATTTAGCACATGTGTTGTGTCACAGAATGGCTTCCTCTGTTCTGCATTAACTCCCTGGAAAGGCCAACACTGTAAATGTGTCTTCCAAGTCCCGTAATCCTACATGACAACCACAAATGGCCCAGTGGCAGAACGGCACAATGTGCACGAGAGCCCGACAAAGGCCGTCGTGCCACACAAGAAACACAGTATCCTTCCAGATGAAGCGGAGATAGCCCATTCACAGGCTGCGCTTTGCTAAACAGTCTACTGTTTGCAGTAAACCAAAATCCTTTTTAAATTGGATGGGTCTAAAATGTAAAGTAGGCAATTATTTTTCCAAGGGTCGGGTTGTTTATTCCAATGGAAGATGTGCTTTCCTCTTCATTGGCTCGTATGCTCTAAGAATTTCATGGACGCCGGCTCGGTTGGAGAACACTAACAGTGAATTTAATTAATCGCGCGGTTGATGCCGGATGAATCAAAATGAGGGAGGGCAAACTGGGGAAGACTGGCAACATTTCTAAATGTCAAAGCTACACAACGATCCAGCTACTGGAGGGTCCGCCTATGTCCAATATTTATCAGATCCAAATATTTTAGCCCTTCTGGACCAGAAACCATTTAGGTTTTTTTTTTTTTAAACAAACATTGGTTTAGTTTAAACAGTTGTAACATTTTTACTTACTAGATAATTTCCAGCTCACTGTGTCTGGCACTGTATCTGGGGAGACAATATCAATGTACTATGAATGGTACTGTATCTGGGGAGATTACATCACTGTACTATGAATGGCACTGTACCTGGGGAGATTACATCACTGTACTGTGCCTGGCATTGTATCTGGGGAGATTACATCACTGTACTATGAATGGCACTGTACCTGGGGAGATTACATCACTGTACTGTGCCTGGCACTGTACCTGGGGAGATTACATCACTGTACTATGCCTGGCACTGTATCTGGGGAGATTACATCACTGTACTGTGCCTGGCACTGTATCTGGGGAGATTACATTACTGTACTGTGTCTGGCACTGTATCTGGGGAGATTACATCACTGTACTGTGCCTGGCACTGTACCTGGGGAGATTACATCACTGTACTGTGCCTGGCACTGTATCTGGGGAGATTACATCACTGTACTGTGCCTGGCATTGTACCTGGGGAGATTACATCACTGTACTGTGCCTGGCACTGTACCTGGGGAGATTACATCACTGTACTGTGCCTGGCACTGTACCTGGGGAGATTACATCACTGTACTGTGCCTGGCACTGTACCTGGGGAGATTACATCACTGTACTGTGCCTGGCACTGTACCTGGGGAGATTACATCACTGTACTGTGCCTGGCACTGTACCTGGGGAGATTACATCACTGTACTGTGCCTGGCACTGTATCTGGGGAGATTACATCACTGTACTGTGCCTGGCACTGTACCTGGGGAGATTATATCACTGTACTGTGCCTGGCACTGTACCTGGGGAGATTACATCACTGTACTGTGCCTGGCACTGTACCTGGGGAGATTACATCACTGTACTGTGCCTGGCACTGTACCGGGGGAGATTACATCACTGTACTGTGCCTGGCACTGTACCTGGGGAGATTACATCACTGTACTGTGCCTGGCACTGTACCTGGGGAGATTACATCACTGTACTGTGCCTGGCACTGTACCTGGGGAGATTACATCACTGTACTGTGCCTGGCACTGTACCTGGGGAGATTACATCACTGTACTGTGCCTGGCACTGTACCTGGGGAGATTACATCACTGTACTGTGCCTGGAACTGTACCTGGGGAGATTACATCACTGTACTGTGCCTGGCACTGTACCTGGGGAGATTACATCACTGTACTGTGCCTGGCACTGTATCTGGGGAGATTACATCACTGTACTGTGCCTGGCACTGTACCTGGGGAGATTACATCACTGTACTGTGCCTGGCATTGTACCTGGGGAGATTACATCACTGTACTGTGTCTGGCACTGTACCTGGGGAGATTACATCACTGTACTGTGCCTGGCACTGTATCTGGGGAGATTACATCACTGTACTGTGCCTGGCACTGTACCTGGGGAGATTACATCACTGTACTGTGCCTGGCACTGTACCTGGGGAGATTACATCACTGTACTGTGCCTGGCACTGTACCTGGGGAGATTACATCACTGTACTGTGCCTGGCACTGTATCTGGGGAGATTACATCACTGTACTGTGCCTGGCACTGTACATGGGGAGATTACATCACTGTACTGTACCTGGCACTGTACCTGGGGAGATTACATCACTGTACTGTGCCTGGCACTGTACCTGGGGAGATTACATCACTGTACTGTGCCTGGCACTGTACCTGGGGAGATTATATCACTGTACTGTGCCTGGCACTGTATCTGGGGAGATTACATCACTGTACTGTGCCTGGCACTGTACCTGGGGAGATTACATCACTGTACTGTGCCTGGCACTGTATCTGGGGAGATTACATCACTGTACTGTGCCTGGCACTGTATCTGGGGAGATTACATCACTGTACTGTGCCTGGCACTGTATCTGGGGAGATTACATCACTGTACTGTGCCTGGCACTGTATCTGGGGAGATTACATCACTGTACTGTGCCTGGCACTGTACCTGGGGAGATTACATCACTGTACTGTGCCTGGCACTGTATCTGGGGAGATTACATCACTGTACTGTGCCTGGCACTGTACCTGGGGAGATTACATCACTGTACTGTGCCTGGCACTGTATCTGGGGAGATTACATCACTGTACTGTGCCTGGCACTGTATCTGGGGAGATTACATCACTGTACTGTGCCTGGCACTGTACCTGGGGAGATTACATCACTGTACTGTACCTGGCACTGTACCTGGGGAGATTACATCACTGTACTGTGCCTGGCACTGTACCTGGGGAGATTACATCACTGTACTGTGCCTGGCACTGCACCAGGGGAGATTACATCACTGTACTGTGCCTGGCACTGTACCTGGGGAGACTATATCACTGTACTGTGCCTGTCACTGTACCTGGGGAGATTACATCACTGTACTGTGCCTGGCACTGTACCAGGGGAGATTACATCACTGTACTGTGCCTGGCACTGTACTTGGGGAGATTACATCACTGTACTGTGCCTGGCACTGTACCTGGGGAGATTACATCACTGTACTGTGCCTGGCACTGTACCTGGGGAGATTCCATCACTGTACTGTGCCTGGCACTGTACCTGGGGAGATTACATCACTGTACTGTGCCTGGCACTGTACCTGGGGAGATTCCATCACTGTACTGTGCCTGGCACTGTACCAGGGGAGATTAAATCACTGTACTGTGCCTGGCACTGTACCAGGGGAGATTACATCACTGTACTGTGCCTGGCACTGTACCTGGGGAGATTACATCACTGTACTGTGCCTGGTACTGTACCTGGGGAGACTATATAGCTGTACTGTGCCTGGCACTGTACCTGGGGAGACTATATAACTGTACTATGCCTGGTCTGGCACTATACCTGGGGAGATTATATCAGTGTACTGTGCCTGGCACTGTACCTGGGGAGACTATATCACTGTACTGTGCCTGTCACTGTACCTGGGGAGATTACATCACTGTACTGTGCCTGGCACTGTACTTGGGGAGATTACATCACTGTACTGTGCCTGGCACTGTACCAGGGGAGATTACATCACTGTACTGTGCCTGGCACTGTACCAGGGGAGATTACATCACTGTACTGTGCCTGGCACTGTACTTGGGGAGATTACATCACTGTACTGTGCCTGGCACTGTACCTGGGGGGATTACATCACTGTACTGTGCCTGGCACTGTACCTGGGGAGATTACATCACTGTACTGTGCCTGGCACTGTACCAGGGGAGATTACATCACTGTACTGTGCCTGGCACTGTACTTGGGGAGATTACATCACTGTACTGTGCCTGGCACTGTACCTGGGGGGGATTACATCACTGTACTGTGCCTGGCACTGTACCAGGGGAGATTACATCACTGTACTGTGCCTGGCACTGTACCTGGGGAGATTACATCACTGTACTGTGCCTGGCACTGTACCTGGGGAGATTACATCACTGTACTGTGCCTGGCACTGTACCTGGGGGGGATTACATCACTGTACTGTGCCTGGCACTGTACCAGGGGAGATTACATCACTGTACTGTGCCTGGCACTGTACCTGGGGGGATTTCATCACTGTACTGTGCCTGGACTGTACCTGGGGAGATTACATCACTGTACTGTGCCTGGCACTGTACCTGGGGAGATTACATCACTGTACTGTGCCTGGCACTGTACCTGGGGATATTACATCACTGTACTGTGCCTGGCACTGTACCTGGGGAGATTACATCACTGTACTGTGCCTGGCACTGTACCTGGGGAGATTACATCACTGTACTGTGCCTGGCACTGTACCTGGGGAGATTACATCACTGTACTGTGCCTGGCACTGTACCTGGGGAGATTACATCACTGTACTGTGCCTGGCACTGTACCTGGGGAGATTACATCACTGTACTGTGCCTGGCACTGTACCAGGGGAGATTACATCACTGTACTGTGCCTGGCACTGTACCTGGGGAGACTATATCACTGTACTGTGCCTGTCACTGTACCTGGGGAGATTACATCACTGTACTGTGCCTGGCACTGCACCAGGGGAGATTACATCACTGTACTGTGCCTGGCACTGTACCTGGGGAGATTACATCACTGTACTGTGCCTGGCACTGTACCAGGGGAGATTACATCACTGTACTGTGCCTGGCACTGTACTTGGGGAGATTACATCACTGTACTGTGCCTGGCACTGTACCTGGGGAGATTACATCACTGTACTGTGCCTGGCACTGTACCTGGGGAGATTCCATCACTGTACTGTGCCTGGCACTGTACCAGGGGAGATTAAATCACTGTACTGTGCCTGGCACTGTACCAGGGGAGATTACATCACTGTACTGTGCCTGGCACTGTACCTGGGGAGATTACATCACTGTACTGTGCCTGGCACTGTACCTGGGGAGACTATATACAGTGGGGCAAAAAAGTATTTAGTCAGTCAGCAATAGTGCAAGTTCCACCACTTAAAAAGATGAGAGGCGTCTGTAATTTACATCATAGGTAGACCTCAACTATGGGAGACAAACTGAGAAAAAAAAATCCAGAAAATCACATTGTCTGTTTTTTTATCATTTTTTTTTGCATATTATGGTGGAAAATAAGTATTTGGTCAGAAACAAACAATCAATATTTCTGGCTCTCACAGACCTGTAACTTCTTCTTTAAGAGTCTCCTCTTTCCTCCACTCATTACCTGTAGTAATGGCACCTGTTTAAACTTGTTATCAGTATAAAAAGACACCTGTGCACACCCTCAAACAGTCTGACTCCAAACTCCACTATGGTGAAGACCAAAGAGCTGTCAAAGGACACCAGAAACAAAATTGTAGCCCTGCACCAGGCTGGGAAGACTGAATCTGCAATAGCCAACCAGCTTGGAGTGAAGAAATCAACAGTGGGAGCAATAATTAGAAAATGGAAGACATACAAGACCACTACTAATCTACCTCGATCTGGGGCTCCACGCAAAATCCCACCCCGTGGGGTCAGAATGATCACAAGAACGGTGAGCAAAAATCCCAGAACCACGCGGGGGGACCCAGTGAATGAACTGCAGAGAGCTGGGACCAATGTAACAAGGCCTACCATAAGTAACACACTACGCCACCATGGACTCAGATCCTGCAGTGCCAGACATGTCCCACTGCTTAAGCCAGTACATGTCCGGGCCCGTCTGAAGTTTGCTAGAGAGCATTTGGATGATCCAGAGGAGTTATGGGAGAATGTCCTATGGTCTGATGAAACCAAACTGGAACTGTTTGGTAGAAACACAACTTGTCGTGTTTGGAGGAAAAAGAATACTGAGTTGCATCCATCAAACACCATACCTACTGTAAAGCATGGTGGTGGAAACATCATGCTTTGGGGCTGTTTCTCTGCAAAGGGGCCAGGACGACTGATCCGGGTACATGAAAGAATGAATGGGGCCGTGTATCGTGAGATTTTTAGTGCAAACCTCCTTCCATCAGCAAGGGCATTGAAGATGAAACGTGGCTGGGTCTTTCAACATGACAATGATCCAAAGCACACCGCCAGGGCAACGAAGGAGTGGCTTCGTAAGAAGCATTTCAAGGTCCTGGAGTGGCCTAGCCAGTCTCCAGATCTCAACCCTATAGAAAACCTTTGGAGGGAGTTGAAAGTCCGTGTTGCCAAGCGAAAAGCCAAAAACATCACTGCTCTAGAGGAGATCTGCATGGAGGAATGGGCCAACATACCAACAACAATGTGTGGCAACCTTGTGAAGACTTACAGAAAACGTTTGACCTCTGTCATTGCCAACAAAGGATATATTACAAAGTATTGAAATGAAATTTTGTTTCTGACCAAATACTTATTTTCCACCATAATATGCAAATAAAATGATAAAAAAACAGACAATGTGATTTTCTGGATTTTTTTTTCTCAGTTTGTCTCCCATAGTTGAGGTCTACCTATGATGTAAATTACAGACGCCTCTCATCTTTTTAAGTGGTGGAACTTGCACTATTGCTGACTGACTAAATACTTTTTTGCCCCACTGTAGCTGTACTGTGCCTGGCACTGTACCTGGGGAGACTATATAACTGTACTATGCCTGGTCTGGCACTATACCTGGGGAGATTATATCAGTGTACTGTGCCTGGCACTGTACCTGGGGAGACTATGTAACTGTACTGTGTCTGGTCTGGCACTATACCTGGGGAGATTATATCAGTGTACTGTGTCTGGCACTGTACCTGGGGAGATTATATCAGTGTACTGTGTCTGGCACTGTACCTGGGGAGACTATATAACTGTACTGTGCCTGGCACTGTTCCTGGGGAGACTACATCACTGTACTGTGCCTGGCACTGTACAGGGGGAGATTATATCAATGTACTGTGCCTGGCACTGTACCTGGGGAGACTATATAACTGTACTGTGCCTGGCACTGTACCTGGGGAGACTATATAACTGTAATGTGTCTGGCACTGTTCCTGGGGAGACTACATCACTGTACTGTGTCTGGCACTGTACATGGGGAGATTATATCAATGTACTGTGCCTGGCACTGTACCTGGGGAGACTATATATAATGCTGCTGCAGTGCAGTATAGTGCAACCTCCACCAGGGGATGCTGGTGAGGGAAGAGAGATTGCACACAAAGAGTAACATCTCTGGGCAGCAGCACAGGGCGATACCAAGTGGTAGTAGTCAGACAGGCCGAGTCAGAAACAGTCGGGAGCAGAAGTACTAGAGGTCACAGCAACATACGTGGTCAAATACAAGCCGGAAGCCAGAACCAGACAGGAGCAGAAATAACCAAGATGAGAGAAAGTCAAGCAGGTCAGAAGACAAGCCAGGTCACATACCTAAAGGTCCAAGAACAGGGAGCGAACACTAATACAAGCGGGGTGGCAGGGAAGGAAGGTCACGGGAACAGTGTAAACGGGCAGAGGACAAAATACAGTATCAAGGGGTCAGCTGCTCTAGCCTGGCAGCATGAAGTATCACTGACATTGGTATGCAGGCCCAACAGATTTAAATAGCCACACAGAACCCAAAACAAGGCAAAGAAGGTTAACCTCCACATGACCAGACTGGGGAGAGAATGACAAGAAACAAACCTCGGCCTGGATCATGACACTATATAACTATACTTTGCCTGGCACTGTACCTGGGGAGACTATATAACTATACTGTGCATGGCACTGAACCTGGAGGGACTATATCATTACACCATGCCTGTCACTGCATTTGAGTGTTTTGTTGCCACCTTCTCACAAACTCTTGGCGCCATTGACGGTAGGAGAGACACTGACTCCTTTTCTCAGTAGAGGGCTTTACTTAATGCTCACAAATGGCAGCTCATGTTGAGTTTCGAAATAGCTTCCCAAAATTAAAAATGAAAGCACACATCCTATTAAATGATTAGGTGACATGCTCCTTCCCTTATATATTGAATAGAGGGTTGCCAGATCTGCTTTACACATTGGCATCAAGTTTTACAAAAATCTGGAGGTTTCAGTAAGATTTATCACAAGTTTCTTTGATATTAATAGCGGTGGGCGCGCTCAGTTGACATGGCGAGCTTGTGGGTCTATCAGGAGCTCAATACATCCAAGAGGTCATTCTTCACATCTGACATCTGATCCCATCCATTTATTACAGAGACGCTGGAGAAAATCAGGACACAATGATGATTTATCAAACTGGTCTTCGGGTACTAAGACTTTGTACAGTGCATTTTGCTTCATATCTTGTGCTTTTCTTTTTTTTATTTCCATCAGGGTTATTTTTCATTTTGCTTTCTTTTATGTTGTAGAGGTGGACTGTGCGCCTGTGTTTTAAATTTCATGCTTGAAGGCTTCCAGTCATTGAGAACGATGCCGCCATCCATCCTGTTCTGATAGAGCAGTCCCGGTCTTCATAAACCAGAAAGGGCCATTACAAATTTTACTCCTTTGCTTATACAACAATCGTATTTAAAGACGACTTTTCACTGGATTGTTTAAATCTACACAGAGTGCCTCCTCCAATTGCTGCTTCTTCACTGATTCTAGAATAGTTTTTATTTTTCTTCTGTACCCCTCTGTTCCAAAGTTATGCCCCCCGGTAATAATTTTACCAAATGGCGTGTACCACAGAACTTCTCTAAGGGTGTTTGCTTTTTCTCCTCTGACACTGGCCAATAAAAACACGGCTAAAGATCTACGGTACACGTCCAGTTAGTTGAATGGAAAATTTTCTCCATTATTAGCGGGGGGAATATCTTTGGAATGGAGGGGCGCAGACGAAAAAGAAAAACTGTTCCAGAATCAGTAGAGCAGCAAGAATTAGAGGGTGTACTAAGTTAAATAAAAAAAAAATTCAGTTAAGAGTCTCCTTTGTGATCATGTTTTGGCATTTTTCTAGTCTATGTCCTCATTTTATGATTAATGGGGGTCGGCTCCAATCTACCACCTGTGGAACATAGCCCCTTTGAATGACAGAAGTAGTCATGGAGGTACTGGCAGTCAGATCCCTATCAATTAACTAATGACTGCATATCCAAGAACATTACGATTACTTGTGTTGGACGATAAACTACTACTTTATGTTATATATATATTTATTCACTCACTCCACATAACCCTCTGAGAAAATATCTTGCAGAACATGTACACTTTTACAACCATTTTAATGTGTTCAATGGATCTCCATGGTAACAGACTACAATCAAACCCCTTGTGTAGTCTGATCCTGTAATCATGTGTTACTTTGTTCAATCTGACCACACTGCTTACTAATCTACAGGCAGTAGATGAGGATGATACACAATAAATATTTAATTTTTCATTAAACCACGATCTGTTTGATTTGGCCTTGGTGAAGTTCTCAGTTCTTCAGGGTCACTACGGAAAACAATATCTGATGGAGAACTTGCAATAGCACTCTGAACCCTTACCCCGTTGTACTTGTGTAGGTTTGCCCTACTGTGCAATCTTCAGGTGGAGATTCCGGATTAAACCAAAAATCGGCAAAACACCTGCTAGTTTGTTTTTGGGTGACCTCCTGTTCAAATCCATAATCACTGCAAGTAAAGAGCTTGTATGAGTATAAATATTTCATTCAAGAAAATACACATTCTGCATAAGATATAGATTCTATTTATATATATACAGTGAAAATCACATGAAGTGTGTAAACTCACAGAACTTTTTATAAAAGGTCTAATTACCGGTAAGTGTAAGATAGCCATATTATCTAACTATATCTGCTGAACTTCTAAACTGCAGTTGCTTTGCCCCGACGCCAAATATTCTTATTCCTATTTCTTTAGCTACTTACTGGCCTCTGCTGAAACTCATGTTTACTCTCTTTATTACCCTCCTATTCGCCTCCCATCTTTGCTTCCTCATGGGTGGGCTCTTGGAATCTGCAGGGGAGGTAAAATGATACTCTTCTCAAAAAGTCCAAGTAATCTTGTACAAATGTTGGAGAAGACTGCAAGGACTTATTGAGCTCTACTTACTGGCCTCTTCTCCACCTCCAGTTCCCTCTTTCTTCATTCTCCTATTCCCCTCCCATCTTTGATTCCTCATGGGTGGGTTCTTGGAATCTGCAGTGGAGTTAGAGTCATACTCTTCTTAGGTAGTTCCAGTGATCTTGTATAAATGTTTGAAAAGACTGGTATACTGTAAGGACTTATTGACCTCTACTTACTGGCCTCTGCTCCAACTCCTGTTTCCTCTCTCTTCATTCCCCCCCTATTCCCATCAAATCTTTGCTTGCTCATGGGTGGGTTCTTGGAGTCTGCTGGGGAGATGCGTTCAAACTCTTCTCAAGAACTTCCAGTGATTTTGTATAAATGTTTGAGAAGACTAGAAGTTTGTGAGGACCTATTGACTAAATTGTGGGGATCTTAGTTTATTACAAAGCTGGACCTTGATTTTAAATATATGCTATTAAGAGATGAGTAAATGGATTTGCAGGACCCTATTCCAGGGGCTAGGTCAGTGGTCCATGGCTTCTGAACAGGAGCCCTGCGAACTTTCTTCTATCCGTGGCTCAGTTGTGATGTTGGATGCGCATTATACCACAATGCTGACATTGTGCCAGGTCAGCTAATCAAAAGAGAAGCCAGGGATTTCAACAGGTAGGAGATGGTTTCTAGAGCTTCTGTTCGGAAGCATGGACTACTGGTGTAGCTGCAAGATCAGTATTCTAAGAGTTTATTCGCTCATCTTTAGTGATGTTAATACTATTGGTGTCTCGTTATCTGGCAGTGAAACATTTGGGCACCTCTATAACTTTGCACCCTCTACAGCCCTCTGTACAATTTAGAAAGTCAGGATAATTTAGCTTTTGGCATGGGCATATTTTTTATTGCTCATATTATCATTACCAATATTAGTATCATATATTAATAAATATAAAAAAATATATAATATACATACCACACATAGTCTGTGCTCTCACACTGGCATATGCTTGACGTAAGGGCTGAGGTGAAACTTCTACCCTTAATGCACCATGATGACGTCTTTCTCATACGGAAGCTCCTCCGTTGACCCATAATGCAATGCTCCCCCTGTATGTAAATTAGATAAATTATTAGCATACAGTCCTGAACCACCAACATTTTTTTTGTTCTACAGTTCTACATAATTTCATAAAATTCATTATACCATTGGCTTTTGTTGTCAAAGGGCTGCTAAAATCAAAATTTATTTTATGTGAATTGTATTGGGTGTCTGTCAATAAATAAAAATAATAAAAAACAAAATGGAAAATATAGCATTTTTCATATTTGCCTCTAGGTGTCAGCATTAACAAACTCTAAACCAGTGGTTTTACAATCTTGTTTTACAGCATACAGTAAATTAGAATGACTGGTGTGATCCAAGATAAGCAGCTTTCCCACTTTCTAGAATTAAACATACATTACTAGAGGGAGAGGGAAGTGATATCTATGATCTGTCTATCACTGTCTGGCTACAATCACGTTGTAATGAAAGGTAGAAGACTTAAGTCAAAATTCTGACTACCTGTAGGCACTACTACAGGAACTTAAAGGGGTTAGATCTAAATTTTTCCTATTGATGGGGAATGCTTAAATAATAATAATAATAATAATAAATAATAAACTCACTCGTTTAATTCCCCCATTGGTCAAGCATTGGTGCTTTGTTCACCACCGGTTCCAGCTTGTTTGTGGGCAGCTGATCACTTAGCGGCCAACCACATGACTGCAATATCCAATCACTGGCCTGATCACGCGGTTAGCTGGCAAATGATTTTCTGCCAGAAAGTAAGCTGAGATTGATAAAACCGAAAAAGCGGCACTGAATAGAGAAGGGCAGACCCCTGGATGTTCCTGTCTGGTGGGTTCAGCTGAAAAGTTAAAAAAAAGTTTGGGGTCGGGAACCAGAATAGTACCTGGACCCGAACTTGGATCCCATTCACTGGAATGGAGGGCCCGCCCATAATAATAATAATAATAATTTTATTTATATAGCGCCAACATATTCCGCAGCGCTTTACAAATTATAGAGGGGACTTGTACAGACAATAGACATTACAGCATAACAGAAATACAGTTCAAAACAGATACCAGGAGGAGTGAGGGCCCTGCTCGCAAGCTTACAAACTATGGGGAAAAGGGGAGACACGAGAGGTGGATGGTAACAATTGCTTTAGTTATTCGGACCAGCTATAGTGTAAGGCTCAGGTGTTCATGTAAAGCTGCATGAACCAGTTACCTGCCTAAGTATGTAGCAGTACAGACACAGAGGGCTAATACTGCATAAAGTGTATGAGAACATGATGCGAGGAACCTTTTTTTTTTTTTTTTTTTTTTTTTTTATTATAAATAGGCCACACAGGGATCGTTAGGTTAATGCATTGAGGCGGTAGGCCAGTCTGAACAAATGAGTTTTTAGGGCACGCTTAAAACTGTGGGGATTGGGGATTAATCGTATTAACCTAGGTAGTGCATTCCAAAGAATCGGCGCAGCACGTGTAAAGTCTTGGAGACGGGAGTGGGAGGTTCTGATTATTGAGGATGCTAACCTGAGGTCATTAGCGGAGCGGAGGGCACGGGTAGGGTGGTAGACTGATACCAGGGAGGAGATGTAGGGTGGTGCTGAGCCATGGAGTGCTTTGTGGATGAGGGTAGTAGTTTTGTACTGGATTCTGGAGTGGATGGGTAGCCAGTGTAATGACTGGCACAGGGTAGAGGCATCGGTGTAACGGTTGGTGAGGAATATGATCCTGGCTGCAGCATTCAGGACAGATTGGAGCGGGGAGAGTTTTGCAAGAGGGAGACCGATTAGTAGAGAGTTACAATAGTCCAGACGAGAATGAATAAGTGAAACAGTCAGAGTTTTTGCAGAGTCGAAAGTCCATGCACTATCATGTGCATGACAGCACAGCAAACACAGCTTCTTATTGGCGGTAAAATCATTACCGCCGGTCACACAGCCACTGTTCCCACGCTGCCCACAACTATGATCAGAGATAAAAGATCAGAGATTTGCACTATAAGTGATAAAAACTACAAATACGACCACCAGTCATTCACTTTAACACCGCATTACCGGCAATTGAGTTTTTGTATCATGTGAATCTGACAGATGACTTAATCCATACGATACTTACAAATATCTTATATAGAAAGAAAATATATTAGAAACGGTTTCACCCAAGTCTTGATCCAAAGGGAATAGTCATAACACCAGACATCCATCTTGTATATTAATTAGCCAGGTGGAGCTTGCAGGAGACCCTAGCTTGCCCTCAGAGTTCTGAGTTGACCCTAGACCCCTAGACAAGGACAGTCCGCAGCTGGCCCTTGCAGTGAACTAGCCCTCAAATAACATGTGCCTTGCAACGTGTTTCTCGCACTCGTGTTCTTCAAGGAGTTCGGGTACCACAGTAGTGCTGTCTTCCTCACGGGGAAGATAGTGCTCTGTCTGGAGACAAGTGAGATTTCCTTTGGTAGGTTTACACACACACAACACCTTCCACTTCCAGGCCAGGAGGGGGAGCTCCAAGCCCTGTTTTAGGGCAGCTTCCCTCAGTAAAGATCTTGGTTTGGAGGTGGAGACAGCTCAGTTAGTAGTAGAAGTCTGTGTGCGAGGACAGACAGGAGTGGAGCAAAGAGGAAAAGAGAGAGCTCCAGGAGGCCATGAGCAGGCCTCTGAAGAATATCAGCGCAAGAATCCAGGTACCGGGAGCCCGAGGCTTTTGTGGATTATAAAACACAGAGCAGAACTGGAGGGTATTGTTCTACAAGGACTTTGCCCATAATTACCTGTGGCACAGCAGCATCTAGGAGCCTGGAGTCACCGAGAACAGACCCCAGTTAACACGGCCCGAGCTGCCTGCCATACAGGTACCTGTCTTTGGACAGCAGAATGATTAAAGACCTTGTTGAGACACTTAGTGGCAGCAGGGACTTAGAGACAGAAAGCGCAGAGTGGTAGGCTCCCACCTGACTTACCAAGGGGAACTCCCTTGTCTCTGGACTGCCTGAACTTCTCTGCCTGCCCTGTGGTCTGGTGCCCTGGACTGTGGATGCTGAGGTCTTCGATAAAGGCAAAGAGACTGCAACCTTGTGTCCTCGTTCTTCTCTGCACCTCTCACTATACCACCATCTACACACCAGGAGCCCTGGGGATAAACTTCACTTGTGGGAAGGTACACCATCTAGCTGCCATAACATCCCCCAGCGGACCCCGAAAGCAGCGTCGGTCACCTTGACTGAATACCACAGGTGGCGTCACAAACATAAACTTTATTCCTTTAAAGACCTTTCCCCTTTTACATGGGCGCCCTGGGCCACGGACTGAGTCGCAGCCACCGTGACATCCCCTGTGAAGTCCTGGACCCGGTACCGAGTAACCCCTGGCCCGTGGGGCGACTCAATTGCACACTAGATTCCTTGCTAGCAGAATTCCCAGTCTTACGACTGATGGATCATGTTATACTGATACAGCCTGTTTCTAAAGTATTTTCTTGCTTTATCAGATATATATTTGTAAGTATTGACACTTGGGTGATCTATATATATAAATGTCTAAGGTCCACTTCCGTCTGTTTGTCTGTCACAGAAATCCCACGTCGCTGATTGGTCGCGGCCGGCTAGGCGTGACCAATCAGCGATAGCCACAGTCCGGCCGTGAATTGGCCCCTCCCTACTCCCCTCCAGTTAGTGCCCCCTTCATACTCCCCTCCAGTCAGCGCCCACATAGCGTATTAGCAGTCCGTTAAACGGACTGCGTTACACTGCGGCATAACGCGGTGTAACGCAGTCTGTTAAGGCTGCCATTAACCCATGTAAGTGTGACCAACTTTTTACTATTGATGCTGCCTATGCAGCATCAATAGTAAAAACATATAATGTTAAAAATAATAATAATAATAAAAATCATTATGTTCTCACCTTCCGGCATCCGCGGCAGCCGTTCCCGCTCCTCGCGACGCTCCGGTCCCAAGAATGAATTGCGGCAATGACCCCAGATGATGTAGCGGTCTCGCGAGACCGCTACATCATCACGGATTATTGCCACAAGGCATTACTGGGAACGGAGCGTTGCGAGGAGCATCGCTAAAGGCCTGGGCTGGATCCGGGGGCCGCCGGAAGGTGAGTATATAACTACTTTTTATTTTAAATCTTTTTTTAACAGGGATATGGTGCCCACATTGCTATATACTACGTGGGCTGTGTTATATATACTATGTGGGCTGTGTTATATACTGCGTGGGCTGTGCTATATACTACGTGGGCTGTTATATACTGCATGGGCTGTGCTATATACTATGTGGGCTGTGCTATATACTACGTGGCTGTGTTATACACTGCGTGGGCTGTGCTATATACTACGTGGGCTGTGCTATATACTGCGTGGGCTGTGCTATATACTGCGTGGGCTGTGTTATATACTGCATGGGCTGTGCTATATACTACGTGGCTGTGCAATACACTACATGGCTGTGCAATATACTATGTGGCTGTGTTATATACTGCATGGGCTGTGCTATGTACTACGTGGGCTGTGCTATATACTGCGTGGGCTGTGTTATATACTACGTGGGCTGTGCTATATACTACGTGGGCTGTGTTATATACTGCGTGGGCTGTGCTATATACTGCGTGGGCTGTGCTATATACTACGTGGCTGTGCAATATACTACGTGGCTGTGCAATATACTACGTGGCTGTGCTACATAGTATGTGGCTGTGCAATTTACTACGTGGCTGTGCAATATACTACGTGGGCTGTGCAATATACTACGTGGCTGTGTTATATAATACGTAGCTGTGCTATATACTACGTGGCTTTCCTGTGCTATATACTACATAGCTGTGCTATATAATACGTGGGCTGTGAGAGTCTTTCGCCCGGGCCCTCAAAAACCTGGAGCTTGCCCTGGCTTCACTGATTGTTCGCGGCAGGACGCTACCGATCAGCGACAGACACAGTCCGGCCGTGAATTGGCACGGGATTTGAACCACGCTTCGCTAATTGGTCGCACCCGGCCGGCCGAATCCTGTGCATTCATTGCATTATTCTGAAATCTTCATAAATAAACTACATACATATTGTAGAATACCCAATGCGTTAGAATCGGGCCACCATCTAGTATTTTATAATTTGTCTATTTTCATAGTAAACAATTAAAGTGAGGCTGTGTGCACACGATGCAGATTTGGTGCAGAATTTTCTGCATAAAATCTGCACTAAATCTGCATCTCCTGGCAGAATACGCAGTTGCGTTTTTGTGCGTTTTTTATGCGTTTTTTATGCATTTTTTGGGCGTTTTTTGTGCAGATTTTACCAATGGATTTCTATAATGGAGGGGTGCAGAAACGCTGCAGAACTGCTCAAAAGAAGTGACGTGCACTTCTTTGAAATCTGCAGCATTTCTGCGCAGATTTTTCTGCACCATGTGCACAGCTTTTTTTTCACATTGATTTACATTGTACTGTAATCACAGTGCAGTTCTGCAGCGTTTCTGCTGCACAAAAATCTGCTGCAGTTCTGCACTAAATCTGCATCGTGTGCACATACCCTTACAGTTTATTGGGAGATCCTTTTGAAAAGTGTAACCGTTATTCCAAAAAACTTTTGACGTGTAATGGTTTTAATCAGTGAGGGTCCGGGTGCTGAACTAAGGTGGGGAAAGAAGTAAAAAGACAATAAAAGCTTATGCTCACCTGCCTTGCTGCTGCAGTTCCCTGCTCAGTCTACCACTTACTTTGGATCGGTCTTTGGACAGGTCTTCTCTTCAGTTTTTGGTTCAGATCTTCTGCCTCTGACAAGGCCTCGCATGGCCAAGTGGGGTGCAGCATACATCATTGGTGTCATTTATGAGCGTTACACCCCATGTGACTATGTGGGGTCTAGTCTGTGTCTGAAGATCTAGACTAAAGACCAAAGAGAAGAAAGATCCATTGACCGATCCGTAGTGATTGGACGACTGGGCAGGGACCTGCAGCTGCAGGACCGGTGAGGAGCAGGCCTAGCACTGGTGAAAACAATCTTTTATTATTTTTAACTCCTTTCCAGCCCTCTGTTTATTATGGTTTGAGGTTTGGGGAAACTTCAGAGCCTAAAACCACTTTTTGGGGCACAATTGATTTGAACTGAAAAGAATCTTCCTGATTGGAGCGAATCTACCTGAAATGAAATTCGGTAGATTCGCTCATCTTTGATTAACCTTTAAATGGCATGATAAAAGGTGAAGATTCGATTTCCCGGTGCCTGTGTATGTGTATTTTGTCCATCATCTTACAATACCTGTGTATTCGAGAGATTCCAGGAGTCGTAATCCCCTTCAGTGCACTCTCTGAAGAACGAAGGTCTAAAATCAACTTTTACCAGCTCCCAATCTGACCGGTAACTGATATGTCCAAAGACCCTAGGAAGTAAACATACATTATGCTTTCATTATTTTTCATTTTTCGTTAGCGGTGCTTATATATTCCGCAGCACTTTACAGACATCATCATCACTGTCCCCATTGGGCTCACAATCTAGATTCCCTATCAGTATGTCTTTGGAGCGTGGGAGGAACGGGAGAACCTAGAGGAAACCCACGCAAACACGGGGAGAACATACAAACTCCTTGTAGATGTTGTCCTTGGTGGGATTTGAACCCTGGACCCCAGTGCTGCAAAGCAACAGTGCTAACCACTATTCATTACTATGGATCTCTTTAAGGGATAACGTTTCTCCTTGCGGAGAGTGACATGCCAAGGTGAGGAGACTTTTAAGAGGCAATCCTATGAGATTTTGTTTTTTATCATAAGTAATGTGACAAGGCTCGTTAGCGAGTCGATATTGACTTTTAGGATTGCCACTTCCTACAGGTGGCGCTAGAGTTCTAGTCCTCTTCATCTCTGAAGAGAAAATTTGCATATGGATCGCTTATCACACAGCTGTATATTTCCTTGACGTTGGGCTGAACATTACACCTGATGGATTTTATGGACTACAAGTCTACATATGAGAACACACCTGAGAAGCCACCGCAGCTGAACAGCTCAACAAACCTTCACACATTTTGCTGAGGTCAGCCAGGCATGGAAACCGAGCTGCCGGGCTTAATAGCCTCGTCAGGTCTGATCTGTAGCTAATAATGCAGCTTGCACTGAGAAACCTGGTGGCAGATCGGCTCTAAGCCAAACTCTTCATTTGAAGCTGAAATGACCCGACCAAACCTTGACCTTATTGCCTGTATTTTGGTATTACCTGACCCTCTGAGGAAGGCAGAGATTGTACACTGGGAAGAGTAAAAGCGTGGTGTGAATGGATGCGTTATAGGAATCATCAAACACAACATTGGGAATCTTGTCGCTTTCAAAGTTAGAGGACTTACAAGAGGAGCATTATTTAATATTAATAGCATTACTGTTAATACTAATGCTAATAATAACAACTAATACATACTTATTTAAAGGGGTTGTCCAGGCTTGAGGTTCAAGTCTGCGGTCACTATGTGACCGCAGACTTGTGAATACTCATAGTACGCACAGTGCACGCTGTCAAGATTCTCCAGTTCAGAGCGGGTAGGTGCGTGACCTCAAGTATGTGAGTTGCATACATGCCATGACGTGCTGACAAGTAAATTGAGTGAGGCCTGACACATCTAGTTGGAATGTGACTGGAAGTATACAAATCACAAACTTGCGGTCAAATGACCGCCCGCTCCCGCAGCTGGCACCGCACAATCCTCACAGTGTGCATGATGTGATGATTCTCAAGTCTATAGTCACATCGAGTGACAGCAGACTTGTAGCCTAAGGCTGCACAACCTCTTTGAGGCTATGTGCACACGTTGCGGATTTTGCTGCGGATCCGCAGCAGTTTTCCATGAGTTTACAATACCATGTAAACCTATGGAAAACAAAATCCGCAGTGCACATGCTGCGGGAAAAAAACGAGCGGAAACGCTGCGTTTATTCTGCAGCATGTCAATTCTTTGTGCGGATTCCGCAGGTGTAAAACCGCAGTTGGAATCCGCACAAAAACCACAGTAAATCCGCAGTGCGGATTTCCTGCGGATTTACCAAAATCAGTGCGGAAAGATCCGCACACCTTTCCACAATGTGTGCACATAGCCTAAGGCAATATCAAAGACTGAACGTCACTTCAAAACAGAGATCAGGTGTGAACAGGTGCATGCTAAGAGTAGCCATCTCCATTGGCAGCCGGGCACACATGAACTGGCCAATTTATGAACTAAGTATCTTCGTTTTTTCCTATTTTCTAGAGCAGTAATGCAATTCCAATTTAATATTTTTCATGTTTACATGCTATAGCGCTACAGAGTGCAACCCTATTTGTTAGTTACATATGGAGGTGGCCACTCCTAGTAAGCATCTGTTCACAACAGTTTTCTGTTTGGAAGTGACGGTCAGTCTTTTGTTATTTGTTTGCATAGGCTCTTTGACTGACCATTCCACCCATCAGTCCTTTTGAGGTTTAATCACAGCAGGATCCTACCCACCCATAATTGTAGGTTTCAGCCCAGGAGAGGAGTTACCTTAGATAGGTTCCCAGCAAAGAAGATCGCCTTGTCATGGCTCCTGGGCATACATGAATAGGCCAATTTACACGCCAAGCATCTTTTTTTCCCTATTTTGTAGAGCAGTAATGCAATTCCAATTTCATATATCTCATGCATACATGCTATAGCGTAACAGAGTGCAACTATATTTGTTAATTACATATGGAGGTGGCCACTCCTAGTAAGCATCTGTTCACAACAGTTTTCTGCTTGGAAGTGACGGTCAGTCTTTTGTTATTTGTTTGCATAGGCTCTTTGACTGACCATTCCACCCATCAGCCTATGGAGGTTTAAACACAGCAGGATCCTACCCATCCATAATTGTAGGTTTCAGCCCAGAAAAGGAGTTACATTAGATAGGTTCCCAGCAAAGAAGATCGCCTTGTCGTGGCTGCTGGGTATATATGAATAGGGCAATTTACGCGCCAAGCATTTTTTTTCCTATTTTGTAGAGCAGTAATGCAATTCAAATTTCACATATCTCATGTTTACATGCTATAGCGTTACAGAGTGCTGCTTTATTTATTATTTAACCCTTTTAAGCCAAATTTGTTATTTCGAGCCCCGACTAAACCTTGACCTTATTGCTTACATTTTGGTATTACCTGATTCTCTGAGGAAGACAGAGATTGTATACCGGTTAGATTTAAAGGGTAGTATGAATGGATACATTATAGGAATCATCAAACGCAGCAATGGGAATCTTGTAGTTTGCAAAACTAGCGGAACATTATGCATTTGGTTGGTAAATGGTTTATTATTATTATTGTTATTATTGTTAATACTACTAATAATAATATTACATAATAAATATTAAATATTAATGAATTGTGGTGGAAACAGTATGGGAAAAAACAAAAACCATTGTGTCCACTAGGTGGCGCTATGATATAACTCCTGCTATTTAGTCCTCTACCCACTGAGAATAAGCGAAGCTTTTGAAGAATATTAAAAACTTGTGGTTACTTTGGAGAAATACTCCAGATAAAATAGCGGGCTTCGAGCACATCTGTTAGTCTTCCAGGTAAGCACGCTACATTTATCATCTAAATAAAAGTTGAGGCTCAGGGAATTGTCAGCGAGAATCCTCAGCGCATTTTCTCACTGTAGATATGAACTCCGCTGGTGAATGGATATCACTTCAAGCTTGTTATAACGCTTCATTTAACGCACTCGGAATCTTCACATCCTTATCCTCAAACACTTCATTTACACAAGCTCTGGCGCAGAAGACACATGTATATACACAAGGAGATTCTTCTCATTCTGCAGTAACAGGTCCTGATATGAACCCCCAATAACTAGCGTCATTTGCCCATTTTAGACTCTGGGAAAGTTAGGAGCGTTGGAATGGATAGTTAGTTGTCGTCACACAGTTTTAATAAATTAGAAATGATATTTTCTCCCGTAGTAGAAAACATTCCAGGAAATAGAAGTAAAAAAAACCCTGAAATAAGTTGTATTAGTTATCGTAACAGGCAAAAGCAAAATTAGCCTAGTGCGAAATCTTTGACAAGTGCAATTTATAACATCGGGGTTGTACTAAGGCAATAAATTAGCCCCAATTGATAGGATAACTTATTAATCGTTAGGTTGGGTTGACTGCTGGGATGGCTACTGATTCCGAGAACTTTGCTCCATTCATTTTCTATGGGACTGAAGGAGAAAGCCGAGCACTGTACATATCCCCATAGAGAATGAAGAGAACAGAGTTCAGAGGTCTGCTGCATTCAGATGGGCCCTGTGTTCGGACCACTAGTAATCCAATAATTATCCCTTTTGCTATGGACAGGGGCTAGTTTCTGCACTTGGTACAAACCCTTTAATCAGGCAACTTATCACCTAACCACTGGATTTGTGTCCTCCTTTCTCCTCTGGCAACAAGCGGAGAGTCGCCCATGTGCCCAGTGGCTCCATTCATGTGTGTAGCATCATAGGCTTCCAATAAATTAGCTGGGCACACAAGCGATTTCCTGCTCCATTCAACTCCTCTTGAGGCCGGGGAAGAACAGGGGATGCAAGCCCCCACATACTGGTAATTGGTGGGGGGTCCCAGTAACCAGACTCACAGAAAATTACAATATCCATACAGTGGATAGATGATAACTCTTTTAGACTAGAATACCCCGTTAAAGAGGGGTTCCACATTTTGGGGACATTTTTTTTCAACTTAATATCCTCTAATCAGGGTTTAAAATCATGTTGGGTTTCATTAAAAATGTTGCACTGTTTTTCTTCTGTGTTACACTGTCTATTACTATGAAAAATTGTGAATGCTTAACGCATAAATTGGCCAATTCATGTGTACCTGGAAGCCACGTTAAGGCGTTTCTCATTTCCAGGACCTAACTTAATGCCATTCCTCTCTTAGACTAAAGTCTTCATCTGTATGGGAACCTAATATGGCTTCCATGAATTGCCCAATTTATGTGCTAAACATTCTCAATTTTTCATATTTCTAGTGCAGTAATGCAATTCAATTTACATATTTCATATTTGCATGCTATGGCGCTACAGAGTGCTGCTTTATTGGTTTGATTGTATATGAGTTGGACCTTAAAGGGAATCTGTCAACAGGTTGTTGTTATGTACGCTAATCTGAAAGCAGCATGGTGTAGACGCTGAGTTCCTGATTCCAGCGATGTGTCACTTACTAGGATGTGTGTTGCTGTTTCAATACAATCAGTGTTTTATTAGCAGGGGATTACCACTACAGGACTAGTCGCCCCATAACACGTAGTCCTTCGATTCGGTATAACCCTGGGCCCACCACTAATCAGCAGATTTCTGCCTATGCACATGGTACACAGAAAGCTGCCAATTAGTGGTGTGATCGGGTTATACAGGGCTCAAAATCTATGTGGGGCCATTATACTGTTTTCAGGGCTTTGTGGGGTCATTATACTGTTTGCAGGGCTATGTGGGGCCATTATACTGGTTGCAGGGCTATGTGGGGCCATTATACTGTTTGCAGGGCTATGTGGGGGCCGTTATACTGTTTGCATGGCTGTGTGGGGGACATTATACTGTTTGCAGGGCTATGTGGGGCCATTATACTGTTTGCAGGGTATGTGGGAGCCATTATACTGTTTGCAGGGCTATGGGGGGCCATTATACTGTTTGCATGGCTATGTGGGGGCCATTATAATGTTTGCAGGGCTATGTGGGGACCATTATACTGTTTACAGGGTATGTGGGAGCCATTATACTGTTTGCAGGGCTATGGGGGGCCATTATACTGTTTGCATGGCTATGTGGGGGCCATTATAATGTTTGCAGGGCTATGTGGGGACCATTATACTGTTTTCAGGGCTATGTGGGGGCCATTATACTGTTTGCAGGGCTATGTGGGGGCCATTATACTGTTTGCAGGGTTATGTGGGGCCATTATACTGTTTGCATGGCTATGTGGGGTCCATTATACTGTTTGCAGGCTATGCGGGAGCCATTATACTGTTTGCAGGGCTATGTGGGGACCATTATACTGTTTGCAGGGTATGTGGGAGCCATTATACTGTTTGCAGGGCTATGTGGGGCCATTATACTGTTTGCATGGCTATGTGGGGGCCATTATACTGTTTGCAGGGTATGTGGAGCCACTATACTGTTTTCAGGGCTATGTGGGGACCATTATACTGTTTGCAGGGTATGTGGGAGCCATTATACTGTTTGCAGAGTATGTGCGTGCCATTATACTGTTTTCAGGGCTATGTGGGGGCCATTATACTGTTTGCAGGGTATGTGGGAGCCATTATACTGTTTTCAGGGCTATGTGGGGGGCATTATACTGTTGGCAGGGTATGTGGGGCCATTATACTGTTTGCAGGGTATGTGGGAGCCATTACACTGTTTTCAGGGCTATGTGGGGGCCATTATACTGTTTGCAGTGTATGTGGGAGCCTGTTTTCAGGGCTATGTGGGGGCCATTATGCTGTTGGCAGGGTATGTGGGGGACATTATACTGTTTGCAGGGTATGTGGGAGCCATTATACTGTTTTCAGGGCTATGTGGGGTCCATTATACTGTTTGCAGGGTATGTGGGGGCTGTTTGCAGGGCTATGTGGGGACCATTATACTGTTTGCAGGGTATGTGGGAGCCATTATACTGTTTTCAGGGCTATGGGGGGCCATTATACTGTTTTCAGGGCTATGTGGGGGCCATTATACTGTTGGCAGGGTATGTGGGGGCCATTATACTGTTTGCAGGGTATGTGGGAGCCATTATACTGTTTGCATGGCTATGTGGGGGCCATTATACTGTTTGCAGGGTATGTGGGATCAATTATACTGTTTGCAGGGCATGTGGGGGCCATTATACTGTTTGCAGGGTATGTGGGGACCATTATACTATTTGCAGGGTATGTGGGAGCCATTATACTGTTTGCAGGGCTATGTGGGAGCGATTCTGTTTGCAGGGTATGTGGGGGCCATTCTACTGTTTGCAGGGCTATGTGGGAGCCATTATACTGTTTGCAGGGTATGTGGGGGCCATTATACTGTTTGCAGGGTATGTGGGGGCCATTACACTGTTTGCAGGGTATTTGGGGGGTCATTATACTGTTTGCAGGGTATGTGGGAGATATTATACTGTTTGCAGGGCTATGTGGGAGCCATTATACTGTTTTCAGGGTATGTGGGAGCAATTATACTGTTTGCAGGGTATGTGGGGGGCATTATACTGTTTGCAGGGCTATGTGGGGGCCATTATACTGTTTGCAGGATATGTGGGAGCCATTATACTGTTTGCAGGGTATGTGGGAGCCATTATAGTGTTTGCAGGGTATGTGGGGGCCATTATACTGTTTGCAGGGCTATGTGGGAGCCATTATACTGGTTTCAGGGTATGTAGGAGCAATTATACTGTTTGCAGGGTATGTGGGGGCCATTATACTGTTTGCAGGGTTATGTGGGGGCCATTATACTGTTTGCAGGGTATGTGGGAGATATTATACTGTTTGCAGGGTATGTGGGGCCATTATACTGTTTGCAGGGTATGTGGGGGCCATTATACTGTTTGCAGGGTATGTGGGAGCCATTATACTGTTTGCAGGGTATTTTGGGGGGCCATTATACTGTTTGCAGGGTATGTGGGGGCCATTATACTGTTTGCAGGGCTATGTGGGGGCCATTATACTGTTTGCAGGGTATTTTGGGGGGCCATTATACTGTTTGCAGGGTATGTGGGGGCCATTATACTGTTTGCAGGGTATGTGGGGGTCATTATACTGTTTGCAGGGCTATGTGGGAGCCATTATACTGTTTGCAGGGTATGTGGGAGCCATTATACTGTTTGCCGGGATGTGGGGGCCATTATACTGTTTGCAGGGCTATGTTGGGGCAATTATACTACTTGCAGGGATATGTGGGGGCCATGATACTGTATGTGGGCAGTTATACAGTGTGAAGGTTTGCATGGGGTCCATCATATTGTTTACAACTATTACCTATTACAACTTCTATGTACACCCATGAATCAGGGTCTCAGACCCCACATCATACTGCTCTCAGATTATAAAGCAAAAACCTGCTGACAAATCCCCTTTAAGAAGTGGATCCTTTATAACTAGGCACCTCACCCCTTTACTTATGTCCTATTACATTGTCCTGATGCAGAAGAGATACATTTTAATTACACATTCAGCTGTTACATTTATATCTCACACACATGGGGTATTACAGGGAGAGCAAAGAAGTGGGATTATTATGAATAGAGCTTAAGTGCAAACCTGCATTTAAAGAATTGTAATGTAAACTAATAGCAGCATCCAGCGATATATAGAAATTATGTACAGAAAGAGGGGGAAAAAATTGCATGAGATATCGGTACGTCTCTAAAATAAAAATAAAAACAACAATTGCTTACATTTCCGGCTGCATTAAAGAACAGAAATGGTATAATATCTTTAAAGGTCATGTGCACCTTTTCAACTTAATTTTTTTATTGCTTCTTTTCTAAATGCAACTTTTTAACTAGCGTTCAATAAAAAAATGTTCTATGTATTTGCTGCCGCAGAGCATATATACAGGTGAAACCAGAAGTTTACATACACTATATACAGTGGGGCAAAAAAGTATTTAGTCAGTCAGCAATAGTGCAAGTTCCACCACTTAAAAAGATGAGAGGCGTCTGTAATTTACATCATAGGTAGACCTCAACTATGGGAGACAAACTGAGAAAAAAAAATCCAGAAAATCACATTGTCTGTTTTTTTATCATTTTTTTTGCATATTATGGTGGAAAATAAGTATTTGGTCAGAAACAAACAATCAAGATTTCTGGCTCTCACAGACCTGTAACTTCTTCTTGAAGAGTCTCCTCTTTCCTCCACTCATTACCTGTAGTAATGGCACCTGTTTAAACTTGTTATCAGTATAAAAAGACACCTGTGCACACCCTCAAACAGTCTGACTCCAAACTCCACTATGGTGAAGACCAAAGAGCTGTCAAAGGACACCAGAAACAAAATTGTAGCCCTGCACCAGGCTGGGAAGACTGAATCTGCAATAGCCAACCAGCTTGGAGTGAAGAAATCAACAGTGGGAGCAATAATTAGAAAATGGAAGACATACAAGACCACTGATAATCTCCCTCGATCTGGGGCTCCATGCAAAATCCCACCCCGTGGGGTCAGAATGATCACAAGAACGGTGAGCAAAAATCCCAGAACCACGCGGCGGGACCTAGTGAATGAACTGCAGAGAGCTGGGACCAATGTAACAAGGCCTACCATAAGTAACACACTACGCCACCATGGACTCAGATCCTGCAGTGCCAGACGTGTCCCACTGCTTAAGCCAGTACATGTCCGGGCCCGTCTGAAGTTTGCTAGAGACCATTTGGATGATCCAGAGGAGTTTGGGGAGAATGTCCTATGGTCTGATGAAACCAAACTGGAACTGTTTGGTAGAAACACAACTTGTCGTGTTTGGAGGAAAAAGAATACTGAGTTGCATCCATCAAACACCATACCTACTGTAAAGCATGGTGGTGGAAACATCATGCTTTGGGGCTGTTTCTCTGCAAAGGGGCCAGGACGACTGATCCGGGTACATGAAAGAATGAATGGGGCCATGTATCGTGAGATTTTGAGTGCAAACCTCCTTCCATCAGCAAGGGCATTGAAGATGAAACGTGGCTGGGTCTTTCAACATGACAATGATCCAAAGCACACCGCCAGGGCAACGAAGGAGTGGCTTCGTAAGAAGCATTTCAAGGTCCTGGAGTGGCCTAGCCAGTCTCCAGATCTCAACCCTACAGAAAACCTTTGGAGGGAGTTGAAAGTCCGTGTTGCCAAGCGAAAAGCCAAAAACATCACTGCTCTAGAGGAGATCTGCATGGAGGAATGGGCCAACATACCAACAACAGTGTGTGGCAACCTTGTGAAGACTTACAGAAAACGTTTGACCTCTGTCATTGCCAACAAAGGATATATTACAAAGTATTGAGATGAAATTTTGTTTCTGACCAAATACTTATTTTCCACCATAATATGCAAATAAAATGTTAAAAAAAACAGACAATGTGATTTTCTGGATTTTTTTTTCTCAGTTTGTCTCCCATAGTTGAGGTCTACCTATGATGTAAATTACAGACGCCTCTCATCTTTTTAAGTGGTGGAACTTGCACTATTGCTGACTGACTAAATGCTTTTTTGCCCCACTGTAAAAAGACACATCTGCATGTTTTTCTCAATATCTGACATGAAATCAGAATAAACCTTTCCCGTTTTAAGTCAGTTAGGATTACCATAATTATTAATATTTGACAAATGCCAGAATAATGAGAGAGAGAATGTTTTCAGGCATTTTTATTACTTATTATGCCTTTAAACAACTCTGGACTGCCCATATGATGATGTCATGTGTTTGGAAGCTTCTGATAGTTTTTTTGCCAACAACTGAGTTAATTAGAGACACACCTGTGGATGTATTTTAATGCACACTTGAAACACACTGCTTCTTTGTGTATCATCATGGGAAAGTCTCAAGAAATCAGTCAAGATATCAGGAAGAGAATTTTGGACTTGCACAAGTCTGGTTCTTCCTTGAGTACAATTTCAAGATACCTGAAGGTGCCTTGTTTATCTGTACAAACAATTATATGCAAGTACAAACAAGACGGGTATCTCCAGCCATCATACCGCTCAGGAAGGAGAAGGGTTCTGTGTCCCAGAGATGAACGTACTTCGGTCTGACATGTGCATATCAACCCGAGGACCAAAGCAAAAGACCTTGTGAAGATGATGTTGGAAGCTGGTAAGATTGTGTCAATATCCACAGTGAAACCAGTACTGTATCAACATGGGCTGAAAGGCCACTCTGCCAGGAACAAGCCATTACTCCAAAAGAAACATAAAAAGCCAGATTAATATTTGCAAATGCACACAGGAACAAAGAACTTAATTTTTACGTTTGGAGGAAAAGGGAGAAGCTTGAAAGCCTAAGAACACCATCCCAACTGTGAACATGGGGGTGGCAACATCATGTTGTGGGGTTGTTTTGCTGCAGGCTGGACTGGTGCACTTCACAAAATAAATGACATCATGAGAAAAGAAGATTATGTGGCAATACTGAAGCAACATCTCAACACATCAGCCAGGAAGCTAAAGCTTGGGGTGAAATGGGTCTTCCAAATGGACAATGACCTGAAGCATACTGCCAAAATGGTAACAAAGTGGCTTAAGGATAACAAAGTCAAAGTTTTGGAGCGGCCATCACAAAACCCTGATCTCAATCCTATTGAAAATTTATGGTCAAAGCTGAAAAGGCCGGAGCGAGGAAGGCAACCTACAAATCTGGATCAGTTACACCAGTTTTGTCAGGAGGAATGGGCCCAAATTCCGACCAACTATTGTTAGAAGTTTGTGGAAGGAGATCCCAAACATTTGACCCAAGTCATTCAGTTTAAGGGCAATGGTGCCAAATACTAATGAAATGTATGTAAACTTTTGACTTTGCAGTAAGTAATAAAAATGCCTTAATACATCCTCGCTCTCATTATTCTGGCATTTGGCAAATACTAATAATTATGGTAATCCTTATTGACCTAAAACGGGAAAGTTTTGTTCTGATTTCATGTCAGATATTGAGAAAAACATGCAGATGTGTCTTTTTATATAATGTATGTAAACTTCTGGTTTCAACTGCAATGTCTTTGGCTTGCTAACTGGTCTGATACAAATCCATAAGAGTTCCTGTTTTCATGACTCTGCTCTCCCCCTCCATTCTCTCAGTGTTAGAGATAGCAGTAAGGAAGAAGAGGATGGACACAGATTTCCACAGTGTGGAGAGAGAGAGAAAAGCATCTATGTTCTCAGGGAAGGCAGAGAGAATAGAATAGTCTGTAGATAATGAGGAAATCACACCAAGAGAATATCAGTCCAGAAATGAAGCTGTGCTGATACATAAGAACTAGTGAACTCGGCAGCATCCTGGATACACACAGAGTTCTTATTCAGCCTATATTACTGAGAGAGACACTCACACAAAAGAATAACCTGAAGCAAAACTCAGGCTGCAAACTCCATATAAAGAGGTATGAAGGAATGAAGATTGCAGACTAAAACTTAGTGCATCATTGTAAAAAAAAACATTTTTCCTTGTCAAACGTGTCTATAGCCTTGAACTCAAAAGCACAGAAAAGAAGTCTGAATCAATGTGTAACATACGTCATCACCAAAGTCTCATCTCCGGGTTCGCTAAGAAGTCCATCTACGAATACGGATGTGCTGGTGAAATTATGTACACTCCACGTGTAGCCTTCATCCACGCTAAATCTGTAAGAAATAAAAGACAATAAATGTTACAAAAGAAAAAGCATAAAAAAAATCACAATTACTATACTTTGCAAATAGATATAAATGTGCTATGAAAATAATAAAAGCCTCTTATTTGTTGAACCCTAGTATTACATGACAGGGTGTAAAAAGTATCTTGAGTAAATAAACTGTTGATCATAAATCAGGGCACTATTTTTGCTCATAAAACGCCATCATACTTTATTACAATATATTATTTTTGGATTTCCTCTTCCTTATAGAAACATTGGGTATTGATGTGTTAATTAGCCAATGAGAGTTACATTATATTCACAGCTAGTATATTCTCAGCACTGCATAGAAAGACAAAACCGGCACAATAAATCCATCAACAGCAACTAAGTAATTATGTTACATTACATATTTTTTCTGAAGATCCATTCATGCAGGATAAAATATAATACATTACTTGAGTATTTTCAGAGGAATAGATGTATCTTTGATGGCCACAATGACCCCGCCGTGGTCCAAATATAAGATGTGATGCTCTTCCTCAAACACCTATGAAGATAAAAACAATATTTGTTCACTTATAAATAAATAAATTATTTTTTATTACAGTTATTGGCCCAACATCCATCCATCCATCTATCCATCTATCTATCTATCTATCTATCTATCTATCTATCTATCTGTACATCTCAAAAAATTAGAATATCAAAAAGTTTATTTATTTCGTTTCTTCGATACAAAAGGTGAAACTCGTATATTATATAGAGTCATTACAGACAGAGCGATTTTTTCACGTATTTATTTCTGTTAATGTTGATGATTATGGCTTACAGCCAATGAAAACCCAAAAGTCATTATCTCAGTACATTAGAATACTTTATAACACCAGCTTCAAAAATGATTTTAAAATCTGAAATGTTCACCTACTGAAATAAATGTTCAGTTCAGTAAATGCAGTCAGTACTTGGTCAGGCTCCTTTTGCATCAATTACTGCATTAATGTGGTGTGGCATGGAGGCGATCAGCCTGTGGCGCTGCTGAGGGGCTATGGAAGCCCAGGTTGCTTTGATAGCAGCCTTCAGCTCGTCTGCATTGTTGGATCTGGTGTCTCATCTTCCTCCTGACAATACCCCATAGATTCTCTATGGGGTTACGGTCAGGTGAGTTTGCTGCCAATCAAGCACAGTGATACTGTTGTTTTTACACCAGGTATTGGTACTTTTGGCAGTGTGGACAGGAGCCAAGTCCTGCTGGAGAATGACATTACCATCTCCAAAAAGCTTGTCAGCAGAGGGAAGCATGAAGTGCTCTAAGGCCATGTGCACACGTTCAGTATTTTTCGCGTTTTTTTTCGTGTTTTTTCGCTATAAAAACGCGAAAAAAACGCTTACATATGCCTCCTATTAATTACAGTGTATTCCGCATTTCTAGTGCAAATGTTGATTTTTTTTCCGCGAAAAAATCGCATTGCGGAAAAAAAAGCAACATGTTCATTAAAAATGCGGAATTGCGGGGATTCCGCACACCTAGGAGTGCATTGATCTGCTTACTTTCCGCATGGGGCTGTGCACACCATACGGGAAGTAAGCAGATTATGTGCGGTTGGTACCCAGGGTGGAGGAGAGGAGACTCTCCTCCACGGACTGGGCACCATATAATTAGTAAAAAAAAAAAGAATTAAAATAAAAAATAGTCATATACTCACTCTCTGATGGCCCCGGTGTCTTCCCGCCTCTCAGCGGTGCACGCTGCCGCTTCTGTTCCTATAGATGGTCTGTGTGAAGGACCTGCAATGACGTCGCGGTCCTGTGATTGGTCACGTGACCGCTCACGTGACCGCGACGTCATCGAAGCTCCTGCACACACACACCATCTATAGGAATGGACGCCGCTGAGGAGATCGGCTGTCTGCAGGGTGAGTATAACCATTTTAAAAAATTTTTTTTATTATTTTTAAACATTCTATCTTTTACTGTAGATGCAGCATAGGCAGCATCTATAGTAAAAAGTTGGTCACACTTGTCAAACAAGTGTGACCAACCTGTCAGTCAGTTTTCCAAGCGATGCTACAGATCGCTTGGAAAACTTTAGCATGCTGCAAGCTAATTACGCTTGCAAAATGCTAAAAAAAACGCGAAAAAAACGCGAAAAAAAAAATGCGGATTTCTTGCAGAAAATTTCCGGATTTCTTCAGGAAATTTCTGCAAGAAATCCTGACGTGTGCACATACCCTTGAATTTCCTGGTGGATGGCTGCGCTGACTTTGGTCTTGATAAAACACAGAGGACGTACACCAGCAGATGACATGGCTCCCCAAACCATCACTGATTGTGGATATGTAAGGGTCGGCCCGGACTGTAGTCGTGGCAAAGGACACATGTGCTTCTGTGTCCTGGCCTCCCCTCACAGGAAAACATTCGCCCCTTAGTCAGCATACCTGTGTCTTCAGGTCCAGCTCCTTCTGGATCTTCCCTAGGATGCGGGAGACCCACTCCAGGCAGATTTGTATTAACAGAGACCCATCCCAAAGTAACTTGAACAAAATCATCCTTACTTAGCACATCCATTCACAACAGGCATCACAGTGCATTGTTCCTTATCTTTCCCTGCACCTCTCTCACAGTTACATAGATTAGATTAGATGATATTCTAATTTTTTGAAATCCAATCTTTTATCTTATCTCACACCTTTGGCATGGAAATCATTTTTTGCACGTTTGTGGCTATGTTTCGAGTGCCACGGCTTTTTTTTTCTCCTACGTATTATTATCTATTTGCCAGTGGATTCAGAGGACCGCAGCCACATTTTGGAGGACTGGTGCAACTTCAATTATTTTTTCTTTTTTTCTCTTTCTTCATTTCTTTCTTTCCTTTTTTTCTCCTGTCCCAATCAAATAAATTAAATCACTAAAGACAAGACACGTCTTTCAAATTGGTGAGGTCTGATTTTTGTGACCCCTGGCTAGAACTAAGTGGCATTGACCCAAAAAGTACCTGTAGCCTCCGCCATCTTGACTCTTCCTTGTTTTCAGCGGGGAACCACATAACCTGTTTTTTATTATCACGGCCCAACAATATGCTTTCCGAACAAATGCCAAGCTGATCTAACAGTAGGCAAAGCCGCGTGGCAATTTCTTAGTGCCACTGCTACTTCATTCTCCTGATTAGCGCGGGTCCCAGCAGTCGTATCCCCATTGCTTGAACTTCGACGGTCCATTTTAGTGAGAAACTCCTGTAAGTGACGCTGGAGGTGGATTTGTGGCTCCAATAGACAGTTGTAGAAATAAGTCTATGTTAGGAGTATATAGAAATGTTTATATTGCACGCCGTCTGTATACCAGTGAATTGTATATCTCCAGTGTAAATCGCCCGGACTGTTTTTATTACTTTTTGATCTTTTTCACAGATGATCTTTGCCCATAGTTTGGAGTAACTGCTAATCCCTGTAATATGATCCTCCGGAGCAGCACTTCTTTTTCTTTTCTTTTTTTTTCTGTGTTATTTTATTCTCTTGTTTGTTTTGGACGGATATTTTGTTTGACAGCGCTATAACAGCTGCCACTATCTGCGGCTGTAAAGAATGACAGATTAATACTCTGAAAGGTGATGACAATGGGCTAAATCCTCACCAAGTTGCTCTACCAGTTCCTAAATCTTTCTCGCTTTCTCTTTCCCGGAGCGTTCACTGCCAAAAGAGAAAATTCTTGTGTTGGGCAGGATTTCTTACTGTAATTTTGGATTGGAAGCCTCTAGTCGGGGGCTGGCAGCAATTCTGCGCTTGTTCATCATCTGCCTGAAATGATCTGTCAACTTTATTTAGCCGTAGAGGACGGCTGAGACCTTTCTCACAGCTCCGAAAAACATCATCTTTATGATTTTCTTGGATTTTAGTCAAAATGGAGCTTTTCTCGAATACTCATCTGGTTGAAAAGAAGTTGGCGCAGAAGAATACCTCTTCATTTTCTTATAGGGAACCTGATTCATTCCGTCTGAGCCACAGGCAACAAGAATCCGACACCGCCTGAGCCGCGTATGTTTTTCTTTGAAAACATATATTGATCAACCGGCTAGTGACCATTTGTCTCGGTTGACTAGTCCGAGGCCAGTCCCCGGTGGCTTCTCTCTGCCCACTCCCTCGGACTACAAGGTCTCCCTTTACTTGTGTGTATAGGGGAAGACCTGTCAGTCAAACGATCAGGGCAGGGAGAACACTTGCACTTGTTGCCTATAGCAACCAATCAGAATGCAGCTTATGTTTTATCAGAGCAGTTTATCAAATGAAAGCTGAGCTCTGATTGGTTGCTGTGGGCAACATATCCAAGTTTTCCCATTAGACAGTTTTGATAAACTAGGCCTGCTGACAGGCTCTCTTATGTTACATGTAGATCAGATCACTGTATCTTAGGATCACAGTGTGATATGCTAATATAAATATATATAAATGCAAGGCTTGGGATCAGATGAATTTTAGATGAGCCATAATACATCATACGATGCTATTAACAACCAGCCTGACTTGGCAAAAAGGGACAGACGCCTATATATTAGCTGAGTAATAATGCACAGCTAGGATATATGGCCGAGCTCCGGCGTAGCAGGGCCGTCATATGTATTTACTAGCAAGAAGGTTGAGTCATTAAATAATCGGGATGACAACACATGAAAGCGTCTGGGAGCCGAGGTCACAGCTCTGAAGTCTGCAGATGATGAACTATACAGACTAATATTTGCCTTGGACACGAACCATCTCTATATTTCTCATCATGGCCAAATGCTTTATTGTGCAATTTCAAAAGCAAAGTGGCAGCCTTATGGCATGCCGGCATTATACTGGGGTCCTGCCATACAGGCCTGATACTGACCCCATGTATGTGACACTGACTACACAATCCACAGCACGTGGCAGCCTTATAGCGTTTCGGCATTATACTGGGGTCCTGCCATACAGGCCTGATACTGACCCCATGTATGTGACACTGACTACACAATCCACAGCACGTGGCAGCCTTATAGCGTTTCGGCATTATAATGGGGTCCTGCCATACAGGCCTAATACTGACCCCATGTATGTGACACTGACTACACAATCCACAGCACGTGGCAGCCTTATAGCGTTTCGGCATTATACTGGGGTCCTGCCATACAGGCCTAATACTGACCCCATGTATGTGACACTGACTACACAATCCACAGCACGTGGCAGCCTTATAGCGTGCCGGCATTATACTGGGGTCCTGCCATACAGGCCTGATACTGACCCCATGTATGTGACACTGACTACACAATCCACAGCACGTGGCAGCCTTATAGCGTGCCGGCATTATACTGGGGTCCTGCCATACAGGCCTGATACTGACCCCATGTATGTGACACTGACTACACAATCCACAGCACGTGGCAGCCTTATAGCGTGCCGGCATTATACTGGGGTCCTGCCATACAGGCCTGATACTGACCCCATGTATGTGACACTGACTCCACAATCCACAGCACGTGGCAGCCTTATAGCGTGGCGGCATTATACTGGGGTCCTGCCATACAGGCCTGATACTGACCCCATGTATATGACACTGACTACACAATCCACAGCACGTGGCAGCCTTATGGCGTGCCGGCATTATACTGGGGTCCTGCCATACAGGCCTGATACTGACCCCATGTATGTGACACTGACTCCACAATCCACAGCACGTGGCAGCCTTATAGCGTGCCGGCATTATACTGGGGTCCTGCCATACAGGCCTGATACTGACCCCATGTATGTGACACTGACTACACAATCCACAGCACGTGGCAGCCTTATAGCGTGCCGGCATTATACTGGGGTCCTGCCATACAGGCCTGATACTGACCCCATGTATGTGACACTGACTACACAATCCACAGCACGTGGCAGCCTTATAGCGTGCCGGCATTATACTGGGGTCCTGCCATACAGGCCTAATACTGACCCCATGTATGTGACACTGACTACACAATCCACAGCACGTGGCAGCCTTATAGCGTGCCGGCATTATACTGGGGTCCTGCCATACAGGCCTAATACTGACCCCATGTATGTGACACTGACTACACAATCCACAGCACGTGGCAGCCTTATAGCGTGCCGGCATTATACTGGGGTCCTGCCATACAGGCCTGATACTGACCCCATGTATGTGACACTGACTACACAATCCACAGCACGTGGAAGCCTTATAGCGTTTCGGCATTATAATGGGGTCCTGCCATACAGGCCTAATACTGACCCCATGTATGTGACACTGACTACACAATCCACAGCACGTGGCAGCCTTATAGCGTTTCGGCATTATACTGGGGTCCTGCCATACAGGCCTGATACTGACCCCATGTATGTGACACTGACTACACAATCCACAGCACGTGGAAGCCTTATAGCGTTTCGGCATTATAATGGGGTCCTGCCATACAGGCCTAATACTGACCCCATGTATGTGACACTGACTACACAATCCACAGCACGTGGCAGCCTTATAGCGTTTCGGCATTATACTGGGGTCCTGCCATACAGGCCTGATACTGACCCCATGTATGTGACACTGACTACACAATCCACAGCACGTGGCAGCCTTATAGCGTTCCGGCATTATACTGGGGTCCTGCCATACAGGCCTAATACTGACCCCATGTATGTGACACTGACTACACAATCCACAGCACGTGGCAGCCTTATAGCGTTTTGGCATTATACTGGGGTCCTGCCATACAGGCCTGATACTGACCCCATGTATGTGACACTGACTACACAATCCACAGCACGTGGCAGCCTTATAGCGTTCCGGCATTATACTGGGGTCCTGCCATACAGGCCTGATACTGACCCCATGTATGTGACACTGACTACACAATCTACAGAACGTGGCAGCCTTATAGCGTGGCGGCGTTATACTGGGGTCCTGCCATACAGGCCTGATACTGACCCCATGTATGTGACACTGACTACACAATCTACAGCACGTGGCAGCCTTATAGCGTGGCGGCGTTATACTGGGGTCCTGCCATACAGGCCTGATACTGACCCCATGTATGTGACACTGACTACACAATCTACAGCACGTGGCAGCCTTATAGCGTGGCGGCGTTATACTGGGGTCCTGCCATACAGGCCTGATACTGACCCCATGTATGTGACACTGACTACACAATCCACAGCTCGTGGCGGCCCTATATTATAGTGGCCACTCTGCTGTAAGGCTGTGTGCACACGTTGCGGATGTTTTCACTATAAAAACGCATAAAAAACGCATACATATGCATCCCATCATTTAGAATGCATTCCGCTATTTTTGTGCACATGATGTGTTTTTTTCCATGAAACAAACGCATCGCGGTAAAAAACGCAGCATGTTCATTAATTTTGCGGATTTTTTGCGGATTTCCCACTATATTATTGCATTGGGAAATCTCCGGGAAAAAACACAAAAAAATCCGCAAAAAAAAAAAAACTCAAAGAAAATGCAAGCAGATTTCTTGCAGAAAATGTCCGGTTTTACTCAGGAAATTTCTGCAAGAAATCCTAAACGTGTGCACATAGCAGCGAGGACTGGAGATGACTCTCACCTTCGATGTTTAGCCAGAGTCATTGGCAAATGCAGCAAGTAATCAGTTAGAAGGAAGTCAAGCCTCTCCATCATGGGGTGTCCATTGGTAACAGAGACCACTGGGGGCCTAAAGAAGACCATCAGATCTGCCACGACACAAGAAATGATGGAATTGGGTTGTGTCTAAACATAGGTGACCGTGGTCTTTACATAGAATGCTACAAAGTGATGTCCATAAAAGCTGTGAGCTTAATCATGGTTAGTGTAAAGTCATTTTCTATCTATCTATCTATCTATCTATCTATCTATCTATCTATCTATCTATCTATCTATCTATCTATCTATCTATGTATCGATCTATCTATCTATCTATCTATCTATCTATCTATCTATCTATCGATCTATCTATCTATCATCTATCTATGATATATCTACTCTATGTATCTGTCTATCTATAATTTATCTATCTATCATCTATCTATAATCTATCTATCCATCTATCTATCTATCTATCTATCTATATCTATTATCTATGTATCTATCTATCTATTATCTATCTATCTATTATCTATCTATCTAGCTGTTATCTATCTATCTACTATTATCTATCTATCTATTCTTAGTGATGAGCGAGTATACTCGTTGCTGGGGTTTTCCCGAGCACGCTCAGGTGGTCTCCGAGTATTTGTGACTGCTCGGAGACTTAGTCTTTGCTGCAGCAGCTGCATGATTTACAGCTGCTAGACAGCTTGAATACATGTGGGGGTTGCCTGGTTGCTAGGGAATCCCCACATGTACTCAGGCTGGCTAGTAGCTGTCAACAAAAACTAAATCTCTGGGCACTTACAAATACTCGGAGACCACCCGAGCGTGCTCAGGAAAACCCGAGCAATGAGTATACTCGCTCATCACTATCTATTATCTATCTATCTATCTTCTATCCATCTATCATCTATCTATCTATCTATCTTGCACTGATATCTATCTTGCACTACACTTAATAAGTGACACGTATCTTCAGTTCACCTTGGCCACATGGTAGGTGAGGAGTTGTGAAACATTTTGCCTTGGGACCCCGTTACGCCTCTGAGTTTCATGCGTCCGTATGATCTGATCTTAGTGCAGGACGTTCCTCTCTGGATGTGGTGGTTCCTTGTTAATGTCCGGCGGAGCGACTGGTTCCAGGAATGTCAGACATCCCATACTTAGCACATAGTTAGTCCCTGGCGACGCTCTGCAGACTGCAGCACCTCCGCAGCCGCCACTCTTATATCAAACGCTATTATTCCCAAAATGAAATGTATTACAGGCAGCAAAACAAATATGAGGGTAAAGATTAATATTAACAGCTGGAAGCAAAGTGATGGATAAAACTATTTCTCCTCCTTCACAGGATCCGTCTTTAGTCCTGAAAACTTCATTTCACACAACAGCGGGGCGCGGCATGGAGCTAATTGATTACCTACAATACAATGAATGAAAGGCAACCTACGCCGGTAATGCTGCTGGAAGACGTGAGAGAAGGTCGCACTCCGAGAGGAAAAGGGACAATGAACACCGATTGTAGGAGACTATTCAAATGGGACCGAGACTTTTGATCAAGTATGTACTGTATTTCCTGCAGTTTGTGCAGAACTTAAATACTCGGCACAGTGCTATCACTGTCACAACAACGACAATCTGTCTCGGGGTGTCACATAGACGGAGACTTTGCTGGTCCTTCTCTATGGCCATGAGTCAATGTTGGCCTTTCCTTTGGCTAAGCATGTTAGCTACATTTTGACATTTCTCCCCGGTAGAACAGAAGAGATCAGCCCTCCACATGTGGCCAAGTAAGACAATAAGCCAACATTTTTTTCATCAGTGGAGATAGGACCCCTAGAAATCCCACTATCAGCAGAGGTGGTCTTTCCAATGTTCTAGTCATGATAGTTTCTGCACGATCACACGACCAGTTCATCTTCTGTATTTTTCCATCATTCTATATCTAATACACATTAGTCCCAATTCATCATTTTGCTTTTGCCTTTTTTTTCCTGGCGTAAAAATTGCCTCTGATAGTAGCACATGGAAGGTGGGAACCATGTTACAGACTTTGCATTGGGGCCTGGACGCTTCTGTGAATACAGTCAATATCCTCACACACCAAGAGAAGATAGGACGACGTTACCTGTCTCCAGGTCTTCCCACAGTCTGACGTTATGTACATTTCCTCCTTGTACTCCACCAATTGTGAACCCAGGTTACCTGCATTTCAATAAATAGACAATAATACGAAGAAGGTCATAATTTCACTTTGGTGATATAGTACTTTTCACTTCTTCAGTGTCAGTAGCATCCGGCCCCATGGGTTTTGGACACTTTACTTCTTGGAAATAAAATGACATACTCATCTACCAAACCCGCACTGCTTTGTGTCTTCGCTGTCTGTGTTCCCTGACAAAGAACATCATATAACCGATCACACCAGCCGATCAGCAGCTACCGATTGACTGCAGCCTTGACTTTATGTCGGAGCCGGAAGAGAGGAATAGAAGACTATTTCTTCCAGCTTAGTATGAGTGACTGAAATAAACAGTCTTCCATTTCTCTCTTCGAGCTAAGACATAACATCAATGAGTAGCTGCTGATTAGCTGCAGCGGTCAGTTAATGTCCCCAGCTGCAAGAAGAATAAGGGAGTCTGGTGGGTGACATAAAAAGTGGTGCTGGGGAACAGCAGAGTTCTAGTAGGTGAATATCGGAATTTCTTTAAAAGGGGCTATCCGGTTTCATTTTTTTTTTACTGTTCTATAGTTTTGTATTCCTTTCAAATAGCAGAGATCTATGGGGCATAGTTTCTCCTTGTGGACAGTGACAAGCCAGGCCGGATATAACAAAAGGAGGAGACTTATTGGCCATGTATTCTCCTCTGGGAAATTAAATAAGCAAATTACCTCTTCAGGCAATAAAATATGCAATTTGCATATTGAATTTCCCAGAGGAGCACACATGGCATATAACTCTCCTTACTCTAGGCCTGGCTTGTCACTCTCCATAAGGAGAAATGATGCCCCTTAGATCTCAGTCTAAAGCCTCTCACCTAGCCAAATTAGACCTGATGAAGGGCAATACCCCGAAACACCGTGACTGCAAATTGAGATTTTGGTTCAGCTTTTACCCTCAGTCATGTGGCAAGGCTTGCTAAAGGGTCTATATTGACTTTTAGGATCACTGCTTCCAATAGGTGACCCTAGAGTTCAAGTCCTCTTCCTCTCTGAACTCTCTAGTTCTTGAGTCCTCTTACTTCTTGAGTCCAGCACCCACTCTTCACTGCTGCCCTGGCTATTGTTGATAGGCTGCATTGGTGACATAATGTTACCATAACAATAAAGACTGGTGCACTGGGTATTTTAAAGGCGTGCAAAACTATGGAACAGGAAACATGTAAGCCTGACATCCCTAAACATTTAAGACCACGAAAGGCTCATATGTAAAAACAAAAAAAGAAAGAACCGGTTAAGTTTGCTTGATTATGTGGATGGTCACAAAACAACATATAAAATTCACAAGTAGAGATAGAGAACCGTCAAAAAGAAATCCCATAATTAACATAAACATAAAATTGCTACATGAACCGTTGTTTTTTTTTTTTTATAATTTTTGGCTTTCTTCTGCTCAACTGACGGATCATCTGACTTTTTGCAAGTTCAGATATTGGATTCAAGGAATATTCAGTCGTGGCCAAAAGTTTTGATGTTGACACAAATTTTGGTTTTGACAAAGTTTGCTGCTTCAATTTTTTTAGTTTAGTGGCTTTTTTGATTTACTCTAGATTGGTATGAAGAGTGATCAGATGAATTAAAAAAAAAATGCAAAGTAGTTCCTTGCCATGAAAATGAGCTCAATCACAAAAAAAACATTCACACTGACTTTCATCCCTGCCACAAAATCACCTGCTTACATGATTTCAGTGTTCTTCTCCTCAGCTCAGGAGAAAGTGTTAACGAGGACAAGGCAGCTGATAATATTCTGAGTGAATTATAAGAGCAGACTGGTTCTTTTAAAAGAGGGCTGGAGCTTGAAATCACTGTCACCTCTTGTTAACCATTTATCTCCAAGGAAAAAAAAGTGCAGTCTTCATCACTTTGCACCAAAATGGCTTTACAGACAAGGACATTGCTGATTGTAGGATTGGCCTTAAATCAACCATTTAGAAGATCATCAAGAACTTTAAACAGAGGTTCAATTGCTGGGAAAAAAATACTTTCTCCAAGAAAGTCCAGCAAGTATCAGGACATCTCCTAAAGACGATTCATTTATGAGATTGGTTGAACAGCAGCGCAGAGCTTGCTCAAAAATGGTAGCAGGCAGGTGTTATTGCAGCTGCACACACAGTGAGGTGAAGGCTTTTGGAGGTTGGCCTTATGTCAAAAAGGGCAGCAAAGAAGCCACTTTTTTCCAAGAAAAAAAAATCGAGGACTGACATTCTGCAGGTAGTTTAGGGATTGAACTGCAGAGGATTGTGATAAAGTAATTTTCAAGTAGTTTAGGGATTGAACTGCAGAGGATTGTGATAAAGTAATTTTCTCTTTCAGACTGTTTGGGATATCTGGAAGAATGATTATCCGGAGAAGAAAAGTTGAGCGCTACCATGAGTCCTATGTCATGCGAACAGTAAAGCATCCTGAGACCATTCATGTGTGGGGACTTTTCATCCATGGAGGGGGCTTACTCACAATTTTACCTAAGAACACTGCCATGAATAAAGAATAGGATCTAAACATCCTCCAAGAGCAACTGTAACTTCTCCCAATGATCCAGGAGTAATTTGGTGGTGATGCATTTTCCAGCATGACGGAAACCATGATCCAGGAGAAATTTGGTGAAACCAGTTGGAGATGGTTATATAACTTATGTGGAAATCCCTACCTGAAAAGTTTGAAACAAGAAGGTTCGTAATCTTCTCCCTGACATATAAAGTATGCAAATAAAGATCTATGTAAAATACACCAAAAGGTTCTAAACTTCCTTAAAAATGTCATTGTGTCTTCAAGAAGAGAAGGACGTTTTTCAAAGGGTTTCTCCACTGATGTATCCCACATGAAAAGCTTCTTTCTACAACTCTTCTAACACACAGAAAAATCAGATAAAAAGTAATATAAACGACCTACCAGCTCCCATAATCAGGCCTGGGGCCGTGTCCTTGGTGTGGACGGTTCCTGATACATAAGGATTATCTGCCCAGCGAAGATGAAGGTGAAGGTGGCATTCAGGCTTTCAGGATGGAAGAGAGATCAAAACACAGATAATTATTCCATTAAAAATAGTTCATTGTGGTAGCTTGAGTTCACGGAGAATAAAAAGTAAAACTTCTATATCATAACATAAAATTAATATATATATAGATACTTTTATAACTTTTTTTGCAACCCCCACTTAACAGTGGCTTCTGGGATACTTTTCGTATTAAATATTGTGCAGAAAAATGTATCTGCCTCCATTGCATCCTCAAAGAAAAAAAATTATTCTAACCCCAAGATGAAAAATTTGACACAATATCTCGACATGCTACCAAAACCCTGAACGTGTTTTCATTCAGATCACAACCATGGAGAAGCCATATATAGATACCTATATGTTGTGAATTCTGCTTTTGGGCTCCCTCCGGTGGTTGTAGGTGGTAATGCAGTTGTACCTGGGCTGCAGTCATGGTCAGGTGTATCTGCTGATTGCAATTCTGACTGGGGTATTTAGGTTTGCAGGATTCATTAGTCCTTGCCAGTTGTCAATGTTTCTTGGGAAGTGTTGGATCTTTGTCTGGCTTCTCCTGCTTAGCTGCCAATTCAGCAAAGATAAGTGTCTGTTTTTTTTTCTATGGCACACATGCTGTGTGCTGGATTTTTTATTGTATTTCTGCTCTGTGTGTAGGTTTCTCTGGAGTTGCAGATATACGTTCCACGTCTTTAGTTAGATGGAGGAATTTTTTGTATAATCTGCTGTGGATATTTTTGGAAGGGTTTTATACTGACCGCACAGAATTCTGTCCTATCCTTTCCTATTTTAGCTAGAGTGGCCTCTTTTGCTAAATCCTGTTTTCTGCCTACGTGTGTCTTTCCTCTCCTACTCACAGTCAATATTCGTGGGGGGCTGCCTATCCTTTGGGGTTCTGCTCTGAGGCAAGATAGTATTCCTATTTCCATCTACAGGGGTATTTAGTTCTCCGGCTGTGACGAGGTGTCTAGGGTTTGTTAGGCACACCCCACGGCTACTTCTAGTTGCGGTGTCAGATCAGGATTTGCGGTCAGTACAGTTACCACCTACTCCAGTGAAAGTTATTCATGCGGCTCCAAGGTCACCGGATCATAACACCTATAGTATAAACATCTCCCGACAAAGTATCACGAACCAGTCACAAATGGGGCTATATGGCCAACGAGGCCAGAAGTTGCCAGTTCTGAAGTGAAGAATATCTTTCCAAAATCTTTAAGAAGCTTTTTAGTTTTAGAAAAACCCTCAGCATGCACTGGCATCTTAGTTATATACAGTACATGTGGCGCCTAAAATCTAAACTTAAATTATTGTTTTTTTTCTAGATTGACTACGCAGTGAGATTTATCTGTGAGGGAATAATCTATTTAAATTCCATTTTTTTTAATTGTTTTACATTGATAAAAAAATATGTTCTTAACATTAAAGCAGCTGTTCCGTCTAGACACTGGTGTATGTATAGAAAATCCTGTAAATGTTGTCATCCGGAGCTACGGAAAGATTCTAATGTTAGCTGAGCGAGTTACTTAATGAGATAGTTACATAACGACGTACATCAGATTTTATTAAAACTTACCGGTTTGCAGTTGGTTTGCTTTCCCATCATGTCGACACTCGGCGGAGTCAGATAATCCCAATCGCGGCCTTTGTTATAAGTGATCAGTGTCGTAATTTTACCCTCTATCTTTTGATTGGCCAGAAAAACACCTTTCACTCCTTTGACCTTTAAAATAGAAACACGGAAAAGAGGAATTTCTAAATTAAAAAAACATTTTGAATTGTTTAGTTTCTTCTTTCTCCTTTTTCTGAACTGCGTTGTTTGTGACATTGTCTATAATACACGACCATCGGGAAGTGCTGCAGTAACAAGGTGCAGCGCCTTCTGGCAATAAAAAGTTACATAGGTTGAAAAAATTCAAGGGACCGTCAAGATCAACCTTTCTCCACCAGTTATACACTCTCTAATGCTAGTTTAGTCATAACCCACAATGATATTGTTGTGAGAAAAGCATCCAGCCTTTTTGTAAAAGCGGTTATAGTGTCGGCCATTACTTCCTCTTATGGTCGGCATTCCACTGTCTGACTGCTCTAACTGTAAAGAACCCTTTCTTGTTTAGCTGACGGAATCACCTTTCTTCCACCCGTAATGAGGGCCCCCTAGTCCTCTGTATGATCTTTGGAAGAAATAAGTCATGTGCCAGTCCTTTGTACTAACCACGCATGGATTTATACTTATAAGTGAGATCTCCTCTGAGGATTCTTTTTTCTAGGCTAAAACAAGCCCAACTTTTCCAACTGCTCCTCATAGGAGAAGCCTTCCATCCCTTGTAATAATTTAATTGCCCATTAAACTGACAATAACTTCTGAATATCTTTTTTTAAAATGTGGAGCCCAAAACTGGATCCCATATTCTAGATTTGGCCCCACAAGTAAGTTATGAAAGGGTAACAATACGTTGGGATCGCAGGATTTTCTCTCTCTTTTTATACACTCTAAGGCTATATTCACACTTTGCGGATTTTGCTGCGGATCCGCAGCGGATTTGACCGCTGCGGATCCGCAGCAGTTTCCCATGAGTTTACATTTCAATGTAAACCTATGGGAAACAAAAAACGCTGTGCACATGCTGCAGAAAAATCCGCGCGGAAACGCTGCGGATTACATTCCGCAGCATGTCACTTCTTTTCTGCGGATTTTCAGCTGCTCCAATAGAAAACTGCAGTTGAAAATCCGCAGAAGAAAACGCAGTAAAAACCGCGATAAATCCGCAGTAAAAACCGCGATGGGTTTTCACTGCGGATTTTGCAATTCCGCTGCGGAAAAATCCGCAGTGGAATCTGCAAAGTGTGCACATAGCCTTAAATATGGTTTGCTTGAGCAGCTGCTGCCTGACATCCTGCCCCTGCCTCCTGAACTCATTCACTCTTTAAAACAGCTAAAATACTTTTTACTCAAAATAAGACTGACTAGCATCTCACTGAGGGATCAGATTACAGTTGTCTATTGAAAGCTATGTAGAGGGGAGATGCAGAGTGAGAGGGAAAGGCAGAGAGACACACTAGGTGTGCTGCTTTCTAGTAAGTGTTTTATTTTACCCCAGATCTACATTTACACCGATACGGCTCAGCCAGGTTATATAATGTCCTCCATTCTGTTTCTGGCTTTGAACATGTTCTACATAGAGACAGGAGAGTAAGGATCCCTCATTTCTGTGTGTACTGTGTATAAGACAATATTATAGCAGATACTCTCCACCCACTAGCTCAGAGACAACTGGAAATTCGAGAGAGAGATTACAAAGGGGAAACCTGGCGAAAAATCCCAGATACATGGCATATAATAGCCAGAAAAAGTGTTAATTCCTCATGTACACACATGATAGTTTATTCTGAAAAGTCACCTGAACCCATTCATACATCTAGTGCTTTCTATACTTCCTGTGAAATAATCAGCCAGAATCCAGCTAAGCCGTGATCTACACAAGCATAAGCATGCAGTTCTTCTTGGCGGCAGCTGATTGTATATTCACAGTGGATGGTTGTTCCCTACTTTTATTTATATGTAAATAATCTGCACAATGATTCATCTATTGCCATAACACCCCGTAACGCACCTTTAAATGCTTAACAATATTCGCCATGGGGAAGGCTTTCTAAATGTAAAAATACAATGTTTTTCATATAAATATCCAAGTTCTTCATGTCAGGCACTAGAAGTGAAATTATAGTTTATTTTCCCAACAATCGCAGGAGCTTAAAGTTCTGGGAGACAAAGATTTAAGGCAAAAATTATTTCTTTGTCCAAGCAGTAAAATATATGTTACAGCATCCAAGTGCAAAAATGGAAAAATATGTTCACCTGAAAAGCTCTTGAAATGTACACTATAGGCGGATGGAGATTTATGTTCTGGGGTATATTTCTTTATAAATCAGTAGATGTATAACTCTTACAAGAATACAAATAAAAAAAAAAGCCCCTAAAGGTGTTTATATCCTTTAAGGTTAAATCCATAGGAAACGGAATATTGGAATCGCAATGGAAGAGCAAAATAGTTTGGCAGCACATCTACAGGAAAATACGCCAGGCAAATTTGCACCAAATTATGTCGATTTTTTTGGACGTTTGCGGATTGAAAAAGCTTATCTACTAAAAGAGGAAAGAACCCTACACATTAAATATTTCACATCTCCCAAATGTCCCGGATCCAGCGGGGCAGTCCCGCAAGGTGAGGGCTCCAGTATCTGCAGCAAGGCAGAGTCTCCACCATGCCTTGGTGTGCAGGCTCAGACACAGTGGTGATCATTCAGTTCCTTCCCTCTCAACCTGAGGAGGGGGGAGCAGAAACCTATGCAGCTCTGTAAAACATTACAAACATACATTTATTCTTTGTTTTTTGTGAAGGTTAGTATTCTCCAGGATTACAACTCACAGCCTTTTGCATGGCAGAGAGCAATTTTAGTTGTGAACCACAAACCGCACTTCTAAGTATAGGAGAATTTTCACTCCTTCAATCTCTAAATGATGTTCTTTTTCTTTATAGGTACGATGTACAGGCACATAGAGATATATACAAATGTATCAGTACATTTTTAAATACTAAATATATATTTTTATATTTCAATATGTTTTGTTTAAAATTTTCCACTGTTTTCTTTTCAGAGCAATACATATACACTACTGTTCCAAAGTTTAGGGTCACTTAGAAATGTCCGTATTTTTGAAAGAAAAGCACAGTTTTTTCCAATAAAGCTAACACTGAATGATTCATAAATACACTCTATACATTGTTAATGTGGTAAATGACTATTCTAGCTGCAAACGTCTGGTTTGTAATGCAATATATTCATAGGTGTATAGAGGCCCATTTCCAACAACCATCACTCCAGTGTTCTTATGGTACTTTGTGTTTGCTAACTGTGTAAGACGGCTAATGGATGGTTAGAATACCCTTGAAAACTCTTGTGCAATTATGCTAGCACAGCTGAAAACAGTTTGGCTGATTAGAGAACCCATAAACCTGACCTTCCTTTGAGCTAGTTGAGAATCTGGAGCATTACATTTGTTGGTTCCATTAAACCAGTGGTCCCCAACTCCAGGCCTTGAGGGCCGCCAACAGTGCAGGTTTTCAGGATTTCCTTAGTATTGCACAGGGGTTGGAATCATCACCTGTGCAGATGATCACATTACCACCGATGCAATACTAAAGAAATCCTGAAAACCTGCACTGTTGGCGGCCCTCGAGGCCTGGAGTTGGGGACCCCTGCATTAAACTCTCAAAATGGCCAGAAAAAAAGAACTTTCATGTGAAACTCGACAGTCTATTCATGTTCTTAGAAATGAAGGCTATTCCATGCGAGAAATTGCCAAGAAACTGAAGATTTCCTACAACGGTGTGCACTAGAGTTGAGCGACCTTGACCTTTTTAGAGTCGAGCCGGGTTTCGCGAAACCCGACTATCTCAAAAGTCGGGTCGAGTGAAATCGCCTGATTATGATGTAAAGTCGGGATCGACCGAAACACGAAACCCAATGCAAGTCAATGGGGCAGCATAGTCGGCAGTGAGTGGGGGCCAGGAAAACACCTAGAGTGCCCATTTTAATGTCAAAACCATCCATTCTTCTTAATGAAGCTTGTCAAGCGTAATTTACCTTATAATAATTGGAAGGCATTTGAAATTGGGGGTCATTTGGCTAAAGTTGTGGTGGGTAGGGCTGGTTCAAGTAATTAGTGGGCCCAGGAAATCTGGACCACGTCACGGCAGTGGAGCAGGGAGAGGTAAGTATTTCAACTTTGCAAGTGCTGTGAACCTGAGCAAGCAGGGGGGGCCCACTCGTTGGCATTGGCACTGGCACAGGGCCCCTCAAAGTACAGCGGTGTGTTTGCACGGCGGGGGCGCCTCCCACCGGCAGCAACACTTTTGCGTACCATGAGAGCCCCTGTGCCAGTGACGTCGCCAACTAGTATTCCTCCCCCCACCTGATGAAGGAACCTGCACTTTCATCTGCACCTTCCTGTTTGTCCCCGTGTAAGGTGGTATGGTATGCGGGAAGGGGGACCTGACTTTCAGCAGGGTCACAATCTTGCAGTGTAGCGTGCACGGGAAATGTTGCGTTATGGGTCAATGTACCAGCAGACTCATCTATCACTGGCTGGGCAATGGGCAGGATGAGGAGGAAACACAGATATAGGCCCAAAGAATAAAGTGGGCTAAATGCAGTTCAAAATTGGTAACACAGGACTAATCAGGGGGCATTGCAGTGGAGGACAACTGGAATGAGAGGCTGACACAGAGAGTAGGCCCAAATCAGTAAGTAGTCGAAATGCAGTTCAAAATTGGCAACAGTAGTAAACAGGCGGCACAGCTTTGTTCAGTGGAGGAGAACAGCAAGGAGTGGCAGACACCGATAGTAGGCCCCAACCCAACTAGTAGGCCAAATGCAGTTGTTCCATTTAACCACAATTTAATGAGAGCCTGAAGATAGAAGTTCAGGAAAGGCAACCTGGAGAACACCTTGGAGTGGAACACACCATCTCTCTACACCCCATACCCAATTTGTAGGCCTAATGCAGCGTAGTTTCCAACAACTACTAAACGAGAGCATGATGATCGAAGCATTGGCGAGGAAACCTGGGGAACACCTTGGAGTGGAACACACCATCTCTCTACAGTGGAACACACCATCTCTCTACACCCCATACCCAATTTGTAGGCCTAATGCAGCGTAGTTTCCAACAACTACTAAACGAGAGCCGGAAGATCGAAGCAATGGAGAGGAAACCTGGGGAACACCTTGGAGTGTAACACACCATCTCTCTACACCCCATACCCAATTTGTAGGCCTAATGCAGTGTAGTTTCCAACAACTACTAAACGAGAGCCGGAAGATCGAAGCTCAGGAAAGGCAACCTGGAGAACACCTTGGAGTGGAACACACCATCTCTCTACACCCCATACCCAATTTGTAGGCCCAATGCAGCGTAGTTTCCAACAACTACTAAACGAGAGCCGGAAGATCGAAGCAATGGAGAGGAAACCTGGGGAACACCTTGGAGTGTAACACACCATCTCTCTACACCCCATACCCAATTTGTAGGCCTAATGCAGCGTAGTTTCCAACAACTACTAAACGAGAGCCGGAAGATCGAAGCAATGGAGAGGAAACCTGGGGAACACCTTGGAGTGGAACACACCATCTCTCTACAGTGGAACACACCATCTCTCTACACCCCATACCCAATTTGTAGGCCTAATGCAGCGTAGTTTCCAACAACTACTAAACGAGAGCCGGAAGATCGAAGCAATGGAGAGGAAACCTGGGGAACACCTTGGAGTGGAACACACCATCTCTCTACAGTGGAACACACCATCTCTCTACACCCCATACCCAATTTGTAGGCCTAATGCAGCGTAGTTTCCAACAACTACTAAACGAGAGCCGGAAGATCGAAGCTCAGGAAAGGCAACCTGGGGAACACCTTGGAGTGGAACACACCATCTCTCTACACCCCATACCCAATTTGTAGGCCCAATGCAGCGTAGTTTCCAACAACTACTAAACGAGAGCCGGAAGATCGAAGCTCAGGAAAGGCAACCTGGGGAACACCTTGGAGTGTAACAAACCCTCTCTCTACACCACGGAAGGGCTGATTCTTAGGAAGGAAGGCTGTCGGAAAGAAGCAGGGCGCGTCCGAGGGTGATTATATTCTTATTAGGTATATACTCACCCTCGGACGCGCCCTGCTTCTTTATTTGTAATGAATGTTTATTTGCAATGTGGTTTTGACTTACTCTATTTTTTTGGTAAATAATGATTTTATTATTTTCATTGTTTTGCATCTTCTTGGCAATAATATAAAGAAGACGTGACAGGACAACACTCGGTGGATGCCATATCTGTGTTTAAAATTGAAAAAACCTTTCAGTTAACTACTTGCAGGAGAAAGTTATTGTAGCTGGTGGCCATTTTTAGTACTGTACCAGATTTTTGTTGTATGTGTTTGTTTTTAATGTTAAAATGTCTGCATTTGATATCTCTCCAGTATTTTCTTTTTTATAAGCAAAATACTTATTTTTATATTTTCTGATGTTGGTTGCAGGGGTACACGGGCAGCAGTGGTGTGGTCAGTGGAGGCCTAGTGGAAGGAGTGACCGCAGACAGGCATCGAAGGCCTAAAATAATAACACATGGCTGTAGGCAATTTTAAATTGGTTACAGGGGTACACGGGCAGCAGTGGTGTGGTCAGTGGAGGCCTAGTGGAAGGAGTGACCGCAGACAGGCATCGAAGGCCTAAAATAATAACACATGGCTGTAGGCAATTTTAAATTGGTTACAGGGGTACACGGGCAGCAGTGGTGTGGTCAGTGGAGGCCTAGTGGAAGGAGTCACCGCAGACAGGCATCGAAGGCCTAAAATAATAACACATGGCTGTAGGCAATTTTAAATTGGTTCCAGGGGTACACGGGCAGCAGTGGTGTGGTCAGTGGAGGCCTAGTGGAAGGAGTCACCGCAGACAGGCATCGAAGGCCTAAAATAATAACACATGGCTGTAGGCAATTTTAAATTGGTTACAGGGGTACACGGGCAGCAGTGGTGTGGTCAGTGGAGGCCTAGTGGAAGGAGTGACCACAGACAGGCATCGAAGGCCTAAAATAATAACACATGGCTGTAGGCAATTTTAAATTGGTTCCAGGGGTACACGGGCAGCAGTGGTGTGGTCAGTGGAGGCCTAGTGGAAGGAGTGACCACAGACAGGCATCGAAGGCCTAAAATAATAACACATAGCTGTAGGCAATTTTAAATTGGTTACAGGGGTACACGGGCAGCAGTGGTGTGGTCAGTGGAGGCCTAGTGGAAGGAGTGACCACAGACAGGCATCGAAGGCCTAAAATAATAACACATGGCTGTAGGCAATTTTAAATTGGTTACAGGGGTACACGGGCAGCAGTGGTGTGGTCAGTGGAGGCCTAGTGGAAGGAGTCACCGCAGACAAGCATCGAAGGCCTAAAATAATAACACATGGCTGTAGGCAATTTTAAATTGGTTCCAGGGGTACACGGGCAGCAGTGGTGTGGTCAGTGGAGGCCTAGTGGAAGGAGTCACCGCAGACAGGCATCGAAGGCCTAAAATAATAACACATGGCTGTAGGCAATTTTAAATTGGTTACAGGGGTACACGGGCAGCAGTGGTGTGGTCAGTGGAGGCCTAGTGGAAGGAGTCACCGCAGACAGGCATCGAAGGCCTAAAATAATAACACATGGCTGTAGGCAATTTTAAATTGGTTACAGGGGTACACGGGCAGCAGTGGTGTGGTCAGTGGAGGCCTAGTGGAAGGAGTGACCGCAGACAGGCATCGAAGGCCTAAAATAATAACACATGGCTGTAGGCAATTTTAAATTGGTTCCAGGGGTACACGGGCAGCAGTGGTGTGGTCAGTGGAGGCCTAGTGGAAGGAGTGACCGCAGACAGGCATCAATGGCCTAAAATAATAACACATGGCTGTAGGCAATTTTAAATTGGTTACAGGGGTACACGGGCAGCAGTGGTGTGGTCAGTGGAGGCCTAGTGGAAGGAGTGACCACAGACAGGCATCGAAGGCCTAACATAACAAAAATGTCAATACAATGGTATTGTCAGTGGCAGGCATTGAAGGATGTCAGCGCATAGACTAAACATTGGTGGAGCTGTGAGATAATTTTGCAAGTGGTAGAGCACTGTTTGAGCTGGGGTGGGGGGAAACTGTCTTGTGGCCGGCGGTACAGGCCCAGGGCCCCTCATATTACAACGGTGTGTCTGACGTTGGGTGCGCACCACCACCGCCAGAGACACTTTATTGTACTAGGAGGGACCCAGTGGCAGTGCCGTCGACCAAAAGCGGGCTCACCCACCTCTTCAGACAAACTGCACTCTCACGGGTGCTGTCGCCAAGTGTCGATACCACGGCCCCGTGTGGGGAGTTTGGCCATTTAGTGAGGTGTAAACATGTCGTATGCTGGACAATCAGGTGCAGAAAATTACGAGATTGGAAAAGGCATTCAGAATAGTCCACAGGCAAGACCTTTTCATAGGAAAGCTAGGTGTCAGCCGGGCAAGGTGGGGCAAAAGATTTCGAAATCCAGTTGTGGTTCATTTTAATGAAGGTTAGATCATCTACATTTTGGGTAGCCAGACGAGTCCTTTTTTCTGTTAGTATTGAACCTGCAGCACTGAATACTCTTTCTGATAGGACACTAGCTGCCGGGCAAGCAAGCTCCTGCAATGCATATTCTGCCAATTCTGGCCAGGTGTCTAATTTTGATGCCCAGTAATCAAATGGGAATGACGGTTGAGGGAGAACATCGATAAGGGATGAAAAATAGTTTGTAACCATACTGGACAAATGTTGTCTCCTGTCACTTTGAATTGATGCTGCAGTACCTGTCCTGTCTGCGGTCATAGCAAAATCACTCCACAACCTGGTCAGAAAACCCCTCTGGCCAACGCCACTTCTGATTTCTGCCCCTCTAACTCCTCTGGTCTGCTGGCCCCTGCAGCTCGTGTGAGAACGATCACGGGCGCTGTGTGCAGGGAATGCCAGAAGCAAACGGTCAACAAGAGTTGATTGTTTGGTTGCTAATATTAGTTCCAAGTTCTCATGTGGCATTATATTTTGCAATTTGCCTTTATAGCGAGGATCAAGGAGGCAGGCCAACCAGTAATCGTCATCATTCATCATTTTAGTTATGCGTGTGTCCCTTTTGAGGATACGTAAGGCATAATCCGCCATGTGGGCCAAAGTTCCAGTTCTCAAATCTGCGGTTGTGCTTGGTTGAGGGGCAGTTTCAGGCAAATCCACGTCACTTGTGTCCCTCAAAAAACCAGAACCCGGCCTTGCCGCGCCACCAATTTCCAGTGGCCCCGGAAAAGCTTCCTCATTAAAAATATAATCATCCCCATCATCCTCCTCGTCCTCCTCCTCCTCTTCGCCCGCTACCTCGTCCTGTACACTGCCCTGGCCAGACAATGGCTGACTGTCATCAAGGCTTTCCTCTTCCTCAGCTGCAGACGCCTGATCCTTTATGTGCGTCAAACTTTGCATCAGCAGACGCATTAGGGGGATGCTCATGCTTATTATGGCGTTGTCTGCACTAACCAGCCGTGTGCATTCCTCAAAACACTGAAGGACTTGACACATGTCTTGAATCTTCGACCACTGCACACCTGACAACTCCATGTCTGCCATCCTACTGCCTGCCCGTGTATGTGTATCCTCCCACAAAAACATAACAGCCCGCCTCTGTTCACACAGTCTCTGAAGCATGTGCAGTGTTGAGTTCCACCTTGTTGCAACGTCTATGATTAGGCGAAGCTGGGGAAGGTTCAAAGAACGCTGATAGGTCTGCATACGGCTGGAGTGTACGGGCGAACGGCGGATATGTGAGCAAAGTCCACGCACTTTGAGGAGCAGGTCGGATAACCCCGGATAACTTTTCAGGAAGCACTGCACCACCAGGTTTAAGGTGTGAGCCAGGCAAGGAATGTGTTTCAGTTGGGAAAGGGAGATGGCAGCCATGAATTCCTTCCGTTATCACTCACTACCTTGCCTGCCTCAAGATCTACAGTGCCCAGCCACGACTGCGTTTCTTTCTGCAAGAACTCGGACAGAACTTCCGCGGTGTGTCTGTTGTCGCCCAAACACTTCATAGCCAATACAGCCTGCTGACGTTTGCCAGTAGCTGCCCCATAATGGGAGACCTGGTGTGCAACAGTGGCAGCTGCGGATGGAGTGGTTGTGCGACTGCGGTCTGTGGACGAGCTCTCGCTTCTGCAGGAGGACGAAGAGGAGGAGGAGGGGGTGCGAACGGCTACAGCCAATTGTTTCCTAGACCGTGGGCTAGGCAGAACTGTCCCAAACTTGCTGTCCCCTGTTGACCCTGCATCCACCACATTTACCCAGTGTGCCGTGATGGACACGTAACGTCCCTGGCCATGCCTACTGGTCCATGCATCTGTTGTCAGGTGCACCTTTGTGCTCACAGATTGCCTGAGTGCATGGACGATGCGCTCTTTAACATGCTGGTGGAGGGCTGGGATGGCTTTTCTGGAAAAAAAGTGTCGACTGGGTAGCTCGTAGCGTGGTACAGCGTAGTCCATCAGGGCTTTGAAAGCTTCGCTTTCAACTAACCGGTAGGGCATCATCTCTAACGAGATTAGTCTAGCTATGTGTGCGTTCAAACCCTGTGTACGCGGATGCGAGGCTAAGTACTTCCTTTTTCTAACCATAGTCTCATGTAGGGTGAGCTGGACTGGAGAGCTGGAGATCGTGGAACTAGCGGGGGTGCCGGTGGACATGGCAGACTGAGAGACGGTGGGAGATGGTATTGTTGCCACCGGTGCCCTAGATGCAGTGTTTCCTACTACGAAACTGGTGATTCCCTGACCCTGACGGCTTTGGCCTGGCAAAGAAACCTGCACAGATACTACAGGTGGTGCGGAAAATGGTGGCCCTACACTGCCGGAAGGGATGTTGCGTTGCTGACTAGCTTCATTGGCCGAGGGTGCTACAACCTTAAGGGACGTTTGGTAGTTAGTCCAGGCTTGCAAATGCATGCTGGTTAAAAGTCTATGCATGCAACTTGTATTGAGACTTTTCAGATTCTGTCCTCTGCTTAAGGTAGTTGAACATTTTTGACAGATGACTTTGCGCTGATCAATTGGATGTTGTTTAAAAAAATGCCAGACTGCACTCTTTCTAGCATCGGATACATAGTAACATAGTAACATAGTTAGTAAGGCCGAAAAAAGACATTTGTCCATCCAGTTCAGCCTATATTCCATCATAATAAATACCCAGATCTACGTCCTTTTCAGGCATTGCAGACTGAGCTTTAACCGGATGGCCACGCTGTCCTCCAACAGGTTTTAGCTTTGCCACGCGTTTTGGGCAAGATACGGGCCCGGCAGATGGAACCTGTTGCGATGTTGATGCCTGCTGCGGCCCCTCCTCCTCCGCTTCAGAACTGCTGCCGCCTGCACCCTGTTCCCCCAATGGCTGCCAATCGGGGTCAAGAACTGGGTCATCTATTACCTCTTCTTGTAGCTCGTGTGCAACTTCGTCTGTGTCACCGTGTCGGTCGGTGGTATAGCGTTCGTGATGGGGCAACATAGTCTCATCAGGGTCTGATTCTTGATCAGCACCCTGCGAGGGCAATGTTGTGGTCTGAGTCAAAGGACCAGCATAGTAGTCTGGCTGTGGCTGTGCATCAGTGCACTCCATGTCAGATTCAACTTGTAATGGGCATGGACTGTTAACTGCTTCACTTTCTAAGCCAGGGACGGTATGTGTAAAGAGCTCCATGGAGTAACCCGTTGTGTCGCCTGCTGCATTCTTCTCTGTTGTTGTTTTTGCTGAAGAGGACAAGGAAGCGACTTGTCCCTGACCGTGAACATCCACTAACGACGCGCTGCTTTGACATTTACCAGTTTCACGAGAGGAGGCAAAAGAGCTAGAGGCTGAGTCAGCAAGATAAGCCAAAACTTGCTCTTGCTGCTCCGGCTTTAAAAGCGGTTTTCCTACTCCCAGAAAAGGGAGCGTTCGAGGCCTTGTGTAGCCAGACGACGAACCTGGCTCCACAGCTCCAGACTTAGGTGCAATATTTTTTTTCCCACGACCAGCTGATGCTCCACCACTACCACTACCCTCATTACCAGCTGACAATGAACGCCCCCGGCCACGACCTCTTCCACCATACTTCCTCATTGTTTTAAAAACGTAAACAAACTAACGGTATTTGTTGCTGTCACACAAATTACACGGTGAGCTATAACTTCAGTATGATTTAGCTACCCCTTTACAGGTGAGTGAGACCACAACGAAAATCAGGCACAATGTTACACACTCTGTTGTTGGTGGCAACAAATGAGAGAGATGCCACACACGCAGGACTGTCACTGAAGCACAAATGTAAATATTAATCTCCCACTGATTTGATTTTTTTTTTTTCAGGGAGACTTTAGGAAAAAAAAAAATAGAATAAAATGATTTTTTCAGGAAGAATTTAGAAACCAAAGAAAATAAAATGATTTTTTCAGGGAGAATTTAGAAAACAAATAAAACAAAAAATGGCTTTCTATGGCCCACTGAGTGAGAGATGACGCACACAGGAGTCAGGAGTGGCACACAAGCCCAGAGGCCAATATTTATCTCCCACTGATTGATGTAGTGATTTTTTCAGGTAGATTTTGGAACCCAAATCAAGCTAAAAAAAATAATAGGCTTTCTATGGCCCACAATTGGAGAGAGAGAGAGAGATGGCACACCCAGGAGTCAAGACTGGCACACAAGCAGAAAGGGCAATATTAATCTCCCACTGATTTGTTTTTTTTTGTTTTTTTTTCAGGGAGACTTTAGGAAAAAAAAAATAGAATAAAATGATTTTTTCAGGAAGAATTTAGAAACCAAATAAAATGATTTTTTCAGGGAGAATTTAGAAAACAAATAAAACAAAAAAAGGCTTTCTATGGCCCACTGAGTGAGAGATGACGCACACAGGAGTCAGGAGTGGCACACAAGCCCAGAGGCCAATATTTATCTCCCACTGATTGATGTAGTGATTTTTTCAGGTAGATTTTGGAACCCAAATCAAGCTAAAAAAATAATAGGCTTTCTATGGCCCACAATTGGAGAGAGAGAGAGAGATGGCACACCCAGGAGTCAAGACTGGCACACAAGCAGAAAGGGCAATATTAATCTCCCACTGATTTGTTTTTTTTTTTTTTTTTTCAGGGAGACTTTAGGAAAAAAAAAATAGAATAAAATGATTTTTTCAGGAAGAATTTAGAAACCAAATAAAATAAAATGATTTTTTCAGGGAGAATTTAGAAAACAAATAAAACAAAAAAAGGCTTTCTATGGCCCACTGAGTGAGAGATGACGCACACAGGAGTCAGGAGTGGCACACAAGCCCAGAGGCCAATATTTATCTCCCACTTTTTTTTTTTTGTTCCAGGGAAAATTTATAAACCCAATAAAAAAAATAATAAATAGGCTTTCTATGGCCCACTATCTGAGAGACAGAGAGAGATGGCACGCTTAGGACTGGCACACAAGCCCAAAGGCCAATATTAATCTCCCTTTTTTTTAAGGGAGAATTTATAAAACCAAAAAAAAATAAATAAATAGGCTTTCTATGGCCCACTATCTGAGAGAGAGAGATGGCACGCTTAGGACTGGCACACAAGCCCAAAGGCCAATATTAATCTCCCACTGATTGATTTATTGATTTTTTCAGGTAGCATTTAGAACCCAAATAAAGCAAAAAAAAAAAAAAAAATGGCCTTTCTATGGCCCACTGAGTGAGTGATGATGCACACAGGAGTCAGGAGTGGCACACAAGCCCTGAGGCCAATATTTTTCTCCCACTGATTGATGTAGTGATTTTTTCAGGTAGATTTTAGAACCAAAATCAAGCAAAAAAATAAATAGGCTTTCTATGGCCCACTGAGTAAGTGATGATGCACACAGGAGTCAAGAGTGGCACACAAGCCCTGAGGCCAATATTTTTCTCCCACTGATTGATGTAGTGATTTTTTCTGGTAGATTTTATAACCCAAATCAAGCAAAAAAATAAATAGGCTTTCTATGGCCCACTGAGTGAGAGATGACACAGACAGGGATGGCACTCTAGCAGAAATGTCAATCTTAATCTCCCACAAAAAAAAAAAAAAAAAAAACAGGGAGTGTCCTTCAATTACTATCTCCCTGCAGTAATCTCAGCCAGGTATGGCAGGCAGCAATAAGGAGTGGACTGATGCACAAATTAAATAAAAAGTGTGTACAAACCAAAAAGATAGCTGTGCAGAAAGGAAGGAACAAGAGGATTTGTGCTTTGAAAAAAGCAGTTGGTTTGCACAGCGGCGTACACACAGCAATGCAGCTATCAGGGAGCCTTCTAGGGCAGCCCAATGAGCTACAGCGCTGAGGGGGAAAAAAAAAAAAATGTAGCTTCCACTGTCCCTGCACACCGAAGGTGGTGTTGGGCAGTGGAAATCGCTACAGCACAAGCGGTTTGGTGGTTAATGGACCCTGCCTAACGCTATCCCTGCTTCTGACGAAGCGGCAGCAACCTCTCCCTAAGCTCAGATCAGCAGCAGTAACATGGCGGTCGGCGGGAACTCCCCTTTATAGCCCCTGTGACGCCGCAGACAGCAAGCCAATCACTGCAATGCCCTTCTCTAAGATGGTGGGGACCAGGACCTATGTCATCACGCTGCCCACACTCTGCGTTTACCTTCTTTGGCTGAGAAATGGCGCTTTTCGCGTCATTGAAACGCGACTTTGGCGCGAAAGTCGCGTACCGCATGGCCGACCCCGCACAGGGGTCGGATCGGGTTTCATGAAACCCGACTTTGCCAAAAGTCGGCGACTTTTGAAAATGAACGACCAGTTTCGGTCAACCCTAGTGTGCACTACTCCCTTCAGAGGAGAGCACAAACAGGCTCTAACCAGAGTAGAAAGAGAAGTGTGAGACCCCGCTGCACAACTGAGCAACGAGACAAGTACATTAGAATCTGTAGTCTGAGAAATCGACGGCTCACAGGTCCTCAACTGGCAGCTTCATTAAATAGTACACGCAAAATGCCAGTGTCAACGTCTACAGTGAAGAGGTGACTCTGGGATGCTGGCCTTCAGGGCAGAGTGGCAAAGAAAAAGCCATATCTGAGACTGGCTAATAAAAGGAAAAGAATTAATATGGGCAAAAAAACACAGGCATTGGAGAGAGGAAGATTGGAAAAAAGTGTTATGGACAGACGAATCCAAGTTTGAGGTGTTTGGATCGCGCAGAAGAACATTTGTGAGGCGCCGAACAACTGAAAAGATGCTGGAAGAGTGCCTGACGCCATCTGTCAAGCATGGTGGAGGTAATGTGATGGTCTGGGGTTGCTTTGGTGCTGGTAAAGTTGGAGATTTGTACAAGGTAAAAGGGATTTAGAATAAGGAAGGCTATCACTCCATTTTGCAACGCCATGGCATACCCTGTGGACAGCGCTTTATTGGAGCCAATTTCATCCTTCAGCAGGACAATGACTCAAAGCACACCTCCAAATTATGCCAGAACTATTTAGGGAAGAAGCAGCAGTTGGTATTCTATCTGTAATGGAGTGGCCAGCGCTGTCACCAGATCTCATCCCCATAGAGCTGTTGTGGGAGCAGCTTGACCGTATGGTACCAAAAAGTCCCATCAAGCCAAACCAACTTGTGAGAGGGGCTTCTGGAACCATGGGGGGACATTTCTCCAGATTACCTCAGCAAATTAACTGCTAGAATGCCAAAGGTCTGCAATGCTAGAATTGCTGCAAAGGGAGCATTCTTTGACGAAAGCAAAGTTTGAAGGAGAAAATTATTATTTCAAATAAAAATCTTTTTTTCGAACCCTGTCAATGTCTGGACTAGATTGTAAATTCATTTGGCAACTCATTTGATTAATAAAAGTATGAGTTTTTTTGGAAAACACAAAATTGTCTGGGTGACCCTAAACTTTGGAACTGGAGTGTATACCAAGTATATACTGTACCAAAATATTAGAAAGCGGTCATATTAGCTCTGGCACCATCACATCATTCGATCATTGCTGCCATTGGAGCTACATGGAGGAATACTGAGTGCTTATGACATACAAAAGCACTTAATAGAAAGAGCATAAATGCCTGGAAGAAAAGTTCATAGACCCACTTCAACACTGATCAAACCATGCCGAAACACGTTGTCTATACCCAAAGAGGCGGTAGCCGCAACTACTTGTCAGGTACACAACCACATAAGCAATGTTACCTCTGACTAGGCTTGTCCCTTTGGTCTTTTATATCGGATACCATTAACTTTCTACCTTAGAAGATCCTTTTTTGTTCCCACCAGAAGCCAATACTTTTAGACCATCACCCACTGGTTTAGTTACTAAGCATTCATCTTTTCCTTTCTCTAGTGAGGTTCCTAAAAAAACAGCTTTATCTGTCTTGCCTCCTTTTTTTCCACTTCGTTTGAATCATGGGAGAAAGGTTTTTGTATTTCTTTTTATCTGCTACTTGCATTTGTCCTATACTCTTGGTTTAAGAAAATGGTTGAGTTTGGAGGGACAACCTGTCCATTGAGATGAAGAAGATGTAGCTAATAAGTGCCTTATAAAGTTTATATATCATTAATTCTGCGGTGACCGACCCACATTCAACAATCTTTTCTTGCCAAGGTTATTTTATATATTAAAAATAAAAATGCCTCTCAGCAATCTTGGGCGTTACTGTACTTCTGCCCACATTTTTAGATCTGCCAATAAAAATAAGAACTTTGATGGATTTATAGATCTGTTACTTGTATGCAGCTCGGGGGAACATTCTTGGATATGTCTGCTGGAGCTCATCAGGATTGTTAAGTTTAGTATCTTCTCCACCTGGCAGAAGACAATATAAAAAGTGGAAAATAATCAGATTCTCATTTTTTTCTATTCTTTTGAATTTTTTTGGGTACGTATGTTCATAGCAAATTAAAGCTGGAACTCATTAAGTGTTGATGGTCTACGTTGTGCATCGTCAGCATGTACATCCTCTGCTCTAAGTTATCCCTGTGCAAGGCATGAGATCACAACAGGAAAAGTCTGGCATACATCCACTTACTAAAACATGTTTTTTTTCATCAATATGTGGTTTTAGAATAAAAAAAAATAAGAAAAGCAGGATTTTGATTATTTCGAAAATTAATGACCGCCTCTCATGGAAGTCTGGCACCGAATGGGAACCTCACTACTTACGCGGAGGAAAAAATAATCAACTATGATTTAAGACTTCTTACAGTGAAATATCCTTGGCTACTCCTGTGCGAGATGTTGCTTCAACTGGAAAAATGAATTCTTAAAGGGAGGACAAGAGACACATTTATGGTTTTGTTCTCACCAGGCTTTTGAGTAAGTGGAAAAATGGCTTAAGGAGATTTACAAAAAATTTCTATCAACGGTATGATTTATAGGTTATTTTGATGGTATGCAGTAATGTTTATAACATACTTTATGACCTTTTATACTAAAAGATGACAAAGTAAGCTTTTATGATATGGCCACTTTCTCTCACAAGATCAGTATACTCTTCTTCTCCTGCTATATAGACAGTCCAGTGATATTTTGGCACTCATATGACGCTGGGTCAGATCCATGGGGAAAAATACTTCATTTTGTTTGTCTGTAGAACAAACTCAAATCTTATTACTTCCTGTTTGTAACATGGACATTTCCAGAGTCTTGGTCCCTTGGATTTAGCAGAGGAAGCAACCCTACACATAAAATCTATTATGTCTCCCAAAGTCCTAAATTCAGCGGGATAGACCCATGAGGTCAGTGCTTTGTCGCACCTTAGCAGTATCTGCAGCAAGGCAATGTCATCACCTCTCCTGAATGTGCAGCCTCAGACACAACGGTGATCATTTAGTTCCTTCACTCTCTACCTTTTGGGAAGCAGTCACCTATGCAGCTGTATACAACATTACAAGCATACACTGATTCTCTGCTTTTCTTGAATGCTGGTCTTCTCTAGGATTACAACTCACAACCTCTTGCATGGCAGGCAGCAATTTTAGCTGTGAGCCACAAACTGTATCACTAAGCATAGGATAATTTTCTATGTTTGAATCTTCAATATATATATTTTTTTTACATTTCCACAGTTTTTTTGAGACCAATGAGAAAATTATTTTTTGAGACTGTGTATGTATATATATATATATATACACTGTATATATACTAGATGGTGGCCCGATTCTAACGCATCGGGTATTCTAGAATATGCATGTCCACGTAGTATATTGCCCAGCCACGTAGTATATTGCACAGCGACGTAGTATATTGCACAGCGACGTAGTATACAGCACAGAGCCACGTAGTATATTGCCCAGTCACGTAGTATACAGCACAGACAGGTAGTATATTGCCCAGCCACGTAGTATATTGCCCAGCCACGTAGTATATTGCCCAGTCACGTAGTATATTGCCCAGCGACATAGTATATTGCCCAGTCACGTAGTATATTGCCCAGTCACGTAGTATATTGCCCAGTAACGTATTATACAGCACAGAGCCACGTAGTATACAGCACAGAGCCACGTAGTATATTGCCCAGCCACGTAGTATATTGCCCAGCCACGTAGTATACAGCACAGAACCACGTAGTATACAGCAGAGCCTCGTAGTATACAGCAGAGCCACATAGTATACAGCACAGAGCCACGTAGTATATTGCCCAGTCACATAGTATATAGCACAGCCGATGCAGTATATAACAGTGACCACGTAATATCTAGCACAGCCCACGGAGTATATCACACTGCCCACATAGTATATAACACTGCCTATGTAGTATACAGCACAGAGCCAAGCGGTATGTAACACAGCCCACGTAGTATACAGCAGTGTGGGCACCATATCCCTGTTAAAAAAATAATTAAAATAAAAAATAGTTATATACTCACCTTCTGGGATCCAGCGGAGCTCCGATGATAGGCGCTCGGCTGCCGAACATCTTCCATTCCCAGGATGCATTGCGAAATTACCCAGATGACTTAGCGGTCTCGCGAGACCGCTAAGTCTTCTGGGTAATTTCGCAATGCATCGCTGGGAGCGGAAGATGGCGGCGAGCGCGAGCGGCTCAGCGGACAACGGAGGGTGAGTATAGCAGGTTTTTTGTTTTTTTATTATTTTTAACATTACATTTTTTTACTATTAATACCGCATAGGCAGCATCAATAGTAAAAGGTTGGGGACACACAGGGTTAATAGCGGTGGTAACAGAGTGCGTTACCCGCTGCATAACGTGGTCCATTACCGCCAGCATTAAACCTGTGTGAGCGGTGAGTGGAGGGAGTATGCGGGTGCCGGCCAGTGACTGCGGGTAGTAAGGAGCGGCCATTTTCTTCCGGACTGTGCCCGTCGCTGATTGGTCGTGGCTGTTTTGCCGCAACTAATCAGCGACTTGGATTTCCAGGACAGACAGAGGCCGCGACCAATGAATATCCGTGACAGACAGAAAGAAAGACAGACAGAAAGACAGACAGACGGAAGTGACCCTTAGACAATTATATAGTAGATATATACAGTATATATCTACTATATAATTGTCTAAGGGTCACTTCCGTCTGTCTGTCCTTCTGTCTGTCACGGATATTCATTGGTCGCGGCCTCTGTCTGTCATGGAATCCAAGTCGCTGATTGGTCTCGCCAGCTGCCTGTCATGGCTGCCGCGACCAATCAGCGATGGCCACAGTCCGATTAGTCCCTCCCCTGTAGTCAGCGCCCGGCGCCCGCTCCATACTCCCCACAGTCACCGCTCACACAGGGTTAATGCCAGCGGTAATGGACCGCGTTATGCCGCGGGTAACTCACTCCGTTACCGCTGCTATTAACCCTGTGTGACCAAGTTTTTACTATTGATGCTGCCTATGCAGCGTCAATAGTAAAAACATCTAATGTTAAAAATAATTTAAAAAAATAAAAAATCATTATATACTCACCTTTCGCGATGCTCCGGTGACCGCTCCATGCAAGCGGCAGGTTTCGGTGCCAAGGATGGTATGGGAGAAGGACCTGCCATGATGTCACAGTCATGTGACCGCGACGTCATCACAGGTCCTGCGCGCCTGCGCGAGAAGGACCTGCCATGACGTCACGGTCATGTGACCGAACTACAAGGGGCCTTCGGAAGGTGAGTATATGTTTATTTTTTAACCTGTGACATACGTGGCTGGGCAATATACTACGTGGCTGGGCAATATACTATGTGACTGGGCAATATACTATGTGACTGGGCAATATACTACGTCACTGGGCAATATACTACGTAACTGGGCAATATACTACGTGGCTGGGCAATATACTACGTCACTGGGCAATATACTACGCGGCTGGGCAATATACTACGTGGTTGGGCAATATACTACATGACTGGGCAATACACTACGTGGCTGGGCAATATACTACGTGGCTGGGCAATATACTATGTGACTGGACAATATACTACGTGGGCTGTGCAATATACTACGTGGCTGGGCAATATACTACGTGACTGGGCAATATACTATGTGGACATGCATATTGTAGAATACCTGATGCGTTAGAATCGGACCACCATCTAATATATATATATATATATATATATACTTTAAATTTTTCACTCTTTGTTTCATTGCAGCCATTTGGTAAATTCAAAAAAAGTTCATTTTTTCTCATTAATGTACACTCTGCACCCCATCTTGTCTGAAAAAAAACAGAAATATTGACATTTTTGTAACTTTATTAAAAAGAAAAACTGAAATATCACATGGTCATAAGTATTCAGACCCTTTGCTCAGTATTGAGTAGATGCACCTTTTGAGCTAGTACGGCCATGAGTCTTCTTGGGAATGATGCAACAGGTTTTTCACCCCTGGATTTGGGGATCCTCTGCCATTCTTCTTTGCAGATCCTCTCCAGTTCCGTCAGGTTGGATGGTGAACGTTGGTGGACAGCCATTTTCAGGTCTCTCCAGAGATGCTCAATTGGATTTAGGTCAGGGCTCTGTCTGGGCCAGTCAGGAATGGTCACAGAGTTGTTCTGAAGCCACTCGTTTGTCATTTCAGCTGTGTGTTTAGGGTCATTGTCTTGTTGGAAGGTGAACCTTCGGCCAAGTCTGAGGTCCAGAGCACTCTGGAAGAGGTTTTCATCCAGGATATCTCTGTACTTGGCAGCATTCATGTTTCCTTCAATGACAACCAGTCGTCCGGTCCCTGCAGCTGAAAAACACCCCCACAGCATGATACCGCCACCACCATGTTTCACTGTTGGGATTGTATTGGGCACGTGATGAGCAGTGCCTGGTTTTCTCCACACATACCGCTTAGAATTATCACCAAAAAGGTCTATCTTCATCTCATAAGACCAGAGAATCTTATTTCTCATAGTCTGGGAGTCCTTCATGTCTGTTTTAGCAAACTCCATTCGGGCATTCATATGTCTTGCACTGAGGAGAGGCTTCCGTTGGGCCACTCTGCCATAAAGGCCCAACTGGTAGAGGGCTGCAGTGATAGTTGACTTTGTGGTACTTTTTCCCATCACCCTACTGCATCTCTGGAGCTCAGTCACAGTGATCTTGGGGTTCTTCTTTATCTCTCTCATCAAGAGTCAGACTCTTCTCCAAGGATTGCTCAGTTGGCTGGACGGCTAGGTCTAGGAAGAATTCTGGTGGTCCCAAACTTCTTCCATTTAAGGATTATGGGGGCCACTGTGCTCTTAAGAACCTTGAGTAGTGCAGAAATTCTGTTGCAACCATGGCCAGATCTGTGCCTCGCCACTGTTCTGTCTCTGAGCTCCTTGGCCAGTTCCTTTGACCTCATGATTCTCTTTGGTCTGACATGCACTATGAGCTGTGAGGTCTTATATAGACAGGTGTGCGCCTTTCCAAATCAAGTCCCATTAGTTTAATTAAACAAAGCTGGACTCCAGTGAAGTTGTAGAACCATCTCAAGGAGGATCACATGGATATGGATAGCATGTGACTTAAATATGAGTGTTTGAGCAAATGGTCTGAATACTTATTGTTAGGACTGGCAGAATGCACCGAGTAAATAGTGAGATATTTGGTGTGTTCGCAGCCCGGGGTCCACCGTGCAGGAGAGAACCTGCTGCTGGCAAATGGCGGCACTATATGGCGGTGGAATCGAACTCTGTTACGTCACAGGGTCACGGTACCGCACCAAGAGCGCAAGCAAGGAGTCACAGAACTCAATCCTAAGACACGGGAATAGAGCTCGTCTAGACCACTTGCGCTCGACACCGCTACTGGGTGTCAGACTATAACTAATAATAGTAAAATTAAGCACAAGAGTGCGAGCAGTGCCGCACTGGCGGACGCCACCAACCACCCAGACTTGAGTTAGAGAAGTGCTCTAAAAGCGCACGGCGCCGCACTGGTGGTCACAGCAATAGACGCTGTATCGTATGTTTAAGGTTGATAGCTTAGTCGGGCGCTAGACAGCAGACATCCACCTTATGCGAGCAGTCATACACAAGGGAGGGGATGTTTAAAGAACGACTTGCACTCATCAACACACACATTTTCAAATGTACACTAGCGCATGGTCGTGCGGTCATGCGAACCTTTTATAGCTGCAGCAAGTACAGGACCTTCCCAGAAGGACCAATGGGAGGCTGCCACAGAAGTTGAGCACCTTCAGGACCTTCCTAGAGGACCAATGGGATTTGCTGCAGTATCTGAGCATGTGACCCTTGATCTCCAACGAGAGATCTTACCCTGGGCATGCTCAGAAGGGGAAAAGTAGGACTTAGTCCCAAAAACGTTTGCTCGCCGCTGCCCAGTACTGGCTACAATGGCAGAAGCTGGAAAGGCAGCAGTAACCTTTTGCACAGAGTCAGACTGAGCAAGACGCTGGGACCAACGTCTCTGCTGAGCAGACTCCACTGCGGCAGGAAAAGAATGGGAGACCGCAGCGGAGATGGCCCGATATTCCCCTTCTGCAGAAGTGGGAACTTGACCCCTAACATTTATGACCATGTGATATTTCAGTTTTTCTTTATTATTAAATTAGAAAAAAAATTTTTTTAAGTCAATATGGAGTGCAGAGTGTACATTAGAAAAAAAAGAACTTTTTTGAATTTACCAAAGAGTGAAAAATGTAAATGGGACTGAATTCTTTCCGTACCTACTATACATCTATATATATATATATCTATATATATATAGATATATATATATACACACACATATACACACACAGTACATACTGTACACTACTCACAAAATGTGATCATTGCTAAACTTTTAAGAGCCCATGTTCAACTGTTCGACATTTTAGTACTTTTTGCACAACTTGCTGTTCTCTAACAAGGAGCTTAATGGCAAAATTCAGAACAGGTGTTTGATCCACAAATTGCCCACTACATTTTGGAATTCAACTAGAATTGGTATTAAACCATCCCCCACATTATGCTGTTCACATTTTGACATCACCAAGACGACACTGACCAATTTAGCAACGATACTTCGCCATTGCGAGGCCAAAAGCAGAATGTTCTCAGACGGAAGTGGCCACTGAGCTTAGAGGGTCACAGTCATCAGCAGGATGCAACAGAAAGACTTGAGGAGTCGCAGAAAGGCAGAGACGTGGACGTTTTTTTGGCCACATCCCACACTGATGACTGCTTTATTGAGAACAATGCCCTTGGGAACCAGATAATGAATGTTCCATAACTCCAAGCACATTTAAGGGAGGTGAGAGGCGACCAAGTGTCACGTCAGACTATTCAAGACCATTTACGTTAGCGTTGTCTGCATGCTTGATGACCTGCAAGGGTATCTGACTGCACCACCAGGTACAGGCGTCATTGCCTTGTATGGGCCAGGGACATCTACATGGAACGCGGGACCACTGGGCCTCAGTTCTGTTCACTGATGAAAGTTAATTCACACTGAGCAGAAATTATGGCCGCCAACAATATGGGAAACGTCAAATAGAGGGCTATGCATCAACCACCGTTGTCACCAGATGAGCCTTTGGGGGTGATGGTGTTACAGAGTGGGCAGGTCTGTCGAGTCAATACAGAACTGCCCTACACTTTGCAAATAGTACAGTGACAAACCCTTACTACTAGAACAATATAATTAATCCAGTCATTATTCCTCTGCATGAACAGCACAGGCCTAATTTCATCTTAATGGACAACAATGCTTCAGCTCAACAATGTTGCATCATTAGGGAATGGCTGCTGGAGACCAGGGTACCTCAAATTGTGTGGCCTGCACTTTCTCCAGACCTACATCCCACAGAAAACCTATGGGATCAGCTGAGTCGCCGTGTAGAGGTTCGTAACTCTGTCCTCAGAACCTCAATAATCTGAGGGCAGCCCTTCAAAAAGAGTGGGATGCCATTCATCAGCAGATAATAACTCAACTTGTGAACAGCATGATACATTGTTGTCAAGCTGTAAAGGATGTTCAAGGCCACAAAAAAAGTTATTGAGACAATTACATTTTTGGGGGGTATACCCACCACTGTTGTTGGCTTTTGCTTCAATAAATCAGTTATTTGAAACCCAGAGGTTTGCTCCAGCACACTGTGTTGAGAGAAGTTAATTGGCCATTTTAAGGGCTGGGTTTTTGTGGACAACCATAGAGTGGGTGGGAGAGGTTGTCCACCTCATCTCCACCCCAGGGTGTGGTCTGGGGTTTAAATACTCGGCCTCCTGAGGCATTCAGTGTTCAGTGTGTCTGGAGAGGCTAACTCCAGAGAAGTGTTTGTGTTTGTGCTACCCTGAACCCTGTGTTTTGTTAACCCTGAGCGGACGGATCCCCGCTACCACAAGGACCATGCTTTGTGCTACCATTTTGTTTTGTTTTCCTCTTTTTGGCCAGAGGGCAGTGTTTATTTTTACTTCACTGTGGCATATGCCCCATATATAATAAACCAGTGAAGATCTTAAAGAGACCGTGTTCCCATGTCTACCTCTGTGTACATCTGAATGAGCCGATCTACCACACCCTTGAAATTGTTCCAGAAAATGAAGTATTTCTCCCAGAAAATTATTGCTACTACACCTGTTTTGCTATACATGCTTTTATTTCCTGTGTATGCATTGGAACAACACAAAAAAGTAAAGAAAAAAGGCAAACTGGACATAATTTCACACAAAACTCCAAAATTGTTCACACCCTCAAATTAATTTTTGTTTGCACACCTTTTGGAATAAATAACTTCTCAATTTTTATTCCAATGCAAAAAAATTGTAAATAAAAATTAAACATGTGTGGTAGCTAATCAGCCGTATCGTTGGCACTACATACCTTAGTTGCCTCCTAACATCAGAGCGAAATTTAGTGATCTCGTCAGAGAATCCTGCCACTGTGCCGTGAAGTCCATGCAAATCACAACGCCATTGCAGCGCCCCAGAGTCCTGGTCGTTGCAGTAATGTCGCCCTGCCGCTAAGGGGAGTGATGTTATGTCTGATTGCACTAAAGGAGTTCACCTGACCAGGTATCACAAGCACACATTACACTTCACACTCCGGCCACCAGGGGGAGCAAAAGGCACTATGTATTAGGCCACTCCTCACACTGGTAAAACTGGCGGTCGGATAGGAAGTTAGAACAGAACGCAGCCTGGGAGAGCTCCAGGGAGGACCGGTCAGGGGTGGGTTCCTGACAGGGGCCTAGCAGAACGAATAGAAAGCAACGGAACCGCGCCTGCACTACCTTGCGGCGGTATCCTAAGAAAGGACACAAAGAGAAGGATATTGTGGAAAGTGAGAAACGAGATCAAGCACAAAGGAGAGCCAGTAGGAGTCGTGCCTCGAGAACGGCAACTTCCTACTGAGGCGCGTAGCCGGTGACCGGAACACCGAGGAAGTAACTGACTCTATGCCTTACTTCAAATACCGCAGGACAGTTAATTATAGGTTGGCTGTCTACCATACATCACCTAAGCAGACATAGGGGGCAAGCGTGGAGAGGGGCGTCTCTAGGGTCCCAGAATAGCTCCGAGCCTTCCCGTCAAATGGGTGCGTCCTATCCAGATAACTTGGGGGACGAAGAGAGAAAGAGAAAGAACGAGAACAGAAGTTGTGAGGATTATCCCGAATGCTCAGCAGGGAAGAACTACAACACACAGGCGCTAGTGGTAGGCACTGATTTCCACCTGCAAAGGGAACTCTGGATGTGCCTTCGGACTGGCCGGTCTCAGACAGCCCTGTTAACAGTGCTCTGGATTGCGGATCCCGAAGTCTTCAGTAAAAGGTAAAGAGACTGCAACCCTGTGTCCTCGTTATTAACTGCGCCTCACACCATCGCCACCTACACTACTGGGAAGCCCTGGGGACACACTTCACCTGTTGGAAGGTATACCATCTGGCTGCCATTCCATCACCCCAGCGGACCCCTAAGCAGCGTCGGTCACCCTGACAGAATACTACAGGTGGCGTCACGAACCCTTGACAAACTATCATCACCCCTTTCATTGGACGCCCCTTAGCAGGGTCACGGACCGGGTCCAGCCACCGTGACAACCCCAGCACCGAGACAGAGAGGACCGGTACCGAGAACCTGTGGCCCTGTGTCTGGGGGCGCTCCACCATGATCATTTTCCAGGATTGACGTCTACTTTATAACAGCCTATAGCAAATGCAACCTGGATTATAGGAACTGAATAGTTGATTGTGTCTATGAGACCCCGGGCTGTCCTCCTGATATCAATACTGCTTGTTCATAGTACACCAAATTGTAGTAACCGCAGACCTATTACAACAATTAGTGCAATTAAGTGAATTTTTGAAAATGATACTTGACTGCTGTTATTTATTGCTTAGTTCATTATGCATTTATCTGGCAAAAGTTAATAATATAGATAATTAATAGATAATTAAAATTAAGAGAACATATGGAAAAAAAGGTAAAAGGGAAAAATCCGGTGTCATGTTGAGGTCACGACTGGAATAAAAACAATTCTTTTAAACTCCAGAATGCAAGGGTAGAGTACAGGTCCTGCTTGTGCACCTCTGGAGGTATTTTTGCATTATTGTGCCCCTTTACCGCATCCATGCCCCATTCACACACCTGAAGAAATAAGAAAGTTTATTTTTGGGAGACTTATGTGATATCCAGGAGATTTGCCAATTAATTAAAAAAAAAAAAGAAACACTTAGAGAGAAAAACGACAGCGTCTCATAAAATTCTCCTTTCTACTAATGAAGTCGGATGACACTACTGTCTGTTGTAGGTCACTGAGTAAAGAAGCAGTAAGTAGAATGTGAATGCTTAGGTGCACAGCAAAAAATACCAAAAAGCAATGGGCAACCACTGTAAATTTTCTTATGCCTGTGTATAATGCTGTTGTCACTGCTTGAACCTGTTACCTGCCGTTGATGTTAATCCTTGGCTTTTCTATACCTTTGCACATTGCCTGTGACATGTATGATGCCGCACAGAGCACAGTCTGCAGCCTCTCCTGTGCCTTAGGACTTACATTAGTGGCTCGGAGTCAAGCATCGTGCTCTCAATATACCATAATCTATATAACTAGCGCTTCTGATTGCCACTCTGCTGGGCATACTTTTCAACTTTCAGTGTTTTCCTTTCTGGGAGGAATCTAATTGTGATGTGCAGATTTGTTTTACGATAACCATACCCGTTTTCTGGCAATGCCTCTACCATACCTTGTTCATCACCTTTCCATTTCCCCAAAATACTCCTTAAGCTGTCCATACATATTACATAGCTGTTGGCTGAACGATTGTCCGGGTGACAACTCTTTCTCCTGACTCCCCCATACTTAGGTACGCTCAGCTTATGCTGCCAGACTCTACTATGTCAATCCCAGACAGGATTGGACATCGAGATTCCAAACCACGATCCATCTCCCCACCAACATAATCTGTAGAGAGATTGTCACCTCCACTGGTTGGCCAATCCAGACGAAAATGGTGGTTTCGGTGAGATTTATGTGCATGGGGGCCTTTACATACCCGCTCTATACCTCATCCACTTGATGTCCATTTGCATCAAAAGGCTTCATCCTTGCATCACGCATCTTTGAATCAAGCACAAGAAGCTTTCCAAAAGTACTACATTTTTGATGGATTTGAGAGGCTTCACCGGCATCCATGACAGTTGTCAACTCATCTGGGAATATGGGAGGTCACCACTTCCTCCTTACCAACCTTATGGGAGAATTGGCAAGAATGATCATTGCACATGTGGTTACCAGAGATCATGGGAAACACTGCTGCTAAATGGGGTGTCCTAGTGTTTTTCTTAAAGTTTGGATAAAACTCTGTTCGCAACACATTTCTAAATAACATTCACGTCAACAAGCCAGGAAATTCTTCCAAAGGAGGTGCTGAAGCTAAAGTCATTCAAGTATGCTTATAAATTGAAACCATAGTCAACTATATTTTTTATATACCAAAAAATGTATGATTGGGATACTCCATAACTATAACCTTGCACCAAAATACAACATGACAGAAGCTTGGAAGAGTTGAATCCACCGAAATATAGTGGACCAGGACTGTCTCTGCTGTTAGTACAGAGAGTTCTGCATGATTCTGGGCTACGTGCAGCTGTTCCTGGAGCAGGTGACACATAAAATGAACATATCATAGCTGTCATTATTTTACACGTGGATTTCAATTATATTTACGAGTCGAGGTGTGATTTAGGGGCAGCTGGGTTTTCATAGATGCTCTAGGCCTAATTACTCAGAGCAGCATGGAATGTAATTACTATTATACAGCGCTGGTTGTATGCTAGAAATTGATTGGTTTCCACTATGAAATTCTTATTATTTTTTGTGTTTTTTTTGGTTTAAATTACGTAGTCTGATAAGATTTTGCTAATTTTACTGCAATAATAGTAGATCTCTATTTTATGATTACTTGCGGTTCCCTGACCATAGTCTTATATTTACCAGCCGCCATCCTCAGCTCTTTCCAGCACCACTCCAGACCCCCGCCGCCATCTTGTGACCACAACTTCTGCCTGACCGAAGCCAGAGGTAACAGTCACAAGCTCTCAGTCTATGAGATCCTCATTCTGGCCTCGTTCTGGCCCTCAAACTGTGACTTCTGGATCGCCCAGCAAACACCGGAGCGATTTATACAGGTCTAAAACTGCTGAAGACTGACCGGAGCAGCTGGTGAGCACAAGACTAGAGGATGGGAACTTAGATTAGTAGCACCAATCCAGTGCTGAAATACAAAAAAAAGCGTTGGAGTGGTGCATCAAAGCTGATATGTCACAAGACTTTAAAAATGTTATACATTAAGAAATAGATCTTTTTGGCATATTGAAATTGGTGTACATAATGGGAAAACCTATGCCATAATGGCGGTACAATCCCTTTTGAAAGAGACAGTTCAATCACTGCCCCCCTAGCCTGATTTACATTTCCTCATTGGCACTCCTTCCTGCTGAGATCTCACTCTGTTCAGTAGAAGCTGCTGCTGTCAGTCAAGTTGGGTGGGTAGAGATTGAATATACTTGTTTTTTTTAAGCTGGACTCATAAAATTCTCATTTTAAGATCAGAATTATACAACCATTCTGACAGCAGTCTCATCAGGTCTAAGAGATCTTTTTAATCATGCATGTAGTTGGTACTGTGAAATCTGCTGACAGATCCTCTTTAAGCTTGATATAATAATAATAATTTTTATTTATATAGCGCCAACATATTCCGCAGCGCTTTACAACTTATAGAGGGGACTTGTACAGACAATAGACATTACAGCATAACAGAAATACAGTTCAAAACAGATACCAGGAGGAATGAGGGCCCTGCTCGCAAGCTTACAAACTATGAGGAAAAGGGGAGACACGAGAGGTGGATGGTAACAATTGCTTTAGTTATTCGGACCGGCCATAGTGTAAGGCTCGGGTGTTCATGTAAAGCTGCATGAACCAATTAACTACCTTAGTATGTAGCAGTACAGACACAGAGGGCTATTAACTGCATAAAGTGAATGAGAACATAATGCGAGGAACCTGATTTTTTTTTTTTTTTAAATAGGCCACACAGGGATCGTTAGGTTAATGCATTGAGGCGGTAGGCCAGTCTGAACAAATGAGTTTTTAGGGTACGCTTAAAACTGTGGGGATTGGGGATTAATCGTATTAACCTAGGTAGTGCATTCCAAAGAATCGGCGCAGCACGTGTAAAGTCTTGGAGACGGGTGTGGGAGGTTCTGATTATTGAGGATGCTAACCTGAGGTCATTAGCGGAGCGGAGGGCACGGGTAGGGTGGTAGACTGAGACCAGAGAGGAGATGTAGGGTGGTGCTGAGCCATGGAGTGCTTTGTGGATGAGGGTAGTAGTTTTGTACTGGATTCTGGAGTGGATGGGTAGCCAGTGTAATGACTGGCACAAGGTAGAGGCATCGGTGTAACGGTTGGTGAGGAATATGATCCTGGCAGCAGCATTCAGGACAGATTGGAGTGGGGAAAGTTTGGTAAGAGGGAGGCCGATTAGTGATAAACCGCCTTCACATAAGGTAACTTAGAATTTGCTGCAATAATGCTAAAATGTCATAAACTTACTAAATTGACCCCGAAGAGTGATTTGTGTGACCATAAGTATACAAAATATTCTAAGAAGGATATTTGGTTGTTTCCCTCTTCCCTTCTTACCAAGTCGGTAGTATCCACATACAAGGATGCACTTGGGTGTGAAGTTCAAGGTGCCCAACCAATGTCCTAGTGCAGTCGGGGGCACATGGATTACTTGCAATCATGAAATTGTGGTGGAGTTAAGGGACCTTTTAGTCCCATGAAAAAACTCTATAATTTCAGTTTGAAAGCCAATTTTCTAGTGATGAGCGAGCGTACTTGGTGATATTTTGATATCACTCAAGTATCTGGTTTTAGACAAAGGGGCCCTGGGCAAAAGTTTAAAGTGGGGACCCAAATGCTCACATATTCCACATCACACAAACATTTCGGCTGTATTTTCAGGCCGTTAAACGAGCACGATCAACGGCACTGAAGTCGTTCGACGCTTATTCCCGAGTTTCTTAACACCGGCTAAGGAAGAATGATGGGGACAGATAGTCCTCAATAAAGTATAATGCATGGTCCTTGATAGAGTATAATGCAGCCCCCCCAGGATATCTTGCAGCCCCCCTCATAGAGTATACTTCAACCTCCCTCAAATAATATACTGCAGCCCCCTTCAGAGTATACTGCAGCCCCCCTCAGAGCATACTGCAGCCCACCTCAGAGTATACTGCAGCCACCCTCAGAGCATACTGCAGCCCCCTCATAGAATATACTGCAGCTCCCTTCAGAGTATACTGCAGCCCCGCTCAGAGTATACTGCAGCCCCCCTCATAGAGTATACTGCAGCCCCCTTCAGAGTATACTGCAGACCCCCTCATGGAGTATACTGCAACCTCCCTCATAGAATATACTGTAACCCCCTTCAGAGTATACTGCAGCCCCCCTCAGAGTATACTGCAGCCCCCCTTAGAGTAAACTGCAGCCACCCTCAGAGCACACTGCAGCCCCCCTCATAAAGTATACTGCAGCCCCCTTCAGAGTATACTGCAGCACCCCTCAGAGTATACTGCTGCTACCCACACACACAGTATAATGCAGCCCCGTCCACACACACACCGTATAGTGCATCTCCACACACACAGTATAGTGAAGCTCCCCACACACAGTATAATGCAGCCCCTCTCCATACACACAGTATAATTCAATCCCCACTCCACACACAGTATAAAGCAGCCCCCTTCCACACACAGTATAGGGCAGCTCCCCAACACACAGCATAGTGTAGCTTCTCCCAACACTCAGTATAGTGCAGCTCCCCCAACACACAGTATAGTGCAGATCCCCTCCAACACACAGTATAGTGCAGCTCGCCAACATAGTATAGTGCAGCTCCTCCAACACACAGTATAGTGCAGCTCCCCCCAACACAGTACAGTGCAGCTCCCCCCAACACAGTATAGTGCAGCTCCCCCTTTCCCGTGACCGTCGCATTACATTCATCTTCGCCAAAAATGATGACCTGGTATTTTTAACAAGGAGGGATACGTTTTTAAAGATGTTAAAGCAATATCTAGCTGTAAACACCAGCATACTCCTTAATTCCTCTGTGACCTTCAACTATTGGGATTCAAAGCTGGACACCTGGCAGGATCTGTCCCTCTATGCCTTGGAGATGTTGTGCTGCTGTGACACTAGCGTCTTGTCAGAGCGGGTTATTAGTGCCTCCAGGGGGGGTCATAACAGGCAGGCACTTTCGCTTGCCAACAGAAAATGCTGTTGACATGCTTCAATAATTGAATTAGGCCTTCAAGGGTGTATGAATGACCCTCCTTATATTTTTTTGGGCTTTGTGCTGACTGAACAGCCTCTATGAGTGTAGAAGTACCACAACTACACTTTCTTAATTGTTTTCATGAGGCACTCCAGTTGGTACCTTCAAGGGTGTATGGATGACCCTGCTTGTAATTTTTGGAAGGCTTTGTACTGTGTGCAAAGATTTTATGAGTCTAGGAGTACCACTACATGACAATTTTAACAGAATGTGTATGAGGTTCTCCTTTATGTCTAATACAGGGTGTATCCGAGTCCCTCTGCCATCACATTTTTGGCAGCTCTTGCTTCCTCCATACATTACACTGACATTTCCAATTTTTTTTATAAAAAATAAATTTTGGGTTACTAAAATTATTTTTTTTAAATCCTTTTAAAATTTTGCCTTTATACAAGTCATTATACAGGAACAAATGTTTCTTAATATTTTTTTTTCCTGTAAGCTCCAATTTCTCTTTGATTTTGAGTATTTTATTGTCAGTCCTTGAAAGTGGAGTAAAAGTGTGACACCATTGTTCTCAGTAGCAATCTGGGAGTCAGAGATGCTTCCATTGTTCTTCCCCATGCTGTTCTCATTCCATTCAGCCCTTTTGCCATCCTTTTCAACATATTCAGTACCCCCAGACCTCGAGAAAAATGTTTGGATTTCCCATTGAATTTCAAAATACTCGTTACTCAAAACGAGCATCGAACATTAGGAATTGCGGTTTGAGTAACGAGTATTTTAGTGCTCACTCATCCCTATTCTTTACATCTTTATAACCTCTTGTCACTCATTCCATTCAGCCCTTTTGCCATCCTTTTCAACATATTCAGTACCCCCAGACCTCGAGAAAAATATTTGGATTTCCCATTGACTCTCAAAATACTCGTTACTCAAAACGAGCATCGAACATTAGGAATTAAGTAACGAGTATTTTAGTGCTCACTCATCCCTATTCTTTACATCTTTATAACCTCTTGTCACTCATCAGCTGTTGGGTCTCTGGTCCCCTGTTGGTCTTTCATTATGTGGCTGCATCAATAGCGTGTTCGTGGTCACAATATGAGTCACAGCTAACGAGTTGTTTTTACTTGCTGCTCCCTCACTCCTTGCACAGTATGAAACCTCGTGTATACGCGTCGTAAGGATATGCTAATATGATGAGTATTTGCTGAGTTTTTGATGTTGCAGAATTTCTACAGAACTTCTGCACTTATTATGTAAATCTGGTTATTCACTTTTTTATATGTGTTTTTATCACGTTTGTGACTGTGGTTCTTTGTCTCTCTTTGGTATGTTATGTTTTGTTTCTGATACCTTCTCTTATTTGGCCTTGATAAATCTTTATTCATAAAGTAATGTATGGTTCTTATGAATTTTTTTTTTACCTGCTGATTTTCCGCATCTAATGCAATTCGACAGGGAAAATCCGCACTTAACACTCAGCATGCTCTCAAGAGAAAATAACGTTATGAATCTCAAAAATACATCGCAGGTCAGTTTACGCAGAGTAGAATACAATGAGGATGAGATTTCTATAAATCCCATCCACTTTGACGGAGCTGTAATACGCTGAATTATTTTGAGCAGCAAAAATACACAGCATCAAAAAGTCACCAAAAATTCTTTGTGGGAACTTAACCAAAAGGAGACATACTGCAGCTCCATTCCCTCCTCTCCCCTCCTCACTGTTTTCTCTTTCCTGTTCTCCACTAGACAGATTCTTGGTTCACTGATGAGAATTGTGCGCATTTACACATGGAAATTAGACAGGGAAAGCCCACATATTTCTCAAATACCTAAAAAAAATCCTGACCACTATAATTTGCCAATAGTCCAGTAATTGCACTGTATGATTATGGATTGATCCAGCACCCATTATGTGCAGGCAAAATAAACACTAAAAATATTCAGCTCAGTTGGAAGCAATGAATATTCAGCAGAGAAATGACCACATTGGTCTAATGTCACACCTCTCAACACCAGGAACCTCTTTCAGCACTTTTCCTCCAAACATTGTTTGTTATAAAGCTGAAACCCAAATTTACATTCCGATACATAATATGGTCTACCAGGCATACAAAGAACCATGAAATGACTTGGCATTCACGTAAGTCGTATTTATATAACCGTCTCTGCTTGATTGAAAAAAGTGAGAAGAAATCTTGATAGCTACCCATGAGTCACACGGTGAAGATAGACTGCTACTAGAGAACTAATCCAGTAACTCGAGGTTTCAGCCAAATTATTTGGGCAACCATTAGAGCCCTTGCACATGGCCGTGTTGTAGCTCCATGCATATGTTTGAGGAGAGCATTGGATCTCGTCCACATGCTGTAGTCCTTGGAAAGTGTTTCTTAGGCTGTGGCTACACGGGAACATCTGTGGTGTGACAGCAATTCTCAGAGGGTTTTTAGAGCTGTGCTTTTATCTATGGCAAGGCAGACACTTGAGACTTGCAACAGAAAATCTAAGGGTGCTTTCACATTGCGTTTAGGCTCCTGTTCAGGGGCCTCATTGGAACTTGTGTACGAACCACCCGTAAAATGGGTGGTCCCATTGCACATGGCCATGTTGTAGCTCAATGCATATTGTTTGATGCCAAGGAGAGCATTGAATCTCGTCCAGATAGTCCTTTGGAAAGCCTTTCTTAGGCTGTGGCTATACGGCAACATCTGTGGATTCCCAGACATAGTAGACTGCATCTGGGTGTTCACCTCCAGTAGGCGTACACCCTCAAAAATGATGCACGACAGAGCGTGTATTTGTTCTGTTTCCACAATTATAGTCTATGGCCCCTTCGGCAAATATGTTCAAATCCCGTTTTGCTGGCGGTTTTGACGCCCCAACGGGGCCACTGAACGGTTGCCTAAACGCAATGTGAAAGCACTCTAACTCATCTGTAACTCTGTATCACAGTTGCAGGATGTAATTCACAATGCCACAATGCCACAGATTAGTTGTCGCACCGCGACACTGTGATTTCAGTGTCACGTGAAAAATGTCATCGTGTAGCCCTAGACTAAATCTCACAGGACAGGAATCAATCCAGATCCCAGCTGTGAACATACAGCATAGCCGCGTGTATGAGCCTCCGAGGGTTCTGATAGGGTTCATTCAGATGGTGCAAATCGTGGCTCTGGCCAGTCCGTGCTTTATGGTCTGATGTTGGACTGATTTTGCACGATGTCGGAATTCGTCCTAAGGTGTCCAAATAACGCCTCCTCAATCAGCAGTAATTTAGGGACCGTAGTTGCATCCACTGCAGTTGTCAGAACAGAAATCTGAAACTAAATGCGGAATCGTGTGTGCGAGCTCGAGGCCAAACTATTAGGGCTCATTCAGAAGTCGGCCATTTTTGTCATATGCAGAAAACGGATCAATTTTCATCAGCATTTCAGTTTTTACCATCAGGGTACGAGCACACAATGTCTTCTTTCTCAGGCAGATTCTGCTTCGGTGGGTGTTTTTTCACCGTTTTGAGTTTCCAAAGACACCAGTTGGTTAAGAGAGGTGACCTGATCATTCTTCATCCATTTTTCGCTCTGATAGGACCTGTACTTTACACGAGAAGTCAATGGGAAGGATCAAAAGACATTCAGGCATCTTTTTGTGTGTTTTGCTAATATAGCTGCATGAAAAAACGCAAGTGGTTTCTTTATTGTTGGATGGAATTAAAAACAAAAAAGTCAGGAAAACGCCAGTAAGAAAAGATGGCACAAAAATCTGGAACGCTACAAAAAATTCCGAAATTGCGCTCAGGAAACTACCCCTATTGGATGAGTTTAATTTCACACTTTATATATACATGTATTTCTACAATGGCGCTGATGGTTATAGCCTAGACCCTAGGAGGGGCAGTAACAGAGCCAAATGGTGATATCACTGATGTAATGTTTGCTTTGGAGGAGCGTCTCCATTACAGCTATTACTATTACAGCACAGGATTTTCTCTTCCGTCTTTATTTTTCAGGCTCTAATTACAATAATCCTGCCTCATACATTAGCCATAGTTTTCTCTAAAAAGCCCTGCTTTATAACACTTCCTCATATGACAGGCTGAAATTAGCAGTCAATTACCATCATCATATTAAGCAATTAGCCTTGATGTATATTACCAACATCTGCGCTCTGCAAAATTGAGGGTGCTGACAATCCGGCCAAAATATTCTCTGCAAGCAAGAACTACAGTATAACAGAATACAGGGCCGGGGTCTGCTGTGAATTACGGACTCGCTCCGTGGAAATGTATCATCTCCAAATGGAAAAAGTATCAAAGGCAAAGTGTAGGGGATCACAAGCCACATAGGAAGATCTCCGAGATATATATCTAAATGAGTAGTTTTACATTATTAGAGCAGAGGTCAACGGGGACAAGGAATGGCACTAAGTAATGGATACTAATGCAATGGAAATAAAATCACGCGGTCAAAGCTGTAACAGTGATTACTGCTATGTGGTATTACATGTCCCTAAATTGCATCTATCTATGAAAAATAAATCGATATGGAATTTAGATTGTGAGCCCCAATGGGGACAGTAATGATAATATATGTAAAGCACTGCGGAATATGATGGCGCTATTTAAGCAATGCAAAATAACTAGGGATGAGCGAATAGCTTCAGATAACTCCTTATCCGAAAAGCTATAGCACTTACTGAATAGCTACATTGGGAACCCGGATACCTGGAGTGCTCCTGATAATCAGCTGTTCGGCGCCGCAGGTGCATGTGTCGCGTCTGTGTGACAGCCTCTGTGTGACGCATCTGTCTGGACCACAAACTCTTTGCTGAAGTCTGGTGTGACCAGAACAGGATGTTTACACAGAGCCTGCTTTAGGTCCTGGAAAGCCATCTCAGTCTCAGCAGACCATTTAATCGTTGACGATCTTGTGCCTTGAAGGAGGTCTGTCAATGGTGCTGCAATTATGGCGAAACTCAATAAACCACCAGTAGTAACCCACAATTCCAAGAAACGCCCTCACTTGTTTCTGGGAAAGAGGTTGAGGCCACTTCTGAATTGACTCAATCTTGTTTATCTGTGGCGTGATTTTGCCCATCCCAACAACATAGCCTAGGTATTTAGCCTCTTTCTTCGCTATGGCACTTTTTTTTGGTTTAAGATGAACCTCGCATTCCTCAACGCACCCAGAATTGCCTATACCTTTGGTAGATGACTACCCAAGTCAGGGCTGAAGACCACAATCTCATCTAGGTAGGCCGCGGTATACTTCTTATGCGGAGCCAGGACCTGATCAATAGCCCACTGGAACGTTGCTGGTGCCCCCTGCAGTCCAAAGAGCATTCTGATGTATTGGAAACACCCATCAGGTGTCGAGAAGGCTGTCTTCTCCTTGTCACTCTGGAACATGGGGATCTGCCAGTAGCCCTTAGTCAGGTCAAGGGTTGTAATGTACCTCGCAGTTCCTAGTCTCTATGAGCTCGTCCACATGGGGCATTGGATACACATCACGCTTTTCAACTCCTCAATCACCCCGAGGTCTAACATCCTCTTCACCTCATTTGCTATCCCCTCCCGACGTGCTTCGGGAATTTTATAGGGCCTGAGGTTCACCCTTACATGCGGTTCTGTCAACACATCATGCTCCACCACCTGTGTATGCCCTGGCAACTTTGAGAACAGGTCACGGTTCTGCTGTAACAGTTTCCAACACTGTTGTCTCTGGGAGGCGTTAGAGTCTCTGCAATGGTGACATAGTCCACTGTGGCTTTGGGACTGGCTCCCAGGCAAGGCGTTTCCAGTGTCTCCCGATCTCGCCATGGCTTGAGCAAATTCACATGGTATATTTGGTGCTGTTTTCTTCGAACTGGTTGGTGTACCTTGTAATTCACACAGTTTTTTCATCACCTCGCATGGGCCTTGCCACTTGACTAGGAACTTGCTCTCCACTGCAGGGATAAGCACTAGCATGCGGTCACTGGGCTCGAATTGCTTCAGCCTTGCTGAGCGGTTATACACCCTTGCCTGTGTCTCCTGTGTCTGTAGAAGATGCTCCTTCACAATAGGCATTACTTTTGCCATCCTCTCTTGTAATTGGGCGACATGCTCTATGACGCTCCAGTGTGGTGTGACCACAGGTTCCCAGGTTTCCTTGGCAATGTTCAGGAGCCTTCGCGTATGTTGACCATACAGGACCTTGAACGTCGAGAAGCCAGTAGAGGCTTGAGTAACTTCTCTGACTGAGAAGAGCAGAAACGGAAGCAGATAGTCATATTCCTGGGCATTTTGTAAGACCAAGTCATATTAAGCCTTCTGGGGTTCACCAGTCAAAAAGGGGGCCCACACCTCCATCTAATGCTCTGGTGGCAGCTTCTCCCACTCTGCAAACCCACTCGAACACAGTGAAAAAAGCCTCTACATCATCCAACGTAATTTTTTTCATCACTCATCTTACCGCTTTCCAAACGTACGTGTCTTCACCTGGACTTGTGGAATGGGCTTCCGGTCTCTCACGAACCGCATCGGCATTAACTCAGTCTGCTGCTGCTGTTGTCTTAACTGGTCCGATGGGTCTGTGTGCCAGAGTACACTTCAGCTGAATATGCGTCTGTGGACGTAAATCCCGCTTAGGTATTTGCTGGTGTCGACTGGCCCCTCACCCATCGGGCCCGGTCACAGCAGCAACTGCTGTGACCTCAATAGTTATGCCCCTGCTCATAACTATCTATCTAATACAGTATCTATCTCATATATGTATCTATATATATAATTGTCTAAGGGTTTTTCCGTCTGTCTGTCTGTCTGTCTGTCTGTCCTGGAAATCCCACGTCCCTGATTGGTCGATGCCGCCAGGCCTCGACCAATCAGCGACGGGCACAGCGACGATGATGTCATAAAGGACGTAGACATCCCGCGTCTCTGACCAATCAGCAACGGGCACAGCGTCGATGATGTCATAATGGTTGCCATGGCGACGATGATGTCATAAAGGTTGCCTCGATCAATCAGCGACGGACACAGTCTGCCTCGAATTCTGGAATCATCATTGTCCATACACTACGGGGACATGCATATTCTAGAATACCCGATGCGTTAGAATCGGGCCACAATCTAGTCTATATATATAATTGTCTAAGGGTTTTTCCATCTGTCTGTCTGTCTTTCTGTCTGTCTGTCTGTCTTTCTGTCTGTCTGTCTGTCTGTCCTGGAAATCCCGGCTCTCTGATTGGTCGAGACCGCCAGGCCTCGACCAATCAGAGACCGGCACAGCATCGACGTAGAAATCCCGCGTCTCTGATTGGTTGAGGCCGCCAGGCCTCGACCAATCAGCAACGGGCACAGCTACGATGATGTCATAAAGGACGTAGAAATCCCGCGTCTGATTGGTGTTCCGGCTACCGGGATCCTGCGCCTCAGAAGGAGGCAGCCTGTGCAGGGCAGAACTCCTTTTGGTATCCACTCCTTTGCTATGACTTCTTCTCACTCTACAATACAGTTCTCTGTTCGTGTCCTTTCTTAGGAACTGCCACACGTGGGGCAGGTGCAGCTCCGTGATCTTCTTTCTGGGCCTGTGACAGGCTCCCACCCCTGTCAGGGACCAACTACCTGAGCCGAAGCTCAGCCAGCAACTGCCTGAGCGAAGCTCAGCTAGCATCTGCCTGAGCGTAGATCACCTAGCATCTGCCTAACTTCCTATCCAGGCCACCAGTTTTACCTAATTGTGAAGAGTGCCCTAATAAATAGGAGCATAGCTCCCCCTGGTGGACTGGAGTGTGAATTGTGTTGTATGTTTGTGGTACCTGGTAAAGAGATCTCCTTTATTGCCTCCAAACGTAACATCACTCCTCCCTAAAAGAGAATGATATTACTGCAACGACCAGAACCCTGGGGCGCTGCACTCTCTTGCTCAAGGACTTGCATAATTCTGGAGTAGATGGATGAATGGATTGATACATGGATAAATGAGACAGATAGATATTATATATGAGAAAGATATATATAAGATAAATATTCAACATGAGATAGATATAGATATTATATATATATATATCTATATATATAATTGTCTAAGGGTTTTTCCGTCTGTCTGTCTGTCTTTCTGTCTGTCTGTCTTTCTGTCTGTCTGTCTGTCCTGGAAATCCCGGCTCTCTGATTGGTCGAGGCCGCCAGGCCTCGACCAATCAGAGACCGGCACAGCATCGACGTAGAAATCCCGCGTCTCTGATTGGCGGCCTCGACCAATCAGCAACGGGCACAGCGACGATGATGTCATAAAAGACGTAGACATCTCACGTTTCTGATTCAGCGACGGGCACAGTATCGACGTAGATGTCATAATGGTTGCCATGGCGACGATGATGTCATAAAGGTTGCCTCGACCAATCAGCGACGGGCACAGTCTGCCGCGAATTCTGGAATCATCATTGTCCATATACTACGGGGACATGCATAGTCTAGAATACCCGATGCGTTAGAATCGGGCCACAATCTAGTATATATATAATTGTCTAAGGGTTTTTCCGTCTGTCTGTCTGTCTGTCCTGGAAATCCCGCGTCTCTGATTGGTCGAGGCCGCCAGGCCTCGACCAATCAGCGACCGGCACAGCGACAATGATGTCATATAGGACGTAGACATCGCGCGTCTCTGATTGGTCGAGGCCGCCAGGCCTCGACCAATCAGCGACGGGCACAGTATCGACGTAGAAACCCCGCGTCTCTGATTGGTCAAGGCCGCCAGGCCTCGACCAATCAGCGACGGGCACAGCGACGATGATGTCATAAAGGACGTAGACATCCTGCGTCTCTGATTGGTCGAGGCCGCCAGGCCTCGACCAATCAGCAACGGGCACACTATCGACGTAGATGTCATAATGGTTGCCATGGCAACGATAATGTCATAAAGGTTGCCTCGACCAATCAGCGACGGGCACAGTCTGCTGCGAATTCTGGAATCATCATTGTCCATATACTACGGGGACATGCATATTCTAGAATACCCGATGCGTTAGAATCGGGCCACAATCTAGTATATATATATATATATATAGAGAGAGAGAGAGAGAGAAAGAGATACAGTACAGACCAAAAGTTTGGACACACCTTCTCATTTAAAGATTTTTCTGTATTTTCATGACTATGAAAATTGTACATTCACACTGAAGGCATCAAAACTATGAATTAACACATGTGGAATTATATACTTAACGAAAAAGTGTGAAACAACTGAAAATATGTCTTATGTTCTAGGTTGTTCAAAGTAGCCACCTTTTGCTTTGATGACTGCTTTGCACACTCTTGGCATGCTCTTGATGAGCTTCACGAGGTAGTCACCGGGAATGGTTTTCACTTCACAGGTGTGCCCTGTCAGGTTTAATAAGTGGGATTTCTTGCCTTATAAATGGGGTTGGGACCATCAGTTGTGTTGTGCAGAAGTCTGTTGGATACATAGCTGATAGTCCTACTGAATAGACTGTTAGAATTTGTATTATGGCAAGAAAAAAGCAGCTAACTAAAGAAAAACGAGTGGCCATCATTACTTTAAGAAATGAAGGTCAGTCAGTCCGAAAAATTGGGAAAACTTTGAAAGAGTCCCCAAGTGCAGTGGAAAAAACCATCAAGCGCTACAAAGAAACTGTCTCACATGAGGACCGCCCCAGGAAAGGAAGACCAAGAGTCACCTCTGCTTCTGAGGATAAGTTTATCCGAGTTAGCAGCCTCATAAATAGCAGGTTATCAGCAGCTCAGATTAGAGACCAGGTCAATGCCACACAGAGTTCTAGCAGCAGACACATCTCTACAACTGTTAAGAGGAGACTTTGTGCAGCAGGCCTTCATGGTAAAATAGCTGCTAGGAAACCACTGCTAAGGACAGGCAACAAGCAGAAGAGACTTGTTTGGGCTAAAGAACACAAGGAGTGGACATTAGACCAGTGGAAATCTGTGCTTTGGTCTGATGAGTCCAAATTTGAGATCTCTGGTTCCAACCACCGTGTCTTTGTGCGACACAGAAAAGGTGAATGGATGGACTCTACATGCCTGGTTCCCACCATGAAGCATGGAGGAGGAGGTGTGATGGTGTGGGGGTACTTTGCTGGTGACACTGTTGGGGATTTATTCAAAATTGAAGGCATACTGAACCAGCATGGTTACCACAGCATCTTGCAGCGGCATGCTATTCTATCCGGTTTGCGTTTAGTTGGACCATCATTTATTTTTCAACAGGACAATGACCGCAAACACACCTCCAGGCTGTATAAGGGCTATTTGACCAAGAAGGAGAGTGATGGAGTGCTACGCAAGATGACCTGGCCTCCACAGTCACCAGACCTGAACCCAATCAAGATGGTTTGGGGTGAGCTGGACCGCAGAGTGAAGGCAAAAAGGCCAACAAGTGCTAAGCATCTCTGGGAACTCCTTTAAGATTATGGAAGGCCATTCCGGTGACTACCTCTTGAAGCTCATCAAGAGAATGCCAGGAGTGTGTAAAGCAGTCATCAAAGCAAAAGGTGGCTACTTTGAACAACCTAGAATATAAGACATATTTTCAGTTGTTTCACACTTTTTGTTAAGTATATAATTCCACATGTGTTAATTCATAGTTTTGATGCCTTCAGTGTGAATGTACAATTCTCATAGTCATGAAAATACAGAAAAATCTTTAAATGAGAAGGTGTGTCCAAACTTTTGGTCTGTACTGTGTATATATATATACTAGATTGTGGCCCGATTCTAACTCATCGGGTATTCTAGAATATGCATGTCCCCGTAGTATATGGACAATGATGATTCCAGAATTCGCGGCACACTGTGCCCGTCGCTGATTGGTCGAGGCAACCTTTATGACATCATCGTCGCCATGGCAACCATTATGACATCTACGTCGATACTGTGCCCGTCGCTGAATCAGAAACGTGAGATGTCTACGTCCTTTATGACATCATCGTCGCTGTGCCCGTTGCTGATTGGTCGAGGCCGCCAATCAGAGACGCGGGATTTCTACGTCGATGCTGTGCTGATTGGTCGAGGCCTGGTGGCCTCGACCAATCAGAGACGCGGGATTTCTACGTCGATGCTGTGCCGGTCTCTGATTGGTCGAGGCCTGGCGGACTCGACCAATCAGAGAGCCGGGATTTCCAGGACAGACAGACAGACAGAAAGACAGACAGACAGACAGACGGAAAAACCCTTAGACAATTATATATATAGATATATATATAATATCTATATCTATCTCATGTTGAATATTTATCTTATATATATCTTTCTCATATATAATATCTATCTGTCTCATTTATCCATGTATCAATCCATTCATCCATCTACTCCAGAATTATGCAAGTCCTTGAGCAAGAGAGTGCAGCGCCCCAGGGTCCTGGTCGTTGCAGTAATATCTGTCATGATCCCAATGGCAGGGGATCACAAAAGGACAAGCACACAAAAAACAGAACAAGCTCTAGGGTGATGGAAACTGAGCTGACCGCGATCCTGAACCTAATTCACAACACTAGCAGTAGCCGGGGAACGTGCCTACGATGATTCTAGACGTCTCGCGCCAGCCGAAGGACTAGCTTCCCCTATTAGAAGAAACAAAGACCTCTCTTGCCTCCAGAGAAACACCCCACAGAAATAGCAGCCCCCCACATGTAATGACGGTGAAATGAGAGGAAAGCACATAAGTAGTAATGAAAACAGATTCAGCAAAATGAGGCCCGCTAAAACTAGATAGCAGAGGATACAAAAGTGAACTGCGCGGTCAGCGAAAAACCCTACAAAAAAACATCCTGAAATTACCTGAACTCATGTGCCAACTCATGGAACATGAGGAGTAATATCAACCCACTAGAGCAACCAGCAACAAGAAATCACATAACTGCAAGCTGGACTAAAACAAAAATAAAGCAAAACGTGGAACAGGAAAATCAAAAACTTAGCTTGTCCTGATGATTACAGAAGCGGAAAGCAGAGGTAACAAGACACACTGATTACATTGATCGCCGGCGAGGAAATGACAAGAAAGCCAGGTTAAATAGGAAACTCCCATATCCTGATAGAACAGGTGGACACCAGAGACCGCAGAGAACACAAGTCACCCAGTACCATCTGTAACCACCAGAGGGAGCCCAAAAACAGAATCCACAACAAATATCATTCTCTTTTAGGGGGGAGTGATGTTACCTTTGGAGGCAATAAAGGAGATCTCTTTACCAGGTACCACAAACATACAACACAATTCACACTCCAGTCCACCAGGGGGAGCTATGCTCCTATTTATTAGGGCACTCTTCACAATTAGGTAAAACTGGTGGCCTGGATAGGAAGTTAGGCAGATGCTAGGTGAGCTACGCTCAGGCAGATGCTAGCTGAGCTGAGCTCAGGCAGTTGCTGGCTGAGCTTCGGCTCAGGTAGTTGGTCCCTGACAGGGGTGGGAGCCTGTCACAGGCCCAGAAAGAAGATCACGGAGCTGCACCTGCCCCACGTGCGGCAGTTCCTAAAAAAGGACACGAACAGCAACGGCAACAGCAAAGGAGTGGATACCAAAAGGAGTTCTGCCCTGCACAGGCTGCCTCCTTCTGAGGCGCAGGATCCCGGTAGCCGGAACACTGAGGGAGCAACAGTCCTTTATGCCTTGCTCCAGAGACTGGCAGGACAGCTAATTGCAAGTTACTGATCCGCCCCATACCCAGGAGGCACCCACGAGAGGCTGGGGCATGATAGAGTCCCTGTAAAAAGCCTCAAGCCACCGGTGATAAGGGTTTGTCCTATCTATCTGGGGGACAGAGAGAGAGATAACATCGTTAACATCTATAATATCTGTGAGGAACTTATGAGAGGCTTAGCAGTAAGGTACTACAACACCCAGGCGCTAGAGAAAGGCTACTAATTTCCACCTGGATAAGGGGGCTCTGGATTTGCCTCCAAACCGGCCTGCCCTGTGATCTGGTGCTCTGGACTGTGGATGCTGAAGTCTTCAGTAAAGGTAAAGAGGCTGCAACCTTGTGTCCTCGTTCTTCACTGTGCCTCACACCATCCACCATCTACACACTGGGAAGCCCTGGGGATACACTTCACCTGTTGGGAAGGTATACCATCTAGCTGCCATAACATCACCCCAGCGGACCCCTTAAAGCAGCTTCGGTCATCCTGACCGGATACCACAGGTGGCGTCACGAACATTATCCCTTTAAAGACCTTTCCCCCTCTTACACGGACGTCCCGAGGGCCACGGACTGGGTCAGCCACCGTGACATCTCCCCGAGAACCGAAGGACCCGGTACTGAGTACCCCTAGCCCTTGGGGGCGCTCCAAGAGTCCCAGTAGGTCCCTTTTTAATTTTTTTCTTTTTTTTCTTGCTGTGAGCTGTACTTTATCATTCCAATTTTGAGGTCCACCTGACTTTCTGATCTTTTTATTCATTTTTTTAGAAGCTAAGTGACCAGAACAACAGCAATTCTAGAATTTTAATTTTCTTTTATACTTTGGCATTCACCTGGAGATAAAGGTTCCTGATATTTTATTAGTTCGTAGAGTCAAGCATGCGGCAATACCAAATATGTTTAATTTCTCTATTTTTTAATATTTGAGTTACCTTCTGGTTCAAGAAGGGGAGATATGAACTTTTATATTTCTTTTTGTTGAAAATATATTTGAAATGTTCTCCATTTTTAAGTTGTTCTCTAGTCTCTAGGTGTCAGTCACTGGATTGCATGTACAATGAACTGTTATGCTGTAATATTGAATCATATCGTAAAATTACCGATCTCCTATGAAGTCCAGCCACCGGTATACAAACATGGCAGATATGGGGGGCCTTCAACCTTTTGGCACCCTGCGGTACACTCTGTTCGACAGCTGCAACTCTTGCAAGGATTGCCTGTTCGCTCTTTACTATCTGCGATTCTTTATGCTGCCATTGAGCTGGTGACTGATGGAAACAAGTTTGGAGTTTATTATCTCTACCTCGGTGGTGGCCCTTTGCAGATTTGCTGTTTTATTTTGCATCTTGGATCATTAATTTTACTACAAGCACTTCTCATAACCAAGATCACATGCTGCAAGATCAATATGCACTTGTATTGTAGGAGGACTTCCATGCACAGATGCACATTATAACCTTTTTTTTACTGCCGTGTTATTTTATATAGTCGTTTGGCAAAGCAGTAATCCAAGCTAACAGAATTTCTACAAATGGCCAAACAGCTGTTTAATCCCTTTGTATAGACAAAAGACCTATTTTCCTTATATCTTTCCACCATCTGACGAAAAGTTCACAAACACAATGATGTTATAATGAATTACTCTATATTATAAGCCATTCCCAGAACCATAACTGGACAACATGGAACAATAAACATTTCCCTGGTAATGTATGGTGCTGCCGGTTGGGTTGGAACAATGAAAATAAGAATAACAGGATAAGGCTAAGTGCACACAGAGTTTTTTGGAACAAGTCTGCTTAAAAAAAAGCATCTGAAAAATTATTTACGGTAAAAAAACAGTTCAAATATTCTTCATTTCTATTGTAAAATCACTTTGCTATTCATGTGTTCAATCTTTTAAGCATTTTTTTTTCAGCTATAAGTTTTTGTAAAACATCTGGATGGAAAAAAAAAGAAAGGGCTCTTGATGGAATCTGCTGCAAACTAGGACATGTCCAATTTGGAGGCAGAAAAAACACTCTTTCAAAATTTCTCCAGAAAATGAAAAAATGCCTCCAAAAACTCCCCAAAGCAACAGCATTTCCTGAAGCAGTTATCTACAGAATATTCATCATTTTTAAACACCTTAATCTGCACATAGCCTTAGATGAAAGGGTTAATTCACTTCCGATAATATTTCTTATATGTCCAATCCAAGTCCAATCCAAATTTTCCAAATAATATATCCTTAAAGGTTTTACAACACGACCAGAGTTTCTGCACAGTGACCATTGGATCCGGACCAGTAAAGATCCCTGGCAGAAGGACATTGGCATTGCATAACATGTCGTGATGTACCCATGCGCACACTAAGCTTCTAACAAAACGATGGAAGCGTGGAGCAATAATAAATGCTATTTATTTCTATCCAAATCATTTTGGGGTTTGATTTTGGGGTCTGAGCTGGGATCGGTCTTAGGGCTCTTTCACACGTTCGTGTCTCAGATACGTGCGGTGACAGTTTTCACGCATTCTGGAGACACTTACACAAGTAGACCCATTCAAGTGAATGGGTCTGTGCACATGTAAGTATGTGTCCATGGACTGTGTGTCCGTGGGCAAAACATGCTGACATATCTCACTGAGCTGAACTGCGGTGACCTCATCACTGACTTTTTCCCACGGTGCTGAGGTCATCGCAATTCAGACCTGCTGGGAACGCAGCCTCAGTGACCAGTGGTAACCTCGAAAATGTCACCGCTGGTCACTGATGCTGCTCATTCACCAGTGATTCTCAACCTGGACAGTCACATCTTGGCACCGTCCAGGTTGAAAACTACGGTATTTATCCCCCAGAGATGGATTATGACGTTGAAAAGAACGATCAACAGGTTAGGGATATTGTTGTTTTTTATTTTTGTTTTATTACAGGAGATAATGAGGGATTCATTGGAATTAAGCGTTAGGTGAGTATAACTCCGTTTTTCATTTTTAAATAAAAATGTAAAACTGTTTCTAATATTTATTTCTAATAAAAGGACTTTATTCTTGCTGTGTCTTTATTTACCATATAACTATAGGATTATCAATGGATAGGTGTCTTATAGAAGCCTCTACATTACTAATGCATGGGCTTGATGTCACCTAACAATTCAAAGGTGACAGCAACCCCACAAATGTGAACCCCACTTGCCACTGCTACAGGGCAAGTGGGAAGGGCCAGGCAAAGAGCCAGATTTGGCGCATCTAATAGATGCGCCTTTTCTGGGTGGCTGCGGGCTGCTATTTTTAGGCTAGGGGGGCAATATCCATGGCCCCTTACCAGCCTGAGAATACCAGCCCCCAGCTGTCTGCTTTAGCAAGGCTGGATGTCAAAAATGGGGGGGAACACACACCATTTTTTAAATTATTTATTCAAATACTAAACAATACAGTGTGGGAACCCCCTCTATTTTTGATAACTAGCCTTGTTGAAGCTGACAGCTGAGGATTGCAGCCCCCAGCTGTCGGTTTTGCCTGGCTGGTTATCAAAAATACTGGGGAACCCATGCCATTTTTTTCATTCATTTATTTATATATTTATAACGCAGGCGGCGGGTGAGGAATACTCCCATCAGCCGCTCCTGCTGTCACTGTTATTAGCGGCTGCAGATGTGGGCTGATGGGAGTAATAGTCCCATCAGCCTCTGCATGCTGTCATTGTTGTCATTTGAATACACTTCGTGCTGATCGCCGGCAGTGCAGGGGATAATGAAGAGAGCAGTCTTCAGCACACAGTGCCGGGGAACAGCACTTACTGTACTGCTTCTACCCTGGTGCCCGTCCTTGTGGTACTGATGCAGCACACGTGTGCCACAAGTATTCACACACGGACACTCTCATCTCCAGTACCGTTATTTTCCAGTACCGGAAAAAAAAACGAACGCGTGAAACCAACCGTAGGGACCTGATCACTCCTTTAGAGTAAACTTCTCTACGTTACAACTACCACTATCAGTGTAGAGCTGTGCCACCCTAACAATGAAGGGTGAGCGCTGCTGCCTCTACACACTTCTGAAGCGTGCCAAGAGCGACACCTCCACTGATCTAATATCGATGGTCAATTCTAACTGGGTAATCTCTCTAACCCCTGAAGGACCAGACTTGTTTGGATCCTAAGGACTGAGCTTTTTTTTTTTAGCTTTTATTATAGTCACATTATAACTCTTTCATTTTTCTGCTGACATAGATGTGTGAAGAGTGGACTTGTGTTTTTGGGAGATCAGCTGTATTTTTCAATTGCACCTTTGTGGCGCACACATAACTGAAGTCTTTCAGGGGGGAGGGGAATAAAGAAGAGTAATTTCTCAATTGTTTTTCAGTTTTTTTTCTTCTTAAGCTTTGAATAATAAAGCATTTTTAAAAAAGAAAATAATGTTTTAATTTTTACATAATTTTAACATTTTAATATATAGTTTTTCCTTTTCTCTTAGTCCTTCTACAAGATTTGTACCTGTATTTTCGTCATTGTTAATCTAATAGGCAGTACTTCTGTATTTCAATGTATTATGCCTACCATTGTTACATAGGCAGGGCCTAATAGGTGCAATAAGGGCCAATATTCGGTCACCACCTGCCATGGAAACCCATCAGCACACTGCAATCCCTCCCTCTCTCAAACACCTAAGATGATGAGGTTGTCATTTACTGTAAGGCATAAAGGGGTTAAACGAGTAGGTCTGGGTTTGTAGTAATTCTATGTGCCTGCAGACTTTTAATTGCACACATCGCGCACATTGCTCTTTGTCAGGATTCACTGATGACTCCGCCAAGAGCAAGGCCGTCACATGACTGCAAGTATGTGATTTGCATAACTCCAGCCACATTTTGACTAGATGTGCACAGTCTCGCTCAATCACAGTGACTGTAGACTTTCATCCCAACCCTGCACAACCCAATTAGATTTCCAGGATCAGGGGTAACAACAATCCCAGGCATTAAGGCAGGAGTGGGGCTATGTAATATAGCCTTGCTCCTGCTAATCTAACAGGTCTACTGATATCATCCACAAGTTGACACTGACGAAAACCAGAGCGGGAACTGGCAAGGAGCTGTTTGGAACCGGTTAAGCAATGAGTGGATAAGAAAGTAAAACAAATTGATTGAAATTTCTAAGTAGATTTTCATTACATGCACAGGTTCTAGCCACCTACGCCTATCTCCAGCCTGCTGAGGTGGCCACTGCATCAAACTTGAGAATGAATGGTCTGGCATGGACAACCACTTTTCCAAGACTAGAGTGAGTCACAGACATGGAAACCTCTCCATTCAATCTCTGGATGTGATGGCCTCACTAGGCGGGATCCCATTCAGGAGACTGTACCAGGGTCAGACCAGGAAAAGTCCTCATATCAGCCACATGTTCTGCCCTTGCTCAGAATGTCCACCTTAAAAACCAGCCTCATCGTGGTCCAAAAAAAAAATCTAAATTTCTCTACCAATCCCCCCACCTCCTCCATAGCACTGCTGGTCTCCTTCCTTTATCTTCCTGTTAGGATTGCTCTTTTTTTTTTTTAACCAATCTGGGCCTGGTTTAAAAATATAAATAAAATAATGTTGTGGACAACCCCTTAAAAAGGACAAATAAAATGCAGCATCGATAAAATATCACGTTCCTCTACTTTCATGTTGTGATTTCTTCTCACCTCCAGAATATCTACCACGACGTTCTCCTCGGGTTGCTTGGTGCTTCTTACATTCTCCAGAACGATAGAGTAATAAACTCCTTGTGGATCCGACTGATACAGGTTGTACGTGTCTGTTTGATACCATTCTTGGACAGCAATGAACACCTGATTTTCATCTGTGCTGATAATTTGTAAATCCTGGAAAAAAAAAAAAACACAAGTGACCATCAACATCAGTCATGTTCTGCTGACAATCTTACTTTCAACTTCTAGATATTTAGATGTCTTGCTGAAATTGCAAGATATCAATGGATAATGAAACATGAATCAAGAGAAGGAATAAAGAGTTTATAACATGATTAACGATAAGATATATGGAAATATAAGTAATATCCTTGCTAGATTTCCCTTGATTAATCGGACATATATATTGAATCACTCGGCGTAATATTAAAATTTACCATGCATAGCTGCTGTGGTTAAAAGGTTTCCTAATTCAGTGTCCTCCAGAAACCAATTAGGTCAGCTTGCGTAGCAATTTTCATGAAATATGAATACTCGAGCAGCCAATATTTTACCATTATTAACTAATAAAATCTTCAGCAGCATTATTACAGAGGCCAATAACCAATCACAACAGATCTATGCGGCATTAGAAATGATTAATGGTTTCCCAGAGAGGAATTCAGACCATTCGGTCGAACATTTGACATATCCCTGAGTTGGCCGCATTATACTTGTGGCCTTCCAGCACCGCCGTGTGTGTTTTCTCTTATGGGGGGAGTGTTGTGAAGACCAGATGTGGATTTTAGCTAATGGAGAATAGATTATTGGCAGACATCACCTCTCAGAGCAAAAAAAAAAGAAGAATATAGGAAATACTGATGTTGATTTGTAGGCGCTTGGCCTGATTTAACAAAAGTAAACCAATAATCTGGAGGAAAAACCCCTCTGTAACATATGGAAAAGCTGGGAAAACAGTCAGTGGGATCAATAGAGTTTTTCGCCTTTGGGCAATCTCTATTTATTAAATTAGCCCCTTGACAATAAGCTGATCACAACATATCCCTCCTAAGAAATTCCAACGATCAGCTGTCATTTTTGTGAAAATCAGAAAAATGTTAAATTTTTCCTACATCGCCACCACAAGAGAAACTGAATATTACACAGTTATGTGTCTCGTAGCTGGCAGACGCATGGGAGCAAGAAGTTACCTGCACCTCCTTCACATTCCTCCATGTGGCTGTCATTTTGGCACCATGTTGCACTGGCGGACACAGACAGAAGAGGACCACTGTGCAAGAACAATATATGGACCCTTTACAGTCCAAAAGCTAATGTTATTGCACAACTACACCTGCTTTGTAGGTGACAATGGGCCCAATTTTCTCCTAATAATATGTCAACCCCTAACTTTCACAGTTTCAAGAGAAGTGGTAAGAATAAAATTAATTGGCTCACCATAAATGTGACATCCCAGGAGTCCGGTTGTCACAGTGGTATTGCCTTCCTCCATGGGAGGGTGATGCTATGCTTGGAAGCGACGAGGATCCCTTTAACAGGTAACATGCACAATCAACACTGTTATCCCTCTAGGCCAGAAGGGGGAGCTCGAGACCCAGATACAGGGGAACTTCCTTATATATTCTGGCTAGATGAGGAGTTAAAATAGTCTGTCAGAGAGGAGCGAGGAGTGAGGAGTGGAAAGCTGAGGCCGTGCAGACACGAAGTTCTGCAGCTCCTGGAAAGAGCAGCGAGAGACTGAGCAGTCTGTAGGAGACTGTGAGAGGAGTACAAGCAGAGGAGAAAGAAGTGAAGAGCTGGAGGGAAGCTGCGACTGAGTTTCCTACACGCTGGAGTGCAAGAACACCAGAGGCCGGAATTCCGAGGTTGTGGTAGTAACTTATGCCCCACATCAGAAACCGGCGGGCAGGAGATTTCAAGTCGCCTGTAAACCATTAACACCCGAAGGCACAGCAGCATATAGAGCCCGGAGTCATAACTAGAGACACCTGTAAAAGGCTTGCGTTGCCTGCCATACGGGTAGTGTCCTACTCAAAGGGACAGAGAGAAAGTGAGGACATTGTGTGAAGCCTCAGGCAGCAAGGGACTACCACACAGCGCAGTGAGGAAGGCTTCCAACCCCACCTGGCTAAGGGGATTCCGAATCGCTTCCAAGCTGGCCGGACCTCACCATCACTTGTGATCCATACCGGGGACTGTGGCTGCATACCACCAGTAAAAGGTAAAGAGACTGCAACCTTGTGTCCTCTAATTCTTTCTGGCACCACACCACCTACCATCATTACTTAATACACTGGGAGCCCTGTGGATCAAGCTTCACCTGTGGGAAGCCAAACCATCCCTGCTGCAATACCATCATCCCTAGTGGACCCCTTTAAGCAGTATCGGTCATCCCTGACCGAATACCACAGTGTTATGACCTGGTGGTTAGGAGCACCCGGAATGACCTGATAGTTAAACCTAATACAGGACGAGCTCTGGGATGTGGGAGCTCTGCTGACCGCAAGCCCTAATCCTATCACACACACTAAAAATAGCCGTGGAGCGCTCCTGACCAGACCTAGGCGCCTCGTCACAGCCTAAGAACTATCTAGCCCTAGAGATAGAAAATAAAGCCTACCTTGCCTCAGAGAAATTCCCCAAAGGTAAAGGAAGCCCCTCACATATATTGACTGTGAGTAAAGATGAAAGTCACAAACGCAGAAATGAAACAGGTTTCAGCAAAGGGAGGCCAGACTTACTAAATAGACAGAGGATAGGAAAGGTAACTTTGCGATCAGCACAAAAACCTACAAAAGACCACGCAGAGTGTGCAAAAAGGACCTCCGCACCGACTCACGGTGCGGAGGGGTCACTCTGCATCCCAGAGCTTCCAGCTAGCAAGACAAAATCATGATAACCAGCTGGACAAGAAAACAGTGAACAAATAATGACTATCAGGAACGTAGCTTCTGCAGGAGAAGGCAGGTCACCAGAGAGATCCAGGAGCGAACTGAAGCAATGCAAAAAACATTGACAGCTGGCATGGAGTAACGATCTGAGAGGAGTTAAATAGAGCAGCCAACCAAAGGATAAACCACATCACCTGTGTAAGGAACCTCAGAAGCAGCAGCTTCACTCATAGCCACCAGAGGGAGCCCATAGACAGAACTCACCAAAGTACCATTCACGACCACAGGAGGGAGCTCGACAACAGAATTCACAACAGTACCCCCCCTTGAGGAGGGGTCACCGAACCCTCACCAGAGCCCCCAGGCCGATCAGGATGAGCCAAATGAAAGGCACGAACAAGATCGGCAGCATGAACATCAGAGGCAAAAACCCAGGAATTATCTTCCTGACCATAACCCTTCCACTTGACCAGGTACTGGAGTTTCCGTCTCGAAACACGAGAATCCAAAATCTTCTCCACCACATACTCCAACTCCCCCTCGATCAACACCGGGGCAGGAGGATCAACGGAGGGAACCATAGGCGCCACGTATCTCCGCAACAACGACCTATGGAACACATTATGGATGGCAAAAGAAGCTGGAAGGTCCAAACGAAATGACACAGGATTAAGAACTTCAGAAATCTTATATGGCCCAATGAAACGAGGCTTAAACTTAGGAGAGGAAACTTTCATAGGAACGTGACGAGATGACAACCAAACCAAATCCCCAACACGAAGTCGGGGACCAACACAACGCCGGTGGTTAGCGAAACGTTGAGCCTTCTCCTGGGACAATGTCAAGTTATCCACCACATGAGTCCAAATCTGCTGCAACCTGTCCACCACCGCATCCACACCAGGACAGTCCGAAGGCTCAACCTGCCCTGAAGAAAAATGAGGATGGAAACCAGAATTACAGAAAAATGGAGAAACTAAAGTAGCCGAGCTGGCCCGATTATTAAGGGCGAACTCAGCCAAAGGCAAGAAGGACACCTGTTGTGAATTCTGTTGTCGGGCTCCCTCCTGTGGTTATGAATGGTACTTCGGCTGGTTCTGTCCATGGACTTCCTCTGGGTGTTTCTGAGTTTCCTTCCACAGGTGACGAGGCTAAGTCGTTAGTGGGCTGCTCTATTTAACTCCACTTAGATCTTTGCTCCATGCCACCTGTCAATGTTCCAGTATTGGTCTAGTTCTCTCCTGGATCGTTCTTGTGACCTGTCTTCCCAGCAGAAGCTAAGTTTCTGTTTGTTTTTCTTTGGTTTGCTATTTTTCTGTCCAGCTTGCTATTTTTATTATTGTCTTGCTTGCTGGAAGCTCTGGGACGCAGAGGGAGCGCCTCCGCACCGTGAGTCGGTGCGGAGGGTCTATTTGCGCCCTCTGCGTGGTCTTTTTGTAGGTTTTTGTGCTGACCGCAAAGCAACCTTTCTTATCCTCAGTCTGTTCAGTAAGTCGGGCCTCGCTTTGCTAAATCTTTTTTATCTCTGTGTTTGTATTTTCATCTTTACTCACAGTCATTATATGTGGGGGGCTGCCTTTTCCTTTGGGGAATTTCTCTGAGGCAAGGTAGGCTTTATTTTTCTATCTTCAGGGCTAGCTAGTTCCTTAGGCTGTGCCGAGTTGCATAGGGAGCGTTAGGCGCAATCCACGGCTATTTCTAGTGTGTGTTATAGGATTAGGGATTGCGGTCAGCAGAGTTCCCACGTCCCAGAGCTCGTCCTTAATTATCAGTGACTATCAGGTCATTCTGTGTGCTCTTAACCACCAGGTCCATTATAGTCCTGACCACCAGGTCATAATAGACACCCAATCATCCTGATCAGCAGAAACAAAGCATCTCAGATATGTCTCCAAAGTCTGATTAGTTCGTTCGGTTTGGCCATTAGTCTGAGGATGGAAAGCCGAAGAAAAAGACAAATCAATGCCCATCTTAGTGCAAAAGGACCGCCAAAACCTCGACACAAACTGGGAACCTCTGTCCGAGACGATGTTCTCTGGAATGCCATGCAAACGAACCACATGCTGGAAAAACAAAGGCACCAAATCAGAGGAGGAAGGCAATTTAGATAAGGGTACCAAATGGACCATCTTAGAGAAGCGATCACAAACCACCCAAATGACCGACATCTTTTGAGAAACAGGGAGATCAGAAATAAAATCCATGGACGTCACCGCTGTGCTTTCCGGCCGCTGTGCTCACAGCCAGTACAGGAGGAGTGCAGAGCACAGCGCTGGAGGACAGACAGCTGTAGGTAAGTATCTAGTGTTTGTTTTTTTTACTTTTAGCATGGTAACCAGGGTAAACATCGGGTTACTAAGCGCGGCCCTGCGCTTAGTTACCCGATGTTTACCCTGGTTACCAGTGAAGACATCGCTGGATCGGTGTCACACACGCCGATCCAGCGATGTCTCCAGGGAGTCCAGCGACGAAATAAAGTTCTGGACTTTATTCAGCGACCAACGATCTCCCAGCAGGGGCCTGATCGTTGGTCGCTGTCACACAGAACGATTTCATTAACGATATCGTTGCTACGTCACAAATAGCAACGATATCGTTAACAATATCGTTATGTGTGACGGTACCTTTAGGCCTACAACAAATATGGGAAATTTCACTTTCTCTAGGTAAGTTTACATAAGTGATTACAAGTTATAAAGAGATTTCAGTGCAGGTCCTTTATTCTTGGCCACTAATGCTATTACCTGAGGGGGGCTGTCCACTGCTAATAAAGTTTTTAAATGTGGGCTCATTGGCAGTGATAAAAATTAAAAAAAATAATACTACCCAACTGGACACCTCACCGCTCCTCCTTCTGGCTGCTTCTTATTGGAGACGTAGGGGACCACTGCTGACAAATGAGTGACCGACTGGCTGTAGAGATCACCAGACTGAAAAAAAACAGCTTCCCAACGTTTTTTTATCTAGCTCAAATGGAATGTTGGTAATTGGTTGCAGTGGCCATCTGATGCCCCTACCAGAAAAGGTATCCAGGAGTCCAGTAGGCGACACTGGTAGCAGTATGGTCATCAGAACGCGAACCCAGCAACTCTTGTGCACCAGGTGGCAGTTCTTCTCTCTGAGCTATTCAGCTCACCGAACAGTTCCTTGTTAAGCGAGCTACTAATACCTGTGTTTTTTTCTGATTGACTCCACCCTGATTGAACTCTCTATTTAAACCTGGTATTGCCCTTCCTTCCTTGTGTGATTATTTGGGCTCCCAGCCTTTAGTCAAGCTTCCTTTCACCTGCTCCTTCATTCCAAGATTATACTGCTGCTCCTGTGTACCGACCCCTGGCTATTCCTGACTACGCTACCAGCTGATCCTTTAACTACATGGCTGCTTCTGTATACTGACTCATGGCTATTCCTGACTACACTACCTGCTGATCCTTTAACTATATTGCTGCTTTTGTGTACCGACCCCTGGCTATTCCTGACTATGCTACCTATTGGCGCCTCCTGAAGAAGAGAAACAGCGAAACGCGCGTCGGGGCGACAGGTGGAGATACCAGGTTCCGAACTTTAAATAAGTTGTCTCTGACATGGGCTTCCCTAATTCAGGGTTAAATATTTATACTACTTTGTGTTCTTGGTAGGACTGTGGTGTATGGCATTTGCTGATATTCATTAAGATCTCACACCAGTCCTAATGACTAGCCAGGATAGATTAGTAACTTATATATAGGTTGCCCTAGTCAGTTGTTACGTGCTCCCTGCTTGGAGGGCCAGATACCGTTGTATAGTTGAGAATCTTACATAGCAATTTCTTGCATGAATAGATACAATACAATTAGGATGTATTTGGTATCCGCTATGGCAGCTTGCACATTTATGTGATATTATGGTGTAAATGTTACTTGTTAACAGACCTGGTTTCAATTCCCTTAAAGGGACACTGTCACCTGAATTTGGAGGGAACAATCTTCAGCCATGGAGGCGGGGTTTTCGGGTGTTTGATTCACCCTTTCCTTACCCGCTGGCTGCATGCTGGCTGGAATATTGGATTGAAGTTCATTCTCTGTCCTCCATAGTACACGCATGCGGAAGGCAAGATTGCCATGTGCAGGCATGTACTATGGAGGACAGAGAATGAACTTCAATCCAATATTCCAGCCAGCATGCAGCCAGCGGGTAAGGAAAGGGTGAATCAAACACCCGAAAACCCCGCCCCTATGGCTGAAGATTGTTCCCTCCAAATTCAGGTGACAGTGTCCCTTTAACCTGTTTGGTTTGTGGTACTCTGATCTTGTATAAACCTATTATTTTTTTTTGTATAAATAAAATATTGATATTTTTGAAAAAAAACTCTCTACCTCATTGGATTAATATTCAAATAGGGGTGATGGTGTTATAATGAATCTAGAGTTGTAATATTTAGTATTGGATCCTATAGTGTTTAATTGCTGCTTCTGTGTACCGACCCCTGGTTATTCCTGACTACGCTACCTGCTGGTGCTGCCCCTAGTAGTTGCAATGCCACTACTCCAACCCAGGTCAGTTCATAACAAAGGTTTTCCATTTTAGGAACGCCATGAGCTCATTATTAGAAATATTATAAATAACGGACAACCCCTTTAGTCTGTAATGTGGACATGTTTTAGCTTTTCTATTACACCTTATTTTAATATTTTTTTAAAAAATTATGTATCACTATATTGCATCCTGTCTTGCATGTTCTAACCCAATGGCAAATCTAAAGGGCCAGATTAAGAACATCATACGCCCTTATTATAGGCAAGGAGGAGGAGGGCACCATGTTATAGATCTGTGGCTGAGAGTCATGCCGTGAGAGAGTAAGGAGCAGCCAGCGGGAAACGCACAAAGCAGCTCTACAGATCTACATTAGGTTAGGGTTACTTAATAGAGCTATGGACACAAAATACATAAGCAGTAAGAAGATTGGGGAAGATGATCCAAAATCTGCAGCATTTTTATCTCCAGTACAACTAATAAGCCTACAGCTGCTTCAGTTTTTCACTTTTTTAATGGGGTACTAGAATCAATTTTGGGCTGGAATCTCTATGGATGTTTGTAATAAACAGGCTACGAGCACAGGAACAGCTTTATTGTTTTTTTTTTCAGGTGTTCTAAGATGAGAGTGCAAACTATGAGTGGTTTGGTTGCACTACTGAGCATTGCAGATCCTCTCTTACAGTGGGATTCCAAGCTCGCAGACCTCCACCAATGTCATGTCATCGATGCATGAAAATATTTTGACGTTGCTGGGAATCCGTGAACTTCGAACTTTAACAAAACAGACATATATAGCTATTCAGCAACTGAGAAGACCAACTCGTATGGCTGGCCTATGATAAGGTACTATGCAGGAAAACCAGACGAGGCAAATAATAATTAAAGGTGTCGTCATGAATTTAAGGGTTATTTTCAACATCAATCTTCAAGAGCGCAGTCTGCCTCCTATCTTCATACTTGCCAGGGGGTAGAATGCTCCTGATTGATTGACAGTTTAGTCCTGTGGCTCGAATTGTGTTTTCTCCAATGTTGCAACTTTGCCTTTGCAGCACCGGAGGAGCACATGGCACCTCTTCTGTTTCAGAGCAACGCTAACAAGCTATATAGAAAAGAGCCTGTAAGCGCTGCACTCCTTGCTTAGGAGACCAACCACATTGAGAAAATTTTTAATACCAAGTAAATTGCACATTTGTTTGTTTTCACTAGAACCTTACAACTTTAACAATTTGAATGTGCGCCAGAAGAAGCGTGTACTCATGCGAAACATCTCTGCCTGCAATCCTGTGTCCAAAATAAAGTGCATTTTTACTGCAATTGCCAGTGGTGAACGCTTCTCCTTTTGCTTACCTCTAAATCCTATGACCCATTTAAAATAGTCTTTTTTTTTATAAGCAGTGCCAATTTTTATCAAATAATAATCTGTAATTTTAACACCGCTATGGTAGAACACAACCCTCCTTGCTAATGGCCTCTAAATCATGTCTAAGCTTTTTGCAGCCACAATTAATTTCCAACTCGTTACATTCTTCTTATTTTATATTTATCACCAGAATTTGTTCAAAAAAATGATGTCCCTCCGAAGGGGATAAGTAGCGTTATAGGAGTCGGTGCAGTAATATATTTTGCGAGCTGTTAATACATTTAAACTGTAAGGTCTATTACTATGGATGTATTTTCACCATGTCTGGCAGGAGTAATTAACATAGCCTAATAAAGCAGTGATGCCTATGCAAGCATTATAACTTACCGGTGATATATTACGGAGCGCGCATCGGAGCAGCCTCCCACTTGTTCTGCGGGCGTTTACTTAATCAAGATCCGCACAAGTGAAAAATGGTCATTAGGCTCTCAGCGAGCATTGCATAAATATAAATTATAATTTAAAGAAATGTTCTTCTTCTACTAATGAAATGCAGCATAATTTACTTCATTTAGCCGTCACATATACACAGATATAAACGTCAATTTAGCAAAGTGCTTAATTTAGGTAACTTCTTGCATACTAACAAGCATCTGTTTTTGTGAAGCCAGATGCAGACTGGAAATCCACCTTTCGCATGGAGTAAAAATTTAACAAAATTAAAAGCAATCTTTCCAAAATAAATGAAATATGTATAATGCGTGTGTAACGTTGTGTATAGACTGGAGGAGAGAGAGTTTAAGAAATGCTCATGGTATTTTTTTTATTTTCTAAAAGATCAGTTCTTTCTTGTTTCAAAACCTGCACACTCCTCCTCTGCTGCTGTAATAAGTCAAGTGACGTGATTGGCTACAAAATGTTCTACCCTGCCCATTTCATGACTCCTGTCACAGGAAGCCTTGGCTTCAATAACATACCGGTAAGTAAATATCTCATGCCCTTTCTCAAAATCAACATACTCCACTTCTGCTGCCGAAATGTATCCATTCATTTAATTGACAACAAGATGTTATAACATCCCTGATCACTCTATAAACATCCCCTTGTCACATGAAGCTATGCCTTATTACAAGAATAGACAGGTCACTGCCTCCATCAAGATCAACAGACATCTCTCTTGCTGTTGTAATTGGTCAATTGATGTGAATTGGATACAGAATGTTCTGGTACCTTCAATTGCATAATGAAGCATTGTTTTTATAGTTACAATAGTGGAATGCATCCCACAAGAGCATCACACTCTACTCCCGCAGCTGTAATCACACCATAGACTTGATTGGCTACAGGATATTCTATCCTGACAATTCCTTATCTCTGTCCCGCTACGTGAAGTCCTTTATTAGGATAATAATATGAGTGGACAGGTCACTGACTGCTACAAAATCAAAGAAATATAATAGTAGTGCGCACACAGTCAATTGGTTGAGGTGCTGGTGAAATGGGCTTGGAAGCCAATGGACAATGGTTGACTGCACACTCTTGTTACCATTTGTAAGGTTGGTTCAATTTTTTTGTTTGGATGGATTATTGTAATAAAAATATTTGCATCGACTATTCCCAAGAGTGTGCGGTGAACCATTGTCTATTGCTGCAAAATCAAGACAAGTTTCTCCTGCTGCTAAAACTAGTTGATCTGAATGCCTACAGAATATTCTACCACCATCCAATTCATATCTTTTCACCTGTCACAATAAACTCTGCCTTCACTAACATATTAACCTGAACGGACAGATCACAGCTAGTGATGAGCGAGTATACTCGTTGCACGGGTTTGCCCGAGTATGCTCGGGTGTCCTCCGAGTATTTTGGCGCGCTCGGAGATTTAGTTTTTGTCGACACAGCTGCTGGACAGCCTGAGTACATGTGGGGGTTGCCTGTTTGTTAGGGAATCCTCACATATTGTTACGCAATTGTTACCATCCACCTCTCGTGTCTCCCCTTTTCCCCATAGTTTGTAAGCTTGCGAGCAGGGCCCTCACTCCTCCTGGTATCTGTTTTGAACTGTATTTCTGTTATGATGTAATGTTTATTGTCTGTACAAGTCCCCTCTATAATTTGTAAAGCGCTGCGGAATATGTTGGCGCTATATAAATAAAATTATTATTATTATTATTATTATATATTCAGGTTGTCCAGCAGTCGCAAATCATGCAGCTGCGTCGACACAAATTAAATCTCCAAGCAGTCACAAATACTCAGAGTCCACCCTAGCATGCTCGGGAAAACCCGAGCAGCGAGTATACTTGGTCATCACTAGTCACAGCTAAACACGAGTGAATAAATTTGAGTGGAATTCAACTCCAATTTTACAAAAATCCGCATTCACCAAAATACAAAATTTTTGTAATTTTCTTCCTCGTGGATTCAGCAAAATGTTGGCCATCGTCTGCCATTTTTCTGAACTCTAAAAGGCCATAAAAGTATAAATAAATCCTTATACTCACCTTACCGCTCTCCTCTCCAGCCCCTCCACTCCTTAATCCCTCATCCGACCCTTGTTGCATCTTCAGATTGTCACCGCTCTCAATGAATTCCCCACACCTCTCACAATGGGCTTCATTAGGACCCCTGAGCAGGTGCACACAAGGTTATGTCGCATGTCATGGCGTTAATGTACGTACTTTATTATACTTCAGGGTGTCTCCAGACCCCAGAGCTTAATAAATGCAATATGTAAAGAATAAAGAAAATCCTCATATTCACCTCCTTACTCACCTTCTCCTCCGCTCCTGTACTCCTCACCGTCACCCTTGATGAATTTACTGGGTTCTGCGCAATCACGCGCCAAAGGTATTATATTAGCAGAAATTAACTTCTCAGCAATTCAAATTTCCTGTAAAAATTTGAGCGAGCTGGTGAATTTAAAGTTTGCCTAATCCAATTATCTCTAGTCACTGCCTTCCACAAGATCATCACACTTCTCTCTCGCTGCTGTAGTAAGTCCATGACCTGACTGCCTACAGATTATTCTATCACAATCCACTTTATGACTTTTCTTCAGGCATAATAAGCCCGGTCCTCACTTATGTAATAACATGAGTGGACAAGGTCACTTTCTCCTACAATATGAACACATTCTTCCCCTGCTGCTGTCATCATTCCGTGTTGTGATTAGCTACGAAGTGCAGTTTGTAAATAAATCCTCTACCACAACACATCAGACTCTCGCCTACCATCGAAACCTTCAAAAAGAGCATGAAGACCCACCTCTTCCAACAAGCCTACAGCCTGCAGTAACCACCGATCGACCCGACAAGCTCTACCCTCGCCTACTGTATCCTCACCCATCCATTGTAGATTGTGAGCCCTCGCAGGCAGGGTCCTCTCTCCTCCTGTACCAGTTGTGACTTGTATTGTTCAAGATTATTGTACTTGTTTTTATTATGTATACCCCTCCTCACCTGGAAAGCGCCATGGAATAAATGGCGCTATAATAATAAATAATAATAATAATAATAATAAATCCTCATTTTATTTTCTAAGAAATGTATGTAGTTAAGAATTCCCTCATATTTCCTTCACCCTGTATAATTTGAGTGGAATTTTTTTTATTACAGTAAAGAGATATCGTTCCATTTTAGTCTCTTTCTTGCCATTGAAGTTTTGCTTAGAAGTAGACTGTACGACCAAATTACTGTTTCCACATAGCACTGAACAATTGATGCCACTGTGAGAACTAGATAAGTCCTGCCGTGATGAATGGCCTTGTAAAAGAAAAAAAAAATCAATCCATAGAAGCTTGTATCGGCACTCTCGGCACAATCATTCCTGTGCAGCATCAAAAGGAAAAAATATCTATGTCCAAATTAAATATATCACAGTCAAAAAAATTAAACATATGTAGAAAGATGGAAATGTATTCCGCACTCATCTGTGCAACCAATACATTACTTTATTCCAAACATTAACACATTCAATAGTAAGTGATCCAATGTTGTGTATCAACCTATAAATATGATACACAACTATGTATATATCAAATTCAAATTTTATTTATTACCAAATTCTAATAATCACATTATTATTATTATTATTGTATCCAATTGATGTATACTAGCAATCACTGATTTTTGATATTATGTGACCTCCTGTCAATTTTATCCTTGTTGAGTTTTTTCCATTCTGCTTTTATTATTTTATAATTTGGTAATAAATAAAATTAGAATGTTATATATATATATATATATATATATATATATATATATATATATACAGTTGTGTATCATATTTACAAGTTTATTCCAAACATGATACAAAGAATGTGGAATACCAAGCGCTTCTTCTTGTTCTTCGATCAGGAACCATTGCCATGGCCTTTGGCGCCATACCTCCTCTATTACACACTTGCCACCCAACCAGCTGGCGACTTGGAGCCACCATTACACCATATATCCTGCCGACAGGCTATACATGTATTTTTTGTTATTGTATATTCTTGTCTTTTGTTGTACACACTTTTCCATCTGCTTCTGTGTACACTGCTATGGATTGCATTATGGAGTACATAAATAAAAATTTAATATCACTGGACACTTGGCCGCAGTGATATTAGAGTGAGTAGTTAAATTAACGAGCAATAAATTAATAAGGAGCCAACCGTTCCTGATAGAAAAAAGTTTGCTCTATGTATTTTTCAAGCTAGTGAAAGAGTCAGAGACTTTGTGCTCCGTCACAACTCTTAACAGTATGGGTGTCTTGAGAACACGGATTCTTTTAACAACATAGCAGACAAGGCAGCCCATGACCAGAGAGGCCCTTCTGGCATTTGCCAGCATTGCCAGATGGCCAGTCCGGCCCTGTCTGTGATCAAAGGGCCTAAACTCACTTCTGTGGGTTCAAGTGCCCAGATTTTCAGTTTTCGGCCACATGCACACGCTCAATATTTGGTCAGTATTTCACACTCTCAGTATTTGTAAGCCAAAACCAGGAGGGGGTGATGAATACAGAAGTGGTGACGTGTTTCTATTAGACTTTTCCTCTGATTGTTCCACTCCTGATTTTGACTACAAATACTGATGTAAAATACTGACCAAATACTGACCGTGTGAAAAACAAAGAAGTGTAATATAAAATCGAATTCTGGATAATCATAATGGTGTTTGGTGTGTCCAGGAGGGTGAAATTGAACTTGGAAATATGGTGGTCATATTATTCTACTAGGAAAATATAACAAATTACAATCATGTCTTTGCACCAATGTTCCATGCATACAGTCAGCCATCTTCCTCTCACTATGCCAAGAAAGGGGTGAGATGTGGATGAAACCCAATATCCAATCCTGAAAAACTAATTGTCAGACCCATGAGATACAACATGCATTGTAGACCTGTCTTCATTTAATAATAATAATAATAATAATAATCTTTATTTATATCGCGCTAACATATTCCGCAGCGCTTTACAGTTTTGCACACATTATCATCACTGTCCCAGATGGGGCTCACAATCTAGAATCATTTCTGCCCGGACATCTCACAGATTCCATCCGTCAGAAGTTTCTGTATGTAACCCTTTTATTTTTTGCATTGTTTGGGCCTAATATAGATGTCTCTTCATTTTTTTGTTTTTTCCATTTATTTGTGACTTTATTAGCACTGCACCTCTTTTTTGTATATTAAATCTAAAATGTAATATGTTTGTTACTTGCTGCTCTAAACGTACCCACAACCTCAAAGAGGGAAAGTAGAGCTTGGTTGTATTACAATGCGTTTGCGAAAGTGGAAGGAGGGTACCGATCAGATGCTGGGCAAAGTTATGTGTAGTAGGGCATCATCCCGGGGCGGGAGTCTTAAAACGGCGAGTTGTGGCAGTAAAAACTGTAGCGTGGATATGTGATCTGGCGTTGGGGTGCGTTTAGCTCATTGCATTGTCCTCTATGGATTTGAGGAGACCTTGAGGGGATAGCCTCACAGTCCCATTTATTTATACTATTTTGTCCTTTTGCAACTTACTGTATATATTTGTATATATTTCTTTAGATTGTGTGACATAATCTTTGGCCACATTATATATATACTTCTGATCACCTCTTCACATGTATTTTGTACATATTATGCAAGGCAAAAAAAAAATCTAATGTTGGAATATAATCTGTCTTTCCTTGCAGAAGCAAATAAAACAACCTGGAGAATTAAAAGAAGCATTTTTATTGTCTATATACTTTATCGTTCTGGGATTACAAATCATTTTCGTATTTCACATTTCTTCTTGCTGTTCCTCACATGTTTGGAATAAAGTACCTGACTTTTTCATACATTGGTGAGTGTCGCATCTGCTTCTGTCTACTTGGATATATTTATTTCTTTGTAACAGAAAAAAAAGAGCATCCCGGAGTAATGCTATCAAAAATACCATAATTATACCATTAAAGAAACAAGACAGAAGAAGAAGAATCAACACCTTGGAAATGTTGTGCTGGAGAAGGAGGTTATCAATACCGTGGATGGCAAGAAGAACAAGCATCAATTTTGGAACGAATTAAGCTAGACAATGTCACTCAAAGCAAAGGATAACCAAACTACAACTTACTTACTGTGGACAAATCATACGAAGAGAGCAATCACTGGAGAAGGACATCATGGTCGGAAGACCAGAAGGAACAAGAAGACCAGCAACCAGATGGCTTGTTATAATCAAGATTATAGCAGAGAAGAACCTGGTGGACCTATCTAGGCTAAGTACAAGATCAATGTTCCTACAGATCACTCATAGAATCCTAGAATGTTAGAGTTGGACGGGACCTCCAGGGTCATCGTGTCCAACCCCCTGCTCAGTGCAGGATTCACTAAACCATCTCAGACAGATGTCTGTCCGGCCTCTGTTTGTCCATCAAGTTGCCATGGCTCGAGCCCAAGCCGAATGCTGCTAAAAAAAATATATGCATCTAGTTCTGTCTGTCTTTCTAAGTAAAGCAAAGAAAAGTGAAAAAGTGGGCAGCACTCAATAGCAAATGGCATGCAAAAAACTGGTGTCTTTATTGTTTATTGACAGGGGCCCCTATTTTGAAGAAGCCACAAGGCGAAACGGCGCTGTCGGGGTCACTGGTGGGCACGCAGGATTGAGACATATTATCATGTAAGTTACCACTTTTTTACCATAGAACCGCTATTAGCGGGCCGGTCCGCAATGAATGTCGCTCTGCAGACTGGATACTATTGCACTACCTTGCTGTGCTAGACACATTTTTTTAGCCAGTTTTTATTGGTGGTTATACTGCTTGGAGGATTAGAAGCCCCTTGTTTTAGGCTTTGACTTTACAGATATATATGCTCCTAGGAGCTGTGTGTATTTTTACTTATCCTCTATTTATGCATTGCATTTTTTGAGCTAGTATTATGTGTCTAGTAATATATCGTGCTTTCATAGACCTTGTTTGGTCATAACGCACGCTTTAATATTTATTCAGCAGTATGATATGGTGCTTTTTGAGTGGCTTTACCTATTATATACTAGTTGCTAGTTCTGCCTGCCATCAGTTTTTCATTGAAATTCCTTGTCTTGTTATTTCATTAATGCTTCAATAAAATATATTTGTTTTAAATGTATGCCTATGCCTCGTCTTCACCTGCATACTGGTATGGTGTTTTTTGCTGTTTAATAGTGTTTCTTGAGGTGGCAAGTCCACTGGTGGATTCTTTGGTTATGTATACTACATAACCTATGTATTATCTATTATCTATCTATTATCTATCTATTATCTATCTATCATCTATCTATCGATCTATATAGTATCTATTTATCTATAGATCTATCTATCTATTATCTATCTATCATCTATTACCTATCTATCTATTATCTATTCATCTATTTTCTATCTATTATCTATCTATCTATTATCTATCATCTACTATCTATCTATCATCTATATACAGTTAGGTCCATATATATTTGGACAGAGACAACATTTTTCTAATTTTGGCTATAGATATTACCACAATGAATTTTAAAGAAAACAATTCAGAAGCAGTTGAAGTTCAGGCTTTCAGCTTTCATTTGAGGGTATCCACATTAAAATTGGCTCCTTAACATGTGCCACCCTGTTTTTAAAGGGACCAAAAGTAATTGGACAATTGACTCCAAGGCTATTTCATGGACAGGTGTGGGCTATCCCTTCATTAGGTCATTCTCAATTAAGCAGATAAAAGGCCTGGAGTTGATTTGAGGTATGGTGCTGCATTTGGAAGGTTTTGCTGTGAAGTAAACATGCGGTCAAAGGAGCTCTCCATGCAGGTGAAACAAGTCATCCTTAAGCTGCGAAAACAGATAAAACCCATTCGAGAAACTGCTACAATATTTGCAGTGGCAAAATCTACACTTTGGTGCATCCTGAGAAAGAAAGAAAGCAGTGGTGAACTCATCAATGCAAAAAGACCTGGGCGCCCACGGAAGACAACAGTGGTGGATGATCGCAGAATAATCTCTATGGTGAAGAGAAACCCCTTCACAACAGCCAACCAAGTGACCAACACTCTCCAGGAGGTCGGCGTATCAATATCCAAATCTACCATAAAGAGAAGACTGCGTGAAAGTAAATACAGAGGGTTCACTGCAATGTGCAAGCCACTCATAAGCATCAAGAATAAAATGGCTAGACTGGACTTTGCTAAAAAACATCTAAAAAAGCCAGCACAGTTCTGGAAGAACATTCTTTGGACAGATGAAACCAAGATCAACCTCTACCAGAATGATGGAAAGAGAAAGGTATGGCGAAGGCGTGGTACAGCTCATGATCCAAAGCATACCACATCATCTGTAAAACACGGTGGAGGCAGTGTGATGGCTTGGGCATGCATGGCTGCCAGTGGCACTGGGTCACTAGTGTTTATTGATGATGTGACACAGAACAGAAGCAACCGAATGAGTTCTAGGTATTCAGAGACATACTGTGTGCTGAGATCCAGCCAAATGCAGCCAAACTGATTGGTCGTCATTTCATACTACAGATGGACAATGACCCAAAACATAAAGCCAAAGCAACCCAGGAGTTTATTAAAGCAAAGAAGTGGAATATTCTTGAATGGCCAAGTCAGTCACCTGATCTCAACCCAATTGAGCAGCATTTCACTTGTTAAAGAATAAACTTCAGGCAAAAAGGCCCACAAACAAACAGCAACTGAAAACCACCAGTGAGGGCCTGGCAGAGCATCAAAAAGGAGGAAACACAGCGTCTGGTGATGTCCATGAGTTCAAGACTTCAGGCCGTCATTGCCAACAAAGGGTTTTCAACCAAGTACTAGAAACGAACATTTTATTTAAAATTATTGAATCTGTCCAATTACTTTTGGTCCCTTTAAAAACAGGGTGGCACATGTTAAGGAGCTGAAACTCCTAAACCCTTCATCCAATTTTAATGTGGATACCCTCAAATGAAAGCTGAAAGTCTGAACTTCAACTGCATCTGAACTGTTTTGTTTAAAATTCATTGTGGTAATGTCTATAACCAAAATTAGAAAAATGTTGTCTCTGTCCAAATATATATGGACCTAACTGTATTATCTATCTATCTATCATATATCTATTATCTATCTATTATCTACCTATCTATTATCTATCTATCATCTATCTATCGATCTATCTATTATCTATCTATCCATCTATATTTAACTATCCATGTATTATCTAGCTATCTATTTATTATCTATCTATCATCTATACTATCTATCTACAAAATTCCAATTGCAAAGAGTAAGGACTTTATTGGCTAAATGCAATGTTTTAGTCCATATAATGTGGACTTTTTTAAATCTATCTATCTATCTATCTATCTATCTATATATCTATCTATCTATCTATCTATCTATCTATATATCTCATATCTATCAATCTCATCATCCATCTATCTACTATTGTTTTGTCTGTATCAATCTACAGTTTATCTATTTTCTGATATCTGATTTCTGGCGGTCAGACTCCCCGCGCCCCTACAGATCAGCTGACTGGCTGGCGTTAATATACAGACAGTACAATTAGGCTAGCACTGCTGTGTGCTGCCTCAGGCACAGCTGTTTACATCTGTAGCTTCAGCCTTCACACACAGCGGTGAGGTTCCTGTTCTCATCTCTGTGTAATCATTGGGTTCTGATATCAGAATGCATTGTTTATACAAACCCTCAGGCCGGCGTCACACATGCGAGTTTTACGGACGTAAGAGCGCAGAATCTACGTCCGTAAAACTCGCAAAACATACGGCACAATGATTCTCAATGGGTCTAGTCCTATCAGCCGTATATTACGGATCCGTAATATACGTCGTTCTACGGCCGTACAAAATCGCAGCATGCTGCGTTTGTCAGCGTATTGCGCAAAAAATACGCCAATGCAAGTCTATGGGAGAGCGTATAATACGGAATGCATACGGACCATGCGTGTGACTTGCGAGAAATACGCTACTCACTGGCAGATGTCCGGAACTGTCTAAAGCCCTCAATCAGGCAGGTGAGACATGCTAATGAGCTGAAAAAGCCAGACAGTGAACCCGGAAGTCTGCTGCACGCCTCCACGGAGTGAGAGATTGAGCATGGCCAGCATAATTAATGTAGACATGCTGATCATTTTGATACAGGAGAGGCCAGAAATCTGGGACCAAAGAGACCCCAACTATGCGAACAGGGCAGTAAAACAAGCAGCATGGAGGAGCGTGTGTGGCTCCCTCTTCCCCCAGTATGACCAGCAGCCACGTGCGGCCCAGCGACAAATAAGTAAGTACACCCATGTTTGCAATGTAATGTTCTTGCTAAACAGCAGGCCCTTACTACTTTGAATTGCTAAACCTTAATTTATTAATTCTTCCTGAAAGTAATATAAATCCAAGCAGTATATACATGGTGCTGGATATGATAAATGGATTTCATGAAGGTTTAGAACAGGTGTGCCCTTACTAACATTGTTTTCCAGTAATTTGTTTTTCTGGGATAGAGGTTAGCTGACTCTGTCCTTGTGGCCTTGCTTCATAATTGTGTTTTTTTGTTAAATTTCTTGCTTAATGTGAGCCACAAAAGCCTCTTTCTATGCTACCCGTAAATCTGTGTCCTCCATTACACCTTGTGTGAGCACTCTGCATAATGGTCTAAGCAATGTGTGTATTTTTTGTTGTTTCAGTGGATGATGTAACAACAAGGTGGCGGAGTATCCGTGACCAGTATAGGAGGGAGAGGCAGCAGCGGGAGAAAAGTGGAGCCGGGGCCCCTCCTAAAAAAAAAAAATACATTTACTTTGATCGGCTTACGTTTCTCAACCCCAGCATGGACCTCAGGCCGTAAGTAAAAACATCTCAAACTGGGTTAATTTTTTAATGCTGAGAGATAATTCCAAATAACATAGTAACTGTCCAAATTTATCTTTTGCAGAACTCAGTCTAACCTCACTGACAGGGAGACAGGGTCTGACTCAGAACTGGTCATTGACCCAGTTGGAGAAGGTGAAGAGGTGGCTGGTCCATCTGCTGCTCCCTCCGGCGCAAGACCTACAGCATCTTCCTCATCTGGCCACCCAGCTCCAGCTGCAGCTGAAGAAAACCAAGAGGCCCCACAGTTCTCTTCTGCAGCAGCAGCACCAGCACCTAGCCAGGATGACCCTGGGAATAGCAGCAGCCCAACTGTTGCCCTGGACCAATCCCCACAGGCTGCAGTCAGACCCCAGCGTGCACGACGCAGGAGAGAGCTTCGCCAAAGCAGGAGAAATGTGGATGCTGGGGTCATGAACTATTTGGCCCGGGTTCGAGAGGATGATGGGGAGGAGGGATTCACACGGAGCCTTGCCCAGTATTTACGCTCCATAGAGCGGGAGTTGAGGCTGCGTTTGAGAGGGTGTTTTCAGATCCTTATTGACGCATGCACCCCCCCAAATAACCCATACAATCTGATGCAGATGATTGAACAGTGGCAGATGTCACCTGATAATATTCTGCGGCCTCAGAGATTACAAGGCCTGCATGCGCAACAAGGATCTGAAGCACCCCCTCTACGTCAGCCAACACCTCCACCCCAACCCACAACTAACCAACAATGGCAACCTCAGCACCATATTGCAGGATATCAGCACCCATCCCAATATGGCCACTTGTCCAGACCCAGTGCTGGAGGCTGGTCCCAACCGGGGTTTGGACAATATGGTCATTTTGGGTTGGGGTATGATTCCCGCACATATGGGCAGCAACATCAGGGTTATCTCCCAAATCCTGGCCCCACTCATCAAAGTGGCCAGCATCAGAGCAGGCAGAATTTCCCGCAGGCCACTATAACATCCGCACAGGCTGCTGGACAATTGGGCCTACAAAGGCCACCTGATGCTGACACAGACCAATCCACTTCTCCACTTCCTACGTACCAGGACTTGTAATTTTGGGTACACCTTTTTTTTTTTTCCAAAATTAGGTTTGGATTGGGCTTAAAAAGCAAGCTGTAATGTTTTTATTTTACTTTGTGTTTTGGTTCCCAAAAAAAAATGTTGCACTTTTTTTGGCCAAAGATTTGTTATGCCAAAAAAAAAAGAAAATCTAAAAACAAGTTTAAAAAGTAAATTTGCCGTTACTACCAAAAAAACTATGTATGCACTCTGTTCATTCTTATTACCTCACACACACATGATATGATCATAACCATATGTGAACAAATTAAACACAGCAGACATATTTTCCACATTGGTAATGCCAAAATTTAAGCAAATAACAAATTACACATGCAAAATTGCCTAGTCTTGCCAGGGAGTGGCACCCTGAGGACTCACAAAATAATTTGTGAACACATCACGAACTTTTAGTCCAGAAAGGGGACGTCGCGGAGGAGGGACATATGGGGTAGGCCTACTATGATTGTTCATGACGTGATTATGCAAATTAGTAGACGAACAATCATGTATTCGGGTGAAATTATGTAGAATTACACAGGCTTTGATCACTTCATTGATTGAAGCCTCACTCAGCTGAATTGCAGACTGAAGAACCCGCCATTTGGCTACAAGAATTCCAAAGGCGCACTCAACCAGTCTCCGTGCCCTGGAAAGTCTCAAATTAAACACCCTCCGCCGGTGGTCAAGGTTGCGCCTGGGGTAAGGCCTCATGACGTGCCTCGTCAGTTGGAAGGTCTCATCTCCAACCAAAACAAAAGGCACTGCTTCCGCATTGGAGCCTGGGAGTTGTTGTGGTGGTGGGAGGTTCAACTGGTTGTCACGTAGCCGCCGACCCATTATGGACGAATTGAAGACCCTAGAGTCTCCAGTTCGGCCATAGGCCCCAATGTCTACAATTATAAACCTGTAGTTGCTGTCAGCAACTGCTAACAGAACTACAGAGAAAAACTGCTTATAATTGTAGAATTGGGAACCAGAGTTCGGCGGCTTACGCACCCTGATATGTTTCCCATCCACAGCTCCAATGCAGTTAGGGAAGTCACAATTATTTTGGAAACCAGTGGCGATTTTGACCCAATCCTCCATTTTTGGCTCCGGCATCACAACTTCGTTAAGTTTCAGCCATATTTGGGAACAGGTTGTCCTAACAATGACTGAAATGGTAGAACGCCCAATGAGAAACTCCAGGTGTAGACCCGCATAGGACAAGCCTGTGGACAGGAAGCTGCAAAACAAGGAAAAAAAACAAAACATGAGGAATATGAAAACAGGAAGAAACACAAGTGTCTATTTAATTTTCGCAGTCATTATTGACTAAGCAAAAAGGGTCATTTCACATTATTACTATACTCTAATATTACCCACATTTTTAGAAATGTGCTTGTGGCTTCATGTCTAAGTAAAGTAACTGAAACATAGTAGGACAAAACACATTGGCAAACATACAAAAATATAAAAGGTCAAAATACATACCGTAAGGTTAGGAGCAGACGCTCCTCAGCAGAGATGGCTTTTCTCATCCAGGTGTCCTGATAGGTGAGGCCAGGACGTAACATCTCCATCAACATGTCAAAAGTCCTGATGGACATGCGAGTATACAGGTAAAATTTGTCTGGATGGGCCCTCAAAGCTGAATAGAGTCTCTGGAAATGTCCTTTACTCTGGCGTTGTGTCAATGGAGGATGCACCCACAATCTTCGTCTCCTCCTTCGCGGATCTGCATTGACCGGATATGGCTGGCCAAAGCGACGAGACAACACCCAGTGAAGCAACACCCGCTGAGTTGTGCTTAAATACACATGGTCAGACATGTTTGTAAGGTCAAAGTAACACAGCCAAAATATGCTAGAGAACATATAGGGCATATGGGAGGGGTACACCTGTTGTCGAGGGCTTAAATAGTGTTGGTAATGATGGTTTAAATGATTTGCAGGCCTGAAAACCGTTAAATGTCCATTTTGTGATGGTGCGTGTCAAAAACGCAATACGGATCACATACGGATTACACACGGACCAGTACATGCGCAAAATACGCGACCACACCTAGGCTACGCAAGAACTACGGAAAGAGATTACGGAGACATTTTGGCGTATTACGCGCGTATTACGGACGTATAATACGTTCCGTAATGTCTTACGCCGAGTGTGACGCCGGCCTCATCCTGAGAACAGCCAGCGGTCCATCGCCGTGTACCAGAAAAGCTGTTTAGCTCACCTTTGGAAGAGCGTATTTTGGAAGCTTCATCTGCACAAAGTCTTTTCGCCGGTAGGATACATAGTATTTACTCTGGTTTCCTGCTGTTGTCTGCAAAAAAAGTCACAAGCAAATTGTAAAATAATAATATTAATGCGTTTCATATAGCACAATTATTAAACGATGATAATAAGAAAAATGGCACATACTGTACTCTACTGATCATGAGACATATCCTGTATTATACTCCAGAGCTGCACTCACTATTCTGTTGGTGCAGTCACTGTGTACATACATTACATTACTGATCCTGAGATACATCCTGTATTATACTCCAGAGCTGCACTCACTATTCTGCTGGTGCAGTCACTGTGTACATACATTACATTACTGATCCTGAGATACATCCTGTATTATACTCCAGAGCTGCACTCACTATTCTGCTGGTGCAGTCACTGTGTACATACATTACATTACTGATCCTGAGTTACATCCTGTATTATACTCCAGAGCTGCACTCACTATTCTGCTGGTGCAGTCACTGTGTACATACATTACATTACTGATCCTGAGATACATCCTGTATTATACTCCAGAGCTGCACTCACTATTCTGCTGGTGCAGTCACTGTGTACATACATTACATTACTGATCCTGTACCGATCCTGAGTTACCTCCTGTATTATACCCCAGAGCTGAACTCACTATTCTGCTGGTGCAGTCACTGTGTACATACATTACATTACTGATCCTGTACTGATCCTGAGATACAAAACCTGTATTATACCCCAGAGCTGCACTCACTATTCTGCTGGTGCAGTCACTGTGTACATACATTACATTACTGATCCTGAGTTACAGCCTGTATTATACCCCAGAGCTGAACTCACTATTCTGCTGGTGCAGTCACTGTGTACATACATTACATTACTTATCCTGAGTTTCATCCTATATTATACCCTAGAGCTGCACTCACTATTCTGCTGGTGCAGTCACTGTGTACATACATTACATTACTGATCCTGCACTGATCCTGAGTTACATGATGTATTATACCCCAGAGCTGCACTCACTATTCTGCTGGTGCGATGCAGTCACTGTGTACATACATTACATTACTGATCCTGTACTGGTCCTGAGTTACATCCTGTATTATACCCCAGAGCTGCACTCACTATTCTGCTGGTGCAGTCACTGTGTACATACATAACATTACTGATCCTGTACTGATGCTGAGTTACATCCTGTATTATACCCCAGAGCTGCACTCAGTATTCTGCTGGTGTAATAGCTGTGTACATACATTACATTACTTTTAGTTTGGGGAATTGCATTGTGGGAAGTTCAGTCTTTACACCAGATAGTTTACAATTCTGTTAAAAAATGGTTTCATCCCCTCTATTACAGGAGCTAAGGTATGGCTTCAAGCATGCATCTGCTGAAAACCTTGCTTACCATTTTCAGCAACAACCAGCAGAATTGTGATTGTAGCTGTGGAGTATAATACAGTCTGATATTCAGAATCAGTACATGATATGAAATGCAATTTACCGATGTAATCTGTTTATTATTAGCATACGTTTGATACATTGGTTTTCATATCTGTTGCATTCTGTGGGTGGTTTCAGGGGGTTAGAAACTTTCCATCTAATTCCACTACTCCCATGCATGCTTGATTTGGATGAGCGTGTATATGTTTTGTATTGGAGAAGGGAGTAAGATGCTGCCAGGCACAGCAGCTTATTTCCCCTAAAACAAAAGGATTGGGCATGTTGAAATCCAATATGCTCATTCTTTCTTTTCATCGAAATCAGGCGAGAGTTAGGTGTCATGCCGTAGCTATGCAGGTAGATGTACGCTCCACTAGATGGCAGTAGAGTGGAGGAAAGACTGCAACACTTGCCATAGCAGACCTGCAGTGATGCAGCGAGGCCACCACCAGGTGGCAACAGGGTAGTCAAACATGCCACGTCAAAACCAGGAGAGTAACATAGCACAAAGGGGGAAATCAACTCAGAGTCAGAGACGCACCAGAGGGTCAATACCAGACGGAAGAAGAAGTACCAGGAGCAAAAAACAGAGTCAGGTCAGAGACAAAGCCGAGTCAAGAACCAGAGTCCAAACACAAAGGGAAAACACTGAGCCAGAATGGGGGAAGGAGAATAAACAGACACAGGAACAGTCAGGTATCACAGCAGGACAAATCAGGATGTAACCAGAGCCAGCTACTCATGCCGTAGGCAGAAGCTATAACTGACACCGCCTGCAGGATGCAACGGAGCTAAATGGCAAACCTGAACTCAGAATGAGGCAGAGCAAAGTTAACCCATGAGATCAGTCCGGGAAAAGGGGAGACAGGACTAAAACCCGGACCGGATCATGACATTAGGATGCCAAAATACACATTAGATGGCTGGCTAGTTCCACCAAGATTGGCAAGATCGGCAACCATTCATCTGGTCTGCATAGTCACTATATGATTATGTGTTTATGTGTTATTTTCTTTGAACCTCTCCATGTAGCCACATTTAAACGCTGCCCACACACCTCATGAGCTAATTTCAGGAACTGTTGTAGGAAAAAAAGGGTTTTCCAGTACTTGATGTTCCTAGAGGTAGCCGTGATTGTAAATTCCCATGTAGCAGCAGAACCTATGTTTACCTTCCATTTTCATAAATCACTCAACCTCGCATCATATCTCGACAATGTGCAGTTCATAAAGGAAGAAGCCATTTATACCATCAATCACTGTCCCTCCTCATCACTGCAGCATGAATGTCAAGCAAAATGAATTACCCCTATCTGCTGCTGGTAGCACTTTTGATTTAAATTCTTTATTTTGACATAAGCAGGAGATTCAGGAGGTAACAGTGAAGTGGCCGGACACCACACAGAATTTAATTAGATTGCGTAGATTTATGGGGCAAAGGGATTGTATAATACATCCTGCTGTGCCTGGCTTTTTGATTATTTATTGTACTGAACACTGGAACAGTTATGTACTCTTCAGATAAAGTTACAGAAAGATCAAATACAGCATCACTTTCATACTTGTAGAGTAGCAAAGGCAAACCTATGTGGAGACTGGTAAGCAGGAGCATACCTCTAAGGCTTCTGGTAAGCAGGAGCATACCTATAAGGCTTCTGGCAAGCAGGAGCATACCTCTAAGGCTTCTGGTAAGCAGGAGCATACCTCTAAGGCTTCTGGTAAGCAGGAGCATACCTCCAAGGCTTCTGGTAAGCAGGAGCATACCTATAAGGTTTCTGATAAGCAGGAGCATACCTCTAAGGCTTCTGGTAAGCAGGAGCATACCTCTAAGGCTTCTGGTAAGCAGGAGCATACCTCTAAGGCTTCTGGTAAGCAGGAGCATACCTATAAGGCTTCTGGCAAGCAGCGGCATACCTATAAGGCTTCTGATAAGCAGGAGCATACCTCTAAGGCTTCTGGTAAGCAGGAGCATACCTATGAGGCTTCTGGCAAGCAGCGGCATACCTATAAGGCTTATGGCAAGCAGCGGCATACCTATAAGGCTTCTGGTAAACAGGGGCATACCTCTGTGGAGTCTGGTAGGCAGGCACGTACTTCTGAGGCTTCTGGTAAGCAGGGGCAATACCTCTGTAGAGTCTGGTAAGCAGGGATACACTTCAGAGGCTGTTGGTAAATGGGGTCATACCTCTGTGGAGTCTGGTAAGTAGGGGTCTACTTCTGAAGCTTCTGGTAAACGGGCATATCTCTGTGGAGTCTGGTAAGCATGGGCAATACCTAAGTGGAGTCTGGTAAGCAGGAGCATATCTCTAAGGCTTCTGGTAAACAGGGGCATATCTCTGTAGAGACTGGTAAGCAGGGGCACATATCTGAGGCTGCTGATAAATGGGTTCATACTGCTGTGGAGTCTGGTAAGCAGATGTCTACTTCTGAGGCTTCTGGTAAGCAGGGGCAAATCTCTGAGGCTTCCGGTAAGCAGGAGATTCCTCTGAGGATTCTGGAATGCAAGGGCATTCCTCTGTGAAGACTGGTAAGCAGGGACATACTTCTGAGGCTTCTGGTAAGCAGGGGCAATACCTCTGTGGAGTCTGGTAAGCAGGGGTCTAATTCTTAGGCTTCTGGAAAGCAAGGGCATATCTCTGAAGCTTCTGGTAAGCAGGAGCATTCCTCTAAGGCTTTTGGAAAGCATGGGCATTTCTCTGTGAAGACTGGTAAGCAGGAAAATACTTCTGAGGCTTCTGGTAAGCAGGTGAATACCTCTGTGGAGTCTGGTAAGCAGGGGTCTAATTCTGAGGCTTCTGGTAAGCAGCAGGGGTAAGCAGGAGCATTCCTCTGCGGCTTTTGGAAAGCAGGGGCATTCCTCTGTGAAGACTGGTAAGCAGTAACATACTTCTGAGGCTTCTGGTAAGCAGGCGAATACCTCTGTAGAGTCTGGTAAGCAGGGGTCTAATTCTGAGGCTTCTGGTAAGCAAGGTCATAGCTCTGAGGCTTCCAGTAACAGGTAACATCTCTAAGTTCTCTTGAAATCAGTTAAGACATTTCTAAAGCTTCTGCTTAACAGAAAGACACCTTTGGGTGTTTCCTGTAAACACTGATGGTATAATTTTAAGAATATGATATAATTTAGTGAAAAAAGTGAGTATGATCATCACTAAACAGGGACTGCAGCTCAGTCTTAAATGCTATGGTCCCTTTATTCTATTAAATTAATGGAGGTCATACGGTTGGGTTTCCATTGATCCTTTTAGAAATGAAGGTAAGTCAGTCCGAAAAATTGGGAAAACTTTGAAAGTGTCCCCAAGTGCAGTTGCAAAAACTATCAAGCGCTGCAAAGAAACTGGCTCACATGAGGACCACCCCAGGAAAGGAAGACCAAGAGTCACCTCTGCTTCTGAGGATAAGTTTATCCGAGTCACGAGCCTCAGAAATCGCAGGTTAACAGCAGCTCAGATTAGAGACCAGGTCAATGCCACACAGAGTTCTAGCAGCAGACACATCTTTACAACAACTGTTAAGAGGAGACTTTGTGCAGCAGCCTTCATCGTAGAATAGCTGCTAGGAAACCACTGCTAAGGAGAGGCAACAAGCAGAAGATACTTGTTTGGGCTAAAGAACACAAGGAATGGACATTAGACCAGTGGAAATCTGTGCTTTGGTCTGATGAGTCCATATTAGACATCTTTGTGCGACGCACCGTGTCTTTGTGCGACGCAGAAAAGGTGAACAGATGGACTCTACATGCCTGGTTCCCGCCGTGAAGCATGGTGGAGGAGGTGTGATGGTGTGGGGGTGCTTTGCTGGTGACACTGTTGGGGATTTATTCAAAATTGAAGGCATACTGAACCAGCATGGCTACCACAGCATCTTGCAGCGGCATGCAATTCCATCCGGTTTACGTTTAGTTGGACCATCATTTATTTTTCAACAGGACAATGACCCCAAACACACCTCCAGGCTGTGTAAGGGCTATTTGACCAAGAAGGAGAGTGATGGGGTGCTATGCCAGATGACCTGATGGTTTGGGGTGAGCTGGACCGCAGAGTGAAGACAAAAGGGCCAACAAGTGCTAAACATCTCTGGGAACTCCTTCAAGATTGTTGGAAGACCATTTCCGGTGACTACCTCTTGAAGCTCATCAAGAGAATGCCAAGAGTGTGCAAAGCAGTCATCAAAGCAAAAGGTGGCTACTTTGAAGAACCTAGACATATTTTCAGTTGCTTTACACTTTTTTGTTAAGTATATAATTCCACAAGTGTTAATTCACAGTTTTGATGCCTTCAGTGTGAATGTTCAATGTTGCAATTTTCATAGTCATGAAAATACAGAAAAATCTTTAAATGAGAAGGTATGTCCAATCTTTTGGTCTGTACTGTACATATATAAATATCTGTGGCTATGTGTATTTATACAGTTGGTATGTGAGTGTATGGAACCTAAAACTCACAGGTCTTGGCAAATTTGAAGAATTTGCGATTAGATCAAGTCACCAATATAATGGCCACTGACATTTTACACATGGCAGAAGGTTTCATTAGCCACAGAAGGCTGACATGACTTCAGGTGTAACACCAGGGGCTTCCTCATAATGCCTTGCTTGCTATCACATCACACTATATAGCGCAGCCAAGTAGGAGGGACTATCAAAGCCAGAGCACGAATAAAAGCTGAGGCAGAGAATGCAGCAGCAATTTTAAAATAGTGAGAGGACGTCAAAGCTAACAGCTCAACAATTGAGACAAGAAGAGAAAACCCCAAAAGATTTGCCAAATATTCCAGACAATACTGTGTTTTATAACTGCAGCATTGAAACAGAAACAAATAAGAGTACTAGTCTGCAAATAATATAGAAGTTTAATTAATAGCGAGAGATAGAGATAGGAGAGGAGCCTGTAGCAGTGCCAGACTCAGTGTGAGTGATCAGTGATATGGTGTAGCTGGCATCTGTCCAGTTGCATTTGAATTATAATTATTAATTTGTTTCTTCATTCATAATGCACTACACAGCATTACTCTGATGACAGATTTACTGCCCCTTGGCATTCTCTCAAGCAACTTCATCAGGTTGTCACCTGGAATAGCTTCTAGTGATGAGCGCAAGTGCTCGCTATTCGAGTTTGCCTAGGGTGAAGTAACACAGGTGCTTGAGTGACATGTTCAAGTCTGCACGGCCATATGTTTAGTGATTGTTAGACAGCCACAAAAAATGCGGGGATTGCCTGACAAACACAGGCAATCCCACGTTTTGTAAATGTCCTACAACCAGGAAACTTATGGCCACAGGGACTCGAACATGTCACTTAGGCACTCGAGCACCCTAGGCAAACTCGAGTAATGAGCACTCGTGCTCTTCAAGAGTTCATTTGTGGAATCACTGTCTTCAGAAAGTGTTTATAACCATCAGGTGTTTTGCAGAACAGTGTTGGAACCCTATTCCTCAATTATTCTAAGCCATAATATGTCAAGAACCACTGAACTGAGTAAAGAGAATTTACATTGACTGACCTTCATGTCTTAAAGAATGATGCTATCTGGAAAATTGCTAGCGCCTTGAAGGTATTCTCAAGTGCAGTCATGAAAACCATCAATTGCTATGATGAAACTGGCTCTAATGAGGACTGCCCTAGTAAAGGATGACCAAGAATTAACTCTGCTGCAGAGGATAAGTTCATCAGAGAAACCAGGCTCAGAAGCAACAAATTCATAGCACCTCAGCTAACAGCCCACAAAAATGAAGCACAGACATCAAGTAGCAGACATACAGTATCTCAATATTAACACTCCCGAGGAGATTGTGAGAAGCTGCTTTCATGGTCCAATTGCTGCAAAGTCACTACTGAGGTCCACAAACAAGAAGAAAAGAGATGTTTTAGCTAAGCAACAGAAAAATGTGATGTTAGATAAAAGGAAATATGTCCTGTGTTCTGATGATTCCGTTTTTTTAAACAGAGCATGCTCCGATTTTTTTAGGATACACTTTGCCGGATCAGCTAGTCGGATGTGGCGATAAACTGATGTGTGAAAGCAGCCTTTGGCCCTTTTTCACACAACAGGTTTTCGCCGTCAGGCTGAATCGGGCAAATGTTGAAAAAAATCGGATCTGTCACAGATTGTGAAAAACTGATGCAATGGATCCGTTTTCTTGACAGATCTGACTAGCTGATCCAGCTAATTGGATCCTAAAAAAATCTGAGCATACACAGTTAAAAAGACCGGAATCTGGCGTCGGAATCCGGAATTTGATGGATCCGGCGTTTTCCGACACCCATAGGCTTCCATTCTAGCAAAAAGCCGACGCTGTCTGGTTTTTCGCCGCAGACAAAAAAAGTAACTTTGTACGTTTTTTCCAGGCACAGGAAAACCCGTTTTCCGGTGAAAAACGGACGAACGTGAGGCCATCTGGTGCAATCCGGTGCTAATACAAGTCTATGAGGAAAAACCGGATCCGGTGACAGCTTTCGCTGGATCAGTTTTTTTTTTTTTTTAAAAGCCGGATTTAGCCTGACGGCGAAAACCTGATGTGTGAAAGGGGCCTTAGTCACTTATTAGAAATACAGGAAACACACAGCATGGTTATCACAACATTCTCAAACGACAAGCCATCTCATCTAGTTTGCACTTAGTGGATCAAACATTTATTTTGCAGCAGGGCAGCAACCCAAAACACATTTCCAGGCAATATAATGGATGTGTGACCAATGAGAAGAGAGATGGAGTCTGTATCAGATGACATGGCCTCCACAAGCACCTGACCTCAACGCAATTGAGATGGTTTGGGAAGAATTAACATAGTAACATAGTTAGTAAGGCCGAAAAAAGACATTTGTCCATCCAGTTCAGTCTATATTCCATCATAATAAATCCCCAGATCTACGTCCTTCTACAGAACCTAATAATTGTATGATACAATATTGTTCTGCTCCAGGAAGACATCCAGGCCTCTCTTGAACCCCTCGACTGAGTTCGCCATCACCACCTCCTCAGGCAAGCAATTCCAGATTCTCACTGCCCTAACAGTAAAGAACTGCAGAGTGAAGGCAAAGCACTTTTACACTGTTGGAAGCCATTCCAGGTGAAGACTTGATGAAGCTGCATGAGAGAAAGCCAAGTAAGAGTAAATCCGTCATCCGAGTAAAAGCAAGGGGGGTTCTTTGAGGAATCTAAGGTTTAACACATTCTGGTTTGTTTCACACGTGTTATCCATTCCTTGTTTCCATATGGGTTCCCTAATGGTTTTGCTGCCTTCAGTCTGAATCTACAACGTGGACATTCCGATTGGAAAAAGGAAAATCACTGCAACAACAAGAATATGCATGTCCACCTAGTATATTGCCCAGCGACGTAGTATATTGCCCAGTCACGTAGTATATTGCCAGCCACGTAGTATATTGCCCAGTCACGTAGTATATTGCCCAGCCACGTAGTATATTGCCCAGCCACGTAGTATATTGCCCAGCCACGTAGTATATTGCACAGCCATGTAGTATATTGCCCAGCCACGTAGTATATTGCCTAGCCACATAGTATATTGCCCAGTCACGTAGTATATTGCCCAGCACAGAGCCACGTAGTATAGAGACTTAAAAAAAAAATAAACATATACTCACCTATAGCCCGTTGAAGTCCTGCTATACTCACCATCCGCCGCCTTTCCCGCTCCTCTGGACGCTCCCGGGACCGCTGCATTGCAAGCGCCAGCTTGCAGTCACAGGGCTGGTGTGAGCAGGACCTATGATGACGTCGCGGTCACATGACCGTGACGTCACGGCAGGTTCTTGTCAAACACCGGCCCTGGGAGCGGAAGCTGCCGGTTGCAATGGAGTGGTCCCGGGAGCGTGGCAAGGAGCGAGAAAGGCGGTGGAGGGTGAGTATAGCAGGTTTTTTTTTTTTATTATTATTTTTAACATGACATATTTTTACTATTGATGCTGCATAGGCAGCATCAATAGTAAATAGTTGGGGACACACAGCGTTAATAGCAGCGGTAACGGAGCGCGTTACACCGCGGGCCGTTACTGCTGCCATTAACCCTGTGTGAGCGGTGAGTGGACGGGATTACGGAGCGGGCGCCGGGCAGTGAGTGCAGGGGAGTAGGGGAGGGACTAATCGGACTGTGGCCGTCGCTGATTGGTCGCGGCAGCCATGACAGGCAGCTGCCGAGACCAATCAGCAAACGAATAACTGTGACAGAAGGACAGACAGACAGACGGAAGTACCCCTTAGACAATTATGTATATAGATGAACAAATACATTTAGTGGCTTGGACTGTAACTAGAACACTGGTAACACCAGAAGCCCCAGGAGTAGTCTGTCTTGTGGCTGATTCTATGTAGACCCCTTTTAGCCAATTATGGTGCTTGTTAAGATCATAGTTTTGCAATAATGGAGATGGTGCACTGATAGATTTCAGGAGGCGAGGGTTTTGATTTTCTAACAGAAGCCATTTCTGATTAAAACTGGCAAGTTAGAAGTGCGAGTCTTTGTAACCTTGGAAGAATCCATTACGTTCTCCAGTTCGGCAGAAGACATGCCTATTGATTTTTTTATACAATGTAATGTTATTAATGTATAATCATTAACACCATAGGTGCCTGAACCCATATATATATCCATCAGTAAAGATATTTCTCATTTACATGCACTTATATGAGGTGGGTGCATGTTGAATGGAGAACCTAAAGCTGGGACCCGCACCAGAATGGAAAAGTTGTGATTCCTGTGCAAATAGCGGCCCATGATTGCTGCCGCTCTATTCAATTCCCATGGGACTGTCAAAGATGTATCTGAGCAATCCATGTTGTAATCTCTGACGGTCCCCTAGAGATTTAATTATGTGGCAGCATATAAATGCAGCAACCTATTAATTCAAGTGTGGAACACAAGCCCCCTTTCCTGGTGGTCATTTGGATCTTCACCAATTTGGTAAAACTCGCCAAAATGTATTTATTTTGTGTTTGATGAAAGCAAAAACGAAAAAGTGGGATAAAAGGAGCCAAGGCTATGTCCCCCCCAGTACAAAAAAAACTGTGGATTTTCTGCTGCATATTTGCTTGCCGAAAATGTGCTTAGTTTTACAGTACCAGCTTAGTACATGAGATTTTAAGAAATTTCACTCACATATGCAAAACATTTCTGCAGTGTAAATTGTCAGGAGCTGTAAATTTGTTAATATAAGTTGCGGATGTAGAAGTGAATTTCAGTCTTTGCAAATAGATAAATGTGTGTCTCCCCGCTCCTTCGGTATAATAATATGTGCAAAAAATAATACAGCTATGAATATTACTGCAGAAAAATTGATGCGATTTCGGGAAAACCCATCCCCACTGTGTATTTAAAGACTCTGTGTTTTTGGTGCATTTTTTGCCTTTTAGGTTTCTATGGAAAAATGCAGAATTCCAGCATTAATTCATTAAATATGCATTATAAAAAAAAACTGCTGCACAAAAAATGCATAAAAAAGTGGAAAACGCATTAGAAACAGCAGCAAAAATCCAATAAGAAGAGTAGATAGCTACTGTGTATTTGTGCCGTCATCAGCAGAAAATAAGCAGCTGAAAAAAGCAGAGTTTTTGCTCATCGGCACATGGTGTAAAAATCACAAAAAATTTTATACTGTTTGAAAATCAGGCAAAAAAATAAATAAATAACACAGCGGACGCAGTGATAAATCGGCTGGACTGTTGAGCCCGATGCTGCCATCTCCTCATTATGATTGACAGCTGCCTGAACACATCAGCAGTCAGCTATTCAGGGAGGTGGGGAAATGCCTTGTTTTTGGAAAAAAATGAATTGTGTATTAAAAAATGGTTTCCCGGTTTTGGAAGACCCCTGTCCTCCAGCTTTAACTTGTTTTTAAAAAATCAAACTGTGCTTTACTCTCCCTCCCCGGATCCAGCCCTGAGTCTCCGATTCTGTTCCCAGTGTCTGCTATGCACTGCTGACTGTTATTTCCTGCAGAGACAAATCCCGGCAGGAAAAAGTGATAGCGGTCTGTGCAAGATGAAGAAGAAAAGTGAAGATGAAGGACTTCACCTTTAGACGTCACTGGTGAGTCACTGTATCACATGTACACGTACACTTTACACTTTATACAGAGATTCTGTGTATAATGTCACTGGTGATCACTGCTAGCACTGAAATCACGTTAACACCGCTGCAGCCAATCAGTGGCTTTGCCGGAGTTGACGGCACAAGCTGCTGAGCTCACTGATTGGCTGCAGCGCTGTCACATCATCAGCACTGCAGACAATAAAGGACACCGGAGCAGCATCAGACCCAGGGAATATAATATAATTGAGGGCAGTCGATTTAGTAACACATCTCCATTGCATTATCGATGTGATCCTTCCATTTAGACGGCATTACGTGATTCCTCACGATGCTCACAGCTATATTAATGTGATGGCACGTACCTTCAGAAAGATGTAATCATCCTGTACAGTCAGAGAACTGCGATCAATGTCTCCATTGAACTGAACAGTTCGTGTTTTGTCAGAGCAGTTCTGAATCTGGCATGTCACATATCGATAACCTGCGGAGCGGAATCAATAGTGGGAAACATTAAGTATCTGGAAGTGACGAATGGCGTTTTCCACAATATAAATATTGACTGCTTTTATTTGTAGTTAGGATGAGATTTGGCGTAGCGAGACGGCGCCGACCACCGCCAGACGAATGTAACATAGTAACATAGTAACATAGTTAGTAAGGCCGAAAAAAAGACATTTGTCCATCCAGTTCAGCCTATATTCCATCATAATAAATCCCCAGATCTACTTCCTTCTACAGAACCTAATTGTATGATACAATATTGTTCTGCTCCAGGAAGACATCCAGGCCTCTCTTGAACCCCTCGACTGAGTTCGCCATCACCACCTCCTCAGGCAAGCAATTCCAGATTCTCACTGCCCTAACAGTAAAGAATCCTCTTCTATGTTGGTGGAAAAACCTTCTCTCCTCCAGACGCAAAGAATGCCCCCTTGTGCCCGTCACCTTCCTTGGTATAAACAGATCCTCAGCGAGATATTTGTATTGTCCCCTTATATACTTATACATGGTTATTAGATCACCCCTCAGTCGTCTTTTTTCTAGACTAAATAATCCTAATTTCGCTAATCTATCTGGGTATTGTAGTTCTCCCATCCCCTTTATTAATTTTGTTGCCCTCCTTTGTACTCTCTCTAGTTCCATTATATCCTTCCTGAGCACCGGTGCCCAAAACTGGACACAGTACTCCATGTGCGGTCTAACTAGGGATTTGTACAGAGGCAGTATAATGCTCTCATCATGTGTATCCAGACCTCTTTTAATGCACCCCATGATCCTGTTTGCCTTGGCAGCTGCTGCCTGGCACTGGCTGCTCCAGGTAAGTTTATCATTAACTAGGATCCCCAAGTCCTTCTCCCTGTCAGATTTACCCAGTGGTTTCCCATTCAGTGTGTAATGGTGACATTGATTCCTTCTTCCCATGTGTATAACCTTACATTTATCATTGTTAAACCTCATCTGCCACCTTTCAGCCCAAGTTTCCAACTTATCCAGATCCATCTGTAGCAGAATACTATCTTCTCTTGTATTAACTGCTTTACATAGTTTTGTATCATCTGCAAATATCGATATTTTACTGTGTAAACCTTCTACCAGATCATTAATGAATATGTTGAAGAGAACAGGTCCCAATACTGACCCCTGCGGTACCCCACTGGTCACAGCGACCCAGTTAGAGACTATACCATTTATAACCACCCTCTGCTTTCTATCACTAAGCCAGTTACTAACCCATTTACACACAATTTCCCCCAGACCAAGCATTCTCATTTTGTGTACCAACCTCTTGTGCGGCACGGTATCAAACGCTTTGGAAAAATCGAGATATACCACGTCCAATGACTCACCGTGGTCCAGACTATAGCTTACCTCTTCATAAAAACTGATTAGATTGGTTTGACAGGAGCGATTTCTCATAAACCCATGCTGATATGGAGTTAAACAGTTATTCTCATTGAGATAATCCAGAATAACATCCCTCAGAAACCCTTCAAATATTTTACCAACAATAGAGGTTAGACTTACTGGCCTATAATTTCCAGGTTCACTTTTAGAGCCCTTTTTGAATATTAGCACCACATTTGCTATGCGCCAATCCTGCGGAACAGACCCTGTCGCTATAGAGTCCCTAAAAATAAGAAATAATGGTTTATCTATTACATTACTTAGTTCTCTTAGTACTCGTGGGTGTATGCCATCCGGACCCGGAGATTTATCTATTTTAATCTTATTTAGCCGGTTTCGCACCTCTTCTTAGGTTAGATTGGTGACCCTTAATATAGGGTTTTCATTGTTTCTTGGGATTTCACCTAGCATTTCATTTTCCACCGTGAATACCGTGGAGAAGAAGGTGTTTAATATGTTAGCTTTTTCCTCGTCATCTACAACCATTCTTTCCTCACTATTTTTTAAGGGGCCTACATTTTCAGTTTTTATTCTTTTACTATTGATATAGTTGAAGAACAGTTTGGGATTAGTTTTACTCTCCTTAGCAATGTGCTTCTCTGTTTCCTTTCTGGCAGCTTTAATTAGTTTTTTAGATAAAGTATTTTTCTCCCTATAGTTTTTTAGAGCTTCAATGGTGCCATCCTGCTTTAGTAGTGCAAATGCTTTCTTTTTACTGTTAATTGCCTGTCTTACTTCTTTGTTTAGCCACATTGGGTTTTTCCTATTTCTAGTCCTTTTATTCCCACAAGGAATAAACCGCTTACAGTGCCTATTTAGGATGTTCTTAAACATTTCCCATTTATTATCTGTATTCTTATTTCTGAGGATATTGTCCCAGTCTACCAGATTAAGGGCATCTCTAAGCTGGTCAAACTTTGCCTTCCTAAAGTTCAGTGTGTTTGTGACTCCCTGACAAGTCCCCCTAGTGAAAGACAGGTGAAACTGCACAATATTGTGGTCGCTATTTCCTAGATGCCCGACCACCTGCAGATTTGTTATTCTGTCAGGTCTATTAGATAGTATTAGGTCTAAAAGTGCTGCTCCTCTGGTTGGATTCTGCACCAATTGTGAAAGATAATTTTTCTTGGTTATTAGCAGAAACCTGTTGCCTTTATGGGTTTCACAGGTTTCTGTTTCCCAGTTAATATCCGGGTAGTTAAAGTCCCCCATAACCAGGACCTCATTATGGGTTGCAGCTTCATCTATCTGCTTTAGAAGTAGACTTTCCATGGTTTCTGTTATATTTGGGGGTTTGTAACAGACCCCAATGAGAATTTTGTTACCATTTTTCCCTCCATGAATGTAGGAAGATATGAGTGTGGTGCATCTCGCCAAATCTAGGAAGCCAACTTCTACTGGAGCTATGATCATACACAACCTCAAAAGCTGTAAATCCCTAAATGTGTCTTCTGAACGTCCAGACATGCACAAAACTCCTCTGAAGCCCGCCATAACATGGAAAGAGGGCTGACTAACACCCCATTGCCTTGTCAAAGCCCTCATTAGCATAGGAAATGAGGGCAATATAAATGCTTTTTTTAAACCTTTTTACAGAAAAATATTATACAGGTATGTTTGAATGTATGTTTGAAAGTGAATGATGCTGTGTTGCAGGGCATGAGGGACCTGACAAGTTCATTTTAATTACTGTATGGGGGCCAGAAAGAGGAACATACATTATTAGTTTATGGTGGCAAAAGGGGACATTATTACTGCTGTAATATAATTTACTTTTTTGGAGACTGTTTTCAATGGGGGGAACAAAAAGGGGTCCTGTTACTGTGCAGGGGGGCACTATGTCGCTTTTTTTCCTCATCTGGCATAGTGTAGAAGTCAGGAAAAATGTGGGGAATGTGCTCTGGAAGAGATCAGCTATAAAAGACTGTTATTTCCTGCAGAGACAAATCCCAGCATGAAGAAGAGATGGCAGTCTGTGCAAGATGAAGAAGAAAAGTGAAGATGAAGGACTTCACCTTTAGACGTCACTGGTGAGTCACTGTATCACATGTACATGCACACTTTACACTATATACAGAAATTCTGTGTATAATGTCACTGGTGATCACTGTATTACCTGTACACTGACACCATATACAGAGCTCCTGTGTATAATGTCACTGGTGATCCCTGTATTACCTGTACACTGACACTATATACAGAGCTCCTGTGTATAATGTCACTGGTGATCACTGTATTACCTGTACACTGACACCATACACAGAGCTCCTGTGTATAATGTCACTGGTGATCACTGTATTACCTGTACACTGACACTATATACAGAGCTCCTGTGTATAATGTCACTGGTGATCACTGTATTACCTGTACACTGACGCCATATACAGAGCTCCTGAGTATAATGTCACTGGTGATCACTGTATTACCTGTACACTGACATTATATACAGAGCCCATGTGTATAATGTCACTGGGGACCACTGTATTACCTGTACACTGACACTATATACAGAGCTCATGTGTATAATGTCACTGTTGATCACTGTATTACCTGTACACTGACATTATATACAGAGGTCCTGTAAATAATGTCATCGGTTATCACTGTATTACCTGTACACTATATACAGAGCTCCAGCGTATAATATCACTGGTGATCACTGTATTGTACCTGTACACTATACACTATATACAGAGCTCCTGTGTATAATGTCACTGTTGATCACTGTTCCTTGTCTGTGGCAATATATGGTTTGGTCATGATGTGGCAGTATTTGTTCCTTGTATATATAGTCGGGTCACGGTGTGGCGGTATTTCTCCCTTGTATGTGGTATTATTTGGTCACTATATGGTGGAATATGTAGTCCAGTCCTGGTGTGGCGGGATTTCTCCCTTTTATGTGGTATTATTATAACTTCTTTTTAACTAAGTAACACCTTTAATGCAGACTACTGCAATTGTACATCCCAGTCATGGTGGCGCACAGTAGATGTGCAGGAGCCACTTGTGTTTTACAGTTCATGCTCCACTATAATGTGGATAACAGCTAACAGGTATTTGCATATAACTGTAGGGTGGGCTCCAAGAGTCAAATCCCCCTGTGGGCCCCAGGCACTCCAGTCCAACCCTGTCTGGGGCTGTAATAATCGTAGGGTAAAAAAAATACAAATTAACACTCATCTCTCCCTGACCCTCATCTTGTCCATGCAACGTCTCTCTTGGTCACTGCAGTCTGCATTTATAGGCTGCCAGTTTTCTTCTCACCATGAGTCCTATTGGGTTTTGGGTTGATGTCTTACAAAGTCATAATGTAGAAAGTAGCATGAAGAAGTCCGGTGGCCTATGAGTGAAGACTGGACTGGAATGTTAAGGCAGGGAGTTGCACTGATTGGGTTTGCGCAATTTTCTCGAACAAGTGCTATCTTTGATTTTCACCGAGACCAGATGTGAGTCATTCGATTGACAGCTAGAACATTTAATTTGTACCAGAAGGGGGCGCTACACAGGAAATGACTGTGATCATGTTACACGATGTGCTGTATTTCACATATGTGAAATGAATGGACTCACCTCCGTCTGTATCTTGCATCTCCATGTGGACCAGACCTGGATCTGTATCTACTCCAGCAACAGACCTGCAGAGACACAACAGAACCGTGTACATCACCTATAGCCTCGCACTTGTTATAAGGAAATGTGGATGATATTTATTCCAGCAAACACGTATCAGCTACACTACTGATGTGCAAATGTTCATAGTAATTTACCAATCAGGACATTCACCAGCAAACATCTGTCATGTAGGAGCCATATGGCCTTCAGGAATAAATTGACCATACAGACTATTTTCTGTTGCTGTTGTGTAAGCAGAATTTTCAAGTCAGTGGTAGGATAGATAGATAATAGATAGATAGGTAGATAGATAATAGATAGATAATAGATAGATAGATAGATAGATAGATAGATAATAGATAGATAGATAGATAGATAGATAGATAGATAGATAGATAGATAGATAGATAATAGATAGATAGATAGATAATAGATAGATAGATAATAGATAGATAGATAATAGATAGATAGATAATAGATAGATAGATAGATAATAGATGATAGATAGATAATAGATAGATAGATAGATAGATAATAGATAGATAATAGATAGATAATAGATAGATAATAGATAGATAGATAGATAGATAGATAGATAGATAATAGATAGATAGATAGATAGATAGATAGATAGATAGATAGATAGATGATAGATAGATAGATAGATAGATAGATAGATAGATAATAGATGATAGATAGATAGATAGATAGATAGATAGATAGATAATAGATAGATAGATAGATAGATAGATAGATAGATAGATAGATAGATAGATAGATAGATAGATGATAGATAGATTGATAGATAGATATGGGATAGATAGATAGATAGATAGATAGATAGATAATAGATAGATAGATAGATAATAGATGATAGATGATAGATAGATAGATAGATGATAGATAGATATGGGATAGATAATAGATAGATGATAGATAGATAGATAGATATTAGATAGATATTAGATATATAGATATGGGATAGACAGATAGATAGATAGATTGGTCCAGGTCGCCATACCTGACCGTGTAGTAAACTAGTGATGGGCGAGTGTGCTCCTTACTCGAGATTTCCGAGCATGCTCGGGTGTTCTCCAAGTATCTTGGGCATGCTCGTATGTTATGTTTGCGTCCCCCCATACTCGCTCATCACTACTGGCAGCCCCGGTATTTTCACTCAGGCTCCCAATGAGGAGCAGCTTTATTCTGATTACTCACTGTGTTTCAGTGATCCCTGCAATGATGATGCTAGAAATGATCCTTATTACATAGTGAGACCTAATTATTGCTTCATTCATTACACAGGTAAATGTCCTGGAGATCCCACTTCCACCCGTAGCCGCGGCGCTGACGCTCATCCATAAAGCAAATGTTGTTCTGAGACTTCAAAGCTTGAAAAACACCAAACGCTGTTTCTTCAGAGAGAACAATCGCTGGTAAAGTCTCAATAATAAGCACAGCAGAAAGTCATTATTTTAATACCTGGCCTAGTGAAATGTATTCCACAATCTTCAGTTTCCTGTACTTTAAGCCAATTTATCAAGTCAAAAACACAAAGCCATACTGAGGCTAGAATAAAGCCGGCAATGTGTAATTAATGCCGCATAATGAATACAAGATTAGATCACCAATACTACAACAGTCTCTCAGTCAGAAAGGGAAACTCACCAGGAACATAAGAAGATAGGGGAAAAGTCTGATATCTTCTGTATATAAACATCACTGAAAGCAATGCATCAATGTGCGCGGAGAACGGGGGTGGGGTAATACAACACAGAGTTAATGGCTGGAGAGACATAATAAACCTTTACATGGAATAATATATGCCATTTTTTGTATTTTATATTCTGAAAATAATGCTCAGCAAATAATTGTGTGTACGTTTAAAGGGGTTGTCCAGTTTACAAAGCCCATTTCCATACACAATTATACGGTTTTCCAGGATGATCTTATGCGGATTATGATGAGGGAAATCTGGGCTACCTCCCGGGGCCCGAGGCTCCACCAGGGGGGCCCATGGCTAGATGGCCCACATTGTAATATTCTGTGCGCAGCTATAGGTTGCTATGTAAGTGGTTCATACTGTATATAGAGGTCTTTGATAGGGCTTATACTGTATTTAGGTAGCTATGTGGGAGCTCATACTGTATGTGGGGGGCTGTGTGTGGACTCATACTGTCTATAGGGGGCTGTTTATGGGCTCATACTGTATACAGGGGGCTGTCTGGAGGCTGATACTGCATGTACAGGGTTATGTGAGGCCTCATACCATGTATAGGGAGGCTGTGTGGGGGCTCATATTGTATGTAGGGGGTTATGTGTGGGCTAAGGGGGCTGTGTGGGGGCTCATATTGTATGTAGGGGGCTATGTGTGGGCTTACACTGCATATAAGGGGGCTGTGTGGGGGCTCATATTGTATGTAGGGGGTTATGTGTGGGCTCACACTGCATATAAGGGGGCTGTGTGGGGGCTCATACTGTATGTAGGGGGTTATGTGTGGGCTCACACTGCATATAAGGGGGTTGTGTGGGGGCTCATATTGCATGTAGGGGGTTATGTGTGGGCTTACACTGCATGTAAGGGGGCTGTGTGGGGGCTCATATTGTATGTAGGGGGTTATGTGTGGGCTCACACTGCATATAAGGGGGCTGTGTGGGGGCTCATATTGTATGTAGGGGGTTATGTGTGGGCTCACACTGCATATAAGGGGGCTGTGTGGGGGCTCATATTGTATGTAGGGGGTTATGTGTGGGCTCACACTGCATATAAGGGGGCTGTGTGGGGGCTCATATTGTATGTAGGGGGTTATGTGTGGGCTTACACTGCATATAAGGGGGCTGTGTGGGGGCTCATATTGTATGTAGGGGGTTATGTGTGGGCTCACACTGCGTATAAGGGGGCTGTGTGGGGGCTCATATTGTATGTAGGGGGTTATGTGTGGGCTTACACTGCATATAAGGGGGCTGTGTGGGGGCTCATATTGTATGTAGGGTGTTATGTGTGGGCTTACACTGCATATACGGGGGCTGTGTGGGGGCTCATATTTTATGTAGGGGGTTATGTGTGGGCTTACACTGCATATAAGGGGGCTGCGTGGGGGCTCATATTTTATGTAGGGGGTTATGTGTGGGCTTACACTGCATATAAGGGGGCTGCGTGGGGGCTCATATTGCATGTAGGAGGTTATGTGTGGGCTTACACTGCATATAAGGGAGCTGTGCGGGGGTTTATATTTTATGTAAGGGCTATGTGTGGGCTTACAATGCATATAAGGGGGCTGTGTGGGGGCTCATATTGTATGTAGGGGGTTATGTGTCGGCTTACACTGCATATAAGGGGGCTGTGTGGGGGTTCATATTTTATGTAGGGGGTTATGTGTGGGCTTACACTGCATATAAGGGAGCTGTGCGGGGGTTCATATTGTATGTAGGGGCTATGTGTGGGCTCACACTGCATATAAGGGGGCTGCGTGGGGGCTCATATTTTATGTAGGGGGTTATGTGTGGGCTTACACTGCATATAAGGGGGCTGTGTGGAGGTTCATATTTTATGTAGGGGGTTATGTGTGGGCTTACACTGCATATAAGGGGGCTGTGTGGGGGCTCATATTGTATGTAGGGGGTTATGTGTGGGCTTACACTGCATATAAGGGAGCTGTGCGGGGTTCATATTTTATGTAGGGGCTATGTGTGGGCTTACAATGCATATAAGGGGGCTGTGTGGGGGCTCATATTGTATGTAGGGGGTTATGTGTGGGCTTACACTGCATATAAGGGGGCTGTGTGGGGGTTCATATTTTATGTAGGGGGTTATGTGTGGGCTTACACTGCATATAAGGGAGCTGTGCGGGGGTTCATATTTTATGTAGGGGCTATGTGTGGGCATATTGTCTAGGCTTGTGAGCTGTTATCATCATTGCAGTACGGCTTATGATCTCCTTTTCTTGTACTAATAAAAGGAATTCCCTGATAAAACCCTGAATGACCAAAAGAAGGGGGAAAAGCGACTTGTCAGAAGATGCCATAAAGCTAAATACACAACTGATCAGGCCACGTTTCTATGGACACGGACTATGAGGTATATGGGTTTTTAAACTAACTATATAAAGAGAGAATTTTTTAAGGATTCTTCTTGTCATGGTTTACATGTATTAGTGCCCCATAGGTTGATCGCTTTGGTTGTTGATTGAGGGCGCTATGTGGGCTCTCATTTTGTATGTAGAGGGGAAATGTGGGGGCTCATTTTGAATGTTGGGGGGCTATGTGGGGGCTCATACTGTATATAATAGGATGTCAGCATACTTAAAGGGAACCTGACACCAGGTTTGGCTGATATAAGATACGGCCACCGCCTTTCAGGGCTGATATATAGCATTCTATAATGCTGTAGATAAGCCCCAGATTTGACCTGAAAGAGAAGACAAAAAAGTTATATTATAATCACACAGGGGCGGTCCCGTCCGATGGGCGTCACAGGTCCAGGTCCAGCGCCTCCCATCTTCTTATGATCGATGCCCTTCTGCTTGCGTTATGGCTTCCCGGCATCGTGCTCCTGCGCAGGCGTACTTATCTGGCCTGTTGAGGGCAGAGGAAAGTACTGCAGTGCGCAGGAGCTGGGCCTCTCTGACTTTTCCCGGCGCCTGCACACTGCAGTACTTTACTCTGCCCTCAACAGGCCAGATAAGTACACCTGCGCAGGAGCACGATGCCGGGAAGCCATGAAGAAGCAGGAGGGTGGCATTGCAAAAAGATGGGACGTGCCGGTCCTGGACCGGCGACACCCATCAGACCGGACTGCCCCCCGGGTGAGTATAATAAAACTTATTTTTCTTATCTTTCAGGTCGGATCGGGGGCTTATCTGCATCATTATAGAATGCAGTCTACATCACCAGGGCCAGTGAGCTCAGTGTCAACATGACATCATCACTGCAGCAAAAAAAAAACAGACAGTGGGGTATCAGCAGAGACACAGCACTGAACCTGAGGAGGGTAAGTAAAGAACGTTTTCTGAAAGGGGACCACTCCTTTAAAATTTGATTTCTTAGTGGTCTAGTGTAGAATACGGGATTAATATTTTACTCACTGGTGTTGTAGAGTTAAAGAGTAATTCCCATTTAAGTCATTGATGGCATATCCTCTGGAAATAGCATAAATGTTATATACCTCTACAATGGCGGTTCCTGACCTCAGTCTTGTGACTGCTGTGATCTGTGAGATGGTTGTGAACGTGTCTTTCTTCATTTACTTCTATGGGGGTTTGGAATATAGCCGAGTATGGCTGAATATATGGCATTGTCACTTGAATCTGTGGGGAGCAGATCTTCTTCTTCGAATATTGGATACCATGGATGCCATTGAGAGGCATTTAGAGGGTCTTCACTTCAACTTCTTGAATCGTTTATTTACAGCGCCGCTCCTTTTTTGGCTTTTTAGAACATATAATATTATATAGCAGATCGTTGGAAATTGTGGGAGGAGTTAGTAGGAAACTGAAGAACGTCATATGTTGTCCTGAGGAAAAGGCACAAGAGAGGCAGCAGGCTGTGCCTGTACAGCAGCGTGCATGGCACTGGCAGCCTATTCCTAAGAAGACCAGGGATCAGTGTTTGGAAATAGCCTTATATCACCTACAGAAAGTAGCCTGGAGGAAGTTCACTGACAGCCTGACGCGTTTTACAATGTTCAATTACTTGACAATATCAGAGGCCATCACATTTGTGACACCGTAGCAGTGTTGTCAAAAAAAACAATAACAATCTCCCTTAGTTGCAATGCAGTTCTGATGTGATGGCAAACATGGGATAGGGAGGAATAAGTGGGAACAGAATGTGAATAAAATATAACTTATTTTTGTATTATAATTTCACCCTATACCCAGGTTTTCTAGACAAGGGAAAAGGGGATTCAAGCCATGTTGGTCCCATCTCCTTCCTTCTGAGCGCTGAGAACCTATAAGCGTGTCTAGGCTCCAAAGGAACCGCATTTGTCCTGAGCAAAGGGGAGAAATTGGCTCAAAAGTCTTTAAAAGTGTGCGCAAGGTGAAACAAACATCAGATCCTTCTGTCCTGGGTGTCAAAAAATGACTCCATAATGGGGACCCATAATGGTCTACACGATGAGTCGTCTCCAACCGGTGGTTTCCATTTATGAAAGTAGTCGTTTTGGGACAGCTGCGGAGGCTCAGGGCGGCGATCACTGCTTTAGACAAATCCTAAATTCCAAGAGTCACCCAAACATCCTAAATTATGCGTCATCTTCTAAAATAAAGTGATTCCATTTGCAAAAAGAGTTTAATTAAAATTTGCAGGTAAAGGAGAAGTGACAGCCCTGAATCTGCTAACAATCAGTGGGGAACTTCAAGGGGCTCCTCGTACATCAGCCGCGCTCTTAAATATTTCATGCGCCTCACTTTGATGCCATCTCATTTCTCACACAGAGTGTCACATTCTCTGCACCTCAAAAGACTCGGGTGCATATGTCTCCCATCAAAAAAATGATGAATGCTAGCGGCTGCACCAAGTATTTTATCCCATGTGAATGATTCATGCCGCCATATGCTTCATGGCCGGCTTCAGAAATCCCATCTCCAGACATATCCAAAATATCTAGTGATGTGATAGGACGTCCTCGTATGTAATAATAGGAATATAAATATATTCATTATTCCGTCTCAAACCTGACCATTTGTTATTGTTATTGCTGTTTTATTATATTATTTATATTAATTACAGATTTACATTTATATTATAGATTTATTATTTATTATATAGTAGTAATATATTAATTATATATTTATTTTTAACAACATTTAATCATTTATTTCTATGTTATATGTGTATATTAATATTTAATAATTTATTGTAATCATTATGTATCATATAATATTTGTATTACATTATTTATAGATTTCTTATTAATTTATTGTTTTATTTATGATATATTCAGTATATATTAATACATTTGTATTTATTATATAATAATAATGTTAATTATTATATTATTTATAAATGCATTATTATATCCTATTGTTTATTATAAATTAATAATACATTAATTATATGTTTTTATAATATATTTATTTTAATATTTTTAATTATTTTACTATATCATAATAATGCCATTTATTATATTATTTAAAAATAATTATTGTATTATTTATCATATATTAATAATACATTCAGTATGTATTTATTTGCAATAATTATTATTAAAATAAGGAATTTTAATTATTTTATCATTAATGTTTTAGATATATTTTTACTAATTATTTACTATATAAAAATACTATAATGATATTTATTATATTATTTATACATGTATTATTATAACTAATTGTATTATATTATAAATGTATTAATATTTATTTATTTTCTGATTTATATTATATAGTATTTATTGTACTATTACTGATACTATTTATTATAATATTATTTTAAGAGGTTCTACAGCTTCTTAATATACATAGGCCCCAATTTATCACGCAATTTTCACCAGAATTCTGGAGTAAAACTACAAAAAATTTTTAAGTAGCACAAAACTTTTGCAATACTTTTGACGCCAGTGTCCGCCAGCTTGGATCACTTTTTAATAAGTGGTAAGAACTTTGGTGGGATGGGGTAAGGAGGCCAGTACGACTAAAATGTACTCAAGTCTCCAACTGGTTTCTGGTCATCTTCCTCCAATGCTAAGGTTAATTGTGTATATGCAGCATTATATGGGCAATCATTTATCTGAATGGCCCCCTTGTAATTCTATATTTTTCTTATAGGCTGGGAGTTGCATTCTATGAAAGGTTTTCTCTGCTTATCATTTTAAAAAATTGTACAAAATGCTTTTGTCAAAAAATAGTGCCACACCTGCACACAGGTTGTGTATTGCAGTGCCAGTATGGGCTTACTCATAAATAACAGTATTATAGAAGTTATATTGTAGTATATTATAGTAGTTATATTCTTGTACATACTTGTACATAGGAGCAGTATTATAGTAGTTGCACGGTGGCGCAGTGGTTAGCACAGCAGCCTTGCAGCGCTGGGGTCCTGGGTTCTAATCCCACCCAGGACAACATCTGCAAAGAGTTTGTATGTTCTCTCCGTGTTTGCGTGGGTTTCCTCCGGGCACTCCGGTTTCCTCCCACATTCCAAAGACATACTGATAGGGAATCTAGATTGTGAGCCCCATCGGGGACAGTGATGATAATGTGTGCAAAACTGTAAAGCGCTGCGGAATATGTTAGCGCTATATAAAAATAAAGATTATTATTATTATGGTATTGCAGCTCATTTCCCTTTAATGGAGCTTCACTATTAGAAAAGGGTAGGAGTGGTGCTGCTTCGGGAAGAAAACGCCGTGTTTTTTGTTGGTCCTATAGAGGTTATTTAAACGGGTTATCCACAACTTTAACATTGATGGCCTTTGTTAAATATTAATTATTGATTCCTTAGTATAGGCCATGAATATCTGATCCGTGGGGGTGCGATATCCGTCCCCTCTTCTGATCACCTAAATGTTAAACAAATTTCCAAACAGTTTTCAATAAAAAACTTTCTACAATTTTGCTTCAGAAAGTCTGTAAGTCCTTTGACTAGCAGGGTGCCCTGCAAAAATGTTACCAATCCTCCAGGTTCTGATGGCTCTTTCTGCTCTCCTTCCCCTTCTCTCAGTGTTAGGCCGGCGTCACACTTGTGAGTTTTACGGACGTAAGAGCGCAGAAAATACGTCCGTAAAACTCGCAAAACAAACGGCACAATTATTCTCTATGCCCCTGCTCCTATCTGCCGTATTTTACTGATCAGTATTATACGGCTTTCTACGGCCGTAGAAAATCGCAGCATGCTGCGTTTGTCACCGTATTGCGCAAATAAAACGTCAATGAAAGTCTATGGAAGCCCCAAAAATACGGATTACACACGGACCAGCAGTGTGACTTGCGAGAAATACGCAGCGGTGTTAGAGAGAAAAGCCGGTAATTCAGTGCGGTGTACAGTAAAATCACACTGACAGCTTCCAGTAGAATAGGTAGAATAAATGTGTACACATAGAATAGGGGTATATATATATACTAGCTATTGAACCCGTTCTACGCCCGGGTGGCGAGCATTTATATTGGTATATTGTCTCTATCATGGTATGTGCTGCTCCATCCTGCGTCCCCATCCTGTCATGTGCTGCTCCATCCTGCGTCCCCATCCTGTCATGCGCTGCTCCATCCTGCGTCCCCATCCTGTCATGTGCTGCTCCATCCTGCGTCCCCATCCTGTCATGTGCTGCTCCATCCTGCGTTCCCTTTCCTGTCATGCGCTGCTCCCATCCTGCGTCCCCATCCTGTCATGTGCTGCTCCCATCCTGCGTCCCCATCCTGTGATGCGCTGCTCCCATCCTGTGATGCGCTGCTCCCATCCTGCGTCCCCATCCTGTCATGTGCTGCTCCATCCTGCGTCCCCATCCTGTCATGCGCTGCTCCATCATGCGTCCCCATCCTGTCATGCGCTGCTGCATCCTGCGTCCCCATCCTTATGTGCTGCTGCATCCTGCGTCCCCATCCTGTCATGCGCTGCTGCATCCTGCGTCCCCATCCTTATGTGCTGCTGCATCCTGCGTCCCCATCCTTATGTGCTGCTGCATCCTGCGTCCCCATCCTTATGTGCTGCTGCATCCTGCGTCCCCATCCTTATGTGCTGCTCCATCCTGCGTCCCCATCCTTATGTGCTGCTCCATCCTGCGTCCCCATCCTTATGTGCTGCTCCATCCTGCGTCCCCATACTGTTAAGTGCTGCTCCATCCTGCGTCCCCATCCTTATGTGCTGCTCCATCCTGCGTCCCCATCCTTATGTGCTGCTCCATCCTGCGTCCCCATCCTTATGTGCTGCTCCATCCTGCGTCCCCATCCTTATGTGCTGCTCCATCCTGCGTCCCCATCCTTATGTCCTGCTCCATCCTGCGTCCCCATCCTTATGTGCTGCTCCATCCTGCGTCCCCATCCTTATGTGCTGCTCCATCCTGCGTCCCCATCCTTATGTCCTGCTCCATCCTGCGTCCCCATCCTTATGTCCTGCTCCATCCTGCGTCCCCATACTGTTATGTGCTGCTCCATCCTGTGTCCCCATCCTTATGTGCTGCTGCATCCTGCGTCCCCATCCTTATGTGCTGCTCCATCCTGCGTCCCCATCCTTATGTGCTGCTCCATCCTGCGTCCCCATACTGTTATGTGCTGCTCCATCCTGCGTCCCCATCCTTATGTGCTGCTCCATCCTGCGTCCCCATCCTTATGTGCTGCTCCATCCTGCGTCCCCATCCTTATGTGCTGCTCCATCCTGCGTCCCCATCCTTATGTCCTGCTCCATCCTGCGTCCCCATCCTTATGTGCTGCTGCATCCTGCGTCCCCATCCTTATGTGCTGCTCCATCCTGCGTCCCCATCCTTATGTGCTGCTCCATCCTGCGTCCCCATACTGTTATGTGCTGCTCCATCCTGCGTCCCCATCCTTATGTGCTGCTCCATCCTGCGTCCCCATCCTTATGTGCTGCTCCATCCTGCGTCCCCATCCTTATGTCCTGCTCCATCCTGCGTCCCCATCCTTATGTGCTGCTCCATCCTGCGTCCCCATCCTTATGTGCTGCTCCATCCTGCGTCCCCATCCTTATGTGCTGCTCCATCCTGCGTCCCCATCCTTATGTCCTGCTCCATCCTGCGTCCCCATCCTTATGTCCTGCTCCATCCTGCGTCCCCATACTGTTATGTGCTGCTCCATCCTGCGTCCCCATCCTTATGTGCTGCTCCATCCTGCGTCCCCATCCTTATGTGCTGCTCCATCCTGCATCCCCATCCTTATGTCCTGCTCCATCCTGCGTCCCCATCCTTATGTGCTGCTGCATCCTGCGTCCCCATCCTTATGTGCTGCTCCATCCTGCGTCCCCATCCTTATGTGCTGCTCCATCCTGCGTCCCCATACTGTTATGTGCTGCTCCATCCTGCGTCCCCATCCTTATGTGCTGCTCCATCCTGCGTCCCCATCCTTATGTGCTGCTCCATCCTGCGTCCCCATCCTTATGTCCTGCTCCATCCTGCGTCCCCATCCTTATGTGCTGCTCCATCCTGCGTCCCCATCCTTATGTGCTGCTCCATCCTGCGTCCCCATCCTTATGTCCTGCTCCATCCTGCGTCCCCATCCTTATGTCCTGCTCCATCCTGCGTCCCCATACTGTTATGTGCTGCTCCATCCTGCGTCCCCATCCTTATGTGCTGCTCCATCCTGCGTCCCCATCCTTATGTGCTGCTCCATCCTGCGTCCCCATCCTTATGTGCTGCTCCATCCTGCGTCCCCATCCTTATGTCCTGCTCCATCCTGCGTCCCCATCCTTATGTGCTGCTGCATCCTGCGTCCCCATCCTTATGTCCTGCTCCATCCTGCGTCCCCATCCTTATGTGCTGCTCCATCCTGCGTCCCCATACTGTTATGTGCTGCTCCATCCTGCGTCCCCATCCTTATGTGCTGCTCCATCCTGCGTCCCCATACTGCCTCTGACCCGCTCGGCGCCGAGTGCTGGGGGGCCTGAGCAGGCGGGGACACCGGCGCGCTGTGGGGGTCAGGTGCCGGTATCGCCGCCAGCTCAGGCCCCCCAGCACTTACTATACTCACCTGTCCGGCGTTCCATCGCTGAGCGCCGCCATCTTCCCGGTCTCCTGGCCGTGACTGTTCAGTCAGAGGGCGGCGCCGGCGCGCATTAAGCGCGTCATCGCGCCCTCTGAACTGAAGGCCACAGACCGAAGACCGGGAAGATGGCGCCGCTCAGCGATGGAACGGGGACAGGTGAATATAGGCCGATACTCACCCTCCTGGCGGTCCCTGCTTCTGCGGTGGAGATCGCGGTGTGTGTTCAGTGTGAACGCACACCGCGATCTCCCGGGAGCGTCGCTCTGTGAGGCCCAGACTGCGCCGGCGCTTGCGCTTGCGCAGTCTATAGAGGCTTCGGACAGAGTTACGCTCCCAGCGTTATATTATAGATATATGTCAGTGATACACATATATGTATATATATATACTAGATGGCAGCCCGATTCTAAAGAATCGGGAGTCTAGAATCCATATACACTTTATTTATTCAAATGTAAGAATAATACAATTAATAAATAATAGTAAGAAAGAACAAAAAATGGCTGCACTCACCAGCTCTTGACAATTCTTGTTATTTAAGGTACAGTTACACAGGATCCATGAACATGCTTATGAGGGGAGGGATGAAAGACATCAGACGACAACTTTGCGTGTTGTGGGCAGTGTCAGGTAGTAGGAAAATAGCCAGTTAATAATAGGCAATAGTTCTTTGCAGGAATGCAGATATTAATAAATAGGCAGTTTATATTGCAGAGAAATTGCTGGGCAATAATGGACAATGTCCTTATGTGGCAAATAATAGAGCAATATACCCAATGTGGCAAAGAAGAGGTTAATAAACGGCAGTCTCTCAGTATAACAGTCAGTGAATAATAGGCAGTATATGGAGAAAACACCAAACAAAAGTTCAAAATTGGTGTGAAAATGTCACTGAACCACTTCACAACTAAATATATATAGTTTTGGTAAATGGTATTATCATTTTTTTGGCGAAATTCGGCAGGAGCTTGAAGAGCAACGTCACTGGGCCCGCCTCCACGCAGTAGAAACTTGCTGTGAGGTAAAAATTCAAAAATCACACCAAAATGGCGGGCGGAGTGTGTCACAGTACGGCACGTTTCTGATTGGTCGATCGCAGCAGGCGGCAACCAATCAGACACTGGACACTGTTGACGTCACTTATCTCCGGACATTAGCTCCGGACATTAGCTCCGGACATTAGCTCCGGACATTAGCTCCGGACAAAGCCACGGAAGTTGGCACAAATTGCAGGAAGTAGTATTCTAGGCAATTATATATTAGATTACTTCATACAGCGCTAGATAGCTTTAAAGCTGGTAATTCAATTGCCGCCTTTTGCTATCTCCTTCCTAAACCCGACATGATATGAGACCTGGTTTACATACAGTAAACCATCTCATATCCCCATTTTTTTTTGCATATTCCACACTACTAATGTTAGTAGTGTGTATATGCAAAATTTGGCCGTTCTATGTACTAAATTAAAGGGTTAAATGGCGGAAAAAATTGGCGTGGGCTCCCGCGCAATTTTCTCCGCCCTCTGCTGGTTGTCCTCATATGAACTCGAGCCTGGGAGCTTTCTAGGAAAGTTCCCACGATCTAGGGACAACCAGCAGAGGGCGCCTCACCGCAAATGAAGGTAAATATAGGTCAATGACCTACTTTACCTTCATTCCCCGGGGTTTTGCAGCCACGAACAACGTTGCATTAGCAAAGCTCGTGGACATTACAGATCTTCAGAAGGTAAGGATATTGTTTGTTTATTAGGTTTTTTTTGTTACAGATCGAGGGTCTTCAGTGACTGGATTGGGCGTTGAATAAAATATTAAAACAACCTTTGTTTTTATTTCATTCAAATATTTTTAACTAATGTGTTTGTGTTTTTTTAACCCTTTACAAGTATTGGATTAATAATGGATAGGTGTCATAATTGACGCCTCTCCATTATTAATTTGGCTTAATGTCACCTTACAATAGCAAGGTGGCATTAACCCTTCATTACCCCATATCCCACCGCTACACGGGAATGGGAAGAGAGTGGCCAAGTGCCAGAATAGGCGCATCTTCCAGATTTGCCTTTTCTGGGGTGGCTGGGGGCAGATGTTTTTAGCCGGGGGGGGGGGGCAATAACCATGGACCCTCTCCAGGCTATTAATATCTGCCCTCAGTCACTGGCTTTACTTCTCTGGCGGAGAAAATTGCGCGGGAGCCCACGCCAATTTTTTCCGCCATTTAACCCTTTAATTTAGTAGATAGAACGGCCAAATTTTGCATATACACACTACTAACATTAGTAGTGTGGAATATGCAAAAAAAGGGGGATATGAGATGGGTTACTGTATGGAAACCATGTCTCATATCATGTCGGGTTTAGGAAGGAGATAGCAAAAGCCGGAAATTGAATTACCGGCTTTCTGCTATCTCGCGCTGGAAGAAATATTAATATATATATATATATATATATATATATATATGTGTCTACTGACATATATATACTGTATATATAGACAGTATATATATATATATATATATATATATATTTTTTTTTTTTTACACATGGATCCCTTGTATAGCCGTATGTCGGCTTTGCAAGCCTGCGAGAAAAACACGCAGTACGGATGCCATACGGATTACATACGGAGGATGCCATGCGCAAAAAACGCTGAGACACCCTGCCTACGGAGGAGCTACGGACCACTATTTTCGGGACTTTTCAGCGTATTGCGGCCGTAATATACGGACCGTATTGTCTTACGCTGTGTGTGACGCCGGCCTTAGAGATAGCATTTTGTACACAGAACTGTAGTGGAGGGATGAGAAAATATCTAAAGCTTTACAGAGGGCAAACGGTATAAGCAAGGAGGCAATTACATGGTGAAGAAATACAGTGTTAGTTCAGGATAGAAGCTGTGCTGATACATGGAAGCAAGTGAAGACTGCAGCAACCTGAAAACACAGAGACCTCACATCCAGCCTATATTACTGGGAGAGACACTCCCACAATAAAAACTTTAAAACTGCACATCAGGTGTGAAAATGAATATGAGAATGATGTTTGCTCACTGAACAAGTGCATTTTTAAAAAAATAAAGGTAACTTAATAAAATAGGTGAAAACATTTTTTTTTAACGTGTGAGAAGTGTCCATAGCTTTTACGATTCTGGATGCACACCAAAAAGCTTTGACTCGTTGAAAGCACAAAGTTGTGACATTTTTCACAATTAAAGGGGTTGTTTCAATACAAGAACAAGTTTTTAAGAGAAATGGGGTATTGCTGGGTCTAGCTTGCTATCTATATGGGTGTATAAATGGGTTGCCCCATGAACTATCTCCTGTGAGCCCAAGCGTCTCTCTCCACATCTCCTGTACACAATATAATACGGAATTCTGAATTTTAGATTTTCCCTGTGACCGAAGAGCAACCTCCTATAAAACTCTCTGACAAAGGGTTAATCTACAGAGATAATCTAATTTACTCGGCTCGCACTTGTGCTCCATGCACCGCAGTTTCCAACAGCCCATTACCTTGTTAGATTTGTTGCGGCCTCGGGCAATTTCAATGTAAATTGTGTAACATAATATCATAATAAAGTCCCCATTGATGTCCTGTCCCGAGCAATGTTCGGCATTTGTATGTCGTTTGCTTTGCTCCAGGTGGAATAATCATTCCCAGATGGAACTGATTCACGGCGGCTTTCTTTTCACATGTGATTGAGTTCAAGGGTCTTTATTGGGTCCTGGAGCAAAGACGATTCATTACGGGCTGTTAGACGTTTCATCAGGCTGATGGTTTCCACCAGGTTTGTCGGAGGCGCTAGGCATGGACACGCGTGTCTACTAGAGGTTAAGTCGGAGGAATGTTCACAGACTACGGAGGGATTATAGGTGCTACGGAGCCTCGCTGGCTAGATGGGTGCTTGGAGGTCATTATATTCAAAGAGGAAGGCGAAGAGTTCTATGGGGAGAAGTATTAGAAGAAGAAAGAGCTGTAGGGTCACCACAGATCACTGGTAAATCTTCACCAGGAGCAATGTACTTGTTTCTGAAGCCTAAAACTCCCCCGAGATGCGTTTACAGTAAATCTGGTACAGAAAGGGATATGTGCATTATCAGGTTAAACAACACTGGAGACTAAACCGGTCATGTAATCCTTACAGAACCGCTCCTACCGGAAATCAGCCCAACGATGCAGCGTTAATATACCAAATGTTATAAAACAGAGGCGGCACTCACTGCTCCTATTAAAAAACTTTTATTTCATCTGTTTAAAAAAACATGGAGCTGGGGAGAAGTGTGGAGCAGGATGAACGGACGACAGCCGTTTCGCACTGACTGCTCTTCAACAGGTCCTGAGTTGAGGAGGAAATGACATAAGAGCCATTTAAACCTTAAGTCCCACACGTGATGGGCGTCAATGGGAAAAAAAACCCTCTATTATCCTATAAGGTGGACGAGAACTCCAGACTCCAGTTTAACCCTTCAAGCCAAAAAAACAACAACAAACAAACATGTATACAGAATAAACACCAAAACAACGTGATGATGGCCTAATCCTTTCCAGCACACAGAATCTGCACAAGTCACTCTTGATGAGGTCATCTAGATGAATCACGGTAGACCACAACTATGAGAGTCAAAATGAGAAAACAAATCCAGAAAATCACCTTGTCTGATTTGGCAAGATTTATTTAGCAAATTATGGTGGAAAATACGTATTTGGTCACCTAAAAACATACAAGATTTCTGGCTCTCACAGACCTGTAACTTCTTCTTTAAGAGGCTCCTCTGTCCTCCACTCATTACCTGTAGTAATGGCGCCTGTTTGAACTTGTTATCAATATAAAACACACCTGTATTCATCACTGTAAAAAAAGTTTCATGCAAGTGGCTTCAAAACTCCTCCTTTTCCAGAGTCTATTTTATTGCCTTCAGCTTTATTGATATCAGAATGTATAATTTGGAGTACAGATGATGGCAGTGAAAGGGTCAGCAACTGTGACCTCTTAATTAATTTTTGACCTGGGTGATTTAAATTTTTATATTTTTTTACATTTAAAAAAAAATATATATATATTTTAGTTTACATTGGGGACTTGAAACTGCGATCACTTGTTCTATATACTGAAATACTAAGGATCATTCTGTTTTGTATAAATTGGATGGGTGGTTATTGTTAGATCGGTATGAATCTGATTAGTGGAGCCTCCGCTGATTAGCAATCCATTTTGAGTCTACTGTATATTACTGATAAATATATCCAAGGACAATGTGGCACTCGGCTATCCTCGCACTTTCAGTGCCATAGCTTTAGGACAGAGTGGCAGGGTACTTTTTACCAGCTGGCCCATTTAAAGGGAATCTGTCAGCAGGTTTTTGCTATATAATCTAACAGCACCATGATGTAGGGGCAGAGACCCTGATTCCAGCAATGTGTCACTTAGTTTACTGGGTGCAGTAGTTGTGATAGAATCACTTTTTTCCCGCTGCAGATCTGTACACTACAGATTACCACTACAGGACTAGGTGTCTCGGGCCTCCTGGTCCAATGCCGCCCCCACCAATAATTAGAGTGTACACAGAAAGCTGTCAATCAGTGATGTGGGTGGGGTTATACACAGGCAGCAGCCAATCAGTGGTGTGGGTGGGGTTATACACAGGACGCAGCTAATCAGTGGTGTGGGTGCAGTTATGCACAGGAAGCAGCCAATCAGTGGTGTGGGTGCAGTTATGCACAGGAAGCAGCCAATCAGTGATGTGGGTGGGGTTATACACAGGCAGCAGCCAATTAGTGGTGTGGCTGGGGTTATATACAGGAAGCAGCTGATCATGGGTGGAGTTATACACAGGAAGCAGCCAATCAGTGGTGTGGGTGGGGTTATACACAGGAAGCAGCCAATCAGTGGTGTGGGTAGCTTTCTGTATATGTCATTGGTCGACAATTTTGCAGGGAGCTGCCAGCTGATGATTTTGATGATTTGCCCAAGTGCATTCAGCATGGCAGATCATTCCTTAGATGAACATTAATATAACTTTATTGATAGCAGCAAAAGTGTGCAAGTGTGGGTGTTTCTGTGCGTGGTCAGCCCCCTTCTCAATCATGGCTGATTTTTTGACACAGAAGGGGAATGGCTTTGCTAATGAAACAAGCATTCGGCCCCCTTTACACACAGCATTGGTCACTTCATGACTAAACAGGAAGTGGCAGGAAGCTCTCCCTTGTGTCATGCCGGACAAGAAGCTTCACTGGAGATGCTGGCTCAGCAGGAAGGACACTTTTGCAGTAGTAGAAGAGAATAATAAATACAATTCTGGAAAGACAAGGAACAGTTATAGACTATTTAGAAACTTTGAAAACCCGGGTGAAGCCCTCAGGGCCTTGTATTAGCGGCTATTTATGTTGTTGTTTATCTGATTCTATGTAGGAGACCAAGAATAATCACAAACAGATGAACAGAATGTGAAGCCCAAAGGAAATTTTCAGTGAATTGCAAAAGTATTCAATACCCAACTGCCTTGCTAAAACAAACAATGCCTTTAACTCCAAAGTATGGACACACGTGGCACAGACATAAGTAAAATGACCCGGGAGGCCAAGGCGTGGCCACAATGTGTCCTAAAAACTGCACACAGCAGCATGCTAAGCGATTCTTGAGGCTATGTTCACATGATGTCTATCTGCTGTGGATTTTCCACTTGGATCTGTGTGCAGAAAATCTGCTGTGTAATTCAGTACTAGCTAAGTAAATGAGATTTCAACAAATGTCATCCAAATGTCATTGCTGCGCATTTCTCTACGGCTTAAAATCTGCAGCGTGTCAATTTACAGGATGAAAACTGCTGCGATCTGAAATAGGAAAGATACATATCTTGGTAATCTGAAACAAATCCATAATCAAATCTAGTCTCTCTATCTATTGTCTATCTATTGGAGCGCCCGCTAGGACCGTGGGGTACTCGGTACCTTGGCCGGTTTTGTTCTTAAAGGGGTGGTCACGGTGACAGTGACCCAGTCCGTGGCCCTGGGCGTCCAGTAAAAGGGGGTTAATGAAAATGGGAATAAAGTCTAATTTAGGAATGTTCGTGACGCCACCTGTGGTATTCGGCCAGGGGTGGCCGACGCTGCATTACAGTGGTCCTCTGAGGCTGATGTTTTGCAGCTTAGATGGTATAGCTCCCCACAGGTAGAGCTTGGTCCCCAGGGCTTCCGGTGTAGCTGGTAAGAGGGATGGTTGACGGTGGAGTGCAGGACTGAGGGGGCAGGAAATAATTGCAGGACACATGGATAACAGTTTCCTTTACCTTTTACTGGTAGAATTCAGGTACAGTCCAGGGTGCAGGAAGCAGGTGATGGTGGGGTCCGAGCAGCCTGGAAACAGCTTGGGATCCACTTAGCCAGATAGGTTCGGAGGCCTTCCCTCTGCGCTGTATATCTGACCCTTGCTGCCTGAAGTCTGCACAAGTCCTCTCAGTGGCTGTATTCTCAACCTGTATGGCTGACAGCTTGAACCTTTCATGGGCACTGTCCTTTCTCTGGCAGTCCCAGGATCCTCACTTGCTGTGATACCTGCAGGTGTTGGATGGGACAGGAGACTTGCAATCTCCTGCTCTCCGGGTTCGGAGGCTGGGTCTGCAACTCCCACACCACCACGGACCCCAGAGTACGGTCTCTTGGTGTTTTCCTCTGGGGTGAGCCCATTCGCAGCTCCAGACCCCAGGCTCCTCTCCTTTTGCCTCCTCTCCTCTCACTGTCCCTAGCAGACTCACTACTCACTCCTCCTCCATCCAGAATATATAGGGAAGCTACTCTGAAGCTGGGTTTAAAGCTCCCCCTTCTGGCCTGGAAAAGGTAATTGAACTGTATACAGGAAAGGGATACAAAAAGATATCCAAGGAATTGATAATGCCAGCCAGCAGTGTTCAAACATTGATTAACAAATGGAAAATCAGGGGCTCTGTAAAAACAAAACCACAGTCAGGTAGACCAACAAAAATGTCATCCACAACTCCCAGGAAAATTGTACGGGATGCAAAGAAAAACCCACAAATAACATCAGCTAAAATACAGGACTCTGAAAACTAGCAGTGTGGCTGTTTCAAGATGCACAATAAGGAGGCACTTGAAGAAAAATGGTCTGCATGGTCAAGTCGCCAGAAAAAAGCCATTACTATGCAAATGCCACAAAGTATCTCCCCTACAATACGCAAAACAGCACTGAGACAAGCCTCAAAACATCTGGAACAAGGTAATTTAGAGTCATGAGAGCAAAATTGAACTTTTTGGTCATAAACGTCACATTTGGAGAGGTCAACAAGGCCTATGATGAAAAGAACACCATTCCTAGTGTAAAGCATGGAGGTGGATCACTGATGCTTTGGTGAAGTGTGAGCTACAAAGGCACAGGAAATTTGGTCAAAGTTGAAGGAAAGATGAATGCAGCATGTTATCAGCAAATACTGGAGGCAAATTTGCAATCATCAGCCAGGAAGCTGCACATGAGATGTTCTTGGAAATTCCAACATGACAACAATCCAAAACACAAGACCAAGTCGTCATTGGCTACAATAGAACAAAGTGAAGGTTCTGGGGTGGCCATCTCAGCACGCAGTTCATGCTAGACAGCCCAGGCATTTACAGGAATTGGAGGCTTTGTGCCAAGAGGAGTGGGCATCTTTACCATCTGAGAAAATAAAGAATCTCATCCACAACTACCACAAAAGACTTCAAGCTGTAAATGATGGTAGAGGGGGCATAACACGGAATTAAGAAATGGGGCATGTGAACTTTTGATCAGGGTCATTTGGGTGTTTTGGGTTGCCATTATGATTTAAAAAGAGAAAACACAGTAGTTTGACAATAAATGACTTCACCCAACCACGAACCATGAGTGGAGAAAAAGTTTTGGTGTTATCATTCATATTCTCTGAAAAATGGCCAAGAAAGCAAAAATTCTGCCGGGGTATGTAAACTTTTGAGCACAATTGTATATCTATCTATTCTCATATCTATCTTCTATACATCTATGTATCTATCTGCAAAAAAAAAAAACTGTCCAACACCTCCCAAAAGAATAAAGCAAATGTGAACAGGTGCAAGAAGTTACTGTATAATATACAAGCCAAAAAATACAGCAGCCTCTGTAAGTGCTGAGATGTGCAAACATTAAATACATGGAATTTAACCAGTTGAAGACCGATATATTTAAACCCGTTCCCACATTTTTTCAAACATGAGGGTTAAAGAGCTGTAAAATGTTTCTCATTTAGATACTCAAGCATTTTTTTTTCAAGATACAGTACATGGGGCTTTATTTTCATATCATTGTCATATTCTCTTTCTTTTCATTTATTTTTTTCTGATATCCGGCTACTGGGAAATAATTGTCTTTTTTCCCCTCTTTTACAGTTTTTTTTCTATGACCATTTAAGACCACTAAAATACATTGAGAATTTTTTTGTCCTCATTCTGTAACAAATATTTTTATTTATCATACACAATTTTTTTTAGGAGTTGAGGCTATTAACAGCACTTTGGATTGACAGTGGCATTTTTGTAAATTTTTTACCTGCCATTTTTTATTTATTTATTTGTAACTAGCTGTACTACCCGGCTTCGCCTGGGTTAATAACTGCTGTTAGCAAAATAGAATGTGTTAACAAAAACTTATTCTGCACACAAAAGCCACAAAACAAATAGATAGAAATGTAATTATTTAAAAGGCAAAAACTAAGCTAATAGAAGCATTTCACAACATATATTTCAACACCAGAGATATTCTACACAGATTTAACTAAATTGGCCAAGTAATGTGAGGTAATCTTCTACTACTTATTCGAGAGCCTTTTGATAAACGACATTCTAAGTTTTTACTTCAGGTGCAAAGACGAACAGATTTTTGGCTGTTCCAACTCTTGAGGAAGCAGCTCCTGTTTTCATGTCTGCAAGCCTCGCTTCCCTCTCCTCAGAAAGTTCATTGGCTCTTGAGGAAGCAGCTCTTGTTTTCATGTCTGCAAGCCTCGCTTCCCTCTCCTCAGAAAGTTCATTGGCCCTTGAGGAAGCAGCTCTTGTTTTCATGTCTGCAAGCCTCACTTCCCTCTCCTTAGAAAGTTCATTGGCCCTTGAGGAAGCAGCTCTTGTTTTCATGCCTGCAAGCCTCGCTTCCCTCTCCTCAGAAAGTTTATTGGCCCCTGAGGAAGCAGCTCTTGTTTTCATGTCTGCAAGCCTTGCTTCCCTCTCCTCAGAAAGTTCATTGGCCCTTGAGGAAGCAGCTCTTGTTTTCATGTCTGCAAGCCTTGCTTCCCTCTCCTCAGAAAGTTCATTGGCCCTTGAGGAAGCAGCTCTTGTTCTCTTGTCTGCAGCCTCACTTCCCTCTGCTCAGAAAGTTCATTGGCTCCTGAGGAAGCAGCTGCTGTTCTCATGTGTGTCAGCCTTGTTTCTCGGTCTTCACATTTTTTATTGGCCCGTAATGCAGCTTTTCTTTTTGCATCAGCTGACATTCGTGCCATGGAATTCCTTTTCTTATGAGGCATTATTGTGGTAAAATAGTCTGTAACTGGCAGTTTCTACATCCTCTCACATAGAGGTAATGTGACTGACATCAGCCTCTCCACCAACACACCCTGACATGCTATTACCTCACACAAGCTTTGTTATTCTGAGAATGTCCTTTGTTGCCTATATTAAACAATCAGAGCTCAGATTAATTACCTGTAGCAAAATAGAAGCTGAGCTGTGATTGGTTGCTATTGTCAGCCTGATAAATCCCCAGCCAACAGGAAGCCCTCCCCTCTGGCAGTATATATTAGCTCACACATACACATAATAGACAGGTCATGTGACTGACAGCTGCTATGATCCGGTGACCTTGGAACTGCATGAGAACTTTCACTGGAGAAAGTGGCCACTATACTGACCGCAAACCTGAACTTAAAACCGCAACTAGAAGTAGCCGTGGAGTGTACATAACACACCTAGACACCTCGTCACAGCCGGAGGACTAAATTCCCCTAAAGATGGAAATCGGAATACTATCTTGCCTCAGAGAAAATCCCCAAAGGATAGACAGCCCCTCACAAATATTGGCGGTGAGTCGGAGAGGAAAAAACATACACAGGCAGAAAAAACAGGATTTAGCACAGGAGGCCACTCTAGCTAGATAGGACAGGATAGGACAGAGTTCTGTGCGGTCAGTATTAAAACCCTTCAAAAAATCCACAGCAGAATATACAAAAAACTTCCTACATCCAACTAAAGATGTAGGAGCGTATATCTGCAACTCCAGTGAATCCTACAAACAGAGCAGGAATAAACTGAAACAATCACACAACAGTGTGCCACAGATACAAAAAACAAAACACTTATCTTTGCTGAAATTGGCAGCTAAGCAGGTGAGGCCAGGCAGAGATCCAATACTTCCAAAGAAACATTGACAACTGGCAAGGGCTAATGAATCCTGCACACTTAAATATCCCAGTCAGAACAGCAATTAGCAGATACACCTGGCCAGGACTGTGACTCAGAGACAACTGCATTCCCACATACCACCACTGGAGGGAACCCAAGAGCAGAATTCACAACAGACAGCTGCCGTATTTCCTATATGGTACATTTGTTGCTCTTGCAGTTTGTCTGCTTATTAATCAGATTTTTATTTTTGAAAGATAATACCAGACTTGTGTGTGTTTTAGGGCGAGTTTCATGTGTCAAGTTGTGTGTGCTGAGTTGCGTGTGGCGACATACATGTAGCGACTTTTGTGAGATGAGTTTTGTGTGGCGACATGCGTGTAGCAACTTTTTGTGTGTTGAGTTGCATGTGACAGGTTAGGGTAGCAAGTTGTGTGCAGCAAGTTTTGCGCATGGCGAGTTTTGCGCGTGGTGAGTTTTATGTGTGTTGCGTTTTGAGTATGTGCAAGTTTTGTGTGAGGCAACCTTTGCATGTGTTGCAACATTTGTGCATGTGTCAATTTTTCCGCGTGTGCACGTTTTTCATGTGGCGACTTTTCCATGAGGTGAGTTTTGCACGTGTGGCGAGTTTTGTGTGAGCCTAGTTTTGCATGTGGAGAGTTTTGCGTGAGCCTAGTTTTGCATGTGGCGAGTTTTGCATGTGGCGAGCTTTGAGTGGTGACTTTTATGTTTCCACTTTTATGTGGCGAGGTTGGTGTATGTGTGGTGAAATGTGTGCTGAGGGTAATATGTGTTCAAGCACGTGGTAGTGTGTGGTGCATTTTGTGTGTGTGTTCATATCCCCATGTGTGGTGAGTATCCCATGTCGGGGCCCCACCTTAGCAACTGTACGGTATATACTCTTTGGCGCCATCGCTCTCATTCTTTAAGTCCCCCTTGTTCACATCTGGCAGCTGTCAATTTGCCTACAACACTTTTCCTTTCACTTTTTCCCCATTATGTAGATAGGGGCAAAATTGTTTGGTAAATTGGAATGTGCATGGTTAAAATTTCGCCTCACAATATAGCCTATGACGCTCTCGGGGTGACTGTGCAAAGTTTTGTGGCTGTAGCTGCGACGATGCAGATGCCAATCCGGACATACACACATACACACACACACATTCAACTTTATATATTAGATTTATTTTATACATTTTGCCCCACCCCCAGCCCACCAAGCCTTTTAAAGACTGTGGGGTCATTTAAATATTAAAATATTTTTATTTTCTAATTATTTCCCTTGTAACTGGGGCCGGTAAATTAACTCTAGTTACAGGGAAATTCAGCCTCCTGGTTGCACAGCAGAGCTGTCTGAGTCTCCTATGACCCAGCAGCCACTGCTTCTTCTCTACTGTATATATGCCGATCAGAGGACTGCTGTGTATGGAAGAGTAAAAGCCATTACCGCTTCCCATGACTGCATACACAACACTTGTTTATACAGCAATCGAGAAGGCAGAGATGGTAAAAAACTATCTCTGCCTTCCCTATGAAGACTCCAGATATCTCTGACAGCTGGATCGCTGCCCCCCAGCTACACGATCGCATGTATCTGCGCTCCTATGCAGTGATGTGATGTTTTAGCATGTCGGAGCATGACCACTTAGATTATTAATGTCCATGAGTGGTCCGGAAGCAGTTACTGTATATTGGATTACTGCTACTGTATATAGAATATGCTTGAAATTTTCAGATGTTTTTGGCTGAATCATATTTTTTTTTATAGAAAAAGTGCTCCAGACCCCTGCCTCCCCAAAGTAATTATGCATGCCTGTAATTTATGGGCGATTCTTGTAACATTTTAGCAGAAAATGCATTTACGTAAAAAGTCTTAAAAGAGGTTGAAGAAAAAAATAAAGGGCCATTTTTGATTTTTTTGCAAAGCGATTTTGAAACATTTGGCACAAGACAAAAAAAATAAAAATTATTTGAGCCCATGGCGCGACATTTATAATGCTATGGGTATAAATTAATTGGGATGATTACAAGGGAAACAGCAACCCAAACAAGTCACATTAAAGGGAATGTCTAGCTTAGAAAGCCCTTTTTGTTTGGCCTGTTAGGAATCCTTATCTCTTGTCCTAGGTGGACAGAAGTTACAAAGAGCGTCTCTCTCTCCGGAGGACCCGTCCTGTCCTGCATTACACAGACAAACCATTGAGTTGAATGTGCACTGTGTAATAGTTTATTTCTCCTGTGGTGGCGCTGCAGAGAAATAAAACTCTTACTGCCAGACTTCCCCTGAGGCACCAGCCGACCACTAAAGGTCCCAATAAGGGAAATTTAGCGATTTCTCAAAAAATTGACCATGTACGGCATCATGGAATGCCATATTTTATTGTAAAAAAAAAGGATTTTATTTCCTCGTCACAAAGTGAAAACATCAATATATTTTACGGACGTCAGGACTAGTTCAAACTGGGCAATAAAATAAGGTTCATGGAGCCATTTATATAGTAATAAACGTAGGAGCTGGAGCGGGATAAACAGGTGAATTCGGCAAACACCCTGCAATATAAGCCACATGACAGATCATTTTATAAAGAGACCTGCAAATATAGAATTCATATCTTTTATATCCTCAAATTGCTCAATTCAGAAATAAAGTCTAGAGAGTTTTTTTTTAACGCTTACAATTTTAGGGTAAATTCACAAACTATTTTAGAAGCTGCGATTTGATTAATTATCAAAGGAGTCAAATTTCATCCAGTCTTTTTTTTTTCTTCTACTTTATTTATGCATTGGTACAACCATGTCCACTGAGCTGCAATACCCAAAAATGCCTATACACAGGGGAGGCGCTGTTTGTATTTTTCTTTTGAAGCAAACCATTTTTCTACTCTCGTACAACCCTTTGTATGAGGACTTTTGCATTTCAGGAGTTTAATGAAAAAAAAAAATCCCCTAGCATAAAAAAAATGGAATCGGTTCTTTATGTAAATCTATTATGCCATTTATTCTTCCCGAACTAGAAAAAAAAAGTAGTATTGTTATAGAATTTTCCATTATTATTCTGAAAAGGAATATATGCCAGGTGATACTAGGGTCACTTTCTCTGGGTTAATTAAAGTCTCCCACTGACTATTGTCTGCGCGCTCACAGATGCTTCTCCTTAGAAATCATTATGGTGGAGCAGTAACAGTCCATTCACCAAAGTGCTGTGAACTGATACATTCTCAATTAGCTCCCGGCCAGACACTGATGAAAATGATGGGGTTTTATTCTGGAAGGGATAAAAACAAAGGACCTGAGTGATTTCCAATGTTCTGCCAAATATTTGTCCTCTCGAACACACAGCGTTGACGAGAGAAACCAAGCCTGGCTTCAAAGAACTGCTGAAAAGTGGTTTAAAATGAGAGAGAAAACATAGATACTGCTAAGTACGCGGCGATGGGACGGCTTCCAGATTCAGAAATGGGACAAACCCTCCAGAAAAATGAAATGTATGAAGAAAAAAACCAGTGGAACTTGTGTATCGGACTGGGATTGTATTGGAAGTGCCCAACACATCCACTGTCCTCGTATCTGCTTCGTCTATAGCTGTTTTCTTTTTATTCTACATTACTTCTACAGCCTCTGTGTCACACTGTACATACATAACTGAAAAAAATTAACTGGAGTAGTAGCTGGTATGCATGGAAAGTAGAAGCATGTTCACATTGGACATTAAACAGACAAAACCCAAGACGGAAATAAAATGAACAAATACCCTGCTGTACATAAATAAGTAAAAGCAATAGTGAATTTAAATAATTAGGGTACTTAGTAAACATCGTTTTTGATCAAGAAAAGCATAAAAGCCATCCCACCAGCGTCAAGGTGAACCAGTCAGGATGGTGGACCCAAAACAGGATGGTCCTAATCTCTAGTATTAAAACCTTACCATGTGTCAAAGTGAGTGCCGTCAATGTGACGGATTTTGCTGGGTACTCATGTTCTGGACCCGATACTGATGGGCCCATATTCACATTGACGTTGCTTTGACATATGGTAAGATTTTAATATGAAAGGTTAGGACCATCCTGATTTGGGTACACCTTGACGCTGATGGGATGGCTTTTATGCTTTTTTTTTAAAATAAAAAATGGATTTTACTAAGTAGCCTAATCATTTATATGCTCTATAGCTTTTACTTATTTTTATACAGCAGGGTATATGTTTATTTTGTTTCTGTCTTACATTTTGACTGTACTTACATAGCAAGCTGGAGAATTAATTAACTGAATCCATTGGTGACCTCCATTCGCTGCTGATTTAAGACAACATCAAATGCCAGCTCAACTTTGATGTTATAAAAGAACTCTGACGACTTTAGAAGAAAAAAGTAAAGCGATACTGACCTTGCAGTCAGAACAAGCTGACTGACAGATTCGTAGTTAACTCATGTACAGTGCTATACAGAGGCTGTAGAAACCAAACAGTGCAAAATTTTGAATAAAACCAAATTGCAGAAAAAAAAATATTTTGAACAAAAATGAAGGTGTCCATGTCTTTTTAATCCAACTGAGACAATATAACATAAATGTACAGCATATAGGCACAAGGCAGATATAAAGGGAGCTCAGGAACTGAGCCCACAGCATACTTGTAGGAAACAACACCGTATGCACTACCAGAATAGGTGCCTAAGTAGGGTCCCACACCATATATCAAGAGAAAATAAACTCAGGCACTCAACTTATGCAGAGCCTGTTTGTGATTTAATGTAGTCATCAAATTAAATGTTTCGGCCACAGTAGACGGCCTTCTTCAGTAACAATATTTAGGGAGAGAAGTATGCGTTAATAAACGCGTGAAAAAATGTCCCACATCAGCACTGTAGCAGAGTGAATCTGCAATGGGTGAAATGTCCGAACTGGTATACCGGTAGCAAGGGAAGAGCAGCGTGCCGGTGTGGCAGGCAGAGATACTGCGTGGCAGGCAGAGCTCAGGCTAGCGGTGGATACCGCGTCTCCGCCTGCCACGCCGGCACGCTGCTCTTCCCTGGCTCCTACTAATTACCGGTATACCGGTTCGGACATTTCACCCATTGCAGATTCACTCTGCTACAGTGTATATATATATATATATATATATATATATATATATATATATATATATATATATATATATATATATATATATATATATATATATATACACTAGATTGTGGCCCGATTCTAATGCATCGGGTATTCTAGAATATGCATGTCCCCGTAGTATATGGACAATGATGATTCCAGAATTCGCGGCAGACTGTGCCCGTCGCTGATTGGTCGAGGCAACCTTTAGGACATCATCGTCGCCATGGCAACCATTATGACATCTACGTCGATACTGTGCCTGTTGCTGATTGGTCGAGGCCTGGCGGCCTCGACCAATCAGACGCGGGATATCTACGTCCTTTATGACATCATTGTCGCTGTGCCCGTCGCTGATTGGTCGAGGCCTGGCGGCCTCAACCAATCAGAGACGCGGGATTTCTACGTCGATGCTGTGCCCGTCGCTGATTGGTCGAGACCTGGCGGCCTCGACCAATCAGAGAGGCCGGATTTCCAGGACAGACAGACAGAAAGAAAGACAGACAGACGGAAAAACCCTTAGACAATTATATATATAGATATATCTATATATATATAATGTTGTATATATATATATGTCATTTACACACACACATGCAGTATATGTATATATATTTATATTTCATTCAGCGCTAGATAGCATAAAAGCCGGTAATTCAGTTGTCGGCTTTTCCTATCTCCTTACCAAAAGCGACAGGATATGAGACATGGTTTATATACAGTAAACCATTTCATATACGTTAGATTTTTACATATCCCTCACTAATAATGTTAGTAGAGTGTGTGTGCAAAATGTGGGAGCTCTAGGTGTTAAAATAAAGGGATAAATCACGGAAAAAACTGGCGTGGGCTCCCGCGCAATTTTCTCCGCCAGAGTAGTAAAGCCAGTGACTGAGGGCAGATATTAATAGCCTGAAGAGGGTCCACGGTTATTGGCCCCCCCCCCCCCCGGCTAAAAACATCTGCCCCCAGCCACCCCAGAAAAGGCACATCTGGAAGATGCGCCTATTCTGGCACTTGGCCACTCTCTTCCCATTCCCGTGTAGCGGTGGGATATGGGGTAATGAAGGGTTAATGCCACCTTGCTATTGTATGGAGAGGAGTCAATAAGACACCTATTCATTATTAATCCTATAGTAAGATAGAGTTAAAAATAAACACGCACATTAAGAATAAAGTATTTTAATGAAAGAAAGACACAGGGTTTTATTATCTTTATTGTACGCCCAATCCAACTGACGACCCTCGTTCTCCTGTAATAAATTCCAAAATAAAAAAGCAACAATATCCCATACTTGTCCGCCGTACAGTCATGTTCCACGCTGTAAATCCATCTGAAGGGGTTAAATACAGTTACAATCAGTAGCTGTGCTAATGCCACCGCTCCTTGCTGTAAAAGACTAGGGAATGAATGACACATATATAGACTGGGGAATCAATGAAATGAAGGTAACGTAGCTTCGGTGACTAGTGGTGCTGTCACCAAAGCTGCGCCCCCTGGTGGCATAAACTCATATGAACTCTAGCGTGGGAATTTTTCTGAATATTTTCTCACTCTACAGTTCAAATGAGTTTATGCCACCAGGGGGCGCAGCTTTGGTGACAGCACCACTAGTCACCGAAGCTACGTTACCTTCATTTCATTGATTCCCCAGTCTATATATGTGTCTCACTGACATTTATATATATATATATATATATATATATATACTGTATACATATATATATATATATTGACTGTATATATGTTTTCACGAATATTTGAGCCCATGGATCCATTATATGTCCATTTTGCAGGCCGGCGAGCGTACGGATGCCATGCAGATGACACACGGTTTATTTTTTGGAGAAAAAAATTACATCCTCGCATTGAATATGGATCACTGTTCATGAACATTTCTGTGTATCTCAGCCGTAAAAAACGGACCGTATTTTTATACATTGTGTGTGACGGCGGTCTTATAGCAGAAACTGGAGCCAGATCAGATCGCTGCTGTTAAGCGTAGATGCTGCAGTCAATCACTGACAATGGCATTTAAATGGCTGAAGTGCTGGTTCACAAGTGTACAGACCGTCAATGATATTTGTGTTCGTGTCTACGAAAGTCCAAGCTATCAGAATGTAAAATTATTTAGACGTTGAAAAGAAAAACATTAAAAAATACCAAAATTGTAATTTTTGGGTCACTGCACTTTTCTCAAAAACTGCAAAAAAAAGGTGATCAAAATGTTGCATGTACCCCATAATAAAATCATTAAAACCATTAGCGACTCAATAACCAATCTCTCATACAGGTCCAGGTAAAGAAAAATAAAAAATATACAAGTCTCAAAAAGTGGTGACACAATTAACTTTATTTTCTTAAAAAGATCATTTTTAAGCACCAAAGCACATTCCCCCGATAAGTATTTGGTGAGTTTTTGATGTTGCAGATTTTCTGCACCTATTAGTTAAAATTAGATAATTTGTGTTTTTTTTTTCATTGTGTTTTTAGTGCATTTTTTACATATTTATTATGTGTTTTTATTGAGTTTTTGACACTGATTTCTGACTTTTTTGGTGTCTCATGTTTTAAACAATGCAGCTTTGATTTTGATGCTTGATTTGGTTTCGACAAAACTTTATTGATACAGTCACATGTATTTTACGTGTGTATTTTTACCTGTGGATTTTGCGGATGTAATATAAGTCTATGGGGAAAATCTGCACATAAAAGAGAAATTGACATGTTGCCCGATCTTAAAAGTGCACCGCAGGTCAGTTTACGTGGAGGTAATAAAAACTCAGTGGGCGGGAGATTTCTATAAATCCCACTCACTTTGTTCAAGACGCTATGTTTTTAGTAAAAATACACAGTATTAGGCCGGTTTCACACGTCAGTGGCTCCGGTACGTGAGGTGACAGTTTCCTCATGTACCGGAGACACTGACTCACGTAGACACATTAAAATCAATGTGTCTCTGCACATGTCAGCGTGTTTTCACGGACCGTGTGTACGTTTGAAAAACACGGAGACATGTCAGTGTTCGTGGGAGCGCACGTATTACACGGACCCATTAAAGTCAATGGGTCCGTGTAAAACACGTACCGCACACGGATGCTGTCCGTGTGCCGTGCAGGAGACAGCGCTACAGTAAGCGCTGTCCCCCCAGCGTGGTGCTGAAGCCGCCAATTCATATCTTCTCTCCAGCAGCGTTCGCTGGAGAGAAGATATGAAAAATCTTTTTTTTTTGGTGTTTAAAAAAAAAGATCCCTGTCCCCAACCCCCTCCCACTCCCTGTGCGCCCCCCCGCTGTTAATAAAATACTTACCCGGCTCCCTCGCTGCTTCCTCTCCGCGCCGCAGCTTCTCCTGTATGAGCGGTCACGTGGTGCCGTCCATTACAGTGATGAATATGCGGCTCCACCTCCCATAGGGATCTTTTTTTAAACACCAAAAAAAAAAAAGATTTCTCATATCTTTTCTCCAGCGAACGCTGCTGGAGAGAAGAAATGAATGGCGGCTTCAGCACCAGATGCAGGGGACAGTGCTTAACTGTAGCGCTGTCTCCTGCATGGTGCGTGTGGTACCCAGTCGGCACACGGGCGGCACACGGATGCTGCACGTGTGCCACACTGATGTGCCACGTGAGCACACGGACACGGATAATTCCGGTACCGATTTTTGCGGTACCGGAATTATCTGGACGTGTGGGACAGGCCTTAAAAAGTCATCATGGGAACTTTCTAAGAAGTTCCAGCGGCCAGATTACAAATTCCTCCATCCGGTCAATCCTCAGCACCAGCTCCTTTTCTTTTTTCCCTTTCTGCCTAATACTGTTATCGCTAAATTGTTAATAGTAATAAATCTGACATTCAATGCAAGTAATATATGAACTGACAACATAATAATCCATAGGCATAAAGGATAGCCAGTTCTTGGAAAAAGTGTGCCAATTGTAAGATTTCTTATGGTGACCTCTCGGTTTCCATGAATCCTTCCTTCACTTTTAAGTTTTTGCTCCTGATATTTTTTTTCCCTCACCTTCCAAGACAGATGATTTTTTTTTTTATCGGCATAGTACTATGGAGACTTGTTTTCTTGAGGGATTTGTAGTAGTAGTTTATGATAACGCCACTAGGTTTACTATAACATATAATATATTAGTAACTGTGAAAAAAAAGTTAAGGTTTTTGCATTTTTTTTTGCAGGAACAGCTATCATTTTAATGTACATTCAATTTTATAATTTTACTGTATTTTTTGTGGACGAGATAAGTTGACTGAAAAAACAGCAATTCTGGTCTTTTTATTCAGCAAACGGAAAGTTGGGCCACGAACTTTATTAATTATGATTTTTCCTTTTTTAAAAAAAATTATGAACCATTTTTTTTTTTTACAATTTTATCTACCTAAGCAACTCGAATAGCGACCTGGTACAATAAACTGCAGTACTTCTAAATGTGAGTACAAATTCAGCAGCACGTGGAAGAGATTTGTTCACATCTGATCCACAATTCCGCTAATGTATTCCACTGTGGATTTTACCTGTGTAAATCCACAGGCGAGATTAGCTGTTTTTCCGCCCCTTCCACCCCATATGGACTTAGTCCTAGAACAATTTTTTTGCATTGCAAATGCAACTCAAATTTGCATGAGTCTCTGCAGCTCCAACCTTAAATGTGTAAAACCCTAAAAATAATAAAAAGACCTTTTCCAAATCAGAAAAAAAACCACATCTTTAGTGCAGAGCCGTATGCCAGTGCATTTAGCATCCTGGCTACATCGCGGATAATGAGGAAATAATGAACCGCTTGAAAGTTTCAAAGAAGAAAACTTATAAGCCCATGTGAGTCAAGCGATCCATAATAGCTCAAAATCTGTCAGCGTTTCCCAGGTTCAAGAGTCCAAAATCAATGTTCAAAGTAAACTGCGGGGAAGTCACTCACAGAAAATGGTCTGAGAAATTGAATTTTTCATCGCTGTCATTTAACATGTTGACAAAAAGTCTTAAATAATCTAAAGTTTTACGTCAAAGTATAAAAAAGTATTAAAAAAAAACCCCTTCAAATAAATGTAATGTAAATTAGCTCAAAAGTCCTACAGTAAAACTCCGACAATCAATATACTGCAAGCCAAGACATCCAATAATATTCTACAAAAATCCAGCTGGTCAGAATTGAGATAGGGTCACCTTGGCACTGGTGGGATGTTTTTTATGCTTCTTTTAATAAAAAAACAGGGTTTACTAAGTTCCCTACGTTATGTATATGCACTATTGCTTTTTACTTATAGCAAGGTACAGTATACGTTCTTTTTGTTTCTATTTAAGGTTTTGTCTGTTTAGTGGCCAATGTGAACATGCTCCTACACGTGGCATGTATACCAACTTATTCTCCAGTTCTTTTCTTTTGGTTTTGCTTTAGGTTTTTGCACTCTGTGCAGGACATTACATTTATGCTTATGCGTGATGCCACAATCACGCCTATCCTTAAAAAGCCAACCCTCGATCCAACTGCTATGTCCAGCTATCGCCCAATATCGCTGCTCCCATTCGCTTCCAAACTCCTGGAGCAGCACGTCCATGCTGAACTTTCCTCCCACCTCTCATCTAACTTGTTGTTCGACAATCTACAATCTGGTTTCCGCCCCCATCACTCAACTGAGACTGCCCTGACCAAAATCACTACTGACCTACTTACTGCCAAAGCTACTGGACAATACTCTGTACTCCTTCTAGACCTGTCCTCTGCTTTCGACACAGTTGACCACTGCCTCCTTCTACAGATCCTCTCCTCCTTTGGCATCAAAGACCTCGCCCTATCCTGGATCGCCTCGTACCTTTCCAACCGCACATTCAGCGTCTCCCATTCCCATACTACCTCCTCATTCCACCCTCTCTCTGTTGGAGTCCCCCAAGGCTCTGTTCTAGGACCCCTACTCTTCTCAATCTATACACTTGGCTTGGGACAACTCATAAAGTCCCATGGATTCCAGTACCACCTCTATGCTGATGACACTCAGATCTACCTCTCTGGCCCAGACGTCACCGCTCTGCTGTCCAGAATCCCAGAGTGCCTATCAGCCATATCCTCCTTCTTCTCCTCCTGCTTCCTCAAACTCAATGTGGACAAATCTGAACTCATCATCTTTCCTCCATCCCACAAATCTTCCTTATCTGACCTATCTATCGCAGTCAATGACATCATGCTTTCCCCTGTACCCGAAGTCCGCTGCCTCGGAGTAACCTTCGACTCTGCCCTGTCCTTCAAACCACACATCCAAGCTCTTTCCACCTCCTGTCGCCTCCAGCTCAAAAATATCTCCAGGATCCGTCCTTTCCTCAACCCCCAATCTACTAAAATGCTTGTGCATGCCCTCATCATCTCCCGCCTTGACTACTGCAACATCCTTTTCTGTGGCCTCCCTGCTAACACCCTTGCACCTCTCCAGTCCATCCTTAACTCTGCTGCCCGACTAATCCATCTCTCTCCTCGCTACTCCTCCGCTTCCCCCCCTCTGCAAATCTCTTCACTGGCTCCCATTCCCTCAGCGTATCCAGTTCAAATTACTAATACTGACCTACAAAGCCATCCACAACCTGTCTCCTCCATATATCTCTGAACTAATCTCCAGATATCTTCCCTCACGTAATCTCCGGTCCTCCCAAGACCTCCTTCTCTCCTCCACACTTATTCGCTCCTCATCCAATCGCCTCCAAGACTTCTCCCGAATATCCCCCATCCTCTGGAACTCTCTGCCCCAACACGTCCGACTATCAACCACAGTCGGATCCTTCAGACGGAACCTGAAAACTCATCTCTTCAGGAAAGCCTACAGCCTGCACTGACCCCGCTACCTCCTCACCACTACCAGAGCTACCGCCTCACCAACACCGGAGCTCCTGCAACCCCTGACCTACTGTCTCCTTCCCCATAATCCTGTAGAATGTAAGCCCGCAAGGGCAGGGTCCTCGCCCCTCTGTATCAGTCCGTCATTGTTAGTTTGTTTACTGTAAGTGATATCTGTAATTTGTATGTAACCCCTTCTCATGTACAGCACCATGGAATCAATGGTGCTATATAAATAAATAATAATAATAATAATTTATATGGCTTCACATAGCTGGCCTTATTCACATTGAGGTCATCTTTGACACATGGTAAGATATATAATACCAGAGGTTAGGACTGTCCTAATCGGGTCACCTTGATGCTGGTGGGATGGCGTTTGCGCTTTTTTTTTAATCAAAAAAGTGTTTAGTAAATAGCCAGTGTTGTATACATGCACTATTGTGTTTTACTTACTTGTAACAGGGTGTGTGTTCATTTTATTTCTGTCTTATGTTTGGTCAGAAATGTAGTTGTTCGCTGGAATCCTCTGTTCAGGATGCTCTTGGTCAAAGTGGTGAGAATGTACTAGAAGTGTCTCTACCAGAGAACATGTCCTGTCCTTACATAAACATTTCGATTTGATCGCGAACCATGCAAAAATAATAATAAGTTGATTTTTATGGCGCCAACTTATTCCGCAGCACTTTTTGACCTAAGTGGGACGTGTACAAATATTATCAAACATTGCGGATTAAGGGCTCATTCAGATGTCAGTGATTTATCTCGCACACAAAAAATGGTCAATGTTTCATCTGAGTTTTTGGTCAGAGTTTCATCAGTTTTTCTTGGATGGAAAAAAAATTACATAAGTTTCTCAAGCATCTCATAATAAACAGTCCATAAGAAATGGACAGTGCGCAGTTGGCATCCGAGTGCTGTCCCATTTTTTTTCACGGACTCGTAGACTTGCATTGGTGAGCTTGATCAAAGGCTATGTGCACACGTTGCAGATTTTGCTGCGGATCCACAGCGTTTCCGCAGCAGCTTTCCATGCGTTTACAGTACCATGTAAACCTATGGAACCAATCCGCAGTGCACATGCTGCGGAAAAAAACGCGTGGACACGCTGCGGGTTACATTCCGCAGCATGTCAATTCTTTGTGCGGATTCCGCAGCGGTTTACACCTGCTCCACAATAGGAATCCGCAGGTGAAAAACCGCAGGTGGAATCCGCACAAAATCCGCGGTAAATCCACAGTAAATCTGCAGGTAAAACGCAGTGCCTTTTACCTGCTGATTTCTCAAATCTGCAGAGCTCAAAACTACGTGTGAACACAGACTCGGATCAAAATTGGACATGTCTCAGTGAATTTGTGAGGGCCGCTCCATACGCTATAATAAATACGAATTTTATTTGTGAAAACCACAGAAAAACTGATTAGCTAAATTAAGCTACTTGCTTTTTTCATTTTTTTTTTTTTTTTACATTTTTTATCGTGTGTTTTTTGCCTGTTTTTTATTATGTTCTAAGGGAAACTACCTTGTTTTGAAAGCTTCCTGTTACTTAGCTTTGATAAATTCAGGTCTATAATGGAAATCTGAAAATAAAACGCATATTTATCGCAAGAGGAATTGACATGTTAAGGTTTAGAAAAATGCAGATCAGTTTATGCACCGTAAGAAAAGCACAGTGGGTACATGACATTTCCATACATTTCTTAACTTTGCAACCAAAGAATAAAGAGAGTACACACATCCAAAGATTGAATTAATTTACATAAAAATCAACACAGTAACAATACATTTAAAGGCAAAGTACTCTCTTTCCTCTTGTACTCTCTTTACTCTTTGATTGCAGTCTTGTATATGAGAGTTTCCACTGTTACTATAGCTCCCTCTACCACTGGGATTGAGGTATTATGGATTAACATGTATTCTGGTCTGAAGAAGTTGGTTTGTTAAATTTCTTAACTGTAAGATGTCGGGGGGGGGGGGGGTTAGGCAAGGAAAAAAAATACAGTTCTTGCATTTTTTCATTGCATTTTGTATGCTTTTTGTACATGTTGTGGGAATATAGCTCATCAGGGATCTCTGCTTTGGCCCAAGCAGGTGGCTATGGAGTCACAACGAACAATAGCAGGCTAGCGAGTTCCACACAGGTATGTGTCAGGTGTATTTATTGTACACATTTGCCGTACAATGTTACACGTGCCAAACATGAAATAAAATGTCTAAGGCCGTCTGGCCACTAACTAACACAAGATACTAACTGCAAAATAAACCTACACAACAAGAAAGAAGTTTGTGCAACCTTACTGTGTCAGCTCCCAGACCAGCAGATGAGCGACTGAGATCCCAGCAGTTCCTTGATTATATCAGCTGAAGCAAAAGCTGGATCGTATGTGTGGAAGGGAAGCACCAGAGCTTTCAGGCTGATCACTAAAGAAACCAGGACCGGATTACAGAGAAATAAACAGCTTCACAATCAATACCGTGATACATATGAAATGAAACGGGGAGAAACATATCTGTTTTCTAGTACTTCTCCCCTTGGCACCTCACATACCCCCTTCCTTTGTTCGAGCCTGTAGGGTCGGACACGATGAGTCACTAAGCAGTGTGTTCTGGATAACGCATCTGCATTCCCGTGCGCTGCGCCTGCCCTGTGCTCAACGGAAAAGTTAAAAGGTTGTAATGCCAAGAACCAGCGTGTCACCCTCGCATTGCCCTCTTTTGCGCGGGACATCCATGTTAGGGGTGAATGGTCCGTTACTAGCCTAAATTGGCGACCTAGTAAATAATAGCGTAAGGTGAATAGGGCCCATTTCACAGCCAGGGCTTCGCGCTCAACCACGCTATAATTCTTTTCTGCCCTGCTAAGCTTCCTACTCAGATAGCTTACTGGGTGTTCCTCGCCATTCACTTCCTGTGACAACACTGCACCGAGGCCGACACCAGAGGCGTCCGTTTGGACAATAAACTCCCGTTTAAAGTCAGGGGCAACCAACACTGGTTGGTCACAGAGGACCGTTTTCAAATACTGAAAGGCCTTCTCTGCTTCTGCGTTCCACTTTATTGTGATAGATTTTGAGCCCTTGGTAAGCTCAGTGAGAGGGGCCGCGATGGTGGCAAAATTTTTTATGAAGCGCCTATAATATCCAACGATCCCTAAAAAGGCTCCGACCTGTTTTTTGTTGACCAGTCGTGGCCAATTCTGAATAGCGTCCACTTTATTGGTCTGTGGCTTTACGACTCCTCGCCCTATGCTATATCCCAGATAGCGAGCCTCTTCCAATCCCAAGGTACATTTCTTAGGATTGGCAGTTAACCCAGCAGTTTTTATCGAGTCTAAGACGGCTTGTACTTTTGACAAATGTGTGTCCCAGTCATCACTAAAGACAATGATATCGTCCAAGTATGCGGACGCATACTGGACGTGGGGTTTAAGGACAATATCTATTAGACGTTGGAAGGTGGCTGCAGCACCATGCAACCCAAATGGCATATCACGGTACTGGAACAGTCCCTGGGGCGTTACAAAGGCCGTTTTCTCTTTGGCTGAATCCGTGAGGGGAATCTGCCAATAACCTTTTGTTAAGTCGATAGTAGATATGTACCTGGCCGAACCCAGTCTCTCTATAAGTTCATCAACTCTCGGCATCGGGTAGGCATCGAATTTTGATACCTCATTTAATTTCCGAAAATCATTACAAAACCTAATAGTCCCATCGGGTTTGGGCACTAGCACGATTGGGCTAGCCCAATCACTCCGGGACTCTTCAATGACTCCAAGTTCTAACATTTTCTCGACTTCCTGGGCAATGGCTTGTCTTCGAGCCTCCGGAATTCGATATGGTTTTAGTCGTACACGGACCTGTGGATCAGTAACAATGTCGTGTTTAATTAAGTGAGTACGACCAGGAAGCTCTGAAAAAACCTCTGCGTTTTTCTGTATAAATTCCTTAGTCTCTCGTTTTTGACTTTCGGATAGTGTCTCTGCAATACCCACCTCTGGCAATGCTACCTGGGGGTCATTTACCACAGATGGGGGTGCCCTACGAGGTCCATCATTAAGGGTGGCTTTTGTCATTAGACTCTCCCTATCCCGCCAGGCCTTAAGCAAGTTTATGTGGTAGATTTGTTCGGTTTTCCTCTTGTCTGGTTGATATATCTTATAATTCACTTCACCTATTCTCTCCAACACCTCGTATGGGCCCTGCCACTTCGCAAGAAATTTATTTTCTACAGTGGGTACCAATACTAACACCCTGTCTCCGGGTTGAAAGACTCGTGTTTTAGCCGCTCGGTTATATACCGTGCTTTGGGCCTGTTGCGCACGTTCTAAACATTCTTTAACTATTGGCATGACCGCCTCAATTCTATCTTGCATAAGCATTACGTGTTCAATTACACTGCGATAAGGAGTCACCTCTTGTTCCCAAGTCTCTTTAGCAATATCTAACAGGCCTCTAGGACATCGCCCGTAAACTAACTCAAAAGGCGAAAAGCCTGTGGAGGATTGGGGTACTTCCCGTATAGCGAACAGGAGATATGGTAGGAGAGCATCCCAATCCCTCCCGTCCTTATCTACCACCCTTTTCAACATTCCCTTCAGGGTTTTATTAAATCGCTCCACCAACCCGTCAGTCTGAGGGTGATATACTGAAGTACGCAAGTGGGAGATTTTTAGTAGCTTACACAAGTCCTTAAGTATTCGAGACATAAAGGGGGTTCCCTGATCTGTTAGTATTTCTTTCGGAATGCCGGTGCGAGAAAACATATTAACAAGCTCCTTTGAAATTGCTTTCGCATTGGCATTCCGCAGAGGCACTGCTTCAGGGTAACGAGTGGCATAATCTAGTACTACCAAAATGTACTGATGTCCCCTGGCAGATTTAACTAATGGACCTACTATATCCATTGCTATCCTCTCGAAGGGCACCTCTATTATTGGTAAGGGCACAAGGGGGCTTCTAAAATGTGACATAGGTGTGGTCAATTGACACGTAGGACAGGACTGACAATACCGGGTCACGTCCCCCCCTAGACCCGGCCAAAAGAAACGCTGCAGAATACGGTGTTTTGTTTTTTCTCCGGCCAGGTGTCCCCCCAAGGGATGTTTATGTGCCAGTTCCAAAACTACCTGGCGAAAGGACTTGGGCACCACTAGTTGCTCTACCGCCACCCCCCGCACTTTGTCTATATGATACAGCATACCCTGTTGCACAGCTAGGTGTGGGAACTCATTTTGAGCCCCTGGGTACAATGGTCTTCCCTCAGAGACCTTTACATTTTCCCATGCCCTTGTCAGAGTAGGGTCCTGGTGTTGAGCGGTCCCAAACTTACCACGGGCCACCTCAAGACCTGGCATTTCTATAGCCTCCTCTAGTTCACTTGCGTCGCCTGCATATACAGCCAGAGGTGAGTCTACAGATTCTGGAGTTACCTCTGAGATGGACTCCCCCCCCTCTTGCTGCAATAGCTCAGGGGTTAGTCCCACGGCACCCTCCTCAACTAGAGTGCTCATGCCATTTTTAAGGTTCCACAAGTCCCAAAATAAGGGAAAGTCTCTCCTCAATATTACATCATGTCCCATAGACTTTAGGACTGCCGCTTGATGTCTTTTGGTTCCTACTGGCGTGGCAAGGGTGACCCAGGCAGTGGGGTAGTTTTTTATATCGCCATGAATGCAACTAATGCCCAGGGTTGAGTTCGTTAGGGCTCTAGGGTCCACCAAACTGGCATGTACCAGAGTTACTTGACTGCCGGAATCCAAGACGGCATTCACACTATGGCCGTCGACCTCGAGGCAACACACATGTCGTTCATTTCCTGTGAGGACCTCTGCAACACAGACTGACTGTACATATAACGAAAGGCGTCTCATAGCGTTACAGTCCATTGGCTCTGTAGTCATTGGGCAGTTAGCTGCTACATGGCCAAGCCCGCGACATCGCCAACATTGTATAGGTCCTTGCTTCCTCGTCGGAGACGCCTGATAGGGTCTGCTGAATTGCTGTGAGACTGTACCCCCTCCATAGTTCTTTGTGGGTCTGCTACCCTTTATTGCAACGTTCTCTTCTTTTGAAGATGAAGTAGGTCTCGCAGTATTTTCTGGCGATTTCTTGGGAGCCCAGCGAGGTGATAACGTCCCTTGGAGTAGGCTTTCGGAAGCATTGTAGCGTTCGACCATATTCACCAACTGGTCGGCTGTACATGGGTCACCTTGTCCAACCCACCTCTGTAACTTAGGGGGCAAGGACCGCAGGTACTTGTCTAGAACAACACGTTCCACCATCTCTGCAGATGTCAAAATCTCTGGTTGCAGCCATTTTTTTACTAGATGGATAAGATCATGCATTTGTGAGCGGGCTGGCTGATCTTCCACAAAAGTCCATAAATGTACCCTCTGTGCTCGTACATATGTGTTTACTCCCAGCCTTGCCAGGATTTCGCTTTTTAATTTGGTATAGTCCATAGCATCCACTCCACTTAAATCGTAATAGGCCTTTTGTGGATCTCCACTCAGAAATGGCGCAACCACTTCAGCCCACGTGTCCACCGGTAAATGCTCACGTTCTGCAATACGTTCAAATACGGTGAGATACGCTTCTACATCATCGTCAGCAGTCATTTTAAGCAGGGTTTTTTGCACGGCTTTCCGTGCACCAGCAACACTTTGTGCATGATCCCTCTCATCTCGGGGCTGCCGAATCAAAGCCTGCTTTATTGCATTCAACTGCTCTTGCTGAATCTGGTTTTGCTGGTCCAGGGCTTGCTGGAAGTAAGTATTGGTCTGCTGTTGTTGCACATTTGCCTGCAATAACTGTTTCACTAGTTCCTCAATATTACTAGACTCTTGGCTCTTCAAAAGCACATGAGCTTTCAGCCAGGACATACACAGAGCACTTTATCTGCAGTCACAGTCCAACAGCCACTATGCCCGCATTCTCCACCATTTGTGGGAATATAGCTCATCAGGGATCTCTGCTTTGGCCAAAGCAGGTGGCTATGGAGTCACAACGAACAATAGCAGGCTAGCGAGTTCCACACAGGTATGTGTCAGGTGTATTTATTGTACACATTTGCCGTACAATGTTACACGTGCCAAACATGAAATAAAATGTCTAAGGCCATCTGGCCACTAACTAACACAAGATACTAACTGCAAAATAAACCTACACAACAAGAAAGAAGTTTGTGCAACCTTACTGTGTCAGCTCCCAGACCAGCAGATGAGCGACTGAGATCCCAGCAGTTCCTTGATTATATCAGCTGAAGCAAAAGCTGGATCGTATGTGTGGAAGGGAAGCACCAGAGCTTTCAGGCTGATCACTAAAGGAACCAGGACCGGATTACAGAGAAATAAACAGCTTCACAATCAATACCGTGATACATATGAAATGAAACGGGGAGAAACATATCTGTTTTCTAGTACTTCTCCCCTTGGCACCTCACAATGTATTTTTATTGTTTTTGTTTCTTTCTGATATCTCATGCTTTAAATAATGCTGCTTTTATTTGGCTTTGACAAAACTTTCTTGACAAACTTCGGTGTGGCTGAAATTTTTCTACATGCATGTTTTTTTATCTGCGGATTTTCCACACTTAAAGGGAATCTGTCACCCCATTTTTGGCCTATAAGCTGCGGCCATCGGCACCGGGGGCTTATCTGCAGCGTTCTGTAAGGCCGGCGTCACACTTGGTGTAAGACAATACGGTCCGTATATTACGGCCGTAATACGCAGAAAAGTCCCCAAAATAGTGGTCCGTAGCTCCTCTGTAGGCAGGGTGTGTCAGCGTATTTTGCGCATGGCATTCTCCGTATGTAATCCGTATGGCATCCGTACTGCGTGTTTTTCTCGCAGGCTTGCAAAACCGACATACGGATATACAAGCGCCCTCTGCTGGTTGTCCTCATATGAACTCGAGCCAGGGAGCTTTCTAGGAAAGTTCCCACGATCTAGGAACAACGAGCAGAGGGCGCCTCACCGCAAATGAAGGTAAATATAGGTCATTGACCTACTTTACCTTCATTCTCCGGGGTTTTGCAGCCACGAACAATGTTGCATTAGCAAAGCTCGTGGCTGCAAAATATTTTAACCCCTTCAGATGGATTTACATCGTTGGACGTTACAGATCTGCGGAAGGTATGGATATTGTTGGTTTATTATTTTTTTTTGTTACAGATCGAGGGTCTTCAGTGAGTGGATTGAGCGTGGAATAAAATATTACAACAACCTTTGTGATTTTTTCATTAAAATACTTTTTAATAATGTGTTTGTGTTTTTTTTAACCCTTTACTAGTATTGGATTAATAATGGATATGTGTCATAATTGACGCCTCTCCATTATTAATTTGGATTAATGTCACCTTACAATAGCAAGGTGGCATTAACCCTTCATTACCCCATATCCCACCGCTACACGGGAATGGGAAGAGAGTGGCCAAGTGCCAGAATAGGCGCATCTTCCAGATGTGCCTTTTCTGGGGTGGCTGGGGGCAGATATTTTTAGCCAGGGGGGGCCAATAACCGTGGACCCTCTCCAGGCTATTAATATCTGCCCTCAGTCACTGGCTTTACTACTCTGGTGGAGAAAATTGCGCGGGAGCCCACGCCAATTTTTTCCGCCAGTTAACCCTTTAATTTAATAGCTAGAATGGCCAAATTTTGCATATACACACTACTAACATTAGTAGTGTGGAATATGCAAAAAAATGGTGATATGAGATGGTTTACTGTATGTAAACCATGTCTCATATCATGTCGGGTTTAGGAAGGAGATAGCAAAAGCCGGCAATTGAATTACCGGCTTTAAAGCTATCTAGCGCTGTATGAAGTAATAATATATATACATATATGTGTCTCACTGACATATATATATATATACCTATTCTATGTGTACATATTTAATCTACCTATTCTATTGTAAGCTGTCAGTGTGATTTTACTGTACACCGCACTGAATTACCGGCTTTTCTCTCTAACACCGCTGCGTATTTCTCGCAAGTCACACTGCTGGTCCGTGTGTAATCTGTATTTTTGGGGTTTCCATAGACTTTCATTGGCGATTTTTTTGCGCAATACGGTGACAAACGCAGCATGCTGCGATTTTCTACGGCCGTAGAAAGCCGTATAATACTGATCAGTAAAATACGGCAGATAGGAGCAGCGGCATAGAGAATAATTGTGCCGTTTGTTTAGCGAGTTTTACGGACTTATTTTCTGTGCTCTTACGTCCGTAAAACTCGCAAGTGTGACGGCGGCCTAATGCTGTAGGTAAGCCCCCGATGTATCTCGAAAGATAAGAAAAACAAGTTAGATTATATTCACCCAGGGGCGGTCTGGTGCGGTTCGGGTCTGATGGGTGTCGCGGTCCGGGTCCGGTGCCTCCCATCTTCATACGATGACGTTGTCTTCCTTGCTTCTCGTGAGATCCAATCTTTTGAAATGCAAATTTGCAACCTTTGCCGAATTTTGCTCAGAAATTCGATTTGCAGTAAATCCTTTCACCATAAATTGAAAGTACTCCAAAACCTCTAATTGCACGGAAAAGATGTGTATGTCAGATTAACTTACAGAAGCACTATAACCATACTAATCAAGCAAACAGCATCTGTAAGCTATGTGTTCCTCCCTTGTCCTGCCTCACCGACACAGTGACTCTCCTAACTCTGTAAATTACATCTGTATTATTCTCTTCTCTTCACACACTAATCTTCAGTACTGTGCTGTCACAGACACTCTCTGTACAATTTCTTCATTGTATTAAACCTTTCACACCCTTTACCAAAAAAGGCTGCTGCATTTCCTGCCTGTGCTTTTAAACAGGCTCTGATAGTCCTTCCTGATGTAGATGAGCAATACTATGTGATGTGATAACTTAAAGGCATTATGAGGAAGGCTGCTTAGCTGCACCCAAAGTCATGTGATTCTCCGGTGGCCGGTGCAATCCTATGTAATATGAAAAGTAAACCCCTTTAATGAGGTATTTTCATGAAATACATTACCATGATTATCAAATAATGCCATAAATATCTGATAAGTGTAGATAGCAACTCTGGAAATCCACTTGTATTGAGAAGGGTAGGAAGAAAAATGCTTGGTATACTATTATGTTAATATCAATTCACCCCTAAAATATACTTATACGTGGGGCTGCAACCGGAAGTGACGTCACCGGACTTTATGGGTGTTGAAAATCGCACTCATTTGACATTTTTTTTTAATTATATATTTAGTTTTTGTGTTTTTTTGGTATTTATTTATAATATTCTACATAAATACTCACTACTACTACAAGTTAAGTTAATACATACTTCCGTATTTAAATGCATCCATGGAACAAGATTAACATAAACTATGCCTATGTGGTTTTTTTTTTTCTTTTTTTACAGCATATGTATAAAGCAAGCTGTAAACCGACTAGATTGTTGTTTAAGCTTTTAAAAGGGCAGAATATTCTGCCGTGCAATAAAAATAGATGATTTTTTTTTTCAATATGATTTCACAAACACTATAAATCAATTTAATGGCTGCGAATAACACCTGTAATTGAACAGATTGTACAACGCTAAAAATAAGATTCTAATTTTATTCGTCTTGGATGCTAAAAATGTAACGGCTGCAACAAATACCTTTATAATGTCCCAGAATTAAAGGCAAAATGATAACGGATTGAGGGGCAGATACAATAAATTATGACTATAGTATTCAAACTTATCTACGCTTGTGAGTAAATAAGGTGCAAAAAGAACAACAGTTGGTGTGGCCCTAAATCTAAAAGTAACCATTAATCATATACTATACAGTATTAGGCTCTGGATGTGCTGCTCAGGGGCGGGACTGAAGGGGAAGGGGGAGGAGTTTGGTGGATCTGTTCCGAGGGGGTGTTTACAAAATCTACTTTTCCTTAGCCAGCGCATTTAGATATAAGACTAGAACAGAAGCTGAATAATTTGCCGAAGGCCAAGGTAAGACTAAGCTGTATGTGCCTGTTAATATAATGCTTACATGGGTTTTCCAGTACTTTTTAAAATTTAGCAGACCATAGAGATTATGAAAAATAGAAATACTTCTTGATTCTCCGCCACATTCAAAATATTGTCCCCACCAAGATCAGAAGTGATTGCATCCTCATCATCATTCACTACGTAGCTGCAGCCAATCACTATCCTGAATGGTTATGTGTGCATGTACGGCATCATGTGATTGTTGAAGCCAATAATTGCTTGTACCGGTCAGTTGATGGGAAGTAATGATGTCTGGTCAGTCAGTCTTCTAATCCCTGCAGCCAATCAGGTGACTGATCATCGGGAAATCTTAATTTCTAGTTCCATTTTTTTAATTTTATAATAATCACTATATGTGTGACTGCACTATATACTTTTTTTTTTATCTGTGGTCACCAGTAGTCGTCACAATGGACCTTTTTATGATAAAAGTAGAAAGATGGTGCTCGCTAACTTGATGGGGCATGAAAACAAGGGCAAAATACTTACTTGCCCAAATTCTTTTGTGACTTTCTTTCAAATCGGTGTTCAAAATCGTTTGGTCTTACACTAATTTGTGATATATGGAGCATCTCTGTACAAGATTAAAGGAAAGGGCTTAGAAGGTCCTGGCTTCAAATGTTGGTATGTATGCAAACATAGGGGGAAAAATTGAGGGTATACAGTATGTCAATGGAAAAAGCAGACCTTAGATGGAGTTTCTTATTGTAATTTTAGATTGAGAGTCTATCAGATTTCCGAAACAACAGTACTTTTTGAGTCGTCGTGGGTCATTAAAGTATGTGACCAATGGGGAACAACAGAGCATTTCTGTTCTCTGACAGCGGACCATCTTTTATCATTCAGTCTAAGGGCTCTTTCACATGTCCTGATATTTCCGCTACCAGAAAAAACAGTACTGGATATATCAGTGTCCGTCTGACCTTGTGTACGTGTGTGTCATACTTCTGGCATACGTGTGACAACCATGTGCCACCTGTGTGCAGCATCACCACCACACGTACCGGCGTCTGGGAAGTCGTGGTACTGTTCGCGCTGCTCCCCGGCGTCGGGTGCTGAAGATTGCTCTCAACATTCTTCCCTGCTTGTGCTACAATCAGCGCTAGAAGGGAAGGATGTTGTATTCAGTTGTATTCAGCTGATAACAGCGAAAGCAGGTGGTGGCTGATGGAACTACTACTTCCATCAGCCTACACCTGCTGCTACTAATAACAGCGAGAGAAGTTGGTGGCTGATGAGAGTATTCGATTAGAGAACACGGCACTCAGTAAATATGAGGATTGGCGGTGCTCAAGTAGGGTGTCCACCCCATAGATAACAGATGAATAAAACTTGGCACTCAATTTGAGAAGAAAAGCTTCTTAGTATATTGATGCATCCAGACAAACAAAAGTGCTAAACGTTTTCGGTCCACACCGGACCTTCGTCAGAGCGTTTCTTTGACATTGACTGGATGAGGAAGCCAAAAAGCCTGGATGAGCGTTAGCAAGAACAGAAAATCCAAGAGCTGCAGTATGCTGGAGGATCACAATGGAGAGTGCCGCGTCATGAAAAGGCACAGAGCCTGAGGGGAGTAGCGGCGCTGGATCCTAAGCGCTCAGTGGAGCAGGGCAGAGAGGAGCAACGCGTTGCTCCTCTCTGCCCTGCTCCACTGAGCGCTTAGGATCCAGCGCCGCTACTCCCCTCAGGCTCTGACGAAGGTCCGGTGTGGACCGAAAACGTAGCCTATGACGCTCTCAGGGTCCAGACGTGTGACTGTGCATAATTTTGTTTCTGTAGCTGCGACGTTTCCAACACTTTTCCTTTCACTTTTTTCCCCATTATGTAGATGGGGGCAAAATTGTTTGGTGAATTGGAACGCGCGGGGTTAAAATTTCGCCTCACAACATAGCCTATGACGCTCCCGGGGTCCAGACGTGTGACTGTGCAAAATTTTGTGGCTGTAGCTGCGACGGTGCAGATGCCAATCCCGGACATACACACACACATGCACACACACACACACACACACACACACACACACATTCAGCTTTATATAGTAGATAACAAACACAGTTATTACTCACCTAACACTCATTCTATTGAAGCCCTCGTCTCCTGTAATAAAACAAAAATAAAAAACAGCCATACCCCTCACCTGTCTGAGGTTCTGTCCCACACAGTAATCCATGTCTGGGGATAAATAGTTTTCAACCAGGACGGTGCCAAGATGCGACCGTACAGTCTGAGAACCACTGGTGAATGAGCTGCTGCGAGTGCAGCGTCAGTGACAAGCGGTGACATTATCGAGGCTACTCCAGGTCACTAATGCTGCACTCCCAGCCGGGCCAATGAACTGCGGTGACCTCACTCAGGTGAGATCCCCGCCAGGACAGTGAGAAAAAGTCTCACGGTGCAGAGGCGAGTCCACCGCAGTTCACCGGGAAAACTTCACTGTGGTGAATTTGAACTGCGGTGAACTCGCCTCTTCACTGTGAGACTTTTTCTCACTGTGCGAGTGCTGATCTCACCTTCGGGAGGTCACTGCAGTTCATTGGAATGCAGCCTCAGTGAACCCGAACCCCCTTGAAATGTATGGGGATCTGAACTTTGGAGCTGCAAAATTCTCTCACTCTCTCTTAAAATGGACTTCCGGAAGAAGCACGTGTTCTGAGTTCAGCACCAGACAGTTCGGGTCCGCTCATCTCTAATTTTAACAGTAGCAAATTCAGTCTTTTCTTATATTTTGCTACTATTGCATTATAAAAACATTTCAAAGATATTTTCTTTACGATGCCATATTCTGAGAGTGATAATTTCATGAGAGTTTGTTTTTCTGTGTGTTATTAGTCAATTATTTAATTGGTATCATTGTGGGGTACTTTTTAATACATTTTTAATAATTTTTTTGGGAGACAGAATGAAGAAAGAAAAAAATCCATAATTCACATTTTCTATAATGTGCAATATAAATAAATAATCTTTTTATAGTTCAGGTTACTACAGAAAATGCAATAACAATTACGGTATGTAACTTTTTTGACAAAACATTTTTAATGGGGGAAAAAAATTTTTTTTAGATATTTTTAAAAAATTGCTTCTATTTTTTTTGCTTTTGCTTTAGAAGGTGGATATTTCACAAGCCAAAAACAAAAATGCAAATATTTCTCACTATTGCGAAATGTGAAATTCGGCCTGATCACGATGCTGAAACAATAAAATCCACTTTGGTGAGATGAAATGGTGAAATATTTATCCTTTTTTATCCACATTGGTTTTTTTTACTGACTCAGTTGAGATAAAACCTAGGACACAATGCGACATTCTCCTGGCTGCAGACCACAATATCATGCTATAAAATACCGTATTTTCTTGCTAGTCAATAAAGAATCCTGAAAGGACCGATCTGTGGTCACATAATTGATTGTATAGCCGCATGTAGTAAAATAGCTCTATTTTCCCTCTCTATTCAGTACCATATGTTGACTATTAATTGAGCGGAGAACTCATCGATCACCATCACGCAAGGAAGATGACTCAATTCCCGCAGAAGCATTATACAGTAATTTACAGCGCTATACATTAGGTGAACGGCACAGATATTGAGGCAGAACATGAAATTTATCATTTTAGACTCAACTCTCCAGAAACTCTAAATGGATTTTTATAAAGAAGCGGTAAAGATTTGGCATCATAAAAATCTCGATATGATTTTTCAAAATCATCACGAGAAAATTCTGAAAGAATTCATGCCTACTGCATCCACTACTATGCAAAAGAAATGCAACAGAGACAAAGCTTAAAGAATATGGATGCCTTTGGAGGCATTTTTTAAATATACCTTACTGCATGTATTTTGAATTAAAAATAATTTTTTCTATTTGTTTTTGTAAAGAGCGCGAGAGCGGTAGTCATCGTGACCGAGCTGTTGTCTGGTTGCTCTGTCCCAGTCCCAGTGCTGTCAGAAGTGGGATGTATCACACTCACTTGTGGGCCATAGGCCTCCACTGTCTCCAGGCCTCCATCTCCAGGAGCCACCACACACAATTCAGGGGACACCAAGTTTATTGAAACAAGCAGTTCAAGTTCATCAAGGTGTAGCATGTGGGACAGGGCACAGCACTTCATATTCCTTACTTTCTTAGCACAACACATCTTCAGCCCTACCATTTGTTCTTAGCTGAGTATCCCTTCACCCACTGGCTCTGTTAGCCCCAGGGATCTCCCATCCCGTCCGGCAGTGCATCCAGGATCCATTACCTTCCGTCTCGGCAGGCTGCTGATCATTTTCCCCTGTACACCAAAGGACACCCAAAGCATGTACCCGGCAGCCCCTATGTGCGACTACTGCCTCAAATGATAGACACATTCTGACCCTAGCAGCCCACTGGACTTGTAGATGACTTGTTACTACACATCTCTATCTTGTTTACTACTAGGAAGTACCCACCTTTTATTAACACTACGCTAGCTCAATGTTAGGTGTCGAGTTCCCGCCTCTTCACACGGGGAATTTCGAACCATCTCCGCTGCGGTCTCCTATTCTTCTCCAGCCACAGTGGAGCTTGCTCAGCAGAGACGTCGGTCCCAGCGTTGGGCTCAAGCTGATAATGTGCGACTGGTTACTGCTGCCCTTCCAGGCTCTGCCTTTGTAGCCAGCACTGATCAGCAGCGAGCAGGTCTTTCTGGGACTAAGTCCTGCTTTTCCTATACTGAGCATGCCCACGAGACGACCTCCCATTAGAAGTCGGGAGTCACATGCTCAGGTCCTGTTGCGGCTCCTATTGGACCATCTGGGAGGTCCCAGAGCACTGCCGCTATAAAAGGTTTGCATGGCCGCTCGGCCATGCGCTAGTGTATACTTGAAAACGTGTGTGTGCAGATGTGTGAAAGTCGCTCATTAATCATCCCCTCCCTAGTGTTTGACTGCTCGCTTATGGTGGATGTGTGCTATCTAGAACCGACAGTGCTATCTGCACCTAACACACGATACAGCGTCTTATTGCTGTGACCGCCAGTGCGGCGCCGTGCACTATTAGAGCGCTTTCCTGACCCAAGTCGGGGTGGTTAGTGGCGTCCGCCAGAGCGGCACTGCACTCACTCTTGTGCATTAAATTATTATTTCAGTTAAACTCTGACACCCCAGTAGCGGTGTCGAGCGCAAGAGGTCTAGAGGAACTCTTTCCCTGAGTCTTGGGACAGAGTTCTGTGACTCCTTGCTTGCACTCTTTGTGCGGAACCGCGGCCCTGTGACGCAACGGGATTCACTTCCTTCCTACCGGGTGAAGCTAACCCGTGTGTGTATCCACAATATACCACCATATAGTCTGTCAAAACTCAGCAGCAGGTTCCACCTGCTGCTCCTTATACCTTATACGCACCTTATACCATCTTCCTAATTATTTGGTGCGTTCCGCTAGCCCTAACACTCTATCCATTAACTATATTCTATACTTTCCTATCTTATAGACTAAACCTATTGTCCTATGCCACTTGCTGTGGCATGTAAAAGTTTGGGCACCCTTGGTCAAAATTGCTGTTATTGTGAACAGTTTAAGCAAGCTGAAGATTAAATTATGTCTAAAAGGCCTAAACTTAAAGATGACTCCTTTCCTTTGTACTTTGTGCAAAAAAATATATATACTGCACACTTTCATCTATTTTTATGTTTTACAAATTACAAAAAGGAAAATGGGCCGATGCAAACGTTTGGACACCCTGTATGGTTAGTATATATAATATCATGAAAAAACAACACCCCCATTTGAAAGTATCACAGCTTGTAAATGCTTTTTGTAGCTAGACAATAGTCTTTCAGTTTTTGTTTGAGGGACTTTCATCCATTCTTCCTTGGAATATTCTTCCAGCTCAGTGAGATTCCGGTGTCGTCTTGCATGCACTGCTATTTTGAGGTCTAGCCAAAAATTTTCAATGATGTTCAGATAAGGGGACTGTGAGGGCCATTGTAAAACCTTCAGCTTGCGCCTTTTGAGGTAGTCTATTGTGTATTTTGATGTGTATTTAGGATCATTATCCCTTTTCCAGAAGCCATCATCCTTTCAACTTCAGCTTTTTTACAGATGGTGTTATGTTTCCTATAAGAATTTCTTGAAATTTCATTGAATCCATTCTTCCCTCTGCCCGTGAAATTTTCACCATGCCATTGGCTGCAACAAAACCCCAAAGCATGATTGATCCTTCCTCGTGCTTAATGGTTAGCGAGATGTTCTTTTCCTGATATTCTGTGCCTTTTTTTTCTCCATACATATGTTTGATCATTGTGGTCAAAGAGTTCTATTTTAACCTTATCGGTCCACAGGACTTTTTTTAAAATGCATCAGGCTTGATTAGTTCTTTTGCATAATTCTGATGCTGAATTTTATGATGAGGATGCAGGAGAGGTTTTCTTCTGATGACTGTTCCATATTTGTGCAGGTGTCTCTGAACAGTTGAACAATGTACCACAACTCCAGAGTCTGCTAAATGTTTCTGAAGGTCTTTTGCAGTCACGCGGGGAATTTGATTTGCCTCTCTAGCAACCCTATGAGCAGCTCTCCATAAAATTGTGCTTGGTCTTCCAGACCTTATCTTGACCTCCGTTGTTCCTGTTAACTGTCATTTCTTAATTACATTTCAAACTGAGGAAAGGGCAACATGAAAACGCTGTGCTATGTTCTTCTATCCTTCTCCTGCTTTGTGGGCCTCCACTATTTTCATTTTCAGAGTGCTAGGCATCTACTTAGAAGAACCCATGCTCTGCTGTTTTTTGGCACAAGGTTAGATGAGGCTGGGTTTTTATAAAGCTGGGAAATTTACATCACCTGCCATTTCCTAACAATGATAGTGAACAAGTCATAAACCAGGCTAATTAAGGTCTGAAACATTGGTCAAAGTTATCTGAGCACACAAATCTACCAGTGTGCCCAAACTTTTGCAACAGTTCATTTTCCTTCTTGTAGATTTTTAAAATGTAAAATTGTTGGCTGTATATGATGTTTTGATCTGTTTTTATTGCTTTTTTTCAAAGACGTTGTAGCTACCCCAAAAAAATTATGGCAGACGGTTTGATTTTTTTCTCTTGTTACAACGTTTACAGAACAGATTAATTAACCCCTTCATGACCACAGGTATTTTTTTGTTTTGCATTTTCATTTTTTGCTCCCCTTCTTCCCAGAGCCACAACTTTTTTATTTTTTGGTCATGTGAGGGCTTGTGTTTTTTGTATTGTACTTTTGAACAACACAATTGGTTTTAACATATTGTGTACTGGAAAACAGGAAAAAAAATTCCAAGTGCTGTGAAATTGCAAAAAAGTGCAATCCCACAGTTGTTTTTACCATGTTCCCTAAATGCTAAAACTGACCTGCCATTATGATTTTCCAGGTCATTAAGAGTTCACAGACACCAAACATGTCTAGGTTCTTTTTAGTTTAAGTGATGAAAAAAAAATTCAAAGTATGTTACAGAAAATAAATAAATTGCGGCATTTTTCGATACCCGTAGCGTCTCCATTTTTCGTGATCTCGGGTTGGGTGAGGGCTTATTTTTTGTGTGTCGAGCTGATATTTTTAATGATATTATTTTGGCGCAGATACGATTTTTTGATCACCCGCCATTATTATTATTTATTACATGTGAGAAGGGGTATACATAATAAAAACAAGTACAGTACAACACAAGTCAGGAGGAGAGAGGATCCTGCCCGCGAGGGCTCACAATCTACAAGGGTTAAGTGAGGATACAATAGGAGAGGGTAGAGCTGGTCGTGCAGCGGTTTGGTCGAACGGTGGTTACTGCAGATTGTAGGCTTGTCGGAAGAGGTGGGTCTTCAGATTCTTTTCGAGAGTCTAATATGTTGTGGTAGAGAGTTGGAGAGTAGTGGGGATGCAATGTTGCAGCGACCAAAAAAAACGTAATTCTGGCTTTTCGACTTTTTTTCTCGTTACGCCGATTAGCAATCGGGTTAATTCCTTTTTTATATTGATAGATCGGGCGATTCTGAATGTGGTGATACCAAACATGTGTAGGTTTGATTTTTGTTTTATTTTGAAAGGGGGGCGATTTGAACTTTTATATATATATATATATATATATATATATATATATATATATATATATATATAATCCTTGTAAAAACCTTTTTTCTTACCTTTGTCATTCTACAATAGTCTCCTTGTGTACTAGAAGCTGCCAAAATCTGATCGGCTCTGCTACATTCGGGCGATGATCAGCTCACCTGCATGTAGTAGAAATGCTCACTTGCTATGAGCTCCGACCACCGGGTGGTGCTCATAGCAATCTGGCAGTGACAACCATAGAGGTCAACCCATTGGTGACCCGGGATCACGTGACGGGATCACCGATGGGCAAGATTTCCAACACACTTGCTGGAAGCGCACGTTAAATGCCGCTGTCAGAGATTAACAGCAGCATTTAACTAGTTAACAGCCTTGGGTTGATCACGATTCCACCCGTGGCTGTTAGAGGCACATGTCAGCTGTTCAAAACAGCGGACATGTCCCGGGAAAGATGTGGGCTTAGCGGCGGAGCCCACGTAAAGGGAGTCTGACATCAGCATACTATTACGCCCGATGTCGTAAAGGGGTTCATTTTATATTTTGATAGATAAGACTTTTAGGAATGTGACGATACCAAATATCTGTATTTTTTTCAGTTCTTTTTTCGCAATGGGGAAAAGGTTGGTCACAACCGAAACGTTGCCACACCATAAGGGCTAATAAAGTCCACAAGGGAATTTTTCGGAAGTTCTGCCTGCTTTTTATTTCTAGATAGAAAGCTAGATGACAGATAAAATAGACTTCATACCCCATGTTCCTTTTAGGTGGAGCTAAGCCCAGAAATCCCTAATTACATGTTCCATATGGCCTCTGTTTGCATTTTTCTTCTCATTTTATGAAATGCGTCTGATTTTCCAGAAAAGTACACAACTTTCATCTGATATTACCCTCATATTGCTGCTGCGTTTCATTACAGAATGAATTGTTCTTTGAAGCTCCACCATCAGATATGAGCGTTCACTGTTGTTATGTAGAAAGCTGCCGCTAATTGCCAAACTCCAGTCTGGGCTGTGGAAAAACGAATTTTAACTTAATTTCTGACTGTTTTATCTCATGTCTTATCTGAATATTTATGCAGCGGAGCAGAGTTTGAGATTGGACTCATCTCACTGTGATACGGTCTTATCTGTGGTCTTCTATAGATGAGCAGATAATCATCCAATCTAATGAGCTATCATCACATGAAAAAAAATAGTTATGCCTCTGCACCATTAAAGTATGCGACCATGCTTTATCTCTGCTGCATTTCTTCTGCGGGCGTCCACAACAAAATACACATTAACAATAATAACAATATCTGCTCTGGTTATTGTATGTTTGCTTCTCTCTTATGCATTTTCCTCGTTTTTGGTGCATTTTTAGTGTAGATTTAAAGAAGCATTTTTTACTCATTTTTTTAACCCCTTAAGCCCCGAGGGTGGTTTGCACGTTAATGACCGGGCCAATTTTTACAATTCTGACCACTGTCCCTTTATGAGGTTATAACTCTGGAACGCTTCAACGGATCTTGGCGATTCTGACATTGTTTTCTCGTGACATATTGTACTTCATTTTAGTAGTAACATTTATTCGATATAACTTGCGTTTATTTGTGAAAAAAACGGAAATTTGGCGAAAATTTTGAAAATTTCGCAATTTTCCAACTTTAAATTTTTATGCCCTTAAATCACAGAGATATGTCACGCAAAATACTTAATAAGTAACATTTCCCACATGTCTCCTTTACATCAGCACAATTTTGGAACCAAAATTTTTTTTTGTTAGGGAGTTATAAGGGTTCAAAGTTGACCAGCAATTTCTCATTTTTACAACACCATTTTTTTTTAGGGACCACATCTCATTTGATGTCATTTTGAGGGGTCTATATGATAGAAAATACCCAAGTGTGACACCATTCTAAAAACTGCACCCCTCAAGGTGCTCAAAACCACATTCAAGAAGTTTATTAACCCTTCAGGGGTTTCACAGGAATTTTTGGAATGTTTAAATAAAAATGAATATTTAACTTTTTTTCACACAAAATTTATTTCAGCTCCAATTTGTTTTATTTTACCAAGGGTAACAGGATAAAATGGATGCCAAACATTGTTGTACAATCTGTACTGAGTACGCTGATACCCCATATGTGGGGGTAAACCACTGTTTGGGCGCATGGCAGAGCTCGGAAGGGAAGGAGCGCCATTTGACTTTTAAATGCAAAATTGACAGGAATTGAGATGGGACACCATGTTGCGTTTGGAGAGCCACTGATGTGCCTAAACATTGAAACCCCCCACAAGTGACACCATTTTGGAAAGTAGACACCCTAAGGAACTTATCTAGATGTGTGGTGACCACTTTGACCCACCAATTGCTTCACAGAAGTTTATAATGCAGAGCCGTAAAAATAAAAAATCATATTTTTTCACAAAAATAATCTTTTCGCCACCAATTTTTTATTTTCCCAAGGGTAAGAGAAGAAATTAGACCACAAAAGTTGTTGTGCAATTTGTCCTGAGTGCGACGATACCCCATATGTGGGGGTAAACCACTGTTTGGGCACATGGCAGAGCTCGGAAGGAAAGGAGCGCCATTTGACTTTTCAATGCAAAATTGACTGGAATTGAGATGGGACGCCATGTTGCGTTTGGAGAGCCCCTGATGTGCCTAAACATTGGAACCCCTCACAAGTGACACCATTTTGAAAAGTAGACCCCTTAAGGAACTTATCTAGATGTGTGGTGAGCACTTTGACCCAACAAGTGCTTCACAGAAGTTTATAATGCAGAGCCGTAAAAATAAAAAATCTTATTTTTTCACAAAAATGATCTTTTCGCCCCCAATTTTTTATTTTCCCAAGGGTAAGAGAAGAAATTAGACCACAAAAGTTGTTGTGCAATTTGTCCTGAGTGCGACGATACCCCATATGTGGGGGTAAACCACTTTTTGGGTGCATAGCAGAGCTCGGAAGGGAAGGAGCGCCATTTGACTTTTCAATGCAAAATTGACTGGAATTAAGATGGGACGCCATGTTGGTTTGGAGAGCCCCTGATGTGCCTAAACATTAAAAACCCCCACAAGTGACACCATTTTGGAAACTAGACCCTCTAAGGAACTTATCTAGATGTGTTTTGAGAGCTTTGAACCCCCAAGTGTTTCACTACAGTTTATAACGCAGAGCCGTTAAAATAAATTTATTTTTTTTTCGCAAAAATTTTTTAGCCCCCAGTTTTGTATTTTCACAAGGGTAACATAATAAATTGGACCCCAAAAGTTGTTGTCCAATTTGTCCTGAGTACGCTGATACCCCATATGTGGGGGGGAACCACTGTTTGGGCGCATGGCAGAGCTCGGAAGGGAAGGAGCGCCATTTGGAATGCAGACTTAGATGGATTGGTCTGCAGGAGTCACGTTGCATTTGCAGAGCCCCTGATGTACCCAAACAGTACAAACCCCCCACAAGTGACCCCATATTAGAAACTAGACCTCCCATGGAACTTATCTAGATGTGTTGTGAGAACTTTGAACCCCTAAGTGTTTCACTACAGTTTATAACGCAGACCCGTGAAAATAAAAATTCTTTTTTTTTTTTCACAAAAATGATTTTTTAGCCCCCAGCTTTGTATTTTTACAAGGGTAACAGAATAAATTGGACCCCAAAAGTTGTTGTTCAATTTGTCCTGAGTACGCTGATACCCCATATGTGGGGGGGAACCACTGTTTGGGCTCATGGCAGAGCTCGGAAGGGAAGGAGCGCCATTTGGAATGCAGACTTAGATGGATTGGTCTGCAGGCGTCACGTTGCATTTGCAGAGCCCCTGATGTACCCAAACAGTAGAAACCACCCACAAGTGACCCCATATTGGAAACTAGACCTCCCATGGAACTTATCTAGATGTGTTGTGAAAACTTTGAACCCCCAAGTGTTTCACTACAGTTTACAACGCAGAGCCGTGAAAATAAAAATCCTTTTTTTTCCACAAAAATGATTTTTAGCCCCCCAAATTTTTATTTTCCCAAGGATAACAAGAGAACTTGGACCCAAAAAGTTGTTGTCCAATTTGTCTCGAGTACGCTGATACCCCATATGTTGGGGTAAACCCCTGTTTGGGCGCACGGGAGAGCTCGGAAGTGAAGGAGCACTGTTTTACTTTTTCAATGCAGAATTGGCTGGAATTGAGATCGGACGCCATGTCGCGTTTGGAGAGCCCCTGATGTGCCTAAACAGTGGAAACCCCCCAATTATAAATGAAACCCTAATCCAAACACACCCCTAACCCTAATCCCAACTGTAACCCTAACCACACACCTAACCCAGACACACCCCTAATTCTAATCCCAACCCTAATCCCAACCGTAAATGTAATCCAAACCCTAACCCTAGCCCCAACCCTAGCCCCAACCCTAGCCCTAACCCTAACCCTAACCCTAACCCTAACCGGAAAATGGAAATAAATACATTTTTTTTAATTTTATTATTTTTCCCTAAGGCTAGGTTCACATTGCGTTAGGGAAATCCGTTTAGCACTAGCGGATTGCGCTAACACAATGTCTTTTTAGGTGTCGTGTTTAGTGGTCGCGTTAACGTCCCCGCTCTGGAAGATCGGGGATCGGACCTCGGGCGCGCCGCGGACGCTGCAAGCAGCGTCTGAGGCGCGCCACAAAAGAATGGCACCTTGCTAGCGCGAGCCGAAAATGGCACGCTCTAGCGATGCGCTACACCTGAAAATCACATTGCTGTCAATGGTTGTGCTAACGGACCCGTTGCACGGCGTTAATTGTGACATTTTCGCCGTGCAACGCTGTCCGTTAGCGTTAACCCATTAACGCAATGTGAACCTAGCCTAACTAAGGGGGTGATGAAGGGGGGTTTGATTTACTTTTATAGCGTTTTTTAGCGGATTTTTATGATTGGCAGCCGTCACACACTAAAAGACGCTTTTTATAGCAAAAAAGTTTTTGCGTCTCCACATTTTGAGACCTATAATTTTTCCATATTTTGGTCCACAGAGTCATGTGAGGTCTTGTTTTTTGCGGGACGAGTTGACGTTTTTATCGGTTCCATTTTCGGACACGTGACAGTTTTTGATCGCTTTTTATTCCGATTTTTTTGTGAGGCAGAATGACCAAAAACCAGCTATTCATGAATTTCTTTTGGGGGAGGCGTTTATACCGTTCCGCGTTTGGTAAAATTGATGAAGCAGTTTTATTCTTCGGGTCAGTACGATTACAGCGACACCTCATTTATATCATTTTTTTTATGTTTTGGCGCTTTTATACGATAAAAGCTATTTTATAGAAAAAATAATTATTTTGGCATCGCTTTATTCAGAGGACTATAACTTTTTTATTTTTTTGGTTATGATGCTATATGGCGGCTCGTTTTTTGCGGGACAAGATGACGTTTTCAGAGGTAACATGGTTATTTATATCCGTCTTTTTGATCGCGTGTTATTCCACTCTTTGTTCAGCGTTATGATAATAAAGCGTTGTTTTTTGGCTCGTTTTTTTTTTTTTTTTTTCTTACGGTGTTCACTGAAGGGGTTAACTAGTGGGCCAGTTTTATAGGTCGGGTCGTTACGGACGCGGCGATACTAAATATGTGTACTTTTATTGTTTTTTTGATTTTTTTTTTATGTAAAGAAATGTATTTATGGGAATAATTTTTTTTTTCTGCTTTATTTAGGAATTTTTTTTTTATTTTTTTTTTTACAAGTGTGGAAATTTTTTTTTTTACTTTTTCACTTTGTCCCAGGGGGGGACATCACAGATCACCGATCTGACAGTGTGCACAGCACTCTATCAGATCGGTGATCTGACATACAGCCGGGCAGGATTAGAGCTGCAGCTGCAGCCTGATCCTGACCCGGAAGTGCTCCCTGCAGGACCCGGATGCAGCCCGGCGGCCATTTTGGATCCGGGGACTGCAGGGAGAAGACGCTCGGTACACGGTGAGCACATCACCGTGTACCGATCGTCTCAGGGAAGCCCGCAGGGAGCCCCCTCCCTGCGCGATGCTTCCCTGCACCGCCGGCACACCGCGATCATCTTTGATCGCGGTGTGCCGGGGGTTAATGTGCCGGGAGCGGTCCGTGACCGCTCCTGGCACATAGTGCCGGATGTCAGCTGCGATAGGCAGCTGACACCCGGCCGCGATCGGCCGCGCTCCCCCCGTGAGCGCGGCCGATCGCATATGACGTACTATCCCGTCCATGGGAATTAAGTCCCAGGTCACCTGGACGGGATAGTACGTCATATGGGATTAAGGGGTTAATGCCGAAAAATGGGATTCTGCACTTACGTCAGACTCTCCATAGAAGCCAATAAGGAAAAAACAAACCAAATAACACAATTCAACAGCTTTTTTAAAACGCCCAGTGGGCAGATGTTTTTCGTGAATTCACATCCACTTTGCTACTTGAACTGCTAAATTCAGCAGATGTTCTACAAAAAAAATGCAGCGCAACAAAAAAATAAAGCATTTACGATATGTGGGAATAGGGCTTAAAACCAATAGAACAATGTTAAAAAATGAGTCTAGTAAAGGTTGTACTTTTCATTTGTGAACAACACCCCTCTTATTCCTAGGCTATGCCTGTATTGAAGATCAGTTTTATTTACGTGAAAAGATGATGTTGTGGAGAAAAGGAAAAAAGGATCTGGCTTGTTGAATTTTCAACAACCGATCATTTTGTTCTATTGTAGATAAGCTGCCAAATAATTCTGGTAATGACTTTCTCATAGAGTACACAGCAGCGCTCAGCAGAGCCGTAAACTCAGGAGAAATAGCTATCGGCCGAGCCGATGATTCCTATGTATGGAGGATTGGAAGAGAAAACTGACAGCGGATGATCGAGCAAAGGGTGAAGTCTATGTGTGTTTTGATGGCCCCTTGGGAGCCCATTTGAAGAAAGAGGTAAAGGAGAAGATTTGGCAGGATGAATATGTGGAAATATTTTCCCTTCTTCCATTGGAAAAGTTTAATTTAGACAAAGGAAAGAATGATAGTAAAAAAGAGGAAGAAGAAAAGCGGCCGTGGCGGCTGATTCCGCAGATATTTGTTAATTGGCAGCAGGCGTTTGCGATTTTGGCTAGAGTTATTGGAGAAAAATTTCCTGAAAATTGTTCTGGTTTATTCTGCTATTTGGATGCGATTGGAGAGGCGCACCGTACATACGGAGGTATGGCATGTCTGCACTACGACGAGCAATTTAGGCAAAGGAAGGCAGTAAAACGCGAGATTAAGTGGGATCAGAAGGATATTGGGCTTTGGCTGAAGGTTATGGCTCCAGTCCAGTATGGGCAGTCCTTTCACGGGAGCAGAGGTAGCAGCAGTCAGCAAGCAGGACACTGAAGCGGTGGTCAGGGGAGGCAAGGATCAAAAGAAAAAAACGGAACGTGCTGGCAATTCAACGATGGCCATTGCAAGTACCGCAGTACCTCTACGTTCAGGCATGTATGCTCCTTTTGCAATGGGAGTTCCCATGGTGCGTCAAAATGTTTTAAAAAATCAAGGGGAAGCCCGCAGTGGGTGCCGGTCATGGGGGTGACACCAGTGAAGCTTCAAAAGATGGCCCCCCTTCTAAATAGGTATCCGGACAGAGAGACGGCAAAGGTTATTTGGAGTGGTTTTGCAGAAGGTTTTAAAATCCTAGCAGGTATTCTGACATCTGCCCTGGACAAATACCTTGTCCAAGACCTATACTCACTTTTATTCTGCATTGTAATTACAGCTATGCCTGTGACTGCAATGCACTTCTCCCATGGTCTCCATATGCCTCCGTGCGCAGCCTGGGGGGAACACACAGCGACCCTCACATGTGACACCCAGGGCCAGCGTCAGCACCCGGCGTACCCGGGCAAGTGTCGTGGCCCTGTGTTATGATCCGGTGACCTTGGAGCTGCATGAGAACCTTCACTGGAGAAAGTGGCCACTATACTGACCGCAACCCTGAACTTAACACCGCAACTAGAAGTAGCCGTGGAGTGTACCTAACACACCTAGACACCTCGTCACAGCCGGAGGACTAAATACCCCTAAAGATGGAAATCGGAATATTATCTTGCCTCAGAGAAAATCCCCAAAGGATAGACAGCCCCCCACAAATATTGGCGGTGAGTCGGAGAGGAAAAAACATACAAAGGCAGAAAAAACAGGATTTAGCACAGGAGGCCACTCTAGCTAGATAGAACAGAATAGGACAGAGTTCTGTGCGGTCAGTATAAAAACCCTTCAAAAAATCCACAGCAGAATATACAAAAAACTTCCTACATCTAACTAAAGATGTAGGAGCGTATATCGGCAACTCCAGTGAAACCAACCAGACTGAGAAAACACAGACACAGTCTAATCTGGACAAAAGAAAAACAAACGAACAGTACTGAAAATAAGCACACTGCATGTGTGCCACAGGAAAAGAAACAGACACTTATCTTTGCTAAACTGGCAGATAAGCAGGAGAGGCCAGGCAGAGATCCAACACTTCCACAGAAACATTGACAACTGGCAAGGGCTAAAGGATCCTGCACACCTAAATATCCCAGTCAGAATTGTAATTATCCGATACACCTGGCCAAGACTGCGAGTCAGAGACAACTGCATTCCCACCAACAACCACTGGAGGGAACCCAAGAGCAGAATTCACAACAGCCCTGGCGAGACAGGGGGGCCCATTCAAGGCCGGCGTTAAGGGCAGGCAGCTGCCAGTGCTTAGGACCACCGCTCCCCCAGGGGCCCTCAGCTAGTGGCACATCACGGAGCTGACTCGGCAGGGGAGGGGGAGCGGCCGGGGGCTGTCTAATTATACTCACCTACTCCTGGTGGCTGGCGCGGTCCCTGTAGGTCCTGGGCTCCCCAGCTTCCTCCTGTACTGAGCGGTCACATGGTAACGCTCATTACAGTAATGAATATGCGGCTCCACCTCCCATAAGGGTGGAGCCGCATATTTATTACTGTAATGAGCGGTAACGGTGACCGCTCAATACAGGAAGAAGCTGCCGATGCCGGGAAGCAGGGACTGCACAGCACCAGGAGCAGGTGAGTATAACGGGGAGGGGAGCGCAGCGCTGCACGATATTCACCTGCTCCTCGTTCCAGCCGCCGCTCCGCCTTCCACGTCCTCTGCAGTGACGCTGAGGTCAGAGGGCGCGGTGACGTGGTTAGTGCGCGCCCTCTGCCTGAGCGTCAGTGCAGAAGACGCTGAAGAAGATGGAGCGGCAGCTGGAACGAGGACAGGTGAATATTGAAAGTGCCGGGGGCCTGTGCGACGGCGAGGTGAGTATGTGATGTTTTTTTTTTATCGCAGCAACAGCAAATGGGGTGTTATGTTTGCTAATGACAGGTGTTATGAAGGCAATCCAGAAACACAGTGTGCTTAGCGATCAGAGCGCACACAGTGATCTGACAAATACCCAAAAATACAAGAACGAGCTCTGAGACGTGGAAACTCTGTAGACTGCACACCTGATCCTATCCTAAACACAACTAAAAGCGGCTGTGGATTGCGCCTAACAACTACCTAGGCAACTCGGCACAGCCTAAGAAACTAGCTAGCCTGAAGATAGAAAAATAGGCCTGACTTGCCCCAGAGAAATTCCACAAAGGAAAAGGCAGCCCCCCACATATAATGACTGTGAGTAAGATGAAAAGACAAAACGTAGGGATGAAATAGATTCAGCAAAGTGGGGCCCGATATTCTAGGACAGAGCGAGGACAGTAAAGCGAACTTTGCAGTCTACAAAAAACCCTAAAGCAAAACCACGCAAAGGGGGCAAAAAAAACCCACCGTGCCGAACTAACGGCACGGCGGTACACCCTTTGCGTCTCAGAGCTTCCAGCAAAACAAAAGACAAGCTGGACAGAAAAAAAGCAACAAAAAAAGCAAAAAGCACTTAGCTATACAGAGCAGCAGGTCACAGGAACAATCAGGAGAAGCTCAGATCCAACACTGAAACATTGACAAGGAGCAAGGATAGCAGCATCAGGCGGAGTTAAGTAATGAAGCAGTTAACGAGCTCACCAGAACACCTGAGGGAGGAAGCTCAGAAGCTGCAGTACCACTTGTGACCACAGGAGTGAATTCAGCCACAGAATTCACAACAGTACCCCCCCCTTGAGGAGGGGTCACCGAACCCTCACCAGAGCCCCCAGGCCGACCAGGATGAGCCGCATGAAAGGCACGAACAAGATCGGAAGCATGAACATCAGAGGCAAAAACCCAGGAATTATCTTCCTGAGCATAACCCTTCCATTTAACCAGATACTGGAGTTTCCGTCTAGAAACACGAGAATCCAAAATCTTCTCCACAATATACTCCAATTCCCCCTCCACCAAAACCGGGGCAGGAGGCTCAACAGATGGAACCATAGGTGCCACGTATCTCCGCAACAACGACCTATGGAATACATTATGTATGGAAAAGGAGTCTGGGAGGGTCAAACGAAAAGACACAGGATTGAGAACCTCAGAAATCCTATACGGACCAATAAAACGAGGTTTAAATTTAGGAGAGGAAACCTTCATAGGAATATGACGAGAAGATAACCAAACCAGATCCCCAACACGAAGTCGGGGACCCACACGGCGTCTGCGATTAGCGAAAAGTTGAGCTTTCTCCTGGGACAAGATCAAATTGTCCACTACCTGAGTCCAGATCTGCTGCAACCTATCCACCACAGAATCCACACCAGGACAGTCCGAAGACTCAACCTGTCCTGAAGAGAAACAAGGATGGAACCCAGAATTGCAAAAAAATGGAGAAACCAAGGTAGCCGAGCTGGCCCGATTATTAAGGGCGAACTCAGCCAACGGCAAAAAGGACACCCAATCATCCTGGTCTGCAGAAACAAAACATCTCAGATATGTTTCCAAGGTCTGATTGGTTCGTTCGGTCTGGCCATTAGTCTGAGGATGGAAAGCCGAGGAAAAGGATAGGTCAATGCCCATCCTACCACAAAAGGCTCGCCAAAACCTTGAAACAAACTGGGAACCTCTGTCAGAAACAATATTCTCAGGAATGCCATGCAACCGAACCACATGCTGAAAGAACAAAGGTACCAAATCAGAGGAGGAAGGCAATTTAGCCAAGGGCACCAGATGGACCATTTTAGAAAAGCGATCACAGACCACCCAAATGACTGACATCTTTTGAGAAACGGGAAGGTCAGAAATGAAATCCATCGAAATATGTGTCCAAGGCCTCTTTGGGACCGGCAAGGGCAAAAGCAACCCACTGGCACGAGAACAGCAGGGCTTAGCCCTAGCACAAATCCCACAGGACTGCACAAAAGTACGTACATCCCGTGACAGAGATGGCCACCAGAAGGATCTAGCCACTAACTCTCTGGTACCAAAGATTCCAGGATGACCAGCCAACACCGAACAATGAAGTTCAGAGATAAGTTTATTAGTCCACCTATCAGGGACGAACAGTTTCTCTGCTGGACAACGATCAGGTTTATTCGCCTGAAATTTTTGCAGCACCCGCCGCAAATCAGGGGAGATGGCAGACACAATGACTCCTTCCTTGAGGATACCCGCTGGCTCAGATAAACCCGGAGAGTCGGCCACAAAACTCCTAGACAGAGCATCCGCCTTCACATTTTTAGAGCCCGGAAGGTACGAAATCACAAAGTCGAAGCGGGCAAAAAATGACGACCAACGGGCCTGTCTAGGATTCAAGCGCTTGGCAGACTCGAGATAAGTCAAGTTCTTATGATCAGTCAATACCACCACGCGATGCTTAGCTCCTTCAAGCCAATGACGCCACTCCTCGAATGCCCACTTCATGGCCAGCAACTCTCGGTTGCCCACATCATAATTACGCTCAGCGGGCGAAAACTTCCTGGAAAAGAAAGCACATGGTTTCATCACTGAGCAATCAGAACCTCTCTGTGACAAAACCGCCCCTGCTCCAATCTCAGAAGCATCAACCTCGACCTGGAACGGAAGAGAAACATCTGGCTGACACAACACAGGGGCAGAACAAAAACGACGCTTCAACTCCTGAAAAGCTTCCACAGCAGCAGAAGACCAATTAACCAAATCAGCACCCTTCTTGGTCAAATCGGTCAATGGTTTGGCAATGCTAGAAAAATTACAGATGAAGCGACGATAAAAATTAGCAAAGCCCAGGAACTTTTGCAGACTTTTCAGAGATGTCGGCTGAATCCAATCCTGGATGGCTTGGACCTTAACTGGATCCATCTCGATAGTAGAAGGGGTAAAGATGAACCCCAAAAATGAAACTTTCTGCACACCGAAGAGACACTTTGATCCCTTCACAAACAAAGAGTTAGCACGCAGGACCTGAAAAACCATTCTGACCTGCTTCACATGAGACTCCCAATCATCTGAGAAGATCAAAATGTCATCCAAGTAAACAATCAGGAATTTATCCAGATACTCACGGAAGATGTCATGCATAAAAGACTGAAACACAGATGGAGCATTGGCAAGTCCGAACGGCATCACTAGATACTCAAAATGACCCTCGGGCGTATTGAATGCAGTTTTCCATTCATCTCCTTGCCTGATTCTCACCAGATTATACGCACCACGAAGATCTATCTTAGTGAACCAACTAGCCCCCTTAATCCGAGCAAACAAGTCAGATAACAATGGCAAGGGATACTGAAATTTAACAGTGATCTTATTAAGAAGGCGGTAATCAATACACGGTCTCAGCGAACCATCCTTCTTGGCTACAAAGAAGAACCCTGCTCCCAGTGGTGATGACGATGGGCGAATATGTCCCTTCTCCAGGGATTCCTTCACATAACTGCGCATAGCGGCGTGTTCGGGCACGGATAAATTAAATAATCGACCTTTAGGGAATTTACTACCAGGAATCAAATTGATAGCACAATCACAATCCCTATGCGGAGGTAGAGCATCGGACTTGGGCTCTTCAAATACATCCTGATAATCAGACAAGAACTCTGGGACCTCAGAAGGGGTGGATGACGAAATCGACAAAAATGGAACATCACCATGTACCCCCTGACAACCCCAGCTGGATACCGACATGGAATTCCAATCCAATACTGGATTATGGGTTTGTAGCCATGGCAACCCCAACACGACCACATCATGCAGATTATGCAACACCAGAAAGCGAATAACTTCCTGATGTGCAGGAGCCATGCACATGGTCAGCTGGGCCCAGTATTGAGGTTTATTCTTGGCCAAAGGTGTAGCATCAATTCCTCTCAATGGAATAGGACACCGCAAAGGCTCCAAGAAAAACCCACAACGTTTAGCATAATCCAAATCCATCAGATTCAGGGCAGCGCCCGAATCCACAAACGCCATGACAGAAAACGACGACAAAGAGCATATCAAGGTAATGGACAGAAGGAATTTGGACTGTACAGTACCAATGACGGCAGACCTAGCGGACCGCTTAGTGCGCTTAGGACAATCAGAAATAGCATGAGTGGAATCACCACAGTAGAAACACAGACCATTCAGACGTCTGTATTCCTGCCGTTCAACTCTAGTCATAGTCCTATCGCACTGCATAGGCTCAGGTTTAACCTCAGGCAGTACCGCCAAATGGTGCACAGATTTACGCTCGCGCAAGCGTCGACCGATCTGAATGGCCAAAGACAAAGACTCATTCAAACCAGCAGGCATAGGAAATCCCACCATGACATCCTTAAGAGCCTCAGAGAGACCCTTTCTGAACAAAGCTGCCAGCGCAGATTCATTCCACTGAGTGAGTACTGACCATTTCCTAAATTTCTGACAATATACTTCTATATCATCCTGACCCTGGCACAAAGCCAGCAAATTTTTCTCAGCCTGATCCACTGAATTAGGCTCATCGTACAGCAATCCGAGCGCCAGGAAAAACGCATCGACACTACTCAATGCAGGGTCTCCTGGCGCAAGAGAAAATGCCCAGTCTTGAGGGTCGCCGCGCAAAAAAGAAATAATAATCAAAACCTGTTGAATAGGATTACCAGAAAAATGAGGTTTCAAGGCCAGAAATAGCTTACAATTATTTTTGAAACTTAGAAACTTAGTTCTATCTCCAAAAAACAAATCAGGAATAGGAATTCTTGGTTCTAACATAGATTTCTGATCAATAGTATCTTGAATGTTTTGTACATTTATAACGAGATTATCCATTGAAGAGCACAGACCCTGAATATCCATGCCCACACCTGTGTCCAGAATCACCCAAATGTCTAGGGGGAAAAAAAAAAGTGAACACAGAGCAGAGAAAAAAAAAAATGATGTCAGAACTTTTTCTTTCCCTCTATTGAGAATCATTAGTTAGGCTCCTTGTACTGTTATGTTTGCTAATGACAGGTGTTATGAAGGCAATCCAGAAACACAGTGTGCTTAGCGATCAGAGCGCACACAGTGATCTGACAAATACCCAAAAATACAAGAACGAGCTCTGAGACGTGGAAACTCTGTAGACTGCACACCTGATCCTATCCTAAACACAACTAAAAGCGGCTGTGGATTGCGCCTAACAACTACCTAGGCAACTCGGCACAGCCTAAGAAACTAGCTAGCCTGAAGATAGAAAAATAGGCCTGACTTGCCCCAGAGAAATTCCACAAAGGAAAAGGCAGCCCCCCACATATAATGACTGTGAGTAAGATGAAAAGACAAAACGTAGGGATGAAATAGATTCAGCAAAGTGGGGCCCGATATTCTAGGACAGAGCGAGGACAGTAAAGCGAACTTTGCAGTCTACAAAAAACCCTAAAGCAAAACCACGCAAAGGGGGCAAAAAAAACCCACCGTGCCGAACTAACGGCACGGCGGTACACCCTTTGCGTCTCAGAGCTTCCAGCAAAACAAAAGACAAGCTGGACAGAAAAAAAGCAACAAAAAAAGCAAAAAGCACTTAGCTATACAGAGCAGCAGGTCACAGGAACAATCAGGAGAAGCTCAGATCCAACACTGAAACATTGACAAGGAGCAAGGATAGCAGCATCAGGCGGAGTTAAGTAATGAAGCAGTTAACGAGCTCACCAGAACACCTGAGGGAGGAAGCTCAGAAGCTGCAGTACCACTTGTGACCACAGGAGTGAATTCAGCCACAGAATTCACAACAATGGGGCAAGTGTCTGTATGGAGCATCTTATGGGGCAATAACGTTTGTGCAGTACTATATGGGGCAAGTGTCTGTATAGGGCCATAACATTTGTGCAGCACTATATGGGGCAAGTGTCTGTATGGGGCCATAACGTTTGTGCAGCACTATATGGGGCAAGTGTCTGTATGGAGCATCTATGGGGCCATAACGTTTGTGCAGCACTATATGGGGCAAGTGTCTCTATATACTACATGGCTGTTCTATATACTACGTGGGCCGTGTTATATACTACGTGGGCTGTTATATGCTACGTGGGCTGTGCTATATACTAGATGGCTGTTCTATAAACTACGTGGGCCGTGTTATATATTATGTAGCTGTGATATATACTATATGGGCTGTGCTATATACTACGTGGCTGTGTTATATGCTACATGGGCTGTTATATACTACATGGCTGTGTTATATGCTACGTGGCTGTGCTATATACTATGTGGGCTGTGTTATATACTACATGGCTGTGTTTATATGCGATTATGAATCGTGGTATGTGTTAAAGGGGGAGTCCACTGAGACTCTTTCGCCCGGGGCCCTCAGAAACCTGGAGCCGGCCCTGGTGACACTGGTCACTGCCTCACAGTGGGCAGTATGTCTATCTCCTTACATATCTATAGTATGGCACCAATAAATGTCTGTGGGGCCCTACTATTCTTCCATTTGTCTGAAATTGCGATTTCATACAAAATTCAACAGAAAAAAAAATTATTGCCATGTATGCCCCATAGGCTGCCAAATTCAGAAAATCTCAGGCCACATACTATCTTTGCTTCTAAGGGACAACTTGACCATAACTTTGTATCATATGTAGTACCTACAGAGATGTAGAACAAAAGAGACTCTGAGTGCCACCCTACAGGCTACATTCATTCGCCTCTTTTATGTACATGAGGTGTAAAAGTAGGAAAAAAGGAGGAAAAAGCCAACCATCCAAAAGTGAAATTGTTTTACTAAGAACAGAAACGGAGAACTTACCAGAATATACGTTCTTTGGTGACTTGTTCTCGAAAAAGATCCCATTGTTTTCCAAGATTTACGGAGACGTAAAGCTGCAGAAGGAAAATATGAACAGGATTATGCTGATATAATGGAGTGGTGACAGATTAGTGAATCAGACTACCACAGCATTGGGTGGGCAGCAGTTACAAGGGGGATGAGATTGACTTTAAATCAATTTGATGTTCCTTGAGATTTGTGGATTTTGTCAAGAAGATGGGATATTATTTGTGTTATGTCTTGAACAGCTCTCCATTACTATTGTTGAGAGGGTAATAGCGTACAATTTTCAAGACAAGTTATACTGTGTACTCGATAGGGAAGATGCAATCTATCTGTAGAAATATTACGCCTGTGTTATTATGCTGTAGAACATTCATAAAATGCTCAACCACCTTCATCGAGGTTTCTCAATAAGATGTATCGTTCATAGACTGTAAATTTTATATTCATAGTGTTGGAAATAAATATGTGGTATTAGCCGAGCCCTAGACCATGAGGAGTTTACACAATACAAATTGCATTTAATGTCATAGAAATCTCTTAGACCTCATGAGGCCGGTGTACTTACTTTGAAAACTTTGTCAGAATGCCTGTAGAATTCTTAAGCTCAATCTCTCCCCACTTAGTCTGATTTACAGCTCCTCAGTGCCCCTCCTCCCTGCTGCTGAATCTCCACACACCTAGCCTGATTGACATCTGCTCAGTGCCCCTCCTCCCTGCTGCTGAATCTCCACACACCATGTCTGATTGATATCTCCTCAGTGCCCCTCCTCCCTGCTGCTGAATCTCCACACACCTTGTCTGATTGACATCACCTCAGTGCCCCTCCTCCCTGCTGCTGAATCTCCACACACCTTCTCTGATTGACATCACCTCAGTGCCCCTTCCCCCTGCTGCTGAATCTCCACACACCTAGCCTGATTGACATATCCTCAGTGCCCCTCCTCCCTGCTGCGGAATCTCCACACACCTAGTCTGATTGACATCTCCTCAGTGCCCCTCCTCCCTGCTGCTGAATCTCCACACACCTAGCCTAATTGACATCTCCTCACTGCCCCTCCTCCCTGCTGCTGAATCTCCACACACCTAGCATGATTGATATCTCCTCAGTGCCCCTCCTCCCTGCTGCTGAATCTCCACACACCTTGTCTGATTGACATCACCTCAGTGCCCCTCCTCCCTGCTGCTGAATCGCCACACACCTAGCCTGATTGACATCTCCTCAGTGCCCCTCCACCCTGCTGTTGAATCGCCACACACCTAGTCTGATTGACATCTCCTCAGTGCCCCTCCTCCAGGCTGCTGCTGAATCTCCACAAACCTAGCCTGATTGACAACTCCTCAGTGCCCCTCCTCCCTGCTGCTGCTGAATCTCCACACACCTAGTCTGATTGATATCTCCTCAGTGCCCCTCCTCCCTGCTCCTGAATCTCCACACACCTAGGATGATTGACATCTCAGTGCCCCTCCTCCCTGCTGCTGAATCTCCACACACCTAGGATGATTGATATCTCCTCAGTGTCCCTCCTCCCTGCTGCTGAATCTCCACACACCTAGGATGATTGATATCTCCTCAGTACCACTCCTCCCTGCTGTTGAATCTCCACACATCTAGTCTGATTGACATCACCTCAGTGCCCCTCCTCCCTGCTGCTGAATCCCCACATACCTAGTCTGATTGATATCTCCTCAGTGCCACTCCTCCCTGCTGCTGAATCTCCACACACCTAGGATGATTGACATCTCCTCAGTACCCCTCCTCTAGGCTGCTGCGGAATCTCCACAAACCTATGCTGATTGACAACTCCTCAGTGCCCCTCCTCCCTGCTCCTGAATCTCCACACACCTAGGATGACTGACATCTCCTCAGTGCCCCTCCTCCCTGCTGCTGAATCTCCACACACCTAGGATGATTGATATCTCCTTAGTGCCCCTCCTCCCTGCTGCTGAATGTCAACACACATATGATGATTGACATCTTCTCAGTGCCCCTCCTCCCTGCTACTGAATCTTAACACACATAGGATTATTGACATCTTCTCAGTGCCCATCCTCCCTGCTGCTGAATCTCCACACACCTAGGATGATTGACATCTCCTCAGTTCCCCTCCTCCCTGCTGCTGCTGAATCTCCACACACCTAGGATGATTGACATCTTCTCAGTGCACCTTCTCCCCACTGCTGATTCTCCGCCTCCTAGTCTGATTTAAAGATCCAGTGTCTCTTCTCACTTCTGCAGCCGAATCTCCTCTCACTTAGCCCCTCAGTGTCCATCCTCCCTGCTGCTGAATTTCTAGGCATCTAGTCTGAGCAACAGTGTCTCTCCTCCTTGTTGCAGCTGAATCTCCTCCCACTTAGCCTGATTGACAGCTCCTCAGTGCCCCTCCTCCTTACTGAGATCTCACACTGCTCAGCACAAGCTGCAGCTGTCAATCTGGCAGGTGGACAGAGACTTAATACACTTGATCTCATGAACTTTCTTGCTCTTTACCTAATGTTTATTGTAACATCAGTATGACTGAGCCATTACAAGATGGATTTACAAACTAAGTACACCAGGCTAATCAGATCTAAGAGATTTATTTAATAATGAATGTATTTTATGTTGTGAAATCTGATGGCAGAGCAGTTTTAAAGTGAGTGATTATTATGCATGCACACTACTAATCTATTCAATGTTTATGGCACTGATGAAGATACCTACGGTAAGTACAGTTCTTGGCTATTTCTGCCAGTTCCATAGACATTGAATGGGGCACTCATATTCATGTCTGACTACTGGTCTATTTCACCTCTTCATAACAGAAACTTGAAACCCCGATTCTAATGAGCAATGGGACTCCAGCGATCATATTATCTATCACCTATCCTGATGTGGAGTTTGTGTAGATGGAGAATAGGTGGAGATGATACTGATAAAATGAGAAGTGAAATGTGTCTCTGTTGCAAATTTTGCAGACAAGTTGTGTCCGGAAGAAGCTGTCATAATGGTCTGGGTCGGGAAGAAAAGAAGGTAAAATTGAAAGGACGTCACTATTTTTCCCAGGAAACTAATATGGTCGGCAGAACTGGCACCTACCACTACATGGTCACTGCTCAGATGTGTTTGATACCCCACTTCCCATGCTGAACCCCTAGTTACACCTCTAGTATGTGTATAACAATTCATAAAATGTATAAGATTGTGTACACGGTCACCACACTCTATAAAAGTGAATCTCTCACCAAGTTTTCTCTACCCTCTACCTGAGAGCAGAATAACGTAGGGGCAGATATTCTGATTTCAGTGATGTATCCCTTACTGGGCTGCTTGCTGTCATTTTGATAAAATCAGTGTTTTATCTGCTGCAGATTAAGTAGTGCTCTGGATGCTGAGCTCTGTATAACCCCGCCCACACCACTGATTGGCTACTTTCTGTCTATACTGTGTATAGGCAGAAAGCAGCCAATCAGTGGTGTGGTGTCATGTCGGACGCTATTCACACTAGGGCGTCCGACAGACAGCAGTAATTCCACATTTGTCCACTATACGCTCAGTGGCGCCGGCTAGATTTTATCCAGGTTATCCGGGGTTAATCTAGCTGGTAATCTGGTTGGAGGCTGGGTCATGCCCGTGGCCTTTAACCCCTTCATGACCCAGCCTATTTTGACCTTAAAGACCTTGCCGTTTTTTGCAATTCTGACCAGTGTCCCTTTATGAGGTAATAACTCAGGAACGCTTCAACGGATCCTAGCGGTTCTGAGATTGTTTTTTCGTCACATATTGGGCTTCATGTTAGTGGTAAATTTAGGTCAATAAATTCTGCGTTTATTTGTGATAAAAACGGAAATTTGGCGAAAATTTTGAAAATTTCGCAATTTTCACATTTTGAATTTTTATTCTGCTAAACCAGAGAGATATGTGACACAAAATAGTTAATAAATAACATTTCCCACATGTTTACTTTACATCAGCACAATTTTGGAAACAAAATTTTTTTTGTTAGGAAGTTATAAGGGTTAAAATTTGACCAGCGATTTGTCATTTTTACAACGAAATTTACAAAACCATTTTTTTTAGGGACCACCTCACATTTGAAGTCAGTTTGAGGGGTCTATATGGCTGAAAATACCCAAAAGTGACACCATTCTAAAAACTGCACCCCTCAAGGTACTCAAAACCACATTCAAAAAGTTTATTAACCCTTCAGGTGCTTCACAGCAGCAGAAGCAACATGGAAGGAAAAAATGAACATTTAACTTTTTAGTCACAAAAATTATCTTTTAGCAACAATTTTTTTTATTTTCCCAATGGTAAAAGGAGAAACTGAACCAAGAAAGTTGGTGTCCAATTTGTCCTGAGTACGCTGATACCTCATATGTGGGGGTAAACCACTGTTTGGGCGCACGGCAGGGCTTGGAAGGGAAGGAGCGCCATTTGACTTTTTGAATCAAAAATTGGCTCCACTTTTTAGCGGACACCATGTCACGTTTGGAGAGCCACCGTGTGCCTAAAAATTGGAGCTCCCCCACAAGTGACCCCATTTTGGAAACTAGACGCCCCAAGGAACTTATCTAGATGCATAGTGAGCACTTTGAACCCCCAGGTGCTTCACAAAATGAAAAAGTACTTTTTTTCACAAAAAAATTCTTTTAGCCTCAATTTTTTCATTTTCACATGGACAACAGGATAAAATGGATCCTAAAATGTGTTGGGCAATTTCTCCTGAGTACGCCGATACCTCATATGTGGGGGTAAACCACTGTTTGGGCACATGGTAAGGCTCGGAAGGGAAGGAGCGCCATTTGACTTTTTGAATGAAAAATTATTTCCATCGTTAGCGGACACCATGTCGCGTTTGGAGAGCTCCTGTGTGCCTAAACATTGGCGCTCCCCCACAAGTGACCCCATTTTGGAAACTAGACCCCCAAAGGAACTTATTTAGATGCCTAGTGAGCACTTTAAACCCTCAGGTGCTTCACAAATTGATCTGTAAAAATGAAAAAGTACTTTTTTTTCACAAAAAAATTCTTTTCGCCTCAATTTTTTCATTTTCACATGGGCAGTAGGATAAAATGGATCATAAAATTTGTTGGGCAATTTCTCCCGAGTACGCCGATACCTCATATGTGGGGGTAAACCACTGTTTGGGCACACGGCAGGGCTCGGAAGGGAAGGCGCGCCATTTGACTTTTTGAATGGAAAATTAGCTCCAATTGTTAGCGGACACCATGTCGCGTTTGGAGAGCCCCTGTGTGCCTATGCATTGGAGCTCCCCCACAAGTGACCCCATTTTGGAAACTAGACCCCCCAAGGAACTTATCTAGATGCATATTGAGCACTTTAAACCCCCAGGTGCTTCACAGAAGTTTATAACGCAGAGCCATGAAAATAAAAAATAATTTTTCTTTCCTCAAAAATGATTTTTTAGCCTGGAATTTCCTATTTTGCCAAGGATAATAGGAGAAATTGGACCCCAAATATTGTTGTCCAGTTTGTCCTGAGTACGCTGATACCCCATATGTGGGGGTAAACCACTGTTTGGGCGCACGGCAGGGCTCGGAAGGGAAGGCACGCCATTTGGCTTTTTAAATGGAAAATTAGCTCCAATCATTAGCGGACACCATGTCACGTTTGGAGAGCCCCTGTGTGCCTAAACATTGGAGATCCCCCAGAAATGACCCCCATTTTGGAAACTAGACCCCCAAAGGAACTAATCTAGATGTGTGGTGAGGACTTTGAACCCCCAAGTGCTTCACAGAAGTTTATAACGCAGAGCCATGAAAATAAAAAAAAAAAATTATTTTCTCAAAAATGATCTTTTAGCCTGCAATTTTTTATTTTACAAAGGGTAACAGGAGAAATTTGACCCCAAAAGTTGTTGTCCAGTTTCTCCTGAGTACGCTGATACCCCATATGTGGGGGTAAATCACTGTTTGGGCACATGCCGGGGCTCGGAAGTGAAGTAGTGACGTTTTGAAATGCAGACTTTGATGGAATGCTCTGTGGGCGTCACGTTGCGTTTGCAGAGCCCCTGATGTGGCTTAACAGTAGAAACCCCCCACAAGTGACCCCATTTTGGAAACTAGACCCCGAAAGGAACTTATCTAGATGTGTGGTGAGCACTTTGAACCACCAAGTGCTTCATAGAAGTTTATAATGCAGAGCCGTGAAAATAATAAATACGTTTTCTTTCCTCAAAAATAATTATTTAGCCCAGAATTTTTTATTTTCCCAAGGGTTACAGGAGAAATTGGACCTCAAAAGTTGTTGTCCAGTTTCTCCTGAGTACGCTGATACCCCATGTGTGGGGGTAAACCACTGTTTGGGCACACGTCGGGGCTCAGAAGGGAAGTAGTGACTTTTGAAATGCAGACTTTGATGGAATGGTCTGCGGGCGTCACATTGCGTTTGCAGAGCCCCTGGTGTGCCTAAACAGTAGAAACCCCCCACAAGTGACCCCATTTTAGAAACTAGACCCCCCAAGGAACTTATCTAGATATGTGGTGAGCACTTTGAACCCCCAAGTGCTTCACAGACGTTTACAACGCAGAGCCGTGAAAATAAAAAATCATTTTTCTTTCCTCAAAAATGATGTTTTAGCAAGCATTTCTTTATTTTCACAAGGGTAACAGGAGAAATTGGACCCCAGTAATTGTTGCGCAGTTTGTCCTGAGTATGCTGGTACCCCATATGTGGGGGTAAACCACTGTTTGGGTGCACGTCGGGGCTCGGAAGTGAGGGAGCACCATTTGGCTTTTTGAATACGAGATTGGCTGGAATCAATGGTGGCGCCATGTTGCGTTTGGAGACCCCCTGATGTGCCTAAACAGTGGAAACCCCTCAATTCTAACTCCAACACACCCCTAACCCTTATCCCAACTGTAGCCGTAACCCTAATCACAACCCTAACCCCAACACACCCGTAACCCCAACACACCCCTAACCCTAACCACAACCCTAATTCCAACCCAACCCTAGCCCTAAGGCTATGTGCCAACGTTGCGGATTCGTATGAGATTTTTCAGCACCATTTTTGAAAAATCCGCGGGTAAAAGGCACTGCGTTTTACCTGCGGATTTACCGCGGATTTCCAGTGTTTTTTGTCCGGATTTCACCTGCGGATTCCTATTGAGGAACAGGTGTAAAACGCTGCGGAATCCGCACAAAGAATTGACATGCTGCGGAAAATACAACGCAGCGTTCCCGCGCGGTATTTTCCGCACCATGGGCACAGCGGATTTGGCTTTCCATATGTTTACATGGTACTGTAAACCTGATGGAACTCTACTGCGGATCCGCAGCGGCCAATCCGCACCGTGTGCACATAGCCTAATTCTAAAGGTATGTGCACACGCTGCGGAAAACGCTGCGGATCCGCAGCAGTTTCCCATGAGTTTACAGTTCAATGCAAACCTATGGAAAACAAAAATCGCTGTACACATGCTGCAGAAAAACTGCACGGAAACGCAGTGGTTTACATTCCGCAGCATGTCACTTCTTTCTGCGGATTCCGCAGCGGTTTTACAACTGCTCAAATAGAAAATCGCTGTTGTAAAACCGCATTGAAATGCGCAGAAAAAACATGGTAAATCCGCCATAAATCCGCAGCGGTTTAGCACTGCGGATTTATCAAATCCGCAGCGGAAAAATCCGCAGAGGACCAGAATACGTGTGCACATACCGAAACCCTAACCCTAACCCTACCCCTAACCCTACCCCTAACCCTACCCCTAACCCTAACCCTACCCCTAACCCTACCCCTAACCCTAACCCCAACCTTAGTGGAAAAAAAAATTTTTTTATTTTTTTTATTGTCCCTACCTATGGGGGTGACAAAGGGGGGGGGGGGGATCATTTACTTTTTTTTTATTTTGATCACTGAGATATAACCTATCTCAGTGATCAAAATTCACTCTGGAACGAATCTGCCGGCCGGCAGATTCGGCGGGCGCACTGCACATGCGCCCGCCATATTGGAAGATGGCGGCGCCCAGGAAAGAAGACGGACGGTCCCCGGGAGGCCAGGTAAGTATAAGGGGGGGGAGATCAGGGCACAGGGGGGGGGGCGTCGGAGCACGGGGGGGTGGATCGGAACACGGGGGGGTGGATTGGAGCACGGAGTGGGGGATCGGAGTGCGGGGGGGTTTGATTGGAGCACGGGGGGTGTGATTGGAGCACGGGGGGAGCGGGCAGGAGGACGGGGGAGCGGAGTACAGGACCGAGGGGAGCGGACCACAGATCGGGGGGCTGGGGGGGCGATCGGAGGAGTGGGGTGGGTGCACATTAGTGTTTCCAGCCATGGCCGATGATATTGCAGCATCGGCCATGGCTGGATTGTAATATTTCACCATTTTTTTAGGTGAAATATTACAAATCGCTGATTGGCAGTTTCACTTTCAACAGCCAATCAGAGCGATCGTAGCCATGAGGGGGTGAAGCCACCCCCCCTGGGCTAAACTACCACTCCCCCTGTCCCTGCAGATCGGGTGAAATGGGAGTTAACCCTTTCACCCGATCTGCAGGGACGCGATCTTTCCATGACGCATATGCTGCGTCATGGGTCGGAATGGCACCGACTTTCATGACGCAGCGTATGCGTCAAAGGTCGGGAAGGGGTTAAATAGTCATTCTGGACTTTGGGCGTCGCCGATTATAGCTTGTGTCTTGTGCCTGGTGATCTCGGTCTGGAGTGGTGGTCTAGGAGAAGAAATATCGTATCTGGTGGTGTATTATCCTTTGTCATATTTCTCCTTCCTATAATTGTGTTTGTTTTGCCCTGTGCACATTATGGTGTTTTCCTGTGTGTCTGCGGCGTGGTGCGTTTTTAGTTTTCTCTGTCTGTACTTTCTGTGGAGGTTGGTGTGTGGTCTTATCACTGGGTGGTGGGTGGAGGTTGCAGCATAGGGCTGAAACAGGAGTCAGGGTCAGGCCTGGCGGCCCAGACAAGCATACCATCAGTGTAAATTCTGGGACATCGTTTCCCTAGTCTGAGAGATATCGCAGGGGCCCGGGTAATCAGCTGTAGTCTACCCAGTACCCCCGTGACGTGTGGGCGGGGTAATACAGAGCTCAGCATTATGGAGGACTACATTGCAGCAGGTTTACCGGACCTAAAATACCACCCAATTTGTAATTCAGATATTGGGCTAATGTGTCTGTTTTGTGTTACACTATAATGGAAGTGTTCACTTATTTGTGTATCGTACTATTTGTTGGTCTGTGAATACTTCACAAATCTAAAATAAATAAAATTGCAGAAAGATCAATTTGACCAGAAAGCTGAAGATACAATCCATACCTTGGCATCCTTGCTGTAAGCAAGTAACTTGTCCTCCTCTTTTGGATGAAAAACGAGGGTCTCCACAGAGAAGGAAATCACTTGTTTCTGAAAGGTTGCCCCTTCATCGCTGGTCATGAAAAGGCATTGCTCAGAGACGGAAGAGCTGACGAGAATAATCTGCAAAGAGAAACAAGACCAGGACAAAGGGAAATCAATAATGACAATGTAGAAAAAAATAATAATCTCAAGTTCTGATTGTTTTATATTGAATTTATGCGATTGTAACAGTCGGAATCTTCGGCGGGAAAACAAACATGGCTTAAAGCAAGAAGATGCAAAAAGCAGAGATAAAAGAATGTCAGTAATATGTAAAATCACTGATGTCAGTAATATGTAAAATCGCTTAAAGATGTCAGTAATATGTAAAATCACTTATTGATGTCAGTAATATGTAAAATCGTTTATTGATGTCAGCGATATGTAAAATCGCTTATTTCCCTACAATCCTGGCAGAGTAAATCACTGTGCTGATTTCTAAAGTTTAGGCAATGATGACACAGGTTTCTTTGTAATAAAATAAAACCCCAGACCCTCTTTGGTCCAACTTTGGAAAAACAACCCAAAAGTTGTAGAGCTAAACTATAAAGTTCTCACTGCTTCTTATATAAAGATTTATATAGCGCGTATTAAAGGGGTTCTCCAGTGAAAACCAGTCACCCCCCTTCCGTAGGATATGTGATTACTTGTTGTCAGTAGGGGTCTGACCGCTGAGACCTTCACAAATAGGAAGATCAGGGCACTTTTATTCCCATAGGAACGGAAAGGCCGAAATGCTCGACTGCTGCTCCCAAGGGTGTAACGATTGGGGTCACACCCTCTGCAACCAAGACCAGATCCATGCAGGAGGGGGACCTGCCATTCCTAGCCCCAATTTCACCTGAATGCGCCTCCTCGGATGTATTGCAGTGCAGAGACCCGCCGGCTCCCTGCTCTGCAATAAATGCTGCCAGCCAAGCAGAGGCAGACAGCAGATGTCAGCTTGCTCGTGATGGATGGCGCATCATGGCACTGACATCATGGGCAGCCCTTGCCAGCACACTGAAGTCAGCTGCTGAATATAGAGGAGGACCCGTACGTCATGGGAATAGAGGTAAGAATATTTGTTTTTTTCTTTTTAAAATGTTCGGGATAAGAACAGACGAGGCTCAGGATGGGGGGCATTATACCAGGATGGGGGACTATGTTAAAGGATACTGGGAGAGGCCAGGATGATATCCGACTATTAAATAAAGGGCCCAGGACAGGGGACATTATTACATGAAGGAGAACATTATACCAAGAAGAAGCCCAGGATATGGGGCATTATACCAGCAAGGAGCCCAGTATAGGGGAAACTTTTATAGCATGGGGTCCAGGATGGAGGGCATAATTAGCGTAAGGGGTCAGGATGGGAACATTAGTAAAAGAAAAGGACTATTATTGGGCATATAATTACAGGAAGGGGCCCAAGATGGAGGAGATTATTAAAGGAAGGAGCCAGAGAGCGAGACATTATCACATGGGGGCGAACACGCATGTCTTTATACGATCAAGAATGCTACTGTACAAGTGCCCATAAATCTGACCAACATGCAAGTTGAGGGCCCAGGTCCAAGTTTTGTACTGGGGGTTTATCGGACTTTATCTAAGCCACTGGCTGCTCCATTCATAACCCATGTGGTTTGAGAGCACTGCACTAAGGATTTTGTGGTTGCCCCACAATGAAAGAGTTGCTGTTGGGCGTCTGACTTACCACTCCAATTTGTAACGATAAAAGTGGCCTGTCGGTGATAAAAAAATCCCCTATCTACCCATCAGTGTGGGTTCCAGAGGTCGGACTCCCACAGATCAGAGGACATCAGCTACCCTACGGATAAGTGATCATTTGTTTTCACTAGACAACCCCTTTTAAAAGAAAACGGTCATCAGGATATTAGACCTCTAACCAAAGGCATTTCTGTAAAGGCTCTTTAATGCTTATTAAAGCCGTAAATTGCTTGTAGTATTTCGTATGGGCATTGGAGAGCAATCCAGTCTTGAAGTGTTAATCGCAAGTGCAGAGGGTTGGACCCGGCACTTCCAGCTCTCCTGCCTTTCTCCATATTTCCAAGCCCGCCACCCGCCCAGCATCTGGTCTTTGACTCCCAGTGACCTGTCATCACTGCCCGAGTTTCAGATAAGGGCCTTGGTTGAGATGATAGAGCCAATTTACCAATTGTCAAACAATCACAGCCAAGCTTTCATTTTTCCAGAGCAGTTTAAGAAATAAAAGCTGAGCTCTGATTTGCTGCTTTGAGAAAATGATTTTTTTTTCTAGAAAGTTTTGATATCTCCGTACGTCAGTCTACACAAAGAGAGTAGAACTTCTAATAAAACTTTGCATATAAAGCCTCCATTTTCATGTCACATGACATATGGTCATTCAGATTAGCCACAAGGTGTAAATTATAGAACCTTCAGTGATAATTATAAAAACTGCAAATTTGCCTTCAAGCCTCCGTCTAAAGTGAGATTTATCCTGTAATGTCCAGATCTCCTTCAATGGGTCACTGGACGTAATTCTTCTACATCCCTCGAAGCTTTCTCATTGTCTACACACCCTGACTTCAGAGAACTGACTCAGGAGGTAGGAGTGATACGATGGCTTCTCCATTAGATGAACAGGTGTTGATATTGCTCAATATTACTGTACAGGGGGCTTCAACGATTGTAGCACTGGATCAGCACCAGGCAAACTTCTCATGTGCCTAAAATGTCAGTGGAGAGTGAAAAACTAACCGGTGATGGTCACCGAAGCAAAATCAAATGGGATCCAATGAGTATCATTTTGGGGACTCATCCACTTGGACATAATAATAATTTCTATGGTGCCAACAATGCACTTTATATATCAAGGGACATGTACAAACAATATCAGACATTCCAGAGTTACAGCTAGTTCTTCATAGGAGGAGTGAGGGCGATGATCACAGCTTTACAATCCATAAGAAAACACAGGGCACACAAAAAATAAAAAGTGCTTGTCATGTATGGTCCAGCCATGACTATAATAAATACGACATTCAAATAAAGCTACATGATCCGGTCACCAGCCAGTATCTGTATATGTCCAGCTACTGAGTGCATGGAAAGTATGGGAAACAGATAAAAAGACTAAATTCTGAGGAAAAATTAGGAAAGGAGAATAGAGAACAGTTAGGTTAGTGGGGTGAGGTGATATGCCAGGCTAAATTACTGTGTTTCTTAAAGCATGATTACAACACTGGATACTGGGAATTAACTAGATTGTCTGAGGTGGTGCATTCCAGAGAACTGGAGCAGCACAAGATAAGTCTTGCAAATGGAAGTAGGCATTTCATACAATAGAGGAGTTTTTGATCAGTTGCAGAGCAGACAATAGAAGGTGGTGCAGAACTGTGGAGAGCTTTATGGGTGAGAGAGATAAGTCTATATTGAACTCTATAGTGGATGGGCAATCAGTGCAATGACTGGGACAGAGTGGAGGCATCAGGGCAGGAGCTGGCCGAAAATATAATCCTGGCTGTTGAATTCAGGACGGATTGGAGAAGGGAGTCTTTAGTAAGAGAGAGAGACAAATTAGTAGAGAGTTCCAGTAGTCCAGGTTAGAATGTATAAGAGCAACACTAAGAGTTTTTGCAGTTTCAAAGGTAAGAAAAGGTTGGGTTCTTGAGATGTTTTTGAGGTGCAGATGACATGAGTGATTGAGTATAGGGAGTGAAGGGAAAAATCAAAGTCAAATATAACCACAAGACAGTGGAGGTGGTAGAACCAACTATGGAGATGGAAATATCAGGTTTAGGCCGGAGTCACTCTAGCATATAATACGGACGAGTGCTATGCGAGAAAACATCGCATAGCACTCAGACCAATGTTAATCTATGGGGAAGCTCATCACTGTTTTCTTTTTCGGGCGTATTCTACGTGCGAGTGATTTTAAGCGTATATAGGCCGAGTCTCGCCAATGCAAGTCTGTGGGTGCGAGAAAAAAACGCACAGCAATCGCAGCATGCGAGTGCTGTCTGTTTTTTATGCACCGCTGTGCTTTGAAAAGCCGGTAATTCATGTGCGGTGTACAGTAAATTCACACTGACAGGTTAGACTAGAATAGATAGAATAGAAATATAGACATAGAATAGGTGTATATACAGTATCTATCTATCTATCTATCTATCTATATATATGTGTGTGTGTGTTTTGAAGACTATTTCTTTTTAAAACAATGTGTAAATGACAGAGAACTGCTGTATGTAAAAGCTCATGTTAATATCGCATTGCATATGGATGTCATACGGATAACTAGATTTGAGGAAATCACATCATTGCATTGGCTTACTATATGAGATAATTAAATAAGCCTGAGGATGACCATAGTTTTACTGATAATTGTTCTTTCAAAGGAAATACAGCTGTAAGACACAATCCATTTTATCTTTGAAAACGTTTATTAGACACGCTTCAATTATAGTCTTGGTCCTTGGAGGAGGAAGGAGCTAGAGGCCGACACGGACATTCTGCTGGCACTACAGTTACAGTTCTCCATGGAACTTTATAAGCACCAACTGTCATCTCCTATCTCAGTAATTAGATAATTTGTGCTCACTGAAGACACATTTTACCCATGAATTAAGAATTTTAAGAATGAAAGATCAGTCCTGGAGGAGAAAGAAGCAGATTTTTCTGATAAGATATTTGACAGAGTTTCTTATTTTCACGTTTACTAGTGATTTAGGAAATAAAAGTAAAACAATGGTCGCTATTTAATCTTTAGTATTTTTTAAAAATTTCTATATCAGTATCTGACACATTCTATATTCAACATCTGATGCGTGTAGTTCTATAGAGATAATTTTGTGGTAATCATTTCACTATCTTCACACCCAGGATTACAATGCCAGGTAACACTGTACATTCAGATGACACAGGATCAACCATAGGTTACAGGTCACAGCTCCTCTCCTCCTCCTCCCTGCACAATGACCTCTGCACAGGCGACAGAACATGCCTAAAACACTGTTTTATAGAAATCAATGAGCATCTCCAGACTACAGATTCCTATGGTTCATGTGGCTGTTGTAAGTTCTATCACTAAATTATGTTAAAACACACTCAGGCAAGATGACACCTCCATAATCATGCTCAGAATGAAAAAATTAAATAAAATAAAAAAATAATTATACTGTATGTATGAAAATGCACTGCTCAAAAACATAAAGGGAACACTAAAATCCCACATCCTAGATATCACTGAATGAAGTATTCCACTTGTAAATCTTTATTCATTACATAGTGGAATGTGTTGAGAACAATAAAACCTAAAAATGATCAACGTAAATCACAACTGATATCCCACGGAGGTATGGAGTTGGAATGATTGCTCAAAATAAAAGTGGAAAATGAAGTTACAGCTGATACAACTTCAGTGGAAATGCCTCAAGACAAGGAAATGATGCTCAGTAGTGTGTGTGGCCTCCACGTGCCTGTATGATCTCCCTACAATGCCTGGTCATGGTCCTGATGAGATGGTGGATGGTCTCCTGAGGGATCTCCTCCCAGACTTGGACTAAATTATCCGCCAACTCCTGGACAGTCTGTGGTGCAATGTAACGTTGGTGGATGGAGCAAGACATGATGTCCCATATGTGGGCCAGTCCATAGCTTCAATGCCTTCATCTTGCAGGAACTGCTGACACACTCCAGCCACATAAGGTCTGGCATTGTCCTGCATTAGGAGAAACCCAGAGCCAACCGCACCACATATGGTCACACAAGGGGTCTGAGGATCTTATCTCGGTACCTAATGGCAGTCAGGCTTCCTCTGGTGAGCACATGGAAGTCTGTCTTGGCCCTCCAAAGAAATGCCACCCCACACCATTACTGACCCACTGCCAAACCGGTCATGCTGAAGGATGCTTCAGGCAGCAGATCGCTCTCCACGGTGTGCCATGTGTCTTGCACTGTGAGCACAATTGCCATCTGTGGACGTCGGGCACTCAGATCCTCATGGAGTCAGTTTCTAACCTTTTGTGCAGACACATGCACATTTGTGGCCAGCTTGAGGTCATTTTGCAGGGCTCTGGCAGTGCTCCTCCTGTTCCTCCTTGCACAAAGGCTGAGATAGCGGTCCTGCTGCTGGGTTGTTGCCCTCCTACGGCCACCTCCACATCTCTTGGGTGTTCTGGCCTGTCTCCTGGTAGCGCCTCCAGCCTCTGTACCCTACGCTGGCAGACACAGCAAACCTTTTTGCCACAGCTCCCATTGATGAGCCATCCTGGATGAGCTGCACTACCTGACCCACTTGTGTGGGTTGTAGAGTCCGTCTCATCCTACCACGAGTGTGAAAGCACAACCAACATTCAAAAGTGACCAAAACATCAGCCAGAAAGCATTGGTACTGAGATGTGGTCTGTGGTCCCCACCTGTAGAACTGCTCCTTTATTGAGGGTGTCTTGATAATTGCCAATAATTTCCATCTGTTGTATTCCATTTGCACAACAGCATGTGAAATTGATTGTCAAACAGTGTTGCTTCCTAAGTGGACAGTTTGATTCACAGAAGATTGATTTACTTGGAGTTATATTCTGCTAAGTTTTCCCTTCATTTTTTTTGAGCAGTGTATATATATATATATATATATATATATATATATATATATATATATACAGATATATATATATATATATATATATACAGTATATATACATATATATACTCAGAAATAAAAACAGGTCAGAAAATAAAATACTGTATGTGGCCGTTTTCAGCTGTAATGAGTATAACGTTAATTGCAGTACTAACTCATCGTATTACAAAATATTCATTTTCTAGATGAGATTTCACCTGAACAATATAAATCGTATATTAGCCCTTTGCTTGTGGAATAGCTCAGCATATGTAAATATCCTATCTCATCATATTTCTTTGGAATTATTTAGCTAGGTGTTAACTCTGTCAGTGGAACGTCTTTGATCACTTTGCTTCAAGCTCACGCTCCCATTAACATTTCTGCACACTTTACAGATAAATTTTAATGCATCTTTTTGTAGAAGTTAACAAAACAATTATTTTCATTTCAACTTTTTCCTAGGTTCCCCTTAACTGCTATCCCTTCATATCTCTGTAGAAATAAAAACCAATTTACTCTTAAAGGTACGGCTCTTAAAATTTATGATTTCATTATTTTTCATCTAAGAAATAGAATTGGTTTTGATGTAATCACTAAGGAAATACTCAGATCATTTAGTTTCAATCTCTCTTTCACCTTACTGTCGGTGATCTTTCCATGCTATATAATCATGGTCTGCATAATCTTCCGAAATGTCACACTAAGGACAGAGGTGGCTCAGTGTAATAAGGTAGTACTATCAATACTTTTTGGTAGAAACCCCAGGGACGATTCCTTATAATGTGTTTAGTATGGAAACCAATTAAATAACTAATGAGTATTCATGTAGATTTGACCCACTTTATCCTTTTTTAATCTAAACAAAGCCCAAATTCAGCCCTCTGGCCTTGTATATATGGCCCCCAGGCCAGTTATTTTTTCTGCAGTGCTCGGGGCAAAGTGTTGTATGCCACAGTAGAAGGTCTCCTATGGGATCGATTCAGCAGTTGTACTATCTTCTATAAGATGTTATGAGCAGTTGCATTGTCTCCTGTGTGATGTATACAGCAGTCTCAGTGTAACCTATGTGATGTATACAACAGTCTAAGTGTATCCTATGTGATCTATATACACCAGTCTCAGCAACTTTTATGTGATGTATATACAGCAGTCTTAGTGTCTCCTATGTATTGTATATACAGCAGCCGCAGTGTTTCCTATGTGATCTGTATACAGCAGTCTCAATGTATCTCATATGATGTATTTACAGCAGCCTCAGTATCTCCTATGTGATGTTGTGATGTACACACAACAGTCTCAGTATACCCAGTGCTATGTGTGCGTATATATATATATATATATATATATATATATATATATATATGTATATATATATACTGTATACACACAGGAGTCTGGGTGTCTTCTATGTGATGCAAACACAGTCTCCTAGTCTTCTATGTGATAAAGATGTCAGTTTCAATGTCTTCTATGTGATGTGTATAGAGTAGTCTCAATGTAATCTGTATGATATACTGTATATATACAGCAGCCTCAGTGTCTTCTATGGGATGTATGTACAGCAGTCTGTGTCTCCTATGTGATGTATACACAGAAGTCTGTGTATCCTATATGATGTATATACCACAGAGTCTCAATATATCAAATGTGATGTATGCAGCAGAGTCACATTGTCTCCTATGTGATATATACAGCAGCCTCAGTATCTCCTATGTGATATATACAGCAGCCTCAATGTCTCAGCATGTGTAAAGATCATAGTGAAAGGAAGACGGAGCAGGGAAGCTGTGACATTACCTATTGTGATTTGTGGATTCTGTGTTATTAGGTGTTAGGTCTTAGGTGTTATTGTAATCATACCTCTGGTGATAAGGAGTCTGCTGAAAACTCTCCCTGAAAACATAGGAAGTAAGAGTCTTAAAATACCCCAATGTCCACTGTGAAGACGACAAGATTACTCAATTATTATTTTTATTTATTACAGTTTACGATCTGAAAAATAAAAATGTTGCTAAAAGTCTAAAAAAAATATATATCTAACAGAAAGACCTAATTTATACGACAGGTCATTTTCTGATTACTTTTAACTTTCCTGAATTTTGTTACGGATTCTAATCCCTCACGAAAACGTAAGAGAATATGCCGATGATCGTCTGCGGTTATCACAATCACTGGGTGGTCAAAAATAGAGAGTAAACATCTCATGACAGAGTATTGCAAAATCATGTTTTTTTGTAAATTGGTCATCTCGCGCCGCACTCGTTCAGATATTTTCAACAAAGGGGAAATGTAAGGCAGAAGACATCCATGCAGAGACCGAGTGCCCCCATTTTTGTATTTTTTCCTCCAGACTTTGCCCAGTGATAGAAGCCACATCGTTAATCAGGCTGATTGCCGGACTGTCTGCAGGAACCTAATTGTAAAGTGCTTTATAATTGAATGCTCCATTCTGCTATTGGAGAGCATTATTTCGCATAGCAGCCGCAGAGCCGTAACGTGACAATCTATGTATTGGTGGGGTGCAGCTGCGGTTTTATTTGTCATAGTATGGATGGAGGCACACCTCTGATTTTAGTCACAGCATTCGCACATGATTACTTACTTCCCATAAAAATGAAGAGTGTCTACGTGACTGGAAGCGGAATGAAAAATGGGCTGTTTTTTTGGAAGCAGAAAATGTGAAGATTTTCACAAAGCTCAGCATCAAGACCAATCGCCGGCTGAAGAAATATATACAGCCGACCTGAACATGTCCAGCAGACACCCCGAAATTGTCAAATAAATCCCATTTATTGTAAGAATACAAAGGCTTTCCCCGAATAAATTCATTATTTCCATGATTCCGTCAGACGGCGGTTAGATGAGAACTTGCCAACATTAACAAACCTCGGCACAAAGTGGCGGTAATGTGGATTTAGCTTCTTAACAGGACTCGGAGCGGAGGCACGGAGACAAATGAAGAACCGTTCCACATAATTAAATGAAAATTAAAAGCTCTCTACACACCTCAGGCACAAAAATAGTCTCTTTGTCTTACTTTGAGGCAATTACCTGAAGAAAATGTGCAAATGAAGCAACGGGCAATTACAGAGGCAGAATGGGAGGCAGCTCACAGGACACTGACCTCTAATGCCACAGCGAAGGGATGGCTCGGCCGTGAGACAGCAAGAAAGCACGGGCACAGATACATCATAAGGGCACACAAAGAAAGGCTTTATGTCATTACATGGGGCTCTGCAGTACTGCATTCTCCCTGGGGGGGCGCTGCAGGGAAATGAGACACTGCGGTTCCATGGGATTAGATGAAAGTCTTAAAGGGAACCTGTCACCAGGTTTGTCACATATCAGCTAAAAATAGCATCTTTATCAGAATCTGCACTGCATTCCCCAAATCCTTATAAAAACCCCTGACTCCCCTGGCCTGAAAAACCTTTTCAATTTTCCTGCGCTGTATGCCAATCGGGTCCATCCAGTCCAATGTGTGTGGCTTCAATCCTCTCCAGGACTCCTCGCACCTGCTGCTCTCGCCATCCTTGACATGAGTGATGCAGATATCTATCTATCTATCTAATCTCATGTCTATCTCATATCTATCTATCTATCTATCTATCTCATATCTATCTATCTCATATCTATCTATCTATCTCATATTTATCTATCTATCTATGTATTATCTATATATTATCTATCTATTAACTATCTATCATCTCTATCTATCTATCTATCTATCTATCTATCTCATATTTATCTATCTATCTATGTATTATCTATATATTATCTATCTATTAACTATTTATCATCTCTATCTATCTATCTATCTATCTATCTATCTATCTATCTATCTATCATGTATCTATTATCTATCTATATATCTATCTATTATTTATCTATCTGTCTATCTATCTATCTATCTATCATGTATCTATTATCTATCTATTATCTATCTATCTGTCTATCTATCTATCTATCTATCTATCTATCATCTATCTATTATCTATCTATTATCTATCTAGCTATCTATTGTAAAAGGCAAGGCCAGAGCCGTAGTCGTAACTGAGGATAAATGGTTACGCATAGCCCTGACCCCCAGTTACATACAAACTATGTCCCTTCTGCAGCATACCTTTCGCTTCACCCTCTGCACCATCCGGGTCCCATCGGCTTGGCTGAAGTTCCGCTGCTTCCGTTGTACAATAAGAGACAGAGTCCTTAAAACGATGAACTTTACTATTTGCTTGTCGCAGCACATTCCTGTCAGTTACATCATCAGCATTAGGTTCCATACAGTTCACGTTCTCCGCTCTCCCTATGTTTTCTCCTACGTCCTTCAGTACATTACGGGGTCGTATCGCCTCTTGCGATAACACAGTGTCCTCCCTATGTGTGCTCACTATGCCTTAAAGTTCCCTCATCCGTTTCGCCCCGATATGGAGGGCATCTGCCCAAGCAATGATCTGCCACTTGGTGAAGCTACCTGTGTCCCTGTACTGGTCAAGGACCACTTCTCAAACTCCTGTCACCTCCTACATAACTATGTATAGTGTGGTGCCCCACGTAGTGTCCAATGTAGGGTCCTACACTTACCCTATCACTGCTGAAATAGACATATAACAAAATGGAATATATATATCTAACACATATAACAATTATACACCTTTAAGGGAGAAGGGACATGACACCCCCTTACACTATCTATCTATCTATCTATCTATCTATCTATCTATCTATCTATCTATCTATCTAATATCTACCTCTTCCACACTTGATTACACAGTATCAGGACTTATTTTCTATATAGCCTCGGTGGATAGGAATAAATCCCCAATCCTGTACCATCTTTTATTAGTTTCTGTATCACTGTGTCATGTGATTGATTACACGCTCACTGCTAGGACTCTTGAAGCCCCCATATTTCTAGACGCCTCATTAAACTGTCATGTAACGCATTGTTGTAATGGACAGCTGCTGACTGCCTCCGAAGGAGCTGATTATTTTGTATCCAGCCCCTGTTTCGGCAGACACCACTTGCTCCACATTATCCGCCCCCCGCTGACCTTTAATGTATTTTAGATTTCTTTAGAAAACCTTAAGGAGAATTATTATGTTTCCCTTGGCTTAGTTTTGGGTCTGTCACCAATTTCATATTTGACATTGAGACAAATGTTATCATTGTCCCTGGAACAAGATGTGAAACTACCGAGGTTCCTGAGTTGTTGGGTAAATAACACATAGGAATATTGGAGTCAAGTGGCGGGATTAATAAAATCACGGCTGGGCCGAGCGGTAAAATGACTTTACCCTCAGGAGGAGAACTCCACCTCCCCGAAGGACAAGACGGAAGGATTTTTACATTTAATGTTCTAAATTTCCTGATTTGCAGCAGAGATCAGTGTGAGAAGATAGTGAAGCGTTCTCCTTGGACCACAGAGGACCTCGTCTCATAAATAATGAGTTTTCTTTTCTAGATTTAGTTACATTCAGAATGTAAAGTATAACCCCACCTGGGACTGGAGTATTGACTGTATCAATTAATGACATATTTAAAGGGATTGTATAACCTTTTTTCCCAGTTAACGACCTCCCATACATCATTAATGTTCTTAAAGACTAAGCTAATTTTCATTTTTGTGATTCATTTCCTCCTTTTTTTTCCATGATCCATAACTTTATTATTTTTCCATCAACACATCCATATTAGGGTGCGTTGTGGTTTAGAATGACAACCAGGGCCAGACTGTCCATCATGCAACTGTGGCAAAAGCCAAACGAGTCGATCCATGGGCTGCATCGGCCTGCAAACTACTAACAATATTGTACTCATCCTTACGGTTAACAGCTGGGGTGTGGTAGAGCTCCATCTACTTCCTGCTCAACCACTTACTTCATGGGACTGAGGCCAACGTCACACAGGCGATGCCATCTCTGCACCGCGCCACTCGACATCCCCTGCACAAGGTCATTGTTGGACAAGCTGGATGAGGAGAGGACGACTGCGGTGCACGGGGAACTAGGATTAGGTGACTATAATTTTTTTTGTTATTCTTTGACATGGGGTATGTGGGTCCATTATACTATATGTAATGAGCTGTGGTTACACCATACTAGGTATAGCGAGCTGGGGGGGTCATCATATTGTATATAGAGAGGTGTGGGGACGTCATACTGTATATAGAGAGGTGTGGGGACATCATACTGTATATAGAGAGGTGTGGGGACATCATACTGTATATAGAGAGGTGTGGGGACATCATACTGAACATAGTGAGTTATGAGGAGATCATACTGTATATAGTGCACTCTGCAGACATCATACTATGTATAAGAAGCTGTGGTGCCATTTTATTGCATTTAGTGGGGCTTTTGGGACATCACATGATATATAGAAAGCTGTGGGGGGCCATCATACTGTATAAAGAGAGTTGTGGGGCTTTCATACTTTATATAGGAAGCTATGGGGCTATCATACTGTATATAGGAAGCTGTGGGGCTGTCATACTGTATAAAGGGGGTGGTTGAACTGTCATACTGTACATAGGGAGCTGTGGGGACATCTATATATATAATTGTCTAAGGGGTTTTCCGTCTGTCTGTCTTTCTGTCTGTCTTTCTGTCTGTCTGTCTGTCCTGGAAATCCCGCCTCTCTGATTGGTCGAGGCCGCCAGGCCTCGACCAATCAGCGACGTGCACAGCGACGATGATGTCATAAAGGACGTAGACATCCCGCGTCTGATTGGTCGAGGCTGCCAGGCCTCGACCAATCAGCGACGGGCACAGCGACGATGATGTCATAAAGGACGGAGAAATCCCGCATTTATGATTCAGCTATGGGCACAGTATCGACATAAATGTCATAATGGTTGTCATAGCGACGATGATGTCATAAAGGTTGCCTCAACCAATCAGCGACAGGCACAGTCTGCCCCGAATTCTGGAATCATCATTGACCATATACTACGGGGACATGCATATTCTAGAATACCCGATGCGTTAGAATCGGGCCACAATCTAGTAATATTATATACAGGGAGCTGTGGGGGAATCATACTGTATATATGGGAGCTATTATGGGCTTCATATTGTATATAGGGGAGCTATTGCGGTCATAATACTGTATAAAGGGAGCTGTGAGGCCATTATAGTGTATATAGGGAGCTGGGGAGGTCATCAGACTGTATATATAGCCCTGCTGTGGAACCATGAAAAAAATCACTGCTCTGGTACCATGGGGTCTATATGACCCCAGGCTCAAAATCATCATATTTAATTAAAATGAACATGCTGGCTGTTCAGAATAATCAAGTTTTATTCTGTCATCATTTCAGAACACAGTTATGAAATTAAATGTACCTTTGAAGTGATTTATTTGTCACCATCAAACACAAACTGAAATTTATACCAAAATGCTTTACTAATGACTGAAAGTATTCACATTCTGGCAATAAATTTAGCCCTTGCATTCACTGCACGTCATAGTGCCATGTTCTTCACACATGAACTTCTTGCAGTCATTGCAAACAAATCTCATCTTTTTGTCCTTCGATCGAGGACAAACATAGCACCGTTTGCACTGTCCTGTAACACTGCTGGTGTCACTTGGAACCAGCCATTGTTTATTTACAATTATATTACAAAACCTGTGAATAAACAGAAAATATTCAAAAAAAATGTCAGACAGTAAAGGTATTATGGGGCCAGGAGAGTCCCAAACACAGAAAATTGAAAATAACTTTGCAACAAAATTGAAAAAAAAATTCAAAATATCAACATAAGCAGAAATATGTTACTTGAAAATACATAGAAGGTCAGTGTCTGAGATTGACCAGTTATAGAAAAATTTCAATTTATTCAGCGCTGGGGTCTATATGACCCCATGGTTCCACAGCAGGGATAGAGAAAGGAGCTGTAGTGGAAAGATTTGCGTTGCTGATGAAGATGACAAATCCAAGGCTCACAGGTTGTGTGGTAAAAGGCAATTTTTATTAGAGTCTATGCGTTTTGAAGTGCCTTTAAAAGTTTTTATCCTGAGGAAGAAACAAGGCACTTCGAAATGCGTAGACACAAATAAAAATCGCCTTTTAAATCACAACCTGTGGGCATTGGAGTTGTCATCTTCATCAGCAGAGCGGATGTTTCCACTACAGATCTTTTCTTTGTAAATGCAATTAGTCCTAGGACCCTTGGAATCGTAGCAGCTGGGATACATGCTTTAATATTGTTGTGTGCACACAACAATGCCAGGTTAACAAAACCTTATTCTTTATTTCCCTACTTTCTCAGTGAAAACCCTATTGTGCCTTGCTTGCTTCCCAGCCTTGTTTGTCATCATACTGTATATACAGTGCGGAGTTGTGGGGCCAACATACTGTATAACGGAAGCTAAGGGGCCATCATACTGTATAAAGGCGGATTTTATCAACACCATACTGTATAACGGAAGCTGTGGGGCCATCATACTGTATAAATGCGGATTTTAGCAACATCATACTGCATAACGGAAGCTGTGGGGCCATCATCTATATATATAATTGTCTAAGGGTTTAATTGTCTGTCTGTCCTGGAAATCCCACGTCGCCGATTGGTCGAGGCCGCCAGGCCTCGACCAATCAGCGACAGGCACAGTCTCTGATTGGTCCAGGCCAGCCGGCCTCGACCAATCAGCGACAGGCACAGTCTGCCGCGAATTCTGGAATCATCATTGTCCTCCACTGCTGTCAAGTGCCGCCATTGTGTTGTCTAAGGGTCTAATTGTCTGTCTGTCTCGGATATCAGCCAATCAGCGATATTACTGCGGGATTTAAACACCACTGACAGCGCAACATACATACATACATACATACATATTCTAGAATACCCGATGCATTTGAATCGGGCCAACATCTAGTACTGTATAAATGCAGATTCTAGCAACATCATACTGCGTAACGGAAGCTGTGAGGCCATCATACTGTATAAAGGCGGATTTTAGCAACATCATACTGCGTAATGGAAGCTGTGGGGCCATCATACTGTATAAAGGTGGATTTTAGCTACATCATACTGAATAAAGGAAGCTGTGGGGCCATCATACTGTATAAAGTCGGATTTTAGCTACATCATACTGAATAAAGGAAGCTTGTGGGGCCATCTTACTATATATAAGGTGCTGGGGGACATCATACCTGATTTTCTACAGGTTTACTGTTGAGTTATTATTGCCATATCTGTCCTAGCTTTTTATGAACTCAATACTATGGGTATCATATGTGAGCCCCTTTGATCATCTATTAGAGCCTTATTTGTAAATAACTAATTGATCCATATATTATTGCAGAGCCTTATACACCAATTACTCACAGGTATACCCACCTTACTTTCCTGTATTTGTATACCGCATTTTAACATTTATATAACCTTTTTCATTGTTTTTATAATTATTGTAATAAAACAAATACTCATTTTAACCTTTCTAAAAAGCCTTTGGTTTCTTTGTGTTTGTTATATATAGGGAGCTGTGGGGACATGTTACTGCTAGGGGAGCTGTGGGGGCCACCAGACTGCACGGGGGAGTCTGTGGGACATTATTATAAGGAAGTACAATGGGAAATCATTATTATAGGGAAGCACAGGGATATTATTATAAGTAAGCAGAGATTCTTACTAATATTATATGGAAGTACAGGGTCATTATTATAAAGGGTCATGAGGGGGAAGGCTCAGGGGGGATTATTATTATAAGGCAGCACAAGGTGACTTTTTTTATATGGTGCTGTATAACGGTAAGGAGCCTCAGAGGAGCATTATTACTACAAGGAAGTACAGAGGAAACATTATTACTCCGTAGGGGCACTTTCTCCGAATAACAAGACTTCTGTAGCATCTTTTCTTACATTTCTGTGTTGTCTTGTTCCTCCTGTTTCCCAATGAATCAAAGATGCCTCTAAAAATTCATCACACAGTAATCTTTATTCGCCCACAACTCTTATCTTTGTTTTCATAGGAACATTGAATATTGATTTCCTAAATATATTATTTCTGACCTATAAAATAGATAGCCCTCATAAATATGTTGTTAATTTTAACATTATTCATACTATTATACAACTATTTCAGATAATCCCCTTTTTAAGGAAAGCACCACCTAAAAAATAGGTTGATCACATGATATCTCGCTTCTGGTATCTCCCACAATCAGCTGTGACCTGCAAAGAAACCTGAAAGTGAGTGTTCAATTTGCCCACAGCACCCCCACAGGAGAAATGAAGAAGTACACTGACATAAATGGGATGTCCATGTAATGCAAAGACATGCTGGGTCCTCCAGAAAGAAAAATGCTTTTTGTAACTACTCTGGACTCTGGTGAATATATGAAAGTTCAAAATGAAGATTATAGGGAATTAACCAGACCCCCACCCTTTTTCGAGTTACATATATATTTGTATGTTTAATTTACCTGTACATTGACTTGTGAACATATTCATTTCCTTGGCTTTTTACCTATTTTGTTACATTAGAACCTGAGTTTAAATATTTTTGTAATCTGATGTGTGTGCGATGCATCAGCATTAAATAGTCTAAGGTGAAGTGAAGTGATAAAAATGTAGGCTTAAATTAAATTTGTGGGATCAAATAACTAAAAATTGGCATGTGCATATGTATTCACCCCTTTTGTGATGAAGCCTCTAAAAATTTCTGGAACAAACAATTACCTTCATAAGTCCCATGCCTAGTGAAAGGACGTCCACCTGTGTGCAATCTAAGTGTCACATGTCTGTCAGTATGTACACGTTTTCTGAAAGGTCACAGAGGCTGCAACACCATTACCAAGAGGCATCACTAATCAAATAACACCATGAAGACCAAGGAGATCTCCAAACAAGTCAGGGACAAAATTGTTGAGAAGTACAAGTCAGAGTTGGGTTATAAAAAATATCCCATTCTCTGATGATCACCCGGTCACCATCAAATGCATTATCATCAAATGGAAAGAACATGGTACCACAACAAACCTGCCAAGAGAGGTCCGCCCAACAAAGCTCTGAGCCCGAGGAAGGTGGGCATTAATCAGAGAGGCAGCACAGAGACCAAACGTAACCCTGGAGGAGCTGCAGAGTTCCCAAGCAGAGATTGGAGTATCTGTCCATACAACCACAAAAAACCCATACATTCCATAGAGGTGGCCTTTATGGAAGAGTGAGCAGAAAAAAAGCCTTTACTTACACACAAAAAAACTGTAAGGCTCATTTTGAGTTTACCAAAAGACATGTGAGAGACTCCCCAATTCTATGGAGAAAGGTGATGTGGTCAGATCAGACCAAAATTGAACTTTTTGGCCACAAAGGAAAATGCTATTTCTGGCGCCAAACCAACACAGTTCGTTACCCCTAAAACATCATCCCCACAGTAAAGCATGGTGGTTGCAGCATCATGATGTGGAGATATTTTTTGGCAGCAGGAACAGGGAAAATGTTCCTAGTCAAGGGGAAGATGGATGGTGCAAAATACAGGGATATTCTTGAGCAAAACTTGTTTCACTCTGTCAGCTATTTGAGACTGGGACGGAGGTTCACCTTCCAGCAAGACAATGACCAAAAGCATACTGCTAAAGCTACACTTGAGTGGTTTAAGAGGAAACATGTAAATGTTTTGGAGTGGCCTAGTAATAGCCCAGACATAAATCCAATTGAGAATCTGTGGTCAGACTTGAAGATTGCTGGTCACCAGAGGAAATCATGTAACTTGAAGGGAGTGCAGTTGTTTTTCCTTGAGGAAGGGGCAAGAATCCCAGTGCCAAGATGTGGATGGCTCATAGAGACTGTTCCAAAGCGACTTTCAGCTGAATTTGCCGCAAAAGGAGGCTCTACAAAGTACTGACTTTAGGGGGATGAATAGTTATGCACTATGAAGTTCAGTTTGTTTGTCCTATTTCCTGTTTGTTTCACAATAAAAAGAAAACCAAATGTTCACAGTTGTAGACATGTTCTTTACATGAACTGATGCAAACCCTAAAGAAAAATAGTGAAATTTCAGGCCGTGAGGTAGAAAAGCGCAAAAAATGCCAAGGCGGTGAATACTTTTGCAAGCCACTGTATATGAACCATGCAGAAAATGTCATCATTGCCTCCTTTCATCTGCCGTGGAGCTGGTGAATTTTAATATGAGCGTCTGTCATTGAACTATGTAAATGTCTTATCTATCCCCCCGGTCTCTGGTTACATTTTATTCATATCTTGTCCATTCCTCCTTCTTTGTCCTCGTGCATTTGGCATTTATAAAGACTGAATTTCATTGTTGTGCTTCGACTCTGTTTTCTCGCCTATAAAACGTGAAGCAAATAAAGGGGGAATCGCTGAATTTTTGCCAATTATCCACAGAGCTTTGGATGCGCAGGAACAATATATGTCCGTGATTTTTTTTTTTTTCAAATAATGGTAAAAAGTATTTTTTTTTTCGGTTTTGTAAAAACTTTTTCTTGATATTTTTCTTCTCTCCTGGAAGAACATGGGCGATTACATTACTTGCCTTCTGCTAGAGTAATATAGAAGCAATCTCAATCCTGACAATGCCCGGACACAGTAAATCCCTTGTACGTGTAGTGACAAAATCCCATTTTATTTATATGAACTGAATCACTTCGCTCTGTCTTTGAAGACAAATTCTTCTGACCTCAATCTGAATAAAAATACCTGCTCAGTACATCTCACTCTTCATGTAATCTTCCCTTTTCCCTTAAAGGTACGCTCCAGGAAAAACCATTACACTTTGTGATACCCAGTAACGAGTCAATAGGGGGCAGCGCGTGACATTGAGATGTAAAGTGGGTCATCCTGTAATTTAAATATTACATTTCTCTGTTAGAAAACATAATTTATAGCACATTTTCAATTGGGATTATTTGGTAAAAATGCTCCTGCTTGTAGATATTACAGTTATTATTGCTCCCCTCCAGAGAATTTATATACCGTATATACTCGAGTATAAGCCGAGATTTTCAGCCCATTTTTTTGGGCTGAAAGTCCCCCTCTCGGCTTATACTCGAGTCATACCCGGGGGTCGGCAGGGGAGGGGGAATGGGGGCTGTCTAATAATACTTACCTACTCCCGGCTCGGTCCCTGCAGTCCCTGCTTCTTCCAGCGCTGCAGATTGTTCCTGTACTGAGCGGTCACATAGTACCACTCATTACAGTAATGAATATGCGGCTCCACCTCCCATAGAGGTGGAGCCACATATTCATTACTGTAATGAGTGGTAACTGTGACCGCTCAATACAGGAAGAAGATGCAGCGCTGGAAGAAGCAGGGACTGCACAGCGCCAGCAGTAGGTGAGTATATATTGTGACGCCCAAGAGACCGGGATACCCAGCACCGGACCAATGGGGTCTGTCTCTTAAGCGGGATGTCACGGGTGGCTTGACCCGGTGCTGTGGCCTCAGGCAATGCACAGTGTAAGGGGTATCGTGAGGGGACAGGCACTTACTTGATCAACAGCAGGTTCTCCCAGCGGTGACGATCCCGATCCTGGATAGATGGCTATTGTCCAAATGAAAGACTGAGGCGTTGAAACGTTTAACCAGTTTACTTTAACATAAAGGGATTTACAACCAGTCCTGTCACCGGAGTCTGTATGGGAACTCTGAATTACTTTGACCCTGCCGGGGTCTTCGCCTCTTATTGTACGCAATTTCTGTGTGGCCCTGCTGCTGTATGTGAACTGGCTGCCGGCCCAATCTGTCCCCTCCGGGTCCTGGTTCGACGGGCGACCCAAGTCCTTTTATCGACTTACCCCCTCCGGGAGTACCGCTGAACTCTGTGTCTGTTGCTGCGTCCGGCCCTAGTGAAGCTGATATCACCTCACGTTTTTCCGGTTGCTGAATTATATATAATGAATACAGCCACGGATCCGGTATCCGTCTTTGCGCCTGTTCTGGCTAGTGATTAATGCTACCCGGTTCTCACAATATCCTTTTTCTCTGTCCCTTTTCTCCTCAGGCCGGTGATTTGGGCCTGGAAACCGTCATAGGGCTGTTAGACATTCAGCTGTATGACCTCTCACTTTCAGCTCCTTAGACCAACTGCCAGTTCTTCTCTCAGACCAGAATGGATCAAGGGGAGTCTCTGGAGCTCCCCCTTCTGGCCGGAGGTGGTAGTGCAGTCTTGCTATTTTAGTATTTGTATTTAGTGTCAGTAACTATTTTTGTGGCAAATACCCCTAGGGGTGCCACATACCCCCTTAGTTAAGAACAGTACTCCGGGACTGTGGGACGATAACATTTTGAAATAACAATTCATATGTACAGAGTCTTAAAAATGAAAAGTTACAAAAAACCACTCAAGGAAACAAAAATAGAGTTCTGTAAAAAGTCACTTCAAATAGCGTCCATTAATACAGTTCTATCCTTGAAGGTACTAGGAAAGGAACTGCACTTTGTGTCCAAGAATTTAGTTCCATTTTTCCAACTGAGTTACCAATATAAAGTCTAAAGAAAGTTCAAAAAGAGCAAAAAGCAAAGTTCAAAAAGCAGTCTTTCCGGAGCTTTGATTTAGTGCCTCCGGGCTGATAAAAAGTTCAAGAATATGCAATAAGTTCATACAGACAAGTCTCTGTAGGTACTGGGCTTAAACGTTGCAGAATGATAACAATGACTATAGTTTTATAGTTGGTAATCCGCATACCTGGCCGGTAATTGACCCTGGGTACTACGCTGTGATCTACGTAATAGCGGTGTCTCTTCATGTGGTATACTACTGTCTACTGCGGATGTAGTATCTGCCCGCTCTGCTAAAGATAATTCCACGACTATGGAGTTGGCAAGTCCACCGTGAATGGGATTACTCTGATCAGGAATCTGTTCTTCCTGGCCTGGAACCTCCCGTAGTACGGGGTCAGCCTCCTCCTGTCTTGGGACTTCTGGTATTGGGTTCGGTGTTGGGTAAAAGGCCACCATGGGAACCACTACTGCACCATGGTATGTTAGTAGGGTTTTGGGAAAGTCTCCTATACAGGTGTGATACATTTCCTCTTCTTTTTCCTTTACTGATTGGACCTGCATGGGTTGAATAACTTCTGGTTCTGGCTGGACAACTTCTGCCTTTTTCAATGCTTCCGGACATAATTTAAGATTGTCTCTTGACACTAGTACAGATGTTAAGCCTCCGTTTTTGCTAATGAGACACATTTTAGGATTATCCATTCTTGTTGGTAAAACTGTGTAGGGTACAGCTTCCCACTGATTGTCTAGTTTATTGGTTCGACGATTTCTCTTGAGCACTTGGTCACCCGGTCTTAATGGGGTCGCTAGAGCATTCTGGTTGAAAGTTCGCTCTTGTCTTTCTCTAGTTTGCTGAAGGCTTCTTTCCACACTCTCTTGCACTTGGCGATACTGCTTTTGCCGTATGATATCCCAATTGGAGTCTTGAACTTCTGCGTCTGGTTTCAGAATTCCCATTTCTAGATCAATTGGTAATTGGCCGGGTCTTGCACGCATAAGGTAAGCTGGGGTGCAGTTGGTGGAGCTCACCAGGAAATGATTATACAGATCCACCAAGTCAGTCAATTTCTCTGGCCATTGATTCCTTTCTGTCTCAGGCAAAGTCTTTAGTAGGTCTATTACAATATGGTTCATCTTCTCGCATAAGCCGTTTGTTTGTGGATGATAGGCCGTCGTCCGGATCTTTTTGCAACCATACATATTACAGAATTCTCTGAAGATCTCTGATTCAAAGGCTGTACCTTGGTCGGTGAGAACCTGTTCCGGATATCCATGGGGTCTACAAAAGTACGTTTGGAACGCTTTGGCTGCTGTTTTTGCTGTCAGATCTTTTACGAGTACTACTACCAAGAAGCGTGAATAATGGTCCACGATGGTCAAGGCATAGACATAGCCGGACCGGCTTGGTGTCAACTTCACGTCGTCCATGGCTACAAGTTCAAGTGGTTGTTTGGTGATTATGGGCTGCAGTGGTGCTCTTTGGTTCTTTTGATCGTTTCTTCTGAGGTTGCACGGGCCACAATTTCTGCACCACTGTTCGATTGATTTTCTCATCCCGACCCAATAAAATCTTTCTCTTAGAAGTACTTCTAAATTTTTCCAACCGAAGTGACCAGCACCATTATGGTAAGCTTCGAGGACCATCTTGACATCTTGTTTAGGCACGATAATCTGCCAAACCAATTCATGTGTTTTCGGATTGGTGTACCTTCTACAGAGCTTCCCTTGATACAGGAACATTTTGCCTCTCTCTTTCCAGAGTTGATGCGTCTCTTCTGGGGCATCCTCATCGGGATCTGCACTTTGCTCAGTTAACAGTTCCTTCACCAACTTCACAGCCGGATTGCTGTCTTGGGTGTCAGCCCATCTTTGGTGTGCTAACGGATTAAAATTCACCTCTTGTTGTTTCTGATAGGTACTTGACTGATGATGTTTTGCCTTGGGATGATGGAAGGCTGGTAGTTCAATTTCTTCAAGCTCCCCCGTTTCTTCTTCTACATCTCTCAAGTGTGGCATCCGGGATAGGGCATCGGCATTTCCATTCTTTCGACCTGCTCGATACTTGATCTTGAAGTTGTAATTAGATAACCGGGCTATCCATCGCTGTTCTAACGCACCTAATTTGGCTGTGTCCAGGTGGGTCAACGGATTGTTGTCAGTATAGACAATAAATTCAGCAGCGGCCAGATAGTGTTTGAAACGTTCAGTCACAGCCCAAACTACTGCCAGTAGTTCCAATTTGAAGGAGCTATAATTTTCTGGATTTCTTTCAGTAGGCCGGAGCTTTCTACTTGCAAAGGCGATGACTTTCTCCCGACCTTCTTGCTTTTGTGACAGCACCGCTCCTAGTCCCACATTACTGGCATCGGTGTAGAGGATGAAAGGTTGATGGTAATCTGGGTATGCCAGAACCTCTTCACCGGTTAGTGCCTTCTTTAGTTGTTCAAAGGAGTCTTCCCTTTCGTCGTTCCACTGGAAAGGAGGGTTTCGGTTTGAAGGTTTCTTCGTCTGCCCTACCAAGGCGTCTTGCAAGGGTGCTGCCAACCTGGTAAATCCTTTTATAAATCTGCGATAGTAACCCACCAATCCCAGGAATTGCCTCACTTCTTTTGCGCTGGTAGGTCTCGGCCAATCCCTTATGGCGGTTATTTTCTCGGGATCCGGTGCTACTCCCTCCGAACTCACGATGTGTCCCAGGTACTGTATCTTTGGCTTGAGAAGGTGACATTTGGATGGCTTGATTTTCATGCCATACCTGGATAAGGCTTCAAACACTTCTGCCAGGACTTTTAAGTGTTGTTCGTAAGTATTTGAGTAGACGATCACATCATCTAGGTAAAGGACGACGGTCTCAAAGTTCTTGTGTCTGAGGCAGCATTCCATCAGCCGCTGGAAGGTACCGGATGCATTGCAGAGTCCGAACGGCATGCGATTAAATTCACTTAGACCCATTGGTGTGGTGAATGCCGTCTTTTCCTTATCTCTCTCAGCCACAGGGACTTGCCAATACCCGCTTGTTAAGTCTAAGGTGGAAAAATAATTAGCAGATTTCAAAGCGGTCAAGGACTCTTCTATCCTAGGCAAGGGGTAGGCGTCTTTATGGGTGATGTTATTAATCTGCCGGTAGTCTACGCACATTCTCGTGGTTCCGTCTTTTTTTTTGACAATCACTAGAGGGGCCGCCCAGGGGCTACAGCTGTCTCTTATTACCCCGGCCTGTTTCATATCCCTCAGCATATCTTTTGCACATTGATAGTGAGCGGGCGGTATGGGTCTATATCTTTCTTTTATTGGGGGATGGTCACCGATGGGGATTGTGTGTTCTACCCCTTCTATCCGTCCGAAGTCCAATGGGTGTTTACTGAAGACTTGTTCATATTCCGTCACTAGCCTATACACCCCTTGTTTTTGATGGGTAGGTGTTGAATTTATGCCCACGTGTAGCTGTTGGCACCAATCCTCCAATTCTCCATCTGAGCCGTTGACTTCCACCTGACAGGTTGGTTCTAAGGGCTCAATGGTTGTGATGGCATTGTTGTCTACAGTATATAGCTTTGCCACTGTAGCATACCTTGGCAAAGTGACCTCTTCCTCTCCACAGTTCAAAAGTCGTACCGGCACTCGTCCCCGGTGTACCTCGACTACCCCTCGTGCTGTGAGTATAGTGGGCCTGCTGTCGGTGTACACTGGTTCTATTAAGGCTTGATAATCTCGTCCCTTAGTACCAATGGCTGCTCTACACCATACCAGCATTTCTGTTTTTGGTGGGATTACAATAGACGTTGGATCACTTACCCTCACACTGCCGATTTCTCCACCTGCAACTTCTACCTGTTGCCTTAACATCAATACTTTTATTTCCCTCCGGAGAACTCTCTGTTGGCAGGATTGGGCAGTTTCAGCAATTTGCTGTAAGACAGAAATAACTTCGGAAAAGCAGTTCTCTAACACATTCATTCCTATCAATACAGTTGGTTCACAGTTCCGCCGGTCAACATCAACAACAATTATACCCTGTTTCTTCAATTCTACTTTACCAATCTTTATGGTCATCTCCCTGAATCCTAGTTTCGGTACCAACTTACCATTACTGGCCCATATATCTAGTTCAACATCAGAGGGCCCTTTATCAATATCTGCATCAGCCCAGTACCTCTTATAAAGGATATACGGTATAGATGAAATCTGGGAACCTGTGTCCAGCAAAGCGTTGAGGGGAATTCCGTCCAGCACGATAGGGATAATGGGTCGTCCTCCGATGTACCTGTCGTGCCAGGGTGTTGGGCCTTGAAAGTTCATTCCTGCGAAGCGGCCCACATTCCCAGGGGATTCCCGTTTAAATCACAATCTCGTGCAAAGTGGCCTGGCTGCTGGCAACGGCGGCAAATGGGCTGTCCATCCGGTTGGTAGCGGTCGCGGGGTCGTCCTCTCCATGTCGGGTATCTCCGGGGTCTCATCCATGGAACATCTTCTCTATGGTTTGCCAACTCCATCTTGGGTCCTCTCATCTCCTGCATGGTTTTAGCCATTGAAGCAACAATATCAGTTAAAGAGTCAAGCTTTTGTTGAAGAGCCTCATTAGTACTGGGCCCCAGGGGCTTAGCAATGGCCCTGGACATAGCTGATGTCACTGGCACTCCCTGTTGTTGAGGAGCCTCTGCCATGGGTTGCGCAGGCTCCTGATCCCGAGGTGCCTCTGCCAGTTGGAGACGTATAGCGCTCTCCTTTAATTGGGCAAATGTCAATTCAGGGTTCTTAAAAACAAGCATGCTCACATGCCCCCGGTGAGAAGGGGTGTAGAGTCCCTCAATAAATTGATCTCTTAGCAGTTTATCCGCTCCGGTGTTAAAAATGGGTTCAGCCAGTGTAAGTGATTTAAGGGCTTCCTGCAGGTTTAAGGCAAAGTCTCTCACGCCCTCATTAACTTTTTGATTGCAATTAAAGAATCGTACTTTAGCTTTGCTGCTGGCAGTGGTTTCAAATGTAGCTTTTAATCCAGCAAATATGCGTTCAACAGTGCCTTTTAGATCAGCTGCCCATGCTGTGACTTCTCGCTTAGCATGGCCACTTAACTGCATCATCAGGAGACTAACACGCTGAACTTCACCCACGGGGAACATGTTAAAATGGGCCAGCATCTTTTCTCTGAAATCGTCAAGGGTATTAGGCTCACCTTCATACATTGGAAGCCACGGGCCACCCGGGGTATATGGCATCAGCACCGGCATGATGGGCGCCACTCCTTGCACCGCTGCGCTACCGGACTCTCTATCGACACTCTGTCTTTCAGCTGCATTAGCGTCGCCGGGTGCTGCGGCGTCTTTGTGCTGCGACATACTGTGCCCCCTTAGTTAATCCGGACCCTTCCGGTCCTCCGCTTCCGTCGGGATAGTGTAGATTCGTTCCGCTGTGCAGCAGGATTGGTTTTCCCCTTGCTCTGATGTCAGAACGCTCAGCTTGGTGCCGCCCACAATGACACGCCCCCTGCTGCTCCCGCCCGCTACGCGCTCTGTAATGGCGGATTCTGAAGTTTTTCAGTCAGACTGGGGCTCAGGTAATGGCGTAGCTCAATTAACAGTCTCGTGCCTAACGGTTATGAGGTAATGGCGGCCATCTTTACTCCATTATAACCAATGGGGAAAAGTCACTTTCAATAGTTTTCCATGGGGAACGGAATTTTCTTTAATAAAGTCAACTTTCAAGATTTTTCATCCAAGTTTTCACAGTTTTGGGCTCCAATCACGGCACACAATACCCGGTATACGGGCTGGCTGGATCCTGTTCGTGACGCCAATTGTGACGCCCAAGAGACCGGGATACCCAGCACCGGACCAATGGGGTCTGTCTCTTAAGCGGGATGTCACGGGTGGCTTGACCCGGTGCTGTGGCCTCAGGCAATGCACAGTGTAAGGGGTATCGTGAGGGGACAGGCACTTACTTGATCAACAGCAGGTTCTCCCAGCGGTGTCGATCCCGATCCTGGATAGATGGCTATTGTCCAAATGAAAGACTGAGGCGTTGAAACGTTTAACCAGTTTACTTTAACATAAAGGGATTTACAACCAGTCCTGTCACCGGAGTCTGTATGGGAACTCTGAATTACTTTGACCCTGCCGGGGTCTTCGCCTCTTATTGTACGCAATTTCTGTGTGGCCCTGCTGCTGTATGTGAACTGGCTGCCGGCCCAATCTGTCCCCTCCGGGTCCTGGTTCGACGGGCGACCCGAGTCCTTTTATCGACTTACCCCCTCCGGGAGTACCGCTGAACTCTGTGTCTGTTGCTGCGTCCGGCCCTAGTGAAGCTGATATCACCTCACGTTTTTCCTGTTGCTGAATTATATATTATGAATACAGCCACGGATCCGGTATCCGTCTTTGCGCCTGTTCTGGGTAGTGATTAATGCTACCCGGTTCTCACAATATCCTTTTTCTCTGTCCCTTTTCTCCTCAGGCCGGTGATTTGGGCCTGGAAACCGTCATAGGGCTGTTAGAAATTCAGCTGTATGACCTCTCACTTTCAGCTCCTTAGCCCAACTGCCAGTTCTTCTCTCAGACCAGAATGGATCAAGGGGAGTCTCTGGAGCTCCCCCTTCTGGCCGGAGGTGGTAGTGCAGTCTTGCTATTTTAGTATTTGTATTTAGTGTCAGTAACTATTTTTGTGGCAAATACCCCTAGGGATGCCACAATATATTTACCTCTCCTCGTTCCAGTGCGGCTCCGTCTTCATCGTCTTCTGGCTGTGACGCACAGGTCAGACGGCGCGGTGACGTAGTCAGTGCGCGCCCTCTGCTGAACGCCAGTGCTGAAGACAGAGCCGCACGAGGAGCAGGTAAATATTGAAAGTGCCGGGGTCCTGAGCGAAAAGAGGTGAGTATGTGATTTTTTTTTTTTTTATCGCAGCAAAAGCATATGGGGCAAGTGACTGTATGGACGATCTTATGGGGCCATAACGCTTGTGCAGCACTATAAGGGGCAAGTGACTATATGGAGCATCTTATGAGGCCATAACGCTTGTGCAGCATTATATGGGGCAAGTGTCTGTATGGAGCATCTTATGGAGCCATAACACTTGTGCAGCACTATAATGGGGCAAGTGACTGTATGGAGCATCTTATGGGGCCATAACACTTGTGCAGCACTATAATGGGGCAAGTGACTTTATGGAGCATCTTATGGGGCCATAACGCTTGTGCAGCACTATAATGGGGCAAGTGACTGTACGGAGCATCTTATCGGGCCATAGCGCTTGTGCAGCACTATAATGGGGCAAGTGACTGTTTGGAGCATCTTATGGGGCCATAACGCTTGTGCAGCACTATAATGGGGCAAGTGACTGTACGGAGCATCTTATGGGGCCATAGCGCTTGTGCAGCACTATAATAGGGCAAGTGACTGTATGGATCATCTTATGGTGCCATAACGCTTGTGCAGCACTATAATCGGGCAAGTGACTGTATCGAGCATCTTATGGTGCCATAGCGCTTGTGCAGCACTATAATGGGGCAAGTGACTGTATGGAGCATCTTATGGGGCCATAACGCTTGTGCAGCACTATATGGGGCAAGTGACTGTATGGAGCATCTTATGGGGCCATAGCGCTTGTGCAGCACTATAATGGGGCAAGTGACTGTATGGAGCATCTTATGGGGCCATAATGCTTGTGCAGCATTATATAGGGCAAATATCTCTATGGAGCATCTTATGGGGCCCTTATTAACCTTTATGCAGGATTATATGGGGCATATTTTAATATGAAGCATCTAATGGGGTCCATCAAACTTTATGGAGCATTATATGGTGCTCCTGATTCAATATGGATATTCAAAAACACTTAACCTACTGATGTCTCAATTAATTTTACTTTTATTGGTATCTATTTTTACTTTTCAAATTTACCGGTAGCTGCTGCATTTTCCATCCTAGGCTTATACTCGAGTATATACGGTAATTTGCGTTTCAGTTCAGTTCACTGACATTTTACACATTGCAGAAGATTGCACCAACCAAGGATGCCTCACATTACCACTGGCGTGGTTGGGTGGGCTACCTCCATAATGCCTTACAGCTATTACATCACATAGCATAGCACATAGTATAAAGAGACTATCATAGCCTGTATAAAAGCCAAGGCAGGGAATATGGATGTTGAAATGACAATACACTTCATAGCTTAGTAACAGAGATAGGTAGAGTAAGACATAAAACACTGAATAAACTATACAGATAGTGTAGGACAGCACCATATAGCACAGTCAATCAGGAGGGGCTATCATAGTATGCATAAAAATCGAGGCAGGGAATGCAGCTGCTATTTTTGGGTGTATCTAGATGTTGAAATGACATTATGCCTCACAGCTTAGCAATACAGATAGGGAGAGAAAGACATAAAACACTGAAGAAACTGTACAGATAATGTAGGACAGCATCATATAGCACAGCTAATCAGGATGCACTCTCATAGTATTTATAAAAGTTGAGGCAGGATATGCAGCTGCCATTTTTTGGTGAACCTGGATAGTGTGATGATGTTACGTCTCACAACTTAGCAATATAGACATGGAGAGAAAGACAAAACACTGAAGAAACTGTACAGATAGTGGGTGACAGCACAGCAGTGATAAACTGCTACCATCTGTTTAAGGCTACTTTCACACTTCCGTCTTTTCAGATCCGTCACAATCCATTGATTTTTGAGAATGCAGGAAGCTGCAAAAAAATTTGCAGGATCCTGCATTTTCCCATAGACTTGTATTAGCGACGGATTGTGACGGATAGCCATCCGTTTCATCCGTCGTGCATTGGATCCATCGTAAAATAGCGGTCCGTCGTGCAGAGAAAACGTTCATTGTAACGTTTTTTGTGCACGTCGGAAAATCGGTCAGCGACGCATCCTGCGCTGCCCGTCGTCGGCTACAATGGAAGCCTATGGACGCAGGATCAGTCGCTGACCGTCACACGCAGGAATCCAGCGACGGATCCAGTTTTTCACTTCTGATCATGCCCGAAAGGATTTTCAAGTCTGGGAAAAAGTTCTCTCTCTCTCTCTCTCGTCCCCAGACATTTAATTCCCGGAATTTCTCTACGACGGGTCCATCATTAGACTGGATCCGTCGCACACGTTTTCCCCTATTTTCATGACGTCCGTCTATACGTCATTTTGCTGCACCACGACGGACCCAAGAAAACGGAAGTGTGAAAGTAGCCTTACCCGATCTATGTAAAGTATGTGAAGATCATTTTGACATTAATAAGCCTTTCCTCACATAGCTTGAAAGGCGTTGGATACGGTCCTAGGAGATCTCAGAGTGTTACACACATCTTTATAGAGCAACTGGAGGCTTTGCAGTATGTGAATCCTTTGGTCGCAACTGGAATTTTTGGGAGAAATTTGTCAGAGGTGGCGACTTTGAGTTTCAAAAGCTTCGCTCATTTCTAACTTTTACTGCTGACTATAAAGTCCGGCTTCCTAAAATGAACGATTCTCCTTGTGTAATTCCAAATGTACTATGCAAGATTCAATATCTAAGTGAGCCCGTTATCTAATAGCTATTGATTAAGCAATAGACGCTTTACAGATCGCTAAGGCAAATATCGTCACTATCTGCAGCTATTGATGGATGATGATTTAGGATGAAATATTAGTAATGGCGTAGAGCATAAACGTGGCACTCTCCACACCTCCGCCCAGCACCGCAGAACCTCTCTTACCCTTTAATAAAGGCTGACATGAAATATACTGGATTTTCTCTGCCAGAAAAAGTGGTTAAGAGTCTATCTGCAAGGGAAAGTTGAAATCTGAAGCCTTCTCCTGCAGTGGAGCCTATCAGCAAAGCCTTTAGGGGGCTGAAAAATAGATTTAAGGGTAAATTAAATTATTTAATCAACTAAGGATTCCGTATTCTAATGAGTAAACACCTCCTGGAAATAAATATAATACTGCAATCACCCTGCCACGGTGTAAGCCTAAGGGGCCTACAGCCAAAAAATACTATAAAGCTTTTCTTCTTGGTGTCTTGGTCTAAGGGTACCGTCACACTATACGATTTACCTACGATCACGACCAGCGATATGACCTGGCCGTGATCGTAGGTAAATCGTAGTGTGGTCGCTGGGGAGCTGTCACACAGACAGCTCTCCAGCGACCAACGATGCCGAGGTCCCTGGGTAACCAGGGTAAACATCGGGTAACTAAGCGCAGGACCGCACTTAGTTACCCGATGTTTACCCTGGTTACAAGCGTTAAACTAAAAAAAACAAACAGCACATACTTACATTCTGGTGTCCGTCAGGTCCCTTGCCGTCTGGTTCCCGCACTCAGTGACTGCCGGCCGTAAAGTGAAAGTGAAAGCACAGCCGCTGTGCTCTGCTTTCACTTTACGGCCGGCAGTCACAGTGCGGGAAGCAGACGGCAAGGGACCTGACGGACACCAGAATGTAAGTATGTGCTGTTTGTTTTTTTTAGTTTAACGCTTGTAACCAGGGAAAACATCGGGTAACTAAGCGCGGTCCTGCGCTTAGTTACCCGATGTTTACCCTGGTTACAAGCGAACGTATCGCTGGATCGCATCGCTAGATCGCTAGATCGGTGTCACACACACCGATCTAGCGATGAGAGCGGGAGATCCAGCGATGAAAGAAAGTTCTAAACGATCTGCTACGACGTACGATTCTCAGCAGGATCCCTGATCGTTGCTGCGTGTCAGACACAGCGATATCGTAACGATATCGCTGGAACGTCACGAATCGTACCGTCGTAGCGATCGAAATGTTATAGTGTGACGGTACCCTAACCCTCACTGCGTAGGTAACTCTAAAAAATAATCTAATACTACATGTAGAGAGAATTTATTATAATTATTATTTTTAATACTATTATTATAACAATGTAATTTTACATTCTCAGTATTTAAAGGTTTTTTTGTTTCCTTTTTTATGTAATGAAATATATATAAAAAAATTATACTAATGTAAATGGAATGCTATAATTTTTACTATTACCATTGATACTAATATTGTTACGAGATCTGTATTTTTATTTCAATAAGTAAATTTGATAAATGAGGCCTAGTGAGCAATTTTCAGTACTAAAATCCAATATTCTTTGCTCATTCATATAAAGGTAACATGCTTTTATCTGTATATGAACGAATTCCCAGTCATGAGCTTTTATCTTTTGCCCATAGTCTCTTTTCTGTTAAAATAACAGAATTATCTTGGCAACTAGTCTTAAAAAAAAGTTGCTAACCCCAAATGACATTTCAAACTGAGCACTTGGCCTGACGCAAGAGAGGTTTTCTTCTGATGACTCTTCCTTGAAGGGTAAATTTGTGCAGGTGTCTCTGAACAGTAGAACATTGTACCACAATTAAAGAGTCCGCTAAATATTTCTTTTTTTTTTCAGTAAATATATTTATTAAAATTTTAAACAGGAAAAACAATAAAACGAATCATTACAATGTCCAGAACTATACATTACGCCTCTGAGAACACACAAAAGTGTAGTTGAACAAGGACTCTGGCACATAAAGGGTACATGCTTCTCATCTTGAGAATCACCTCGGGACATGGATACAGGATACAGAACCTGTGAGAAAAGCAATTGTAGAGATAGGAGAAAAAGAAAGAAAGAGAAGAAGAGAGAGAAAAAAAAAAGGGGGGGGGAATGGGGAAGAAGGGGGGATTAAGGGAGACCCAGCAATGTATACGCCCACGTATTGAGAATTATGAGTATGTACGCAGCCAAGTCAGGAACCCTGTGCTTTCCTTGAAGGATTGCCAGAGGAACCAGGTGCGTCCCTGGACATATGCAGCATCCCCATCACCCGCCACCAGCGACTCCAGACGATGTAGTCTATCCATTTCAGCTATCCATTCCTCCGTGGAGGGGACCTCAGTGGACCTCCAATGTCGGGGAATAACTGCCCTAGCAGCTATGAGGCAAAATCTCATGATCCCCTTTTTAACGGAAGCTATCGAACTGGGTATCAGGGACAGTAGGGCCATTTGGGGGGAGGGCTCGTGGCGGACCCCAGTCATCAAATGAAAGGCATCGAAGACTGAGTTTCAGAAGGGTTGCAGGGGACCACAGGACCACCAAACATGAAGCATAGAGCCCGTGGCGGAGCCACATCTCCAGCAGGCGTCCGAGATCTCCGGGTTAATCCTGTGGAGAAGGACGGGACACCTATACCAGCGTGTCAGTAATTTATAATTCCTCTCCTGCGCCTGACTGGACATCGTCATCTTATGTGCAAGAGTGAAGATTTTTAGACTATCCGCCTCAGAAAAGGTGATCCCCAGGTCCCTCTCCCAAGCCTCCATAAATCCAAGCGTAGTACGGGGAAGTGAATTCAAGACCAGGCCATAGAGCACCGAAACCACGTGGGAGGGACCCTCGGTAGGGAGCATCAGGGACTCAAATGGTGTCAGCGCCCCCATCGGCACACTGGAAAGAAAGCTCCGCAATTGCAGAAACTCCAGCCAGGACAGCGGTGTCGTAAGATCAGAACCTCGTAACCCCCGCATGCCGGAGAGCCCCGCAAGCTTATCCTTCACCTGACCCAGTCCCACCCCGTCAAGTCGTGACCAACACAGATACGTAGATCTATTCATTGCTGGGGGAAAGGCCGGATTGTCAAAAAGGGGACTCTGTCTGCTCAATCGGGAGGTAAGGCGTAATTTCACATAGGATCTATCCCAGAACCTCAAAACAATCTGTGTGAGTGGAGCAAAACTCGACACAGGTGGGCGTCCGGTCCCCCCCAGCCAAGGCAGCCAGTACAAAGAAGAGGGCGATAAAAGTTTCTCCAGGAGCACCCACTGTTTATGAGCATCACCGAACCTCCAGTCGACAATCCTAGAGAGCAAGACTGCCTGATAATAACGTTTAAAATCAGGAAGGCCTACCCCCCCTTTAGTCTTGGGTCTCACTAACACTGAGAATCGAGTCCGCGGCTTCTTAGTTCCCCAAATAAAGCTATTGATAGCTGACTGCAGGCGCCTGAAAAAGCAATCCGGAACCTGCACTGGAGCAGTCTGAAAAAGATAGAGGAATCGGGGTAAAAAAATCCATTTTGACCACTCCCACCCGTCCGAACCAAGATAGCTGAGGTCTGCCATACCGTTTAAGGTCCGAGATAGTTTTCTGCAGGAGCGGGACGTAGTTGAGAGCATATGTTGCGCTAATGTCAGCAGGTATTAAGACTCCTAAATATTTTAAGGCATCGGTCTTCCACTTAAAAGAGAAGGACGCCTGAAGCCGAGAGACTAGATCATCAGTCAGGGAGATATTGAGCGCCTCCGTCTTGGAGTAGTTGACTTTAAAGTTTGAAACCTCCCCGAACCTACGGAACTCTCGGAGGAGTACAGGAAAAGCCACGGTCGGGTTGGTAACGTACAGCAATAAATCATCCGCATACAGGGATATCTTAAACTCATGTTGGCCAATCCGCAGACCCTCAATATCAGGAGTCTTCCGTAATGCCACTGCCAGATGCTCCATCGCAAGGATATAAAGTAAGGGGGAAAGGGGACAACCCTGACGGGTCCCGTTTCTTATGTCAATGGGCGGGGAAAGGGTACCGTTCACTCTAAGACGGGCCGTAGGCCTATGATACAGAGCAAAAATCCTCTCCAACATGTTAGGTCCCACTCCCAGTTGCTTCAGGGAGGCACGTAGAAAGGTCCAGCCTAGGCGATCAAACGCCTTCTCAGCGTCAATAGATAATAAACATGCTGGTACCTTTCCTGTGCGCATGAACGAGGTCAGAAGCAACGTCTTCACCGTGTTATCCTTGGCCTCCCTGTGCGGCACAAAGCCCACCTGATCACTATGGATGGACCCAGGGAGAATAGGGTTCAGTCTACCAGATAACACTTTCGCGAACACCTTCACATCCACATTAATGAGGGATATGGGCCTATAGCTTGCACACAATAGGGGATCTTTTCCCGGTTTAGGAATCACGGTGATTGTGGCCATCAGCGTTTGGGGGGCAAAGGGGCAGCTGGCCGAGATGGAGTTAAACAGTTTGGTCATGAAGGGGACCAGGGAATTCGCATATAACTTATAGAAGGCGGCGGAGAATCCGTCAGGACCAGGGCTTTTACCATTAGCCAAAGATTTTATCGTGTCTAAAACCTCCTGTTCCGAGAGAGGACTCTCCAGGGCCTCAGACTCCTCCACCGACATAGGCGGGAGCTCAGTGTCCCGGATGTAGTCGTCCACCCTTGCTTGAAACTCGGAAGGGGACGTATCAGACAGCGGGCCACTTAAATTGTAGAGAGAGTCGTAATATGCTCTGAATGAGTCCACAATCTCCTCAGGAAAATGGACCAGTTCACCCGTAGCAGACCTCATGGTAGGGATATAAGTGGTGGGGGCACGGGGGTGCAAAAACCTCGCTAGAGCTCTCCCGGGTTTATCAGAGTACTTATACAGAAATTTATGAAAGCGGTCCCTCTGTCGTGCTAACGTCGTGTCCAACAAGGCACTCAACTCACAGCGTGCCCGGAGGAGATCAGCCAGCACCCCAGCATCTCTAGTCCGTTTATGATCCAACTCCAGAGTTTGGATATGAGTCAACAAACCCACAATGTTAGTCTCCCTCTCTCTCTTCAGTCGGGCCCCCTGTTGTATAAATACTCCCCGTATTACTCCCTTCAGAGCCTCCCATTGGTATGGGATGGCCGTGGGGTCATGCTTGTGAAAATCTAGAAAGTCTGAGATTGCTGTTCGCACGGCCGCCTGACATGTTAGATCTCCAAGGAGACCAGGGTTTAAGGACCAGGTCCATTCTCTCGGAGAAAGGCTCGGCAGCCGAAGGGAGAGCAAAACTGGGGCATGGTCTGACCATAACATCGTGTCAATGTCAGACTTTGGGTCAAGAGACAGGAGCCCGTGGCTGATCAAAAAATAATCCAATCTACTATAGGAATTATGTACTGTGGAGAAGTAGGTATAATCTCGGTTAGTGGGGTGTAGTAACCTCCAAACATCCACCAACCTTGAGTCCGTCAGGGCCCGCCGCAGTCTCTCCAGCTGTGAGAGGGACACCGCTGACCTGCCCGAAGAGGAATCCACAGCGCGGTCCAACACCATATTGAAGTCCCCTCCCATAATCACATAGCCTTCCGCAAAGGCCGAGAGGTCCCGTAGGTACTTTCTGCACGCTCGGACCTGGTCTTGATTGGGGAGATAAATGTTAGCTATGGTGAACAAATCATGGGCAATTTTGAGCTTTAAAAACACATATCGACCATTAGAATCCGCTTTAGAGGCAACTACCTGAGCCTGTAAAGACTTGTGCAATGCAATGCTGACACCTTTAGACTTGGAGTCAGAGTTACTGCCATGGAACCACTGTGTGTAGTATTTATGGTTAAGCTTAGGGATTCTGTCTGCTCGGAAATGTGTCTCCTGCAGCAGAAGTATGTCAACCCGTTTCTTATGCATACCGTATAAAACCTTTGATCGCTTTTCAGGGACATTAACCCCCTAACATTAAGCGAGCAGAGTTGTAGAGACGCCATAGGAACTATCGGGCCTGCGGGTGGTACAATCGGGTCGGAAAGGAGTAGGAGGGGTGGAAAGTGGGGAAAAATAGAAACAGAGAAAGTAAAGCACCAAGGAAAGAGAGTAGTTCAGCCAGAAGACAGGGTTCCGACCAGAAAAAAAGAGAAAAACCAAGAAGCCACTAGGCCTCAAGGGTACAGGACAATATCAGAGAAAACTCTGAGAAGTAGTGTCAGAGACACACCCTAGTGGGGAGGTGATTGAGCATTGAGCAACCAGCCGAGCCCCTGCAGCAAAAAAGAAAATAAAAAAAAAAATCCAACTCTACCCAGTAGGCCCATGACCTTGGTAACATAAACATTGTTAATGAACATAACAGCGGATCATGGGCCAAGTACATTTGTCGAAATGAGCAGAGTCATAACAAGCCCCCGAAGGGGTATCATCAAAAGTCACATTTCAGGAGAAAGAGCAGCGTTAGCCAACATAAAATAACATTAACACATTAATTCGGTAGTGCAACAGTTGAGCACAGTACATGAGGAGTCAATTGACGTAGGTGGACATTCATAAATAGTGCAAAATGAACCATGTTAGGAACCCCGCTCAGGAGTCCCAGGTAGAATCAAATAGGAATGTCACCGCTACAAAACATGTGGCTCCAATCCATCCACAATTAACAGGCTAAAGCAAAGTCACGACCAAGCCCCCCGTGGGAGCCTGGCAACATGGAGGGACAATGTAGGCGGCAAGAAAGCAAAAAGAGAAAAGGGGCAATAGTGATCATAAGGTCTGAATTAGGTGATCAAGTGTCATCAGCATGAGTAACGGAGGCAGGTCTACGGCGGAAGCCCCGTTTCCTCTTTCCCAGCGACCCGGTGGGGGGTCCTCCAGCACGGCGTGGGCCCCATAGGTCAGACGCAGTAAGGCGAGGCCAGTCTCCCAGTGTGACAATGGGTAAGCCCAGTGCAGCGGTGAAGTTCTGCAGATCTGACGGGGATCTCAAAATTATCAATCCTTTATCACTGTGTACTTGTAATTGAAATGGGTAACCCCAACTGTAGGGGATCTTATTTTCCCGCAGCACCTCCAGGAGGGGGCGCAGTGCCCTCCGTTTAGCCAGGGTGAAGCGTAAGAGGTCAGACAAGAGAAGGACATCAGACCCATTAAAGTCAATAGCATCGTGGTCCCTCGCCTTACGCATGATGTCATCCTTAGTTTGGAAGTAGTGAATCCTGCAGATGACGTCCCTCGGCTTAGATGTATCGGGGTTCTTTGGGCCTAGCGAGCGGTGGGCTCTGTCAATTTCAATGTGTTCAGTGGGTGACCTCCCTAAGAGAGAATTGAAAATGCCATGGAGGGCCGAGGAGAGGTCACGTGGGGCTACGGACTCAGGGATCCCACGGAGCCTGATATTATTCCTCCGGTTCCTGTTCTCAGAGTCCTCCAGCATATCTAGGACCACATTGAAAGTCTCTGAGTGTAGGTCAAGAAGCTGTTGCTGACTCTGCAATTGTGAGGAAAGCGACTCCACTTTAGCTTCTAATGCAGAGACAGTGGTGGTAAGGTGGGACACGTCTTCCTTAAGGGACCCCACTTCACTCCTGCACACTGCCTCCAGACGCTGTATATAGCCCTCCATGTCAGCCTTTGTAGGGAAGGCACTCAGCTGCGCTCTCAGCTCAGAGGCAGTTATATAGTCATCAGAGGCCAGGGACCTAACAGGAGCCTGTGTGTGGAGGCCATGAGATGCAGTGATGGTGGGCACAATGTCCTTTGGCACTAGGCTGGGAGAGGCCCCTCTCTCATGTCTCCATGGTGGTAGTAGTGGGGGGCCCATTTCAGTTTCCTGAGCCTGATAAGGGTGCAGTATAGGGGGAGACAGGTCCTCAGCCTGTGACACAGTCTGTCCAGGGTTGGAGGGGCAGGTCACAGCTCCCACCTCTCCCTTGCTCTGTGCTGGGCTCCCTCCTGTCAGCTTCTGTGGTGAGCGGCTGGTCCCTGGTGCAGCAATCACTCGTCCTCTCTCCTGTGCCTTCTCTGCTGTGGCCCCATTCTTCTGAGTGCCTGCATTTCCAGGTGGAGAGCTCCTGTGTTCATGCTGCTGCAAGGAGGAGCAAGCACCTCCCCCCTCCACCATGGCTGAAGGAGCTGCTCTCTTTCCCACCCTCCCAGACACCGACATGTACCTGGTGATACTGGAGCCTGCAGGACCTGCTGTGAGCTCCCTGGGTGCCTGGGAGCGGAGCCCGACCTTGCTCTTCAACATGGGTGGGTGAGTGGAGCTGATGGTGGCTATTAATTGCTGCAGAAGTCTCAGGCACACTGGAGCTCAGGAGAGATGTGTGCTCACAGCTCCATGCCCAAGCCACGCCCCCCCGCTAAATATTTCTGAAGATATTTTGCAGTCAAGCTCTCACTGAAATTTTGCTTGGTCGTGCAGACCTTATCTTGATCTCCGCTGTTCCCGTTAGTTGCCATTTCTTAACTACATTTTAAACTAAGGAAAGGGCAACTTGAAAATGCGTTGCTATCTTCTCATAGCCTTTTTCTGCTTTGTAGGCGCCCACCATTTTCATTTTCAGAGTGCTAGGCTGCTGCTTAGAAGAACCCATGGCTGCTGTTTTTTGGCACAAGGTTAGAGGAGGCTGGGTTTTTATAACCTGGGAAATTTGCATCACCCGGCCCTTCCTAGCAATGATAGTGAACAAGCCATAACCCTAACAGGCAAATTAAGGTCTGAGACCTTGATCAAAGTTATCTCAGCACACAAGTGTCCAAGGGTGCCAAAACTTTTGCATCTGCCCATTTTACCATTTTATAATTTTTTTTAATGAAAAAGAGGAAATTTTATGAATATTTTTTCACCTAAAATGCAAAGGAAATGTGTCATTTTTAAATTCAGGCCTTTCAGAGATCATTTCATCTTCAACTTGCTTAATTGTTCACAATAACAGTAATTTTGACCAGGGGTGCCCAAATTTTCACATGCCACTGTAGGTATGAATGTAAAAACATGGATACCACAGACTTTATTAAGCTGCATTAATCTTACTCTAAGTCAGTTGGAAGTCTGTTTTGCTTTTAGGAAGATGGATTTACCGTAAGTTGTTTGTTTCAAAGTGGGTGTAAGTTCAGGAAGCTGTGGAGGAGGAAGAAGGGACTCATAAGTGCGATAAAAGTATATTTCTCTGATAAGATATATTATAAAATGCATTATATTTGCATGTATTATTCATTTGCAAATTTGGTTGAAACGACAGTGACAGTTAAAGGGAACAGCCTAGTAACATAAATTCTCTGTGTTATGAGTATTTCAGACACATGGTTTACCTTATTGATGTTCTTGAAATACCTTTATCATACATTTCCCTCATGTCACACACTAATCATTACATAACATAATAGTTTTCTCATGTTCCTGGAAGCTGAAAACTATCCTCAGTTTTTATTATTATTTTTTTTAATGGTTTTGGGCTCGATCTCGAGCCATGGCGACTTGGTGGAAGAACGATTTGTAGGAAGATCGATCTTGTGCAAGCCTAGATAACTCCACCAGGGTCTTCTCCATCATTATCTTGATAGTATCAAGCCATCGGGTTGCGGATCTTCCTCTTCGACTTAAACCTCCTATTCTTCTCACAATGATGTCATTCTCCATTGATTGCTGTCTTCGTATCATGTGTCCAAAAAAGGAAAGTCGTAGCTTGGTCATCCTTGCTTCGAGTGACACGTCTGTCTTGTTCTTCTTGCCATCCATGATATTGATAAGATCCTTTCTCCAGCACCATATTTCGAAGGAGTCAATTCTTCTTCTGTTTCATTTATTTATCGGCTATGTTTTGCATCCGTATGTTGCCACAGAAAAGAGAAGACTATCTATGAGCAGTGTCTTTGTGGCTGTGAAATGTTCCTTGATTTGAAGACTTTGTCCAGTGACTTCATTGTTGATTTGCCCATAGCTGTTCTCCTACTGACTTTCAGTGTCGTCGCTGCATCTTCAGTTATCATCGATTAGTGTAGGATGAAAGCCTTTACAGCTTCCAGTTTGTCGCTGTCCATTTAAAATGTGTCCCAGTTGTACCTGGCAGTAGTCAGTATCCTTGTCTTCCATGTATTGAGTAGGAGTCCTATGCTCGAGCTTTCCTTCTTGACACTGCGTAATAAGTCCTTCATTCTACATTTGTTGCTATAAATGTGTCACTGCATATTTAAGATTGTTGATGATTTGTCCAGCAATTTTGATTCTTCCTTCTTCTTTGACAAGTCCAGCTTGAAAACAGCTTCAGCATATAAGTTGAAGAGAAATGGTGACAGGATGCAGCCTTGTCTGATGCCATGCCATGTCATCATGTACCCTTCGGACTGCTGCTTCTTGGTCGATGTAAAGGTTCCTAATGAGGCTCATCAGATGTACCGAAATAGAATTTTCAACTGTTTGGTAAAATAAAAAAATGTATATTTACGGTGATTTTTAAAAGATGAAATGCCTTGATATACAATGAGGATCTAGCTCACTTCATAGGAAAAGTCAGACAGCACAGCATCTACCAGTAAATTGAGTATTTGCTGATGACACCTTTTGTTAAAGAAAATCTGTCACCCCATTTTTCACCTATAAGCTGTGGTCACCGCCATCAGGGGCTTATCTACAGCATTCTGTAGTATTCTGTGTGCTCTGTTGAGGGCAGAGCAAAGTACTGCAGTGCGCAGGCGCTGAGAATGGTCAGAAAAGCCTGGCGCCTGCGCACTGCAGTACTTTACGCTGCCCTCAACAGGACAAATAAAGTACGCCTGCGCAAGAGCCACCGCAGGAAGCAAGGAAGTGCATGAAGATGGGAGGCGTCGGACCCTCACCGCGATGCCCATCGGACTGGACCACACTGGGACCGCCCCTGGTTGAGTATAATCTAACTTGTTTTTCTCATCTTTCAGGTTACATCGGGGGCTTATCTACAGCATTACAGAATGCTGTAGATAAGCCCCTGATGGCGGTGGCCACAGTTTATAGGCGAAAACTGGGGTGACAGATTCCCTTTAACTACTCCCAAGTTTTAGAAACTATTTTCAGATGGCAAAAGTTTCCTAAATCAGATAATCACTGTCACTTATTTGTAGAGAACATGACTGACACAGAACTATAAATACAACATCCTAGAACTAAAAATTAAAAAATGTCAGATTAAATACACTGCTCAAAAAAAATAACTAAAGGGAACACTTAAATAACACAGTGTAGCTCCAAGTCAATCACACTTCTGTGAAATCAACCTGTCCAGTTATGAAGCAACAATGACTGTGAATCATTTTCTTCTGCTGTTGTGCAAAGGGAACAGACAACAGGTAGAAATGATAGTAGGCAATTAGCAAAACAACCCCTATAAAGGAGTGGTTCTGCAGGGGGTGACCACAGACCAATTCTCTGTTCTCATCCATTTTAGCTGTTGTTTTCATCACTTTTGCACTTTTTCTCTCACCTCTAGAGGTGCAGCAGTATGAGGCAGTGTCGACAACCCACAGAAGTGTTGCTCAGATAGTACAGCTCATCCAGGATGGCACATCAATGTGAGCTGTGGCAAGAAGTTTTGCTGTGTCTGTCAACACACTATCCATAGCATGGAGCAGATACCAGGAGACAGGTCAGTACATCAAGAGATGTGGAGGGGTCCATAGGAGGCCAACAACCCAGCAGCAGGACCGCTACCACCACCTTTGTGCAAGGAGCAACATCCATGTGAAAAATAGAAATGTTCGGTACTCAAAAAACTGAAGGTTTATTCAAACAAAACGCAACATCAAAATGTTCATACCCATGTGAATACAAATAATATTCATTGACATTTCGGCATCTAGTTGCCTTTTTTAAGATGTATCTGCTTACAAGCATATATGATAGTATCAGTAATAAATCAAAAGATAATAAACAGAACATGCTATATACTGTATATTGGGTCCAAGAAAAAATACTGGCACTTAATTTGTGCTTTTTTAATCCTAATAATTCCGGCCAATAGGGTATACTTAGAAACAATGTGCAATAAAGAGGTATAAATTACATCTGCATAGCTGAATAATTGCACAATAGAGTTAAAAAAAGGGGCTTGTAGGTATGTATGACTATGGAACAAGATGGAAAAAATGAAAAGAGGGAAAGGTCTACTAGAAAAGAAAGTGATGTAGACATGTGGGGAGAGCGAGTGCCGACACCGTGGGAACGGCACCGGCACAGGAGGTGATTATAAGTTTTTTATTTTATCCGGGTGTAACATTTAGTTCAAGAAGAGATTGCCCTAGTAGTGGACTAAATGTTTCATAGTATAATATTGTTTTAGCCGTTTCATGTCTTACACAAACTTTGACGTTTTTGAATAGACCAAATGTCAATGCCCCGCTATTGTGGAAACTTTCATTCAAATTTCTCGTTGATTAATTATTTTGTCGTAGATCTGGATATGTACAGTGTGTAATTGGAAATGTAGGTCTGGGAGGGATCGTTACGGTTTTAGCGCTAGCGAAGAAGATTCTTACAGACGACGGGATACTTTAGATTCCTGGAATAAAATCTCAGCCAGACCATTAGGAATTCATTCAATAGCCCACCTTTGTGACTCCTTCGTATTTTTAGAATTCAGAACGTTTGATTATTTTCTGCAGTTTATAGTCACAGTGAGAACCTTTCTGATCCTATGGCGAGAAGAACGGCTTTGTATTATTTAAGATGTGGTATAAAAAGATCTTATGATGGCCTTTGAAATAGAAAAGGATAAGGTAACTTGTGATATCTGAGAATTTTTTTTCTATAATAGGCTCCCCTGGAGTAATGTTTATTGTAAGGGGGAAAAAGCCAAATGATCCTATGGATTTTAAACATTTATCTATTAGCTGCAAGTCAAAGAATTGTTCTTGATTCATGCTGGAAGCAAAAAAAAAAGTAGACCATTTGTTTAGGACAAAAATAAAGATTTACAGTTTCAGAAAAGATCACTTCACTTATTATTGAGGGAATTTAAAGGGAACCTGTCACTCCGTTTTTTCAGATTGAGATAAAAATATTGTTAAATAGGGCCTGCGCTGTGCGTTACAATAGTGTATGTAGTGTACCCTGATTCCCCACCTATGCTGCGAAATACATTACCAAAGTCGCCGTTTTCGCCTGTCAATCAGGCTGGTCAGGTCAGGTGGGCGTGGTGACATCGCTGTTTCTTCCCCAGCTTTCCGTTGGTGGTGTAGTGGTGTGCGCATGTCCCAATGCCGAATCCACTTGCGCGCACGTGAAGAAACAGCGCGCGATCTGCGCTATTACTGTCTTCGGTGGGGGCGGCCATCTTCTTGGGGCCGCGCGTGCGCAGATGGAGTGCTCTGCTGCACGGGGCTTCAGGAAAATGGCCGCGCGTGCGCAGAAGAGATCACGGCGGCCATTTTCCTGAAGCCGAGTTTGCATACTCGTTCCCACATATGATGAAATATGTCTGTGTTTCCTGTCCTGCATTTGGAACATGTGAATGCGCCCACTGGAGACATCCTAGATTTAATATGTGGAGTAATATAAGCTCTATGAAGGAGCAACAAAGATATCTACTATATAATTGTCTAAGGGTCACTTCCATCTGTCTATCTGTCCAGAATATTCATTGGTCGCGGCCTCTGTCTGTGATGGAAATCCAAGTCGCTGATTGGTCTCACCAGCTGCCTGTCATGGCTGCCGCGACCAATCAGCGATGGCCACAGTCCGATTAGTCCCTCCCTGCTCCCCTGCAGTCAGTGCCCGGTGCCCGCTCCATACTCCCAGCAGTCAGTGCCGGCGCCTGCTCCATACTCCCCGCAGTCAGTGCCCGGCGCCTGCTCCATACTCCCAGCAGTCAGTGCCCAGCGCCTGCTCCATACTCCCCGCAGTCAGTGCCCGCTCCATACTCCCCTCCAGTCACCGCTCACACAAGGTTAATGGCAGCGGTAACGGACCGCGTTATGCCACGGGTAACTCACTCCGTTACCGCCGCTATTAACCCTGTGTGACCAAGTTTTTACTATTGATGCTGCCTACGCAGCATCAATAGTAAAAAGATCTAATGTTAAAAATAATAAAAAAAAAAAAAACCTGCTATTCTCACCTTCGGTAGTCTGACGATGCGCTCGCACCTGCCGCCAGCTTCCGGTTCCAGAGATGCATTGCGAAATTACCCAGAAGACTTAGCGGTCTCGCGAGACCGCTAAGTGAGCTGGGTAATTTCGCAATGCATCCTAGGAACACAAGATGGCGGCAACCACGTGCATCACCAGAGGTTCACTGGATCTACGCTGGATCCCGCCGGGTGAGTATATAACTATTTTTTATTTTAATTTTTTTTTCAACAGGAATATGGTGCCCACACTGCTAAATACTGTACTACGTGGGCTGTGTTTGATACCGCGTGGCTGCTATATACTACCTGGCCAGTGTTAGATACTATGTGGGCTGCGTTCTACACTGTGTGGGCTGTGCTATATATTACGTGGCCAGTGTTATATACTGCGTGGGCTGCGTTATATACTACATGGCTGCTATATACTACGTGGGCAGTGTTATATACTATGTGGGCAATGTTATATACTGCGTGGGCTGCGTTATATACTACATGGCTGCTATATACTACGTGGGCAGTGTTATAAACTATGTGGCTGTGTTCTATACTGCGTGCTATATACTACTGTTAGATACTATGTGGGCTGTGATACATATTACGTGGGCTGTGTTATATATTACATGGCCAGTGTTACATACTACGTGGGCTGTGTTATATACTGCGTGGCTGCTATATACTGCGTGGCTGCTATATACTGTGTGGGCTGTGTTATATACTACGTGGGCTGTGTTATTTACTGCGTGGCCTATATTAGCACATCGGGTATTCTACAATATGTATGTATGTATATAGCAGCCACATGGTATATACCACAGGCCACACAGTACTCCTATATACTGGCCTGTGCTATATATTATGTGGCTGCTATATACATACATACATATTTTAGAATACCCGATGCGTTAGAATCTGGCCACCATCTAGTGTCTGCATAACTGCTGGAGGGAATCACCTTACAGATTCCTTCTTAATGAATTTTTCTCAATAAAGGTGAATTATTTTTAATAGATGTGGCAATACATCTGCTGTCTTTGTCTGTTTTGCGAGTGTATTGGAAGTGCAAATATATTTAGGTCTCTTTGGTAGGTTTATCTGGACAGATAAATGTCCAGCAATACTAGGTTGTGGTAAAACATGAGCTAGAACACCTCTGTCCCAACTGTGACTACATTTATCCAGTAGGCAGTTAGGGAGCTGTAACGTCACTGGCCATGCTTACTGTTTCACGTGTCGGTGGTTATGTGGACCTTGCCGCTGGTGGTGTTGCGCAGGGCACACCGGGTTTGGTCTGCAACATGTTTGTGCAGGGCATGGATGGGCAGCCTGGAAAAGTAGTGGTGGTTTGGAACAATGTACTGCGGGACAGCCACCACCATCAGTTTTTTAAAACTGTCCGTCTCCTCCCGCTGGAATGGAAACATTTTAAAGGCCATTCAATTGGAAATACTGTCATTCAGGGCCATGTCTCGTGGGTGGCTAGGGGGTATATCCTCTTTCTCTCAAGGATTTAAGGATGTAAAGCTGAACTGTTTCATAAGATGGTGTGGAGATGCTTGGTGACACTTGTGGTGGTGATGCTGTCACTTTCTCTCTTTGTGGTGAGGCATGTGGCCCTGTTAATCATGAGCGGGAGGAAGAGGCTGAGCCCACAACAGTAGAGGGAGCAGGAGGAGGTGCAGATCTCTCATACTTTTTAAGGTGTGTACTCCACTGCACCTCATGCTTCGAATTCAGATGCCTCGTCATACAGGTGGTGCTCAGGTTAAGAACTTTTATACCTCGCTTCAGTCTCTGACAGCACAAAGTGCAAACCACCTGTTGTTTGTCAGCAGCACATTCTGTGAGGAAATGTCTCACCAGGGAGCTCTTTTGAGCTGGCTTTGGTGTGCTTATTTTAGCGGCGTGGTGGGCATTACCTGCCGACGTACTGGCTAGGGGCACAGTACTAGCCACAGATATGGGTTGCAGAGTACACAAAGCGTTTTTTTCCAGAGTGCAAAATCAGAATCTGACCTTCTCTTCAGCTTTGTGCTATCCCTGCACTAATGACAGCATAATGGTGGTGGCACTTGTGATCCGACCTTTATATAGGCCGGGTTATGTGCCGTGCCGGTCAATCAATAATTGGTTGGCCGGTCACTGTGCCGACCAATCACTTGGCATGGCTGTGATGTCTCCAGAAGTGTCCACAGTCTAAAAGCATGTTGATTGGCTACTCTGCAGCCTTTCAACAAACTTTATTAGATGAGTGAACCCTAACAGGAATATTGATGTACAGTAAAAAGTCTGTGTTTGGGGTTTGGTAATGGACACTAGGTGTCCGGTATGGACTCCGAACGTTCCAGTTCGTGTTCGCTCATCCCTACTACAGAATAAAACTAATGTTAATAAATATTAAATTCTGGCTAACAAACAATTGTCACAAAGGTTCACTTTGTTTTATTACATCTGATTTTATATTTGTTTGCCTGCTATGCTTTATTCATGTGCCTCAGATTAATTATAGATGAAAGTCTAAAAGACATAATCGGTAGAAGAATCCATTATTAGCAAAGACCTGTAACCAAATATCAGTCGGCACTGTGTTGATATTGTGTCCCTTGGCATTTACCATGATACAGGATGCTTCTCCTTTGGTTAAAAACTATGTATTTTTAATTTGTAGGTTCTGTTGTTGCCATGGTAACCTTCTATACAGCGCAGTCTAGGGGAGACATACTTTTTCTACCCTCAGGCACATAATAATTCAATTTCTTAATGAGTAAAGCATCGGATGTCACGAAATATATAAAAAAAGAAAATATTACAGCTTCTGAAACTAGCTACTTTGCAGGAAATGTTACAAAACTGCTCCAAATCCGAGCATTCAACTGTATTGTTTTGCACTAATAAGACGAAAACTGAAAAATAAAAAGGAAAAAAAAATAACAAACTAATGTCCAACCTACATTACTGAGAATAAACTTAAAGTTATAGAGATATGAAAACGCACCAGCAAAATTGCTATATTTTTTTGTGCTGTAGGAAAAAAAAGCGAGATTTACATATAAACATAATATGTCAGCTCACATGTGATGGCTGCAATTTTCAGCAACTTGAAAGTGGATTTCTGGTACTAAAATGTTTGTTGGCATACCCTTAGGCTAGGCTTTCAAGTTTCAGGGGTGTGAGAGACCCCAGCAATCATCATGGGCAATTTAGCACATTGCTTTCGAGTACATTTTGGGCTTTTTAGTTGTGTTGCCAGTTTCACTCAATCTAACAAGATGAATTCAACCATTGTTTTTTAGGTTATGTTTTTATGGCATTTATTGCACATCGATGGTTAACACCTAGAAATATCATTGTCCAGGTTACTGCCATTTTTTAGTGCATTTGTGTTGCCATTTTCCGTTACTCTAAACATTTTCATTTCTCTGTTGACGCAGCTAAGTAATGCCTTATTTTTTGTGGTGAGCTGAAGTTTCTATTGATACTAATTTAAAGCACATACGATGTTTTGATCAAATTTTGATGTTTTAATTTTGTCCGTCGACTCTTTATGATGAGTTTAGTAAAAAACTGATTGCAGAAGTAATTTCTTCCGAATACTGATTCATATTACACTGCATTTCTCCTCAAAATGGGAAAATCGTCACTGCTGACCTAACGTTTATAGAACTCAAGCAATGGGAGATCTGCTGTACACACCGAGACTGCTATTTACATCACATAGATACACCGAGACTGCTGTATACATCACATAGGATACACTGAGACTGCTGTATACATCACATGGATACACCAACACTGCTTTACTGTATGCACATCACATGGATAAACTGAGACAGCTGTATATATATATATATATATATATATATAAAACAAAGATAGACGGAGACTGCTGTGTATACATCACATATGACACACCGAGACTGCACTATATAAATCACATAGGAAACACTAGGACTGTTGTATAGATCACATGAGAGACACTGAGACTGTGCTTTATACACATCACTTATGATACACCAAGACTGCTGTGTACACATCATGTAGGAAAAATCGAGATTACTGTATACATCACATAGGATACACTGAGACTGCTATTTACATCACATGGATACACCAAGACTGCTGTAGGTACATCACGTAGATAAACTGAGACTATTGTATATATTTCACATGGATATACTGAGACTACTTTATTTACATCACATAGGAAGCACGAGACTGCTATGTATACATCACGAAGAAAACACTGAGACTGCTGTATACATCACATAGGAGACACTGAGACTGCTGTATGCATCACATAGGAGCCACTGAGACTGCTGTGTATACATCAAATAGGATACACTGAGACTGCTGTATTTACATCAGTCTCGCATACCGATGTAAGCAATTGGTTGATATTAAGTTGAGTGTGCCAATGATTTTGTCTGGCAATTTTTTTTTTTTTTTTGTATGACATGATATTCAATTTGTCTTTTTGCCTCTCTGTTTGTTTGCGTTGTTCGAATAAACACAAAGGACATAAACATGTGTATAACAAATCACGTGTAATGGCAATAATTTTGGGGGAGAAATACTTTTTTAGGAAAAATTTTAGGAGTGCCAACACTTTTGGGTCATGAATGTATACATCACATTGTAGACCGTGAAGCTGGTGTATATACATCACATAGCATACACTGAGAGTTCTGTAAATATTTTACAGAGGAGACACTGAGACTGCAGCATACATCACATATGAGAACACAATACTGCTGTATATACATCACATAGGAGACACTGGGATTGGTATATACATTGTATAGGAGACACTGGAGCTGGTGAATACATCACATAGGAGACAAAGAGGCTGTTGTACATACATCACACAGAAGCAGAACGAGAGCTCAGAGCATGGTAGCTCCGCCTATAAAGAATGTCAAAATGTAATTCAGTAGTGAACACTGTGTACGCTAGCCCACACTCAAAGGAAAAATTAAAGGGGCGGTGGCTAAAGCACTGCAGACTATTGGAAATCTGCCCGAGGGCCTGAGCAATTGACACAGAGGTTCACGCAGAGGTTCCTCGGCCCTAACCTAAAGCAATTACCTTTAGCCCTTATCCCATCAGTCAGAAAATGATGTTGCTGTCAGAAGAGTATTTTGAGTGCCCCTTTAAATGGCACTTGGCAAGGGTTAACATTCTTTAAGACATGTTTAGCATTTCAACATCCTGTAACTTGAATTTTCCTCTTTTACCATCTTTACAATTTGAAAGTTAACATGTGATCTTCTTATAGACTGAGAGCGTAAAGCATAAGCCATATCTAGAGCCGCATGTAAGGAATTTTTGTACAATGTGAAAATGATGTGTCACGTTCTCTTTCCTTCACAGAGTGAAAGACAAAGCTTCCAGACCAAGTGGTGTTAATTGCTTCCAGGACTTCCAATATGATTTATTCCCTGCCTAAAGATAGATACAGAATTGTAGGTTCTGCAGAAAATGTCTCCTGACCCCATTCAAAAAAATCATTTTTTTTTTTTTTTTTTACAAAAAAAAAACAAGAGAAGATTGAAGCATTTAAAGTGTAATCAGCCGTAAAAAAAAAGACAGGTTGGAAGTTTTATAGATTCCTGGGATCTCATCCAATTGTAGAAAATATAACTGTGACTTTCATGTCTGGAGAGAAACCTTCTATTCCAAATCAAAGCTGTTTCTTCATAAACAAAAAGAAAATGAGCAATCAGCGCAGGCAAAATGTGGGATTTTCAAGTTTATTCTATTAAAATCCGCTTTTAGATGAATATGAAAAAAATCCACGGATTCAGCCAGGCAGTGAATGGTATTTATAACTCTCAGATTTTGTGAAAGCGATTTTCTGAATGTCAGCATTTCTTAACTCTTTATTGGAAGATTATGGGCAAATTTAATTTATGTTTTATTAATTTTTTTTAAAGGTGAATTTGAGTGTTTTTCATTTGTATTTTTAATAAATACATTTATAGAAACTACATAAAATGATGTAAGGAATAGATATGAGGAATGGAGACAAACACTATGTAAAAATGTAAAAAAAACTAAAATAATATACTTATTTTGTATATATTCTGGATGTGATTTCTGTGAGCCCAAGGTGCTGCTTTCTCCTTCCTTCGCCCAGCACTGAACTTCTTCAGATGCTGTATTTTTCCCTCTACTCATACATAGCATGTGTAATTCAGCCTCTACATGCGCTTTCCTCTCTGTCTACACTCTAATAATGTAATGCTTATGCAATCTTGCCTCCATGAAGCTTTGCATGCTTTTTCCCTTCTAGCTTATGTAATCTTCCCTCCATGAAGCTTTGAATGCTTTCCCCCTTCTAGCTTATGTAATCTTCCCTCCATGAAGCTTTGAATGCTTTCTCTCCTCTCTACACTTTAAACCTCCCTCTATTTTGTGCTGGTATCTCTGAGATGAGGGAGGAATAATACATAAAGAGCTGATGCAGACAGTCGTAGACTAGAGTCTTTCTAAAAAAAAAGCATAGTCCACTAGATTTAGGGGTTACTCAGACTATACAACACTCATTTAGTAGGAAATTTTAAATGAAAATTATTTAAAAAGCTATTTAAAGGCTATGGAAATCTACGGGGACAATATTTTTTTATTTGAATGCATGTACTGTTGCTTTGGTTAAAAAATCATTTTTGTAATGAGATAACTATCAATTAAAATTGCAGATTATCATTCGGGCTCAGCTTCTCCTTTTCTATACCATTAGACTGCACATAAAATGTGACACGTTCCCTTTACTGTATATATTGGGGGCTAACAGCTCTGCAATACACGCTGCTAACCAATGCTGACGTCAGCATGCCCGTTTACGAGCGGTACATGGCAGTCACGTTATGCTCTGCCTGTGTTGGCACAGTGAAGTCAGGTGCCGGTTGCAGGGGATGCTGCATGTCATGGGAGCAGAGGAAGGTAACAATAATTGTTTATTTTTTTATGTTTTGGAAAACAAAACAGACATTATGCCAGGAAGGGGCCCAGGATGGGGTCATTATACCAGAATGGGGGACATTATATCAGAATGGGGTCCATGATAGGGCTCATTGTACCAGGAAGGGGCCCAGGATGAAGGACATTATACCAGGATGGCGGAACATTATTATAGGAAGGGGCCAGGATAGGGAACATTATTACTATAAGAGGCCCAGGACAGGGGACATTATACCATGAAGGGGCCCAAAGATAGGTGTCATTATTACTGTAAGGGGATCAGGATGGGGGACATTTTACCAGGATGGGGGAACATTGTTACAGGAAGGGGCCAGGATGGCGGACATTATTATAGGAAGCGGCCAGGATAGGGAACATTATTACTATAAGAGGCCCAGGACAGGGGACATTATACCATGAATGGGCCCAAAGATAGGTGTCATTTTTACTGTAAGTGGATCAGGATGGGGGACATTATACCAGGAAGGGGCCCTGGACAGGAGATATTATAATAGGAAGGGGCCTGGGATAAGAGACATTATTACAGGAAGGTGGCCATGATGAGGGACATTATTACAGAAATAGGCTAGGACTGGTGACAATATTACAGAAAGGGGCCAGGAGGGGGAACATTATTACAGTAAGGGGCCCAGGAAGGGGCTATGATGGGGGAAAATTTTACAAGAAGGTGCCATGATGGGGATACTATTACACATGTCTTTACAGGATCTAGAATGCTACAAAGGCCCTTACCTCTGACCAACATGGAGGTGGGGGCCCAGGTCCATATTTTGCATTGGGGCCCATGGGAATCTAGTTACGCCACTGAAGAGAGGAGTAGTTTTAGTCTTTCATTAATTCCTTTCCTTCCTTTTGGCTCCACTAGTTCTCTCAAGAAGTTGCAACACACCTTTTTATATGCTAACATGTTTGACTAAAATGGCTATGTCAAAAACTGCACGAATGATTCCAGGCCGAGACCAATTTCACAAGTCCATTTGCTTTTTTTTTTTAGAATGTAAAAATACTGAATGTGTGTTATCAGTGTTTAGCCAGCATGTCAGTGTGAAACCCGGACAGCAGTAGGATGCCATACATGTGCTGTCCATGTTCTTGAGTGACCCATAGACATGCATGGGTGACATTGATCCGTGACTAGGGTCAAAAAACAAACATGTTGACCACAGACATTTGACTACATAGACTATGATGAGTAAGTTATCTGTGAAAAACATGTTTGAGAAAATCAGATCTGTAAAAAGGGCCTTAGACTATTTGGTCTCAAAGAAGCCCAACCAAGAGATCTTTTGGAGTGGAATGTGAGACCGTGACGAAGGAACGTCACACTGGTAGTACTCTCGGGATTGTGTGTGGGTTGCATAATGTATGGTAGCCGGACCCTTCTATTCTTCACTGGACATACACCAGCAGCTCAGTTTTACACTGATTTGGTGGTGGAACCAGTTGTACAGCCATGGTTCCAAAGTGTCCCAGGAGCTGTTTTTCAACACCACAACACCAGGCCACACGTTGCTCGTGATACTGTGAACAGCCTGGTTGGCCTAAATGTGCTACCATGGTCTACAGTGTCTCCGGACTTGTCTCTCATCGATCACATCTCACATGACAATGGTCAGCAATTGCAAAGGAGCTGCCAGCAGAGGATCTTGGTGATTTGTCTAAGAGCAGAACATTCCTCAGACAACCATTAATAAAGTATTTGATAGCAACCAAGGCCTTCACTCTCAGTGAAGTAGGTGTATCTGTCTCTAAGTCAACAGTAAAGAGAAGACTCCATGACTGTAAATACAAAGGGTTCACATCTAGATGCAAACCATTCATCAATACCAAAAATAGACAGGCCAGAGTTAAATTAGCAGAAAAACACCTCAAGAAGCCAGCTCAGTTCTGGAAAAGTATTCTATGGACAGATGAGACAAAGATCAACCTGTACCAGAATGATGGGAAGAAAAAAGGCACACCACATCCTCTGTAAAACATGGTGGAGGCAACGTGATAGTAACATAGTAACATAGTTAGTAAGGCCGAAAAAAGACATTTGTCCATCCAGTTCAGCCTATATTCCATCATAAATCCCCAGATGTATGTCCTTCTACAGAACCTAATAATTGTATGATGCAATATTGTTCTGCTCCAGGAAGACATCTAGGCCTCTCTTGAACCCCTCGACTGAGTTCGCCATCACCACCTCCTCAGGCAAGCAATTCAAGATTCTCACTGCCCTAACAGTAAAGAATCCTCTTCTATGTTGGTGGAAAAACCTTCTCTCCTCCAGACGCAAAGAATGCCCCCTTGTGCCTGTCACCTTCCTTGGTATAAACAAATCCTCAGCGAGATATTTGTATTGTCCCCTTATATACTTATACATGGTTATTAGATCGCCCCTCAGTCGTCTTTTTTCTAGACTAAATAATCCTAATTTCGCTAATCTATCTGGGTATTGTAGTTCTCCCATCCCCTTTATTAATTTTTTTGCCCTCCTTTGTACTCTCTCTAGTTCCATTATGTCCTTCCTGAGCACCGGTGCCCAAAACTGGACACAGTACTCCATGTGCGGTCTAACTAGGGATTTGTACAGAGGCAGTATAATGCTCTCATCATGTGTATCCAGACCTCTTATAATGCACCCCATGATCCTGTTTGCCTTGGCAGCTGCTCCCTGGCACTGGCTGCTCCAGGTAAGTTTATCATTAACTAGGATCCCCAAGTCCTTCTCCCTGTCAGATTTACCCAGTGGTTTCCCGTTCAGTGTGTAATGGTGATATTGATTCCTTCTTCCCATGTGTATAACCTTACATTTATCATTGTTAAACCTCATCTGCCACCTTTCAGCCCAAGTTTCCAACCTATCCAGATCCATCTGTAGCAGAATACTATCTTCTCTTGTATTAACTGCTTTACATAGTTTTGTATCATCTGCAAATATCGATATTTTACTGTGTAAACCTTCTACCAGATCATTAATGAATATGTTGAAGAGAACAGGTCCCAATACCGACCCCTGCGGTACCCCACTGGTCACAGCGACCCAGTTAGAGACTATACCATTTATAACCACCCTCTGCTTTCTATCACTAAGCCAGTTACTAACCCATTTACACACATTTTCCCCCAGACCAAGCATTCTCATTTTGTGTACCAACCTCTTGTGCGGCACGGTATCAAACGCTTTGGAAAAATCGAGATATACCACGTCCAATGACTCACCATGGTCCAGCCTATAGCTTACCTCATCATAAAAACTGATTAGATTGGTTTGACAGGAGCGATTTCTCATAAACCCATGCTGATATGGAGTTAAACAGTTATTCTCATTGAGATAATCCAGAATAACATCCCTCAGAAACCCTTCAAATATTTTACCAACAATAGAGGTTAGACTTACTGGCCTATAATACTAACTTACAATAGAGGTTAGACTTACTGGCCTATAATTTCCAGGTTCACTTTTAGAGCCCTTTTTGAATATTGGCACATTTGCTATGCGCCAGTCCTGCGGAACAGACCCGGTCGCTATAGAGTCACTAAAAATAAGAAATAATGGTTTATCTATTACATTACTTAGTTCTCTTAGTACTCGTGGGTGTATGCCATCCGGACCCGGAGATTTATCTATTTTGATCTTATTTAGCCGGTTTCGCACCTCTTCTTGGGTTAGATTGGTGACCCTTAATATAGGGTTTTCATTGTTTCTTGGGATTTCACCTAGCATTTCATTTTCCGCCGTGAATACCGTGGAGAAGGTGTTTTATATGTTAGCTTTTTCCTCGTCATCTACAACCATTCTTTCCTATTTTTTAAGGGGCCTACATTTTCAGTTTTTATTCTTTTACTATTGATATAGTTGAAGAACAGTTTGGGATTAGTTTTACTCTCCTTAGCAATGTGCTTCTCTGTTTCCTTTTTGGCAGCTTTAATTAGTTTTTTAGATAAAGTATTTTTCTCCCTATAGCTTTTTTAGAGCTTCAATGGTGCCATCCTGCTTTAGTAGTGCAAATGCTTTCTTTTTACTGTTAATTGCCTGTCTTACTTCTTTGTTTAGCCACATTGGGTTTTTCCTATTTCTAGTCCTTTTATTCCCACAAGGTATAAACCGCTTACACTGCCTATTTAAGATGTTCTTAAACATTTTCCATTTAATATCTGTATTCGTATTTCTGAGGATATTGTCCCAGTCTACCAGATTAATGGCATCTCTAAGCTGGTCAAGCTTTGCCTTCCTAAAGTTCAGTGTTTTTGTGACTCCCTGACAAGTCCCCCTAGTGAAAGACTGGTGAAACTGTACAATATTGTGGTCGCTATTTCCTAGATGCCCGACCACCTGCAGATTTGTTATTCTGTCAGGTCTATTAGATAGTATTAGGTCTAAAAGTGCTGCTCCTCTGGTTGGATTCTGCACCAATTGTGAAAGATAATTTTTCTTGGTTATTAGCAGAAACCTGTTGCTTTTATGGGTTTCACAGGTTTCTGTTTCCCAGTTAATATCCGGGTAGTTAAAGTCCCCCATAACCAGGACCTCATTATGGGTTACATAGTAACATAGTAACATAGTTAGTAAGGCCGAAAAAAGACATTTGTCCATCCAGTTCAGCCTATATTCCATCATAATAAATACCCAGATCTACGTCCTTCTACAGAACCTAATAATTGTATGATACAATATTGTTCTGCTCCAGGAAGACATCCAGGCCTCTCTTGAACCCCTCGACTGAGTTCGCCATCACCACCTCCTCAGGCAAGCAATTCCAGATTCTCACTGCCCTAACAGTAAAGAATCCTCTTCTATGTTGGTGGAAAAACCTTCTCTCCTCCAGACGCAAAGAATGCCCCCTTGTGCCCGTCACCTTCCTTGGTATAAACAGATCCTCAGCGAGATATTTGTATTGTCCCCTTATATACTTATACATGGTTATTAGATCGCCCCTCAGTCGTCTTTTTTCTAGACTAAATAATCCTAATTTCGCTAATCTATCTGGGTATTGTAGTTCTCCCATCCCCTTTATTAATTTTGTTGCCCTCCTTTGTACTCTCTCTAGTTCCATTATATCCTTCCTGAGCACCGGTGCCCAAAACTGGACACAGTACTCCATGTGCGGTCTAACTAGGGATTTGTACAGAGGCAGTATAATGCTCTCATCATGTGTATCCAGACCTCTTTTAATGCACCCCATGATCCTGTTTGCCTTGGCAGCTGCTGCCTGGCACTGGCTGCTCCAGGTAAGTTTATCATTAACTAGGATCCCCAAGTCCTTCTCCCTGTCAGATTTACCCAGTGGTTTCCCGTTCAGTGTGTAATGGTGATATTGATTCCCTCTTCCCATGTGTATAACCTTACATTTATCATTGTTAAACCTCATCTGCCACCTTTCAGCCCAAGTTTCCAACTTATCCAGATCCATCTGTAGCAGAATACTATCTTCTCTTGTATTAACTGCTTTACATAGTTTTGTATCATCTGCAAATATCGATATTTTACTGTGTAAACCTTCTACCAGATCATTAATGAATATGTTGAAGAGAACAGGTCCCAATACTGACCCCTGCGGTACCCCACTGGTCACAGCGACCCAGTTAGAGACTATACCATTTATAACCACCCTCTGCTTTCTATCACTAAGCCAGTTACTAACCCATTTACACACATTTTCCCCCAGACCAAGCATTCTCATTTTGTGTACCAACCTCTTGTGCGGCACGGTATCAAACGCTTTGGAAAAATCGAGATATACCACGTCCAATGACTCACCGTGGTCCAGTCTATAGCTTACCTCTTCATAAAAACTGATTAGATTGGTTTGACAGGAGCGATTTCTCATAAACCCATGCTGATATGGAGTTAAACAGTTATTCTCATTGAGATAATCCAGAATAACATCCCTCAGAAACCCTTCAAATATTTTACCAACAATAGAGGTTAGACTTACTGGCCTATAATTTCCAGGTTCACTTTTAGAGCCCTTTTTGAATATTGGCACCACATTTGCTATGCGCCAGTCCTGCGGAACAGACCCTGTCGCTATAGAGTCACTAAAAATAAGAAATAATGGTTTATCTATTACATTACTTAGTTCTCTTAGTACTCGTGGGTGTATGCCATCCGGACCCGGAGATTTATCTATTTTAATCTTATTTAGCCGGTTTCGCACCTCTTCTTGGGTTAGATTGGTGACCCTTAATATAGGGTTTTCATTGTTTCTTGGGATTTCACCTAGCATTTCATTTTCCACCGTGAATACCGTGGAGAAGAAGGTGTTTAATATGTTAGCTTTTTCCTCGTCATCTACAACCATTCTTTCCTCACTATTTTTTAAGGGGCCTACATTTTCAGTTTTTATTCTTTTACTATTGATATAGTTGAAGAACAGTTTGGGATTAGTTTTACTCTCCTTAGCAATGTGCTTCTCTGTTTCCTTTTTGGCAGCTTTAATTAGTTTTTTAGATAAAGTATTTTTCTCCCTATAGTTTTTTAGAGCTTCAATGGTGCCATCCTGCTTTAGTAGTGCAAATGCTTTCTTTTTACTGTTAATTGCCTGTCTTACTTCTTTGTTTAGCCACATTGGGTTTTTCCTATTTCTAGTCCTTTTATTCCCACAAGGTATAAACCGCTTACACTGCCTATTTAGGATGTTCTTAAACATTTCCCATTTATTATCTGTATTCTCATTTCTGAGGATATTGTCCCAGTCTACCAGATTAAGGGCATCTCTAAGCTGTTCAAACTTTGCCTTCCTAAAGTTCAATGTTTTTGTGACTCCCTGACAAGTCCCCCTAGTGAAAGACAGGTGAAACTGCACAATATTGTGGTCGCTATTTCCTAAATGCCCAACCACCTGCAGATTTGTTATTCTGTCAGGTCTATTAGATAGTATTAGGTCTAAAAGTGCTGCTCCTCTGGTTGGATTCTGCACCAATTGTGAAAGATAATTTTTCTTGGTTATTAGCAGAAACCTGTTGCCTTTATGGGTTTCACAGGTTTCTGTTTCCCAGTTAATATCCGGGTAGTTAAAGTCCCCCATAACCAGGACCTCATTATGGGTTGCAGTTTCATCTATCTGCTTTAGAAGTAGACTTTCCATGCTTTCTGTTATATTTGGGGGTTTGTAACAGACCCCAATGAGAATTTTGTTACCATTTTTCCCTCCATGAATTTCAACCCATATGGACTCGACATCCTCATTCCCTTCGCTAATATCCTCCCTTAAAGTGGACTTTAGACAAGACTTTACATAGAGACAAACCCCTCCTCCTCTCCGATTTTTACGATCCTTTCTAAACAGACTGTAACCCTGTAAGTTAACTGCCCAGTCATAGCTTTCATCTAACCATGTCTCGGTTATTCCCACTATGTCAAAGTTACCTGTAGATATTTCTGCTTCTAGTTCTTCCATCTTGTTTGTCAGGCTTCTGGCGTTTGCGAGCATGCAGTTTAGAGGATTTTGTTTTGTTCCAATCTCCTCACTGTGGATTGTTTTAGAAATGTTCTTACCTCCCTTCTGAGTATGTTTTCCTGGGTCGTCTTTGTTCGAGTCTAATGTTTTTCTTCCCGTCCCCTCTTCTTCTAGTTTAACACCCTCCTGATGAGTGTAGCGAGTCTTCTAGCGAATGTGTGTTTCCCAGGTTTGTTGAGGTGTAGTCCGTCTCTGGCGAGGAGTCCATCATACCAGTAATTCACACCGTGGTCCAGGAATCCAAATCCTTGTTGTCTGCACCATCGTCTTAGCCAGTTGTTTGCATCAAGGATCCTGTTCCATCTCCTGGTGCCATGCCCGTCTACTGGAAGGATAGAAGAAAAAACTACCTGTGCATCCAGTTCCTTTACTTTCTTCCCCAACTCTTCAAAGTCTTTGCAGATTGTCGGTAGGTCCTTCCTTGCCGTGTCATTGGTGCCAACATGTATCAGAAGAAATGGGTGGACGTCCTTGGAGCTGAAGAGCTTTGGTATCCTATCGGTCACATCCTTGATCATCGCACCTGGAAGGCAGCATACTTCTCTTGCAGTTATGTCCGGTCTGCAGATGGCTGCTTCGGTGCCTCTCAGTAGTGAGTCTCCCACCACCACCACTCTTCGTTGCTTCTTGGCTGTACTTTTTGCTGTCACTTGTTGCTGTGTGCCCTTTTCTTTTTTGCATGGGCATGCATGGCTTGGGCATGCATGGCTTTCAATGGCACTGGGTCACTTGTGTTTATTGATGACATAAGAGCAGACAAGAGTAGCCGGATGAATTCTGAAGTGTACCGGGATATACTTTCAGCCCAGATTCAGCCAAATGCTGCAAAGTTGATTGGACGGCGCTTCATAGTACAGATGGACAATGACCCCAAGCATACAGCCAAAGCTACCCAGGAGTTCATGAGTGCCAAAAAGTGGAACATTCTGCAATGGCCAAGTCAATCTCCAGATCTAAACCCAATTGAGCATGCATTTCACTTGCTCAAATCCAGACTTAAGACGGAAAGACCCACAAACAAGCAAGACCTGAAGGCTGCGGCTGTAAAGGCCTGGCAAAGTATTAAGAAGGAGGAAACCCAGCGTTTGGTGATGTCCATGGGTTCCAGACTTAAGGCAGTGATTGCCTCCAAAGGATTTGCAACAAAATATTGAAAATAAAAATATTTTGTTTGGGTTATGTTTATTTGTCCAATTACTTTTGACCTCCTAAAATGTGGAGTGTTTGTAAAGAAATGTGTACAATTCCTACATTTTCTATCAGATATTTTTGTTCAACCCTTCAAATTAAACGTTACAATCTGCACTTGAATTCTGTTGTAGAGGTTTCGTTTCAAATCCAATGTGGTGGCATGCAGAGCCCAACTCGCGAAAATTGTGTAACTGTCCAAATATTTCTGGCCCTAACTGTATATATCACAGACACTGTGATTTTAATATAAGCACAATTTAATTTCATTAATAAAATATAAATTTTAACCTAATGAATCTTTAGTTAGGGTCTATTTGCCATCTGGCAATTTGTAATCTACATTGTTAAACCCTACACTGATTCTTACTTGAACAGTTTTGAGTAATAAGACAATGAATGAGCTCAGTGTCCCTCCCCAAGTTGATGGCGTGAGACACTCAGAGCCACTGAGCTCAATGATTGGCTGCAGCGCTGTTGATATGATGTCGGCGATGAGGACAGTATTAGACACCAGGAGCAGCAGCGGAGACTTTGCGTTGGACCCAGATATGGCGAGTTACTACTGAATGTAGCTTTTAGGTTAAACGTTTCTGATAGGGGAAAACTCCTGTGGGGTTTCGGAGCTTTTTCCAACATATCCTCCAAAAAGATGATGTGTACAGGAGCTTACCCTCGTGTTTATGGCCTGAAGCTCTGCAGCAGCTACATTTAAGGTTTGCTGATTTCACTTGCGGTTAGTTTAGGATGATTCGCACAGCTAGAATCTGCTGTAACCTTTAGGAAACTACAGTCTCCGGGATAAACAGAATAATAAGAACAGTCATCTGTACGGCACATATGTGAATGGTTGAGAAGTCTTCTCCTGACCGCAGTGGAACAATATCACTCCAGCAACTGCATTTATCCAGCAATTTTCTTGAGGGACAGACTCATGCCGCCAGCGCAGCAAGGAGCATATTTTTGAATCAGAGCAAATTTCTGTAAATTATCAGAGAATGAAATTGACAATGTTTTCTCCAGTGTCTTCTCCGCTGGAGTAATTACGTGCACAGATATTAATGTCCCTAACTGAACCTACGACTGTAGCACCGAGGCCGGGAGGAGGCCGGGAGGTGTAGAGCTTCATTCGCGGCATCTGCGGGCTAAGGACGATCCAGCTATCGGTTATGTACTGAGGTTTATATGAGGTTGATTATCGGCTTGCTATAACACCTACTAGACGCTATGATTTAGAAACGCACACACTACAAATAATATTTCCGCCCACTTTAATTTTGTATTAGGGGAAGGGGGTGACAACCTGTGAGCGCCAAAAACAGGCTTCAGGGTGGTTGTCACTATAAGGCTAGGGTCACATGACCGTATCTTCTCTCATTTGAGAAAATTTGTCCGATTATGCTAATTACACTCTGATCAGTGCGGGATCTGATTTTTTCAGATGTAAAAAAAATGTCTCCATCTATTCTGTCAGCCCGTGAAAATCGTATATCATCTGAGTGTGGTCCGATTTTTTTTCAACATACTCTTTGACTTGAATGGCCGATCCGAATATTGGATGTAAATCATGCAAGCTGCGATTTCTTTCTCGGACAGACTCGCTCCAAGGAAAAAATGGGACTCATAGAATAACATTGGTCCCAGGGCGGTCCGATGTTTTCAGATGACACTGAGACCGAAAATACGGTCATGTGTGTGAGACCTCCCGAGGGCTCATTAGCTAGGGAGAAAATATAAAGTTCAAGCCGACACTTTGGACAGTCTCTATTTTTTAGGAGAATCCATTGACAATAAGTTAATCTCACAGGCCTCGATTTCTGGCATAACTCACTTTAAAAAGTCTCAAAAGTTTTGCGCATTGTGGAGTTGTTGCGACTTTTAGAGTTTTCACGACATTTGCTACCAACTCTGCAAAAATGGATGGAGCAGGGGCTGGAAACCACAACTCGTTTAATGGCATATTTGACGCCAAAAATCTCACTCCGGTCCCTGAAAAAACAAGATTGGTGACGAGGTGCATTAAGATGAACACCACTTGTCCTGATTTATTAAGAGGCGTGCAAGAATCAGGAGCGTCTGACTCCAGAATGCCGGCGAGAGCACCGCTGGTCTTCATGAATCGGGGCCGCAGGGTCCTTCTGCTTTAAGTGCCAGTGGTCTGCTGTAATTTGTGCAGAAATTTTACTTTAAGACAATCTTCACACTTCCAACTGAACTAAAAAGTACAAGAAGAAATCACGTAATAGCTATGGCATGACCCGATCTTCAGTCACTTTGTGAAATTTTTTTTAGTTTTATTTTTTTAGTCCAAAACGGCTCAAAATCTACATTATACATCTATGGCCCCCTTTAAGGACATGTATTTTTGATTGTTTTTTAATTAAATGGGTTTTCCAGGACCTGTACATTGATGGCCAGCGGTAGGTTAGGTGCAGACGACCATTTTCTCTCCATCCGAGAAAATCGATCCGATTATGGTAATCACATTCTGATCAGAGTACAATTAGAGCGGGATCCGATTTTCTCTAGGTTGGAGAGAAAAAAAAAGGTTTCTCCACCTTCTCCATTCTGTCATCCGAGTGCGGTGCAGACCCATACATGTGAATGGGCGAGTGCGATCAGAGGCAAATCGTGCGCGCTGAGTTTTTAGGCATGTGCACAGCCCCATAAAATATCGTGTATCAGCGCTATTCTTCAAAACCACGGATAGCACTTGTCTGATTTATACGGTTGTATGCAGGAGCCTTTAGGATAGGTCATCAATATCTGACCGGTGGGGTGCGACACCCGGCATCCCACCGATCAGCTGTTCCTGGCTGAGTACTGCACATCCGCCCCCAATATGAATTAATAAAGGGTGGATATGCTGTATCCAGCCGCGGCCTATACAGTGGATGAAGCTGTGCTGTGCAGCTCTACAATTGATCATGTCCATTCGGAACAGGGAACAGCTGATCAGTAGGGGTGTCCAATATTGCACCCCCAACGATGAGATATTGATGACTTATAAAAGCGCAGAAAGATGGGCGTATAAATCAGACACAGATCGGAATTCAATGCTTGACCTGGATGGTGGTTCTGCCGACCAAGGCGTGACAGCTGCATAGAAGTACATGAAGCCTCACGCTTGGGTCGAGAGAGCCGCTGGCCAGTCCGTACATGTCGATGAGATTTAAATGGCCGTATGACTGTGCTTTAAGGATAGTCCATCAATGTCCCTGACAACCCCTTTAAATGTATGTATTTGGAGCTAAAATATGGTTTAATTAAAATTGTTGCATCTTTTGGTGTTTACAGACTTTTTTCCTCTACACACTCAACCTTAATGTGATCTGTAGTCAATTGCAGCTGAGAGAAGCTAAGAAAAGGCCGGTTAGCATTACGAGATCGCCCATTGGACAGTCAGAATGCGTTCACTGTCGAATTCCCAGTTACCTCTTTCTGCAGCCAGCAATGGATAGTCCAATACAGAGGCTATAGAAGGCAAACTGGGCAACATTTGTAATGAAACCCAATTACGAAAATGATTTTTAGCCAAAAATACATGCATTTAAATAAGAATTAAACAATTGTCCCCAAAAGTGGAGAACCTCTTTGAATAACCAGTTAGGTTAATTGATTGAGTCTTTACAAACAGCAATAACAAGAAAACAGTTCTTTCAGCTATAATTTCAGGATGTAGTGGACTTTGTCACCTCGACGTGCATCACACACCGACACCTTCCACATTTGTCTTATTTTCTTGGTCAGAAACACGGACTCTTGAAAGTTGACTCCTGCCTTACACAGCTGTTCGGTTGCCATGGGACCAATTGAAAATATTAAACCACTTATTCTGATGGTTCCGTGGTCGCGTCTTTGATGGGTCACCATGGTAACCACAATCAGTGTGTGCTACAGTTAATTACAGTCATGATGGTAAATGAAGTGCTGGGGAATTCGGGGCCTTGGTGGTGACTAATCACATCCACGTGGAGCCGGGACGATACGTTTATACCATTCAAACAATTGAGTAATAATAATAATAATTTTATTTATATAGTGCCAACATATTCCGCAGCGCTGAGTAGCTGAGTCAATCATTTCATAAAGGGATCTCATGGATCTGGCCAGTCAAGAGTTTATTCCTGCTGAATACTAGAAAAAATAAAGCCTTTACCTACAAATACGTATATTTTAGAATTGTCTTTTTCATTCAATTTTAAACATATAAATCTTTGTTTTTAAGGATAGGTCATAAATGTCTAATCAGTGAGGGTGGGACACCCGGCACCCCACCGATGAGCTGTTCCCAGAGTCGGCGGCGGCTGGAACTTGCCAGTTATGGAGCTTCACAGCGCAGCGCCGCCGACTCTATAGTGTCCGCGGCCGGGTACTGCACATCCACCCCCTATTCTAATCAATAGGACAACCCCTTTACGGTGGTTTAAAACAAAGTGCCGGATTCATCATTTGTATTTTTTTCTTACATCTGTGTAAAAAAATTGCTCCCTTGTTGATCCAGAAAAGTTGGACGAGTGCCCTGCACGTCATTCCGTATGTCATACGAGTGCGCAATTTTTGCCTTTCATTTAACATCATCTTTTACATACTATAATTATTACTTCATGTAACTTAAAGCTAGTTGGCAAAAATAGTAACGCAATTTTATATAAAGATATAGATAGATGATAGAAATGTATTAGATAATAATAGATAATAAATAGACATCCTGCAGATATGTCATTTCACAACTATGTTGGACCTCGGGCGTCTGCAGGCTGGTATTTTTCGAGTGGGAAGGGCCAATAACCATGGATCTTCCCTCAATGTTCCAATAAAAGCCTATGGAGCCTCGTTCTGAGTGTCCATAAAAAAAGGAACATGATATAACATGTATTATACTCAGCCGCCATATATGGGGAGCCCACCGAATGTTCTACAGGGGCCTAGGTAGATGAGAGCAGACCTTGCAGATTCTTTTGGACTCAGCTGTTCTTTGTCTGCTCCTAACTAGGATTGAGTGGACCTGTGGAAGTACAAGTTCTCGTATCCGACCCGAACTTTATTCTAAAGTTTCTCTTGGGTTCCAGAACTGTACCTGAAGTTTAACCAGAACCCGAACCACATTAAAAACAATTTGGACCCGAACGTTTGAGCTGGAAAATTCTCTCTCTCTCTTTTTCAGATCTCCGAACATTGATCGGACTTCCGGGAGAAGTCCGTGCTCAGCGTTTGGCCCCGAACACTAACTGCCCCGTACGAACCCCGAACTTTTAATTTTGGGTTCGCACATCTATACTCCTAACTTTTACAACCCCCTCCTAGACCAGATGTCTCTAGACAGAAAGCCAAGATGGACATAGACCATTCTAGAATAATAAAGAAGTGTCTGTGTAGTGCACAGGGGCTACAGAATTGTGATCTAGCGTCCATCTGTACCAGGTTCTGTATATGTGTAACTAGTTTGTCAGAACTGGATGGTAGTTATTACGCCAAGTTCCTACGTGCTTTGTTCTGCTACATTTTTCTGTTTTTCAATAGCAATCTGCTTTGATTACTGTGTTTTTTAGTTAACTTTTTTAGCTTTTTTTTTGCGGCATTTTACCTATTTTTGACTAGTTTTACCTTTTTTTATGCACTTTTATGCAGATATGAAGCAGTATTTTTATATGTTTCTTTTTAGTACAAACCCACAAGGATTCTGCACTTAAAAAGCACTCATATGCCCATCTATTTTTTTTAATGAAATGCGTATATGTAATACAGTGTGAGTGTGTTACTATACTCACCTACTGCTTCTCCCGCACCGCTCTTCAGAGCCTTTGGGACACGCAGCGCTCTGCATGACCTGGAAGCCTTTACACTGTACTCCTATGGAGGCTCAGACAAGGCTTCAAAGACTTTCATTATAAAAGAGACGTCTGCCACACGCAGAGTATAGAGTGACCCCGAGAATCTGCCGAGCGGTGACGTTACTGAGAAGAGGAGCGGCGTGGAACGGCGCTGGACACTGGAGAGAACAGCAGTAAGGGGGAATATTAATACACTCACACCACCAAAGCAAATCGTGGAAACATATAATTACAGTTCCAGGAAAGTGGATGAGATTTACAGATTTATACTTTATTTTTTATTCAATATATACTCAGCTGCGGTGCGTCAATTTGTGTTGTGGGTACGATGAATTTTATGTGCAGATTTTCCCCATAGACTTGCATTAGATGCGGATGCATGTCAATAAAGTTGTCAATGCCAAATACTATGAAGTATCAAAATCAAAGCAGCTTTATTTAAAGGGGTATTCCCATCTCTGAGATCATATCCTAATATGTAGTAGGTGCAGTAATAACAATAATATAAATACCTCCAATTAGAAATGTCGTATAGTTCTTCTGATAAGCTATGTTGTTTACCAGTATTCAGGGCATTGCAGTACCTTAGGTATCCATCGTTACAACCACTTACAAACAACTAACACTATATGAGTGGTTGTAACCATGAATATCTAAGCTACGGCAATGGCCTGCAAAAGGGGTAAGTGACATAGCGAATCAGAACAACTATATTTCTAATTGGAGATATTTGATAATATTATTACTATTACACCTACTACATATTGGGATAGAATCTCTGAGTTGGGAATACCCCTTTAAAGCACCACTCCAGCGGTTTTTTTTTGCACTGATGAAGTGGTGCGTTAAGGCTATGTGCACACGTTCAGGATTTTCAGCTTTTTTTTAGCATCTTTTTCTGTCGTTTTCCGCCAAAAAAATGCTTACATAAGCATCCCATCATTTTTTATGCATTCCGCATTTTTTGTGCACATGCTGCGATTTTTTCCGCGGCGGAATCGCATTCCGTAAAAAACACAGCATGCTCATTCTTTGTGTGGAATCGCGGCGATTTCGCACACATAGGAATGCATTGATCCGCTTACTTTCCGCATGGGGCTATGTCCACCATGCGGGAGGTAAGCGGATCATGTGCGGTTGGTACCCAGGGTAGAGGAGAGGAGACTCTTCTCCAGGACCCGGGAACCATATACCTGTAAAAAAATGAATTAAAATAAAAAATTGTGATATTCTCACCTTCCGGCGGCCCCTGCAGCCTTCCCGCTCTTCGTGATGCTCCCGTTCCCAGTAATGCCTCGCGGCAACGACCTGTGATGACGTACCGGTCTCTCGTGAGGCTACGTCATCACAGGTCATTGCCGCGAGGCATTACTGGGAGAGGAAGCATCGCAAGGAGCGGGAAGGCTGCAGGGGACGCCGGAAAGTGGGAATATCAAGATTTTTTTTTTATTATTATTTTTAACATTCTATCTTGTTACTATTGATGCTGCACAGGCATCATCAATAGTAACACGTTGGTCACACTTGTCAAACACTATGTTTATGTGACCAACCTGTCAATCCGTTTTCCAAGCGATGCTACAGATCTCTTGGAAAATGCTAGCATTCTGCAGGTTAATTACGCTTGCAAAACGGTAGTGTTTAGCGGGAATACGCATGCCAATTCCGCATGCGTTATACCCGCGGCAGTGAGTTGCGGAATTGCTGCGGAAATTTCTGCGTCAATTCCGGACGTGTGCACATAGCCTAAATGTAATTCCCTTGCTCCCTGTATGATACTCAACTTCCAGAGTTTTCATCTGTTTTCCACACCGCTCCCGTCAATCTCTGGCGAAACGTGACCTGCCTGCAGTGTTTCATGGAGCGGCGCGGAGCTGACATTTCAATACATGTCTATTAGAGCCTCGTTCTGGCCTCGCTCTGTGCCTCACAGACTTGGATTGAGAGATTATGACGTAGCTTCTTACTTCTTACTTCTTACTTCCTGCACTCACAAGATGGAGCTGTAGGACCGGAGCGGTGCCAAAAAATGTCGAATTCGCCAGAGGATGAGTATATGATTTGGTCAGGGGACTTACATTTAAAGTGCCACTCCAGCGCTAAAAAAAATACCCGCTGGAGTGGTGCTTTAAAACAGGACACACAAGAGACAAGAACCGCATCAATAATAATAAAAACACGAACTGTACAAAAAACGTAAGTAACCTAGTTTAGGTGCAGAAAATCTGCAACATTAAAAACTCACCAAATACTCTCCGTGTGAATTTTCGCCACCATTTCTGCACTTATTAAGCAACATAGGGAAACAGGTTACTGTACTTGCGCTGAGTAAAAAAAAAATCACCAAAAACTCATCTTGGGCGCTTCACCTAGGTGTAGGTCCAGATTTTCATATTTAACGTTTTTGATAGCAAGGGGGTTATGCCGAACAAAACGCTCATGGGTGCCAGGTTGGCACTAATATGACACAGCTCAGTTATATGATGCAAGAAACATGCGGATGAATATAAAATAATTCAAATTAACGGGAATTTCTCTTAGGATCGCGAAGATTCTGAATTAATTTGAGACTTCTCTTCCACGTTGCTTAAAAAAAATAAAAAAAGCATTTGTTCAGTTGGCGTATATACAAGATATTTAGCAATATCATCATGGGTACAACTGGTGGTGGCCGTTGTGGTGCATTTTATGGCTTAATGCATTTCTGATCTGTAACCTTGGAGCCATCAGTGGCATAAATGTCATTATTATAGTAAAGTGGTTTATGAAGTGAGAGTATAAAAGTGCTCAGCGCCTCTCAAGACATGGTGAAATACAAAGGGGAGCAACACACGAAATGACAGAAACAAAATACTGTATATTTTCCTCCAAATGTAAATGTTAGATTTTCACAAATCACAATATACAGTACTTTTGCACTGGCAACTAACAAACAGATTTAATAATGTGCATCGCTAAAATCCCTATATTGTAGGCGCTCTCCCCCGCTGTTCTGTGTGTAATAGGGGGCTAGAAATATTAAAGTGGTTTTCACACGAAATAAATACATTTTCATCAGATGGATATTGGAATAATAATAATTTCCACAATTTGATGTGTTATAAAAAAATGTTCCTGTGCTGAGATAATCTTATAAATGTGCCCCTGCTGTGTACCGTGTGATGGTCGTGTACGACAATACGGGAGCACGGTCTGATCATACCACTTTTATGTCTATGTTTAGAGTACCTCTAACATATGTGATAACAAAGCACCAAAAGGAAAATCTCGGATTTGCCAAGCTTGTTCTTGTTAGGCTATGGCCACACAACTGTTTTTCTCTCATCTGAGAGAATCAGTGTTATTATCCTAATCACACTCTGATCAGAGTTCTGATCAGAGAGTGATCCAATTTTCTCAGAGGTGAAGGGGAAAAAAAATATTTCTCCACCTATTCTATAATGTCACTGAGTGAAAATCAGACCGCACACAGTTGTCATCCAAATATGATCTCATTTTTGTCACAGACGCATAGACTTAAATGGTCGTGGGCGATCCGATAATTGGAGGCAAATCGTTCAAGCTGTGATTTTTTTTTTATAAATTGGACTTATGCACGGACTCATTGAATAACATTGGTCCAAATGCATTTGGGTTCGTACAGGATACCTAATATCCGATGCTGAACTTCTCCTGGAAGTTCCTTTACAGTTCGGGAGTTCGGAGAAGGGTGGAGGGTGAATGAAACATTTTCCAGCTCCAGTGTTTGGGCCCCCATTGATTTCTATGGGGTTCGGGTTCAAATTTGCTGACAGTTCTGGTACCCAAACTGAACTTTGGACTACAGTTTGGTAGAACCCGATGAACCTGAACTTCCATGGGTCCACTCATCCCTAATAACAATGTAAGACATTATCATGCATCACATCACAGCACATATCAACAAGGGGGCACGTGGGCACAACTTCCATCTTTTTACACTAATGTATGACCTCTCACTTTTGCTTGTTCTTCCTATAGTCCTCCATATTGTAGATGATGAACATTGGTGTATATCCCAAGTAAAACTGTTCATTCTCCCCTAAAGTTCCGATGATTCTGCTGAACACTGAAATCCGCAACAGTTCTTTTAGAGAAATTTTCACAAGGATATTTTATGCAGGAGATAATTACAGTACACCGTCTACGTTTAAAGACTTGCTGTAACTGGAAGGATGAAATACATTTTGGTTATTTAGTTCGGGAGCAAAACATCAGAGTGTTCTAATTACTAGCAAAGGTCATTAAAGAGCTTGTCCTAACGACCTTCTCATGCTGAGGTTGCTTTAAACTTCAATGTACTAGATTGTTTGATTTTGGTCATTGATGCAGGGCCGTACGCTAATTTCCAACCCTTGATTTATGGAAAAATATTTCCCATCTCACATGGATTTGTACTGACATGTTTCTACAAAGGTTGTATGGTTTTTTTTCTTCTGGAACAACAGAACAAGAATCTGTTGATTTTTGGGCGCATTATATCATGCTGTGATATTACACTATGTTTGAACCCTTACTTTTGTCATGATCATGGTCTGATTCTCACCTCTTTTTTTTAGGTTCTGGTCACCCATTAAAAAAGGTGAAGGGATCAACATAACTTGTAATATTCTCTCCAAACGCCACCTAGGAATCTCATGGACTGCCTCTATGGCACGTCTGCCCTTTCCTCATGAATAAGGATATATCTTCTAACGATTCTGAGAACCTGAGAGCCCCAAAAGCAAAGATCAAATTAAGCCCCCATGATGGTACCACCTTCTGGAACCCAGGACAGAATTTATATTTTGTCCTTCTTCTCCACACGTTTGTCATGATCCCGAGTCAGTTCCTCAACCCTTTTGGGTTCTGGTCACTAAATAAATAAGAGACTGCAACCAACTGTGACTGAGAACCCTCCTTCCAATCATGGTCTACCTTCATACTTTATGCTCAACATGAATTGTGGCATCAGGATCTTGTGTGATGATAAATCATACCTGTTCTGGACTGAAGAATATGTTTTTGCCTTCCCCTCTACACTCATGAACATGAGTCTCTTCCTCACCTCAATCTTGGAGATGGAACCAACTCTGGCTTGGACGCCCACTCAAAGATCTCTCATTGTGTACTACTGACTCATCAAGTCAACAAAAGCCCATAGAAACATTTAAGAGACAGAAAAAAATTCTTCGGATTTTAACCAAATCTTCTACATATGTCCTCTGGTGTACGTCAGCGGAGAGATCCGTACGTGTTCACTCCAGTAATGGAGGTATTTCTATTCCCAGGAGTACAGGCAACGTGCTGGCATTTCACAGCAAATTGGATTATGGATCCGGGGAGAGACAGCGATCTGATTGACATTTTCTAAACTCATATCTTTCTCCTGGGTAATGAATTTGGCAAACAAGACACTTTTCTCTCTTTAACCTAACCAACTATTTCATCTGAATTGCTGATCTTATACGAGAGGGTAATTTACTATAAAAAAAAAAGAAGAAATTGACAAGTTAAGCAGCACTGTTATTACATATTCATTCTCCGGTAAATCACACATGAAATCGCACCGAGCTATATCTGCTCCAGTATTTTACTCCAAAGACCCAATGGTCTTGTTCTGTTTTTCTGCAGAAAGTCCCAATGTAACCAAGACCCGGGCTGGACTGAGAGTGATCTGGATCCCACCCCATCACTGCCAGACACAGACAGAAAGATGGCCCCTGTGCAAGAACACAATATATGGGCCCCTTGCAGCCCAGGAGCTCAACATAATCCAAAATTCCACCTGCTTTCGAGGTAGAAATGGCCCCTGACCTCTTGGGTCCCTGTGCGGTTGAACCAATAGTATGTCCGCCTCTGCTCACCATCCTTTCATTGCTATCAGATACTTTATTTGGGCTAAAAAGTACATTTATATATTTTATGCTGCATGGGGGTCTTAAAAAATGGCACATACTCATTTAACAGACCCAGGCTATTAATACAACAATGTTGCCTATGTCCCCAACCGGTCTCCTTCCTTATCCTTGAGCCAAAGGACTTCACATGACCACTGCAGCCGATCAACGTCCCCAGCCGGTCTCCTTCCCTATCCTTGAGCCAGAGGACTTCACATGACCACTGCAGCCTGTGAAGAGCAGAACAAAAATGATTACCTCAATGAACAAAAATTAAAAAAAAGAATTTGTGATAAATATTGACCTGTCCATTCAAGGACATTTTAGCTATAGTATGAAATCCTGTTTTTCTTGTCTGTGGAATTGCCTTTGTACTGTTTGTTGTGAAACTGCCGCCCACGAAACTGTTTTCTTTTCTTTTATTTCTTTCCTGTTTTGTCTCTTTGTTTAAACATGCAAAACTTGTATAACCACTAAACCTACTGAAACAACTATATAAAGAAGGGATAGCACCTTGAAGGCAGGCGTGCTTCAGAGACTTCCCAGTGATACACTATACAAGACGTGTCTTGTGTATTATTTCTGGTGATTCCCCACTTCCAAAGGCTGCTCCGACTGAGTGTGATCCCGACATTTCCTGGCGCCCGAACAGGGACCCGAGGTCTGTGTATTCCTTCAAGAACACCGGCAGAATACGAACGAAAAGAGAATCTGGGATAATGGACGGCAGATGAACAAAAACCTGGCCAGGTAAGAGACACTGTTAGATCTCTTATATCTGCCCTGCACTGTCCGTAAGATTTTCTGTGTCGTGTTCTTTAGCGGGTAGTTCTAGTAGAGGAGGATACCTATAGCTCGGGTTCTTGAACTATTTAGGAATTGATCACCTCACGGAGTACGGCATTGAATGAGAGTGAATGTGAATAGAAGGTGTGTGGAAGTTGGGAATAGCCCTATAAGCCGCCCAGGGGGTTGAAACAGAAGAAGTGACTGTCCCACTGGGCAACGTGGTTGCGTCCTTTCGGGGAGACCTCCGCGCCTATGTTCAATCTCTGATCCTGTCTTTGACAAAAACCTGGTGACGGATAAGTGTATGATAGTATGAGCCCAGGACAGATAAATTAGCCTGGGACAAGAATACGTTGTATGTGATAGTATAAGCCCAGGACAGATAAATTAGCCTGGGACAAGATACGTTGTATGTTCTTTTTCGTTTTCTGTCTGGTTGCATTTGTGTTGTTTGCTATAGGTGTAGGAATCAGGATTTTCTTACATCAACACAGTTTAAACATCCTAGCTCCTTAGGAAGAAGGTAACGAGGTATTCTCATACCCAAACGCCACCTAGGGCAAGAAAAAGACATCCTAGCTCCTTAGGAAGAAGGTAACGAGGTATTCTCATACCCAAACGCCACCTAGGGCAAGAAAGCTCAGGATAAGAAAATGGGGAATAAGCAAACAAAGTCGGAACCAGAAGAATTAGATATCTATACTATCATAAAGGAGAGAAGTGGTGAAGATGCCACTAAGGGGCTGAAAAAGATTTTTAGTAAGTTTGGAGTTACTAGGGCAGAAGCTTTTAGTAGAAAACTATGGGAAGGAATTCAGGAAAGGAAAAAAGGCATAATCAGAGACAAGAAATGGATAGATCAGATCCAAGCATTGATTGATGTCTCTAGGGTAGCAGAAAATGAGGGATGGACATATAATCAACAGAGTAAAAAGTGGTGTATTAGACCCACAGGCTGTGGAGAAAAACAAAATGTGGAATCTAAAAATACCCCACCCCCATACCTTAACCCACATGCCCCATCTTTTCTCCAAACACCACCTCAAAGTTTAGCCGGACCAGGAGGATGGGTATGTCTGCACTGTGGACAACAAAATCCAGACTGGAGAAATGATTGCCTAGCCTGTGGTACACCTAGACATGGCGCTGTACTTGCCCCTGTTAGGGTAGTACCAAGACCCTTTAGGGAACCTGGTGCTGACGGAGTAATGGGAACTAGATATCACCAAACTCAACAATATTTCCCTTGGTCCCCCGCTGAAGGCATGTCTCTCTTGCATAACGCACCAGATCCCACCCAGTGTCCAGTTAGATTTGCACAATATATACAGCAAATTATGCAGACTCACGCTGGAGTTTGGGCAGATGGAGAAGAATTATGTAGAATGAAAATGACTCCTGGACTCTTCCAGGAGCTATTAGCAAATCTACAGGTACATAGGCCCCAAGCAGGAGATGGTGCCTTACAAACGATAGAATCAGGTACACAATTTGTAGATCACTTAATGGTTTTCATGAGGGAGAGACAGAGGCAGAGAGGAACAACGGGAGTGGTGGCTCAGAAATCTGGACAATCAGTAGACGAATATTATCTAAGTGTAGAAAATAATTTCAGAGATGAAGGCATGGATCTAACCGCTCCAGGAATGATGAGGTTAGTTACAAAAACCTTTATAGATGGATTGTCTCCAAAAGTGAAGGAAAAGCTTAAGGCTGCAACCCCTGATTGGAGAACCTTGGAAGACCCACACCTGGCTAGACAGAAAGCTGTAGGGATAGAAATGGACTTAAGAGAAAATTCTAAGCCAGTAAGAATTGCACAGGCTAATACTGGCTCTGCTAATCAAAAGTTTACTTGTCATCACTGTAAGAAGCCAGGACATTTCCAAAGGGAATGTAGGAAGAGAAAAACAGATATAGATTCAGGAACCTTTGTACCCAAAAATAGGATAAATAACCCAGTGCCTGATCAAACAGACAGCTCAGAATGACTGAAAGTTATGCAGGTCTCTCTTCCTTCTAGAAGACCAATAATACAAGTTGAAGTTGAGGGTAAAAATGTACCTTTTCTGATAGATACGGGAGCAACATCCTCCATTTTAAATCAGGACTTTTTACCATATCCTGACAATATATCCTCAAAGGTTACATATGCAGAAGGGTATGATGGTAAAATTCAGGCGTTGCCCTTTACAAAACCTTTAAATGTGAGATTTGGCCCTAAAACTTTTGTATCCAAATTTTTATTTGCTAAAGGTGCACCTACCTGCTTGTTGGGTACTGATGTCTTAAGTAAAATGCATGCAAACATCCATTTTAGAGAAGATGGCACAGTTATGCTGACCATCCCTGAAGATGCAGAAACTCTGGAACCATATGTTAGAATACAGGCAATGGAGGATTTTCCCGAAATTTACACTCAACAAGCAAAAATTGACTTGTCTCGGGTTCCTGACAGCCTATGGGCAAAAGGAGACACTGATGTAGGATTTTTATCAGTAGCTCCTATACTGTTAGAAACTGCCCCGGGAACCATATTACCTCAGCTTAGGCAATACCCCATCAGCGCCCAGCAAGAACAGGCGATTTCTCAACAAATTCAGGATTATGTGTTACAAGGTGTTTTGGTAGAAATCAGGTCACCCGCCAATACACCTGTGACGCCCAGGAGACCGGGATACCCAGCACCGGACCAATGGAGTCTGTTTCTTGAGGGGGATATCACGGGTGGCTTGACCCGGTGCTGTGGCCTCAGGCAATGCACAGTGTAAGGGGTATCATGAGGGGACAGGCACTTACTTGATCAGCAGCAGGTTCTCCCAGCGGTGACGATCCCGATCCTGGATAGATGGCTATTGTCCAAATGAAAGACTGAGGCACTGAAACGTTTAACCAGTTTACTTTAACATAAAAGGATTTACAACCAGTCCTGTCATCGGAGTCTGTATGGGAACTCTGAGTTACTTTGACCCTGCCGGGGTCTTCGCCTCTTATTGTACGCAATTTCTGTGTGGCCCTGCTGCTGTATGTGAACTGGCTGCCGGCCCAATCTGTCCCCTCCGGGTCCTGGTTCGACGGGCAACCCGAGTCCTTTTATCGGCTTACCCCCTCCAGGAGTACCGCTGAACTCTGTGTCTGTTGCTGCGTCCGGCCCTAGTGAAGCTGATATCACCTCACGTTTTTCCGGTTGCTGTATTATATATAATGAATACAGCCACGGATCCGGTATCCGTCTTTGCGCCTGTTCTGGGTAGTGATTAATGCTACCCGGTTCTCACAATGTCCTTTTTCTCCGTCCCTTTTCTCCTCAGGCCGGTGATTTGGGCCTGGAAACCGTCATAGGACTGTTAGAAATTCAGTTGTATGACCTCTCACTTTCAGCTCCTTAGCCCAACTGCCATTTCTTCTCTCAGACCAGAATGGATCAAGGGGAGTCTCTGGAGCTCCCCCTTCTGGCCGGAGGTGGTAGTGCAGTCTTGCTATTTTAGTATTTGTACTTACTGTCAGTAACTATTTTTGTGGCAAATACCCCTAGGGGTGCCACATTCCCCCTTAGTTAAGAACAGTACTCCGGGACTGTGGGACAATAACATTTTGAAATAACAATTAATATGTACAGAGTCTTAAAAATGAAAAGTTACAAAAACCACTCAAGGAAACAAAAATAGAGTTCTGTAAAAAGTCACTTCAAATAGCGTCCATTAATACAGTTCTATCCTTGAAGGTATTAGGAAAGGCACTGTACTTAGTGTCCAGGAATTTAGTTCCATTTTTCCAACGGAGTTATCAATATAAAGTCTAAAGAAAGTTCAAAAAGAGCAAAAAGCAAAGTTCAAAAAGCAGTCTTTCCGGAGCTTTGATTTAGTGCCTCCGGGCTGATAAAAAGTTCAAGAATATGCAATAAGTTCATACAGACAAGTCTCTGTAGGCACTGGGCTTAAACGTTGCAGACTGATAACAATGACTATACTACATTTTCTGTTTAACTATATACGGCATAACATATATACAATTCACATTATGAGCTTTATAGTTGGTAATCTGCATACCTGGCCGGTAATTGACCCTGGGTACTACGCTGTGATCTACGTAATAGCGGTGTCTCTTCATGTGGTGTACTACTGTCTACTGCGGATGTAGTATCTGCCCGCTCTGCTAAAGATAATTCCACGACTATGGAATCGGCAAGTCCACCGTGAATGGGATTACTCTGACCAGGAATCTGTTCTTCCTGGCCTGGAACCTCCTGTAGTACGGGGTCAGCCTCTTCCTGTCTTGGGACTTCTGGTATTGGGTTCGGTGTTGGGTAAAAGGCCACCATGGGAACCACTACTGCACCATGGTATGTTAGTAGAGTTTTGGGAAAGTCTCCTATACAGGTGTGATACACTTCCTCTTCTTTTTCCTTTACTGGTTGAACCTGTATGGGTTGAATAACTTCTGGTTCTGGCTGGACAACGTCTGGCTCTTTCAATGCTTCCGGACATAATTTAAGATTGTCTCTTGACACTAGTACAGATGATAAGCCTCCGTTTTTGCTAATGAGACACATTTTAGGATTATCCACTCTTGTTGGTAAAACTGTGTAGGGTACGGCTTCCCACTGATTGTCCAGTTTATTGGTTCGACGATTTCTCTTGAGCACTTGGTCACCCGGTCTTAATGGGGTCGCTAGAGCATTCTGGTTGAAAGTTCGCTCTTGTCTTTCTCTAGTTTGCTGAAGGCTTCTTTCCACACTCTCTTGCACTTGGCGATACTGCTTTTGCCGTATGATATCCCAATTGGAGTCTTGAACTTCTGCGTCTGGTTTCAGAATTCCCATTTCTAGATCGATTGGTAATTGGCCGGGTCTTGCACGCATAAGGTAAGCTGGGGTGCAGTTGGTGGAGCTCACCGGGACATGATTATACAGATCCACCAAGTCAGGCAATTTCTCTGGCCATTGATTCCTTTCTGTCTCAGGTAAAGTCTTTAGTAGGTCTATTACAATATGGTTCATCTTCTCGCATAAGCCGTTTGTTTGTGGATGATAGGCCGTCGTCCGGATCATTTTGCAACCATACATATTACAGAATTCTCTGAAGATCTCTGATTCAAAGGCTGTACCTTGGTCGGTGAGAACCTGTTCCGGATATCCATGGGGTCTACAAAAGTACGTTTGGAACGCTTTGGCTGCTGTTTTTGCTGTCAGATCTTTTACGGGTACTACTACCAAGAAGCGTGAATAATGGTCCACGATGGTCAAGGCATAGACATAGCCGGACCGGCTTGGTGTCAACTTCACATGGTCCATGGCTACAAGTTCAAGTGGTTGTTTGGTGATTATGGGCTGCAGTGGTGCTCTTTGGTTCTTTTGATCGTTTCTTCTGAGGTTGCACGGGCCACAATTTCTGCACCACTGTTCGATTGATTTTCTCATCCCGACCCAATAAAATCTTTCTCTTAGAAGTACTTCTAACTTTTTCCAACCGAAGTGACCAGCACCATTATGGTAAGCTTCGAGGACCATCTTCACATCTTGTTTAGGCACAATAATCTGCCAAACCAATTCATGTGTTTTCGGATTGGTGTATCTTCTACAGAGCTTCCCTTGATACAGGAACATTTTGCCTCTCTCTTTCCAGAGTTGATGCGTCTCTTCTGGGGCATCCTCATCGGGATATGCACTTTGCTCAGTCAACAGTTCTTTCACCAACTTCACAGCCGGATTGCTGTCTTGGGTGTCAGCCCATCTATGGTGTGCTAACGGATTAAAATTCACCTCTTGTTGTTTCTGATAGGTACTTGACTGATGATGTTTTGCCTTGGGACGATGGAAGGCTGGTAGTTCAATTTCTTCAAGCTCCCCCGTTTCCTCTTCTACATCTCTCAAGTGTGGCATCCGGGATAGGGCATCGGCATTTCCATTCTTGCGACCTGCTCGATACTTGATTATGAAGTTGTAATTAGATAACCGGGCTATCCATCGCTGTTCTAACGCACCTAATTTGGCTGTGTCCAGGTGGGTCAACGGATTGTTGTCAGTATAGACAATAAATTCTGCAGCGGCCAGATAGTGTTTGAAACGCTCCGTCACAGCCCAAACTACTGCCAGTAGTTCCAATTTGAAGGCGCTGTAATTTTCTGAATTTCTTTCAGTAGGCCGGAGCTTTCTACTTGCAAAGGCGATGACTTTCTCCCGACCTTCTTGCTTTTGTGACAGCACCGCTCCTAGTCCCACATTACTGGCATCGGTGTAGAGGATGAAAGGTTTATGGTAATCTGGGTATGCCAGAACCTCTTCTCCGGTTAGTGCCTTCTTTAGTTGTTCAAAGGAGTCTTCCCTTTCGTCGTTCCACTGAAAAGGAGGGTTTCGGTTTGAAGGTTTCTTCGTCTGCCCTACCAAGGTGTCTTGCAAGGGTGCTGCCAACTTGGTAAATCCTTTTATAAATCTGCGATAGTAACCCACCAATCCCAGGAATTGTCTCACTTCTTTTGCGCTGGTAGGTCTTGGCCAATCCCTTATGGCGCTTATTTTCTCGGGATCTGGTGCTACTCCCTCCGAACTCACGATGTGTCCCAGGTACTGTACCTTTGGCTTGAGAAGGTGACATTTGGATGGCTTGACTTTCATGCCATACCTGGATAAGGCTTCGAACACTTCTGCCAGGTCTATTAAGTGTTGTTCGTAAGTCTTTGAGTAGACGATCACATCATCTAGGTACAGGAGGACGGTCTCGAAGTTCATGTGTCCGAGGCAGCATTCCATCAGCCGCTGGAAGGTACCGGATGCGTTGCAGAGTCCGAACGGCATGCGATTAAATTCACAAAGACCCATTGGTGTGGTGAATGCCGTCTTTTCCTTATCTCTCTCAGCCACAGGGACTTGCCAATACCCGCTTGTTAAGTCTAAGGTGGAAAAATAATTAGCAGATTTCAAAGCAGTTAAGGACTCTTCTATCCTAGGCAAGGGGTAGGCGTCTTTATGGGTGATGTTATTAATCTTCCGGTAGTCTACGCACATTCTCATGGTTCCGTCCTTTTTTTTGACAATCACTAGAGGGGCCGCCCAGGGGCTACAGCTGTCTCTTATTACCCCGGCCTGTTTCATTTCCCTCAGCATATCTTTTGCACATTGATAGTGAGCGGGCGGTATGGGTCTATATCTTTCTTTTATTGGGGGATGGTCACCTGTGGGGATTGTGTGTTCTACCCCTTCTATCCGTCCGAAGTCCAATGGGTGTTTACTGAAGACTTGTTCATATTCCGTCACTAGCCTATACACCCCTTGTTTTTGATGGGTAGGTGTTGAATTTATGCCCACGTGTAGCTCTTGGCACCAATCCTCCATTTCTCCATCTGAGCCATTGCCTTCCACCTGACAGGTTGGTTCTAAGGGCTCAATGGTTGTGATGGCATTGTTGTCAACAGTATATAGCTTTGCCATTGTAGCATACCTTGGCAAAGTGACCTCTTCCTCTCCACAGTTCAAAAGTCATACCGGCACTCGTCCCCGGTGTACCTCGACTATCCCTCGTGCTGTGAGTATAGTGGGCCTGCTGTCGGTGTACACTGGTTCTATTAAGGCTTGATAATCTCGTCCCTTAGTACCAATGGCTGCTCTACACCATACCAGCATTTCTGTTTTTGGTGGGATTACAATAGACGTTGGATCACTTACCCTCACACTGCAGATTTCTCCACCTGCAACTTCTACCTGTTGCCTTAACATCAATACTTTTATTTCCCTCCGGAGAACTCTCTGCTGGCAGGATTGGGCAGTTTCAGCAATTTGCTGTAAGACAGAAATGACTTCGGAAAAGCAGTTCTCTAACACATTCATTCCTATCAAAACAGTTGGTTCACAGTTCCGCCGGTCAACATCAACAACAATTATACCCTGTTTCTTCAGTTCTACTTTACCAATCTTTATAGTCATCTCCCTGAATCCTAGTTTCGGTACCAACTTACCATTACTGGCCCATATATCTAGTTCAACATCAGAGGGCCCTTTATCAATATCTGCATCAGCCCAGTACCTCTTATAAAGGATATACGGTATAGATGAAATCTGGGAACCTGTGTCCAGCAAAGCGTTGAGGGGAATTCCGTCCAGCACGATTGGGATAATGGGTCGTCCTCCGATGTACCTGTCGTGCCAGGGTGTTGGGCCTTGAAAGTTCATTCCTGCGAAGCGGCCCGCATTCCCAGGGGATTCCCGTTTAAATCACAATCTCGTGCAAAGTGGCCTGGCTGCTGGCAACGGCGGCAAATGGGCTGTCCATCCGGTTGGTAGCGGTCGCGGGGTCGTCCTCTCCATGTCGGGTATCTCCGGGGTCTCATCCATGGAACATCCTCTCTACAGTTTGCCAACTCCATCTTGCGTCCTCACATCTCCTGCATGGTTTTAGCCATTGAAGCAACAACATCAGTTAAAGAGTCAAGCTTTTGTTGAAGAGCCTCATTAGTACTGGGCCCCAGGGGCTTAGCAATGGCCCCAGACATAGCTGATGTCACTGGCACTCCCTGTTGTTGAGGTGCCTCTGCCATGGGTTGCGCAGGATCCTGATCCCGAGGTGCCTCTGCCAGCTGGAGACGTATAGCGCTCTCCTTTAATTGGGCAAATGTCAATTCAGGGTTCTTAAAAACAAGCATGCTCACATGCCCCCGGTGAGAAGGGGTGTAGAGCCCCTCAATAAATTGATCTCTTAGCAGTTTATCTGCTCCGGTGTTAAAAATGGGTTCAGCCAGTGTAAGTGATTTAAGGGCTTCCTGCAGGTTTAAGGCAAAGTCTCTCACGCCCTCATTAGCTTTTTGTTTGCAATTAAAGAATCGTATTTTAGCTTTGCTGCTGGCCGTGGTTTCAAATGTAGCTTTTAATCCAGCAAATATGCGTTCAACAGTGCCTTTTAGATCAGCTGCCCATGCTGTGACTTCTCGCTTAGCATGGCCACTTAACTGCATCATCAGGAGACTAACACGCTGAACTTCACCCACAGGGAACATGTCAAAATGGGCCAGCATCTTTTCTCTGAAATCGTCAAGGGTATTAGGCTCACCTTCATACATTGGAAGCCATGGGCCACCCGGGGTATATGGCATCAGCACCGGCATGATGGGCGCCACTCCTTGAACCGCTGCGCTGCCGGACTCTCTATTGACACTCTGTCTTTCAGCTGCATTAGCGTTGCCGAGTGCTGCGGCGTCTCCGTGCTGCGACATACTGTGCCCCCTTAGTTAATCCGGACCCTTCCGGTCCTCCGCTTCCGTCGGGATAGTGTAGATTCGTTCCGCTGTGCAGCAGGATCGATTTTCCCCTTGCTCTGATGTCAGAGCGCTCAGCTTGGTGCCGCCCACAATGACACGCCCCCTGCTGCTCCCACCCACCGCGCTCTGTAATGGCGGATTCTGAAGTTTTTCAGTTAGACTGGGGCTCAGGTGATGGCGTAGCTCAATTAACAGTCTCGTGCCTAACGGTTATGAAGTGATTACCTCAGGGGATGGCGGCCATCTTTACTCCATTATAACCAATGGGGAAAAGTCACTTTCAATAGTTTTCAATGGGGAATGGATTTTTCTTTAATAAAGTCAATTTTCAAGATTTTTCATCCCAGTTTTCACAGTTTTGGGCTCCAATCACGGCACACAATACCCGGTATACGGGCTGGCTAGATCCTGTTCGTGACGCCAATTGTGACGCCCAGGAGACCGGGATACCCAGCACCGGACCAATGGAGTCTGTTTCTTGAGGGGGATATCACGGGTGGCTTGACCCGGTGCTGTGGCCTCAGGCAATGCACAGTGTAAGGGGTATCATGAGGGGACAGGCACTTACTTGATCAGCAGCAGGTTCTCCCAGCGGTGACGATCCCGATCCTGGATAGATGGCTATTGTCCAAATGAAAGACTGAGGCACTGAAACGTTTAACCAGTTTACTTTAACATAAAAGGATTTACAACCAGTCCTGTCATCGGAGTCTGTATGGGAACTCTGAGTTACTTTGACCCTGCCGGGGTCTTCGCCTCTTATTGTACGCAATTTCTGTGTGGCCCTGCTGCTGTATGTGAACTGGCTGCCGGCCCAATCTGTCCCCTCCGGGTCCTGGTTCGACGGGCAACCCGAGTCCTTTTATCGGCTTACCCCCTCCAGGAGTACCGCTGAACTCTGTGTCTGTTGCTGCGTCCGGCCCTAGTGAAGCTGATATCACCTCACGTTTTTCCGGTTGCTGTATTATATATAATGAATACAGCCACGGATCCGGTATCCGTCTTTGCGCCTGTTCTGGGTAGTGATTAATGCTACCCGGTTCTCACAATGTCCTTTTTCTCCGTCCCTTTTCTCCTCAGGCCGGTGATTTGGGCCTGGAAACCGTCATAGGACTGTTAGAAATTCAGTTGTATGACCTCTCACTTTCAGCTCCTTAGCCCAACTGCCATTTCTTCTCTCAGACCAGAATGGATCAAGGGGAGTCTCTGGAGCTCCCCCTTCTGGCCGGAGGTGGTAGTGCAGTCTTGCTATTTTAGTATTTGTACTTACTGTCAGTAACTATTTTTGTGGCAAATACCCCTAGGGGTGCCACACACCCTTATATCCTGTTAAAAAGAAAGTGTCCTCCAAAGAAACTATGGTGAAATATCGCATGGTGCACGACTTACGGGAAATCAATAAGGTTTTGGCACCGGTCACCCCTGTGGTACCGAATCCTCATACCTTACTGTCTCAAATTCCCAGCACTGCTGCATATTTTACGGTAATTGACTTATCAAACGCATTTTTTTCTGTGCCACTACATAAGAACTGTTGGCATTTGTTTGCCTTTACACTCAAGGGTAAACAATTAGCATGGACAAGATTGCCACAAGGTATGGTACACTCACCAACTTTGTACTCTGAAGCAATGCAGACCGTGCTAAAAAATTTCATCCCAGAACCAGGAGTAGTCATTCTACAGTATGTAGATGACTTACTTATTTGTTGCCCTGATGAGCAGACGGCAGTTACCTCAACTGTTAATTTCTTAATTTTCCTAGCGCAAGAAGGCTGTAAAGTAAATAGACAGAAACTCCAGGCTTGTCAACAAACAGTCGTGTTTTTAGGTCACTGCATATCACAGGGCATCAGACACCTCACACCTCAACGTACGGAAGCCATACGTAACATGCTTGAACCCAGGAATCACAAACAGCTGCGTGCTTTCCTAGGTATTGTTTCACACTGTAGACAGTGGATCATACATGCAAGTCAACTCATGCAGCCTTTATATGACTGTATTGCCAACACACCATATTCACTCAGTGAAGAGGCTAAACAGTCATTTTCCTCTTTGAAAACAGCACTGGTATCAGCTCCGGCTTTGGGACTCCCAGACTACACTAAACCTTTTCAATTGATGGCAGCTGAGATATCCTCACATGCTACAGGGGTGCTCACACAAAAACATGGAAACAAACAGAGACCTGTGGCATACATATCAGCTCATCTGGACCCTGTAGCTAGAGCCGCACCTTCTTGTGTAAGAGTAGTAGCCGCAATTTCACTGTTATTAGATAAAGCTTCTGAGATTGTTCTTGATCACCCACTTCTAGTTCAGACCACTCATGATGTACATGGCATTCTTAACAAGGTCCAACCTAAACATATTTCAATGGCCAGACACCTCCGTCTCCAATGTTCCCTACTACTGCCGCCCAACATTTCCTTTGCCAGGATTCAGACTCTTAATCTCGCGTCTTTGCTCCCTTTAGAGTCTGAGGGGGGTACCATACCTGAGGAAACTGCAACTGCACTCTCCAACTCCTTTGAAACTGCACTCTCCAACTCCTTTGACCCATCAAAGTCAATGCATGATTGTGTACAATTAATGGAACAAGAGACTCAGGGCTTATGTAATGTACGTGACAAGCCACTCTGTAATGCTACATTTGAACTTTTCATAGATGGCAGTAGATATGCAGATATGAATGGACAATTTCATACAGGTTATGAGGTAGTAACTCAGCATGAAGTGCTGAAAGCAGAACCTCTCCCTGCTAATCAGTCTGCACAAGAAGCAGAACTTACGGCATTAGTTGAAGCTCTAAAAATAGCCAAAGATCAGACAGCAAACATATACACTGATTCTAGATATGCACATGGCATTATTTTCGATTTTGGCGTAATATGGAGAGCCAGAGGTTATATGACTGCTTCAGGCCAACCTGTTAAACATGCCTCCCTCATTAGACAGATTCTGGAGGCAGCACAAGAAACTAAAGAAATAGCGGTGATAAAGGTAGCTGCACATGTGAGACTCGACACCGAGGAAGCCAGGGGTAACGATAAAGCCGATAAGGCAGCAAAACAGGCAGCACGTAAACCCTTACATCATGCCCACACACTAGATAGCTCTGAAGATGATGAGGAAAGATTGAAGGAAGCTCAGAAACAGGTAGACGACGAAGAACGAGGGCAGTGGCAGAAAAAAGGGGCAGAAGATCAGCAAGGATTATGGAAAAAAGGAACTTTGTTGTGTTTACCCAGAGCCTGGTACCCCGCAGTGGCAAGTGACCTCCACCTACCCACGCATGTGTCGGCAAATGGTATGACGCTCAAGGTAAAAGAAAGGTGGTTGGCTCCAGGCTTTGGTAATTTTGCTCGGAACATGTGTGCTGCATGCGCTATATGCCTGGCACACAATCCAGGTCAGGCCATTAAAACCCCAACCAAGCATCATGTAAGACCACTGTATCCCTTTCAAAGACTCCAGATCGACTACATCCAACTTCCTAGGTACAATGGATACGAATATGTGCTTGTGTGTGTGGACATGTTCTCAGGGTGGCCAGAGGCTTATCCAGTTCGTAAAGCCTCAGCAAAAACTACTGCCATTAAAATAGCACATGAACTGATACCCCGTTACGGCATGCCTGAGGTGATCGAGTCAGATAGGGGTACCCATTTTACTGGGGAAATATTCCAGAATGTTATGAAAATGTTGGGAGTAGAAAACCAGTTTCACACTCCATATCATCCACAGAGTTCAGGTAAAGTGGAAAGATTAAATGGGACAATAAAATTAAAAATCCAGAAGGCCATGGCAGAAACAGGAAAGCCTTGGACCGAGTGTCTACCACTTGCCCTGTATTCCATCCGAAACACCCCAAGGGGGAAGGCTAAGCTGTCACCACATGAGATTCTTTTTGGTAGAGCAGCAAATTTGGGTTGTTATTTTCCACAACAACTGATGTTGAATACTGAGACTTTAACTGCTTATGTACAAGAATTACAAAAACGTTTAACTAAAGTGCATTCGCAAGTTTTTGCTTCCCTTCCAGATCCAGAAAATCTCGAAGGAGGCCACAAGTTGGAACCTGGTGATCAAGTCTACGTGAAAAGACACACCAGAAAGACTCTGGAACCGAGATTTGACGGACCTTTCCAAGTCCTGTTAACAACTCCAACAGCAGTCAAGCTTGAAGGAAAGGCATCATGGATACATGCAAGCCATTGCAAAAAAGCAGTATAAGACTCATGATATTGATGTTAATAATGTTAACCTCAACGGAGGCATGGGAAAGACTGAATTCTCTAGCCCCTTTGAACAATAGATTCGTACAACATCATAGAAAATTAGTGCATGACTTGTTAAATAATACGCAACCCCTGGCAGATTGTTGGATCTGTACCCATTCACCAGTATCAGCCACAAGTATACCTTTTCTAGCAGTTCCCGTGTCAGCTGAAGAAATATTCGCTTGGCCTAATTGTTCAGACAACCTGGCCAACAACCAACCTGGCAATACTAGACTATGGAATACTACAATCGCCATACCAATTGTGGGATGGGTAGAATTTCCTTGGTGGCAGGGCAATCTTACAGGAAAAATAGACAACTTACAATATTTAGCATTCAAGGGAGGAAAATGGGTACCTAGGAATAAGACTGGATTAACTGATTTAGGACAGGTCCCCACTGAAAATCTACAGCTCAGTTTCAGTACAACCACCCCTTCCTCTGATGCTTTCAAACCTACAGTATTGGAAAGATACATACATAATAGAAAATGGGAACATTCTGAGTTGTTCCCCCAAGGTGATGCGAACAGTTGCACAAGTATGCCGGGGAACCTGGTTTGTAATGAATCCAATGAGTATGTCAACGGAATGCATGTATGTGGGAATCCCGCAGCCGGGTACTGTAGCCCCTTGGGACAAAAACCCTCTTGGTGTATGCTTCAGAATGTATCTAGTTTTGTGGATTTGGCTCACAGATTGGTATTGCAGCACTCAGCTTTGTGGGATCTGCCTGAGGGTACATTTTGGATATGCGGAGAAGGAGCATATAAATGGCTTCCCGTAGGTATAAAGGGTACTTGTACATTAGGACGCCTAACCCCGGCTACTTTCATAATTTCAAATAAACAAGTGAATATGCAAGCCGTGCCCAAGCACACACTGTATAAAAGAGCTGCAGATAACTCACCACGTCCCTCGGGGAGGCCGCATATAGTACAAATGGGAATTCCCAACAAAATTGCTAGTACCATTTTTATTTATCCTATGTTAACACAAATGTGGGATAAATTAGTTAGAGCCACGGATTATCTAGATGATCAGATTTGGGATATATTGGACATATTAAATACCAGTATAGCTGTACAGAATCAGCTTATAATAGTCACTAACCAACATACCCTGGTATTGGATTACCTAACTGCCTCACAAGGGGGTATGTGTCAAATCATCGGACCCACCTGCTGTCATTATATAGACCCGAATAGTACTATGAGTATGACATTTAAATTAAAAGACGTACAACGACTCAGGGATCAGTATGACAAAGACAATGACCAAAATAAGGATAGCTGGTGGTCAGATACCTTTTCTTTTCTTAACCCGGCCAATTGGTTCAGAGGGATCGGTGGGTGGGTTACCGGGATTATGCAAAGACTAATACATACAGTTATGGTTATTGTAATTATATATGTATTATTCAAGGTTGTACTCAAGGGTATCTCGGTATGCACAAATAAATTTTGTGTAATGGATGCGAGAATATAAAGTTTTTTTTTTGTAATATCACAAAAAGAATGACTAAAATGATCGACAAGGTTTTGAATGGAATATGTCAAAGGGGGGATTGTGAAGAGCAGAACAAAAATGATTACCTCAATGAACAAAAATAAAAAAAAAGAATTTGTGATAAATATTGACCTGTCCATTCAAGGACATTTTAGCTATAGTATGAAATCCTGTTTTTCTTGTCTGTGGAATTGCCTTTGTACTGTTTGTTGTGAAACTGCCGCCCACGAAACTGTTTTCTTTTCTTTTATTTCTTTCCTGTTTTGTCTCTTTGTTTAAACATGCAAAACTTGTATAACCACTAAACCTACTGAAACAACTATATAAAGAAGGGATAGCACCTTGAAGGCAGGCGTGCTTCAGAGACTTCCCAGTGATACACTATACAAGACGTGTCTTGTGTATTATTTCTGGTGATTCCCCACTTCCAAAGGCTGCTCCGACTGAGTGTGATCCCGACAAGCCGATCAATGTCCCCAGCTGTTGCCTATGTCCCCAGCCGGTCTCCAGCCTTATCCTTAAGCCAAAGGACTTCACATGACCACTGCAGCCGATCAATGTCCCCAGCTGTTGCCTATGTCCCCAGCCGGTCTCCAGCCTTATTCTTAAGCCAAAGGACTTCACATGACCACTGCAGCCGATCAACGTGCCCAGCTGTTGCCTATGTCCCCAGCCGATCTCCTTCCTTATCCTTGAGCCAGAGGATTTCACATGACCACTGCAGCCGATCAATGTCCCCAGCTGTTGCCTATGTCCCCAGCCAGTCTCCATCCTTATCCTTGAGCCAGAGGACTTCACATGACCACTGCAGCTGATCAACATCCCCAGCTGTTGCCTATGTCCCCAGCCGGTCTCTATCCTTATCCTTGAGCCAAAGGACTTCACATGACCACTGCAGCCGATCAGCATGCCCAGTTGTTGCCTATGTCCCCAGCCGGTCTCCATCCTTATCCTTGAGCCAGAGGACTTCACATGACCACTGCAGCTGATCAACATCCCCAGCTGTTGCCTATGTCTCCAGCCAGTCTCCATCCTTATCCTTGAGCCAGAAGATTTCACATGACCACTGCAGCCGATCAACATCCCCAGCTGTTGCCTATGTCCCCAGCCGGTCTCCTTCCTTATCCTTGACCCAGAGGACTTCTCATGACCACTGCAGCTGATCAACATCCCCAGCTGTTGCCTATGTCCCCAGCCGGTCTCCTTAATATACTTGAGCCAGAGTATTTCACATGACCACTGCAGCCGATCAGCATCCCCAGTTGTTGCCTATGTCCCCAGCCGGTCTCCTTCCTTATACTTGAGGCAGAGGACTTCACATGACCACTGCAGCCGATCAACGTCCCCAGCTGTTGCCTATGTCCCCAGCCGGTCTCCATCCTTATCCTTGAGCCAGAGGATTTCACATGACCACTGCAGCCAATCAACGACCACTGATTAACTCTAGCGGTCTTGTGATGTCCAACAGTAGAGAAAATGAGGAGTCTGGTGAAGGGCATTGGAGACAGTGTGGTAGAACAACAGGGTCTTAGTAGCAAAGTGTTTTTAATAAAGCCGGCCCAACAATCAGCTGATTCCTGTAAGTCAGGCGCCTGTAAACCATGATGATCAGATATTATTACAGGGGAAACCTAATAGCAGCGATATATTATAGATATGGATCAAAGGATCACTTGGTGCAAATAATTAACCGAACATGTGTACAGCCCCATAAACTATCAAAGGTGTGAGTACTATTAGATATGAGCGGACTCATTGAAGCTCAGATTCTGATACGCCACCTAAACATATTCCAAAGTTCTGATTGGACACCAGAACTTGAACCAGAAAACGAACCCCATTGAAAACAATGGGGACCCGAATTGTTAAGCCGGAAAAAAAATCTGTTGAAAAAAAAATCAGTCTGCGTGAGCAATAATAAAGTGCAGCAGCCGCAGGGCACTCAAATACTCAGACATCGCTGTGCAGCAAAATACAGGAACCATTTATAACAGTTACCAACATTTCTACAAAAAAAAAAAAAGGAGAAGCAGCAAAGGCCATAGAAAGGGGGATCACCAGGCAGCATGGATTTGTGCAAAAAACACAGCTTTTATTAAGGTGAAATACAGGACAAAACATTTAAAAACATCTAAAAACAGTTAATAACAATGCCTAAAATAAGGCAAGTGCCTGTATACAATACAAACAAGGGGAAAAAAGATAGACATGCATACAAGTATATAACAGACTCCTATATGGACAGCATATGTAGAAAATACATCAATATGGTGGCAAAATTGGCCATATAATGAAACAATAAATGCCCTGGGAGTCACACAAGGTAAAAAAGACGTGTTAAAGTACACAGAAATATAATGCATGTAATATGACAGTTCTAAGCAAACCAGAACAACCTATGATTAAGCTAGCATAGCTGACAAAAAATGTTAATGGACCAATATCATAGATAGATCTATATAGAGCATGGGGCTACAGACCTAATAGCCCTAAAAGCCCAAATACCTAAGAGAGACCAGGTAGTGCATGAAACAATAATAATGCACTCTAAGTAAAACCGCTCCCTAAGTACAAGGCATGCTAGCTTGCCATTCCCCCACAAGCAGATTGGATATGATAAGCCAATCTAAATGAAAACAGGCACCAAAAGAAGCGTATACCCTACGCGTGTCGCCACAGCAGTGGCTTCATCAGGGGTATTGATACCCCTGATGAAGCCACTGCTGTGGCGACACGCGTAGGGTATACACCATGCCTTGTACTTAGGGAGCGGTTTTACTTAGAGTGCATTATTATTGTTTCATGCACTACCTGGTCTCTCTTAGGTATTTGGGCTTTTAGGGCTATTAGGTCTGTAGCCCCATGCTCTATATAGATCTATCTATGATATTGGTCCATTAACATTTTTTGTCAGCTATGCTAGCTTAATCATAGGTTGTTCTGATTTGCTTAGAACTGTCATATTACATGCATTATATTTATGTGTACTTTAACACGTCTATTTTACCTTGTGTGACTCCCAGGGCATTTATTGTTTCATTATATGGCCAATTTTGCCACCATATTGATGTATTTTCTACATATGCTGTCCATATAGGAGTCTGTTATATACTTGTATGCATGTCTATCTTTTTTCCCCTTGTTTGTATTGTATACAGGCACTTGCCTTATTTTAGGCATTGTTATTAACTGTTTTTAGATGTTTTTAAATGTTTTGTCCTGTATTTCACCTTAATAAAAGCTGTGTTTTTTGCACAAATCCATGCTGCCTGGTGATCCCCCTTTCTATGGCCTTTGCTGCTTCTCCTTTTTTTGTACATGTGTATATTCTAAGGTCAGGGTTGGATCCCAGTGTCTTATATTTAGTGGTGCCCCCATAGTATATTCTCTTAGTTACCAACATTTCAGTGGATGGTTTCCAATCGGTGATCTTTAGCTGTTACAAAACTACAACTCCCAGCATGCTGGGAATAGTATAGTACTTTTACATTAACTGGAGAGCCCCAGGTTGATGACAATGGACTGCAAGTCCCTAATCGACAGCAGTATGCAGATTCAACATCTTTGCTGCAGCCAATAAAACAATGATCAGCAGGAAGCGCCAAAGCAGCAGGAAGCGCCAGAGCAGCAGGAAGCGCCAGAGCAGCAGGAAGCGCCAGAGCAGCAAAGCTAAAACAGCAGAGGATTTACCAGGCAAATAAAACAGCGTATCATTCATTATTTTATTACATTTCCTACTTTCCAATTATGTTTCCCTTTAACTTTTAATTATATGACCATTTTTGCATACAAAAATCTACCTTCTAGACTTTTGACATATCTGAAGAAAGAATTAATGGTTGTCTGGAGACTGAGATATTAATTATATGTTACAATGAAAAGGATGTGGTAGCTACTGCAGCACTGAGCCCATTTTGTTCTCATCAGTCTCAGTTTAATTCAAGAGAGAAGCTCATCAAAGGAAGCTGTAACCAGGTTTTTACTACGCCATCTGAGAGCAGCATCATAGATGGGCAGAGACCCTGATTCCAGCATTGTATCACTTACTTCACTGGAAGTTTTGATTAAAAACCGTTTTCTCTGCTGCAGATCTACCAGTTCTCTGAGTGCTGAGCCCTGTATAACCCATCCCACACCACTGATTGATGTACACTGTGCATAGGCAGAAAGCTGACAGTCAGTAGTGGGGACGTAGTTGGTCTACATAGCAGCAGGTTTCCTATTCCTCTAGTGATAATTTCCTGGTATAATTTTATAAAAACTACAGCAGGCAACCTAGTAAGTGAACCATCGCTGGAATCAGGATCTCTGTCTCTGCATAATGCGGCTCTCAGATTATATAACAAAGACCTGGTGATAGATTCCCTTTAAGCCACATTGCTCAGTTGGGACAATTCTAAAACTATGATCCCCTTTCTACACCACTTTTGGCCTTCACAAAGAGAGAAAATAGTTATAAAGACCACCATGGGCCCCCCAATGCCAAGTAACATAGTAACATAGTAACATAGTTATTAAGGTTGAAGGAAGATTATAAGTCCATCTAGTTCAACCCATAGCCTAACCTAACATGCCCTAACATGTTGATCCAGAGGAAGGCAAAAAAAAAAACATGTGGCAAGAGTAAGCTCCACATTGGGGAAAAAAATTCCTTCCCGACTCCACATACTGCAATCAGACTAGTTCCCTGGATCAACGCCCTATCAAGGAATCTAGTGTATATACCCTGCAACATTATACTTTTCCAGAAAGGTATCCAGTCCCCTCTTAAATTTAAGTAATGAATCACTCGTTACAACATCATACGGCAGAGAGTTCCATAGTCTCACTGCTCTTACAGTAGAGAACCCGTGTCTGTTATTATGCCTAAACCTTCTTTCCTCCAGACGTAGAGGATGCCCCCTTGTCCCTGTCTCAGGTCTATGATTAAAAAGATCATCAGAAAGGTCTTTGTACTGTCCCCTCATATATTTATACATTAAAATAAGATCACCCCTTAGTCTTCGTTTTTCCAAACTAAATAGCCCCAAGTGTAATAACCTATCTTGGTATTGCAGACCCCCCTGTCCTCTAATAACCTTGGTCGCTCTTCTCTGCACCCGCTCCAGTTCAGCTATGTCTTTCTTATACACCGGAGACCAGAACTGTGCACAGTATTCTAAGTGTGGTCGAACTAGTGACTTGTATAGAGGTAAAATTATGTTCTCCTCATGAGCATCTATGCCTCTTTTAATGCATCCCATTATTTTATTTGCCTTTGTAGCAGCTGCCTGACACTGGCCACTGAATATGAGTTTGTCATCCACCCATACACCCAGGTCCTTTTCATTGACGGTTTTGCCCATAGTTTTAGAATTAAGTGCATAGTTTTACATCTTATTACTTCTGCCCAAGTGCATGACCTTACATTTATCCCCATTAAAGCTCATTTGCCATTTATCAGCCCAAGCTTCTAGTTTACATAAATCATCCTGTAATATAAAATTGTCCTCCTCTGTATTGATTACCCTGCAGAGTTTAGTGTCATCTGCAAATATTGAAATTCTGCTCTGAATGCCCCCTACAAGGTCATTAATAAATGTGTTAAAAAGAAGAGGGCCCAATACTGACCCCTGTGGTACCCCACTGCTAACCGCGACCCAGTCCGAGTGTGCTCCATTAATAACCACCCTTTGTTTCCTATCCCTGAGCCAGCTCTTAACCCACTTACACTTATTTTCCCTTATCCCCATTATTCTCATTTTATATATCAACCTTTTGTGTGGCACCGTATCAAAAGCTTTTGAAAAGTCCATATACACTACGTTCACTGGGTTCCCTTGGTCCAGTCCGGAACTTACCTCTTCATAGAAACTGATCAGATTAGTCTGACATGAACGGTCCCTAGTAAACCCGTGCTGATACTGGGTCATGAGGTTATTCCTCTTCAGATACTCCAGTATAGCGTCCCTTAGAATGCCCTCCAGGATTTTACCCACAGTAGAGGTTAAGCTTACTGGCCTATAATTTCCGAGTTCAGTTTTTGTTCCCTTTTTGAATATTGGCACCACATTTGCTATACGCCAGTCCTGTGGTACAGACCCTGTTATTATAGAGTCTTTAAAGATTAAAAATAATGGTCTATCAATGACTGTACTTAATTTCTGCAGTACTCGAGGGTGTATCCCATCCGGGCCCGGAGATTTGTCAATTTTAGTGATTTTTAGACGCCGCCGCACTTCCTGCTGGGTTAAGCAGGTGACATTTAATTGGGAATTTTTGTCACTAGTCATTTTGTCTGCCATGGGATTTTCTTGTGTAAATACTGATGAAAAAAAGTCATTTAGCATATTGGCTTTTTCCTCATCCTCATCCACCATTTCACCCAGACTATTTTTAAGGGGGCCAACACTATCATTTTTTAGTTTCTTACTATTAACGTAGTTAAAGAATATTTTGGGATTATTTTTACTCTCTCTGGCAATGAGTCTCTCTGTCTCAATCTTTGCTGCCTTGATTTGCTTTTTACAGAATTTATTTAATTTTTTTGTATTTATTTAATGCCTCATCACTACCTACTTCCTTTAATTCTCTAAATGCTTTCTTTTTGTCACTTATTGCACCCCTTACAGCTCTATTTAGCCATACTGGTTTCCTCCTATTTCTAGTATGTTTATTCCCATACGGTATATACTGTGCACAGGTCCTATCCAGGATGCTAATAAACGTCTCCCATTTTTTCTGTGTATTTTTATGTCTCAGGATATCGTCCCAGTTAATTGCACCAAGATCATCTCTCATCCGTTGGAAATTTGCCCTCCTGAAGTTTAGTGTCCTTGTAACCCCTCTACTACACATCTTATTAAAGGATACATGAAAACCTATTATTTTATGATCACTATTCCCCAAGTGGCCCCCAACCCTTATATTTGCTATGCGGTCTGGCCTGTTGGTTAATATTAGGTCTGGCAGTGCCCCCCCTTCTTGTTGGGTCCTGAACCAGTTGTGAAAGGTAATTGTCTCTCATAGTTGTCAAAAACCGATTACCTTTGCTGGAACTGCAGGTTTCTGTTCCCCAATCTAGATCAAGTAGATCATGGCTTTGGTTTGCCTTGGCTTGTTTGGACCTGACACAAACTGATGGTGGAAGTCTCAACTCCTGGATCCTCATCAGTATCCATGACATGAAGAGACAAGAGATTTCTGAGCACATAGGTCCACATTCACTTTAGCTATTGCCGCCATCATTTCCGATCCTCTATCTTACTGTCCTGCTCATCTCATCACAGACGTCTTTGTCGACATCAACTCGAACCGTACGGCTATAAATAATCCAGGTAAATCGTGTCTGCGATGCCCGAATGTTTTGCACACTGTGTCTGATAGCCTACGCCGTCTGGTATAATTATAAACGTAAAAATAATGTTTTTTTCCATTAAGCAGCTGCTCGTTTCTTCTATTAAAGGAGTATTCCCATCTCCCAATATGTAGTAGGTGTAATAATATTAGCAAATACCTCTTTTTAGAAATGTAGTATAGTTTTTCTGATATGCTATGTCTCTTTCCTCATGTGCAGACATTACAGGACCTTAGGTATCCATGGATATGACCACTGATATAGTGACAGCTAGTTGCTACTGGTCATAACCATGGATACCCAAGGTCCTGCAATGCATGCACGAGGCAGATTGAATCAGAAAAACTATACTACATTTCTAATTGCAGTTATTTGCTAATTTTATTATTATTACACTTACTATGCATTGGAATAGGATCTTGGAGCTGGGAACACCCCTTTAAGCTCGATCGGGGTGAAGATGCCTCCTTACTCCCTTCCCCTTATACTGTGTTCCAAATTATTATGCAAATTGGATTTAAGTCTCATAAAGATGTAATTGTTTTGTTTTTCAAATAAACTCGTGGATGGTATTGTGTCTCAGGGCTCAATGGATCACTGAAATCAATCTAAAGGTACCTTCACACATAACGATATTGTTAACGATATCGTTGCTATTTGTGACGTAGCAACGATATCGTTAATGAAATCGTTCTGTGTGACAGCGACCAACGATCAGGCCCCTGCTGTGCTGTCGTTGGTCGCTGAATAAAGTCCAGAACTTTATTTCGTCGCTGGACTCCCTGCTGACATCGCTGGATCGGCGTGTGTGACACCGATCCAGCGATGTCTTCACTGGTAACCAGGGTAAACATCGGGTAACTAAGCGCAGGGCCGCGCTTAGTAACCCGATGTTTACCCTGGATACCATGCTAAAAGTTAAAAAAAACAAACGCTACATACTTACCTAACGCTGTCTGTCCTCCAGCGCTGTGCTCTGCACTCCTCCTGTACTGTCTGTGAGCCGGAAAGCAGAGCGGTGACGTCACCGCTCTGCTTTCCGGCTCACAGACAGTACAGGAGGAGAGCAGAGAAGCAGAGCGCAGCGCTGGAGGACAGACAGCGGTAGGTAAGTATCTAGTGTTTGTTTTTTTTTAACTTTTAGCATGGTATCCAGGGTAAACATCGGGTTACTAAGCGCGGCCCTGCGCTTAGTTACCCGATGTTTACCCTGGTTACCGGCATCGTTGGTCGCTGGAGAGCTGTCTGTGTGACAGCTCTCCAGCGACCAAACAGCGACGCTGCAGCGATCCGGATCGTTGTCGGTATCGCTGCAGCGTCGCTTAATGTGAAGGGGCCTTTAAACACGTGATAATTAGTTTTCCATGTGATTCTAATTAAAGGAAAACTACTTAAAAATGATGTTCCACATTATTAAGCAGGCCAAAGGTTTCAAGCAATATGGGAAATTAAAAGGATCTCTCTGCTGCTGAAAAGCGTTACATATTGCAATGCCTTGGACAACGTATGAAAACATTAGATATTTCACGAAAACTTAAGCGTGATCATCATACTGTGAAGAAATTTGTGATTGAAATAGAGCACAGACAGAGTTCATGCAGATAAAGGCATAATAAGGAAGGTTTCAGCCAGGCAAAATCATTGGATTAAGAGAGCAGCTGCCAAAATACCATTACATAGCAACAAACAGTTATTTGAAGCTGCTGCTGAATCTAGGCTCTAGACCAGAGGTCTCAAACTGCACTCCTCGAGGGCCGCAAACAGGTCCTATTCTCAGGATTTCCTTGTATTGCACAGGTGATAATTTAAGAACCTGCACAGATAATGATTTCAGCACCTTGTGCAATGCTAAGGAAATCTTGAAAACAAGCATGGTTTGAGGCCCTCGAGGAATGCAGTTTGAGACCCCTGCTCTAGACCATCAGAGATATTATTTCGATGGCTGTAATTCCATATATTACCAGAGATGTTGGTACTGAATTCTTCAATAACTTATACCAGTAAAAACATTGATATTAATCCCTTCCATAATTTGGACCACTAAAGATTTGATTTTTACTTATGAAGTATACTAAAACACTAGGCAAAATGGACATAAATGGTGAGTCGAGTTGGTGAAGATAGCCTTGGGATGCTGGGGTAAATCGAGAAGATCTGGATAAGTCATACATAGTTCTAGGTTTGCTAAGTTGCGTTGGGTTCTAACATTGCAATGTAGTCGCGTTACTACGAGACCTCTCGAGGCGTCTTATTTCCATTTCCTCCTCCATATCGACAAGCTACATACAGAAACTTCCTTAAATGTCTGCTTCATTATGATTAGCAATCATGGAACACTTACAAAGTTATAGATAATACTTCTATACTGTATTTTTAATAATTTCCCAGAGGAAGGAAAAAAAGACTAAAGTCACATGAAGGTGGAAAAGTCCTTTGATAGAAGCTGACTTCATACCTGTGCCATTATTCCTTTTAGGAGTAAAGATGATGACTGGTGCGGATAATGACAAGCGCAGACTGCTGACGGACTGATGGAGCTGGGGTGCTGTTAGGTGTAGGCTTTTATAGTTGCATCTGATTGATATTGATTATGTGCCATCAGACATGGTTGGGCAGGGGAATTGAGGATTTAAATTAATTGGAATTCTTCTTTGAAGGCAAGCAGAAGTCAAATACTCGACTGCCTGAGATTCTGTCAAAAGTACTGAATCATCAGTGCACACTGGGAGAATCGTTGCAGCCTCACTCATCTCCTCTGCGCTGAGCTCCCATGTGGTGGAACGCTACGAAACATTGGGATCGGCGCACCTGGCTGCACATCACAGAGGATGCCGCGTGACCTTCACTATTTTATTTTTAAGATTCTATTGAAATGAAAGGCAAATTTTTTTTATAATAGATGGAAGAAATTATACAGCAGCACTCATCTCTATAGTATAAATGCAAAATATTACAAATACTATTAACATCAACCATACAGCATATATTCCTTGATGGGGCTGTCCCATTTCAGAAATTATTTATCCTCAGCTGCGGTTTGTTATGAAAAACAAACTGCTTTATTTTCACTGCCCCCAGGTCAAGCGGTGAGTGTCCTGGTGTCCGGTCTGGGCTGCAGTGCTGACGTCACTTCAACAGCGCTGCAGTCAATCAGTGCGCTCAGCAGCTGAGGGACACACGAATTGGCTGTTGAAGTGACATCAGAGAGCTCAGCAGGTCTGAGGGGAAAAATGATTGCCTGTGGACATGACATCATAGAGCTCAGTGGCTCTGAAGGGGAGCACTGATTGGCTGTGGAAGTGACATCATTGAGCTCAGCAGCTCTGAGGGGAGCACTGATTGGCTGCGGAAGTGACATCAGAGAGCTCAGCGGCTCTGAGGGGAGCACTGACTGGCTGTGGAAGTGACATCAGAGAGCTCAGCGGCTCTGAGGGGAGCACTGATTGGCTGCGGAAGTGACATCAGAGAGCTCAGCGGCTCTGAGGGGAGCACTGATTGGCTGCGGAAGTGACATCAGAGAGCTCAGCGGCTCTGAGGGGAGCACTGACTGCCTGTGGAAGTGACATCATTGAGTTCAGTGGCTCTGAGGGGAGCACTGACTGGCTGTGGAAGTGACATCAGAGAGCTCAGCGGCTCTGAGGGGAGCACTGACTGGCTGTGGAAGTGACATCAGAGAGCTCAGCGGCTCTGAGGGGAGCACTGATTGGCTGTGGAAGTGACATCAGAGAGCTCAGCGGCTCTGAGGGGAGCACTGACTGGCTGTGGAAGTGACATCAGAGAGCTCAGCGGCTCTGAGGGGAGCACTGACTGGCTGTGGAAGTGACATCAGAGAGCTCAGCGGCTCTGAGGGGAGCACTGACTGGCTGTGGAAGTGACATCAGAGAGCTCAGCGGCTCTGAGGGGAGCACTGACTGGCTGTGGAAGTGACATCAGAGAGCTCAGCGGCTCTGAGGGGAGCACTGACTGGCTGTGGAAGTGACATCAGAGAGCTCAGCGGCTCTGAGGGGAGCACTGACTGGCTGTGGAAGTGACATCAGAGAGCTCAGCGGCTCTGAGGGGAGCACTGATTGGCTGTGGAAGTGACATCAGAGAGCTCAGCGGCTCTGAGGGGAGCACTGATTGGCTGTGGAAGTGACATCAGAGAGCTCAGCGGCTCTGAGGGGAGCACTGATTGGCTGTGGAAGTGACATCAGAGAGCTCAGCGGCTCCGAGGGGAGCACTGATTGGCTGTGGAATTGACATCAGAGAGCTCAGCGGCTCTGAGGGGAGCACTGACTGGCTGTGGAAGTGACATCAGAGAGCTCAGCGGCTCTGAGGGGAGCACTGACTGGCTGTGGAAGTGACATCAGAGAGCTCAGCGGCTCTGAGGGGAGCACTGACTGGCTGTGGAAGTGACATCAGAGAGCTCAGCGGCTCTGAGAGGAGCACTGATTGGCTGTGGAATTGACATCAGAGAGCTCAGCGGCTCTGAGGGGAGCACTGACTGGCTGTGGAAGTGACATCAGAAAGCTCAGTGGCTCTGAGGGGAGCACTGATTGGCTGTGGAAGTGACATCAGAGAGCTCAGCGGCTCTGAGAGGAGCACTGATTGGCTGTGGAATTGACATCAGAGAGCTCAGCGGCTCTGAGGGGAGCACTGATTGGCTGTGGAATTGATATCAGAGAGCTCAGCGGCTCTGAGGGGAGCACTGATTGGCTGTGGAATTGATATCAGAGAGCTCAGCGGCTCTGAGAGGAGCACTGATTGGCTGTGGAATTGAAATCAGAGAGCTCAGCGGCTCTGAGGGGAGCACTGATTGGCTGTGGAATTGACATCAGAGAGCTCAGCGGCTCTGAGGGGAGCACTGATTGGCTGTGGAATTAATATCAGAGAGCTCAGCGGCTCTGAGAGGAGCACTGATTGGCTGTGGAAGTGACATCAGAGAGCTCAGCGGCTCTGAGGGGAGCACTGATTGGCTGTGGAATTGATATCAGAGAGCTCAGCGGCTCTGAGAGGAGCACTGATTGGCTGTGGAAGTGACATCATTGAGCTCAGCGGCTCTGAGGGGAGAACTGATTGGCTGTGGACATGACATCAGAGAGCTCAGCGGCTCTGAGGGGGGCACTGATTGGCTGTGGAAGTGACATCAGAGAGCTCAGCGGCTCTGAGAGGAGCACTGATTGGCTGTGGAATTGATATCAGAGAGCTCAGCGGCTCTGAGAGGAGCACTGATTGGCTGTGGAAGTGACATCATTGAGCTCAGCGGCTCTGAGGGGAGAACTGATTGGCTGTGGACATGACATCAGAGAGCTCAGCGGCTCTGAGGGGGGCACTGATTGGCTGTGGAAGTGACATCAGAGAGCTCAGCGGCTCTGAGTGGAGAACTGATTGGCTGTGGAAGTGACATCAGAGAGCTCAGCGGCTCTGAGGGGGCACTGATTGGCTGTGGAAGTGACATCAGAGAGCTCAGCGGCTCTGAGTGGAGAACTGATTGGCTGTGGAAGTGACATCAGAGAGCTCAGCGGCTCTGAGGGGGGCACTGATTGGCTGTGGAAGTGACATCAGAGAGCTCAGCGGCTCTGAGTGGAGAACTGATTGGCTGTGGAAGTGACATCAGAGAGCTCAGCGGCTCTGAGGGGGGCACTGATTGGCTTTGGATGCTACATCAGTGCCACTGCAAATTCTGAACACCTGAAGCAGCGCCAGAGACTCGTCAAAAGAGGTGAAAGAGAGGTGCAAAACTAAGCCTGTGTTCACATAGAGCTTTTGAAGTACTGAAAAATGAGTTTGTCAAGCTGATCCTGCATCAGGAAATTCACTTTTTTTATGGACTTTATGCAGTTCTCCTTTTTCTGTAGCGGTTTTAAAACGTTTTAGAAGAGTTTTTCCCTGAGGTATTATTTTTGCAGTCTTTTGATTGGAAATGTGTAATTTTCTCCTAGGACCGAGTTTGTCTGAGGAAAAAAAATTGCAGCACACAAGATTTGCATCTGATATTTGGATTGAATTAGTCACAAATGTCTACTGGTCCATGGAAAGCATTGGGCCGTGGTCTGATTTTCATGGCCTGAATGAAGAAGATTGAGATTTTTTTCCCATCTTCTCCACATCTGAGAAAATTGGATCACACTATGATCACACTCTGATCAGAGTGTGATTAGCATAATTGTCCAGAAACACTTGGATGAGAGAAAATATGCTGGTGTGATCCTTCCCTTACTCCAGTATTCTGCTGTGTTCCTGGAGTAATGATGTCCCATTCATCATATGTAGAAGGAAAAAAGACCAGCTCAACCTTATCGAGGAACAATCGGCACAGAAATCCACGATCTACACTACTGCTCCGCGCCCAGTATTTCCAGAAGAAGGGAAGATCCAGCTTCTGATAAAGGTATATATGAACCTAATTTCTTTATTGCAAAAAAATTAAAATATTTGACAAGAAGATGAGTGGGGGACTTGAGGGTTTCATCACCAGATGCGTTTTTGAGCGCTACTTGTGCTCTTAGACTTGGCTTGAAGAAATTCGAAACTCAACCAAATCTAAGAGAGCAGGTAGTGCTCGAAACTCAACCAAATCTAATAGAGCAGGTAGTGCTCGAAGCTCAACCAAATCTAAGAGAGCAGGTAATGCTCGAAACTCAACCAAATCTAAGAGAGCAGGTTGTACTCAAAACTAAACCAAATCTTTATAGAGCAGGTAGCGCTCGAAACTCAACCAAATCTAAGAGAGCAGGTATTGCTCGAAACTCAACCAAATCTAAGAGAGCAGGTTGTACTCGAAACTAAACCAAATCTTTATAGAGCAGGTAGCGCTCGAAACTCAACCAAATCTAAGAGAGCAGGTAGTGCTCGAAACTCAACCAAATCTAAGAGAGCAGATTGTACTCGAAACTAAACCAAATCTGAGAGAGCAGGTAGTGCTCGAAACTCAACCAAATCTAAGAGAGCAGGTAGTGCTCAAAACGCGTCTCGTGATGAGACCCCCAAGTTTCCCCCTCACAACTTGGACTATTGGTGTGCAATTGTTAATCTTCTTGTCTAATATTTTTTTTTGCAAAAAAGGAATTCATTTTATATGTAGCTGGATCTTTCCTTCTTCTCCTCCATCATATGACTGCTGTAGCCAACCGTGTGTCCTATATGCAAATTTCACAGGTGAGGTTATTGATTGCAGTGATTACTTGAATAATGGATGGGATGTCATCAGTGCAGGACGGATGGAACGGTAACTATGGAGAGGCTGGGAATTCAACAAATGGGTAGTGTTTTTTTACCATTTTTTGTACTCAGCCAATTTTTTTTTAATTCTGAAAAATTTGTTTAAATAGTGAGGGGGATTAAATATAAAAACCATAATAATCCAAGGCATTAAAAGTCTACATTATGTACTAAATTACGTTTTGAGAGTATAATCCATAGGGTCCTTTAGGAAATAGATGGTGGCCCATTTTTCCACCCTCTAAAATTAGAAATTTGTCTAGTCATGTAATGAATGGAAGTAATGGGTCCTCCAGAGAGAAACACCCTGGCCAACTGGTTCATTAATGCAGGACTCCCCTTTATTCTAAACCAATTAGTAGGGTATTTAAAAATGGCTTAAAATCATCCACATTTAGACTCTTAATTAATCCAAGACGCAGAGGAGCCAGGTTAGATACAAAGGAGCTGGCCGGCTCTTACGGGATAACCAGACTGCACTTTGCTGATATGTTGAAGACGATTTTTTTTCCGAGTCTTCATATTCTTGCTGTGTTGTGATAGGAAATAAAAGAGCACAAAGGGAAAGAAGATGTGGAACCAACAGAGGATTTGGCAGCTGTGGGACTTGAAGAAGGCAACTAGTAAACTTCTGCCAAGCTTCACTGCAGTGACCGCGTATCCTCATTTTGACAGCTTGTCACATCAGGCTTCATCCCCATTAACCTGTCCTGGACGTGCAGGGTCACCTAATACGATTCCAAATGAGAACCTGCCAGATACTGAAGACAAGCTCCAGAAAAATCAATGGAGAAAAAAGCTCAAAACTAAGAGACAGAAACAATGGGATAATATCCAGCCATCTATGAACCATTGTTTCCACATGGATTATAGGCTTAGCGTTCCTGCAGGGTCTACTCACAGAACAAGGCATACTAAGCATTCCTCGCTAACACGGAACTGGAATGGAATTGTGATTAAAAGAAAATTACCTACTGTTTAAATTAGTATTTTTTTCTCTTAATATCACAATCTTTATAAAAAAAATAAAAAATAAGTATTCTTTCACTTTTCACACTAGCCATTAAGGGTCTTTTTTTTTTTAATTGATACTTTCTGTTATCAGCAGAGGCAGGATTACAATGACAGGTGACACCTCTATACACAGCTGATAAAACAGGATCCCATCAAACACAATAAGTGATATCACAGTTCCGCCTGCCTTTACAATGACCTTTGCACACATTCATTAGAAGCTTCATTACAAAAGATAGGGCCAAATTCTGATGATTGTGGCTATGTACGTGTGTTGTTTCCTGAAACAACAGGAAGTTGGAGTCTAAAAGAGCCAAAGAAAAAAAAATAATTATATTTCTTTAGGAATTAGGTCAAACCTATTACTGGCACTGACACCAAGAAGCTAGGGGCTTAGATAGGATCAAGGAAACAGAGATACAAGGACTGAACCCATGATAGATAAAACCTATAACTGGCACTGACAGCAAGAAGCTAGAGGCTTAGATATGATCAAGAAAGCAGATGTATGAGGATGAGAACTGAACTAGGGTTAGGTAAAACCTAGAACTGGCACTGCCAGCAAGAAGCTAGGGGCTGGAATAGAATTACGGAAACAGAGGTACGAGGACTGAACCAGGGTTAGGTTAAACCTATAACTGGCCCTGACAGGAAGAAGCTAGGGGCTTAGATAGAATTACGGTACCAGAGGTACGAGGACTGAACCAGGGTTAGGTTAAACCTATAACTGGCCCTGACAGGAAGAAGCTAGGGGCTTAGATATGATCAAGAAAGCAGATGTATGAGGATGAGGACTGAACCAGGGTTAGGTAGAACCTAGAACTGGCACTGCCAGCAAGGAGCTAGGGGCTTAGATAGAATTACAGAACTAGAGGTACGAGGACTGAACCAGGGTTAGGTTAAATCTATAACTGGCCCTGACAGGAAGAAGCTAGGGCTTAGATATGATCAAGAAAGCAGATGTATGAGGATGAGGACTGAACCAGGGTTAGGTTAAACCTAGAACTGGCCTTGACAGGACGAAGCTAGTGGCTTGAATAGTGTACAGTCCTGTCTAAGGCTCGGACCAGAGAGTTAATGAGGAATTAACCTACCAGCTCCCTGGTGGGTTCCACCAACAGTCTCGGAATGCCAATTAGAAGAAAAAAGAGTGCAGACATAGATGTTCCAGTGTCTTCTTGTTCGTCATCTTCTTTAAGTGGTGAATATAATTAGATTTACACCTATACATTAGCATTACCGTTCCTTCCCAGAAAACTGAATAGAATTACGGGCAAATATAAAAAAAATCAGAGCTTAACTTATTGTTAATGACTATAAAATTGACCTGTGGTTACAGAACAAGTGCATGTTGGATATTATCTGGAATAGTTTCCTTCTACAAAGGATCTAAATCTGTTCTCCCTTAATGGTGATAAAATGATTTCTATAAAGCCTAAATGAATGACTTCTGGACGGCCGCAGTAGACGTCTATAACTCACTCGGAGACAAGAAATGCCAGTTTTAAATGTGAATAAGAGGCTTTAACACATGATTTAATACAATGGATTTTTCCCCGAATGGACTGTTTGTCACATGCGGCACAAACACCGGAATTATGCAGAACAATTAAAATAACAATGTATCTGAATTACAGCAATCACAATTTATGTCGGGGCTGACAACGTAAATCAATGGCGCTGTACTGTAGCAGCTTAGGATATTTCGGAATCGATAATCTTAGGTATGATTTCATTTATCTTCGCTCCCCCAACATGCAAAACACAGAATATGCGATAACATTTATCAGCCCTGGCACCAATCCCTAACAGTTCGCTTGAGACATTTCGGATCTTCCAGTAACAGTATTGTAGCCCGGAGAGTCCAGGGACCTTCGCCTCTGTGTGACAGATAAGGCTTCACTTATTTTGGAAGGGATTTCACAGCCCGCTGCAAATAAATGACTTTTTTTTTAAAGCTGGAAAAGTCAAGCAGACATGTTGTTGTGCACATCATTATTGGCTCTTCGGTGTTTTCACGTCTTCTGAACTGTTGGTTCTAGATACAGATTCGCAGAACCGCAGCCACCGCCAGAGACTTCCTGAGTGTCAGACCAGCAGGACTCTTGAACTCTTTATTTCGTTGCCTTGAAGGAGTTTTAAAGTCTTATAGACAGATATGTCCGTCCTTACTTTTCCACTTGGCTTAAGATATCCCAAGATTAATGGTGCGAGATGTCCAGCTTTGGGAAAAAAATTGCATTACTCTGCTGCATAATTTTTTGTTCCAAAGCTAATCTCACACCACCGCTCTCGAGCCAAGAAGATAGAGTAAGAAGGACATAATCTGTATTTCAATGTATTTATCATTTATTTCCATTTCCTATAGAATGCCAACATATTCTACAGCCAAGGACATATAGAAGTGCAATATGCCGGCTCCTACAGTCAGACCCTGTCTTGAATCCTACTGAATACTTTTGATCACCTTCGACTACTATGATGAGGGTACTACTTAATCTATTCTTTAATCTATTTAATTAAATTATAATCTATTTAACCCATTAATTAAATTAAAAAATTTCATTAATTAAATAATTAATTACATAATTTAATTAAGCTAAATTAAATTATTTAATTTAATTCATAATCTATTCTTTATGCACAATATTATAATCAGGCAGATCCCGTTATTAAACTCATTTTCTAAAATGTTGGCAGTAACATCATTTTGGTGTTATGATAGTAACATGGTAACATAGTTAATAAGGTTGAAGGAAGTCCATCTAGTTCAACCCATAGCCTAACCTAACTTGCCCTAACATGTTGATCCAGAGGAAGGCAAAAAAAACCCATGTGGCAAAATGTAAGCTCCACTTTGGGGAAAAAAATTCCTTCCCGACTCCACATACAGCAATCAGACTAGTTCCCTGGATCAACGCCCTATCAAGGAATCTAGTGCATATATCCTGTAACATTATACTTTTCCAGAAAGGTATCCGGTCCCCTCTTAAATTTAAGTAATGAATCACTCATTACAACATCATACGGCAGAGAGTTCCACAGTCTCACTGCTCTTACAGTAAAGAATCTGCGTCTGTTATTATGCTTAAACCTTTTTTCCTCCAGACGTAGAGGATGCCCCCTTGTCCCTGTTTCAGGTCTATGATTAAAAAGATCATCAGAAAGGTCTTTGTATTGTCCCCTCATATATTTATACATTAAAATAAGATCACCCCTTAGTATTCGTTTTTCCAAACTAAATAGCCCCAAGTGTAATAACCTATCTTGGTATTGCAGACACCCCAGTCCTCTAATAACCTTGGTCGCTCTTCTCTGCACCCGCTCTAGTTCAGAAATGTCTTTCTTATACACCGGAGACCAGACCTGTACACAGTATTCTAAATGTGGTCGAACTAGTGACTTGTATAGAGGTAAAATTATGTTCTCCTCATGAGCATCTATGCCTCTTTTAATGCATCCCATTATTTTATTTGCCTTTGTAGCAGCTGTCTGATACTGGCCACTGAATATGAGTTTGTCATCCACCCATACACCCAGGTCTTTTTCATTGACAGTTTTGCCCAGAGTTTTAGAATTAAGCGCATAGTTATACATCTTATTACTTCTACCCAAGTGCATGACCTTACATTTATCCCCATTAAAGCTCATTTGCCATTTATAAGCCCAAGCTTCTAGTTTACATAAATCATCCTGTAATATAAAATTGTCCTCCTCTGTATTGATTACCCTGGAGAGTTTAGTGTCATCTGCAAATATCGCAATTCTGCTCTGTATGCCCCCTACAAGGTCATTAATAAATATGTTAAAAAGAAGAGGGCCCAATACTGACCCCTGTGGTACCACCACTGCTAACCGCGACCCAGTCCCACTGTGCTCCATTAATAACCACCCTTTGTTTCCTATCCCTGAGCCAGCTCTCAACCCACTTACACATATTTTCCCCTATCCCCATTATTCTCATTTTATGTATCAACCTTTTGTGTGGCACTGTATCAAAAGCTTTTGAAAAGTCCATATACACTACATCTACTGGGTTCCTTTGGTGCAGTCCGGAACTTACCTCTTCATAGAAACTGATCAAATTAGTCTGACATGAACGGTCCCTAGTAAACCCGTGCTGACACTGGGTCATGAGGTTATTCCTCTTCAGATACTCCAGTATAGCATCCCTTAGAATGCCCTCCAGGATTTTACCCACAGTAAAGGTTAAGCTTACTGGCCCATAATTTCCGAGTTCAGTTTTTGTCCCCTTTTTGAATATTGGCACCACATTTGCTATACGCCAGTCCTGTGGTACAGACCCTGTTATTATGGAGTCTTTAAAGATTAAAAATAATGGTCTATCAATGACTGTACTTAATTCCTGCAGTACTCGGGGGTGTATCCCATCCGGGCCCGGAGATTTGTCAATTTTAGTGATTTTTAGACGCCGCCGCACTTCTTGCTGGGTTAAGCAGGTGACATTTAATGGGAAATTTTTGTTATCACTGATCATTTTGTCTGCAATGGGATTTTCTTGTGTAAATACTGATGAAAAAAAGTCATTTAGCATATTGGCTTTTTCCTCATCCTCATCCACCATTTCACCCAGACTATTTTTAAGGGGGCCAACACTATCATTTTTTAGTTTCTTACTATTTACGTAGATAAAGAATATTTTGGGATTATTTTTACTCTCTCTGGCAATGAGTCTCTCTGTCTCAATCTTTGCTGCCTTGATTTGCTTTCTACAGAATTTATTTAATTTTCTGTATTTATTTAATGCCTCATCACTACCTACTTCCTTTAATTCTCTAAATGATTTCTTTTTGTCCCTTACTGCGCCCCTTACAGCTCTATTTGGCCATAAATGATGGTGGCTTTGCTCACCGTAGAGGTAGACACAGTATGGAACCTATGAAGAATAATAATAATAATCTTTATTTTTATATAGCGCTAACATATTCCGCAGCGCTTTACAGTTGCACACATTATCATCACTGTCCCTGATGGGGCTCACAATCTATAATCCCTATCAGTATGTCATTGGAATGTGGGAGGAAACCGGAGTGCCCGGAGGAAACCCACGCAAACACGGAGAGAACATACAAACTCTTTGCAGATGTTGTCCTGGGTGGGATTAGAACCCAGGACTCCAGCGCTGCAAGGCTGCTGTGCTAACCACTGCGCCACCGTGCTGAAGGGGGCAAATTCTTGGTTGGATAATCTTAATTCTGGTCAATAATGACCCTAATTCCAACAGAGAATGTGTACCTCCAAACAGGATGGATCACTCAGTTGTAGGTCAGATTTTTGTAAATCCTCTTCTTTTCTTTTCAGAATACCACAACATTAGCGGGGATTGTTTCCAAAACATCATGACAGTCCCAGTAAATTCAGGACTGTTGACAACTACCGCTTGCCTGGCCTTAGGCTAGAAATCTGCAGTCACTCCATGTGACTGCAGACTTGTGAATCCTCACATTGTGTGCACTAGGTGTTGCGAGGATTCTCTGCTGTCGGTGCTAGAAGCGGGCGATCATGTGACCTAAAATATAAAATGCAATTTGCATACTTCCGATCGCATTCCAACTAGACATGTCCGGCCTCACACAATACAGTTGCACAGGATTCTCCGGTGTTGATGCCAATAGTGTCGGGCGCGTGACCGCGGGTATGTGATTTGCATACATGCGATAACATGCAGACTAGACGTATGCAGTGTATTGAACGAGGTCTGACATGTCTAGTTGGAATGTGGCCGGAAGTATACAAATCGTATACTTGCGGTTACATGCCTGTCTGCTTCTGGAGCTGGCACTAGAGAGTCCTCACAGCGCGCAGAGGATTCATAAGTCTGCAGTCACGTAGAGTAGCCTAAGGCCAGACAACCCCTTTAAGATATGCAGTAGTTGCCAACAGTCCTCAATTTGCTGGGAGGTATTCTGGGCAGAAAAGAAGATGATTAATATAAATCTGACCTACAACTGGATGATCCCACCTGGTTGGAGGTACATTCCCTGATGGGATTAGGATCATTCACGATCAGAGCTGTGAGTTGGACCTAAACAATTTTACATTGCCAAAATCAACGTGCCCTAGTTCCCCCTTCCATAAGGCAGATGGAAAGCCTCTCTATGAGATCATCTCACATTCTGGAGGACTCAAACCCTTCATGTCTTAGTTGGATGCCCATATATTTAAATACCCTCCATGTAACACTACTGCTTGTGCACTGTTGGAGTGGTGATCGGATGGCCAAGGCTTATGAGGGACAAAAACTCCACTAAAGTAAAAACTTTAAGGTAATTGATTTAATTTAAGAAAACGACTGTCCTTGCACAGAAGATAAATGACGGATTGCCATAGCCCAAGAGATGCAATGAAGTAGGTGGAGCGCCCCCAGACGCAGGGCCGCGGGGTACTCGGTACCGGTCCTCTCTGTTTCGGTGCTGGGATTGTCATGGTGGCTGGACCCGGTCCGTGACCCTGCTAAGGGGCGTCCAATGAAAGGGTGATGAAAGTTTGTCAAGGGTTCGTGACGCCACCTGTTGTATTCAGTCAGGGCGACCGACGCTGCTTAAGGGTCCGCTGGGGTGATGGAATGGCAGCTAGATGGTATACCTTCCCACAGGTGAAGTATATCCCCAGGGCTTCCCAGTAGTGTAGGTGGCGATGATGTGAGGCGCAGTTAATAACGAGGACACAGGGTTGCAGTCTCTTTACCTTTTTACTGAAGACCTCGGGGTCCGCAATCCAGAGCACTGCAAACAGGGCTGGCTGAGTCCGGCCAGTCCGAAGGCACATCCAGAGTTCCCTTTGCAGGTGGAACTCAGTGCCTACCAACTAGCGCCTGTGTGTTGTAGTCCTTCTCTGCTGAGCACCACGGGATAGTCCTCAAACTTTCGTATTCGTTCGTCCTCTCTCTCTCTGTCCCCCAAGTTTATCTGGCTAGGATGCACCCGTTTGACGGTTTGACGGGAAGGCCTGGAGTTATTCTGGGACCCTAGAGACGCCCCTCTCCCACAATTGCCCCCTATGTCTGCTTAGGTGATTTAAGGTAGACAGCCAACCTATAATCAACTGTTCTACCGCTGTTTGAAGTAATGCTTGAAGTCTGTTACTTCCTCGGCGTTCCGGCCACCGGCTACGCGCCTCAGTAGGATGTTGCCAATCTCGGGGAACGACTCCTACTGATTCTATCTCCTTGTGCTGTGATCTCGTTTCTCACTTCTCCACAATATCCTTCGCTTTGTGTCCTTCCTTTGGATGCCGCCGCAAGGTAGTGCAGGTGCGGCTCCGTAATGATCTGTCCTTTCTGCTAGGTACCTGCCAGTAATCCACCCCTGACAGGTCGTCTCTGGAGCTCTCCCAGGCTGCGTTCTGTTCTAACTTCCTATCCGACCCCCAGTTTTACCAGAGTGTGAGGAGTGGCCTAATACATAGTGCCTTTTGCTCCCCCTGGTGGCCGGAGTGTGAAGTGTAATGTGTGACTGTGATACCTGGTCAGGTGAACTCCTTTAGTGCAATCAGACATAACATCACTTCCCTTAGTGGCAGAGCGACATTACTGCAACGACTAGGACTCTGGGGCGCTGCATAGGCCAAGCAAATTAGAGCAAATTAAGCCGAATCCAAAAGTTTGTGACCTCCAGAAATATTACATGCACAGTGATGTTGTACATATATCAATTCTAGATGACATGATGCTTAGTGCTGATATTTTGTCACTATATGGCGGTAACATTCATACACTGCATTGTGGGACTTTATTTACATTGTGCGGCTCTACTATTGACAATTACAGCACTTTTAGAATTGTGCACAGGTTGCAGAAGATGTTTCGCCACAAAAGATCAGAGAATCGGCAGGAAAAACATTGCGCAAAATACGTACTTTTTTATGCTTTTTTGCTTGCCTTTTTTTTTTATTCCCATTCATCTCAATAGGTAAAAACACAACAAAAACGCTGAAAGAATTGACATGCTGGAGACTTCAATAAAACGCTCTGATGGTTCAATTACACAAGTGTGCATGATATTTCAGAAATTTTGCACATTTCAAATGCTGCATATTACATGATTTTCAAAAAGTACACTACAAATCCACACCGTAGCTGCAATGGGTGACATTTGCCATTACGGTCGTACCTTGATTCACACAGTTTATTAACTGTGGACAACTGGGGACTAGAGATGAGCGAGTGTACTCGTTGCTCGGGTTTTTCAGAGCACGCTCTGAGTATTTGTAACTGCTCGGAGATTACCGGTAAGTTTTCATCGCCTTAGCAGCATGATTTGCAGCTACTAGGCAGCTTGAACACATGTGGGGATTCCCTAGCAACCAGACAACCCCCACATGTACTCAGGCTGGGTAGTAGCTGTAAATCATTAAGCTGTAGTGATGAAAACTAAATCTCCGAACACTAACAAATACTCAGAGATCACCCGAGCAACGAGTATACTCGCTCATCACTACTGGGGACGTACCCAAAAGTGGTGATGACAAGGAGCTAACACAGGAAAAAATCCTTAAAAGGTGTAGTCATAAATGTTAATGAGTCCTTCAAGGTCAATCCTTTCCCATTTTCCATGAGACAATCTAGAACAGTCATCTCCAACCTTTGACTCACTAACTGCTGTAAAACTACAACTTCCAACATGCCCTGAAATCCACCAACTATCCGGGCATGCTGAGATTTGATGAGCCGCAGGATGGAGACTACTGTCTAGATTACCTCATGGAAAATTGTAAAGGATTGACCTTGAAGGTCCCATTAACATTTGTGTCTACAGCTCTTCAGGACTTCCTCTTCTGTTATCTCCTTGACTCCAATTTCGGAGACGTCCCTAGTTGTCCACAGCTCTGTTTGGATTAATAATTTGTGTGCACCAAAGTTCGAGAGTATCGGCAAAATACAAAGATACGGTATCAGCAGTGAACGCTTGACTTAATTAAGACCTATAAGGCATATATGATAAGTTCAATTTCACACTTGGAGAAGAGAATTCATCTGGCTGAGTGGTTTTGGGACATGGTTCTCTCCAGAAGACCTCTGATAATATTCATGTAGAGCATCACACAGCTGTTTACTGGTAATTAAAATCATGTTTACGCACTGAAATGTGACTATCCTAGGGAAACTCCATGCTCCTCGCCTCAGTAGCTCCACAGCCAAGACAGCTTTACAGAAAATAATCTCTTAATTATGAAATTAGGTCATCCACTTTGGTAAATTACTACACAGTAAAGACAATCAGTCAACTTTTAAACCATGCGATGGCTACAAGCTGCAGATATTATGGCATAGTACGCACCCGGGCAGAGAGCATTAACACTTATCTGCACAAATCTTGTGTTCCCGATCCTCAAATTTGCAGAATTGCTGTAGAAATTTCTGCAGCAAATCTAATAAAATTGGTAGAGGAAATCCATACCAAAGATTGCATTTTTTTTGTGCAGATATACAGTTAGGTCCATATATATTTGGACAGAGACAACATTTTTCTAATTTTGGTTATAGACATTACCACAATAAATTTTAAACAAAGCAATTTAGATTCAGTTGATGTTCAGACTTTCAGCTTTCATTTGAGGGTATCCATATTAAAATTGGATGAAGGGTTTAGGAGTTTCAGCTCCTTAGCATGCGCCATCCTGTTTTTAAAGGGACCAAAAGTAATTGGACAATTGACTCCAAGGCTATTTTATGGATAGGTGTGGGCAATCCCTTCATTATGTCATTCTCAATTAAGCAGATAAAAGGCCTGGAGTTGATTTGAGGTGTGGTGCTTGCATTTGGAAGGTTTTGCTGTGAAGTAAACATGCGGTCAAAGGAGCTCTCCATGCAGGTGAAACAAGTCATCCTTAAGCTGCAAAAACAGAAAAAAACTCATCTGAGAAATTGCTACATTATTAAGAGTGGCAAAATCTACAGTTTGGTACATCCTGAGAAAGAAAGAAAGCAGTGGTGAACTCATCAATGCAAAAAGACATGGGCGCCCACGGAAGACAACAGTGGTGGATGATCGCAGAATAATCTCCATGGTGAAGAGAAACCCCTTCACAACAGCCAACCAAGTGACCAACACTCTCCAGGAGGTCGGCGTATCAATATCCAAATCTACCATAAAGAGAAGACTGCATGAAAGTAAATACAGAGGGTTCACTGCACGGTGCAAGCCACTCATAAGCATCAAGAATAAAAAGGCTAGACTGGACTTTGCTAAAAAACATCTAAAAATGCCAGCACAGTTCTGGAAGAACATTCTTTGGACAGATGAAACCAAGATCAACCTCTACCGGAATGGTGGAAAGAGAAAAGTATGGTGAAGGCGTGGTACAGCTCATGATCCAAAGCATACCACATCATCTGTAAAACACGGTGGAGGCAGTGTGATGGCGCGGGCATGCATGGCTGCCAGTGGCACTGGGTCACTAGTGTTTATTGATGATGTGACACAGGACAGAAGCAGCCGAATGAATTCTGAGGTATTCAGAGACATACTGTGTGCCCAGATCCAGCCAAATGCAGCCAAACTGATTGGTCGTCGATTCATACTACAGATGGACAATGACCCAAAACATAAAGCCAAAGCAACCCAGGAGTTTATTAAAGCAAAGAAGTGGAATATTCTTGAATGGCCAAGTCAGTCACCTGATCTCAACCCAATTGAGCATGCATTTCACTTGTTAAAAACTAAACTTCAGACAGAAAGGCCCACAAACAAACAGCAACTGAAAACCACCACAGTGAAGGCCTGGCAGAGCATCAAAAAGGAGGAAACACAGCGTCTGGTGATGTCCATGAGTTCAAGACTTCAGGCAGTCATTGCCAACAAAGGGTTTTCAACCAAGTACTAAAAATGAACATTTTATTTAAAATTATTGAATCTGTCCAATTACTTTTGGTCCCTTTAAAAACAGGGTGGCACATGTTAAGGAGCTGAAACGCCTAAACCCTTCATCCAATTTTAATGTGGATACCCTCAAATGAAAGCTGAAAGTCTGAATTTCAACTGCATCTGAACTGTTTTGTTTAAAATTCATTGTGGTAATGTCTATAACCAAAATTAGAAAAATGTTGTCTCTGTCCAAATATATATGGACCTAACTGTAGTTGTGATAAAACTTCCTTAAGGCCGGGGTCACACTAGAGAGTTTTACGGACGTATGAGAGGCGCAAAAACTACGCATTGCACACGGACCAATGATTTTCTATGGGGCAGCTCCTATCTGCCGTATATTTTTCAGCTGTATTTTACGGGAGTAGAAAATCGCAGCATGCTGCGTTTGTCAGCGTATTGCGCAAAAAATCCACCAATGAAAGTCTATGGGGGCGAGAAAAATACGGATTACACATGGACCAACAGTGTGACTTGCGAGAAATACGCAGCGGTGTTCTATAGAAAAGCCGGCAATTCAGTGCGGTGTACAGTAAAATCACACTGACAGCTTCCAGTAGAATAGGTAGAATAAATGTGTACACATAGAATAGGGGTATGTATATATATATATATATATATATATATATATATATATATATACAGTGGTGTTCAAAAGTCCTGCATAGGATAAATTGATTGATTTTTCAAGTTTTAAACGTTTTCTGTCGAATATTTTCGATGCTAATATGACATATTATATATCGTTTTGTTCAGAATACAATTTTGCATTCTTTCCCTGTAATATTTTTAGCTTTTGAAGCAGTTTTGCCTGAAATTATTGCAACAATATGGGAATTGAAAGCAGAACTAAACATTGTACAGCTTCAGATCCAAAATTAGCCAATCACAGATGAGGTTCTTGTGACCATCATAACCGGGATATGGCAGCCAATCACATTGCATTACATTGCATCACATCTGCTGCTTTGTTTGTTTTATCTGTTGGTGTATCTAGTGAATCATACTGTAGTTTTATGATGGGAGCCTTCAGATTTTCGTCAGCGGAGGATCGTGTGCGAGTTGTGGTGCTACATGAAGAGGGTTATACTGGCCCCCAGATCGCAAGGAAGGTCGGCTGTAATCAGAGTACAGTCGTAAGAATTTTGCAGAAACATAAGCAGCTTGGAATCACCCAGGACAGGCCCAGATCTGGTCGGCGCAGAAAGTCAACTAAAAGGGAGGATAGAGTACTGATAAGATCATCCCTTGCCAATCGAAAGCTCACCTCTCCTCAGCTTCTGCGAGAATGGCAAGAAAAGTGCAATATTGAGGTAGCAACATCAGCTGTTAGGAAGAGATGTTTGGAAGCAGGATTGAGAGGGTGCAAGGCCCGAAAGAAGCCATTGATGACAGCCATACAAAGACAAAGGCGAAAACTGGGGGCATTGAAATAGTTAAAATGGAGGAAGGAGGAGTGGGAAAAAGTGCTATTTAGTGATGAAAGCACTTTTTGCATTTTAGGAAATGATGGCAAGTCTTATGTGAGAAGGTTCCCACATGAAGAGTACAAGCCAGAGTGTTTGAGCTCCTCTGTGAAACATCCGATGAAAGTAATGGTCTGGGGCTGTATGGCAGCCAATGGTGTTGGAAGGCTTCATATTGTGGAGGGTATGGTCAATGCAAAAAAATACATAGACATCCTTAATAAGAAAATGCTGCCTTCTGCTCAACACTCTGAATTAACCCTCCGTCACATACAATATTCGGACTAACGAGTTCACATACAATGTGCCTGTCAGGCGCCTGCTGGAAAAATACCTATAATATCTAATGTTTGCAATTTCAGTGCTCTAAAAGTGATCAGTGACCTTCATAGGGATGTAATAAAAGAGACTACACATAATCAGTTGCAAAAAAAACTAATAACTATGAAATACAAACTTTTCAAAACTCCCGCCAAATAGTCCCCAGTTCGACTCTCTCAAAAAAATGTACAAAGAAAATTTTTGAATACAAACTTAATTTTAAGGTACCTTAAGTACTATTAAAAAAATATTCAATCAGAAGTAGATGCTGAGGTTTCCCCAGAAAAGTCACACTTGCAGAGCAAATAGCAAGAATTACACACCATTTTTGCATGTGTCAGGCAAATTGCTTTATGCTTCTTGTTCCATTTAGTATTTTTATCTTTTCCAATATAATATGATCCAACTTCTTCATCCTCACCACTGTCACCATCTTGCTCTGTTTCAGAATCCAGGACACATTCTTCCACCTCATCATGAGAATCAATCTCACTTTCCTCTCCTAAATCCTCATTCAGTGTGAGGTCTCTATCATCTAACAGCATGTTTGTTACTTCCTCAACATCAAGTTGTTTGGATAAATTGTACATTTTCCTCTCCATTTCAGCAGATAATCTGAAGCAAGAGAAGGAATATGTTAGGGAACTACTGTATATGCCTGAGCAGCACACTTTCTTTTATAAAATCTCCCTTATTTCTATGAAATATCCTCACATTTTGTGCTATACATTCATAAAACAAGCTAAATAAACTATTGTGATGAATAAAAACATAAAATACCAACCTTACTGAATGTGACGTATTCACATACAATGAGCCTGAGAGATCTGTGCAGCTATATCCTCTCCCCTGAAGCTCTGAAATCCAACTGTGATATCAGGTTTCACAGACCTTCAAGAGACAGGAGACTACCTGGAGGGAGGGGGTTTCCTCACAATCTGGTGAGGAAGGAGAAATGAAAGTAAAAGAGAAGCGCCTGTCAGATCAGTTGTATGTGACGGAGGGTTAAATAAAAAATAATAAATCTTAAAAAGTAAAATTTAAGTCTGTGTGAACTTGCATTGGAAGTTAGTGAACTTAGAAACCTGTTCACCATTCTCCACACTGTACTAGTGTAGGTATGGTTATGCTGTAAAGAAATTATCAAAAATTCACATACCATAACAATTTAGACACTTGGGACATTCAAAAATGAGTATGGCATACAATGAGGGATTACAAAAACATATCTGTTCCACCAGTTTCACTGTAGAGATGCAGAAGTATGAAACATATAGTTTTCTTCACGCCTATGCAGGACTTTTGAACACCACTGTATATATATATGTTAGTGAGACACATATATATATATTAATACTTCATACAGCGCTAGATAGCAGAAAAGCCGGTAATTTAATTGCCGACTTTTGCTATCTCCTTCCCAAACCCGACAGGATATGAGACATGGTTTACATACAGTAAACCATTTCATATCCATTTTTTTTACATATTCCTCACTAATAATGGTAGTAGAGTCTGTGTGCAAAATTTGGGGGCTCTAGCTGTTAAAATAAAGGGTTAAATCATGGAAAAAACTGTTGTGGGCTCCCATGCAATTTTCTCCTCCAGAGTAGTAAAGCCAGTGACTGAGGGCAGATATTAATAGCCTGGAGAGGGTCCACGGTTTTTGCCACCCCCTGGGTAAAAACATCTGCCCCCAGCCACCCCAGAAAAGGCACATCTGGAAGATGCGCCTATTCTGGCACTTAGCCTCTCTATTCCCACTCCCGTGTAGCGGTGGGATATGGGGTAATGAAGGGTTAATGTCACCTTGCTATTGTAAATGCTGTGAAAAGTTGTAAAATTTTTGAGCAACGATGTTGAGTCTTTTTGTGTTTTTTATGTTTTTACGCCAGTTTAAAAGAGTCTGCAACAGAAATGCAAGATTATGGGGAAAATCTGCACATTAAACTCAGCGTACCCCAAAAGATATCGACATGTTGTGGATATGAAACACGCACCGCAGGTCAGTTTGCCATAAGTAAAAAAGAAGCCCAGTGGGCAGGAGATCTCTATAAATCCCATCCACTTTGGCTACGTTCACATTAGCGTCATGTGACGCAGTGTCGCCGACGCAACGCACGACGCAACGCACGACGCATCGAAAACGCATGCAAAAACGCACCTTTTTTGACGCAAGCGTCGGACGGATGCGTCGTGAAACGCAACGTTTTTGGCGCGTTTTTGTTGCGTTTTTTAAAAAAACGCAGCGTTTTACGACGCATGCGTTGTCAAACACTGATTAAATCTTTACACACAATTTAGTGTCTAGACACTAGATAACACCACCAATGAATAGAAGAGGGTGGGTCTAGTGTCTAGACGATCGATAATGCCACCAATGGGTAAATGGGGGTGGGTATTAATGTAATAGTGGTATATATACCCCGGCATAGATTATTTCCAACCATAGAGCATCAAGATGGATCGTTCCATGGAGAGTATCTACCTCAATTTTCAGCTGGAATTAGCCCTTGCTATTTCTTATGCTATTGCCTGTCATGAACAGAGGAAAAGAGACAAACTACGGAGAAGGAGTCGTCGGCGTTTTTGGCTACACCCTATAGTGGAAGTCCGAGAGAGTCGTGGAGCCTACCATTGTCTGTTTGGCGAATTAAATGAGAACCAGGACAAATACTTCGAATACACCAGGATGTCAAAGGACAGCTTCCGATATCTGCTGCGTCTGGTGGAAGGAACCATTTCCAGGCAGGACACGCAGCTCCGTAAATCGATTTCCCCTGAGGAACGTCTGCTAGTGACTCTACGGTACGTAATGGAATGTGAAGGATTTATATGTTGTTGCCATTTTTTAAAGTACGTGTTTTTGTTTTGTGGGGTGGGGGGATTGTTATTAAAAATGAAAAATTCTTTCATAACAATTTTATTAATTATATTTATTTATTTTTCTTCTTGTCAGTTTCCTGGCTACCAGAGAGACATTGAGATCACTGCATTTCCAGTTTCGGATTGGAGTCTCAACACTGTCGGGTATTATTGCCGACACTTGCCGCGCATTGTGGGACAACCTCCGGGAGGAATTTTTACCCATCCCTACAAGAGAAATATGGCTTGCCAACGCCCAAAAATTTGAACAAGTGTGTTCTTTCCCTAACTGTATTGGAGCCGTGGATGGGAAGCACATTAGGATTACCAAGCCTTCAAGAAGTGGATCTCTTTTTTATAATTATAAAAAATACTTTTCCACCGTGCTGATGGCAATTGCAGGTGCGGACTGCAGGTTTCTCGCTGTGGACATTGGAGCTTTTGGTCGTGCAAATGATTCACGGACATTTAAGGAGTCTGATATGGGCCGAAGATTGTACAATAATAATTTTAATTTCCCCCAGCCACGACCTCTTCCCAACACCGACGGCCCGGCCCTGCCATTTTTTGTGGTTGGGGATGAGGCTTTTCAAATGAGTGGCAACCTACTTAAACCTTACTCAAGTCGTGGGTTGGACCGCACAAAAACTATATTTAATTACAGACTGTCCAGGGCCAGAAGAACTGTGGAGTGCGCCTTTGGCATCCTGGTCTCCAAATGGCGTATCTTAGGATCCGCCATAAATTTGAAAATTGAGACAGTGGATGAGGTGGTGAAGGCGTGTGTGGTTCTCCACAATTTTATTATTGATAAAGAGAGAGTCAACGTGGAACTCGATGAACCCATACCAAATCCATTGCCTGATTACCAAGCTCATCCTCTGCGAACAACTCTGGAGATTGCTCATATGAGGGACCAATTTGCTGCATACTTTGTTTCAGATGTTGGGCGTGTTTCATGGCAAGATCAAATGGTTTAATTCTTCGTGTTATTATGATGTCATGTAAACACCGTGTAGTCCATGTCATTTAACCATCCTATGTTTGGTTATTGTTATAATGTCCCCTGATTTTCTAATGCGTTGTGTTTTGAAATAAAGTTCTTGTGCCTTTCCGTTTTCACCAAACAAATCTCACATACGTTTTTCCATAGTTAATAGAATTGTAAAATCCAATATTGAAAGTAATGTGTGTCACACAAAATTTGTGTGTTCCATAGTTTGGATGTATAATTACATAATCGGCTCCCACCTTGTCAACCATTTTTAATCCTGCAGACTATTTGCATATGGAACCTGGCTTGACAAGGAGGGAGATGATCATGTTTGCAAAACTCTACAGAGTTAACACTATTGTACTCAGGATGATAGAATTTGTCCAGAGTAAAATAGTGGCGACACTGTGAACATTGCTTCCACCTCACCTGACCAATAATCTTAAGGTACATTAATAAAACTATTATCCAACGATACCGACCAGTGATACGACTGGATCGAGATCGTTGTTTAGTTGTCGCGTGGTTGCTGGAGAGCTGTCACACAGACAGCTCTTCAGCGACCAAAAAAGAGCAAGTCCCGTGTAATCTGGGTAAAAGCGCTTTGCCACACTCACGATGTTTACCATTGTAAATGTAATTTTAAAAAGTACAAAAAAAACTTACACTCCGGTGTGTGAAACGTCCATCGCCGTCAACTTCCCGTACTGTGCCAGCCCTAAAGCACAGCACAGCGTTTATTATTAAGTCAACGCTGTGCTCAGCTTTACGGGCGGGAATCACAGTGTCAGTGCGGAAAGATGACGGCGAGGGACGTGGTAGACACCTTTTTATATTTGTGGGGTATTGTTAACTTTTTATTTGAGTGTTTAAAACAGTGCGCTAGTAACCCAATATTCCCTTGTTTAAAACAAAGACATCGCTGGATCGGTCTAAACTCGCCGATCCAACAATGACAGCGTCTGATCATTTACCCAAAAAAAATTCCAAATCATTCGCTGACACCAAAAAACTCACAGCAGGGGCTCAATCGTTTTACGATTTCAGAAAAGATAACGTTGGTTACACACAAAAACCAACGTTATCTATACTGAAATTGTTGAGTGATGGTACATTGTAAACTTGACATATTGAGCAATGCTGTTTGTGTTTGTAACATCTGAGTACAATGAGCGACAGCCCTATAAAACAATAAAAAATAACAAATTTATAAATATTGTCAGACATTGCACATCAGGTGTTACAAAGACAAGATTTGTGTATACGGCGCAAGGTGTGATTTGGTGCAAACTTTATTTGAGACAATAAAAACTAATATTTTTTTTAAAAAATAACATTTATTTAGGGTACAAAAAAAAAAAATTGGGAAATGTTATTAGGGGGTACCAACATCGGCAATTAAAGGGGATTGATATCCCACATTTTTTGGGGGAGTTGACGAGACAGAGAAGGAGGAGGACGAGGGGGAGGAAGCAGCAGCATAGTCTATCACACTAGACGGGATGCCGACATCAATCCAGGCAGTGGATGGTGGTGAGATTAGCAAAGCAGGAGGTGAGGGAGGAGGAGGGACGACCAGTGTCCTTGGCTGGCTACTCCGGCTCCGGGTCGACCCAGGCTGTGTAGATGGTGTACTCCTCGTTGACCCAGGCTGGGTACTGGGTGTGCTCCGTGTAGACCCAGCCTGGGTACTTGGTGTGCTCCGGGTCGACCCAGGCGGTGTTCTGGTGGTAGTTGTGGGAGCAGCCATAGCCAAGGTCGTATTGCTTGTCGTCGTCGTTGTCTTCTTCTTCTTTTTCCTCCTCTCTCCCTCTGGGTGTGGGTCGGCTTCCCGTCTGTGTCCCCTTGAAGGCCTGTCAGGCTCTGAACTTTGGGGCTCTGTTCTGTGGTGGCGGTGGCCCTCGGCACGCGGAGCTCTGTGGTGGTGCTCTGCAGCAGGAGTCGGAGTCATGGCAGCCAGCGATGGTACTGCGGGCATATTTGTCGCTGACTGCATGACCCGAGCCTGCTGCAGAGCAGTGACATATGCGTTGTTGCAGGCCTGCATGACCGAAATCTGGAGTTCCGGCGTAAGATGTTCAACCATGCCGTTGTGAATGGCATTAAAAAAATGTTTGGCCGGCCTCGAGAGCTCCGATTCTATGTTTTCAAGACGCCGTTCGATATTGCACATTTTATCGCACAGCGCCTTGAAACCATTCTGAAATACGGTACTCAGATGTAAAAATTCGGGCATGGGCGCCCTGTCCGAGGCCCGCTGACGCTGTCGGGAAGACCCGAAGGAAGGAACGCCAGAGGCCTCGGCCAGGGGAACATCTGATGGACCGGCTGCCGGTTCGCCAGATTGTGGTGGTGCAGACCTGCTCTCGCTGTGGGATGGCTGCGACGGTTCAGATGGCGCTTCACAAAGGACCGCTCCAGAGGGTCGGACAGTCTCGCGGGTGCTGCTGTGTGTTCTGTGAAAACATAAGGAAACCATTAGTATACAAAATATCACATTTCACATGCGTCATTAATTAACTTTACCGGCGGTATCCATTGCCGCCGTTAATATTAACCTATTTTTAATATTGACACTGCATATGCCGCATCAATATTAAAAAAAGAATGCATTTATTTATTTAAAAATAGTCACCCATTGTTGCGGTTTGTAACGCCAGACAGTTACGCTTACCGTTGGAACTGCCATGACGTCACGGTCATGTGACCGAGACGTCATCACATGTCCTGCGAGCTGAGCAACCATGGGAACATAACCTGCTTTGCAGTAGAAGGTATGCCGTGTCTATTATATTTTACTTTTTTGTGTTTAAAAAAATCGGGGATATACCTGGATAGCCACTATACTACTACACTATTAAATATTGGCTGGGCATGGCCAATCTACTATTTTTCTGTGTTCTGTATACTTCTGATTTCAGTGAAATTGCTAGTAAGTCAAGCTCACCATTGTAGTAATCCCAGAAGGGAGCCGCTGTGTCAAGTGTGAGAAGACCAGAAATGAATAAAAAATTCTAGGTCAACGAGGCGTGAAAAGTAAAAACAAAATACTTTATTCACTTCAATCAGAAGCAGAGGATGAAACATCAGCACAATACAATAAAAACACTATCTACGCGTTTCAGGTCTGATGTTCCCTGTCACCTGAAACGCGTAGATAGTGTCTATTGTATTGTGCTGATGTTTCATCCTCTGCTTATGATTAAAGAGGATAAAAGTCTGTGTTTTTAACTTTTCACGCCTCGTTGAGCTTTCCTTTTTTTCTTCCTTTCTATACTTGGTACTTGCCAAACTAAATGGCTGGGCAATAAGCTACGTGGCTGTAATGTAGTATGTGAATATGAATGTTGTAAAAACTAGGTGTGTGCATAGGTACTATACTTACTCTCTGCTTTCAAGGACCGGTCGCAAGAACTGCAGTATACGGTTATACTTATACACCGAGGTCCTTGAAGCGGCAGCACCACTACGAGTCTGTCCCTCCTTTTTCAGACCCCTCCGGAAGCGGTCCTTCATGGAGCGCCATCTGGTCCTCAATTGTTTAACTGTGTATAAAGATAAAAAATAAAAAAGGTTTTAGATAATATATTGAAAACGATTACGCAACCGTGTGCAATCCCAATAGAAGACATCACAGACGGTTGTGTAATCCTGGCATGATGGGTCACAGCAGCATTTTGTTAATACTTACGGAAACTAGTTTTGGCCTTTGGTGAAGCGCTGTCGAAGCCATCCCACAGCAATTGTGCCACCTCCAACCACAGATGCCGCAATATGCCCTGGTCCGCGTGCCGGGGGTCACGGCTGTCCCACAACGGGCCCCGTGCTTCAATGGATGCCACCATGAGGTCTATGTCGAGTGGTTCATCCAGGGCCCGTTGTGAAACCTAGAAAAAATGGAAAATATTAATGTTTGAAAGATAAAAACAATGGTCCCTACCTCCTCCACCGCCACCTACTACACACAACACCACAACCTCCCACCACCCCCCATAACCGCAAAAACAAAAAAATTAAACAAAAAAAAAAAAAAAAAAGGTTTGAAATAAATACTTACTCTCCGTCCTGCAACCACAGCTTGGCCCCGTGGTCCCTGCTGCTGCTCCCTCTCTTCCTCCTGGTTCTCCTCCTCACTTGAAGAAGCCTGCAAAATAGTTTACCAAAAAGTTGAGTGACCCATCTACTAATGACAGCGAATATAAGCAATAGTAGATCATGTACTCACCGGACTCCTCAGCGGTGGGGTTTGACTCAAGTCGCTGCCGCTGGCCATGACTAATGCAATTCTGAAATAAAGAACAAAATAACATTGATACTATGCTCCTATGCACAATCCAGCAATAAATAAAAAAAAAAAAAGGCATTTAAACCACAAAGAACATTGCACTCCAACTGAACTAACGCTGAGCAAACAACACTGCCACATTGATTAAATTAAAGAAACAATGGCAGAGACAACCCAATGGCAGAGTACAAAAGCCTAAAGATAAGAAAACTACCGTATATACTCGAGTATAAGCCGAGATTTTCAGCCCAAATTTTAGGGCTGAAAGTGCCCCCCTCGGCTTATACTCGAGTCACGGTAGCGGTGGGGTCGGCAGGTGAGGGGCTGAGGGCGCTGGGGTATACTTACCTAGTCCCAGCGATCCTCGCGCTGTCCCTGCCGTCCCACGGGCTTCGGCGCTGCAGCTTCTTCCTCTCTTCAGCGGTCACGTGGGACCGCTCATTACAGAAATGAATAAGCGGCTCCACCTCCCATAGGGGCGGAGCCGCTTATTCATTTCTCTAATCAGCGGTGCCGGTGACCGCTGATAGAGAAAGAAGCTGCAGCGCCTTAGACAGGAGGGGACAGCGCGAGGATCGCCAGGACTAGGTAAGTATGTTATATTCACCTGTCCTCGTTCCAGCCGCCGGGCGCCGATCCATCTTCCCGGCCGGCGCCTCCATCTTCCCGGCGTCTGCGCTCTCTGACTGATCAGGCAGAGGGCGCGATGACGCATATAGTGTGCGCGGCGCCCTCTGCCTGATCAGTCAGAGCAGAGACGCCGGGAAGATGGAGGCGCCGGAACGAGACGCCGGGAGCTGCAATCAAGGGAGGTGAGTATGTGGTTTTTTTTTTTATTGCAGCAGTAGCAGCGGCAGCACAGATTAATGTGGAGCATCTATGGGGCACAGTGAACGGTGCAGAGCACCGTATAAGGCACAGCTAGGGGGCACAATGAACGGTGCAGAGCACCGTATAAGGCACAGCTAGGGGGCACAGTGAACGGTGCAGAGCACCGTATATGGCACAGCTAGGGGGCACAGTGAACGGTGCAGAGCACCGTATAAGGCACAGCTAGGGGGCACAGTGAACGGTGCAGAGCACCGTATAAGGCACAGCTAGGGGGCACAATGAACGGTGCAGAGCACCGTATATGGCACAGCTAGGGGGCACAATGAACGGTGCAGAGCACCGTATAAGGCACAGCTAGGGGGCACAATGAACGGTGCAGAGCACCGTATAAGGCACAGCTAGGGGGCACAATGAACGGTGCAGAGCACCGTATATGGCACATCTATGGGGCACAGTGAACGGTGCAGAGCACCGTATAAGGCACAGCTAGGGGGCACAGTGAACGGTGCAGAGCACCGTATAAGGCACAGCTAGGGGGCACAATGAACGGTGCAGAGCACCGTATAAGGCACAGCTAGGGGGCACAGTGAACGGTGCAGAGCACCGTATATGGCACATCTATGGGGCACAGTGAACGGTGCAGAGCACCGTATAAGGCACAGCTAGGGGGCACAGTGAACGGTGCAGAGCACCGTATATGGCACAGCTAGGGGGCACAGTGAACGGTGCAGAGCACTGTATATGGCACAGCTAGGGGGCACAGTGAACGGTGCAGAGCACTATATGGGGCACAGCTATGGGGAAATATGAATGGTGTAGAGCACTATATGGCACAGCTATGGGGAAATAATGATCTATTTTTATTTTTGAAATTCACCGGTAAATGCTGCATTTCCACCCTAGGCTTATACTCGAGTCAATAAGTTTTCCCAGTTTTTTGTGGCAAAATTAGGGGGGTCGGCTTATACTCGGGTCGGCTTATACTCGAGTATATACGGTAATCTACAACAGACCCTATGTAGTAATCCCAAAAGAGTGTTTTTTTTTTTTTTTTTTAAAAGTACAGTATGCACGGAGCAACCCAAAAACCACAATAGTTTTTTGAAAGTAAAAAATTAACAACCCCCAAAAATTAAGGGCAGAAACATTAACACACCATACTTTACAATAAAACCGACAGGGACGGAGACAATAAAAGGCCACACAACGCCATTCATCACAACCATAAACATACAACAATGTCTTTACACAACCACAGTGCTGAACATAATACACAACTTGCAATAAAAATTATTACATTTAATAACAGGGCGCAGAATCATTCTATACTACCATACTTAACAATAAAACCGACAGGGCCGGAGACAATAAAAGGCCACACAACGCCATACATCACAACCATAAACATACAACGATGTCTTTACACAACCACAGTGCTGAACATAATACACAACTTGCAATATAAATTATTACATTTAATAACAGGGCGCAGAATCATTCTATACTACCATACTTTACAATAAAACCGACAGGGCCGGAGACTATTAAACGCCATTATATAACGCAAGAAAAACATCACAACTGAATACAAAAAACACCACCAAACCAAAAAATGGAAACGAAAAATCTATCCTGGAACAATAATCTAGGCCGCAGACAATGAAACGCCATTCTACAACGCCATACATCACAACCAGACTAAAAATACCACAATATCTTTAACCACAGTGCAGATTATAATACACAATTTGCAATAATAATTTAAAAAAACATGTAGAAAATGCACAGAATCATTCTATACTTACATCTCTGGACAGCGGATGAGAAGACAGTTGCTCAGATTTTCTGGTGTGATGTAGACTGTTGTGTAGCTTGCTGCAGAAGTGACAAACAATCCAAAGATTTTCTTTATATATGGGGGATGTTTTTCTCACTGTTTGCACTGTCTAGACACTGTCTAGACACTTTTTTGTTTCATTTTATCTAACGACGCATGCGTCGCACAACGCACGCACGACGCACACCCGCGACGCAAGTGCGTTGTCAATAGGTTTCAATGGGAAATTTAACGCATTGACGACGCACGAGCGACGCAAGTGCGACGCGTGCGTTTTTTGGACGCTAGAAAAATGCAACAAGGTAGCGTCGCCGACGCCACCCAGGCGCGGTGAAACGACGCATGCGTCGTGCGTTTTACCGAAAACGCACGACAACACAACGCATGCGTCCCCAATGATAAAGATAGGGGCGCATGACGCATGCGTTGTCGTGCGTCGGCGACGCTGCGTCACATGACGCTAATGTGAACGTAGCCTTTGCTGGAACTGTACGTCTTTTCTGCAGTGAAAACAAGCAGTGTAAGGCTATGTTCACACGTTGCGTTTTTCTGCAGTTTGTTATGCAAATTTTAGGCTACAGTCCCAGCAAAAGCTATCAGATTTCAGAAATCTCATGTACACACATTGTTTTCTGCTCCTAACCGATTATGGAAACTTATGTGCTTTTGCAAACTGCAGCATGTCGCTTCTTTCAGTGTTATTATTGCAGTGTTTTTTCTCCCATAAAAAGAAATGAATAAAAGCAAAAACGCCGTGAAAATGCAGCAAAAAACGCAAGCACCAGGTTTTTGTGCAAAAACCTTGAAGTTGCATCATGATTTTTTGGGGGACATTAAACTTTATTAGGATGCACAAGAGACAACAAAAACTCATCAAATATGCCACAAATACGCAGCGGATACGCATTAAAAACGCAGCAAAACCTGCTTTTTGTCAGCAGCTTCTTTACTGCCAAGAGAAGGTTTTGTCTCCATAAAAAATGCAATATGTGAGCATAGACTAAAAACTCACCAAAAACTCATTATGAGAACTTAACCTCTGGCCTTCTTCACATGTACGTGTTTCCGGTACACATGTGTTTTTTTCACAGATCCCACACGTTCTCATTATAACCTATGGTGATCTTCACATAATTATTTTTTTTCCAGCAGTGCGGATGGCAAGGACCAATACAAGTGTATGTGTCCATGAAATACACATAGAGCACACAGGTGACACTGTCTGTGTAAGGCTAGTTTCACATTTGCGTTTAAATCCGCAGCGTTTAAAACGCATCCGCAAGTGGAGGAAAAAACGCATATAAACGAGTACAAACGCGGCGTTTTTTTAGACACATGCGGTTAAAAAAAGCCGCGTTTGTACGCGTTTATATGCGTTTTTCCTGCGCTTGCGTTTTTGGTACGCATGATGAGAAATTTATCAAGAGAAAAATCAAGATAACCAGACACCGCCAATGAGACTACAGAGGGCGTGTATTATGACGAAACGCGGAACTGTATAAACGCCCCTCCAAAAGAAATTCATGGATAGCTGGTATTTGTTCATTCTGCTTCACAAAAATCGGAATAAAAAGCGATCAAAAATGTCACGTGCCCGAAAATGTTACCAATAAAAATGTCAACTCGTCCCGCAAAAAACAAGACCTCACATGACTCTGTGGACCAAAATATGGAAAAATTGTAGCTCTCAAAATATGGTAACGCAAAAAATATTTTTTGGAATAAAAAGCGTCTTTCAGTGTGTGACGGCTGCCAATCATAAAAATTCGCTAGAAAACCCCCTATAAATAGAAATCAAACCCCCCTTCATCAACTCCTTAGTTAGGGAAAAATTAAAAAATTAAAAAAATGTATCCATGTTTCCATTAGGGTTAGGGCTAGGGCTAGGGTTAGGGCTAGCGCTAGGGTTAGGGCTAGGGTTAGGGCTAGGGTTAGGGCTAGCGCTAGGGTTAGGGCTAGGGTTAGGGCTAGGGTTAGGGCTAGCGCTAGGGTTAGGGCTAGGGTTAGGGCTAGGGCTAGGGTTAGGGTTAGGGTTAGGGTTAGGATTTGGATCCCTTTATCACCTTGATGGTGGGGGTGGCTTATCAGTGTCTAGACTTGTTTTTCTCTATTGAAACGCATGCATTCAAAAACGCAACCAAACGCATGTGCTTAAAACGCATGCGTTTACATAGACAGCAATGCGTTTTTTTGTCGCAATCCTTGCGCAATCGACCGTATGCGTTTCCTGGCGGCAAATAGATACCTCTAGAAATTACTACATGTTGCATTTCCGCGCCAAGCCGCAAACGACGTTTTTAATGTTAAATATAGGAAAACAAAATGCATGCGTTTATATGCAGTACAAACGCTGCGGCAACAACCGCAAATGTGAAACCAGCCTAAGTATAGGCTCCGTCATTTCATTGTTTCTTCATCCATAACAAACAATACTGATGGTAAATACGGACACACAAACTGACACACTGATGGTAAATACGGACACACGGATGGCACACTGATGGTAAATATGGACACACGGATGACACACTGATGGTAAATACGGACACACGGATGACACACTGATGGTAAATACGGACAAACGGATGACACACTAATGGTAAATACGGACACAGGGATGGAAAACGCGGATGGCACACTGCTAGTAAATACAGACACACTAATGACACACTGCTGGTAAATATGGAGACACGGATGGAAAACACTGGAGACACTGATGGTAAATACGGACACAGGGATGAACATGATGGAAAACACTGATGGTAAATACGGACACACGGATGACACACTGATGGTAAATAAGGACACACTGATGGTAAATAAGGACACACTGATGACACACTGAAGACACACTGATGGTAAATACGGACACACGGATGACACACTGATGGTAAATACGAACACACGAATGACACACTAATGGTAAATACGGACACAGGGATGGAAAACGCGGATGGCACACTGCTAGTAAATACAGACACACTAATGACACACTACTGGTAAATATGGAGACACGGATGGAAAACACTGGAGACACTGATGGTAAATAAGGACACACGGATGACACACTGAAGACACACTGATGGTAAATACGGACACATGGATCACACACTGATGGTAAATAAGGACACACTGATGACACACTGATGGTAAATATGAACGCAGGGATGGAAAACGCGGATGGCACACTGCTAGTAAATACAGACACACTAATGACACACTGCTGGTAAATATGGAGACACGGATGGAAAACACTGGAGACACTGATGGTAAATACGGACACAGGGATGAACATGATGGAAAACACTGATGGTAAATACGGACACATGGATCACACACTGAAGACACACTGATGGTAAATACAGACACATGGATGTCACACTGATGGTAAATACGGACACATGGATGACACACTGATAGTAAATAAGGACACACTGATGACACATTGAAGACACACTGATGGTAAATACGGACACACGGATGACACACTGATGGTAAATGCGGACACATGGATCACACACTGATGGTAAATGCGGACACATGGATCACACACTGATGGTAAATACGGACACATGGATCACACACTGATGGTAAATACGGACACACGGATCACACACTGAAGACACACTGATGGTAAATACAGACACATGGATGTCACACTGATGGTAAACACGGACACATGGATGACACACTGATGGTAAATAAGGACACACTGATGACACACTGAAGACACACTGATGGTAAATACGGACACACGGATGACACACTGATGGTAAATACGGACACATGGATCACACACTGATGGTAACTACGGACACATGGATCACACACTGATGGTAAATATGGACACACGGATGACACACTGAAGACACACTGATGGTAAATACGGACACACGGATGACACACTGATGGTAAATACGGACACATGGATCACACACTGATGGTAAATAAGGACACACTGATGACACACTGAAGACACACTGATGGTAAATACGGACACACGAATGACACCCTGATGGTAAATACGGACACATGGATCACACACTGATGGTAAATACGGACACACGGATGACACACTGAAGACACACTTATGGTAAATACGGACACACGGATGACACACTGATGGTAAATACGGACACACGGATCACACACTGATGGTAAATACGGACACACGGATGACACACTGATGGTATATACGGACACAGGGATGGAAAACACGGATGGCACACTGCTAGTAAATACAGACACATGACACACTGCTGGTAAATATGGAGACACGGATGGAAAACACTGGAGACACGCTGATGGTAAATACGGACACAGAGATGAACATGATGGAAAACACTGATGGTAAATACGGACACACGGGTGACACACTAATGGTAAATACGGACACACGGATGACACACTGAAGACACACTGATGGTAAATACGGACACACGGATGACACACTGATGGTAAATACGGACACACTGAAGACACACTGATGGTAAATACGGACACACGGGTGACACACTGATGGTAAATACGGACACACTGAAGACACACTGATGGTAAATACGGACACACGGGTGACACACTGATGGTAAATACGGACACACTGAAGACACACTGATGGTAATACGGACACATTGATGACACACTGATGGTAAAAATGGACACATGGATGACACACTGATGGTAATACGGAGACACGGATAGCACACTGATGGTAAATACGGACACAGGGATCACACACTGATGGTAATACAGACACACTGATGACACACCGATGGCAAAAATGGACACATGGATGACACACTGATGGTAAATACGGACACAGGGATCACACACTGATGGGAATATGGACACACTGATCACACACTGATGGTAAATACGGACACAGGGATGACACACTGAAGACACACTGAAGACACACTGATGGTAAATACGGACAAACGGATGACACACTGATGGTAAATACGGACACACGGATGACACACTGATGGTAAATACGGACACAGGTATGACACACTGATGGTAAATACGGACACACGGATCACACACTGATGGTAAATATGGACACACGGATCACACACTGATGGTAAATATGGACACACGGATCACACACTGATGGTAAATATGGACACACGGATGACACACTGATGGTAAATACGGACACACGGATCACACACTGATGGTAAATACGGACACACGGATCACACACTGATGGTAAATACGGACACACTGATCACACACTGATGGTAAATACGGACACACACGGATGACACACTGATGGTAAATACGGACACACTGATCACACACTGATGGTAAATACGGACACACGGATCACACACTGATGGTAAATACGGACACACGGATCACACACTGATGGTAAATACGGACACACTGATCACACACTGATGGTAAATACGGACACACACGGATGACACACTGATGGTAAATACGGACACACTGATCACACACTGATGGTAAATACGGACACACACGGATGACACACTGATGGTATATACGGACACACTGATGGTAAATACGGACACATGGCATTGTATTAAAGTAACAGCAGAGTGGATGAGATTCTACCAAATTTCTTCATTAATGACAATACTTGACCGGCCGCACTATTTTAGCCGTTTATGCTACAGATATAGATTTCACTCTTTGCCACATTTGCAGATTTTGCGGCAGAATTGTCCCGCGTGGTTCTCGTTTTATCACGCTTAAACCAAAGAATAATTGGAAAAAGCAACATTGGAGAACATGGGTCCATTATCGCAAGAAGCTTTTGTTTTGTGGATTTGGAGGGTTTCCTGTGGGTTCAGAAGTTCCCTTTGATGCCTTGTAGCAGCAGATGGCAATGTAAGGTTGTGTTTGGATAATTAATGTTGTTTGTGGTGTTGGTTGATGGCAGATCGCTGTATAATGGCACCAGCTCCTCTCTATACACAATAAATAAATGAACTATAATTAGTTTTACATAGGTTTAATATAGTTATTTATTTTTTCTTTATTTTCTACATAATTTCACGTCCAAGAGATTATGTGTTCTTACACAGCAGTTTTTTTTTCCAAAATGTTGTGATTTTTGCTATGTTTTTCTTCTACAGACAGATGTTCACTGTGAGTCACTAGTAAAATATGAAAAAAAAATTTGTTTGTTTTTTTGGTTGAAGTGCATGTGTTTTTGGAAGTTTCTGGCTTTTAATTTATTTATTTTTTTACTACAAATGGAGCATCCTCTAAGTGTAGGTATCTATGCTTTTTCCTATAGAAAGATAGCAACATGAAATAAACACAAAAAATAACATGTAAATCTACTATATAATTGTCTAAGGGTCACTTCCGTCTGTCTGTCTGTCATGGATATTCATTGGTCGCGGCCTCTGTCTGTCATGGAATCCAAGTCGCTGATTGGTCGCGGCAAAACAGCCACGACCAATCAGCGACGGGCACAGTCCGGAAGAAAATGGCCGCTCCTTCCTTCCCACAGTCAGTGCCCGGCGCCCGCATACTCCCCTCCAGTCACCGCTCACACAGGGTTAATGGCAGCGTTGACCGCGGTGTAACGCACTCGGTTAACGCTGCTATTAACCCTGTGTGACCAACTTTTTACTATTCAAGCTGCCTATACAGCATGAATAGTAAAAATATCTAATGTTAAAAATACTAAAAAAAAATAAAAATAGTTACATACTCACCCTCGGTTGGCCCCCGGATCTAAGCGGCCGGTTACCGATGCTCCTCGCGACGCCCCGGTGACTACTCCATGCATTGCGGTCTCGCGAGATGATGACGTGCAGACCGCTACGTCATCATCTCGCAAGACCTCAATGCACTCTTCAGACCGGAGCGCGCGACGAGCATCGGTTACCGGCCGCTTCGATCCGGAAGGTGAGTATGTAACTATTTCTTATTTTAATTCTTTTTTTTTTACAGGAATATGGTGCATACTACGTGACTGGCCAATATACTACGTGTCTGTGCTGTATACTACATGGCTCTGTGCTGTATACTACGTGACTGGGCAATATACTACGTGGCTGGGCAATATACTACGTCACTGGGCAATATACTATGTGGCTGGGCAGTATACTACGTGACTAGGTGTCTGTGCTGTATACTACGTGGCTGGGCAATATACTACGTGGCTGGGCAATATACTACATGGCTGGGCAATATACTACGTGGCTGGGCAATATACTACATGGCTGGGCAATATACTACGTGGCTGGGCAATATACTATGTGGCTGGGCAATATACTACGTGACTGGGCAATATACTATGTGGCTGGGCAATATACTACGTGGCTGGGCAATATACCAAGTGGCTGGGCAATATATCAAGTGGCTGGGCAATATACTACGTGGTTAGGCAATATACTACGTGGCTGGGCAATATACTACGTGGACATGCATATTCTAGAATACCCCATGCGTTAGAATCGGGCCACCATCTAGTACATACATAAAAATCAAAGAGTTTTGTACAAGCCAGAAAAAAAATTCTGCAAATAAAACCTCAGTGTGAGTAGAGACTAAGCCCAGGTTCACGTTTTGAATCTATGGTTTGGACTTTACACATGGATTTCTAAACTAAAATCTTCTGTGATTCTTAATCTAATCCACGCACACTTTCCACACTTATTTATGTTTGTTTTTTCTTAATCAAATGCACCAAAAATTTGCAGCATAATAATGCCAGGCCGGTGGTTTATTGGGTTTAGGGTCCTAATTGATATGAATAGGTAAAATTCACAGAAAGGTGCGTTTCCGCAGCAGAAATTGACATGCTGTCCACTAAAAAAAAAAAGGAACAAAAGCCAATTTCCACATGTATTCCTCATCCCAAAAAATCCTGGCAGTATGTGGATGAGATTAAAGGGTTTGTCCACTACTAGGACAACCTCTTCTTGATCTACATGTTTGGCCCTGATAAAATAATATAGCCTATACTCACCTCCTGTGGTGGCACCATTCCAGTGGTGTTGGCACTTGCGGTCCCGGGGCTCGGGTGTTGTTGTTGTGACATGTGACCCGGTGCCAAATCAGCTCTCGCGTCGGATAAATCAAACATGAAGAGGAAGTACGGGCTGCGACTTATCCCTGGCTTCTTCTTCCTGATCAATTCATCCGGAGGCGGGAACAGTGACGCTAGCGCTGATTGAGCACCGGTGTCGCGTGTCACAACAACAGCACGGGAGTCAGAGTGACGACACCGTGGAAATGGAGCACGGGAGGTGGGTACAGGCTTTATCATTTTATGGGGGCCAAGTGAGGGGTATGAGAAGAAGTTGTCTAAGCAGTTGACAACTTCTTTAAATTAAAACTCATCCGCCTTGCTGGTGTTGTGAAATCCAGTTCTAATGCTAGATTTTCTTCATCTGGGGTAAAGGTTCAGTTTCCTGGTGTAGCCCGGTATCTAACCATACTTGCCCATTTCCAGAGTTATGCTTCCATTCTAACAGGCTACTCCCTGTTAAGTCTGCCTTGACTGTTGGGGCTCGGTGTCACAGCAAACATATCTGAGAAGTACTGCTTTATAGGAGGTTTTAGGGGGGCTTCTACCTTGTCTGGGAAATCAAAAAACTTTCTCTAGAGTTTGGGATTCTTTTTTTTTTTTTTTCAAGGAGGCTTCTGGAGAGTAAGCAAGTATGATCTAACTATCTTGGCTAAGGCAAAGGGACTTGTTGGCATTTAGCCTGGCACTCTGAACCCAGTGCATGTGCTCGGTTGACCCCTTTAGCGGACTAGGAGGCCTACTGCTTCATAGTCTCACATCTCCACCACGAACTGCTCCCGCGACGTCTACTTCTCTCACCAGGCTGTAGTCATTCTGGGGTGGTCTTAGGAGATACATTGGAACCAGACGTTAAGATTTGGGTGGTTGGTACCTGCAGTTCCGCCCAGTCTGACAGTATGAGTGTTTGTGCTGTCCAGCAGGAGGTATCAGCCCTCTGCTTCAGATAATAGAGAGCACCACACCCTACTTAACCTTCCAGCTTACTGCTGGAGGCTGCCAGATATAGTCTTGTGCTCCTCTGGATTAGTCCTGTTAGTTCAGCACATGTGAAGTATCATTGTTTTCCTATCTTGTGTATTCTGATTTTCTGCTTTTCCTACCCTCTTGTTTCTGACCTGGTTACCTTACCACTACTGCCAGCCTCCACCATCGGTCAGCAACTTATTCTGTGCTCCCAGCCCATGGGCCCCTGTTAAATTCCAGATCCTGGTACAGGGTTAAAGGGTGAAGGCCAGTGCAACCCCTGGGATCTGGTAAGTGGAGTGGCTTGCACTAAGTCAGCCCCATGGTATTCATTTTAGAGCTGCCAAGCGACCACTAACAGAGACACATTACACATAGTAGTTGCTCCTCCGAAGACTGTCTTTCTGATGTGAGACTATCATCCGTTACTCAGCTGCTTCTTGGACTTTGCTCAAGTATACTGTGTTTATTTCCAGTTATCACAGCAGGTTTTTTTTTCTTCAAATTATCCTAGACTAGATAACTCATTATGGGAAATTCTATGCGTTAGGCGTATATAGAGGCAATCACGAAGGCTTTGCTAAAGAACAGCCATCTGTACAGTAGACACAAAATGCATTTTAAAATGTAAGCCCCGGAGATGAACCAACCTTGCGTAGAATCTAAAAAAAAAAAAGTAAAACGAGATAATCCCAACAAAACAAGGACTGGGTCCGGTCCCCAAAGGAGAAGTAGCGCTGAATAATATATATAACATCTGGCGCAGAGCATTATCTATTTTCCTGATTCACAAGTCAGCAGCACAAACAAGGATTTACCTGATGTAGCCGCACATGATTAAACTCACCTCCCGAATCTTGTATTCAGCCGCTAAGACACTTTACATAATCAGGGAAAATGAGAGTTTTACATTTCGTGCAGCAATTAAGGGGAATTTGTCTGTGTGCGTCTCCATATCTACTTCCATGTTTGCTTATAAATAAGCTTGAAATGACGGAGTGACTGATAAATATGTATGGTGTGATCACTTTTTGAAGCTAGATGCAAAAATAATGAAAAATGAAATGAGTTAATCCAATATCCCAACATACCCATGTTATACCACCGGCGGCAAGAAATCAGTGGATGCAGGGACGGGAATGCCATATAGTAGACCAGCGAGTCCTCCACTTTTAGGCCACATATTGCAGATGTGATCGCCCGCATATCAGGTGAGTGCAGGAGCTGCCTGCTAGTTATGTGCACTAGTGTGGTCCATAGGTCGGACCAAAGTAGTGCAGGCTGCAATTATTTCCCACGCAGACCGTTACGTACGTATGCAACATTGGCCATTTGCACTGGCACATTGGGTACAATGGGCGAAATCAGCGGTGCAAACGGACAGCACAAGTCCATATAATACTCCTCCTACCATGAGGGTAAGAAAACATGTGAGTGCAAGACCACAGCCACATGCGGTTGGTGGAGTTTTCAACCAACTTGGTGTCTGGCTGCACAATTTGCTTGCTGCAAAACTGAGCGACTATTAATAATGGCGAGGCACAGCATATTACCCTGACATTTGCTCCCACTGTTCTTCTGAGTGACGCACAACTCGATACGCCTCTGTGTCGTCACAATCCTTCACTTTTCAGACAGGCTCAAGTAGCAGTACACCGCCTGAGTATTCAGGTACTTGGCATCCACATTGGAAATGAGGACGTCTTCTTGTTCCTGAACCTCCTTACATACCTAGCTATGCTACATTGCTGTGCCAGCTCTGCTATATTGGACTCATCCATATACTCAGCTCTGCTACGTAGCTGGGTCAGCTCTGCAGTATTGGACTCTGCTACATACCCAGCACTTTGCATCTCAGCTCTACTACACTGGATTAACTATGCTGCTTCACTGCTACTGATGTCTGCCATAGGTTATTAAAATATGCAAATATTAAGAAATCAAAAAAGGCAGATAATAAAAAAGTTTGCATTTCATAATGTCCAAATACGCCGAAGAAACAATGCGTTCATCTTGTAAGGTGATACATTAGGCATTTCATCACTGGCCACGACACAACGGTGAAACTGGATGCACTAAACAGTCATTTAAATGTAAATTATTTACTTGTTTTAGGTGGCGTGTCTTCGTCATAGATTGCTTACGGCTCCCGGTAATAAATGTGCTATCCAGCGAGATAATGTCTGTGCCATCCATAGGAACTTTTTTTGTCTTTCTTATTACATAAACCAGAGACCCGAGTTGTTTCTTTTGCAAATTAGTATGTGTTTATACAAAATCTAGTCTACAAAGAGGACATATTTCACATTGATGGGGGTAATAAAAAAGGCAAAATACAGCCCGTGCACTCCCAGGAAATACTAGATGGGTGCGGAGGACAAATTGCCATTAAACTGTTCTATAATTGTACAATAAATTTGGTTAACGTCATTGACTCATTACAATATTATGCATGGCTAGCTGAAAAGCAGATTACAGCTGAACTTGTACTTGCGTCTGCTGAGCTTTTTCCTACAATACATTAGCATTTACCAAAAATTGTTAACTGGAAATACAGATTTATTCAGAACTTGGAACCAGTAGCGATATCCATGCAGAATGATGAGAAATAACATTCAACCAGTCAAGATTTTTGGAAGTAAACTTTCTTGTAACCTCTGGAAAGATTTGCAAAATAGCAAAATGAAGAATTTTAGACAAGGAACCAAACAAAAATTCAGTATTAAAGAGGCACACCGTGAAAAGGTTGTCTGGGTCAGAAATGAAAGAAAAAAAACCCAAAAACCTATGATCATTGATCAGTCATCTATCATTCCAATTCTGATTCTCTGTGTCCCACACTGTTCTGATTCCTGGACACAGAAAATGCCAGTCAACCAATCATTGGCTGGGAGTGTCACTGCTATACCTAGTGATTGGCTGAGGAGTGTCACTGCTATACCTAGTGATTGGCTGAGGAGTGTCACAGCTGTATCCAGTGGTTGGCTGAGGAGTATCACTGGCGTACCTGGTGATTGGCTGAGAAGTGTCACTACTGTATATAATGATTGACTGAGTGTCACTGCTGTACTCAGTCATTGGCTGAGGAGTGTCACTGCTGTACTCAACGATTGGCTGAGGAGTGTCACTGCTGTACTTAGTGATTGGCTGAGGAGTGTCACTGCTGTACTCAGTGATTGGCTGAGGAGTGTCACTGGTGTACCTGATGATTGGCTGAGAAGTGTCACTACTATATCTAGTGATTGGCTGAGGACTTTCACAGCTGTATCCAGGGATTGGCCAAGGTGTGTCACTGGCGTACCTGGTGATTGGCTGAGGAGTGTCACTGCTGTACTCAGTGATTGGCTGAGGAGTGTCACTGGCGTACCTGATGATTTGCTGAGAAGTGTCACTACTGTATCTAGTGATTAGCTGAGGAGTGTCACAGCTCTATCCAGGGGTTGGCCAAGGAGTATCACTGGCGTACCTGGTGATTGGCTGAGAAGTGTCACTGCTGTACTCAGTGATTGGATGAGGAGTGTCACTGCTGTAGTCAGTGATTGGCTGAGGAGTGTCACTGGCATACCTGATGATTGGCTGAGAAGTGTCACTGCTGTACTCAGTGATTGGCTGAGGAGTGTCACTGCTGTACTCAGTGATTGGCTGAGGAGTGTCACTGGTGTACCTGATGATTGGCTGAGGAGTGTCACTACTGTATCTAGTGATTGGCTGAGGAGTGTCACTGGCATACCTGATGATTGGCTGAGAAGTGTCAATGCTGTACTCAGTGATTGGATGAGGAGTGTCACTGCTGTAGTCAGTGATTGGCTGAGGAGTGTCACTGGCGTACCTGATGATTGGCTGAGGAGTGTCACTACTGTATCTAGTGATTGGCTGAGGAGTGTCACTGGCATACCTGATGATTGGCTGAGAAGTGTCACTGCTGTACTCAGTGATTGGCTGAGGAGTGTCACTGCTGTACTCAGTGATTGGCTGAGGAGTGTCACTGGCGTACCTGATGATTGGCTAAGGAGTGTCACTACTGTATCTAGTGATTGGCTGAGGAGTGTCACTATTGTATCTAGTTATTGCCTGAGTAGTTTCACAGCTGTATCCAGGGGTTGGCAAAGGAGTGTCACTGGCGTACCTGGTGATTGGCTGAGAAGTGTCACTGCTGTACTCAGTGATTGGCTGAGGAGTGTCACTGCTGCATTCAGTGATTGGCTGAAGAGTGTCACTGCTGTACTCAGTGATTGGCTGAGGAGTGTCACTGGCGTACCTGATGATTGGCTGAGGAGTGTCACTACTGTATCTAGTGATTGGCTAAGGAGCGTCACTACTGTATCTAGTTATTGCCTGAGTAGTTTCACAGCTGTATCCAGGGGTTGGCCAAGGAGTGTCACTGGCGTACCTGGTGATTGGCTGAGAAGTGTCACTACTGTATCTAGTGATTGGCTGAGGAGTGTCACTGCTGTAATCAGTGATTGGCTGAGGAGTGTCACTGGGGTACCTGATGATTGGCTGAGAAGTGTCACTACTGTATCTAGTGACACCTGAGCCTTACACTATGGCTGGTCCGAATAACTAAAGCAATTGTTACCATCCACCTCTCGTGTCTCCCCTTTTCCTCATAGTTTGTAAGCTTGCGAGCAGGGCCCTCATTCCTCTTGGTATCTATTTTGAACTGTATTTCTGTTATGCTGTAATGTCCATTGTCTGTACAAGTCCCCTCCATAATTTGTAAAGCGCTGCGGAATATGTTGGCGCTATATAAATAAAAAATTATTATTATTATTATAGTGATTGGCTGAGAAGTGTCACTGCTGTACTCGCTACTTGATTCTTTTTGCCAATCGCACAAAAAAAATGTTCTTTATTGTGGTGTAAAATTTATATAAATTAAAACATTTGCAAACTACTGAGAGTGCGGCTGATTTAAGTCCAATACGTTTGATCATGGACACATCCAGTACAGCCAGCACCTCCTGTCCTCTACCAGCTGTGTGCGCTTCCTTTCTATTTATCTGCCCAACTCATGGACAACATCAAGCAAGGTCCCTCACTACAAACTAGACTCTAAAACACTATTTGTTTATAAAGAGAGACCTGTCAATCACGCTGACCTGGGCAGAGAGAAACTGTGGGGAGCCGCCCCCTTGACTCCTCTCTGTGTGCTCTGCTTGTTTCTAAACTATATTTTCTCCAAATTGATACAGGATTTTAGAGTAAAACATCACTGTAATGAGGGGGCCTGTACCTAAATTATGATATCTGTAGTTTGGAGGGAACGAGAAGTCCCTTTTTCTGCATTTTTAAAGTACATCTTTGGTGATTGCATAAATGTTGAATTTCTCTTTAAGGAAATGTAAAATCTCCCCCATATTATGAGCGCTCGCTTTTGCATATGAACACATTTACATTTTGTATGGAAACTTCAGCAAAACTGTTCTCTCCCCAGGCTCCCAGCCATCTCGATACACTAATCCATGCAGACATTTATATTTACCCTATTTAGAATTCTGTATCAAGTCCCAGTATTCTTGTTATATCACAATGGATGCAATATATCATAAGGAATAGTAACTATATGGGAATGATCACCTGCGGATCCTTGGGCTGCAGGGCATTTAATAAATAGCTTTTAGTGGGATTCCGAATTTCGGTTGTATGATAAAATCCTTATAGCTTTATATGTCCGACACAAAGCACGAATCCCCTGTAGAGACATAATTAAAGGGATGTCAAGGATTTTTTTTTCAAATTGCCTAAAAATGTGATAAAATAATAAACTATTGATTAAAAATCCCGCCAGGCTTCCATGTTCCTGCTACACTATCTTTGGGGGTTCCCCATGTATCACGTTTGATGGGTGGATATTTGACCTAAAATACGCAATGTAATTTTGTACTTAAAGGGTTATTATCAAAAGATCAAGCTATGTCCTATCTGTAGAGCTAGGGGATAACTTGATCTCAGGAGTCTGACCAAGGGAACCAACAGTATTAGACTGTAATTGTCAGACCCATAGACAATGAATGGGCAATAAATGGGGCAAAGGCTCGTTCTCGAGGTTCCAGAGTCTCGTTCTCGGAATGACTGGTGGACACGGATGGAAAAAGGTTCCTGTGAAAGAACACTATATGGGCCCCTGGCAGCCAAAGAGATCGTCATAATGTATTATTCCACATGTTTTGGAGGGGGAAATTACCTTTCGGGCCCCTGTGTTGCAACAATAATATGTCTGCCTCTGCAGTGTGTCCCAGACGTTGGACTTCCAGCGATCAGCTAGTTGTCCCTATCTTTTGGATAGGCGTTAATGTGATTTTTTGGGGAACAACCCCAATTGCATGAATTTGTATTGATGACATGGGGAGTACAGATTAATATAATGCATTTTTTTGTGGTCTTGCACTCTATATGTAACATTTTAGCAAAAAGTTGTAAGGAAAGTCCATCACGTTAGACCTCCTCTTCATTTCTGAAATAAAAGTGTACGAAGATTACCAGAAAAAGAAAAATGTAGGACAGCATATGCTTGATGGTGTCTATCTTATTGATGAGCCAGATTTTTAGCTGTGTTCGAATTGGCAGTAATGGATTTACTTGTCAACAATTTCAAGAAGAAATTTAACAAAAAAACTAAAAAAATACAACAAAAAGACAACAAAACCCCTCAATGCTCTTCTCTGTTGTCGTATAATACATCAAACAGATGGACAAATGATCTGTTTCCTGCCAATGAATCTACCAGTCTTACTGAAATAGCTTCTGGAAGTAATGTTCCTGCTCAGTGAATGAGAATCATAGAAGACGTTCTATTGTTTTGGCAAAGAATCAATTACAAACATCTCAGGGACGGGTCTACAGCTCCGCATCTCTCTTTTACGTCTGAGTGTGAGAGGGTGGAAGTGATGTGCACACAACGTCTTTTTCGGGAGGTTTCAGCTGCTGGAACCACCTGAAAACCCATAAAAAAAGTTCCAAAATTTGAAATGTCACATATCTATGGGAAAATTACTTGCTGTGCACATGTTCCGTGTTTTGTTACTTCTTTTAACAGCTTAAGTGTTCGGAATCCCTGGAACGGTTACAAAAGTTGACATGTCCATTCTTCTGGCGTTTTCCTCTCGAAGACACTCTGTAATTTACAATACAAGTCAATGGGAAAGCTCAAAAGACATCTGGAAGACAACCAGACATTTTTTGGAGCGTTTTGCCATTGTTTCTGCTTAAACATACGTTATTGGTTTCTTCATTATTTAATAGAGTGAAAAAGACAACCGGAAAACAGCAATAAAAGACTTCAACTTCATTAGTTGAAAGGGTTATAAAGGACTATTACATTTTTTTACTTAGGGTCTGAGAACTAACAGGCAGGTAGTTGCTAACACTGATATCTGCCGGCAAAGAATGGTCACCGACCAATCGTACCGGTGATTCAGAGGCATCTACTCTGCTCTGGCAGTGGCTTCTCTTCTGCTCTGATCTCTTGACGGTGCGTGACTGCCGATGTCATGATGATTGACAGCTGGCTTCCCACTGCCTAACTGCATGAAGCGGACTGTCAATCAGCAAGACATCAGCAGTCATGCCCCATCAACAGCCCAGAAGAAGAAGAGCTGCTCTGTTGGAATGGAGCAGTTGAATCACAGTCGGGAGACATCGGCCAGTGACCGCTTTGAGCCAGCACCGGGAAGAAGAAGCCAGTAGTTACTAGTTTTTAGGCCCATAGTAAATAAAAAATAACATAGTCCTGGACAACTACTTTAATGGTACTTTAGAATATATTACCTAGAAATATTCCCTGGTTGATTAGCAATGAAGTGTTACTTATTGGTAGGCGTTTCAGTACTATGTTCTGGTCAATGTTCATGAAACCACCACTGGTCCATTGATTGGTGTAGATCTAAGAACTAGCTCATGTGCAGAGTGTTTGTCCTTGTATGAGCAGAATAGTTTGCTCTGATAATGTGCTGATCCCAATGAGTCAGGATTGGTGAATGTGCACACCAAAATGTAAAGGTGAACACTCTGCGCATGTACTGTTTTTTAGTTTTACGTCAGTCAACCGACCATCTTTGAGAGGGTTCTTCATCATAGTCAATCACCCATTGTTACTCCTGTGGATCCAGTGCAGGTTATTCCAGTGGTGTGAGCCGGGACTGGAATAAATAAAATCCTGTTCTTCAATCACTTGACTTAATGGCCAGTGATTAGCTGTAGGTGTCACATGACTGGAATGGTGCATAGTCAGAGACACATCTGGTGATGCATCGTTTCAGGAACTGGACCATTGCAAGCAATCACAAGTCTTAGCAGTCAGGTGACCTTAGAGTGAGACGTTATTGCTTCTGGTTCCAGCACAGATCACTGGAGAGGCCTGTCCTGGATCCACTGGATAAAAAGCACTGTGGTGGTTGTCATTTTTTTTTACATCAGAAAACCCCTATAACAAAAATTGATCATGATTAGTGATGAACGAGTATACTCGTTGCTTGAGTTTTCCTGAGCACGCTCCGGTGGTCTCCCAGTATTTGTGACTGTTCGGAGATTTAGTTTTCCTTGCTGCACTTGCATGATTTGCAGCTACTAGACAGCTTGATTACATGTGGGGATTCCCTAGCAACCAGGCAACCCCCACATGTACTCAGGCTGGCTAGTAGCTGTAAATCATGCAGCTGTGTCAACAAAAACTAAGGGTATGTACGCACGTTGAGGATTCACAGCGGATTGGCCGCTGCGGATTCGCAGTAGTTTTCCATGAGTTTGCAGTACCATGTAAACCTATGGAAAACAAAATCCGCAGTGCACATGCTGCGGAAAAAAACGCGCGGAAACATAGCGTTGTTTATTCCGCAGCATGTCAATTCTTTGTGCGGATTACGCAGCGGTTTACACCTGCTCCATAATAGGAATCCGCAAGTGTAAAACCGCAGGTGGAATCCGCACAAAATCCGCAAAAAAAATCGCTGTAATGCCGCAGGAAATCCGCAGTGTGGCTTACATGCAGATTTACCAAAATCAGTCCGGAAAAATCCACACCACTTTCCGCAACGTTTGCACGTGGCCTAAATCTCCGAGCAGTCACAAATACTCGGAGACCATCCGAGCGTGCTCTGGAAAACCCGAGCAACGAGTACACTCGCTCATCACTAGTCATGATACTTTGAAGATCCATGTATGCCTAACAGATGTTTGAGCTGTTATTTGCATTCAGTGTAGGAGTTTTTCAATGTGCAAATTGTGTTTTCAAATAGGAAGAACTCTAGTGCCAAAAGTCAATATTGACTTCTTAATGGGCCTTGCTACATGACTTTGGATAAAAGCCAAACCAGAATCTCAAATTGCAGTCACATGTTTTGGCGTGTTGCCCCTCATCAGTGCAAAGCATGAGATCTGATTTGGCTGTATAAGAGGTCTCTGAATGAAGGGTATGGGATAACATCGCACCTTGCGGAGTGTAAGTGTAAGAAGACTTATAGGCCATGCATTGCTCCTATGGGAAATTTAATATGCAAATTGCCTTTTCAGAGAAGAGAACTTGAGCTCTAGTGCCACATATTGGAAGAAGGAATCCTAAAAGTCAATATTAACCCTATAATGAGCCTTGCCACATGAGTTAGGATTAAAGCCAAAAGAGAATCTTAGTTTGCATATACGTGCTTCGGGGGTGCTGCCCCTCATCAGTGCAAAGGAAGATGTTTGATTTTGCAGCATAATAATAAATAATAATAATAATGAGAGGCCTCTGACTGGGGTCTCTCCTCGAGGAGAGTGACATGCCTGACATGCTAGTGTAAGGAGACTTATAGGCCATGCAATGCTCCTTTGGGAAATTTCAAGTACTTTTTGAAATGTGAAAGTGAAAAAAAAGTAGTTTGCATTACATAAAAATTGTGGAATTTTCCATTTTCCATATTTTGTAGAAATCCTATTAGGAGGCAAACATTTTCCATAATTTAATTAAGCACTGTGTCTGTAAATGTCACCAATTTCTGCATCTTACTGGATCAATCTCAATATTCCTTGATTGTCAACATTTGTATGGCAGGTAGCAGGACTCCATCTATCAGATCTCAGGCTTTTACGGCTCCACTCTGCAAGAGCAGTAAACCGTATTATTTCAAGAGGGGAAGCGTGAATTCTAAAGGAGATTTATTACGCATTCACTTCAGAGACATTTACCTTCTGTGCAATTAAAGTTCCCTCGCAGGTCACTGAATGCCTGAAGAGCTGAGAAGGACGGAGCTCTCAATTTCCTGATCTAAGTACTTAACCAAAAATTATTCCATGTAAGTTCATATATAACATCCAGATGAAATTAAGTTAGAGCCAAACTCATAGGACAAATGAGTTTTCAAAATGTTAGGGCAGCTGAACCCTGGTGAGTTTTTGGACTGATTTAGGAGAATGCTTGAGAGCTGAAAGCTGGAGACGGTCTTATTTTCTATGTCATGCATCGATCAGACAGGACATTGGGCACCGGGGAACATTTCTGTGCTTACATTAGGCAGAATAAATACAAAAGAGGAAACAGAAACTGAAATCAAATCGAGAACCGGTGGGGAAGATTTTAATTGAATCACATCTGCCTTGGCGCGCCGACAGCACAAAGTCTGGAAAAGGCACTGAGCAATTATAATATGCAAGTCAGGATACAGCAACATTTCTATAAATGCTACCCGGTGGTCTGGTCAGGAAATTCGGATGGTCTGGCACCAAAAGCTAATATGGTCCCTAAGTCTGACGTAATATGGTATCATCGGACGGCCAGGAGTAACGGAAATCTGGCCAAGTTTCAGAAACATTGAGTACACTTGTTTATGATTTGGCACTAGCGCTTGGGGCACAGGCAATTTGAAGGAACATTTTGGTCACTTTATTAATATGAAAGCAAAGTACACCTTTGCACATATTTTTTGCATTATTATTATTATTTATTTAGAAAATGCAAAAGTTAAGCAACTTTCTAAATAGTTTTAATTAAAAAAAGTCTATAATTTCGCTGCCGTAGATTTTCAGTGATCTGCAAAAATGTTACAAATCCATCAGTGCTCATGTTCTTTGTATAAATGTATCTGCTCCTCCTCCCTTCTCTCGGTGTTAGAGATAGGAGTTAGTAATGGGCAATCCGGCTCTTTTTGGTGAGCAGGATCATTTGGCTCTGCTCAGGAAAACAGCCAGCAGGTAAACACATATATATGGTGAAGTCAGCGTAGTCTAATGCTGTCAAAACTCTGCCTACTTACAGTCAGCCAATAACAGAGCATTTCCAGTTGAGGGCTTTAATTTTTTTCAGCATCCAAACATATTGATTCTCCCCCCGTCATAGATATTCAGAGGCTGCAAACGGCTCTCACTGGGGTACCGGTTCTCATCATTCATTGAAGTGAGCCGAGTCTTTGCGCAAGATCGGTTTTGAATGACCCATGACTAATAGCAACAGGGAAAGAGAGAAAGAATTGTAAAAAAAATCTGCTGTGGAAAATGGAGGGTACTGAAAACCGACTATAGACAAGGAGAAAAGTGTATGGAGAGGAAATAAGTGCAGGATAGAAGCTATGTTGATGTAAAAAAGCAGATGAAAACAGCAGCACCCTGGATATCCTTGACACTGATCTCTCTTTCAAACCACATATACAAGCTCTTTCCACTTCCTGCCGACTTCAACTCAAAAATATTTCACGGATCCGTACATTCCTCAACCAAGAATCTGCAAAAACCCTAGTCCATGCCCTCATCATCTCCCGCCTTGACTACTGCAACCTCCTGCTCTGTAGCCTCCCCTCAAACACTCTTGCACCCCTCCAATCTATTCTAAACTCTGCTGCCCGACTAATCCACCTGTCCCCTCGCTATTCCCCGGCCTCTCCCCTCTGTCAATCCCTTCACTGACTTCCCATTGCCCAGAGACTCCAGTACAAAACCCTAACTATGATATACAAAGCCATCCACAACCTGTCTCCTCCATACATCTGTGACCTCGTCTCCCAGTACTTTCCTGCACGCAACCTCCGATCCTCACAAGATCTCCTTCTCTACTCCCCTCTTATCTCCTCTTCCCACAATCGCATACAAGATTTCTCTCACGCATCACCCCTACTCTGGAACTCTCTACCCCAACATATCAGACTCTCGCCTACCATCGAAACCTTCAAAAAGAGCCTGAAGACCCACCTCTTCCGACAAACCTACAACCTGCAGTAACCACCGATCGACTAAACCGCTGCACGACCAGCTCTATCCTCACCTACTGTATCCTCACCCATCCCTTGTAGATTGTGAGCCTTCGCGGGCAGGGTCCTCTACTCCTGTACCTCTCCTGACTTGTATTGTTGAAGATTATCGTACTTGTTTTTATTATCTATACCCCTCCTCCCATGTAAAGCGCCATGGAATAAATGGTGCTGTATTAATAAATAATAATAATAATGATAATAATAATAATAATAATAATATACACAGTGTTTACATCCAGCCGATATTACTGAGAGAGACACTCCTAAAAGAGAAAAATCTGAAACTTGGATCAGGCTGCGAAATGCATATCAGGGGCTCTGAAAATAGATGCAGGATTGACAATTGCAGCACTTTCATTAACTATACAGTAGGTAACCACTAATATACAGCATGAAAAATTGTTTTTGCCATGTCTAGGGTATTCATAACCTTGACCCACATGGCTGGCCATATGATGCATGTTGATAGCTTTAGTAATTTGTGTTCATATCCTGGAACCGTACCGTGCACTAATAATTATACCACATAGACCTTTATTATAAGCACTGTACAGAATGGTGCTCCAAGAATATTTTACAGTTTTGTCACCACCATTCAATGCACAAATGATATACCCCACAGTGCCTAACTATCAGTGCCATAAAATGTCAATTTATCCTAAATAAAATCACAAATACCAGCTTCTTCTATGAAGTGGGTTACAGTCGCCAGGCACAACCCATCCGAGTAATGTTGAATAGCAAAATAAGTCCACCTAGGCCAGATAATGATAATATGTCCCCAACAGACCAGACGACCCCTTAAAACCACCACATTTATCATTTTGCACAAATGTCACATACAGTGGAAAATATTCCCTTTCCAGACGAGCATTGCTTGCAGTGTGAATTCAGGTCAGTCATTAGCAATAGCGGACTATCATACAAGGTGACACAGATACATTCTACATGCCGGGATATGTATGGTTACATCTGAGCCCTGTGCCAGGGAGGCTGCGGATGATGAGTGCTAGAAGCCGCAGGGTATGACACTTCTTATATGGTTGTATGTAAGTATGTCTTATTACTTGTGCTCCATTCAGTATATTGCTCTGGGCAGATGCTCACCAACATATATGCCGTATATTTACACTCTCACTGTATCCTCCCAGATGACTATTGACCAGTATTTACAGTGAAGAAATAGATTTTGTATTTAACAGCACTATGATTGAAAATGTCTGTTTGTCGGAAGGTTCTCCCAATGATCGTCTGTGACCTGTGCTTGTCGGCAGCAAGTGTTCCATTTCTTTGCAGCATTATACCTGGAGAAATTATGCACTACTAATTACTTAAAGAAGTTTTCTTTTCTTTACACAATGTGCCTAAGGTTAACAGGCAGGTAGTTGCTAAATACCTGCCTGCTGTGCCATCGCCAATCTTTGCCAGCACATAGTGGTCACAGACCGCTCCTGTCGGCGATTTGGCTACTTCTGCTGGCATTAAATTGACAGAGCAGCAACTTCTCTTCTGCACTGCTCTGTGGACGGAACATGGCTGCCGACATCATGCTGATTGACAGCCAACTCCTCTTTGCCTAACTGACGGGACGTGACTGATGGCGTCATGTTGATTGACAGCCAACACTTTTTGCCTATTTGACGGAATATGACTGCCAAAATCATGCTGATTGACAGCCAACTCCTCACTGCCTTACTGACAGGATGGGACTGCCGACGTCATGCTCATTAACAGCCAACTCTTCGTTACCTAATTGATGGGACGTGACTGATGACGTCATGCTGATTGACAGCCAACACCCCGTTGTCTAACTGTGGGGAGCCAGCTGTAAATCAGCATGACGTCGGCAGTGACGTCCCATCAAGAGAGCAGCCCAGAGGAGGAAGTTTCTCTGTTGACGATGAACAGCTGAATTGCCAGCAGGAGCAGTCAATGACTGTTCTGAGCCAGAGCTGGGTACAGCAAGCAGATTATTAGCAACTATCTGCCTGTTGAATAAATAGAGTGCATTATTTCCCACCACTCCCATCAGTGGAATCCCGAGCAATCAGGAAGTTATCCCCTATCCAATGAATAGGGAATAACCTGCAAACTTGAGAACACTCCTTTCAATAAATTGGCTACTGTGAGATGCACTTACGTGCTCGGTCCTCCGGAGCAAGACATCTTCCGCATTTTATTGACATTGATGAAAAAGTAGACTGCTCTATACCCAGATTAATAATGATCATGGACCCCATAATAGCCAGTTCTAAAAGCTCTCCAGCCAGGTTTTGAGAATGCCTTTAAGACCATATTTTTCTTTGACTTTTTTCACATTTCAAATTTGGATGTCTCTGACTTGGGGGCTGTGCAACGTAGCTGTTAGGGTTGGCGGAACGCACCGAATATATTTATTAAGTAAGATTGGTGCGTTCGCCACCCGGGATCCACCGTGCAGGAAAGAACCTGCTGCTAAGTGAATGGCGGCACTATATGGCGGTACAATGTTATTACACATACGGGTTAACTTCACCCTGTGTGAAGGAAGCGATCCCTGTTAAGTCACAGGGTCGCGGTACCGCACAGAGAGCGCAAGCAAGGAACCACAGAACTCTATCCCAGGGCACAGGATTAGAGTTAGTGTAGACCTCTTGCGATCGACACCACAATTGAGGTATCAGAGGTAACTATTATGCACAAAAGTGCATGCTGTGCCAGACTAGCGGACGCCACTAACCACCCAGACTTGGGTAAGGTAAGCGCTCTAATAGCGCAAGGCGCTGCACTGGTGGTCACAGCAGTTAGACGCTGCTTCGTGTGTTAAAGCTGTGAGTTCAGCCGGGCGCTAGATTGCACCCATACACCTTACGCGAACAGTCATACACAAGGGATGGGTTTTTTAAGGAACGACTTGCACTCATCAACACACACACGATAACAATAGTCAATACTAGCGCATGGCCGTGCGGCCATGCGGGCCTTAAATAGTTGCAGCACGTTTAGGACCTTTCAAAGAAGGACCAATGGAATTGCTGCAGTACCTGAGCATGTGACCCTAGATCTCCACTGAGAGATCTTGCCCTGGGCATGCTCAGAGTGCAAAGCAGGATTTAGTCCTAGCAGCTACAAGGACCTTAGCTGCAGTATCTGATAATATGACCCTCGATCTCCACTGAGAGATCTTACTCTGGGCATGCTCAGAATGTGAAAAGCAGGACTTAGTCCCAGAAGCGTCTGCTCGCCGCTGCCCAGCACTGACTTCAATGGCAGAAGCAGGAAATGCAGCAGTATCTCTTAGCACAGAGTCAGACTGAGCGAGAAGCTGGGATCGACGTCTCCGCTGAGGAGAAGAATGGGAGACCGCAGCGGAGATGGCCCGAGATTCCCCCTGTGCAGAGGCAGGAGCTCGACCCCTAACATTACCCCCCCCAGGGCCCACCCTCCTTGGGCCTCGCTACGTTCGAAGGCAGCAATGAGCTGCAGAACCCGAACGTGCTTAGCAGGCTCCCAGGATCTATCCTCAGGACCGTAACCCCTCCAGTCCACCAAATAAAATTTTTTGCCACAAACCACCTTGCATCCCAAAATAGCGTTCACCTCGTAATCGTCCGTAGTCGAACCCGATGTCCCGGCAGATGACTCAGAAAACTGGGACATGTATACGGGCTTAAGGAGGGACACATGAAAGGTGCCGGTGATACCTAGGCATGGAGGAAGGGCTAGACGGTAGACCACAGGATTAACCTGTTCGAGGACCTTGAAGGGACCCAAGTAGCAAGGAGCAAACTTAGTGGACTCAAGACGCAGCCTGATGTTACGAGCGGAGAGCCACACTAAGTCGCCAGGAGCAAAGGTCGGGGCAGGGCGCCGATGTGCATCGGCGGAGGACCTCATTCTCTCCTTGGAGGCACGGATGGCATCCTGAGTGCAGTCCCAAATGTCTTGTGCCTCCACTGCCCAGTCTGCCACCCTGGAGTCAGCAGAGGGCATGGGCATAGGTACAGGAACCCGCGGATGCTGGCCGTAGTTAAGGAGGAAAGGAGTCTGACCGGTGGAGTCGACTACAGCGTTGTTAAGGGCAAACTCTGCCCATGGTAACAAGGATGCCCAGTCATCCTGCCTAGCAGAAACAAAATGTCGCAAATAAGTGACCAGAGTCTGGTTGGCTCTCTCAACCAACCCATTTGTCTCGGGATGATAAGCCGAAGAGAGATTTAACTCAATACTGAGTAGACGACAAATCTCCCTCCAGAAACCAGACACAAACTGTGGACCCCGGTCACTGACAATCTTGTCCGGCATACCGTGTAAGCGAAAGATGTGTTTGATGAACAAGGCAGCCAGAGCCCAAGCAGATAGTAGCCGTGGAAGAGGCACCAAATGAACCATTTTGGAAAAATGGTCGGTGATCACCCAGATAATGGTGCAACTACGAGACTTGAGTAAGCCCACCACAAAGTCCATCCCGACCATCTCCCAGGGCCTGTCCACCACTGGCAGAGGATAAAGCAAACCAGCTGGCCGTTGCCGAGGGGACTTGGCGCAAGAGGCACACGCCCGAACATACTCTGCAACATCATGAGCCATATGCGGCCACCAGTATGTCCTCGCCAGTAACTCAGATGTCCTTTTGGAACCAAAATATCCACCCTGGACGAGTGTGCCCAAGAGAGAACCTCCGGTCACAAACTGGGTGGTACAAAAGTCTTGCCCGGAGGCACAGACTCTAGCGAAACCGGGGCCACAGTTCTCATGCTCTCGGTGGGGACAATAAGCCAAGGCTCCTCTTCCTCCTCCACAGATGACACAACAGAGCGAGAGAGAGCATTGGCACAAATGTTCTTCTTCCCAGAAAGAAAATGAAGGGTGAAATGAAACCGGGAGAAGAACAAGGACCATCTGGCCTGGCGAGAATTTAACCGCTGGGCTGTCTGCAGGTAAACCAAATTTTTATGATCAGTGAAGACCTGGATGGGAAATCGAGCTCCCTCCAAGAGATGTCTCCACTCCAAAAAAGCCAACTTCATGGCTAGCAACTCCCTGTCCCTGATGGAATAATTCCTCTCTGCTGGTGAAAAGGTCTTAGAAAAGAAGAAGCAAGGATGCTTCCGACCTTGAGCATCCTTTTGGAAGAGGACTGCTCCAGCACCAACAGAAGAGGCATCCACCTCCATGATAAGTGGCTTATCTACGTCGGGGTGATGTAGGATGGGAGCGCTAGTGAAGTGTGACTTTATGGAGACAAAGGCCTTGGAGACCTCCTCAGACCACAATTTGGGATTTGCCCCCTTCTTGGTGAGAGCAACCAAGAGAGCTACCAAAGTTGAGAAGTGCGGAATGAACTGGCGATAAAAATTTATGAACCCCATAAAGCGCTGCACCGCTTTAAGAGAATGGAGTTCTTGCCAGTCCAGCACCGCCTGCAGTTTGGCAGGATCCATAGCCAATCACTGGGCGGAGATGATATAGCCGAGGAAAGGTAAGGACTCCTGCTCAAACATACACTTCTCCAACTTGGCATAGAGGGAGTTTGCCCGTAGGAGGTCAAAGACTTTGCAAACATCTCTCCGGTGGGAGTCAATATCTGGACAGTAGATGAGAATATCATCCAGATAGACTACGACCGAGGTGGAAAGCATATCCCGGAAGATGTCGTTCACAAAGTCTTGGAAAACGGCTGGGGCATTACAGAGCCTGAAGAGCATCACCAGATATTCATAGTGCCCATCCCTGGTGTTAAAAGCCGTCTTCAATTCGCCCCCCTCACGGATACAAATCAGGTTGTAAGCACCCCGCAGATCTAGTTTAGTAAACACCCTTGCTCCCCGAAGCCTATCGAAGAGCTCAGATATCAGGGGCAAAGGATACTTATTCTTAACGGTGATGGCGTTAAGACCCCTGTAGTCTATGCATGGACGCAGTTCTCCATTCTTCTTTTGCATGAAGAAGAACCCAGCCCCTGCAGGTGACACTGACTTCCTGATGAACCCTCTTGCCAGATTCTCTTGAATGTACTGAGACATTGCCTCCATCTCCGGGAGAGATAACGAATAAACTCGACCCCGGGGAGGCTCAGCACCAGGCAAGAGATCAATAGGACAGTCATAAGGGCGATGGGGCGGAAGGGTCTCTGCCGCCTTTTTGGAGAACACGTCTGCATAAGACCAATATTGCTTGGGGAGAGAGGATAGATCTGCGGGTACCTCTGTAGTAGCAACCTGAACGCACTCCCTCTGGCACCTACCCCCACAAGATTCACCCCATCCCAGAATTCTGCCTGAGGATCACTCGATATGAGGAGAGTGGTACCGTAGCCAAGGTATCCCCAACAGGACCTCATCAATTCCCTCAGGAATGACGAGTAGAGATATAATCTCCTGATGGGATGTGTTATGATTAGGTGGCCTTGGAGCAGCATGAAAACCTTCACTGGAGTAAGTGGTAACTATACTGACCGCAAACCCTAATCTTATCACCGCAACTAGAAGTAGCCGTGGGGTGTGCCTAACAAAACCTAGACACCTCGACACAGCCGGAGGACTAATTTCCCCTAAAGATGGAAATAGGAAACATATCTTGCCTCAGAGTAGACCCCCAAAGGAAAGACAGCCCCCCACAAATAATGACTATGAGTTGGAGAGGAAAAGACACATGCAGGCAGAAAACAGGCTTAGCAAAGGAGGCCAATTCTAGCTAAATAGAAAAGGACAGGATACTAAGCGGTCAGCATAAAATACTACAAAAATATCCACAGCAGAAAATACAAAACTCCACCACCTAACTAAAGATGTGGAGAGTATATCTGCAACTCCATTGAATCCAACCAGACTGAGAAAAACAACTGACACAGTCTAAGCTGGACAAATAGAAACAAAAGATCAGCACTGAAAATAAGCACACAGCATATGTGCTTCAGAAAAAGAAACAGACACTTATCTTTGCTGAACTGGCAGTTAAGCAGGAGAGGCCAGGCAGAGATCCAATACTTCCAAAGAAACATTGACAACTGGCAAGGGCTAATGAATCCTGCACACTTAAATATCCCAGTCAGAACAGCAATTAGCAGATACACCTGGCCAGGACTGTGACTCAGAGACAACTGCATTCCCATCTACAACCACTGGAGGGAACCCAAGAGCAGAATTCACAACAGTACTCCCCCTTGAGGAGGGGTCACCGAACCCTCACCAGGGCCCCCAGGACGATCAGGATGAGCCAGATGAAAGGCACGAACCAAATCAGCGGCATGGACATTAGAGGCAAAACCCAAGAATTATCCTCCTGGCCATAACCCTTCCATTTGACAAGATACTGAAGCTTCCGCCTCGAAAAACGGGAATCCAAAATCTTCTCAACAACATATTCCAACTCCCCATCAACCAACACAGGGGCCGGAGGATCAACAGAGGGAACAGCGGGCTCCACATATTTCCGCAATAAAGATCTATGGAAGACATTATGGATAGCAAAAGAGGCCGGAAGCGCCAGACGAAAAGACACCGGATTAATAATCTCAGAAATCCTATAAGGACCAATAAACCGAGGCTTAAACTTAGGAGAAGAAACCTTCATAGGAACATGACGGGAAGACAACCAAACCAGATCCCCAACCCGAAGCTGGGAACCAACACACCGACGACGGTTAGCAAAACGCTGAGCCTCCTCCTGAGACAACACCAAATTGTCCACCACATGAGCCCAAATCTGTTGCAACCTGTCAACCACAGAATCCACACCAGGACAGTCAGAAGGCTCAATCTGCCCAGAAGAAAAACGAGGATGAAAACCAAAATTACAAAAGAAAGGTGAAACCAAAGTAGCCGAACTAGCCCGATTATTAAGGGCAAACTCGGCCAATGGCAAAAAAGCCACCCAATCATCCTGATCAGCAGACACAAAGCATCTCAAATAAGTCTCCAAAGTCTGATTAGTTCGCTCGTTCTGGCCGATTGTCTGAGGATGAAATGCAGAAGAAAAAGACAAATCAATGCCCAGCTTGGCACAAAAGGCCCGCCAAAACCTAGAAACAAACTGGGAACCTCTGTCGGACACAATATTCTCAGGAATACCATGCAAACGGACCACATGCTGAAAAAACAACGGAACCAAATCAGATGAAGAAGGCAATTTAGGCAAAGGCACCAAATGAACCATCTTAGAGAATCGGTCACAAACAACCCAGATAACCGACATCCTCTGGGAAACAGGAAGATCAGAAATAAAATCCATAGAAATATGCATCCAGGGCCTCTCAGGGACCGGCAATGGCAAAAGCAACCCACTAGCACAGGAGCAAAAAGGCTTGGCCCGCGCACAAGTCCCACAGGACCTACCAACCAAGTCTCTGGTACCAAAAATGCCAGGATGACCAGCCAACACGGAACAGTGAACCTCAGAAATCACTCTACTAGTCCATCTGTCAGGAACAAACAGTTTCCCCACAGGACAACGGTCAGGTTTGTCAGCCTGAAATTCCTGAAGAACCCGTCGTAAATCAGTAGAAATGGCAGAAAGGACCACCCCTTCTTTCAGAATACCGACCGGTTCCAAGACCTCAGGAGAATCAGGCAAAAAACTCCTAGAGAGGGCATCAGCCTTAATATTCTTAGAACCCGGAAGGTACGAGACCACAAAATCAAAACGAGAAAAAAACAAGGACCATCGAGCCTGTCTAGGATTCAACCGTTTGGCAGACTCGAGGTAAATAAGATTCTTATGATCGGTCAAGACCACAATACGGTGCTTAGCTCCCTCAAGCCAATGTCGCCACTCCTCAAACGCCCACTTCATAGCCAACAACTCCCGATTGCCGACATCATAATTGCGTTCAGCAGGCAAAAACTTACGGGAAAAGAAGGCACACGGATTCATTAAGGAACCAACAGGATCCCTCTGAGACAAAACAGCCCCTGCCCCAATCTCAGAAGCGTCAACCTCAACCTGAAATGGAAGAGAAACATCCGGTTGACGCAACACTGGAGCAGAAGTAAAACGACGTTTAAGTTCCTGAAAGGCAGAGACAGCCGCAGGGGACCAATTTGCCACATCAGCGCCCTTCTTCGTCAAATCAGTCAAGGGTTTAACCACGCTGGAAAAAGTAGCAATGAAACGGCGATAAAAATTAGCAAAACCCAAAAACTTCTGAAGGCTCTTCACGGATGTGGGCTGAATCCAATCATGAATGGCCTGAACCTTAACAGGATCCATCTCTATAGACGAGGGAGAAAAAATAAAGCCCAAACAGGAAACCTTCTGCACCCCAAAAAGACACTTAGACCCTTTCACAAACAGGGCATTGTCACGAAGGATCTGAAATACCATCCTGACCTGCTGCACATGAGACTCCCAATCATCGGAAAAAATCAAAATATCGTCCAAATATACAATCAAGAATTTATCAAGATAATCCTGGAAGATATCATGCATGAAGGACTGAAAAACAGATGGAGCATTAGAGAGTGCGAATGGCATCACAAGGTATTCAAAATGGCCTTCGGGCGTGTTAAACGCAGTTTTCCATTCATCACCCTGCTTAATACGAACAAGATTATAAGCCCCCCGAAGGTCAATCTTAGTAAACCAACTAGCTCCCTTAATCCTAGCAAACAAATCAGAAAGCAAAGGTAAAGGATATTGAAACTTGACCGTGATCTTATTCAAGAGGCGATAATCAATACAGGGTCTTAAGGAACCATCTTTTTTAGCAACAAAAAAGAACCCTGCTCCCAACGGTGAAGAAGATGGCCGAATATGCCCTTTCTCCAAAGACTCCTTAATATAGCTCCGCATGGCGGCATGTTCAGGTACAGACAGGTTGAAAAGTCGTCCCTTAGGAAACTTACAGCCGGGAATCAAGTCAATAGCACAATCGCAGTCCCTGTGCGGTGGAAGGAAACTGGACTTGGGTTCATCGAATACATCCTGAAAATCAGACAAAAACTCTGGAATTTCAGAAGAGGATGAAGGGGCGATAGACATCAGAGGAACATCATTATGAACCCCCTGACAACCCCAACTAGTCACAGACATGGACTTCCAATCCAAAACAGGATTATGTACCTGTAACCAGGGAAAACCCAGCACGATAGCATCATGAAAATTATGCAACACCAGAAATCGACAATCTTCCTGATGGGCTGGCGCCATGCGCATGGTAACCTGTGTCCAAAACTGGGGCTTATTTTTAGCCAAGGATGTAGCATCAATGCCCCTTAAAGGAATAGGGTTCTGCAAAGGCTGCAAGGGAAAACCACAATGCCTAGCAAAGTCAAAGTCCATTAAGTTCAAGGCAGCGCCTGAATCCACAAACGCCATGACAGAAAATGATGACAATGAACAGATCAGGGACACAGATAACAGAAATTTCGGTTGTACAGTACTGATGGTAAATGAACTGGCGATCCTCTTTGTCCGCTTAGGGCAGATAGAAATGACATGGAAAGCGTCGCCACAATAATAACACAACCTATTGAGACGTCTGAAACCTTGTCATTCTGTTTTAGACAGAATCCTATCACACTGCATAGGCTCAGGAATTTGCTCTGAGGATAACGTCATAGCGCGCACTGTTCTGCGCTCCCGCAAGCGCCGGTCAATCTGACTGGCCAGAGACATAGAATCACTCAGATTGGAGGGTGTGGGAAACCCCACCATAACATCTTTAACGGATTCAGAAAGACCCTTTCTGAAAATTGCCGCCAAAGCATCATTATTCCATTTAGTCAACACAGACCATTTTCTGAATTTCTGACAATACAATTCAGCCGCCTCTTGCCCCTGAGACAGGGCCAACAAGGTCTTCTCAGCTTGATCCACCGAATTAGGTTCATCATACACTAATCCTAACGCCTGAAAGAAGGAGTCTACATTAAGCAAAGCAGGATCCCCGGATTCCAGGGAAAATGCCCAATCCTGTGGATCACCACGCAGCAGGGAGATGATGATTTTAACCCGTTGAATGGAATCACCAGAGGATCAAGGTCTCAAAGCAAAAAACAGTTTACAGTTGTTTTTAAAACTTAAAAATGTGGACCTGTCACCAAAAAACAAATCAGGAGTAGGAATCTTCGGTTCTAAAACAGGAGTCTGAACAATGTAATCAGAAATACCCTGTACTCTAGCAGCAAGTTGGTCTACACGAGAAGCTAATTCCTGAACATTCATGCTAGCACAAGGCTCTTCAGCCACCCAGGGATTAAGAGGGAGGAGTAGACAAAGTAGACTGAAGAAAAAAAAATGGCTCAAGACCTTTCTTCCCTTCTTCTGAGATGCATTTAACTCATTATTGGCCACTTGTACTGTTATGACTAGGTGGCCTTGGAGCAGCATGAAAACCTTCACTGGAGTAAGTGGTAACTATTCTGACCGCAAACCCTAATCTTATCACCGCAACTAGAAGTAGCCGTGGGGTGTGCCTAACAAAACCTAGACACCTCGACACAGCCGGAGGACTAAATTCCCCTAAATATGGAAATAGGAAACCTATCTTGCCTCAGAGTAGACCCCTAAAGGATAGGCAGCCCCCCACAAATAATGACTGTGAGTTGGAGAGGAAAAGACACACGCAGGCAGAAAACAGGCTTAGCAAAGGAGGCCAATTCTAGCTAAATAGAAAAGGACAGGACAGGATACTAAGTGGTCAGCATAAAATACTACAAAAATATCTACAAAACTCCACCACCTAACTAAAGATGTGGAGAGTATATCTGCAACTCCAGAGAATCCAACCAGACTGAGAAAAACAACTGACACAGTCTAAGCTGGACAAATAGAAACAAATGATCAGCACTGAAAATAAGCACACAGCATATGTGCTTCATAAAACGAAACAGACACTTATCTTTGCTGAACTGGCAGTTAAGCAGGAGAGGCCAGGCAGAGATCCAATACTTCCAAAGAAACATTGACAACTGGAAAGGGCTAATGAATCCTGCACACTTAAATATCCCAGTCAGGACAGCAATTAGCAGATACCCCTGGCCAGGACTGTGACTCAGAGACAACTGCATTCCGATCTACAACCACTGGAGGGAACCCAAGAGCAGAATTCACAACAGGGATGGCGACATGGACAGAGTAAAATGGATGGTCTGGTGTGTTATCTGTGAGGGCAGTGTCGACCCATTCACCACTCGTACTGTTACTGGTTGAGCTAGCATAACCAGGGGTATTGCGTGCCGTTGGGCGAAGGCAGAAGACATAAAATTGCCCTCTGTCCCAGAATCCACGCAGAGCTCTACCGAGTGGGAGGATGAGTCTATAGTAATTGTCCCTTTAAGGGACAATTTGGAGGCAAACATCGCCGTGTCTAGTGTACCTCCACCTACTACCACTAGACGCTGACATTTCCTCGACCACTGGGGACATCTGGTGGCAAGATGTCCTGACTGCTGGCAAACATGACAGACCTTGAGTGCACAAGCGGTCCGGGACTTAGATCCCGCTCGTGACACTTCCAAGGCCTCATGTGACTCATGAACCTGGACCGGAGATTCCGGAGGTTTGGCGAAGGTGGGAGCCAGCCGAAACCTCTGCCTACACTGGGCTCGCTCTAACCTCCGCTCGTTAAAACGGAGGTCAATTCGAGTAGAGACAGTTATTAACTCCTCCAGTGTGGCAGGAATCTCCATAGTGGCCAGAGCGTCCTTAACGTGGTCAGCCAGGCCCCTCCAAAATATGGGGATAAGGGCTTTATCCGACCACTCCAGCTCGGAAGCTAAAGTACGGAAGCGGACGGATAAATAGCTGACCAAGGACTCACCCTGAGTTAATGCCAGTAGTTGGAGCGCTGTGTCATGGGTGACTTGAGGTCCTAAAAAGACTTTTTTCAGAGTGCTCAGGAACAGCGGAGCACTCTGCACCACATGATCACCACGCTCCCACAGCGGTGTAGCCCACTCCAACGCCCTGTCCGACAAGAGAGACACAATAAATCCCACCTTAGCCCACTCTGTAGGAAAACGTGCAGCCAGGAGCTCGAGGTGAATAGAGCACTGACTCACGAATCCCCTACAAGATTTGCTATCTCCAGAAAATTTTTCTGGCAGCGGGAGGCGAGATAATGTCGGAACAGGGGTGGCAGTGGACAAGGTTGCTGCAGCCACGCTAGCAGCCTGTTCAGCAACTGCGGTAACATCCACAGCTGAGGTTGAGCTCTCGAGATCCGCCAACCTACCCTCCAGCTGCTGGATATACCGCAAAGATTGCTGAATGTCCGCCATTTACTAGCCAGACCCTGGCGCTAGTATTCTGTTAGGATTGGCGGAACGCACCGAATATATTTATTAAGTAAGATTGGTGCGTTCGCCACCCGGGATCCACCGTGCAGGAAAGAACCAGCTGCTAATGGCGGTACTATATGGCGGTACAATGTGATTACACACACGGGTTAACTTCACCCTGTGTGAAGGAAGCAATCCCTGTTAAGTCACAGGGTTGCGGTACCGCACAGAGAGCGCAAGCAAGGAACCACAGAACTCTATCCCAGGACACAGGATTTGAGTTAGTGTAGACCTCTTGCGATCGACACCACAATTGGGGTATCAGAGGTAACTATTATGCACAGAAGTGCATGCTGTGCCACACTAGCGGACGCCACTAACCACCAAGACTTGGGTAAGGTAAGCGCTCTAATAGCGCAAGGCGCTGCACTGGCGGTCACAGCAGTTAGACGCTGCTTCGTGTGTTAAAGCTGTGAGTTCAGCCGGGCGCTAGATTGCAGCCATACACCTTACGCGAACAGTCATACACAAGGGATGGGTTTTTTAAGGAACGACTTGCACTCATCAACACACACACGATGACAATAGTCAATACTAGCGCATAGCCATGTGGCCATGCGGGCCTTAAATAGTTGCAGCACATTTAGGACCTTTCAAAGAAGGACCAAAGGAGTGCTGCAGCACCTGAGCATGTGACCCTAGATCTCCACTGAGAGATCTTGCCCTGGGCATGCTCAGAGTGCAAAGCAGGATTTAGTCCTAGCAGCTACAAGGACCTTAGCTGCAGTATCTGATCATGTAACCCTCAATCTCCACTGAGAGATCTTACTCTGGGCATGCTCAGAACGTGAAAAGCAGGACTTAGCCCCAGAAGCGTCCGCTCGCCGCTGCCCAGCACTGACTTCAATGGCAGAAGCAGGAAATGCAGCAGTAACTCTTAGCACAGAGTCAGACTGAGCGAGACACTGGGATCAACGTCTCCGCTGAGCAGGCTCCACTGCGGCAGGAGAAGAATGGGAGACCGCAGCGGAGATGGCCCGAGATTCCCCCTCTGCAGAGGCAGGAGCTCGACCCCTAACAGCAGACCCTTTAGCTTGTAACTTTCCCTCCTCACCTTCCAAAATCTATAAAACTTTTATTTTTTGGCTAACAGTGTAGAATAAGGGTCATACAATTTTCTGATCTCTTTTCCTCCATTTGTTTAGGAGGTGAAGTAACTAAAAAATCAGTACTTTTGCCATCCAGATTTTTTCCCACTTTTGGAATTCACCACATGAAATTATGAGGATATTTTATTCGTTTGAACAGTTCCACAAGCAGTGATCCAGAAAATGTTTTTTTTATTTTTTATTTATGTTCTGTAACAGGCGGTGATAAGAACTTTAATTCTTTTTATATATTTTTCATCCTACTTTTTTAATGGTTTCCCTAGAGGACTTGAACTTGAGATCACTGGATCACTTGTACAATACACTGCAATACTATAGTATAGCAGTGTATTAATTACTCATGTCAGTCATAGGTCTTCAGTAGATCACTGGCTGCCATGAAAATACTAGTGACTAGTGCAATGATATTGTGGGATGGGAGGTGGGTAACGGGCATCATAAGGGAGTGTCCTTGTCACCTTTCCAACCTTTTAAATGCTATTGCCTTTATTTATAGCAACATGTTTAGGGTTAAACTGCTCCAATCGTAATTAAGTTAGTGGCTGTTTAACACAGCTGGCACCCACGTTACAGGCTCAGCTCCTGGGCCTGCTCAATTTATATAGTATGCACATCCACTGGACATGTCTTCTATTGAAACATGTGCAGAGTGAACCCCCAGGCACCATGAGCTACGACGTTTGCCTAAATACTGGCACCAGTCCTGACTGAATAATCTTATCATTTAGGCAACTGCATTGAAGCATTATTGTCAATGTACATTATAGAGCTGATATATATAATAGTGGCTTTATTTGTATACGAAATGGCAGTGCAACATATGGAAGGGCTGACAAATATAGATGTCGCGCAGGGCAGCACCCAGCATAAAGGCCGGTCTGACATGAACCTCATTCCACAAGTATTTCCTCTGATTGGAGTTCAGCTAAACAAAGACTGAGACAATAGAACTAAATATCAGACGGAGCGCATCACATTTATTACTTAAAACCACAGAAAAGTAAAGAGGGTATTTTAATATCCTGGCTGCATGGATACATTTATCCTTATTTGTAAATGTTTTTTTTTTCTTTTCTATAAAATATGAACTATTGTTTATTATTCATTATTTGCCCTCTTGCATCTTTCCGGACTCAATACTAGCAGGCAGCTAGAGAAAATCAACCTACAGTAGTTATATGGAGAATTGTACCAAACACATTTGTAGTAATGCAGTAGCGAAGGTGAGAAACTGCAGCTTTCACAAGGCAGAACAGTCGTGTTCAGAACACTTGTTATAGTTCTTCATTTTTTTTTTTACAGAGAGGAATTCGAATAATTTCAGCTGAGAATATGAGATCATTATTTTTTCCAAATTACACACACAACCAAGTGAAGGACACAAGTTTGTATAGGCAGTAAACAGCGCTGTGAAGAAATCAGATTGTATCTTAATTTCCCAGACAACCATGTTTTTTTTGCAAACCAAAAGAACTGGCTTTTTATCTGTATATTGGCTTGTGAATTGAAGTGTTTATGTCTGGTGGGTCAAGAAGACAGCCTTGCCCACTGATATACTATCTAACATACTGTGTAAAGGTACCGTCACACATAACGATATCGCTAACGATATTGTTGCAACGTCACACTTTTGGTGACGTAGCAACGATCCCGCTAATGATCTCGTTATGTGTGACAGCGACCAACGATCAGGCCCCTGCTGGGAGATCGTTGGTCGTTGGGGAATGATCAGGACCATTTTTTGGTCGCTGATCACCCGCTGTCATCGCTGGATCGGCGTATGTGATGCCGATCCAGCGATGTGTTCACTTGTAACCAGGGTAAATATCGGGTTACTAAGTGCAGGGCCGCACTTAGTAACCCGATATTTACCCTGGTTACCATTGTAAAAGTAAAATAAAACACTACATACTCACATTCTGATGTCTGTCACGTCCCCCGGCGTCCACTGTGTCAGCGCCGACCGTAAAGTAGAGTACAGCGGTGACGTTACCGCTGTGCTCTGCTTTACGGCCGGTGCGCTGACACAGTCAGTGCAGGGAAACTCTCGGCAGCAGCGCGTGCATTAGCAGCGCTCTTGCCGAAAGCAGTTTTAACCCTGTGGACGCCGGCGGGGGACGTGACAGACATCAGAATGCGAGTATGTAGTGTTTTTTTTTTTAACTTTTACAATGGTAACCAGGGTAAATATTGGGTTACTAAGCGCGGCCCTGCACTTAGTAACCTGATGTTTACCCTCAGGGCCGGCTCCAGGTTTTTGAGGGCCCCGGGCGAAAGAGTCTCAGTGGGCCCCCCCTTTAACACATACCCCGATTCATGATCGCATATAAACACAGCCATGTAGTATATAACACTGCCCACATAGTATATAGCAGCCCACGTAGCATATAGCAGCCCATGTAGTATATAGCAGCGCAGCCCACGTAGTATATAGCAGTGCAGCCCACGTAGTATATAGCAGCGCAGCCCACGTAGTATATAGCAGCGCCACTCACTCAGGCACTGGTAGGACTAGGAGCTCCTCCTGAATCTGCCTCATAACTTCGGCAGCATGGCAGCCAGCCAGGGGCGGAGAGCAGAGCAGAGAATGTGCTCTCTCCGCCCACAAACAATGTCACACTGGCTGCCTTCTCTTAACCCCTATGTGTGCCTGCCTGGCTGCACTCACTGAGTGAGAAGATGCTTGTGTCAGAGCTGGCACATAGGGGTTAAGAGAACGCAGCCAGCAGTGACTTTGTGGGCGGAGAGAGCATGTTATCTCCTGCTCTGCTCTCCCAGCTGTATCTATGACAGCGTGAGTGGGCCCCCCTCTCTCCCCAGGGCCCCAGCATTTGCCCGGTGTGCCGGGTGCTGACGCCGGCCCTGTTTACCCTGGTTACCCGGGTGCTGCAGGGGGACTTCGGCATCGTTGAAGACAGTTTCAACGATGCCAAAGTCATTCCCCTTATCGTTGGTCGCTGGAGAGAGCTGTCTGTGTGACAGCTCCCCAGCGACCACACAACGACTTACCAACGATCACGGCCAGGTCGTATCGCTGGTCGTGATCGTTGGTAAGTCGTTTAGTGTGAAGGTATCTTAAGTCTGTAATAGTGACTGTACATAGGGTGTGTTAAGCTTTGTTTATTGATGTTTGCTTATATGCTAATAGTGCTACTTAATCCCATCACCGTTGCTTACCTTATCTTGATGATGGACTGAAGGACCCTGGGTAATTCTAAAAATAGCTTACATGCTTTGGGTATAAAAAGACTCAGACATCACATCCTGGGAGACTGAAGTAACACAATGCTACCAGCCAGACATTCTGCAAGCCACCCAACAGACAAAAGAAAGGACTGCAGCCAATTCATCATGGCACCATCACGAGGGACATTGATCTATGATTCTATAGGAAACAACTTAGGGGTTTTCGGCTCCAGTTGGAAGGACACAGACCTGATCCAGTGACCATCTCTGAACATGGATATGTTTGGAGAAAGCCAGGTTTGGGACCCGCTGGTCACCTGGGTCAATGGAGATGGTCAGATAAGCCAAGTGGTGACTCTCGTGTCAACTGGCTTTGGACCTTGTATGGACTCTATGGACAGTTCTTGGTCATCTCCCTATGCTTGTCGTTACCTCTTCTCTGTGCGTGCATCCACAGATGAAGTAGCGACCCTGGGAGCTCTGACATCGTGTCAACTGGCTTTGGACCTTGTATGGACTCTATGGACAGTTCTTGGTCATCTCCCTATGCTTGTCGTTAGCTCTTCTCTGTGCGTGCATCCACAGATGAAGTAGTGACCCTGGGAGCTCTAACATCATGTCATCTGGCTTTGGACCGTGTATGGACTCTATTGATAGTTCTTGGTCATCTCCCTATGCTTGTCGTTACCTCTTCTCTGTGCGTGCATCCACAGATGAAGTAGTGACCCTGGGAGCTCTCACATCGTGTCAACTGGCTTTGGACCTTGTATGGACTCTATGGACAGTTCTTAGTCATCTCCCTATGCTTGTCATTACCTCTTCTCTGTGCGTTCATCCACAGATGAAGTAGCGACCCTGGGAGCTCTGACATCATGTCATACTGGAAATACGTGGAGACGCAGTGATCTTTTATATGCTCCCATGTAATCAAGCAATTCCAGCCATGTTGGGATTGTTCTGTTTGCTATTGTGTGCTGTGGTTCAATAAAGTATTGCCACACTGTTTTACCTTAACCCTGTGTTTTTTGTGTAGTGTATTGCCCACTGGGAGTTACAGCGGGCATTCAATGGTATGAGCCATGGTCCATGCAGTCTTGCTAAAGACCACCGGGCCAGCGGACGAGAGCACCCACTGACCCTGTTTCTCCACAAGCGCCCCTTATGTAACTAGGTGGGGACAGGGTTGGAGAGCAGTGTTCTAATTTTCTTAAGGAAAGTGACTTCTAAATTAATGTTATGAAAGGGAATCTGTCACCAGATTTTTGCTACCTAATCTGAGAGCAACATAATGTAGGGGTAGAGACTCTGATTCCAGTGATGTCTCACTTACTGGGTTGCTTTCTGTAAGTTTTATAAAATCAGTGTTTTATCAGCAGATTATCACTAGAGGACTACTTGGGTAGTCCAACCACACCCTCACTCTTGATTGGTACCTTTCTGCTTCTGCACAGTGTACACTTAGTGGTGTGGGCAGGGTTATACTGAGCTCAGCATTCAGAGAACTGCTACACTTGCAAATGATAAAACAAGTTTGTTTTTTGCTTTAAATTGCAGCACCCAGTAAAGTAAGTGATACATCATTGTTAAGAAGTTTAACCCCTTTACCCCCAAGGGTGGTTTGCACGTCAATGACCAGGCCAATTTTTACAATTCTGACCACTGTCCCTTTATGAGGTTATAACTCCGAAACGCTTCAACGGATCCTGGTGATTCTGACATTGTTTTCTCGTGACATATTGTACTTCATGATAGTGGTAAAATTTCTTTGATAGTACCTGCGTTTATTTGTGAAAAAAACGGAAATTTGGTGAAAATTTTGAAAATTTCGCAATTTTCAAACTTTTAATTTTTATGCAATTAAATCACAGAGATATGTCACACAAAATACTTAATAAGTAAAATTTCCCACATGTCTCCTTTACATCAGCATAATTTTGGAACCAATTTTTTTTTTTGTTAGGGAGTTATAAGGGTTAAAAGTTGACCAGCAATTTCTCATTTTTACAACACCATTTTTTTTTAGGGACCACGTCTCATTTGAAGTCATTTTGAGGGGTCTATATGATAGAAAATGCCCAAGTGTGACACCATTCTAAAAACTGCACCCCTCAAGGTGCTCAAAACCACATTCAAGAAGTTTATTAACTCTTCAGGTGTTTAATAGGAATTTTTGGAATGTTTAAATAAAAATGAACATTTAACTTTTTTACACAAAAAATTTACTTCAGCTCCAATTTGTTTTATTTTACCAAGGGTAACAGGAGAAAATGGACCCCAAAAGTTGTTGTCCAATTTGTCCTGAGTACGCTGATACCCCATATGTGGCAGTAAACCACTGTTTGGGCGCATGGGAGAGCTCGGAAGGGAAGGAGCGCCGTTTGACTTTTCAATGCAAAATTGACAGAAATTGAGATGGGACGCCATGTTGCTTTTGGAGAGCCACTGATGTGCCTAAACATTGAAACCCCGCACAAGTGACACCATTTTGGAAAGTAGACCCCCTAAGGAACTTATCTAGAGGTGTGGTGAGCACTTTGACCCACCAAGTGCTTCACAGAAGTTTATAATGCAGAACCGAAAAAATTAAAAATCATATTTTTTCACAAAAATTATATTTTTGCCCCCAATTTTTTATTTTTCCAAGGGTAAGAGAAGAAATTGGACCTCAACAGTTGTTGTCCAATTTGTCCTGAGTACGCTGATACCCCATATGTGGCAGTAAACCACTGTTTGGGCGCATGGGAGAGCTCGGAAGGGAAGGAGCGCCGTTTGACTTTTCAATGCAAAATTGACAGAAATTGAGATGGGACGCCATGTTGCTTTTGGAGAGCCAGTGATGTGCCTAAACATTGAAACCCCCCACAAGTGACACCATTTTGGAAAGTAGACCCCCTAAGGAACTTATCTAGAGGTGTGGTGAGCACTTTGACCCACCAAGTGCTTCACAGAAGTTTATAATGCAGAACCGTAAAAATAAAAAATCATATTTTTTCACAAAAATTATATTTTTGCCCCCAATTTTTTATTTTTCCAAGGGTAAGAGAAGAAATTGGACCTCAAAAGTTGTTGTCCAATTTGTCCTGAGTACGCTGATACCCCATATGTGGCAGTAAGCCACTGTTTGGGCGCATGGGAGAGCTCGGAAGGGAAGGAGCGCCGTTTGACTTTTCAATGCAAAATTGACAGGAATTGAGATGGGACGCCATGTTGCGTTTGGAGAGCCACTGATGTGCCTAAACATTGAAACCCCCCACAAGTGACACCATTTTGGAAAGTAGACCCCCTAAGGAACTTATCTGGATGTGTGGTGAGCACTTTGACCCACCAAGGGCTTCACAGAAGTTTATAATGCAGAGCCATAAAAATAAAACAAAAATTTTTTCCCACAAAAATTATTTTTTAGCCCCCAGTTTTGTATTTTCCCTAGGGTAACAGGAGAAATTGGACCCCAAAAGTTGTTGTCCAATTTGTCCTGAGTACGCTGATACCCCATATGTGGGGGGGAACCACCGTTTGGAGTGCATGGGAGGGCTTGGAAGGGAAGGAGCGCCATTTGGAATGCAGACTTAGATGGAATGGTCTGCAGGCGTCACATTGCGTTTGCAGAGCCCCTAATGTACCTAAACAGTAGAAACCCCCCACAAGTGACACCATTTTGGAAAGTAGACCCCCTAAGGAACTCATCTTGATGTGTTGTGAGAGCTTTGAACCCCCAAGTATTTCACTACAGTTTATAACGCAGAGCCGTGCAAATAAAAAATATTTTTTTTTCCACAAAAATTATATTTTAGCCCCCAGTTTTGTATTTTTCCAAGGTTAGCAGGAGAAATTGGACCCTAAATGTTGTTGTCCAATTTGTCCTGAGTACGCTGATACCCGATATGTGGGGGAGAACCACCGTTTGGGCGCATGGGAGGGCTCGGAAGGGAAGGAGCATCATTTGGAATGCAGACTTAGATGGATTGGTCTGCAGGCGTCACATTGCGTTTGCAGAGCCCCTAATGTACCTAAACAGTAGAAACCCCCCACAAGTGACCCCATATTGGAAACTAGACCCCTCAATGAACTTATCTAGATGTGTTGTGAGAACTTTGAACCCCCAAGTGTTTCACTACAGTTTATAACGCAGAGCCGTGAAAATAAAAAATCTTTTTGTTTTCCCACAAAAATTATTTTTTAGCCCCCAGTTTTGTATTTTCCCAAGGGTAACAGGAGAAATTGGTCCACAAAAGTTGTTGTCCAATTTGTCCTGAGTACGCTGATACCCCATATGTGAGGGTAAACCCCTGTTTGGGCACACAGGAGAGCTCGGAAGGGAAGGAGCACTGTTTTACTTTTTCAACGCAGAATTGGCTGGAATTGAGATCGGACGCCATGTCGTGTTTGGAGAGCCCCTGATGTGCCGAAACAGTGGAAACCCCCCAATTATAACTGAAACCCTAATCTAAACACACCCCTAACCCTAATTCCAACGGTAACCCTAACCACACCTCTAACCCTGACACACCCCTAACCCTAATCCCAACCCTATTCCCAACTGTAAATGTAATCTAAACCCTAACCCTAACTTTAGCCCCAACCCTAACTGTAGCCCCAACCCTAACCCTAGCCCTAACCCTAGCCCTAACCCTAGCCCTAACCCTAGCCCTAACCCTAACCCTAGCCCTAACCCTAGCACTAACCCTAGCCCTAACCCTAGCCCTAGCCCTAACCCTATCCCTAACCCTAACCCTAGCCCTAACCCTAGCCCTAGCCCTAACCCTAGCCCTAGCCCTAGCCCTAGCCCTAATGGGAAAAAGGAAATAAATACATTTTTTTTTATTTTTCCCTAACTAAGGGGGTGATGAAGGGGGGTTTGATTTACTTTTATAGCGAGTTTTTTAGCGGATTTTTATGATTGGCAGCCGTCACACACTGAAAGACCCTTTTTATTGCAAAAAATATTTTTTGCAATACCACATTTTGAGAGCTATAATTTTTCCATATTTTGGTCCACAGAGTCATGTGAGGTCTTGTTTTTTTTGCGGGACGAGTTGACGTTTTTATTGAAAACATTTTCGGGCACGTGACATTTTTTGATCGCTTTTTATTCCGATTTTTTTGAGGAAGAATGACCAAAAACCAGCTATTCATGAATTTCTATTAGGGGAGGCGTTTATACCGTTCCGCGTTTGGTAAAATTGATAAATCAGTTTTATTCTTCGGGTCAGTACGATTACAGCGATACCTCATTTATATCATTTTTTTATGGTTTGGCGCTTTTATACGATAAAAACTATTTTACAGAAAAAATAATTATTTTTGCATCGCTTTATTCTCAGGACTATAACTTTTTTATTTTTTTGCTGATGATGCTGTATGGCGGCTCGTTTTTTGCGGGACAATATGACGCTTTCAGCGGTACCATGGTTATTTATATCTGTCCTTTTGGTCGCGTGTTATTCCACTTTTTGTTCAGCGGTATGATAATAAAGCGTTGTTTTTTGCCTCGTTTTTTTTTTTTTTTTTCTTACGGTGTTTACTGAAGGGGTTATCTAGTGGTTCAGTTTTATAGGTCGGGTCGTTACGGACGCGGCGATACTAAATATGTGTACTTTTATTGTTTTTTTTTTTTTTATTTAGATGAAAAAATGTATTTATGGGAATAATATTTTTTTTTTTTTTTCATTATTTTGGAATATTTTTTTTTATTTTTTTTTACACATTTGGAAAATTTTTTTTTTACTTTTTTACTTTGTCCCGGGGGGGACATCACAGATCAGTGATCTGACAGTGTGCACAGCACTCTGTCAGATCACTGATCTGACATGCAGCGCTGCAGCCTTCACAGTGCCTGCTCTGAGCAGGCTCTGTGAAGCCACCTCCCTCCCTGCAGGACCCGGATCCGCGGCCATCTTGGATCCGGGGCTGGAGGGAGCAGGGAGGGAGGTGAGACCCTCGCAGCAACGCGATCACATCGCGTTGCTCCGGGGGTCTCAGGGAAGCCCGCAGGGAGACCCCTCCCTGCGCGGTGCTTCCCTGCACCGCCGGCACATCGCGATCATCTTTGATCGCGGTGTGCCAGGGGTTAATGTGCCGGGGGCGGTCCGTGACCGCTCCTGGCACATAGTGCCGGATGTCAGCTGCGATAAGCAGCCCCGTGAGCGCGGCCGATCGGCTATGACGTACTATCCCGTCCAGGGTCAGATAAGCCCAGGGCACCTCGACGGGATAGTACGTCTAAGGTCACAGAGGGGTTAAAGAAATAGCCAAAAAAAAGCAGTTAGCAGAAAAAGAGTGTATTGATCTTGTAGGAAGAAGTGACCTGTTTACCCATAATTTTACGATAGTAAGAATAGAGCTAGATGGGTAAAATGCAGTTTTATAATATTGATGGAAATAGACTACATTGATTATCAATTGACGGGAATGATGACAGCAGCAGAAGAGGATTAAGCTGAACTTGTGGGAAGCATTGACTCAATGACCTGACAATTAACGTTATTACTCTATGTTAATCGGGACACCTGAATGGTTGAGACAGTGTCCTATAGTTGATAGGAAGCAGACAACACAAGTGAATGATAACAGTGAAGGAAGAGTGTTTTGATCTTGCAGGAAGCAGTGACCTAATTTATATTTTTATAATAGCAACAATAGACCTGGATGGGACAAGTAGACAATCATAAAGTTGATGGAAATACATCACACTGATTACTAAGTGACAAGAATGTACCAGCAGCAGGGGAGGAGTGTGATAATTTTATTGCTGACAGTGACCTGTTTCCGCATTGACCTGTTAAAGTATGGTATTACACTATGTTAATGAGAGCAAATGAATGTGCAAGACAGGAATAGTGTCACATAGTTGATATAAATAGCAGCAGACAGTAACAGCTGTAAAAGTGTGTCTGGATCTTGTAGGAAGCAGTTACACATTTACTCATATTTTTTTGCTAGAAAGGATAAAGCGAATAGTGTCAGCTGTGACCGTCTTCAGTAAGGAAGGGGGGCCCATACTTTCTCTGGAACTGGAACCCTAACTATCCCTGTCCTGTGGGTACTCTTGAAGGTAGAGTGGCCCAATTCTCCGACCTTACTATGCTACTGTGAAATCCTGACACGTCCTCTCCCCTTCCCCATGAGGCATGGGACAGAAATGTAAGGTAAACAAGACACAAAGACAAAACAGGGATATCTGAAAACCTCTATAACACAAAAGCACCAACAATAGGGAGGAGGATAGGGACAGGGAGGAATAAACTAAATGGGAACAGGGAGCAGGAGATAAACATACACATAATACAAAGTATGTTGATCTTGTCGGAACAAGTGACCTAATTACTCATATTGTTTATGATAGAAAGGATAGAGCTGGATGGAACAAGTACAATTTCATACATTCTAATATGCTAATTATGCAAATTGTCTCTTCAGAGAGGAAGAGAACTAGAACTCTGGTGCCACCTATTGGAAGGTAGCAATCCTACAAGTCAATGTCAACCCTTTAACAAGCCTTGTCACATGACTTAGGATAATAGCCAAACCAGAATCTCAATTTACAGACACTGTGTTTCGGGGTACTGCCCCTCGTCAGTGCAAAGTGGAGATCTGGTTTGGCTGTGTGAGAGGCATCTGACCGATAGCCAAGAAGTATCGTTTCTCCTTGCAGAGATTGAAATGCTAAGCATGCCGAGATGAGGAGACTTAAAGCCGCAATGCTCCTCTAGGTAATATGCTAATTATGCAAATTGTCTCTTCAGAGAGGAAGAGAACTAGAATTCTAGTGCCACCTATTGGAAGGTAGCAATCCAACAAGTCAAGGTCGACTCTTTAAAAGGAACCTGTCATCCCATATGACCGCAAACTTGTCCTGCCAAATTCAGGTGACAGGTTCCCTTTAACGAGCCTTGTCACATTATTTAGGATAATAGCCAAACCAGAATCTCAAACACAGTGTCTGCAAATTGAGATTCTGGTTTGGCTATTATCCTAAGTCTTGTGACAAGGCTCGTTAAAGGTTCGACACTGACTTGTAGGATTGCTACCTTCCAATAGGTGGCACAAGAGTTCTAGCTCTCTTCCTTTCTGAGGAGACAATTTGCCTAATTAGCATATTTCCCAGAGGAGCATTGCGGCTTTAAGTCTCATCTCGGCATGCTTAGCATGTCAATCTCCGCATGGAGAAACGATACTTCTTGGATACATTCTAATTGAAATAGATCACACCGATTAGGTGAATGAGAATGACAGCAGCAGGGGAAGAGTGTACTAATCTTGAAAGAGACAGTGACCTATTCACTCATTGACTTGTTAATCTGCGTCCTTTCTGCTAGTACGGATAATTCTGAATGGTACCAGAACAGTGTCATAAAGTAAATGAAATAAGACTATTAAAATTTTAGAAACAATGACAAACAGCAGGAGAAGAATGTGTTGATTTTGTGAGCGCCATTAACCTGTTCACCCACGTTATTTTGTTAGTGAGGACAGGCCTACACAGGACAAGGACAGTTTTATGCTAAGTGTAGGCAAAAAACGGAGGTAAGTTACAAAAAAATCTGTAAAACTGTAGTTATCTGTCATCTCTGCACAGCTGAGTCCTGTGAGTTGTTTGTATCTGTCAAATAACCCTTGAAATCGGTAGAGCAAATTCAGGTCTCGCAATCAAGAGCGAGAGTCGGATCAGCTCGGCTGCCAAGAAGAAAGTGTCATAACTGAAGCAGATTGTGTTATTAATAATTGGAACCGACACTGCGGCAAAGCAAATGAAAGTTTCTATTTTGGAAAACAAGCAGTGTACGAGCAACGGGACCGGCACTCCCATGATAGCTCTGTTTTGTCAGTCTTAATGCTTATTCCCTTTACTATAGCTTCATCTTTAGCACAATATTTTTGCTATTTGCCATCTGTGGCATCGACTTTAAAAGACGCTCTTTCGGATCTGTCTCTTATTTATTGCAATTTTGATTGTCTCGAGATTTAATTGTTTATTTCATTAAGTAGAATGCTGATTTGGATATTAATCACTTAGGGAGCATCTGCACCTAATTATTAGGGAGCATCTGCACCTATGCACTGGTGTCTGGGGGTCCAAAGGACCATTTAGCACACAAGCAGACACCTGTATTACATAGTAGACATGGAAGGTGCAGACCTTTTTGCACATTTTGCACATCTCTGCTTATTACAATCTATATATTTAATCGTCTAAGGGGCACTTCTGTTGTGAATTCTGTGGCTGAGTTCACTTCTGTGGTCACAAGTGGTATTGCAGTCTCTGGGCTTCCTCCCTCAGGTGTTTTGGTGAGCTCGTTGGCTGCCTTGCTATTTAGCTCCACCTGAGTCTGTCTTCCTTGCTCCTTGTCAATGTTCCAGTGTTGGATCTGAGCTACTGCATCTTTCCTTGGGCCTGCTGCTCTGCTAGATAAGTGCTTCTAGTTTGTTTTCTGTTTTTTCTGTCCAGCTTGCTATTAACTTTTGCTGGAAGCTCTGAGAAGCAAAGGGGTGCACCGCCGTGCTGTTAGTTCGGCACGGTGGGTCTTTTTGCCCCTTTGCGTGGTTTTCGTTTTAGGGTTTTTTGTAGACTGCATAGTTCTCTTTGCTATCCTCGCTCTGTCTAGAATATCGGGCCTCACTTTGCTGAATCTATTTCATTCCTACGTTTGTCTTTTCATCTTGCTAACAGTCATTATATGTGGGGGGCTGCCTATTCCTTTGGGGTATTTCTCTGAGGTAAGTCAGGCTTGTATTTCTATCTTCAGGCTAGTCAGCTCCTCAGGCAGTGTCGAGTTGCATAGGTAGTGATAGGCGCAATCCACTGCTGCTTATAGTTGTGTGAGGATAGATCAGGTACTGCGGTCTACAGAGATTCCACGTCTCAGAGCTCGTCCTATTGTTTTTGGTTATTGCCAGATCTCTGTATGTGCGCTGATTACTGCACGCTGTGTTGCCTGATTGCCGGCCATAACAGTACAAGGAGCCACACCAATGATTCCCAATAGAGGGGAAAAAGAAATCCTGACATCATTTTTTTTTCTTAGCTCTGTCTTCAGTCTTTTTTTTCCCCTAGACATTAGAGTGCTTCAGGACACAGCTGTGGACATGGATATTCAGGCTCTGTGCTCCTCAATGGATAATCTCGTTGTAAATGTACAAAAGATTCAAGATACTATTGATCAGAAATCGATGCTAGAACCAAGAATTCCGATTCCTGATTTGTTTTTTGGTGACAGAACTAAGTTCTTGAGCTTCAGAAATAATTGTAAGCTATTTTTGGCCTTGAAACCTCATTCTTCTGGTAATCCTATTCAACAGGTTTTGATTATTATTTCTTTTTTGCGCGGCGACCCACAGGACTGGGCGTTTTCTCTTGCACCAGGAGATTCTGCATTGAGTAATGTTGATGCATTTTTCCAGGCGCTGGGATTGCTTTACGATGAGCCTAATTCAGTGGATCAGGCTGAGAAAAATCTGCTGGCTTTATGCCAGGGTCAGGATGATGTAGAAGTATATTGTCAGAAATTTAGGAAGTGGTCAGTACTCACTCTGTGGAATGAATCTGCACTAGCGGCTTTGTTCAGAAAGGGTCTCTCTGAAGCTCTTAAGGATGTAATGGTGGGATTTCCTATGCCTGCTGGTTTGAATGAGTCTATGTCCTTGGCCATTCAGATCGGTCGTCGCTTGCGCGAGCGTAAATCTGTGCACCATCTGGCGGTATTGTCTGAGAGTAAACCTGAGCCTATGCAGTGCGACAGGACTATGACTAAAGTAGAACGGCAAGAACACAGACGTCTGAACAGACTGTGTTTCTATTGTGGTGATTCTACTCATGCTATTTCTAATTGTCCTAAACGCACTAGGCAGTTCGATAGCTCTGCCGTTATTGGTACTGTACAGTCCAAATTCCTTTTGTCCATTACCTTAATGTGCTCTTTGTCATCGTATTCTGTCATGGCGTTTGTGGATTCAGGCGCTGCCCTGAATCTGATGGATTTGGATTATGCTAAACGTTGTGGATTTTTCTTGGAGCCTTTGCGGTGTCCTATTCCGTTGAGAGGAATTGATGCTACACCTTTGGCCAAGAATAAGCCTCAGTACTGGGCCCAGCTGACCATGTGCATGGCTCCTGCACATCAGGAAGTTATTCGCTTTCTGGTACTGCATAATTTGCATGATGTGGTCGTGTTGGGGTTGCCATGGCTACAAACTCATAATCCAGTATTGGATTGGAACTCTATGTCGGTAACCAGCTGGGGTTGTCAGGGAGTACATGGTGATGTTCCATTTTTGTCTATTTCGTCATCCATTCCTTCTGACATCCCAGAGTTCTTGTCGGACTTTCAGGATGTATTTGAAGAGTCCAAGTCTGATGCCCTACCTCCGCATAGGAATTGTGATTGTGCTATCGATTTGATTCCTGGTAGTAAATTCCCTAAGGGTCGTTTATTTAATTTGTCCGTACCTGAACACACCGCTATGCGCAGTTATGTGAAGGAGTCCCTGGAGAAGGGACATATTCGCCCATCGTCGTCACCATTGGGAGCAGGGTTCTTTTTTGTAGCCAAGAAGGATGGTTCGCTAAGACCGTGTATTGATTACCGCCTTCTTAATAAGATCACTGTTAAGTTTCAGTATCCCTTGCCATTGATTTCTGACTTGTTTGCTCGGATTAAGGGGGCTAGTTGGTTTACTAAGATTGATCTTCGTGGTGCGTATAATCTGGTGAGAATCAGGCAGGGAGATGAATGGAAAACGGCATTTAATACGCCCGAGGGTCATTTTGAGTATCTGGTGATGCCGTTCGGACTTGCCAATGCTCCATCTGTTTTTCAGTCTTTTATGCATGACATTTTCCGTGAGTATCTGGATAAATTCTTGATTGTTTACTTGGATGACATTTTGATCTTCTCAGATGATTGGGAGTCTCATGTGAAGCAAGTCAGAATGGTTTTCCAGGTACTGCGTGCTAATTCCTTGTTCGTGAAGGGATCAAAGTGTCTCTTCGGTGTGCAGAAAGTTTCATTTTTGGGGTTCATCTTTTCCCCTTCTACTATCGAGATGGATCCGGTTAAGGTTCAGGCCATCCAGGATTGGACTCAGCCGACATCTCTAAAAAGTCTGCAGAAATTCCTGGGCTTTACCAATCTAATCAGTTTTTATGAAGAGGTAAGCTATAGACTGGACCACGGTGAGTCATTGGACGTGGTATATCTCGATTTTTCCAAAGCGTTTGATACCGTGCCGCACAAGAGGTTGGTACACAAAATGAGAATGCTTGGTCTGGGGGAAAATGTGTGTAAATGGGTTAGTAACTGGCTTAGTGATAGAAAGCAGAGGGTGGTTATAAATGGTATAGTCTCTAACTGGGTCGCTGTGGCCAGTGGGGTACCGCAGGGGTCGGTATTGGGACCTGTTCTCTTCAACATATTCATTAATGATCTGGTAGAAGGCTTACACAGTAAAATATCGATATTTGCAGATGATACAAAACTATGTAAAGCAGTTAATACAAGAGAAGATAGTATTCTGCTACAGATGGATCTGGATAAGTTGGAAACTTGGGCTGAAAGGTGGCAGATGAGGTTTAACAATGATAAATGTAAGGTTATACACATGGGAAGAGGGAATCAATATCACCATTACACACTGAACGGGAAACCACTGGGTAAATCTGACAGGGAGAAGGACTTGGGGATCCTAGTTAATGATAAACTTACCTGGAGCAGCCAGTGCCAGGCAGCAGCTGCCAAGGCAAACAGGATCATGGGGTGCATTAAAAGAGGTCTGGATACACATGATGAGAGCATTATACTGCCTCTGTACAAATCCCTAGTTAGACCGCACATGGAGTACTGTGTCCAGTTTTGGGCACCGGTGCTCAGGAAGGATATAATGGAACTAGAGAGAGTACAAAGGAGGGCAACAAAATTAATAAAGGGGATGGGAGAACTACAATACCCAGATAGATTAGCGAAATTAGGATTATTTAGTCTAGAAAAAAGACGACTGAGGGGCGATCTAATAACCATGTATAAGTATATAAGGGGACAATACAAATATCTCGCTGAGGATCTGTTTGTACCAAGGAAGGTGACGGGCACAAGGGGGCATTCTTTGCGTCTGGAGGAGAGAAGGTTTTTCCACCAACATAGAAGAGGATTCTTTACTGTTAGGGCAGTGAGAATCTGGAATTGCTTGCCTGAGGAGGTGGTGATGGCGAACTCAGTCGAGGGGTTCAAGAGAGGCCTGGATGTCTTCCTGGAGCAGAACAATATTGTATCATACAATTATTAGGTTCTGTAGAAGGACGTAGATCTGGGTATTTATTATGATGGAATATAGGCTGAACTGGATGGACAAATGTCTTTTTTCGGCCTTACTAACTATGTTACTATGTTACTATGTTACTATGTTTGCTAATTTTTATCGTCGCTTCATCTGTAATTTTTCTAGCATTGCCAGACCATTGACCGATTTGACCAAGAAGGGTGCTGATTTGGTTAATTGGTCTTCTGCTGCCGTGGAAGCTTTTCAGGAGTTGAAGCGTCGTTTTTGCTGTGCCCCTGTGTTGTGTCAACCTGATGTTTCTCTTCCGTTCCAGGTCGAGGTTGATGCTTCTGAGATTGGTGCAGGGGCGGTTTTGTCACAGAGAGGTTCTGGTTGCTCAGTGTTCAAACCATGTGCTTTCTTTTCCAGGAAATTTTCTGCTGCTGAGCGTAATTATGATGTGGGCAACCGAGAGTTGCTGGCCATGAAGTGGGCATTCGAGGAGTGGCGTCATTGGCTTGAGGGTGCTAAGCATCGCGTGGTGGTATTGACTGATCATAAGAACCTTACTTATCTTGAGTCTGCCAAGCGCTTGAATCCTAGACAGGCCCGTTGGCCGTTATTTTTTGCTCGTTTTGATTTTGTGATTTCATACCTTCCGGGCTCTAAAAATGTGAAGGCGGATGCTCTGTGTAGGAGTTTTGTGCCCGACTCTCCGGGGTTATCTGAGCCGGCGAGTATCCTCAAGGAAGGAGTCATTGTGTCTGCCATCTCCCCTGATTTGCGGAGAGTGTTGCAGAAATTTCAGGCTAATAAACCTGATCGTTGTCCGGCCGAGAAACTGTTCGTCCCTGATAGGTGGACTAGTAAAGTTATCTCTGAACTTCATTGTTCGGTGCTGGCCGGTCATCCAGGAATCTTTGGTACCAGGGAGTTGGTTGCTAGATCCTTCTGGTGGCCATCTCTGTCACGGGATGTGCGTGCTTTTGTGCAGTCCTGTGGAATTTGTGCTAGGGCTAAGCCCTGCTGTTCACGTGCCAGTGGGTTGCTTTTGCCCTTGCCGGTCCCGAAGAGGCCTTGGACACATATTTCGATGGATTTCATTTCTGACCTTCCCGTTTCTCAAAAAATGTCGGTCATTTGGGTGGTCTGTGATCGCTTTTCTAAAATGGTCCATCTGGTGCCCTTGGTTAAATTGCCTTCCTCCTCTGATTTGGTGCCTTTGTTCTTCCAGCATGTGGTTCGTTTACATGGCATTCCTGAGAATATTGTTTCTGACAGAGGTTCCCAGTTTGTCTCGAGGTTCTGGCGAGCCTTTTGTGGTAGGATGGGCATTGACCTATCTTTCTCCTCGGCCTTCCATCCTCAGACTAATGGCCAGACCGAACGAACCAATCAGACCTTGGAAACATATCTGAGATGTTTTGTTTCCGCTGACCAGGATGATTGGGTGTCATTTTTGCCGTTGGCTGAGTTCGCCCTTAATAATCGGGCCAGCTCGGCTACCTTGGTCTCTCCATTTTTCTGCAATTCTGGGTTCCATCCTCGTTTCTCTTCAGGACAGGTTGAGTCTTCGGACTGTCCTGGTGTGGATTCTGTGGTGGACAGGTTGCAGCAGATCTGGACTCAGGTAGTGGACAATTTGACCTTGTCCCAGGAGAAGGCTCAGCTTTTCGCTAATCGCAGACGCCATGTGGGACCCCGACTTCGTGTTGGGGATCTGGTTTGGTTATCTTCTCGTCATATTCCTATGAAGGTTTCCTCTCCTAAATTTAAACCTCGTTTTATTGGTCCGTATAGGATTTCTGAGATTCTCAATCCGGTGTCTTTTCGTCTGACCCTCCTAGACTCCTTTTCCATACATAATGTATTCCATAGGTCGTTGTTGAGGAGATACGTGGCACCTATGGTTCCATCTGTGGAGCCTCCTGCCCCTGTTTTGGTGGAGGGGGAATTGGAGTATATTGTGGAGAAGATTTTGGATTCTCGTGTCTCTAGACGGAAACTCCAGTATCTGGTCAAATGGAAGGGTTATGCTCAGGAAGATAATTCCTGGGTTTTTGCCTCTGATGTCCATGCCCCAGATCTTGTTCGTGCCTTTCATGTGGCTCATCCTGGTCGGCCTGGGGGTTCTGGTGAGGGTTCGGTGACCCCTCCTCAAGGGGGGGGTACTGTTGTGAATTCTGTGGCTGAGTTCACTTCTGTGGTCACAAGTGGTATTGCAGTCTCTGGGCTTCCTCCCTCAGGTGTTTTGGTGAGCTCGTTGGCTGCCTTGCTATTTAGCTCCACCTGAGTCTGTCTTCCTTGCTCCTTGTCAATGTTCCAGTGTTGGATCTGAGCTACTGCATCTTTCCTTGGGCCTGCTGCTCTGCTAGATAAGTGCTTCTAGTTTGTTTTCTGTTTTTTCTGTCCAGCTTGCTATTAACTTTTGCTGGAAGCTCTGAGAAGCAAAGGGGTGCACCGCCGTGCTGTTAGTTCGGCACGGTGGGTCTTTTTGCCCCTTTGCGTGGTTTTCGTTTTAGGGTTTTTTGTAGACTGCATAGTTCTCTTTGCTATCCTCGCTCTGTCTAGAATATCGGGCCTCACTTTGCTGAATCTATTTCATTCCTACGTTTGTCTTTTCATCTTGCTAACAGTCATTATATGTGGGGGGCTGCCTATTCCTTTGGGGTATTTCTCTGAGGTAAGTCAGGCTTGTATTTCTATCTTCAGGCTAGTCAGCTCCTCAGGCAGTGCCGAGTTGCATAGGTAGTGATAGGCGCAATCCACTGCTGCTTATAGTTGTGTGAGGATAGATCAGGTACTGCGGTCTACAGAGATTCCACGTCTCAGAGCTCGTCCTATTGTTTTTGGTTATTGCCAGATCTCTGTATGTGCGCTGATTACTGCACGCTGTGTTGCCTGATTGCCGGCCATAACACACTTCCGTCTGTTTGTCTGTCTGTTTGTCTGTCTGTCACGGAAATCCCAAGTCGCTGATTGGTCGCGGCCGGCCGTGACCAATCAGCGATGGGCATAGTCCGGCCACGAAACGGCCGCTCCTTAACCCCTTCGCGACATGCGCCGTACTAGTACTGCACTGCCGGCACTGCATTTGTGCCAGCAGCAGTACTAGTACGGCGCACCGATCACCGCGGTCTAGCGCTGAGCGCCGCGGTGATTGGGTGCGGGTGTCAGCTGTATATGACAGCTGACACCCCGCAGCAATGCCCACGATCGACGGTAGCGCCGATCGCGGGCATTTAACCCCTCTGATGCCGCTGTCAGTAGTGACAGCGGCATAGAGGGGGATCGCGCAAGGACGGGGGCTCCCTGCACTCTCCCACCGGAGAAACGCGATGAGATCGCGTTGCTCCGGTGACCCGGAAGGAGTCCCCGGATCCAAGATGGCCGCCGGACTCCTTCCAGGTCATGAAATGACATGGCTAGCCGGCGCCTGCTGAGAGTTGCTGAGAGCAGGCGCCGGAAATCCACCTAAGCTTGTCTGTCAGATCGTTGATCTGACAGAGTGCTATGCACACTGCCAGATCAACGATCTGATCTAATACAATGATGTCCCACCCTGGGACAATGGTAGAAAGTAAAAAAAAAAAAAAATAGAATGTATAAAAAAAAAAAAAAAAAATCGCCAAATAAAGAAAAAAAAATTTTTTCCCAGTAAATCCATTTATTTATGTAAATTCAAAAAAAACAATAAAAGTACACATATTTGGTATCGCCGCGTCCGTAACGACCCACTCTATAAAACTATCCCACTAGTTAACCCCTTCAGTGAACACCGCAAAAAAAAAAAAAAAAAAAACAAGGCAAAAAACATTGCTTTATTATCATTCAGGCGAACAAAAAGTGGAATAACACGCGATCAAAACGACGGATATAAATAACCATGGTACCGCTGAAAACGTCATCTTGTCCCGCACAAAAAAGCTGCCATACAGCGTCATCAGCAGAAAAATAAAAAAGTTATAGCTCTCAGAATAAAGCAATGCAAAAACAATTATTTTTTTATATAAAATAGTTTTTATTGTGTAAAAGCGCCAAAACATAAAAAAATGATATAAATGAGGTATCGCTGTAATCGTACTGACCTGAAGAATAAAGCTGCTTTATCAATTTTACCACACGTGGAACGGTATAAACGCCCCCCCTAAAAGAATTTCAGGAATTGCTGGTTTTTGTTCATTCCGCCTCATAAAAATCGGAATAAAAAGCGATCAAAAAATGTCATCTGCCCGAAAATGTTACCAATAAAAACGTCAACTCGTCCCACAAAAAACAAGATCTCACATGACTCTGTGGGCCAAAATATGGATAAATTATAGCTCTCAAAATGAGGTGATGCAAAAACTATTTTTTGCAATAAAAAGCGTCTTTTAGTGTGTGACGGCTGCCAACCCTAAAAATCCGCCAAAAAACGTTATAAAAGTAAATCAAACCCCCCTTCATCACCCCCTTAGTTAGGGAAAAATAATAAAATGTAAAAAAAAATGTATTTATTTCCATTTTCCCATTAGGATAAGGGCTAGGGTTAGGACTAGGGTAAGGGTTGGGGTTGGGGCTAGGGTTAGGGTTACCATTGGGATTAGGGTTAGGGGTGTGTTTGGATTAGGGTTTCAGTTAGAATTGGGGGGTTTCCACTGTTTAGACACATCAGGAGCTCTCCAAACGCGACATGGCGTCCGATCTCAATTCCAGCCAATTTTGCTTTGAAAAACTAAAACACTGCTCCTTCCCTTCCGAGTTCTCCTGTGCGCCCAAACAGTGGTTTCCCCCAACATATGGGGTATCAGCGTTCTCAGGACAAGTTGGACAACAACTTTTGGGGTCCAATTTGTCCTGTTACCCTTGGGAAAAAAAAACCTGGGGGCTAAAATATCATTTTCGTGGAAAAAAAATATATTTTTTATTTTCACGGCTCTGCGTTATAAACTGTAGTGAAACACTTGTTGGTTCAAAGTTCTCACAACACATCTAGATAAGTTCCTTGGGGGGTCTAGTTTCCAATATGGGGTCACTTGTGGGGGGTTTCTACTGTTTAGGTACATCATGGGCTCTGCAAATGCAACATGACGCCTGCAGACCAATCCATCTAAGTCTGCATTTCAAACGGCGCTCCTTCCCTTCCGAGCTCTGCCGTGCACCCAAACAGTGGTTCCCCCCAACATATGGGGTATCAGCGTTCTCAGGACAAGTTTGACAACTTTTGGGGTCTAATTTGTCCTGTTACCCTTGGGAAAATAAAAACGTGGGGGCTAAAATATCATTTTCGTGCAAAAAAAATATTTTTTATTTTCACGGCTCTGCGTTATAAACTGTAGTGAAACACTTGTTGGTTCAAAGCTCTCACAACACATCTAGATAAGTTCCTTGGGGGTCTAGTTTCCAATATGGGGTCACTTGTGGGGGGTTTCTACTGTTTAGGTACATCAGGGGCTCTGCAAATGCAACATGACACCTGCAGACCAATCCATCTAAGTCTGCATTTCAAACGGCGCTCCTTCCCTTCCGAGCTCTGCCATGCACTCAAACGGTGGTTCCCCCCTACATGTGGGGTATCAGCGTACTCAGGACAAATTGGACAATGATTTTTTAATTTTCACACCGCTACATTCTAAACTTTAGTGAAACAATTGGGGGTTAAAAGTGCTCACCACACATCTAGATAAGTTCCTTAGGGGGTCTTCTTTCCAAAATGGGGTCATTTGTGGGGGGTTTCCACTGTTAAGGCACGTCAGGGGCTCTCCAAATGCGACATGGGTTCCGATCTCAATTCCAGCCAATTTTGCATTGAAAAGTCAAATGGCGCTCCTTCCCTTCCGAGGTCTGCCATGCGCTCAAACAGTGGTTTATCCCCAAATATGAAGTATCGGCGTACTAAGGACAAATTGCACAACAACTTTTGGGGTCCAATTTATCCTGTTACCCTTGGGGAAAAAAAATTGGGGGCAAAAGGATCATTTTTTGTGAAAATTAATAAGAATTTTTTTTTACGGCTCTACATTATAAACTTCTTTGAAGCACATGGAGGTTCAAAGTGCTCACCACACATCTAGATTAGTTCCTTAGAGGGTCTACTTTCCAAAATGGTGTCACTTGTGGGGGTTTCCACTGTTTAGGCACGTCAGGGGCTCTCCAATCGTGACATGGGCTCCGATCTCAATTCCAGCAAATCTTGCATTGGAAAGTCAAATGGCGCTCCTTCCCTTCCGAGCTCTGCCATGTGCCCAAACAGTGGTTTACCCCCACATATGGGGTATCGGCGTAATCAGGACAAATTGTACAACGACTTTTGTGGTCCAATTTCTCCTGTTACCCTTGGTAAAATGAAACAAATTGGACCTGAAGTAAAAATTTAGTGAACAAAAAGTTAAATGTTAAATTTTTTTTAAACATTCAAAAAATTCCTGTGAAGCACCTGAAGGGTTAATAAACTTTTTGAATGTGGCTTTGAGTACCTTGAGGGGTGCAGTTTTTAGAATGGTGTCACTTTTGGGCATTTTCTGTCATATAGACCCCTCAAAGTCACTTCAAGTGTGAGGTGGTCCGTAAAAAAATGGTTTTGCAAATTTTGTTGCAAAAATGAGAAATCGCTGGTCAACTTTTAACCCTTATAACTCCCTAACAAAAAAAAATTATGTTTTCAAAATTGTGCTGATGTAAAGCAGACATGTGGGAAATGTTGTTTATTAACTATATTATGTGATATAACTCTCTAATTTAAGGGCATAAAAACTAAAAGTTTGAAAATTGCTAATATTTCATAATTTCTGACAAATTTTTGTTTTTTTTACAAATAAATGCAAGTCATATCGAAGAAGTTTTACCACTTTCATGAAGTACAATATGTCACGAGAAAACAATGTCAGAATCACCAAGATCCGTTGAAGCGTTTCAGAGTTATGACCTCATAAATTGACAGTGGTCAGAATTGTAAAAATTGGCCCTGTCACTTAGGTGAAAACAGGCTTTGGGGTGAAGGGGTTAATCCCCCCCAGTCAGCGCCCGCCGCCCACATGTTTTAGCAGTCCATTAAACCGACTGCATCACACCACGTCTTAACGCGGTGTAGCGCAGACTGTTAAGCTGCTATTAACACTGTGTGACAAACTTTTTACTATTGATGCTGCCTATGCAGCATCAATAGTAAAAACATATCATATTAAAAATAATAAAAAAAAAAAAAAATGGTGCTATTCTCACCTTCTGCCGTCCACCGATGCGCGCGAGCGGCAAAGCTGCCGCCAGCTTCCGCTCCCAGAGATTCATTGCGAAATTACCCAGATGACTTAGCAGTCTCGCTAAAACCGCTAAGTCTTCTGGGTAATTTCGCAATGCATCTCTGGGAACGGAAGCTGGCGGCAGCCTCGCACGCATTGGGACAACTTCGGTGGACGCCGGAGGGTGAGAATATAACTATTTTTATTTTAATTCTTTTTTAACAAGAGATATAGTGCCCACACCGCTGTATACTACATAGTGGGCTATGTTATATACTGCGTGACTGATATATACTATGTGGGCAGTGTTATATACTGCGTGGGCTATGCTATATACTACGTGGCTGATATATATTCCTCATTCCATTCCAGCTTTAACCCATCTCTTCAACCTATCGCTCTCTTCCTGTACCTTCCCCTCTGCCTTCAAACATGCCACCATCACACCCATCCTCAAGAAAACTAACCTTGACTCAACTGCTTTGCCCAGCTACCGCCCCATATAGCTGATCCCGTTTGCTTCAAAACTCCTTGAGCAGCATGTCCATGCTCAACTTTCCTCCCACCTCTCATCTAACTCTCTCCTTGACAACCCCCAATCTGGCTTCCGCCCCCACCAAAATTACTAATGACTTAGTCACAGCCAAAGCTAACAGGCAGTTCTCCATCCTCCTCCTTCTTGACCTGTCCTCTGCTTTCGACACAGTCGATCACTGCCTGCTGCTACAGATTCTCTCTTCCCTTGGCATCAAAGACCTTGCCCTGCCCTGGATTGCCTCATACCTATCCAACCGCACATTTAGTGTTTCCCACTCCCACACCACCTCCTCATCCCGCCCTCTCTCTGTTGGTGTCCCTCAAGGCTCTGTCCAAGGGCCACTACTTTTTTCCATCTATACACTTGGCCTAGGACAACTCACAAAGTCCCATGGCTTCCAGTACCACCTGTATGCAGACGACACTCAGATCTACTTCTCTGGCCCAGATGTCACCTCCCTGCTGTCCAGAATCCCGGAGTGTCTGTCAGCCATATCCTCCTTCTTCGCCTCTTGCTTCCTTAAACTCAATGTAGACAAAACCGAATTCATCATCTTTCCCCCACCTCACGCATTTTCCCTACCTGATCTATCTATTATGGTAAACGGCATCACGCTCTCTCCCTCACCTGAAATCCGCTGCCTCGGGGTAACTCTCGACTCTGCCCTGTCCTTCAAACCTCATGTCCAAGCTCTTGCCACCTCCTGTCGCCTCCAACTCAAAAATATTGCCAGAACCCGTTCCTTCCTCAGCCCACAATCTACCAAAACTCTTGTGCATGCTCTCATCATCTCCCGCCTTGATTACTGCAACACCCTCCTCTGTGGCCTCCCAGCTAACTCTCTTGCACCACTCCAGTCTGTCCTCAACTCTGCTGCACGGCTAATCCACCTCTCTCCTCGCTACTCCCCTGCTTCTCCCCTCTGCAAATCCCTCCACTGGCTCCCAATTCCCCAACGAATCCAGATCAAACTACTAACACTGATCTACAAAGCCATCCACAACCTGTCCCCTCGCTATATCTCTGAACTAATCTCCCGATATCTTCCCTCACGTAATCTTCGATCCTCCCAACACCTCCTACTCTCCTCCACATTTATTCGTTCCTCCCACAACCGCCTCCAAGATTTCTCCTGAATATCCCCTATCCTCTGGAATTCCATGCCTCAACATGTCCGATTATCCACCACCCTCGGATCCTTCAGATGGAACCTGAAAACCCTTCTCTTCAAAAAAGCCTACAGCCCACAATAACCTAGCCACCGCCAGAGCCGCCGCCTCACTACCGCCAGAGCCGCCGCCTCACTACCGCCAGAGCCCCGACATCCTGCGACCAATCAGTGACAGACACAGTCCAGCCGTGAATTGACGCGGGATTTAAACCATGCTTCGCTAATTGGTCGCGCACAGCCACGACCAATCAGCGATATTGGCGCAGGATTTTAACACCGCTTCAATGATTGGTAGCTCATGGCCGGGCCGCGACCAATCAGCGATATTTGCGCGGTATTTAAACACTGCTTTGGTCATTGATCGTACCCGGCGGGCCGCAACCAATCAGCGACAGGTGCAGTCTGGCCGCGAATTGGCGCCAGATTTTAACCACGCTTCGCTGATCGGCCAGCCATGCGCGACCAATCAGCGATATTGGCGTGGAATTTAACCCCCACTCACAGTGCAACGTTGATACATACATACATATTCTAGAATATCCGATGCGTTAGAATCGGGCCACCATCTAGTGTATTCATAAATGTGTATTTATCCTTCACTTAGGTTATATTCACATGCAGCGTTGTTGCTGCAGAAAAGCAAGCCCCCAGAAGAATTGGGTGGTAAAACGCGCGTCGGGGTGATGGGACACAGCGCTGATCTTCATCTTTACTCCTGGGTATTCACTTTAAGGTATGATGAACTACTAAGGGGGGGTTCCTGCACTGGGTGCCTCTAATAGGATGTTGTTCACTGCATTGCACCTATGACCCTTTATGTCCTTCATTGTTCATTGAAACGTACTGGCTATCTATGGATCATTGGATCCTTGACAACTCTGACTGTTCATTGTTTTTTATTTGATGTTAATGGACTCAGGTATTTTTTGGTATTGGGGTTTTATTTCTGAGGAGATATCTTCATAGTTATATGGTATAACAGTACAAATATAGACGATCATTAGACCTAATATTAATTACCGTATGTTGTACTGCATTTATTGTTATCTTATAAGATTCGAAAATATCTTGTACCAATTCCAGGACTGACTCAGCAGCGTCCCCAGCTGACATTTCTTATTTTTTTTTAAATTACCGTACGTTTTAGAATATTCTCAATAAAGATTATTCCATTTTATTCAGCGGATTTCTTCCTTATTTAGGTTATTTACCTCTAGCTGAAAATTGTTTTGGATAATTTGAGAACAGCAGCATTTTTTTTTTTTTTAAATCTGCAACATGTCAGTTTTTTCTTTTAAATCTGCAGCATTTTGTCATCCCAAAAAAGGAATGAGAAAGTGCAAAAAACGCAGCAAGATTGTTGCTGCTTCTTTAGTGAATAAAACTAACTTTATTAAACATTTACTGTAGATAAATCACATATATAATCTGCACTAGAAAAACAAACACCTGTTCCAGGCTGCCCAGTCTGTGGGAAACAGAAATGAGGCAAACTGTACGATCTCGGCCAGAAATGTTCCGACGTTTCAGAGAAAAACATACTCTTAATGGCGCAGCGGACAGGACAGCGGGCGGGGGGAAGCCACCGCACCTTCCGCTGAAATGCATTGCGGTGAAGACAGGCTCCTGGCAGCTGACATAGGCATGCAAGTCACTGGCTGAGCATGGAAGTGACGTCATGCGCTGCCCTTGATACTGGAGTCATCTGCCAGCTACAGAAGAGGACGCTGCGCTTCGTAAGAATGGAGGAAGGTGAGTAGAATTATTAATTTTTTTGTATGCATTCAAGAACAGCGGCAGAATGGAGAACCTACCATAATTTTCAGACCATAAGACGCACTTTTTTTCTTCCAAATTTTGGGGGTGCGTCTTATGGTACGGATGTAATATGTGGGGAGGGCTCATCGGCGAGTAGAATCGCACGGGGATCCCACTCATACGAGGCAGGAAAATGTCTCCGCTGCAGGAATCCGATGCTGGGGAAACCACATGGTCCCGATACTTAAAGTGAGGTGAATATTCATTAGCCGCTTCCCCCGCCCACCTGTCAGCACGGAACAGTGAGGGGGAGCAGCAAATTAATATTCCTTCACTTAAACAGCGGACACATATGGTTTCCCCAGCGCCAGATTCCTGCAGCGGCTGGAGAGATCGTGTGTCCGGTGGTGGAGGCGGCAGGAGCAGGGGGCCAGAGGAGAGATGGCCTCTTACCTGACAGCACAGCGCCTGCCTGGGCTGTGCTGGATGCTGAGTGCTGCGGCATAAGGACCTGTGTGAGGTCATGAAGAGAGTGGGCTGGAGCATCACATGACAGAACAGAGCCCTCCCTCTTCATGTCCTCATCACAGGTCCTTCAGTCATGGCACTAGAATCTGCAAGCTTCCTCTTACGACCTGTGGAGAGGCAACAAGAGGGAGGGCTCTGTGCGGTCATGGGATGCTGCAGCTCTTTACCTCACCACAGTGTGGCTGGCTGGGTGCAGGACCTGCATAGCCTGAACAACTAAGAATTAATTAAAAGGTTAGTCACTGCAACATACAAAAAAACACTCTGTCACTCCTGTGAACTATAATCCCCAGCATCCATAGGATCTGCAGGACATGCTGGGAGTTATAGTTCTTATAGCAGCACTCCAGTGTTATTTTTTAGTGCTGGAGTGGTGCTTTAAATATAAGTCCTGTGCCCCCGTTCTTATACTAACCCTCCAGCGTCTTCATACAGTACTTTACAGACACCACACTGGCCCCGCAGCACCATCTTCTACCCGTAGCTTCCAACATAATAACATACTATTATATATAATAACACCACATATAATAGTATGTTATTTATGTTATTAAATATTTTACCACATTTTTTTATTCAAATATTTGTTTCCCTATTTTCCATCTCTAAAACCTAGGTGCGTCTTATAGTCCGGTGCGTCTTATAGTCCGAAAAATATGGTATATACCATCATGGGCCCCGGATGGGAGACATATACCAGGATGGGAGACATATGTACCAGGATGGTAGACATATGTACCAGGATGGGCCCAGGATGGGAGACATATGTACCAAGATGGGCCCAAGATGAGAGACATATGTACCACAATGGGCACAGGATGGGAGACATATACCAGGATGAGAGGCATATGTACCAGGATGGGAGACATATATACCAGATGGGCCCAGGATAGCAGGCAATTGCACCAGGATGGGCCTAGGATGGGAGACATATGTAACAGTATGGGGACATATATACCAAGAAGGTGAACATACTGTATATACCAAGATGGGGGGTATATATAACAAGATGGGAGACATATATACCAGTATGGGGACATATATACCAGGAATGTGGACATATATACAAAGATGAGGGCCATTTATACCTGGAAGAGGACCAGGATAGGGGACATCTACTATATAATTGTCTAAAGCTCACTTCCGTCTGTCCTTCTGTCTGTCACAGTTATTCATTCGCTGATTGGTCTCGCCAGCTGCCTGTCATGGCTGCCGCGACCAATCAGCGACGGGCACAGTCTGGAAGAAAATGCCCGCTCCATACTCCCCGCTCCCCGCAGTGTCCCGGCGCTCCATTCCATACTCCCAGCAGTGTCCCCAGCGCTCCGCTCCATACTCCCCGCTCTCCGCAGTCAGTGTCCCCGGCGCTCCGCTCCACGGACCGTGTTATGCCGCGGGTAACGCACTCCGTTACCGCCACTATTAACCCTGTGTGTCCCCAACCTTTTACTATTGATGCTGCCTATGCGGCATCAATAGTAAAAAAAGTAATGTTAAAAATAATAAAAAAACTAAAAACCTGCTATACTCACCCTCCGTTGTCCGCTGAGCCGCTCGCGCCTGCCGCCATCTTCCTTTCCTAGCGATGCATTGCGAAATTACCCAGAAGACCTAGCGGTCTCGCGAGACCGCTAAGTCATCTGGCTAATTTCGCAATGCATCCTGGGAACGCAAGATGGCGGCAGCCGCGCGCCCATCGGCACAGCGCCGTTGGATCCCAGGAGGCGGGGAGAGACAGGACGCTGAGGAGCAGCGACGAGAATGGTGAGTATTTAAGAACTACAAGGGGCCCTCGGATCGTTAGGTTAGTATGTTTATTTTTTATTTTTTAACCTGTGACATACGTGGCTGGGCAATATACTACGTCACTGGGCAATATACTACGTGACTGGCCAATATACTACGTAACTGGCCAATATACTACGTGGCTCTGTGCTTTATGCTATGTCGCTGTGCAATATACTACGTAACTGGGCAATATACTACGTCACTGGGCAATATACTACGTCACTGGGCAATATACTACATGACTGGGCAATATACTACGTGTCTGGCCAATATTATATATCCACAAATTTTGCTCAATAATGTCTACCAACGTCCCTCTCTTATGGGGCACACTGTACCATAAACTAAATTATCTCACTTTAGGCGTGATCTAAGAATAAACTGACCTCGACCATGGTACAATTAAAACCAATACAGTTAAGTCCATACAGTTAGGGCCAGAAATATTTGGACAGTGACACAAGTTTTGTTATATTAGCTGTTTACAAAAACATGTTCAAAAATACAATTATATATATAATATGGGCTGAAAGTGCACACTCCCAGCTGCAATATGATAGTTTCCACATCCAAATCGGAGAAAGGGTTTAGGAATCATAGCTCTGTAATGCATAGCGTCCTCTTTTTCAAGGGACCAAAAGTAATTGGACAATGGACTCTAAGGGCTGCAATTAACTCTGAAGCCGTCTCCCTCGTTAACCTGTAATCAATGAAGTAGTTAAAAGGTCAGGGGTGGATTCCAGGTGTGTGGTTTTGCATTTGGAAGCTGTTGCTGTGAGCAGACAACATGCGGTCAAAGGAACTCTCAATTGAGGTGAAGCAGAACATCCTGAGGCTGAAAAAAAAGAAAAAATCCATCAGAGAGATAGCAGACATGCTTGGAGTAGCAAAATCAACAGTTGGGTACATTCTGAGAAAAAAGGAATTGACTGGTGAGCTTGGGAACTCAAAAAGGCCTGGGCGTCCACGGATGACAACAGTGGTGGATGATCGCCGCATACTTAATTTGGTGAAGAAGAACCCGTTCACAACATCAACTGAAGTCCAGAACACTCTCAGTGAAGTAGGTGTATCTGTCTCTAAGTCAACAGTAAAGAGAAGACTCCATGACAGTAAATACAAAGGGTTCACATCTAGATGCAAACCATTCATCAATACCAAAATTAGACAGGCCAGAGTTAAATTTGCAGAAAAACACCTCAAGAAGCCAGCTCAGTTCTGGAAAAGTATTCTATGGACAGATGAGACAAAGATCAACCTGTACCAGAATGATGGGAAGAAAAAAGTTTGGAGAAGAAAGGGAACGGCACATGATCCAAGGCACACCACATCCTCTGTAAAACATGGTGGAGGCAACGTGATGGCATGGGCATGCATGGCTTTCAATGGCACTGGGTCACTTGTGTTTATTGATGACATAAGAGCAGACAAGAGTAGCCGGATGAATTCTGAAGTGTACCAGGATATACTTTCAGCCCAGATTCAGCCAAATGCTGCAAAGTTGATTGGACGGCGCTTCATAGTACAGATGGACAATGACCCCACGCCTACATCCAAAGCTACCCAGGAGTTCATGAGTGCCAAAAAGTGGAACATTCTGCAATGGCCAAGTCAATCTCCAGATCTAAACCCAATTGAGCATGCATTTCACTTGCTCAAATCCAGACTTAAGACGGAAAGACCCACAAACAAGCAAGACCTGAAGGCTGCGGCTGTAAAGGCCTGGCAAAGCATTAAGAAGGAGGAAACCCAGCGTTTGGTGATGTCCATGGGTTCCAGACTTAAGGCAGTGATTGCCTCCAAAGGATTTGCAACAAAATATTGAAAATAAAAATATTTTGTTTGGGTTATGTTTATTTGTCCAATTACTTTTGACCTCCTAAAATGTGGAGTGTTTGTAAAGAAATGTGTACAATTCCTACATTTTCTATCAGATATTTTTGTTCAACCCTTCAAATTAAACGTTACAATCTGCACTTGAATTCTGTTGTAGAGGTTTCATTTCAAATCCAATGTAGTGGCATGCAGAGCCCAACTCGCGAAAATTGTGTCACTGTCCAAATATTTCTGGCCCTAACTGTATATATTTGGACAGAGACAACATTTTTCTAATTTTGGTTATAGACATTACCACAATGAATTTTAAACAAAACAATTCAGATCCAGTTGAAGTTCAGACTTTCAGCTTTCATTTGAGGGTATCCACATTAAAATTGGGTGAAGGGTTTAGGAGTTTCAGCTCCTTAACATGTGCCACCCTTTTTAAAAAGGGACCAAAAGTAATTGGACAATTGACTTAAAGACTATTTCATGGACAGGCGTGGGCAATCCCTTCGTTATGTCATTCTCAATTAAGCAGATAAAAGGCCTGGAGTTGATTTGAGGTGTGATACTTGCATTTGGAAGGTTTTGCTGTGAAGTAAACATGCGGTCAAAGGAGCTCTCCATGCAGGTGAAACAAGCCATCCTTAAGCTGCGAAAACAGAAAAAACCCATCCAAGAAATTGCTACAATAATAGGAGGGGCAAAATCTACAGTTTGGTACATCCTGAGAAAGAAAGAAAGCAGTGGTCAACTCATCAATGCAAGAAAACCTGGGCGCCCAGGGTAGACAACAGTGGTGGATGATCGCAGAATAATCTCCATGGTGAAGAGAAACACCTTCACAACAGTCAACCAAGTGACCAACACTCTCCAGGAGGTCGGCGTATCAATATCCAAATCTACCATAAAGAGGAGATTGCATGAAAGTAAATACAGAGGGTTCACTGCACGGTGCAAGCCACTCATAAGCATCAAGAATAAAAAGGCTAGACTGGACTTTGCTAAAAAAACATCTAAAAAGCCGCACAGTTCTGGAAGAACATTCTTTAGACAGATGAAACCAAGATCAACTTCTACCAGAATGATGGAAAGAGAAAAGTATGGCGAAGGCGTGGTACAGCTCATGATCCAAAGCATACCACATCATCTGTAAAACACGGCGGAGGCAGTGTGATGGCGCAGGCATGCATGGCTGCCAGTGGCACTGGGTCACTAGTGTTTATTGATGATGTGACACAGGACAGAAGCAGCCGGATGAATTCTGAGGTATTCAGAGACATACTGTGTGCTCAGATCCAGCCAAATGCAGCCAAACTGATTGGTCGTCGTTTCATGCTACAGATAGACAATGACCCAAAACATAAAGCCAAAGCAACCCAGGAGTTTATTAAAGCAAAGAAGTGGAATATTCTTGAATGGCCAAGTCAGTCACCTGATCTCAACACAATTGAGCAGCATTTCACGTGTTAAAGACTAAACTTCAGACAGAAAGGCTCACAAACATACAGCAACTGAAAACCACCGCAGTGAAGGCCTGGCTGAGCATCAAAAAGGAGGAAACACAGCGTCTGGTGATGTCCATGAGTTCAGCACTTCAGGCAGTCATTGCCAACAAAGGATTTTCAAACAAGTACTAGAAATGAACATTTTATTTAAAATTACTTAATTTGTCCAATTACTTTTAGTCCCTTTAAAAACATGGTGGCACATGTTAAGGGGCTGAAACTCCTAAACCCTTCATCCAATTTTAATGTGGATACCCTCAAATGAAATCTGATAGTCTGAACTTCAACTGCATCTGAATTGTTTTGTTTAAAATTCATTGTGGTAATGTCTATAACCAAAATTAGGAAAATGTTGTCTCTGTCCAAATATATATGGACTTAACTGTATTTTATTAGAAAAATTTTTTTCATAAAAACAACATGTGTCTACTTTTGCAAGAAAGGGTACTGGAACCACAACAAGGGACAACTCTGCCATAGGCTTATCCAAAACACTGGACTGACATACGTATGTGCATATTAATTATCACTAATATATAGCCTTGTGAATCCATAAACGTTATAATAACCGAGGGGAAACATGTCTGCCAAAATATATTCACATAGCAATAACTAAATAGCTTAACGCTAATCCTTCTTATGATATGGTAGACAGTCCACCCTCATACAATGGCATATATATAAGTATGTGTAAAAGTATACCTTATGGTCAGCCACATGCGGATGAGTCTCGGCATCCCTTTGCCCCGACGCGCGTTTCACACTGCTTCTTCAGGAGGCATCTGGCCAATATACTACGTGTCTGGCCAATATACTACGTGGCTGGGCAATATATTACGTGGACATGCATATTCTAGAATACCCAATGCGTTAGAATCGGGCCACCATCTAGTTACTACATAATGGGGGAAGAGCTATACTTATGTCCTTACAGGATTTAGATCACTTCAAGGGCTCAAACATCTGACCAACATAAGGGTTGGGGGCAGGTCCAAATTATACACCGGTGGTTGAACTCTAGTTCCGCCATTAATCAGAAGGTTTACCATTTGCTTCTGTTTTGCGCCTGCGTCTCACGGATCAATTGCTTAGTGCTTTAACTTGATTTAAAAATGTGACCTTACAAACATTTTTCCTTGGCTTGAAAGCGCGGCTCATCAATTAAAAAAGATTGGTCAACTTCTCTAGGATGGTAACACTCACACCAATGTGTGAATGTAGCCTAGGGTTACATTACAATACCCAGAACAGCCAGTAGAGAGGCGCTGTTTGTCTAGAAAAACAGGTTTTGTTATAAACCTTATACCATGTCTACAAAGAGGATATCTTGCTAGACCACTGCAGGTGAATTACATGGTGACCATTCATGGACATCTCTGATTTGGCTTCAGAAACCATAATCCATCAGGTCTATGAAGTATATCGGTGCTAGCTGTGAGCAGGATTCTTTATCTAAATGGTGGATGGTTGTGATACCCAAAAAGATACTCTATCCTTAGGGTGTACAGTAAGAACTGACTTGTTCCATCATCAACACTTCTTCCTAGAAGCTGCCAACGCCGTGCTGAGGCCGCCCTAATTCCCAACCATTTCAAGGAGGATGTAGATTAAATTTATCAGCTTGAAGCTCGGGGGAAATGTGTTTTGACAGAGTTTACTTGCAGATGCATTAAATATTGAAAGACAGTTAAATGGAATTATTTACAGTTTTGTAGCCCACCGCAGGTCTACATACATTTTTAACCATTCCCTATGCAGGACCTTCAAGCAGTCACGTGTTGACATCAAGTGGCCATCTTGTACTCGCATTCTATAAAGAATGGAACTGTAAAAAAAAAACATATAATTTCCTGGAATTTTTTTTTATGCACGGAAAACTACAATGTTTGTTTGGGTACGTGCACATGACGTCTTTTACTCTCAGGGGAACCAGATGAGTTTTCAAGCAGAAGATGCTTCAATAAACTCTGCCATTTTTCCCCCTGTTTTTTTTTTGTTGCTGTTTCCTGATTTTTTACAATTTTGGCCACCGGTGGTGTTTTTTAAGGTTTTTGAGATGTCTTTTTACTGGTGATTTTTACACCTCTATTAAATTATGAAGAAACTACTAGTGTTTTTTTTTAAGGATAAATTATGGCAAAAATGCTCCACAAGACATCGGCGCACTTTCCGGGGCGTCTTTTGAACTTTCCCATTGACTTTTAATGTAAGGTCCACGTTATTTTCTGAAGGAAAACGCCAGAAGAATGGAACTGAAATTAGAGCAAAAAATCCTGGATCTGATCTGACTGGGGCGGTCTTCTCAAAGAAGTGTTTTAAGTGTATAAAGGTTAGAAGTATCCCTTGACAATAAGCTAATCACAAACAATCCCTTTAATAAAAAAAACCCATGGAGCTTTAAAAGTAAGATATTAGGAATGCAGTTTCCCTACAGTGCCTCCGCAGGAAACATTACGCATTACACATTGTTTATTCATATCAATGGGATGTTTGTGCAATGCAGGACAGGACAGGACCTCCAAAGCAAAAAAAAAAACAAATTACTCATTGTAACGTTTCTTCACTTTGACAATTAAAAAATCCTGAATGGGGTAACTTCTCTAATAGGGTATATGAAAATGGGTTTTCTAAATTACAGCTCCTTTAAAGGAAAATTGAGTCTATCTGTAATTAGACTGGATATTAACATCTGTAATTACCGTATATATCTAAGAACATATTTTACAAAATGTACAATTTGTATTTTACCCTAATTTTCTTCAGTGATTAGATTTAGATGCGGCTATTATACTGTAATAAGTTCACTTTATCTTCTGAAGGTAGATCTCTAAATCATTGTAAAAAAAACCAAACAATTTATTTTAATAAAATTTCCAATTTATAACGTGAACAGAAGATAATGGCATTAACAATAGAATTCTTTGTTCCGTGGTCATCAAAAATCAGAGATAGGTTTTTCCCGTTTATTGGGATTGCACGGCCAATATCTTTTACTCTTTCTACTTATTTAACATTTATATAAAATGAAAGCATTTCATCCCTCGGACAGAAGAATCATGATTACTCCTGAATGTTGGCCAGCGTTTAATTGCTATTAATAATTTATTCATAGGCCTCTACGCTCATAAATTAACCAACTTAACTAATGACTTAATCAAGCGAAAAGGTTATTTAAACTTTCCCAAACGTTAGCAGTAATTATTGCTAAACATGTATGGGATCCACGTTCTGCCGAAAGTCCATAGAACTTCCCAATAATTACTGATCATAAGGCAATTCTATCAATGAACCCGCAATCTGAATTGGAAGGCTGGTAATTAATGGCGACTCCTGGGGTGTTGTCTTTGTTCTAGCAGTACATCGTTATCTCAGGAGCTTCTTTCCAAAGATGTGTTTGATGCTTCGATTCATTGATTGTAGAAACCAGTATTCTTGGAAATTAATAAACTCTGTATCACGAAGCGTGAGGTCTACACTAAGGGACCATGTACACAAATGTTCTACGGCACCGTACAACACATAGCACCAACAGATGTCCATTGTATTTCACTGTATCTTTATTTGTCTCTATTTCCATAAAAAAAGGCTTTTCTAGGTGAATCTGGTAATAAAAATGCATTTATTATATTTATAGGATCCGCCACAAAACAGCATGCAGATTGTCCTGAAAGGGTTCACCATTTCGGCTTCATCAGGGGTCATCGTATTTTTATTACTCACCATTAAAGTTGGGCAAATTTATTTTCATTTAATTGATTGCTACTCAAATTTTACACAAATCTTTATTCTCCAACATGCATCATTTTTGGAATTCTCACAGCACTAATGTAGTAAGGTGGTGGCAGCCATAGTCTTGACATGTAGAAAGTCGGAAAAAAGTAAAAAAAAAAACCCCTAATACCTCAATGCTCACCTCTCTGGCCACCTCCGATGCTTGCTCTTCCCCATATGTTCCTTGGCTACTCTTCTTACCGCCGCTGCTCTCTGAAATCCCAGGCATCTAAACACTTGGCTGGGACTCATGGCTGCGACTCTGCAACTAGAAGATGTCTTGAGCTAAATTGTGGCTCCAAGTTCTGAAAGAACTAAGATGCCTGGGGTTTCAGCAGAAGTACAGTAGGTGGTATAAAGAGGCACAGAGGACTATAAAGTGACCCCGGTGTCTCCACCTTACGGTGTAATCCTGAGGACAGGGATAGACTAGGTCGCCGCCTAGTTCGAGGGATCAAGTAGGCACCCACCATTATTAGTTACTTACTACGTGACAAGAAGTAGTTGACAGATTATTTAAAAAAAAAATGTATATTCAAGTTTTTTAAACATAAATAATTGGAAAATTAAAAAAGAGATTACAAGTTTGGTCACGAATAAAAATATCACTATTTTGGTACAAAATAAAATCCCATTGCAGATTTTTTGATGTCTCATTGGACATTCGAGAAACACATCGTTTGGCCTTGTATTGTTTAAAATGCTGGAGGCGTCTGAGATGTGGCCTTCATACCTCAAATCGTTCTTAGCAGACAGCAGTATACAACATGTCAAACATCCTTGTGTTTGCAAGCACTTAACGATGAACTTTTCTCAAGAAAACCCAAGTCAGAATTCTTAAATAAGGTGAAAGATTTTCCTCTTTCCATAAATCAATACGGAGTGAATGACAGAGAGCACATCCGACAGGGTGACTCAAATCTACTCAAAACACATTTGAAGTGTTAGGTCTCCAGCATCTGCAAAAATATATCCAAAGCTTTGTGACGACGAAGAATGTGTCAAATGTATTTCATGGTAACATTCAGAAAAGTTAGAGCTAATGACCGCACTGACATTTCAATCAGAATGGGTTTTTGGCTGGGAATCAAAAATAACACTCTTGCTATAGAAGTTATATTTAGAGAAATGGTGTTTTTGGTGGATTATGGTATGACGTGATTGCGTAGGCAAGAAATACTATGCCAGTGCAAGAACATCTGCAAGACAAGAATAAAGCTCCTTGGTGTCAAAATAGCAAGTTAAAAAAAATAGTAAAATAAGTAGATATAAATATGTATATATAGAAAGGTGTGGGGGATTACAGGGTATGTATCCTAGCTGCAGAACTCGAGCATTAATACAGACATATGGGGAGTATTTTTATTAAATGCATATATTTCTGATTAAAAAGCGTTTTTAAGCAGTGTTTCGTTTTTTGACTGTTTGGCTTCTGCAGCCTCTATGTGTCACAATACATAGCAGACTGCAGGATAAACAGTGAATTTGTCATTGAGCTCATTCTGAGGGCACAGAGTTTTTTTTATGTTTTTTTGCCCTGAATGATCTTTAAAGCCAATTTATGACCAGATAAAACTCTGATGTGGTCTAAATGTTTGATCTACAATCAGCCTAGAAGATCATTCAGGAGAAGAACGATAACATGTACAAATCTCACCTTCTGAATTATCTCTCTAAGTGATTTAATTCATTCTTCACATGGCTATGTACTGTTATTCTTAGATGCTGTAGAAGCCAAAATGCTCCAAATTTTTTAATTAATCCCTTTTCCAAAAATGCTTTAAAAAAATGCATTTAATTAATTAAATTTCCCCACAGGTGATCTCATCCTCTAAAGGGAGCCTGTCAGCAGGATTGTGCTCAGTAACCTACAGACAGTGGCAGGTCGGCGCCTTTATACTGATTACAATGATACCTGGTGATGAAATCCATCTTGTGGTTGTTGTTTAATCTATATTTTCAGTTTTCAGTTAATGATATGCTCGTGCCCTGGGGCGGGACTGTGGGTGGTCTTCATGTGGGACTCTGCTTAGCTATTCATACTGATGGTTTCTGACAGGTCACTGATCCCTCACTGACCTGCCCCCTATTTTACATACTGCATAGAATTATGGTTGAAAAAAAAAATCATATTCATCAGGCTGGTGCCTGCGCCGTAGCAGGATATGGTGGATAATATGCCCGTTTTCATGTTACTTAAAGTTTTGTTGTAAAAAAAAGAAAAAAATTATTTTAAGCAAAATGGCGGCAGAAACCACGCCTGCGCACCAGCATCTTTTGTGTTCCAATAAATGCTACTGTAAGCAGGATGCAGTGACAGACAGAAGGCAGAGCAAGGGTTAACAAATATAACAGTTTTAATTCAACAGGGCGTTAACTCCTCGCAGGGAGTTTCAGGGTTAAATGGGGAGAATAACAGTCCAATTGAAAGGATATGCAGAGTTAAGGAACAATGGATCAGATAATGGCAGTTCTTGTGAATGCTGCGTGGGAGTCAATAGCGCCAATAACGGCTGGTACAAGAAGGTTCAGCTGGTAATACCTTCTACTGAGCCCCTAGTCCATGAACATTGAACATATGCGGCTGGAGCAAACAAGGCCGCAGCACGATCAGGGTCTCCAGGGCGCGGGAAGGTATATGATGGTAAAGTGGACTGAGAACGTCTGTCCAGAACTCGGTTCTCTCTTTGCGACGCGTGCGTTGTACTTATGGTCAGGAAGGACACGGAAACTCACTCTCTGTCAGCCACTGGGCACTCTGCACTTCTCTCTCTAAGCTGCCCAATGTCAGTTCCCACCAAGTCTGAAGCGGTGACAACAGCTGGCGCGATGCTTCTCCAGCGAGGTCCTGCAGACCACGGTCAGACCACGAGGACAGCAGCGAACAGTCCTGAACTCTGCCCTGGCTCTTAGGCTGGCGTGCAATGCTTAACTGAAGAGAGCTCCCGGCGCTTTCCTTATTACTCCGGCAGGCTTTGGAACCGTCCTGGCATATGGCCAGCCCCGATTCATTGCGGCCTGGCTGCACACCCCTCGGAACCCCCTGCGCACGCACCTTCCCTCTCTCACAGCTGGTGGGAAACTCCCGATGCTGCTCGCGCTTTCCCTTTTAACTGTGCCCCCAGCTTCCGGGTCAGAGCCCCGGTCCAGTCCTTTTTTGCCTTCCCAAGGAACACAGCCTCGACAGTTCGGGACCCAGCACAGCACAGGTACCCGCAGCCCGGTCTTCCTCCTTACACTACTGCACCTTTTTGCTAAAGAAAAAAAAATAAACTTCACCAAGATGTTGCTGGCATCTTGATTAAGAAATATATATATTTTTATAATAAAACTATATGAATAAGTAACATGAAAACAGGCATATTATCCACCTTATCCTGCTATAGTGCAGGCGCTGGCGCCTATCTGATGAATGTATTTTTTTTTTAAACCGTAATTCTATGCATTATGTAAAATAGGGGGCAGGTCACTGAGGGATCAGGAGAGAGGCCAACGTGACATTATTCTGACCTTCATCAGGTAATGAGCACCCTTAGATTTGTTCGGTGTATACATTAGGAGTTCTTATCAGTATATACAAAAAATGTAGGGTTTATAGGGTTTTTTTGGCTTTCGAAAATCCCTGCTGCTTCCAGATGCAGCTGCTTAAAAAACAAACAGTGTTTTACTCACACTCCCTGGATCCAGCACCACTGCTCTTTTTGTTTATTATTGTCTGCAGCGCTGAAGTCATGTTGATAACGCTGCAGCCAATCAGTGAACTCAGCAGCTCGTGCCTACAACTCGGCCAGAGCTGTTGAGCTCAATTATTGGCTGCAGCGTTGTTGACATGACATCATCGCTGCAGACAATCACAGACATTGGGAGAAGCGAGAGGAAAGGGGTGTACATGGTGTAAGCAGAGCTTAAAACTGACTCTCCGACTGTCCTCAGTTTTTATCTGATCCATGAAGTGACTCCAAAATGAATAGAATTGTCTTTGATGAGACAATTGCTTTATCTTTTTAAGGTCTAAGCAAATTTTCGTTTTTGCTTTTTCATTTTCACCCCCATCCTTCCAAGAGCTTTTTTTTTTATTTCTCCATCAATACACCTGAATTTTTTAGATGTTACATTTTTTTATTATTATTTATTTTTTATTTGATTTGTGTTGCCATTTACTCAGACCCGTACGTTTTCTATTCTTCTGCTCATGTAGCTTTGTGATGTAGTTTTTATTAAATATAACTATGGAATGCATATGATGTTTTGATCACTTATGTTACATTTTTGGGCGTAGAGCGGCAACTGAAAAAGCCAATTCGATGTATTTAATTTTTTCTTTTTCTTTCCATTTTTGATATTTCACCTTAGGTGATAAATATGTCTGTATTTTATTAGTTTGGGCTATTACACATTTGATAATACCAAATATGTTCATTTTTGTTAACATGATTTGCTATTTATGTTTGGTATAAAGGAGGGTAATTTAAAGTTTTATTTTTTATTAATATATTTTTTAAAATATTTTTTACATTTTTAATTGGTCCCTTTAGTGAAGTTGAACCTGCGATTGCTCTACTGCCCATTCAATACACTGCTATGCTGTAGTACTAAAGCATATTGTTAAATTAATGACCTTCGATGAGTGGCAGACACAGAGGCCTTCAATAAGCCCTCAGCTGTCATGGCAAATCATTTTAAAGGTCATGGTAAACATGGTAAATCATTTAAAGGGGGCTTTTCATTGGATTTTTAAAATTTAACCTGAGTACCTTCTCCAATTGCTGCTGCTCCACTGATTCTGGAACAGTTTTTCTTTTTCTTCTGTGCCCCTCGAAGTAATGTCCCCAATGATAACAGTAAATTTTACTTTCGAGTAACTGGGCGTATACCTGAGAACTCTTCTGTGGGTGTCGGCTTTTTCTCTTCTGATGCTGACCAATCAAAACTTGGCCCCTCCCATAGAGCAGTTCTGTGGTACATGCCCTTGAAAGTTGTGCTTGAAAGGATATGTATATCGTTATTACCGGGGCATAACTTTGGAATGGAGGGGCACAGAAAAAAAGAAAAACTGTTCCAGAATCAGTCAAGCGGCATCGATTGGAGGAAGTAGCCAATTTAATTTAGAAAATAATCCAGTGCACAGTCCTTTAAATCCCATCGTCATGGCAGCATACAGAACAAAGCGGCAAAACTCACCGTCATCTTCACGGCTTCGGGGCAACAAACAGGGAAGGAGGTGAGCAGGATGTGACGACGGCCGTTTCGCGCCGACAATAGAGCTTCCACGTGACCCGTGGAAGCACTATTGTCGGCGCGAAATGGCCGTCGTCGCATCCTGCTCACCTCCTTCCCTGTTTGTTGCCCCGAAGCCGTGAAGATGACGGTGTCTTTGTATACTTTCTAAATAAAGGATTCAGACTACACCTGGACCGGTGAGTGTTGCCGCTTTGTTCTGTATGCTGCCATTGGTTTTGAACCTGTTTCCATGCGGGCACCTCTACCCGGACATCGGGCTCCTGTGCAACATAACATGCTTTGAATTAACCGCGGCTGATCCTGGACTGTCGCACAGCTGTGCGGCTTTTTCGTTTCTAATCCCATCGTCATGCCTGACATTGGAATGTCAGAGGTTAAGGTGTTTTCATCATAGATAGCTCTGCACCTGCTCCTGAGAGAACTCCATAGAGCACGGGTTAACAACTGCCAAGGAGTTAAAGAATAAAATGCTGATTCTGGGCAACAAGACCATTTTTTCCAGCTTTAAGAAATGAGTCCAAGAGAAACCTAAGGTTGCACAGCCCCTCTAAAGATACACAATTTTGTACCTTGTTTTTAGTCTTTACACAATTAGCAAATAATAGCGTGACCATATCTGCTGGCGGTAAATCTAACCGCTGGACCTCATTAACATGCGTTTCACTTGACACTGAACAGGGCTTCCCACATCCTTCCCTTCACCTCAGTACTGAGGTTTCCAAAAGGATTATCCAGCTTGTTTGCAAATTAACGCTCCGACAAGAAAAGAGGAGAATGGATAATTGACAAGGCAGCCATGTGACACGTCTATAAATACACGCCGCCTCAATAGCTGCCATCTTTGGCCATCTTGTTGACAACAGGCAGGACCATTCACGACTTCTCCTCATAGATGCTCTTTCTCGAACAAGTCTGGGATTCTTGTCTGCCTTACAACAGCGGGAGCCGGGCCAGCGGGCAGCCAGGATGTATTCTTCATCTGTCACTACGGGCGCTGAGCAATTAGGAACTTCCGCTAAAAGAGAGAAGAACTTCTAAAGAAAAGGTCCTTCACAAGCTTCAGGATGGAAGATCTGAGTGTCTTGTCAAGTTGAGAATTTCATTTTTTTTTGTATGATCATAAGAACTTTACAATTAGTTAATATTGAGGGGTTGAAAAAGTATTCACTGCTTTATCTGAATAAAAAGTGAGAGTAGATGAGGTTAGAAGTCATTAGCTGCCAGCGACGAGCATAACAATACTTCTAATAGGCAGTATAAAAGGTAGAGTGTGCAAAAAATATATATATGTAAATGATCATAAATATAATAATAGTAATAACCACTTATGAGGAACCGGTCACTTTGGAAAGCTTTTTTTACCTGCAGATATATGATAAATCAGCAGGGAAATAGCTCTACAATGCTGCCTTTAGGCTGCGGTCACAAGAGCGATGATTCTCTTTTCCGAGAGAATCGGATTGATTCAAACTCTGCCAGAGAGTGATCTCAGAGTCATCTGAGTATCAGCTGATTTTCTTGCGTGAGAAAATCATATCACAAGGGCGAAGATGGAAAACTCAATTTCACCGTCTTCTCCATTGTCTGTGTCTGCGTAAATCAAACTGCACTCGAATGACATCCGAGTGCACTCCGATGTTTTACATGCATCTATAGACTTGAATGGGTGCACGTGATCCGATTGGCAGAGCCACTCACAGCATGCTTTGATCTTTTATTTTGCCGAATTGGCAAAATAAATGCAGATCTGAGCTGCCCCATAGAACAACATTGGTCCGAGTGCTATCCAACAAAACATCGGATATCACCCGTCCAAGTTATATGCTCGTGTGAGCGAGCCCTCACTGAAAGTGCTGTCTGAAGCAGCTACTATGACCGATATGCAGGCAGTCTGATTGACAGCTGTTCTGTAGGCAGCTGTGCAGATTGAGCTGCTGCTCACAGTATAGAGAGCGGTGCTATGAGCAGTGACTGTAATTCTCCATGCACACACCCATAACTGATAGCCGGCAGCTCCCGGGAGGAAATAATTTAATTTTGTTGCAGTAGCTGCATTTTTAGAAAGGTGAATTATAATACTATTGACCTGAAGAATAAGCCTATATCTGCAAGTGAATAGTGTTTTCTAAGGCCCAGGTTTTATTGGCGCACTTTCTTTCAGGGGTTGTGGGGCAAGAAGGCAGCCCCGTTTTTTATGCCTTTGCATGTGTCTCTTCACAAATCAATAACTTTGGGATAAATTTACATATACATGTAAGTTCAGGTCGATATGTTTTGAACTTATTAAAAAATAAAACTTTACAAAATTTACCAAAAATTGGAAAAATAGAGCATAATGCAGCCCCCCATAGAATATAATACAGCCCCCTCATAGAGTATATTGCAGCCCCCACAGAGGATAAATAGTCCCCTCATAGAGCATAATGCAGTAACCCCATAGAATATAATGCAGCCCCCCTATAGAATATAATGCAGCCCCACAGTCCTACACTTATTATGGCCACCACGTACTCACTGGTATATGAAAAACAAAAATACAATACTCGCCTCTCCTCCTCATTCCCCTGCTGTTATGATCTCTGAAGAGCATCTCAGCAGCTCCACTGCCCGGCACACAGCATGGTGTGCGACGAAGTGACATCATCGTGCACCCGCTGCATCAGTGGCAGAAGGGAATGATGGGGGAGGGAGCGTTATCTGACACTCCTCCATTATTGCTTTGAACTGTATCGGCATCTATGGAGGCGACTGGCTGGGAGCCCTTGAGTGAGTGGGGGCCCTAGGCAGCTGCCTAGACTGCCCGCCCCTAACGACGACCCTGCCTATGCTAAGGGTACAAGAAATAGGTTCAAAGAAGTAATCAGAAAACCCAAATCATAGAGCAGGATTACTGAAGTCTCTGAGCTATGACACCAGCTCCCATGAATGAACTCTCCTAACTTGGACATCCCATGGTTCAGCCAAACTAAAATTTGGATCAGCGATAGAACAATATGTTGTTCCCAGCTCCGTTTCGTAAATTATGGTAATCTGAAACTAGGGTTAAAGGGACTTTTCGATCAGAAGCATTGATAAACTATTGTGTCTCCTGGATAGGTGATAAAAGCTAGACCAGGGGGACCTTCACCAATCACACGACGAAGGAATGGAGCAGGGTTCATACTAACATCATGCGTCACATATCCACCATCTGCAACCAATCCAGGGCCGGTATCCCTCTTTAAAGAGTTAACATACTATTGGCACATTTCCTTCAATGCAAGATGTTTGTGTAGATAGGAAGCAGTTGAGGGAATAAGGGAATAACATCTGCGGGGAGGAAAGTTCTGTATATAATACATACAATTGCCCTAAAGTTGCTCTGGACTTTTTATTTCTGGAGTTCTCGAGGTAGATAAGCGACGTGAACGTCTCTCCAGATGAATGTCACTACCTTCCAGGATTACTTAATCTGCAAGGAAGGTCAGAAAATCTAGGCGGCGAGGCTATAAAATGTCAAAAGAAGTGACCTTGGCAGACATTCTGTATTATATATCATCGCAGAGTCACGAGCAATCAGACTCAAACTTCACATAAAGAATCCGGATTTAGGCTGCAGGTTCCTACGTTTCCTGATCCTCTAATTACAGTAATCTACAAATACTAGTTATGTTCAGATAAAAGTCAACACGAAAATCCAGAAGGTGTAAAGATAATGTCGGAGGTGATATATTGATCAGCTGATGACCTCAGCAGGGATATGGGGTGCAAGAAATAAATTGCAGTAATTTGCAAAGTTGTGAGTTGAGACCTCACGCTCCGTACTGTATGGCAGATTTATTCTGCACCGTGAATTATAAGACCTCATAATACGGCACCTCTGCACTTCCAAGAGTCTACTGTATGCCACTGATTACATATGGAGGCATCACATGAAAGCACATAGAGTCCCTATGGAGTCATATCAGCTTGGGTCTTATCGGCACCAAATTATCTAACAAAGGTGCCTGGGGCTGCATGGGTTCCTTACTGGATAAACCGGAAGCAGGAGTGTGAAAATAAGGAGTGGATAAATGTGAAAAGGAGTTGGGTTTGGCGGGTTAACAATTGGTTTAATGGCTCCATATAGGGAGAGAACCTCAGAGCGCAGTGAGTAGATTTCCACCCGCAACTGAAAATTGTCATTTTTGTTGCTTACATATATTGTGTTTAATGGAATTTCAACAATTTGTTTGGAGTATGGTGGCTTCGTTGATTTTCTTCTTCTTCTGATGTTATTGCAGGCAGTAATTTCGGGCTACTAGATTTGATTTATTTTGTTCAGTTACTTAGATGTCCTTTATCTCCCAGTGGTCGGCAGAGGAAATGTGGAGTTTTAAAGGCTACAAAAATCAAGGGTTTTCTTTCTTCTGGGAGTTGGTGTTGTAAAGTCCAATAATGCTGGGGGCAATCCTGTCATAAAGATATTGCCTCAGTGTTTTTTCTTTGCTGGGTAGGTTTGAAGGGCAAGCCTTTATCTTCACTGAGAGTCTAAGAAAGCCGTCACATGGCTACCTGGATGTTCTCTAGTGACGTCTGCTTCTGTCACAGGTGGCGTGGTAATGGAGGAGATGTCGTGGTCAATAGCTCTGTGTGGTGAAGGTACTACCCAGCCAGAGACGTTACTGTGACTGGGACTTATGGTGGCACCCAGTCAGACAGAATGGGAGTAGAAAATGATAAGGAATCCAGCTCAACGAGATAGTGAAAAAACTATTTTCTTTATTCACTTAAAAAATGTGTTCAGTGGAGGATAAAAACATCAGCAATTACAGAGAACAAAATGCAGTATCAACGCGTTTCTGATGACCAAGCACCCTTAGAGTTTTTTTCACTATCTCGTTGAGCTGGATTCCTCATCATTTTCTTGATTCCTCCACGCCTTGACACAACGGTTCCGTGCTCCGAGTCTTCAAGGATGTCAATTATGGTGAGCTGGACTTCATTCTAGAATGGGAGTGTGCATGTTATGGACTGACCTGGGTTGGGGTAGTATTATTGCAACCACTAGGGGCAGTACCGGCAGGTAGCGTAGTCAGGAATAGCCAATGATATTTTCTTAGTGGTGTTGCTACCTTGCCCAATGTTCAGGTCTTTTGGTACCAGTCATGACCACGTTGCACCCTCTTCCTGTTGTGAATTCAGCTTTTGGGCTCCCTCCGGTGGTTGTAGAGGGTAATGCAGTTGTGCCTGGACTGCAGGATTGGACAGGTGTATCTACTAATTGCAAAACTGACTGGGGTATATAGCTTTGCAGGACTCTTTAGTCCCTGCCAGTTGTCCATTGTTTTTGGAGGATTAACTTCCCTGCTGGTCTTTCCAGTTTGCTGTGCTTTTCTACAAAGATAAGTCCTGGCTTTGTTTTTGCTGTCCACCTGCTGTGGACCTTATTGTTGTGTGCATATTCATGTTTTTGTCTTGTCCAGCTTTGTCTGTGAAGGATTTTTTGCAGCCAAGCTGTGTCTCTGGAGATGCAGATATACCCTCCATGTCTTTAGTCAGATGTGGTGATTCGTATTTTCTGTGATGGATATTTTCTAGTGTTTTTATACTGACCGCATAGTACTCTGTTCTATTCTTTCTTTTTAGCTAGTATGGCCTCCTATGCTAAAATCTGATTTCATATCTGTGTATGTTATTTCCCTCTCCTCTCACAGTCAATATTTGTGGGGGGGCTATCTATCCTTTGGGGATTTTCTCTGAGGCAAGATAGGTTTCCTGTTTCTGTCTTTAGGGGAAGTTAGATCTTAGGCTGTGCCGAGGGGTCTAGGGAGTGTTAGGTACCCCCCACGGCTACTTCTAGTTGCGCTGCTAGGTTCAGGGTTTGCGGTCAGTACAGGGACCACCTTCTCCAGAGTCTGTCTCATGCTGCTCCTAGGCCACCAGATCATAACATCCTCCCCCATCAGTGCCCCGTGATGCCTAAGCTATAAACACCTTTGATCCTAATATGACATTTTTTCTAAGCATACAGTAATTTTGGGATGGAGGAAAGAAAGCAAATAGTCATTGTACTATATAGTTTTAAGCAGGTTTTAATAACATACCGTAAGTACTTAAAGAGTAACCGTCGCTTTAATTTTTATTTCATAAATCAATAGAAAACAGGAAAATACAGAACTTTGTAATATATCTTATCAGAGAAATCTCCTTTTTCCCCCTGGATTTATTTTTTGTTCTCAATTTATGGGTAATATCTGTTTTCAGTGAAGACAGATTTTCACATTGCGGAGATGACAGTTGGTGCTTTACAAATTCTATGAAGAGGGAGGAGCTAGAGATCTACTGCAAGATCTCTATAGAACTTTATGAGCACCAACTGTCTTCTCCTATTTCAGTCATGAGATAATCTGTATTCACTGAACACAGACTTTACTCATGAATTAAGAATTTTGAGAATGAAAGATCAGTCCACGAGGAGAAAGAAGACGATTTCTCTAACGATATATTACAAAGTTTCTTATTTTTACATGTACTATTGATTTTTAAAAAACTAAAAATAAAACTACAGTTACTCTTCAAGAACAACAGCATTATTGAGAGTACAAATGAGCTTTCATTACGTTAACTCTATCCTGGAAGAATAGCAAACTATCTGGCATGCGTGATCTACAGTCGTTGAGGCAGCAACCTTGAAATTTAGCCTAGTTTCCTATAGTGAGAGGCACGAGCGAGATAGTTTTCTTACCTTTCAGGAAGGTATATGCTTATTTTTATTGTAATATACCAATAAAAAATACTTTTGACTTTAAAAAAAAAATTAAATACATTTCCAATAGACTCATTTTTTCATCATTTTGTAAGGAAGATCTCAGAACGTAAAGTCTGAGAAGAGCGTTTCCACTCCACAGCTTTCCTGCCAGAGGCCTCTGCTTCTCCGGAAAAAAAAAAAGTCCTCTGAGATACAGTATTGTACAAACCATTTATCTTTCACTTCAATTTACAAGCAAATACCAGCACGGAGAGGAGTAACGCAAAGATGACTCTCGAGATGTTGAAAATCAATGGAGGAAAATTAAAAATCAACAAAGCTCTTAGATTCGGCCTAAATGAAATGGTCTGCGATCCAGTCAATGCTTGTTACAGGCAAAATATTCCGCTAATCGGGAGTGAGCGGCATCTGATGCTATCATCACTGTAAATAACGTAATAATGGGGTAGTGATGGCCGAAACCTAATTGAAAATTACAGACGGACTCAAATTGGGCAAGTGAACCTTACTTGAAACAGATAAAGTTCTTAGAGACTATGAGAAATGGCACTAAAGATGTGGTTCATTAATTTTGAACAAAATGAAAAACTCCTTTTAATTTTGTCTTTAAACTGATTATCTGGGAGTATTTATGTTTTTCTTGACTACAGGTCTAAGAACTAACAAGCAGGTAGTTGCCAACTACCTAACTGTTGTGCCTGGTGTTCATCTCCGCCGCTTGGAAGAGCCAGTCAGTCTTTTGTCATCTGTTGATGGGGCGTGCTGCCAATGTCATGCTGATTGAGAGCAGGTTCCTTGCTGCCTAACTGAGCTGGTTGTCAATCAGCATGACAGCAATAGCCATGACCTTTCGACAGAGCAGCCCAGAAGAGGAAGCAGGGCTGTGGAGTCGGAGCCGGAGTCGGAGTCGGAACCTGATAAAATCCAGGAGTCGGAGTCGCAACTGTGGCTTACCGACTCCACAGCCTGAGGAAGAGCTTCTCTGTTGACGTTTTTCAGCTGAAACAATCGCCAGCAGGAACGGTCAATGACCGCTCTGTGGCGGCATCAGGTAGAATAGGCAGGTAGTTAGCCTGTTCTATCTGTAGGTAGTAAAAAAAATAGTCCTGGATAAACTCTTTAGCTTTTTAGCACCGTTTTAGAGCATGAAGTCGCATGTTCTCTTAAAATGCTGCAAAATTTTAACAAAAATTTCAAAAGTGCATAAAATCGCTACAGGGGGAAACTGGAATACATTTGCACAGAGATGTTGTGACTTTTTAAAAAGTGGTGAATCAGCCAAAAACAACAACAACAACAACCATTTGTATTGCTCTTTTCAGACAATGGACTCAAATTACAACATCTGGAAACCCCAAACCTCGTCCACAATGACGAATATAAAAAAACAACAACAGGTGAGCAAATGTAAAATAGACTTATAAAGGGCAGAAATTAATAGAAGAATTTGGAAGAAATGAAAAGCACCAAAAACTAGACAAAAAAAAAAAGGCACAAACGCAATAATGAATCGGACACATAACCTCCAGCTTCTGGTGAGTTGAGGAAATGAAAAGGACTGAGTCACTGAAGACTCCGTTTCATAAAAATAGCAAAACTAAACAAAAGTTTTTCATTTGGAAAATATGCGGTTATATCAAATTCTGTAAAGTGTGATGTTGTAAAGAAGTAGAAGAAAATCTGCTGAGCTATCAAACGTGCAAAGAAATAAGAGAAATGACAAATCCAGATCTTTATATCTCTACAACAAAGAAATCCAAATATATGGTAAGTACATATACCATAGCCTGCAATATCAAGTCTGGGGGTGGTGGGGTGTGCGGGGTTCTTGAGGTATTTGCTGCAGGTGCTGGGTGCCAGGCAATGTTTCAGGAATCTAATTTTGCCTTGATTATGGTAGTCCTTTTCTAATAATGTGATGTCTACCCTGGTGACCACATGATATAATATACAGTATAAGGCACCCAGTGCACGAAGACCACCTGGTATATACGGCACCATTAAAGTTAAATGTGCAACTTGTAAAAGCAAAACGGTGCAAAATTCTCAATAAAACCCAATTGCAAAAATTATTTTTATTTCCAAATACATGTATTTAAGTAGAAAAAAAACAAAACTGTCCCCAAAGGTAATTTTCTCCATCGGATTAGTACAAAACTAGTACAGTCACATCTTAAACAGGCATACCGCTATTTTCAGTAGTAAAATCACTCTATCAGACTCATTGTACATGTAAAAACTATTCCAAAGTAACAAAAACCCCTGTGCCCATTACTTTAGAGCCATTAACTTTCGGTAGAATTTTACAGGTCTAAACCGAGACCGGAGAGCTAGAAAATTACCATGAAATTCCACTAATTGTAACTTCTCCCTTTAAACGTCTCCAGTATTTCAACTCCTGGCAAAGATGTGCTTCATCAACAAGACAACATCCTCCGCTGGTGTAGCATCTAGTTATAGCGGAGAACCGGGATGCTGCTGAACGGCCGCACCGTTTTCAGTCACCATGGAAGATGTTGATTAGTAATAAGTAAGAAGTACACCAAAAATGATAAATATAGTAAAGCAAGGTCATTGGGTCATAAAAATGAAGTTTCTAAGTCAGGTGAGACTTTTATTTAGTTTCTTTTTTAAAGGATTGCATCATAAAAAAAATTATCGAAAAATGTTCAATTTCCATGAGCATGAACCTTGGCTCAAGTTGATATGTGGTAAACTGAGAATTGTGGGTCAGTAGAACGATAGAGAAGAACATGACAGGTCTTCTTAGCCTATCTCATCCTCCCATCACTTAACTGGTGGTGATATAGTTACAGCTCTGCACCATCTGACACTCTTCACGTCCCCAGTAGGGTTCACAATCTCATTTCTCAAACTGCATATTAGGGACAGTTTACCAGAGAAACGAACAAATAAACTCCATATATGTGTTGTTGTTGGTTTCATAGAACCTCAAGGGGTTATTTGATGAACAACATCATGTATGGTCAGAAAGGTCCAACAACTGGGACTCCCACCAATAATGGGAATTGGGCTCCAGGAGTCTTATGTGACTGGAGCCTGACTAAAGTACCTCTTTCATAAACAATGAGTGGAGCAGTGGTCACAAGAGTTGAGCAACAATATTTGCAGGACCCTGATTCAGTGGTCACATCAGAAGTTTATGGCTACAAGACCAGAGCCCTGCAAACTTCCCTCCACAGTGCTTCTTCCGATGAGTAGGCCAAGTACGACATTATTGTTGCTTCGCAATGCAGCATACACTCGTCCTGGGCTGACTAATCAGAAAAGGCTTACTAGATGCCAGCGGGTAGGAGAAGATTTGGAGGGCTCAGGTCCAGGAGTCATGGACAACCAATGTGACAACTGGACCAGAGTCCTGCCAATCCTTTTGCTCATCTCTAGTGGTTGCTAATGCAAAAATGTCCTCATTCACATGGAGACATGGTACATCTTTATTAATGATCAGTGGGTTGCAACAGTCATACACCCAGGAATCATACAATTATCCGGTGTGCCTATTGTGTGGTTTCTGAAACAATCTTGAGTAAGTCCAGTAAAGGACACACAATCTCTTGAAAGGGACTGCCCAGGACTAATCTATTGATGGTTTATCACTAAGGGGCTAATCTTAAGTTTGAAAGTTATCCTCTATCCATGGGATTTCCCACTGATCCCAAGAACAAGAGTTCTTAGGAGCTTTGAGTGGAGCAGTAGTCGATCATATGCTCCACTCAACCACTTATTGGTTCAATAAAGAATGAATAGAGCAACATTATTGTCCACTGTTCCATTTACATGGGGCTCTTCAGAGACAAGTGGTTGGACCCCCCAGCAATCGAGAAGTTGTACAGTATCTCAAATGTAGGGTATAACGTCCAAACTTGAGAATAGCCTTTAGGATACAGTAGTTTCATCAATATGAGATCATAGTACTCTATGATCAGCTGTTATAAGTTATAGCGGCAGCCATATTGTATGGAGAGGAACCCTTCAGCTACGTAGAGTACATTGTTTAATGACTGGGATTAACTGCAGTATTCAGCAGCGGATTTCAGCAAATTGGTGTGGGTTTTGAGAAGATCGATGGATAGGTCATCAATAGGTCATCAGAAAAGGTAGGCTCCAGCTGAAGTCAGTTCTCTTAAGTCCTCCACAACTCTTTAGATAGCTGTTAGCCAAACAATGGTTTGGCCAATGATTTGCCTGACAGCTATTTTGCCTAACTCTCTCATACACAGGAGCGGTCCCTCAACTGAGCACTCCTTTGTTCTCTGTGAGAAAGTCACTGCCAAGCATCTCTGGCAGTAGATTATCTTTAAAGAACAAAAGTGATCTGCAGTCTAAAATCAGACATGCCAGATCCTTATCTTCCAAGACAGTAGTCATCCATCTGGTGTCCCATACACATTAGACTGTTGGGCCGAACTAGTCGATATCGGTGTGTTTGGCTGATGTTAGGCTTTAAGAGACCGGTAGGTTTGGCGGACATTAGCAAGTTTGGCCTTAACAATTAGACATGGTGGACAAAGCTGATCTTCTGGCTTCTTCTCTAAGATAATTGGTACAGACTGAAGTTTAAGAATAGTTTGTGCAGGGGTTACCGTTCACCCGGGTCTCAAAAGATCCCTTTGGCCATAAGAGAAGATCCGTACTATTAAAGAACCATGATTGTTGAGAACCCTTAATGGAGATTTTGTATTGAGACTCATGGGCTTCAAGGTAGACCACTGAGTACCGTGATGGTGTTATCAGTGTCTTTATGCCTGAGTGTAGCCCCTAGGGGTAATAAGCAAAATGTATGGCGGTATAATATATTTTTCACTTTTATTACATTCACTCATTGAATTTGGTAAACGCATATCAACGGTAAATGTGTGACATCACTTGGTTTTACGATGTCATCAAACATGACAGTTGTGTATAGTAGGAATTACTGCAGACCCTTCCACTTGGATGTCTACAAGGGTAGGGTGACTGGTGGAAACACAGCTGCACAACTCATTAGTCTTGTGAAATCAGACTGGTTAATGGCTCTTTTATTTAGTTTAGGCTTTTACAAAAGTTTTATGTTCTGCTCTGAGCCCAGGTCCCCGCGGACTCATAAGCACCTGATCCTGAATACTTTGTGACATGCAACTTCAAAGACTGCTGACAGGCCTCTTAGCCACTGCTGTCAAGTGCCATTGTGAATACAAAGAGGGAGAAGAAAATCAAAGTAAGGAAAGGCGCTGCTCCTGCAGGTTCAATACTTTTATTATTATTTTGTGCAATTTTCACTTTCATGGGATTGTGTTAACTGTCTTGCTGTACATTACTGCGCTCGTTTTATGTGACTTATGCTGTGTCTGCTATATTTGTAGCTTATTTGCACATTAAAGGGCATTTCCCCTTAAAAAATGCTGAGTTGTCCTCTTTTCTCCAGTTGTTAACCCCTTCCCTCCACAGCTAATTTTTCATTTTTTTTCCTTCCCTTCGTCCAAGAGCCAAAACTTTTTGAATCTTTTCCATCGATATATTGAACCTGAACTAGGGCTTGTATTTTTTTTTCTTTTTTTGGTGAGACGAGCAGTAGTTTTAAACAACGTCTTTCATTCTACAATATAACGTACTTTTTATGGTGTTCATCGTGAACTTGATTCTTCAAGTCATTACAATCACAGCGTTACCACACTCACGTAGATTTTAAAAAAAAATTTAAGCAGTGAAAAAAAAATTGGTTTATGTCGCCATTCTCCGAGACTCGTAACATTTTTCATTTTCTATCAATAGAGCTGTGTAACTGTGTGAACTGACAAGTTTTAATGACACCTATTTATATACAATGCTTAGTCGTGTGTTATATTAAATACAATCCTGACATTTTACTTTACAACATTTATCAAATGGGTTAATTAATTTAATATTTTGATGGGAAGGACCCCTCTAGGGACGTTAGGGAGTGCAGGGAGCAGACTCAGGTTTATGTTAGGAGGTGACGCCTCTGCCTTCTCCTTATTACCAGGTCTCATTGTACATCTTCCCTGGTGCTGCAAATGCACACTGGGTGTCCTCTTGGCCCAAGCGTGACAGGTTTACATATAAGCTTCCTGCAATTCTGAATGACAAATGTCTAGTAATGCTCCAATATGTGTAAAGGAGAGGACACCCTTCCATGGGAACTTCTCCTGATAGATGGCATCTATCAGGCATTAATATTATATTCTGTGAATATTCCGGCGGGTGGCCTCATTAAAAAATAAAACCAGAATTAAATGATTCACCCAACTGTGATACGCCAAAACACCTTTTTGAATGATTTATTTTACCAGTTTTCTTCCCCTTTAATTTTGGAACATATGTGATTAGGGCTAGGCTTCGGGACTCATGCTATTCTTGCCATTAAAAACTCTTTTACAATTCAGGACTTTCCTAGTAGATCCCTTAAACATGAATAGAACATTTGGCATCTTATCTAGCAGTCTGCAGTTGTATCACTCTGTCCTACATAAGTAGTGCAAAGCGCCAAGTAGAGGCATATGCTAAACTTTTCAAGATTTTGATAGTAGATTTTAGTCTTCCACACACTCCAACTGACAGTGTCGTTAGGTTGGAGCCATTAATCATAGCTGTGCCCTAATGGAGTTGAGCCAAAGAGCAAACAATCAATCAAACTAAGAAAAATAAATAGATATATTATTGATATGAAATTAAAACAAAAAAAACCAATACTTGTATGGCCCATATGAAATATTTACTATGCTTTTAATTTATTTTTCCAAACTCTATAATACAAGTGAAGTTAAGAAATGACATAATATTTCTTATTAGAGAAATGTCCTTCTTTCCCCAATTGCATTCATCAATCACTCTCTAAAACTTCTTGAATCTGTCTACAAATCTGTCTTCAGTGAGGGATCAAATTACACTTTGAACCTATAAGTCTATGGAAAGAGAAACGGGAGGGAGAAAGAGGTAGTATACGTATAGAGACACTGCAGAGGCTTCTAGTCCAGGGGAAATCGGCAAAAAATGCAGAATAAAAGACATGCACCCTACCTGGAGCCCTCCGTTTGCCTCCTCCAAGTGGATGGGTGTTCCTTTCCTTCTGTGCAGTGGTAAATCTAAGCCTTGCCTTCCCTGCCTTACTATCCCAAAGCACGGGAAAGGCAGGGGATGCATGGTATAGGCTTACCTATGCGCTCCCCACGCCGCCGAGAAGCAGGAGGACAGGACGCCGATCTAAGTGGAGGCGGCAGAGAGAGGCAACCGGAGGATGACTACACAGGAGATATGTGCTTTCATTTTTTAGTCCCATGGTGAAGGGTCGCTTTAATTATACCAGCGACACCCTATGTAAGAAGCGTCACCATGCTACAGTAATGCCATATTACGCCGCAGTAGCCATGTTCACAGTTGCTACATCTTTACATCATGATAATACGTGGTGTTATATATAGAATCTTTTTTTGCAGGATTTATAAATTGAAGAGTCCCAAGTCCTAGGCGATCTAAAGACAAAATTTAATTATCGCAGAATTATTCCAAATCACGTAGTAATAATAATAAAATGCACAATATGAGACTCAATAAAGTGAGCAATGTAAAGTGACTGATGGCTGCACAGACCCTGAATCATCTCGGTAAGGGGGAAGGAATGCCAGACTCATTTCAATACTGCGGATGCAATATACCACAGCAAATTAATCTTTCACCTTTGAGCTTCACAGTAAAAACAAACCATAAATAAGTCGAGTTAGCCGATGTTCACACTCAGCGGGAGAAGGGCACTGCAAGATCATGTTATTTAAAGGGCAATCAGTCCTAGATTTGAGGCTGTGTATAGATTCTCCCACTATTTATTTTCTTCCTAAATGCAAAGATAGTTTTCATTAAAAAATGTTCTACCTGGGGCTGCAGGGAGAGATATCAACAAAAAAGATCTCCTGATTCTGACGGCTCTCTGCTCCCTTTCCTGTCTCTCAATGATAGGCCTACTTCACATGGGTGACAGTCTCGGTCCGGGTACGGATTATGATGCCTGCAGGGTCTCCTGACCCAAACTCAGCAGCCTGATATGTACCTAGGAATCCATTGAATTTGGACATGAATGTCGGATGTGTGAAACCAGCCTTGGTGTTATCAAGAGAGGGTTGCACACAGATCATCTGCAGTCAAGGGAGGAAAGTATCTAAGGTTTTATGGAGTGTGGAGAAAATAGGCTACAGACAAGGAAGAAAGCAAATGGAGTGGAAAGAAGTGTAAGATTAAAGTGGAGACTAGATAATTGATTTTAAGCTAAAAAATTAGATTTTTCTGGATCTATAATCTTTGTGATTCACTATATAGGGGGCCCGACTAACCTGAACTTAAAGATGTTTTCCGTTCCAAATCGATAAGTCTGCAGTCACCTGGAGTAATCTGAAATCTACTACTATTACTATTGGGTTCATTTGTCATTTTAGTTTACCAGATGCTTAATTATCAGAGAGGCCAACTAGTAATGACAGCATATAAAAAGTGTCATAAGGGATGCCAGACATCTCCCACAGACCGGAATATCAAGCTGTGCTGTTATGCACCTCCCACGGACTTTTTATTGAGTTGAAGTCACTAAATTCAATTCTGTATTGATGCATTTATAATGGTGATGTATGAGGGTGATTCAGAGTAATTAAATTTTTCATTACAGAGAACCATTAATATAGGACCTTCTACCCGGATCAGCTGATTGCAGCACGCCGGGTTTTCAAGAGCCCATGGGAATAGATGCTCAATTCTTCTGTAGCGGCCACTACAGGGTAAATGTAGTATTACAAGCGACCATTTCAAAAAAGAATCCATTTAATAAAAAGACATATTTATTAAACCATTTGTGTCATTTGACCTAATATAAAAGGCTGTAAGTCAGAACAGACCGGTCTTTAATGAGCGTCTCCCTCTCTCTTGATGTGCACAATTTCCTAAAAGCGTTAATGTCGATACGTCACCCCTGATTATAGGAAAACTGCATTAAAAATGCGTTAATATAACAAAGCGGGAGAATATTGACCTTTATTGTACCGAGCAGATGGAACTTACTCAGCGTCGAGACGTGGAAAAAAGTAATATCAGCCATAATCCGGCACAACGAGCCGACGATATTCTCCCAGCTGTTCTCCCGGCAGACTGACATTCCTGTGGTCTGCGTCCCCCGGCCATGCCCAGCTGGAGGGAACGTACCACCTATCTACGCACACCTTCTCATTGAAGAATTCATTCACAGGGGTATGAATACATTCAGGAAATTGATTTTTAATATTGCTGACCACCAGTGGAGAACATCTGCACATCTGTCCCATAACTCCCATTGGAGTCATTTACATAAAATTTCTGAAGCTCTTTGTTTCTGTTTCCTTCCTTTTCTTGACAATATTTGACAAACTGGAAAGAGAAGATGTTGTGTTAATGTTTCATACACTCTAGTAAATTTGGGGCAAAACATCGAGAGCATGTGTCATCACCGATGCTGGAATATAGCGGAGTAAATGGTAGCTTACAGTGGCACAGAAAAACATTTTCTCATTTGACTCATTTGCGATTCTTCTTCACTTTTCTTTTTTTTAAATGGTGGTTTTCACTGACTTTTTTTGTCCCAAATTCATCAACACGGTGTGAGTGATTCTTGTCCTTGTCTTTAAGTAGTTTTGCAACTTTTTAACGGGAAAAATCAGTTTTTGAAAAATGTAAAAATGTGCCAAAACAACTAGAATACATAAATTCACCACAGGGGAGGTGGAGATCCAGAGGAGAGTTGTCCAAATTTTGTGATTTTTTAAATAAAAAAAAATTGCATTTTAAAATCAGAATCATAGAATGTTAGAGTTGGAAGGGACCTCCAGGGTCATCGTGTCCAACCCCTCTCAATGCAGGATTCACAGAACCATCTCAGACAAATGTCTGTCCGGCCTCTGTTTGAAGACTTCTATTGAAGGAGAACTCACCACCTCTCGTGGCAGCCTGTTCCACTCATCTGTATCTTCTCCCTTTCAGTTTCATTCCATTGCTTCTCATCAGAGGCGTAGCTAGAGCTTTTGCCGCCCGGGGCTGTTCCCGAGTTTGGCGCCCTGTATTTTATGTGTGGCACAGTGTGAGTACAGAGCTGGTGACGTGTGTAATAGAAGATCATTCTGAAACTTGTATTATTTGTTCTGGAATTCCTCTGTAATGTTTATGATCTCTGTTTGCTGTCAGTGACCTGGAGCCTTCCCAGTGTAATGGTAATCGCAGCGGAGAGATTAGCACAATTCTATCTACCTTGTACCGTCCATTGTGTGCGGAATACTGCTGTGCTTCATAAAAGCGAACAAACTGCACGAATAAAAGCCGCACCTCGCCAGATATAACACAAGCCCGCGGGGCGCGGACATTGGCGACAATCCACATTTCAGCAGAGCCACTAACATAAAACCTCACAAGTTTGGTGTCGCCGCTATCGATCCGCCCCGGGAATCGGGCTATCGGCTTATTTCTACAGCACAAAGAGGAACGTAATGAAACAAGGGAGGAGACATTGCTTTTTCACCAATTCATCGCTCGCGCTTGGGAATTTTTTCTGACGACTCTCTGCATATTATACGGGAAAGTGCAAGGAAAAAAAATACAAATTATCCCTCAAAAACAAAAGTCTGCATTGTTTTGGAAGAAAAGGACAACTGCAAGAGCAAAACTAGCCTCTGTCCTTAAAGATCCTGCATAACCTCTAGTGCAGCAAGTCCCATGCAGCGCCGGGCTGGCTCCTCACCTGGATCGCCCGCTACAGCCCGTCAGTCATGGCCTCATTGAAGCTCTCGGTGTGAGCCCTGGTCAGGTCCTGCAGCGGCGGGTGCTGCTGACGTCCAGGCTTTCCATAGCTGGGGTCAGTCAGCTTCTTCAGACTGGGCTGGCTGGGCAGTGTGAGCCACTTCTGGGCCGCCTCCATAGTGTGCAGTGATGGCGCTGTACAGCCCGGAATACAGGCAGCACATGTGCAGGAAGATGGGGGACAGTATTCACAGGCACGCCCTGTGCTTCCGCTAGAGGCGGCAGCTGGCAATGTCATCACTTCCGCCTCCCGGAGCTGCGGCCATTTTGTTGGAGACCCGGATGACTGGTGGAGTGCTGCATTTACACCCGACTTCTTCCTGATGCCCTGCAGTCTGTCACTCTGTGACCCAGCCCCCGCATTGTGCCGTCCGGGGTGGCCCACCCCCCCGCACCCTCTTCCTATGCCACTGCTTCTCATGTTTCCATGTGCAAATGAGAATAATAATGGTCCCTCTACACTGTGACAGCCTTTCAGATATTTGTACACAGTTATTAAGTCTCCCCTTAACCTTTTTTCAAGCTAAACATTCCCAGATCCTTTAATCGTTCCTCGTAGGACATACTTTGCAGTCCGCTCACCATCCTCGTAGCTCTTCTCGGAACTTGCTGAAGTTTTTCAATGTCTTTTTTAAAATGCGGTGCCTAGAACTGGACATAGTATTCCAGATGAGGCCTGACCAAGGAGGAGTAGAGGGGGATAATTACTTCATGTAATCTAGACTCTATGTTTCTCTTAATACAGCCCAGAACTGTGTTTGCCTTTTTTGCTGCTGCATCACACTGTTGACTCATGTGCAGTCTGTAATCTATTAGTATACCCAAGTCTTTTTCACAATAGCTGTTGCTTAGTTCTATTCCTCCCATTTTGTAGATGTAATTTTCTTTTTTCTTGCCCAGATGTAGAATCTTGCATTCCTCCCGGTGAAATACCATTCTATTAATCGCTGCCCATTGTTCAAGCTTATCTAGATCATTCTGAATACTTTCTGTGTCTTCTCTAGTGTTAGCTATCCCTCCTAGCTTTGCATCATCTGCAAATTTGATCAGTGTACCTTCAGTTCCCTTATCTAGATCATTTATAAAAATGTTGAACAACACTAGGGCCAGGACAGAGGCTTGTGGTACCCCACTTGAAACACTCTTTCAATTGGATGTGCAACCATTTATTACCACTTTTTGAGTATGATCACTGAGCCAGTTATGAATCCACCTAACCGTAGCCTTGTCAATCCCATACATGGTCATTTTTTCAATAAGGATAGTATGAGATACTTTATGAAATGCTTTGCTGAAGTCGTGAAATACTATATCTACCGCATTTCCCTGATCCACCCAGTCAATGATTCCATCATAGAAGGAAATTATATCAGTCTGGCATGACTTGCTTGCTACAAACCCATGCTGGCTCTGGTTAATTACTGTATTCTTATCCAAGTACTTATATTCATGCTGGTTAATAATTTGTTCAAAAACCTTTCCTAGTATAGAAGTAAGGCTCACTGGCCTGTAATTTCCTGACTCCATCTTCTTTCCTTTTTTAAAGATAGGGACAACATTTTCCCTTCTCTAATCTTCTGGGACTTCTCCTGTTCGTAGGGATTTTTCAAATATTCTGGCTAGTACTTTTGCAATTTCCTCTGCTATCTCTTTCAGTTCTCTAGGATATAAATCATCTGGACCAGGAGATTTAAATTAGCTAAATGTTCCCTCACCATCTCTCTGTTTATGGATAGAGTGGATTATTCTATACCTTCAACAGTACAGTGAAGATCAGTTGATGTTACATTTGGTTTCTTAGTGAACACAGATTCAAAATAGGAATTTAAAAGTTCTGACTTCTCATTTGTCTTTAGACAGTTTTTGCAAAGTTTTAGGACCAAAAATGACAAATCCTTTAAAAAGCTGAACATTTGTCTAAAATTACGCCAAATTGAAAATGCTGCCATAAAGCTTAATCCTGGATGGTGTAGAAAAACAGAAAAAATAGAGGATCACACCACACAATTTTTTCAGCAATGCATTTCATGTTTGCAGAGTTGGGTGGATTTTTTTTTTAATTAAAATTTATTCTAATTTATTAATCATGTATCCTCTTGTATTTATTGATGTGCCTATCAATTCTGGATTGTTGGTGTTCCTTTTTTTTTTTTTTTACTAATCCAGTGTGGGACTGACGTTAGATCTGCCAAAAAACTTACACATTTGATAAAAGTCGCATTTCATGAATTTCTCTAAAACATTTGAATTAGTAAAATAAATTGCTAAGGGGAAAAAATACAAAAAAAAAAGTCTGTAAAAGAAAAAGACAACGTAAAAAGATTCATAGAGAAAAAGGCTCAAATACTGAAAGCCACGAAAAAAAGACCAAATTACCCCAGAAAAATGGAGAAACAACAATGGTGAATCGGGGCCATCATCGCATCAGATCTCAAATTAGAAAAAGCTGTCTGAAAATTCAATGATTATTTTAATCAAGTGGATCAGCTGGAGTAACAAACAGATAGGGATGGATGTGTGCGTCATATGTGAGTGCTGCCGGGAAGGAGCTGCGCCACTTAAGGTCCACATTGATTTATCCATGGTGGAGGAAAAGCTTTGATTTCCCCATAGCACTAATAAATTCTGCAGCACTGTAGCTCCATGATTTAGCAGCACCATGATGTAGGCTCTAACACCCTGATTCCAGCAATGTATCGCTTAGTTTACTGGGTGCGGCAGTTGTGACAGAATCACACTTTTCTCTGCTGCAGATCAGGCAGTGCTCTGACTGCTGAGCACTCTATAGCCCCGCCCACATCCCCAATTGGCTGCTTTTTGTGTATATTGTGTATAGGCAGAAAGTTGCTAGTCAGTGGTGGGGGTGTGGTTGGAGTAGGAGGCACTAGACACTAGTCCTCTAGTGATAATCTCCTGCTGATAAAACACTGATTGTATGGAGACAGCATAGCACATCCCAGTAAGCGACACATCACTGGAATCAGGGTATCTGCCCTACATTATGCTGCTCTCAGATTATATAGCAAAACCTGCTGACATATTCCCTTTAAGTACGGGAGAAGAAGAAAAAGTCTAAGGAGATGTTGTCTTTTGTCAAATTTCAACTGGACAAGACATCAATGCTAACTTCTGAGCCAGCAATCAGCATTCGCTGCCTTACAAACCATGCGAAAGCTATCATCTTGGCCAAATAGATTTTTGTACATTTTTCTAGAAAAAGAGTATAACTAACGATGACTAATACCAATTTTATTTTCTGATTATTCTTGTAGCAAATTGCTATTGAGCTTCTATTTTAGGACTATTTTGAAGGTTTCAGTTGACCCCAATAATAAGACTGAGCCACGGATGCTTTAATTGAATGAAAATGTTCATATTACTTTGCTTCTGCACAAAGAGATGATTTAATGAAATAAGCAATCGTATGTCTAATCTGAAGAAAGAGCCAATGACCTACATAGCCGAGATAAAGGCAGATTTACATTCCGGGGCTCTCTGAGCCCACAAAAGGCTGTTTTCGGTCAAAAAAGGGGAATTCTCAGGCAGGATTAAAGCATTGCCAGCCCCAAAGTTGGTAACTATGCGTCCTTCACTTTTTTACCTTTAGTACAAGTTATCTGTCAAGTTTCTAGCAAAGTTTTGAAATGCCCAAAATCTGAACTTCTAGAGAGTAGAGAATAAATTTGAGTCAAACTGAATTCTATTCAAATTTTTCAAAATCCACATTTGCCAAAATGTAGATTTTTTGGTAATTTTGCTTCCGTGCAAATTCAGGAAAATGTCTACAGTTGGCCACTTTTCTTAACCTCAAAAGGCCATCAAAATATATATAAAAAAATCCTTAAACTCACCTTATCGCTCATGTCTCTGGACCCTCCGGCTCCTCACAGTTACCCATCCAGTCCTCGTTGCATCTTCAGATTGCTGTCGCTCATGTTGAGTTCCTCCGGCCTCTCAAGCTGGGCCATGGACTCTGGGTTTTAGGATTGGAAGGGTTCTGCACATGTTTCCGAGGTCATGGCACATGCTATGACGTCATCACCCTTTGAATGCCCTTACACAGAACCTTCCCGTACCTAATCAGCCCCAGAAATCCAGGCCCAGCATGAGAAGACCAGGGAACTCAATGCGAGCAGCGGCAATCTGAAGATGCAACGAGGACCGGACTAGTGACGGTGGGGAGCGGAGGTGCAAGAGAGCGTAGCGATGAGGTGAGTATAAATGTTTTTCACATATTACAATTATTATGCTCTGAGGTCAGAAGAGTACTAAAAGGGGTTCTCCACTACTCGGGCAACCCATTCTGGATCCCTATGTTTTCTCCCCTAGGCAGGCACCATTCTAGCAATGATGCATCATGGTGTATATTTTATGTCGAGATTTCAGAACGGTTGGCAATAATTATAAAGTGGTTTAAAACCTAATGGCCTACATATATTAATAAGTCAACATTCATGATTTTCCACATTTATAGTCAATGAGATAGCATGTAGCAGCCCCCCAAAAGACAGGAAGCCATGAAAGGAGATGAAGTGGCATTCCTCTTTCCAATCATTTTTTTTTTTAACAAATAAGGTGCCACTTGTATCTCAAATGGAGTCTATCAGCACAATTAGGGCAAGTGCAGGCAACCATATATTCTTTTATCTGAGAAAATCGAGCCAAATATGCTAATCATCAGAGTTAGTGATGATGAGCGAGTGTGCTCATTACTCGAGGGTTCCGAGCATGCTCAGGTGTTCTCCAAGTATCTTGTTGGTGCTCGTAGATTATGTTTGCTGCATGATTTGTGGCTGTTAGACAACCTGAATACATGTGGGGGTTGCCTGTTTGTTAGGGAATCCCCACATGTATTCAGGCTGTCTAGCAGCCACAAATTACTCTAGCACTCGCTCAACACTAATCAGAGTTTGATCCGATTCTCACGGATTGAGAAGATTGAGAAAAAAAATTCTTAACGAAAAAACGAACATATACAAACCAAGCACAGGCATGGCCAAAGAGTTCAGTGCTTCTTTCCACTTCCCACTTGTTTTAGATCTATCCCTGTCCTTTTCTGGATCCTGTAAAGTCATAGCCGTCCATCAAGGAAAAGGGGAGTGGACATAGAGGCAAAACAAGTAGGTGGGAAGGTACACCGAGATATGCCATGGAAACATCGAGCCCATCTGCTTGGTTTGAAAAGTAATTTTGTTCTGAAAGACTCCCTTTAAGTAAATGAGACTAAGTTTCAACCCCAAAATGAAGAACTTGGCTCTCAAGTATGTTGAGAAATGAAGCTTCTTTTACTCAATTTTAAGCAATACAAATGAAAAATTCAGCAAATATAAAATAATGGATACAAAAAAAATCATTATGACGGATCCAAGATGAGAGAACAATGTAATGTACATAATGAATGATATGGAGCACAATACTGCTAATGATACGCAGTGTGTACACAATAGAAACAAGATAAAAGACGAAAAGAAGAATGCCGGGATATCAATTGTATCCCAGGTAAGAGGACCGCTAAGAAGTCTATCATCGGGAGAAAATAGGTATAAAAGTATCTCACATTGTTCCCTTATTTCGGATCCGACAAACTGATTTTTTTTGTATCCATTTTATATTTGCTGAATTTTTGGATGAATATTTGCTCATGGTTTGTTTTTTTTACACTTTATTATCCGATACGTGTGAAGAAGGTCAGAGTTTTTATGACCAAATGTAACTTGATTTGGATTGTGTGAATTGAATAGAAGATACTTCATTTCTTAACATACTTGAGAGCCAAGTTCCTGATTTTGGATACTCCATGGGTTAGGACCATACTGATACTCCATGGGTTAAGACTAGTGATGAGCGAGTGTGCTCGTTACTCAAGTTTTCCGAGCATGCTCAGGTGTTCTCCGAATATCTTGGTCGTGCTCGGAGATTCTGTTTTTGTCTCAGCAGCTGCATGATTTGCGGCTGCTAGACAGCCTGAATACATGTGGGGATTCCCTAACAGGCAATCCCTGCATGTGTTCAGGTTGTCTAGCAGCCGCAAATCATGCAGCTGCAGGGACTCAAACATAATGTATGTGCACGCCCAAGATACTCAGAGAACACCCGAGCATGCTCGGAAAACTCGAGTAACAAGCACACTCGCTCATCACTAGGTAGGACCATACTGATACTCCATGGGTTAAGACCATACTGACACTCCATGGGTTAGGACCATACTGATACTACATGGGTTAAGACCATAGTGATACCAAATGGGTTAGAACCATACCGATAATCCATGGGTTTGGACCATACCTATACTCCATGGGTTAGGTCCATACCGACACTTCATGGGTTAGGGCCATTCTAATAAAACATGGGTTAGGACCACAGTAATACTCCATGGGTTAGTATCATTCTAATAAAACATGGGTTAGGACCATAGTGATACTCCATGGGTTAGGACCATACCAATACTCCATGGGTTAGGACCTTAGATAAATTCTATGGGTTAGGACCATACTGATACTCCATTGGTTAGGACCATACCGATATTCCATGGGTTAGGACTATACCTATACTCCATGGGTTAGGACCATACTGACACTTCATGGGTTAAGACCATACTGATATTCCATGGTTTAGGACCATACCGATACTCCATGGGTTAGGACCATTCTGATAAAACATGGTTTAGGACCATACTGATAATCCATGGGTTAGGGCCATACTGATATTCCATGGTTTAAGATCATATCGATATTCCATGGGTTAGGACCATACCTATACTCCATGGGTTAAGACCATACTGACACTTCATGGGTTAAGACCATACTGATATTCCATGGTTTAGGACCATACTGATACTCCATGGGTTAGGGCCATTCTGATAAAACATGGGTTAGGACCATAGTGATACTCCATGGGTTAGGACCATACCAATACTTCATGGGTTAGGACCATACTGATATTCCATGGGTTAGGACCATACTGATATTCCATGGTTTAGGACAATACCGATACTCCATGGGTTAGGACCATACCGATATTATATGCGTTAGGACCATACCGATACTCTATGGGTTAGGACCATAGAGATACTCCATGGGTTAGGACCATACCGATACTCCATGGGTTAGGACCGTACTGACACTTCATGGGTTAGGACCATACTGATATTCCATGGTTTAGGATGATAAAGATACTCCATGGGTTAGGACCATACCTATACTCCATGGGTTAGGACCGTACTGACACTTCATGGGTTAGGACCATACTGATATTCCATGGTTTAGGACAATACCGATACTCCATGGGTTAGGACCATACCGATACTATATGCGTTAGGACCATACCGATACTCTATGGGTTAGGACCATAGAGATACTCCATGGGTTAGGACCATACCGATACTCCATGGGTTAGGACCATAGAGATACTCCATGGGTTAGGACCATACCGATACTCCATGGGTTAGGACCATAGAGATACTCCATGGGTTAGGACCATACCGATGCTCTATGGGTTAGGACCTTAAAGAAATTCAATGGGTTAGGACCATACTGACACTCCATTTGTTAGAACCATACTGATAATCCATGGGTTAGGACCATACTGATACGCTATGGGTTAGGACCCTACTTGAAACACACACAGTCTCTTTAATGCTATAACAATGATAATTTTTAGTTTATGATACAGATCTAGAGATTTTCATTATTTCACTGGTTCCTCTAACAACTAGATCTGCTTCGTATGAAAATTATAGACCTGGAAGCATCTTGAAAGAATACTGTTATTTTTTACATTTTTCACAGGAAATGAATGCCATAAACATGAACCATATGATTTTCTTCATAGTTAATATGCATAGAATGTGTTTCCTACTTCACATTTACAATACACAATGTATCATTTCTATTTTGTAATTTACATAATAGGCAGTCTTTGTAGAGGCTATTTTCTTCTGGAATTTCCATATACTTGTTTACTTATAGAATAAACTTTCATACTTTGAACACTTTAAGATTAAAATTTAGATTCTTTAATAAAGTGATAGAGATGATCTAATCAATTTCATGCAAATCGGGTTTAATTAAATTTGCAGGTCCTGGTGAATTGCAAAAAAATGTTCCCCTTCTTTTTATGCATTGCAGAAGATTGCATCAATACAACAAGACTGACATGAACTCCAGCTTGACCTCCCCATAATGCTTTGCAGCTATCACATCACATGTTATAGCACAGGCAGTCAGAAGGGACTTTCAGAGCCTGTATAAAAGCTGATGCAAGAAATGCAGCAGCCAATTGAATGTGATTTTAGGATAGTGAGAGTTTGTCAGAGCTCAGCAATAGAGGTAGGAAGAGAGAGCCCTACAGCATTGGACAAATACTCCAAACAGTAATTGTGAGGATACTGTGAGGATACTAAAGACAAAATAGGAAGTGGGCCTACTGGACTGTGACAACGACCCTCCTAAGGACGAGCTGACCAGATAGACCACCCCCTATACAGGGAGAGTTAGGGGCAGGCCCGTGGGGGACTATCGTCACAGCAGCTGGGAGACCAAGATGGACAAGAAAGTAGTCCACAGAGACTCCAGACTAGAGAGAGTGCAAGAGACAATGTACGGGCGGATTAGGCAGGAACACAGAACTAACGCGAACAGAGAGGACACGGAACTGGCAGGCGTGCAGAGACACATGAGTGGCGGGTATGCAGAAACACAGGACTGGTGGGTATGCAGAGATACAGGACTGGAGGATATGCAGAGACACAGGACTGGCAGGTATGCAGAGACACAGGACTGGCAGATATGCAGAGACACAGGACTGGCGGGTATGCAGAGACACAGGACTGGCGGATATGCAGAGACACAGGACTGGCGGATATGCAGAGACACAGGACTGGCGGATATGCAGAGACACAGGACTGGCGGGTATGCAGAGACACAGGACTGGCGGATATGCAGAGACACAGGACTGGCGGGTATGTGTTATGCTGTGCTATCAGGCAACACAGTGTGCAGTAATCAGCGCACATACAGTGATATGGCAATAACCCAAAAACAATAGAACAAGCTCTGAGACGTGGAATCTCTGCAGACTGCAATACCTGAACCTATCCTCACACAACTAAAAGCAGCAGTGGATTGCGCCTAACACTACCTATGCAACTCGGCACTGCCTGAGGAGCTGACTAGCCTGAAGATAGAAATACAAGCCTGACTTGCCTCAGAGAAATACCCCAAAGGAATAGGCAGCCCCCCACATATAATGACTGTTAGCAAGATGAAAAGACAAAACGTAGGAATGAAATAGATTCAGCAAAGTGAGGCCCGATATTCTAGACAGAGCGAGGATAGCAAAGAGAACTATGCAGTCTACAAAAAACCCTAAAGCAGAACCACGCAAAGGGGGGCAAAAAGACCCACCGTGCCGAACTAACGGCACGGCGGTGCACCCTTTGCGTCTCAGAGCTTCCAGCAAAAGAGAATAGCACAGCTGGACAGAAAAAACGGAAACAAAAACAAAGTAACACTTATCTAGCAGAGCAGCAGGCCACAGGAAAGAAGCAGTAGCTCAGATCCAACACTGGAACATTGACAAGGAGCAAGGAAGACAGACTCAGGTGGAGCTAAATAGCAAGGCAGCCAACGAGCTCACCAAAACACCTGAGGGAGGAAGCCCAGAGGCTGCAATACCACTTGTGACCACAGGAGTGAATTCAGCCACAGAATTCACAACAGTACCCCCCCTTGAGGAGGGGTCACTGAACCCTCACCAGAACCCCCAGGCCGACCAGGATGAGCCACATGAAAGGCACGAACAAGATCTGGGGCATGGACATCAGAGGCAAAAACCCAGGAATTATCCTCCTGAGCATAACCCTTCCATTTGACCAGATACTGGAGTTTCCGTCTAGAGACACGAGTATCCAAAATTTTCTCCACAATATACTCCAATTCCCCCTCCACCAAAACAGGGGCAGGAGGCTCCACAGATGGAACCATAGGTGCCACGTATCTTCTCAACAACGACCTATGGAATACATTATGTATGGAAAAGGAGTCTGGGAGGGTCAAACGAAAAGACACAGGATTGAGAATCTCAGAAATCCTATACGGACCAATAAAACGAGGTTTAAATTTAGGAGAGGAAACCTTCATAGGAATATGACGAGAAGATAACCAAACCAGATCCCCAACACGAAGTCGGGGACCCACACGGCGTCTACGATTAGCGAAAAGCTGAGCCTTCTCCTGGGACAAGGTCAAATTGTCCACTACCTGAGTCCAGATCTGCTGCAACCTGTCCACCACAGAATCCACACCAGGACAGTCCGAAGACTCAACCTGTCCTGAAGAGAAACGAGGATGGAACCCAGAATTGCAGAAAAATGGAGAGACCAAGGTAGCCGAGCTGGCCCGATTATTAAGGGCGAACTCAGCCAACGGCAAAAATGACACCCAATCATCCTGGTCAGCAGAAACAAAACATCTCAGATATGTTTCCAAGGTCTGATTGGTTCGTTCCGTCTGGCCATTAGTCTGAGGATGGAAGGCCGAGGAAAAAGATAGGTCAATGCCCATCCTACCACAAAAGGCTCGCCAGAACCTCGAGACAAACTGGGAACCTCTGTCAGAAACAATATTCTCAGGAATGCCATGCAAACGAACCACATGCTGGAAGAACAAAGGCACCAAATCAGAGGAGGAAGGCAATTTAACCAAGGGCACCAGATGGACCATTTTAGAAAAGCGATCACAGACCACCCAAATGACCGACATCTTTTGAGAAACGGGAAAGTCAGAAATGAAATCCATCGAAATATGTGTCCAAGGCCTCTTCGGGACCGGCAAGGGCAAAAGCAACCCACTGGCACGTGAACAGCAGGGCTTAGCCCTAGCACAAATCCCACAGGACTGCACAAAAGCACGCACATCCCGTGACAGAGATGGCCACCAGAAGGATCTAGCCACTAACTCTCTGGTACCAAAGATTCCTGGATGACCAGCCAGCACCGAACAATGAAGTTCAGAGATAACTTTACTAGTCCACCTATCAGGGACGAACAGTTTCTCGGCCGGACAACGATCAGGTTTATTAGCCTGAAATTTCTGCAACACTCTCCGCAAATCAGGAGAGATGGCAGACACAATGGCTCCTTGTACTGTTATGCTGTGCTATCAGGCAACACAGTGTGCAGTAATCAGCGCACATACAGTGATATGGCAATAACCCAAAAACAATAGAACAAGCTCTGAGACGTGGAATCTCTGCAGACTGCAATACCTGAACCTATCCTCACACAACTAAAAGCAGCAGTGGATTGCGCCTAACACTACCTATGCAACTCGGCACTGCCTGAGGAGCTGACTAGCCTGAAGATAGAAATACAAGCCTGACTTGCCTCAGAGAAATACCCCAAAGGAATAGGCAGCCCCCCACATATAATGACTGTTAGCAAGATGAAAAGACAAAACGTAGGAATGAAATAGATTCAGCAAAGTGAGGCCCGATATTCTAGACAGAGCGAGGATAGCAAAGAGAACTATGCAGTCTACAAAAAACCCTAAAGCAGAACCACGCAAAGGGGGGCAAAAAGACCCACCGTGCCGAACTAACGGCACGGCGGTGCACCCTTTGCGTCTCAGAGCTTCCAGCAAAAGAGAATAGCACAGCTGGACAGAAAAAACGGAAACAAAAACAAAGTAACACTTATCTAGCAGAGCAGCAGGCCACAGGAAAGAAGCAGTAGCTCAGATCCAACACTGGAACATTGACAAGGAGCAAGGAAGACAGACTCAGGTGGAGCTAAATAGCAAGGCAGCCAACGAGCTCACCAAAACACCTGAGGGAGGAAGCCCAGAGGCTGCAATACCACTTGTGACCACAGGAGTGAATTCAGCCACAGAATTCACAACAGGTATGCAGAGACACAGGACAGGCAGGTATGCGGAGACACAGGACTGGCAGGTATGCGGAGACACAGGACTGGATCTAGGGAAAGCAAGGAAGACAACAAGGTGAACGTGCAGCCCAGAACACATGAAATCACAAGTGATCATCAGGCACAGGGGAGAGGAAGGAAGCGATTAATAAAGCGATGCTGCGCAGTACTTCAAGGTGATAGAGAGGACAGGAAGGAAGTGCCAGAAGAAAGATAGAAGTAAAGTACTAAACCTGGCGTGCGCGCGCACCCGACAAGCAGCAGAAGCCGGGAGCGAGCGCTGAGAAGAGGACGCTGCAGCTGATGAGTCGCGCCGGGGAGTGGCAGCGGTAGCGGCATGACAGTAATGTCTTGTACAACTGCAGCCCTAAAGAATGTGAAAGAAGTAGTCTGCAAATAATATATATTCAATTGATAGAAAGACAAAGAGACAGGAGAGGCGCCTACAGCAGTGCGAGACTCAGTGTGATTGATTAGTGGTATGGTGTAGCTGGCATCTGTCCTGCTTAGTTTCAATTACAATCACACATTTTTTTTTCATAATTCTTAATGCACTAGAAAGCAGAGGCAAGACAGCACAATAGCTGTTAAGGGCAAAAAAAAAATTGAAATCCGTGCCAGATGTGCGCTTCCTTGTCAAACGTTACTGTAATGAGTTTTCCTTTCTCTCGTGCAATCGTCTTTGTGAAGGGGGAGGTAAATGTTTTTTTTTTTTTTTAAATACAAAAGAAGATTTTACAAAATCCAGACATCTTATGACCACCTTTCACCATTTATTTCACGTTGAACTGGGCACATATTTAAACTTCATGTATTTATACATCGATACACAGTATGTAGTAAGCATCAATGCCCCCCTAGTGGTAGCTTCATGCATCCCAAAATGTGTCATTTAACTTTATGTCTATATTATAAATGTACTTCTTTGCACCAGTAACAAACTCTGACCCCTGTAATGATATTAATGGAAATAAAAATATTTAGCACAGAATGGTGGAAACATGGACATTTGCTTTATGTTTATTGTCAGTGTTAGTGAATGTGCTGTCTTGGAGATTTTTAAAGCAGATTTAACTAATCGAAATGCAATGGGTAAAAATCATAGTGTACCAAAATCTGCGGTAAAATAAGATTGGAAGACCAGCATTTTTTGGGGTAGATTTTGTCAAAGTTTTACAGCCCATGATTAGCAATATTCTCATCATTTAGATCATTCTCAGAAGCATTTTCTCCTTCTTGCGCATATCGGCTCCACACCTATGTTGAGACTTGTGTTTCTTTGTTCTCTCTACCTCCCACCAACTTCCCTCGCTTTGCTCCTTATCTTAACGCTCAGATCTATTGTCTGAAAGCGTTTCCCATCACTTCGGTTTAGGTGGACGCGTGTTTGGAACAAGGGGGCTTTCCTTTTCTCCATCCTAATGGACCGGTATGGCGTTGTCTTCCTATCGCATGCTTATCTAGCCGTATGGCGTAACGATTGTCAGAGGTGACTTCTAACTGACAAGCGAAGCACTCGCAGCAAGATAATGGCTTTTCAATGTGCAGTTTTGTGCCTTCCTGAAAAATACAAGCTGTCAGCAGTTCAGACACGAGCAAGTTACAGGACAGAAAAAAAGCAACATGTTAATGGTCTGAGCGAAAATATCCTGCCGTACATACCCCTGGGAAAAAAAGATGAAGAAAGCATGTGAATTATTCACTACGATGACTCCAGATCTCAGCGACCGGAGAGTCTTCCGCTGTGTCAGACCTGAGCTCCATTGTTCCACTATCACTTCTGTAGGTTCTGAGAAATCCGATCTGCTGGATGCCAACCGGTTGATGAAAGGTTTACTAAAACTGGGGTCAGTGCATGTGCCAATTATCCTGCCCGATCCTTAATCCAGCTGAGGGACATACATAATGGATGGCAAGCATTAGAAAATACCGAGGACCATTGCCCATCTACTGTCATAATGAGGCTCGGTGTCAACGTTTTATCACAGAAATGTGACTAGCCAGGTCATGGAGTCACACAACGCTTTTATTTTTAACCCTAAGGCCATATAACCATGTGAGAGAATGAGTATCGGCACCAAAATACACACAAGCGCTCTGCTCCGATAATTGCGTATTTGTTGCATTTTTTGCTGTATTATTCCCTTTTCTTGACGTGTTTTTGTGCAGATTTGATTCAGCGGGTTTTTTTTGTGCAGAAAAGCTATGATTCTGCAATTAAAAGTGCGATTGTGCATTTGTTTCATCAACATCATACATCAACACCTTTATATCTTCTATCTGTTGCTGCATTCCTGTGAAATTAGTATTTTAATTTATAGGCAAAGTAAAGAAGCCCTCCCATTAATGTTTTCTTCATTAAATCTGTGAATATATTCATGTAGTGTAGTGTGAGTGTATTAATATACTCACCTAATGACGTTTTCTCCAGGACCCAGCGCCGATCTGCTCCTCTTCTCAGTGACATCACTGCTCAGAAAACTCTCCAGATCAGACTGCGCTCTGCGTGAATTGAAAGTGGCTTTACAATGTAAGTCTATAGAGTGACAGAATGGGCCGGAATTGTAAAAGAGACTTCCGGGTCATGTATAGAGCACAGAGTGACTCCGAGAGTCTGTAGAGTGGTGACGTCATGGAAAAGAGGAACAAAACGGAGTTGGATCCCAGAGAAAGTGGCGGTACGCGAGTATAGTACTTCACTCACACTGCACTACATGCTAATATACACAGATTTAATGAAAAAAAATATTAATGGGAGGGGTTCTTTAAAAATTAAGTGCTCTGGATGTGACGGAGCACTTTACAAGCCTCTGCCTCCCTGGAAATTTCCCCAGCACCAGCCTTTTTAGCTTTATTGATAGCTCACTATCTGAAACCTACAATAGGAATAAAGGAATCATAATACTACAAAAATTAATAAAGAATCAATGTATTAAATATTATGTGAGATACAGTAAATTACTATGAAAAAGAAAAAAAAAGAGTGGAAGAGTGATGCTCACCATGGGGCCAGCATAGTGTACATGGACCCTGTATGGTGGAACAAAATGATTTATTTAATTAATAATTTAAAAAAACAAATGTGTGGACCCCTCTATTCATGATAACCAGCCATGAAAAATAGTGATGGGCAAACCCATGGCTGTTCAAATCCAGTGGGTTCTGCCGAACAACTAAAAAGTTTTAGTTTCGGCACCAGAACAGTAACTGAACCCGAACCAGATGAATGGGGGCCCAAACATCCATTGCTCGCACGCTGTCATCTGCGTGACAGAGCGGCAAACACGGGGTCTAATAGGCGGTAAGATCATTACCGCTGGCTAGAAAGCTTTGGTTCCCATGCTGTCAAATGACAGCGTAAGCCACCAGCTGTGGCGCTGCTGATGGGAGTAGTCATCAGCCGGCGCATGTACTATACATAAATGTAACAAATAACATGGGGTCTCTTCTATTTTTGATAGCCAGCGCAGGAAAAACTGACAGCTGCAGGCTGCAACCCTCAGCTGTCAGATTTATCAGTAGAAATGGGCTAACCCGAACATTAAAGTTCAAGGTCCTTACCGAACACCTAGTGTCTGTGCACGGACCCCAAACATGGACTTCTCCAGGAGGTCCGTGTTACTGGTCGGGTTAAGCACCCCAGACTTTGGCTGTTTCCCAAGCTGTCACCTGTGTGACAGAGCGAAAAACATTGGTGGCTCTGTTAGTTAGTTACCGCTGGTCAGAGAGCTGCGGTTCCCACGATGTTAGATGAGAGCAGCTTTGACCAGCGGTAAAAAGGTTACCACTGTTCACAGGCGTCGGCTGATGAGAAAGTAGAGAACAGTAAGAGCAGGTGCCACTGTGCTATTAATAAATACGGTAAATAAATTTAAAAAATGACATAGAGTCTGTTCTATTTTTGATAACTATCGCAGGCAAAACCGACAGCTGCCAGATACAACCCTCAGCTGTCAGCTTTATAATGGCTGGTTATCAATGTCACATTGTAATGCAATGTAAAAAATGATCAAGGTCAGGGATGTCACATAGTAATGCAATGTATGACAGGGTGTAGGTCAGTGACATCATAGTATCATACAATGGATATTAAAGTATAGAGGTCAGTGATGTCACATGTAAAATCACATAATAAAATGATAAATGGTTCACAGAAAAATACACTATATACAGTACAGACCAAAAGTTTGGACACACCTTTTCATTTAAAGGTTTTTCTGTATTTTCATGACTATGAAAATTATACATTCACACTGAAGGCATCAAAACTATGAATTAACACATGTGGAATTATATACTTAACAAAAAAGTGTGAAACAACTGAAATTATGTCTTATATTCTAGGTTTTTCAAAGTAGCCACCTTTTGCTTTGATGACTGCTTTGCACACTCTTGGCATTCTCTTGATGAGCTTCAAGACGTAGTCACCGGGAATGGTTTTCACTTCACTTCACAGGTGTGCCCTGTCAGGTTTAATAAGTGGGATTTCTTGCCTTATAAATGGGGTTGGGGCCATCAGTTGTGTTGTGCAGAAGTCTGCTGGATACACAGTTGATAGTCCTACTGAATAGACTTGCATTATGGCAAGGAAAAAACAGCTAAGTAAAGAAAAATGAGTGGCCATCATTACTTTAAGAAATGAAGGTCAATCAGTCTGAAAAATTGGGAAAACTTTGAAAGTGTCTCCAAGTGCAGTGGCAAAAACCATCAAGAGCTACAAAGAAACTGGCTCACATGAAGACCGCCCCAGGAAAGGAAGACCAAGAGTCACCTCTGCTTCTGAGGATAAGTTTATCCGAGTCACCTGCCTCAGAAATCGCAGGTTAACAGCAGCTCAGATTAGAGACCAGGTCAATGCCACACAGAGTTCTAGCAGCAGACACATCTGTACAACAACTGTTAAGAGAAGACTTTGTGCAGCGGGCCTTCATGGTAAAATGGCTGCTAGGAAACCACTGCTAAGGACAGGCAACAAGCAGAAGAGACTTGTTTGGGCTAAAGAACACAAGGAATGGACATCAGACCAGTGGAAATCTATGCTTTGTTCTGATGAGTCCAAATTTGAGATCTTCGTGCGATATATGAAATGTGAATAGCATAATGGCTTGTGAAATCTATGAAAAAACACATGAGATGCTTAGCACAAGATTTGGTGCGACGCAGAACATGCCTGGTTCCCACCGTGGAGCATGGAGGAGGAGGAGGTGTGGTGGTGTGGGGGTGCTTTGCTGGTGACACTGTTGGGGATTTATTCAAAATTGAAGGCATACTGAACCAGCATGGCTACCACAGCATCTTGCAGCAGCATGCTATTCCATCCGGTTTGTGTTTAGTTGGACCATCATTAATTTTTCAACAGGACAATGACCCCAAACACACCTCCAGGTTGTGTAAGGGCTATTTGACCAAGAAGGAGAGTGATGTGGTGCTATGCCAGATGACCTGGCCTCCACAGTCACCAGACCTGAACCCAATCGAGATGATTTGGGGTGAGCTGGACCGCAGAGTGAAGGCAAAAGGGCCAACAAGTGCTAAGCATCTCTGGGAACTCCTTCAAGACGGTTGGAAGACCATTCCCGGTGACTACCTCTTGAAGCTCATCAAGAGAATGCCAAGAGTGTGCAAAGCAGCCATCAAAGGAAAAGGTGGCTACTTTGAAGAACCTAGAATATAAGACATAATTTCAGTTGTTTCACACTTTTTTGTTAAGTTTATAATTCCACATGTGTTAATTCATAGTTTTGATGCCTTCAGTGTGTATGTAGAATTTTCATAGTCATGAAAATACAGAACAATCTTTAAATGAGAAGTTGTGTCCAAACTTTTGGTCTGTACTGTATATATAAAAGGTTCCTTTAATTTGATAACTTAAAAAAAAAATTTAGACTAAAAAATAATAATTAAATGTTGTCAATCCAATTGGACCATCGATGGTAGTGGAGTGGTACTAGATATCAAAACTGTATCAGCTGAAGTGCTAAGAGGGGGAGTCTTGAAGTTTGAATGAGATGAAAAAAGTTACCCTATTAACCAACCAGAGTTGCTAAAGACCTGGGTGGCGTGACATGGCATGTACAGGGATGGTGCCCATCAGGCAGCATGAAAAGGACTATAGGAATGGCGTCATAAATAGTATAAAAATCTGAAGTGCCACCATATTAAGATGCCTAACGCTGCAGCTGTACCGCGCATACATAGCTGAGATGGAACGCATTGGTGTCTCAGCCGGAGTGCGCATGCGCCGGTAGTGACATATCATAGCGTCAGGCCGTGACCACATCGAACATACACAGATAAACGCCAATCTCAAGCTGCAGGAGAAAGCACGGCGTCCCTATAAAGCGCAGGCCTAAGCAAGCAGAATCAATCTGAGTACATGAGATACAAAAATAGCAGCGATGCATTGCCCCCCATCAAATAGAGAAGGGGCATAAGATGTCAAGTTGCCAAAACCCTGGGTCAATGGGCTATTTACAGGGATCATCTCAGAAAGGTCCAGTATTAAACATTGGTTTGAGCTCTATAGGGGCCATTAAACAGCTGAACAGCAGGAGATTGGGAGGGGGGTGTTTTGGGATTTCTATGGGGGACGACCACAGGAAACATCTGATTGAGTCGGCCATTAAATTCCATTGGTGTAGTGCTATTCATTCGTTATATCCATTCAGAGCATCATATAATGGATAAAATATGGAGGTCAGTGATGTCATGGCATCAGCATACAATAGAGTATATACTGCACATCGGCTATGAATTCTATTAATTGGTAGCCCCAATATCACAGCCTATACTGTGCATAGATATATAATAGAGCCGGGGTATGTGACCTTAGACAGTGTATACACCGTACTGCATGTCCTCTATACTTAATGCCAGGGTCACCTATGCCATATAAAACCTGATGTCTGTGATATCCAGAAACTGTATCATACAGGGCAAAAATAACAGATTACGTAATGTTTTATACAATGCATACATAGGGTCAGTTTAAAGGGAATGTGTCATCAGAAAATGACCTACTGTTTAAATCAGGTTTTTATGTTACATGTATGTTTGAAAAAATTGTTAGTGATGTTTTTTTTTTCCATATCACGATTAGTATTAAAAATAAAAAATAGAAAACTTGCAATTTTCACTATGACCACTGGGGCTTTTTTAGTTGATAACTTCCTGTTCTAACAGGAAACAACACATTAGTTGTGCAAAAGTCACTGTGAATGGAGGGGAAAGAGGTGAGCAGTGATGTGGCCTATTGGGATTGCTGGATCCGGTGTTATCAGCTGGTTTTACCTGTCACGTTAATCCTGCCTGTGATGATAATGAGACTGCTAAAAATTCTTCCTTAAACAGCAAAAAGCAACAGTCAAAGATGGCCCCAGTGGCCAATGTGAAAATTGCAAGAATTCTAAACTTTTTTTTGGGAGGGGTTACGTTTCTCGTTGTGGAGAGTGACAAGCCAAGCCTGGCATGTCAGAGTGAGGAGACTTATAAGCCACGCATGCTACTCTGGGAAATTATATATGCAAATTGTCTTTTCACAATGAAAGAAGACTAGATCTCTAGCTCCACCTATTGGAAGCAGCGATCCTACAAGTCTATTTTGACCCTTTAACGAGCCTTGCAATAAGACTTTGAATAAAAGCCAAACCAGAATCTCTATTTACAGACACTGTGTTTCAGGCTGTTTCCCCTCATCGGGGCAAAGTATTAGTTCTGATTTGGCTAGGTCAGAGGCTCTGGACTGGGGTTGAAGGTGATTTTGACATTTAAGATCACTGCTTCCAATAGGTGGCGCTAGAGTTCTAGCCCTTGTCCTGTCTGAACAGACATTTTACGTATAAACATTAAAAAAACCAGATTATGATCTGAAAAATAAAAAAAAATCATTGCTAATATTTTTAATAATACAATAATACATATAGGTCATTTTCTCATGATACAAATTTTCCTTTAAGTGATGTCACATCATGCAGTGCACTGACAAGAATTGGGTAAGCGATGGCATAACATTCCATACAGAAAGGCCTATATAAGGCCAACATTGGTGATGTAGCGACATAAAACAATGCTTTTATAATACCGGTGTGATGACATCAAAACTAAGGCTGATCTCATAAGTTTTATCACAGCATAATAACTAATTACCCAGAAAAAAACGTTCTATGATGTCACAAAATCATACAAGTCTACATAAGCCCAAAGTGAATGACATCACAGATTCATATATTACCAGAATAACAACATCATTCAATACTTATACTATAAGTCCATCCAATAGAAGAAAACAGAAAAGGCAGCACTCACCGATCCATCACGAGAGGTAACTTTATTGTCTTACATAAAACTCTTCACGGCCGGGGTGTGCAGATGTACAGAGTGCGGCAAGCCTGACGACAGCCGTTTCGCGCCCACCTGGCGCTTCCACGGGTCAGTCTGAAGTTACCTCTCGTGATGGATCGGTGAGTGCTGCCTTTTCTGTTTTCTTCTATTGGATGGACTTTGAGATGTGTTTTGGTCGAAGCACCCAAGATCCAGCGGTCACACTCCCATCGCAGGTGAGCAGGAGTGATTCGTTCCTCTGAGCGGTGGTGCGGTCAGCTGTGTTTTCTCATAGACTGATACAATACTTATACTATACCTATACAATATCCATCATATATGAATATGCCAAGAGACAAAAGGGAGGAACAGTCAATGCTAGCCCGGGCTTTGACAACCAACCAGGACACGGTCCAGAGTATTTGCCAAGAGACAAAAGGGAGGAACAGTCAATGCTAGCCCAGGCTTTGACAACCAACCAGGACACAGTCCAGAGTAAGAGGTGGGTACAGCTCACCTTCTTCTTGTTGGTGGGGCAGATGTAGAACTTGTCAATCACTGTGGTGACGCCGGGCTGCAGGTTCAGCTTCGTATATGTAGTTCCATAATCTGAAGACCTGGTCATACAAAACAATGAGATCATGTCAAGTAACAGTCTTGTTAAGATCTATGAATACTGTATGATTTACTGATACATGTGCAGTGAACTGGTACATGGCGTAAGGGGTCATACACATGGGCTCCTTACCTTGGCATGCCAGAGGCGGTATGTCACTCTCCACAAGGAGAAATGTTACCCATGAGGCCTCAGTCCAGAGCCTCTCACCTCGCCAAATCAGTTCTCATACTTTGCACTGATGAGGGGCAATACCCCAAAACACCGTGTCTTCAAATTGAGATTCTGATTTGGCTTTTGTCCTAAGTCACATTTCAGTGCTTGTTAATAGGTCAATAACGACTTGTATGATCTCTGTTTCGAGTAGATGGCACTATAGAGTTCGTCCTCTTCCTCCCTGATAAGGCAATTTGCATATTAAGTTTCCTAGAGGAACATTGCATGGGAAATAAGGCTCCTCACCTTGGCATGCCAGAGTCGGTATGTCACTCTCCACAAGGAGAAACATTACCCCTTAGACCTCATTCCATATGTATATACTATGAAGCCACCATACTTTGTGTGCACCCTACATGCTCTGAGGACACTTCTGTGTGCATGGGTACGTAGGATATACGCACACTATGATTTTTTAAAGAGTTTTATGGTGCAGATCTTCTCCAAAATCCTATATCCTATGCCGCAAAAACTGTTCCTATTCATTTATATGGGAAATCCGCTTTGCTATAAGAATTTTTTGTTTCTGAACAAGGTTCTGATAAATGGCTGGTGGAAAAAAAAGAGGGGATATCACATCTTTGAGAAGGATAGCACACAGGGTCTTTTTTTAAGTTGGATTCTGCCCTGAAAAAGTGCCACAAAAGTACCCAATAAAATGAACATTGCTGTGCACATGCTCTACCTTATGTCACATCTTTTAATTTCTCCTGGGTTCGGAAACCCTTAAGCAGTTAAAAGAAGTGACATAGGCGGCTTCACCTGAGAAAACACGGTGGCTGTGCCGGTATCCAAATAATGCCATGTGTACATACCCTTAAGATATTTTTTAGAAGGATTTTGTAGAATTGCCAATCTAAAAACTCCTGAAAAAACTCAGTGTGAACATAGCCTTAAAGAACTGAAAGTAGGAAGGCACTAAGGCAGCTTAAAGACAGGCAATTCACTCCTAAGCGTGGGATTCTATTTAGGACATATGCGGCACAAAACCAAAGCAGCAACTTATGGGTGGTGCTCAACCACAGGGTATTTGATAACAATCCACATGAAGAAAAAATGAAAGTGGCACTCACCCTGATGTTGCTGAACAATAGTGTCCTTTATTCAGAAAAACGAGTGGACAAACATGAAATGGAGAGGCGGCTGGTAGAAGTTTAGGGTGCGGGAGGGAAGAAAGGGACGACGGCCGTTTCGCGCTTATGCGCTTCTACGTAGAAGCGCATAAGCGCGAAACGGCCGTCGTCCCTTTCTTCCCTCCCGCACCCTAAACGTCTACCAGCCGCCTCTCCATTTCATGTTTGTCCACTCGTTTTTCTGAATAAAGAACACTATTGTTCAGCAACATCAGGGTGAGTGCCACTTTCATTTTTTCTTCATGTGGATAGCCTTAAAGAAGTTTTCCACTATTTGGACAACCCCTTCTCACTTGCTATATTACCCTGTATAAAAAAACAAAAACCTATTCTGGTGCCATTCCAGCAAAGCCGGTGCCTGGGTCTCCTGGGGCTTGCGTGACATTGTTATGCCACGTGAGCCCTGCAGCCAATCAGAATCTGCTTCACTCCCACCACATTCGGAAGTAACTGTGATTGGAGGAAGTCAGAGAACAGCAGCAGTTTTCACTTCTTCTGGGTGTTCCGTCCAATTGAAAGTGAGAGTGAAGTGGTCCATTAGCGCTGGAACAGTTCTAGCCCCGGCAGCGTGTCCAGGCTGTTTGCATTTTCCGCGGGAGGAATATAGCAACAGTCTAGGAATACCAACTGTTGTTGAATGGTATAAGGTATAGAACAAAGTAGTCTATTGAAGAAAAATGTATCCCGACCCAACAAAAGGCAAAAATAAAATGGATATGGTTAACATTTATGCCTGTACATTTCCCAGAAAATACGCCAAATTCATATAACAAATGACAGTGTGAACGTTCCATCAAAGTTTTAGGTTTCAGTGGCTCGGCTCAGTTTCTGGCCAAGGTTTCTGGGTTTTACCAGAGGAGATGATTCTGATGGTCTACTGTCTATTAATACAAAACATGCACATACATTTATAGTTGTCACAGCTCCCAGGTACTACTGCTGTGGGAAACGCTGCACACAGCAGCAAGGGAGCTGAGCAACGCACCAGGAACTAACCAGGTAACAACCAGGACCTGTACCATGTGACAGAGTAGGAGGTGGTCGGGGCTAAGCCAGACTTTGGGGTGCAGAGAAGAGATAAACACAAGAGAGTAGTCAAACAAGCTAAAATCGGAGCCAGGAGATCACGAAGTACCAAAGGGGTTAGACAGGGGATTGTCAGAAGTGAAGCCAGAGGTCAGAAATTCAGAAGAACAAAGAGAGTAACGCACAGAGAGCAAGGAAAACAATTGCAAACCGGGCACACACTTCAGGGGTCAGGCACACAGACTAGAACAGAAAGTATAGCTGACAGTGAATCCTAGTCTGGAGTGAGTATAAATACCCCTCCCAGATCGAAAGGGAGACCAGCAAAATTAACGCTGAGAGAACATGACATTAACCATGTCCTAACCAGGACAATAGTTACATTACAACAATACATTTTAATATGTTATTTATACGAAAACAAAAAAGTCATTTCTAAAGACAGATGTTCTCTACTGAGACACTGGGTCCAATTGTTGGGTCAGATTTTGGGTCCACCAGATGGTCATCCAGTCTTCCAGTGGGCCAGTCCTACAATGGCTTACCTCGGTGATTTTCCATGTGTCTACAGCTCAACTCTAATGAACTAAATGGTCCTGAGCGGTAAAACCAGACAAAACCTGTATAGAAGAGTGGAGCTGATTCTGTAAAACAAATTAGATATTTTCTTCTGATCTCATACCAGATAAGACATGCTGACTCTGGTAGTTCGATTTACCGTAATTATCTATTTTACTGTCTATGTCAACTGGTGGATCCTGCAGTATCAGCTGTGTTACCTGTCATTGTAATCCTGCCTGTGATGATAATGAAACTCCTGAAAACTCTTCTTAAAACAGGAAGTATGAGTCTAAAGTAGGCCTAGCGGCCATTATGAGAAAAGTGAGATTTCTATCATTTTTTTAATACAGATCGTACAATAATAAATAAAGAAAAAAGTTTCCCAATTTAAAAAAAATATAGATTTAACATAATTTATGCATCATTTATGAGTAATTTCACTACAGATGTAACATTAATATGTTCTATATTGTCTTACACATTCTGGTATTATTCCGTATATTCGATATTATGTCTATGCTATATTGGCTTCCTTTCCTGCCATAAACCATATAAAATTGTGGTGGGTTCTGAAACCGCCACCCATCACAGAATAATTAGCGGTACAGACAAGATGAAAAAAATGTGGTGTGTGAGAAAATGGAGAATATGTTATCCTATAGTGCAAAACCTCATGCAAAAATAATATCGTGCCATGTGCTGAAGCAAAAGAAAACATTATTTTTTAATATTCATGCTTCCCAGAAAACATATTTTACCGATGTGGAAACCCGAGTCTACTTGTTCACTACGAGGCTTAGTTTTCCCACCATTTGTATAATACTTTATTTATTACCATGGCATGCATTCGTCTCAGTATAGTAGTTCACATTTCTTATATTAAGTATTGATCCATTAGAAAAAGGAAACACCGGCTGTAAAAATCTGATACGTTTGGATGATTTAAAATATAAAAATAAAATAATTTTCCAACAGAAAAAGAAATTCATATATATTGTACATTGTACTTACATATATATTTTTTTATTAATGTGTTTTATACATATATGGGAGGAGCGACTTAAATTTGCCTTCAATTTTACAGAAAATTCAGATTTTTCCAAAATCTGAATCTTTTGCTATTATGACTCACATGAATCCAGCAAAAAATACAGCCGGCTGGATGACATTTTGCTGCATTTAACCTTCGTCTGGCTGAGTAGGTACAATTGTAACTATTCCGTTTTAAAATTGCAATAACTTTTTTTTTCGAAAAGCCGTAGAGGGCTGAAATTTCGTGACATCTCTGCAGTTTTGGTCCAGAATATATTGGCCAAATTTCAATAAAATATATGTGAAGGTACAATTGTACCTCTGCAGCCTGTTAACGTTGTAAAATTATGCAGCCTGACGAAGGTTAAAAGTGTTGGGAAAGGGTTAAAAAAATTTAAAAACAAAATATATATAAACCACCAAATCTCTCTTGCCCAAATCTTGTATGCGCAGCATCCTACTTGGTCATTCTGGCCTGATTTTTGACCGTCATGGCCTGCCGTACACTATCATGTCACGTGAGGTCTGCGAGTCTGCGACAGCTGCAGTGTCATAATGTCGTGAGATCTAGTTGGCGTTGGGGTCATTGAAGACCAGACAAGACCCATGGTGTAAAGAAGGCTGGTGGCTTCTCAGTGAAGACAAGAATGGAGCAAGCGAGAAACAAGATGAGGTCCGGGGAGCGGAGATCATTAACTTTTTCAACAAAATATTTTAAACGTTGACTATGGGGTTTGGAGCTATACGGAGCATAAGACACATGTGATTGATGCAAATTTCAAATAATAAATTACTAATATAGATATTTAATAAATAGCAGAGCAGCGTTTACAGCCACCGAGTTTCACGAGTGTGTCAGCTGCAACAGACTGTTGCTCTGCATCTGGCTGCAGAAGGTCTGCATTACAGACGCCTCCTTAATCCTTCTGACTCTAGGACCCAGCGGCAACTTCCCTCTGGCTCTAGTTGAAACACCAGGACCTGGGTGTTTATAAATTCCCAGTCTGCTGCAGAGAGTCGCTGGTGATATTCATATTATTCCCTTGTGAAGGCTCTGAGCTATAGCAGTCGCCTAACTTCCTCTCTGAAGCTGCTTGAGGATGTTTGGTGTTACCTCTCTGAGTCTGCTCAAACTAAGTTCATACCCCTTGTCTGTCTACCTTTCTATCTTTAGTTTACAGTGGGGACTGACCGGTGCGCATCCCACCCCCAACTTATCCAAGCAGAGATACAGGGCATAGGTTTCCTGCTCGGCAATTGGTGAGGAACCAATTTAGGGACACTATGGCAGTTAAGGTGTTCTTAGATCTGCCTAGGGGCCTCCATTCACCCACTCCATAGTGTCTGGGCTTCCCCTCATGCCTTAGTGTTGCACTTAGTCCTTCCCACACTGTGCGCGAGACCGAGAAACCTCATGGGAAACTTTGAGGGACCCTTTAGCCACTTTACGACCTTGGATGTATAGATATGTCAAAGGTCGCCTCCCCTTGTTTGCTGTGGGCTCTGGCGATGAGCCAGCAACTTTTCCGGCACATGTCAGTTGATTTCAACAGCTGACATGTGTCCCTAAAATCCGCGGATGGAATCGCGATCCACCTTTGGCTGTTAACATGTTAAAAGCCGCTGTCTATCTCTGACAGCAGCATTTAACATGATCGGGCCAGAGGTGCGTCACAAACCCCGCCCATCAGCACCCAAGTCACATGACCGCGGGTTGCCAATGGGTTTGCATGACAACCCACAGGAGACACCTGTGGCTGTCATTGCTGGATAGTGGCCGGCGGTCATAACAAGTGAGTATTGCTGTGTGTAGCACAGGCAATCAGAAGAGACTATTGAAGCTAGTGAAAAGTAAAAAAATGTTTTTTAAAAATATTAAAAAATAAAAAATATAAATTTGCCCCTTTCAAAATAAAATTAAAAAACAAACACATATTTGTTATTGTCGCATTCAGAATCGCCCGATCTATCAATATATATAAAAAAATTATTTGATCGCTAAATGGGATAACGAGAAATAAAATCAAAATGCTAGAATTACATTTTTTTGGTAGCCTCTACATTAAATTAACCCCTTCCCGACCTTTGACGCCACGTAGGCGTCATGAAAGTCGGTGCCAATCCGACCCATGACGCCTATGTGGCGTCATGGAAAGATCGCGTCCCTGCAGGCCGGGTGAAAGGGTTAACTCCCATTTCACCCGATCTGCAGGGACAGGGGGAGTGGTAGTTTAGCCCAGGGGGGGTGGCTTCACCCCCTCGTGGCTACGATCGCTCTGATTGGCTGTTGAAAGTGAAACTGCCAATCAGAGCGATTTGTAATATTTCACCTATTATAACGGGTGAAATATTACAATCCAGCCATGGCCGATGCTGCAATATCATCGGCCATGGCTGGAAATACTAATGTGCCCCCACCCCACCCCACCGATCGCCCCCCCAGCCCCCCGATCTGTCCGGTACACTGCTCCGGCTCCCCTCTGTCCTGTGCTCCGCTCCCCCCCGTGCTCTTGTCCGCTCCCCCGTGCTTCAATCACCCCCCGTGCTCCGATCACCCCCCCTGCACTCCGATCCACCCCCCTCCGTGCTCTGTTCCACCCCCCCGTGCTCTGTTCCACCCCCCGTGCTCTGTTCCACCCCCCCGTGCTCCGTTCCACCCCCCCGTGCTCCGTTCTACCCCCCCGTGCTCCGTTCCACCCCTCCCGCGCTCCGATTCACCCCCCCATGCTCCGATCCCCCCCCCCCGTGCTCCCCCCCACCCTATCATACTTACCGATCCTGCCGGGGTCCGTCCGTCTTCTCCCCGGGCGCCGCCATCTTCCAAAATGCCGGCAGATTCGTTCAAAGTGCATTTTGATCACTGAGATATAATCTATCTCAGTGATCAAAATAAAAAAAATAATAAATGACCCCCCCCCCTTTGTCACCCCCATAGGTAGGGACAATAAAAAAAATAAAGAATTTTTTTTTTCCACTAATGTTAGAATAGGGTTAGGGGTAGGGTTAGGGGTAGGGTTAGGGATAGGGTTAGGGGTAGGGCTAGGGTTAGGGTTAGGGTTAGGGGTAGGGTTAGGGATAGGGTTAGGGGTAGGGTTAGGGGTAGGGTTAGGGGTAGGGTTAGGGATAGGGTTAGGGGTAGGGTTAGGGGTAGGGTTAGGGGTAGGGTTAGGGGTAGGGTTAGGGTTAGGGGTAGGGTTAGGGGTAGGGTTAGGGGTAGGGTTAGGGGTAGGGGTAGGGTTAGGGTTTCGGTATGCGCACACGTATTCTGGTCCTCTGCGGATTTTTCTGCTGCGGATTTGATAAATCCGCAGTGCTAAACCGCTGCGGATTTATGGCGGATTTACCGCGTTTTTTCTGCGCATTTCACTGCGGTTTTACAACTGCGATTTTCTATTTGAGCAGTTGTAAAACCGCTGCGGAATCCGCACAAAGAAGTGACATGCTGCGGAATGTAAACCGTTGCGTTTCCGTGCAGTTTTTCCGCAGCGTGTGTACAGCGATTTTTGTTTCCCATAGGTTTACATTGAACTGTAAACTCATGGGAAACTGCTGCGGATCCGCTTCGTTTTCCGCAGCGTGTGCACATACCTTTAGAATTAGGCCATGTGCACACGGTGCGGATTTGGCTGCGGATCCGCAGTGGATTGGCCGCTGCGGATTCGCAGCAGTGTTCCATCAGGTGTACAGTACCATGTAAACATATGGAAACCAAATCCGCTGTGCCCATGGTGCGGAAAATACCGCGCGGAAACGCTGCGTTGTATTTTCCGCAGCATGTCAATTCTTTGTGCGGATTCCGCAGCGTTTTACACCTGTTCCTCAATAGGAATCCGCAGGTGAAATCCGCACAAAAAACACTGGAAATCCGCGGAAAATCCGCAGGTAAAACGCAGTGCCTTTTACCCGCGGATTTTTCAAAAATGATGCTGAAAAATCTCACACGAATCCGCAACGTGGGCACATAACCTTAGGGTTAGGGTTGGAATTAGGGTTGTGGTTAGGGGTGTGTTGTGGTTAGGGTTGTGATTAGGGTTATGGCTACAGTTGGGATTAGGGTTAGGGGTGTGTTGGGGTTAGGGTTAGGGCTGTGATTAGGGTTATGGCTACAGTTGGGATTAGGGTTAGGGATGTGTTGGGGTTAGGGTTAGGGCTGTGATTAGGGTTATGGCTACAGTTGGAATTAGGGTTGTGGTTAGGGTTAGGGGTGTGTTGGGGTTAGGGTTGTGGTTAGGGGTGTGTTGGGGATAGGGTTGTGATTAGGGTTATGGCTACAGTTGGGATTAGGGTTAGGGGTGTGTTGGGGTTAGTGTTAGAGGTAGAATTGAGGGGTTACCACTGTTTAGGCACATCAGGGGTCTCCAAACGCAACATGGCGCCACCATTGATTCCAGCCAATCTCGTATTCAAAAAGTCAAATGGTGCTCCCTCAATTCCGAGCCCTGACGTGTGCCCAAACAGTGGTTTACCCCCACATATGGGGAACCAGCATACTCAGGATAAACTGCGTAACAATTACTGGGGTCCAATTTCTCCTGTTACCCTTGTGAAAATAAAAAAATGCTTGCTAAAACATCATTTTTGAGGAAAGAAAAATGATTTATTATTTTCACGGCTCTACGTTGTAAACGTCTGTGAAGCACTTGGGGGTTCAAAGTGCTCACCACATATCTAAATAAGTTCCTTGGGGGGTCTAGTTTCTCAAAATTGGGTCAATTGTGGGGGGTTTCTACTGTTTAGGCACACCAGGGCCTCTGCAAACGCAACGTGACGCCCGCAGACCATTCCATCAAAGTCTGCATTTCAAAAGTCACTCCTTCCCTTCTGAGCCCCGACGTGTGCCCAAACAGTGGTTTACCTCCACACATGGGGTATCAGCGTACTCAGGAGAAACTGAACAACAACTTTTGGGGTCCAATTTCTCCTGTAACCCTTGGGAAAATAAAAAATTCTGGGCTAAATAATTATTTTTGAGGAAAGAAAACGTATTTATTATTTTCACGGCTCTGCATTATATACTTCTATGAAGCACTTGGGGGTTCAAAGTGCTCACAACACATCTAGATAAGTTCCTTTCGGGGTCTAGTTTCCAAAATGGGGTCACTTGTGGGGGTTTCTACTGTTTAGCCACATCAGGGGCTCTGCAAACGCAACGTGACGCCCGCAGAGCATTCCATCAAAGTCTGCATTTCAAAACGTCCCTACTTCAATTCCGAGCCCCGGCATGTGCCCAAACAGTAGTTTACCCCCACATATGGGGTATCACCGTACTCAGGAGAAACTGGGCAACAAATATTGGGGTCAAATTTCTCCTGTTACCCTTGGGAAAATAAAAAATTGCAGGCTAAAAGATCATTTTTGAGAAAATAATTTTTTTTTTTCATGGCTCTGCATTATAAACTTCTGTGAAGCACTTGGGGGTTCAAAGTCCTCACCACACATCTAGATTAGTTCCTTTGGTGGACTAGTTTCCAAAATGGGGTCATTTCTGGGGGATCTCCAATGTTTAGGCACACAGGGGCTCTCCAAACGTGACATGGTGTCCGCTAATGATTGGAGCTAATTTTCCATTTAAAAAGCCAAATGGCGTGCCTTCCCTTCCGAGCCCTGCCGTGCGCCCAAACAGTGGTTTACCCCCACATATGGGGTATCAGCGTACTCAGGACAAACTGGACAACAACATTTGGGGTCCATTTTCTCCTATTACCCTTGGCAAAATAGGAAATTCCAGGCTAAAAAATCATTTTTGAGGAAAGAAAAATTATTTTTTATTTTCATGGCTCTGCGTTATAAACTTCTGTGAAGCACCTGGGGGTTTAAAGTGCTCAATATGCATCTAGATAAGTTCCTTGGGGGGTCTAGTTTCCAAAATGGGGACACTTGTGGGGGAGCTCCAATGTTTAGGCACACAGGGGCTCTCCAAACGCGACATGGTGTCCGCTAACAATTGGAGCTAATTTTCCATTCAAAAAGTCAAATGGCGCGCCTTCCCTTCCGAGCCCTGCCGAGTGCCCAAACAGTGGTTTACCCCCACATATGAGGTATCGGCGTACTCGGGAGAAATTGCCCAACAAATTTTATGATCCATTTTATCCTATTGTCCATGTGATAATGAAAAAATTGAGGCGAAAAGAATTTTTTTGTGAAAAAAAAGTACTTTTTCATTTTTACAGATCAATTTGTGAAGCACCTGAGGGTTTAAAGTGCTCACTAGGCATCTAAATAAGTTCCTTGGGGGGTCTAGTTTCCAAAATGGGGTCACTTGTGGGGGAGCTCCAATTTTTAGGCACACGGGGGCTCTCCAAACGTGACATGGTGTCCGCTAAAGAGTGGAGCCAATTTTTCATTCAAAAAGTCAAATGGCGCTCCTTCCCTTCCAAGCCCTGCCGTGCGCCCAAACAGTGGTTTACCCCCACATATGAGGTATCAGCGTACTCAGGACAAATTGGACAACAACTTACGTGGTTCAGTTTCTCCTTTTACCATTGGGAAAATAAAAAAATTGTTGCTAAAAGATAATTTTTGTGACTAAAAAGTTAAATGTTCATTTTTTCCTTCCATGTTGCTTCTGCTGCTGTGAAGCACCTGAAGGGTTAATAAACTTCTGGAATGTGGTTTTGAGTACCTTGAGGGGTGCAGTTTTTAGAATGTTGTCACTTTTGGGTATTTTCAGCCATATAGACCCCTCAAACTGACTTCAAATGTGAGGTGGTCCCTAAAAAAATGGTTTTGTAAATTTTGTTGTAAAAATGAGAAATCGCTGGTCAAATTTTAACCCTTATAACTTCCTAGCAAAAAAAAATTTTGTTTCCAAAATTGTGCTGATGTAAAGTAAACATGTGGGAAATGTTATTTATTAACTATTTTGTGTCACATAACTCTCTGGTTTAACAGAATAAAAATTCAAAATGTGAAAATTGCGAAATTTTCAAAATTTTCGCCAAATTTCCGTTTTTATCACAAATAAACGCATAATTTATTGACCTAAATTTACAACTAACATGAAGCCCAATATGTCACGAAAAAACAATCTCAGAACCGCTAGGATCCGTTGAAGCGTTCCTGAGTTATTACCTCATAAAGGGACACTGGTCAGAATTGCAAAAAACGGCAAGGTCTTTAAGGTCAAAATAGGCTGGGTCATGAAGGGGTTAAAATGCAATAATGAGTGATCAGAAGATCATATCTACCCAAAATGATATAAAAAAAATGTCAGCTTGGCACGCAAAAAATAAGCTGTCAGTCAACCCCAGATCGAGAAAAATGGAGATGCTACGGGTCTAGGAAAATGGCAACTTATTATTATTTTTTTTATTACAAACTTTTACAACAAACTTGGCATTTTTTCACCTCTTAAATAAGAATCTATACATGTTTGGTATGTAGAAAATCATAATGACCTGAAGAAATATAATGGCTGGTTAGTTTTAGCATTTAGTGAACTTGGTAAAAAAAAAACTATTGTCAAATTGCACCTTTTTTGGCAATTTTATGGTACTCTTCCCCGATTTACAGAACATTACATGGTAAAACCAATGGTGTTGTATAAAAGTATAGTGCGTCTCGCAAAAAGCAAGCTCTCAAACGACCATTTTGCCAAAAAAATAAAAAAATATGGCTCTGGGAACAAAAGGGAGCAAAAAACAGAAACTCAAAAGCTGAAAAACCTAAGATGGGGAAGGGGTTAAGGTTACTTGGGTTTCCAGCTGTTGGAACACCTTAAGGCTGTGAACTACGGTTACCTCGGTGTGTGTATTTTACTGTACTTGTTAATAAAATAAAATGGTGTGAGGTCCCCCATAAGTTTCATAACCTGCTGAGGGAAAGCTGATGGCTGGGGGCTTATGTTAATATTATAGGAAGGGGCAATAGCCATAAAGGTTCCCAGGCTATTAATATCAGCTCACAGCTGTTTGCTTAGCTTTTACTGGTTATTATATGGGAGAGCCCCCAAAAACAAAACAATGACGTAGGGTCCCCCTTTATTTACTAACTATCAAAGGTTCCGCAGAGAGCTGTGGGTTCAGATTAATAGCCTAGGAAGGGGCCATGAATATTGGCTCCCTCCCAGACTAAGAACACCAGTCCTAAGTTGCCCTAGAAGTAGTTCCTCCATAAGAGGTGCAAATTCTGGTGTTTAGCCTTGCTCTTCCCACTTGCCCTGATGCGGTGGCAATTGGGTAATAGCTGTGGGGTTGACATCAGCTGTTTTATGGCCACTAATATCAAGGCTATGGGCTAGTAATGGAGAGAGATCTAACTGCTAACCCCATAGCCAAATATAATAAAGGCAGAGAGAGTAAAGTCCTTTAATTGAAATAAACACACACAGACTCCTTTATTTGAAATAAAAACTTCCCAACCTATTTATTCACCAAAACTTAAAATAAAAAAAGCATAGTTATACTTACCGTTCCACCACTGGTCCATTAGAGGCCATGTCCCATAATGATCCGGATTGTTTGGAGAGCGGTCACATCAGTGATGTGACTGCTCTCCATGCCAGCTGGCTCACACTGAGAAGAGCATGAGAATTTGGCTGCTTGTGACTGGCGGAGACGTCATTAAGTTTACACAGCTTCTCACATTCTGTTCGGTGTGTTCCAGCTAGCGTGGTGAGCTGTTGCATCACCGGTGTGACCGCACTCCAAATCATCTGGATCATCGTGGGACGTGGCCATTAATGGATTATCGGCGGAAAGGTGAGCACAACTTTGCTTTTTTATTTTTATTTTTGGTGAATAAATGGTTAAAAGAGGGTCAGGGAGATGTTATTTCATATAAAGAGTCTACGTGTTTATTTCAATTAAAGGACTTTACTCTGTCTCTGCCTTTATTTTTAGGCTAGGGAGGACCAATATCCATGGCATCTTCCCAGTCTAAGAATACCAGCAACCAGCTGTCAGGAATTCCATGCCATTTTTTTTTTTAATTATTTTATTAAATTATTTAAAAAATTGTATGGGGACCACCCTATTTTTGATAACCAGCCAATATAAAGCTGATAGCTGGGGGCTGCAGCCCGAATCTGTCTGTTTTGCCTGTGCTGGTCATCAAAAATAGACGAGACCCCACGTCTTTTTTTTGTTTGTTTGTAAAGCTTGTTGATTGGCTGATTTCAACAAACTTTGCCCGAACAGTAACACTAGGTGTTCAGTACAGGCTCCTTATTTTACTGTTTGAGTTTGCCCATCCCTAATTATGAAGACACATATTGCGTAAACATCTCCCAAGAGAGTACCGCAAAATCATGTTTTTTTCTCAATTGCTGTCCTCTTGCACTAATCATCTCAGCATACGCCGAATCAAAAGGGAAGGTGCGGATGGACACCTGGAGCATACCACCATTATAGTTTTAGAATTCTAAAAAAAAAACATATTCCTCTTTAGGCATATCAAAGAACAGTACACATAAGACAGTAATGTTAATGGGCTTGTACAGTTGCAGTGTTTTGAACTTTTAATAATCCAGAAAATGTGATGGTGCCATACTTAAAATAAAATCAATTATATTACATTGTTTTCTCCCTAAAATTTAAAGATGTCTTCTAAAAAAGGAGGGGTGCCAATTGCCAATGAGAATTCTTAAATCTTCTATGCTTGATTTTATATGAAGCAAAATAACATTACAATTTTTTTCCTGCATTCTAAAACCCAAAACATATTTCCCTCCATCTGATAAATGTGACATGTCTGTAGTCTGATTAAACCTAGATTTTTATCACCATTCTATTCTCATAGACTAAGACCAGCGGGCGCTAATCCAGGATGACTAGTCTGTTGTTTTCCAGTGCTTTGAACTGCACATATACCATCTGGATTTCCCAAACCCTGATATAGTTGGATGGAGAAACAAAATATTTTCTTAAAGGGATATTTCCATTTCGTAACGTGCTTTATTTGAGAGGTGGGGGGTATGCTCCATACAAAATCTCCAGTATTGTCCCTCTCTGGGGTTCATCTCTTATTTCCAGTCCTCTAGAAATGCGTAATAACCATATATCAATAAATTACATATAATAACAATGAGCTTTATACATTATCAGATAAAACTCTTATACATGATGAGGCTAGGAAACTTATTTTGAAAATCCACATTAGGATGGCCGTATAGTCCTTTTGTAAGAATTTTCCTGCCTGATATTAAAATGAACCCTAACTGGACTTGTTTTATTATCAGGATTATACAGCTATTCTGACATGGGTTTCCAAAGTAAATACACCAGCCTCACTGGGTCTAAGAGATATTTTCAATAATATACGCTTAATTGCGTAGATGAACGAAAAACTCGACAATCCAAGAGATGAATTATATGTCATGGGTGAAACTACCATTTAAAGGGAATCTGTCAACAGGTTTTTGCCATCTAATCTGAAGGCAGCATAATGTAAAGACAGGGACCCTGATTCCAGCAATGTGTCACTTACTGGGCTGCTTGGTGTAGATTTAATAAAATCACTGTTAGAGATTATCATTAGCGGACTAGTAATCCTGCTTCCAGGTAGTCCAGCCACGCCCACACCACTCATTGGCACAGTGTACACAGAAAGCTGCCAATCAGGGGTGTGGGCGGGGATATACACAGCTCAGCATTCAGAGAACTGCTAGATCGAGAGAAGAAAAAACTGTGACTGTATCACAATTGCAGCAAACAGCCCAGTAAGTGATACATTGTTGGAATCGGGGTTTCTGACCCCAGATTATACTGCTCTCAGACGGGGAGCAACAATCTGGTGACACAGTCCCTTTAATTCACTGTGGTGTAATGATAATAACCCAAATTTTCTGGAAAATCAATCACTCGCCATATCAGAGTCAAATTGTGGCAGCGCCATCACTGAGCCGCTCCCGTGTCATTATGTAACTTATACTCTTTGTACTACATTGGAGCCATTTGTACGTCAGATGGAGCTAGACTGGAATTTTCTGCTGTTATTAGATGCTATATAATTTTACAGGCAGTAAAATATCACTTAACCTCTGGACCCGCACTCGTGTTCATGCTCTCACTTCCCAGACGCTTTTCTGCTACTAGCAACAAACAGTTTTCCTGCTAAATGAGGTCAAACTGGCGGCAGAATTCTCTAATTTCAGATAACTGCTATCCAGGCAGGGAGCCCATATATTGGCGATAATCGCGTGTTCACCTAAAGGCTTCATCATTTCTCTTACAGAAGCCATAGACCGGCTTAGCACTGCTTTGTAGTAAGGACATTACTTGTTGACGTAGCTTTCATGTGACGCCACCTTGTGTCCTCTACAGCTTGTCATTTATAAGAAGTCCTTAATTCCCAAAAATGGACCTGCCAATCTCCAAACACCGGACTGAGAGACAGTAAAACAGAATCCATCATCTAAAAGCAGAACTGTCAATCACACAAAAGCTCCGCCCACATTCAGCTGCTCCTTTTTTTATTTACTTTTATTTCTTTTTTTTATGTTTTTTTAAGTAAAACTAAGGGATACACACAGACAACAGAGACCCCCTATGCAAGTACAGGACAGAATACCAGCCCCTTTTTCGCTAAGACTTCACCATAAACAACTAAGTCTTTCTAGCAAACCACCAGTAATCAATGGTGGAGTCCCTTACACACTCCAATAGATAATAGGAGGCACTTTTCTACTAGCCCAAGTGCCTCAGCAACAGTTGAACATATGTTACAGTGGATCTAAAAAGTCTATTAAAGTATAGTCTGTTAAAGTATCAGTTTTTTCCATGTAAAAAATCATATCGAAGAAGAATTATTTCAGAACTTTTTACACCTTTAATGTCACTATAATCTGAACAAAATTAAACTGAAATATTTTCTGGTGAAAAGAAAAAAAAGAAGAACTTAAGTACTGTGGTTGCACAAATATGCACACCCTGTAACTAATACTTTGTTGAAGTACCCATTGAATTTATGACAGGATTCAGTCTTTTTGGGTCGCAGTTTATCACCATAGCAAATCTAGAATTGGCATTCTTTGCCCACTCTTCCTTGCAGTAGCTCCAAACCTGTTAAACTGAGAGGACATCTCCTGTGTACAGCGCCTTGAGGTCAATCACAGATTCTCAATTGGATTCAGGTCTGAGCTCTGCCTGGGCCATTCCAAAATACTAATCTTCTTCCGGAAAAGCCATTCTTTGTTGATTTGGAGGTATGCTTAAGGTTGTTGTCATTTTGAAAGATGAAATTCTTCTTCATCTTCAGCTTTTTAGCAGAAGTCTAAAGGTTTTGAAGCAAAATTGAGTGGTATTTGGAACTGTTCATAACTCTTTCCACCTTGACTAATAGCCAGAGTTCCATCTGACAAAAAACAGTCCCAAAGTATAATGCTGCCTCCACCATGCGTCACTGTGGGTATGGTGTTCTTTTGGTGATGTGCAGTGTTGGCTTTGCGCCAAACATACCTTTTGTAACTATGACCCAAAATTTCAACCTTGGTCTGATCAGACAATAACGTATGTACCCACATGCTTTTGGCAGACTTTATGTAGATTTTGGCAAAACATAACCTTGCATATTTTTCTTCGTCAGAGAAGGATTCCATCGTGCCACCCTACCCCACAGGCCAGACATATGAAGAATATGGGAGACTGTTGTCACATGCAACACACAACCAGTACTTGCCTGAAATTCTTGCATCTTCTTTAATGTTGCTGGAGGCCTATAGGCAACCTCGTGAACAATTTTTTTGTTTTTGTTTATGAATGTTTAAGGAACATCCAGTGCAAGGTAATGTCAATGTGTTTCATCAAATTTAAGCCACTTCTTGATTATACCAGTGCTCCAGCTGTCAGTTTTGTCTGGCTGGTTATCAAAAATACACAGTAACCCACACCATTTTATTTTTAATTATTCATTTAGAGTGCAGGCGACGGCTGATGAATACTCTCATGAGCTACTCCTGCTCTCGCTGTTATTAGCGGCAGTAGGCATAGGCTGATGGGAGCAGTAGTCCCATCAGCCAACGCCAGTAAACTTTTTACCTCCAATCACAGCTGTGCGCTCACACTGTTATTTGACAGCGTGGCAACCGCGGCTGTCTGACCGGCGGCAATCATTTTACCGCCGATCAGAAGCAGTGTTTGCCGCGCTGTCATGTGCATGACGAACACCTGGTGTTCGTGGGGCCGGACCAGAACAGTAACACGGTCTTCCTGGTGAAGTCCATGTTCGCTGTCCGTGCCGGAACAGCGTGTGTTCAGAACGGACACCAAACTTTACTGTTTGGGTTCGCCCATCTCTAGTCACGTAGTCTCCAAACAACCCTGGTTGTTTGGGGTTTCCATATATGCGGATTTGGGCTAAATTGGTTGATGCCTGTGGAGACACATTCTATTAAAAGAGAACTTTAATTGAAGGAGAACTCAGAGGTGGTGAGTTCTCCTTCAATGGAAGTCTTCAAACAGAGGCTGGACAGACATCTGTCTGAGATGGTTTAGTGAGTCCTGCATTGAGCCGGGGGTTGGACACGATAACCCTGGAGGTTCCTTCCAACATTCTATGAGTCTATGATTTTAAAATGCAACCTTTTAATTGAAAAAAGTCACAAAATTATTCTAATGCTCACCCCTCCCCCATTATGATTTTACTATCCCTAAAGTATCTAAATAAATCTTGGGTTATTTGAGGGGCCCATTTATTTAGATCCACCGGCTGATACCGTTTAATGCATGCTATTGATTTTCCTCCATTATGTTTTACCATACAGTGCTACTATCCTAACGAAAGAATGCAAGTTAGTCAAGATAATGGAGGGATAATTAACAAAATTAGTCTAGATCAAAAGTTGAGCAATTGCATATAGGATGCAGTAATAATAATGAAAAAAAAACTTCAGAAAAATAAAGCTGGAATCTTGCTGATTGCTGTTACAATTGCTTCGCTTACTGCATCAGTTCTGATAAATCTCCTCAACTTGTACTATTTCCGAAGAATAGTGTTCCGTTCCGGTTCTGGCAGATTTGATTCGTGGACGCTATCATCTTCTGTAGTTTAAAGGCTATGTTCAGCTTTACACTGTTTTTTTTTATTATTGTTCGTTTGCTTCCTATACGCAAAATTGAGCAACTTTTGAAATAGCCTTGAATTTAAAAAACAAAAATACCACTAAGCTATTGCAGGGTCTGTCTAAGTCCATCACTTAGCTAGCTGGGCTACAAAATTGAATACAAACCCATCAAAGCTTTGCTCCTGGCTCTGACAGCTCTTTCTTTCCATTCTCTCAATGATAGAGATGGCAGCAAGGAAGGAGATTTACTTGTACATGGCAGTACATAGTGTAGAGAGGGGATGAAGCATCTACAGTCTCAGAGAGGGCAAAGGAAACAGTCGGTAGATGGTGAGGAAACAATATGATGCTCGAAATCACTCCAGTAATATAGCTGTGCTGTTGTACAAGAACTAGTAAAGGCTGCAGCATCCTGAACACACAGACTTCATATTCAGCAAATGAAGAACCACAAAGCAAATATTTGAAACTAGCAGAAAACTACAAACTGCATAATAGAGGGTCTAAAAATGAATGAAGAAATGAAGATTATAGAGTGAAACTAGACTTTTTTTTAATTAAATGCCAGAATTTGGGCTAAAAAATACATTTTCCAGCTTGTTTTCATTAAAAATGTTGACTTTTACAGGCTCTTTGCTTCCCAACAAATTCAACTTTGATGTGGTTTGTGGGCATAAATCTTCTAAGAGGAGCTCAGAAAAAGAGTTACAGAAAAACAAGAGGGAACCCAAACTTCTCCCGGAAATCCGTTTTACTGGAAAGAGAGAAAGAGCCTTTTGTAGCCCCCTAATTCTTTTATCAAAGTTTGGATCCTCATTGACTTCTATGGAGTTCGGGTTAACGTTTGGGTAGAGCTCTGGCACCCAAACCGAACTTTGGATTGAAGTTCGCTCAAACCCTACAAACCTGAACATCCAGGGGTCCGCTCATCCCTGGTTACAGACTATTATGTTAAAATGAGCTCTCCGACGGAGTCTCAGTTAACTCATTTTTCGGCAAGGACTAGACATTGCAATCCATTGCTACAGAAAGAAAATGGTGTAAAATGTTTATATAGACCCAAATACAAAAATTATTCTTAACTCAACAAACATGCATTTAATTAAAAAAAAAAGTTCCTAGAAGTGGATAACCCCTTAATAAACATTAACCAATATATGTAAAAACCTTTGAAAAATAAAATTGTAGGTATATATTTTGCAACTTTCATCAATTAAAGTGACATTTAATGCATCAAAAATAGGATATAATAGATTGACGGTAAAAGCATAATTATATAGTAATTGGCTGTTGCTTAACTTACCACTTTGTACTGACGGTTTTACATTTAATCTGTTCCCTTAAGTGACATTTCCCTTACTCTAAACATTCAATCACAAAGATAGTATCTATAAAAATTGCCTTATAACCTTCCCTAAAATATTCTGGCAACTCATAGACTTAAGTCAGGAAACTAATATTTAGTCTCAGTTTAGCCTAGCTGCTAAGCTTTGTCTGTAACCAAAAGTTGTAATACCCTTCAAAAATTGTCATTAAAGGGGATGTGTGGCTTAGAAACCATCTTTAAACTCCCTAATAAAATAATAGTCAACAGAGGGGAATCCCTCATTGACAACGTCCATCTGATTGGCTATAGAAAGTATGGAGGATTAAATCATGTAATACTTCATTTGGCCTGCGGAAGTGCTGTACAGGAATTAAACACTTGCTGTAAGGTTGTTTTTTTGTAGAACACTTCTTAGGGTTTCCATACACAATAGCGTTTTAGGCAAGATCTGTCAAATGTATTTGAGAATGTCCTGATTATCCTCCATTGGTAAATATCTGGAGGAAGACTGATCATGCATGCTGAAATTCAACCTGCGCCATCCGTTGTTCACACAAGACTGTATCCAAGGCTTACACTCCTTCATCTATTGAGAAAATGCAAGTTGTGTAAAAATGCCATCAGGTTAAACTTGCACTTGCCATTTTCAGATATGTTGCTGGCAAATCGACTACATTAAAACTAGATCATAAAATTAAAAAAAAACTAGACCTAAAAAAAATGGTTTTACAGTCTGCATTAACGTAACCTTTTTTATGTTAACCTTTTAGAGGAGTTACAATTATTTTTCAGGATGGTATCTCTTTGTTTTGGAGCTGCACCTCTTACAAATATTAAATATTGAGCCTAATTATTAGAATATATCGACACTTCTACCTGTATCTAAACTATGCAACACAGTCAGAACGGGACTGGGAAATAGAGCCTGAAGCTACATCAAATGGCTTTGTCCAGAATCAGAAACGTGGATATGCTTTCTTCCTGTACGGCGCCACTGTTGTCAATGGCTAGGTTTGGTATTGCAGCATGATACCCCATGCATAAGAGTGAAAAATTTTTGCTAAAAAAAAGAGCTTTTATTGATACCTTTGCATTAAAAGATTATTGAAAACTTCAGACATTTATTTATAAAAAAAAAAAGAGCTGAGCATGTGTCAATTCCTTAAGTTCCTCCCTTAAAGGGAATATGTTAGTATATTTTTGCATCTGAGAGCAGCATTAGGTAGGGACTCAGACCCTGATTCCAGCGATGTACCACTTGCTGGTCTGTTTGTTGGTATTTTGATAAGATCATAGATTTCTCTACTGCAGATCTAGCAGAGCTCAAATGCTGAGCTGTGTAGAACTCCGCCCACACCACTGATTGGCAGCTTTCTGTGTATAAACCACGCCCACACCACTGATTGGCAGCTTTCTGTGTGTAATCCCACCCACATCACTGATTGGCACCTTTCTGTTTAGAAACCACGCCCACATCACCGATTGGCTGCTTTCTTTGTACACTGAAAGAAAGCTGCTAATTAGTGGTGGAAGCGAGGTTGGACTAGGAGGCACGAGACACCTAGTCCTATTTCTAATAGACTGCTGGAGAAACATCCTGCAGAGTGGAACATTTTGAACTCGCGTTTACTTATATTATTTACAGGCGTCGTGTTCTTTTACGTGACGAAATCACAAAGCATCAAGTTCACCGAGACTCATTTACAAATATTCAGAGGTATCAATGTGACACTGACGCACCTTAGTGGAGATATACTTGTTTTCTTTTTTTGTATAAGAAGACTGATGGATTCAAAGTACAAAGTGGATGTGATTGTTATGCGGCAAAGCGTGTCTGTCAGATGACATTGACAGACGTAATCTGGAAAGTGCAGATCGGGCACATGAGAGCGGCCGGCCTCGCTGCATCATTCTGACTGGCAACGTACAATTATAGAGCTCAGATAAAGGAGAATGTGCGCTTTATAAGGTTGCTCCCTTTCTATAGAGACTCTTCTTCTCAAAAAAAATAAAAATGATAGAAATATTCATCATATTTATAATATTCATAGTAGCTGAATGTGCTTAGGAATATCAAACCTTAAAGGGGAAGTTAGAATCACAAATTCATTTTCATCTTAAATGCCTATTTTCACATATACTCTAATTAAAAAGTCTCTACCCTTCCTTAACTGCTTTTTTTTAACTCCTTCCTTTCTGATGATGCTTTGTTTGTGAATCCCGTTGCATGCTGAGATCCTCAAATGAAGAGCCATCAGTGATTCCAGTTTCAAGGCATGGGCTAGTCCCGGCTCTACTAATCACGTGTCGATTGTCCATTCCGACATAGGAATTTTCTGCATGTTTCTCAGTAGATCCTTGTCACTGTGCAATATGCAGGGGATTAGCAAACAACCAAAACCTTGCCGCAATCTTAGATAAATCCACCAAACGCCATCTCAAACAACAACAGCAACAAACCACCATCTCCTAAACCATGCAGCACGAAGCTATCTCTGACAATGAGTGCTTGCCAGGACCCAGATTATATAGGAGAGGGGAGTGGCTAACAGTGAACAGCTGAGAGCCTTAATGCAGGAAAGCTTCCAGGAGCTCTCAACTGAGCAGATTAACCCCTGCACTGCTAAAAGAAGCCTGCACCATTTAATATGAAGGTGAAGTGCTTCTAATCAGTGCAGGAGTAGGAGAACTCAGACACTGCCGTCTTTTGTTGTGGTAAATCCGTGACATAACCTTTTCAGAATGGGTAGGTAATGGAATATATTCCAAAGATTTATAACTTTACAAAGATTAATCAATAGTTAAAAAAAAAAGTTTAGATACTGTTTAAAGTAAATCTGTCGGCTTGGGAATTATGTTCAATCTATGGGCAGGATATCAAAGAGCATGAGTAGCTGAGCAGATTAATGGGAAAAGTTTCAGTAAAACTTCCATTGCAATTATTGAAATACCTGCTCATTCTGGCATTAGGAGTCCAGTGGGCGGTCTTAATCAGTGGGGCTGACAGCTACTTCTGTTTGCACACATACGCAGAAATGACTGGCAATCAATGATTAGGCCTGCCCATTGGATTCCTAAATCCAAATTAAGCAGGAATTTCACAAAATAAAATACAATACTTATTTTTTTCCTAGAAAATTATTCAACAATCTATTCAGCTCCTCCCCCTGCAATGTAACAGCATTTTCTGCTTTTTCTCATACAGTGCTCCAAATCCCTTAGAGTTCTAAATATGGAAATTCTAGTTACTCTTCTTCACCACTAGAGGGAGCTTCTGAGCTTACTGCATACTTTACACTCTGCAATTAATATATAGCAAACTTCCCCTTGGGGAGGATGAAGGCAGCCAGAATGTTATCATTTATGACTGCGCGGGGAATTTTGGGCTCCATATCAAAGAAATCTAGCATTGGTTATTAAAAAATAACATTTCGATATTAATAAGTACATCATTAAGATTAAGTGGGACTATTCAGTTTAGGTTTTTCGACCTCAATAAAAAGTCTAGTACATATTTAAGTTACTTTGTGCTGAAAAGTTTTCACATGTGAAGCCATAATACATCAAGCATCATATCCGGGTGATTATTATATGACTCTGAGCCATAAATAAATGTTTTGTTTCACCAAATGATTTTATTTATGTGCAAGACTGAAATGAAAACTTCTCTTTTCGCCTTTCTAATGGAACGTGATTTTAATTGGCGCAGATGGATTTATTTGGACTTTGTTATAAATTGAAATTGCAATTTGTTTCCATGGTGATTTCCACGTGCCAGATATTTTTTTTAATAAGAATTGATTTAATAAAATATGTATTAAAAACTCTAACACTCTCTAAACCTTGAGTCGCTACATACAAATGGTAATAAAAGTTATATTTCAACTTTTGCCATGATTTTTGCTAGACCGATGACCTTCAAATGGTATTTGTCATCAAATTCCACAATATGAATGGCATGCATACGTAAATAGAGCTCTTAGACCAGATGATGCTGGTGTACTTACTTTGAAAATCAACATCAGAATGGCTGCATAGTCCTTAGATTTAATTGAGCATTTCATGATTCCGGCTATAGCATGTGAGACCTCTTAAGTTGACGTGTATTCAGATTTCATCCACCCACCAACCTGTCAGCAGCAGCTTGTACTGAGCAATGTGAGATTTCAGCAGCAGCATGGAGGAGGGACACTGAGGAGCTTGTTATGAATAGGTAATTCAGAACCACAATGGACCTTGAAGTTCAGAGCACACAAAGTGACCTGACAATAACCAAAAGACATAGGACGAGCTCTGAGACGTGGGAACTCTGCTGACCACAATTCCTAATCCTATCCAACCACACTAGAGGCAGCTGTGGATTGCGCCTAACGCTCCCTATGCAACTCGGCACAGCCTGAGAAACTAGCTAGGCCTAAGATAGAAAAATAAGCCTACCTTGCCTCAGAGAAATACCCCAAAGGAAAAGGCAGCCCCCCACATATAATGACTGTGAGTTGAGATGAAAATACAAACGCAGAGATGAAATAGATTTAGCAAAGTGAGGCTCAACTTACTGAACAGACCGAGGATAGAAAAGATTGCTTTGTGGTCAACACAAAACCCTACAAACAACCACGCAGAGAGGCAAAAAGACCCTCCGCACCGACTAACGGTACGGAGGTGCTCCCTCTGCGTCCCAGAGCTACCAGCAAGCAAGAAAAACCAATTAAGCAAGCTGGACAGAAAAAATAGCAAACAAAAATAACACAAGCAAAACTTAGCTTATGCAGGAAGACAGGCCACAGGAACGATCCAGGAGGAAGCAAGACCAATACTAGAACATTGACTGGAGGCCAGGAGCAAAGCACTAGGTGGAGTTAAATAGAGCAGCACCTAACGACTTCAACACATCACCTGAGGAAGGAAACTCAGAAGCCGCAGTACCACTTGTGACCACAGGAGGGAGCTCTGCCACAGAATTCACAACAGTACATCCCCCTTGAGGAGGGGTCACCGAACCCTCACCAGAGCCCCCAGGCCGACCAGAGTGAGCCATATGAAAGGCACGAACAAGATCGGCAGCATGAACATGAGAGGCAAAGACCCAGGAATTATCTTCCTGACCATAACCCTTCCACTTAACCAGATACTGGAGTTTCCGTCTCGAAACACGAGAATCCAAAATCTTCTCTACAATATACTCCAACTGCCCTTCCACCAAAACCGGGGCAGGAGGATCAACAGATGGAACCATAGGTGTCACGTATCTCCGCAACAATGACCTATGGAATACGTTATGGATGGAAAAAGAATCTGGAAGGGTCAAACGAAAAGACACAGGATTAAGAACCTCAGAAATCCTATACGGACCAATGAAACGAGGCTTAAACTTAGGAGAGGAAACTTTCATAGGAATATGACGAGATGACAACCAAACTAAATCCCCAACACGAAGTCGGGGACCCACACAGCGTCTGCGATTAGCGAAACGTTGAGCCTTCTCCTGGGACAAGGTCAAATTGTCCACTACATGAGTCCAAATCTGCTGTAACCTGTCCACCACAGTATCCACACCAGGACAGTCCGAAGACTCAACCTGCCCTGAAGAGAAACGAGGATGGAACCCAGAATTGCAGAAAAACGGCGAAACCAAGGTAGCCGAGCTGGCCCGATTATTAAGGGCGAACTCTGCCAAAGGGAAGAAGGACACCCAATCATCCTGATCAGCAGAAGCAAAGCATCTCAGATATGTTTCCAAGGTCTGATTGGTTCGTTCGGTCTGGCCATTTGTCTGAGGATGGAAAGCCGAGGAAAAAGACAAATCAATGCTCATCCTAGCACAAAAGGCTCGCCAAAACCTCGAAACAAACTGGGAACCTCTGTCAGAAACGATGTTCTCTGGAATGCCATGTAAACGAACCACATGCTGGAAGAACAATGGCACCAAATCAGAGGAGGAAGGTAATTTAGACAAGGGTACCAAATGGACCATCTTAGAGAAGCGATCACAAACCACCCAAATGACTGACATTTTTTGAGAAACGGGGAGATCCGAAATAAAATCCATAGAGATATATGTCCAAGGCCTCTTCGGGACCGGCAAGGGCAAAAGCAACCCACTGGCACGAGAACAGCAGGGCTTAGCCCGAGCACAAATCCCACAGGACTGCACAAAAAAACGCACATCCCGCGACAGAGATGGCCACCAAAAGGATCTAGCCACTAACTCTCTGGTACCAAAGATTCCAGGATGACCAGCCAACACCGAACAATGAACCTCAGAGATAACTTTATTCGTCCACCTATCAGGGACAAACAGTTTCTCTGCTGGGCAACGATCAGGTTTATTAGCCTGAAATTTTTGCAGCACCCGCCGCAAATCAGGGGAGATGGCAGACAAAATTACTCCCTCTTTGAGAATACCCGCCGGCTCAGACAAACCCGGAGAGTCAGGCACAAAACTCCTAGACAGGGCATCCGCCTTCACATTTTTAGAGCCCGGAAGGTACGAAACCACAAAGTCAAAACGGGAGAAAAACAGCGACCAACGAGCCTGTCTAGGATTCAACCGTTTGGCAGACTCGAGATAAGTTAAATTCTTGTGATCAGTCAAGACCACCACGCGATGCTTAGCTCCTTCAAGCCAATGACGCCACTCCTCGAATGCCCACTTCATGGCCAGCAACTCTCGATTGCCAACATCATAATTTCGCTCAGCAGGCGAAAACTTCCTGGAAAAGAAGGCGCATGGTTTCATCACTGAGCAATCAGAACCTCTTTGCGACAAAACAGCCCCCGCTCCAATTTCAGAAGCATCAACCTCGACCTGGAACGGAAGCGAAACATCTGGTTGACATAACACAGGGGCAGAAGAAAAACGACGCTTTAACTCTTGAAAAGCTTCCACAGCAGCAGAAGACCAATTGACCACATCAGCACCCTTCTTGGTCAAATCGGTCAATGGTTTAGCAATACTAGAAAAATTACAGATGAAACGACGATAAAAATTAGCAAAGCCCAGGAACTTTTGCAGACTCTTCAGAGATGTCGGCTGAGTTCAATCATAGATGGCCTGAACCTTAACAGGGTCCATCTCGATAGTAGAAGGGGAAAAAATGAACCTCAAAAATGAAACCTTCTGAACACCAAAGAGACACTTTGATCCCTTCACAAACAAAGAATTAGCACGCAGGACATGGAACACCATTCTGACCTGCTTCACATGAGACTCCCAATCATCCGAGAAGACCAAAATATCATCCAAGTATACAATCAGGAATTTATCCAGGTACTCTCGGAAGATGTCATGCATAAAGGAGTGAAACACCGATGGAGCATTGGCAAGTCCGAATGGCATTACTAGGTACTCAAAATGGCCCTCGGGCGTATTGAATGCAGTTTTCCATTCATCGCCCCGCTTAATACGCACAAGATTATACGCACCACGAAGATCTATCTTGGTGAACCAACTAGCCCCCTTGATCCGAGCAAACAAATCAGATAATAGCGGCAAGGGGTACTGAAATTTGACCGTGATTTTATTTAGAAGGCGGTAATCTATACAAGGTCTCAGCGAACCATCCTTCTTGGCCACAAAAAAGAACCCCGCGCCCAATGGCGACGATGACGGGCGAATATGACCCTTCTCCAAGGACTCCTTCACGTAACTCCGCATAGCGGCGTGCTCAGGCACAGATAAATTAAACAGTCGACCTTTAGGAAACTTACTACCAGGAATCAAATCGATAGCACAATCACAATCCCTATGCGGAGGTAGGGCATTGGACTTGGGCTCATCAAATACATCCCGGTAATCAGACAAGAACTCTGGGACCTCAGAAGGGGTGGAAGACGAAATAGACAGAAATGGGACATTACCATGTACCCCCTGACAACCCCAGCTGGACACAGACATTGATTTCCAATCTAATACTGGGTTATGGACTTGCAGCCATGGCAACCCCAACACGACCACATCATGCAGATTATGCAACCCCAGAAAGTGAATATCCTCCTGATGTGCAGGAGCCATGCACATGGTCAGCTGGGTCCAGTACTGAGGCTTATTCTTGGCCAAAGGCGCAGCATCAATTCCTCTCAATGAAATAGGACACTGGAAGGGCTCCAAGAAAAACCCACAACGCCTAGCATACTCCAAGTCCATCAAATTCAGGGCAGCGCCTGAATCCACAAATGCCATGACAGAATAAGATGACAAAGAGCAGATCAAAGTAACGGACAAAAGAAATTTTGACTGTACCGTACCAATGGTGGCAGACCTAGCAAACCGCTTAATGCGCTTAGGACAATCGGAGATAGCATGAGTGGAATCACCACAGTAGAAACACAGCCCATTCTGACGTCTGTGTTCTTGCCGTTCAACTCTGGTCAAAGTCCTATCGCACTGCATAGGTTCAGGTTTATGCTCAGATAATACCGCCAAATGGTGCACAGATTTACGCTCACGCAAGCGTCGACCGATCTGAATGGCCAAAGACATAGACTCGTTCAGACCAGCAGGCATAGGAAATCCCACCATGACATCCTTAAGGGCTTCAGAGAGACCCTTTCTGAAAATAGCTGCCAGCGCACCTTCATTCCATTGAGTGAGCATGGACCACTTTCTAAACTTCTGACAATAAATCTCTATCTCATCCTGACCCTGACACAGAGCCAGCAAATTTTTCTCTGCCTGATCCACCGAATTAGGTTCATCGTACAGTACATCGAGCGCCAGGAAAAACGCATCAATATTACATAATGCAGGATCTCCTGGCGCAAGGGAAAATGCCCAGTCTTGAGGGTCGCCACGTAATAAAGAAATAATAATCCTAACTTGTTGAACTGGGTCACCAGAGGAGCGAGGTTTCAAAGCCAGAAACAGTTTGCAATTAGTTTTGAAATTCAGAAACTTAGTTCTATCTCCAGAAAACAAATCAGGAATAGGAATTCTAGGTTCTAACATAGATTTCTGAACCATAATGTCTTGAATTTTTTGTACTCTTGCAGTGAGATTATCCACACAAGAAGACAGACCTTTAATGTCCATCACTACACCTGTGTCCTGAACCACCCAAATGTCTAGGGGAAAAAAAAGGCAAAACACAGTGCAAAGAAAAAAAAATGGTCTCAGAACTTCTTTTTTCCCTCTATTGAGAAGCATTAGTACTTTGGGCCTCCAGTACTGTTATGAATAGGTAATTCAGAACCACAATGGACCTTGAAGTTCAGAGCACACAAAGTGACCTGACAATAACCAAAAGACATAGGACGAGCTCTGAGACGTGGGAACTCTGCTGACCGCAATTCCTAATCCTATCCTACCACACTAGAGGCAGCCGTGGATTGCGCATAATGCTCCCAATGCAACTCGGCACAGCCTGAGAAACTAGCTAGGCCTAAGAAGGAAAAATAAGCCTACCTTGCCTCAGAGAAATACCCCAAAGGAAAAGGCAGCCCCCCACATATAATGACTGTGAGTTGAGATGAAAATACAAAAGCAGAGATGAAATAGATTTAGCAAAGTGAGGCCCAACTTACTGAACAGACCGAGGATAGAAAAGATTGCTTTGTGGTCAACACAAAACCCTACAAACAACCACGCAGAGGGGCAAAAAGACCCTCCGCACCGACTAACGGTACGGAGGTGCTCCCTCTGCGTCCCAGAGCTACCAGCAAGCAAGAAAAACCAATTAAGCAAGCTGGACAGAAAAAATAGCAAACAAAAATAACACAAGCAAAACTTAGCTTATGCAGGAAGACAGGCCACAGGAACGATCCAGGAGGAAGCAAGACCAATACTAGAACATTGACTGGAGGCCAGGAGCAAAGCACTAGGTGGAGTTAAATAGAGCAGCACCTAACGACTTCAACACATCACCTGAGGAAGGAAACTCAGAAGCCGCAGTACCACTTGTGACCACAGGAGGGAGCTCTGCCACAGAATTCACAACAGGAGCTGACAATCAGGCGAGGTGGGCAAAGATTGAGTTCAACATTGAAAAAAGGATTATAGAGCCATTCAGCTCTATATTTTCAAAGTAAGTTCACCAGCATCATCAGGTCAGTCAGTTAATGGCTGTTTATATACGGATATCTGGTGACACAGCTTCTTAACTTGGGTGGTGGTCTTGATCAATTGCATTAGCGCATTGGAGGAGGAGCATGCAGTGGTACTTTCAGGGGGACAACCAAAGAGCAACACGAGGGACCATACTGAACGACTCTCTTAGGGTATGTGCACACATTAATTATTTGGGGCAGGCATTTCTTCATCTCTTGGCAGGAAAAACGTAGCATAACATACTCGCAATTTTGATACTTTTTTTTACATGCTTTTTTGGTGCAATTTTCCCTTACTCTTCATTATGGGTGAAATCTGCAGCCAAAACGAAGAATTGACTTGTTGTAGATATAAATCTGCAAGTCAAAAATATGCAATGTATGCATGAGACTTCAGGATTCTCAATCACTTGGCTGGCATCAGGAAACCCTTCAGGTTATGTGACAAATCTGCACAGAAAAGAAACAAAGCAACAAAATGGCGACAAAAGCGAAACATGTGCACACAGCCTTATGGTTCAGAGAGGAGGGCCCAAATGTAAGAGCCCTCCTCTATGACACCCATATGCCTGAACAGGACTGGGGCAGTTTTCTTTACTTTTCTGTCTTACTTTTTCAAGCAATCTGAAGGGGACAACACAACACCCCTAAGGAAAGTCCAAGTATTGATTGGAGCGTCCACAACCTAACGCCCGGCCAGCTCCAGGTTTTCGTGGGCCCAGGGCAAAAGAGTCTCAGTGGGCCGTTGAATACCACAATTCATGATGCACAGATACAGCAGAAAAATATAGGTACGGTACAATGCCACAAATTTCACTTACTTCTTACATGTGTTTCTGTTTCCTAAAAATCCATTGTGAAATGCGAATGGGTCATAGGTGCAGGTGGCTTGGCCTGGACTTAAGGTATGTGCACACGTTCCGAATTATTCGCGCATTTTTTTTTGCTTTTTGCGTGTTTTTTTGCTGGCTTTCCGCAGCAAAAACGCTTAAAAAATGCATACATTAAGCATCCCATCATTTTTAATGGTTTCCGCAATTTTTGTGCACATGTTGAAAAAAACGCATGCGGGAAAAATACGCAGCATGTTCTTTAAGTTTGTGGATTTTAAGCGTATTTCCCACTATATTATTGCATTGGGAACCTCCGGAAAAAAAATGCAAAAAATCCACACAAAATCCGCACAAAAAATGAGCAAAATACGCGATAAAAACGTGACAAAAAAGCATGCAGAATTCCTGCGGAAAACCTCAGGATTTTCTCAGGAAATTTCTGCATACTTTCCGGACGTGTGCACATAGCCTTACAGCTCTCCGACCTCTCTCCCTCTTTCTTTTCTTACCACTTTTAGTATGACCGACATGATGCTTTCTACCGGGTTAGAGCTTAAAAAGATTAAGTCAATTGTCTAGTAATTGGTCCCATACCTTCCATGGGAATAGATCTAGCAACATCCTCTTCCCTATAAATCCCTCAGACTGTGCCTCCTTCTGTACGTTGCCTCCTTTGCTGGCTTTTGTCTCACTTAGTTTCTTGGACCCTTTTGTTTAATTCCTTGAAACTGGAATGAAAGGACAAAAAAAATATCTGGTTGCAAAGTAATTTCCACGGCTCCTCTGCTTGAATTGTCAAACAGTCCTATAGTGATTGCCTTATTTTCACCGCTTTTCTGTGACTTGCCTGGAATATGTAATTAACTCAGTGCTACCTCTTATCCAGAGCGGTTGCCGTAATGCAGGCGAAATTGCCCTCACATGACTGGAATGTAAAAAGGAAGCAGCTTGTGAGGGAAGCATGGCAGCACGACTCCTCTCTCCTGCTTCCCATGGCGTTTTCATGTTTAGATGAGTATTTTTTTTTTTTGAGTATAAATTCAGTCAATAAGCTTGAAGGAAGTAGAGAGCGAGTAAAATTATAAATAATATTCTATTAATCCACACCCTTTGTTTTTAGGTGAGGTCATTGGTTTGTTACATCTTCTTTTTTGAGAAAAGTTGTTTAGCCAAATATTGGTCTTCCATGATGAATAGATCGATCAGCAGAGGGTCAAATTCATGTTGAATTTCCAGAAATTTGCGGTTTCACACAAATTTGAACATTTTCAGATTTGATTCGTGGCTTGGAAAAAAAAAGAACATGCCCGAGTCGTCTTCCATCTCCAGAGTCACTGGGAAAGTCTCTCTCCTGTAAAGTGTAAGCTCTTATGGTCAGCGGGGTCCTCTATCTCCTGTAGAGTGTAAGCTCTTATGGTCAGTGGGGTCCTCTATCTCCTGTAGAGTGTAAGTTCTTATGGTCAGCGGGGTCCTCTATCTCCTGTAGAGTGTAAGTTCTTATGGTCAGTGGGGTCCTCTCTCCTGTAGAGTGCAAGCTATTATGGTCAGTGGGGTCCTCTCTCTCTATCACCTGTAGAGTGTAAGCTCTTATGGTCAGCGGGGTCCTCTATCTCCTGTAGAGTGTAAGTTCTTATGGTCAGCGGGGTCCTCTATCTCCTGTAGAGTGTAAGTTCTTATGGTCAGTGGGGTCCTCTCTCCTGTAGAGTGCAAGCTCTTATGGTCTGTGGGGTCCTCTCTCTCTATCACCTGTAGAGTGTAAGCTCTTATGGTCAGTGGGGTCCTCTCTCTCTATCACCTGTAGAGTGTAAGCTCTTATGGTCAGCGGGGTCCTCTATCTCCTGTAGAGTGTAAGCTCTTATGGTCAGTGGGGTCCTCGCTCTCCTGTAAAGTGTAAGTTCTTATGGTCAGCAGGGTCCTCTCTCTCTCCTGTAGAGTGTAAGCTCTTATGGTCAGTGGGATCCTCTCTCTCTCCTGTAGAGTGTAAGCTCTTATGGTCAGTGGGGTCCTTTCTCTCCTGTAGAGTGTAAGCTCTTATGGTCAGCGGGGTCCTCTCTCTCCTGTAGAGTGTAAGCTCTTATGGTCAGTGGGGTCCTCTCTCTCTCTCCTGTAGAGTGTAAGCTCTTATGGTCAGTGGGGTCCTCTCTCTCTCTCCTGTAGAGTGTAAGCTCTTATGGTCAGTGGAGTCCTCTCTCTCTCCTGTAGAGTGTAAGCTCTTATGGTCAGTGGGGTCCTCTCTATCTCCTGTGGAGTGTAAGTTGTTATAGTCAGCGGGGTACTATATCAACTTGAAGACTGTAAGCCCTTATGTTTATCAGGGTCTCTCTCTCTGTTGTAGAGTGTAAGCTCCTATGGTCATTGGGGTCCTCTCTCCTCTCCCCCACATGTATTTCCGAAGAATTACAAGCTTTCCAGTATTGAGATTCACACAAACATAGTCACAGCAATTCGAATTTTGTGGAAAATTTTACTCGGTCGATGAATTTAAATTTCATCTCTAGTCTTCACTGCACTTGATATGCTTATTTCTAGTAAAAGTGTCAATACTATGAGCAATTATTATAATTCAGTATTAGTTCTCATTTTCAGCTTTTCTGTACAAACTGGGACAATGTTAGCAGAGCTATTTCATTAAAGAGCAAGGGATATGGTAAGTCTCTGTTGTGCTGCTGGAGACTTACCTTCACATAACCACCAGCGCTCATTAACAACACCAGAAAACCCTGACAGTGTGCGGTGCACGTGCTGTAAAGATTCAAAAGTCTGCACTTGCACAGAGTGACTGCAGACTTTCACCACTAGACTGGACAACTCCTTTAACATTGCACAAGCCATTGACCAATGTCAATGAAGGGTCCAAATTGAAATTATTTAGAGCCTTGATATCCCAGTGCTATGTTAAGTATGTCAAAGCAAACTTGCTGTGAGGGGTCGATATATATCCCCAGGATGCGGACAGAGTCCTATTAGACCCGCTAGAGTGCCTTGTATTCACAGCAGGATGCCAAGGCAAAGCTAAAGTAAGGGTACCATCACACAGTGGCATTTTGATCGCTACGACGGCACGATTTGTGACGTTCCAGCGATATATCCGTGACATTCCAGCGATCTCGCTGTGTCTGACACGCTCCTGCGATCAGGGACCCCGCTGAGAATCGTACGTCGTAGCAGATCGTTTGAAACTTTCTTTCGTCGTCTAGTGTCCCGCTGTGGCGGCATGATCGCATGGTGTAACAAAGGTGTGCACAATATTGTATACGATGTGCGCATAGTAACCAACGGCTTCTACATCGCACATACGTCATGAAATTATCGCTCCAGCGTCGTACATTGCAAAGTGTGACAGCAGTCTACGACGCTGGAGCGATATTGTTACGATGCTGGAGCGTCACGGATCGTGCCGTCGTAGCGATCAAAATGCCACTGTGACGGTACCCTAAGTGTGGATCTGGTCAAGCTATTTGACCAAGGCAATGTTCAGGAATCCCAGAAAGGGCTTTTATTTTTGAAGCCAACTACAGGATGGGGGTGGGGCAGTTCGCTTCCTCCAAGTCGGGTCTTACAGGTGGCCCATTGCCACAGATTCCAGTTAAAAACCCTGCAGTATAGGGTTTGGGTGTGTCAGTGTTTGTTTGCAAGTAGCAGAGGAGGTAACTCTGCAGCGTCCAGCCTGTGTGAGCTAACATAGAGCCAAGAGCAGCGATCACCTGGCACCCAGCAGCGTGATACGGTGGTGCAGTCGCCCTCGGTAACCGGTCTCATGTACAGACTGTTGTGATGCCCTGGCTGCGGTTCGGAGGATACCGTATTCTGTGCACTGTGTGAGTTGTTTTGGACATTAAACACAATTGCTGTGAACTTTCTTGTGGTCCCTGCCTATCTGTCACTCTGCACCAACCCCGCTGCATTACATTGGCTACATCTGTAGTTTATTGTGGATAAGTTCCAAGAAGTATTGTTTCTCCTTGCAGAGAGTGACATGTTAATGATGCCAAAATAAGGAGATTTAAAGCCACAATGCTCCTCTGGAAAATATGCAAATTATCTCTTCCAAGAGAAAGAGGACTAGAACTCTAGTGCCACCTATTGGAAGTAGCAATCCTAAAAGTCAATGTCCACCCTTTTACGAGCCTTGTCACATGACTTTGGATAGAAGCCAAACCAGAATGTTAATTTGCAGACACTGTGTTTTGGAGTACTGCCCCTTGTCAGGGTAAAGTGTGAGATCTGGTTTGGCTGGGTGAGAGGCGACTGACTGGGATCCAAGAAGTATCATTTCTCCTTGCATAGTTTGACATGTTAAGCATGCCAAAATGATATGCTTAACATGTCACTCTCTCCGCAAGGAGAAACAATACTTCTTGGATCCCGGTCAGAAGCCTCTAGCACAGCCAAACCAGATCTCACACTTTGCACTGACGAGGGGCACTACCTTGAAACACAGTGTCTACAAATTGAGATTCTAGACTGGCTTTTAGCCTAAGTCATGTGACAAGGCTCGTTAAAGGGTCGACACTGACTTTTAGAATAGCTACTTCCTATAGGTGGCACTAGAGCTCTAGTCCTCTTCCATTCTGAAGAGACAATTTGTGGATATGTTGACATACTTCCCGATTGCCATGTTCTCCAGTTTCCAGCGGTGTTCCAATCCTCTTCTGAACCACATTATTTAGCTCTGCCGGCTCACACGTCTTCTCCTTCTTCCCAACAAAAGCTTAAGAGATTCTCACTAAGGCCTTTATAAACCTACATTGAGAGAGTGACTTCCGGTCCATATAGAAGATGCTGGGTGAGTCAGCAAGTCAGAATTGCAATCAAGTGGTACAGAAAAGGATCTGAACACTGCTGCAAACCAGAGAAGATGTCAAGCGGGAAAAGTGATAAATGCAATCACTACATCACATAAATATTAATAAGGAGCAAATCTTTATACAACTCAAGATATCCCTAGTCCTTAGCAAACCTGTCCAGCAGCGAATTCCATTTATAAATTGTTCAACTGAGATTTATTCATAATAAAAACTTTATTTTGATGTTTTTGGTCGACTGAGGTTCACTGATATGTAAAAATGTAGATTGCTGCTGGTTTCGTTGTAAAACTTGGAAAGTAATGAATACTAAAACCAGGTGTCTTTTTTCCTATTGATTGTTTCCTAGGATTCAGTCCAAAATGTTCAAGGGCAGATGAGTTTTACAACTTGCACAACAGCTATTAAACGTAAAACGATACTACACGCATTTCCATCCATTTACACAGACGTGTCAATGCTGTGACTCACAAACACAGAAGAACATCAGTATTTGGCCAAAACACCAATGTGAGAAGAATACACATTCTCAAGTTAGAATTTCGAGTCGTTGGATAGACTTGTATCTGTTCCAGAGTACAAAAGAATTCAGAACTAAATCCATTGATGAGTTTGCTTCGGATTTCTCGCCTCCTTGTTAACTATTTCATCAGAAAATGAATAATTCAGCACTTTGCCTGCAACAAATAAAATGTCAAAAAGTTGCAGATACACAGAGAATAGCAACGTGAGACAGCTCATGAGTACAAGATAGCCTCTAAGATTTACATGCAACTTTTGCCACATACAGTATGATCCTTTCCTGCATAATCTAGATTATGAAAAATAATGAAATTGCATGCAGCAGTATCATGAAGACCATAGTTGGCCATCTTTACCTGCGACTTCATGATGTGTTGTGAATTCCGCTCTTGGGCTCCCTCCGGTGGTTGTAAGTGGCACTTTTGTGAGTTCTGCTCTGGGGCTCCCTCCGGTGGTTTTAAGTGGAATGGCTGCTCCTTGGATTTAGCAGTCAGCAGCTGCTTCCACTGATTGTCTATTCTGCTCGGCTATTTAGCCTGGCTCTTTCCTTCAGCTTGTGCCACTTGTCAATGGTTCCTGGTTGGATTCACATCTCTTTGGATTTCCCTGTTATCCTGACCAGTTCAGCAAAGCTAAGTCCTTGCTTGCTCTTTTCTGTCCACAGGTTGTGGACTTATCCGTTCTGTGCTTTCTATGTTTGTCCAGCTTGTCAGTATGAATTAATTCTGTGTAGCTGGAAGCTCTGGGAAGCAGATTTACCCTCCACACCTTTAGTCAGGTGTGGAGATTTTTGTAAACTCTGTGTGGATTTTTTGTAGTGTTTTATACTGACCGCACAGTATTCCATCCTGTCCTATCTATCTAGCTAGACTGGCCTCCTGTGCTCATCCTGGTTTCATTCTGTGTATGTCTTTTCCCTCTCCACTCACAGTCATTACTTGTGGGGGGCTATCTATCCTTTGGGGATTTTCTCTGAGGCAAGATAGTTTTCCTGTTTCTATCTTTAGGGGTAGTTAGTTCTCAGGCTGTAACGAGGTGCCTAGGGAGTATCAGGAGCATCCCACGGCTACCTCTAGTGTTGTGTTGAGCTTAGGGACTGCGGTCAGTACAGATACCACTTCCTTCAGAGCTCGTCCCATGTTGCTCCTAAACCACCAGATCATAACAGTACAAGTGGCCAAAAATGAATTAAATGCATCTCAAAAGAAGGAAAAAATTCTGAGCCATTTTTTTTTCTGTGCTCTGTTCTGTCTTTTTTTTCCTCTTGATCTCTGGGTGGTTCAGGATTTATGCTCTGGCATGGATGTTCAGGGTTTGTTTTCTCGTGTGGATCAACTTGCTGCAAGAGTATAGAGTATCCAAGATTATGTTGTCCAGACTCCGGCTTTGGAGCCTAGAATTCCTACTCCTGATTTGTTTTTTGGGGACAGATCCAAGTTTTTGAACTTTAAAAATAACTGCAAATTGTTTTTTGCTTTGAAACCCCGTTCTTCTGGTGATCCCATTCAGCAAGTTAAAATCATCATATCCTTGCTGCGTGGTGACCCTAAGGACTGGGCATTCTCCCTTGAATCAGGGGATCTGGCATTGCTGAATGTAGACGCATTTTTTCAAGCGCTCGGATTATTGTATGACAAACCTAATTCTGTGGATCATGCAGAAGAAACCCTGTTGGCCTTGTGTCAAGGTCAGGAAGCGGCAGAATTATACTGCCAGAAATTTAGGAAATGGTCTGTGCTCACTAAATGGAATGAGGATGCTCTGGCTGCTATTTTCAGAAAAGGTCTTTCTGAAGCCCTTAAAGATGTTATGGTGGGCTTCCCTACGCCTACTGGTTTGAGCGAATCTATGTCTCTAGCCATTCAGATTGATCGGCGTCTGCGCGAGCGCAAAGCTATGCACCATATGGCAGTGTCCTCTGAACAGAGTCCTGAACCTATGCAATGTGATAGGATTTTGACTAGAACAGAACGGCAGGAATTCAGACGTCAGAATAGGCTGTGTTTTTACTGTGGTGATTCTGCTCATGTTATTTCTGATTGCCCTAAACGTACTAGGAGGGTCGCTAGGTCTGTTACCATTAGTACTGTACAGCCTAAATTTCTTTTATCTGTGACCCTGATTTGCTCATTGTCGTCCTTTTCTGTCATGGCATTTGTGGATTCAGGCGCTGCCCTGAACTTAATGCACTTAGAATTCGCCAGGCGCTGTGGTTTTTCCTTGCAGCCTTTGCAGAGCCCTATTCCTTTGAGGGGCATTGATGCTACACCATTGGCCAAGGATAAACCTCAGTACTGGACGCAGATGACCATGTACATGGCTCCTGCACATCAGGAAAATTGCCGTTTTCTGGTGTTGCATAACCTGCATGATGTTGTTGTACTGGGTTTTCCATGGTTACAGGAACATAATCCGGTGCTGGATTGGAAAACTATGTCTGTGACTAGTTGGGGTTGTCAAGGGGTACATAGTGACGTTCCTTTGATGTCAATTTCCTCTTCCCCCTCTTCTGAGGTCCCTGAGTTTTTGTCGGATTTCCAGGATGTATTTGATGAGCCCAAGTCCAGTTCCCTTCCTCCACATAGGGACTGTGATTGTGCTATTAACTTGATTCCTGGTTGTAAGTTCCCTAAGGGCCGACTTTTCAATCTGTCTGTGCCAGAGCATGCCGCCATGCGGAGCTATGTTAAGGAATCTTTGGAGAAAGGGCATATTCGGCCGTCTTCGTCACCATTGGGAGCGGGTTTCTTTTTTGTTGCTAAGAAGGATGGCTCCTTGAGACCCTGTATAGATTATCGTCTTCTTAATAAGATCACGGTCAAATTCCAATACCCCTTGCCTTTGCTTTCTGATTTGTTTGCTGAGATTAAGGGGGCTAGTTGGTTTACTAAGATTGACCTTCGGGGGGCTTATAATCTTGTTCGTATTAAACAGGGTGACGAATGGAAAACTGCATTTAATACGCCCGAAGGCCATTTTGAATACCTTGTGATGCCATTCGGGCTCCCTAATGCTCCATCTTGTTCCAATCCTTCATGCATGATATTCTCCGCAATTATCTTGATAAATTCATGGTTGTATATTTGGATGATATTTTGATTTTTTCCGATGATTGGGAGTCTCATGTGAAGCAGGTCAGGATGGTGTTCCAGATCCTTCGTGATAATGCTTTATTTGTGAATGGGTCTAAGTGCCTATTCGGAGTTCAGAAGGTCTCTTTTTTGGGTTTTATTTTTTCTCCCTCGTCTATGGAAATGGATTCTGTTAAGGTCCAAGCTATTCATGACTGGATTCAACCCACATCTGTGAAGAGCCTTCAAAAATTTTTGGGCTTTGCTAATTTCTATCGCCGTTTCATTGCCAACTTTTCCAGTGTGGTTAAGCCCCTTACTGATTTGACGAAGAAAGGCGCTGATGTTACGAATTGGTCCTCTGCGGCTGTTGAGGCCTTTCGGGAGCTTAAACGCCGATTTACTTCTGCCCCTGTGTTGCGTCAGCCGGATGTTTCTCTTCCTTTTCAGGTTGAGGTTGACGCTTCTGAGATTGGGGCAGGGGCCGTTTTGTCTCAGAGAGATTCTGATGGTTCTTTGATGAAACCGTGTGCTTTTTTTTCCAGAAAGTTTTCGCCTGCGGAACGCAATTATGATGTCGGCAATCGGGAGTTGTTGGCTATGAAGTGGGCGTTTGAGGAGTGGCGACATTGGCTTGAGGGAGCTAAGCACCACATTGCGGTCTTGACTGATCATAAGAATCTGATTTACCTCGAGATGGCCAAGCGGCTGAATCCTAAACAGGCTCGATGGTCCCTGTTTTTCTCCCGTTTTGATTTTGTGGTCTCGTATCTTCCGGGATCTAAGAATGTTAAGGCTGATGCCCTCTCTAGGAGTTTTTCGCCTGATTCTCCTGGAGTCCTTGAGCCGGTTGGCATTCTTAAGGAAGGGGTGATTCTTTCTGCCATCTCCCCTGATTTGCGGCGGGTGCTTCGGGAATTTCAGGCTGATAGGCCTGACCGCTGTCCAGTGGGGAAGCTGTTTGTTCCTGATGGATGGAGAAGTAAGGTGATTTCTGAGGTTCATTGTTCAGTGTTGGCTGGTCATCCAGGGATTTTTGGTACCAGAGATTTGGTTGCTAGGTCCTTTTGGTGGCCTTCCTTGTCGCGCGATGTGCGTGCTTTTGTGCAGTCCTGTGGGACTTGCGCCCGGGCCAAGCCTTGCTGTTCCCGCGCTAGTGGGTTGCTTTTGCCTTTGCCGGTCCCTGAGAGGCCCTGGACGCATATTTCCATGGATTTTATTTCGGATCTTCCTGTTTCCCAGAAGATGTCTGCTATCTGGGTTGTTTGTGACTGATTCTCTAAAATGGTCCATCTGGTACCTTTGCCTAAGCTGCCTTCCTCCTCAGATTTGGTTCCATTGCTTTTTCAGCATGTGGTTCGTTTGCATGGCATTCCGGAGAATATTGTGTCCGACAGAGGTTCTCAGTTTGTCTCTAGGTTTTGGCGGGCCTTTTGTGCTAGGATGGGCATTGATTTGTCTTTTTCTTCGGCGTTTCATCCTCAGACTAATGGCCAAACTGAGCAAACTAATCAGACCTTGGAGACCTATTTGATATGCTTTGTGTCTGCTGATCAGGATGATTGGGTGGCTTTCTTGCCGTTGGCCGAGTTTGCCCTTAATAATCGGGCTAGTTCGGCTACTTTGGTTTCACCTTTCTTTTGTAATTTTGGTTTTCATCCTCATTTTTCTTCTGGGCAGGTTGAGCCTTCTTATTGTCCTGGTGTGGATTCTGTGGTGGACAGGCTGCAGCAGATTTGGACTCATGTGGTGGACAATTTGACGTTGTCTCAGGAAAGGGCTCAACGTTTTGCTAACCGCCGTCGGTGTGTTGGTCCCCAGCTTCGTGTGGGGGATTTGGTTTGCTTGTCTTCTCGTCATGTTCCTATGAAGGTTTCTTCCACTAAGTTTAAGCCTCGGTTTATTGGTCCTTATAAGATTTCTGAAATTATCAATCCGGTGTCTTTTCGTTTGGCTCTTCCAGCCTCTTTTGCCATTCATAATGTTTTCCATAGATCTTTGTTGCGGAGATATGTGGTGCCCGTTGTTCCCTCAGTTGATCCTCCTGCCCCGGTGTTGGTTGAGGGAGAGTTGGAATATGAGGTTGAGAAATTTTTGGATTCTCGTTTTTCGAGGCGGAGGCTTCAGTATCTTGTCAAGTGGAAGGGTTATGGCCAGGAGGATAATTCTTGGGTTGTAGCCTCCGATGTTCATGCCACCGATTTGGTTCGTGCTTTTCACTTGGCTTGTCCTGATCGGCCTGGGGGCTCTGGTGAGGGTTCGGTGACCCCTCCTCAAGGGGGGGTACTGTTGTGAATTCCGCTCTTGGGCTCCCTCCGGTGGTTGTAAGTGGCACTTTTGTGAGTTCTGCTCTTGGGCTCCTTGGATTTAGCAGTCAGCAGCTGCTTCCACTGATTGTCTATTCTGCTCGGCTATTTAGCCTGGCTCTTTCCTTCAGCTTGTGCCACTTGTCAATGGTTCCTGGTTGGATTCACATCTCTTTGGATTTCCCTGTTATCCTGACCAGTTCAGCAAAGCCAAGTCCTTGCTTGCTCTTTTCTGTCCACAGGTTGTGGACTTATCCGTTCTGTGCTTTCTATGTTTGTCCAGCTTGTCAGTATGAATTAATTCTGTGTAGCTGGAAGCTCTGGGAAGCAGATTTACCCTCCACACCTTTAGTCAGGTGTGGAGATTTTTGTAAACTCTGTGTGGATTTTTTGTAGTGTTTTATACTGACCGCACAGTATTCCATCCTGTCCTATCTATCTAGCTAGACTGGCCTCCTGTGCTCATCCTGGTTTCATTCTGTGTATGTCTTTTCCCTCTCCACTCACAGTCATTACTTGTGGGGGGCTATCTATCCTTTCCAGGATAGTTTTCCTGTTTCTATCTTTAGGGGTAGTTAGTTCTCAGGCTGTGACGAGGTGCCTAGGGAATGTCAGGAGCATCCCAAGGCTACTTCTAGTGTTGTGTTGAGCTTAGGGACTGCGGTCAGTACAGGTACCACTTCCTTCAGAGCTCGTCCCATGTTGCTCCTAAACCACCAGATCATAACATTGATGCCTCTAGTCAAAAGTTAGGTGCTAACATACAATCCCACCCAACGCTTCGACAGCGGTATCATTTCCACAATGCTGGTGACTGGAGAAGGATGAATCTATTAAATGCAAACTGAATTTGTGTTAAATTTTTAGGAATTTGCTGAAATTCCAACAATTTGTGTGAATTGCCTTAAATTGCTTTTGCCATGTAACACGCTGCCATAGATTGCCTCAGACATAGAAGGATAACATGACCGTGGGTAGTGTCCCCTTAATGGCTTTTAGCTATCACATCACATGGTAGTACATAGCAGCCAATCAGAAAAGGACTATAATAGTCTGTGTAAAAGCCAAGGCATGGAATGCAGCAGCCATATAATGGTTAATATGGATAGTTAGAGAACATCACAGCTCACAGTTTTGCCATAGAGAGAGAAAGACATAAAACACTGAAGAATACGTGAGGCAGCATTCACAGATTGCAGCCACATTGCAATTTGCTTTTTTTTTTGCTGCAGAAACGCATCGACTTGCTGTGATTTTTTAAATTGCTAGTTTTGCTGCATAAAAATGTAATATGATCGCAACATGTGAATGCAGCCTAAAGATAACGTGAGTGCCAGTGCAGCAGTGAGTACATTTAGTGTGTGCGTAAATGTGAATAGTGTTATAAAAGTTTTTCTTTCAGGGCAATTGTAGGTTTTGGAATATTTTCGATTCAACACAAATTAAATTTCCTGGAAAAATTTGGTGAATTGAATTAAAAAAAAAATGTTCATCTCCAGTGGTGACAACTAATTCGCCCACTGACAAAGGAAATGTTATCAGTCGCTTTAGCTGCTCCTACTTTTGTAAGGGATCATGCACACAACCGATTTTCTCAAATGATTTTTGATGGGTAGCACTCGTGCCTATAATATTGTATGGGGCTATGTATATGTCCATCTGTAAGTTGCAAGTTTATGGGTCAGAGAAAAAATTGGATCTCACTTATATGAAATCCGAGTGCTGTCTAATTTTCAAGGACTGACAAAATGGAGAAGGTTAGGATAAACTTTTTTTCTCTCTACATCTGAGAAAATTATGCCACTCTGATCAAAGTCTAATCAGAATAATAAGTCTGTTTTTCACGTATGTCGAGAAATCGGTCGTGTGACCCTACCCTTTGACATAATACCCATATTGTAGGCATCTCAAGGACATAGAATCATAGAATGTTAGAGTTGGGAGGGACCTCCAGGGTCATCGTGTCCTGCTCAATGCAGGATTCACTAAACCATCTAAGACAGATGTCTGTCCAGCCTCTGTTTGAAGACTTCCATTGGAGGAGAACTCACCACTTCTCATGGCAGCCTGTTCCACTCAGTGATCACCCTCACTGTCAAAAAGTCTAATATCTAATCTAGAACTCACCGCCTCATCACTAGAACTCCCCATTGGGAATTATTACACTTCACTTTTGGTCAAAGACTATGACTGGGTGGACATCTTGTACATTTGTGCCCGAATAAGAAATGTTGAGTTTGGCTAAACCAAGACAGGAGCAAATGAATTTCAATCATGTATGAGCTTGTCATAAAATGTAAGAATTCAACACAAACACTAAGCAACACACACAGTGTATTAGACAGGACATACTTTTATCAAGACCCAAAGTGTATGTTGGCAATAGATATTAATACTACAGAATCAAGAACATTTCCACTAGAATTTATTGGCCACCTTGGCGTCATTTCTACCAATCTCATTGATAAGACCTTAAGGCAGAAGTTAAGAAGCCCGGTGATGGCCTCCCTGCCTCCTTACAGATATCACAGGAGGACAATGCTTAATTTTCGTAGGTTTCTACCAGAGATCTAAGTTTTGGCTTTTCAGTATTTTGCGCCTGGGGCACGTGGAGAAGGAGTCACTTGCCTATGACCCTCAGGAGCCGACACAGTGTCTCAAACCAGATTTTCCTTTAGAGCAGAAGCTTAAAAATGAATTAGCAATGAGGAATTGGATAACTTGCATTAAGTGCATCTAAAGCTCTCGAGGACTTGGAGGAACAGAGATGCAGAATTTAATGTTGGAAAATAAATTTGTAATGTAAATTAAGTTGGAGCATGACATCCGAATATCTGAGCCTGCTTTATGTAAATGTCTAAGACGCCAAGCTTTCATGTTTCAGAATTGAAGATGACACTAAAAAAACAAACCAGTGATAAAATGTTTATATAGACAATTTAAACGTGGACATTTAAAATTATTAAATGGAAAACGCCACAAATTTAAGGAAAGGAATTCATGGGGCTGTAAAAAAAATTATTTGCACTTACACTTTTACATTTTTTTTTAAATGAATGGGTTTTACATGCTTCAACATAATGAAAAAAAAGTATTCAAAGAACTTTTCTTAACAAGTTATTAAAAGGTACTGATTCCCCTTCCTGAGATATACTGCAGCTGGAAAGAAGAAAGCCTGTACTAATAAGAAGAAAAAACTCCAAAAATTAGCTTTTCAACCACTTAGTGACAGAGCCAATTTTGAGTTTAATGACCAATCCCCATTTTGCAAATTTACCAGTGTCACTTTATGACCAGGGTCACACTTGCGAGTTCAATGCAAGAAACTTGCGTGAGTCTCTCGCATCAAGTCCCGGCACTGCCACCAGCACTTGGGACCGGAGCATGCGGTTACGTGCCGGCGGCAGTGCCAGGACTTAATGTGAAAGACTCGAGTGAGTTTCTCGCATTGAACTCGCAAGCGTAACCCCAGCCTATGGAGTAATAACTCTATATTGCTTCTAGATTTCCCAGTGATTTAGAGATTGTTATTTTCATGAAACATTGTACTTTATGCTAGCTGAAAGTTTAGATCGAGAAGTCTTTTTTGTTTTTGGGAAAATATCTGAAATTCAATGAAAATTTTGAAAAATGAGCAAATTTCAAATGCTTATATCCTTAAATCGACCGTCATACCACACAAAATAGTCAATGAATAACATTTCTCATATGTCTACTTTACATCAACATCATTGTTCACATGTCCTTTTATTTCATTAAGATGGTAGAAGGGTTAAAATTTACCGTTTCAGGATTTTTTTTTTCTCAAGGAAATTTACAAATCCTATTTTTTACAGACCTATTCCTTTTCAAAGGGACTTTTTTTTTTAGACTTATATATCATAAAAACCCACAGTTGCTTCAGAGATCTTCATAACATTTGGGTGTAATAATGAAAAATCAAATTTTTTCCATTAAAATGTTGTTTTGGCCACAAGTAATATTCACAAGGGGTAACAGGATTGACCTCCTATTTTATGGACCTCCTATTTTATGTTACTGCGATCTCCATACGGAATAAATAACATGACAGTTTTATATTTCCGGCCGTTCTGACATTGGTGATACCAATTATGTGTACATTTTTTAGCTTTTATACAAAAACTGCGTTTTTAGTGGCAAAAATTTTGTGAATTTTTTGTTCTTCTTTTAGTGTTTACATTTTTTCTCTTTTATGCATTCTGTTAAACTTTTTTTTACTCTTGACGTAGTCTGATGGGACATGAATATTTTTTGTTTTGATCGCTTGTCTCATGCACTGCAGTTCTCATGTCTTCTGTTGGATTCATTTTCTATTGTTCTATTATAAAAAGTGTGGTGACTTGAATATAGACTTGATTAAAATTTTACCATTTTGTGTCTACAGCTCCTATGCATATCTACTGTATGAGTGTTCATGCTTACAGACTACAAAAAAAGTGCAGTCTGATCCAACTCTCTTCCATCTTTCCCTTTCATCTTCAAAACATGCTATCAGCAGGATATCTCCGAACAGACAGATTCAGAAAGATTTGTTGACAAGCTCACTTTGAGATGCAGGACGTACATAGAAATCATAGGTTCCCATAACACACGTTCTAATTGTGCCCCCTTCCTTCCCCTCAAAAATAATATTCGTCAGGGTCGCAGGAGAGCATATCTCACAATTTTGTAGCCCTTACAAAGTAATTTTCTTCCTATTGAAGCCCCTAAATTCCTGTTTCATTGCCCCCATAAAGTATGATGCCAAAAAACTTTCCCCACAAACACTGCATGATTGCATGATACCCCCACGATGAATTCCTCCACAGTACCCTCCACATGCACGGTATGCAGACCATTCTGTAACCCCCACTCTCTCCACTGCAAAGTATGGTGACCCCAACATTATATAATGCCCCAACTGTGACCAAAACACAGCCCTTCACACAATATGAAGGCCCTCATGCAGCCCTCCCTACAGTATATTAGCCCTGCACACCCCACCACTCAGTACGATGGCCCCAACACAACCCTCCACATTGTATGATGGGCCCAAATAACCATCAACATTGTACAAAGGCTTCCACGAGCCCTCCAAACAATATAATGACCCACACACCTGCATCCCATAGCATAATGGCCCTCGCACAACCCTCCACACAGTATAATGGACCCCACACAAACCTCCACACTGTAAAGCTGCACACTGACTTAACACAAACCTCCACATATTGCTTGCATACAGTATATTGGCCCCCACTAGACCTCCAAATAGTATAATGTTCACCAAAATAGGACTCCAAAGTGTATACTAGCCCTACACACAGCCCTATACACAGTTTAATTGTCCCGCACACAGAACTAAAAACAGTATAAGACCCTCCACACAGCCCTCCAAGCAGTATAATGGCCCCCATACAGCCCTCCAAACAGTATAATGGCCCCCGCATAGCCTTCCATATAGTATAATATGACTTACAAGCCCCATAGTGGCCATGTGGTCTGCTGCTATTGGCAATACGCCACTGAGTCAAGATATGAGAACGACTAAGTCATTCATTGAGCTAACTCCATCTATTAAAACTCACCAAATTCCACCTTCGAGTGAAACACTCTTGATCTAGATGGAAAATGCTAAACCATTTTTAGTTTGAGACACTGGCAGATTGTACAACCTTGATTTATGGGGAAATTGTCCAATGTTTTTTATCTAAGTGGATTTAATCACCTAAAGATTATATATTTTTTTTCTTCGGTAAGTTTCCCCCTATGTGAACTCCAGCGGTATATTCCTGAATGGCTTCCTTTTTCACTTCAGTCTTCATCTCTTTTCAATCTTCATAATTGACTCAGTTTGAGCACCGACTCATTCCTCAGGGTGGTAATTATGTTTCAACACATGGTCTTAACGTTAAAGTTTGTGAAAATAAAAATGATTTGTCGGAATATTACTTGAAACTGACAATTCTGTACTAATGTTTGGAACAGATTTGCATGACAATGACTTTACATCAGAAAGCCGTAATCACAGCCGACAGAGCAGTATAACCTTGGTGTCAGAGGCATCAAACAATAACACGAAATAAACGGCACGTAACACACGAAGGGAAGAGAACAAAGACTACAGCGCCTACAAATAATGACTTAATTGTGCCATTCTGATAAATGGTGATTATTGGCACGTAATGAGAATGACAGGCGGCATGAAAGACCACTACGGCTGTGCGATTGGTAAAAAAAAAGTTCTACTACACATCACAATAATACAAAAAGAATGAAAGCAGTGAAAGAATTTAGGACAAACACTTGGGTGCATTTATGAACCAATCCGCTCCTGTTCTTTGGCGCATTTCAGACTACTCATATTCATAAATTCGCCACTTTGCTCCCGATGGCTCGAAAGTGGGCATGATTTAGGAGTGTTCACATTTTAGACATATTTATGACTCGTTTTCAGCATAATGGGGGCAATTCATTAAGACTGATGAAGCGCGTGCCAACTTTAATAAAGTGCTCGCTGGAGTACAGTCACCTGATTGATTTATCGGCATTTACCCAAAGTGCCCGAACGTCAGACATTAATTAAGTGGAAGGTTACCCACCGTGCCCGTCACCAGAAATGTACCGGTCGAGGACTGGCATACATTTCTGGAGTAAGTTGGCCAGGAACAGCATGCAAAAACGACAACTAGGAAGTTGAACAAATATATTGCAACTTTTTACGGTGTTTACGCACAATCAATTCAGTGAAGCAATGAGACTGAAAAAACAACTGGTACTAATTGTACGACTTTCCCAAACTGGCGAAGTATCACATGGTTTTCATAATTAACCATTTATATTGAAGAAGCATCCAAGTAAAGTAAGTTATACTGAATAACAATCACAATTTTTATGCAAAATGACTTTTACTGTTCTCTTTGACATTTTTATGACTGGGAAACTATCATTTCGGATAACGGTATTTATCTGCGCATATAGGGTTTTATAGGTGAATAAAATTATAAAGATACTTTCACTGTACTGAAAGTGCTGCACCCAGATAAAATGAATTTTATTCCTCCTGAGAGCCACCGGATATCAATCATACAGTCACTGCTCAAAGCACTGTAAGTTGTCTCTGCACCACAATCTGTCAAAGTGCCGGATTGTGCGTACAGCTGTTGCTCACTATGTTATTATTATTATTATTTATTATTATTATAGCGCCATTTATGCCATAGTGCTTTACATGTGAGGAGGGATATACATAATAAAAAACAAGTACAATAATCTTAATCAATACAAGTCACGACTAGTACATAAGGAGAGAGGACCCTGCCCGCGAGGGCTCACAATCTACAAGGGATGGGTGAGAATACAGTAGGCGAGGGCAGAGCTGGTCGTGCAATGGTTTGGTCTATCGGTGGTTACTGCAGGTTGTAGGCTATGTACTGAGCGGTGACTATAGCCGCTACAGCACGCCTGTATGACTGAAAGTTGGAGGCTCTCGTGAGGAATAAAGTTAATTCTCTCCCTGAACCAGGGCCCAAAAAGTTCTAATTTGGTCTCATCTAACCAGAGCACTTCTTCCACATGTCATGTAGGAAATACAGTCACCATGTGGAAGAAGATCATCTGGTTAGATGAGACCAAACCAGTACTTTTGTGGTTAAATGCAAATGTTATTTGTGGCTGAAAATTAACACTGCACATTACCCTGAAAACACCATCCCCACCCTCAAACATGATGGTAGCAGCATCATGTTGTGGGAATACTTAATTCTGTAGGGACAGGGCACCTTGTCAGAGTTGATTGCATGATGGATGGACTAAATATAGGGCAATTCTGGAGGAAAAACTGTTTAAAACTGCATAAGACTTGAGACAGGGGCGTAGGTTCACCTTTAGTAGGACAAAGTCCCTAAAAATACTTCCAGAGCTATAATGGATGGTTTAGATCAAAGCATATTCAGTTATGCTGGTTGGCATCAAGATCACTTGGGAACTTTGGAGCTGATTATGCTGGATGGCATGTGATAGTGGAATAGTGGAACCGAGAGTGCATCCAGTTACTTTAAAAGAGCAGAGCCAAGTCTGCAGACAGATAACCTGGAACCGCAGAACCAACTATTATGTATAGCAGAGGCACACTTTAGGAAATATGACATAAAACCCAGTAATTGAACAGAGATTAATTTCTCTTATGGTACAAAATGTTTGGAAAAATGGTATCCAGCATAGGGGATCCTACTACCTAAATACTCAGGCAGCACACCGCTGCTTGAGTTGGCCTATAAGACCTATACATGTGACATTATAGGTATGCACAAGGTTACAATAGTAGCCGAATAAGATAAGTCCCAAATTCATTGCTGCTTTTGATGAAAGCATCCAAACATACTAGATTACACAGTTCTATATGGTGTGGTGTAGGGGTTGGTGGTAGGCTTTTGGGGAACATCCCTGATGGTCTAAAGAGATTTAAGGAATAATTACCAATTTACTAAGGAGATCTAGGGTGGTATACAGATTAACACCTAATACAATGGTAAGGGAAATAATGGTTTTTGTTATGCTGGTCTAGGGTAGTAAACTGATTAAAGTGCTGAATACTGTTCGTTTTTTTATAATACAATGAAAACTCACAACAGTTCTTTGAGAAGACTCTGATACTTTTCAGATTTTCTGTGACTGATTTTTAGTTCCATCATATGTTATCCATACCAACTGTTAAGGTTGGCGGAACGCACCGAGTATATATATATGTATTATTAGGTGCGTTCGCAACCCGGGGTCCACCGTGCAGGAGAGGAACCTGCTGCTGGCAAATGGCGGTGCTATATGGCGGTATAAGCGAACTCTGTTAACTCCAGAGTCGCTAGTAACAAGATGCTGTGCCCTGTTAACCTCACAGAGGTACACCGCTACCAACCAGAGCAAACTGTGGTCATGCAGTCAGATAAAACAGACAAACAACTCCTCACCGGAGGTGCCAGTATTCTAGCGGCTTATTTCAGCCAAGGCCCTGAATACACTCAAACAAATTCCTCACCGGAGGTGCCGGCATTCTAGGGGCTTATTTCAGCTAAACCCTAACCACATCCAGACATAACCACACTGGCGCTGAGCTCATAGTCATTGGTTTTATACTAGCGGCTTATTGCAGCCAAGGCCCTGAATACACTCAAACAAACTCCTCACCGGAGGTGCCGGCATTCTAGGGGCTTATTTCAGCCAAACCCTAACCGCATCCAGACATAACCACACTGGCGCTGAGCTCATAGTCATTGGTTTGATACTAGCGCATGGCCGTGCGGCCATGCAAACCTTTTATAGCTGCAGCAACTTCAGGACCTTCCTAGAGGACTAATTGGAGCTGCTACAGTACCTGAGCAACTTCAGGACCTTCCTAGAGGTCCAATGGGAGCTGCAGCGGTATCTGAGCATGTGACCCCGACCTCCAATGAGAGGTCTTACCCTGGGCATGATCAGAAGGGAAAAAGCAGGACTTATTCCCAGAGACATCTGCTCGCCGCTGACCAGTACTGGCTACAAAGGCAGAACCTGGAAGAACAGTAGTAACCAGTCGCCCAGTATCAGCCTGAGCCAGATGCTGGGACAGATGGCTCCACTGCGGCTGGAGAAGAATGGGATACCGCAGCAGAGGTGGTTCGAGATTCCCCCTGTGCAGAGGCAGGAACTCGACACCTAACACAAACTATCTTCTTTGGAAATCCCCCATTTACTTATAAGACCATTTTTCAATGTATTTTTGAGTGCTTCTCCCAAATAGGTTTCACTGTAAATTTTAGTAGATGCAATTTTTTTTCTAGATGTTACAGACTTGCTACCGATTTGTGATCTGTTGGGAAAATCTGCCCATAAATTTTAGAATGGATCTTCACCTCTGCAGAATGATCGTTATGATGTGGGATGTGGAAAAGTTACAGATTTTAATCTTGAATTTCACCTTTGACAATGGACAACGGATAAGTCGACATCCATGCTAAAATGAGTTTCACATGTATTTTTTTCCCACAAATGGCCATCTCTTCCAACTCCTCCATACACAGAAAGACTTGGCTTGGCTGAGTGCCACTGTGATCTCTATGAGAGAGCCTCTACCAGACTCCTCTGGACGTGGCTCATCTCCAAGGAGGAAAAAATGATAGGCTGCTGAAATTCATCAGGCCAGTTCCTTCTCATCTGTTAGGGGAGAGTTGGTCAAATCCCAGACTGTTGTTCGATCCTGCTGATATCGGCAGGTTCATCCGACTTTAGTCTAATGCAGGGGTGAACAACCTTTTTGGGTCACAGAACTTCCATGAGTCAGGAAGGTAGAGGTACCCTTTTCGTGAGTTTGAAGTCCATGAGGAGACTATGCTTTCAGCTCTTTCCATTGTAGTACGTGCCAGACGCTGAAGCAGTTGAGTGTATCCCTTCTTCTATATACTACTAAACTACATTGAAAAAAGTATCACTCATGCATGGCCACTTCTTCACCTCACCTAGTCCTTTTTGTGTTACAGATGTCAGTACTCACCAATTCTGCAAACTAAGGCTGACCCAGAAATCATCACACTGCACAGCATTCATAAATTCCCGCCACTATGGTGCTACGCACCACTGGTCTTCTCCATATCATGAAAAATACATGTGACCAGACACTATCATGTCTGGGAGCAGATGGTTAGGGGACCACACAGAAGGGCATCGCAGGCCACATAGGGCCTCTGGTCTGCAGGTTGTGCACTCCTAATCTAATATTAGGCCAGATCCCTCTCATCTGTTAGGGGACTGTTGGCCGGAACTCAGACTGTTGTCCGATCCTGCTGATAATGGCAGGTGCATCCGACTTTAATAAAATGCAGGGGTGCACAACTTTTTTGAGTCAGAGGGTTAAATTGTCAGATCCAGGCAACCTCAAGAACTGCAATATTACCAAAGTATTACCTTCTAAGTCATTTATTGCACATTGAAAGTATGTGCCATAAATCTCTCATATGAGGGGAGGCTGGAGGTATCACTCATGCGCGTTTCGAGGTCACGCAGGACCTCTTCATCAGAACAAACCTAGTGACTAGGTGACTTTGACTAGGTTTGTCCTGATGAAAAGGTCCTGAACCATCTCAAAAAGCATTGACTTTTAAACCTGCTTAATAAATGTCGTCAATTTTATCTATGAGCCATCGTAAGCAGCACATAAGTAACACCTCCAGCCTCCTCTCGTTGCCTTGGTCTACTATCTGACCGGTATATGCGCAGCAGCTGTATACATGTCCGTTATGTGTTGCTTTTACCAACCTAATAAGGTGAGTGCATTCCTCTTATTTGACGCTCCATTGTCGCCAGATAAGATCCTATTGCGCTTTATTTGTTCCCAGTTTTTCCTCTTTGACAAATATCTCATAGTTGCTGGTTCCATTTATAAGACTCCCATGAGTCAGGAAGGTAGAGGTACCCTTTTGCTACCCACTACTGGTCTTCTCCATGTCATGAAAAATACATGCGACCAGACATTTCCACTTTCAGAGCTCCAAGTTTCGTGATTTCAATTACACCGGCATAGATTTAAATGACAACATTCAGGCTGTCTATGGTCACCACTAGGGAAAACTCACTGTATCAGGAACTTTGACTATTTTATCATTTATGGGGTTAGCTGTATTCATCATTTAAACAATAACTAAGTTAAAATGACTGGGCAGACACAGCCCTTAGGAAAAAGTGGAGCTGTTTTTTTTATCTAACCCTAGGCATGTCATTTATTTATTTTTTTCAATCCATTCATCTATTAAAAGATTTCTGCATCCTTTATAAATGAACTATATATTATAAAGTTGTAGGAAAACTTTGGCCAAAACTGATACATTCTATTATTCTTTGTGCATGGACTGCGGGGGTGGAGTCTGACATAGGAAATTACTCTTGAAGATTCTTTTAATACTTGAGTTGTGCCCCACCCCTGAGGTCTTGCACTAGACACAACATCCACAATAGTACTTGACTAGAGCGTCCCTGAAGACTGAGCCAATTGGCTGAACTTTTATATATCTGTGATTAGTGTTTTTTCTTTCACAATGACTAATTGCAAACTATTTTCAGAACAGCACAATTTAATAATCACCTATTAGACATTTAGTTAGAGCACCGTTGAATTTAATCAATTGTGAGGAACGGAGGCTTTAAGGAGCTTGGTAACAAATAAATACATTAATAGGGGCTGATTGTAAACACCGAGGGTTCATTAGGGACTGGATGATAATAATCAGCCTTGCGTTGTGCAAACCTGTAGGAGTCGGTAGTATTTACATAAATTAAAATGATGTCATCTTGCTAATTGGGGGACTGCAACAATGTAGCACAATCTAGTGCTCGAATTCCTAAACAGTGCAGTGACCCAGTGACAACAGTGGCAATGTATGAAATAATAATGAGGTTTTATACATGGATGACACGATAAGCTTTTTACACAGGATGTAGGTCTGAAAAGATAATGCATTTGGATAGATATGGAAAAGTGACTGTAGCTTGGGTTAGTTCTTGTTCTTATAGCTGCTTCTCCGGGGACATCCTCTGACATGACATTATAGTTGAACCCTGCGTAATAGGCCATCATAGACCTATGATAAATACTAGAGATTATGAACGAAAATGAGGATAAAACAATTGGTTTTATATTGAATAAGAGCTTTGGGGACAATGTTTGGCAAAGCGACCGGACTCTCTACGTTTCGAAAACTTGGACATCCACCAACACTTATTTATGTCCAAAGCTGGAGCCTGTGCTCTCATGTGTCTCACCTAGATTAACTAACATTACATTTCTTAAACCGGCCTAAGATTAAAAAAAAAGGGTGATTTGTACCAAATTGGTGTATTTAGTTTTAGTAATAAAAATAAAAAAAATTCCAACGCAACAGACGTTCTCCTCCAAGGATTATCTTTATGGTTTATTGATTACAAAAGGTTCAAAGTACATGCAACGTTTCGACACCACAGGTCATTTTTCAGACCAAATGTAGGAAGAGTTAGGAATATGAAATCTACAAGTGCTAGGAGCAATTGTAGATTTGCTCCAATATTTGAGCCATTTTTAGGTTTTCTTTTCAGCAGAAAAGTATAAAACGTGGAGACCACATCTATTTTTGTGAGACCGAAACCACTTCTTGGAGAACGTATTTCTTTTTCTCTGTGCTTTTCAAATTTGAAAAATAAAATTAAATTTCTAATTTTAAAAACTTTTTAAAATACAGTTACACCAAAAAACTGTAAGCTGATAAACATTGGTGTATAGACACAGTAAACAATTTATTAATTTATTGAAGTACGGTAGTAGAAAACCATATATCATAGATCGAGATGAACAGATCTGAAAAACTTCAGATTTGCCAAATCTCGTAGATTTTACCAGGAAATTCGATTCACAGCTATGTCACAATTTTCACTGAGAGATAGATAATGTAGAAAATCTATAACTATATATAAATCAGAATATAAAATGAAAAAGATTAAAATTCCTCAGGATTTTCCAGTTGACTACCTAAATATCGCTGCATATTCAAGTTTTACATTCCAGAACCTATACATTATCCTGAATGTATACACTTATTCATGTATTATAGTGAAATTTATCCCACCAGCTGAAACATTTATATTTTATGTGAACGCTGAAAGAAAATCCAAGAAAAATAAAGCAATGGGACTGAGAAACATCCACAGCACTTTCTTATTTCGTGTTTTTCGGTTCACAGCTTACTATGATAAATGACTCAATGCAAGAGTTTGGTCTGAGTGCTAAAGTAGCCTCCCATTACAATGCCATAAAGCAATTTTCCTGAAGGGCTATTAAAGGCCGTTCTGCGCTAGGAGAGGGGGGGAAGGAGCAACAGGATCCTCTCTGTTTTCTGGAAAAAAGCTTTAGTAACCTGGTGACATGAGTACTCTGCTCCATAGATTTATCCCAAGCTGTTATTGCAATCTTTTGTAGGTTGTTGAATAACAAGCTCTACCAGTTACTTGCTGTAATGTTCCTCCTCATTATTCACATTTATACTATTGGTGCAAACCAACAACTCCCTAGTGATAGATCCTATGAAGTATCTGTCAGACATTCTGCTTCCAGTTCTACCCTGATATTATCGGCAGGACTTCATGACCAGAGACCTTTTTTAATGGCAAGTTTATTTCCTGGCCATAGACAGACAATGTGCTGTGCACTATGATATGAGGCTACATGGCGCCTTAATAAAAAGCTAAAACAACAGGGGTGTTACACACCTGTCCCTGGTCTTGCCTCTGCTCCATCTGCCCTGACAGGAAAGAGAAGGAGATCCAGCTCAACGAAATAGTGAAAAATCCATAATTTATTTCACTCAAAATACAGTGAAAGGACAAAACATCAGCATACAGAAAAAATTATAAAAACAAGGTCAACGCGTTTCCGGTGACTAAGCACCCTTAATCATGATGTGGGTGCTTAGTCACCGGAAACGCGTTGACCTTGTTTTTATAATTTTTTCTGTATGCTGATGTTTTGTCCTTTCACTGTATTTTGAGTGAAATAAATTATGGATTTTTCACTATTTCGTTGAGCTGGATCTCCTTCTCTTTCCTGTTCGTCCACGCCCTGACACAGCGGTTAATCATGATTAAGGGTGCTTAGTCACCGGAAACGCGTTGACCTTGTTTTTATAATTTTTTCTGTATGCTGATGTTTTGTCCTTTCACTGTATTTTGAGTGAAATAAATTATGGATTTTTCACTATTTCGTTGAGCTGGATCTCCTTCTCTTTCCTGTTCGTCCACGCCCTGACACAGCGGTTCCGTGCTCCGAGCTCCTGGGAATGTCGGTATGGTGAGCTGGATTTTGTTTTTCCTCCATCTGCCCTGGACCATTGAACTTTCTTGTCCTCCATGCAGAGTTTTGCAGATGGCCTGGCGTGCTTCTATGTGATGAACTGCCTGGGCTTATTTAAGGGCTTCTAAGACACACAACTGGGCTTTGGCATTGAAGTGGGGCTAGACTAGCAGTTTGTGTGTGCACAACAACCTGACTGGAGATGCAGGACGTCTCCTGTAGAACAGAAGCTTCTAGTGCTTCTTCCTACTTGTCTGCGGCTTCTAGTGACTCCAGATTTCTGTTGGCTACCTGTCCCAGGTTCTCCTGGACCTCTTCTTTTTATCTACAGTTTTGGGGATGTCTTCCCGGCTGTGTGAGGTTTCCTTGGTTTCTGACTTTCCCGTTATTCCAGAGTGTTATCTGCGGCTTGCCTGCTGTTTCCGGATGTCCTCCGCCTGCCTGCAGTTTCCTGACATCCTTCCCTTGCCTGCACTTCACCTGCTTGCCTGCGATTTTGTGATGTCCTCCACCTGCCTGCGGTTTCCAGCACTCCACCAGAATGCCTGCGGTTTCCTGACATCCTCTACTCTACATCCTATTTTCCAGTATTCCACCTGTCTATCTACAGTTTCCAGTCCCTCTACTCACCAACTTGCTGCACCGACGCCTGTGGCCCTTGTGCCCACCTGGACCTTGGGCTTAGACCAGAGATGTCAAACTTAAATACACAGTGGGACAAAATTAAAAGTTTGGACAAAGTTGCCGCCCAACCTTGATAATTAAAAAAAAGTCTACAATTGAGGAAGTTTTTCCTTATCAAATATAACGATGAACTTTTTCATATGAAAGCAAACTTAAAGGGGTTGTACCATGAAGAAAGATCATTTTATTTATGATGACTCTACTGTAACCTCCGACAAAGAATGGTGACCCCATCACGCTATGATTCTCCAACTGTAATTCTCATTCAAATTCGACCCTCCATACAGTATACTGGCCACAAGAACAGTGCTCCATACAGTATAATGGCTCCACATAGTCCTCTATACAGTATAATAGTTCCCACATATTCCTCACTACAGTAATATGGCTGCATATAGAGCTCCATACAGTATTATGGTCCCGCATAGTGCTACATACAATATAATGGGCACAACTTAGTGCTCCATACAGTATAATGGCTCCACATAGTCCTCTATACAGTATAATAGTTCCCACATATCCTTCACTACAGTATTATGGCTGCACATAGTGCTCCATACAGTATTATGGTCCCGCATAGTGCTACATACAATATAATGGGCACAACATAGTGCTCCATACAGTATAATGGCTCCACATAGTCCTCCATACAGTATAATAGTTCCCACATAGCCCTCAGTACAGTATAAAGGCCCCAAAGAAAGCTCCATACAGTATAATGGTCTCACATAATGCTACATACAATATAATGGGCACGACATAATGCTCCATACAGTATAATGGGCACCACATAGTGCTACATACAGTATAATGGCCCCACATAGTGCTCCATACAGTATAATGGCCCCAAATAGTGCTTTACACAATATAATGGCCCCAAATATTGCTACATACAATATAATAGCCCCACATAGTGCTCTCCATACAGTATAATGGCCAAATATAGTGCTTCATACAGTATAATAGCTACAAAAAGTGCTGTATACAGTATAATGACACCACATAGTGCTCCATACAGTATAATGGTCCAACATAGTGCTTTATGCAATATAATGGCCACCACATAGTGCTCCATACAGGAAATTTGGGCACCACATATTGCTCCATACAGTATAATGGCCCCACATAGTGCTCCATACAGTATAAAGGCCCCACATAATGCTCCATACACCATAATAGGCACCATATAGAGCTTTATAAAATATAATGGCCCCACATAGTGCTCCATACAGTATAATGTCCCCACATAGTGCTCCATCTATCTATATAATTGTCTAAGGGGTACTTCTGCCTGTTTGTCTGTCTGTCTGCAACTTCCGTAACGGAAATCCCGCATCGCTGATTGGTCGCGGCTGGCGGGCCGCCACCAATCAGCGACAGGCTTAGTCCGGCCGTGAATTGGCCCCTCCTTACTCTCCTCCAATCAGTTCCCGCTATCTACTCCCCTCCAGTCAGCGCCAGTGTGTCATCCCATCCCGGGCCAACATTTTACTATTGATGCTGCCTATGCGGAATCAATAGTAAAAAGATATGATGTTAAAAATAATAAAAAAAATGAAAAATTGTGCTATTCTCACCTTCCGCCATCCACCGATGCGTGCGATGCTGCCGCCAGCTTCTGTTCCCAGTGATGCATTGTGAAATTACCCAGATAACTTAGCGGTCTTGCGAGACCGCTAAGTCATCTGGGTAATTTCGCAATGCATCACTGCGAATGGAAGCTGGGGGCAGCATCGCACGCATCGGCACAGCTTTGCTGGACGCCGGAGGGTGAGTATATAGCTATTTTTTATTTTAATTTTTTTAACAGGGATATGGTGCCCTGTTATGTTTGCTAATGACAGGTGTTATGAAGGCAATCCAGAAACACAGTGTGCTTAGCGATCAGAGCGCACACAGTGATCTGACAAATACCCAAAAATACAAGAACGAGCTCTGAGACGTGGAAACTCTGTAGACTGCACACCTGATCCTATCCTAAACACAACTAAAAGCGGCTGTGGATTGCGCCTAACAACTACCTAGGCAACTCGGCACAGCCTAAGAAACTAGCTAGCCTGAAGATAGAAAAATAGGCCTGACTTGCCCCAGAGAAATTCCCCAAAGGAAAAGGCAGCCCCCCACATATAATGACTGTGAGTAAGATGAAAAGACAAAACGTAGGGATGAAATAGATTCAGCAAAGTGGGGCCCGATATTCTAGGACAGAGCGAGGACAGTAAAGCAAACTTTGCAGTCTACAAAAAACCCTAAAGCAAAACCACGCAAAGGGGGCAAAAAAAACCCACCGTGCCGAACTAACGGCACGGCGGTACACCCTTTGCGTCTCAGAGCTACCAGCAAAACAAAAGACAAGCTGGACAGAAAAAAAGCAACAAAAAAGCAAAAAGCACTTAGCTATACAGAGCAGCAGGTCACAGGAACAATCAGGAGAAGCTCAGATCCAACACTGAAACATTGACAAGGAGCAAGGATAGCAGCATCAGGCGGAGTTAAGTAATGAAGCAGTTAACGAGCTCACCAGAACACCTGAGGGAGGAAGCTCAGAAGCTGCAGTACCACTTGTGACCACAGGAGTGAATTCAGCCACAGAATTCACAACAGTACCCCCCCCCCCTTGAGGAGGGGTCACCGAACCCTCACCAGAGCCCCCAGGCCGACCAGGATGAGCCGCATGAAAGGCACGAACAAGATCGGAAGCATGAACATCAGAGGCAAAAACCCAGGAATTATCTTCCTGAGCATAACCCTTCCACTTAACCAGATACTGGAGTTTCCGTCTAGAAACACGAGAATCCAAAATCTTCTCCACAATATACTCCAATTCCCCCTCCACCAAAACCGGGGCAGGAGGCTCAACAGATGGAACCATAGGTGCCACGTATCTCCGCAACAACGACCTATGGAATACATTATGTATGGAAAAGGAGTCTGGGAGGGTCAAACGAAAAGACACAGGATTGAGAACCTCAGAAATCCTATACGGACCAATAAAACGAGGTTTAACCCCTCTGTGACCTTAGACGTACTATCCCGTCGAGGTGCCCTGGGCTTATCTGACCCTGGACGGGATAGTACGTCATAGCCGATCGGCCGCGCTCACGGGGGGAGCGCGGCCGATCGCGGCCGGGTGTCAGCTGCTTATCGCAGCTGACATCCGGCACTATGTGCCAGGAGCGGTCACGGACCGCCCCCGGCACATTAACCCCTGGCACACCGCGATCAAAGATGATCGCGATGTGCCGGCGGTACAGGGAAGCACCGCGCAGGGAGGGGGCTCCCTGCGGGCTTCCCTGAGCCCCCCGCAGCAACGCGATGTGATCGCGTTGCTGCGAGGGTCTCCTCACCTCCCTCCCTGCTCGAGCCCCGGATCCAAGATGGCCGCGGATCCGGGTCCTGCAGGGAGGGAGGTGGCTTCACAGAGCCTGCTCAGAGCAGGCACTGTGAAGCAGCCTGCACTCCTATCAGATCAGTGATCTGACAGAGTGCTGTGCAAACTGTCAGATCACTGATCTGTGATGTCCCCCCCTGGGACAAAGTAAAAAAGTAAAAAAAAAAATTTCCAAATGTGTAAAAAAAATAAAAAAAAATATTCCAAAATAATGAAAAAAAAAAAAAAATATTATTCCCATAAATACATTTCTTCATCTAAATAAAAAAAAAAAAACAATAAAAGTACACATATTTAGTATCGCCGCGTCCGTAACGGCCCGACCTATAAAACTGGCCCACTAGTTAACCCCTTCAGTAAACACCGTAAGAAAAAAAAAAAAAAAACGAGGCAAAAAACAACGCTTTATTATCATACCGCCGAACAAAAAGTGGAATAACACGCGATCAAAAGGACAGATATAAATAACCATGGTACCGCTGAAAGCGTCATATTGTCCCGCAAAAAAAGAGCCGCCATACAGCATCATCAGCAAAAAAATAAAAAAGTTATAGTCCTGAGAATAAAGCGATGCAAAAATAATTATTTTTTCTGTAAAATAGTTTTTATCGTATAAAAGCACCAAACCATAAAAAAATGATATAAATGAGGTATCGCTGTAATCGTACTGACCCGAAGAATAAAACTGATTTATCAATTTTACCAAACGCGGAACGGTATAAACGCCTCCCCCAATAGAAATTCATGAATAGCTGGCTTTTGGTCATTCTTCCTCACAAAAATCGGAATAAAAAGCGATAAAAAAATGTCACGTGCCCAAAAATGTTTTCAATAAAAACGTCAACTCGTCCCGCAAAAAACAAGACCTCACATGACTCTGTGGACCAAAATATGGAAAAATTATAGCTCTCAAAATGTGGTATTGCAAAAAATATTTTTTGCAATAAAAAGGGTCTTTCAGTGTGTGACGGCTGCCAATCATAAAAATCCGCTAAAAAACTCGCTATAAAAGTAAATCAAACCCCCCTTCATCACCCCCTTAGTTAGGGAAAAATAAAAAAAAATGTATTTATTTCCATTTTCCCATTAGGGCTAGGGTTAGGGCTAGGGTTAGGGCTAGGGCTAGGGTTAGGGCTAGGGTTAGGGCTAGGGTTAGGGTTAGGGCTAGGGTTAGGGCTAGGGTTAGGGCTAGGGTTAGGGCTAGGGCTAGGGCTAGGGTTAGGGCTAGGGTTAGGGCTAGGGTTAGGGCTAGGGTTAGGGTTAGGGCTAGGGCTAGGGCTAGGATTAGGGTTAGGGTTAGGGTTGGGGCTACAGTTAGGGTTGGGGCTAAAGTTAGGGTTAGGGTTTAGATTACATTTACAGTTGGGAATAGGGTTGGGATTAGGGTTAGGGGTGTGTCAGGGTTAGAGGTGTGGTTAGGGTTACCGTTGGAATTAGGGTTAGGGGTGTGTTTAGATTAGGGTTTCAGTTATAATTGGGGGGTTTCCACTGTTTCGGCACATCAGGGGCTCTCCAAACACGACATGGCGTCCGATCTCAATTCCAGCCAATTCTGCGTTGAAAAAGTAAAACAGTGCTCCTTCCCTTCCGAGCTCTCCTGTGTGCCCAAACAGGGGTTTACCCCAACATATGGGGTATCAGCGTACTCAGGACAAATTGGACAACAACTTTTGTGGACCAATTTCTCCTGTTACCCTTGGGAAAATACAAAACTGGGGGCTAAAAAATAATTTTTGTGGGAAAACAAAAAGATTTTTTATTTTCACGGCTCTGCGTTATAAACTGTAGTGAAACACTTGGGGGTTCAAAGTTCTCACAACACATCTAGATAAGTTCATTGAGGGGTCTAGTTTCCAATATGGGGTCACTTGTGGGGGGTTTCTACTGTTTAGGTACATTAGGGGCTCTGCAAACGCAATGTGACGCCTGCAGACCAATCCATCTAAGTCTGCATTCCAAATGATGCTCCTTCCCTTCCGAGCCCTCCCATGCGCCCAAACGGTGGTTCCCCCCCACATATCGGGTATCAGCGTACTCAGGACAAATTGGACAACAACTTTTGTGGACCAATTTCTCCTGTTACCCTTGGGAAAATACAAAACTGGGGGCTAAAAAATAATTTTTGTGGGAAAACAAAAAGATTTTTTATTTTCACGGCTCTGCGTTATAAACTGTAGTGAAACACTTGGGGGTTCAAAGTTCTCACAACACATCTAGATAAGTTCATTGAGGGGTCTAGTTTCCAATATGGGGTCACTTGTGGGGGGTTTCTACTGTTTAGGTACATTAGGGGCTCTGCAAACGCAATGTGACGCCTGCAGACCAATCCATCTAAGTCTGCATTCCAAATGATGCTCCTTCCCTTCCGAGCCCTCCCATGCGCCCAAACGGTGGTTCCCCCCCACATATCGGGTATCAGCGTACTCAGGACAAATTGGACAACAACTTTTGTGGACCAATTTCTCCTGTTACCCTTGGGAAAATACAAAACTGGGGGCTAAAAAATAATTTTTGTGGGAAAACAAAAAGATTTTTTATTTTCACGGCTCTGCGTTATAAACTGTAGTGAAACACTTGGGGGTTCAAAGTTCTCACAACACATCTAGATAAGTTCATTGAGGGGTCTAGTTTCCAATATGGGGTCACTTGTGGGGGGTTTCTACTGTTTAGGTACATTAGGGGCTCTGCAAACGCAATGTGACGCCTGCAGACCAATCCATCTAAGTCTGCATTCCAAATGATGCTCCTTCCCTTCCGAGCCCTCCCATGCGCCCAAACGGTGGTTCCCCCCCACATATCGGGTATCAGCGTACTCAGGACAAATTGGACAACAACATTTAGGGTCCAATTTCTCCTGCTAACCTTGGAAAAATACAAAACTGGGGGCTAAAATATAATTTTTGTGGAAAAAAAAATATTTTTTATTTGCATGGCTCTGCGTTATAAACTGTAGTGAAATACTTGGGGGTTCAAAGCTCTCACAACACATCAAGATGAGTTCCTTAGGGGGTCTACTTTCCAAAATGGTGTCACTTGTGGGGGGTTTCTACTGTTTAGGTACATTAGGGGCTCTGCAAACGCAATGTGACGCCTGCAGACCATTCCATCTAAGTCTGCATTCCAAATGGCGCTCCTTCCCTTCCGAACCCTCCCATGCGCCCAAACGGTGGTTCCCCCCCACATATGGGGTATCAGCGTACTCAGGACAAATTGGACAACAACTTTTGTGGTCCAATTTCTCCTCTTACCCTAGAGAAAATACAAAACTGGGGGCTAAAAAATAATTTTTGTGGGAAAAAAATTTTGTTTTATTTTTATGGCTCTGCATTATAAACTTCTGTGAAGCCCTTGGTGGGTCAAAGTGCTCACCACACATCCAGATAAGTTCCTTAGGGGGTCTACTTTCCAAAATGGTGTCACTTGTGGGGGGTTTCAATGTTTAGGCACATCAGTGGCTCTCCAAACGCAACATGGCGTCCCATCTCAATTCCTGTCAATTTTGCATTGAAAAGTCAAACGGCGCTCCTTCCCTTCCGAGCTCTCCCATGCGCCCAAACAGTGGTTTACTGCCACATATGGGGTATCAGCGTACTCGGGACAAATTGGACAACAACTTTTGAGGTCCAATTTCTTCTCTTACCCTTGGAAAAATAAAAAATTGGGGGCAAAAATATAATTTTTGTGAAAAAATATGATTTTTTATTTTTACGGTTCTGCATTATAAACTTCTGTGAAGCACTTGGTGGGTCAAAGTGCTCACCACACCTCTAGATAAGTTCCTTAGGGGGTCTACTTTCCAAAATGGTGTCACTTGTGGGGGGTTTCAATGTTTAGGCACATCAGTGGCTCTCCAAACGCAACATGGCGTCCCATCTCAATTTCTGTCAATTTTGCATTGAAAAGTCAAACTGCGCTCCTTCCCTTCCGAGCTCTCCCATGCGCCCAAACAGTGGTTTACTGCCACATATGGGGTATCAGCGTACTCAGGACAAATTGGACAACAACTTTTGAGGTCCAATTTCTTCTCATACCCTTGGAAAAATAAAAAATTGGGGGCAAAAATATAATTTTTGTGAAAAAATATGATTTTTTATTTTTACGGTTCTGCATTATAAACTTCTGTGAAGCACTTGGTGGGTCAAAGTGCTCACCACACATCCAGATAAGTTCCTTAGGGGGTCTACTTTCCAAAATGGTGTCACTTGTGGGGGGTTTCAATGTTTAGGCACATCAGTGGCTCTCCAAACGCAACATGGCGTCCCATCTCAATTCCTGTCAAGTTTGCATTGAAAAGTCAAATAGCGCTCCTTCCCTTCCGAGCTCTCCCATGCGCCCAAACAGTGGTTTACTGCCACATATGGGGTATCAGCGTACTCAGGACAAATTGGACAACAACTTTTTGGGTCCAATTTCTCCTGTTACCCTTGGTAAAATAAAACAAATTGGAGCTGAAGTAAATTTTTTGTGTAAAAAAGTTAAATGTTCATTTTTATTTAAACATTCCAAAAATTCCTATTAAACACCTGAAGGGTTAATAAACTTCTTGAATGTGGTTTTGAGCACCTTGAGGGGTGCAGTTTTTAGAATGGTGTCACACTTGGGCATTTTCTATCATATAGACCCCTCAAAATGACTTCAAATGAGACGTGGTCCCTAAAAAAAAATGGTGTTGTAAAAATGAGAAATTGCTGGTCAACTTTTAACCCTTATAACTCCCTAACAAAAAAAAAATTGGTTCCAAAATTATGCTGATGTAAAGGAGACATGTGGGAAATGTTACTTATTAAGTATTTTGTGTGACATATCTCTGTGATTTAATTGCATAAAAATTCAAAGTTTGAAAATTGCAAAATTTTCAAAATTTTCGCCAAATTTCCGTTTTTTTCACAAATAAACGCAGGTACTATCAAAGAAATTTTACCACTATCATGAAGTACAATATGTCACGAGAAAACAATGTCAGAATCACCAGGATCCGTTGAAGCGTTTCGGAGTTATAACCTCATAAAGGGACAGTGGTCAGAATTGTAAAAATTGGCCTGGTCATTAACGTGCAAACCACCCTTGGGGGTAAAGGGGTTAAATTTAGGAGAGGAAACCTTCATAGGAATATGACGAGAAGATAACCAAACCAGATCCCCAACACGAAGTCGGGGACCCACACGGCATCTGCGATTAGCGAAAAGTTGAGCTTTCTCCTGGGACAAGATCAAATTGTCCACTACCTGAGTCCAGATCTGCTGCAACCTATCCACCACAGAATCCACACCAGGACAGTCCGAAGACTCAACCTGTCCTGAAGAGAAACGAGGATGGAACCCAGAATTGCAAAAAAATGGAGAAACCAAGGTAGCCGAGCTGGCCCGATTATTAAGGGCGAACTCAGCCAACGGCAAAAAGGACACCCAATCATCCTGCTCTGCAGAAACAAAACATCTCAGATATGTTTCCAACGTCTGATTGGTTCGTTCGGTCTGGCCATTAGTCTGAGGATGGAAAGCCGAGGAAAAGGATAGGTCAATGCCCATCCTACCACAAAAGGCTCGCCAAAACCTTGAAACAAACTGGGAACCTCTGTCAGAAACAATATTCTCAGGAATGCCATGCAACCGAACCACATGCTGAAAGAACAAAGGTACCAAATCAGAGGAGGAAGGCAATTTAGCCAAGGGCACCAGATGGACCATTTTAGAAAAGCGATCACAGACCACCCAAATGACTGACATCTTTTGAGAAACGGGAAGGTCAGAAATGAAATCCATCGAAATATGTCCAAGGCCTCTTTGGGACCGGCAAGGGCAAAAGCAACCCACTGGCACGAGAACAGCAGGGCTTAGCCCTAGCACAAATCCCACAGGACTGCACAAAAGTACGTACATCCCGTGACAGAGATGGCCACCAGAAGGATCTAGCCACTAACTCTCTGGTACCAAAGATTCCAGGATGACCAGCCAACACCGAACAATGAAGTTCAGAGATAAGTTTATTAGTCCACCTATCAGGGACGAACAGTTTCTCTGCTGGACAACGATCAGGTTTATTCGCCTGAAATGTTTGCAGCACCCGCCGCAAATCAGGGGAGATGGCAGACACAATGACTCCTTCCTTGAGGATACCCGCTGGCTCAGATAAACCCGGAGAGTCGGGCACAAAACTCCTAGACAGAGCATCCGCCTTCACATTTTTAGAGCCCGGAAGGTACGAAATCACAAAGTCGAAGCGGGCAAAAAATAACGACCAACGGGCCTGTCTAGGATTCAAGCGCTTGGCAGACTCGAGATAAGTCAAGTTCTTATGATCAGTCAATACCACCACGCGATGCTTAGCTCCTTCAAGCCAATGACGCCACTCCTCGAATGCCCACTTCATGGCCAGCAACTCTCGATTGCCCACATCATAATTACGCTCAGCGGGCGAAAACTTCCTGGAAAAGAAAGCACATGGTTTCATCACTGAGCAATCAGAACCTCTCTGTGACAAAACCGCCCCTGCTCCAATCTCAGAAGCATCAATCTCGACCTGGAACGGAAGAGAAACATCTGGCTGACACAACACAGGGGCAGAACAAAAACGACGCTTCAACTCCTGAAAAGCTTCCACAGCAGCAAAAGACCAATTAACCAAATCAGCATCCTTCTTGGTCAAATCGGTCAATGGTTTGGCAATGCTAGAAAAATTACAGATGAAGCGACGATAAAAATTAGCAAAGCCCAGGAACTTTTGCAGACTTTTCAGAGATGTCGGCTGAATCCAATCCTGGATGGCTTGGACCTTAACTGGATCCATCTCGATAGTAGAAGGGGTAAAGATGAACCCCAAAAATGAAACTTTCTGCACACCGAAGAGACACTTTGATCCCTTCACAAACAAAGAGTTAGCACGCAGGACCTGAAAAACCATTCTGACCTGCTTCACATGAGACTCCCAATCATCTGAGAAGATCAAAATGTCATCCAAGTAAACAATCAGGAATTTATCCAGATACTCACGGAAGATGTCATGCATAAAAGACTGAAACACAGATGGAGCATTGGCAAGTCCGAACGGCATCACTAGATACTCAAAATGACCCTCGGGCGTATTGAATGCAGTTTTCCATTCATCTCCTTGCCTGATTCTCACCAGATTATACGCACCACGAAGATCTATCTTAGTGAACCAACTAGCCCCCTTAATCCGAGCAAACAAGTCAGATAACAATGGCAAGGGATACTGAAATTTAACAGTGATCTTATTAAGAAGGCGGTAATCAATACACGGTCTCAGCGAACCATCCTTCTTGGCTACAAAGAAGAACCCTGCTCCCAGTGGTGATGACGATGGGCGAATATGTCCCTTCTCCAGGGATTCCTTCACATAACTGCGCATAGCGGCGTGTTCGGGCACGGATAAATTAAATAATCGACCTTTAGGGAATTTACTACCAGGAATCAAATTGATAGCACAATCACAATCCCTATGCGGAGGTAGAGCATCGGACTTGGGCTCTTCAAATACATCCTGATAATCAGACAAGAACTCTGGGACCTCAGAAGGGGTGGATGACGAAATCGACAAAAATGGAACATCACCATGTACCCCCTGACAACCCCAGCTGGATACCGACATGGAATTCCAATCCAATACTGGATTATGGGTTTGTAGCCATGGCAACCCCAACACGACCACATCATGCAGATTATGCAACACCAGAAAGCGAATAACTTCCTGATGTGCAGGAGCCATGCACATGGTCAGCTGGGCCCAGTATTGAGGTTTATTCTTGGCCAAAGGTGTAGCATCAATTCCTCTCAATGGAATAGGACACCGCAAAGGCTCCAAGAAAAACCCACAACGTTTAGCATAATCCAAATCCATCAGATTCAGGGCAGCGCCCGAATCCACAAACGCCATGACAGAAAACGACGACAAAGAGCATATCAAGGTAATGGACAGAAGGAATTTGGACTGTACAGTACCAATGACGGCAGACCTAGCGGACCGCTTAGTGCGCTTAGGACAATCAGAAATAGCATGAGTGGAATCACCACAGTAGAAACACAGACCATTCAGACGTCTGTATTCCTGCCGTTCAACTCTAGTCATAGTCCTATCGCACTGCATAGGCTCAGGTTTAACCTCAGACAATACCGCCAAATGGTGCACAGATTTACGCTCGCGCAAGCGTCGACCGATCTGAATGGCCAAAGACAAAGACTCATTCAAACCAGCAGGCATAGGAAATCCCACCATGACATCCTTAAGAGCCTCAGAGAGACCCTTTCTGAACAAAGCTGCCAGCGCAGATTCATTCCACTGAGTGAGTACTGACCATTTCCTAAATTTCTGACAATATACTTCTATATCATCCTGACCCTGGCACAAAGCCAGCAAATTTTTCTCAGCCTGATCCACTGAATTAGGCTCATCGTACAGCAATCCGAGCGCCAGGAAAAACGCATCGACACTACTCAATGCAGGGTCTCCTGGCGCAAGAGAAAATGCCCAGTCTTGAGGGTCGCCGCGCAAAAAAGAAATAATAATCAAAACCTGTTGAATAGGATTACCAGAAGAATGAGGTTTCAAGGCCAGAAATAGCTTACAATTATTTTTGAAACTTAGGAACTTAGTTCTATCTCCAAAAAACAAATCAGGAATAGGAATTCTTGGTTCTAACATAGATTTCTGATCAATAGTATCTTGAATTTTTTGTACATTTATAACGAGATTATCCATTGAAGAGCACAGACCCTGAATATCCATGTCCACACCTGTGTCCAGAATCACCCAAATGTCTAGGGGAAAAAAAAAAAGTGAACACAGAGCAGAAAAAAAAAAAAAAATGATGTCAGAACTTTTTCTTTCCCTCTATTGAGAATCATTAGTTGGGGCTCCTTGTACTGGTATGTTTGCTAATGACAGGTGTTATGAAGGCAATCCAGAAACACAGTGTGCTTAGCGATCAGAGCGCACACAGTGATCTGACAAATACCCAAAAATACAAGAACGAGCTCTGAGACGTGGAAACTCTGTAGACTGCACACCTGATCCTATCCTAAACACAACTAAAAGCGGCTGTGGATTGCGCCTAACAACTACCTAGGCAACTTGGCACAGCCTAAGAAACTAGCTAGCCTGAAGATAGAAAAATAGGCCTGACTTGCCCCAGAGAAATTCCCCAAAGGAAAAGGCAGCCCCCCACATATAATGACTGTGAGTAAGATGAAAAGACAAAACGTAGGGATGAAATAGATTCAGCAAAGTGGGGCCCGATATTCTAGGACAGAGCGAGGACAGTAAAGCGAACTTTGCAGTCTACAAAAAACCCTAAAGCAAAACCACGCAAAGGGGGCAAAAAAAACCCACCGTGCCGAACTAACGGCACGGCGGTACACCCTTTGCGTCTCAGAGCTACCAGCAAAACAAAAGACAAGCTGGACAGAAAAAAAGCAACAAAAAAGCAAAAAGCACTTAGCTATACAGAGCAGCAGGTCACAGGAACAATCAGGAGAAGCTCAGATCCAACACTGAAACATTGACAAGGAGCAAGGATAGCAGCATCAGGCGGAGTTAAGTAATGAAGCAGTTAACGAGCTCACCAGAACACCTGAGGGAGGAAGCTCAGAAGCTGCAGTACCACTTGTGACCACAGGAGTGAATTCAGCCACAGAATTCACAACAGTGCCCACACTGCTATATACCATGTGGGCTCTGTTATATACTATGTCGGCTGTGTTATATACTGCATGGGCTGTGCTATATACTACGTGGCCTGTGCTATATACTACGTGGCCTGTGCTATATACTACATGGGCTGTGTTATATACTGCATGGGCTATTATATACTAAGTGGGCTGTGTTATATACTGCGTGGCCTGTGTTATATACTATGCGGCCTGTGTAATATACTACATGGGCTGTGCTATATACTGCATGGACTGTGTTATGTACTGCGTGGCCTGTGTTATATACTGCGTGGGCTGTGCTATATATTACGCAGGTTGTGCTATATATTACGTGGGCTGTGTTATATACTATGTGGCTGCTATATACTACGTGGCTGTGCTATATACTATGTGGCTATGTGTTACGTTGGCTGTGCTATATACTACGAGGCTGTGCTATATACTACGTGGCTGTGCTATATACTACGTGGCTGTGCTATATACTATGTGGCTGTGTTATATACTATGTGGCTGTGGTATATTCTACGTGGCTGTGCTAAGCGCGACATACCTAATGCGTTAGAATCAGGCCACCATCTAGTACAGTATAATGGCCCAATATAATGCTCCATACATTATAATAGGTCCCACATTAAAAAAAAATAAATACTCATCTCAGCCCATTCCCCCACTGCTCCGGTCTGTTCATGGTGTTTTCAGATCTGCACATCTCGGTACAGCGAGCATGTTGTAATGATGTCATTGCACCCACTGTGTTGAAATGCCAGAAGCAGAGGGGGAATGATGAGAGAGTCAGGTGATGCTCCCGCCATCATTGCTTTCAACTGTATCGGCATGTAAGATGCCGATACAGTTGAAAGTGCGTTGCTGGGCGGAAGTGGGCCAAATATATTCACACTGTAGCCAGAATGTAATGTATTTACACAGTGACTGCACCAGCAGAATATTGAGTGCAGCTCTGGAGTATAATACAGGTTGTAACTCAGGATCAGTACAGGATAAGTAATGTAGTGTATGTACATAGCGACTCCACAGCAGAATAGTGAGTGCAGCTCTTGAGTATTATATGGTATATAAGATAGGTTCAGTACAGGAGAAGTAATGTGATGGATGTACACAGTCACTCCACCAGAATAGTAAATGCGGCTCTGGAGTATGATACAGGAGGTAACTCAGGGTCAGTACATCATGGGTAAGGCTGGTTTCACATTTGCGGTTGTGTCCGCAGCTTTTATGCTGCAATTTTCCGCATGAGCTGTGTATTCCTATATTTAACATTAGGGATGCAGGTGCCTGCGATTTTGCCGCGTTTGACGATGCATGCGTCGTTTCGTTGTCGCGGTAAACACTACATGTTGTAATTTCAGAGGCGTCAATTTGCCGCCTCGAAACGTATGCGGTTGTTAGTGGAAGGAATGCGGTGAAAAAACGCATTACAGTCTATGAGAACGCATGCGTTCACAAGCACATGCGTTGGTTTGTGTTTGTAAACGCATGCATTTTAACACAGGAAAACCTGTCTGGACACTGATTAGCCACCCCCCACATACAAACTGATAAAAGGAGGGAGTGGGCATTTGCAGGTCACTACTCAGCAGACAGGGAAGCAGATCAGATCTACACTTTGAACAATGTGAGTATCAAAGCCAATTTCTGTATTTTATTTTTTCTCTCTCTATATGTCCTAATAATTTTGGTCTTTTTTTTCTTGCTGCATGCATCAGAATGTTATCGTCTTCTTCTGAGGAGCGTCTTGGGTCTGAACAAGGTGGAAATAACAGTGAAGTGAGTACTCACCTCTTCAGAGTGGTAAGTATTCTCTGTCACATCTACACATGTGACAAATTTTTTTTTCTTTTAATTTTCAGAACAGTTTTTCAACTGCAGCAGAGGCCGAGCAGGAGCAGCGTGGACACGGTCGTGTGGCAAGGCGGCGTGTAAGTATACCTGACTGATTGTCCTCTGTTTAATATATCCTGACTGTACTATTCTGGACTGTTCATTACTTTGCTCTTTCTTTACCTTTTTCTTCTTGACTCCTTTTTTTTCTTTACTTTGAATATTCTTGCCTGTTTTCTGTCTCTGTTGTTTTCTTTCTTTTCCTTATGTTAATGTCTCAAACATTAATGTATTTATTTAATTTCTAGGTTCCAGAACGGGATGAGGACTTCATTGATAACGATATCCTCATCTTCCTGGTCCATAAGCGAGTCCCATTGTGCGACACCCGGGTTCGACAGCACTCGGACAACGTGACGATCTGGGAGCTATGGAATGAGTTGGCCCAAGCGATGTGGGATGGCTGGGACAACACCCCGACTTGGGTCTGCAAGGCATTTCATAAGTATTGCAATGCGGTGTGATGCTGCAGTGACCTTGTTCGGGATCACACAACTGTGTGTGATGAGAGAAACTCCTGAGTCTCTCATCACACATAGTTGTGTGATCACAGCCAAAAGTGAATTGTCTAACCATTATTTTTATTTTTCAACAGTGCTCAAAGTCAGAACACGTTGGCGTTCGATGAAGGATCGCTTCAACAAGGACCTTCGTCAAGAGAGCCGGGTTCCCAGTGGTTCTGGAGCAAGGATCAGAAAATATAAATATCATCGCATGTTGGCATTTTTAAGAACGGTCCTTGCCCAGAGAACGTAAGTATTTTTTGTGGTGTATTGGATTGTGTTGTATTGCCTAATCTGTTTTCTATTCCACAGGAGTTGGCGTTTTTACTATTGTAAATGTTTTGTTCTAATGTATTTTTTTTTATTCCCAGCACCTGGAGCAGCACTCTTGACCCTGGTTCTTGAGCGGTCCTTCATCAAACAGCCACAGACCCGTCCCAGCCATCCAGCAACACTGCAGCAAGAGGGCCTGCAACACAGACTGGAGACCAGGAAGCTGATCCATCAGGTGTTCCCCTGTCCCAGTCCTCTGCCTCTGCCTCTTTATTGTGGGGCTCTTCCCTGCAGCGGCAGAGGGCCTTGGACAGGTCACTCATGCCCGAGTTTTTGCACTTGAGCTTGGTCTTTCATGATGGACTCAAGGCAATGGGAGACAGACTGGATAGTGGCTTAAAGCATATGAATACACTTTTCCAGGATGTCACCAGAAGCCTTGACCAAGTGAAAGCCAACTTCCAGAGGCCAGCACATCATTTTTTAAATCAAATAGAAAAGGGCATGTCGGAACACCTTACTCCTGATCTCCAGCTTAGTGTCATTCGGGCCTGCAATGCTGCTTACATGCAGGCTATGCAGCAGGCTAGGTATTTTCAGCAGCCAGTGGTGGCATTTCCACCTGTGCCAACACTGTCACGCTTGACCTCAATGCCGAGCTCTGCTGCATACCACTGCACGGCCACCACCATTCCAAGCACTGCCGGACACCACTACAGCACCACCACCATGCCGAATACTGTTGGACAGCCCACCGCCACCACCATGCCAACTGCTGCTCCTGCTTGGGCATCCTCCACTGCCACCACCATCAGCAGCAGCAGCACCCGGATCAGGACAGGTCAGCCACCATCACCAGGTCCCAGCTGCAGCAGCAGCACCCAGATCCTGGCATGCTTTTAACCACAAGGATGCAGCAGCACTCGGACCCTGGAATGGCTTTTACCACCACCAGGATGCAGCAGCACCCGGACCCTGGCATGGCCTTTGCCACCACCACCATGAAGCAGCAGCAGGACCCTGGCATGGCCTTCCCCACCACCACCATGCAGCAGCAGCAGGACCCTGGCATGGCCTTCCCAACCACAACCATGCAGCAGTAGCGGCACATAGACCCTGACAGGTCGGCCACCATGACCAGGCCACAAGAAATGAGCCCACTGAGGCTCCCCAGACCACAGCGCTGATCCCAAAAACGGAACGGGAAAAAGAAACAGCAGACTATCGCTATACCTCCCCCCTCACCTCCCAATGTGTCTGTGATGTCAGGTTTGTCTCACCCTTCCAGTGTGTCTCTGCCTTCCTATGCCTCTAGCACCATCCCTTAACTCCCTGACACCACTACTTTAATTGCCCCTTCTCCTGCAACCCCTTCATCATCCTCAGTTAGCCAGGCCTCACAGCTACACACCCCAGTTCCGTCACTCTACCCCAAGCCAGCGCAGTTAATTTTTTTTTTAAATAATTGTTAATGTTTTTTGCCTGTTTTTTTTAGCTCCAGGAGTTATTAAGTAGAACACTGCAGCTTTGTGTGTTTGGTATGGAGCTATGACTTGTCAATAAATACTATTACTTGTATTTTATCCATAATCCCTTCAGTCTGCTTAATCTATGTGTCGCAGACTGAAGAGACAATGGCGGTAATACAAAGCAGATCTATACTCAACACGTCATGTGTCATAAATAGTGAGTTCATGATGCACAAAACTCTGCGTCTTGAACTCATTATTTATGACACCTGACCTGTTGAGTAAAGAACTGCCTTGTATAACCTCCATTTTCTCTTTAGTCTACATAATCTATTTCACACAAACTGAAGAGACGATGGAGGTCATACAAGGAATATCTATACTCACCTGGACAGGTGTCAGAAAGAGTGAATTCATGAGGCTGGGTTTTGTGCTCATGAAGTCATTATTTCTCACACATGAACTGGTGAGTATAGATCTGCTTTGTATTATACCTCCAACGTCTCTTCAGTCTGCGTCCAATAGATACTACAGAACAGAATCAGGATGTAATGACGTCAACTACCTTACCGCTAGCAGCATAAGTGGTTTTTAGAGGAAAGACATGGGAGACTCGGTACAGGTATCAAAACACATTGTTTATTAACAAAAAATATTAGTAACATTTAAAACATAACTGGTACAGACCCAAACCCAACAGCACATTTTACACAATATTATCTTGCCATGCCACATGTCCAATATCAGAAACAAAATAGGCAGCAAATTGGTCCCGCATGTGGGCAACTTCAACAGTTAACCGCAGCGGGTGATGCTGGTAATCTCACAATGGATTTGCAACTGGTTTATCCAGTTCAATGTTGGGTCGCTCTTTAGCCATTATGTAATTGTGGAGAACCACACAGGCTTTGACCACCTCATTGACTGTCTCCACTTTTAGATTAATGGCTGTCCCAAGAATGCGCCATTTTGAGACAATAATCTCAAAGGTACACTCAACTGTTCTTCAGGCCCTGGTCAGTCTGTAGTTATAAATCCTTTTAGGCCATGTCCACACAGTGCGTTTTTTTCTGCGGAACCGCAGCGTTTTTGCCGCTGCGGTTCCGCAGCTGTTTTCCATGCAGGGTACAGTGTACTGTACCCTATGGAAAACAGGAACCACTGTGCACATGATGCGGGAATCGGGAAAAAAAGCCGCGCTGAATAGCCGCGGTAAAAAAGAAGGACCATGTCACTTCTTTTTTCGGAGCCGCAGCGGTTCTGCACCCATTGACCTGCATTGTGAGGTCAAACCCGCAGTAAAACCCGCAGATGAAAAAAATATCTGCGGGTTTTACTGCGGTTTGTGGTGCCGAACCGCTGCAGCAGGAAGTGCGGGGAAGCGGGCGGAAGTGCGTGGGCGGAGTGTAGCTGCCCCCCCGTGCCCCGATCCCGCCCCCCCGTGCTCCAATCCCACCGCCCCGTGCTCCGATGCCCCCCCCAGTGCTCTGATGCCCCCCCCGTGCCCTAATCTCCCCCCCTTATACTTACCCGGCGTCCCGGTGTCCGTCCGGCCGTCTTCTCCCTGGGCGCTGCCATCTTGCAAAATGGCGGGCGCATGCGCAGTGCGCCCGCCGAATCTGCCGGCCGGCAGATTCGTTCCAAAGTGCATTTTGATCACTGAGATATAACCTATCTCAGTGATCAAAATAAAAAAAAATAGTAAATGACCCCCCCCCCCCCCTTTGTCACCCCCATAGGTAGGGACAATAAAAAAAAATTAAGAATTTTTTTTTTTTCCACTAAGGTTAGAATAGGGTTAGGGGTAGGGTTAGGGGTAGGGTTAGGGGTAGGGTTAGGGGTAGGGTTAGGGGTAGGGTTAGGGGTACGGTTAGGGGTAGGGTTAGGGTATTTTCAGCCATTTTAACTGCATAGAAAACTGCATAAAAAAAAAGGATCAAAAAAGGACAAAAAAAGGACCAAAAAAAGGACCTGCGTTTTCTGCCAAGAGCTGCAGTTTTTTAAAAAACAGTCCTGAAAAAAAAAGGATGGAAATCAGGAACGTGTGAACATACCCGTTCAAGTCCCGACTGGAATATGGCTTCAGTAGGTTTTCACACATCTAAAAGGCCTCATCCCCAACCATAACAAAAGGCACCGGTGGGCCTTGAGTGTTGGGAAGAGGTTGTGGCAGGGGAAAATTAAAATTTTTGCCATACAAACGTCGGCCCATATCCGAGTTCTTGAAAGTCTGGGAGTCATTGCCACGGCCAAAAGCTCCAATGTCAACTGCGATAAAGTGACAGTCCTCATCTGCTATTGCCATGAGCACTACAGAAAAATATTTCTTGTAGTTAAAGTACTTGGATCCAGATCTGGCGGGTTTGGTAATCCATATGTGCTTTCCATCCACCACTCCAAAACAGTTGGGGAAATTACACACACTCCAGAATTTTTCGGCAATTTCCATCCACATGTCCGCGGTGGGTAGAGGGATAAATTCATCATTATTATTATTATTATTATTTATTTATATAGCACCATTAATTCCATGATGCTGTACATGAGAAAGGGGTTACATACAGAGTTATAGATATCGTTTACAGTAAACAAGTTTACAATGACAGACTGGTACAGAGGGGAGAGGACCCTGTCCTTGCGGACTTACATTCTATGGAGAACGTTCCACAAAACCCAGCAGGTGTCTGCAACTATTCCAGACAGGGTGGAAATTCACTGAAAGTGGAGCGATGAGAAGCTCTCTCCGGTAGCCAGGAATCTGAATGAAAAAAAAAAGAAAAAATTGCTAATTATGGTGGTGTTTAGCTAAACACATAAAGGAAAATAAAAATAATACAAGGCAGACCAGCAATAATTATGACAGGCATTTGTTGAGAATTATTATGTACCTTAGTGTGACTAGGAGACGTTCCTCTGCAGGAATCGCTCTACGGAGCTGGGTGTCCTGTCTCCGGATGGCTCCTTGGACATGACCAAGCAAATTCTGAAAAGTCTCTTGAGACATCCTTGTATATTCCAGAAATTTGTCCGGGTTGGCATTAAGCTCGCCATATAGCATGTGGTAGGCTCCATGGATCTCCCGGAGTTCAATAATGGGGTGCCTCCAAAAATGCCAATGCATTGTTCTCTGTCTTTCTCGATGTCTTTGTTGCTCCCAAGCAAACGCACAGGCAAGAAAGAGCTTGGTACTTAAATCCAGGTTGAAATAAAAGCTCTCCATGCGAAGATCCATCATGACACAGGATACAGTAGAAAAATCTGAAGATTTCAGCAGTCCAAGGGTCTATATAAAGATATCCCATAATACACGCCCTTTGTAGTCCCATTGGCGGTGTCCGTTTATCTAGATTTTTCTCCTGTTAAATTTTCCACACCTCCTAAGACTCAGATTACACAGGTCTGCAAAAAATTTTTTTTCAAGAGCTGTTTTGGTTATTCCACGTAATCTTTATGTTTTTAAGTGCGCTGAATCCGAAAATGACCTCCGTTTTGTCATAGGACATCACATTTTCTGATAATTTAAGTAACTACCGTATGTTAAATAAAACAATACCTCAAAATAAATGAAAATAGACTCATAAAATGAATTTTTTTCTTACAAATGTTTCATAAAAATCATTTTTTAACTGCACAGAGCTCACTAACACACACTAAAGTCGATTTTTCTTCCCTGTGAGGCTTCTTTTGGTACATTTACGCTTGTGAGTATCATCTGAAATGTCTCTCGGAAGCGTCCAACAGTCGTCTGCCATCATTGTAATGCTCCATCTTCCCTGGTATCTTCTTTCCATCTCTTTAATGTCCTGGTGGAATCGTTCACCTTGCTCTTCACTCACAGCTCCCAAATTTTCAGGAATTTTGCCAAGGTGGGAATGGAGGAAATGCACTTTCAAACTCATCAGGCAACCTAAAGCTTGAAATGCTTTCAGGGTCTTGTATATCTTCAATGCATTGACGTGAATTAATTAATAGTAATTTTGACTTTCAAAACCCTAAGATAAAAAAAAATACCAAAAATTGAGAAAAATATACTAAATTTGAAGAGAATTTTGAATTTTTTGGCAAATCCTGACGTCCAGGATTTTTTTCAATATTTTTTTTTCGTTTTCAGCACACCAAAATACATGGAAATTAGATGAAAATAATCAAACAGCTTTTTAGTCACAGACCTGTGTTATCAATTGCAAAAAACAGTCTGTTGAGAACATTTTAAAATTCAGATGATTACTGAACATGAATATTTTTACATAATTGCTTGGACTGCGCTCAGCTGAGAACTTTTGAGCTGTTAATTCTGCTAGTGCAACTTTAATTACCGTACTCTTATTTAATGCTGCTGTAATAAAGTGATACAGTATGTATAGCTGAGTGATCACAAAATGAGCATGGCGATTCATTATACAATACTCATTGGAATCAGAAAAGAGATCTCATTGGAATTAAGTTCTGAATAAAAGGACATCAAAATATATATTTTAATATTTAGAGTAAATCCTAATAAAAGGGACAAGAGGCAGCTGACACTACCTCCTTGCCTTCTGTATTTGTGGGGCCCATATATTTAGAGTTTTTGAAACCAGAAAAAAAATACGAAAAGAAAAAAAAGGCTTAACTTTACCAAGCCTGAAATAGAAAAATTTATTTTTAATGAACTTTTCAAAAATCAACACTACAGGCGAATATAAGAAACCTTGTAAAATATCTTATAAATAAACGTTCTTCCTTCTCCAATTTGAGCCCCTTCTTCTCCTCCTACCTGCCTCCTGAAATTAACATCCACTCATGAAAAAAGCATCTCTAAACAAAATAGCTGAAGACAAAATGGACTGGAAGCACAGTGAGGTATCAGGTTATGCCGCCTATTACATTACATGGAGACAAGAGAGAGAAGGAGTGAGGTACTGATTGAGGAACAAGCAGGGAAACAGAAAGATCATACTGAGCTTTCTAACAAGTCTTTTACCTCATCCTAAAGCTGGATTCCCATTTGCACAACTCAGTACTGTTTGTCTGAGAAATTTTACTTGTTTTTCATAGTGAGAGACAAATTCAGTGAAAGTTGTGAAAAATGGCTCATAGAGTAACCTAAGAAATACTGCCAAGTTTTCTATTTTATATCATTGTTCTCCCTTGATCATAATTGATAATTAATCTGTAAAAAAATTTTTTTAAATGTGATACAATCTCGAAATATATACCTAGCTCTCAAATCTTAGTTTCTTTATTTTTTAATACAACGATCTAAACCCCCAGTAAAGACTTTGGGAGAAATTTGTCTAGGAATCTGCACTACCTGTGTGTTGTACAAAACTTGCTTTTTTGTGCACATCAATTTTGTACAAAAATTGGCAATTTTATTTTCCTTTATCTTGTTGCCATTCTGCAAAAGTGTACCAAAAAGGAGGTGGGTCAAATTAGGGCTCTAATATGGCCAACCACACTCAAAAAAAATTATATAACGTAAGAGATTGGCATACATTTAAAATTCTGGGGCTACAACCGCCAAAGATATGAAAAATGTATCGAGAGTTACAGTATGTGTTAGTAAATTTGGTACATCTTAAGGCTCATCACACAGAAGTGATTTTTCTTGCACTTAAAAAGTTTCATCAGTGTTTTTCATTAGAATATCACCAAAGTTTGATGGAAACTGAAGGATGTTCCTCCAGCTTTTCCTATCAAACAGTCTGTGAAAAATGGGCAGCACATGGATGGCATCCAAATTCATCAATATGGCATGTGCGGTTGATGAATTATTCGCAAAGTCAGAAATGTGCTTTTTTATCCAAACGTTATCAATTTTGATGACTTTTTGTGCAAAAAGTCACATCTTTTCCAAAATTGCACAATAATTGTGACGCACATATAATCACTCCTTGCGGTGACTGAACTTGATTTGCGCCAAATGTTGCAACATTTTAATTAGTTGCAATTCTTAAATCAGACAAAAACATCTGGAAATCCCAAACTCGGACCACAATGATGAACATAAGATAAAACAGTCGAACACGTGTAAAACAGGCTTTAAAAATGGAGCAAACTACAAGAAGAATTAGGAGCAAATGAAAAATAGGCAAAATGTGACGCTGAGCCACTTCTCAAGGCAAAGCTATTCAGGAGTCCGAGGTCAAAAGCCTGAAAGGTATGTCATAAACAGAAGGGAGAGGCAAATGTGTAGTCAGGTAACGTTTTGAGGTCAGAAAACCAGTAGGATAACGGATCAGAGCCGAAGGGGATAAACATACGGACAGTCAGAACGAGGTCCAAGGTCAGGTAATGAAAGATCTACAAACAGAACGCAAGGCACAGAGAGACAAACCACACAGTAGCTGAATGCACGTCTGGCAGAGGTCTGGAAGTAAAAGCCCAATTAAGTAGCTTGGCAATCACCTGGGACAATGAACACTTGGAAGCAGTCAGTGCCTCCCAGTCTAGGATTAAACACCCGAACTATCAATCAACACATCAACAGCTCAGCACGTCTCTGCACCAGACTGGACGACTGAGCTGTCAATAAAAGTACTGACAGCCTCAGCACGCCCCTGTACCAGATTGGACGGCTGAGCTGTCAGTAACTGCATCCCAGACACACTGAGGCGTGGAACCGTGTCACAAAACTGGGTCACCAGGAACTGGTATTTTTAGGATATTTATAATAAAATCTATGTTTTAAGGGACTACATGTTACACACGTGTCAAAAAAATTACCAAAACCTAAACAGAAAACAGGGTCAAAAACACAATTAACAATCAAGGCCGATGGACTTACCTGCATATATCCTACACACTTAAAGGGAACCTGACATATACAGATATGCTATTTACCTGCAGATTTAGGGGTAAATAATGTTTCTGGGCATGACAGGTTCCCTTTGTGTAGCATGTCTACAGGTAAATATCCTGTTTAGCCAAGTAACTGAAACTGCAGGAAAAAATTGAGTTACATTCTCCTTGCAGCCTCTCGCTTCCAGTCATTGATGCGGTGCAGCGAGCGGTTAGTCATCACTCATTATACATTGAGCGTGCTGTAATCACTCCCCAGCACTTTGATTGACAGCCAGTTCTGCATCATGTGTGCAGTGTATGTGTTCAGAGCTGGCTGTCAATGAAGGTGCTGAGCAGTGACTACCGCGTGCTCAATGTATAGTGAATGGTGACTGCACCACTCCCTGCACCGCTCCGATGACTGGAAGCAAGCGACTCAAGAGTAAGGCTGTGTGCACACGTTGCAGATTTTTCGCGTTTTTTCGCTACAAAAACGAGAAAAACGCATACATTATGCATCCCATCATTTAGAATGCATTCCGCAATTTTTGTGCACATGATGCATTTTTTTCCGCGAAAAAAAAGCATCGCGGTAAAAACCGCAGCATGTTCACTAATTTTGCAGATTTTTTGCGGATTTCCCACTATATTATTGCATTGGGAACCTCCAGAAAAATCACCCAAAAACCGCACCAAAAACGCAGTAAAAATGCATGCGGATTTCTTGCAGAAAATGTCCTGTTTTGCTCAGGAAATTTCTGCAAGAAATCCTGAACGTATGCACATAGCCTAAAACTTTATAGTCTCCCTGTAGCCGCTGCTCCAATGAGCTGGCTGCACAGGGTTTACATGTTATTTATCTGCAGATTAATCCTATAGCTGCAGGTAAATAATATTTCTGGAGGCGTCAGTAATAAAATAATATGCATAGTGCATTACAAATGTATTACAATAGACCAAGGATTGTGAAGGAAATGATGTATTTTCAGCAGCTTCATTATCCTGCAACTGAATAATGCCACAGGCAACAGGGTAGGAAATGAAACTTTCTTAAATGAAACTTTCTTAACATTCCCTTCCTATAAATAAATTATTACAATTGACAGCTAACATGTTGAAACACAGCATCAGCGGTCTGGATTGTACATTTGGAAAACAAAACATCATGTCCAGAAAATTCAAAATTTAATTCAATGGTACATATATTTGCAGAATCTTAAAGGGATTGTCTGGTTTTGGGACTCAAGTCTGTAGTCACCCTGGGTGGATGCAGACTTGTGAGTCATCACAGCGCGCCTAGTGCACACTGTCAGGATTCTCTGGTGGCGTCACCAGGAGCAGGTGGGTGAATGACTGCAAATATGTGATTTTCATAATTCCGGTCACATGTCCACTAGACGTGCGCGGCCTCACTCAATATAACTAAATTGAGCAAGGCAAGACACGTCTAGTCTTAATGTGGCTGGAAATATGAAAATCACATACTTGTAGTAGTCACATGACTGCCTGCTCCTGGAGAAGGCACCGGAGTATCCTGACAGTGTGCACTATGCACGCTGTGAGGATTCACAAGTCTGCAGTCACTTCAGCCCCAACCCTGGATAAATACAATGCACAGTACATGAAAGGGTAAAACCATCAAAGGTAAAAAAAAATTTTTTTTAACAATTTATAAGCTATTGGAACTCAGGAGGACATTTGGGAAGACACTGCTTAAGGAAAGGATACAGACGAGTGACCTCTTACCAGTGACTTTCCAGCTGTTGTAAAACTACAACTACCAGCATGCCCTTAAATTCTGGAGACATAGAAACCACTGATATAGACAGTGAAGTCCCTCTGGCTGAGATTTATACTATCAATCAGTATAACGCTCATTATAATACTACCATTGTTCTTACACATAGTTCTCATTTCTAGCTTGATCGTGCTCCTCCCATAAAATTCTTAGAATTACAGAAAAATAAGAATATTTATCCACTGGAAGTCTGGAAGCAAATGGCCCGAATGAATGGAGAATTCCCTTTAACAGTGGGGTGCAATAAAATAATTATAATAGGAAATTATAAAGGGTATTCATCTGCATGATAAATAGATGGAGACAGATCATTACATTCTGTACATTTCTGCCGTTGGGAGCTTCGCCTGTCTGTATTAGCATCTCCGCCATGTATGAAAAGAATCAGTTATTGTTATTACTGCCTCCATGGAATTATCTTTTTAGATATTAGGAAATAAAATAAAGATATTCATTAATACGAGTAGGGCGAGTTCAGCACCTTGTACCCCACATTTCCATTCAGTAAAGATTGATTTAAAAGGTCGCAACTTTCAATTTTGCCCATAGCAAATAATTAGAACTCGGTTTTAGTTTCCTAAAGGGGCTGTATGAAAACTATAGAAAAGGTCTGTGATTCCAATTACAGTATCAGTCTTTGTTTTCGGCCGTACCTGGTACGGAACATCAGCCACATTCACATGAAAGGGGCTGAGCTGCAATCACAGACAAAGGTAGGAATGGGTTAGGGCAAGTGCAAGAACGATCAGACAAAAGATCCGATCACAGTCTGACCAATGATAGTCTATGGGGCCTTGCACATGTCTGATTATTTTCTCAGACTGACCACGTCAGAGGAAAGGAATCGCATCATCTACGGGTTTGAGCCGACATTCGGAGCACACTTGGCCATGCAAATCAATGAGTCGGTGGAAACCATCAGACAACTCTCCGATGACATCTGAGTATAGTCCGATTTCCATGGACTGACACAAAGGAGAAGATGGAGACATTTTTTTCTCCATCTTCTCATATGTTCACACTCTGATCATACTCTGATCAGCGTGTTATTTGCTTAATTGGCCCAATTCTTTCAAATGAGAGAATATATGGTTGTCTGCACCTACCCTTACTATGAACATCAGGCGATATTTGCCATTGGAGGATATTCCAAAGCTGACTGTTAAGCCTACCATGTGTAACACAGGTAATTGGATGCAGCGACACAGAGGGGCAGAGCAAGGGTTAACAGAGGTAAACAGTTGTCTGATTTAATAGTTACAGGGCAAAATCTCCTCGCAGGGAGCATCGGGGGGTAAATCAGATTTATGCTAGAAAATACAAAAGAAAGGAACAACTTATGGTGGCAATTTATATGTATGCCTGTTTCACGTAGTGTGAGTCCGATGCCGGCTGAGGCCGGTGCTGAGGTCTTTCGGTCACCCCGCCTAACAAATCAGTCTCCTCTCTTCTGGCGGCAGCGGGCGGACACAGGTCTGAACCTCTGAGCCACTAGTCCGGTATGCTGCTCTGCAGCCAGGAGTCTTTCACGGCAATCTCCCAGTCGACCTGCACTCCGCTGCATGCCCAACGACGTCCCCCTGGTCCTTTCTGCACCCAACCTTTATCACTGCCGCGCGGCCTATCGCTGCTCGTGACGCGACGCAGGTCCTCACTCTCACTTCTCTCCGGCGGTAACCCCATTCTCCTTTCCCGCTCAAAACCCCTTATACTCCCCTAGCTCACTAAGCCCCCTCTCTGCAGGTCATGGATCTCCTCCATCTTAAATTTCCTTCCCCCTGCAACAATAGGCTCGGCCCCAGCAGTTCCAGACCCGAGTGCCCTGTCAGCACCCACAGCCCGGTCTTCTCCCTTACACATGCATGTTGATGTTGACCAAATCCAAAATCCCCCTATTGGGGAGAGAAGGATTAAGTGGATGGATTTCAAAACACCTGATCCTTTTGTTCTCAAATGAAATACACAGATGACTCTCCTTTGCCCAATGAGAATACCAGCATGCTCAACATGTCTACGATGGGCCGGTGGCCTTAAAATGTTATTACCAAAATCAAGAAAAGAGAAAACTTGATGATGCTGGGATCCCAAGATCGGGTTCCTGGAATCCCAAAAAATGAAGTTCTGCAGCCCCATCTCAAAAAAAGCAGAGGTGTGAATACACATCCTCGGCTCGATTCATTGTCAATGCAACTGAAAGAAGTAGTCCTTGGCTTTCTTCAGCAGTCCAATAGGCAATGAATGAAGAGGAGGTCAAGCACATGCACGTCTCCATACAAGACGGAGCTGCAAAGCCTTGTTCTTTAGGTTTTAGAACTCCACCCTCAGGATTGCTGGGGGCCCCAGAGGTCAAACCCCAAAAGATCATCAAACTATTCCTTATCTTATGGATAAGGGATAACATGATTTTGGTAATAATCCTTTAACTATCAAACTGGGTAATGGGCATAGTAATAACTGAGGTCTCACATGTTTAGAGGATCCCACACACTAAGAATTTCTAACTATAGGCAGTTAATTCAGGATTTATTCTGGAGAATCAAAAATGCTATCTTCCAATTATGGTACTAGACTGACCTGCTTTATTTAGGAAAATGTTTGGCTTTAGTACTACGCTAAAGTAAATCATATCTGCAGTAATTCTTATCTAAATTCTTACTTTTCCCGCATAGTTTTGGACAATTGCCTTCTACAACCACAAGTTTTGTTGCCACTGGCTGAAATTCCTGTCTGATAGGTTGGAAAACCTTCGGCATAAGACTAGAAGGTTTATAATAAGGATTACGGTTTTCTGCAATTCCATTTATTTCCATAACCATAAAGGTCATCAACTTGGGTTTTTTTAAGCTTGTGGTTATAATGTGAATACAAATAAGCAAAGGTATTTCTAAACATCAAACAATTTCCCTTAAATTAAACAACGTGTCAGAAAAATCAAGAGAATGGAAAGGTCTGATCATATCTCACACCACATCATGGCTTGTTTGCCAGTAATGTGATGGCCAAATGTTATTCTGCCGCAGCAATTTTACTGTGAAAATAAACATACCAGAAAAACTATGAAAAATGAAGAACCCATTTATTATTTTCGTTAAAAAAAAATTCTAAAAAGGAAAAATTGACATTGAGGGCCATGTCCAGGGCAGGAAGTATGTATATTACAGCCATGATGGTTATCTGTGGGTTTCATGGTTAGATTGATTGGACACTGAATACCCTTTTACTACCAAGGTTGCCTACCTGATTCTGGACAAATTATCAAAACATACTCTATGGCTCTGATAATAACAGTATATTTAGATTGTATGGAGAGTTAAGTCCCTCTTGCGGACGCTGTGATGATTACTTCCAGCAACACATATAGGAAGACATAGTCCCAGGGTCTTAAACCATGGGAGTCTTCACAGAACAGTCTGGGCAGAAGCCCCAGTGTGACAGCAGAAGGTTAGGACCCACTGTGTCACTGGCCCGGTTTACACTGGAGGGGCATAACTAAGTGGCTACCTGGTTTTCACTAGAGCCTATGATGGTAAGGATAAGATTGGGCCATTAGGGTAGTCACAAAGTGCCACTCGAGGTTAATGCCCGGACCTGCAGCAGCTGACGGAAGGGTCAGAGGTAGAACACGAGGTACAGGGTCAAAGACAGAGATGTGGTCAAACAGTCCGAGGTTGGGGCGGTCAGCACAGGATTAGAATACGAAGCTGGCGTCTGGAGCAAAGAGGTCACACGAAACAAGAGAACAAGTCTGGTCAGTAACAGGAGACCCCAAGCAAACATGCAATTTGACTTATTTCTAGAGACATACTGCAACTATGAATCTACGTTCAGGCAAGGTGTGAAGGGAGGAGCTGCCTAATATATCCCCTACTGGCAGGTGATAAGCCAAGGAAGCAAAACTCTGTAGGACACAGCAGGGTTAAATTTCTGCAAAGTTAAGCCATGCCTTCCCATAGCCAGATGGAAACATCAGGAGGAGCAGCAGTGTTTGGAGCATTGCACAGGGCAGCTCAGCCAGAGGGCCTGACAAGGAAAGGAGCAGATAGTGGTCCAAGGACCTCAGTTTTTTGGGAAAAAAAAACTCCTTCCTGTTTTTACACACAGCCAATGGGGAATGAAGTCCGCAGCAAAAAGAAGGGCCCAGCCAACTTTGCAGTAACCATTTTACAAATTACTTGGTTTCCATATTAGCTCTTTCAATAGTTCAATAACACCCATAATTTCCTAAATAATAAAGAAAAGTCATTTTTAAGTTTCTAAAAATTATATATTTAAACTAGATGGTGGCCCGATTCTAACGCATCGGGTATTCTAGAATATGTATGTAGTTTATTTATGAAGCTTTCAGAATAATGCAATTTAGACACAGGATTCGGCCGGCCGGGTGCAACCAATTAGCGAAGCGTGGTTCAAATTCTGCGCCAATTCGCGGGCGGACTGCGCCTGTCGCTGATTGTTCACGGCCGGCCGGGCATGACCAATCAGTGAAGCCAGGGCCGGCTCCTGGTTTTTGAGGGCCCGGGTGAAAGAGTCTCAGTGGGCCCCCCTCTTTAACACATACCACGATTCATGATGCACAGATACAGCAGAGAAATATACCACAGCCAAGTAGCATATAACACAGCCCATGTAGCATATAACAGCCCACGTAGCATATAGCACAGCCACATAGCATATAGCACAGGCCACGTAGTATATAGCACAGGCCACGTAGTAAAGAAACACAGCCCATGTAGCATATAGCACAGCCCACGTAGCACATAACACAGCCATGTGGCATATAACACAGCCACGTAGCATATAGCACAGCCACGTAGTATATAGCACAGCCATGTAGTATATAGCACAGCCCATGTAGCATATAGCACAGCCCACGCAGTGTATAACACAGCCCATCATAGTATATAGCACAGCCCACGCAGTATATAACACAGCCCACATAGTATATAGCACAGCCCACGTAGTATATAACACAGCCCACGCAGTGTATAACAGCCGACGCAGTATACAACACATCCATGCAGTGTATAACACAGCCCACGCAGTATATAGCACAGCCCACGTAGTATATAACACAGCCCACGTAGTATATAACACAGCCCACGTAGTATATAACACAGCCACGTAGTATATAGCACAGCCACGTAGTATATTGCCCAGCTATGTATATTGCACAGCTACGTAGTATATAGCACAGGCCACGTAGCATATAACACAATCACGTAGTATATAGCACAGCTCACGTAGTATATAGCACAGCTCACGCAGTATATAACAGCCATGTAGCATATTGCCCAGCCACGTAATATACTGCACAGCTATGTAATATATATCACAGCTCATGCAGTATATAACACAGCCCACGTAGTACAGTATATAACACAGGCCACATAGTATATAGCACAGCCACGTAATATATTGCACAGCTAACGTAGTATATAGCAGAGACGCAGTATACTACACAGCCCACATAGTGTATAACACAGGCCACGCAGTATATAGCACAGCCACGTAATATATTGCACAGCCATGTAGTATATAACACAGGCCACATAGTATATAGCACAGCCACGTAATATATTGCACAGCCCACATAGTATATAGCAAAAAGATGCGGTATATAACACAGCTCATGCAGTATATAACACAGCCCATATAGTATATAGCACAGCGATGTAGTATATAGCACAGCCCACGTAGTATATAGCACAGAGATGTAGTATATAACACAGCCCACGCAGTACATAACACAGCCCACGTAGTATATAACACAGCCCACATAGTATATAGCAATGTGGGCACCATATCCCTGTTAAAAAAAAGAATTAAAATAAAAAATAGTGATATACTCACCTTCCATCGGCCCCCAGATCCAGGCGAGGCATTTAGCGATGCTCCTTGCGACGCTCCGGTCCCAAGAATGCATTGCGGTCTCGCGAGATGATGACGTAGCGGTCTCGCGAGACCGCAATGCATGGCCCGGAGCGTCGCAAGAAGCGGGAGAGGTGCCGGATGGTGAGTATATAATGAATTTTAATTTTTTTAATATTTTTAACATTAGATCTTTTTACTATTGATGCTGCATAGGCAGCATCAATAGTAAAAAGTTGGTCACACAGGGTTAATAGCAGCGTTAACGGACTGCGTTACACCGCGGCATAATGCTGTGTAATGAAGCCATTAACCCTGTGTGAGCGCTGACTGGAGGGGAGTACGGAGGGGGCACTGACAGAGAGTAGGAAGGGGCGAATTCGCGGCTGGACTGTGCCTGTCACTGATTGGTCGCGGCCTGCCGGTCACGACCAATTAGCGATGCGGGATTTCTGTGACAGACAAACAGACAGAGAGACAAACAGACAGAAGTGCCCCTTAGACGATTATATATATAGATTTTGATTTTGATCTTTTAAGTTTTTGTTTTTTAAGTGACAAATTACTTTTAATTTCCCTTTTAAAGGTAATTTAATTTCAGATTCAAATGGCAAGCGGTAACTAAACTTTCTTGAGGGGATGCTGCCGAGAGGACAATCGTTAAAAATCTATCTTCATGTATTTGAGATTAAACTGAACCCACGCTGTCATGATGATAACCATAACCATGCTCTGCTACCATGGTTGGTGAAATCAGTAAGTTCATCTTATCAATAAATATAGATTGATAAGTAATGTCAGACAGCAGTCATTCAGACTACCAGAGGTCGGTATTCTGATGGACATCCTCTCTACTCAGAATCTGAGCAGCTTCACTTATAAAGATCCCCTAAGAAATAGACCTTAGTGGTAGTGATGGTTTCCAAAGTCAACTTCAATTGTGATTCTCTTCTGCTAGTACCATTAATAAATTGAGCAGTGGAGCATCCTGTGGTACACTTTGGGTAACATAGTAACATAGTAACATAGTTAGTAAGGCCGAAAAAAGACATTTGTCCATCCAGTTCAGCCTATATTCCATTATAATAAATACTCAGATCTACGTCCTTCTACAGAACCTAATAATTGTATGATACAATATTGTTCTGCTCCAGGAAGACATCCAGGCCTCTCTTGAACCCCTCGACTGAGTTCGCCATCACCACCTCCTCAGGCAAGCAATTCCAGATTCTCACTGCCCTAACAGTAAAGAATCCTCTTCTATGTTGGTGGAAAAACCTTCTCTCCTCCAGACGCAAAGAATGCCCCCTTGTGCCCGTCACCTTCCTTGGTATAAACAGATCCTCAGCGAGATATTTGTTTTGTCCCCTTATATACTTATACATGGTTATTAGATCGCCCCTCAGTCGTCTTTTTTCTAGACTAAATAATCCTAATTTCGCTAATCTATCTGGGTATTGTAGTTCTCCCATCCCTTTTATTAATTTTGTTGCCCTCCTTTGTACTCTCTCTAGTTCCATTATATCCTTCCTGAGCACCGGTGCCCAAAACTGGACACAGTACTCCATGTGCGGTCTAACTAGGGATTTGTACAGAGGCAGTATAATGCTCTCATCATGTGTATCCAGACCTCTTTTAATGCACCCCATGATCCTGTTTGCCTTGGCAGCTGCTGCCTGGCACTGGCTGCTCCAGGTAAGTTTATCATTAACTAGGATCCCCAAGTCCTTCTCCCTGTCAGATTTACCCAGTGGTTTCCCGTTCAGTGTGTAATGGTGATATTGATTCCCTCTTCCCATGTGTATAACCTTACATTTATCATTGTTAAACCTCATCTGCCACCTTTCAGCCCAAGTTTCCAACTTATCCAGATCCATCTGTAGCAGAATACTATCTTCTCTTGTATTAACTGCTTTACATAGTTTTGTATCATCTGCAAATATCGATATTTTACTGTGTAAACCTTCTACCAGATCATTAATGAATATGTTGAAGAGAACAGGTCCCAATACTGACCCCTGCGGTACCCCACTGGTCACAGCGACCCAGTTAGAGACTATACCATTTATAACCACCCTCTGCTTTCTATCACTAAGCCAGTTACTAACCCATTTACACACATTTTCCCCCAGACCAATCATTCTCATTTTGTGTACCAACCTCTTGTGCGGCACGGTATCAAACGCTTTGGAAAAATCGAGATATACCACGTCCAATGACTCACCGTGGTCCAGTCTATAGCTTACCTCTTCATAAAAACTGATTAGATTGGTTTGACAGGAGCGATTTCTCATAAACCCATGCTGATATGGAGTTAAACAGTTATTCTCATTGAGATAATCCAGAATAACATCCCTCAGAAACCCTTCAAATATTTTACCAACAATAGAGGTTAGACTTACTGGCCTATAATTTCCAGGTTCACTTTTAGAGCCCTTTTTGAATATTGGCACCACATTTGCTATGCGCCAGTCCTGCGGAACAGACCCTGTCGCTATAGAGTCCCTAAAAATAAGAAATAATGGTTTATCTATTACATTACTTAGTTCTCTTAGTACTCGTGGGTGTATGCCATCCGGACCCGGAGATTTATCTATTTTAATCTTATTTAGCCGGTTTCGCACCTCTTCTTGGGTTAGATTGGTGACCCTTAATATAGGGTTTTCATTGTTTCTTGGGATTTCACCTAGCATTTCATTTTCCACCGTGAATACCGTGGAGAAGAAGGTGTTTAATATGTTAGCTTTTTCCTCGTCATCTACAACCATTCTTTCCTCACTATTTTTTAGTATGTACAGACAATGTCTTTATCTGGTTGATTCCATTTGGAACCCACCTGAAAAAGGACTAACACAAAGTGCCAAAAAGAATGAACATGTGCATAGCAATTAGATTGATTCATGGGACTCTGATTCAGTGTCCAGGTTGGAGGTACTTAACGACTAGACAAGGAGTCCTGCAAATTTTTTACCTTCTGGCAACCCTGATGTGAATTTTGATTAGCCAGGGCTGGTGCAACCTCATCTGTGCGTCATGTCTCGCAGATGAAGTTGCTCCAGCCCTGAGAAATAAAATGCCACACCCGGGACATTGAGAGATAAGAGATTCGCGGGTTTCCCCGTTTAGCCACCATGTATCACTGACCTAGGTGCTGAACCAGAGTCCCGCAAATCGATCCGCTCATCTCTAATAGCAATGTAAAACCAACAATGTTGTGCATATGCGTAGTCTCTTTTCCTTTGGAAGCCTGAAGCAGTGAATGAAGTGACTGGTTCATTCGTCTAGTAACTTCCGCTTGGAATCTGCTCACTATGAATATGTATAATTGAAAAAAGAGTTAGGAGGCAAAGCTGTCGCAAAAATTGTCAGAAAAGACAAAGACTCTCGAGAAAAAAACACCCCGCAATTTTCTGAAGCATCTTTTGCAAGAAAAACTCAGTGGGTACGTCGGCGTCTAAAAACACCATGAACACATATACTTTATGGCATGTTCGATATTAATAGTAAATATCAAATTTCCATTATTATATCCATTATCCAGCAGTTTTCTACCTGGTTCTGATTTTGTGTCTTTTTAGAACAGACTATATAGCATTATCGACAGCGCAGCAGAACATGTCACAGATATTGCCTAATAATGCTGCAAATTTTCCATTGTGTGGCCATTTTCTGGAAAACTACAGTAAGCACATAACGAGTTTTCAGTCCTTTACTTCAGATATTTTTCTATAGATTTTGAAAAGATTTCAGCTGAAATGTCAAAGGAAAATAATTCAGGCAAATGGTTTTGTAAAGCGAAGTGAATCGACGAGGCTTTTACTGATAAATCAGTTTTTATTGCATGAATTCAGAAGATATGCAATTAGTTACACAGCTGGTAATATTAAAGGCTGGAAGATATCGCAGACACTGACAGGCGGAACCCAGGCAGAATGAAACGAAATTACTGCAAAGAAATGCCATGAAATGCTGGGTTTTGTTTTCTGTTTTTGAAGGATACGACAAGGTCTGAGAGGTTTTTTTTAAGTCCAAGATCGAGTGGAAAAGCCAAAAGTGAAATGAAGGTGACAAGAACGAAAGAGTCACTCATGTATAGCAAAGTCACAGATTTTTTTTTCAGTATGGCCAAGCTGAAGTTTTTGGGCACAACTTGGCTTTGTTCAAATACAGCATTGCAAATGAAAGCATGAAAAAACTACAATAATTAAAACAAAGAACAATTAAAAATTACCTAAATTATGAAAAAAATAAATTTCTTTTAGATAATTTTAACACGATAAATCTAAATAATAAAACAGAATTTAAAAAAAAAATCAAAAATTAAATATCGAAATAAATGAGTAAAAAAGCAACAAAATGACCTATTAACTTAGAACATGGCAAATAGAATGAACATATATCTAAGGGGTTTTCCTCATCTCATGCTTTATACCTATCCCAGTTGAGCACTTGCCCGTATAACACCCAATCCCAAAAAGTCACCTCTGAACGCCGATCCCACTCATGGTTTAAAGACACCACGAGCAAGACCCTTCTGTCTCCTTGTGATGTCACGTCAGATCCACCATTTTTCAAGGCTTTGAGTTCTGATGTAATGTCACAAACGGAAAGGAAAGAAGAAAGTAGTGTTAGAAAAAGTGTCTGGGGGAAGGTGGATCAAATGCCTTTCAGGGTGTATTTAAGGGCAACCGGTCATCAGGTTTCCCAGTATAAATACGGGGAAGTATGTAAAAAAAAGTCGCCGATCCTCTCTGCAGATCCATTTATTACACCAGTTGCTGTCCATCTTCCTTGCTCCATGCTGATGGAGCAACCTGCATCATCCACACAGTGTCCCCAGTCCTACACGTCTCTCTGACCAGGACTGTAATGCACATGTGCTGGGAAAAAGGTCAAAGAGCGATGGTGACCCCATAGTAAAACTGGCGCATGCGCACTACAGTGCTTTGCTTTGCCCTCAGTGGTGTGATTGACGGACATTGTGTGGATGATGTAGAATGCGGCATCCATATGATGTAGGGAAGGAAGACGGCGGTTGAAGAAAAAGAGGAGGCGCCAGATCAAAACCAGCAATGCCCATTGGACTGGAACGCAACGTCTGTCAGTATAATAAAAGCTCTTTTTGGGGATCTGCAGAGGGGATTGGAAAATATTTAACATCATTCTAGTAATCTGTAAAAGAGACCCTAATGGTGATGGCCATACGTTATATGGAGAAAACCTGGTGAGCGGTTCCCTATAGTTTTTTGGATTGTGGACACAAAAATAACGTTTGGGAATCTCATTATATTCCATTTGCCTCAGTAAAAATGTTATGACTACTATATAATTTTCTCAGTCTCGTTAGTGATGTAAAATCCTAGTGGTGAGCTTGTGGCTACACGCCACAAAAAATTGCCTGCCCCCCCAAAACATTATCTGCCCGAAGAAAAACATAAGCAATAAATTACTTGGCACTCAGGAGATAATTTTTGCAAGATAAGAAGTGAACAATTCGTTTATTTGGTGCCTCCAGTTCAACATTTAAACGTTTTCGGTCTAATCACAAGACCTTCATCAGAAATGGTTTTTAGAGTACAGGAGGACGCAGTGAATATGAAAAGGCCCATAAAGGTGCCAGCATCAGGTGGGTTCTGGGAGCAGGAGGGTGCCTGAGAGTCTGCGGATGTGAGAGATAAGCGCTGTGGGAAGCGATATACTCGCAGGAGCAGGAGCGCTGTAAACTCGGAGGACACCGGCGCCGTGCTGCGGAGGCTGCGATACTCCCGGGACTGGAGGAAAAACGTGATACGTCCTCATATAATCTAATTTTTTTTTTATTTTTCTGTTTTAAATTCAGTGATTGAAAAAAAAAAAGAAATGTGCATTAGCCTGAAAACACATTAAATCAATAGACACAGCTGCTCCAAAGCCTGGAAAGTAAGTGACCCAAAGGTGTCATCCGGAATAAAACAAAAGATGGTCAATATGCTATTCTGTTCCACTGACATATTTATAACACCATGCAGGAGAAGAACGGTCTGTAGTTTCATTGCATCCCATAAATAAATCTACATGGGGGCATTGTTTTACATTCGGCTGGGCGCTAGGGTCAGAGATATCACAAGTTGTATGTTCTTCTACGTCCGTTGTAGTTAATCAAGGCTCGAGGAAATCAATAGCCAAGTACAATTGAAACAATTCCCTCGGTTGTTTGGTAGAAGGCTCTTGTCTCGTGGATTCATCCTGAATTCTGAGGGAACATATTTCTTTCTTTTCTTTCCGCTTCCAGCCTGAATATAAATTAAGGTGCTTGACCTTTATTTCTTCTCTGGGGTCTTATGGGAGCAAAATGAAATCTTCTATTTTGCTTTAGATTTCAGAAAATGTTTTGAATATGCTATAATTGAACAATTAACTTGTAAGTTCTCCCAACTTCTTACTTTTTAGACTGTGTCCACAGTGGAAATGGAACATGCAGGTGGAAATAAGAGTTGAGAAAAAGCTTCGTTCTGCCAAGCCTCCTTACCCTTACTCTGCTATCAGCTAATTGACAATTTGACCTCAATATTCTGGGACAGACTGTTAGGAATCAGCTGCCTGGTAACCTCATGGCATTTGTAGATGTTAAAGAGAATCTGTCAGTAGGATTTCACACCCCAAACTATTTATATGCGAATGTAGCTCTTTCAAAGACAGAAATACCTTTACATGGCCAGTCCGTTCCTCCATTACTGAGAAATCAGTGTTTGAATTGATATAGACATGAGGCAGATGAGCTATTTGTAGATCCGAAGCCTCTGTCACTCCAGCTCTGTTCCCTGCCCATCGTCGCCTCCTGCTTGTATGATGTATCCTTTACCTGTAGCCACACAGCATAGAAAATGTCAGTCAAGCAGGAGGCAGCTCTACGCAGGGAATAGAGCTGGAGTGACAGAGGCTTCAGATCTACAAATAGTTCTGAAAGGACTTCTCATGTAGTGGTATTGCTGGACTTGTCTCTGAAAAAGCTACATGCACATATAAATAGTTTGTGGGTGGGGTGACAGATTCCTTTTAACGTAAACCCCCACACATTTATGGCTCTTGCACGAGTCAGACTCAAAATATGAGCTCAAGCGATCAAGAATGGGTGCCAGTTGTATAGGTTTGACACGATTTTCAACAGATGAGATTGGAGATAGTTCTGATCCTGGCTGTTTAACATCTTAGATGCTATAACCAATAGCAACTGTAGCATTTAAGTAGTTGGACAGAGGGAGAAAGCTCCCTCTGTCAGCCAACTGATGACCCTGCAATGTGATGTTCTACAGCACTAGCCCATTCTGTTAAGGGACGCATTTAATCCTGGTCACCTAAAATGGTTCAGGCTTGGGACAAAAGTCTTCAGTCGCTCAATGTGACTGCAGAATGACGAATCACCAATCTGCATACTTGCGGTCACATTCCGACTAGACTCATCAGGGTTCTTTCAATTAGCTTCTATTGAAAGAAGCTGAATGTGTCTGCAAGTATGCAAATTGCATAAATGTGGTCACGTGACTGCCGACTCAGACCGGGAATCATGACCTAGAGTAACTGCAGACTTTTATACCAAGCCTGGGCGACCCCTTTGAAGGGTGGTTGGGAGGTTAACATTCATCCCCATGTGTGTTTCACATTATTGTACAGATTAAGGAGGTAGAAGGCAATCACCTATGATCGGAAGAGTTTTAAAGTAATTTTTACCCAACATGCATCAGTAACGCTATTAAAACACCTGATGGCAATTTATGTAACAGGTGCTTTTGTCGTCAACCATTAGACAGAGTGGTTATTGTTATAAAATAGGGTTTAAATGGAGAGTTTTGGTTATTAGAGATACTTTCTCCCCGTCAGCTGTGTATTACAAAACATCATTGATTATATTTTTTTCATTTTTTTTTGTAACTGCTTGGATTTTTCTCTGTTTTTAGGGAGCAAGAACTCTCATTAATCCTGCGTAGTCAGAGAATCCAAGAACTGTCTCTTCTATATAACGGGGGATTAACTATATGTCATCAAGTCTGTATTCCTGAACCTCAAGTAACGACAAAGATCAATTTAATGCTCCGGACGTAATTCCTTAAGACGCGCTGAACAGTGAGGATAAACGGATCCTGACTATTTCTCATTATAAAGTTTTAAAACAAAGTTATAAAATTGTCTCCATGTATTTATTAAAAGTTCTTTCATTTTGAGGCTGAATTATAATATTAACCCCTTTACCCCCAAGGGTGGTTTGCACGTTAATGACCGGGCCAATTTTTACAATTCTGACCACTGTCCCTTTATGAGGTTATAACTCTGGAACGCTTCAATGGATCCTGGTGATTCTGACATTGTTTTCTCGTGACATATTGTACTTCATGACAATGGTAAAAATTATTTGATAGTACCTGCGTTTATTTGTGAAAAAAACGGAAATTTGGCGAAAATTATGAAAATTTCGCAATTTTCCAACTTTGAATTTTTATGCAATTAAATCACAGAGATATGTCACACAAAATACTTAATAAGTAACATTTCCCACATGTCTACTTTACATCAGCACAATTTTGGAACCAAAATTTTTTTTTGTTAGGGAGTTATAAGGGTTAAAAGTTGACCAGCAATTTCTCATTTCTACAACACCATTTTATTTCAGGGACCACATCTCATTTGAAGTCATTTTGAGGGGTCTATATGATAGAAAATACCCAAGTGTGACACCATTCTAAAAACTACACCCCTCAAGGTTCTCAAAACCATATTCAAGAAGTTTATTAACCCTTCTGGTGCTTCACAGGAATTTTTTGAATGTTTAAATAAAAATGAACATTTAACTTTTTTTCACAAAAAATTTAATTCAGCTCCAATTTGTTTTATTTTACCAAGGGTAACAGGAGAAAATGGACCCCAAACATTGTTGTACAATTTGTCCTGAGTATGCCAATACCCCACATGTGGGGGTAAACCACTGTTTGGGCGCATGGCAGAGCTCGGAAGCGAAGGAGTGCCATTTGACTTTTCAATGCAAAATTGACTGGAATTGAGATGGGACGCCATGTTTCGTTTGGAGAGCCCCTGATGTGGCTAAACATTGAAACCCCCCACAAGTGACACCATTTTGGAAAGTAGACCCCCTAAGGAACTTATCTAGAGGTGTGGTGAGCACTTTGACCCAACAAGTGCTTCACAGAAGTTTATAATGTAGAACCGTAAAAATAAAAAATCATATTTTTTCACAAAAATTATCTTTTCGCCCCCAATTTTTTATTTTCCCAAGGGTAAGAGAAGAAATTGGACCCCAAAAGTTGTTGTACAATTTGTCCTGAGTACGCTGATAGCCCATATGTGGGGGTAAACCACTGTTTGGGCGGATGGGAGAGCTCGGAAGGGAAGGAGCGCCGTTTGACTTTTCAATGCAAAATTGACAGGAATTGAGATGGGACGTCATGTTGCGTTTGGAGAGCCACTGATGTGCCTAAACATTGAAACCCCCCACAAATGACACCATTTTGGAAAGTAGACCCCCTAAGGAACTTATCTAGAGGTGTGGTGAGCACTTTGACCCACCAAGTGCTTCACAGAAGTTTATAATGCAGAGCCGTAAAAATAAAACAGAATTTTTTTCCCACAAAAATTATTTTTTTAGCCCCCAGTTTTGTATTTTCCTGAGGGTAACAGGAGAAATTGGACCCCAAAATTTGTTGCCCAATTTGTCCTGAGTGCGATGATACACCATATGTGGGGGGAACCACTGTTTGGGCACATGGGAGGGCTCAGAAGGGAAGGAGTGCCATTTGAATGCAGACTTAGATGGAATGGTCTGCAGGTGTCGCATTGCGTTTGCAGAGCCCCTAATGTACCTAAACAGTAGAAACACCCCACAAGTGACACCATTTTGGAAAGTAGACCCCCTTAGGAACTTATCTAGATGTGTGCTGAGCGCTTTGACCCACCAAGGGCTTCACAGAAGTTTATAATGGAGAGCCGTAAAAATAAAACAAAAATTTTTTCCCACAAAAATTATTTTTTAGCCCCCAGTTTTGTATTTTCCCGAGGGTAAAAGGAGAAATTCGACCCCACAATTTGTTGTCCAATTTGTCCTGAGTGCGCTGATACCCCATATGTGGGGGGGAACCACTGTTTGGGCGCATGGGAGGGCTCGGAAGGGAAGGAGCTCCATTTGGAATGAGGACTTAGATGGAATGGTCTGCAGGTGTCACATTGCATTTGCAGAGCCCCTAATGTACCTAAACAGTAGAAACCTCCCACAAGTGACACCATTTTGGAAACTAGACCCCCTAAGGAACTCATCTAGATGTGTTGTGATAGCTTTGAACCCCCAAGTGTTTCACTACAGTTTGTAACGCAGAGCCGTGAAAATTAAAAAAAAAAATCTTTGCCCCCAAAATTATTTTTTAGCCCCCAGTTTTGTATTTTCCCGAGGGTAAGAGGAGAAATTCGACCCCAAAAGTTGTTGTCCAATTTGTCCTGAGTACGCTGATACCCCGTATGTTGGGGGAAACCAACGTTTGAGCGCATGGCAGAGCTCGGAAGGGAAGGAGCGCCATTTGGAACGCCATTTCACTCATCAGGAGGGCGTTAAACTAGAAGAAGAGGGGACGGGAAGAAAAACATTAGACTCGAACAAAGACGACCCAGGAAAACATACTCAGAAGGGAGGTAAGAACATTTCTAAAACAATCCACAGTGAGGAGATTGGAACAAAACAAAATCCTCTAAACTGCATGCTCGCAAACGCCAGAAGCCTGACAAACAAGATGGAAGAACTAGAAGCAGAAATATCTACAGGTAACTTTGACATAGTGGGAATAACCGAGACATGGTTAGATGAAAGCTATGACTGGGCAGTTAACTTACAGGGTTACAGTCTGTTTAGAAAGGATCGTAAAAATCGGAGAGGAGGAGGGGTTTGTCTCTATGTAAAGTCTTGTCTAAAGTCCACTTTAAGGGAGGATATTAGCGAAGGGAATGAGGATGTCGAGTCCATATGGGTTGAAATTCATGGAGGGAAAAATGGTAACAAAATTCTCATTGGGGTCTGTTACAAACCCCCAAATATAACAGAAAGCATGGAAAGTCTACTTCTAAAGCAGATAGATGAAGCTGCAACCCATAATGAGGTCCTGGTTATGGGGGACTTTAACTACCCGGATATTAACTGGGAAACAGAAACCTGTGAAACCCATAAAGGCAACAGGTTTCTGCTAATAACCAAGAAAAATTATCTTTCACAATTGGTGCAGAATCCAACCAGAGGAGCAGCACTTTTAGACCTAATACTATCTAATAGACCTGACAGAATAACAAATCTGCAGGTGGTTGGGCATTTAGGAAATAGCGACCACAATATTGTGCAGTTTCACCTGTCTTTCACTAGGGGGACTTGTCAGGGAGTCACAAAAACATTGAACTTTAGGAAGGCAAAGTTTGAACAGCTTAGAGATGCCCTTAATCTGGTAGACTGGGACAATATCCTCAGAAATGAGAATACAGATAATAAATGGGAAATGTTTAAGAACATCCTAAATAGGCAGTGTAAGCGGTTTATACCTTGTGGGAATAAAAGGACTAGAAATAGGAAAAACCCAATGTGGCTAAACAAAGAAGTAAGACAGGCAATTAACAGTAAAAAGAAAGCATTTGCACTACTAAAGCAGGATGGCACCATTGAAGCTCTAAAAAACTATAGGGAGAAAAATACTTTATCTAAAAAACTAATTAAAGCTGCCAAAAAGGAAACAGAGAAGCACATTGCTAAGGAGAGTAAAACTAATCCCAAACTGTTCTTCAACTATATCAATAGTAAAAGAATAAAAACTGAAAATGTAGGCCCCTTAAAAAATAGTGAGGAAAGAATGGTTGTAGATGACGAGGAAAAAGCTAACATATTAAACACCTTCTTCTCCACGGTATTCACGGTGGAAAATGAAATGCTAGGTGAAATCCCAAGAAACAATGAAAACCCTATATTAAGGGTCACCAATCTAACCCAAGAAGAGGTGCGAAACCGGCTAAATAAGATTAAAATAGATAAATCTCCGGGTCCGGATGGCATACACCCACGAGTACTAAGAGAACTAAGTAATGTAATAGATAAACCATTATTTCTTATTTTTAGTGACTCTATAGCGACAGGGTCTGTTCCGCAGGACTGGCGCATAGCAAAGGTGGTGCCAATATTCAAAAAGGGCTCTAAAAGTGAACCTGGAAATTATAGGCCAGTAAGTCTAACCTCTATTGTTGGTAAAATATTTGAAGGGTTTCTGAGGGATGTTATTCTGGATTATCTCAATGAGAATAACTGTTTAACTCCATATCAGCATGGGTTTATGAGAAATCGCTCCTGTCAAACCAATCTAATCAGTTTTTATGAAGAGGTAAGCTATAGGCTGGACCACGGTGAGTCATTGGACGTGGTATATCTCGATTTTTCCAAAGCGTTTGATACCATGCCGCACAAGAGGTTGGTACACAAAATGAGAATGCTTGGTCTGGGGGAAAATGTGTGTAAATGGGTTAGTAACTGGCTTAGTGATAGAAAGCAGAGGGTGGTTATAAATGGTATAGTCTCTAACTGGGTCGCTGTGACCAGTGGGGTACCGCAGGGGTCAGTATTGGGACCTGTTCTCTTCAACATATTCATTAATGATCTGGTAGAAGGTTTACACAGTAAAATATCGATATTTGCAGATGATACAAAACTATGTAAAGCAGTTAATACAAGAGAAGATAGTATTCTGCTACAGATGGATCTGGATAAGTTGGAAACTTGGGCTGAAAGGTGGCAGATGAGGTTTAACAATGATAAATGTAAGGTTATACACATGGGAAGAGGGAATCAATATCACCATTACACACTGAACGGGAAACCACTGGGTAAATCTGACAGGGAGAAGGACTTGGGGATCCTAGTTAATGATAAACTTACCTGGAGCAGCCAGTGCCAGGCAGCAGCTGCCAAGGCAAACAGGATCATGGGGTGCATTAAAAGAGGTCTGGATACACATGATGAGAGCATTATACTGCCTCTGTACAAATCCCTAGTTAGACCGCACATGGAGTACTGTGTCCAGTTTTGGGCACCGGTGCTCAGGAAGGATATAATGGAACTAGAGAGAGTACAAAGGAGGGCAACAAAATTAATAAAGGGGATGGGAGAACTACAATACCCAGATAGATTAGCGAAATTAGGATTATTTAGTCTAGAAAAAAGACGACTGAGGGGCGATCTAATAACCATGTATAAGTATATAAGGGGACAATACAAATATCTCGCTGAGGATCTGTTTATACCAAGGAAGGTGACGGGCACAAGGGGGCATTCTTTGCGTCTGGAGGAGAGAAGGTTTTTCCACCAACATAGAAGAGGATTCTTTACTGTTAGGGCAGTGAGAATCTGGAATTGCTTGCCTGAGGAGGTGGTGATGGCGAACTCAGTCGAGGGGTTCAAGAGAGGCCTGGATGTCTTCCTGGAGCAGAACAATATTGTATCATACAATTATTAGGTTCTGTAGAAGGACGTAGATCTGGGTATTTATTATGATGGAATATAGGCTGAACTGGATGGACAAATGTCTTTTTTCGGCCTTACTAACTATGTTACTATGTTACTATGACTTAGATGGAATGGTCTGCAGACGTCACATTGCGTTTGCAGAACCCCTAATGTACCTAAACAGTAGAAACCCCCCACAAGTGACCCCATATTAGAAACTAGACCCCCCAGGGAACTAATCTAGATGTGTTGTGAGAACTTTGAACCCCCAAGTGTTTCACTACAGTTTATAACGCAGAGCCGTGAAAATAAAAAATCTTTTTTTTTTCCCACAAAAAATATGTTTTAGCCCCGAGTTTTGTATTTTCCCAAGGGTAGCAGGAGAAATTGGACCCCAAAAGTTGTTGTCCTATTTGTCCTGAGTACGCTGATACCCCATATGTTGGGGTAAACCCCTGTTTGGGCACACGGGAGAGCTCGGAAGGGAAGAAGCACTGTTTTACTTTTTCAATGCAGAATTGGCTGGAATTGAGATCGGACGCCATGTCGCGTTTGGAGAGCCCCTGATGTGCCTAAACAGTGGAAACCCCCCAATTATAACTGAAACCCTAATCCAAACACATCCCTAACCCTAATCCCAACAGTAACCCTAACCACACCTCTAACCCTGACACACCCCTAACCCTAATCCCAACCCTATTCCCAACCGTAAATGTAATCTAAACCCTAACTGTAACTTTAGCCCCAACCCAAACTGTAGCCCTAGCCCTAACCCTAGCCCTAACCCTAATCCTAACCCTAGCCCTAACCCTAGCCCTAACCCTAGCCCTAACCCTAACCCTAGCCCTAACCCTAGCCCTAACCCTAGCCCTAACCCTAGCCCTATCCCTAGCCCTAGCCCTAACCCTAGCCCTAACCCTAGCCCTAACCCTAGCCCTAACTCTAACCCTAGCCCTAATGGGAAAATGGAAATAAATACATTTTTTTAATTTTTCCCTAACTAAGGGGGTGATGAAGGGGGGTTTGATTTACTTTTATAGCGGGTTTGTTAGTGGATTTTTATGATTGGCAGCCGTCACACACTGAAAGACGCTTTTTATTGCAAAAAATATTTTTTGCGTTACCACATTTTGAGAGCTATAATTTTTCTATATTCTGGTCCACAGAGTCATGTGAGGTCTTGTTTTTTGCGGGACGAGTTGATGTTTTTATTGGTAACATTTTCGGGCACGTGACATTTTTTGTTCGCTTTTTATTCCGATTTTTGTGAGGCAGAATGACCAAAAACCAGCTATTCATGAATTTCTTTTGGGGGAGGCGTTTATACCGTTCCGCGTTTGGTAAAATTGATGAAGCAGTTTTATTCTTCGGGTCAGTACGATTACAGCGACACCTCATTTATATCATTTTTTTATGTTTTGGCGCTTTTATACGATAAAAACTATTTTATAGAAAAAATAATTATTTTTGCATCGCTTTATTCTCAGGACTATAACTTTTTTATTTTTTTGCTGATGATGCTGTATGGCGGCTCGTTTTTTGCGGGACAAGATGACGTTTTCAGCGGTACCATGGTTAGTTATATCTGTCTTTTTGATCGCGTGTTATTCCACTTTTTGTTCGGCGGTATGATAATAAAGCGTTGTTTTTTGCCTCGTTTTTTTTTTTTTTTTCTTACGGTGTTTACTGAAGGGGTTAACTAGTGGGCCAGTTTTATAGGTCGGGCCGTTACGGACGCGGCGATACTAAATATGTGTACTTTTATTGTTTTTTTTTTATTATTTAGATAAAGAAATGTATTTATGGGAATAATATTTTTATTTTTTTTTTCATTATTTTGGAATATTTTTTTTTATTTTTTTTTACACATTTGAAATTTTTTTTTTTAACTTTTTTACTTTGTCCCAGGGGGGGACATCACAGATCAGTGATCTGACAGTTTGCACAGCACTCTGTCAGATCACTGATCTGATAGGAGTGCAGGCTGCTTCACAGTGCCTGCTCTGAGCAGGCTCTGTGAAGCCACCTCCCTCCCTGCAGGACCCGGATCCGCGGCCATCTTGGATCCGGGGCTGGAGGGAGCAGGGAGGGAGGTGAGACCCTCGCAGCAACGCGATTACATCGCGTTGCTGCGGGGGGCTCAGGGAAGCCCGCAGGGAGCCCCCTCCCTGCGCGGTGCTTCCCTGTACCGCCGGCACATCGCGATCATCTTTGATCGCGGTGTGCCGGGGGTTAATGTGCCGGGGGCGGTCCGTGACCGCTCCTGGCACATAGTGCCGGATGTCAGCTGCGATAAACAGCTGACACCCGGCCGCGATCGGCGGCGCTCCCCCCGTGAGCGCTGCCGATCGCATATGACGTACTATTGCGTCCTTGGGAAGTAAAGCCCACCCCACATGGACGCAATAGTACGTCTAATGGCAGAAAGGGGTTAATGGAGATGTCGCCTTGACAGCGTTATAGGACCAGACCATGACGAAGCATTTAATAGCACAATTTAGGGGACCCCATGAATACATGCCAGCTGTCCCAGAGGCTCTGGATTTCCTAAAGATCAGGCATTTTTCCAGGACCTGGTCACCTCTCCCTGTTCCTGGGGGGTACTGTAAAATTTTTAAAAGGTCTATAGTCTGTAGTTATCTAGGGCAAATTCTAAAACTTCCAAAAAGTTTGGATATTTTTATCCCTGGTGAGCTACAATAATTTTTGCAATTTTTCGTTAGTGTGGACGCCTTATCAGGGCTTTTTCACGTATTGAGGAGCAAACATTAGATAACTGGATATTAGATGGTTGCATCTTTTTTTCATTTTGGTTAGTTTAGTAGGGGGTCTTGTATGATCCCTAATTTTATGTGAGTTGGTATGGGTTTTGCATTTGTTTAGGGTTTCTCTGTATTTATTTATTGGGTTTGGTATTGACTGTAACTTAAAAGGGTGGTCCGAAATACAAATTACTCACTGGATCAGATCAGTGGTAAAGAGCCGGCAACAGAGCGTACTGTCAGTGTGCGTCATAAGATGAATATCCGGGGAGCACAAACATCACTTGCCAGCGATGGTGCTGGTATCTGCACACCGGGTATTCATCTTACAACACGCACTGCTCTTATGCTCTGTTGCTGGCTCGTTACTAATGATCTCAGCCGGCGACAGAGTGCACTGTCATTGTGCACACCATACTGAGACTAGCCGTGCGCATGTAACGGAGGGCGGCAATAATGCTTCATTTCAGGAAGGGGGCTGTTGCAGCGACCGCGGCCTTGCTCCTGATGAGGCTTCATTTGAGTATCCCAGCATGCACTGGGAATTCTCAAACAATGTGTCATCAAAAAGGAAGTTGTAAAGAAAAATAAAAGAAGTTTGATAGTGTATTTAGGAAAGGATAGAGAAATTTTACGAAAGCATATTAGAAAATAGATTAGAACATGGCATTAAACAGATAAGGATTTAGGATAAAAACTAATTTGCATTTCAGACCACCCCTTTAAGGAGAAAATGTAGGTCTACAAGGTCTAATATGTGCTCTATATTAGATATTTTGCTCCGATTAATAAGATTTAGCGAGACATAGACAAAATTGTATATACTATTGCAACTAAAAAAGATTCCATTTAAAGGGTTGTCAGGCTGTGAGGTGCAAGTCTGCAATCACTCTATGTGACTGCAGACCTGTGAGTCCCTACAGTGTGCAGTGTGTGCAATGTCAGGATTCTCCGGTGCCAACACCTGGGGCTGGGGGGGCGTGACCACAAGTATGAGACTTGCATACAGGCGGTCACATGCCTACTAGATATCCGCAGCCTCATTCAATACAAGTGAATTGAGATAAAGTCGGACATGTCTAGTTGCAATGTGGCTGGAAGTATGCAAATAGCATATCTGCAGTAACATGACTGCTAGGCAGAACATGCTGCAACTTCTAGCAAATTTCTTCCACTTCAATGCTGGATTCACAGCCACACAGCTCAGTACTGCTTTATAATGTCATGTATGCCACATGAGCTACATAGAGAAAGGAGATTAGGATTACGTATTTCCTATGTATAGAGACTAGTTATAAAGAAAATATAAGGCATGCACAGTACAGGGACTAGTCTCCACACACACCATAGAGAACTGAAAATTAGAGACAGAGCCTGCAGAGGAGAAAACTAGAGAAAAATACAGGATACAAGTCATATAACATCCAGAAATAGTGAAATTCATCATGTACACACAAATGATGGCATATCCTGAAGTTATCGGAAACAGCAGCTACTCTTTATTAAAGAGTGTTGTAATTTTGGAGCGTTGAGCCTCTTTGTCGATGAATCCCAAATCACTGTTGCCGGTATGGTCATTCTGCCGCTTAGTACCCCATGTTATTTACACGTACTACTACTCTATATTTTCTTACTGCAGGGTATTGACTTATTGTACTTATCCTAGGGTTAACCCTTGTGTCATGCAGCGCCCCCTAGGCTCCGCAATAGACATCACAGTGTATCCTGTCCCATCTGTAGATTATTACATTTTTCTTTTCTCGTTTATTATACATACTGTGTTGATTTAAAAAAAAAAAAGTATGATGACACTTTCCATTAGAAAGTAGATGTTATTTGCTTGTACATTAATTAGGCTTCGTAATCAGCAGAACATATGTTTGATTATTTATACAGTATTCCAATGGCAGGTGTATGAGAAGAACATAGAGTATTACTGATGAGCAGTAAGTGCTGAGAAATGGGTGATCCATATACAGTGGAGATGTACGCCGCAGGTGTGCTCATTTATTATAGGATGAAAGTAGGAAAGAAACTTGTACCAATTTCATAAAAGCGTCTTATTTAGGTATTTGATAAAATTGTAGAAGATATCATGATGGAATTGGGGGTGCAAGTTCTGTGTGCGCAGGCTAGTGGTCCTCCATTTATAAAGGCAGGTTATGTGTCCTAACAGCTACCACTTGTCAGACACAATACAGGTTAGAAATGACAAAAGACTGACTGGCACATCCAAGCTAGTGTGAATAGGTGCATATTAGGAGCAGCCACCTCCATATAAATATACAAAAAAAGTTGCACTCTGTTGTGCTAAAGCATGTCCGTGTGAAATATATGAAATATGAATAGCAATACTGCTTCTGAATACTAGGAAAAAATGAGACGCTTAGCACATAATTTGGCCAATTCATGCAAGCCAAGTAATTACAGCAGGATCCTACCTACTCATAAATGCATGCTTTGCTGAGAGAGGTGTCCACATTCATCCAGGAATTCAGACTGAGAGAGGTATTCATACTAGATACAGTACAGACCAAATGTTTGGACACACCATCTCATTTAAAGATTTTTCTGTATTTTCATGACTATGAAAATTGTACATTCACACTGAAGGCATCAAAACTATGAATTAACACATGTGGAATTATATACTTAACAAAAAAGTGTGAAACAACTGAAATTATGTCTTATATTCTAGGTTCTTCAAAGTAGCCACTTTTTGCTTTGATGACTACTTTGCACACTCTTGCCATTCTCTTGATGAGCTTCAAGAGGTAGTCACCGGGAATGGTTTTCACTTAACAGGTGTGCCCTGTCAGGTTTAATAAGTGGGATTTCTTGCCTTATAAATGTGTTGGGACCATCAGTTGTGTTGTGCAGAAGTCTGGTGGATACACAGCTGATAGTCCTACTGAATAGACTGTTAGAATTTGTATTATGGCAAGAAAAAAGCAGCTAAGTAAAGAAAAACGAGTGGCCATCATTAATTTAAGAAATGAAGGTCAGTCAGTCCGAAAAATTGGGAAAACTTTGAAAACCATCAAGCGCTACAAAGAAACTGGCTCACATGAGGACCGCCCCAGGAAAGGAAGACCAAGAGTCACCTCTGCTTCTGAGGATAAGTTTATCCGAGTCACCAGCCTCAGAAATCGCAGGTTAACAGCAGCTCAGATTAGAGACCAGGACAATGCCACACAGAGTTCTAGCAGCAGACACATTTCTACAACAACTGCTAAGAGGAGACTGTGCAGCAGGCCTTCATGGTAAAATAGCTGCTAGGAAACCACTGCTAAGGACAGGCAACAAGCAGAAGAGACTTGTTTGGGCTAAAGAACACAAGGAATGGACATTAGACCAGTGGAAATCTGTGCTTTGGTCTGATGAGTCCAAATTTGACATCTTTGGTTCCAATCACCGTGTCTTTGTGCGATGCAGAAAAGGTGAACGGATGGACTCTACATGCCTGGTTCCCACCGTGAATCATCGAGGAGGAGGTGTGATGGTGTGGGGGTGCTTTGCTGGTGACACTGTTGGGGATTTATTCAAAATTGAAGGCATACTGAACCAGAATGGCTACCACAGCATCTTGCAGCAGCATGCTATTCCATCCGGTTTGCGTTTAGTTTAACCATCATTTATTTTTCAACAGGACAATGACCCCAAACACACCTCCAGGCTGTGTAAGGGCTATTTGACCAAGAAGGAGAGTGATGGGGTGCTACGCCAGATGACCTGGCCTCCACAGTCACCAGACCTGAACCAAATCGAGATGGTTTGGGGTGAGCTGGACTGCAGAGTGAAGGCACAAGGGCCAACAAGTGCTAAGCATCTCTGGGAACTCCTTCAAGATTGTTGGAAGACCATTTCCGGTGACTACCTCTTGAAGCTCATCAAGAGAATGCCAAGAGTGTGCAAAGTAGTCATCAAAGCAAAAGGTGGCTACTTTGAAGAACCTAGAATATAACACATATTTTCAGTTGTTTCCCACTTTTTTGTTAAGTATATAATTCCACATGTGTTAATTCATAGTTTTGATGCCTTCAGTGTGAATGTACAATTTTCATAGTCATGAAAATACAGAAAAATCTTTAAATGAGATGGTGTGTCCAAACTTTTGGTCTGTACTGTATGTAGGGACCCATCCGTTTTGAGACCACCTTGACGTTGGCTGATGGGCTTGATGAATTGGCCAAATTATGTGCTAAGTGTCTCATTTTTTCCTAGTATTCAGAAGCTGTATTGCTATTCATATTTCATATATTTCACATTGACATGCTTTAGCAAGATAGAGTGCAACTTTGTTTGTATACAATACAGGTTAGGTGACAAATGTCATGTCAATGGGACCCAACAAATGCTAGAACATGACCCACCCTCCCCGAGCCCCTCCATTCTGTCTTACTGCACCTCCTCCAGCTCCAATCAATGTCCATAGCACTACAGAAACAGCCAGCCGCTATTTCTTTCTCCTTGAGTTTGGAAGTACAGGTATCTTGTTTGTTTGTCCTTATTGTGGTCAAGCTACAAGGAGGAATGGGAGCCTGAGATCCTAGTGCTAGTGATCAGTGGGATCAGACATTTATTGCTTATCCTCTGGAATAGGGAGCGAGATTTGTTTATCAACTCTAGCCGGAAGTAGAAAATAAATAGTAAAAGAAGTCAGGGATCCTTGACTCCTCTCCGTTCCTGGCTCACTTTTTAAACTATGGGGGAATTTAACATGCACTATAAACCAGTTTTCAGGCAGATACACATTTTTCAACTTTTGGCCTTTTTTGACATCCCACCCAACCACGACCCTGCGGATTCAATCATAACTTAAATCAGAAAGCGGTGTTATTTATAGCAGAAAACTATTCCAGCTCTCAGATTCTACTGCACGGGAAGCACAAAAATATTGTCAAATTAATTAAGACTTTTCTTCCAAACTGGCTATTGTTTAAGAAAATGTTTATGTCTATGCTTTAAAGCAAAGTTGAGCAAAGAAGATGATTATACATTTCCTTTAAAGAAACACTGCAGTGTTTTTGTAATTTCCCCTTCCTTTAGCTACCAGTAACGTATGTTCAGTGTATGTTGCTTTCGCCTGCCGTTTGCAGCGCTGCTCCTATGCTCATCTGCATCATGTGACCTGGTTGGCGTATGCAGCCATAGAATACTTCCTTCTTTAATAATTTTTAGTAAGAAAGCCTCATTCTGATTCTCATACACTTATTTGAGGAAGTGACTTCTGGCCCACTCAGAACACACTGTGTGAGCTGGCTGGTCCCAGCAGAGATCACATGTTGCAGGAGAAGGATCGGAGCAGCGCTGAAAACGGCAGAAGGCAGCAACCGGTAATTATTTTATTGCACACACTGAATTTGCATTACTGATAGCCAACAGATTTTGAAAAAATGCTGGCTTAGGACTTTATGTCCTATTCCATGAATGGATTAGTACACCCTGTTACACAAATATAGGGGAGAAATGTATTATTTCTAGCACACCAGCGCACACATTCTGTTAATGAATCTGACATTAATACAATTCCAAATTGGACCTATTTTCTTATCTGTCCCTACTTGGAAAACTTTTGTGAGCTTTACTAAATTAATTGACATGAACTTAAAGCTCTTTCAACTTTCACCCTTACATATATCCCCAGGATGTTTTTCTGGAAACACACACTTATAGATGCCATAGTTATCCGTTTCCTTAGCCAGGAAAAAGATTTGGTTTTCTGTCATAGTCCTCCTTTTAAATACTGGAGCCAAGCTAGTGTGGCATGTTGGTGTGCCGTGTGGAACTTAGCACTTGGGGCACATGAACCTCAATACTCCTATCCACAAAAAGGGTGGAGGGCACCATCCATCTGGAAATCACACTAAAGAATAAGAGAGGGGGGTCAACCCAAGCTAGACAATCTAAGTACAGTTAAACAAAAAAGAGAAGCAGCATCAAGCTATATAATGGGGACCACCACTCGTATAATACAAATGTAATTTATTAGTCAACCAAAAAAAAACACACACAAACACCAACAATTAAAAACATTTAAAACCTCAACTCAAATGAGTCTAGGGTACCAAAAAAGGAACCACCGCCCCTGGACATGGTGAATAAGGTAAATCTAGTAAATATACAGATAATAGGCACACTGTGCAAAATACAATTATGCAACTTATGTGGTAATAGATACAGCTAATACACAGATATGTATAGCCTATGAGAAACAAACACTTATAGCAGCATGGCACAGCTCGCTTAAAACAGAATGTAGATGTGGTAAAGTTACCCTTATATGGATACAGACATACATATTATTATAACAAGGTTATGCACATAATATCGCCCATATGATGGGTAAATGATGGAACCGGTGTTGAATGAATATTAACATATACACATATCTATAACCATATGCGCACCGTGGGCTGGTCAGACTGGTGACGCAGTCAGATACCATAAATTGCATAGATGCAATGGACAAACCCCCGCATATATACCAAACCCTATAAAGTTCTATAGCAAGAAGGTGCGCACATATCAGATGGAAATCACGAGACTGTGTCAGGCTATAAAGTTCTATAGCAAGAAGGTGCGCACATATCAGATGGAAATCACGAGACTGTGTCAGGCTATAAAGTTCTATATCAAGAAGGTGCGCACATAAATCAGATGGAAATCACGAGACTATGTCAGGCTATAAAGTTCTATAGCAAGAAGGTGCGCACATATCAGATGGAAATCACGTGACTATGTCAGGCTATAAAGTTCTATAGCAAGAAGGTGCGCACATATCAGATGGAAATCACGAGACTGTGTCAGGCTATAAAGTTCTATAGCAAGAAGGTGCGCACATATCAGATGGAAATCACGAGACTATGTCAGGCTAGACACATATAACCATGTTGAGGGAACATAACCATTACCACCTAACACCAGAGGTCCAGGGGGCAGGAGGCCCAACGCGTGTCGCCACCTAGCGTGGCTTCATCAGGAGCAAGTGCTTGTATGGACGGTTGACTACCTATATATACAAATCCAGTATGTACCTTATCAACAGAAAACTTCAGGCAGCTGGAGAAAGAAGCGGCATGGAGACATCATGCAACTTGCTAGCGTCCCGGAAACCGGACGTGACGACACTAAGCAAGCTAAAGTGCGAGTACCAATATGGCCGTACGTACGATTACTGCGCATGCGCCAAGCACATCTATGGACGGCTAAGATGCGAGTACCAATATGGCCGCGCGTACGACTACTGCGCATGCGCCGGAACACATAAGGAATACCAGCCGTGTAGTACAGAGAGAGCCAGTGTAGCCACGAGAATGAATCTACCGCATGCGAAACGCCCCATAGTGGTGAACGCACCAAAAGGGTGCAAAAAAAGGAGCTACAAACCAATATCTTTGTGCCCATACATGCGGTTATTAAACATGCGTTTAGCACATGAGTAAATATAAACGCCATGTTGGCTCAATGAGGCCCACATAGTCAAAATAATGAATATATACATGGGAAACAGTCCCATGGTCTATGTTAGTCTGTAAAACCAAAAAGGATATATACTGATAAAAACACGTGTATCTCTTCTTTACAAACATAAAGAACAACGCAAGGAGACGAAAAATGGCGCAGAACAGATACTATGATGATCAAAAATGAGAACAAATAATAAGATAGAATTCTGGGAGATATGACTCCAAAAATTAGAAGCCCCCTAGTACATACTACTAGACAACAAGTATTATAGATAAGAGCTATTCATGGAAAAATTATGTATAGACGATATGAGATATTCATGCATTATTTATTGAGTCCCCCTATCAAGTGGGTCAACATACCATTGATCCACTATCTAGTTTACATGATGTCAAAAAATAGTTCTGGAAATATAGCCACTGCAAAAGCAGAAAGATTAGATTTAAAACGTATGGGATGATTTTTTGTCACAACACCAGGATGACAAGATCAATCACCATCACTTTACCACATCTACATTCTGTTTTAAGCGAGCTGTGCCATGCTGCTATAAGTGTTTGAGACTTTTCTCATAGGCTATACATATCTGTGTATTAGCTGTATCTATTACCACATAAGTTGCATAATTGTATTTTGCACAGTGTGCCTATTATCTGCATATTTACTAGATTTACCTTATTCACCATGTCCAGGGGTGGTGGTTCCTTTTTTGGTACCCTAGACTCATTTGAGTTGAGGTTTTAAATGTTTTTGATTGTTGGTGTTTGTGTGTGTTTTTTTTGGTTGACTAATAAATTACATTTGTATTATACGAGTGGTGGTCCCCATTATATAGCTTGATGCTGCTTCTCTTTTTTGTTTATCAATACTCCTATCCTTAACATTGGTCACCAATATGTGAGTGGACCAAATCCGACCACCCACCAGTCAGAAGAATTAAGAGGAAGTTTATTATTTTTACCGGTACAATGGGGCATCTGTAAATTGGACTGTGTCTGATATTGCTGCTTAGACAAGCACTATGGGCCCTTTGTCCAGATCTGGTCCAGATATGGATCACTCATTGAGAGCCAAGGCAAATGATGGTCTAAAGCAGGGGTGTCAAACTGCTTTCCTCGAGGACTGCAAACAGGTCATGTTTTCAGGATTTCCTTGTACTGCACAGGTGATAATTTAATCACCTACACAAATAATGAGTTGGTGATTAAATTATCACCTGTGCAGTACAAGGAAATCCTGAAAACATGACCTGTTTGCAGCCCTCGAGGAATGCAGTTTGACACTCCTGGTCTAAAGGTCCATTCTTGGCAAAAATGAATGCCAGGACTGTATAATTTTTTTTTTTTTTTTACTATTTCCAACAGTTTAACTTTTATCATGAGCTTCTATTGCTCCATCATCTGTGTATCCCGAGATCTTAATTTCTCCAGATTATTTTGACCAATGACCAAACTCTACGTTGCGCACAGATTGAAGTGGGAACAACACGCTTAGGTATCACAAAAAAAAATCTTCTCTCTAAGCTTTTCCAACAACAAAATCAATTGTTTTCAGGCAGAGCGCCAGAGTTTTCTGCCAAGCTCCGACAGCTACATTGACTATCAGTCAGACGGCAAATTGAGATCAAAGTTCTGTACACAAAATAGAAGCCCACGTATGATCCAGCACTCCAATACATTATAGGGTACATTATAAGGGGTTACGACACTAGACCGTGCTCGTCTGGGCATTAGTGATTGGTCTACAAATCACTACGTAAATGATGTTACCCTAACCCTTTCCTTACTGTTCAATACTTTTTTAAGTCCTATTTATTATTATTATTATTTATTTATATAGCACCATTAATTCCATGGTGCTGTACATGAGAAAGGGGTTACATACAGGGTTATAGATATCGTTTACAGTATGCAAATTTACATTGACAGACCGGTACAGAGGGGAGAGGACCCTGTCCTTGCGGACTTACATTCTATGGGTGAATTTAAGCTTCACAATGTGAACAAGTGAATGAATTGGTACCCCATGACCCAAGTTGAACAAAAAATGTAAACTTGAAAAGTAATTTTCAATTTAAATTTATTGAATATCAACTAATGTAGATCAGATATTGCTTCAGGAAAAAGTAAAAAAAACAACTAATGAAAAATGGCCTGGGCAAAAAATTATGGTACACCTAGAAAAGATTGAAATTAATTTGAAAATAGGAATTTGTTAAACTAAAATGTGTCCCGTTATTAGCATTACATGTGTCTACAAACTTGTAATCAGTCAGTCTGACTATTTAAAGGGTGAAAAGTAGTCACTGTGCTGTTTGATATCATGGTGTGTACAACACTGAGCATGGAGCAAATAAAGGTAAGGAGAGAGTTGTCTCAGGAGAGACGAAAGAAAATTGTATGAAAACATGTTACATGTAATGGCTATAAGACCATCTCCAAACAGCTTGTTTCTGTTACTATTGTTGCACATATTATTCATAAGTTAAAGGTCTATACCCTGTCTATCTGACTGGAGATACCAGGGTTGTGAGGTAAGAAGAGGCCACTTACACTGCTGTCCACCATGTCTATCTGATCTAATACTGGAGATACCAGGGTTCTGAAGTAAGAAGAGGCTGCTCACACTGCTGTCCACCCTATCTGATCCAATACTGGAGATATCAGGATTCTGAAGTAAGAAGACACTGCTCACACTGTTATCCACCCTGTCTATCTGATTTAATACTGGTGATACCAGGGTTCTGAAGTAAGAAGAGGCCACTCACACTGCTGTTCACCCTGTCTATCTGATCTAATACTGGAGACACCAGAGTTCTGAAGTAAGAAGAAGCCACTCACACTGTTGCCCACCCTGTCTATCTGATCTAATACTGGAGATACCAGGATTCTGAAGTAAGAAAAGTGTACTCACACTGCTGTCCACCCTATCTATCTGATCTACTCGTAATACTGGAGATACCAGAGTTCTGAGGTAAGAAGAAGGTACTCAAACAGCTGTCCACCCTGTTTATCTGATCTAATACTGGAGATACAAGGTTTCTGAAGTAAGAAAAGTGTACTCACACTGCTGTCCACCCTATCTATCTGATCTACTCGTAATACTGGAGATACCAGAGTTCTGAGGTAAGAAGAGGGTACTCAAACAGCTGTCCACCCTGTTTATCTGATCTAATACTGGAGATACAAGGGTTCTGAAGAAAGAAGAGGCTGATTAACCCTGCTGTCCACCCTGTCTGTCTGATCTACTACTGGAGATACCAGGGGGCTAGGGAAGAAGAGACTTCTCCTACTATTGCACACCCTGTCAACAGGTGTAATTATTGAGATACCAGAGTGTTGAGGTTAGAAGAGGCTAGAAAGAGGGAATTCCTGCTCTGCCAACCACTGGACACAGCAATGATGTGCCCCATCCAGTAATTGGCTCAGTGGACATTTCCTGCCATTTTCTTTGTGTTGAGATAGGACCAAGAATTAGATACCAACAGAGTATTCCGAGTAAGCAATGGAATGGGAGCTACAGAGTATTGATGAATATAGTTTCTTTTATTTATTAATTTTATTTTGAGATACTTCAGAAATATTTTTTTTTTAATCTTCTGGACAACCCTCTTTAAAATCGATCTCTTCTTTGGACAGTGCCTTTATGTTGGAAAGATCTGTCAAGGCATCATGCTGTGAAGGACATCAGCAATCAGCAGTATTGGCGGGGAACAAGGCAGTAAAGGTACCGTCACACTTAGCGACGCTGCAGCGATACCGACAACGATCCGGATCGCTGCAGCGTCGCTGTTTGGTCGCTGGAGAGCTGTCACACAGACCGCTCTCCAGCGACCAACGATGCCGGTAACCAGGGTAAACATCGGGTAACTAAGCGCAGGGCCGCGCTTAGTAACCCGATGTTTACCCTGGTTACCATCCTAAAAGTAAAAAAAAACAAACGCTACATACTTACCTACAGCCGTCTGTCCTCCAGCGCTGTGCTCTGCACTCCTCCTGTACTGTCTGTGTGAGCACAGCGGCCGGAAAGCAGAGCGGTGACGTCACCGCTCTGCTTTCCGGCTGACCGACGCTCACAGCCAGTACAGGATGAGTGCAGAGCACAGCGCTGGAGGACAGACGGCAGTAGGTAAGTATGTAGTGTTTGTTTTTTTTACTTTTAGGATGGTAACCAGGGTAAACATCGGGTTACTAAGCGCGGCCCTGCGCTTAGTTACCCGATGTTTACCCTGGTTACCAGGGAAGACATCGCTGAATCGGTGTCACACACGCCGATTCAGCGATGTCTGCGGGGAGTCCAGCGACGAAATAAAGTTCTGGACTTTCTTCCCCGACCAGCGACAGCACAGCAGGGGCCTGATCGCTGCTGCCTGTCACACTGGACGATATCGCTAGCGAGGACGCTGCAACGTCACGGATCGCTAGCGATATCGTCTAGTGTGACGGTACCTTAAGTGTTCTTTTTCTCTGCAGTGCCACCCCAGGGCAAATGACGAATTACACAGTATAATGCTATTTTCTTTATGCCTGGTCCTCCAGATAGGGAGAGACTATTCATAGTTGTATTGTAACCCTGCCTAAAAAGTGAATTCTAAATACGGATCTTCCTTCAATTTTAAAATTAACATTTTCTAAGACCAGATATCATCCTTATAAGAAAATGGATATCAAAAAAATTGTGTGAAAGGCTGAACCAGGATATATGTGACATGTGAATAGCAAGAATAAAAAAAATAAACCATCCCCTTAGCAGCGATTAATGTCATAGGAGATTATTTCCTCTAAAATTAAGACTTTAGATCCTTTGCACTGACACATGAATAAATAATTACATTATATGTTCTTCTAAGGGCTCAAATCAGGGAACCTTGCAAGAAGGTGAAGCCCATTCCTCTTGTTAGGACAATAAATATCTCGCAGGGAAGGTGCGGTGCCACTGACAAATTACAAGGCTTGTAAGACTCAACATGTGTTTCCAATACAAGTTCCGCAACATAGTTGGATTCCACTGGAATATGCATATTTCTACTTGGTTCTGTTTATTTAGGAAAGATATTGGCCAAGTCTTAAAATCCTTATAAAATACTATGTTTAATTGGCTCCACAAACTTTTAGTCGATTTGCTAAGTGACCCAAATAATGGAGTTGCTCAGCCAAGCTAGACAAGGTCATTGTGTTAAGTTGAAAGAACTAGAGAATTACTATTTAAATTATATATTTTCTCTGTCCTTTTACATTTCCATGAACAGTAATGTTTTCCTATCTGGGTGGAACTTTATATTCTGTTTACCTTGTTCTATTTACCCAGGACTAAAATGGCAGAAACACAGTAAAAACTGACACAGTTCTGTAAGAGAGATACCGTAAATGGTTATTAAATGATAAATGAATGACAACCTCCAAAGACAATATAATACCTGACATAATGGGTTATCAACTAGTAATGTAACTTAAAAATAATATATATTACAGATATAGATGAGCAGATATTTTAAAATTTAAATTCGCCGACTTAATGGAATTTTCCCCCAAAATTTGTAGCTAATAAATTGGCATGAATTTCAATGCTGAAAAGCTTGTATTTTCTTGGAAGATGTGGAGGAGAGGAGAGAGAAAGAGAGAGAACCCTGCTGATCATAAGAGCATACACTCTACAGGAGGGAGAGGACCCCACTGACCATAAGAGCTTCCACTCTACAGGAGGGAGAGGACCCCGCTGACCATAAGAGCTTACACTCTACAGGAGGGAGAGGACCCCGCTGATCATAAGAGCTTACACTCTACAGGAGGGAGAGGACCCCGCTGACCATAAGAGCTTACACTCTACAGGAGGGAGAGGACCCCGCTGACCATAAGAGCTTACACTCTACAGGAGGGAGAGGACCCCGCTGACCATAAGAGCTTACACTCTACAGGAGAGAGAGAGAACCCTACTGACCATAAGAGCTTACACTCTACAGGAGAGAGAGAGGACCCCACTGACCATAAGAGATTACACTCTACAGGAGAGAAAGGACCACTCTGACCATAAGAGCTTACACTCTACAGGAGAGAGAAGACCCCGCTGACCACAAGAGCTTACACTCTACAGGAGGGAGAGGACCCCACTGACCATAAGAGCTTACACTCTACAGGAGAGAAAGGACCACTCTGACCATAAGAGCTTACACTCTACAGGAGAGAGAGGACCCCACTGACCATAAGAACTTACACTCTACAGGAGAGAGAGGACCCCACTGACCATAAGAGCTTACACTCTACAGGAGAGAGAGGACCCCACTGACCATAAGAACTTACACTCTACAGGAGAGAGAGAGGACCCCACTGACCATAAGAGCTTACACTCTACAGGAGAGAGAGAGGATCCCACTGACCATAAGATCTTACGCTACAGGAGAGAGAGGATCCTGCTGACCATAAGAGCTTACACTCTACAGAAGAGAGAGGACCCCACTGACCATAAGATCTTACACTACAGGAGAGAGAGGACCCCACTGACCATAAGATCTTACACTACAGGAGAGAGAGGACCCCGCTGACCATAAGATCTTACACTACAGGAGAGAGAGGACCCCACTGACCATAAGAGCTTACACTCTACAGGAGAGAGAGGACCCCACTGACCATAAGAGCTTACACTGTACAGGAGAGAGAGGACCCCGATGACCATAAGAGCTTACACTCTACAGGAGAGAGAGGACCCCGCTGACCATAAGAGCTTACATTGTACAGGAGAGAGAGAGAACCCTACTGACCATAAGAGCTTACACTCTACAGGAGAGAGAGAGGACCCCACTGACCATAAGAGATTACACTCTACAGGAGAGAAAGGACCACTCTGACCATAAGAGCTTACACTCTACAGGAGAGAAAGGACCACTCTGACCATAAGAGCTTACACTCTACAGGAGAGAGAAGACCCCGCTGACCACAAGAGCTTACACTCTACAGGAGGGAGAGGACCCCACTGACCATAAGAGCTTACACTCTACAGGAGAGAAAGGACCACTCTGACCATAAGAGCTTACACTCTACAGGAGAGAGAGGACCCCGCTGACCATAAGAGCTTACACTCTACAGGAGAGAGAGGACCCCACTGACCATAAGAGCTTACACTCTACAGGAGAGAGAGGACCCCGCTGACCATAAGAGCTTACACTCTACAGGAGAGAAAGGACCACTCTGACCATAAGAGCTTACACTCTACAGGAGAGAGAGGACCCCGCTGACCATAAGAGCTTACACTCTACAGGAGAGAGAGGACCCCACTGACCATAAGAGCTTACACTCTACAGGAGAGAGAGGACCCCGCTGACCATAAGAGCTTACACTCTACAGGAGAGAGAGGACCCCACTGACCATAAGAGCTTACACTCTACAGGAGAGAGAGGACCCCACTGACCATAAGAGCTTACACTCTACAGGAGAGAGAGGACCCCACTGACCATAAGAGCTTACACTCTACAGGAGAGAGAGGACCCCGCTGACCATAAGAGCTTACACTCTACAGGAGAGAGAGGACCCCACTGACCATAAGAGCTTACACTCTACAGGAGAGAGAGGACCCCGCTGACCATAAGAGCTTACACTCTACAGGAGAGAGAGGACCCCACTGACCATAAGAGCTTACACTCTAATCAGGAGAGAGGACCCCGCTGACCATAAGAGCTTACACTCTACAGGAGAGAGAGGAACCTGCTGACCATAAGAGCTTACACTCTACAGGAGAGAGAAGACCCCACTGACCATAAGAGCTTACACTCTACAGGAGAGAGAGGACCCCACTGACGATAAGAGCTTACACTCTACAGGAGAGAGGACCCCGCTGACCATAAGAGCTTACACTCTACAAGAGAGAGAGGACCCCACTGACCATAAGAGCTTACACTCTACAGAAGAGAGAGGACCCCATTGACCATAAGAGCTTACACTCTACAGGAGACAGAGGACCCGCTGACCATAAGAGCTTACACTCTACAGGAGAGAGAAGATCCCACTGACCAGAAAAGCTTACACTCTACAGGAGAGAGAGAGGACCCCACTGACCATAAGAGCTTACACTCTACAGGAGAAAAAGGACCACTCTGACCATAAGAGCTTACACTCTACAGGAGAGAGAGGACCCCACTGACCATAAGAGCTTACACTCTACAGGAGAGAGAGGACCTCACTGACCATAAGAGCTTACACTCTACAGGACAGAGAGGACCCCACTGACCATAAGAGCTTACACTCTACAGGAGAGAGAGAGGACCCCACTGACCATAAGAGCTTACAATCTACAGGAGAGAGGACCCCGCTGACCATAAGAGCTTACACTCTACAAGAGAGAGAGGACTCCACTGACCATAAGAGCTTACACTCTACATAAGAGAGAGGACCCCACTGACCATAAGAGCTTACACTCTACAGGAGAGAGAGAGGACCCCACTGACCATAAGAGCTTACACTCTACAGGAGAGAGAGGACCCCGCTGACCATAAGAGCTTACACTCTACAGGAGAGAGAAGACCCCACTGACCAGAAAAGCTTACACTCTGCAGGAGAGAGAGAGGACCCCACTGACCATAAGAGCTTACACTCTACAGGAGAAAAAGGACCACTCTGACCATAAGAGCTTACACTCTACAGGAGAGAGAGGACCTCACTGACCATAAGAGCTTACACTCTACAGGAGAGAGAGGACCCCACTGACCATAAGAGCTTACACTCTACAGGAGAGAGAGAGGACCCCACTGACCATAAGAGCTTACAATCTACAGGAGAGAGGACCCCGCTGACCATAAGAGCTTACACTCTACAAGAGAGAGAGGACCCCACTGACCATAAGAGCTTACACTCTACAGGAGAGAGAGAGGACCCCACTGACCATAAGAGCTTACACTCTACAGGAGAGAGGACCCCGCTGACCATAAGAGCTTACACTCTACAAGAGAGAGAGGACCCCACTGACCATAAGAGCTTACACTCTACAGAAGAGAGAGGACCCCACTGACCATAAGAGCTTACACTCTACAGGAGAGAGAGAGGACCTCACTGACCATAAGAGCTTACACTCTACAGGAGAGAGAGAGGACCCCACTGACCATAAGAGCTTACACTCTACAGGAGAGAGAGGACCGCACTGACCATAAGAGCTTACACTCTACAGGAGAGAGAAGACCCCACTGACCAGAAAAGCTTACACTCTACAGGAGAGAGAGAGGACCCCACTGACCATAAGAGCTTACACTCTACAGGAGAGAGAGGACCCCGCTGACCACAAGAGCTTACACTCTACAGGAGAGAGAGGACCCCACTGACCATAAGAGCTTACACTCTACAGGAGAGAAAGGACCACTCTGACCATAAGAGCTTACACTCTACAGGAGAGAGAGGACCCCGCTGACCATAAGAGCTTACACTCTACAGGAGAGAAAGGACCACTCTGACCATAAGAGCTTACACTCTACAGGAGAGAGAGGACCCCACTGACCATAAGAGCTTACACTCTACAGGAGAGAAAGGACCACTCTTACCATAAGAGCTTACACTCTACAGGAGAGAGAGGACCTCACTGACCATAAGAGCTTACACTCTAATCAGGAGAGAGGACCCCGCTGGCCATAAGAGCTTACACTCTACAACAGAGAGAGAGGACCCCACTGACCATAAGAGCTTACACTCTACAGGAGAGAGAGAGGACCCCACTGACCATAAGAGCTTACACTCTACAGGAGAGAGAGGACCCCGCTGACCATAAGAGCTTACATTGTACAGGAGAGAGAGAGAGAACCCCACTGACCATAAGAGCTTACACTCTACAGGAGAGAGAAGACCCCGCTGACCACAAGAGCTTACACTCTACAGGAGAGAGAGGACCCCACTGACCATAAGAGCTTACACTCTACAGGAGAGAGAGAGGACCCCACTGACCATAAGAGCTTATACTCTACAGGAGAGAGAGGACCCCACTGACCATAAGAGCTTACACTCTACAGGAGAGAGAGGACCCCACTGACCATAAGAGCTTACACTCTACAGGAGAGAAAGGACTAGTCTGACCATAAAAGCTTATACTCTACAGGAGAGAGAGGACCCCGCTGACCATAAGAGCTTACACTCTACAGGAGAGAGAGGACCTCACTGACCATAAGAGCTTGCACTCTAATCAGGAGAGAGGACCCTGCTGACCATAAGAGCTTACACTCTACAGGAGAGAGAGAGGACCCCGATGACCATAAGAGCTTACACTCTACAGGAGAGAGAGAGGACCCCACTGACCATAAGAGCTTACACTCTACAGGAGAGAGGACCCCGCTGACCATAAGAGCTTACACTCTACAAGAGAGAGAGGACCCCACTGACCATAAGAGCTTACACTCTACAGGAGAGAGAGGACCCCACTGACCATAAGAGCTTACACTCTACAGGAGAGAGAGGACCCCGCTGACCATAAGAGCTTACACTCTACAGGAGAGAGAGGACCCCGCTGACCATAAGAGCTTATACTCTACAGGAGAGAGAGGACCCCACTGACCATAAGAGCTTACACTCTACAGGAGAGAGAGGACCCCACTGACCATAAGAGCTTACACTCTACAGGAGAGAGAGAGGACCCCACTGACCATAAGAGCTTACACTCTACAAGAGAGAGAGAGGACCCCGCTGACCATAAGAGCTTACACTCTACAGGAGAGAGAGGACCCCACTGACCATAAGAGCTTACACTCTACAGAAGAGAGAGGACCCCGCTGACCATAAGAGCTTACACTCTACAGGAGATAGAGGACCCTGCTGACCATAAGATCTTACAATCTACAGGAGAGAGGACCCCACTGACCATAAGAGCTTACACTCTTCTGAAGGGAGAGGACCCCACTGACCATAAGAGCTTACACTCTACAGGAGAGAGAGGACCCCGCGGACCATAAGAGCTTACACTCTACAGTAGAGAGAGAGGACCCCGCTGACCATAAGAGCTTACACTCTACTGAAGGGAGAGGACCCCACTGACCATAAGAGCTTACACTCTACAGGAGAGAGAGGACCCCACTGACCATAAGAGCTTACACTCTACAGGAGAGAGAGGACCCCGCTGACCATAAGAGCTTACACCCTACTGGAGAGAGAGGACCCCACTGACCATAGGAGCTTACACTATAGAGGAGAGCGAGGACTCCAATGACCATAAGAGCTTACACTCTACAGGAGAGAGAGAGGACAACACTGACCATAAGAGCTTACACTCTACAGGAGAGAGAGAGGACCCCACTGACCATAAGAGATTACACTCTACAGGAGAGAGAGGACCCCACTGACCATAGGAGCTTACACTCTACAGGAGAGAGAGGACCCCGCTGACCATAAGAGTTTACACTCTACAGGAGAGAGAGGACCCCACTGACCATAAGAGCTTACACGCTACAGGAGAGAAAGGACCCCACTGACCATAAGAGCTTACACTCTACAGGAGAGAGAGGACCCCGCTGACCATAAGAGCTTATACTCTACAGGAGAGAGAGGACCCCGCTGACCATAAGAGCTTATACTCTACAGGAGAGAGAGGACCCCACTGACCATAAGAGCTTACACTCTACAGGAGAGAGAGGACCCCGCTGACCATAAGAGCTTACACTCTACAGGAGAGAGAGGACCCCACTGACCATAAGAGCTTACACTCAACAGGAGAGAGAGGACCCCGTTGACCATAAGAGCTTACACTCTACAGGATAGAGAGGACCCTGCTGACCATAAGAGCTTACACTCTACAGGAGAGAGAGGACCCCGCTGACCATAAGAGCTTACACTCTACAGGAGAGAGAAAGAGGACCCCACTGACCATAAGAGCTTACACTCTACAGGAGAGAGAGGACCCCACTGACCATAAGAGCTAACACTCTACAGGAGTGAGAGGACCCCGCTGACCATAAGAGCTTACACTCTATAGGAGAGAGAGGACCCCACTGACCATAAGAGCTTACACTCTATAGGAGAGAGAGGACCCCACTGACCATAAGAGCTAACACTCTACAGGAGTGAGAGGACCCCGCTGACCATAAGAGCTTACACTCTATAGGAGAGAGAGGACCCCACTGACCATAAGAGCTTATACTCTACAGGAGAGAGAGGACCCCACTGACCATAAGAGCTTACACTCTACAGGAAAGAGAGAGGACCCCATTGACCATAAGAGCTTACACTCTACAGGAGAGAGAGAGGACCCTGTTGACCATAAGAGCTTACACTCTACAGGAGAAAGAGGACTCCGCTGACCATAAGAGCTTACACTCTACAGGAGATAGAGAGGGTGCCACTGACCATAAGAGCTTACACTCTACAGGAGAGAGGACCCCGCTGACCATAAGAGCTTACACTCTACAGGAGAAAGATGACCCCACTGATCATAAGAGCTTACACTCTACAGGAGAGAGAGGGGGTGCCACTGACCATAAGAGGTTACACTCTACAGGAGAAAGAGGACTCCGCTGACCATAAGAGCTTACACTCTACAGGAGATAGAGAGGGTGCCACTGACCATAAGAGCTTACACTCTACAGGAGAGAGAGGACCCCGCTGACCATAAGAGCTTACACTCTACAGGAGAGAGAGGACCCCACTGACCATAAGAGCTTATACTCTACAGGAGAGAGGACCCCACTGACCATAAGAGCTTACACTCTACAGGAGAGAGAGAGGACCCTGCTGACCATAAAAACTTACACTTTACAGGAGAGAGAGGTCCCCACTGACCATAAGAGCTTACACTCTACAGGAGAGAGAGGACCCCACTGACCATAAGAGCTTACACTCTACAGGAGAGAGAGGACCCTGCTGACCATAAGAGCTTACACTCTACAGGAGAGAGAGAAGACCCCACTGACCATAAGAGCTTACACTCTACAGGAGAGAGAGGACCCCACTGACCATAAGAGCTTACACTCTACAGGAGAGAGAGGACCCCGCTAACCATAAGAGCTTACACTCTACAGGAGAGAGAGAAGACCCCGCTGACCATAAGAGCTTACACTCTACAGGAGAGAGAGGACCCCGCTGACCATAAGAGCTTACACTCTACAGGAGAGAGAGGACCCCGCTGACCATAAGAGCTTACACTCTACAGGAGAGAGGACCCCACTGATCATAAGAGCTTACAATCTACAGGAGAGAGAGGACCCCACTGACCATAAGAGGTTATACTCTACAGGAGATAAAGGACCCCACTGACCATAAGAGCTTACACTCTACAGGAGAGAGAGGACCCAGCTGACCATAAGAGCTTACACTCTACAGGAGAGAGAGGACTCCGCTGACCATAAGAGCTTAAACTCTACATGAGAAAGAAGACCCCACTGGTCATAATAGCTTACACTCTACAGGAGAGAGAGGACCCCACTGACCATAAGAGCTTACACTCTACAGGAGAGAGAGGACCCCGCTAACCATAAGAGCTTACACTCTACAGGAGAGAGAGGACCCCGCTGACCATAAGAGCTTACACTCTACAGGAGAGAGAGGACCCCACTGACCATAAGAGCTTACACTCTACAGGAGAGAGAGGACCCCACTGACCATAAGAACTTACACTCTACAGGAGAGAGAGGACCCCACTGACCATAAGAGCTTACACTCTACAGGAGAGAGAGGACCCCGCTAACCATAAGAGCTTACACTCTACAGGAGAGAGAGGACCCAGCTGACCATAAGAGCTTACACTCTACAGGAGAGAGAGGACTCCGCTGACCATAAGAGCTCACACTCTACATGAGAGAGGACCCCACTGACCATAAGAGCTTACACTCTACAGGAGAGAGAGGACCCCACTGACCATAAGAGCTTACACTCTACAGGAGAGAGAGGACCCCACTGACCATAAGAGCTTACACTCTACAGGAGAGAGAGGACCCCACTGACCATAAGAGCTTACACTCTACAGGAGAGAGAGGACCCCGCTGACCATAAGAGCTTACACTCTACAGGAGAGAGAGGACCCCACTGACCATAAGAGCTTACACTCTACAGGAGAGAGAGGACCCCGCTGACCATAAGAGCTTACACTCTACAGGAGAGAGAGGACCCCGCTGACCATAAGAGCTTACACTCTACAGGAGAGAGAGGACCCCACTGACCATAAGAACTTACACTCTACAGGAGAGAGAGGACCCCGCTGACCATAAGAGCTTACACTCTACAGGAGAGAGAGGACCCCACTGACCATAAGAGCTTACACTCTACAGGAGAGAGAGGACCCCGCTGACCATAAGAGCTTACACTCTACTGAAGGGAGAGAAAACCCGTTCAAAGTCACAATTGGTGAAATGTTCAATACTTTTTTCGCCCCTTGTATGTACGCACACACACACAGACAGAGAAGAACAGATCCAACACTGATGACACGGTACCAAAACTTTTTCCTTTTGATAAAAATCTCTTGACAGAGTAAGAAGATAAGTTAATGCTACAATAACTCTTGAGGGAGGAGAAGTTCTCCAGGAATGAGTGCAGTAATTGTCTGGGCACGTTGAACAAACTAAGCTAAAAACACAAGAAAGTTTAATTTAGCTCTAATTATCGACAAACAACATGAAAATGGAGCAAATGCTCAAAAGATGAATAATGACAATTATATTTCCATAGATGACAGCAGATGTTTCATGAAAGCTACAGAGATCTACCCCAATACAGATCAAACCCTTCAAGCTTAATGGGAAGACTTATTGGAAGGGCACATGTCACGTGTGAGAGGTGCTGTATCGAAAAGAGACTCTTAAATGGGTAACATGGTTCACACTGAAAGACCTTTTATACAGGAGGGGAGGAGGGATTGAACATTGCAAGAGAAGGAAATATCGGGGAAAGGGTTAAATGCCATCACTTTAATTAAGACTTCCACTAAAGTGGACAACTCCGTCCACTATCTGGGAAATTCCTTTCTACATAAAGTAGTTTCTATGTAAAATAAATGTGAGTATGTTTTATTTTTATTTTTACAATGGAGACTACTTTGCTTAAAAAGGAGTTGTGGAGGTAGTGGACAATCCCTTTAAGGCATGGTCTGCATGGAGACTTTTTTCAGCCCTGCTGATTGATTTTAAATATCAGCTGTGGATTGCAGCTCTAAAATTTCATTACAAAAGTATTCTAATAAGCATCATTGGTGGTGCGAAAAAATGCTATAATACAAATGATGGTATATATCCCTCAACATACACCCACCATCCATGGACAATATGGATAACTGCCAGTACTATAATAGAACAACCGAAGAAAATGCAGTCGCTGAATCCAATAAAAATATCTTTATTACAAATCAATCTAAAATTACATACAAAAAAGCCAAACAAATAGTGCAAATGGGACTAGCAGATGACAAAACAAATGCCACAGGCAACATAAAAAAGCAGTCACCCAAGGTACGGTGACCCCGGCAATGGTCCAGAACCAACTAGCTGGCGTAACAGAGCACACACTGCCACATGCCAACCACCCACTGCTTATGAAGTTATCAGCAGTGCTGCCATAAAAGGCTAAATAGTATCACAGATAATGGACAGGAATGTGGTAGAAGACATGTGGACACAATAGTCCACTGTGCATATTACCTGCTGCAGTGGGTCCGGACCAGCGCGGGGGACACCGAGACACCCCGACGCGCGTTTCGGTAGATGTACCTTCCTCAGGGGGCGCATTGTAGACCGAGTTTAGGAGTCAGCAACCTACCGCACTGTAATTGCTGTAAGGGCATGCTGGGAGTTGTAGTTTCACAACAACACTGTGCTTGTTAAGACAGGTCTGAAGAGTGTTTACACCAGTTTAGCCTAATATGTTATTGCTCAGTGCGTCTGAAAATAAAAAAAATAGATCAGCTTAGTAAATAAAAAAATAAATAAATAAGAAGCCTCAATTAAAATCTTTGTCTCCATGGTAACAGACTACAAAACAAATCTGGTGTAGTCTGAGCCGGAAGTCATAGATTCCGATTCAGGAATTCTAAAATAAAATGTTGCAACTTTTTTGCGCAACTTAAAGTTGAGCAAATATTTTTCTCCTTTTGACACCGGATGAAGCCAACTTTGCCAAAAATTCTAAATTTGGAGAAGTGGTTGGAATAAGCAGGTTGTTGGCCATTGGACAAAAGTGGCCAAAGGAATTTTATGTGAACCAATTTTCATTTAGATTCGAATAGATCATATATTTCCTAGGATCAGTTTGAAACCCTGCTTTATTCCTATGTTAAACTGAATCCTTCAGCATGTTTTGCTATGGAATCTGAGAACAGCATAATATCGGGCCAGAGAGACTGATTCCTATGATGTGTCATTTTCTGAGACGTTTAGTGCAGTTTTGCTAAAATCCTTCTTTTCTCAATTGTAGATGCATCAGTGCTCAAATTGCTGACCTGTGTATAACCCCACCCTCACACCTGATTGGTAGCTTCTTCTGCGGGAGGCGGGGTTAAATAGATTAGCCTGACCAGCCTGCATGTGACACCTGGTCCTGCTGTGATAATCTCCTGCTGATAAAACAATGATTGAAACGACATCACAAAGAATAATAAGTGATATATGGCTGGAATCAGGATCTGGATGCCAATATTTTACTGCTCTCAGATTAAATAGGAAAAATCTGCTGACATATTCCATTTACATCGCAGGTTGTAATTTCAATGCATCAATTCACAAATTTCACCACTGCTACCTCCAGCCAATGTAGCTCTGCTACATGTACTAATCTCATTAGTGGGAATTCTCATGTAACATTCAAGTAGAAAGAAAACAAACAATTTGAGGCTTTAGTAACCACTGAAGCATTTACTTCCATTGTTCTGACCTTAAGAAAAGTTATCCAAGCTGTCATCTGATTGGTTGCCAGGGTCACAGCACATTTGTACTGTTTCCTTGTGTTATTAAACAAGTCTCATTGTGTCTTCAAGTAGGTCAGGCTTTATTTTACTTAAGAAGAAGGTGAACGGTTTCCCATTCATGGATGTACAAAAGGGTCTTAATTCAAACTTTTACTTAAACTCCTTATATTCCCATTCCAGTGCGATTATAATTCAGGGCACTAAGGACATTTGCAGAATAACAATTTCATGCCAGTGTTGGGAGACTCAGTATGCGTAGCGCATTGGCATCCTACTGAAAAATTAATTAGTGCTATTTGTATGCATCACTCAGCTTTTTTGTAGCAGTGAACAAGACCCGTGGAGCTTCTTTCCAAATTCTTCCTCGACTTAAAAAAAAAAAAAATTCAATCAGTACAAATCACGTCTGATTTCTGCGGTTAATCAGTGAACCGACGTGCTCAGTCTTCTGCATACACTCCCTTATTAACATAGATATGCGCTAATCAGGACTTGGACAACTTTGGCTATCAGAAGACTATTACATTTTGGTATAAAAAAAAAGAAGAAAGGATTTTTTATAGGGTGCAGATTACAGATAAGCAAAAGGATTTGTGGTACCTAAGGCTACGTTCACATTAGCGTTACGCTAATGTGCGTCGCTGTTGCGTCGGCGACGCAGCGGCGACGCAGCGGCGACGCGCCCCTATGTTTAACATAGGGGACGCGTGCGTCTTTTTGCACGCGTTTTTAGACGCTAGCGTCGGACGCAAGAAAACGCTACAAGTTGCATTTTCTGTGCGTCCCATTTCGTCAAAAAACGACGCACGCGTCGCAAAACGCGCGCGTTTTTCCGTGCGTCGCCGCTGCGTCGCCGACGCAACAGCGACGCGACGCTAATGTGAACGTAGCCTAACTTACTCCATTCCAGCCGCTGATGTGGTCTTTTGTTGCAGTCGGACTTCACTTCTTTGGCCAGCCTTCTTGTCCCTACATCACCTGGATACTGCTGTTGCTTCCCAGACGTCAGGTTGTAATGCACACCATAACATCACGTGAGGCCTAGTCAATAGATGTGATGGTACTGCATTTAATCTTAATAATCCAGATGTCTATTTTCAGTATGCCAGGAGGAATAGACTGTTATCTTTATGTTGACTTTTGAGCTTATGTTGTCAAGAAGCACATACTATTGTTGGTATGGATGTTGACTTTTGAGTTGATGTTAGTTTTAACATATTGTGTTGTTATCTTTAATGACAGTGACGCAGGGTAATTGAACAATAGATGTTTGTTAATATGTTCATTACCTATTGCATAAGTCAAGCTATTTTATTGACCTGCAAAATTCAGAAGGTCGAACTATGCAGATTGATTAAGTACTCAAGCAATGAGAGGTAAATTCATCCCACCTTCCCCCTGACCTGTGGATGATGACCTGAACTACAGAAGTGGGTATAAAAATGGATTTTCTATCCTTCTGAAAGTACATTCTTCTAATTTGACATTTTCCAGGATGCTATCTTTGGGGACCACGGCCCCAGCTGAATTAATACAGATCTCTTCCATTGACCTTCACTGAACCCATGGATACAGTTGGGGAAGCCAGGATTGGGGCCCACCAATCACTTGGTTCCATAGAGATGTTTGGAGAAGCCAGGTTGTGACCATCCGGTCACCTGGCCATATGCCTAAATGAACTATCTGCTTCCTAAGCTTGCCATTGCCTCCTCTCTGTGGTTTCACAGGTGGGGAAGCTAATAAGTCACTGCTGCCCTAATCTCAGCGAGTCAGTAAGGTGAGACTCTGTAATTTGCACCATCTTGAGTATTTTGTTGGGACTGTTCTATGTGTTATTGGTCTGGGGGTTCAATAAAGTATTTTGTTTAGACAGCCAATCAATGGGGATTGCCTGCCATACACAGTAATGCACTAGCTACTGGCATTACTGTGATTGGCCAGCACAGTAATGTTCACAGAAAGAAGATTGATATGCTGCATCAGATGCTGCCGGTTCTCAGTGATGAGCAGTGATGTCAAGTAGGTTACTGCCGGTCACATACACAGTGTGTCAGCATGGGAAACAGAGTTTGTGAGAGGCAGTAACCTTACTGACGTCACCGCCGGTCACATACACTGCAGGCTATCGCGGAGTGCTGCGAGATCCGGCAGTGTGTGCTGGTATGACGGCCTATGAGAATATGCTGGAATTTTGAACGGGGCTTGTCGTGGGACATTAATGTAGATTAAGGCGGATCTATTGGACTAAGATGGACCATCGTGGGATTTTTTATTGATTTTTAGTTACAGGGCTAATAATGGTGGTGTCTGACTGACACCTTTCCATTACTAACCCCAGGGCTTGGTGTAAGCGCCGGCTGCTGACATCAACCCCCAATCTCATTACCCTGATTGCCACCACACCAGGGCAATCGGGTAGAGCTGAGACAGGACACCAGTTCTGGGTCGGCTGAGAGCTGGTATTTTTAGGCTGGGAAGGGGACAATAACCATAGCTCTTCCTAGCCTGATAATATAAGCCCGCAACTGTCTGCTTTGCCTTAGCTGGTTATTAAAAAAGGGGGGACCCCCACACCATTTTTTATTTATTTATTAATTTATTTATTCCTTGAAAGCTGACAGATTTCTTCCGTTTATCTCTCTATCTCTCTGTATCTATCTAATATATTGTTATTATACATTTTTATAGCGCCATTTATTTCATGGCACTTTACATGTGAAAAGGGGGCAAATATAGACAAGTACAATAAACATGAGCAAAAACAAGGCACTAACAGGTACAGAAAGAGGAGGACCCTGAGGGCTCACAGTCTATAGTATCTAATCTATCTATCTAACTAATCCTTTTTTCCTTTTCATTTCAACTAGATTTGAACAGCATTCATTACTGTACAAAAACACAGGTTAAAAAACGCAATAAAAAATGCATTAAAAACGCAACATGTGCAAACAACCAAGAGACTTTAAGATTACTGAGTTCCAAACTGTTGGGACACTTGGTTACTAAACTTCACATCCTCCAGGTAACCTTGAAGTCTACCATAAAGACTCCCTTAAGGGTACCAGGAAACCTTAAGGGAGCCTTTAAGGGAGCCTTTAAGGAACCTGGAGATCGAAACTTCTAGGACACCTGGAGGGTGTAAACTCTGGTAACCTGCCACTGCACTAGGGCAATCGGGAAGAGCTGAGGCAGGGCACCAGAATTGGTGCATCTAATGTGATGAGCCAGTTCTGGGGTGGCTGCGGGTTGGTATTTTTAGGCTGGGAAGGGACCAATAACTATGGACCTTTCCAGCCTGAAAATATCACCCTGCAGTGGTTTGCTTTGCCTTAGCTGGTTACTAAAAAGAGGGAGGACTCCACATCATTGATTAAAATTATACATTTAATGCTAAAAATGACAGGGAAATATGGTGAGAGATGTTTTTTCTTTCTTTTTTATTTTGCTTTATATACAAGTCATTATACAGGAAAGAATGTTTCCTATCATTTTTTTACATGTAATATCCATTTTATTTTCAGTTTTGTGTTTTATTGTCAGTCTGCAAAAGTGGTGTAACTAATAAACTGACAACAATGTTTCCAGCAGTGACCTGGGAGCCAGAGATGCATCCAGGGGTCTTCCCCATGCTGTTCCCATTCCATTTCAGCGGTGATTCCATCCATTTCAGCGATTTTCTGCCCTCCCCCCCCCCCAGACCTCCTTGTAGGGTCTGCTGGAAAAATGCTTGAGTTTCCCATTGACCTCCATTGTGCTCATTACTCGAAACGAGCATTACAATTTGCTCAATTCGAGTAAAGAACACCCAATCATTTTAATTAGTGGTGAGCGAATATACTCGTTACTTGAGATTATTCGAACATGCTTGGGGGTCCTCCGAGTATTTTTTAGTGCAAGAAAAACTAAATCTCCGAGCACTAAAAAATACTCGGAGGACCCCCGAGCATGCTCGAGAAATCTCAAGTAATGAGTATATTCGCTCATCACTAATTTTAATGCTTTCCCATCACTAGAGAACACACATTTGGCAATTTTCAACAGTCCCATAGACAATGAATAAAGTGGAGGTTGAGTTTCATTAAAGCCGGGTCTGCACAGTCTCATATGGATATAGGAAAAAAAAAATTTGATAGGAGATAAATTATTATTTTGGGAATGACCCTTTTAATTGTATATAATAGAAAACTGCATTCATGGCTTTTAGTTTGCAAAGTGTCCAAGAAACTTTTTGTGTAAACCCAGCAATCTCTTCTAGAATCTCATAAACTGGAGAAGATTTATTCATTTTTTGGGTGACGCCGGAGTATTTATTTTACATTGGCTAGGAGCTGACGCTGCTCATACAAGGTTATTTCTAGTGCTTTACATTATTTATAGCAGGCAGGAAATATGAGGCTTTATATAGAGGTTCTGCTGACTAATGCCGTCATAAAGGAAAATCATATGAATACTGTTACTCGCTCTTCCCTGCTGACCTCAGAACACTTGCGTTGACTCGTCTTTTCATTACGTTATAAATGGAAGAGAGAGTTTTCAGCAGAAAAGTTGAAGGTCTGTTGCATTAATCTGAAAATTATTTTTCCTACTGTATGGTATCCATCTACTGATCATCGAATACATGGGAATATGAGCAAAGGTGCAACTTCTAGCTACTGGATCCCAATGCAAAATCTACACATGCTCCTTTCTTATAGGGCACAGGGACTTTTGGTACTTATAGATACGCCCCAAATAAAAGTGCGAAAAACTCCACTATTTACCATCATTTCACAACTTAAAACTACGGTATATAAAATTTGCAGGAACTTCTTTTAAGAGGGTCTATCCCTTAAGTTAGAACAGTGATAGAGATGCTGAGCTCAGGGATACATACGGTAGTTTTTTATGATTTTATTAGTATGCTTTATGTAAAAGTCTATGCAAATGCAGCAAAGATTTTTTCGTTTTAGAAAAAACTTGTGATGTGTCCTGCTTCTCCCGCCTACTCAGAGAGAAAGCCTGTGAGTTCTGATTCTCCCACCTACTCAAAAAGAAAGCCTGTGAGCCATGATTATTCTGCCTACTCAGAGAAAGTCTGAGTCCTGATTCTCCCACTTACTCAGAGAAAGCCTGTAAGTTCTGATTATCTCACCTATTCAGAGAGAAAGCCTGTGACTCCTGATTCTCCCACCTACTCAGAAATAAAGCCTGTGAGTCCTGATTCTCCCACCTACTCAGAAAGAAAGCCTGTGACTCCTGATTCTCCCACCTACTCAGAAATAAAGCCTGTGAGTCCTGATTCTCCAGCCTACTCAGAGAAAGACTGTGAGTTCTGATTCTCCCAACTATTCAGAGAGAAAGCCTGTGACTCCTGATTCTCCCACCTACTCAGAAATAAAGCCTGTGAGTCCTGATTCTCCCACCTACTCAGAAAGAAAGCCTGTGAGTCGTGATTTTCCAGCCTACTCAGAGAAAGACTGTGAGTTCTGATTCTCCCAACTATTCAGAGAGAAAGCCTGTGAGTCCTGATTCTCCCACCTACTCAGAAATAAAGCCTGTGAGTCCTGATTCTCCCACCTACTCAGAAAGAAAGCCTGTGAGTCGTGATTTTCCAGCCTACTCAGAGAAAGACTGTGAGTTCTGATTCTCCCAACTATTCAGAGAGAAAGCCTGTGAGTCCTGATTCTCCCACCTACTCAGAAATAAAGCCTGTGAGTCCTGATTCTCCCACCTACTCAGAAAGAAAGCCTGTGAGTCGTGATTTTCCAGCCTACTCAGAGAAAGACTGTGAGTTCTGATTCTCCCAACTATTCAGAGAGAAAGCCTGTGAGTCCTGATTCTCCCACCTACTCAGAAATAAAGCCTGTGAGTCCTGATTCTCCCACCTACTCAGAAAGAAAGCCTGTGAGTCGTGATTTTCCAGCCTACTCAGAGAAAGACTGTGAGTTCTGATTCTCCCAACTATTCAGAGAGAAAGCCTGTGAGTCCTGATTCTCCCACCTACTCAGAAATAAAGCCTGTGAGTCCTGATTCTCCCACCTACTCAGAAAGAAAGCCTGTGAGTCCTGATTATTCTGCCTACTCAGAGAAAGACTGTGAGTTCTGATTCTCCCAACTATTCAGAGAGAAAGCCTGTGACTCCTGATTCTCCCACCTACTCAGAAATAAAGCCTGTGAGTCCTGATTCTCCCACCTACTCAGAAAGAAAGCCTGTGAGTCGTGATTTTCCAGCCTACTCAGAGAAAGACTGTGAGTTCTGATTCTCCCAACTATTCAGAGAGAAAGCCTGTGAGTCCTGATTCTCCCACCTACTCAGAAATAAAGCCTGTGAGTCCTGATTCTCCCACCTACTCAGAAAGAAAGCCTGTGGTGAGTTCTGATTCTCAATAATATTTCAGCAAGGACAAAAAATCACCACCAACCAATATTTTCTATATCTAGCAGCAGGTTAGAAATTACACGTTAAAACTTAACTTTTACTTATATCTATTAAAATCACAGACGTGACCATGAGTGAACAGGGTGCCAGTGTTTTTAAAACCAAAAAACCGTAACAAAGACCACAACACGACAAACAGGTAAGAGTTCAAATGGAACACTATTTGTAGAGCATTCATATGTTTCAAAACTTTCATACATATGACGCTACACAACAATGAGCAAGCTCAAAACCATATAGGGTGGGCCAGTCCCCAACCTATTAAATTTACACCACCAATAGCACTGGAATACATATATGCCTCACCACATTAATAATGCATATTAGCATATGTTCGATAAGTGTCTATGCGTGGATTCATTTAGTAACAGCTTTGTCAATTTATACTCATCCTCTGGGACCGATGCTGCCAGCGGTGCCTCCTTAGAGTTTTCGGGGCTTAGGGGCGGATCATGCCGCACTAGCCGTAGATCCCCGTTATATCCAATGTCTCCCGACGCGTTTCTTCTTTTAATTCATCAGGGGGGTAGTGACAAAGGTGCTGTCAGATACGCGAGCATTGCTAAACCATGCGCCCCCTTACCTGGCTTAAATAGACCACATGTGTTCCTTCACGCGGCGCGTACCCGGCCGCCGGTGACTCATTTCCGGCTGCTCTCGCCCGCGCGCTGGCATAGTTTGTATTGACGCGCCCACCTTGTGCATCCTGAGGCCGCGTACTTCCGGTTACCGGAGAACTATTTCCGGCCCCTCATGCATGCGCTGCGTGCCGCGCACCTCATAGTGCCATGTGATGCTGCAGAGCTTGAGTGGGCAGACAAATAGGGATGCACCCGTCATTTCCAGTATAGAATCCAAGACGGCGCATTAACCCATAAGCGCCACGTCCGGCTTACGATCAGGTGACCGAGGCCGAGGTGTAAATTAAGCATGTGAGCCCCCGATTGGTCGGGCCAGCCCAATATGCTAAACATCCACCGCGGTGCATAACAGTGCACACACGTGGATGCTGTCCATTCAATAAAGGTGATGTGCCATTTTATACAATCCACATCCTTCCATACCACAGAAGGAATATAGGTCATTCCAGTGTCTCTTTATCCATACGGTACAGATACGCAGATACAGGTCTAGAAATAAGATCTAAAGTTCCACTAATGATAGATGAACCCCCATAGATGCGATAGGATCATCAAAAAATGTGGTAAAACTGGAAAAGTAGAAAAAATAGAAAAAAATTATTTCAGAATTTACACAAGAAAAAACAAAAAAGAGGCTGGGACACGATGGACCTCCTTCTCACACACCAGCCCCAAGGGAAAGGACAGCAAAGGGTGACCCTACGGGCTTCCCCTATTATCCCCTAACTAGAACGGATCCTGCCTAACGCGGAGGTTGGCACCCTAGAAACCTGCGCAGAGGCGCCCCCACTCGACGGCGGCTGTCCCTATTCTAGATTCCCTGTTGTGCTGCTACACTTACAAGAAGGAAGAAAAATTAAGTTGCTCATTCAGGCCCATTGGGCTTTGGGTTTGTAGACGAAAGATCCACATACATTCCTTTTGTAAAATGCGCTTGTCCCAGTCGCCACCCCTCTGTGGTTGAGCAATTCTTTCAATCCCCATAAATTCCACTCCTTTCAGATCACCATTGTGGAACCTATTGATATGATTTGCTACCGGAGTGTCTTTCCTATTAATGGTGTCCCTATGATGCTCTCCAACCCTTCTTCTTAGTTCTCTACTCGTCTTTCCTATATATTCGATACCACATATGCACGTGATTTTATATACAACACCCCTAGTCTTACAGTTGATGAATTGGCGTATAGCGAAACTCCTCCCTGTGACGTTGCTCTTAAACTCTTTCCCTTGACAAATAGAGCTACAATATTTGCAGTTTCCACATCTATAACAGCCCTTGATGCGACCACCTAGCCAGGTGGGATCATGGGTACGTGCAGCCAGGGGGGGGTGAAATGGCTGTGGACCACCCTATCCTTGATTGAACGACCCTTCCTGTAGGTAATTTGTGGTGATGCAGTGACCATCTTACTCAAATCCTTATCCATAAGCAGGACAGACCAGTGTCGCTGCAGAATGCCTCTTAGGTCATTTGCTCCATTACTATATTTAGTGATGAATCTAATTAGATTCTCCTCCTCCCGTTTCTCGGCCGGGATCAGTAGATCTCTTCTGTCCCTTGATGAGGCTGAGACATATGCCTCTCTCAAAACGTTATCAGGATATCCCCGTTCACCAAATCGTCTACGGAGATCATCTGCTTGCTCTTTGTATATCAATGGGTCTGAGCAGTTCCTACGTGTCCGCAGGTACTGACCCTTGGGGATACCCCTTCTGAGAGGGGGTGGGTGATTTGATTCCCATCTCAGGAGGGCATTGGAGGCGGTCGGCTTCCTATACGTACTGGTGACTATCTGGCCGTCTCTCCCCCTCTCAATCAAGACATCCAGGAAAGGTAAACTTTGGAGATTCAGCTCGGAAGTGAAGTGCAAGCCCAGGTCGTTTACATTTAGACCCCTAACGAAGGCACGAAAACTTTCTTCGGTCCCTCTCCAAATCAAGAACACGTCATCTATGTAACGCAGCCACAAAATGATGTTACTCTCGGCCGCGTCCATAGTGTCACCAAAGACGATGTTCTCCTCCCACCAGCCCAGGAGCAAATTAGCATACGAGGGGGCACAAGGGCTCCCCATAGCTGTGCCCCTGAGCTGGTGGAAGTACTTCCCATCAAAGAGGAAATAGTTCCTGGTCAGGCAAAATTTGAGCGCTTGTATAACAAACATATTATGGTCACCAAATTGGCAACCTTGTGTTCTCAGGTAATGGTCCACAGCCATAACACCCTTATCATGGGGAATTGAAGAATACAGAGCCTCCACATCAATTGAACATAACCACATATCGTCATCCAGAACAACCTGGTCAAGTTTGAGGAGGAGGTCCATCGTGTCCCGTGTGTATGAGCTCAGGGCGGTGACAAATGGTCTCAGAATTCTGTCAACATATAGGCCCAGATTTTGTGTCAAACTCCCGATTCCGGAGAAAATCGGTCTCCCTTTCAATGGGTTAGTGCCCTTATGGATCTTGGGCAGGCAATAAAAAGTGGCCACTACCGGATGTGATGGTATTAAAAATTCCTTTTCACTATTGTCCAACAGCTTCCTACAAAAAGCTCCCATCACAAGTTCCTTCAATTCCTTATGGTAGGCATCAGTAGGATTCCTCTCAAGTCTCTCATAACCCATGTCTGCATTCAACAGTGCATAACACATCTCTTTGTACTGGGGAACGTCCATCACCACCACGTTTCCCCCTTTATCTGAGGGCTTTATAATTCTATTGTGATCTTTCTCAAGTTCGCATAGACTTGTCATTTCTGCCTTTGTGAGATTATATGCACATCTCTTTTTTGTCATATCGAGTTGCATGATCTCACTCGTGACCAAATTAACAAAAACATCGACTGCACTCAAATCATTACTTGGAGGTGGCATCCGTTTGCTTCTTTTTTTCAAATCGGTAAAAGGCCCTTCCCCTGCATCATTCGGGTTGGGGTCACTCAAGTGGAATAGGAATCTTACATCTCCCAATAAATTCTCATCGATACCCAGCTCATTACAGCACTTTTTATCCTCATTGGCAAAGTGTTTTTTCCACTTCAGCCGACGAGCAAACAAGTTAAGATCTTTTATTGCTTCGAAACTATCAAAGTCCGTGGTTGGGACAAATGACATGCCTTTACTTAAAACCGCCATTTGCTCCTCACTCAGGGGTCTAGATGACAAGTTTATGACCTCGCTTTTTAAATGGGGTTTCGGGGATTGAACCTGTTCCTGAGCGGGTAGCCTGAGTCTAAAAAACGCTCCCCTCCTGGTGAGCCCCTACCCGCTCCTCTACCTCCACGTCCAGCTCCCCTCCCCCTAGGCTTCCCCCGTGTGTTCTTGAACCTTACTTCCGTATCAGAGACCTCTGCTTCTGATGACGAAATATCTGTCTCCTGAGGCCTGAAGGGTTTGGGGTTCGATACCAGATATGCCTTATTATCACGGAACTCCTGCAGGTCCCTAATGAAGAATCTATGTTTCCTCTCCTTAAGATGGTATTGAAATTTATCTATCGTATTTTGCAATCCAATCTCCTTGGCCGCAAATTCTGGTTCTGCCGAGAATTTTTTAGTGACCTCAATCTGCTCCTTCAGGCTCTCACTGAGATTACTGAGCATCAGCTTCTCTTCCTCCAGAAGCAGCCTCATCAACCTTAGAGAACTATCCGTCGCTTCCTTTTCCCACCTACTTAACAGGTTAGTGCTCTTATATCTAAAGCTGGGGGTTACAGGAATTCTCAAATGTCTAGGGACTATTCCCGCCTTGATGTAACTCTCAAGGCTTTGGACCTCCCACCATGAAGTGACCTGATCCTTATAAATCTTTGTTAGCTCCTTAAAAGCTGCGTTAAACGATGGTACGTATTTTTTCTGCGTAAAGACTCCGTCAGAGAAGACACTTTTGGCCTCATTCATCCAAACATTGGTATCTAACCCAGTGGATAGAAAACCGGCCATACCCTGAATTAGAGCTGGACGTGGAGGTAGAGGAGCGGGTAGGGGCTCACCAGGAGGGGAGCGTTTTTTAGACTCAGGCTACCCGCTCAGGAACAGGTTCAATCCCCGAAACCCCATTTAAAAAGCGAGGTCATAAACTTGTCATCTAGACCGCTGAGTGAGGAGCAAATGGCGGTTTTAAATAAAGGCATGTCATTTGTCCCAACCACGGACTTTGATAGTTTCGAAGCAATAAAAGATCTTAACTTGTTTGCTCGTCGGCTGAAGTGGAAAAAATACTTTGCCAATGAGGATAAAAAGTGCTGTAATGAGCTGGGTATCGATGAGAATTTATTGGGAGATGTAAGATTCCTATTCCACTTGAGTGACCCCAACCCGAATGATGCAGGGGAAGGGCCTTTTACCGATTTGAAAAAAAGAAGCAAACGGATGCCACCTCCAACTAATGATTTGAGTGCAGTCGATGTTTTTGTTAATTTGGTCACGAGTGAGATCATGCAACTCGATATGACAAAAAAGAGATGTGCATATAATCTCACAAAGGCAGAAATGACAAGTCTATGCGAACTTGAGAAAGATCACAATAGAATTATAAAGCCCTCAGATAAAGGGGGAAACGTGGTGGTGATGGACGTTCCCCAGTACAAAGAGATGTGTTATGCACTGTTGAATGCAGACATGGGTTATGAGAGACTTGAGAGGAATCCTACTGATGCCTACCATAAGGAATTGAAGGAACTTGTGATGGGAGCTTTTTGTAGGAAGCTGTTGGACAATAGTGAAAAGGAATTTTTAATACCATCACATCCGGTAGTGGCCACTTTTTATTGCCTGCCCAAGATCCATAAGGGCACTAACCCATTGAAAGGGAGACTGATTGTCTCCGGAATCGGGAGTTTGACACAAAATCTGGGCCTATATGTTGACAGAATTCTGAGACCATTTGTCACCGCCTTGAGCTCATACACACGGGACACGATGGACCTCCTCCTCAAACTTGACCAGGTTGTTCTGGATGACGATATGTGGTTATGTTCAATTGATGTGGAGGCTCTGTATTCTTCAATTCCCCATGATAAGGGTGTTATGGCTGTGGACCATTACCTGAGAACACGAGGTTGCCAATTTGGTGACCATAATATGTTTGTTATACAAGCGCTCAAATTTTGCCTGACCAGGAACTATTTCCTCTTTGATGGGAAGTACTTCCACCAGCTCAGGGGCACAGCTATGGGGAGCCCTTGTGCCCCTTCGTATGCTAATTTGCTCCTGGGCTGGTGGGAGGAGAACATCGTTTTTGGTGACACTATGGACGCGGCCGAGAGTAACATCATTTTGTGGCTGCGTTACATAGATGACGTGTTCTTGATTTGGAGAGGGACCGAAGAAAGTTTTCGTGCCTTCGTTAGGGGTCTAAATGTAAACGACCTGGGCTTGCACTTCACTTCCGAGCTGAATCTCCAAAGTTTACCTTTCCTGGATGTCTTGATTGAGAGGGGGAGAAACGGCCAGATAGTCACCAGTACGTATAGGAAGCCGACCGCCTCCAATGCCCTCCTGAGATGGGAATCAAATCACCCACCCCCTCTCAGAAGGGGTATCCCCAAGGGTCAGTACCTGCGGACACGTAGGAACTGCTCAGACCCATTGATATACAAAGAGCAAGCAGATGATCTCCGTAGACGATTTGGTGAACGGGGATATCCTGATAACGTTTTGAGAGAGGCATATGTCTCAGCCTCATCAAGGGACAGAAGAGATCTACTGATCCCGGCCGAGAAACGGGAGGAGGAGAATCTAATTAGATTCATCACTAAATATAGTAATGGAGCAAATGACCTAAGAGGCATTCTGCAGCGACACTGGTCTGTCCTGCTTATGGATAAGGATTTGAGTAAGATGGTCACTGCATCACCACAAATTACCTACAGGAAGGGTCGTTCAATCAAGGATAGGGTGGTCCACAGCCATTTCACCCCCCCCCCCCGGCTGCACGTACCCATGATCCCACCTGGCTAGGTGGTCGCATCAAGGGCTGTTATAGATGTGGAAACTGCAAATATTGTAGCTCTATTTGTCAAGGGAAAGAGTTTAAGAGCAACGTCACAGGGAGGAGTTTCGCTATACGCCAATTCATCAACTGTAAGACTAGGGGTGTTGTATATAAAATCACGTGCATATGTGGTATCGAATATATAGGAAAGACGAGTAGAGAACTAAGAAGAAGGGTTGGAGAGCATCATAGGGACACCATTAATAGGAAAGACACTCCGGTAGCAAATCATATCAATAGGTTCCACAATGGTGATCTGAAAGGAGTGGAATTTATGGGGATTGAAAGAATTGCTCAACCACAGAGGGGTGGCGACAGGGACAAGCGCATTTTACAAAAGGAATGTATGTGGATCTTTCGTCTACAAACCCAAAGCCCAATGGGCCTGAATGAGCAACTTAATTTTTCTTCCTTCTTGTAAGTGTAGCAGCACAACAGGGAATCTAGAATAGGGACAGCCGCCGTCGAGTGGGGGCGCCTCTGCGCAGGTTTCTAGGGTGCCAACCTCCGCGTTAGGCAGGATCCGTTCTAGTTAGGGGATAATAGGGGAAGCCCGTAGGGTCACCCTTTGCTGTCCTTTCCCTTGGGGCTGGTGTGTGAGAAGGAGGTCCATCGTGTCCCAGCCTCTTTTTTGTTTTTTCTTGTGTAAATTCTGAAATAATTTTTTTCTATTTTTTCTACTTTTCCAGTTTTACCACATTTTTTGATGATCCTATCGCATCTATGGGGGTTCATCTATCATTAGTGGAACTTTAGATCTTATTTCTAGACCTGTATCTGCGTATCTGTACCGTATGGATAAAGAGACACTGGAATGACCTATATTCCTTCTGTGGTATGGAAGGATGTGGATTGTATAAAATGGCACATCACCTTTATTGAATGGACAGCATCCACGTGTGTGCACTGTTATGCACCGCGGTGGATGTTTAGCATATTGGGCTGGCCCGACCAATCGGGGGCTCACATGCTTAATTTACACCTCGGCCTCGGTCACCTGATCGTAAGCCGGACGTGGCGCTTATGGGTTAATGCGCCGTCTTGGATTCTATACTGGAAATGACGGGTGCATCCCTATTTGTCTGCCCACTCAAGCTCTGCAGCATCACATGGCACTATGAGGTGCGCGGCACGCAGCGCATGCATGAGGGGCCGGAAATAGTTCTCCGGTAACCGGAAGTACGCGGCCTCAGGATGCACAAGGTGGGCGCGTCAATACAAACTATGCCAGCGCGCGGGCGAGAGCAGCCGGAAATGAGTCACCGGCGGCCGGGTACGCGCCGCGTGAAGGAACACATGTGGTCTATTTAAGCCAGGTAAGGGGGCGCATGGTTTAGCAATGCTCGCGTATCTGACAGCACCTTTGTCACTACCCCCCTGATGAATTAAAAGAAGAAACGCGTCGGGAGACATTGGATATAACGGGGATCTACGGCTAGTGCGGCATGATCCGCCCCTAAGCCCCGAAAACTCTAAGGAGGCACCGCTGGCAGCATCGGTCCCAGAGGATGAGTATAAATTGACAAAGCTGTTACTAAATGAATCCACGCATAGACACTTATCGAACATATGCTAATATGCATTATTAATGTGGTGAGGCATATATGTATTCCAGTGCTATTGGTGGTGTAAATTTAATAGGTTGGGGACTGGCCCACCCTATATGGTTTTTGAGCTTGCTCATTGTTGTGTAGCGTCATATGTATGAAAGTTTTGAAACATATGAATGCTCTACAAATAGTGTTCCATTTGAACTCTTACCTGTTTGTCGTGTTGTGGTCTTTGTTACGGTTTTTTGGTTTTAAAAACACTGGCACCCTGTTCACTCATAGTCACGTCTGTGATTTTAATAGATATAAGTAAAAGTTAAGTTTTAACGTGTAATTTCTAACCTTCTGCTAGATATTGAGTTCTGATTCTCCCACCTACTCAGAAAGAAAGCCTGTGAGTCATGATTATTCCGCCTACTCAGAGAAAGTCTGTGAGTCCTGATTCTCCCGCTTACTCAGAGAAAGCCTGTGAGTCCTGATTCTCCCACCTACTCAGAGAGAAAGCATGTAAGTCCTGATTCTCCCGCCTACTCAGAAATAAATCCTGTGAGTTCATATTCTCCCACCTACTCAGAAAGAAAGCCTGTGATTCCTGATTCTCCCACCTACTCAAAAAGAAAGCCTGTGAGTTCTGATTCTCCCGTCTACTCAGAGAGAAAGCTTGTGAGTCCTGATTCTCCCGCTTACTCAGAAAGAAAGCCTGTGATTCCTGATTCTCCCACCTACTCACAAAGAAAGCCTGTGAGTTCTGATTCTCCTGCCTACTCAGAAAAAAAGCCTGTGAGTCGTGATTCTCCCACCTACTCAGAGAGAAAGCCTGTTAGTCATGATTCTCCCGCCTTCTTAGAGAGAAAGCCTGTGAGTTCTGATTATACCATCTATTCAGAGAGAAAGCCTGTCAGTCCCGATTCTCCAACCTACTCAAAAAGAAAGCCTGTGAGTCCTGATTCTCCCGCTTACTCAGAAAGAAAGCCTGTGAGTCCTGATTCTCCCACCTACTCAAAAAGAAAGCCTGTGAGTTCTGATTCTCCCGTCAACTCAGAGAGAAAGCCTGTGAGTCCTGATTCTCTCGTCTACTCAGAGAGATAGCTTGTGAGTCCTGATTCTCCCGCTTACTCAGAAGGAAAGCTTGTGATTCCTGATTCTCCAACCTACTCAAAAAGAAAGTCTGTGATTTCTGATTCTCCCGTCTACTCAGAGAGAAAGCTTGTGAGTCCTGATTCTCCCGCTTACTCAGAAAGAAAGCCTGTGAGTCCTGATTCTCCCACCTACTCAAAAAGAAAGCCTGTGAGTTCTGATTCTCCCGTCAACTCAGAGAGAAAGCCTGTGAGTCCTGATTCTCTCGTCTACTCAGAGAGATAGCTTGTGAGTCCTGATTCTCCCGCTTACTCAGAAAGAAAGCTTGTGATTCCTGATTCTCCAACCTACTCAAAAAGAAAGCCTGTGATTTCTGATTCTCCCGTCTACTCAGAGAGAAAGCTTGTGAGTCCTGATTCTCCCGCTTACTCAGAAAGAAAGCCTGTGATTCCTGATTCTCCCGCTTACTCAGAAAGAAAGCTTGTTAGTCCTAATTCTCTCGCCTTCAGAGAGAAAGCCTGTGAGTTCTAATTATCCCACCTATTCAGAGAGAAAGCCTGTGAGTCCTGATTCTTCTGCTTACTCAGAAAGAAAGCCTGTGACTTCTGATTCTCCCGCCTACTCAGAGAAAGTCTGTGAGTCCTGATTCTCCCACCTACTCAGAAAGAAAGCCTGTGAGTCATGATTATTCCGTCTACTCAGAGAAAGTCTGTGAGTCCTGATTCTCCCGCTTACTCAGAGAAAGCCTGTGAGTCCTGATTCTCCCACCTACTCAGAGAGAAAGCCTGTGAGTCCTGATTCTCCCACCTACTCAGAGAGAAAGCCTGTGAGTCCTGATTCTCCCGTCTACTCAGAGAGAAAGCATGTGAGTTGTGATTCTTCCATCTACTCACAGAGAAAGCCTGTGAGTCCTGATTCTCGCATCTACTCAGAGAAAACATGTGCATGCTGCTTGTTCCCTCATACACGCAGAGGTTGATAGATCTCCTGGTATGTGCTTATATGATGGGAGAGCTATCAGATCTATCAATCACTGTGTGTGAGTGGGAGAAGCATGTCTCACAGCATTTCTCTATGAGACAGCAGGAGAAGCAGGACTCATAGCTTTTCTCTATGAGTTTGTGGGAAAAGCAGGACTCACAGCCTTTCTCAAGGAGCTCATGGGAAAAGCAGGACTCACAGCGTTTCTCTATGAGTTTGAGGAAAAAGCAGGACTCACAGCGTTTCTCTATGAGTTTGAGGGAAAAGCAGGACTCACAGGCTTTCTCTATGAAATGGCAGAAGTATGACTCACAGCCTTTCTCTAGGAGTTTGCGGGAAAAGCAGGACTCACAGCTTTTCTCAATGAGTTTGAGGGAAAAGCATGACTCACAGGCTTTCTCTATGAAACGGCAGAAGCAGGACTCACAGCCTTTCTCTAGGAGTTTGTGGGAGAAAAGATGATTCACAGCCTTTCTCTAGGAGTTTGTGGGAGAAAAGATGACTCACAGCCTTTCTCTATGGGAGGACAGGAGAAGCATGACTCACAGGCTTTCTCTATGAGCTTGTGGGAAAAGCAGGACTCACATGCAGGATCCTTTTTGTGTTTGTTTCTGTGCTTGCATTCATCCATGCGGGGTTCTACTTTATCTGAAATGTTGTTCCTGAGAATCCCGCGTGTGCCAAGTCCTCGCTGCCCACATGCCTTACTGCTTGCTGAATTAATGCCCGGGGTCCGTGTGCCCACCTGGACCTAATCAGTAGAAGATCCACCTCACCTGGTAAACCTAACAACATATCACAAAGAATCGCTGCACTCCCAAAACATTGAGTGCCTCGCCAGTGTGCAGGAAGACTCCCAAGCAGGTAGCATTCCTTGCATGTCTTGTAGATTAGACACTTGCCGCACCTTCCCTATATCTTGTTTAGCAATGACTGATAATGAGCATTAAACTGGGAGGAAAACTGAGAAATAAAGGTCAGAGGATTGTGCTTATTGCATAAGATGGAGCCTTTCATGGATGAGCAATTTAGAAACTGAATCGAACTGTTGTCTAAACATTACAGATAATTTGTTTCCTGAAAGGTTCTGACTATCCAAATAGTTTCCGCTGCAATTAGCAATTTTGTGTTGGTGTTTGAAGATACTTAGGCACTTAAGCAATAAGCGGAGGTAGGAGCCAGCTGGCAGGTGCGGGAGAGATACAAGTATTTTTCTCTTCTCCTTAGTAAAAATAGAGAAAAATATAGGAGTGGGTGAATAATGAAGGGCTGTGTATGGTCTATGTGAAGTGTATGTCTGCTGCTTTCAGATTTGTAAAGAAGACAAGAATGGGTGAAGCATGGTTGTAGCGGAAGGTGATCACACAAACAGCAGCAGATAGTCCCTGGGCAAAAAAAGAATATGGGTCCATAAATTTGTTAATCAGGCAATTTGAATCTTTGCTCTTCATGGCCATCCAGATATGCAATGTCTGGCCTTAATACAAGGAAACAGCATTGGACCTGTGGGATAGTCAATCAGAGGCACAGAGGCAGATCTGTAGACGTCCGGGGTTGCCCCCCTAGTGATTTCACCCCAATCCATTGAACACTATATTACAGAACTATTCTTCAAATTCCAGTAGGGGTCCAGAGGGTTGGACCCCTACTGATCATACATTGATGGCTTATCATAGGCACAGATCATCAATGGCTTTATCTTAGGAAAAAATGTGTTTACTGCTACTCTCTCGGGAGATATTTATGCTACATGTGTCTGTATGTAGCCATCCAGTGATGTGATGTGAATTGTAGACTTCTATCAGTTTTCCATGTCATCGTACTGCATTGATATTTATTTCACAAGAAATTAGAGTCCTTGACCAAATTAAGGAAAAGTTCTGTGCGGAATAATCTGTTGTTAATGGGATACATTACCAGGCTTTTACTACCTAATCTGTGAGCATTATATAATAGAGACAGAAACCCTAATTCTAGTGATGTGTCACTTACTGGGCTGCTTGCTGTAGCTTTGATAAAATCACTGTTTTATCAGCAGGAGATTATCACTAGAGGACTAGTATAGTCAAGGATATCTATGAGCTCTTTTTAACCCCACCCCATCAATGATTGGCTGCTTTCTGTGTCCACTGTAAATGGGCAGAACAGGAGCTGCCAATCAGTGGTGTGGGCGGGGTTACACAGGGCTCAGCATTCAGAGCTCTGCTAAATCTGCAGCAGAGAAAACAGTGATTCTATCAAAATGACAGCAAGCAGCCCAGTAAGTGACACATCACTTGGTCTCTGACGCTATATCAGATGAGGTATTACTCTGAAAAGCCAGCCATGGGCTCTGCGTCTCAGATGTCTAGTCCAAGGAAGATTAATGTGGCTTCTCCCCACGTATCTTTCCCCGCACATCAAGTGTCTCTAGCAGCCTGTTAACCAGATAAATGCCGCTGGCAGTGATCAGTGACAGCGGCATTTAACATGAACTGGCAGGAAACGCATAATTCATCCCGCCCATCAGTGCTCCTGTCATGTGATCGCGGGGCACCAATGGGTTGTCATGCCGCCCATCACTGCCCCTGTCATGTGATCGCAGGGCACCAATGGGTTGCCATGATGGCCAGGGTTCTGTGGTCTGCTAATGACCCCTGTGCCTCTCATTACGATCCTCCTGTGAACGGAAGCTCATGTATAGCACACGCAATGAGATGATCGCAGCTTCAAGCCTCCTACGGGAACAATGAAATTTCCTATAAAGTAAAAAAAAAGTTTTTAACCCCTTTACCCCCAAGGGTGGTTTGCACGTTAATGACCGGGCCAATTTTTACAATTCTGACCACTGTCCCTTTATGAGGTTATAACTCTGGAACGCTTCAACGGATCCCGGTGATTCTGACATTATTTTCTCGAGACATATTGTACTTCATGATAGTGGTAAAATTTCTTTGATATTACCTGCGTTTATTTGTGAAAAAAACGGAAACATGGCGAAAATTTTGAAAATTTCGCAATTTTCCAACTTTGAATTTTTATGCAATTAAATCACAGAGATATGTCACACAAAATACTTAATACGTAACATTTCCCACATGTCTACTTTACATCAGCACAATTTTGGAACCAAAATTTTTTTTTGTTAGGGAGTTATAAGGGTTAAAAGTTGACCAGCAATTTCTCATTTTTACAACACCATTTTATTTTAGGGACCACATCTCATTTGAAGTCATTTTGAGGGGTCTATATGATAGAAAATACCCAAGTGTGACACCATTCTAAAAGCTGCACCCCTCAAGGTTCTCAAAACCACATTCAAGAAGTTTATTAACCCTTCAGGTGTTTCACAGGAATTTTTGGAATGTTTAAATAAAAATGAACATTTAACTTTTTTTCACAAAAAATTTACTTCAGCTCCAATTTGTTTTATTTTGCCAAGAGTTACAGGAGAAAATGGACCCCAAACCTTGTTGTACAATTTGTCCTGAGTACGCCGATACCCCATAAGTGGAGGTAAACCACTGTTTGGGCGCATGACAGAGCTTGGAAGCGAAGGAGCGCCATTTGACTTTTTAATGCAAAATTGACTGGAATTGAGATGGGACGCCATGTTGCGTTTGGAGAGCCACTGATGTGCCTAAACATTGAAACCCCCCACAAGTGACACCATTTTGGAAAGTAGACCCCCTAAGGAACTTATCTAGAGGTGTGATGAGCACTTTGACCCACCAAGTGCTTCACAGAAGTTTATAATGCAGAACCGTAAAAATAAAAAATATTTTTTTTTCACAAAAATTATCTTTTCGCCCCGAATTTTTTATTTTCCCAATGGTAAGAGAAGAAACTGAAACCAAAAAGTTGTTGCACAATTTGTCCTGAGTACTCTGATACCCAATATGTGGGGGTAAACCACTGTTTGGGCGCATGGGAGACCTCGGAAGGGAAGGAGCGCCGTTTGACCTTTCAATGCAAAATTGATAGGAATTGAGATGGGACGCCATGTTGCGTTTGAAGAGCCACTGATGTGCCTAAACATTGAAACCCCCCACAAGTGACACCATTTTGGAAAGTAGACCCCCAAAGGAACTTATCTAGAGGTGTGGTGAGCACTTTGACCCACCAAGTGCTTCACAGAAGTTTATAATGCAGAACCGTAAAAATAAAAAATCATTTTTGTGAAAAAAAAATCATCTTTTCGCCCCCAATTTTTTATTTTCCCAATGGTAAGAGAAGAAATTGGAATCAAAAATTTGTTGTACAATTTGTCCTGAGTACGCTGATACCCCATATGTGGGGGTAAACCACTGTTTGGGCGCATGGGAGAGCTCGGAAGGGAAGGAGCGCCGTTTGACTTTTCAATGCAAAATTCACAGGAATTGAGATGAGACGCCATGTTGCGTTTGGAGAGCCACTGATGTGCCTAAAGATTGAAACCCCCACAAGTGACACCATTTTGGAAAGTAGACCCCCTAAGGAACTTATCTAGATGTGTGGTGAGCACTTTGACCCACCAAGAGCTTCACAGAAGTTTATAATGCAGAGCCGTAAAAATAAAACAAAAAATTTTTCCCACAAATATTATTATTTAGCCCCCAGTTTTGTATTTTCCCAAGGGTAACAGGAGAAATTGGACCCCAAAATTTGTTGTGCAATTTGTCCTGAGTGCGCTGATACCCCATATGTGGGGGGGAACCACCGTTTGGGCGCATGGGAAGGCTCGGAAGGGAAGGAGCGCCATTTGAAATACAGACTTAGATGGAATGGTCTGCAGGCGTCACATTGCGCTTGCAGAGCCCCTAATGTACCTAAACAGTAGAAACCCCCCACAAGTGACCCCATATTGGAAACTAGACCCCCAAAGGAACTTATCTAGACGTGTTGTGAGAACTTTGAGCCCCCAAGTGTTTCACTACAGTTTCTAACGCAGAGCCGTGAAAAAAAAAATTCCCCCCAAAATTATTTTTTAGCCCCCAGTTTTGTATTTTCTCGAGGGTAACAGGAGAAATTGGACCCCAAAATTTGTTGTCCAATTTGTCCTGAGTGCGCGGATGCCCCATATGTGGGGAGGAACCACCGTTTGGGTGCATGGGAGGGCTCGGAAGGGAAGGAGCGCCATTTGGAATGCAGACTTAGATGGAATGGTCTGCAGGCGTCACATTGCGTTTGCAGAGCCCCTAATGTACCTAAACAGTAGAAACCCCCCACAAGTGACCCCATATTGGAAACTAGACCCCCCCACGAACTTATCTAGATGTGTTGTGAGAACTTTGAACCCCCAAGTGTTTCACTACAGTTTATAACGCAGAGCCGTGAAAATTAAAAAATCTTTTTTTTCCCACAAAAGTTATTTTTTAGCCCCCAGTTTTGTATTTTCCCAAGGGTAACCGGAGAAATTGGACCCCAAAAGTTGTTGTCCAATTTGTCCTGAGTACGCTGATACCCCATATGTTGGGGTAAACTCCTGTTTGGGCACACGGGAGAGCTCGGAAGGGAAGGAGCACTGTTTTACTTTTTCAACACAGAATTGGCTGGAATTGAGATCGGATGCCATGTCGCGTTTGGAGAGCCCCTGATGTGCCTAAACAGTGGAAACCCCCCAATTATAACTGAAACCCTAATCCAAACACACCCCTAACCCTAATTCCAACGGTAACCCTAACCACACCTCTAACCCAGACACACCCCTAACCCTAATCCCAACCCTATTCCCAAACGCAAATGTAATCCAAACCCTAACCTTAGCCCCATCCCTAACTGTAGCCTTAACCCTAACTGCAGCCTTAACCCTAACTGTAGCCTTAACCCTAACTGTAGCCTTTACCCCAACTGTAGCCTTAACCCTAGCCCTAACCCTAGCCCTAGTCCTAACCCTAGCCCTAACCCTAACCCTAGCCCTAACCCTAACCCTAGCCCTAACCCTAGCCCTAGCCCTAACCCTAGCCCTAACCCTAGCCCTAACCCTAGCCCTAACCCTAGCCCTAGCCCTAACCCTAATGGGAAAATGGAAATAAATACATTTTTTAAATTTTTCTTATTTTTCCCTAACTAAGGGGGTAATGAAGGGGGGTTTGATTTACTTTTATAGCGAGTTTTTTAGCGGATTTTTATGATTGGCAGCCGTCACTCACTGAAAGACGCTTTTTATTGCAAAAAATATTTTTTGCGTTACCACATTTTGAGAGCTATAATTTTTCCATATTTGAGTCCACAGAGTCATATGAGGTCTTGTTTTTTGCGGGACGAGTTGACGTTTTTATTGGTAACACTTTCGGGCACGTGACATTTTTTGATCGCTTTTTATTCCGATTTTTGTGAGGCAGAATTAGCAAAAACCAGCTATTCATGAATTTCTTTTGGGGGAGGCGTTTATACCATTCCGCGTTTGGTAAAATTGATAAAGCAGTTTTATTCTTCGGGTCAGTACAATTACAGCGACACCTCATTTATATCATTTTTTTTATGTTTTGGCGCTTTTATACGATAAAAACTATTTTATAGAAAAAATAATTATTTTTGCATCGCTTTATTCTGAGGACTATAACTTTTTTACTTTTTTGCTGATGTTGCTGTATGGCGGCTCGTTTTTTGCGGGACAAGATGACGCTTTCAGCGGTACCATGGTTATTTATATCTGTCTTTTTGATCGCGTGTTATTCCACTTTTTGTTCAGCGGTATGGTAATAAAGCGTTGTTTTTTGCCTCGTTTTTTTTTTTTCTTACGGTGTTTACTGAAGGGGTTAACTAGTGGGCCAGTTTTATAGGTCGGGTCATTACGGACGCGGCGATACTAAATATGTGTACTTTTATTGTTTTGTTTTTTTTATTTAGATAAAGAAATGCATTTATGGGAATAATTTTTTTTTTTTTCATTATTTAGGATTTTTTCATTATTTATTTTTTTACACACTTGTAAATTTTTTTTTTTACTTTTTTACTTTGTCCCAGGGGGGGACAATACAGATCGGTGATCTGCCAGTTTGCACAGCACTCTGACAGATCACCGATCTGTCAAACAGCGCTGCAGCGTTACCAAGTGCCTGCTCTGAGCAGGCACTTGGTAAGCCACCTCCCTCCCTGCAGGACCCGGATCCGCGGCCATCTTGGATCCGGGACTTGCTGCAGGGAGGAGGTAAGAGACCCCCGGAGCAACGCGATCACATCGCGTTGCTGCGGGGGTCTCAGGGAAGCCCGCATGGAGCCCCCTCCCTGCGCGATGCTTCCCTGCACCGCCGGCACATCGCGATCATGTTTGATCGTGGTGTGCCGGGGGTTAATGTGCCGGGGCGGTCCGTGACTGCTCCTGGCACATAGTGCCGGATGTCAGCTGTGATAAGCAGCTGACACCCGGCCGCGATCGGCCGCGCTCCCCCCGTGAGCGCGGCCGTTCGCCTATGACGTACTATTCCGTCCTTGGGAAGTAAAGCCCACCCCACATGGACGGAATAGTACGTCTAATGACAGAAAGGGGTTAAAAATATGAAAAGAAAAAAAAAACACAAAAGTTCAAATCACCTCACTTTTGCCCGATTAAAAATAAAACAATGAAAAAAAATTTAAAAAACATATTTGGCATTGCCGATTTTAGAAATGTCCGATCTATCAAAATTTAAGAAAAATTAATCCAATTGGTAAACAACATAACAAAATAAAAAATCAAAACGCCAGAATTACGTTTTTAAACCCAGAGTACAAAAACTAAGCCGTCACACAGCGACAGATCCTGAAAAATTGAACATTTACAGATTTCAGAAAATGGCAACAAAAGCAAATTAATTTACTTTTTTTTTTAATTTCCGATTTTTTTTACCACCTAAATTAAAAAAAACTATGCATGTTTGGTATCTGTGTACTTGTGCTGACCTGGAGAATCAGGTCAGTTTTACTATATAGTGACCATGGTAAATAATAGACCCCAAAAACAATTTTGGAATTGCACTTTTTTTTTTTTAAATTTCAACGCTCTTGAAATTTTTTTCCACTTTTCCAGTTCACTATATGGTAAAATGAATGGTGTCATTCAAAAGTACAACTTGTCCCTCATAACGAAGCCCTCATATGGCTATATTGATGAAAAAAGGAAAAAGTAATGGCTCCTAGAAGAAGGGAAGAAAGAAACAAAAATGGAAAATTGACGGATAGTGAGGGGGTAAAAAAATAATTGGGGACAAATTCTGATTGATGAACAGAAGCAATGATGCTGATAGCATAATGAATGATCGTAATGTAAGAGTTGAATTTCCCACGCTCCATCTAGACATCACAGTCTCCATTGCTGATCTCCTAATTGAAGGACAGCTCATCAAATATCCCATTGAGAGTCGTACAGAAAATAAATCACCGTCCCCTCGTGCTGCCGCCATAATAAACGTATATGAACATGTAACTATGATTTGATTTTGGAATTGCTCAACTGTCAACAAAACACCACAGGAGCTGACTTCTTCATCACATAATCGCATCCACAATGGATGAATGAACGTGTGATAAAAAGCCTCGGTGACAAATAGAGACAGATGAGCGCTTCTTTATCACAGTAGGCTGGGACAAGGGTTTTTATTATCTAAAATGTATTTTATCAATTTGAATGATTGTAATGCAAGAAAACCCAGTGCGGGCGAAGGTACAATTGAGAGATGAATGGTATATAGTGTCCTTAGGCAAAAACGAGCACGTAGACATAGGAATGGACCTTTATAGGATGGGGGGTCCTTCTCGCTCATATCATTAACGACTTCAATTGATCTTCACGGTGCTATCGAAGGAATAAAAGAATCCAGTCTATCGATAAACAGAGAGACAGTCAGGGAAAAACTGGCTAATTTAAATTAATTTACATCTCCTGGTCAAGGTGAATTACACCCTAGGGTACTAAAAGAGAGAGCAGAGGAAATTGAAGAACCGCTGGTGGAATGTTTGAAAAATCCTGAAGAACAGGAGAAGTTCCAGAAGAGTAGAGTAGGGCAAATGTTGTCCCTATCTTCAAAAAAGGAAAGAAGTTGGAGACAGGAAATTACAGGCCGGTGAACCTTACGTCTAGACCAGGAAAGATCTTTGAAGAAATTATTAAACAACATGTATGCAAGTAATTGGATAAGAATACAGTAATTAACCAGAGCCAGCATGGGTTTGTAGCAAACAAGTCATGCCAGACTAATCTAATTTCCTTCAATGATGGAAACACTGACTGGGTGGATCAAGGAAATGCAGTATATCTCGAAATCAGCAAAGGATTTGATAAAGTATCTGATACTATCCTTATTGAAAAAATGGCAAAGTATGGGATTGACAAGGCTATGGTTAGGTGGGTTCAAAACTGGCTCAGTGATCGTACTCAAAGAGTGCTCATAAATGGTTGCACGGCCAACTGAAAGAGTGTTTCAAGTGGGGTATCGAAAGGCTCTGTCCTGGCTCCAGTGTTTTTCAACATTTTTATAAATGATCTAGGTATGGGATCTGAAGGTAAACTAATCAAATTTGCAGATGATGCAAAGCTGGGAGGGATAGCTAATTAAAAGGATTCAGAAGGCTCTAGATAAGCTTGAACAATGGGCAGCGACTAATAGAATGGAATTCAACAGGGAGAAATGCAAGATTCTACATCTGGTCAAGAAAAACAAAAATTATATCTACAGAATAGAGCATACTGAATATTGTGGTATAGCTCCTAGTAGAAAAAGTAAGTAATAAAGCCACCTGCAAATCAGCTTGGAAGTGCATTTGGGGATGTCAACACACTTGGAATACAATAGCTTCAATAAACAATCATATTATTTTGAATTTGGCTACAAAGCTAAAGTTTTCTAAAAAAAAAAAAACATTAGATTACCAGACTAGGATCAATACAGACATCTCTAGTTAAAAAGGGGTTGTCCAGGTTGGGCACGATAGGCTGCAGTCACTCTGTGTTACTGCAAAATTGTGAAGCCTAACAGCGCGCAAGGCGGGCGCTTCAGGATTCTTCGGTGCCGGGAGCGGGAAGTCACATGACCGCAAATATGCAATATGCTTACTCCTTGCCACATTTCGACTAGAGTTGGGACCAAACTCCGATCAAAGTCTGATCAGAAAAATCTGTTTTTCTGGTACTTGGAAAAATCGGACAACAACAATCCCGGCAAATTTTGTAAAATCCAGGTGACAGGTGATCCTGTCCAGTTTGGGAATGTATCCCAATAAGCACAATAATGTTTTTTTAGAAACCTGGTAATCTGTAAATTTGAATTTTTGATCCAAGAAAAAAGGTAAAGAACTCATTTGTATTGTTACCCTAGCACTCATGTAATATGTAACATTATACGGTCAGTGGACTGTCTTTAGCATCGCTCATCTCTCCGCGCCTCACTTCTAATTTGTTTTCATTCGTTAGTCATCCTGATTCTGATCATTCAAAGAATCAAACGCAGTTAAGAAGCTTGTTCAGTACGTCAAATTGAAAATTAAGGACATTGAAATCAGCTTATGTAATGAGATGTTAGAAAACATTACCAGCGCACAAACAAACATGATTAAATCACAACCCCATTCTGTCTGTAGAGCACTTATTTATGAAAACTCCAAAATATCAATGAAAAGCAAAACGTCTCAACTCAATTCTTTTTTTTCTTATAAATTATTTCATAACTGGTTTGGCTGGAGAGATGTAAAACACTTACCTTCATAAGGCCAGCTAGATGCACTTAAAGGAGCGACAAAAAATGTGCCCAACTTTAGGGCTCATAGCCATGGAAATGTTATGATTCTGGAACAAAAGCATTATACTGCTTTGATTTTATAGGGTCTTTACTTTTATGTTCATTGGTGGAAATAGAATCTGATGCGACCCAGGTACAAGATTTAGACTGGGCCTCTCCCCCATCCTGGTTTATGTATATATTGCATGAATATGGGAGGTTCTGGACCCGGACCGACCCGAACCGAACCGGAACCTCCCCTGGGTGAGCATAATCTAACTTGTTTTTATCTTTCAGGTTACATCGGGGGCTTATCCACAGCATTACAGAATGCTGTAGATAAGCTTCTGATGGCGGTGGCTTTAGCTTATAGGCGAAAATGGGGTGACAGATTCCCTTTAAAGACAACTGTCTTAAATTGTCACCGTAATAAAAGACTCTCGTCCACAGACTCAATTAATGAGTCAGACTCTAACCTCTACAACATGGGCAAGACCAAAGAGCTTTATAAGGATGTCAGGGACAAAATCATAGACCTGCACAAAGCTGGAATGGGCTACAAAACCATAAGTAAGACGCTGGGTGAGAAGGAGACAACAGTTGGTGCAATAGTATGTAAATGGAAGAAATACAAAATGACTGTCAATCGACATTGATCTGGGGGACGATGCAAAATCTCACCTCGTGGGCTATACTTGATCATGAAGAAGGTGAGCGATGAGCCTAAAACTACATGGGGGAACTTGTTAATGATCTCAAGGCAGCTGGGACCACAGTCACCAAGAAATCCATTGGTAACATATTACGCCGTAAAGGTTTAAAATTCTGCAGTACTCGCAAGGTCCCTCTGCTCAAGAAGGCACATGTGCAGGCCTGTCTGAAATTTGCCAATCAACACCTGGATGATTCTGTGAGTGATTGGGAGAAGGTGCTGTTGTCAGATGAGACAAAAATTGAGGTCTTTGGCATTAACTGAACTTGCTGTGTTTGGAGGAAGATAAATGCTGCCTACGACCCAAAGAACATCGTTCCCACTGTGAAGCATGGAGGTGGAAACATTATGTTTCTCTGCTAAGGGCACAGGACTACTTCACCGCATCAATGGGAGAATGGATGGAGCCATGTACCATAAAATCCTGAGTGACAACCTCCTTCCCTCCGCCACTACATTAAAAATGGGTTGTGGTTGGGTCTTCCAGCAAGACAATGACCCAAAACATACAGCCAAGGCAACAAAGGAGTGGCTCAAAAAGAAGCACATTAAGGTCATGGAGTGGCCTAGCCAGTCTCCAGATCTTAAAGGGAACCTGTCACCTGAAAGAGGAGAAAAAGACGTTATATTATACTCACCCAGGGGCGGCCCGCTGCTGGTCAGGTCGGATGGGCGTCTCTGGTCCGCTGCGGCGCCTCCCATCTTCATTACAAGACGTCCTCTTCTGATCTTCAGCCACGGCTCCGGCGCAGGCGTACTTTGCTCTGCCCTGTTGAGGGCAGACAAAGTACTGCAGTGCGCAGGCGCCGGGCCTCTGACCTTTCCGGCGCCTGCGCACTGCAGTACTTTGTCTGCCCTCAACAGGGCAGAGCAAAGTACGCCTGCGCCGGAGCCGTGGCTGAAGATCAGAAGAGGACGTCTTGTAATGAAGATGGGAGGCGCCGCAACGGACCAGAGACGCCCATCCGACCTGACCAGCAGCGGGACCGCCCCTGGGTGAGTATAATGTAAAGTCTTTTTCTCTTCTTTCAGGTAACATCGGGGGCTTATCTACAGCATTACAGAATGCTGTAGATAAGCCCCTGATGCCGGTGGGCTTACCTCACCCGCGATTTTCGGGGTGACAGGTTCCCTTTAATCCCATTGAAAACGTATGGAGGGAGTTGAAGCTCTGAGTTGCCAAGTGACAGCCTCAAAATCTTAATGATTTAGAGATGATCTGCAAAGAGGAGTGGACCAAAATTCCTCCATCCAGTTATATAAGTCCATTATCCTTAGTTCCATCCTGCTGTATATATAGTATATCTATGACTACCACCCTGGTATATATGTTCCCCTTCCTGGCCCCATCCTGGAATTCATGTTCCCTGTTCTGGTATCTATATCCTCCATGCTGGCATGCTGGTAATATACTGTATGTCATTTATCCTGGACCCCATCCTGATATATATATATATATATATATATATATATATATATATATATATATATATATATATATATATATATATATATTGGAGGAGAGAAGGTTTTTCCACCAACATAGAAGAGGATTCTTTACTGTTAGGGCAGTGAGAATCTGGAATTGCTTGCCTGAGGAGGTGGTGATGGCGAACTCAGTCGAGGGGTTCAAGAGAGGCCTGGATGTCTTCCTGGAGCAGAACAATATTGTATCATACAATTATTAGGTTCTGTAGAAGGACGTAGATCTGGGGATTTATTATGATGGAATATAGGCTGAACTGGATGGACAAATGTCTTTTTTCGGCCTTACTAACTATGTTACTATGTTACTATATATATATACAGTATATTCCTTATCATTGGCCCCTTTATGGTATATATTTCCCCCATTCTGGTACATATAGAGAAAAATAAACAATTATAGTAACCTGCCATCCTTTCCCCCGTCAGCTGTTAACCTCCGATTGACCGGCAGCGTATATTGCTGCACACAGACCTGATGGGTCTGTTCCCCGCAATGCACTTCAGCTGAATGTACTACCAAGAATGAAGAATGCACATCCAGTTGAATTTGTGTGGGCATTGGTGGGCCCTTCACCCTCATAATAATAATAATAATAATAATTTTATTTATATAGCGCCAACATATTCCGCAGCGCTTTACAAATTATAGAGGGGACTTGTACAGACAATAAACATTACAGCATAACAGAAATACAGTTCAAAACAGATACCAGGAGGAGTGAGGGCCCTGCTCGCAAGCTTACAAACTATGGGGAAAAGGGGAGACACGAGAGGTGGATGGTAACAATTGCTTTAGTTATTCGGACCAGCCATAGTGTAAGGCTCAGGTGTTCATGTAAAGCTGCATGAACCAGTTACCTGCCTAAGTATGTAGGTGTGTGGCCCCATATAGGGGCCTCATGGGCCTAGTTGCGACCTCTGCTACCGAGGTCGTTATGCTTATGTTTATATTCCTCTTGATTCACATGACAGCAGACTTCTCTGCTTAATTCTGTGCCAAAAAAATGGCATGGCATGCCCCAATGAACTATATATGCTAAGAAGTATTCTGGAAGCATGGTACGTATAGTATCTACTATATTATTGTCTACGGGTCACTTCCGTCTTTCTGTCTGTCTGTCCTTCTGTTTTTCTTTCTGTCACGGATATTCATTGGTCGTGGCCTCTGTCTGTCATGGAATCCAAGTCGCTGATTGGTCTCGTCAGCTGCCTGTCATGGCTGCCGCGACCAATCAGCGACGGCCACAGTCCGATTAGTCCCTCCCTACTCCCCTGCAGTCAGTGCCCAGCGCTCTCTCCATACTCCCTGCAGTCAGTGCCCGGCACCCGCTCCATACTCCCGCAGTCAGTGCCCGGCGCCCGCTCCATACTCCCCGCAGTCAGTGGCCAACACCCGCTCCATACTCCCCGCAGTCAGTGCCCGGCGCCCGCTCCCTACTCCCCTGCAGTCAGTGCCCGGCGCTCGCTCCACACGCCCCGCAGTCAGTGCCCGGCGCCTGCTCCATACTCCCCGCAGTCAGTGCCCGGCACCCGCTCCATACTCCCCGCAGTCAGTGCCCGGCGCCCGCTCCCTACTCCCCTGCATTCAGTGCCCGGCGCTCGCTCCACACGCCCCGCAGTCAGTGCCCGGCGCCAGCTCCATACTCCCCACAGTCAGTGCCCGGCGCCCGCTCCATACTCCCCGCAGTCAGTGCCCGGCGCCCGCTCCCTACTCCCCTGCAGTCAGTGCCCGGCGCTCGCTCCACACTCCCCGCAGTCAGTGCCCGGCGCCCGCTCCATACTCCCCACAGTCAGTGCCCGGCGCCCGCTCCATACTCCCCGCAGTCAGTGCCCGGCGCCCGCTCCCTACTCCCCTGCAGTCAGTGCCCGGCGCTCGCTCCACACTCCCCGCAGTCAGTGCCCGGCGCCCGCTCCATACTCCCCACAGTTAGTGCCCGGCGCCCGCTCCATACTCCCCGCAGTTAGTGCCTGGCGCCCGCTCCATACTCCCCGCAGTCAGTGCCCGGCGCCCGCTCCATACTCCCTGCAGTCAGTGCTCGGCGCCCACTCCATACTCCCCGCAGTCAGTGCCCAGCGCCCGCTCCAATCTCCCAGCAGTCAGTGCCCGGCGCCCGCTCCATACTCCCCACAGTCAGTGCCCGGCGCCCGCTCCATACTCCACGCAGTCAGTGCCTGGCGCCTGTTCCATACTCCCCGCAGTCAGTGCCCGGCGCCCGCTCCATACTCCATGCAGTCAGTTCTCGGAGCCCACTCCATACTCCCCGCAGTCAGTGCCTAGCGCCCGCTCCATACTCCCTGCAGTCAGTGCCCGGCGCCCGCTCGATACTTCCTGCAGTCAGTGCCCGGCGCCCGCTCCAATCTCCCTGCAGTCAGTGCCTGGCGCCCGCTCCATACTCCCTGCAGCCAATGCCCGGCGCCCGCTCCATACTCCCTGCAGCCAGTGCCTGGCGCCCGCTCCATGCTCCCTGCAACCAGTGCCCGGCGCCCGCTCCATACTCCCCGCAGTCAGTGCCCGGCGCCCGCTTCATACTCCCTGCAGTTAGTGCCCGGCGCCCGCTCCATACTCCCTGCAGTCAGTGCACGGCGCCCGCTCGATACTTCCTGCAGTCAGTGCCCGGTGCCCGCTCCAATCTCCCTGCAGTCAGTGCCTGGCGCCCGCTCCATACTCCTTGCAGCCAGTGCCCGGCGCCCGCTCCATACTCCCTGCAGCCAGTGCCTGGCACCAGCTCCATGCTCCCTGCAGCCAGTGCCCGGCGCCCGCTCCATACTCCCCGCAGTCAATGCCCGGCGCCCGCTCCATACTCCCCACAGTCAGTGCCCGGCGCTCGCTCCATACTCCCCGCAGTCAGCGCCCGCTCCATACTCCCCACAGTCAGTGCCCAGCGCCCGCTCCATACTCCCCGCAGTCAGTGCCCAGTGCCCGCTCCATACTCCTCTCCAGTCACCGCTCACACAGGGTTAATGCCAGCGGTAACAGACCGCGTTATGCCGCGGGTAACTCACTCCGTTACCGCCGCTATTAACCCTGTGTGACCACGTTTTTACTATTGATGCTGCCTATGCAGCCTCAATAGTAAAAAGATCTAATGTTAAAAGTAATAAAAAAAATAAAAAATCATCATATACTCACCTTCCGGCGTCTTTCTCGCTCCTCATGACGCTCCGGTGACCAGTCCATGCATTGCGATCTCGCAAGATGATAGCGGTGCACTCTTGAGACCGGAGCTCTCAAGGAGCGTCGGTAAACGCTTCCTGGATCCAGGGGCCAACGGAAGGTGAGTATATAACTATTTTTTATTTTAATTCTTTTTTTAAACAGGGATATGGTGCCCACATTGCTATATACTACATGGGCTGTCCAATATACTACGCGGGCTGGGCAATATACTACGCCTGCTGGGCAATGTACTATGCGGGCTGGGCAATGTACTACGCGGGCTGTGCAATATACTACACGGGCTGGGCAATATACTACGTGGGCTGGGCAATATACTACGCGGGCTGTGCAATATACTATGCATGCTGGGTAATATACTACGCGGGCTGTGCAATATACTACGTGACTGGGCAATATACTACGTGACTGGGCAATATACTACGTGGCTGGGCAATATACTATGTGGCTGGGCAATATGCTACGTGACTGGTCAATATACTATGTGGCTGGGCAATATAGTACGTGACTGGGCAATATACTACATGGCTGGGCAATATACTACGTGGCTGGGCAATATACTACGTGGCTGGGCAATATAGTACGTGACTGGGCAATATACTACGTGACTGGGCAATATACTATGTGGCTGGGCAATATAGTACGTGACTGGGCAATATAGTATGTGACTGGGAAATATAGTATGTGACTGGGCAATATACTACGTGACTGGGCAATATACTACGTGACTGGGCAATATACTACGTGGCTGGGCAATATACTATGTTGCTGGGCAATATGCTACGTGACTGGGCAATATACTACGTGGCTGGGCAATATAGTACGTGACTGGGCAATATACTACGTGGCTGGGCAATATACTACGTGGCTGGGCAATATACTACGTGGCTGGGCAATATAGTACGTGACTGGGCAATATACTACGTGACTGGGCAATATACTATGTGGCTGGGCAATATAGTACGTGACTGGGCAATATAGTACGTGACTGGGCAATATACTACGTGGCTGGGCAATCTACTATGTGGCTGGGCAATATACTATGTGGCTGGGTAATATACTACGTGGCTGGGCAATATACTACGTTACTGGGCAATATAGTACGTGACTGGGCAATATAGTATGTGACTGGGCAATATAGTATGTGACTGGGCAATATACTACGTGACTGGGCAATATACTACGTGACGAGGCAATATACTACGTGGCTGGGCAATATACTATGTGGCTGGGCAATATACTATGTGACTGGGCAATATACTATGTGACTGGGCAATATAGTACGTGACTGGGCAATATAGTATGTGACTGGACAATATACTATGTGGCTGGGCAATATACTACATGGCTGGGCAATATACTATGTGGCTGGGCAATATAGTACGCGACTGGGCAATATACTACGTGACTGGGCGCGACCAATCAGTGAAGTGTGGTTCAAATCCCATGCCAATTCGCAGCCGGACTGTGCCTGTAGCTGATTGGTCGCGGGCAGCTGGCGAGACGCGGGATTTCCGTTACAGACAGACAGAATTAGACGAGTATATAGTAGATACCTGATGCGTTAGAATCGGGCCACCATCTAGTATTCATATAAACATTGGTGCTTACATTTATCTTTTAACCCATTGGACACACTGCCATTGTTTTTCTCCTGTCTTTATTTTAAGAGTCCAAACTTTATTAGTCATCTATCGCTGTATGACAGCTTGTTTGCTACAGGATGATTTATAGTTTTCAAAGACACCATTTATTTTGCGATATGATAAACTTAAAAACGGGGAACATTTTTATTCTCTCCCTTACACACTGTCCTCCATGTTGTTCTCTCCCTCACAGACTGTCCTCTATGTTATTTTCTCCCTCACAGACTGTCCTCCATGTTATTCTCTGCCTCACAGACTGTCCTCCATGTTATTTTCTCTCTCACAAACTGTCCTCCATGTTATTCTCTCCCTCACAGACTGTCATCCATGTTATTCTCTCCCTCACAGACTGTCCTCCATGTTATTCTCTCCCTCACACACTGTCCCCAATGTTATTCTCTCTCTCACACTGTCCTCCATGTTATTCTCTCCCTCACAGACTGTCCTCCATGTTATTCTCTCCCTCACACACTGTCCTCCATGTTATTCTCTCCTTCACAGACTGTCCTCCATGCTATTCTCTACCTCACAGACTGTCCTCCACATTATTCTCTCCCTCACAGACTGTCCTCCATGTTATTTTCTCCCTCGCAAACTGTCCTCCATGTTATTCTCTCCCTCACAGACTGTCCTCCATGTTATTCTCTCCCTCACAGACTGTCCTCCATGTTATTCTCTCCCTCACAGACTGTCCTTCATATTATTCTCGCCCTCACAGACTGTCCTCCATGTTATTCTCTCCCTCACACACTGTCCATCATGTTATTCTCGCCCTCACAGACTGTCCTCCATGTTATTCTCTCCCTCACAGACTGTTCTCCATCTTATTCTTTCCCTCACACACTGTCCTCCATGTTATTCTCTCCCTCACAGACAGTCCATGTTATTCTCGCCCTCACACACTGTCCTCCATGTTAATCTCTCCCTCACAGACTGTCCATGTTATTCTCGCCCTCACAGACTGACCTCCATGTTATTCTCTCCCTCACAGACTGTCCTCCAACGCTGATTGGTCGAGGCTGGCCAGGTGCGACCAATCAGCGACACGGGATTTCGGTTACAGACAAACAGACCCTTAGACAATTATATATATAGATAGTACCGTTATATGATACACACATATATACAAGCATTACACACTGTGGTAGTTCAGCTCACTCAGTACATGGAGGTAGAAAACAGGAACACTGGTTCTTTAAATCTTCTGTTGATTTATTAGACAGACAGCATAATGGAAAAATAAACACAGCCCTTCAGGCAAAACAGGACAACAACAAAAAAAATGCTGTAACACAGTCCATACATTTGCAGGGAGCTGCCCGCTCTGGAGCAACACAGGGATAGCACAGGTTCAGTCTTTACTCCTCAGGACACAAACCACTGGAGATCCTTTCTCCTGCCCTACTGAACAAAGACTGTCTCTGTAGGCCAGGATTTTAAGCCCCAGACCACACCTTGGGTTGGAGATAAAGTGGACATCCTCCCACCTGCTCTATGGATGTCCACAAAAACCCAGCCCTTGAGACTAATTGGCTGTTTTTTTCTGGATTTTTATATCACTGAAGCCAATAACAGCGATACATATCTCCCCTCCAGCACCTTACCAGTGATTTGTCACAACAAATATAAACAATACACACAGATATACACATTACATGACCATACATACACTGTAGAAACTTAACTCACACATGCTCATATAAACTACACACATGTACATTGCACATAGCTCATACTACACAGTTAACTCACATATTCATACACATTGCACGCATCTATATTTACAATACATACATATTACATAGATAAATGCTACACACAAAACAAATTGCTCCACGTGTGTGTGCATGAGATTTCTGAAAATCTCAGTCTTTGCTGAACATTTGCATTAAAAAAACGCAGCAAAAACGCCGAGTATGAACTTATTGTAATAAGAATTTGAGCCTTATTGTAATAAGAATTTTTTTCTGTGAATGAATCAATTGTTTACAGGTGTTTTGAGTAAGATTGCAAGCAATTATCATTTTACTTTATGAATGAGAAACATAGCTAGCTACTATTTCATTATTCAAACATCCTATAAAATAAATAATAATTAAAAAAAAAATTTGACTTGCTTAACTGGAGTCATTTGCAAGAGACTGAAGAGATTTACAAGCAACTCAATATATGATGGATTGTACTAGAGCATGTGAAATGTGTAACCTCAGCCTGAATGGGGCTATAACAATGTCCAGAAATTCACCTGCTATGCCATTGACGGCACTGAAACAATGTACACAAAATCTATAAGATCTTTGTTCATCATAGTCTGAAATGTCCCTGCTATAGAGATAAGACGTTTTCCAGCTGAGGATATCATTGTACCATAATGGCTGGTGGACAATGCAATCCCAGTACTCCCAGTATGTTTTTCTATAGTGGTGTAATGTAAATCCTTCACCTCCAATAGTTTTAGTTACAGTGGAAAACAGGTGCCACTATCTATTGATTGCTGTATACAAATGGTCGGCACTATGTAACGAAGATTTAGGTCCTAGTAGAATCTGGGCATCCAGCCGTGTGATAAACTGATATAAATGTGAAAACAGCCATAAAAGTAGTATTATACTGCACCCTTTTAAAGGGAATCTATCAGGTGATTCATGTTGCCCAAACTGTGACAAAGCTTGGCTGCAAATGTGGAGCCAGAAATATTATTATCTGAAAAAACTAGTTTCATTGAAGATATGCTTTAAGGAGCCTATTCCCGACACTGCAGGTCTTTCCCTATACATAAGTGAGGGAGAGACCTGTCAATCATCTACACTCTCTGACAGAAGTTATGTCTCTTATCCATGTTATGTAATAAAAAAAATAAAAGCTTATAACCTGACTTTCAATTCATCCATTGGTTGTATAAATTATTCTTTTGAAAGCTGAAACCCTACAAAATGTGGTTTAGGTTAAGAAAATAAATTGTCATCAATGCAGAAATATTGATCAGTTAATGGACCCAGAATGGTCAGGTTTTTCACAATACAAAAGTTTTGTTGCCTGGTCATATAATGCACCCAATCCTAGTTTACATCCTCACCTGTGCTCAGTAAATGATCGGTTAATTAGTGTGTGTATAAAAAGAAGCCCAGCACCCCAGAGCTTCACTTGAACTGCAACTTGAGCTCTGACAACATGCCAAAAATCCACCCTGCGACCAAAGCCTGGATTATCAAGAGGCTGAAGACCAGATCCACTGCAGAGGTGGCTGGCACTTTTAATGTGTCTCAGCGTCAAGTACAAAGAATTAAAAAAAGATTTGAAGAGATTGGAGATGCATTTGACAAGCCCAGGTCCGGCAGACCCTGCAAGACAACTGCTCAGGAGGAACGTTTGTTGGTTAGAAAATCCAAAGCAAGCCCCTCTTCCACTGCAGCAGAGCTCCAACAGGCCTGGTCACCTCAAGTCCCTGTGTCAACTAGAACAGTTTATAGGATTCTGTCTCGGAATGGCCTCCATGGTCGAATCAGTGTCCAGAAGCCAGCACTAAACAAAAGGCAAAACCGTATGGTATTTGCAAAGTCCCACAGCCTGCTAAACAGATGGACGCTGGAAAAGTGGCAGAAGGTGGATTTCTCTGATGAATCTTCAGCAGAATTACACCACAGCCGCCACAAATACTGCAGGAGACCTACTGGAGCCCGTATGGATCCAAAATACACCCAGAAAACAGTTAAATTTGGTGGTGGAAAGACCATGGTCTGGGGTTACATTCAGTATGGGGTGTGCGAAACATTTGCAAGGTGGAAGGCAATATCAATAGCCTAAAATATCAAGAAGCATTAGCTACCTCTTATATTCCAAATCATAAAAGGGGTCAAATTCTGCAGTAGGATGGTGCTCCATCTCATACATCCATCTCTAACAAAGTTCCTCCAGGCAAAAAAGATCAAGGTGCTCAAGGACTGGCCAGCCCAGTCACCAGACATGAACATCATTGAGCATGTTTGGGGTAGGATGAAAGATGAAAGAGGAAGCTTGGAAGACCAAACCAAAGGATAAAGCTGAACTCTGGGAGGCATGTAAGACTGCATTCTTTGCTATTCCTGATGACTTCATTAATAAACTGTATGAATCATTGTTGAACTGCATGGATGCAGTCCTTCAAGTTCATGGAAGTCACACAAACTATTAAATATGACTCTAATAGCACCACAACTTTATTCACCAATGTTATGCAACATATATTTGTATTTTAAGTTAATTATTTGTTTGAATATCACATTACTTTCTGTGGGCGACAAAAGTTTTGTCTTACCAAAATCTGACCATTCTGTGTCCATTAACTGATCAATATTTCTGCATTGATGCCAATTTATTTTCTTAACCTAAACCACATTTCGGAGGATTTCAGCTTTCAAAAGAATAATTTAAACAACCAATGGATAAATTTAACGTCCGGGGGCGGAGCTGGACTAGTATATTCTCAGGATCATTTCTGAGAATAATATAACTGGCTATAATCGAACAGCCAGGCTGCATTTTATGCTGCCCACAATTTGGGTGTCATGAATCACCTGACATGTTCCCTTTATACCTATATAGTCATGCGTAGTCCACCACAGTGCTCTTTCCAGTGGCTAATAGAGTTGGAGCTCCAATATGTCATCTCCCTCTATGACATCTATATATATATATATATATATATATATATATATATATATACATATTGACAGAGTCACTGGTACAGTGTATGAGGGGAGATACGTGTCACTGCGCATACTGCAATGATGTAAAACCAGGACAGTTTTGCCTCCAGCATGCTACGTGCTGAGAGGGTTAATTTAAAGATATACATGGGCTGGTTATAAGTGAGCACCCACAGAGAGGGAGGGAAGGTGCTGACCGTATCCTCTCCTGCAGAGCCGACACGGCATGTGTACTAGCAGGACCTGCGGTAATGTCATGATCATGTGATCATCACACAGTCCCGGTTAAATACCTGGACATGAGAGACAGTCTGTGTGGTGTAGTGGGAGAGGAAGCACTCCAACATGGCTCCAGGAGGACATTGCCAGGCGTCTCTGTTGAACTTTGTTTGATTTGTTTTCTGTTAAGCCAGGGAGGCTCTGTTTTTGTTTTTCCTGAACCCTGTTCCTCATCTTGGTATATGCTAACTTTAATAAACCAGCCAGTATTTTACTACCAAAGTGTTCCTGTGTCTACCTGAAGAAGCAGCTAAGCGTGGCAGCACCTCACAATATATGTATATACTGTATATTAGCTATATATATTAGAACATACAGTATAAACAATATACTTCAGTTTTCAATAAAAAAAAAACCATAGGACTACATATAAAATGTAGGAAGATTAAATAAACACTAAACCTAGAAACCTGGCACTCAGATGTGATTGATAAGGATGTAATTTTATTTGTAGTAATATGCCGAACATAAGAAGATGTTTCAGTCTTCGACTCGACCATCGTCAGTCTACAGCTGGATAAGAGAGTGACCGCGTATGCAGCGCTGGGTAGAGGCATGCGCTTCTCCTGCATAGCGTTGGACACTGCATGGCTCTACCTGTTCGACAGTTGCATTTTGGAGTGATTTTTCGGGGCTAAGATAAAGTGATTTGGAAAGTATTTATCATCTGAAAATACGTGATTAGGGTTCCCAAGGGCGTGTCAATTAATTCCATAACTGGTTAAATTTGTTTAATAATTGTCTGCTCTTCAATCTTTATTAATGCAGGCAGCTGATGGTTTTACAATCTACAATCTCGACATCCTCATATAACAAGGGTTATTTGGGGCTTTTAAGGGGTCTCCTGTTGACTGAGCTTTTCCTTTTAAACTTATAAAAATCGCCCCCACCCTTTCATCTTTTGAACAATGATGAAGAACAACACATTTGTTCCTTCCAATCTTACCTACTAATCTATCCACCTAAAAGCTTCTAGTTCTGAGCCCCCGCCGCTTGTCCCAGGGACATGGAGGAGATTGTGTTAGCCTATAGCTGTACATGAAAAGCAAAAGCAAGTGACAAACTACAGAGAGTGTGGCACTTCAGCCCATCTGATAAAATCTACAAGCACCAAGAGAACTTCAAAGCGGTTTTCTTCTCTCTTTAAATGGCGTCCTGGTAACACAGTTGAAAAAGGATCTCAGTAGGTAGATGTATGTCAAGATGAATGGTTAATACGTTTCATAGTCACGGTACTTCAGAAAGTGCTCATTGATGTTCTTTACGGAGGAAGCAATTGTTTGGAAGATTGACATAATGTTTTGATTTCCATGCTTATGTTTACCAAAGGGCTATGTCCCTATGTCACCCAAGAACACCCTAGATTACATAGACATGCCTCCTTATGTTCATACTCTCCACCTTACCGCGGTCCTTTCCCATGAGCATAAAAAGGTACAAAAAAGTCAGCACACCCATCAAATCTGCCAGGACTCCGAGCATGGAAACTGCAGTGCGGCAGGGAAGAGCAATCGATCAAGTAGGAAATCCATGTCGAACAGTCCCATAAAAACTTTTACATTTTATTGAAAAATTTATTGAAGCTAAATCTTCAAACAGCATAAAAATCACACACCCCATAATGGGAAGAATAGCATGGGCAGACGCGTTTCGAACCTTGCGGTTCTTAGTCCTTGATGAGGGTTTCCATTTTAGGACTATCTCAGAGCAGATGGCTACTCTACCACTGAGTGCATCCCACGTTGGAGGACCTAAAATGGAAAGTACATGACAATGGCAGGACCCTCTCTGTAGCAAAAGGAGACCAGATACCCTTGATCGCAAGATCAATGGCAGTCCGCAAAACAAATTACTGGTGGCCAATCGTAGCGTTATGTGAGTACTCATCATATTATATAAACGTCTTCTTTTTGGCTGTTTCACCCAAGCGTCTGCCAACATCTAAAGTACGGAAAAAACGAAGCGACCCATTTTTTTTCTTTATCAGACTTTAGTCAGGGTTTAGTCCAAGTGTCATTAGTCTTTCCCATACGTGGAGACAAAAAAAGCTTCTCCACCTTGCTCCAATGTTACGGTCCGTTAAAATCTTACCACACTAGATCCAATTTTTTGATGGATCAATAAACCCCATTTGACTCACCCAGATCAAAATTGAACACGTCTCCACAATCTTCCATGGACCAAGCGTAAAATCACGGATGTGAGTGTTCACATAGACTATCACAAGAGTTTGAGAGCTTTTCATGAAAAATCAAACATAGCACTCATACAAAAATATCGGACGTCTGAATTCGACCTCACTTGTTTATCTTTACAAGCAGACGATCAGGATTGAACAGATATGAAAAGCACTTAGGTATGACCACTCTTGCCCTTCAGCAAATTTGGCCAAGGACTCCAATTTCTCACTGTCCAAGTTCAATACAATATTGCGGCATACTATCAAAATCCTTGACGTGCTGCAATTCCACATCGCAACAACTATGTGGTCACGTGTACACACATACAGCATAAACCTCTCCCAACAGAGTATCATTAACTCATGAGATTTTATAAGTTGGTTATCTTGCGCTTCCCATATGACAATCCAAGAGGAAAGGTAAGGAAAGGCATAATATTACCCATTAGTTATTCCAAAAATACCACTTAACAAGAAAACTCAATAACATGAGTATGGCAGCCCGACAGTATAAAATAAACACATTGCCTGTTAGGGGATATAACATTTATAAAGAAAAACTGCAACTTTAGATTTCTAAATGCTATTTCCTTTCTGTAGAAAGCGATGCTTAACCAAATTTGCTAATTAGGGTGCTTGGTGCACTAAAGGGTCTCAGTCCATCGCTCTGCCCTCAGATTTTGCACACCCTGCCTCCTCCGCTGATTATTGACAGCACTGGCTGTAGTGACATTTCTTTTGCAGACAGTGGTCGATCAAGGCAAGCGTCAGTCAGCAGTGAGGGAGGCAGGGAAATGTAAATCAAGTGGGCAGAACGATGCCGCACCAAGGGTTCACCAACCACCAACAAAAAAACTCAGCATTTTCCAGAATGCGTACTTTTGTAAACCTGTTTCGCATGGATTTAGCAAAATGGCGATTAGCTGGCTAAACCGTAAATGGACGGAAAAAGTTAGTCCTTAATGCGGACTTTTCCCTTCCCAGTTACAAACCGCATATCTTTTGGCCTGTTCACACTAGACTAATGGTTGCAACCACGTCTTCTGAGGTCACAGCGCATCACACATCGTGCAGTCATGGATGCGCGAAGCATAGTGACCTCTATGGCCTGGTCAAGGTCAGAAGTCGCTATGTAGAGTGAGAAATCTGGTGCTGCAATGGCAGAAGGAAGATGCCATGAGGACAAGGCAGTGGCAGTGAGGAGCAGAGGGGGAGGACAGTTGAATTTAAGATTTTTTAAGTTTTTTTTAATGTTTATGTTTTTTACATTTTTTGCTTAGAATTTTGTTAGATCCGCGTCACTCTAGTGGTAAAGCAGGTAGACAGCAGGGCAGGCAGGATTACTAGGGTTCGTTCAGACGGACATATTAAACATCCATATGCTGTCCGTATGCAAAATAAACAGCATACGGACAGCACTAGGACCAATGTAAGTCAATGTCTTAGTTCACTTGAACAATTTTAACCATCGGTCAGTGCGTAAAAAATCGCAGCATGCACTTAATTTGTTTTTTGGATCAGACTCCTCCATGATTAAGTCAATAGATGCGCAATCACCTTTGGGTCACCATCCGTATGTCATACAGTTTTCACGGATCCATTATAATAAGATAGAATAATAGTAAAAGGTAATTGTATTTTATGACTTATTACATTGTTCATGTACAAATTGTATGCCACATGGATGTAAAAAAAATGGGCATATGGATACCGTGTGAAAATGAAAAACGAACACACAGGGCACAATACGGATATAAAAACAGACATTTTTTTTTGGACAAATAACTAACGATTTTGCATACGCTCAAGTGAACCCTGCTTTAGGCCGGCGTCACACTAGACCGTAATACGGACGAGTGCTATGCGATAAAAAAAATCGCATAGCACTCGGACCAATGTTAATCTATGGGGCAGCTCCTATTATCCGTTGTTTTCTCGACCGTGTTATACGTGGGAGTGAAATCACAGCATGCTGCAAATTGCACCGTATATCGGCCGAGAATCGCCAATGAAAGTCTATGGGTGCAAGAAAAACTCGCACACCACACGGACCATCAGTGTGACTTGCAAGAAATACACATCGGTGTTCTATAGAAAAGCCGGCAATTCAGTGCGGTGTACAGTAAAATCACACTGACAGGTTAAAATAAATCACAGGGTAAAAGAAAGTTCTACTTCCGCACTGCCCCGATAATCTGACCCCAATGTGCACAACAGCAAAAACCACATGCAAAGGGCGTATATGGCTGATAATTTCCTTTTCATTACCAACGGGGTGCTGCATCCAACAAAAGCATACAGAGTTCATAAAGGAAAAACGAGGAAAAAGATTGGAGCGCACTTACCCAGGTAAAATAGTCACCACTTTATTAGGACTTGGTACAAAAAGCAGGGAAGGGAGTGGATAAATATCGGATGACGGCCGTTTCGTGCAGATTGGCACTTCAACGGGTCCTGCCACTCTGCACGAAACGGCCGTCGTCCGATATTTATCCACTCTCTTCCCTGCTTTTTGTACCAAGTCCTAATAAAGTGGTGACTATTTTACCTGGGTAAGTGCGCTCCAATGTTTTTCCTCGTTTTTCAGGTTAAAATAAATGTCTACACATAGTGTGTATATATATATATATATATATATATATATATGGCTTGACAAAGGATAACACATCCGAAACGTTGCCACGCCGTTCAGGCATTAAAGTCCACTTTTTTTCAATTATTTTGTGCTTTTCCTTTTTTTTGAGTTTATTACTTTTTGACCATTTGATTGCTGGTCGGAAGAGCTCTGCATGCCTTGTAAGGTAGTGATTTGATGCTGTTCCAATTTTTTCACTATATATATATATATATATATATATACCATATATATATATATATATATATGTCATTGACACACATACATATATATATATATATATATCTACTATATAAAGCTGAATGTGTGTATGTGTGTATGTGTGTATGTATGTCCGGGATTGGCATCTGCACCGTCGCAGCTACAGCCACAAAATTTTGCACAGTCACACGTCTGGACCCCGAGAGCGTCATAAGCTATATTGTGAGGTGAAATTTTAACCCCGCGCGTTCCAATTCACCAAACATTTTTGCCCCTATCTACATAATGGGGAAAAAAGTGAAAGGAAAAGTGTTGGAGGCGTTGAAGCTACAGCCACAAAATTTTGCACAGTCACACGTCTGGACCCCGAGAGCGTCATAGGCTATGTTGTGAGGTGAAATTTTAACCCCGCGCATTCCAATTCACCAAACAATTTTGCCCCTATCTACATAATGGGAAAAAATGAAAGGAAAAGTGTTGGACGCAAATTGACAGCTGCCAGATGTGAACAAGGGGGACGTAAAGAGTGAGAGCGATGGCGCCAAAGAGTATATACCGTACAGTTGCTAAGGTGGGGCCCCGACATGGGATACTCACCACACACGGGGATATGAACACACACACAAAATGCGCCACACACTTCCACGTGCTTGAACACATATCACCCTCAGCACACATTTCACCACACATTCTCCAACCTCGCCACATAAAAGTCGAAACACAAAAGTCACCGCTCAAAACTCGCCACGCGCAGAACTCGCCACATGCAAAAACTAGGCTCTTGCAAAACTCGCCACAAGTGCAAAACTCACCTCATGGAAAACTCGCCACACGCAAAACTTGCACATGCGGAAAAATTGCCACATGCACAAAAGTTGCAACACATGCAAAATTTCTTCACACAAAACTTGCACATACTCAAAAGGCACCACACAAAACTCGCCACGTGCAAAACTCGCCATGCGCAAAACTTGCTGCACACAAGTTGCTACACTAACCTGTCACATGCAACTCGACACACAAAAAGTTGCTACACGCATGTCGCCACACAAAACTCATCTCACAAAAGTCGCTACATGCATGTCGCCACATGCAACTCAACACACACAACTTGACAAACGAAACTCGCCCTAAAACACACACAAGTCTGGTATTATCCTTCAAAAATAAAAATCTGATTAATAAGCAGACAAACTACAACAAATGTACCATAAAGGAAATACGGCAGCTGTCAGTCACATGACCTGTCTATTATGTGTATGTGTGAGCTAATATATACTGCCAGGGGGAGGGCTTCCTGCTGGCTGGGGATTTATCAGGCTGCCAATTTAGCTTACAAATACTGAGGTAAAAATACTGAGCAAATAACGTGTGAACGAGGTCTAATACAGGAGGAGATGACACACAGGTATATACTATATACAGGAGAGATGACACACAGGTATATACTATATAGAGGAGGAGATGACATACAGGTACATATATATACAGGAGGAGATGACATACAGGTATATACTATATACAGGAGGAGATGACACACAGGTATATACTATATACAGGAGCAGATGACCTACAGGTATATACTATATACAGGAGGAGATGACATACAGGTATATGCTATATATAGAAGATGACATGCAGGTATATACTATATACAGGAGGAGATGACACACAGATATATACAATATACAGGGGAGATGACACACAGGTATATACTATATACAGGAGGAGATGACATACAGGTATATACTATATATAGAAGGAGATGACATTCAGGTATATACTATATATAGGGGAGATGACACACAGCAGGTATATAATATATACAGGGGAGATGACATACAGGTATATACTATATACAGGAGATGACATACAGATGTATACTATATATAAGGGAGATGACAAACATGTATATACTGAGGTGATGAGGTGAAAATGAGAGGTGTGAGGTGAAAATGAAAAGGTGTGAGTGCAAAATGAGAGGAGTGAGGAAAAATAATGGAGTGATCAGAAAATGACAGATGTGAGGTTGAAATGACAAGTGTTAGGGGGGAATGAGAGGAGTGAGGGAGAAAATGAGAGATGTGAGGGAGAAAATGAGAGATGTGATTGGGAAAATGAGAGGCGTGATGAGAAAATAAGAGAAGTGACGTGCTATAACTAACCACAGATATTTACTATGCCCAGGCAACGCCGGGCTCTTCAGCTAGTATATATATATATATATATATATATATATACAGTACAGACCAAATGTTTGGACACACCTTCTCACTCAAAGATTTTTCTGTATTTTCATGACTATGAAAATTGTACATTCACACTGAAGGCATCAAAACTATGAATTAACACATGTGGAATTATAAACTTAACAAAAAAGTGTGAAACAACTGAAAATATGTCTTATATTCTAGGTTCTTCAAAGTAGCCACCTTTTGCTTTGATTACTGCTTTGCACACTCTTGGCATTCTCCTGATGAGCTTCAAGAGGTAGTCACTGAAAATGGTCTTTCAACAGTCTTGAAGGAGTTCCCAGAGATGCTTAGCACTTGTTGGCCCTTTTGCCTTCACTCTGCGGTCCAGCTCACCCCAATCCATCTCGATTGGGTACAGGTCTGGTGACTGTGGAGGCGAGGTCATCTGGTGTAGCACCCCATCACTCTCCTTCTTGGTCAAATAGCCCTTACACAGCCTGGAGGTGTATTTGGGGTCATTGTCCTGTTGAAAAATAAATGATGATCCAACAAAACGCAAACCAGATGGAATAGCATGCCGCTGCAAGATGCTGTGGTAGCCATGCTGGTTCAGTATGCCTTCAATTTTGAATAAATTCCCAACAGTGTCACCAGCAAAGCACCCTCAAACCATCACACCTCCTCCTCCATGCTTCACGGTGGGAACCAGGCATGTAGAGTCCATCCATTCACCTTTTCTTCGTCGCACAAAGACACAGTCATTGGAACCAAAGATCTCAAATTTGGACTCATCAGACCAAAGCACAGATTCCCAGTGGTCTAATGTCCATTCATTGTGTTTTTTAGCCCAAACAAGTCTCTACTGCTTGTTGCCTGTCCTTAGCAGTGGTTTCCTAGCAGCTATTTTACCATGAAGGCCTGCTGCACAAAGTCTCCTCTTAACAGTTGTTGTAGAGATGTTTCTGCTGCTAGAACTCTGTGTGGCATTGACCTGGTCTCTAATCTGAGCTGCTGTTAACCTGCGATTTCTGAGGCTGGTGACTCGGATAAACTTATCCTCAGAAGCAGAGGTGACTCTTGGTCTTCCTTTCCTGGGCCTGTCCTCATGTGAGCCAGTTTCTTTGTAGCGCTTGATGGTTTTTGCAACTGCACTTTTTCCCAATTTTTCGGGCTGGATGACCTTCATTTCTTAAAGTAATGATGGCCATTCGTTTTTCTTTACTTAGCTGCTTTTTTCTTGCCATAATACAAATTCTAACAGTCTATTCAGTAGGACTATCAGCTGTGTGTCCACCAGACTTCTGTACAACACAACTGATGGTCCCAACCCCATTTATAAGGCAATACATCACACTTATTAAACCTGACAGGGCACACCTGTGAAGTGAAAACCATTCCCGGTGACTACCTCTTGAAGCTCATCAAGAGAATGCCAAGAGTGTGCAAAGCAGTAATCAAAGCAAAAGGTGGCTACTTTGAAGAACCTAGAATATAAGACATAATTTCAGTTGTCTCACACTTTTTGTTAAGTATATAATTCCACATGTGTTAATTCATAGTTTTGATGCCTTCAGTGTGAATGTACAATTTTCCTAGTCATGAAAATACAGAAAAATCTTTAAATGAGAAGGTGTGTCCAAACTTTTGGTCTGTACTGTATATATTGATATTTCATACAGAGCTAGATAGCAAAAAAGCCTTGAATTCAATTGTCGGCTTTTGCTAAATCCTTACCGAACCCGACAGGATATGAGACATTGTTTACATACAATAAACCATTGCACATCCGTTATATTTTTATATGTCCCTCACTAATAATGTTAGTAGTGTGTGTGTGTAAAATTTGGGGCTGTAGGTGTTAAATTAAAGGATTTATTAACAGAAAAAACTGGCGTGGACTCCCGTGCAATTTTTTCCGCCAGAGAGGGAAAGCCAGTGACTGAGGGCAGATATTAATAGCCTAGAGAGGGACCATGGATATTGCCCCCCTCCTGGCTAAAAACATCTGCCCCCAGCCACCCCAGAAAAGGCGCATCTGTAAGATGCGTCTATTCCGGCACTTAGCCTCTCTCTTCCCATTGCCCTGTAGCAGTGGCATATGGGGTAATAAGGTGTTAATGTCACCTTGCTATTGTAAGGTGACATTAAATCAAATTGTCCCCAAAGACAGAATCATTTATCAAAAATAATTACTTCTCAAGATACACAATAACCACATATAACCCTTTTCATACATTAAGCACCAGAAAAAAAGGTCAGAGAGTATTTATATTAAAAAATCTTACAAAATTTATTAATCAAAACTAATAGCCAGTTTCCTACTCCACACTGATGAGGGACAAATACCCCAAAACAGCTGTCTGTGGATGGATAGCATGTTTTGGCATAGGTGGTTTTCCTTTTTGGATGCTGCCCTTCCCGTGGTTGTTCCTTCCCGGTGAAAGACCTGGCTATTTATTGCTTGCGTTGAGAAACATGTGTTGGTGTCTCCGCGGTGTTGGATGTTTTGATCTCCCCGAGGTCATTCATCCTTATGTTTATATAATGACTGACAGTCTGCTCTCTTCATCTACATGTCTCACGCTGGTAACACCCCTTTTCAATTTAAATAAGCTCTGGAGAGAGATTCTCAGGGGAGACCTATGAATAAAACATCAGATCGCAGATATCAAGATATCAATTTATTTTAACATTTTATGACCTACATGTCCATTTAGATGGCTTTGGAAGGGTGATCCTGCTGACAGATTCTCTCTAAGATGCAACAAATTAATTAAGAGGTCTGCACCATTTTCATGAATTTGGCTCATCTTTCAACTGCTGTGAAATTTTGTCACATGTCCACTGCGACAATGAGGGGCCACAAGACTTCACTGTCTGATTTCATGTACTCCTGCACTAATTAGAAGCAGTTCACCATCATATTAAATAGTGTAGGTTTATGCTTGCAGTGCAAGGGTTAATCTGTTCAGTTGAGAGCTCCTGAAGCTTTACTGCTTTGATGGTCTCAGCTCTTTAGTGTTGGCCACTCAACTATGCTATTTATACTGGCCACCGGCAATCAGGGATTGCCAGTGTTAGTTTCATACTGCCTGGTTCTGGAGTTGAAGGTGTTCATTATTTGAGGAGGCGTTTGAAGTGTTGTTCAGAAGACTGTTGCTTGGTGATTTGTCTGTGTGCATATCCTAATCCTCTCCTATTTGGTTTGTCCTCCCTTTACTTCTTAGAGTTCCACTCTATTGTTTGTGTGTACATATTTGTATTATTGGTATTTTCATTTATCCCTGTATGTCTTCATTTGTTAGTTTGGTTTGTGTATTCCTATACACTACAACTCCCCACTTACTGTGACAGATAAGGAATGATTTAGGAGCTCAGCAAGGCACGTGGCCCCGGTGTTTTCACCATCAGAAGTAATCCACGGAGCAGGGATAGCTAAGGCGCCCCTGGCTTTTGGGATAGGGAAGGAGGCCTAGCCCCGGGGATATCTTGCAACAGTACCGTGACAAATACATTGCAGCCAATGGCTGGTGTACATTTTTGTCTCAGTTTACAGCACCTTTCAGAAAGTTGTCGTCGGAGATGGACGGGACTGTGTCAAAACACAACATTTTTAAACAACTGGGAATTTCGCACAATTTTTAGTTTTGCCAGAAATTGCTTGATGAGCAAAAGTTTATTACAAAATTGCTAAATTAAGCCAGTCCATTTCCGAAAATTTAGAGGAAGGTCAAAAACGATGCTATTAACTTTATAAAAACCTAAAGTATTGGACAAAGAAACAACCCGCTGAAAATAAGTCCCATAAACACTATGCCTTTGCTGTGTTCTGTAGTAAGATGTCACCATTTTATCTCTAGGAGAGCCCAGCAACCGACTCAATCATTTCATCTTTTTGCCTGAGGTGCGGAGAGATAGCGACTCGCTCAAGGTCACAAACAAAACTGAAGAACGGAATTTAATTTAGATTTAACCATTGAGCTCCAAGTCAATCGTCAACATAATGGTCTTTGTGCGACAGTCTGGGAGATGCATCCAAGTCTTGCTTTAAGAATCCTGCTCTGTGCCAGGCTTATTAAGAGCTGACAATGCACCGGAGGGTGGTAGAAGAAGATGTGATGGCTCAGTAAGGAAAGTCTCCAACCATTTTAAAATGAATACAATTATGTATTATATCTTTTGTTTACATTCCTATTATGTTCATTTTTGCTGCAATCACTGGCGAATAATAGCCCCATATATTCTGTATTGCTCATAAAAAACAGCATCAATGCCTCCGCCGGCAAAGCTTCATTGTTGTGAAATAACAGGAAACAGCTATTCGCTCAACTGCAAATACTGGGTCTTCGCATATGATGGATTTTTCACTATTGATTGACTCTGAATAGATGTCCATGGCTCCTTCCAATAAATGTTTCTCCCATAACATCAGGAAGTTATTAAGCAATTAACTCTTCTGTCTCTGGACCCCCTGATGCTTTTTTTTTTTAAATGTATATTTACATACTATGTATTGAAAATGATTCATTATTGGGGAATACCATGCAACCCATTAAAGGGGTTTACAGAATAAGACTATGTCCACATCTGCGTAGGGGAAGGAGGGGGCTGAATCTGTCACAAAGCAGACCCTATCGACATTTTCAGCATGACGTCCATCGTTTTACTGATATGCTATACTGTTTTTTTCTGTCATTTATAATGCCATTTATGACACAATCTAGGACAGAGGATCCAATCAAAGACACAATCTGAAGCTTATATGCAAAATCTCCAATATGTTCCCCACCATTTATTTCCCAAGGCCCCCATACACTTCTACTTAGCCTTGCTACACTCACAGGAGGCAGTGGCGAAATTTTGGGGCCACAGAAGCAGTTGCCTCGGGCACCTAATTCCTTCAGGGTGCAAAATTTCACTCTCCTCCCCCAATACTACTGTAAAATTATCCAGGCTTTTAGAAGCCATGATGCCTCAATGTGTGAGCCCGTGGCATCCGACAAGATGACAAAGTTCTCAGTGTGAAAAAGTGAACTTGTCATCTGGGTTTCTGCCTATGCAGAGCTTAGTAGCTAATCGTAAACTCATCTGTGTTCTGCATAGGCAATAATCCTTTTGAATCAGGTACACTGCACTCTCCCATTACTCTCTGCCTCTTTTTGATAATTTTGTGATGTAAGAGGAAAGCTCTACTGGGAAGGCTATCCCAAATTTGTAAAAAAATCCCCGGTAAAAAACAAAAAGTCCTCTTTTTCTCAGAAGAGGCAATTTGCATAAAAAATATTAGCCTATATAAAATGTTTTATATACTTTTTCGAACCTTATCCAAGGCTAGGGTTATGGTAGGGACTAGGGTTATTGCTATGGCTAGGACTAAGAACCAGGGTTAGGGCTATGACTAGGATCATGGTAAAGGGCTATGACTAGGATCATGGTAAAGGGCTATGACTAGGATCATGGTAAAGGGCTATGACTAGGATCATGGTAAAGGGCTATGACTAGGATCATGGTAAAGGGCTATGACTAGGATCCTGGTAAAGGGCTATGACTAGGATCATGGTAAAGGGCTATGACTAGGATCATGGTAAAGGGCTATGACTAGGATCCTGGTAAAGGGCTATGACTAGGATCATGGTAAAGGGCTATGACTAGGATCATGGTAAAGGGCTATGACTAGGATCATGGTAAAGGGCTATGACTAGGATCATGGTAAAGGGCTATGACTAGGATCATGGTAAAGGGCTATGACTAGGATCATGGTAAAGGGCTATGACTAGGATCCTGGTAAAGGGCTATGACTAGGATCATGGTAAAGGGCTATGACTAGGATCATGGTAAAGGGCTATGACTAGGATCCTGGTAAAGGGCTATGACTAGGATCATGGTAAAGGGCTATGACTAGGATCATGGTAAAGGGCTATGACTAGGATCATGGTAAAGGGCTATGACTAGGATCATGGTAAAGGGCTATGACTAGGATCATGGTAAAGGGCTATGACTAGGATCATGGTAAAGGGCTATGACTAGGATCATGGTAAAGGGCTATGACTAGGATCATGGTAAAGGGCTATGACTAGGATCATGGTAAAGGGCTATGACTAGGATCCTGGTAAAGGGCTATGACTAGGATCCTGGTAAAGGGCTATGACTAGGATCATGGTAAAGGGCTATGACTAGGATCATGGTAAAGGGCTATGACTAGGATCATGGTAAAGGGCTATGACTAGGATCATGGTAAAGGGCTATGACTAAGATTAGGGCTGGCGCTAGCACAAGGGATAGGTTTATAATTTGGAAGAAAGTTAGGGCTAAGGCGTGGAGTAAGGATAGGACTAGGGATAGGGCTATCGTTAGAACAAGGGTGAGAGCTACATCTAGGGTTGGTGAGTAATAAATAAAATAGTTATATAAAAAATTTTAATAAAAAGTGGAAAAAATATATTACAACAATTAATTTTACATTATTTTTGTCAGATTTCAGCAAACAGCAAAATCCAAGAAAAACTAGAGGTTCTAAGGCAAACCTCTAATTCTATCAGTATTTTCCTAAAATACAATATGTGTGCTTGTGGAACAAGGGGTTTAATACTCCAGGCTTGCTAAAAGTTCTTGGTGCTTGTCTTGGTGCTGGCAACGCTCATGTATCACTACCTGGAGGTCCATAGCAGAAAATCTGGAGCAAAAATCACTGAGTACAGTGTTGCTGAAATAACATAAGAGTTACCCAGGTACAGGCATTAATGAATCATTAATAAACTATACATAATTAGAAAAACAACTTTTTCAAAAACTTTTTTGGGGCATTTTGTTATTTAAATGAGGAGTAATACCAAACACAGCGTATAAACCAGCACTGTCCCTAAAAGATAGCGGAATTTCATCAATGCCTTTCTGAAAGGCATCCGTGACTCATTAAATTATTGGCTATTTTGGGACTTTAATGGAGAAATGCCATCATAAGTATGTTGTGATTTATGAGAAAGGGTAGCCACATTCCCTATCCTATTTTTTATTTTTTTTTTAAGTTTTGGCCTAGTTACTAAAAAAAAATGGTGTAATAAACGGGGTAAAACTTTGATATATTCAGCTTAAGCATTTCCGAAAATTAAATGTCATAAATTGCGCAACAAAGTTTGGCTCGAACTAAAAAAATAAAGTAAAACTTTAAAAACTTTATGATACGTGCCCCTCACTGTCTTTTTAGCTGCCTGCGTCTATTTCTTCTACAGTGTCAGAGTGCTTTTCAAATGTATACTTAAAGGGGTTTTCCACTTATATTGATGACCTTTAGGCCACGTTCAAATGTTCAGCATTTGGTCAGTATTTTATATCAGTATGTGTATGCCAAAAATCAGGAGAGGAACAATCAGAGGAAACGAATAATAGAAACATATGCACCACTTCTGTATTTATCACACACTCCTGGTTTTGGCTTACAAATACTGAAGTAAAACACTGACCAAATACTGAGAGTGTGAACGTGGACTTAGAATAAGTTATCGATATCAGATTGGTGGGGGTCCGACAATCAGCATCCCAACCACTCATTTGAATAGAAGCTCCCCGTGAAGTGGCTACTAAATGGTGGTGTCACGGAGCTGTGATATTTCTGCTCCATACGCTGTTTACACGCACCCAGCTTCTGTCGGCGCTGAATTTTTTAAGATCCCAATCGATCTCATATTGATAACCCAAAGTAGGTCAACAATATCTCATTACTGCACCACTCACTTAATTGTTGATACAGGAGCTTCTCAAAAAATTAGAATATCATCAAAACGTAAATTTATTTCAGTTCTTCAATACAAAAAGTGAATCTCATATTATATAGTCATTACAAACAGAGTGATCTATTTCAAGTGTTTATTTCTGTTAATGTTGATGATTATGGCTTACAGCCAATGACAACACAAAAGTCATTATCTCAGTAAATTAAAATAATTAACAAAAAACACCTGCAAAGGCTTCCTAAGGGTTTAAACAGGTCCCTTAGTCTGTTTCAGTAGGCTCCACAATAATGGGGAAGACTGCTGACTTCTCAGATATCCAAAAGGCAGTCACTGACACACTCCACAAGGAGGGTAAGACACAAAAGGTCATTGCTAAAGAAGCTGGCTGTTCACAGTGCTGTATACAAGCATATTAATGGAAAGTTGAGTGGAAGGAAAACGTGTGGTAGAAAAAAGGTGCACAAGCAACCGGGATAATCGCAGCCTTGAAAGGAATTTAGACCTATTTAGACCTAATACTATCTAATAGACCTGACAGAATAACAAATCTGCAGGTGGTTGGGCATTTAGGAAATAGCGACCACAATATTGTGCAATTTCACCTGTCTTTCACTAGGGGGACTTGTCAGGGAGTCACAAAAACATTGAACTTTAGGAAGGCAAAGTTTGAACAGCTTAGAGATGCCCTTAATCTGGTAGACTGGGACAATATCCTCAGAAATGAGAATACAGATAATAAATGGGAAATGTTTAAGAACATCCTAAATAGGCAATGTAAGCGGTTTATACCTTGTGGGAATAAAAGGACTAGAAATAGGAAAAACCCAATGTGGCTAAACAAAGAAGTAAGACAGGCAATTAACAGTAAAAAGAAAGCATTTGCACTACTAAAGCAGGATGGCACCATTGAAGCTCTAAAAAACTATAGGGAGAAAAATACTTTATCTAAAAAACTAATTAAAGCTGCCAAAAAGGAAACAGAGAAGCACATTGCTAAGGAGAGTAAAACTAATCCCAAACTGTTCTTCAACTATATCAATAGTAAAAGAATAAAAACTGAAAATGTAGGCCCCTTAAAAAATAGTGAGGAAAGAATAGTTGTAGATGACGAGGAAAAAGCTAACATATTAAACACCTTCTTCTCCACGGTATTCACGGTGGAAAATGAAATGCTAGGTGAAATCCCAAGAAACAATGAAAACCCTATATTAAGGGTCACCAATCTAACCCAAGAAGAGGTGCGAAACCGGCTAAATAAGATTAAAATAGATAAATCTCCGGGTCCGGATGGCATACACCCACGAGTACTAAGAGAACTAAGTAATGTAATAGATAAACCATTATTTCTTATTTTTAGGGACTCTATAGCGACAGGGTCTGTTCCGCAGGATTGGCGCATAGCAAATGTGGTGCCAATATTCAAAAAGGGCTCTAAAAGTGAACCTGGAAATTATAGGCCAGTAAGTCTAACCTCTATTGTTGGTAAAATATTTGAAGGGTTTCTGAGGGATGTTATTCTGGATTATCTCAATGAGAATAACTGTTTAACTCCATATCAGCATGGGTTTATGAGAAATCGCTCCTGTCAAACCAATCTAATCAGTTTTTATGAAGAGGTAAGCTATAGACTGGACCACGGTGAGTCATTGGACGTGGTATATCTCGATTTTTCCAAAGCGTTTGATACCGTGCCGCACAAGAGGTTGGTACACAAAATGAGAATGCTTGGTCTGGGGGAAAATGTGTGTAAATGGGTTAGTAACTGGCTTAGTGATAGAAAGCAGAGGGTTGTTATAAATGGTATAGTCTCTAACTGGGTCGCTGTGACCAGTGGGGTACCGCAGGGGTCAGTATTGGGACCTGTTCTCTTCAACATATTCATTAATGATCTGGTAGAAGGTTTACACAGTAAAATATCGATATTTGCAGATGATACAAAACTATGTAAAGCAGTTAATACAAGAGAAGATAGTATTCTGCTACAGATGGATCTGGATAAGTTGGAAACTTGGGCTAAAGGTGGCAGATGAGGTTTAACAATGATAAATGTAAGGTTATACACATGGGAAGAAGGAATCAATATCACCATTACACACTGAACGGGAAACCACTGGGTAAATCTGACAGGGAGAAGGACTTGGGGATCCTAGTTAATGATAAACTTACCTGGAGCAGCCAGTGCCAGGCAGCAGCTGCCAAGGCAAACAGGATCATGGGGTGCATTAAAAGAGGTCTGGATACACATGATGAGAGCATTATACTGCCTCTGTACAAATCCCTAGTTAGACCGCACATGGAGTACTGTGTCCAGTTTTGGGCACCGGTGCTCAGGAAGGATATAATGGAACTAGAGAGAGTACAAAGGAGGGCAACAAAATTAATAAAGGGGATGGGAGAACTACAATACCCAGATAGATTAGCGAAATTAGGATTATTTAGTCTAGAAAAAAGACGACTGAGGGGCGATCTAATAACCATGTATAAGTATATAAGGGGACAATACAAATATCTCGCTGAGGATCTGTTTATACCAAGGAAGGTGACGGGCACAAGGGGGCATTCTTTGCGTCTGGAGGAGAGAAGGTTTTTCCACCAACATAGAAGAGGATTCTTTACTGTTAGGGCAGTGAGAATCTGGAATTGCTTGCCTGAGGAGGTGGTGATGGCGAACTCAGTCGAGGGGTTCAAGAGAGGCCTGGATGTCTTCCTGGAGCAGAACAATATTGTATCATACAATTATTAGGTTCTGTAGAAGGACGTAGATCTGGGGATTTATTATGATGGAATATAGGCTGAACTGGATGGACAAATGTCTTTTTTCGGCCTTACTAACTATGTTACTATGTATGTTACTATGAATATTAAGAAAAGGCCATTCAAAAATTGGGGGCATATTCACAAGGAGTGGACTGCTGCTGGGGTCATTGCTTCCAGAGCCACCACACCCAGACGTGTCCAGGACATGGGCTACAAGTGTCGCATTCCTTGTGTCAGCCACTCATGACCAGTAGACAACACCAGAAGTGTCTTACCCAAGGAGAAAAAGAACTGGACTGTTGCTCAGTGGTCCAAGGTGTTTTCAGATGAAAGTAAATTTTACATTTCATTTGGAAATCAAGATCCCAGAGTCCGGAGGAAAAGAGGAGAGGCCACAATCCAAGCTGACTGAGGTCTACTGTGAAGTCTCCCCAATCAGTGATGGTTTGGGGAGTCATGTCATCTGCTGGTGTACGTCCACTGTGTTTTATCAAGACCAAAGTAATCGCAGCCATCTACCAGGAAATATTAGAGCACTTGATGCTTCCCTCTGCCGACAAGCTTTTTGGAGATGGAAATGTCATTCTCCAGCAGGACTTGGCCCCTGTCCACACTGCCAAAAGTACAGCAACCAATCACAGCCCAGCTTTGCATGTTGCATGTTTGCAGAGCAGAATATTAAAGGGAACCTGTCACCCCCAAAATGGAAGTTGAGCTAAGCCCATCGGCATCAAGGGCTTATCTACAGCATTCTATAATGCTGTAGATAAGCCCCCGATGTATCCTGAAAGATGGGAAAAAGAGGTTAGATTATACTCTCTCAGCTCTCAGCTGTGAGCCCTTAGGTGCACATAAATTCATAGCCATGCGTCTGACCATCTTAGAAATTGCATTTTTAAATTGCAGTTTTTTAATTGCTATGAATTAGACTAGAATTCCATGGGGCATTTGACCATTCATCACTGCTGTACTTTCATCATCCTCATCACCAACTGTATCATCTAATCCATTTGTTTTGTCTACCCACAGGTATGCTTCACCCAGCTTTCCTGCTTTCTGTGTATATGAAGTGCATATAATTCCCACCTGGTATGCTTCACCCAGCTTTCCTGCTTTCTGTGTATATGAAGTGCATATAATTCCCACCTTGTATGCTTCACCCAGCTTTCCTGCTTTCTGTGTATATGAAGTGCATATAATTCCCACCTGGTATGCTTCACCCAGCTTTCCTGCTTTCTGTGTATATGAAGTGCATATAATTCCCACCTTGTATGCTTCACCCAGCTTTCCTGCTTTCTGTGTATATGAAGTGCATATAATTCCCACATGGCATGCTTTCCTTACCCGTTATTTTCTATCCATATGTACTTCACTCCTCCTGCCTCTTGCTTGCATACCTGAGTAGCCATCTACCCCACCCCCTCTTTATGACCTGGCTTAACTGTGAACATGTGCTCTGGACACACACACCCACATCCCCTCTCTCAGCTGCGAGCCCTTAGGTGCACATAAATTCATAGCCATGCGTCTGACCAGACGTGTCTGACCATCTTAGAAATTGCATTTTTAAATGGCAGTTTTTTAATTGCTATGAATTAGACTAGAATTCGACTGGAATTGACTGGAAGGTAAAGGAATAGAAAACCACTATAATGTTTCGGTTTCTTTTAACATTCACCCCCATACTACTTTATTTCTTCCTATCGCCTGTAATCCCTCCACCCAGTAAGGAACTGGTCATTTCTTCCTCCATCCTCCCCAGTCACCTCACCTCCTCCACAGAACTGTTCCTCCACATACAATCCTTTTTCTCCAGGCACACACGGCCACATCATGACCTATCCAGCTCACACCTTCTAACGCTCAGTCTGCTGCTCCTCATTGCTTGCGACATATCCCCAAATCCTGGCCCTCCTCATCACATTCCCACACTCATTTCTAATCCCCTGCCACGATCCTCTACACGTCTTCACAACCATAGTAACCTCATACCCATTCATCCTGCCCCCACTCCCCCAATTTCCCTATCTGGAGCACTATGGAACGCACGCTCTGTCTGCAATAAACTTTCATTTATCCATGACATCTTTATCAATAACAAACTCTCCTTCCTCGGCATCACTGAAACCTGGCTCACCCCTTCTGACACAGCCTCCCCTGCTGCACTCTCTTACGGTGGCTTCCACCTTTCTCACACACCCCGCCCCAGCAGCAAGCATGGCGGAGGAGTTGGTTTTCTCCTGTCAGATAACTGCTCCTTCACCCCAATCCCACTGCCACCCTCTGTTACCCTCCCTTCCTTTGAGGTGCACTCTGTACGCATCTACTCACCCTCCAACCTCCAACTGGCTGTCATCTACCGTCCCCCAGGGCCAGCCACCACCTTCTTTGACCACTTCACCACCTGGCTACTCCATTTCCTCGCCGCTGACATCCCCACTATCATCATGGGCGACTTCAACATCCCCATTGACACTTCCCTCTCAGCTGCCTCTAAGCTTCTATCTCTCACTTCCTCCTTTGGCCTCACTCAATGGTCTTCTACAGCCACCCACAAAGATGGTCACACACTGGACCTCATCTTCACCCGCCTCTGCTCCCTATCTAACCTCTCAAACTCACCTCTTCCTCTTTCTGACCACAATCTACTCACATTCTCTTCCCTTTCCACTCCTTGTCTACAACCCCCACCCCACAAACTCTCACATCCTCGCAGAAATCTTAAACACCTTGATCTTCACTCACTCTCTGAATCCCTCCTCCCTCTCACAGACATAAGCTCCCTACACAATGCGGATGATGCTGCCGCTCTATATAACACCACAATAGCTGCAGCTTTGGAATCTCTTGCCCCTCTCACACATACCAAAGCTCGCAAAATCAACAGACAACCCTGGCACACCAGCATGACCAAAGAACTGAGGCGAGCTTCCAGAGCTGCTGAGCGCAGATGGAAAAGATCCCACTCCAACGAGCACTTCATTGCATTCAAACAGTCCCTCACTACTTTCAAGACCACACTCGCCACAGCCAAACAAACCTACTTCTCATCTCTCATATCCTCCCTGTCTCACAACCCCAAACAGTTATTCAACACCTTCAACTCTCTTCTCCGTCCCCCAGCACCTCCTCCCTCCCCACTCATCTCGGCAGAAGACTTTGCCTCATTTTTCAAGCAGAAAATTGAGAACATCAGAGACAGTTTTAGTAAACAACCCCCAGAACCCTTCCTCCCAACCACCCAGCCCGCCACCTCCAAAACCAACTTCTCCACCATTACAGAAGACGGACTCTCCACTCTACTCTCAAGATCGCATCTCACCACCTGTGCACTTGACCCACTCCCATCCCACTTCATCCCAAACCTCACCACAGTCTTCATCCCAACCCTAACCCATCTCTTCAACCTATCACTAACAACTGGCAGTTTCCTCTCAAGCTTTAAACATGCCTCAATCACACCTATCCTCAAAAAGCCCTCTCTTGACCCATCCTCTGTATCTAGCTATCGCCCTATTTCTCTTCTCCCCTTTGCCTCAAAACTACTGGAACAACATGTCCATCTTGAACTGTCCTCCCATCTATCTTCTTGCTCCTTCTTCGACCGCTTTCAATCTGGCTTCCGGTCGCACCCCTCCACTGAAACTGCCCTAACTAAGGTCACCAATGACCTATTAACCGCCAAGAGCAAGCGACACTACTCTATCCTCCTCCTCCTGGACCTGTCCTCTGCCTTTGACACAGTGGACCATTCCCTGCTGCTGCAGACCCTCTCATCCCTTGGAATCACAGACTTGGCCCTATCCTGGATCTCATCATACCTAACAGACCGGACATTCAGCGTCTCCCACTCACACACCACCTCCTCACCTCGCCCCCTATCTGTCGGAGTCCCGCAAGGTTCAGTACTAGGACCCCTGCTCTTCTCCATTTACACCTTTGGCCTGGGACAGCTCATAGAATCTCACGGCTTTCAGTATCATCTCTATGCTGACGACACACAGATCTACATCTCCGGACCAGATATTACCACCCTACTAACCAGAATCCCTCAATGTCTGTCTGCTATTTCATCCTTCTTCTCCACTAGATTTCTAAAACTTAACATGGACAAAACAGAATTCATCATCTTTCCCCCATCTCACACGACCTCCCCAACGAACCTATCCATTACAGTAAACGGCTGCCCACTCTCCCCAGTCCCACAAGCCCGCTGTCTTGGGGTAATCCTTGACACTGATCTCTCCTTTAAACCACATATCCAAACCCTTTCCACTTCCTGTCGCCTCCAACTCAAAAATATTTCACGGATCCGCACATTCCTAAACCAAGAATTCGCAAAGACCCTAGTCCATGCCCTCATCATCTCCCGCCTTGACTACGGTAACCTCCTGCTCTGTGGCCTCCCCTCTAACACTCTTGCACCTCTCCAATCTATTCTAAACTCTGCTGCCTGACTAATCCACCTGTCCCCCGCTATTCCCCGGCCTCTCCCCTGTCAATCCCTGCACTGGCTCCCCATCACCCAGAGACTCCAGTACAAAAGCCTAACCATGACATACAAAGCCATCCACAACCTGTCTCCTCCATACATCTGCGACCTTGTCTCCCGGTACTCTCCTGCACGCAACCTCCGATCCTCACAAGATCTCCTTCTCTACTCCCCTATTATCTCCTCTTCCCACAATCGCATACAAGATTTCTCTCGTGCATCCCCCCTACTCTGGAATTCTCTACCACAACATATCAGACTCTCGCCTACCATCGAAACCTTCAAAAAGAACCTGAAGACCCACCTCTTTCGACAAGCCTACAACCTGCAGTAGCCACTGATCGACCAAACCGCTGCACGGCCAGCTCTACCCTCACCTACTGTATTCTCACCCATCCCTTGTAGATTGTGAGCCCTCGCGGGCAGGGTCCTCTCTCCTCCTGTACCAGTTGTGACTTGTATTGTTTAAGATTATTGTACTTGTTTATTATGTATACCCCTCCTCACATGTAAAGCGCCATGGAATAAATGGCACTATAATAATAAATAATAATAATAATAATACTCACCCAGGGGCGGTCTCGCTGCGGTCCGGTCAGATGGGCTTCGCGGTCCAGTGCCTCCTATCTTCTTACGATGACGTCTTCTTGTCTTCCTGCTGCAGCTCCGGTGCAGGCGAACTTTGTCTGCCCTGTTGAGGGCAGAGCAAAGTACTGTAGTGCACAGGCGCCGGACCTCTCTGACCTTTCCCTGTGCCTGCGCACTGCAGTACTTTGCTCTGCCCTCAACAGGACAGACAAAGTCCGCCTGCGCCGGAGCTGCGACGTGTAGACAAGAAGAGGACGTGATCGTAAGAAGATGGGAGGCCCCGGACCGCGATGCCCATCGGACCGCGACGCCTATCGGACCGCGACGCCTATCGGACTGGACCGCAGCGGGACCACCCCTGGGTGAGTATAATCTAACCTCTTTTTCTCATCTTTCAGGTTACATTACAGAGTGCTGTAGATAAGCCCCTGATGCCGGTGGGCTTAGGTCATCTTCGATTTTGGGGGTGACAGGTTCCCTTTAAATGAAAGCTGCTCAGTGGTTGGTTGCTATGGGCAACAAAGACAGTTTCATAAATTTCCATTTTGAAATTGATTTAGATCAGTTCCCAAATACATGTCCTCTCTTAATAAACCTCTTTTGTTAGAAAATATAGATAAGATTGGAGTGTTCACCAGGTGATTGCTGATTGTACCCTGCTGCCGCCATCTTATTCCTCCTGTGAAGCTCAGTCATAGGCTGGGGTTCATATGAGTTCCGCAATTATACTATACTATAAACTGCAATACATTTGTATTGCACTATTTCGTATAAGCGATCCAACAATCACAGGTAGAAAAAAAAATAAGTAACATTTTAGAAAAATTAAAAAATCCCCCAAAAATATATATAAAAATTAAAATCACCACCACTCTTCCCACCCAATTCAAAATGAAAGACATTGTAAAATGGAAAAAAAATATGAAAAAAATAAACAAATTTGCTATTGTCGTGTCCATAAAAATCTGATCTAGAAAAATTTAAAAAATATTTAAATAATTAAATGATAATATAATTATTATTATTTAAATAATGTTTGTTGCATTAACGGTACTTAAAAAGAAAAAAAAATAGAATAAAAAGTAATCAAAATGTCATATGCACCCTAAAATAGTATTAATAAATACTAAATGTAAATCTTGTAGTTGCAGTCCATTCTAGCTGGTTGATGGAGGTCACAGATAAAGGTCTCCCCTCTATTAACTTGAAATATCTTAATAGGGAATATAAAGATTTTTTTTTTAAATAGCTAACCCTGTCCGTGTGCTGTCCAAGTAAAAAACGAACAGAATACGGACAGCGCAAGGACTAAAGCAAATCAGTGCGCTACATGGTCCGTGTGTAAAAAGAATTAACGCATCCGTAACCGTCTGAACCGATAAAATATTATAATAAAAAAAGAAATGTCAGAATCACCATGTTTTGGTCATTTTAAGGCTACGTTCACAGGATTAACTTTTTTTACGCTGCGTATTTTCGGAAAAAAAATGCCAGCAACCTATTTTACATAATGGGTGCAGAAAATCTGCAAAATCAAAAACTCTCTGAAAGCTCATCGTGAGAACGTAGACTAACTCCCCAAAAAATGGAATAAAAAGAGATAAGAAAATCACATGTACCACAAGATGGTAACAATAAAAACGATAGCTTAAAATAAAAACCCCTGATTCGACAGACTGAAAAATACTAAATTCAAGGCGACACAAACCAATTAAAAAAAAAACAAAAAAAAAAACATCCCAATTCCCTTTCAGTGGCAGGCTTTCTTGGTGTTTCTCATGGGTTTTTTAGGCCTCGCTTCTTTACTGTAGGGTGCAGCACAACAAGGACGACTCCCTGTGATCTACTAATAACCACACAACATAGCGTGACACTTCTAGGTCGGACCCAAAGTACAGCGAATACATGGTGTAGAGGAATGCATAGCTTACTTCATCTTTTTATCCATGACAGCAGGACTAAACTTTTGTAACTTCATCTCACTTAGAAAATTTCCATTTGCGTTGAGAAAAATGTAAAAAAAAAAAAATCTGTCTTTTGTATATCAGGTTACTATGTGATATCTTACCGACAGAGGGATTAACATTAAATTGCATCTGTGAACTGAGGAATTAATCTGAAGTGTTTCAGTACAATATTGGATTACTGACGCCCCCGCTCGCCCATGTTTTGCTTCATGTGTACACAAATCCACCCCTTCATTAGAGAATACATATACCGGGCTCCTGACGGAGAGGAGCTGACCTGGCATGGGGTGCACATACCTCCATATGACATCCACTTTTTACACTAAAAAATGTAAGAAATGGCTATATATATATATATATAGTTTCCTACGTTAATAATTGTAATGGATCCGTGAAAAAATGCATAACATTTGAATGGTAACCAATACGTGATCCATTATTCTATTATTTTCCGCACCCATTGACTTATTTTGCGCTAGTCTAATCCGAAATATGAATCCAAGTAGTGTTTGCTGCCATTTTTTCTTTACACATGTAACACCTGTGACGGGGTGTACAGCAGAGCAGGAAGGGACAACAGGCCGAGGGACGATCCAACGAGATTTATTAAAGCAGGGAGCATACAACATCAAATATCCATAATGTCCTTCAAGTCCACGAGAAGTCCACAATAAGTCCAAGTAAAGAAACAGATCTGGAGGTGCTTTCCAGTAATCCCGCACCCGATAAACGAAACAATAGTCCTTCCACAAGTCCAACGGATCCACCACAATCACACGGATACCGATTGCTTCCTCAGACAGCTTCGGTTCCTTCTCTTCCAGTATCCAACACACAACTGGCTAGATCACACACAACGGTCTCTTGTCTGTGCTCCTGGGATCCGCCCATGAAGGGGGGTAGGGGTCACACCTTCTATTCAATGGTTGGTTCCACCAGAAGATTCTAGACTGGTTGGCTCCGCTTAGTCTATCTAGTATGTACATTTGACTAGCCACCTGCTGTGAGGAAGAATGGCTATTCTTCACTAGTGGTGTTGACAAAACTTAATTACATTATAGCTTAGGGCTGCAAGTATTGGGGGAAGGAGACATATTGTTACAGGTGAACTCCCAGCACAAGAAAATACATAAATTACAGCTAATAGAAACCAGAGAACAGTTACCTACATCAAATGGCATATTATTCAAATACAGGACAGGGCAAAAGTACATATCATGACAACACCCCAGGTAACTGGTTGTTACAGTGGTATTACCTTCCTCATGGGGGAGGTGATGCCATACCTGGAGGCGAGGAAAGATCCCTTTAACAGGTAGCACATACATGCAACATGTTCTGACTCCAGGCCAGAAGGGGGAACTCGAGACCAAGATTCAGGGGAAGTTCGATATATATTCTCGCTGGGGGAAGAGTTAGTCAGTCTATGAGAGGAGTTCAGGAAAAGAGTTGGGCTGTGCAGGCGTGAGAATTTTCAGCTCCTGTGAGGAAAGCTGGGGTCGTGCAGACCCGTAGTTCTGCAGCCCTTGGAAAGAGAGGAACAGACAGTTTGCAGAGAGTGTGAAGGAGGAAGGAGCACAGGAGAAGGAGCTGGAGGGGAGCTGTGACTGGTCTCCCTTCATGATGAAGCGCAGGAAACCGAGGTTGTGGGGGGTAACTGTATGCCCCACAGCAGAAACCAGCAGATAGCAGATTGCAAGTCGCCTGTCCACCATTACACCTGAAGGCACAGCAACCCATTGAGCCCGGAGTCATCTTAGAGACACCTGTAAAAAGGCTAAAGTTGCCTGCCATGCGGGTATTGTCCTACCAAAAGGGACAGAGAGAGAAAGTGAGGACCTTGTGAGAAGCCATAGGCAGCAGGGGCTACCACACAGCGCAGACTGGACAGACCTCACCATCGCCTGTGATCTGCACCCTGGACTGTGGCTAACTACTACAGTAAAAAGGTAAAGAGACTGCAACTTCTTTCCGGCACCACAACATCTTTACTCACTACACCGGGAGCTCTGGGGATTCAGCTTCACCTGTGAGAAGCCATACCATCCCTGCTGCAGTACCATCATTCCCCAGTGGACCCCTTTAAGCAGCAGTCATTCCTGACCGAATACCACAGGTGGTGTCACAAACACTCTTTATTCAAATAATCCCTTTAAAGACCTTTCCTTTAACTTGGACGCCCAGGGCCAAAGACCGAGGTCACTGCCACCGTGACATATCCCTATAAGAACCTGCCCAGTTCCGAGTACCTCTAGGCCCTGGCGGGCACTCCACATTGAAGTGACTAACACATTGACATGCATCGATCCTTGTGCTGTCCGCTTGCTTCCTGCTGCTCACACGGACATTTAATACGCTCATCTCAGTGGGGAACAAATGAAAAATCTTCCAATTCTTATCCAGAAGAAAACGTGATTTTTATCCATATTGCTATCTGTATGCCATCTGTGTCTCATCCATGTGTGCATTTTACACATCTGTATGCTATCCGTGTCTCATGATGACATCCATATGCTATCCCGTGTCTCATGACGACATCCGTATGCTATCCGTGTCTCATGACGACATCCGTATGCTATCCGTGTCTCATGACGAAATCCGTATGCTATCCGTGTCTCATGACGACATCCGTATGCTATCCAAGTCTCATGATGACATCCATATGCTATCCCGTGTCTCATGACGACATCCGTATGCTATCCGTGTCTCATGACGACATCCGTATGCTGTCCGTGTCTCATGACGACATCCGTATGCTATCTGTGTCTCATGACGACATCCGTATGCTATCCGTGTCTCATGCAGGCATCCGTATGCTATCCGTGTCTCATGACGACATCCGTATGCTATCCGTGTCTCATGACGACATCCGTATGTTATCCGTGTCTCATGCAGGCATCCGTATGCTATCCGTGTCTCATGACGACATCCGTATGCTATCCGTGTCTCATGCAGACATCCGTATGCTATCCGTTTCTCATGACGACATCCATATGCTATCCGTGTCTCATGCAGGCATCCGTATGCTATCCGTGTCTCATGACGACATCCGTATGCTATCCGTGTCTCATGCAGACATCCGTATGCTATCCGTTTCTCATGCAGATGGAGCGCCGCTAGGATCGTGGGGTACTCCGGCCGGGTCCGACGGTTCTTCAGGGGGTTGTCACGGCAGCAGTGACCCGGTCCGTGGCACTGGGCGTCCAATAAAATTAATGAAAGGAAGGGGAAATAAAGTCTATAGGGAGTTAGTTTGTGACGCCACCTGTGGTGTTCGTCAATGGATGGCCGACGCTGCTTAAGGGGACCGCTGGGGCCCATGGTGATGAAGCTGGGATGGTTCTATTCCCCACAGGTGGAGCGGGGCCCCAGGGCTACCGGTACAGTTGGTAAGAGATCGTAGATGATGGGGAGCAGAACTGAGGGTGCGGGAAATGACTGGAGGACACAAGGATTGCAGTTTTCTTTACCTTTACTTGGTTTGGTGCAGTACGGGGCACAGGTAACAGGTGATGATGGGGGTACGGGCAGCCTGGAAGCAATTTAGGATCCACCTAGCCAGGTGGGTTTGGAGGCCTTCTTTCTGCGCTATTCTCTTAGGTCCTTACTGCTGTAAGCTCTGCTCAAGTTCCTCTCCTGCGGGTTGCTTCTAACCTGTATGGCAGACAGCGTGAGCCTATCACGGGCACTGCATTTTCAGTGGCAGCCCCGGGCTCTTGGCCTGCTGTGGTGCCTCCGGGTGTTCAGAGTGGCCAGTGAGTTTGCAGTTCCCTGCCCTCCAGATTTGGCTGTCGGGGCATACAGCACCCACATAGCCAAGGACTCTGGCATCCTCTTTGTCAGTGCTCTGTTCTAGGGTGAGTTTGGTTACAGCTCCATTCCCCAGGTTCTCCTCGACATCTCTCCTCTTCCTCTCTGACTAGACTCAGACTCTCACTAACTAACCCTGCCTCCAGGCCAGAACTTATAAGGAAGCTCCCCGGAAACCGGGTGTTAGAGCTCCCCCTTCTGGTCTAGAGTCAGGAAGGTGTTGGATGCTGGTATTACCTGGTAAGGGGACCCCTCCTTCCTTCCAGGCATGATATCACCTCCTGTGAGGGAGGCAATGCCACTGTTGCAACAGGACTCCTGGGATGCCACACAGACATCCGTATGCCATCCATGTTTCATGCAGACATCCGTATGCTATCCGTGTCTCATGCAGATATCCATATGCTATCCGTGTCTCATGCAGACATCTGTATGCTATCCGTGTCTCATGCAGATATCCATATGCTATCCGTGTCTCACGCAGACATCCGTATGCTATCCATGTCTTATGCTGACATCTGTATGCTGTCTGTGTCTCATGCCGACATCTGTATCCCTACATTCACTGACTCTCTCAGTCCCTGGGATTTCTTGTCCAGTTTCGCAGTCCACCCGGGATCCTTTACCTTCACTTCTCCAGAGTACCCATAGTGAGGTCTGAGCTCCAGACTTGGCAGGAATGTCCACAAGGGATTCTAGTAAGGTCTCCCACTGCTATGAACGATAGCTGCTCGCCCACCGCAACCAGAAATTGACCTTGTTTACTGTACTTAACTATCTGACTAACTATCAGGAAGTGCTTTTTACTAGCACTATTCCCCTGCCACTGTGGACTAGTCCCAAACACCAACTGAAGCCTATCCTTTACATTCAGCTAACTGCAGTTACTATCTTATAGCAGTATGTACTAAGTCTATTGTTCTTATCTTATCTCCTAGGTTCTAATCTATATATCTACCCTATTCTGTCACTACCTATCACAATCTATTTATAATATCCACCAAAACTGCGGTGCCTAGTTCACATTTCACATAACACAGTATGTGTTTTTCAAGAATAGCATATATACCTATGACAGTGTACGGGGCTGTTCAACTGTCCAATTTTTATTCAGGTAAAATCCCAGTATGTTGAACCGAGTGTCGGCAATGCAAGTCTATGGGTTTGAGAAAAAAATTAGACTATGCTTGGATGTCATTGACTGATAAGAAAAAGTTTGTCCCGCTTCTCATAAAAAAATTGATGAAACTAGGACCGGACACTGATGAAACTAAGCAAAACCACTGATGAAACCAGGACCGAACACTGATGAAACTCTAAGCAAAACCACTGATGAAACCAGGACCGAACACCAATGAAATTCAAAACAAAACCACTGATGAAACTCTAAACAAAACCACTGATGAAACTAAGACTGAACATCGATGAAACTCTAAACAAAATCACTGATGAAACCAAGACCTAACACTCATGAAACTCTAAACAAAACCACTGATGAAACCAGGACCGAACACCAATGAAATTCGAAACAAAACCACTGATAAAACTCTAAACAAAACCACTGATGAAACCAGGACCGAACACCGATGAAATTGTAAGCAAAACCACTGATGAAACTCTAAACAAAACCACTGATTAAACCAGGACCGAACATCGATGAAACTCTAAACAAAACCACTGATGAAACCAGGACCGAACATCGATGAAACTCTAAACAAAACTACTGATGAAACCAGGACCGAACACCAATGAAACTCTAAACGAAACCACTGATGAAACCAGGAACGAACACTGATGAAATTCTAAACAAAACTACTGATAAAATTCTAAACAAAACCACTGATGAAACCAGGACCGAACACCAATGAAATTCGAAACAAAACCACTGATAAAACTCTAAACAAAACCACTGATGAAACCAGGACCGAACACCGATGAAATTCTAAACAAAACCACTGATAAAACTCTAAACAAAACCACTGATAAAACTCTAAACAAAACCACTGATGAAATAAGGACCGAACACCGAAGAAATTCTAAACAAAACCACTGATGAAACCAGGACCGAACACCGATGAAATTCTAAACAAAACCACTGATGAAACCAGGACCGAACACCAATGAAATTCGAAACAAAACCACTGATAAAACTCTAAACAAAACCACTGATGAAACCAGGACGGAACACCAATGAAATTCGAAACAAAACCACTGATAAAACTCTAAACAAAACCACTGATGAAACCAGGACCGAACACCGATGAAATTCTAAACAAAACCACTGATAAAACTCTAAACAAAACCACTGATGAAACCAGGACCGAACACCGAAGAAATTCTAAACAAAACCACTGATGAAACCAGGACCGAACACTGATGAAACTCTAAAAAAACCCACTGATGAAACCTGGACTGTTTTTCTCATACGTGAAAAAAATTGGACAACTAAATGAGCCTTAACACACTGGGATTTCACAGGCCAGGTAAGAGCAAAATCAATTGGAAGCAAATCGAATTTGTTCGAATTTCACCCAAAATTTGGATTCTCCAGAAGGTGCATTTTTTACAATTCGCTTAACAATAATCTGGTAAAATTGTGGACAGATCGCAACGTTTATTTAGCTCTGGAGAGATCTCAGCATAATAAAGCACGCTCAATGGACAGTACAACACATATCTGCATTTCAGATGGATACGACTGAACACTCAGCTCTGCTATATCTATTCAGGATAGCACAAGCCAAATATAACACCGATGTATGTGACTATCTCAGCTGCGCTCCATCTGTGCGGCACATCACTATGTGCCAAGTGTAACACCTCTACATATTACATTGTGCTCTGCTACATCTGTACTGCATAGCACACTGTGATAGCGGACGTTGTGCCAAATGTTGCACTGTTAGTTTCACAACTCGACTCTGCTACATCTGTACTCCAATGAATAGGAGTATATATAACATGTCTGACAGCTCAGCACTACTACATCTGTACTATATAACATACTGTGGCATCATAAACTGCCCCTGATGTAATCACGTCTCACCTGACGGCTCAGCTCTGCTACATCTGTGCAATGCATTGAAGTAGATATAGCACATCAGACAGCTCAGCACTGCTACATCTGTACTAAATACCATATCTTCTGATCATGAATTAGTCAGGTAGTTCTGCCTCATCTGACAACTCAGCTCTGCTACATCTGTGATGTATAACACACAGCAATGAATCCGGGGAGATCTTCCGCAGCTGACGGTTCAGCACTGCTCCATTTGTATCGGTCCTGATGTAGTCCTGCTTCTTCTTACAATTCAGCTCTGCTACATTTCTTCTGTATAACTGTGATATCACAATGAGTTGAGCAACAGTTAGCTGCATACATCTGACAACATAGCTCTGCTATGTCTGTATTTATTGTACCATATCTGACCCGGTTTATCCTCACAACCCAGCTCTGCTGCATACAATTATTCTTTATAGCTCACAATGTGATGTCACAATGAACTGATCTGGGCATAAGTCATCTGACAACTCGTCTCTGCTACATCTGACAAATCAGCACTGCTACATCTGACCCCTATGCTCTGCTACATCTAACAACTAAGTTCTGCTAAACCTGTCAACTCAGCCCTGACACATCTGACAACTCAGCTCTGCAACATCTGACAACTTAGCTCTGCTACATCTGAGAACTAAGCTCTGCTATAAGTGTCACCTCAGCTCTGACACATCTGACAACTAAGCTCTGCTACATTTGACACCTCAGCTCTGCTACCTCTAACAACTAAGTTCTGATAACCTGTCATCTCAGCCCTGACACATCTGACAACTCAGCTCTGCAACATCTGACAACTAAGCTCTACTACATCTGACAACTAAGCTCTGCTATAAGTGTCACCTCAGCTCTGACACATCTAACAACTAAGCTCTGCAACATCTAACAATTAAGCTCTACTATACCTGTCAACTCAGCTCTGACACATCTGACAACTCAGCTCTGCTACATCTAGCAACTAAGCTCTGCTACATCTGACAACTAAGGTCTGCTACATTTGACACCTCAGCTCTGCTACCTCTAACAACTAAGTTCTGATAACCTGTCATCTCAGCCCTGACACATCTGACAACTCAGCTCTGTTACATCTGACAACTAAGCTCTGCAACATCTAACAATTAAGCTCTACTATACCTGTCAACTCAGCTCTGACACATCTGACAATTTAGCTCTGACACATCTTACAACTCAGCTCTGCTACATCTGACAACTAAGGTCTGCTACATCTGACAACTAAGCTTGCAACATCTAACAATTAAGCTCTGCTATACCTGTCAACTCAGCTCTGACACATCTGACAACTCAGCTCTGCTACATCTAACAACTAAGCTCTGATGCATATAACTACTCAGCTGTGCTAGTCGGACAACTAAGCACTGCTTTATCTCACAACTAATCTTTGCTACATCTGACAACTAACCTCTGCTATACCTGACAACTAAGCTCTGCTAACAACTAAGCTCTGCTATGTTTGACAACTAAGCTCTGCTGCATCTGACAACTAAGTTTTGCTTCATCTGACAACTATGCTCTGCTATATCTGACAACTAAGCTCTATGCCTGACAACTAAACTCTGCTACATCTGACAACTCAGATCTGCTACATCAGACAACCTAACTCTGCTACATCGGTACTGTACACCGTAATGTGATATCATGAAGAGCCGGCATACGTGGTAGGGGGCACCCGGGGCAGATACATATAGGGAGGGTAACAACTATCATGTGCCTGGGCCAATAAATTTAGACACAGGGTGAGGACAATGAACCTTTTTGCTCTGTGTGCTGGTTGTCAGGGAAAGCTAACACGATCCATCTGACAACTCAGCTCTGCAGCATCTGTTTTGTACGGTACATCATTAAATAATTGCGCCGAGTGTGGCTCTGCTACATCTGACAACTCAGCTCTGCTACATAATGTTATTTCATGGAGCTGGGCCAAAGCCAGTGACTTCTGACAGCTCGGCTCTGCTACATCTGTGTTGGATCACATAATGTCATTTCACAAAGTTGAGCCAAAGTTAGCGATTTCCATCTGACAACTCAGCTCTGCTACATCTGCACTGTACATCATCCCGCGGCACTGTAAATGAATCAGAGACCGGCGATAAAGAGTTCACAGGCGGGTCAGAGACGCAGATGTCAATGGCGGACAGCACCAGGCCGCAGCACCAGCCGTCCGCAGTCCCCACGGGCCACAAATGGATTTATTTAAGATTTGGGTTACCGGCAAGGAAAACATAAAGCGAAGGAGAAAGTATCAGCCAAAAGTTATTAGATTTCACGTATGGTGCACGTCCGGCACATGTACGGGGGGACGCGCTCCCTCTATAGGACCCCTCCAATCTCCAATGTCTGCAGACATTCGGGATATTTCGTTTACCATTAATTGTAGCATTATCGAGCGCCGTGTAACGTAGGCAACAAGTCGTGCACCGCCGGGAACAGATCGACTTCCCAAATAGTGACCACCTGCCGCATCGCGCGGGAATTAGTGAAGATGAAAGAGGCCGTGGTGTGTGTGACTGTAAGGGTCTGTTCACATTTGTTTGTTTTTTTTACATTGGATTTAGGCTCTGGGAAAGCGCCGATGCACACGCCGAACACATCCAATGGCCACTAATGGCAAAAAAGTGCTGGAGCGGCGTCCAGTCTGGTGCTCCAAGGAAGCAGGACGAGGGCAGACTTTACTTATGCGCCCGATATCCCTTTATCCCCTTGACCGTGTACACAGAAACCTGTCAAGTTATACAGGGCTCAGCATTCAGAGAACTGCTAGATCTGCAGCAGACAAAACAGTATTAAAACTGCAGCAAGCAGCCCAGTAAGTGACACATCACTGGAATCAGGGTCTTAGCCTCTACATCTATTACTGCTCTCAGATGGGGGATCAAAAACATGGTGACAGATCACCTTCAAGTATTATCTGTCCTAGCAGCAGAGACTCCGAAATGGATGACAGGAAGCGGAGGAGGTGCTCTCTCTGCTCCTGCTCCGTTGGTGGTGATAGAGAGACAGGCATTCAGCTCAGAGCATTCATTTGGCAATGGCAGGAGCAACGCTGGCAGGGATTTTGAGGAAAGGAAGTTCCAGCTCCTAAAGTGCTGGCAGAATGCCGATTAAGTTGAACCATCCACTGAAAAAAAAAATACACTCAATGGCAAGTTACAGAACTTGAGAATTTCTTGACTGGTATATGAACCAAAAGCAGTTGTGGATAATGAGGCCAGCAGGACCATACTCTTACGCCTTAGTTATGTACTGTGTATGCACACACCCAGTACAGATATACAAATATATACTGTATATATCTACATACATTGAAATTGCAACACTAAAGAGGAAGAGTCATGGAATTATGAAAATCTCAGGATCCATAGCCATGATAATGATCTGATAAAAAATAGAAACAAAATTGTCAAAACATCTCAATGTGGAGTACGAGCAGCATGTGCAGAAGTCCTCACACTTAGGCCGGCTTCACACTCAGCGTATGAAAATACGGTCCGTATATTACGGGAGCCCACGCCAATTTTTTCCGCCATTTAACCCTTTATTTTAAGAGCTAGAACGGCCAAATTTTGCACATACACTCTACTGACATTAGTAGTGTGAAATCTGCAAAAAAAATGGAGAGAAGACATGGTTTACTGTATGTAAACCATGTCTCAAATCATGTCGGGTTTTAGAAAGGAGAAAGAAAAAGCCGGTAATTGAATTACCGGCTTTCAAGCTGTATAGCGCTGGAATAAATATTAATATATATATATATATATATATATATATATATACATATATGTGTCTCACTGACATATATATATATATATATATATATATATATATATATATATACCTATTCTATGTGTACACATTTATTCTACCTATTCTACTGGAAGCTGTCAGTGTGATTTTACTGTACACCGCACTGAATTACCGGCTTTTCTCTCTAACAGCGCTGCGTATTTCTCGCAAGTCACACTGCTTGTCCGTGTGTGATCCGTATTTTTCACGCTTCCATAGACTTTCATTGGCGTATTTCTTGCGCAGTACGGTGACAAACGCAGCATGCTGCAATTTTGTACGGCTGTAGAAAGCCGTATAATACTGATCAGTAAAATACGGCAGATAGGAGCAGGGGCATAGAGAATAATTGTGCCGTATTTTTTGCGAGTTTTACGGACGTAGTTTCTGCGCTCTTACGTCCGTAAAACTCGCAAGTGTGAAGCCGGCCTTACAGCCTTGGGGTTATTAATGGTCGTCTGAGGAATGATCTGCCGCGCTGAATGCTTTTGGCCAAATCATCAAGATCCGCTGCTGGCAGCTGCCGATGCAAATGCCGACCAATAACGTCCCAGATGTGCTTGATGGGAGACAAGTCTGGAGACGCTTCAGCCATGGGAGCACATTTAGGCCACGCAGGCTGCTCACAGTAGTACGAGCATCATACGGCCTGGTGATGTCATGTTGAAAACTGCTTCTGGGGACACTTTGGTCGTATTACTGGTTCCATCACCAAATCAATGGAACACCGAGTTCTTAGTGCACCTAGAGTGAAGACTAGAGGGGTCCGGCTACTGTAAATTTGCCAAATCTACACTATAGACCCAGGAGTAGGACAGGTGTAACGTTCCCTCATGAAGGTCTTTCCATGGCGTTGTCCACATGGAGATTGGACGCTTGAATGACGAAATGGAGGCTTGAATGGAGGTTTATCGGCTTCAGCGATGAGTCTCGCTTGGTCTTGGATGCAATGATAGCCGGAGATTAGTGTGGAGACCATGTGGGCAATGTCATGAAGAGGTCTTCATCACAAGTGAACATCTCACTGGTCCTAGTCCCGGGAATACGGTGTAGATTTGGCCTAATGTATGGTAGCCGACCCGACGTACACTAACAGCTCAGCGTTACACTGATTTGGTGGCAGAACCAGTGGTGCGGCTATTTCTCCAGTGTCCCAGGAGCCATTTTTCATCACGACGTCAGGCTACACGTTGCTCGTGCTACTGTGAGCAGCCTGGTTGGCCTAAACGTTCTACCAAGACCTGCACACTGTGCCGAGCCCATGAGCGTTCACCGCGGCAGAACATTCCTCAGAAGGCTATATTTTACCTCTAGGCTAATGCATATCTCTCTCAGCATTTAACGAGGGGGCATTCATTTCCCTTCATTTAATTTTACAAAATCATCTCATTACTTTCCTCCTACAGGAAAATTGTACCTTTCTCCGACTGAAAACAAAATCACAGCTTGTCCCACGTTTCTGCCGAGCCTGCAGTCACGGGAGTAGAAGAGCTTGTCTGAATCCGGCTCGCAGGAGCTCGGAAGGGCTTTATTATTCCAGTAGAGACATAACGACAGCGGCGTGCATTGCTAATTTCCAGGCCGCCTCTAATAGCGGGAGTTAGCTCATTTTCAATCATCATTATAAGAAAATGCCTACTTATTACACCAGCGGAAAACATGGCTGACATTCATAACTAGGGGGGGGGGGAAAGCTTCAGCAGAGAATTTACTTTTTGAAAGTTTTATAATAAGAACTGCAGATGTAGCAGAGATATATGATATTGTACTTAGTTTTATATAGGACTGCAGATTACCCTGTTAGACAGGGCTGTGGAGTCGGTAAGCCAAACCTCAGACTCCGACACCTCAATTTCCATGACTTCGACTCCACCAAAATGAGCTCCGACTCCGACTCCACAGCCCTGATGTTAGATCATATTCTAGATCATTTAATCGGAAAACGTCCTTGTTCTTTTTGTTTCTAGCAGCTTTTTTTTATTTCTATGAAAGCTGGGTGACATAAATCACAAGGAGGCTCCGTAGATTAAACTTAAAGTGAATGTATAATCAAATCACGTTTTTGTTAATTTTTTTCTTTTTTTTTTTTTTAAATTTTGTCATTTTTTTCATATCACAATCTGTACAAAAAAAAATTAGAAATCTTGCAATTTTCACACCGGCTGTGTGATTTCATATTTATATTATTATTATTATACATTTTTATAGCGCCATTTTATTCCATGGCGCTTTACGTGTGAAATACTTTCTTTTCTGCAGTCTCATTATCATCAGAGGATGAATTCCAATGACTGATATCACGGCTGATAACACAGGATCCACTATTCATAATAGGGGGCATCACAGATCCCCCTTCTTTTATATGTATGCTCCATGTGCACGTAGCCTTTCTTCTTCCGAAAATGAAGCAAAAAGACTCCATAGGCACATAGACCTAAAACGCCTCAAAACCACTTCAGAAATTGATTCAGGAAATAAAAAAAGCTCCTCAAAAATAAAGAAGGGGATAATAAAAAAGCTCCTCAAAAATAAAGAAGGGGATAATAAAAAAGTTCCTCAAAAATAAAGAAGGGGATAATAAAAAAGTTCCTCAAAAATAAAGAAGGGGGTAATAAAAAAGTTCCTCAAAAATAAAGAGGGGGATAATAAAAAAGCTCCTCAAAAATAAAGAAGGGGATAATAAAAAAGCTCCTCAAAAATAAAGACGGGGATAATAAAAAAGCTCCTCAAAAATAAAGAAGGGGATAATAAAAAAGCTCCTCAAAAATAAAGAAGGGGATAATAAAAAAGCTCCTCAAAAATAAAGAAGGGGATGGTTCTTGAAATGGATTCGACAACATCAAGAACTTTTTGTGAGCACATAGCGTTAGATATATTGGAACAGGTACCAGGAAAAATGGAAGCGAACTGGCAAAAGGTACCAGGAAAAATGGAAGCGAACTGGCAAAAGGTACCAGGAAAAATGGAAGCAAACTGGCAAAAGGTACCAGGAAAAATGGAAGCGAACTGGCAAAAGGTACCAGGAAAAATGGAAGCGAACTGGCAAAAGGTACCAGGAAAAATGGAAGCGAACTGGCAAAAGGTACCAGGAAAAATGGAAGCAAATTGGCAAAAGGTACCAGGAAAAATGGAAGCGAACTGGCAAAAGGTACCAGGAAAAATGGAAGCAAACTGGCAAAAGGTACCAGGAAAAATGGAAGCGAACTGGCAAAAGGTACCAGGAAAAATGGAAGCAAACTGGCAAAAGGTACCAGGAAAAATGGAAGCGAACTGGCAAAAGGTACCAGGAAAAATGGAAGCGAACTGGCAAAAGGTACCAGGAAAAATGGAAGCAAATTGGCAAAAGGTACCAGGAAAAATGGAAGCGAACTGGCAAAAGGTACCAGGAAAAATGGAAGCAAACTGGCAAAAGGTACCAGGAAAATGGAAGCGAACTGGCAAAAGGTACCAGGAAAAATGGAAGCGAACTGGCAAAAGGTACCAGGAAAAAGGGAAGGGAACTGACAAAAGGTACCAGGAAAAATGGAAGCAAACTGGCAAAAGGTACCAGGAAAAATGGAAGCGAACTGGCAAAAGGTACCAGGAAAAATGGAAGCGAACTGGCAAAAGGTACCAGGAAAAATGGAAGGGAACTGACAAAAGGTACCAGGAAAAATGGAAGCGAACTGGCAAAAGGTACCAGGAAAAATGGAAGGGAACTGGCAAAAGGTACCAGGAAAAATGGATGCGAACTGGCAAAAGGTACCAGGAAAAATGGAAGCGAACTGGCAAAAGGTACCAGGAAAAATGGAAGCAAACTGGCAAAAGGTACCAGGAAAAATGGAAGGGAACTGGCAAAAGGTACCAGGAAAAATGGAAGCAAACTGGCAAAAGGTACCAGGAAAATGGAAGCGAACTGGCAAAAGGTACCAGGAAAAATGGAAGCGAACTGGCAAAAGGTACCAGGAAAAATGGAAGGGAACTGACAAAAGGTACCAGGAAAGTACCAGGAAAAATGGAAGCAAACTGGCAAAAGGTACCAGGAAAAATGGAAGCGAACTGGCAAAAGGTACCAGGAAAAATGGAAGCGAACTGGCAAAAGGTACCAGGAAAAATGGAAGCGAACTGGCAAAAGGTACCAGGAAAAATGGAAGGGAACTGACAAAAGGTACCAGGAAAAATGGAAGCGAACTGGCAAAAGGTACCAGGAAAAATGGAAGGGAACTGGCAAAAGGTACCAGGAAAAATGGAAGGGAACTGGCAAAAGGTACCAGGAAAAATGGAAGCGAACTGGCAAAAGGTACCAGGAAAAATGGAAGCGAACTGGCAAAAGGTACCAGGAAAAATGGAAGGGAACTGGCAAAAGGTACCAGGAAAAATGGAAGCGAACTGGCAAAAGGTACCAGGAAAAATGGAAGGGAACTGGCAAAAGGTACCAGGAAAAATGGAAGCGAACTGGCAAAAGGTACCAGGAAAAATGGAAGCGAACTGGCAAAAGGTACCAGGAAAAATGGAAGCGAACTGTCAAAAGGTACCAGGAAAAATGGAAGCAAACTGTCAAAAGGTACCAGGAAAAATGGAAGCGAACTGACAAAAGGTACCAGGAAAAATGGAAGCGAACTGGCAAAAGGTACCAGGAAAAATGGAAGCGAACTGGCAAAAGGTACCAGGAAAAATGGAAGCGAACTGGCAAAGTGATTGCATCTCTTCTATAAAACTTGGTGATGATCAGTCAGAATTTCACAACAATCATTGGTATTCACAACATTTATGTAAGAAGAGTGAAGATCTGAGAGTAGACAAACTTCACAGAGTCCCCAGATCTTCCAGAGGAATAGTCGCAGATTAAAAGGAGGAAAGTATCACTGGTTCATTTATCGCTCTGGCGAAGCAGGACAGCGCCAAGATTAAAATAAGAACCAGCTCCTTCAATGCAAAGTGGGAAGAGAGAATTTCTCAGTGTGAACTGTCAAAACTCATCTCATCTGATAAACAAGGATGGGTGGATATTTTCAGTCTCGCTTTCTCAACGCTGCTCTGATGCACCATAATTAGAGCACGTACCTGTCATACAACCACAGGGGTGTAAAAAAAAAGACAGATAATAAAGTAAAATCCTCCATAGGCAGTAAAACAAACTTTGCTTGCTTGTATTTTAATTGCATCATTCACTGCCCCTGGTTTATGTCTTGAATTTTACTCCAGAGCTGCATTCATAATTCTGATGGTTGTCATATGATGCGTTGGGACAGTTAGTTTTTTCCTTTATGAGATTATTGGAGACTGAGTAAAGACTGCCCTTTTTCAGAAGGCAAATTGTCAAAACATGACAATCGTGTTCTGTTTGTTTGTTGCTTTTGTGACAAATTAATGTAACGGCCGTTCATGGAACGATCTAATGCATCTAAAATTTAACAAAAAAATGAATTTTGGAGTAGGTCTTGATTTTGAGAATTTCTTATTTCTTTGTGGACCTATTGTTTGACGACGTATGTGTCTCCAGGGTAAAAGGAAGACCAGACCACACGTCCTATTTAAAATGCAACTCACGGTACATAAAAGTGAAAAATTCAAATTTGACAGTGCTACAAAATTATACAAAAAAGCCTCTAATGTATACCATTGATGTAAAAGGGCATCTCTCACCCAATGGGTTCCTTTGTATAAGGAAAAAAAAAGTATAAATAAAAAAGTATACCGTACAATATTTGTTTTTACTGGGGTTCTGTCACATCTGTCAAAGGACAAAAGCCCCAAAAGGCTGCGTCAGACAGCATCGGCACAAATATGGATGGGTGAATCTGTACGGTAAAGTTCTTAGTCCACAGACCCCGAACATGAAAGTCTATGTTACTGTTCGAATTCGGCAGCCCAAATAAAGCTTGTTGCAAGGCTGCCAATCAACAAACTTTTCTGGTGTGTGTACTTCCAGCTCAATCAAAGATGGCACAATATGTAATAAAAAAAAAGAAAAGACGTAGGGTCCTGTCTAATTTTGATAACAAGCGCAGGTAAAACACACAGCTTGCAGCTGTCAGTATGTTCCGGACATCAATATCCATTGCCCTTTCCCAGCTTATTAATATCAGCCCACAGCTGTCTGCTTAGCCTTTCCTGGTTATTAAAAATAGGAGGGATCCAACGGTATTTTTTTTAGGGGGGGTTCCCTCTTTTTAATGACCAGTAAATGGTACACTGTGAGCTGATATTAATAGCCTGGGAAACTCCATGTCTACTGCACCCTTCCCAGAATAACATCAGCCCCCAGCTGCCTGCTTTCACTCAGCTGGTTATTAAAAATAAGGGGGATCCACGCTATCTTTTTCGTTTATTTCTTTATTTCTTATCTAAATACATGTACACTAAGCTAGACACACAGTGCACTAATTATATATTTCACACACATTTCTTACTATGAACAGGTGCTGGCTGGTGAATACTCTCATCAGCGTCGCCTGCTCTCACTGCTGTCAGCGATACTAGGTAATGTTGAGAGTAGTAGTCACCAGCTGACGCCTGACCGGTGATAACCTTTTCACCACCAGTCACAGCTACTGGCTCACGTTATGTCCTCTGTGTGACAGCATGGGAACCGCGATACCTAGCAGCTGTGACTGGCAGTGACTTCAGTAAGGTTACTACCGGTCAGGGCTGGTGTTTCCCACGCTGTTACACGGAAGACCTGCTTGAGAGCTGCCGGCTGTTTGGGTTCGCTCCATTCACTTGAATGGGGTACGTGTTTGTGATCAAGTTCGGGTACAGTTCTGGTGCCTGATGCATTGATCCTCGTCTTATACACTTATTTGTTTTATGAATAGACGTCATTTATTTTATACTGATATATTTGAACTTATATATTAAAAATATTGGTCTGTTTGATATTATTACCTTAATTGTATTCTGTATCAACAAAAAAACGTGTGCACAGCTCTATATGAAGGTGCCCAGGTAGGTTCCAAAACCGTAGTGATACATATAAGAAAAACCTGGCACTCAACTTTATATAGGTGATATTTTATTATTCCAAGCGGAGGTGCAGTAACAGCATTACTGCTGTTACTGCACCTCCGCTTGGAATAATAAAATATCACCTATATAAAGTTGAGTGCCAGGTTTTTCTTATATGTACTTAATTGTATTCTGACCTAAGCCTTGACCTACAGTACAGACCAAAAGTTTGGACACACCTTATCATTTAAAGATTTTTCTGTATTTTCATGACAATGAAAATTGTACATTCACACTGAAGGCATCAAAACTATGAATTAACACATGTGGAATTATATACTTAACAAAAAAATGCGAAACAACTGAAAATATGTATTATATTCTAGGTTCTTCAAAGTAGCCACCTTTTGCTTTGACGACTGCTTTGCACACTCTTGGCATTCTCTTGATGAGCTTCAAGAGGTAGTCACCGGGAATGGTCTTCCAACAATCTTGAAGGAGTTCCCAGAGATGCTTAGCACTTGTTGGCCCTTTTGCCTTCACTCTGCGGTCCAGCTCACCCCAAACCATCTCGATTGGGTTCAGGTCTGGCGTAGCACCCCATCACTCTCCTTCTTGGTCAAATAGCCCTTACACAGCCTGGAGGTGTGTTTGGGGTCATTGTCCTGTTGAAAAATAAATGATGGTCCAACTAAACGCAAACCGGATGGAATAGCATGCTGCTGCAAGATGCTGTGGTAACCATACTGGTTCAGTATGCCTTCAATTTTGAATAAATCCCCAACAGTGTCACCAGCAAAGCACCCCCACACCATCACACCTCCTCCTCCATGCTTCACGGTGGGAACCAGGCATGTAGAGTCCATCCGTTCACCTTTTCTGCGTCGCACAAAGACACGGTGGTTGGAACCAAAGATCTCAAATTTGGAATCATCTGACCAAAGCACAGATTTCCACTGGTCTAATGTCCATCCCTTGTGTTCTTTAGCCCAAACAAGTCTCTTCTGCTTGTTGCCTGTCCTTAGCAGTGGTTTCCTAGCAGCTATGTTACCATGAAGGCCTGCTGCACAAGGTCTCCTCTTAACAGTTGTTGTGGAGATGTGTCTGGTGCTAGAACTCTGTGTGGCATTGACCTGGTCTCTAATCTGAGCTGCTGTTAACCTGCGATTTCTGAGGCTGGTGACTCGGATAAACTTATCCTCAGAAGCAGAGGTGACTCTTGGTCTTCCTTTCCTGGGACGGTCCTCATGTCAGCAAGTTTCTTTGTAGCGCTTGATGGCTTTTGCAACTGCACTTGGGGACACTTTCAAAGTTTTCCCAATTTTTCAGACTGACTGACCTTCATTTCTTAAAGTAATGATGGCCACTCGTTTTTCTTTACTTAGCTGCTTTTTTCTTGCCATAATACAAATTCTAACAGTCTATTTAGTAGGACTATCAGCTGTGTATCCACCAGACTTCTGCTCAACACAACTGATGGTCCCAACACCATTTATAAGGCAAGAAATCCCACTTACTAAACCTGACAGGGCACACCTGTGAAGTGAAAACCATTCCCGGTGACTACCTCTTGAAGCTCATCAAGAGAATGCCAAGAGTGTACAAAGCAGTCATCAAAGCAAAAGGTGGCTACTTTGAAGAACCTGGAATATAAGACATATTTTCAGTTGTTTCACACTTTTTTGTTAAGTATATAATTCCACATGTGTTAATTAATTCATAGTTTTGATGCCTTCAGTGTGAATTTACAATTTTCAATGTCATGAAAATACAGAAAAATCTTTAAATGAGAAGGTGTGTCCAAACTTTTGGCCTGTACTGTATATACCTGAGGATCTATTTACTGATTTCTACGTGGACCCAATATACCTTTTTATGAACATATGTACCTTGTTTATGTCTTAAATTCTTTATCGATAAGATTCAATTTTTTTACCAACATAGAGTCTAGTTCTCCTTATTTTGCACTTAATAAAACATTGTCTATTTTTATATATCACATTATTATTGGGGTATTCTCCTTCTAGAACATAGTGTCTTTGGTTAGTCTGTCTACGCATAAAGGTCAGGGTGATTTAACAGCTCGTATTATTCTTATAAGGCCACGTTCACACGTTCAGTATATGGTCAGTATTTTACATCAGTATTTGTAAGACAAAACCAGGAGTGGGTGATAAATGCAGAAGTGGTGACATGTTTCTATTATACTTTTCTTCTAATTGTTCCACTCCTGGTTTTGTCTTACAAATACTGATGTAAAATACTGACCAAATACTGACCGCGTGAACGTGGCTTAAGTGACGCATTCTTTATCAGTGCCTATAGCTGACATGCTGCAGGGCAAAAGTAAAGGACTGCAGTAATTGAGTTTTCTCCTACTCTTTTCCATAATGAAATGAATGGAATGAGTGACCTGAAAGTGCATGAAGTCATTAAACAGCATGGAGAACTCATCATTAAATTCTAGATTAGTACCGTAACTACAATTCACTCACCAAAGGGAAATAGGTTTTTTTAAGGCTGGTTTCACACTTGCATTGGGCAGAGCTGCGGAGGGCTGCGTAGTTCCTCCGTTAAGCCCCGCCCACTGCAGAACCTCTTCCATTCAGCTCCGCCTACGTCAGCATGCGTTCTGCATACCTATCTTTAAAATTGGGTGCGCAGCCCATGCAAATATATGCGGATGCCTCCGCATGCGTCTTTTGACGCTGTGTCGAACACAATATGTTGCATGGCCTGCGACCCAATGTTAAAGATAGGTATGCAGAACGCATGCTGACGTAGGCGGAGCTGAATGGAAGAGGTGCGGCAGTGGGCGGAGCTTAATGGAGGAACTACGCAGCCCTCCGCAGCTCTGCCCAATGCAAGTGTGAAACCTGCCTAAGAGATAACAAACAAAAAAAGAAACAGAAAACCCCTTTGACTTGTATGTAAAGTTCCTTTTTCATTTCATTGGTGATAACAATGGAGATTTTTCCCTTTCTGCCATACGCTATGATCAAGCACAACTTGCAACTGACATGGAGCAGGGAGAAAGGTGGGCGCAGGAATAAGCACAGCTCAATGTAAGCCCCCCATGGCTGTGCTTGGCCATAAGGCAATTTTTAAATTCCGTGGCAGAGTGATGTGATTGGTTAAAGGGGGGAGCTTGGGGAGGGACTGTAGGGGTGGGGGTGTTTGTAACAGGGGAAAGGGCAGGAAAATTGTCAGTTGGGGACAGGAAGCCAACGTGACGAGACCCACCCTCCCCCTTTTTTATTATTCGGTAATTCTCGTCATTGCGTTGCTATAGGGGTTGGGAATATGGATGGATCACATTGGACGGTGGTGTGTAGGGCGGTGATTGCTTTGTCACAGTGGCATAGTGGGAGGGAGTGGGATTCAGCGGGGAAGGAATTGTACGTAAAATTCCAGACAGTTAAAATGGTGTTGGTTGATCTGACATCTTGGTTACGGGCTCTGGACAGGGCTTTTACCCTGGGAGCTGGTTGGTGGTTAATTTTCCCGGAACGGGCTTTTTGGTGCCCTCGAGCTGGTGGTGTACGGCTGAGGGTCAATAGTGGTGTTTAAGTTCTTTTTTGGTTTTTGCCAAAATATTTAAGACAGATTTTTTCCCGGTGCTCCAAGAACCCTCCCCTCGATTTTTAGCATAAATTGCATATTAATGTTTAATGAAAACGTTTGTTATTGTTTGTTAATAAACTGGCCGCTGTGGCCTAAATTATCCAAGAAGTATTAATGTGCATCGTCTTTATTTTAAGGTAGCGTGTTTTGTTCTGCACTTGCTAATGGGTGGTCGAGGTCACAGGTAAGAGGTCGCCATATTGGCCATACACGGTCAAGTAAAGTGCTGAAGTTATTCCAGTCTTCCTGCTCTGCTCCATATTGAAATGAATAGAACAAGCAGCTTGTAGGTGAATGAAGTCAATTAACAAACTGGAGTTATTTTTATTAAATTGCAGATCAGAAATTAGAATTTACATACCAAGGGGCAAGAGGTTTTTATGTGGATCATCGAAGATTTAACAAAAAAAAAGAAAACGTTAACTGTCGGGTAAAGTTTCTTTGTCAACTCTTTGATGATAATAACTGTGACTTTGCTTCTCGGTATGTTATTTCATACACCATGATCCAGCAAACCCAACAACAATGTCACGGGTCAGTAACGCAAGATGACCTACTTTTCACTCACCGAGAGGCAACCTCTTTGACAGAGCATTCAGTTATTTTACAACCAAGTGATTCCAGACTGCCCACAGGTAGAACCAATTAAAACTAGCGTATGTCTGAAAGTGTTCCAAAATACATCTCTGCCTCAACTTTACAGCTTTCTCTACAACCTCCAGGAAATCAGCTCTGGATGCCAGTTGCCTGAGAGGGCTCAGCGTTTCATCTGTTCCATGGCCAAGACTCCTGAAAAATTGAAAAAAAAAAAAAAATAGCAGCAGAACAGTAAAAGCTGCCAGAACGAGTGAGGATAGAGCGACAGAGCGAACTGTCAAGAAGGAAAGATGTGTAGAAGTATATTACGGCTGCCAGAAGCCCAGTTTGTATGAGTTGCGAGCCCACTGCTGTGGCATCACTTATTGTGAGATGGTCGGCCAAGTTTCCAGCGTCTTAGACTGTAGGTATGGCACTAGGCAGTCCGCTACAATTACAGCTTTGGACAGCTGTAGAAAAGTCCACAATCGCCAAAAGCAATTCTAATCCAGTTTTGCATTTCATTTTTTTATCGACTAGACCAATTATCCCAAATGATAATATACGCTGATCTGATATTCGGATCCAATCGCACTCGGCAATGCAAATCAATGAGTTCTCGGAAACCAACGGGCTGCACTCTGATGATTTCCAGGGACTGACAGACTGGAGAAGAAAGACTTTTTTTTTTAATCTTCTCTATATCTGAGGGGATCAGATCACACTACGATCACACCCTGATCAAAGTTTGATTGCAGTGTGATTTACATAATCAACCCGATTGTCTCAGGGGTGAGTGTGAAGGATTGCCCCTTCCTCCCACGTCACCAATCCGTGACGTCACTACACAGGCCCAGCTCTCCGGCGCCCCCTTTGTCTCTCAGGCCAGTAAAGGGACTGCACCTAGAGCAAATGGCCGCTGGGGAGACTGCCCTGTTACCCACACTGGGTATTCTAAGATTCGCAATCAGAGTAAAAGGGTCAGCCCAAATTTAATTTATGATTTAATTGCCTTAAGGGTGCACTAGATAATTACAAGAAATATACAGTCAAAACATATATCAAGAATTACAGTCAGAGTACAATATAACAATAATAATACAAGGCTTAACAGTATAAAGCTGGAGGTCAATTTACCAGGGTGAAGGTCACTTGTGGAAGCCGGGGGGGCATAGCATTCCGCAGGTCCAAAAACTTAGTTGCCGGGCAGCCCCCAGAAAGCCTGTGCTTGCTCCCCCCTCTGGCTGGCATACCCTGTTCCTTAAGATATCATCATCATGTTCTTCTGTGGAGTGAGACCCTCCCAGTGACCTCAGCTTCTTCTTATACCTGGCTGAGCCCCCCTGCCTGCAGCTGGGTGGGCTTAGCAATCTCCACCCCCCTGCCTCCCTGCAGATTTATTCCAATATCTAATAAATGGGATAACTCCCCTCAGGATGATCGGATCAGCACACGGGCAGTACCAGCGCCTGTGGTTTGTTCTGCCGGTCATACTGGGATCAAATCTGGACCCATTCGGTCCCTGTGGGAGGCTGATCTCTATATCTCGGGTTTCATGCCTCCCACCGCCACGGGAGTCGCACTGTTAGATGCACAATTTCTTTAGGGCAAGGAGAATATTTTTTATGAGCCTGTACCTTGGACGATGCGTCCATAATTCACAATTCCATGTTAAAGACGGTTCGGCTGCGCTGCCATAATAGATGTGTATCCAGTGGCCACTTGGCATGCGTGTTTTAATTAAGCCCCCAAGCATTTCCAAGCCCCCCCTGCTGGCGTGGTTTCCTCAGTGAGCTTGGAAAGGCCGTCTACAGTTTACCCTGAGCTCAGCCCGTTAGCATACTAATAGGAACTTTATTCATTAGAAAAAGGTAGGGGCCAGGAGCGCTCCTGCTGCCGACCTGACCAGGAGACAAAATGGAGTCACGCCAATCTGTAGTATGCCTGTCCCAAGATGGCGGCTGCTCCCTCATCACACCTCCCTGCTTTAGAGGGCGCTAGGGGGCATCACATTCCTGTGTTCCCCCATGCGCCCTTCCGCACCTTCTCCTTGCCGGGGCAACCCATCAGCATTACTATGGTCTCGGCCTCTCTCTCCCTGAGCCTGTCTCTGCCTCCTCCTCTCTGAGGCTGACTCTGTCCCTCCTCTCTCTTTCTCTCTGAGGCTGTCTCTGCCTCTCCCCTCTTTCTGAGGCTGTCTCTGCCTCCTCCCCGGTCTCTCTCTGAGGCTGTTTCTGCCCCCTCCTCCTTCTCTCTCTGAGGCTGTCTCTGCCCCCTCCTCTCTGAGGCTGACTCTGTCCCTCCTCTCTCTCTCTGAGGCTGTTTCTGCCTCTCCCCTCTTTCTGAGGCTGTCTCTGCCGCCTCCTCTCTCTCCCTGAAGCTGGCTCTGCCTCCTCCTCCTCTTTCTGAGGCCGTCTCTGCCCCCTCCTCCTTCTCTCTCTCGCTGAGGCTGTCTCCGCCTCCTCCTCCGTCTCTCTCTGAGGCTGTCTCTGCCCCCTCCTCTCTCTCTCTGAGGCTGTCTCTGCCCCCTCCTCCTCTGTCTCTCTCTGAGGCTGTCTCTGCCCCCTCCTCCTTCTCTCTCTGAGGCTGTCTCTGCCCCCTCCTCTCTCTCTCTGAGGCTGTCTCTGCCCCCTCCTCCTCCGTCTTTCTCTGAGGCTGTCTCTGCCCCCTCCTCTCTCTCCCTGAGGCTGTCTCTGCCCCCTCCTCCTCTCTCTGAGGCTGTCTCTGCCCCCTCCTCCCTCTCTCTGAGGCTGTTTCTTCCTCCTCCTCTGTCTCTCTCTGAGGCTGTCTCTGCCCCCTCCTCTCTCTTTCTGAGGCTGTCTCTGCCCCTCCTCCTTCTCTCTCTGAGGCTGTCTCTGCCCCCTCCCATCTCTCTCTCTCTCTGAGGCTGTCTCTGCCCCCTCCTCTGTCTCTCTCTGAGGCTGTCTCTGCCTCCTCCCCTCTCTTCCTGAGGCGGTCTCCGCCTCCTCCTCTGTCTCTCTCTGAGGCTGTCTCTGCCCCCTCCTCTCTCTCTCTGAGGCTGTCTCTGCCTCCTCCTCCTTCTCTCTCTGAGGCCGTCTCTGCCTCCTCCCCTCTCTTCCTGAGGCGGTCTCCGCCTCTGTCTCTCTCTGAGGCTGTCTCTGCCCCCTCCTCTCTCTCTCTGAGGCTGTCTCTGCCTCCTCCTCCTTCTCTCTCTGAGGCCGTCTCTGCCCCCTCCTCTCTCTCTCTGAGGCTGTCTCTGCTCCCTCCTCCTTCTTTCTCTGAGGCTGTCTCTGCCCCCTCCTCTCTCTCTCTGAGGCTGCCTCTAACTGTCGGTCCCTGGGCCACGCCTCCGGTGAGCCCTGCTGGACCGATACCCGGTACAGCCGTCCCTGGTCCCAGACCACCCGCTCGCGGTCTGACTCCCCGGGAGGCTGTGCCACCTGCTCCTTAAGAGCTTTCAGGCTAGCATCAGCTTCCAACGCTTCCTGAAATCCCTGACTCAATGTGGCAAGAATGGACGACACCGCCACATCCACCGTCAGCTCCCCGGGATCTGTCTCCTGGCTGCTGTCTGACTCGGCAGCCACTTGGTCAGAGAGGGGGAAGCCGTCGGACCTCTGCAAGGCTCCTTGGGCTCCGGCGCTCCCACTCCTGGTGACAGCGGCCACGACCACTGTGCCCATGGGTAGCGCCTGCTTCCCCCCGGCTCCTGACCAAGTCGCCGGGTCAGGCAGACTTCCCTGCCCTCCTGACATCCCGGGTGTGGGGAACTCCTGCCCTGCGGTCTTACCTGGTGGCTCCTCTCCTGGGACGCCTCCTCCCCCCATGGCCTGATCCTCTTCCTGCAGGGGCCCTAGACTCAGCAGGCGGGATTCACTTAGGGGCCCTACACTGCCCGTAGCAGCCCCTCCCTCCACCTCTGAGCTCTCCCCTACAGTCTCCTCACCTGTCCTCACTGTGAGCCCTGTGTGTGTGGTGTCAGTGTATGGAGTACCCTCAGGTTTCACTCCCTCCCCCACTGTTGGAGGCACATTCAACACATCAACATTCACAGTAGAGTCATGACATTCTTGGGGAGCCGAACTTGGGGGTTCAGTGGCCACATACTGGGACACTAGCCGCCCCAAATCGGTCCCAAGTAACACATTAGCAGGAATATTTGACGTTACTCCCACCTCCCGCATTCCCCTCCCGGCACCCCAGTCCAAAAACACCTTTGCGACAGGCAGCGCCGGTTCCACGCCTCCAATTCCGGAGACGGACAGGGTTCTCCCTGGCACCAAGTCTTGAGGGGACACCACCTCAGGACGTACTAGGGTTCGTTCAGCGCCTGTGTCCCGCAGTCCCATGACCGCTGAGCGGCCGATAGTGACGGGTTGGTAATTGTCCAGGGACCTCCCACCACCCCCTCCCACACATAAAACAGTGGACGGTTCCGGGGACAGGGATGGGGGCTTAAGACGCTGGGGACATGCAGCCTTGAAGTGTCCCAGCTGGTTGCAGTGATGACAACGTCTGGGTTCTGCGTCTGGCCTGGAGAGGGCAGCAGGGGGGTACACCCCTTGCACTCTGGGGGCTGGGGGAACAGGGGCAGGATTGGGCTTACCCCCTCTCCAGGTGCTGCTGGCAGGCTTCTTCGGCTCAGGCGCCCTGTTATTGGCATACTCCTCTGCCAGGGCGGCTGTAGCAGAAGCCCCCTTCGGTTTCCGGTCACGGAGGAACTGCTGGAGGTCCTCTGGGCAGTTCCACAAGAACTGCTCCATGACGAACAGTTACTGGACCTCCTGGCGGGTGGTGAGCGCTAGACCCGAAGTCCAGTGCTCTGCAGCTCTCAGCAACGCCCGCATGTGGTCGGTCCAGGTGTCCTTTGGGCCCCGCTGCAGGCTCCGGAACTTCTTGCGGTAAGACTCTGGGGTGAGGTTGTAGTGCTGGATCAGGGCCCGCTTTATGCTGCTGTAGTCCTGCTCCGCCCCGGCAGGTAAGTCCCCCAAAACTTCCAGGGACTTACCCCTCAAACGGGGGGTCAGGTATCTTGCCCACTGATCCGGGGCCAGATGGTGTTGAAGGCAGGTCCTTTCAAAGGCCAGCAAGAAGGAACCCAGGTCTCCATCCTTCTCAAGCAGAGGGAAGTCCTCGGCCCGGACTTTGGAAGCCCTGGACTCTGGTGGTGCTGGGGCGTCCAGCAGGAGCCCGCGTTGAGCCATCTCCAGTCGGTGCTGGCGCTCCGCTGCACGCTCAGCAGCTCTCTCTGCCCGCTCCTCTGCTTCACGGCATTCTGCACGCTCGGCCTCAGCTGCTTTCTCTGCAGCTGCCATGAGTCTCATATAGGCGTCTTCATTACCCGCCTCGAGACGTGCCACTGCCGCTGCAACAAGGGCCGCTGATGTGGACAGGCTGGGGCGGGTAGGTGGTGGGTAGTCCCTTGCCGGACTAAGCACGGGTGGCTGGCTCCTTGGGGAGTCTGGGCTGAGCTCCCCCTCGCCTGGAACAGTACCGTCCACCACCACCTCCTCATAGGCCATAGCACTGGCCTGCGCCCTCACTGCACTCCTGGTGCCATCCGCCATCTTTGGAACCTCTGGTTACTGACACAGCTGTAACCCTGACCTTGCACACAACTTATTATATCTACACTCTGACCGTCTAGTGCTGGGCTGACCTTAAGACCCCAGCAGCGAAAGTTACCACTGGCACACTATTACTCTGATCCCACGTACGCTGCCACCACTGTGAAGGATTACCCCTTCCTCCCACGTCACCAATCCGTGACGTCACTACACAGGCCCAGCTCTCCGGCGCCCCCTTTGTCTCTCAGGCCAGTAAAGGGACTGCACCTAGAGCAAATGGCCGCTGGGGAGACTGCCCTGTTACCCACACTGGGTATTCTAAGATTCGCAATCAGAGTAAAAGGGTCAGCCCAAAATTAATTTATGATTTAATTGCCTTAAGGGTGCACTAGATAATTACAAGAAATATACAGTCAAAACATATATCAAGAATTACAGTCAGAGTACAATATAACAATAATAATACAAGGCTTAACAGTATAAAGCTGGAGGTCAATTTACCAGGGTGAAGGTCGCTTGTGGAAGCCGGGGGGGCATAGCATTCCGCAGGTCCAAAAACTTAGTTGCCGGGCAGCCCCCAGAAAGCCTGTGCTTGCTCCCCCCTCTGGCTGGCATACCCTGTTCCTTAAGATATCATCAACATGTTCTTCTGTGGAGTGAGACCCTCCCAGTGACCTCAGCTTCTTCTTATACCTGGCTGAGCCCCCCTGCCTGCAGCTGGGTGGGCTTAGCAATCTCCACCCCCCTGCCTCCCTGCAGATTTATTCCAATATCTAATAAATGGGATAACTCCCCTCAGGATGATCGGATCAGCACACGGGCAGTACCAGCGCCTGTGGTTTGTTCTGCCGGTCGTACTGGGATCAAATCTGGACCCATTCGGTCCCTGTGGGAGGCTGATCTCTATATCTCGGGTTTCATGCCTCCCACCGCCACGGGCATGATTTTATGCTTCTCTCTCAGGTAAGTCAGGCCTTTTATCACTGCAATGCTGACTTTTCCCAAAATCTTTTCTGGAATTTTTCCAGCTTTCTTCAGTGCGTTAGATGCACAATTTCTTTAGGGCAAGGAGAATATTTTTTATGAGCCTGTACCTTGGACGATGCGTCCATAATTCACAATTCCATGTTAAAGACGGTTCGGCTGCGCTGCCATAATAGATGTGTATCCAGTGGCCACTTGGCATGCGTGTTTTAATTAAGCCCCCAAGCATTTCCAAGCCCCCCCTGCTGGCGTGGTTTCCTCAGTGAGCTTGGAAAGGCCGTCTACAGTTTACCCTGAGCTCAGCCTGTTAGCATACTAATAGGAACTTTATTCATTAGAAAAAGGTAGGGGCCAGGAGCGCTCCTGCTGCCGACCTGACCAGGAGACAAAATGGAGTCACGCCAATCTGTAGTATGCCTGTCCCAAGATGGCGGCTGCTCCCTCATCACAGTGAGAATATATGGTCGTCTGCACCTAGCCTAAGAGTATGACCTAAAAGCAGAACATGGTTGGCCATCCCTGGGGTCCTTTTCTGGAATCTAGGCTGTCTGACCCCATAGTGCGATGATGCGCATTGATCGTGGCATTCAAGGGATTAGGCTATGACCACATGACCATGTTTTCGGTCTGAGTGGTGTCTGTTGGAAAAACTGATAAAATATGGACAGCACAGTGGCCAAAGTTATATAATGGGTCTGTTCAGATGACCGATTTTTTTTTCACATGGACCAAATGTCTGTGCGCAGAAAATGCAACATTCAGTTCACGAGTTAAATGTGTCTTCAGTGAAGACAGACTTTCTAGTTACAGAGATAGGAGATGATAGTTGGTTCTTATAAAGTTCTATGGAGAAATGTAACAGTGGTTTCAGGAGAACTTGCAGCAGAATGTCTGTCGCCTCTAGCTCCGCCCTCTCCATAGAATTTTAAAAGCACCAACTGTCATCTCCTGATGGTTACACTTTAAAGGGTCAGATAATGACATATCCTACAAGACACCATCATGTGATTTTTTTGTAGAAAATTCTTTTGCATGAAAACTCATGAACCCTGAGTATTTTGGTAGCTTTTTTCAAAATACATTACAGCTAAAATAAAGCTAAAAAGCAACGATCAAAGTAGATTGCTCTTCCGTATTTTGTTACAGACACCTGCACAAAAAGTGGGGAAAAAAGCAGCAGTTTTGCACATGGCCTTAAAGAGGACCTATCACCTAATTTTTCATTTTAAACTAGACACACAATTTATCAGTGGCTGCAAATAAAATATTATCTTTATTTTTTTATTTCACTTATATGTTAAAAAATGGCCAGGGAGTAGCAGACACGTAGACGATCGGGTTCTGGTACCTGACCCAAACTTTTTTCCTAAGTTTGGTTCGGGTACCAGAACTGCACCCAAACTTGAACCAGAACCTAAACCTCATTCAAAACAATGGGGACTTGGACTTTTCAGCTTGGAACATTCTTTCTCCCTCCTTCCTGAACTTCCCCGGAACTCCGACCATTCCGGGACAAGTCCATGTTCAGATTTTACCACCGGACACTAACTGTCCGGTACAAACCCCAAACTTTTAAGTACGGGTTCGCTCATCTCTAACTAGTAATCAAAATATTTGGCACCTAATGAGTTAACTATCCAGAAGTCCTAGTGGGTATTACCAGATAGGGACTCATGCAGGGGGAAGGAGTACACGCCCCCAGTGAAAGCTATCTGATCACACCCACTCGGATTTTACCAAAGTTAACTCATTAGGTGCCAAATACTTTGTTAATATCTCCGCAACGGAGAGACAAAATAAAAAAATTTAAAAAAACGTTTTATTTCTCTCTGCAGCCACTATTACATCATGTGACAAATGTAATCAATTGTTGGTTTTCTAACACGTTAGAGTGGACATTCTGGGTACACGATCTGATTGACCCACGAGTGTGTGCACCACCAATGAACATTCTGGGTCCAGGTGTAACGAGGCATGAATTATTCCTACATCCTTACAGTTACATTAATTGCATCCTTTAGGTATATGGCCATTATGACACTCGACAAATGTGATGAAGTGGAGAAAAATGGCGCAGTTCTCCATTCAGAGCAGACACTCAGTTGAAATGAACCTGCTAAGGACGCCAGAGTCTTCACATCTCATTTAAAGAACGGCCGTTCCACAGCCAATTGATTTCCTGGAATGAGGCCACTTTCACACCAAAGGTCAATCTTCTAGTCCCGTGGTCACCAATTTGCACGTGCCACTTACCTGCCTTTCCAATGGTTATTACTCCATTTACATAGTAAGATTACAAAACACGACTGGTCTAACAATTACCGCGGCCATTAAACCGGCACATTCCACATTGTCCATTCTGGTATTTTACACGGTGGAATTTACACTAAAAGTTAAACCGGTAAATATGAAAGAAATTTTTACCAGAAGGCTCGTAAAATTAATATGGTTGAATGGTGCTAAAAAATTATTGCTTGTGATTTCTTTAAACCTGTCTCAATTGCACGTTCAAGCTGTTCCTCATCGGCATCCGTGCAGTAAAAATCAATGTGGGGAACCATTATCTTTTCCCTTAAATGTTGAGATGGTCAGAGTAATTCCTTTTTTCATGACGCATAATTAATGCTATATATTTATGGAGTCCAGTACTCGAAAGTGTACCATGTAAATTTATTTAAAGGGACTGTCCACCTTTTCCTGGCATTTTTTTTTTAACTTAAACTCATGTAATTGGGGTTAAAAATCATTTTTGCATTGGATTTCATTAAAAATCTTGCATCATTTGTTTCCTATAGCCCCTTCATTGCACTGTCTATTGCTGACTGCAGAATGAGTTAATGGGGTTGGCCACATTAACCAGGAGGCAAACGGTAAAATGTTTTTGAATAAAATCCAATTGCAAATATTATTTTCAGCCCAAATAGTATGCATTTAAGTAGGAAAAAAAATTGTCACCAAAAGTAGACAGCCACTTTAAGGAAAAGGCTCATAAATGCAACTTTGGAAATAGTGATAATTAAATATCTACTACTGCTTTATATATACATTTCCTATTTTTCAGATTTTGCCTATCTCCACGGTAACAGACTACAAACAAACCCTTTGCAGTCAGATCCTGTAGTCATATTGATATTTATTTATTCATTTCTCTTTCCTTACCAAATATACATTAGTAAGAAGTGGGGGACAAATAGAAGGATATATGACTGCAGGATCAGACTACGTAGTGGTTGTTTGTAGTCTGTTGCCATGGAGACACATAGACTAGATGAGTGTTGTAAATCAATTTTCTCAAATTAGTCTATTGCTTGAAGCCTTTCTCATTTAACCACAAAGCAAGACCAGAAGGGCACCCATTTATTTGTATGGGCACTATGTTATCATATGGGGCAATAGCAAAAAATATGTGGTCGACCACAAACTACTAGAGTGACATTAGATGATTATTGCAAGTGGGGTCCTTGAAGCTAATCTCAAAGCAATCAGCCAACCAAATGAATCCTATTAATTACTAAATATTTGGGGCTAAAACAACATGGTGCTAAAAGGCAGAAATTCCATTGTAAGGTAGATTTTCATCTTAGACATTAAGGTGTAATGCTGCTGCAGCGCAGTATCGTGCGTCCTATCTCAGGGGGTGCTGGAGAGATAGGACGCAGTCACGGCGTAAACACTAAGTACAGCAGTGCAGATGCCACTAGGTGGAGAGAGAGAGGTCAGACAAGCCGGGTTAGGAACGGATGGGAAACGCAGTACCAGAGGAAACAACAATACATGTGGTCAGATACAAGCCAAAAAAGTTGAAGCCAGTTGGAAGCAGAGATGCCAGAGATGTAAAACAGAGAAACAGGTCAGAGGACAAGCCGGGTCAGACACTAAGGTCACAGCACGGGGAGCACACAACAGGACGAGCGTGGAAGCAGGAATGGGAAGGCAGGGGAACAGAGATAGCGGGCAGAGGACAAATCAGGGTGTAACGGGGTCAGTCGCTGGAGGCCCAGGAGGCTGCAGTGAAAGGGGAGAGGTGGCCATACATACAATACGTCCTGGTAAAATGCCACAGAGATCAGAAGGCCGACCGATGTCTTTTATTTGATCGACACAAACCATTTAGTAGATGATTGAGACTTCTTCTTGCTGCTGATGTTGACAAGAAATAAAGTTGAGAATGTTGAGAGGTTGAGAAATAGGATTATAAGGAAATGACCGGCGTGCTAATGGGGTTTTGGTGTCTGCAGTCGCTTCTTAATTTGTTTTTCCCTCTAATCACTAATGCAAAATTAGGTAACCATATGGTTTTTGACATTTACAGATTAATTAGCAAATGCTTACAATAAGCCTACTTGTATATTGCTAGCGCCAAGCTCCCCAGATTGCTACGCTGAGTCTACTGAAATATGCAATAAGCAATAGTGTAAATCTGTTTGTTTTTTACATTTTTTAAATTGGTGATTAATTGGTTTCTAACAAAGACACAATGACTGTATTGTATTGGCCTACTTCACATGTCTGTATAAAACCTACGGAACAAAACTGTACCGGTGTCATCAGTGTTTTCCATCAGTGTGTCATCCGTGTGTTCGCTTTACCATCAGTGTTTTTCCGGTATGGATAAAGAACAAAGCTTCTCTTTTACTTTGCAATGTTATACACGAGCGGCCCACAGCCTAGTGTACACGTTTTTTGGAGCAGGGGAAGGCGAGTAGAATGGTTTATTTCTTCTATATTTGTTGGAGAAGAGTCGCAGAACAGGGACTTTATTACTGGAAGGAGCCCAGGATGGAGGACTTTATACTACGCTGGTGACATTATTACTGGAAGTAGCCCATATTGGGGTGTATTATACCAGGGTGGGGGACAAATATTACTGGAAAAAGCCCAGGCTGGGGCACATTATACCAGAAAGGGGCACAAATGGAGGACAATATACCCGGAAACGTAGACATTATACCAGGAAGGAGCACAGGATAGAGGACATTATACCAGGAAAAAAGAGACATTATACAAGGGAGGTGCCCAGGATAGAGACATTATACAAGGAAGGGGCTCGGGATAGAGACATTATACCAGGAAGGGGCTCAGGATAGAGACATTATACCAGGAAAAAAAGAGACATTATACCAGGAAGGGGCTCAGGATAGAGACATATATCAGGAAGGAGCTCAGGATAGAGACATTATACCAGGAAAAAAAGAGACATTATATCAGGAAGGAGCTCAGGATAGAGACATTATACCAGGAAGGGGCTCATGATAGAGACATTATACCAGGAAAAAAGAGATATTATACTAGGAAGTGGCTCAGGATAGAGACATTATGCCAGGAAGGGGCTCAGGATAGCGACATTATACCAGGAAAAAAAGAGACATTATACCAGGAAGTGGCTCAGGATAGAGACATTATACCAGGTTGGGGGGACATTATTACTGGAAGGGGGCCCAGGTTAGGGGCGCATTATACCAGAATGGGGGACAAATATTACTGGAAAAAGCGCAGGCTGGAGGACACTATACCAGAAAAGGGCACAGGATGGAGGATATTATATCAGGAAAGGCAGACATTATACCAGGAAAGGGCTCAGGATAGAGACATTATACCGTAATGGAGGGACATTATAACTGGAAAGGGCCCAGAATGGGGGACAATATTACAGGAAGAAGTCAGGATTGGGGACATTATTACAGGAAAGGGTCACAGGATGGGGGAAATTATTATAGCAAGGGGACAGGATTGGGCACATTATTACTGGATGGGTGACATTGTTACATGAGAAGGCAAACACAATCTAGAATGCTACGAGGGCCCATACAACTGACAAACATGCAGATGGTATCGCAGGTCCAAGTTTTACCCTGAGACTCTAGTTATGCCAGAGCATTAAAGCATATTTGACCATTCATACAAGACCTGTAAAAAACTACTTTAAACTGCTTCTGGTGTTAATACCAGTCCTTTTGAATGAGCTATTCTGTCAACATCATTCTGCCAGCACTATAGGTCCCAGAACTTCCATTTCTTAAATTCCCAGCGTGATTTTCTCCTGGCATTGTCAAATAGCTTGCCTGCCATTAACTGAAAGTCAGTCTTTCCGTTATACCTGTGTAATCTGTGACAGATGGGAGAGCAGAAGGGGAGAGACAAAGAGCTGCCCAAGTGTCTCTGTTGCTACCACAGCAGCCACGAAAAGGAGAAAGCAAGAGAATAAGAGCAAAACAAGACAGCATATGTATACTCCATCCACGCAGATGTGTGACTACAAACCTTAGCTCTGTATATCCATCCAAGAATTATACAATTATACATGCAGAGTCGTTTTCTCAGATTATATGAGTGTGCGCAGCTCTGAAGCACAAAGTGCATCTCTAAGACAGGAAACTCAGCACACAATGAGAGGATGGGAAAGCTTCCGAATATTAGGAGGAAATTACAATTATGTCTGTATTCATTGTGCTTAATGGTTTTGTAATAAAATAAAAATTTAGCATTAAAGAGGGAACGGGCTTCTCCCTTTAAGGTTAGAGAACAATGAAGCCTGACGGATCTCCACTAAATCTGTTCATTATTAGGGCTCATAGCTCGCAGCATGTGAGTATGCATCATTCATTTCATATAAATAGCATGCCTCTGTAATGGGGGAAAGGGCTTCTCATCGGTGTGGACTAAAGCTAGACTTACATCATTGCATTATGCATGAAAGCAGCTCTGTATTGGCTGATATTCCAGCACTATGTGCCCGGCGTACAGAGAGGACGATGACTGCGGCCGGGAACCAAGAGCTGCCGAGGAATTCAGGACGTCCGCCGCATGAAAGCTCAGTATGGCTGCGAATATTGTCCATGTACTGTATTTTATAAGTATTCTCTACTAGACTGCATACAATACTACTAAGAATTAGAAGGATTGCGTCTGTACAAGAGTTCAGTCTCTGCTGCTACAGAGGGTTTATCGCCACATGGCATGGTTATAGGATATGTAATCAGTGGGGGTCCGATTGCTTGGAACATCTTGATTCTTAAGGTGACTATAAACTTTTACCAGCTGTAAGTTAAATGTCTAGCCCATATATATATATATATATATATGTATATATATATATATATATATATATAAAATTGAAAAAAGAAGGCAGCACTCCCAAAGTTTCCAGATGAAAAAATGTGAAGTTTAATCGACCCACATCACTGCGCGACGTTTCGGCTCAACTGAGCCTTTTTCAAGGCTTGAAAAAGGCTCAGTTGAGCCGAAACGTCGCGCAGTGATGTGGGTCGATTAAACTTCACATTTTTTCATCTGGAAACTTTGGGAGTGCTGCCTTCTTTTTTCAATTTTGTATACATATTGGATTAATGTTTGGACCATTTTATCCAGGGGGCTAGGCACCCACTATTGGTGAGCATTGTGCTGTTCCATTTTTTCTACATATATATATATATATATATATATATACACACACGCTTGGACTGGTCCATAGGGTAACAGGGGAATCCCTCGGTGGGCCACTCTGCATATCTGGGCCCCCAACCCCACTATATGGGCAGTACTTGCCATAATTCACTTGATTCACCCTGTACAAAAAAAAAGAGCAGCATCACATCATTTATTCACCAAACTAGCCAGTTTATTATTATATAGCGATATAGGTAAATTTGTAAAAGGGAGTAGTGTAACATTTGTATGCAGGTGAAATCTGGGCCCCCCCAAAGTAAGTGTTACCGGTGGGCCCTTGGCACCCTAGTCCGACACTGTATATACATGCTCAGTTAGGCTGAGTGGGTATGTGACGTCTGTAGGCAAAGGTGAGTAAAGACACCTCTGGTGGTGGCTTTCCTCCCATGAGAATAAAAGGACCTGACACATTAAAAGCCAATTGCTCAATCCTTATTATCCCTGATGTCTGCCACCAGGGGTTATTAAAGGTGTTGTCCGGGACTTTAATGTTGATGATGGCTTATCCTTAGGATAGGCCATCACTGTCTGATCGGTGTCGTTGCTACACCCGACACCCCTGCCGATCAGCTTTTCCCCGTGAAGGCTGGAACTGCTCATTTACAGAGCTGCACAGCTCCATCGACTGTATAGTGTCCGTGGCCGCAGCAGGGTACTGCACATCCGCCGCCTATTCACACCAATAGGGAGTGCATCTGCAGTACCCGGACGTTCCGTAACTGAGTAGTTCTGGCCGCCTCCAGCTCAGTGAAAAGCTGATCGGAAGGGGCACCAGGTGTCGCACCCCTCACCGATCAGGCCATCAATGCTAAAGTCATGGACAACTTCTTTAAAGAAGCCCTTATGTACAATACTAGATTGTGGCCCGATTCTAACGCATCGGGTATTCTAGAATATGCATGTCCCCGTAGTATATGGACAATGATGATTCCAGAATTTGCGGCAGACTGTGCCCGTTGCTGATTGGTCGAGGTAACCTTTATGACATCATCGTCGCCATGGCAACCATTATGACATCATCGTCGCTGTGCCCGTTGCTGATTGGTCGAGGCCTGGCGGCCTCGACCAATCAGAGACGCGGGATTTCCAGGACAGACAGACAGACAGACAGACAGAAAGACAGACAGACGGAAAAACCCTTAGACAATTATATATATAGATATGATTTGCCGGTACCACTGAAGTTGCCCAATATTATTTCAATTGTATATTCAGGGATGCAGCATTGCCATGTAAAGAAATGTGCTATAATACTATATGATGGAACTATCCTTATAACTTTTTCCTGACATCTGCTATACATGTAGGTCAGAAGTGAGAAACAATTGGAATTAAACCCCTTAGATGCTGCGATAAAGAGTGACCAAGGTAGCTAGACAGATAGACCCGGAGGAAAGTGATTTGTGTGTGCTGCTGATATGTTTTCAAGACAGCTCGGTGCTAAGTGAAGGCTCTAAGCCCAGTCATAGTGGTACTCCCTTTAAACCCCAAGGTATGAAGGAAGTGTGTCAGTATACACTAAGCAAGTAGACGTGTGAGGTTTTAATCAAGTGTCTCTATTCTCCACAAACTGAAGTTTAATCAAATATGCCAATCATGTTCCTCAATGCACCTTCCGTGTGGCCATGAGGTTCAGTGCACCCATTACACCTATTGGTTTTGCATCTCCGCACCTCCCTCACTGATGATTTCCAGTGCTGGCTGGCTTGAGCTTTCTCCGCACACAGAAATCACTGCAAGCAAGCTACAGTAGTACTGTCAGTCACCAATGATGGAGGCGGAGTCATGCAAAATCAGTGAGTGGAATGGTCCATTGGTCCTCTTAGTCACACCCAGCAACTTAATTAGCATATTTAAAGAAAATTTAGTTTCTGCAGAAAAAAAAACACTAAGGCTTTGATGGCATATTGTTTTTTTTCTGTTTTTTTTTCTGCAGCCAAAACCTGATCTATTGGCAGTTAAAAACCTGCGACAAAAAGCTGGTTTTGCTGCCTTTTTTCATGCTGCATTTTATTGCTGCAGTTTTCAGGATCTCAAAGTTCAGCTTTGATTCTACCTTGCAAGCATAAACAATACAAGGTATTAGGTCACTAAAGCAAGATGTATGTGAAACCATAAAACTTTTTTGGAAAAATGGGCAATTTGATCAAATTATTCAGGGAAAAATGTTTCTTATTTCTGAAAAAATAGCAACTACACAATTGTAAATGTAAAAACAGAGTGCAAGAGTTGAATTAGTAGAGCATTGAGTTGGTTAGGCATTGTTTACTTCACACATTGGTAGGGCATTGAGTTGGTTGGGCATTGTTTACTTCACACATTGGTAGGGCATTGAGTTGGTTGGGCATTGTTTACTTCACACATTGGTAGGGCATTGAGTTGGTTGGGCATTGTTTACTTCACACATTTGTAGAGCATTGAGTTGGTTGGGCATTGTTTACTTCATACATTGGTAGGACATTGAGTTGGTTTAGCATTGTTTACTTTCCACATTGGTAGGGCATTGAGTGGTTAGGCATTGTTTACTTCACACATTGGTATGGCATTGAGTTGTTGGGCATTGTTTACTTCACACATCAGTAGGGCATTGAGTTGGTTTGGCATTGTTTACTTCACACATCGGTAGGGCATTGAGTTGGTTTGGCATTGTTTACTTCACACATTGGTAGGACATTGAGTTGGTTGGGCATTGTTTACTTCACACATTGGTAGGGCATTTAGTTGGTTGGGCATTGTTTACTTCACACATTTGTAGAGCATTGAGTTGGTTGGGCATTGTTTACTTCACACATTGGTAGGACATTGAGTTGGTTTAGCATTGTTTACTTTCCACATTGGTAGGGCATTGAGTGGTTAGGCATTGTTTACTTCACACATTGGTAGGGCATTGAATGGTTAGGCATTGTTTACTTCACACATTGGTAGGGCATTGAGTTGGTTAGGCATTGTTTACTTCACACATTGGTAGGGCATTGAGTTGTTGGGCATTGTTTACTTCACACATCGGTAGGGCATTGAGTTGGTTTGGCATTGTTTACTTCACACATTGGTAGTGTATTGAGTTGGTTAGGCATTGTTTACTTAACATATTGTTTTGGATATTGTTTACTTCACACATTGGTAGGGCATTGAGTTGTTAAGCATTGTTTACTTGACACATTGGTAGTGTATTGAGATGGTTGGGCATTGTTTTCTTAACATATTGGTAGGACATTGTTTACTTAACCCATTGGTAGGGCATTGAGTTGTTGAGCATTGTTTACTTCACACATTGGTAGTATATTGAGATGGTTGGGCATTGTTTTCTTAACATATTGGTAGGACATTGTTTACTTAACCCATTGGTAGGGCATTGAGTTGGTCATGCATTGTTTACTTTAACACATATCAGAAATTTAATTAAAAACTGTATTTGAATTTAGGACATACAAAGTTACATTGATTTGTATGGGTGAAAAAAGCTGTGAAAATGCTGAAAGAATTGACATGCTGCAGTTTTCAAAAACGCATAAGTTTTCCAATTCAGTAACAAAAAAAACAGTGTGTTCAAGAGATTTCTGTAATCTCATAGCTTTTGCTGGTACTGTAAAAAGCAGCTTTTAATCTGCATTAAAAAAAGACATTAAAAAAAACACTGCAAAACGCTATTTGTGAACATGGTACAATTTTCATAGGAGTCATATCCCCTACAAGGCTGTATGCTTGGCTTATACTGTCAGTTTGGGCTGTCAGTGGAAATTGCTTAAAATGGAAAGTTGTGAGGTGTTGTCATACCTATAGGTAGACTGCAGGTTATTTTGCTGCTGTGACATCCAGTGATCAGCTGTAATTTGGTAGGCATCCCAGTAGCAAATGTTTAATTTCCCTGCAGTGCCTCTGCAGGAACAAAAATTGCATAGTGTCAATACAGATCAATGAGGTTTCTCTGCAAGGCACAGATAGGTTGGGTTCTCAAGAGTTGGAAATACTTTTGGGAGCCTTATTGACTACTGAAAATGTTATCTATAAATGCAATCAATACGCGGCTCAATGTAGACATCAATACATGGCTCCTTAGTCAATGGTTGCACTGGATCCTGCCTCTCTTTGGTCCACTCTACACCAGCTATAAAAGCTTTGGTCAGATAAGGCTGATCTAGACAGTACGTGATTTTCGACGCTTAACAATTCAAAGAACGGCATGGCAATGGTGCCCGTGACTTGGACTGCCATGACGGTGAATGGATACAAGAAGTCGTAAAATAATAAATTAAAATTCAATCTATTGCAGTGAAGCAGATGTCTGTCCTGACCGTAACCATATGCTGTAGTGTTGGAGGGAGAAGCTGAGGAGACACGTCTTAGCTCATCTGCTGTGAAGTTCTGCACATCGGGGTTAAGAGCTGCTTGTACCTGCAAATATTGACGTCTCCAGATCCCACGTAGAGAACAAATCTCAGAAAAAGCACAAATCTCCCCAGAGAATCTTTACTACGAATGGATTTTTTAATCAATCTACAATTGCTTTATTTTCACTGGACACCTGTTACCGGCTAAGAACGAGCGTTGGCAGTCGCGGACGGCACTTTCTTCCTTTTATCTAGATGCGCGTTGACCTATATGACCCATAATGCCGGCTCCTTCTATTACATCCCTACGGCGCTTTCCACTCTACTAGAGTTGGACTTTATTCAAAGACTCGCTGACTGCCAGCACGAGGAACATTTTCAACTCGGTTTGAATTATATATAGTTCTGTCTCTTCCATCATCCTCCGGTGAATTCTCCTCTGTGGCCTGTTCACTCATGCCTCATCTCCCCATAACCCTGATCTTTACACTGTGTGAACCTTCTTAAAGACTTTGTACTGCAGTGATTATCATACCAGAGAACTCTCAAGGTTTCTGAAGACCAACATTGCAAAATCAGGTCGAAATCTCAAGGTCATTCACATGAGAGCTATTGTTGATCATGGTCAAGTCATTCTCTAAATCTCTTCTCGGTCTGCTCTATGGAACAGCACGGTAAAACATAGAGTAACTGATAGATTGATGAGAGCGGGTTTTTCAAGCTCATGCTGATTGTGAGCTTATTATACAATATGGGTAGAGAAAGAGGAATATTCAGCTCACCTGCACCTGGTTGTTCGTATGGCTTGCTCGCGTGTTGATAAGCGAAAGAAAACAATTGAAGCCAGAATCCAAAATGATTGAATTAAAACCTAGAATTTATTTCTTTAAATTAAAAACTTGTATCCAGTTAGAATCTACAAGCAGGAGATATGAATATCACTAACGCGTTTCAGGCACAATTGTCCCTTAATCCTTTCATGACCTGAGCTTTTTTCGTTTTTGCGTTTTCGTTGTTTTGCTTTACCTTTAGGTCAATATGGCCATGTGAGGGCTTGTTTTTTGCGGGACAAGTTGTACTTTTGAACGACACCATTGGTTTTAACATATCGTGTACTAGAAAACGGGAAAAAAATTCCAAGTGCGGTGAAATTGCAAAAAAAAGTGCAATTCCTCAATGGTTTTTTGTTTGGTCTTACTATGTTCATTATGATTCTCCAGGTCATTACAAGTTCATAGACACCAAACATGTCTAGGTTCCAAAAATTTCAAAGTTTGTTTAAAAAAAAAAAAAAAAAAATTGTGCCATTTTCCGATACCCGTAGCATCTCCATTTTTCGTGATCTCGGGTTGGGCGAGGGCTTATTTTTTGTGTGCCGAACTGACGTTTTTAAAGGTACCATTTTGGTGCAGATACGATCTTTTGATCGCCCGTTATTGCATTTTAATGCAATATTGTGGCGACCCAAAAAAATTATGTTTTTTTGGGTATTCCGGCATTTTGGCATATTCTGGCATTTTGACTTTTTTTTTCGTTACGCCGTTTAGCGATTGGGCTAATTCTTTTTTTTATTGATAGATCGAGTGATTCTGAATGTGGCGATACCAAATATGTGTAGGTTTGATTTTTTTATTGGTTTATTTTGAATGGGAAAAAGGGAGTTGATTTGAACTTTTATATTTTTTTATTTTTTTTAAATAATTTTTAAAACATTTTTCTTTACTTTTTGCATGCTTCAATAGACTCCATGGGAGACTAGAAGCTGCCATAACCATATCGCCTCTGCTACATACAGGCGATGAACAGATTGCGTGTATGTAGCAGAATTGGAGCTAAAAATAATTTGTGCAATTTGGTTTCAATAAAAATGTTGCATCATTTATCTTTTACAGACTTTTTGTTTTCCCGGTCAACTTTGATGTAATCTAGGGTCATAAATCAGCTGCAGGGAGCTCAGAAAAAGAGAGATAAAAATATCAGTCTGACTAACAGAGTCTCAGTTAACTCATTTTTCAGCCAGCAATACAGTGCAACACAGAGGCTATAGGTGCAACATTTTTAATGAAACCCAATTGCAAAAATGTTTAGCTACAATTACATGCAATTAAAAATTAAAATGCCCCACAAAGGTGGACAAACCTTTTAAGCATATTTTATGGGAGCAGTAAATTTGTGTTATGCATAAAAACCCCTTTACTGATCCACAACAATGATGGCTTGTGAACGGGACTACTGGGGTCAGAGAACGGAAATAGCCATTGATGCTCCTGTTCAGCACCATGGAGAGCAGCTAAAGAGCCTGTGCTGTATCAACATCATTCTGTAGCTCTCAAGTCTGCGCCTGGCTCTTATAACAGTGGATTAAGGGGGACACCCTAATTTGACATTTATACTATATCCATAGGATAGATCAATATGATAATCAGACTTCATCCTTCTAATCTAAAGGAAATGTGATATAGTTTTAATTCACAGGATCAAGACGTTGACACCTGCGCAAGGTGCAATCTTGCCTTGCGCAGGCGTGTACTTCGGAGGACACAGCATGAACTTCAACCCAATATTGCGGCCAGCATGCAGCCAGCGGGTAAGGAAAGGGTGAATCAAACACCCGAAAACCCCGCCCATATGACCGCAAACCTGTCCCGCCAAATTCAGGTGACAGGTTCCCTTTAATGTACTTTTTTTTTTAGAAAAGTTTCAGTAACACTTGTATTCTATTCTTTGAAATCATTGGTGTCTGTATGTAGGAGTCCAATGGGTGGTCCTATTCAGCGATTGACAGTCATATCTGTATGACTGTGCATGCAGAGATAGCTGTCAATCACCGGTAGATCCTCCTACTGGACTCATGTGATATAAACACCAGGGATGTCAATGGATAAAATACAAGTTATACTTGTGGAGAAATACACAAAGTTGTGAAATATATACTGTAAATAAATCCTCCCAACATCTCAGGAGACCAACCTTGTTTGTGTCCCTCCTCCTCACTATACTGTGTGTGGCTATAAGTGACTCCAGCAGGAGCCTCCCCCCACCTCTGCCCTGTATTTCAGAAGGCCGAAAGAGTCCTATATTTCAGCTAATGTGTTAAGGGGGTTATTCAGCCACCAGCGAAAAATGGAACTGGTAAGCAAGAGATTAACGCATGTTCTCTGCAGGATTTCTACATAACTGGTGATGCAGTAAAACGCTGCAGATGAATTTCAGACTGTGGTGCCATGGACACGCCAGTAACATTGACTTTGAGGGTCCCCTTGTCAGCTACATACAAATATTACATTACCATTTATCATAAATTTACCTCTGCTTCTATATAATGATGAACTATATAGTTTGTTAAATGAATGACAAGTTGTCGCCCTTGTCTGTGCACAGTAAAGCAAAAATATTGTGCCAACTACTGCTCATATTGGAGAATGGATAGCCCACTCCTACAAAGAGGCCCTCCAGCGGATTTACCTGTGCCCCTATGGGACAGTCCGAGCCTGCTGCAGACTAATAAAAAGTAATGGCACCTATATTTCTTGTTACATTTAAACATTTATTATGGGATTTAGAGTTCCTTTAAAGGGAGCCTGTGATCAGATCAATGCGGGTTTGCGGAGTAAACATACTTTGAAAAATAGATCTGGGATTATTTGTCTCTGCTGACTAGTCTAAGGCAGGCACAAGACTGGGTACCTTTAAGGTAATAGCAAGTTCCCCTTAAGATAATGAAGCCATATTTTCAGAAATGCTATGTGAAGCCAGATATGGTAACGCATTTATACGATCATCATAATTTGGAAAAATTCAACTACTGATCTGTAATCTACTATGACAAATTTGATAATAGATTACAGCGCTATCATCTGTTCATAGATAACGTGACAGCAGTGACGTCACTCCTGTGCTCCAAATAAACCATGGACCATTATCTTACTTTGATGGAGACATTAATGTTTGCTTCTTCTTAGCATTATGTCTTACACAATTAGGCCATGTTCACACTATGCGGTTTTTACTGCGGAACCGCGGCGATTTTGCCGCTGCGGGTCCGCAGCTGTTTTCCATGCAGGGTACAGTACAATGTTACCCTATGGAAAACAGAAACCACAGTACACATGATCCGGAAAAACCCGAAAAAAACCGCACAGAATTGATGCGGAAAAAAAGAAGGACCATGTCACTTCTTTGTGCAGAATCGCAGCGATTCTGCACCCATAGAAGTGCATTGATCCACTTACTTCCCGCATGGGGCTGTGCACACCATGCGGGAAGTAAGCGGATAATGTGCGGGTTATACCCGGGGTGGAGGAGAGGAGATTCTCCTCCAGGCCCCGGGAACCATATTTGTATTAAAAAAAAAGAATTAAAATAAAAAATCATGTATACTCACCCTCGGAAGTCTCAGCGCTGCACGCGGCCGTCCGGTCTCAGGTTTGCTATGCGACCAGGACCTTCGGTGACGTCGCGGTCACATGACCGTGACGTCACCGAAGGTCCTGGTCGCACAGCATCTTTGGAACCGGACCGCCGCCTGCAGCGCCGAGGAGATCGGGACGTCGGAGGGTGAGTATATCATCATGATTTTATTATTTTTAACATTACTATTGATGCTGCATATTGCTGCATATGCAGCATCAATAGTAGGGGTAAATCCCGCAGCGGAACCCGCAGGACAAACCGCGATAAATCTGCAGGGATAACCACAGCGGGTTTGCCCTGCAGATTTATCAAATCCGCTGCGGGAGAACCCGCAGGACAGAACGCAACGTGTGAATGTGGCCTTAGTCTGGAGGGTCTCGTGAGTGTGGATGGAATGAGCGATGTCTACCCTATTGTGGTCTCCACCAACTGATCCAATGTCGCTATGATTTCTCGGATTTCTGCAGCATCTGAACTGACGGACAATTACGGCTCCGATGTGCGACTGACTCTGAGACTGGATGAATTAATATGATACAGGAGTCGTACATTCGCAGCCATGTTCCAGCGTAGCAATCAAGTGTTTAATTAAATTTTAGATGGAGAATCATTGTTTGTTTTATTTCATTTCATATCCGTGATTAGTATTAATTTATGCATTTAATTTACTGCTAAAGGCAGTCGGCTTGCCAAACGAAATGCCATCGGAATGCGCCACCTATTCTAACACCGGTGGGATCTATGATTCTAATTTCAGGGAATAGGTAACCATTTTGTCGCTCCCGGCCGTATGGGATGTAATTCCTTGGCACACTATGTACGTAGCGATTGATTAATTTTCTCTGTAACTATGTATCATCTTTTTAGACTTTAGTTTTATGATTGTTTTATAGACTGAAAGCAGCCGATGGATAGGATGCAACGCTGATCATGCATACAGATTAGGCATTCAATTAAAAGAAATGATAGACTCTACAAGGCAAATGGATGTGGATATGGAGTGAGGAACAATAATTACGAGTGATAAAATAAAATGAAACGTAAGAAGAAAACAACTTTCCTAGGAGATACATTGGAATTCTCATGGTGGATCGGCTTATTACAATTTGTACATTTGTAAACTAGAATTAGTGAGAAATCATATCTCAGGATAAGAGATGAACAAGGCATTGTAAAATTCGGGGTTCGTACCCGACACTTAGTGTCCAGTGCTGAAATCCGAATAAGGACTTTCTACATGGACTGAACACGGTCCGGTTTAGTGTTCTGGAAGATATGTGTGAGATCAAGAGAGACCTTAGTACAACCATTTTACAGCACCAAAGTTCGGGTCCTCATGACTGCTATAAAATTCAGGCTCAAGTTTGGGTAGAGTTCTGGTACCCAAACCGAACTTTGGACATAAGTTCGGTCAAACCCAAACATGATGGGTCCGCTCATCCCTACTCAGTATATCAAGCTTTAACGTTCAAGGACGTGACCAATTTTCAATTTCAATTTTGTGCTTTCATTTTCTCCTCTTCTTCTAAGGGCCATAACTTTTTTATTTTTCCATCGTCCTTACCAATATGAGCAGAATTTCGTTTTGTTTAGTTCTGAATCACACCATGAATTTCATCCCATAGTGTACGGAATCATGGAAAAAGAATTCAAGCTTGGTGAAATGGTGAAAAAAGTGGCTTGAAAAACAAATTTGGAACTTTGTAAAAAAATATATACTTGTTGGCATTTTTTGAAATGCATAACTTTTTTTATTTTTCAGTCGTTGGAGCTTTACATTTTTAGGAAAAGGTAAAGTGATTGTAAAATGCCGGCAATTCTAGCATTTCGATTTTTTTTTTCTTTACACTCTTTACTTTATAAGTTTAATAATACGGCTTTATTAAATGCACGGGCTGGAATGGGCTATGCTCACTTTCTTTGCTGTAAGCTTCAAGGTAACATGTTCTTCCATTGTGTCGTAGTGAGGAAGCGGGGGAACGGTATAATGGCCGGGAGGCTCCATCTCTGACTTATCAAGTGGGTAATCTTATGTCATTAGACATGGGAAGTTAAGTAGAAGAGCAAGATATCAAATCATCACACCAGAGCAAGGAAAGGATAATGCAACAGATAACACAGGAGTGACATGAACTTATAGGAGTTGTCTCATCCTGTTAAATGTGAGCAAATTGCAAAGTGCTGGAAAAAACAAATACATTTACAATTTACTTCTTATTAAAAATCCTCTCCATTCTCAGGAATGGATTTTTATTTAGTGCTCACTGCCAAAGTTACCTGCCATCTCTGCAATGTATCAGAAGTGGCGGGTTTCCTAGGCAAGATGTTTACTATAGAGCCTGTAAGCGCTGCTCTAAAGCTAGCCATATCACCGGATCTCATGGCCAGCTTCAGTTCCCCTGTGCTCTAAAGCTAGCCATATCGCCGGATCTTCTGGCCAGCTTCAGTTCCTCTGTGCTCTAAAGCTAGCCATAGCACAAGATCTTCTGGCCAGCTTCAGTTCCCCTGTGCTCTAAAGCTAGCCATATTGCCAGATTTTCTGGCCAGCTTCAGTTCCCCTGTGCTCTAAAGCTAGCCATAGCAACAGATCTTCTGGCCAGCTTCAGTTCCCCTGTGCTCTAAAGCTAGCCATAGCACCGGATCTTCTGGCCAGCTTCAGTTCCCCTGTGCTCTAAAGCTAGCCATATCGCCGGCTCTTCTGGCCAGCTTCAGTTCCCCTGTGCTCTAAAGCTAGCTATATTGCCGGATCTTCTGGCCAGCTTCAGTTCCCCTGTGCTCTAAAGCTAGCCATAGCACCGGATCTTCTGGCCAGCTTCAGTTCCCCTGTGCTCTAAAGCTAGCCATATCGCCGGATCTTCTGGCCAGCTTCAGTTCCCCTGTGCTCTAAAGCTACCCATATCGCCAGATCTTCTGGCCAGCTTCAGTTCCCCTGTGCTCTAAAGCTAACCATAGCAACGGATCTTCTGGCAAGCTTCAGTTACCCTGTGCACTAAAGCTAGCCATATCGCCAGATCTTCTGGACTGTAAAGCTGCTTGCTGCATGGGAGAAAGCACTGTGTAGACCAGTGTTTCCCAAGTTCCAGTCCTCGCAGCCCCCAAGACATCATGTTTTCAGGATTTCCTTAGTATTGCAAAGGTGGTGGAACTATTACTAAGGCATCAGAAACTGCCACAGGTTCTCTCACCTGTGCAATACTAGGGAAATCCTAAAAATATGACGTGTCGGGGGGGCCGTGAAGATGGGGTTTGGGAAATCCTGGTTTAGACAAATGTCTCGACGATGCTACTGGCCCGAACTGTCAATCTTCAGGACAGCACCGCCCCTGAGCCAGCAGGCAGCAAGGAGGCAGAGCAGCACTGTACTCCTGAAGATAGACCCTTGAGAAAACCCTTTTAAAACCAATATACAGGGGTGATAAGCGTTCACAAGAATGCTCATTCCCAATCATTGATTTATTACTCATGCCACGAATCAGTTAATGAACAAGCAAAATGCTTATTAGTGCGCTATGTTTTGGCAAAACACCTGTCTCTCCTGACCTGCCTGTACACGTTCCACTTCCCGTTTTGATTCAGCTTTGCCTACACTTAGTGGTTTCAGAGTGTTCAAGAAAAGAGGCCAGAAGGAGTAGAAAGTACATTAGCAGCTGAGGATCATGAGGTATATGTTACATTGGTCTGTCTGTGGTCACCTGGCAGCGCTAAAATAGCTACCTCAGAGAGGATTGGCACAAGCCACTATATTAACAAGATCCCAGGGGTTGCTGTGGCCTTCACCTTTAAAACCTGTGCAGGAATATGGACATACACAAAGACCCCTGGGTTGGAGCCACAAAATTCAGCTGCTTGCTGGCCGGTGGTGCAGGTTGACAGAAAGAATGATCCGGTAGCCTGGTCAGAACAAGGAGGTCTGTGCAGGGACAAAATCAGAGGGCAGGAGAGTAGTTAAAAATCAGGAATGTCCACTGGGAATCAAAGCACGATACACATTTATTCACTGACGCTGGTCAAGTTATAACTGGAAGGGGGCAGCAGGATGTCAGGAGCTTAAATAGCTTGCAGCAGCTCCTTTTAAGGCCAAGTTCCTGCCACTTCCAACTTATCCGAATCTTCTGATATCCCTAAAAAGTTAAATAACTTTTTGCAATGAATCATCAATGAATTTTCTCCAGTGACGCATCCTCCGCAGTGCGCAGGAAGGGATTGTCTTTCCCACTTATAATTTCTTTGATCTCATGTACAGTTTTCTGTAAAACGACTAAATTATGGTAACTCTGCGGGTGAAAGGTCCGAGGCTGAACGATGCAATTACTGGAAATAAGACAATTCTTCCTGTCACCGGCAGTAACTTGCGCAGTACTCTGTATGTTGTATCCTGATCTGCCGTGTGCTGCACATATTCATGGCTCATCAGACTTCACACCAATAAAGCCTGCGCCGAAAATCTATTTTTATTCCATTGTAAGTCTCGTTTGCCGTACAAAGGTTTTTGGTATCATCGAAAACAAAAAAAAACATTGTGAAATATTTGTTTCCTAAGAAACACAAGGATTAAAAACAAAAGTAAGGTGGAAAGACGAGGCTGATGAAGAGCAGGTGAGAGCTCGTAATTCTAGAATATCTACATAGAACTCGACAATGTAAGATCCTTAAAGGAACATTATACTTAGAGATGTAGAACTGATGTAAACAGGAAATCTGGCAATAACAACCATAGAGGTCTGCTGCAAACCTCTGGTTGTCATGCCGACCCATCGGTGACTGCAATCATGTGACGGGGTCACCGAAGGGCGGGCTTAGCTTCCGGTAAGCACAAGTTAAATGCGGCTGTCAGAGATTGATAGCGGCATTTAACTAGTTAACAGCCACGGGTGGATTGCGATTCCAAACACGGCTGTTATGGGCACATGTCAGCTGTATAGATCAGGTGTCATCTGCACGGAAAGACGGGGAGTCCTTCATAGGCGTCCTAATATGTTCAATGTCGGAAAGGGGTTAAAAATGTAAAAATTCTTTTAGTGTTTTTGTAACATTTTTCACAATAGAAAGCAATGACAAAATGCCAAAACGCAGCCCCCAAAAAAAAGCAACCCTGCATTTTTGCTGATTTTTTGGTGAATAAAACTAACTTTATTAAACATGTATTGTGGACAAATTACACATAGAATCTGCAATAAAAAAATTGCTGCAAAAATGCACCAAAAAAGCAGCAAAAATGCAACGAAACCTGCTTTTTGCAAGTAGCTTCTTAACTGCCAGGGCAGGTTTCGCCTGCAGAAAAAAATGCAGAAAAAATTGAACATGTGAACTCAGACTTAGAAGGGGAAATGGTAGATGTCTGGGGTACATTTGCTAACTCCCCCAGAATGTGCATTAGTCTTATGGAAAAAAGGAAGACCTCTCAGACTTCCTGAAGAGTTGGTCAATCTCCCAGGCACTGCAGCATTTTTTCAAAACCTCCCTCCAAAAACTTTTTTTTCCATGGAAAAGCATAGCAGAGGACTGGTGGGGGTTTGGAAGAGACAAGTGGGAGTGGCTTGAAAGTGGGATTGGCTATTGGGAAACATTTTGATTTAGGCGCTTTGTGAGACTCATGCTTCTTTCTTCCAGAACTCCCTGAAAAATGGCAAGTTTGAGAAAAAGAGAAAACATTTTCAACATCCCATATAAAGTGCAAGCTGAGATATTTGGACCAGAGTTTCCAACTTGATTCTTATATTATTTTCTGGATGACAAAAAATCATGAAGAGACAACATTTTTCCAAGCTTATGAGTAAAACATAATAAGTAATTGGGATTTTAAGTGATATATGTCTACAGTCCATAATTCTGATATGAAGACATAATGTGGTAGTCGCTATGAACTGTAATATAATAATTACAGTCATAATAATCGGTACAAGTTTCTTCAGCTTCAAAAGAATCATGGACACATCACATTTTTTTTTTACAGATGAGAAAAATAGGGCCTCATTATTACAGATTGTCTGGGAATTTCTGAACGGTTAGTAACTCTAATCAGAACCATCCATGAATCTTCCTACATGATGTCCAAAGTGACATTGGCATATATGAACTTGTTAAGATCGGGTCAAGAAGGAAGGATCGGATTATGTGAGGAAGTGCCGGGATATTTTTATTTTTTTAGTATACTAGATTCAGGTCATTTAAAGGGAATCTGTCATTAGATTTTTGCTATGTACTCTTGAGAGCAGAACTATGTAGGGATTGATACCCTGATTACAGCGATGTGGCACTTGCTGGTCTACATGCTGCCTTTTTTATATAATACCTGTTTTCTCTGCTGTAGATTTAGCAGAGCTCAGAATGCTGAGCTCTATATCAGAGGTCCCCAACTCCAGTCCTCAAGGCCCACCAACAGGTCATGTTTTCAGGATTTCCTTTGCATTGCACAGGTGATGCAATTATTACCTGGGCAAGACTAAGGAAATCCTGAAAACATGACATGTTGGTGGGCCTTGAGGACTGGAGTTGGGGACCCCTGCTCTATATAACCCCACCCACACCACTGATTGGCAGCTTTCTGTGTATAACCCCGCCCACACCACTGATTGGCAGCTTTCTGTATATAACCCCACCCACACCACTGATTGGCAGCTTTCTGTGTATAACCCCACCCACACCACTGATTGGCAGCTTTCTGTATATAACCCCACCCACACCACTGATTGGCAGCTTTCTGTATATAACCCCACCCACACCACTGATTGGCAGCTTTCTGTGTATAACCCCACCCACATCATTGATTGGCAGCTTTCTGTAGATAACCCCACCCACACCACTGATTGGCAGCTTTTTGTATATAACTCCACCCACACCGCTGATTGGTAGTTTTCTGTGTATACCCCACCCACACCACTGATTGGTAGTTTTCTGTGTATAACCCCACCCACACCACTGATTGGCAGCTTTCTGTATATAACCCCACCCACACCACTGATTGGCAGCTTTCTGTATATAACCCCACCCACACCACTGATTGGCAGCTTTCTGTGTATAACCCCACCCACATCATTGATTGGCAGCTTTCTGTAGATAACCCCACCCACACCACTGATTGGCAGCTTTTTGTATATAACTCCACCCACACCGCTGATTGGTAGTTTTCTGTGTATACCCCACCCACACCACTGATTGGTAGTTTTCTGTGTATAACCCCACCCACACCACTGATTGGCATTTTTCTGTGTACACTGTATATTGACAGAAAGCTGTTAGTAAGTGCTAGGGTGTGGTTGGACCAGGAGGCATGAGACACCTAGTCCTGTAGTGATAATATGCTGCTGATAAAACACTGATTTAATGAAACAGCAAGTGACACATTGCTGGAATCAGGGTCTCTGTCATCAAAGTCTTGCTGCATTCAGATTACATAGCAAAAATTTGATGAAAGTTGGCTTTAAGACGTTTTATGTAAAGCATATATATTACAGAATTCAAAAGTCTGCCACTTTCTTATAAAGGTGAAAAAAAGTTTACCCCCTTCCTGATTTCCTATTCTTTCGCATGTTTGTCACATTTAAATGTTTCAGATCACCAAACAAATTTAAATATCAGACAAAGATAACACAGGTAAACAAAAAATGCAGTTTTTAAAGAAATGTCTTTATTATAAAGGGAAAAAGAAATCCAAACCTAAAGGGCCCTGTATGAAAAAGTGATTGCCCCCCCCCCCCCCCCCGCCCTTAAAAAAATAAATTAACTGTGGTTTATCACATCTTTGGCAAGATGAGTTCAATTTCCCTAGCCACAAACTAACCTGAGTACTGCTATACCTGTTCTCAGTCAAGAAATCACTTAAATAGGACCTGCCTGACAAAGTGAATTAGACCAAAAGACCCTCAAAAGCTGGATATCATGCAGCAATCCAAAGAAATTCTGGAACAAATGAGAAACAAAGTGATGGAGATCTATCAGTTTGGAAAAGGTTCTAAAGCCATTTCTAAAGTTTTGGGACTGCAGCGAACTGAATTTATAATAAAATGGGCATAAGTGGGTCAGGTATGGAATAACCCAGAAAAATGCAGCCTGGGATGAAAAACTAAAATTTACCATAAACGCCTAGGGTTTGGCATGAGCAAGTTACAACTAGGAAACGTCTAGGGAATATAGAATGTGTATTACTCTATATGTCCCTTCCTAGCAGCGGATGTTGGCACCCATGATGTATGAAATGGCGCCCCTGCTCCATGTCTACTAGCCATCAAAAGATTCCTTAACAAGCCACCACAAGCTTCTCTATTGGACGATAAGGTCTTTTGTCTCTCTATATATATATGTAACCATTTTGAGGCTATAATTACAAGGTTAAAAGAAGTGACAACAAATGCACAGCTAGTCGTTTCGACATTCCGGTGCAAATATTCATTCTTTTTTACGTTTTTTAAGTGCTTTTTCAGGCAGGCAGAATTTGCTTGAAAAAAAACATCGTATACACATATCCATAAAGTTCTATTCAATAGCAGCAAACAAAAAGGTGATGAATAGAAACACAAATTCTAGTAGAAAATTGTCAAAATCTTCGTTACACAATGACTTTGCTTACAGGAAAACCTCATACAAAAATGAAAAAATGTAGATTGTTTGTTGTCCGTGAATCGCATTGTTGCTTTCTTCTATACAGAGGATCTTAGAGTCCGGGGGGATTTTAGGTCATCCATAAACTTGGTAAAATCTTTCCATCTTTCCCGGCCTCTAAGTGACGTGTGGGTAACAGATGTCGGTAATATCGATGGCCGCTGTCGCTAAGAGGAAGCTCGGATATCTTTCTATCACATTATGGGCACTGCACATATCTGAAAATATCATTCACCCTCAATAACACTAAAATTAAAAGCATTAATCTGGGAACATAGTGCCTCTTTTGCGGATGCTAAAAAATTGTCATAGTGTTCACTTCTTCCCATGATTGCAAAGTGCTGAGTGCTACATACGGCACCATTACAAGCAGGAATGAACCCCCAATGGCGGACACCTAGGGGGCCCACTGGACAACACGGATCAGTATAATAGGCTCTCGGAGTACCCTATGCTCTTACCGATTTCTGTATCAACTTTTACCACGGAAGTGATAATTACCAATGAAATTGTTCTCTTTCTATAAAGTATAAATTAATTATACAAAGTCTACAAATGTCAGAAAAAGTCCTAACAAGAAGAATTCTTTCAGAACTTTTTCCAATTTTAATGTCACCCATAATCTGTACAAATGCATTGAGAAATGAATTAAAATTGGTTTTGGGTGAATAAAAAAAATAAGGTACTAAAATAATGTGTTTGTGTAAATATGTCCCCCGTTACGCTTAACAATTTATGACAGCATCCAGTTTTTCTATCATCTAGAATTGGCCATCTTTGCCCACTCTTCCTTGCAGCTCCAAATCTGTCAGATTGCGAGGGCATCTCCTGTGTACGGCGCCCTCCTCAGGTCACCCACAGATTGACATTGGTACAGGAGGTGAGTATAGGGTATTTTTATTTTATATTGGGGACTATAGTATTTAACAAGGGGTTCTTCTACCAATGGAAAACTCCCTTAATATCTCAGGTATGACACTGTATGACATACTCTGCCTAAAGGCACCCATTTAAAAAAATGTATGCCTTAGAGTATTTTTTTTTCATGGTGACCTATTGTAAAGGAAATCAGCAGGCCAATATGGTTTCCTGTGCTGGTTTGGCATCAAAGGGGCCCATAGCATGTATAGATAAAGCACTAAAACATTTAATGGTGCATATTCGTTTTTGCACAACTGTTTTGCTAGTCCAATTTGACACGCCACACCTATCTGTTGCCACGCTTTGCTTTTATATACGTGTACCTATCGAACCTCACATTTCATTTTCATCATTTTCAGCAAGAGTTGAAAAACTGGGGTTGAAAATATTTGCAAAAGTTAATTATAGTGTTGTACAAAATGTATGGTAAAACAAAAAGTGTCAATGGATAGGGTCATGTGGGAGCCACTAGAACAAGCAGAAACACCACCGACACCACTAACACCAGCATCACTAACACCAGCTGTTCTTGTAGTTGTAGTGTTGCCAAATGCAGGTCACAAATGGCCTTTTTTTCCTCCAGCAAGCATCTTAGTGGGCATAAAGTGGGTGGCAGTATGGAATATGTACCACAACACTTGTCTCAGACACAGCAGGATGATGTTACCACTGACAGCGACACCATCAGTTTGAGTCAGTGTTTTACACAGAACGATTTAACTGATCACAAATGAGTTAGCAGTATGAAGAAAAGCCTGTCAGTGGGCTGTATTATTAAATGGCTGTTGTGTACCAATGTGATACCATCTATTTCTACAGTGAGCTTAATTTGGCATTACTAAGGCAGAATTCGGACATCCGTGTACTACCGTTCTTGTATGGACCGTGACTGACAGATCGGCTATGGGGCTCCAGGTCTGAACTGGAGAGTCTCGTATACAGTTGTGTGAAAAAGTGTTTGCCCCTTCCCGATTTCCTATTCCTTTGCATGTTTGTCACACATAAATGTTTCAGATCACGAAACAAATTTAAATAGACAAAAATAACACAAATAAACATGAAATGCAATTTTTAAATGAATATCTTTATTATTAAGCAAAAAAAGAAATCCAAACCTATAATGTCCTGTGTGAAAAAAAAGTGATTGCCCCTAAACCTAATAACTGATTGGGCCAGGCTTTATTAAAAATAAAAAGACAGGCAGAGTGATGCCCCTTTAAATTATTCTTAGATTGTGTCAGCAGTAATTCTTATGTGTGAAGATAAGTTTATTACTACAGGACAATGTCTGACCCATTATAAAGTCCTATCAGAAATACAACTACAGGCTCCTGTCCCCGAAATGCAACAAACCAGAACTGTCCAAAATCCGTCCTCTCGTGCCAAGGAAAATATGCTTAACGTAAGTGCCGAAGAAGAACGGCCGCCAAGATCAGGACGTTTCATAAACATGGATGTCACATTCCGGGTTCTCCTTCAGTAACCTCGAGAAACAAAGATAAAATAATTGGCAGAAGGGATCTCTTATGCTGGATGTGCTGGATTCATCTAAAATCTCTATCTGATCACACGTATCACATTGGTGGTTCTAGTTGTAGCCTTTTCGGAGTATTACATAATGGATAGTAGAGCTCAGTTTGTCATTTGGTTCTGTGTGTTATCGGTGCTTTATACAGGATTGCAAGTAAAGCATTGTTCACTCCTTCAGGTACTGTGTTTTTCATATATGGAACATGTACCAATTATGATCTATGGGATCAATATCTCCATAAAAATTAATGGGTTTGTGAAAAAACATACAGCATCTAGAAGTTTACAGTGGCACCCCTGGTCAAAATTACTGTTATTTTGAACAGTTAAGCAAATTTAAAATGAAATGATCTCTAAAAGGCCTAAAGTTAAAGATGGCGCATTTCCTTTTGCAAGTATCACATCTTGCAAATGCTTTTTGTAGCCAGACATGAGTCTTTCAAGATTGAGGGATTTTCTTCCATTTTTCCTTGCAAAATTCTTCCATTTCCGTGAGATTCCTGGATCATCTTGCATGCGCTGCTATTTTGAGGTCTAGCCACAGATTTTCAATGATGTTCAGAACAGGGGACTGTGAGGGCCATTGTAAAATCTTCAGCTTGCGCCACTTGAGTTCGTCTATTGTGGATTTTGATGTGTGTTTAGGATTATTATCCATCAGTAGAAGCCATCGTCTTTTCAATTTCAGCTTTTTTTAAAATGGTGTTATGTTTGCATCAAGAATTTGCTGAAATTTCATTGAATACATTCTTACCTCTACCCGTGAAATGTTCCCCATGCCATTTGCTGTAACACCCTTGCTTAATGTTTGGCGAGATGTTCCGTTCCTGAAATTCTGTGCCCTTTTTGCTCCATAAATACCTTTGATCATTGTGGCCATACAGTTCTATTTTAAAATCAATGGTCCACAGGACTTGTTTCCAAAGTGAATCAGGCTTGTTTAGATGTTCTTTTGCATATTTCTGACTCTGAATTTTATAATGAGGATGCAGGAGAGGTTTTCTTCTGATGAATCTTCCATAAGGTCTTTAGTAGTCAAGCGGGGGTTCTGATTAACCTCTCTAGCAATCCTATGAGTAGCTCTCACTGAAAATTAGCTTAGTCTTCCAGACCTTATCTTGATCTCCACTGTTTCTGTTAACTGCCATTCCATAATTACATTTCGAACTGAGGAAAGGGCAACTTGAAAATGCTTTGCTATATTCTTTTAGCCATTTTCATTTTTGGAGTGCTGGAGGAAACTGGATTTTTATAAAGCTGGGAAATCTTAATCACCTGGCCTTTCCTAACGATGATCTTGAACAGGCCATAACTCTAACAGGTTAATTAACTTGTGACACCTTGGCCAAAGTTATCTGAACACATCTCCAAGGGTGCCAAAGCTTTTGTATCTGTCCATTTTCCTTTTTGTAATTTTTAAAATATAAAAAATGACTATATATAATAACTATGTACAGTTAGGTCCATATATATTTGGACAGAGACAACATTTTTCTAATTTTGGTTGTAGACATTACCACAATGAATTTAAAACAAAACAATTCAGATGCAGTTGAAGTTCAGACTTTCAGCTTTCATTTGAGGGTATCCACATTAAAATTGGATGAAGGGTTTAGGAGTTTCAGCTCCTTAACTTGTGCAACCCTGTTTTCAAAGGGACCAAAAGTAATTGGACAATTGACTCTAAGGCTATTTTCATGGACAGGTGTGGGCAATCTCTTCGTTATGTCATTCTTAATTAAAGATAAAAGGCCTGGAGTTGATTTGAGGTGTGGTGCTTGTATTTGGAAGGTTTTGTTGTGAAGTAAACATGCGGTCAAAGGAGCTCTCCATGTAGGTGAAACAAGCCATCCTTAAGCTGCGAAAACAGAAAAAAACCCATCTGAGAAATTACTAGAATATTAGGAGTGGCAAAATCTACAGTTTGGTACATCTTGAGAAAGAAAGAAAGCACTGGTGAACTCATCAATGCAAAAAGACCTGGGCGCCCACGGAAGACAACAGTGGTGGATGATCGCAGAATAATCTCCATGGTGAAGAGAAACCCCTTCACAACAGCCGACCAAGTGACCAACACTCTCCAGGAGGTAGGCGTATCAATATCCAAATCTACCATAAAGAGAAGACTGCATGAAAGTAAATACAGAGGGTTCACTGCACGGTGCAAGCCACTCATAAGCATCAAGAATAAAATGGCTAGACTGGACTTTGCTCAAAAACATCTAAAAAAGCCAGCACAGTTCTGGAAGAACATTCTTTGGACAGATGAAACCAAGATCAACCTCTACCAGAATGATGGAAAGAGAAAGTTATGGCGAAGGCGTGGTACAGCTCATGATCCAAAGCATAGCACATCATCTGTAAAACACGGTGGAGGCAGTGTGATGGCTTGGGCATGCATGGCTGCCAGTGGCACTGGGTCACTAGTGTTTATTGATGATGTGACACAGGACAGAAGCAGCCGAATGAATTCTGAGGTATTCAGAGCCATACTGTGTGCTCAGATCCAGCCAAATGCAGCCAAACTGATTGGTCGTCGTTTCATACTACAGATGGACAATGACCCAAAACATAAAGCCAAAGCAACCCAGGAGTTTATTAAAGCAAAAAAGTGGAATATTCTTGAATAGCCAAGTCAGTCACCTGATCTCATCCATATTGAGCATGCATTTAACTTTTTAAAGACTAAACTTCAGACAGAAAGGCCCACAAACAAACAGCAACTGAAAACCACCAGTGAGGGCCTGGCAGAGCATCAAAAAGGAGAAAACACGGCGTCTGGTGATGTCTATGAGTTCAAGACTTCAGGCCGTCATTGCCAACAAAGGGTTTTCAACCAAGAACTATAAATGAATATTTTATTTAAAATTATTGAATCTGTCCAATTACTTTTGGTCTCTTTAAAAACAGGGTGGCACATATTAAGGAGCTGAAACTCCTAAACCCTTCATCCAATTTTAATGTGGATAACCTCAAATGAAAGCTGAAAGTCTAAACTTCAACTGCATCTGAATTGTTTTGTTTAAAATTCATTGTGGTAATGTCTATAACCAAAATTAGAAAAATGTTGTCTCTGTCCAAATATATATGGACCTAACTGTATATATAGCCTAAAATACAAAGGAAATATGTCATATTTAAGTTTAGCACTTTTAGTGATCATTTCATCTTCAACTTTCTTAACTGATCATAATAACAGTAAATTTGCCCAGAGGTGCACAACTGTTACTTGCCACTGTAGAATAATTTAGCAATCACGTGATTTTTTTTAACGTCACTTGCAATTCACCATAACAAATCTTTTCATTGTACTGTAGGGGCTTTGATTACGGGGAAAACTAATATGTCCATGATATTTACTGGATTGCTACGTTTATTTTTAGAAAGTTACCGTATATACCGAGATTTTCAGCACATTTTTTGCACTGAAAATAACCCTCAGCTTATACACGAGTCATGGTCCAGAAAGCCGGATGGGGAGCGGGGAGCCGGCGGCTGTAGCACAGTGACAGCTGCAGCCGCTGGCTTCCAGAAGACATCAATACTCACCCTCCGTCGCTGCATCTCCATCCCTGCATCTCTGTCACGGCACTGTCAGCTCTTCCTGTTCCTGTGCTCAGCGGTCATGTGGTACCGCTCATTAAGGTAATGAATATGCATGCGTCTCCACTCCCATAGGCGTGGAGTGCATATTCATGACATTAATGAGTGGTACCCCTTGACCGCTGAACACAGGAACAAGGAAGAGCAGCCGGTGCCGAGACAGAGATGCAGGGATGCGCGAGGAGGGTGAGTAGGACTGGGGAGTGTGAGCCACGAGGGCCCGTGGGAGCCATGTGGGACTGTGTGAGCACTGCGGGACCGTGGGAACCATGTGGGACCGTGGAGCCTTGCATACAACAGGGGGAGCCACACATACCAGGACAAAATGGGGGAGCCACATACCAGGACAGGATGGGGGAGCCACACATACCAGGTCAAAACAGGGGAGCCACAAACCAGGACAAAACGGGGGAGCCATACACAGCAGGACAGGAAGGGGGAGCCATATACCAGGACAGGACAGGGATGAGGGGACAATGCATACCCAGATTATACTCGATTCAATAAGCTTACCCAGTTTTCCGTGGCAAAATTAGGTGCCTCGGCTCATACTCGGGTTGGCTTATACTCGAGTATATACGGTACTTTAAATGTGTTTATTGTAATTGTTTTTCATTAATTTTTAATTCTTTTGTAGGAAAAAAATATATTGACTTTCATTTGTTACCTCTAATATACAGTTCAATAAAAATGCACTAGTATGTGAAGATGTATATCTATGTACCAGTACAATATGCCTGTAAGGAAGACGAATACCATATAATAATAATCTTTAATAATAATCTTTATTTATATAGCGCCAACATATTCCGCAGCGCTTTACAGTTTAACAGTTTCAAACACAACAGTCATAAGTAACAACGTTAACAATACAATAAATAAAGCAAAATAAGACGACCCTGCTCGTGAGAGCTTACAATCTACAATGAGGTGGGGGAGATGCAAAGTACAGGTGTGTATTTACAATGATGTATTTACAATGATGGTCCAGCCATCTTCAGGGGTTGGGGAATAGATGGGGATAGTGAATGGGCTACACACACACACAAACATAACATAACTTTGATTAGTGAACGTGATAGGCCGCTCTGAACAAATGTGTTTTGAGCGAGTGCCTAAAGCTATGCAAATTATGGATGGTCCTAATATCTTGGGGTAGAGCATTCCAGAGGATTGGCGCAGCAGGGGAGAAGTCTTGGAGTCGGGAGTGGGAGGTACGGATTAGTGCAGAGGTTAATCGAAAGTCATTTGCAGAGCGCAGTGGTCTGTTAGGCTGATAGACAGAAATGAGGGAGGAGATGTAAGGGGGTGCCGCACTGTATAGCTCTTTATGCAGAAATTAAAATCTCCCATTCTTAGCAATGCGGCCTAAGGCTAACAGATAAACAGATAAAAATGGTCCTGCCATGCAAGAGGTTGTGAACTTGAATCTCAGGACAGACCACATTTTTAAAAAATTCTTCTTACAAAGTCATCTTACCAAAGATGGTAATAAGGCAACAGTTAATCTGTTTACAGTACATGCTGTGTATAAATATAATCTACATATACAGTTGTGCTCAAAAGTTTACATACCCAGGCAGAATTTTTGATTTTTTGGCCTTTTTTCTGAGAATATGAATGATAACACCAAAACTTTTTCTACACTCATGGTTAGTGGTTGGGTGAAGCCATTTATTGTCAGACTACTGTGTTTTCTCTTATTAAATCATAATGACAACCCAAAACATCCAAATGATCCTGATCAAAAGTTCCATTCCTTAATCCCGTACATTGCCCCCTCTAAGATCAATGACAGCTTGAGGTCTTTTGTGGTAGTTGGGGATGAGGTTCTTTATTTTGTCAGATGGTAAAGCTGCCCACTAAATTCCTGGGCTGTCTAGCATAAGCTGCACGCTTGAGATCTCCCCAGAGTGGCTCAATGATATTGAGGTCAGGAGACTGAGATGGCCACTCCAGAACCTTCACTTTGTTCTGCTGTAGCCAATGACAGGTCGACTTGGCCTTGTGTTTTGGATCATTACAGCAGGCTATTTCAAAGGCCCTTTTTGTGGATTAGTGGGAATCCAAGTGGTCAAACACCAACTGGCCTGCAGGTTAACTATTCATGACGGGAATAGGCCATTAATATTTTTTCTATAAAGAGGAAGAAGAAGTTCAACTGAAACATAAGGTGCATTCACACGTGGCGTTTTTGCTACTTTTTCTACTTGGTGCATAAAATAAGCAGAGTTTTACAGCTCCAGCATAATCAATGAGATTTCTGAAACATCGTGCACATGCTGTTTTTTTTTTTTCTCCCCATATTTTGAGCTCTGCTGCGTTTTAGCCGAGACACAGCATGTCCATTCGTTAACATGAATGGGTGAAAGAATACAAAAATGTAGCAAAAAAAACGCATGTAAGAACGCAACAAAAACGCACACATTTTTCCTGCGGCTATGCTAGTTTTTGATGCAGAAATTTTTTTGCAAAAATGCTACTTGTGAACATGCACATAGGGTTCGGTACAGCAGATTATTCTTAGAGGTTTCACCATGGCAGATTGACCCTCATTTCTGACTTTTTATCTTTTTCTATGAGTGATGTATAAAAAATGACTTGTGCTTGGTCCAATCAAAACTGTAAAGCATCCAATGTAGAAGATTATGAAAACAATGGCCATTTATTAGGAAGGACAGAATCTGGGCGCTCTGCTGAGAGGAGGACAGCGATCCCGATATTTAATAGAAGAGTAATGCCAGTCGTCTGCCATTGATAGACTACTACCTCCTCACTAATGGTCTGTCCAGGAATAGATACTATCACAGCTCCTGGCCGGAAAGATGGATCACCTCATCCTTACCTCCTGCGTGTTCTCAGCCACAGACATTATTAGGCTCTGCTCACATCATGCTAAGCTTCAGGCTTATACTCCAAATGTCTACTCACCCAACGGAAATATGTAGAGTATTACAGCACACATCGATTTATCTGCAAAGAAACAAGCACTGACCTCCAGCTTCTAACAGAATGAAGCAAGTGTGAACAGGGGCAACATGCCGAGACTGCAGCAAAGACAAACCAAGAAGGGTGTGTGCCCAGATACATGGGAACAATAAATAGATCAAATGGAAACTGGTTACCTGCGATATAGTCTATACTGGTAAAACGGAATTGATTTGTATCTATTTCTCTATGTTATCCATCTATCTATCATCTATCTATCATCTATCTATCTATGTAATATCTATCTATCTATATATCTATCTATATCTATCTATTATCTATCTATCTATCTATCTATCTATCTCATATCTATCTATCTATTATCTATCTATCTATCTATCATCTATCTATCTATCTATCTATCTATCTATCTATCTATCTATCTATCTATCTATCTCATATCTATCTATCTATTATCTATCTATCTATCTATCTATCTATCTATCTATCTATCTATCTATCATCTATCTATCATCTATCTATCTCATATCTATCTATCTATCTATCTATCTATCTATCTATCTCATATCTATCTATCTATTATCTATCTATCTATCTATCTCATATCTATCTATCTATTATCTATCTATCTATCTATCTATCTATCTATCTATCTATCTATCTATCTATCATCTATCTATCTCATATCTATCTATCTATCTATCTATCTACCTACCTATCTACCTATCTATCTATCTATCTATCTATCTATCTATCTATCTATCTATCTATCTATCTATCATCTATCTATCATCTATCTATCTATCTATCTATCTATCTCATATCTATCTATCTACCTATCTATCTATCTATCTACCTATCTATTATCTATCTATCTACCTATCTATCTATCTATCTATTATCTGCAATTACTAATGTATATACCGAACTCATAGCTCTTTTTATAGAAGAAGAATAATAGTAGCAGTCTGTCATTATGTTGAAACAAATCTTATAGACAGGAAAAGTAAAAATAAGCAATATGCATTTATATACAGAAATATACGTTGCATTTGCTATAGTAATTTGTTCTATCTATATATCTTCTATCTGTATATCTATCTACAAGAGCTTCTCACAAAATTAGAATATCATTAAAAAGTTAATTTATTTCAGTTCTTCAATGCAAAAAGTGAAACTCATATATTCTATAGAGTCATTACAGAGTGATGTATTTCAAGTGTTTATTTCTGTTAATGTTGATGATTATGGCTTACAGCCAATGATAACCCAAAAGTCATTATCTCAGTAAATTAGAATACTTTATAACACCAGCATCAAAAATTATTTTAAAATCCGAAATGTTCCCTACTGAAATGTGTGTTCAGTAAATGCACTCAATACTTGGTCGGGGCTCCTTTGGCATCAATTACTGCATCAGTGCGGCGTGGCATGGAGGCGATCAGCCTGTGGCACTGCTGAGGGGTTATGGAAGCCCAGGTTGCTTTGATAGCAGCCTTCAGCTCTTCTGCATTGTTGGGTCTGGTGTCTCTCATCTTCCTCTTGACAATACTCCATAGATTCTCTATGGGGTTAAGGTCAGGAGAGTTTGCTGCCAATCAAGCACAGTGATATTGTTGTTTTTACACCAGGTATTGGTACTTTTGGCAGTGTGGACAGGGGCCAAGTCCTGCTGAAGAATGAAATTTCCATTTCCAAAAAGCTTGTTGGCCGAGGGAAGCATGAAGTGCTGTAAAATTTCCTGGTAGACGGCTGCGCTGACTTTGGTCTTGATAAAACACAGTGGACCTACACCAGCAGATGACATGGCTCCCCAAACCATCACTGATTGTGGAAACTTCACACTAGACCTCAAGCAGCTTGGATTGTGGCCTCTCCACTCAAGCAGTAGTCCACTCCTTATGAATCTCCCCAAAATTTTTGATTGGCCTTTTCTTAACAATCCTTTCAAGGCTGCGGTTATCCCAGTTGCTTGTGCACCTTTTTCTACCACACATTTTCTTTCCACTCAACTTTCCATTAATATGCTTGGATACAGCACTCTGTGAACAGCCAGCTTCTTTAGCAATGACCTCTTGTGGCTTACCCTCCTTGTGGAGTTTGTCAATGACTGCCTTCTGGACATCTGTCAAGTCAGCAGTCTTCCCCATGATTGTGGAGCCTACTGAAACAGACTAAGGGACCATTTTAACTGCTTACGATGCCTTTGCAGGTGTTTTTTTGCTAATTATTCTAATTTACGGAAATAATGACTTTTGGTTTTTCATTGGCTCTAAGCCATAATCATCAACATTAACAGAAATAAACACGTGAAATATGAGTTTCACTTTTTGTATTGAAGAACTGAAATAAATTAACTTTTTGATGATATTCTAATTTTGTGAGATGCAAATCTATCTATCTATCTATCTATCTATCTATCTATCTATCTATCTATCTATCTATCTATCTATCTATCGTGGCTTACGAAAGTATTCACCCATTTTGTTACATTACAACCTGTGTTTAAAATTTTTTGAAATCCGATTTGTGTATGATGAATCAGCACTAAATAGTCTAAGTTGGTGAAGTGAGAAAAATATAGGTATAAATTACATTTATGGCATCAAATAACGAAAAATTGGCATGTGCATATGTATTCACCCATTTTGCAATGAAGCCCCTAAAAAATTCTGGTGCAAGCAATTACCTTCATATGTCACATGCTTAGTTACAGGACCAGGGCCGTCTCCAGGTTTTTGAGGGCTCCGGGCGAAAGAGTCTCAGTGAGCCCCCTCCTTAACACATACCACGATTCATGATCGCATATAACACAGCCATGTAGTATATAACACAGCCCACGTAGTATATAACACAGCCACGTAGTATATAGCACAGCCCATGTAGCATATAGCAGCCCATATAGTATATAGCACAGCCACATATTATATAACACAGCCCACGTAGTATATAACACGGCCCACGTGGTATATAGAACAGCCATGTAGTATATAGCACAGCCCACGTAGCATATAACAGCCCACGTAGTATATAGAACAGCCATGTAGTATATAGCACAGCCCACATAGCATATAACAGCCCACGTAGTATATAACACGGCCCACGTAGTATATAGATCAGCCATGTAGTTTATAGTAAAGCCCACGTAGCATATAACAGCCCATATAGTATATAGCACAGCCACATAGTATATAACATGGACTACGTAGTATATAGAACAGCCATGTAGTATATAGCACAGCCCACACAGCATATAACAGCCACGTAGTAAATAACAAAGCCCACATAGTATATAGAACAGCCATGTAGTATATAGCATAACCCACGTAGCATATAACAGCCCATATAGTATATAGCACAGCCACATAGTATATTACATGGGCCATGTAGTATATAGAATAACCATGTAGTATATAGCACAGCCCACGTAGCATATAACACAGCCATGTAGTATATAGCACAGACATGTAGTATATAGAACAACCCCCCTCCCCCCAAGAATGGCCCGATAGTCCAGTACTCACTGTTATAGTTCCAAAAAAACACTCCTCACCTCTCAACGTGCCTGCGTTGTGCACTGCTCCCTGCTCTGGTCTCGGCGGCTACCGCTGCACTGCCTGACACACAGCACATGCGCGATGACGTCATCGTGCACCTGCAGCGGCAGTGTCAGAGGCAGAGTAGGGAATGATGGGAGAGGGAGCGTCAGGTGATGCTCTCTCCTCCATCATTTGCTTTGAACTTTACCAGCAGACGCCGGTATAGTTCAATGCGGCGGCGGGGGAGTTGGCGCTGGTGACAGGTGGGCCCCCTGCCTCACAGAAGCCCCATAGCGGCTGCTGATTTGCCGCTAGCTGAGGGCCCCTGGGGGCCCTAGGCAGCTGCCTGCCCCTAACGCCGGCCCTGAATGGGCCACCCTGTCTCGCCAGGGCCCCGGCACATGCCCGGGTATGCCGGGTGCTGCACAGGACGTCCTCCTGTGTGTAATCTGTCAGTATATACTTTACCTTTTCTGAAAGGCTACAGAGGCTGCAACACCATTAACAAGATGCGTCACTAACCGAACAACACAATGAAGGAAGAGGCGCCACTAACCAAACACCATGAAGACCAAGGAGATCTCCAAAGAAGTCAGGGACAAAGTTGTGGCGAAGTACAAGTCATGGCTAGGTTATAAAAATAATATCCCAATCTCTGATGATCCCTCAGAGCACCATCAAATGCATTATCGTCAAATGTAAAGTAATAATCTGTGGTCAGATACGTAGATTGCTGTTCACCAGAGGAAACCATCTAACCTGAAGGAACTGGAACAGTGTTGCCTTGAGGAATGGATAAAAATCCCAGTGACAAAATGTGGAAAACTCATAGAGACTTTTCCAAAGTTGCAGCTGTAATCGCAACATAAGGAGGCTCTACAAAGTACTGACTTTAGGGGGTGAATAGTTATGCACACTGAAGTTTTCAGTTATTTTGTTCTATTTTTTGTTTGCTCCACAATAAAAAGAAAATCAAATGTTCACAGCTGTAGGCATGTTCTTACATAAACTGATGTAAATCCTCAAAAAAAAACGTGGTCGTGGAGTAGCAAAACATGAAAATTGCCAAGGGGGTGAATACTTTTGCAACCCACTGTATTTATCTAGCTATTTATCTCACTAGCTTTCGTCCGTCTTATACCCTTTTGTAGTGTACAACTGACGTAGTTACTGAAGCAAAGAAAGGTAACAGGCTACCAATGTGTAATCAGTGAATGTTTGATCCACAGCACCTGGAGGGGAGCCGCAGGCTGGAGGGGCGCCGCAGGCTGGAGGGGCACAGCAGGCTGGAGGGGTGCCGCAGGCTGGAGGGGCGCAGCAGGCTGGAGGGGCGCAGCAGGCTGGAGGGGCGCAGAAGGCTGGAGGGACACAGCAGGCTGGAGGGGGGCCGCAGGCTGGAGGGACGCAACAGGCTGGAGGGGCGCAGCAGGCTGGAGGGGTGCCGCAGGCTGGAGGGGCGCAGCAGGCTGGAGGGGCACAGCAGGCTGGAGGGGCGCAGCAGGCTGGAGGGACGCAACAGGCTGGAGGGGCGCAGCAGGCTGGAGGGGGGCCGCAGGCTGGAGGGACGCAACAGGCTGGAGGGGCGCAGCAGGCTGGAGGGATGCAGCAGGCTGGAGGGGCGCAGCAGGCTGGAGGGCAGCAGGCTGGAGGGGTGCAGCAGGTTGGAGGGAAGCAGCAGGCTGGAGGGGCGCAGCAGGCTGGAGGGGCACAGCAGGCTGGAGGGGCGCAGCAGGCTGGAAGGGCGCAGCAGGCTGGAGGGATGCAGCAGGCTGGAGAGGCGCTGCAGGCTGGAGGGACGCAGCAGGCTGGATGGGCGCCGCAGGCTGGAGGTGTGCAGCAGGCTGGAGGGGGGCAGCAGGCTGGAGGGGCGCAGCAGGCTGGAGGGGGGCCGCAGGCTGGAGGGGGGCAGCAGGCTGGAGGGGCACAGCAGGCTGGAGGGGGGCCGCAGGCTGGAGGGGCGCAGCAGGCTGGAGGGGCGCAGCAGGCTGGAGGGGGGCCGCAGGCTGGAGGGGGGCCGCAGGCTGGAGGTGTGCAGCAGGCTGGAGGGGCGCAGCAGGCTGGAGGGGCGCAGCAGGCTGGAGGTGTGCAGCAGGCTGGAGGGGGGCAGCAGGCTGGAGGGGCGCAGCAGGCTGGAGGGGGGCCGCAGGCTGGAGGGGGGCAGCAGGCTGGAGGGGCACAGCAGGCTGGAGGGGGGCCGCAGGCTGGAGGGGCGCAGCAGGCTGGAGGGGCGCAGCAGGCTGGAGGGGGGCCGTAGGCTGGAGGTGTGCAGCAGGCTGGAGGGACGCAGCAGGCTGGATGGGCGCCGCAGGCTGGAGGTGTGCAGCAGGCTGGAGGGGGGCAGCAGGCTGGAGGGGCGCAGCAGGCTGGAGGGGGGCCGCAGGCTGGAGGGGGGCAGCAGGCTGGAGGGGCACAGCATGCTGGAGGGGGGCCGCAGGCTGGAGGGGCGCAGCAGGCTGGAGGGGCGCAGCAGGCTGGAGGGGGGCCGCAGGCTGGAGGGGGGCAGCAGGCTGGAGGTGTGCAGCAGGCTGGAGGGGCGCAGCAGGCTGGAGGGGGGCCGCAGGCTGGATGGACGCAGCAGGCTGGAGGTGCGCAGCAGGCTGGAGGGACGCAGCGCTCACTACAGTGCCATGGTTATCCCTCCACAGTGACTAATAGATATGGCTTGAACAACAGTTCACAAAGTCAGCGGCCAACTTATGCCGCAGGTAGCGATCTTCAATTTATTAATGGCGCATCGTTATGTACTAATGGATTCATCTTTTTGAAAGGGTCAGAGGAAAACATAATCGGTCACAAATAGATGACTCACACAATGATGATGACTCGCAACAGTAACTGGTTGTGGTTACAAGTAATATAATATTGCGGGACCTTACTGTATTGTACTTAATATCAGATGAATATTTGATATATTTTCTGAAAAGTCTTTAAAAAAAAAAAGCAGAATTTCGTTTTTTCTTCACTTTTTCACCCCAGATGGAATTTTTTTCCTCTTTTTATCAGTACATTGTATAGTAAAAAAAAAAAAAGATGTTATTTTAAAAAAAATTGGCCGTCAATAAATCAGCCCTCATATACCCACGATGACTGGAGAATAAAAAAAAGTTATGGCTCTTAAAAAAAAAGGGGGAAGAAAAAAAGAGAGCGCAAAAAAATGTAAAATGGCCTGGTTCTGAAGGGGTTAAAGGCTATTCATTATATAAGATATCTTTACAGGGGTCTGAGCTGTGTTTTCCCCCATAAAGAGCTTCAAATTCCCAGCATTAATAGAGATAAATGGAACTCTGTAATATAACAGTATGCGGTACGCTCCTAAGCTCCCTCTAGTGGTGGCCGCAGTGAAGCACAATTTTATCATTTAGCTGTAAATTTAATAAGATTATTTTGAGCTCAGGATAAAAAAAAAAATAACAAAAAGGCGTTTTAGATCTCAAGAAGAAAACAACTATATGTATTGCCAGGATATTATCAGGATCAAGCTTTTCTCTGAACGTTGTAATTAATTTTTCATATGTTTTATTCCCCGGCAAGTTCTGCAGTTTGTTAACTGCCATAGGAATGATTGAACAAGGATTAAATGCAGAAATAAGCTTGTGTAAATGAGGATAAATTACCTCTGCCTGTTACAGGAGCTCAATGTTCTGCATATCAGGCACAAGAGGTTTTGTGCCCAATCAGCTCCATTTCTCTCTTGTAGAATGTTCATTGTCTATTCTATCGATTCATTCCTGGTCCGGCTCACGGAAAACTTCTCATCAGTGATACAGCATTAGCTTTGATCATAAATCCAGGCTTTTAAGTCGTAAAAACAATGCAACTTTACATTTAATCCAGCAGCAAAATGTATTTTTTAATTTTCGTTTCAAGGGTTTTTCTGTCTGAAAAAAAAATAGTAACCTGATCCCTCAGTGAAGCTTTTAACTTACAAAATTAAAGAAGTACACCATCAAAGCTTTTATCATCTAAAGATATTGAAGTTATATTATATAGCACTGTGCACTTACAATTGCTCATTTTGCCTTTCTACCCAGCTAATTCTCCTCTTTTCTCTGCTCTATGTAGAAACAGGAAGTCTCTTGACCCTGCATTTATCATTTCCCTCCTCAACTCCTGACTCAGCTGCACCCTCCTCCCCCTGCCAATGTACTTTGCAGTGACTCATGACTTCTACAGAGAAAATTGACCTCCTGTTTCTACGTAGAGCTTAGAAGGATCCAGCTAGTCAGTTTTTAATCACGTGATGTCATAGACCTAAAGGAAAAGAGAAGAATTAAATGGGCAGAAAGGCAAATGAGCAATTGTAAGTACACAGTGCTGTATGATATGGTGACTGCAATATATTAAGAGGATAAAAACCTTCAATCACAACCAAAGTGTAGACTGTAAATTGGGCTGGTTTATTTATTGAAACGACCAGTCAGCCTGCCCCTTTCACACACAACTCAATGTTATGTGATAGCGAAGGAAATGCTGTTATGCAGCGTAGTAATACATAAAACTACGACATAGGACAGTGTCCCCTTTATCTGCAAATGTCCAAAGCTGTGTGACAGGGTCTGGCTGACTGGTGGTTTTAAGGCAAATTCGCATCCAGGCTTTTGTTACCCCATCTGAGGGTAATATAATGTTGGAAAAGAGACCCTGATTCCAGCGATGTGTCACTTACTAGGCTGTTTGCTATCATTTTGATACAATCCATTTTTATTTGCTGCAGATCTACCAGTTCTCTAAATATTGAGCTCTGGATAATCCCATCCACACCTCTGATTGTCAGCATTATGTGTACACTGTGCATAGGCAGAAAGCTGGCAATCGGTGGTGGGGTGGTGTTATGAAAGGCAATTCAGAATCACAATGGACATGGAGGTCAGAGCACATACAGTGATCTGACAATAACCCAAAATAATAGAACGAGCTCTGAGACGTGGGAACTCTGCAGACCGCAATCCCTACTCCTATCAAACCACACTAAAGGTAGCCGTGGAGCGCTCCTGACCAGAACCTAGGCGCCTCGTCACAGCCTGAGAAACTAGCTAGTCCTGAAGATAGAAAAATAAGCCTACCTTGCCTCAGAGAAATTCCCCAAAGGAAAAGGCAGCCCCCCACATATAATGACTGTGAGTAAGATGAAAACACAAACAGAGATGAAACAGATTTAGCAAAGTGAGGCCCGACTAGCTGAACAGAACGAGGATAGGGAAGATAACTTTGCGGTCAGCACAAAAACCTATAAATAACCACGCAGAGGGGACAAAAAGACCCTCCGCACCGACTAACGGTACGGAGGTGGTCCCTCTGTGTCTCAGAGCTTCCAGCAGGCGAGAAAAACCAATAAAGCAAGCTGGACTGAAAAATAGCAACAAAATAACATAAGCAAAACTTAACTTTGCAGAGCAGCAGGCCACAGGAATGATCCAGGGAAAAAGCAAGTCCCACACTGGAACATTGTCAGGAAGCATAGATCAAAGCATCAGGTGGAGTTAAGTAGAGAAGAAGCTAACGAGCTCACCAGATCACCTGAGGGAGGAAACTCAGAAGCTGCAGTACCACTTTCCTCCACAAACGGAAGATCCCAGAGAGAATCAGCCGAAGTACCACTTGTGACCACAGGAGTGAACTCTGCCACAGAATTCACAACAGTACCCCCCCTTGAGGAGGGGTCACCGAACCCTCACCAGAGCCCCCAGGCCGACCAGGATGAGCCACATGAAAGGCACGAACAAGATCGGGAGCATGGACATCAGAGGCAAAAACCCAGGAATTATCTTCCTGAGCATAACCCTTCCATTTAACCAGATACTGGAGTTTCCGTCTTGAAACACGAGAATCCAAAATCTTCTCCACAATATACTCCAATTCCCCCTCCACCAAAACCGGGGCAGGAGGCTCAACAGATGGAACCATAGGTGCCACGTATCTCCGCAACTATGACCTATGCAATACGTTATGTATGGAAAAAGAATCTGGAAGGGTCAGACGAAAAGACACAGGATTAAGAACCTCAGAAATCCTATACGGACCAATAAAACGAGGTTTAAACTTAGGAGAGGAAACCTTCATAGGAATATGACGAGAAGATAACCAAACCAGATCCCCAACACGAAGTCGGGGACCCACACGGCGTCTGCGGTTAGCGAAAAGTTGAGCCTTCTCCTGGGACAAGGTCAAATTGTCCACTACCTGAGTCCAAATCTGCTGCAACCTGTCCACCACAGTATCCACACCAGGACAGTCCGAAGACTCAACCTGTCCAGAAGAGAAACGAGGATGGAACCCAGAATTGCAGAAAAACGGTGAAACCAAGGTAGCCGAGCTGGCCCGATTATTAAGGGCGAACTCAGCCAAAGGCAAAAAGGACACCCAATCATCCTGATCAGCAGAAACAAAGCATCTCAGATAGGTTTCCAAGGTCTGATTGGTTCGCTCGGTCTGGCCATTAGTCTGAGGATGGAAAGCCGAGGAAAAAGACAAGTCAATGCCCATCCTACCACAAAAGGCTCGCCAAAACCTCGAAACAAACTGGGAACCTCTGTCAGAAACAATATTCTCTGGAATGCCATGCAAACGAACCACATGCTGGAAGAACAAAGGCACCAAATCAGAGGAGGAAGGCAATTTAGACAAGGGTACCAGATGGACCATCTTAGAAAAGCGATCACAGACCACCCAAATGACTGACATCTTTTGAGAAACGGGAAGGTCAGAAATAAAATCCATAGAGATATGTGTCCAAGGCCTCTTCGGGACCGGCAAGGGCAAAAGCAACCCACTGGCACGAGAACAGCAGGGCTTAGCCCGAGCACAAATCCCACAGGACTGCACAAAAGTACGCACATCCCGCGACAGAGAGGGCCACCAAAAGGATCTAGCCACTAACTCTCTGGTACCAAAGATTCCAGGATGACCAGCCAACACCGAACAATGAAGTTCAGAGATAACTCTATTCGTCCACCTATCAGGGACAAACAGTTTCTCCGCTGGGCAACGATCAGGTTTATTAGCCTGAAATTTTTGCAGCACCCGCCGCAAATCAGGGGAGATGGCAGACACAATTACTCCCTCCTTGAGGATACCCGCCGGCTCAGACAAACCCGGAGAGTCGGGTACAAAACTCCTAGACAGAGCATCCGCCTTCACATTTTTAGAGCTCGGAAGGTACGAAGTCACAAAGTCAAAACGGGCAAAAAACAACGACCAACGAGCTTGTCTAGGATTCAAGCGCTTGGCAGACTCGAGATAAGTCAAGTTCTTATGATCAGTCAATACCACCACGCGATGCTTAGCTCCTTCAAGCTAATGACGCCACTCCTCGAATGCCCACTTCATGGCCAGCAACTCTCGGTTGCCCACATCATAATTTCGCTCAGCAGGCGAAAACTTCCTGGAAAAGAAAGCGCATGGTTTCATCCCTGAGCAACCAGAACCTCTCTGTGACAAAACAGCCCCTGCTCCAATCTCAGAAGCATCAACCTCGACCTGGAACGGAAGAGAAACATCTGGTTGACACAACACAGGGGCAGAAGAAAAACGACGCTTCAACTCTTGAAAAGCTTCCACAGCAGCAGAAGACCAATTGACCACATCAGCACCCTTCTTGGTCAAATCGGTCAATGGTTTAGCAATACTAGAAAAATTGCAGATGAAGCGACGATAAAAATTAGCAAAGCCCAGGAACTTTTGCAGACTTTTCAGAGATGTCGGCTGAGTCCAATCATGGATGGCTTGGACCTTAACAGGATCCATCTCGATAGTAGAAGGGGAAAAGATGAACCCCAAAAATGAAACCTTCTGCACACCGAAGAGACACTTTAATCCCTTCACAAACAAAGAATTAGCACGCAGGACCTGAAACACCATTCTGACCTGTTTCACATGAGACTCCCAATCATCCGAGAAGATCAAAATGTCATCCAAGTATACAATCAGGAATTTATCCAGGTACTCTCGGAAGATGTCATGCATAAAGGACTGAAACACTGATGGAGCATTGGTAAGTCCGAACGGCATCACGAGATACTCAAAATGACCCTCGGGCGTATTAAATGCAGTTTTCCATTCATCGCCTTGCTTAATTCGCACCAGATTATACGCACCGCGAAGATCTATCTTTGTGAACCAACTAGCCCCCTTAATCCGAGCAAACAGATCAGATAACAACGGCAAGGGGTACTGAAATTTAACCGTGATCTTATTAAGAAGGCGGTAATCTATACAAGGTCTCAGCGAACCATCCTTCTTGGCTACAAAAAAGAACCCTGCTCCTAATGGCGACGATGACGGGCGAATATGCCCCTTCTCCAGGGATTCCTTCACATAACTGCGCATAGCGGTGTGCTCAGGCACGGACAAATTAAACAATCGACCTTTTGGGAATTTACTACCAGGAATCAAATTGATAGCACAATCACAATCCCTATGCGGAGGTAGGGTATTGGACTTGGGCTCATCAAATACATCCCGGTAATCAGACAAGAACTCTGGGACCTCAGAAGGGGTGGATGACGAAATTGACAGGAATGGAACATCACCATGTACCCCCTGACAACCCCAGCTGGACACCGACATGGATTTCCAATCTAATACTGGATTATGGGCTTGTAGCCATGGCAACCCCAACACGACTACATCATGCAGATTATGCAACACCAGAAAGCGAATATCCTCCTGATGTGCAGGAGCCATGCACATGGTCAGCTGGGTCCAGTACTGAGGCTTATTCTTGGCCAAAGGCGTAGCATCAATTCCTCTCAATGGAATAGGACACTGCAAGGGCTCCAAGAAAAACCCACAATGCTTAGCATATTCCAAGTCCATCAAATTCAGGGCAGCGCCTGAATCCACAAATGCCATGACAGAATACGATGACAAAGAGCAGATCAAGGTAACGGACAGAAGAAATTTTGACTGTACAGTACCAATGGTGGCAGACCTAGCGAACCGCTTAGTGCGCTTAGGACAATCAGAGATAGCATGAGTGGAATCACCACAGTAGAAACACAGACCATTCAGACGTCTGTGTTCTTGCCGTTCAACTCTGGTCAAAGTCCTATCACACTGCATAGGCTCAGGTTTAAGCTCAGGTAATACCGCCAAATGGTGCATAGATTTACGCTCACGCAAGCGTCGACCGATCTGAATGGCCAAAGACATAGACTCATTCAAACCAGCAGGTATAGGAAATCCCACCATGACATCCTTAAGGGCTTCAGAGAGACCCTTTCTGAATATTGCTGCCAGCGCAGATTCATTCCATTGAGTGAGCACTGACCACTTTCTAAATTTCTGACAATATACCTCTATCTCATCCTGAGCCTGACAAAGAGCCAGCAAATTTTTTTCTGCCTGATCCACTGAATTAGGCTCATCGTACAGCAACCCAAGCGCCAGGAAAAACGCATCGATATTACTCAATGCAGGATCTCCTGGCGCAAGAGAAAACGCCCAGTCCTGAGGGTCGCCGCGCAAAAAAGAGATGACGATCCTAACCTGTTGAATTGGGTCACCAGAAGAGCGAGGTTTCAAAGCCAGAAATAGTTTACAATTATTTTTGAAACTCAGAAATTTAGTTCTATCTCCAAAAAACAAATCTGGAATAGGAATTCTCGGTTCTAGCAAAGAATTCTGAACCACAAAATCTTGAATATTTTGAACTCTTGCCGTGAGCTGATCCACACATGAAGACAGACCTTTAATGTCCATTGCTACACCTGTGTCCTGAACCACCCAAATGTCTAGGGAAAAAAAAGACAAAACACAGTGCAAAGAAAAAAAAATGGTCTCAGAACTTCTTTTTTCCCTCTATTGAGAATCATTAGCACTTTTGGCTTCCTGTACTGTTATGAAAGGCAATTCAGAATCACAATGGACATGGAGGTCAGAGCACATACAGTGATCTGACAATAACCCAAAATAATAGAACGAGCTCTGAGACGTGGGAACTCTGCAGACCGCAATCCCTAATCCTATCAAACCACACTAAAGGTAGCCGTGGAGCGCTCCTGACCAGAACCTAGGCGCCTCGTCACAGCCTGAGAAACTAGCTAGTCCTGAAGATAGAAAAATAAGCCTACCTTGCCTCAGAGAAATTCCCCAAAGGAAAAGGCAGCCCCCCACATATAATGACTGTGAGTAACATGAAAACACAAACATAGAGATGAAACAGATTTAGCAAAGTGAGGCCCGACTAGCTGAACAGAACGAGGATAGGGAAGATAACTTTGCGGTCAGCACAAAAACCTATAAATAACCACGCAGAGGGGACAAAAAGACCCTCCGCACCGACTAATGGTACGGAGGTGGTCCCTCTGCGTCTCAGAGCTTCCAGCAGGCGAGAAAAACCAATAAAGCAAGCTGGACTGAAAAATAGCAACAAAATAACATAAGCAAAACTTAGCTTTGCAGAGCAGCAGGCCACAGGAATGATCCAGGGAAAAAGCAAGTCCAACACTGGAACATTGTCAGGAAGCATAGATCAAAGCATCAGGTGGAGTTAAGTAGAGAAGAAGCTAACAAGCTCACCAGATCACCTGAGGGAGGAAACTCAGAAGCTGCAGTACCACTTTCCTCCACAAACGGAAGATCCCAGAGAGAATCAGCCGAAGTACCACTTGTGACCACAGGAGTGAACTCTGCCACAGAATTCACAACAGGGTGGGGCTATACAGAGCTCATGAATAGGTAGGAGTACATGGCAGCAGGTTTATTAGTCTTACTCTAGTGATAATTTTCTTCTCATTTTATAAAAAGTATACCAAGTAGCCCAATAAGTGACACATTGCTGGAATCAGGGTCTCTGCCCCTACATTATGCTGCTATCAGATTAGGCGGCAAAAACTTGGAGACAGATTCCCTTTAATAGCTAGCGATTAAATGAGCATTCAGTTTTGTTCACACACTGGTCACATGCTGACATAGAGAACTAATTCCGGTGTGAGCACAAACAGGAAAACTTCCGCTTCTTCCACCTACCTCCTGATCTCACAATTCACTCTGAATAACACCAACTTGGTTAAAAAAAATGGACTGCCAGCTTCCGGAGGGATCAAATATTAGCTGACTATTGAAGCCTACAGAGGGGTGGGGCATAATGATAGATCAGACAAAAACAGATTGTATGGTTGTGCAGCGACCCAGAGACCTGGTCGTTGCAGTATGACACTCTGCCGCTAAGGGGAGTGATGGTACGTCTGATGGCACTAAAGAGTTCTCCTGACCAGGTATCACCAGCACACATTACACTTCACACTCCGGCCACTAGGGGGAGAAAAAGGCTTTATTTATTGGGCCCCTCCTCACACTGGTAAAACTAGGGGTTGGATAGGAAGTTAGTCAGAAGCTGACTGGGTTGGATTCAGGCAACATCCTGTGGCAGGGGGTGTTGCAGGGAGAAGGCACAGGGGGGTCCCTGTCAGGCATGGGAACCTGCCAGGCACCTAGCGAACAGAACAGAATGTAACGGAATCGCGCCTGCACACCCCGTGGCGGTAACCTAAGAGAGAGACAAGAAGGGAAGAATATTGTGGAACAGTGTAAACGAGATCAGCACAAAGGAGAGCCAGTAAGAGTCGTGCCGAGAGAGGAAGGCAACATCTTACTGAGGCGCGTAGTCGGTGGCCGGATCACCGTAGGAGTAACTGACTTCAGGCCTTACTTCAAATTCCGCTGGACAGTTGATTAGAGGTTGGCTTTCTACCTTCTACACCTACGAAGACATAGGGGGCAACATTGGGAGAGGGGCGTCTCTAGGGTCCTGGAAGACCTCCAAGCCTTCCCGTCATACGGGTGGCGTCTGTTAGAATCGGGCTGCACTCAGATGTCGTCCGAGTGCAGTCTGTTACGCCGAAGGCGACGGGAACAAAGAGTGGACCCACTGGACCGTGGCACCGAAACCTCCCCTGAGCGAGCACTCCAGAGTGGAACCAACCCCTAAACAGGGACTGTTAGAAGGCAAGCACAGGGAAAACTAGTACCACGGAGGCCAGGACCAGGGATCGGCTCCAGGAAAAGGAAACAGGGAGAAAAACGGGGAAAAACAGAAAGGGAAGATGGTGACGGAGGAAAACCTGGGTGAGAAGTAAAGGAGCTGAGGAACGGACTGAGGAAAGGGAAAACACAGGAACTGCGGAACACAGGGGCAGGAACTGAAAGAGAAAACAGGAGAACAAGAGGTTAAACAAAACAGGGCTGGAAAGGCACAAGACTGGGAATGCACAGGACTGGTAAAGCACAGAAAACTATGCGGCCTAACTAAAGCTGGAAAACACAATAATCAGGCGCCTCCACAAAGGGAGGAGGGCCAGAAATACCTGAGGCCAGACTTTGATTGGCAGGAAGTACTTCCGGGTCAGGTCATGGAGGGATAGAAGAGCAGAAGGAGCGCGCGCGGTCAGAGCCTACTGCGCCTGCGCAACCCACAGGAGCGCGCAGCTGAGTGCAGGGAGGACGCGCGCCGGGATGCAAGCACCGAGCCCCGGAGTGAGGAGGACGCAGCAAGGACATCAGCTGACCTGGACTCGGCGGCAGCAGGAGCGCCAGGAACAGGAGCCGAGGGAACAGCGTCCTAGCCATAACATACTGGGGGACGAGAAGCTAGCAACATCTGGAACCAAAGAACGAGAGAGAGAGAGAAAGAAAGTTGTAGAGAACGAACGAAGGAGAACAGCAGTTGTGAGGACTATTCCGAATGCTCAGCAGGGTAGGACTACAACACACAGGCGCTAGTGGTAGGCAACGATTTCCATCTGCGAGGGAAACTCTGGATGTGCCCATCGGACCGGCCGGTCTCTGATCTGGACTGAGTGTACTGAAGTCTTCAGTAAAAGGTAAAGAGACTGCAACCCTGTGTCCTCGTTATTGCCTGCACCTCACACCATCACCATCCACCTTACTGGGAAGCCCTGGGGACATATTTCACCTGTGGGAAGGTATACCATCCAGCTGCCATTCCATCACCCCAGCGGACCCCACAGCAGCGTCGGTCACCCTGACCGAATACCACAGGTGGCATCACGAACCCATTGACAGACTGTACAAATCCCTTACTGGACGCCCCTTAGCAGGGTCACGGACCGGGTCTAGCCACCGTGACAGCCTCAGAACCGAACCAGAGAGGCCCGGTACCGAGAACCCTTAGCAGGGTCACGGACCGGGTCTAGCCACCGTGACAGCCTCAGAACCGAACCAGAGAGGCCCGGTACCGAGAACTCGTGGCCCTGTGTCTGGGGGCGCTCCAGTTGCTTTTTGGTAAGTGTTTTATCTCACCCCAAGATCTGGATTCACAGGTAAACTGCTGAGTACTGTCTAATAATGTCCCCCAAACTGCTGCTACTTCTGAACATGTACTATATAGAGACCACAGCCAATAACTAGTTGTGCCTTTTCCTCTTCCTAGCATGATGTTAGCATTACTAAAATCCATCTTGGTAAAAAAAAAGATATTAGCTGACTACTGAAGTCTACAAAGGGGGCATAATGATAGAATCAGAGAATAACAGTGTAGTTGCTTTGTAGTAAGCATTTTATCTTGCCACAAAATCTGGATTCACAGCTAAACTGCTCAGTACTGCCTCATAATGTCTTCCAACCTGCTGCTGCTTCTGAATATGTGCTACATAGAGACAGGAAAGCAAGATATCTTTGGTGTCTTGCTTGTTAAGTGGCAACCTGACCTCACCCTAGACAATAAACAGTTTTGCCTTGTCCTCTTCCTTCCACACTTATCTCTTTCCTGCGAGGGATCTTGCAGTCTGTTATCAGTGTTAAAATCCATATTAGTAAAAAAAGGACTGCCAGCTGACTATTGAATTGACTATTATCTCCAGAGGGATGGGACATAATGATAGAAGCAGACAAAAACAGATGGTGCAGTTGCTTTCTAGCAGGCGTTTTATCTCACCGCATGATTTGGAGTCACAGCTATACTGCTCAGTACTGCCTTGTTGTAATACTACTGCTTCTGAACATGAGCTACATAAAGACAGTAGACAAGATCTCTCTGGTGTCTTGCTTATTAATTGGCTGCCTCACCTCTCCCCTTCCAATAACTAGTTGTTTCTCCTTCTACTACTACAAGTATGCCTTTCCTGCCATGGATTTTGCAGTCTGTTAGCAGCGGTAAAATCCATTTTAGTAAAAAATAAATAAAAAAAAAAAAAGGACTGCCAGCTTACATAAGGAACAGGTAATAGATGACTATTGAAGTCTACAGAGGGTGAAGCATAATGATAGAAGCAGACAAAAACAGATGCTGCAGTTGCTTTCTAGTAGGTGATTTATCTCACCCCAAAGTCTGGATTTACAGCTAAGCCGCTCAGTACTGCCTTGTAATACTACTGCTTCTGGAGATGTGCTACATAAAAACTGTAGAATAGATCTCTCTGGTGTCTTGCTTATTAAGTGGTGACCTCACCTCACCCCTTCCAATAACTAGTTGTTTCTCCTTTTCCTACTACAAGAATGCCTTTCCTACCATGGATTTTGCAGTCTGTTAGCAGCGGTAAAATCCATCTTAGTAAAAAAAGAAAAGGACTGCCAGCTTACATAGGAAACAGGTAATAGATGACTATTGCAGTCTAGGGAGGGTGGAGCATAATGATAGAAGCAGACAAAAACAGATGCTGCAGTTGCTTTCTAGTAGGTGATTTATCTCACCCCAAAGTCTGGATTCACAGCTACGCTGCTCTGTACTGCCTTGCAATGCTACTGCTTCTGAATATGTACCATACAGAGACAGGAGACAAAGTCTCACTAACTAGTTGTGCCTACTTCCTTCCATGCTTATCCCTTTCCTGCCGTGGTACCTGCAGCCTCTTTGCATCGCTCCTCTATTCCGCGGTACCGAGCACACCGCCATGTTTTATAGCGGAACCTTCACTTCTGAAGTTGAAGTAAAGGCACAACCCTGAAGAAAGTGACACATTTCCTTGCACACACAGATGGGTATCGCAGATCAGTAAAGATCTACTCGTCTTCTGAGCTGATTGTGTAGAGACAATAACAAAGCAAGCCATAGCAATACAAAAGAAGCTCCGGATTCACCAAGTTTCTTTTGATGTGATAAATCTTGCAATATTTTTTTTTCTTTTTTTTTGCAGAGAATGACCCCAGGCTGGAACAAATATCACAGAACACACGCTGCTTTTATCAGCTGAAATAGCACACCATGCAGGACGATCTCCTGGGGGTCACCGAGCTGTGCAAAGCATCCTGCCTCCGCCGGCATCACTCCATTATGTAATAAAAACAAACCGCAGTCCTTAAATCCCTCCTGTCCATCTCTCGTATCCTTTCCCTCAGATATTGTGACTGTTCCCAGCGTATCTGATAAAAGATTCACGGTTTTGATCCTGCCCAGAGTGTACCGGGTGTAAGATTCCTAAACGTTGGCAACGTTCCGAGAAGTTTATCTGTGTTTTATAGAACTTTACATAAAAGACATACAAGATAAATCTACAAGGGGCCGGAGACGCACAAAGGCACAAATATGAGACGTTCTACTAATGGTTTTCATGGACATTTGGTGGGAAACGTATCGGCACTTTCGGCCCGGTTGGCCCAACTAGACCTCTGTAAGCAAGGTTCAGTTCCAGTATCCAAATACCCTGGTCAAGGCAGACTGGTTGGTGGGCACCCTGCACCTGGGGCCCATCCTCTGTTGCCAGCCTCCCACCTACCGTACTCCCCTGCCGGTTGGTGCCTATAAGGGTGTAATTAGGTGATTTTATCCAGGCCTGTAGACATACTTCTCAACTCTCCTGAAGGCTCCAGGAAAAAAGGGAAGAAGTCCAGGAAAAATGGCAGACCACCCCAATTGCTAGAGAAGTTGGCAAATATCCCGAACACTATTCAACCTCCAGAAAAGCAGCATTTCTGCAAGATTTTTCGTGAGTGTTGACATGCTCCATCATCAGACAGAGTGCCCATTCATGGAGTCAGGAGGCAGAATGAGCAGATGGGGTAAAGAAGGCAGTGACATGTAAAATGGATTGATAAGGCCCCCAGGCAAGGCATAAGTAAAAGTTCTCAACTCTGCAATTACATGGTAGCATGAGTGGCCTGAAAAGTCGGGCTCAAGTAGAAAAAAAACAAAAAAACATATCACGCGCAACTGTAAAAAAAAAAAATGAATGTGGGCACGCTCTGTGTCATGTGCAGAGGTCACTGTGCAGGGAGGAAAACAAGTGGAGCTGTGTCTAGGCCGTCTGTAAGAAGCTAGAGGGCGACATAAGCTCCCAGGTCATATCTTCTCCACACACTGAACACTGTATGGCAAATGTCCATTCTTGTGGGCACGCTCTCTGTCATGTGCAGAGGTCACTGTGCGGGGAGGAAGATGAGTGGAGCTGTGGCTAGGCAGTCTATAAGAAGCTAGAGGGTGACATAAGCTCCCAGGTCATAACTTCTCCACACACTGAAAACTGTATGGCAAATGTCCATTCTTGTGGGCATGCTCTGTGTCATGTGCAGAGGTCACTGTGTAGGGAGGAAAACGAGTGGAGCTGTGTCTAGGCCGTATGTAAGAAGCTAGAGGACGACATAAGCTCCCAGGTCATAACTTCTCCACACACTGAACACTGTATGGCAAATGTCCATTCTTGTGGGCATGCTCTGTGTCATCTGCAGAGGTCACTGTGCAGAGAGGAAGAAGAGTGGAGCTGTGGCTAGGCAGTCTGTAAGAAGTTAGAGGGCGACATAAGCTCTCAGGTTATACATTCTCCACACACTGAACACCGCATGGCATCTGCTCATTCTTGTGGGTATGCTCTGTGTCATGTGCAGAGGTCACTGTGCAGAGAGGAAAAAGAGTGGAGCTGTGACTAGGCAGTCTATAAGAAGCTAGGGGACGACATAAGCTCTCAGGTCATACAGTCTCCACTGTTGTGAATTCTGTGGCCAAGCTCCCTCCTGTGGTCGTGAGTGGTACTTCGGCTGGTTCTGTCTATGAGCTTCCTTTGGTGGATGAGAGTGGTACTGCGGCTTCTGAGTTTCCTTCCTCAGGTGATGAGGTTAAGTCGTTAGGTGCTGCTCTATTTAACTCCACCTAGTGCTTTGATCCTGGCCTCCAGTCAATGTTCTAGTATTGGTCTTGCTTCCTCCTGGATCGTTCCTGTGGCCTGTCTATCCTGCATAAGCTAAGTTTTGCTTGTGTTATTTTTGTTTGCTATTTTTTCTGTCCAGCTTGCTATATTGGTTTTTCTTGCTTGCTGGAAGCTCTGAGACGCAGAGGGAGCACCTCCGTACCGTTAGTCGGTGCGGAGGGTCTTTTTGCCCCTCTGCGTGGTTGTTTGTAGGTTTTTGTGTTGACCGCAAAGCTATCTTTCCTATCCTCGGTCTATTCAGTAAGTCGGGCCTCACTTTGCTAAATCTATTTCATCTCTGTGTTTGTATTTTCATCTTTACTCACAGTCATTATATGTGGGGGGCTGCCTTTTCCTTTGGGGAATTTCTCTGAGGCAAGGTAGGCTTATTTTTCTATCTTCAGGGCTAGTTAGTTTCTCAGGCTGTGCCGAGTTGCATAGGGAGCGTTAGGCGCAATCCACGGCTACCTCTAGTGTGGTGTGTTAGGATTAGGGATTGCGGTCAGCAGAGTTCCCACGTCTCAGAGCTCGTCCTTTGTTTTTGGTAATTGTCAGGTCACTTTGTGTGCTCTGAACTTCAATGTCCATTGTGGTTCTGAATTACCTGTTCATAACACTCCACACACTGAACACTGCATGGCATCTGTCCATTCTTGTGGGCATGCTCTGTGTCATGTGCAGAGGTCACTCTTCAGGTCAGGTCATAACTTCTCCACACTCTGAACACTGTATGGCAAATGTCCATTCTTGTGGGCATTCTCTGTGTCATGTGCAGAGGTCACTGTGTAGGGAGGAAAATGAGTGGAGCTGTGTCTAGGCAGTCTGTAAGAAGTTAGAGGGCGACATAAGCTCTCAGGTTATACATTCTCCACACACTGAACACCGCATGGCATCTGCTCATTCTTGTGGGTATGCTCTGTGTCATGTGCAGAGGTCACTGTGCAGAGAGGAAAAAGAGTGGAGCTGTGACTAGGCAGTCTATAAGAAGCTAGGGGACGACATAAGCTCTCAGGTCATACAGTCTCCACACACTGAACACTGCATGGCATCTGTCCATTCTTGTGGGCATGCTGTCACCATTATTTACTATCAATAATGTGTTGTCCTCTAATCAAGCTCCTTGTGATCAAAGCTTTAAAGCTGAAACAGAAACTACTGCTAGGGAGGGTTTTACTGGGTAACAAGTTTGGTAATTGCCTTGGACCTGTTTTCTCTGAGGTCCTTTAAGAAAAGTTTGTCATGAAAAGCATAAAGTACCCAGTAGTATATAAGCAGTACAGTATACTGCTATTATTTGAAAATTGAATTACAGCATTATGTGAGATCCGCATGGCAGTATTATGGGTGCTGTAGAGTTGTATACTATGGATGCTACATACTAATTTGGCGCAATATGACAGTATTATGTGACATCTCTAGGATTATGCTATGTTATTATCGATGCTAAATCCTATTTTTTATGACAACATTTAGTTCACGGTACTATAGGTACTATACTAGCTTGGCACTATATGGCTGTATTATGCTGTATACTATAGGTGCTACATTCTAGCTTGGCACTATATGGCAGTAGTATCATGTGGGTTCTTTAAGGTAGTTAATGGTACTATAGATGCTACATTTTAAGTTGGCACTATATGGCAGTATTATGTGGTTCCTTAGGGCAGTTTACGGTACTATGGGTGCTACATACTAATTTGCCATTATATGGCAGCATTATGCCATATACTATAGGTGCTACATACTAGCTTAGTACTATATGGCTGCATCATGTGGGTTCTTTAGGGTAGTTACGGTACTATAGCTGCTACATACTATCTTGGCACTATATGGCTGTATTATGTGGGTTATTTCGGGTAGTTACGGTACTATAGATGCTACATACTATCTTAGCACTACATGGCTGTATTATGTGGGTTATTTCGGGTAATTACGGTACTATAGCTGCTACATACTATCTTGGCACTATATGGCTGTATTATGTGGGTTCTTTATGGCAGTGCTATGGATGCTACATTCCACTTCGGTACTACATGGCAGTGTTGTATTTGTTCTTTAGGTTAGTACAGTAAGGATGCTACATACTATTTTGCCACTATATAAGTCACACCTTTCCTATATACTTTTTAACAGCACCTAAACATATTAAATATGGAGCAAGGCACGTGCAACACTTTTTAAAAAGCAAAATTAACCCAGAATTGTGGTGCACGTAGCTCAGTAAACGTCCCCAATGTAGTTAGTGCTCAGTTACATGAAGAATACTTGAAATGAAGAAGAAAGTCAACAACTGTAAATTCTTTAAGTGATATTTCATGCTTGTTCAATGTGAAATTGCAGGGTAGACTTTACTGAATCGGAAAAGCTATAATCTGTTTGTCCAAGCATCAATGCAAGATGAAATGATGGCAGGTACCGAAAACCCAAACTCCACTTCAGGACGCACTCCACAAGCAAGGCGGAAAATAAGAGGCCGAGCCGGGCTTCATAGCTCTCGGCCATATCATTTTGATGACCGGCTCCTGTATGGACTCATTAGGAGCAGCGCTTTATAATGTCCAGCCCGTCCATTCTTCTCTAGATGGAAGATAAAGCCGCAGCTGTCACTGAATCACATCCCCGACCCAAGGAATCAATGTCAACAGCAGTTATTAGATTTCTGGAAATTCTCCGCAATTGGATATTACATCAATTGACAGGCCTGGTGTTAAATAAATAATCAGCCGTAGTAATCAGGCGAAGCAAGGTCAGAGGAATGGGAATGAACGAGCGCGATTCTGCCCACTGCTGTTATGTATCAGTGCGCTTACAGAGGATTTCCACTATTATGTTGGGAAATTCATAGATAGATAGATAATACATAGGTGATAGATAGATAGAAAGATAGAAAGATAAGATAGATAATACATAGGTGATAGATAGATAGAAAGATAGATAAGATAGATAATAGATAGGTGATAGATAATAGATAGGTGATAGATAGATAATAGATAGATAATACATAGGTGATAGATAGATAGAAAGATAGATAAGATAGATAATAGATAGGTGATAGATAATAGATAGGTGATAGATAGATAATAGATAGATAATACATAGGTGATAGAAAGATATATAGATAGATACTGTAGATAGATAGATGGATAGATAGATAGATAGATAGATAATAGATAGATACATAGATAAAAGATAAATATATAGACAGATAATAGATAGATAGATAATAGATAGATAAATAGATAGATAAATAATAGATAGATAATAGATAGTAGATGATAGATAGATAGATAGATAATAGATAGATAATAAATAGATAGATAGATAATAGATAGATAATAGATAGATAGATAGATAGATAATAGATAGATAGATAATAGATAGATAATAGATAGATAGATAATAGATAGATAGATAGATAGATAGATAGATAATAGATAGATAGATAGATAGATAATAGATAGATGATAGATAGATAGATAGATAATAGATAGATAGATAGATAATAGATAGATAGATAGATAGATAATAGATAGATAGATAGATAGATAGATAATAGATAGATGATAGATAGATGATAGATAATAGATAGATAGATAGATAGATAGATAGATAGATGATAGATAGATATATAGATAGATAGATAGATGGATAGATAGATGGATAGATAGATAGATAATAGATAGAGATAGATAATAGATAGATAATAGATAGATAGATAGATAATAGATAGATAGATAGATAGATAATAGATAGATAATAGATAGATAGATAGATAAATAATAGATAGATAATAGATAGTAGATGATAGATAGATAGATAATAAATAGATAGATAGATAATAGATAGATAATAGATAGATAGATAGATAGATAGATAATAGATAGATAATAGATAGATAGATAGATAATAGATAGATAGATAGATAATAGATAGATAGATAGATAGATAATAGATAGATGATAGATAGATAGATAGATAGATAGATAGATAGATAATAGATAGATAGATGGATTGATAGATAGATAATAGATAGATAGATAGATAATAGATAATAGATAGATAGATAGATATATAGATAGATAGATAATAGATAGATGATAGATAGATGATAGATAATAGATAGATAGATAGATAGATAGATAGATAATAGATAGATAGATAGATAATTGATAGATAGATAGATAATAGATAGATAGATAGATAATAGATAGATAGATAGATGATAGACAGATAATAGATAGGTAATAGATAGATAATAGATAGATAGCTTGTTTTTGCGGTGCACCGTAACTTCCGGTTTTGCGGAACGCTGTTTTTTTCCAATACTTTTTGGAAACCTAAAAAACGGCAATCCACGAGTTTTTTGCGGTCCGTTATTGCAGCAGACTGTGAAAATTGAGGCGATACGGCCCGCACAAAAGGCCCGCAATAACGGGCTGCAAAAAACCTGGTAAGTGTAAAAGAAGCCTTAGGCCGGAGTCACACTAGAGCGTAATATGGACGAGTGCTATGCTATAAAAAAATCGCATAGCACTAGGACCAATGTTAATCTATGGGGCAGCACGGATCATGCATAATTTTCTTGGCCATATTATACGTACGTACGAAATCGCAGCATGCTGCGATTGTCACCGTATTACACCCGAAAAACGGCAAACACAAATGCAAGTCTATGGGTGCGAGAAAAACTCGCACACCACACGGACCATCAGTGTGACTTGCGAGACATACGCACCGGTGTCCTATAGAAAAATACGCTGCAATCCATCTGAAGGGGTTAAATAGTTTACAACCAAGAGCGCTGCTAATGCTGCCACCCTGATTGTAAACCACGGAGGAATGAATGAAAAGCTGCCTGCGCAGCCTCCCCGGCTGCCCGGACACGAACTCATTAGCGTGGGAAAGTTTCTGAACATTTTCCCATGCTGTCACGTTCACCTCAGGTCAGGCTGTGAGTCTGCGCAGCCGCAGTGACGTCAGCGGTAGTCGGCCCCGCCTGACCTGAGGTGAACTTGACAGCATGGGAAAATGTTCAGAAACTTTCCCACACTAATGAGTTCATGTCCGGTCAGTGGGGGAGGCAGCTTTTCATTCATTCCTCCGTGGTTTACAATCGGGGTGGCAGCAAATAGTTGTAAACTATTTAACCCCTTGAGATGGATCGCAGTGTGGGACTTGACTGTATGGCGGACAGGTATGGGATATTGCTGCTTTTTTATTTTGGAATTTTTTTTACAGGAGAACGAGGGCTTCGCTTGGATTGAGATTACAATAAAGATGTTAAGCCTGTGTGTTTCATTATTTCATTAAAATACTTTATTCTTAATGTGTGTGTATTTTTAACCCTTTCAAACTATTGGATCAATAATGGATAGGTGTCTTATTGACATCTCTCCATTATTAACCAGGCTTAATGTCACCTTACAATAGCAAGGTGACATTAACCCCTTATTACCCCATATGCCACCGCTACAGGGCAATAGGAAGAGAGAGGCTAAGTGCCGGAATAGGCGCATCTTACAGATGCGCCTTTTCTGGGGTGGCTGGGGGCAGATGTTTTTAGCCGGGGGGGCCAATAGCCATGGTCCCTCTCTAGGCTACTAATATCTGCCTTTAGTCACTGGTTTTCCCTCTCTTGCAGAGAAAATTGCGAGGGAGCCCACGCCAGTGTTTTCCGTGAATTAGTCCTGTAATTTAACACCTAAAGCTCCCAAATTTTACACACACAAACTACTAACATTATTAGTGAGGGACATATAACAATCTAATGGATGTGCAATGGTATCCTGTATGTAAACCATGGCTCATATCCTCTCGGGTTCAGTAATGATTTTACAGATGCTGACAATTGAATTATCGGCTATTCTGCTATCTAGCTCTGTATGAAATATAAAGATAGATATTATATATATGTGTCTGACATACATATATATATATATACAGTGGGGCAAAAAAGTATTTAGCCAGTCAGCAATAGTGCAAGTTCCACCACTTAAAAAGATGAGAGGCATCTGTAATTTACATCATAGGTAGACCTCAACTATGGGAGACAAACTGAGAAAAAAAAAATCCAGAAAATCTCATTGTTTGTTTTTTTAACATTTTATTTGCATATTATGGTGGAAAATAAGTATTTGGTCAGAAACAAAATTTCATCTCAATACTTTGTAATATATCCTTTGTTGGCAATGACAGAGGTCAAACGTTTTCTGTAAGTCTTCACAAGGTTGCCACACACTGTTGTTGGTATGTTGGCCCATTCCTCCATGCAGATCTCCTCTAGAGCAGTGATGCTTTTGGCTTTTCGCTTGGCAACACGGACTTTCAACTCCCTCCAAAGGTTTTCTATAGGGTTGAGATCTGGAGACTGGCTAGGCCACTCCAGGACCTTGAAATGCTTCTTACGAAGCCACTCCTTTGTTGCCCTGGCGGTGTGCTTTGGATCATTGTCATGTTGAAAGTCCCAGCCACCTTTCATCTTCAATGCCCTTGCTGATGGAAGAAGGTTTGCACTCAAAATCTCACGATACATGGCCCCATTCATTCTTTCATGTACCCGGATCATTCGTCCTGGCCCCTTTGCAGAGAAACAGCCCCAAAGCATGATGTTTCCACCACCATGCTTTACAGTAGGTATGGTGTTTGATGGATGCAACTCAGTATTCTTTTTCCTCCAAACACGACAAGTTGTGTTTCTACCAAACAGTTCCAGTTTGGTTTCATCAGACCATAGGACATTCTCCCAAAACTTCTCTGGATCATCCAAATGCTCTCTAGCAAACTTCAGACGGGCCCAGACATGTACTGGCTTAAGCAGTGGGACACGTCTGGCACTGCAGGATCTGAGTCCATGGTGGCATAGTGTGTTACTTATGGTAGGCCTTGTTACATTGATCCCAGCTCTCTGCAGTTCATTCACTAGGTCCCCCCGCGTGGTTCTGGGATTTTTGCTCACAGTTCTTGTGATCATTCTGACCCCACGGGGTGAGATTTTGTGTGGAGCCCCAGATCGAGGGAGATTATCAGTGGTCTTGTATGTCTTCCATTTTCTAATTATTGCTCCCACTGTTGATTTCTTCACTCCAAGCTGGTTGGCTATTGCAGATTCAGTCTTACCAGCCTGGTGCAGGGCTACAATTTTGTTTCTGGTGTCCTTTGACAGCTCTTTGATCTTCACCATATTGGAGTTTGGAGTCAGACTGTTTGAGGGTGTGCACAGGTCTATTTTTATACTGATAACAAGTTTAAACAGGTGCCATTACTACAGGTAATGAGTGGAGGAAAGAGGAGACTCTTAAAGAAGAAGTTACAGGTCTGTGAGAGCCAGAAATCTTGATTGTTTGTTTCTGACCAAATACTTATTTTCCACCATAATATGCAAATAAAATGATAAAAAAACAGACAATGTGATTTTCTGGATTTTTTTTTCTCAGTTTGTCTCCAATAGTTGAGGTCTACCTATGATGTAAATTACAGACGCCTCTCATCTTTTTAAGTGGTGGAACTTGCACTATTGCTGACTGACTAAATACTTTTTTGCCCCACTGTATATACAGTATATGTATATATATATATATATATAGACTGTATATACAGTATGTTTTCAAGAATATTTGAGCCCATGGATCCATTATATGTCCATTTTACAAGCCGGCGAGAAAATCTCACCATATAGATGCCATACGGATGACACACGGATACTTTTTTGAGAAACAATATCGCATCCTCGCATTGCACACGGATGACATACGGATCACTGTTCATGAACTTTTCTGCGTATCTCCGCCGTAAAAAACGGACCGTATTTTTATACGTTGTGTGTGAAGCCGGCCTTACTCCTAGACCCGCTGAATCTGCCGATGTTTCCAGCCACCCTCGTCTCTTCTGTGCACTATGTAGCTCTACAATTTAATTGTACAGAAGTATAATATAACGAAGCACAACATATATCAACTTTGTACAGTGTTTCTTTAACCCCTTGACATCACAGCCCCTTTTTTTTTCACTGTTCCATTGTTGTGCTCCAGGATCCTTGAATTTTTTTTATTGCTTTGGTAACATAGTCATATAGGGTCTTTTTTTTTTCAGGAATATGATTTGTATTTCTCAGTGTCATCATTTTGGGGTTTATATTAACTCTTTATGAAAAGGAATATAAACAAAAACAGCAATTCTGACATTTTACGCTATTTAGCATTGCGTATTATCAAAGTGTTAACTTTATTCTGTGGGTCAGCCCAAATATGGAGACACCATATTTTTATTTTTTATTAGTTTTGTACCATTAATACACTATGAAAAAAATGCATTGGTTTTTGGGGTCGCCATATTCTGACGACCACAAGTGTCACAATTTTTTTATCAACAAACCTGTGTGGGGGCTTATTTTTTGCAGGATAAGTGTTTTTATTGGAGCCATTTTTAGCACATGTGACTTTTTGATCACTTTTAATAAACTCTTTGGGAGAAAAAAAAAAGGCAAATAAATATGTATTTTTTTATGTATATGTATTTTATGTATTTTTTATGTATGTATATTTTTTTATGTACACAGTATGTATTTTATGTATTTTTAATGTATTTTTGTTGTATGTATATTTTTTTATTTACTTATTTAAACACCAATCACTGTTCCGTAACATGTATAACTGACGTTATCTTTATTCATGACAATACCAAATATCTATAGGGTATTGCTACTTTTGCACACAAAATTATTCTGGCCCCATACCTGTTATTTTCCTGTATATGGAGCTTTATGAGAGTTTCCTTTTCACAGGACAAGCTGTAGTTTTCACTGGCATCACTTTTTATTTTGATCACTGTTTTATTTTTTTGTTGTAAACATGAACAAAAACAATAAACTGGAATTGTTCTCAAATGTTATTTTTTACAGAGTTTCCCTTTCAGTATAATTGGCATGTTAATAGAATTCTGTGGATTGACACAATAACCAAATGTATTACTTTTTTATGTTTTACTACTTTTTCTCAAGAAAAATCAATTCTTTTGTTATATTATAAGATCCCTAACTTTTTCATTTTTGTTTTACACAACTGTGTTGGAGCTTTTTTTTGTTGTAGTTTTTACAATTTCGGAATACATATGACTTTCTAATCACTTTTAATTTAATTTCATTTGAGCCAAGATTAACCAAAAAGGCAAATTTGACATAGTTTTTTATCGCTTTTTTTTACAGCATTCGATGAATGGAAGAAAAATATAAACAGACTAAGGCCACTTTTACACATACCGGGTTTTTTGCATCCCGTTATTGCGGGTCTTTTTTGCGGGCCGCATCGCCGCAGTTTTCACGGTCTGCCAAAAAACTTGGGGATCGCCGTTTTTCGGGTTTCCAATACTATGGAAATAGTATTGGAAAAAAAAAGGCATTCCGCAAAACAGGAAGTCACGGTGCACCGCAAAAACAAGTTTCCGTTGTTTTTGCGGCCCCATTGATTTTCAATGGGGGCCGTGTCCGTAAGTCGTGAAAAAGATCGAGCAGGCTCGATCTTTTTTCACGGACGTAAATACGGCCCTCACGGCCATACAGCACACGGCGCACCGTGAAATTATTGTGGCACGTTTTTGCAGCCCCATAGAAATCTATTGGGGCCACAAAAACAGGCCACAAAACAACAGTATGTGTAAAAGAAGCCTTATAGTATGGGTTGTTACAATACCAAGTATGAGACTTTTTGCTGTTTTTTTTTTTTTTTTTTTTTAACAACCAAACCATTTTTTGTTATTAAAACTGATTTGTGATTTTTAATTTTCTTTTTTTTTGTAACACTTAAAAACTTTTTTTTTTGTACAGCAGTTAATATTCTCACACATGGATTTGGACCTGCAATACTTTGAACGCACTGATGTTACACTGTACTACTTATGTACTACAGTGCAACATCTTCCTTGTCAATCACTGGCTGTCAGTTAGCCAGTCAGGCCCCGCCCCTGGCAGAATCTGATTGGCTGAGGGACATGGCAGGTGGAGAGAGGACATCATCAAGCTTCCTTGTTGCCATAGCAACTATTGGCACCCCACAATCGTGCTGCAGGGATACCAATGGGCTGACAAAAGAAGATCTCCCTTTATCAGATTGCTCACATGATGCTGTCACTGCTGACAGTGGTATATAAAGAGTTATAGTGATGAAATCAGCACTATGTCCGACCTCAGCACTTGCAAGAGGAGCCTGCAGCCGATATAAGGTGGATCAATATCATCATACAGCTCCATCTTAAAGCTAGTTTTAACAATTATTATTTATTATTATTAATACAGCACCATTTATTCTATGGCGCTTTACATGTGAGGAGGGGTATACGCAATAAAAACAAGGCCAGTAATCTTAAACAATACAAGTCATAACTGGTACAGGAGGAGAGAGGACCCTGCCCGCGAGGGCTCACAATCTACAAGGGATGGGTGAGGATATAGTAGGTGAGGATAGAGCTGGTCGTGCAGCGGTTTGGTCGATCGGTGGTTACTGCAGGTTATAGGCTTGTCGGAAGAGGTAGGTCTTCAGGTTTTTTTTTAAGTTTCCATGGTAGGCGAAAGTCTGATGTGTTGTGGTAGAGAGTTCCAGAGTATGGGGGAAGCACGAGAGAAATCTTGTATACGATTGTGGGAAGAGGAGATAAGAGGGGAGTAGAGAAGGAGATCTTGTGAGGATCGGAGGTTGCGTGTAGGTAAGTACCGGGAGACGAGGTCGCAGATGTATGGAGGAGACAGGTTGTGGATGGCTTTTTATGTGATGGTTAGGGTTTTGAACTGGAGTCTTTGGGTATTGGGGAGCCAGTGCAGGGACTGACAGAGGTGAGAGGTCAGGGAATAGCGGGGAGACAGGTGGATTAGTCGGGCAGCAGAGTTTAGAATAGATTGAAGGGGTGAGAGAGTGTTAGAGGGGAGGCCACAGAGCAGGAGGTTGCAGTAGTCAAGGTGGGAGATGGGGCATGGACTCGAGTTTTTGCAGATTCTTGGTTGAGGAATGTACTGATACAGGAAATATTTTTGAGTTGAAGTCAGCACGAAGTGGAAAGGGCTTGAATATGGAGTTTGAAGGAGAGATCATTTACATAGTTACATAGTTATTAAGGTTGAAGGAAGACTTTAAGTCCATCTAGTTCAACCCATAGCCTAACCTAACATGCCCTAACATGTTGATCCAGAGGAAGGAAAAAAAAAAACCATGTGGCAAATAGTAAGCTCCACTTTGGGGAAAAAAATTCCTTCCCGACTCCACATACGGCAATCAGACTAGTACCCTAGATCAACGCCCTATCAAGGAATTTAGTGTATATACCCTGTAATAATATACTTTTCCAGAAAGGTATCCAGTCCCCTCTTAAATTTAAGTAACGAATCACTCATTACAACATCATATGGCAGAGAGTTCCAAAGTCTCACTGCTCTTACAGTAAAGAATCCGCGTCTGTTATTATGCTTAAACCTTTTTTCCTCCAGACGTAGAGGATGCCCCCTTGTCCCTGTCTCAGGTCTATGATTAAAAAGATCATCAGAAAGGTCTTTGTACTGTCCCCTCATATATTTATACATTAAAATAAGATCACCCCTTAGTCTTCCTTTTTCCAAACTAAATAGCCCCAAGTGTAATAACCTATCTTGGTATTGCAGACCCCCCAGTCCTCTAATAACCTTGGTCGCTTTTCTCTGCACCCGCTCTAGTTCAGCTATGTCTTTCTTATACACCGGAGACCAGAACTGTGCACAGTATTCTAAGTGTGGTCGAACTAGTGACTTGTATAGACTTGTATCAGTGTCAAGGATTACCCCGAGGTAGCGAGCTTGTGGGACTGGGGAGAGTGAGCAACCATTTACTTTAATGGATAGGTCTGTTGGGGGAGTCGAGTGAGATCGGGGAAAGATGATGAATTCTGTTTTGTCCATATTAAGTTTTAAAAATCTAGTGGAGAAGAAGGATGAAATAGCATACAGACATGGAGGTATTCTGGTTAGTAGGGTGGTGATATCTGGTCCAGAGATGTAGATCTGTGTATGGGGTCGGGTCAAGCACACAGGTGGTGAGAAGTGATCTTGAGAGTAAAGTGGAGAGTCAATCTTCTGTAATGGTGGAGAAGTTGGTTTTGGAGGAGGAGGGCTGAGCAGTTAGGAGGAAGGACTCAGGGGGTTGAAAAATGAGGCAAAGTCTTTGGCAGAGATGAGTGGAGAGGGAGGGAGGGCTGGGGGATGGAGGAGAGAATTGAAAGCGTTGAATAGCTGTTTAGGGCTGTGAGACAGGGAGGATATGAGAGATGAGAAATAGATTTGTGTTACTGCGGCGAGTGTGGCCTTGAAAGTAGTGAGGGACTTGAAAGTAGTGAGGGACTGTTTGAATGTGATGAAGTGATCGTTAGAATGGGATCTTTTCCATCTCCACTCAGCAACCCTGGAAGCCCATCTCAGTTCTTTGGTCAGGCTGGTGTGCCAGGGCCATCTGTTGATTTTGCGAGCTTTGGTATGTGTGAGAGGGGCAACCGATTCCAGATCTGCAGCTATTGTGGTATTATATAGGGCGGCAGTGGCATCTGCATTGGGTAGGGAACTTATGCCTGTAAGAGGGAGGAGCGATTCAGACAGTGAGTGTAGATCGAGGTGTTTAAGAATTCTGTGAGGGTGTGTGAGTTTGCAATAACCCATACATAAATTTTTGCTTCCTCACTCCCATCAGGGGTGAAGCTACATGGGGTGTAGAGATAGAAGACTCCTAAAAGCACTTTTGCCACATTCATTGCCACGTTAACATTAACGGCACGTGGTAGGTGGAGGCTGTTGCTGATTTTGCTTTTCATCCCAGGTTCTTTCTCTGATCCTAGTCATAAATAACCCATAGATCATCCAGGTAATGCAGTGTTTGCCCAATAACACCACACTGTTGTGTAATCTCCAGACTGGTTTGGGGTGGGGGTGAACCTTTGAGTCTGGGTCTGGCATTGGTGAATTCCCAGTGTAAACATCATTTCTCATCATCTATTCTTATATCTCCGGAAAACAGATGGAAGAGGAGTGACTCAAGGTCAAGTGGGGGAATTGATTCAGAAATAAGGATTCATAATACATTTATGGCTCAGGTAGTCATATGTTCTCATAAGAGTAGAAAGAGTGCACGGAGAGATGTGGATAGATAGATAGATAGATAGATAGATAGATAGATAGATAGATAGATAGATAGATAGATGATAGATAATAGATGACAGATAAATAATAGACAGATAGATAATAGATGATATATAAATAGATAGATAATAAATAATAGATAGATGGATAGATGACAGATAGATAATAGATAGAAGATAGTTAATAGATAGTAGATAATAGATACAGTAGATGATAGATAATAGATAGATGATAGCTATATAGATAATAGATAGGTAGATATGAGATAGATAGATAATCGATAGAAGATAGATAGATAGATAGATAGATAGATAGATAGATAGATAGATAGATAGATGATAGCTATATAGATAATAGATAGGTAGATATGAGATAGATAGATAGATAGATAGATAGATAGATAGATAGATAGATAATAGATAGATAATAGATAGATAATAGATAGATAGTCCATGTGGCTGCACTAACAATTCTTCGATGTCAGCTCCTAGGCTCCCATGTGCCTGTTCCTGTCTTCCACATGAGGAATGATATAAGAGGTAACTGCTGATACTTTACATTTACATTAAATCTGTAGAAGTCGCTGCAGTTTCTCATTCATTAGCTCTGGAGCATTAATGCCGCCATTTAATACTGAACGTTCTGGAATGAATGATTTTGCCATCAGATAAACTGAGATGAAGTGAAATAATCAGCGGGGCCTCGGCGGGCTCAGCTCTACGATTCTACACTTGAGACCGGTATGTTTATTTAGAAGTCTGCTCCGGAGGGATCGCCGGCGCTCCTAATACTTCACATTGCACTGATTGTTCTGGTTTTTAGCCGTCCACAGTTGTCCCTTCAGTTTATATTAAGTGGATTCGTTTCAAAGAAGAAATTGCTCCATTACTGAAAATCCGACTCCTGGAAATTGTTGAAAACACTTTTATGAATTATATTACAGGGTCATATTAGCCCTCAGTGAGAGTGAGACTGATTTGTAGATGGAATTCCTATAGAACATAGGGTTACTCAGCTTTCCTCTCCGGCACTGGATAGAAGTATTTTCCACAACTAAATTAATACTTTTATGAAACTTTTTAGAATTATTTGTCATGTGTGTGTTTATAAGGAGTAACACTATTTCTGGCCATATATAACTGGTATCCCACATTATTTAGCTTTTTTCTCCGCTCCAGGTTTTAGTCACCAGAAGCCTCAGCGGTTTCTTCTTCCCGTCTCTCTACATTCCTCCCCCCTCTCCATAGATTTCTATAAAGGTACCTTCACACATAACGATATCGTTAACGATATCGTTGCAATGTCACGCTTTTTGTGACGTAGCAACGATCCAGCTAACGATCTTGTTATGTGTGACAGCGACCAAGATCAGGCCCCTGCTGGGAGATCGTTGGTCATTGGGGAATGATCAGGACCTTTTTTTGGTCGCTGATCACCCGCTGTCATCGCTGGATCGGCGTGTGTGATGCCGATCCAGCGATGTGTTAACTTGTAACCAGGGTAAATATCGGGTTACTAAGTGCAGGGCCGCGCTTAGTAACCCGATATTTAACCAAGTTACCATTGTAAAAGTAAAAAAAAAAAACACTACATACTCACATACTGATGTCTGTCATGTCCCCCGCCGTCAGCTTCCCTGCACTGACTGTGTCAGCGCCGGCCGTAAAGCAGAGCACAGCGGTGACATCACCGCTGTTACTGCCAGCGCTGACACAGAAAGTGCAGGGAAGCTGACGGCGGGGGACGTGACAGACATCGGAATGTGAGTATGTAGTGTTTTTTTTTTAACTTTTACAATGGTAACCAGGGTAAATATCGGGTTACTAAGCGCGGCCCTGCACTTAGTAACCCGATGTTTACCCTGGTCACCCGGGGACTTCGGCATCGTTGAAGACAGTTTCAACGATGCCGAAGTTGTTCCCCTGATCGTTGGTCGCTGGAGAGAGCTGTCTGTGTGACAGCTCCCCAGCGACCACACAACGACTTACCAACGATCACGGCCAGGTCGTATCGCTGGTCGTGATCGTTGGTGGTAAGTCGCTAAGTGTAACGGTACCTTAAGGCAGCAGGAGTAATCTGATCCCTCACTGAAGACAGATCTGTAGGCAGCTTTGTGCAGTTTTTGAGGACCTGATAATTGGGGGAAAGAGATATTGTTCGCTAATCAGCGATTTGATAAGCCATTTGTTTTTCATACCGAATACAGCTGAGAACAAATCCGCAGATCTGCACTGCATCATTGAATAACATTGGTCCGGGACCAATCCGATTTTTTTTTTTTCCGCATTACACTCTAGTTTACAAATTTACAGAATTGCTGTTTTTGCGGTCCCATCCATCCCCAAAAAACTGTAATTAAAAAATTATCAAAAATTGCACCAACAAGTGCTACAGCATGCCTCACACAAAAAGCCAAGCCATCATAAAACTCCATTAATGGAAAAATAAAAAAAAAAGGGACATGACTCAGAGAATGGTGACACGTACCAAATGTTTTTTTTTAAAAGAGATTTTTTTAAAAGCGGTACAATTTAAAAATAAACTATTTGTTATCAGGCTCCTTCTACCACACAATGAGCGCTGTAAAGACAAAGCAAAAACTTTTGAGTAATTGTGTTTTTTATAGACTTTTTCACCATTTCGCACCACTTAAAAAAAGTTGCGAATTTTCAGTACTTTATATGGTGTTATTCAAGATGTTCCCCTCATATGACTATGGTATGTTAATTTAAATATAAAATAGTTATGGTTCTTGGAAGAAGAGGAGGATGAAAAAAGTCAAGATAGAAAACTAGCCCAAAATTTACAGAAATAGGTTAAAGGGGTTGTTAATAATTATGTTTAGCTGTGTTTCCACTATCTGTAGTAAATTTCTGCTTTCAGCAGAATCATCAGCAATTAGACATTGTGGGAGAATGGACATTCAGCAAACCTTAAATGGGTTGTCCAGGTTTGGGGTACAGAGTGCGCACATTGCACGCTGTCAGGATTCTCCAGTGCCAGGAGCTAAGGGGCGCATGATTGAATACATGGAGTCACGTGCTGACTAGACATGTGCAGCCTCGCTCAATAGAAGTGCATTAAGTGAGGAAACAGGTCTAGTCGGAATGTGGTCAGAACTAGGCATACGTTGAGGTCACATGACTGCTGGCTCCCGACACCACCACCGGAGAATCCTGACAGTGTGCACTGTGATGATTCACAAGTATGCACTCCTGGTTTTGGCTTACAAATACTGATGTAAAATACTGACCAAATACTGAATGTGTGACGGCAGTTTAAGACTGCAGCTCCAGAACTATCAATGTAACGTAGTAATAATAATAATAATAGTAATTAGTATTATTACTATTATTTGTATTAGGTTCTATGATACATTTTATTGCATTTTTCCAACAATAATAGTAACTATTATCATTATTAATAGTATGGATTATACTATCTTAATAATTAGATATAATAATAATATGTTATTACTTATTATCCTTGACTAACATAATTAAGTAATATTGTTAAATGAAAATAACAATACTTGTAGTTATTAGTTTGTAATATTAGACGGTAATATATTAATAATAATTATTACTACATAATTATTAATATTTTATTACAATTCGATCGTCATACTAGCACTATATGGATATAGTATTAATATATTTTTAATCTTCTTTTTTTGTTCCAATCGTTAATGTGTCACCGCTTCATTAAATAACACACCTCCGGAAGCCATATTGTTTTGAGGACATGCGAGCAGTTGCGATTCACGTGAGGAGCGCAGAACTCCGCGCGACTCTACATTCCTTGCAGCTGTTCCTTTTGTGCCACTTCCAAGTCAAGTCAAGATTTTAATCCTTTGCCAGATGAAATTGTGTCATAAATTGATTTTGGAGGAATTTTAGAAAACGGCCATTACAACATGTGGTAAAAGTGAAGAGATGAGGCCGTAGGAGGAAAGACAAATTCTAAATCATCAGTCCATGACAGCTAAGTCCGGTTATCCACAAATAATTGATCACGCTATCCTCCAAAAAATATTAGTTTAAGGAAGAAGCGATTGAAAATCCATCACCGGTCGCAGTAATCTCCTAGCCTTTGCATTTTTAATGATATTTGTAGTTGAGGTTGATCTTATATTGACCTTTTCTTGTCGGAGCTCTGAAATGACCTTCAGAAGTTGGGAAAATAAATAATCGAAAAGAAGATACATTTAGGCAACTTAAATTTTGGGGGGATTTATATATTATTTCAATTGATTTTCCTTTCTCAGAATGTTTTCCTTTTCTTCAAGTCATTGTCAAAATGTATTTATGTATCTCTTCATCCATCTCTCATTCATCCACAATCTATCCATCTCCCCATCCATCCATTCATCCATCTCTCCATCCATCTACCCATCCATTCATCCATCTACCCATCCACCCACCCATCAATCTCTCCATCCATCTACCCATCCATTCATCCATCCATCATCCATCCACCCATCAATCTCTCCATCTACCCATCCATTCATCTACCCATTCATCCATCTACCCATCCATCCATCCATCCATCCGTCCACCCACCCATCAATCTCTCCATCTATCCATCCATCCACCCATCAATCTCTCCATCTACCCATCCATTCATCTACCCATCCATTCATCTACCCATCCATCCATCCATCCGTCCACCCACCCATCAATCTCTCCATCTACCCATCCATCCATCCGTCCACCCACCCATCAATCTCTCCATCTACCCATCCATCCATCTGTCCATCCACCCATCAATCTCTCCATCTACCCATCCATTCGTCTACCCATCCATTCATCTACCCATCCATCCATCCGTCCACCCACCCATCAATCTCTCCATCTACCCATCCATCCATCCGTCCACCCACCCATCAATCTCTCCATCTACCCATCCATCCATCTGTCCACCCACCCATCAATCTCTCTATCCATCTACCCATCCATTCATCTACCCATCCATCCATCCGTCCACCCACCCATCAATCTCTCCATCCATCTACCCATCCATTCATCCATCCATCCACCCACTCACCCATCAATCTCTCCATCCATCTACCCATCCATTCATCTTCCCATCCATCCATCCATCCATCCACCCACCCATCAATCTCTCCATCTACCCATTCATTCATCCATCTATCCACCCACCCATCAATCTCTCCATCTACCCATCCATTCATCCATCCATCCACCCATCCACCCATCCATCTCTCAACCATCCATCTATCCATCCATTTATTCATCCATCTTTTCATGTCTCCATCCATCCATTGTTACACAACTCAACATTAAAACTGCAACACCAAGAATCAAAAATCATTGAATTTTGGAAATCACAGGATGAAGATATGTTTCTGATCTGCAAATGATAAAAAAAATGGAAATTAAAATCATTCTGCCACGTTGCATGCCTTTGGAAACGGAAAATCATCAAGATCCGCTGCTGGCAGCTCCTTTTGCAATTGCCAACCAATGAAGTGCCAGATGTGTTCGATGGGAGACAATTCAGAGACGCTGCAGGTCATGGTAGCACATTTAGGCCACGCAGGCTGCTCACAGTAGCAGGAGCAACATGCGGCCTGTCGTTGTCATGTTGACAAATGTCTCCTGGGACATATTGGATAAAGAGAATGTTGCTTTATTTTTTTATTTGAGATGCACTGGTGCAAAAATGGTTGTGAAAGTCTACATACACCGTAAGCTTAAAAGCACATACGTGAATAAACAAAGCAACAAGAGCCACATACCATATAGATTGGGTAAATCCATTCGCTTGTTCTGCTGCGCTGGCTTTGGGAAATGAAGTGGGCTGGAGAAAACCATCTGCACTCACTTTATCTTGTGGCATACTGCACAGCGGCTAATTACTGGCAGTTTGACTTGAAATCATTGGACTGTGCAGCCACAGTGAACGACTGCCATCTTGCAGTATAATTCCACACTGAGATTGATTTATTGCCGAGCTGCATATGTAGCAGGTCAAAGAAAGAACTGCTGCAGGCCGAAAACTGAAGATCTTACTCCATTAATCCAGCGGTGCATAAAAGAAAACCAAAAGCAAAAAAAGAAGATTGTCATATTTCAAACAGTCCATGATACTTCACAGACAACGCCGCGCCGTGGCTTCAGCACGCGATTTGTCGCTCCAAAACAAATAACATAGTTAGTAAGGCCGAAAAAAGACATTTGTCCATCCAGTTCAGCCTATATTCCATCATAATAAATCCCCAGATCTACGTCCTTCTACAGAACCTAATTGTATGATACAATATTGTTCTGCTCCAGGAAGACATCCAGGCCTAAATGTTTATCTCCTCGAAAAATAATGAGGAAATTTATATCAAAGGAGGTGGGAGGTGATCACATCTGCTCAACGAGACGGTCTTTGCCAGTGTTTGCGGTAGCCAGGTGGCTAATGGCTTCTGTGATGGCTGTACAGCTCAACATGCAGGCGTCCATAATGTGCCGAGTCAGCGACTAAGCAAATACAAGCAATATTGGGCATGTCGGGCATTATTGGCCCCAAGGTCGAGGGGACTCTACAGGAACGATGCATTTAAGAGGACAATAAAGATATTGGGGTGGTAACGCGCCATGACATATCTACTGAGGTGCAGGTCTTCTGTCCACAAACATAGACTATATGTACAAGAGTATTGTGCCCCTCCACATTCCATCTGCAGGAGCTTTTATCACCTCCCATTCTATATTTATGGACATTAGTAGGACGAGGTCCCGTCGTAGCTTTCACTCTTCGCTCTACTAGATTTTGCCGATGTCGGTGGGAATTTTTGCTCCAGTAGAGTATTTGTGACGTCAGGCCCTGAAGTTGGAGGAGACACCGGGCTCACGGTTTCCGTTTATCCCAAAGGTGCTGGTTGGGGTTGAGGTCGGGGTTCTGTGCGGATGTCTGGTCATGTTCTTCTACATCAAACTGCCCCAAACATGTCCGATCCTTCAGATGTGAACAGAGCCTAACCAGCGCAAACACTGCGAGCGGAATAGTTTTTTTTTTTTTAGAAAGCGAGTACATAAAAGTTTAACAAAGCTCTTCGACTGAAGTTCACTTATGTAAATGAGTCAGTCAGTATAAGAGAACGTATAATGAAGTCAGCTGGATATCTCAGTCCTGCAGGTATCTAGTTACCATAAGATAAGGCAGAGTTAGTACAGGCAAAATGTGCTGCGTCTGATAGCGAGGTTAAAGAGACCTTTATAATTATCTTATCAGTGAGGATTGACCACTGGGACCACCGCTAATACCGACAATGAGGCTAGACTATGACATTATTGTGCACAGTCACTTTCCTAAAATGTTACAGTGTTTGTTTTTTTTTACCTATATACCCACTGTTTTTGTAAAACCTGTTCTGTGACATTGCTTTGTGAATTATTTCACTTTTGTGAACATCTATCTTTACTGTACATCATTGTTTTTTATAATCCCTGCACTGTGACATCACTGTGTTCATTATCCCTGTACTGTGACATCACTGTGTTCATTATCCCTGTACTGTGACATCACTGTGTTCATTATCCCTGTACTGTGACATCACTGTGTACATTATCCCTGTACTGTGACATCACTGTGTTCATTATCCCTGTACTGTGACATCACTGTGTACATTATCCCTGTACTGTGACATCACTGTGTACATTATCCCTGCACTGTGACATCACTGTGTTCATTATCCCTGTACTGTGACATCACTGTGTACATTATCCCTGTACTGTGACATCACTGTGTACATTATCCCTGAACTGTGACATCACTGTGTTCATTATCCCTGTACTGTGACATCACTGTGTACATTATCCCTGTACTGTGACATCACTGTGTACATTATCTCCGTACTGTGACATCACTGTGTGCATTATTCCTGTACTGTGATATTACATGTACATTATCCCTGTATTGTGACATCACTGTGCACATTATTCCTGTCCTGGACATCACTGTGTGAATTATCTCTTTACTGTGATATGACTGTATGCATTATTCCTGTTCTGTAACATCACTGTGTGCATTATTCCTGTTCTGTGACATCACTGTGTGAATTATCTCTTTACTGTGATATCACTGTATGCATTATTCCTGTTCTGTAACATCACTGTGTGCATTATTCCTGTTCTGTGACATCACTGTGTTCATTATTCCTGTTCTGTGACATCACTGTGTGCATAATCCCTATATTGTGACATTGTGTATTATCCCTGTTCTGTAACATTACTGTAGCAATCCTAACAGTCAATGTCGACCCTTTAAGGAGCATTGTCACATGACTTAGGATAATAGCCAAACCAGAATCTCAATTTGCTGACACTGTGTTTCAGGGTATTACCCCTTGACAGGTTTGGCTATTATCCTAAGTCATGTGACAAGGCTCCTTAAAAGGTCGACTGACTGTTAGGATTGCTACTTCCAATAGATGGCACTAGAGTTCTAGTTCTCTTCCTCTCTGAAGAGACAATTTGCATATTTCCCAGAGGAGCATTGCAGCTTTAAGTCTCCTCACCTCGACATGCTTATCATGTCACTCTCCGCAAGGAGAAACGATACTTCTTGGATCCTGGTCAGACGCCTCTCACTCAGCCAAACCAGATCTCCACTTTGCACTGACGAGGGGCAGTACCCAGAAACACAGTGTCTGCAAATTGAGATTCTGGTTTGGCTATTATCCTAAGTCATTTTACAAGGCTCATTAAAGGGTCGACATTGACTGTTAGGATTGCTACTTCCAATAGGTGGCACTAGAGTTCTAGTCCTCTTCCTCTCTGAAGAGACAATTTACAAGATCGAGGACATTATTACAGGACAGGAGACATTATTACAGGACGAGGGCCATTACTACAGGATGAGGAATATTCGAGATTTCTCGAGCATGCTCAGGGATCCTCCGAGTATTTTTTAGTGCTCGGAGATTTAGTTGTTATTGCCGCAGCTGAATGATTTACATCTGTTAGCCAGCATAAGTACATGTGGGGGTTGCCTGGTTGCTAGGGCCTCTAAATGAACCGCCACTGACCCCTCTAAATGAACCGCCACTCTAAGGAATCGCTGGTGAGCTGTATGAATAGGTATATGGTAATAGACGTCTTTCAGATCTAACACCACCATAAAGCAGTTTTCACACAACAATTTTATTGTGGAATTGATTATTTCCATTTTGAATGGCTGTATGACCAGAAAGTCATTGAGAGCTTTAAGATTTATTATGGTCCTAAAGGAATTATCTGGCTTATGGACTAGGAACAGAGGGGAGTAGAAACCTCTGCCCCTTTCTCCCTCCGGCACTTCTGTCCGGACTATTTTGCTGTAAAGGTCATGAATTTCGGCTTCCAGGGCCGCCTGCTCCGATGGGGAAGATTTGAGTGGGGTAATCCTAAACCTGTTTCGGGGAATACAAGAAAATGAGTCCGCTTTCTTATCCAGCGGATCTTTTAAAGGAGGCCATATCATCAAAGGGAATGCAGGATTTTTTGAAGGCTTTAGCTACAGCTGCGTCCAGCTTTGGGGCTTTATCCCATCTGTTCACCAAGGGGTCCTCGAAGAGATATCTCCATTTGAAGGCTGGTGGTAGAGGGCCCTTTTTTTCTGGCTTCTTCCACTCTCTATTTATCAGGCCCTGAACTTTGTCAAAAGATTTGCGTTTCCTAGGGTCAAGGCTGCCGAATATCAGATCTTGTGCTGAAAGTTCAGGTTTTGAGTCAGTTACCCCCATAGAGGACCTTACTGATGTGACCAATTTGTCCATTTGATCTAGAGAGAAGCAAAAACGGTTGTAGTCCTCTTTTGAAGACGATGCAGAAGAAGAGGCAGAGGCCTCTAAGGAATATTAGGAATATTGTATTTGTCTATATTTGCCCCGTATTCACATGTAAAGCGCCATGGAATAAATGGCGCTATAAAAATGTATAATAATAATAATATTCGCCTTTCCTAGGGGCAGCTGAAGAGTCTGACCCTGAGAAACTCACTCTTCGTTTCCTCTTAGAAGATTCCCCTTGAGATAGGGACTTTAGGGAATCCTTAACTTTCATCCTAATAATTTCCCTTAGGCTTGCGGTGAAGTCAGGGGTTTCTTTTGCAACCTGTAGAAGTGGGGGAAAGTGTAAAGGACTACGTCTTAACTAGGGACTACTGCTCCCCCTTTATTTAACCCCTACCGTCTGTCGCAAACATGGCTGACAGAAACTTTTTAGGGCAGGCATCTTGAAAGGGACAACTGCAAAGGGCACATTCCCTGTTTTTCATTTTACCAGAGCATTTCTTCCCCTAGAGAAATAAATAAGGGAAACACTGAATCAGGGTACATTCACGAAAATCTCTTACCCAAGCAGTAGCGGTAGGTACCGGGTCAAGGGGGGAGCGAGCTGAATCCTTCAGCCTGGAAGAACCTTTGTGGCTGGGCTGCTCACTTCGTCCTTGGCTTTTCAACTTGGGTTTGCATGGGACCTCTCTGAGGCACGTTCCTGCTCCTGCTCCATGGGAGCCTCCGGCTCATCCATTGCTGTAATGGGCCAAAAGCAGCCCTGCAGCATCTCATGTGGCTTTTTATAGCCCTCCCCCGGAATCCAGGTCAGCAGGTATGTGGCCAGGGGTTCCGCCCCCCCTATTCGGGATGCTCCACGGTCCTCCCTACTGTGCCTCACCCCCCCGCCATCCAAACCTCCGCGCTCGCACCCGCACTGTCGCGACCTGGCGGCAGCCACAAGGAAAAAGCTGTCCGACATCCGACTTCTGGCCCGGCGTACCGGCTCCGCCCCTCCCTCCGTGTCACTTCCGGTGTTCAAATGAACACACAGGGACATGCAGGAGGACAGCGGCGCAGCGCCAAGGCTTGGCATGGCTCTGGCCTCACGCACGCCACCACGCAACCCCGGCTGGTGCCAGATGACGGCCCGGACCGCAGGATGGCCACACAGCAAGAGGACCAGGACGGACCCGGGGGGAATGCTTACCTACTGGCACTGGCTCTAGAGACAGCTATCCTCCGGACTCTGCTCCACCTGCTCCGCACACTGTTGTGGAGCCCTGCCTGGGCCCACCATGGCGCTTCCAGGGACCTCGAACTGACCGAGGTAGGAGACCCCCCACTACCTGAGTTGGACAGCCGGCCTGGGAATCCTGATGTTTCAAAAAATGGACGATCTGTAGGGCATCCTGTCCTCTAGGAACAAGAAACCAACTGATGCGTGGGAGAGGTGCCGCCGTTATGTATCTGTAGGTTTCCTGTTCCTGAAGGGCGGATCCCCTCTCTCAGGTGGTGCTGTCATGGTTGTTCGAATAAAAATAAATTTATATAGAAAAATAACGGAATCACTGAAATTGCCACAGCCCTTCATATTCATATACTGTATTTCCTATGTGCGGCCCATTTACCCAGCTGAGTTTGAGACCCCTGTACTAACATATACATACGCAATGTGTGAGCACACTGGTGTGCGGGTCCTATTTTTTCTTTTTTGTGTAGTATATATTGGGTAACGTGGCCCCCTCGAGGGCTCAGCACCCTTATCCACCCATCTTTACTACATAAGGCTTTAAATGTGAGCTACGCCTGGTTTCTGTTTCACTCCCCATTCACATGAGGCTGTTTTGCCACATACAAAGGTAAGACAGTAGTGAAACGGTCCATCAATATTTAGGTACACCTTGTCGTGGTTGGTCATTGAGCAAAAAAGGCTAACTAAGTACGTTTAAGGTTTTAAAGTTTGCAGCATTATAGGAGTTCTTGTATTCACTAGTCGCAGTGTGTTGACGTAACAAGTATGTATATATTCTGGATACAGTATGAGGTTGCAGTTGCACCTAGTAATTGGTAGCTGAGGTAGTCAAGTCCTTTGGTTCCTTTGCCACAAGAGAGTACCTGCCCCTGTGTCAGACTGAAGAACATTGGGCCCACCGGACGATTTGATTCTGAGGACCCATTTTTTCCCCCATTCAAGACTCCCATAGCAGCTGCAAGGTTTGCACTGTGAACTCTCCTGCACCGGAGGATTCTCCGCTTCTCTGATGGGCCAGTCCAAACCTGACCTGCCCTATATAATCCACGTTATGGATTTCACATTGGCCTCTAAGGCTATTTTCAGACATCCGTCTTTCGACGTCAGGTTCAATCCGGCAAATTTTGAAAAAACTGGATCCATCAAAAGACGCCGCCGGATCCGTTTTTTTTCTCATAGACTTGTTTTAGCGCCGGATTGCACCAGATAACCTTAGGTTTCGTCCAGTTTTCGCCGGATCCGCAAAAATGTAGTTTGCGGCATCTGGAAATAACGTACACAGTAACGTTTTTTGCCTCCGGCAAAAAAGCCGAAAACGCCGGATCCGGAAAATAACGGATTCCGGCGCCGGATTCCGTTTTTTTAAACTGAGCATGCTCCAATTTTTTTTTTTTAGTCCAATTATCTGGATATGCTAGTCGGATCCATAAAAAAAACGGATCGTATCATTTTTTCACAATCTGCGACGGATGTTTTTTTCACCATGGCAAAATCCTGATGTGTGAAAGTAGGCTAACATAAAACATTTTTTTCAAAATACCCAAATATTGGACCATAAATCTGGACAGAACTTCTATGAAATGCCCTTGGAGTTACTTTAAAAAAAAAAAGGAAATTATTGAGTATTTATGCAGCATTTTACATCTCTTCCCACTACAGTACTAATCTCCGGTGCAGGAAATGCAATTTTCTTCTCATTACAGCTTTTCCTTAAAAGTGGAACAAAAAAAATGTGTCTGCTGAATATTATGCTTTTATCGAAAATGTATTTTTTCGCATTCCTCATAGCAGCTGCACCCGCAGATACATCTGACTGCACACATAACAAATCCTCTAGTTTAACAGAAGCTTTTAGCCTGAAATCCCCCGCGCAGGCCGTACATCAAGAAGACACATTAGAAAGAGCAATTAAACATTTAACTTCTGGTAAACTGAGCTCCAGATTGTCTGAGAACTCGTAGAAATGTGTGACGTGAGGGCCATTGGGTACGGTATTTTATCCAATATGATTTACAAATATAATGAAGCAGGATGGTGAAAAATAAAAAAGCCTCGCAAGGTCTCGATGAATGCTGCAGGGACATTAACAGTTATACTCTAATTACAGAAGTATGGCGGCAGTTTTATCTCATTAAGAAGGAAGTCTCTTCTCAATACATCCCTTCAGTAAGCCCTATAAGTGTACCCTCAAGTCAAAAAGTGGGAAAACAGCCCCTTAACGTCCGTTTTTCGCTCCCCTCCTTCCCAGAGCTGTAACTTTTTTTTTTATTTTTCCATCAATATGGCCATGTGAGGGCTTCTTTTTTTGCGGGACATGTTGTACTTTTCAACGACACCATTGGTTTTAATATATCGTGTACTGGAAAAACGGGAAAAAAATTCCAAGTGCAGTGAAATTGCAATAAAAAGTGTAATTCCACAATTGTTTTTTTTTTTTCTTACCATGCTCACTAAATAGTAAAACTGACCTGCCACTATGAAGGTTGGGTGAATATAATTTAAAAAAAAAAAAAAAAAATTAACATATGTTTTTTATGCTCCCGAGTCTGGAGAGATACGAGTTGAATTTTCTGGCCAAATTTGAGCAAACTGCTTAATTTGCAATTTGTCAGATTCACTCATTGCTCCTAATTAATTTGTGAAACACCAAGTATAAAGAGCGAAATGTAAGGGGTCGAAATGTACTAAAACTTCAACAAAAAGCTATATAAAAATATACAAGGCTCAATATTAATAGAAAATGTATATTCTTTATTAAATTACATAATAATAACAATAATGTAAAAATGTAGACATGCAAAGTCAGACATTAAAGGTAGGTAAAAAAATGACAACAGGCTCCTTGGTATAAATACCAAAAAATAATACAATTTCAGTATTTAAGACGAATACTCAAAAAATACAAGCCCAAAATAATCAATACTGTTCCAAATGGAACCCTAGAGAAAGAATCGAGGTTAGTAAAGGGAGGATGATAAGGATTCACGTAATAATAGTGATAAAATACACTTTACCTATAAAAAATAAAGCACCCGAAGCACGTTTTGAGTCGCATTCCCTGATCAAGTTTGATGCAAAACATGCGTCAAGTTTATTTTATTTATTTTGAGTTTCCATCTTCAATGTTGAGATTACATATATAATTAAACTCTGTATTAATTTGGGGCATTTATACCCAGGATCCTGTATCATGTCTACCTTTATTGTTTAAATTCTGACTTTTTATTTCTACTTTTACTGTTTCTTTTTTATTATTATAATTTAATTCAAATATACTTTTTTTTATTGATCTTGAGCCTTTCATATTAATATATACAGGGTTTTACCGTATTTAATTCTTGAGGTAATAAAAGTGTACATGAAAGATACAGTTGTGCTCTAAAGTTTACATGCCCCGGCAGAATTTTTTGCTTTCTGGGCCTTTTTTTCAGAGAATATGAATGATAACACCAAAACCTTTTTTCTCCACTCACGGTTAGAGGTTGGGTGAAGCCATTTATTGTCAAACTTACTGAGTTTTCTCTTTTTAAATCACAACTGTATGTGGGATGGCTTGTTTCATAAGGTAGCTACATGAACTTTTGCTCTCATTGGACCTTTCAGCAGCAGCTTGACTACTTGCTGACAGTTTCCACTTAGAATCAATCTTTAAAAAATGTAAAAAAAAAAATTTAAAAAGCAAAATGTTATTGAATGAGTGTTACAAAGAGACACAAAGCAGTGATAAAAAAAGGGAAAAACCTTGCAAACTAATTTACATGACAATTCTACGTTGCAGCCTAATTAGTTTAAACTGCAATTAGACGTTCGGCAGGTGGGACATCTGGGAATTTCCTGCACGGTGTGTCAGACGCACTGTAACGTCCTTAAATTAACCAGCACTTTGGAAAAATTCAATTAAAGCTGTGAGTTTTTTTGCGTTCTCTCCGTGAAAGCCTTCATGCAATATTTTAATTTTAGTAAGTGTCTGGTGTCAGATTTAATGGTGAAACCCGCAATGTAACTTTAAGTACTTTTTATTATGAGACTAAAGTAATTAAATGCGTTAAAACACCTCCACGCCGTGGCCTTGTTGCCAAAAGTAATCCAATATTGACTGGCCATTGTACCTCGGCATAATGAGCGTTCTTTCCGTACGTGGCCGAGCTCCAGGAGTACAAGGCGGCGGCGAATATGACGTTTTATCTTTTATTTAACTAATAATAGAACTTAATTACATTCCCAAAATAAGAGATGTGCAGCGCCAGCAGGATGATGAGATGTGGAAACTTTTATTAGATATGTCTCCAAAATACATATATTTCCATGCTGCTAGAATAAACATCTCAGTCATTACCGAAAGAAAATTTGTTATAAGTACACCCTGTGACGACTCCGCGTCAATGAGGAAAAGCTGGAGACTTGGGCGGGCGGGCGGGGGAGGGGTTAACTATTCTTAATTATGCCAGACTTCCTATTCGTTTGGTCCGTAAGTCAAGGGACCTGAGCCATTGTTTCATGTGAGACTGTCCAATGACATTTTTTGGATGATATTTTGTGGAATACCTGCTGATTATGGATAGCATCGGCCCCTGCTGTGTACTAGTCTGCATAATTTGGAGGACAATTATGCAGTCTAATTGAACTAGTGAACAATGAGGAAGCAGCCATGATTATCTCCTCTCGAAGATGTGGGACACAATGACCTGAAATGAAAAAAAAAAGGGGCCAGATCCTTTCACCGCTGTGATTCTACAGGACTTCAGCCTAGGGACCACGGTTCCAGCTGGTGGATTACAGAATCGCTCCACTGCCCAACGCTAAACTCACAAATATGATTGCATAACCCAGGTTGGGACAATCTGGTCACCTGGTCACATACCTCGTCGTGCTCGGTCAGCTTCCCGAGCTTGCTGCTACCTCCTCTCTGTGGGTGCCCGCTAACGCGTGGTGGTGCTGCTGGTTGGAGCAGATAGCACTAGATGCCCCGAAGTTGCTGACGAACCAGCGGAAGGGTGAGACTGTCACTTGCACCATTTTGTGTCCTCACTGGGAATGTACTATATGCTCATAACTGTTGGTGACCCAATAAAGTATCATCCCATTGTGTTACCCTCACCCTGCGTTGTCTGGGACAGGAGAGTGGGTGTTCAGTGGCATGAGCTCCAACCCGTGCGATCTTTCTGGAGACAGGCCAGCGGATAAGAACTGTCATGATCCCAATGGCAGGGGATCACAAAAAGGACAAGCACAGATACAAACAAGCTCTAGGGCGATGGAACCTGAGCTGACCGCGACCCTGAACCTAACACACAAATAAAAGTAGCCGGGGAACGTACCTACGATGATCCTAGACGTCTCGCTCCAGCCGAAGATCTAACTTCCCCTATCAGAAGAAACACAGACCTCTCTTGCCTCCAGAGAAATACCCCACAGCAAATAGCAGCCCCCCACATATAATGACGGTGAAATGAGAGGAAAGCACATACGTAGTATGAAAACAGTTTCAGCAAAATGAGGCCCGCTAAAGCTAGATAGCAGAGGATACAAAAGAAAACTGCGCGGTCAGCGAAAAACCCTTCAAAAAACCATCCTGAAATTACTTGAACTCATGTGCCAACTCATGGTACATGAAAAGCAATTTCAGCCCACTAGAGCAACGAGCAGCAGAGAATCACATATCTGCAGGCTGGACTAAAAACCAAATTAAGCAAAACACAAAACAGGAAAATCCAAACTTAGCTTGTCCAGAAGGTTCTAGGAGCAGGGAGCAGAGGTAACAAGACACACTGGATACATTGATAACCGGCGAGGAAATGCCAGCAAAGCCAGGTTAAATAGGAAACTCCCATATGCTGATGGAACAGGTGGAACCCAGAAACCCAGGAAAGACAAGTCACCCAGTACCATCAGTAACCACCAGAGGGAGCCCAAAAACAGAACTCACAACAGTACCCCCCCCTTGAGGAGGGGTCACCGAACCCTCACGAGAACCACCAGGGCGACCAGGATGAGCCCTATGAAAAGCGCGAACCAAATCATCAGCATGAACATCCGAGGCAACCACCCAAGAATTATCCTCCTGACCATAACCCTTCCACTTGACCAAATACTGGAGTTTCCGTCTGGAAACACGAGAATCCAAGATCTTCTCCACAACATACTCCAATTCTCCCTCCACCAGCACTGGAGCAGGAGGCTCAAGAGAAAGAACAACAGGTACCTCATACTTCCGCAACAACGACCGATGAAACACATTATGAATAGCAAACGATGCCGGGAGATCCAAACGAAACGACACAGGGTTAAGAATTTCCAAGATCCTATAGGGACCGATGAACCGAGGCTTGAACTTAGGAGAAGAGACCTTCATAGGAACAAAACGAGAAGACAACCACACCAAGTCACCAACAAGAAGTCGAGGACCCACGCGGCGACGGCGATTAGCAAACTGCTGAGCCTTCTCCTGGGACAACTTCAAATTGTCCACCACATGACTCCAAATCCGATGCAACCTATCCACCACCATGTCCACTCCAGGACAATCAGAAGGTTCCACCTGACCAGAGGAAAAACGAGGATGAAACCCCGAATTACAAAAGAAAGGAGAAACCAAGGTAGCAGAACTAGCCCGATTATTAAGCGCAAACTCGGCCAGCGGCAAAAAGGTAACCCAGTCATCCTGATCAGCAGAAACAAAACACCTTAAATAAGTTTCCAAGGTCTGATTAGTTCGTTCAGTCTGGCCATTCGTCTGAGGATGGAATGCAGACGAAAAGGACAAATCAATGCCCATCTTAGCACAGAAAGTCCGCCAAAATCTAGACACAAACTGGGATCCCCTGTCAGAAACGATGTTCTCAGGAATCCCATGCAAACGAACCACATTCTGAAAAAACAGAGGGACCAACTCAGAGGAGGAAGGCAACTTAGGCAAGGGTACCAGATGAACCATTTTAGAAAAGCGATCACACACAACCCAGATGACGGACATTTTTTGAGAGACAGGGAGATCCGAAATAAAGTCCATGGAAATGTGCGTCCAAGGCCTCTTCGGGATAGGCAAAGGTGACAACAATCCACTGGCCGGAGAACAGCAAGGCTTAGCCCGAGCACAAACCTCACAAGACTGCACAAAAGAACGCACATCCCTCGACAAGGAAGGCCACCAAAAAGACCTGGCCACCAAGTCTCTAGTACCAAATATTCCAGGATGACCTGCCAACGCAGAAGAATGGACCTCGGAGATGACTCTACTGGTCCAATTATCCGGAACAAACAGTCTCTCAGGCGGACAACGATCAGGTTTAGCCACCTGAAACTCCTGCAAAGCACGTCGCAAGTCTGGGGAGACAGCAGACAAAATCACCCCATCCCTAAGGATACCAGAGGGCTCAGAATTTCCAAGGGAGTCAGGCACAAAACTCCTAGAAAGAGCATCCGCCTTCACATTCTTTGAACCTGGCAGGTATGAAACCACAAAATTGAAACGAGAGAAAAACAGTGACCAACGAGCCTGTCTAGGATTCAGACGCCTGGCAGACTCAAGGTAAATCAAATTTTTGTGATCAGTCAAGACCACCACACGATGTCTAGCACCCTCTAGCCAATGACGCCACTCCTCAAATGCCCACTTCATGGCCAAAAGTTCCCGATTACCAACATCATAATTCCGCTCAGCCGGCGAAAACTTTCTAGAAAAAAACGCGCATGGCTTCATCACTGAGCCATCGGAGCTTCTCTGTGACAAAACCGCCCCCGCTCCAATCTCGGAAGCATCAACCTCAACCTGAAAAGGGAGCGAAACATCTGGCTGACGCAACACAGGAGCAGAAGAAAACCGGCGCTTAAGTTCCTGAAAGGCCTCCACAGCCGCAGGAGACCAATTAGCAACATCAGCACCCTTCTTAGTCAAATCCGTCAAAGGCTTAACAACACTAGAAAAATTAGTTATAAAACGACGATAGAAATTAGCAAAGCCCAAGAACTTCTGTAGACTCTTAAGAGATGTAGGCTGCGTCCAGTCACAAATAGCCTGAACCTTGACGGGATCCATCTCAATAGTAGAAGGGGAAAAAATATACCCCAAGAAAGAAATCTTCTAGACTCCAAAGAGACACTTTGAGCCTTTTACAAACAAGGAATTGGCCCGCAGGACCTGAAACACCTTCCTGACCTGCTGAACATGAGACTCCCAGTCATCAGAAAAAAACAAAATATCATCCAAATACACAATCATAAATTTATCCAGATATTCACGGAAAATATCGTGCATAAAGGACTGGAAGACTGAAGGAGCATTAGAAAGTCCAAAAGGCATTACCAAATACTCAAAATGGCCCTCAGGCGTATTAAATGCGGTTTTCCACTCATCACCTTGCTTTATTCGTATAAGATTATAGGCACCCCGAAGATCAATCTTAGTGAACCATTTAGCCCCCTTAATGCGAGCAAACAAATCAGTCAACAATGGCAAAGGATACTGATATTTTACGGTAATCTTATTCAAAAGACGATAATCTATACAAGGCCTCAAGGAACCATCTTTCTTGGCCACGAAAAAAAAACCTGCTCCCAAAGGGGACAAAGATGGACGGATATGTCCCTTTTCCAAGGACTCCTTAACATAATCCCGCATAGCAGTATGCTCTGGCACTGACAGATTGAACAAACGACCTTTAGGAAATTTACTGCCCGGAATTAAATTTATAGCACAATCGCAATCCCTGTGAGGAGGAAGCGAACTGAGCTTAGGCTCCTCAAAAACATCCCGATAGTCAGACAAAAACACAGGAATCTCAGAAGGAGTAGATGAAGCGATAGAAATCGGAGGTGCATCATCATGAACCCCCTGACAACCCCAGCTTAACACAGACACTGATTTCCAGTCAAGGACTGGATTATGAGTTTGTAACCATGGCAGACCAAGTACTAGAACATCATGCAAATTATACAGTACCAGGAAGCGAATCACCTCCTGATGAACGGGAGTCATACGCATGGTCACTTGTGTCCAGTACTGAGGTTTATTCATAGCCAAAGGTGTAGAGTCAATTCCCTTCAAAGGAATAGGGACTTCCAGAGGCTTCAGACTAAACCCACAGCGATTGGCAAATGACCAATCCATAAGACTCAGGGCAGCGCCTGAATCCACATAGGCATCGACGGAAATGGATGATAATGAACAAATCAGAGTCACAGACAGAATGAACTTAGACTGTAAAGTACTAATGGCAACAGACTTATCAACCTTTTTTGTGCGTTTAGAGCATGCTGATATAACATGAGCTGAATCACCACAATAAAAGCACAACCCTTTTTTCCGCCTATACTTTTGCCGTTCACTTCTGGACTGAATTCTATCACATTGCATTATCTCAGGTGACGGTTCAGACGACACCGCCAAATGATGCACAGGTTTGCGCTCCCGTAAACGCCGATCAATCTGAACAGCCATAGTCATAGACTCATTCAGACCAGCAGGCGCAGGGAACCCCACCATAACATCTTTAATGGCCTCAGAAAGGCCATCTCTAAACTTTGCAGCCAGAGCGCACTCATTCCACTGAGTAAGTACCGACCACTTCCGAAATTTTTGACAATAAATTTCTGCTTCATCTTGCCCCTGAGAGAGGGCCAACAAAGCTTTTTCAGCCTGAATCTCTTGGTTAGGTTCCTCATAGAGCAAACCCAATGCCAGAAAAAAACGCATCTGCATTAAGCAACGCAGGGTCCCCTGGTGCCAATGCAAATGCCCAATCCTGAGGGTCACCCCGCAGGAAAGATATAATTATCTTGACTTGCTGAGCAGGGTCTCCAGAGGAGCGAGATTTCAAAGAAAGAAACAACTTGCAATTGTTCCTAAAATTCAGAAAACGAGATCTATCTCCAGAAAAAAACTCTGGGACAGGAATTCTAGGTTCAGACATAGGAGCATGTACAACAAAATCCTGTATATTTTGAACCTTAGTGGCAAGATTATTCAGGCTGGAAGCCAAACTCTGGACGTCCATGATAAACAGCTGAGATCAGAGCCATTCAAAGATTAAGAGGAGGAGGAAGTAGCCAGGCTGCAATAAGGCTAGGCAGCAAACTCTGAGGGGAAAAAAAAAAAAAAAAAAAACTTCCTCAGACTACTTATCCTCCTACTTCAGCCAATACAATTAACACTTTGTGGGCCGGTTATACTGTCATGATCCCAATGGCAGGGGATCACAAAAAGGACAAGCACAGATACAAACAAGCTCTAGGGCGATGGAACCTGAGCTGACCGCGACCCTGAACCTAACACACAAATAAAAGTAGCCGGGGAACGTGCCTACGATGATCCTAGACGTCTCGCTCCAGCCGAAGATCTAACTTCCCCTATCAGAAGAAACACAGACCTCTCTTGCCTCCAGAGAAATACCCCACAGCAAATAGCAGCCCCCCACATATAATGACGGTGAAATGAGAGGAAAGCACATACGTAGTATGAAAACAGTTTCAGCAAAATGAGGCCCGCTAAAGCTAGATAGCAGAGGATACAAAAGAAAACTGCGCGGTCAGCGAAAAACCCTTCAAAAAACCATCCTGAAATTACTTGAACTCATGTGCCAACTCATGGTACATGAAAAGCAATTTCAGCCCACTAGAGCAACCAGCAGCAGAGAATCACATATCTGCAGGCTGGACTAAAAACCAAATTAAGCAAAACACAAAACAGGAAAATCCAAACTTAGCTTGTCCAGAAGGTTCTAGGAGCAGGGAGCAGAGGTAACAAGACACACTGGATACATTGATAACCGGCGAGGAAATGCCAGCAAAGCCAGGTTAAATAGGAAACTCCCATATGCTGATGGAACAGGTGGAACCCAGAAACCCAGGAAAGACAAGTCACCCAGTACCATCAGTAACCACCAGAGGGAGCCCAAAAACAGAACTCACAACAAAGAACACCCACTGACCCTTGTGTCTCCACACCCCCACCCTGAACTATAAGCGATTGTCCAAAAGAGAAATTATTTTTTTTCAGGCATGGATGATTCTATATTAATAAATGGAGACATATTCACAGTCCAGTGCTCCTGTGGATACAGCGTGGGCTGCTCCGTTCAGAAGTAACAGGACCGCTGCAGCCAATCAAGTGACTCAAAGAGAAACATCCACTGACAAGCTTTTCTAGTCACCTGACAAGTTGCAGCGGTCTTCTGACTTCCCAGTGGAGCAGACACTGCTTCCAGTCCTCTCTACCAGCCAGCACATGATCCGCGGGGGCACTGCAAGGCGACAATACCTCCTTCTTTCTATGCATGAAAAAAAAATTACTTCACTGTCAGACAACCATTTTAAATATAAGTTATTACCAAGAATTTTGCTGCTTTGTAGTATGTCATTGAAATCCCAAAATGGTTTAAAATGTGGGATTGTCCACCGTGCTTTATACTGCACCTCTGCTTATTCTGTAAAAGCACAAGATCTCCAGGAAATGTATACGCTGAGGGCAGATTACAGTAAGGGAAGAATGATGATAAACCACAAGCAAGTGAACAACCAAGAAAAACAGTTTATTAGGTAATTGTAATAAATACGACCCCAGAAGGGGCAGAAAATTTGATAGGTTAGTTAAAAAAATAAAACTAAAATATCAAATATAATTGTAAGGCCCATTTAGATGGAACAATAATAATTGAGGTTCCTGACAATCAATCTCGCTGGCAACGACCAAATAAAAGAGCAAAATGTCTGTTCATTGAATTATCTCCAGGACCATGCATACAAAAATCCGGGGGGCCCCATAGCAAAGACCTACACTTGGGGTCCCTACATGGGTCCCTGGCAGCAAGGAAAACTTCCATTGGGTTCCCGTGATCTTGTTGAGTGAGTGGGGTAATGAGGATGGATGAGGACCCCGTCTAAACACTTAGATACCCTGGTCCCTGTTTACCATAGCATCTAAGGGGGTAAACTGCTGAGAATTTTTTTTGGTATCTGTAAAAGACGCCATCATAGAGGAAGATTAATGGTCATTAATAACATATTAATATTCCTCCCCAACATTTGTTATCCCTCCTCATCACTCTCATCTGCGCCTGTTCTTAAGAAAAATGTGAAATGGTGGTCATAGGTGGTCATAGGTGGACATCCCCTTTAAGACTAACAGTGATAATCCATGTTGTAATTTGGAAAGGCAACAAGCAAAAACACGATCCGGTCTGGAGACATTATAACCGGGAAGAGTCAGTGAGGAGCGATCTAAGGAGGCTTCTAGACAGGATCCTGGAAATGGCCGACAGAAGTAACGATGGTGTTAAATGATCTTTTTCCGGATATTATTGCCGAAGTTGGAGAGACCACAGAAAGGTCAATATTAATAGTTTTATTAAATTAAATATTTAAGTAAAGAGCTCGAGAGACTCCTTTACCGAAGATTGTTAAATATTCATAAATTAGAGATTCAAAGAAAGTCAGCTTCAGATAAAATCAGGATAAATAAAGGGAAAACTGATATCTGCTGGATTTCTATTTGTTTTACAATTATATATCTAATATCTATCCATCCACCTATCTCATATCTATCTATCTATCTATCTATTATCTATCTATCTCATATCTATCTATCTATCTATCTATCTATCATCTACCTAATATCTATCTATTATCTATATATCTATCTATCTATCTATCATCTATCTATTATTTATCTATCTATCATCTATCTCATATCTATCTATTACCTATCTATCTATTTTCTATCTATCTATCTATCTATCTATCTATCTATCTACAGTCATGGCCAAAAGTATTGACACCCCTGCAATTCTGTCAGATAATACTCAGTTTCTTCCTGAAAATGATTGCAAACACAAATTCTTTGTTATTATTATCTTCATTTAATTTGTCTTAAATGAAAAAAACCCAAAAAGAATTGTCCTAAAGCCAAATTGGATATAATTCCACACCAAACATAAAAAAGGGGGTGGACAATTGGCACTGTTCGAAAAATCATGTGATGCTTCTCTAATTTGTGTAATTAACAGCACCTGTAACTTACCTGTGGCACCTAACAGGTGTTGGCAATAACTAAATCACACTTGCAGCCAGTTGACATGGATTAAAGTTGACTCAACCTCTGTCCTGTGTCCTTGTGTGTACCACATTGAGCATGGAGAAAAGAAAGAAGACCAAAGAAATGTCTGAGGACTTGAGAAACCAGATTGTGAGGAAGCATGAGCAATCTCAAGACTACAAGTCCATCTCCAAAGACCTGAATGTTCCTGTGTCTACCGTGCGCAGTGTCATCAAGAAGTTTAAAGCCCATGGCACTGTGGCTAACCTCCCTAGATGTGGACGGAAAAGAAAAATTGACAAGAGATTTCAACGCAAGATTGTGTGGATGTTGGATAAAGAACCTCGACTAACATCCAAACAAGTTCAAGCTGCCCTGCAGTCCGAGGGTACAACAGTGTCAACCCGTACTATCCGTCGGCGTCTGAATGAAAAGGGACTGTATGGTAGGAGACCCAGGAAGACCCCACTTCTGACCCTGAGACATAAAAAAGCCAGGCTGGAGTTTGCCAAAACTTACCTGAAAAACCCTAAAACGTTTTGGAAGAATGTTCTCTGGTCAGATGAGACAAAAGTAGAGCTTTTTGGGCAAAGGCATCAACATAGAGTTTACAGGAGAAAAAAAGAGGCATTCAAAGAAAAGAACACAGTCCCTACAGTCAAACATGGTGGAGGTTCCCTGATGTTTTGGGGTTGATTTGTTGCCTCTGGCACTGGACTGCTTGACCGTGTGCATGGCATTATGAAGTCTGAAGACTACCAACAAATTTTGTAGCATAATGTAGGGCCCAGTGTGAGAAAGCTGGGTCTCCCTCAGAGGTCATGGGTCTTCCAGCAGGACAATGACCCAAAACACACTTGAAAAAGCACTAGAAAATGGTTTGAGAGAAAGCACTGGAGACTTCTAAGGTGGCCAGCAATGAGTCCAAACCTGAATCCCATAGAACACCTGTGGAGAGACCTAAAAATGGCAGATTGGAGAAGGCACCCTTCAAATATCAGGGACCTGGAGCAGTTTGCCAAAGAAGAATGGTCTAAAATTCCAGCAGAGCATTGTAAGAAACTCATTGATGGTTACCGGAAGCGGTTGGTCGCAGTTATTTTGGCTAAAGGTTGTGCAACCAAGTATTAGGCTGAGGGTGCCAATACTTTTGTCTGGCCCATTTTTGGAGTTTTGTGTGAAATGATCAATGTTTTGCTTTTTGCTTCATTCTCTTTTGTGTTTGTTCATTTAAGACAAATTAAATGAGGATAATACCAAATAATTTGTGTTTGCAATCATTTTCAGGAAGAAACTGAGTATTATCTGACAGAATTGCAGGGGTGTCAATACTTTTGGCCATGACTGTATCTATCTTTCATCTATCTATCTATCTATCTATCTATTATCTATATATATCTATTATCTATCTATCTATCTATCTATCTATCTATCTATCTATCTATCTATCTATCTATCTATCTATCTATCATCTACCTAACATCTATCTATCAATCTATTATCTATCTATTATCTATTTATCTATCTATCTAGGGACCAAAAAAATGGAAGGCAGCACTCCAGGTTTCAATATAAGTGGACTTTATTGGGCCAGTATATGGATTAGTTGCTTGGAGGCCTGTTAACCCATTTAATTGTATGTGTTGTTCCATTTTTTGTATCTATCTATTATCTATCTATCTATCCATCCAGTCATCCATCCATCTATTATCTATCTATCTATCTATCTATCTATCTATCTATCTATCTATCTATCTATTATCTATCTATTATCTATCTATCTATATATCTGTCATCTATTCATTATCCATCGATCTATTATCTATCTATTATCTATCTATCTATCTATCTATCTATCTATCTATCTATCTATCTATCTATCTATCTATCCATCATCTAGTTATCTATTATCTATCTATCTATTAATTATCTATTATCTATCTATTATCTATCTATCTATCAAGCTATCTCTAATATTTATCCCCCCTCATATCTAGAGAAAAATTCTGACTTAAGAATAAAAATGTTGCCATTATGTGATAATAAAGCACTGTTTTTGCCATATACCCTTGGTGTGCGGCCTCCAGTTGCAGCTTTTTATCTTGTAGCTATTATCTAGCTATCTATTGTCTATAAATAGAAAAGAAAGTTGAAAAGCAGCACTAGCAAGCAGTATTTGAAAAATGGGTTCCAGACCTTCCAGGCATAGACCGATCCTCAATATAGTACAAAAAAGATGAAGACAGCACTACTTCTTAGAAAAATATCGTGCTTTATTAACCCATATGGGTTCCTGCGACGTTTCGGCTCAAGGTATGAGCCTTTCTGCATCTGTCTTCAGTTATCTATCTATCAACTATTAATCGATGACATTTGGTGCTCATAAAGTTCTATGGAAAGAGCAGTGGTGGGAGGAGCTAGAGGGAGACAATGACATCCTGCTGCAAGTTCTGCTGAAATGGACTTTAAAGTGAACCTGTCACCAGAAAAAAACACTTATAATCTGGAGATATGGGGATAATCTACAGGTTAATAACGTTATTAACCTGCCCGATGCCTGGACTTACTTGAACACTGCAGGAAGAAAATGAACATTATTTTCCTGCCAGCGTTTGAGCTTTAGTCACGGGGGCTTTGCTGGCGCTGGTTCAGTCCCTGCTGATTATATAGAGGCTGTAACTGCGCCCCGGTCCTGACTGACAGCCGTCCCTAATGCAGAGTGAGTGTCCATCAGGGCTGGGGGCACGGTTACAGAGGCCTCTGTATACTCAGAGCTGTGACTGAACCAACGAAGGTGCCATCCCCGTGACTGAACCAGTGCTGGTGCTGTCCCTGTGACTGAACCAGTGCTGGTGCTGTCCCCGTGACTGAACCAGTGCTGGTGCTGTCCCTGTGACTGAACCAGTGCTGGTGCTGTCCCCGTGACTGAACCAGTGCTGGTGCTGTCCCCGTGACTGAACCAGCGCCGATACTGCCCCCGTTACTGAACCAGCACCGGTGCCTTCTCCATGACTAAACCAGCACCAATGCCGTCCCCATGACTGAACCTGCGCCAGTGCCGCCCCCATGACTGAACCAGAGCTGGTGCCGCCCTGTGACTGGGCCAGCGCCGGTGCCGCCCCCGTGACTGATCCAGCGCCGGTGCCGCCCCGTAACTAAACCAGAGCTGGTGATGCCCAGTAACTGAACCAGTGCCGATGCTACCCCGTGACTGAACCAGTGCCAGTGCCGCCCCCATGACTGAACCAGTGCCGATGCCGTCCTGTGACTGAACCAGCACTGGTGCCGCCCCATGATTGAACCAGCACCGGTGCCGCCCCATGACTGAACCAGCGCTGGTGCGCCCCCATGACTGAACCAGCACCGGTGCCACCCCCGTGACTGAACCAGCGCTGATGCTGCCTCCGTGACAGAACCAGTGCCGCTGCCATCCCTGTTACTGAACCAGCCCCAGTGCCGCCTTCCTGTGACCGGACAAGCGCCAGTGCCATCCCCCTTACTGAACCAGCCCCGGCGCCACCTTCCTGTCACTGGACCCGCACCGGTGCCGCCTGTGTGACTGAAACCCAAAAGCTGCTAGGAAAATAATGTTAATTTTCTCCCTGCAGTGTACGGCTAAGTGCGGGCTCTGGGCAGGTTAGTAACGCTATTCACCTGCAGATTAATCCCATATCTGCATGTTAATAGCGTTTTTTTCTGGTGACAGGTTCCCTTTCCAGGAGAATTATTTGAAAGCTTTACATGAGCACAACAGTATTATGTGAGCGCTGTATCAGCAGTATTACATTCACACCATATGGCGGTATGCTAACATTATATTTATTTTCTTCTTTTCTGTCCTGTCCACCTTTTCTACAATACCAGCTCTGCACTTACATAAAGAGAACACTTTCAATGCCATGTGTGTCAACATTTGCCAATGCTATACAGAGGGCACCGTATGGCGGCGCTCTGCAGGCGCACACAGTCTCATGCTCTAATATACATTTTTAGCTCCTCACATGCAGTACAGATGGAAAGTGTCTCCATTAACAGCTTTTTTTTACGTCACTTTTATAAGGTAAAGTGATCCAGGAGACAGAGCACTTCGAGTGTACACTTCTAATGTACAGTCACACACTGATACCATTGCGAAGAGTTCCATTTGTGTAAAACACGTGTTTGCTGTTGCCGTAATTACACGCACATATGAAAATGATTGCAGCCATGAGTTAATAGAGCAGCCGGATCACATACAGACGAAACGGCTAGGTTACCGGGATCAGAGGGTCCGCACTCCCAGCACGCCGCTATCTCCTACAATCCGCCCCATAAGCTCCGCACATGGCGCATCCCGCGGTGTTCTGTGCACAGGTCAATACATCTGCTATTAATATTCTGCAGGAAACACTGGAGCTCATTGAGATCCAAATATTCCATAGGTTACTATAGGTGCGAAAAAGCCCTAGAAATAGGATCCATGAACTGTCTTGATATGTCAATCTTAGGAAATACTAATACGTTTTCCAAAAAAATACCAATTCCGCATTTTCTGTTCCTAGAACTCTGTTATTGCTTTTCCTCTTGGGATTGTATGAATAAATTGCCAATTGGGCGCTGGACCATGTTCACACAGAGTTTTTTGAACCAGACAAATCCAATGTGTTTTAAAGCATAAACCACTTCAAGAAACACTTATTTTTTCTTAGGAATTTTTGGAGAAGTTTTTCTTCTCCTAAGGAGTTTTTCTGCAGCCTTTTCATTGGACGGAGTGTAGTTTGAAGATTCCATCAGGATCCTCTTCAAAGAAGTGACAGGCAATTTTTTTTTCCCAGTAGGCATTTTTCCAAACCTCTTCACTGTCTTCAGAAAAAAATTAAAAACTCCGAAAACTCCTCATTTGTACCGTAAAAGTGGATTTTCCATAAATAGAAAGTTTTTCAGATTGTCAGTATTCAAAAAATTCTATCTTAACATAGTCTTACCGTTTTCCCTGCCACTAAGTTAGAATGTGGGGGAACCCAGAGATTGGTGACACCCTGTTTTTAATGTCTTTGTGTATTTACAGGAGGAATAACAGAGGTACGGTACATTGTAGAGTTATAAGAGAACATGTTCCAGAATTATGACCTTGTTCTTGACCTTGAGGAACACTAGGAGGAGATCTGACAAGTCCTCTTTAAGAATTGTAGCGCCCCATAGATCAACAAAAAATACGGCTGCCCAGACTGTCGATGTTGGCGCTGTCTCCCGGTTATCTCATGAGTCATGACCCCTGCAGCTAATCTACAGCCACTGATTGGTTGCAACCTTCACTATTCCATTTCAGGGGACATCCCCCATGACCGAATACTGAAAGGCTGCAGCCAGGAGACACAGCACTGGAATGGCGCCCGTCTGGGGGGTGATTATTGGGGTTATCAGAGTCCGTTCTTGGAATAGGAGTGAGACTATACTGTTGGACCCCCAGAGATCAGCAAGTTAGCCCCTATTTCAGATAACTTGTGATTATGGGAAAACTCTTTAAAACAACTATATACACCATTACTGTCTTAGTTTGCATGTGCACAGTGTCCATACTGAGGAACCGTTGACCGTCCATGGGGAACTCTATGGAGCTTTGTGTATCACTTTATTATAAGGCCATAATGCGTCCAAAGGAACATGTCACAGATATCTGTATGACTCCTGAGACAAGGAGCTGTAAAGTCTACGGATGTAACATTACAGTTCCACCAACTTGTACATATGTGCCGCCGTGTACACAAGACCTTCTACATAAACAGTGAAAATGTGGATGTTTTACACAGTGCAATCCAGGGGTGGACATTCCATTGGTGCAACTGTGCAGTAGCATGGGGGCCCAAAAGGTAAGAGAGGCCCAAATCAACCTCCAAAGCAGGTGGAATTGTGCACTGGACTGCAAAGGGCCCATATAATGTTCTTACACGGGGGTGTCCGCCACTGCTGCATTGTATATAATCATACATCATCCTGAAACTTCATCCTGGCACAGAACAATACGACAGACCAAAGTGGACATTACCGGTCAAACACAGCAGTCGAAAAGCCAACTACCAATATCCATTACGAGCCACCACAGCTGATACCAAAGAATTATAACATGCAATGTCATACTTTCATCTCCATCTGTATCATAACTGTTCTCATATGAAAGAGCAAATAAACTTTTTTTTTAATAATTCTGTCCAGCATGTAAAATTATGAAACTTTATTAATCACTTAATTAGGAGATGACATCATTCCTGTAAAAACAAAATACGTTAAAGGGGCTTCCGAACCTCGGCTTTTCCCCAGCCTTCAGCTGCATTGATATTTATGTACTGATTTGAAGTACAGATGATGGCAGTGATGGGTCAGCTCTGCCCTTGTGTTAGTATCACTAATTCTGGGGATAACCTGCGACAGGAGATTGTTCTGATCAGCACAACATTCAGAGGAGGACACAGGCGCTGACCCCTCACTACCATCATCCGTACTCCAAATTCGTACCTTCGAATATCAATGTATCTAAAGACAGGCAAATAATGGAAGCCACTCACATGCACTTTTTTTTAATAAAGGAATGACGACAAATCTTTAATAAATTGATTTGCAATAACTTTTCATGCAAAATGAAAGCTTAATCGCTCTTTAATTTATTTCCCAAAAATCCAAATTATTCAAAATCCTCTACACAATATAATATTCTTCCGTTTGCACATAGTCAAGAAATTGTCAATCATGAAAGTATTTTTGACTCATCCAGCAAGCTACACAAGGTGTAATAACATTGGCCTACCTCCATAACGAGCTCTCCAGGACCTTCCCCGTGTCGGCATGATAGTACTTGGTCAGTATGAGGATGACCTGTAGAAGAGACACAGATATTAATACAGCAGAATTAACAAGGGCCAGCAAGATGGACAACATGAACTGTCGTGGTTGTGTGTCATGTACAGATAAGAAAATATTTTGACATTCGGATTCACCAGATTCGACAAATTTTTCTAGAAAATTCGATTTTCGAAAAAATTGATTCTAAAATACTGCAAACCCCCCAATTGCCCTGAAAATCACATATGACATAATTCTCTTTTCTTCATTCACTATCTATCTGTACAGTGAAATGTGACGTCATCTCTCTATCCAGAGTCACCACAAAATGGCTGCTGCATTCCCTGCCACGGCTTTTATGCAAGCTATGATAGTATGTCCTGATTGGCTGTGCTATATCGTGTGATGTGATTGCTGTAAGGTATTATGGGAAAGCTCATCCCAGGTCATGTGATCATTCACTGGTTGATGCAATCTTCTGCAATGTGTAAAACATCAAATAGAATTGCAACTCTGAGGGAAGTTGCAGGGTTCCGCGATTTCCTAAAGCTTTGGTTCAAACTTCATTCACTTCTAATCATTTTGCTCATCTCTAATGTCATGTAAATGCAGTAAATCAGAGGCCTCCAAAATATACCAGGGTGGCCCTCTGAGTGCTGACAGAACTCCCTATGGACCCAGTCAATGAGACTATAATAACACCCAAAGGTCTAGAAGACACCCCACATTTGGAAGTGACTGTGGAGCGATCTCCCGACACTTTTCTTATGGGATAATTTTCGCTTTACTGTATCTATTAGAAATTCTAAGTAGATGTGACCATATTTTGCATAGATAAAAAATGAGCCCTCCAAATATTTTTTCTGGTGGGCCAGAAGTTGAAACAAAGCCGAAAATATTAGTATGAAAATAGCCAAGTGTTCATCATATTTTTGCGATGCAAACACCACTTCAATATTACAAGCGCTTGTTATATAATTCTGACCCACGGAGCAATAACTGCTGATATTCTTGTCTGGTGTTGACAGCTTGTCATCAGGTTCTGACCCAGATGCAAAAAATCCATAGTGCTATGGCAGCATGTGCAGCTGTCAATGGTTTCATGGAGGAGTCCGTGAACCATAGATAATTATGAATATGTTGAATTTGTAAAATAAAAATAACATGAGGTTGGGAAGTTTGCTGTCTGGAACTCGGCCTGAGAACCAGAACTGCTTCTGGCACTGCTATAATTCCAATCTAGAGGGGGGAAAAAATCTAGTCTTCTATGTGTGCCAGGAGATCTCCCGCTCCTTTTCACCAGTCTCTGGCAGCCGACACTCTCTGATCAGCAGTGGAGAATGGGCGATGGCAGTGGTCGAGACCACAATGGCAATTGCATTGGGTGCAAAATTCTTAGGGGTGCAATATTTCAAAATACAGTAATGTATTCTTATTATAATTTATTTTTAAATGTTGCACCACTAAGAAGTAACACATGCCCCAAACTTCTGGCCGGATGCCCTGGATTTCCAATCTAGCTCCACATTTTTTACACCAACATAATGACAATGCAGTTGAATACTGAGGTGGAGCAGGGAGCCATATGTTCCCTCCCCCACCACTGTTCTCCATCTGGATCCTGTGTTAGAGCAGGGGGAAATAGGTTCCCTCCCCTCCACTGTTCTCCATCTGGATCCTGTGGTAGAGCAGGGAGCCATAGGTTCCCTCCACCACCACTGTTTTCCATCTGAATCCTGTGGTAGAGCAGGAAGCCATAGGTTCCCTCCCCCACCACTGTTCTCCATCTGGATCCTGTGGTAGAGCAAGGAGCCATAAGTTCCCTCCCCCACCACTGTTCTCCATCTGAATCCTTTGGTTGTGCAGGGAGCCATAGGTTTCCTGCCTCACCACTGTTCTGCATCTGGATCCTGTGGTTGAGCAGGGAGCCATAGGCTCCCTCCCCACCATTGTTCTCTATATGAATCCTGTGGTAGAGCAAGAAGCCATAGGTTCCCTCCCCCACCACTGTTCTCCATCTGGATCCTGTGGTAGAGCAAGGAGCCATAAGTTCCCTCCCCCACCACTGTTCTCCATCTGGATCCTGTGGTAGAGAAAGGAGCCATAAGTTCCCTCCCCCACCACTGTTCTCCATCTGGATCCTGTGGTAGAGCAGGAAGCAATAGGTATCCTCCCCCACCACTGTTCTCCATCTGGATCCTGTGGTTGAGCAGGGAGCCATAGGTTCCATCCCCCACCACTGTTCTCCATCTGGATCCTGTGGTAGAGCAAGGAGCCATAAGTTCCCTCCCCCACCACTGTTCTCCATCTGGATCCTGTGGTAGAGCAGGAAGCAATAGGTATCCTCCCCCACCACTGTTCTCCATCTGGATCCTGTGGTAGAGCAGGAAGCAATAGGTATCCTCCCCCACCACTGTTCTCCATCTGGATCCTGTGGTTGAGCAGGGAGCCATAGGTTCCATCCCCCACCACTCTTCTACATCAGGATCCTGTGGTAGAGAAGGATGCCATAGGTACCCTCCCCCACCACTGTTCTCCATCTGAATCCTTTGGTTGAGCAGGGAGCCATAGGTTTCCTGCCTCACCACTGTTCTCCATCTGGATCCTGTGGTTGAGCAGGGAGCCATAGGCTCCCTCCCCACCATTGTTCTCTATATGAATCCTGTGGTAGAGCATGAAGCCATAGGTTTCCTCCCCTACCGTTCTCCATATGAATCCTGAGGTACAGCAGGGAGCCATAGGTTCCCTGCCCCACCACTGCTCTCCATATGAATCCTGTGGTAGAGCAAGAAGCCATAGGTTCCCTCCCTCACCATTGTTCTCCATCCTGTGCACCTACACCCTAAAAGACGTCAGCATCCAGGTGGTACCATGAAGTTACTGCATTGAGATGTCTGTGTAGGACCACTCTGTATGCAAGGGTTAATAAGACTTAGTTGCTTCAATTAATTAAGTATAAAATTTATATTTTTGCGCTGGTGGCACAAAGGTGGCGCTATTATAGCTGGAGGGGCACCATCACTTGTATAGAAGACTCTAAGGGGACATTAATATTTTCTAAAGGAGCACTGAGGGGACCCTGGTAACCATGCTATGCCACTGAAGCTGGGCAAATATCACCCGATTCCTCAACAAATCATCATACAAAATGGTAGAGATAGGACCCCTGCACTATTCTCTTTTCATGATTTTGGAAAGAGTATCTGTTGAAGGAGCTTAAAGAGTGAAGGGCATTTTATTTATTTATATAATTAAATCAATAGTACATGTGAAACTTAACTTTGCAATATATCTTATCAGTGAAATCGGCTTCTTTCTCCGCTAGGACTGATCTTTCATTCTCAATTGATGGGTAAAATCTGTCTACCATGAATAGAGAGGGGAGAGAAGAGAAGGGAGGAGCTAAAGACAAAGCTCCTCCCTTCTACATAGAACCTTATCCGCACCAACTGTCATCTCCTCTCTCAGGACTGTAACATTCTGTCTTTCCAGAATACAGATTTTTCTCCGGGAATCAATAACTTTGACAATGAAAGATCAGTCCAGAAGGAAAAAGAAGTAAAGTTCTCTGATAAGATATATTACAAAGTTGCTTATTTTTATGCATACTATTTATATATGAAATAAAAACTAAAATGATGATACTCTTTAAAGGAATTCTCCATAACTGCAGCTTAGGTTCTATTCTTGGGACAGGTCATAACTGTTTCATTGGTAGCGATCTTGGCTATAGGACCCCACTGATCAGCGCAATGAAAAGTGAGTGAGTATAGCATAATTTACATGAATTGCTCATGACATTAATCTGAATCTCCTACACCTGTCCTCTTGTTCCAATTGTCCTCCCGCTGTGAGGAACATGCTATTATTACGGCTTTTGTACTGCATATGAGTTTTCAGCTGCTATTCTGCTTTATTTTCTAATAAGGATATTCTAATAACGGATAAAGAATTAGAGTCGGCACTGAACAAAGTATTCTTATTCTTGCGCTCTTCAGAAATGGGACATGTATGTCCAGATAGAGCTCCGCATGTAAGTATGGATGTATATATATATATATACCGTCTTCACATTATTACAGTTCTGCCAAGATCAATATATAGTAAAAAAAAAGGTAGGTTTAGCCCAGAGTGACATGTTTTGTCCAGAGTTGTAGGCTGGTGGCCCAAAAGTGGCATGTATGGTAGAGTAGGACCCATCAGAGGGAGATCGCCTTGCCGTGGTTGATGGGCACACATGAATTGTCCAATTTATGCGCTAAGAATCTTCATTTTATCTATAACTGTAAGTTTTATGAAAAAATATTTTTGAGAAGTATAATTCGTATTGAATATTTGTCTGTGTTTTCACATGGCCTAGATTCATGTACATATGCTGCTGTGTTCTTCTTTATCTATATGATGCAGCTTGCATGTGTTCACATTAGGAGTGCTGATAGGTTTGTTTTTTTTCTCTCTCTCTCTATATATATACCGTCTTCACATTATTACAGTTCTGCCTAGATCAATATATAGGAAAAAAAGAGATTTTGTCTATGCGTGTACCAGAGGTCTCTATTTTACCTCCTCTTCCTTTTCGCCAACCCCCGGCACAGACCTTGCTGAAAGAACCTTCCCATATTGTCCCACTAGCAGTAGAAACCATGTAAGTCCTCATCAGCCAAATCTGTCAAATGCTGTAAACTCAATACAGTAAAAGGAAATACCACAATGTACAAGAGATACGTATAGATGGAAATACTGGGCGTACTAAGCCGGAACATCTATGAAAGGATCGGCTTTTACAAAAGGAGCACTAAGCATAGTAGGGACCAACTTAGGCCGGCGTCACACTAAACATATGAAAAATTGGTCCGAGTCTCCCTGCCGAGAGTCTCACGAGTGTTCTCTGTGTGTAACCCGTTTGCAATGCGATGATGCGATTTTCTCGCACCTATGTATCTATATGACAAAGAGTATGGATTTACATTTCTCACTGCTTTTCCCCATTGAATTAAATTGGTCAATGGGCTGGAATGAGGAAAATGTGTGCGTATTTGTCAAAACCTTGATGGATGGTCCGTGTGGCGTCCAAGTTTTTCTTGCACCCATAGGCTTGCATTGGCTAGTCTCGGATGATATACGCGTACAATCCCAGCATGCTGCGATTTTGCACGCACATCGAATACACCTGAGAAAAAATACGTGATGTGAGCAGCTCCATAGATTAACACTGGGCCGAGTGCTATACGATGCTATCTCGAATAGCACTTGCCCGTATTTTACAATAGTGTGACTCTGGCCTTATATAAACTCTCCATCATCATCTTACCACCTATGGGACCATCCAAACCTGTGATAGGCTCCAGCTTGCAATTAAATCGACCTCCGTTTAAGACTCCCTTTCGTGCCAAATGCCATGATAATTTTACCATAGAGTAGAGGAATAAAGCAATGGGGTGGGTGGGATGTTCTGCACACATTGTCTTCTTCTCAAGAACACCACCCCCTGGCTGTTGCAGCATTTGTACCAATATGATGGATCACTACTATCAACACAAAAATCCTCAATTACCTTAATGTCCACCCTTTTTGCAGCTTACGACACTATATCAAAAGTTAATCCTTTCCTACATCAAATTCAGGTCTAGCATCACCCCTTTTTAATAGCTCAACCGTACAGCACAAAATAAGAAAAACAGAACTCTTACTTCTCGCAATCCATGCCATGTGTATCCTAGCGGTCACGAGTCATGTACAATGTCACACAAAAGTGAGATGCTCACAGGACTCGTGGTGATCTCATTGAGGTCCAAACAGTTCATTGTCCCAGCTCACAGAGAAGTGTCGGTGATAACTCAGCCTCAGTGACCTGCGGTAACCTCGATGACATCACCACTAGTCACTGAAGCAGCACTTCATTCTCCCAAAGTTTTCAGCCTGGATGGTCACATCATAGCACCATCTAGGTTGTAAACCACATACCACAGACATAGATTACAGCTTCGGACATCTTCGGGGGCTCAGTGGTTAGCACTGCAGCCTTGCAGCACTGGAGTCCTGGGTTCAAATTCCACCAAGTACGTCATCTGCAAGGAGTTTGAATGTTCTCCCCGTTTTTGTGTGGGTTTTCTCCAGGTTCTCCGGTTTCCTCCCACATTCCAAAGACATACTGATAGGGAATTTAGATTGTGAGCCCCAACGGGGACACTGATGATAATGTGTGCAAACTGTAAAGTGCTGCGGAATAAGATAGCGCTATATAAAAATAAAGGTTACTATTATTATTTAAAAATAAACATTATTATCTTCACTTCGAACAGGTGAGTTACATAGTTACATAGTTACATAGTTATTAAGGTTGAAGGAAGACTATAAGTCCATCTAGTTCAACCCATAGCCTAACCTAACATGCCCTAACATGTTGATCCAGAGGAAGGCAAAAAAAAACCATGTGGCAAAGAGTAAGCTCCACATTGGGGAAAAAAAATCCTTCCCGACTCCACATACGGCAATCAGACTAGTTCCCTGGATCAACGCCCTATCAAGGAATCTAGTGTATATACCCTGTAACATTATACTTTTCCAGAAAGGTATCCAGTCCCCTCTTAAATTTAAGTAATGAATCACTCATTACAACATCATACGGCAGAGAGTTCCATAGTCTCACTGCTCTTACAGTAAAGAATCCGCGTCTGTTATTATGCTTAAACCTTCTTTCCTCCAGACGTAGAGGATGCCCCCTTGTCCCTGTTTCAGGTCTATGATTAAAAAGATCATCAGAAAGGTCTTTGTACTGTCCCCTCATATATTTATACATTAAAATAAGATCACCCCTTAGTCTTCGTTTTTCCAAACTAAATAGCCCCAAGTGTAATAACCTATCTTGGTATTGCAGACCCCCCAGTCCTCTAATAACCTTGGTCGCTCTTCTCTGCACCCGCTCCAGTTCAGCTATGTCTTTCTTATACACCGGAGACCAGAACTGTGCACAGTAGTCTAAGTGTGGTCGAACTAGTGACTTGTATAGAGGTAAAATTATGTTCTCCTCATGAGCATCTATGCCTCTTTTAATGCATCCCATTATTTTATTTGCCCTTGTAGCAGCTGCCTGACACTGGCCACTGAATATGAGTTTGTCATCCACCCATACACCCAGGTCTTTTTCATTGACGGTTTTGCCCAGAGTTTTAGAATTAAGCACATAATTATACATCTTATTGCTTCTACCCAAGCGCATGACCTTACATTTATCCCCATTAAAGCTCATTTGCCATTTATCAGCCCAAGCTTCCAGTTTACATAAATCATCCTGTAATATAAAATTGTCCTCCTCTGTATTAATTACCCTGCCGAGTTTAGTGTCATCTGCAAATATTGAAATTCTACTCTGAATGCCCCCTACAAGGTCATTAATAAATATATTAAAAAGAAGAGGGCCCAATACGGTTGTTTATTATTTTTCTTTTTTACAGGGGACAAGGGCTTCATTGCAATGGGTGTAAGGTGTGTATAACTGTGCTTTTTATTTTTATTTAAAATAAAAGAAGTCAGTGTCTTTCTTTCAGATAAAGGATTTTATTCTGGCTGTGTCTTTTTTACAATCAAACTATGGGGATAGTAATGAATAGGCGTCTTATAGATGCCTCGCTATTGCTAACCTGTGGGCTTGATGTCAGCGGCCATAAAACAGCTGACATCAATCCCACAAATATTACCCCACTTGCCACTACATCAGGGCAATTGGGAAGAGCAGGGCAAAGCACTAGAATTGGCTATTAAATGCGACTTTTCTGGGGCAGCTGCGGGCTATTTTTAGGCGGGGGGTAATATCCATGTCCCCATCCCAGCCTGAGAATACTAGCCCCTCAGGTTCCTGCTTTAGCTTGGCTGGCTGTCAAAAATGTGGGGAACCGCACACTGTATTTTTCAATTCTTTACTTAAATAATTGTTAAAAATTGGCGTGGGACCCCTCTATTCTTGATAACCAGCCATGATAAAGCTGACAGCTGAGGGTTGCAGCCCACACCTATCAATTTTGCCTGCACTGGCTGTCAAAAATAGAAGAGACCCCGCATCACTTTTTTAATTTACTTATTTATTTATAATAGAGGTGCTACTGATAAATACTCCCATCAGCAGAAATGGTGCAGAAAATCTGCAATATCAAAAACTCACCAAAAACTCATGGCGGGAATGTTTCCTTAAGAACAAGTGGAATTAGGATTATCTGTGATGAAGAACTTACTTTGCCTTCTCTTGACATCAAATTTAAGACTAGAGAAGGATATAAAATAACAGAAAGTCGGTCTAGGTTATATTTCAAAGTCAGATTGAGAATCGTCTAGACAGAAAGGTTTCCAACATTTACTGTTATGATTAAAGAAATTAAAATGCTCAATCACAAAATGGATAAACCATTTGCAAATGCAGCCACGTCACCTCCAACACAGAATATTGACCTGCTCAACATAAAAAGCTGCTTCCAATGGGGCAGATTTGGGGTATGGGCACACGTCTTTCAAGATGCCACCTGCAGAGTTTTTGCTATTGGAATACACTTCAGGGAAATACGGGCTGTGTTTATCCCGAGAAGTCGTCCTTGACAATTTTTGTGTCATTTTTGCAGATTTTTTTTTAAAAATTCAAACATTAGACAGAGGCCGGCTTCAAAGCGGGAGCCGCCAGAAGAATGGATCGGTCACTTCTTTTAGTCTTTTCATGGCTTGTAAAGCCTGAAGCGGTTAAACGAAGTTATAAAAGATGGAACATGTGCACAGTAAGTCGTTTCAAAATTGCAGCGCATATGTTCCGTCTTTTTTGGGCTTTTTTCTAGCTTCCTTAAGGCAGGTTCCAGGCGGAATCCACCTGTAAAAGACATTGTTTGCACATACCCTTACTAATCTTGTCTGATCTGAGAATACATTTAGGGTCTAATTCATCGTCAACACTTTTAAAGCTTTTTTTTTCTGTAATAAAAATGGTTCTAAAGTTGCATGCCCACGATCGGGAATAGCATTTGCGCTGTTTCCAAAACGCTGTGTTCTACATTAGAAGCACAGTGGATGGGATTTATAGGAATCCCATGCCCACTGTGCTTCTTTTTAATGCTGATTAAACATACCTGTGGTGGGGGTTAACGAGCAACAGTTTCCCCCATAATCATTCATTGGATGCGTTATATAAGCACAGCTCACTAAGAACATGCGGATTTATCTAAGTGATTAGAATTCAGAGTTTTGGAGGCTTCAAAAATGTGCAAAAAAAGCTTCTATTCCTGATCGTGGGCACGTAGCCTAAGAGTGACTTTTTTATCTTTACCTTATTCATTATTTAATATGCAACTTAGTTTCCTTGCTTTTATCTGTTTTTTTAAGGTTTTATGGTTTGGCGTTGTGGTTGTGGTTTCCATGATCCAGACGTTGTAGATTTTTTTTATATCATATACAACTTTTTGAGATGTCACCATATTTTTGTGTGATTGTACTCCAGTTTGCGCCGTGTAAACTGTCCTGTGATGTGTGTTTCAAATCCACACCATGTCAATTTCTCTCTTTGCATGTTATTTGTGGATTTTCACTATAGACTTAAATGAGATAGCGAAAATCAGCAGATTAAAAAACGCACAACGGGAACTCACTAAAAACACGTGTATTCCGCGTATGACTTCATCAATAAAGTCTTATCAGAGCTAAGTAACAGGAAGCCTAGAAAGCAAGGTGTTTCTTTTTAAATTAAGACATACTGAAAAAGAGACAAAAATTGTCGCAGAAAAAAATACGATAAAAACGAATATTAAAAAATGCACTCAAAAACGCAATGAAAAAAACATAAAGGAACCTAACTTATCTAATAGGTGCAGGAAAGAAAATCTGCAACATTAAAAACTCACCAAATAATCATTGTGGGAACTTAACCTTAAACTGTGCAAAAGAGGCAAAAATATGGCGTCTTTGATTTTGATGCTAGACCCATTTCTGAGTGGCTGTCAGTCAGTGTCGGGGGCGCAGTTACAGCCGACACACGCCGAACCCACTTCTATGACTGAAAGCCAAACACTTCCGGAAGGATTATTTCCTCCCAGCAGTGGGGCTCTCAGTGTGTGCTCCGCACGGTGTCAGAACCCTATTAACCTGCAGATAAACCCCATTTTTGTTTGAAAAATTTGGCACAAAATCCTCCAGTAAAAAAATAAAGATAAAAAAATTGGTGTAACCCCCCAAAAAAGGATAATGGGGTCCTCAGACTAGACATTCTAAAAATGAATCAATTTTATCACAGTGGTTCATGTGAGTTCTTGAACTTGGTGCATCTTTAGACACTAATTTTATATAACCTGTTATTTTCTACCAATAATTTACACCAAATTTTTGAGGACAATTGCGTTGAATTTCAGGCCTTGCCTATTTCTATATATGCCTCGACTTTTTTTTCCATTTTGGCCATGCTCCTTTTTCAAAGAGCTTAAAAAAAAGTGTTGATAATAGTGATGAGCGAGTATACTCTTACTCGAGATTTCCTGAGCACGCTCGGGGGTCCTCAGAGTATTTTTTAGTGCTCGGAGAGTTAGTTTTCTTCGCCGCAGTTGAATGATTTACATCTGATAGTCAGCTTGATTACATGTGGGGATTCCCTAGCAACCAGGCAACCCCCACATGTACTTATGCTGGCTAACAGATGCAAATCATTCAGCTGCGGGGATGAAAACTAAATCTCCGAGCACTAAAAAATACTCGGAGGACACCCGTGCGTGCTCGTGAAATCTCGAGTAATGAGTATATTCGCTCATCACTAGTTGATAACAATGAAACTGACACTAGGCATGTACCTCAGTTTTTGAGTCAAATTACTGTACATCTAAATTCTGGCGAATTTTGCCTAGAAAAATCTCCACTGATGCACTGAGAAGAGAGGGGGCGCTATAGCAAAAATCACATTGTGCCTTCTATTGGGGTGGTGGGTTGTGCCATCCAGAACAGAAGGGACCTTTGGGACCAGTCCTGGACTGGGCGGCCAAGAACCCACCAGTAACACTGACTCTGGTGGCCCACTCTTCAGCTACATGCAAATATCATTACCCTCATTCACATACTTGTATATGTTTCTATATAATAATAAATGGGATAGTTTGAATGTTGAGATGATGCCCTTGTCTGTACATACTGAAACAAATGTGTTGTGCCATCTACTTCTCATATAGGTGGAATGAAGTGTGCATTGCTTCATGGGGGCCCACCGGAGGATTCTCCTGTTCTCCTGTGGGCCAGTCCAAGCCTGTTTAGGACAATTAGTCTGCACAATAGAAAAGGAGAGGGAGCTAAACAAGATGGGGCCCCCTCTTTCCAGGGACCCCAAAGCAGCCTTTCGCCCTTGAACATTTTCAACTTATATAATCCTAAATAAGAAATTGTAGTCAATAAAATGAGATGCATCGGCCATTACTGCCTAATCTACGTATGTGATTAAATTGTCTAACGCCACTCGAGCTTTTTGTGGATGGAAATACAAAGACATTAGCATATAAATAGATTTACAATTTAAAACGATGTGCTCTATTTTTCTTGTCTTTTAAGAAATAGAGATAACCACTCCTGAATCTGCAAAGTGGAGCATTTGGATAAATATACAGCCACTAATCAAAGGGAACTTTATTATTCCCATCCAATGTGTTTGCATGCATTGAAATATGAAATTAGCTCTTGTTTGCCCTGGAAGACTGCGGCGAGCCTTGAATGATGCGCTCCGATTTCTTTTGTCCTCAGAAGTTACAATGGTTTTCTAAGCAAATGTCACAACATTTGGAAAGTTCAAAAAAGACAGTAATTAGATGCATGCAGTAAGAAATTCCGGGATTATATATGGCACTATTATTATTATCATTATTAGTAGTAATAATGTAGAGTTCACTTTGGTGTACAAGCGTTGTGGTCCAGAAGATGTGAATAAAGTAAAACTTCTAATCTAACTATCCAAAATTGCAGTAAAAAAATCAGTCTTCTCAATGTTTCTCTAAAAAAATGTGCAAATTGCCTCTTCAGGAAGAGGACTTAAACTCTAATGCCAACTATTGGAAGGAGCAATCGTAAAAGTCATTATTGACCCTTTAATGAGCCTTGTCACATGGCAAAGGATAAAAGTCCTCTCTAATTTTCATATTTAGTTTCCCAAAGGGGAATTGCATGGCCTAAAAGTCTCCTTACCCAGGCATGTCACTCTCCACAAGGAGAAATGTTACCCCTTAGACCTCAATCAGAGGCCTCTCATACAGCCAAGATCTTATGCTATGCACTAAGGAAGGGCAATAAACCCGAAACATAAGTCTGCGCCCAATCAGAGTTGGTGTCACTGACCCAAAGATGAAGATGAAGTCAGAGATCAGCTGCGGCCCAGACTTCTTCTTCATGTTCGATTCGTACGAAGAGTGAAGCTGATTGGGCGCCGGGCACTACGTATCATACTACCGCACAAGAGCCCCAGGACGGAGCCGTTGCGGGAGGTGAATATAAGCTCTTATATTTTATCAGGGCCGAACATTTAAATCAAGAAGGGGTTGTCCTAGTAGTGGACAACCCCTTTAAAGAATTACATAAGTTAGAAATAACAAATGGTAAATGTAAAATTACATAATAAAATCACAAAATATTGATACAGAAACATTTCCAAGATAATAAAATTAAAAACATTAAAAAAAATCAAAACATCACAAAATAGTAAAAAAAATCTGAAAAATGTGAAAAAAAAATGATTATACAATGGAAAAATGCCAAAATAATAATATATGAAAAAGCGACAAAATAATTGAAGAGAAATACCGTAAATATACCGGTATATACGTAAATATATATTACTAGATGGCAGCCCGATTCTAAAGAATCGGGAGTCTAGAATCCATATATACTTTATTTATTCAAATGTAAAAATAATACAATTAATAAATAATAGTAAGAAAGAACAAAAAATGGCTGCACTCACCAGCTCTTGACAATTCTTGTTATTTAAGGTACAGTTACACAGGATCCATGAACATGCTTATGAGGGGAGGGATGAAAGACATCAGACGACAACTTTGCGTGTTGTGACAAATGCCACAACAACGGTTCTTTGCTTAAGAACAACGTCAGGTAGTAGGAAAATAGCCAGTTAATAATAGGCAATAGTTCTTTGCAGGAATGCAGATATTAATAAATAGGCAGTTTATATTGCAGAGAAATTGCTGGGCAATAATGGACAATGTCCTTATGTGGCAAATAATAGAGCAATATACCCAATGTGGCAAAGAAGAGGTTAATAAACGGCAGTCTCTCAGTATAACAGTCAGTGAATAATAGGCAGTATATGGAGAAAACACCAAACAAAAGTTCAAAATTGGTGTGAAAATGTCACTGAACCACTTCACAACTAAATATATATAGTTTTGGTAAATGGTATTATCATTTTTTTTACGAAATTCGGCAGGAGCTTGAAGAGCAACGTCACTGGGCCCGCCTCCACGCAGTAGAAACTTGCTGTGAGGTAAAAATTCAAAAATCACACCAAAATGGCGGGCGGAGTGTGTCACAGTACGGCACGTTTCTGATTGGTCGCTCGCAGCAGGCGGCAACCAATCAGACACTGGACACTGTTGACGTCACTTATCTCCGGACATTAGCTCCGGACATTAGCGCCGGACATTATCTCCGGACATTAGCGCCGGACATTAGCTCCGGACATTAGCTCCGGACATTAGCTCCGGACATTAGCGCCGGACATTATCTCCGGACATTAGCGCCGGACATTAGCTCCGGACATTAGCTCCGGACATTAGCTCCGGACATTAGCGCCGGACATTATCTCCGGACATTAGCGCCGGACATTAGCTCCGGACATTAGCTCCGGACATTAGCTCCGGACATTAGCGCCGGACATTATCTCCGGACATTAGCGCCGGACATTAGCTCCGGACATTATCTCCGGACATTATCTCCGGACATTAGCGCCGGACATTATCTCCGGACATTAGCGCCGGACATTAGCTCCGGACATTAGCTCCGGACATTATCTCCGGACAGGAAGTTGGCACAAATTGCAGGAAGTAGTATTCTAGGCAATTATATATTAGATATATATATGTATATATATACTGTATATATAGTGAGGCAGTGACCCCTGTTACAGCTAGGGGCACTGTATGTTCTCCAGAATGTGCATGGAAGCGTAGTGAGGCCATGAAGGCGTACTACAGACACAGAATAGTGAGGCAGTGACTGATTAAAAAGCCCTGTAGTAGTGGGGGAGGTGTGTCAGTGTGTTCTTGGAAGCAGACAGGGCAGTTGTCTGCAGAGCTCTCTCTGTGTGGAGCAACACAGAGGCTAAAGGAACCAGAGAGACTGACACCCTGCGTCTTGGACTGTCCTATGTGTACACGGCTGCACTCCTGAGGATAAAGAGTGCAGTGCGCTGACTGAGTACAGAGACTTGTTACCGGCGTGCGGTCACCCAGGGAAACTGGACAGAGGGATGTTCGGCCTGTGTATTGACTGCGCCATATAGCCATGCATTATTAATGACCTGTATGAAGAAGCCGTACACTATATTGACTGTGTGAAGTAACACAATAAAAGAACGTTTTGTTTGAACCTGCTTGGGTCACTGCCGTTTCACTGTGTATGGTACTACCGCTGCATCACAATATATATATATATATACAGAAAGCTGGCAAATTAGTACACCAGAAAAATTTGAAAATCACCAACAAAAAATAAGACAAAATGGTACGACAGAAAAAAAAATCATAAATAATAAATTACTGTTCCCCATGTGCTGTTATCATTGAACTTTTGTCCTATAATAAAAGGAAATAATTGTGCTCCTGTGTCCGTCTCCCTGTAGATAGAGCTGTGTTTTCCACATTAGTGGATGATCTGTAGCGTGCAGACGCTTTGCAGCATGTTTTGTGGTTGACGCTGAGGATCAGAGCAGAGTTGGTAGCAGCAGAAGAGCAGACAGGACGAGGCACTTGCTACACAGATGTTTTTATTCTTACATGCTCTTAGGATTACATGCAGGAGTCATTTCTTTATGCGCCGACCACAGGAGATTAGTTTCATAGCTTTATGTGTTATTATCGCTACCGACTATGATTGCTACGTGATATACCATGGCGAAGGGTGAGCCAAAATATATGTGACCACATTCAATGACGGTAAAGGGGTTGGGTCATGGTAAACCCAGCAGTCGAAAGTGGTGTCAAAACTTTAGTTTTCTAACAAATACTAAATATTGGGAAGAGTCATTTAGCTATGTGGAAAATGTCAGCATATTCCCAGCAGATTATTCGGCTATTTTTTCTGGTTTAACTGTAAAGCTGGATAGTCAATACGTATACACTCCGTAACATTGCCATTATAACAGTAGGCCGTATTATGACCACACACAGAAATCCCCGCTCTTACAGTCTTGGCTGCTATCAGTGAGGTTATTAATGGTTTTCCGAGGAATGATCTGCCATTCTGAATGCACTTGAACGAATAATCAAGATCCTCTGCTGGCAGCTCCTTTTATAATTGCTACCAATGACATCCAAGAAGTGGTAGATTGAAGACAAGTCTAGAGATGCTGCAAGCTGTAGTAGCACATCATGTGGACTGAATTGTGGGGAAACCTGCCTGGCCATGCCCGAAGTCATGCGATCCTTCTCTGGACAATGTAATCTTCTGAAATCCCAAAAATTCAAAAGAACCTCATCTGGGCATAATCAGTAAAGCTCATATAGGCTCCCGCTGTTCAAATTTCACAAGATTGTCATCTTGGAGTACTAGTCTTTATATAGGCGGGAAGTGCTCCCTGTCAAACAACCGTTTCATGCCAATAATATATGAGCCGTGGTTTATTTATTATCCATTAGACATATAGTGGAATATGTATAAAAGTGCTGATGGGCTCCTGACACCACCGGCGTCCTTAGTCATAGCGTACTGTACTTCACAAATAAGGTAGGTGAAAAATAACTGGAGATCAATCACATCGCTACACTTCACAATTACTAGATCCACGTCCCAGATCCATCCATTTACAGTAACATATGACAAAAATAACGGAGAGGGTTAATGGACCCTTTGGAGGTGGTGACCGGAGAGCGGACTTACTCATCGGAAAGCTTTTTAGATTTGATATCTAGATACTTCATACCAAGACTTCCAACCTTAGAAATGATCACACATTTAATTATTGACAATTAATAGTCATATTAAATAAGGTGACATAGTGATATACACGAACGGATCCGAGACACGGGTGAAATTGTGGAGTGTAACTGTGCGAGCGCTCGAAGTTATTTTTAATCTGGTGTTGAAGTATGTCAAGAATATGGACGTCGGTGGCGTCAGAGGATTCAACACATGCTACATTTATATTCTAAATAGAGCGCGGATCTTATAGGATGCTGAAATTGGCGAGAAAGTGTTGCTTGTTGTAGTCACGATGTTTTATTGAATTTTCTAAATGGGAAAAAGAAGCTCTTAAACAAATATGAGAAAATACTAAATCATAATTACATCTAAATATATGGATTTTATATGACTGCAATAACTAGGCATAGGTTCCTCTATTAGATAGATTGATAGATACTTGATAGATATGAGATGGATAGATAATAGATAGTTAGATATAGTAGATCTATCAGAAAGAGCAGATAGTTATAGCAGATAAATAATACAATAGATTGAATACATAGACAGATACAGTAGTTTTCTAAGCATCCATCTATGTCATAACTAATACCTATCCATCAAATCAGTATATTTTATTAATCTGTCTACTATAACTATCAATGTGCTCTCTATCTGATTAATAATTAGTTACAGTAGATAAATAGATATGAGATGCATAGAAAGATAGATATTGGTTAGATAGATGACATAGATGAATAGCTCAATCTATCTAGTGTATCTATGTACCGTATATCTAATATCCATCAATCTATCTATATATCTATCCATTGAATTTCTATCATCTATCAATCACTTATCTTTCTATTCAATCTATTGTATTGACCTGTCTACTGTAGCTGTCTACTCTATCTGATTCCCAGCAGCAGCTCACACTTGTATTAAATGTGTTCACCAAACACCTCTCTGCACTTCTTCTTGCAGAGAAGACTAACAAGCAGTTCTGCCTTTTCCAGTCTCAACACACTCCACACTGCTGAGCTAATTCACCTGTTGTTAATAGGCGTGCAAACCCCGGAGTAGATCACAGGATTGATTTTTTTCCAGCCAGGTTCTTTCGGTAACTCAAAAAACCCCTAGCCAATATCTAGTCACATTGAACTCCTTCAGTAACCTAGTGTTACTCATACAGCTTACATTACTGACACTTCCAGGACCTTACCACCTACTTATCTACAAATCATCTCCATCTGTCCAAAGCCTCTGCCCAAAGCTGTCAATCAATAAACATTGTACTACTTAAACATCACTGATTGTGTGCACTTTAGGAGATCGGTTAAATGAGCTTCCTCATCCTGCTCTCGGGCCAGTACAGGAAAAGGAAATTCACCGGTTACATTATGTGAACTTGTTACCATAGTCGACTCCTGGTGGCAGACCGGACTATAGGGTGCTACAGATTTTACCCTTAAGTCCCAGAGCAAAATAAACTCTCATCCGATAACAATAGCATGCAAAATCTGCTTGACAATCCCTACTTGGTGGGACACGGAACCACAGTTTGTGCGAATGCCCACTTGGGCTATGGGATAGTTCTTGGTTTCTCCATGGATACACCCCACTCCCAAACTCTTCTCAGGGACTAACAGATGCAAAAGAGTGGCATCTAATACAGAGGTTGCAAAAGCATTCAACCCCCTTGGCATTTTTCACGTATTTGTACTTCCCAACCTGGAATTTCACAGTTTTTTTTTAAGTTGCTTGCATCAGTTTATTTAAAGAACATGCCTACAACATTTTGCTTCCTTTTTTATTGTTAAGCAAAAGCAAGCATGACAAAACAACTGAAAACTTCAGTGTGTATAACTATTCACCCCCTCAATTAAGTAGTTTGTAGAGCCTCCTCTTCCAGAAATTACAGCCGCAAGTCATTTTGGATAAGTCCCTGTGAGCTTTCCACATCTGGCCACTGGGAATTTTGCCCATTCCACTAGGTACTACTGCTCCCGTTCCTTCAAGTTCGATGATTTCCTCTGGTGAACAGCAATCTTTTAGTCTGACCACAGATTCTGAATTGGATTAAAGTCTGAGCTTTGACTAGGCCACTCCAAAACATTTACATGTTTCCCTGTAAAAAATACGCAAGTGTTGCTTTAGCAGTATGCTTTGGGTCATTGTCTTGTTGGAGGGTGAACTTCCACCCCAGTCTCAAATCACCGATAGACTGAAATATGTTTTTCGCAAGAATATCCTTGAATTTCCACCATCTATCTTCCTCTTGACTCAGACCATTTTCCGTGTCCCTGCTGCTGAAAAACATCCTCACAGCATGATGCTGCCACCACCATGTTTCACTGTGGGGATGGTGTTCTTGGGGTGATGAGCTATGTTGGTTTGGCCCCCAGAAATTGCATGCACCTGGTGGACAAAAAGTTAAATTTTGGTCTCATCTGACCACAGCTCCTTCTTCCATATATTTGGGTAGTCTCCCACTTGTTTTTTTTGGCAAACTCAAAATGAGCCTTCAATTTTTGTAAGTAAAGGCTTTTTTTCTGCCCACTCTTACATAATGGCCACCTCTATGCAGTGTTTACTGTGGTCTTATGAACTAATACTCCACTCTGCTTGGGAAATCTGCAGCTCCTTCAAGGTTTCCTTTGGTCTCTGTGCTGCCTCTCTGATTATTGCCCTCCTTGCCCGGACTGAGAGTTTTGGTGGGCACCCTCTCTTGGCAGGTTTGTTGTGGTACCATGTTCTTTCAATTTGATGATAATGGATTTGATGGTGCTCTGGGGGATCATCAGAGAATGGGATATTTTTTATAACCCAGCCATGACTTGTATGTCTCAACAACTTTGTCCCTGACTTGTTTGGAGATATCCTTATAATCTTAATGGTGTTGTTTGGTTAGTGGCACCTCTTGTTTAATGGTGTTGTAGCCTTTGTGGCCTTTGAGAAAAGGTAAAGTACATATACACTGAAAGACAAGTGACACTTAGATTGAACGCAGGTGGACTTCTTTTCACTAAACGTGTAACTTATGAGGGTAATTGCTTGCACCAAAATTTTTTAAGTGCTTCATATTAAAATGGGTGAATACATATGCCAATGTTATTTGATCCGCATAATTTAATTTATGCCTTTATTCTTCTCACTTCACTTCACCAAGTTAGACTACTAAGTGCTGATGCATCACACACAAATTGGATTACAAAAATGTTTAAACACAGGTTGTAATTTAACAAAATGGGTAAAAAACCAAGGGGCAAATACTTTTGCAAGCCACTGCAGGGTATCTAAATGCCCTGAGTCCAGTCACAGTAACACCATTCACCATCACCTGGCAAAGCTGAGGTCCCTCACTAAGATAAGATAAGGTATGGTGTTGCACACGGGATGTGCAAAAAATGACAAGTGTCGGCCTACGGAGCAGTCCATCGGTTCTTGAACCATAGGACAATGGTCTGCTATATGACACAGGGTCTAACACTTACAACACGAAATAGTACAAGATGTACCCCTTGTAACCAGCTCTTACCCTTCCTGGGTCCTTGTGCGCCCCTCAGGCGTGGTTGTGGACCCCCTCTTTTGGGTATCCCAGAAAAATGACCTCAGGCTCCCTTGATTGCTAAGGGAGTTCTCCATAACCAAGTATCTTTCCATGAGGCTCACAAGGTTATTTGCATTCTGGGGATTTCCTTGGACAATCCAGCTTTGCACGAACTTAGGTAGTAAGTGGATAAATCGGTCCACTGACAATCTTTCCCTTATCTGTGTAGGTCTCATTCTCCAGCCATTTTTGTCCCAGGTGTAACCAGTCGAACATCTGGGACCAGGGAGGCTTATCGCTTTGGTAGCACCAGAGGTGTACCTGTTGCACCATGAAGGCCAGGGTGATGCCCAAACGTGCCATAATCTCCTTCTTCAGCTTGCCATACTCCTTGGCAACCTACAGAGCAAGGTCGTAGTAAGCTTTCTGCGGTTTCCCAGTAAGGTATGGAGCTAGGACCTCTGCCCATTACTCTAGGGGCAGTTTCTCCCTGTATGCCACCCTTTCAAAGTCAGTCGTCGCAGCCTTATCATCCTCGGAATTCTCAACAGCAGTTCACACTTGTATTAAATGTGTTCACCAAACAAACACCTCATTGTTTGGCTCCAGTGCGTCTCTCTTTGCAGAGCAGACTAACCAGCAGCTCTATCTTTCTCCAGTCTCAACACACTACCGACTGCAGAGCTAACCCAGCTGCTGTAAATAGGCCTGTAAACCCCAAGTTTTTTTTCGGTTACTCAAAAACCTCAGACCCCAAATCCAGTAACATTAAACCTTTTCAGTATCTAGTGTTACTGGGACAGCTTACATTACCGACACATATGTACCACCCAGGACCTTACCACCTGCTTTCTTACACTATCTGTATCTATCTATATCTATTCATCTATCTATATGCATCATTCTTGAGATTGGTAAGAGGTCCCATTGCCACTGTCAAAGCTTCTATCTGCATCTAGCGCTGGAGAACAGGACTGCAATATGTGCTATCGTCAGAGAGATGGCCCTGCAAAGAAGCCCAATTCTCAAGATATATGTCGGATCTGGTGGAAGGACCTTTTTGCTCATCGTAGCTTGTGTGCATTTTATTTATTGCTGAATTATTACTCCTGAAACATGACAACAAGCAGACGTGTTTTAGACGGAGGTCATAATGATACAAACAATCTTTTTTTTTTCTAACTCTTATTATTATTGAGAAGATTTGAAGGAGATCATTAAAAAAGTAAAGTTTCTCCGACGTGCCACATGGATGAGCGATGTACCAGTCACTGACTGCAGGAAAACTTTTCACAGTTTGTTAACTTTATGAGATGGCAGGCATGGTAATTGGATGTAGAACATATTGTTACAATACAAACTGTCAGCTCAATGCAAAACGATATCCCAATATATGTAAATATGGCGAAATATGGAAAGGTAGTATGAAGGCTCACACTGACATAGCCTCTTTTTCTATTAGACCTTTTCTTTAAGATCAAAGTAAAAAAACCATAAGGATCCCATTAACTGACATGGGATCCATCAAGTTTCCAATTTTTACTATGTATAAAGTGTAGAAAACATGACATTCCTTGTATGATGTTGCTCAGGCAGGACTCTACTTTATTTGCTTACAGTTAATAAACTTGGTGTTGTATGAGATGATTTGTCAGCAAAATTACCGGTAACCTCAGATACACCGTCTTATATAATATCCCTTGTTATGTTCAATATACTTATAAAGAAATAGAAAATACTGAAAAATTCTGAAATATAAAAGAAGACGCGACAGTCTAAAAGACAAGATTACCAGGTGATATTTCCATTTTTTGCTAAGAAAATTAGCACAGCAGATTATGTTACACTACATGTTATAAAGGGGTTGTCCGGTCTTTGTGTGTATGGGTGTCACGGGGCTACCGCGACAGAGAGGTTCCAGAGAACCGCAGCGCTCTGGGCCTCGTTCACACACAGTGAACAGAAGCTCTTCTCCTGTATTCTGACCAGGCTGCTTTGTGCCAGCAGTGCAGAAGTTAACCTTGTTGCTGAGTTGCTGTGAGATGGGTCTCTCAGCTGAAGTGGATTTTGTAATCTCCTCCTCTATATAGACCCAACCTTGACTACAGCTACTGCCAGTGATCAGTTCTGCTGCCTGGCTTGGAGGTTGAAGGAGCGTGGTATTTGGAGCTTGGAGGTTTATTTACAGAGATTGGTGTCTGCTGTTTTGGTTGCATGTTAAACCTGTTTTCCTTCCTAGTTTTTTCCTTCTCTTCCCTTCTATGTGTTATGTTGTGAATTCTGTTGTCGGGCTCCCTCCTGTGGTCATGAATGGTACTTCGGCTGGTTCTGTCCATGGACTTCCTCTGGTGGGTGTTTCTGAGTTTCCTTCCACAGGTGACGAGGTTAATTTGTTAGCTGGCTGCTCTATTTAACTCCACTTAGATCTTTGCTCCATGCCACCTGTCAATGTTCCAGTATTGGTCTAGTTCTCTCCTGGATCGTTCTTGTGACCTGTCTTCCCAGCAGAAGCTAAGTTCCAGCTTGTATTTCTTTGGTTTGCTATTTTTCTGTCCAGCTTGCTATTTTTATTGTTGTCTTGCTTGCTGGAAGCTCTGGGACGCAGAGGGAGCGCCTCCGCACCGTGAGTCGGTGCGGAGGGTCTTTTTTGCGCTCTCTGCGTGGTCTTTTTGTAGGTTTTTGTGCTGACCGCAAAGTAACCTTTCCTATCCTCGGTCTGTTCAGTAAGTCGGGCCTCACTTTGCTAAATCTATTTCATCTCTGTGTTTGTATTTTCATCTTTACTCACAGTCATTATATGTGGGGGGCTGCCTTTTCCTTTGGGGAATTTCTGTGAGGCAAGGTAGGCTTTATTTTTCTATCTTCAGGGCTAGCTAGTTCCTTAGGCTGTGCCGAGTTGCATAGGGAGCGTTAGGCGCTATCCACGGCTATTTCTAGTGTGTTTGATAGGATTAGGGATTGCGGTCAGCAGAGTTCCCACGTCCCAGAGCTCGTCCTTTATTATCAGTAACTATCAGGTCATTTCGTGTGCTCTTAACCACCAGGTCCATATCTGTCCTGACCACCAGGTCATAACAGTACAGGTGGCCCAAAGTACTAATGCATCTCAATAGAGGGATAAGAGAAGTTCTGAGACCATTTTTTTTTCTTTGCAGTGTGTTTTGTCTCTCTTTTCCCCTTTACCTCTGGGTGGTTCAGGACACTGGTGTAAACATGGACATTCAAGGTCTGTCCTCTTGGATGGATAATCTCACTACAAGGGTACAAAACATTCAAGATTTTGTGGTTCAGAATCCGATGTCAGAGCCTAGGATTCCAATTCCTGATTTGTTTTTTGGTGATAGATCTAAGTTCTTGAATTTCAAAAATAATTGTAAATTGTTTCTTGCCTTGAAACCTCGCTCCTCAGGTGACCCTGTTCAACAAGTAAAGATCATTATTTCTTTGTTACGTGGTGAGCCTCAAGACTGGGCATTTTCCCTTGCGGCAGGAGATCCGACATTGCGTGATGTTGATGCGTTTTTCCTGGCGCTTGGATTGCTTTATGACGAACCTAATTCAGTGGATCAGGCAGAGAAAATCTTGCTGGCTCTGTGTCAGGGTCAGGATGAAGCGGAGATATATTGTCAGAAGTTTAGAAACTGGTCTGTGCTCACTCAGTGGAATGAATGTGCCCTGGCAGCAATCTTCAGAAAGTGTCTCTCTGAAGCCCTTAAGGATGTCATGGTGGGGTTTCCCATGCCTGCTGATCTGAATGAGTCTATGTCCTTGGCCATTCAGATCGATCGACGCTTGTGTGAGCGTAAAGCTGTGCACCATTTGGCGGTACTATCTGAGCATGGGCCTGAGCCTATGCAATGTGATAGGACTTTGACCAGAGCTGAACGGCAAGAACACAGACGTCGGAATGGGCTATGTTTTTACTGTGGTGATTCCACTCATGCTATCTCCGATTGTCCTAAGCGCACTAAGCGGTTCGCTAGGTCTGCCACCATTGGTACGGTACAGTCTAAATTTCTATTGTCTATTACTCTGATTTGCTCTTTGTCATCCTATTCTGTTATGGCATTTGTGGATTCAGGCGCTGCCCTGAATTTGATGGACTTGGAGTTTGCCAGGCGCTGTGGTTTTTTCTTGGAGCCCTTGCAGTATCCTATTCCATTGAGAGGAATTGATGCTACGCCTTTGGCCAAAAATAAGCCGCAGTACTGGACCCAATTGACCATGTGCATGGCTCCTGCACATCAGGAGGATATCCGCTTTCTGGTGTTGCATAATCTGCATGATGTGGTCGTTTTGGGGTTGCCATGGCTACAGGTTCATAATCCAGTATTGGACTGGAAATCTATGTCTGTGTCCAGCTGGGGTTGCCAGGGGGTACATAGTGATGTTCCATTTTTGTCTATTTCGTCTTCCACTCCTTCTGAAGTTCCAGAGTTTTTGTCGGATTATCGGGATGTATTTGATGAGCCCAAAGCCAGTGCACTACCTCCTCATAGGGATTGCGATTGTGCAATTAATTTGATTCCTGGTAGAAAGTTTCCTAAGGGCCGATTGTTCAATTCATCTGTGCCAGAACACGCCGCTATACGGAGTTATATAAAGGAATCCTTGGAGAAAGGCCATATTCACCCGTCGTCATCACCGTTAGGAGCAGGGTTCTTTTTTGTGGCCAAGAAGGATGGTTCTTTGAGACCTTGTATTGATTACCGCCTTCTTAATAAAATTATAGTCAAATTTCAATATCCCTTGCCGTTGCTGTCTGATTTGTTTGCTCGTATTAAAGGGGCTAGTTGGTTCACCAAGATAGATCTTCGAGGGGCGTATAATCTTGTGCGTATTAAACAAGGCGATGAATGGAAAACAGCATTTAATACACCCGAGGGCCATTTTGAGTACCTGGTTATGCCATTCGGGCTTTCCAATGCTCCATCAGTATTTCAGTCCTTTATGCATGACATCTTCCGAGAGTACCTGGATAAATTCCTGATTGTGTATTTGGATGATATTTTGGTCTTTTTGGATGATTGGGAGTCTCATGTGAAGCAGGTCAGAATGGTGTTCCAGGTCCTTCGTGCGAATTCCTTGTTTGTGAAGGGGTCAAAGTGTCTCTTTGGAGTTCAGAAGGTTTCATTTTTGGGGTTCATTTTTTCCCCTTCTACTATCGAGATGGACCCTGTTAAAGTCCAGGCCATTTACGATTGGACTCAGCCGACATCTGTGAAGAGCCTGGAAAAGTTCCTGGGCTTTGTTAATTTTTATCGGCGCTTCATCGCTAATTTTTCTACTGTTGCTAAACCGTTGACTGATTTGACCAAGAAGGGTGCTGATGTGGTCAATTGGTCTTCTGCGGCTGTAGAGGCTTTTCAGGAGTTGAAGCGTCGTTTTTCTTCTGCTCCTGTGTTGTGCCAGCCAGATGTTTTGCTCCTGTTTCAGGTTGAGGTTGATGCTTCTGAGATTGGAGCAGGGGCTGTTTTGTCGCAAAGAAGTTCTGATGGCTCGGTGATGAAGCCATGTGCTTTCTTTTCTAGAAAGTTTTTGCCTGCTGAGCGTAACTATGATGTTGGTAATCGTGAGTTGTTGGCCATGAAGTGGGCATTCGAGGAGTGGCGTCATTGGCTGGAAGGAGCCAAGCATCGCGTGGTGGTCTTGACAGATCACAAGAATTTGACTTATCTTGAGTCTGCCAAACGGTTGAATCCGAGACAGGCTCGATGGTCGTTATTTTTCTCCCGTTTTGATTTTGTGGTTTCGTACCTTCCGGGCTCTAAGAATGTGAAGGCTGATGCCCTGTCAAGGAGTTTTGTGCCTGACTCTCCGGGTGTTCCTGAGCCGGCGGGTATTCTCAAAGAGGGGGTAATTTTGTCTGCCATCTCCCCTGATTTGCGGCGGGTGCTGCAAAAATTTCAGGCTGATAGACCTGACCGTTGCCCAGCGGAGAAACTGTTTGTCCCTGATAGATGGACTAGTAGAGTTATCTCTGAGATTCATTGTTCAGTGTTGGCTGGGCATCCTGGAATCTTTGGTACCAGAGATTTGGTGGCTAGATCCTTCTGGTGGCCGTCTTTGTCACGGGATGTGCGTTCTTTTGTGCAGTCCTGTGGGACTTGTGCTCGGGCTAAGCCCTGCTGTTCTCGTGCCAGTGGGTTGCTTTTGCCCTTGCCGGTCCCGAAGAGGCCCTGGACGCATATTTTTATGGATTTTATTTTGGATCTCCCCGTCTCTCAAAAGACGTCGGTCATTTGGGTGGTTTGTGATCGCTTTTCTAAGATGGTCCATTTGGTACCTTTGTCTAAATTGCCTTCCTCCTCTGATTTGGTGCCATTATTTTTCCAGCATGTGGTTCGTTTACATGGTATTCCGGAGAAAATCGTTTCTGACAGAGGTTCCCAGTTTGTTTCGAGGTTTTGGCGATCCTTTTGTGCTAGGATGGGCATTGATTTGTCTTTTTCCTCGGCTTTCCATCCTCAGACAAATGGCCAAACCGAACGAACTAATCAAACTTTGGAAACATATCTGAGATGCTTTGTTTCTGCTGATCAGGATGATTGGGTGTCCTTTTTGCCGTTGGCTGAGTTCGCCCTTAATAATCGGGCCAGCTCGGCTACTTTGGTTTCGCCGTTTTTTTGCAATTCTGGTTTCCATCCTCGTTTCTCTTCAGGGCAGGTTGAGTCTTCGGACTGTCCTGGTGTAGATACTGTGGTGGATAGGTTGCAGCAGATTTGGACTCATGTGGTGGACAATTTGTCCCAGGAGAAGGCTCAACGTTTCGCTAACCGCCGGCGCTGTGTGGGTCCCCGACTTCGTGTTGGGGATTTGGTTTGGTTGTCGTCTCTTTATGTTCCTATGAAGGTTTCCTCTCCTAAATTTAAGCCTCGTTTCATTGGTCCGTAAAAGATTTCTGAGGTTATCAATCCTGTGTCATTTCGTTTGGCCCTTCCTGCTTCTTTTGCCATCCATAATGTGTTCCATAGGTCGTTATTGCGGAGATACGTGGCGCCTGTGGTTCCATCCGTTGATCCTCCTGCCCCGATGTTGGTTGAGGGGGAGTTGGAGTATGTGGTGGAGAAGAATTTGGATTCTCGTGTTTCGAGACGGAAACTCCAGTACCTGGTCAAGTGGAAGGGTTATGGTCAGGAAGATAATTCCTGGGTTTTTGCCTCTGATGTTCATGCTGCCGATCTGGTTCGTGCCTTTCATGTGGCTCATCCTGGTCGGCCTGGGGGCTCTGGTGAGGGTTCGGTGACCCCTCCTCAAGGGGGGGGTACTGTTGTGAATTCTGTTGTCGGGCTCCCTCCTGTGGTCATGAATGATACTTCGGCTGGTTCTGTCCATGGACTTCCTCTTGTGGGTGTTTCTGAGTTTCCTTCCACAGGTGACGAGGTTCATTTGTTAGCTGGCTGCTCTATTTAACTCCACTTAGATCTTTGCTCCATGCCACCTGTCAATGTTCCAGTATTGGTCTAGTTCTCTCCTGGATCGTTCTTGTGACCTGTCTTCCCAGCAGAAGCTAAGTTCCAGCTTGTATTTCTTTGGTTTGCTATTTTTCTGTCCAGCTTGCTATTTTTATTGTTGTCTTGCTTGCTGGAAGCTCTGGGACGCAGAGGGAGCGCCTCCGCACCGTGAGTCGGTGCGGAGGGTCTTTTTTGCGCTCTCTGCGTGGTCTTTTTGTAGGTTTTTGTGCTGACCGCAAAGTAACCTTTCCTATCCTCGGTCTGTTCAGTAAGTCGGGCCTCACTTTGCTAAATCTATTTAATCTCTGTGTTTGTATTTTCATCTTTACTCACAGTCATTATATGTGGGGGGCTGCCTTTTCCTTTGGGGAATTTCTCTGAGGAAAGGTAGGCTTTATTTTTCTATCTTCAGGGCTAGCTAGTTCCTTAGGCTGTGCCGAGTTGCATAGGGAGCGTTAGGCGCAATCCACGGCTATTTCTAGTGTGTTTGATAGGATTAGGGATTGCGGTCAGCAGAGTTCCCACGTCCCAGAGCTCGTCCTTTATTATCAGTAACTATCAGGTCATTCCGTGTGCTCTTAACCACCAGGTCCATATTTGTCCTGACCACCAGGTCATAACAGTGTTACCTCTGTGGTTGTGTGAGCATTGAGTTTGAGACTTTTAGTTACCTTGTCTGTATACCCTGTTTAATTGTCGTATTTATACACTGGTACAGTCCACCTCCTTTGGGGGGAGAGGGGGTTATTGATAGGGCCTGCACAGGAGACAGGGATACGCTGGCGGCTCAGGCCTCCTAACCATGATAGGTACCCCTGAGATAAGGGAAAGTCAGGACCCCATAATAGTGGCAGGGACAGGTGCGGGTCCCAGTATGCCGTCCTGCCCCTTTATTGCCGTTAACGGCGTGAGAGTGGGACTGCAGACTTCTGAATCTTAAGAGCACACCGTCAGCATTCTCCTATGTTGCCTGTAAGAGGGAACGGTTACGGTATATGTCAACATGTATTTGCTACTTCCGGCCACATTCTGACTAAACATGTACAATTCACTTGTATTGACTGAGGCAACGCACATCTAGTTGGCATGTGACCGAATGTATGCAAATCACATGCTTGCAGTCACATTAATCCCTGCTATCACAGGCAGCAACGGAGAATGCTGACAACGTGCAGTGCGCACACTGTCAGGATTCAGAAGAGTGCAATCACTCTAGTGACTTTCGCCGTCAGACCGAACAAACCTTTTAAAGACCACGGTAAACTGATAAATCAGATATGCCAAAGACATAAATCTGAATGTAAACTATAATAACCTTTTTTTTTTAGATTTTTCCTTATAAAGGACAAAACAGAAAAAGAAAACAACAAAAAGAGGAGCCGCAGATGCCGGCAGGTAATAAAAGGTTCAGCAGCCATGGCTAATAGACCATGTTATTACAAATTTATGCACTTATGTCTGATATAGATGCGTTATTTTTCTAAGATGTCTCTCGCACTAGGGCATTTCAATCACATTTATGTTTTTAGATTATTTTTTCTTATACCAGTATTTTGCTTTTTTTCAGTACAAAATTTGCCTTGTCAACCTGCCTGTGAGAACAATGAGACAGGAATAGATGTGCAAAAAGTGATAGAACTTGTTGTCATTGTAACCAGGACTGATATTTCCAGAACATCACGTTCCGTCATTTCAGTTTTATTCCTTGCCGTCTGCGACATATGGACTATTTTGTGTAAATACAGAAAATATCATAAAACTTTTTTTTGTTAGTTGTCTCACTCGCTACAAAGCATTTCTTATGCTCCTATATTTTTGATACAGCCATATTTTTTATATCCAATCCTCCTACTTCGAAGTCAACATTTTAGGGCTGATCCATCAAGCATTGAGGGCAAGAATACTGACATTGAAAAGTCACGTGTTTTTGCTCAGTACGTTTTTTGGTGGTTTTACCCAAGTTCCACCAACTTTTTTTTTTTACACGGATGGAGTTCAGTGGGATGGGTGTAACCTTGTGTGGCCCAACAGATTCATTATAAATGTATCACAAAGGTGGCGTCCATGACTGGTGGATGGGCGGCTGACAGATTCGCCAAATTTATTAAGAGGTTCACTTCTTTTAATGACTCAGAGGCGTCTTACTCCAGCAGATTCTGGATGGAGGCCGACGTCTAAACACCAGCCTTGATCAATTCTCTCCTATGATGAGAGTAGTGTACTGCACGCTAGGAAGAAGCCGACAAGGACCCTCCATTCTGCTCATCATGCTAATTGCAAAGGTAAGGCTATCAATGACAATTCCTTGAGTGTCATTGCTGAGTGTATTTGTCAGCTTGAGAGCAGTCATTACTGGGAGGCCCACTGGGAAAGCTGGAGATATCAGGCCAGTCTGAGTGGGAGCCAAAACAGGGTGTTTGGCGCAAAACAGAGTACTGGAGAAGGCTGAAGCTGAAGTCCAGGCCGGCCTATCAGCGGAGTCAGTGATCGACTGTGCTTGTTTCTAGAGTAAAGAAAAAAGGCTAATGCACCACAATCTTTACATGTGGCAAAAGCACCATGATCTAAATATGTGGCAAATGCACCATTGTCTATATACATGGCAAATGCACCATGATCAATATACGTGGCAAATGCACCACAATCTTTACATGTGGCAAATGCACCACAATCTTTACATGTGGCAAAAGCACCATGATCTAAATATGTGGCAAATGCACCATGAACACTGCATGTGGCTAATACACCATTATCTATATACATAGCAAATGCACCATGATCTAAATATGTGGCAAATGCACCATGATCAATATACATGGCAAATGCACCACGATCAATATACGTGGCAAATGAACCATGATCAATATAGGTGGCAAATGCACCATGATCAATATACTGTACGTGGAAATGCACCACAATCTTTACATGTGGCAAATGCACCATGATATTTACTTGTGAGTCACAAGTTGTGACTAATGGTCCACAATTTTACATGTGGCAAATGCACCACAAACTTTACATAATAATAATCTTTATTTTTATATAGCGCTAACATATTCCGCAGCGCTTTACAGTTTTGCACACATTATCATGTGGCAAATGCACCATGATCTTTACATGTGGCAAGTGCACCACAATACGGTGAGCATATATCATAAATACAGTGTGAACATATCCTTCATCTGCTAGCCTTTGCTATTATAAAAGTGCTCCTTAAATTATCACAGGTTTACAGTCAGACAACATTCTTTAAAGGGATTTTGTCAGCAGGCTTTACATGTGAAAGTAGAGGTATGACTGTGCAGGAGCTTGTTATCCAATAAAAAAAAGATATCTTTCTTGCAGAGATCCACTGTGCCATTCATGAGAAATCAAGTAAAAAAGTCACATGTAAATTAGGCTTGAAGCGTACTGGGGGTGTGTCCATGCACTTGGACTGCTTTTCCTAGTACAATGACACGCCCCCTGTGTACTATCAGCCTGATTTGAATATAGCATCTATTCTAGATTTTTTTCTTAATTGGTATATCAGATCTCTACAAAAAAGGCATCATTTTTATTGGAAGACAAGCGCCTTTAAGGCCATAATGCTAAATCTATATGTAAAAATGTGCTGGCCCTTTAAATAACCAGATGGTGATAACGCACAGTTTTCCTATGTGGAATAATCCCTCTATAATTAGGTATCGTTCCATGATGTTTGTTGGGCAGGCGACTGACAGTGATCCGGCTCATGGAGGCAGCGGGTTTCAAGCAGAAAATTCCCACAAATATTAATAGCTAAAAGTGAATTACACAACAAACATGTCCAGTTAGACAGAATAACTCTCATCCTGTTGTTTTGGCGATGAATCTCTGCCTCCGGTTGCCCGCTGAGATTTCTAGTTCTATAATTTAGGAGACGTGCCGCGACGTCCCGAAGTCGCACTCACAGTGCGTAGATTGGAACAAAACACTTTTCTTTTCAATAATGTAGAATTTTCAGGATAAGAAGATAAAAAAGGAAAAAAAACAATAACAAAAAAAGAACATTTTAGATTCCATTTGATAATATGATAAGTGTTCCGACAGTGGGAGACATGTCGGCGCTCTGCAAATATCACACGAGCCCGTCACACAGCGCGATAATGAGTCCGAGGCCCAGACCTCTCTCCCATCTGCTGACTTAGCGTTTGCCCAGAGATCTCTCATGAAAACAAGAAATGACTATGGTAGGTTTACCTGCGGCCCTACACATTTGATTTATTGTGACCAGATACCAGTCACACTATAAAAGTGAATGGTATATGTCTCGGGTCAGGATACAACACAATTCTTTTCTTTTTGATAATTTATCGAAATGTTCTTCTCGGTTTCTATAACAACTGGACTTCCAGGGCTCAGTATCTGATCTCCAGGCTCCATGCTGGAAATATAAATGATGTTGACGTGATACAAGAAGACATTGATCCCTCTGGGTGTATTCCTATATTGATAACACACATCTGTATCACTTGAAAATCTCCAAAAAACTGAATTTCTACAATTGAACATCACTTTATAAAGATGACCTTTCACTTGTTAAAAAAAATGAAGTCAGTACCTTGTAAAAATCCCGAAGCTCCCCTGATTCTAATGCTTTTTTCCGTTTTATGCTACATCGCTCCATTGAAGAGATATTCGCGTTTATTGCTTTTGGAGGGCAGCATGTGAAATCCCTGCCTACACTTCAACTGGGCGTTTTTTCAGAGTCTTCTCTGGGGGGTGTACGCTCTCATCCTTTCCTCCCAGACACTGCCAATAGTTTGGAGTCTGATCTACTACTCTCAGAGGCTGACAAGCTTTGATTGGCAGTATCTGGGAAAAAGGGGTAAAGCACCCCCCCACCCCCAAGAGAAGACTCTGAAGAAATGCCAACAAATAGAGATTTCACATACTGCGCTCCAGAAGAAACAAATGTGAATATCTCTGCAATGGAACACTGCATTGTAAAATGGAAAACAGTCACTCAATCAGGGGAGCCCAAGGATTTTTACAGCGTTTCTTGAGCAAGTGACAGGTCCACTATGGGCCTTTTAGAAAAACTTCTCTCTATATATTCTCTGTTTTTATGATGCAGGGATCGAAATATTCTGCTTAAACAGTTAAAATTCTAGCAAAGTTAATTTTCAGACTGCACCTACTACTAAAGTGAGCTTACTGCATACTGAATAGCAATATATCAGTGATGTCTTTCTGTGTGTACCGGCCAGGAATACATGGCACATGAGCAAGATTTTTGCTGCAGAAAGCAGTGGAGCTGAACAGATGTCAATCAAAGCCATAGGGGTGGACCTTGGCATAGACCTTCCATAATGTACTTGTGGTTTTGCATGTATAAACCATAACATTTTATCTTTTCAGTGTTTTTAACTCTATTTGAGCATAGATATGTTTAGTCAAGTCCATTAATACCATATCGGTGCTGTAATTGGCTCTGCTCCTGACATGTTCCCTTAAACTCTATGCCTAGGCAAAGGAGTTGAAACTCTATCACTAATATAGGCCTCTAACCATCATAAAGGTATAATAAAGAATAACATTGTGACAAAAAGTATGTAATGTCTATTTCCCCTTTAATCCTGCAAATCCATTATAGTTAAATATTTACCACTGCCTTAAAGGGAATGCGTCGTCAGAAAAAAACAAACAATTGTATTAATCATGTTATTAAGTTAAATATATATTTTTAATGTTTGATTTTTCTTAATTTTTCAAATCACTGTATTAAAAAAAGCTGAAATTTTACACTGGCCACTAGGTCTTAGAATCATACACTCTACAGGAGAGAGAGGACCCCACTGACCATAAGAGCTTATACTCTACAGGAGAGAGGACCACGCTGACCATAAGAACTTACACTCTACAGGAGAGAGAGGACCCCGCTGACCATAAGAGCTTACACTCTACAGGAGAGAGAGGACCCCGCTGACCATAAGAGCTTACACTCTACAGGACAGAGAGGACCTCACTGACCATAAGAGCTTACACTTTACAGGAGAGAGAGGACCCCGCTGACCATAAGAGCTTACACTCTACAGGAAAGAGAGAGGACCCCACTGACCATAAGAGCTTACACTCTACAGAGGAGAGAGAGGACCCCGCTGACCATAAGAGCTTACACTCTACAGGAGAGAGAAAGAGGACCCCACTGACCATAAGAGCTTACACTCTACAGGAGAGAGAGGACCACACTGACCATACAAGCTTACACTCTACAGGAGAGAGAAAGAGGACCCCACTGACCATAAGAGCTTACACTCTACAGGAGAGAGAGGACCACACTGACCATAAGAGCTTACACTCTACAGGAGAGAGAAAGAGGACCCCACTGACCATAAGAGCTTACAATCTACAGGAGAGAGAGGACCCCGCTGACCATAAGAGCTTACACTCTACAGGAGAGAGAGGACCACACTGACCATAAGAGCTTACACTCTACAGGAGAGAGAAAGAGGACCCCACTGACCATAAGAGCTTACACTCTACAGGAGAGAGAGGACCCCGCTGACCATAAAAGCTTACACTCTACAGGAGAGAGAGGACCCCACTGACCATAAGAGCTTACACTCTACAGAAGAGAGAGGACTCCGCTGACCATAAGAGCTTACACTCTACAGGAGAGAGAGGACTCCGCTGACCATAAGAGCTTACACTCTACAGGAGAGAGAGGACCCCACTGACCATAAGAGCTTATACTCTACCGTAGAGAGAGAGGACCCCGCTGACCATAAGAGCTTACACTCTACAGGAGAGAGAGGACCACACTGACCATAAGAGCTTACACTCTACAGGAGAGAGAAAGAGGACCCCACTGACCATAAGAGCTTACACTCTACAGGAGAGAGAGGACCCCGCTGACCATAAGAGCTTACACTCTACAGGAGAGAGAGGACCCCACTGACCATAAGAGCTTACACTCTACAGAAGAGAGAGGACTCCGCTGACCATAAGAGCTTACACTCTACAGGAGAGAGAGGACTCCGCTGACCATAAGAGCTTACACTCTACAGGAGAGAGAGGACCCCGCTGACCATAAGAGCTTACACTCTACAGGAGAGAGAGGACCCCACTGACCATAAGAGCTTACACTCTACAGAAGAGAGAGAGGACTCCGCTGACCATAAGAACTTACACTCGACAGGAGAGAGAGAGAGGACCCCACTGACCATAAGAGCTTACACTCTACAGGAGAGAGAGGACTCCGCTGACCATAACAGCTTACACTCTACAGGAGAGAGAGAAGACCCCACTGACCATATGAGCTTACACTCTACAGGAGAGAAAGGACCCCGCTGACCATAAAAGCTTACACTCTACAGGAGAGAGAGAAGACCCCGCTGACCATAAAAGCTTATACTCTACAGGAGAGAGAGAGAACCCCGCTGACCATAAGAGCTTATACTCTACAGGAGAGAGGACCCCGCTGACCATAAGAGCTTACACTCTACAGGAGAGAGAGGACCCCACTGACCATAAGAGCTTACACTCTACAGGAGAGAGAGGACCCTACTGACCATAAGAGCTTACACTCTACAGGAGATAGAGGACCCCACTGACCATAAGAGCTTACACTCTACAGGAGAGAGAGGACCCCACTGACCATAAGAGCTTACACTCTACAGGAGAGGACCCCGCTGACCATAAGAGCTTACACTCTACAGGAGAGAGAGAAGACCCCGCTGACCATAAGAGCTTACACTCTACAGGAGAGAGAGGACCCTACTGACCATATGAGCTTACACTCTATAGGAGAGAAAGGACCCCACTGACCATAAGAGCTTACACTCTACAGGAGAGTGTGGACCCCGCTGACCATAAGAGCTTACACTCTCAGGTGAGAGATGACCCCACTGACCATAAGAGCTTACACTCTACAGGAGAGAGAGGGCCCCGCTGACCATAAGAGCTTACAGTCTACAGGAGAGGGAGAACCCCGCTGACCATAAGAACTTACACTCTACAGGAGAGCGTGGACCCCGCTGACCATAAGAGCTTACACTCTCAGGAGAGAGATTACTCCACTGACCATAAGAGCTTGCACTCTACAGGAGAGAGAGGACCCCACTGACCATAAGAGCTTACACTCTACAGGAGAGAGAGGACCCCACTGACCATAAGAGCTTACACTCTCAGGAGAGAGATGACCCCACTGACCATATGAGCTTACACTCTACAGGAGAGAGAGGACCCCACTGACCATAAGAGCTTACACTCTACAGGAGAGAGAGAGGACCCCGCTGACCATAAGAGCTTACACTCTACTAGAGAGAGAGAGAGGACCCCACTGACCATATGAGCTTACACCCTACAGGAGAGAGTTGATCCTGCTGACCATAAGAGCTTACACTCTACAGGAGAGAAAGGACCCCGCTGACCATAAGAGTTTACACTCTACAGGAGAGAGAGAGAAGACCCCGCTGACCATAAGAGCTTATACTCTACAGGAGAGAGGACCCCGCTGACCATAGGAGCTTACACTCTACAGGAGAGAGAGGACCCCGCTGACAATAAGAGCTTACAGTCTACAGGAGAGAGAAGACCCCGCTGACCATAAGAGCTTACACTCTCAGGAGAGAGAGGACCCCACTGACCATATGAGCTTACACTCTACAGGAGAGAGAGGACCCCACTGACCATAAGAGCTTACACTCTACAGGAGAGAGAGAGGACCCCGCTGACCATATGAGCTTACACTCTACAGGAGAGAGAGAGGACCCCACTGACCATAAGAGCTTACACTCTACAGGAGAGAGGACCCCGCTGACCATAAGAGCCTACACTCTACAGAAGAGAGAGGACCCCGCTGACCATAAGAGCTTACACTCTACAGGAGAGAGGACCCCACTGACCATAAGAGCTTACACTCTACAGGTGAGAGAGAGGACCCCGCTGACCATAAGAGCTTACACTCTACAGGAGAGAGAGAGGACCCCGCTGACCATAAGAGCTTACACTCTACAGGAGAGAGAGGATCCCGCTGACCATAAGAGCTTACACTCTACAGGAGAGAGGACCCCGCTTACTATAAGAGCTTACACTCTACAGGAGAGGATCCCGCTGACCATGAGAGCTTATACTCTACAGGAGAGAGAAAGAGGACCCCGCTGACCATAAAAGCTTACACTCTACAGGAGAGAGTGGACCCCGCTGACCATAAGAGCTTACACTCTACAGGAGAGAGAGAGGACCCTGCTGACCATAAGAGCTTACACCCTACAGGAGAGAGAGGACCCCGCTGACCATAAGAGCTTACACTCTACAGGAGAGAGAGAGGACCCTGCTGACCATAAGAGCTTACACCCTACAGGAGAGAGAGGACCCTGCTGACCATAAGAGCTTACACTCTACAGGTGAGAGAGGATCCCGCTGACCATAAGAGCTTATACTCTACAGGAGAGAGGACCCCGCTGACCATAAAAGCTTACACTCTACAGGAGAGAGTGGACCCCGCTGACCATATGAGCTTACACCCTACAGGAGAGAGAGGACCCCGCTGACCATAAGAGCTTACACCCTACAGGAGAGAGAGAGGACTCCACTGACCATAAGAGCTTACACTCTACAGGAGAGAGAGAGGACCCCACTGACCATAAGAGCTTACACTCTACAGGAGAGAGAGAGGACCCCACTGACCATAAGAGCTTACACTCTACAGGAGAGAGAGAGAGGACCCCACTGACCATAAGAGCTTACACCCTACAGGAGAGAGAGGACTCCACTGACCATAAGAGCTTACACCCTACAGGAGAGAGAGGACCCCACTGACCATAAGAGCTTACACTCTACAGGAGTGAACATGGTAAATAAACTCTGCCCAAAAAAAATTGTGGAATTGCACTTTTTTTGGAAATTTCAGCATACTTGAAACTTGTTTGCCCATTTTCCAGTACAGTGTGTGGTAGAATGAACAGTGTCATTGAAACGTACAACTCATCCTACAAAAAACGAGCTCTCACACTTCTATATTGACAGAAACATGAAAAAATTATGACTCTGGGAAGAAAAGGAATGAAAAAAGAAAGAGGAAAAACAGAAAATTGGAAAAATTAAATACTATGTGCAGGCTGTTGAGTTCAGGTCCTTTAACTAGGACAGCGAGGCCTGAAGATAAGGAGCACCAGGCGCGGTGTTTTGCTTCTGTTCATCAGGACGTGGATTTTTCATGAGATTTTTCCTGTTATCTTTTCACCGCTGATGTTACAAACACAATTGTTCTGTGAAATCGTCCATTGTTTAAATCCGGTCTTCACATTATGCAAATAATACTGCTTCCTCCGACTGCTTAGATAATTATCCCAACAGGTAACATTTTATTTAATCTAGGACACCTAATGGAACAAGGCAATTACAGGCTCGATGCCGAAAATCTCCACAAGAGCAATAAATGTTCTTGGAGGAATTTGTGGCATTAAGTCATTTGCGAGGCCTCAGTGTACAATGTGCTCTGTCTATTACTGGGTATATGGTGAATGTATTGTCATACCATTAGATGGTAATAAGAAGGGACATGTCCGCAACACTTAATTCTGTAAAAGTTAGATGTTCCTGGAAAGTGGTCAACTCTGGCAAGAAAATAGAGTTTCCCTTCATAATAATCCGTGAAAGCATACCTGTCATTTTACGTAACCTTACCGAATAAGCTGCCATGTGTGCATAGATGAGGATTACACTATTTATGGCTATCATGACTTGTAATCTGCATTTTCACCAGTTTTCTCCACTGCAGACCCTATTTCTAATCTTCAGTTGTCTATGAACTACTGAGTGGAGACTAGCTGCTATGATGGCTCCCACAGAAAAATATGGATTCCTGCTCTCCTGCCTATTTGTAGCATATGTTCAGAATCTGCAACAGCATGGAGGACATCATAGTACTGAGCAGTGTAGCTGTGAACCCAGTGTAAGAAAAATACTAGCAAGCTTCAGTTAGAAATGCATGTCTCTATGCCTCTCTTTTCATAAACTTCAAGGGAATCTGAAAGCAGATACATGCTGCCCGAACCACAAATTCTCTTTAATTTTTAATAATCTTTGAGATGGGTGGATGTCTCCCATATATAGCACACACAGTCATGAGGAATTCCTTCTCTCCTTTGTCCATGAAGCACATCTTTAAAAGCAGCAGCAACATGGAGAACATTATACAGCAGTACTGACTAATGTAGCTGTGAATCCAGCTCTGGAGTGAGACAAAATACTCACTAGAAAGAAGCAGCACCACCTGTATGTGTGTCCCAATCTTCCTCTCTGCTTCCTCCTCCACTTTCAGTAATCTTCACTAGGCAGCTGTAATCTGATCCCTTAGTGAATTGGCAGTTCGTCATGTCTTATGCAAGATGGATGTTAGCTGTTTTTTCAGCGTGAGTGATAATATTTGTAGTCAAGGAGAGGAGAAGAAGCAGCTAATAAGTGAAGAAAGATGCAGATTTATCTGATAAGATATGCTACAAAGTCCCTTACGTTTGATGGAATTGCTGATTTAGGGAAAGTTTATAAAAAAAAAAAAACAGTGATCACTGAAGGGGCCCCATATTAATAGAGGGGTGCGGAGGTAACCATCACCCATGAGGGCTGAGGCTTATTGTTCTTTTCTGCTGTAAACTACACCTTCCAGTATGTCCTGATAGTCTACTGCTCTCAGGGCAGTTGTAGGGCGCATAACTTAGGCAACAGGTTGAAAGCCACAATTGTGGGGACCTTTGTTCTAAAGTAATCCCTACTAAATATTAAAATTAAGGAACAAACTTTTTGCAATAATTTCCATTTTAACTTCACTTCGAAATCTGTTCCACCAATAATGGCAAGACGATCTCAGAGCGCGGAATAGTATACATGATGAAAGATAAAGTGACTTTTGCATAATTTACTTCTCCAATAATTACAAAAAAATCAATTACTTTTAATTTTGTTTATGCAGCTGTGTAGTAATAACTCAGAACAAACTCATTCATATTCTTTAGTAACGAGAACACAAACTAATGGATTCTGCGCATTTACCCATACTGTACTTTATATACACTTTATGTATTCTCTACATTACAATTCACTCTTTTCACATATACGGTATATATAAAACTAATGGAGCATTCTTTGCACTATTAAGCAATCAACATGATCTTGTATGAGAAAGGTGACGGCGAACGCTGTGTTTCTTCTAAGTGATGCAGATAGAACCTCCCAACCTTTCCTGTAAGTTATGTAGCATCACTTTTGTACTGTTTGAGATCAATATATTGCGCTACCAGAAATGTATCCTAAAGCTCACGCTATCTTTGGCTATAGTGTACAAAGTATAGTGTAGAATAGACATTTCCTAGAGGATGAGTCTGCACAATGGGAATATTGGTCACCTCAGTCTTACCTGAATTGTATATCTTCCTGTATGCTCTAAGTCAGAAGAAATTAATTTTATAAAGATACAGGTTGAAACTTACATTTTGCATTCAAAAAGAACCTTTAAAAAAAATAAAAATTTACACAAATTATAAAAGGAAAAAAGAGATGAAGAAGGAGAAGAGGAGGATAAAGCAGAAATGGAATACGAAGAGGAAAGTTAGAAGAAGAAAAAGACACGATCGCATACAGACAAGTATTGATTTTTATAGAATCGGAACATTTAATTCCGTCCCAGCCTTGCAAGAGAATGTGCCCAATTTCTGCTTAGAAACAGCCATAAACTTTGCAAGAACGCCCAAATTTGGATGGAGTATACATAAACCTCAACCTTTTACGGACAGTTCTAAATTGGAACCAAAATTGTAAAAAAACATAAGAATCGGGGCCGTCTTGGCAAACTGGGTACTGTTTGGATATGGAAGAAAGAGCAGGAAGAAGAAGGAATAAAGTTAAAAAAAGAGCAAGAAGAAGAAAAAGAGAATAAAAAGGTAGAAAAGGAAGAGGAAAAAGAGGGAGAGGTGACAGAAGAAGAAGGGGTAAAAGAGGAAGAAGAAAGGAAAATGAAAAAGGAGTAACAAGGAAAGGTAATTTGCAGAAGGAGAGAAGAAAGAATGAAAAAAAGAGGTATAAAGGAAATAAAAATATAAAAGGGAAGAATAAGACGAACGAGAGGAGGAAAAAGGAGCAAAAGAAACACAAAGTAGAAGGGAAAGAAGTGGGGGAAGAAGAAAAGTGAGAGGAGAAGCCAAAAGAGATAAATGAAAAGGAAGGAAAAAAAAGAGAAGGAAGAAAAGCTGAAGAAAAATAAGGAAGACAGGGAAGAGTTGAAAGAAGAGTAAAATGTGACACTAGTCTCTACTCAATGTGAAGCTAGTCACTACTCAATGTGACTCTAATCACTACTCACAGATTTGCTGTGAGGCAGGATAGTCAAGAGGTCAGAGGTCAGTACCAAGAAGGCTCGTAATAGACAAAAGGAAAAGACAAAAGGATAGTCTAGTCACAGTCAGAGGTCAGAGTATGAGGAAGGATCAAGAGAAAGGGGGTAAGTCAAATGGATGGTCAAAGGTAAATCCAAGGTCAGCAACAGAGATCGGGATACAACTCAGAGCACAAAGCAAACATACACTACTTGAGCAAAGCTACAATTGGCAATGGTCTGACCATTATCAGAGTGCTACATAGCGCTGTAATCACCCAGAACAGATGACACCTGGAGGAGATCCCACAGACCCAACCAGATAGGACAACTAAGCTGTCATTCCCAATACTCACACCTCTGCGTCAGATTGAGCGGTTGAGCTGTCACTTACAATTATGACAGCACAGCAAGCCCTCGGTCCCACAGGGCGGCAGAGCTGTAATTCACAATGTCCATAAGACACAGTGTGTGCTGGAATTGTGACATAAAAAGGAACAAGAAAAAGAGAAAGAAGAGGAAGGGAAGGAAGGAAAGAAAGACTTGAAGAAACAGCAAAAGGAGAAGACTTGGAAATAGATTAGAAGAATTCAAAAGAAAAGAGTAAAAAAAAAAGAGAAGAGAGGGAGGAAGAAGGTGAAAATCAATACAATTAGTGAATCTTTCCAGTACGAGCAGTGAGAGTATGGAACCCTCTGCCACAAACTGTTGTATTGGTCAATTCACTAAACAGGTTCATGGGCCTGGATGCCTTTCTTGAAAAATGTATTATTACAGGTCATGTAGACTAGATTAGGAAAATCGGTTGTTGATCCAGGGAACTAGTGTAGTTGTCAGATTTGGAGTCGGGAAGAAATTGTCTCCCCTAATATGGGGCAATTAGCATCTCTCTCATGGGGTTTTTGTCTTCCTCTGGATCAACTCGATAGAATTGTGTCCTTAAAACTATGAAACTATAAAAATGAGGAAGAAGAAGAAGAGGGGAGAGAAAGACAAATAAGAAAAGGAATGTTAGAAAAAAAGAAGAGTAAGAAGATTAAACCAGAAAAAGATTAAAAAGGAAGTAGAATCAGAGAAAGACAAAGATGAGGAAGAAGTAACAAAGAAAAAATGGATCAAGAGAAGATAATAAAGAAGAGAATAAACGGCTTTAAAAGTCTCCTTATAATGTATATTACAAAAATAAATTATAATCTGAACTATGGAAAAAAATGATTCTTATGTTCTCCATAAATCCCTCTTAAGTTATAGGAATGGTTAAATGACTTCATAAAGAATCGTTATGAATGATAGAATTTCTGCGATAACATTGAGTCATAGACTTTTTCGATGGTTTATGCAGCAAAGTTCAGTCAACCCTAATAACAGTACTTGAATGTGGTGCCCCACTGAAAGCCACTTTATTTTTACACCATCTCTACATGCTGTTTTCCCTCAATGACAATACAGCCACATGATGCCTGAGTGGAAATTATTCCCCTTACCACATGGATAAAATGCCTTCATTCCAATTGGAGTGGCAATTTTCTCCTCATAAACATGATTGCGGTTGTATAAGAGATTATATGCCGTTAACATCATTAATGAGAGTGTTCCTAGCTTTTAATAATAGGTATTTTCATGCTGTCTCTTATACGCAAATGTGAATGTAGATGCCAACAACCATTTTGCTTGGCCACGGCTGCTCGATATACACTTTAGTACAGTTCAAGAAGAAATAAAATTAACGTAAAAACTATTTATTGACCTTTTAGACTAAAAAATTTATATTGACACCAATAAAAGACAACTCTATCCAAAACCTACATTTTTGTAGAGCAATCATCCATAGCAAAGAATGGAGAGACTTCAATATCTTCCTTGGCAACCATATTTGCTAACAGGAAGCATCTGAGAAATCCGGTAAGGGGAACCCTGTGTGGACAGTTTAAGCAGAGAGTGGAAAGAAATGGGAAATTATGAAAATCTGCTCTCACATGAATTTTAAGTCCCTTATGTAGTCTAGACATGTCAGTTAAAGCAAGTATCATCAACTACAACTTGCCTACGAAGAGAGCAATCACTGGAGAAGGACATCATGGTTGAAAGAATAGCACGAACAAGGCGAAGAGGAAGTCAAGCAACCCGATGGCTTGATACTATCAAGATAACGATGGAGAAGAACCTGGTGGTATGTATTATCTAGGCTTCCACAACATAAATCTTCCTACAGATTATTCATCAAGTCACCATGGCTCAAGATCAAGGTAAAGGCCATTAAAAAATGAATTTCAGATACCTACACAAGAGTATTTGCCAATTTGTCAACTAAACAATTCACCATCTCTTCAACTGATATTCCTTATTTTCCAAAAACAGTTCCCTAACTTTCTACCATGAAACTGCCATACTAATTCTCTACCACCTAACCTGCAACTCAAGAACTAAGTTTACAACTCATGTAAAAGATATGGTTGAAGCTTGATAAGATCTCTTGAGGGACAGAAGTGAGCACAAAATAAGACAATACCGTCTGGTAATAGAAAGGTATAATCGATGGTAGCACTCACCTAACAGTGTTGTGTTAAGACACAACACCTATAAATATTATATAGAATATACTCAGCACACTCCAAGATGTCTGATGCAAAAAAGGGGGTGTTTAATACATACAGTATTCACATTCACAAACGTTTTGTTCTGCAAAGACCTTCATCAGTGTGCTCTATTGATTTGAGACAAAGGGCGTGTATTGTACACCCGTATTGTTTAGAGAATTTGCATCAGGTATTGGAGTAAAGCAGGGTAGGCTGCTTAAAGGTAGAGGGCTGACGCTAGCCGGTCGAGCACAGGAGGTAACTCAGGGAGAGCTCGTTATTAGAGGGCTAAACTAGCCGATCACGCCAATAGGAGATCCAGAGGTAGAGGACGCGGTATCCACCGCAAGTCAGAGGCGCTGATCGGCTAGTTTAGCCCTCTAATAACGAGCTCTCCCTGAGTTATCTCCTGTGCTCGACCGGCTAGCGTCAGTATACAATACACGCCCTTTGTCTCAAATCAATAGAGCACACTGATGAACGTCTTTGCAGACCGAAACGTTTGTGAATGTGAATACTGTATGTATTAACCACCCCCTTTTTTGCATCAGACATCTTGGAGTGTGCTGAGTATATTCTATATTACGTTAAAGGTCTGGGCACCTACTTTCACGCATCTCCACCCTGGGTTGTGCTGAACATTTACTTTACTACAACACCTATAAAGGCATGGAAATACGCTGCTGCTGCCCCGTGGATGGAGGAAAAGGTTCTTCTAGAGGTATAATGGCAAAAATGGAAGCTGGCACGTTTAAGCGGGCTGTCCTGCAGGAATGAAGAGTCTAAGGGTACGTCTCCACGGGCCGTATTGTCGGCGCTTTGGACGGCCCCTTCTGTACGCACGGTGATTTCGAATGTGCTCATTGACTGTACCTTGGTTTTTATACCTTACTCTGCTTCTATAACTGTCACATGATGGTTATTGAAGCAGGGTAAGTGACAGTAGCTCCGCCACAAAGCTTCTATCACCACCCTTGACTGAATCACCATCAAGGGGTGGTGCTAGAAGCAGGGTGAGTGACAGTAGTGCCGCTCCACAGCTTCTTTCACTGCCCTCAAATAAATCATCAGGGGGTGGTGATAGAAGCAAGGTACATGACATTGTCCCCCTGATGACGTCTCATACCACAGTAAGACTCTGTGGTCAGCAGGGACTCAAGCAGAGTGGTTGCACCTTGGTAACTTCTCCCACGACTTTTATCAGAATCAGGAAATCTTTAGAGGGCAGAAATGAAAGAAGCCATGGAAAGAGGCTGCAGTGCCAAACCCTGAATGATGTCCTGTGCCAGGCTGGGTGATACAAAGTGAGGAAGTGAGTGCAGCCCCAGCCTCCCGTGATGTCCCATTTGAGAATCCTCTAAATTGAAATGCCACAGAAAGTGAAGTAAAAAACACATTTAAGGATTAGCAGGATATGGAGAAATGTAGGGTATTGCATAATAAAGGTGATAATAAAAAAGCTAAAGGATAAAAATCAGATATTTATAAAGGACCTTTTAGGATTGGACTACCCTTTTTAAAGCTTTTATACACATCAGAATAACGTTGACTGATCCTGACAATATCGGCCAGACTGTCCCTCAACAGATGATGTTGGGTGGTGAGAAGGATCCAGATCCAGAATCCTTTTATTCTCCCTGGAGAAAAGCCTCCCCCAGAAGTGCCTGGCAGCAGATTTGTCATAGAGAACACAAGAACGCTTGGCCGAGCGTTACTGTGTATGGAGGAGTCATGAGATAGCCATCAGCTGAACGATTGCTTGTTCTCTAGCTAATTAACGCGTATGGAGGCCTTAATTTTGGCCAATTAATTAACTATATTAACATGCTACTTCTAAAGGTACCGTGCTATGAAAGGGTGATTCAGAAACACAATGGACCTAGTGGTTAAGAGCACACAAAGTGACCTGATAGTTACTAACATAGGACGAGCTCTGAGACGTGGGAACTCTGCTGACCGCAATCCCTAATCCTATCATACCACACTAGAGGTAGCCGTGGATTGCTCCTAACGCTCCCTATGCAACTCGGCAAAGCCAGAGAAACTAGCTAGCCCTGAAGATAGAAAAATAAGCCTACCTTGCCTCAGAGAAATTCCCCAAAGGAAAAGGCAGCCCCCCACATATAATGACTGTGAGTTAAGATGAAAATACAAACACAGAGATGAAATAGATTTTAGCAAAGTGAGGCCCGACTTACTGAATAGACCGAGGATAGGAAAGATAGCTTTGCGGTCAGCACAAAAACCTACAAACAACCACGCAGAGGGGGCAAAAAGACCCTCCGCACCGACTAACGGTACGGAGGTGCTCCCTCTGCGTCTCAGAGCTTCCAGCAAGCAAGAAAAACCAATATAGCAAGCTGGACAGAAAATATAGCAAACAAAAGTAACACAAGCAAAACTTAGCTTATGCAAGGCAGGCAGGCCACAAGAACGATCCAGGAGAGAGCAAGACCAATACTGGAACATTGACTGGAGGCCAGGAACAAAGAACTAGGTGGAGTTAAATAGAGCAGCACCTAACGACTTAACCTCGTCACCTGAGGAAGGAAACTCAGAAGCCGCAGCCCCACTCACATCCACCAGAGGAAGCTCATAGACAGAACCAGCCGAAGTACCACTCATGACCACAGGAGGGAGCTTGACCACAGAATTCACAACAGTACCTCCCCCCTTGAGGAGGGGTCACCGAACCCTCACCAGAGCCCCCAGGCCGACCAGGATGAGCCAAATAAAAGGCACGAACCAGATCGGCAGCATGAACATCAGAGGCAAAGACCCAGGAATTATCTTCCTGACCATAACCCTTCCACTTAACCAGGTACTGGAGTTTCCGTCTCGAAATACGAGAATCCAAAATCTTCTCCACTATATACTCCAACTCCCCCTCAACCAAAAGCGGGGCAGGAGGATCAACGGATGGAACCACAGGTGCCAAGTATCTCCGCAACAATGACCTATGGAATACGTTATGGATGGAAAAAGAAGCTGGAAGGGTCAAACGAAAAGACACAGGATTAAGAACCTCAGAAATCCTATACGGACCAATGAAACGAGGCTTAAACTTAGGAGAGGAAACTTTCATAGGAATATAACGAGATGACAACCAAACCAAATCCCCAACACGAAGTCGGGGACCCACACAGCGCCTGCGGTTAGCGAAACGTTGAGCCTTCTCCTGAGACAATGTCAAATTGTCCACCACATGAGTCCAAATCTGCTGCAACCTATCCACCACAGTATCCACACCAGGACAGTCAGAAGACTCAACCTGCCCTGAAGAGAAACGAGGATGGAAACCAGAATTGCAGAAAAACGGCGAAACCAAAGTAGCCGAGCTGGCCCGATTATTAAGGGCGAACTTAGCCAAAGGCAAAAAGGACACCGCAGAAACAAAGCATTTCAGATATGTTTCCAAAGTTTGATTAGTTCGTTCGGTTTGGCCATTTGTCTGAGGATGGAAAGCCGAGGAAAAAGACAAATCAATGCCCATCCTAGCACAAAAGGCTCGCTAAAACCTCGAAACAAACTGGGAACCTCTGTCAGAAACGATATTCTCCGGAATGCCATGTAAACGAACCACATGCTGGAAGAACAATGGCACCAAATCAGAGGAGGAAGGCAATTTAGACAAGGGTACCAAATGGACCATCTTAGAGAAGCGATCACAAACAACCCAAATGACCGACATTTTTTGAGAGACGGGAAGATCCGAAATAAAATCCATAGAGATATGTGTCCAGGGCCTCTTCGGGACTGGCAAGGGCAAAAGCAACCCACTGGCACGAGAACAGCAGGGCTTAGACCGAGCACAAATCCCACAGGACTGCACAAACGAACGCACATCCCGCGACAGAGACGGCCACCAAAAGAATCTAGCCACCAAATCTCTGGTACCAAAGATTCCAGGATGACCAGCCAACACCGAACAATGAACCTCAGAGATAACTCTACTCGTCCATTTATCAGGGACAAACAGTTTCTCCGCTGGGCAACGGTCAGGTCTATTAGCCTGAAATTTTTGCAGCACCCGCCGCAAATCAGGGGAGATGGCAGACAAAATTACCTCCTCTTTGAGAATACCCGCCGGCTCAGACAAACCCGGAGAGTCGGCCACAAAACTCCTAGACAGGGCATCCGCCTTCACATTTTTAGAGCCCGGAAGGTACGAAACCACAAAGTCAAAACGGGAGAAAAACAGCGACCAACGAGCCTGTCTAGGATTCAACCGTTTGGCAGACTCGAGATAAGTCAAGTTCTTGTGATCAGTCAAGACCACCACGCGATGCTTAGCTCCTTCAAGCCAATGACGCCACTCCTCGAATGCCCACTTCATGGCCAGCAACTCTCGATTGCCAACATCATAATTACGCTCAGCAGATGAAAACTTCCTGGAAAAGAAGGCGCATGGTTTCATCACCAAGCCATCAGAACTTCTTTGCGACAAAACAGCCCCTGCTCCAATCTCAGAAGCATCAACCTCGACCTGGAACAGGAGCGAAACATCTGGTTGGCACAACACAGGGGCAGAAGAAAAACGACGCTTCAACTCTTGAAAAGCTTCCACAGCAGCAGAAGACCAATTGACCACATCAGCACCCTTCTTGGTTAAATCAGTCAACGGTTTAGCAATACTAGAAAAATTATTGATGAAGCGAGGATAAAAATTAGCAAAGCCCAGGAACTTTTGCAGACTCTTCAGAGATGTCGGCTGAGTCCAATCATAAATGGCCTGAACTTTAACAGGGTCCATCTCGATAGTAGAAGGGGAAAAGATGAAACCCAAAAATGAAACCTTCTGAACACCAAAGAGACACTTTGACCCCTTCACAAACAAAGAATTCGCACGCAGGACCTGGAACACCATTCTGACCTGCTTCACGTGAGACTCCCAATCATCCGAGAAGACCAAAATATCATCCAAGTATACAATCAGGAATTTATCCAGGTACTCTCGGAAGATGTCATGTATAAAGGACTGAAACACTGATGGAGCATTAGAAAGCCCGAATGGCATAACCAGGTACTCAAAATGGCCCTCGGGCGTATTAAATGCTGTTTTCCATTCATCGCCCTGTTTAATACGCACAAGATTATACGCACCATGAAGATCTATTTTGGTGAACCAAGTAGCCCCCTTAATCCGAGCAAACAAATCAGACAGCAGCGGCAAGTGGTACTGAAATTTGACCGTGATTTTATTTAGAAGGCGGTAATCAATACAAGGTCTCAGCGAACCATCCTTCTTGGCCACAAAAAAGAACCCTGCTCCCAATGGCGACGACGACGGGCGAATATGACCCTTCTCCAAGGATTCCTTTACGTAACTCCGCATAGCGGCGTGCTCAGGCACAGACAAATTATACAGTCGACCTTTAGGAAACTTACTACCAGGAATCAAATCGATAGCACAATCACAATCCCTATGCGGAGGTAGGGCACTGGACTTGGGCTCATCAAATACATCCCGGTAATCCGACAAGAACTCTGGGACCTCAGAAGGGGTGGATGATGAAATAGACAGAAATGGAACATCAGGATGTACCCCCTGACAACCTCAGCTGGACACAGACATTGATTTCCAATCCAATACTGGGTTATGGACTTGTAGCCATGGCAACCCCAACATGACCACATCATGCAGATTATGCAACACCAAAAAGCGAATATCCTCCTGATGCGCAGGAGCCATGCACATGTTCAGCTGGGTCCAGTACTGAGGCTTATTCTTGGCCAAAGGCGTAGCATCAATTCATCTCAATGGAATAGGATACTGCAAGGGCTCCAAGAAAAACCCACAGCGCCTAGCATACTCCAAGTCCATCAAATTCAGGGCAGCGCCTGAATCCACAAATGCCATGACAGAATAGGATGACAAAGAACAGATCAAAGTAACGGACAAAATAAATTTCGACTGTACCGTACCAATGGTGGCAGACCTAGCGAACCGCCTAGTGCGCTTAGGACAATCGGAGATAGCATGAATGGAATCACCACAGTAAAAGCACAGCCCATTCTGACGTCTGTGTTTTTGCCGTTCAGCTCTGGTCAAAGTCCTATCGCACTGCATAGGCTCAGGTCCATGCTCAGATAATACCGCCAAATGGTGCACAGTTTTACGCTCACGCAAGCGTCGACCGATCTGAATGGCCAAAGACATAGACTCATTCAGACCAGCAGGCATAGGAAATCCCACCATGACATCCTTAAGGGCTTCAGAGAGACCTTTTCTGAAAATTGCTGCCAGCGCACATTCATTCCATTGAGTGAGCACAGACCACTTCCTAAACTTCTGACAATATATCTCTACCTCATCCTGACCCTGACACAGAGCCAGCAAATTTTTCTCTGACTGATCCACTGAATTAGGTTCATCATACAGCAATCCGAGCACCAGAAAAAAACGCATCAATATTACATAATGCAGGATCTCCTGGCGCAAGGGAAAAAGCCCAGTCTTGAGGGTCGCCACGTAATAAAGAAATAATGATCTTAACTTGTTGAACTGGGTCACCAGAGGAGCGGGGTTTCAAAGCCAGAAACAGTTTACAATTATTCTAAAAGCTCAGAAACTGAGCTCTATCTCCAGAAAACAAATCAGGAATAGGAATTCTTGGCTCCAACATAGAATTCTGAACCACAAAGTCTTGAATATTTTGTACTCTTGCAGTGAGATGATCCACACAAGAAGACAGACCTTTAATGTCCATCACTACACCTGTGTCCTGAACCACCCAAATGTCTAGGGGAAAAGAAAGACAAAACACAGTACAGAGAAAAAAAAATGGTCTCAGAACTTCTCTTTTCCCTCTATTGAGAAGCATTAGTACTTTGGGCCTCCAGTACTGTTATGAACAGGTGATTCAGAACCACAATGGACCTAGTGGTTAAGAGCACACAAAGTGACCTGATATTTACTAACATAGGACGAGCTCTGAGACGTGGGAACTCTGCTGACCGCAATCCCTAATCCTATCATACCACACTAGAGGTAGCCGTGGATTGCTCCTAACGCTCCCTATGCAACTCGGCACAGCCTGAGAAACTAGCTAGCCCTGAAGATAGAAAAATAAGCCTACCTTGCCTCAGAGAAATTCCCCAAAGGAAAAGGCAGCCCCCCATGTTAAGGACTGGTGGAACGCACCAAGTACAAGATGAAATGGAACTAGGTGCGTTCGCAGTCCGAGGTCCACCGTGCAGGAAAAACCCTGCTGCTACTAAGACGGACTATATGGCGGTACTACAAGTATACACGCACGGGTTAACTACACCCTGCGTGAAGGAAGCGATCCTGTTGCGTCACAGGACCGCGGTACCGCACATAGAGCGCGAGCAAGGAGTCAGCGAACTCAAGCCCAACTAGGATTGAAGTCCGATTAGACACATGCTGGCACAACACCGCAACTGGGTGTGTAAGGAAACTAAATAATAATATTAAGGCACAAGAGTGCGTGCGGTGCCGCACAGACGAACGCCACTAACCACCCAGGCTTGGGTCAGGAAAGCGCAGAGCAAGCGCACGGCGCCGTACAGGCGGACACAGCAACTGGTAGCTGTAATGTGTGTTACGTGCTGTTGGATAAGTCGGGCGCTAGATAGCAAACATACACCTTCCGCGAACAGACATTCAATAGGGAGGGTTATTTAACCCTGCTGTTCTGTTCGGTCTGGGGAGACCTATTTTGAACTTTGGTATTTTTTGGGGTGTTCAAGATGCGGTTCTGAAACTTGTGGTTGATTGACTTAAATGAGGATGGGTCGGTCGGCCACGGGTTTCAGAGCCGCATCTTGAATATTTTAAAGAATATTGAAGTTCAAAGTCGGTCATTTTTGACCAACAGAACAGCAGGGTTAAAGAGCGACTTTCACTCACAACACACACACATATTTACAAGACAATACTAGCGCATGGCCGTGCGGTCATGCGCAGTTTATATAGCTGCAGCACAGGAAACAGCTACAGAAGTTTTGCCCTTTCAGGACCTGCCAAAAGGACCAATGGGATGTGCTGCAGTACCTGAGCATGTGACCCTCAATCTCCAACAGGAGATCTTGCCCTGGGCATGCTCAGTGTGTGCAAATAAGGACTTAGATCCAGAAACGTCCACTCGCCGCTGCCCAGCACTGGCTTCAATGGCAGAAGCAGGAAAAGCAGCAGTAACTCTTCGCACAGAGTCAGACTGAGCGAGACGCTGGGATCGACGTCCCTCCTGAGCAGACTCCACTGCGGCTGGAGGAGAATGGGAGACCGCAGCGGAGACGGATCGAGATTCCCCCTGTGCAGCAGAGGAAACTCGACTCCTAACACCCCACATATAATGACTGTGAGTTAAGATGAAAATACAAACACAGAGATGAAATAGATTTTAGCAAAGTGAGGCCCGACTTACTGAATAGACCGAGGATAGGAAAGATAGCTTTGCGGTCAGCACAAAAACCTACAAACAACCACGCAGAGGGGGCCAAAAGACCCTCCGCACCGACTAACGGTACGGAGGTGCTCCCTCTGCGTCTCAGAGCTTCCAGCAAGCAAGAAAAACCAATATAGCAAGCTGGACAGAAAATATAGCAAACAAAAGTAACACAAGCAAAACTTAGCTTATGCAGGGCAGACAGGCCACAAGAACGATCCAGGAGAGAGCAAGACCAATACTGGAACATTGACTGGAGGCCAGGAACAAAGAACTAGGTGGAGTTAAATAGAGCAGCACCTAACGACTTAACCTCGTCACCTGAGGAAGGAAACTCAGAAGCCGCAGCCCCACTCACATCCACCAGAGGAAGCTCATAGACAGAACCAGCCGAAGTACCACTCATGACCACAGGAGGGAGCTTGACCACAGAATTCACAACAGTACCGTTACACTAAACGATTTACCAATGATTACGACCAGCGATACGACCTGGCCGTGATCGTTGGTAAGTCGTTGTGTGGTCGCTGGAGAGCTGTCACAGAGACAGCTCTCCAGCGACCAACGATGACGAAGTCCCCGGGTAACCAGGGTAAACATCGGGTTACTAAGCGCAGGGCCGCGCTTAGTAACCCAATGTTTACCCTGGTTACCATTGTAAATGTAAAAAAAAAAAAACACATACTCACATTCCGGTGCCTGTCACGTCCCCCGGCGTCCGCTTCCCTGCACTCCTCCTGCATCCTGTGTAAGCGCCGGCCGTAAAGCAGAGCGGTGACGTCACCGCTGTGCTCTGCTTTACGGCCAGCTGGCGCTGACACAGGATGCAGGAGGAGTGCAGGGAAGCGGACGCCGGGGGACGTGACAGGCACCGGAATGTGAGTATGTGTTTTTTTTTTTTTACATTTACAATGGTAAACAGGGTACACATTGGGTTACTAAGCGCGGCCCTGCGCTTAGTAACCCGATATTTACCCTGGTTACCAGTAAACACATCGCTGGATCGGCGTCTTACACGCCGATTCAGCGATGACAGCGGGTGATCAGCGCCCAAATAAAGGTCCTGATCATTCGCAGCGACCAACGATCACTCAGCAGGGGCCTGATCGTTGGTCACTGTCACGCATAATGATTTCGTTAACGATATCGTTGTTACGTCACAAAAAGCAACGATATCGTTAACGAAATCGTTATGTGTGACGGTACCTTAAGGTGCAATACATACACATTTAAATAATTTTGCATAACTAATGGAGTAACAAAAGAACATATACTGTAAGAAGTAAGCAGTGACACTGTGCAATAACATGTCATGTGTATAATCACCCGGGTGAATTGGCTCATAGGAAAAGCAAAATGTGGGAATGAGTACCCAGTGTGTATCAAGAGGTGGTCTTCTGAATTACATATGTTAATGGGGTTGTCCAGGCTTGGGGATCAAGTCTAATGTCACTCTATATGACTGCAGACTTGTGACTCCTGACAGTGTGCGCTGTGAGGATTCTCCGGTGCCGATGCTGGTAGCGGGTGGTCAAGTGACCGGAAAAATAAGATTTACCGTACATACTTTTGGCCACATTCCAACTAGACATGTCCAGCCTTGCTCAATTCACTGGTGTTGAGCGAAGCCGTCGTCTATTTTGCTCAATTCACTGGTGTTGAGCGAAGCCGTCATCTAGTTGGCATGTGACCACATGTATGAAAATCACATAGTCGCAGTCAAGCAACACCCACAAATATTTTAAATGGAGGTTGTGCTTTCCAAAGTGGCCTTAACTATCCATGTAAGTTTGGCTAAACCTGTTACTAAAACTTTGTCCATTCAAGTAATCAGGTATGATCAGCACAAAGCTGCAGTATCTGTCACTGTAACACTGATATGGACAAATGAAGGAGTCATGGTAATGATTCTGCGCGCAACATGGACCCTTTGTTCTGTGGGGTCAAGGGAATTAGAAACCATCAATCATACCCATTTGATGTTATATTGTAAGGACAGCCAATCAACTGAAAATCTCAGAAACCCATTTACAACTCTTGGACCCAACAAGGCATAAAAGAAATGTTTAACTATGGAAACAATTCATTATTGCATTGGCTTCTGTTTTTTGTCCAGTTTTATTTTTCACCAAATTCATCTTTTAAGTGGCACCGACTTTAAGGTCTATTTTCTTCACATCTGTTTGTTTTTTCTCTCTTTTCATCATTGTGGACAATGATGAAAGGATACTTTATTTGTGACTTTTTAAAAAGTGGCATATTTTTGGGGACAAATTTATTCCATTCTGCCTGGAGTGATTTTTTTTTTTTTGTATGCCAGAATATTTTTTTTTTGCATGAATGTTAGTTGTGTGCATTTTAACAAGTCATACGATTTTTTTATCTCAAAAAGGTACAAAAAAATGGCAAAGCACAAAAGTAAAGAGCATTTTAGATTTGACGCTAAACTTTATGACCCATGTGCACCATTTTAAGGAATCTGGAGCAATAACGGCAAGAAATAACAAGACAAGAAAGAAAAGTCACTGAAAAAGAAAAAAATGATGATTGTATTTTCAAATCCCATGGAATATATCTGCGCTTATTGATGACTCCGGATCTTGGGTTTTACGTAGCATTGACTGTTCAACCAATTTTTGGGTCGGCTGTCTGTGACCCAATGCTGTTCAATGTCTCACAGTTTTTTTAAGCTCCCAACTTTCTTCTATTACCCAAATCACAGAGGGGTAACATGGGGCAGTTGACCCCAAATATCCATCGGTAAGTAAAATATAGGTGACTATGATCAAAATGGGCACCCTCTATATTTGCTCCCCTATTAGTTGAAGCAATAGTTGCTTTAATTAATAGGGTTAAATCACATAAACTCAATGTATTTTTTATTTTGCAGGAGACCAAAATATCTTTTTACTTGTTTGCAGTTATTTTTAGAGGAAACAAATGAGCTGTTTTTGACATACCGCGTCCGAGATAAGTAATCATTATACTTGTTGCTATCTAAACACAAGTAATTATTTCTGAGACCCAGAATCTTGGAAAATTGCCTTCTATAGATCTGCTGCTAAAAATGATATAGGGTCTTGTCATCTACCGTAAATTGTATTTCTTGTTCCCACATCAAAGGATGATGTGTTTTATTCCGAGGGAAACTGAGGGAAGCGGTGTGATGAATTCACACTCATTATTCGGCTTAGGCTAGAAGCCTGGTACAATATTCGGACCAGGGAGTTCACTTCTTACACCCATACTCTAATTAAATTTTGAGCTAGCTTCACTAATTGCAATGTGTAAGCATAGCGTAATGCTAACAGAAGAAGCTTCTAACACAGACAAAGCCATATAAGATCTCATATACAGGTGCTTCTCACAAAATAAGAATATCGTCAAAAAGGTAATTTATTTCAGTTCTTCAATACAAAAAGTGAAACTCATAGTCATATATAAAATCATTACAAACAGAGTGATCTATTTCACGTGTTTATTTCTGTTAATGTTGATGATTATGGTTTAGAGCCAATGAAAACCCAAAAGTCATTATCTCAGTAAATTAGAATAATTAACAAAAAACACTTGCAAAGGCTTCCTAAGCATTTAAAAAGGTCCCTTAGTGTGTTGCAGTAGCTCAACAATCATGGGGAAGACTGCTGACTTGACAGATGTCCAGAAGGTAACCATTGACACACTCCACAAGGAGGTATCCAGGACATGGGCTACAAGTGTCACATTCCTTGTGTCAGGCCACTCATGACCAATAGACAATGCCAGAAGCGTCTTACCTGGGCCAAGGAGAAAAAGAACTGGACTGTTGCTCAGTGGTCCAAGGTGTTGTTTTCAGATGAAAGTAAATTTTGCATTTCATTTGGAAATCAAGGTCCCAGAGTCTGGAGGAAGAGTGGAGAGGCCACAATCCAAGCTGGTTGAGGTCTAGTGTGAAGTCTCCACAATCAGTGATGGTTTGCGAAGCCATGTCATCTGTTGGTGTAGGGCTATTGTGTTTTATCAAGACCAAAGTCAGCGTAGCTGTGTGCCAGGAAATTTTAGAGCACTTCATGCTTCCCTCTGCTGACAAGCTTTTTGGAGATGAAAATTTCATTCTCCAGCAGGACTTGGCCCTTGTCCACACTGCCAAAAGTACCAATTCCTGGTTTACAAACAACAGTATCACTGTTCTTGATTGGCAGCAAACTCGCCGGACCTTAGCCCCATAGAGAATCTATGGAGTATTGTCAAGAGGAAGATGAGAGACACCAGACCCAACAATGCAGACGAGCTGAAGGCTGATATCAAAGCAACCTGGGCTTCCATAACACCTCAGCAGTGCCACAGGCTGATCGCCTCCATGCCACGCCGCACTGATGCAGTAATTGATGCAAAATGAGCACGACCAAGTATTGAGTGCATTTACTGAACATACATTTCAGTAGGCCAACATTTCAGATTTCAAAATTATTTTTCAAGCTGTTGTTATAAAGTATTCTAATTTACTGAGATAATGACTTTTGGGTTTTCATTGGCTGTAAGCCATAATCATCAACATTACCAGAAATAATCACTTGAAATAGATCACTCTGTTTGAAATGACTCTATCTATAATATAACGCTGGGAGCGTCACTCTGTCCGAAGCCTTTATAGACTGAGCAAGCGCAAGCGCCGTCGCAGTCTGGACCCCACAGAGTGACGCAGCCCAGGAGATTGCGGTATGCATAAGCACTGAACGCACACCGAGATCTCCAACGGAGAAGCAGGGACATGCCAGGAGGGTGAGTATGCTATACTCACCTGTCCCGTTCCAGCGCTGCGTGCCGCTCCGTCTTCCGGGTCCTCTGCCTGTGACGTTCAGTTCAGAGGGCGCGATGATGCGCTTAATGCGCGCCGCCCTCTGACTGAACAGTCACAGCCAGAGGACCCGGAAGATGGAGTGGCACGCAGCGCTGGAACGGGGCCAGGTGACTATAGCATGTGTCAGGGGCCTGAGCTAGCAGCGACTCCGGCACCTGACCCCCACAGCACGCCGATGTCCCCGCCTGCTCAGGTCCCCCAGCACTCAGCGCCCAGCGATGATAGGTGAGTATGTTTTTGTTTTTTTATATATCGCAGCAGCATACGGGGCATATAATACTATGGAGCATCTTATGGGGGCCATCAACCATAATGGAGCAGTATACGGGGCATATACTATAGAGCATCTTATGGGGGCCATCAACATTTATGGAGCAGTGTACGGGGCATATACTATGGAGCATCTTATGGGGGCCATAAACCTTTATGGAGCAGCATATGAGGCATGTACTATGGAGCATCTTATGGGGGCCATCAACCATAATGGAGCAGCATATGGGGCATATACTATGGAGCATATTATGGGGGCCATCAACCATAATGGTGCAATATACGGGCATATACTATGGAGCATCTTATGGGGGCCATCAACCTATATGGAGCAGCATATGGGGCATAATGATGGGAGCAGCAAATTACAGAACGGTGGCGCAGGATGGGAGCAGCACATGACAGGATAAGGGCGCAGGACGGGAGCAGCAAATGACAGGATGGGGGCGCAAGATAGTAGCAGCACATGACAAGATTAGGGCGCAGGATGGAAGCAACACATACCAGGATGGAGACCATATACCAATATAAATGCTCGCCACCCGGGCATAGAACGGGTTCAATAGCTAGTATATATGAGATTTATTTTTTGTATTGAAGAACGGAAAAAGATTAACTTTTTGATGATATTCTAATTTTGTGAGAAGCATCTGAATGGCTGCAAGATGTATGGTGGCTAAGTGATTAAGTCTGTAAATGGGCAGCATAGGGGTCCTGGTTTGAAATCCAATCAGGGCAGAATCTACAACTAAAAGTCAGCCAGACTTGAAATGCATCAGATATTTTTTGTGCCCATGCTACAATTTTAATCAAGTCACAATAAAGAATTAACTTTACTGGATTGTAAATCCTTTTTCATCACTTCAAACAAAGTTGTTTACATTTGTGTCAGGTTTACTATCTTCCTATGACATTCGTCGCACTATATGAACTTGCAACAATATTGTTAAAAATGTACAATATTATATAAATATCCCAGCATAGGCTACATATTTAGGAACCCGTAGACTCCCCTAGCATCCAACATGGGTGAAAGAGCACAGTGCTGAACCTCATGGGTGGAGCTTTAGATTGGAATGCAAGGCAAGGATGGAAATGGCCACCCAACTGGTTTTGCCACACTTTGGTTAGAAGTTGGTTGGTTTTAGGATACGGTACTGAGGTTTTTTTTTGTATGTACCAGATGGTACATACAACATGGCAAGAGAGGATCCTTGTATTGTGTTCCAGATATTACTTTAAGCATAATCTATGGTAAAGCTGTGGACGACTACCGGGCATGTTTCTGGGATTTGATTGTTGGCTGGTGCCAACAAGCCACTTAGCCTCGATCAGGGTATTTAGCACCAAACTAAACCTCTGCCCCGATGATGAAAAATGTTGTTATGGCTAAAGTTGATTATACACATTAGATGACTGTCGAATGAACGATGCTACTCTGCCATAAATATGTGCACTCGATCGACCAAGCGATCCTCTGTAGAGATGAGATGATTGATTTTCGGAACTCTGGTCAAACGTTTAGGAACACAAATCGATCTCTATTCCTATGTTCTGAGAAAGTCGCCAACTGACACGTCGACAGGGAGCTTTATTCCAACAATGCGACCAACAGTCCGAAATCAGACATGCGTGATCAACATCTCTCACAACCATCAGTCGACCAGCGCCTCTATAGACATTAGACTGTTGGTTGAACCCATCAATAATGGTGGGTTCAGCCAACATTAGTCTAATGAGTGAGGGCTTTTAGTGTTGCCTTGAGTGTTCCTATAAATTAAATTAAGAAAACTATGAACTTATTAGCATGCCCTTTATATAATTTTTGTACAGAAAAGACTCTATTTTTCATGTTGTATCCTCAATAAACTCCAAGGCGTTTTCTGATATTATCGCCCATCATACATGCAGCCGTCACCTCTGTCACTATTATTCATCCATAACAATAAAAGCTTAAGTACTACGACACCAGTGGAGAAATGTAAAAAGCTCATTACTGAGGCTTAGTCAATGACTTTGCATATCTTGGCAATTAGATTGCGGGTTCACATATAATGTCGCATTTCATTGACTTGCAATAGAAATACACAAATGATCAACAACTGCCCTGGATTGTTAATATAATTAATAGATGTGCTCAACAGATCAGATCAGCCACTAGTCTATGAAGTGACTGCGGTCAGAGATAATACTGGGATAAATCCATGGCATAAGACTTCTCTAAAAAAAAATGGCCATCGCAACAAAAACCAGTTCTAGCTGATATTTTTCTGGAGTTCAAAATAAAAGAGGCTCCAAGGATGGTTAGTACAGAAATAAAGCCTATTGTATTTCTTAAGCCTTTGTCCTTGTCTACATATTCAAGTCTGTGCAGTCTCTTTTATTGGAAATCGTAACTCCTGGGACCTTTTCATCCTTGTTTCCAAAAAGTTTTCAAAAACTTTCAAATTCATTTGTTGCCTTATTTTGTGGCCAAAAAGTGTATCGCAATTTTGTAATATTTTTTGTCACATTGCGTCGTTGTTAAGCCACGCTTAACGTTGTGTCGTTGTTAAGCCACGCTCCTTCCGTGATAACCCACACCCCTTTTCAGTGACATCTCGCCCCCTAGTGGTACAAGTTGGAAAAAGTGTCTAAAAGTAAACACAGATATGATGCCAGTCACGAAAGACAGGTTTTTTCCCCAAAAAATTACACCAGAAGTCTTAGCTTGATAAATATGCCCCAATGTTTTGATAACGGGCAGAAGCCGGATGTCATCCTCCTCAGCAAGACGTAGCATTCAGAAGAGTAGCCGGGAGCAAAAAGACACCTGAGCGCTCAATCAAGTGTTTATTCTAGTTTTCTGCCGTAAAACACTTTGAAAAGTCACAAAATGTTTTGTGCAACACAAAGTTTTGCATTAGTGCTATCACTTTTTGCATTATTTCGCCAGTCCTGGACAGCTTTGCTAAAGTGGGTAGATCACGGATGGGACGGGGTTTGGCGACGCCTGTCATCGTTATTCATCAAGTTACACCACTTTTAATACTATAACTTACGCCAGAAATGTTACTCCAGTCCTTGACTAGAGTAGCATTTCTGGCAAGGTGAAAGGAAGCGCAGTCTACTGAGATGATGCACCGAATTCATTAAGTGTTGTGCACCTCTTAATGAGGCACACAACACTTCATTAAGACCGGTGTGTACAACGCTACTCTTTATGAATCGGGCCCTAAATGAGGACGTCATCGAGTCAAGATCTCAGTGACCTGCTAGTTAATCACTGGAGGCAGGCTGAGGAGCGGGGAAAGGAGGTGAAGACCCAGTGCACAGTCCCACCCTTGTGCACCAAAATCCAATAAGAAGAAAACATCAAATGATGATTAAACAAGAACCACAAAGCAGATTTCCACACCAAAGGTATCAATGTAATCAGTATAACAGCGAGACTATGTCTTTACTTTACGTGGCTGAATCGTGTTTACTCCATGTGCTGAATGAATGACGATACAATAATGTGTACGTCAAAAGTTTAGTGACATTTTATTAGCCATCAATGCAGAAAGTTTTAGCAACTATATTCAGAAACAAAAAAAAAAAGCGGATGTCTTTCACTACCACCCCTTATTCTATGTTTCCAAGTTACATTAATCTGAAGACTTGTCACTTTTATTAAAAGTAAAATTGATGACGAAAAGACTTCTGTAACATTTGGAGTAAACCTCATTCTGTATAATGCGTTTTGGGTCTTAAAAGTTTGACATGCAATATCTGGAAACTATTTAGTAATGATGGAAAAATGAAAATGTAATTTACCGCGGAGGTTACAACTGAAGACAAATAATAAAAGCGGTGAGAACTGTCAGGACACTGAAGACAGGCTGAGTGACTGGAGTGACACTTAGAGAACATTAAATTGCATTTGTTATAAATTTGGCCGAATACGTCCATCTCCGTGTAATAGACAGACCATCGAGCATCCGTCAGACAGCCGTTACACATGGGAATATGATTCTCTTCTCTCCTTAGTTTTTGTAACAATGGACGGACAGAAGACTTTAGTTATATTTTGCTTTTAGGTGGCATTATACACAGGTGGCCTTCACTTGCAAAACTTGGTACAATCAGCAAAAGTGTTCCTGATCTAAAAAAAAATGGCGAAGGGGCTGTCCTCTACATATTATCGCATTAAAAATGGGCCTTAAAACAAGGATATATCCTTGATGTTTCATCTGAGATCAAAGAAACAGTGTCTCTTCTCTCGCGAACAGGAGATGTCACCCACCAGAAGAAGAATGGAGGACATAGGAAGTGGTACAGAGGAGCTGCAGGGGTCAGGTAGGTGAGTATCTGTTGTCCAAATTATTGTCACATAATATTGTGGACAAACCCTTGAAATGGTGCACTACACTACTGTACTTCACAGTATTAAAACCGATCGGCTACATGTTTGCTAATTGGCGGTCAGTTAATAGCCTGTTTACACAAGGCAACTGCCTTTACCATGTGCACAGAACAAACAATAATGCATTATTCTGTGGGTATAGACTGTCATTCTAGTCAGCGGCATGACTTGTTTACACTTGGTGATATTATTTTTTGACCGAGCCTAAAAATTATTTCACCCGACGAATAAGCATTTTGCTTGTTTTTCCAATGATTGTCAGAATGCGTACACTGTATGATTTTCAGGAAACGAGTTCTACTGTGAACATTCATTTACGGTAGCCGGCCAGTGTATGGTAAGTCCATTTTAAAAATATAAAAATATAACAGATAGGCGGGTGCTGACATCAATTTCTCACGGCCCAGACCACCAGGGTTGCTGACATTAACCCATTTCCTTCTTAGACCGCTAAGGATGCTTTAAAATGTTTGCCAGTGACTTTAGATTACCAGTAATGATGACTTTTTCCCCTTCGAGTCCCTGGGTGCAGCTTTACTCACTGTCCTTCGATCCAGTGCTGACCCAGATTTCTGATATTGGTAGCTCTGATATCACATTGACAAAGGCAGCCATTTAGTGATCTCAGTGGCTCTGCCATTGTAGATGGTTGGCCATGCTAAGAGTTGCTGAATCCTCCCTAAGGCTACGTTCACACTAGCGTCAGGCTCGGCCCGTCGCAGTGCGTCGGGCCGAGGGTACCGACGCTAGCGACGCTAGCAGTGAATGCGCCGCACAACGGGTGCAGCGGATGCATTTTTCCAGTGCATCCGCTGCCCCATTGTGAAGTGCGGGGAGGTGGGGGAGGAGTTCTGGCCGCGCATGCGCGGTCGGAAATGGCGGACCGTCGGAAGCAAAAAACGTTACATGTAACGTTTTTGCTCCCATTGGTCCACCACAACATGGCGCAACCGTCGCAGAGTGACTGCAGACTTGTACCCTAAGAGCGGATAACCCCTTTAGGAGAAGATGGTAGAATACTACTCTTACATTACTTTACTACAGCTGCATCATGATTTCCACTAATATCTAAATCTCAGCTTTGTGCAATAAAAATAACCAGTATTTCACCTTATTTTCTGCCTAGGGGCCATTGCTATTTCTAAACTCTGATCAAAAGATAGTGTGAATAGAATTTTAAATATTATAAAAAAAAAACTTACAAAGTGAAGAAGATTTGTTTGTGTTATTCTAAAAAAGGGACTGTCAAAAGCTTCTATAATCTGAGAGATTGGAGTGTGGTTATAAAACATCGACTCCTGAGACGCGCGTTCTTTCCTGTCATCTATTATGATGGGCAATTTAAGTGAGAGTCAACAGCTATTAAGAAGGCAGTGGTTCACAGCCACAGTTTATTTAATGTGCCATGACTATACCAGTCCTTTCAAGTGAATAGCCGAGGAATTAATGTCCTGTGCCGTAAGCCATTGAGCACTCCACTAAAGCCTGGCAGGATAGTTTTATTGGCACCTGAATAAGCAATTTGTATTTGGCAACTTCCTAGAGAAAACATTACTCTGTGCAGATGCCAACTACAATATGCACATATATATGTGACTTCAGATAGATTTCATGGATATATCAGAGTCGTCCTATCCTTTGGTTTGCCGTATAGTCTGTCATCTGTACAGATCTACCAGACAGACAATAACATTGCGACATTGCCATAGCTTTTCATTATGTTGAAAAGTGGATTTACACATAGCAGGGTGGCAGAGTTGGTGCGAAACGATTTGCATGACCCAGTCCTTCCATCATGACAGTGTTCTATAACCATTGGATGGGAGTGAGAGAACTGCCTCTTAGCTGATGACATCCGTGGCTCTACTGTGAAGAAGCTCAGTCTGTCATGTCCCATGATTTGGGAATCATACAGAGAGTATTGCAGCATGGTGGCGCAGTGGATAGCACAGCAGCCTTGCAGCGCTGGAGTCCTGGGTTCTAATCCCACCTTGGACAACATCTGCAAAGAGTTTGTATGTTCTCTCCGTGTTTGCGTGGGTTTCCTCCGGGTTCTCTGGTTTCCTCCCACATTTCAAAGACATACTGATAGGAAATTTAGATTGTGAGCCCCATCGGGGACAGCGATGATAATGTGTGCAAAAACTGTAAAGCGCTGCGGAATATGTTAGCACTATTTAAAAATAAAGAATATTATTGTGTTGTTATATACTGCTGTTTCGTTGCTAAGCAATAAGTTTTTCTCTCTTTTGAAGTTTGTCCTTCCTCTCTCTCGCTTGAAGCTTAGCCATAAAGTCAGAATAGGGTAGGAGGCTGCATCATCATTGTGACATACAGGGCCGGTTTTAGACAAAGTGGGGTCCTCGGCTCTATTTACAGGTGCAGAGTTCAGGCCATTAAACGAGCGTGATCGACGGCATTGAAATTGATCGACGCTTGTTCCCGAGATTCTTTACACTGACTGAGGAAGAATCATGGGGACAGATGATCCTCGATACAGTATAATGCAGTCCCCATGGTCCTTGATTGAGTATAATGCAGCCCCCTCTCAGGGTGTACTGCAGCCCTCCCATAGAGTATACTGCAGCCCCCTTCAGAGTATACTGCACCCCCCTCATAGAGTATACTGCAGTCTCCCTCAGAGTATACTACAGCTACACACACACACAGTATAATGCAGCCCCCCTCCACACCCAGTATAGTGCATCTCCCCACATACACAGTATAGTGCAGCCCCCTCCACACACAGTATAATTCACCCCCACTCCACACACAGTATAATGCAGCCCCCCTCCACACACAGTATAATGCACCCCCCTCCAACACACAGTATAATTCATCCCCACTCCACACACAATATAGTGCAGCTCCCCAACACACAGTATAGTGCAGCTCCCCTCCAACATATAGTATAGCGCAGCTCCCCTACAAACACACAGTACAATGCAGCTCCCCTCCAACACACAGTATAATGCAGCTCCCCAACACACAGTATAGTGCAGCTCCCCCAACACATAGCATAGTGTAGCACCCCTATCACACAGTATAGTGGAACTCCCCCAATACATAGTATAGTGCAGCACCCCAACACAACATACAGTGCAGCTACCCCTCACACACAGTATAGTGCAGCTCCCCCAACACAAAGTACAGTGCAGCTCCCCCAACACACAGTACAGTGCAGCTCCCCAACATACAGTGCGGTACGGCTCCCCAACACACAGTAAAGTGCAGCTCCTCAACACAGCATAGTGCAGCTCCCCAACACACAGCATAGTGCAGCTCCCCCAACACACAGTATATTTCAGCTCCCCCAACACACGGTACAGTGCAGCTCTCCCAACACACAGTATAGTGCAGACATGTACGTGCACACACACAGTATAATGCATCCCCCGCATTCAGACACGCACACAATAATGCATATACTGCATACACACACACACTCGCACAATACTCACCCCTCCTCCTTGTTCACCGCGCTGTTCCAGGCTCTGGTGCTCTGGTCTCATCGGCTCCACTGCTGACACATGTCATCACACGCCTGCTGAGTCACAAGCAGAGGGGGAGTGATGGGAGAGGGAGTGTCAGCTGACACTCTATCCTCCATCACTGCTTTCAACTGTATTGGTATCTGTGATGCCGATAAGTTGAATCAGTGATGGGGGGTGGCGCCAGGTCCCTCCGTGGCAATGTGGAGTGCTGCTATTAGCGGCATGCTACTGGTTCAGCTGGAGGCTCCTGGAGGAGCAGGGGCCCTAAGCAGCTGCCTGGTCTGCCTGCCCCTAACGCCGTTCCTGGTGACATGACGCCACTTTAGCAGCTAGATAGAGGTCAATGTGCTTTGTATATATTGCTCTTATATTTTTGCTTTGCCATTTTACAAATAGCAGGTCATAATGCTTGATGGCACCACCAAGGCAGTTTACGATGGTTGATTGCTGGGTAAATAGTTTTTATTTTCTGTCATTCATAGAGAAGGAGGTACATTTGATGAAGTGATGAACTAATAAAATTAAAGAAGTTCCTACCCTGTGACACCAAAATTAGAAAGTTTTATGTCAATGGGGAGAACCTGTGTGGATAGGGTGGCTATAATTGGTCTGCTTGGGCCAGTTCCACTTATTTAGGAGAGTGATGTCGGGTAGGTTAGGAAGGTTCAAATCCTGCAGAGTGACTTAAGCACAGAGAGATGGGTTGTGGTAGTCTGTGAAAGACTGTGGGGCGAACCTCAGAAGGGGCACAATGATACTTCCATCTAAGCAGGACTGAGTCAATAAGACATCAAACTGTGAGCTAATTTAGCACCCACTAATACGGCTGGGGACTGGGTAGGAAAGAGCACCAATTAAGTGATTTGGGATGAGAGCATCAATAGTCAGGGTGAGGCAGGAAAGTCAGGCATGAAGGAAACACAATACTAAACTCAAAACCAGGTGGAGGACAGTCATATGTCCAGCTAGGGTTAAGATATAAGCCAACTCTGGGAACATTGAGGAGAAACTACAGCATAATACTAGTTTCTAGGGGTCAGGAACCTGATTTCTTCATCTATTAATTCAGTTTGATGGCATAGTCCAACTGAACACACCTCATCATTTATAGGAAATTAGAGATTGGATGAACCAGTTGGGCCAGTGTGATGGGGCAAGGCCTCTGGGCAAGACTTTGGTGAAGTCAACAGGATCTGTGAACCTATATGTATATGTAGATGATGCTACCTATAAAGAAAGAGGAAAACCTTTTCCTGTGTCAATGCCAACAGGGGCACTGTCTTGTGTGCATAAAATTAGTGTAGAGGCAGAACATGGAAATTTAGTCCTCGTGGGGCGTCTAGTTTTTTGGATTATATGACTCAGCTTTAACCAAACATTTATTACCTATGCACGGCAAAGCACCAAAAAAACTAGTGGATGGATAGTGTTGTCAGGATTAGAAAACGGCGCCACCCCTGTCCACAGATTGCCTGTGGTAGTGCAGGCCAGTCACATTCATTTTAATAGAGCTGTGCGGTAATACCAGACGCAGCTCGTGAACAGGTGTGGTGCTATTTCAGGAAGAAAGCCGCCATATTTTCCTAATCAAGGACACCCCCTTTTAACCTGCACAGAAAGCACAATTATATATATATATATATATATATATATATAGACACTTCCATAAACAAAGAAACAAAGACCATTCTTCTTCTGAGAGTACAGACTAATTGTGACTGGAAGGCATTAAGATGACTTGTGTTCTTCCTCTACATGTCTAATGTCTACTTATGGCAAAACACAGAGAAATCACTGCATTAGCTGAGAAAAGTGCAACAAATGGTGTTTTCTGCCGAGAGCGGATATATGCATATTTAATTGTGATACTGAAACAAGGTCAGTGGGAAGAAAAAACTATTTTGAGGCATTTCATCACATGTATAGCTCTGAAAAGCTATCTGTCGCGTCTGTGTCTGAACGTGCTGCTGCTACCACTTCCCTGGTCATTAGGCGGCGGTGCACGAATACCTACGTTACTGATGGACAACGGCAATTTGTGGCTGTTTATCTTAAAGATTGCTGAGTCTAGTTGTCCTTTTCCAGTCCACCTGTGTTTTGCTGAATTAAGCTGGTAATGTAATTAGCCCTTTGCTGGGAGCCATGGGTAGGGCTCCCCTTCCATATACACCCCAGCATACAGTCTCCGGCTGCCAGTTATTAAGTTCATCTATACCTGGTTACAGCTCTGATCCATTGCTCCAGCCGAGCATCTTTGTTTCTCCCATTTTTTACCTCAGCTTGTATTTTGACCCCCACTTGCTTTCCGATTTTGTCTCTGACTTGAACCCTTGGTACTGATCTTGCATAATGAGTTTTCTTGCTGCCATCTTGCTCCACCGGTCAGCAGATGATTCCGTTGCCCCAATTCTGGCGCTCCTAAGAACTCTGTACAGGGGTTAAAGGGTGAAGGCCTGGACAACTCCTGGGATCTTATAAATGGAGTAGTTTGCTCTAAGCCGGTCCATAGAGGCCCTATTAACAGCTGCCGGGGTGCAAAGAATACTGCTCCTGTGACATTATCTATGTCTGTCTATCATATCAGTGGCAAAAATTATCAGCTGAGGGCTCCTGGGTAGGACATGTGTCTGGGCCCTTGCTCGGTTATGTCCCATATTCATGTACACATTTATACAGTACATACACATATGAACTATGTATATTACGCATGCATGAACAAGGATGCACAGATTACACAAGCATACGCATTTTACACAAGCATACGCAGGTTACACACACATATACACAAGCATATATAAAATGCACACCTACAGCAAAAACACATGCATGTATGTATTAGGCACACGTATACACATTGCACATGTATGTACATACAAGATTTTGTTTGTCTTTTATTTTTCCAGCGACATAGCTGTATTTGTTTTTTTGTGGAATGAGAAGAAGTTTTGACTTGCAACATTAATTTTCCCATAACACGAATGGAAAAAAAAAAAATTTGAGGTGAAATTGTAAAAAAACGTAAATTCTACCACTGTTTTCCCATTTTGTTTTTTTTAAAGCGTTCATTGTGAAGGAAAAAATAATTGGGAAACACGAATATCAAGGGCAGTACAATTACAGCCATACCAAACATGTCTAGTTTTTGTTTTTTTTTAATTTTAGTGGTGAAAAAAAATTCTGAAATTTGTCGAACTGTGGTTGTGTCGCCATGTTTCCGAGACTTGTAACTTTTATCTTTTCATTGACAGAGCTGGGTGATGGCCTGTTTATTGAGTGCTGAGCCGACATTTTTATTGATACAATTTTGGACTACGTTTGGCATATTGATCGTTTTTTGGGATTTTTGTGGGGAACTTGCGGTGACTGAAAAAACACAAGTCTTGCATTTTCATTTATTCTATTTTCTTCGTTGAAAGTATTTTTTAAATTATTATATATTTTGATAGAATGGACTATTATAGAAAAGGTAATACCAATTATGCTTCTTATATTATCTATATATATAATTGCCTAAGGGTCACTTCCGTCTGTCTGTCTGTCCTTCTGTCACGGTTATTCATTCGCAGATTGGTCTCGGCAGCTGCCTGTCATGGCTGCCGCGACCAATCAGCGACGGGCACAGTCCGGAAGAAAATGGTCGCTCCTTACTCCCCGCAGTCAGTGCCTGTCGCCCGCATACTCCCCTCCGGTCACCGCTAACACAGGGTTAATGCAGGCGGTAACGGGCCGCGGGTAACGCACTCCATTACCGCCGCTATTATCCCTGTGTGTCCCCAACTTTTTACTATTGACGCTGCCTATGCGGCATCAATAGTAAAAAATGTAATGTTAAAAATAATAATAAAAAAAAAAAAAAAACCTGCTATACTCACCTTCCTTAGCCGCCCGCCATCTTCCGTTGCAGGTTCCGGTGGCAGAAGGACCTGCCATGACGTCACGGTCATGTGACCGCGACGTCATCACAGGCCCTGCGCTGATACCAACCCTGGGACCGGAAGCTGCCGTGGACTACAAGGGCTCCCTCGGAAAGGTGAGTATATGTTTATTTATTTATTTTTTTTAACCTGTGACAAACCTGGCTGGGCAATATACTATGTAGCTGGGCAATATACTACTTTGCCGGGAAATATACTACATCACTGTGCAATATACTACGTGGTTCTGTGCTGTATACTACGTCACTGGGCAATATATTACGTAGCTATACTACGTCACTTGGCAATATAGTACGTCACTGGGCAATATACTACGTGTCTGGGCAATATACTACGTGGATGGACAATATACTACGTGGCTGGGCAATATACTACGTGGCTGGGCAATATTCTACGTGACTGGGCAATATACTACGTGGCTGGGCAATATACTACGTGACTGGGCAATATACTACGTGGCTGGGCAATATACTACATGGGCTGTGCTATATACTACGTGTCTGGGCAATATACTACATGGCTGGGCAATATACTGCGTCCCTGGGCAATATACTACATGGCTGGGCAATATACTATGTGACTGGACAATATACTACGTGGGCTGTGCAATATACTACGTGGCTGGGCAATATACTACATGGCTGGGCAATATACTGCGTCCCTGGGCAATATACTACATGGCTGGGCAATATACTACGTGGCAGGGCAATATACTACATGGCTGGGCAATATACTACGTGGCTGGGCAATATACTACGTGGCTGGGCAATATACTACGTGGCTGGGCAATATACTACGTGGCTGGGCAATATACTACGTGGCTGGGCAATATTCTTCGTGTCTGGGCAATATACTACGTGACTGGGCAATATACTACGTGGCTGGGCAATATACTACATGGCTGGGCAATATACTACGTGTCTGGGCAATATACTACATGGCTGGGCAATATACTACGTCCCTGGGCAATATACTACATGGCTGGGCAATATACTACGTGGCTGGGCAATATACTACATGGCTGGGCAATATACTACGTCCCTGGGCAATATACTACATGACTGGGCAATATACTACGTGGCTGGGCAATATACTACATGGCTGGGCAATATACTACGTGGCTGGGCAATATACTACGTGGCTGGGCAATATACTACGTGGACATGCATATTCTAGAATACCCGATGCATTAGAATCGGGCCACCATCTAGTGTAGTATAAAATGCGGTGTTCTAAGACTACGCGGTATTCTAAAAGTAAGATGGCAGCAACGGGGACCTACAGCGGGCTCCCGGCTGCCATGGTAAGCCATTGGTGCCCTGCAATTGCTTTTGGGGGGGCTTGTGAGTTCTGGTAAGAACTCGGAAAGGTGAGTATATGTTTATTTATTTATTTTTTTTAACCTGTGACAAACCTGGCTGGGCAATATACTATGTAGCTGGGCAATATACTACTTTGCCGGGAAATATACTACATCACTGTGCAATATACTACGTGGTTCTGTGCTGTATACTACGTCACTGGGCAATATATTACGTAGCTATACTACGTCACTTGGCAATATAGTACGTCACTGGGCAATATACTACGTGTCTGGGCAATATACTACGTGGATGGACAATATACTACGTGGCTGGGCAATATTCTACGTGTCTGGGCAATATACTACGTGACTGGGCAATATACTACGTGGCTGGGCAATATTCTACGTGGCTGGGCAATATTCTACGTGTCTGGGCAATATACTACGTGACTGGGCAATATACTACGTGGCTGGGCAATATACTACATGGCTGGGCAATATACTGCGTCCCTGGGCAATATACTACATGGCTGGGCAATATACTATATGGCAGGGCAATATACTACATGGCTGGGCAATATACTACGTGGCTGGGCAATATACTACATGACTGGGCAATATACTACGTGGCTGGGCAATATACTACGTGGCTGGGCAATATACTACGTGGCTGGGCAATATACTACGTGGCTGGGCAATATACTACGTGGCTGGGCAATATTCTACGTGTCTGGGCAATATACTACGTGACTGGGCAATATACTACGTGGCTGGGCAATATACTACATGGCTGGGCAATATACTACGTGTCTGGGCAATATACTACATGGCTGGGCAATATACTACGTCCCTGGGCAATATACTACATGGCTGGGCAATATACTACGTGGCTGGGCAATATACTACATGGCTGGGCAATATACTACGTCCCTGGGCAATATACTACGTGGCTGGGCAATATTCTACGTGGCTGGGCAATATTCTACGTGTCTGGGCAATATACTACGTGACTGGGCAATATACTACGTGTCTGGGCAATATACTACATGGCTGGGCAATATACTACGTCCCTGGGCAATATACTACATGGCTGGGCAATATACTACGTGGCAGGGCAATATACTACATGGCTGGGCAATATACTACGTCCCTGGGCAATATACTACATGACTGGGCAATATACTACGTGGCTGGGCAATATACTACATGGCTGGGCAATATACTACGTGGCTGGGCAATATACTACGTGGCTGGGCAATATACTACGTGGACATGCATATTCTAGAATACCCGATGCATTAGAATCGGGCCACCATCTAGTGTAGTATAAAATGCGGTGTTCTAAGACTACGCGGTATTCTAAAAGTAAGATGGCAGCGACGGGGACCTACAGCGGGCTCCCGGCTGCCATGGTAAGCCATTGGTGCCCTGCAATTGCTTTTGGGGGGGCTTGTGAGTTCTGGTAAGAACACACACAAGTAGTAGCGCCATTTATATGCTGCTGTCAGGGATTCACTGAAGCATTTAAATAGTTAAACAGACATTTTGACTTGCGCAGATCTCTGCTGCTATATTCTATATACAGATGCCAGCTATATATTACAGCTCCTGACCCGGCTCCATACAGGTACACCCTGACTGTGTCATACAGTGACATAAAGGTGAGCTAAAGTGTCAAGAGTTATGGAATTTTATAGTTTTAAACATTTGTATAAAAAAGTAGAATACAAAAATAATGTTATTGTAGTTGTTTTGGCCCCAGTATTTTTTAGTATGTAAGTATATATATATACCAGTACATCAGGGGCGGATTATCAGAGGGTCAATATGGGCGGTAGCCCAGGGCCCAGTGGTCTGGGGGGGCCCTGGGCTACCGCACAGATTGACCCTCTGATAATCATCTGTGACTGCCCGCCGGCATTTATGTGCCCCCCCGCCATACCCGGTGGGCAGAGAGAGGGGGCCCGCATCGGGCCCCTTCTCATCTGCTCACCGGGCCCCTTCCGGCGGTTTCCTATTGACGTGCGGGCGCGTGCCCGCACGTCAATAGTTAACAACAGCCACCAGCCAATTGGAGGCTGGCGGCTGATGTCGGCCGCAGTCGCCGGCGAGTGTGCTCTGCTGCAGGGAGCTTGCCGCCTGGAGCGCGGACAGGTGAGGAGACTGCTTGTTTTTTTTGTTTTTTTTTATAATGGTGGACACACTGAGGGCAATGCTGGAGGACACTGGGGCAGATTGCTGGAGGACACTGGGGCAGATGGCTGGAGGACACTGGGGCAGATGGCTGGAGGACACTGGGGCAGATGGCTGGAGCACACTGGGGCAGATTGCTGGAGGACACTGGGGCAATGCTGGAGGACACTGGGGCAGATTGCTGGAGGACACTGGGGCAGATTGCTGGAGGACACTGGGGCAGATTGCTGGAGGACACGAGCAATGCTGGAGGACACTGGGGCAATGCTGGAGGACACTGGGGCAATGCTGGAGGACACTGGGGCAGATTGCTGGAGGACACTGGGGCAGATGGCTGGAGGACATGGGCAGATGGCTGGAGGACACTGGGGCAGATGGCTGGAGGACACTGGGGCAGATGGCTGGAGGACACTGGGGCAGATGGCTGGAGGACACTGGGGCAGATTGCTGGAGTACACTGGGGCAGATTGCTGGAGGACACTGGGGCAGATTGCTGGAGGACACTGGGGCAGATTGCTGGAGGACACTGGGGCAGATGGCTGGAGGACACTGGGGCAGATGGCTGGAGGACACTGGGGCAGATTGCTGGAGGACACTGGGGCAGATTGCTGGAGGACACTGGGGCAGATTGCTGGAGGACACTGGGGCAGATGGCTGGAGGACACTGGGGCAGATGGCTGGAGGACACTGGGGCAGATGGCTGGAGGACACTGGGGCAGATGGCTGGAGGACACTGGGGCAGATTGCTGGAGGACACTGGGGCAGATTGCTGGAGGACACTGGGGCAATGCTGGAGGACACTGGGGCAGATTGCTGGAGGACACTGGGGCAGATTGCTGGAGGACACTGGGGCAGATTGCTGGAGGACACTGGGGCAGATTGCTGGAGGACACGAGCAATGCTGGAGGACACTGGGGCAGATTGCTGGAGGACACTGGGGCAGATTGCTGGAGGACACTGGGGCAGATTGCTGGAGGACACTGGGGCAGATTGCAGGAGGACACTGGGGCAGATTGCTGGACACACTGTCTGGGGGCAATGCTGGACACACTGGGGGCAATATGCTGGAGACACTGGGGCAGATTGCTGGACACTGGGGCAATATGCTGGACATACTGGGGCAGATTGCTGGACACACTGGGGGCAGGACTGGAGGCATGGGCAGAATGTAGACACGGGGCATGATTGGAGACACGGGGCAGAATGAAAGACATGGGGCAGGATTGGATCATGGGGCAGGATGGATACGATGGAGACATATGGGGCAGGATGTGGAGATCATATGGGGTAGAATGGATACTCATGAGGGCAGGATGCGAGAACATATGGCTGGAGCCAGGAATAAGACACACGGGGCCAGGATGTGGAATATTATTACCATAGGGGCTAATTAAGGGATATTATTACTGCAGTGATGTATTTATTTTATTTTTTGAGTATACTGTTTTAAATGGGGGTCGGTCCTGTTACTGTGCAGAGTGACACTATATCGCCTTTTTTTCTTCATGTGGTGTAATGTAGAAGTTGTGAAAAATTAAGTAATGTGTTCTACAAGCGGAGCTCGAGATAACTGTGTTATTTCCTGCAGAAACGAGTCCTGGCTGGAAGAAATGATGGCGGTCTGTGCTGGATGAAAGATGAAGGACTTCACCTAGAGACGTCACTGGTGAGTCAGTGTTACCTATACACTGACACTATACACTGTATACTATATAGAGGTCCTGTGTATAATGTCACCAGTGATCTCTGTATTACCTCTACACAGACACTGCATACTAAGTACAGATCTCCTGTGAATACTGGCACTTATGGTGATAGTATTGTGTTGTTGTTTTTTACTGATCAGTATTGTAGTATTCAGTCACTATGTGGTGGTAATATGTGGTCTGGAAATGGTGTTGTGGTATTTGTCCCTTGTATGTGATATTTGGTCACTAAGTGGTGGTAATATGTGGTCTTGACATGGTGCGGTGGTATTTGTTCCTTGTATGTGATATTATTCGATCACTGTGGTTGTAATTTGTGGTCTGGTCATGTTGCGGTGGTATTTGTTCCTTGTATGTGATATTATTGGTCAAAATATACCTAAATTGTATTGCAGATTCTACCAAATATTTAATAGGTTACAGTAGAGTAGGGCCCGGCCATTTTTCTGGAATAATCTGGTTCGGGTATATCATGACCCCCGTCACATGACCCCCGTCACATGGGGGGCCCACAGTGTCTGAACAGCCCGGGGCCCTGGCTACCCTTAATCCACCCCTGCAGTACATTATGGGTGAAAATAAGTAGTAGGAGTCTGAGATATATCTGTATATACGAGCAGATTTTGCCTGTAAACAAAACTATTTAGGTTGATAGGCAGCATAAATTCTCTCATATAAAACAGTGCTGCCTTTGGATCACTGCCTTCTGCCTTCCACATTAGTTGTATTGAGTGTCAGCCACTACAAAAACAAGCACTAAGGAAAAGCAAAGCATAACATCGAACCTGTCACCGTTATTTATATACAGACATAGGATTAATCTGCAGGTAAAAAGCTGCCCACTCTTTCAGAAGTAACAGACTTTCAGTCAAGGGGGCGTGCACAAAGCGGCCACCACACTTCAGTAGCACTCCACACTAGCGGCTAAAGTCACCGCTCACAGCACTCCTCATTAGTGGCTACAGTCACCACTCACAGCACTCCTCACTAGCGGCTACAGTCACCACTCACCGCACTTCACTAGCGGCTACAGTCACCACTCACCGCACTTCACTAGCGGCTACAGTCACCACTCACCGCACTTCACTAGTGGCTACTGTCACCACTCACAGCACCCTTCACTAGTGGCTACAGTCACCACTCACCGCACCACTAGGGGCTACAGTCACCACTCACCGCACTTCACTAGCGGCAAATAGAAGCAAACGTAATCATGGGACTAGATGAGTATGTTATGTATGTGGGTCCGTCTGACTCTTGCCCAATGAATTTGGCGAAAAAAGGATCTGGCATGTTAAATTTTAAAAGATCAATCTCTTGTTTCAACAGGAAAAAAGCCACCGCCAGAGCTGTCTGGCAGCATCTTATTCTCCACTAAGCATTGAGAACACATGGATACACTGCCAAATGGAGCATGCATGTTTATGGTCAGTTGCTTACGTCTTGTGCATTTTTTTTAGCGCCACTGTGTCAAAGCGCACGCTACAAATGTCATATAAGCAAAGCCTTGTTGGAAGTTTAGGAGAAAACCAATATGGACAAAAATAGGTGGCAAATCAACTTTTCTATACATTGACTTCTAAATCACCATATGACTGTGAAAACGTATTGGTTTCTACCTCTCCTGGGTACAATTTGTTGTCGTCAGCCCATCTGAAAGAAGATGGCAGATGTGCTCACACAAACTGATCAAAATGTGCTCCAAAAGGGGACCCAGTATTTCAGAAAAGTTCTGAAGAATTGCATGCTGGTGGTACATTGCTGTGACCGCCATAGATCTCTGACGGAAGGGTCAGAAGAATGCCGCGGGATCTTTCTATTTCCTTAGGATCATCAGTACCGATGAAAAGCTACAGGACTATAATTTGTAGACACTCTTCCCCCAGTAAATACAGGCTACATTGTCATAAGGCCATGTTTTTCTTCTATTTTTCTAACTTTTTGTGCAGCAGTTTCCTAAAACTCCCAAAAGTATCGATCCCAAGATTAACGACTCAGTTTACATTTCTTGTGGGATTCTTTACAGACGCTGCCCTAGATGAAAGTTTAATGGATCAATAAATCCACTCAGTTATACATTCAGCAGGACAGTGGTTATAGATTTTATCAGAGGTGTTTTATATGCCTGACCTTCCTCGCTTCTGGACGACAAATACAGTTCCAATCCCGACACCTCGTTCTTCTTCTTGGTACCAGACATATTTATTATACAATACAATTTTTACGACTGCCGTGGAGTGAAGCATCCAAACAACCCGTAGATCTAAAAACAATAGGTAACTTGCCCTCAAGTATTTGCTTGTATATCTCAGCATTGAGGACATCATTAATTTGGTCCAAATTCTCAACTGCATTCAGCCCAAAACTTGCATGTACCCTCCACCATGCTTCAGACAACTTTTTAGCTCTTCGATGAACAAAATACCTTCTCTAACAGCCAAATATTTCACTTTTTAATTCATCAACCCAAGAGAAACTGCTACAGACATTCATGCACCCTAATTCCTATGTTTTCATGCATATTTGAGTCACTTTGAACTGTTTTCATGTCTTCAATGACTTCTCCGAACATTAGATGGGTGTAACTGGGTTCTACTGGTTGCTTCCAGTTCTTAGCTGATGGCACTGCTGAACATCTTCCTATTTAAAAGCGAAGTAAGCATGATGTGTCTTTCATCTGCTGTACTATTTTCTTGGTGGACCACTGTGTCTATGGATACCAACGTTAACCAATTGTTGGTACCTTTATAAAAGATCTTGAACAACACATCTTAAAACCCCAGTCTGCTTTGAAATCTTTGCTTGGGAGACACCTTGCTGATGTAGCATAACTACCTTATGTCTTGTTGCTGTGCTCAGTCTTGCCATAGTGTATGACCAGTGACTTGAAACTGCCTTTCACAACCTGACTTTGTGCAATTGTACCTAGAAGACCTGAAGAAGGTAATGTGTGGTCCAGGGATGGACATATCAATAGTCCAACCTGTTCAGTCGCACACGGGCCAAAGAGGTAAGGGAGCCCATTCCCATCTCCAAAGCTTTTGGAATCATGGATTATGATGAGCTATAGGACTGCAAAGGGCCCACATACTGTTCTTGCACATAGGCCCTTTTCCATCTGTGTCCACCAAACACAACTATTGATTTGATTTAGATTGCTTTTTTAGTTCATTCACTTGGCATTTTGTAAATTGATAAAAAAAACTATTAACACTTATTTTTTAAAGCATTTTTACTTTGCAGCATTTTTTTACATCTGTCTAAAATTTTTGCACTGAACAATATATTTGTTGTTTTATTTAATTATTACTTATTACTTTTTTGCTTGCACAGTAAAAACTCACAGAACTGTTTTTAGATCCATAAATATCTATAAATATATAACAACACTAATATGGAATTTTTTGGACCCACCATGATAATGCTGGTCTTTTCTATAGCTACAAATGTGGCTGTCTTTATTTAGATGTCCATTATTTAGAGTTTTGACTGATTGTAGGATCCTCTGGTTCTTTGGTGGGACAGTTTTGACCATGTGAATTACTGTTGTCTTCATGTTCAAAATGGCCTCCCACTATGGTTCTAGTTTTTACTTCCAAGTACAGCAGAGCCTGCTGTTTATATCCCCTTCAAACCCTTTTCATGATCTTTGGGCCTTGGGTCAGTTACCTATTAATTTGCTAGTTAACTGTCATGTCGGACGCTATTCACTCTAGGGAGTCCGACAGACAGCGTTAATTCCATTTACGTCCACTATACGCTCAGTGGTGCCGGCTAGACTTTATTCAGGTTTCTCGGGGTTAATTTAGTTGGTAATCGGGTTGGAGGTAGGGTTACGCCCATGGTCTTTAAATAGTCTTGCTGGACTTTGGGCGTCGCCGATTATAGCTTGTGCCTCGTGCCTAGTGATTCCTGTCTGGAGTGGTGGTCTTGGAGAAGTAATATCGTATCTGGTGGTGAATGATCCATTGTTCTATTTCTCCTTCCTATATTTGTATTTGTTTTGCCCTGTGCACATTATCGTATTTTCCTGTGTGACTGCGGCGTGGTGCGTTTTTAGTTTTCCCTGTCTGTGCTTTCTGTGGGGGATTGGTGTATGGTCTCTTCACTGGGTGGCGGGTGGTGGTTTCAGCATAGGGCTGAAACAGGAGTTAGGGACAGGCCTGGCGGCCCAGACAAGCACACCATCAGTGTAAATTCTGGGAGAGGGACAGACAGGGTTTCCCCTAGTCTGAGGGATAACGCAGGGGCCCGGGTAACCAGCCTTAGTCTACCCATTACCCCCGTGACATTAACAATGTGGGTCTTTAAGTAGATTAGTAAAGTACAGATTCTCTTTTCCCTGTGCAATTCGAAACAGGACCAAGTAGACTTCTTACCCTCTTCTCACGGGCCCCTTAGCTCCCGCATGGTCTGCCTTCATGGTATGAATATTCTTGAATGGGAACTGATGGGTGCCATATGTTTTAGATTACTATCAGGTGGCCACAAAAAAATCTTTAGAATTTGCTTCCGCAGATAAAAGAACAAAGAAAAACCTGTTATCACAAAATAAGTCTTTCTCATAACTGAGTCTCACGATCAGAGCACATTTTGAGATCATATTGGAGTCTTATGTTGGAAACAAGTGCCGAATGATGAGAAATTCTGGATTATACGATGACTGGTGACATTTTACAATTTATTATATTATGTAAATGACTCCCTATTAAGCCAAGAACCAGCTGATTAACTTGTGTCCTGGAATCCCCATGGCTGCAGGCTGAAGAGATGCTCTCAAGCATTACAATGCCACCGCACATTGACGCCACAGCTTGGCACAGACTATAGTGCCAACTGTGTTCACGTTAAAATGAATGTTTTTCTAAGTGAACATCCAAAGCCGGCTGCGCTTTTGACAAACAGCAAGAGCTGGGCCCTTAGTACAAAACCTGTCCACCGTACTGAAGGATGGCGGCCGTACGGAGGTCATATAAGGTTATCGCTGGTGGCTGCTGCCAGCATTGTGCGTTTTTTTATTCATTTTGCAAATAAAAAAAGGCTTCTAATATTGTATTATGCCAAAATGACGGCGATATTGGCACGGCTGCGAGAGATTATTCAAATGAGTAATAATGAGTTAATAATATATTCAGTGGAGGGATACGGTTTGGTGAGTTATTCTAATTTATCTGTAAACGAGTATGGCTGGGATTGTTGTGCAAACGGCTTGTTTTAATTAGGTAAATATGACTAAAAATTAAAGCTTCCTTCATTGCTGAACATTATTACAAAAAATATATCAGTCGAACTTGCATACAAGAGGACCTCAAGCTATACGTATTCATAAATGGAGGCAGTCAGCAATGTCCTAACAGTGTTTGGCCCTCCAAGGTGATAGACACAGATGTCCCCCACTTCTGGGTGATGGGCACAGATGTTCCCCACTTCTGGGTGATGGACACATATGTCCCTCACTTCCAGGGTGATGGACACATTGTCCCCCACTTCCAGGGTGATGGACACAGATGTCCCCCACTTCCAGGTTGATGGACACAGATGTCCCCTACTTCCATGGGTGATAGATACAGATGTCCCCCACGTGCATGTTGATGGACATAGATGTCCCCTACTTCCAGAGTGATAGACACAGATGTCCCCTACTTTCAGAGTGATGAACACAGATGTCCCCCACTTCCAGTGTAGTAGACACAGATATCCCCTACTTCCAGGGTTATAGACACAGATATCCCCTACTTCCAGGGTGATAGACACAGATGTCCTCTACTTCCAGGGTGATAGACACAGATGTCCTCTACTTCCAGGGTGATAGACACAAATGTTCCCCACTTCCAGTGTAATAGACACAGATATGCCCTACTTCCAGGGTGATAGACACCATTATCCCCCACTTCCAGTGTAATAGACACAGATATGCCCTGCTTCCAGGGTGATAGACACAAATGTTCCCCACTTCCAGGGTGATATACACAGATGTTCCCCACTTCCAGTGTAATAGACACAGATGTCCCCTACTTCCTGGGTGATGGACACAAATGTCCCATACTTCCAGGGTGATGGCCACAGATGTCCCCAACTTCCAGGGTGATAGACACAGATGTTTTTAACTTCCAGAGTGATAAGACACAGTTGCCCTCCAAGGTGTCTTTTATATTTGCCCTTTATGATGCCAGCCTCCGATGACCCAATCCAGCCACACATTTCACTGATAGCTTTATTTCACAGATACCATTATACCATTACAACTAAAATGTTAAGACTCCCCCATGCAGCTCAGATGCAAGTCAGCCATCCGAAAAGCTTGGGGTCCTCTCGTCTCTCCTCTGACAGATGATATAAGAGGGGAGAAGGATCAGGCCATTGGATTTTCATCAAATGCTTCTTTTGAAATCACGGGAAATAATCCACTACCAGAGGCTTCTCCTCTCCTCTCTTCTTGCTAAAAAACACACAAACTCTCGGTAGAGCCGAGCACTCGTGTTTTGGGAAAGATAGCCGTCTGCCAACGAACGTTTAGCCAACAGTTTTCTTTTGTGTGTGGCCAGCTTAAATGTTTAGTGCTTACTACAGATGCTCTCCCAAGGTGCCAGCAACATATGCTCCCCAAGGTGTTAGCTGCATAAACCCTCCAAGGTGATGTCCATAAAGGCCCTTCAGCCACAGAGTACAACGTTCCAGCCTCAGATGCCCCAGACTCAGAACTTTCCATTCCAGCCACTGGTCCCATTGTGTGATATGTCCACGATATGCCACCTAGATTCTTATAACAATGCATGTGACCTGCTAAGAGATGCCTCCAAGAATCCTCCCTCTTGTGCCAGCCACAGATGCCTCATGTGTTCAGTTTTGTTCGCGTCTCATTTTTATATATGTCGGAGGTATAAATTAAGAGTATTCATTGACATACCTCCAATTTGTCTACAGGCTGCCTTGCACCCAATGTTTGCCAAAAGAGTGTCCTTTTGGCTTACACTGGACTGGTATGTATAGACATATTTTTTTCACAAAAAAACAAAGCAGTAATGTGACTGGCTATTATTCCTTCACATTAGTTTTGATAAATGTACTGTACTTCACTCATTTGCAAACCCAACTATCCTGCATACTGGACCACAAAAGGGGTGATGTTTACTTTATTTACCTGCCAGCACTTTTTCACATATAAAACTAATGACATAGCTGTGTAGGTGCTTGTCCTCCAGTAAAAACGATACCTCTCATGTAGAGATCTGACGTACCAGTCATGAGAAATCTATTGTAGAAGCCATATGCGGAAACCAGGCTAGAAGTGCACTAGGGGTGTGTTAATACACTTGGACTGCATCTGTATGGCCACACCCCAGGTGCACTTCCAGCCTGATTTGCATATGACTTCTATGCTAGATTTCTCATCACTGGCACATCGGATTTCTACAGAAAAGGTATAATTTTTATTGGGGAAAAAACACCTATATGGACATGCCAAAAGATTCATATGTAAAAACTTCCTGATAGGTTCTCACACAAATATTTCTGGGCAGTTAGTTGAATATTCTGGGTTAAATTACACATTTGGATTTATAGTTTTTCATCAAAAACAAGTCTGTTTTTTTTTTACAGTTTTTGAGTCATCGAATACCAGATCAAAATAACTTTACTGTAATAGGTCTGCTTTACGTATTGATATGTTAAAATGCATTTCAGCTATTTACTTATTTTTTAATGATTTTTTGTTTTGTATATTTTATACAGGTTTGAGTAAAACGCAGCTGACCCCCAAAGCGCAACGGAAATCAAAAAGATTAATGAACATTGTTTCAAACGCAGATAGCACGAGACAGACAAAAAAAATTGGGAAATGTATCACAGCGGCGCACCCTGTGTGATATTTTTGGTGAATTTTGGCACATTGGACATTTTTCGCTACCGTACGTGACCTCTCGGTTAAATTAGCTGAATTCCCATCTTCATCAGGGAGTCTAATTTTCCTGTTTCATTTTAGGAATAAAACCATGAAATCCATGTGTAAAACATATCAGTTGTATAGCTGATGTAATATCTGCATGATTTTTTTTTTCATTCTAAAAACTGACACATGCCGAAACTCAGACAGTACCCAGTACTGATCCATTTTGGACATGAATACTATTGCTCTTTTTTTTTTTTTTAAGAAAAAAATAGACAGATTTTCTGGATGAGAAATAAACCGAGTCTTACTTTAAGCCAATATTTTGTACCTTCTTCGTTAGCCTCCGTTTTACAACCAGTGATGTGCAAAAAAAAAAAAGCGCAAAAAAAACCCTTGGACGATCTTCTAAATGGAGGCCTGTTTATACATTATTCATTGGGGCTAAGAGATGCAAGTTACACATATTTGTCCTAATGCTCGGGCACCAGGGTACTGGCAGAGTTGCCAACAGCCCCGAATGTGCCAGGACTGTCCTGAATTTTGGGGAACAGTCCCAGCAAATTTGATTATGACGTAGGCTGACATTGGGGTTACATTTTCATAAACTCTGTAAAAAAGTAGGCAATTTTTGTCCAGCTTTGGCCTTCAGAGTAGAGGTACAAGGATGGTGAGCGGACTGCAACGTACGTCCTACGGTTAAAGGATCTGGAAATGTTTAGCTTGCAAAAAAGGAGACTTAATAGCGGTCTACAAATATCTGAAGGGCTGTCACAGTGTAGAGGGATCATCATTATTCTCATTCGCACATGGAAGAACGAGAAGTAATGGAATCAAACTGAAAGGGAGAAGATACAGATTAGATATTAGAAAAAACTTTTGGACAGTGAGGGTGATCAATAAGTGGGACAGGCTGCCACGAGAGGTGGTGATTTTTCCTTCAAAGGAAGTCTTCAAACAGAGGCTGGACAGACATCTGTCTGAGATGGGTTAATGAATCCTTCATTGAGCAGGGGGTTGGAGACGATGACTCTGGAGGTCCGTGCCTACTATAACATTCTAGGATTCATTCTTGGGTCGATCCTCAGGGGCGGGACTTAATTGTCCCTATTTTACCAGCAGTGGTGTTGATAAATACGTACAGGTTTTCATGTATTTTATTTATTATAATTTGCTTATAAAGCGCTATCTTATTCCGCAGAGCTTTATATACATTGTCATCACTACTAAGATTGCTATTATTGTTTATGCCCCACTCCCAGACCCACACAGAAATGCCCACTCATCTGAGAATATCCCCAACACCAGCCAAGACAGCCCACTATTAGGATGACTTTCATACAGATTTCCTCGGATCTTCTTGGTCTGGTATATCCCAATGGTGTCATACAGATAGCTTTGACTTTGGTATATCCCAAATCCCCACATTTGTTTTAAAAAATTGTAACACTCTAAATTCTGGAATGTCGGCATTGATGCATAATACTAATGTGTATCTTAATAATTGTTCCACCTAAACCTTGTATCTCCACATAACGTATCAATTAAGGATATAATATGGTTCATTTTGTAATACTACTGTAAAAATGATAAAAAGATCCAATTATCTGTGCACAAAATTCTCTGGGTTTAACCTATCCCGTCCTTCTTTGTACAGATTCTCCATTGTTTTCATCCTCCAGGGCAATGCGTCTCCGAGATGGAATTATTGCTATTTATGATTCATTAGAAATATTTCTTCTCGCTCATTGCTACCTGTGTGATACCTATATCTGCACTCGGTTTCCTAAAGGGAAATCATTTATTCCCAAACCTTTTCAATTAGAAAACAATAATTTGCACGCCAAGTAACCGCAGCGATAACTCAATTCAATGACTCCAGAAAAAAAGCAAACAAACATTAATCTCATAATTCATAATCCTCTCGCTAAAATGGAACACAATACATACTTTAAAAGATTACTATGTATGTGTGAGTGGGGAAACAGGTCGATAGAAAAAAGATAAGTAGGTTATACATATTAGATAGATAATCGATAGATAGATATGAGATAGATAATAGATCGTGTAGAGGATTGTACTCACTCAGCTGCCGTTTTGAGGTAGGCACAGGAAGCGGTTTCCCTGGGGGTTGGGATATAGGGCAATCATTCCCACCCATCTCTTATGACTGCTCGTAAAACCCGGCCCTGGAATGGCCTAATAACTCTCTCAGCACTATATGTGCTGGAACATGCTTCCAGCTCACATCACCGCAGCTAAAAGCCGAGATGACACATATCTCCCCTCAAAGACTCGTCCGGCAGCCATCTTCCAATAGATAGTAGATTTATTGTAGGTGGAGTTGGTAATTGCTTCCTTAGTTTGCTGAACACTCCTCCATTACTCTAAGGCCATTTTAAATTAGTATCATATTCTACCTGCCTGTTACATTTGTAGACTTTATTTAATAGAAAAAGTTAGGGTCCCAACAAAGTAAGGTAAGCCTCGACGTGGATGGTGGGCACCCATAAATTGGCTAATTGGTGCACCGAGTATCTTAATTTATATGTATAATCAATCACACTTAGAAATACCTAAATATTGTCCATGGTCATTGCATTCATCAAACAGCAAGAAAAGAAAAGTAGACCAGTAAAATATAACTTTTATTAGTATCCACTTAAAAAAAACTCTAAAATGATAAAAACAGAAAGTTGTGTCCATATACTTTGTTTATTAGATCCCAAAACAAATTAATAGCTCAAGAGGTAGGGTACTAAGGGACAACAATACCCTTTAAATCCCTATATTGTACCTACCAGCGGAGGTTGGCAACCAAAAATTTGCAAAATGGAACCCCCACTCAACGTTGGATATCCCTATAAACCCTAGTACACAACTAACCTGTAATTAAAGTGCAGCAGTGCAGATAGTGAAGAACCTTTAAACCAGGATATGTACCAAAGATACCCACAATAGAATACCAAGTAAACAATTTAAAAACTATATATACAGTTGTGTGAAAAATTATTTGCCCCCTTCCTCATTTCTTACTCTTTTGCATGTTAGTCACACTTAAATGTTTCAGCTCTCCAAAAAAAATTTTAATATTTGACAATAATAACACAAGTAAACACATAATGCAGTTTTTAAATGTTTAAATGAAGGTCTTTATTATTAAGGTAAAAAGAAATCCAAACCTACAGGGCCCTGTGTGAAAAAGTGATTGCCCCCTAAACCTAATAACTGGTTGGGACTCCCTTAGTAGCATCAACTGCAATCAAGCGATTGCGATAACTGGCAATGAGTCTTTTACAACACTCTGCAGGAATTTTGCAGAATTGTTGTAATTCAGCCATATTGGAGGGTTTCCGAGCATAACCTACCGTTTAAAGATCATGCCACAGCATGTCAATCAGATTAAGGTCAGAACTTTGACTAGGCAACTCCAAAGCCTTAATTTTGTTTTATTTAAGCCATTCAGAGATGGACTGGCTGGTGTGTTTTGGATCATTGTCCTGCTGCATAACCCAAGTGCCCTTCAGTTTTAGGTCACAAACAGATGGCCAGACATTCTCCTTCAGGATTTTTTGGTAGACAGCAGAATTCATGGTTCCATTTACCACAGCAAGTCTTCCAGGTCCTGAGGCAGCAAAATAGCCCCAGACCATCAAACTACCACCACCATATTTTACTGTTGGTATGATGTTCCTTTTCTGAAATGCTGTTTTAGCTCTATACTAGATGTAATGGGTCGTACACCTTTCAAAAAGTTCAACTTTTGTTTTGTCAGTCCAGAGTATTCTCCCAAAAGTCTTTTGGACCATAAAGATGTTTTTTTGGCAAAACTGAGACGAATCTTTATGTTCTTATTGCTCAGCAGTGGTTTTCATCTTCGAACTCTGGCAAACAGGCCATTTTTGACCCAGTCTCTTTCTTATGGTGGGGTGGAGTCATGAACAGTGATCTTAACTGAAGCAAGTGAGAACAGTAGTTCTATGGATGTTGTTGTTTGGTCTTTTGTGACCTCTTGGATAAGTCATCACAGCGCTCTTCGGGTAATTTTGGTCGGTTGGCCACTCGTGGTTCACCACTTCTATGTTTTAGCCATTTGTGGATAATGGCTCTCACGGTGGTTCACTGGAGTGTCAAAGCTTTAGAAATGGCTTGATAACTTTTTCCAGACTGATAGACCTCAATTATTTTGTTTCTTATTTGTTCCAGAATTTCTTTGGATTGCGGCATGATGTCTAGCTTTTGAGGACCTTTTGGTTTTCTTCACTTTGTCAGGCAGGTCCTATTTAAGTGATTTCTTGATTGAGAACAGGTGTGGCAGTAATTAGGCCTTGGTGCTGCTATGGAATTTGAACTCAGCTTCCCAAAGATGAGATGAACCACAGTTAATTTATGTTTTAAGGGGGGCAATTACTTTTTCACACAGGGCCCTGTAGGTTTGGATTTTCTTCCCTTAATAATGAAGACCTTAATTTTAAAAAATGCTTTGTCTACTATTTAAATTTGTTTGGTGATCTGAAACATTTAAATGTGACGCACATGCAAAAGAATAGGAAATAAGGAATGAAAGAAAGAGAAAATGAAAGAAAGAAAATGAAAGCAGAAAAAGAAAGAAAGAAAAAAAAATATTCTCTAGTAAACGGAATAGTTGCAGCGGATTATGAGCAGATAATGTCATAAGAATCCATCTAATAATCTGTATATTTTGCCAGGTGAGCATCATTTTTCTGAGGTCTGCAAAAAAAAACTACTTTATTTATGCCCGTTAAATTTCCACAAGCTCGTTGTAAAGATCTGACTTTGATTCCTGGCTGGGGATAAGTGGACCCGTGGAAATTCGGCTTCTGATACCCAACCTGGACTTTAGTCCAAAGTTCGATTAGGATACCAGAACAGTACCCAATCTCGAAACATTCTCAAGAAAATTCTCTCACTCCTTTCTCTCTCCCCAGACTTCTCTTGGAACTCCGAACATTGCAACGGACTTCCTGGAGAAGTCTGTGTTTGGCGTTTAGCACCGGACACAAACTGGTAAAAGTTCGGGTTCACTCATCTCTATTCCAGACCTTTAAATAAAGCAAGTCGCCCACTCACATCTGATGACCATTATGAGAAAGAAAGAAAGAAAGAAAGAAAGAAAGAAAGAAAGAAAGAAAAAAGGAAAAAAGAAAAGAAAGAAAAAAGGAAAAAAGAAAGGAAAGAAAAGGAAAGAAAGAAAAAAAAGGAAAGAAAGAAAAAAGAAAGAAAGGAAAGAAAGGAAGAAAGGAAAAAAGAGAAATAAAGGAAAGAAAAAAAGGAAAGAAAGGAAAGAGAAAAAAAAAAGAAAAAAAGAAAAAAAGAAGGAAAAAAGAAAGGAAAGAAAGAAAGATGGAAGAAAGGAAAAAAGAGAAATAAAGGAAAGAAAAAAAGTAAAGAAAAGGAAAGAAAGAAAGAAAAAAGAAAGAAAAAAAGAAGGAAAAAAAAAGGAAAGAAAGAAAAAAGAAAGTAATGAAAAGGAAAGAAAGAAAAAGAAAAAGAAAGGAAGAAAGAAAAAAGAAAGGAAAGAAAAGAAAGAAAGAAAAAAAGAAAGAGAAAGGAAATAAAGGAAGGATAGGAAGGAAAGACAGAAAAGAGAAAGAAAGGAAAGAACGGTTCTCTCGTGCACTGCACCTCACACTTGTATTCTTCGGTGAACCCATGATACTATTTCCTGTACAGTTGCACTGAACTAATGAGACAATTAGTAGGACAGAGTTGCGGAGGATTATGAGCAGATAAGGTAATAAGAATCCATCTAATATTCTTACAGTCACAATTAAGCATTTTTAATTATAAATAAAGTTCCCCTAAGGACCCGGCGTCTAATTAAGGTCGCACAATAGAACCTAATATGTAATCTTGTTTATTATTTCCTGAAATCATCACCGCGGCTGAATCACAAAACCGTCTGCGTCTGCGAATATTCCAGACCTCCTAATCTGTGCATTATTCTATACGTTAGGGCAGAAGTTTCCTCTCTAGATCTGATCTCCATGTTGTCAGAATTAAATGTGTTGTCACATCCATGCGTCTTCTGAATATTTGTTTGCTCCTGAAATGAGTAATATCCACATGACAGCCCACAATGTAACTGGAACCGAGGTGTGGCTCAGCTGCCCTCATCCTCCACAAGTTCACAATGCCTTTGATGCACATACAGACTAATTTGTCCAGAAACTGCCCTGATTTCCATGCTTTGTAACTTGCCACCCATCATATTTGAGTGTGTGATTCCTCTCCATGAGCATTCATCCAGTACTATAGGTGCCGGAACTTTCCCCCCCACTTCTCAGCCCTTGCAATTGTCTAGTGACGTGCAGGTTGACAGACAGGAGAGCAGGAGCAGAGAGACACATACCCGCCCTTATAGGAATTCACTAATATATCACCAATGACAAACCCAGTTCTGCTTTGTAATAAACCAATCTATATCTGTCTGCAAGAAATTCTGAAATCTTTGCTTTAAAGTCTTTATAAAGCTGGAAAAGGACATAGAAGTCCAGATGTTATTGCGGGGATTGTAGAGAAGATGGAAACTTCTATCTCCTTATTAAAAGTTACATTTGGAATACAGAATTCATAACTAGCAGGGTGAGTGCGATTATAATAACAGTGTTGGGATCCTATGCTGTTATTACTGCCAAGAATCTAAAACAAGACACAATAACTAATATTATTATCTGTCTCCAATCTCTTCATGGATAAGGGGAGAGGAGCAGCAGACGAGCTATTCTGAGTGAGACCACCGCCTATGTTGGGCATGTGTGGGCGCAGGGTGGGGATTGTGTTTCTCAGCTCACGCTGCTGCACTTCAGTCTGAAACCATCAGAAATGGAAAACTCAATGGAAACATTCCCTATGGCATTTTTGAAACATGGCATTTTTACACTATGGGGCCGATTCACTAAGACGGGCATTGAGTACTACTACTCTGATCTTAGTGATGGGCTTGCTGGAGTAGGATCCGCCGCATTCACAAACAGGCACTCGCCACTTAATGAAATCCGTGCATCTTCTCTGCAGCATGTGCCTACATGCACCTCACCACCAGAGGCAATGCCTATGTAGCTCCATGCATTTCACCACCAGAGGCAATGCCTATGTAGCTCCATGCACCTCACCACCAGAGGCAATGCCTATGTAGCTCCATGCATTTCACCACCAGAGGCAATGCCTATGTAGCTCCATGCACCTCACCACCAGATGCAATGCCTATGTAGCTCCATGCACCTCACCACCAGAGGCAATGCCTATGTAGCTCCATGCACCTTGCCACCTGAGACAATGCCTATGTAGCTCCATGCACCTCGCCACCTGAGACAATGCCTATGTAGCTCCATGCACCTCGCCACCTGAGACAATGCCTATGTAGCTCCATGCACCTCACCACCAGAGGCAATGCCTATGTAGCTCCATGCATTTCACCACCAGAGGCAATGCTTATGTAGCTCCATGCACCTCGCCACCTGAGACAATGCCTATGCAGCTCCATGCACCTCACCACCAAAGGCAATGCCTATGTAGCTCCATGCACCTTGCCACCTGAGACAATGCCTATGCAGCTCCATGCACCTCACCACCAGAAGCAATGCCTATGCAGCTCCATGCACCTCACCACCAGAAGCAATGCCTATGCAGCTCCATGCACCTCACCACTAGAAGCAATGCCTATGCAGCTCCATGCACCTCACCACCAGAAGCAATGCCTATGCAGCTCCATGCACCTTGCCACCTGAGACAATGCCTATGTAGGTCCATGCACCTCACCACCAGAGGCAATGGCTATGCAACTCCATGCACCTCACCATCACAGGCAATGCCTATGCAGCTCCATGCACCTCACCATCAGAAGCAATGCCTATGCAGCTCCATGCACCTCACCACCAGAGGCAATGCCTATGCAGCTCCATGCACCTCACCATCAGAAGCAAAGCCTATGCAGCTCCATGCACCTTGCCACCTGAGACAATGCCTATGCAGGTCGATGCACCTCACCACCAGAGGCAATGCCTATGCAACTCCATGCACCTCACCATCACAGGCAATGCCTATGCAGCTCCATGCACCTCACCATCAGAAGCAATGCCTATGCAGCTCCATGCACCTCACCACCAGAAGCAATGCCTATGCAGCTCCATGCACCTTGCCACCTGAGACAATGCCTATGTAGGTCCATGCACCTCACCACCAGAGGCAATGCCTATGCAACTCCATGCACCTCACCATCACAGGCAATGCCTATGCAGCTCCATGCACCTCGCCACCAGAGGCAATGCCTATGCAGCTCCAGCTCCTCCACCTATTTTGACAGCTGCTTAAAACTGGAGTGACAACTCCAAAAGTAGTAGATTTTTTGCGTAACTCTACATTTTTTTCCCTAAAACTTTTACATTGATTTTTCAAGCGTAAAGGTTTTGATAAGTCGGGCCCCTGTGTTTCTTTTTCATTGGAGTTTTGGTTGACATTTCTCTAGTCATATCTAAGCTGCAAGCGGAACTACTTAGGTGAAAAGCCCTAATTAAGTGCTGAATTGCATTGCAGATGATTTAGGTTTTTTTGCATTTGACTATTTGCTATGTTTAATGTGATTCCTACCTCTCCCACAATATACCACAGGTGACGCAGCTGCAGAATCACTATAACAGCAAACTAGCTGAATGCAATGTGAATCTCACAGGGTTGGTCATTAATGTGTCAAAGCCCAATACCTTCTCCAATCAGCAGAATGAAGGCAGGGACGTCTCCACTCGTACAGATGTGACTGTTCCTGGTACCACACCCATTCAAATGAATTGAATTTAGCCCAGGAGAAAAAACATAGCCCATGAAATAAATGGCCCAGACAGACAACCTTCACTTACTCAGGGCTGGACAGGAGATAAGAACAGGTCAGTGACTCAGTGTCACGCCGTAAACGGCGATAAAGGGGCAGGACAGCGTACTGGGACCCGCACCTGTCCCTGACTCTATAAAGGGGCCCTGACTTGCCCTTATCTCAGGGGTACCTATAATGGTTAGGAGGCCTGAGCCGCCAGCGTATCCCTGTCTCCTGTGTAAACCCTATCAGTGGCCCCCTCTCCCCCCCAGGAAGGAGGACTGCACAAAAATAGCAAATCAGCAAATAGACAGGGAATACAGACAAGGTAACTTAAATAGCAAACACCCCAAAAGCTCACACAAGCACAGAGGAAACACTGAGTAGGAAAAAGGGTAGCAACAACAAAGGAGGGAAAACAGGTTTAACATACAACCAAATAAGCAGACAACAATCTAAGTAGATAAACCTCCAAGCTCCTAACACCACGCTCCTTCACATTACTAGCCAGGCAGCTGAACTGATCACTGACAACAGTTGTAGTCAAAGCTGAGTCTATATAGAGGATGAGATTACAAAATCCAATTCAGCTGAGAGACCAAGCTCTCAGCAACTTCAGCAACAAGGTTAACTCCTGCACTGCTGGCACAAAGCAGCCAGGTCAGAATTCAGGAGAAGAGCTTCTGTTCACTGTGTGTGAACGAGGCCCAGAGCGCTGCAGTTCTCTGAAGCCTCTTAGTCGCGGTAGCCCCTTGACACTCAGGCTTCCCTACCATCAAGGGTACCCCTGAGTTAAGGAAAGACAGGGCTCCCCTTGCCTGAGGGGCAGTTCAGAGGCCCAGGTTCGTTATCTCCCGTTTTCCCATTGCTTCCCGTGACAGCTGGATTCAGGAAAACAGCGGCCTTTAAATAAGTGTTCCAATATTCACGACATATTCCAGAGTTGTATTATGAGTGGAGGAACCACCTTTGAGATCCTCACTAAACTTGTAAATGAGGGGTTTATGAACTCATTAGAAAAAAAAAAAATTTTCCATTGCTAATTTTTGCCTTGATTTTTGAAAAATTGTTGCAGAAAAAATGTTATAGCAAGCTTATAGATGAATATACTCTAAGGCCATGTTCACATGTTCAGTATTTGATCAGTATTTTACATCAGTATTTGTAAGCCAAAACCAGGAGAGGAACAATCAGAGGAAAAGTCTAATAGGAACACGTCACCACTTCTGTGTGTTTCATCGACTTCTAATTTTTGGCTTACAAATACTGATGTAAAATACTGACCAAATACTAAATGTGTGAACGTGGCCTTAGAAACTGCCATTGGGAAAAACAGACACAGCTATTTCCTATGATGGCGATTGACTGCATCTGTAGCACTCACTTCTCAGCTAAAAGGGGTACAAGCAACTCTGTTCTCAAGGACAGAAGAGGTCGGACAATTTTTGCAAATTCTATAATTATTTGATAAATATCTATCCTTTTAAACCCTTTAGAAAATGCTGCCATGTAAATTGTATATACTATAAAAAAAAATTATAATGTGCAATCAATAAGAAAACCTAAGGGAACGAACATAACTACAGGACATAAACATTAGAGGAAGGTTCATGTTCTACTGACTTTCCAGAATATTCCCAAAGGTGAAACGGCCAATTAAATTATACAATGGATTATGCAAATGTTTAGACATAAAAACGATAATGGTATATGAATAAAATTAATGGAGTGGTTGTATATAAGCTAAACTACATGTCGCTGTGCGTTACTATTAATTAGACACATTATTAATATTGAAATTTTAATGAAACTTAGGGATGAACATTTTCAAAGAGAAATCATTAGACAAAAATGTATCATTTATTTTATTATTATTGTAGATATTTTGAAAACTAATATTTCGCGAATGAATATTCTTGATTGAAACATCTGTTTATAATTTCACCGTGAACCTCGCATTCTGATGTCAGAACCTGACGATTAGGGTTCGCACATTGCGTATTTGCAGCGGGGCTTTTTTTCTTCACCCGTTTGGGAGGAAACACGCAGCTTTTTATTGTGTTTTTACATGCATTTTTACTTGCAGTTTCGTAGCATTTTTACTTGCAATTTTTAACCCAAAAATCAATTTTTTACTGCAAAAACGTTGAAAGAAGTGAAATGCTGCATCTTGGCAAAAAACGCAGCAGGGTTCAACATACGCAGAAATCTGGTACTGTAAAACGCTGCGTGTTTTACACAGCAAATATGTTGTGGAAAATATGCAGCAAAAAATGCTACAATTTGCCAAGTATGAACATACCCTTAGGGTACAATGGTGACCTTGCAGAGTTGGGGTTCTGGGCTCATATCCCACCAAGGACAACATTTGCAAGTAGTTTGTATGTTCTCTCCGTGTTTGTGTGGGTTTCCTCCGGGTTCTCCGGTTTCCTCCCACACTCCAAAGAATAACTGATAGGGAAGTTAGATTTTGAGCCCCAATGGGGACAGTGTTGATGATGTGTGCAAAGCACCTCTTTTATATGTCTTCTACTGAGCTTCTCTTAGCTGATTTGTGACCCCATCAAACCCCCTGAGGAGGTCCATGCGAAACGCGCGTTAGGGCCGCGTGTGCAGCATCACAGGACAGTCATGAGTAAGAGCAACTATCTCGTGATTCTCGTGCCACTGTAGTCAACGCTTATATGTTTGAATACTATGACTCTGTATAAGATATACCTTATTTACTACACCTGTGTTGATATAGCCGCATGAGTCTCACTGATTATTTTTTCTGGCTGGACCTGATGCACTGTTACGTTACTCAATCTATAGGTCTGGTTATTAGGCTCTCACTAACTATGCTGTACCTGTGGTGTTGCACCTGATGTTTTCTTGTTGCCCCTGATTCCTTGTTTTCAATAGCTCTGTCATTGATATGGTTTTTTAATCGTTGTTTAAGTGCCTTTTATGTATTAAGTCCAATAAAAACACTTTTCTTTTATTCTTTTGGTGGATTGTCTTACTCTATTCTTGCATGTATACAATGCGCAGGGAAATAAACAGTCTGTAAAAAGCTCTTTTTCTTGCACAAAACGGAACAATTTTTTTTATGGAACTCCGTAGCAAAAATTATTTTCAGCTCAAAACACAAACACTCGCAATTAAGTAACAAAAAAAACAAACATTTCCCCTTAAGGTGTCCACTAGAGTTGAGCAAAACAATTTGTAAAGTTCTGGTGGAGTAGTCATGTTAGCAGTCCAGATGAAAAAAATGGGAACCTCACACTACCTGCAACTTCTCCAGCACCTCTTCTAATTGGTAGATTGCTACAACATTATTTGCACCTAAACTTAGTGACGCCGGGGTGATCTACTAATGGCCTACTAATCCAATGAGGCGTCAGGGATGCCACAGGAGGTTTGCAGTGCTCTGATTCAGTCTCCACAGACTGATCAAAGGTCTTCTGTAGGCAGAATGACCTTCCTACTGTCTTGAATAATGTGGTTGAAGCATCCAATGTCACCCACAGATCGCTGAAAGGAACTGGACATAACTGCCCACTCTCCCCATAGTGCTGCAAAAGCAGTTTGATGTGGATTTTGTGTTGGAATTGTGTTCTGTCTGACAGTAGGGAGAATTAGAGTTCATGATTGGGACTAGCCCATAATGGGAGAGGCTAAGCTGAAGGGACAGAGACGGTTTCCGGTCAGGATGTCAGTTAGGGCCCAGTGTGCGTGGGAAACGGACCTAATATCTGAGCAGCAGGCAGTGCTGCACGACTTGGATGTACTGAAGTAAGGAGACCCCAAGACAATGGATAGCATGAACTGGAGTGAAGAGGAAGAAGAAACGATAGAAAGACAGTTTGGTAAATTGGAGAGGACGCTTAACAGTACAGCCCCAAGTTTATAACTCAGGAAGGTAACGGGCCAAGATGAGACAGACAGCGTGAGATGAGGAGTGTGCCCTGGGCGGGAATTCCAAGGCGTCAGTACAAGAGAAGCTAAGGACCGGCCATACTGGCAACATCAACCATATTAATCAAAACAAGATGAAGGCGATTCTGCTGACAGAAGACCCGCAAACCATATACCAGCGATGACCACCTGATCTTATCGTGCTGATTACCATAAAGCGCAAGAGACTTATAAAAAGTATTTTTTGGGATATGCAAGGAGACTTATTGGCTTACAAACAGGAACTGCGGTACAAGATTAGTTAAAGGTCACGGCTTTTGTTTATATTGTGAAAAACTGGTGACAGGTTCCCTTAAAGGATTTAATATAAAATGCAAAGTGCAGGACGCATCAATCATTTCCTCCAGGACAAGTCCCAACCAAACTGAAGGGCTCAGGTCCCCCGACTGACTCAGGTACTTTAGCGACAAAGCTTTCTGCTAAATAATGCAACGTTCAATCAAACCGTTGTCACCTTCTCTGAACATCGCATTTTTTGCTAAGATGTTTAATGCCAGTAGCTAAAAAAGTAATGGTCTAAAATAATATACGATCAAAGCGTAAAGAAAGCAAAAACATCATTAAATGCCCACGAGGCAGAAACATAAAACACAAAAGCAAACAAACGTCTCGGTTGATACATTGCGATGCTTTTTTTTTTTGCCTGGTGCAGTCATCTGCATTGAGATAAAGTTATTGTGTGCTATTTATATCTTTTATTAACAGGTTAAAAAAACAACACAATTATTGGAGACTGAATTGTTCTAGTTTTCTGGCAATCTCTGAATAGAATTCGTGTTACCGAAGCTTCTTGTGACAAGAGCAGTAGCGTAGCTACTGGGGGGCAGAGGGGGCGGTCGCCCTGGGCCCGGTGCTCTGAGGGGTCCCACCCAGAGCTACGCGCGCGCCGATAGTTAGATTCTGCGGCAGAGCAGGTAGAATCGATCTCCCTGCTCTGCCGCCGGCCGCTATGGGGCCCCTGATCAGGTGTGGGGGGGGGGGGCCTGGTGCCAGCAGTGAGCCCCCCGCCTGTGATCGCAGGGTCAGCTGTACTGGCATTTAGCCGATACAGCTAACCGCAATGGTGAGCGAAGGAGCGCTGCGCTGCGCTCCTTCCCCCATCATCCTCCTGTCAGCGTCTGACGTCGGCGACGCTGACAGAGGGCGTGATGAGTCACTGCCCGGCACCGAGATGAGCGGAAGCTCAGAGCAGCGCAGGAACCAGGAAGAAGAGTTGAGTATTTAGTTTTTTAAGGGGTGCTGCCTTATAGTATACAATCTACTTATGGGGGGTCTGCCTAATACTACAGGGTCTGCCTATGGGGGGGTCTGCCTATGGGGGGTCTGCCTAATACTACAGGTTCTGCCTATGGGGGGGTCTCCCTAATACTAGAGGGTCTGCCTATGGGGGTCTGCCTATAGCAGGGTCTGCCTAATACTACAGGGTCTGCCTATGGGGGGTCTGCCTAAAACTACAGAGTCTGCCTATGGGGGGGTCTGCCTAATACTACAGGGTCTGATCATGGGGGGTCTGCCTAATACTACAGGGTCTGCCTATGAGGGAGTCAGCCTAATACTACAGGGTCTGCCTATGGGAGGGGGTCTGCCTAATACTGCAGGGTCTGCCTATGAGGGGGGTCTGCCTATGGGGGGTCTGCCTAATACTACAGGGTCTGCCTATGGAAGGGGGTCTGCCTAATACTACAGAGTCTGCCTATGGGGGGTCTGCCTAATACTGCAGGGTCTGCCTATGGGAGGGGGTCTGCCTAATACTACAGGGTCTGCCTATGGGGGGGTCTGCCTATGGGGGGTCTGCCTAATACTACAGGGTCTGCCTATGGGGGTCTGCCTATAGCAGGGTCTGCCTAATACTACAGGGTCTGCCTATGGGGGGTCTGCCTAAAACTACAGAGTCTGCCTATGGGGGGTCTGCCTAATACTACAGGGTCTGATCATGAGGGGTCTGCCTAATACTACAGGGTCTGCCTATGAGGGAGTCAGCCTAATACTACAGGGTCTGCCTATGGGAGGGGGTCTGCCTAATACTGCAGGGTCTGCCTATGAGGGGGGTCTGCCTATGGGGGGTCTGCCTAATACTACAGGGTCTGCCTATGGAAGGGGGTCTGCCTAATACTACAGGGTCTGCCTATGGGGGGTCTGCCTAATACTGCAGGGTCTGCCTATGGGAGGGGGTCTGCCTAATACTACAGGATCTGCCTATGAGGGGGTCTGCCTAATACTGCAGGGTCTTCCTATGGGGGGTCTGCCTATAGTGGGGTCTGCCTAATACTACAGGGTCTGCCTATGGGGGATCTGCCTAATACTACAGGGTCTGCCTATGGGGGGTCTGCCTATAGCGGGGTCTGACTAATACTACAGGGTCTGCCTATGGGGGGTCTGCCTAATACTACAGGGTCTGCCTATGGGGGGTCTGCCTAATACTACAGGGTCTGCCTATGGGGGGTCTGCCTAATACTACAGGGTCTGATCATGGGGGATCTGCCTAATACTACAGTGTCTGCCTCTGAGGGGGTCAGCCTATTACTACAGGGTCTGCCTATGTGGGGTCTGCCTAATACTGCAGGGTCTGCCTATGGGAGGGGGTTTGCCTAATACTACAGGGTCTGAATATGAGGGGGTCTGCTTAATACTACAGGGTCTGCCTATGGGGGTTCTGCCTAATACTACAGGGTCTGCCTATGGAAGGGGGTCTGCCTAATACTACAGGGTCTGCCTATGGGAGGGTCTGCCTAATGCTACAGGGTCTGCCTATGGGGGGTCTGCCTAATACTACAGGGTCTGTCTATGAGGGGTCTGCCTATAGCGGGGTCTGCCTAATACTACAGGGTCTGCCTATGGGGGGTCTGCCTAATACTACAGGGTCTGCCTATGGGGGGCCTGCCTATAGCGGGGTCTGCCTAATACTACAGGGTCTGCCTATGGGGGGGTCTGCCTAATACTACAGGGTCTGCCTATGGGGAGTCTGCCTAATACTACAGGGTCTGCCTATGGGGGGTCTGCCAATAGCAGGGTCTGCCTAATACTACAGGGTCTGCCTATGGGGGGGTCTGCCTAATACTACAGGATCTGCCTATGGGGGGTCTGCCTATAGCGGGGTCTGCCCAATACTACAGGGTCTGATCATGAGGGGTCTGCCTAATAGTACAGGGTCTGCCTATGGGGGAGGGTCTGCCTAATACTACAGGGTCTGCCTATGAGGAGGGTCAGCCTAATACTACAGGGTCTGCCTATGGGGGGTCTGCCTAATACTGCAGGGTCTGCCTATGGGAGGGGGTCTGCCTAATACTACAGGGTCTGCCTATGGGGGCCTGCCTAATACTACAGGGTTTGCCTATGGGGGATCTGCCTATAGCGGGGTCTGCCCAATACTACAGGGTCTGATCATGGGGGGGTCTGCCTAATACTACAGGGTCTGCCTAGGGGGAGGGTCTGCCTAATACTACAGGGTCTGCCTATGAGGAGGGTCAGCCTAATACTACAGGGTCTGCCTATGGGGGGTCTGCCTAATACTATAGGATCTGCCTATGAGGGGGGTCTGCCTAATACTACAGGGTCTGCCTATGGGGGGTCTGCCTAATACTACAGGGTCTGCCTATGGAGGGGATCTGCCTAATACTATAGGGTCTGCCTATGGGAGGGTCTGCCTAATGCTACAGGGTCTACCTATGGGGGGGTCTGCCTTATACTACAGGGTCTGCCTTTGGGGGGTCTGCATTATACTACAGGGTCTGCCTATCGGGGTCTGCCTTATACTACAGGGTCTGCCTATGGAGGTGCTGCCTTATACTACAGGGTCTGCCTATAGGGTTGCTGCCTTTATAGTACATGGTCTGCCTATGGGGGTGCTGTCTTATACTACAGGGTCTGCCTATAAGGGTGCTGTCTTATACTACAGGGTCTGCCTATAGGTGTGCTGTCTTATACTACAGGGTCTGCCTATAGGGGTGCTGCTTTATATTACAGGGTCTGCCTGCAGGTGCTACCTTATACTACAGGGTCTGCCTATGGGGGGTGCATTATACAATATTGAGGACTATCTGGTACATTATACTATATTGAGGATTATCTGGTACATTATACTATATTGAGGACGATCTGGTGCATTATACTATATGTAGGCTATCTAGAGGGGCATTATACAGTGTGGGGATTAAAGTGTTGTAGCCATCAGTTTGGAGGCTACTAAGGGGTCAGTATACTGTGTATAAGAGAGCATCATACTGTGTATAGAGGAGCTGTACAGGGGGAGACTCGGGACATTATTAAATGTAAAGTGGGCACTTATTTTATAGGAGAACTCAGGTTACTGTGACTATCAAAGGGGCACACAGGACAATATTACTTTCTAGGGGGCAAAATATGGGCTCTGTTTTCTAGGGCACTTGCACCTGGCATTGCTATATTAGAGAGGGGTGCTTTAGAATTTAGAGGGCACAGAAAACCACACAGCAGGGGCAGTAATAGGGACACATACGGCAGCAGCGGCTCAGTATTGGGGTATCAGGGGCAGTAATAGGGACACATACGGCAGCAGAGGCTCAGTATTGGGGTATCAGGGGCAGTAATAGGGACACATACGGCAGCAGCGGCTCAGTATTGGGGTATCAGGGGCAGTAATAGGGACACATACGGCAGCAGCGGCTCAGTATTGGGGTATCAGGGGCAGTAATAGGGACACATACGGCAGCAGCGGCTCAGTATTGGGGTATCAGGGGCAGTAATAGGGACACATACGGCAGCAGCGGCTCAGTATTGGGGTATCAGGGGCAGTAATAGGGACACATACGGCAGCAGCGGCTCAGTATTGGGGTATCAGGGGCAGTAATAGGGACACATACGGCAGCAGCGGCTCAGTATTGGGGTATCAGGGGCAGTAATAGGGACACATACGGCAGCAGCGGCTCAGTATTGGGGTATCAGGGGCAGTAATAGGGACACATACGGCAGCAGTGGTTCAGTATTGGGATATCAGGTGCAGTAATAGGGACACATACGGCAGCAGCGGCTCAGTATTGGGGTATCAGGGGCAGTAATAGGGACACATACGGCAGCAGCGGCTCAGTATTGGGGTATCAGGGGCAGTAATAGGGACACATACGGCAGCAGCGGCTCAGTATTGGGGTATCAGGGGCAGTAATAGGGACACATACGGCAGCAGCGGCTCAGTATTGGGGTATCAGGGGCAGTAATAGGGACACATACGGCAGCAGCGGCTCAGTATTGGGGTATCAGGGGCAGTAATAGGGACACATACGGCAGCAGTGGTTCAGTATTGGGATATCAGGTGCAGTAATAGGGACACATACGGCAGCAGCGGCTCAGTATTGGGGTATCAGGGGCAGTAATAGGGACACATACGGCAGCAGCGGCTCAGTATTGGGGTATCACGTGCAGTAATAGGGACACATACGGCAGCAGTGGCTCAGTAATGGGGTATCACGTGCAGTAATAGGGACACATACGGCAGCAGTGGCTCAGTATTGGGGAATCAGCAGGATGAGGAGTTTGTGCATGTTGGGAATAGATGGTGATGGGGCTGGAATGTGAGAACTGAAACATGTCTTTGTCGTATGTTCTGCAGCCGAGTCGTTGCTAGAAGAAGTTGTCATGTCGGTCTGGGCCAGTTGGAAAAGACGGGAAAAGTGACGATTCCATCATAAAGATCGTCAATGGTAAGTCATTATCTATAACAGTGCTGTGATCTCTTACAGTATATGTTCTGTAGGGCTGGTATCTACCACTGACCATATGGCGGTAATATCCATGTTGGTTGTTATATAGAGATTATTTTCAGTAACAGCGCAGTCATCTGCTGAGGTTCTCCTCCAGTATTAGGGCACATCACGGAGCTGTAATCAGGGTTACCTGGTTAGGGGCCCACTCAGAAGCCTTGCCTTCCCCCCTGAGCCAAAACCCTAGCTACGCCTCTGGACAAGAGTAATAGATTTTAGCAAGGGATGAATGGCTATGCCTGGCACACATTGGCAGAATGGCTCTTTGCATTAATATTTTATACAAATATAAGCCAGGTGTCTAGTAAACCTTTATAGGGTTTGGGCCATTCAGCAGTAATCTATTTCCCAATGTTATCCTGGTAGAAAGAGCACTGATTTAGTAAAAACTAGCTAATGTTTAACCTGAGGGCTAATAAAGGGCACCAGAACCTTTTTCCTCACTCTCTAAAGGGAAATTTAATTTGCCTCCTCTCCAATTATCACTGATCGTTCTCCATCTCAAGGAAGAAAATAAATGATTGAGAGATGATGACACCTTTTGAAGCGGTTAGTGATTATCTTTATTTTCAGTTTGCAATCTTCCTTCATTCATTTTTATACCCCCACGCATACAGTTTGCATCTTAAGTTTTAGTTTCAAACTTTTCGCTTGGGGGAGTGTCTCTCACTGTAACATTGTATATAAACAGGATGACACTCATTAGCCAATATATTAGCACAGCTTCTATCCTGCACTCTTTTTCACCCTCATGTGCCTTTCTCCCTTTCTGCAGTCTATTTTCTCTGCCCTCCCTGAGACTATATGCTTTATCTCCTGTCCACAAATGTGCCTATGGCTAGGGAAAGTTGAACGGTGATCAGAAAAAAAGGGTCAGAAGAAGGTTTAACTGCAACGTCTTTACTGGAACAGATTTATTTTTAGGGGGAACCAACGCTTGAATAAGATTATGGCAAAGTAGTAAAAGAGCAAAGCAAAAGGATCAGCTCTAATGCTATCGGGATGACTGAAGAAATAACAAGTGTAGACATGCATTCCTAAAGATGGCATTCAGGGGTGAGCCTCTCCCATCCACCTGTGACCTCCCGGTCATATACTGCACCTGGCCACTTCTTCATGGTCATTTTTGGAGTCAGGGGCAGAGTGATGAGCAGATAATGTCTGATGCTTAGCATACTAGTTTCTTACAGTATTAAAGAAAAATATTTTAATTCAGGACCATTCCCTTGGCCAAGCAAGTTGGCTGGACTAAACTCTCCACATCCACTATGCCGTACTGAGTGGCAATGCCAGAGATACATCCCAGGCCCAAGATTACCAGAAATGTTAGTTAAGTGACAATTGTTGCATAGTTTGCTCACAGAAGAAACTTGTGAGAGTACATTATATGGGTTAATTCAACTTTTATCTACACAGAACATGAGGTACATGCATCAGCTTCTAAATACAGCATAATAGGAATTCTGAAGGACCTTTTACCAGAGTGAAACCAAAGTACAACAAGTATATGCATTACACTCAACTAAGCATATAACAGTAACATCGCCATCTACTGTTAGAAAAGTGTAAACTTCTCCTGCATATAAATAAGTCTGTATCTGTTGCATATCTGCCAACAACAATAAGGGCTCGCTCACACATCTAATTTTCTTGTATGAGTGCTATCTGTAGTTTTCAGGGATAGCACTCTTACCTATGATATTTTATGGGGTTGTTCTCATATTTGATTTTTTGGGTTTCATGTGTGCAGCTTTTCTCTGCGTTTTTCTTTTTTTTTTTTACCTGCCTGTGGGAATACAAAAAAGAGAAAAGGCTGAATCCTGTGCCACAACACTGGAAAGCAATTAAGACAAATGTAATCCATATGTTCAGCTTAAATATCCCAGAGGGAAATGTTGTTAATATGTGAAAGCTGTAAAATGTGAAATGGTGAAAATATGTCACAGATGAAATCCGCATGTCCTGCTCTCCTGTGTCATGAAGATGGATGTTTTCTTAACAGGGGGAAGAATCGCTGTGTGATTGAACACTACCGAACGGGCATAGCAGAATGTCAGAATATGACTTAGCAAGTGTAGGTGCTAATTCCTACTTGTCGTTTCTTCTATATGTCATCGCTGAGTAAATCACATCCAGATAATCATATGATGGAGACAGAAAAATAGAAGAATGTTCACACTGAGAAACCAGGATCAAACACCTACAGTGTCGGGGAAAAGTTTGGGCACCCCGGGTCAAAATTACTGTTATTGTGAACAGTTAAGCAAGCTGAAGATGAAATGATCTCTAAAAGGTCTAGAATTAGAGATGACACATTTCCTTTGTATTTTAGGCAAAAATATATATATTAGTAATTTTTTACATCTTAAAAATCACAAAAAGGAAAATGGACCGATGCAAAAGTTTGGGCACCCTTTGAGTTTTGTGTGCTCAGATAACTTTGACCAAGGTTTCAGACCTTAATTAGCCTGTTCAGGTTATGGCTTGTTCACTATCCTCATTAGGAAAGGCCGGGTGATGCAAATTTCCAGCTTTATTAAAACCCAGCCCCTTCTAACATTGTGCCAAAAACAGCAGCTGTGGATTCTTTTAAAGCAGCTGACCAGCACTCTGAAAATGGTGGAGGCCCACAAAGCAGGAAAAAGCTATAAGAAGATAGCAAAGTGTTTTTCAAAAGTGAAAAATAATATATATATATACAGTATATATATATATGTATATATATATATACTCATCTTTTACATTTTAAAAATTGCAAAACGAAAAATAGGCCAATGCAAAAGCTTGGGCACCAGACAAGAATCTTTCAATTCTTGTTTGAGGGATTTTCAACCATTGTTTCTTGCATAATCCTCCCAGTTCTGTGAGATTCTTAAGTCGTCTTGCATCCTCTGCTATTTTGAGGTCTAGACACAGATTTTCAATGATGTTCAGATCAGGGGAATGTGAGGGCCATTGTAAAACCTTCAGCTTGTTCCTTTTGGATTTTGATGAGTGTTTAGGATCATTATCCTTTTGTAGGAGCCATCATCTTTTCAACTTTAGCTTTTTTACAGATGGTGTTCTGTTTGCATCAAGAATTTGTTGAAATTTCATTGAATCCATTCTTCGCTCTACCTGTGAAATGTTCCCCAGTGCCATTGGCTAAAACACAACCCCAAAGAATGATTGGTCCATCCCTATGATTAATGGCTGGCGAGATGTCCTCTTTCTGAAATTCTGTGCCCTTTTTTCTCCACACATACCTTGATCACTGTGGTCAAAGAGTTCTGTTGTAACCTCGTCGGTCCACAGGACTTGTTTCCAAAATGCATCAGGCTTGTTTAGATGTTCTTTTTGCATGTTTCTCATGCTGAATTTTATAGTGATGATGCAGGAGAAGTTTTCTTCTAATGACTCTTACATGAAGGCCATATTTGTCCAGGTGTCTCTGAAAAGTAGAACAATGCACCACAACTCCAGAGTCTGCTAAACCTTTCTGAAAGTCTTTCTGAAGGTCTTTTGCAGTTAAACAGGGGTTCTTAATTGCCTTTCTAGCAATCCTATGAGCAGCTCTCACTGAAATTTTGATCTCCATTTTTCCTGTTATCTGTCATTTCTTAATTACCGTATTTACTCGAGTATAAGCTGACCCCCCTAATTTTGCAACAAAAAACTGGGAAAACTTATTGACTTGAGTAGAAGCCTAGGGTGGAAAATGCAGCAGCTACCGGTAAATGTCAAAAATAAAAATAGATACCAATAAAAATAAAATTAATTGAGACATCAGTAGGTTAAGTGTTTTTGAATATCCATATTGAATCAGGAGCCCCATATAAAGCTCCATACAGTTCTTTATGGCCCCATAAGATGCTCCATATACAAATATGCCCCATATAATGCTCCATGGAGATCTTTATGGCCCCATAGATGCCCCATATAATGCTCCATGCAGTTCATTATGGCACCATAGATGCCCCATGTAATGCTCCATGCAGTTCTTTATGGCCCCAAAGAGGCTCCATATAATGCTCCATGCAGTTCTTTATGGCCCCTAGATGCCCCATATAATGCTCCATGCAGTTCATTATGGCCCCATAGATGGCCCATATAATGTTCCATGCAGTTCTTTATGGCCCCATAGATGCCCCATGTAATGCTCCATGCAGTTCTTTATGGCCCCATAGATGCCCCATATAATGCTCCATGCAGTTCATTATGGCCCCATAGATGGCCCATATAATGTTCCATGCAGTTCTTTACGGCCCCATAGATGCCCCATGTAATGCTCCATGCAGTTCTTTATGGCCCCAAAGAAGCTCCATATAATGCTCCATGCAGTTCTTTATGGCCCCAAAGAGGCTCCATATAATGCTCCATGCAGTTCTTTATGGCCCCTAGATGCCCCATATAATGCTCCATGCAGTTCATTATGGCCCCATAGATGGCCCATATAATGTTTCATGCAGTTCTTTACGGCCCCATAGATGCCCCATGTAATGCTCCATGCAGTTCTTTATGGCCCCAAAGATAGTTACATAGTTATTAAGGTTGAAGGAAGACTTTAAGTCCATCTAGTTCAACCCATAGCCTAACCTAACATGCCCTAACATGTTGATCCCATATAATGCTCCATGCAGTTCTTTATGGCCCCTAGATGCCCTATATAATGCTCCATGCAGTTCATTATGGCCCCATAGATGCCCCATATAATGCTCCATGCAGTTCTTTATGGCCCCATAGATGCCCCATATAATGCTCCATTCAGTTCATTATGGCCCCACAGATGCCCAATATAATGCTCCATGCAGTTCATTATGGCCCCATAGATGCCCTATATAATGCTCCATGCAGTTCTTTATGACCCCATAGATGCCCCATATAATGCTCCATGCAGTTCTTTATGGCCCCATAGATGCCCCATATAATGCTCCATACAGTTCATTATGGCCCCATAGATGCTCCATATAACATTGTGCCACATGTAATGCTGCTGCTGCACAAAAAAAAAAAAATGACATACTCACCTCTCTCCTCAGCGTCCTGTCTCTCCGCAGTGACTGTTTAGGCAGAGGGCGGTGCGCACACTAATACGTCATCGCGCCCTCTGACCTGCACAGTCAGTGCAGAGGATGCGGAGATGGGGCGGCGGTGGAATGCGGAAAGGTGAATATGAAATACTCACCTGCTCCTGGTGCTCCTGACGCTGTCTCTGCATGTCCCACGGTCTCCGGGCGCAGCAGCTTCTTCTTGTAGTGAGCGATCATATGGTACCGCTCATTACAGTAATGAATATGCGGCTCCACCCCAAAGGGGGTGGAGCCGCATATTCATTACTTTAATAAGCGGTACCAGTGACCGCTGAACAGGGGAAGAAGCTGTGGCGCCCGAAGACCTGGGACATGCAGGGACCGTGTCAGGAGCAGGTGAGTATTTGGCAGTCGCCGCTCCTCCTCACCCGCCGACCATGACTCGAGTATAAGCTGAGAGGGGCACTTTCAGCCAATTTTTGGGGGCGGAAAACCTCGGCTTATACTCGAGTATATACGGAACATTTCGAATTGAGGAAAGGGCAACTTGAAAATGCTTTGCTATCTCCTTATAACCGTCCCCTGTTTTGTGGGCCTCCAACTTTTTTATTTTCAGAGAACTAGGCAGCTGCTTAGAAGAATCCATGGCTGCTGTTTTTTGTCACAAGATTAGAGGTAGCTGGGTTTTTATAAAGCTGTGAAATTTGCATCACCCGGCCTTTCCTAACAATGATAGCGAACAAGCCATTACCCTCACAGGCTAAATAAGGCCTAAAACTCTGGTCAAAGTTATCGCAGAACACAAATTTCCAAGGGTGCCCAAACACTTGCATCGGCTCATTTTCTTTTTTTGCAATTTTTAGAATGAAAAAAATGACAATTTTCCCCCCTAAAATACAAAGGAAATGTGTCATCTTTAATTTTAGCCCTTTTAGAGATCATTTCATCTTCAACTTGCTTAACTGTTCACAATAACAGTAAATTTGACCAGGGGTGCCCAAACTTTTACATGGCACTGAAGCTTGAATAAACGTTTTTACACACGGACTGAAAAAAAATGCAGTATGCACAATCGTGATCCATTTTTTGCCCATTTAATAGGTGAAAAAAGAAAATGGATGCCCTACAGAAATTATCCTCATTGCATCCATTTTTAATGGATCCATTAAAATGACTACATAGAAATCTGTATTTGTCCATTTATTACTTTTTAATTGTTTATGTAAAAAACGAACGACATACAGATATAAAAACTAAAAAAGTAGGGGACATAAAAAAAGACATGCCATATGGGTGAAAAATCATACATTTTTTTTTTTTTTTAGCTGATGATATTCAATAAGCTTTACTGATTTTTTTGCTGATTGACTGGATGAGCAAAACGAAGGGGACAAAAAAGCAGCAATAACTCTGCAGGAGCAGACTACATTGGGTTTGATTGTAGTCTGTTACCATAGAAACATATAGGTGTGCATGGGATCTGTAGACACAAAATCATAGGAGGGTTGAAATTTAGATTATAATGTTACTTCACATTATATTTGAGATATATTGGAACTATATAATAAAATGGTAGCCTTTTACTTTAAGTACTAATGATACCAGCTATTTGCCGTGACCCTCTGTGCCCCTAATATGTTTCAAGCTATTTCTGAATGCTTCATGCTGATTTACATAACTCGTGCTCACTGGCGTCATTTCTTCTGGTTAGCTTAACAAAAATATTACATTTTGTGAAACGGAAAGTCAAAGATGCAGGTGCAAAAAAAAAGAGAGTTATTTTTATACTGGGGGATAATTAGTGTAATTAAGTCGCGGCTATTAAACTGCCAGAATAAGAGAGCTGAGCACTGTTTTCAAAGACTTTCCAATGTACAATATAATATGGAGCAATTAACTTAATTTCTTTTTGTGCTCTGTATTTTGCTCAAGTTTTTCGGTGTCTTATTAATTCATCTTTAAAAAAAACAAAAAAACGGTAAATATCTTTATTCATCGAGTCGGGATTAAGAAACACCAGTTTTATTGGATTTCTTTCTCTAACATAGCATTACATAATCACTTCTTTCCAGAAGTCTAGCAATGTTTCACAATGCAAATTTTAATTTAATATTTTGCAAGTTCTAATATTATTATTCTAGCGTTCACTTCATTTCAATAATTTACAAAGCATGGTGCTGGGAATTTTCTTTGCAAGTCTCCCTAATTGAAACCGTTCTTTAATATGAAACGCTGTGCTGTCCGACAGCATACAGGCCCATGCTTGTTCCCGTACTGTTAATTAACACTTAATGACCAGTTTGTGATAAAGAACAGGTGCAGTGGAAGCATTCCCATCAATGATCACATCATGGGTGTGGGTATGTAGACGACGTCTCTGCTGACACATAGGTTAGAAAACACCAAAATGGTACATAAACGATGCCGGCAGTCTCTGCAGGACATCCATCTCCTACAATATTTAATGATGGGTACCGTGCAAGTTTTTGTTTGTGTTTGACCTTGTTACAGCAGCAGATATCATTTGATTTTAATTGCCTGTTTTCTACACCATATTTCCAAAAATGTGGACAAAAGCTATCTCAGAGGCAAAGATTCAATCAGACATGTCTCCACACCGTGATACTGACTCAGAGGGTCTCTCATAGTTATCGACCATCAGGAAGAACTGTGAAAGGGGAGTGCAATTAAAAAAAAAAAGAAAATGTTCCTAAAGTTATAGAACATCTTTACAATATAATTAAAATGGTGATGGTCTTAGGCGTTTTGCTTTTTAAAGGTTTCACTATATATTTATTTTACCGGAGGTCACAGATAGCAGTATCAACACTGAGGTCTTCTTCAGGTTCAGGTTTGGACCAATTCTTCATCATGGATACCAGGCTGATACCAGATCATAACTTTTCTACAGGGGCTTTTTCCCGTTTACTTTTGAAATAAAAAGAAAAATATTCACAAAAGGTCAACAACGCCGTTAACTATAAACAGACCACTTTGCATTTGACATAATCTATGTGTCTAGCTTTACCCAAGAATATTTTGCAGTTTTTAATGCTTTTGTGTAAAACATTAGCAAATATCTTTACATTCAATTCTAATTTAAGATGACAGATTTATGGTGTCCTGTGTCCCCCGAGTGTGGGAGGTGACATCATCACATGGGCGTGATGACATCAGTGTGACGCTGAGTCACTTCTCACAGACAAGCCGTGAGACGGGATAGTCAATGAGTCCGAGGTCAAAAGCCGGGTGGGTACATCATAAACGGAAGGTGAGACGAAGGTGTAGTCAGGTAGTATTCCGAAGTCAGAATACCAGGATAGCAGATCAGAGCAGAAGGCATTAAACAGACTGATGGTCAGAATAAGGTCTAAGGTCAGGCAACAAAAGATCAACACACAGAATGCTAGGCACAGAGAGACAAACCACACAGTAGCTGAATGTCCATCTGGCAAAGGTCTGGGATTAACAGCCCAGTTAAGTAGCCTGGCAATCACCTGGAACAATGAACACCTGGAGACAGCCAGCACTTACAAGTCTCAGATTAGACAACTGAGCTGTCAATCATCACATGGACACCTCTCGAGGCATATGTACTTCTCTGTACTGCTGCTATATCACAATGCATCGCAATCTGATTCCAACTCTTTGTCATGATCCCCAGGGGGTCACAATGTGACCTCATTCACCTGTATTTCGTTGTGTTGAACTGAGTAATCTTTAGAGGCTGAAGTCAATATCTAGTCCCAGTTTACCTAACCTTAGTTCTCTATGATCATGCCTTGGGTTTATTCCATAGGCAGTATTTAATCTCGTGCAGCCCTAGTCAGCCATTGAACATGTACCAAAGCGTTTCTGTAAAACATTTACCTATAATATTACATGCTCTCCTACCATAACTTTTCTGATCAGTCTCCTACTTTTCTCTTCTCTGTCTGCGTAGTCTTTTACAGATATGGCAATGCGTTAATAATACAGATTCATCTTATTCTGTTTGAACTTCAAACCAAAGAGTTTCATTATCATGGATTACAGCCCGGAAAATGAGCGCAAGAAAATATATTCATTGATCATTACAAAAAAAATTGTGTTTGAAGTTTTGAAAAAAGAAAAGTTAAACCAGTTAAGATCGATCATTTTCCCGTTGGCCCATGCGACATCCCTTATCCATAAAAGCCACATAATGATTTTGAGTCTGGGGGAGGATTCCTTGAATGGAAGACGCATTTGGTGTATGAAGAACGGAGGGGGAGTTGTACGGAAAGAATGCACATAAAGGAAGGGATATTTCAGACCGCAAGTTGACATTCTCATATATTGTGCTTTTAACTAAAAAAAAAATAAAAAATAAACTTTAAAATATGATATAGACTGTAAGATAATAAGAAAACCTATAAGATCATGTTTCAAAGTTTGGAAACCGACGTTGGAGCATTTTCTTTCTAGGCTTTAAAGAGTAACCGTTGTTTTAATTTTTACATCATAAATCAATAATACATATGAAAATAAGCAAGTTTATAATATATCTTTTTAGAAAAATCTGCTTCATTCTCCTCCTCTACTAATCTTTCACTTTCAATATTGTCAACTTATGGCAAAATCTATATTCAGGGAAGACAGATTTCCCATTAGTGAGATAGGAGATGACAGTTGGTGATCATTAGATTCTATGGAGAGGGAGGAGATACGGACATTGTGCTGCAAGTTCCCCTGAAACCACGGTTACATATTAAATCTATGGTAAAAATAAATAAATAAATAAATAAAGTGCCACTGTCATTTGAGCGGAGCTTTTAGCGAATTGTCTGTTTCTGATTCTAGCTCCTCCCTGTCCATAGAATCTTATGAGTACTAACTGTCATCTATCTCAGTGATAGGAAAATATGTATTTACCGATTTGACAGCTTTCATGATTGAATTGAGAGTTCAATCCAAGAGCAGAAGCAAGCACATTTCTGTAAAATATATATATATGTATGTATATATATATATATATATATATATATATATATATATATAGCAGAGTTTCTCTTTTTCAAGTGTACTATTGATTTAGGAAATAAAAACGACGGTTATTCTTTAACCATTGGGATACTGTACAGTATCTACAAAGAAGAAAAGTAAACCTTTAGATGGGCTTCTATTTATTTTGCCAACCAATATGGAAGGAACTGGTGTTTGTTTTTCCTTCCCATGTCTTTTCTATGTTCTTTGGGCCACTTTTAGGGATAAGCTGACCCGTGGATGTTCGGATTTGTCTGGTTCGACCGAACTTTGTCCAAAGTTCAGTTTGGTTACCAGAATATTACCTGAACCCCATAGAAGTCAACGGGAACCTAAACTTTGGTCCTGGAAAAGGACTATAAAATGGTTGTAGTAAGGGCTAGGGCTCTCTCTCTTTTCCTGGAATTCGGAACACTAAAAATGGGAGAAGTCCATGTTCGGAGTTCAGCACTTTACAGTTCAGGTTTGTTCATCTCCAGCCATTTCCCCACCCCATGTTTGCGTATGTTATGTTTAAACAGAAGATTTTTTTCCCCATATACAATAAAACAAGTTAAAAGGTGCTTATTTAAGGCCCTTTGCATGGGTCATTGTAAGGCGTATGGGGACCGTACCGCCCCATACAGTTGCACATCACTTATCCACATTACAATTTGTGATGTGCAGCCTACAACAATAATTTTAGGGTCCACGTGAGCAATCCAATGGCCGACGAACAAGTGTTCTGCTTGTTCATCAGCTGATTGCTAGCATGTTCACCCAGGGCGATAATTGGGATTTCAGTGCACCGCTTTCGAGATCAGTATGTAGGCCCGTACTTGGCCCATAGTATAATTATCTCTTGCCCAGCTGGGAATAAACCTTTAAGGACCAATGCCATGTTTTATGCTAGAAACACTGTAAATGACTGTAAATTAGCCATTAACAATCTGTCAGGACTTTGGGTGTGAAGATGATTCATGGAATAACCTCTCTGACACGTGACCCTTCCCGGGCTCCATGACTTCACAGAACAGACAGGGTGACAGGTTAGGCCGACATCCGGGACAGGTATTCTCCAATAACCTTTACCTAATTATGATACGCGTCTTATCTCCTGCATTGTGCTGTGACATTGCTGAGGAGCACAGCTATGGATAGTATGTCGTCCTGCTGAGGTGATACAAGGGAGACTGTTAACAAAAAGCTTCTGATAATGACATGACGGTTAATGTGAATTCCAATTCATTACCGGCGTCGGAGCTGCACGCGGCACGACGATTAAATCACAGTCTGATACCTGGTGAGAAACATGGTGTCTGGGCTGATTGGTTATTTAGCAATCGCTATCAGGAACTGAGGATATCCCTTTTCTTACCATGTCCAGTTTTAGGCCACGTTCACACGGTCAGTATTTGGTCAGTATTTTACCTCAGCATGTGTAAGCCGAAATCGGGAGAGGAACAATCAGAGGAAAAGTATAATAGAAACTCGTCACCATTTCTGTAGTTATCACCCACTCCTAGTTTTGGCTACAAAAACTCACCAAATACTGATAGTGTGAACGTGGCCTTAGACTCTGTGCTGACCAGTTTGCCACAAATGGGAAGATAAGCATTTCTGTTTTTAATGTGACATCAGTTTAATAGCCTGCTCAGTCATATCACTTTATTATCCATGTTCTATCTACGACATCACCGTGTGCCTTATATCTGTAAGACATCACTGTGTGCTCTACATCTATACTGAATCATCACAGTGTGCTTTACATCTGTACTGTGACGTCACTGTGTGCTTTATATCTGTACTGTTACATCACTGTGTGCTCTACATCTGTACTGTGACATCACTGTGCTCTACATCCGTACTGTGACATCATTGTGTGTTCTACATCTGTACTGTGACATCCCTATGTGCTTTATATCTGTACTGTGACATCACTGTGTGCTTTACATCTGTACTGTGACATCACTGTGTGCTTTATATCTGTAATGTGACATCACTGTGTGCTTTATATCTGTAATGTGACATCACTGTGTGCTTTATATCTGTACTGTTACATCACTGTGTGCTCTACATCTGTACTGTGACATCACTGTGCTCTACATCCGTACTGTGACATCACTGTGCTCTACATCCGTACTGTGACATCATTGTGTGCTCTACATCTGTACTGTGACATCCCTATGTGCTTTATATCTGTACTGTGACATCACTGTGTGCTTTACATCTGTACTGCGACATCACTGTGTGCTTTATATCTGTAATGTGACATCACTGTGTGCTTTATATCTGTACTGTGACATCACTGTGTGCTCTGCATCTGTACTGTGACATCACTGTGTGCTTTACAGTTGTACTGTGCCATCACTGTGTGCTTTATATCTGTACTGTGACATCACTGTGTGCTTTATATCTGTAATGTGACATCACTGTGTGCTTTATATCTGTACTGTGACATCACTGTGTGCTTTATATCTGTACTGTGGCATCACTGTGTGCTCTGCATCTGTACTGTTACATCACTGTGTGCTTTACATCTTTACTGTGACATCACTGTGTGCTCTACATCTGTACTGTGACATCACTGTGCTCTACATCTGTGCTGTGACATCATTGTGTGCTCTACATCTGTTCTGTGACATCACTGTGTGCTTTACATCTGTACTGTGACATCACTGTGTGTTCTACATCTGTACTGTGGAATCACTGTGTGCTATATATCTCTACTATGACATCACTGTATGCTCTACATCTGTACTGTGACATCACTGTGTGCTTTACATCTGTACTGTGACATCACTTTGTACTCTACATATGTTCTGTGACATCACTGTATGCTCTACATCTGTTCTGTGACATCACTGTGTGCTTTACATCTGTACTGTGACATCACTGTGTGCTTTACATCTGTTCTGTAACATCACTGTGTGCTCTACATCTGTTCTGTGACATCACCGTGTGCTCTACAGCTGTGCTGTGACATCACTGTGTGCTCTACACATGTACTGTGACATCACTGAGTGCTCTACATCTGTACTGTGACATTACTGTGTGCTCTACATCTGTACTGTGACATCACTGTGTGCTCTACATCTGTACTGTGACATCACTGTGATGTACATCTGTACTGTGACATCATTGTGTGCTCTACATCTGTTCTGTGACATCACTGTGTGCTTTACATCTGTACTGTGACATCACTGTGTGCTCTACATCTGTACTGTGGAATCAATGTGTGCTCTACATCTGTACTATGACATCACTGTGTGCTCTACATCTGTACTATGACATCACTGTGCTCTGCATCTGTTATGTGACATCACTGTGTGCTCCACATCTGTTCTGTGACATCACTGTGTGCTCTACATCTGTACTGTGACATCACTGTGTTCTCTACACATGCACTGTGACATCACTGAGTGCTCTACATCTGTACTGTGACATTACTGTGTGCTCTACATCTGTACTGTGGAATCATTGTGTGCTATATATTTGTACTATGCCATCACTGTATGCTCTACATCTGTACTGTGACATCACTGTGTGCTCTACATCTGTTATGTGACATCACTGTGTGCTCTACATCTGTACTGTGACATCACTGTGTGGTCTACATCTGTTCTGTGACATCACTGTGTACTCTACACATGTACTGTGACATCACTGTGTGCTCTACATCTGTACTGTGACATCACTGTGTGCTCTACATTTGCACTGTGACATCACTCTGTGCTTTATATCTGTACTATAACATCACTGTATGCTCTACATCTGTACTGTGACATAACTGTGTGCTTTGTATCTGTACTATGACATCACTGTATGCTCTACATATGAACTGTGACATCACTGTGTGCTTTACATCTGTACTGTGACATCACTGTGTGCTTTACATCTGTTCTGTAACATCACTGTGTGCTCTACATCTGTTCTGTGACATCACTGTGTGCTCTACATCTGTGCTGTGACATCACTGTGTGCTCTACACATGTACTGTGACATCACTGAGTGCTCTACATCTGTACTGTGACATTACTGTGTGCTCTACATCTGTACTGTGACATCACTGTGTGCTCTACATCTGTACTGTGACATCACTGTGATGTACATCTGTACTGTGACATCATTGTGTGCTCTACATCTGTTCTGTGACATCACTGTGTGCTTTACATCTATACTGTGACAACACTGTGTGCTCTACATCTGTACTGTAGAATCAATGTGTGCTCTACATCTGTACTATGACATCACTGTGTGCTCTACATCTGTACTATGACATCACTGTGTGCTCTACATCTGTTCTGTGACATCACTGTGTGCTCCACATCTGTTCTGTGACATCACTGTGTGTTCTACATCTGTACTGTGACATCACTGTGTTCTCTACACATGTACTGTGACATCACTGAGTGCTCTACATCTGTACTGTGACATTACTGTGTGCTCTACATCTGTACTGTGGAATCATTGTGTGCTATATATTTGTACTATGCCATCACTGTATGCTCTACATCTGTACTGTGACATCACTGTGTGCTCTACATCTGTTATGTGACATCACTGTGTGCTCTACATCTGTACTGTGACATCACTGTGTGGTCTACATCTGTTCTGTGACATCACTGTGTGCTCTACACATGTACTGTGACATCACTGTGTGCTCTACATCTGTACTGTGACATCACTGTGTGCTCTACATTTGCACTGTGACATCACTCTGTGCTTTATATCTGTACTATGACATCACTGTGTGCTCTACATCTGTTCTGTGACATCACTGTGTGCTCTACATCTGTGCTGTGACATCACTGTGTGCTCTACACATGTACTGTGACATCACTGAGTGCTCTACATCTGTACTGTGACATTACTGTGTGCTCTACATCTGTACTGTGACATCACTGTGTGCTCTACATCTGTACTGTGACATCACTGTGATGTACATCTGTACTGTGACATCATTGTGTACTCTACATCTGTTCTGTGACATCACTGTGTGCTTTACATCTGTACTGTGACAACACTATGTGCTCTACATCTGTACTGTGGAATCAATGTGTGCTCTACATCTGTACTATGACATCACTGTGTGCTCTACATCTGTTCTGTGACATCACTGTGTGCTCCACATCTGTTCTGTGACATCACTGTGTGTTCTACATCTGTACTGTGACATCACTGTGTTCTCTACACATGTACAGTGACATCACTGTGTTCTCTACATCTGTACTGTGACATTACTGTGTGCTCTACATCTGTACTGTGGAATCATTGTGTGCTATATATTTGTACTATGCCATCACTGTATGCTCTACATCTGTACTGTGACATCACTGTGTGCTCTACATCTGTTATGTGACATCACTGTGTGCTCTACATCTGTACTGTGACATCACTGTGTGCTCTACATCTGTACTGTGACATCACTGTGTGGTCTACATCTGTTCTGTGACATCACTGTGTGCTCTACACATGTACTGTGACATCACTGTGTGCTCTACATCTGTACTGTGACATCACTGTGTGCTCTACATTTGCACTGTGACATCACTCTGTGCTTTATATCTGTACTATGACATCACTGTATGCTCTACATCTGTACTGTGACATAACTGTGTGCTTTGTATCTGTACTGTGACATCACTGTATGCTCTACATATGAACTGTGACATCACTGTGTGCTTTACATCTGCACTGTGACATCACTGTGTGCTTTATATCTGTACTGTGACATCACTGTGTGCTCTACATCTGTTCTGTGACATCACTGTGTGCCCTACATCTGTTATGTCGAGTACATAAGAGTACATACCGTCGGTTGAAGTGAAGGACAGCATCCAGTCAGGGTGAAAAGATTCTTCTTTATTAAGCCATAAATGCAACGTTTCAACCTCTAGCGTCATTGTCAAGCATACACTTGACCCGTATGGGTCCCACTAACATGGACATACAGAGTACCTTTTGTCCCCCGAAAATGGTGAATTTTCCCTGTTTAGGATGCGCGTGTTGCAGCAATTTGGTTAAAGGGGAATTTTTTAATCACCCCCATACGGGTAAGAAAATATACATTAAGGGGAGGTACACATGTACCTTGAGTTTTGTGATATACTTGATTGTATGTCCTTGTGCATTGACGTATGTGGGTGAGACCATGATGCAAATTAAAGCACGCATCAGTAAACATAAAAGCACCATCAGGACCAAAATGATGGATTTACCAATCCCCAAGCATTTTATCGAGAGTGGGCATTCTATTAGTCAATTAAGATTTAGAGTCATTGATAGTGTACCCCCCCTACGTAGGGGTGGAGATAGGGTCAAGTTACTCAAACAAAAGGAACTCAAACGGATTTCTAAACTAGGCTCCCGGCATCCCGGGGGGTTAAATGTTGACTACAATTTGCAGTTATGTGTATCGTGAAAGACCATTATGATTCCACGAGGGGCTCTTCGTGTAGCTTGTTTTTAATAATTGTTTGGTGTTCTTTTCTCACTATAATGAGCGCATGGGAGGTTGTGTTTTTTTAATATTTGTATATTAGTGTCTGTGACACTTATGCTAATCAATCTTTCTATACATTTCACCTGGCAGTTTTTGTTGAGAGATTAATTATGGTAGCAACAAGTGGCCTTTGATGTGGCATATTGTACATTATGGTCTCTCTAGTGTCTATGTATGAATATTGTCACATTGAGGGATTAACTTTGGCAGGGCAGCTGTATGTGCCCTTCAGCCCCCTTGGGCTGTGTGTTGTATATGACATGGTGTCACATTTTAACTATTTTTGGTTTTATAGAATGTATCTTTTGTATTGTTATTGTAGATCACTGAACTTTATTATGTAAATGTTGTGGGCGGTCTATGATGAGGGGATTGGTGGGTGATGACCCACTCCCTAATTAAGGCTGCCTGTTTGATAGTTGTCCCAGGTAGCAAAAGAAAAAAGCAGGATGCACTCACCAATCTTCAAAGTAGCAAATTTTATTGAGTCTTCACAATTAAAACTTCATGGCCGGGGGAGAAGAAAAAGAGCTCGTGCGAGCAGGGGAGACAACGGCCGTTTCGCGCGGTCCTTGCGCAGACCCGTTGAAGCGCAAGGACCGCGCGAAACGGCCGTTGTCTCCCCTGCTCGCACGAGCTCCTTTTCTTCTCCCCCGGCCATGAAGTTTTAATTGTGAAGACTCAATAAAATTTGCTACTTTGAAGATTGGTGAGTGTATCCTGCTTTTTTCTTTTGCTACCTGGGACACATATGTTATTTCATGGTTTTGCACCCGATATCTTTTTTGCCATGGCTGTTGCTGACATGATATAGCTTTCTAGTACCGGCTTTCCTGAAGATTATGGATTTTGTTGGGGCAGTGCCGTCCATATGCTATTTTCTATCTTTTATTCGTGTTTGATAGTTGTGTATGCTTGACAAAAACCCTAGAGGTTGAAACGTTGCATTTATGGCATTTATGGCTTAATAAAGAAGAATCTTTTCACCCTGACTGGATGCTGTCCTTCACTTCAACCGACGGTATGCACTCTTCCACTTGGCTCCAGTGGAAATAGGACGGGCATCCGCCTTTACCTGTTTTATGGTCAGATGTGCTGTCAGCCGCCAAAACCTTTATTTTGGACTACATCTGTTATGTGGCATCACTGTGCTCTACATCTGTCCTGCGACATCACTTTGTGCCCTACATCTGTTCTGTGACATCACTGTGTGCTCTACATCTGTTTACACCTACATCTCTACATCATACTTTGCACTGATGAGGGGCAATACCTGAAAACACCCTGACTCTAAATTGAGATTTGTAGGATCGCTGCTTCCAACAGGTGGCACTATAGAGTTCAAGTCATCTTCCTCTCTGAAGTGGCAATTTGCATATTGATTCATTATAGCAACTTTAAGCACGGACAGCACGTGGATAGTATAAACGGATGAGTGAATGTACTCTAAGGAGCACATTCACACATCCATTGTACACGTCATTTTGCTGTCCGTTTTTTTTAACCCCTTTACCCCCAAGGGTGGTTTGCACGTTAATGACCAGGCCAATTTTTACAATTCTGACCACTGTCCCTTTATGAGGTTATAACTCCGAAACGCTTCAACGGATCTTAGCGATTCTGAGATTGTTTTCTTGTAACATATTGTACTTCATGATAGTGCTAAAATTTCTTCGATATAACTTGCGTTTATTTGTGAAAAAAACGGAAATTTGGCGAAAATTTTGAAAATTTCACAATTTTCCAACTTTGAATTTTTATTCTGTTAACCCTGCTGTTCTGTTTGGTCTGGGGAGACCAATTTTGAACTTTGGTATTTTTTGGGGTGTTCAAGATGTGGTTCTGAAACTTGTGGTTGATTGACTTAAATGAGGATGGGTCGGTCGGCCATGGGTTTCAGAGCCGCATCTTGAATATTTTAAAGAATATTGAAGTTCAAAGTCGGTCATTTTTGACCAACAGAACAGCAGGGTTAAACCAGAGAGTTATGTGACACAATATAGTTAATAAATAACATTTCCCACATGTCTACTTTACATCAGCACAATTTTTGAAACAAACTTTTTTTTTTCAAGGAAGTTATAAGGGTTAAAATTTGACCAGCAATTTCTCATTTTTACAACCAAATTTACAAAACCATTTTTTTTAGGGACCACCTCACATTTGAAGTCATTTTGAAGGGTCTATATGGCAGAAAATACCCAAAAGCGACACCATTCTAAAAACTGCACCCCTCAAGGTGCTCAAAACCACATTCAAGAAGTTTATTAACCCTTCAGGTGATTCACAGCAGCAGAAGCAACATGGAAGGAAAAAATTAACATTTTACTTTTTAGTCACAAAAATGATCTTTCAGCAATAATCTTTTTAATTTCCCAAGGGTAAAAAGAGAAAATGGACCTCAAAAGTTGTTGTCCAATTTATCCTGAGTACGCTGATACCCCACATGTGAGGGGGAACCACTTTTTGGGCGCATGGCAGGGCTCAGAAGGAAAGGAGCGCCGTTTGACTTTTTCAAGCTAAATTTAGCTGGAATTGAGATCGGACGCCATGTCGCGTTTGGCGACCCCCTGATGTGCCTAAACAGTGGAAACCCCCCACAAGTGACCCTATTTTGGAAACTAGACCCCCTAAGGAACTTATCTAGATGTGTCATGAGCACTTTTATCCCCCAAGTGCTTCACGAAAGTTTATAACGCCCGGGCGTGAAAAAAAAAAATCCTATTTTTTCCACAAACATGATCGTTTAGTCCCCAATTTTTTATTTTCTCAAGGGTAAAAGGAGAAATTGGACCCCAAAAGTTGTTGTCCAATTTGTCCTGAGTACGCTGATACCCCATATGTGGGGGGGACCACTGTTTGGGCGCATGGCAGGGCTCAGAAGGAAAGGAGCGCCGTTTGACTTTTTCAAGCTAAATTTGGCTGGAATTGAGATCGGACGCCATGTCGCGTTTGGCGACCCCCTGATGTGCCTAAGCAGTGGAAACCTCCCACAAATGACCCCATTTTGGAAACTAGACCCCCTAAGGAACTTATCTAGATGTGTCATGAGCACTTTTATCCCCCAAGTGCTTCACGAAAGTTTATAACGCCCGGGCGTGAAAAAAAAATCCTATTTTTTCCACAAACATGATCGTTTAGTCCCCAATTTTTTATTTTCTCAAGGGTAAAAGGAGAAATTGGACCCCAAAAGTTGTTGTCCAATTTGTCCTGAGTACGCTGATACCCCATATGTGGGGGGGACCACTGTTTGGGCGCATGGCAGGGCTCAGAAGGAAAGGAGCGCCGTTTGACTTTTTCAAGCTAAATTTGGCTGGAATTGAGATCGGACGCCATGTCGCGTTTGGCGACCCCCTGATGTGCCTAAACAGTGGAAACCCCCCACAAATGACCCCATTTTGGAAACTAGACCCCCTAAGGAACTTATCTAGATGTGTCATGAGCACTTTTATCCCCCAAGTTATTCACGAAAGTTTATAACGCCCGGGCGTGAAAAAAATGTTCCGTTTGCAGAGCCTCTGATGTGCCTAAACAGTAAAAAAAAACCACAAGTGACATCATTTTGGAACCTAGACCCCCCCCAAGGAACTTATCTAGATGTGCCCCCTTTTTGGAACTAATGTACGCTTTCTTGTAAAGTAAATTAGTAGTGCATGGAGGTGTGGTACAATCTGAAGCAATCCTTCATACACAGGCCAGGTTTTTCGGGGCAGGTGTCGCATTGATAAATGGTGTCCTTGCGTATTCCCCTTTTGTAACACACTCGGCACCTTTTTTGCGGCTTACCTTTTCTGCCGGTTGGCGGGACCACCCCCGGAAAATGCTGGCCTGGTACGATACGAGCACCTTCAGTTCCGGAAGTACTGGGGCCCTCTCCTTCCGGAGTACCAAATATCAGGGCCTTAACCACTACCTCCTGGAACTGAAGGTACGACGTATCGGTGTGGCGTGCACATCGTAACAGCAGGAAAGCGTTGAGCATTGCCATTTGTACGATGTGGACGGCCAACTTTTTGTACCACACCTTGGCCTTTCTCAAAGCACTGTATGGTTGGAGGAGTTGATCAGAGAGATCAACCCCCCCCATGCTTTTGTTGTAGCCCAGTACACAGTCCGGTTTGCAGACCTGTGTAGAGGTACCCCGTACAGTGCTGAGGGCTCTGCCATCACCATGTATGGTGGTCAAGAGAAGGACATCCCTCTTGTCCTTGTACTTGACCACCAGCAGGTGGTCGCTACATTGGGCCTTGCTCTCACCTTTTCTGAGCATCTGCCGAAGTAGCGTCTTTGGGAGGCCTCTCTGATTTTTGCGCACAGTACCGCAGGCTGCGGTACCTCGCGCAGAGAGGGATTTGTAGAGTGGGATGCTGGTATAAAAGTTATCAGTATAGAGGTGATAACCTTTATCCAGCAGTGGGTGCACCAAATCCCACACGATCTTCCCACTCACTCCCAGGACAGGAGGACACTCAGGGGGTTCAATCCTGCTGTCCTTCCCTTCATACACTCTAAACCTGTGGATGTACCCTGAGGCACTCTCACACAGCTTGTAGAGTTTGATTCCGTACCTGGCCCTTTTGTTGGGCAGGTATTGACGGAATCCGAGCCGCCCCTTAAAATGGACCAAGGACTCATCCACGCAGATGTCCCTTTTGGGCACGTACACTTCAGAAAACTTTTTGTTGAAGTGTTCGATGACCGGCCGAACTTTGAACAGACGGTCAAAGTTGGGGTCATCTCGTGCGGGACACTGTGCATTATCGGAATAATGCAGGAATTTATGGATGGCCTCAAAACGTCTCCGAACCATGGCCATTCGGAATACTGGAGTGTTATATAAAACATCTACACTCCAATATTGCCGCATTTCTGGCTTCTTCACGATCCCCATGTGGAGGACCAGGCCCCAAAACTGCATCATTTCAACTGCGTCTACAGGAGACCAGTTGGAAAATGATGTACCGGGGTTTTGCTCCAAAAATTGACGAGCATACAAATTAGTTTGCTCCACCATGAGGTTAATAAAATCCTCAGAGAAAAAGACTTTGAAAAAGTCTGTTTCTGTGAGGCCCGTGGTGTCAAACTTGATTCCTGATTCTGCCACAAAATCAGGAATCAGTGGCTCGTAATTTTCGGGGGGCGAGGTCCATGTGGGTTCCGCAGTGGGGAGCGCTGGTTCAGGAGTGGTGGGGGCTGCCTCATCTTCTGTCCTGGGGCGTCTGCGTGGTGGTTCCGCAGGACCCGAGGAGGAAGAGGAGGAGGAGGAGGAAGAGGATGAAGAATCAGAAAAGTGAAGAAAAGTGGGATCCTCTCCCTCGCTATCAGTGTCGGAGGCAAGGAAAGCATATGCCTCCTCCAATGAATAGCGCTGTTGGGACGAACGGGACGAGCGGGACATTTTTGTGTGAATATGGTGATTGGGTGCACTTTATTGATAACTGTATGTGTATGTGTGGGGGGATAGTGATTTGTGCAAACTTATCTGAAAAGAAAATGCTAAAAGGAGAAGAAAAACCTGTAAAAAAAAAAAAGGCAGGCACAAACTCTGATAAGAGAACTGCGTCACTTATCAAAGTTTGGCGGCTGCGGGATGTGTGTACGGAGGTTGCGCAAAAAGGCTGAAGGGAAAAAAGCGAGCGCGAGAGTTGATCGGTGAACTGCGTCACCAATCAACGCTCGGCGGCTGTTAAATGGGCGCACGGAAGGAGGTGCAAAGGGGGGTAAAAAGAGGGGGAAGGGAGATGGGGGTGGAAGTGGGGATTGGGCAGGGATCAGTGATCAAAACGTACGGTTGTAGTCAGGTGGCGCAAAAGGGGAGTGAAAAAAAAAAAAAGGAAAACGGCAGGCACAAACTCTGATAAGTGAACTGCGTCACTTATCAAACTTTGGCGGCTGCGGAATGTGTGTACGGAGTTGGCGCAACGGGGGTGAGGGAAAAAAAGTGAGCGCGAGCGTTGATCGGTGAACTACGTCACCAATCAACGTTCGGCGGCTGTTAAATGGGCGCACGGAAGGAGGTGCAAAGGGGGGTAAAAAGAGGGGGAAGGGAGATGGGGGTGGAAGTGGGGATTGGGCAGGGATCAGTGATCAAAACGTACGGTTGTAGTCAGGTGGCGCAAAAGGGGGGTGAAAAAAAAAAAAGGAAAACGGCAGGCACAAACTCTGATAAGTGAACTGCGTCACTTATCAAACTTTGGCGGCTGCGGAATGTGTGTACGGAGTTGGCGCAACGGGGGCGAGGGAAAAAAAGCGAGCGCGAGCGTTGATCGGTGAACTGCGTCACCAATCAACGCTCGGCGGCTACTAAATGTGCGCACGGAGGCGGCACAAATGGGGGTGGAGGGGGTAAAAAGAGGGGGAAGGGGGAATTGGGGTGGATGAACGGGGATTGGGGTGGATGAACGGGGATTGGGGTGGATGAACGGGGATTGGGCAGGGATCAGGGATAAAACTTACGTTTAGTTGTCTTCTTTCTTTAGCAGGGATTGTGGTGCTACAGGCTGCTGTGGCACCACAATACCCAGCACGGCAGGGAGATCCAGGCACAAAATCCAGCAGGGAGATCCAGCAGTATGACCGCTCTGTAGGAATCCTCAGCTAGAATGAGGACCCTGCAGAGCGGTCATACACAGGTCAGGCAGGTGACACAGACAGGTCACAGAGCGGTCATGCTGCTGCTGTGACCTGTCATTGGTGGGATCGACCATAACATCGATCCCACCAATCAGAGCTTTCCTGGTGACCTGGCTGTGACCTGCCTAGGATCGGATCTGTTCGCGCCATCCTAGGCAGGTCACAGCCAGGTCACCTGCAGGGCACAGAGCGGTCACAGCGTGATCGCCGCTGCGCCCTGTGATTGGCGCGATCGACGATGACATCGATCGCGCCAATCGGCTCCTGCAGGCCCTGCTGGGCCTGCACTGTGTCCTATCCTAGGATCGGTGCTATTAGAGCACCGATCCACGCAGGTTCCGGCAGGGCACAGCGCGGTAATACCGCGCGGTGCCCTGCGATTGGCGCGATCGATGCGATCGGCGATCGCGCCAATCCGGGGTGTTCTTGCCGGTGCCTGGCGTTGCCAGGCACCGGACCTAGGATCGAGTACATCGGTACTCGATCCTAGCCTGTGACCTCATTGTTTCAGCCGCTCCGATTGGCTGAAACAATGAGAATGGCTGTGATTGGCTGTTCAGAATTGAACAGCCAATCACAGCGATCGAGAGGGCGGGTGGGCGGCGACAATGCCCTGGATGCCGAGGCCATCTCCCCCCAGGTGAGATGGCGTCGGAATTTTAATGCGATCACCGCGACTTAAGTCGCGGTATCGCATTAAAGGGCAGGACGTACTATCCCGTCAAGGGTCAGATAGGCCCAGGGCACCTCGACGGGATAGTACGTCCAAGGTCACAGAGGGGTTAAACAAATAGCACACTGATCCATATAATTTTATTAATTTAAAACTGATTTGTGTCCCTGGTCCGCGAGGCTCAGAGGAGCTCCAATTAAAATCCTGTTTGCGGAGCTGGGTTGGCCATTAAAGTCTAGGAGGATTGAAATCGGAAGACATCAATTTTATATCCATTTTTCATCAATTTTTACTGATCCATTACTAAGAGTCAATAGACAAATAAAATAGTAAAACTAGAGAATAACAAAAAAGTAAAAAGTGTGAATAAAAATGCACAGTTGTGCTTACTTGGTCGGGTTGTGTTTACACAACCTTTGAAAAGTCGTAAGGTACCGTCACACAGTGGCACTTTTGTCGCTACGACGGTACGATCCGTGACGTTCCAGCGATATCCTTACGATATCGCTGTGTCTGACACGCTACTGCGATCAGGGATCCTGCTGAGAATCGTACGTCGTAGCAGATCGTTTGAAACTTTATTTCGTCGCTGGATCTCCCGCTGACATCGATATTTACCCTGGTTACCAGTTTAAATGTAAAAAAAAAAAAAACACTACATACTTACCTTCCCGGTGTCTGGTCATGTCCCTCGCCTTCAGCTTCCCGCACTGACTGGTGAGCGCCAGTCAACCGTAAAGTACAGCGATGACGTCACCGCTCTGCTTTCCGGCTGTCCTGCGCTCACTGTCAGTGCAGAGAAGCACAGCGCCGAGGGACGCGACAGGAATGTAAGTATGTAGTGTTTGTTTTTTTTTACATTTACGCTGGTAACCAGGGTAAACATCGGGTTACTAAGCGCGGCCCTGCACTTAGTAACCCGATGTTTACCCTGGTTACCAGGGGACTTCGGGATCGTTGGTTGCTGGAGAGCTGTCTGTGTGACAGCTCTCCAGCGACCAAACAGCGACGCTGCAGCGATCGACATCGTTGTCGTATCGCTGCAGCGTCGTTTTAGTGTGACGGTACCCTTAGGCTATATGCACACGTTCAAGGAATGTCAGCAGAATTTTCCTGAACAAAACTGGACTTTTTTTTGCAGGAAATCCGCTTCCTTTTTTTGTGTGTTTTTTTGCGTGTTTTTATCCCATTTTTTGTGCATTTTTTTTTTTTTTGCTGATTTTTCACATTTTTTTTTTCTGGAGCTTCCCAATGCAATAATATAGCGGCAAAAATGCAAAAAATCTGCAAAATTAACCCATTCTGCCACTGGACGTACTATTCCGTCCATGTGGGGTGGGCCCTACTTCCCAAGGACGGAATAGTACGTCCAGCGCGATCGGCCGCGCTCACGGGGGGAGCGCGGCCAATCACGGCCGGGTGTCAGCTGTCAGCTGCCTATATGTGATCGCGTTGCTGTGAGGGTTTCCCTACCTCCCTCCCTGCTCCAGGCCCGGATCCAAGATGGCCACGGCATCCGGGTCCTGCAGGGAGGGAGGTGGCTTACCAAGTGCCTGCTTTGGGGGTAAAGGGGTTAATGAACATGCTGCGTTTTTTACCTCGATGCATTTTTTTCGTGGAAAAAAACGCAGTATGTGCACAAAAATTGCGAAGTGCACTAAAATGATGGGATGCTTAACGTAAGCATTTTTTTAGCGTTTTTTTCAGCGGAAAACGGCCAAAAAACCGCAAAAACAGTGTGAAAAATCCTGAACGTGTGCACATAGCCGTAGACTGCTGCAGACCCATGAGGAGAAATCGAGGAAGAAAACGCAAACAAATGGGTTAACCCGCACTATCGTCAAAGACTGATGAGAAGACAGGAATCCAATTGCGGTTTACTTGTCAACGCTTTTCAAGGTATTAAAACTTCTTCATCAGGACAAACTACGGTCCCGAGGAAGTTTTAATATTCGAAACGCGTTGACAAATAAACTAGAATATTTGGATTCCTGTCTCCTCCGTGGTTTTCAACGACAGCGTGGGTTAACCCATTTGTTTCCATTTTTTTCAATGGATAAACAAAAGTTCAGACAGACTGGCTCGTTCAATTTTTAAAAACAGATGATTAAAAAGGTGCAACACAGATGTAAAATGGAAGCAAAACGGATGACACGAGAGCAAAATGATCCATCTAAAAATGGAAACACGTGTACAAATGCAGCCTAAATTGTACTGCATTTACAGGGGTGCAGAGGTTGCAGTTGTTGAATAGTTTGGTCGCAGAAGAAACTTGTGAGAGTAGATTATATGGGGTAATTCAACTTTTATCTACACAGAATATGAGGTACATGCATCAGCTTCTTAATACAGCATAACAGGAAGTCTAAAGGACCTTTTACCAGAGACAAAGTGAAACCAAAGTACAACAAGTATATGCATTACATTCAGCTAAGCCTATAACAGTAACAACATCGCCATCTACTGTCAGAAAAGTGTAAACTCCTCCTGCACACAAATAAGTCTGCATCTGTTGCATATCTGCCAACAGCAGTTGCATTTGGGCACTGATGTCTGTATGTTTGGGGTATTGGTGCAGTTTTTGCATCAACCCTCTAGTCCAATATTTTATTTAGAAATTGCAATCCTATTGCCTCCAGTGTGAATGGCTCCCATGAGCGCTTGTTCTGTTACATTACTCGATACTTCCAGCTCCATCATATGTTAGTCATTTGGCAACAAACCGTCCGATGGAGATGTATTGTTAGTAGCTGCGAAATTCCAAATCTGCTCTAAACAAAATCAGGACGAGTGGCCATGAAGCGGTGTGATAGCATGCAGATGTATCTGTGCACTGCACTGGCTGCACTTAATTGCACATTATACCGGCCTACCTGGGAGGTCTTGTCTTCTGTGCCTGCACATGTCACTCTATGGAAATAAAACACACCGGGAAATGCGAAACGTCAGGGGCATCTCGAAGCATTAATTTATTTTACTGCAGAGAATATCAAATGTCAGATTCACATGAGCTGGAACTGAATGAAAACTACAATGACTTCAACACCATTGCGGTCATAAAGCGGATTAGATTCCTCATTTCCACTTCTGCAGTGGACAATTTAGGAAATAGAATATCAGATATCGGCGATCTATGACATAATGTATCCTTAAATACAAATTTAATCTAATATTAAGAACAAACCAATGCGTGAGCATTATCACCGATATACGTATATAGTACAATATGGGTTTTTTAACGGCAAACTACTATATTTTCTAGTTTCATATTTTTCTATATATTTAGCAATTCATATGTAAAAACTGCTGGATTAGGTTTAAGCGAGACCAATGAATGGGACGGTAGAGGTCACGAGCCAGCTGGTAGAATGCAATTCATTGTATAATCCCTTTATCGCTTCAAAAGCCCTCGTTTTAATGGAATTAATGAATAATCATCTGGACCCAATAGAAAAAAAATGGATAAAAAACAATTGGCAGGAGAGGGGAGAGTACTACAACCACCACTACAGCCAAGGCTTGCAATCTAAACTACATTCTCTCCATATAAATGCCCGACATTCGGAAGGACAAAATTAGAGAAAAGCAGAAAATCTGCTCCAGGTCTGGAGTTGTATCCCTCTCTCGGGGTAGTAGTGTATAAGCAATGCAAAGGCTTGGGAACCCCCACATACGATCCTTACCTACACTTAAACGTTAAGAGTGACACCCTGAAATTTACATTGAACACTATGTAACTACGGCCCAACATTGCAAGTGATCGCTGGGGTTCCGACAATTGGGAACCATATAAGTCCCAAAAATGTGTTGTACGGACGGGATGTGTTTATTTTTGAGCAAAAAAGGGGAGAAGCCAGCGCAGCCTAAGGTTAAGACGCAATACATAAAGTGCAAGTGCACATATTAATTTCTAACTGTATTTTCAAAATGAGACATTTAGCAAACAATTGATCAATTCTTTGAGCCACCCCGCCAATCAATTGATCAATTGTTTGCTAAATGTCTCATTTTGAAAATACAGTTAGAAATTAATATGTGCACTTGCACTTTATGTATTGCGTCTTAACTAGGGTTGAGCGAAACGGGTCGTTCATTTTCAAAAGTCGCCGACTTTTGGCAAAGTCGGGTTTCATGAAACCCGATCCGACCCCTGTGCGGGGTCGGCCATGCGGTAGGCGACTTTCGCGCCAAAGTCGCGTTTCAATGACGCGAAAAGGGCTATTTCTCAGCCAATGAAGGTAAACGCAGAGTGTGGGCAGCGTGATGACATAGGTCCTGGTCCCCACCATCTTAGAGAAGGGCATTGCAGTGATTGGCTAGCTGTCTGCGGCGTCACAGGGGCTATAAAGGGGCGTTCCCGCTGACCGCCATGTTACTGCTGCTGATCTGAGCTTAGGGAGAGGTTGCTGCCGCTTCGTCAGAAGCAGGGATAGCGTTAGGCAGGGTCCATTAACCACCAAACCGCTTGTGCTGTAGCGATTTCCACTGCCCAACACCACCTTTTGTTTGCAGGGACAGTGGAAGCTACATTTTTTTTTTTTTTCCCCTCAGCGCTGTAGCTCATTGGGCTGCCCCAGAAGGCTCCCTGATAGCTGCATTGCTGTGTGTACGCCGCTGTGCAAACCAACTGCTTTTTTCAAAGCACAAATCCTCTTGTTCCTTCCTTTCTGCACAGCTATCTTTTTTGTTTGTACACACTTTTTATTTAATTTGTGCATCAGTCCACTCCTTATTGCTGCCTGCCATACCTGGCTGAGATTACTGCAGGGAGATAGTAATTGTTGGACACTCCGTTTTTTTTTTTTTTTGTGGGAGATTAAGATTGACATTTCTGCTAGAGTGCCATCCCTGTGTGTGCCATCTCTCACTCAGTGGGCCATAGAAAGCCTATTTTTTTTTTTTTGCTTTATTTGGGTTCTAAATTCTACCTGAAAAAATCAATAAATCAATCAGTGGGAGATTAATATTGGCCTTTGGGCTTGTGTGCCAGTCCTAAGCGTGCCATCTCTCTCTCTCAGATAGTGGGCCATAGAAAGCCTATTTATTTTTTTGGTTGATTTGGGTTCTAAATTCTACCTGAAAAAATCAATAAATCAATCAGTGGGAGATAAATATTGGCCTCTGGGCTTGTGTGCCACTCCTGACTCCTGTGTGCGTCATCTCTCACTCAGTGGGCCATAGAAAGCCTATTTTTTGTTTTATTTGTTTTATAAATTCTCCCTGAAAAAATCATTTTTATTTTATTTGGTTTCTAATTTCTTCCTGAAAAAATCATTTTTTTTTATTATTTTTTTTTTCTAAAGTCTCCCTGGAAAAAAAATAAAAATCAAATCAGTGGGAGATTAATATTGCCCTTTCTGCTTGTGTGCCAGTCTTGACTCCTGGGTGTGCCATCTCTCTCTCTCTCTCCAATTGTGGGCCATAGAAAGCCTATTATTTTATTAGCTTGATTTGGGTTCCAAAATCTACCTGAAAAAATCACTACATCAATCATTGGGAGAACAATATTGGCCTCTGGGCTTGTGTGCCACTCCTGACTCCTGTGTGCGTCATCTCTCACTCCGTGGGCCATAGAAAGCCTATTTTTTCTTTTATTTGTTTTCTAAATTCTCCCTGAAAAAATCATTTTATTTTATTTGGTTTCTAAATTCTTCCTGAAAAAATCATTTTATTCTATTATTTTTTTTTCCTAAAGTCTCCCTGAAAAAAAAAAAAAAAATAAAATCAGTGGGAGATTAATATTGCCCTTTCTGCTTGTGTGCCAGTCTTGACTCCTGGGTGTGCCATCTCTCTCTCTCTCTCCAATTGTGGGCCATAGAAAGCCTATTATTTTTTTAGCTTGATTTGGGTTCCAAAATCTACCTGAAAAAATCACTACATCAATCAGTGGGAGATAAATATTGGCCTCTGGGCTTGTGTGCCACTCCTGACTCCTGTGTGCGTCATCTCTCACTCAGTGGGCCATAGAAAGCCTTTTTTTGTTTTATTTGTTTTCTAAATTCTCCCTGAAAAAATCATTTTATTTTATTTGGTTTCTAAATTCTTCCTGAAAAAATCATTTTATTCTATTATTTTTTTTTCCTAAAGTCTCCCTGAAAAAAAAAAAAAAAATCAAATCAGTGGGAGATTAATATTGCCCTTTCTGCTTGTGTGCCAGTCTTGACTCCTGGGTGTGCCATCTCTCTCTCTCTCTCCAATTGTGGGCCATAGAAAGCCTATTATTTTTTTTAGCTTGATTTGGGTTCCAAAATCTACCTGAAAAAATCACTACATCAATCAGTGGGAGATAAATATTGGCCTCTGGGCTTGTGTGCCACTCCTGACTCCTGTGTGCGTCATCTCTCACTCAGTGGGCCATAGAAAGCCTTTTTTTGTTTTATTTGTTTTCTAAATTCTCCCTGATAAAATAATTTTATTTTATTTGGTTTCTAAATTCTTCCTGAAAAAATCATTTTATTCTATTTTTTTTTTTCCTAAAGTCTCCCTGAAAAAAAAAAAAAATCAAATCAGTGGGAGATTAATATTTACATTTGTGCTTCAGTGACAGTCCTGCGTGTGTGGCATCTCTCTCATTTGTTGCCACCAACAACAGAGTGTGTAACATTGTGCCTGATCTTCGTTGTGGTCTCACTCACCTGTAAAGGGGTAGCTAAATCATACTGAAGTTATAGCTCACCGTGTAAGTTGTGTGACAGCAACAAATACCGTTAGTTTGGTTACGTTTTTAAAACAATGAGGAAGTCTGGTGGAAGAGGTCGTGGCCAGGGGCGTTCATTGTCAGCTGGTAATGAGGGTAGTGGTAGTGGTGGAGCATCAGCTGGTCGTGGGAAAAAAAATATTGCACCTAAGTCTGGAGCTGTGGAGCCAGGTTCGTCGTCTGGCTACACAAGGCCTCGAACGCTCCCTTTTCTGGGAGTAGGAAAACCGCTTTTAAAGCCGGAGCAGCAAGAGCAAGTTTTGGCTTATCTTGCTGACTCAGCCTCTACCTCTTTTGCCTCCTCTCGTGAAACTGGTAAATGTCAAAGCAGCGCGTCGTTAGTGGATGTTCACGGTCAGGGACAAGTCGCTTCCTTGTCCTCTTCAGCAAAAACAACAACAGAGAAGAATGCAGCAGGCGACACAACGGGTTACTCCATGGAGCTCTTTACACATACCGTCCCTGGCTTAGAAAGTGAAGCAGTTAACAGTCCATGCCCATTACAAGTTGAATCTGACATGGAGTGCACTGATGCACAGCCACAGCCAGACTACTATGCTGGTCCTTTGACTCAGACCACAACATTGCCCTCGCAGGGTAATGATCAAGAATCAGACCCTGATGAGACTATGTTACCCCATCACGAACGCTATACCACCGACCGACACGGTGACACAGACGAAGTTGCACACGAGCTACAAGAAGAGGTAATAGATGACCCAGTTCTTGACCCCCATTGGCAGCCATTGGGGGAACAGGGTGCAGGCGGCAGCAGTTCTGAAGCGGAGGAGGAGGGGCCGCAGCAGGCATCAACATCGCAACAGGTTCCATCTGCCGGGCCCGTATCTTGCCCAAAACGCGTGGCAAAGCCAAAACCTGTTGGAGGACAGCGTGGCCATCCGGTTAAAGCTCAGTCTGCAATGCCTGAAAAGGTATCCGATGCTAGAAAGAGTGCAGTCTGGCATTTTTTTTAAACAACATCCAATTGATCAGCGCAAAGTCATCTGTCAAAAATGTTCAACTACCTTAAGCAGAGGACAGAATCTGAAAAGTCTCAATACAAGTTGCATGCATAGACATTTAACCACCATGCATTTGCAAGCCTGGACTAACTACCAAACGTCCCTTAAGGTTGTAGCACCCTCGGCCAATGAAGCTAGTCAGCAACGCAACATCCCTTCCGGCAGTGTAGGGCCACCATTTTCCGCACCACCTGCAGTATCTGTGCAGGTTTCTTTGCCAGGCCAAAGCAGTCAGGGTCAGGGAATCACCAGTTTTGTAGTAGGAAACACTGCATCTAGGGCACCGGCGGCAACAATACCATCTCCCACCGTCTCTCAGTCTGCCATGTCCACCGGCACCCCCACTAGTTCCACGATCTCCAGCTCTCCAGTCCAGCTCACCCTACATGAGACTATGGTTAGAAAAAGGAAGTACTTAGCCTCGCATCCGCGTACACAGGGATTAAACGCCCACATAGCTAGACTAATCTCGTTAGAGATGATGCCCTACCGGTTAGTTGAAAGCGAAGCTTTCAAAGCCCTGATGGACTACGCTGTACCACGCTACGAGCTACCCAGTCGACACTTTTATTCCAGAAAAGCCATCCCAGCCCTCCACCAGCATGTTAAAGAGCGCATCGTCCATGCACTCAGGCAATCTGTGAGCACAAAGGTGCACCTGACAACAGATGCATGGACCAGTAGGCATGGCCAGGGACGTTACGTGTCCATCACGGCACACTGGGTGAATGTTGTGGATGCAGGGTCCACAGGGGACAGCAAGTTTGGGACAGTTCTGCCTAGCCCACGGTCTAGGAAACAGTTGGCTGTAGCCGTTCGCACCCCCTCCTCCTCCTCTTCGTCCTCCTGCAGAAGCGAGAGCTCGTCCACAGACCGCAGTCGCACAACCACTCCATCCGCAGCTGCCACTGTTGCACACCAGGTCTCCCATTATGGGGCAGCTACTGGCAAACGTCAGCAGGCTGTATTGGCTATGAAGTGTTTGGGCGACAACAGACACACCGCGGAAGTTCTGTCCGAGTTCTTGCAGAAAGAAACGCAGTCGTGGCTGGGCACTGTAGATCTTGAGGCAGGCAAGGTAGTGAGTGATAACGGAAGGAATTTCATGGCTGCCATCTCCCTTTCCCAACTGAAACACATTCCTTGCCTGGCTCACACCTTAAACCTGGTGGTGCAGTGCTTCCTGAAAAGTTATCTGGGGTTATCCGACCTGCTCCTCAAAGTGCGTGGACTTTGCTCACATATCCGCCGTTCGCCCGTACACTCCAGCTGTATGCAGACCTATCAGCGTTCTTTGAACCTTCCACAGCATCACCTAATCATAGACGTTGCACCAAGGTGGAACTCAACACTGCACATGCTTCAGAGACTGTGCGAACAGAGGCGGGCTGTTATGTTTTTGTGGGAGGATACACATACACGGGCAGGCAGTAGGATGGCAGACATGGAGTTGTCAGGTGTGCAGTGGTCGAAGATTCAAGACATGTGTCAAGTCCTTCAGTGTTTTGAGGAATGCACACGGCTGGTTAGTGCAGACAACGCCATAATAAGCATGAGCATCCCCCTAATGCGTCTGCTGATGCAAAGTTTGATGCACATAAAGGATCAGGCGTCTGCAGCTGAGGAAGAGGAAAGCCTTGATGACAGTCAGCCATTGTCTGGCCAGGGCAGTGTACAGGACGAGTTAGCGGGCGAAGAGGAGGAGGAGGACGAGGAGGATGATGGGGATGATTATATTTTTAATGAGGAAGCTTTTCCGGGGCCACTGGAAATTGGTGGCGCGGCAAGGCCGGGTTCTGGTTTTTGGAGGGACACAAGTGACGTGGATTTGCCTGAAACTGCCCCTCAACCAAGCACAACCGCAGATTTGAGAACTGGAACTTTGGCCCACATGGCGGATTATGCCTTACGTATCCTCAAAAGGGACACACGCATAACTAAAATGATGAACGATGACGATTACTGGTTGGCCTGCCTCCTTGATCCTCGCTATAAAGGCAAATTGCAAAATATAATGCCACATGAGAACTTGGAACTAATATTAGCAACCAAACAATCAACTCTTGTTGACCGTTTGCTTCTGGCATTCCCTGCACACAGCGCCCGTGATCGTTCTCACACGAGCTGCAGGGGCCAGCAGACCAGAGGAGTTAGAGGGGCAGAAATCAGAAGTGGCGTTGGCCAGAGGGGTTTTCTGACCAGGTTGTGGAGTGATTTTGCTATGACCGCAGACAGGACAGGTACTGTAGCATCAATTCAAAGTGACAGGAGACAACATTTGTCCAGTATGGTTACAAACTATTTTTCATCCCTTATCGATGTTCTCCCTCAACCGTCATTCCCATTTGATTACTGGGCATCAAAATTAGACACCTGGCCAGAATTGGCAGAATATGCATTGCAGGAGCTTGCTTGCCTGGCAGCTAGTGTCCAAACAGAAAGAGTATTCAGTGCTGCAGGTTCAATACTAACAGAAAAAAGGACTCGTCTGGCTACCCAAAATGTAGATGATCTAACCTTCATTAAAATGAACCACAACTGGATTTCGAAATCTTTTGCCCCACCTTGCCCGGCTGACACCTAGCTTTCCTATGAAAAGGTCTTGCCTGTGGACTATTCTGAATGCCTTTTCCAATCTCGTAATTTTCTGCACCTGATTGTCCAGCATACGACATGTTTACACCTCACTAAATGGCCAAACTCCCCACACGGGGCCGTGGTATCGACACTTGGCGACAGCACCCGTGAGAGTGCTGTTTGTCTGAAGAGGTGGGTGTGCCCGCTTTTGGTCGACGGCACTGCCACTGGGTCCCTCCTAGTACAATAAAGTGTCTCTGGCGGTGGTGGTGCGCACCCAACGTCAGACACACCGTTGTAATATGAGGGGCCCTGGGCCTGTACCGCCGGCCACAATACAGTTCCCCCCCCCCCCAGCTCAAACAGTGCTCTACCACTTGCAAAATTATCTCACAGCTCCACCAATGTTTAGTCTATGCACTGACATCCTTCAATGCCTGCCACTGACAATACCATTGTATTGACATTTTTGTTATGTTAGGCCTTCGAAGCCTGTCTGCGGTCACTCCTTCCACTAGGCCTCCACTGACCACACCACTGCTGCCCGTGTACCCCTGGAACCAATTTAAAATTGCCTACAGCCATGTGTTATTATTTTAGGCCTTCGATGCCTGTCTGCGGTCACTCCTTACAATATGCCTCCACTGACCACACCACTGCTGCCCGTGTACCCCTGGAACCAATTTAAAATTGCCTACAGCCAGCCCAATTTTTTTATTTTAGGCCTTCGATGCCTGTCTGCGGTCCGTTCTTTCTACTACTACTACACTGACCAGGCCACTGCTGCCCGTGTACCCCTGGAACCAATTTAAAATTGCCTACAGCCATGTGTTATTATTTTAGGCCTTCGATGCCTGTCTGCGGTCACTCCTTCCACTAGGCCTCCACTGACCACACCACTGCTGCCCGTGTACCCCTGGAACCAATTTAAAATTGCCTACAGCCAGCCCAATTTTTTTATTTTAGGCCTTCGATGCCTGTCTGCGGTCACTCCTTCCACTAGGCCTCCACTGACCACACCACTGCTGCCCGTGTACCCCTGGAACCAATTTAAAATTGCATACAGCCATGTGTTATTATTTTAGGCCTTCGATGCCTGTCTGCGGTCACTCCTTCCACTAGGCCTCCACTGACCACACCACTGCTGCCCGTGTACCCCTGGAACCAATTTAAAATTGCCTACAGCCATGTGTTATTATTTTAGGCCTTCGATGCCTGTCTGCGGTCACTCCTTAAAATATGCCTCCACTGACCACACCACTGCTGCCCGTGTACCCCTGGAACCAATTTAAAATTGCCTACAGCCAGCCCAATTTTTTTATTTTAGGCCTTCGATGCCTGTCTGCGGTCCGTTCTTTCGACTACTACTACACTGACCAGGCCACTGCTGCCCGTGTACCCCTGGAACCAATTTAAAATTGCCTACAGCCATGTGTTATTATTTTAGGCCTTCGATGCCTGTCTGCGGTCACTCCTTCCACTAGGCCTCCACTGACCACACCACTGCTGCCCGTGTACCCCTGGAACCAATTTAAAATTGCCTACAGCCAGCCCAATTTTTTTATTTTAGGCCTTCGATGCCTGTCTGCGGTCACTCCTTCCACTAGGCCTCCACTGACCACACCACTGCTGCCCGTGTACCCCTGGAACCAATTTAAAATTGCCTACAGCCATGTGTTATTATTTTAGGCCTTCGATGCCTGTCTGCGGTCACTCCTTAAAATATGCCTCCACTGACCACACCACTGCTGCCCGTGTACCCCTGGAACCAATTTAAAATTGCCTACAGCCAGCCCAATTTTTTTATTTTAGGCCTTCGATGCCTGTCTGCGGTCCGTTCTTTTGACTACTACTACACTGACCAGGCCACTGCTGCCCGTGTACCCCTGGAACCAATTTAAAATTGCCTACAGCCATGTGTTATTATTTTAGGCCTTCGATGCCTGTCTGCGGTCACTCCTTCCACTAGGCCTCCACTGACCACACCACTGCTGCCCGTGTACCCCTGGAACCAATTTAAAATTGCCTACAGCCAGCCCAATGTTTTTATCTTAGGCCTTCGATGCCTGTCTGCGGTCCGTTCTTTCTACTACTACTACTACACTGACCAGGCCACTGCTGCCCGTGTACCCCTGGAACCAATTTAAAATTGCCTACAGCCATGTGTTATTATTTTAGGCCTTCGATGCCTGTCTGCGGTCACTCCTTCCACTAGGCCTCCACTGACCACACCACTGCTGCCCGTGGACCCCTGGAACCAATTTAAAATTGCCGCCAGCCCAATTTTTTTATTTTAGGCCTTCGATGCCTGTCTGCGGTCACTCCTTCCACTAGGCCTCCACTGACCACACCACTGCTGCCCGTGTACCCCTGGAACCAATTTAAAATTGCCTACAGCCATGTGTTATTATTTTAGGCCTTCGATGCCTGTCTGCGGTCACTCCTTACAATATGCCTCCACTGACCACACCACTGCTGCCCGTGTACCCCTGGAACCAATTTAAAATTGCCTACAGCCAGACCAATTTTTTTATTTTAGGCCTTCGATGCCTGTCTGCGTTCCGTTCTTTCTACTACTACTACTACACTGACCAGGCCACTGCTGCCCGTGTACCCCTGGAACCAATTTAAAATTGCCTACAGCCATGTGTTATTATTTTAGGCCTTCGATGCCTGTCTGCGGTCACTCCTTCCACTAGGCCTCCACTGACCACACCACTGCTGCCCGTGTACCCCTGGAACCAATTTAAAATTGCCTACAGCCAGCCCAATTTTTTTATTTTAGGCCTTCGATGCCTGTCTGCGGTCCGTTCTTTCGACTACTACTACACTGACCAGGCCACTGCTGCCCGTGTACCCCTGGAACCAATTTAAAATTGCCTACAGCCATGTGTTATTATTTTAGGCCTTCGATGCCTGTCTGCGGTCACTCCTTCCACTAGGCCTCCACTGACCACACCACTGCTGCCCGTGTACCCCTGGAACCAATTTAAAATTGCCTACAGCCAGCCCAATTTTTTTATTTTAGGCCTTCGATGCCTGTCTGCGGTCACTCCTTCCACTAGGCCTCCACTGACCACACCACTGCTGCCCGTGTACCCCTGGAACCAATTTAAAATTGCCTACAGCCATGTGTTATTATTTTAGGCCTTCGATGCCTGTCTGCGGTCACTCCTTACAATATGCCTCCACTGACCACACCACTGCTGCCCGTGTACCCCTGGAACCAATTTAAAATTGCCTACAGCCAGCCCAATTTTTTTATTTTAGGCCTTCGATGCCTGTCTGCGGTCACTCCTTCCACTAGGCCTCCACTGACCACACCACTGCTGCCCGTGTACCCCTGGAACCAATTTAAAATTGCCTACAGCCATGTGTTATTATTTTAGGCCTTCGATGCCTGTCTGCGGTCACTCCTTACAATATGCCTCCACTGACCACACCACTGCTGCCCGTGTACCCCTGGAACCAATTTAAAATTGCCTACAGCCAGCCCAATTTTTTTATTTTAGGCCTTCGATGCCTGTCTGCGGTCCGTTCTTTCTACTACTACTACACTGACCAGGCCACTGCTGCCCGTGTACCCCTGGAACCAATTTAAAATTGCCTACAGCCATGTGTTATTATTTTAGGCCTTCGATGCCTGTCTGCGGTCACTCCTTCCACTAGGCCTCCACTGACCACACCACTGCTGCCCGTGTACCCCTGGAACCAATTTAAAATTGCCTACAGCCAGCCCAATTTTTTTATTTTAGGCCTTCGATGCCTGTCTGCGGTCACTCCTTCCACTAGGCCTCCACTGACCACACCACTGCTGCCCGTGTACCCCTGGAACCAATTTAAAATTGCCTACAGCCAGCCCAATTTTTTTATTTTAGGCCTTCGATGCCTGTCTGCGGTCACTCCTTCCACTAGGCCTCCACTGACCACACCACTGCTGCCCGTGTACCCCTGGAACCAATTTAAAATTGCCTACAGCCATGTGTTATTATTTTAGGCCTTCGATGCCTGTCTGCGGTCACTCCTTACAATATGCCTCCACTGACCACACCACTGCTGCCCGTGTACCCCTGGAACCAATTTAAAATTGCCTACAGCCAGCCCAATTTTTTTATTTTAGGCCTTCGATGCCTGTCTGCGGTCACTCCTTCCACTAGGCCTCCACTGACCACACCACTGCTGCCCGTGTACCCCTGGAACCAATTTAAAATTGCCTACAGCCATGTGTTATTATTTTAGGCCTTCGATGCCTGTCTGCGGTCACTCCTTACAATATGCCTCCACTGACCACACCACTGCTGCCCGTGTACCCCTGGAACCAATTTAAAATTGCCTACAGCCAGCCCAATTTTTTTATTTTAGGCCTTCGATGCCTGTCTGCGGTCACTCCTTCCACTAGGCCTCCACTGACCACACCACTGCTGCCCGTGTACCCCTGGAACCAATTTAAAATTGCCTACAGCCATGTGTTATTATTTTAGGCCTTCGATGCCTGTCTGCGGTCACTCCTTACAATATGCCTCCACTGACCACACCACTGCTGCCCGTGTACCCCTGGAACCAATTTAAAATTGCCTACAGCCAGCCCAATTTTTTTATTTTAGGCCTTCGATGCCTGTCTGCGGTCACTCCTTCCACTAGGCCTCCACTGACCACACCACTGCTGCCCGTGTACCCCTGGAACCAATTTAAAATTGCCTACAGCCAGCCCAATTTTTTTATTTTAGGCCTTCGATGCCTGTCTGCGGTCCGTTCTTTCTACTACTACTACACTGACCAGGCCACTGCTGCCCGTGTACCCCTGGAACCAATTTAAAATTGCCTACAGCCATGTGTTATTATTTTAGGCCTTCGATGCCTGTCTGCGGTCACTCCTTCCACTAGGCCTCCACTGACCACACCACTGCTGCCCGTGTACCCCTGGAACCAATTTAAAATTGCCTACAGCCAGCCCAATTTTTTTATTTTAGGCCTTCGATGCCTGTCTGCGGTCACTCCTTCCACTAGGCGTCCACTAACCACACCACTGCTGCCCGTGTACCCCTGGAACCAATTTAAAATTGCCTACAGCCATGTGTTATTATTTTAGGCCTTCGATGCCTGTCTGCGGTCACTCTTTACAATATGCCTCCACTGACCACACCACTGCTGCCCGTGTACCCCTGGAACCAATTTAAAATTGCCTACAGCCAGCCCAATTTTTTTATTTTAGGCCTTCGATGCCTGTCTGCGGTCACTCCTTCCACTAGGCCTCCACTGACCACACCACTGCTGCCCGTGTACCCCTGGAACCAATTTAAAATTGCCTACAGCCATGTGTTATTATTTTAGGCCTTCGATGCCTGTCTGCGGTCACTCCTTACAATATGCCTCCACTGACCACACCACTCCTGCCCGTGTACCCCTGGAACCAATTTAAAATTGCCTACAGCCAGCCCAATTTTTTTATTTTAGGCCTTCGATGCCTGTCTGTGGTCCGTTCTTTCTACTACTACTACACTGACCAGGCCACTGCTGCCCGTGTACCCCTGGAACCAATTTAAAATTGCCTACAGCCATGTGTTATTATTTTAGGCCTTTGATGCCTGTCTGCGGTCACTCCTTCCACTAGGCCTCCACTGACCACACCACTGCTGCCCGTGTACCCCTGGAACCAATTTAAAATTGCCTACAGCCAGACCAATTTTTTTATTTTAGGCCTTCGATGCCTGTCTGCGGTCACTCCTTCCACTAGGCCTCCACTGACCACACCACTGCTGCCCGTGTACCCCTGGAACCAATTTAAAATTGCCTACAGCCATGTGTTATTATTTTAGGCCTTCGATGCCTGTCTGCGGTCACTCCTTACAATATGCCTCCACTGACCACACCACTGCTGCCCGTGTACCCCTGGAACCAATTTAAAATTGCCTACAGCCAGACCAATTTTTTTTATTTTAGGCCTTCGATGCCTGTCTGCGGTCCGTTCTTTCTACTACTACTACACTGACCAGGCCACTGCTGCCCGTGTACCCCTGGAACCAATTTAAAATTGCCTACAGCCATGTGTTATTATTTTAGGCCTTCGATGCCTGTCTGCGGTCACTCCTTCCACTAGGCCTCCACTGACCACACCACTGCTGCCCGTGTACCCCTGGAACCAATTTAAAATTGCCTACAGCCAGCCCAATTTTTTTATTTTAGGCCTTCGATGCCTGTCTGCGGTCACTCCTTCCACTAGGCCTCCACTGACCAGGCCACTGCTGCCCGTGTACCCCTGGAACCAATTTAAAATTGCCTACAGCCATGTGTTATTATTTTAGGCCTTCGATGCCTGTCTGCGGTCACTCCTTACAATATGCCTCCACTGACCACACCACTGCTGCCCGTGTACCCCTGGAACCAATTTAAAATTGCCTACAGCCAGACCAATTTTTTTATTTTAGGCCTTCGATGCCTGTCTGCGGTCCGTTCTTTCTACTACTACTACACTGACCAGGCCACTGCTGCCCGTGTACCCCTGGAACCAATTTAAAATTGCCTACAGCCATGTGTTATTATTTTAGGCCTTTGATGCCTGTCTGCAGTCACTCCTTCCACTAGGCCTCCACTGACCACACCACTGCTGCCCGTGTACCCCTGGAACCTATTTATTATTGCATAGAGCATCCTTTTTTTAATAGTAGGCGTACAAAGTCTGTCTGCGGTTCACTATTGAAATTGTCCTCCACTGCCCAGAGCACTGCAGCTTGTGTACCCCTGTAACTTTTTTCTGCTGCAGTGAGCCACATTTTTGGTTTGAGTCCTACTACCTGTGTCTGTCTGCGCCACTCAATTCAGCTGTGTTCCTTTGAAAAAAGCTGAGCGTCAATAGTCTTGTTTTCAGCCTCTAGGAATTTTAAAACTGCATTGGGTGTACAACTTTGGTAGGGCCTACTAACGGTGTCTGCCTCCCCAAGGTGTTCCCCAGGTTTCTTCATGCTCTCGTTTAGTAGTTGTTGGAAACTACGCTGCATTAGGCCTACAAATTGGGTATGGGGTGTAGAGAGATGGTGTGTTCCACTCCAAGGTGTTCCCCAGGTTTCCTCTCCATTGCTTCGATCTTCATGCTCTCGTTTAGTAGTTGTTGGAAACTACGCTGCATTAGGCCTACAAATTGGGTATGGGGTGTAGAGAGATGGTGTGTTCCACTCCAAGGTGTTCTCCAGGTTGCCTTTCCTGAGCTTCGATCTTCATGCTCTCGTTTAGTAGTTGTTGGAAACTACGCTGCATTAGGCCTACAAATTGGGTATGGGGTGTAGAGAGATGGTGTGTTCCACTCCAAGGTGTTCCCCAGGTTTCCTCGCCATTGCTTCGATCTTCATGCTCTCGTTTAGTAGTTGTTGGAAACTACGCTGCATTAGGCCTACAAATTGGGTATGGGGTGTAGAGAGATGGTGTGTTCCACTGCAAGGTGTTCTCCAGGTTGCCTTTCCTGAGCTTCGATCTTCATGCTCTCGTTTAGTAGTTGTTGGAAACTACGCTGCATTAGGCCTACAAATTGGGTATGGGGTGTAGAGAGATGGTGTGTTCCACTCCAAGGTGTTCCCCAGGTTTCCTCTCCATTGCTTCGATCTTCATGCTCTCGTTTAGTAGTTGTAGAAAACTACACTGCATTAGGCCTACAAATTGGGTATGGGGGTGTAGAGAGATGGTGTGTTCCACTCCAAGGTGTTCTCCAGGTTGCCTTTCCTGAACTTCTATCTTCAGGCTCTCATTAAATTGTAGTTAAATGGAACAACTGCATTTGGCGTACTAGTTGGTTTGGGGCCTACTATCGGTGTCTGCCACTCCTTGCTGTTCTCCTGGTTTCCTGTCCTGAAATTCCATTTTCAGGCTCTTGTTAAGTAGTTGTTAATGTTAGACTGCATTTGGCCTACTAGTTGGGTTGGGGCCTACTATCGGTGTCTGCCACTCCTTGCTGTTCTCCTCAACTGAACAAAGCTGGGCCGCCTGTTTACTACGGTTGCCAATTTTGAACTGCATGTCGACTACTTACTGATTTGGGCCTACTCTCTGTGTCAGCCTCTCATTCCAGTTGTCCTCCACTGCAATGCCCCCTGGTTAGTCCTGTGTTACCAATTTTGAACTGCATTTAGCCCACTTTATTCTTTGGGCCTATATCTGTGTTTCCTCCTCATCCTGCCCATTGCCCAGCCAGTGATAGATGAGTCTGCTGGTACATTGACCCATAACGCAAAATTCCCCGTGCACGCTACACAGCAAGATTGTGACCCTGCTTAAAGTCAGGTTCCTCTTCCCGCATACCATACCACCTTACACGGGGACAAAGAGGAAAGTGCAGATGAAAGTGCAGGTTCCTTCATCAGGTGGGGGGAGGAATACTAGTTGGCGACGTCACTGGCACACGGCCTCTCATGGTACGCAAAAGTGTTGCTGCCGGTGGGAGGCGCCCCCGCCGTGCAAACACACCGCTGTACTTTGAGGGGCCCTGTGCCAGTGCCAATGCCAACGAGTGGGCCCCCCCTGCTTGCTCAGGATCACAGCACTTGCAAAGTTTAAATACTTACCTCTCCCTGCTCCACTGCCGTGACGTGGTCCAGATTTACTGGGCCCACTAATTACTTGAACCAGCCCTACCCCCCACAACTTTAGCCAAATGACCCCCAATTTCAAATGCCTTCCAATTATTATAAGGTAAATTACGATTGACAAGCTTCTTTAACAAGAATGGATGTTTTTGCCATTAAAATGGGCAGTGTAGGTGTTTTCTTGGCCTCCACTCACTGCCGACTATGCTCCCCCATTGACTTGCATTGGGTTTCATGTTTCGGGCGATACCCGACTTTTCGCGATAATCGGCCGATTCCACTCGACTCGACTTCTAAGATAGTCGGGTTTCGCGAAACACGGCTCGACTCTAAAAAGGTCAAGGTCGCTCAACCCTAGTCTTAACCTTAGGCTGCGCTGGCTTCTCCCCTTTTTTGCTCTGTTATTGGTAAGTGGCTGACCACCACTGTTGCCGTGCGCCGCGCCTGGTTATGTGCGCCATTCTTTCTGTGTCTCAGTGATTGATAGGCTGCTGTTCACATACAGCAGCCCTGCCTTGCCTCAGGCTTTGTTTAATTATGCACCTGTGCCTCAGCCTGTTTCACTCTTCATCTGTGGCTCTAGATGGGCAGTGTGGAGGTTGGATCCGAAATGTCGGTTTGGACCTGGTCAACCTTTATCCTCGCTTGCCTACTCTGGCGCCATGGGGGTGACTCAGTATATGCTCCAGGTACAGCATGTTTTTAATGTGGTCTTGCATTTAGTTCATTTAGGAGGCCTTTATGGCACAGCGAATATAAAAAACGTAGTGTAGGACTGCCCCAATATGAGATTGCCGTGAAGAGGCGGGGTGGCTCAAAGAATTGATCAATTGTTTGCTAAATGTCTCATTCTGAAAATACAGTTAGACATTAATATGTGCATTTGCATTTTATGTATTGCGTCTTAACCTTAGGCTGCGCTGGCTTCTCCCCTTTTTTGCTGTGTTTATTCTTGGCCTTCGTTCCTTTCATTGTATTTGGGACTGACAGAGATAATTCATTTTAGGGCTCAGCTATTTCTGGCAGTCCCATTAACGATGAATGGGGTGAAGGCCAAGCATGCTCTCTTCTGCTCCTCCATTCAAGATGAGGTTTGTGGATTCTCCCGTTTTTGGAATATCTGGGAATCCTGCAGATAGAGGGTAACTTTCAATTTTGGAAACACCCTTTAAATGATAGTGAAAGGCGGCCTCTTCTAGGACTAACTTTAGGGTATTTGACCACAAAGTTTTTTAAAGCCTTTAAGAAAACAAGCAATCCAGCTGTTATGACTGAGCCTCAACCCTGACACTGGGATGAACAAACCAGGGGAGATGTTAAACCTGAACACCACAGGTTCATATACAGACTAGGCAATCACTAGCCTGATCCTGATGTGTCCCTGCCTGACAGCGGAGGTTGGCCCAATAAAATTATGCAATTTTGCCCAACTCAACGTCGACTGACCCGAGTGTCCTTAAATGCACTCTCAACTATACACAAAGTGTAACACAATATAACGACAGAACGGAGTGCCCACAGACAAAGGGTGAGAAACTTGGCTAAAGACGAGTTCACACAGTCATACAAATTTTTACTACAAAATGTATGCCATAAAACAATTCACAAATAACAATGTCAGAATTGCATTTTTTTTTCACAATTTCACCGCTCTTGGAATTTCTTTCCCATTTTCCAGTAAAATATGTGGTAAAATGAATGGTGTCATTCAGAAGTACAACTTGACCCGCAAAAAAACAACCCATCATATGTCTATATGGACAGAAAAATAAAAAAGTTATGGCTCTGGGATGAATGGGAGGCAAAAAATGGGAGCACAAAAAATGAAAATTGTCAGCGGCGTAAAACTGTTAAAGAACACATTAAAGTTGAATGTGCAGGAAGCAAAGAACCTGTAACAGCAAAGTGGTGCAAAATTTTTATTGCAACCCAATTGCAAAAATTATTTTTAGCCACAAATACATGAAAAAAAGTCGAACCATTTTGCATTATTTTTTCAATGGAGGAAAACAAATCTAATACGGATCTATATGAAGGGCACAAGTATGAATGGGCGCCGAGATGCTGTAGATTGCCTTATCCTGATGCATTTGCACATTTACAATTGCACACATTCATAGATAACAATTCACATCTTAATAGAATCTTATAATTCCCAATTGTCAGTAAACCATACGCACACGGAGACAGACAGAACTTAAGCCAAGCAGATGGCGGAGCAAAAAATGTGCATGTTTTTTATTTATATGCTAAATTCACAACCGATGGATTAAAAGGTCAGGCTCACACAATGCGGCTGTTGATTTTCCTATTTTATGTATGACTGGCTAGGTGTTCGTGTGAGTTCTAAGTTTTTTCTTTATTTCGAAAGAAAAATGCGTGTAAGATTGTAAAAAAAAAAAATAGTCCGTTCCTGCCAAACACTATTAATTGAGGGCAACTGGTCAACATCTATATAATAGAACTGTCTTCTCTGATATAAAGCCCGGCATATGAATTGTTTTAGAGCAGAGGGAAAGCAGACACGCAATATAAAAATGTGACTCCTGGATATAACTCCGGCATATAAGGAAATGCATTCACATGTGAAGGTAAGAAATATCTGTTGGTGGTGTCAATAAAGCTAGGTGTAAAGGTAATGTATTCAGCGCGGCCCGGATTTATTTCAATATAAAGCAAAGCTTGACGTGTAGATAAAAGTAGGTCTGGATTTGTGGAAAGACTATAAAAATCTGAGCCTAAGGCATCAACCGCAATTGTCGAGTTAGTGAGCTGAACCTTGTTTGCCAAAACTTCTCTTTGTATAGGAAATCTAGTTTTCTTTTTCTCTAGGTTTGCAGGCATTTTTTTAAGGTATAGACAGCACATGGATTTGGGGGGAGTAGTACCAGTGAAGGATAGTAAAAGTTTATTTTTAAAGTACAAAAAATATGGGGGCACTGTTGCATTGGTGTCTATTGGTATGATTATAAAATTGGATATATGGCCAAAAGTTCACCCTAAATTGCATTGCCTTCATTTTAAACGTCTACGGTTTCTACACCAAGAATTTTAATTAGCATAAGATATCAATTTTCATAAAGGTTCAGACAGCGTGTCACCTTTAAGGAGAACCTGTCACTTGTGATAAATATGTGGTTTTTTTACCTGGTGTAAATGTCGCTGATCTCCCGAATCCGGCGTTGTTTTTCTTTTGTTCCAGAGCCTCTCCATTCCCAAGATATGGCCCCTTCTTCCCTGTATGCAAGTCTAGTCTTCTTAGCCAGAAGGGGTGTGGTCTTGAAGTAGATGACTACAGGGAAGACTTGTAGACCACGCCCACTTAGCTAACAAGACTAGATTTACATACAGAGAAGAGAGGGCCATATCTCAGGAATGGAGAGGCTCAAAAACAAAAGAAAGACAACGCCGGATTCAGTAGAATGTCAGCAATTACACCAGGTTAAAAAATGACGTATTTATGGCAAGTCACAAGTCCTATTTTAAGGAGTTTTATTTGCTGACACTAGTTAATTTGTTATATATGACTACTTCACAGTTACAGGTTGCTTGTGATCAGCAAATATCACTCTCCATTTAACACAAATATTCCAACACTTCCAAATTTTTCTTTTTTATACAACAAAACGTATGTACTATATTGGGAAAATTGCATCCATAGTGCGATAGCATGGCAATTGTCCCACACCACAATTTTTTATGCACTTCTAATTACATAGGTTAGAGTACAAAACTCTCATGGTATGGCTGTCGTGATGACTGTAGATTGAGTAGGTAGGAAACTGCCATGAAACTGGAGGGTCAGATTGTAACAGAGAACAAAAATCTAGGTACACTTTAAGGGCTCGTTCACATGGCCAAAGTTCTCGTATGAGTGCTCTCCGTGGTTTTCACGGCTAGCATTCATACTTATATTAGTGAATGGGACCAGTAACACACAATGGGAAATGTAGATTTACAGCCAAATAAAGTAAAACTCAAAAGAAAAAGCAATTTAGAAAATGTGCACACCTAAGAATACAAAAACAATTACATTTTATTAAACATCATATAACTCCAAGATTAAAACTATAGTCTCCCCATAGACATATCTGGATCAATGTACATAAACATGACATATAACGAGCTTGGTCCCAAAATCACGGACACATGTCTGATATTGATCTGAGGGTCCGATCAAAATCAGCAATGCAAGTCTATGGGTCTGTGAAAAAATTCAGACAAGATTTCGACATCCGAGTTTGGACCGATTTTTACAGACTAATAGAATGGAGAAGGCGGAGATACGAGAAAAATTGATGACACTTGGACCACACTCTGATCAAACGCTGATCAAAGTCTGATCAGAATAATCATTCCACTTTTCTCCTAGGCCCTGGTTGGCTTTACTCTGCTGTACTGGAGATGTATTTACAGTGACAGATTGTTGATGGTTTCCACAATTCTCTTGAAAACATCTGGGAGTTCTCCCATCTCCTGGACTCCAGGAAAAATTAGCAAATTTTCCCAAGTCTGTCAAAACCTCCTATCAGTGCAAGGAGGTTTCCTCTCTGTGACACCAGTGTTCGGGTGATGGGAGTACTGGCTTGTAGCGTAGATGGCCATGGAATGGACTTGCTCTGGAAAACTATGGGCTTACGAAAAATATGAAGTTTATTTTACATGTGCAGGGAAACTGTAAAAAGGTGATAAAGAAATATGACAAAGATGACAATGTTTTTTGTGTTAAAGTTTTTTGCTAGGGATTTTTTTGGCTGAAAAATTAATATCTAAAAAAAATCTCTTCTAAAAGACACGTGGCTGTCATCAGAGTGTACATTTTTTGATGACACTGATGGTAAAAACAGGCACATGGATGACACTTATTGAAAAACGGGCACACGGATGACACTGATGGAAAAAACAGGCAAACGGATGACACTGATGGAAAAAATGGGCACACGGATGGCACTGATGGTAACAATGGGCACATTGATGACACTGATGGTAAAAACGGGCACACAGATGACACAGATAGTAAAAACGGGCACACGGATGAAACTGATGGTAAAAATGGACACACGGTTGACATTGATGGTAAAAACGGGCACATGGATGACACTGATGGTAAAAACGGGCACCCGGATGACTCACTGATTAAACATGGATGTCTGAATGAGGTTTTAGAGGCATTTTCCCATTCAAGGGAATGGTTGCCTTGTTGAAAGCAGATTGGAAGCTTTTATTTTTTTCATTGTTGATTTGGTAGCAGAAAAACTCCATGTGAACATATCCTTCTAGTTGTGCTGACCATATCTATAGGAGCCTACCACATTAACGGGTGCAGTTGGTTACTGCTTTTCTTACATTGTTTCTTAGGGAACGTCAGCTGTGTCAAAGGCGTCACGTACGAGTGTGAATGCCGGATCCGATCTCAATTCAGACACCAGAAACACAAACAAAGACACAAGTATCCAATGAATGAAAACATCATTTACTGGGGGAGGCCTTTGTTAACCGTGGCACTGTTCTGGCAAGAGAAACACGGCCCATTCAGGACTGGAAATGAAGCGTTAAAACAGCTTCACAACATTTCTCACCAAGGAAGAATGAAGTGAGGCGTGCGGGAATGGGACTGTTCAGCTGCAGGTCGCCTTTCCAAGTGCAAATCTGATAGATCTGCTCAGTGACTTCACATATCTCATTATATAAGCTGAAGTCCAGGTCTCCGCTGGTGTATGTGTCACAAGGCGAGAAGTCGCACCGACCACCGGGGTATATGTATGGTCTGAATAGGAAGCCAGACTGTGCCAGGAATGTGCAGCCATATCAGCGGGAGAGAGCAGGCCGTGAACCTCACCTCATTAAATGTGCAAGCCAACTTATCATTCACCACAGCTGCAAAATACACAACGCGATGAACCGTGTAATCCAGGTTCATAACTGCTTCACTGCCAGACTGCCAAACAATGCACCGCTATAATATGTGCGCATTAAGAAAAAAAAAAAGATTAAAGCTGCATTGACAGTCAATTTTTCAGGAGAGTTTCTCATAAAGACAACCCCATTCTTCATGGAGGCTGATTATCGTCACCGAGTCTGGTCGCTTTTCCCCTGCAACCCGGGAAGCCATGTCCGCCTATACATTTCAATTTCATGGCTGACAAGTAAAGCAAAATTATCCCTGCTAGGTAAGGTAGCAGCACATGGCAGCCATTGAAATGAGTCAGTCTGTCAGATTTTCCGTTCTCGCACATAGAGGAGGGGTACCAGGCGGTAGACCCCATTCTACGGAGAAATTGAGCCACCTCAACACCATCGGAGCTACTGAAACCCCCGACCTACTGTCTCCTTCCCCACAATCCTGTAGAATGTAAGCCCGCAAGGGCAGGGTCCTCGCCCCTCTGTACCAGTCGGCCATTGTTAGTTTTGTTTACTATAAGTGATATTAGTATTTTGATATAACCCCGTCTAATATACAGCACCATGGAATTAATGGTGCTATATAAATAAGAACAAAAATAATAATAATAAAAAAATTCTAACAAATTACGTTAGAAAATTGCAGATCTTTTCGTTAAAGTAGATCAAATTTATCAAAATAAACTATATACAGTGGGGCAAAAAAGTATTTAGTCAGTCAGCAATAGTGCAAGTTCCACCACTTAAAAAGATGAGAGGCGTCTGTAATTTACATCATAGGTAGACCTCAACTATGGGAGACAAACTGAGAAAAAAAAATCCAGAAAATCACATTGTCTGATTTTTAACATTTTATTTGCATATTATGGTGGAAAATAAGTATTTGGTCAGAAACAAAATTTCATCTCAATACTTTGTAATATATCCTTTGTTGGCAATGACAGAGGTCAAACGTTTTCTGTAAGTCTTCACAAGGTTGCCACACACTGTTGTTGGTATGTTGGCCCATTCCTCCATGCAGATCTCCTCTAGAGCAGTGATGTTTTTGGCTTTTCGCTTGGCAACACGGACTTTCAACTCCTTCCAAAGGTTTTCTATAGGGTTGAGATCTGGAGACTGGCTAGGCCACTCCAGGACCTTGAAATGCTTTTTACGAAGCCACTCGTTCGTTGCCCTGGCAGTGTGCTTTGGATCATTGTCATGTTGAAAGACCCAGCCACGTTTCATGTTCAATGCCCTTGCTGATGGAAGGAGGTTTGCACTCAAAATCTCACGATACATGGCCCCATTCATTCTTTCATGTACCCGGATCAGTCGTCCTGGCCCCTTTGCAGAGAAACAGCCCCAAAGCATGATGTTTCCACCACCATGCTTTACAGTAGGTATGGTGTTTGATGGATGCAACTCAGTATTCTTTTTCCTTCAAACACGACAAGTTGTGTTTCTACCAAACAGTTCCAGTTTGGTTTCATCAGACCATAGGACATTCTCCCAAAACTCCTCTGGATCATCCAAATGCTCTCTAGCAAACTTCAGACGGGCCCGGACATGTACTGGCTTAAGCAGTGGGACACGTCTGGCACTGCAGGATCTGAGTCCATGGTGGCGTAGTGTGTTACTTATGGTAGGCCTTGTTACATTGGTCCCAGCTCTCTGCAGTTCATTCACTAGGTCCCCCCGCGTGGTTCTGGGATTTTTGCTCACCGTTCTTGTGATCATTCTGACCCCACGGGGTGGGATTTTGCGTGGAGCCCCAGATCGAGGGAGATTATCAGTGGTCTTGTATGTCTTCCATTTTCTAATTATTGCTCCCACTGTTGATTTCTTCACTCCAAGCTGGTTGGCTACTGCAGATTCAGTCTTCCCAGCCTGGTGCAGGGCTACAATTTTGTTTCTGGTGTCCTTTGACAGCTCTTTGGTCTTCACCATAGTGGAGTTTGGAGTCAGACTGTTTGAGGGTGTGCACAGGTGTCTTTTTATACTGATAACAAGTTTAAACAGGTACCATTACTACAGGTAATGAGTGGAGGAAAGAGGAGACTCTTAAAGAAGAAGTTACAGGTCTGTGAGAGCCAGAAATCTTGATTGTTTGTTTCTGACCAAATACTTATTTTCCACCATAATATGCAAAAAAAATGATAAAAAAACAGACAATGTGATTTTCTGGATTTTTTTTTCTCAGTTTGTCTCCCATAGTTGAGGTCTACCTATGATGTAAATTACAGACGCCTCTCATCTTTTTAAGTGGTGGAACTTGCACTATTGCTGACTGACTAAATACTTTTTTGTCCCACTGTACATAATTAAATAGATTGGATGAGGCTGGTGTATTTGCTGTATAAGCCATTATTGAAAGTTTAATAAACTCAGTTGCCACTCACGTAGCCTAAATACAGCTCCTTATCATTCCTTCTCCTTGCTGTTGCTGAATCTTCATCCACCTATCCTCATTGACAACTCCTCACTGCCCCTCCTCCCCGCTGAAATCTCACACTGCTCAGTACAAGCTGCAGATATTAGTCAGGCTGGGAGGGCAGCGATTGAATACACTTGGATTCATGATTATACAGCCATTCTCACAGTTAGCAGACTAGTGTCATCAGGTTGAAGAGCAAGGGCAGCCCCAGGTTTATGTGAGCCTTTTGGCGACAGAGTCCAAGTGGACGCCTCTTCATTTCTAATTTTTCCTTCTCAACTGTCAAGAGCTCGAATTTTTTAATCAATAGTGTTTTGTGAGGACTAGGGGTGAGCAGAGCTGTGGAAGTCTAAGTTCTGGTCCCCGACCGAACTTTAGTCCAAAGTTCGTTTAGGGTACCAGAGCTGTAACCGAACTTGAAGCTGAACCTCACTAAAATCAATGGGGTCCCAAACTTTGCAGCTGTGAAATCTCTATCTCTTGTATCCCTCGCCGGACTCTCGAACTGTAAAACGGTCTTCACCAATATGTCTTTGTTCAGAATTCAGCAACGTTCTGGTTCGCTCATCTCTAATGAGGTCATGTAATTGCGATACAAACTGTAGATTTTATTTTTGGAGCCTACACCTCTTTCTGATCTCTTCTTATTCCTTTTTTGAGGAGGCAAATTGATAAAAAATATATATATCAATTCTGACATTCTATTTATTTATTTTTCATTCTGGCATTCTCCATGTGAGCATATACATTCTAAAATTGTATAGTTCAAAAAGTTATGCATGTGGCAATACCAATTATGCTGTTTTTCTTTTTTTAAGGGTGATTTGACCTGTTATATATTTTTTTATATTTGTAAAAAATTTTTGCATCTTTCATTAGTTTCCCTGGGAGACTTAAACCTGCAATATTGTGATATTGTAATGTATTGTAAAATTAAATTTCTCTACCATCCTCCCAGCCAGGGGTTGGGCTTTATAAATGTACAAACATGTTAGACAAGAGGTCCTTTAGAAGGCCCCTGGCTGCCATAACTATGCCATTGGCACCACATTTCCAACCTCTTAAATGCTGCTGTCCGAATTGACTGTGGCACCTAAGCAATTAAACAGGTTGGATCGTAGCATTCAGACTCTGAATTTGGTGGAGGAGGAATTATGATGATGGTTCTTCTACTGATGTCAATAAGATGGCAATGCCCATGCACAATAGTCCATGTTTCTCCATGTTATTCACTCTTCATTATTAGGAATCCAGGTCACCATTGGGGCTCACACTCTAGATTCCCTATCAGTATGTCTTTGTAGTGTGGAAGGAAACCAGAGAACCCGGAGGAAACCCACGCAAATACAGGGAGAACATAAGAAGAGCTGACAATGACGTTCATAAAATTTGAGGCTAATTCAAGATAACGAATTAGGTGATTTCAGGAGAGAAATAAGAACAAGGATGAATTCTCATGACCCCAAATCTCCTGTACAACCCTACAGAGAAAAACGTGGCTGCTGTGGAAGGTGATAATCTGTGTAATGGCTCTCTCCTCAACCATCTTTGTAGACAATGGCCTACAAAAAAGTGATCTAAAAATATTAATATAGAGAGAAATACGTTGCTCCCAGTCCATCTTCTATAATGCTGTGTGAAACAGCGCTGCTTATTTATGATCATGAATGAAAAATGTAAAATGTCCCATTGAAAAAGGGACATTGTGGGGTCTAGTATATACCTCCGACAACTTTGCCATGCAAGAGAAGGGAGCAGATCTTAGCCAAGCTTGCTTTAATCAAGCTTAGCTGCAGGACTTAGCAAACCTTCAACTATTATCCTACTGTATTGGGCAGAAGAGTAACTTAAAGTTCATCGATTCCAATATAAAATCTGAACAAGTGTCCCGAGCCTTTGTACCTTTACACAGACACATGGGGAAGGTGGGAAGTCAGGTGCAACTTTCAACCTGGAACCAAAGATCCAACAGGTCGCGGTAAGTCACTGTTTGACAATCATTAGGTGTAATGTAGCAATGATCTTTATGTAAGGCAACATGGTGACCTCCACTGATCCATAGGTACTGTGGGTAGCATCCTCTCAGTGAGTGCTCTATCCAAAAAATGAGCAATTCATTTTAAATATCAGAAAGACCCTAAATTCAAACATCTTTTTGTCTTGGTGGCACTACTTTATAGAAGAACTGCCACCACCATTACCATTAAACCACTTTAACTTTACCAATAACTGATAGACATATCCGTCACATTCCATGTGCCGCCTTAATATGGCTATAATACATGATGAATCAAGTCACAATGTTCTTCTTGCCAGATACATACTGCATCCTTTAGATAAAAAAAATGCTTCCTTCTACCTCCACATAAGGAGCCATGTTATGGCATTCTACAACTCAAGGGTTACAGAAAGTCATAACACGTTGGTGTACACGAGCCATGGTTCTCACCAAAACCATGTGTCAACTTGAAAATCACCTCCATTCACTGAACTCGCCTTGACACGCAAAAGAGGATTTAACAAACAGGGGATGAAATAACAAGTGTGTTTGCTGCCATTTTTTGTGAGTTCAGGGTTTTGTACCTTGCAGAACTGATTTATCTTACAGTTCAAACGAAAGTCAAAACAGCGATCATTTCTCCACCTAAGTAAATAGCAGAACATGAAAGTATTCTGTTCCTTACTGATAGAGCCAGTACTCGCCGGCAGCAGTCCGGGTAAGTGCTTCATAAAACTCTACAGACAGCTGTCAGCCTTTAACAAATCTAAACCGGAGTTCTTCATTTACTGCAAACACGATATTCACTATGTCGGAAACGATAGAAAGTCGTATACCTCAAAGTCTACGTCAACCAAGTAAGTGGCGATAGACGTAAGAAAGAACTTTATAAAACGAATTTTAAAATTTTGGACAAACCTCTTTCCGTAGATCTTATCTGGGAATATAGACGTTATAGAAGTAATAGGGGGATTCTCCCAGAAAGGACCCTACTCCATGAGCTAGAGTCTATAACCACTCTAGATCTACACGACCTAGTAATTCGGCTAACTTCTGTTGAGTTGAATGTTACAAAGTTTGTACAGTTGAAATAAAGACAACTGGCCATCAAGTTCAACCAAGTTGGATTCCTTTAACACTAGAAGTCCCAGAAATTTCGAGCTCCAAAGTTTCCAAAGGAAGAAATGTTAAATGACCCCTCTCTGGGACTTCTAGTGTTAAAAACCTAACTCTCCATGTCAAACATTGATGATGAGCAAACAACCCAACAATGAGATCCTCTTCTTCCAACGCATCAATGAAAGAAGTCTTCTCAGGAAATCTATTTGGGATTCTCAAACTATTCCACTGGGACATCGAGTATTTTGGACAGATCTTCAACTATTGGTGATCAATTGATCTCTCTTCTTTTTTTCTCATTAGTCTGTAAAATAATATCTAAAGTGGATGTCACTTTTTTTAAGCAATTTCCCCACTATCAACCACAACATCAAGTTTTATTACTGTCTAAAGGCAGCTGGGACAGGGGTGAGCTGAATTCTTAAAATTTAGACATGTCTACGATTATCATCTACTGTATATATCAATATGGCATTAGGGTTTTCTGTCCAGTAAACTGATCTATACACATTTTTATTATATAGAACAGAGGTTCAATATATTGGCTACGGCAGTAGTAGTTACACCCACGTCATGATGCCAGGGTGGGCCCAAAATCTCATCTGCCAGATAAGAAGACATCCGAATTATAAATGGTGGTAATACATTTTTGCATTGCTACCTAGCGGCTACAAGTTTCACCTGGTCCTGACATTGGGAATATGTAGAGCACTGACTTTGGTAAAGCATTGCACATCACATTCTTGGACTTGTCTTCCATCCAGGCTAGAAGATTTTCAGCTCTACTTGATGTTATGTGATGAAAGCAAAATACGAACCATTGTAAAAGTCTGAATGCTAGAAACCACAGTGCATAAGTGGATATCATTTTATTAGCACTCATATCAAATAAATTTGACCAATGGGCAGGTCAGTATTCTGTGCCTGCTGGACCGGAGCCTTGCAAACCACCTTCTTACTGATGGCATCCCTGGCTCTGCTTTTGATTACCCGGCCTGGCACGACATTATGTATCTGTCACACCACAATGATGACACACACCGCAGGCATTGAAACAGTTGAATTCTGGTTGTCCCTGTTTGGGGGAAGCCCACACTGCACCTTGGATCGGCTTGACCTTTATGACCTATATATGCAGTGAACATAGCCTATACATCTGATGAAGGGTTTCCCACCCAAAACGTTACGTAATACTGGACTTACAGCAGTGTAACCAATGGATATGAAATATTGTCAATAAATCCTATGTGAAGCATCTCCGCGTGTCTTTACATGTGCAGTTCTATCACTCTATCTACTATGCCACAATAATGACGTTGTGCAAGACGCGTTCATCTAATGTGGAGCTCGAAATGCCAACAGATAGGAGGCAGTTCCCAGGGCTCTCGTCCAGTGGCCACAGAATACTGACCTGGCCACTGAACATGGCTCCTGAGAATCGATTCACTCATTTCTACAGAGGACCTTTACTTTTCTAAAATCTTAAAGGGTTTGTCCAATCCAAATCGATAAGTCTGCAGTCACTCTGTGTGACTGCAGACTTATGAATCCCCCCAGCGCATGCACTGTGTGCCGCGGGGATTCGCTTGTTTCTGACCTGGGACCAGAGGGTATGTATGTGTCTGCCTATTGGGGGTGGCCGACTAGAGGGCCTGGCCTTGCGCCATAGAAGTGTATGGAGAGTGAGGCCACACCCGCAGGCCGGGAGTATGTATAATGCATACATACCCTCCAGTCCGGGTCAAAAAATGGCAAATCCTTGTAGTGCACAGTGCGTGCGCTGGTCGGGATTCATAAGTCTGAAGTCACACAGAGTGACTTCAGACTTACCAACTTGGGCCAAACAATCCCTTTAACTTCTTTACAAGTATAGACCATAAAAGTATGCTTACTAAAGAAAGACATACAGGGTCGATAATCAAATTTCAACCAAGGATTTGCACTTTGATGTACTATATATGGATTCGACCACTCAATGCGTCTAATCTATGTGGGGCAATAAGAAGGTATGAGAAAAAGTAGCATTCTTCTTCCTCTTGTGGATTTTTTTCTTCCGTGACACTGACAAATGAATTTTTCTTTACTCAAATGCATTTAAACATGGATAATGGAAAGTTCATTCGCTTACACTTAAAGCAGATTTTGATGTTCACTTCAGGGTTGAATTCAAACCATTGTCAAATCCAAAACGCGTTAATGGACCCAATCTACGTGCGTAATGTTGGTTCTTATTGTAATATTTTCTAATATCACAATTTCCATTTTCAGAGAACATTCCATATTACACATACCGCCTTTCACTAGATCCAAAGTAAATATTTGATTGTGAAACCTATATAAAAATGTCCCCCCAATTAGACGCCTGTCCCTCCGCAGCCACTTGTCAAGCCAGATGTAATACTGGGGGTGAGAACATTCATTTACCTAACACCTTGTCCACACTTATTATGTTTTTTTTAAGATCTTAATTTTGAGCTTAACGCGGGTTTTCAAAGAATCACTCAATAAGAAAAACGAAGTATCGCACAATACGGACAGTTTCTTTTCTTTAGTCACAGAATTTGATCAGGAAAGTGCTGGCTCATACATTAACCAGATGCCGACGTTGTGAAGTCTGAAGGATCACATCGGAGGTACAGAACAGCTCTTCGAACATTGATGTAAAGAATAGGTTTTATGCAGCTTTTCTTGGCTGAACAAAATTAGATGACACTTTAGAAAAAAAAGCCAAAGCCGTTTTTTGTGAAGGATGAGTATAAAGTACAAGCCGACCATTCTGTGCCCTGCTTTGTTGTAACAAGCTTGTCCTTCTGTCATTGCATTCAGCGGAAAATGAAAATTACTTGTTCTTATCTCGGAATACTAAAATAGTCAAATGTTCCCAACAGCCGGTTAGCCGTCTGTTTCATGAGCCCTGTGTAAAAGACCAGCGCACCTGTCATCTTCCCCAACCAACGTCCCTCTTCTTCTTGGCCTCTTCCTCAACCAATGTCCACCTGTCTCAGAATTCTTATGGGACATTTTCCATATCTCTCAATGTCTGAGGTCCCTTTGGTTCACATTTAAGAGAAGATGTTCTTCACTTTTGTCTAACCTGTTATTCATCTGGACCGTCTCTAACTCTGATCATTTGTCTGCTAAGTGAAACCAAAACCCAGAAATGGGAACTAAAGGAGAGAGAAAGCTACAGACAAGGAATTAATATAATTATATCTTTATTTGAATAGCAGTGAGTCAAATTACAAAAAATATATTTAAAAAATTAAAAAGAAGAGTGCATCACAGAATAATTAATCAAAGGTACAATACATAATTATACAAGGGAATCAATATAATATTTTACATACAGACCTTATGTTCGGAGTAAGAAATAAATAATATCTGGACGTGCAAAGGTGAAAAAGTGAAAAGGGTTTTTTCATAAAAAATCCAATATATCTATCACAGGGCAGACCAAATATGAAAACCCAGTAAAAAAGCAGTGCCTAAAAATAAATAAGGTGCATAGGTGCCACAGCAACAATAGAAAAAGGGTGAGGGAATACCTGTGCTAGTAATGCACTGTGCTCAATCAACACAAGACCAGTAATACCAATGTAATTAATCCGAACATACAGGGTACCATTGAGGGTAAGTACCTGTGTGCACACGCGCCCCGACGCACGTTTCGGTAAGTTTCCTTGCTGCCTTCCCTGATCCTCTACATGTATACGATTGTGAAAGAACTTCGTCTTCCCTGACATTGTCTATCCCTCTGACTTTTCTTCATGGCAGGAATCAGGGAATATCACTCTGCTCCTAAGTTTAACCACAAACCAAAGTTTTTACGGCACCAATACCTGCTCTCAGAGTGGCCACTATCAATAGTCCGGTAGGTGCCCCTCTATAAACAGTGCCACAATGGTTCCCGAATAAGGAATCATAACAGTATAGCTCTAGTAAACAGTAGATGTAGACTATGCCCAATGAATACGCGTGCCAGCCAAGTATTTCACATAAAATGTGCCCCCATTATTGGTGCCAAAAATGTGCACTCCAAGAACAGTGCCAAAAGGTACCCTCATGTAAATAGCAGCAGAAGATTACCCCAATCAAAGTTATGCCAAAAGATTTACAAGATTTGCAAGACCCTGGACCAGCGGCCACATCAGTGACCCATGGCCACCAGATCAGAGCCTGAAAACTAGTCCTACCTGTTGGCATCCCCGCCATCTTTTCTATTTAGTAGGCCAAGCGCAATATCACAATGGGGCCTACTAATAGGAAGAGGTGCCAGGAATTCTGGAAGGAGGATGGTCACAGGGATCTGGTAGTTCAAGGCCTCTAGACCAGGGTTCAACGTCACTTGGTAAAGACCATAAACATGAGCATACTGGGTGATCTAAACAAAAAGTTACATATCTCTGAAAAATATAAAACAAATATATAATGGAAGCAGAAGAAATAAAATAATATCAAAAACTGGCAGCAACTTTTCATCTGGTGACATGATCATATTATATAGTATTCCAAATGAATGCCCACCCGTGTAATGTGAGGACAACTTACATCCACCAGGAAGGAGCCGTATCGGCAGAACAACTCTGCTTTCTGAGGAGGGGTCCTGAACGGAGAATACAAATATGCCGCAACAGAGCAAAAGAGCGGCGGTTATCTTCTGGAAATTACACCATTTTTGGCTTTCTTTCACATTGTCATGACTCCTTTGATTCCATTAATGTACAGCTCAGCAAGGTATATAAATAATAAATGCAAAAAAATAAAGTAAAATATCAGTAACGCATTTTTAAACTTCATATTCTAGCAGCGCCCCCTATGGCAATTTTTCTATAAAGTGACGGTAATAACGTTTTATAAATTTCCTTCAGACCACATTAGTGTCACTTTGAAGGCTCCGGGTCGGTTGTCACTGTAGATATATTTTTCTTTCGCGGGGTTTTCATCTGTGAGTTCGTCAGGTTACGATCGCAGTGTGTGGATGTATTATAAGGTTATTCCCTCGCACAGCGTTGGGTAAGATGGACGGAGCGTTTTCATAGAATTATGACCCCGGCAGCTCAATCACATAACTATGAATGGATTGCCGTTGCCTTATACCTTAAGCCTGCCGAGACTTCTACATAAAGACGTCTTTGATCCTGGATTCCCAGCTGTAAAGGGAGAGGATGAATGGCTATAAAATGTTACTACAAGTGTTTAGGGTCAGGTCACGGATCTTGACGTATGTCAAAATATGAAATCACGGCCAAAAGCGTCCCAGGTATTGATGAGCGACATGAGGGCGGCTGTTATCAGTAACGGGACCGATGTAAATGAGCGACGATATGTCATCACTTATAGCCAGAGATTTCTTATTTGAAGGGTCTCTGAAACTTAATTGGCCCCTTCCTTATATATAAAGTATTAATTACATTGAGAGACATTTTAATTGACCTTACGGTCTGCACATTTTTTAATAGCACCCGTCACCGGACCGAAATCTGCATTTTCAGTCATTAGAAGCCCCAAGTAACTTAGTTCTGTGATACATACAACATTAAAGTCCTGAGAAAAGGAACACAATAAGGGCTAATTTGTAATATAAAGGGGCGCTTTGGGCTATTTTTGGGGTAAAATTTAAGCGGAGCCTCGTATCAAATATTTTTGTTATTGTCCATTTGTGTCATTCTTTTAATATTTTACAGTTATGCAGCAGCAGACTGTCTGTATGTCCTTTATCGAGCTGAGTGTTGTGCAAAAAATGTTATAAATCCTGCTATGCTCTCCTCCTCTCTTTTCTTAGTGTTAAGAGACAGCAGAAAAGAGAGAGGTTGTACAAATATCCCCATGGAATGGAGAGGAGAGAACTGAGAAAGCATGTATAGTCTCAGGGAGGGCAGAGAAAAGAATGTGTACGTATGGAAGAGAGCAGATGAGAGGAATTAAGTGCAAGATAGGAACTGTGGTGGTACATGGGCTAATGAAGACAGTAGTACCCTGGATACACACAGACCTCACATCCAACCTACAGTATATATATATGGCCTTCATGGTAAAATAGCTGTTAGAAAACCACTGCTAAGGAAAGGCAACAAGCAGAAGAGACTTGTTTGGGCTAAAGAACACAAGGGATGGTCATTGGACCAGTGGAAATCTGTGCTTTGGTCTGATGAGTCCAAATTTGAGATCTCCAACCACCACAGAAAAGGTGAACGGATGGACTCTACATGCCTGGTTCCCACCGTGAAGCATGGTGGAGGAGGTGTGATGGTGTGGGGGTGCTTTGCTGGTGACACTGTTGGGGATTTATTCAAAATTGAAGGCATACTGAACCAGCATGTCTACCACAGCATCTTGCAGCATGCTATTCCATCCGGTTTGCGTTTAGTTGGACCATCATTTATTTTTCAACAGGACAATGACCCCAAACACACCTCCAGGCTGTGTAAGGGCTATTTGACCAAGAAGGAGAGTGATGGGGTGCTACACCAGATGGCCTGGCCTTCACAGTCACCAGACCTGTACCCAATCGAGATGGTTTGGGGTGAGCTGGACCGCAGAGTGAAGGCAAAAGGGCCAACAAGTGCTAAGCATCTCTGGGAACTCCTTCAAGATTGTTGGAAGACCATTCCCGGTGACTACCTCTTGAAGCTCATCAAGAGAATGCCAAGAGTGTGCAAAGCAGTCATCAAAGCAAAAGGTGGCTACTTTGAAGAGCCTAGAATATAAGACATAATTTCAGTTGTTTCACAATTTTTTGTTAAGTATATAATTCCACATGTGTTAATTCATAGTTTTGATGCCTTCAGTGTGAATGTACAAATTTCATAGTCATGAAAATACAGAAAAAATCTTTACATGAGAAGGTGTGTCCAAACTTTTGGTCTGTACTGTATATAAATGTAAAAATGCTCCCCAGTCTCCTATTTCAAAAGTGAAAAATTATAAAAGAATAAAAAACATATTTGGTATCCTTGCATCTGTAAAATTAATCCAAACAAAATAAGTAAAGAAAAAAATGTAAACGCGAGAATTGCTGTTTTTATTATCTCCACACCCAAAAAAAATGCAACAAAAAGTGATCAAAAAGTTGTATGTACCCCAAAATTGTATCTATAAAATTTGCAGTTTGCCATACAAAAACTCAAGCCCTCACTTGAAACATCATATGAGTCTCAGAAAATGGTGACACAAACCAAATTTTATTTTATTTTTTACAAAAAATTTTTGACAAATTTTTTTTTTTAACCCACTCATGTAATTAGAAAAAAAACAACAAGTTTGGTAGCATGGTAATAGTATTTATATGAAGATTCACTTTCACATGGTCACATAATTTTTACTGCACAATGAATTACGTAAACAAGAAACTCCAAAAACAATGTCAGAATTGATTTTTTTTTCTTTTCAGTATTTCACCCTACTTGGATTTTTTTTTCCACATTTTTCAGTATATTAGATGACAAAATGAATGGTGTCATTGAAAACTATAAAAATTAACAAAGGTGGAAAAATAAAAACTTAAGAGGAAGAATAAAAATGAAAAGCGCTGGTCTAAAAAGGTTAAATTGAGTGGCGATAAAGAGGGCATTGAATGCCAGTGATGGAGGACATCATCTGTTATGGTCTTCTTGCCTTTAACCCACTTCAAGCGCAATCATCTAAACACAAGACACCGGTCAGGAATCTCCTGTGGATTTGGAAGTGGATACAGACCACGAGATACATCTTCTAACACACGCAGAACTGTATTTCTTAAGAATTAAATAAACTTCCACTAAACCCCCCACTAAGATGATCAGAAGACTTTAAAGCTGAAGACAATTAGGGTTCATCTTCAGTCCAACTCGTATGGACAAGTATGAGGGACGTTCACAAAGACATGCCGAGAAAATAAAAAGCTTCACCCCATTACATAACTGTAGTTTTCGATGCCAAAAGATATAAGAGGAAAGTGAAAACCAAGTTCATTCTCCTTATAAAACTGGCGTCTCACAAGATGACTGATGATTACAGTTTTGGACATGTCGATGGGAAAAATATTATTTTCCAGGAGACATGTTTACCACTTGATTTCATTTTCCTTGACATTTGCCTCTGAGTGTCTTTAAGAAATAATCGTGTGATTACTCCGGTGTCAGAAAAGGACGAGCTGGAATAATTTACTACGTCGATGCTGCAAGGAGCCATGTTCTACAGAATGGAGAGGACATGGAAGATATAGGACATTTCCGCCAAGAGATCTTGAGGGACCCATGGTAAATGGAAAGTCTACCTTCACGTACTAATACTTTAGTTCAAATGCATCTTAAATAAAAATGAAGAACCTTAGCAACTAATTAAAAATAAAAAATCTGTGATGCAGATCTATATATTTTCATGGTGATACTCTCCATGTTCCTCCATTTGCCACCCCACCACACAAGACCACTTTTGAAGGCAGGGTGGCTGCCCTGCCTATCTTGTATCTGCAGTAGGATCTTCTAGATTTTGTCCCTCACAAGGGATACTCCCATCGTAGACATTTATATGGCACCCAGTATAAGTACCATACATACCAAATCTGAAAGTTGGAGGTCTCCCACAGGAATGTATGAAGAGTCATGCGCCACCACGAGAGACGAGACAATCGTTTGTACAAAGAGTGATTCCTGCACCCGACTGTGCCCTACTGGGCCCTGATGATCCCTGATAATCCAGGTACTGGCCACAATCGTAAAAAGTCTGAGAGTTCTCCTGATGAACTGGGATGGACCAGGTGATGTCCCAGCAGTAGAGCATTATTGGGAAATCTACGAAGCTGTGCAAAATGTCGCTAACCTGTTCACTGATGCTTCAGCAGTGTAGAAAATTGTGCCAGACAAGGGGTTGGGTTTTTTTCTCAGTCCTTGTAATTCGAGACTCAAAGTGTGTGAAATTCCAGGAAATTCAACTAGAAGTTAATTCTCAATGGATTGTTCCACTCATCTCTAGCCACCACTAGGGTTGAGCGACTTTTCTTTTTATAGGATCGGGTCGGGTTTCACGAAACCCGACTTTTTCAAAAGTCGGGTCGAGTGAAATCGGCCGATCCTATAGAAAAGTCGGGGTCGGGGTCGGCCGAAACACGAAACCCAATGCAGTGCATTGGGTTTCTAATGGTTCCCAGGGTCTGAAGGAGAGGAAACTCTCCTTCAGGCCCTCGGATCCATATTTAAGTGTAAAATAAAGAATCAAAATAAAAAATATTGATATACTTACCCTCGGACGCGCCCTGGTTCTCACCGGCAGCCTTCCTTCCTAAGAATGAGCGCCTGAAGGACCTTCGATGACGTCGCGGCTTGTGATTGGTCGCGTGAGCGGTCACATGGGCGTCACGCGACCAATCACAAGCCGCGACGTCATCGAAGGTCCTTCAGGCGCTCATTCTTAGGAAGGAAGGCTGCCGGTGAGAACCAGGGCGCGTCCGAGGGTGAGTATATACCTATTAGGAATATACTCACCCTCGGACGCGCCCTCGGACGCTTCCTTCCTAAGAATTAGCGCCTGAAGGACCTTAGATGATGCCGCGGCTTGTGATTGGTCGCGTGAGCGGTCACATGGGCGTTATGCGACCAATCACAAGCCGCGACGTCATCTAAGGTCCTTCAGGCACTGATTCTTAGGAAGGAAGGCTGCGGGTCAGAACCAGGGCGCGTCCGAGGGTGAGTATATACCTATTAGGAATATACTCACCCTCGGATGCGCCCTCGGACGCTTCCTTCCTAAGAATTAGCGCCTGAAGGACCTTAGATGACGTCGCGACTTGTGATTGGTCGCGTGACCGCCCATGTGACCGCTCACGCGAGTAATCACAAGCCGCGATGTCATCGAAGGCCCTTCAGGCGCTCATTCTTAGGAAGGAAGGCTGCCGGTGAGAACCAAGGCGCGTCCGAGGGTGAGTATATCAATATTTTTTTATTTTTATTCTTTATTTTACACTTAAATATGAATTCCTATACCGATTCCCGATATCTTAAACATATCGGAACTCGGTATCGGAATTCCGATTCAAGATCAGAAGATCACCAACCTCATGGCCGACCCCACACAGGGGTCGGGTCGGGTTTCATGAAACCCGACTTTGCCAAAAGTCGGCGACTTCTGAATCTGGCCGACCCGTTTCGCTCAACCCTAGCCACCACCTCTCCAGTCATTCTCTGACTGTATGCAGCTGATGGGAACTAGACAGTGATCAAGGGGCTACTGTTCTACAGAAAGGAACAAATCCAAGTTTTTTACACCTAAGATATTCTATATAAATAAAAAAGCATTTATGGGAAAAAGCACAAAGGACAAAATCCATAAATATCATTGCCTTCCATTCAATTGTACCCTAGGCAGCTGCCTACTTAGACTACTTTTCATTCTACTGCATTCTTAAAATACACTATAGCTACACATGGATGTTAAAGAGAATTTGTCATAGGATTTTTGTTATGTAATCGGAGAGCAGCATGATGTAGGGGCAGAGAGCCTAATTCCAATGGTGTGTCATTTACCTGACTGTATGTTTGTTTTAATAATATCAGTGTTTTATCAGCAGGAGATTATCACTACAGGTCTAGGTGTCTTGTGCATCCTGCTCCAACCCTATTCCCACCACTGATTAGCGTCTACACGGAAAACTGCCAATCAGAGGTGTGGGTGGGGCTATACACTGGAAGAAGCCAATAAGTGCTGTGGGTGGGGATTTACACTGGAAGCAGTCAATCAGTGGTGTGTGTGGGGCTATACACTGGATGCAGCCAATCAGTGGTGTGGGTGGGGCCATACACTGGAAGCAGCCAATCAGTGGTGTGGGTGGGGCTATACACTGGAAGCAGTCAATCAGTGGTGTGGGTGGGGCTATACACTGGAAGCAGCCAATCAGTGGTGTGGGCAAGGTTGTACACAGATCAGCATTCCGAGCTCTGCAAGATCTGCAGCATGGAAAACTGTGATTCTATCACAACTGCTGCCCCCAGTAAAGTAAGTGATATATTGCCGGAATCGGGGTCTCAGCCCCTACATTATGCTGCTGTTGGATTACATAGCAAAAACCTGCTGATAGATTCCCTTTAAAAGGTTTATCACGCACTCTTCACCTCCACAACGGGGAGATGAGCACATTACCAAGTGGCATCGAGTGGCCCCTTGCCAGGTATTGTCAGGTGATGTGCAGGTATTCTATTCTTATTATTTGGAGAAGTGTAATTGATGGACAACACGTCACCTCCCGATATGGAAATGAGGGGCACTGACTAAATAAGTAATTTAACCATTTTTGCTGGATCTGTATGTCAAATGGTGGAAATCATTTTCAACTACTGTATTTCTAGTTATATTATTGGTAGTTATTTATTTCGATAACTTTATTGCAGTCCTATGCGACGTTATGAATTTTATTATGTTATTACTTTATATGACGGATACTTTCTTCAAATGAGTGAAAAAAAAAAGTCCACAGTGTTCTTTTAAGACGTCTAATATTCTACCTAGAAATGCAGACTGACAAAATCTCTAACAAGTGAAAAGTTTACATAAAACACAAGCTTGACAAGATGGTGAGTGGACCTTTCACTCATGTGTGTTTTACGGATCAGTGCATATGGGCAGCTCGGAAGCCGCCGTCTGAAATCCTATCCTTTAGGGGTTTTGTGGTGGACCTTCAAGATGAACCGGAGCGCAGAAAGAAGAAGAGGTCTACAGTGCAAATAGTTAAAAAAAAAATGTAATGTAAAACTACAAAAAATATCACTCCGCGTGTCCTACTTCCAAATTTCCAGCCTCATACTTATATTTCCCATCCTTTTTATATCATATCTGTTTTTTTATTTAGAGGTTTCTTCCGCGCAGGAAACAACACCTGCTCATGTTTGTAACAACTGTCAAAGCGGTTTGTATAACACATGCAGCGGGAGATGGAGCCATTGAAAGCCAAAGAAAACCTTGACATGCAAGAGGAGATTCAATGCTGACTAGTGTTGAGCATTCCGATACCGCAAGTATCGGGTATCGGCCGATACTTGCGGTATCGGAATTCCGATACCGAGATCCGATACTTTTGTGGTATCGGGTATCGGTATCGGATACATAGGGATCTGTAAAATAAAGAATAAAAATAAAAAATATTGATATATTTACCTCTCCGGCGGCCCCTGGACTCAGCGCGGGTAACCGGCAGGCTTCGTTGTTCAAAATCAGCGCTTTTAGGACCTGAGAATCACGTCCCGGCTTCTGATTGGTCGCGGGCCGCCCATGTGACCGCCACGCGACCAATCACAAGCCGCGACGTCACCGCAAGCTATTGACGCGCTCATTTTTAAAAATGAGCGCGTTAATGGCTTTGAAAGACATAGCGGCTTGTGATTGGTCGCGTGGCCGCGACCAATCACAAGCCGCGACGTCACCGCAAGCTATTGACGCGCTCATTTTTAAAAATGAGCGCGTCAATAGCTTGCGGTGACGTCGCGGCTTGTGATTGGTCGCGGCCACGCAACCAATCACAAGCCGCTATGTCTTTCAAAGCCATTAACGCGCTCATTTTTAAAAATGAGCGCGTCAATAGCTTGCGGTGACGTCGCGGCTTGTGATTGGTCGCGGCCACGCGACCAATCACAAGCCACTATGTCTTTCAAAGCCATTAACGCGCTCATTTTTAAAAATGAGCGCGTCAATAGCTTGCGGTGACGTCGCGGCTTGTGATTGGTCGCGTGGCGGTCACATGGGCGGCCCGCGACCAATCAGAAGCCGGGACGTGATTCTCAGGTCCTAAAAGCGCTGATTTTGAACAACGAAGCCTGCCGGTTACCCGCGCTGAGTTCAGGGGCCGCCGGAGAGGTAAATATATCAATATTTTTTATTTTTATTCTTTATTTTACACCTCCCTATGGATCCCAGGGCCTGAAGGAGAGTTTCCTCTCCTTCAGACCCTGGGAACCATGAGAATACCTTCCGATACTTGATGTCCCATTGACTTGTATTGGTATCGGATATCGGTATCGGCGATATCCGATATTTTTCGGGTATCGGCCGATACTATCCGATACCGATACTTTCAAGTATCGGACGGTATCGCTCAACACTAATGCTGACGTGATGTGGCTGGTGTTTTCAGCTTGTTTTCTTTCATCCTCAACTCACAAACAATTCACTGAAGACAACAAATCCCCATTATTGCCCTGACTGCACACTCTAGACATTTTTCCAACATGTTCTTGAATTTTGCAAGCAGCGGTGGTTACGGTTTTACAGAAATTGCTTTGGATGGAAATGAAGCCACAAGCTTTTATTACAATAATTAGAAAGAAAAAATTTGAACTCACCGTCCCTTAAAAGATTATTGGAAACAGTTAAAACATGAGGTTGCAGGGGTGAACAGCGTGCACAGACGGCGACGTCCGTTTCTCGCCAAATAGCGCTTCAATGGCCTTCGTCCTCTATTCATTCTTTTCACCCCTGCAACCTCATGTTTTAACTGTTTCCAATAAAATAAAGAATCTTTTAGGGGGCGGGTGTCGCACCCCCACCAATCAGACGACGACCTATCCTAAGAATAGGCCATCAATAGTAATGCTCTGGACAACCCCATTAAATTAATATTAGAATGTACATACAGATACTTATAGAGGGGTCTGTTAGCTCAAGATGACTGCTCAAACCAAGCACAGATGCCCGTTGCATCCTTGGCATGGTCAAGTCGTTCAGTGCACTTTTCCTCCTCCTTGATTGACAGCTTTGTCCCAGGAAGGTAGATGAAAAACAAGTCTATGGGAAGGTGAACCAAGTGGCCACGCCAAGGGTACACGGAGTGCCTCCGCTTGGTTTGACCAGTCATTTTGTGCCGACTCCCTTTAACTTTGCACATAGATTAAATATATGCACAGATGTAAAATGATGTACACTATGGTTTGTAAGTGGTGTGGACGTATTCTCACTCACCTCGCCACAGACTGCACTGAGCTCCGTGTAATCCGGTGAGTTTCTCAGGGAATGAACTGTGTAATCAGCTCCTACATCCAGATCCCAATTGGTTAATTGTAGTAAAGTGCACCTTCTCATGCTTGGGAAGAACAAAATCCCTGATTACAGCATCTTCTCTGGTCTCTGTGTGATGGAGAGATTCATTCCAGATGGCGGGGACCTTTAATCTTCAGAAACAACTGTGCAGATTTGAGTTACATTAAGGACCGGTGAAGATTAAACAGGACTGCCATAAATATCTCGCACAGTCCTTGTCCGGGCGAGGGAACAATGGCTGCAGCCATCGCTCCATAGCTGAGGATTTATGCAGCGCCGGACTCATGATCCTGACAATCGGACTTTGTTACGGTCATGGATTTTATGGGATATGAGCAATTTCTCCAACATTCTAGAATTAGGATATGTGCACCCGTGCCTATTGATTACTGTCAGATGTTTGTTACATGACACTTTTTGAGCATTCCGAAACACGGCAAAGTCTATTTTTTTTATTTGTTTGATTTTTTAAAATGTATTTCTGTTTTATTTTTTAGAATGTATTTGTATTGTGAGAATCTGATGTAGTTTTAGGTCAAATTTATGCAGAAATATGGAAAGTTTTGAAGGGTATCTGCTCTGTTTAGGCTACCTTCACACTAGTGTCGGAATTCGGGCCGTCGCATTGCGTCGGGCCGAGATTCCGACGGTAGCGTTGTTAGCACGGCACAACGGGTGCAGCGGATGCATTCTCAGGCGCATCCGCTGCCCCATTGTGAGGTGCGGGTAGGTGGGGGCGGAGTTCCGGCCGCGCATGCGAAGTCAGGAAAAGCGGTTTGTCTGGAGCAAAAAACGTTACATTTAACGTTTTTTGCTCCTGGCGGTCCGCCACAACACGGCGCAACCGTCGCACGACGGTTGCGACGTGTGTCAATACGTCGCAATGCGTCGGTAATGTTACGCTATGGGGCAAAAACGCATCCTGCAAACAACTTTGCAGGATGCGTTTTTTCCCCTAACCGACGCATTGCGATGTATTACATAAAACGCCAGTGTGAAAGTACCTTTAAAGGGGCAGCAATGTAAAACTCAGCTGTACTGTGCAGTTATCGCTCTGTGGCCCCCGTCGTGCAGCGTGAGAAGTCTGCGCACATTATACCCACTCTTACCGTGTACAACAAGCAGGAACAGTGCGCAGTAAGTGCGCTGCCCTTTACGTAGGACCCAGAGGAGAAGATTACATATGAAATAGTAATAATGAGCCAGGAACGTCTTCTGCTTTATGTTTATATCTGTCCGTGTAATCCAAGCGGGACCCCGAGAGCAAAACAGCCCTCAGCTACAATATGTATAACATGGAGAAGACGTTCATCACATCATTCCTTCATCATGTCTCCATTTAGTTAAAGGTCCACAAGTCTTTTACCCACTTAGGGAACTTGCCAGGACGATTTTATTACTGGAACTGGGGGTACAACTGTATAAGTCATAAAAAAACAAAAAAATCATATCTGCTTTGTAAAAATCTGAAGTGTCAGCGCTGAGAAATCAAAGCTTTGGAGCCATATGCAAATTAGCCTGGATGTATATGTGGGTGTGGAATAGTCACAAACAGGTATCATTTTATTGTTGTACTAAACCCTATATCACCAAACAACAAGATTCAGTAGTAAAATAGTAGAAATGATTAATGATCTAGCATATTATTTTTTTCATTCCAAAACCCATAACCTACATTATTAAATCAATTTAGCCGTATAAGGGTTTGTTGATCAGTGATGAGCTCATCAACTTGGGGACAACTGAAATTCTGAAATTTGTGGATTCATGCAAATTCAATCAGTTTTAGATTCGATTTGTGGTTCGCAAAGGAAATAAAAGCTCCTATGGTCAGTGGGGTCCTCTCTCTCCTGTAGAGTGTAAGCTCCTATGGTCAGTGGGGTCTTCTCTCTCCTGTAGAGTGTAAGCTCCTATGGTCAGTGGGGTCCTCTCTCTCCTGTAGAGTGTAAGCTCATATGGTCAGTGGTGTCCTCTCTCTCCTGTAGAGTGTAAGCTCTTATGGTCAGTGGAGTCCTCTCTCCTGTAGAGTGTAAGCTCTTATGGTCAGTGGGGTCCTCTCTCTCTCCTGTAGAGTGTAAGCTCTTATGGTCAGCGGGGTCCTCTCTCTCCTGTAGAGTGTAAGCTCTTATGGTCAGTGGAGTCCTCTCTCTCCTGTAGAGTGTAAGCTCTTATGGTCAGCGGGGTCCTCTCTCTCTCCTGTAGAGTGTAAGTTCTTATGGTCAGCGGGGTCCTCTCTCTCCTGTAGAGTGTAAGCTCTTATGGTCAGTGGGGTCCTCTCTCTCCTGTAGAGTGTAAGCTCTTATGGTCAGTGGGGTCCTCTCTCCTGTAGAGTGTAAGCTCTTATGGTCAGTGGGGTCATCTCTCTCCTGTAGAGTGTAAGCTCTTATGGTCAGCGGGGTCCTCTCTCCTGTAGAGTGTAAGCTCTTAAGGTCAGTGGGGTCCTCTCTCTCCTGTAGAGTGTAAGCTCTTAAGGTCAGCAGGGTCATCTCTCTCCTGTAGAGTGTAAGCTCTTATGGTCAGCGGGGTCCTCTCTCTCTTCTGTAGAGTGTAAGCTCTTATGGTCAGCGGGGTCCTCTCTCTCTCCTGTAGAGTGTAAGCTCTTATGGTCAGTGGGGTCCTCTCTCCTGTAGAGTGTAAGCTCTTAAGGATCAGCAGGGTCATCTCTCTCCTGTAGAGTGTAAGCTCTTATGGTCAGCGGGGTCCTCTCTCTCTCCTGTAGCGTGTAAGCTCTTATGGTCAGTGGGGTCCTCTCTCTCCTGTAGCGTGTAAGCTCTTATGGTCAGCGGGGTCCTCTATCTCTCCTGTAGAGTGTAAGCTCTTATGGTCAGAGGGGTCCTCTCTCTCCTATAGAGTGTAAGCTCTTATGGTCAGCGGGGTCCTCTCTCTCTCCTGTAGAGTGTAAGCTCTTATGGTCAGCGGGGTCCTCTCTCTCTCCTGTAGAGTGTAAGCTCTTATGGTCAGCGGGGTCCTCTCTCTCCTGTAGAGTGTAAGCTCTTATGGTCAGTGGGGTCCTCTCTCCTGTAGAGTGTAAGCTCTTATGGTCAGTGGGGTCATCTCTCTCCTGTAGAGTGTAAGCTCTTATGGTCAGCGGGGTCCTCTCTCCTGTAGAGTGTAAGCTCTTAAGGTCAGTGGGGTCCTCTCTCTCCTGTAGAGTGTAAGCTCTTAAGGTCAGCAGGGTCATCTCTCTCCTGTAGAGTGTAAGCTCTTATGGTCAGCGGGGTCCTCTCTCTCTTCTGTAGAGTGTAAGCTCTTATGGTCAGCGGGGTCCTCTCTCTCTCCTGTAGAGTGTAAGCTCTTATGGTCAGTGGGGTCCTCTCTCCTGTAGAGTGTAAGCTCTTAAGGATCAGCAGGGTCATCTCTCTCCTGTAGAGTGTAAGCTCTTATGGTCAGCGGGGTCCTCTCTCTCTCCTGTAGCGTGTAAGCTCTTATGGTCAGTGGGGTCCTCTCTCTCCTGTAGCGTGTAAGCTCTTATGGTCAGCGGGGTCCTCTCTCTCTCCTGTAGAGTGTAAGCTCTTATGGTCAGAGGGGTCCTCTCTCTCCTATAGAGTGTAAGCTCTTATGGTCAGCGGGGTCCTCTCTCTCTCCTGTAGAGTGTAAGCTCTTATGGTCAGCGGGGTCCTCTCTCTCTCCTGTAGAGTGTAAGCTCTTATGGTCAGCGGGGTCCTCTCTCCTGTAGAGTGTAAGCTCTTAAGGTCAGCAGGGTCCTCTCTCTCTTCTGTAGAGTGTAAGCTCTTATGGTCAGCGGGGTCCTCTCTCTCTTCTGTAGAGTGTAAGCTCTTATGGTCAGCGGGGTCCTCTCTCTCTCCTGTAGAGTGTAAGCTCTTATGGTCAGCGGGGTCCTCTCTCTCTCCTGTAGAGTGTAAGCTCTTATGGTCAGCGGGGTCCTCTCTCCTGTAGAGTGTAAGCTCTTATGGTCAGCGGGGTCCTCTCTCTCCTGTAGAGTTTAAGCTCTTATGGTCAGCGGGGTCCTCTCTCTCTCCTGTAGAGTGTAAGCTCTTATGGTCAGCGGGGTCCTCTCAATCCTGTAGTGTAAGATCTTATGGTCAGTGGGGTCCTCTCTCTCTCCTGTAGAGTGTAAGCTCTTATGGTCAGCGGGGTCCTCTCTCCTGTAGAGTGTAAGCTCTTAAGGTCAGCAGGGTCCTCTCTCTCTTCTGTAGAGTGTAAGCTCATATGGTCAGCGGGGTCCTCTCTCTCTTCTGTAGAGTGTAAGCTCTTATGGTCAGCGGGGTCCTCTCTCTCTCCTGTAGAGTGTAAGCTCTTATGGTCAGCGGGGTCCTCTCTCTCTCCTGTAGAGTGTAAGCTCTTATGGTCAGCGGGGTCCTCTCTCCTGTAGAGTGTAAGCTCTTATGGTCAGCGGGGTCCTCTCTCTCCTGTAGAGTTTAAGCTCTTATGGTCAGCGGGGTCCTCTCTCTCTCCTGTAGAGTGTAAGCTCTTATGGTCAGCGGGGTCCTCTCAATCCTGTAGTGTAAGATCTTATGGTCAGTGGGGTCCTCTCTCTCTCCTGTAGAGTGTAAGCTCTTATGGTCAGTGGGGTCATCTCTCTCTCCTGTAGAGTGGAAGCTCTTATGGTCAATGGGGTCATCTCTCTCTCCTGTAGAGTGGAAGCTCTTATTGTCAGCGGGGTCCTCTCTCTCCTGTAGAATGTAAGTTCTTATGGTCAGCGGGGTCCTCTCTCTCTCCTGTAGAGTGTAAGCTCTTATGGTCAATGGGGTCATCTCTCTCTCCTGTAGAGAGTAAGTTCTTATGGTCAGTGGGGTCTTCTCTCTCCTGTAGAGTGTAAGCTCTTATGGTCAGTGGGGTCCTCTCTTTCTCCTGTAGAGTGTAAGCTCTTATGGTCATTGGGGTCCTCTCTCTCCTGTAGAGTGTAAGCTCTTATGGTCAGCGGGGTCCTCTCTCTCCTGTAGAGTGTAAGCTCTTATGGTCAGTGGGGTCCTCTCTCTCCTGTAGAGAGTAAGCTCTTATGGTCATTGGGGTCCTCTCTCTCCTGTAGAGTGTAAGCTCTTATGGTCATTGGGGTCCTCTCTCTCCTGTAGAGTGTAAGCTCTTATGGTCAGTGGGGTCTTCTCTCTCCTGTAGAGAGTAAGCTCTTATGGTCAGTGGGGTCCTCTCTCTCCTGTAGAGAGTAAGCTCTTATGGTCAGTGGGGTCCTCTCTCTCTCTTGTAGAGTGTAAGCTCTTATGGTCAGTGGGGTCCTCTCTCTCTCCTGTAGAGTGTAAGCTCTTATGGTCAGTGGGGTCCTCTCTCCTGTAGAGTGTAAGCTCTTATGGTCAGTGGGGTCCTCTGTCTCCTGTAGAGTGTAAGCTCTTATGGTCAGTGAGATCCTCTCTCTCCTGTAGAGTGTAAGCTCTTATGGTCAGTGGGGTCCTCTCTCTCCTGTAGAGTGTAAGCTCTTATGGTCAGTGGGGTCCTCTCTCTCCTGTAGAATGTAAGCTCTTATGGTCAGTGGGGTCTTCTCTCTCCTGTAGAGTGTAAGCTCTTATGATCAGCGGGGTTCTCTGTCCCTGTAGAGTGTAAGCTCTTGTGGTCAGCGGGGTCTTCTCTCTCCTGTAGAGTGTAAGCTCTTATGGTCAGTGGGTTCCTCTCTCTCCTGTAGAGTGTAAGCTCTTATGGTCAGCGGGGTCCTCTCTCTCCTGTAGAGTGTAAGCTCTTATGGGCAGCGGGGTCCACTCTCTCATGTAGAGTGTTAGCTCTTATGATCAGCGGGGTCCTCTCTCTCCTGTAGAGTGTAAGCTCTTATGGTCAGTGGGGATCCCTCTCTCCTGTAGAGTGTAAGCTCTTATGGTCAGTGGGGATCCCTCTCTCCTGTAGAGTGTAAGCTCTTATGGTCAGCGGGGTCCTCTCTCCTGTAGAGTGTAAGACCGCGATCTCCGAAACGCATTGGGTTATTTTTGGTCCTGACAGCGCCTCGTACTCCTGCACACCACGTGACACCCTACGTCACTCAAGGTCCTGCTAGCCGGACGCGGCAGCGCATTCCTTGATTACGGAGCTCGGTGAATCTGTGCTGCATCTGTAAGGAGGCTGAGGGAACGTTTGTTACCGGCCGGGACAACGTTCTTGAAGATTTGTTGTTTTTTGGAGCTGCTGAAAAGTGTGTTTTGACACACTAACTACTGAGCGCATTGAAGGAGGATATGAAGCAACTTGTGGCGATCTAACTCTGGACCCCAATACCATCTTAAAGATACGGTAATAATTGACTCATAGTTGCCATCTGGAGTAATTGCATGAACTATTTATATCTACAGTACTTTACCTAGTCTATTTACAATCCTGCTCCCTAGGGGATTCATACATGTTCATATATTAGATTTTTTTTTTCCCCCTCACATTTTCTCCTCATTTTAGGGCATACATAGGCGCAAACTTGTTTTCTTTTTCTATCTATCTATCTATCTATCTATCTATCTATCTATCTATCTATCTATCTATCTATCTAGATAGATAGATAGAAAAAGAAAACAAGTTTGCGCCTATGTATGCCCTAAAATGAGGAGAAAATGTGAGGGGGAAAAAAAAAATCTAAAAATAATATAATATATATGGGTCTTATTTTAATTGATTCTTCTAACATCTAAGCTTCCACTAAATGGACGGAAACCCACACTGATGGATGTAACTATACAAGATGATGCATTTGCTACCTCAAGCAAAAAGGGGGCCCGAAAGTTCCCCATATCACATTTTAGGAGGCCAGTACTGTAAATTGCATGTAATTTAGTATTCAGGAATATTTCCTGTATGCTAAATCAACAATAATGCTCTTAAAATGATGAATTTATGTCCCTGGTAATGGCAGAAGAATGGAGCAGATGGTTTTGTTGTCTTCCCCATTAAGTGAAGCATGTAATGATTTACAGACAAATCGGAAAAATTGTGGAAAAAGCCATACAGGCAGGTGTTCTGTGATATGGAATAATACCTTAGAGCACAATAAAATTGTGACAGAGCCTTCTGTACGAAAGGAAGATTAATGTGAAAGCGATGGTGGCTTAGACAATGGAGACATATTGGGGACCTGAGCACCTGCAATATTTAGCGAGTCCTTCATATAACCGTTGATCAGATACCTAAATTACGGTAAGGAATTGGTAACGGGTGTAGAAAAAAATGGTTTAGGAGACTTTATGGATTGAGGTGTTGAACTGTTGCCTAGTTTGGCCCAATGCTTTCTGGGTTTGGTATATGTGGCACCGCTTGCTAAAGGGAAGTTATCATCCAAAAATGACCTATCTTTTAAATCAGTTTGTTGCATTGAGTTTATTTCATTTTTTATTTTGTTTTCCTTATCACAATCTGTATTAAGAAAAAAAATGAAATCTTGCTATTTTCACATCGGCCAATAGGGTTTATTATTATTATTATTATTATTTATTGTTATAGCGCCATTTATTCCATAGCGCTTTACATGTGAGGAGGGGTATACATAATAAAACAAGTACAATAATCTTGAACAATACAAGTCATAACTGGTACAGGAGGAGAGAGGACCCTGCCCGCGAGGGCTCACAATCTACAAGGGATGGGTGAGAATACAGTAGGTGAGGGTAGAGCTGGTCATGCAGCGGTTTGGTCGATCGGTGGTTACTGCAGGTTGTAGACTTGTCGGAAGAGATAGGTCTTCAGGTTCTTTTTGAAGGTTTCGATGGTAGGTGAGAGTCTGATATGTTGGGGTAGAGGGTTCCAGAGTAGGGGTGATACGCGGGAGAAATCTTGTATACGATTGTGGGAAGAGGAGATAAGAGGGGAGTAGAGAAGGAGATCTTGTGAGGATCGGAGGTTGCGTGTAGGTAAGCACCAGGAGACGAGGTCACAGATGTATGGAGGAGACAGGTTGTGGATGGCTTTGTACGTCATGGTTACGGTTTTGTACTGGAGTCTCTGGGCAATGGGGAGCCAGTGAAGGGAATGACAGAGGGGAGAGGCCGGGGAATAGCGGGGGGACAGGTGGATTAGTCGGGCAGCAGAGTTTAGAATAGATTGGAGGGGTGCGAGAGTGTTAGAGGGGAGGCCACAGAGCAGGAGGTTGCAGTAGTCAAGGCGAGAGATGATGAGGGCATGGACTAGGGTTTTTGCAGATTCATGGTTGAGGAATGAACGGATTCGTGAAATATTTTTGAGTTGAAGTCGGCAGGAAGTGGAAAGGGCTTGGATATGTGGTTTGAAGGAGAGATCAGCGTCAAGGGTTTATTTAGACTTGTAACTTCCTGTTTCAGGAAACAATATATGAACATTGGCAGAAAAGAAAATACTCTGTCCCTTTCTCTTTTGTATTGAGGCATTTAATCAGTGTGTGCAAAGGTAATTGAAAAGGGAGGGAGAGAAAGTGAGAAGTGACATCAACTTTTTTGATTAGAGTGTCTTGTGATATCAGCTATGATTACCTGTTATCCTGCCTCTGATGGTAATGAGTCTGTAGAAAACTCTTCCTTAAAGGACAGGAAGTAGGAATTTAAAAAAGCCCCATTGGGCAAACTTTAAGTGCCTATATACATTTGTGATTCCAATGGGGAAAGTATAACTAGCAACACTGGTGTTGACAATTTAGTAATAATTTCAACAAAGCCTCTTCTCCACCCTTATTAGACAATCAGACAATCCTTATTTTACCCAGAAATGCATTAGTGGGCAGGGTTTTTGTGGACCCTGCTCCTTTTCAGCCCAGGACACCGCAAATTGACTGTCACAGTTTCTGAACATTCGAAACTGCCCCAGCAAATTAGGGAGAGTTGGAATTTATGGGAAGGTGGAGTACGGAGCAGTCCGACATTTCTCTGGGGAGAACATAGGGGCGAAGTGGTAATTCTACATCCTTCTCTCCCCAGTCTTCATCGGTCAGTGGAGAGTCACGTGTCCACCATACCTGTTAGATGGTCAACCTGTCCTGTCCAAATTGATGGGTTCTGTTGACATTAATCTAATACAGGGGCCTCTAGGCAACTCTTCATTGATTAAATAAGATACGCTACTTGTACAACATGGCTGTCGATAAAAAAATAATTCTCTGAACGTTCTTGCCAACATTTGGAAGTGGGTTGAGGGACGAACTGGAATTTTACTGTCCACTTGATGAAAACAGCCGATCGTTGGGGTACAAGTATCAGACCTCTTCTGATCAGATAATGATGACCTATGATGGGTCATGGGCCAGGCAGCCCCTTTAAGTCTCAATTCTCATCAAGACCCCTGAAGAAATCCAACTTGTCTTGTATGAGGGGCTTAGAAGGAAAGGTTCACAGCTGAACAAGCATTTATCAGACAGCTATTGAAGATGGATGACCAGGGGTGTAACTATAGTGGGTGCAGGAGTTGCAGTTGCACTCGGACACTAGAGCCTAAAGGGGGCCCAAAAGGTCCCCCTGGCCCATATGAAACCATTTACCCTCTGTTATAGATTTGGCACTGGGGCCAACAAGTTATGCCACTGTCTATGGCCACTTTAGTCCTTAGTGGGCCCAAAACGTCACTTTGGGCCATATCAGACCAATTGTAATAGATGGGGGTCCGGTTATAGATTTTGTACTTCAGACCAGAAGCTTCATTTTGTGCCACTGTCTATGACCACCTTAGTCCTGAGTGGGCCCAAAAGGCCCCTTTGGCCCATATCAGACCATTTGTGATAGTTGGGGGTCCTGTGATAGATTTTGCACTTGAAAACACAAGCTTCAAGTTACGTCATTGCCTCTGGCCACTTTAGTCCTAAGTGACCCCAAAAATTCCCTTTGGCCCATATCAGAACATTTGTGATAGTTGGGGTTCCTGTTATAGATTTTTCACTTTAGGCTACAAGCTTCAAGTTGCGCTATTGTCTATGGCCACTTTAGTCCTACAGTAAGTGGCTCCAAAAGGTCCCTTTGACCCATATCAGACCATTTGTGATATTTGGGGGCCCGGATATAGATTTTGCACCAGGGCCACCTTAGTTATTTAATTTTGAAATCCCTTTAAAAATAATTAAAAAAAATAATAAATTCCAACACAAGGCTGAACGGCTGAGCAGCCATGCTGGGATTTTCAGGGATCAGCACCAGTAATTGGAAACCTAAAGCCTTCACATACGGCTTCTAGATCTGCGGATAAACTCGATATCAAAACCGTATTTCATTGTGAGCTAATATGGACAAATCTTCATTAAAATTCTCAACTGCAGCAAGAAGTTAAGTTAAAGCATATGATTTAGTGAAATGTCATTTATTTCCATGTCTGCCGAAGCTTTATAGGTTGTAAGTGATACTTCTGTGACACATGTAGAAAATTCCATGTGAATTATATTCCGCCTGAAATCACGCCAAGAAAAAGTGGAAGCCAACCCCGTAGTTACCAGAGTCTACGGACGGAAAGCCAGTCCATATCTGAAAAATGTGGACGCACAGATTTTGATTAAATTTACTATGATCTCCCATTTCATCATCCTGTCGTACACAATATTTTTCTACTGTCAAAAAAAAAATAGATTTCTATCATTTTTTTCTAGTTTTTATGGAAACTTCCAAATTTTGTTCTACAAAAGGGGAATAATGTACTCAAATAGCAGCGTCATACAGAAAAAGACCCTCAGCGTATGAAGAAAACTACGTACAAAGTTGTATATGCAAGTGTACCAAGTCAAGGACTTACTGCTTGAGAAGTCTTAGCGGGAATCTGTCAGCAGGTGTTTGCTATCTAATCTGAGAGCAGCATGACATAGGGGCAGAGACCTTGATTCCAGTGATGTTTCACCAGGCTGTATTTTGCTGTATTAATATAATCAGTGTTTTATCAGCAGGAGATTATCATTACAGGACTAGGTGTCTTGTGCCCCCTGGTCCAAACACGACTAGCACTAAGCAGCCAATCAGTGATGTGGGAGGGATTATACAAAGCTCAGCATTCAGAGCTCTGCTGGATCTGCGGGAGAGAAAACTGATTCTATCACAACTGCTGCATCCATTAAACTGGAAACAGTGTCTTAACCCCTATATCATGCTACGATGAGATCACATAGCAAAAACCTGCTGACAGATTCCCATTAAAGGGGACATGTCACCAGGTCAAAGTGACGATATTCTGGTCTTTATTGATAGGCTGCATGGTGACATCACGACTACAGCGCACATGCCCATTTGGGTTAATCACTTTGCTCCATTTGACTCACCTCAAGAACATTTCTATTGAGCTTAAGAACAAAACAATGAGCTCCTCTAGTGGTGGGTGAGGGAATTGCACTATTTAAAGGGGTATTTCTATATTGCTAAGATATATGATGGACAAAGATCTTGCAATGATCTATGATATGGGAGTAAGACTGGTCCTTGTAAAAGTGGGTGGCCGGCATAATGGAGGAGACAACGGTCAGAGTGGGCCGTTGTCCGAGATGGCACCATTCGTAAAGCTTGCTATTGGGCCCCCAGTTCTTCCAGTTATGCCCCTAAGGTAGGTCCAACTTATGGCAGCCCACCCGATCAGGAGAGCAGTGCCGTAGTCAGTGCTAAAGCACAGTACCCTAAAGAAGAGCAGAGAAGAAAATGGGGCCAAGGCCCAATGTGTCCGATTTTATACAGTTTGCATGGTGCCTGACCTGACAAATACCCATTAATCACTCCGGAGCCATCCAGAATGATTCCCGTGTACCTACTCCCTGAATTATTCATCTTCCACGTGGAGGATCCGGTAATCGCTGCTCAGATTTATTTGGTGAACTGTGGATTATACATGACCGCCATTAAATGCGGAAAGCAGCCGGTGCTGACAGTCACGTCGCTTCCTTCTCGCGGCTTATGAGCCATGCGCAATTAAACTTCCCATTACAAATATTATTTACTTTTTCCAAACTGTTAACCACATTGACATTTCTTCCCTGCACTTTATGGAAAGGGATGAGGTACATTTATTCAGAACAAAGACTGGCTGCCATGACACCCATGAACAGAACACAGCCCCTGCTGGACGTCGATTTACACCCATGTTCCATCATTTTGTATGTTTAGTAGTAGGCCCTACAAAAAGCGAGACCTCCATAGTACGTCCCATTGTCTTCCAAGATAGCCTTGTGCCTGGACAGACTGATGAGGCGTTTATTAGAAGTCATCATCAGTTCATTGTTCACTGGTCACCTCCCAAAATACTATGTTATTCTGATCCAAAAGTAGCTGCAACAAAAATCTTACAAAATTTATCCCCCTCTGTTCACCTCTCTACTTACTCAGCCATAAAGTCTATGGATGCGAGGGAACCATCGGAGTGGACTCATGTCATTCGACTGCTGCACGATGCACTTGCACAGAGTCAATGGAGAAGAAGGACAAATTGAGTTCTCCATCTTTTCCGCATCTGTGCTGTGATTCCCTCATGTGGGAAAATCGGATCACATTCAGATGACACTCGGATCAATCTCTGGCAGAGTTTGATCCGAGTGTCGTTAGCATAATCGGCCCGATTTTCTCTCAAGAGAATATACGCCAGAGTGAGTGGACCCTTAGACGTAGCAGCCACTTCCCCGGCTGAGATCTCGTAAAAGCGCCATCATTTCCCTGGGCAGTAAATGCGTACTAATATCCTGATGAATGTTGGAAGAGCCGGACTATGCATCTCAGGCAGGGGAGCAGGTCACAAAGTTTGAGGTCTTGCGTAGGTGTTGTCTTTATCGGGGGCGGCGCATGCGCAAGTGGATAGTCCGACTCCTGCAATATCATCAGGATGTTTTTGCGCAAGATATCAGGTCACATAGAAGAGTGGCATGTCAATCACTGGCAGGAGGCCGGCTTCGGAAGGAGGAAGAGGGTGAGAGGTTGTCGAGTCTTGTGAGCCAAATTGCATAAGAATTCCCCGATGGATTACGAGACAAGGAAGACACGGACTTATATTATAAAGGTATGGAGGTAATTGTTATTACAGGTACTTTACTGTGAGGACATTACTTTGGGGTAATGAAGGAAATCCAGCTCCATGAACAGTGAATGTTTTATTCAAACATACATAGAGTCAGCAGTGCAGGTTACGAGACACATGGCATCGACGCGTTTCCATCTCTATACCTATACTCAGGAGGACAGGGACCCCGTGCCGGCAGCCATGTTTCCCTACAGAATCCTGCCCCAGGACATTACTTTTCTCCCGTCTCCTCGCCCGGCTTCGGCTCTGCTCTATTCTCCCTATAATGCTGACATCATTGTATTTTTCTTGAATAGAAGATATTTTTTTTCCCATCTTTATATTGTTTTTATGATGTCTTTTCCAGTTTACATCATCTGCAGATCTGCCTCCCTGATTTATTTCCTTGGGGGCCTAAAATCAACAATCTATCCATTTGGTATTCAAGTGTAAATGTATACTTTCATAAAGGAGAGCAGCGACTCAGAACTGGGTCATTCCCAACACGAGCGCAGACGCCACCAGCGCAGAATCACGGCTGTTTACTTAGACAGACGACTTTAGTTTGATTAATGTTTTTTTTTTCCTTTTTTTCGCTTCATATACAAAGTTAGAAAATGTTCTCCAAACTGTTGTTTATTCTCCAGCTCTTGTTTCAATTATTTCCCAGGGATGTGATTATCGTTACCATCCCAGCAATTACAAGTATTAACAAAGATAATTGCCACATTGTAAAGGGAATAAACCATCAATACTGGACGATAATAGTAAAAAAGTAGAAATTATCGTTCCTTAATGTATTGAGTTATACTGGTCAATGTCCAATACTTACTGGTGTACGGAATGGGGATTATAATTCAAGAGGTTGTCCAGGAAACTGATGACATATCATTAGGGCACAGTCAGACGGCCATATAGAGTGAGATCGGAAACCAGTGGATGGACTGGCCGGCAGCTCTCCCTACCCAAGCATGACAGCTGCATAGAACTGGTCATTGTCCAATACTTACTGGTGTACGGAATGGGGATTATAATATAAGGGGTTGTCCAGGAAACTGATGACATATCCTTAGGGCACAGTCAGACGGCCATTTACAGTGAGATCGGAAAGCAGTGGACGGACTGGCTGGCAGCTTTCCCTACCCAAGAATGACAGCTGTATAGAAGCTGATCTGGTGGGGAGAGCTGCCGGCCAGTCCTTGCATTGCATTCCAATCTCAGTACCATTTTTCCGGCCGTCTGACTGTGCCCTTTGGATCAATATCAGACCAGTATGGGCTCCAATCGTGGGACCCCACTAAGCAGCTGTGGTCAGCAGTGAATAGAGCCGGAGCTGAGCTGCAGTACTTGGCAGTGGCTACTACACAGAGAATGGAGATGTAAAGAAAAAGCTGGTTGGCGTGGGTTATGGGTGATGGAGCCCCCACCTATCGGTAGTTTATCATTATCATAAGCCCCGTTAAATATTACCTTACTAATCTTATGAGCCAGAGCAGATAGCCTCTATGTAGCATTGGCTTAAAGGGGCGCAAAATGTGGCATCTGCACTTACATCCTAGTGGCTAAGGCCAAGTTCACATCACTTTTCCAGCACACTTTTGAGGTACCCCATTTACACCCCAAAATTGAGATTTGGAACTGCCCTCGACGGAGCCATAAACTTCAGCTATTAAATTTGGACTCCGAACTTTTATCCAGCCATATCTGTCTTAGAAGCAACAGCATAGACTTTGATAACGAAAGTCTATGTGTCAGTCTGGGGCACGCACATCCCAATCCCATTTTGCTGGATCCCTACATTTTGTGGCCGAATAGTCATGGGAATCCACTCCAGCCTATGTAGAGGACCCTTCTGGCCCATAGGAGGACATTTTTTCCTTGCAGATTTTGAGCAGTTTCAAATCTGCCAAATATATATGCTTTCTTCATTTTTTGAGCATTTTTCATCCATTCTAATGAATGGGAACTGTCCGCTAAAATAAAGTGGATGGCAAGTTAGATAGTTTGAGAATAGGGACAGCTTTTGGACTTTTTAGACTGATAGGAGCACCAAAAGCAGTTTTAACCTGTGGAGGATGAGGACTATGTTTTTCTACAGGTTTTGTGTTTAAGGACAAGTACACTAAGTTCTAAGTAAACTAAGTTCTAAGTAAACGTTCTCACCCAATCATACTTGTTCTTCATCTTCTACCTAAGCTGCCGTAGTTTTCCTGATAAATGGTGTATTATAGAGGATTTCTCTACAGCACCATCACTGTATATCAGATTCAGCCGATGCATTCCCTTTTTACAGACAGCATCATATCATCTCATCCGGCTGCACCTGATCCGTACACAATTCCCCACTGCCTGTGCAGATACCTGAAAAAGGCTATTAAATGTTCATGATGGAATAGAAACAAAATTGTATTTAAATGGTCTGTGCCCCGGCCGAGGGAAAAGGCGCAGATGGCAAAACTCTGTGTTCTACTTAATGCTTTGCAAAGACTCTCGGTAATTTCCTATGTGGCAGAATTTCGATGTTTGCCATGTATCTCCACAGCCTAAGGGGGAAACAAGGGGAAGAAGAATCCTAACGGTGCACGAAGATAGAAAGCATTACAGTGAAGAAGGAAAAATAATCGGGATGCCATAGACGCTGCATTCATACGGTGTATATATATTTATAAGTATTTAATACACTGCCGATATTGCAGGTTTTCCCACCTACAAAGAATGGAGAGGTCTGTAATTTTTATCGTAGGTACACTTCACCTGTGAGAGACAGAATCTTTAAAAAAAATCCAGAAAATCACATTGTATGATTTTCACATAATTAATTTGCATTTTATTGCATGAAATAAGTATTTGATACAATAGAAAAAAAAGGACTTAATATTTGGTACAGAAACTAATTACAAAGATCTGTGGTTTCCTATAGTTCCTGACCGAGTTTGCACATACAACTGCAGAGATTTTGTCCCACTCCTCCATACAGATCTTTCAGGTTTCGGGACTGTCACTGGGAAACATTGAGTTTCAGCTCCATCCAAATATTTTCTATTGGATTCAGGTCTGGAGATTGGCCAGGCCACTCCTGGACCTAGAAATGCTTCTTATGGAGCCACTCCTTAGTTGCCCTGGCTGTGCATTTCCGTTCATTGTCATGCTGTAAGACCCAGCCACAATGCATCTTCAATGCTCTTACTGAGGGAAGGAGGTTGTTGGCCAAAACCTCATGATACAAGACCCCATTCTCTATTCAAAGGTGACATTACCAAGAATTGATAACTGGGCGCGTTAGTTGGCACCAAGTCAGAGGGGCGTACGCCTTAGCTTGTGCAACATCACGTCATACAGAGAGAGCCTCTGGGGTGATGCCGCAGAGTCAAAATACAGGAGCAGAGAGGGAAAGAGGTGATGCAGGGAGCGAGACACTTAGGAGAGCGTGACTTAGCGTTAGAGAGAGACTCATGAGATGTGCTCTGGAGCCATTTCTGAGGTAGCCAAAATGACGGAAGGACACTATAGGGAGGTTGGCCCAAGCGAGACAGTAGAGAAAGACCATTACAGAGGGAGAGACTCAGTAATGGCCCCAGAGCACATTGCTTAAGGCAGCCGAGGGCCACTGAATGGTGGGCAAGAATAATAATGTGGTAATAAGACCACAGTCCAAAGACACGGAGCGAGTGAGGATGAGCTATCCTACAAATTAAGGCTCAGGGCTAACAGACTGCCAGTAGCACACTGACAACCAAGGCGCTGGTGCCTGTCATGCCCATAACGTGAAGCCAGACTGGTTCCCTAGAGATTAAGACTTTGAGAGACCAGACATTAAAAATGTCAACACAACATTTCTGGCATCTTACATTGAGAGAAGCGGTAAAAAAAGAACGCTGCTGCTTGATGTGAACAAGTGTGTGAAAGTCCTCATGAGAACCATCAAGCGCTGTGCCTTCTGCTGAGCTGTAACCATAAAGAGTCCTACCTCCTTATGAGCAACTCATGTTCAATATTAGAAATCGTGTTTGTGACACTTCCATTATTATCAGTAATACTACTGCGGTTGGTGAATTACGACCTCAATGGGATGGAAGGTCCGTTTGGGAATTTTATACCACAGAGGCTTGGTGCCACATCTCCTAGATTACCAATTAGCAGCGCATGCCTTGTGCAGACACTGAACCAGAAGGACATCTGGGCATATGAGGAACGCACAGGGACAAATAATACATTTAGATATTAAATAATGTCGATGTGAGCCTACTTTTCTGTATGATCTCACCTTTAAACCCACCAATAACACTTTATGGCGCCAAGCAAACGGTGCCCTCAAAGAACCTCCTGTATGATCAGAGAAAAATGCTTTCTCCAACCAAGTATCAAATGAAAAAACTATAAAAATTCCTACATTCTCAAGTTATTCAGCTGCTGGTTTTCAGCCACATAAAAACACACATCTGCATTTGTTTTCCGTCAGACGTGAAGTAACTGCTATGTTATACACCTGGATAAGAGCCGGCGAGATGCTGAGCACTCAGTGATGGCCACACTTTGCAGTGAGTAATGCTTGCAGATTGTCTGTCTTTTCGGCATCTTGTCTGTAATCTTGCTAAGATGCTGACACATTTTATGTCCTACACAAAAACATGGCAGAAGGAGGACGAAAGCTTCTAGGGCCTTACAGCTAGCTGTGCTACACACTAGTCCGTGCACCTAATGCCTACGTAGGCACCGAGTGCCATGCCATCCCGAAGCAATTCTGCAGAAACAACAGTAATTGGAGAAACAGCCTTGGCTATGAGGCGTGCATTGGCAGCTTGCTGCTCATTTGCGTGTTATTTTTTTTATTTCAAGGAGAGCATTGATGTCTACAAACAATGTTCCAAAACCTGCATTAATTACCAGATTAAAAATAGATGCAACCCCGAGAAGACGTAGTCAGGAGCCAATTCATTAAGATGCAAAAAATGGAAATGTGACATTATGCTGAAATGGCAAATTCATCTTTGTGAACTGTGAGCCAAGTGGAATCGGAGACTGGCTACTCCCACGACATTACCGGGGTATTGAAAATATTACTTCCATTTGTGGATTTTTCGTATTTTTATGATGTGTCCAACAGAGGATATCGTAGGATATGTCAGACAACAGCAAGTACCCAAAACCTCAGCAGAGAGGACGAGCGCTCAAAGCTGCATTACAGAAGGTGCAATGGACCGGAGGTTATACACTGGGTCAATGGGCCGGATGTTATACATTGGGGGCGATGGACCGGAGGTTATACATTGGGTCGATGGGCCGGAGGTTATACACTGGGTCGATGGCCCGGATGTTATACACTGGGGGCGATGGGCCGGATGTAATACACTGGGGGAGATGGCCCGGATGTTATACACAGGGGGCGATGGCCCGGATGTTATACACTGGGGGCGATGGGCCGGATGTAATACACTGGGGGAGATGGTGGCCCGGATGTTATACACTGGGGGCGATGGGCCGGATGTTATACACTGGGGGCGATGGGCCGGATGTTATACACTGGGGGAGATGGGCCGGATGTAATACACTGGGGGAGATGGCCCGGATGTTATACACTGGGGGGCGATGGCCCGGATGTTATACACTGGGGGCGATGGGCCAGATGTTATACACTGGGGGTGATGGGCCGGATGTTATACATTGGGGCGATGGACCGGAGGTTATACACTGGGTCGATGGGCCAGATGTTATACACTGGGGTCGATGGGCCGGATGTAATACACTGGGGGAGATGGCCCGGATGTTATACACAGGGGGCGATGGCCCGGATGTTATACACTGGGGGCGATGGGCCGGATGTAATACACTGGGGGAGATGGTGGCCCGGATGTTATACACTGGGGGTGATGGGCCGGATTTTATACACTGGGGGCGATGGGCCGGATGTTATACACTGGGGTCGATGGGCCGGATGTAATACACTGGGGGAGATGGACCGGATGCTATACACTGGGGGGCGATGGCCTGGATGTTATACACTGGGGGCGATGGGCCAGATGTTATACACTGGGGGCGATGGGCCGGATGTTATACACTGGGGTCCATGGGCCAGATGTTATACACTGGGGGCGATGGGCCGGACGTTATACACTGGGGGCGATGGCCCGGATGTTATACACTGGAGGTGATGGGCCGGATGTTATACACTGGGGGTGATGGGCCAGATGTTATACACTGGGGGGTGATGGGCCAGATGTTATACACTGGGGTCGATGGGCCGGATGTTATACACTGGGGGCAATGGGCCGGATGTTATACACTGGGGTCGATGGGCCAGATGTTATACACTGGGGTCGATGGGCCAGATGTTATACACTGGGGGTGATGGGCCAGATGTTATACACTGGGGTCGATGGCCCGGATGTTATACACTGAGGTGATGGACCGGATGTTATAAACTGGAGTTGATGGCCCGGATGTTATATACTGGGGTGATGGGCCGGATGTTATACACTGGGGCAATGGGCCAGATGTTATACACTGGGGGTGATGGGCCGGATGTTATACACTGGGATCGATGGACCGGAGGTTATACACTGGGGGCGATGGGCCGGAGGTTATACACTGGGGTCAATGGGCTGGTTGTTATACACTGGGGGTGATGGGCCAGATATTATACACTGGGGGAGATGGCCCGGATGTTATACACTGGGGGCGATGGCCCGGATGTTATACACTGGGGTCGATGGCCCGGATGTTATATACTGGGGGTGATGGGCCGGATGTTATACACTGGGGTCGATGGCCCGGACGTTATACACTGGGGGTGATGGGTCGGATGTTATACATTGGGGGCAATGGGCGGGATGTTATACACTGGGGTCGATGGCCCGGATGTTATATACTGGGGGTGATGGGCCGGATGTTATACACTGGGGTTGATGGCCCGGCTGTTATACACTGGGGGTGATGGGCCGGATGTTATACATTGGGGGCAATGGGCGGGATTTTATACACTGGGGTCGATGGGCCGGATGTTATCCAATGGGGACGATGGGCCGGATGTTATACATTGGGGCGATGGGCCAGGTGTTATACACTGGGGGTGATGGGCTGTATATTATATACTGGGGTGATCGGCCAGATGTGATGCACTGGGAGTGATGAGCTGGGTGTTGTACACTGGGAGCGATGGGCCAAATAGGTTATACACCAGTGGTTTCTATTACAGGTTACTGGTATCAGGGAGCTCTTTACCATCAGCTGATCTGTCACAAAAGGGTCAGACTAGGTCAGACAAGGACACTTCTATATACTGCTATTTTAGATGACTAATGTGGTCTACAAAGAGTCACTGTTTGATATTAAAATTATTGGCGGCCCAGTCTAGCCCTTGGTGAAGCACACAAATTAGCCTTAATGCGGCAATTAAAAAAAAGATGACAGTAAGCAGACGGGAATGCAAATTACTTTTTATCCTCTTCAATGTTTTTTTTTCACTTTTTCATTGACAATTAATACAATTGTCACCAGATTTTACTTGTTTATGTGGGTGGAAAGCCTTCTGTACAAGTATAAAGACAAAGACGGTAACAGCTGTGTTTGTACAAAACCAAATGGAGACTAAAAATAAACAAAAACAGGTGAACACTTTATAAGAAATATATAGAATTAAAAAAAAACTTACAAGGTTTTCTAGGTTATTTTTTATCCTGAAGCTGCATCATTTCTTCCTATGCTTTGAAGCAGTCGATTATACGGTATATCAGATCGGAACACGACTGGCGAAAGGAATGTTGGACATGTGCAAAATAAGAGGGCGTATTTAGCTGCCACTTACCGAAAAGTATGACACACATATCCTGGCACCAGACGATGACACCATAAAGTTGTGAAGGAGAAAATGGCTAATGAATCAATTATTAACCTTACATAAGCTAGTCCAGATGTAGTGTGGCAAGATGGCGTCTGCATCCTGGATCTATGGCCTGGAAGGAATCGCCACAAAGTGTATGGCACTTTTAATATATTCTCTATGCGTTATCCTCTAGCCATAAAAGGATAACCTACTGACTGCTTAGAGTTCCACTGCTAGGACTCCCCTTGATCAAGGTCAGGACTCCCGAAACCCCAAAAAACGGGGCTCTACAGCCCCGTCTTGCATGGAGCCAAGATCTACATGCACAGTCTCCACTCCATTGATTGTCTATGGTACTGCCAGAGAAAGATGATCAATGCGCTCAGCTATTTCAAAAGCCCCAATCTTAAGATCCCTGGGGTTCCAGTGGTCTGGACCACAAATGATCAGCAAGTTATTCTCCATCCCATTGATTGAGGATATATTGCTTTTTGTTCAGGAAAAACTAACGCAAGGGTCACATGAGCGTATATTGTCTCATCTGAGAAAATCATTCCGATTATCCTAATCACACTCTGATCAAAGTATGATCAGAGAGTGATCCGATTTTCTCAGAGGTGGAGAACAAAAATATGTTTCTCCACCTTCTCCATTCAGTCTGTCGGTGAAAATCGGACCGCACTCAGATGTCACTCCAAAGCCGTCTGATGTTTTCCACGGACCCATAGACTTGAATGCTCGAGTGCCATCCGATTATTGGAAGCAAATCGTGCATGCTGCAATTTTTTTGTCCTCAGACCACCCGATGTGCGGAAAACATTGGACATGTGCACAGCCTCATTGAATAACATGGGGAGGAATGTTAACCGTCAAAACGATTGCACTCAATGGTGGTAGGCACGAGCCCTAAGTGTTTTTTTTAACTCCTGCACATTGTCTCTTCAGAGAGGAAGAGGACTAGAACTCTAGTGCCACCTATTGGAAGTAGCAATCCTAACAGTCAATGTCGACCCTTTAACGAGCCCTGTCACATGACTTAGGATAATAGCCAAACCAGAATCTCAATTTGCAGACACTATTTCGGGGTACGGCCCCTCGTCAGTGCAAAGTGGAGATATGGTTTGGCTGAGTGAGAGGCGTCTGACCGATATCCAAGAAGTATCGTTTGTCCTTGCGGAGATTGACATGCTAAGCATGCCGAGATGAGGAGACTTAAAGCCGCAATGCTCCTCAGCCCACTGTACAGGGAAATGCAGCTTGCCTTATTCCATTAATGCTGAAAACTCAATTCTGACCTCAGGGTTGGTGGAGTGGCCAACTTGACTTTGTATTTCTTCTGGACAGTTTATGAAAAACTCACGGATAGACAATATTTTTTACGGACACATTGGAAAACCATAGTAAATCATTCTGGTTATCAGTGATCCATGTCTACAGCCCATAATTCAGATATTCTAAACTGTAAAATGATGATAATTATAGTCATAATATTCTGTATAAGTTTCTTTAGCTTTTAAAAAATCATGGATTTTTTTTGCCGACAGAGCAAAAAACTTGCCCTATTTTCAAAGACTGGACGGTTGGCGACCCTGGAGGTAGTGCTGCAGCTCTGGACCACCCAACCATAAAAATAAGGCAATACTCCTTTAATATTATGGTTTCAGTGCAGATTTTTTTTTTTTACAAATGTTAGGAAATTTAGTTGTAGAAAATGTAATCTTACTCTTTTTTATGATTTAATTTTTATTTAAATTATTCAAAATTAACTCTCCTGGGTTTCCCGTGCTTAAGAGGTTTGGCAAAATGGAGACAAAGAGCGGAAAGTAAATTTACTCAGTGCTGTAAAGCAGTTCAGAATAAAAGCCACATTAATTTAATGTGTATTACACACTTTTGGTACATGCCATACTGTACATGGGAGCAATTGTCTAGAACGTTCTAACAGAACACGTAACACATGCTATTGGTTAGGTACAAACATCGCTGAAAACCAATAATAAAACTAAAACGTTAAAATAAAATCATAAAGTTAAAGCTTTCTTGAAAAGAAATTAGTTTCGAAGTAGAGAGATTTAAAGGGGTTGTCCAGGATTCTGAGTTGTAACGCCTTTTAACACCTCTGCTCTACGAACATTTTGTTAATATCCCGACCAACCCCTTTAATGTACCCTGGAAAGATCTAAATGGAAGAAAGGCGCACACAAAGGGTGGTATCGTAACTAATAAAATGCGGGTGAGGATGAAGGTAAAACTCATCTGCAGGCAGTGGCGTAACATGAAGATCGGGGACCCCAATGCAAAACTCGAACGGAGCCCCCAACCATTACAAGTGTTTACTATTAATGGTCTTTTTATATGGGCCAAAGAGACATTTTTGGGCCCACTAGGCTCTAGGACACGTGGATGATAGCCATCCATGCACCGATTAATTATGACCCTACCTGTAAGGGTTGTGTAAGGAAACAACACCTGTAGAAGCCGGATGTTCCGTAGCTACAGCCCCTGTACAGGCTGGAGGAAAGTATTGTTCAGATAGCAGTTTGGCAAAGTGAAGATTATCACGATGTGCGGTCTGCGCTCTTGGAAAGGATCAGATCTGTAGAGTATAAGCAAGATTTTTTAATCACACCAAGGCCTTTCAGCGCCTTTCTCAATGTAGAAAGCCATTAGTGTTTTTTTCTACCTTGAGAAAGGTGCTGGTCTGGTGCTGAAATGCACTGCTGTGATTCAAAGACCTTGATTAAGCGTAAGGAGGCATATCCAACTATTATATAATGTTATATACTCTGGGGTAAATTACTGTTGTCAAGCTTTTTATTAAAAATTTGTACAAGTTTAATTATTATGATATCAGTTTAAAAAAAAAATCTGCATACAGCTTAGAATGTTGCTAAATAATAATAATAAAAAAGTCAGAATCATGTTTGTTAAGCAATCACAAATCCCAGTCCCCCCATTGGTCTCGGCACTACGACCAACAAAAAATGTGCTGCCTGGCCTCACAACTGCTGCAGACAATCTCTGGTTGGCTGTAGCGTTCAACTAACTAAACTTCACATGATCACCTTCAGGGAAGCACAAAAGTTTCACATGACTAAACAGCACAGGATCAGCTACAAGGGAATAGAGAGAAGGTCGGGGTCAAGGGGATCCATCGGAACCAGAGCTATGGGAATCGGTAATGTATGACTTTCTTATTTTATAACAGTCTAAGATATTTTTGGTATTTTTTAATAACTGGAACACCTCTTTAAAAGAGTTTTTGAGGATGTAAAGATTGATATTTTATCCTTTTGATATGCCATCTATGTTTGATGGAACCTACTATAAAGAAGAGCAATGGACCCGTGTCCAAGAGTGTCTCATTTCGGTCATAGGTTACACAGTCACAGCCCCGCACATTTCAATATGGCTAAAGACTCCCATACACATAGACTAATGTTGGCTGAACCTGCTGATATCGACAGGCTCGGCCAACAGTCTAATGTGTATCCGGGCCACTCGACTCTCCCTCTACATATTATGTTGGGGGAGACAGTGATCTGGCATGTCCAATTTCGTAACCCCCAACCTTTTTGTTCTCGAAAAGCTGAGTCGCCGGCAGAGGAGCTTGGCAGCGGCTCTCTCATAGACAGGGAATGCTCCTGTCCATGGTGGAGATAGCTGTGAGTGATCAGCCTAACGACAGCTATCTATTGAGTATAGAGCGCTTTATTCTGTTACTGCAACTCAAGGGCAAATAATGCCCAATATTTCATGCTTGGAACTCTGTAGGCCTCATTGGAGTCCATAGCTCCATCGAGGGATGAAAGAAAAACGGCATTCAGACAGAGGGCTCCTTTGGAGTCAGGAAAGGTTAAAAAATGTGATGTAAACCCAGCCTAAGCTGAGTTTAACTAATATCTAGGGATATTCCTGTGCATAACATTATTAGGGGGGACTGCTGTACAGTTACCAAAGAAAAGGATGAAGTGCCACAAATGAGTGTAGCTATAATATACAAAAAGATTACAATACTGCGTAAAAATCAAAATGACGATCTTTCTAAAAATTATCCATACAGTTCACAAATAGAAGCACCCTGCAGAGTCCAAAAATTACCATCACACAGTGTCCGTTTTCTTGATTATCAATCTACAATGTGACAACAATGTGTTGAAAAGTTTTCTAAACAGTTTTAAATATGCAGCTCGGGCAAAAATTAAGAGACCACCACATCAAAACCCTGTCATGGGCAGCCCAATCTCCAGACCTGAACCCCATTGAAAACCTCTGGAATGTATTCAGGAGGATGATGGATAGTCACAAGCCATCAAACAAAGGAGAACTGATTACATTTTTGCACCAGAAGCCATGTGATAGACTGGTGGAAAGCATGCCAAGACGCCTGAAAGCTGTGATTAAACATCATGGTTATTCCACAAAATGTTGATTTCTGAACTCTTCCTGAGTTAAAACCTTAGTATTGTTGTTTCTAAATGATTATGAACTTGTTTTCTTTGCATTATTTGGGGTCTGCAAGCAATGCATTTTTTTGTTATTTTGACCATTTCTCCTTTTCAGAAAAAAAATGCAAAATTTATTGCTTGGAACTTTGGAGACATGTTGTCAGTTTATAGAATGAAAGAACAATTTACATTTTACTGAAAAATATACCTAGAAAGAGAAAAATCAGACAAACTGAACATTTTGCAGTGGTCTCTTAATTTTTGCCAGAGCTGTATATATATATATATATATATATATATATATATATATATATATATATATATATATATTTTTTTTTTTTTTTCTTCGTGTGTTGTGAAACTATGTAGCACCCAGTGTCAATGTGTCAAGGGAATGGTAATTAAACCCTTTTATTTTTTTTAGAATTATCATTTTACTAACCCAAGTGATCCTCATTATGTTTCATCACTTAATGCATCTTTGTCTGTTATGTGTAATATTATAATTCTTTCTTTGTGAGAAGTAATTTGGACCCAAACACTTCAGAGATAAGACATCCTTTTGGCACTGGGATTTCTGGCTATAAATAATGGGAACTTTTACTGTTAAAGGGACACTGTCACCTGAATTTGGAGGGAACAATCTTCAGCCATGGAGGCGGGGTTTTTGTGTTTTTGATTCCCCCTTTCCTTACCCGCTGGCTGCATGCTGGCTGCAATATTGGATTGAAGTTCATTCTCTGTCCTCCGTAGTACACACCTGCACAAGGCAATCTTGCACAGCGCAGGTGTGTACTATGGAGGACAGAGAATGAACTTCAATCCAATATTGCAGCCAGCATGCAGCCAGCGGGTAAGGAAAGGGTGAATCAAACACCCAAAAACCCCGCCTCCATGGCTAAAGATTGTTCCCTCCAAATTCAGGTGACAGTGTCCCTTTAAAGCTGATATTGAAAGAAGGAAAAGTTTCCATCACTGGGTGACTACTGGTTGTGAAGTCTCGGCAGCTGTTCCTGGATAATCCTAATAGAGTTATACGTGTTGTTTTCACTTTTTCTGAACACCCTTTGTTCACGGTAAAAAAAACGGCGAAGCAAATAAAAATCATTTAACCGCGTCCATAATGTTTAGCTTCTAAATCTTTTAAGTCAGAAATTGACCCTCTAAAATTTTACAGCCTGCGGTATTATTTTTACTACATATTTTACTGTAGGAATGCTGATAAAATCAAAAGGGTCTTTTTAGGATTAATAGAGTTCTCTCGGATTCCAATTTGGCACAGCCAGCTTCAAAATTGATTTGTGGAGTTATACAGGCTACAGAGACGGCGTGCTAACGCTATTGACAAAAATATATAACATTTTCTGTCCATTTTATAGGTGATGTAAGACTGGAGTTTAAGGTTTCTACCAGTAATTAGATGTATAATGTGGATGAAATGAACCATAAATATAAAGTAACTGCAAATCACCCCTATAAGAAAAAATATTATGTGGGGAAAGAATATTTTTGTGTCTCTTGTTCCCCATACTGCATTCTATAAAAATCTCTTAGGTTTTCTACCCTCTTTGGCCTTCATGTTTCAACCTTGTTTTCAAGATATCTTCTGAAGCTAATAAGTCAGGATTTGTTTTTACATTGGTTGCTAGTTTAGGAGGACCATCCCTACTTTGGTTCCTATTCTTGAGAAATCAGGAATGGGACAAGGTAAAGGGATGAGACAAGAAATCAGGAATGGGACAAGGTAAAGAGATGAGACAAGATATCGGGAATGGGACAAGGTAAAGGGTTGGGACAAAAAATCAGGAATGGGACAAGGTAAAAGGGATGAGACAAGAAATCAGGGTTGGGACAAGGTAAAGGGTTGAGACAAGAAATCAGGAATGGGACAAGGTAAAGGGTTGAGACAAGAAATCAGGAATGGGACAAGTTAAAGGGTTGAGACAAGAAATCAGGGATGGGACAAGGTAAAGGGATGAGACAAGAAATCAGGAATGGGACAAGGTAAAGAGATGAGACAAGAAATCAGGGATGGGACAAGGTAAAGGGATGAGACAAGAAATCAGGGTTGGGACAAGGTAGCGGTAGCAGAGTAAGCAGCTGTTTAGGTTTTACTCACCTATCCCTGTTTCTCTGTTTTGGATCACATTGTCAGGATATTAGTCAACAGTCTCTCTTGCTTGCTTGTTGCACTTGAGGTGATCTGACTGTGGTTCTTGTTTAATCAGTGTTAGGCTGCCGTCACACTTGCAGTATTTGGTCAGTATTTTACATCAGTATTTGTAAGCCAAAACCAGGAGTGGAACAAATAGAGGAAAAGTATAATAGAAACATATGCACCACTTCTGCATTTATCACCCACTCCAGGTTTTGGCTACAAATACTGATGTAAAATACTGACCAAATACTGCAAGTATGACGGCAGCCTTAGAAGTTTTGAGAGTTAATGAGATGCTTGTGCTCCAGGTGGGACTGTGGTGGTACTTTTTTGGTGCTCTGGCCTCATCATCATCCTTCTGGGCTTAAGTGACAGGTTACTGAACCTTCAATGACCTGCCTCCTGTTTTAAATACTGTGCCTGTGCATTTAATATTCTGGTCTTCCCAAAAAAATTTGCTTCAACAAAATAGTGCCGGCGGTGGCCCATGTGCAGTAGCTCTCATGCTCCGAGGACCACTACGGAAGCACGCACAAAAATAGGAAATTACAGCCGCTGAATATAGCAAAGCTCTCGCACTAGTCCCCGTAACACAGCAGGCTGCGCATGCACAGATTGAGAGCATTGCTTGCCGATAGATGCTACTGCGCATGCGCCACTGCCGAAACCATTTTTTTAAGGTAATTTTTTCCCCTGAAGATGAGAATATTAAATACGCAGGCACAATATTTAAAATAAGAGGCAGGTTTGCTTTAAAAGCATCTGCTGACGTTAATAAGTTGTCCATATGCTCCATTGGTCCCACGAGTAGGCAGCTGTATAGGTCATACTCACCTGTAATCACTTCTTTGTTGGGTTCCCGCCAGTGGACTTGACAAGTATCCTGACATGGAGACTCGGCAGTGCCAACAGGATGGTCTCTCTTGCTTGCTAGCTGCACCTCAGCTGTTCTGGCTGTGGCTCTACTATTCCCAATTGTGAAAACTTATGGTTTATGGGTGTGATGGCAACTGGAACTTCATTCTGGAGTCACCCAGGTGGCTCATTTATAGGAAACCTCGGCCTCATCTACTTGCCTGTTCCTCGAGGCTAATACTTTTCTGAGATGTAGTTTACATGTTATCTCCACTGTGTTCTTCACTCCTGATCCAGACCTTGGTTCCATATTACGCCCCAGTTTCGTTGCTTAAATTTATTGACTGTTTTTTTGTCTTACTGCTCAAGGTGTTAAAGGGAAGGATATACCGTAAGTTTGTGTAGAACATATATCAGAACTTTGTGCTAGCTTACTTGTGTCGCAATCAAAATTATTCAAACCTCATGGCAAAATTTTGACAGAGAATAATTAATATAAGAAGCGGTTTGTCCAAATTCAGCACAAAATTCAATTTATAATAACTCCTCCAGTCTCAAGACTATTCATCCCCTGGATAGAATCCCTCATAAGAGCAAACATTATTCTCATGCAAACCTCTTCCAACTAATCAAGGGTACTTGAGGGGCGCTTGACATAATATACATTAAATACGTGGAGTGGTTGGGGGGTTTCCTGATATGTTCATTGCATGTCAGAAATATGAGTCAAGAGAGTTGTCCAAAAAAATTTAAATAAAAGATGACTATTACCTTGCACAAACGAGGAAAATAATATACAAAATATAGGAAAGTTGGAAGCAAAGAACACAAGGTCAGAGTTAATGGGACACTGTCTATGCTGCCTGAACATTGGAGAACGAGGAAGCTGTCACTGACTGCCACCAGATCACTAAGGATTCAGGTGGTCCAAACCTCAACTGACCGCAAATGACGTGCAGCAAGAGTTGGTGGCAGTGGCACTACGGTTTTAGTCTACACACCAAGGGTATGTGCACACATTGAATTTTTGGATGTAAAAATGTCTCCACCATTTCTGCCTCAAAGGCAGGAAAAATACAGAAAAAAAATTTTTGCTGCATTTTCAATGAATTTTGGAATTTTTCACACACGTTTTTCTAACGTTTTTCAATAGCAATGAATGCTATAGATATAGATATCAAATGGAGGTAGATAATACATATAGAATTATAATTGCACAACCCCAGGACAAATTACACGCCAAACACACTCGGTTAGCGTCCGAGCATGCTCAGATCATACCTTATCCGAGGACGTTCACTGATCACTAATTAATATCTATACCTTGTGAGGTGTTTCCCAATAGGCGGCATTGCTTCTTCATGATCTGGTAGCTGCTGCGACTTTGCCAAACGTTCATTTGTCAAACCACTTACAGCCGTATATACCGTATGCGAGATAATACTGCTGTGGTTTGTGAGAGTCCGTACAAAGCAAAAATAGTGATTGGTGGCTGATAAGCTTTACTGCAGCAATCCCATATCTCTCCTCACCACTGCCGTGTTTAACATGGACAAAACAGAATTCATCATCTTTCCCCCATCTCACGTGACCCCCCCAACGAATCTATCCATTACAGTAAACGGCTGCCCACTCTCCCCAGTCCCATAACCTCGCTGCCTCGGGGTAATCCTTGACGCTGATCTCTCCTTCAAACCACATATCCAAGCCCTTTCCACTTCCTGCCGACTTCAACTCAAAAATATTTCACGAATCCGTTCATTCCTCAACCAAGAATCTGCAAAAACCCTAGCCCATGCCCTCATCATCTCCCGCCTTGACTACTGCAACCTCCTGCTCTGTGGCCTCCCCTTGAACACTCTCGCACCCCTCCAATCTATTCTAAACTCTGCTGCCCGACTAATCCACCTGTCCCCCCGCTATTCCCCCGCTTCTCCCCTCTGTCAATCCCTTCACTGGCTCCCCATTGCCTAGAGACTCCAGTACAAAAGCCTAACCATGACGTACAGAGGCTTCCACAACCTGTCTCCTCTATACATCTGTGACCTCATCTCCCGGTACTTACCTACACGCAACCTCCGATCCTCACAAGACCTCCTTCTCTACTCCCGTCTTATCTCCTCTTCCCACAATCGTATACAAGATTTCTCTCGCGTATCACCCCTACTCTGGAACCCTCTACCCCAACATATCAGACTCTCACCTACCATCGAAACCTTCAAAAAGAAACTGAAGACCTACCTCTTCCGGCAAACCTATAACCTGCAGTAACCACCGATCGACCAAACCGCTGCATGAACAGCTCTATCCTCGCCTACTGTATTCTCACCCATCCCTTGTAGATTGTGAGCCTTCGCGGGCAGGGTCCTCTGTTATGTTTGCTAATGACAGGTGTTATGAAGGCAATCCAGAAACACAGTGTGCTTAGCGATCAGAGCGCACACAGTGATCTGACAAATACCCAAAAATACAAGAACGAGCTCTGAGACGTGGAAACTCTGTAGACTGCACACCTGATCCTATCCTAAACACAACTAAAAGCGGCTGTGGATTGCGCCTAACAACTACCTAGGCAACTCGGCACAGCCTAAGAAACTAGCTAGCCTGAAGATAGAAAAATAGGCCTGACTTGCCCCAGAGAAATTCCCCAAAGGAAAAGGCAGCCCCCCACATATAATGACTGTGAGTAAGATGAAAAGACAAAACGTAGGGATGAAATAGATTCAGCAAAGTGGGGCCCGATATTCTAGGACAGAGCGAGGACAGTAAAGCGAACTTTGCAGTCTACAAAAAACCCTAAAGCAAAACCACGCAAAGGGGGCAAAAAAAAACCACCGTGCCGAACTAACGGCACGGCGGTACACCCCTTGCGTCTCAGAGCTTCCAGCAAAACAAAAGACAAGCTGGACAGAAAAAAAGCAACAAAAAAGCAAAAAGCACTTAGCTATACAGAGCAGCAGGTCACAGGAACAATCAGGAGAAGCTCAGATCCAACACTGAAACATTGACAAGGAGCAAGGATAGCAGCATCAGGCGGAGTTAAGTAATGAAGCAGTTAACGAGCTCACCAGAACACCTGAGGGAGGAAGCTCAGAAGCTGCAGTACCACTTGTGACCACAGGAGTGAATTCAGCCACAGAATTCACAACAGTACCCCCCCCTTGAGGAGGGGTCACCGAACCCTCACCAGAGCCCCCGGGCCGACCAGGATGAGCCGCATGAAAGGCACGAACAAGATCGGAAGCATGAACATCAGAGGCAAAAACCCAGGAATTATCTTCCTGAGCATAACCCTTCCATTTAACCAGATACTGGAGTTTCCGTCTAGAAACACGAGAATCCAAAATCTTCTCCACAATATACACCAATTCCCCCTCCACCAAAACCGGGGCAGGAGGCTCAATAGATGGAACCATAGGTGCCACGTATCTCCGCAACAACGACCTATGGAATACATTATGTATGGAAAAGGAGTCTGGGAGGGTCAAACGAAAAGACACAGGATTGAGAACCTCAGAAATCCTATACGGACCAATAAAACGAGGTTTAAATTTAGGAGAGGAAACCTTCATAGGAATATGACGAGAAGATAACCAAACCAGATCCCCAACACGAAGTCGGGGACCCACACGGCGTCTGCGATTAGCGAAAAGTTGAGCTTTCTCCTGGGACAAGATCAAATTGTCCACTACCTGAGTCCAGATCTGCTGCAACCTATCCACCACAGAATCCACACCAGGACAGTCCGAAGACTCAACCTGTCCTGAAGAGAAACGAGGATGGAACCCAGAATTGCAAAAAAATGGAGAAACCAAGGTAGCCGAGCTGGCCCGATTATTAAGGGCGAACTCAGCCAACGGCAAAAAGGACACCCAATCATCCTGGTCTGCAGAAACAAAACATCTCAGATATGTTTCCAAGGTCTGATTGGTTCGTTCGGTCTGGCCATTAGTCTGAGGATGGAAAGCCGAGGAAAAGGATAGGTCAATGCCCATCCTACCACAACAGGCTCGACAAAACCTTGAAACAAACTGGGAACCTCTGTCAGAAACAATATTCTCAGGAATGCCATGCAACCGAACCAGAGGAGGAAGGCAATTTAGCCAAGGGCACCAGATGGACCATTTTAGAAAAGCGATCACAGACCACCCAAATGACTGACATCTTTTGAGAAACGGGAAGGTCAGAAATGAAATCCATCGAAATATGTGTCCAAGGCCTCTTTGGGACCGGCAAGGGCAAAAGCAACCCACTGGCACGAGAACAGCAGGGCTTAGCCCTAGCACAAATCCCACAGGACTGCACAAAAGTACGTACATCCCGTGACAGAGATGGCCACCAGAAGGATCTAGCCACTAACTCTCTGGTACCAAAGATTCCAGGATGACCAGCCAACACCGAACAATGAAGTTCAGAGATAAGTTTATTAGTCCACCTATCAGGGACGAACAGTTTCTCTGCTGGACAACGATCAGGTTTATTCGCCTGAAATTTTTGCAGCACCCGCCGCAAATCAGGGGAGATGGCAGACACAATGACTCCTTCCTTGAGGATACCCGCTGGCTCAGATAAACCCGGAGAGTCGGGCACAAAACTCCTAGACAGAGCATCCGCCTTCACATTTTTAGAGCCCGGAAGGTACGAAATCACAAAGTCGAAGCGGGCAAAAAATAACGACCAACGGGCCTGTCTAGGATTCAAGCGCTTGGCAGACTCGAGATAAGTCAAGTTCTTATGATCAGTCAATACCACCACGCGATGCTTAGCTCCTTCAAGCCAATGACGCCACTCCTCGAATGCCCACTTCATGGCCAGCAACTCTCGATTGCCCACATCATAATTACGCTCAGCGGGCGAAAACTTCCTGGAAAAGAAAGCACATGGTTTCATCACTGAGCAATCAGAACCTCTCTGTGACAAAACCGCCCCTGCTCCAATCTCAGAAGCATCAACCTCGACCTGGAACGGAAGAGAAACATCTGGCTGACACAACACAGGGGCAGAACAAAAACGACGCTTCAACTCCTGAAAAGCTTCCACAGCAGCAGAAGACCAATTAACCAAATCAGCACCCTTCTTGGTCAAATCGGTCAATGGTTTGGCAATGCTAGAAAAATTACAGATGAAGCGACGATAAAAATTAGCAAAGCCCAGGAACTTTTGCAGACTTTTCAGAGATGTCGGCTGAATCCAATCCTGAATCCAATCCTGGATGGCTTGGACCTTAACTGGATCCATCTCGATAGTAGAAGGGGTAAAGATGAACCCCAAAAATGAAACTTTCTGCACACCGAAGAGACACTTTGATCCCTTCACAAACAAAGAGTTAGCACGCAGGACCTGAAAAACCATTCTGACCTGCTTCACATGAGACTCCCAATCATCTGAGAAGATCAAAATGTCATCCAAGTAAACAATCAGGAATTTATCCAGATACTCACGGAAGATGTCATGCATAAAAGACTGAAACACAGATGGAGCATTGGCAAGTCCGAACGGCATCACTAGATACTCAAAATGACCCTCGGGCGTATTGAATGCAGTTTTCCATTCATCTCCTTGCCTGATTCTCACCAGATTATACGCACCACGAAGATCTATCTTAGTGAACCAACTAGCCCCCTTAATCCGAGCAAACAAGTCAGATAACAATGGCAAGGGATACTGAAATTTAACAGTGATCTTATTAAGAAGGCGGTAATCAATACACGGTCTCAGCGAACCATCCTTCTTGGCTACAAAGAAGAACCCTGCTCCCAGTGGTGATGACGATGGGCGAATATGTCCCTTCTCCAGGGATTCCTTCACATAACTGCGCATAGCGGCGTGTTCGGGCACGGATAAATTAAATAATCGACCTTTAGGGAATTTACTACCAGGAATCAAATTGATAGCACAATCACAATTCCTATGCGGAGGTAGAGCATCGGACTTGGGCTCTTCAAATACATCCTGATAATCAGACAAGAACTCTGGGACCTCAGAAGGGGTGGATGACGAAATCGACAAAAATGGAACATCACCATGTACCCCCTGACAACCCCAGCTGGATACCGACATGGAATTCCAATCCAATACTGGATTATGGGTTTGTAGCCATGGCAACCCCAACACGACCACATCATGCAGATTATGCAACACCAGAAAGCGAATAACTTGCTGATGTGCAGGAGCCATGCACATGGTCAGCTGGGCCCAGTATTGAGGTTTATTCTTGGCCAAAGGTGTAGCATCAATTCCTCTCAATGGAATAGGACACCGCAAAGGCTCCAAGAAAAACCCACAACGTTTAGCATAATCCAAATCCATCAGATTCAGGGCAGCGCCCGAATCCACAAACGCCATGACAGAAAACGACGACAAAGAGCATATCAAGGTAATGGACAGAAGGAATTTGGACTGTACAGTACCAATGACGGCAGACCTAGCGGACCGCTTAGTGCGCTTAGGACAATCAGAAATAGCATGAGTGGAATCACCACAGTAGAAACACAGACCATTCAGACGTCTGTATTCCTGCCGTTCAACTCTAGTCATAGTCCTATCGCACTGCATAGGCTCAGGTTTAACCTCAGGCAGTACCGCCAAATGGTGCACAGATTTACGCTCGCGCAAGCGTCGACCGATCTGAATGGCCAAAGACAAAGACTCATTCAAACCAGCAGGCATAGGAAATCCCACCATGACATCCTTAAGAGCCTCAGAGAGACCCTTTCTGAACAAAGCTGCCAGCGCAGATTCATTCCACTGAGTGAGTACTGACCATTTCCTAAATTTCTGACAATATACTTCTATATCATCCTGACCCTGGCACAAAGCCAGCAAATTTTTCTCAGCCTGATCCACTGAATTAGGCTCATCGTACAGCAATCCGAGCGCCAGGAAAAACGCATAGACACTACTCAATGCAGGGTCTCCTGGCGCAAGAGAAAATGCCCAGTCTTGAGGGTCGCCGCGCAAAAAAGAAATAATAATCAAAACCTGTTGAATAGGATTACCAGAAGAATGAGGTTTCAAGGCCAGAAATAGCTTACAATCATTTTTGAAACTTAGAAACTTAGTTCTATCTCCAAAAAACAAATCAGGAATAGGAATTCTTGGTTCTAACATAGATTTCTGATCAATAGTATCTTGAATTTTTTGTACATTTATAACGAGATTATCCATTGAAGAGCACAGACCCTGAATATCCATGTCCACACCTGTGTCCAGAATCACCCAAATGTCTAGGGGAAAAAAAAAAAGTGAACACAGAGCAGAAAAAAAAAAATGATGTCAGAACTTTTTCTTTCCCTCTATTGAAAATCATTAGTTAGGCTCCTTGTACTGTTATGTTTGCTAATGACAGGTGTTATGAAGGCAATCCAGAAACACAGTGTGCTTAGCGATCAGAGCGCACACAGTGATCTGACAAATACCCAAAAATACAAGAACGAGCTCTGAGACGTGGAAACTCTGTAGACTGCACACCTGATCCTATCCTAAACACAACTAAAAGCGGCTGTGGATTGCGCCTAACAACTACCTAGGCAACTCGGCACAGCCTAAGAAACTAGCTAGCCTGAAGATAGAAAAATAGGCCTGACTTGCCCCAGAGAAATTCCCCAAAGGAAAAGGCAGCCCCCCACATATAATGACTGTGAGTAAGATGAAAAGACAAAACGTAGGGATGAAATAGATTCAGCAAAGTGGGGCCCGATATTCTAGGACAGAGCGAGGACAGTAAAGCGAACTTTGCAGTCTACAAAAAACCCTAAAGCAAAACCACGCAAAGGGGGCAAAAAAAAACCACCGTGCCGAACTAACGGCACGGCGGTACACCCCTTGCGTCTCAGAGCTCCCAGCAAAACAAAAGACAAGCTGGACAGAAAAAAAGCAACAAAAAAGCAAAAAGCACTTAGCTATACAGAGCAGCAGGTCACAGGAACAATCAGGAGAAGCTCAGATCCAACACTGAAACATTGACAAGGAGCAAGGATAGCAGCATCAGGCGGAGTTAAGTAATGAAGCAGTTAACGAGCTCACCAGAACACCTGAGGGAGGAAGCTCAGAAGCTGCAGTACCACTTGTGACCACAGGAGTGAATTCAGCCACAGAATTCACAACAGTCCTCTCTCCTCCTGTACCATTTATGACTTGTATTGTTTAAGATTATTGTACTTGTTTTATTATGTATACCCCTCCTCACATGTAAAGCGCCATGGAATAAATGGCGCTATAACAATAAATAATAATAATATATACAGGTTGGGCCATTTATATGGATACACCTAAATAAAATGGGAATGGTTGGTGATATCAACTTTCTGTTTGTGGCACATTAGTATATGGGAGAGGGAAAACATTTCAAGATGGGTGGTGACCATGGCGGCCATTTTGAAGTCGGCCATTTTGGAGCCAACTTTATTTTTTCCAATGGGAAGACGGTCATGTGACACATCAAACTTATTGGTAATTTCACAAGAATAACAATGACATGCTTGGTTTTAACGTAACTTTATTCTTTCATGAGTCATTTACAAGTTTATGACCACTTATAAAATGTGTTCAAAGTGGTGCCCATTGTGTTGGATTCTCAATGCAACCCTCTTTTCCCACTCTTGACACACGGATAGCAACACCTCAGAAGAAATGCCAGCACAGGCTTCCAGTATCCGTTGTTTCAAATGCTGCACATCTCGTATCTTCACAGCATAGACAATTGCCTTCAGATGACCCCAAAGATAAAAATCTAAGGGGGTCAGATCAGGAGACCTTGGTGGCCATTCAACTGGCCCACGATGACCAATCCACTGTCCAGGAAACTGTTCATGTAGGAATGCTTGTACCTGACACCCATAATGTGGTGATGCCCAATCTTCTCTACACTGGATCTCGCTATCCACTGCCTTGGTCTCCACTGCCTCGGTCAGGGACACCAATGTCACACGGCTCTGCTAAGTAGTCAGACCTTAGGCCCTATCTGACTCACTACCAGGAAGTCCACTCTGATCTTGCTACAAAATTGTAATGCTTTACAATGGCCCTCACAGTCCCCTGATCTGAACATCATTGAAAATCTGTACTTACCCGCAAACAACCTCCGATCTTCATAAGATCTCCTTCTCTACTCCCCTCTTATCTCCTCTTCCCACAATCGCATACAAGATTTCTCCCACACATCCCTTGTATTTTGGAACTCTCCACCACAACATATCAGACTTTCGCCTACCATGGAAACCTTCACAAGGACCCTGAAGACCTACCTCTTCTGACAAGCCTACAACCTGCAGTAACCACCTAACCGCTGCACGACCAGCTCTATCCTCACCTACTGTATCCTCACCCATTACTTGTAGATTGTGAGCCCTCGCGGGCAGGGTCCTCTCTCCTCCTGTACCAGTTGTAACTTGTATTGTTCAAGATTATTGTACTTGTTTTTATTATGTATACCCCTCCTCACATGTAAAGGCCATGGAAAATGGCGCTATAATAATAAATAGTAATCTGAAGCTAGACCTCGAAATATAAATGCATGCAAAACGACCCAGGAATCTCACAGAACTGGAAGAATTTTCCAAAGAAGAATGGATGAAAATGCCTGAAACAAGAATGAAAAGACTCTTGGCTGACAGCAAAAAGTGTTTACAAGCTGTGATACTTACAAAAGGGGGGCGCTACTAGGTACTAACCGTGCAGGGTACCCAAACTCTTGCTTTGGCCCATTTTCCTTTTTGTAATTTTTAAAATGTAAAAGATGAAAAGATTTTTTTTTTTTTTGGCTAAAATACAAAGGAAATGTGTCATCTGTAACTTCAGGCCTTTTAGAGATCATTTCATCTTCAACTTGCTTAACTGTTTACAATAACAGTCATTTTGTCCAGGGGTGTACAAACTTTTACACGCCTCTGTATGTTCCAGGGAAATCTATATGCCTCCCTAGTGTTTTCTCTGTGGACCTTGGGGGCGCTCATACAGCTTTGTAGCCCCTTCCATCCTATTACCACGACCACTAGAACATGTAATGACAGCTATTAGATAAAATATACTAATCTATTATACAAAAAAATAAAAATTCCATATTTCCTATTTGCTACATAACCGAGCCTTTTCCACGGCCAGAACATAGTGTTATTAAATTCCTTCTTAACCAAGGGCCTCTATTATCATCTTGACTATTACGAGATGCTGACAGAAGACGGCTTTTGTTAGCTTTAGAATGAAATGTCTATTTCATTGTGGAATTGGAGTTCTACAGGTCACACCGGCTGCTGAAATAAATCTTCTGAACATATATTTTCTTAATAAAAGGAGACACAAGAAGCACCCGGTCCCTTCATTTTGAATTGCCATTTACTGAAGTCGGAGAGAAATGAATTCTCTTGTAGGCGGCCTCCACTTTCTAAAAGCATAGAGTGCAGTGCGAGTTCACAGGATGTAAAGCCTAGGCCACAGAATAGTTATAAGACCAAAGACCCTTATAAAGGAGAAATCCAGACATGAATGACCTCGGCTCTACGCTCCTTTGCCATAGTTTATAGATTTTTCTGTCCTTAAGATCCCCATACACATTAGACTAAAGTCGTCCGAACCTTCTGATACTGACAGGATTAGCCAAAAATAAATAGGGGGTGTCCCGACTCTCCCGGTGGAATTTCAGCTGCTGAGTGGCTGACCCCTTTGTTCTCCAGGAGATAAGCTGCGGAGTCTGACCGCGGCTCTCATAGCTGGGCCGAGTGTCTGTGTATAGGGGTGATGGAAGAGAGATGTCCTGACAGTTATCTATAGGGCCTGTGGGAAACGTCAAGGTCTGATCAGTGTTGTGTCCCAGCCCATGGAGATCAGCACAATAAAGGGGCCTGTACTCCTGGACCAGCATGTTACCACTTAATTGCATTGGTACACCAGCTCATCCATAGAGGAGATTGCACAAAATCACTCAGGCAGCCCCTTCATTGGCTTTATCTGCATGGTCCCTTGGAGTTTTGACCAACAATCATCAAGTTGGTGAGCTTTAAAGGGTTAAAGTCTACATGTATTGGTATATAACTGTATGGTGGGCCCCATAGGGTCCATTCCCCTGGTGGACCCCAGACACCCCAGTCAGACGCTGCAGACATCAGTAAATTATCCGCTATCCTACAAGTAGGGGATAATTTTCTGCCTTGGCTGTGATACTCGAAAACACATTCAGTTGAACCCAGTGGGCCCCATCTACGTCCTGCTCAGGGGCCTGCCGAGGACCTGGGCCCACCGTAGCATTCTCCAGTGTCCCGGTGCACCAGTCTGACCCACTGAGAACCCGCAGTTGTCCTAAAAATGGGGTTCTGGAACCTGGGAACTTTACTCTGCAGAGCCACGTCTTGAAAGCCATGGAGGTGCACAAGACTGACCTAACTCCAACAGTCCGCTAAACATTGAATGGACCTGAGGTCGGGCATGCGCACCTCTGACCCATACAAGACGAGGCTACGCAAATCCTGGTACCCAGGTCCCACTTCTCCGCAGATTACAGTAAGGTCACCATACCGTGCGTGTGGAGGGTACTGTGTAGGAATTGGGGTATCATATTGCATATGAGGGGCACTTTTGTTGGCATCATACTTTATGGGGGCAATGAAAGGGGAATCTAGGAGCTTCGATTGGAGAAAAATTACTTTGCAAAGCCTGACAAGTTGTGAGATCTGTTCTTCTATGACCCCGCTGGATAATTTACTATTAATGGATTATGTTCCTGTACATCTACTTACTGCATATGGAATTTAGTGAAACCGGGGCTTTTTTTTGTTTACGAAAATGTGGCTAGGATATCAGCAATGTTAAAAAAAATTGATAAGCTTGACTCTGGTCTTTATTACAAGCAGCTGGGCGCTAACTATTAATTGTTACGGCGAGGAGAAGCCGATCAGTCTGCTTTACTGCCAAGCCGCTATGGTCACTGGATACCCTTGTAGTCAGACCACCTGCGATCAGTAAGATTTCCCTCCTTCCCCTAACCCGTGGATAAGGGATTAATTACTATCTGTGGAATAACCGATGAATCGTCATACATTTGTGTAAATTATGCATTTTCAGACATTTGCATACTTCTGTTACTTTATGACAGATTTTGGAAAAAAAATATTCTTGTATTTATAATATGATCATTTCTATCTTTTTTTTTTCCCTGCAGCCTGGTTTTCCTCAGCGGTTTCCCTCCTCGTACTAGAAGGGTGCTCTTACACAATGTTTTACTCTAAAAGCTTTGATCCGGACGACAGCTGTGATGTAAAGATCCCCATGTAGATCTTTCTTCAGTGCACCTTCTATGTGATACTCCCAGGATGTTGTTGTTTTTTTATGCTTCTTTTTACGCTTTTTACGCTTCTTTTTACGCTTCAACGCATGCAAAAAAAATGAAAGTGAACGAATCAGTTTCTTGATCTGTGAGAAAATCCATTTGTTTGTAAGTAAATGATTTCACTTAAAGACTTTCAAAAGGAAAAAAAAAGCTGAGTGATCCGTAAGTGAAAACACTGAGATCTGACACTGAGCAGAACGCCGGCCGATGGAGGCATCGACTCGCCAGCTCATGATGAAACGGCAGATATAAACCAGAACTCGCAGCGGAAAATAAGATTCAGACTTCTCAAATAGGAATGTTAATGATCCGCAGGAGACTGATGTCCTATTATCGGAAGGGAATTACTTGGCAGAACTGGCGCGGGCACAATACTCTCCTCCGCCATTTTCATTTTGGGCCTCTTATTTTTTAAAAGCTATGAATAAAATTGAGAATAATTGAAGACATAGATGTCACAGATGACAAAAATTTTTTCATGCATTGAACTAGTTCACAGAGGAAAAAAAAAAGTAAACAAATTTGTCATCAGAAAATGGTCTATTGTTTTGAGTGGGAATTTTGTGCTATATTAGACCTGTCATCAGGTGAAAACTGGCCAGCTTTTGTTCTTCCGCTTTTCCCCTGAGTATACTGTTTTTTGTTTTTTTTTTAAATCCGCCCTACGGTTCCAGAGATATTGGATTTTTTCTTTTTAGCGCTGATCAAAGGGGCGTGGTTTAGAGAGTAATTATGCACAGCGGACTATAGACACACCCCCAGAGAATCCTGTGAGCCACGCCCCCTTAGGAAAGACGGTAAAAATGTGCTCTAAATACAAAGGCCTATATCTCTGGAATCGTATGGCGGATCTTTACAAAAAACAAAAAACAGTATACTTCGGAGAGAAGAGGGAATAACATAAGGGCAAAAACTGGGCATGTTTGACTTTATGACAGATCCCCTTTAAAGAGTAACCATCACTTTAATTTTTATTTCATAAATCAATAGTACACTTGAAAATTAACAACTTAGTTACGGTACATATCCAGAGACATCTGCTTTTTTATCCTCCTGGACTGATCTTTCACTCTCACTTCATGGGTAAGATCTGTAAGGAGATGACCGTTGGTGCTTTTAACATTCTATGGAGAAGGCGGAGCTAGAGGAAGACACAGACATTCTGCTGCAAGTTCTCCTGAAACCACAGTTACATTTCTCCATAGAACTTTATGAGCACCAAGTGTCCTCTCCTATCTCCGTAATGGAAAAATCTGTATTCAATGAAGACACATTTTACCCATGAAATTAAAATGTTGAGAAGCAGATTACTTTGATAAAATATATACCAAAGATTCTTATTTTCATGTGCACTATCCTTTCATGGAAAAAATAAAATAACAGTTACTCTTTAAATGCCTTTTTTAATGTTTGATCATTTTTTATTTTCCATGTCGCTCTTTATATTGAAAAAAAATCATCTAGCAAGTTTCACACTTTCTGCTAAGCTTAATTTTAGACACATTTTACTCGTTCTTTACAGAAGACTTTTCAGCAGTTTCATTATCATCACATAGCAGATCACAAATAAAGCTAACACCGCTATACACAGTAGGTAACACCGGATCATTCACAGAACATGATGTCACAGTTTCGCCTGCTCCACTCCATTCACAATGATCTGGCCTTCATCCGAGCATGCCATTACATAATTCAATGTTTGTTTTTTTCATAATAATAAAAAAATGAATAAAAAAGTTTTATTTTTTAATAAAAAGGAAAAAAAAATTGGAAAAAGCACATTTAACCCAAAAAACTTGATTTAAACAATTGGTCACTTTCTGATGACACTCTCCTTTTACAGGTAATCTGTCTGCAAGTAGTGGTACAGCTGTATAGGACTTTTTCCACAAAAATAATAATATTGTTGTTTTTTTTTTAGAGAGAGATCAAATGTTCCAGTCATGAGAAATCTTATGGAATAAAAGCAAATCAGGCTGGAAGTGCATTGGGGGGAAGGGGATGTTAATGCTTTTAGAAGAAGCAGCAAAGGTCCACTGACCCGCCTCCAGTGCACTTCCATCCTGATTTGCATATGACGTCTCATAAAATTCAATACATTTTTGTGACATGCATAAAAAAAACCTCCTTGATAGGCTGCAATTCCAATCTTGACCACTGGGTGGCTGCACAGACACATGTAGCATAAACATCACCCAACAGAGTATCACATTTTTTTTTCCAAAATCTGGTCATCTTAGCATATGTCAATGGGTTTTGGTTTTTTTTTTTTTCTTTTAAAAAATCCCTTTACATTTTATACAGGATATATAAACAGTTTTTACAGAACAAGAGCCTTGTATAGTTTTGGTGCATCGGGGGTTAATATAAGATTTCATGCAGATCTAGAATCCCGGCTGAGCCTCGGATCACTATTCCGTCTCCGCCACCTTCATTCACATTCATGTTGCTGAGATTAGTCAGACCGAGGATCACGGCTTCTGCCACTGCAGCCCTAATCCCTGAAAAGAACGCCGGCTTTAGAGAAACCCATATTCTTCTTCTTTCCCGCATTTACTCTGAGATTTTAGGTAAACTGAAATGTCAGAGCAGGGCGGACATTGTCCTGTAGCTGAAATGCTATCGACCATACAGGAGGCTTTGTCCGTGACGCACAGAACTACCATTGTGGTCCAGATTAAAGCGATTATGTTTTATTACTGCAGATTACAGCCACTTCCAACGTCTGACAACATCAGGACGGGGGAATCATTTCTTGAATTGTGGGCGATAATAATGTGGCCAGTTTATGTAACGCAAAGAAGCGTTGTGCCGCACAATGGAGACAGTTACCGTACCAGAAGGGAATTAGGATTATATACTGTCCGCATACACTGCTCGGGATTATCTCCCGATATCTGATATCTGCGGCTGATGCACAGAAATATTCACATATATCTCTCCATCTAATATCCATCTATCAGAGAAACTCTCCAGCAAGTGTTCTTGACCAGCTGTGTAGTTTGTTTCATCCCAGGTCAGCTGAACCTTTCATAATGGGCAGCTGTTTTATCTGATATTCTCAGCTTAACACTCCAGTCCAGTGGATCCTTTAAAATGCAGCTTTAGCCTGTCTTCCCTTCCTTCTGCTTGTAAGAGTTTACAGGTAGTACCCATTACAAGCAGAAGGCGGGGGAGACAGAGTGAAGATGCATCCCATAGAAAAAATACTCTGTGGAGTATCAATGTCGTCAACGGAACATATGCCATTATACTGTTCGGGACTGTACGAGGGAAGGGTATTATACTGTGTGGAGGATTCTTTGGGGCCATTATGCTGTATGGGGGCCATTATATTACATGCAAGTGTAATGTGATGAGACTACATCCCCTATGCAAAGCCAGATGAATCATGGGTATTGTAGTCTGCAACCACATCAGAGGTCGAGATAAACATGGCATAAACTAAAACAGGTCTATGAACAGCGAACACAAGAGTCTGTCCATTATTACTTATTAACAGCCTATGTAGCATATAGGCCAATAAATGCCATAAAGCGCACAGTATCTGCCAATATAGCGCCCGTCACAGGACCCCACTATAGTGCTGGTCCACTGGAGTCTGTACTTATTACCCAACTCTCGTTTGCTGATATTAGCTGGTTCAAAAAAGACCCTCGTTCCTGTTTTTTCGCCCTATTCCATGTTTTCTTTCCCTTTCAATCTTTCTATTGTCATACTGTAGCGTCAATAAAATTAGAATACATCACAGAGAAGAAAACAAAACTTTGCCAAACCGATATTTGTTTCTGTTACTGCTTTAAAAAGTGCAATCGCTGTTCCATCCCCTCCGCTGCCAATATTGAGCCCCAGTCAGCCTGGAAGCATGGGGTCGGTAATCCACCGCCACGCTACGGGTGATTAATGATTTATGTAATTATACTAAGCTGCTCTCACGTAGTACACAGTATAATCACCTAATCATACACTTACTCCAAGATCCTTTTTGATGTCTGCAATTACTTTAGCATTTAAGAGCAGGACCTACGCCCCCAAGTTACCATGGCCTATAGCAGAAGCCACGGCGGGGTCACAGGAGAGCATATCTCACAACTTTGTAGCCTTTACAAAGAAATGTTCCTCCTACTGAAGCCATAGATGCCCCTTCATTGCACCCATAAAGTATGATGCCAACAAAAGTGCCCCACAAACACAGTATGATACCCCCGCAGTAAATTCCTCCACAGTATCCTCCACACCCACCGTATGATGACCCTACTGTACCCCATCTCAACTCCCCTGGCAAAGTGTGGTGACCTCAACACAGTATGATCCCCTAACTGTGACCCCCATAATGACCTCCATGCAGTATAATGGGCCTACATACATTATAATGACCCCAAACCTTCAGCACACTGTTTAATGGCCCCCAATAGCCCTCCAAACAGTGTAATGGTACCCCACAGCATAATGGACTCCACACAAACATTTACACAGAATATTTGCTTGTATACAGTAAAATGGCCCCCACATAGCCCTCCAATTATCATAATGGCTCACAGAAAGACCTCCAAATAATACAATAGCCCCCACATAGCCCTCCAAATAATATAATGGCCCCCATATAGCCCTCCAAATATTATAATAGCTCCCACAGCCTTCCATATAGTATTATGTGCCACAAAGTCCTCCATATAGTATAATGCACCCCATAGTCCTCCATATAATATAATGCACCACATAGTTCTCCATATAGTATAATGTACTTTCCTCCATACAGTATAATGCACTCCACCATAGTCTTCCATATAGAATGCACTCCCCATAGTCCTCCATATAGAATAATGCACTCCTCATAGTCCTCCATATAGTATAATGCACTCTCCATAGTCCTCCGTATAGTATAATGCACTCTCCACAGTCCTCCATATGGTATAATACACTCCCCATAGATGTCCATATAGTATGATGCACTTCTTATAGTCTTCCATATAGTATAATATACTACCTATGCACCCCCCATAATCCTCATGACGGGAGGAGGATGCTGGCACCAGGACTCCCCGGTTCATGGGTACCATAGCGACTGTCTGGCCTGCTGCCATTGGCAATATGCCACTGCTTATGAGTGTTCTGCTGTTACGAGAGATTTTTCTGATAAGTAGGGTGCTCAGAAGAGAACACTAGTGCTGAGCCATCACTGCCATCACCTGTACTCCAAATATGTACTTTCTGATATCAATGCAGCAGGAGGCAAAATAAAAAAGAATAGGAAAAGCCGGGGATTAACAGCCACTTAAATGAAATTTGTTTCATAGGAATGAAGATAAATCGCCTAATAAAGTGGTTTGCAAAGTTTTGTAACTTTCCATGCTGGACAAAATTATAAAAAAAATTAAGATATTTATAAACGTTTAGTTACTCTTCAAACAAAACATTTCAGTCTAGAACTGCTATCCTGGTTTGTATTCCACCCCCTTACTGGAGTGGTTTTGCGACTTTTGGAATTTTTTTGGAAAGTCACAAGTGATAAAAAGGACTAAAAACATCCAGATTACAGAACACTAATTTTGACTAAGAAAATAGAAAACTCTCAGAAAAGGCAAAAAAATACCAACATAATTTTTTTGATACAGAATATACAGAAAAACATATCAACAAAAATGTACATCTATTTATTCCAGGAATAACAATATTTTGAACTCCCTCTTTAAATGTGTTGGTTATTGTCAGTTTCCTGCCAGTAAGTCATTTCCACTATAAGGCTGCCGTCACACCTTCAGTATTTGGTCAGTATTTTACATCAGTATTTGTAAGCCAAAACCAGGAGTGGAACAATCAGAGGGAAAGTATAATAGAAACATATGCACCACTTCTGTATTTATCACCCACTCCTGGTTTTGGCTACAAATACTGATGTAAAATACTCAACAAATACTGCTAGTGTGACGGCAGCCTAAGGCCGGGGTCACACTAGACCGTAATACGGCCGAGTGCAATGCGATAAAAAATCACATTGCACTCGGACCAATGTTACCATATGGGGCCGCTCCCAGGAGCCGACTTTTTGTCGGCCGTTTTCCTCGGTCCGAGACAATCGCAGCATGCTGCGATTGTCTCGGACCGAGGAAAACTCTCGGCTCACTCGCACCCATATAAGCCTATGGGTGCGAGTGAGACGGCGCACACCCTCGGATATCATCCGAGTGATGTGCGCTATAAGCGGACCCCAGCAATGGAGGAGATGGAGAAACTCATTTCTCCGCCTCCTCTGCAGCTGTGCTCCGATCCTCCCTGTGCGAGAGAATCCGAGCACAGACGGATGACACTGCGAACAGGAGCCGAGGGTCATTAGCATATCACATCCGATGCTCTCGCACAGGGAGGTGTGACCCCGGCCTAAGGGTACCGTCACACAGTGGCATTTTGATCGCTACGACGGCACGATTTGTGACGTTCCAGCGATATATCCGTGACGTTCCAGCGATCTCGCTGTGTCTGACACGCTCCTGCGATCAGGGACCCCGCTGAGAATCGTATGTCGTAGCAGATCGTTTGAAACTTTCTTTCGTCGTCTAGTGTCCCGCTGTGGCGGCATGATCGCATGGTGTAACATATATCGTATACGATGTGCGCATAGTAACCAACGGCTTCTACATCGCACATACGTCATGAAATTATCGCTCCAGCGTCGTAGATTGCAAAGTGTGACAGCAGTCTACGACGCTGGAGCGATATTGTTACGATGCTGGAGCGTCACGGATCGTGCCGTCGTAGCGATCAAAATGCCACTGTGTGACGGTACCCTAAGACGTATTATCTCCAGGGAGAGCTCTGCATTGTGTCTCGGGTAAGGCTATGAGCACACGTTGCAGATTTGCCTGCGGATTTTTCTGCACTAAATCCGCAGGTCTTGGCAGAAATCGCAGGTGTGTTTTTGATGGGGTTTTTGCGCGGTTTTGACACTTTTTTTGTGCGGTTTTGTATGCGTTTTTGAAAGCTAAATAAAGATGTATTATTATTGAACAAAAAAAAAGATTTGTGATGTCATGTCTTGTCCAACCTCCTCTTTTACATTTGTCCAACCCACACTCCATTACACACATAGATAGACAGATATAGACAGATAGATAGATAGATAGATAGATAGATAGATAGATAGATAGATAGATAGATAGATAGATAGATAGATAGATAGATAATAGATAGAAGGGATGGATGGATGGATGGATGGATGGATGGATGGATGGATAGATAGAAGGAATGAGATAGATAGATGTAGATAGATAGATAGATAGAAGGAATGAGATAGATAGATAGATAGATAGATAGATAGATGGAATGAGATAGATAGATAGATAGATAGATAGATAGATAGATGTAGATAGATAGATAGATAGATAGATAGATAATAGATAGAAGGGATGGATGGATGGATGGATGGATGGATGGATGGATGGATAGATAGATAGAAGGAATGAGATAGATAGATGTAGATAGATAGATAGATAGATAGAAGGAATGAGATAGATAGATAGATAGATGTAGATAGATAGATGGATAGATAGAAGGAATGAGATAGATAGATGTAGATAGATATATGGATAGTTAGGCTACTTTCGCACATCAGGTTTTTGCCGTCAGGCACAATCCGGGGAGTTTTGAAAAAAGCGGATCCTTTTTTTTTTTTCGCCGGATCCGTTTTTTCTCATAGAGTTGTATTAGCGCCGGATTGCGCCAGATGGCCACATGTTTCATCCGTATTTTGCCGGATCCGTGAAAAAAACTTTCCGCCGGGCGGAGATAACATACAGAGGAAATTTTTTTCTGTTCGGTGAAAAAACGCACAGCGACGGATCCGGCAAAAAATGTATGAAACTGATGTGAAATGATGAATCCGGCCTCCGAATCTGGTTTTTCATGCATTTTTTCCATTGAAATCATGCACATTTTCCGTTCTCTCTCTCTAAAAAACGGATCAGTTGCATCAGTTTTTCACTATTTGCAACGGATCCGTTTTTCCACAGTTTCTCCTGATCTTGCCTGACGGAAACAAACTGATGTGTGAAAGTAGCCTAACTATTCATATATCTATCTACATCTATCCATCAGGCAGGATCCGGCGAATTTTTGAAAAACCGGATCCGTTGCAAATAGTGAAAAACTGATGCAACTGATCCGTTTTTTTTTTTTTTTTTAGAGAGAGAGAATGGAAGATGTGCATGATTTCAATGGAAAAATGCATGAAAAACCAGATTCATCATTTCACATCTCAGTTTCATACGTTTTTCGCTGGATTCGTCGCTGTGCGTTTTTTCGCCGGACAGAAAAAACGTTCATCTGTACGTTTTCTCCGTCCGCTGGAATCAGCTTTTCTGAAGGATTCAGCAAAAAACCGATGAAACGTGTGGCCATCAGGCGCAATCCGGCGCTAATACAATTCTATGAGAAAAAACGGATCCAGCAGGAAAAGAACCCACGGATCCGTTTTTTCAAAACTCGACGGATTATGCCTGACGCCAAAAACCTGATGTGTGAAAGCAGCCAGATATGTGGATAGATACATCTATGTTTCTATAGATATATCTATCTATAAATATATCTATAGATATAAATATCCATAGATATATAATAGCAAGGACGATGTTTCTTAATGAGCGTTTAATTTAAAAAAAAAGGAAAAAAAAGGCGTGGGCTCCTGCGCAATTTTCTGCGCCAGAGGGGGAAAGCCGACGGCCGGGGGCCAATATTTGTAGCCTGGGAAGGGGTTAATACCCATGGCCCTTCCCAGGCTATGAATATCAGCCCGCAGCTGTCTGTGTAGCCTTTACTGGCTATTAAAATAGGGGGACCCCCCCAAAAAATGACGTGGGGTCCCCCTATATTTTATAGCCAGAAAGGCTACGCAGACAGCTGCGGGCTGATATTCATAGCCTAGAGAGGGGCAATGGATATTGCCCCCCCCCCCTGGCTACAAATACCAGTCCGCAGCCGCCCCAGAATACGTCCTTACTGCTACACTATGATCAGCAGAAATTATCAACCTCAGTTTTCCGCCATCATCATTATTATCAGAAAAAAATGTGAGTTGTGCTGCAGATCCTAACTCCCTATCCTGCACACCGTTATATGAAATCAAAATAATCCTAACAATTTCCATATTGATTTATCACCTCTGTGAGGATATAATCCAAGACTGGCATTAAAGCCTCCAGGAAAAGTGTCTGCTGGTAGGTGCACTGACTTAATGAGGTTTATGTCAATAATGTTTATTTGCTTGAAAAATAATCAAAAAAAAGTCAGACGCTCCAGATTCACTGAAAGATATATACAGTATATATATATATATATATATATATATATATATATATATATACAGATAGATAGTGTGTTTCTGTGTGTAAAACCTTAAAAAAAGGTTTTACTTAAAAAAGTAAAACCTTATTTAAGCAATAGGTTATTTTCTGCTGCCATAATCCCTTTCATAGACTGGATATTTGATATTTATTTCTTTTTACCTTTTGTATTTTATTGTGGCGGCTGTGTGTCTCATATAAAGGAAGGCAATAACATTATTCTATACACTAACACGTGCATCAAAGAAAATATGCCTAAAGGGATTTTATATATATTTATAAGATATATATAAATAAAATCCCTCTAATAATAGTTTCTTTGATGCACGTGTTAGTGTATAGAACCATCTTATTGCCTTGCTTTATATGAAACACACACAATAAGATAAAAAAAGGTAAAAAAAAAGACTAAAAACAAATAAATATCAAGTGTCCAGCCTATGAACTACGGTAGGTATTATACTACAGACTCCCTGTTCTGTAAAGATGACTTTTCTGCAGTCTCATTATCACCAGAGGCAGGATATGGCAGGATATAGTCTAGGTCGGTGTATTGCAGTAACATGCATGTGCTCAGCAGGAAGATGGAGTGTAGTATTAGATCTAGTGCCCAGTGTAAAAAATACAAGATGTTATATCTATATATATATAATTGCCTAAGGGGTACTTCCGTCTGTTTGTCTGCCGTGATCAGCGAGATTGGGGCAGGATTTAAACACCGCTTCACTTTTTACTATTGATGCTGCCTATGCAGTATCAATAGTACAAACATAGATTATTAAAAATAATAGTGAGACCGCTACTCAGGGGTCCCCAACTCCAGTCCTCAAGGCCCACCAACAGGTCATGTTTTCAGGATTTCCTTAGTATTGCCCAGGTGATAATTGCATTACCTGTGCAAAACAAAGGAAAACCTGAAAACATGATCTGTTGGTGGGCCTTGAGGACTAGAGTTGGGGAACACTGCGCTACATGATCACGGGTTATTGCCGCAAAGCATTACAGGGAACGGAGCGTTGCGAGGAGCATCGGTAAAGGCCTCGGCTGGATCCGGGGGCCGCTGTAAGGTGAGTATAGGTTTTTATTTTGTTTGTTTTTTAACAGGGATATGGTGCCCACATTGCTAGATACTACATGGCTATGTTATATTCTACATGGCCTGTGTTATATGCTGCGTGGGCTGTGCAATATACTACGTGGGCTGTGATCTATACTGCGTGGGCTGTGCTATATACTACGTGGGCTGTGCTATATACTACGTGCCTGTGCTATATACTGCGTGGCTGTGTTATATACTGCGTGGGCTGTGTTATATACTGCATGGGCTGTGCTATATACTACGTGCCTGTGTTATGTACTACGTAGCTATGCTATATACTACGTGGGCTGTGTTATATACCACGTGGCTGTGCAATATACTATGTGGGCTGTGCTACATACTACGTGCCTGTGCAATATACTACGTGGCTGTGTTATATACTGTGTGGGTTGTGCTATATACTACGCGCCTGTGCTATATACTACGTGGCTGTGTTATATACTGCATGGGCTGTGTTATATACTGCGTGGCCTGTGTTATATACTGCGTGGCCTGTGCTATATACTATGTGGCTGTGCAATATAATACGTGGCTGTGCAATATAATAAGTGGCTATGCTATATACTACGTGGGCTGTGTTATATACTACGCGGCTGTGCATTCTAGAATACCCGATGCGTTAGAATCGGGCCACCATCTAGTATATATATATATATATATATATTACATATATATATATACATATATATATATACTGTATATATAGGGGCGTGAATAGCACACACCAATATTTGCCCCCTTACAAAATTGCAGGAGCGCATCTTAATGGTGTTGACACCATAAAATGTGTTTCTCCATAACATCCTGCCTGAGGAGGCGCTTTTAGTCAGAAGGGACCATTGATGGAGCACTGTCTGACTTGGCGGTGACCCTAGAAGTGTTGTGCTGCAATCTGTAAATGAGGATGAGGTGCGTCCATTTAAGCAGGATTTGAACAGTGGCGCAACTTGTAACTTGAGACTTGTGGCACCAACCCAAAATCTACGACAGGGTCTGTTGTGAATTCTGTGGCTGAATTCACTTCTGTGGTCACAAGTGGTATTGCAGTCTCTGGGCTTCCTCCCTCAGGTGTTTTGGTGAGCTCGTTGGCTGCCTTGCTATTTAGCTCCACCTGAGTCTGTCTTCCTTGCTCCTTGTCAATGTTCCAGTGTTGGATCTGAGCTACTGCATCTTTCCTTGGGCCTGCTGCTCTGCTAGATAAGTGCTTCTAGTTTGTTTTCTGTTTTTTCTGTCCAGCTTGCTATTAACTTTTGCTGGAAGCTCTGAGAAGCAAAGGGGTGCACCGCCGTGCTGTTAGTTCGGCACGGTGGGTCTTTTTGCCCCTTTGCGTGGTTTTCGTTTTAGGGTTTTTTGTAGACTGCATAGTTCTCTTTGCTATCCTCGCTCTGTCTAGAATATCGGGCCTCACTTTGCTGAATCTATTTCATTCCTACGTTTGTCTTTTCATCTTGCTAACAGTCATTATATGTGGGGGGCTGCCTATTCCTTTGGGGTATTTCTCTGAGGTAAGTCAGGCTTGTATTTCTATCTTCAGGCTAGTCAGCTCCTCAGGCAGTGCCGAGTTGCATAGGTAGTGATAGGCGCAATCCACTGCTGCTTATAGTTGTGTGAGGATAGATCAGGTACTGCAGTCTACAGAGATTCCACGTCTCTGAGCTCGTCCTATTGTTTTTGGTTATTGCCAGATCTCTGTATGTGCGCTGATTACTGCACGCTGTGTTGCCTGATTGCCAGCCATAACAAGGGTCCCCAACTATTTTCCATCTACAGTCTTTATAGTATTGGCCTATTTATATATCAAGGGGACCATTTGGGCCACTTTAGGCTTAAGGGCCCGGGTGCAACCAGGGGCGTAACGATCGCGGTTACTGAGGGTTAGACCAGAACCAGACCCATGGAGTCAGGTGGCCCACCAACACCAGCCGTGTTTCCAGCTTAATGTGTGGAAATACATTGCAGTGCAGAGATCCACCAGCTCACTGCTCTGTGACTGCGATAATGGCCGCCGGCTATGGAGGAGGTGGAGGGCACTGCTTGCTGCAAGAGCTAGGAAAGGTAAGAGGAATCATTCATTGTCTGTGGTTACATGTGTTTGAGGAGTGCGATAGAGGTACATGATTATAGGAAGGGGACAGAGCAGGGGGACATAATTACAAGAAGGGACCGAAGATGGAGGATATTACTACAAGAAGGGACCCAGGACAGGGGAATTTTTTAAAGGACAGAGGCCATTATTAAAGCACGAGGCCATAATGAGGGGGACATTATTACAGGACAGAGGAAATGATTACAGAATGGGGGGGACATTATTAGAGCAAGGGACCAAGGACGGGGCACATTATTACAGGAAGGGACCCAGAACAGAAGACACTATTACAGGAAGGAGCCCAGAACAGGGGACATTATTACAGGAAGGCACCTAGAACGGAAGACATTAATACAGGAATGAGTCCAGAGCGAGGGACGTTATTACATTAAGGGACCCAGAACGGAAGACATTATTACAGGAAGGAACCCAGAACGGGGGACATTATTACAAGAAGTGACCCAGAACGAGGGACATTATTACAGGAAGGGACCTAGAATGGAAGACATTAATACAGGAATGAGTCCAGAACGAGGGACGTTATTACATTAAGGGACCCAGAACGGAAGACATTATTATAGGAAGGGACCTAGGACGAGAGACCTTATTGCAGGAAGGGACCCAGGGCATATGACATTATTGCAGGAAGGGACTCAGGACGGGGATATTACTACAGGAAGGCGCCCAGAACGGGGGACATTATTACAGGAAGGGACCCAGGACAAGGGACATTGTTACAGGAAGGAACCCAGGATGGAGGACATTATTAAAGGAAGGGACCTAGGACGGGGGACACTTTTACAGGACAGAGGAAATTATTACAGGATAGGGGACATTACAGGACAGAGGAAATTATTACAGGATAGGGGACATTACAGGACAGAGGAAATTATTACAGGATAGGGGACATTACAGGACAGAGGAAATTATTACAGGATAGGGGACATTACAGGACAGAGGAAATTATTACAGGATAGGGGACATTACAGGACAGAGGAAATTATTACAGGATAGGGGACATTACAGGACAGAGGAAATTATTACAGGATAGGGGACATTACAGGACAGAGGACATTATCACAAGACAAAGGATATTATTACAGCATGGGGGTTATTAATAAAGGATGGGGCCATTATTAAATGAAGTGACCAGGATGGGGGAGATTTTCGGAGGATGAGGGATATTTTACCGGATGGGAACCATGATAGAGAACATTATTGCAGCATGAGGGTCAAGACGAGGGATATTATTATAAGATGAGGGACGTTATTACAGGACAGGGGACATTATTACAAGATGGGGACCATTATTCTAAGAGGGGGGCATTATTACAGGACAAAATTAGAGGATAGGGGCCAGGACAAAGTAAATTAATTTACAGGGGCCCATAGATCGGACCACCATGCTATTGCGGGCACCAGTCCAAATTCTGCACTAGGTCCCATAGGACTCTAGTTAAGCCACTGACCGCAACCTACGCACCCACTATAGTTAGGTTCCAAATTCACCGATAGTAATCAGAGATTTTAAAAATGGTGAAAAATTTTAACTGGAAAATCCTTGAAATGCATTAAGTCTATTGTCACGACTTAATTGTTTGTCATTATTCATTAACACAGGTTTAATTTCACAATGATTTCATTAACACTTTCTCCAGACTGTAACAACATGGGGTCAATGGCGGATTATAAAACTCCCGAGTCCTGGAGTCGCCATCCCGGCAGCCTGAACCCCAGGACTCGTACATGAAGGGTACTGAGCGGCATGATGATGTATATGAATAGTGGGAGAAGCGCTGCGGCTCCATATGTGTCGGCGACTACTGCACATACTGTACATAATCCGCCTCGTTATGACTATTAAATTAGCAGGACCCGGGCATGACCATAGGATCACATCAGGATGCCGGAGATTAATCCAGTGTCACATTCTCAGAATTCTCCAGCTTCTTGCTGTTCTGTCAGAGCCATTAAAGGGAAAGTTCACTTCCAGCACCTGCTTTACAGCTGTGCAGCTCCTCTCATAGCCAGCTGTTAAGTCACACATAAATCCTGCTTTCATTAGGGAAGTCACTATTGTAGTACTACATAAGACGGGAAAAGGGGCTCCAGCAGCAGCAGGTCAAGGGTTAGGCATGAAAGGAAACTACCTTCATAAAAGCCGATCTATGAGAAGACGTAACAATACAAACTGCATTCATTATTAGATGGTTTTCTTCAACCTGATGAGGCTAGTGTAATTACTGTAATAATCATATGTCAGAATGGCTCATTTTACACCCACCTATCCTGATTGACATCTCCTCAATGTCCCTCCTCCTTGCAACTGGTGAATCTCCTCTAGCCTAACCTGGTGATGAACAGCTCCTCAAAGACCCTCCTTCCTGCAGCTGCTGAGTTGCCACCTTCCTAGCCTGATGGACAGAACCTCAATGTACCTCCCACGCAGCCTGATAGACAGCGCTTCTGTAACCCTCCTCCTTGCAGCTGCTGAATCTCCACCTGCCTAGCCTGGTGGACAGCTCCTCAATGTCCCTCCTCCTTGCGGCTGCTGAATCTCCGCCTGCCTAGCCTGGTGGACAGCTCCTCAATGTCCCTCCTCCTTGCAGCTGCTGATTCTCCGCCTGCCTAGCCTGGTGGACAGCTCCTCAATGTCCCTCCTCCTTGCAGCTGCTGAATCTCCGCCTGCCTAGCCTGGTGGACAGCTCCTCAATGTCCCTCCTCCTTGCAGCTGCTGAATCTCCGCCTGCCTAGCCTGGTGGACAGCTCCTCAATGTCCCTCCTCCTTGCAGCTGCTGAATCTCCGCCTGCCTAGACTGGTGGACAGCTCCTCAATGTCCCTCCTCCTTGCAGCTGCTGAATCTCCACCTGCCTAGCCTGGTGGACAGCTCCTCAATGTCCCTCCTCCTTACAGATGCTGAATCTCCGCCTGCCTAGCCTGGTGGACAGCTCCTCAATGTCCCTCCTCCTTGCAGCTGCTGAATCTCTGCCTGCCTAGACTGGTGGACAGCTCCTCAATGTCCCTCCTCCTTGCAGCTGCTGAATCTCCGCCTGCCTAGCCTGGTGGACAGCTCCTCAATGTCCCTCCTCCTTGCAGCTGCTGAATCTCCGCCTGCCTAGACTGGTGGACAGCTCCTCAATGTCCCTCCTCCTTACAGCTGCTGAATCTCCGCCTGCCTAGCCTGGTGGACAGCTCCTCAATGTTCCTCCTCCTTGCAGCTGCTGAAACTCCGCCTGCCTAGCCTGGTGGACAGCTCCTCAATGTCCCTCCTCCTTACAGATGCTGAATCTCCGCCTGCCTAGACTGGTGGACAGCTCCACAATGTCCTTCCTCCTTGCAGCTGCTGAATCTCCACCTGCCTAGCCTGGTGGACAGCTCCTCAATGTCCTTCCTCCTTGCAGCTGCTGAATCTCCACCTGCCTAGCCTGGTGGACAGCTCCTCAATGTCCCTCCTTCTGGCAGCTAAATCTCCACCCACCTAGTCTAATTAACTTCCTCCCTACCACCTGGCTAGCCTGTCAAATATTTTTTTCTTTGGATTCTCTAGGGCAGAGGTCTTCAACCTTTCTGATCTTGAGAGTCGCGTTCAGCTACAAAAGAGGGTCTTGAGCCACATTCAACTCAGAGAGGGTCACGAGCCACATCCAGATCCTGTTGCACTCACAGGAGGAGGACAGCCAGAGCCCCCATTACCAGTATAATGACAGTCAAAGCCTTCCCATTTAAATCCCACCAAGGCAGCATGCCAAGCTCCAGGGTTTCCTATCTTACCCCCAGTCAGATCTGCTATTCTTAATAGTGGTTTGCTAGGCATGGTGCTCATGTACCAAGCTGGCAGACAGCCGCGAGCCACACAATACAGGCCCACAAGGCACATGTGGCTTTAGTGCTGTGGATCCTGGCCCTGCTCTAGGGGATTCGAAATCACTCGATCACTTGTGCAACTTACTGCAATAATGTAATATAGCAATGTATTGTAAAATTACCATTCTCCTATGAAGCCCATCCACCAGTAGAGTCACAAGTATATAAACAAGGCAGACACAATGCATCCCCCGCCCGCCATGACAATTCCATCAGCAGCTTGCAGTCATGTTTCTGATGGTCAGTAGGGGCACCTTACACCATTTCCAACCTTTTTAGTGCCGCTACCACGATTTACAGTAGCATCTAAGCGGTTAAACAGCAGCAATAGGAGCTTACTGTGATCAGATCAGTTAGACGTGGATGCCAGCTGTATAACACAGCCGGCACCTGCACTGTATGGATCATCTCGGGTCCGTAGATGTGCGGTGAATGTTGCAGGTTGAAATCTGTGCAGAGTTGTGCCCCCAGGAACCATGGGCCGCCATGGGGCCCGACCCTTGCCAGGGATGGCTGGATGCTGCCGCTCTGACTTTATGGCATCCATATGCCGATGTGGAAACGGTTGCAGCCATCAGGCATATCACACAACCACCTAATTGTATGTCCTAAGTGAAATCTTCCACTTAGTTTTGCTTCCTACTGTTACATTTTTCTTATTAGTGACATAATTGCCTTTGGGAGAAAAAAAATATAAATATATCCAGAAACCGCACTGTGATACATCGGTGACGTTGTGTCTCCAGCAATGACAATGTAACATAATGAGCAGACAGTGGAGCCATTGAGAGGAACCCAGCCACTTCCATCTCCTCTCCAGTCCTGAATCCCCCATCCAATCCCCCCCATTGTCGGTCCCCCCATGGAAAACAGCTGGAACCAAGACTGCACAGACTCCGCTCTGCTTCAAAGTGGTCAATTCATGCTGTGTTTTATTCCTGGCTTCCACACAGAGCTTAACTATCAAGCAGAAAAAGAGCCCGGCAAGAACAAAGGTTCAGTCTTAAGGGGTCAGGCTGCAGTGCAGAATGCTGACCCTTCTCTGCTAAACATGGCTATCCAGTAATTCAGGAGCCTGGGAAAGCTTCAGCGGCCACTCAAGGCTTACAATACATCAGACTGTCCTCGTTAGCATTAGTACTTAGGAGTGCGGGGTGGAGCAGAGCCCCTTGTAAACCCAGAAAAAAGGCTCATGTATGAATCATGCCAATGGGACGGATTCTGGTCCAAAGAGTTAGTGATGTCATTCTAGGTTTGGGTTGTGGCCAGTGACACTGTTCGTAGTGTCACCCATCAATAGAAGGATTAACAACCATCAGGCAGGAAGTCATCCAGCAACCATAATGGAAAGGACTATAAAAACATTATATATTAGTAACTATTAAAATATCAAAAGGGAAAAAATAAAAACAAACACACTAGTCATACACGTTTCGAGCCCTAAGGCTTTTAATCATTTGATTACATGTTTATGACTAGGTGACTAAGGCTCTTAATATAATTAGGCTAAAGCTCTTAATTATATGACTAAATAATGGGTGTTTCCCACGCTGTCATCTGCATGACAGTGTGCAAAACCCCAGCAGAACTGATCGGCCATATATCAATACCGCTGGTTAGAGGGCTGTGGTTAGAGCACTGCGGTGAGCCGGTCACAGAGGCATCGGCTGAGTACTACTCCCATCAGCCTACGCCTGCTGTCGCTGATAACAGCGAGAGCAGGCACCGCTGATGGGAGTATTCATCAGCCGGTGCCAGCGCTATAAATAATTTTTTTTTTGTTTTAAATAATGTGACGTCTGTTCTATTTTTGATAACCGATAACCAGCATGGCAAAACTGAGAACTATCAGCTGCAACCCTCAGCTGTCAGCTTTATCATGGCTGGTTATCAAGAATATAGGGGTCCCCATGTAGTTTTTTTTATTTATTTACATCAATAATTTAAAAATCGGTGTAGGGTTGCACCAATTTTGACAACCAGCCAAGCTAAAGCAGATGGTTGGGGTCTGTTATTCTCAGGCTGATAAATTTATTTTTTATTTTTATTTCAAATAAAATTAGTCTCTGTCATTTATTTCAATTGAAGGACTTTATTCTGGCTGTGTGTTTATTTCAAAACTTACTACGGGTTAGTAATGGATAGGCATCTTATAGACGCCTATCCATTACTAACTTGTGGGCTTGATGTCAGAGGCCACAAAACAGCTGACATCAACCCCACAAATATTACCACACTTCCCACCGTCAGGCAAAGCACCAGAATTGGCACATCTAATAGATGCACCTTTTCTGGGGTGGCTACGGGCTGCTATTTTTAGGCTGAAGAGGGCAATATCCATGGCCCCTTACTAGCCTGAAAATACCAGCCTGCAGCTGTCTGCTTTAGCTTGGCTGAATGTCGAAAATGTGGGGGGGACCCACGCTTTTTATATAAATTATTTATTTAAAAAAACCTGTGTGGGGACCCCTCTATTCTTGATAATCAGCCAAGATAAAGCTGTCGGCTGAGGGTTGCAACCCACAGCTGTCAGTTTTGACATGCTGGTAATCAAAAATACAATAGACGCCTATGCTATAAATAAAAAAAAAATAATTTAATTACATGGGTCATTCTGCTTATGGGAGTATTTTTGGCAAATCCCGCAGGGGCTGCACAAACCTCCCATAAAGTAGCACTTCCCAGTAAATTCAGGATTGACCTCCATTCCGCTGATTTTTGCTTTCTCGCATGCAAAGGCTCATATTAATTATAATAAAGCATCTCCCTGAATGCACTTGTCATCTCATATTTAATAAAATCCCTGAGACCACCTTATACAGGTGCTGCTGATTTCCCCGAGCACAGACCTGAACATAACAGCTGTTTCCTCTGTGTTCACTGTGCGGACGGAATAGATGACACAGAGCAGATCCTTGTCCTGTCTGCTCTATGAGAGGGATAGTCATGGCAGATTATGACCTGGGCCTCTATGATAACTTCATGGCCTGGCTGGCTCTCCACAGGAACTTCTCAAGAATCTCAACATCTGTTTTCTGATTCAGTGGATGAAGCTGCATATGAGCGGATTACTCAAACAAAATCTCCTCCAGCAAGACGAACACTGGGCGGGATATACAGATATCATCTACAGCAACGGACTGAGATTCTCAGGGCATCGCACATCGGCGGCGGTTTTATTATTTAAAGGCTATGGACAGCTTTGATGTAGAAAATTGTTCTCTACGTATGTTAGTGGTTAGCTCTAGTTAATAAAATTAGACTATGGTTCAGTCTGCAATCTTTATTCTTGCAGTTTCCAGTCTAATGTAAGTTTCAGATTTTTCTGTTGTAGGAGTTCCTCTCCCGGTAATATAGGCTGGATGTGAGCTCTGTGTGTCTCCCGGGTGCTCCTGCCTTCACTACATTGCACAGCTTCTATCCTGCACTTAGTTTCTCTTCATGTGCTTCCCTCCTTGACTATAGCCCGTTTCCTCCATTTTACATATTTTCCAATGCAGATCTGTATACAACTCTCTCCTGCAATCACTAAGGCAAGAGAAAAAAAAGTCTGAGAAAAAGGTCTGATTATGCTAATCAGACTCTGAGCAGATTTTCTCGGATGTGGCGAGAAAAAACTTTCTGCACCTTCTCCATTCTATCCGTACATGAAAAATGGGACTACCCTTGGTTGCTATCCGAGTGCAGTGCAATGTTTTTCATGGACCTATAGACTTGAATGGATGACTGCCATCCCATTCTAGGAGGTAGATAGTACATGCTGCTATTTTTTACTATCCGAGAAAAAAAAAATCAAACATATGCACAGCCCCATAGGATTACCTGGGCAGGAGTGCGATCTGTCAAAACCCAGGATAGCACTAGTCCTATTTAAACAGTGGTCTGCTTGAGGCCTTACGAATGCACGGTTTCTCTCCAAGAATCGGATGGCGCTCACCCATTCAAGTCTATAATCAGAGTGAGGTCCAATTTTCATGGACTGACAAAAAGGAGAAGGCGCAGAAACTTTGTTCTTTCTCTCCACGTCCAAGAAAATCGGATCCCACTCTGACCAAACTCTGATCAGAGTCGGATTGGCATAATCAAACAGTTTTTCTCGGATGGAAAGTGGAGAGAGGGAAAAGTATCGAAAGTTTTATGTAAAGCAGAGAAAACAGGATATAGAAAAAGAGGGAAGCAGATGGAGAGAAACTAAGTGCAGGATAGAAGCTGTGCAGTGTAGTAAAGGCAACAGCACTCTGGAGAGTTCACATACAGCCTATATTACCGAGAGAGAAAATCCTACAAGAGAAAAATCGGGTGACCCTAGCCTAACGCTGAGAGAGATGGATTTGCAATAATTCTGCAGAGCACTGAGCTGGACCAGCAAATGGTAAAAAAAAATAAAGGCTATTTAGAAAGTTGCTTAACTTTACACCTAGGAAGCAAATGAACAATAAAAAAAAATTCTGTACAAAAAGTAAACATAGCTTTTACTGAAAAGTACAGTATATATACCCTAACAGCTAGCAAGGAGCAAATTCTTTAGCAACATAGGATAATGAAAACATAGCACAATTAACATGGGATCAATCCTTAAAAAATCATTTTTGGGAACAAACAATAAAACACCACAAAAATTGATGCCCCTGGTATAAACGAAAACTTTGCCCTGCGCACAAAATTTATATCAACCTAATGAACCTCGGTGATAAGTCGCTGAATTTTATTTCTGTAGATACTTTGTGTCCCAAAATGAATAAATCCTGTCTCTTCTACTTACGCTCTCTCCTCGGTCACTAGGTGATGTTCTTACATCTCCTGATTAAACTCATAAAAATGCAAATTGTCACATCAGGCAATTAGCCGGCCTGTGCCGAGAAAGGACAACTGTCTTACTGGGTCATTTGTTCTCATTATTTTCTATCTGCAATATCTATGTGCCTTTTGCCTCAACTTTCACAGGAATTTTTTTGGCAAAAAAAAAAAGTCATACACATGGAAGCAACTTTTTGAATTTTCTCACAAATAGACAAAGATCCATGATATCGACAGCCATTGCCATATCACACGCATGCGCGTATATAACATATTGTCATTACATGCATATATGAGAAGGCCATGAATATATTTTCTACCAAAAAATATAAATATATTTTTTTAAGTGGATTCTAAAAAATGTTTTGCACCATTATTTGTTTACAACTTTACAGAGAAAAAATGTAAAACTTTTACTTTTCAGCTTTTTTTTTGTTAAAGCTATAACCCACTAACATATAGAGATGTGTAATATGTCTGGAAAAAAAAGAAAGATTTAAATCTTTTAGGGCTCGTGTAGATGGCTGTAAAAATCGGACGAATGTTATCCGTGGTTTTGAGGGATAGCACTCGTCCCCATGTTATTCCATTAGGCCATGTGCATGTCCGATTTTATCGTCGGACCACCTGCATGCACGATTTGCCTTATATAATCAGAACACTTGCAGCACCCCAGGGTCCTGGTCATTGAAGTAATGTCATTCTCCTCTAGGGGGGAGTGATGTTACGTTTGAAGGCAATAAAGGAGATCTCTTTACCAGGTAACACCAACATACAACACATTTCACACTCCAGTCCACCAGGGGGAGCTATGCTCCTATTTATTAGGGCACTCTTCACAATTAGGTAAAACTGGTGGCCTGGAGAGGAAGTTAGGCAGAAGCGATCTGAGTTTTGCTCAGGCAGCTGCTATCTGAGCTCCACTCAGGTAGTTGGACTCTGACAGGGGTGGGATCCTGTGAGAGGCCTAGACAGAAGGCCACGAAGCTGCGCCTGCTCCACGTGCGGCAGCTTCCAGAAAGAGACACGAACAGAGAACTGTATTGTAGAGAGTGAGAAGAAGTCATAGCAAAAGGAGAGGAAACCAGAAGGAGTTCTGCCCTGCACAGGCTGCCTCCTTTTGAGGCGCAGGATTCCAGTAGCCGGAACACCGAGGGAGCAACAGTTCTCTATGCCTTGCTCCAGAGACCAGCAGGACAGCTAATTCCACGTTACCTGCCCGCCCTATACCCAGGAGGCAAGGTGGAACCCACGAGAGGCTGGGGCATGATAGAGTCCCTGTAAAAAGCCTCACGCCACTGGTCATATGGGTTTGTCCTATCGATCTGGGGGACAGAGAGAGACATAACATCTATAACATCACAGTTGTGAGGACCTTATGAGAGGCTTAGCAGTAAGGTACTACAACACCCAGGCGCCAGAGGAAGGCTATTGATTTCCACCTGGATAAGAGGACTTTGGATTTGCCTTCAGACTGGCCGGACTCTGCCTGCCTTGTGATCCGGTGCTCTGGACTGTGGATGCTAAAGCCTTCAGTAAAAAGGTAAAGAGACTGCAACCTTGTGTCCTCGTTCTTCACTGCGCCTTCTACACACTGGGAAGCCCTGGGGACATACTTCACCTGTGGGAAGGTATACCATCTAGCTGCCATAACATCACCCCAGCGGACCCCTAAGCAGCGTCGGTCACTCTGACCGAATACCACAGGTGGCGTCACGAACATATCCCTTTAAAGACCTTTCCCATTTTTATCAACAGACCTCCCGAGGGCCATGAATCGGGTCAGCCACCGTGACATCCCCCTTGAGAACCGAAGGACCCATTACCGAGTACCCCTAGCCCTTGGGGGCGATCCACACTCAGCCATTCAAGTCAATGGGTTTGTTTAAAAAAATAATCGTCATCCGAATGGGGTCCAATATTCAGGAACTGACATAAAGGAGAAGGTGGAGAAATTGTTTTTTTTTCTTCACATCCAAAAAATTAGATCATACTCTGATCCAAGTGTGGTTATCATAATCAGACCGATTTTCTCAGATGGTAGAAAAACAGTGGTGTGACCATAGAGAAAACAGTTTAATATTCAGCAGCGCAGTCTGTGGCTTACTGATGGGGTTTGTGCATACGGCCATATAAATCGGACAAATGCAATCCATGGATCACACTCATACCCATGTTACTCTATGGGGCAGTGCAGATCTCCGATTTTCTCCACCCCAAAAAAAAAAAAAATAATTGTAGCATGAACGATTTGCCTCTTGAGTATCAGTTGACACTTTTCCATTCAAGTCTATGCGTCCATGAAAAAAATCGGACCGCACTTGGATTACATGAAAGGGGTTTCTGATTTTCACGGAATAACTCGTTGAAAAACTTTTTTTTCCTCCATCCCTGAGAAAATCAGATCCCAATTTGACTAAACTGTGATCAGAGTCTGATTAGAATAATGGGACAGATTCTCAGATGGAGAGGAAACGATCATGTCCTCCTGCCCTCAGAGCTTCTCTCCTCCATACCACCGGTACTGGGTTTTAACCTCAAGATGCAAAAGAAAGACGACTGTTAATCAAATATTGTAGTCAACCTCGCTATAATAAGGCATGAAAGTAGTAAGATACCGGGGAGACCCCTCTCCCAACGGAGGAAAAGGAGAAAATAGGAGCATCCTGTGTGTGAAACTAAGCAATGAGAGAATAACATGGTCGAGCGCTATCCGATGTTTTATCAGATGTTATACTATGGGGCCGTACCTGCCAACTATTGCTTTTTCCTCAGGATCACAAAAAAAAAGAAAAATGAGTACTGTGGGAGAACGTACAAACAGTGGCCTATCTAGGGGGGGCAGCCGGGGCATGTGCCCCGGGCGCAGCCGGCAGGGGGTCGCAGTCGGGCCACCTAAAGCGGCGGTCCGCAGTGTCTCCCCCGGCGGCTGCATTCTGCTGCCCCCCACACTGGGAGTCAGCTGTTCTCTGTGCCGACTGTCGAGCTGACAGCCGGCACAGAGAAGCTGCAGCGCGCCGGCTCCCAGTGTTCAATTGTACTGCATCTGAGTCGAGATGCGAGTACAATTGAATCTCTGACTGACGGGTCAGAGCGACGCCAGCAGCGTGATCTGGTCATGTGAGCACGCTGCTGACGTCACTCGCCCGCGATGCAGAGCAGATCGGTGGTAAGTGCTCCAGTGGAGCTGAAGACACCGAAGGTGCAGGGGGGGATTTAATGTGAGTGGGGATGGTGGGATTTATTAGTGGATGGGGGATATTTAATATGAGTGGAGATGGGGGGATTTATTGTGGGGGGGTTTAATGTGAGTGGGGATGGTGGTATTTATTAGTGGATGGGGGAGATTTAATATGAAAGGAGATGGGATTTATTGTGGGGGGAGATTTGTCATGGGGATGGGGGTGTTTAATGTGTGGGGTGATATTTGGAGTGGGGATTTAATGTGTGGGGAAGGGATTTAATGTGAGTGGAGATGGGGGGATTTATTGTGGGGAAGGGATTTAATGTGAGTGGAGATGGGGGGATTTATTGTGGGGAAGGGATTTAATGTGAGTGGAGATGGGGGGATTTATTGTGTGTGGGGAGAATTGGAGTGGAGATGGGGGATTGCATGTGTGTGGGGGGACATTTGTCATGGGAATTGGGGGATTTAATGTGTGGGGGAGATTTGTCATGGGGATGGGGTGTTTAATGTGTGGGGTGATATTTGGAGTCGTGATGGGGGATTTAATGTGTGGGGGAGATTTGAGGACACAAAATGAAGAGCAAAGGGGGATATGGGGGGCATGTATGAGGAAACAATACAGAGGAATGGGGGGGCATATATGAGGAAACAGTATGGGGGATGGGTGCAGACAGTTTGGGGAGCAAACAGGGGAATGTATGCAGACACAGTATGAGTAGCGATGTGAAAAACGTATGTGGACAAAGTACGGGGAGTGAGGGTGTTGGGATGTGTGCATGCGTAGCATGGGGGGACAGTGTAAGGGCAGAGCCAGGAGGGGACAGCATACCAAGGAGGGTTAGTGTGATGAGAGAGTAGACTATAAATACTGGGCCCTATAGGGGGACGTAGTGTGAGAGGACAGTCTGAAAATGGGGGCCGGTATGGAAAGGGGAGGTCCGTGTAAAGAGCATGTACCATAAGAGGGACAGTGTGGGAGTCATATTTTGTGCAGACAATATAGTCAGTGGCAATTTTTCATTCAGGAGCATTATAATGACACTTATATCTTTAAGGGCATCATGTGGAGATTTTCTGCAAAAGAGCGGAGAAGATGGAAGTCTGCAGAGACGAGCTGTGGATGAGAAAACTCATCATGGGGTCTGGACAAGATGAAGAAAAGGAGAACGACTCGAGAGACGACGTCATCTATAAGGTACCTGGATGTAAATGTTATTTGTGATACCAACTAACACTCATGTTTTTATTTATGTTAGGAGCATTAAAGGGGATGTCCAGGTTTGTGATGAGTCTGCAGTCATTCTTTGTGACTGCAGACTTCTGACTTCTCACAGTGCGCCCTGCACGCTGTCAGGATTCTCTGGTGCTGGTGATTTACGTACATGCGGCCACATGCTGACTAGACATGTGTGGCTTCTCTCAATGAAAATGAACTGAGCGAGGTCGGGACGTCTAGTCGGAATGTGGTCAGAAGTATACAAATCACATACTTGTGCTGACATGACTGTCCACCGGCAAGGGAGAATCCTAAAAGTGAGCAGTGCATGCATTGTGAGAATTCAGAAGCTGCGATGTCAGGATTCAGCTCTGCAGGTTCCAGTAGTCGTCACATGGACACTTCACTCATATGCGACTTTCATACATGTGGTCCTGTGACAACGAGCTTCTCTGCTGCTTCTCAGTTTTTCACTGAACATTGAGAGCATTAGGGAGAGGAGCTCGTCGGTACATTACTAAGTGTGCAAATTGCATATGTCCTGGGGGGGCACCAAACCCTAGATACGCCAGAAACCCTAGATACACCTCTGCGTGCAAACTCTAAGCAAAAGACCCCAGAACTTCCGGACACAGCGTGACACAAGGAGACACATAATAATATGGATTTACCCACATGTATTCCGGGGCTGTACATCACATACAGTAATAACGTGACCTCGGACGCCTCTTGTTCCTACACATTCTGGTGGCATCTCCGTGTGGTTTTATAGGTCACAGTGAATGATTGATGTTACCAGACATTGGAAATCTAATTGTAGGCCCCCCTTGGTGCGGAGTTAGGAGTATGCGTCAACAATTCTACAAGTGTAGAAAATTCTTTTCCTTGGATGTAAGAGTGAACACGTCAGCACCTCGGGGTTGACAGTCTGCAGTTCCAAGACGCTTCCCTCATTAGTGGAGAATTTTAAGCAAATACTACGACACATAAGTAAGAGATGGAATGGACTTTGCCAACGTTGTTCTCATTCCATCCGTTTGGTCCATTTGTTTGGACACAAACAAGCTGTCGCATAACTACAACTCCCAACATGGCCGATCAGCAGCGCCATACACTGAAGAGAGCGGTCAGATGGGTCTGGTGCTTGATGACTATTGCATTTTTTTGGGGGGAAGGAACTCATTGAGAATCCTGCCCATGTTCCGTATCAGAGGGGAGTGAACTACTCAAAAGCTACTGAAAAATCTCCTGCAAACAACAGGAAGTATATAAAACCCAGTGGGCAGTGTGAAAATTGTAAGATTTATTTTTTTTAATATACAAAGTGATATGGAAAATTAAAAAATAACAATATAAGGGTGCAGTCAGACGGCCATATAAATGGTAACGAGATCGGACCACAATGCTCGGACTGGCCGGTCGGGTCTCCTAACTCGAGCGAGAACGCTTCATACAGGAGGGGGAGGAGGTGAGCTGTGACATTCTCTATTGCAAATATTGGATTCTGTGTTATTTACTGTATATAGAGGTCATTGTAATCCTGTCTGTGATGATGAGACTGCTGAAAAGTCTTCTTTACAGAAATGGAAGCATAAGTTAAAAGGATATTCTCATCTCCAAGATCCTATCCCAGTATGTAGTAGGTGTAATAATAATAATAATATTAGCAAATACCTCCAATTAGAAATGTAGTATAGTTTTTCTGGTTTGCTGTGTCTCTTTCCTCATGTGCAGGCATTGCAGGACCTTAGGTATCCATGGTTACGACCACTGATATTGTGTGTTAGTTAGCTAGTTGCTAGTGGTCGTAACTATGGATGCCTAAGGTCCTGCAATGCCTGCACATGAGTAAAGACACAGAGTGAATCAGAAAAACTAGACTATATTTCTAATTGGAGTTATTTGCTAATATTATTATTACACCTTCTACATATTGGGAGACGGTCTTGGAGATGGGAAGACCCATTTAAATATTAGGTTTCATATACTAGTTTGAAATTTGCATTTTTTTAAATTAATAATGATATAGAAAATTGAAAAAATATATATATTTTAAAAAAGTGCATTTGACATAACCTAATATAACCCATTGTTCATTTTCTGATGATGCATTCCCTTAGAAGTGATTAGCCAATTTTTCAGTATGAGACATTTTTCACCTAGTTTGTGAGTTTCGTTCCTCTGTCATTGCTCAGGGCTCCATTTACCTAAATTAATACTTTTTGCAAATTACTAAAGGACGCATCACAGTGAACTCCAGGTGTAGTGATCCTGCTGGATGCGCCTGTCAGTGGGATATTGCAGCTAGAATCGTTTGGCATCCACAGATTTTTTTTGTTCTTGGGCGTCAGCCAACGACTCCAGAATTTGTCAATATCCCGCTCAATGTGAGAGCAGACCTCGGGGAGATTACAGCCGCATTTACTACGTAAGGGAAAAACAAGTATGGTGAAAAAACTCTGCAATGTACCAATATTCTACCCTTTACAATCCGTCCCACGGTGCCGATCCTGGGCCCCGCGCTGCAGAAGGGACTAGTAAATATCTACCTTCTGAAGAGGACGTGTCGTCATTCCTCACAGTGGCCTTGTATGTGTGGGGATATGACCCCCACCGGCCATAGACAGAAGATTAAATGTATACATTTCTAGGAGGATTAGCAGAGGAACGACACAACTCTGATCCAGAAAGAGAAGTTCCAAAATTGTTTTATTGACAAGACCGTCGATTTTTGATTTTGCATGAGGGTCATGGTGGAGACAGATGTTCCCGATTCATGAAGTGGTGCAATCAGGTGCGTCTGACGAGTGGCAAGCACCTCTGAGCACCACGCCAGAAATATTACACCACTCCCTGACTGGTATGTCACACACCCCCACTGATCCTCATGAATTAGATGAGCCGTCACGCCCCAGCCCCACTCATTTCGGCATAGCTTGGGGAAAATTGGCGCTAAAAAAAATGGCAAAATTGTTGAAAAACTCAAGAGTTGCACCAAAATTTTGCAACTTTTCCAAAGCAATTTAATTCAGAATTCTGGCGAAATTGCTTTCATGAATCACTGAAACAAACATCTAAGAAAAGGTGACCGGTTCTCTTTAACATCATGATGATTAATTTCATTCTCCACCTTTATAGAGGTTTGATTTCTCTTACATAGAGCTCCAAATCCCCTGCAGAGAGTCAGAGTTACCGCCCGTTATTCAAGCACCCATACTGTAAGTATGTTACCTACAGTAAAAAAAACAAACACTATATGACCTTACAGTTTGGTTACACTGTGCATGATGACCTACAGTACAGAGCAAAAGTTTGGACACACCTTCTCATTTAAAGATTTTTCTGTATTTTCATGACTATGAAAATTGCACATTCACACTGAAGGCATCAAAACTATGAATTAACATGTGGAATTATATACTTAACAAAAAAGTGTGAAACAACTGAAAATATGTCTTATATCCTAGGTTCTTCAAAGTAGCCACCTTTTGCTTTGATGACTGCTTTGCATACTCTTGGCATTCTCTTGATGAGCTTCAAGAGGTAGTCACCGGAAATGGTCTTCCAACAATCTTGAAGCAGTTCCCAGAGATGCTTAGCACTTGTTGGCCCTTTTGCCTTCACTCTGCAGTCCAGCTCACCCCAAACCATCTCAGTTAGGTTCAGATCTGGTGACTGTGGAGGCCAGGTCATCTGACGTAGCACCCATCACTCTCCTTCTTGGTCATGTAGCCCTTATACAGCCTGGAGGTGTATTTGGGTTCATTGTCCTGTTGAAAAATAAATGATGGTCCAACAAAACGCAACCCGGATTGAATAGCATGCCGCTGCAAGATGCTGTGGTAGCCATGCTGGTTCAGTATGCCTTCAATTTTTAATAAATCCCCAACAGTGTCACTAGCAAATCACCCCCACACCATCACACCTCCTCCTCCTCCATGCTCCACGGTGGGAACCAGGCATGTAGAGTCCATCCGTTCACCTTTTCTGCATTGCACAAAGACACAGTGGTTGGAACCAAAGATCTCAAATTTGGATTCGTCAGACCAAAGCACAGATTTCCACTGGTCCATTCCTTGTGTTCTTTAGCCCAAACAAGTCTCTTCTGTTTGTTGCCTGTCCTTAGCAGTGGTTTCCTAGCAGCTATTTTACCATGAAGGCCTGCTGCACAAAGTCTCCTCTTAACAGTTGTTGTAGAGATGTGTCTGCTGCTAGAACTCTGTGTGGCATTGACCTGGTCTCTAATCTGAGCTGCTGTTAACCTGCGATTTCTGAGGCTGGTGACTCGGATAAACTTATCCTCAGAAGCAGAGGTGACTCTTGGTCTTCCTTTCCTGGGGCGGTCCTCATGAGAGACAGTTTCTTTGTAGCGCTTGGTGGTTTTTGCCACTGCACTTGGGGACACTTTCAAAGTTTTCCCAATTTTTCGGACTGACTGACCTTCATTTCTTAAAGCAATGATGGCCACTCGTTTTTCTTTACTTAGCTGATTTTTTCTTGCCATAATACAAATTCTAACAGTCTATTCAGAAGGACTGCTGTGTATCCACCAGACTTCTGCACAACACAACTGATGGTCCCAACCCCATTTATAAGGCAAGAAATCCCACTTATTAAACCTGACAGGGCACACCTGTGAAGTGAAAACCATTCCCGGTGACTACCTCTTGAAGCTCATCAAGAGAATGCCAAGAGTGTGCAAAGCAGTCATCAAAGCAAAAGGTGGCTACTTTGAAGATCCTAGAATATAAGACATAATAGTCATTCATAGTCATGAAAATACAGAAAAATCTTTAAATGAGAAGGTGTGTCCAAACTTTTGCTCTGTACTGTACATTGGGGCGTAAAGAGGTTGTCCACTACTTTTACACTGATGCCCAATCCTCAGGATCATCCTCAGGATAGGGCATCAGTGTCTGATCATCCGGGGTCCGACACCTGGCGACTTCACCGATTAGCTGACTTGGGTGCCAGCAGCGGCGGACGCCGGACGGAAGTGCCTGCTTGTGGAGCTTGGCCGTCTTGTAGAAGGCGAGGCTTGTTACTGCACATCTGCCTCATATTGAACTGAATAGGAGGCGGATATCTTGTACCCCACGGCGGCCACTACAAGTAGATGGCCAAGCTCTGCAAGTAAGGCACCAATGACAGCTAATCGTCAGGGGTGCTGGGTGCCGGACTATGGCCAATCATACATTGATGCCCCATCCCAAGGATAAGGCAACAGTGTAAAAGTAGGGGAAAACCCCTTTAAGCCCCAATGGAGGGCATAATCCACTGTGTAATCAGACTTTCATTTCAGTCCACACCCACATGGGGTATGTTTCCTGTTGAGTCTATTTGATTTATTGACTCCTTAACTGCAAGGTCCAAACCTCCTCTGGTCTTACCATCAGCGCGCCCGCAGAGAACTTCATGGTCGAGCAGCTTAATGCAGCCTTACATCACCAAGCACAATGCTGAGCCCGGATAGAGTGGTGTAAAGTCGTTACTACTGAACCTTGGAGCAGTGGAAGCGCGTTCTGTGCAGTGACGGATCACACTTCTATGTGGCACCTGATGGACGAGTCATAAAAGCTCCAGTAGGTGTAACATGGAGGGAGCACAATGCTTTTGTCCATATAGTATATACCCCTATAATACGCTATAATGTGTATATAGCCCTTTAAGGCAGAGTATAGCTAGTTTTAAAAGCAGACAACATATAGGAGTTGCCTATCCATCATTACCCTGAAGATTTTGTCAATACATTTCCTTCTTATTAATTGTTTTCCAGAGATACCAGCCACATAAATTCATTCTTGCCACACATGACACATACCTGTCATGTTCTGCTCCATGCATGATTGTCACGGTTTGTGATTATGTGTCAGTGTGTGTTTCTTCATGTGCGTGTACATGTCGCCTGTGCAGAATATCTAACATCCCGTAGAAGTCTCGAAATGCCATTACTATTTTTAAAATCAACTCTCGCACATCTGTCCATGTTTCCGCTATTAATCTCATTGAAACAATACAATGAACGTCAAATCCGATACAAAGCTCCAAATCCTCTGCACAGACATAGCTGCAGGCAACCAGGTTATCATTTCTATCTACCACTAGGTGGAGCCCACAAGCTCCTTGTTTACAGATAGCTCCTAAGCTCCCTCTAGTGGCAGCTGCAGGTAGCTAAAATCTAGCAGATTTTGAGCTTTGCATCAGAATTATAGCAATATCACTATATAAAGAAATATCACAGAATTAATCCCCGCTAGACCGTGGCCCTAAAAAGGCATCAAGTTAAAAGATATTCAACTACTTTAAAGTGGAGATCTTATTTGATCAACCCGCCGTTTTCCAGCTGCTTGCACCCATTTACATTTGTTGGATGTCACATTGCAATAAATGGGTTGTCCCCTTTCATTTACAGTTATATGAAAAAGTTTGGGCACCCCTATTAATCTTAAGCTTAATGTTTTATAAAAATTGTTTTTTTTTGGCAACAGCTATTTCAGTTTCATATATCTAATAACTGTTGGACACAGTAATGTTTCTGCCTTGAAATGAGGTTTATTGTACTAACAGAAAATGTGCAATCTGCATTCAAACAAAATTTGACGGGTGCATAAGTATGGGCACCCTTATCATTTTCTGGTTTTAAATACTCCTACCTACTTTTTACTGACTTACTAAAGCACTTTTTTTGGTTTTCTAACCTCATTGAGCTTTGAACTTCATAGCGAGGTGTATGCAATCATGAGAAAAGCTACTTAAAGTGGCCACTTGCAAGTTGTTCTCCTGTTTGAATCTCCTCTGAAGAGTGGCATCATGGGCTCCTCAAAACAACTGTCTAATGATCTGAAAACAAAGATTATTCAACATAGTTGTTCAGGGGAAGGATACAAAAAGCTGTCTCAGAGATTTAACCTGTTAATTTCCCCTGTGAGGAACATAGTAAGGAAATGGAAGAACACAGGTACAGTTCTTGTTAAGGCCAGAAGTGGCAGGCCAAGAAAAACATCAGAAAGGCAGAGAAGAAGAATGGTGAGATCAGTCAAGGACAATCCTCAGACCACCTCCAGAGAGCTGCAGCATCAACTTGCTGCAGATGTCACTGGGCATCGGTCAACTATACAACGCACTTTGCACAAGGAGAAGCTGTATGTGAGAGTGATGCGAAAGAAGCCGTTTCTGCAAGCACGCCACAAACAGAGTCGGCTGAGGTATGCAAAAGCACATTAGGAGAAGCCAATTTCTTTTTGGAAGAAGGTCATGTGGACTGATGAAACCAAAATTGAGTTGTTTGGTCGTACAAAAAGGCGTTATTCATGGCGGCCAAAAAACACAGCATTCTAAGAAAAACACTTGCTACCCACAGTAAAATTTGGTGGAGGTTCCATCATGCTTTGGGGCTGTGTGGTCAATGCCGGCACCGGGAATCTTGTTAAAGTTGAGGGACCCATGGATTCCTCTCAGTATCAGCAGATTCTTGACAATAATGTTCATGAATCAGTGATCTTTCAGCAAGACAATGATCCAAAACACCCCTCCAAATCTACTCAGGCATTCATGCAGAGGAACAATTACACTGTTCTGGAATGGCCATCCCAGTCCCCAGACCTGAATATCATTGAACATCAGTGGGATCATTTGAAGAGGGCTGTCCATGCTTAAACTTTACTGAACTGGAATTGTTTTGCAAAGAGGAATGGTCAAAAATACCTTCATCCAGGATCCAGGAACTCATTAAAAGCTACAGGAAGCGACTAGAGGCTGTTATTTTTGCAAAAGGAGGATCTACTAAATATTAGTGTCACTTTTCTGGTGGGGTGCCCATACTTATGCACCTGTCAAATTTTGTTTGAATGCAGATTGCACATTTTCTATTAGTACAATAAACCTCATTTCAAGGCAGAAACATTACTGTGTCCAACAGTTATTAGATATATGAAACTGAAATAGCTGTTGCAAAAAAAACAATATTTATAAAACATTAAGCTTAAGATTAATAGGGGTGCCCAAACTTTTTCATATAACTGTATTCTTTGCCCAAAGGCTCAGTGATGTGTAAAATAACAAACTGAGCATTTCTTACCCTCAATGGGTCCAGCCCTTGCCTCGAATGCCCCAATCCCATCACATCATCGGTGCTGCAATCAACAGCTTGTGCTGTCTACATCAGCTTGGGCTGCTGAGGTCAGTGACTGGCTGCAGCACTGTCGGCATGATGTCACCGCTGCAGCCAATCAAAAGAAATCATCAGAGCAGTAGCAGGTATCGATGGACCCGGCAAGGAAAAGTAAAGCCGAGTTGGTTATTTTAGGCATTTCTAAGCTTGTGGGCAAAAAAAATAGGTGTAAACGGACAAGCCCTTTAACCCCGTGCCTGAAATCCTCTAATAATCTGCATCCCATGGGTCATCTTCAACGCCAATCAGGTGCAATGGCAAATTTCCAGGCAACTTAGTGGCATGTCATTAAATGTGACTGGATTAGAAGGGCGGCCGGCGCACACGCTTACCGGTATCACAGATTTACAGCACCACGCGATATATACAAGCACTGAAATATAAAAGTCAGAAAGTGCCGTATGAAATGAAGATATTAATATTAATGGCGCTGGCGGCAGAATTACCCCTACCTCATTACACTGGTTTCCTGTAGAGAGATTTGTTTCATTACAGGCTCACTAGCGCCCGCTTTGCATTAATCATCGCTCCACAATAGGGGATGAAGACGTGTTGATGTTGAATAAGTTCAATTTAAGATACATGCATACGGCATGACTATTCTGAATTCAGACCAATTATATCAAGAAATGAGAAAAAAAAATCACAAACAGCAAAGATTTAAATGGAGACTCAGAGCTGTAAGACTCTATTGTCACCATTACCTACTTATAGTTTGTTTCTTTCGAAAAGCATTCATTTTCCTCCTCTTATCACTCACTGCCCCTGTAAAATACAGTTCAATCCTTCTCATGTGAGTAGAGAGGTCACTGCTTCCCGCAAAATCAACACACTGCCTTCCTACAGCTATGAGAACTGCAGTGATCTGATAGGCTTAACATTGTTTGATCCCCAAGCCCTTCTAGACATTGGCACTGTATTATACAGAGCCTTCTTCAGGTGTTAACGGTTTCACTGCCTCCCACAAGTTCAACACACTCTTCTCCTGCTGCTCTAATAACTCTTCTGATAAAATTAGCTAAAAAGTGTTTTATTCCCACCCACTTCATGACACAGTCCCTGTCACATAGTTCTCAGCTCACTAATATTCATATAACAACTGGTCACTGCCTCCCACAAGTTCAACACACTCTTCTCCTGCTGCTCTAATAACTCTTCTGATAAAATTAGCTAAAAAGTGTTTTATTCCCACCCACTTCATGACACAGTCCCTGTCACATAGTTCTCAGCTCACTAATATTCATATAACAACTGGTCACTGCCTCCCACAAGTTCAACACACTCTTCTCCTGCTGCTCTAATAACTCTTTTGATAAAATTAGCAAAAGGGTGTTTTATTCCCACCCACTTCATGACAAGGTCCCTGTCAGTTCTCAGCTCACTAATATTCATATGACTGGTCACTGCCTCCCACAAGTTCAACACACTCTTCTCCTGCTGCTCTAATAACTCTTTTGATAAAATTAGCTAAAGGGTGTTTTATTCCCACCCACTTCATGACACGGTCCCTGTCACATAGTTCTCAGCTCACTAATATTCATATGACTGGTCACTGCCTCCCTCAAGTTCAACACACTCTTCTCCTGCTGCTCTAATAACTCTTTTGATAAAATTAGCTCAAGGGTGTTTTATTCCCACCCACTTCATGACAAGGTCCCTATCACATAGTTCTCAAGTCATTAATATTTTTACGACTGGTCACTGCCTCCCACAAGATCGGCACACTCTTCTTTAGCTGTTGAGATAACTCTGGTGATGTGATTGGCTCAAAGTTGTTTGTTTCCCACACGCGTCATGACACTGACACTCTTAAATACAGTTTTCTCTTCACTAACAATTACATGAATGGATTGGTTACTTCCCCCTACAATATCAGCACACTGTTCACCTGCTGCTCTCATAGCTCTTGAGATAGAATTATCTAAAAGGTGTTTTATTCCCACCCATGTCATGATGACACAATCCCTGTCACATAGTTCTCAACTCACTAACATTAGTTCTTATCTCGCATCCATATGAGAGAAAAAAAAATCACCGGACCCCCAAATCAACCCACTCTTCTACAGCTGCTGTGATAATTCTAGTGATCTGATTGGCTCAATGTTGTTCTATTCCCACCCACTTCATGACAAGGTCCCTGTCGCATAGTTCTCAACTCACTAATAATCATATGACTGGTCACTGACTCCCACAAGATCAACACACTCTTCTCTAGCTGCTGCCATAACTCTGATGATGTGATTGCCTCAAAGTTGTTCGATTCCCACTCACTTCATGACGCTGACACTTTTAAATACAGTTTTCTTCTCAAAAATAATCACATGAGTGCACAGGTTAGGCTACGTTCACATTAGCGTTTCCCGACGCAGCGTCGGGAAACGCAGCGGCGACGCACGCGTCATGCGCCCCTATGTTTAACATGGGGGACGCATGCGTTTTTCGCGTTGAGTTTTCCGACATGTGCGTCGTTTTTGACGCTAGCGTCGGACGCAAGAAAATGCAACAAGATTCAACTCAATACTGAGAAGACGACACAGCTCTCTCCAGAACCGAGACGCAAACTGGGGACCCCGGTCACTGACAATTTTGTCAGGCATACCATGTAGGCGGAAGATATGCTTAATGAACAACGCAGCCAAGGCCCGTGCAGAAGGTAACCGTGGTAGCAGCACCAAATGCACCATTTTCGAGAAATGATCGGTGATGACCCAAATGATGGTACAGCCGCGAGACTTGGGCAAACCCACGACAAAGTCCATCCCGACCATCTCCCAGGGCCTATCTGCCACCGGCAAGGGATAGAGCAACCCAGCTGGCCTTTGACGCGGAGATTTATTTTTGGCGCAGGAGACACGCCAGAATATAATCCCTGACATCCCGGACCATATGTGGCCACCAGTACGTCCTCGCCAGTAGCTCAGATGTCCTCTTTGTCCCAAAGTGTCCACCCACTCTGGACGAATGAGCCCAAGAGAGAACTTCCGGTCGCAAATTAATGGGCACAAAAGTCTTGCCCGGAGGCACAGACTCAAGCGAAACCGGTGCTACGGTTCTCAGGCTCTCAGAGGGAACAATAAGCCGAGGCTCCTCTTCCTCCTCTTCAGTTGACATAAGGGAGCGAGAGAGAGCATCAGCATTCTTCTCCCCGGCGAGAAAATGAAGAGAAAAGTGGAACCGGGAAAAGAACAAGGACCATCTGGCTTGGCGAGAATTTAGCCGCTGGGCTGTCTGTAAGTAGACCAAATTTTTGTGGTCAGTGTAAACCTGGAAGGGAAACCGCGCACCTTCCAGAAGATGTCTCCACTCTGAAAAGGCCAACTTCATTGCTAGCAGCTCCCTATCCCCGATGGAGTAGTTTCTCTCCGCTGGCGAGAAAGTCTTAGAGAAGAAAAAGCATGGATGCTTCCGACCTTGAGCATCCTTCTGGTAGAGGACTGCTCCAGCACCAACGGACGAGGCATCCACCTCCATTAGGAATGGCTTATCCACATCGGGACGATGTAAGATGGGAGCGCTAGCAAAGTGGGACTTAATAGAAGTGAAGGCCTTGGAGACCTCTTCCGACCACAATTTAGGATTCGCTCCCTTCTTGGTGAGGGCTACCAAGGGAGCTACCAGAGTTGAGAAGTGGGGAATGAACTGGCGGTAATAGTTAATGAACCCCATAAAGCTCTGCACCGCTTTAAGAGAATGGGGCTCTTGCCAGTCCATCACAGCCTGTAGTTTGGCAGGATCCATAGCCAATCCCTGGGCGGAGATGATATAGCCCAGGAACGGCAAAGACTCCTGCTCAAACATACACTTCTCCAACTTAGCGTAAAGAGAGTTTGCCCGTAGGAGGTCGAAGACTCTGCCAACATCTCTCCCGTGGGAGTCAATATCTGGAGAAAAGATGAGAATATCATCCAGATAGACTACAACTGAGGTGGAAAGCATATCCCGGAAGATGTTGTTGACAAAGTCTTGAAAAACGGCTGGGGCATTACAGAGCCCGAAGGGCATCACCAGATACTCATAGTGCCCATCTCTGGTGTTAAATGCCGTTTTCCATTCATCCCCCTCACGGATGCGAATCAGGTTGTAAGCACCCCGCAGATCTAATTTAGTAAATACCCTTGCTCCCCGAAGCCTATCGAAGAGCTCAGATATCAAGGGCAAAGGATACTTGTTCTTAACGGTGATAGCGTTAAGACCCCTGTAGTCTATGCATGGACGTAGCTCCCCATTCTTCTTCTGCACGAAGAAGAACCCTGCCCCAGCAGGTGACACTGACTTCCTGATAAACCCTCTTGCCAGATTCTCTTGAATGTACTGAGACATGGCCTCCGTCTCCGGGAGAGATAATGGATAAACTCGACCCCGGGGAGGCTCCGCACCAGGCAAGAGATCGATAGGACAGTCATAGGGGCGATGGGGCGGAAGGGTCTCCGCCGCCTTCTTGGAGAACACGTCTGCGTAAGACCAATATTGCTTGGGGAGAGAGGATAGATCTGCGGGTACCTCAGTAGTAGCAACCTGAACGCACTCTCGGTGACACCTACCCCCACATGATTCACCCCATCCAAGAATTCTGCCTGAGGACCACTCGATGTGAGGAGAGTGGTACCGTAGCCAAGGTATCCCCAACAGGACCTCATCAATACCCTCAGGAATGACGAGCAGAGAAATAATCTCCTGATGGGATAGCGACAGGGACAGAGTAACAGGGATGGTCTGATGTGTTATCTGTGCGGGGAGTGTCGACCCATTCACCACTCGTACCGTTACTGGTTGAGATAGCATAACCAGGGGTATTGCGTGACGTTGGGCGAAGGCAGAAGACATAAAATTGCCCTCCGCCCCAGAATCCACGCAGAGGTCTACCGAGTGGGAGGATGAGCCAAAGGTAATTGTCCCCTTAAAGGACAATTTGGAGGCAAACGTCGCAGTGTCTAGTGCACCTCCACCTACTACCACTAGACGCTGACGTTTCCTCGACCGCTGATGACATCTGGTGGCAAGATGTCCTGACTGTTGGCAAACATGGCAACCCTGGAGTGCACGAGCGGTCTGGGACTTAGATCCCGCTCGTGACACCACCTTAGGTTCCTGGAACTCAGGAGCCTGGACTGGAGATTCCAAAGGTTTGGCGAAGGTGGGAGCCAGCCGAAACCTCTGCCTACACTGGGCTCGCTCTAACCTCCGCTCGTGAAAACGGAGGTCAATGCGAGTAGATACTGCTATTAACTCCTCCAGTGTGGCGGGAATCTCCCTAGTGGCCAGAGCATCCTTAACGTGGTCAGCCAGCCCCCTCCAAAATATAGGGATAAGGGCTTTTCCCGACCACTCCAGCTCAGATGCCAGAGTGCGGAAATGGACGGCAAAAAGGCTGACCAAGGACGAGCCCTGAGTCAGTGCCAACAGTTGGAGCGCCGTGTCATGGGTGACACGAGGTCCTAGAAAGACCTGTTTCAGAGTGCTCAGGAATAACGGAGCACTCTGCACCACATGATCGCCACGCTCCCACAGCGGCGTAGCCCACTGCAACGCCCTGTCCGACAATAAGGAAATTATAAAGCCCACCTTAGCCCGCTCTGTAGGGAAACGAGAGGCCAGAAGCTCGAGATGTATTGAGCACTGACTCACAAAACCCCTACAGGACTTACTGTCACCAGAAAATTTCTCTGGTAGCGGGAGGCGAGATAGCGTCGGTACAGGAGCAGCAGTGGACAAGGTAGCTGCAGCCACACTTGCAGCCTGAACAGCGACAGCAGTAACATCCACAGCTGAGGTTGAACGCTCAAGAGCCGCCAACCTTCCCTCCAGCTGCTGGATGTACCGCTGTAAACGCTGGTCGTCCGCCATTTTACTAGCCAGACCCTGGCGCTAGTATTCTGTTAGGACTGGCGGAACGCACCAAGACAGATGGTATAGATGCGTTCGCAGTCCGGGGTCCACCGTGCAGGTGAAAACCTGCTGCTAGCAATTAGCAGACTATATGGCGGTACACTAGAGTATACACGCGTGGGTTAACCTCACCCAGCGTGAAAGAAGCAATCCTGTTAAGGCACAGGACCGCGGTACCGCACCTAAAGCGCGAGCAAGTAGTCAGCGAACTCAACCCCAACTGGGATTGAAGTCCGATTAGACCCTTGCTGGCGCAACACCGCAACTGGGTGTGAAATGAAACAGAAGAGCATGCAGTGCCGCACTGACGAACGCCACTAACCACCCAGGCTTGGGTAAGGAAAGCACAGAGGAAGTGCACGGCGCCGTACTGGCGGTCACAGCAACTGGACGCTATAATGTGTGACTAGTACTGTAGGATAAGTCGGGCGCTAGGTAGCAGCCATACACCTTCCGCGAACAGTCATACTATAGGGTAGGGGTATCCAAGGACGACTTGCACTCACAACATACACACATTAGCAATTGTTTGACAATACTAGCGCATGGCCGTGAGGTCATGCGCAGTTTATATAGCAGCAGCACAGGAAGTGGCCACAGCACTTTTGCCCTTCTAGGACCTGCCAAGAGGACCAATGGAATGTGCTGCAGAGCTTGAGCACATGACCCTCGATCTCCAACGGGAGACCTTACGCTGGGCATGCTCAGTACGTGCAGACAAGGACTTAGTCCCAGAGAAGTCCGCTCGCTGCTGACCAGCACTGACTTTAATAGCAGAGACTGAAGAAGCAGCAGTAACTCTCAGAACAGAGTGAGACTGAGCAAGACGCTGGGACCGACGTCCTTGCTGAGCAGACTCCACTGCGGCTGGACAAGAATGGGAGACCGCAGCGGAGGTGGCTCGAGATTCCCCCTGTGCAGAAGCAGGAACTCGACCCCTAACACATACACTGCTACTCCCCCCTTCCCTGGGTGGGCGAGGGGGCTGATTTAGGAGCTCAGCATGGCACAAGGCCCCGGGGTCTTCACCAGCAGAAGTAATCCAGACAGCAGGGGCAGATAGGGCGCCGCTAGCTTTAGGGATGGAGAAGGAGCCCCTAGTTCTGGGATCTCTGGATACAGTGCTGAGACAGAAACATAAAATAAAAAACTTGGCTGTGACACACTCCTACCAAATTTATATGACCATTATAAAATTGATGCTAGAATATGATTGCACTATTGCCATCGGAATATAGCCTATATAGTAGAATATTGTTCTAGTAGTAGAAGGGAAAATTAAAGGGGTTGTCCAGGCTCGGGGCTAAAGTCTGCAGTGACTTGATGTGACTGCAGACTTGCGAATCCTCACAGGGTCCGTGCTGTCAGGATTCTACGGGAGCGGGCAGGTGATTTGTATACATGCAGTTATAAGCTGACTAGACAAGTGAATATAGGTGAACTGAGTGAGGCCGGACATGTCTAGTCGGATTGTGGTCGGAAGTATGCAAATCCCAGACTTGCGGTCACATGGCCGCCCGCTCCCAGCGTCAGCTACGGAAAATCCTGACAGCGCGCACTGTGCGAGCTGTGAGGATTCACAAGACTGCAATCACACAGAGTGACATCTCCAAGCCTGTATAACCCCAATACCCTCCCTGTCACCCCAGATCCCACAGTCAGTACTAACCACCCTTGGCCGCACCCTGCTGTACTTACTAATATATTCCTGCCGACTGTCAGAATCCATACTAATTAGCTTTGTGTTCCCTTTCGAATCCATTAATTATATTTTATATGTCCAAATTACTATTTAGATGACGCTGCTGTTAGTCTATAAGAACTGCATTTCCAGCATCTTATTTTAATGCCACATTTTATGAATAAAGTAATCAAGCCGAGGTGTAGGGTGATTAGATTTGCATATAAATCAAGCTAAACGCATTGTATAAGCAGAGAATTACCTCCTGCGGCAAAACCTTGCCATGTGCGTATCTGCTTTATGCGCCGTCTGCTTTATTCTGTAGCGCGCGGCTCACAAGTCACCGGAAAAGATTGCTAATAGCGCTACTCCTGCTTCTCATAGGGACATTGATTTGATAAAGTGATAAATACACAATCTTCAAATTATGTTATTTAATAATTATGTTTCACCCTAAAAATTAACTCCAAAGTGATGACTACTACTAGCCTCTCTTGTACATAGCTTGCTGTCCAACTGCAAAAAGGTAAATCAGAAAGACAGACTTTCAGCTCAGGGCAGCCAAGCCATTGCGCATTGGCAGAAGTAGTGCATGCTGGGAAATGAGAAAAGGGACATTCTAGTACCTATAATGCTGACAGAATGCTAATGCAGCTAAATCACCTACTCAGAAAGAATGAACATGAGAATTAAGACAATGTCTGGTACTGTGGGCAGGGTCTGGTATATCACACCTCTAATATATATGTTTGTAGCACAGTTTACCTGTAGATATAATAATAATCTTTATTTTTATATACAGGTCCTTCTCAAAAAATTAGCATATAGTGTTAAATTTCATTATTTCCCATAATGTAATGATTACAATTAAACTTTCATATATTATAGATTCATTATCCACCAACTGAAATTTGTCAGGTAATTTATTGTTTTAATACTGATGATTTTGGCATACAACTCCTGATAACCCAAAAAACCTGTCTCAATAAATTAGCATATCAAGAAAAGGTTCTCTAAACAACCTATTACCCTAATCTTCTGAATCAACTAATTAACTCTAAACACATGCAAAAGATACCTGAGGCTTTTATAAACTCCCTGCCTGGTTCATTACTCAAAACCCCCATCATGGGTAAGACTAGCGACCTGACAGATGTCAAGAAGGCCATCATTGACACCCTCAAGCAAGAGGGTAAGACCCAGAAAGAAATTTCTCAACAAATAGGCTGTTCCCAGAGTGCTGTATCAAGGCACCTCAATGGTAAGTCTGTTGGAAGGAAACAATGTGGCAGAAAACGCTGTACAACGAGAAGAGGAGACCGGACCCTGAGGAAGATTGTGGAGAAGGACCGATTCCAGACCTTGGGGAACCTGAGGAAGCAGTGGACTGAGTCTGGTGTGGAAACATCCAGAGCCACCGTGCACAGGCGTGTGCAGGAAATGGGCTACAGGTGCCGCATTCCCCAGGTAAAGCCACTTTTGCACCATAAACAGCGGCAGAGGCGCCTGACCTGGGCTACAGAGAAGCAGCACTGGACTGTTGCTAAGTGGTCCCAAGTACTTTTTTCTGATGAAAGCAAATTTTGCATGTCATTCGGAAATCAAGGTGCCAGAGTCTGGAGGAAGACTGGGGAGAAGGAAATGCCAAAATGCCTGAAGTCCAGTGTCAAGTACCCACAGTCAGTGATGGTGTGGGGTGCCATGTCAGCTGCTGGTGTTGGTCCACTGTGTTTCATCAAGGGCAGGGTCAATGCAGCTAGCTATCAGGAGATTTTGGAGCACTTCATGCTTCCATCGGCTGAAATGCTTTATGGAGATGAAGATTTCATTTTTCAGCACGACCTGGCACCTGCTCACAGTGCCAAAACCACTGGTAAATGGTTTACTGACCATGGTATTACTGTGCTCAATTGGCCTGCCAACTCTCCTGACCTGAACCCCATAGAGAATCTGTGGGATATTGTGAAGAGAAAGTTGAGAGACGCAAGACCCAACACTCTGGATGAGCTTAAGGCCGCTATTGAAGCATCCTGGGCCTCCATAACATCTCAGCAGTGTCACAGGCTGATCGCCTCCATGCCACGCCGCATTGAAGCAGTCATTTCTGCCAAAGGATTCCCGACCAAGTATTGAGTGCATAACTGAACATTATTATTTGATGGTTTTTTTGTTTGTTATTAAAAAACACTTTTATTTGATTGGATGGGTGAAATATGCTAATTTATTGAGACAGGTTTTTTGGGTTATCAGGAGTTGTATGCCAAAATCATCAGTATTAAAACAATAAAAGACCTGACAAATTTCAGTTGGTGGATAATGAATCTATAATATATGAAAGTTTAATTGTAATCATTACATTATGGTAAATAATGAAATTTAACACTATATGCTAATTTTTTGAGAAGGACCTGTATAGCGCTAACATATTCCGCAGCGCTTTACAGTTTTGCACACATCATCATCGCTGTCCCTGACTCACAATCTAAATTCCTATCAGTATGTCTTTGGAATGTGGGAGGAAACCGGAGAACCCGGAGGAAACTCATGCAAATACGGGGAGAACATACAAACTCTTTGCAGATGTTGTCCTTGGTGGGATTTGAACCCAGGACCCCAGCGCTGCAAGGCTGCAGTGCTAACCACTGCGCCACCGTGCCGCCCCATACATGGCACATTCATGTCACATCTGCCTTCCATGCCACTTTTCTGTTTTTATTAATCCTGAATCACATTTTTAATTTCCCTTAAGAAAACAGAAGGACCCCAAAAACCAACCAGATGTGTCTGGATTTGAGTCAAACGGCTGCGATCTTGTGGATAAAATGCCACTGAAATGTCAGATGTCAGACTGGGTGTGAGCCCGGATCATGGAGGATTAATTGTTTCACAATATGCAAACATATGTGCTGAGCAGCCAGCAATCCCCATCACTCCATCCCTGCCGGCCATCAATCAGCCTTGTTTTTTACACATCAATCAGCATTGTAATAGAAGAATGACTGCTGAGTGTAAGGAAACCCAGATGTAGCAGAGCTCAGATTGTCTCTCATGGTGATGTCATTTGGTATCTATGTGGTTTTCCACAGAAAGGAAGATAGATAGATAGATAGATAGATAGATAGATAGATAGATAGATAGATAGATAGATAGATAGATAGATTTAATAGATAGATGATAGATAGATGATAGATAGATAATAGATAGATAGATAAATAGTAGTGATGAGCGAATATACTCATGTCCTCCGAGTATTTTTTAGTGCACGGAGTTTTCGTTTTTCTTGCCGCAGCTGAATGATTTACATCTGTTAGCCAGTATAAATACATGTGTGGATTCCCTAGCAACCAGACAACCCCCACATGTACTTATACTGCTAACAGATGTAAATCATTCAGCTGAGGTGATGAAAACTAAAACTCCGAGCACTAAAAAAATACTCGGAGGACACCCGAGCGTGCTGGGGAAATCTCGACTAACGAGTATATTCGCTCATCATTAATAAATAGATAATAGACAGATTAGATAGATAGATAGATAATAGATAGATAGATAGATAGATAATAGATAGATAGATAGATAGATAGATAGATAGATATGGGATAGATGCTGCCGTACAGTAATATAACATCATATAAGCCACAAAATTGTCCAACAGAATTACCAATCAGGCAGAGTAAATGTATTTTCATGTAATACTTGTAAATGCAGAAATCCCTTTACCGCTGTCCTGTTCATGTGGAAATATAAATTGTAGGCTGAGGAGTCACAGCTCAGGATTTAGCAGCTATAATATAGGACATCCCTGCTCTGTGTGTCACTGTAGTAAAGCCTCATCCTAAGTGAATATTTGATGGATCATTTATACACAGCACTAATGGACCACGGTGTTCTGTGGTAGGTAACCCCATTCAGTTTGTTAATAAGTACAGGGGTGAACAGTGATAGCTGCACCCAGGCCCTGGAGAGGGCACAAAACTCAGGCAGACAGGTATTCCTAGAACTTGGGTGATGAAATCCGTCTTGTGGTTCTTGTTTAATCTTTATTTTCAGTTTTGAGCTAATGATATGCTCATGGTGCGGGGCAGCCTGTGGGGGGGTATCATTGTAATCAGTATATCGGCGCCGACCTGATACTTTAGGTTACTGAGCACAATCCTGCTAACAGGTTCCCTTTTAGTATTTGCTGTGTAAGAATTGACCAATTTGTGCACTAAGTACCTTAAAGGTAACCTGATAGCTAACACACGCTGGCTGACCCAGGGGCAGTGTATGTCACACCGTGGTTGTATGATCTCAGCCAGGTATGTTTGACACTGAACATCCCTTAAAAGCCTGCTGCCCTAGATGGACAGGTCTCTGTTGTGAATTCTGTGGCAGAGCTCCCTCCTGTGGTCACAAGTGGTACTTCGGCTGATTCTCTCTGTGAGCTTCCGTTGGTGGAGGAAAGTGGTACTGCGGCTTCTGAGTTTCCTTCCGCAGGTGATGTGGTGAAGTCGTTAGGTGCTGCTCTACTTAACTCCACCTGGTGCTTTGATCCTGGCCTCCAGTCAATGTTCTAGTATTGGACCTGTTTCCTCCTGGATCGTTCCTGTGGCCTGCTGCTCTGCTTAGCTAAGTTCTACTTGCTATTTTGTTTGCTGTTTTTTCTGTCCAGCTTATCTATTTGTTTGCTGGAAGCTCTGGGACGCAGAGGGTGTACCTCCGTGCCGTTAGTTCGGTACGGAGGGTCTTTTTGCCCCCTTTGCGTGGTTTTTGTAGGGTTTTGTGTAGACCGCAAAGTTACCTTTCCTATCCTCGCTCTGTTCAGAAAGTCGGGCCTCACTTTGCTAAATCTATTTCATCTCTACGTTTGTCTTTTCATCTTAACTCACAGTCATTATATGTGGGGGCTGCCTTTTCCTTTAGGGTATTTCTCTGAGGCAAGGTAGGCTTATTTTCTATCTTCAGGCTAGTTAGTTTCTCAGGCTGTGCCGAGTTGCATAGGGAGCGTTAGGCACAATCCACGGCTGCCTCTAGTGTTGTTGGAGAGGATTAGGGATTGCGGTCTGCAGAGTTCCCACGTCTCAGAGCTCGTTCTATGTTTTTGGGTTATTGTCAGATCACTGTATGTGCTCTGACCTCCATGTCCATTGTGGTACTGAATTGCCTAATCATAATAGTACTGGAGGCCCAAAGTACTAATGATTCTCAATAGAGGGAAAAAAGAAGTTCTGAGACCATTTTTTTTTCTCTGCACTGTGTTTTGCCTTTTTTTCCCCCTAGACATTTGGGTGGTTCAGGACACAGGTGTATCAATGGACATTAAAGGTCTGTCTTCATGTGTGGATCAGCTCACGGCAAGAGTACAAAATATTCAAGATTTTGTGGTTCAGAATTCTATGTTAGAACCGAGAATTCCTATTCCTGATTTGTTTTTTGGAGATAGAACTAAATTTCTGAGTTTCAAAAATAATTGTAAACTATTTCTGGCTTTGAAACCTCGCTCCTCTGGTGACCCAGTTCAACAAGTTAGGATCATTATTTCTTTTTTGCGTGGCGACCCTCAGGACTGAGCATTTTCTCTTGCGTCAGGAGATCCTGCATTAAGTAATATCGATGCGTTTTCCCAGGCGCTTGGATTGCTGTACGATGAACCTAATTCAGTGGATCAGGCAGAAAAAAATTTGCTGGCTCTTTGTCAGGGTCAGGATGAGATAGAGGTATATTGTCAGAAATTTAGAAAGTGGTCCGTACTCACTCAATGGAATGAAGGTGCGCTCGCAGCGATTTTCAGAAAGGGTCTCTCTGAAGCCCTTAAGGATGTCATGGTGGGATTTCCTATGCCTGCTGGTCTGAATGAGTCTATGTCTTTGGCCATTCAGATCGGTCGATGCTTGCGTGAGCGTAAATCTGTGCACCATTTGGCGGTATTACCTGAGCTTAAACCTGAGCCTATGCAGTGCGATAGGACTTTGACCAGAGTTGAACGGCAAGAACACAGACGTCTGAATGGGCTGTGTTTCTACTGTGGTGATTCCACTCATGCTATCTCTGATTGTCCTAAGCGCACTAAGCGGTTCGCTAGGTCTGCCACCATTGGTACGGTACAGTCAAAATTTCTTCTGTCCGTTACCTTGATCTGCTCTTTGTCATCGTATTCTGTCATGGCATTTGTGGATTCAGGCGCTGCCCTGAATTTGATGGACTTGGAGTATGCTAAGCGTTGTGGGTTTTTCTTGGAGCCCTTGCAGTGTCCTATTCCATTGAGAGGAATTGATGCTACGCCTTTGGCCAAGAATAAGCCTCAATACTGGACCCAGCTGACCATGTGCATGGCTCCTGCACATCAGGAGGTTATTCGCTTTCTGGTGTTGCATAATCTGCATGATGTGGTCGTGTTGGGGTTGCCATGGCTACAAGTCCATAATCCAGTATTAGATTGGAAATCCATGTCGGTGTCCAGCTGGGGTTGTCAGGGGGTACATGGTGATGTTCCATTTCTGTCAATTTCGTCATCCACCCCTTCTGAGGTTCCAGAGTTCTTGTCTGATTACCGGGATGTATTTGATGAGCCCAAGTCCGATACCCTACCTCCGCATAGGGATTGTGATTGTGCTATCGATTTGATTCCTGGTAGTAAATTCCCAAAAGGTCGATTGTTTAATTTATCTGTGCCTGAGCACGCCGCTATGCGGAGTTATGTGAAGGAGTCCTTGGAGAGGGGGCATATTCGCCCGTCGTCGTCGTCATTGGGAGCAGGGTTCTTTTTTGTAGCCAAGAAGGATGGTTCGCTGAGACCTTGTATAGATTACCGCCTTCTAAATAAGATCACGGTTAAATTTCAGTACCCCTTGCCGTTATCTGATTTGTTTGCTCGGATTAAGGGGGCTAGTTGGTTCACCAAGATAGATCTTCGTGGTGCGTATAATCTTGTGCGAATTAAGCGAGGCGATGAATGGAAAACTGCATTTAATACGCCCGAGGGTCATTTTGAGTATCTTGTAATGCCATTCGGACTTGCCAATGCTCCATCAGTGTTTCAGTCCTTTATGCATGACATCTTCCGAGAGTACCTGGATAAATTCCTGATTGTGTACTTGGATGACATTTTGATCTTCTCGGATGATTGGGAGTCTCATGTGAAGCAGGTCAGAACGGTTTTTCAGGTCCTGCGTGCTAATTCTTTGTTTGTGAAGGGATCAAAGTGTCTCTTTGGTGTTCAGAAGGTTTCATTTTTGGGGTTCATCTTTTCCCCTTCTACCATCGAGATGGACCCTGTTAAGGTCCAAGCCATCCATAATTGGACTCAACCGGCATCTCTGAAAAGTCTGCAAAAGTTCCTGGGCTTTGCTAATTTTTATCGTCGCTTCATCTGCAATTTTTCTAGTATTGCTAAACCATTGACCGATTTGACCAAAAAGGGTGCTGATGTGGTCAATTGGTCTCCTGCTGCTGTGGAAGCTTTTCAGGAGTTGAAGCATCGTTTTTCTTCTGCCCCTGTGTTGTGTCAACCAGATGTTTCGCTTCCGTTCCAGGTCGAGGTTGATGCTTCTGAGATTGGAGCAGGGGCTGTTTTGTCGCAGAGAAGTTCTGATTGCTCGGTGATGAAACCATGCGCCTTCTTTTCCAGGAAGTTTTCGCCTGCTGAGCGAAATTATGATGTGGGCAATCGAGAGTTGCTGGCCATGAAGTGGGCATTCGAGGAGTGGCGTCATTGGCTTGAAGGAGCTAAGCATCGCGTGGTGGTCTTGACTGATCATAAGAACTTGACTTATCTCGAGTCCACCAAGCGGTTGAATCCTAGACAGGCTCGTTGGTCGTTGTTTTTTGCCCGTTTTGACTTTGTGATTTCGTACCTTCCGGGCTCTAAAAATGTGAAGGCGGATGCTCTGTCTAGAAGTTTTGTGCCCGACTCTCCAGGTTCATCTGAGCCGGCAGGTATCCTCAAAGAGGGAGTAATTGTGTCTGCCATCTCCCCTGATTTGCGGCGGGTGCTGCAAAAATTTCAGGCTTATAAACCTAATCGTTGCCCAGCGGAGAAACTGTTTGTCCCTGATAGGTGGACGAATAAAGTTATCTCTGAGGTTCATTGTTCGGTGTTGGCTGGTCATCCTGGAATCTTTGGTACCAGAGAGTTAGTGGCTAGATCCTTTTGGTGGCCATCTCTGTCGCGGGATGTGCGTACTTTTGTGCAGTCCTGTGGGATTTGTGCTCGGGCTAAGCCCTGCTGTTCTCGTGCCAGTGGGTTACTTTTGCCCTTGCCGGTCCCGAAGAGGCCTTGGACACATATCTCTATGGATTTTATTTCAGATCTTCCCGTATCTCAAAAGATGTCAGTCATTTGGGTGGTCTGTGATCGCTTCTCTAAGATGGTCCATCTGGTACCCTTGTCTAAATTGCCTTCCTCCTCTGATTTGGTGCCATTGTTCTTCCAGCATGTGGTTCGTTTACATGGCATTCCAGAGAATATCGTTTCTGACAGAGGTTCCCAGTTTGTTTCGAGGTTTTGGCGAGCCTTTTGTGGTAGGATGGGCATTGACTTGTCTTTTTCCTCGGCTTTCCATCCTCAGACTAATGGCCAGACCGAACGAACCAATCAGACCTTGGAGACATATCTGAGATGCTTTGTTTCTGCTGATCAGGATGACTGGGTGTCCTTTTTGCCTTTGGCTGAGTTCGCCCTTAATAATCGGGCCAGCTCGGCTACCTTGGTTTCGCCATTTTTCTGCAACTCTGGGTTCCATCCTCGTTTCTCTTCAGGACAGGTTGAGTCTTCAGACTGTCCTGGTGTGGATACTGTGGTGGACAGGTTGCAGCAGATTTGGACTCATGTGGTGGACAATTTGACCTTGTCCCAGGAGAAGGCTCAACGTTTCGCTAATCGCAGACGCTGTGTGGGTCCCCGACTTCGTGTTGGGGATCTGGTTTGGTTATCTTCTCGTCATATTCCTATGAAGGTTTCCTCTCCTAAGTTTAAACCTCGTTTCATTGGTCCGTATAGGATTTCTGAGGTTCTTAATCCTGTGTCTTTTCGTCTGACCCTTCCAGATTCTTTTTCCATACATAACGTATTCCATCGGTCATTGTTGCGGAGATACGTGGCACCTATGGTTCCATCTGTTGACCCTCCTGCCCCGGTTTTGGTGGAGGGGGAGTTGGAGTATATTGTGGAGAAGATTTTGGATTCTCGTGTTTCAAGACGGAAACTCCAGTATCTGGTTAAATGGAAGGGTTATGCTCAGGAAGATAATTCCTGGGTCTTTGCCTCTGATGTCCATGCTCCCGATCTTGTTCGTGCCTTTCATGTGGCTCATCCTGGTCGGCCTGGGGGCTCTGGTGAGGGTTCGGTGACCCCTCCTCAAGGGGGGGGTACTGTTGTGATTTCTGTGGCAGAGCTCCCTCCTGTGGTCCAAGTGGTACTTCGGCTGATTCTCTCTGTGAGCTTCCGTTGGTGGAGGAAAGTGGTACTGCGGCTTCTGAGTTTCCTTCCGCAGGTGATGTGGTGAAGTCGTTAGGTGCTGCTCTACTTAACTCCACCTGGTGCTTTGATCCTGGCCTCCAGTCAATGTTCTAGTATTGGACCTGTTTCCTCCAGGATCGTTCCTGTGGCCTGCTGCTCTGCTTAGCTAAGTTCTACTTGCTATTTTGTTTGCTGTTTTTTCTGTCCAGCTTATCTATTTGTTTGCTGGAAGCTCTGGGACGCAGAGGGTGTACCTCCGTGCCGTTAGTTCGGTACGGAGGGTATTTTTGCCCCCTTTGCGTGGTTTTTGTAGGGTTTTGTGTAGACCGCAAAGTTACCTTTCCTATCCTCGCTCTGTTCAGAAAGTCGGGCCTCACTTTGCTAAATCTATTTCATCTCTACGTTTGTCTTTTCATCTTAACTCACAGTCATTATATGTGGGGGCTGCCTTTTCCTTTGGGGTATTTCTCTGAGGCAAGGTAGGCTTATTTTCTATCTTCAGGCTAGTTAGTTTCTCAGGCTGTGCCGAGTTGCATAGGGAGCATTAGGCGCAATCCACGGCTGCCTCTAGTGTTGTTGGAGAGGATTAGGGATTGCGGTCTGCAGAGTTCCCACGTCTCAGAGCTCGTTCTATGATTTTGGGTTATTGTCAGATCACTGTATGTGCTCTGACCTCCATGTCCATTGTGGTACTGAATTGCCTAATCATAACAGGTCTCTGCGTATATGCGTGTATATAGGCAAAGATCTGCCGATCCAGCACAGTGGGCGGGGAAAAGCTGACAGAGACCCGCCTGTCTGACTAGTCCCCAGCACAGCTCGATCCCCATCGGCTCTAACGTATGTTTTCCTCTGATCAGAGGAGTCAGAAGTGTAAAGATAAGGAGAAATAAAGAATTATATATACAAATGTTACTGCCTTATATAGGTGTTTAGTGATTGCTGTATTTATTAACACTATTATTAATAAAAAAACATTTTTATTCTTGAATTGAATGTGCTTCTTTACCTTGGTCACATCCTCGTGGTACATTTTGTGAATTGAATGTACTTCTTTACCTTGGTCACATCCTCGTGGTACATTTTGTGAATTGAATGTACTTCTTTACCTTGGTCACATCCTTGTGGTACATTTTGTGAATTGAATGTACTTCTTTACCTTGGTCACATCCTCGTGGTACATTTTGTGAATTAAATCTTCTTCTTTACCTTGGTCATATCCTCTTGGAACATTTTGTGAATTGAATGTACTTCTTTACCTTGGTCACATCCTCGTGGTACATTTTGTGAATTGAATGTACCTTGGTCACATCCTCGTGGTACATTTTGTGAATTGAATGTACTTCTTTACCTTGGTCACATCCTCGTGATACATTTTGTGAATTGAATGTACTTCTTTACCTTGGTCACATCCTCGTGGTACATTTTGTGAATTGAATGTACTTCTTTACCTTGGTCACATCCTCGTGGTACATTTTGTGAATTAAATGTACTTCTTTACCTTGGTCATATCCTCTTGGAACCTTTTTGTGAATTGAATGTACTTCTTTACCTTGGTCACATCCTCGTGGTACATTTTGTGAATTGAATGTACCTTGGTCACATCCTCGTGGTACATTTTGTGAATTGAATGTACTTCTTTACCTTGGTCACATCCTCGTGGTACATTTTGTGAATTGAATGTACTTCTTTACCTTGGTCACATCCTCGTGGTACATTTTGTGAATTGAATGTACTTCTTTACCTTGGTCACATCCTCGTGGTACATTTTGTGAATTGAATGTACTTCTTTACCTTGGTCACATCCTCGTGGAACATTTTGTGAATTGAATGTACTTCTTTACCTTGGTCACATCCTCGTGGTACATTATATGAATTGAATGTACTTCTTTACCTTGGTCACATCCATATGGTTCATCTTGAGTTTGTTATCTGTCTTTTGAAGTTGTAAAACAGGCCAAAATTATTTGTGGACTACATTGAGTAATAAATCCCATTGAATAGATGTAATTATGTTGCCTTGTAAAGGACGTCCAGGAGTGAATCTAATAAAAATCGACCCTGGCTCTACTTAATCACTTAATTTTCTGTCTCCTGTAATGAGTCCTTCCTTTGGCGGTTACATTGGTGACTAAACGAGTCCTCAGGACCAGTCGTTACATCGTTGTTACTGTCTGACACCATTAGATCACCAGGCCATTTGGGAGCTGGAAGAGGATGCTACCTGCCGACATCCTTGACTCTTCTTCTCATTAGTAGGCCTCTGTCATGACGTGCATCGAGTCACAACATCATGGCGTTGAGAGACCTACTAAAAAGGCACCCAGGTTTTCGGCAGGTAGTAGTAAGTTTGCTTTGCGATGTTCCGACTGCCACTGGATCACCTATAAATATAATGCTTAATTTTTTTACATTTTTGGTGGGTGAGGCTAACAGCAATTCCATCAATATTTTGGGGTGATCTTTTTTACAATGTTCACTGTGTAATATCTATTCTACTGGTCAATACAAATGTGTAAATGTAAAGAAAGAATATGTCGGCAGGTTTTTGCTATATAATCTGAGAGCAGCATGATGTAGGGGATGAGACCCTGATTCCAGCGATGTGTCACTTACTGGGCTGTGTACATACAATATGTGTGTTATCAGCAGTAGATTATCACTGCAGGACTAGGTGTCTTGTGGCTCCTGGTCAAACTCTGCCCAGCTGATTTGCAGTGCACACAGAAAGCAGCCAATCAGGGGTGTGGGTGGGATTATACAGAGCTCAGAATTCAGAGCTCTGCTAGATCTGCAGCAGAGAAAACTGTCATTGTATCACAACTGCTGCACCCAGTAAGTGATACATCACTGGAAAAACTTGCTGATACATTTCCTTTCTTTAGATTTCTATATTTTAACAATTTATTTCTGCCAATTAAAAACTTCTTTAAAAAAAAAAAAAGACTTAATTTTGTGTCCCATAATATTTTTTTTTTTTACTTTTTTGCAGGTCGGCTGACACATACAGTACAGTCCAAAAGTTTGGACACACCTTCTCATTTACAGGCCATAATACAAACAGTCTATTCAGTAGGTCTATCAGCTGTGTATCCACCAGACTTCTGGACAACACAACTGATGATCCCACCCCCATTTATAAGGCAAGAAATCCCACTTATTAAACCTGACAGGGCACACCTGTGAAGTGAAAACCATTCCCGGTGACTACCTCTTGAAGCTCATCAAGAGAATGCCAAGAGTGTGCAAAGCAGTCATCAAAGCAAAAGGTGGCCACTTTGAAGAACCAAGAATATAAGACATAATTTCAGTTGTTTCACACTTTTTTGTTAATTATATAATTCCACATTTGTTAATTCATAGTTTTGATGCCTTCAGTGTGAATTTACAATTTTCATAGTCATGAAAATACAGAAAAATCTTTAAATGAGAAGGTGTGTCCAAACTTTTGGTCTGTACTGTAGGTGAACTACAAGAGTTGGGGACCATCCTGATCGGGTTCACCTAGTCGCGGTGGGATGGCTTTTATGCATTTTAGATCTCATTTTAGTGTCAACTAACAACCCCATGATATTTACTATTTATTTACTGCAGGGTATCTATTCATTTTTTTTTTTTATCCCAGTTTTTTTCTGCCAACTCAGCTGATTGAATGCTTACGTTTTGCAGATCCAGTTCATGTTTTTTTTGCTTGTTTGTTTTTTGCTCCATTTTTGGGTTTTTACGACATGTAGGCCATTTTTATTTTATGTTATTTTTGGGAGACAGAATATCAGGAGAGCAATTAAAATATTTTCTTAAAACAAAAAAATGTCATGGCATTCACTACGTGAGACAAATAACGCAATAATCTTAAGGGGATGAGGCACAACAAAATACAATATTGATATTGTTTTTCATTTTCTTTTGCCTTTATTTGGCGAAATGAGTTTATTTGTACTTTTTTGCATCCGAGTTACTTTTTGTACAGTTATCTATAACTTTCACTATTTTTCACTATGAAATTCATGGATCTTTTTACTATTTGTAGTCCTATTATGGGACTTGACACTTCAATAATACTTCTGTCGTGCTGTATATGCTCCCTGTCGATATTATTTTGACAGCGGTCTGGCAGGATCTATAGATCAGATCAATAGCATACCTGGGGGTCTTTTATTAGGTCGCCAGCATGCCACTGCAACCCATTAGCACCCCATGATCATGTTTTGGGTTGTAAATTGGCTTATGGAGGGAAATCCCTGTCTCTGTAAGGCCTCTTTCACACATCCAGATAATTCCGGTACGGAGAAATCGGTACCGGAATTATCCGTGTCCGTGTGCTCACGTAGCACATCAGTGTGGCACACGTGCGGCAGCCGTGTGCCGCCCGTGTGCCAACTGAGGACCACACGGACCGTGCAGGAGACAGCGCTACAGTAAGCGCTGTCCCCTGCTTTGGGTGCTGAATCAAGAATTCATTCCTTCTTCCCAGCAGCACCGTTCGCTGGAGAGAAGGAATGAAAAATCTTTTTTTTTCTTTTCCCTTAAAAATAAAGCTTGTGCGTCCCCTCCCGCCTCCCATCCCCTGTGCGCCCCCCCCCCCCCCCCCCTTGCCAGGAAATACTCACCGACACTTAGCTCCAGCGATGTCTCCTCTCAGCGCCGGCAGCAGGCCCTGTGTGAGCGGTCACATGGTCCCGCTCATTACAGTGAGGAATATGCGCATATTCCTCACTGTAATGACCGGGGCCATGTGACCGCTCACACAGGGCCTGCTGCCGGCGCTGAGAGGAGAGAGGAGTCATCGTTGGAGCTGGGTGTCGGTGAGTATTTCCTGGCAAACTTTATTTTTAAGGGAAAAGAAAATTAAAAAAAAAGATTTTTCATTCCTTCTCTCCAGCGAACGCTGCTGGGAAGAAGGAATTAATTCCGTCTTCAGCACCACACGCAGGGGGGACAGAGCTTACTGTAGCGCTGTCTCTCCTGCGGGCAGTACGTTCATACGGAGGAGAGTGCACACTGTTCTCTGTGTGCACGTGTGCGGGACGCTTTGCGGACCGTGCTGCCGGCAAAAAACGGACATGTCTCCGTGTTTTCAACACGGACTCACGGTCCGTGAAAACGCGGAGACATGTGCATAGACCCATTCATTTGAATGGGTCTACGTGTGTCAGTGTCTCCGGTATGTGAGAAAACTGTCAGTACACGTACCGGAGACACTGACATGTGAAAGAGGCCTAATGCTAAGTTCACACTAAGCTTTTTTGCATCTTTTTTTATGCATTTTTTAATGCAAATTTTCAGCTGCGCTTTACAGTACCAGCAAAGTCTATGAGATTTCAGAATCCCATGTACACAGCTTGTTTTTTTATCATCTGGATTTTGTGCTTTGCATGGAACATGTCATTTGTTTCAGCGTTTTTCTAGCGTTGTTCCCCCATTGAAATGAATGGGTGGCGAAAAAACGCTGAAAAAACACACCAAAAATGCATTTATCAGGTTTTACTGCATTTTTTTTTGTGTCAAAACCTGATTCTATAGAATAGGACTTTTTTTTAATACAAAATTTTATCAGCATGCACAAAAAGACAACCCTATCATGCCAAAAACACAACAAAAAAAACGCACCAAAGACCAAGAAAAACATGTTTTTTTTCTGCAGCTTTTTTTTCCTGCAAAGAGATCAGGTTTTGCTGCAGAAAAAAAAAAAAGGTAAAAAAACGCCTAGTGTGAACTTACCCTAAAACTGTGTATTTGCTAACTATGGCATCTATGGATTGATATACAGCCATGTGAGGAGTTTCCTCCGATCTCGGCTGTCAGAGCAGACGCTGAGCTGTCATTAGACAAGTACCCACTATCCATAGCACCATAAAATAACACATCGGCAGTCATGATAGGGTGAAAGGTAAATACAGTAAAAATTTACCTTCCGAAAAAAAAGTCTATCCAAGTATTGAATAAATGATCCTGCCTACTTAATAGACTGTGGGCAATTTCCGTTAACCGCAGCCAACACACATTTATATACTCCCACTAAATTGAGCGTATGGACTCAACCAAATGAATTTGGACTAAATTAAATCCATGAAAGTTTTTTTTTCTTTTTTTTTCCTTTCTGGAAGCTTTTCTTCCAATTTCTGTAGAAAAAAAAAAATCTAAAACGAAAATGTAAAAGTCAAGCTTCCTTACCCAGCTAATGACTTTGAGTGGCGAGTCTCAGTCAATGCTTTGCCATTTTAAAGAAGCCGCATATGGATTATTAACCTTCGGTATCACAAGGGGGACGTTTATCAAGGACTATAGAGTGTTATCATCCGCAGACAGCTTTACTGCGGACGAACAAATATTTGATAAAATATAAACACTGAGCAATTCTCAAATCCCGGGTGTGTCGTAACTTCTCACTGACATTTTACAGAGACAGGACTTTTATCTATTCCTTCCATGCTGGGGAGAAAGGCAAGACTTCAAGACATGAAAACCGTTAAATAAAAGTATAAAGTGAAGACACAGGAATCTATATCCGAGAAAGAGAGAGAGGGAAGCTACAAAGCTACGGAGACAATTCTCACAGCATCGGAGCAAGGAAAAATAAGAAATTGGAAAAATAGTAGGCTTATGAAATTCATTATAAATTCCCCTTTCACCATGTGATATTATAATTATCACATATAAAAAGCACAACATGAACATGAAGAGGATTGATAGATAGAAATAAATAAAAAAAAGAGCAAAAAGAAGCACCAAAAATAGTAAATATATATATAAAAAAGAGGCAGCACATCAAATAAGTGAAAATCACATGTCTGGGTTCAAGCCAACACTATCACCCAAAGAACACCATCCCCACAGTGAAACATGGTGGTGACAGCATCAAGCTGCAGGATGTTTTTCAACATCAGGGACAGGGAAAAAGGTCCGAGATTGAGGGTAAGAGGGCTGGTGATGAGAACTGCAGGGATATTCTTGAGCAAAACCTGTTTCAATCTGTCAGTGATTTGAGACTGGGATGGAGGTTCTCCTTCCAAGACAATGACCCGAAGCATTCTGATATAGCAACACTTGAGTGGTGTAAGAGGAAACGTGTAAATGTTTTGGAGTGGCCTAGTCGAAGCCCAGACCTTAATCCAACTGAGAATCTGTGGTTGAAAATTGCTGTTCACTAGAGGAAACCATCTAACTTGAAGGAGCTGAAGCCATTTTGCCATGAGAAATGGACAAAAATCCCAGTGGCCAGATGTGTAAATCTCATAGAGACTTATCCAAAGCGACTGTAATTGCTGCAAATGGAGGCTCTACAAAGTACTGACTTTAGGGGGAGGGGGTGAATAGTTATGCACTCTAAAGTTTTCAGTTATTTTGTCCTATTTGCGGTTTGTTTCACACAAAAAAGAAAACCAAATGTTCACAGTTGTAGGCATGTTCTTTACATGAACTGATTCAACCCTCAAAAAAAAGTGAAATTCCAGGTTGAGAGGTAACAAAACAGCAAAAAATGCCAAGGAGGTGATTACTTTTGCATGCCACTGTAGATAGAAAACATGTCCTGTAGGTAAAATTAACCACTACTCACTAATTATGCTCTTTATTAACCCCCCAGACCACCAGGAATATTATTAGTAGATGCAATTTTGACTCCTAAAATCCAGTTAAAGAGTTATTGCACTTCTTTTAGTTTCATGACCTCCCATTAGGATAGGAGTAGATCTCCAGTAGCGGCCACTACACAGGTGTCAGATTTGCGCTTTTCAGCTCCCCAGCTACTAACATCCAGCTGTTGCCGGCACTGAGATTAGCCAGGACGGCTAAGAACCCCCACAAATCGTATACTGATGATGTGGATGAACAAACCTAAAAGTAGTACCCTTTAATATTATTTAGTCACCTATTAAATGTTATTACAAAATCCGCTAGTGACCAGGGACAGTTTTTCGATTTTTTTAAGCCAATCTTCCATCACAGGCACATAAAGGAGCGCAACAGAATGAACTATATAGGGAAGCAAAGTGCAGATATAGTGTTCTCACACAGGGGCCATCTTTTATCTGTGTCCACTCCTATATTATTTAAATCATTGGACCACCGAGATGAAAAAAGTGGATGTGGCCCCTCTCTTAAATGGCACCTTAGACAGCTGCCTACTCTGACTACTCCTCATCTGGACCTTCCCCCTTTTTACATTTTTTATTTTCCAAGGTCATTTTATTAGAACAGTTTTGCAATTTACTTTTTTTTTTTTTTTAGATAATTTTCATTTCCGGGAAGACATTACTTCTTGCGTTTCTGTTTATATAGCAGAACAATTTTTGATGAAGTATACACTTTGTGATAAACTGGTACCCTTATCCCAACTCCATTACAATTCTCCGATGATGCAGAAATGGAAAAAAAAGGAATATTTATCCACCAAGTTGAAAAGCAAAAAACAAAACACTTAGCTGCGCACTTTGCATATATTTTCTGGCGGCGGCACACCGGTGACATTCTGATCGCTGCAAACCGTGAAATAGAGGAAGATAATATGAACCCCCCGCTGTGCGGCCAACATTTACATCCATTTCTCCTATTCGGTAGTTCCTCCCCATTAATGTAATTTATTTGTATTTTTCTTATGAAAATATACCTGCTTTGTGGTATAGGTATTTAGTTCTTAAAGATATACAGCACCGTGGTTTCATGGATTGATCTCTGGACGCCTGGCTTAGAATAAATAAGTATTGAGAAAAATGCGGTACGGAACATTGACACAGCGTGAACCATATTGTATTGTGTTTGTTGTGTGATAGGAATTCCAAGATGGATTTTCCCACGGAATGAACGGTGAATAACTCATGTCAAAGTCACTTTATATCACAGGTGTACGAAATAGGGCCATAACTACCGTAGATCCAAAGGAAGTAGGGTCTTGTATTCATGCTCATCTTAAAGAGGTTGTCCACTACTTTTTCAATGATGGCCTATGCTTAGGATACGTCATCAATGAAAAAGTGGTGGACAACCTCTTTAAGTGATATGGACACCTCCGAGAGCATGTTTTAGGGTTTGTTTGTTTTTTTTTTTGTTTTTACTAAAATGCAGGCATTGTTTTCTAAACCTCATTTTTGGGGTTTATTAAACAATTTGGACCGTTTGGCTTCTACAGCCTCTATTTATCACAGTGCATAGTAGACTGAGTTGATCACAAATCAGCTTTGAAGATTGTTCGGGAAAAGAGAGAAGATGGAGGAAAGAGAGAGAATTATTTTTTTTTCTTTTCTTAACAGTTCGGGTATCAATTACTTTCAATAGGATTTGGGTTATGGTGAAAATTCGGCTCTGGTACCCGAACCCAACTTCCACTGGTCCGCCCATTCCTACTCATTGACTGATTTTATTATTAAAGGGGTTGTGTATTAATATACAAGTTAATCTTAAAGGGAATCTATCAGCAGCTTTTCACTGTAAGGTGACAGAAGTATGATGTGTGGAAAGAGACCCTGATTCCCGTGATATATCACAGTTTCCTGCGTGCAGCAGTTGTGATACAATCACAGTTTTCTCTGCTGCAAATCTGGCAGTGCTATGAATGTGGAGCTGTCTGTCTATATCCTCGCCCACACCAGCTTTCTGTGTAAATTCCATGTTGACAGAACGCTCTGAATCAGTATTGAAATGGCAAAACACAGCCGAGTAAGTGTCATATCCCTGGAATCAGGGTCTCTGTCTCCTCATCATGCTGCTCTCAGATTACATAGACAAACCTGCTGATAGACTAATAAGAATAATAAACCATCTTTGTATATTGCTCAACAATAGCACAATGTTCCCTAGAGTATCGTCTCGGAGGAGCCCGATGATCTATATATTCATATGGTTTCCTAAACCTCAAGATAAAATCATGAATAATAGATTAAAGAAATAATAGTGAGTAAAAATGAAAAAAAAATAATCCGAACGCAAACAATTGACAGCTCCATCAACAAATGTAACGCCGGGGTTTCTGATTAAGGTAAAACCAGCTTTGTCGGTGACACTTTAACATCAGCGCCGACTCCGTTCCTGCAGACGTATTAAACCAATTAAGCAATTTGCCTTGTTCAAAGCGAAACACTCTGTTTTCTTTCAACATTCTGCGGAAAGCGTCTTCCGCTGTCATTTGTAGAAGTCTTGAATATGCTTTCTTGCCGAGTGTTGTGAAGAAGACGAATAGATGACGGTCCTTGGCACAGCCAAGCCTGACTAATCACCCCTAATTACCTCTCATTCACACCCAACATATTGGAACAAGGAAATTGAGGATTATCATTACTGCGCGGCTGGCACCTGGGAAGCCAATCTTCTGAGCATTGTCATACATTCACTATGACTAGTCATATCTTATGTCTTATAACGCATCGGCTTCTTCTTTATCTATCTAAACGCGGGATAAATGTTACTACACGGCTGGATATAGAACCGTAAACCATTTTATACCTCCCTTTAGCCTTAGTTTCGATAGTACCATCTGTTGGTTCCTACCCAGGTGGTGTACTTACTTTCATACAGTGCCTTAATAAGAAGCGTCGTCATACTGTGCGCTTTCTAAACAACAGTGCGATAAAGATGCCTGAATACATACCCCTTTATATACATTCCATTTCTAAAGAGAATATACAAATACAGACTTTATTAAAGGGGTTGTCCGGCCTTAGACTACAAGTTTGTGGTCACTCTGCGACTTTTGAGCGCTCACTCTGGTGCTGGCGTAGGGGGAAGCGGTGTCAGACCGCAGGTATGTGATTTTCATGCATGCGGTCACATGCCGACTAGACGTGCCACCGTGAGCGAGGCTGAACAAGTCTAGTCGGAATGTGGTCGGAAGTATGTAAATCACATACTTGGGATCACATGACCGCCAACGCCAAAGATTCCTCATAGAGTGACTGCAGACTTGTAATATAAGGCCGGACAACGACTTTAAAGAAACTAGATATACAAAAGAATCATGGCATATGCATATAAAAATAACATCTTGCTATAAAGGCAACATGTCAAAAGCTAAAAAAAATACAGAAAAGAAAAAAGGACCGAAAAATGCGATTGATAAAAAGGTAATACAGATACCAGGCTTTAGAAAAAAAATATATAATCCCGTCCTTAATAAATCTATATGAAGACAATCAGTTGTGACAACCTAAGTCCAACAAAATAAGGCAATTTCTTTTCTTCAAAAAATGGCTTGAAAGCACAAAATGTACAGATATTCGAAAGATTTACTGTCTATCTAGTAAAAAATTAAAAAATCAATTATTCAATCTTGGTTTTTTACGCCAGGACATATACGCCTCACATAAATGTTGACAACTACACTGGCATGTAAAAGTTTGGGCACCCCTGCTCAAAATGACTGTTTTTGTGAGCAGTTAAGCAAGTGGAAGATGAAATGATCTCTAAAAGGCCTAAAGTTAAAGATGACACATTTCCATGGCCCAAAAAAATTTATCATCTTTTTACATTTTAAAAACTACAAAAAGGAAGATGGGCCAATGAAAACGTTTAGTGTCACCCCCTTTTGAAAGTATCACAGCTTTTAACAAGAGAGCATTTCAATTCTTGTTTTAGGGATTTTCATCCATTCTTGAGGGTAGCCCTCAGATCAGGGTCTTCATCATTAGAGTACGAAGCAATGATGAGTATCTCTCGCCCTCTCTCCCCGACTTGTCCTACATTACACAGATAACCAACTGATCTGAATGGGGATGGTGTAATACCTCATTTTCCCTTTAGAGGCAGTGCAGGGAAATGAAACACTTACTGCCAGGTTTCTTCTTACTGTACAGATGATCACTAGGGGTGGCGGAAAGGGATAAACTTTGTGAAACTTTTGTATTAAGATGCATACCAAACTTTTTTTTTTTCAGAAACCATTAAATGATGGATTATTTTAATCTAATTTCACCTGCAATGACTGTAGTGGCATTTCTGTCCCCTTTGTATCCATGTGTTGGATTTTCGCCATACAAAAATCAATACGTAGTGTGACCCTCCCCCTCCCGGGATCAGCAGCGCATCGATAGCGGATTAGTCAGATTTCACAAAGTCTATTTACCACACGACGCTAGCTCATCCTTGACTAAGATTTATGGAGGTGAATGGAGAGGCTAAACATAAGCTGATGATTCACAGGGAATTTCAATGGGATTGTACAATAAGTGGATCAGTCACCTACGAGGGTGAAGCCATGATGTAGGCAAAATGAATGTTTGTGTCGACAACATCTTACTATAGAAATGCTACATACATGCTAGCCACCTTAGGGAGAGACCCAAGTTGGGCTAAATGTAGCGGGACGAAAGAGACCGAAAAGCCCTCTACTTAAAGGAAATACATAAAGCATCCACTATGTACTATAGAAATGGAGATTGATACCCATGTGTGGACAGGGACCACTCTGCCACCATCACTGACAGACTCGGACACATAACCGCTATGAAGAGAGATGAAGCCAACTTGGAGCCCCATCCTTTCACGAAAGACAACTACTGTTTAAAGCCAGGTTCACATTGTGTTTTTGGCACATGTCAGCAACTCTATCTAGACTTACCGTACATCTAAAGCCCCTGAAAAACGGGATTTGGGTCTTATCTTAGGAGTGGAGAGTGGTACGGAAAAAAAAACAGCAACGCCGGATTCAGGAGAACAGCGGTATTTACACCAGAGGAAAACAAATTACATTTTTATGGCAAGTGACAGGACATTCATATCTGTGTATTCTTATTTTCTAACATTTATATTTTCAAGGTTTATATTCCATTTTCTGTACATGAACAGAGGTGGTCCCACTTATGAGAGCCTCAGCCGCAATGTATGGGAGAACCAGTCTATGAGTGTATATTTGTCCATCAGGATTATTCCCAGAGAAATGAGGCATTGCATGGTGAACATTGAAATCAACGGATTATCTATGTGATGGGCAGATGTGCTGAGAACAGAGACAACTGTGTGCCGAGAGCATTTATTTCTGTACACAGGCTCTCCGCAGGCCATCTTTACACAGCCGCTCTGTAAGAATGGGATATACGTATATATTATATATATATATATATATATATATATATATATATATATATATATATATAAACCACCCCATAGGGATATCTACAGTAATCCTAGCCCAGAAGTTCAAAGCACACCTATATGTAAATCACCATGCATTTTCCAAGCTCGCTCCCCACTCTCTGCGGGTGCAATAGCAGTTACCTTCCCGATGTAACAGGCCATAGTATACCCTGAGTCCTAGGGTTAAAGCTGTCTAGGCTTGATTATATCCCGGGTATATTATGGCCTACGCTATTTTCATAGACATATTATTGAAAAACTTCAATCAGTAGAAATAGTAGGCGTCCACAAAGATATAATGAGGTAAAGAATCTACCGCACTTCTCAGTAGTTCCAAACAGCAGCTGTGTGTCTGAAGATGACAGAAGGAGATCTGCTCCCACTACGGGGAAGTCAGGCTTAAGTTATTAAAAAATGGCATCTAAAATCTGTCTCATTTACGAGGGCTCATAAAATGGATGGGTATATTGTAGCCGGGAGGGGTATCGTTTTAACTAGGCTATTTTACATTTTACATCCCCCGGATATAGTTTGGCCTGGGTCAAACTATACCCAGTTTAATCTGGACAGGAGTTAATTTATCCTGTATTACAAAACTGCATATTGTAGATCAGCAGGATAGAACCGAAGCATATCGATTTTAGGAGGATCCCCGCATATAAGGCTCAATACATACAGTACGTATAGGAATATAGGAAGAAGTGTGCATATCTCTGACTGCAAAACGCGAACTAAAAATTGTAAATGGGTGGTAATGTCATATAAACCACCATGCCTCCTCTCTGTATTCTATGCCAAGTTGTGATTTGTATGACTATAGGGTTAACTTGCAGCGCATGGGCCTCTTAATACATTTGTAGCATGGCCCCTATTACCATATGATAGACTACAGTATATGGATAAAAGTATTGGGACACATTTCACAATCGCTGAATTCAGATTTCTTATTCAAGATCATTTTCACCCAGTTTATAACATTCGGCCCCTCGCCCCCCAGTGTATAACATCAGGCCCCTCGACCCCCAGTGTATAACATCCTGCCCCTCGCCCCCCAGTGTATAACATCCTGCCCCTCACCCCCAGTGTATAACATCTGGCCCATTGCCCCCCAGTGTATAACATCCTGCCCCTCGCCCCCCAGTGTATAACATCAGGCCCCTCGACCCCCAGTGTATAACATCCTGCCCCTCGCCCCCCAGTGTATAACATCCGGCCCCTCTCCCCCCAGTGTATAACATCTGGCCCATCGCCCCCCAGTGTATAACATCCGGCCCCTCACCCCCCAGTGTATAACATCCGGCCCCTCGCCCCCCTGTGTATAACATTCGGCCCTTCGCCCCCAGTGTATAACATCCGGCCCCTCGCCCCCCGAGTGTATAACATCCTGCCCCTCGCCCCCCAGTGTATAACATCCTGCCGCTCACCCTTCAATGTATAACATCCAGCCCCTCGCCCCCCAGTGTATAAGATCCAGACCCTCGCCCTTCAGTATATAACATCCAGCTCCTCGCCAAACACCAGTGTATAACATCCTGCCCCTCGCCCCCCAGTGTATAACATCCTGCCCCTCGCCCCCCAGTGTATAACATCCTGCCCCTCGCCCCCCAGTGTATAACATCCTGCCCCTCGCCCCCCAGTGTATAACATCCTGCCGCTCACCCTTCAATGTATAACATCCAGCCCCTCGCCCCCCAGTGTATAAGATCCAGACCCTCGCCCTTCAGTATATAACATCCAGCTCCTCGCCGACCACCAGTGTATAGCATCCAGCCCCTCGCCCCCAAGTGTATAACATCCGGCCCCTCGCCCCCCAGTGTATAACATCCTGCCCCTCGCCCCCCAGTGTATAACATCCTGCCGCTCACCCTTCAATGTATAACATCCAGCCCCTCGCCCCCCCAGTGTATAAGATCCAGACCCTCGCCCTTCAGTATATAACATCCAGCTCCTCGCCGACCACCAGTGTATAGCATCCAGCCCCTCGCCCCCAAGTGTATAACATCCGGCCCCTCGCCCCCCAGTGTATAACATCCAGCCCCTCGCCCCCCCAGTGAATAACATCCGGCCCCTCGCCCCCCAGTGAATAACATCCGGCCCCTAGCACCCCAATGTATAACATCTGACCCCTTTCTTCCAGTGAATAACATCCGGTCCTTCGCCCCCTCCCCCCCCAGTGTATAACATCTGCCCCCTTTCTTCCAGTGTATAACTTCCGGCCCATCACCATGCCGTCTGCCTTTATCGGTCGGCGGTACAGAGCCCACTGATAACAGCTCGGTTCTGTAATAGGAACCACCGATGTAACAAGTCTGTTCATAACATTTCTTCCCTCCTAAATCTTCCCCCAGCACTTGTGAGTGATATTAGTTATAAGTGTAAGGAAATGCAGCAACTCAGCCACGAAGTCGAGACCCCGTAACGTTACAGAACTGGGTCCCCAAGAGCTGAGGAGTAGAGAGCAGAAAAGTCACCAACACTCTGCTGACTCCATAACTAGAGAGTCCAAAACTCCACTGGTATTAACATAATGGCAAACACTGCGCCCCCACAAGGAGCTTTATGGCTGAGCAGCTAAATGAAGCCTTACATCACCAAGTACAATGCCACATGTCAGCTGGAGTGATGTAAAGCTGCCACCACTGGACTCCGGAGCAGACGTGTTCTGTGGAGTGACAGATCACACTCCTCTATCTGACGTCTGATGGACACGTTTGGGTTTGGTAAATGCCAGGAGAGCGTTTACTGTCTGACCGCACTGTGACACCTCTAAAGTTTGGTGGCATAAAAGGAGGAAAATCATTGTTTAATCGTCTGTCCGTCTGTGGGTAATAATGATAACTGCATGACATGTATAGATTGTTAGCTATATCACTGCTTGTGGCCTGAGAACATAAATTAATACTCTATCAATGCTTTCTGACTTACCGTATATATTACTTGTTTAATAATGTGGATTTTGCAACCAATAAAAATAAAACTTCAGGCATAAAACTTTTCCTGTTTTGACAATGCGGTTTTATAGCAGTTACAGCAAATGTTCCGCAGTGTTATATATTACGGGAGCGTAGCTATCCGGTTATATCCTCTACATGTACATAGCGTTACAGGACAGGAATCTAAAGGGGCTCTATGTTTTCGAATATCTGGTGATATTTTAGAGAGGGGTCCCTAGTTTAGGACTCAAATATAGAAGCCGAAGAGAAGAATAGCTAGAAGCAGAATGTCTTACAGACAAGGTCCTGGCATGTCTGGGCATCACATCGAATTTAATTGATTTTTTGCTATACCCCTAAGGCTCAGGTCAATTTTAGGTTCTGTGTTTGATTCTTTTTTGGACTAACGCAACAGCCTAAGGGTCATGACAACCTTCTCTGTTTTTTTTTTTCTCCCTCAAGAAGTCATCCATAAAGGAGTCTAAAGAAGTCTAATCCTAGATAATTCCCTCAATGGCCATTTCCGATGTAGTTGTGAGCCCAAAGGATTTTTGGCGGCCAAAAGCCAAACTTGAAACTAATAATTAAGCTATATTGAAAAAACTGAGTTTCCATGCAAAAACTTGTGTGGCTTGAGGGGCATCAAGCAAAGTAGGAGAATAAACATTTCCCTCTAGGCAAAGTGAACGGGTTGGGAGGGTCACAAATTTTATAGAACTACTAGATGGTGTCCCGATTCTAACGCATCGGGTATTCTAGAATATGCATGTCCACGTAGTATATTGCCCAGCCACGTAGTATATTGCCCAGCCATGTAGTATATTGCCCAGCCACATAGTATATTGCCCAGCCACGTAGTATATTGCCCAGCCACGTAGTATATTGCCCAGCTACGTAGTATATTGCCCAGCCACGTAGTATATTGCCCAGCCACGTAGTATATTGCCCAGCCACGTAGTATATTGCCCAGCTACGTAGTATATTGCCCAGCCACGTAGTATATTGCCCAGCCACGTAGTATATTGCCCAGCCACGTAGTATATTGCCCAGCCACGTAGTATACAGCACAGAGCCACGTAGCATATTGCCCAGCCATGTAGTATATTGCCCAGACACATAGTATATTGCCCAGTCACATAGTATATTGCCCAGTCACGTGGTATATTGCCCAGCTACGTAGTATATTGCCCAGCTACGTAGTATATTGCCCATTTACGTAGTATATTGCCCAGCCCCGTAGTATATTGCCCAGCCACGTAGTATACAGCACAGAGCCACGTAGCATATTGCCCAGCCATGTAGTATACAGCACAGAGCCCCGTAGTATATTGCTCAGCTACGTAGTATATTGCCCAGCTACGTAGTATATTGCCCAGCCACGTAGTATACAGCACAGAGCCACGTAGCATATTGCCCAGCCATGTAGTATACAGCACAGAGCCCCGTAGTATATTGCTCAGCTACGTAGTATATTGCCCAGCTACGTAGTATATTGCCCAGCCATGTGGTATACAGCGAAGAGCCACGTAGTATATTGTCCAGCCACATAGTATACAGCAGAGCCACGTAGTATATTGCACAGCGACATAGTATATTGCCCAGCTACGTAGTATATTGCCCAGCTACGTAGTATATTGCCCATTTACGTAGTATATTGTCCAGCCACGTAGTATACAGCAGAGCCACGTAGTATATTGCACAGCGACGTAGTATATTGCCCAGCCACGTAGTATACAGCACAGAGCCACGTAGTGTATTGCACAGCAAGGTAGTATATTGTCCAGCCACGTAGTATACAGCACAGAGCCACGTAGTATATTGCCCAGCCACGTAGTATACAGCACAGAGCCACGTAGTATACAGCACAGAGCCACGTAGTGTATTGCACAGCAAGGTAGTATATTGTCCAGCCACGTAGTATACAGCACAGAGCCACGTAGTATATTGCACAGCGACGTAGTATATTGGCCAGCCACGTAGTATACAGCACAGAGCGACGTAGTATATTGCCCAGCCACGTAGTATATTGCACAGCGACGTAGTATATTGGCCAGCCACGTAGTATATTGCCCAGCCACGTAGTATACAGCACAGAGCGACGTAGTATATTGCCCAGCCACATAGTATACAGCACAGAGCTACATAGTATATTGTCCAGCCACGTAGTATACAGCACAGAGCCACGTAGTATATTGCACAGTGACGTAGTATATTGCCCAGCCACGTAGTATACAGCAGAGCCATGTACTATATTGCACAGCGACGTAGTATACAGAACAGAGCCACGTAGTATATTGCCCAGTGACGTAGTATATTGCCGAGCCACGTATGTCACAGGTTAAAAAAATAAAAAATAAACTTACTCACCTAACGATCCGAGGGCCCCTTGTAGTTTAACATACTCACCATTCTGGTCGCTGCTCCTCAGCGTCCCGTCTCTCCGCCTCCTGGGATCTAACGGCGCTGTACAGATGGGCGCGCGGCTGCCGCCATCTTGCGTTCCCAGGATGCTTTGCGAAAATACCAATATGACTTAGCGGTCTCGCAAGACCGCTAGGTCTTCTGGGTAATTTCGCAAAGCATCGCTGGGAAAGGAAGATGGTGGCCGGCGCGAGCGCCTCAGCGGACAACAGAGGGTGAGTATAGCAGGTTTTTTGTTTTTTTAACATTATTTTTTTTTACTATTGATGCCGCATAGGCAGCATCAATAGTAAAAGGTTGGGGACACACAGGGTTAATAGCGGCGGTAACGGAATGCGTTACCCGTGGCAACACGGTCCGTTACCGCCGGCATTAACCCTGTGTTAGCGGTGACCGGAGGGGAGTATGGAGCGGGCGCCGGGGACACTGACTGCGGGGAGCAGAGCGCCGGGGACACTGACTGCGGGGAGCGGAGCGCCGGGGATACTGACTGCGGGGAGCGGGGACTATGGAGCGGGCGCCGGCCACTGACTGCGGGGAGTATGGAGCGGCCATTTTCTTCCGGACTGTGCCTGTCGCTGATTGGTCGTGGCTGGTTTGCGGCGACCATTCAGCGACTTGGATTTCCATGATAGACAGAGGCCACGACCAATGAATATCCGTGACAGACAGACAGACAGAAGGACAGACGGAAGTACCCCTTAGACAATTATATAGTAGATGTAATCAGATAATTGCTCAGTGTTTAAAGCACGCCACTTTTTCAGGAGCTTTTGGAGCAGAAACTGAGCGTAATCTCTCAAAATCCTCCTCAAAAATTCAAAGCTCCTCAAAAACTTTGCTATAAAAATTTAGGAACAAAACTCTGTATGTACACACACACTGTACAGGGTGTGCACGCAATGAGTCTTTCTGAAGAGTTTTCGAAGCAGAACTTAAGAGTTTTCAAAAAGAGTTTAGAGAATTTCCGCTCAATTTTTGCTCCAAAAACTCCTCAAAATCTTAGTATGTACAAACCATAAGACTATGTTCCCTCTGCGTGGTTAAGACGTTGAGTGAACCGCCAAGTTTTCCAAGGTAAAACCGACACTGCTGACAATTTCCTGAAGAACGTTTGCCGGTGGGTTTTTACTTGCCTTTTTAGTGGCTCCACCGCCGCCGCCAGCGTCTTTGCTCCGTACTTTCAAAGTCACCCGAAGAATGACTGTTATTTCTTTTAACTTCTTCAAAGTTTCTGAATCCTGAAGCAGTTAAAAGAAACGACATACGACAGAAAAGGTGCAGAAAAAATGGCGTTTTGACATTGCTGAGCACTATGTTCATTTTTTGCGGCACTTTTAAACCGCTCTTGTGGTCTAGTGAATTAGAGGAATCTTTGAGCCCTTTAAGTATTACTTCTGCACCCGATACTGATATGCCCCCAGCTAATATAGGGGATCAACCAGCTCAAGAACGAGGCACAGGAACCCGCCTAATGGGTCTGACTTATCAAAGCTTTTTTTTGCCAGAATTCTAGTGTCAACATTTTTGAAAAGTTTTGCCATTTTCACCCAGCTCCAGCAAAATGGGCAAAGCTGGGGTATGGTGACCCTTGCTCGTCAAATTCATGCCAAACATCGGAGTTCTCTATTTGAAAGTTTATAGAACATAACATTATGGTCGTATTATTCTGGACAACTTGTATGTATGAGATGGCAATGTCATTGTCACATTTTCTGGCTTGGATACTGGTCACGGTTCTATTTTGTTGGATCAGCATGTAACATCCAATGCAAACGCCGAGAAAGAACATCAATCAATAAGCACTTATTGCAGGAACCAATATCTTTAATCTTAGCGCAGATCGATTCGGAGTATAAACAAAGACATTTACTTTATAATTATTTTGCTATATTTCCCGTGACATCGACATCGTCTTCATCCTAACTTCTGTCATGCAAGATGACTTTATAATGTGCCGATGCTGCCAGCCGCCACTAGAAAAAACCCACAAGGGCAGCAAAATCTGAGTTTTTATGTCAGGTAAGGACATCAGATGGAAGAAATATCCATAAATTAAACCTTGTAGGATTGCACTTTTTAAAAACTTGATAACATCCAAATTCCATTATGCCTTGCTCTTGAACTGAAGGAGGTCCAGCTATAGCAGAGTTAAAGGGGTAGATCGTAACTAATCCTGATTTTCACCCTAAAAGTTGCTCTATTTATTTTAGTTTTTCTAATATGGTTTAATAAAAAGATCCCAACCTTTCCCTCGCTAATCTAACTGCTTTGTTTGAGAATCCTTAGGACACGCTGGGATACTCAAACGGGGCGTCATCAGAGGGCAGAGGCCACAGACTTTGCCCCCACCCTGAAAGAAAGGGTCATAAGTGACGTGTGTTTCAAGGGCTGGGCTCTTCCCTATTCTACTGAGCACTGAAAATACGTCAGTTGTCAATTAGTAAAGCTTCCTTCTTACCATGCAATATTTTTCTCAATGCACAGTGACAGTGCACTCCTTCATAATAGAGCACACTATCAGTGCGCATTGCAAGGAAAAAAACACGGGGAGCAGAGCCACATCTACAAAAGTGAAATGTGTTTCGGAGGCGAGGCTGGTCTCTGCTAGCTCTCTCCTAACAATGCTCTCTGTTGCAGATCATCTCTTCTAATTAGAGCCGGAGAGGGTGTGCACTGTCACTGTGCACGAAGAATATTGCGCAATAAGAAGGGAGCTCGTAGTGAGCATATGTCAGAATTGACAACCGATTTATGCTCGGTAGAGCAGGGACTAGCCTAGCCCCTGAAACAGATGTAACTGATTGCGCTTAATGTCAGGGTGGAGACAGAGGCTGCCCCCAATGATGTGCCATTTGAGTATCCCAACCTGCACTGTGGATTCTTAACGGAAATAAATAAAAAGAAAAAACCAAGAAAGCAGTTAGATTAGAGAGGGAAAGGTTGGGACTTTTTAATTAAACCATATTATAAAAACTATTATATTGGTAAAATAAATAGACATTTAGGATGAAAATCAATATGAGTTTCAGACCAGCCGTTTCAAATTGTTCTTTGGGACTTCATTAATAAGAAAATCTCTACGAGTGCATAATAAACTCAGATCTTCTGTTTCAGATTCTATCAAGTGAGTCTGAGACAGACAGAAATCATGTCCATAATGCATAATAATACTTTTTACACACCCTGAATGGTTTCTAAAAAGGTAGCGTAGTTAGGGAATTAATTTCCAGCTCCAATTTAAACAGCTTCGATGTCAACTATTATAACCCATAAATTTGGAGTCCTAATGTAACACTTGGAGATGCAGAAAAGGCCATGCAATAAAACAAAGGTATTGCACTCAAACACTGTCTATAAACTAGCTCTGTTCATGGTAACCTGGCGGCACTTAATAGGACATCCACAGAAATGCTTTGCGCAAGTCACTACATCTAGAAGGTCGAAAAGGAACTCTGGTCTTCACCCTTTTATTCCTAAACAGGGATCTGGTCTTACACAAGAACCCCGGGTGATGGTTCCTCAGAGTCCACTGCTGGCCGGTGAAGTGAGCTGGCAGAGAAGGGTCATGTAAGCCGAGTCAATACCAGAGAAATCAGAAATCAGAGTCAGGTCAAAACAATCCAAAGTCAGCCACTGAACAACACACAGAATCAGGGCTGCAGAGATTTAGGGGCAAAACTGTGGTCATATATAACCTATTTATGAACTCACAGATGGGAGTTAATGAGTAGATCTGGATATACAGTATATGCTCTAGGGCTTGTCTCACAATGACATTCCCTGAGAATATTAGTACATATGGACATTATCGAAGACGATCCCATTTGTGATGTACTGGGAGAATGGACAGCAGATCTGGCAGAACTGAGGTGTCCATGTTTTACATATACAGACATTTGTTTGAAGGGATTTTGAAAAGTCTGGCCACGCCAACACACAGGCTCTCCATGCATGTGCTGTGACAGTGACACAGCCGCGACACGTGCAGCTGCGGTGCCGATCAGCCGGCGCTCTCCATGTATCCGGGTTCCCTCTGCAGCTTATTCGGCAAGCGCTATAGCTTTCCGAATAAGTGGGGACCCGAAGAAATTCGCTCAACTCGACTCCTCAGGAGACTTAAAGCTGCAATCTTCTGATTGTTTGTGCTACACATAGGGCTCAAGCCCCGCTATGTGTAGCAGAATCGATCATCTGCTATAAGCTCCGGCCACAGAGCGGTGCTCATGGCAGATCGGCGCTCATGGCAGATCGGCAATGACAACCACGGTGGTCTCCTGCAGATCCTGGGTTGTCATGCCAACCCATCGGCGCCCAGCCATGTGCGGTTGAGCTAGTGATGAGATTTTGAGGCATTTAACATGTTAACAGCCGAGGGTGGATATCAATTCCACCCACGTCTGTTAGGAGCACATGTCAACTGATCAAAAGAGCTGTCTTGTGCCGGAAATGGTGCTGACTCAGGGGGTGACCCGACATATGACGTATATATATATATATGTCATATGTCATGAAGGGGTTAAACCAAATGTGCATGGACATTTTCCCTTAGACTACGCCTACTTGGCTAACAAGCCTAGATTTACATACAGGGAAGAATGGGCCGTATCTCAGCAACGAAGAGGAGCAGGAACAAAAGAAAAACTTTTCCGGATTCAGGAGAACAAGGACATTTATACCAAATAAAAAAATTAGATATTTATAGCAAGTGACAGATCCTTTTTAAACCAATATTTGGATTTTTTTTCGAAGCACTACACATAATGAGTGCAATTGGCATTATACTATAAATATATAGATTTTATATAATAGACTGTATATTTATACCAACGTGTATCACTAAGATCTCTACCTATACACACTCTGGCTGCTTGTATGCAGGTTGGAATTTTTCCGGCACAGGGTCAGCATGCCGTCTATGGGTCTCCACTGATTGATAAGCCATCAGCCGAGGTCTCCTGACTCTCAGCATGCCATGATGAAGGTGCGCTGGTGCAATCACAGAGGCTGATTCCAGCAGTTACAATCACTCCCCCCACCATAAGTGGCAGGGAGCTGAATACATATGTAGACATTTTCACCCTGTACTGTATTGTTACTGATATTAGTGCAGTCATGCTGGGAATATTTGAGTATAACAAGAACTCTTGTTTCCTACCGACAGACAAACTGCACTGGCACCGTCGCTTTACTGAAATCACTTGGGGTGTAGCAAAAAAAAGGCATTGAAGATCATGCCGAGAACATCGTTTTGTCTCTAGACAAGTTACTCGTGCGTCCACACTTTGAATGTTGGTGCAATGTTGGTATCCGGTATATAAAAAGGACATAGCTGAACTAGAGAGGGTGCAAAGAAGAACAACCAAAGGCAAAGGCTAGTCACACCCAATATTCAGGTAATTTATCTTTTGTTCATTCACTTTGCATTTTGCTAAAAATTTAAAATAAACAAATATCACTTCAATTTTAGCATCTCTAATTTCTTAAATATACGATATATAACCTGACACATATCTAGTTCCAGTTAATGTGGGATTCAAGGATTTTTTTCTCTAATGTGTAATTGATACTTAGACAGTTTTGATATATTTCATACATTATTATTACTGCTCCCACTGAATGCAAGAGAATATGTTGGTCAGTTGCTACTTGCAGCTCTTTGTATTTTTCTGTATATTACAGAACTGCATAATCTAATTTATTAATATACCGAATATATTAACTTTTAAATCAGGACTTCAGCCTAAAAATTTCCCAGTATCTAACAAATAAATAGACTGAATGTGAAGTATAAATATATAATAATAATAATAATAATAATACAAAAGAATTTCTCTCCCTGTTGATAATGTACCTATTTGCACAGGCAGCTGACATTATGTGAGTCCTTCAGGGTTAAGTCTGTGCTCAGCCGAAGAAATTAATAGCCTCAAATTAATATTATAGTGTGAAAATCGCAAGAGACCGTAGGAAAATATCACTCAGGGAAATGCTGGCCCTTAGGATAAGTAATAGGAGCATTTCGAAATGCTCCATCCATACGGCTAAGTGGATGCTGTTTCCAGCAATATCTAATAGTCTGAGAGTGATTGAAGAGTCAGCGCTGAGTCAATAGGAGCATGCAATAGGGAGACTCCTGAAGAACGGATGCCGGGATTTGCGGATATACCAGACACAAACTCAGCAAGATTATTAACACATGACAAAGGGCAATGCCGCGTCATGCCATGTCCCTTCTGAAATAACCAGACCACACACTAGGATGGAAGGCCCTTACCTCTGGCGGGCAATATACCTGCTCAGGTCATATTAACTGTAGCCGCTTCATCACTAGGCATTTACATATCTGGAGTTTACCCATAAATCACTACCCATGGGCTCATTAGCCTGGAAAGTGGGACTTCCCAAACCCTCCATAATCTGAGTTGATCTGGGGGTTTTGTAGGCTCATCCCAAACCATCCACCATAGTACCCAACTTTGAGACTTTCCTTCCGTACAAAAGGAACAAGGTCCCAACTTGACCAGATACATCCCATCCCAATAGCCAAGCTCTAACCCCTTGAAGGGGTTGTCCAGTTAAAAACAAGTTTCAATAAAAGGAATTACAGAGACTTGTGCTGCTTTTGCACTTCTTTTTATTCAAAGGGTGGGCACTTTTTAACTTTTTCCATTGCAATAATTATCAAGGTGTGGTACCCTCTTGCTAGGTATGACCGGGACACATGTGAGATGGACGACAACAAGCTAGGAGTTGTAAAGGACCTCAACCTACTCGGATCGATGAAAACTCAAGATGCTGCCACGATACCGGAAGTCAATAGGAAAATAGCTATAGGCAACTCAACAATGAAGTCAGTGGACAAGGTCTTCAAATCAAGGAACATTTCAATAGTGACCAAGACATAGCTCCTACATAGTTTGGCATATGGATGCAAAACCTGGACAATAAAGAAACGAGACAGAACAAGAATCAATGCATTTGAAATGCAGTGGTGTAGAAGGAGGTTATCAATACCATGGATGGCAAGAAGAACAAACAAGTCAATTTTTGAACAAATGAAGCCAGACATGTCACCCGAATCAAAGGATCAGCAAGCAATGACTCGCCTCCTTTGGACACATCATACGAAGAGAGCGATCACTGGAGAAGGACATTATGGTCAGAAAAATAGAAGGAACAAGGCTAAATGGAAGACCAGCAACCTGATGGATTGATACTATCAAGACAATAGTATGGAAGACCTTAGTGGACCTATCTAGGCTTGCACAAGGTCGATCTTCCTACAGCGCTCATCCATCAAGTCGCCATGGCTCGAGATCGAGCCGATAGTTATTAGAAAAAAGTGCCCTCCTATGTATCCCCACACTATCTGGGAGATGTATATTCAACTTTTTCCATAATCACATAATCCCTGCAACCCCTTTTTTCTGAGAGAGCTACCTCTGATTTTAAACTATGGGTACAACTAGGGCAGAAACTGGCCTTCCATTAGCAGCAGTAGCATAGCTGCCGGGGGGCAGAGGGGCCTCTGGCTTCGCGCTCTGAGGGCGCCCTCCCAGAGCTACGCTACTGTAACTGTATCAGCATGCGCACTGCGCCAATACAGTTACATTCTGCAGCAGAGCAGGGAGAATCGATCTTCCTGCTCTACCGCCAGCCGCTATGGGATCCCTGAGCGGGCAGAGGAGGTCTGGTGCATTATATTATATAGAGGCTATGCAGGGGGCCATCATACAGTGTGGAGATTACAGTGACGGGGCCATCACATAGTGCTGGAGCCATTAAATAGTTTGGGGGATATTAAGGGCTCAGTATATATATGTAGTGAGGGGGCATTATACTGTATATAAGAGAGCATCATACTGTGTATAGGGGAGCTGTACAGGGGGGAGACTCAGGACATTATTAAATGTAAAGTGGGCACTTATTGTTATAGAGGAACTCAGGTTACAGTGACTGTCAAAGGGGCACACAGAGGGCATTATCACTTTTCAGGGGACAAAATGTGGGCACTATTTTCTAGGACACTTGCACATGGCATTACTATATATAGAGGGGTGCTTTTGAATTTAAAGGGCACATATTGCCACACAGCAGCTGCAGTAATAGGGTCACATACGGCAGCAGCGGCTCAGTATTGGGGTATCAGGGGCAGTAATAGGTTCACATACGGCAGCAGGGGCTCAGTATTGGGGTATCAGGTGCAGTAATAGGGTCACATACGGCAGCAGCGGCTCAGTATTGGGGTATCAGGAGCAGTAATAGGTTCACATACGGCAGCAGCTCAGTATTGAGGTATCAGGTGCAGTAATAGGGACACATACGGCAGCAGCGGCTCAGTATTGGGGTATCAGGTGCAGTAATAGGTACACATACGGCAGCAGAGGCTCAGTATTGGGGTATCAGGAGCAGTAATAGGTTCACATACGGCAGCAGCTCAGTATTGAGGTATCAGGTGCAGTAATAGGGACACATACAGCAGCAGAGGCTCAGTATTGGGGTATCAGGTGCAGTAATAGGGACACATACGGCAGCAGAGGCTCAGTATTGGGGTATCAGGTGCAGTAATAGGGACACATACGGCAGCAGAGGCTCAGTATTGGGGTATCAGGTGCAGTAATAGGGACACATACAGCAGCAGAGGCTCAGTATTGGGGTATCAGGTGCAGTAATAGGGACACATACGGCAGCAGAGGCTCAGTATTGGGGTATCAGGTGCAGTAATAGGGACACATACGGCAGCAGAGGCTCAGTATTGGGGTATCAGGTGCAGTAATAGGGACACATATGGCAGCAGCGGCTCAGTATTGGGGTATCAGGAGCAGTAATAGGTTCACATACGGCAGCAGTGGCTCAGTATTGAGGTATCAGGTGCAGTAATACGCACACATACGGCAGCAGAGGCTCAGTATTGGGGTATCAGGGGCAGTAATAGGGACACATACGGCAGCAGAGGCTCAGTATTGGGGTATCAGGTGGAGTAATAGGGACACATACGGCAGCAGAGGCTCAGTATTGGGGTATCAGGTGTAGTAATAGGGACACATACCGCAGCAGGGGCTCAGTATTGGGATATCAGGTGCAGTAATAGGGACACATACGGCAGCAGGAGCTCAGTATTGGGGTATCAGGGGCAGTAATACGGACACATACGGCAGCAGCGGCTCAGTATTGGGGTATCAGGTGGAGTAATAGGGACACATACGGCAGCAGAGGCTCAGTATTGGGGTATCAGGTGCAGTAATAGGGTCACATACGGCAACAGCGGCTCAGTATTGGGATATCAGGTGCAGTAATAGGGACACATACAGCAGCAGCGGCTCAGTATTGGGGTATCAGGTGGAGTAATAGGGACACATACGGCAGCAGAGGCTCAGTATTGGGGTATCAGGTGCAGTAATAGGGTCACATACGGCAACAGCGGCTCAGTATTGGGATATCAGGTGCAGTAATAGGGACACATACAGCAGCAGCGGCTCAGTATTGGGGTATCAGGTGGAGTAATAGGGACACATACGGCAGCAGAGGCTCAGTATTGGGGTATCAGGGGCAGTAATAGGGACACATACGGCAACAGCGGCTCAGTATTGGGATATCAGGTGCAGTAATAGGGACACATACAGCAGCAGCGGCTCAGTATTGGGGTATCAGGTGGAGTAATAGGGACACATACGGCAGCAGAGGCTCAGTATTGGGGTATCAGGTGCAGTAATAGGGTCACATACGGCAACAGCGGCTCAGTATTGGGATATCAGGTGCAGTAATAGGGACACATACAGCAGCAGCGGCTCAGTATTGGGGTATCAGGTGGAGTAATAGGGACACATACGGCAGCAGAGGCTCAGTATTGGGGTATCAGGGGCAGTAATAGGGACACATACGGCAACAGCGGCTCAGTATTGGGATATCAGGTGCAGTAATAGGGACACATACAGCAGCAGCGGCTCAGTATTGGGGTATCAGGTGCAGTAATAGGGACACATACGGCAGCAGAGGCTCAGTATTGGGGTATCAGGGGCAGTAATAGGGTCACATACGGCAACAGCGGCTCAGTATTGGGATATCAGGTGCAGTAATAGGGACACATACAGCAGCAGCGGCTCAGTATTGGGGTATCAGGTGGAGTAATAGGGACACATACGGCAGCAGAGGCTCAGTATTGGGGTATCAGGTGCAGTAATAGGGTCACATACGGCAACAGCGGCTCAGTATTGGGATATCAGGTGCAGTAATAGGGACACATACAGCAGCAGCGGCTCAGTATTGGGGTATCAGGTGGAGTAATAGGGACACATACGGCAGCAGAGGCTCAGTATTGGGGTATCAGGGGCAGTAATAGGGACACATACGGCAACAGCGGCTCAGTATTGGGATATCAGGTGCAGTAATAGGGACACATACGGCAGCAGGAGCTCAGTATTGGGATATCAGGTGCAGTAATAGGGACACGTACAGCAGCAGCGGCTCAGTATTGGGGTATCAGCAGGATGAGGAGTTTGTACAGGTTGGGAATAGATGGTGACGTGCTGAAAATGTGAGAGGTGAAACGTGTCTTTGTTGTATTCGCTGCAGCCGAGTTCTGGGTGGAAGAAGTTGTGTCGGTCTGGGCCAGATGGAAAAGACGGGAAAAGTGAACGATTCCATCAGAAAGATCGTCAGCGGTAAGACACTATCTGTAACTGTGCTGTGATCTCTTGTATGTTCTGTAGGACTGACCATATGGCGGTAGTATCCATATTGGTCTTTGAATAGAGATTATCTTCTGTAACAGCGCGGTCATCTGCTGAGGTTCTCCTCCACTATTAAGGTGTGTCACCCAGTTGTAATCAAGGTTACCTGGTTAGGGGCCCACTCAAAGGTTTCCCCTAAACCAAAACCCTGGCTACGCCTCTGATTAGCAGGTCATGTTTCTGGCCCTTAATGCCTTTTTCCTGAAACGTAACTGAAATTTTTTAAAAATGAAAACAAATTTACATATTTAGTATCACCAAGTGTGTAATTCTCTGAGGTAATTAAATTCAATAATATTTTTTCCGCATGGTCAACAACAAAACCGAAGAAAAATAGCAGAATTGCTGTTTTTGCTCACATCCAAAAAGGAGAATAAAAAGAGATCAGAAAAGTTGTATGGACCCCAAAATGGTAATGATAAAAACAACTCTTGCCACAAAAACAAGCCTCTCTATCTACAACTCTATTGAAAGATAATTAAAAAATCAGGTTTGTAGATCGTCGAAGGCAAGGAGGCAAAATCCAAGAAGGACCCTCTGGGACCCTAAACGTAAATTTAAGTAAATGTATTTTTAGAAAAATAAGATTTCCTGGGATAAAGAATGAAGTCACTTAAAAAGGCTGGAGGAGTTAGGCAGTATATCCCTAACAATCAGAAGCTTCAAAGCAGTAAAGTGGCTTTATTTTGTATTTTAGGCTGCCCTATTAATTAGATTTTTCTAAAAAAAAAAAAAAAAAAATTAAAAATACATTTACTAAAAGAGTAACTAAACTTTATTTTTTTAATATAATTTTGTCCAGCATGGAAGGGTCTGTAACTTTGCAAGTGTTTTTATTATGGAATTTGTCTTCATTTCTGTAAAACTAAATATATAATATCAGTGCCTTACAAATCCCTGCTTTTCAACAGTTTATTTCCCTGCCTTTAGCTGCATTGATATCAGAATACATCATTTGGAGTACGGATGATGGCAGTGATGGGTCAGCAGCACCGTTCTCCTCCTCCGAGTGCTGTGTTTATCAGAACAATCTCCTGTAGCAGCTTATCCCCAGAATTAGTGAGACACAGCTGCTGAGCCGACCCATCACTGCCATCATCTGTACTCCAAATGAGCATGTTCTGATATTAATGCAGCAAAAGATAGGGAAAAATACTATTTTATAGCAATTTTTTACAAAAATTAAGACGAATCCACTGATATAGTGATTTAACAAAGTTTCATAACTTAAAAGTTTACTTACTCTATATATTTCTTTAGGATAAAGAGCTTTCTTTAGCAATCAGCTTCCTTTATTCAATTGTCTGTGTTGGTTACAATTGGGTAAAAGTTTCATTTTTTATTTTAATTATATATATATATATATATATATATATATATATATATATATATATATATATATATATATATATTAGAATTTCGTTTTGCATCCCGCGAGCCATCAGTGTGGTGTTACCAGATGTACAACTCTGCGATGTTTTATCCTCAAATTGTTCAGTATAATGGATGCATTAAACTGAAAATGTAAAGTTTTCCTGTGCTTTCCACTTTTCGTCTTACGCCACACAGACATTGGTGACTCAATGGTCCCCAGGGGGTCGTTGGGTTTCAGAATGTCTGTACTGTGTTCCACAAGGCTTCTATCTATTCCGAGTCCTAATAAGTTCTTATCACCTGTCAAAACCCGTTTCCCCTGAACTGTGATTTAGCCGTTTCCACAATTTACTTTATATCAGCCTCCGAAGCCCTATAAAATACTGTCCTGATTGCTGGGCAGGTAGCGATCCGCCATAAATACTCTTTATACACAGCACATTCTCAACCAGATGATGTTATTTCAATCCCGAGTCTAATCTCTGTTTAATGGCTGTCAGGAAACAGAACTGGTCTAAAATGTTCCCAGGAAGTAAAAACAAAATATGTAGAAATCCATATATTATGGTCAGCTAAATGTCACGATCGTAGGGCGAGATGAGAGTTTGCATTGTCAACTACTGTACAGACTTGTTTATTGTCAATAAAGTTTGTTGAAGTGGGCGTGTTTCCTGTCATCTCAGTAGAACTTGCAGTGGAATGTCTGTGTCCGCCTCTAGCTCCTCCCTCTCCATAGAACTTTATGAGCACCAACTGTCATCTCCTATCTCAGTAAGCTGAGAAAAATCTGTCTTTATTTTATACATTTTACCCATGAACTTAGATAGAAAAATCAATCGAGGAGGAGAAAAAAATCCCAGATTTCTCTGATAAGATAAATTACAAAGTTGGTTATTTCCGTGTGTTCTATTGATTTATAAAATAATCAATAAAACAACATTTACAGCCTCTCATTTTATGTTCACACTCAGCATATTCTTTGGAGGAGAGCTCGGGAAATACACATCAAACTGAGACTTTGATGGTTGCCTATCAGCGAAATCCATTAATCATAGGCAATAATGACGTCTGTTTTATGCATACACTACGACAGTGATGTAATTTGAGCAAGGGCTCCGAACTATCACAGGTGTTTAATAGTATTGGTATTCTCAAGAGGGTTAAAGGGACGTTTTGGGCCCCGGTAGACTCCGCGGTACAACTGCTATCCCTGCAGCAGCTATAGTAACGGCCCATAAGCCTTTTGATATGTTCTAAGACTTCTAAATAAAAGAAAAACGCCATTATAGCCTATAGCTTTCAGGTGCCATGCCACTGTTGAAGCACCAATCAAAAGCATCCATCACCCATAGATTTTTTTTTTTTTTTAATTACATCATGCAATTATCATATTATCGACCAGGGGAGGCTATATTAAACTACTCATTCCTCTCATTATCATCACAAGCAGGGTTACACCTCCATATACAGTAGACATCCAACATTCACAATAGGCAATGTCACAGCTCACCTCTTACTCCTCCCTGCACAATGACCTTTGCATCATCCCACCCCCCATGCGATTGTGCAGGCCTTAGTACCATAGATTTCAGCTCAGGACCCAGGAGCTATGGCAGTAAATGCTGCGTAAGAAATCATCTGAGCACCTAAAACAAGTGAATATAATGTCATTTTTTGTTGTTGTTTTAACCCCTTGCCCGGCCACAAGTCTGCTGGGTTCAGGCAAATTGAATCCTAAAAATATTGGAATCAATTCTCTCATCTCAAGCTATACTCCAGCATCTCTAGCTCTGGAGGACCCTATGTATTGCAGGTGCAGCCCACTCATTTCAGTGGGAATTGTGTAATGCTTCTTTTCTCCTGCGGGGGTGCTGCAGGGTAACTGATCACTAGCTGCTGTGCTCACAGCCGATCACTGATGATTGCAGTCCTGAGCTTCACTTTAATCAGTAGATTTGTTTAACAAAAGGGATGGAGTAAAGTAGACGAACCCTAATGAATAGTTGAGATACTACTCTTTAAATAGTACCAAAAAATACAATTCAAATTACTATGAATTACACTAATCCAAATTAATACTTTAAAGAGCTTGTCCCCTATCAAAACTACAGAAAGCAGCACAGTAACTCATCATTTAAAGGGGTTGTCTAAGACTTTAACATTGATCGTCTATTCTTAGGATAGGTTATCAATGTGTGATTGGTGGGTGTACGCCCACCAATCAGCAGTTCTTGGTGTCAGTGGCTCTCGGAGGTGCTCAGTTAAAGAGCTGCTCCATCTACTCATAGTGGCCGCGGCTGGTACTGCACGTTCGCCCCCTAGAGGGTGGTCTCTATCAGCAGACGGAGCCGCTATGGAACTGAGCAGTCACCAGCACAGAGAACAGCTGATCGGTAGGGGGCGCCAGGTGTCGGACCCCCGCCGATCAGACATTGATGACCTATCCTAAGGATAGGCCATCAATGTTAAGGTAGTGGACAACCCCTTTAAGTAAAAGAAAATATTTACATAAAGCACATTACTAAAAGTAAATATTTTCTGTAAACTTTCCAGAACTCAGGGAGAAAATATCACACAGTATTGACTGGATAAGTGGCGTTTGGCACGGCGCCTATTCACACCGTGCCTAGATTTTATTCAGCCTCTGTGTGTTTTGCCCGTCTTGGCCGTATTAGCTGCATGGCAAAAAAGTCAGACTCGAAATTGATTTTTTATTGAATGCTTAATGTAAGGAGATAAGGGTGTTACGGAGATGTCACAGATTCCATTAAAGAAACCCGACGCTAAAAGTTCGAGAACAAATTTGTCTTTCCCTACATTCCGCCAGATTTCTCTTTCACCGTTTCAGCCTCCGGGTTGTGATGACAGTTTTGTGGTGTGTTTTACGGGCTGTTTTTTTGTGCCTCCTGCCTCCGCCGAAGTGACCGCATTCTGCAGCTGCCTGTCGGCCCGGCCGTCCCGTGTGGCTTGTAAAGGGGAAGCCATGTCTGTTTTTAATGTATAAATATATTCAGATCGTTCTAAAGGGATACAATCTTTTTTTTTCATTGAAAGCAGAAGACGGAATCAGCTGACGATAATATATAAAATAATAGTCCCGGATTGGAGCGCTAACAGAGCCTTTCTACCCAGTAACCAATGCTCTGTGCAACAGATGGCGGTACGTTCATTAGCATGTCGTAAACTCCAAGAAGATACCTTCACCCTTTCTGCTGGAACATATCACGACCGGTTATAATACTCACAGTCATCACACTCTGAAAACCATTTCCTAAAGATGTTAAACTACAATTCTGTATAAACAAAACTCTGAAAATTAAAGCAGCGATGCAGCTACAGTAACTCTTTCCTGAACCGGACTCATTATATCCTAAAAAAATTAAAATAAAAATAAATAAGAAGGCAATTAAAATAGTAGGGCTGGAAACCGCTCCCTCAACTTCAGATAAAGAGACAGTGAAGACACATAAATCCTGTTTAATTAAAGGCGGCTATAATTCTTTGTCTAATTACAACTTGGACTGAATGCGCAATCACGTACGGTTTAATGTAATCTGTCTGCAAAGACTGCAAGCAAACTTTCTACAGTTTGTCATTTCCAGGATTTTAATGGGGTTGTTAGAAAAAAAAATGCAGCAAATATAATAAAATGAAAAAAATAAAAAGTACCATACTTACTGAATGAGAGACAGGGAGGTGATCTTATCTGAATCCATATTATTTAGAGGGAGAAACAAGGAAACAGTACTATCTATGCCCTCATGAAATACAGAGAGTTATCTGCACATACATATAGGATAGACAGCACGGTAATATTATCTGTTACTATATAATTTATATGATGAAACAAGGGGGCAGTACTATCTGTGCCCTCATGAAATACAGAGAGTTATCTGCACATACATATAGGATAGACAGCACGGTAATATTATCTGTTACTATATAATTTATATGATGAAACAAGGAGGCAGTACTATCTGTGCCCTCAGGAAATACAGAGAGTTATCTGCACATACATATAGGATAGACAGCACGGTAATATTATCTGTTACTATATAATTTATATGATGAAACAAGGGGGCAGTACTATCTGTGCCCTCATGAAATACAGAGAGTAATCTGTATACACATAAAGAGTAGATACAGCGGTAATATCTGTTACTATGTAACTTATATGAGGAAACAAGGAGGCAGTACTATCTGTGCCCTCATGAAATACAGAGAGTAATCTGTACATACATAAAGGGTAGACAGGGCGGTAATATTATCTGTTACTATATAATTTATATGAGGAAACAAGGAGGCAGTACTATATGTGCCCTCATGAAATACAGAGAGTAATCTGTACATACATAAAGGGTAGTAGACAGCACGGTAATATCTGTTACTATATAACTTATATGAGGAAACAAGGAGGCAGTACTATCTATGCCCTCATGAAATACAGAGAGTTATCTGCACATACATATAGGGTAGACAGCACGGTAATATTATCTGTTACTATATAATTTATATGATGAAACAAGGGGGCAGTACTATCTGTGCCCTCATGAAATACAGAGAGTAATCTGTACATACATAAACGGTAGTAGACAGCACGGTAATATCTGTTACTATATAACTTATATGAGGAAACAAGGAGGCAGTACTATCTATGCCCTCATGAAATACAGAGAGTAATCTGTACATACATAAAGGGTAGTAGACAGCACAGTAATATTATCTGTTACTATATAACTTATATGAGGAAACAAGGAGGCAGTACTATCTGTGCCCTCATGAAATACAGAGAGTCATCTGCACATTCATAAAAGATAGACAAGCCAGTAATATTATCTGTTACTATATAATTTATATGAGGAAACAAGGAGGCAGTACTATCTATGCCCTCATGAAATACAGAGAGTCATCTGCACATTCATAAAAGATAGACAAGCCGGTAATATTATCTGTTACTATATAATTTATTTGAGGAAACAAGGAGGCAGTACTATCTGTGCACTCATGAAATACAGAGAGTCATCTGCACATACATAAAGGATAGACAGGGCGCTAATATTTTCTATTACTATATAACTTATATGAGGAAACAAGGAGGCAGTACTATCTCTGGTCATCAATATCAGATTGGCGGAGTTACTATGAATACGTCACCAGCACCTAACACTAGACAATCTCTTTAAAATATGGGGCACAAAGGCAAATTTTACTATTGTATAGAAGTCAGAAAATAGGTCATAACTAGAGATGAGCGGATCTAACGAAATTCATTCAGCTAAATCATGTGGATTTACCTGGGAAATTCGATTCTCAGCTAATTTAATCTCCACAAATTGAATGTCTTGTATTATGATCTGAGGTCTCCACAGATCCCATTGCATAATAAACATAAGATTTAAAAAAAAAAAAAAATAGTAATAATAAAATATCATCACCCGCCCTGCCAGTCCACTGCATGCTGCCTGCCATCCAGTCCTTAGAGCCGTTGTGAGCCGCATCTCCCATCCTCTTCACTCAAGGCTGGGACTTCCAGCCGCAACCAGGCCTCGGAGGTCACTGCCTGTCCCATGCAGTCACATCACGAATGTGCGAACCACAGTGACCTCTGAGGCCTGGTTGCGGCTGTAAGTCCAGGCCACACGTGGACATGAGTTTGGTTCGCGGGGCTCCAGTCCCAGTCGCACATCTCCTATACGGCAGACTTGAACCACTGTTGTGGCCGCCAGACCAGGGTTTGGTGATTTTTTTCACTGATCTTTGCTTATGAGTATTATATAGAAGCATTACTTATAAAATAGTCAGAACTCTTGCTGCATTTATTCACACATTTACAGAGGTTTGTTAAAATTTCGGCAATCCTGGTCAAAATTACTGTTATTGTGAACCGCTAAAGAGTATATCCGGGACATTATGGAAAAACAAAAATTGCATCTAAACACTAACAGGCAGGTAGTTGCAACTTACCAGCCTGTTGTGCACAGCGCCATTCTTCACCGCTACAGAGCGGTCACGGACCGCTCCTGCCAGCGATTTAGCTGCCTCTGCTGACGCAATGGGGCGGAACGTCCGGCGTCATTCTGTTTGACAGCCGGCTCCCCAGTTAGGCAGCGGAAATCCGCCTGTCAATCAGAATGATGTCTGAAGTCCCGCCCTGTCGACAGAGCGGAGAGGTAAAGAAGCCTCCACTCTCTAGATGTGACGTCAGCAGAGGCGTCTGAGTACCTGGAAAGAGCTGTCTTTACTGGGGAAGAACAGCGCCATGCACAACAGTCAGTTAATTGTAATTACCTACTTGTTAGTGCTTAGGTACAATTTTTTAGTATAAAATCCAGAATACACCCTTTAAGCTAGTTGAAGATGAAATAATCTCTAAAAGGCCTAAAGTTGAGGATCACACATTTCCTTTGTAGTTTAGGCAAATAAAAAAAATATCTTGTAATTTTTTTACATTTTAACAATTAAAGAAAGGAAAGTGGGCCGATGCAAAAGTTTGGGGATTTGTGTGATCAGATAACTTTGACCAAGGTTTCAGACCTTAATTAGCCTGCTAAGGTTATGGCTTGTTAACTATCATCGTTAGGAAAGGCCAGGAGATGCAAATTTCCCAGCTTTATAAAAAGCCTCCTCTAACTCTGTGCCAAAAAAACAGCAGCCATGGGTTCTTCTAAGCAGTTGCATAGAACTCTGAAAATGAAATTGTGGAGGTCCACAAAGCAGGAGAAGGATAAAAGAAAATAGCAAAGGGTTTTTAAGTTGTTCTTTTCTCAATTTGGAATGCAACTAGGAAATGTCTCTTAACAGTAACAGAGAAGGTCAAGATAAGGTTTAGAAGACCAAGCAAAATTTAAGTGAGAGCTGCTTGTAGTCTTGCTAGAGAGGCAAATCAGAACCCCCGTTTGACTGCAAAATATCTTCGGAAAGATTTAGCAGACTGGAGTTGTGGTACATTGTTCTACTGTTCAGAGACACCTGCACAAATATGGTCTTCATGGAAGAGTAATCAGAAGAAAATCTCTATTGCATCATCACCATAAAATTCAGCGTCATAAGTATGCAAAAGAACATCTAAACAAGCCTCATGCATTTCGGAGAAAAAAGGGCTCAGAACTTCAGGAAAAGAACACCTTCCCAACCATTAAAGGGAACCTGTTACCCCCAAAATCGAAGGTGAGCTAAGCCCACCGGCATCAGGGGCTTATCTACAGCATTCTGGAATGCTGTAGATAAGCCCCCGATGTATCCTGAAAGATGAGAAAAAGAGGTTAGATTATACTCACCTGGGCGGGCGGTTCGATCCGATGGGCGTCGCGGTCCGGTCCAGGGCCTCCTATCTTCTTAGGATGACGTCCTCTTCTTGTCTTCACGCTGCGGTTCTGGCGCAGGCGTACTTTGTCTGCCCTGTTGAGGGCAGAGCAAAGTACTGCAGTGCGCAGGTGCAGGGCCTCTCTAACCTTTCCCGGCTCCTGCGCACTGAAGTACTTTGCTCTGCCCTCAACAGGACAGACAAAATACGCCTGCGCCGGAGCCGCAGCGTGAATGCAAGAAGAGGACGTCATCGTAAGAAGATGGGAGGCCCCGGACCGCGACGCCCATCAGACCGGACTGCAGCGGGACCGCCCCTGGGTGAGTATAATCTAACCTCTTTTTCTCATCCATCAGGATACATCGGGGGCTTATCTACAGCATTACAGAATGCAGTAGATAAGCCCCTGATGCTGGTGGGCTTAGCTCAACCTCGATTTTGGGGGTGACAGGTTCCCTTTAAGCATAGTGGTAGATCAATCATGCATTAGGGTTGTGTTGCAACCAATGGCAAGAGGCAACATTTAACTGGTAGAGGATTGAATGAAATTTCAACAGGTTCTTGATGCAAACATAACACCATCTGTAAAAAAGCTGAAGTTGAAAAGACGATGGCTTCTACAAAAGGATAATGATCCCAAACAGACGTAAAAATCCACAATAGACGACCTCAAAAGGAGCAAGCTGAAGTTTTTACAATGGCCCTCACAGTCCCCTGATCTGAAAATCATTGAAAATCTGTGTCTAGACCTCAAAATAGGAGTGCATGCAAGATGACCCAGGAATCTCACAGAACCCATATGTCACACATATTGCACAGCCCACGTAGTATATTGCACAGCCCACGTAGTATATTGCACAGCCCACGTAGTATATTGCACAGTCCACGTAGTATATTGCCCAGTCACGTAGTATATTGCAGTCACGTAGTATATTGCCCAGCGCACGTAGTATATAGCAATGTGGGCATCATATCCCTGTTAAAAAAAAGAATTAAAATAAAAAATAGTTATATACTCACCTTCCGGAGCCCCCGGATCCAAGCAAAGCGGTTACCGATGCTCCGGTCTGAAGAGTGCATTGCGGTCTCGCGAGATGATGATGTAGTGGTCTCGCGAGACCGCTACGTCATCATCTCGCGAGATCGCAATGCATGGACCGGTCACCGGAGCGTCGCGAGGAGCAGGAAAGGCCTGTTCTGGATCCGAGGGGCCGACGGACGGCGAGTATATAACGATTTTTTATTTTTTTTATTATTTTTAACATTAGATCTTTTTACTATTGATGCTGCATAGGCAGCATCAATAGTAAAAAGTTGGTCACACAGGGTTAATAGCAACGTTAATAGAGTGCGTTACTCCGCGGCGTAAAACGGTCCATTAGCGCTGCCATTAACCCTGTGTGAGCGTTGACTGGAGGGAAGTACGAAGCGGGCACTGACTGCGGGGAGTAAGGAGCGGCCATTTTGCCGCCGGACTGTGCCCGTCGCTGATTGGTCGTGGCTGTTTTGCCACGACCAATCAGCGACTTGGATTTCCATGACAGACGGACGGAAGTAACCCTTAGACAATTGTATAGTGGATATAGATATATTATTTTTATTTTATTTTTTTGTTGGGGGGTTCATTGAAATGTTTGCCATGTGGCCCTGTGATTTCTATGTATACCACTGGCAGCCGCCGCTGGGAATATTTTTCTTATTACAGCTTTTATATGATATATTTATTGATCTGCAGTTTTCGGGTCAGAGTTTCTCTTCCAGCGCCTCGTTCTTTCCTCCTTATCTCGAGCATTTCCAGGCAGCCTCCACTAATGCACACCTGAATGAGACATTCTTTTCTTGGAGGGGACAGAGCAGAGCACTCCCAGCACTTTCCTCATGTAATGAAGGTATTACTGCGACTACTGTTCTGACTTTTGGAGATGTGTAATCAAAGAACAAATGTTCTGCTGCGTTGTGTCAATGGAGATCACGTATCAGCGCTGACACTGGAGAACTACGTCTACTTACTGGGCTGGAAACAGGACGACTCATTGAGAACTATATAATCACTGCACTCGTACCATGAAAAATGCTTATTTCAGGTGACGTTTTTATTTGAACAATATTGAAGTAGTGGAGCGATAAGCAAAATAAAAACGTTTCAGCCAATCCGTGGCCTTGATCACAATATCGCCTTAATGGAGATTCTTTCTAGAATGAGTTATAAGATTCAAAAGGAGGAAAGAACCGAACTCGAAGGTCAAAATGTGAAACAAAAAATGCATGTACACAGTGAATAGTACAAAAAATAATAATTTATTATTAAGAACAAACAAAGGAAGAACAAAATGGTAACATGGCTCCGATAGCACAGAATGTATATCCGCTCATAAACACACACGCGACCACAACATTATAATACTGGCACCAAATGAAGTAATAACCTGATCATGCAGAAAAATACGCTATATGGTGAGTATACTGATAGTAATACAACTATATATGGGTCCAAATGATAAAATCGGAAAAATAAATATATTTTATAAAAATGTGTGTTAAGTCTTAATATATCTGCACAAATTAAAAGTGACCAGCACCAAACTCATATGTGTCAGTAATAAATTATGGTAAACCTGATAGTGGGCAGGTAACCGCCGTAGTAGAAAAATATGTAAATGTATGACATCTAACATAAGATGTGGAAAAAATAAATAGGCAAGATAGATGAATATAAATCAATGTCCACAAGGGCACAAGAGGGCAGGAAAGTAATGAGGGAAAGATTGTCTACGTCATGATAGTGCAGCGCTGCACAAAATGTAAAGTAAATAGGCTATCAATTCCCATCAAGGCGTCCACAAAGCCCAGATACCAAATGATGCAACGTAATACTGAAAGTAATGCCACGGGACAGAATTACCACAGAGAGTAAGATAGAGAAGTTAGATGCTAACATAAGAGGTGGTTACCTGAGTGGTCATGTGGATGAGAGCAGGTATGCGCCCCGACGCGCGTTTTGTATACAATCCTTCGTCAGGGGGGTGTCAATCCCCTGACGAAGGATTGTATCCGAAACGCACATAGGTTTCAGAAAGTGGCTTAGTTGTGGACCACCTTGGTAGGTTCTTCAAGGTGGTGGAAGCCTTTTTTCTCCACCTTGGGGACCTGGGAAAATTCATAATCACTGTTTATGGATTATTTGCCCTAACTTAGATTCGGAGGAACCCAAGAGGGAATCTCTGTGCCCACTCAGGTCCTCTAAGACTAGGTATGACCCTGTGTATATATTTTAGTGCTCCTTTAAACATGCACATTAGCTGGATTCACAGCTATATGGGATGGAGAAGTAGCTGATGCCCTTGGACCCTTGTGCTTAAGGGGCCCTTAGGACCCTCTAACACATGAGACCATACCAGTGATATGGTATGTAGGGGTTTTAAAACAGATTTGCATTCAAAGCCAGATCTTAAAGAGGTTTTTCGGAAAACTCCTCTCCCTCGGCTGCAGTTTGTTTTATTAAAAAAAGGGCTTTGCTCTTCCTCCCCTGGTCCAGTGAGACTCTGCTGCTGCTTATGACATCTATTGTTGCCTGTAGCGCCAACTTCACATCGACATTCTTGCAACCCATCAGTTTGCTCAACGTCACTTAGCGGCTCGTGCCATAAACTTACGCAGAGCTGCCGCGGTCAGTATTGGATTTGGGGAGGGTGTGTATAGCTTAATTGAAAAAAAGAGGGTTTTTCAAAATCGGACAACCCTTTTAGTTATGCCACATATTTATGTTGCGTTCCCACTGACTTGTTAATAAAATTTACAGTATGTGTGTTGGAACTTTGGAAGCCATACCGGTTGTTATTTGGGTTCCTTTTCCCAGAAAATATATATAACACCTTTGTAGGAGAGGACGACTCCGTGGCCATATTAAAAGACCTTGACCTTATAGAGCGATGCAGCATTACAGAAGCCCAACACCTGGTTCCTATAATCTTAACGATAGGCCAAAAATAAAACTATACAAGTCAGGCGGGATCGGGGGTCTTGGCAATTTGTATATACAGCTTTCCATAAAGGAATAACACGAGGGATTCATCAGCGGGGGTTACTGGTATATTGGGACTGACTGCAGCCGACTCAGCTACAAGCCGGCCAGGACTGACAAATATTTGGTTTCAGCATTGGCTTCCTCTAGGTTGGGTAACTGGATGCTGCACAAACACTTTGGTGTCGTTCTCCACCAGATTTCCCCATGTACAGTATGTGTGTTATTCTCAATGTAAGATGACACAAGCTGCAAATTGTTTACCCGTCGCCTATAAAAGCGAACGGAACACCGTGAGGTCTCATTCCAACATCACAAGCGAACTACGCAGATGTCCCGTCCCATAAAACCGTGTACGGTCTGCATCTGTCACATAATAGAACGTTACTCCATTACATACAGACCGGGAGACCTGGCACAAGGCACACCGGCGGTAACACGACCATCCCTCCGGACACAATCACTTATTATACTACAGTTTCCATTTTCAGTGGTTGATTAGAGTTTTTTTGGGCCTTAAATATCAGATTTCTCTTAAAGGGTATGTGTTATCAGAAAATGACCTATTGTTTAACCCCTTAACGACCAGAGGTATTTTGGGGTTTGCATTTTCATTTTTTTTGCTCCCCTTCTTCCCAGAGCCATAACTTTTTTATTTTTTCTGTTAAAACGGCCATGTGAGGGCTTGTTTTTTTCCGGAACAAGTTATACTTTTGAAGGACACCATTGGTTTTACCATGTTGTGTACTCAAAAACAGGAAAAAATTCCAAGTGCTGAGAAATTGCAAAAAAAAGTGCAATCCCAAAGTTGTTTTTTGGGTTGTTTTTTTGCTATGAGCACCGACCACATGGAGGCGATCATAGCAATCCGGCAGTGACAACCATAGATGTCTGCTGGAGACCTCTGGTTGTCATTTCAACCCATCGGTGATGTTCGATCATGTGACGGGGTCACCGATGGGCGGGATATGTTAAATGCCGCTGTCAGAGCTTGACAGCGGCATTTAACTAGTTAATAGCCGCGAGTGGATCGCGATTCCACCGCGGCTGTTAGAGGCACATGTCAGCTGTTCAAAACAGTTGACATGTTTTGGGAAAGATGTGGGCTCAGCGCCAGAGCCCATATCAAAGGGAGGGTGTCTGACATCGGCGTACTATTACTCCCAATGTTGGAAAGGGGTTAAATCAGGTTTTAATGTATATTTTTTATGCATATTTTGCGTGTTTTTTCATTTTCCATCACTTCTCTTCTGTACAGAAAACTTTGGAGTAGTCTCATTATCATCTCAGACAGTATTACAATGAAAATTGACACTGCTATATATTGTAAATAACACATTATCCACCATTCACAATAGATGATGTTAGAGCTTACCTCCTCCTCCTCTTGTACAATGACTGGTAACTTATCTATAATCTGTAGATAAAACAGGATTCACGATTCACAATAGGTAATGTCACAGCTCACCTCCTCCTTTACAATGACTGATAACACCTCTATATACAGTAGATAACACAGGAACCACCATTCACAATAGGTGATGTCACAGCTCACCTCCTCCTCCTCTTGTACAGTGACTGGTAACTATAATCTGTACATAAAACAGGTTTCAAGATTCACAATAGGTGATGTCACAGCTCACCTCCTCCTCCTGTACAACGACTGATAACACCTCTATATACAGTAGATAACACAGGATCCACCATTCGCAATAGGTGATGTCACAGCTCACTTCCTCCTCCTGTACAATGACTGATAACACCTCTATAAAACAGTAGATAACACAGGATCCACCATTCACAATAGATGATGTCACAGCCCACCTCCTCCTGTACAATGACTGATAACACCTCTATATACAGTAGATAACACAGGATCGACCATTCACAATAGGTGATGTCACAGCTCACCTCCTCCTGCACAATGACTGATAGCACCTCTATATACAGTAAACACAGGATCCACCATTCACAATAGATGATGTCACAGCTCACCTCCTCCTCCTGTAAAATGACTGATAACCCCTCTATATACAGTAGATAACACAGGATCAACCATTCACAATAGGTGATGTCACAAATCATCTTCCCCTCCTGTACAATAACTGATAACACCTCTATATACAGTAGATAACACAGGATCCACCATTCACAATAGGTGATGTCACAGCTCACCTCCCCCTCCTGTACAATGACTGATAACACCTCTATATACAGTAGATAACACAGGATCCACCATTCACAATAGGTGATGTCACAGCTCACCTCCTCCTCCTGTACAATGACTGATAACACCTCTATTACAGTAGATAACACAGGATCCACCATTCACAATAGGTGATGTCACAGCTCACCTCCTCCTCCTGTACAATGATTAATAACACCTCTATTACAGTAGATAACACAAGATCCACCATTCACAATGGGTGATGTCACAGCTCACCTCCTCCTCTTGTACAATGACTGATAACACCTTTATAAAGAGTAGATAACACAGGATCCACCATTCACAATAGATGTCACAGCTCACCTCTGATAACACCTTTATATACAGTAGATAACACGGGATCCACCATTCACAATAGGAGATGTCACAGCTCACCTCCTCCTCCTGTACAATGACTGATAATACCTCTATATACAGGAGATTACACAGGATCCACCATTCACAATAGGTGATATCACAGCTCACCTCCTCCTCCTGTACAATGACTGATAACACCTTTATATAGAGTAGATAACACAGGAACCACCATTCACAATAGGAGATGTCACAGCTCACCTCCTCCTCCTGTACAATGACAGATAACACCTTTATATACAGTAGATAACACGGGATCCACCATTCACAATAGGAGATGTCACAGCTCACCTCCTCCTCCTGTACAATGACAGATAACACCTTTATATACAGTAGATAACACGGGATCCACCATTCACAATAGGAGATATCACAGCTCACGTCCTCCTCCTGTACAATGACTGATAATACCTCTATATACAGGAGATTACACAGGATCCACGATTCACAATAGGTGATATCACAGCTCACCTCCTCCTCCTGTACAATGACAGATAACACCTTTATATACAGTAGATAACACGGGATCCACCATTCACAATAGGTGATGTCACAGCTCACCTCCTCCTCCTGTACAATGGCTGATAACACCTCTATATACAGTAGATAACACAAGATCCACCATTCACAATAGGTGATATCACAGCTCACCTCCTCCTCTTTCCTTCACAATGACCTTTGCTCTGATGAGAGTATGCTCATTATATGTTTTCATACAACTCAGCAGTAGTTCGGTTTATTGCTGCTAATGTTCATCGTATCCTCAGCAAGAAGAAGGAATATAATATTATACTTAGTTGTTGATGAGAAAATTGCAAGTTTTTTTTATTTTATTTAAATTTCGTCATATAAAAAAAGACTAATATCAAAAATGTTTAAAAAAAAATACATCTAACCTAAAAAATACAAAGCCTACAAGAAACAAAATGAGCAAAAACCCTGTTCTATCTAAATAAGTAAAAAGCAAAAGTGCATTTAAATAACTCAGGGTTCTTAGTAATACTGTTTTTGATCAAAAATAGCATAAAAAATGTAGTTTAAACAAAGGACACACTGCACTTTACATTTAAAAATGTTCTCCAGGGTAAAACGAAAAAAAAAAAAAAAAAAAATTGTAAGTAAAAATCTTAGCAGCAAATATTCCCATCCATCAGTCCGGGACGAATCTTTGAACTGATAAAAAATACTTATTCAATAATAACTGGCTATGAGAAGGGTATCATTTGCTTGACCACAATCAGAAGAGTGCGGCTCGTCATGCCGGGCTGTAATTACAGTGCCGTGATACAATGGGAAGTTCTCAGACGGATTCTTTGTCTTACAGCAGACATTGCAATTTACTGAAAACCTTTTGAACTTCAGAATCCCAAGTCGTTCCATCAGTATGATGATATATGATCAGACAGCTGAAATCTGCTCTTGGTTCTGGTATGATCCGCCAAGGCAGCAATCTAAGTTTTATGACTTGTATAAGTTATTTTATACATCCCCTAAGAGATTTTTATCTCCTGGCTAACTCTAATAATTCTCACCAGATTTTGGTCCTCATTTTAAAGAAGTTCTTATCCTCTTTCTTAGGCTACTTTCACACTAGCGTTTTTTTAAATCCGTCACAATGCGTCGTTTTGCAGAAAAAACGCATCCTGCAAAAGTGCTTGCGTCGTGCTTTGGCAGACCGTCGGGAGAAAAAAACCCTACATGTAACGTTTTTTTCTCCCGATGGACCGCTTTTTCCGACCGCGCATGCGCGGCCGGAACTCCGCCCCCACCTCCCCGCTCCTTACAATGGGGCAGCGGATGCGCCGGAAAAATGCATCCGCTGCCTCCATTGTGCAATGCAGCAAACGCTAGCGTCGGAATCTCTCCCCGACGCATTGCGACGGGGAGATTCCGACGCTAGAGTGACAGAAGCCTTAGGCCTCTTTCACACTTCAGTCTTTTGGCGTCAGTCTGAAACCGCCATTTTCCTCAAATAGCGGATCCACCATTTTTTTTTGACGGATCCGCTATTTTCCCATAGACATACATTAGCGACGGATTGTGGCGGATGGTCGTCTGTTCCATCCGTCATGTGACGGATCCGTCGAGATTTGGAGGACGTCATCTAGACATTGACGGACATTGTAACGTTTTTTGTCTGCGCCGAAATGGCGGTTCGTGACGGATCCGTCGTGTCCGCCATTCCATAGAATGGCCGCCTATGGGGCGACGGATCCGTCGCGACCGTCATTTCGGGGGATCCGTCACCCCAATCCACTTTTTCAATTGCACATGCTCCAAAAAGTAGATACTTTTCCCAGACAACCCCCAAGTAACTGATCCGTCAAAAAAACGGATCCGTTAGAACCGTTTTCTCAACAACTGTGACGGATCCGTCGATCCGTCACTATGTCAGAGCTGACTGACGCCAAACAACTGAAGTGTGAAAGAAGCCTTACGTAAAAAGGACATTCTGATGAAGAATTTGTTTTATTCATGTTCAGTTATGTGAGGTTTTGTCACGTAACACTAAAAAGTCAACATGCTGGTGAGAGGAGGATGATGGCGGAGATGCCGTGGTCCTCCAATGCAGAGTTTGGGTGGGTACTCCTCCGTGTAAAGTAGGGTTTGTGTTGTCTTTGAATCACCAATGAATGCATATAACAGGTTGTATGTTTTGGCAAACGTATTGTCGGTAGGTCCAGATTGCGTATTAGTTGCAAGAAAAACAGTATCTAGATGCCTTCTAGAATAAAGGAGTCAACAGAAAATGCAAAAAATTGCCAACAGGAAAGGGTTCCAGTTATCGGCTAAAGGGGGTCCCATGACCAACAGGTGAACTTCCTTTATCCAGATACAGATTGATAAGAAAGTTCTCTCCATTTAAGTCTACAGGAGTTTTGGAAAAAGTTGAGCAAGCCTTGATGAGCGGACCTTTCTTCTCCAAATAAGTCAGGTGGGACCCTGTAGAAATTCCATAAATGTCTAAGACGGTAAAATCTTTTTAATAAGAAACCTTTTATTTCACTAAAGATTGAATAATTGTGTGGCCTGCAGAGGTTGTTTTTGATATTTGGAGGAGTCATCATCAGGCATCGCCATGGATAAAACCCTTTCCCACACCCTGATATAAGCGTAAGATCACATATTGGGCAACAATGGAGAAGACTCAGATTCCAATGATCAATGAGAGCCCTCAATTGTATTAAAGGAAATCTAGAGCAGAATGACTATCGAAACCAAGGTGATTGGCGAACCCTTGGTATGGCCAAATATTTAAGTTCACCTTCCCACCTGATTGTTTTCTCTCTAGATCCACCACCCACTCTCTTCTTGGCTTCATAAAGCCAGAGAAGAACAAGACAGATGATAAACAAGTGGGTGGGAAGGTGCACTTAAATGTTTGGCCGCACCAAGGGTGCTCCGGGCACCTGTACTTGGTTTGAACAGTCATTCTGTGCTGACAGAGTCCCTTTAATGACTGAAGTGTGCAGGCAGAATATACTGGTACACATAAATATTATTTATATGGAATTTAAAAAATAATAAAAAAAAATATTTTTAAAAATATAATGTTACCCAAATATTTTTCATCCCCTTTACGACATGTGCCATATTAGTACGGTGCATGTCGTGTCTTCCCTTTTATGTGGGCTCTGGCGCTAAGCACACATCTTTCCCGACACATGTCAGCTGTCATGTGCTCCTAACAGCTGCGGGTGGAATCACGATCCACCCGCAGATGTTAACCCGTTAAATGCCGCTGTCAATCGCTGACAGCGCGTCACTTATCACTTTTCGTTCAAAAGTCCAACTCGTCCCGCGAAAAAACAAACCCTCACATGGCCATATTGACGGAAAAATAAAAAAGTTATGGCTCTGGGAAGAAGGAGAGAGAAAAACAGAAAACAGAAAAAAATGAAATACCCCTGGTCGTTAAGGGGTTAAAATAGATGTTATTTAAAAAAAAAAAAAAAGCATACACCCTTAGAAGATGGTATCCCTGTAAACGCCCCTCCATGTACTATGAATATATCCATATATTATAGGTCTGCAACAAACAAAATTTAAAAAAAATTATAAATAAATAATAAATGGCGGAATGTTATCATATTCTCTTGCGCAAGATCCAGTCCGCTGTAAACTTGCCAACAAGATTTTTTTTTTTTTTTAATGGTCCTGTTTTCCATTAAGATAATGTAAATTTGAACATATGTTGGAATTAATATTTCACATCTTTGCCAAACCTCTATTTCGGTGAATTAGAAGTGTCCTTTCTTAGTTAAACATTTTAATTACAGGTTTTGTAGGTCAGCGGATGACGTTGTATATTATGTTCAATTGTCATCATGAAAAACGGAGCAAGAAGGGACCTTATTATCCACAAGAGCCCTTGAAATTGAAGCTTCACTTAACGAAACTCTTTTACTGTGCACGTCATTCAATTTCGCATCTTCAGTCTTCTTAAAAAATAATCGCTCCATCTTGACTCTTGTAAATATTTGTAGTCACATTTACTATTTTAACGGAAAATAAAAATAAATAAAAATATAAATAAATACAATAAATAATACATTATATATAATTTGAAATATAGCCTGTCTGCTGGTAAAGGCGGAAGATTTCTAAATATTGATGATAAAATAATACTCAAGGGTCCGGCGAACAGAACTTGAATCAGGTTAGTATTTTTAGGATTTTATGGTAATCTAAATTTCGGTCACTTGAATTAAGTTTCAATGTTAAATGTAGTTTTAAAATTTATTGGTAGTTTTTTTATATATTTTATTTGTCTTTATGTTAAAAAAAAATCTGAATGAACATTCTATACATTCCTTAAAGTAAGAGAACTTTGTACTCGATATACCTCTAAAATCAACATCGCATAAAACACTAAGTTCTATTTAAAAAACACCTAGTAAGAATATGCGTACACAATGGTTTTTTGATGAGTCTATTGAAGTGGGTTTAAGCGCCTGAAAAATCGTTCAAAAATTGCTTGAAAGACTCAATTTCTATTGTAAACTGACGGCCATTTATATTTAGTCTTTTGAGCATTTTTCTTTCACTTCAGGTTTTGAAAAACGCCTGGAGGTTAAAAAAAAAAGAATATATAAAGTGCATGTCCTTTATGGAAAATGCTCCAAACTAGGTTCAATCAAAAGACTGCAAATAAACACTGGAAAAAAAATTCTGCAAAAAGTTTTTTTTCCGTGGTGTGATAGATCACATCTGATGGAAGTCTAGGTTTGGTGAATGCCAGGAGAATGTTACCTGCCTGACTGCAATGTGCCCACTGTAAAGTTTGGTGGAGAATGGTTTGGGTTCAAGTGTGCAATGGGTTCAATGCTGTGTTCAGGGGTCGCCCTCTGCACCTTAGTTCCAGTAAAGAGAATCCTTCAACACAAGATATTTTTTACCATTGTAGCTTCCAGTCTTGTGGGAACAGATTGGGTAAGGCCTTTTTTGTCCCCTGGGCCTGTGCACAGTGCATATAGCAAGGTCCAAGGCTGGAGGAGTTTTGTGGAAGAATATGACCGGCCGCAATGAACCCGGACCTCAACCCCAACTAACACCTTCGGGATCAATTAGAATGAATATTATGAGCCCGGCCTCTCCCCTAACATCAGTGTCTGACTTCACAAATGCTTTTCTGGGTGAAGGGGTAAAAAATCGCCTAAAATTTTGTAAAAAAAAAGAGTGGAAGTCGTTACAGATACAATAGGACCTACTTAATACCTATGGATGTAAAACGGTTCCTGAATACATATGGATGCAAAATAGGAGCTCATAAAGCTCATGAATACATATGGATGTAAAATAGGAGGTCAAAAAAGCTCCTGAATACCTATGGATGTAAAACAGGAGGTTTAAAAGCTCCTGAATACCTATGGATGTAAAATAGGAGGTCAAAAAAGCTCCTGAATACCTATGGATGTAAAACAGGAGGTTTAAAAGCTCCTGAATACCTATGGATGTAAAATAGGAGGTCAAAAAAGCTCCTGAATACCTATGGATGTAAAACAGGAGGTTTAAAAGCTCCTGAATACCTATGGATGTAAAATAGGAGGTCATAAAAGCTCCTGAATACCTATGGATGTAAAACAGGAGGTTTAAAAGCTCCTGAATACCTATGGATGTAAAATAGGAGGTCATAAAAGTTCCTGAATACCTATGGATGTAAAACAGGTGGCTTAAAAGCTCCTGAATACCTATGGGTGTCAAAGAGGAGGTCATAAAAGCTCCTGAACACCTATGGATGTAAAATAGGAGGTCATAAAAGCTCACAAATATCTATGGATGTAAAATAGGAGGTCATAAAAGCTCCTGAACACCTATGGATGTAAAACAGGAGGACATAAAAGATCCTGAATACATATGGATGAAAAATAAGAGGTCATAAAAGCTCCTGAATACCTATGGATGTGAAACAGGAGGTCATACAAGCTCACAAATACCTATAGAGGTAAAATTGGAGGTCATAAAAGCTCATGAATATCTATGGATGTAAAAAGGGAGATCATAAAAGCTCCTGAATACATATGGAGGTAAAATTGGAGGTCATAAAATCTCCTGCAGGTGTAGTACACAGGTATCCAAAAATGTGTATAGGAAAACTGTGGAACTTAAAATTTTAAGTCTTTGTTGAAACAAGATCACCAGGTAACATGCTACTTGAGATTGTTTTTGGGGCAATAAAAATTTTGGCTAAAACACGCTCACGAATAACATCCACAAAAACTCACTTTCTCCCATCAGCTGGAGTGTAATACTTATTGTGTCCATATGGAATGAATGATTAGTCTGAAATGAAGGGTATGATATGGGTTTTGCGGTATGTCTTACACGGGAAGCCTGGGGTAGGTTTAACCGTGCAGCAAATGTATAAATATTTAATTCTCCAGATCTCAAAAACAAAGTAACACAGAACAGAAGACTGATTACACGCCTCCGTGCTCCGCTCTGTAGTGACAGGATGTGGAATTGTCTAGCGATCGCCATGCTTTTGCAGGCACACTGGGCACATTTAAACAGGAATCCTATGACAAGTCATCAAACAAAGCCCAGATTGAAACCAGACAACACATTCTACCTAAAATGTTCAATATTTCCCTTTATTAACCCCTTATGAGCCTGCAGATCCTCCGCTAAACCGCATGAATGGACTTACATATTGGATTTTTAAGATATTTTTCTTGCGAGCGGCGTATCCCTTGCTGGTTTGCATTCGCATTCCGAGATTAAATACCATATGGTTTTGCAAACCTCCAGCTTATAAAAGTTATTAATGTATTGATAGCTGTAATCAGAGCGTCTGGCACATAACCTTGCCTGAACGATCCAAGCATGGAAAATAAATATTGCAGCAAATGACGCAGGTGAACTAGACACACCTGCTGCTGTTATTGTGGGTCTGTATAGAAACCAAGGCTGGATTGGGTTTGTGTAGTCTATACTGTATCTTTAGAATCCAATTGTACATAAAATTAAAAATTACTCAGTAAATGTAAGCCCTGAAGTCATTTTATTGTACAAAGCTGTTAAAAAAATGATTTATTTTATTCCAAGTTGTTTAAATACCAGCGTAGTAGAATGTAAAAACACTACAGAGCATGGATAACAGCCGTTTCGCGCCCAGTAGGCGCTTCTTCCTGGTCCTAAACACTGCCCAGATGCCCAGAAGAAGCGCTTGCTGGGTGCGAAACATTTTGTTGCTCATGCTCTGTAGTGTTTTCACGTGCTACCACACTGGTATTTTACCAACTTAGAAGAAAGTTTACTGATTTTTTTACTTGGGTGAGTACTGCATATTCAATTTCCCCCGATTATATTGGAATATTAATTATATGGTAACTCGTCATAAATAACCCTATTAAAATAAACTTTTTTTTTATCTGTAGGATGTCTTAAAAAGTTATATTTCCACCCTGTACAATAGAATAGCGCAGAAGATCTTTCGATCTAAATACACTGCTCTGGTCAGTATAACTTTGACCGATTGAGGTCGGGAAATCAGATTAACTTATCCGTCGTGTCAGAACGTGTTAGAAAAACTGGCCAATGATAGACACATATGAAGTCCGGGCTATTTAATCCATAGGTCAGCAAAAACAGCAACAGTGCAATCATTCCAAGGGAATGTGCTGGAGTATTCAAGAAGAAAGAGTTAATAAAAAAAAAAAATCATATCCGATCTTTTTTTAATTATTTTGTAATTATTATTTTACTTTAGATTGATATTTTGGAATTTTACTCCAAAACTATAAACAAGGCACTATTATAATATTTGGAGTTATGGAAAATTTTGTAACTTTTTAAAAAAATCTTAATTGAGGAATTAGATGAAAATATCTGGAGTCGCTAGACTACAGGCACAAAGCAGAAAAGAAACAAAAACTGATTAAAAAACAGAAATAGTGATTTTGGTGCAAAAAAAGGCGCAAAACAAGACAAAAAACAGGGGCAAAGTTAATGATAAATCGCTGCCCCGTGGCCTGTGTGCTTTTTTTTTTTTTTTTTTACGCTGCAAAAACTGACCTGCGGTACGGGTATGAAATCCGCAAACTGTAAATTTCTCTTGCTGGAATGCTGAGATTTGTGTGCAGATTATCCCCATAAAATTTACAGTAATTAGATGCGGAAAGGCACTAAAACGCATCGATAAAGGTAAGCCAAAATATTTTTTTTTTTTTATTTACGAAATTTAATGACCAAAAAGAGACAAAAACCGCAATGTTAAAAATGCACTCTAAGCATTGAAAAAAAAAATTGAAGTAATTTAATTTAAATAATAGTTGTAGAAAATCTAAAACGTCAAAAACTCACCAAATGCTCATCATGGGATTTTAGCCTTAGGCTATTATGCACACATTGCTTTTTTTTTCCCCCGAATGGTTGCAGCGTTTTTCAGTACCAGTAACGTGAATGCGATTTCTGAAATCTCATGCCGCTTTTTTTTCCCTTGCAAATCTGTAGCAATCTTGCAGCGTATTTCACCCATATTAATGAGTGGTGAATAATACGCAACGAAAACGCAAGTCAAAAAAATAGTTATTGTGGAAAAATACATAAAAAAATGCATCAGATTTCAGGTAAAAAAAAAAAAATCCATGTATAAAATCTGCACCAAATACAGATCCTGTGAATTTAGCCTTAAAGAGAACAGGACAGGTGTCCAAACTTAGAGAACATAGTAAATAAATATGACAATTCTGGAGCATTTTTATATAGACCTTTGTGCCGTTCCTCTTTTATTCTTCCTAGAACTGGATGAATATATTGACAAGTGGGTGTTACTAACTGGAGGTGTGTCTAATGCCGTCCAATCAGTGCTAGCCATACCAGACTATGTGGAGACAAACCCCTTTGAGAATGAGAATGGCAACACCTAGCTGTCAATTTATTCATACATTCCCAGGAGGAATGGCACAAAGTAAAATTATCAGAAAACACGGAGATTTTATGGAGAAGACATGTAGACAGAAAAGCGATAGATTTTTTTTTTACCTACCTTTATCATTTTTTTTTTATTCTGCTTTTCTCCCACTATTTTTCCCAGGCGAAAAAAAGTATGTAAATTTTGGAGCCTCCCGGAGAACATAACAGAGGTCCCTAATAGGCATTTTCTGACCTTCCTTTCTGCCCCGTCCTGAGCGGGTTAATGTCTAGTATTTCTGCCCCAGCATTTATAAGCCTCGGAGGATGTATTTCACAGTCATAAATTTACAAATGCCCTTTATTGAAGCACCAGAGAATTTGCAAGAAATGCAGCGCGAGTTTTTTTTCCCTAAGTCTCTATTTGCATTCAAGCTGTCAAGTGAATTTCCCCGGCGTGTGATGTCAGCACTCTGCATACATGTAACAACGATTACAGACAGGCACTATTATACGGTAATGGGATTACCCTGGGATCCTCGTCCTTCTCTGTGCACGACTGTCTGCACACCAAACCCAGTAATACGAGGCCGAATCTGCCCCAAGTAGTGTTTTTCGAGAGGGGTTTGGTGTTTTAAGTGTTCTGGGTCATCCTCAGTAGAATCCCATCATGAAATTAATAGGAAACATCGGGGTCAGATCAAAATCAGCAATGCAAGAATCTGGATCCGTGACAAAATCGGGCCTCACTTAGATGACATGCGAGCGCCATCCGATTTTCACCGACATTCAGAATGAAGAAGGTGGGGAAACAGTTTTTTTTTCTCCTCCAAGTATAAGAAAAACTGATGACCCTTGGACCACTCTCGGATCAAAGTCTGATGAAAAGAATCGTTCCGTTTTTCTTGTACGTGAGGTCTGACGTCTGCCGAATTCCAGATCCATGTAGTATACACCAGTATTATGGCACCATAGTTTACTTCTAGAGTTACCATATGACGACATACAGAATGGTTGATCTCAATGTCTTTACATCTTTTTTTAGAGGGTTTTGATAACGTACTTTTTTTTTTTTTAGATGAATGTGTTTAGTACTGGCAGCTTTTGTTTTACTTTTTAGCAGTTGCAAGTTATGTGATTCATTGACCAAGTGATGCCATGGTTCCTATTAGAATCACGTGATTAAAACACAAAAAAAACTCCAACACAACACATAAACACATGAGAAAAAAAAGGAAAAATGGAAGTACATGGCAGGAAAATGTCAAGAAAAAAATATCACACAAGAAAAAAAAAATAACACACACAAAGCAAATGTCAAGTGCAAAAAAAAAAAAGACACAGTGTAGGTATCACGTTTAATATTTCCCAGTTGATTTCCAGGAAGCATTGTCCCATAGTGTGTTTTTGCTGCAAAAAAAAGCAGGAAAAAGGTTTCTGTGTCTTTTTCATGGTTTTCAAGGTCAGTCCGTAATGATTAAAAGTTTGGACGCATCTTTTCATGCAGTGATTTTCTTTTTGTTCTTATTGGAAGGTGCACATTGTAGATTCAGGATGAAAGCAGCATAACCAAAAGGTACTCATATAGAAACAAGGATTAAAAAATGAACGTGGGAAGCAAATGAGAATGTGTTAAACATTCCTTTTTATTCTGAGCCCAGCTCTGCACCCTCTTTTGATTCCCTCAAGCCGCTTCATCAGACACTTGGAATGGCTCATCAAGAGCCCATTTGTGGGATCACCGGCCTTCAGAATGTGTTTGAGACCATCAAGTGTGTTTTGCAAAAACAGTGTTGGTACACAGCTCTATGCAATGCTGAACCCTATTCCACATCTGTTCTAAACCAGTATATGGCAAAAACCACAAAGCTAACAAAAGAGAAACACCAGCACAGAATTACTTTAAGGCCTCTTTCACACGTCAGTGTCTCCGGTACGTGTACTGACAGTTTTCTCACGTACCGGAGACACTGACACACGTAGACCCATTCAAAAGAATGGGTCTATGCACATGTCTCTGTGTTTTCATGGACCGTGTGTCCGTGTTGAAAACACGGAGACATGTCCGTTTATCGCCGGCAGCACGTACCGCAATACGTGCTGCACACGTGCACACGGAGAACAGTGTGCACTCTCCTCCGTGTGCACATACCGCCCGCAGGAGAGACAGCGCTACAGTTAAGTGCTGTCCCACCCCCCCCCCCCCCCGCGTGTGGTGCTGAATCCAGAATTCATCCCTTCTTCCCAGCAGCGTTCGCTTTTTTTTCTTTCCCCATAATAATAAAGTTTGTCCGTCCCCTCCCGCCTCCCATCCTCTGTGCGCACCCCCCGGCTGGCCAGGAAATACTCACCCAGCTCCAAGCTCCAGCGATGTCTCCTCTCAGCGGCTGCAGCCTGTGCTGTGTGAGCGGTCACGTGGTCCCGCTCATTACAGTGGGGGAATATGCGCATATTCCTCAATGTAATTAGCGGTCCCACATGACCGCTCACACAGGGCCTGCTGCCGGCGCTGAGAGGAGAGAGGAGACATCACGGGAGCTAGGTGAGTATTTCTATGCAAGGGGCCGGGCGGCGCACGGGGGATGGGAGGTGGGAGCGCACAATCAAACTTTATTTTTAACAAAAAAAAAAATAAAAAATGATCTTTCATCTCTTCTCTCCTGCGGGGGAGAAGAGATGAATGCGGCTTCAGCACCACACAGGGGGGACAGCGCTTAGTGTAGCGCTGTCTCCCCTGCACGGTCTGTGTAGTCCTCAGGCGGCACACGGGCGGCACACGGATGCCGCACGTGTGCCACACTGATGTGCTACGTGAGCACACGGACACACGGACACGGATAATTCCGGTACCAATTTCTCCGGTACCGGAATTATTTGGACGTGTGAAAGAGGCCTAAGACATGAAGGTAAGAAAATCTAGAAAACTGCTGGAACCTTGAAGACATCCTCAAGGAGAGTCATGAAAACTATCAATTGCTATGATAAAAATGGCTCTTGTGAGGACAATCCCAGAATAGGAAGACCAAGAATTACCTTTGCTGTAGAGGATAAGTTCATCAGAGTTACCAGCCTCAGAAATCGCAAACTGACAGCACCTCAGATAACAGCCCTCATGAATGATACAAAGATATCAAGTTGCAGATACATCTCAACATCAAATGTGCAGAGCAGACTGTGAGGAGACTTGTTTGAGGCAAGTGACACAAGGACTGGAAATTCGATCAGTGGAAATCTGTACTGTGGTCTTATGAGTCAAAATGTGAGATTTATGGTACCAAACATGTTCTTGATAGACGCAGAAAATGCGTGGTGCTCACCGTAAGGCATGAGGGGGTGTGATGGTGAGACGATTATTTGCTGGTGATGCTGTTGGTGATTTATTCCAAATTATTTATCCCAGGATGGCTACCACAGCATTCTGCATTTGTGTTGAAACAAGACAATAATCCAAGCACACCTCCAGGCTATGTAAGAGCCAAGAAGGAGAGAGAGAAAGGTCACATCAGATGACATGGATTCCACAGTCACCAAACTTCAACCATGGAGATGGTTTGGGATGAGTAGGACTTAAAGCAAAGGCAAAACAGCCAACAAGTTTACTACTCCTTTGGCAACTCCCTCAAGACTGATGATTGCAAATTTGCCTCCAGTATTTGCTGATAACGTGCTGCATTCATCTTTCCTTCAACTTTGATCAAGTTTCCTGTGTCTCTGTAGCTCACACATCCCCAAAACATCAGTGATCCACCTCCGTGCTTTACAGTAGGACTGGTGTTCCTTTCATCATAGGCCATTGACCTCTCTCCAAATGTAACGTTTATGGTTGTGGCCAAAAAGTTCAATTTTGGTCTCATCACACCAAATTACCTTGTTCCAGAAGTTTTGAGGCATGTATCTGTGCAGTATTGCGTATTGTAGGTGAGATACTTTGTGGCATTTGCAATCATCAGCCCGGAAGCTGCGCATGGGACGTACTTGGATGTTCCAACATGACACGATCCAAAACACAAGGCCAAGTCGACCTGTCATTTACTACATCAGAACAAAGTGAAGGTTCTGGAGTGGCCATCTCAGTCTCCTGACCTCAATATCATTGAGCCACTCTGGGGAGATCTCAAGCGCACAGTTCATGCTAGACAGCCCAGGAATTTACAGGAACTGGAGGCTTTTTGCCAAGAATAGTGGGCAGCTTTACCATCTGAGAAAATAAAGAACCTCATCCACTACCACAAGCTGTTATTGATGTTAGAGGGCGGCAATACACGGTATTAAGAAATGGTGTATGTAATCTTTTGATCAGGGTCATTTGGATGTTTTGGGTTGTCATTATGATTTAAAAAGAGAAAACATAGTAGCTTGACAACAAATGGCTTCACCCAACCACTAACCATGAGTGAAGAAAAAGAGTTGGTGTTATCATTCATATTCTCTGAAGAAAGGCCAAGAAAGCAAAAATTCTGTCAGGGTATGTAAACTTTTTAACACAACTGTATATATATGCACAGTACAGAGTATGTATATTTATAAATATATTCATGCACCGTCTATATTACATTACCTATTCTCACCCCTCTGTGTAAATGGATTTTACGTATTTACATAAATCGGATAATAAGTCAGGAGTTGATGATAAGAATGGCCTCATTCAGCTTCATGTAATTTCCCGAGTGCAGCTGCCAGCTAGGTTTCCTAATTACCTGCATCCAGAAATAGAAAGCTTCTCAACCAAGGGAGGAAAAAAAATCCTTCCTTCTATTATTAGTGAAGCGCCACAAATAGAAACAGCTCTTAATTTGTTTCCCATGTAGATTTAGTTTAATCCATCAATAACTGTCATGTAATCTGGTAATATTGGCATGAGTACAGTAGCTGTTGTAAATGCAAGAAGTGATTGTCAAGCTTAAAAGGATTTTCCACTACCTACCTGAAGTATGTTATAAATTAAGTAGTCCCCCGTGAAATAAAACTTCACACCGCGCTATTCCAGTGACGTTAGCGCTGGGTGTTCCGCGGCTCGCGTGAAGTTATGATTTTGCTTATCTCTGCACCAAACAAAAAGATCAGCCATTAAACCTCAACCGGCCAGATCCTTCTCCCCCCCCACCCCCAATATCATCTGTCGAGGGAGAACTGGGAGACCCTCAAATGTCGGTAAAACTCCAAGCAATGGAGTGGATATGAACAATTAGGAAGAAGTCCATAACTTCAGGATCAGGATTAGGGCGGAGAAGTAATATTTTATTATCCAAATCCAGGTCCTTCCAGATTTTTGCATAGTTTTGGGGCAGTTATGCTTTGAAAGGGCATATTATTGGCACGTGTGAACTAATACTGCTTGTAGTTTCCCTGTTTCTGCATCTCGCACCCGTCAGCACACATAAAAGTGATTTTCCAGATCTCCTAACAGTAGCTCACACATATTTGCTCCGAGCATTGTTTCAGCTGTGGCATATGGGATTAATACTGACCCAGTTATAACTGTACACATTTTCTCCTCCATTGCAGATAAGGTCTTTAAAATATTTGGACAAAATATTTGTGGCATATGCAATGAATTGTGCTGCTTAGCTGTAATCCCTTCCTCCCATGTAAAGCCAGTGAAGGCAATAAGACTTGTGTTAGGTCTGCACGTCTATGGTGGGGGCTCCGCGGCGTGGCCCGATCACTGCCACGGAACCCACATACAGTTAAGTCCATATATATTTGGACAGAGACAACATTTTTCTAATTTTGGTTATAGACATTACCACAATGAATTACAAAACAATTCAGATGCAGTTGAAGTTCGGACTTTCAGCTTTCATTTGAGGGTATCCACATTAAAATTGGATGAAGGGTTTAGGAGTTTCAGCTCCTTAACATGTGCCACCCTGTTTTTAAAGGGACCAAAAGTAATTGTTTAAAATTAATTGTGATAATGTCTATAACCAAAACTAGAAAAATGTTGTCTCTATCCAAATATATATGGACTTAACTGTAGTTGGACCTTGATGACATCTCACAACAGGTCATAGGGTAAAAATTATTTTGTTTGTGTCGATCCCATCATTTCAATGGAAACTGTAGATAAAATAATCTGATATCTGCATTACAGATCTGTGTTGGCCCTTGTTGTACCTGAGAGCAAGCAAAGTAAGGCATTTGGGGTTCTTAATATATTCATATGAAACCAGTAAGAAAAGCCAAATTACACATGTAATCTACTGTAGAATTACTAATATAGTGGCAATACTCCACAATAAGAAGTCATACAGACACCATGGGATGCCACATAGACTTCATCTACAAGGCATGAGGGCTGCAGGAAGGAGAGAGGCTCAGACATGGAAAGTCCCATACACCGAAAGTTTGTATATAGTGTACGGGACTTCCCTGTCTGAGCCTCTCTGATCCCCACCCCTCACCAGAGACAGGAGAATTACCACACACAGACTATTTGATTATTGTGTACAGATATTGTCAAGCAGCAGTTGAAATCAGCTTCTAAAAGAGCATGAACAGCCAAGAGGAGCATAGAGGCTAAAACAGGGAAAGTCCCATACACCAACAGTTTGTATATAGTGTACAGGACTTCTCTGATCACCCACTTCTCTACAGAGACAAGAGAATTGCCAGACAGTGTCAGGTTGGCGCCGTTATACGGATTAATATGATACCTGGTAATGAAATCAGTCTTGTGGTTGTTGTTTAATCTTTATTATCAGTTTTCAGTTAATGATATGCTCGTGCCCCGGGGTGGCCTGTGAGGGTCTTCATGCGGTGCTCTGATTAACTATTCATAATGCAGCCTGCTTGACAGGTCACTGATCCCTCACTGTGTATTTAATCCTTTTCTTTCATGTTATCCATCAGGTTGAAAATGTCGCCGGCCACGCCTGCACAGTAGCAGCTATCGACGATCCGATAGCTACCGTGCAGGCACCGGCAGCGCCATCTTGCTAGAGAAAAAAAATTCTCCAAGATGGTGCCGCCGGCGGCGCCTGTGTAGTAACAGCTATCAGATCGCTGATAGCTGCTACTGCGCAGGTGCAGCCGGTGACATTTTCAAACTGATTTTTTTTTTAGGACTTTATGGATAGCATGATTAAATGCCCATTATACATGTGATCATGCTGTAGTGCAGGTGCCACCCCTGGCGCCTGCCTGCAGAGGGAGATTTTTTTTTCAAGCTATATATACACTGCTCAAAAAAATAAAGGGAACACCAAAATCCCACATCCTAGATATCACTGAATGAAATATTCCAGTTGTAAATCTTTATTCATTACATAGTGAAATGTGTTCATAACAATAAAACATAACAATTATCAATATAAATCACAACTAATATCCCACAGAGGTCTGAAGCTGGAATGATGCTCAAAATCAAAGTGGAAAATGAAGTTACAGGCTGATCCAACTTCAGTGGAAATGCCTCAAGACAACAAAATGATGCTCAGTAGTGTGTGTGGCCTCCACGTGCCTGTATGGCCTTCCTACAATGCCTGGGCATGCTTCTGATGAGGCGTAGGATGGTTTCCTGAGGGATCTCCTCCCAGACCTGGACTAAAGCATCCATCAAGTCCTGAAAGTCTGTGGTGAAACATGACGTTGGTGGATGGGGTGCGACATGATGTCCCAGGTGTGTTCAATCGGATTCAGGTCTGGAGAACAAGTGGGCCAGTCCACAGCTTCAATGACTTCATCATGCAGGAACTGCTGACACACTCCAAACACATGAAGTCTGGCATTGTCCTGCAATAGGAGGAAACCAGGGCCAACCGCACCAGCATATGGCCTCACAAGGGGTCTGAGGATCTCATCTCGGTACCAAATGGCAGTCATGCTACCTCTGGCGAGCACATGGAGGGCTGTGCGGCCCTCCAAAGAAATGCCACCCCACACCATTACTGACCCACTGCCAAACCGGTCATGCTGAAGGATGTTGTAGGCAGCAGATCGTTCTCCCCGGCATCTCCAGACAGTCACGTTTGTCACATGTGCTCAGTGTGAACCTGCTTTCATCTGTGAAGAGCACAGGGCCAGGGCGAATTTTCCAATCCTGGTGTTCTGTGGTAAATGCCAAGCGTCCTGCACGGTGTTGGGCTGTGAGCACAACCCTCATCTATGGACGTCGGACACTCAGACCATCCTCGTGGAGTCGGTTTCTAACCATTTGTGTAGACACATGTACATTTGTGGCCTGCTGGAGGTCATTTTGCACGGCTATGGCAGTGCTCCTCCTGTTCCTCCTTGCACAAAGGCTGAGGTAGCAGTCATGCTGCTGGGTTGTTGCTCTCTTCTGGCCCCCTCCACATCCCCTGATGTACTGGCCTGTTTCCTGGTAGCGCCTCCAGCCTCTGGACACTACACTGACTGACACAGCAAACCTTCTTGCCACAGCTCGCATTGATGTGCCATCTTGGTTGAGCTGCACTACCTGAGCCACTTGTGTGGGTTGTAGAGTCCGTCTTATGCTACAAAAAGTGTGAAAGCACAACCCACATTCAAAAATCTGTGGTCCCCACCTGCAGAACCACTCCTTTATTGAGGGTGTCTTGTTAATTGTCAATAATTTCCATCTGTTCTCTATTCCATTTGCACAACAGCATGTGAAATTGATTGTAAATCAGTGTTGCTTCCTAAGTGGACAGTTTGATTTCACAGAAGTTTGATTTACTTGGAGTTAGATTCTGTTGTTTAAGTGTTCTCTTTATTTTTTTGAGCAGTGTATAATTTTTCTTATGTAAACTAAGGGGAAGGTCTGTGAGGGATCAGTGACCTGTCAGCAGTCATACATATGAATACCTAATCGGAGCACCACATGAAGACCCCCCCAAAAGCCGCCCCAGACCATGAGCATATCATTAGCTGAAAACTGAAAATAAAAATTAAAAAACAACCACAAGACAGATCACCAGGTATCAGTGTAATCAGTATAACGGCGCTGACCTGACACTGTCTGTAGGTTACTGTGCACAATCCTGCTGACAGGTTCTCTTTAAGAACAAAAAAATTGGGCATGTTGAAATTCAACTTGCCCAACTTTCTTTCACCTAATTTCTGCCTTTGGGGGAGAGGTAGGACAGCCCCATGCGCATTAGATGGTCAACTAGTCATGAAAAAGTACACTAAGCTACTGATCATCTTGCACTACTGTGTAAGGCTAAGTTCACATTAGCGTTTCAGTCCACGGCGTGGTGCTGCAGACTTCTTTCCTTAAGCTCCGCCTACGTCCACATGCGTCCTGCATACCTATCTTTAACATTGAGTACGCAGGGACATGCGTTGTATGTTGATGTGTCCGCGTGTGTCGTTTTGACGTGCCCACCGAACGCAAGAAAATGCAACATGTTGCGTTCGGTGGGCACATCAAAACGACGCACGTGGGCCCGTCCGCATACAACGCATGTCCCTGTGCACCCAATTTTAAAGATAGGTACGCAGGACTCATGCGAAAGTAGGCGGAGCTTAAGGAAAGAAGTCCGCAGCACCACGCTGCGGACTCAAACGCTAATGTGAACTTGGCCTAAGACTGCTCAGGTCCACCACTGGTCTTCAAGCTTCCTCTTCTGGCATGTGATTGGCTGTACCGGAGACAAACGTTTAGCTAAAATAAATCAGTGATGCATTGTTCATAAATGTTCCGGCTTGAGGAACAGCAATGGGGGATTTACAGGTGATAATACTTTTATTTTTTTTTTACCTTTGTTTAGAAAATAAAGGTGTTGACAAATCCTTTAATTCTAATGGAAAGACTGACAGTTCTGTTATCAGGGTAACAGTAGGATGCACAAAGCGTTTAGACGCCCATTATCCATAGTGCCGTCCGCCGGGTCTCTAAATCTGATAGCAGGAGATGAGAATGACAGTAATTACCCCCGAGGAACTGTGCCATAGTCAGGAGTAACTGTGAAGAATAGTCACTAGTGGGGAACAATAGGAAGGAGCATCAGTGCCCGAGAGAGCCACCTATTGTTGTCCGGTAAGGTTCTCAATAATCGCACTTTGGGTGAGGTTCTCTATACATCTTTGTTGATTACTATAGATTTTCTTTCCCTATGCTTTTGACCATCATATATTAGTTCAGTGCTCCCACTGTGAATATACAGTATACATATGATAATCCCATGTGCCTTTGCCTGAGAAAATACATAGTGATATCCCATGTAATATATTCCTGTGGGATCACAGGACACTGAACAAATAAAACAAAGTGAATGTCTCCTTTGTAGTTCCCATGGGTAGTATACCGCATGTAGTCATTTATGGGAAAGTTCGAAGACAACAAATATGACATCTAATGCAGCTTTCACAGGGGCCATCACACGGCTTTCTCTGATTCTTGTATATCAAGCCATGTGCTAAAAGAATCCCATTCACAGACTGCTGCCAGCAATAACCTATATAAACTGTGCACTCATCGCCTTCATTGCAAGCCTCCATGGATATGTTCACACGGAGAGTTTTGGTGACGAAGACATGGATCGTATATAGTCTGGTCTTTTCTATAGTAACGTATACGGCAGATACGGAAGATGGACAATAAAGAAACAAGGCAGAAGAATTAATGCCTTGAAAATGTTGTGCTGGAGAAGGATGATATCAATACCATGGATGGCAAGAAGAACAAGCAAATCGATTTGGGAACAAATGAAGCCAGACAAGTCACCCGAAGCAAAGGATCACCAAGCTATGACTTGCCTACTTTGGAAAAATTATACAAAAAGAGCAATCACTGGAGAAGGACATCATGGTCGGAAGAACAGAATGAGCAAGGCGAAGAGAAAGTCAAGCTTGGTACTATCAAGATAACGATGGAGAAGACCCTGATGGACCTACCTAGGCCTCGCACAAGATCGATCTTCCTACAGAGCGTTTATCAATGAAATGGCCATGTCTCGAGATCGAGCTGACGGTCGTTCATCATAAAGTAATAATAATAATAATAATAATAATAATAAAAAATCCAATATGGCTTTTCAAGAAAAAATGCATGTCAGAAATCTGTTTGATGAGGTTTTTTCACATCTAATGTGGTTTGATGAGGTTTTTAAAGCAGTTTTTAGCCCCTCTTTTTTGCAGCATTTGGACTTTAAAGTGTCAAATTTGGAGCAGATTCCATAAGGAATCCATAGCAAAGAAATCACATGTTCCTTTTTTTCTATGCAATTTGTCTCTTCAGGGAGGAAGAGGACTTGAACTGTATAGGTGCCTATTGGAAGTAGCAATACTAAAAGTTAATGTCAACTCTTTGGTAAGCCTAGCCACATTACTTAGGATATAAGCCGACAAACCACATACTCTATTTACAGACTGTTTCAGTGTGTTTGTCCCTCATCAGTGCAAAGCAAGAGGTCTGAACTGGCTGGAAAAAAAGGCGTCTTTCTTAGGTGTAAGAGGTAACATCTCTCCTTATGTAGAGTGCCAAGCCAGTGTAAGAAGACTTATAATTCATGCAATGCTCTTCTGGGAAGTTAAATATGCAAATTGTCTCTTCAGAAAGGAAGGACTAGAACTCTAGTGCCACCTATTTGACATAGAAATCCTAAAAGTCAATATCGACTCTTTAACAAGCGTGACCACATCACTTATTATATAACCCAAACCAGGCACTCCATTTGCAGACTTATGTTTCGGTGTGATTGCCCCTCATCAGTGCAAAGAAAAAGGTCTGATTTGGCTCTATAAGAGGCCTCTGACGTGGGTCTAAAGGGCTAATATCTCTCCTTGTGGAGAGTGCCAAGCCAGTGTAAGGAGACTTATAGGCCATAGAATGCTCCTTTGGGAAATTGCACATGCAAATTGTCACTTCAAAGAGTTAGAGTACTAGAACTCTAATGTTACCTATTGTCTTCTATTTGAGTGCTACTTCCAATAGTTGGCAATTGAATTCAAGTCCTTTCTGAAGAGACAATTTGCATCCTTAATGTCCCAAAGGAGCATTGCATGGCCTATAAGTCTCCTTACACAGCTTAGCATTATCCAAAAGGAGAAATGTTACTCCTTAGGTTTTCTTTTTCTGCAACAAGATTTGATTTTCAAAACCTTGTCAGGAAAATACTTGAAACAATCTCACAGCCAAGTGGACTTTCCAAAGAAATCAATAGGGAGAGTGGTTTTTGTAAAGGATTTTGGTGCAAATCTGCTTGAAAATCCATGTGAGAAACCTTTCTACAAATATGTAGTAACAAGCTGGGTTCATACAAAGTTTTATTAAAACTCAAATATTACTCTTCAAATATTCTTTGATTACGCTTGCATTGATTTCAATGGGAAATCCACTTGGCCGCAAGTTTTGGGGCAAATTTTTTCAAACATCATGGTAGAATAACAAAAGAAGTGGCATGTCAATTCTTTTAGGTAGATTCTTCATAGACAGTGTAAAAGAGCAGCTGTTGATTTTTGCAAATTTTTTTGATCAGAAATCAATAGTATAAAACTTTGGAAAACAAAAGTTAAATCTAAACACCTAAAAAAAACTCTTCAAAATCAATAGAGGGAGAATACAAAAACAAATGAGTTTTTTCTTGAAAACTCAGATTTTTTTCTTTTGCCTCCAAAAGTACCCTGTGTGAACCTAGGCTTAGTAATAGTTTGGCACTTGCAGAACATTACATGGGACCCATAAGATCTCTCCAAGTACTGAAGTAGGATTGTACTGCTTAATTACTGCCGGAAACCATTATTTTCCTATAATTACATCACAGGTTCAGAGGATGTTAAATTACAGTGTTTCCCAACTTTGCACATTTTTCCCAGGACCCTCAGTGTTTTTAGTGCTGGAGACCTTTGACCCTGGATGTTTGTTTTGCTAAGCCCTAAAATTTACATAGTGAATAGACACCTGCTCTACTGCAAACTGCACCCAGCACACATCTGCCCCATGCATCTGACTGGGGTTATTTCTGCAGCCTGTACAAGGATTTCTACAAGTCCCATTAATAGAAATGGGACAATAGAGGAAAATTCTGCAATATTTTCTCTGCTGTGATTGCAGACACCACAGGCAGGAATATCAGTGATTTATGTATGAGATTGGAGGAGGATTATTCAAACTACAGAGAAGAAAAATCAATAGCCGAATGGGACTAGCGATCCATCCGTCTTATCACAATGGACAATTTTCTATTGAGTAGACAAGCTGTCAATGACAGATTGTCCACAATCCTATTTTTCTTCAGAAGTTGCCCCTTAGCTTAGACCCCTAAATTAGAAATAAATCAGTTGACGCTATGGTTCTAAATATGACGCTCCTATGAAATGAAGGGCAGATTTGCCATTAAATCGTCTGGAAAAGTGGAGTGACAATCACTAGTAGACCTAAGGATCAGGTCTATAGCCCTACTTAGGGTAGCAGGAGCTAACCGTGTATAAGATAGAGGGTTTTTTCCTGTTTAGAGCAGTAGGACCTTAGAGCCCGTACAGTGTGGTTGCCTTTTTTTGTGGTTTAAGCAAGAAACCAAGCCGTCCAGGGCTAGTGGGCCAGAAGGGCAGCAGTGGGAGCAGAAGCTATAGCCAAAGCCACAGGGGACGCAGGTCGCTCATCATGTGGCAGCTTACTTCATGGGCAGATGCCCTCTTGTCTGGTGCGAAACGGACGTGGTAACAGCTGAACATAGTAACGCTGAACAGAGAGGACGCTGCGGTACTGGATGGAACGGTCACCGACTGAAAGGCGTAGGGAAGAGTACAGGGAAAGTGAAGGTTGTGAACTGCATGGAACCCTATACTGATGTATCTGATCTGGACGTGCTGCGAAAGGAAAGATGTAAAGCTATTCATTTACAGCTGAAATTGGACTGTGTCTCTGTTTGTGCGTGATCATATGGAGAGGGCCTTCAGCAACTCAGTTGGAGACCCTGAAGAAGCAGAGAGCAGAGAGGCAAGTACACTGACAAAAGGCCATTAGTCTCAGCCACGGCTATGGCCTGTCACGTCAGCGAATACTCACCCGTCTGGCGCCGGCCTCCAACGCGCCTCCAATGGGGTCCCTCGCCGCTCCTCGCCTATCTCCTCTGGTTCACGACGCGTCAGCACTTCGCGCTTGCGCAGTCACGCTTTTCCCACCGCTAGGCCCTCTGGGAGGTCGTGACCCGCTGGCTCCGCCCCATCATGGCGGCGCTCATCGGATATTTATTTTCGACGTCTGCACAGGTAAGACGCCTGGTTATCGTTCGCGGTTACGCTAGTTATCCAGCTGGCGTACCCCCCTTTGGTCCCTGGCTCCCATTCTCTGTTCGCCCTGCCCTGTACCTCAGCCGTACCTGCCCTGTACCTCAGCCGTACCTGGCTTGTGTCTCATCCATACCTGCCCTGTACCTCAGCTGTACTTACCCTGTACCTCAGCCGTACCTGCCCTGTGCCTCAGCCGTACCTGCCCTGTGCCTCAGCCGTACCTGCCTTGTGCCTCAGCAGTACCGTCCTGTGTCTCACCCGTGCCTGCTCTGTGTGTCTCCCGTACCTGCCCTGTGTCTCTGTCGTTCCAGTTCAGTGTCTCCGTCATATCTGCCCAGTGTCCAGGCCTGCCTTCCAGTTCCGTTTATTCCTGCTCGTTATTACCTTTTTCTTTCCTCTCTTCCAGCATCGTGCCACTGCTCCGTCTCTGGTCCTCCTGGTCCCATCTACCACCCATATTCCATAGAGGCCGTTGATTTTCTGTTCTCATCCTTTGGCTTCACACCCCTGTCTCTTCCCATTATTTATTCTTAGTCGCCCCTTTGGCTCCAGCCGTTGTGGTTCCATCCCCATTGGGCCTGCCCCTAACGCTCCCGGTATAGGGGGTGGTTCAATCTGGTCCGCTCGCCCTTGACTGCTCTAGAACTATAACCCAGAGGGTCCACTTTCGGGTCTTTCCCTTCGAGTCCTGATACAGCCCTGGCGCTCCCTCACATATGCATAAGTTTTAAGCAGGTGCAGAAAAGAATTCTACAAAGTTTGTAAACCCAAGCAGACTGGCAGACTGGCTGATGTGAGATCAGGGCTCTGTGGGGGCCGGATCATCACTTCCAGGACTTCTTGTTCTTCTTTACTTGAAGATAGTTCTTAACTACATTAAGTGGCCCTTTTAGAAGAAAAGGTGCGGGGTCTGGAAGAAAGAATAGCAACTTTGAAACTCATCAAAGAGAATGAAGACTTTCTAGACAGAACAGAAGCATCTCTACTGTTCACAGAAGGTGAAAAAAGTGTCAGAGAACCTCCAAAAGCAGATGAGTGGAAGTATGTGACCAAAAGAAGCAAGAAGACCATGGAGAAATCACCAACCACACAACTGAAGAACCGATATCAAATCTTTGTAGAGGATGAAGATGGCACACCTAAGGATGAAGCAATACCAGCAAGCAAAAAAGAAAAGGGCACACAGCAACAAGTGACAGCAAAAAGTACAGCCAAGAAGCAACGAAGAGTGGTGGTGGTGGGAGACTCACTACTGAGAGGCACAGAAGCAGCCATCTGCAGACCGGACATAACTGCAAGAGAAGTATGCTGCCTTCCAGGTGCGATGATCAAGGATGTGACCGATAGGATACCAAAGCTCTTCAACTCCAAGGACGTCCACCCATTTCTTCTGATACATGTTGGCACCAATGACACGGCAAGGAAGGACCTACCGACAATCTGCAAAGACTTTGAAGAGTTGGGGAAGAAAGTAAAGGAACTGGATGCACAGGTAGTTTTTTCTTCTATCCTTCCAGTAGACGGGCATGGCACCAGGAGATGGAACAGGATCCTTGATGCAAACAACTGGCTAAGATGATGGTGCAGACAACAAGGATTGGGATTCCTGGACCACGGTGTGAATTACTTGTACGATGGACTCCTCGCCAGAGACGGACTACACCTCAACAAACCTGGGAAACACACATTCGCCAGAAGACTCGCTACACTCATCAGGAGGGCGTTAAACTAGAAGAAGAGGGGACGGGAAGAAAAACATTAGACTTGAACAAAGAAGATCCAGGAAAACATACTCAGAAGGGAGGTAAGAACATTTCTAAAACAATCCACAGCGAGGAGATTGGAACAAAACAAAATCCTCTAAACCGCATGCTCGCAAACGCCAGAAGCCTGACAAACAAGATGGAAGAACTAGAAGCAGAAATATCTACAGGTAACTTTGACATAGTGGGAATAACCGAGACATGGTTAGATGAAAGCTATGACTGGGCAGTTAACTTACAGGGTTACAGTCTGTTTAGAAAGGATCGTAAAAATCGGAGAGGAGGAGGGGTTTGTCTCTATGTAAAGTCTTGTCTAAAGTCCACTTTAAGGGAGGATATTAGCGAAGGAGATGAGGATGTCGAGTCCATATGGGTCGAAATTCATGGAGGGAAAAATGGTAACAAAATTCTCATTGGGGTCTGTTACAAACCCCCAAATATAACAGAAACCATGGAAAGTCTACTTCTAAAGCAGATAGATGAAGCTGCAACCCGTAATGAGGTCCTGGTTATGGGGGACTTTAACTACCCGGATATTAACTGGGAAACAGAAACCTGTGAAACCCATAAATGCAACAGGTTTCTGCTAATAACCAAGAAAAATTATCTTTCACAATTGGTGCAGAATCCAACCAGAGGAGCAGCACTTTTAGACCTAATACTATCTAATAGACCTGACAGAATAACAAATCTGCAGGTGGTCGGGCATCTAGGAAATAGCGACCACAATATTTTGCAGTTTCACCTGTCTTTCACTAGGGGGACATGTCAGGGAGTCACAAAAACACTGAACTTTAGGAAGGCAAAGTTTGACCAGCTTAGAGATGCCCTTAATCTGGTAGACTGGGACAATATCCTCAGAAATAAGAATACAGATAATAATTGGGAAATGTTTAAGAACATCCTAAATAGGCAGTGTAAGCGGTTTATACCTTGTGGGAATAAAAGGACTAGAAATAGGAAAAACCCAATGTGGCTAAACAAAGAAGTAAGACAGGCAATTAACAGTAAAAAGAAAGCATTTGCACTACTAAAGCAGGATGGCACCATTGAAGCTCTAAAAAACTATAGGGAGAAAAATACTTTATCTAAAAAACTAATTAAAGCTGCCAAAAAGGAAACAGAGAAGCACATTGCTAAGGAGAGTAAAACTAATCCCAAACTGTTCTTCAACTATATCAATAGTAAAAGAATAAAAACTGAAAATGTAGGCCCCTTAAAAAATAGTGAGGAAAGAATGGTTGTAGATGACGAGGAAAAAGCTAACATATTAAACACCTTCTTCTCCACGGTATTCACGGTGGAAAATGAAATGCTAGGTGAAATCCCAAGAAACAATGAAAACCCTATATTAAGGGTCACCAATCTAACCCAAGAAGAGGTGCGAAACCGGCTAAATAAGATTAAAATAGATAAATCTCCGGGTCCGGATGGCATACACCCACGAGTACTAAGAGAACTAAGTAATGTAATAGATAAACCATTATTTCTTATTTTTAGGGACTCTATAGCGACAGGGTCTGTTCCGCAGGACTGGCGCATAGCAAATGTGGTGCCAATATTCAAAAAGGGCTCTAAAAGTGAACCTGGAAATTATAGGCCAGTAAGTCTAACCTCTATTGTTGGTAAAATATTTGAAGGGTTTCTGAGGGATGTTATTCTGGATTGTCTCAATGAGAATAACTGTTTAACTCCATATCAGCATGGGTTTATGAGAAATCGCTCCTGTCAAACCAATCTAATCAGTTTTTATGAAGAGGTAAGCTATAGGCTGGACCACGGTGAGTCATTGGACGTGGTATATCTTGATTTTTCCAAAGCGTTTGATACCGTGCCGCACAAGAGGTTGGTACACAAAATGAGAATGCTTGGTCTGGGGGAAAATGTGTGTAAATGGGTTAGTAACTGGCTTAGTGATAGAAAGCAGAGGGTGGTTATAAATGGTATAGTCTCTAACTGGGTCGCTGTGACCAGTGGGGTACCGCAGGGGTCAGTATTGGGACCTGTTCTCTTCAACATATTCATTAATGATCTGGTAGAAGGTTTACACAGTAAAATATCGATATTTGCAGATGATACAAAACTATGTAAAGCAGTTAATACAAGAGAAGATAGTATTCTGCTACAGATGGATCTGGATAAGTTGGAAACTTGGGCTGAAAGGTGGCAGATGAGGTTTAACAATGATAAATGTAAGGTTATACACATGGGAAGAAGGAATCAATATCACCATTACACACTGAACGGGAAACCACTGGGTAAATCTGACAGGGAGAAGGACTTGGGGATCCTAGTTAATGATAAACTTACCTGGAGCAGCCAGTGCCAGGCAGCAGCTGCCAAGGCAAACAGGATCATGGGGTGCATTAAAAGAGGTCTGGATACACATGATGAGAGCATTATACTGCCTCTGTACAAATCCCTAGTTAGACCGCACATGGAGTACTGTGTCCAGTTTTGGGCACCGGTGCTCAGGAAGGATATAATGGAACTAGAGAGAGTACAAAGGAGGGCAACAAAATTAATAAAGGGGATGGGAGAACTACAATACCCAGATAGATTAGCGAAATTAGGATTATTTAGTCTAGAAAAAAGACGACTGAGGGGCGATCTAATAACCATGTATAAGTATATAAGGGGACAATACAAATATCTCGCTGAGGATCTGTTTATACCAAGGAAGGTGACGGGCACAAGGGGGCATTCTTTGCGTCTGGAGGAGAGAAGGTTTTTCCACCAACATAGAAGAGGATTCTTTACTGTTAGGGCAGTGAGAATCTGGAATTTCTTGCCTGAGGAGGTGGTGATGGCGAACTCAGTCGAGGGGTTCAAGAGAGGCCTGGATGTCTTCCTGGAGCAGAACAGTGTTGTATCATACAATTATTAGGTTCTGTAGAAGGACGTAGATCTGGGGATTTATTATGATGGAATATAGGCTGAACTGGATGGACAAATGTCTTTTTTCGGCCTTACTATGTTACTATGTTACATTGCTTACATGCTTTGGGTCGTTGTACGGTTACTAATAAGTTTGGAGCCCTTTGGACGCCTCACTGATGGTACTACATGATGGATAAGTGTCTGCTTGTATTTCTCAGCATTGAGGACACCATTAGTCTGGACCAAATCCCCAAATCCATAAGAAAAATTGAACCTGTTTTGAAGGTAAAGAGCCAAATATTTATGTGGTTTAGATTTCTAATGATACATTCCCACGAAGAGCATTAGGTGAATTTTAAAAAGGACAGCTAATATGTGCTGCCCGAACCACGGCACCATGGATCAGACAGTGGCTGCACAATTCCAGCCATATAGGTTTTTCTCTGACTGGCTGCGGTATTTCGGAGAAAACAATGATAGCCGCCAGGGCCCGAGCTAGTCTGGAGACTAGTCGGACAGGTGGGTCCTCGGTGGTTTCTCCCCACCCTCTGCCCTGGAGTGACAGGTCTCTTCTTATGTGCATGTATAGGCAGAGACCTGACAGTGCTGGAAAGGTGAGTGGTTAAATAAATAAATGTAAGATAGCAATACTTATTTTATTATTTTAACACGTTTTCTGCCCTTAGCCTGATTTTTAAGAGTCAGGGACAGCCCCTTTCATCCCTTGTCCAGCAATAAAAGGAATCATCACAGCTTTCTTTCAAACAGAGCACCATACTTGTCCTAGAGTTGTATGCGGTATTACACTGAGCCCCCATTCACTTCAAATTAGCCGAGCTGTAATACCAGGCACCACCTATGGACTTGTGTGGCGCTGTTTCTGGCAAGGATTAGAAAAACAGCTGCAATGGTTTTATTTTAATATTATAAATTGATAATATGATCACATGGTGATTTCAAGACTCTCTAAGATTAAGATTTAAGATTCTTTAACCCAGTCCCCTTATTCTAGAACATATTAAAAAACTGTTGATGTAGCTGCAAAAGAAAAGTCTTAAATAAATACCGTATATACTCAAGTATAAGCCGAGATTTTCAGCCCAAATTTTTATACTCGAGTCAAGGTGGGTGGCAGGGTCGGCGGGTGAGGGGGTGAGGGCGCTGAGGCATACTTACCTGCTTCCAGCGATCCTGGCGCTCCCCCTGCCGTCCCACGGTCTTCTGTGCTGCAGCTCTTCCCCTCTTCAGCGGTCACGTGGGACCGCTCATTAGAGAAATGAATCAGCGGTGACCGCTGATAGAGGAAGAAGCTGCGGCACCGAAGACCAGCTGTCCGGGAGAAGGAGCCGGACGCCGGGAGCAGGTAAGTATGTAATATTCACCTATCCCCGTTCCAGCCGCCGGGCGCCGCTCCATCTTCCCGGCGTCGCTCCGCTCTGACTGTTCAGGTCAGAGGGCGTGATGACGTATAGTGTGCGCGGCGCCCTCTGCCTGATCAGTCAGTGCGCAGAGACGCCGGGACCGGACGCTGGGAGCTGCAAGCAAGAGAGGTGAGTATGGCTTTCTTTTTTTATTGCAGCGGCAGCAGCGGCACAGATTTATGTGGAGCATCTATGGGGCAATATGAACGGTGCAGAGCACTATATGGGGCACAGCTATGGGGAAATATGAACGGTGCAGAGCACTATATGGGGCACAGCTATGGGGCAGTATGAACGGTGCAGAGCACTATATGGCACAGCTATGGGGCAGTATGAACGGTGCAGAGCACTATATGGGGCACAGCTATGGGGAAATATGAACGGTGCAGAGCACTATATGGCACAGCTATGGGGCAGTATGAACGGTGCAGAGCACTATATGGCACAGCTATGGGGCAGTATGAACGGTGCAGAGCACTATATAGGGCACAGCTATGGGGTAGTATGAACGGTGCAGAGCACTATATGGCACAGCTATGGGGCAGTATGAACGGTGCAGAGCACTATATGGCACAGCTATGGGGCAGTATGAACGGTGCAGAGCACTATATGGCACAGCTGTGGGGCAGTATGAACGGTGCAGAGCACTATATGGCACAGCTATGGGGCAGTATGAACGGTGCAGAGCACTATATGGCACAGCTATGGGGCAGTATGAACAGTGCAGAGCACTATATGGCACAGCTATGGGGCAGTATGAACGGTGCAGAGCACTATATGGCACAGCTGTGGGGCAGTATGAACGGTGCAGAGCACTATATGGCACAGCTATGGGGCAGTATGAACAGTGCAGAGCACTATATGGCACAGCTATGGGGCAGTATGAATAGTGCAGAGCACTATATGGCACAGCTATGGGGCAGTATGAACGGTGCAGAGCACTATATGGCAGAGCTATGGGGCAGTATGAACGGTGCAGAGCACTATATGGCACAGTTATGGGGCAGTATGAACGGTGCAGAGCACTATATGGCACAGCTGTGGGGCAGTATGAACGGTGCAGAGCACTATATGGCAGCTATGGGGCAGTATGAACGGTGCAGAGCACTACATGGTACAGCAATGGGGCAGTATGAACAGTGCAGAGCACTATATGGTACAGCTATGGGGCAGTATGAACGGTGCAGAGCACTATATGGCACAGCTATGGGGCAGTATGAACGGTGCAGAGCACTATATGGCACAGCTATGGGGCAGTATGAACAGTGCAGAGCACTATATGGTACAGCTATGGGGCAGTATGAACGGTGCAGAGCACTATATGGTACAGCTATGGGGCAGTATGAACGGTGCAGAGCACTATATGGCACAGCTATGGGGCAGTATGAACGGTGCAGAGCACTATATGGTACAGCTATGGGGCAGTATGAACGGTGCAGAGCACTATATGGTACAGCTATGGGGCAATATGAACGGTGCAGAGCACTATATGGCACAGCTATGGGGCAGTATGAACGGTGCAGAGCACTATATGGCACAGCTATGGGTCAGTATGAACGGTGCAGAGCACTATATGGCACAGCTATGGGGCACAGTGAACGGTGCAGAGCACTGTATGGCACAGCTATGGGGAAATAATTATCTATTTTTATTTTTGAAATTGACCGGTAGCTGCTGCATTTCCACCCTAGGCTTATACTCGAGTCAATAAGTTTTCCCAGTTTTTTGTGGCAAAATTAGGGGGGTCGGCTTATACTCGGGTCGGCTTATACTCGAGTATATACGGTAAATTTAGTGGACGCCATGTAGTACACAATTTGTCGCAATGTGCTTAATAGATCTCTCCCTCTGATAATCTTACACAACTGTCCCTAATACTTGTAATAAATCTATTTATACGGTATATTCACACTATCTCCATAATGCCAAAAAATGCAAAATAACCAAGCTCTACTTATGGACCCTAATGGGATAAAGCCATCAGATCTCTGACCTATTGTCAGTCACTCCCTTTATAAAATGTGACAGTCCCTACATCACGGTTTACAAGAGTCTCTTATACCGTGGTGGGGAAAAAATAAGCAGGGGCGTATACAACTGTGAGAGGGCGTTTTAGCAAAATATTAAAGTCCCTCCCCTGCGGATCTGTAAGTTTAGCATCCTCTACAATCCATTTATTATGACCTGTGGTTTGAAGGGGGCATAGTTTCTGGGCCCCAAAGCAGTGGTATATATTAGGTATCTGGAGGTCGGCTCAAAGCTACGTCATAGGTATATTTTTGCGAAGTTCTTCTTTAATAAGCTGGTAGGGACTTGGAGTTAACCCTCTGTTCCTGGTACTATAAATGACTTTCTTATGTACTACTTTACTGGGTTTTATGGAGAAATGTTTGTATCTACTGTACATTACAGCATACTACCTGGAAACACAACATAAAATAGTGAGAGTTATGGTTATGAATATGTAGGCAGCTGTTAAAAATCTCATAAAGGAAGTGATCCATGGAAACGTGCAGAAGGCTAATGATACAAGGTTTACCCCCATAATGGAGTCCCTGAGCGAACACGGAACTACAGCAACAGGTCAATTCTCTCTCATCACTGACAAAGACATACGAGAAGCCACGAACAGCACTGAGTCATTACGATGACGGCACCAATGGAAGTGCAAACGGACAAAGGATCATCGTGTCGAACACAGCGGGACGGCTGCCTCTCATTCATTAATCAAGGTCAATGTAACATCACTGTCCTCGAAGAACTCCAACAACTGAGCGATGGATAAATTACAAAAGAGGGAATGATAGTATTCTATTAGGGAATTCTGGGCTCATATAGTGGCAATCAAATCATTCCAGCTCCATTGCAAAGTAGGTTTATTAGCAAAATGTACAAACTGTCTAACGATTGTAAAAATAACAATGGAACAAGAACAATATAAATAGCTCAAAGCAACTAATATAACAAGTGAGCCGAAGGAAAATGGACGACTGAGCTAGGTAAAAAAAAAAAAAAAAAAATTATTCGCAAAGTATTATATAAATAAGCAAATGCAATCAAGACAGAAACAATTAAAAACAGGAGACGATACCATAGTGCCACATCTGTGCAGGAGATAGATAGCAATTAGTTGAAAAACAGTCTATCTACAGAGCTAGGCAACTCAATCAGAATAAATATTAATGGTAGTATTTCCATACAGGCAATATAAGAGATATTGGAAATAATATTCCATAAAAAGTTTTATAGGAAAATATATAGTCTCAGTGACATAATACTAGTCAATATACAACTGCAACCAATAAAACAAATATAGGAACCTTGAGTAGTGAGAATGAGCTCAAAATTGCCACCGAGTCAATAATTTAGGATAAAGTGCCGTGCCATAGTACAAAAAATAATAGTGTATCTAAGCATGAAAGTGGGCGTCCAATAGACAAATATAGAGTTCAATCATATATAAGCCACACTTACAGACATTGCTGCACTAAGACAAAGCATACACATAGATGGTCAATAGTATAAATCAAAAATCAAAATAGTGATGTGGATAGACCGACCTGCTGAGGTCGTGGGAGAGAGGAACCCCAACGCGCGTTTCGCACTCTGCTTCTTCATGCCAGAATTATTTGTTTGCGCCGCTGCAACATTCTAATAAAATGCAATAAGAGGCAATCAAAACATCTTATCTACACCAAAACCATGGCACAGCCCCATATCCCGAAAATGTTACGTGTCTCAGAAAATGGTGACACAAGCAAAAAAAAAAATCTGAATTTTTTTTAACCACCTAAATAAAAAAAAATTTGTTGGCGTCTGCATAATCGTACTGACATGTAGAGGTGTTATCTGTCATTGTAATCCTGGCAAACTTTAACATTAAAAACTATATGAAGCACAAAAACCTGATTTAAACAATCGATCATTTTGTAATGATCGTTTCCCTTTGATGAGAAGGGATCATTGCTTTGCACAGAGAAGGAACCAGGTACAAAAAGGTATAAAGATATTAATGTTTCTAGAGATACAGCTGGAAGCAGAGTTCACAAGTTCAAAGTTATAGGAACACTGGCTACACTACCTGGACATGGCAGAAAGGGGACGGTCACCGGGTGCCACCAAATTATTGAGTGGCAGGTGGTTCAAAACCTTCAAATGAAAGCAAAAGACCTACAGCGAGATTTGGTGGCAGCATGCCCTGATGTTACAGCTTGCGCAGTCGGGGTATGTGCACAGTATCTTTTATAGGTGATTTGCGCCTGGATCCCGCTTGAAAAAGTGTTCACTAAACTTTAAAAATAATGAACAAATGTAAAGCAATGTCAAAACGACTTACTGTGCAAATGTTTTGTCTTTTGTCACTTATTTTAACCACTTCAGGCTTCAAAATCCATGAAGCGGCTAAAAGAAGTGACCTGTCCATTCTTCAGGACGGCTTCTGCTTGGAAGCTGACACTATTGTACATATAAAAATTTTTAAAATACATGCCGGTGGCAAACAAGTTAAAAACAGATAACAAAGTTGCTTTAGGGAAAAAACAGCTTTTCTTTAAACATCTTCTGCTTTAAAAATTACATAACTATGCTGGCGTATAAAAGACATATCCTGAGGAACATAGTAAACACAGAAAATGTCCATGCTTGGACTCCAGGACATAGATATCTACTAACCCAAAGCACAAAAAAGCCAAATCCAATAAGCTCAAAACCATGCAAACAAGTTATGTTGTGGAGCAATGAAACAAGAAATGAAACAAAATCTGGAATGTTTTGGGTTCATAGATCAGCAGTATGACTGAGGTGGAAAAATAAACCATACTCTGAAAAGATCACCCAGCCTACAGTAAAGCATGGCGGGGGCTTGGTGATGCCTACAGTAAAGCATGGCATTGGCTTGGTGATGCCTACAGAGAAGCAAGGTTGTAGTTTAGTGATGCCTACAGTGAAGCATGGTGGTAGCTTAGTGATACCTACAGTGAAGCATAGCAGTAGCTTAGTGATGACTGCAGTGAAGCATGGCAGTAGCTTAGTGATGTCTATATTGAAGTATGGTGGCAGGTCGATGATGCCTGCAGTGAAGCATAACATTGGCTTGGTGATGCCTACAGTGAAGCATGGAATGAATTTAGTGATGCCTAGAGTGAAGGATGACGCTGGCTTGGTGATGTCTATTGTGAAACATGACGGTGTCGATGATGCATACAGTGAAGCTTGGTGATATCTATAGTGAAGTATGGTGTCAGTTCAGTGATACTTTCAGTGAAGCATGGCATTGGCTTGGTGATGCCTACAGTGAAACATGGCAGTAGCTTAGTGATGCCTACAGTGAAGCATGGCGGTGGCTTGGTGATGTCTATTGTGAAGCATGGTGGTAGCTTAGTGAAGCCTACAGTGAAATGTTGCGGTAGCTTAGTGATGCCTTCAGTAAAGCATTGCTAAGATTTGTCAGGAAATAAGTGAGAAGTGAGAACTGCTGCTGCTCTCTTTTGGGTTCTCACACTTTTGTAGGTTTTCTGGTGTACTGGTTGCTATTGGCAACAAGAACAGTTTGGGCAAGATTTTCAAAACTGTCTATAAGAGTAAGGGTATGTACACACGTATTCTGGGGGACTGAGGATTTTTCCGCAGCGGATTTGGAAAAACCGCAGTGCAAAACTGCTGCGTTTTTTCCTGCGGATTTATCGCGGTTTCTACTGCGGATTTCACTGCGGTTTTACACCTGCAGTTTTCTATTGGAGCAGGTGTAAAACTGCAGCGGAATCCGCACAAAGAATTGACATGCTGCGGAAAATAAACCGCTGCGTTTCCGCGCATTTTTTTTCCGCAGCATGTGCACTGCGGATTTTGTTTCCCATAGGTTAACATGGTACTGTAAACTCATGGGAAAACGCTGCGGATCCGCAGCAAAATCCGCAGCGTGTGCACATACCCTCATGGTCTTTGTTGCCCACAGCAACCAATCAGAACTCAACTCAGTTTATTTTTAAACACCTGTGGTAGAATGAAGCTGCATTGTGACTGGTTGCTATTGGCAACAAAGACAGTTTACGCCAAATTTTCAAAACTGTCTTTGTTGCCCAGAGCAACAGATCAAACAATCCTGATAGAGTGAAATCTGCACTGTGACTGGTTGTAAAGGGGGAAGAAGGCAGTTTGTTTTCGGCATGGTTTTGATAAATCTGCCCCTCTGTGATGATGAGCCGTACACAGACTTCTCCACTGTGATCACACTGTAAATCTCCTCATGTAACCCCAGTCTAACATGTACTGGAAGCAGAAAGAGGTCCATGTGATAATACAGAAATAATTACCTAACGCACTTACACAAAGCGACTTAATACAGCTGTGAGCCATTGTAGGGTCACGGAGCTGCGCTCTCTGCCGACACCAGTCCTTTATCTTAATTATTGCTCCTCCTGCACTCAGTAGATGAATTCTAAGAGATTTCCCTTTCCAGATATTTTCGATATTAAGCAGGTTCTCATGAAAAAACGTCCATTTTAGGTGGCACATATACTTTCTAGACCGAATAGGGATTCAAGGTTTTGTTCATTTTACTGTAAATATAACAAGTCCAGTGTCGCATTGGGGTGCCGAGGGCCCACCAGGAACAAACTCCGGGGCCCCACATTCAAATGTGACATTACCCTCAATCACAAATTTATATAACAATGAACTGGGTGGATTGTTCAGTGAAAAAGATGCCGCCATTGTCTGTACATAATGATTCAAGAATATTGTGCCAGTACTGATCATATAAGAGGGTGGTGGCCCAATCTTGGCTTGCAGAGAGGCCCACCGGAGGATTCCCCTGTTCTCCTGTCGGCCAGTCCAAGCCTGAACAAGTCTAACCTACCAATAGACTTTTAGTTTTGGTCTGTCCTTACTTTTCAGATCAGTGCTAGAGAATGGAAACATTCCGTCCGGTTTACAATGAGAGTCACAAGAGCGTTCAGATCTGGTCCTTTAAAGGGAACCTGTCACCCCGTTTTTTCAGATTGAGATATAAATATTGTTAAATAGGGCCTGCGCTGTGCGTTACAATAGTGTATGTAGTGTACCCCGATTCCCCACCTATGCTGCGCAATACATTACCAAAGTCGCCGTTTTCGCCTGTCAATCAGGCTCGTCTGGTCAGGTGGGCGTGGTGACATCGCTCTTTTCTTCCCCAGCTTTCTGTTGGTGGCGTAGTGGTGTGCGCATGTCGCAGTGACGATTCCACTGCGCGCACTTGAAGAAGCAGCGCGCAATCTGCGCTATTACCCCCTGTCATCGGTGGGGGCGGCCATCTTCCTGGGGCCGCGCGTGCGCAGATGGAGTGCTCTGCTGCACGGGGCTTCAGGAAAATGGCCGCGGGATGCAGCGCGTGCGCAGAAGAGATCGCGGCGGCCATTTTCCCAAAGCCGAGATGCAAACTGGGCTTTGGGAAAATGGCCGCCGCAATCTCCTTCTGCGCACGCGCGGCATCCCGCGGCCATTTTCCTGAAGCCCCGTGCAGCAGAGCACTCCATCTGCGCACGCGCGGCCCCAGGAAGATGGCCGCCCCCACCGATGACAGGGGGTAATAGCGCAGATCGCGCGCTGCTTCTTCAAGTGCGCGCAGTGGAATCGTCACTGCGACATGCGCACACCACTACGCCACCAACGGAAAGCTGGGGAAGAAAAGAGCGATGTCGCCACGCCCACCTGACCAGACCAGCCTGATTGACAGGTGAAAACGGCGACTTTGGTAATGTATTGCGCAGCATAGGTGGGGAATCGGGGTACACTACATACACTATAGTAACGCACAGCGCAGCCCTATTTAACAGTATTTATATCTCAATCTGAAAAAACGGGGTGACAGGTTCCCTGGCTGTGTGCCCACAATGAGTTTTTGGGTGAGTTTTACCAAGTACCAAAAACTCATCATGGACACAGTCTTAGACTTCTTTTACACTTGCAGTGATTTTGCGCCGTATGGCCGTATTTACGGCCGTGAAAAAATATCGATATTTTTCACGGATTATGGACACCGCTCCTATTGTAAATCGATGGGGCCGCAAAAACGTTGGTTGTTTTTGCGGTTCACCGTGACTTCCGGTTTTGCGTAACGCTGTTTTTTTTTTCCAATACTTTTGCCATAGTATTGGAAACCCGAAAAACAGCGATCTGCAAGTTTTTTGCTTTTTTTTAAAAAAAAAGGCCCGCAATAACGTGCAGCAAAAAACACGGTAAAAAAGAAGCCTACGGCCTCAATCAGATGTCAGTTGCTCTTGTGCAAGTATTTTTCACGGAGAGAACTCGCATCTTTGATAGTCTTAGGCGCTGTTCACATGTACGATTTTTTTTCCAAGGATCGAGTGGTTTGTTTAAATGAACAGAGACATGTCCGATATTGATCCAAGTGTCAGATCAAAAATTGTCAATGCCAGTCTATGGGTCCGTGAAAGAAATCGAGTGCGATATCCGATGGTGTAATTTTCACGGACTGTCAGAAAGGACAAGGTGAAGAAACGTTTTCTTTTTCTCTCCATGATGATACTTGGGCCATTTTTCTTGCACGTGGAAAGTACTGGCGTATTCTGCAGAAAAAAAAATAGTGGAAAAACACAGCATTTCCACAACATTTTATGGGGAACCTGAGAAACGATGACTGTAAAATTACAGTTGTGTTATCAAAAGGATGAGTTAAATCTGCACCAAAAATGCTTAAAAAAAAGAAGCTTAAAACACAAAAAAAGCAAATGAGAACACAATAATTAGGCTATGTGCACACGTTCAGGATTTCTTGCAGAAATTTCCTGAGAAAATCCTGAAATTTTCTGCAAGAATTCTGCATGCGTTTTTTGAGCGTTTTTACTGCGTTTTTGGTGCGTTTTTTTGGCAGATTTTTTCCGGACATTTCCCAATGCTTTATATAGTGGGAAATCCGCAAAAAATCCGCAAAATTAATGAACATGCTGCGTTTTTTACCGTGATGCGTTTTTTCACGGAAAAAAAACGCATCATATGCACAAAAATTGTGGAATTCATTCTAAATGATGGGATGCATAATGTATGCTGCTTTTTCTGCGGTTTTATAGTGTTTTTATAGCAAAAAAAAAACGTGAAAAATCAGCACACAGCCTTAGAGTAGACTGCTAATGCACATTATGGAAGGATATCTGTGGAAAACATGAGAAAAACCGCAGCAATTCTAATTCTGTGGGATCTGGGCCTAAAACATCGCTGTCATTCAGAAATGTCTGAAATCAGAAGTGACGGTGATAAGAAGTAAAGGGTTTCAACACTTCTCTGGGCTCCCATTGCTTCTCCTTGGAATAAATAACAAAATGACAATGTACTTGATTTACTAAAAATGACATTTTGGAATAATTTTTTCAGACTGAAAATTTACCCCAAATGATATTTTCAGTCTGAAAAATCGCTCCAAAGTTCCGTCCACTAGGTATCTCCCTTCTGATTAACTTGCCATCCACTGCCAGTTTTGAATCCGTCTCTAGACGCCAATAAACAGTGTCAGGCTGCGGTTAGTAGGGGACGGTCTTTGTCGCTCAGCCCTTGCTCTCATATCGATCATATAGGCATAACAGAGAGGCGGGAAGTCAGTGTACAATAACAGGAGCAATGAATGATAGGTACTACTGGAAAGGAGGTTCTAGCTCCAATAGTGCTGGCAGAATGATGACAAAGAGGAACCACCCTCCCAAAGAGAATGTTACAGAGAATGAGAATCAGGATAGTTCTGGCACATATTATACTGGTATGTGCACCATCAATACATTTAAATACATTAACATACACTTCAGCTGCTACAGACCTTTCCTAAAGAGATGACACTGTATGGAAAAGAACAATCATACTGGTAATGTAAAGTGTTTGTTTATGGGCAGAAATCTCGGTTTCTTTAAAATGAATGGATGAATAACGTTTTAGATATTAGAATCTCAGATTTGAGCCTATTTTTTTTTCCAGCACAGGGTTACATTTGCATCCCCCAAATGAGGAGGATGAGGAGACACAGAAGCATTATGCAGAGACGAGCACTTTTTTGCTAAATGATCGTTTCGGCCCATTTCGCATACTGCACTAGTCACGCTTTTGTCGGCCTACCGTGTGGAATAAAGTGGCCAGTAATTAAGTTGACCCAAAGCTAATGATTGACGAAGTCACATGACCAGTCCTTCCGGGACCGAGATTACAGCTGTCTGGTCTAATTTTAGAAAATTGATTTTTATTTTTATTTTTTTTTTTCACTGCCTGTAAACTGTGATAGCAGAGAGCGGCCTGTAATCCTCGTCTGATGAACGTCAGCCTGATGTATCATACATGTTACTATAGGAGCCCGCTCTGACCGGAGAGCTATCCCCCCATAATAGGATTGCAAATTAGTGACAGAGAAAGACCCCCTCCAACTGCTCTATTAGGGCCGGTGCCATAGTGATGGGATAAGGTGTTATCTGGGCATGCTCGGGTGCTAACCGAGTGATGTCAGCGCGCTGGAAAAGTATGTTCGCGTCCTTGTGGCTGCATGTCTCGCGGCTGTTCAGCTTTAGTGACAAATCTGCAAAGTGAGCACATGTCCTTAATACGGAGGACATAGCCAGAGTATAATGACCGGGAGACCCTGCTCAAAGTATTATTCATTGCCCCACAATGTATCGTATGGCGAAAAAAGTATCAGTATTAGTAGGCAAAAAGAACACATTGTAAGAAGTCCTAAAAGCAATAAACAATTATTATATCAATTTGTATCACTTGTAACATTATTATATTATTATTGCTATTTTGTATAAATATTAAGGTGCTGATTATTGTTATGATGATTATTATTTCTTTAGTAGTAGGATACAGTGGATTACTACACATCGAACAGATACTAAGAAGATATTCTATGGTGGTCTCCAACTAACCAGTAAACTTAATGTAGACTGACAATCTACTATATAAAGCTGAATGTGTATGTATGTATGTATGTATGTCCGGGATTGGCATCTGCACCGTCGCAGCTACAGCCACAAAATTTTGCACAGTCACACGTCTGGACCCCGAGAGCGTCATAGGCTATGTTGTGAGGTGAAATTTTAACCCCGCGCATTCCAATTCACCAAACAATTTTGCCCCTATCTACATAATGGGAAAAAATGAAAGGAAAAGTGTTGGAGGCAAATTGACAGCTGCCAGATGTGAACAAGGGGGACGTAAAGAATGAGAGCGATGGCGCCAAAGAGTATATACCGTACAGTTGCTAAGGTGGGGCCCCGACATGGGATACTCACCACACATGAGGATATGAACACACACACAAAATGCGCCACACACTACCACGTGCTTGAACACATATCACCCTCAGCACACATTTCACCACACATACACCAACCTCGCCACATAAAAGTCCAAACACAAAAGTCGCCACTCAAAAATCGCCACGCGCAGAACTTGCCACATGCAAAAAATAGGCTCACACAAAACTCGCCACAAGTGCAAAACTCACCTCATGGAAAACTCGCCACACGCAAAACTTGCACATGCGGAAAAATTGCCACATGCACAAAAGTTGCAACACATGCAAAATTTCTTCACACAAAACTTGCACATACTCAAAAGGCACCAGACATAAAACTCGCCACGTGCAAAACTCGCCATGCGCAAAACTTGCTGCACACAAGTTGCTACACTAATCTGTCACATGCAACTCGACACACAAAAAGTTGCTACACGCATGTTGCCACACAAAACTCATCTCACAAAAGTCGCTACATGCATGCCGCCACACGCAACTCAACACACACAACTTGACAAACGAAACTCGCCCTAAAACACACACAAGTCTGGTCTTATCCTTCAAAAATAAAAATCTGATTAATAAGCAGACAAACTACAACAAATGTACCATATAGGAAATACGGCAGCTGTCAGTCACATGACCTGTCTATTATGTGTATGTGTGAGCTAATATATACTGCCAGGGGGAGGGCTTCCTGTTGGCTGGGGATTTATCAGGCTGCCAATTTAGCTTACAAATACTGAGGTAAAAATACTGAGCAAATAACGTGTGAACGAGGTCTAATACAGGAGGAGATGACACACAAGTATATACTATATACAGGGGAGATGACACACAGATATATACTATATACAGGAGAGATGACACACAGGTACAGTGGGGCAAAAAAGTATTTAGTCAGTCAGCAATAGTGCAAGTTCCACCACTTGAAAAGATGAGAGGCGTCTGTAATTTACATCATAGGTAGACCTCAACTATGGGAGACAAACTGAGAAAAAAAAATCCAGAAAATCACATTGTCTGTTTTTTTAACAATTTATTTGAATATTATGGTGGAAAATAAGTATTTGGTCAGAAACAAACAATCAAGATTTCTGGCTCTCACAGACCTGTAACTTCTTCTTTAAGAGTCTCCTCTTTCCTCCACTCATTACCTGTAGTAATGGCGCCTGTTTAAACTTGTTATCAGTATAAAAAGACACCTGTGCACACCCTCAAACAGTCTGACTCCAAACTCCACTATGGTGAAGACCAAAGAGCTGTCAAAGGACACCAGAAACAAAATTGTAGCCCTGCACCAGGCTGGGAAGACTGAATCTGCAATAGCCAACCAGCTTGGAGTGAAGAAATCAACAGTGGGAGCAATAATTAGAAAATGGAAGACGTACAAGACCACTGATAATCTCCCTCGATCTGGGGCTCCACGCAAAATCCCACCCCGTGGGGTCAGAATGATCACAAGAACGGTGAGCAAAAATCCCAGAACCACGCAGGGGGACCTAGTGAATGAACTGCAGAGAGCTGGGACCAATGTAACAAGGCCTACCATAAGTAACACACTACGCCACCATGGACTCAGATCCTGCAGTGCCAGATGTGTCCCACTGCTTAAGCCAGTACATGTCCGGGCCCGTCTGAAGTTTGCTAGAGAGCATTTGGATGATCCAGAGGAGTTTTGGGAGAATGTCCTATGGTCTGATGAAACCAAACTGGAACTGTTTGGTAGAAACACAACTTGTCGTGTTTGGAGGAAAAAGAATACTGAGTTGCATCCATCAAACACCATACCTACTGTAAAGCATGGTGGTGGAAACATCATGCTTTGGGGCTGTTTCTCTGCAAAGGGGCCAGGACGACTGATCCGGGTACATGAAAGAATGAATGGGGCCATGTATCGTGAGATTTTGAGTGCAAACCTCCTTCCATCAGCAAGGGCATTGCAGATGAAACGTGGCTGGGTCTTTCAACATGACAATGATCCAAAGCACACCGCCAGGGCAATGAAGGAGTGGCTTCGTAAGAAGCATTTCAAGGTCCTGGAGTGGCCTAGCCAGTCTCCAGATCTCAACCCTATAGAAAACCTTTGGAGGGAGTTGAAAGTCCGTGTTGCCAAGCGAAAAGCCAAAAACATCACTGCTCTAGAGGAGATCTGCATGGAGGAATGGGCCAACATACCAACAACAGTGTGTGGCAACCTTGTGAAGACTTACAGAAAACGTTTGACCTCTGTCATTGCCAACAAAGGATATATTACAAAGTATTGAGATGAAATTTTGTTTCTGACCAAATACTTATTTTCCACCATAATATGCAAATAAATTGTTAAAAAAACAGACAATGTGATTTTCTGGATTTTTTTTTCTCAGTTTGTCTCCCATAGTTGAGGTCTACCTATGATGTAAATTACAGACGCCTCTCATCTTTTTAAGTGGTGGAACTTGCACTATTGCTGACTGACTAAATACTTTTTTGCCCCACTGTATATACTATATAGAGGAGGAGATGACATACAGGTACATATATATACAGGAGAAGATGACATACAGGTATATACTATATACAGGAGGAGATGACACACAGGTATATACTATATACAGGAGCAGATGACCTACAGGTATATACTATGTACAGGAGGAGATGACATACAGGTATATGCTATATATAGAAGATGACATGCAGGTATATACTATATACAGGAGGAGATGACACACAGATATATACTATATACAGGGGAGATGACACACAGGTATATACTATATACAGGAGGAGATGACATACAGGTATATACTATATATAGAAGGAGATGACATTCAGGTATATACTATATATAGGGGAGAGGACACACAGCAGGTATATAATATATACAGGAGGAGATGACATACAGGTATATACTATATACAGGAGATGACATACAGATGTATACTATATATAAGGGAGATGACAAACATGTATATACTGAGGTGATGAGGTGAAAATGAGAGGTGTGAGGTGAAAATGAAAAGGTGTGAGTGCAAAATGAGAGGAGTGAGGAAAAATAATGGAGTGATCAGAAAATGACAGATGTGAGGTTGAAATGACAAGTGTTAGGGGGGAATGAGAGGAGTGAGGGAGAAAATGAGAGATGTGAGGGAGAAAATGAGAGATGTGATTGGGAAAATGAGAGGCGTGATGGGAAAATAAGAGAAGTGAGGTGCTATAACTAACCACAGATATTTACTATGCCCAGGCAACTCCGGGCTCTTCAGCTAGTTCTGTATATAATTCTCATCAATCAATAGCATAAATAGATAATAGATAGATAATAGATAGATAATAGATAGATAGATAATAGATAGATAATAGATAGATAGATAATAGATAGATAGATAATAGATAGATAGATATGGGATAGATAGATAGATAGATAGATAGATAGATAGATAGATAGATAGATAGATAGATAGATAATAGATAGATAGATGATAGATAGATAATAGATAGATAGATAGATAGATAGATAGATAGATAGATAGATAGATAGATAATAGATAGATGGAGAGATAGATAGATAGATATGGGATAGATAGATAGATAGATAATAGATCGATCGATCGATCGATCGATCGATAGATAGATAGATAGATATGGGATAGATAGATAGATAATAGATAGATCGATAGATAGATAGATATGGGATAGATAGATAGATAGATAATAGATAGATAGATCGATAGATAGATAGATATGGGATAGATAGATAGATAGATAGATAGATAGATAGATAGATAGATAGATAATAGATAGATCGATAGATAGATAGATAGATAGATAGATGATAGATAATAGATAGATAGATAGATAGATAGATGATAGATAGATAATAGATAGATAGATGATAGATAGGTAATAGATAGATAGATAGATGATAGATAATAGATAGATAGATAGATAATAGATAGATAATAGATAGATAGATAGATAGATATGGGATAGATAGATAGATAAATAGATAGATAGATAATAGATAGATAATAGATAGATAGATGATAGATAGATAATAGATAGATGATAGATAGATAGATAGATAGATAGATAGATAGATATGGGATAGATAGATAGATAAATAGATAGATAGATAATAGATAGATAATAGATAGATAGATAGATAGATAGATAGATAGATAGATAGATAGATAGATAGATGATAGATAGATAGATAGATAATAGATAGATAGATATGGGATAGATAGATAGATAGATAGATAGATAGATAGATAGATAGATAGATAGATAGATAGATAGATAGATAATAGATAGATAGATAGATGATAGATAGATAATAGATAGATAGATGATAGATAGATAATAGATAGATAGATGATAGATAGATAATAGATAGATAATAGATAGATAGATAGATAGATAATAGATAGATAGATAGATGATAGATAGATAGATAGATAGATAGATAGATAGATAGATAGATAGATAGATATGGGATAGATAGATAGATAAATAGATAGATAGATAGATAGATAGATAGATAAATAGATAGATAGATAGATAGATAGATAATAGATAGATAGTAAGATAGATAGATATAGATATATACACATACAAACCTATGCACACGCGTATATAATTAAAGCATTAAGGATAATTTTATATATATATATTGACAATATTTAATAGACGTATTAAAGGATTATCAATTCTCTGGATAATTGGACAATTACACTACAAGTCCAAATTAAAATAGTAACACAAAATGATCCACTAGGCCGTGTTCACATGAAGCATAAAATCTGCATTTTTTTCCCAGCTGCTCTTTTTTAATGGAAAATCCGCTGTCTTTACAGTTCAAGCAAACCCCTGTAATAACACATTGTCGGTAATGCTTTTCATAACTCCGGGTTATTACATGGCAGCAGCATTTTTTGCTGTAAAAACCCTGTAATATTTCAATCCGCGGAGTGTCATCACTGGTCCTCCGTGCTCGGCCTTCCGCCTCTGGTCTCAGAGCATGAAATGCCGGATTACAGGAACCTCACTGCACGATTCCATTATTCACAGCGCTGATTAGCATTTACATCTATATAATAGTAATCATTTATCATGATTGCTGCAATCACGTCACATACAAGCATTCGGCAGAAAATATCGGAAACATTTCCGCAAAACCATGGAGGTCTATGGGTCCAGGAAAACAATCGGACAGCACTAGGATGACCTCGGTCCGATTTTCACCGATTGTCACAATGGAGTCATTTTGATATTTTTTTGATTTCTCCGGGTGACACAGTGACCGCACTCTGAGCAGAATAATGGGTCTGATTTTCAATGAGGCGTCAGCCTGTGTTCACACAATACATGCCCAGATGCAGATTTTTTTTTTATGTGATTTTTTGAAAACGCTGTATATTTCTATTGCATGTAACATGACTCGCGTGTACATTAAGGGTCCCACGGCTAGGGGGACCCACTGCCCCCACATCGGCCCGTGTGCTAACAAAGGGTGTCACTGGGGGGAGTCGTTTTCCTGAAAAGTTTCGGATCTCATCAGGTTCTCCGACAGATTAACTCGCATTATCGGACATCACAAGTCTGAGCATTTACTGAGAATGAATGAATGCTAATCCATAAAAGACTACACAAATGCAATGCAGGAGAAAGCAATTTTGTTCAGATATTGATCAATTCTACATTTACAGTTACTCGTGCCTCCTGTCACTTGTAGTTCTCCAATGGTTGGAGTGCAACAACTACAAAAGCAAAAAAGAAATCACAGCCATGAAGAAGGAATGACCTGGCACATGCCTCAATGCTCCCAACACTGCTGGGATTTATTCCCTGGATCAAGGCGAGACATTGAGACCCCCAGAGAAGGAGCAGACAAGAAGAAACCAATCGCTGCAGAGAGACCCCCGATGGCCTTTATGCATTAATGACATGTATACAGAATAAACAATGTCACCACAATAATGACAGTAACAATATGGAGGGTAACTCGTATCCCAACCGGTCCTGGAGCTGATATATACTTTATACCAAATCATGAAAAACAATGGTGACCCCCGGGGAATGATCAGCGGCAGCGGCACATCAGCAGCCCCCCGGTAACTGGAAGCAGCAGATCATTCATCAAGTCTGACAAGTGTCACCATAGACTGATAGGCAGCGAGCGCAGAACAATACATAGTGACCAACAGCAGCAACAGCAATGATGGCAATCACAAGGAAGCATAAACATGCCAGCGGGCACGACTGTACAGCATGGGCACCTATGGGGCATCTCACTAATGAGCATGGACAGTAATCCGGCATGAACTAGAGGAATAGAAAAGGGCATTCATTCAGACAACATCTCAATGTGTAAGTGGGCAAGTCACCCTGGCAGCACAGGCTAGTGTATAGGCATCTATCAGGGCACATACAGGGGCAGCTCACAAAATTAGAATATCACCAAAAAGTTCATTTACTTCAGTTCTTCAATACAAAAAGCAAAACTCGTATATTATATAGAGTCATTACACACAGAGTGCTCTATTTCAAGTGTTTAGTTCTGTTAATGTTGATGATTATGGCTTACAGCCAATGAAATCCCAAAAGTCATTATCTCAGTAAATTAGAATAATTAACAAAAAAACACCTGCAAAGGCTTCTTAAGTGTTTAAAAAGGTCCCTTAGTCTGTTTCAGTAGCTCCACAATCATGGGGAAGACTGCTGAACTGACAGATGACCAGAAGGCAGTCACTGATACGCTCCACAAGGAACGTACATTTTGCATTTCATTTGGAAATCAGGGTCCCAGAGTCTGGAGGAAGAGTGGAGAGACCACAGTCCAAGCTGCTTGAGGTCTAGTGTGAAGTCTCCACAATCAGTGATGGTTTGGGGAGCCATGTCATCTGCTGGTGTATGTCCACTGTGTTATATCAAGATCAAAGTCAGCGCAGCCATCCACCAGGAAATTTTAGAACACTTCATGCTTCCATCTACTAGCAACCTTTTTGGAGATGGAAATTTCTTTCTCCAGCAGGACTTGGCCCCTGTCCACACTGGTACAAAAGTACCAACATTATCACTGTGCTTGATTGGCAGCAAACTCGCCTGACCTTAGCCCCATAGAGAATCTATGGAGTATTGTCAAGAGGAAGATGTGAGACACCAGAACCAACAATGCAGATGAGCTGAAGGCTGCTATAAAAGCAACCTGGGCTTCCATAACACCTCAGCAGCGCCACAGGCTGATCGCCTCCATGCCACGCCGCACTGATGCAGTAATTGATGCTAAAGGAGCCCCGGCCAAGTATTGAGTGCATTTAATGATCATACATTTCAGTAGGAGAACATTTCGGATTCTAAAATTATTTTTCAAGTTGGTGTTATAAAGTATTCTAATTTACTGAGATAATGACTTTTGAGTTTTCATCGGCTGTAAGCCATAATCATCAACATTAAGAGAAATAAACACGTGAAATAGATCACTCTGTAATGACTCTATATAATATATGAGCTTCCAAAGACATACAGATAGGAAATTTAGATTGTGAGCCCCAACGGGGACAGCGATGATAATGTGTGCAACCTGTAAAGCGCTGCGGAATAAGTTAGCGCTATATAAAAATAAAGATTATTATTATAAAAATAAAGATTATTATTATTTCACTTTTTGTATTGAAGAAATGAAATAAATTAACTTTTTGATCATATTCTAATTTTGGGAGATGCACCTGTAAGTTAGGAAGAGCATGTACAGTATATCAGGCCATCACCTCATGTGACCCCACACACCTGTACCAGGACACTACTGACAGTGCATAGACCTGTGCCAGGATGTGTAACTGGCAATGCTAGTCTATATGCCAGGGAATTTAACTCTATCAGTATATAGAGATGTACATGGCATTTGTGTGGCAGTATATAGAGATGTACATGGCAGTTATGTGGCAGTATATGTGGCAGTATATAGAGATGTACATGGCATTTATGTGGCATTATATAGAGATGTACATGGCACTTATGTGGCAGTATATAGAGATGTACATGGCATTTGTGTGGCAGTATATAGAGATGTACATGGCAGTTATGTGGCAGTATATAGAGATGTACGTGGCATTTATGTGGCAGTAAACAGAGATGTACATGGCAGTTATGTGGCAGTATATAGAGATGTACATGGCATTTGTGTGGCAGTATATAGAGATGTACGTGGCATTTATGTGGCAGTATATAGAGATGTACGTGGCATTTATGTGGCAGTATATAGAGATGTACATGGCATTTGTGTGGCAGTATATAGAGATGTACGTGGCACTTATGTGGCATTATATAGAGATGTACATGGCACTTATGTGGCAGTATATAGAGATGTACATGGCATTTGTGTGGCAGTATATAGAGATGTACATGGCAGTTATGTGGCAGTATATAGAGATGTACGTGGCATTTATGTGGCAGTAAACAGAGATGTACATGGCAGTTATGTGGCAGTATATAGAGATGTACATGGCATTTGTGTGGCAGTATATAGAGATGTACGTGGCATTTATGTGGCAGTATATAGAGATGTACGTGGCATTTATGTGGCAGTATATAGAGATGTACATGGCATTTGTGTGGCAGTATATAGAGATGTACGTGGCACTTATGTGGCATTATATAGAGATGTACATGGCATTTATGTGGCATTATATAGAGATGTACATGGCAGTTATGTGGCAGTATATAGAGATGTACATGGCATTTATGTGGCAGTATATAGAGATGTACATGGCATTTATGTGGCAGTATATAGAGATGTACGTGGCATTTGTGTGGCAGTATATAGAGATGTACGTGGCATTTATGTGGCAGTATATAGAGATGAACGTGGCATTTATGTGGCAGTATATAGAGATGTACATGGCATTTATGTGGCAGTATATAGAGATGTACATGGCATTTATGTGGCAGTATATAGAGATGTACATGGCACTTATGTGGCAGTATATAGAGATGTACATGGCATTTATGTGGCAGTATATAGAGATGTACATGGCATTTATGTGGCAGTATATAGAGATGTACATGGCACTTATGTGGCAGTATATAGAGATGTACATGGCATTTATGTGGCAGTATATAGAGATGTACATGGCATTTATGTGGCAGTATATAGAGATGTACATGGCATTTATGTGGCAGTATATAGAGATGTACATGGCACTTATGTGGCAGTATATAGAGATGTACGTGGCATTTATGTGGCAGTATATAGAGATGTACATGGCACTTATGTGGCAGTATATAGAGATGTACGTGGCATTTATGTGGCAGAATATAGAGATGTACGTGGCATTTATGTGGCAGTATATAGAGATGTACGTGACATTTATGTGGCATTATTTAGAGATGTACATGGCACTTATGTGGCAGTATAAAGAGATGTACATGGCACTTATGTGGCAGTATATAGAGATGTACATGGCATTTATGTGGCAGTATATAGAGATGTACGTGGCATTTACGTGGCAGTATATAGAGATGTACGTGGCACTTATGTGGCAGTATATAGAGATTACGTGGCACTAATGTGGCAGCATATAGAGATGTTTGTGGCACTTATGTGGCAGTATATAGAGATGTACGTGGCACTTATGTGGCATTATATAGAGATGTACATGGCATTTATGTGGCAGTATATAGAGATGTACATGGCATTTATGTGGCAGTATATAGAGATGTACGTGGCACTTATGTGGCAGTATATAGAGATGTACGTGGCACTTATGTGGCAGTATATAGAGATGTACATGGCACTTATGTGGCAGTATATAGAGATGTACGTGGCACTTATGTGGCAGTATATAGAGATTACGTGGCACTAATGTGGCAGCATATAGAGATGTTTGTGGCACTTATGTGGCAGTATATAGAGATGTACGTGGCACTTATGTGGCATTATATAGAGATGTACGTGGCATTTATGTGGCAGTATATAGAGATGTACATGGCATTTATGTGGCAGTATATAGAGATGTACGTGGCACTTATGTGGCAGTATATAGAGATGTACGTGGCACTTATGTGGCAGTATATAGAGATTACGTGGCACTTATGTGGCAGTATATAGAGATGTACGTGGCATTTATGTGGCAGTATATAGAGATGTACATGGCATTTATGTGGCAGTATATAGAGATGTACATGGCACTTATGTGGCAGTATATAGAGATGTACATGACATTTATGTGGCAGTATATAGAGATGTACATGGCACTTATGTGGCATTATATAGAGATGTACATGGCATTTATGTGGCATTATATAGAGATGTACATGGCATTTATGTGGCATTATATAGAGATGTACATGGCACTTATGTGGCAGTATATAGAGATGTACATGGGACTTATGTAGCAGTATATAGAGATGTACATGGCACTTATGTGGCAGTATATAGAGATGTACATGGCATTTATGTGGCAGTATATAGAGATGTACATGGCACTTATGTGGCAGTATATAGAGATGTACATGGCATTTATGTAGCAGTATATAGAGATGAACGTGGCATTTATGTGGCAGTATATAGAGATGTACATGGTATTTATGTGGCAGTATATAGAGATGTACATGGCATTTATGTAGCAGTATATAGAGATGAACGTGGCATTTATGTGGCAGTATATAGAGATGTACGTGGTATTTATGTGGCAGTATATAGAGATGTACATGGCATTTATGTAGCAGTATATAGAGATGAACGTGGCACTTATGTGGCAGTATATAGAGATGTACATGGTATTTATGTGGCAGTATATAGAGATGTACATGGTATTTATGTAGCAGTATATAGAGATGAACGTGGCACTTATGTGGCAGTATATAGAGATGTACGTGGCATTTGTGTGGCAGTATATAGAGATGTACATGGCATTTATGTGGCAGTATATAGAGATGTACATGGCATTTATGTGGCATTATATAGAGATGTACATGGCACTTATGTGGCAGTATATAGAGATGTACATGGCATTTATGTGGCAGTATATAGAGATGTACATGGCACTTATGTGGCAGTATATAGAGATGTACATGGCATTTATGTGGCAGTATATAGAGATGTACATGGCACTTATGTGGCAGTATATAGAGATGTACATGGCACTTATGTGGCAGTATATAGAGATGTACGTGGCACTTATGTGGCAGTATATAGAGATGTACATGGCACTTATGTGGCAGTATATAGAGATGTACATGGCATTTATGTGGCATTATATAGAGATGTACATGGCACTTATGTGGCATTATATAGAGATGTACATGGCACTTATGTGGCAGTATATAGAGATGTACGTGGCATTTGTGTGGCAGTATATAGAGATGTACATGGCATTTATGTAGCAGTATATAGAGATGAACGTGGCATTTATGTGGCAGTATATAGAGATGTACATGGTATTTATGTAGCAGTATATAGAGATGTACATGGCATTTATGTGGCAGTATATAGAGATGTACGTGGCATTTGTGTGGCAGTATATAGAGATGTACATGGCATTTATGTAGCAGTATATAGAGATGAACGTGGCATTTATGTGGCAGTATATAGAGATGTACATGGTATTTATGTGGCAGTATATAGAGATGTACATGGCATTTATGTAGCAGTATATAGAGATGAACGTGGCATTTATGTGGCAGTATATAGAGATGTACATGGTATTTATGTAGCAGTATATAGAGATGAACGTGGCACTTATGTAGCAGTATATAGAGATGTACGTGGCATTTGTGTGGCAGTATATAGAGATGTACATGGCATTTATGTGGCAGTATATAGAGATGTACATGGCATTTATGTGGCAGTATATAGAGATGTACATGGCACTTATGTGGCAGTATATAGAGATGTACATGGCATTTATGTGGCAGTATATAGAGATGTACATGGCACTTATGTGGCAGTATATAGAGATGTACATGGCATTTATGTAGCAGTATATAGAGATGTACATGGCACTTATGTGGCAGTATATAGAGATGTACATGGCACTTATGTGGCAGTATATAGAGATGTACATGGCATTTATGTAGCAGTATATAGAGATGTACATGGCATTTATGTGGCAGTATATAGAGATGTACATGGCATTTATGTGGCAGTATATAGAGATGTACATGGCACTTATGTGGCAGTATATAGAGATGTACATGGCATTTATGTGGCAGTATATAGAGATGTACATGGCACTTATGTGGCAGTATATAGAGATGTACATGGCACTTATGTGGCAGTATATAGAGATGTACATGGCATTTATGTGGCAGTATATAGAGATGTACATGGCATTTATGTGGCAGTATATAGAGATGTACATGGCACTTATGTGGCAGTATATAGAGATGTACATGGCACTTATGTGGCAGTATATAGAGATGTACATGGCACTTATGTGGCAGTATATAGAGATGTACATGGCATTTATGTGGCATTATATAGAGATGTACATGGCACTTATGTGGCATTATATAGAGATGTACATGGCACTTATGTGGCAGTATATAGAGATGTACATGGCACTTATGTGGCAGTATATAGAGATGTACATGGCACTTATGTGGCAGTATATAGAGATGTACATGGCACTTATGTGGCAGTATATAGAGATGTACATGGCATTTATGTGGCATTATATAGAGATGTACATGGTATTTATGTGGCAGTATATAGAGATGAACGTGGCACTTATGTGGCAGTATATAGAGATGTACATGGCACTTATGTGGCAGTATATAGAGATGTACATGGCACTTATGTGGCAGTATATAGAGATGTACATGGCACTTATGTGGCAGTATATAGAGATGTACATGGCACTTATGTGGCAGTATATAGAGATGTACATGGCACTTATGTGGCAGTATATAGAGATGTACATGGCACTTATGTGGCAGTATATAGAGATGTACATGGCACTTATGTGGCAGTATATAGAGATGTACATGGCACTTATGTGGCAGTATATAGAGATGTACATGGCACTTATGTGGCAGTATATAGAGATGTACATGGCACTTATGTGGCAGTATATAGAGATGTACATGGCACTTATGTGGCATTATACCAGGATAACTCTGGCAGTGTGTAGACATGTACACTGGCATGTAACTCCTGCAGAGCACACACATGCCAATGGGCACTGAGACCTCCCTTGGTGCCAGCAGGGGCTGTGAGGGGGAGTGAGACCATCAGTGTCAGGTAATGTCGGGCGGACTCACGCTGCTGTTCTCGCCGGTCCAGTGCACCATGGCTTGGTTGTGAGACGCGTCCCCCTTGAGCACAAACGAGGTGCTGAGCATGGAGATGTGGTCCTTGCTTGTAGCCCTCCCCGGGCGGGCAGCCGGAGCAGGGGCATCCTCAGTAACTCTGCTGTCAGCCTCCTGGAGATCCCGCGCACTCCTCCTGCTCACCCAGCCCGTGCCCTGCACCAGCTGCACCAGCAGGGACACACTGGCCAAGCACAGGATGCCCATAGGAGGAGGAAGAAGTGGTGCCCTCAGTGCCATGCTCCTCTTCTGATGTGGCGAGTGTCAGGCTGGGGATGTGTGTGGCAGATAGAGAGATACTGGGAGAGGAGAGAGGGTGGGAGAATGGCAAACAAAGCAAGGTTTTCCTCCTAACATTGGAGAACACTGAGCTCTCCCGAGTGGAGCTGTCAGTGGGAAAGGAATGCTGGCGCCATCTGCTGGTGACAGGGTGCAAGGCCTCTGTAGTGGGCATAGCAGCAGACACCAGAGAGCACTAGCCCTAGTAGTACTATGTACATCTGCTGGTGACAGGGTGCAAGGCCTCTGTAGTGGGCATAGTAGAGGACACCAGAGAGCACTAGCCCTAGTAGTACTATGTACATCTGCAGGTGACAGGGTGCAAGGCCTCTGTAGTGGGCATAGCAGCAGACACCAGAGAGCACTAGCCCTAGTAGAACTATGTACATCTGCTGGTGACTGGGTGCAAGGCCTCTGTAGTGGACATAGCAGCAGACACCAGAGAGCACTAGTCCTAGTAGTACTATGTACATCTGCTGGTGACAGGGTGCAAGGCCTCAGTAGTGGGCATAGCAGCAGACACCAGAGAGCACTAGCCCTAGTAGTACTATGTACATCTGCAGGTGACAGGGTGCAAGGCCTCTGTAGTGGGCATAGTAGAGGACACCAGAGAGCACTAGCCCTAGTAGTACTATGTACATCTGCAGGTGACAGGGTGCAAGACCTCTGTAGTGGGCATAGCAGCAGACACCAGAGAGCACTAGCCCTAGTAGTACTATGTACATCTGCTGGTGACAGGGTGCAAGGCCTCTGTAGTGGACATAGCAGCAGACACCAGAGAGCACTAGCCCTAGTAGTACTATGTACATCTGCTGGTGACAGGGTGCAAGGCCTCTGTAGTGGGCATAGCAGCAGACACCAGAGAGCACTAGCCCTAGTAGTACTATGTACATCTGCTGGTGACTGGGTGCAAGGCCTCTGTAGTGGGCATAGCAGCAGACACCAGAGAACACTAGCCCTAGTAGCACTATGTACATCTGCAGGTGACAGGGTGCAAGGCCTCTGTAGTGGGCATAGTAGAGGACACCAGAGAACACTAGCCCTAGTAGTACTATGTACATCTGCTAGTGACAGGGTGCAAGGCCTCTGTAGTGGGCATAGCAGCAGACACCAGAGAGCACTAGCCCTAGTAGTACTATGTACATCTGCTGGTGACAGGGTGCAAGGCCTCTGTAGTGGACATAGCAGCAGACACCAGAGAGCACTAGCCCTAGTAGTACTATGTACATCTGCAGGTGACAGGGTGCAAGGCCTCTGTAGTGGGCATAGCAGCAGACACCAGAGAGCACTAGTCCTAGTAGTACTATGTACATCTGCTGGTGACAGGGTGCAAGGCCTCTGTAGTGGGCATAGCAGCAGACACCAGAGAGCACTAGTCCTAGTAGTACTATGTACATCTGCAGGTGACAGGGTGCAAGGCCTCTGTAGTGGGCATAGCAGCAGACACCAGAGAGCACTAGCCCTAGTAGTACTATGTACATCTGCAGGTGACAGGGTGCAAGGCCTCTGTAGTGGGCATAGCAGCAGACACCAGAGAGCACTAGCCCTAGTAGTACTATGTACATCTGCTGGTGACAGGGTGCAAGGCCTCTGTAGTGGGCATAGCAGCAGACACCAGAGAGCACTAGCCCTAGTAGTACTATGTACATCTGCAGGTGACAGGGTGCAAGGCCTCAGTAGTGGACATAGCAGCAGACACCAGAGAGCACTAGCCCTAGTAGTACTATGTACATCTGCTGGTGACAGGGTGCAAGGCCTCTGTAGTGGGCATAGCAGCAGACACCAGAGAGCACTAGCCCTAGTAGTACTATGTACATCTGCTGGTGACTGGGTGCAAGGCCTCTGTAGTGGGCATAGCAGCAGACACCAGAGAGCACTAGTCCTAGTAGTACTATGTACATCTGCTGGTGACAGGGTGCAAGGCCTCAGTAGTGGACATAGCAGCAGACACCAGAGAGCACTAGTCCTAGTAGTACTATGTACATCTGCTGGTGACAGGGTGCAAGGCCTCAGTAGTGGACATAGCAGCAGACACCAGAGAGCACTAGCCCTAGTAGTACTATGTACATCTGCTGGTGACTGGGTGCAAGGCCTCTGTAGTGGGCATAGCAGCAGACACCAGAGAGCACTAGTCCTAGTAGTACTATGTACATCTGCTGGTGACAGGGTGCAAGGCCTCAGTAGTGGACATAGCAGCAGACACCAGAGAGCACTAGCCCTAGTAGTACTATGTACATCTGCTGGTGACAGGGTGCAAGGCCTCTGTAGTGGGCATAGCAGCAGACACCAGAGAGCACTAGCCCTAGTAGTACTATGTACATCTGCTGGTGACTGGGTGCAAGGCCTCTGTAGTGGGCATAGTAGCAGACACCAGAGAGCACTAGTCCTAGTAGTACTATGTACATCTGCTGGTGACAGGGTGCAAGGCCTCAGTAGTGGACATAGCAGCAGACACCAGAGAGCACTAGTCCTAGTAGTACTATGTACATCTGCTGGTGACTGGGTGCAAGGCCTCTGTAGTGGGCATAGCAGCAGACACCAGAGAGCACTAGCCCTAGTAGTACTATGTACATCTGCTGGTGACTGGGTGCAAGGCCTCTGTAGTGGGCATAGCAGCAGACACCAGAGAGCACTAGTCCTAGTAGTACTATGTACATCTGCAGGTGACAGGGTGCAAGGCCTCTGTAGTGGGCATAGCAGCAGACACCAGAGAGCACTAGTCCTAGTAGTACTATGTACATCTGCTGGTGACAGGGTGCAAGGCCTCAGTAGTGGACATAGCAGCAGACACCAGAGAGCACTAGTCCTAGTAGTACTATGTACATCTGCTGGTGACAGGGTGCAAGGCCTCAGTAGTGGACATAGCAGCAGACACCAGAGAGCACTAGTCCTAGTAGTACTATGTACATCTGCTGGTGACAGGGTGCAAGGCCTCAGTAGTGGACATAGCAGCAGACACCAGAGAGCACTAGCCCTAGTAGTACTATGTACATCTGCTGGTGACAGGGTGCAAGGCCTCTGTAGTGGACATAGCAGCAGACACCAGAGAGCACTAGCCCTAGTAGTACTATGTACATCTGCTGGTGACAGGGTGCAAGGCCTCTGTAGTGGACATAGCAGCAGACATCAGAGAGCACTAGTCCTAGTAGTACTATGTACATCTGCTGGTGACAGGGTGCAAGGCCTCAGTAGTGGACATAGCAGCAGACACCAGAGAGCACTAGTCCTAGTAGTACTATGTACATCTGCTGGTGACAGGGTGCAAGGCCTCAGTAGTGGACATAGCAGCAGACACCAGAGAGCACTAGTCCTAGTAGTACTATGTACATCTGCTGGTGACAGGGTGCAAGGCCTCAGTAGTGGGCATAGTAGCAGACACCAGAGAGCACTAGCCCTAGTAGTACTATGTACATCTGCAGGTGACAGGGTGCAAGGCCTCTGTAGTGGACATAGCAGCAGACACCATAGAGCACTAGTCCTAGTAGTACTATGTACATCTGCTGGTGACAGGGTGCAAGGCCTCAGTAGTGGGCATAGCAGCAGACACCAGAGAGCACTAGCCCTAGTAGTACTATGTACATCTGCTGGTGACAGGGTGCAAGGCCTCTGTAGTGGGCATAGCAGCAGACACCAGAGAGCACTAGTACTAGTAGTACTATGTACATCTGCAGGTGACAGGGTGCAAGGCCTCGGTAGTGGGCATAGCAGCAGACACCAGAGAGCACTAGTCCTAGTAGTACTATGTACATCTGCAGGTGACAGGGTGCAAGGCCTCTGTAGTGGGCATAGCAGCAGACACCAGAGAGTACTAGCCCTAGTAGTACTATGTACATCTGCAGGTGACAGGGTGCAAGGCCTCTGTAGTGGACATAGCAGCAGACACCAGAGAGCACTAGTCCTAGTAGTACTATGTACATCTGCTGGTGACAGGGTGCAAGGCCTCTGTAGTGGACATAGCAGCAGACACCAGAGAGTACTAGCCCTAGTAGTACTATGTACATCTGCAGGTGACAGGGTGCAAGGCCTCTGTAGTGGACATAGCAGCAGACACCAGAGAGCACTAGTCCTAGTAGTACTATGTACATCTGCTGGTGACAGGGTGCAAGGCCTCAGTAGTGGACATAGCAGCAGACACCAGAGAGCACTAGTCCTAGTAGTACTATGTACATCTGCAGGTGACAGGGTGCAAGGCCTCTGTAGTGGACATAGCAGCAGACACCAGAGAGCACTAGTCCTAGTAGTACTATGTACATCTGCAGGTGACTGGGTGCAAGGCCTCTGTAGTGGGCATAGCAGCAGACACCAGAGAGCACTAGTCCTAGTAGTACTATGTACATCTGCAGGTGACTGGGTGCAAGGCCTCTGTAGTGGGCATAGCAGCAGACACCAGAGAGCACTAGCCCTAGTAGTACTATGTACATCTGCTGGTGACAGGGTGCAAGGCCTCTGTAGTGGGCATAGCAGCAGACACCAGAGAGCACTAGTCCTAGTAGTACTATGTACATCTGCAGGTGACAGGGTGCAAGGCCTCAGTAGTGGACATAGCAGCAGACACCAGAGAGCACTAGCCCTAGTAGTACTATGTACATCTGCAGGTGACTGGGTGCAAGGCCTCTGTAGTGGGCATAGCAGCAGACACCAGAGAGCACTAGCCCTAGTAGTACTATGTACATCTGCAGGTGACAGGGTGCAAGGCCTCTGTAGTGGGCATAGCAGCAGACACCAGAGAGCACTAGTCCTAGTAGTACTATGTACATCTGCAGGTGACAGGGTGCAAGGCCTCTGTAGTGGGCATAGCAGCAGACACCAGAGAGCACTAGCCCTAGTAGTACTATGTACATCTGCAGGTGACTGGGTGCAAGGCCTCTGTAGTGGGCATAGCAGCAGACACCAGAGAGCACTAGCCCTAGTAGTACTATGTACATCTGCTGGTGACAGGGTGCAAGGCCTCTGTAGTGGGCATAGCAGCAGACACCAGAGAGCACTAGTCCTAGTAGTACTATGTACATCTGCTGGTGACAGGGTGCAAGGCCTCTGTAGTGGACATAGCAGCAGACACCAGAGAGCACTAGCCCTAGTAGCACTATGTACATCTGCAGGTGACAGGGTGCAAGGCCTCGGTAGTGGGCATAGCAGCAGACACCAGAGAGCACTAGCCCTAGTAGTACTATGTACATCTGCTGGTGACAGGGTGCAAGGCCTCTGTAGTGGGCATAGCAGCAGACACCAGAGAGCACTAGTCCTAGTAGTACTATGTACATCTGCTGGTGACAGGGTGCAAGGCCTCTGTAGTGGGCATAGCAGCAGACACCAGAGAGCACTAGCCCTAGTAGTACTATGTACATCTGCAGGTGACTGGGTGCAAGGCCTCTGTAGTGGGCATAGCAGCAGACACCAGAGAGCACTAGCCCTAGTAGTACTATGTACATCTGCAGGTGACAGGGTGCAAGGCCTCTGTAGTGGGCATAGCAGCAGACACCAGAGAGCACTAGTCCTAGTAGTACTATGTACATCTGCAGGTGACAGGGTGCAAGGCCTCTGTAGTGGGCATAGCAGCAGACACCAGAGAGCACTAGCCCTAGTAGTACTATGTACATCTGCTGGTGACAGGGTGCAAGGCCTCTGTAGTGGACATAGCAGCAGACACCAGAGAGCACTAGTCCTAGTAGTACTATGTACATCTGCTGGTGACAGGGTGCAAGGCCTCTGTAGTGGACATAGCAGCAGACACCAGAGAGCACTAGCCCTAGTAGCACTATGTACATCTGCAGGTGACAGGGTGCAAGGCCTCTGTAGTGGGCATAGCAGCAGACACCAGAGAGCACTAGCCCTAGTAGTACTATGTACATCTGCTGGTGACAGGGTGCAAGGCCTCTGTAGTGGGCATAGCAGCAGACACCAGAGAGCACTAGCCCTAGTAGTACTATGTACATCTGCTGGTGACAGGGTGCAAGGCCTCGGTAGTGGGCATAGCAGCAGACACCAGAGAGCACTAGTCCTAGTAGTACTATGTACATCTGCTGGTGACAGGGTGCAAGGCCTCTGTAGTGGGCATAGCAGCAGACACCAGAGAGCACTAGCCCTAGTAGTACTATGTACATCTGCTGGTGACAGGGTGCAAGGCCTCTGTAGTGGGCATAGCAGCAGACACCAGAGAGCACTAGTCCTAGTAGTACTATGTACATCTGCTGGTGACAGGGTGCAAGGCCTCGGTAGTGGGCATAGCAGCAGACACCAGAGAGCACTAGTCCTAGTAGTACTATGTACATCTGCAGGTGACAGGGTGCAAGGCCTCTGTAGTGGGCATAGCAGCAGACACCAGAGAGCACTAGTCCTAGTAGTACTATGTACATCTGCTGGTGACAGGGTGCAAGGCCTCTGTAGTGGGCATAGCAGCAGACACCAGAGAGCACTAGCCCTAGTAGTACTATGTACATCTGCTGGTGACAGGGTGCAAGGCCTCGGTAGTGGGCATAGCAGCAGACACCAGAGAGCACTAGCCCTAGTAGTACTATGTACATCTCCTGGTGACAGGGTGCAAGGCCTCTGTAGTGGACATAGCAGCAGACACCAGAGAGCACTAGCCCTAGTAGTACTATGTACATTTGCTGGTGAAAGGGTGCAAGGCCTCTGTAGTGGACATAGCAGCAGACACCAGAGAGCACTAGTACTAGTAGTACTATGTACATCTGCAGGTGACAGGGTGCAAGGCCTCTGTAGTGGACATAGCAGCAGACACCAGATAGCACTAGCCCTAGTAGTACTATGTACATCTGCTGGTGACTGGGTGCAAGGCCTCTGTAGTGGGCATAGCAGCAGACACCAGAGAGCACTAGCCCTAGTAGTACTATGTACATCTGCAGGTGACAGGGTGCAAGGCCTCTGTAGTGGGCATAGTAGCAGACACCAGAGAGCACTAGTCCTAGTAGTACTATGTACATCTGCAGGTGACAGGGTGCAAGGCCTCTGTAGTGGGCATAGTAGAGGACACCAGAGAGCACTAGTCCTAGTAGTACTATGTACATCTGCAGGTGACAGGGTGCAAGGCCTCTGTAGTGGGCATAGTAGCAGACACCAGAGAGCACTAGTCCTAGTAGTACTATGTACATCTGCAGGTGACAGGGTGCAAGGCCTCTGTAGTGGGCATAGTAGAGGACACCAGAGAGCACTAGTCCTAGTAGTACTATGTACATCTGCTGGTGACAGGGTGCAAGGCCTCTGTAGTGGGCATAGTAGAGGACACCAGAGAGCACTAGCCCTAGTAGCACTATGTACATCTGCAGGTGACAGGGTGCAAGGCCTCTGTAGTGGGCATAGCAGCAGACACCAGAGAGCACTAGCCCTAGTAGTACTATGTACATCTGCTGGTAATTGGGTGCAAGGCCTCTGTAGTGGGCATAGCAGCAGACACCAGAGAGCACTAGTCCTAGTAGTACTATGTACATCTGCTGGTGACAGGGTGCAAGGCCTCTGTAGTGGACATAGCAGCAGACACCAGAGAGCACTAGCCCAAGTAGTACTATGTACATCTGCAGGTGACAGGGTGCAAGGCCTCTGTAGTGGACATAGCAGCAGACACCAGAGAGCACTAGCCCTAGTAGTACTATGTACATCTGCTGGTGACAGGGTGCAAGGCCTCTGTAGTGGGCATAGTAGAGGACACCAGAGAGCACTAGCCCTAGTAGTACTATGTACATCTGCAGGTGACAGGGTGCAAGGCCTCTGTAGTGGACATAGCAGCAGACACCAGAGAGCACTAGCCCTAGTAGTACTATGTACATCTGCAGGTGACAGGGTGCAAGGCCTCTGTAGTGGACATAGCAGCAGACACCAGAGAGCACTAGCCCTAGTAGTACTATGTACATCTGCTGGTGACAGGGTGCAAGGCCTCTGTAGTGGGCATAGTAGAGGACACCAGAGAGCACTAGCCCTAGTAGTACTATGTACATCTGCTGGTGACAGGGTGCAAGGCCTCAGTAGTGGGCATAGTAGAGGACACCAGAGAGCACTAGCCCTAGTAGTACTATGTACATCTGCTGGTGACTGGGTGCAAGGCCTCTGTAGTGGACATAGCAGCAGACACCAGAGAGCACTAGCCCTAGTAGTACTATGTACATCTGCTGGTGACAGGGTGCAAGGCCTCTGTAGTGGGCATAGTAGAGGACACCAGAGAGCACTAGCCCTAGTAGTACTATGTACATCTGCTGGTGACAGGGTGCAAGGCCTCTGTAGTGGACATAGCAGCAGACACCAGAGAGCACTAGCCCTAGTAGTACTATGTACATCTGCTGGTGACAGGGTGCAAGGCCTCTGTAGTGGGCATAGTAGAGGACACCAGAGAGCACTAGCCCTAGTAGTACTATGTACATCTGCTGGTGACTGGGTGCAAGGCCTCTGTAGTGGGCATAGCAGCAGACACCAGAGAGCACTAGCCCTAGTAGTACTATGTACATCTGCTGGTGACAGGGTGCAAGGCCTCAGTAGTGGGCATAGCAGCAGACACCAGAGAGCACTAGCCCTAGTAGTACTATGTACATCTGCAGGTGACAGGGTGCAAGGCCTCTGTAGTGGGCATAGCAGCAGACACCAGAGAGCACTAGCCCTAGTAGTACTATGTACATCTGCTGGTGACAGGGTGCAAGGCCTCTGTAGTGGACATAGCAGCAGACACCAGAGAGCACTAGTCCTAGTAGTACTATGTACATCTGCTGGTGACAGGGTGCAAGGCCTCAGTAGTGGACATAGCAGCAGACACCAGAGAGCACTAGCCCTAGTAGTACTATGTACATCTGCTGGTGACAGGGTGCAAGGCCTCAGTAGTGGACATAGCAGCAGACACCAGAGAGCACTAGTCCTAGTAGTACTATGTACATCTGCAGGTGACAGGGTGCAAGGCCTCTGTAGTGGACATAGCAGCAGACACCAGAGAGCACTAGCCCTAGTAGTACTATGTACATCTGCAGGTGACAGGGTGCAAGGCCTCTGTAGTGGGCATAGCAGCAGACACCAGAGAGCACTAGTACTAGTAGTACTATGTACATCTGCAGGTGACAGGGTGCAAGGCCTCTGTAGTGGACATAGCAGCAGACACCAGAGAGCACTAGCCCTAGTAGTACTATGTACATCTGCTGGTGACAGGGTGCAAGGCCTCTGTAGTGGACATAGCAGCAGACACCAGAGAGCACTAGCCCTAGTAGTACTATGTACATCTGCAGGTGACAGGGTGCAAGGCCTCTGTAGTGGACATAGCAGCAGACACCAGAGAGCACTAGCCCTAGTAGTACTATGTACATCTGCAGGTGACAGGGTGCAAGGCCTCTGTAGTGGGCATAGTAGAGGACACCAGAGAGCACTAGTCCTAGTAGTACTATGTACATCTGCTGGTGACAGGGTGCAAGGCCTCAGTAGTGGACATAGCAGCAGACACCAGAGAGCACTAGTCCTAGTAGTACTATGTACATCTGCAGGTGACAGGGTGCAAGGCCTCTGTAGTGGGCATAGCAGCAGACACCAGAGAGCACTAGCCCTAGTAGTACTATGTACATCTGCTGGTGACAGGGTGCAAGGCCTCTGTAGTGGGCATAGTAGAGGACACCAGAGAGCACTAGTCCTAGTAGTACTATGTACATCTGCTGGTGACAGGGTGCAAGGCCTCAGTAGTGGACATAGCAGCAGACACCAGAGAGCACTAGCCCAAGTAGTACTATGTACATCTGCAGGTGACAGGGTGCAAGGCCTCTGTAGTGGGCATAGCAGCAGACACCAGAGAGTACTAGCCCAAGTAGTACTATGTACATCTGCAGGTGACAGGGTGCAAGGCCTCTGTAGTGGACATAGCAGCAGACACCAGAGAGCACTAGTCCTAGTAGTACTATGTACATCTGCAGGTGACAGGGTGCAAGGCCTCTGTAGTGGACATAGCAGCAGACACCAGAGAGCACTAGTCCTAGTAGTACTATGTACATCTGCTGGTGACAGGGTGCAAGGCCTCTGTAGTGGACATAGCAGCAGACACCAGAGAGCACTAGCCCTAGTAGTACTATGTACATCTGCAGGTGACAGGGTGCAAGGCCTCTGTAGTGGGCATAGCAGCAGACACCAGAGAGCACTAGCCCTAGTAGTACTATGTACATCTGCTGGTGACAGGGTGCAAGGCCTCGGTAGTGGACATAGCAGCAGACACCAGAGAGCACTAGCCCTAGTAGTACTATGTACATCTGCAGGTGACAGGGTGCAAGGCCTCTGTAGTGGGCATAGCAGCAGACACCAGAGAGCACTAGCCCTAGTAGTACTATGTACATCTGCTGGTGACAGGGTGCAAGGCCTCTGTAGTGGGCATAGCAGCAGACACCAGAGAGCACTAGTCCTAGTAGTACTATGTACATCTGCTGGTGACAGGGTGCAAGGCCTCTGTAGTGGGCATAGCAGCAGACACCAGAGAGCACTAGCCCTAGTAGTACTATGTACATCTGCAGGTGACAGGGTGCAAGGCCTCTGTAGTGGGCATAGCAGCAGACACCAGAGAGCACTAGCCCTAGTAGTACTATGTACATCTGCTGGTGACAGGGTGCAAGGCCTCTGTAGTGGGCATAGCAGCAGACACCAGAGAGCACTAGCCCTAGTAGTACTATGTACATCTGCTGGTGACAGGGTGCAAGGCCTCTGTAGTGGGCATAGCAGCAGACACCAGAGAGCACTAGCCCTAGTAGTACTATGTACATCTGCAGGTGACAGGGTGCAAGGCCTCTGTAGTGGGCATAGCAGCAGACACCAGAGAGCACTAGCCCTAGTAGTACTATGTACATCTGCAGGTGACAGGGTGCAAGGCCTCTGTAGTGGGCATAGCAGCAGACACCAGAGAGCACTAGCCCTAGTAGTACTATGTACATCTGCTGGTGACAGGGTGCAAGGCCTCGGTAGTGGACATAGCAGCAGACACCAGAGAGCACTAGCCCTAGTAGTACTATGTACATCTGCAGGTGACAGGGTGCAAGGCCTCTGTAGTGGGCATAGCAGCAGACACCAGAGAGCACTAGCCCAAGTAGTACTATGTACATCTGCAGGTGACAGGGTGCAAGGCCTCTGTAGTGGGCATAGCAGCAGACACCAGAGAGTACTAGCCCAAGTAGTACTATGTACATCTGCAGGTGACAGGGTGCAAGGCCTCTGTAGTGGACATAGCAGCAGACACCAGAGAGCACTAGTCCTAGTAGTACTATATACATCTGCAGGTGACAGGGTGCAAGGCCTCTGTAGTGGGCATAGCAGCAGACACCAGAGAGCACTAGCCCTAGTAGTACTATGTACATCTGCTGATGACAGGGTGCAAGGCCTCTGTAGTGGGCATAGCAGCAGACACCAGAGAGCACTAGTCCTAGTAGTACTATGTACATCTGCAGGTGACAGGGTGCAAGGCCTCTGTAGTGGACATAGTAGAGGACACCAGAGAGCACTAGCCCTAGTAGTACTATGTACATCTGCAGGTGACAGGGTGCAAGGCCTCTGTAGTGGACATAGCAGCAGACACCAGAGAGCACTAGTCCTAGTAGTACTATGTACATCTGCTGATGACAGGGTGCAAGGCCTCTGTAGTGGGCATAGCAGCAGACACCAGAGAGCACTAGTCCTAGTAGTACTATATACATCTGCAGGTGACAGGGTGCAAGGCCTCTGTAGTGGGCATAGCAGCAGACACCAGAGAGCACTAGCCCTAGTAGTACTATGTACATCTGCTGATGACAGGGTGCAAGGCCTCTGTAGTGGGCATAGCAGCAGACACCAGAGAGCACTAGTCCTAGTAGTACTATGTACATCTGCAGGTGACAGGGTGCAAGGCCTCTGTAGTGGACATAGCAGCAGACACCAGAGAGCACTAGTCCTAGTAGTACTATGTACATCTGCTGATGACAGGGTGCAAGGCCTCTGTAGTGGGCATAGCAGCAGACACCAGAGAGCACTAGCCCTAGTAGTACTATGTACATCTGCTGATGACAGGGTGCAAGGCCTCTGTAGTGGGCATAGCAGCAGACACCAGAGAGCACTAGCCCTAGTAGTACTATGTACATCTGCTGGTGACTGGGTGCAAGGCCTCTGTAGTGGGCATAGCAGCAGACACCAGAGAGCACTAGTCCTAGTAGTACTATGTACATCTGCAGGTGACAGGGTGCAAGGCCTCTGTAGTGGGCATAGCAGCAGACACCAGAGAGCACTAGCCCTAGTAGTACTATGTACATCTGCTGGTGACTGGGTGCAAGGCCTCTGTAGTGGGCATAGCAGCAGACACCAGAGAGCACTAGTCCTAGTAGTACTATGTACATCTGCAGGTGACAGGGTGCAAGGCCTCTGTAGTGGGCATAGCAGCAGACACCAGAGAGCACTAGCCCTAGTAGTACTATGTACATCTGCAGGTGACAGGGTGCAAGGCCTCTGTAGTGGGCATAGCAGCAGACACCAGAGAGCACTAGCCCTAGTAGCACTATGTACATCTGCTGGTGACAGGGTGCAAGGCCTCTGTAGTGGGCATAGCAGCAGACACCAGAGAGCACTAGCCCTAGTAGTACTATGTACATCTGCTGGTGACTGGGTGCAAGGCCTCAGTAGTGGGCATAGCAGCAGACACCAGAGAGCACTAGTCCTAGTAGTACTATGTACATCTGCTGGTGACAGGGTGCAAGGCCTCTGTAGTGGACATAGCAGCAGACACCAGAGAGTACTAGCCCTAGTAGTACTATGTACATCTGCAGGTGACAGGGTGCAAGGCCTCTGTAGTGGGCATAGCAGCAGACACCAGAGAGCACTAGTCCTAGTAGTACTATGTACATCTGCTGGTGACAGGGTGCAAGGCCTCTGTAGTGGACATAGCAGCAGACACCAGAGAGCACTAGTCCTAGTAGTACTATGTACATCTGCTGGTGACAGGGTGCAAGGCCTCTGTAGTGGACATAGCAGCAGACACCAGAGAGCACTAGTCCTAGTAGTACTATGTACATCTGCTGGTGACTGGGTGCAAGGCCTCTGTAGTGGGCATAGCAGCAGACACCAGAGAGCACTAGCCCTAGTAGCACTATGTACATCTGCTGGTGACAGGGTGCAAGGCCTCTGTAGTGGGCATAGCAGCAGACACCAGAGAGCACTAGTCCTAGTAGTACTATGTACATCTGCAGGTGACAGGGTGCAAGGCCTCTGTAGTGGACATAGCAGCAGACACCAGAGAGCACTAGTCCTAGTAGTACTATGTACATCTGCAGGTGACAGGGTGCAAGGCCTCTGTAGTGGACATAGCAGCAGACACCAGAGAGCACTAGTCCTAGTAGTACTATGTACATCTGCGGGTGACAGGGTGCAAGGCCTCTGTAGTGGGCATAGCAGCAGACACCAGAGAGCACTAGCCCTAGTAGTACTATGTACATCTGCAGGTGACAGGGTGCAAGGCCTCTGTAGTGGGCATAGCAGCAGACACCAGAGAGCACTAGCCCTAGTAGTACTATGTACATCTGCAGGTGACAGGGTGCAAGGCCTCTGTAGTGGACATAGCAGCAGACACCAGAGAGCACTAGTCCTAGTAGTACTATGTACATCTGCTGATGACAGGGTGCAAGGCCTCTGTAGTGGGCATAGCAGCAGACACCAGAGAGCACTAGCCCTAGTAGTACTATGTACATCTGCTGGTGACTGGGTGCAAGGCCTCTGTAGTGGGCATAGCAGCAGACACCAGAGAGCACTAGTCCTAGTAGTACTATGTACATCTGCAGGTGACAGGGTGCAAGGCCTCTGTAGTGGGCATAGCAGCAGACACCAGAGAGCACTAGTCCTAGTAGTACTATGTACATCTGCAGGTGACAGGGTGCAAGGCCTCTGTAGTGGACATAGCAGCAGACACCAGAGAGCACTAGCCCTAGTAGTACTATGTACATCTGCTGGTGACAGGGTGCAAGGCCTCAGTAGTGGGCATAGCAGCAGACACCAGAGAGCACTAGTCCTAGTAGTACTAGGTACATCTGCAGGTGACAGGGTGCAAGGCCTCAGTAGTGGGCATAGCAGCAGACACCAGAGAGCACTAGCCCTAGTAGTACTATGTACATCTGCTGGTGACAGGGTGCAAGGCCTCAGTAGTGGGCATAGCAGCAGACACCAGAGAGCACTAGCCCTAGTAGTACTATGTACATCTGCTGGTGACAGGGTGCAAGGCCTCTGTAGTGGACATAGCAGCAGACACCAGAGAGCACTAGCCCTAGTAGTACTATGTACATCTGCTGGTGACAGGGTGCAAGGCCTCAGTAGTGGGCATAGCAGCAGACACCAGAGAGCACTAGCCCTAGTAGTACTATGTACATCTGCTGGTGACAGGGTGCAAGGCCTCAGTAGTGGGCATAGCAGCAGACACCAGAGAGCACTAGTCCTAGTAGTACTATGTACATCTGCAGGTGACAGGGTGCAAGGCCTCAGTAGTGGGCATAGCAGCAGACACCAGAGAGCACTAGCCCTAGTAGTACTATGTACATCTGCTGGTGACAGGGTGCAAGGCCTCTGTAGTGGACATAGCAGCAGACACCAGAGAGCACTAGCCCTAGTAGTACTATGTACATCTGCTGGTGACAGGGTGCAAGGCCTCTGTAGTGGGCATAGCAGCAGACACCAGAGAGCACTAGTCCTAGTAGTACTATGTACATCTGCTGGTGACAGGGTGCAAGGCCTCTGTAGTGGACATAGCAGCAGACACCAGAGAGCACTAGCCCTAGTAGTACTATGTACATCTGCTGGTGACAGGGTGCAAGGCCTCTGTAGTGGACATAGCAGCAGACACCAGAGAGCACTAGTCCTAGTAGTACTATGTACATCTGCTGGTGACAGGGTGTAAGGCCTCTGTAGTGGGCATAGCAGCAGACACCAGAGAGCACTAGCCCTAGTAGTACTATGTACATCTGCTGGTGACAGGGTGCAAGGCCTCTGTAGTGGACATAGCAGCAGACACCAGAGAGCACTAGTCCTAGTAGTACTATGTACATCTGCTGGTGACAGGGTGTAAGGCCTCAGTAGTGGACATAGCAGCAGACACCAGAGAGCACTAGCCCTAGTAGTACTATGTACATCTGCTGGTGACAGGGTGCAAGGCCTCTGTAGTGGACATAGCAGCAGACACCAGAGAGCACTAGTCCTAGTAGTACTATGTACATCTGCTGGTGACAGGGTGCAAGGCCTCTGTAGTGGACATAGCAGCAGACACCAGAGAACACTAGTCCTAGTACTACTATGTACATCTGCTGGTGACAGGGTGCAAGGCCTCTGTAGTGGGCATAGCAGCAGACACCAGAGAGCACTAGCCCTAGTAGTACTATGTACATCTGCTGGTGACAGGGTGCAAGGCCTCTGTAGTGGACATAGCAGCAGACACCAGAGAGCACTAGTCCTAGTAGTACTATGTACATCTGCTGGTGACTGGGTGCAAGGCCTCTGTAGTGGACATAGTAGCAGACACCAGAGAGCACTAGCCCTAGTAGTACTATGTACATCTGCTGGTGACTGGGTGCAAGGCCTCTGTAGTGGACATAGCAGCAGACACCAGAGAGCACTAGTCCTAGTAGTACTATGTACATCTGCTGGTGACAGGGTGCAAGGCCTCTGTAGTGGACATAGCAGCAGACACCAGAGAGCACTAGTCCTAGTAGTACTATGTACATCTGCTGGTGACAGGGTGCAAGGCCTCTGTAGTGGGCATAGCAGCAGACACCAGAGAGCACTAGCCCTAGTAGTACTATGTACATCTGCTGGTGACAGGGTGCAAGGCCTCTGTAGTGGGCATAGCAGCAGACACCAGAGAACACTAGTCCTAGTAGAACTATGTACATCTGCAGGTGACAGGGTGCAAGGCCTCTGTAGTGGGCATAGCAGCAGACACCAGAGAGCACTAGCCCTAGTAGTACTATGTACATCTGCTGGTGACAGGGTGCAAGGCCTCTGTAGTGGGCATAGCAGCAGACACCAGAGAGCACTAGCCCTAGTAGTACTATGTACATCTGCTGGTGACAGGGTGCAAGGCCTCTGTAGTGGGCATAGCAGCAGACACCAGAGAGCACTAGCCCTAGTAGTACTATGTACATCTGCTGGTGACAGGGTGCAAGGCCTCTGTTGTGGGCATAGCAGCAGACACCAGAGAGCACTAGCCCTAGTAGTACTATGTACATCTGCAGGTGACTGGGTGCAAGGCCTCTGTAGTGGGCATAGCAGCAGACACCAGAGAGCACTAGCCCTAGTAGTACTATGTACATCTGCAGGTGACAGGGTGCAAGGCCTCTGTAGTGGGCATAGCAGCAGACACCAGAGAGCACTAGCCCTAGTAGTACTATGTACATCTGCTGGTGACAGGGTGCAAGGCCTCTGTAGTGGGCATAGCAGCAGACACCAGAGAGCACTAGCCCTAGTAGTACTATGTACATCTGCTGGTGACAGGGTGCAAGGCCTCTGTAGTGGGCATAGCAGCAGACACCAGAGAACACTAGTCCTAGTAGAACTATGTACATCTGCAGGTGACAGGGTGCAAGGCCTCTGTAGTGGGCATAGCAGCAGACACCAGAGAGCACTAGCCCTAGTAGTACTATGTACATCTGCAGGTGACAGGGTGCAAGGCCTCTGTAGTGGGCATAGCAGCAGACACCAGAGAGCACTAGCCCTAGTAGTACTATGTACATCTGCTGGTGACAGGGTGCAAGGCCTCTGTAGTGGGCATAGCAGCAGACACCAGAGAGCACTAGCCCTAGTAGTACTATGTACATCTGCTGGTGACAGGGTGCAAGGCCTCAGTAGTGGACATAGCAGCAGACACCAGAGAGCACTAGTCCTAGTAGTACTATGTACATCTGCTGGTGACAGGGTGCAAGGCCTCTGTAGTGGGCATAGCAGCAGACACCAGAGAGCACTAGCCCTAGTAGTACTATGTACATCTGCTGGTGACAGGGTGCAAGGCCTCTGTAGTGGGCATAGCAGCAGACACCAGAGAGCACTAGCCCTAGTAGTACTATGTACATCTGCTGGTGACAGGGTGCAAGGCCTCTGTAGTGGGCATAGCAGCAGACACCAGAGAGCACTAGCCCTAGTAGTACTATGTACATCTGCTGGTGACAGGGTGCAAGGCCTCGGTAGTGGACATAGCAGCAGACACCAGAGAGCACTAGCCCTAGTAGTACTATGTACATCTGCTGGTGACAGGGTGCAAGGCCTCTGTAGTGGGCATAGCAGCAGACACCAGAGAGCACTAGTCCTAGTAGTACTATGTACATCTGCTGGTGACAGGGTGCAAGGCCTCTGTAGTGGGCATAGCAGCAGACACCAGAGAGCACTAGTCCTAGTAGTACTATGTACATCTGCTGGTGACAGGGTGCAAGGCCTCTGTAGTGGGCATAGCAGCAGACACCAGAGAGCACTAGCCCTAGTAGTACTATGTACATCTGCTGGTGACTGGGTGCAAGGCCTCTGTAGTGGGCATAGCAGCAGACACCAGAGAGCACTAGCCCTAGTAGTACTATGTACATCTGCAGGTGACAGGGTGCAAGGCCTCTGTAGTGGGCATAGCAGCAGACACCAGAGAGCACTAGCCCTAGTAGTACTATGTACATCTGCTGGTGACTGGGTGCAAGGCCTCTGTAGTGGGCATAGCAGCAGACACCAGAGAGCACTAGTCCTAGTAGTACTATGTACATCTGCAGGTGACAGGGTGCAAGGCCTCTGTAGTGGACATAGCAGCAGACACCAGAGAGCACTAGCCCTAGTAGTACTATGTACATCTCCTGGTGACATTACATGCACTAAGCCTTGTGTGATGAGGCCTTAAGCTTCACCTTTCACCTGCTGCACCTAAGGGTATATTCCCTAGTACAGCCATGGAATAAATGGCCCTATAAAAATGTATAATAATAATAATACAGTATCTGAGATTTCTACAAAACCGCAGCAAAACAAATTCGTAGCAGGATTTAGTTGCAGAATAGATGGGAATATGCAGCTGATTTTCTGCACTCAAAGGACAGTTGCTGACGGACATCAGATTGCACCAGGACCAATGTTAAGGTACCGTCACATTAAGCGATGCTGCAGCGATATATGCAACGATGCCGATCGCTGCAGCATCGCTGTGTGGTCGCTGGAGAGCTGTCACACAGACAGCTCTCCAGCGACCAACAATGCCGAAGTCCCCTGGTAACCAGGGTAAACATCGGGTTACTAAGTGCAGGGCCGCGCTTAGTAACCTGATGTTTACCCTGGTTACCATTGTAAATGTAAAAAAAACCAAACACTACATACTCACATTCCGGTGTCTGTCCCCTCGCCATCAGCTTCCCGCACTAACTGTGAGCGCCGGCCAGCCGTAAAGCAGAGTGGTGACGTCACCGCTGTGCTCTGCTTTACGGCCGGCCGGCGCTCACAGTCAGTGTGGGAAGCTGATGCCGGGGGACAGACACCGGAATGTAAGTATGTAGTGTTTGGGTTTTTTTACATTTACAATGGTAACCAGGGTAAACATCGGGTTACTAAGCACGGCCCTGCGCTTAGTAACCCGATGTTTACCCTGGTTACCAGTGAAGACATCGCTGAATCGGCGTCACACACGCCGATTCAGCAATGTCAGCGGGTGATCCAGCGACAAAATAAAGTTCTGGCCTCTCTGCTCTGACCAACGATGTCACAGCAGGATCCAGATCGCTGCTACCTGTCAAACACAACGATATCGCTATCCAGGACGCTGCAACGTCACGGATCACTAGCGATATCGTTGTTAAGTTGTTCAGTGTGAAGGTACCTTTAGGGTACCGTCACACAGTGGCACTTTTGTCGCTACGACGGTACGATTCGTGACGTTCCAGCGATATCATTACGATATCGCTGTGTCTGACACGCAGCAGCGATCAGGGATCCTGCTGAGAATCGTACGTCGTAGCAGATCGTTTGGAACATTCTTTCGTCGCTGGATCTCCCGCTGTCATCGCTAGATCGGTGTGTGTGACACCGATCTAGCGATGCGTTCGCTTGTAACCAGGGTAAACATCGGGTTACTAAGCGCAGGACCGCGCTTAGTAACCCGATGTTTACCCTGGTTACCAGCGTAAATGTAAAAAAAAAAAACAGTACATACTTACATTCCGGTGTCCGTCAGGTCCCTTGCCGTCTGCTTCCCGCACTGTGACTGCCAGCCGTAAAGTGAAAGCAGAGCACAGCGAAGACGTGAGTGCGGGAAGCAGACGGCAAGGGACAGACACCGGAATGTAAGTATGTAGTGTTTGGTTTTTTTTACGCTGGTAACCAGGGTAAACATCGGGTTACTAAGCGCGGTCCTGCGCTTAGTAACCCGATGTTTACCCTGGTTACCCGGGGACCTCGGCATCGTTGGTCGCTGGAGAGCTGTCTGTGTGACCGCTCCCCAGCGACCACACTACGACTTACCAACGATCACGGCCAGGTCGTATCGCTGGTCGTGATCGTTGGTAAATCGTATAGTGTGACGGTACCCTTAGTCTATGGAGCCGTGCACATGTCCGATTTTTATCTCTGACACATAATGTACATTCTGCATGATAACATTTCTTGTCTGAGCACCCAATGCTGTGACCATGTGGGATGTCTAATTCTAGTGCTTGTGAATTCGGAGAAGTACTGTACAGTGTGCACATTTTTGGAAGGGGAGGACGTCATCACTCACTCTCAGAATACAGCTCTCTAGTAAAGTCTATGGAGAAGAGGGAACAGAGAATAGGCTAGGGGAGAGACCGACAGATTCTGAGAAAACTTTCTAGTAAGCCTTAGGCTATGTGCACACGTTGCGGATTCCATTGCGGATTTTTCCGCCCGGATTCTGCAGAATCCGCAGGTAAAACGCCCTGCGCTTTACCTGCAGATTCACCTCAGATTTACTGCAGATTTAGTGCTTTTTGTGCGGATTTCACCTGCGTTTTTACACCTGCGGATTCCTATACAGGAACAGGTGTAAAACACTGAGGAATCCGCAAAAAGAATTGACATGCTGCGGAAAATACAACGCTGCGTTTCCATGCAGAATTTTCCGCAGCATGTGCACAGCGGATTTTGTTTTCCATAGGTTTACATGGTACTGTACACCGCATGGAAAACTGCTGTGGAGCAGCAGCGTCAAATCCGCAACGTGTGAACAGACCCTTAACCTCATGTCAAAGAAGAAAACCCGAACTTAAGGTCATAGAAAAGGTCAGAACTAGGGTTGAGCGACCTTGACCTTTTTAGAGTCGAGCCGTGTTTCGCGAAACCCGACTATCTTAGAAGTCGAGTCGAGTGGAATCGGCCGATTATCGCGAAAAGTCGGGGATCGCCCGAAACACGAAACCCAATGCAAGTCAATGGGGGAGCATAGTCGGCAGTGAGTGGAGGCCAGGAAAACACCTACACTGCCCATTTTAATGGCAAAAACATCCATTCTTGTTACAGAAGCTTGTCAATCGTAATTTACCTTATAATAATTGGAAGGCATTTGAAATTGGGGGTCATTTGGCTAAAGTTGTGGGGGGTAGGGCTGGTTCAAGTAATTAGTGGGCCCAGGAAATCTGGAACACGTCACGGCAGTGGAACAGGGAGAGGTAAGTATTTAAACTTTGCAAGTGCTGTGATCCTGAGCAAGCAGGGGGGGCCCACTCGTTGGCATTGGCACTGGCACAGGGCCCCTCAAAGTACAGCGGTGTGTTTGCACGGCGGGGGCGCCTCCCACCGGCAGCAACACTTTTGCGTACTATGAGAGGCCCTGTGCCAGTGACGTTGCCAACTAGTATTCCTCCCCCCACCTGATGAAGGAACCTGCACTTTCATCTGCACCTTCCTCTTTGTCCCCGTGTAAGGTGGTATGGTATGCGGGAAGAGGAACCTGACTTTCAGCAGGGTCACAATGTTGCTGTGTAGCGTGCACGTGGAATGTTGCGTTATGGGTCAATGTACCAGCAGACTCATCTATCACTGGCTGGGCAATGGGCAGGATGAGGAGGAAACACAGATATAGGCCCAAAGAATGAAGTTGGCTAAATGCAGTTCAAAATTGGTAACACAGGACTAACCAGGGGGCATTGCAGTGGAGGACAACTGGAATGAGAGGCTGACACAGAGAGTAGGCCCAAATCAGTAAGTAGTCGAAATGCAGTTCAAAATTGGCAACCTTAGTAAACAGGCTTTGTTCAGTGGAGGAGAACAACAAGGAGTGGCAGACACCGATAGTAGGCCCCAACCCAACTAGTAGACCAAATGCAGTCTAACATTAACAACTACTTAACGAGAGCCTGAAAATGGAATTTCAGGACAGGAAACCAGGAGAACAGCAAGGAGCGGCAGACACTGTTAGTAGGCCCCAAACCAACTAGTACGCCAAATGCAGTTGTTCCATTTAAGCACTATTTAACAAGAGCCTGAAGATAGAAGCTCAGGAAAGGCAACCTGGAGAACACCTTGGAGTGGAAGACACCGTCTCTACACCCCATACCAAATGTGTAGGCCTAATGTAGTGTAGTTTCCAACAACTACTAAACGAGAGCATTAAGATCGAAGCAATGGCGAGGAAACCTGGGGAACACCTTGGAGTGTAACACACCATCTCTCTACACCCCATACCCAATTTGTAGGCCTAATGCAGTGTAGTTTCCAACAACTACTAAACAAGAGCATTAAGATTGAAGCAATGGAGAGGAAACCTGGGGAACACCTTGGAGTGGAACACACCATCTCTCTACACCCCATACCCAATTTGTAGGCCTAATGCAGTGTAGTTTCCAACAACTACTAAACGAGAGCATTAAGATTGAAGCAATGGAGAGGAAAGCTGGGGAACCCCTTAGAGTGGAACACACCGTCTCTACACCCCATACCCAATTTGTAGGCCTAATGCAGTGTAGTTTCCAACAACTACTAAACGAGAGCATTAAGATCGAAGCAATGGCGAGGAAACCTGGGGAACACCTTGGAGTGGAACACACCGTCTTTACACCCCATACCCAATTTGTAGGCCTAATGCAGTGTAGTTTTCTACAACTACTAAACGAGAGTCGGAAGACCGAAGCAATGTGGACGAAACCTGGGGAACACCTTGGAGTGTAACACACCATCTCTCTACACCCCATACCCAATTTGTAGGCCTAATGCAGTGTAGTTTCCAACAACTACTAAACGAGAGCATTAAGACTGAAGCAATGTGGACGAAACCTGGGGCACAACTTGGGGCGGCAGACACCGTTAGTAGGCCCTACCAAAGTTGTAGCCCCAATGCAGTTTTAAAATTCCTAGAGGCTGAAAACAAGACTATTGACGCTCAGCTTTTTTCAAAGGAACACAGCTGTATTGAGTGGCGCAGACAGACACAGGTAGTAGGCCTTAAACCAAAAATGTGGCTCACTGCAGTTTAAAAAAGGATACAGGGGTACACAGGCAGCATTGCTCTGGGCAGTGGAGGACAATTTCAATAGTGGACCGCAGACAGACTTTGTACGCCTACTATTAAAAAAAGGATGCTCTATGCAATTAAAAATAGGTTCCAGGGGTCCACGGGCAGCAGTGGTGTGGTCAGTGGAGGAGTAGTAGAAAGAACGGGCCGCAGGCAGGCTTCGAAGGCCTAACATAATAAAATATTGGGCTGTAGGCACTTTTAAATAGGTTCCAGGGGTACACGGGCAGCAGTGGTCTGGTCAGTGGAGGAGTAGTAGAAAGAATGGGCCGCAGGCAGGCTTCGAAGGCCTAACATAATAAAATATTGGGCTGTAGGCACTTTTAAATAGGTTCCAGGGGTACACGGGCAGCAGTGGTCTGGTCAGTGGAGGAATAGTAGAAAGAACGGGCCGCAGGCAGGCTTCGAACGCCTAACATAATAAAATTGGACAGGCTGTAGGCACTTTATAATTGGTTCCAGGAGTACACGGGCAGCAGTAGACAGGTCAGTGGAGGCCTAGTGGAAGGAGGGACCGCAGACAGGCTTCGAAGGCCTAACATAAAAAAGTATTGGGCTGTAGGCACTTTTAAATAGGTTCCAGGGGTACACGGGCAGCAGTGGTCTGGTCAGTGGAGGAGTAGTAGAAAGAACGGGCCGCAGACAGGCTTCGAAGGCCTAACATAATAAAATATTGGGTTGTAGGCACTTTTAAATAGGTTCCAGGGGTACACGGGCAGCAGTGGTCTGGTCAGTGGAGGAGTAGTAGAAAGAACGGGCCGCAGACAGGCTTTGAAGGCCTAACATAATAAAATATTGGGCTGTAGGCACTTTTAAATAGGTTCCAGGGGTACACGGGCAGCAGTGGTCTGGTCAGTGGAGGAGTAGTAGAAAGAATGGGCCGCAGGCAGGCTTCGAACCCCTAACATAATAAAATTGGACAGGCTGTAGGCACTTTATAAATGGTTCCAGGGGTACACGGGCAGCAGTAGACAGGTCAGTGTAGTAGTAGTAGTAGAAAGAACGGGCCGCTGACAGGCTTTGAAGGCCTAACATAATTAAATTGGACAGGCTGTAGGCAATTTAAAATTGGTTCCAGGAGTACACGGGCAGCAGTAGACAGGTTAGTGGAGGCCTAGTGGAAGGAGGGACCGCAGACAGGCTTCGAAGGCCTAACATAATAAAATGGGCTGGCTGTAGGCAATTTAAAATTGGTTCCAGGGGTACACGGGCAACAGTACACAGGTCAGTGGAGGCCTAGTGGAAGGAGGGACCGCAGACAGGCTTCGAAGGCCTAACATAATTAAATTGGGCTGGCTGTAGGCAATTTAAAATTGGTTCCAGGGGTACACGGGCAACAGTACACAGGTCAGTGGAGGCCTAGTGGAAGGAGGGACCGCAGACAGGCTTCGAAGGCCTAACATAATAAAATGGGCTGGCTGTAGGCAATTTAAAATTGGCTCCAGGGGTACACGCGCAGCAGTACACAGGTCAGTGGAGGCCTAGTGGAAGGAGGGACCGCAGACAGGCTTCGAAGGCCTAACATAATTAAATTGGGCTGGCTGTAGGCAAATTAAAATTGGTTCCAGGGGTACACGGGCAGCAGTGGTCTGGTCAGCGGAGGCCGATTGTAATGAGTGTCTGCCAGTTAGTAGTCCAAAACAATAATTAAATGTGAATGTCTTGCATTAAAACAAAACGAAAACACTAAAGGGTGCAATCATTAGGTACAGGGGTGGGATCCTCTGCGTAGTTTCAGACCTAGTGATTTAGCGCAAAGTTTTTACTGTGGTAAATAGAGGACACTGCCCCTGACTATGTTAAGTACCATCATACATGGCAACACAATGGTATTGTCAGTGGCAGGAATGGAAGGATGTCAGCGCATAGACTAAACATTGGTGGAAGTGTGAGAGATAACTGTGGAAGTGGTAGAGCAATGTTTGACCTGGGGGTGGGTGAACTCTCTTGTGGCCGGCAGTACAGGCCCAGTGCCCCTCATGTTACAACAGTGTGTCTGACGTTGGGTGCGCACCACCACCGCCAGAGACACTTTATTGTACTATGAGGGACCCAGTGGCAGTGCCGTCGACCAAAAGCGGGCACACCCACCTCTTCAGACAAACAGCACTCTCACGGGTGCTTGCGCCAAGTCGCGATACCACGGCCCCGTGTGGGGAGTTTGGCCATTTAGGGAGGTGTAAACATGTCGTATGCTGGACAATCAGCTGCAGCAAATTAGACATTAGAAAAGTAATTCACAGTAGCCCACAGGCAAGAGCTTTTCATAGGAAAGCTAGGCGTCGGCCGGGCAAGGTGGGGCAAAAGAATTCGAAATCCAGTTGTGGTTCATTTTAATGAATGTTAGATCATCAACATTTTGGGTAGCCAGACGAGTCCTTTTTTCGGTTAATATTGAACCTGCAGCACTGAATACTCTTTCTGATAGGACACTAGCTGCCGGGCAAGCAAGCTCCTGCAATGCATATTCTGCCAATTCTGGCCAGGTGTCTAATTTTGATGCCCAGTAATCAAATGGGAATGACGGTTGAGGGAGAACATCGATAAGGGATGAAAAATAGTTTGTAACCATACTGGACAAATGTTGTCTCCTGTCACTTTCAATTGATGCAGCAGTACCTGTCCTGTCTGCGGTCATAGCAAAATCACTCCACAACCTGGTCAGAAAACCCCTCTGTCCAACGCCACTTCTGATGTGTGCACCCCTAACACTCCTGGTCTGCTGCCCCCTGGAGCTCGTGTGAGAACGATCACGTGCGCTGTGTGCTGGGAATGCCTGAAGCAAACGGTCAACAAGAGTTGATTGTTTGGTTGCTAATATTAGTTCCAAGTTCTCATGTGGCATAATATTTTGCAATTTGCCTTTATAGCGAGGATCAAAGAGGCAGGCCAACCAGTAATCGTCATCGTTCATCATTTTAGTAATGCGTGTGTCCCTTTTGAGGATACGTAAGGCATAATCCGCCATGTGGGCCAAAGTTCCAGTTGTCAAATCTGCGGTTGTGATTGGTTGAGGGGCAGTTTCAGGCAAATCTACGTCACTTGTGTCCCTCAAAAACCAGAACCCGGCCTTGCCACGCAACCAATTTCCAGTGCCCCCGGGAAAGCTTCCTCATTAAAAATATACTCATCCCCATCATCCTCCTCCTCTTCGCCCGCTAACTCGTCCTGTACACTGCCCTGACCAGACAATGGCTGACTGTCATCAAGGCTTTCCTCTTCCTCTGGTGCAGACGCCTGATCCTTTATGTGCGTCAAACTTTGCATCAGCAGACACATTAGGGGGATGCTCATGATTATTATGGCGTTGTCTGCACTAACCAGCCGTGTGCATTCCTCAAAACACTGAAGGACTTGACACATGTCTTGTATCTTCGACCACTGCATACCTGACAACTCCATGTCTGCCATCCTACTGCCTGCCCGTGTATGTGTATCCTCCCACAAAAACATAACAGCCCGCCTCTGTTGGCACAGTCTCTGAAGCATGTGCAGTATTGAGTTCCACCTTGTTGCAACGTCTATGATTAGGCGATGCTGGGGAAGGTTCAAAGACCGCTGATAGGTCTGCATACGGCTGGAGTGTACAGGCGAACGGCGGATATGTGAGCAAAGTCCACGCACTTTGAGGAGCAGGTCGGAGAACCCAGGATAAGTTTTCAATAAGCACTGCACGACCAGGTTTAAGGTGTGAGCCAGGCAAGGAATGTGTTTCAGTTGGGAAAGGGAGATGGCAGCCATGAAATTCCTTCCGTTATCACTCACTACCTTGCCTGCCTCAAGATCTACAGTGCCCAGCCACGACTGCGTTTCTTGCTGCAAGAACTCGGACAGAACTTCCGCGGTGTGTCTGTTGTCGCCCAAACACTTCATAGCCAATACAGCCTGCTGACGCTTGCCAGTAGCTGGCCCATAATGGGACAACTGGTGTGCAACAGTGTCAGCTGCCGATGGAGTGGTTGGCCGACTGCGGTCTGTGGAAGAGCTGTCGCTTCTGCAGGAGGACGAGGAGGAGGAGGAGGGGGTGCGAACGCCTACAGCCAACTGTTTCCTAGACCGTGGGCTAGACACAACTGTCCCGAAATTGATGTCCCCTGTGGACCCTGCATCCACCACATTCACCCAGTGTGCCGTGATGGACACGTAACGTCCCTGGCCATGCCTACTGGTCCATGCATCTGTAGTCAGGTGCACCTTTGTACTCACAGATTGCCTGAGTGCATGGACGATGCGCTGTTTAACATGCTGGTGCAGGGCTGGGATGGCTTTTCTGGAAAAAAGTGTCGACTGGGTAGCTCGTAGCGTGGTTCAGCGTACTCCATCAGGGTTTTGAAAGCTTCGCTTTCAACTAACCGGTAGGGCATCATCTCTAACGAGATTAGTCTAGCTATGTGGGCGTTAAAACCCTGTGTACGCGGATGCGAGGATAAGTACTTCCTTTTTCTAACCAGAGTCTCATGTAGGGTGAGCTGGACTGGAGAGCTGGAGATCGTGGAACTAGCGGGTGTGCCGGTGGACATGGCAGACTGAGAGACGGTTGGAGACGGTATTGTTTCCGCCGGTGCCCTAGATGCAATATTTCCTCCTACAAAACTGGTGATTCCCTGACCCTGACTGCTTTTGGCTGGCAAAGAAACCTGCACAGATACTGCCGGTGGTGCGGAAAATGGTGGCCTTACAGTGACGGAAGGGATGTTGCGTTGCTGACTAGCTTCATTGGCCGAGGGTGCTACAACCTTAAGGGACGTTTGGTAGTTAGTCCAGGCTTGAAAATGCATGGTGGTTAAATGTCTATGCATGCAACTTGTATTGAGACTTTTCAGATTCTGACCTCTGCTTAAGCTAGTTGAACATTTTTGACAGATGACTTTGCGCTGATCAATTGGATGTTGTTTAAAAAAATGCCAGACTGCACTCTTCCTAGCATCGGATCCCTTTTCAGGGATTGCAGACTGAGCTTTAACCGGATAGCCACGGTGTCCTCAAACAGGTTTTGGCTTTGCCACGCGTTTTGGGCCAGATACGGGCCCGGCAGATGGAACCTGTTGCGATGTTGATGCCTGCTGCGGCCCCTCCTCCACCTCCGCTTCTGAACTACTGCCGCCTGCACCCTGTTCCCCCAATGGCTGCCAATCGGGGTCAACAACTGGGTCATCTATTACCTCCTCTTCTAGCTCGTGTGCAACTTCGTCTGTGTCACCGTGTCGGTCGGTGGTATAGCGTTCGTGACGGGGCAACATAGTCTCATCAGGGTCTGATTGTGGATCAGTACCCTGAGAGGGCAATGTTGTGGTCTGAGTCAAAGGACCAGCATAGTAGTCTGGCTGTGGCTGTGCATCAGTGCACTCCATGTCAGAATCTACTTGTAATGGGCATGGCCTGTTAAGTGTTTCACTTTCTAAGCCAGGGACGGTATGTGTAAAGAGCTCCATGGAGTAACCCGTTGTGTTGCCTGCTGCATCCTCTCTTGTTGTTGTTTTTGCTGAAGAGGACAAGGAAACGACTTGTCCCTGACCGTGAACATCCACAAGCGACGCGCTGCTTTTACATTTACCAGTTTCAGAAGAGGAGGCAAAAGAGCTAGAGGCTGAGTCTGCAAGGTAAGCCAAAACTTGCTGTTGCTGCTCCGGCTTTAAAAGCGGTTTTCCTACTCCCAGAAAAGAGAGCGTTCGAGGCCTTGTGTAGCCAGACGATGAACCTGGCTCCACAGCTCCAGACTTAGGTGGAATATTTTTTTTCCCACGACCACCTGATGCTCCACTACCACTACCATCATTACCAGCTGACAATGAACGCCCACGGCCACGACCTCTTGCACCAGACTTCCTCATTGTTTTAAAAACTTAACCAAAGTAACTTTATTTGTTGCTGTCAAACAACTTACACGGTGAGCTATAACTTCAGTATGATTTAGATATCCCTTTACAGGTGGGTGAGACCGCAAGGAAAATCAGGCACAATGTTACACACTCTGTTTTCTGTGGCACCAAATCACAGAGATGCCACCCACGCAGGACTGTCACTCAAGCACAAATGTCAATATTAATCTCCCACTGTTTTTTTTTTTGTTTTTTGTTTTTTTTCAGGGAGACTTTAGAAACAAAATAAAATAAACTGATTTTTTCAGGAAGAATTTAGAAACCAAATAAAATAAAATGATTTTTTCAGGGAGAATTTAGAAACCAAATAAAAAAAAATAGGCTTTCTATGGCCCACTGAGTGAGAGATGGCACACACAGGAGTCAGGAGTGGCACACAAGCCCAGAGGCCAATATTTATCTCCCACTGATTGATTTATTGATTTTTTCAGGTAGAATTTAGAACCCAAATCAAGCAAAAAAAATAAATAGGCTTTCTATGGCCCACAATTTGAGAGAGAGAGAGAGAGATGGCACACCCAGGAGTCAAGACTGGCACACAAGCAGAAAGGGCAATATTAATCTCCCACTGTTTTTTTTTTTTTTTTTTCCCCAGGGAGACTTTAGAAACAAAATAAAATAAAATGATTTTTTCAGGAAGAATTTAGAAACCAAATAAAATAAAATGATTTTTTCAGGGACAATTTAGAAACCAAATTAAAAAAAAAGGCTTTCTATGGCCCACTGAGTGAGAGATGGCACACACAGGAGTCAGGAGTGGCACACAAGCCCAGAGGCCAATATTTATCTCCCACTGATTGATTCATTAATTTTTTCTGGTAGAATTTAGAACCCAAATCAAGCAAAAAAAAAAAAAAGGCTTTCTATGGCCCACTGAGTGAGAGATGGCACACACAGGAGTCAGGAGTGGCACACAAGCCCAGAGGCCAATATTTATCTCCCACTGATTGATTCATTGATTTTTTCTGGTAGAATTTAGAACCCAAACAAGACAAAAAAAAAAGGCTTTCTATGGCCCACTGAGTGAGAGATGGCACACACAGGAGTCAGGAGTGGCACACAAGCCCAGAGGCCAATATTTTTCTCCCACCGATTCATGTAGTGATTTTTTCTGGTAGAATTTAGAACCCAAATCAAGCAAAAAAAAAAAAAGGCTTTCTATGGCCCACAATTTGAGAGAGAGAGAGAGATGGCACACCCAGGAGTCAAGACTGGCACACAAGTAGAAAGGGCAATATTAATCTCTCACTCTTTTTTTTTTTTTTTTTTTTCAGGGAGACGTTAGAAACAAAATAAAATAAAATGATTTTTTCAGGAAGAATTTAGAAACCAAATAAAATAAAATGATTTTTTCAGGGACAATTTAGAAACCAAATAAAAAAAAAAAAAAAAAGACTTTCTATGGCCCACTGAGTGAGAGATGGCACACACAGGAGTCAGGAGTGGCACACAAGCCCAGAGGCCAATATTTTTCTCCCACCGATTCATGTAGTGATTTTTTCAGGTAGATTTTAGAACCCAAATCAAGCAAAAAAATAAATTGGCTTTCTATGGCCCACTGAGTGAGAGATGACACACACAGGGATGGCACTCTAGCAGAAATGCCAATCTTAATCTCCCACAAAAAAAAGCAGTTGGTTTGCACAGCGGCGTACACACAGCAATGCAGCTATCAGGGAGCCTTCTAGGGCAGCCCAATGAGCTACAGCGCTGAGAAAAAAAAAAAAATTTAGCTTCCACTGTCCCTGCACACCGAAGGTGGTGTTGGACAGTGGAAATTGCTACAGCACAAGCGGTTTGGTGGTTAATGGACCCTGCCTAACACTATCCCTGCTTCTGACGAAGCGGCAGCAACCTCTCCCTAAGCTCAGATCAGCAGCAGTAAGATGGCGGTCGGCGGGAACGCCTCTTTATAGCCCCTGTGACGCCGCAGACAGCAAGCCAATCACTGCAATGCCCTTCTCTAAGATGGTGGGGACCAAGACCTATGTCATCACGCTGCCCACACTCTGCGTTCACCTTCATTGGCTGAGAAATGGCGCTTTTCGCGTCATTGAAACGCGACTTTGGCGCGAAAGTCGCGTACCGCATGGCCGACCCCGCACAGGGGTCGGATCGGGTTTCATGAAACCCGACTTTGCCAAAAGTCGGCGACTTTTGAAAATGAACGACCCGTTTCGCTCAACCCTAGTCAGAACAATTAACTCAAAAGAAAAAAACCTTTATTGACAAACTGTCACGAGGGTGTCATGTCCCCCTGGAGGACTTGGAGTTAGACGATAACGAATTGCAGGTCTTCCTTAGAAATGGTGTGATTTGTGTCCCATATTAAATGGATTTAGTTTCCTCTGGTGCTGAAGAGATTAAAAATTTTATGCTGGTCAGAAACCTGCAGCTCCATTTCAGCTGCTTCTGATCGGGTCATTAGCCTCGTCCTATAACAACTGGTCAGACCTTCTTGTCCCTGCCTGTGAAAGATTTGTCTTCCTGTGCTGTGTGCTAAGGCCAGTCTCACACATCCAGATATTTCCGGTACCGGAAAAATCGGTACCGGAATTATCCGTGTCCGTGTGCCGGTGCGTTTCTGTGGCACATCAGTGTGGCACACGGGCGGCACACGTGTGCCGCCCGTGTGCCCACTGGGTACCACACGCACCGTGCCAGAGACAGCGCTAAAGTTTAGCGCTGTCCCCTCCATCTGGTGCTGAAGCCCCATTCATATCTTCCCTGCAGCAGCGTTTGCTGTAGAGAAGATATGAATATTAGTGTGTAAAATCAATATCCAGGTCCCCACCCCCCTCCCACCCCCTGTGCGCCCCCACCGCTGTGATTAAAATACTCACCTAGCTTCTGGATCCCTCGCAGCGCCCTGTCCTGGCCGCACTTTGTACTGTATCAGCGGTCACGTGGGGCCGCTCATTTACAGTAATTAATATGCGGCTCCACCCCTTTGGGAGGTGGAGCCGCATATTCATGATTGTAATCGGCGGCCCCACGTGACCGCATACAGGAGAAGATGCGGCCAGGAGAGGAAGCAGCGCCAGCGAGGGAGCCGGGTGGGTATTTTAATAACAGCGGGCAAGCGCACATTGGGCACATAGATCTTTATTTTAAACACACTTATTCATATCTTCTCTACAGCAAACGCTGCCGCAGGGAAGATATGAATCGCAGCTTCAGCACCAGTGGGGGGGACAGCGCTTAATGTAGCGCTGTCTCCTGCACGGCACACGGACAAAGTCCGTGTGTGGTACGTGTTGTGGGTTCTGTTTTTGGGCTCCCTCTGGTGGTTACTGATGGTACTGGGTGACTTGTCTTTCCTGGGTCTCTGGGTTCCACCTGTTCCATCAGGATATGGGAGTTTCCTATTTAACCTGGCTTTGCTGGCATTTCCTCGCCGGTTATCAATGTATCCAGTGTGTCTTGTTACCTCTGCTCCCTGCTCCTAGAACCTTCTGGTCAAGCTAAGTTTGGATTTTCCTGTTTTGGTGTTTTGCTTTATTTGGTTTTTTAGTCCAGCCTGCAGATATTTGATTCTTTGCTGCTGGTTGCTCTAGTGGGCTGAAATTGCTCCTCATGTACCATGAGTTGGCACATGAGTTCAAGTAATTTCAGGATGGTTTTTTTAAGGGTTTTTCGCTGACCGCGCAGTTCACTTTTGTATCCTCTGCTATCTAGCTTTAGCGGGCCTCATTTTGCTGAAACTGTTTTCATACTGCGTATGTGCTTTCCTCTCATTTCACCGTCATTATATGTGGGGGGCTGCTATTTCTGTGGGGTATTTCTCTGGAGGCAAGAGAGGTCTGTGTTTCTTCTAATAGGGGAAGTTAGATCTTCGGCTGGAGCGAGACGTCTAGGATCATCGTAGGCACGTTCCCCGGCTACTTTTATTTGTGTGTTAGGTTCAGGGTCGCGGTCAGCTCAGGTTCCATCGCCCTAGACCTTGTTTGTATCTGTGCTTGTCCTTTAGTGATCCCCTGCCATTGGGATCATGACAGTATAACCGGCCCACAAAGTGTTAATTGTATTGGCTGAAGTAGGAGGATAAGTAGTCTGAGGAAGTTTTTTTTTTTTTTTTTTTTTTCTCTTTTTCTCAGAGTTTGCTGCCTAGCCTTATTGCAGCCTGGCTACTTCCTCCTCCTCTTAATCTTTGAATGGCTCTGATCCCAGCTGTTTATCATGGACGTCCAGAGTTTGGCTTCCAGCCTGAATAATCTTGCCGCTAAGGTTCAAAATATACAGGATTTTGTTGTACATGCTCCTATGTCTGAACCTAGAATTCCTGTCCCAGAGTTTTTTTCTGGAGATAGATTTCGTTTTCTGAATTTTAGGAACAATTGCAAGTTGTTTCTTTCTTTGAAATCTCGCTCCTCTGGAGACCCTGCTCAGCAAGTCAAGATTATTATATATCTTTCCTGCGGGGTGACCCTCAGGATTGGGCATTTGCATTGGCACCAGGGGACCCTGCGTTGCTTAATGCGGATGCGTTTTTTCTGGCATTGGGTTTGCTCTATGAGGAACCTAACCAAGAGATTCAGGCTGAAAAAGCTTTGTTGGCCCTCTCTCAGGGGCAAGATGAAGCAGAAATTTATTGTCAAAAATTTCGGAAGTGGTCGGTGCTTACTCAGTGGAATGAGTGCGCCCTGGCTGCAAAGTTCAGAGATGGCCTTTCTGAGGCCATTAAAGATGTTATGGTGGGGTTCCCTGCACCTACTGGTCTGAATGAGTCTATGACTATGGCTATTCAGATTGATCGGCGTTTACGGGAGTGCAAACCTGTGCATCATTTGGCGGTGTCGTCTGAACCGTCACCTGAGATAATGCAATGTGATAGAATTCAGTCCAGAAGTGAACGGCAAAATTATAGGCGGAAAAAAAGGTTGTGCTTTTATTGTGGTGATTCAGCTCATGTTATATCAGCATGCTCTAAACGCACAAAAAAGGTTGATAAGTCTGTTGCCATTAGTACTTTACAGTCTAAGTTCATTCTGTCTGTGACTCTGATTTGTTCATTATCATCCATTTCCGTCGATGCCTATGTGGATTCAGGCGCTGCCCTGAGTCTTATGGATTGGTCATTTGCCAATCGCTGTGGGTTTAGTCTGGAGCCTCTGGAAGTCCCTATTCCTTTGAAGGGAATTGACTCTACACCTTTGGCTATGAATAAACCTCAGTACTGGACACAAGTGACCATGCGTATGACTCCTGTTCATCAGGAGGTGATTCGCTTCCTGGTACTGTATAATTTGCATGATGTCCTAGTGCTTGGTCTGCCATGGTTACAAACTCATAATCCAGTCCTTGACTGGAAATCGATGTCTGGGTTAAGCTGGGGTTGTCAGGGGGTTCATGATGATGCACCTCCGATTTCTATCGCTTCATCTACTCCTTCTGAGATTCCTGTGTTTTTGTCTGACTATCGGGATGTTTTTGAGGAGCCTAAGCTCAGTTCGCTTCCTCCTCACAGGGATTGCGATTGTGCTATAAATTTAATTCCAGGCAGTAAATTTCCTAAAGGTCGTTTGTTCAATCTGTCAGTGCCAGAGCATACTGCTATGCGGGATTATGTTAAGGAGTCCTTGGAAAAGGGACATATCCGTCCATCTTTGTCCCCTTTGGGAGCAGGTTTTTTTTTCGTGGCCAAAAAAGATGGTTCCTTGAGGCCTTTGTATAGATTATCGTCTTTTGAATAAGATTACCGTAAAATATCAGTATCCTTTGCCATTGTTGACTGATTTGTTTGCTCGCATTAAGGGGGCTAAATGGTTCACTAAGATTGATCTTCGGCGTGCGTATAATCTTATACGAATAAAGCAAGGTGATGAGTGGAAAACCGCATTTAATACGCCTGAGGGCCATTTTGAGTATTTGGTAATGCCTTTCGGACTTTCTAATGCTCCTTCAGTCTTCCAGTCCTTTATGCACGATTTTTTCCGTGAATATCTGGATAAATTTATGATTGTGTATTTGGATGATATTTTGTTTTTTTCTGATGACTGGGAGTCTCATGTTCAGCAGGTCAGGAAGGTGTTTCAGGTCCTGCGGGCCAATTCCTTGTTTGTAAAAGGCTCAAAGTGTCTCTTTGGAGTCCAGAAGATTTCTTTCTTGGGTTATATTTTTTCCCCTTCTACTATTGAGATGGATCCCGTCAAGGTTCAGGCTATTTGTGACTGGACGCAGCCTACATCTCTTAAGAGTCTACAGAAGTTCTTGGGCTTTGCTAATTTCTATCGTCGTTTTATAACTAATTTTTCTAGTGTTGTTAAGCCTTTAACGGATTTGACTAAGAAGGGTGCTGATGTTGCTAATTGGTCTCCTGCGGCTGTGGAGGCCTTTCAGGAACTTAAGCGCCGGTTTTCTTCTGCTCCTGTGTTGCGTCAGCCAGATGTTTCGCTCCCTTTTCAGGTTGAGGTTGATGCTTCCGAGATTGGAGCGGGGACGGTTTTGTCACAGAGAAGCTCCGATGGCTCAGTGATGAAGCCATGCGCGTTTTTTTCTAGAAAGTTTTCGCCGGCTGAGCGGAATTATGATGTTGGTAATCGGGAACTTTTGGCCATGAAGTGGGCATTTGAGGAGTGGCGTCATTGGCTAGAGGGTGCTAGACATCGTGTGGTGGTCTTGACTGATCACAAAAATTTGATTTACCTTGAGTCTGCCAGGCGTCTGAATCCTAGACAGGCTCGTTGGTCACTGTTTTTCTCTCGTTTCAATTTTGTGGTTTCATACCTGCCAGGTTCAAAGAATGTGAAGGCGGATGCTCTTTCTAGGAGTTTTGTGCCTGACTCCCTTGGAAATTCTGAGCCCTCTGGTATCCTTAGGGATGGGGTGATTTTGTCTGCTGTCTCCCCAGACTTGCGACGTGCTTTGCAGGAGTTTCAGGCGGGTAAACCTGATCATTGTCCGCCTGAGAGACTGTTTGTTCCGGATAATTGGACCAGTAGAGTCATCTCCGAGGTCCATTCTTCTGCGTTGGCAGGTCATCCTGGAATATTTGGTACTAGAGACTTGGTGGCCAGGTCTTTTTGGTGGCCTTCCTTGTCGAGGGATGTGCGTTCTTTTGTGCAGTCTTGTGAGGTTTGTGCTCGGGCTAAGCCTTGCTGTTCTCGGGCCAGTGGATTGTTGTCACCTTTGCCTATTCCGAAGAGGCCTTGGACGCACATTTCCATGGACTTTATTTCGGATCTCCCTGTCTCTCAAAAAATGTCCGTCATCTGGGTTGTGTGTGATCGCTTTTCTAAAATGGTTCATCTGGTACCCTTGCCTAAGTTACCTTCCGCCTCTGAGTTGGTCCCTCTGTTTTTTCAGAATGTGGTTCGTTTGCATGGGATTCCTGAGAACATCGTTTCTGACAGGGGATCCCAGTTTGTGTCTAGATTTTGGCGGACGTTCTGTGCTAAGATGGGCATTGATTTGTCCTTTTCGTCTGCATTCCATCCTCAGACGAATGGCCAGACTGAACGAACTAATCAGACCTTGGAAACTTATTTAAGGTGTTTTGTTTCTGCTGATCAGGATGACTGGGTTACCTTTTTGCCGCTGGCCGAGTTTGCCCTTAATAATCGGGCTAGTTCTGCTACCTTGGTTTCTCCTTTCTTTTGTAATTCGGGGTTTCATCCTCGTTTTTCCTCTGGTCAGGTGGAACCTTCTGATTGTCCTGGAGTGGACATGGTGGTGGATAGGTTGCATCGGATTTGGAGTCATGTGGTGGACAATTTGAAGTTGTCCCAGGAGAAGGCTCAGCAGTTTGCTAATCGCTGTCGCCGCGTGGGTCCTCGACTTCTTGTTGGGGACTTGGTGTGGTTGTCTTCTCGTTTTGTTCCTATGAAGGTCTCTTCTCCTAAGTTCAAGCCTCGGTTCATCGGTCCCTATAGGATCTTGGAAATTCTTAACCCTGTGTCGTTTCGTTTGGATCTCCCGGCATCGTTTGCTATTCATAATGTGTTCCATCGGTCGTTGTTGCGGAAGTATGAGGTACCTGTTGTTCCTTCGCTTGAGCCTCCTGCTCCAGTGCTGGTGGAGGGAGAATTGGAGTATGTTGTGGAGAAGATCTTGGATTCTCGTGTTTCCAGACGGAAACTCCAGTATTTGGTCAAGTGGAAGGGTTATGGTCAGGAGGATAATTCTTGGGTGGTTGCCTCGGATGTTCATGCTGATGATTTGGTTCGCGCTTTTCATAGGGCTCATCCTGGTCGCCCTGGTGGTTCTCGTGAGGGTTCGGTGACCCCTCCTCAAGGAAGGGGGTACTGTTGTGGGTTCTGTTTTTGGGCTCCCTCTGGTGGTTACTGATGGTACTGGGTGACTTGTCTTTCCTGGGTCTCTGGGTTCCACCTGTTCCATCAGGATATGGGAGTTTCCTATTTAACCTGGCTTTGCTGGCATTTCCTCGCCGGTTATCAATGTATCCAGTGTGTCTTGTTACCTCTGCTCCCTGCTCCTAGAACCTTCTGGTCAAGCTAAGTTTGGATTTTCCTGTTTTGGTGTTTTGCTTTATTTGGTTTTTTAGTCCAGCCTGCAGATATTTGATTCTTTGCTGCTGGTTGCTCTAGTGGGCTGAAATTGCTCCTCATGTACCATGAGTTGGCACATGAGTTCAAGTAATTTCAGGATGGTTTTTTGAAGGGTTTTTCGCTGACCGCGCAGTTCACTTTTGTATCCTCTGCTATCTAGCTTTAGCGGGCCTCATTTTGCTGAAACTGTTTTCATACTGCGTATGTGCTTTCCTCTCATTTCACCGTCATTATATGTGGGGGGCTGCTATTTCTGTGGGGTATTTCTCTGGAGGCAAGAGAGGTCTGTGTTTCTTCTAATAGGGGAAGTTAGATCTTCGGCTGGAGCGAGACGTCTAGGATCATCGTAGGCACGTTCCCCGGCTACTTTTATTTGTGTGTTAGGTTCAGGGTCGCGGTCAGCTCAGGTTCCATCGCCCTAGACCTTGTTTGTATCTGTGCTTGTCCTTTAGTGATCCCCTGCCATTGGGATCATGACAGGTACGTGCTTTACACGGACCCATTGACTTTAATGGGTCCGTGTAATACGTGCGCTCCCACGAACACTGACATGTCTCCGTGTTTGGCACACGGAGACACAGTCCGCAAAAAATCACTGACATCTGAACAGATGCAGTGATTTTTATGTGTCTACGTGTGTCAGTGTCTCCGGTACGTGAGGAAACTGTCACTTCACGTACCGGAGCCACTGACGTGTGAAACCGGCCTAAAACAAAGTGGTTGGAGTGAAGTTGTTGCGGTACGTGTGTGGTTATCGCCTTGTCCCTGTTCCCATTTAGTTTATTCCTCCCTGTCCCTATCCTCCCACTATTGTTGGTTGGTGCTTTTGTATGATAGAAGTTTTCTCTTATCCCTGTTTTGTCTTTGTGTCTTGTATACATTTAATTTATGTCCCATGCCTCATGGAATGGAGGAGGGAAAGGAGCACACTAAGGTCAGAGAATCTGGCCTCTCTACCTTCAAGAGGACCCTCAGGACAGGGATAGTTAGGGTCCCAGTTCCAGGGACAGTTTGATGCCCCCATTCCTTACCGAAGATCGTCACAGCATGACACAAGCATGGTTCAATGATGGCACTGTTGAAGATGGGTGCCCAAGAAAATCAAACCCATGGTCATAGAAAAGGTCAGAACAATAAGCTCAAAAGTAAAAAAACTTTATTTATAAACATGGTTAAATTGTGGCACTGTAGAAGGTTGGTGCCCACACAACATAAAAAAACTATTGTTCATGTACATGTGTATATACAGGATATATAAAAGGTATATTAAAATAAACAGACAAAGGTCTGCACCGTAATGCACGTCAGGGTGGGTGCCACACTTGACTTTCCCAGACCTCCAGGTAATTACTTCACTGGCCTTCCCACATGTTAGCTGGTTAGGGCGTTGCATGTTTAATTTTACAATGCTGTGCCATTCTATCCTAGCTCGTGACTTCTGCACAGTCATGTCATTTTTCACTTGGTGAGATGGCAGCATGATATGCTACCTCAGCTGAATCTGCTCTTGCTTGTGACATGTTATGACACTTCAATTGATTTTGCTCCTATTTACTTTTTCCCTTGCTGTCTCACATGCAACCATTGTTGGTATAATCGTGCTAGACTGTTCTACACTCACCCACTCCAACCCTGGCCTCTTCCTACTATATATGTACTTGTACATCCATTTTGGATGTACTCCATCTCAAAAGCCGCGTTCCCTTGGTCGAGTGGAGGGAGACGACCAGGGTGTGTATATTTCCTGCATCTTTTGATCTCAATGTGCCATTTCGGCTGAAGTGGTGGTTGGTGGGGTAACAGACTATTCCGATGCTTGTGGATAGTGGAGCTGGGGTCAATCTGGTGGATTCTCGCTTTGTTCGGACCCATTGTCTGATCGGTAGGTTGCTGGCGAGACCCATTACCAATCGGGCAATTGACTCTGTTCCTCTCAGCCAGGGGAGTGTGACCCAAGTTGTAGACAATATTAACTTGCCTGTAGGGACTCTTCATGAGGAGACCCTGTCGTGCTACGTCTTGGAGGGTATGCCAACTGCCATCGTCCTAAACCTTCTCTGGCTGAAGAGACATAACCCTGTCATAAATTGGCCGTCCAGAGAAGTAGTCAGTTGGGACAAGTCTTGTAAGGACAGCTGCCTGGCAGCTATGATCTCAACCGTCCTTCTCAAACCTACCCCTTCTTTTCCGGAGTAGGCAGTGGAGGTGCTGCCAGGGAGTAGGGGCAGGATTCAACCCTCACCATAAGTAAACCCTGAGTCTAGGAGTCCTCTTAAGAGGAGGGATCATGGGAGGGTGGTGGTTCCCTCTGTATATAGCGAGGGTAGGAGTCTGGTGACACAGTGGGACGCCTCTGTTATCGGTTCCTCAAAGAGTTCACCAGCTTTTGGCAAATGTATGCGTGGAAATAAACGTTCAGGTCCAGAACCGTGTGTGAATGAGTACATGTGGGAGTCCACTAAAAACATCAGGTGGAAGCATGCATCTGGGACCTCGAGTTCTAGGGTGATCGGGCCGTATCGGATGTCGGCCATTCTCAGACAGGGGAATTTCCATCTGGAGTTACCCTCAGTAATGCTCGTACACAACCTATTCCATAGGTGGGCACTCTGGAGCTTTGTTGTGCCTCCGGAGCCTACGTTATTGCCATCTCCATTGTGCTGCGTTTTCCGTAAACCTGAGGATCAGGTGACTGCAGAGGCGAATCCTAGTGGATCGAGGCATCCTCACCGTACGTCGTTTCTGGTGAGGTACGGTGTTAAGGTTCCAGAGGCCCCTTGTTGAAAGGGGGATACCGTCACTATCCATTTTTGGATGCGTGGAAGCTCTGGTGTCACTTAAATGTAGCTTTTTTTCATTTCAGGCCAGCAGGGGTTAATGTCAGTTTCCCTAGCAGGCAGCTTGCTGCAACTGCAGAGTTGCTAGGTCAGCTGATGTGGGGTTTTCACCACTCTCACCATCCTTTAAATGGTCACCTGATGCATTACCTGACTGTTGGTGATAGAGTTATTCTATTGGGCCCAACCTTGCCGTTGCAGCTCTCTGGTGTCAGCACTGTATCAGCTACTTCTGGAGCTTTCTGGAGCTCGGAGTCCTGTTTCCATGTCCTCTGCGGTGTGGAGCTCGGCAGCGGAGTCTGGAAGCTAAGTGTTGTGTTTTTTCCCTGACTGTCTCGTGCTTATCACCACCCCCCTTCCTCTGTTGTACCATCTGCAGTGGTGAGGCTAGCGCCCTTTCCGGCCAGTGCACTAGCCTGGGCAGTGCGAGATGACAGCAAGGGACCAAGTTCATGATGACAGCAGGGGGGAAGGATCCGCTTAGGACGTTAGGGGAATGAAGGGACAAGCTCAGGTTGGAGCTCAGAAGGTGTCCCAACCCTCATTCCCAACGGTGGGGCCTTCCTCTCGCCATTTCCATTTGCTGTCCACAGACCGACCCCCTGTCGGGGTATTTTGTGTCTTGATGAACATCTGCTTTATACCATCTGTGTGTTCTCATGGTCTTTATTTGTGCTTTATTTCCTTTTTTATATCCTGTATATAAACATGTACTGTACATGAACAATTGTCTTTTTATTGTTGTGTAGGCACCAATCTTCTACAGTGCCACCATTTAACCATATTTGTCAATAAAGATTTTATACTTTTGAGTTCTTTGTTCTGACCTTTTCTATGACCATCGATTTGATTTTCTTCTTTGGGCGTGTATATTTATTTCCGAGTGGTCTACCATTTATCCGCTATCTGATATACAGGTGCTTCTCACAAAATTAGAATGTCATCAAAAAGTGAATTTATTTCAGTTCTTCAATACAAAAAGTGAAACTCATATATTCTATAGAGTCATTACAAAGAGTGATCTATTTCATGTGTTTATTTCTGTTAATGTTGATGATTATGGCTTACAGCCAATGAGAACACAAGTGTCATTATCCCAGTAAATTAGAATACTTTATAACACCATCTTGAAAAATGATTTTAAAATACAAAATGTTGGCCTACTGAAATGTACGTTTAGTAAATGCACTCAATACTTGGTTGGGGCTCCTTTGGCATCAAGTAGTGCGTCAATGCGGTGTAGCATGGAGGCGATCAGCCTGTGGCACTGCTGAGGTGTTATGGAAGCCCAGGTTGCTCGTCTGCATTGTTGGGTTTGGTGTCTCTCATCTTCCTTTTCACAATACCCCATAGATTCTCTATGGGGTTAAGGTCAGGCGAGTTTGCTGCCAATCAAGCACAGTGATAATGTTGTTTTTAAACCAGGTATTGGTACTTTTGGCAGTGTGAACAGGGGCCAAGTCCTGCTGGAGAATGAAATTTTCATCTCCACAAAGCTTGTTGGCAGAGAGCTGCATGAAGTGTTCTAATATTTTCTGATAGACTTTGGTCTTGATAAAACACAGTGGACCTACACCAGCAGATGACATGGCTCCGCAAATCATCACTAATTGTGAAAACTTCACACTAGACCTCAAGCAGCTTGGATTGTGGTCTCTCCACTCTTCCTCCAGACTCTGGGACCTTTATTTCCAAATGAAATGCAAAATTTACTTTCATCTGAAAACACCTTGGACCACTGAGCAACAGTCCAGTTCTTTTTCTACTTGGCCCAGGTAAGATGCTTCTAGCGTTGTCTAATGGTCATGAGTGGCTTGACATAAGGAATGTGACACTTGTAGCCCATGTCCTGGATACGTCTGTGTGTGGTGGCTCTTGAAGCAATGACTCCAGCAGCACTCCACTCCTTGTGAATCTCCCCCAAATTTGAGTGGCCTTTTCTCAACAATCATTCAAGGCTGCGGTTATACCGGTTGCTTGTGCACCTTTTTCTATCACACTTTTTCTTTCCACTCAACTTTCCATTAATATGCTTCGATACAGCACTCTGAACAGCCAGCTTCTTTAGCAATGACCTTTTGTGGCTTACCCTCCTTGTGGAGTGTGTCAATGACTGCCTTCTGAACATCTCTCAAGTCAGCAGTCTTTCCCATGATTGTGGATCCTACTGAAACAGACTAATGGACATTTTGAAATGCTTAGGAAGCCTTTGCAGGTGTTTTTTGTTAATTATTCTAATTTACTGACATAATGACTTTTGGGTTTTCATGGGTTGTAAGCCATAATCATTATTAACAGAACTAAACACTTGAAATACATCACTCTGTTTGTAATGACTCTATGTAATATACAGCTCTGGCAAAAAATAAGAGATCACAGCACAGTTTTATAAAAATCAGCTCCTCTACACAGGGTCGGACTGGCCCACCGGAGAACCGGAGGATTCTCCGGTGGGCCCGGGCACTGACACCTGCTGGCATATTGGCCAGCAGCTGCCTAGGGCCCTCACTGCTCCAGGGGGGCCCCCAGCCAGTGGAGTGTCGCTAATAGCGGCACACCCAGCTGCTATGGGGCCCCTGAGTCAAGGGGGGCCTTCTGGTGCCAGAGAGCAGCAGATGGACAGGAGCCTGTCCCCGCTGCTAAAGAGAAATTAATATTCACGCTTCCCCACGCCCCCATGGGCGTGGAGAGGCGTGAATACCATTTCACTTTAATGGCGGACAGCGTTAGCTGCAGGCTGAGGCTAACACTGCCCGCCGCTGCTGCTGAATGGGGGGCTCCAGAGGTGGGCACCTTAATGGTGGCGAACCTTGATTGCAATCCCTGCAGCTTGGCACCACAGCGGAGTTGCAGGGATCCACGTCGTCCTCCTACCTGCCCGGCACTTCCTGTCTGAATCAGCGCAGCTGGATGACGTCATCATTCAGCGCGGCTGTTTCAGACAGAAAGTTGCTGGGATGTGCTGCGGCTGCTGGGAACGTGCGGAGAGGTGAATGGGTGCTGTGTGCGTGTGCGAGTGTGCGAGTGTGTGTGTGTCTGTGTGTGTACCTCCATGTGTGCAGCTGTGTGTGTGTAGGGGGAGGCAATGATGATGGTGGTGGGGGCAATGATGATGGTGCTGGAGGCAATGATGATGATGATAATGGTGCTGGAGGCAATGGTGATGGTTGTGGGGGCAATGATGATGGTGCTGGAGGCAATGATGATGATGATGGTGCTGGAGGCAATGATGACGGTACTGGAGGCAATGATGACGGTGCTGGAGGCAATGATGACGGTGCTGGAGGCAATGATGACGGTGCTGGAGGCAATGATGATGGTGCTGGAGGCAATGATGATGATGATGGTGGTGGGGGCAATGATGATGGTGCTGGAAGAAATGATGATGATGATGATGCTGGAGGCAATGATGATGGTGCTGGAGACAATGATGATGATGATGGTGGTGGGGGCAATGATGATGGTGCTGGAAGAAATGATGATGATGGTGCTGGAGGCAATGATGACGGTGCTGGAGGCAATGATGACGGTGCTGGAGGCAATGATGACGGTGCTGGAGGCAATGATGATGGTGGTGGAGGCAATGATGATGGTGCTGGAGACAATGATGATGGTGCTGGAGACAATGATGATGGTGCTGGAGGCAATGATGACGGTGCTGGAGGCAATGATGACGGTGGTGGAGGCAATGATGACGGTGGTGGAGGCAATGATGATGATGATGGTGGTGGGGGCAATGATGATGGTGCTGGAAGAAATGATGATGATGATGGTGCTGGAGGCAATGATGACGGTGCTGGAGGCAATGATAATGATGGTGCTGGAGGCAATGATGATGGTGCTGGAAGAAATGATGATGATGATGGTGCTGGAGGCAATGATGACGGTGCTGGAGGCAATGATGACGGTGCTGGAGGCAATGATGACAGTGCTGGAGGCAATGATGACGGTGCTGGAGGCAATGATGACGGTGCTGGAGACAATGATGATGGTTCTGGAGGCAATGATGACAGTGCTGGAGGCAATGATGACAGTGCTGGAGACAATGATGATGGTTCTGGAGGCAATGATGATGGTGCTGGAGGCAATGATGATGATGATGGTGGTGGGGGCAATGATGATGGTGCTGGAAGAAATGATGATGATGGTGCTGGAGGCAATGATGATGGTGCTGGAGGCAATGATGACGGTGCTGGAGGCAATGATGACGGTGCTGGAGGCAATGATGACGGTGCTGGAGGCAATGATGACGGTGCTGGAGGCAATGATGATGGTGCTGGAGGCAATGATGATGGTGGTGGAGGCAATGATGACGGTGCTGGAGGCAATGATAACGGTGCTGGAGGCAATGATAACGGTGCTGGAGGCAATGATAACGGTGCTGGAGGCAATGATGACCGTGCTGGAGGCAATGATGACGGTGCTGGAGGCAATGATGATGGTGCTGGAGACAATGATGATGGTGCTGGAGGCAATGATGACGGTGCTGGAGGCAATGATAATGATGATGGTGCTGGAGGCAATGATGATGGTGCTGGAAGAAATGATGATGATGGTGCTGGAGGCAATGATGACGGTGCTGGAGGCAATGATGACGGTGCTGGAGGCAATGATGACAGTGCTGGAGGCAATGATGATGGTGCTGGAGGCAATGATGACGGTGCTGGAGACAATGATGATGGTTCTGGAGGCAATGATGATGGTGCTGGAGGCAATGATGATGATGATGGTGGTGGGGGCAATGATGATGGTGCTGGAAGAAATGATGATGATGATGCTGGAGGCAATGATGATGGTGCTGGAGACAATGATGATGATGATGGTGGTGGGGGCAATGATGATGGTGCTGGAAGAAATGATGATGATGGTGCTGGAGGCAATGATGATGGTGCTGGAGGCAATGATGACGGTGCTGGAGGCAATGATGACGGTGGTGGAGGCAATGATGATGGTGCTGGAGACAATGTTGATGGTGCTGGAGGCAATGATGATGGTGCTGGAGGCAATGATGATGGTGCTGGAGGCAATGATGACGGTGCTGGAGGCAATGATGACGGTGGTGGAGGCAATGATGACGGTGGTGGAGGCAATGATGATGATGATGGTGGTGGGGGCAATGATGATGGTGCTGGAAGAAATGATGATGATGATGGTGCTGGAGGCAATGATGACGGTGCTGGAGGCAATGATAATGATGGTGCTGGAGGCAATGATGATGCTGCTGGAAGAAATGATGATGATGATGGTGCTGGAGGCAATGATGACGGTGCTGGAGGCAATGATGACGGTGCTGGAGGCAATGATGACAGTGCTGGAGGCAATGATGATGGTGCTGGAGGCAATGATGACGGTGCTGGAGACAATGATGATGGTTCTGGAGGCAATGATGACAGTGCTGGAGGCAATGATGACAGTGCTGGAGGCAATGATGATGGTGCTGGAGGCAATGATGATGATGATGGTGGTGGGGGCAATGATGATGGTGCTGGAAGAAATGATGATTATGATGCTGGAGGCAATGATGATGGTGCTGGAGACAATGATGATGATGATGGTGGTGGGGGCAATGATGATGGTGCTGGAAGAAATGATGATGATGGTGCTGGAGGCAATGATGACGGTGCTGGAGGCAATGATGACGGTGCTGGAGGCAATGATGATGGTGGTGGAGGCAATGATGATGGTGCTGGAGGCAATGATGATGATGATGGTGGTGAGGGCAATGATGACGGTGCTGGAGGCAATGATGACGGTGCTGGAGGCAATGATGGTGGTGCTGGAGGCAATGATGACGGTGCTGGAGGCAATGATGACGGTGCTGGAGGCAGTGATGATGGTGCTGGAGACAATGATGATGGTGCTGGAGGCAATGATGACGGTGCTGGAGGCAATGATGATGGTGCTGGAGGCAATGATGATGGTGGTGGGGGCAATGTTGATGGTGCTGGAGGCAATGATGATGATGATGATGGTGCTGGAGGCAATGATGATGGTGCTGGAAGAAATGATGATGATGATGGTGCTGGAGGCAATGATGATGGTGCTGGAGGCAATGATGATGGTGCTGGAGGCAGTGATGATGGTGCTCGAGGCAATGATGATGGTGCTGGAGGCAATGATGATGGTGGTGGGGGCAATGATGATGATGCTGGAGGCAATGATGATGATGATGGTGGTGGGGGCAATGATGATGGTGCTGGAAGAAATGATGATGATGGTGCTGGAGGCAATGATGATGGTGCTGGAAGAAATGATGATGATGGTGCTGGAGGCAATGATGACGGTGCTGGAGGCAATGATGACGGTGCTGGAGGCAATGATGATGGTGCTGGAGGCAATGATGACGATGATGGTGGGAGGGGCAATTATGATGGTACTGGAAGAAATGATGATGATGATGGTGCTGGAGGCAATGATGATGGTGCTGGAGGCAATGATGATGGTGCTGGAGGCAATGATGATGATGGTGGTGGGGCAATTATGATGGTGCTGGAAGAAATGATGATAATGATGGTGCTGGAGGCAATGATGAGGGTGCTGGAGGCAATGATGATGGTGCTGGAGGCAATGATGATGGTGGTGGGGGCAATGATGCTGATGCTGGAGGCAATGATGATGATGATGGTGCTGGAGGCAATGATGAGGGTGCCGGAGGCAATGATGACGGTGCTCGAGGCAATGATGATGATGATGGAGGCAATGATGACGGTGGTGGGGGCAATGATGATGATGATGATGGTGGTGGGGCAATGATGATGATGATGGTGGTGGGAGTAATGATGATGGTGGTGGTGGGGGCAATGATGATGGTGCTGGAGGCAATGATGATGATGATGGTGCTGGAGGCAATGATGATGGTGCTGGAGGCAATGATGGTGGTGGGGGCAATGATGATGGTGCTGGAGGCAATTATGATGGTGCTGGAGGCAATTATGATGGTGCTGGGGGCAATGATGGTGGTGCTGGAGGCAATTATGATGGTGGTGGGGCAATAATGATGGTGGTGGTGGCAATGATGATGGTGCTGGAGGCAATGATGATGGTGTTGGAGGCAATGATGATGATGATGGTGGTGGGGGCAATTATGATGGTGCTGGAAGAAATAATGATGATGATGGTGCTGGAGGCAATGATGATGGTGCTGAAGGCAATGATGATGGTGGTGGGGGCAATGATGATGGTGCTGGAGGCAATGATGATGATGATGATGGTGGTGGCGGCAATTATGATGGTGCTGGAAGAAATGATGATGATGATGGTGCTGGAGGCAATGATGATGGTGCTGGAGGCAATGATGACGGTGCTGGAGGCAATTATGATGGTGCTGGAGGCAATTATGATGGTGGTGGGGCAATGATGATGGTGCTGGAAGCAATTATGATGGTGGTGGGGCAATAATGATGGTGGTGGGGGCAATGATGATGGTGCTAGAGGCAATGATGATGGTGTTGGAGGCAATGCTGATGATGGTGGTGGGGGCAATTATGATGTGCTGGAAAAAATAATGATGATGATGGTGCTGGAGGCAATGATGATGGTGCTGGAGGCAATGATGATGGTGGTGGGGGCAATGATGATGGTGCTGGAGGCAATGATGATGATGATGATGGTGGTGGGGGCAATTATGATGGTGCTGGAAGAAATGATGATGATGATGGTGCTGGAGGCAATGATGATGATGATGGTGCTGGAGGCAATGATGATGGTGCTGGAGGCAATGATGATGGTGGGGCAATGATGATGGTGGTGGGGGCAATGATGATGGTGCTGGAGGCAATTATGATGGTGCTGGAGGCAATTATGATGGTGGTGAGGGCAATGATGATAGTGGTGGGGGCAATGATGATGGTGCTGGAGGCAATTATGATGGTGGTGGGGCAATAATGATGGTGGTGGGGGCAATGATGATGGTGCTGGAGGCAATGATGATGGTGTTGGAGGCAATGATGATGGTGCTGGAGGCAATGATGGTGGTGGGGCAATGATGATGATGATGATGGTGGTGGGGCAATGATAATGGTGGGGAAGAAAGCAATGATTGTTGTGGTGTAAAGGACAAAGATGGTAGTGGAGGAATGGACAATGGTGGGGGGAAGGAGGCAATGATGGAGGTGGTAATGAGTACAATGGTGGAGGGGGAGAAAAATGATGATGGTGGAGGGTGCTGCATTATACCCTTTCAGGGGGGCTGCATTATGCCCTATGAGGGGGCTACATTATAATTCTGTGGGGGCTGCATTATTCTCTGAGGGGGCTACATCATACTATATGATGGGAGCTGCATTATGCCCTATGAGGAGCTACAGTATATTCTATGGGGGGCTGCCTTATGAGGGGTTGGCATTATACTCTGAGGGGGCTACATTATATTCTGTGGAGGGGCTGCATTATTCTCTCAAGTGGCTACATCATACTATATGAGGGGTGCTGCATTATGCCCTATGAGGGGGCTACAGTATATTCTATGGGGGGTTGCATTATACTCTGAGGGGCTACATTATATTCTGTGGAGGAGCTGCATTATGCCATATGAGGGAGCTACATTATATTCTATGGGGGGCTGCATTATACCTTAAGAGGGGGTTGCATTATATTTTGTGGGGTGCTGTATTATATCCTATGAGGGGGGCTGCATTATATTCTGTGGGAGGCTACATTATATTCTATGAGGGGGGCTACTTTATATTCTATGAGGGGGCTACCCCAACTTCTGCTACATAATTAAGACATGCACTACATTATATTATGCCCTGATATTAGCGTGTTTTACCGCACAAGTGATGGTCTTGAATGTATTTCTATGTAGCTACATAGTGGGCCCCAAGAATGATTTTCTCTGGTGGGCCCAAGGTGCTCCAGTCTGACGCTGTCTCTACATGTCTGACAGCCATTCCATTCCAGTGTCAGTTGAATTCCCACCAGAGTACACCTCATTCTACTTAAAGGGAACCTGTCACCTCAATTTGGCAGGACAGGTTTGCGGTCATTTGGGCGGGGTTCTCTGGTGTTTGATTCACCCTTTCCTTACCCGCTGGCTGCATGCTGGCCGCAATATTGGGTTGAAGTTCATGCTGTGTCCTCCAAAGTACACGCCTGCGCAAGGCAAGGTGGGTACAGAAAGTATTCAGACCCCTTTAAATTTTTGTTTCATTCCAGCCATTTGGTAAATTCAAAAAAGTAAAAAATTTTTCTCATTAATGTACACTCTGCACCCCATCACGTATGTATATTTACCTTCAAGCCAGTGGAGCCTGAACAAAGTGTAGAGCCCGGCCTTAGAGGAGAGCAGGAACAGGAAATCAGAAGGAATAAGTAGTTTCTTTACTTTGCAGTACAGCCTTGGACACCATCTCTGAGAGATTCTTGAGTAATGAGTCCCATCCCAAAGTCTCCTTTGGGTGAGTTCGGTCTTCCACTGCTCAGTGTTCGCAGTTGCCAGCACTGCATAAAGACAAGTAAGTGGTTTGGACATCCTTAAACCCTCCGGGAGCTTCGGGCCCGTGCAGCCACCAAACCACTTATCTCATTCAGGCCCACAAACGGAAGGACCAGCCCAGAGGGCAAATATTCCCCAGTCTAAGCCTCCCCTGCTGGCCAGCGTCAGACATAGTGGCAGAACGGTATGCAGCGCTGAGCATTCGCACACGCACAAAGTGTGAGTGTGTAGAAGAGTTAAAGAGCAGGAGGCCCATTTTGTAGTTTAATGCAGCAGCCCAGCAAACGGATTGCCAATCTGATGTATTTAGCACCTAATGAGTTAACCTTTTTAAGTCTAAGTGGGTGTTATCAGGCAGTTTTCACTGGGGGCGGGCACTTCTTCTCCCTGTATGAAGCAGGAAGCTACACTCAAAGGAAAGAAGGACACACCCCACTATAGTTTAGAGCAGATTTGTGCTTAGAATTGGTCAGCATCATACAGGGAGAATTACACATCACTAGTGAAAACGGTCTGGTAACACCCACTTGGACTTAAAAATAGGAGTAGAAAATATTTTGTGAAAGTACCTCTTCACATGAATGTTAATGCGTAGAGAGCAGAGAGATGACTCCCCCCCAACTCCATAATTCCTGAGAAGGAGGAATCATGGAGCAATGAACACATGCAATGAAGTGAGTGAAAGTCGGGACATTGCCCTGACCTCCTAGGACAGCTCCTCCAAATTAGGACTGTCCTGCTAGATCTGGGACATTTGGCAGCTACACATTGATTTGCCTTCAGAAGGGCAGAGTGATGTGCGCTGTCATGGATGTAACGATAAAATCTATAAAGCCATCTCTAGAGATGGGAAGTGTTACTATCATATTGAATGTTGAAACATGGCTTAATTATAACTTGGGGAAGGAAAAAGCGCTAACACTTCATCTGACCCCAGTTGCTTTACAACCTCCTGCCATGAACAGGTAATTGAAGTGGGTTATCTGCAGCAGACTTTTTGGAGCCGGATTCCAGTATGAATAATGTTTTTTTTTGTGACAGTTTTAGGTGCTACAGTTTTGGGAGATACATTTTGGTGTTGTGGTGAACATAACACATGTACTCACATCACTGTCATGTCCGCGCATCAGCTCCAAATTAATATCCGACAGATGATTATTGATTTATACACCATGTTTCTTATCTATGGAAAGCTAAATTCATGATAGGAAATGTGGCATTAATATTTCCCACCTGGGACATCCACTTGGGCAGATATCCTGAAAATTTGGGAGCTCATAATTTGGCACTCTAGCCATATCCCATGGACCAGTCCCAATGTGAGGTCATCCAAGGAAGGCATGTGGTTGTGACTTTTATCTGAAAAATACAGATTTTGAAATAGAATAACTGTCAGTCCTGAAAGACACAGTTTGCTGCAGTTCTGTACCATTTTCAGGAGAGCTTTCCTCCACTAAAGGTACCGTCACACTGAAACGACGCTGCAGCGATACGACAACGATGTCGATCGCTGCAGCGTCGCTGTTTGGTCGCTGGAGAGCTGTCACACAGACAGCTCTCCAGCGACCAACGATCCCGAAGTCCCCGGTAACCAGGGTAAACATCGGGTTACTAAGCGCAGGGCCGCGCTTAGTAACCCGATGTTTACCCTGGTTACCAGCGTAAACGTAAAAAAACAAACACTACATACTTACATTCCGGTGTCTGTCCTCCGGCGCTGTGCTTTCCTCTGCACTGTCAGCGCCGGTCAGCCGTAAAGCACAGCGGTGACGTCACCGCTCTGCTTTCCGGCTGGCCGGCGCTCACAGCCAGTGCAGAGAAGCACAGCGCCGGAGGACAGACACCGGAATGTAAGTATGTAGTGTTTGTTTCTTTACGTTTACGCTGGTAACCAGGGTAAACATCTGGTTACTAAGCGCGGCCCTGCGCTTAGTAACCCGATGTTTACCCTGGTTACCAGTGAAGACATCGCTGAATCGGCGTCACACACGCCGATTCAGCGATGTCAGCGGGAGATCCAGCGACGAAATAAAGTTTCAAACGATCTGCTACGACGTACGATTCTCAGCGGGGTCCCTGATCGCAGTAGCGTGTCAGACACAGCGAGATCGTAACGATATCGCTGGAACATCACGGATCATGCCGTCCTAGCGATCAAAGTGCCACTGTGTGACGGTACCCTAAGATCTGCAAGATTCCCTGGCAGTTTTCCTGACACGCGCCTGCACAGTTTATTGATTCAACTAAATCCCCCCACAACACAGTATAATGGTCCCACAGTATGATGTCCCCATAGCCACCCACACAGCATAGACTTAAATAATTTCCCCACTCAATATAATGGCCGCATTGTCCCCCTCACACAGAGCATGTTTGCCCCCATAAAACCCCATTTATAGTTTGATTGCCCCCACAGCCCTACACACACATTACGATTGCCCCCCACACACAGCCCCAACACATGTATGATGGCCCTCATAACTCTTACACACAATGATGCCCCCACAGCTCTACATACATAGTATGATGGCCCCACAGCCCTACATACATAGTATGATGGCCCCACAGCCCTACATACATAGTATGATGGCCCCACAGCCCTACATACATAGTATGATGGCCCCACAGCCCTACATACATAGTATGATGGCCCCACAGCCCTACATACATAGTATGATGGCCCCACAGCCCTACATACATAGTATGATGGCCCCACAGCCCTACATACATAGTATGATGGCCCCACAGCCCTACATACATAGTATGATGGCCCCACAGCCCTACATACATAGTATGATGGCCTCACAGCCCTACATACATAGTATGATGGTCCCACGGCCCTACATACATAGTATGATGGTCCCACGGCCCTACATACATAGTATGATGGTCCCACGGCCATACATACATACTATGATGGCCCCACGGCCCTACATACATAGTATGATGGCCCCACAGCCCTACATACATAGTATGATGGCCCCACAGCCCTACATACATAGTATGATGGCCCCACAGCCCTACATACATAGTATGATGGCCCCACAGCCCTACATACATACTATGATGGCCCCACAGCCCTACATACATAGTATGATGGCCCCACAGCCCTACATACATAGTATGATGGCCCCACAGCCCTACATACATAGTATGATGCCCCCACAGCCCTACATACATAGTATGATGCCCCCACAGCCCTACATACATAGTATGATGCCCCCACAGCCCTACATACATACTATGATGGACCCACAGCCCTACATACATAGTATGATGCCCCCACAGCCCTACATACATAGTATGATGGCCCCACAGCCCTACATACATAGTATGATGGCCTCACAGCCCTACATACATAGTATGATGGTCCCACGGCCCTACATACATAGTATGATGGTCCCACGGCCCTACATACATAGTATGATGGTCCCACGGCCCTACATACATACTATGATGGCCCCACGGCCCTACATACATAGTATGATGGCCCCACAGCCCTACATACATAGTATGATGGCCCCACAGCCCTACATACATAGTATGATGGACCCACAGCCCTACATACATAGTATGATGGCCCCACAGCCCTACATACATAGTATGATGGCCCCACAGCCCTACATACATAGTATGATGGCCTCACAGCCCTACATACATAGTATGATGGTCCCACAGCCCTACATACATAGTATGATGCCCCCACAGCCCTACATACATACTATGATGGACCCACAGCCCTACATACATAGTATGATGGCCCCACAGCCCTACATACATAGTATGATGGCCTCACAGCCCTACATACATAGTATGATGGTCCCACGGCCCTACATACATAGTATGATGGCACTACAGCCCCCACACACAGCATTTTGACCCTTTAGTCCCCACGCACAGTATGATGGCCCCCACACACATTATGGTGATCCCATGGCCTTCACACACAGTATAATGGCTACACAGTAGCCCCCACCATACAGCATAAAGTCCTGGCCACCTCCGCCAAAATGGGCAGAGCTGGGTGGGGACGGGGATGTGGAAATTAACTACCAGACATGGCATACCTAAGATTTATGGCGAATCACACCAAGACACACATCAATTGTAAGATGTGTCCATGGACACTGCATAAAAATATATGATTTAATTTCACATCGCTATTGTTTTTAATTAAAAAAAATTTTGATTGATTGAAACTAAAATTAGAAGCGAGCGAGGGTCTAATAAATAAAGTATTAAACATATGTATCTTGTTCAGAGCCGCAGATCAAGGCTGCAGCTCTGTACAATTAGTGTGATCTATATGCCATGTATTCTGCTCACGGTGACCGGAGAGAGCGCCGACGACTCCCGAAATACTAAATGCGGCACCAGCATGGCAGCCATCATCTCTGACCCTTGTGTTGGCAACTCGGATGATTCATTTTTATTCATGAAATTCCTAGCATGGAGGGTGCAAGATAAACAGAACACGGCTCTGAATATTTTAACCGTAAGACTTTATCATATTGGAGTCGTTATCAGAAAAGCTACAAAGGGATTTCCGAAATTTACTGTGGCTGACATCAAACTCTTGGCATTCATTTACATGGAATCTTTACCTGTCCTCCATTACTGCACCGGATCAATGTCACTACATGTGCATGCTGGCATATGTCTTTAGGGACAAATTACACTGTGGTATTAGATTCAGTTTATAAAAAGAGAGAAAAAAATAGATTCTGTACGAATCAAGTAACACATTTTTTTTAAATTTGTCGAAATTTTTTAATTATGCACAATATATACCCAATGGGAGTAAACAAGCTAGAAGTAGGAGAAAACCACCAGGGCTAAATAGAGCTGTAAGGGCCACAATAAATGGCAAAAAGAAAGATTTTAGGCAACTAAAGAAAGAGGGTAGTGACCAGGCATTAAATTAAAAACTCTAAAGTAAAGAAATCACCGGAATTGGATGGCATACAACCCCGAGTATTGAAGAAATTATGTATCCTGATAGACAGACCATTATTTCTAATATTCAATGATCCCGTAATAACGGGGTCTCTACTACAGGACTGAAGTATGGCAAATGTGGTGACAATGTTAAAAAAAGGTATAGGTTGGTAAATTTAACCTATAGTGGGGTTAAAATCCTTGAGGATTTTCTAAGAGATGCTATCGTGGAGTATCACAATATGAATAACGCCATGACCCAGCATCAGCAAGGGTTTATGAGAGATTGGTCCTGTCAAACTAATCTGATCAACTTCTAACTTCTATCAGTAAGTAAGTTTGAGACTGAACCAGAGGAAAGCTGTGGATGTTGTCTCCCTGGACTTTTCAAGGGTGTTTGATATGGTGTCACACAAAAGGTTGGTACATAAAATGAGAGCTTCCCATTGTTTACCTAAGGGAAAACATGTGTAATTGGGATAACAGAGGGTGATTATTACTAGAATACACTCTGACTGGGTCACAGTTAATAGTGGGTACCACAGGGGTCAGTATTGGACCCTCTTCTTTTTAATATATTTGTTAATGACCTTGCAAAAGACATAAAGAGTAGAATTTCAATATAGGGAAAACGTGTAATTGGGATAACAGAGGGTGATTATTACTAGAATACACTGACTGGGTCACAGTTAATAGTGGGTACCACTGGGGTCAGTATTGGACCCTCTTCTTTTTAATATATTTGTTAATGACTTTGCAAAAGACATAAAGAGTAGAATTTCAATATTTGCAGATGATACTAAACTGTTCAAGGTAATCAACATTGTGAGAAAAATGTGATTTTTTTTTTTTTTTAAATTATTTTCACAACTCAACTTTATAAACGTCTATGAAGCACCTGGGGGTTCAAGGTACTCACCACACATCTAGATAAGTTCTTTGAGGGGGTCTAGTTTCCAAAATGGGGTACATGTGAAGCGTTTCCACAGTTTAGGCATATCAGGGGCACTCCAAAGGTGACATGACGTCAGCTAATGATTCCAGCAAATTTTGCATTCAAAAAGTCAAATGGTGCTCCTTCACTTCTCAGCCCTTCCTTGCGTCCAAACAGTCGTTTTCCCCTATGAGGTGAAATCACACAACAAAAATTTGGGGTTCATTTTCTCCTGTTACCCTTGTTAGGAGATTCCTGTATGTGTTGTGGCTGTCGACCAGTCTCGAGACATGCAGCCGCGGGGACCCGAACATATTTTTCGAGCACGCCGGAGACACTAGGTAAGCACCCAAGCATGCTCGGAAAAGACCTTATCTGGGCACATATGCTAATCACTAATGATTATATTTTAATAAATGTTGATATCTTGTTAAATAATAAATTTGGTTTGTTGTTCATGGAAAAATATAAGACATCCCCTGAAAATTGCTACTAGCTCATTTTTCAGACCAAAAAATAATATAAGACCCTATCTTATTTTCGGGGAAACATGTTAGTATAAGCAATCAAATGATAGTGGGTTCAATTCCCCTAAAAGGGATAATAAATAATGCAAAAAACAAAACAATCCAACAATTCGAATCACCCTCTTCTCCCCCCACCCCCCATTAAAAATAAAGAAAAATTAATTGGTGCCAAATTCATCAAAATGGCTCACTAGGTCAACTTGGCACAAAGTAAAAAATAGGCTCCCTGTCTTGAATTGTTTTTGAGACTTTGGTTGCTTTTTTAAAAAAAAAGTGATAATTAATAAATCAGGCCAAAACTACTGGAATTGCTAGACTCAGGTCACGAAAACAATTGGGAGCACTTATAAAATAGACTTAAAAGCACAGCAAAAAAAGGTGCAAAACTAGACAAAATAAAACAGGAGTAGAGGCAGCGATGAATCCGGCCCTATGTTTTGTGCCTGCTATCTCATACGTTACACCAGTTTCATCAGTAAAGTTTTATTTTTATGAAATGTGCTGCTTCCTTCCTTGTGACCGTAATACACCAGGGGGCTCCTGCACCATCTGAGGGTCTGTGGCCTGAACACAGAACATCTGAATGTACTAACTACACTCACAGGAAGCTGTTATACTGGCGCCTGGGGTCTCAGCGCTACACCTTGACTAGTGTGACCCACTTTGCACTGTGATCATATTTCCCTTGAGGATGCCGGCACATAGAAGTGGCTTATATCTGCACAGAGTGACGTATTTATGTTCTGCCATTTACACCTGATGTCTGCCTGTTTCTGGACTATTCGGTGCACTACACCAGAGGTCCCCAACTCCAGTCCTCAAGGCCCACCAACATGTCATGTTTTCAGGATTTCCTTAGTCTAGCCCAGGTAATAATTGCATCACCTGTGCAATGCAAAGGAAATTCTGAAAACATGACCTGTTGGTGGGCCTTGAGGACTGGAGTTGGGGACCTCTGCACTACACGACCATGTAACCAGGAACAGAAGTGTAGTGTGCCGTGGCATCACCGGCGTTTTTATGTCTGCCAAATAATTAGGTTCATGTACCCCCGGTCACCATTTCACTGTGTCGCAGGCTGTGCCGCCCTTTTGTTTCCGTCTGTGACAAGGATGTTAAAAAATAAGAGACACATGCTTCCTGTTGTGCCCTACTTTATTACAGCACCCATGTAATATTCTGTGCCCACACTGAACCTCTATGGGTCTCAGATTTTATATAAAAAGTAGAAAAACACTTCTAAAAAGGTGGGCACTACAGGTAAGAAACAATAATAACCAATGGCATAAGGAGAGTCCGATGGGCTCCAATGCAGAATTTGGACATGGGCCCCCACCTGTGTGTTGGTCAGAAGTATGAGAACTTGTAGAATTCTAGATCCTATGTGCTTGCCCCCTATGTACCTATGTCCACCATCCTGGCCCCTTTCTGTAAAAATGTCCCCAATCCTGGGCCCCTTCCTGGTATAATGTCTCACATTCCGGGCCTCCTGCTATAACAATGTCCCGCAACCTGGGGCATATCCTGGTATAATGCGCCCATCTTGGGCAACTCCCTGGTATAATGTTCCCAATCGTGTAATAATGCCCACCATCTGGGACCCTTCATTTGATAATGTCCCCCATCCTGGACCCATTCTTATAGTAATGTCCTCCATCCTGGGAAACTTCCAGTAATAATTTCCCATCTTAGCTCCTTCCAGTAATAATGTTCGCCGTCCTGTGCTCTTCCAGAAATAACGCCCCCATTCCTGGGTCCCATCCTTTAACAATGATCCCCTTCATGGTACAATGTCCCCCATCCTGGACTCCTCCATGATGTGTGACGTCCTCCTCTACAGCCGGCACAGAAGCCATCAGTTGACTTCAGTGTGCCGGCAAGGACGTCTGCTGCTGGTCACTGATTGGTCGGCAGCGTGTATTACAGTGCAGGGAGCCAATGGGTCTCTGCGCCACAATACATTTCACCAGGATGAGCATCCAAGAACGCACATCCAGGTGAAATTGGCATCAGCGGGCACCCCACCCACGGTACCGGTTGTGGTCGCATCTTCTGCTGCTATGATCATTACACCCCAGGTTATATCTTTCCAAAGGAGCAATTCTTTTTAAATGATACCAATTGAAAAAAAAATGATGTTTTGTATAATTAGAGAAATGGGATTTTCATTCTGTGATGACATTTTTCCTGTATATGTCTTATTTTTCTTTCCCTGTTCTACATTTGTTTCCCCCGGGCGTGGGTGTCACTAGGAATAAATCTAGTCTTAATTTCCTTTTTTACATGGTCGTTATTTGTCATTTTTAATTTATTTTTTTGTTTATCTTGTAATTGTTTACATATTGAACTTATTGTTCTCATTATACATGTAAATGATGTATGATCCGATATTATGCTGCTTCGGGGGTGTTATAGTATTTAACCAGTATTTGCTTGTAGCATTATATGTTTAATAATAATAATGGGGATAAAACCAAGAACTAAAGCATTCCTAACTTGTACACATTGAATAAGGATGCAAAGCAGTAAAGTCAAGACAACCTTTATTAGGAGTAGCCATATTCAAAGAATTGATACTAGTAGGTGGGCTTACATAGAAATTCAGGGGGTCTTATATCAAAGGTCCAAATTGGGGACCTCCCACCCATCGGCCCCTAGCTGAGATCTCAAGCTCACGGGCCCAGTAGTCGCCTGGCCTCCCGCCACTGCAGGTACACCACTGCTAGCAATGTTGTAGTAATTGCACCCAAAGGCCAAATCTTCTTTGTGAATTATTCCCGTGCGTTGATAAAATACGACTATTATTCTTGAGCTTTTACTTCACTTTGGTCGTTATTAGTGATGGTCGAACGTGCTCGAAAAAGGTGTTATATGAGCATGCTTGGCGTGCTCGAATAATATGTTCGAATCCTCGCGGATGCATGTGTCGTGGCTGTTAGGCAATCCTTGCATGTGTTGCAGCTGTCTAACAAACATGTATTTTTTTAGAACGCCAAAAACACTCGGATAACACCTTATCAGATATTACATAAAACTTCAACATCGAAAACTCACCAAATACTCATCGTAGGAATTCAGTCTAGGACCACGCGCAAACATTCAGTATTTGATCAGTATTTTATGTCAGTATTTGTAAGCCAAAACCAGGAGGAAAAGTATAAGGGTTCTTTCACATTGCAGTCTGGCACCGGTTCGCTGGTCCTGTCGGGGCATACGTCTGAACCCCCCACAAAATGAGATTTGGGCGTATGCACCGACAAGGCCATACACTATACTGGTGACGATAGAGTGAATTGCGCTCTGCCGTGCATCTTTTTCGAGCGTATATGTCTACTGGAGGAGGACACTCAGAAGCCGTCTACTATGGGGGGTTCAGATGCGAGACCCAACGGGACCAACAAACGTGGAGAAAAGCTCAATGTGAAAGTACTCTAATAAAAACACGTCACCACTTCTGCATTTATCACCCACTCCTGGTTTTGGCTACAAATACTGGGGTAAAAAACTGACCAAAAACCTTCATGTCTCTGATCTATGGAGGAGATAAAATAGAGAGGGCTTTTAATTAAAGGGCTTTTCTAGGCTTATTATATTGATAATCTATCCTAACGATAGATCATTGATATCATATCAGTTGGAGTCTGTCACCAGGTAGTTCAGTTTTGTATTCTCTTCAATAAGAGCTGATCTGCAGAACCCGAGAATGGCCATGGCACTGTGAACAGAGCTGAAAAGAAAATTTGCGCTCCCAGGAAGAAGCACAAGTGAAACGTGCGTCGGGGTTAGGAGGGACGGCGTGCCTTTTGGCATTTTACTCCCGGAGCAGTACAGACCCAGGTAATATGTATTACCCAAAATAAAAAAAATAAATCACAGAGCAGAGTACAATAAATAAAGTCACTTTAATGATGACTAATTTAAGAAAAAATAATCATTAAAATACATACAAAAAATAACAGGGATAGTGACATCTAGGTGCCATGTATGGCAGGGATGAAATACAAATGCAAAGACAAAAATGTCAGAAATTGTCCCAACAGTATTGTAGTGGGAATCCTCTAAATGCTAATACAGAGGTGGCTGAACAGTAGCTAGTTAAATGGCAAGGTTTGAAGCTAAATGATGGCTAGCACACATATGCAAGTGCAATGAAGAGTAATACAAGTAAATAAGTGAAAGTACAACCAATACAATAGAATACAGGGAGCCACAGCCAATTTAACCAATTCTTATGCAAAATCCATTGCTCCAAATTGCCACCTCTGGCACAAAGACATATGCATACCAAATAGGTAGAGAGGAAGAGACAGTAACTAAACAATAACAGCAGTACCAACCTATAAGCCGGATGTGGAAGGCAAGCCCCAATGTGCGTTTCGCTATAATGCTTCTTCAGGGGGCGTCTAATGTACATGTAATATGTACGTGGTGCGGTCTACCACAACTTTACTGTAAACATTGTAAATGTAACTATACTTACGGCAGTTGCCACTACTGTGCTCTATTCGGAGTTACCGTTCCACCAAGTGGAACTCACTTATCTCTGCACCTGCACTTTAATGGTTTATGCCACCACACCATCTATCTATCTGGCTATAGGGATATTTTTTCTTCATTTATGAGCACCCTTGTCTATTCACATTGCAGTGTGGGATCTGCTTGGCAATCGTGAGGATATGAGGGCATTATCTCTACATAATATACCTTGCGGATTATCCTCCTGGTGTATACCGTTCTCAGTAGATTTATGACTGCACACTAACCTAATTAGGAAACCTGTCCAATATGTGGACAAGGGTACATGTAGCCATGCCTGTGTATTGATGTATACTGCTTCAGCTGTCCTCCCTTATGTGGTATGAGGCACCTTTTTAATCTCTTTGTCTATACTAATGTGTATTTTAAACATTTGGTGAAAATGAAGTGTTTTTTTATTAAAATTTTCTTGCAATTGTAAACACTTCTTGATCCTTATGTGTTATATTTACCGCAGGATCAGTATGCTTATCTATCATGTGGAGTGTTGCCCATTCCTCGTGTGAGGAAGATGGGCTTGGGTAGTATGTTTATCGATAAGTCCTGGAGGCAGATTCTTGGGGAGATCTATGTCCCGCCCATAGATCCTAACAGCTCATTTACATATTAAGAAAAACATGGATTTCTCTGGAATAAGACATCAGATCACAGATATCAAGGTGTCATCAGCTTCCTATGAGCTATATGCCTGTATAGAGGCTCAGGAGGGACGATCCTACTTACAGATGCCCTTTAATGGTGTAGATCTTCCTTTCAACAAACTGGGTGTGTACCACTGAACTTACTTGTGGGTGTGGCTAAATTTGGATTGGCCAGTATCAAAGGTAGAATACTCTTAGTTGATATACGCCCATGTACTCAGGACATAGAGTTACTATGTCACACAGTGAGGTTATGTGCACACAATGAGTATTTGCAGCAGATTTTTCTACACAAAAAAAAAACAAAAACAAAGTGTTGCCTGAAAAAAACGCTGCATAAAATTCTTATGTTTTTTTAAATGCATTTTTGCCCCATTCATCAGGCATCAATTTAAAAAAAAAAAAAAACCAAACCAACATATTATGCAGTACATGTTTTTTATACGATACCTCTGCATAGAAAAACGTTGATGACTACACTTAAGGGATATTGATGACCTGTTCTTTGATACTCCCATTAATCAGCTGTTACAACTCCATTCAATATGTAGCAGCAACTGCAGAGTGCTGCCATACTCCTGAATAGGCGCTGTTCTGCAGTACCTGGCAGCGGCTGCTACATATTTACTGGATCTCAAACTGCAGTGAAGTGCAAGTGCTCGGCTAGTTTAGGACTCCTCATAAGGCTACTTTCACACTAACGTCGTTCGACGCACGTCACAATGCGTCGTTTTGAAAGAAAAAACGCATCCTGCAAAGTTGCCTGCAGGATGCGTTTTTTCTCCATAGACTTTCATTAGTGACGCATTGCAACGGACTGCCACACATTGCGTCCGTCGTGCGACGGAACGGATGCGACGTGTTTTTGCAGTCTGTCGGGACAAAAAAAACTTTCCTTGCAACGTTTTTTTGTCCGTCGGGTCCGCTTTTTCCAACTGCGCATGCGCGGCCGGAACTCCGCCCCCTCCTCCCCGGACCTTACAATGGGCCAGCGGATGCGTTGTAAAACAGCATCCACTGCCCCCGTTGTGATTTTACTTCACAGCATGCGTCGGTACATCGGCCCGACGCACTGCGACGGGCCCGTACCGACGCCAGTGTGAAAGTAGCCTAAAAAAGAACATTTCTGATGGTGTGGGATGGGGCTTGGTTCTTGAGATGGCTGCAGGTCCCAAGAGCAACAGGTGAACTAAGGCAAGCGCCAAGGACCACTATTGCCCGGGCTGCCCATTCAGCACTGCACATACTGCATATATTGAGCCTTCTCCAGATGGCAAAGGTGCCAGCTGTGTTATATTGCCAACGCCCAAGATTAACTGCTGCTATCTATCAGTGACATCGACATTTACAGGGTTGGAAATTGGGTGCTGATATCATTATCTTGGCAGCCAGGAGCCTACTGAAGGTCCCCCGTGTCTGCCATGATTCTACACCTACGAAGCTAGGAGAACAATAAATAAAAAATGCAAAAAATAAAAATAAAAAATTTTAAATTATTTTTTAAATATCCATATCATCCCCTTATATTGGAACATTAATAGACAGATATACAGTGTGAACATGTGCAAGCTGCCAGACTGCATTATATATATAAATAAATAAAAAAGAGCACAGTAGCACTATGTAAGTTTAGGCCATGTGAAAACACAGAAAAACATTAACACACTAGTGGTGGCCCGATTCTAACGCATCGGGTAGTCTAGAATATGCATGTCCACGCAGTATATTGTCCAGCCATGTAGTATATTGCCCAGCCACGTAGTATATTGCCCAGTTACGTAGTATATTGCCCAGTCACGTAGTATATTGCCCAGCCACGTAGTATATTGTCCAGCCACATAGTATATTGCCCAGTCACGTAGTATATTGCCCAATGACGTAGTATATTGTCCAGCCACATAGTATATTGCCCAGTCACGTAGTATATTGCTCAGTCACGTAGTATATTGCCCAGTGACGTAGTATATTGCCCAGCCACATAGTATATTGCCCAGTCACGTAGTATATTGCTCAGTCACGTAGTATATTGCTCAGTAACGTAGTATATTGCCCAGTCACGTAGTATATTGCCCAGTCACGTAGTATATTGCTCAGTCACGTAGTATATTGCTCAGTAACGTAGTATATTGCCCAGTGACGTAGTATATTGTCCAGCCACATAGTATATTGCCCAGTCACGTAGTATATTGCTCAGTCACGTAGTATATTGCTCAGTAACGTAGTATATTGCCCAGCCACATAGTATATTGCCCAGTAACGTAGTATATTGCCCAGTCACGTAGTATATTGCCCAGCCACGTAGTATATTGCCCAGTGACGTAGTATATTGCCCAGTCACGTAGTATATTGCCCAGTGACGTAGTATATTGCACAGCCACGTAGTATATTGCCCAGTCATGTAGTATATTGCCCAGTGACGTAGTATATTGTCCAGTAACGTAGTATATTGTCCAGCCACGTAGTATATTGCCCAGTCACGTAGTATATTGCCCAGCCACGTAGTATATTGCCCAGTCACGTAGTATATTGCCCAGCCACATAGTATATTGCCCAGCCACGTAGTATATTGCCCAGCCACGTAGTATATTGCCCAGCCACGTAGTATATTGCTCAGTCACGTAGTATATTGCCCAGTGACGTAGTATATTGCCCAGCCACATAGTATATTGCTCAGTAACGTAGTATATTGCCCAGCCACATAGTATATTGCCCAGTAACGTAGTATATTGCCCAGTCACGTAGTATATTGCCCAGCCACGTAGTATATTGCCCAGTGACGTAGTATATTGCCCAGTCACGTAGTATATTGCCCAGCCACGTAGTATATTGCCCAGCCACGTAGTATATTGCTCAGTCACGTAGTATATTGCCCAGTGACGTAGTATATTGCCCAGCCACATAGTATATTGCCCAGTAACGTAGTATATTGCCCAGTGACATAGTGTATTGCCCAGCCACATAGTATATTGCTCAGTAACGTAGTATATTGCCCAGCCACATAGTATATTGCCCAGTAACGTAGTATATTGCCCAGTCACGTAGTATATTGCCCAGTCACGTAGTATATTGCCCAGTGACGTAGTATATTGCACAGCCACGTAGTATATTGCCCAGTCATGTAGTATATTGCCCAGTGACGTAGTATATTGTCCAGTAACGTAGTATATTGTCCAGCCATGTAGTATATTGCCCAGTCACGTAGTATATTGCCCAGCCACGTAGTATATTGCCCAGTCACGTAGTATATTGCCCAGCCACATAGTATATTGCCCAGCCACGTAGTATATTGCCCAGCCACGTAGTATATTGCCCAGCCACGTAGTATATTGCTCAGTCACGTAGTATATTGCCCAGTGACGTAGTATATTGCCCAGCCACATAGTATATTGCTCAGTAACGTAGTATATTGCCCAGCCACATAGTATATTGCCCAGTAACGTAGTATATTGCCCAGTCACGTAGTATATTGCCCAGCCACGTAGTATATTGCCCAGTGACGTAGTATATTGCCCAGTCACGTAGTATATTGCCCAGTGACGTAGTATATTGCTCAGTCACGTAGTATATTGCCTGGCGACGTAGTATATTGCCCAGCCACGTAGTATATTGCCCAGCCACGTGGTATATTGCCCACCGACGTAGTATATTGCCCAGCCACGTAGTATATTGCCCGGCGACCTAGTATATTGCCCAGTAACGTAGTATATTGCCCAGTCACGTAGTATATTGCCCAGTCACGTAGTATATTGCCCAGTCACGTAGTATATTGCCCAGTAACGTAGTATATTGCCCAGCCACATAGTATATTGCCCAGTAACGTAGTATATTGCCCAGTCACGTAGTATATTGCCCAGTCACGTAGTATATTGCCCAGTCACGTAGTATATTGCCCAGTCACGTAGTATATTGCCCAGTCACGTAGTATATTGCCCAACCACGTAGTATATTGCCCAGTTACGTAGTATATTGCCCATTTATGTAGTATATTGCCCAGTAACGTAGTATATTGCCCAGTCACGTAGTATATTGCCCAGTCACGTAGTATATTGCCCAGTCACGTAGTATATTGCCCAACCACGTAGTATATTGCCCAGTTACGTAGTATATTGCCCATTTATGTAGTATATTGCCCAGTAACGTAGTATATTGCCCAGTCACGTAGTATATTGCCCAGTCACGTAGTATATTGCCCAGTCACGTAGTATATTGCCCAACCACGTAGTATATTGCCCAGTTACGTAGTATATTGCCCATTTATGTAGTATATTGCCCAGTAACGTAGTATATTGCCCAGTCACGTAGTATATTGCCCATTTATGTAGTATATTGCCCATTTATGTAGTATATTGCCCAGCCACATAGTATACAGCACAGAGCCACGTAGTATATTGCACAACGACGTAGTATACAGCAGAGCCACGTAGTATATTGGCCAGTCACGTAGTATATTGCCTAGTCACGTAGTATACAGCACAGAGCCATGTAGTATATTGCACAGCGACGTAGTATATTGCCCAGCCTTGTAGTATACAGCACAGAGCCACGTAGTATATTGCCCAGTGACGTAGTATATTGCCCAGCCACGTATGTCACAGGTTAAAAAAATAAAAAATAAACATATACTCACCTAACGATCCGAGGGCCCCTTGTAGTTGAACATACTCACCATTCTCATCGCTGCTCCTCAGCGTCCCGTCTCTCCACCTCCTGGGATCCAACGGCGCTGTGCAGATGGGCGCGCGGCTGCCGCCATCTTGCGTTCCCAGGATGCGTTGCGAAATTACCCATATGACTTAGCGGTCTCGCGAGACCGCTAGGTCTTGTGGGTAATTTCGCAAAGCATTGCTGGGAAAGGAAGATGGCGGCAGGAACGAGCGCCTCAGCAGACAACGGAGGGCAAGTATAGCAGGTTTTTTTACTATTTTTAACATTACTTTTTTTTACTATTGATGCCGCATAGGCAGCATCAATAGTAAAAGGTTGGGGACACACAGGGTTAATAGCGGCGGTAACGGAATGCGTTACCTGCGGCAACGCGGTCCGTTACCGCCGGCATTAACCCTGTGTTAGCAGTGACCGGCGGGGAGTATGGAGCGGGCGCCGGGGACACTGACTGCGGGGAGCAGAGTGCCGGGGACACTGACTGCGGGGAGCGGAGTGCCGGGGACACTGACAGCGGGGAGCCGGCACCGGCCACTGACTGCGGGGATTATGGAGCGGCCATTTTCTTCCAGACTGTGCCCGTCGCTGATTGGTCGTGCCTGTTTTGCGGCAACCAATCAGCGACTTGGATTTCCATAATAGACAGAGGCCACGACCAATGAATATCCGTGACAGAAGGACAGACAGACAGATGGAAGTACCCCTTAGACAATTATGTATATAGATAATCTGGATTTTACTACTTTTTCTAGATAGATAGATACGCATTTGGAATAATAATAATATATTGTAATCTATATCTCATACAGTAAATACCAGAACAGAAAAAAAAAATCAAAATGGCAGAATTTTTTTTTTTTTGTTGTTGTTGTTTGTTCATTTTGTCTCCCAAAAAATGGAATAAGAGATCAGAAAGCTACTGGATGTAATTGTTATAATTGTCCACCAGAGGGCGCCATTGCACAGAGTATGGAATATACTGACTTTTTTTTTCAATTTTTTTTTAATGCAAATTTTCAGCTGCCTTTTACAGTACCAGCAAAGTCTATGAGATGTCCGAAATCTCATGCACACAGCTTGTTTTTTTTTGTCCTCAGTATTTTGTGCAATACCTTGGTTTTTGCAGAATGCAGCATGTCAGCTTCAGTGCTTTTCACCCATTGAATGCAATGACTGGTGCAAAAAAAAAAAAAACGCAGATATCAGTTTTTGGTGCCATAACCTGATGAAGTAGAATCAGATTTTTTTTTTGTGCACTAAACTTTATCAGCATGCACAAGAGACAAATGTACGTTGACAAAAATGCAGCAAAACCTGCTATTTTTTTTTTTTTAAACAAATTTCTTTCTGCCAAGAGAGCAGGTTTTGTCTTCAGAAAAAAAAAAAACATCAAAAGATTCAAAATACCTCTGAAAATCAGTCTGAGAAAAATCCCTGAGGTCTGAATGAGCCCTTACTGCAGAGAAGCTGGGTTATTTGTGAAGGATTTTCTAGGGGCGGGGGAGGTGCACATTGTGGTAGGGAAGGAGGTCTTGATGTGGGGGCTGCTGTCTGTAATCCTCCCTATGTAGTCCTGTAAATAAGGCGGGCAGGACCCCCTCTGTATACACAGGCAGGCAGAGAAGAAACCGAAAGCTGCTCTGGAAGAGAAAAGCCCTAAAGTCTTTTTCCGAGGTCACAGATCTGCTCCTCCCTTCCTGGCTGCAGACACATGACGGCTCTGGGGTTCCCAGGAGTGAGTATACAGCTGTATACGCTGCTTTGTGGCCGGACGCTCAATGTAGCCCCCCCAGCCGAAGCTATGGGAGCTTAGATACAATGGTGTTCCCTCCTCAGCTGAGCGCAGTGTGGGGTGTACTTATATTACTGAATGTAAAGCGTGGTGTCGCTCACTGGCAGCGAACATGTGTCTTGGAAATAGTGAGGAATTGACACCTAAATTAGATGACAAATCTTGGGTTGTAACTATCTGTGTAGACTAGTACTGTCCATGTACTGTTACTGTATCTGTGTACCCGACTGTATCTGTGTAGTAAGGGGGATAGATACAATTCAACTCAACGAAATCGTCTTTCCGTTCCATACATTTAAAGCATTGATGAAAAAGCAAATCATCCATATTTTATTTTATTTTTTTTAATGGCCACGTTCCCACGATGAGTATTTGGTGACATTTTGATGCTGCAGCATTTCAGCACCCATCGGGCTATGTTCACACATTGCATTTTTGCGGTGCTTTTTTTTTTTTTTTTTTTTTTTTTTTTTTAGCAAAGCGTTTTGCTCATTTTTTAGCTATATTTTTATTGCTGTGTTTTTTTTCCATGGTACGTTTGTCTCTTATACATGCTGATAAAGTTTACTGCATAAAAAAAAGAAATAATCTGATTGAACTTCATCAGGTTTTGGCATAAAAAACGCAGCAAATCCATACAGGCAGTTTTGGGTGAAAAGCGCTGAAGGAAGTGACATACTGCATTTCTTTGCTTTTTTTTATGTGCCGTAAACTGACCTGCGGTGCATGTTCTAATTTGCAAAGTGTCCATTTTTCTGAGCAGATTTTTCCCATATTTGATGCAGAAAAATCCGCAGATAACAAATGCACAAGACACAAACACCCCAGCTTCAAAAACGAGCCAGACTCATCTTAAAAATAAAAAAACAACACTGAAAAACGCATGCAACCTTACATAACAGGTGCAGAAAATCTGCAAAAACTCACCAAGTACTCATCGCGGGAGCTTAGCTTTAGTTACAATGAAGTTATTTAGCTTTTATGTTTTGTTTTTTTTTTTGCTTTTTTTTACGTTTCTCAGTGCAATTTTTTTTTTCTTTTACATAACACGTGTTTTTATTGCGGCTTTTGTTATGTCATGTTTTACATTAAGTTGCTTTGTGTTTGATACCTCCCTTGTATGTGGCAAAATGTAATTGATTTAGTCATGCGGCTCCGGTCCTGGGAGGAGGTCGGGAGAGAGGTAAAGGTAAGCGGCGCTCTCTCCAAACAGCAGCGATGGGAGGCTCGGAGGTTTGTGCAGCAGAATATGGACATATTCACAGAACTCCCCGGCCGTCCATCTGTAATTTAACATGACCCCCCGGTAAGGGTACGAATGAAACTGTACCATTGTGCCGGAGGCGCGGAAGTGAGCCATCGTGGCAGAGGTGGAAAAAAAATGCTCTTAACTAGGAGTTATTGAGGAGTCCAGAAGTGAGTTGGCCTAGCCACAATGTACTGATTCCGAAGAGGGACGGATCGTTACAATTTTGTAAAGACTTCCGAAAATTGAATGTCCAAATTTGACCTTTATCCAATGCCTCGGGTTGACGAGCTGATTAAGAGACTGGGACAGGCCCAGTACTTCACGACACTCGATGTGACCAAGGGTTACTGGCAGGTGCCTCTTGCAAAGTCAGCAATTATAACGCCGAGGTCCCTATCACTATGTCATCTAGAGTTTTGGGTTTCATGGGGCTCTGCCACACTCCAGAGACCATGGACATAGCGTTAGAGCCCCCATCAGATGTATCCGTCAGCGAATTTGGATGATACTATCATATTTAGTACCGATTGGCATACCACGTTGTCCCAAGCAGTAGTGGATTTGCTCAGACCCGCGGGTATGACAGTGAACCCCCCCCCAAAAATGTGCGTTTGATTTCGAGGAAGCCCGGTACTTGGGGTACATGATTGGCCGTGGGGTTATTAAATCCCAAATAAACAAAATTGAGGCCATTCAATACTGGCCCTGGCCTCTTGCTACAAAACAGGTAAAAGTGTACCTCTGCATCGTTGGGTACTACCTACGGTTTGTACCTAATTTTGCTGGAAAATCGGCACCCTTTACCGATCTCTTAAGGGGAAGAAAATCAGTCATGGTTGGGTGGAACCCCCAGGCGGAGGAAGAATTCCATTCTATGAAGTTGGTGTTGTGCGGACAGTCTGTCCTCACGAGCCCCAACTTCAAGAAAGGTTTTATCATACAAACAGATGCCTCTGAGGTAGGCCTAGGAGCAGTTCTGTCACAAGAGGTGAACAGAGAACATCCAGTCTCCTACTTGAGTAGCAAACTTACCCCGATACCCTGTATGGTGACTGGTGTTCAACTCTATAAGTTTTAACAGAGGGGGGGGATATGTGAGACAGTGAGGGGGATCATATACGAGAGCCGGTATGTGTCCCCCAGTATGCACATAGAAGCATATTAAAGCCACTGGAGTTCATTATAATCACAGCCACAGCTGTGGTTGCAATGCAAATAAAAGAGAGTGTGGATTTTGTCGAACTATTTGACCAAATAAGATTTAAGAAACCCTGACATGGGTTATTTTTGGAGAGCTCTTCAGGATGGTAGTGGGATGGGTCTCTTCCCTCCTCTCCAGGTTTGGCGAGTGGCCCATGTCCACGATTCACAAAAAGGTGTGTATACTGACAGACATGTGACACTTACATTGCACACAGGTGGACTTCCTTTCACTAAGCATGAGACTTATAATGGGAATTGCTTGCATCTGAAATTTTTAGGGTCTTCATCGCAAAAGGGGTGAATACATAGGCACATGAAGATTTTTAGTTATTTGATCCCATAAATTTAATTTATGCTTATGTTCTTCTTCTCATTTCACCGATTTAGACTATTTGTTGATGATCGTTCTTATCGTAATTAGCCAGACAATTCGCTCCACCAACTAAGAACGGCCATGCACCACCACCCGCAGAATCGAGAAAGGGCTTTCAATCTGTCAATCTTATTTGTTGATGATGTATCACATACAAATCGGATTACAAAAATATTTAAACATCGGTTGTAATGTAACAAAACAAGTAAAAAGTCATGTAGAGGGAGGGGGTGAATACTTTTGCAAGCCTCTGTATGTACAGTAACATTTCTTGAATATAACATTAAGAGCTGAGGGTTCTGGGTTAATAGAAAGTAAAAACCCTTTTATGTGAACTTCATTAGGAAAGTGCATGATCTACTGTTAATTAGAATTAATTCCTTAGGCCACACTCAGACGTGCGTGTATCACAGTACGGGTATGAACCGTGAGGTTGACCTGCAGTTTTGGACAGGGCTGCCTATGGCCCACAGGTAGAATTGACTACGACTACATGTAAATGCCTGTTAGCCGAGATCCCTATTAGAGTGGAGCGTCCATGGTAAATTCAGGAGGCTCCTGCACATCTACACCATAACTGTGATGTACAATTACAGTGTGATGCATCTATTCTGCCACCGATGTATGTAGGTGAGATGTGTCTGAGGGATGTGAGCACAGATTTCTGTACAAGCAATGGAAGATAGTGTTACTCGCTATTCCCTCCTCTTTAGCCTGACCAGCTACATGTGGATGATCCAGGAAGGAAGATGATGTGGATGAATTTTTAGGTCGTTTATTCACAGTACCTTGACAAATGATAATGTTGAGATGTCAGACAAGATGAAGCGATGAGGATGAGATAGAAAATGGAGGTTTTTAAGGAAAGAGGTAACAGGAGATTCCTCTCTCCAGCTCTGATGCACACTTCTGCCAAGATGGCACTGACCAGAAAAAAAAAGATGTGAGGAAAAAAGTTAGGCGGAGTTACAGAGAGAAAGGCATAATGGGAGATTAGATCAGCAAAACATGAGAACATATAATAAGAATGGGCAGTAAATGGCAGGAAAGGACAACAAATACTGTACAACCATTACTTCAATATATAGTGATTGAATTAAAGGGGTTGTACAGTCCAAATCGATAAGTTTGGAGTCACTCTGTGTCTCTGTCTATGAATCCCCTCCCCCTCAGCGCACGCACTATGCGCTGTGAGGATTCATCGGTTTCTGAGCCAGGACCAGAGAATATGTATGAGTTATAGATACTCGCGGCCAGAGCCTGGCCAGTGGGCACGACCATACAAGTGTATAAAGCGAGGTCACACTCTCTGGATGGGAGTTTGTTTTTTTTCCACTTCACAATAAAATCATTCACAAGTTATGGTTGAAGATTTAGGAAAGAAGAAATGACATGACCAAACTTGTTACACCGGTCGCTCCTATTAGAACCGCGATGGTCTCAGTGAGGTTTACACTACCAACCAGTCTGTCACACATCAGCATAAAAATTGTGCCAGGAGCTTCATGGTTTGGGTTTCTATGGCCTAGCAGCTTTGTAATACCAACAGTGTCGGACTGGGGTGCCAAGGGCCCACCAGTAACATTGACTTTGGGTGGGCCTGCTTTTCACCTGCTTGCAAATATTACACTACCCTCGTTCACAAATTTACCTATATCTCTATATAATACACTGGGTAGTTTGGTTAATGAATGCTGAGATTCTTTTTTTTCTGTATAGCGTGAATCAAGTGAATTATGCCAAGTGCTGCCTATACAGTGGGGTTAGGAACCCAGATCTGCACAGGGGCCCACCAGGGGATTCCCCTGTTACCCTATGGGCCAGTCCGAGCCTGATTACCAAGCACAATGCCAAGTGTTGGATGGAGTGGTGTAAAGTTGAAAAAACAACCTCTAGAAAAATAAATGGGGTCTTGATATCAGAAAACAAACCAACTGGGAACTCAAGACTCCTAAAAAATAACTTTTATTGTTATATTAAAAGTATATAAAAAAGTGCTAGCGTCAACCAGGAACCACCTAATAAACAGTGTTCACACCCCAAAAAAGAGGTGTAATAACCAAAAATAATAAGGAAGGGGGGCTAATCTCCCCCTGTAAGGCCCTGAGAGAAGCCCTGCCTACCAGCGGAGGTTGACACCCTAGTTGTAGACGCAATGGCGCCCCTGTCGGTAGCCCTGTAAACCCTAAAACAAACCAAAAATGGGACACACACATAGAGACCGAAAAAATAAACCCCTAATGGGGAGACAGCAGAGTCTCCAGGGAAACTATCGATTATCTCTGAGTACTAATGTGCTGTATATGGCTGTTGTGAGGTAGAGCCAGAGTCCGCCATAGCCTGCGGGGTATGTCATTCACTCTATTCTCAATATTGTGCCTAAAAAAACAGTACATACATAAAGTAGTTGGGCAGATGAGAGGTTGAGTAACCATAGTATTGTGGACATGCCTCAACAAACACCCTAAATTCAGCATTGTGGATAAATATCCGCTAATCCAAAGTGACCATGTATGCAGAAGTAGGTAAGAAAGTACATTCAGCAACCATTTGGTAATTCACTCCTATGGTCATCTACTGAAGAAATATTATAGAGAGAGCCAATGGGGTCAGGGTATTAACGAGCCATGAACAGGTCAAATACCAAAATATTAAGATAGGAGTTTAGATAACAAAAAAGCCCATACCCAGTTACTCTAGTTTCCATACACAGTTGTGTAAATTTGCTATCACTGTACGAAACGTGTTCTGTGGAGCGAAGGATCACAATTTTTTATCTGGTGTCCCAATACATTTCTGTGGATTTGGAATGGGACGTCATCCTGAACTCGTATCTTGCAGGTGAACAAAACGATCAGTATTTGCATTATTATCGCTCGATTCTTATCTTATACCAGGGAGCAATGGGACTGAATAATAAATTGAACTCCATAATTAAATGGGTTGGGACTCAAGTCTGCAGTCGGTCTATGTGATTGCCGACTTGTGAATCCTCGCAGTGTGCGTTCTGTCGGCATCCTTCGGCTCCGGGTGCAGGCGAGTGCACGACTGCAAGTATGCGATATGTATACATGCGGTCACGTGCAAATTAGACATGCGCTGCCTCACTCAATACAAGTGAATTGAGTAGCACTGGACATGTCTAGTTGGAATGTGTCCAGAAGTATGCAAATCACATTCTTGCGGTCACATAACTTCCCAATCCTGGCACTGGAGAATCCTGACAGTGCACACACTGCACGCTGCGAGGATTCACAAGTCTGCAGTCACATAGAATGACTGCAGACTTGAGTCCCAAGCCTGGACAACCACTTTAATAGGTGTATCCAATACTTTTCTCCATATAGAGGATGTTTGTTATATACTATGGCACTGATCTTCTATGGTGGTCGTAACTCAGTTTTTCTGGAATCCTCACTGGTTATGCAGCAATTAGTAAAATAGATATACTGTAGAATGTATCAATGCATAATCAGGCTGATTGGGATTTTGGCTGAGAACCCATGTGTCTATTTTTTTTATTCAGAATGATGTAATTTATGTAATATAATAAGGTAATGGTATTATAGATCATAATATCTCTGTTTCAGATATGACCCTGCAGTCCAATAAATTATGAATACATCAGAGAACTTCCAAAGATGGACGCAGTAACTGTATATGGTAGGTGCTTATGTGCGTGTAACTAGTACATGTATAAGTGGTGGCATCATTCTTGAACCGCCCTGCTGTTGATTCTGAAGGTGAGCTCCAGAGACATTGGGGAAATATTTTTTCTTTTAATCTCTGAGTACGAAAGACATGATAGTAGCTAGTCTGCACCCACCAGCTCAGAGACAACTGACAATTGGAGACTAAGGGCCCAAGTCATCAAGATATTTTTAACAGAATTCTGGCAAGAAAATTTTTGAAATGTTGAACAAAAGTTTTGCGAAATTTTCTGTTTTTACACAAGCCATTGACAACTTTGCCAAAGTGGTTGGAGCTTGGATGTGGTATGGTGAAGCCCACCTAGCAAAATCATCAACATTTTCACTGCTTTGCTAAATTTATGCCAGAAGTTTGTTCTTTTTGGCAGAGTTGTAAGATGCACTTAATTCATTCAAGTGTCATGTGCCTTTTTAATGAATAACGAGCATCTTACTCCGGTAGTTATTTCCTTGAGACTTGTGTGCAAAAAGCTAGTCTTAAAGGGATTGTCCACTACTCGGACAACCCCTTTCTCAATCTGTATGTTTGCTCCCAGTAAAATAACAACACTTATACTCGCCTCTAGGGTCCGGCAATGTTCCAGCGGTGTCGACATTGTCTTTCCTAGGGCTCACGTGCTGCTTCACTGTCTCAGTCTTCGGACCAATTACATTCATCCAGAGGAAGTGAGAGCTGCTGCTTTCTCGCTTCACCTGATGTATGTGATACGCCTGAAGGAGGAGAGAGTGAAGCCAGCACTGATTGGCCGCAGGGATCACGTGATGTAATAATGTCACGCAAGCCCCAGGAGAGACCATGTATTTTACTGGTACAAACATGTGGATTGAGAAGGGGTTGTCCGAGTAGTGGACATCTCCTTAAATGAGCCTACACAGGGAAAAACAGGTGGAAAATGCCAGATGCAAGTCACATAATGGCCAGAAATAGTGTTATTCTTCATGTACATACACAGTACAGCTTATTCTGAAGAGTCTCCTGAAATGACAGGTGCACGTACAAAAAAAACCCCAAATAGTTGAACCTTTTTTTTTAATTTCTCCAACGCCTCTAAAATGAGACTTTGCAAGCATAGACAAGTGTGGGCAGGAACGGGACAGTGGGCGGACTGTCAGCTGAAAAAAAAAAAAAAAGGCTTGGCAAATAACTCTAATTTAATCACATTTATGTCCACAGATCCTAACATGGTCCTCTCCACAGAAAGCAGCCAGGTCCCGGACAATGTGGCCATGGCGGACATCCAGTGGTTTTATGCCAAGTCAAAGGTCCCCATTTGTCTAGCAATAACTGATAGCTTTCACTTCCTGAAGGAACTGAAGAACGCCAAAATCCTGAGCAGAGAGGAGTCGCTGGTAAGAATAATGATTTATTATCCACTAATATGATAGATAATAGAAGGCGTTTCCCCAGGGGCGGACATCCCACCATTGGTGCCTCCTGGGGCCACTTCTATCAATGTCGTATTGTGTTTTTTCACAAGGACCCTCTTATTCCGGTGTCCGTTCCACGCGTTTCCCAATACGTTCACAGTAAGATGCGGCCATAGCGTAGCGTTTCTTCAGCTTTATATTGTGTTTTATGTTTATATTGCTAACTGCTTTTAGGATTTCTGTTTACTGTCATTGAATGGAAGTAATTGTTTATTTTGAAATTCCTTTTTGAGCCTCATTAAACGTCCTTTTTCTTTTTTTTTTTAAATTTTCGTTCATGAAAAAAATGAACCGATCCATCTGTATACTGAATCAGATTTTTGTTAGTGTGTCTGTTTTTCTCACAAGCAAAAAAAATAAATATACTTAGCCATTTAACGGTTTATTTTTTTGCATGTAAAAGTGTATTTTTGAATAACACTGTAGTTTAACTTAAAATGTTCTGTAAAATGAGGAAAAAATTCCAAGTGTGGGAATAAAAGCAAACATTTCCGTCTTTGATTTTTGGGTTTTTATGGGGTGGTCACTGTGTGAAAAAATTCAGATGATTCTCCATGTTAATAAGATTACAGGCGAAAGCAAGCTTAACCTGTCATGTAAAAAATACATGTGAGGATTTTTTTTTTTTGCGGGACGAGTTTTACTTTTGAACGACACCATTGGTTTTAACATGTCGTGTACTGGAAAACTGTAAAAAAAATTCCAAGTTCAGTGAAATTGCAAAAAAAGTGCAATCCCACACTTGTTTTCTGTTTTGCAATTTTACTATGTACACTAAATGCTAAAACTGACCTGCCGATATGATTCTCCAGGTCATTATGAGTTCATAGACACCAAACATGTCTAGGTTCTTTTTTATCTAAGTGGTGAAAAAAAATTTTCAAACTTTATTTAAAGAAAAAAAAATTGGGCCATTTTCCGATACCCGTAGCGTCTCCATTTTTCGTGATCTTGTGTTGTGAGGGCTTATTTTTGCGTGCCGAGCTGACATTTTTAATGATACCATTTTGGTGCAGATACGTCAATTGATCGCCCGTTATTGCATTTTAATGCAATGTCACGTCAACCAAAAAAAAAGAAATTCTGTCGTTTTGACATTTTTTTTCTCGTTACGCCGTTTAGCGATCAGCTTAAACCTTTTTTTATTGATAGATCGGGCAATTGTGAATGTGGCGATACCAAATATGTGTAGGTTTGAATTTTTATTGCTTAATGTTTTATTTTGAATGGGGTGAAAGGGTGTGATTTGAACTTTTTTATATATATATTTTTTAATACTTTTAAAAACTTTTTTTTTTTTTTTAATTTTGGCTTGGTTTAGTAGTCTACATGGGAGACTAGAACCTGCCATAACCCGATCGGCTCTGCTACATACAGGTAATGATCAGATCACCTGTATATAGCAGAATTACTCACTTGCTATGAGTGCTGACTACCGGCAGCGAGAACCATAGAGGTCTGCAGGAGACCTCTGGTTGTCATGCCAACCCATCAGTGACCCGTGATCACGGTGTTCACGGATGGGCGGATTTCCGGTGCGATTGCCATAAGCACAGTTTGACAGCTGCATTTAAAGGGTTAATAGCCGCGGGTGGATCACAATTCCACTGCGGCTGTTCCGGGCACATGTCAGTTGTTCAAAACAGCTGACATGTGCCAGGAAAGATGTGGGCTTACTGCCAGAGCCCACATCAAAGAGAGGGAGTCCGACATTGGCGTACATTTACGCCCGATGTTGGAAAGGGCTTAATCTGCAGATATGGGGTTAATCTGCAGGTTAATAGTGTTGTGAAGCTGCTCAGTGCTGGCACTGAGAGCCCCACTGCCAGGAGGAAATGAACATTTTCTCTAGTAGCCTTCCACGACAGCCACCAGGAGGTTGTCTCCATTCCCTAATGGGGGACAGGAAGCACAAGAGGTTAAAAACCCCTCCCACCTCCCATTAACCAGTGTCTTTCCTGTCCCCCATGGGGCATGGAGAGGTTCCTGGTGCGCTGCTGCGGCGGCTCTAAGCAGAGTACCTGTGTTAAATTTCTTGCCGGGCACTTAAGGTCGGGCCCCCCGCGGCTTCCTCCTGCGCTGTGCCTCCGGTCTCCTCGGGATTCTGGGACCGCATTCCCCCGGCCTCCTGCGTCCTCTTGCGGGGATAAAGCTGGTCGGGGTGCCCGCCGGAGGCCTCCCTGAGCTCTCCGGCGTTTCCCCCTCCTAGCGCGCGCTGTTCGGCGACCCGGAAGTCAGGTGACGCTCCACTTCCGGGTCGGCGCTCCTGTGCAGGAGCGATACAGGCCAGAGAAGTGGATTACCGAACGGCGTGCGAGGCACGCTGCATCCTCGCACGCCTGCCTGGGACTCCGGAGGGGGAGGGGCGGCTAATTGCCACGCGCTGGTGCAGGCTTATTTTCTACATAAGCTGCGAAGACGTCTCAGGTAAGCTGCTGTAAGCATGGATGCGTCTTGCCCTGCAGCTGCAGAGCCCAGCGCTCCCCAAGCCCTAGTAAGTACGGCAGAGGGGGTCCCATTTAAAGGCACATTTTTCAATATACCTTTTCTTACACGGCTTCCTCTCTCATTGCAGGGAGTCAAGCGCAAATGTGCCACCTGTAATGTAAAAATGCCACCAGATTGGGAGAAAAAGTTATGCCAACCTTGCACGGATAAAATCATCAGAGCGGAACACCCTTCTTTGATTGATGAAATTCGCTCCTTGGTTAGGCAGGAGGTTCAAACCTCTTTGGCCACACTCGCCCCACCTCCACCGCCACCACCATCCTCACCTGGTCCATCACTCCCTAAAAAGAGGAAAATCCAGGAGTACTCTGAGTCAGAGTCTGAGGGGTCTTATACGTCTTCCTCTGTCAAATGGGAAGATGCGGTACCACGTAAATCTGCGGAAATTAGGAAATACCTTTTTTCCTCTGAATATATTGAGGAATTGGTATCTGCAGTGAGGAACACTATGGGGCTAAAAGAGGAATCAGTTCCTCAGTCTATACAAGACGAACTGTTCGGTATACATACTGAAAAACAACCCGGGTTCCCCGTCCATAAAAGCATAATTGATATGATTAATAATGAATGGGAATTGCCTGAGAAACGGCTAACAACGCCTCCAGACTTTAAGCATCGGTTCCCTCTTGAGGAGGACCTAATAAAATGGGACATTCCAAAAATTGATGTCCAGGTGGCTAGAGTGGCTAAAAAGACGGCTCTGCCGTTCGAGGATTCCTCCCAATTAAAAGACCCCTTGGATAGGAAGATTGAGAGCCTTCTCAAAAAATCCTGGGAAACGTCTACCTCAGCCCTCAGATACAATATAGCATCCACCTGCGTGGCCCGCTCTCTCTTTCGTTGGATACAAGAGTTAGAAAGCCACATCTCTCAGGGTACCCCAAGAGAGGAGGTACTGGACTCTTTGCCTATCTTACACAGGGCAACAGGTTTCCTTGCAGATGCCTCACTGGAATCTATCCGGGTGGCCGCCAGATCCTTGGTCCAGACAAATTCAGCCAGAAGAGCTCTCTGGTTAAAGATGTGGAGCGGAGACGTTACGTCAAAAATAAAACTGTGTTCTATTCCCTTTAAGGGTGACTACGTGTTTGGGCCCTCCTTAGATGACATCTTAGAGAAAGCCACAGACAGAAAGAAAACCCTTCCTGAGCAGAGACCTCCCAGGAAGCGTTTTTTTCGACCCTCCCAGCCCCAGCCCTCCCAGGGTAAAGGGAAAGGAAAAACCGGGAGGTGGAGTTATGCTAAGGGGAAGCCTAAAAACATCCTTATTCCCCAACAAACACAACAAGAAAAGCAATGACTCTGATCCGGTGGGGGGGAGGCTTTCGAACTTCGTTCACAGTTGGCAGAATATCTCCAACAGCCCCTGGGTGGTGAGTGTAATCCAACAGGGTCTACTGATAGAGTTCGATGCGCCTCCTCCCAGGATCTTAAGAGTCACCTCCCCGTCATCTCGGGAGACTCAAAAGTTGATGATGGCTGGAATACAGGACTTGCTAGACTCAAGAGCTATATCCATAGTCCCGGTGAACGAGCAAGGGGAAGGACACTATTCCCGTATCTTCATGATAAAAAAGCCTTCCGGGCAATCTCGTATTATAATAAATATGAAAGCTCTCAACAAATACATAACCTACCGCAAGTTCAAGATGGAATCAGTAAAAACAGCCATCCCTCTAATAGCTCCTCATTCATATATGGCAACAATAGACCTCAAGGATGCCTATTTCCATATTCCAATACATCCTCGGCACAGGAAATACCTGAGATTTGCGGTCCAATTCAACCAAAAAATCTTACATTTCCAGTACAATGTTCTCCCCTTCGGGATCTCCTCAGCCCCAAGGGTGTTTTCCAGAGTCATGGCGGAAGCAGTTGCCCATATCAGGAGCCAAGACATCGCTATAGTACCATACTTGGACGACCTGTTAATAATTGGTCCTTCCGCCGAAGTTCTCAATCAGAGAATTTCCAAAACTCTGAACATCTTACAGCTTTTGGGTTGGATTCCAAATCTAAAAAAGTCTCAGCTATCACCATCAAAGGTGAGGAAATTCCTCGGAGTCCTCTTGGATTCAGAAGGTCAAAAATCCTTCCTACCAGAGGAACATCGGATGAATCTAATTTCCAAGGTCTCACACTTCAGGAAACAACGTTCTCCGACCTTACGGGTTGCGATGTCTCTTCTGGGTTCGATGACGGCCTGTATACAATCAGTCCAGTGGGCTCAGAGCCACTCCAGAGTTTTGCAGGCGCACATCTTAGGGAACTGGAACGGGAATCCAAATTCCCTAAACAGAAGAGTTTACACTCCAGGGAAGGTAAAAGCCTCGTTAACCTGGTGGACGATCCAATCAAACCTACTGAAGGGGGTCGACTGGGTGCAAGATCCGCTAATTACAGTAACAACGGACGCCAGTCAAAAAGGTTGGGGAGCAGTGGTCTCGCAAATTCCATTCCAGGGTCTCTGGAATCAGAAGGAAAGCTCCAGTTCCTCCAACTCCAGAGAACTGTTGGCAGTGGAGAGGGCCCTTCTGGCAGCCAGCAGTCTCGTTATAGGTCAACATGTCAGAGTGTACTCGGACAATATGACGACTGTTGCGCATCTAAAACACCAGGGGAGTCCAAAGTTCAACCAACTGAAAGCAATTTCAAACAGAATATTTTGCTGGGCAGAGAAACATCTCCTCTCACTTTCAGCGATACACCTCAAGGGGTCGGTGAACGTTCAGGCAGATCGCCTAAGTCGTCACGTCTTACATCCAGGAGAGTGGAGCCTGAAGGCGGACGTTTTCAAAATGTTGACAGACAGGTGGGGTCTTCCCGATATAGACCTTCTAGCGTCCAGCCAGAATGCACAAGTCGAGAACTACTTCTCCCTAAACCCCAAGGACAGGTCTCAAGGAGTAGACGCCTTTGCTCATACTTGGAGGTTCCATCTAGCATACGGGTTCCCTCCAATACCGTTACTTGCGAAGACCCTCCGGAAGATCCGGGACGATCAGGTCCAGACTATCTTAGTAGCTCCAGCATGGCCGAAGAGGAGCTGGTACCACCTCATCGAAGAACTGAAGGTGGACGGTCCAGTCTTTCTTCAAGTATCAGAAGATCTCCTCTGCCAGGGCCCCTTTTATCATCCAGAACCACAGAAGTTCAAACTGGCAGCCTGGCTATTGAAGCCCAGGTACTAAGAGCTAGGGGCCTTTCAGAGTCGGTAATATCTACTCTACAGAAATCTAGAAAACCTATTACCAATGCCATATATGGCAAAATCTGGAATAGATTCTCCTCGTGGTGTCATCCTCATAAACCTGATCCTTTTCATCCTAATATTTCACAAATATTAGATTTTTTACAAAAAGGATTAGAGTTGGGGCTGAAGCCAAGTACCTTGAAAGTTCAAGTGTCAGCCTTAAGTTCCGTCTTTGATCGGGACCTTGCGGGTCATCGTTGGATAAAGAGGTTTATGGTCGCAGCATCAAGACATTGTCCAAGAAGACAAATTTTCGTGCCATCATGGGACTTAAACATAGTCCTAAAAGGTCTTACGGCTCCTCCATTTGAGCCATTATCATCTTGTTCCTCGCAACTTCTGTCCTACAAGACGGCCTTCTTGGTTGCAATTTCTACCGCAAGAAGAGTAGGGGAAATACAAGCCCTTTCAATAAGAGAACCTTATCTTACCATAAGAGATGATTCCATTGTGTTCCGTCCAGATCCTTGTTTCCTACCGAAAGTAGTGTCAGAATTTCATCGATCACAGGATATAGTCCTCCCATCGTTCTGTCACAATCCTTCAAATCCGGAAGAACACAGATTCCATACTTTGGATGTACGACGTATAGTGTTATATTACTTAGAACATACTAAATTATTTAGAATTGACAAAAATCTCTTCGTTCATCTTTCTGGCAGAAACAAAGGCAAGAAGGTAGCGAAGAGTACCATTGCCAACTGGATAAAAAAGGCCATTTCTGAAGCATACTCAACTCAGAATATTGCTGTTCCTGCGGGCCTAAAAGCCCATTCCACCAGATCTACTTCTGTCTCTTGGGCTGAAAGGGCTGGCGCTTCATCGGAGCAGATTTGCAGGGCAGCAACATGGTCTTCCCTACACACTTTTACTAAGCATTATAGATTGGACTTCTGGTCCAATCGGGATCTTGCTTTTAGCCGAAAGGTTCTTCAAGCTGTGGTCCCTCCCTAAATACAGAATTGGTTGGCATTCCTCCTGGTGGCTGTCGTGGAAGGCTACTAGAGAAAATAGAATTATTCTTACTGTTAATTCGGTTTCTAGGAGCCTTCCACGACAGCATTAATTCCCTCCCGATGTTCTTGGATATTTTTCTGAGAACCTAAAGGTAACCGGTGCTATGGGTTCTGTTGTAAGTCACTGGTTAATGGGAGGTGGGAGGGGTTTTTAACCTCTTGTGCTTCCTGTCCCCCATTAGGGAATGGAGACAACCTCCTGGTGGCTGTCGTGGAAGGCTCCTAGAAACCGAATTAACGGTAAGAATAATTCTATTTTTTCCCCCGGCAGCTTCAGGCTTAGGCCGGAATCACACACAGCGAGATACGGCCGAGTCTCGCAGGTTAAAACCCAGCTCTGCCACAGGCACTCCAGAGCGGAGCGTGTGGCCACATAGCAACACATGGAGCCGGAGTGCCGGCGCCAGAGCTAGTTTTTAACCTGCAAGACTCGGCCGTATCTCGCTGTAGTGTGACTCCGGCCTTTCAGTCATAGAGGCGTATCGGCGCGGCTCCCGTCATCGCTTAGTACATAGTGAGCTGCGTCTGTAACCAAACCCCAGCAATAACTGACAGCCAGCTCAGCAGCAGTGCATTGGTATAGAGCTAGCTGTCAGTCAGTGCCAGAACGCGATTACAGCTGCCGCTCACTATGTACTGAGCAAGGACTGAAGCTGCGCCGACCCATCCCTGTGACTGAAAATTGGGGGTGCTACAAAGTGGCGGGAAGAATAAAGCCAATTTCCTCCCGGCAGTGGGGCTCTCAGCAGCTTCAGAACATTATTAACCTGCAGATTAACCCCATATCTGAAGCTTAATAGCATTTTTCTTCCTCATGACAGGTTCCCTTTAAAAAATGAAATATAAATTTAAAAAAATCCCATTTGGTTTATGCCTGATGTTTTTACTGATACCATTTTGGAGCAGTTACGACCCTTTGATTGCTTTTTCTTGCATTTTTGTGGGGAAAATGTGGCAGCCATAAAAATACCAATGCTAGCGTTTTAATTAACTCTTGTTTCCATTTTGGCATTTGCTGTGTAGTATAAATATTTTTTTTATATTTTATTATTCCGGGCATTTTTCGCTTGTCGGAATAGCAAAAATGTTTTTATCCATGTTTTAATTCCGCTTGGGGACAGGGGAGAGGGGTGATTTTACACATAAACGTGCACCTCCAATCGACTGCAGGTCCAAGTACCTACGGGGACTAATAAAAAGTGAAATAAGCAGCCAAATATTTTTACGTTTTTGCACTTTTTATTAGTCTTTTTAGGTAACTTGGACCAGCGATCGATTGATCGTCTATACAATGCACTACAATACAACTGGACATCATAGAAATAACACCATGGCAGACATGGATCACTTGGTGCCATGAATTTCTCACTCCTTGAATGGCGCTATTATGATAAGATAACCAATGTTATTCATTTTACGTCAGTGGTTTTATTGTTTTGGCTGATCATTGCATAGATGTAGTAAGTTGGACCCATTTTTCCAGTTTAAAGTCGAATAATCTTTTCTTATTTTGCTGCAGGAGTTACAAGGAGACAGTAGGACTGACCATCGAGTGGTGTATGAGGGCCTCTGCTGTATAGAGGAAAAAACCATCAGTCCAGAAAATTTCTTTGATTTCTTGTTCCAAAAATCCTTCTTGAAAAAGTATCCAGATCTAAAGCCCGTTCATGCAGGTAGGTTACATCGTCCATAACTTCTGCACTCGACCATATAAAGTAAGGGGGTAATTCCATCATATGACGACTTGGCATTACACTACTTCATGATCCAACCTTTTCAGGGAAAATCTGGGAAGGATCCACAGAATTTAAAGGGGTCTCTTGAAACCAGGGTTGGCGTTAAGGGGGAGACAACTGGGCAATTGCTCATGGCCCCCCACTCCCTTGGGGGCCCACAGCGCCTACAGGATGAGCTACACTGATGATAATAGCATTAAAACATTTTTTTTTTTTAAATATACATATTTGGTATCGCTGTGTTCATAAAAGCCCGATATATCAAAATATAAAGTAAATAACCAGATTGGTAAATGGTGTAAGAACAAAATGGAAGCAAAACACCAGAGTTACTTTTTTTTGGTTGTCACAACATTGTATTAAAATGCAATAAGAGGTGGTCAAAAACGACAGCTCTGAGCGCAAAAAAATAAACCCTCACACAGCCCAAATCCCCATTTTGTCTAAAACCAGTCCTGCTTGTTTAAGCAAGTTCCTTGGATGCAACAGCGCGGACAATGAGGAGATAGTTGTATTTAACCAACACTATTTATTTAATTAACAAAAAAAGAAAAATCTAGAAAAGTGTCTGTAAAAACTTCTGATCGTTACACTGGCCCTCGTGGGGGTCAGTGGTATTTCTCGCTAGGCCACAAGTCCTAGATATGCAAGTCACTGGGTGTACAGTGTGCTTGTCGCACTGGCCATCTATGTTCCCTGAAGCACAGCCCCAGCAAACACCCTGTACCGTACATCTATGCTGGAAGTAACGGCCCACAAGAACGGTAATCTGCTACAGCCGGATCATCTCCCAAGCCTGGTTTGAATTTGGTCACGTTCTTCTACTGGCGCTGGTCATAGACTTCAACTGGCGCAGATATTCCTCACAGCTCAGGCCTTCTCTGATATCTGACCGGACTATTCAGCAGTGATGGTGGCTGTAAGCCCACTTAAGTCACACAACCTGTCCTGGTACAGGTTCTGGCACTAATAGTCTCTTCTCGGCCAGGCCTTTTATAATCCATAGCTGCGACACAGGCACAATCTGACCTGGTGTCCTCTTTAAACTCCTCCTGTGGGAACACGGGTTCCCACTATCAAGTTCTTACTACTGTAATTCTTTCTTTACTTTCACTTTCGCCTTTGACCAGCCAATGGCTGTGTTCGCTCTTCCAAATCAGGAGGTAAGTAATGCAGGTGATATAGCATCTATGAATACCTGCCATGATGGATTCCAAATCGTCAATCTACTTCAATAGGACAGGTGTATAATGCCTGCCGACTGTGCGCATCTGGGTAGACGTATCGGCAGGGATCGTACACCTGTCCTATTAGGATACAATGCCAATTGTGCATATGTCATGGCAGGTATTTGCAGACCCTGCGTCATCGACACTGCTCACATTCTGATGCAAAAGTGGTACCAGACAACCCCTTTACTTTGCATTGCCACTGCTGGGGTCCTGGCAATTAGAAGTCAAATGATCAAAAAGTAGCATGCCATTGTATTAGGGTGCATCTTTATAGAATTAAAATATTATGACTTTCGCTGCAAATTTGAAGACAATCTGCAGCAAAAAATGTGCATGGAAAATTTTGTTGTAGATTTTATCGCATGCATTACAAACGCCGACCTGAACACAAAAAATGAACATGCTGCCAATGTAAATTCTGCACCGCAGATCAGTTTGCAAAAAGCAAGTGCGCATGGCTGTGTTCGAAACTGGCATAGCAGTGACTAGAGGGAGAGCCTGCGCATACACTGCCACCTCGTCCTGTCACTGCGGCCAGGCACCAGTGGGAAAAGGTGACAGTAGACCTGTGTTCTGGAAATTGGTTCAGGTGCCAAAAGGCGAGACAACCCCCTTCAACATCTAAGAAGGTCTTAAAAGGGACACTGTGTAAAATTCATATTAACACTCGTTTGGGATCTTCCGCACAGAATACACAGAGGGAAAATACCGGTACGGCATCCACAGTACGGCTGATACTGAAAAAGATCCGCTGATATTTGCCCAAGAAAAAGTTCCGATCTGTTTAACTATTACAAATAAATTTCCATTTCTGCATGGATTGCAAGATCTTACAATTCTCTCGGAATCCGAGTCTCTGGTAAGATTTAATATTTCTGTGTTTTTGGGTTAGTTTTTAAGAATTAAAATGGTTAAGCAACCTCTAAAATAAAAATGTAAAAATAACTGATAATGTGATGAAGTAAACACTATTTCCCTGCTGATCCACCGGTGGTGCTCTAATGGTCCTCCCATTCCTCCCCTATATACAGTATGATGGCCCCACAACTCCCTATATACAGTATGATTGTCCCATAGCTCTCATATATGCAGAATGATGCTCCTTATACGCAGTATGATGGCCCCACAGATCATCTACATACAAATCGCCCAAAGTGACCAATAATAATAATAATCTTTATTTTCATATAGCGATAACATTCCGCAGCGCTTTTACAGTTTTGCAGACATTATCATCACTGTTTCCGATGGGGCTCACAATCTAAATTCCCTATCAGTATGTATTTGGAATGTGGGAGGAAACCGGAGACCCCGGAGGAAACCTACGCAAACACGGGGAGAACATACAAACTCCTTTCAGTATGGGAGCCCTACAGCCCCCTATTCACAGTATGTTTACCACAGTTCCCCAGTATACAGTATGATTCACCCACAGCTCCCTATATATAGGATGATGGCCCTAGAGTCCCCTTATTTAGCTACTATATGGTGGCCAGATTCTAACGCATCGGGTATTCTAGAATATGTATGTAGTTTATTTATGAAGTTTTCAGAATAATGCAATGAATACACCGGATTCGGCTGGCCGGGCGTGACCAATTAGCGAAGCGCGGTTAAAATTCCGTGCCAATTCGCGGCCGGACTGTGCCTGTCGCTGATTGTTCGCGGCCGCGAACAATCAGTGAAGCCAAGGCCGGCTCCAGGTTTTTGAGGGCCTCGGGCGAAAGAGTCTCAGTGGGCCCCCCTCTTTAACACATACCATGATTCATGATGCACAGATACAGCAGAGAAATATACCACAGCCCACATAGCATATAGCACAGCACGTAGCATATAGCACAGCACGTAGCATATAGCACAGGCCCCATAGTATATAGCACAGGCCACGTAGTATATAGCACAGCACATGTAGCATACAGCACAGCCCACGTAGCATATAACAGCCACGTAGCATATAGCACAGCCACATATTATATAGCACAGCCACGTAGTATATAGCACAGCCACGTAATAAATAGCACAGCCACGTAGTAAATAGCACAGCCCACATAGTGTATAGCACAGCCCACGCAGTGTATAGCACAGCCCATGCAGTATATAGCACAGCCCACGCAGTGTATAACACAGCCCATGTAGTATATAGCACAGCCCACGTAGTATATAACACAGCCCACACAGTGTATATCACAGCCCACGTAGTATATAACACAGCCACGTAGTATATAGCACAACGATGTAGTATATAGCACAGCCCATGTAGTATTTAACACAGAGACGTAGTATATAACACAACCCACGCAGTATATAACACAGCCCACGTAGTATATAGCAATGTGGGCACCATATCCCTGTTAAAAAAAAAAAAAAAATTAAAATAAAAAGTTATATACTCACCTTCCGGCGGCCCCCGGATCCAGGCGAGGCGTTTAGCGATGCTCCTCGCGACGCTCCAGTCCCAAGAATGCATTGCGGTCTCGCGAGATGATGACGTAGCGGTCTCGCGAGACCGCTACGTCATCATCTCGCGAGACCACAATGCATGGCCCGGAGCGTCGCGAGGAGCGGGAAAGGCGCCGAAAGATGAGTATATAATGATTTTTTTTAGTATCTTTTACATTAGATCTTTTTACTATTGATGCTGCATAGGCAGCATCAATAGTAAAAAGTTGGTCACACAGGGTTAATAGCAGCGTTAACGGACTGCGTTACACCGCGGCATAACGTGGTGTAACGCAGCCATTAACCCTGTGTGAGAGCTGACTGGAGGGGGCACTGACAAAGAGTAGGAAGGGGCGAATTCGCGGCCAGAATGAGCCAATCGCTGATTGGTCGTGGCCTGCCGGTCGCGACCAATCAGCGACGCGGGATTTCCGTGACAGACAGACAAACAGACGGAAGTGCCCCTTAGACGATTACACATATAGATAAATCACTTCAATGTCCTTGCCTGTAAGGCCCTTTTGATGCAAAACAATGATGACTTGATGACTGCACGTTTCCTTTGAGGTAACCATGATTAACAGAAGAAAGCAATGATTTCAAACACCAGCCTCATTTTAATGCAAACTGTCTGCTCTTATCACTCTGTCATTCAGAATGTATTATATCAGCTGCCTTGTCCCTGTTAACGCTTTCTCCTGAGCTAATGAAAAGATTATTGAAATGATGTAAATGGGCCATTTTGTGGAAGGGCTGAAATTCAGCGACAATAGGAGTTTTGTGATTTTTAAGTGAATTTTAATGTGTCGGGGTCTTGGGTTCAAATCCCACTAAGGACAACATCTGTCAGGATTTTTGTAAAGTTCTTTTGTGTAATTTTGGGTTTCCTCTGGGTTCTCCAGTTTCCTCCCAATCACATACTGATGGGGAATTTTAGATTGTGATCCTCAATGGGGACAGTGATGATAATGTCTGCAAAGTGCAGTGGAATTTAATAGAGCTATATAATAATCAATAATATCATATTTTTTAAATCAATAATATAATAGTAAAAATATATAATAATAATACCTATATGATCACTATTCATAACCATCTTAACCCTTTAACGACCGCCGATACGCCTTTTAACGGCGGCAGTTAAGGGTACTTAAACCACAGCGCCGTTAATTAACGGCGCTGTGAAAAAAGTGAATAGTGCCCCTCAGAGTCGGATTTTCTCTGGGGTCTCGGTTGCCGGGGGTAGCCGAGACCCCAGAGAACATGATTCAGTGTTTTTTTACCGACCGCCGAGTTGCGATCGCCGGTAATTAACCGTTTACCTGCAGTCGCAAAAAAAACCCCAAAACGCGATTTCCCATTTAATTTCTCTGTCCTCCGATGTGATCGCACTTCAGAGGACAGAGAAATGGGGTCCCCAGTAGCCCCCCGATACTCACCTGTCTCCCCCGGTGCTCCTCGTGGCTCCCGATGGGCGCCGCCATCTTGTTCCGGCCGAAAAATGGGCAGTGCGCCTGCCGGCCGGCACCTGTAGGATCTTTGGGGTCGCGGCTGCCAGGGGTAGCCGAGACCCCAGAGAACATGATTGGGGTCAGTTTTTACCGACCCCTGTTTTGCGATCGCCGGTAATTAACCGTTTATCGGCGGCCGCAAAAGAAAAAAAAAAAGTGGTGTGTTATTCTCTGTCCTCTGATGTGATCGCACATCAGAGGACAGAGAAAAAGGGGGATTCAGGGACCCTGTTATACTCACCGGTGTCCCTGGGTCCTCCTGTGTCCCCTCCTGCCCACCGGCTTCTTCATCCGGTAAGAAAAAGGCGGGCGCATGTGCAGTGCGCCAGCCATGATCTGCCGGCCGGCAGCTAGAGGAGTTGGGGCTAAATTTAGGGTTAGGGTTGGGGCTAAATTTAGGGTTAGGGCTAGGGTTGGGGCTAAATTTAGGGTTAGAGCTAAATTTAGGGTTAGGGTTGGGGCTAAATTTAGGGTGAGGGCTAGGGTTGGGGCTAAATTTAGGGTTAGGGTTGGGGCTAAATTTAGGGTTAGGGTTGGGGCTAAAGTTAGGGTTAGGGTTGGGGCTAAATTTAGGTTTAGGGCTGGGGCTAAATTTAGGGTTAGGGCTACATTTAGGGTTAGGGCTAGGGTTAGGCTTCTTTCACACTTGCGTCAGTATGGGGCCGTCGCAATGCGTTGGCCCGACATACCGACGCACGTTGTGAAAATTGTGCACAATGTGGGCAGCGGATGCAGTTTTTCAACGCATCCGCTGCCCAGTCTATGTCCTGGGGAGGAGGGGGCGGAGTTACGGCCACGCATGCGTGGTCGGAAATGGAAGACACAACGTGCAAAAAAAGTTACATTGAATGCTTTTTTGTGATGACGGTCCACCAAAACACAACGAATCCAGTGCACGACGGACGCGATATGTGGCCATCCGTCGCGATCCGTCGGCAATACAAGTCTATGGGCAAAAAAAACGCATCCTGTGGGCACATTTGCAAGATCCGTTTTTTTGTCCAAAACGACGGATTGCGACGGATGCCACAAGAAGCAAGTGTGAAAGTAGCCTTAGGGTTAGGGTTGGGGCTCAAGTTAGGGTTAGGTTTGGGGCTAAATTTAGGATTAGGGCTAGGGTTAGGGTTGGGGCTAAAGTTAGGGATAGGGTTGGGGCTAAAGTTAGGGCTAGGGTTGCGGCTAAAGTTAAGGTTAGAGTTGGGGTTAGGGTTTGGGTTGGTATTAGGGTTAGGGTTGGCATTAGGGTTACGTTTGGGATTAGGGTTAGGGTTCGGAATAGGGTTAGGGGTGTATTGGGATTAGGGTTAGGTTTGAGGTTAGGGTTGACATTAGGATTAGGGGTGTGTTGGATTTAGGGTTTTGATTAGGGTTATGGTTAGGGTTGAGATTAGGGTTGTTTTGGGGTTAGGGTTGTGATTATCGTTAGGGTTGTGATTAGGATTATGGATCGGGTTGGGATTAGGGTTAGGGGTGTGTTGGGGTTAGGGTTGGAGTTAGAATTGGGGGGTTTCCACTGCTTAGGTACATCAGGGGGTCTCCAAACACGACAGCCAATTTTTCGCTCAAAAAGCCAAATGGTGCTCCCTTCCTTCTGAGCTCTACCGTGCGCCCAAACAGTGGTTTATCCCCCACATATGGGGCATGAGCGTACCCGGGATAAATTGGAGAACAACTTTTGGGGTCCAATTTCTCTTGTTACCCTTGTGAAAATAAAAACTTGGGGGCTAAAAAATCTTTTTTGGTGGAAAAAAAATATTTGTTATTTTCACGACTGCATTATAAACTTCTGTGAAGCAGTTGGGGGTTCATAGTGCTCACCACACATCTAGATAAGCTCTTTGGGGGGTCTAGTTTCCAAAATGGGGTCACTTGTGGGGGGTTTCTACTGTTTAGGTACATCAGGAGCTCTGCAAATGCAACATGACGCCCGCAGACCATCCCATCAAAGTCTGCATTCAAAGCGGCGCTCCTTACCTTCCGAGCCCCGATGGGTGCCCAAACAGTGCCCCCCCACATGTGGGGTATCAGCATACTCAGGACAAACTGGTCAACAGATTTTGGGGTCCAATGTCTTCTGTTACCTTTGAGAAAATAAAAAATTGCAGGCTAAAAAATCATTTTTGAGGAAAAAAAAAGGATTTTTTATTTTCACGTCTCTACGTTATAAACTTCCGTGAAGCACCTGGGGGTTTAAAATGCTCACCACACATCTAGATAAGTTCCTTAAGGGGTCTAGTTTCCAAAATGGTGTCACTTGTGGGGGGTTTCCACTGTTTAGGCACACCAGGGGCTCTCCAAACGCGACATGGCGTCAGATCTCAATTCCAGCGAATTCTACATTGAAAAGTAAAATGGCGCTCCTTCACTTCCAAGCTCTGCGGTGCACCCAAACAGGGGTTTACCCCCACATATGGGGTATTGGCGTATTCAGGAGAAATTGCTTAACAAAATTTATAGTTAAATTTCTGTTTTTACACTTGTGAAAATAAAAAAAAATGGTTCTGAAGTAAAATGTTTGCAAAAAAAAGTTAAATGTTCATTTTTTCCTTCCACATTGTTTCAGTTCCTGTGAAGCACATAAAGGGTTAATAAACTTCTTGAATGTGGTTTTGAGAACCTTGAGGGGTGCAGTTTTTAGAATGGTGTCACACTTCGTTATTTTCTATCATATAGACCCCTCAAAATGACTTCAAATGTGATGTGGTCCCTAAAAAAATGGTGTTGTAAAAATGAGAAATTGCTGGTCAACTTTTAACCCTTATAACTCCCTAACAAAAAAATTTTGTTTCCAAAATTGTGCTGATGTAAAGTAGAAATGTGGGAAATGTTATTTATTAACTATTTTTTTGTGACATATCTCTCTGATTTAAGGGCATAAAAATACAAAGTTTGAAAATTGCAAAATGTTTAAACATTTTCGCCATATTTCCGTTTTTTTCATAAATAATCGCAAGTAATATCGAAGAAATTTTACCACTAACATGAAGTACAATATGTCACGAAAAAACAGTGTCTGAATCAGCGGGATCCGTTGAAGCGTTCCAGAGTTATAACCTCATAAAGTGACAGTGGTCAGAATTGTAAAAATTGGTTTGGTCATTAAGTACCAAATTGGCTCTGTCACGATGGCTAGGGTCACATTACGTTCTGTGACCGCGTTTAACGGACTACGTTACACTGCGGCATAACGCGGTGTAACGTAGTCCGTTAACGCCGCCATTGCCTGCAATGTCGAACGCATCGCTAGCGCACGCCCACATTGGGCGTGCGCTAGCGATGTGCCGTCATTTGAGTGACGGACAGCGATTGCTGCTTGCAGCATTCGCGGTCCGTTCCTCGCTAGCGCAGATCAGTGATCTGCGCTAGTGGGATCGGCTAACGCGATCCCTTTTGGGACATTGCGTTAGCGCAGTCCGTAGAGCTATGCGCTAAACGGACTGCCCTAACGCAATGTGACCCTAGCCTAAGGGGTTAAGTTAATGCAAATTGCCACTTTAAAAATTAAAGCAGCAAACTTTGTAAATAAATAAATAAATTTGTGTCAGTCTCAAAACATTTAGCCTTGACTATATACACCGCTCCGATGAATGCAGTGGTGCCACCTACTGGTGGCTGCAGAAAGCAAGAATATTTCTAATTTGCATCAGATAAAGGAAGCAGTATTTCTTTAAAAAAAAAAATCCACATACAAACAATTTTTTTTTTTTTTTGGGTGGCGGAGGAAAGATGAATGGCTGAGGGGCATTTTAAGTTTTGCTTTGGAGGCCTATGACTCCTATATATGCTGCTGGTATACAAAATATTAGTTCTACCTATTTCGTTGATAGAAGATACCATGGAGGAGATGTGTCGATGTAAATGATGTTGTACATAACAAGAAATGGTTTTAGCGGAGAATTGATTTTTAAGACTTGCTATCTTTTCCAGAAACTGCAGGCTGATGAGAGGCCGGTCAGTCGTGTCATATATGAATCGTTATCATTAATCGAGAAGAAAGACATGAAATTAAATATAGTGTTTGAGTACATATTCCAGCAGTGTTACCTGAAGCTGTATCCTGGTCTACAAGACATACTACAAGGTACGTAACGTCCATGTTCTGCCTATACCTGACATTGAGGAGGCGCTACAAGCACCGACAACCTCTATCTATCTATTCCATATATCTATAGATATATATACGGTGTATATATATATATATATATATATATATATCTATTAAATAAATAAATTATATATATATATATAATCAGTCTGGAAATGGCATCGGCCGCGCCTGCGCATTAGTAGCTGTCAGTGTATATAGAGGTGATACGATAGCTGCTACTGCGCAGGCAGCGCCATCTTGTTAGAGAAAAAATATTGCCTGCTCCAAGATGGCGCCGCCTGCGCAGTAGCATCTATTGGATTGCCGATAGATGCTACTGCACAGGCACGGCTGGCGCCGTCTTAGTGGAGATAATTTACGGCGCTTTGACGGCAGAAACGCGTCATGTTTTACATTAGACGGCAGAAACGCGTCAGGTTTTTATATCCTTGGAATCCATGTTTTTAAAGATTTTCCAATACATTTTTGATATAATTTATTCATTATTGGATGGATGTGCCAATATTTTTTTTCCTCCTCACAATTTCCTAATCGTTCAGATACGAAAACCCGGGTTCACTTTGATAAATCAATGACGACGTTGCATCTTTCCCCACAGAACCAAATGGAGAGTTTGGTGCACCATTCAATGGAGGACAGTACCCGTCCTTTAATATCGCCACGGATCTACTTGAATTCTTCGAGCACAATAAAATGTATATATGTGAAGCCGTAAACGAGCGTTTTCCTTTTCTACATGGATTACATGATTTAGAGCTGCTTTCTCACAAGCAGTTGTTGGTAAGTTGATATCTTCTCCTTAGGACTATTTGGGTATAGGGACAAATACAGGGACTGAAGAACACGATTTTATCCTCCCATCGGCTGAAAGGAGCCGTATGGATACGCTCAGGGTTTTCATGCGTAGCGTACATCACAAACCTCACGGGTCGATATCGGGCCATTCCGGGCCGATACCTGTGACTGTGATGGCCGTCAGTCCACACACCTCTAGAATAGTTTGCCATTTGTTTACACCCTTGGTTGGAGGGTGAGATCCCAGTTAGCTGCATGGCTTATGTACAGGCTCGGACTGTCCCATAGAGTAACCGGGCAATCCCCTGGTGGGCCCCCAATCCCTTTGTATGTGCAGTACTTGGGAATAAAACTTAAATCCTATCATTCTTACTATGAATCTGTGTCTTTGCAGAAACTTCTGGCAGATAGAAGGTTGACCACACAGGTGCTATATGACGCTCTGTGTGACATTCAGGATATAAAGGACGTTGAAAGCTTTTTTGCCTACCTCTTCCAAGAATTCTACCTCAAGCTGTACCCCAAGCTCCATACAATCCTGAAATGTAGGTCACCTGTTTAATGCAAAAGTATCTTGGAATTGTACAACTAGTTGCATGCTACAAACATTCGAGGTAGGAATTGAGCAACTTTGCAAACGGGCCTCAATTTGGTGTACGCAGCTCCTCCGCAGATCTATGTGTATCCACGGTTACAGACTACAAACCCTGTGTGTAGTCTGATGCTGCAGTGAAGTTATCTGCCTTTTCCACCATTGTCTAAGAGTTTGCAAGAAGCACCGAGCAGCCTGAGAACATGAACGCAGAATAAGACCACACAAAGGATCAAGCGTATTGGCTTGGTATATTTTTGCATCATTTCTTGTTGGTGTGCACCTAAACTAAAAAAATAATCAACTTTTTGTTTATTATTTTTTTTTTGTGTGTGTGTGTGTATACAGTTCCTACGCAGGCCTATATTTCTCCATAGTTACAGACTAAAAAAAAGTCTCTAATTATCCGATAGTATAATCATGAGTTCCTTCACTTCCTCTACCCAATCTTCATCTTAACACATGGTCAATCTCATAACAGCAAGGGTATTTTTTCAGGCCTTAACCATGGACACACACAGGCCAGTAAAGGAGCTGCATACACCAAATATCAGAAGCTTTTTTATGGCTTTATTGATTATTTTAGATTGTTGTAAAAGTATACGTACCCTTTAAAGGGAATCTGTCAGCTCCTTTAGACTTCCCGAACCACCACCATCATATATTTAATTGATTATAACCTTCTTTGCTAGTCATTTTATTGTCTTGCTGATTTCTGCATTTGCCAAAAATCAATGTCATACCTTTGGTCGCAATATTCTAATACTAGGTGACTAGTTGTGGGAGAGTTGTTTTCCCCAGACTAATCATGTTATTGTAAGGAGGTGAAGCACAAGAAGAGTCCGGGGGCGGTTACCTTCGTGCCTGGAACCATTGAGCTGTGCTACAGGTTACCCAGGGGGCAGTCTTAGAGACTGTGACAGGAAGGAAGCCAGGCAGAGAGCGAAAAAGGCGCGCACGCAAGGGTCAGAGCAGCGTGAGTGGCGGTCAGAGCAGCGGTCAGAGCAGGACGCAGCTGCACTCCGGGAAAGAGGGAGAGCTCCCGGTCAGAGGATAAATACAGGGAGATCGCCCAAAAAGACTGCATCTTGTGAGTACCTGAAAGCAGAATCTGCTGTGACTGGAGAGGGGCACCTTGACACCCGTGCGGAGACAGTGGCCCGTGCAGAGACTGTGACCCTTGGTACCCACGGTACCAGTGCAGAGCCCTTGATTCCTGTTGAGAGACTTATTAATAGACTGACCATCATTTTCCCGGGATAGGCTGTGCTGTAAAAGTTAAAGACTCAGAGCCGGTGTATATCACATTAACTCTCGAAACCCCAGGCAGCGGGTTCCTACAGACTACTCAGCCCACGGACAACAGAGGAATGACGGCACTAGGGAATGCCAGATATTTCTTCACATTAAACTTGGCCAGCGGCTACTGGCAGGTGCCCATGTCTGAGCAAGACCAAGCCAAGACTGCTTTCATCCTTCCGATGGGACTGTATGAGTTTGACCAGATGTCCTTCGGCCTAGCAAACGCCCCAGGAACATTTCAGCGACTCATGGAGAGATGTCTGGGAGACTTGAACTTTGAAGCCACTTTAATTTACTTGGATGATATCATCGTCTTTGCCCCCACCTTTGAGAAGCACCTGCAGAGACTAGAGCAAGTTCTGAGTCGGCTACAGAAGTACGGCTTGAAAGTGAATCCCCAGAAATGTCACCTCTTCTGTACCGAGATTGAATACTTGGGACACGTTGTCTCCGCTGAGGGGGTGAGGCCTTCCCAGGAGAAGATCGCTGCGGTACAAGAGTGGCCAACTCCAAAAACTGTGAAAGATGTACGTGCGTTCCTGGGACTCACAGGATACTTCAGACGCTTCGTAAAAGACTTTATGCGCCTTGCTAATCCACTCCAGGAGTTGTTGAGGGGGGTGCCCTCTTGCGCCAAAAGCAGGAACATACAGTGGGGGAAGCGTCAGGAAGAGGCATTCTTGGCTTTGAAGAAGGCTTTGACGGAGGCCCCCGTGCTGGCCTACGCCGACTTCTTGCACACTTATGGGAGCCTGCAGGGCCTCGGGGCCGTACTATCGCAGATGCAGGATGGTAAAGAGCGCGTCATGGCATACGCCAGTCGGGCTTTGCATGACTCGGAAAAGAATTCTGAAAACTACAGTTCCTTTAAGCTGGAGTTGTTGGCGCTGGTGTGGGCAATGACTGAGAAGTTCGCGGAATTCTGGCTGGCTCAGAAGTTCATGTACGCACCGATAACAATCCGTTGACCGATCTTGAGGATGCCAAGTTAGGGGCCCTAGAACAACATTGGTGGCCCAAATGGCCAAGTTCCGTTACAGAATTTCGTATAAAAGTGGAGCTGAGAATGTTCATGCGGATGCATCGCAAACCAGCACCCAGCCCGGATGAAGAACTGGAAGATGTGGAGGTTCCAGGTTTTGGAGAGACTGCCAGGACGGTGGCAGCGACGCAGGAAATTGAACAGGAAGAGGCCTGTGTGAATTTGCTGGAGCAGCCCCGCGATGAGTGGGTCCGAGTGCAGCAGGAGGATCCGGAGATAGCTTAGTTGAAAAGGTGGGTCGTGTCTGAACAAATGCCCAATCGGCATGAGAGAAAGTCCATGTCACCTGAAGTACTGAAGATGCTACGCCAGTGGGAGAGGCTCCAGTTGCGGGATGGTATCCTGTACCGGAAGGTATTCCTGCAAACAGAACTCAGTCTTGTATGGCAGACGGTGATTCCCTCGTCCTTGATAATCAGGTAGCTAAGGAAGCACATGAGAAAGGAGCACACTTTGGGCCAGAAAAAACTTTCCAGTGGTTACAGCGCCTATTTTATCATCCCCACTTAAGGAACGTTGTGGAGAAAGTATGTCAGCAATGCAGAAGTTGTGAGCTGGTCAAACCACCAGAACAACGAGCTCCCACAGAGACGGTGAGGTCTTCTGGCCCCATGGACCTACTGGCAATAGATTACAATTGGACCAGCACACCAAGGTTATGAGCATTTTTTAGTGATGATAGACCACTTTACTAAATTTGCCGTAGTGACGCCCACGCGGGACCAGACTGCCGAGTCTGCTGCTCATGCAATCTGCAAACACTTCATACAGGTGTATGGGTGTCCCAAGCGCATCCATTCTGATCAAGGGGCCTGCTTCCTCGGAAGAGTGATGGAGGAGCTGCACCAACTGTACAAAATCGATAAGTCCCGGACCACCCCTTATCATCCACAGGGGAATGGTGCTTGTGAAAGTTTTAACTGCACTCTAATTCAAATGCTGAGGACACTGGAAGAGGACCAGAAGGCGAAGTGGACTGAATTGGTCTGGGCATATAACAATCGGAAACACAGCACCACCGGATTCACCCCCTACTCTTTGTTCTTTGGCCAACCCGGGAAGGGGCTGGCAGAGCTGGAGCCGGAACCCGAGGAGGACTACCCACGGACGGGGGTGTACTTCTGGGTTCAAGAACATCGTCTTCGGCTGCGGACAATTCAACGTCTAGTGCAGAACCGGCTGCAAGAATTGGAGCATCCCCAGGTAGCTCCTCAAAAGGAGACAGCCCTGCGGCCTGGAGACCGAGTCTTAGTGAGGGAAAAATGCCCACACTACAAACTAGAGTACCAATGGGAGAAAAGGCTGTACCGAGTGAAGCAGCGGCTTGGCAACGGGGGTCCCGTTTATGAGGTCCAGCCCGAAACGGAAGGGGGACTCCCACCCGCACACTGCACAGGAATATGTTGCGTCCATGTTTGTCTCGAGATCCTGAATCGGTGGAATTGGCTCCAGCGCCCCCACCGGCTGCCCCAGTGATCAATGTTGATATGGAAGATGAGGAAGACTCCCAACCTCTCCCAGGGAACCCAGAAACAGGGCTGGTGCCTGAAACTACCAACATATCAGAGGAAACCTCGACTCCTCGCACAGCAGTTGACACCACCGCCCCTGCTGATTTGAGACACTCTCAACGTTCAACGGCTGTTGTACCCCCTGTTCGCTACAATCAGGACGAGTTCATTTGGCAGCAGATTGTGCAAGGACTGGAAGATTGCCAACAGGAACTCCTGAAAATCTCGCCCGTGGAATGGCGAGCAGAAGGAGGGAGGGAATGTAAGGAGGTGAAGCACAAGAAGAGTCCGGGGTGGTTACCTTCTCGGCTCCATGCCTGGAACCATTGAGCTGTGCTACAGGTTCCCCAGGGGGCAGACTTAGAGACCGGGACAGGAAGGAAGCTGGGCAGAGAGCGAAAAAGGCGCGCGCGCAAGGGTCAGAGCAGCGTGAGCGGCGGTCAGAGCAGCGTGAGCAGTGGTCAGAGCAGGACGCAGCTGCACTCCAGGAAAGAGGGAGAGCTCCCGGTCAGAGGATAAATACAGGGAGATTGCCCAAAAAGACTGCATCTTGTGAGTACATGAAAGTAGACTCTGCTGTGACTGGAGAGGGGTACCTTGACACTCGTGCGGAGACAGTGGCCCATGCAGAGACTGTGACCCCTGGTACCCACTGTACCAGTGCAGAGCCCTTGATTCCTGTTGAGAGACTTATTAATAGACTGACCATCATTTTCCCGGGATAAGCTGTGCTGTAAAAGTTAAAGACTCAGAGCCGGTGTATATCACATTAACTCTCGAAACCCCAGGCAGCGGGTTCCTACAGACTACTCAGATTCCTAAGAGCACAGTGGCCTCCATAATCCTTAAATGGAAGAAGTTTTGGACCACCAGAATTCTCCCTAGACCTGGCCGTCCAGCCAAACTGAGCAATCGTGGGAGAAGAGCCTTGGTGAGAGAGGTAAAGAAGAACCCCAAGATCACTGTGACTGAGCTCCAGAGATGCAGTAGGGAGATGGGAGAAAGCTCCACAAAGTCATCTATCACTGCAGCCCTCCACCAGTCAGTCCTTTATGGCAGAGTGGCCCGACGGAAGTTTCTCCTCAGTGCAAGACATATGAAAGCCCACATAGAGTTTGCTGAAAAACAAATGAAGGACTCCCAGACTATAAGAAATAAGATTCTCTGGTCTGATGAAATGAAGATAGACCTTTTTGGTGATAATTCTAAGCGGTATGTGTGGAGAAAACCAGGCACTGCTCATCACATCCCAACAGTGAAACATGGTGCTGGTGGCATCATGCTATGGGGGGTGTTTTTCAGCAGCAGGGGCAGGATGACTGGTTGCCATTGAAGGGAACATGAATGCGGCCAAGTACAGAGATATCCTGGATGAAAGCCTCTTCCAGAGTGCTCTGGACCTCAGACTTAGCCGAAGGTTCACCTTCCAACAAGACAATGACCCTAAGCATACAGCTAAAATAACAAAGGAGTGGCTTCAGAACAACTCTGTGACCATTCTTGACTGGCCCAACCAGAACCCTGACCTAAATACAATTGAGCATCTCTGGAGAAACATGAAAATGGCGTCCACCAACGTTCACGATCCAACCTGACGGAACTGGAGAGGATCTGCAAGGAAGAATGGCAGAGGATCCCCAAATCCAGGGGTGAAAAACTTGTTGTATCATTCCCAAGAAGACTCATGGCTGTACTAGCTCAAAAGAGTGCTTCTGCTCAATACTGAGCAAAGGGGCTGAATACTTATGACCATGTGATATTTCAGTTTTTCTTTTTTAATAAATTTGCAAAAATTTCTACATTTGTTTTTTTTTTAGTCAAGATGGGGTGCAGAGTGTACATTAATGAGAAAAAAAAGAACTTTTCTGAATTTACCAAATGGCTGCAATGAAACAAAGAGCGAAAAATTTAAAGGGGTCTGAATACTTTCCGTACCCACTGTATATTTTAGCATTTAATAGAAAAAAAAGTCTGCAAAGTCGGCTTACCGTAGTAATTAAAAGGAATGAATTGTTTTGTAATTATTTTTATTTTTGCATAAAGTAGAAAACATGCAAAATGCCTAAACATAAGTCACATATGTTTTCTTAAAATCAATTAATGTATTTTGTAGGTTTAAACGTAGCGTTGTCCTTGGATGTCTGTCCGCCTACTCCAGGTATTTACCCACAAATCACTTACCATCCCAAATTGATCTATCTCTGATCACAAACTTACAGATATTCAATGGATGCCAAACGCAAGGTCATTTCGATGTTCATTATGCAAAGGAAAATCATGACATATTACAGGTTCCATGGCTGTGAAAAACATATATACCAGTTACCAGTGCATTATTTTATGCTGCTCAGAAAGAGTGACGGCCGCCGTGATGGACTTGTGTGGACCGTTCATTCCTCAGCAGGAGAAAAGTGTCTCGAATAATTGCTGGAAATTTCCAATTTTTTTTTATAACCTATTCCCTTTTTAAAAGAGTATTCTTAAGTGTGAAAGTTATTCCCTCCATGGGATAAGAGACGGTCTCCGGATCGCTGAGGGTCTGACCGCTTGAACCCCCACCGATCCCAAGAACCGAATGGACCGGTGGTCAATCATGTGTGCTGTCGCTCCACTAATTCTTAATGGGGCCACCGGATATTGCCAAGTGTTGCGCTCGGCTGGTCTTCAGCACTCCTATAAGGATTAACGGAGCGCTTGTGTGCATAATTGACCACCACTCCATCCACGTAGGGCTCTTCAGAGCGCCTCTTCCTAGGGTTCCATTAGTGATCTGGAAGTTCTTCTGTATTTCATGAATAACTTCCAAATTTGAGAATACCCCACCCGCCTGCAATGACCCACAGTCAGGTGTCGTCTACATAAACTTTGCCCCTTGTTCTGTTCCATAGTAACTCGGAATTTGCCAAGATTGTGTCTGAAAAATTGGGATAGTCCCAGCAAATGTGGAACTGTTGGCAGCTGCCAAATCTTCTGATCATTTTGTATAAAACTTATATCTACCCTTATACTTTTCAAAGCTGTAATATTAACATTTTAATATTCTGTTTTAGTATCCCGTTCAGATAGTAACATAGTAACATAGTTAGTAAGGCCGAAAAAAGACATTTGTCCATCCAGTTCAGCCTATATTCCATCATAATAAATACCCAGATCTACGTCCTTCTACAGAACCTAATAATTGTATGATACAATATTGTTCTGCTCCAGGAAGACATCCAGGCCTCTCTTGAACCCCTCGACTGAGTTCGCCATCACCACCTCCTCAGGCAAGCAATTCCAGATTCTCACTGCCCTAACAGTAAAGAATCCTCTTCTATGTTGGTGGAAAAACCTTCTCTCCTCCAGACGCAAAGAATGCCCCCTTGTGCCCGTCACCTTCCTTGGTATAAACAGATCCTCAGCGAGATATTTGTATTGTCCCCTTATATACTTATACATGGTTATTAGATCGCCCCTCAGTCGTCTTTTTTCTAGACTAAATAATCCTAATTTCGCTAATCTATCTGGGTATTGTAGTTCTCCCATCCCCTTTATTAATTTTGTTGCCCTCCTTTGTACTCTCTCTAGTTCCATTATATCCTTATAAAAGCACTGAAGCATCCAAACGACCAATCGCAGGTTTTTATGTCACCTTACTTATTGCTGTAATATACTTATTTCCTTATATTTCGTTATCACCTTCACAGCAAACTCTACGTAAACATAGCGGACAGAGGAAATTCTTGCACAAGAACTTACATAAAGACTGAATTCCCACTGGATTTACCATATTCAAATCCATAGATCTCCATTCGCCAAACCAGAGGCCGAAAGAATGTCCTTTTGACCTCCGTTTTGGCGATGAAGAGTACTGACGTGCTGCCGTTGCCTTATTGAAGTATTGCATTATATTGTACAAATGATTTGAAATCTCCTGGAAAGACTTAAAAAAAAGAAAAGAAAAAAAAAAGTGAAAGAAAAAAAATACCGTAGTTTAAATTGCTCCCTTGTTACCAACTGAAGAATGAAAAACATATAAAAAATAAAAATATTTCATATCACCGTATCCATAATAGTCCAATCTATTAAAATATAAAATTATTTAACCAAAAAGGTAAGCACCATAAATCAAAATGATAACTGCTTGAATTGTCTTGTTTTTTGGGGTTGCTGTACCTCCCTCCAAACATTCAAACTCTGTACAGTTCCTTAAAATGGTGCTAATACACCTGGGCACATTAAAAAAAAAAAAAAAAAAGGAACTTTTACACAGCTCCATCAGAAAATAAAAATATAATGGGTCTCTGTAAATGGCAACACAAACCAAAAATATACAATTTATTTTGTTTTATTATTTTACAAAGGTCAGATTTTTTTACCGCACGATGAACGCCATAAATCATATAACCCAAACAATGGAATTGCCTTTCTTTTCACCAGTTCACCTCACTTGAATTTTTTTTATTCCCATTTTTAGTATCATATTATTGTTGTGGCACGTACACTTGTTAAATTGGACTAGTAAATAAGTTGTGCAAAAGAAAAGGTTATCTTTAAGTTGTTTTTTTATTAAAAAAAAAAATGTCTAAAAATAAATATAACATAACTCTATTTAATGAGCTGTGCGCTCTGACCTTCTATCCCTAAGCTGTAAAATTCTAAAATGGCCGCTGCATGCCCTGCCATCTTCTTTTATAGTGGCTCTGATAGTCACCTCTGATTGATGGCATTCAATCATGTGATGCGTTGGCTGCAAGGCATTATGGGTATGCCTTTGAGGCTGATGCAATCCACAGCAGTGTGTGAAACGGTGATGGGTATTTTTTATTTTTATTTTGTTTTTGATATTTAATCGAATCTAAAAGTTTTCAAATTCTGAGCGGAATAATTCAATTCTAATATATAGGAAATATATTATATCATCTCTTGTGTTTAACCTACACTAGACACTAGATTTTAATTTTTTAAAACCCTTCAAGACATGGCTGTTTTCTCTATAAATCAGATCTTATCATAATTTAATTTTGTATTGTAATTTAATATTATTTTTTTACCTTTTTAAGATTCTCGATTTTCAGAGATGGTGAAAAATGAAACTATGGAAGAATTTGAGGAGAGCTCCAATGAACCATCCACAGGTAAATTCCCATCAGTAAATGAATCTTCAAGGCTAACACAGGCTTCATCTCCGTTATATTCGTGTAACTCAACTCGTCTACAACCATACAGACGCGTATCCCAGGGCACAATTTACAATTTTTAACAGGACCCATCATCCAAAAATGACATTTTCTTTAAAAATGTTTTTTTCTGTTAACCCCTTCCCGACCTGTGACACAGCGTATGCGTCATGAAAGTCGGTGCCAATCCGACCTGTGACACACATGCTGCGTCACAGAATAATCGTGTCCTGCAAGTCAGGTGAAAGGGTTAACTGTAATTTCACCCGACCTGCAGGGACAGGGGGAGTGGTACTTCAGCCCAGGGGGGGTGGCTTCGCCCCCCCGTGGCTATGATCGCTCTGATTGGCTGTTGAAAGTGACACTTTCACTTTCAAGCAGAGCAATCATAATATTTCTCCAAAGAAAATTGGTGAAATATTACAATCCAGACATGGCCAATGCTGCAATATCATCGGCCATGGCTGGAGACCACGATCTGCCACCGCCACTGATCTCCTCCCCTCTGTCCTCCCATCCGCTCCCCCCGCAGTCCGATCTCACCCCCCCGTGGTCCGATCCCACCCCCTCATACTTACCAAGCTCCGGTGTCCCTCCCGGTGTCCGTCCGTCTTCTCCATGGGCGCCGCCATCTTCCAAAATGGCGGGCGCATGCGCAGTGCGCCTGCTAAATCTGCCGGCCGGCAGATTCATTCCATGTACATTTTGATCACTGTGATAGATTCTATCACAGTGATCAAAATATAAAAAAAATAGTACATAACCCCCTCTTATCACCCCCATAGGGAGGGAAAATAATGAAATAAAGAAAATATATTTACTTTTAGTTTTCCACTAGGGTTAGGGTTAGAACTAGGGTTAGGGTTGCAGTTAGGGTCAGGGTTGCAATTAGGGTTGGGGTTGCAATTAGGGTTAGAATTAGGGCTAGGGTTGCAATTAGGGTTAGAATTAGGGTTAGGGTTAGAATTAGGGTTAGGGTTGCAATTAGGCTATGTGCACACGGTGCGGATTTGGCGGCTGTGGATTCGTAGTAGTTTTCCATCACGTTTACAGTACCATGTAAACCTATGGAAAACCAAATTCGCTGTGCCCATGGTGCGGAAAATACAGCGCGGAAACGCTGCGTTGTATTTTCCGCAGCATGTCAATTCTTTGTGCGGATTCCGCAGCGTTTTACACCTGTTCCTCAATAGGAATCTGCAGGTGAAATCCGCAAAAAAAAAACACTGGAAATCCGTTCTAAATCCGCAGGTAAAACTCAGTGCGGATTTTTCAAAAACGGTGTGGAAAAATCCTCACACAAATCCGCAACGTGGGCACATAGCCTTAGGGTTAGGGTTGGAATTAGGGTTAAAGTTGGGGTTAGGCTTGTGGTTAAGGTTATGGTTAGGGTTGGGATTAGGGTTAGGGGTGTGTTGGGGTTAGGGTTGTGGTTAGGGGTGTGTTGGGGTTAGGGTTGTGATTAGGGTTAGGAGTGTGTTGGGGTTAGTGTTGGAGTTAGAATTGAGGGGTTTCCACTGTTTAGGCACATCAGGGGTCTCCAAACGCGACATGGCGCCACCATTGATTTCAGCCAATCTTTCGTTCAAAAAGTCAAATGGTGCTCCCTCCCTTCCGAGCCCCGACGTGTGCCCAAACAGTGGTTTACCCCCACATATGGGGTATCAGCGTACTCCGAACAAACTGAACAACCTTTGGGGTCCAATTTCTCCTGTTACCCTTGTGAAAATAAAAAATTGCTTGCTAAAAAATAATGTTTGAGGAAAGAAAAATGATTTTTTATCTTCACGGCTCTGCATTATAAACTTCTGTGAAGCACTTGGTGGTTCAAAGTGCTCACAGCACATCGAGACTAGTTCCTTGGGAGGTCTAGTTTCCAAAATGGGGTTACTTGTGGGGGAGCTCCAATGTTTAGGCACACAGGGGCTCTCCAAACACGACATGGTGTCCGCTAACGATTGGAGCTAATTTTCCATTCAAAAAGTCAAGTGGCGCTCCTTCCCTTCCGAGCCCTGCCGTGCGCCCAGATGTGAGGTATCGGTGTACTCAGGAGAAATTGCCCAACAAATTTTAGGATCCATTTTATCATGTTGCCCATGTGAAAATGAAAAAAATTGAGGCTAAAACAAATTTTTTGTGAAGAAAAAAAAAAAAAAAGTACTTTTTCATTTTTACGGATCAATTTGTGAAGCACCTGAGGGCTCAAAGTGCTCACTATGCATCTAGATAAGTTCCTTGGGGGTCTAGTTTCCAAAATGGGGTCACTTGTGGGGAGCTCCAATGTTTAGGCACACAGGGGCTCTCCAAACGCGACATGGTGTCCGCTAACGATTGGAGCTAATTTTTCATTCAAAAGTCAAATGGCGCTCCTTCATGTTATTTATTAACTATTTTGTGTCACATAACTCTCTAGTTTAACAGAATAAAAATTCAAAATGTGAAAATTGCAAAATTTTCAACATTTTCCCAAATTTGCATTTTTTTCACAAATAAATGCAAAAATTATCGACATAAATTTACCACTAACATGATGCCCAATATGTCACGTAAAAACAATCTCAGAACCGCTAGGATTCGTTGAAGCGTTCCTGAGTTATTACCTCATAAAGGGACACTGGTCAGAATTGCAAAAAATGGCCAGGTCATTTAGGTCAAAATAGGCTGGGTCATGAAGGGGTTAAATCTATTTTTTTTTTTGGGGGAGGCATGGATAGGGTGCAATTTTTTTCCCTCCATTTCATAATCTCTATTAAAAAATAAAAAACATAAATTTTACAATTTTCACATTAAGGCTTTTTTAGACTCTAAGGTCTCTTTTCGTTAAGACTGGCTTCTCATACACCAGTCTAAATGATGGTCGTGCAGGAATAAGCTGCGCACGCCACTTAATGAATTTGGTGTATCTTATCGGTGGTGTACGTCTCAATGCTCCTCATCAGAAATGTTACTCCAGGCAAGGACTTGAGTTCATTTATTTATTTTACTTATATAGCTCCATTAATTTCACAGCACTTTACAGACGTCAACATCTGTCCTCATTAGGGCTCACAATGCAAGTGCCCTTTCAGTTTGTCTTTGGAAGGTGAAGGAAACCAGAGGAAACTGACCCAAAGACGGGGAGAACATGCTAAAGCCGGCCGAACCTGCCAATATCGATGGGTTTGGTCGACCAAACAACATGGGAGATGTCAATTGGGAGAAAAGCCACCAAAAGATATCTCTGCTAGCGGCTTTCTCATGAATAACACAGGAATGTTCAGCCGAACGAGTGCTCCTTTGCAAAAAAAGAAAGTAGGCCAAGAAAGCTGCTGGCCGAATAATCGGTCAAAGCATTGTTCGACTGATGATCACTATCTAATGCGTATGACTGGCTTAGCTCTGACCTTTTATAATTTGGGCCCCCATGCAGGAGTGGGCTCTCTACTCCACTTATATGAGAAGTAGTTGGCACAATACATTTGTTTCACCATGTACAGAAAAAAAATCATCTCAACTTTCATTTAACAAACTAATGATCCATTTATTATTATACAGAAACATAGGAAAATTTGTGAATGAGGGTAATGTGATATTTGCATGTAGCTGAACAGTGGGCATTCCAGAGTCAATGTTACTGGTGGGCCCTTGGCTTCCCAGTCTGGAACTTCTCGGATTTCTACACATTCACAAATTATTCTATCTCCTCACTAGCTCGCAGAACTTATCTTGTGTCATTAGATTTTCTTCTGTTGCAGTGTTATATGAAGATGAAACCAATGACATTGAGGAGAATGATTACAATGAGCCTTCCAGAGGTGGATATCTTTTTTTTTTTTTTTTTTTTTAATGTGGTCATGGTTGTATGATTTTGGTTTTGCAGCAGTTAAAACTATGTAAAATTAATCATAAAATCATAGAATGTTAGAGTTGGAAGGGACCTCCAGGGTCATCATGTCCAACCCCTGCTCAGTGCAGGATTCACTAAACCATCTCAGACAGATGTCTGTCCAGCCTCTGTTTGAAGACTTCCATTGAAGGAGAACTCACCAATTCTTGTGGCCGCCTGTTCCACTCATTGATCACCCTCACTGTCAAAAAGTTTTTTCTATTATCTAATCTGTATCTTCTCCCTTTCAGTTTCATCCCATTGCTTCTTGTGCTTCCATGTGCAAATGAGAATAATGATGATCCCTCTACACTGTGACAGCCCTTCAGATATTTGTAGACCACTATTAAGTCTCCTCTTAGCCTTCTTTTTTGCAAGCTAAACATTCCCAGATCCAGATCCTTTAACCGTTTTTTTGGGGGACATCATACTTTGTAGTCCGCTCACCATTCTGGTAGCTCTTCTCTGAACTTGTTCCAGTTTATGAATGTCTTTTTTAAAATGTGGTGCCCAGAAATGGACACAGTATTCCAGATGAGGTCTGAACAAGGAGGAGTAGAGGGGGATAATTACTTCACGTGACCTAGACTCTATTCTTCTCTCAATACATCCTAGAACTATGTTTACCTTTATTGCTGCTGCATCACGCTGCGACACTTATTGTCTGTATTCATCTCTTTCTGTCATCTCACATATTTGGCCACCCATCTATTCAGATGAGGAATTTTAGAGCTCTCGGACCCTCATGGATCAGCAAATTATGATTTATCCTGTGGATATGTGATAATTTGCGATGTTGGGAACAACCCTTTAAGCTGCTGCCTCACAATTAAGACTCCTTTCCATATGTTCTGTTAAGACGTATGGACTTAATAGAGCATGATGCCCCACTTGGGACCTCCACACGCTGTACACGGCAGAACAGGAAGCCATTCTGTAAAGGTGACCATACATGTTATCTGGCAACCAATTTTGGTGTGATCCCTGATCATCTAATGCATATGGGGGACTTCTAACACTGACAGATGACAGAGGAAGGAAAGAAAGATTGGGTATGTTGGATTTCAACATGACCTGTCCTTCGTTTGCAAGGGAGATGAGCCACTGATAAAGATGCTATGCAGCAGTGTATTGCCATTTTCTCATAAAAAAATGATGTGCAGTGGTGTAACTTTCGCACCCATGCCCTGGAGATTAGGGGGCACCAAAAAGCTCCCTTTTGGCCCATATGAGAAGACCAGTTCTATTCATAACCTAGCCTTTTTGCAGATATTGCATTTTATTGGATATTGCTGGTTTCTTGGACCATCACTTATTTGAATCACCGGCATGTCATTCTATATTTGGATGCCTTGGCATTGCAACTTGGCTCATTATTTTTTTTACAAAACCGAATGAAATCCTGTATAATTCAGTATTTCACTAAATAACCTATCACTATATGTTTTGGACCTACGTGTGCTTATTTTATAATGTTTAAACTACTTTTTTTATTATCTGTTTTTAAAGTGTCTGCAAAAGAAAAAACTCTGGCCCTACCTGAACCGGACTTCATGGATCCTTCCCCCAGTTAGTACTACAACACTGTGGCTCTTGACTACCACAGGAATAGTGTTTTTTTGTCTCCATTTGGGTCATCGGGCTTCCCAACTCCATATTTAAGGTGTTGGTGGTTGTCTCCATCCATCTTCTTGTTAATTATCTAATTCTTCACTTTCCTTCCCAATTGCTTAGTTATCTACTTCTTCACTTTCCTTTCCAATTGCATTTTCTATTGATCTGGATCTTTTTATTACGAACGATCACGAGCGATCACATTTCCGAAAAACTTAATACATAACTTTGCTCAAAAGTCCTACCCCCTCCAGTGCTAAAAAACGGACTCCTGAAATGCCTACTTACAGTTTAGTGGTGGTTCCATTCATGGTCTTGATTTTTGAGACTCTGAGAGATGGCGGACGGTGCTCTTTTTTTTTTTTTTTCTCAAGCAGTAGCATAGACAAGGAAATAATTTGTGTTTTTTTATGTTTTGCATTAATTTTTCTGATACTTTATTTACAGTAACCCCAAATGATGAAACTCACAAGAAGAACTCTCATGTACCTCTCACAGGTACGGTATTTTATATTCACTTAAATCTTAAAGGGAACCTGTCACCCCCAAAATTGAAGATGAGCTAAGCCCATCAGCATCAGGGGCTTATCTACAGCATTCTGGAATGCTGTAGATAAGCCCCCGATGTATCCTGAAAGATGAGAAAAAGAGGTTAGATTATACTCACCCAGGGGCGGTCTGGTCCGATGGGCGTCGCGGTCCGGAGTTTCCCATCTTCTTATGATGACGTCCTCTTCTTGCATTCACGCTGCGGCTCCGGCACAGGCGTACTTAGTCTGCCCTGTTGAGAGCAGAGCAAAGTACTGCAGTGGGCAGGAAAAGGTCAGAGAGGCCCTGCGCCTGTGCACTGCAGTACTTTGCTCTGCCCTCAACAGGACAGACAAAGTAAACCTGCGCCAGAGCCGCAGCGTGAAGACAAAAAGAGGACGTCATCTGATGAAGATAGGAGGCACTGGACCGGACCGCAACGCCCATTGGACCGGACTGCAGCGGGACCGCCCCTGGGCGAGTATAATCTAACCTCTTTTTCTCATCTTTCAGGATACATTGGGGTCTTATCTACAGCGATTAAATACAAGCGATCAGTCGATCACAGCTTCTCCTCAGGAGATTATTAAAATTTTGTAAAAATTGAGGTTAAAATGTTTTTTCAAAAATATAATTATTTTTTTTAAAAACCAGTTCAAACCACTCTCAGAAAATGACAACAAAAGCAAAAAAAACATGTATTTTTTTTGTTTGTTTTTTACAAATTTCTGAATTTTTTTTTCACCCTAAAACAATCGTGGCATTGCACTTTTTTTTTTTACAATTTTGCTCCGCCTATTTTGGGGGTTTTGTGTGAAATTATGTCCAGTTCGTCTTCTATTCTCGTTTTTTTTTTGTGTGTTCTAGCTTGTATTTGTTAGAGGAATTTTGGTTCGATTTATTGACCCTCACACCTTCACTCTGCAATTCCACAGGTTCAGACGAAACGTTACCAACTCCAGTCAGAAAATGCAGATTGCAGCCTATTAATTATTATGAGCCACCTGATTTTGACGTGGAAGTCAAAGATGGAGAAAGGAAACGCAAAGGTTTGTATTCTATAACCTGTACATAAAGAGGATGACGACGAATTATTTTAATATTTTAAAGTTGAATATTGCTAAGTATTCTAGAAATCCTCTATTTTAACTATGTAAACTTTATTAGAAAAGCTTATTTTGAAGACAAAAATGCAATAAGTTACCGATTGAGGGTGTGTTATGGGGACATTGTGAACCATTCATATGCTCACATTGATCTCCTTGAGGCCTCCACCATTTATGGTCCAGAACAGCCAGAGACCTCTTGACCTGAACTCATATATAAATATGTTTGGGTCTGGAGACTTGTGGCGGTCAGCCCGGACTGTGCGTCTTAGACGTACGCCACCCATATCCGCAGGGTAACGTTCAAATGAATGTACATTTAGCATTTCTATATAAGATCATATGTTAAGTCTTTTACCCGCTTCAGGTTTCCAAAGACGCCAAATGGTTAAAAGGCATTTTCCAGTTTGAAGACGCGCCATACTTATACAATACGAAGTCGATGGGAAGGCTTAAAAGAAGGCCGGGCGTCTATTTCAGTGTTTTTTTTCCAGCACAGTTATTTGAAAAATTACTAGCGGTTTCTTCATTGTTAAATGTAGTTAAAAATAAAATTGGAGAAAAAAAGTGATCAGGAAACAAAAATTTAAAAAAATGCTTCAGGGAAAAAAATAAGACCTGAAGCTTCTTCCTCGTGAAAAACTCAGTGGGTTAAAAAATATCTGTTTAAATGGACTCTTACTTTGCATTTCGGAAAGACTGTGTTGGCGGGATCTAATAAAGCCAATGCATCTTGTATATCGAATGGCCAAAATTCCCATTTATGTCTAATAGAGGGATGACTAATATCACAGGCCAAAGTTCCCTATAGACGGGATAGTGGTAGATCTGTTTGGTAAGGTTCCGTTCACGTGTCCGTTTCTTTAATTTCCATTCTTATGAAAAATAAAATGTTACAGGATACAGTCATTTAGACGGGTATTTCTGTTTCCTAAAAAAAAAAAAAAGCATCTTTTCTGTTTTGCTGTCCATTATTGGATGGAAGAGTAAGGAGGGGGCGGGGACCCTCCTATGCTTTCCCCTCTTTGGTCTTCTAATTGTGTGCGTTTCCCTAATGTTCATTAATGTGAATGTAATTGATGCGTTATGTACTGTAATATAAATGTACTATGTGTTGTGTATAAGATTAGGGATAGGATATAAGGTAGTATAGAACAATAGTGGGGCTAGAATAGAGGGGGGCATATTAGAGATAGAGAATAGGAATGTTAGCTTAGGTACAGGCAGCATAGGAATTTTCCAGAGGGGAGGAGTTAACAGAGGAGTTTAGTGCAGAGCAATAGCACATAAGATAGAAACTTCCTGGTTAGGCAGCTTTGCATAGGGCAAGGAGTAAGAAGCAGCAGTGGGAGGAACAGTCTACCAGCTGTGGGGATAAAACTGCTACAGCAGGAAGGGGCCCCAGGCTGAGAGTCGTGCCATCAGCCATCAGCTTGGACAGGACCGTTCCAAGAGGGATACGGGGTCTATGACCGGGGCAGGTGAAGCTGAGACGGTGAATCTGGCACCTTTTCCTACTGAAACCGGACAAGGGAATGGTAGGAAGTTGGTTAGACTAAAGGCACAGAAGTGGCACAGAGATTGTCCAGAAGTCAGGCAGGGATTCCCGGAAGAGAAACAGAGTTGTCAGGAAGAACTGAGGCTGCCCAGAAGGCAGGGAAAGTGCAGGATATGTCGCTCTGTATACGTTGTGCTGCAAATGTGATGGATACCCTTCTGCTTAGTAAAGTTAAACCATTGGAAAAGAACTTTGTCTCTGGAATGGTTTGTGGAGCTCAGGAACTCTGACAGTAAATGTGAGTGTACTGTTGCGCACACTGAACATTCAGAACAAGGGACATTGTATTTCATCTGTGGGGCGCTAGGGTGTGGGAACACTACAGCCTGTCGCCACGACTACCACCCTGGCCTCCTTAAAGTACAAAAAAAAGTTTAAAAAAAAAAACCACATCAGCTCTTGTTTTTATTTTGTTTGTTTTTTTTCTTTAAAGTTAATCTGTAAGCAGGATTGGGCACAGTAACCTACATACAGTGTAAGGTCGGTGCCATTATACTGATTACAATGATACCTGGTGATGAAATCCGTCTTGTGGTTGTTGTTTAACGTTTATTTGTAGTTTTCAGTTAAGCTGTTGTCACACAGGTCGCCCAGGAACTCCAGAATCTCATTAAGGCTGAGGTCACACTTGCGAGTTCAATGCGAGAAACTTGCACGAGTCTTTCACATCAATATCCGGCACTGCCGCCGGCACTCAAGACCGGAGCGTTCAGCTGCATAGCAATACATGCAGCCGCACACTCCGGTCCCGAGTGCCGGCGCCTGGGCCGGGTATTGATGTGAGAGACTCGTGCAAGTTTCTCGCATTGCACTCGCAAGTGTGACCTCAGCCTTAATGAGATTCTGGAGCTCCTGGGTGACCTGTGGGTGGGGCTTTATGTGGTGCTCTACTTACATATGCTTCTTTATGGGCTTAATCAAAATGGTTCCGATAGATGCTACTACGCAGACGCCGTTGCCATTTCGGTAGAATAAAGAAATTATGATAAGGATAACAAAACTATATGTCTAAATCATATGAAAATGGTCATATTATCTATCGAATCTTGCTAGCTGGCGCCTGCCTGATGAATGTGATCTTTTTAAAAAAAAACATATTCTATGCAATATGTAAAATAGGTGGCAGGTCAGTGAAGGATCAGTGGCCTGTCATAAGCCATACAGATGCATATATAAGCAGAGCACCACATAAAGCCCACAGCAACACCCACAGGCCGCCCCCGGAGCACAAGAATCTCATTAACTGAAAACTGAAAATAAAGATTAAACAACAACCACAAGACGGATTTCATCACCCAGGTATCATTTTAATCAGTTTAATGGAGCCGACCTGACAGTAGGTTACTGAGAACAATCTTGCTGATCGATTCACTTTAAGTTATTAAGATCTTTTGGAAACGGATCATAATGTGAGTTCATCCATTATGTCATCATTTTAATGGATTTTTTTTTAGCACTAAACATAAAAGGTTGTCAAAACCAACACTAGTAATATGAATCCTTTCAAAAATAGAAAAAGTGATGCAAAATGGAAACCGAGGTTTTTGTTCTTAAAGGGATTAGTTTAAAAAAAAAATGGAAACTTTGAGTCAATTTGTAAAAAAAATAAATAAATAAATGATCTTGTTCACAGAGCCTCACTCTATAGATGTTTCCACTAAGGGATAACCTGCACAGCAGCAACTTGGGGGGGCTCATTCCCAGAGGTCTATGTTAGTTATTGCCATGGAGGCACTGTAGCGTTACATAGGGAGATGAATTAGGATTAGAGATGAGCAAACATGTTCGGAAAACTTTTGCCTATTTCAAATTCAGAACGAACGTAGTACATTTGGATTTGTGTTCGCGTTCACGAGCATTTTGAATGATGAATGATGAGGGAGAGGGTGTGGAGAGGCTAGAGGAGCGACGTGTTTTTTTTTTTTCTTTCTTTTTTTTTTCCCCTTAACTCAGAGGAGCCATTTTGAAGATCTGTTCACACATTCTATTCCATGGGCATCAGAGGTCTGGTACGAAGAATCACAGAATCCAGAAAAGTAAAGCCTCTGCATCGATGCCTAAATTTTTTTCAAGTTGGATCTGGGCCCGGACAAAGTAGAATCCCAGCAGAATCCGGACGCTCGTCACCAGACATTAACCACCAAGAGTGGAGGTGATCCTGATGAGACCAGAGGCGCACGCGGACTGAACTGTGGTGTCAGGGCAAGAAGAAGAGGAAGGTGACTCTCAGGGTGAGGAGTGTGAGAACAGAGAGGATGACAATGAGGTTGTAGATCCCACTTGGTGTGAACCCATAGGTACGAAGCTGAGTAGCTCAGCAGAGAAAGAGGAGTAAGATAAGGAGGTTACATTGCAGCTTCCCACATAGACACGAAATGATGCAACCATCACAACCACTGCATCCTCAGCCCCAACTTTGGCTGTGGCCATCACCGGTTGCAAGTGTGCAGTTCGCAGAGGCGGCAAGGGTTGCCTAACCTGGGCCTTTTTGAGACCGCAAAGTATGACTCAACACAAGTTATCTGTCAAATTTGCAAAAAAACTCAGTAGAGGCACAAATTGCAATAATTTCACGACTACATACTGTACATGAATCGGCACATTCACATGCGATCAACATCCCTTAGTGTGGGAATCTCACTGCACTAAAATGCAGACTAGCAGGACTCGCCAACCACCAGCCATCCCATCAACCTCATCTGCTGCTTCTTCCTCCTCCGTCACCATTTCAAGTCTTCTCAGGTCTCCGGCCGCAGAAACTACAATTGTTTACCTACCCCAGTCGGTGAGAGCCTGTCAGCTGTTACGGAAGTAGACATGACTGCTACTTTTGTATCACCTAGCGCAACACATCTTTCTCAATCCACCAGAACATCTCCGCCTGCACCTCACTCACAGTCCAGCAGGTTGTCCGGTTCTAAATACTCTGCCCTCTCTCAGCACAGCAGCCAGCCCTCGGTTCTGCAGTTGTTGTCTCCTAAAAGAATGTTTCCTCCTACACAAGCCAAAGCTGAGCTTGAACTCCACAATCTCCAATCTGTTGGCCATGGAAATACTGCCTTTCTGCCTGGTGGATACAAACTGTTTCAGAAAGTTGATGGCCATCTCAGTCTCCCTGTACCTGTTGCCCAGTCGCCATTACTTCTGTAAGAAAGCTGTGCCTACGCTACATGAGCATGTCGCTGACAACTCCACCCATTCCCTGAAAAACTGTCTGCCAGGGTACATTTCACCACTGATACCAGGACGAGCAAACATGGGCAGGAGCGTTACATCTCACTGACTGGGTACTGTGTGACTCTGGTGACTGTGGGGGCAAGCGGTCAAGGGGCTGCTCCACAAGTCTTGGAATACCCAAGGCTTGCGGGACAAACCTCTGTATCTAACAGTTACTCCCTTGCTTCTGCCTCCTCCACTTCCTCTAGGACCTGCACCTGTGCCTTAAACCTCTCCCTTAATCAGACACACCTTCCAACAGTGCAGATAGAATCTCCCCCACATCCATACTGCGCAGCCATGGCTCACCGCAAGCAGACAATGTTTAAATTAACATGCTTTGGAGATCGCAGTCACACAGCTCAAGAGTTGTGGACAGCTATCCAGGCTGAGTTAGAGCAATGGCTGTCTCCACTAAACCTGGAATCCGTGAAGGCCGTTTGTGATAACGGTGCAAACTTGGTGGCGGCCCTAAACCGTGGCAACCTCACACACTTACCTTGCATGGCTCACGTCCTCAACTTGATGGTACAGCAACTATCCCGGCCAGAATGCGCTGCAGAAAGCACGGTCGCTGTGTGCTAACTTCTGACGATCGCACCTTGCAGGTCATCGACTTGCATTGCTACAGAGGTCTTTCGGCCTACCAGTTAACAGTTTGATTAGCGATGTACCGACACTGTGGAATTCCACTCTGTACATGTTGCAGCAGTTGTGGCAGCAGCGACAAGCCCTGATTCAGTATGTCCTTTTGCATAGCCTGGACCAACACAGTCCAGATGTGGTGCACATCATGCTTGCAGAGTGAAGGACCCTGCACTCCTCTGCAGTTTTGAAATGGCTACTAAGATGGTAAGCTCTGACAATGCCATCATCAGCATCATTATTCCGGTCATCTACATGCTGGAGCACATTTTGAATAATGTGCGTGAGGAGGTGAAAGTCCCAAAGGAAGTGGTGGAAGCAGAGGAGGATGAAGAAAGGGTAACAATAACTGAAATTTCCGGACTGTCGTCACACAGGCGGGTGCCATGGGAGGAGACTTACAGTGATCAAAGAAGCTCATAGTACCAGACAAACTGTTGGTGAAGATGCAGGAGCCGAAGAACAAATTGAGGAGGACGATGTGATGGACGCGCAACGGACAAGAGATGAAGAGGATAATGATCCGCTCTCTGTTGTTCATGGTTGGCGATAGGGGACGGAGGAAGCAACCTTGAGTGTTACCCCGTCACCAACACACCATGGTCTTGGACCTCATGGAAGTGCCCTACACATGAGCACCTTCTTGCTGGACTATCTTCAACATGATGCCCATATTCTTAGGATTAGAAATAGTGATGGCTACTGGGTTGCCAATTTAGCTAGATGCTTCCCCCCCGGAAAGGGATGCGCGGATGCTGGGGTATCGAAATACACTTGTAGACAATCTTAAGAGTGATTTTCCCCAAGACAGCAGTGAGGCACACAGTGTGCATCCCACTTTTAGATGTTCAACCCTGGGAACATCATGGCGTCATCGCAAATACATTAGCAGCAGCAGTAGTATAAGGGGCATTAGCAATTTCTGTGAGTCGTTTAACTAATTTTTTACACAAGCTCATGCACCAGCAGAACAGAGTACAAGTATATCAATGCCATCAGGGGAGGTTTGGACCCTTTTGCATTTTGGTCTTCAAAAATGGAAGAGCGGCCAGAGCTCGCCTGTCATGCCTAGGAGGTTTTGTCATGCCCGGCAGCCAGTGTTCTCTCAGAATGTAATCCCAAGGATAAACAGTCGCACTCCGAAGTCCTTTAAGTTGCAAACAATTTATAATTTTATTTTCAAAACACCAAAATTAAATGATTCACCGCAGTTGAGACAAGAAGGTATAAGAGATAAGAAGGCTTACACCACTCCCTTATCCACAGCGTCTTAATTGAAACTTCAATTCAAAGCTCTAAATGCTGGCCCATACCCTAAAACCTCATTCATGGCACAAGGCTGACTTCTGCTGTGCCATTATCAAATTTCTACTGTAGGTAAATTGATGCCACGTTTCCTGTTGTCTGCCCCTAATTTTGTGACATATTTATACTCCAAGTTGTGTCTCCTTCATGTGTGATGCCTGTTGCAGTATGGCTCCCAGACCGGCAGGCCTGCCCTTACTTTTAGTCAACTACAAGTGTTACTATCCTTAAATTTTTCTAACATTAGTGCTCTATCTAGCTGATTTTTGTGCCACCTGAGTCTGGCTGTGAATAAAAAAATTGAGCTGTTGCCTGAGGTATCTGGGCTCCCAGCAAAGAAGGCTTACACCGCTTCATTAGCCACCACGTCTTAATTGAACCTTCAATTCAAAGCTGTAAGTGCTGTCCCAGACCCTGATACCTCATGCATGGCCCATGGATGACTGCTTCTGTGCCATTTTAAAAAAAGTTCTATTGTGGGTCAATTGATCAGTCAACTACCTGTGTTATTTTTCTTAAATTTTTCTACCAATAGTAGTCTATGAAACTGAGGCTTGTGCCATCTGAGTGTGGCTGGAATAAAAAAAAATTGGAGGTGTTGCATGAGGTATCAGGTCTCCCAGCTAAGAACGCTTACAACAGTCACTTAACCACCAGGTCCTCATTAAAACTTAAATTCCAAGCTTAAAATACTTGCCAGAGCCTGATACCTCATGCATGGGCCATGGCTGACTGCTTCGGTGCCAGTATAAAAGGTTCTACTGTTGGTCAATTGATCAGTCAACTACCTGTGTTACTATTTGTAGAGACACAGGGTTAGTGGGTGCTCTGGTCCTCTGTCCCAGCTGTCTGTAAAAGACTGCACGGAGAAAGGCTCATACCACTGAACGCTCGCACTCTCTCCCCATGGGCAGAACACTACTCAGACAACACAGGGTGAGGGAAAACAGTATGGGAATAATTTTATTTAACTACCAACACAATAGCATATAGAATAGCTACAGCAAATACCCAAGATTGTGCAAAATACAGAGTCTCACCCGTCCACTGACTCGCCGTAATTAGAGCTGCTTCCTGGACTGACTACCCCCACCACTGGCTCCCCAATTTTGGCCGGCCCCCACAGAGAGAAGATAACGACAAGCTTATGAAGCTGACATTGATGTACAAGGCCTGGTGACTTGATTGTCCCCACCTGAATTCTCTAAATGTCTTTGAGGGTTCAGTGATGGTCTATGAAGCAGCTCTGTATTTCTTCAGTTGGAGCTTTGAGGTTACTGTAATGTAGAGTCTCCCAAAACACAGGCAGATCCTCCTCTTTATAGGTCACAACTTCTCATTCATGTAATCCACCACAGACTTGGGGGAAGGAGGAGGGAGGCCATCCATCACAATACCAGAACAGATACAATAGCTAATCAGCAGCCAGTCAACAAATGGCAGCCATTGAACATTAATTAATTGACCATAAGGGTACCGTCACGCTATACGATTTGCCAACGATCACGACCAGCGATACGACCTGGCCGTAATCGTTGGTAAGTCGTAGTGTGGTCGCTGGAGAGCTGTCACACAGACAGCTCTCCAGCGACCAATGATGCCGAGGTCCCCGGGTAACCAGGGTAAACATCGGGTTACTAAGCGTAGGACCGCGCTTAGTAACCCGATGTTTACCCTGGTTACCAGCGTAAAAAAAAAAAAAACAGTACATACTTACATTCCAGTGTCGGTCCCTTGCCGTCTGCTTGGCGCACTCACTGACTGCCGGACGTAAAGTGAAAGCACAGCACAGCGGTGACGTCACCGCTGTGCTCTGCTTTCACTTTACGGCCGGTAGTCAGTGAGTGCGGGAAGCAGACGGCAAGGGACCTGACGGACACGGGAATGTAAGTATGTACTGTTTTTTTTTTTTTTACATTTACGCTGGTAACCAGGGTAAACATCGGGTTACTAAGCGCGGCCCTGCGCTTAGTAACCCGATGTTTACCCTGGTTACAAGCGAACGCATCGCTAGATCGGTGTCACACACACCGATCTAGCGATGACAGCGGGAGATCCAGCGACGAAAGAATGTTCCAAACGATCTGCTACGACGTACGATTCTCAGCAGGATCCCTGATCGCTGCTGCGTGTCAGACACAGCGATATCGCTGGAACGTCAAGAATCGTACCGTCGTAGCGACAAAAGTGCCACTGTGTGACGGTACCCTAAGAGTCAACATTCAGTCTTACATCACCTCTAGCTCATGTCCGAGGGCCTACTGAAATAATACGTCTGGATAATTCATATTAAATGCTGTTTCGCCACACTATTCTTACATTTTTCTACCAATAGTAGTCTATGAAGCTGATGTTTGTGCCACCTCAGCGTGGCTGGGAAACTAAAAAAAAATTGAACTGTTGCATGAGGTCTAACAGCTAAGAAGGCTTTCACCTCTCCCTTAACCCCCAGGTCCTCATTGAAACTTCAATTCCAAGCTGTAAATGCTGGGCCAGACCCTGGTACCTCATGCTTGGTCCATGGCTGACTGTTGCTGTGTCATGCCATTTTCTACTGTGGGTCAATTGATGCCAGTTTTCATGGTGTCTACCCTTAATTTCAGCTGTTTGGGAAACTTTTTGTCTCCCCTTAAGGTGTTGTGTATACGTTTGATTTGGCCTCCCATTAAATCTAATGGTGTTCGGGTACGTTCGTTGAACATATTCGTCGAACGTCTAATCGTTCGGCAAATCGAACCGATCCGAACCTTGAAAATTTCGCTCATCTCTAATCAGGATCCAGTGACTAATATTCTATCATATGTGCTAATATTGAAATATTTTATTCTTTATCTACATCTTAAAGTTCCAGAACACTCAAAAGGGCACAAACATGGAAGAAGCAAAACCCAGCAAACCAACATCGCTTTCTTTACAAAGAGCAGAATTCATCTAAACGACAAATATGAGGCAGTACAAGGTTTGTTCCTAATTTCTAACTACAGAATAAACATCAATTTAGAAAATATTACTCAATGTTACCTGTCACTTATGGGTTTTCCTTATCAAGACCTCCTATTATTAAATAGAATGTGTTGTCAGAAAATAAACTATTGTTAAATTAGGTTGTTATGTTTAAATGTTTTTTTTTATTTTTACAAATTTTGCCAAATTTTTTTAAGCTCAAGATTCGTATTAAAAATAAGAAAATTAGTAATATTTCAATTTTCACTTTGGCATTTGGGTTGTTTTTAGACTTTTACTTCCTGGAAGAGTTTTCAGTAGTCTCCTTATCATCACAGCCAGTATTACAATAATAATAATTTATTATTCTGCGGCACTTTTACAATGACTTCTACAATATAAGATCAACTATTCACAGTACTTGATGTCGCAGCTCACCTCCTCCCCCTCACGTCACAGTAACATTTGCACACACTCATTAGATGCTTCAATATAAAAGATAATGTTGTGGTCTGTTCATTGTGGTTAATGTGCATGTGAATTTCCTGAAAGAAAGTCAGAGTCTAAAAAAAAACAAAACGTTGCCAGTGCGAAAATTGCACGATTTCTATTTTTCATTTTTAATAATTATTTTTTCTAGTATCAAAATCTGTATTATTAGAAATAATAAAAAAAAATGTAACACAAAAACCTGATTTAAACAACTGTGTATTACAATCCCGATTGCCTTCTCCTGACATTATCAGCAATGATCGGCCAGTTTCCTAGTGTGCCCAGACACATCCGTCTGACAAAAAGTGTCATAACACCCAGTTGTATGAGAAAGAGGAAAAAAAAATGTTTTGACAAAAAGATAAGTTTGATTGGCGCCTCTCAGGAAAAGGGGGTTGCCTACTACACAAAATTAAATAAAAAAAAAGTAAAAAAAAAAATAAAAAAAATCTAGTTTGCAGAAGTCCAATCTTTCCAAATATAAAATTATTTACCCATAAGAAAATGATGAAAAAACACCCATCGGAGTATTCCGAGAGGTGCATGTAGGTAGCTCTTTCGGCACCAGCATGGAATCCTAAGTGATGGTGCGTTTTCTTATTGCCCAGTGATTAAACCTGTGTCGGTTAAGGTGGAGTTCCCCAAACAAGTTTTCAATGAAAAATTTCGAGTGCGGTGTGGTGAAAAGATGGGAATCTTCAAGAAGTCACTGTGGACTGGAGGTGAGTGTATACGCTATCCAACTACATTTTTTTTTCTACCAAGCCCGTATTCAGACATCCGATTTTCACATTTCTGATCAAGCACTGTATTCTATGGGCTTTTCACAATTTTCCATATGTGCATTGGTAATTCAGTACCAGCGAAGTAGGAGATATTTAAATTCTTATTTACCGTATATACTCGAGTATAAGCCGACCTGAGTATAAGCCGACCCCCCTAATTTTGCCACAAAAAACTGGGAAAACTTAATGACTCGAGTATAAGCCTAGGGTAGGAAATGCAGCAGCTACTGGTAAATGTCAAAAGTAAAAATAGATACCAATAAAAGTAAAATTAATTGAGACATCAGTAGGTTGTGTTTTTGAATATCCATATTGAATCAGGAGCCCCATATAATGCTCCATAAAGTTTAATAATGGCCCCATAAGATGCTCCATAGACACATTTGCCCAATATAATGCTGCACAAATGTTGATTATGGCCTCATAAGATGCTCTATAAAGATATTTGCCCCATATAGTGCTGCACAAACGTTGATTATGGCCCCATACAGACACTTTCCCCGTAAAGTACTGAACAAACGTTGATTATGGCCCTGTAAAGACACTTGCCCCATATAGTGCTACACAAACGTTATGGCCCATAGATGCTCCATACAGACACTTGCCCCATTTGCTGTTGCTGCGATAAAAAAAAAATCACATATTCACCTCGTCACTCAGGCCCCCGGCACTTTCAATATTCACCTGCTCCTCGTTCCGGAGCCGCTCCATCTTCAGCACTGACGTTCAGGCAGAGGGCGCGCACTAACCACGTCACCGCGCCCTCTGACCTGAGCGTCACTGCAGAAGACGCTGAAGACAGAGCGGCGGCTGGAATGGGGAACAGGTGAATATCGCGCAGCGCTGCACTCCCCTCCCTGTTATACTCACCTGCTCCTGGCGCTGTGCAGTCCCTGCTTCCCCGGCGCCGCAGCTTCATCCTTTACTGAGCGGTCACCGTTACCGCTCATTACAGTAATGAATATGCGGCTCCACCCTTATGGGAGGTGGAGCCGCATATTCATTACTGTAATGAGCGGTACCATGCGACAGCTCAGTACAGGAAGAAGCTGCCGGCACCGGGGAAAAGACGTGCAGGGACCGCGCCAGGTGAGTATAATTAGACAGCCCCCGCTCCCCCTCCCCTGCCGACCCCTGGGTATGACTCAAGTATAAGCTGAGAGGGGGACTTTCAGCCCCCAAAAATGGGCTGAAAATCTCGGCTTATACTCTAGTATATACGGTATATAGGGTAGAATTTTTCTGCATGGAAAATCCGCAGTGCCTGTGACTTCTTGGGTAGACTTCATCAACCCCTTCACAACATATGACACACACATACGTCACATCCCTGCCAAGCCCACATCTTTCTCTGCACATGATTTAATCGTCTGTTGTGTGAATCTTACAGCTGTGGGTGGAGCGGTGTTGTTAAATTCTGTTGTCAATCTCTGACAACGGCATTTACATGCAATCGTGGGGTGCTGATGGGTTTCCATGACAGTCCGAGGTCTGCTGAAGATCCCCGTGCCTGTCATTATGGTCCTCCTGTGAATGTCGGCTTGTGGCTGACGTTCATAGGAGATATTTGCTATATGTAGCAGTGCTGAAACCCTGCTATGTATAGCACAAGGGATCAGAGGATCACAGCTTCAAGTCCCCTAAGGGGACTATTAAATTCAGTAAAATAATAATTAAATATGAAAGGAAATTAGCACAAAAGTTCAAATCACCCTTTTGCCCCATTAAAATAAAATAATTAAAAAAATACACATATTTGGTAACACTGCATTCATAAAAGCTCAATCAAAAGAACGTTACCATATATACGAGAATTTCAGCCCATTTTTTGGGGCTGAAATTGCCCCTCTCGGCTAATACTCGAGTCATACCCAGGGTTTGGCAGGGGAGGGGGAGCAGCAGCTGTGTAATAATACTCACCTGCTCCTGGCGCGGTCCCTGGTTCCCCGGCGCCGGCAGCTTCTTCCTGTATTGAGCGCTCACATGGTACCGCTCATTAGAGTAATGAATATGGATCCCACTCCACTCCCATAGGGGTGGAGCTGCTTATTCATTACTGTAATGAGCAGTACCATGTGACCGCTCAATACAGGAAGAAGCTGCCGGGGAACCAGGGACCGCGCCAGGAGCAGGTGAGTATAATGCAGTGCGCAATATTCACCTGCTCCCCATTCCACCGCCGCTGCGTCTTCCCCATCCTCTGCACTGACGCTCAGGTCAGAGGGCGCGATGACGCGATTAGTGTGCGCGCTGCCCTCTGCCTGAACAGTCAGTGCAGGTAAATATAGCAAGTGTCGGGGGCCTGAGCGATGAGAGGTGAGTATGTGATTTTTGTTTTTTTATCGCAGCAACAGCATATGGGGCAAATGTCTACATGGAGCATCTTATGGGGCCATAATCAATGTTTGTGCAGCTTTATATGGGGCAAATATCTTTATGGAGCATCTTATGGGGCCATTATCAACGTTTGTGCAGCATTATATGGGGCAAATGTCTGTATGGAGCATCTTATGGGGCCATAATCCGCATTTGTGCAGCATTATATGGGGCATATTTTAATATGGAGCATCTTATGGGGCCATCATGAACTGTATGGAGCATTATATGGGGCTCCTGATTCAATATGGATATTCAAAAACACTTAACCTACTGATGTCTCAATTAATTTTATTTTTATTGGTATCTATTTGTATTTTTGACATTTATCAGTAGCTGCTGCATTTCCCACCCTAGGCTTATACTCTAGTCATTAAATTTTCCCAGTTTTTTGTGGCAAAATTAGGGGGGGTCGGCTTATAGTCGGGTCAGCTTATACTCGAGTATATACGGTAAATTAATCTTATCAGTAAATGGCGTAACGCGAAAAAAATCAAAATGCCAGAATTACAGGTTTTTGACCGCTGCAACATTGCAATAAAATGTAATAAGAGGCAATCAAAACATCATTTCTACCCCAAAATGGTATCAGTAAAAACATCAGACCGGAGCGCAAAAAATAAGCCTTCACCCAGCCCCAGATCCTCAAAAATGAAAACATTACAGTGGGTCTCGGAAAATGGCAATAAAAGCCCCGCAATTTTTTTTTTTTTTTTTACAAGTTCTTGAATTTTTTTTTCACCACTTAGATAACAAACATGTATAGTTTTTTGTTATTTGTGTACTCGAACTGACCTAAGGAATCATACTGTTTGGCCAGTTTTACCATATAGTGAACATGGTAAATAAGAAACTAAAAAAATATATATATTTTTGCAATTTCACTGCACTTGGAATTTTTTTTTCTCGTTTTCCAGTACACTGGCAGAATGAATGGTGTCATTCAAAAGTACAACTCGCTCTGCAAAAAAGCAAGCCCTCATATGACTACATTGACCAAAAAATTAAAAACTTAAGGCTCTGGGAAAAAGGCGCGGAAAAAAACAAAAATGAAAAAAAAAAAAAGGAAAATTGTCATGTCATGAAGGGGTTAAGGAGTAAAATCTGTAGCAAAATCCTTATGTTGGTAGTATATGTAAATATTGCAGCTGATTAGCCATGTTGTTGCTCTTTGTAATAAATGGGAAAACTTTTTTTTGTTAAAAGATCATACCACCGACGTTACCTGGATTTTGAAAGTGAGTACACCTGCCTCATTGGGTCTAAAACACGTATTTAATATAGCAGGCAGTTTTTAATTTGAAATCTGGTGATAGATCCTATTTAACTTCAGTATATGAAATTATTGCCGGACGTAGATGTCTATGTACATGATAGGATTTCATCCATCCTATGTCTCGTTATAATTGTAGACTCGTCCAAAGATCTGTGCATTCGTTGCGAAGAGAAGAAATTTTCAGTAATCACTTTTGAAAAATATGGAGGAAAAGCATCGAGCAAAAACTGGAAGAAATCTATTCAATGTGAGGAAATCAAATTGGAATGTTTATTTAAGGTATAAGTCATTTTACATTTTTGGAAAAAGCTGTTATAATGCTGCGTCCTATGAGGTCATCATAAGACCTCACTTTTACTGCAAGTATTATTACTACTATGCATGGCCGACTGTGATTGGTAAAGGAGTAAGCTGCTGCCAGAAAACTCTAGCATTAGCTCATCTTGAAAGGATGGGGCATATTGAAACCAACTGCCTGATCTCTCTTTTTAGACTTTCTCCCATATACTTTAGCCAGTCTAATATGTATGGCCAGCTTAAAGCGGTATTCCTAACTCAACCATTCATGGGTTTCCAGGCGATGTCCACAGGCATTTGGAGCCGCAGAAACAGTGTAGCTCCGCCGACTCTGCTAGAAGCTGCTGAGCATCTCGTGACACCAACATTAGCAGAGCTGCAGAGCTCAGCTGTCTGCAGCACCGTCGATGTGACGTGAGCGCTGCAAACAGCAGATACTAGGAGAGGTCACCATGACTTACGCTGGACCTGGGCAGGGTTCTAAAAGGGGACAGCCCCATTAACTCCAGTATTTACTGACTTGTTGTTCAGACCACTGGGGGTAAAGTTCCCCTTTAATTTTGAAAGTAATGTAATCTCTGACATAATATACAACGTGATGCTTCTTGTCAACGTGACAGGCACATTCCAGTTAGGGTGACCATATGACAAAAGGTGATGGCACAGCACACTGGACTTGCCAGATGCCACGTTGAACAGTGAGGACTAGGGTTGAGCGAAACGGATCGGTCGTTTTCATAAGTCGCCGACTTTCGGCAAAGTCGGGTTTCATGAAACCCGATCCGATCCCAGCGTGGGATCGGACATTCGGTACGCGACCTTCGCGCCAAAGTTGCGTTTCATATGACGCGTTCAGCGCCATTTCTCAGGTGGACGCAGAGTGTGGGCAGCGTCATAACATAGGTCTCAGCAGGGCTGCCACTAGAAATTTTGGGGCCCCTTGAGACTCCGCCCAGGCTCCACCCCAGCCCGCCTCCAGGCACCACCCCTCGAACTGTCCACAGTCCCACCGCTCTCTCTTGGAAAATCTCCACTTCTCACCTATCACACATTGACAGTTCCCATCACCAGATCACACATATAGCCAGCTTTTGTTTTGGCCAAAAGATTTTTTAAGCCGCCACCATAACACGGTAGACACTTTTGGCCGGGCCCTACTCTGCTGTAACCTATTAAATATTTGTTAAAATATGCAATACAATTTAGGTATATTTTTATTTATTTTTCAATTTTTAAAATGACCTATAATACTACATACAAGGAACAAATACCACAACACTATGACCAGATGACATATTACCACCACAGTGACCGAATAATATCAAACACAAGGAACAAATACCGCTACATCATGACCAGACCACATATTACCACCAATGACTGAATACTACAATACTGATCAGTAATAAAAAAAAACCCACAATACTATCACCATCAGTGCCATTATACACAGGAGATCTGTAATTAGTAAGCAGTGTCTGTGTACAGGTAATACAGTCATCACCGGTGACATTGTACACAGGAGCTCTGTATATAGTATACAGTGTATAGTGTCAGTGTATAGGTAACACTGACTCACCAGTGACGTCTCTAGGTGAAGTCCTTCATCTTTCATCCAGCACAGACCGCCATCACTTCATCCAGCCAGGACTCGTCTCTGCAGGAAATAACACAGTTATCTCGAGTTCCGCTTGTAGAACACATTACTTAATTTTCCCAGCCTCTACATTACACCACATGAAGAAGGCGACATAGTGTCACTCTGCACAGTAACAGGACCGCCCCCCCCATTTAAAACAGTATACTAAAAAAAAAAAAAAAATGCATCACTGCAATAATAATATCCCTTAATTAGCCCCTATGGTAATATTCGCCATCCTAGCCCCAGTGTGTCTCATTCCATGCTCCAGCCATATGTTCTCCCATCCTGCCCTCATGAGTATCCATTCTGCCCCATATGATCTCCCCATCCTGCCCCATCTGTCTCCATCGTATCCATCCTGCCCCATCTGTCTCCAATCCTGCCCCATCTGTCTCAATTCTGCCCCATCTGTTTCCAATCCTGCCCCATCTGTGTCCAGCACTCTGCCCCATCTGTGTCCAGCACTCTGCCCCATCTGTTTCCAATCCTGCCCCATCTGTTTCCAATCCTGCCCCATCTGTTTCCAATCCTGCCCCATCTGTCTCCATTCTGCCCCATGTGTTTCCAATCCTGCCCCATCTGTTTCCAATCCTGCTCCATCTGTTTCCAATCCTGCCCCATCTGTGTCCAGCACTCTGCCCCATCTGTTTCCAATCCTGCCCCATCTGTTTCCAATCCTGCCCCATCTGTGTCCAGCACTCTGCCCCATGTTTGTCCAATCCTGCCCCATCTCTGTCCAGCACTCTGCCCCATCTCTGTCCAGCACTCTGCCCCATCTCTGTCCAGCACTCTGCCCCATCTCTGTCCGGCACTCTGCCCCATCTCTGTCCAGCACTCTGCCCCATCTCTGTCCAGCACTCTGCCCCATCTCTGTCCAGCACTCTGCCCCATCTCTGTCCAGCACTTTGCCCCTGTGTCCAGCGTTCTTCCCTGGGCCCCCCGGCTCGCCGCTCTCAAGAAAAAAAAAAAAAAGAAGTTCTTCTTATCTGGCCGTGCTCCTGCAGCGGGCGAAGTCTCCGCGCAGCTGCAGCGTGCACTCGCCGGCGACTGACAATGACGTCAGACGCCGGCGACATGCACGCACGCTGCGGCTGACGTCAGCTGCCAGCCTCAGATTGGCTGGCGGCTGTTAACTATTGACGTGCGGGCCCCCGCTCGCACGTCAATAGTTTTAAACAGCTGCAGCGTCGGCGCTAAGGGCCCGGTTAGCCTGCGGCTGCCGGTAGGGGCCCGGTGAGCAGATGAGACGGGGCCCGATGCGGGCCCCCTCTGCCCACCGGGCCCCATACGCCAGTCACGGCCGTCATGCCCTGATGGCGGCCCTGGGTCTCAGTCCCCGCCATCTTAGAGAAGGGCATGGCAGTGATTGGCTTGCTTTCTGCGGCGTCACAGGGGCTATAAAGGGGCGTTCCCGCCGACCGCCATCTTACTGCTGCTGATCTGAGCATAGGGAGAGGTTGCTGCCGCTTCATCGGAAGCAGGGATAGCATTAGGAAGGGAATATAAACCCCCAAACTGCTTGTGCTGTAGCGATTTCTACTGTCCAACACCACCTTTTCCTTGCAGGGACAGTGGAGGCTAGATTTCTGTGCATCAGCTCTGTAGCTTATTAGGCTGCCTTATAAGGCTCCCTGATAGCTGCATTGCTGTGTGTACGCCGCTGTGCAAACCAACTGCTTTTTTCAAAGCACAAGTCCTGTTACTCCTTCCTTTCTGCACAGCTATCTTGTTTGTTTGTCCACACTTTTGTGTGCAGCAGTCCTTTTTATTACTGCCTGTCATACTTTTCTGAGATTACTGTAGGGAGATAGTAATTGTAGTACAGTATATATATATATATATATATATATATATATATATATATATATATATATATATATATATATATATATATATATATATAATATATAATCTATCTTCAAGCCACTTTCTGCCCCTGAAACTGTGTAGTGTGAAACAGTGGTCCTGTATTTTTCTGCACTGTCCCACACCTAAAAAGGGAGATTTATATTGCCAATCAGTGCATCTGTGCCAGTCCAGTCTGTTGCATCTGTCAGTCATTTTCTGCCACAGAAACAATACTGTAAAACAGTGGGCCAGATTTATTCACTAGTCTTCCATATAAAAACAAAAAGGGGAGATTAATGTTGGCAAATCTGTGCATCTGTGCCAGTCCAGTCTGTGGTATCTGTCAGTCATTTTCTGCCACAGAAACTATACTGTAAAACAGTGGGCCAGATTTATTCACTACTCTCCCATAAAAAAAAGAAGGGGAGATTAATATTGGCAAATCTGTGCATATGTGCCAGTCCAGTCTGTGGTATCTGTCTGTCAGTCATTCTCTGCCACAGAAACTATACTGTAAAACAGTGGGCCAGATTTATTCACTAGTCTCCCATAAAAAAAGAAGGGGAGATTAATATTGGCAAATCTGTGCCAGTCCAGTCTGTGTTATCTGTCAGTCATTTTCTGCCACAGAAACTATACTGTAAAACAGTGGGCCAGATTTCTTCACTAGTCTCCCATAAAAAAAAGAAGGGGAGATTAATATTGGCAAATCTGTGCCAGTCCAGTCAGTGTTATCTGTCAGTCATTTTCTGCCACAGAAACTATACTGTAAAACAGTGGGCCAGATTTCTTCACTAGTCTCCCATAAAAAAAGAAGGGGAGATTAATATTGGCAAATCTGTGCCAGTCCAGTCTGTGTTATCTGTCAGTCATTTTCTGCCACAGAAACTATACTGTAAAACAGTGGGCCAGATTTCTTCACTAGTCTCCCATAAAAAAAGAAGGGGAGATTAATATTGGCAAATCTGTGCCAGTCCAGTCTGTGTTATCTGTCAGTCATTTTCTGCCACAGAAACTATACTGTAAAACAGTGGGCCAGATTTCTTCACTAGTCTCCCATAAAAAAAAGGAAGGGGAGATTAATATTGGCAAATCTGTGCATGTGTGCCAGTCCAGTCTGTGGTATCTGTCTGTCAGTCATTCTCTGCCACAGAAACTATACTGTAAAACAGTGGGCCAGATTTATTCACTAGTCTCCCATAAAAAAAAGAAGGGGAGATTAATATTGGCAAATCTGTGCCAGTCCAGTCTGTGGTATGTCAGTCATTTTCTGCCACAGAAAATATACTGTAATACAGTGGGCCAGATTTATTCACTAGTCTTCCATATAAAAAAAAGGGGAGATTTTTATTTCCAGTGTGTTCATCTGCGTCAGTCCTGTTAGTGGCATATCTGTCAGCCACTGTCTGCCACTGAAGCTGTGTGGCCTGATTTTCCCTGCAGTCTCACACACCTATAAAGGGAGATTTAAATTCACAACAAGTTTGCGTCCACCTTTAACTGGTTTTACAGTACCAAATACCGTTTGTTAGTTTGGTTACATATTTCCAAGAATGAGGAAGTCTGGTAGAAGAGGTCGTGGCCGTGGGCGGTCATTGCCAGCTGGTAATGATGGTAGTGGAGCATCAGGTGATCGTGGGAAAAGCAATTTAGCACCTAAGTCTCGAGTTGTTCAGCCACTGCCATCGTCTGGCAACACAAGGCCTCGAACGCTCCCTTTTCTGGAAGTGGGAAAACCGCTTTTAAAGCCGGAGCAGCGGGAACAAGTTTTAGCTTTCCTTGCTGACTCTGCCTCTAGCTCTTTTGCCTCCTCTTCGGAAAGTGCAAAATGTAAAAGCAGCGCGTCGTTAGTGGATGTTCCCGGTCAGGGACAAGTCGCTTCCTTGTGTTCTTCTCCCAGAACAACAGAGAAGGATGCGTCAGGCGACACAACGGGTTACTCCATGGAGCTCGTTACACATACCGTTCCTGGGTTAGAAATGGAAATTGTTAACAGGCCATGCCCATTACAAAATGAATCGGACATGGAGTGCACAGATGCACAGCCACAGCCAGATTATTATGCTTTTCCTTTGACTCAGATCACAACATTGCCCTCGCAGTGTACTGATCCAGAATCTGACCCTGATGAGACTATGGAGCCCCGTCACGAACGCTATAGCATCGGCTTACACGGTGACACAGAGGAAGGTGCACAGGACATAGAGGAGGAGGTCATAGATGACCCAGTTGTTGACCCCGATTGGCAGCTATTGGGGGAACAGGGTGCAGCCGGCAGTAGCTCTGAAGCGGAGGAGGAGGAGCCGCAGCAGGCATCAACATCGCAACAGGTTCCATCTGGCAGGCCCGTATCTGGCCAAAAATGCGTGGCAAAACCAAAACCAGTTGTAGGACAGCATGGTCATCCGGTTAAAGTAGCTCAGTGTGCAATGCCTGAAAAGGTATCTGATAGTAGGAAGAGTGCAGTCTGGCATTTTTTTAACCAAGATCCAAATGATCAGTGCAAAGTCATCTGTAAGAAATGCTCAAGGACCTTCAGCAGAGGTCAGAATGTTAAAAATCTAAATACAAGTTGCATGCGTAGACATTTAACCACCATGCATTTGCAAGCCTGGACTAACTACCAAACGTCCCTTCACATTGTTGCACCCTCTCAAAATGAAGCTAGTCAGCTAGATCCCTTCCCTCACTGTAAGCCCACCGTTTACCACACCACCTGCAGCAAATGTGGAGGTTTCGTCGCAAGGCCAAAGCAGTCAGGGAATCACCAGGTTCGTGGTAGGAAACTGTTGTGAATTCCGCTCTTGGGCTCCCTCCGGTGGTTGTAAGTGGCACTTTTGTGAGTTCTGCTCTTGGGCTCCCTCCGGTGGTTTTAAGTGGAATGGCTGCTCCTTGGATTTAGCAGTCTGCAGCTGCTTCCACTGATTGTCTTTCTGCTCGGCTATTTATGCCTGGCTCTTCCCTTCAGCCAGTGCCACTTGTCAATGGTTCCTGGTTGGATTCACATCTTTGCTTGGATTTCCCTGATATCCTGACCAGTTCAGCAAAGATAAGTCCTTGCTTTGCTCTTTTCTGTCCACATGTTGTGGACTTATTCGTTCTGTGCATTCTATGTTTTGTCCAGCTTGTCAGTATGGATTAATTCAGTTAAGCTGGAAGCTCTGGGAAGCAGATTTACCCTCCACACCTTTAGTCAGATGTGGAGATTTTTGTAAACTCTGTGTGGATTTTTGTAGTTTTTAATACTGACCGCACAGTATTCTATCCTGTCCTATCTATCTAGCTAGACTGGCCTCCTGTGCTACATCCTGGTTTCATTCTGTGTATGTCTTTTCCCTCTCCACTCACAGTCATTACTTGTGGGGGGCTATCTATCCTTTGGGGATTTTTTCTGAGGCAAGATAGTTTTCCTGTTTCTATCTTTAGGGGTAGTTAATTCTCAGGCTGTGACGAGGTGCCTAGGGAGTGACAGGAGCATCCCACGGCTACTTCTAGTGTTGTGTTGAGCTTAGGGACTGCGGTCAGTACAGGTACCACCTCCTTCAGAGCTCGTCCCATGTTGCTCCTTAACCACCAGTTCATAACAGGAAACACTGTATGTAGGCCAACAGCAAGAATACCATCACCAACCCTCTCTGTCTGCCATGTCCACCGGCACCCCCGCTAGTTCCACCATATGCAGCTCTCCAGTCCAGCTCACCCTACAAGAGACTCTCGTTAGGAAAAGGAAGTACTCATCCGCATACACAGGGTTTGAACGCCCACATTGCTAGACTAATCTCATTAGAGATGATGCCCTACCGGTTAGTTGAAAGCGAAGCTTTCAAAGCCCTGATGGACTATGCTGTACCACGCTACGAGCTACCCAGTCGACACCGAGCCCTCCACCAGCATGTAAAAGACCGCATTGTCCATGCACTCAGGCAATCTGTGAGTAGAAAGGTGCACCTGACAATAGATGCATGGACCAGTAGGCATAGCCAGGGGCGTTACGTGTCCATCACGGCACACTGGGTTAATGTGGTGGATGCAGGGTCCACAGGGGACAGCAATATTGGGACAGTTCTGCCTAGCCCACGGTCTAGGAAACAGTTGGCTGTAGGCGTTCGCCCCCCTCCTCCTCCTCCTCCAGCAGAAGCTAGAGTTTGTCCACAGACCGCAGTCGCACGACCACTCCATCCGCAGCTGCCACTGTTGCACACGAGGTGTCCCATTATGGAACAGCTAGTGGCAAGCGTCAGCAGGCTGTATTGGCAATGAAGTGTTTGGGCGACAACAGACACACCGCGGAAGTTCTGTCCGAGTTCTTGCAGCAAGAAACTCAGTCATGGCTGAGCAGTGTACATCTTGAGGCAGGCAAGGTAGTGAGTGATAACGGAAGGAATTTTATGGCTGCCATAGCCCTTTCACAACTGAAACACATTCCTTGCCTGGCTCACACCTTAAACCTGGTGGTGCAGTGCTTCCTGAAAAGTTATCCGGGGTTACTCAACCTGCTCCTGAAGGTGTGCAGACTTTGCTCGCACATCCGCCGTTCGTCCGTACACTCCAGCCGTACGCAGAACCATCAGCGATCTTTGAACCTTCCCCAGCATCGCCTAATCATTGACGTTGCAACAAGGTGGAACTCCACACTGCACATGCTTCAGAGACTGTGCGAACATAGGCGTGCTGTTATGTATTTGTGGGAGGATACACATATACGGGCAGGCAGTTGGATGGCAGACATGGAGTTGTCAGGTGTGCAGTGGTCGAAGCTACAAGACCTGTGTCAAGTCCTTCGGTGTTTTGAGGAATGCACACGGCTGGTTAGTGCAGACAACGCCATAATAAGCATGAGCATCCCCTAATGCGTCTGCTGATGCAAAGTTTGATGCACATAAAGGAGCAGGCGTCTGCAGCCGAGGACGAGGGAAGCCTTGATGACAGTCAGCCATTGTCTGGTCAGGGAAGTCTACTGGACGAGGTGGCGGGCAAAGAGGAGGATGACGAGGAGGATGATGGGGATGAGTATTTTTTGGATGAGGAAGCTTCTCAGGGGGCAATAGAAACTGGTGGCGTTGCAAGGCCAGGTTCAGGGTTTTTGAGGGAGGCAAGTGACGTTGATTTGCCCGAAAGTGCTCCTCAACCCAGCACAAGCAGTGAATTGACAACTGGACCATTGGCCCACATAGCGGATTATGCCTTGCATATCCTAAAAAGGGACCCCCACATTATAAAAATGATGACCGATGACGATTACTGGTTGGCCTGCCTCCTGGATCCACGCTATAAGGGGAAACTGCAAAATATCATGCCACATGAGAACCTTGAAAAATATTGGCAACCAAACAAGCAACTCTTGTTGACCGTTTGATTCAGGCATTCACAGCACACAGCGCCGGTGATGGTTCTCACACGAGCTGCAGGGTGCAACAGGGCAGAGGTGTTAGAGGTGCACAAATCAGAAGTGGCGTTGGACAGAGAGGTTTTCTGACCAGGTTGTGGAGTGATTTCGCAATGACCGCAGACAGGACAGGTACTGCAGCATCAATTCAAAGTGACAGGAGACAACATTTGTCCAGTATGGTTACTAACTATTTTTCCTCCCCTATCGATGTTCTCCCTCACCCGTCATTCCCATTTGATTACTGAGCATCCAAAATAGACACCTGGCCTGAATTGTCCGAATATGCATTGCAGGAGCTCGCTTGCCCAGCAGCTAGTGTGCTATCAGAAAGAGTATTCAGTGCTGCTGGTTCAATACTGACCAAAAAAAGGACTCGTCTGGCTACCCAAAATGTTGATGATCTAACCTTCATTAAAATGAACCACTCATGGATTTCTAATTATTTTGCCCCACCTTTCCCGGCTGACACCTAGCTTTCCTGTAAAAAGGTCTTGCTTTTGGACTTGTCTTACTGACTGTTCCAATCTCTTAATTTGCAGCTGCTGTATGTCCAGCATACTACATGTTTACACCTCCCTAAATGAGCTGACTCCTCCCACGGGGCCGTGGTTTTGCCACTTGGCGCAAGCACCCGTGAGAGTGCTGTTTGTCTGAAGAGGTGGGTGTGCCCGTTTTTGGTCGACGGCACTGCCACTGGGTCCCTCATAGTACAATAAAGTGTCTCTGGCGGTGGTGGCGCGCACCCAACGTCAGACACACCGTTGTAACATGAGGGGCCCAGGGCCAGTACCGCCGGTCACGAGACAGTGTCCCCCCCCAGCTCAAACTGTGCTCTACCACTTGCAAAATTATCTCTCACTGCTCCACCGCTGTTTAGTCTATGTGGTGAAATCCTTCAATGCCTGGCACTGACAATACCAATTTGTTGACATGTATGATGCTAGTTAAAATATTCAGTGGCCCTGTCCTACACTTACACCAGTAAATAGTTTGCGCCAAATAACAATGTCTGAAAGTCAGCAGAGGAGCCCACCCCTGTACCTAAGTATGCACCCCTTTTTTTTGTTTGTTTTTTTGCGAGACATTAACATCTAGGTATTATTTTGGAGTACTAACTGTGTCAGACACTCCTTAATATTGTCCTCCGCTGACCACACCAATGCTGCCTGTGTACCCCTGCAAGATAATTGAAACTGCATTGAGCCTATTTTTTTATTTTAGGCCTACTAAGTCTGTCTGCGGTCCCTCCTTCCAATTGTCCTCCGCTGACCACACCAATGCTGCCTGTGTACCCCTGGAACCTATTTAAAAGTGCATAGAGCCTACTTTTTTATTTTAGGCATAGTAAGTCTGTCTGCGGTCCCTCCTTCCAATTGTCCTCCACTGACCACACCAATGCTGACCGTGTACCCATGTAACCTTTTTTTAAACCTGCATCGAGCCAACTTTGTGGTGTAAGACCTACTAGCTGTCTGTCTGCGCCACTCAATACAGCTGTCCTCTTAAAAAAAATGACCTGCAATTGTCAGGTTTTCAGCCTATCGGAATTTTAAAACTGCAGTGGGGCTACTAGTTTGGTTGGGGACTACTAACAGTGTCTGCCGCTCCAAGGTGTTCTCCAGGTTGCCTTTTCTGACCTTCTACCTTCTATCTTCAGGCTCTTGTTAAATAGTTGTTAAATGGAACAAATGCAGTGGGGCTACTAGTTTGGTTGGGGCTTACTAACAGTGTCTGCCGCTCCAAGGTGTTCTCCTGGTTGCCTTTCCTGAGCTTCTATCTTCAGGCTCTTGTTAAATAGTCGTTAAATGGAACAAATGCAGTGGGGCTACTGGTTGGGTTGGGGCTTACTAACGGTGTCTGCCATTCCAAGGTGTTCTCCTGGTTTCCTGTCCTGAGCTTCGATCTTCAGGCTCTCATTAAGTAGTTGTTATTATAACACTGCTGTTGGCCTATTAGTTTGGTTGGGGCCTACTAACGGTGTCTGCCGCTCCTTGCTGTTCTCCTGGTTTCCTGTCCTGAGCTATGATCTTCAGGCTCTCATTAAGTAGTTATTATAACACTGCTGTTGGCCTACTAGTTTGGTTGGGGCCTACTAACGGTGTCTGCCGCTTCTTGCTGTTCTCCACTGAACAAAGCAGTGCCGCCGGTTTACGACTGTTACCAATTTTGAACTGCATTTAGACTACTTACTGATTTGGGCCTACTCTCTGTGTCAGCCTCTCATTACAGTTGTCCTCCACTGAACAAAGCAATGCCGCCTGGTTAGTCCTGTTACCAATTTTGAAATGCATTTAGCCCACTTTATTATTTGGGCCTATATCTGTGTTTCCTCCTCATCCTGCCCATTGCCCAGCCAGTGCTAGATGACTCTGCTGGTACATTGACCCAGACCGCTACATTCCCCTTGCACGCTACACAGCCAGAATGTGACCCTGCTGAAAGTCAGGTTCCCCTTCCCGCATACCATACCACCTTACAAGGGGACAAAGAGGAAGGTGCAGATGAAAGTGCAGGTTCTTTCATCAGGTGGGGGGGGAATACTCGTTGGCGACGTCACTGGCACAGGGCCCCTCATAGTACGCAAAAGTGTCTCTGCCGGTGGGAGGCGCCCCCGCCGTGCAAATACACCGCCGTACTTTGAGGGGCCCTGTGCCAGTGCCAATGCGAACGAGTGGGCCACCCCTGCTTGCTCAGGATCACAGCACTTGCAAAGCAGAAATACTTACCTCTCCCTACTCCACTGCCGTGACGTGGTCCACGTTTCCTGAACCCACTAAATACTTGAACCAGCTCTACCCCCCACAACTTTAGCCAAATGACCCCCAATGTCCAATGCCTAACTATTATTATAAGGTAAATTAAGATTGACAAGCTTCAGTACCAAGATTGGATGTTTTTGCCATAAAAATGGGCACTGTAGGTGTTTTCCTGGCCTCCACTCACTGCCGACTATGCTTCCCCATTGACTTGCATTGGGTTTCGTGTTTCGGTCAATCCCCGACTTTTTGCGATAATCGGCCGATTTCACTCGACTCGACTTTTGAGATAGTCGGGTTTCGCGAAACCCGACTCGACCCTAAAAAAGTAAAAGTCGCTCAACCCTAGTGAGGACCTGGACAGCTGGCTAGTAAATTAGTGGAAGCCACAGAGCCAGGAGTAAAGACAAACACAAGAGAGCAGATGAAGCGTTAAACAGCAGGTCTAAATCAGTGGAGGCTGAGGAAACCACAGGAGTTTCCAGAGATAAGTGAAGCAAGGCTCCAAACAACAGTTCATAAGGCCTCATTCAGATGTCCGACCGATTTTTGCAGATGAGAAAATAATCAGTGTTTTTGATTAGATTCAGCAGATTTTTTTACAATAATAATTGCATCAGTTTTTCTTATTTTGAAAAAAAAAGAGTTTTTTCAAGCTTCTCCAATCAAACAGTCCTTGAAAAAAGGACAGCACACACATGGTAGCTGACTGCTGATATTTTTTTTCCTTTACCGACCCATGGACTTGCATTGCAGAGATTGATGCGAAACTTGTACCAAAATCGGACATGTCTCTGAGATCTTGTGCGGACCACTCTGCTCGCAAAAATACAAAAACATGTGAACAGCACCCTAGACTATAACGAGTTCAAGTTATATCCATGAAGAACACAAATAAAACTTGTACATGAAAAACTGATGTAAGGAGATGGACATGTTGCCCACGTTTCCCCCTTGGTCAACAAGTGTGTTTCCGTAATGTGTAATGTGAACTTTGCTATACGTTAATGGTGTTAATAATGTGTGTTGTTTGACAGTAGGGAAAGTGAGAGTTAATGATTTGGACTAGCCCAGAGTGGGAATGGCTAAGCTGAAGGGACAGATTCCATTTCGGACATCAGAAAAGGCCCAGAGTGTGCAGGTATGTTGTGAGCAGTGCCGCATGATGATGGTGTCCGTGATGAGAGCGGAGAGCCTAGCGGAGAGTAAGGCTGGGATCACACATGAGCGAGATACGTCCGAGTCTCTCATGGTAATCCTCGGCCCTGCCACCTGCACTCCGGAGCAGAGCATACGGCTCCATGTATTGCTATGCGGCCGCACGCTCCGATCCCGAGTGCAGGCGGCAGGGCCTGGGATTACCATGCGAGACTTGGACGTATCTCGCTCATGTGTGATCCCGGCCTAAGAGAGAGAGGCGATCGATAGGAGATTGGTCTTGGGTCAGGAATCCTAGCAGTACATCTCACAGGTAACAGGCAGATGAAGAGAGTGCCCCTGGAGGAAGTTCCGGAATGTCAGAGACCGTGGAGATAAGTATTGGCCATACTGGCACAAGTCTTGTTCTCGCACCTTTTTAGCCCACTGGGCAATACTTTGTGCCAAACTTTTACTGAAGAAGATAATCAGCCTTGTCACTTTTCATTAACAGGCTGGAATCCTAAAACCTCCCTCTTGGACAAGAAAAATGTAAGTGAACCTTAAGTGATTTGCTCCAGTTTTTAACCCAATAAAATTAACAAATGATGTACAGAATGCAATCCTAGGCTTGTCAGAATATGTTGTAATTGGGGGAAGGGGATTCATGAGAATCACTATAGCGAAGGTTATTCCAGGTGCGTGTCTGCAGATCTCCCAATAAGATGTGAATGGTGCTCATATACCAAGACTTTAAAAGGAGCTGTGATGCCTATGGGGCCACACACCTATCTTGTGGCATTGAGTATCCAGGGTCTAATTGCGTGTGCATCCCCTATAGCTACACCCCCAGGCCACACTGATGTAATCATCTTACATGTCTGCAGAATTAGTAACATAGTAACATAGTTAGTAAGGCCGAAAAAAGACATTTGTCCATCCAGTTCAGCCTATATTCCATCATAATAAATACCCAGATCTACGTCCTTCTACAGAACCTAATAATTGTATGATACAATATTGTTCTGCTCCAGGAAGACATCCAGGCCTCTCTTGAACCCCTCGACTGAGTTCGCCATCACCACCTCCTCAGGCAAGCAATTCCAGATTCTCACTGCCCTAACAGTAAAGAATCCTCTTCTATGTTGGTGGAAAAACCTTCTCTCCTCCAGACGCAAAGAATGCCCCCTTGTGCCCGTCACCTTCCTTGGTATAAACAGATCCTCAGCGAGATATTTGTATTGTCCCCTTATATACTTATACATGGTTATTAGATCGCCCCTCAGTCGTCTTTTTTCTAGACTAAATAATCCTAATTTCGCTAATCTATCTGGGTATTGTAGTTCTCCCATCCCCGTTATTAATTTTGTTGCCCTCCTTTGTACTCTCTCTAGTTCCATTATATCCTTCCTGAGCACCGGTGCCCAAAACTGGACACAGTACTCCATGTGCGGTCTAACTAGGGATTTGTACAGAGGCAGTATAATGCTCTCATCATGTGTATCCAGACCTCTTTTAATGCACCCCATGATCCTGTTTGCCTTGGCAGCTGCTGCCTGGCACTGGCTGCTCCAGGTAAGTTTATCATTAACTAGGATCCCCAAGTCCTTCTCCCTGTCAGATTTACCCAGTGGTTTCCCGTTCAGTGTGTAATGGTGATATTGATTCCCTCTTCCCATGTGTATAACCTTACATTTATCATTGTTAAACCTCATCTGCCACCTTTCAGCCCAAGTTTCCAACTTATCCAGATCCATCTGTAGCAGAATACTATCTTCTCTTGTATTAACTGCTTTACATAGTTTTGTATCATCTGCAAATATCGATATTTTACTGTGTAAACCTTCTACCAGATCATTAATGAATATGTTGAAGAGAACAGGTCCCAATACTGACCCCTGCGGTACCCCACTGGTCACAGCGACCCAGTTAGAGACTATACCATTTATAACCACCCTCTGCTTTCTATCACTAAGCCAGTTACTAACCCATTTACACACATTTTCCCCCAGACCAAGCATTCTCATTTTGTGTACCAACCTCTTGTGCGGCACGGTATCAAACGCTTTGGAAAAATCGAGATATACCACGTCCAATGACTCACCGTGGTCCAGTCTATAGCTTACCTCTTCATAAAAACTGATTAGATTGGTTTGACAGGAGCGATTTCTCATAAACCCATGCTGATATGGAGTTAAACAGTTATTCTCATTGAGATAATCCAGAATAACATCCCTCAGAAACCCTTCAAATATTTTACCAACAATAGAGGTTAGACTTACTGGCCTATAATTTCCAGGTTCACTTTTAGAGCCCTTTTTGAATATTGGCACCACATTTGCTATGCGCCAGTCCTGCGGAACAGACCCTGTCGCTATAGAGTCACTAAAAATAAGAAATAATGGTTTATCTATTACATTACTTAGTTCTCTTAGTACTCGTGGGTGTATGCCATCCGGACCCGGAGATTTATCTATTTTAATCTTATTTAGCCGGTTTCGCACCTCTTCTTGGGTTAGATTGGTGACCCTTAATCTAGGGTTTTCATTGTTTCTTGGGATTTCACCTAGCATTTCATTTTCCACCGTGAATACCGTGGAGAAGAAGGTGTTTAATATGTTAGCTTTTTCCTCGTCATCTACAACCATTCTTTCCTCACTATTTTTTAAGGGGCCTACATTTTCAGTTTTTATTCTTTTACTATTGATATAGTTGAAGAACAGTTTGGGATTAGTTTTACTCTCCTTAGCAATGTGCTTCTCTGTTTCCTTTTTGGCAGCTTTAATTAGTTTTTTAGATAAAGTATTTTTCTCCCTATAGTTTTTTAGAGCTTCAATGGTGCCATCCTGCTTTAGTAGTGCAAATGCTTTCTTTTTACTGTTAATTGCCTGTCTTACTTCTTTGTTTAGCCACATTGGGTTTTTCCTATTTCTAGTCCTTTTATTCCCACAAGGTATAAACCGCTTACACTGCCTATTTAGGATGTTCTTAAACATTTCCCATTTATTATCTGTATTCTCATTTCTGAGGATATTGTCCCAGTCTACCAGATTAAGGGCATCTCTAAGCTGTTCAAACTTTGCCTTCCTAAAGTTCAATGTTTTTGTGACTCCCTGACAAGTCCCCCTAGTGAAAGACAGGTGAAACTGCACAATATTGTGGTCGCTATTTCCTAAATGCCCAACCACCTGCAGATTTGTTATTCTGTCAGGTCTATTAGATAGTATTAGGTCTAAAAGTGCTGCTCCTCTGGTTGGATTCTGCACCAATTGTGAAAGATAATTTTTCTTGGTTATTAGCAGAAACCTGTTGCCTTTATGCGTTTCACAGGTTTCTGTTTCCCAGTTAATATCCGGGTAGTTAAAGTCCCCCATAACCAGGACCTCATTATGGGTTGCAGCTTCATCTATCTGCTTTAGAAGTAGACTTTCCATGCTTTCTGTTATATTTGGGGGTTTGTAACAGACCCCAATGAGAATTTTGTTACCATTTTTCCCTCCATGAATTTCAACCCATATGGACTCGACATCCTCATTCCCTTCGCTAATATCCTCCCTTAAAGTGGACTTTAGACAAGACTTTACATAGAGACAAACCCCTCCTCCTCTCCGATTTTTACGATCCTTTCTAAACAGACTGTAACCCTGTAAGTTAACTGCCCAGTCATAGCTTTCATCTAACCATGTCTCGGTTATTCCCACTATGTCAAAGTTACCTGTAGATATTTCTGCTTCTAGTTCTTCCATCTTGTTTGTCAGGCTTCTGGCGTTTGCGAGCATGCAGTTTAGAGGATTTTGTTTTGTTCCAATCTCCTCACTGTGGATTGTTTTAGAAATGTTCTTACCTCCCTTCTGAGTATGTTTTCCTGGGTCGTCTTTGTTCGAGTCTAATGTTTTTCTATTATATATTATATATCTATTCTATTATATATTGTTGGGATTCGATTCCGGGGTAGCTGCATGGGTTTTTGTTATTCTCCGTATCTCTTCTTTAATATCTCACATTTCCTGCCTTAAGTCACTCTGGAGCATGGGATTCGATTCCAGGGTAGCACCAGGGGCTTCTTTTATGCTCCATAGTTCTCCTCTAACTTCTCGCTTTTTCTGCTGTAATTCATGGGCCCAGTCTGGTTCAGCATCGAGCGCCCCAGAGGCGGTTACTTCTTGACTTTGGACCATACCAGCCACAGTCGGGGCCTCTTGTTCTTGGACATTAGCTTCTGCTCCGACCTCGAGGAAGCTCATGTTGGGATTGTAGTGTAAACGTTCTTTCAGGGCCTGCCTCATGTAAGTGTCTCTCAGGCCTGAAACCAACTGACCTCTCAAAGCTTCATTAAGGACGCCTTGGCCGCCATATTGTTTCTTGGTGATCTGGGCCGTTACCTCCTGCAGAGTGTTCACGAATTGAGTAACGGTCTCTCCCTCTCTCTGAACCCAAAGAAACGGGAGAGTGTGTAAATTATTTAAAATCGGTCATGTGTCAGTGCATGTCTTCTAAAAGTTGATCACTTTATCTACCGTATCACGCTCTAGTGGTTGCCTAACATGACTGTCTGTCAGGCTCTCCATCCAAAGTCAACAAGGCTAACTCTGTCTGTAAGGCAGGTGTCTTAGGGTACATACCTAACATACTTCTCAGACCTTCAACCCAGATCCCAGATGTTCATCATTACATTATCACCTGTAAATGTTTGTATATTGCTAAGCATAGATTTGAAGGGAATGCCTTCCGGTATCAGATTGATCAACTCTTTCTGCACTAGATTGTTGCATCCTTTGATTACACCAAATGTAATGCAAGGCATCTGAATACAACAGTGGAGACAAGAGGCGGGATCAACAGTCTACTTTATTTAGGAACAATATTCACAGTATCATTTACAGGCAATTACATGCATAGAGATATGTTGGTTAGTACATGACAAGAGATATCTCCTCGATTAGACCAGTTCATAGTTTACAATCCAACCTTGGTCTAACCAGGAAGAGAACAAACGCTGTATTTAGCGGAAACAGTCTCTATAACACCTTTGCAACTTTCCGGGCTCTGATAAAGTCTAATAACGCTTTCTGGGGCACTTCAGCGTCAGTCAGACCCCATTTCATCTGCAGGCTCTCCCCTGCCCACACCCGAAACAATGTGTCTGCTCAAAATAGCGGCCCGTCCCACACGTCTCCTTGTCCTCCCGCCCAGGCTCGGGTCTCTGGCCAGTTATCCTCAGGACTTCTTCGGTACTTGACCACCGTCGAATGTCCCCTCAGTCAGTATTGATGGTGGCTAGTCCTCGGCTGTTGACCAACGTCATCTGTCAGCCTTGACCAGTGTAATTCGGGTCTTTGGTGCTTGACCACCGTCGTCTAAGTCTGGGCTTTACTGGTACACACGGCTGCTGGAGCTGCAGTAGGACCAACTGTCGATTCACTTGGCGCCCTCTTCTTGGCCAGGCCTTTTATATTTAATCACCGCGACACAGGTGTCAGCTGACCTTAGTGCCGTCCTTTAAACTCTTCCCCTAGGGACCATGTATTTCCTTCTTGGTTCCTGCTAACAGAATTCTCTTTTTTTGCCATTGTGGTTAAACTATAAAGAGCAAGTCATTGGTCTAAGTATTTCAGTATATATAGCAAGAAATTCTGCAGGTTCAATGCCCCTATAGGGGAAAAAAAATAAAAATAAATTTGAATTGCCCCCTTTTCCTCATCCAAAAATAAAGGAATGATAGAAGCATCTTATCCGTATCTTGTTCTATCACCATATCCGCAAAAGCCTGAACTATCAAAGTATACAATAATTGAACTAGTAAGTTAAAAACTAAGCAGAAAAAAAAAACTATAATGCCAGAATTGACGTTTATTTGGGTTGCTGTCCTTAAAAAGGCAATAAAAATATTGCAGGAACCTAAAAATGGTGCCAATAAAAGCTGCAGCTCCTCACATAGCTCCATCAACGGAAAAATAAAAATTCTATGAATTCTAGAAAATGCCGACACAAGACAATTTATTTATTTTTTACAACTTTTTAAATTGAAGGCACCAAAATAATAATGATAAAATAAGTTTGGTATTGCTGGAATTGTACTGACCTGGGGAATAGTGTCGTTTTTTTCATTTTTGGCTGTGCCATTTCATTTTTTGAGTTTTGTTTTTTTGGAATTCATTATGCAATTTTATTTATTTTTTCTACCGCTTTGCCCCACTGGAATTTTTTTTTTCCAATACATTATATGGTAACGTGAATGGTGTTATTCAAATCTAGAAATCGTCCAACATAAAAAAAAAAAGAAAAAAATCCCATGCCTTGACTTGACTATGTCAATGGAAAATTTAATAAGTTGTGGCTTTTGGAAGAAGAAGAGGAGGAAAAAAAATTAAAAGTGAAGACTAAGAAATGTCAGAACAATTGTTACATTAGCCGCATCGCGTGATACTGACTGATTTATATATTATATATATGTTTTGTATCTATCCAGGAAACCTGTCAAGAGCAAGAATGCAACATAAAAAGATGGCGGACCACAGTCTTGGTGCAACCACGTGGGATGTTTTGAGATGAGAAAAGTGATAACCAGCAACTACTTAATAGAGATTTTATGTCTAAAATAATAAAATACATAGAATTTCTAAAAAGATATTTTTAATAACTGAAAAGATGCATATGCAGAGTATTTCTTTTGAATATTGAAAGAGATTTTTATAGTCCATGTCTTGTTTCTTTTATATTTCTGTCTGCAGCACCTTTACTGTGAGCATGTCCTGTTTCTTTTATATTTTTGTCTGCAGCACCTTTACTGTGAGCAGATCCTGTTTCTTTTATATTTTTGTCTGCAGCACCTTTATTGTTTCACGGCAGCATTGAAGGGTTTTGTTCGGAGCCCCTCATTTCCGCCATTGGGGGATGTCTTATCTATGATGCATGCGCACTACTGATTGTGCCCCCATTCTTGCAGGCATCTGTAGACGCGACATCCTTGGCACTGTTCACACTTTCTGATGCCGAGATGAGGAACCCCGCACAACCTGGACCATTTGGAACACTCTCTAAATTTTTTTTTAAGTTTCCTGTATTTTTATTTCTATGTTACAAAGCACTGTTTTTCCTAGCACTAGGGGGCGATATGTAAAAAATAAAAATAAACACTTCTTTGTCAATAATAATAATAATATATATGGCCAGTTCTGGTAAAAGAAAGCAGATATTTTTTTTTAATTATATTTGTGCAGGGGAAAAAATAATTGTATATAGGCTGTAAATGTGGAACAGGGATTTTTTTTTTTTTTAGTACATTTTTGTACGCTTGTTAAATCTGTATAACACCTCATTTATCATGCTGTGCTTCGTAGTATGAATTTCTTCTGTTTTGCAGGTCGCTTTGGAATACATTACTGTCTTGCAATTTTTATCTGTGTTGTTTAGTATTCCATTTTTTTGTGTAATTTATAAAGTTTTTTTTATTATAAGCCATTGGTGTGCGGAATTTTATTTCAGATTTTGAGTCCACTTTGCATTAAAGGTGTTTTATGCTTTAAAAAAATATAATTAATTATGCTCTATCAACAAGTTAGATGAGAAAGGAATAATAGCTGTGGAGCTGACAACTGGAACCCCCCTTCATCATGAAAATCGGGACTCAAAGTTCCCTGTGTGAATGGAGCTGGTAGTGAGCATGTGTGACCACTTACAGTTGAAGTTTACATACACTATATAAAAAGACACATCTGCATGTTTTTCTCAATATCTGATATGAAATTAGAATAATCCTTTCCCGTTTTAGGTCAATTAGGATTACCATAATTATTAATATTTGCCAAATACCAAAATAATGAGAGAGAGAATGTTTTAAGGCATTTTTATTACTTATTGCAAAGTCAAAAGTTTACATACACTAAAATTACTATGCCTTTAAACAATTCTGGACTGCCCATATGATGATGTCATGTGTTTGGAAGCTTCTGTTTTTTTTTTTTGTTTTTTTTGCAACATCTGTGTTAATTAGACACATCTGTGGATGAATATTAATGCACACCTGAAACATACTGTTTCTTTATGTAGCATCATGGGAAAATCTAAAGAAATCAGCCAAGATATCAGAAAGAGAATTGTGGACTTGCACAATCCTTGGGTACACATTCAAGATGCCTGAAGGTGCCTCGTTCATCTGCACAAACAATTATATGCAAGTACAAACAAGATGGGAATGTCCAGTCAACATACCGGTCAGGAAGGAGAAGGGTTCTGTGTCCCAGAGATGAAGATTCTTCAGTCCGACATGTGCATATCAACCCGAGGACCAAAGCAAAAGACCTTGTGTAGATGATTGCGAAAGCTAGTATGATTGTTTCAACATCCACAGTGAAACCAGTACTGTATCAACATGTGCTGAAAGGCCACTCTGCCAGGAAGAAGCCATTACTCCAAAAGAAACATAAAAAACAAGACTAATGTTTGCAAATGCACACAGGAATAAAGACCTTAATTTTTGGATATGTCCTGTGGAGTGATGAAACTAAAATTGAACATTTTGGGCATAATGACCATCGTTATGTTTGGAGGGAAAAGGGAGAAGCTTGAAAGCCTAAAGGTACCGTCACACTAAGCGACGCTGCAGCGATACCGACAACGATCCGGATCGCTGCAGCGTCGCTGTTTGGTCGCTGGAGAGCTGTCACACAGACAGCTCTCCAGCGACCAACGATGCCGGTAACCAGGGTAAACATCGGGTTACTAAGCGCAGGGCCGCGCTTAGTAACCCGATGTTTACCCTGGTTACCATCGTTAAAGTAAAAAAAACAACCACTACATACTTACCTACCGCTGTCTGTCCTCGGCGCTCTGCTTCTCTGCTCTGGCTGTGAGCGCCGGTCAGCCGGAAAGCAGAGCGGTGACGTCACCGCTCTGCTTTCCGGCCGCTGTGCTCACAGCCAGTGCAGGAGGAGTGCAGAGAAGCAGAGCGCCGGGGACAGACAGCGGTAGGTAAGTATGTAGTGGTTGGTTTTTTTACTTTAACGATGGTAACCAGGGTAAACATCGGGTTACTAAGAGCGGCCCTGCACTTAGTAACCCGATGTTTACCCTGGTTACCAGCGAAGACATCGCTGAATCGGCGTCACACACACCGATTCAGCGATGTCAGCGGGAGATCCAGCGACGAAATAAAGTTCTGGACTTTCTTCCCCGACCAGCGACATCACAGCAGGGGCCTGATCGCTGCTGCCTGTCACACTGGACGATATCGCTAGCCAGGACGCTGCAACGTCACGGATCGCTAGCGATATCGTCTAGTGTGACGGTACCTTTAGAACATCATAACAACTGTGAAACACAGGTTGGCAGCATCATGTTGTGGGGTTGTTTTGCTGCAGGAGGGACTAGAGCACTTCACAAAATAGATGGCATCATGAGAAAAAAAGATTATGTGGCAATACTGAAGCAACATCTCAAGACAACAGCCAAGAAGCTAAAGCTTAGGCGGAAATGGACAATGACCCAAAGCATACTATAAAAATGGTAACAAAGTAGCTTAAGGATAACAAAGTCAATGTTTTGGAGCGGCCATCACAAAGACCTGATTTTAGTCCTATTGAAAATTTATGTGCAAAGCTGAAAAGGCCAGCGCGAGCAAGGCGACCTACAAATCTGGATCAGTTACACCAGTTTTGTCAGGAGGAATGGGCCCAAATTCTGACCAACTACTGTGAGAAACTTGTGGAAGGAAATCACAAACGTTTGACCGAAGTCATTCAGGTCAAGGGCAATGGTACCAAATACTAATGAAATGTATGTAAACTTTTGACTTTGCAGTAATAAAAATGCCTTAACACATTCTCTCTCTGTCTCATTATTCTGGCATTTGGCAAATATTGATAATTACGGTAATCCTAATTGATCTAAAACGGGAAAGGTTTATTCTGATTTAATGTCAAATATTGAGAAAAACCTGCAGATATGTCTTTTTATATAGTGGATGGAAACTTCTGGTTTCAACTGTATTTATAGTTTATAGCGAGTGGTGGTTGTATGGGACGCCTGCCAGGGCAATGGGGTACTCTGTACCGGGTCTGGTCGCACTTAAAGGGGATGTCATGGTGGCTGCGACCCGATCCGTGGCCCTGGGCGCCCAATTAACGGGAAAGGTCTTTTAAGGGGATTTGTATTAAAGTTTGTGTTTGTGATGCCACCTGTGGTTCTCAGTCAAAAGGGACTGACGCTGCTTAAAGTGTTCCTCTGGGGTGAAGTTACTACAGCAAGGATGGTGACGCTTCCCACAGGTGAACGGGGTCCCCAGGGCTCCCGGTGTGCTGGGCCGAGATGGTGTATGCCGGCAAATAAATGGAGGACACAGAGTTGTAACATCTTTACCTAGTTTACTGATGGTAGCAGTCTACAGTCTAGGGTAACAGAGGCAGGTGATGATCTAGTCTGGCTGGCCTGGAGGAAAAGGCGATCCCTCTCCCAAGTGAGGTCCGTAAGCCTTCCTAATCCCGCTCGTATGCGGGGTCCTTGCTGCCTGTAGCTTGCTGGCAAAGTCCTCTCTCTCCTGTCCTGGGACAGTTACCTGTATGATGATCAGTGTAAGCCTTTTTATAGGGTTTCTATCACGACCCGGGCTCCTAGTATACTGTTGCACCTTCAGGTGTGGGTGCGGGCAAATTACATAAAGTCCTATGCCCTCTGGTGTTGCCGTGTGCCCTGAGTACAACAGAGCCTCGGGCTCCCGGTTCCCGCTTTTCGGGTGCTGGGTCACAGTTCCCCTCTGAGCCCCTTTCCTTCTTCTGTTGCTTCTTTCCTCTGATGCTTCACTACATTCAACCCCTCGGGTTCACTTCCTTTCCTGGAGCTGCAGCTCAGTCCTGGCTGCACTGCTCCGCTGTCTGCTCTCCACTCCTCCCTTCACTGTCTGCTCCAGACTGAACTAACTCCTCCTCCAGACCAGAACACTTAAAGCTGGGGAAGCTCCCCTGAATCCGGGTTCAGAGCTTCCCCTTCTGGCCTGGATTCAGAATGTGTTGCATGTAGGTGCGTTACCTGGTAAAGGGAATTCTCCTTGCCTCCAAATATGATATCGCCCTCCCGGAAAGGAAGGCAACATCACTGTAACAACCGGTTACCTGGGGTGTTCCATGTAGATGCTCCCTTCCACATGATTCACAAAAGTGACTTTCTGTCTCCATATTCATGATCAGTGGGGCTACCAGCAGCTGGTCCCTCACCAATCATCTATTCTGTGGATAGGTGATAAATATTGTGTACGGAACAACCCCCTAAATATGGTTCACCAGAAATGTAATAAAATGGCACCCGTCACATGATTCAAACGGCAGTTGTCCTAGTCACATTTCAGGATAGGCTGTAGTCTGAAGTAACCCAGCTCCTGAGACATATGTCTCCACTGACAGAGAAGCAGTATAATAAGCACATAAGTACGTGTGCTTACGATAGATCTAGCTCCTGACAGGGAACCTAATGGATTCCTAAAGGGAACCTGAAAGTGGATACATGCTGCCCAAACAACGACCATAAATTTCAGCCAATTTCGGAATGTTTGCTGTGATATTTCCGAGAAAAACATATTGTAAAAGCCGCCGGGGACCAAGCAGGACAGGAGACTGGATAGACAGACAGGTTCCCGGTGGCTTCTCTCCTCACACTGCCCTTTTAGTGTTGAGTGTATAGGGAGAAACCACTGTGGACCGAGATACACGGGAGACTTCTCAGACAGCTGGATCTGCACAACTAATATTATGAGGGGTTTTTCTAAATTCATCACAAAATGCCACCTTCACTAACTACTGAAGTCTCAGCACTAGCTTCGATCACGGCTGCTAACCATGTAGATGCTGCTGTCAACCACTGACGGGCCTTTAAATGGTCTCCGTGCCAGGGTAATAGAACCAATGAGTTATCATGGAAGCTGGGGGCCTGCTAAAGGGTCTATGTTGCTGCCATCTCATGTACCTGACTGGGCTTCATACGAGAACATTAGTTACACTATATACTGCAATACTATAGTACTGCAGTGTGTATATATATATATATATGTATATATATATATCTATATATATATATATATATATATATATATATATATATATATATATATATATATAGATATATATATAGATATAGATATATATATATATATATATCTATATATATATATCTATATATATATATATATATATATATATTTATTGTGTCCTGTCAAATGATCCGAGGTTCAGGTACTAGCCTAGGGAGACAAAAAAATATACTGTAAAAAATAAAAAATAAAGTTTTAAGTATATCAAATTTTAAATTATTCTCACTTTCCAAATTAAAAAATAAATTGAGAAATGAAAAAAAAAAAAGTTTGCATCATAGAATCCATGAATGTCTGCGCTATCAAAATTTCATATTTTTACCATCCTGGAAAAAAAAGTAGTTTTTCAGTTGCCACACTCCCAATCCCCTCCCCCACAAAAGCATTCAAAAGCTATTGAAATTTCATATGTACCCAAAAAGGTATTAATAAAAAAATACATTTTTTTCCACTTTTAGAGACCTGGTGCCCAAATATTTCTTTGAGCTCAGTGATTGGTTGCAGCGTTTGTGTGAGCGGTCAATGAAATGTCATCACTGCAGCCAAAATACTGCGATCGAGGTAGTGCGGAGATCGGACGCTGGAACCAGGAAGGCAAGACCGATCTAATTTTATATTCCATTATAGGAAACTCTTGAGGTCCACATTTAGGAGGGGGTCCCGCTGTGCTGTTTTTATGGCCGAGTCCTCCTTCTTCTATGGCTGTCAGAAAGTCCAATGCTGGCTGAAGACGAGAGTATGAAAAATTGTCCGCTTTTCATAAAAAAAAATTGGACAATTTTCATCCCAAAAAATTGGACGATTTTCATCCAAAAAAATTGGATGATTTTCAACTAATTTTAATCAGATTTTCATCCATGTGACAACTGTGTGTCCATTTTAGAATGTGCGTGTGATGCTGTGTGCGATCCATTTTCATACATCTACATTGAAAAATGTAAGTGATAAAATATGGTTTCCTAGGTTTATAATAGAAATCTATCTGTAGAAATCGGATTCTACACGCATGTTCTGTGTGGGATCTGATTTTTTTTTTATAACCCACCCATAGAGCAGAAGCTATTTTCAGGAAAGCTGGACTTGCTGAAAAAGAAGGAATGAAAATTGCTGGATTAATCAACAACCATCTTAAATACGCAGATGATACAACATTGATCGTCAGTCCTTCATTCTATCTACACTTGTTGCTGAGTGCCAAGATGGAGAGCTTGAACATGGGACTGCTACTCATTACAAAGGGGACAAAGATACTGCCAGGTACAACGGGGACACATTTGGGATGGACGGCGACGAACTGGATGTTGTAGAGGACTTTTGCCTATTCGGATCAATGACCACTCACGATTCAACGACGACACCGGAAGTCAATAGGAGAATAGCTATGGGCAAATCCACAAAGAAGTCAATGGACAAGGTCTACAAATCGAGGAACATTTCACTGGCGATGAAGACGTTGCTCATACATAGTCTGGTCTTTTCTATGGTAACATACAGATGCAAACCCTGGATGACAGAGATGCCTGCTCTGTTTGGAAGTTAGAGGGGCTGCAGTAGTCAGCTGACTAAAAAAGCGTGTAATCCGAGAAACATCCGATGACGTGTTTTTCTTGTCACCGACCGTCATCGCAAGCAATGATGATGGAGGAGATAGCAACAGCACACACTTCCACCCTCACCATTCTTCCTCTGTCTGACGTGTCAGAGCAGCGGGCGTGATGTCATTACAGAGCGCCCGCTGTTATACGATGTGCAGAGCTTCACGCACAGCGTTCCAGAGCATCGGGTGGGACGAGGAGAGCTGAGTATTGTATTTATATTTCTTAATCAATGACTGGTGTCCATAATAGAGTATGGAGGACTATGGGGGTGCAGTATATTGTATGGAGGGGCGCATAATACTATATGGAAGATTATGATGTGCATATTATATTACGTGGAAGGTTATTTGGATATTATACTGTATGCAAGCAATTATACAGTGTGAAGGTTTTTATGGGGTCCATGATACTGTGGTGAGGGCCATTATACTATTTTGAGGGCTAGTGCTGGCTTTTATACGGTGTGGGGCTATTATACTACAGGAAGGGCTGTGGGGCTTACAATTGGGGGATTATACGGTGTTCAGGTCACAATACTTTGCCTTGGGAGTTGAGGTGGGGTACAGTAGGGTCATTATACTGTGCATGTAGAAGCCAATGTGGAGGACTTCACCATAGGGGTATCATACTGTGGCAATGAAAGGGGAATCTAGGACTTCAGCAGGATGAAAATTACTATGTAAAGGCTATACATACATGCTAGCCACCTTAGGGAGACACCCAAGTTGGGCAATGTAGCGGGATTAGACTGGGGTGGAAAGAGATGATTTGCATAGCTCCGCCTACTGCAAAGGATTCTGGGTAAACCTGCTATTCTTTGTATTATGCTGCTTGCAAGTACTTTCCGTTTCAGGAAAGCATCCACTATGTAAAGGCTAGAAAGTTGTGAGATATGCCCTTCTGTGACCCTGACAATTTTTGGGGGAGGGGTGGGGCCATGATTTCTATGTACATCCCTGCTTACATGGCCATATTGACTGAAAAATAAAGAAGTTATGGCTCTGGAAAGAAGGGGAGCAAAAAACGGAAATGTAAAAATGGAAAGTTCCAAGGTGATGGAGGGGTTAAAAATGTGCACCTTTTGTCTTTTACAGGCTCTTTGTGTTCCCGCACATTCAATAGTAATGTTGTCTGTGGTCATAAATCAGCTGAGAGAACAGAAAAAGACAGATACAAGAGTCAGGCCGGCCACACACATTAGATAGCTGTCCGACTCTGAGGAATGATACTTTGGCTGACAGCCATCACAGCCAACTCTCCTGTACATAGGTGCGCTCCTGTGTTCTGTGCAAGAAAACTGCCGGAACAGACACACCGGCAGCCGTCTTATCTCATGGAGAATGATGCAATCGACAGCCCGAAATCAGACATGGGCGATCGATAGGGTCGGACAGGCCCATCGGAGAACCAGAGGATTCTCCGGAGGGCAAAGGCAATGACACCTGGTGGCATACTGGCCAGCAGCTGTATAGGGCCCCCACTACTCCAGGGGCCCCCAGCCAGTGGAATGTCGCTAATAGCGGCACATCCAGCAGCTAGGGGGCGCCTGAGTCAAAGGGTCACGCCCAGAGCCTGTCCCCAATGCTTAACAGAAATGAATATTCACGCTTCCCCACACCCCCATAGGCATGGAGAGGAGCGAACATTCATTTCACATTAATAGTGGGCAGTGCCCGCTGCCCGGCGCTTCCTGTCTGACACAGCGCGGCTGGATGACATCATCTTTAAGCAGGCGTCTGTTTCAGACAGAAAGCTGCCGGCGACGAAGATGTTTCTGGGATGTGCTGCGGCAGCGGGGAACAATTGGAGAGGTGAGTGTTGCTGTGTGTCTGTTTGTGTGCATGTGTATGTGGTGCGGTGCTTTGTGTGTGTATGCGGTGCGGTGCTTTGTGTGTGTATGCGGTGTGGTGCGGTGCTTTGTGTGCATATGCGGTGCAGTACTTTGTGTGTGTATGCGGTGTGGTGCTTTGTGTGTGTATGCGGTGCGGTGCTTTGTGTGTGTATGCGGTGTGGTGCGGTGCTTTGTGTGTGTGACAGAGCGGTGCGTTGCTGTGTGTGCGGTGCCGTGTGTGTATTGGAGATTGGCAATGATGTGGGTGATGGAGAGAGCAGTGATGGGGTGGTGGGGGAGGCTATATTGATGGTGGTGGAAAGAACGATGGGGGAGGCAATGATGGAGGTGTTGAAATGGGCAATGATGGGGGTGGTGGGGAGAAAGCAATGATGGTGGGGGAAGGCAATGGTGGAGGTGTTAAAATGGGCAATGATGGGGGTGGTGGGGAAGAAAGCAATGATGGTAGTGGTGGAAACGACAATGGTGGTGGTGGGGTAGTGTTGTGAATTCTGTGGCCAAGCTCCCTCCTGTGGTCGTGAGTGGTACTGCGGCTTCTGAGTTTCCTTCCTCAGGTGATGAGGTTAAGTCGTTAGGTGCTGCTCTATTTAACTCCACCTGGTGCTTTGATCCTGGCCTCCAGTCAATGTTCTAGTATTGGTCTTGCTTCCTCCTGGATCGTTCCTGTGGCCTGTCTATCCTGCATAAGCTAAGTTCTGCTTATGTTATTTTTGTTTGCTATATTTCCTGTCCAGCTTGCTATATTGGTTTTTCTTGCTTGCTGGAAGCTCTGAGACGCAGAGGGAGCACCTCCGTACCGTTAGTCGGTACGGAGGGTCTTTTTGCCCCCTCTGCGTGGTTGTTTGTAGGTTTTTGTGTTGACCGCAAAGCTATCTTTCCTATCCTCGGTCTATTCAGTAAGTCAGGCCTCACTTTGCTAAATCTATTTCCTCTCTGTGTTTGTATTTCATCTTTACTCACAGTCATTATATGTGGGGGGCTGCCTTTTCCTTTGGGGAATTTCTCTGAGGCAAGGTAGGCTTATTTTTCTATCTTCAGGGCTAGTTAGTTTCTCAGGCTGTGCCGAGTTGCATAGGGAGCGTTAGGCGCAATCCACGGCTACCTCTAGTGTGGTGTGATAGGATTAGGGATTGCGGTCAGCAGAGTTTCCCCGTCTCAGAGCTCGTCATATGTTTTTGGTAAATGTCAGGTCACTTAGTGTGCTCTGAACTTCAAGGTCCATTGTGGTTCTGAATTACCTGTTCATAACAGTACTGGAGGCCTAAAGTACTAATGCTTCTCAATAGAGGGAAAAGAGAAGTTCTGAGACCATTTTTTTTTCTTTGCACTGTGTTCTGTCTTTCTTTTCCCCTTTACATCAGGGTGGTTCAGAACACAGGTGTGGACATGGACATTCAGGGTCTGTCCTCTGTGATGGATAATCTCACTATAAGAGTACAGAGCATTCAAGATTTAGTGGTTCAGAATCCTATGTTAGAACCTAAAATTCCTATTCCTGAGTTATTTTCTGGAGATAGAGCTAAGTTCTTGAATGTTAAAAATAATTGTAAACTATTTCTGGCTTTGAAACCCCGCTCCTCTGGTGACCCAGTTCAACAAGTTAAAATCATTATTTCTTTATTACGTGGCGACCCTCAAGACTGGGCATTTTCCCTTGCACCAGGAGATCCTGCATTATGTAATATTGATGCGTTTTTTCTGGCGCTCGGATTGCTGTACGACGAACCTAATTCAGTGGATCAGGCGGAGAAAAATTTGCTGGCTCTGTGTCAGGGTCAGGATGAGATAGAGATTTATTGTCAGAAGTTTAGAAAGTGGTCCGTGCTCACTCAATGGAATGAATGTGCGCTGGCAGCTATTTTCAGAAAGGGTCTCTCTGAAGCCCTTACGGATGTCATGGTGGGATTTCCTATGCCTGCTGGTCTGAATGAGTCTATGTCTTTGGCCATTCAGATCGGTCGACGCTTGCGCGAGCGTAAATCTGTGCACCATTTGGCGGTATTATCTGAGCATAAACCTGAGCCTATGCAGTGCGATAGGACTTTAACCAGAGCTGAAAGGCAAGAACACAGACGTCAGAATGGGCTGTGTTTCTACTGTGGTGATTCCACTCATGCTATCTCCGATTGTCCTAAGCGCACTAAGCGGTTCGCTAGGTCTGCCACCATTGGTACGGTACAGTCAAAATTTCTTTTGTCCGTTACTTTGATCTGCTCTTTGTCTTCCTATTCTGTCATGGCATTTGTGGATTCAGGCGCTGCCCTGAATTTGATGGACTTGGAGTTTGCTAGGCGCTGTGGGTTTGTCTTGGAGCCCTTGCAGTGTCCTATTCCATTGAGAGGAATTGATGCTACGCCTTTGGCCAAGAATAAGCCTCAGTATTGGACCCAGCTGACCATGTGCATGGCTCCTGCGCACCAGGAGGATATTCGCTTTCTGGTGTTGCATAATCTGCATGATGTGGTCGTGTTGGGGTTGCCATGGCTACAAGTCCATAACCCAGTATTAGATTGGAAATCAATGTCTGTGTCCAGCTGGGGTTGTCAGGGGGTACATGGTGATGTTCCATCTCTGTCTATCTCATCATCCACCCCTTCTGAGGTCCCAGAGTTCTTGTCTGATTACCGGGATGTATTCGATGAGCCCAAGTCCAATGCCCTACCTCCGCATAGGGATTGTGATTGTGCTATCGATTTGATTCCTGGTAGTAAGTTTCCTAAGGGTCGACTGTTTAATTTATCTGTACCTGAGCACGCCGCTATGCGGAGTTACGTGAAGGAGTCTTTGGAGAAGGGTCATATTCGCCCGTCATCGTCGCCATTGGGAGCGGGGTTCTTTTTTGTGGCCAAGAATGATGGTTCGCTGAGACCTTGTATTGATTACCGCCTTCTAAATAAAATTACGGTCAAATTTCAGTACCCCTTGCCGCTGCTGTCTGATTTGTTTGCTCGGATTAAGGGGGCTAGTTGGTTCACCAAGATAGATCTTCGTGGTGCGTATAATCTTGTGCGTATTAAACGGGGCGATGAATGGAAAACAGCATTTAATATGCCCGAAGGCCATTTTGAGTACCTGGTTATGCCATTCGGACTTTCTAATGCTCCATCAGTGTTTCAGTCCTTTATGCATGACATCTTCCGAGAGTACCTGGATAAATTCCTGATTGTATACTTGGACGATATTTTGGTCTTCTCGGATGATTGGGAGTCTCACGTGAAGCAGGTCAGAATGGTGTTCCAGGTCCTGCGTGCTAATTCTTTGTTTGTGAAGGGGTCAAAGTGTCTCTTTGGTGTTCAGAAGATTTCATTTTTGGGGTTCATTTTTTCTCCTTCTACTATCGAGATGGACCCTGTTAAAGTTCAGGCCATTTATGATTGGACTCAGCCAACATCTCTGAAGAGTCTGCAGAAGTTCCTGGGCTTTGCTAATTTTTATCGTCGCTTCATCGCTAATTTTTCTAGCATTGCTAAACCGTTGACTGATTTAACCAAGAAGGGTGCTGATGTGGTCAATTGGTCTTCTGCTGCTGTGGAAGCTTTTCAGGAGTTGAAGCGTCGGTTTTCTTCTGCCCCTGTGTTGTGCCAACCAGATGTTTCGCTTCCGTTCCAGGTCGAGGTTGATGCTTCAGAAATTGGAGCAGGGGCTGTTTTGTCGCAGAGAAGTTCTGATGGCTCGGTGATGAAACCATGCGCCTTCTTTTCCAGGAAGTTTTCACCTGCTGAGCGTAATTATGATGTTGGCAATCGAGAGTTGCTGGCCATGAAGTGGGCATTCGAGGAGTGGCGTCATTGGCTTGAAGGAGCTAAGCATCGCGTGGTGGTCTTGACTGATCACAAAAACTTGACTTATCTCGAGTCTGCCAAACGGTTGAATCCTAGACAGGCTCGTTGGTCGCTGTTTTTCTCCCGTTTTGACTTTGTGGTTTCGTACCTTCCGGGCTCTGATGAAGGCGGATGCCCTGTCTAGGAGTTTTGTGCCCGATTCTCCAGGTTTGTCAGAGCCGGCGGGTATTCTCAAAGAGGGGGTAATTTTGTCTGCCATCTCCCCTGATTTGCGGCGGGTGCTGCAAAAATTTCAGGCTAATAGACCTGACCGTTGCCCAGCGGAGAAACTGTTTGTCCCTGATAAATGGACGAGTAGAGTTATCTCTGAGGTTCATTGTTCGGTGTTGGCTGGTCATCCTGGAATCTTTGGTACCAGAGATTTGGTGGCTAGATCCTTTTGGTGGCCGTCTCTGTCGCGGGATGTGCGTTCTTTTGTGCAGTCCTGTGGGATTTGTGCTCGGGCTAAGCCCTGCTGTTCTCGTGCCAGTGGGTTGCTTTTGCCCTTGCCGGTCCCGAAGAGGCCTTGGGCACATATCTCTATGGATTTTATTTCGGATCTCCCCGTCTCTCAAAGAATGTCGGTCATTTGGGTAGTTTGTGATCGCTTCTCTAAGATGGTCCATTTGGTGCCCTTGTCTAAATTGCCTTCCTCCTCTGATTTGGTGCCGTTGTTTTTCCAGCATGTGGTTTGTTTACATGGCATTCCAGAGAACATCGTTTCTGACAGAGGTTCCCAGTTTGTTTCGAGGTTTTGGCGAGCCTTTTGTGCTAGGATGGGCATTGATTTGTCTTTTTCCTCGGCTTTCCATCCTCAGACTAATGGCCAGACTGAACGAACCAATCAGACCTTGGAAACATATCTCAGATGTTTTGTTTCTGCTGATCAGGATGATTGGGTGTCCTTTTTGCCTTTGGCTGAGTTCGCCCATAATAATTGGGCCAGCTCGGCTACTTTGGTTTCGCCGTTTTTCTGCAATTCTGGCTTCCACCCTCGTTTCTCTTCAGGGCAGGTTGAGTCTTCGGACTGTCCTGGTGTGGATACTGTGGTGGATAGGTTGCAGCAGATTTGGACTCATGTAGTGGACAATCTGACTTTGTCCCAGGAGAAGGCTCAACGTTTCGCTAACCGCAGGCGCTGTGTGGGTCCCCGACTTCGTGTTGGGGATTTGGTTTGGTTGTCATCTCGTTATATTCCTATGAAAGTTTTCTCTCCTAAATTTAAGCCTCGTTTCATTGGTCCATATAGGATTTCTGAGGTTCTTAATCCTGTGTCTTTTCGTTTGACTCTTCCAGCTTCTTTTTCCATCCATAACGTGTTCCATAGGTCATTGTTGCGGAGATACGTGGCACCTGTGGTTCCATCTATTGATCCTCCTGCTCCGGTTTTGGTTGAAGGGGAATTGGAGTATATTGTGGAGAAGATTTTGGATTCTCGTGTTTCGAGACGGAAACTCCAGTATTTGGTTAAGTGGAAGGGTTATGGTCAGGAAGATAATTCCTGGGTCTTTGCCTCTGATGTCCATGCTGCCGATCTGGTTCGTGCCTTTCATGTGGCTCATCCTGGTCGGCCTGGGGGCTCTGGTGAGGGTTCGGTGACCCCTCCTCAAGGGGGGGGTACTGTTGTGAATTCTGTGGCCAAGCTCCCTCCTGTGGTCGTGAGTGGTACTGCGGCTTCTGAGTTTCCTTCCTCAGGTGATGAGGTTAAGTCGTTAGGTGCTGCTCTATTTAACTCCACCTGGTGCTTTGATCCTGGCCTCCAGTCAATGTTCTAGTATTGGTCTTGCTTCCTCCTGGATCGTTCCTGTGGCCTGTCTATCCTGCATAAGCTAAGTTCTGCTTATGTTATTTTTGTTTGCTATATTTTCTGTCCAGCTTGCTATATTGTTTTTTCTTGCTTGCTGGAAGCTCTGAGACGCAGGGGGAGCACCTCCGTACCGTTAGTCGGTGCGGAGGGTCTTTTTGCCCCTCTGCGTGGTTGTTTGTAGGTTTTTGTGTTGACCGCAAAGCTACCTTTCCTATCCTCGGTCTATTCAGTAAGTCGGGCCTCACTTTGCTAAATCTATTTCATCTCTGTTTGTATTTCATCTTTACTCACAGTCATTATATGTGGGGGGCTGCCTTTTCCTTTGGGGAATTTCTCTGAGGCAAGGTAGGCTTATTTTTCTATCTTCAGGGCTAGTTAGTTTCTCAGGCTGTGCCGAGTTGCATAGGGAGCGTTAGGCGCAATCCACGGCTACCTCTAGTGTGGTGTGATAGGATTAGGGATTGCGGTCAGCAGAGTTTCCACGTCTCAGAGCTCGTCATATGTTTTTGGTAAATGTCAGGTCACTTAGTGTGCTCTGAACTTCAAGGTCCATTGTGGTTCTGAATTACCTGTTCATAACAGGGTAGGAGGCAATGATTGAGGTGGTGGAATGGGCAATGATGGGGTAGTGGAGGAGAAAGCAATGACGGAGGTGGTGGAAAAGGCAATGATGGGGGTGGAGGGGGAGAACAATGATGTAGGTGGAGGGGGGCTGCATTATTCTCTCAGGGGCTACGACATACTATATAAAGGGGGCCGCATTATGCCTTATGGGGGACTGCATTATACCTTATGAGGGGGTTGCATTATACTCTGAGGAAGCTACATTATATTCTGTGGTGGGCTGCATTATACTATATGAGGGGGCTGCATTATACCCTATGTGGGTGCTACATTATATTCTATGTGGGAGGCTGCATTATACCTTATGAGGGGGTTGCATTATATTTTGTAGGGTGCTGCATTATACCCAATGGGGAAGGGGCTGCTTTATATTCTATGAAGGAGGCTGCATTATATTCCATGAGGGGGGCTACATTATATTTTATGAAGGGGGCTACAGTATATTTAGCGAGGGGGTTTCATTATATTCAATGAAGGGGGCTACAGTATATTCTATGAGGGGGTTACATTATATTCTATGAGGGGGCTACCCCAACTCCTGCTACATAATTAAGACGTGTGCTAACTTATATTATACCCTGATATTAGCGCGTTTTACCGCACAATTGGTGGTCTTGTGTTTATTTCTATGTAACTACATAGTGGGCCCCAAGAATGATTTTCTCTGGTGGGCCCAAGGTGCTCCAGTCCGACGCTGGCGATCAACATCTCTCCTGATAACCATAGAGGTAGTAAGAAGATTTGCACTCAATTCAATGAGGGTAGGTGCCCAGAGGGAAAAAGAATATATAGTAGTAGAAAACACCTTCGGCACTCAAAAAAGGGGATAATTCTTGAGAATATTCTGTGACAGACATCCTTGATAAAGAAAGGCCTGAGAGCTGAAACGTCGGACATTTTGTCTTGTCATATATCGGCTGTAAATAAAGATTCTCTTGTTACACAGAATATTCTCAAGAATTATCCCCTTCTCCTGATAATCAGTCAGCCCGCCTGTACATACACACTGTTCACTGAACCCCTCAATATCGGACTTTAGAAACTCGCCAAAATGAGCTCACTGATAGATTCTCAGTTAACCCATTCTGCAGCCAGCAATACGTGGTACAAAATAAGTAGAAATTGTATTTTAGCCCAAAATACATGCATTAAAGTGAAAAAAAAAAAGTCCCCATTGGTTGACATCCCCTTTAAGGCTAAAGCCAGTACTCTCGACTTTAGCAGTGAAGCCAGTAGTGTGGAGAAAGATCTCTCTTTGTGCAGCAGCTACATTGTATGTAATGCAGATCTTGGGGAGAAAAACTAAGATGCACTGGAAAAAAATAATATGAAAAAGATTCTGGAATACAGAGATAAGAAAATGAAATGGAGACAAAAAGCTGCTCAGACAGTGAGGATAAGGACTGAGGAGGGAGCGCTGCAGACGGTGAGGATAAGGACTGAGGGGGGAGCGCTGCAGATGGTGAGGATAAGGACCGAGGAGGGAGCGCTGCAGACGGTGAGGATAAGGACTGAGGAGGGAGCGCTGCAGACGGTGAGGATAAGGACTGAGGGGGGAGCGCTGCAGATGGTGAGGATAAGGACTGAGGAGGGAGCGCTGCAGACGGTGAGGATAAGGACCGAGGAGGGAGCGCTGCAGACGGTGAGGATAAGGACTGAGGAGGGAACGCTGCAGACGGTGAGGATAAGGACCGAGGAGGGAGCGCTGCAGACCGGGAGGATAAGGACCGAGGAGGGAGCGCTGCAGACGGTGAGGATAAGGACCGAGGAGGGAGCGCTGCAGACGGTGAGGATAAGGACCGAGGAGGGAGCGCTGCAGACGGTGAGGATAAGGACCGAGGAGGGAGCGCTGCAGACGGTGAGGATAAGGACCGAGGAGGGAGCGCTGCAGACCGGGAGGATAAGGACCGAGGAGGGAGCGCTGCAGACGGTGAGGATAAGGACCGAGGAGGGAGCGCTGCAGACGGTGAGGATAAGGACCGAGGAGGGAGCGCTGCAGACGGGGAGGATAAGGACCGAGGAGGGAGCGCTGCAGACCGGGAGGATAAGGACCGAGGAGGGAGCGCTGCAGACGGTGAGGATAAGGACCGAGGAGGGAGCGCTGCAGACGGTGAGGATAAGGACCGAGGAGGGAGCGCTGCAGACGGGGAGGATAAGGACCGAGGAGGGAGCGCTGCAGACGGGGAGGATAAGGACCGAGGAGGGAGCGCTGCAGACGGTGAGGATAAGGACCGAGGAGGGAGCGCTGCAGACGGTGAGGATAAGGACCGAGGAGGGAGCGCTGCAGACCGGGAGGATAAGGACCGAGGAGGGAGCGCTGCAGACGGGGAGGATAAGGACCGAGGAGGGAGCGCTGCAGACGGTGAGGATAAGGACCGAGGAGGGAGCGCTGCAGACGGGGAGGATAAGGACCGAGGAGGGAGCGCTGCAGACGGTGAGGATAAGGACCGAGGAGGGAGCGCTGCAGACGGTGAGGATAAGGACCGAGGAGGGAGCGCTGCAGACGGTGAGGATAAGGACCGAGGAGGGAGCGCTGCAGACGGTGAGGATAAGGACCGAGGAGGGAGCGCTGCAGACGGGGAGGATAAGGACCGAGGAGGGAGCGCTGCAGACGGGGAGGATAAGGACCGAGGAGGGAGCGCTGCAGACGGTGAGGATAAGGACTGAGGAGGGAGCGCTGCAGACTAATGATGGGCAGTCCGGTCTAAGGACTGCGTACGGCCAAGGTTGTAGCCAGCTTTTATATTGCATAATTGCAGGGAATTACATGAGTGTCATCTAAGGCCCCGCCCACTCTCCAGCCTATCACTGCGCATCCTCCCTCTCAACTTCATATCTGACATTTCAACTCCTTTACAACCTCTCTTGACTAGGTTGGCAGCATGACCTTGTTCCTTGTGCGCACGCGTAACACCATGGTCCTGACGTCTCATTGGCTGAAGTATAATTTTGCAAGTTAGGTTGTGATCCGGCTTGTCCTCTGCGTTCAGTGCGCGTGAGTGCTAAGAGGGTCAGACATGGCGTCCAGGGGTCTGCGGATACTGGGGCACAACCTGAGCACAGCGCTGCGGACACACAGGGCGCCGCTCCGGTAAGAAGGAAGAGACATTGCCCGCTGTAGTCGCCTTACTAACGTGCTTACTCTTTCTCCGCTGTGCTTGTAGTGCATGGAGGCATGCTGGGAATCGTAGTTCTCCGGGGCCAAGTCACATATAACTGTGCTGCTCACCTGTTGTTTTCTTTTTAGTCTTACATAGGACTGCGGTGTACAGAAGAGTGAAGGGCGATGACAAGCTCAGCTCTGCTACATCTGCACCGCAATTGTAGAGCAATGACCCATTTATTTGTAAAATATAAATATATATATATATATAAACTTTTTTTAACAGTTAGTAAAATGTTAAAGAAATTTGCATCCCCCCTTTTCCCCGACCGTGCGCCCACCCCACGTCCCCCCGCCGAGTCCCCGACCGTGCGTCCCCCCAGCCGAGTCCCCGACCGTGCGTCCCCCCCGCCGAGTCCCCGACCGTGCGTCCCCCCCGCCGAGTCCCCGACCGTGCGTCCCCCCCGCCGAGTCCCCGACCGTGCGTCCCCCCCGCCGAGTCCCCGACCGTGCGTCCCCCCCCGCCGAGTCCCCGACCGTGCGTCCCCCCCGCCGAGTCCCCGACCGTGCGTCCCCCCCGCCGAGTCCCCGACCGTGCGTCCCCCCCGCCGAGTCCCCGACCGTGCGTCCCCCCCCGCCGAGTCCCCGACCGTGCGTCCCCCCCCGCCGAGTCCCCGACCGTGCGTCCCCCCCCGCCGAGTCCCCGACCGTGCGTCCCCCCCGCCGAGTCCCCGACCGTGCGTCCCCCCCGCCGAGTCCCCGACCGTGCGTCCCCCCCGCCGAGTCCCCGACCGTGCGTCCCCCCCGCCGAGTCCCCGACCGTGCGTCCCCCCCGCCGAGTCCCCGACCGTGCGTCCCCCCCGCCGAGTCCCCGACCGTGCGTCCCCCCCGCCGAGTCCCCGACCGTGCGTCCCCCCCGCCGAGTCCCCGACCGTGCGTCCCCCCCGCCGAGTCCCCGACCGTGCGTCCCCCCCCGCCGAGTCCCCGACCGTGCGTCCCCCCCCGCCGAGTCCCCGACCGTGCGTCCCCCCCGCCGAGTCCCCGACCGTGCGTCCCCCCCGCCGAGTCCCCGACCGTGCGTCCCCCCCGCCGAGTCCCCGACCGTGCGTCCCCCCCGCCGAGTCCCCGACCGTGCGTCCCCCCCGCCGAGTCCCCGACCGTGCGTCCCCCCCCGCCGAGTCCCCGACCGTGCGTCCCCCCCGCCGAGTCCCCGACCGTGCGTCCCCCCCGCCGAGTCCCCGACCGTGCGTCCCCCCCGCCGAGTCCCCGACCGTGCGTCCCCCCCGCCGAGTCCCCGACCGTGCGTCCCCCCCGCCGAGTCCCCGACCGTGCGTCCCCCCCGCCGAGTCCCCGACCGTGCGTCCCCCCCCCCCCGAGTCAAGGTAAGTTATGTGAGAAGATAACGGAAATCATAAAGTTCTAAACACACAGACTTTTATTACTTCAACCAGAAAACCGTCAATCAGTGAACATATTAGACCGTGGCCCCCGGTGCTGGGCTGTTACGTAGTCTCGGTTCCATCGGTGGTCTCCACTGCCCGACCTTCGGTATGATGGCGGCTGTATAGTATAGGCGCCTATGACGGCTCGCTCAGCTGCGTAGCCGCCTCCGTTCATCATGTGACCCCTCGTCCTTGGACGCTGCCGGTATCTGCTAGTAGTCTCTGCTTGTACAGGGTTGCATCACCCCTCTGTTTTGGCCGTTTCCTCACTTTTCTGTGAGCTCCAAGGATACAAACATTTGTGTAATATCCCAGTGAATTATAGCTTTATGGCCGGGGACTCACGGACATCACTATTAAATTCTATTTAACCAATAACTGGAGAGCTAGGCCCATAATAAACTATGGCTACATTTTATATAGCTAATTTCTGGAGGTACCAAAGTATCCAATAAATAATCCTATAATAACCACCAAATTAAATAATTATACTACAAAAGAGTATATCAACTTATATCCAACCTTTATTATAAACAATCGCTTTACACAAAGACAAAAAAACTAATTAAACCCCATAAAAGGAAAAAATTGGGCAGTGTGGACAAGATAATATACATATATCAGTAAAATGGGGGCAAAGGGAAACATACAATGATCACAAAGACTAGGTATTACATAACCATATATAACTAGTGAGTGTACAGATTACTAGAGCTATAAGTAACCAACCATGTGCTTAATTTGAACAGTAAGAAATCTAAACCCCCTGCAATAGAGCCACCGTATGCCGTTGTAAGTAGAAACCACACTACCCAGTAGCCCCGGCTCATGTTTCGCATGCATATATAATAAAGGTTAGATATAATTTGATATACTCTGTTTTGGGGGTATACTGTCCTTTGGGAATCATTCCTGACTAATGATGGGTGAACACGAACAGTAAAGTTCGGGGTCTGTACCAGATACCTAGTGTCAATGCAAGGACCCTGAACATGGACTCCGTATTCCTGTTCGCGTTCGTCAGCCCAAACAAAACTTGCAGTACAGCCAATCAACAAGCTTTTCTGGTGTGGGCACTTCCTGGCCCATCACTGCTATGTCAAGTATTGGCATGGCTACGATTGGCCAGAGCATAGTGTAAAAGTAAATAAGAGATGTATGGTTCCCTCTTTTTTTTTTTTTTTTTTAATAACAAGCGCAGGTAAAGCCGACAGTTGTAGGCAGCAGCCCTCAGCTGTCAGCTTTATCTTGGCTGGTTATCAAAAAATAGGTGTCCTCATGCCATTTAAAAAGGAAAAAAAAATTATAATAATTTTGAAAAACACGTCGTGAGGTCTCCCCCATTTTTGATAATCAGCCAAGCTAAAGCAGACAGATGGGGGCCTGAAACTAATAGGCTGGGAATGGGCCATGGATATTGGCCCCCTTTTAGACTAATAACATCAGCCCTCAGCCCCCCCAGAAATTTCACATCTATTAGATGCACTGATTCTGGCGCTTTGCCCGGCTCTTCCCATTTGACCTGGTACAGTGGCAAGTGGGTTAATAGTTGTGGGATTGATGTCAGCTTTGTAGTGTCAGCTGACTTCCAGCCCAGGGGTTAGTAATGGAGAGGCATCTATCAGACGCCTCCATTATTAATCCCGTAATCAAAAGAAAAAAGGCACAATCACATAGAAAAGTCCTTTAATTGAACACTCCCTGACAAATCCCCTCTTTTACGCATTTATTAGCATAAAATAAAAAATATGAAAGCCAACTAATCCAGTGTCCGCAGATAATCCATAATAATGAGGTCCCGCGACGATCACCCCAGCTGTCTGCTTTCCCTCAGCTGGTTAGTAAAAATAAAGGGGATCCCATGCCGATTTTTACTTTTATGTATTACGGTAGTTAAATACATGTACTGTACAATACAATAAGTATGCACTAATTATCTCACTGACATATTTCTTACTATGCCCGGGCATTGGCTTGAGACTACTCTCATCAGCGTACGCTTCCACTCACTGCAATCAGCAAGAGCACCCTTACCTTGATGAGAGTAGTAGTCATCATCAACCGACACCTGAACAGCGGTAACCTTTTCACCGCCGATCACAACTGCTGCTGTGTGACCGCATGGGAACTGCAGCGTTGTGACTGGCGGTAAGTCAGTAAGTTTACTGACGATCAGAGCGCTGTCACACAGATGGCAGCGTGGGAACTGCTGGATGTTCGGGCCCCCCAATCATTTCATTGGGGTTTGGGCACTGTTCTGGTACCTGAACCTAACCTTTTTTTTTTTATTAAGTTCGGCCGAACCCGATGGACTCGAACATGCACATTGTTACCAATAATTAGGAACATTACATACCTAAAAGGCGTAAGCAGTGCTCTATATGAGATGAGCGGCTCAAACTCCGGCCTGATACATTCTATCTGCACCGATACACTGTGCCAAACTAACAGAACAAGACAGCAATGTGTGCAGCTGAAGTATGCGCCCTCTAGATGATTGCCGTCCGGCCTTGGGGTACAAGTGTGCAGTCACTCTATGTGACTGTAGACTTGTGAATCCACACAGGATTCTCCAGTGCTGGCGCTGATTTGCATACTTTCTGCCACTTTCCCACTAGACGTGTACTTTTGTATTGAGCGAGGCTGCCCACTTCTAGTCGGCACATGCTCCCATGCAGGTTCTGGGCCTCTCCGACCTTTCCCGGCGCCTGCACACTGCAGTACTTTGCTCTGTCCTCAACAGGACAGACAAAGTACGCCTGCCTCGGAGCGTGAAGACAAGAAGAGGACGTCATCCTAGGAAGATGGGAGGCCCCGGACCGCGACGCCCATTGGATCGGACCGCCCCTGGGTGAGTATAATCTAACCTCTTTTTCTCATCTTTCAGGATACATCGGGGGCTTATCTACAGCATTACAGAATGCTGTAGATAAGCCCCTGATGCCAGTGGCCGCATCTTCGATTTTGGGGGTGACAGGTTCCCTTTAAATACAAGCATTTTTTGCAACAATGGCCATTAACACTATAATGAGGGGGTCGGTCAATAACCCAGATTCTGCCTTTTTGTACATTAGGGCGTGTCCACAGCTGATGTGCACAGCGGCTCAGCAGCCAAATAACCCGGAGAGTGAGGAGGAGAAGGGTAAAAAGCGAGGGGAGGAGAGCGCAGAACAGCTGAGCGCAGAGAAGGCGAAGCTGGAAGATCAAGTGAAAGAGGTTACGGTGAGTAAATAAAAAGATCTGCAGAACCCTGGACCCTCCGCCATGTCTTTGGCCACCAGATCAGAGCCATGCAATCCTCCCAACTACCTGCATGATGTTGAATCTCCGCCACCTCTTCTGATTTGTAGGCCCTGCGCGATGTTTTGGGCGCTCCTACTAATCACAAGAGGTTCCAGGGAAGCCAGCAGGTAGGAGAAAGTTAAGAGCTCTGGTCAATTTTGATCATCTCCATCATCAAGCTATGGCTTTTTTGGCTGTTTTGAAACTACATATCCCAGCAGGCCCTGACAGGGGAGTGCACCAGCTTTCTAACCCCTGTGTGTATTTTCTGTCTCTAGTGCCACCTATAGCTTAATTTTTGTAATATCAAACGAGCCATGACTTGTCGTCATTCTTGGGCGAAACAAGGATTAGACTTTGGATTTACAGATGACCGATCCTTTGTATGACACATACCCGGATGAGATCGCAGAGGCGGTGGGTACAGTGATGGGCGATCACTGTTGAATCCAAGCCTACATGTTCCCTTTCGAGGCCGACAGTATGGCTGCCATGGTCACTCTTCTTTTACCCCTGGTGTGAAGTTTCCTAATAATTGTCTTTGTGTCTCCAGGATAAATACAAGCGGGCCTTAGCAGATACAGAGAACCTGAGGCAAAGGAGCCAAAAAATGTTGGAAGATGCAAAATTGTACGGTGAGTAGCTACCATCGTCTGTCACCCACACGGCCGGCCTTCGCTCACTTCCCACTCTTGACATTTATGGTACATCCTGTAGATACAATGGAGACCGATTATTATATTTTTATTTCCTTATATCTGAAGGAATACAAGGATTCTGCAAGGATTTACTGGAAGTGGCCGACATCTTGGAGAAAGCGACTCAGAGCGTCCCCAAGGAAGAAATCAAGGATCAAAACCCTCATCTGAAGAACCTCTACGAAGGGCTGGTGATGACTGAAGTCCAGATGCAAAAAGTTTTTAAGAAGCATGGAATAGTCAAGCTCAATCCAGTGGGTGCAAAGTTTGATCCGTACGAGCACGAAGCCTTATTCCACAGCCCGGTGGAGGGCAAGGAGCCTGGCACAGTAGCCTTAGTCACTAAAGTGGGCTACAAGCTGCATGAACGTACATTGAGGCCGGCCCTGGTAGGAGTTGTGAAAGGAACATAAGTCCGTTTTTAATATCCACGTTGTACCGTCGCTAAGCAGAGGAATATTTTATTACATCATTTGACCAATTCCATTCTAGAAATATTAACGCCTCTTCAAATTAGGCAGGAAATGGTTGATGTCCCAGGAGAAATGCTGATGAGTATCATATACCAGAACTGGGCTCTGCCAGCGGCGACTTTTACTGAGACTTGCATTCCAATATTGTGCTCCTATCGCACAGCGTATGATGCTGACGGACTGAATGTTGCATATAATTATGATAATGTCTGGTCAGTACGCTGCAGGGTTACCGCCTGTCTGTTCTCCTGCAGCATGTGTTTCTTGGATATATTACCCGGAATAAATATTTTTCACAATATATAATTTATGAACAAGATGCTTACTCTGCCGTTCTCTAAAGTCCAATATCTACATAATTACGGGTGTAGACAGACGGCCGTATTTCTCGTGTGAGGAACGCAGTGCACTGCACGGACTGGCCCGGCACCTCTCCTGACCTAAGTGTGAGATATTTCTATGCAGCTGTCATGCTCAGATCAGGAGGGCCGACGGGGAGTCCGAGGATTGTGAAGTGATCCTCACATGAGAAATACGCTCGTCTGCTTACCTCAGGTTACAATTTTGCATTGAGAAATTGAGATCAATGCACAGAAGTAGATAAAGACATAATAGGCACATTCAGGGCAATTTTTGTTTTTTTTTTTACTTAAAGGGGGTGTCTGTCACTAGGTCAAAAGTGACCTGGTTTTGCTCTCATTTTATTCCTGCTGCTCCCCCGAGTATTCTATTTTAGGGAGCATGGCTAACTGTTTAGTAATGCAGAGCAGCCTAAAGACACGCTCATGAGGATCCTGTGAGCCACACCCCAATGTTATTTTTTTTTAAACCGTAAATAAAAAGGCCCATTTATACAGTGCACTGGAAAACAGGAGAAAAATTGTGTTGAAATTACAAAAAAAATGCAATTCCACAATTTCTTTTTTTATTTACCATGTTCACTATATGGTAAAACTGACTTAGGAGTAGGAGAAAAGTGGGGCGTGCAATATTATTCGGCCCCTTTAACTTAATATTTTGTTGCGCCACCTTTCGCTGCGATTACAGCTGCAAGTCGCTTGGGGTTTGTCTCCTTTGCAGACTCCAACAGGTTTTCTTCAAGAATGGTCCTGTATTTGGCTCCATCCATCGTCCCATCAATTTTAACCATCTTCCCTGTCCCTGCTGAAGAAAAGCAGGTCCAAACCATGATGCTGCCACCACCATGTTTGACAGTGGGAATGATGTGTTCAGGGTAATGAGCTGTGTTGCCTTTACACCAAACATATCGTTTGGCGTAAAGGCAATTTGATTTTGGTTTCATCTGACCAGAGCACCTTCTTCCACATGTTTGGTGTGTCTCCCAGGTGGCTTGTTGCAAACTTTAAATTACACTTTTTATGGATATCTTTGAGAAATGGCTTTCTTCTTGCCACTCTTCCATAAAGGCCAGATTTGTGCAGTGTACGACTGATTGTTGTCCTATGTGTTAGGTGTCGAGTTCCCACCTCTGCATAGGGGGAATCTCGAACCATCTCTGCTGCGGTCTCCCATTCTTCTCCAGCCGCAGTGGAGTCTGCTCAGTGGAGACGTCGGTCCCAGCGTCTTGCTCAGTCTCACTCTGTGCATAGGGTTGCTGCTGCTTTTCCAGCTTCTGCCATTGAAGCCAGTGCTGGGCAGCGGCGAGCAGACGCTTCTGGGACTAAGTCCTACTTTGCACACACTGAGCATGCCCAGGGCAAGATCTCTCAGTGGAGATCTAGGGTCACATGCTCAGGTACTGCAGCGACTTCCATTGGTCCTTCTCACGGAAGGTCCTGTAGGTACTAGGACTAAGTTCTGCTTTGCACACTGAGCATGCCCAGGGCAAGATCTCTCAGTGGAGATCTAGGGTCACATGCTCAGGTACTGCAGCAATTCCATTGGTCCTTCTTTGAAGGGTCCTATACGTGCTGCAGCTATTTAAGGCTCACATGGCCGCACGGCCATGCGCTAGTGTACATTTGTAAACGTGTGTGTGTTGTGAGTGAAAGTCGTTCTTGGAAATCCCCTCCCTATTGGATGACTGTTCGCGGAAGGTGGATGATTGCTATCTAGCGCCCGACTTAGCCACCAGCACGTTACACACCATACAGCGTCTAATTGCTGTGACCGCCAGTAAGCCTGGGTGGTTAGTGGCGTCCCCCAGTGCGGCACCGCATGCATTCTCGTGCATCTTTAATTATTATTTTGGTTACGCTGACACCCCATTAGCGGTGTCGAGCGCAAGTAGTCTAGACGGACTCTGATCCCAAGTCTTGGGACTGAGCTCGGTGACTCCTTGCTTGCGTTCTTGTGTGCGGTACCGCCGCCCTGTGACTTAACAGGGTTCGCTTCCTTCACACAGGGTGAAGTTAACCCGTGTGTGTATTCACATTGTACCGCCATATAGTCCGTCATTACTTGGCAGCAGGTTCCATCTCTGCACGGTGGACCCCGGGCTGCGAACGCTCCTTATTCTACCTATCTTATTATTTGGTGCGTTCCGCTAGCCCTAACACTATGGACAGACTGTCCCACCTCAGCTGTAGATCTCTGCAGTTCATCCAGAGTGATCATGGGCCTCTTGGCTGCATCTCTGATCAGCTTTCTCCTTGTTTGAGATGAAAGTTTAGAGGGACGGCCAAGGCTTGGTAGATTTCCAGTGGTGTGATACTCCTTGCATTTCAATACGATCGCTTGCACAGTGCTCCTTGGGATGTTTAAAGTTTTGGAAATAATTTTGTATCCAAATCCGGCTTTAAACTTCTCCACAACAGTATCACGGACCTGCCTGTTGTGTTCCTTGGTCTTCATGATGCTCTCTGTGCTTCAAACAGAACCCTGAGACTATCACAGAGCAGGTGCATTTATACAGAGACTTGATTACACACAGGTGGATTATATTTATCATCATTAGGCATTTAGGACAACATTGGATCATTCAGAGATCCACAATGAACTTCAGGAGTGAGTTTGCTGCACTGAAAGTAAAGGGGCCAAATAATATTGCACGCCCCACTTTTCAGTTTTTGATTTTCCACAAAAATTTAAAATAACCAATAAATTTCGTTCAACTTCACAATTGTGTTCCACTTGTTGATTCTTAACCAAAAATTTTCATTTGGTATCTTTGTTTGAAGCACAATATGTGGGAAAAGGTTGAAAAGTTCCAGGGAGCTGAATACTTTCGCAAGGCACTGTATATTACAAACAGAGTGATCTATTTCAAGTGTTTATTTCTGTTAATGTTGATGATTAAGGCTTACAGCCAATGAAAACAGTCATCTCAGTAAATTAGAATACCATATATGCTCGAGTATAAGCCGACCCCCCCCCCCTAATTTTGCTACAAAAAACTGGGAAAACTTAATGACTCGAGTATAAGCCTAGGGTGGGAAATGCAGCAGTTACCGGTAAATGTCAAAAGTAAAAATAAGAATAAAATTGAGACAGCAGTAGGTTGTGTTTTTTGAATATCCATATTGAATCAGGAGCCCCATATAATGCTCCATACAGTTCATGATGGGCTCTATATTAAAATATGCCCCATATAATCCTGCATAAAGGTTAACCCCTTAATCCCATATGACGTACTATCCCGTCAAGGTGGGGTGGGCCTTAATTCCCACCGACGGGATAGTACGTCATAGCGATCGGCCGCGCTCACGGGGGGAGCACGGCCGGGTGTCAGCTGCCTATCGCAGCTGACATCCGGCACTATGTGCCAGGAGCGGTCACGGACCGCTCCCGGCACATTAACCCCCGGCACACCGCGATCAAAGATGATCGCGATGTGCCGGCGGTACAGAGAAGCATCGCGCAGGGAGGGGGCTCCCTGCGGGCTTCCCTGAGACGATCGGTACACGGTGATGTACTCACCGTGTACCGAGCGTCTTCTCCCTGCAGTCCCCGGATCCAAAATGGCCGCGGGGCTGCATCCGGGTCCTGCAGGGAGTACTTCCGGGTCAGGAGCAGGCTGCAGCTGCAGCTCTAATCCTGCCCGGCTGTTTGTCAGATCACCGATCTGACAGAGTGCTGTGCACACTGTCAGATCAGTGATCTGTGATGTCCCCCCTGGGACAAAGTAAAAGAGTAAAAAAAAAAAATTTCCACATGTGTTAAAAAAAAAAAAATCCTAAATAAAGAAGAAAAAAAAAATAATATTCCCATAAATACATTTCTTTATCAAAACAAACAAACAATAAAAGTACACATATTTAGTATCGCCGCGTCCGTAACGACCCAACCTATAAAATTGTCCCACTAGTTAACCCCTTCAGTGAACACCGTAAGAGGAAAAAAAGCCAAAAAACGCTTTATTATCATACCGCTGAACAAAAAGTGGAATAGCACGTGATCAAAAAGACGGATATAAATAACCATGGTACCGCTGAAAACTTCATCTTGTCCCACAAAAAATGAGCCGCCATATAGCATCATAACCAAAAAAATAAAAAAGTTATAGTCCTCAGAATAAAGTGATGCCAAAATAATTTTTTTTAATAAAATAGCTTTTATCGTATAAAAGCGCCAAAACATAAAAAAATGATATAAATGAGGTGTCGCTGTAATCATACTGACCTGAAGAATAAAACTGCTTTATAAATTTTACCAAACGTAGAACGGTATAAACGCCTCCCCCAAAAGAAATTCATGAATAGCTGGTTGTTGGTCATTCTGCCTCACAAAAATCGGAATAAAAAGCGATAAAAAACTGTCACATGTCCGAAAATGATACCAATAAAAACGTCAACTCGTCTCGCAAAAAACAAGACCTCACATGACTCTGTGGACCTAAATATGGAAAAATTATAGGTCTGAAAATGTGGAGACGCAAAAACTTTTTTGCTATAAAAAGCGTCTTTTAGTGTGTGACGGCTGCCAATCATAAAAATCCGATATAAAAAATGCTATAAAAGTAAATCAAACCCCCCTTCATCACCCCCTTAGTTAGGCTAGGTTCACATTGCGTTAATGGGTTAATGCTAATGGACGGCGAAAATGTTGCAATTAACGCCGTGCAACGGGTCCGTTAGCGCACCCATTGACAGCAATGTGATTTTCGGGTGTAGCGCATCGCTAGCGCATGCCATTTTCGGCTTGCGCTAGCAAGGTGCCGTTATTTTGTGGCGCGCCTCGGACGCTGCTTGCCCGTGGTCCAATCCCCGATCTGCCAGAGCGGGGATGTTAACATGACCCCTAAACGCGACGCCTAAAAAGACATTGCGTTAGCGCAATCCGCTAGCGCTAAATGGATTGCCCTAACGCAATGTGAACCTAGCCTTAGGGAAAAATAATAAAATTAAAAAAAATGTATTTATTTCCATTTTCCCATTAGGGTTAGGGCTAGGGTTAGGGTTTGGATTACATTTACGGTTGGGATTAGGGTTGGGATTAGAATTAGGGGTGTGTCAGGGTTAGGTGTGTGGTCAGGGTTACCATTGGAATTAGGGTTAGGGGTGTGTTTGGATTAGGGTTTCAGTTATAATTGGGGGTTTCCACTGTTTAGGCACATCAGGGGCTCTCCAAACGCGACATGGCGTCCGATCTCAATTCCAGCAAATTCTGCATTGAAAAAGTAAAACAGTGCTTCTTCCCTTCCGAGCTCTCCCGTGTGCCCAAACAGGGGTTTATCCCAACATATGGGGTATCAGCGTACTCAAAACAAATAGGACAACAACTTTTGGGGTCCAATTTCTCCTGTTACCCTTGGGAAAATACAAAACTGGGGGCTAAAAAATAATTTTTGTGGGGGGAAAATTTTTTTTTTTCATTTTTACGGCTTTGCATTATAAACTTCTGTGAAGCCCTTGGTGGGTCAAAGCGCTCAAAACACATCTAGATAAGTTCCTTAAGGGGTCTACTTTCCAAAATGGTGTCACTTGTGGGGGGTTTCCACTGTTTAGGCACATCAGGGGCTCTCCAAACGCGACATGGCGTCCGATCTCAATTCCAGCCAATTCTGCATTGAAAAAGTAAAACAGTGCTCCTTCACTTCCGAGCTCTCCCGTGCGCCCAAACAGGGGTTTACCCCAACATATGGGGTATCAGCGTACTAGAGACAAATTGGACAACAACTTTTTGTGTCCAAGTTCTCTTGTTATCCTTGGGAAAATAAAAATTTGGGGGGCTGAAAATCATTTTTGTGGGAAAAAAAAGGATTTTTTATGTACACGGCTCTGCGATGTAAACTGTAGTGAAACACTTGGGGGTTCAAAGTTCTCACAACACATCTAGATAAGTTCCTTGGGAGGTCTAGTTTCCAATATGAGGTCACTTGTGGGGGGTTTGTACTGTTTGGGTACATCAGGGGTTCTGCAAATGCAACGTGACGCCTGCAGACCAATGCATCTAAGTCTGCATTCCAAATGGCGCTCCTTCCCTTCCGAGCTCTGCCATGCACCCAAACAGTGGTTCCCCCCCACATATGGGGTATCAGCGTACTCAGGACAAATTGGACAACAACTTTTGGGGTCCAATTTATCATGTTACCCTTGTGAAAATACAAAACTGGGGGCTAAAAAATAATTTTTGTGAAAATTTTTTATTTTTGATTTTCACGGCTCTGCGTTATAAACTGTAGTGAAACACTTGGGGGTTCAAAGCTCTCAAAACACATCTAGATAAGTTCCTTAGGGGGTCTAGTTTCCAAAATGGTGTCACTTGTGGGGGGTTTTAATGTTTAGGCACATCAGTGGCTCTCCAAACCAACATGGCGTCCCATCTTAATTCCAGTCACTTTTGCATTGAAAAGTCAAATGGCGCTCCTTCCCTTCCGAGCTCTGCTATGCGCCCAAAAAGTCGTTTACCCCCACATATGGGGTATCGTCGCACTCAGGACAAATTGCACAACAACTTTTGTGGTCTAATTTGTTCTCTTACCCTTGGGAAAATAAAAAATTGGGGGCGAAAAGATCATTTTTGTGAAAAAATATGATTTTTTATTTTTACGGCTCTGCATTATAAACTTCTGTGAAGCAGTTGGTGGGTCAAAGGGGTCACCACACATCTAGATAAGTTCCTTAGGGTGTCTACTTTTCAAAATGGTGTCACTTGTGGGGGGTTTCGATGTTTAGGCACATCAGGGGCTCTCCAAACGCAACATGGCGTCCCATCTCAATTCCAGTCAATTTTGCATTGAAAAGTCAAATGGCACTCCTTTCCTTCCGAGCTCTGCCATGCGCCCAAACAGTGGTTTACCCCCACATATGGGGTATCAGCGTACTCAGGACAGATTGTACAACAACTTTTGACGTCCATTTTATCCTGTTACCCTTGGTAAAATAAAACAAATTGGAGCTGAAATAAATTTTGTGTGAAAAAAAGTTAAATATTCATTTTTATTTAAACATTCTAAAAATTCCTGTGAAACACCTGAAGGGTTAATAAACTTCTTGAATGTGGTTTTGAGCACCTTGAGGGGTGCAGTTTTTAGAATGGTGTCACACTTGGTTATTTTCTATCATATAGACCCCTCAAAATGACTTCAAATGAGATGTGGTCCCAAAAAAAAAACGGTGTTGTAAAAATGAGAAATTGCTGGTCAACTTTTAACCCTTATAACTCCCTAACAAAAAAAATTTTGGTTCCAAAATTGTGCTGATGTAAAGTAGACATGTGGGAAATGTTACTTATTAAGTATTTTGCGTGACATATCTCTGTGATTTAAGGGCATAAAAATTCAAAGTTGGAAAATTGCGAAATTTTCAAAATTTTCGCCAAATTTAAATTTTTTTCACAAATAAACGCAAGTTATATCGAATAAATTTTACCACTAACATGAAGTACAATATGTCACGAGAAAACAATGTCAGAATCACCGGGATCCGTTGAAGCGTTCCAGAGTTATAACCTCATAAAGGGACAGTGGTCAGAATTGTAAAAATTGGCCCGGTCATTAACGTGCAAACCACCCTCGGGGCTTATGGGGTTAATAATGGCTCCATAAAGATATTTGCCCCATATAGTGCTGCACAAACCTTGATTATGGCCCCATAAGATACTCTATACAGACACTTGCCCCATATACCGTAATGCTCCACAAACGTTAATTATGGCCCCATACAGACACTTGCCCCATATAGTGCTGCACAAATGTTATGGCCCCATAGATGCTCCATACAGACATTTGCCCCATTGGCTGTGGCTGCGATAAAAAAAAAAAAATCACATACTCACCTTTCCGTCGCTCAGGCCCCTGGCACTTTCAATATTCACCTGACTTCGTTCCGGTGCCGCTCCATTTTCAGCGTCTTCTGCACTGACGTTCAGGCAGAGGGCAGGCACTGCCACGTCACCGCGCCCTCTGACCTGAGTGTCACTGCAGAAGACGCTGAAGATGGAGCGGCGCCGGAATGAAGAGCAGGTGAATATCGCGCAGCGCTCCCCTCCCCGTTATACTCACCTGCTCCTGGCATGGTGTAGTCCCTGCTTCCTCGGCGCTGCTGCTTCTTCCTCTACTGAGCGGTCACCATCATCGCTCATTACAGTAATGAATATGCGACTCCAACTCCCATAGAGGTGGAGACGCATATTCATTACTGTAGTGAGCGGTACCATGTGATTGCTCAGTACAGGAAGAAGCTAGGGAGGCGGGGAAAAGACGTGCAGGGAATGCGCCAGGAGCAGGTAATTAGAAATCCCCCGCTCCCCCTCCCCTGCCGACCCCTGGGTTCGAGTATAAGCCGAGAGGGGGACTTTCAGCCCCCCAAAAATGGGCTGAAAATCTCGGCTTATACTCGAGTATATGCGGTACTTTATAACACCAGCTTGAAAATTGATTTTAATATCCAAAATGTTGGCCTACTGAAATGTACGTTCAGTAAATGCACTCGGTACTTGGTCAGGGCTCCTTTTGCATCAATTACTTCATCAATGCGGCGTGGTATGGAGGTGATCAGCCTGTGGCACTGCTGAGGTGTTATGGAAGCCCAGGTTGCTTTGATATCAGCCTTCAGCTCATCTGCATTGTTGGGTCTGGTGCCTCTCATCTTCCTCTTGACAATACTCCATAGATTCTCTATGGGGTTAAGGTCAGGAGAGTTTGCCGGCCAATCAAGCACGGTGATACTGTTGTTTGTACACCAGGTATTGGTACTTTGGCAGTGTGGACAGGGGCCAAGTCCTGCTGGAGAATGACATTTCCATCTCCAAAAAGCTTGTCAGCAGAGAGAAGCATGAAGTGCTCTAAAATTTCCTTGTAGTCGGCTGCACTGACTTTGGTCCTGATATAACACAGTGGATCTACACCAGCAGATGACATGGCTCCCCAAACCATCACTGATTGTGGGGACTTCACACTAGACCTCCAGCTTCTTGGATTGTGGCCTCTCCACTCTTCCTTCAGACTCTGGGACCTTGATTTCCAAATGAAATGCAAAATTTACTTTCATCTGAAAACAAAACCTTGGACCACTGACAACGGTCCAGTCCTTTTTCTCCTTGGCCCAGGTAAGACGCTTCTGGCGTTGCCTGTTGGTCATGAGTGGCTGACACAAGGAATCCGACACTTGTAGCCCATGTCCTGGATACGTCTGTGTGTGGTGGCTCTTGAAGCAATCCTTGTGAATCTCCACCACGTTTTTGAATGGCCTTTTTTAACAATCCTGCGGTTATCCCGGGTGTTTGTGCACCTTTTTCTACCACACTTTTTCCTTCCACTCAACTTTCCATTAATATGCTTGGATACAGCACTCTGTGAACAGCCAGCTTCTTTAGCAATGACCTTTTGTGGTTTACTCTTTTTGAGTGTGTCAATGACTGCCTTCTGGACATCTGTCACGTCAGCAGTCTTCCTCATGATAGTGGATTCTACTGACACTGACTTAGGAAGCCTTTGCAGGTGTTTTTTTGGTAAGTATTCTAATTTACTGAGATAACGACTTTTGGGTTTTCATTTGCTGTAAGCCATAATCATCAACATTAACAGAAATAAACACGTGAAACAGATCACTCTTTGTAATGACTCTATATAATGAGTTTTAACTTTTTTTATTGAAGAACTGAAATAAATTAACTTTTTGATGATTATTCTTTTTTTTTTTTTTTGTAAAGTCCCGGATATACTCTTTATTTGGTTTAAATGTAGTGACTGAGATTAAATATTTGACCAATATTAATTACTATTTATAATTTGCTCCTCTTAAGGCCGGCGTCACACTGGCGAGTTTTCCGGACGTATGAGCACAGAAAATACGCATAACACACGGCCCAATGATTCTCTATGGCCCAGCTCCTATCAGCCGTATTTAATGCATCCGTATTATACGGTCTTCTACGGCCATAGAAAATCGCAGCATGCTGCGTTTGTCACATTATTGCGCAAAAAAATTGCCAATGAAAGTCTATGGGGGCGAGAAAAATATGGATTACACACAGACCAGCAGTGTGACTTGTGAGAAATACGCAGCGGTGTTAGAGAGAAAAGCCGGTAATTCAGTGCGGTGTACAGTAAAATCACAGACAGCTTACAATAGAATAGGTAGAATAAATGTGTACACATAGAATAGGTATATATATATATATAGGTATATATATATATATATATATATATATGTGTGTATATATATATATATATATATATATATATATATATATATATATATACAGTTAGGGCCAGAAATATTTGGACAGTGACACAAGTTTTGTTATTTTAGCTGTTTACAAAAACATGTTCAGAAATACAATTATATACAGTTAGGTCCATATATATTTGGACAGAGACAACATTTCTCTAATTTTGGTTATAGACATTACCACAATGAATTTTAAACAAAACAATTCAGATGCAGTTGAAGTTCAGACTATCAGATTTCATTTGAGGGTATCCACATTAAAATTGGCTGAAGGGTTTGGGAGTTTCAGCTCCTTAACATGTGCCACCCTGTTTTTAAAGGGACCAAAAGTAATTGGACAGATTCAATAATTTTAAATAAAATGTTCATTTTTAGTACTTGGTTGAAACCCCTTTGTTGGCAATGACTGCCTGAAGTCCTGAACTCATGGACATCACCAGACGCTGTGTTTCCTCCTTTTGATGCTCTGCCAGGCCTTCACTGAGGTGGTTTTCAGTTGCTGTTTGTTTTTGGGCCTTTCTGTCTGAAGTTTAGTCTTTAACAAGTGAAATGCATGCTCAATTGGGTTGAGATCAGGTGACTGACTTGGCCATTCAAGAATATTCCACTTCTTTGCTTTAATAAACTCCTGGGTTGCTTTGGCTTTATGTTTTGGGTCATTGTCCATCTGTAGTATGAAATGACGACCAATCAGTTTGGCTGCATTTGGCTGGATCTGGGCACACAGTATGGCGGCTCTGAATACCTCAGAATTCATTCGGCTGCTTCTGTCCTGTGTCACATCATCAATAAACACTAGTGACCCAGTGCCACCGGCAGCCATGCATGCCCAAGCCATCACACTGCCTCCGCCGTGTTTTACAGATGATGTGGTATGCTTTGGATCATGAGCTGTACCACGCCTTCACCATACTTTTCTCTTTCCATCATTCTGGTAGAGGTTGATCTTGGTTTCATCTGTCCAAAGAATGTTCTTCCAGAACTGTGCTGGCTTTTTTAGATGTTTTTTTCAGTAAAGTCCAGTCTAGCCTTTTTATTCTTGATGTTTATGAGTGGCTTGCACTGTGCAGTGAACCCTCTGTATTTACCTTCATGCAGTCTTCTCTTTATGGTAGATTTGGATATTGATACGCCGACCTCCTGGAGTGTGTTGTTCACTTGGTTGGCTGTTGTGAAGGGATTTCTCTTCACCATGGAGATTATTCTGCGATCATCCACCACTGTTGTCTTCCATGGGCGCTTAGGTCTTTTTGCATTGTTGAGTTCACCAGTGCTTTCTTTCTTTCTCAGGATGTACCAAACTATAGATTTTGCCACTCCTAATATTGTAGCAATTTCTCAGATAGGTTTTTTCTGTTTTCGCAGCTTAAGGATGGCTTGTTTCACCTGCATGGAGAGCTCCTTTCACCGCATGTTTACTTCACAGCAAAACCTTCCAAATGCAGCACCACACCTCAAATCAACTCCAGGCCTTTTATCTGCTTAATTGAGAATGATATAACGAAGGGATAGCCCACACCTGTCCATGAAATAGCCTTGGAGTCAATTGTCCAATTACTTTTGGTCCCTTTAAAAACAGGATGGCACATGTTAAGGAGCTGAAACTACTAAACCCTTCAGCCAATTTTAGTGTGGATACCCTCAAATGAAAGCTGAAAGTCTGAACTTCAACTGCATCTAAATTGTTTTGTTTAAAATTCATTGTGGTAATGTCTATAACCAAAATTAATACAATTTTGTCTCTGTCCAAATATATATGGACCTAACTGTATATAACTAGCTGAAGAGCCCGGTGTTGCCTGGGCATAGTAAATATCTGTGGTTAGTTATAGCACGTCACTTCTCTTATTTTCCCATCACTCCTCTCATTTTCCCAATCACATCTTTAATTTTCCCCCTCACATCTCTCATTTTCTCCCTCATACCTCTCATTCCCGCCTAACACTTGTCATTTCGACCTCACATCTGTCATTTTCCGATCACTACACTATTTTCCCTCACTCCTCTCATTTTGCACTCACACCTTTTCATTTTCACCTCACACCTCTCATTTTCACCTCAGTATATACATGTTTGTCATCTCCCTTATATATAGTATACACCTGTATGTCATCTCCTGTATATAGTATATACCTGTATGTCATCTCCCCTGTATATAGTGTATATACCTGCTGTGTGTCATCTCCCCTGTATATAGTATATACCTGTATGTCATCTCCTCCTATATATAGTAAATACCTGTATGTCATCTCCTATATATAGTATATACCTGTATGTCCTCTCCTCCTATATATAGTATATACCTGTATGTCATCTCCTTCTATATATAGTATATACCTGTATGTCATCTCCTCCTGTATATAGTATATACCTGTGTCATCTCCCCTGTATATAGTATATATCTGTGTGTCATCTCCTGTATATAGTATATACCTGTATGTCATCTTCTATATATAGCATATACCTGTATGTCATCTCCTCCTGTATATAGTATATACCTGTAGGTAATCTGCTCCTGTATATAGTATATACCTGTGTGTCATCTCCTCCTGTATATAGTATATACCTGTATGTCATCTCCTGTATATAGTATGTACCTGTATGTCATCTCCTCTATATAGTATATACCTGTGTGTCATCTCTGCTGTATATAGTATATACCTGTGTGATCTCCTGTATTAGACCTCGTTAACACGTTATTTGCTCAGTATTTTTACCTCAGTATTTGTAAGATAAATTGGCAGCCTGATAAATCCCCAGCCAACAGGAAGCCCTCCCCCTGGCAGTATATATGAGCTCACACATACACATAATAGACAGGTCATGTGACTGACAGCTGCCGTATTTCCTATATGGTACATTTGTTGTAGTTTGTCTGCTTATTAATCAGATTTTTTTTTTTGAAGGATAATACCAGACTTGTGTGTGTTTTAGTGCGAGTTTCGTTTGTCAAGTTGTGTGTGTTGAGTTGTGTGTGGCGACATGCATGTAGCGACTTTTGTGAGATGAGTTTTGTGTGGCAACATGCGTGTAGCAACATTTTGTGTGTCGAGTTGCATGTGACAGGTTAGTGTAGCAAGTTGTGTGCAGCAAGTTTTGCGCATGGCGAGTTTTGCACGTGGTGAGTTTTATGTCTGGTGCCTTTTGAGTATGTACAAGTTTTGTGTGAGGCAACTTTTGCATGTGTTGCAAATTTTGTGCATGTGGCAATTTTTCCGCGTGTGCAAGTTTTGCGTGTGGCAAGTTTTCCATGAGGTGAGTTTTGCACTTGTGGCGAGTTTTGCATGAGCCTAGTTTTTGCATGTGGCGAGTTTTGCGCGTGGTGAGTTTTGAGCGGTGACTTTTGTGTTTCGACTTTTATGTGGCGAGGTTGGTGTATGTGTGGTGAAATGTGTGCTGAGGGTGGTATATGTGTTCAAGCACGTGGTAGTGTGTGGCGCATTTTGTGTGTGTGTTCATATCCCCATGTGTGGTGAGTATCCCATGTCGGGGCCCCACCTTAGCAACTGTACGGTATATACTCTTTGGCGCCATCGCTCTCATTCTTTAAGTCCCCCTTGTTCACATCTGGCAGCTGTCAATTTGCCTCCAACACTTTTCCTTTCACTTTTCCCCATTATGTAGATAGGGGCAAAATTGTTTGGTGAATTGGAAAGTGCGGGGTTAAAATTTCACCTCACAACGTAGCCTATGACGCTCTCAGGGTCCAGACGTGTGACTGTGCAAAATTTTGCGGCTGTAGCTGCGACGCCTCCAACACTTTTCCTTTCACCTTTTTCCCCATTATGTAGATAGGGGCAAAATTGTTTGGTGAATTGGAACGCGCGGGGTTAAAGCCGGTAATTCAATTGCCGGCTTTTGCTATCTCCTTCTTAAACCCGACATAATAATAATAATTTTTATTTATATATCGCCAACATATTCCGCAGCGCTTTACAAATTATAGAGGGGACTTGTACAGACAATAGACATTACAGCATAACAGAAATACAGTTCAAAACAGATACCAGGAGGAATGAGGGCCCTGCTCGCAGGCTTACAAACTATGAGGAAAAGGGGAGACACGAGAGGTGGATGGTAACAAATGCTTTAGTTATTGGGACCGACCATAGTGTAAGGCTCGGGTTTTCATGTAAGGCTGCATGAACCAGTTAACTGCCTAAGTATGTAACAGTACAGACACAGAGGGCTATTAACTGCATAAAGTGAATGAGAACATTCTTTTTTTTTTTTTTTTTTAAATAGGCCACACAGGAATCGTTACGTTAATGCATTGAGGCGGTAGGCCAGTCTGAACAAATGAGTTTTTAGGGCACGCTTAAAACTGTGGGGATTGGGGATTAATCGTATTAACCTAGGTAGTGCATTCCAAAGAATCGGCGCAGCACGTGTAAAGTCTTGGAGACGGGAGCAGGAGGTTCTGATTATTGAGGATGCTAACCTGAGGTAATTAGCGGACATGATATGAGACATGGTTTACATACAGTAAACCATCTCATATCCCCATTTTTTTGGCATATTCGACACTACTAATGTCAGTAGTGTGTATGTGCAAAATTTGGGCGCTCTAGCTATTAAAGGGTTAAATGGCGGAAAAAATTGGCGTGGGCTCCCGCGCAATTTTCTCCGCCAGAGTAGTAAAGCTAGTGACTGAGGGCAGATATTAATAGCCTGGAGAGGGTCCACGGTTATTGGCCCCCCCTGGCTAAAAACATCTGCCCCCAGCCACCCCAGAAAAGGCACATCTGGAAGATGCGCCTATTCTGGCACTTGGCCACTCTCTTCCCATTCCCGTGTATCGGTGGGATATGGGGTAATGAAGGGTTAATGTCACCTTGCTATTGTAAGGTGAGATTAAGCCAGATTAATAATGGAGAGGCGTCAATTATGACACCTATCCATTATTAATCCAATAGTCTGTAATGTTTAAAAAATACACAAACACATTATTACAAAGTCTTTTAATGAAATAAAAACACAGATTGTTTGAATATTTTATTATTCTGGTAATCCACCTGAAGACCCTCGCTCTGTAACAAAGGAAAAATAAAAAAAACAATATCTCATACCTTCCGATGATCTGTCACGTCCCACGATGTAAATCCATCTGAAGGGGTTAAATTATTTTACAGGCAGGAGCTCTGCTATAATGCAGCTGTGCTCCTGCCTGTAAAACCCCAGCGAATGAATGGAAATTAGGTCAATGACCTGTAGTTACCTTCATTCGCGGTGAGGCGCCCTCTGCTGGATGTCCTCATATGACCTCGAGGCTGGGAAAATATTCTGAGAAGTTCCCACGCTCGAGTTCATATGAGGACAACCAGCAGAGGGCGCATCACCGCTGTCAGAGCAATGCAGCTGTCAGAGCAATGCAGATGTCGGTGAATAATAATAATAATAATAATAATAATTTTATTTATATAGCGCCAACATATTCCGCAGCGCTTTACAAATTATAGAGGGGACTTGTACAGACAATAGACATTACAGCATAACAGAAATACAGTTCAAAACAGATACCAGGAGGAATGAGGGCCCTGCTCGCAGGCTTACAAACTATGAGGAAAAGGGGAGACACGAGAGGTGGATGGTAACAAATGCTTTAGTTATTGGGACCGACCATAGTGTAAGGCTCGGGTTTTCATGTAAGGCTGCATGAACCAGTTAACTGCCTAAGTATGTAACAGTACAGACACAGAGGGCTATTAACTGCATAAAGTGAATGAGAACATTCTTTTTTTTTTTTTTTTTTAAATAGGCCACACAGGAATCGTTACGTTAATGCATTGAGGCGGTAGGCCAGTCTGAACAAATGAGTTTTTAGGGCACGCTTAAAACTGTGGGGATTGGGGATTAATCGTATTAACCTAGGTAGTGCATTCCAAAGAATCGGCGCAGCACGTGTAAAGTCTTGGAGACGGGAGCAGGAGGTTCTGATTATTGAGGATGCTAACCTGAGGTAATTAGCGGACATGATATGAGACATGGTTTACATACAGTAAACCATCTCATATCCCCATTTTTTTGGCATATTCGACACTACTAATGTCAGTAGTGTGTATGTGCAAAATTTGGGCGCTCTAGCTATTAAAGGGTTAAATGGCGGAAAAAATTGGCGTGGGCTCCCGCGCAATTTTCTCCGCCAGAGTAGTAAAGCTAGTGACTGAGGGCAGATATTAATAGCCTGGAGAGGGTCCACGGTTATTGGCCCCCCCTGGCTAAAAACATCTGCCCCCAGCCACCCCAGAAAAGGCACATCTGGAAGATGCGCCTATTCTGGCACTTGGCCACTCTCTTCCCATTCCCGTGTATCGGTGGGATATGGGGTAATGAAGGGTTAATGTCACCTTGCTATTGTAAGGTGAGATTAAGCCAGATTAATAATGGAGAGGCGTCAATTATGACACCTATCCATTATTAATCCAATAGTCTGTAATGTTTAAAAAATACACAAACACATTATTACAAAGTCTTTTAATGAAATAAAAACACAGATTGTTTGAATATTTTATTATTCTGGTAATCCACCTGAAGACCCTCGCTCTGTAACAAAGGAAAAATAAAAAAAACAATATCTCATACCTTCCGATGATCTGTCACGTCCCACGATGTAAATCCATCTGAAGGGGTTAAATTATTTTACAGGCAGGAGCTCTGCTATAATGCAGCTGTGCTCCTGCCTGTAAAACCCCAGCGAATGAATGGAAATTAGGTCAATGACCTGTAGTTACCTTCATTCGCGGTGAGGCGCCCTCTGCTGGATGTCCTCATATGACCTCGAGGCTGGGAAAATATTCTGAGAAGTTCCCACGCTCGAGTTCATATGAGGACAACCAGCAGAGGGCGCATCACCGCTGTCAGAGCAATGCAGCTGTCAGAGCAATGCAGATGTCGGTGAATAATAATAATAATAATAATAATAATTTTATTTATATAGCGCTAACATATTCCGCAGCGCTTTACAAATTATAGAGGGGACTTGTACAGACAATAGACATTACAGCATAACAGAAATACAGTTCAAAACAGATACCAGGAGGAGTGAGGGCCCTGCTCGCAAGCTTACAAACTATGGGGAAAAGGGGAGACACGAGAGGTGGATGGTAACAATTGCTTTAGTTATTCGGACCAGCTATAGTGTAAGGCTCAGGTGTTCATGTAAAGCTGCATGAACCAGTTACCTGCCTAAGTATGTAGCAGTACAGACACAGAGGGCTAATACTGCATAAAGTGTATGAGAACATGATGCGAGGAACCTTTTTTTTATTTTTTTTTTTATTATAAATAGGCCACACAGGGATCGTTAGGTTAATGCATTGAGGCGGTAGGCCAGTCTGAACAAATGAGTTTTTAGGGCACGCTTAAAACTGTGGGGATTGGGGATTAATCGTATTAACCTAGGTAGTGCATTCCAAAGAATCGGCGCAGCACGTGTAAAGTCTTGGAGACGGGAGTGGGAGGTTCTGATTATTGAGGATGCTAACCTGAGGTCATTAGCGGAGCGGAGGGCACGGGTAGGGTGGTAGACTGATACCAGGTGAATGGTCTAAGGTCTGTTTTGTCACACACGGTCATTAGGTGCATCCGAATATGCTCAACTTCCAGCATTAGAGGTTGTATCCAGTCGCAATGTAGGGTAAAGAGAACCTTGGAGGGTCATTATTAGGACTCATTTACTTAACAATATTTTTGTTAAAGAAAAAAAAATAAAGACCACAGTTGGACCAATTTTATTAAATGGGGTGGTGCAGACTACTGTGCTGTTTTTGTTTTTTTTATTGTTAGTTTTTCACTCACCAAATCTGTGTGTTAAAAAAAATCTATTTTCTTCCGTAAATCGGACAAGACTCGCCCAGTGAAACTGGAGTGTGCAAAAAAAATCAGATGCCATATGGAACCACAGTATAGCATCTGATATTTATGTATATATTGCAATTCTATAACATATGAAACTATTGAAAATACTGTAATTGCTGCTGTAAAAAAACTGATTGCATATGGATAAGTTAGTAAAAAAAAAATCATCTGAGTTTTCGTGATGAAAATCTGACTAATTATATATATATATATATTTTTTTTATTACAATTATGCGAACCTGGCCTTAAAGGGAACCTGTCACCTGAATTTGGCGGGACCAGTTTTGGGTCATATGGGCGGAGTTTTCAGGTGTTTGATTCACCCTTTCCTTACCCGCTGGCTGCATGCTGGCCGGAATATTGGATTGAAGTTCATTCTCTGTCCTCTGTAGTACACGCCTGCGCAAAGCCGCACAGCCCTCCATGTGCTCTCCAGAGGTAAGCCTGACTGCCATTAGGTATCGAGATGAGATCCTCAGACCCCTTGTGAGACCATATGCTGGTGCGGCTGGCCCTGGGTTCCTCCTAATGCAGGACTATGCCAGACCTCATGTGGCTGGAGTGTGTCAGAAGTTCCTGCAAGATGAAGGCATTGAAGCTATAGACTGTCCCGCCCGTTCCCCAGACCTGAATCCGATTGAACACATCTGGGACATCATGTTTCTCACCAACCATCAACGTCACATTGCACCAGACTGTCTAGGAGTTGGTGGATGATTTATTCCAGGTCTGGGAGGAGATCCCTCTGGAGACCATCCGCAGCCTAATCAGGAGCATGCCCAGGTGTTATAGGGAGGTCGTACAGGCACGTGGAGGCCACACACACTACTGAGCATCATTTCCTTGTTTTGGGGCATTTCCACCGAAGTTGGATCAGCCTGAAATTTGTTTTCCACTTTGATTTGGAGTATCGTTCCAAATCCAGACCTCCGTGAGATATTAATTTTGATTTACATTGATAATTTTTAGGTTTTATTGTTCTTAACGCTTTCCACGATGTAGAGAATAAGGATTTACAAGTGGAATATTTTATTCAGTGATAATTAGGATGCTCCCTTTATTTTTTTTGGAGCAGTGTATTTAGCAATAGCCTGCGAAGCCCTAAGCTGTTGTGAATTTTGCTTTTGGGCTCCCTCCGGTGGTTGTAGGTGGTAATGCAGTTGTCCCTGAAGGGCAGTCTTGGTCAGGTGTTTCTGCTGATTGCAGTTCTGACTGGGGTATTTAGGTGTGCAGGATTCATTAGTCCTTGCCAGTTGTCCATGGTTCTGGGAGGAGTAGGTTCTCTGTCTGGTTCCTCCTGCCTTGCTGTTAAATCTGCAAAGATAAGTGTTTGGTTTCTTTTTCTGTGGCACACATGCTGTGTGCTAATAATTTTGTGCTATTCATTGTTTTCTCTCGTCCAGCTTAGATTGGGTCAGTGTTTTCTCAGTCTAGTTGGATTCTCAGGAGTTGCAGATATACGCTCCCATCTTTAGTTAGATGGTGGAGTTTTTTGTATCATCTGCTGTGGATGTTTTTTGGAAGGGTTTTAATACTGACATCTTAGTATTCTGTCCTATCCTTTCCTATTTAGCTAGAAGTAGCCTCTTTTGCTAAATCCTGTTTCCTGCCTGCGTGTGTCTTTCCTCTACCACTCACAGTCAATATTTGTGGGGGGCTGCCTATCCTTTGGGGTTCTGCTCTGAGGCAAGGTAGTATTCCTACTTCCATCTATAGGGGTATTTAGTCTTCCGGCTGTGTCGAGGTGTCTAGGATTTGTTAGGCACACCCCACGGCTACTTCTAGTCGCGGTGTTAATTTCAGGATTTGCGGTCAGTACAGTTTCCACCAGCTCCAGAGGAAGTTCCATGCGGCTCCAAGGCCACCAGAGCATAACACTAAGCCCTGCCTACAGGCTGTATTCAGCCACTCTCCCTGATCCAGCTGTCCCTAGGCTAAATGCAGAATGTATCGCATAGAAACAGCAAAGCAGAAGGTTAGCCCTAAGGATTTTTAGTATGATGGTTCAGCAAAGCTTAACTACTAGAGGACTCAAATTCCTAAAACTGTTGACACACAGGTATGGATAACTACTCTCTCCCTAGAATTGTCCAAGCTGTGCAATGGTGTCTGATGAAGTAATGTGGCCAGCCAATCATAGTAATGCCACTACCAAAATGGCTACGGCTATACAGTGACTGGAAGGCAGTCCCCAAGTTTATTGGCTGTGTAACAGGTGCCAAAAATGCAGGGATTCGAGCATTCAATCTGAGCACCAGCCACTGTTCGACGATCAGCAAATATTGCCGAGCATGTTCACTCATCACTAGTAAATCATCATCCATCATTGAGCTTGTTTTGATACTTTTAGGCTACGTTCCCATGATGAACTTTTGCTTCATTATTTGATGCTGTGTATTTTTGCTGTGACAGCATTGGGATTGGGACAAAAAGAAGGTTTGGTCAGGGCTGTAAGGACCAAGCTTAAATCACAAGGAGGAGTACTCCAAGAGGGGATGGGTCTAGGCCTGGCCGATGCCTAGATGAATCTGGATATTCACCGATTCCCAGCCAGGTCAGGATTGTATAGGGCCCCTAATGCGGTGACTTGAACTTTTAAAGTACTTGTAGCTAGCCCTTGTTCCAATCCCTTCTGCAAAAACTCCAAGATGGCTGTTAGTGGAATCCCCCTTCTAACTTGGAACCTGAAAGGAACTTTTGCCATGTTTTCCCATACAGTTAGGTGGTTATAGGTTTTCTACGTTGTAGCAACGTGATTGTATTTCGGGGAAAGCCCCTTCCTACTCAGGAGAGCTCTCTCAAATTCCAGGCTGTCATGTGTAAGTTTGTTACCTGAGGATGAAGAATAGGCCCCTGAGAAAGAAGCTCCGGAAGTACCCAGGGGTCGGGGACGGACATCTTCCTCAGCCAAGAAAACCACGTCCTCTTTGGCCAGAAGGGAGCTGTCTTCCTGGATTTTCCTCAGAACTGCCGGAATCAGGAAAATTGGAGGAAAAAGCATAAGCTAGGTCGTGATCCCATGGAATCATGAAGGCATCTAACGCTATACGGTTCCCTTTGGGATCTATTGAGCATTTACATCAGTGGTCCCCAACTCCAGGCCTCGAGGGCCGCCAACAGTGCAGGTTTTCAGGATTTCCTTAGTATTTCACAGGAGTTGGAATCATCACCTGTGCAGATGATCACATTACCACCGATGCAATACTAAAGAAATCCTGAAAACCTGCACTGTTGGCGGCCCTCGAGGCCTGGAGTTGGGGACCCCTGATTTACATAGTTTACATAGTTATTAAGATTGAAGGAAGACTATATGTCCATCTAGTTCAACCCATAGCCTAACCTAACATGCCCTAACATGTTGATCCAGAGGAAGGCAAAAAAACCCCATGTGGCAAAGAGTAAGCTCCACATTGGGGAAAAAAATTCCTTCCCGACTCCACATACGGCAATCAGACGTGTCTACCTTCCTGTTCTGACTGTTGGCGAGTAGAGCTATGGAAGGACATCCCCACCTTTCTGCAATCTGATCGAACACTGACTGATTAAGTTCCCACTCGCCCTGTCTCAATTCGGTCCAACTTAGGAAATTGGCCCTGCGAGTCTCTGTGCCTATTATGTGGAGTAAAAACACCAGGAAAACAGGCAAAAGGTGCTTACCTGTCAAGGCCTTGAATCAAATGCAGTATCATGGTGCAACAGGCCCAAGTAAAGATGGTATTACTGCACCTGTGTAGTTGCCAAGTAAGACCCAGCCTACAATCAGGGATTGGCCGTTTGTAACTAGTGCAAACAAATAATCTGCAGCAGTGTTCACACAGAGTATGCACAGCATCTGGATCATAGCCTATTAGTAATGCCCTGTGGCGGGCTGCCCAGTGCTAACTGTAATGCTTCCTGTGTGAACAGAGGCTACAGTCCACAAAGCCATCTGGGCCCATACTGGGGACGTGATGGTATGGTACTTTAGGTCCAGAACAGTCATGAAACAGCATTTTTACTGATGTTTTTATGGTTTCCATCTTGAAGGTTTGAACTTTCAGTCGCTTATTCAGTTTCTTTAAAATTTCAGATCGTTCTGAACATTCCATCTGGCTTTTTTCTCAGGAACAGAGGAGAGTAGAATCATTCGCCTCTTGAAGGACTGCTTTCTCTATCAGACCCAGAACATAAGCAGAAGGTGTCATGCCAAAGGGGAAAAAAAAAGAAAATGGCCCCAGACAATGTCAGACCTGGCTTTATCTGGGTGATATGGCAAGACCGATGTGTCTATCCAAGTCACACAGAGCTCACTGTCGCCATTTACTGTTATTCCAAGTGCAGGGGTAAGACAGCTGTGCTGCAAAAACATTACATATTCCGCTTTGCATCTATTCCAGACCTTGGATAACAATGCCCTGGTATTTAGATTAGATGCAGAATGATGTATATAAAATTCTGCAGCTCTGATTTCACAGCACTGACAGAATTGGGGTGAGAAGAGCAGAGTTGTGTCTCATTACATACAACCATCTGTATCCATCTCAGAAACACAGCTCTGTGCACCTCCTGCCTCTATTAGTCACAGATAATGCAGAGCTATGACGACACACTGCTCTGCTCTCCTTCCCCATATTGACAGTGCTCTGAGATGAGAGCAGCGTGTCAGATACATATCTATGTCTCCATCACTAATTCAATGCCAGCTATTACAGCAGTATTGCCCGATGCCTGTGATGGACACATACTGGCATACGTAATGATGCACAGCTCTGTTCTCCACCTGGTACTTGTAGTAATAGTAGTTGCTGGCAGGAAGAGGTGCGACCTGGGAAGCAAAGCAGAGCCGTTTGTCATTATGTCTTACTATATCACTCAGCAAAAGATCTTTTCCAGGGGGCATTTTTTTTTCCTCCTGCATGACACCTCTTGCTTATGATTGGGCACCATTAAACAGGGAAAAAAGTAACCTCCCCCCAAAGAAGAATCTCTGCTAATGTCCCCCTTGGCTATAATGGAAATTAACTTGTAAAGTTTACATGCTCATCTCTGCAACAGAGAAGAGAAATAAAACTTGTTCAGATCTTCAACAATTTTATCACAATGCAGGCAGGTTTAAAAAAAAAAAAAAAAAAAAAAAAAAAAAATGGTGAAAGGTCCTCAAGATCGCTCAGCAGGTCCGATGCCCGACTGCAGATTCGTTCGTTCATTATAGGGTTGTAAGCCCAGAGGTCAGCAGCCATTTAGGGAATCAATGAGGTGTCGGGTGAGTATGGGCACTGCTGACCCATTCTTGCAGGGATTGAAGGTCTGTGGAACGATACGGTTCGGAGTTGTCAGGCCTTCACCGATCAACAATTGCCCATCCTGATGGAATCAGTCATAAACAACACACTGTCCAATAATGAGGCTGCCAAAAGATACTTACAGGGCGGAGAAAAAGAAAAAAAAAAAAAAAGTGTGAGCATAGCCCAAGATCTAAAAAGACTATAAATATTTTGGGCTCAGAGTCATATCACATTGGAGAAGTTCAACAACACAGACAGAAGTCAGTTTCACAGAAACGTTTAATGTCATACAAAATGGAAATAATGTCTTGTGTACAGAGACCGGATTCACTTCAGCTGCCAAACAATAAATGAGGCCGATGCGTCCGGAGGACGAGGCTTTACCGAACATCACTAGACATCTGCGCTCCATGGACGCCCTTCTAGAAAACATGGCAATGTCCGGAACAATTGTGTAAACATTAATGTACAAAAGTGGTACAAAACCAGCACAAGAACTAAACAGAGAACCACACAAAGAAATCGAGGTATGCCGAGGAAGATCCGATCTGCGGGCGGGCGGGATTTGTTTTTGGTGGGGTCACGGTTACATAGAAAGCATGGTATATTTCATGGTTCGTATACGGACCGGCAAGTCTCCTGACCTGAACTTACAGTCTCTGATGTGTCTATAAGACTGCAATTTTGGGTCAGTTCTGACCATTGTGCTCCGTATACGCACCAAGAAATATGGCTCAGGGTGAACTCAGCCCAAGACAGTTCTCCTGATGCTCTGCTTACCATCTCCAGCATCATCATGTAATCTCTGCCCTCTGGTGTCGGACTGAGATTTTTTTGTTTGGCGCTTCTGTTGCACAGTAATTTGGCACATCTGGGGGGAAAATCAGCACTGTAAGGGTGTATTTAATTGTGTTTTGATTTGTTCATTAAGGCCCAACTAGAAAACATAGGTCAACGTAACTTGTGCTTCCATCTCCAAGCAAAAGTAACACAGCCAAATCAGGGCCAAGTACACCGGTGACTTAGGGGTGGTCACTCAATAGGTGAAAATGTAAAGATTTGGGATTATACGTGCCCTTACTGAACTGAGAATATAGCTTTAGGCAGGTAAGAGGAAACCAATCAGGTCCCGAAATCCCAATATTGAAATAATTGATCCCAAAAGAGTTAGAAGGACATCAAACCGAAATAGCTTACATTCATGCGCACTCTTTCGAAAATCAAAGCATATTATACTGAGTGAAAACTCAACCATAACCTGGAACACATCTAATTCACCGTACCCAAAGACCAACCAAGTGAAAGACAAGAACATGGACCAGCTCGCATGGAGAAATACAAAAAACAGAAAGGGTCTGGTGATGGAGGACGGCCATATGGACATGGATGAAGAGGCCTAAAGCCCAATGCTGGCTTTAAAGAGGACAAGCAACAGTGTAAATGGTAACTCAAATTAACAGTAATTTATTAAACCAATTATTAAAGGGTTTTTCCACCCCTGAAATGGTTTTAAAAATGAAAAACCAAAAAAAAAACAAAAAAACTTCACATTCTATAAAATTCTAATAGGAAAAAAAAAAATAATCAAGAGTTGACAACTCCCTTAAAGTAAAAATGTTCATTTCTTCTGGTAAACCTTGTGTGGCAAGATTAAACATTTCAGACAATAATAAAGGGCATGTTCCTAATTATCAAGTCCCTTTTGGTGAAATAAATGGATTGTGCATTTCATCTTTTGTTTTCTAGCCACCCGGTGATCTCTGGTGAAAAAGTATTGAAAGCAGAACTTTCACAAAACACAAAAAAAAAATCTATTTGTATCCTAAACCAAGCACTAAACACTATTACATCGAGAGGAGCAGAAAACCAGGACCAACAAAGTGATAACCCGCAGAAGGACACAATGACAGTTCATAGAGCAGTCTCTCGGGTATGTGGTCAGTCAATGACATCCCATCACACCGCACAAATATCTCCATTAACTTCCTGCACACATTTATTTGACATAAATCTTGCAATTTTCACCTTGGGTAAAAGGACTTGTTTATATTTCCTGTCCCTTCAGGATGACTTTTCAGAAGTCTCATGATCATCAGAGGCAGGAGTGCAATGACAGAACATATCTCTCTACTAGTGATGAGCGAGTGTGCTCGATACTTCAGATTTCCGAGAATGCTCGGGTGCTCTCCGAGTATCTTGGGCGTGTTCGTAGATTATGTTTGTGTTCCCGCAGCTGCACGATTTTCAGCTGCTAGACAGCCTGAATACTTGTGGGGATTCCCTAACAAACAGGCAATCCCTGCATGTATTCAGGTTGTCTAGCAGCCGCAAATCATGCAGCTGTGAGAACACAAACAAAACACGAGCATGCCCAAGATACTTGAACACCCGAGCATGTTCATTCATCACTACTCTCTACAAAACTGATAACCCAGGATCTACCAACCACAATAGGCGATGTCACAGCTCCATCCCAATTGCACACGCTCATTAGATGCTCCAATGTAAAAACAGAGTCAGTTTATTGCTGCTAATGTACATGTGAATTTCCTAAAAGGACAGAAAGTGTGGCTCTAAGTGTAAAAATTGCAAGATTTATTTTCAAGAATAGACTGAAACAGTAGATCATTTTCTGATGAAGCAATGTCTTTAATGCGCGCTGATGCATGAGGTAGGATATTAAGCCAAATCAAAGTCTTCTGCAAAAGGAAAAACCACTCATGCAAAGTTTGCAGTTTCAGGGGGTATTGGACTTCAGGTACTGGTTGGCAGGGTAAGAGGCTTTCTATGGAGGTCCGAGAGGAAAGAATGAACATGACCAACTTTCAAAGATCAATGGAGATGTTCAACCAATACCACTGAAGCTTAGAAAACTCAACTCAATAAAAAGACAAGCTGGAATAATCTCCGACCTCCTTGCATGTCTTCCAAACAATGGATAAAATAGTGATTTAGGAAAAGCCCAAGCATTTTATTTCAGCAAGTAACATCCCAAATAAGTTACAAGTGTTATTCTGTTGATCCCTCTTCAGCACGAGATCATCATTATCATCCTACCTGAATCAAAAGGGCTTCAACACAAACCAGGCCAACACTCCAGAGAGCATGCCAATGGGCCACATCACAGGGGGTCTCAATACTTTTTTTTCCCCCCATAGGTGACAAACTTTTGGATAGAAAGAATTGAGTGGAAGGATTAACAGGATCCCACTCCAACGGCCACCAGACCTGAGCCTTGCAACCTTCTCCTGCTAGCTGGCATCTTCTTTTTCTGATTAGTAAGTCTGGCCCAACGTCAGTCTTGGCGCAACGCAGACACGACAACGTTCCAGGCCTAAAAATCAAAAGCGGGGCTGGGAAGTTGGCACGGACTACAGACATGGCCATTGGACCAGGGTCTTGGGAATCATTTTTCTCAAGGCTAATAGAAAGTCATCTATACCCTATTTTTATTTCAACTGGAAAACTGGTCCTTCATCAATCAGGGTACAACGCCAGACACAAACACACTGCGGTAAAACTTTCCAGATCCCGGAAGTACTAAGTAACAAATTACACACATCCAACTTTCATAGCTAGTCACCATCTTCAAGTTGCAAAAAACTAATCACATCTGGTAAGAAAAAAAAAATAAAATAAAACGATTGATAAATAAATATTTTAAATGATGGAAATTATTGGAAAATCAATTGTTTAATTTTTTTTTGCCAAAAATTGATTTTCCAATAATTTCCATCATTTAAAATATTTTCAATCCTCTATAGTGGGCAAAAGATAATCAAAAAGATAGGAATTGAATGGATGAATGCATAGTATGGGTTTCCCTTTAACTTCACCACCATTACATTTCGTTGACAAAATAATATACGCCTCATATTAAAAAGATTAAAAAAAAAAACAAACAAACAAACAAAAAAACACTTAAACGTAAAAACAAATCCTGCACATATAATTACAAAGTAATCAAAATAAATAGGATACGCGCATGATGTACAGTCTTTATATCGGTGTATATATATATATATATATATATATATATATATATATATATATATATTTTTTTAGAGGGGAAGCAAGGAAACAAAGTGTTATAACGGGATCATTGTGACCATTTCTAAAGGTACCTTCACACATAACGATATTGTTAACGATATCGTTGCTTTTTGTGACGTAGCAACGATATCGTTAATGAAATCGTTATGTGTGACAGCGACCAACGATCAGGCCCCTGCTGGGAGATTGTTGGTCGCTGAACAAAGTCCAGAACTTTATTTGGTCGCTGGCTCTCCCGTGGACATCGCTGGATCGGCGTGTGTGACACCGATCCAGCGATGTCTTCACTGGTAACCAGGGTAAACATCGGGTAACTAAGCGCAGGGCCGCGCTTAGTAACCCGATGTTTACCCTGGTTACCATCCTAAAAGTAAAAAAAACAAACACTACATACTTACCTACAGCCGTCTGTCCTCCAGCGCTGTGCTCTGCACTCCTCCTGTACTGTCTGTGAGCACAGCGGCCGGAAAGCAGAGCGGTGACGTCACCGCTCTGCTCTCCGGCCGCTGTGCTCACACAGCCAGTACAGGAGGAGTGCAGAGCACAGCGCTGGAGGACAGACGGCTGTAGGTAAGTATGTAGTGTTTGTTTTTTTTTACTTTTAGGATGGTAACCAGGGTAAACATCGGGTTACTAAGCGCAGCCCTGCGCTTAGTTACCCGATGTTTACCCTGGTTACCGGCATCGTTGGTCGCTGGAGAGCGGTCTGTGTGACAGCTCTCCAGCGACCAAACAGCGACGCTGCAGCGATCCGGATCGTTGTCGGTATCGCTGCAGCGTCGCTAAATGTGAAGGGGCCTTAACTCATCTCTACAGTAAGGAGCGCACTTTATTATTTAAATTGAATTTACCAATTGTTAATCAAAAGGTCCCAATGACAAGTCACGATCAACAAGGAAACCACATAGAGTGGGGAGAATAAGTATTTGATACATAATTTTGCAAGTTTTCCCACCTACAAAGAATGGAGAGGTCTGTAATCTTTATCGCAGGTACACTTCAACTGAGTCAGAATTTAAAAAAAAAAAAAAAACACAGAAAAATCACATTGTATGATTTTTTCCATAACTGAATTGCATTTTATTGCATGAAATAAGTGTTTGATCACCTACCAACCAGCAGGAATTCTGGCTCTCACAGACCTGATAGTTTTTCTTTAAGAAACCCTTCTGATCTGCATTCATTACCTGTATTAATTGCTCCTATTTGAACTCATTAGCTGTATAAAAGACACCTGTCCACACAATCACAGCCTGACCTCTCCACCATGGCTAGGACCAAAGAGCTGTCTAAGGACACCAGGTACAAAATTGTAAACCTGCACAAGGCTGGGATGGGGTACAGGACAATAGTCAAGAAGACCTCTCCATTCTTCGTAGGAGGGAAAAAACTTGCAAAAATCGGCAGTGTATTAAATACTTATTTTCCCAATGTATGACCAGTCTATATGGCCAGAAACCAAACCAATGACCATACGGGGCACAAGACTGGGCCCTAAACGTCAGTGTGTGGCCAGCATAAAGCTAGCCATACAGAAGAGATGAAAAGCCAGACTTAGTGCGTATGGAAGCCTCACTCCATTTCTGGACAGAAGGATCAGACTTGGTCTTCAATATACCCATCCCCCGGCTCACATCCCGCAGTCGCTTACTCTTCTCTCCCCATTGAAATAAAGATGAGACCCGAGCGCTGCCTCTTCTGCTTCAACCCATTTTCAAGATAAGATGACTAATTAAAAAAAAAATGTAAACAAAGTTTTTTTGTTTTTTCTTTAAACTTTAATAACTGTATTTTAGACTAAAACATTTTGTAGTTGGGCATCCCTTAAAAGTTTTGCACCGTTAAAGCTTTTATTGCCTCTGTTCTGCACACTGATGTAACTGAGAATCTGTCAGTGAGCTCATTAGGACAGGGGACAGTTTGTAAGCCTGTCAGTGAGCTCATTAGGACAGGGGGACAGTTTGTAAGCCTGTCAGTGAGCTCATTAGGACAGCGGACAGTCTGTAAGCCTGTCAGTGAGCTCATTAGGACAGGGGGACAGTCTGTAAGCCTGTCAGTGAGCTCATTAGGACAGGGGACAGTTTGTAAGCCTGTCAGTGAGCTCATTAGGACAGGGGACAGTTTGTAAGCCTGTCAGTGAGCTCGTTAGGACAGGGGGACAGCTTGTAAGCCTGTCAGTGAGCTCATTAGGACAGGGGACAGTCTGTAAGCCTGTCAGTGAGCTCATTAGGACAGGGGACAGTTTGTAAGCCTGTCAGTGAGCTCATTAGGACAGGGGACAGTTTGTAAGCCTGTCAGTGAGCTCATTAGGACAGGGGACAGTTTGTAAGCCTGTCAGTGAGCTCATTAGGACAGGGGGACAGTTTGTAAGCCTGTCAGTGAGCTCATTAGGACAGCGGACAGTCTGTAAGCCTGTCAGTGAGCTCATTAGGACAGGGGGCAGTTTGTAAGCCTGTCAGTGAGCTCATTAGGACAGGGGACAGTTTGTGAGCCTGTCAGTGAGCTCATTAGGACAGGGGACAGTTTGTGAGCCTGTCAGTGAGCTCATTAGGACAGGGGACAGTTTGTAAGCCTGTCAGTGAGCTCATTAGGACAGGGGACAGTTTGTAAGCCTGTCAGTGAGCTCATTAGGACAGGGGGACAGTTTGTGAGCCTGTCAGTGAGCTCATTAGGACAGGGGACAGTTTGTGAGCCTGTCAGTGAGCTCATTAGGACAGGGGACAGTTTGTAAGCCTGTCAGTGAGCTCATTAGGACAGGGGACAGTTTGTAAGCCTGTCAGTGAGCTCATTAGGACAGGGGACAGTTTGTAAGCCTGTCAGTGAGCTCATTAGGACAGGGGACAGTTTGTAAGCCTGTCAGTGAGCTCATTAGGACAGGGGACAGTTTGTAAGCCTGTCAGTGAGCTCATTAGGACAGGGGACAGTTTGTAAGCCTGTCAGTGAGCTCATTAGGACAGGGGACAGTTTGTGAGCCTGTCAGTGAGCTCATTAGGACAGGGGACAGTTTGTGAGCCTGTCAGTGAGCTCATTAGGACAGGGGGACAGTTTGTAAGCCTGTCAGTGAGCTCATTAGGACAGGGGACAGTTTGTAAGCCTGTCAGTGAGCTCATTAGGACAGGGGGACAGTTTGTGAGCCTGTCAGTGAGCTCATTAGGACAGGGGGACAGTTTGTAAGCCTGTCAGTGAGCTCATTAGGACAGGGGGACAGTTTGTAAGCCTGTCAGTGAGCTCATTAGGACAGGGGACAGTTTGTAAGCCTATCGGTCTCTTTCTCAGCTGCTGTAGGACCACAACAAAGCGGAGCTGAACATGAACGTGGTCAGAAATCAGCTGAGAAGTTCAGAACGAAAAATAAAACCGATAATAGAGCGGCAAACTGTACTGACAGATTCTCAGTTTACTCATTCTGCAGCCAAGATGGGCAAGGAAGCAAAGGGCGGGTAAAAGTCAAACAGAGCAAAAAATTTTTAATGAAATTATAAAATTATTTTTTAGCAAAGAAAAAATTACACCCCTGAAAGGGTCCATATGCAAAAGATTTCAAAGATTTCACTGAATTCTCCTGCAAGATGGTCATTTCAGCATTCAAGCAGTCCAAGGAACGAATTGTAAAAAAAAAAAAAAAAAAAATCTATCCACAAACCTGACAGATCATGGCACAGATCAATGATTCTGGCCCTATCTGGTGGAGCAGACGCAGGTCCCCTAATGGCAGCGATAACTCACTTTATAGCCACAATAACAGAGCTATGAGTGAAGCACGGCCCTCGGCGCCTCCAATTTCCAAAAATCTGAGTTATATATGATGCTAAGATCAATGCCCAAAGGGAGTCTGTCAGCAGCAGCATTAATTAGATAATGAAGCTTCGTTCCGTGGCACAAAGCTCCCAAAAAGGTTTCAAAGGCCGTTCATTTAAGGCTAAATACAGGAAGCTGCGAGAGCGTTTATGGGGAAGACGGCACGAAATAAAACCCCATTTTCTCATTAATGCTGCTGCTAAAACTCTACGGTAACGTATATTTCAACTCCTCTACACCTTTCCATCTGCAGTAGCGCAGGGGCGAAACGACTGAGACTCCCCTACGGATCAAACGCCTGTGTGGCAGCGTATTCTCTTGCTAAAACGGATTTAAAAAAAACAAAAACATATGGTAAACCACAATCAACCGGATAACGATCTTTGCAAAAACTTTATAGAATTAAAAAATAAAATAGTATTTTTAAGGTTTCGTTGGTCTCCAGCAGTCACAGTGCAGAAGGTGGAATTCATCGTGTAGATTATTAAGCAGAGCAGTGCAAAATACAAATACCCATCCGTGGCCAATGAATTGTGTCCGGACATAAAGTCGTATACTCGGCCCACGTGCGCTCACTAGCGGTCTCACAGTGTGGACATCAAGTACCATCCAATGGCAGTATCACTATGAGGACCACCCAATCTATAGGGCATGTCGAGTGCCACCACTGCCACAAATATACCCCTTGATATGTTACCATTCCCCGATCCTTCACAGCCAAAGTTTTTGCAATAAATATAGACGACACCCTACTAGAAACTAGTTCTTGGCACGTTGCTCATGAAATTCGTATTCCATAAATGCCCCATTAAAGGTAAACTTTTGCCGTTTTAGACATTAGGTAGCACCTCTTTAGTATTGGAAAGAGAACCGTGGCTTTCATTCTAACGCATGTGAAAAATATATCGCTGTACAAATAAAACAAAGTGTATTTAAAAAATATATACAAGTAACGTCTCTGTCTGTACAAGGCTTTTATATATATATATTAGAGTTATTGTTTATATTTATATATTAAAAAGAAAATGTGGGAAAACCCCCTTCATGAAGCGTCTCGAGATATCCAGCCGCTCTCGGTCAAAAAGTTTAAAATCCTTTTTTTTAGCACTTTGTCTAAGTAGCTGGGAAGACGGCTCTTCGATGGGATGCCCTGCCTTTTCTGAAGGTGGTCCTTAATGATGATGGTTTTGACAGTCAGGTAACGGGTGGGGCTCAGATTCAAAGAACTGCACAGAACTTTTTCCCTGTCCGATAACATCTCGAAACCTTGAAGGTTTTCGATGGCGGAAAATTCTCCGTCTTTGCCGTCTTCCCTTCCTCTTTTGTTGCCTGCAGTGTTTTTATTCTCTTTCCGCTTTTCCCGCTTGTGGCGGGCAGCTTCGTACTCTGCCGACTCTTCCATCTTGTTGATGCCGCTTCGTCGGTACCTCTGTAGTTCTCGAAGCTTCGCCCTTAGCATTCGCTCTTTGTGCATATTCTCGAAGTAGTCCTCAATTTCCTTACAGGACATAAACTGATAAAGCGACCTTATTTTTAACCGCAATTCCTTCTCTTCTTTTGAGACTTTCCTTTTGGCAGGTTTCTCTTTATCCTTTTTATCTTTTCCCAAAAATGCTGGTACCAAGTTATAGTCCCGGGTGATATTTTTCCTCCTTTGCCGTTCTTTCAGTTTCCGGACATACATATCCACGCAAGATTCTTTAAGTTCTACTTCAACGTCGTCATCGTCGTAATTGACAGACAGGCTGCTGATTAGCGTTTCGGCCTCCTGATCATATTCGATCTCGTAGTCGTCACGTAGCGGCATGTACCCCAGCTGCTGCTGCTCCTGCACAGTGATGTCTAAGGGAGGTAATGGAGTGGTCAGGCTAGGCGACAGGGGACCACCTGTAGGACAGGTGTGGTCCGTTACTCTGTTGGGAATGTTGTCCGGTATGCATGCCTTGCCGAGGTTTCCATGGATGTACATACTGACGTAGTGCTCCATCACTTCCTGGGGAGTCCGGTTCGCACCAACATGGGCAGCCATATCCTCCTGATAGAAAGCACAAAATAAAAAAAAAAGTCACATTAGCCAAGTGGTACAATATACATGGTACATAGCTGACAACACAACCAACGTCCACAGATCATGAGTTAGAACACAACCAGAAACACCATGTTAAATTAGACAAACAGAACCTTCTTGGTGGAGCAAGTCCAAAATATGGTTGGAGTAGCCAAGATCAAAGGGCTACCAACAGGAAGGAGTATGCACATAGACACACGTAAGCTACAATCATTGTCAGGAGCCAAGGGTGATAACAGAGATGAGCGAGCGTGCTTGGATAAGGTGTTATCCGAGCACCCTCGTGTCATAATAGAGTATTTTCCGTGTGCTCCAATAAAATGCTTGAGCCGCTGCGGCTGTCGATAGCTGCAATATATGCAGGGATTAACAAACCGCCAATCCTGAATGTGTGGCAGCTGTCAAAAAGCCGCGGAGACGCATTTTTTTCGAACACACGGAAAATACTCGATTATAACACGAGTGTGCTCGGATAACGCCTTATCTGGGCACACACTGCAATAGCTGGTCTTCAGGTCCCAAGGTGAAAGTTGGCTTCTGAGTGCTGCAGTAACTAGGACCTAAGGGTCTGTTTACACAGGAGATCATGCAGCGTTAGGTGACCAGTGATTGGTAATTATTTACTGGTCAGAAGTCACTTAACAGCATGTTTACACAAGTCACCGCTCTAAAACACGCACCATGAACAATCTTGAATAAACCAATGCGATGCAGATTGCCATTGTTCTCGCCTGTTTACACAGCACTGTGCGCTGCCAAGAATAATGAGCTTTTTTGCAGCACAAAAGTTAAATTCACCCAATGAACAAGTGTTTTGCTCCTTCCTTCTGGGAATAAATCACCTGTTTACACTGCGAGATTATCAAGAAACGAACATTACCAAGAACTCTCACTGACAATTATCTTACGGCGTAAATTGACCAAGTTTTTGAGTAGATTTTCATTCCACGGCTGCGTGTTCATGGTTCTGCCATTTCCAATCATTGCACTTGGATAAGCATATTCTTATCGGGGACAATTATGGCATGTGTCGCCAAAAAAAACAAACAAACAAAAAAACCCCACTGCTTAGGCTACTTTCACACTAGCGTCGTACGACACACTGCGTCGTTGCGACGTACCGACGCAAGCAGTGAAGCGCCGCACAACGGAGGCAGCAGATGCAGTTTTACAACGCATCCGCTGCCCCATTGTGAGGTGCGGGGAAGAGGGGGCGGAGTTCCGGCTGCGCATGCGCAGTCGGAAGTGGCGGACACGACGCACCAAAAAACGTTACATGCAACATTTTTTGGTGCCGATGGTCCGCCACAACACGACGCAACCGTCGCACGACGGTTACGACGTGTGGCAAAGCGTCGCTAATGTTACTCTATGGGGAAAAAACGCATCCTGCAGACAACTTTGCATGATGCGTTTTTTCTCCAAAACGACGCATTGCGACGTGCATCGTACGACGCTAGTGTGAAAGCAGCCGTACAGTGCTGAGTAGAGCCTAAATCGTGTTTTAGATGTGGGGAAACAAAATGCTGCATTATACAGTGACAGCAAAAATGGATGGGATGTCCAAGATCTAATCCACACAGTACATTATTTTCTTTGCATTTTTTTCCCTTGTTGCTGTGGTGTGGTTTTTTAAATTTCAGCTTTTAAATTACAGCTTTAGTTCTCTACTGCAGATTTTTCCCCATTGAAATAGAAATGGGTTAGCACTGGTGGTGAGCGAACGTGCTCAGATAAGGTGACGAAATTGAGGTCTGAGATTTTCACTTTTAATTGACTTAATAGCAGATTGTCTTCTTACACTTAAGGTACCGTCACACTAAGCGGCGCTGCAGCGATACCGACAACGATGTCGATCGCTGCAGCGTCGCTGTTTGGTCGCTGGAGAGCTGTCACACAGACAGCTCTCCAGCGACCAACGATGCCGCTCCCCTGGTAACCAGGGTAAACATCGGGTTACTAAGCGCAGAGCCGCGCTTAGTAACCCAATGTTTACCCTGGTTACCGTTGTAAATGTAAAAAACAAACACTACATACTTACCTTCCCGGTGTCTGGTCATGTCCCTCGCCTTCAGCTTCCAGCACTGACTGAGCGCCGGCCGTAAATAACAGCGGTGACGTCACCGCTGTGCTCTGCTTTACGGCTGGCCGGCGCTCACCAGTCAGTGCGGGAAGCTGAAGGCGAGGGACATGACCAGACACCGGGAATGTGAGTATGTAGTGTTTGTTTTTTTACAATTACACTGGTAACCAGGGTAAACATCGGGTTACTAAGCGCGGCCATGCGCTTAGTAATTCGATGTTTACCCTGGTTACCAGTGAAGACATCGCTGGATCGGTGTCACACACGCGATGTCAGCGGGAGATCCAGCGACAAAATAAAGTGCTGGACTTTCCCCAGCGACCAACGATCTCCCAGCAGGGGCCTGATCGTTGGTCGCTGTCACACATAACGATTTAGTTAACGATATCGTTGCTACGTCACAAAAAGCAACGATATCGTTAACGATATCGTTATGTGTGAAGGTACCTTTAGCCAAGGAAAAAGGACGCCGGCTTTCTTCATTATGCCACTTGCATCATCTTATTTTATTTATTAGTCTTACAATTTAATTTAGAGGATTGACAATTTGCTGTAAATGTAAACTTTATCTTTATGTACCTGGGATTGATTAACGCTGCTTTATTTCTTTCAATTCTGCATGAAGGAAAGCGAAGTCTTATGCCCATAAAACCACAATGTAAATTACGTGCGTTTTTTAAATACAATTTTTGGTGCCAACTAGTGAGGAGTGTATGTGTACACACATTGGTTTTTTTGTCATCAGGATTTTGTGCTTTGCAGTGTATTTTTACATAGAGCATGTCACTTCTTTCAGCTATTTTTTCACTCACTGACTTGAATGGATGGTGAAAAAAATGCTGCAAATACACAGGTTGACTTTTTCTGCAGCAGAAAAGTCAAGGAGAGCCATATGCTTGACAGCGCGGCAAACACCGCTTCTGATCGGAGGGGAAACCATCCCGCCGGTCAGAGAGCCGCGGCTCCCCGCTGTCAGAAGACAGAGTAAGCGCTCAGCTGTGATCGGAGGTATAAGTTTACCTCCAATCACTGGTGTCAGCTGATGACAACTGCTCCCATCATCTGATACCTGCTGCCGCTAATAACAGTGAGAGCAGGAGCGGCGGATGGGAGTTTTCATCAGCCGCTCCTGCAATGTAAATAATTAAAAACAAAAAACCCTGTGTGGGTTCCCCCCTATTTTTTTTTTTATCAGATATTTTTATTGATCAATAAGGATAATACATGGAAATTGCATTATTGTAAACAGTAAACATATGTATTTTTACTTGTTGAGAAACATTTTAGCCCCAAACCATACTCCCCATCCTTTAGAGAACTGATGAGAGCCGCCCCAGTTTGCTACATCATACATAGATAAAAGAGAAAAGGAAGATGGCATATCGAGGGGACAAAAGGCCCAAGAACAGGAACAAGGTCACTTAAATCAAGTTGACTCAAGCCAAGGATTCCACAACCGGTGGAAGAGGTCCATCTTGTTTCTCTTAAAGTAGATACTCTTCTCCAAAGCAATAATATAATCCACTTGCGTCATGAAGTCTTTTCTTGTTGGTGGCTCTTCCCTAATCCAGAACCTGGCGATCAATTTTCGCGCAATAAACAGCAATCTAGCAATAACCATTTTATACAAATTGTCAGTTACAACAGAGGTGTCAAACTGCATTCCTCGAGGGCTGCAAACAGGTCATGTTTTCAGGATTTCCTTAGTATTGCACAGGATTCTGTGCAGGTGATTAAATTATCACCTGTGCAACACAAGGAAATCCTAAAAACATGACCTGTTTGCAGCCCTCGAGGAATGCAGTTTGACACCTCTGAGTTACAATCTCTTCTACGTAACCTAGAACACATACCAAGGGATCTCGCGGTATAGAACAATTATATGTCAGTCCCACTTTGCTCAGCACCACAATCCAAAAGGACAGCCTGGGGCATTGCCACATCATATGGAGGATACCCGCCTCGGACTGCGAGCACCTCGGGCATTCTGAATTAGGTCTCAGACCAGCCTTGAATAACATGTCCGGAGTTCTGTAAGCCCTATGGATAACAAATAGTTGTGACAACCTCCCAGGCTCACTCATCGAGATTTTGGGTACGTATTCCAATATTGAGTCCCAACGATCATTGTCGATCACCCCAGGTCATTTTCCCATTTTGCTCTGGCTCTAATAGGGTGCCGCTCTAAGAAAGAATAAAAGGAATTCATATATTCCCGAGATCGCCCCCTTCGTGCCTCCACCCATAAGGATAAAATCCAGCATGAGGTCTACCTGAATCTCCACAGGCCCTCTCCTACACTGTGCCTGAAACGCATGAGAGATGCGGCTATACTGATACACCTCAGAGTTTGGCAGTAAAAATTCTTCCTGCAGTACCTCGAACTTCTTAATTCTGCCCCGATGTAAAATTTGTCCCATCCGAGAAATGCCTGCCTCCTTCCAGACATGAAATCCCAGCATCTGTCTGAACGCTTGTAGAAAACAGTTATTCCAGATGGGTGAGAACCTAGTAAGTGCCCTCACTCCCCTAATTCCCTTTACTTTGTCCCAGACCTTATGAATAAGCCTAATAGTGCAGAATTTAGAACCTTTCTCCCGGAAATGTCCACCCTACAGACCCTCACTCAATACTTTCAACCCCATCAGTGTCTTCAGGCTACAGGGTGCCCACGCCCCACCAGACTCCTCGCCCCATCCCCTAAAATGCTGACACCGTGATGCCAAAAAGTATAACCAAGGATTAGGGAGCGCCAACCCACCCTCCGTCTTTAGCCTTTGTAGAATTTCCTGTTTAAATCTGGGGCTTTTTCCTCCCCAGATCAACTCACCAAACAAGGATCTGATCCTACGAAATCTATTCTGCGATATCCAGATAGGGGAGTTGTGTAACACATAAAGGAGTTGTGGCATCACAATCATCTTTATAAGATTTACCCTACTGATTACCGATAAGTGTAGCTTTTTCCACACCTGGATTTTAGTGCGTATTTTCCGCAAAAGTGGTGCCAAGTTCAGTTCCTCAAAACTAGTTAAAGGGAGAGCAATCTGGATCCCCAAATATTTAAAATTTATCAACTAACCTCAGCTCTGTAGAAGAATCTCTCATTTCACTATCTCCATAATCCCCATCAACATCATATTGAATTTGTCCCAACTGATCCTTAGTCCCAAATAGCTCCCAAATTCCTCAATGATGGCCTCCGCCCTAACCAGGGTCCCCTCAGAGTCCTCAAAAAAAGCAAAATATCATCAGCATATAACGCTACTTTTTCTTCTGAGTCCCCGTACATAAAACCTCTCACCTCCTGGGACCCTCTTATTTTGGCAGCAAGGGGCTCCACCGCCACTGCAAAAAGCAGTGGGGACAAAGGACAGCCCTGTCTAGTTCCCCTAGACAAAGAAAAGGTCTCAGAGAGAGCATTATTAATTCTAATTTTGGCCACTGGAGAAGAGTCGCACCCATGAGATGAATTTAGGTCCAAACCCCAATCGTTCCAGCACCGACCACAGGTAACTCCACTCCACGCAATCAAAAGCCTTATGGGCGTCCAAGGATACCACAACCCTTTTACCGACATTGTCGGAAGGAATTTGCAAATTTAAAAACCACCTTCTCAGATTGAGTGCTGTTGACTTATTGGGCATAAAGCCTGACTGATCCGGGTGAACTAGTTTGTCAATCACCCGAGTCAACCTATTTGCAAAGGCTTTTGCCAAAATCTTTATGTCAGCCGTCAGAAGTGATATTGGTCTATAGGATTCTGGTAGCTGTAAGTCCTTGTCGGCTTTAGGGATGACCACCACAATAGCCTCTCTCATTGACAAAGGTAGCTCCCCTCTTTCCAACGAACTATTGCACACCCCCGCCAATTTGGTCAACAAAGTTTCTTTCAAAATCCTATAGACCTCAGCTGGAATACCGTCCGCCCCCGGAGCCTTACCCCCAGCAACGCCCGCCAAAGCAGCCCCCAATTCTTCCTCCCCAATCGGCTCCTCCAACAACTCACATTCCTCTCTGCTCAACCTAGGCAAATCAATCCCCTCCAAGTACCTGGTCATGTCCTCTGACCCCCTCCCCACACTAGAAGTATATAACTTCCCATAGAATTTTCTAAACACTTCCAAAATTTGCTCCCCCCGAGTAACCAGAGACCCATCCTCAGTTTTTATGGAGTAGACATGCGAGGCACCTCTCTGTGCGGAAGCCACTACCGAAAGTAAATGCCCCACCTTTTCCCCTTCTGAATAAAAAGTTTCTTTTTGAAAAGCCCGCAACCTCTCCGCTTTTCTCAAATATAGCGGATTAACCTCCTGCTGAGCCAGCCTCATACGGCTCTGAGACTCCTTAGGGTACCGTCACATTAAGCGACGCTGCAGCGATATAGACAACAAGCCGATCTCTGCAGCGTCGCTGTTTAGGTCGCTAGGAGACGTCAGACACCGGCAACAGCAGAACGATGCAGGAGCGATCCAGTGACGTACTTATCGTTCTCGCTGGTTGTTCGCTCCATGAAGAAACATTGCTGGCATCGTTGCTTTTGCTGTCAAACATGACGAATCACGCCGACCTGACGACCAAATAAAGTTCCGGACTTTCAGCTACGACCAGCGATGTCACAGCGGGATCCTGATTGCTGCTGCGTGTCAAACACAACGAGATCGCTATCCAGGACGCTGCAACGTCACGGATCACTGTCGTTCTCGTTGGAACGTTGTTCAGTGTGAAGGTACCTTTAGTGCGATGGGCACCCAGTGCCACCTCAGCTGCCTTCAGTTCCTCCAAGATAGCTTGATCCTGTGCTCTAGTCTTCGTCTTATTTATTGAGATGTCTCAGAACAAAATTCCCCTTAAATACGCTTTCGTGTCCCACACTACATGGCGTTCAGCACTACCTTCACTGATCTTAAAAAATTCCTCAATCTCTGTCCCTACCCTTTCCATGTCCAAAAGTTGTAGCCAGGAGGGGTGAATTTTCCAACCCATCCTCCCCGATCCAGCCTGATCTGACAACTTCAGAGAAACCTGAACTGGGCTATGATCTGATAAAATCTAGGACTATATTCCACCCCGCTTAGCAATTTGTTCATCTCATCATTACCCAAGGCGATATCAATTCATGACAGAGCCGTAAGTAGTCGAATAACAGGAGTAAGAGTATGTGTTAACATTGCGAACCCGCCATAAGTCAATCCAACCTATTTCTCTAAGATAGTTTCCAAAAGGAGTGTCATTGCCGTCTCTGCGCAACAATGCGTGATTACTCTTGTCCCAGTGGTCATCAGCTATATTGTTCACATCTCCCACCACGAGAAGGGGAACCCCATCCCATCCTCTCAGACTCCAATATCTCCTGAATTTTCTTACCAGAGTATGGCGGGGGTATATATAATGAAACAATGCAGATCAAACGATTGAAGATTTTACACACTAAAAGAATATACTGACCGTCCTTTTTAACCTCAATTTTCCTTCACTAAATGGGTTTCTTGCAGGCATATCACCGAGGGCCTCTGTTTCAGTAGGTACTGAAATATTGCCGCACGCTTAGTAGCGTCCGCTAACCCCCTGACATTCCAACTTATAATATTAACATCCCCTCCCATTTCCTTAAAGAAAGATAATAAGGGAGTACAGTCTCCTCCAGGTCTCCGCCATTACCCCCCTCCCCCCCAACCAATCCAACCTCCCCCATCTGAAACTCAAAATTCAAATAAAACGAACTTTCTTTCTCTGTATGAGAACCGAGATCACTTAACCTAGAACTATGCCCTTCACTGTCCATCTCTCCTCCTCCCACGGCGACCAGTATGAACTATTCATTGCGCCGCCGAACACAATACTTTGACTTTTGGGTGCATTCTGTATGATAACACGAAGCACATTCAAAGATCAAGAAGAGGTAAAACCAGTAAAATTACGAATCCTCGGTATCAGTCTCATCGGTTCTGGTCCGTGCCAATTTTCTTGGCATTAGTATCCAGCCAATGCGTAGCTTCCTCCGTACTTTGGAAAAAATGAACACGATCCAGCGCCACCACCCTGAGCTTAGCCGGGTAGAGCATTGAATATTTTAAGTCCAGTTCTTGGATCCGCCGCTTGACTTCACCAAACTTCATTCTGAGTTTTTGCACCGATTCCGAGTAGTCCGGATAAGTGGACATCAGATTCCAGTTTATACTTAGGCCATCGCTGATCCTAGCCTTCCTTAGTAGGGTTTCTCGATCCCGGTAGTTCAAAATTTTTGCCAGTATAGCACGAGGGGCAGAGCCGGGTGGCAGGGGCCTAGTGGGGACTCTATGAGCCCTCTGCACCGCGAAGTGGTTGGTGAGGTCAACGCCGCCCACCGAGTTTTTAAGCCATGCCTCAATGTATTCAGTGGGATTATTCCTCTCCACCTTCTCCGGCACCCCAATTATTCTTAAATTGTTCCTTCGGGAACGGTTTTCGAGGTCATCTATTTTAAAGGGAACCCGTCACCCCGTTTTTTCAAGATGAGCGAAAAATATCGTTAAATGGGGCAGAGCTGGGCTTTACATTAGTGTACTTTGTGAGCCTTTATTTCCCACCTATCCCGCCGAAATACCTTTGTAAAGTTGCCGTTTTGCGCTGTCACTCACGCTGGTCTGGTCAGGTGGGCGTGGTGACAGCGCTGTTTCTCCCCCAGATCTCCATTGGTGGCGTAGTGGTGTGCGCATGCCCAATTGGCGAATCCACTACTGCGCAGCTGAAGGAAAGGAGCGCGATCTGCGCTATTCAGCCGTTTATCGGTGGGCGCGGCCATCTTTGTGAGGCCGAGCGTGCACAGATGGTTCTTCTCGGCTTCCCGGGGCTTCAGGAAAATGGCCGCGGGATGCCGCGCGTGCGCAGATGGATATCGCGGCGGCCATTTTCCTGCAGCCGAGATGCGAACTCTGCTTCAGGAAAATGGCCGCCGAGATCTCCATGTGCGCACGCGCGGCATCCCACGGCCATTTTCCTGAAGCCCCGGGAAGCCGAGAAGAACCATCTGCGCACGCGCGGCCTCACAAAGATGGCCGCGCCCACCGATAAACGGCTGAATAGCGCAGATCACGCTCCTTTCCTTCAGCTGCGCAGTAGTGGATTCGCCAATTGTGCATGCGCACACCACTACGCCACCAACGGAGATCTGGGGGAGAAACAGCGCTGTCACCACGCCCACCTGACCTGACCAGCGTGAGTGACAGCGCAAAACGGCGACTTTACAAAGGTATTTCGGCGGGATAGGTGGGGAATAAAGGCTCACAAAGTACACCAATGTAAAGCCCAGCTCTGCCCCTATTTAATGATATTTTTATATCATCTTGAAAAAACGGGGTGACAGGTTCCCTTTAAATTCCAATTCTGCAATACGTTGAATATATTTTTCTCTTTTTAGCAGTTCGTTTGTCTGATCCTCCACACTGCCCACACGTTCCTCCAGCAGAGTTAAGGGACTTCATTTCAACTTTTAAGTCATCCACCCTTAAGTTCAGCGCAGCCAGGGCAGATTTGCAGTATATAACAGAAAAAATGTCCTGCAATGTTGGTTCCCCCATGTTTGCTTGCTCCATACCATCAAAATCATTAGCCTGCACCGGGCTAGCAGCAGGTATCATATTGCCAGCACTGTGCACTTCCTGCACCCTCCCTGGGGAACGCTGCTCCTCCACCTCGCTGAGATTGTCCTCCCCTCCTCTGCGGGACCTCCTTCTCTCCAGGCCCCTCAGCGTCCAGCAGCAGGGCCCCCACCTCCTCAGTGAGGGCGAACCGCTCCAACCTGGTTATTACCTCCAGCGGTATGAAGCGCTGGCTCTGGCTGCCTCCTCCACTGCCACGGCGCCATCTTGGATTTTTGCGCCCACCGCAGGCGCCGACTGTTTACGGCGTGGCATCGCCGCTCCTCACCGCTCACTATCCCCGATGCTCTCCTCCGTTCGCTGGGGTCCTGCGGTGCTGCACTGCCCGGTTTCGGCGTTCGGCAGCGCCTTCAAGGGTAAGTATTAAGAGCGGTGCGGGGAGAGAGACCCGACACACGTCCGCTCACATAGCTCGCTAGGCCACGCCCCTTCCCCCCTATTTTTGATACCAAGCCAGGCAAAACTCACAGCTGGGGGTGTTGTGAATTCTGTGGTCGAGCTCCCTCCTGTGGTCATGGGTGGTACTTCGGCTGGTTCTGTCTATGAGCTTCCTCTGGTAGATGTGAGTGGGGCTGCGGCTTCTGAGTTTCCTTCCTCAGGTGATGAGGTTAAGTCGTTAGGTGCTGCTCTATTTAACTCCACCTAGTTCTTTGTTCCTGGCCTCCAGTCAATGTTCCAGTATTGGTCTAGCTCTCTCCTGGATCGTTCTCGTGGCCTGTCTGCCCTGCATAAGCTATGTTTTGCTTGTGTTACTTTTGTTTGCTATATTTTCTGTCCAGCTTGCTATATTGGTTTTTCTTGCTTGCTGGAAGCTCTGAGACGCAGAGGGAGCACCTCCGTACCGTTAGTCGGTGCGAAGGGTCTTTTTGCCCCTCTGCGTGGTTGTTTGTAGGTTTTTGTGCTGACCGCAAAGCTATCTTTCCTATCCTCGGTCTATTCAGTAAGTCGGGCCTCACTTTGCTAAAATCTATTTCATCTCTGTGTTTGTATTTTCATCTTTACTCACAGTCATATGTGGGGGGCTGCCTTTTCCTTTGGGGAATTTCTCTGAGGCAAGGTAGGCTTATTTTTCTATCTTCAGGGCTAGCTAGTTTCTCAGGCTGTGCAGAGTTGCATAGGGAGCGTTAGGAGCAATCCACGGCTACCTCTAGTGTGGTATGATAGGATTAGGGATTGCGGTCAGCAGAGTTCCCACGCCTCAGAGCTCGTCCTATGTTGGTAACTATCAGGTCACTTTGTGTGCTCTTAACCACTAGGTCCATTGTGGTTCTGAATCACCTGTTCATAACATGGGGGCTGCAACCCTCATTTTTGACAACCAGCCTTGCTAAAGCAGAAAGCCGGGGGCTGGTATTCTCAGGTTGCTAAGGGGCCATGGATTGTGGCTGCGCCCCAGCCTAAAAATAGCAGCCCACAGCCACCCAGAAAAGGTACATCTATTAGATGTGCCAATTCTGGCACTTTGCCCAGCTCTTCCCACTTGCCCTGTAGCGGTGGCAAGTGGGGTGATAGTTAAGTGGGTTGATGTCACCTTTGTATTGTCCGGTGACATCAAGCCCCGAGGTTAGTAATGGAGAGGTGTCTATAAGATGCCCCCATTACTATCCCCATAGTCACATTGTAGGAACACACAGTCACCCAGTAAAGTCCTTTAATTGAAAAAAAAACAAAAACAGATTCCTTTAATAATCTCAATTAAACCATACTTACGACCACACCTAATTCCACCGAAGCCGTCGTTCTCCTGTAATAAACCAAAAATAAAAAACAACATCTATCCCTCACCTCTCCGTTGTTCTGTCCCACGCCATAATCCACGTCTGGGGGATAATTAGTTTTCAACCTGGACGGTGCCAAGGACAGGTATGGTATATTGATGTTTTTTTATTTTCGTTTTATTGCAGGAGGGCTTCTGTGGAATTAGGTGAGGTCATAAGTATGGTTTAATCGAGATTATTAGTTACATAGTTAGCAAGGCTGAAAAAAAACACATTTGTCCATCCAGTTCAGCCTATATTCCGTCAGAATAAATCCCCAGATCTACGTCCTTCTAATGAACCTAATAACTAAGATACCATATTGTTACGCTCCAGGAAGACATCCAGGCCTCTCTTGAACCCCTCGACTGAGTTCGCCATCACCACCACTTCAGGCAACGAATTCCAGATTCTCCCTGCCCTAACAGTAAAGAATCCTGTATATCCATAGCCCCTTCCTAGGCCAATAATATCAGCCTGCTGCAGTCTGCATATCCTTTGCTGGCTATTAATCATAGGGGAACCCCATGTCATTTTTTTTGGGGTCCCCCATTTTCATTGCCAGTAAAGGCTAAGTATGCACCTGTGAGCTGATATTAATAGCCTGGGAAGCTCCATGGGTCTTACCACTTCTCAGGCTATTAACATCGGCTCCCAGTCGTCGGCTTTCCCTCTGCTAGTTAGGAAAATTGTGTGGGAGCACACGCCATTTTTTTCCCTAAAAATAATCTTTAATGAAATACATGTACAGTAATTTGCGCACACTGTACTAATTGTACTTATCACAGACATCAGTATATGTACCTATTCTATTTGTATGCAATCCATGTATTCTACTCTGGCGGCGTCTGCACTACACGGCTCCTGAATTGCAGGCTTTTATTCCATTTATGATATAAAATTATAATATGTATAATTTTTACTCAAAAAAAAATAAAGGGAACACTAAAATCCCACATCCTAGATATCACTGAATGAAATATTCCAGTTGTAAATCTTTATTCATTGCGTAGTGGAATGTCTTGAGAACAATAAAACCTAAAAATGATCAACGTAAATTACAACTAATATCCCACGGAGGTCTCGAGTTGGAATGATGCTCAAAATCAAAGCGGAAAATGAAGTTACAGGCTTATCCAACTTCAGTGGAAATGCCTCAAAATAAGGAAATGATGCTCAGTAGTGTGTGTGGCCTCCACGTGCCTGTATGACCTCCCTACAACGCCTGGGCATGCTCCTGATGAGGCGGCGGATGGTCTCCTGAGGGATCTCCTCCCAGACCTGGACTAAAGCATCCGCCAACTCCTGGACAGTCTGTGGTGCAACGTGACGTTGGTGGATGGAATGAGACATAACGTCCCAGATGTGTCCAGTTGGATTCAGGTCTGGGGAATGGGCGGGCCAGTCTATAGCTTCAATGCCTTCATCTTGCAGGAACTGCTGACACACTCCAGCCACATGAGGTCTGGCATTGTCCTGTATTAGGAGGAAACCAGGGCCAACCGCACCAGCATATGGTCTCACAAGGGGTCTGAGGATCTAATCTCGGTACCTAATGGCAGTCAGGCTACCTCTGGCGAGCACACGGAGGGCTGTGCGGCCCTCCAAAGAAATGCCACCCCACACTATTACTGACCCACTGCCAAACCGTCATGCTGAAGGATGTTGCAGGCAGGCAGATCGCTCTCCACGGTGTCTCCAGACTGTCACGTCTGTCACATGTGCTCACTGTAAACCTGCTTTCATCTGTGAAGAGCACAGGGCGCCAGTGGCGAATTTGCCAATACTGGTGTTCTGCGGCAAATGCCAAGCATCCTGCACGGTGTTGAGCTGTGAGCACAACCCCCATCTGTGGACGTCGGGCACTCAGTCCATCCTCATGGAATCGGGTTCTAACCGTTTGTGCAGACACATACACATTTGTGGCCTGCTGGAGGTCATTTTGCAGGGCTCTGGCAGTGCTCCTTGCACAAAGGCTGAGGTAGCGGTCCTGCTGCTTGGTTGTTGCCCTCCTATGGCCCCCTCCATGTCCCCTGGTGTACTGGCCTGTCTCCTGGTATCGCCTCCAGCCTTTGGACACTACGCTGACAGACACAGCAAACCACCTTGCCACAGCTCGCATTGATGTGCCATCCTGGAAGAGCTGCACTACCTGAGCCACTTGTGTGGGTTGTAGAGTCTGTCTCATGCTACCACTAGTGTGAAAGCACAGCTAACATTCAAAAGTGACCAAAACATCAGCCAGAAAGTATTGGTACAGAGATGTTGTCTGTGGTCCCCACCTGCAGAACCACGCCTTTATTGAGGGTGTCTTGATAATTGCCAATAATTTCCATCTGTTGTCTAATCCATTCGCACAACAGCATGTGAAATCGATTGTCAATCAGTGTTGCTTCCTTAGTGGACAGTTTGATTTCACAGAAGTTTGGTTTACTTGGAATTATATTCTGTTGTTTAACCCCTTCCCGACCCATGACGCCATGTAGGCGTCATGAAAGTCGGTGCCAATCCGACCCATGACGCCTATGTAGCGTCATGGAAAGATCGCGTCCCTGCAGATCGGGTGAAAGGGTTAACTCCAATTTCACCCGATCTGCAGGGACAGGGGGAGTGGTACTTTAGCCTGGGGGGGTGGCTTCACCCCCTCGTGGCTACGATCGTTCTGATTGGCTGTTGAAAGTGAAACTGCCAATCAGAGCGATTGTAATAATTCACCTTAAAAACTGGTGAAATATTACAATCCAGCCATGGCCGATGCTGCAATATCATCGGCCATGGCTGGAAACACTGATGTGCCTATCACAGTGATCAAAATAAAAAAAAAAGTAAATGAACCCCCCCTTTATCACCCCCATCGGTAGGAACAATAATAAAAGAAAGAAAATATTTTTTTTCTTCCACTACAGTTAGAACTAGGGTTAGGGTTAGGGTTAGAGAATGTGCACACGTATTCTAGTCCTCTGCGGATTTTTCTGCAGCGGTTTTTATAAATCCGCAGTGCAAAACCGCTGCGGATTTATCGCGGTTTTTCTGCAGATATCACTGCGGTTTTCTATTGGAGCAGTTGTAAAACCGCTGCGGAATCCACAGAAAAAAGTGAAATGTACGGAATGTAAACCGCTGCGTTTTCGCGGTTTTTTCTGCAGCATATGCGCAGCGTTTTTTGTAAACTCATGGGAAACTGCTGTGGACCCGCAGCGGCGGAAACGCTGTGGATCGGCAGTGTTTTCCGCATCGTGTGCACATACCCTTAGAATTAGGCTATGTGCACACGGTGCGGATTTGGCTGAGGATCCGCAGCGGATTGGCCGCTGCGGATTCGTAGCAGTTTTCCATCAGGTTTACAGTACCATGCAAACCTATGAAAAACCAAATCCGCTGTGCCCATGGTGCGGAAAATACTGCGCGGAAACACTGCATTTTATTTTCCGCAGCATGTCAATTCTTTGTGCGGATTCTTGTTCCTCAATAGGAATCCGCAGGTGAAATCCGCACAAAAAACACTGGAAATCCGTGGTAAATCCGCAGGTAAAACGCAGCGCAGTGCCTTTTACCTGCGGATTTTTCAAAAATGGTGCGGAAAAATCTCACACAAATCCGCAACGTGGGCACATAGCCTTAGGATTAGGGCTGGAATTAGAGTTAGGGTTGGAATTAGGGCTAGGGTTGGAAACAGGGTTAAGATTAGGCTTGTGGTTAGGATTATGGTTAGGGGTGTGTTGAGGTTAGTGTTGGAGTTAGAATTGAGGGGTTTCCACTGTTTAGGCACATCAGGGGTCTCCAAACGCAACATGGCACCACCGTTGATTCCAGCCATTCTTGCGTTCAAAAAGTCAAATAGTGCTCCCTCCCTTCCGAGCCCCGACGTGCGCCCAAACAGTGGTTTACCCCCACATTTGTGGTACCAGCATACTCAGTGCAAACTGGGCAACAACTATTGGGGTCCAATTTCTCCTTTTACCCTTGTGAAAATAAAAAATTGCTTGCTAAAACATCATTTTGAGGAAAACATCATTTTTTTATTTTCACGGCTCTGCGTTGTAAACTTCTGTGAAGCACTTGGGGGTTCAAAGTGCTCACCACATATCTAGATAAGTTCCTTGGGGGGTCTAGTTTCCAAAATGGGGTCACTTGTGGGGGGTTTCTACTGTTTAGGCACATCAGGGGCTCTGCAAATGCAACATGACGCCCGCAGACCATTCCATCAAAGTCTGCATTTCAAAGCGTCACTACTTCCCTTCCGAGCCCCGGCGTGTGCCCAAACAGTGGTTTACCCCCACATATGGGGTACCCCAGCATACTCAGGAGAAATTGGACCCCAATAGTTGTTGCCCATTTTGCACTGTTACCCTTGTGAAAATAAAAAATTGCGGGCTAAAAAATAATTTTTGAGGAAAGAAAAAAGATTTTTTATTTTCATGGCTCTGCGTTATAAACTTCTGTGAAGCACTTGGGGGTTTAAAGTGGTCACCGCACATCTAGGTTAGTTCCATGGGGGGTCTAGTTTCCAAAATGGGGTCACACGTGGGCGAGCTCCAATGTTTAGGCACACAGGGGCTCTCCAAACGCGACATGGTGTCCGCTAACGATTGGAGCTAATTTTTCATTCAAAAGTCAAATGGCGCTCCTTCCCTTCCGAGCCTTGTCATGTGCATAAACAGTGGTTTACCCCCACATGTGAGGTATCAGTGTACTCAGGAGAAATTGCCCAACACATTTTATCCTGTTGCCCATGTGGAAATGAACGAATTGAGGCTAAAAAATTTTTTGTGAAAAAAAAAAGAAGTACTTTTTCATTTTTACGGATCAATTTGCGAAGCACCTGGGGGTTCAAAGTGCTCAGTATGCATCTGGATAAGTTCCTTGGGGGGTCTAGTTTCGAAAATGGGGTCACTTGTGGGGGAGCTCCAATGCTTAGGCACACAGGGGCTCTCCAAATGCGACATGGTGTCCGCTAAAGATTGGAGCCAATTTTTCATTGAGAAAGTCAAATGGCGCTCCTTCCCTTCCGAGCCCTGTCGTGCGCCCAAACAGTAGTTCCCCCCCACATATGGGGTATCGGCATACTCGGGACAAATTGTACAATAACTTTTGGGGTCCAGTTTCTCTTTTTACCCTTGGGAAAAATAAAAAAATTGTTGCTAAAAGATCATTTTTGTGACTAAAAAGTTAAATGTTCATTTTTTCCTTCCATGTTGCTTCTGCTGCTGTGAAGCACCTGAAGGGTTAATAAACTTCTTGAATGTGGTTTTGAGCACCTTGAGGGGTGCAGTTTTTAGAATTGTGTCACTTTTGGGTATTTTCAGCAATATAGACCCCTCAAACTGACTTCAAATGTGAGGTGGTCCCTAAAAAAAAATGGTTTTGTAAATTTTGCTGTAAAGATGAGAAATCGCTGGTCAACTTTTAACCCTTATAACTTCCTAGCAAAAAAAAATTTTGTTTCCAAAATTGCGCTGATGTAAAGTAGACATGTGGGTAATGTTATTTATTAACTATTTTGTGTCACATAACTCTCTCGTTTAACAGAATAAAAATTCAAAATTTGAAAATTGCGCAATTTTCAAAATTTTAGCCAAATTTCCATTTTTTTCACAAATAAACGCAAAAATTATCGACCTAAATTTATCACTAACATGAAGCCCAATATGTCACAAAAAAACAAGCCTTCGCGGGCAGGGTCCTCACTCCTCCTGTACCAGTTATGACTTGTATTGTTTAAGATTATTGTACTTGTTTTTATTATGTATACCCCTCCTCACATGTAAAGCGCCATGGAATAAATGGCGCTATAACAATAAATAATAATAATATTTACCCCATATAATGCTGCACAAACCTTAATTATGGCCCCATAAGATGCTCCATACACTTGCCCCATATAATGCTCCACAAACGTTAATTATGGCTCCATAAAGATATTTGCGCCATATAGTGCTGCTCAAACGTTGATTATGGCCCCATAACATGCTCCATACAGACACTTGCCCCATTTGCTGTTGCTGCGATAAAAAAAAAAAAAAAAAAAAATCACATACTCACCGCTCCGTCACTCAGGCCCCCGACAATTTCAATATTCACCTGACTTCGTTCCAGCGCCACTCCATCTTCAGCGTCTTCTGCACTGACATTCAGGCAGAGAGCGCGCACTAACCACGTCAGCGCGCCCTCAGACCTGAGCGTCACTGCAGAAGACGCTGAAGACGGAGTGGCGCTGGAACGAGGAGCAGGTGAATATCGCGCAGCGCTGCGCTCCCCCTCCCCGCTATACTAACCTGCTCCTGGCACGGTCCCTGCTTCCCCGGCGCCGCAGCTTCTTCCTGTACTGAGCGGTCACCGTTACCGCTCATTACAGTAATGAATATGCAGTTCCACCCCTATGGGAGGTGGAGCAGCATATTCATTACTGTAATGAGCGGTACCATGTGACCGCTCAGTACAGGAAGAAGCTGCCTCCGCCGGGGAAGCAGGGACCTGCAGGGACCGCGCCAGGAGCAGGTGAGTATAATTAGACAGCCCCCGCTTCCCCTCCCCTGCCGACCCCTGGGTATGACTCGGGTAAAAGCCGAGAGGGGGACTTTCAACCCCAAAAAATGGGCTGAAAATCTCGGCTTATACTCGAGTATATACGGTAATTGAAAGTTGGCTTCTGGGAAAATTTAATTTTTCCTGTTTGCAGATATATTGGGGTATGTTCCCATGGTCAGTAAACGCTGCGGGTTGGATGCTGCATACATCTGCAGTGTCCAGCTGTTACAGCATAATGGATGGGATTTCAAGAAATCCCAGGCCCACGACTCACCCGCAGAGAGAAACATGCGGTGCGTCTTTCCAGACCGCAGCACGTCAATATATGTAGCGGAGACGGTTAGTCTCCACTGCGCAAATTACCCATGCACTTTCATTAGATGCGGTAAAGCCGCATTATCTTCCTAGTTACGTGTATTAAGTGCGGGAACGCAGCTTACTACGCATGTGTACTAATTTGCATAATCGTGAATCTTATGACACAGCTGGAAGTACATGACACAGGAAATGGAGGAAAGCAAAGACAGAGGTCACCTCCTTTTTAATAAATAATTAAAAAGAAGCGTGGGGTCCCCCTAGATTTGTTAACCAGCCAGAATAAGGCAGCCTACTGGGACTGGTATTTTGGGCTGGTAAAGATCCAATATCCATGAACCTTACCATCGTGATAACACCAGGCCACAGCAGTCTGCTTACCTTGGATGGTTAGCAAAAATAGTGGGATCTTCGCAAAAAAAAAAAAAAGTGTGAGGTCCTCTTGTTTTCGTTAACCAGCCAAGGATAAAAGCAGACAGCTGTGGCCTGGTATTCTCAGGCTGGTGAGACCCATGGATTTTGGCCCTCACTAGCCTAAAAATAGCAGTCCGCAGCCACCCCACAATTGGTGCATCCAAAGATGCGCCAATTGTGACACTTTACCCGACTCTTCCCACTTGCCCTGTAGCGGTGGCAAGCGGGGTAATATTTGTGGAGTTGATGTCACCTTTGTATTGTCAGGTGACATCAAGCCCACAGGTTAGGAATGGAGAAGAGTCTATAAGACACTTAATCATTACTAATACTATAGTTGCATGGTAAAGACACAGCCAGAATAAAGTTCTTTAACAGAAATAATGACACAGACTCCGTTAACCCCTTTCTGACCTCGGACGGGATAGTATGTCCGAGGTCAGATCCCCTGCTTTGATGCAGGCTCCGGCAGTGAGCCTGCATCAAAGCCTGGACATGTCAGCTGTTTTGTTTTGAACAACCAGAGGTCTATTGAAGAAAATTATGGTTGTTAATGCCAGATTGCTGTGAGCGCCACCCTGTGGTCGGCGCTCATAGCAATACCGCAATTCTTCTACATAGGAGCGATCTGAGCTTCGCTCTTATGTAGCAGAGCCGATCCAGTTGTGCCAGCTTCTAGCCTCCCATGGAGAGTATTGAAACATGGCAAAAGTAAAAAAAAAGTTTTAAAAAATATGAAAAAAAATGAAAATATAAAAGTTTAAATCACCCCCCTTTCGCCCCATTCAAAATAAAACAAAAAACCCCAAAATATACACATATTTGGTATTGCCGCGTTCATTATCGCCCGAACAATAAAAATAAAAGGATTAACCTGATTGCTGAGTGGCATAGCGAGAAAAAAATTAGAAACGCCAGAATTACATTTTTTTTTTGTTGCCGCGACATTGCATTAAAATGCAATAACAGGCGATCAAAAGAACGTATCTGCACCAAAATGGTATCATTAAAAACGTCAGCTCGGCACACAAAAAATAAGCCTGCACCCGACCCGAGATCACAAAAAAATGGAGACGCTACGGGTATTAGAAAATTACGCAAATTTTTTTTTTTTTTTTTTAGCAAAGTTTGGATTTTTGTTTACCACTTAGATAAAACGTAACCTAGACATGTTTGGTGTCTATGAACTCGTAATATTGAAAAAGAGAAGCGGGCGGGGGCGTGGCCTAGGCAGCAATGGTGTAAGGTGTGCGGTGCCTAAGCTCCTGAGTGACATCGTCTGAAATCAACTCAAACCGTGGAAAAACAGCATCCTTTGGTAAAAATAATCGAGGATATGTTCCCAGTATCTCTCTAGGATAACAGAGAGCCTAAATTTGTGACTTAATTGTCTCTTCTGAGAGAAATTCCTGTCAGCATTTTGAGGCCTGTCAATCTTTGTGACAGGAATCCTCAGCTGTTTTTCCTGCCGGTTTTCTCCCTGTTAAATTGACTGTGATTCCTCAACTTGTCCACCCAGTACTGTGACAACCCACCTGACAACAGAAGAACCCTCAAAATTAACGGGTCACAGAGTTTATTACCTTCACCCCGACACCGGCTCGGCTAATTAGAGAAGTACCAGCTCTCCGGGCGCCATCTTAGAAAATCGTCATCTGACACAATAGGAGTATTTACCTGCCCATCTCTATACAGCACCAAGCCTCCCCGGTCTGAAAGGCGGAGGCAGAAGAGAACAATTAAGGATTCAGGGAGGATCCGGTGAAGTGACAGACAGCGCTTCTCGCCACCTCCAACACTCCCCTGGACTTTGCATCATAGGAGAAAACAGAAGACGCCGCCATTTTATTGGTGGCCAGCGGCGGACCAGGCGGCACACACGACCGACTCCTGTTAAAGCTGCGCTGGACAACCCAAGCTGGACCCGATCAGCTGCAAATCTAATCGGCGGTAAGTTCCAGCTCCTGGCTGGGAAAGTCCCTGCACCGGAAGACGACAACGCGGCAACACAAGCTGAGGACTTAGACAGCCGGCCGGACTGCTTCAGCGCCATTTCTGGAGGTGGTGAGTTCCAGCCGTTGGCTTTGAAGACCCTGCCAGATCCACTAGCAAGAAGAGGAGACTACAACACAACTAATCCTGCTGACGACTAGTTAGGAGCCTGAAGGGCTTTTAATGCAAAAGAGCTATAACCTAATTTCTCTGGTAGGATTAAACCCAGGTGAATAGTATTAGTTTACACACCCCTCTGCATCTCTGCATAGTCATAACTACTGCCTGCCTATATAGTACCTTCTCTCTCCTAAATTATATTCTTAGGGTTATTCTAATAAGCAACCCTTTGTCTCTTACTTCAGAGTTACCAGTAGAGAATTCTGATTAATCCTCCCTAAAATTCTTCCACGACAACATATAAATCATTCTATATAACTCCAACTTTGCTGGGAGATTTAGAGTGTGGGCAACCCTCCTACCCTATTCTGTGACTGTCTTAGTTACTACTATCTGAATTCTAGAGCACGGATCGGGGATAATTATGAGTAAATCCTCGGCCAAACCCCAATTCTCAAACATGGCCTTATCTAATTCTCAAAAAGCCCAAAAATTTAAAGGGGTAGGGCGAAATACATCAAAAGACTTGATAACTAAAACAAGTCCCAATAGGTCCAGGTCCCCACTAAAAGATGAGGAAGATTCAGACCACGAAAAACTCTCTAACCAAAATGAAGTAAAACAATCCTCCCCCACTACTATTATAGAGATGGATTCATCTACCTCTTTAAAGAGGAAAATTCCAGAAGTTATAGCCGAAAAATACACTACTCCACATGACTCATCTGACGAGGTCTCAGAAACCTCTCCTAACTTGAGTCCAGCTAAATCCAAGCAAAAAATAAGCAACCCAAACATAGACGATACCCAGGGATTTGATCTGAATTCTGTGGGGATTCTTATATCTAAATTGACAGAGAAAATGGACAAATTCGAAAATGGTATGAATGAAAAATTTGATAAACAAAATAAATTACTAGAAGACTCATTGTCCCTCCTCAGCAAAAGGATGGACGGGTTTGAGGACAGAATTAAAAAAATAGAAGAGAGGCCAGATCTAACCTCTAAAATAAATAAAGACATCACAAAAGAGTTGCACAAGCTGAAGCTCAAAGTAGCGGATTTAGAAGATCGAAATCGCAGAAACAATATTAAAATTAGGGGCATCCCCGAGACCATAGGCCCAAACAAACTGGAGGAATTTACCAAAAAATTATTCAGGAAAATTATTCCCTCCCTAACAGAGCAAGAGTTAGAAATTGACAGAATACATAGGCTGCGAAAACCGCCCACCATCCCTAAAGACCTACCCAGAGACACACTCATTAGAGTGCACTTCTTCAAAACAAAAGAAAGAATCCAAAATTACTTTAGAGAAAATAAACATTTCCCTGAGCCATTTGAAAAACTAAAAATATATGCTGACCTCTCCAAAGAAACGATTGAAGGGAGGAAAACTTTTCAAAGCATTACCATACCTCTCAGGGACAATGAAATCTCCTATAAGTGGGGATTCCCACTCAAGTTAATAGTCAACTACAAAGGCAACTTTATCATTCTTAATTCTCCAGAAGAAGGCAGAGACTTCTTGCACTCCATCAGTATTCCTCTTCAACCACGACATAAGGATCGCCTTGACTCTGATAGTAAAACATGAAGAGTTTTTGTTCAAGTTTATTGTTTACTTAAATGGGAAACTATCCCGATAAGAAGCTAATACCTATTTTTGGTCGTTCTTGTTAATGTTACATGGGTATAAGTTCAACAACCAAGAAGGTGTTGCTTGGGAGCTAGTAACACGAACTTTTCCCCCAACAGGTGAAGTCAGGTTCACCGTAGTGGATCACTTCAAGTGGACATTACAGTTTATTGTTTATTGTTCTTACTCTTACTTAACGTATATTGATTTCTTAATCCTCACAGGTTTGCTGCTAAACAATGAGTTTAAAGATATTATCTTACAATGTTAGAGGCTTAAATAGTCCACACAAAAGACACACCCTTTGGAGAGAACTATCCAAAAGCCATGCCGATATAATTTGTTTACAGGAATCCAAATTTAAACACTCAGAAGAAATAGAAAGAACCATTCGTCAACTCAAGGACTTTAAATCGCCAGGCCCTGATGGTTTTGGAAACGAATATTATAAAACCTTCACCAAATTACTCTCCCCAAATCTACAAAACCTTTTTAATATAGCTAGTTCCTCAGGTAAATTCCCAGCAGAAATGTTAGAATCGACAATTATTTTAATTCTTAAACACAATTCGGACTTAACCCTTGTTAATAATTACAGGCCAATTTCCTTAATCAATACAGATCTGAAAATTTACTCCAAGCTAATTGCAAATAGGCTCAAATCCTATTTGCCGTTATTGGTTCATGGGGACCAAATGGGTTTTATAACAGGTCGTCAAGCGTCAGATGGTACTAGAAGACTTATCAACTCAATTAAATTGATTCATTCCTCTAAAGTGCCATCTGTAATTATTACTCTAGACGCCGAAAAGGCTTTTGACCGATTAAACTGGCTTTATTTAACATCAGTACTTCAAAAATTTGGGTTTAATGAAAAATATATCAACAGCGTAATGGCACTCTATTCAAAACCAACAGCCAAAATTTATGCAAACAACTACTCCTCTACACCATTTAACATTTCAAATGGTACAAGACAAGGGTGCCCTTTATCTCCGCTGCTTTTTATTTTATCAATGGAACCACTAGCGCAATCAATTAGGCAAAATAATTCCATAAAAGGTCTACAAACGCGAACACGCCATTATAAGATAGGGCTCTTTGCCGACGACATGATGTTTACCCTGACGGACCCCTATGAATCAGTTTCGGAGCTACAAAAAACCCTTCAATTTTTTTCAACTATTACCCTTTTTAAGATAAAAAAAAATAAATCCAAAATATTGCCATTTTACTTGACGGAATTAGAAACAAAGAAAATAAAAGATATAGTTTCATTCAGTTGGTCGGAAGGAGACCTAGACTATCTAGGTATAATCATTTAAAAAAACTTAGACACATTAATAAAGAAAAACTTGAACAAACTCTTGGAAAATATAAACAAAGACCTGGGTTTCCTCGGTACAAAAGACCTCTCATGGTGGGGCAGACTATTGGCAACTAAAATTTTTATTGTCCCAAAAATCTCTTATATACTGAGAACACTTCCCCTAAAAATCAACACTTCCTACCTGACTAGCTTCCAATCAACAATAAATACATTTATTTGGAATAAAAAAAGGGCCCGCATTTCCACAAACATTCTATATAAATGCAAGGAATTTGGGGGCATAGGCTTACCAAACATTACAGCTTTATATCTATCGAATTTAATAAAACAAAGCCAGTATTGGTTCATGAAAGAAGATCCTCCGAATTGGCTTGACCTTGAAATTGAACTTAACCATAGGAAATCTCCCAAAGAATTGGTTTTTGACCATATTCTCAACAGACCTTATAAGGCCTACGCCCATCACCCTATCTTTTCTCCCATTATATATGCCTGGAATAAATTGTCCAAACGAAAGAGAGGCTCCAACAGGAAAATCCTCCTCCAAAATACCCCTATAGAGATTATCATGCTTACCCAAAATATTAACCCCTCCCCCATATGGAGAGACAATGGGATTCAAAAATTAAATGATATTCATGATGGGGTTAAATTTCTCACCTTCAGCTCTATTAGACAAAAATTTAAAATACCCTCCTCAGCCTTTTTCCCTTACATGGTACTAAAGGACCAAGTTCAAAAATTCATTACAAACAAACCAAAAATATCTGAAGCAACTATTAATTTACTAAAAAATCCCACACACAATTTATTTTGGAATAACAAGCAAATATATCGGTGGTTTTTTTTTTTATCAGATAGATTTTTATTATCCGCAAAGAATAAACAATCAGAATATTTCTCATGGCAATGTTTCATTAAACATTTACAGATAACTTTTTCCCCCCGACTCAGAGCCCCCCCACCCCGCCCAACCCCAGAGACCTCAGCCAGAGCCACCCCACTTCCCATCATCATACAAACATTTGAATAAACATCTGTTATATTTCCATTGAATACTAGGTTCCCTAAATTCTCATTTATCATCCTAATTCAAGTCCATCCACGGTTGCCACAGCTTGTGGAAGATGTCCAGCTTATTCCTTTTGGTGTAGATACTTTTCTCCAAAGTAAGTATATGCTCCGCTTGCTTAAGAAAGTCTTTTCTTGTTGGAGGTTCCTCTCTAATCCAAAATTTGGCGATCAATTTCCTAGCAATGAATAACAATCGTGCAATAGCTATTTTAAACATGTTGTCCGTAACAATTTCCTCCACATATCCCAATATGCAAGTCAGTGGAACCCTAGGGACAGAACATCCATACACCAGTTCAATACGATTTAAAACAACTATCCAGAAGGAGGACAGTCTAGGGCACTGCCACATCATATGCAATATCCCCGCCTGGGATTGTGAGCACCGAGGGCATTCCGAGTTCTGCCTAAGCCCAGCCTTGAACAACCTGTCAGGGGTTCTATAGGCCCTATGGATTACGAATAACTGTGATAGCCTGCCTGGTTCACTCATTGATATCTTGGGCACATATTCTAGGACCGACTCCCATCTATCATTGTCAATTATTCCCAATTCAGCTTCCCATTTCCCTTTGGCTCGGATGGGATATTTTTCCAGGAAAGAAAAAAGTAGAAACCCATATATTTCTGAAATCGCCCCCTTCGTGCAGCTATTCTTAAGGATATAGTCGAGCATGAGATCAATCTGTACCACTATGGCTCCCCTTTTATTCTGTGCCTGATAAGCATGAGAGATACGATTATACTGGAACAATTCAGACCATGGCAACTGAAATTCTTCCTGCAACTCCTCAAATGTTTTAAGTCTGCCCTGACTTATCAGCTGCCCCAGCCGTTTAATACCTGCTGCAGACCAAAAGTGAAAACCCTCCCTCTGCCTAAATTCCGGTAGATAAATGTTGTCCCAAATAGGCGAGAATCTGGTGAACCCACTCACTTCCCTAATGAGTTTGACTTTTTCCCATACTCTGTGAATTAATTTGATAGTGCACCCCTGTGAACCCATTTGTTTGAATTGTCCTCCCTCCAAACTGTCACTCAAAACGTCTGCCTGTAGTAAGAACCTCAAGCTATTAGGTATTTGCACACTCCCTGCCTCCTCCCCCCATCCTTTGAGATGTTGACACTGTGCTGCTAAGAAGTATAGCCATGGATTAGGAAGTGCAAGACCCCCCTCTGTTTTGGCCCTCTGAAGTATCTCCTGTTTAAACCTAGGACTCTTTCCTCCCCATATTAATTCCCCAAACAAAGCCCTAATCTTACGGAATCTGCATTGTGTAATCCAAATGGGAGAGTTATGTAGCACGTACAACAACTGTGGCATTACAATCATCTTTAAGAGGTTCACCCTACCAACCACCGATAAATGTAATTTGTTCCATGCCGCAATCTTGGTACGAATTTTCTGCATTAATGGACTTAAATTCAGTTCCTCAAAGGTAGTTAGAGGAAGAGCAATCTGAATACCCAAATATTTGAATTTTTGAACAATCTTTAATTTTGTGGTTATCGCCCTCTCTCCACTGCCAATACTGTCCCCCTCAATCAACAACATACAAGACTTATCCCAGTTTATTGTGAGACCCGAAAACCGACCAAACTCCTCAATCAAAGCAACCGCATTGCACAGGGACCTTTCAGAATCCTCCAGGAACAACAAAATATCGTCAGCATATAATGCAATTTTGTCTTCCCTCCTACCATAGATGAAACCTCTAACCTCCTGAGCACCTCTTATTTTAGCCGCTAACGGCTCTACGGCCAGAGCGAAGAGCAACGGGGACAGCGGACACCCCTGTCTGGTACCCCTAAACAGCGGGAAACTCTCTGACAAATTATTATTAACTCTAATTTTTGCCGTTGGGAACGAGTACAGCAACTTAACCCAGGAGATGAATTTTGGACCAAACCCCAGGCGATCCAGTACCGACCACAAGTAACTCCACTCCACACAATCAAAGGCCTTGTGGGCATCTAAAGACACCACAACTCTTTTTCCGGCATTGTCTGCAGGAATTTGCATATTTAAAAATAGCCTTCTCAAGTTAATTGCCGTGGATTTATTGGGCATAAAGCCAGACTGGTCTGGGTGAATCAATTTATCGATCACTTGGGACAGCCTGTTCGCCAGGGCCTTCGCCAAAATCTTTATGTCAGCCGTTAGAAGTGAAATTGGTCTATACGACTCCGGCTGTTGAGGATCTTTATCAGCTTTAGGAATAACCACCACGATGGCCTCTCTCATTGATGGAGGCAGCACTCCCCTCTCCAACGACTCAGAGAACACTCGCTCCAATTTGGACATTAACTCTGCATTAAGAATTTTATAAACCTCTACTGGGATACCGTCCGTCCCCGGAGCCTTGCCCCCCGCCATATCCGCCAAAGCCGCCTTCAATTCTTCCTCCCCAAGCGGTCTATCCATCCACTCCCTTTCCTCTCTACCTAGTCTGGGTAAGTCAACCTCTTTCAGATATCTATTCATTTCCTCAGGACTTTTATCCACCCTAGAAGAATATAATTTACTATAAAATCTCCGAAAAACGTCTAAAATTTCCTCCCCTTGAGTAACCGTTTTACCTTCCTCTGTTCTTATGGAGTATACATGTGAAGAATCCCGCTGCGCAGAAACCACCACCGAGAGCAAATGTCCCACCTTCTCTCCCTCAGAATAAAATGTTTCCTTTTGAAAGGCTCTCAACCTATTTGCCCTACGCATATGGAGTTCATCGACCGCTACCTGAGCCGCCCTCATACGAAGTTGCGCTTCTCTTGAATTCTGAGAGGCCAGTGTCTCTTCCGCCACCCTCAGTTCCTCCATCACTGCATTGTCTTGAATTTTAGACTTAGTTTTATGTCTCGAGATGTCCCGGAATAAAATTCCTCTCAGGTATGCCTTCATGGTGTCCCACACTACAAGATTCCCCGCACTCCCTTCATTAATCCTGAAAAACTCCCCGAGTTCAGTTCCCACCTGTTCCATATCCAAATACTGTAGCCAGGAGGGGTGAAATTTCCATCCCAACCCCGTCAGACCACTCTTCCCAGTCATTTGTACCGAGACCAGTACTGGGCTATGGTCCGATATTACTCTAGGCCTATACTCCACCTCGTGTATTAGATTATTCACCCCCCCATTTCCCAAAGCCACATCAATGCGAGATAAAGATCCGTATGTAGCTGAATAACATGAGTAGGCATATGTCCTAGGATTACGCACCCGCCACAAATCTATCCATCCTATTTCTCTTAGATAATTTCCAAAAGGAGTAGAGTTCCCTTCACTTCTCAACTCCGCATGTCTACCCTTGTCCCAGTGATCATTAGATATATTGTTCACATCCCCCACTATAAGGAGGGGCACCCCATCCCACCTACCCGTAATTTCCAGAATCTCCTGTATCTTTTTCTTGGAATATGGTGGTGGAATATAAATTGACACAATACAAATTAACCTGTTAAATATCTTGCATACTAAAAACACAAATTGGCCGTCTTTATCGGTGGTTACCTCAATCTCTTCAAACGGAACACTAACGTGTATCAAAATGGACACACCTCTGGCATAATTTGAGAACAGTGAGTGATACGCCTTTCTCACCCATCTCTTCTGTAGAATAGCAACCTTTTCCTTCACTAGGTGAGTTTCCTGCAGACATATCACTGAAGGCCTCTGTTTCAGTACATATTGGAAAATAGCTGTTCTTTTAGTAGCATTTGCAAGGCCCCTAACATTCCAACTTAGGATTTTAACCTCCCCACCCATTGTAGCTTATAGAAACAATGAATGAGTTCAAGCTCCCTAAGGTCTCAACCCCAACTCCCACCCCCTCCCTCCTCCCCCCCATCCCCAATTCCCAACTGAAATAACTCTCCATCTCTCCCCTCTCTTAAGCCCACCCAACTCCTCTCTACTCTTAGAATATCAAAATAAACTCTCCCTCTCAATTTGAGATCTGGGAACGCTGTTTCACAGCCTAACGATAAAAACTCTGCGTTCCTTCAGCTCCCCCGCCCACCATAGCCAAAATGCAAATTCCGTTGCGCCGCCGAACACAACCTGATGATATCAATATACCATAAAGTCACAGTATAAGTACCAGTTAACTATCAAACCAAACATAACAGTGAAGGGTTAACAATTGCCTCAGTAGCACTTAAATCAGTTTCAGCGGGTCTGCCCCGCTCTGACATGCTTAGTATTGAGATCCAGCCATTGTAACGCCTCCTCTGGATTTTGGAAAAAATGCACCCGATCCAGAGCCACCACCCTTAATTTTGCTGGGTAAATCATTGAATAACGGACATCTAAGTCTCGCAACCTCCTCTTGACCTCTCCAAACTTCATCCGAAGCTTTTGGACCGCCGCAGAGTAATCCGGATAAAGGGAGACCCGATTACCATCAATGGTCAGCTCATCACAATTCCTGGCTTTCCTCAACAAAATGTCTCGGTCCTGATAGTTCAGAATTTTAGCCAAGATAACTCTTGGGGCCGAGCCGGGGGGGAGGGGTCTGGTGGGCACACGGTGCGCTCTTTCAACGGCAAACATCTTAGTAAGGCCATCTCCACCCACAGCGTTTTTTAGCCATGCCTCAATATAAGCCGTGGGGTTGCTCCCTTCCGCCTTTTCTGGGACCCCCACAATCCTTAGGTTGTTCCTGCGGGATCGGTTTTCAAGGTCATCAGTCTTAAACTCCAGATCAGCAATACGTTGAATATACTTTTTTTCCCTGTTTAACAATTCACCAATCCGATCTTCTGCACTCCCAACCCTTTCTTCCACCTCTTCCACTCTCTTTTCAACTTTACGCATAGCAGAGTTTAAAGCGACCATCTCTCCCTTTAATTCATCCGCTCGTAGGTTTAGAGCCCCCAGGGCAGACTTACAGTACATCACCACTGAAAATATGTCCTTCAGAGTCGGCTCCTCCATTTCTGGCATGTCAGACTGTGCAGGCAGAACAGCTCCTGCGGCCCTTGTAGGAGATCCCTGGTCTGACCCACCGCACTGTAGCTGAGCCCCTCCTTCCTGCTGTTCTCCGGGGGCACCAGCTGCTCCAGACTTCACACCTCCAGCCTCTGACTGCAGATTTACAGCCTCCTCTGACCTGGCAAATCGCTCCAACTTAGCGATCACATCCATCTTCCTCTGATAAGCAGTGCTTGCCCTCGCCACCTCCTCTGCAGCCTCGGCGCCATCTTGGGCCTGTGAGCTTCCCGCAGCTGTCAGCTCCTTCTGTCTCCTGCGTGTCATCCTCAGATAAGATTCCGTTCCTTCGGGTCACACCTCGCTCCCCGAGACTATGTGCACTCCTGAGAGTATGATTTGCGTTCGGCGGCGCCTCTAAGGGGTTAATACAGAGATAATGAAGCGGGAGAGCTCTGTTGCACGTCTGTTCACATCGCCTGCCAGGCCACGCCCCCCATATATCGGTGGTTTAACAATGACATACAATTCAATAAGTTAGCTCATATGATAAAATGGGAAGGGGATCTGAATGTAACGTTCACTCCAGAACAGTGGGAAAATGCAATCCACTTTACTTATGCATCAAACATCTGCATGACACTGAAAGAGGCCTATTATAAAATAATAACAAGATGGTACTATACTCCGGCTCGCCTTTCTCATCTGCCGTCAGGAGGATCTCCATTATGCTGGAGAGAATGTGGAGAGCGTGGAAGTTTGCTACATGTGTTTTGGTCATGCCCCCGGGTAAAACCCTTATGGAGGCAAGCCATAAAATTAATTAACAAATTATTAACAGGTAATATTATAGTTACCCCTGCAATGGCCTTGTTGTCCCTGAACTGGGAAAAAATAGACACAAATGTGAGATCTCTTATCATCCATATCTGCCTTGTGGTCAAACAAATCATAGCTTTCCATTGGAAGAATCCGACTTTACCGGCTTTTACTGAAATTATAGACCAAATTAACTTACACAAGACATACGAAGAAAACTTCGCAATAGTAAATAATTACTATACGAAACATGATAGGAAATGGAAGAAATGGGTTGAGGTAAACTCCAATCTATCGCATTAAAGGAAAGATGATGGCTTCTACATACCTGTGAGGTTATTACGACTTATTATATGCTCTTTGCTATTATTATATGCTATTATATGTTACTATATGTTAATCTGTTAAAAATTGTTAATCATTATCAAATTTTGTTTAAAATGGACAGTGTGTCCACAATGTTGTTCTTACCTTTCCCCAAACCCCCCCACCTCCTTCCCTCTCCTTCCCCTATTCCCTTGTGAGCTGACTCCACATGCTAATATTACATTTCAAAGATATAATAAAATTATTTGAATAAGTATGATCACAGGTTACCATTCCCCAAACCCATCTCCCCTACCTCCCTCCCTCTCCTTACCCTTATTCCCTTGCGAGCTGACTATATGATTATTTCCACATGCTAATATTAAATTTCAAAGTTATAATAAAAATTATTTGAACAGAAAAAGAGAAGCTGGCACTCAACTAACGTTTTAAACAGCACTCAATATATTTGTAGTACCAGTAAACGTTTCAGTCACAGGAGACCTTCATCAGTATGAGATGGACTAGAGGTGGACTCCGCGCCGCACTCGGTACCTCCTGACCTCCAAGCATAGTCCCCTTTTGCATCTGGATAGATGGACGGTTTGTCTAAGCAATAAGAGCAGGTGATCACGGATTTATGATCTACCCCGATGCATATCTTACAACCTCACCAGTACGTTACTGATGAAGGTCTCCTGTGACTAAAACGTATACTGGTACTACGAATAAATTGAGTGCTGTTTAAAACTTTTTAGTTGAGTGCCAGGTTCTCTTTTCCTATATACACGGTGTGGGAACCTACCTGTGCACCTCTCTCAGTAGTGCTCACGCCTTGCTCTAACATATGAACTCGTAATGACCTGCAGAATCATAATGGCAGCTCAGTGTTAGCATTTAGTGAACCTAGCAAAAAAGCCAAACAAAAAACAAGTGTGGGATTGCACTTTTTTGCAATTTCACCGCACTTGGAATTTTTTTTCCCGTTTTCTAGCACACGACATGCTAAAACCAATGATGTCGTTCAAAAGTACAACTCGTCCTGTAAAATATAAGCCCTCACATGGCCATATTGACGGCAAAATATAAAAAGTTATGGCTCTGGGAAGGAGAGGAGCGAAAAACGAAAAAACAAAACTACCCCGGGTCATGAAAGGGTTAATAGATCTTAATTAAACCATACTTACAGCATCACCTATTCCACCAATGCCCTTGCCTCCTGGAAGAGAATTAAATAAAAAAAAAGCAACAATATCCTTACCTGTCCGCTGAGAAGATATACATACAGTCCCACGACGAGTCCAGCTCTGCTACATCTGGATGCCTTTGGCATTATGCCACCATTCAGCCTGACATCCAGACACAGTAGAGTTTGGAGATGATGACCGGAGAGAACTCGGTCCCCGGCGGTCACGTGCACTGTAGTTCTCACAATCAGCAGATCGCGAGAACTGCAGTGTATGTGAACTTCCGGCTGAAACAAGGTGCACCTTTATTTAAATTAGTACACATGCACAGTAAGCTGCGTTCCCGCACTTCATACGCATAAGACTAGAAAGATAATGCGGTCTTAAGGTACCGTCACACTGAGCGACGCTGCAGCGATACCGATAACGATCCGGATCGCTGCAGTGTCACTGTTTGGTCGCTGGAGAGCTGTCACACAGACCGCTCTCCAGCGACCAACGATGCCGGTAACTAGGGTAAACATCGGGTTACTAAGCGCAGGGCCGCGCTTAGTAACCCGATGTTTACCCTGGTTACCAGCGTAAAAGTAAAAAAAAAAAAAAAAAAAAACACTACATACTTACCTTCCGCTGTCTGTCCCTCGGCGCTCTGCTTCTCTGCCCTGTGTAAGCACAGCGGCCGGAAAGCAGGTCGGTGACGTCACCGCTCTGCTTTCCGGCCGCTGTGCTTACACAGGGCAGAGAAGCAGAGCGCCTAGGGACAGACAGCGGAAGGTAAGTATGAAGTGTTTGTTTTTGTTTTTACTTTTACGCTGGTAGCCAGGATAAACATCGGGTTACTAAGCGCGGCCCTGCGCTTAGTAACCCGATGTTTACCCTGGTTACCAGTGAAGACATCGCTGAATCGGTGTCACACACGCCGATTCAGCGATGTCTACAGGAGGTCCAGCGACGAAATAAAGTGCTGGCCTTCTAGCTCCGACCAACGATATCACAGCAGGATCCTGATCGCTGCTGTGTGTCAAACTGAACGATATCGCTAGCGAGGACGCTGCAACGTCACGGATCACTAGCGATATCGTTCAGTGTGAAGGTACCTTTACTGCATCTAATGATAGTGAATGGGTAATTTACGCAGCGGAGACGGAGCGTCTCTGCTACATAGACATACTGCAGTCTGGAAAGACGCACCGCATGTCCATCTCCACAGGTGAGCCGGAGGCGTTCAGGCACGCAGAGTGGAGATGGGATTTCTTCAAATCCCATCCACTATGCTGTAATATCTGTCCGCTGCGGGTTGGACGCTGTGGATGTGCGCAGTGTCCAACCCCCAGTGCTTAGTGACCGTGGGAACATACTCAGCTTTAGAATGAAGCAGAGCTGAGAAAGCTAACCCCGCCTACACGAGGCTCTCTATGTACAAAGTCCATAGATAGCGAGCTGCCCGTCACAGGAAGGGAATGTTAACCCCTTCATGACCCAGCCTATTTTGACCTTAAAGACCTTGCCGTTTTTTGCAATTCTGACCAGTGTCCCTTTATGAGGTAATAACTCAGGAACGCTTCAACGGATCCTAGCGGTTTTGAGACTGTTTTTTCGTGACATATTGGGCTTCACGTTAGTGGTAAATTTAGGTCGATAATTTTTGCATTTATTTGTGAAAAAAATGGAAATTTGGCTAAAATTTTGATAATTTCACAATTTTCAAATTTTTAATTTTTATTCTGTTAAACGAGAGAGTTATGTGACACAAAACAGTTAATAAATAACATTACCCACATGTCTACTTTACATCAGCACAATTTTGGAAACAATTTTTTTTTTTTTGCTAGGAAGTTATAAGGGTTAAAATTTGACCAGCGATTTCTCATTTTTACAGCAAAATTTACAAAACCATTTTTTTTTAGGGACCACCTCACATTTGAAGTCATTATGAGGGGTCTATATGGCTGAAAATACCAAAGGGACACCATTCTAAAAACTACACCCCTCAAGGTGCTCAAAACCACATTCAAGAAGTTTATTAACCCTTCAGGTGCTTCACAGCAGCAGAAGCAACATGGAAGGAAAAAATTAACATTTAACTTTTTAGTCACAAAAATGATCTTTTAGTAACAATTTTTTTTATTTTCCCAAGGGTAAAAAGAGAAACTGGACCCCAAAAGTTATTGTACAATTTGTCCTGAGTACGCTGATACCCCATATGTGGGGGGGGGGAGGGGGGGAAACCACTGTTTTGGGCGCACGACAGGGCTCGGAAGGGAAAGAGCGCCATTTGACTTTTTCAACGAAAAATTGGCTCCAATCTTAACGGACACCATATCGCGTTTGGAGAGCCCCTGTGTGCCTAAACATTGGAGCTCCCCCACAAGTGACCCCATTTTGGAAACTAAACCCCCAAAGGAACTTATCTAGATGCATAGTGAGCACTTTGAATCCCCAGGTGCTTCACAAATTGATCCATAAAAATGAAAAAGTACTTTTTTTTTTTTTTTTTCACAAAAAATTTCTTTTAGCCTCAATTTGTTCATTTCCACATGGGTAACAGGATAAAATGGATCCTAATATTTATTGGGCAATTTCTCCTGAGTACACTGATACCTCATATGTGGTCACAATCCACTGTTTGGGCACATGGTAAGGCTCAGAAGAGAAGGAGCGCCATTTGACTTTTTGAATGAAAAATTAGCTCCAATCGTTAGCGGACACCATGTCGTGTTTGGATAGACCCCGTGTGCCTAAACATTGGAGCTCCCCCACATATGACCCCATTTTGGAAACTAGACCTCCCATGGAACTAATCTAGATGTGCTGTGACCACTTTAAACCCCCAAGTGCTTCACAGAAGTTTACAACGCAGAGCCGTGAAAATAAAAAATCTTTTTTCTTTCCTCAAAAATTATTTTTTAGCCCGCAATTTTTTACTTTCACAAAAGTAACAGGAAAAATTGGACCCCAAAAGTTGTTGTCCAGTTTGTCCTGAGTACGCCGATACCCCATATGTGGGGGGGAACCACTGTTTTGGCACACGTCGGGGCTCGGAAGGGAAGTAGTGACGTTTTAGAATGCAGACTTTGATGGAATGGTCTGTGGGCATCATGTTACGTTTGCAGAGCCCCTGGTGTGCCTAAACAGTAGAAACCCCCCACAAGTGACCCTATTTTGGAAACTAGACCCCAAAAGGAACTTATCTAGATATGTGGTGAGCACTTTGAACCCACAAGTGCTTCACAGAAGTTTACAACGCAGAGCCGTGAAAATAAAAAATAATTTTTCTTTCCTCAAAAATGATGTTTTAGCAAGCAATTTTTCATTTTCACAAGGGTAAAAGGAGAAATTGAACCCCAATAGTTGTTGCCCAGTTTGTCCTGAGTATGCTGGTACCCCATATGTGGGGTTAAACAACTGTTTGGGCACACGTCAGGGCTCGGAAGGGAGGGAGCACCATTTGACTTTTTGAACGCAAGATTGGCTGGAATCAATGGTGGCGCCATGTTGCGTTTGGAGACCCCTGATGTGCCTAAACAGTGGTAACCCCTCAATTTTAACTCCAACACTAACCCCAACACACCCCTAACCCCAACCCTAACCCCAACCCTAACCCCAACCCACCCATAACCCTAACCACAAGCCTAATCTTAACCCTATTTCCAACCCTAAGGCTATGTGCCCACGTTGCGGATTCGTGTGAGATTTTTCCACACCATTTTTGAAAAATCCACAGATAAAAGGCAATGCGGATTTACTGCTGATTTCCAGTGTTTTTTGTGCAGATTTCACCTGCAGATTCCTATTGAGGAACAGGTGTAAAACGCTGCGTAATCCGCACAAAGAATTGACATGCTGCGGAAAATACAACGCAGCGTTCCTGCGCTGTATTTTCCACACCATGGGCACAGCGGATTTGGTTTTCCATAGGTTTACATGGTACTGTACACCTGATGGAACACTGCTACGAATCCGTAGCGGCCAATCCGCTGCGGATCCGCACTGTGTGCACATAGCCTAATTCTAAGGCTATGTGCACACGCTGCGGATCCGCAGCTGTTTCCCATGAGTTTATAGTTCAATGTAAACCTATGGGAAACAAAAAACGCTGTGCACATGCTGCGGAAAAAAATACGCGGAAGCGCAGCGGTTTACATTCCGCAGCATGTGCACTTATGTCTGCAGATTCCGCAGCGGTTTTAAAACTGCTCCAATAGAAAACCGCAGTTGTTAAACCGCAGTGAAATCCGCAGAAAAACCACGGTGAATCCGCGATAAACCCGCAGCGGTTTTGCACTGCGGATTTATTAAATCCGCTGCGAAAAAATCCAGAATACGTGTGCACATAGCCTTGCCCTAACCCTAGTTCTAACCCTGGTGGGAAAAAAAAAAATATTTTCTTTATTTTATTGTTGTCCCTACCTATGGGGGTGACAAAGGGGGGGGGGGGGGGTGTCATTTACTATTTTTTTTATTTTGATCACTGTGTTAAGTTCTCACAGTGATCAAAATGTACATTGAACGAATCTGCCGGCCGGCAGATTCGGCGGGCGCACTACGCATGCGCCCGCCATTTTGGAAGATGGCGGCGCCCAGGGAGAAGATGGACGGACTCCGGGAGGATCGGTAAGTATGAGGGGAAGGGGGGGGGGGGGTTAAATCGGAGCACAGGGGGTGGGGTGGATCGGAGCACGGGTGGATCGGAGCACGGGGGGAGCGGACAGGAGGATGGAGGGGAGCAGACCACCGAACGGAGGACTGGGGAGTAGATCGGGGGCGGTGGGGGGGTTAAGGCAGACCAGCCATGGCCGATGATATTGCAGCATCGGCCATGGCTGGATTGTAATATTTCACCAGTTTTTTAGGTGAAATATTACAAATCGCTCTGATTGGCTGTTGAAAGTGAAACTGCCAATCAGAGCGATCGTAGCCACGGGGGGGGCGGGCTGTGAAGCCACCCTCCCCCCCCCGGGGCTAAAGTACCACTCCCCCTGTCCCTGCAGATCGGGTGAAATTGGAGTTAACCCTTTCACCGGATCTGCAGGGATGCGATCATTCTGTGACACAGCATATGCGTCACAGGTCGGATTGGCACCGACTTTCATGACGCATACGCTGTGTCACAGGTCGGGAAGGGGTTAAACCCTTAGGGATAAATCCTTCAGAGTCAGTAAGCAGCACGCACGTTGACAAGTGGCTAGTGATGAGAGTGTGTACTCCTTGCTCTGGCGACCTCCGAGTATTTATGACTGCTCGGAGATTTAGTTTACATCGCGGCAGCTGAATGATTTACAGCTACTAGCCAGGCTGAGTACATGTGGGGGTTGCCTGGTTGCTAGGGAATCCCCATATGTAATCAAGCTGGATAGGAGCTGTAAATCATTCAGCTGCCGTGATGAGAACTAAATCTCCGAGCAGTCATAAATACTCGGAGACCACCCGAGCGTGATCGGGGAAAACCAGGAGCAACGAGTATACTCGCTCATCACTACAAGTGACACATCCCTGAAATCTGTGCTTCAGCCTCTACCTCCTGCTGTGTGGAGATCCATGGAAAACAAGCACGTGGGGAGGTGGATATAAATAACTGCTTGCCATGATGCACCGATCGCCTGTACTTGGTTTGAACAGTCATTCCTTGCTGGCAGAGTCCCTTTAAACACTGTTGTTCTAGTGCCTGCGGCTCACACCCCTCCATCCCCCAGGATGACCATGGAGTGTTATAGGGTTGCTACTGCCGCCATCTTGTTGCTCCTGTGAAACCCTGGGCCTCACAGTCAATTCATACAAAGTACTGCAATGCTGAAGTGTTACAGTATATAGTGCAAGGACTAAAAAAAAGAAAGTGATAAAAATAAATCTCTAAAATCCAAAGATAAACACATTAGGTATCACTAATTGTCCTGACTGGGAGAAGTGGATTATTAGGTTGTTTTCACCGCACAGTGAGAGCTGTAAAATAAAACCCCAAAATAAACACTGCACAATTTGAGTTTTTTTCCTACCAGTTTGATTTTTTTCGGTACATTTTTTATTGTAAAATGAACAATGTTACACAAAACGACAACCTGTGCTGCAAAAGAAAGAAAAAAAAAAAAAAAGGTTATGGCTGTTGGAAGAAAGGGGGAGGGGAGAAACAAGAGCAAAAAAAACAAAACAAAAAACTCTTCCTAAATAAATGAATGTATATAATATGCAAATTGCCTCTGAGAAAAAAGAGGACTTAAACTCTATAGTGCCACCTGTTGGAAGTAGCTTACCTAGCCAAACCAGTTCTCATGCTTCGCACTGACGAGGGCCAACAGCCCGAAACACAGTGTCTGCGAATTGAGATATTGATTTGGCTTTTATCCTAAATCATATTGCACGACTCGTTAAAGGGTTGATTGTGACTTGTAGGATCGCTACTTCCAACAGGTGGCGCTATAGAGTTTAAGTCCTCTTTTTTCTCAGAAGAGGCAATTTGCATATTATATTTCCCAGAGGAGCATTGCACGGCGAATAAGCCTCCTTACCTTGACAAGCCAGAGATGGTATGTCACTCTCCATAAGGAGAAACGATACCCCTTAGACCCCTGAATGTATATACAGAGTACAGACCAAAAGTTTTGACACACCTGCTAATTTAAAGATTTTTCTGTATTTTCATGACTATGAAAATTGTACATTCACACTGAAGGCATCAAAACTATGAACTAACACATGTGGAATTTTAGACTTAACAAAAAAGTGTTACTACCTCTTAAAGCTCAACAAGAGAATGCCAAGAGTGTGCAAAGCAGTCATCAAAGCAAAAGGTGGCTACTTTGAAGAACCTAGAATAGAAGACATAATGTCAGTTGTTTCACACTTTTTTGTTAAGTACCGTATATACTCGAGTATAAGCCGAGATTTTCAGCCCAAATTTTTGGGCTGAAAGTGCTCCTCTCGGCTTATACTCGAGTCAAGGTGGGTGGCAGGGTTGGCGGGTGAGGGCGCTGAGGCATACTTACCTGCTTCCAGCGATCCTGGCGCTCCCCCTGCCGTCCCACGGTCTTCGGTGCTGCAGTTCTTCCCCTCTTCAGCGGTAACGTGGGACCACTCATTAGAGAAATGAATATGCGGCTCCACCTCCCATAGGGGTGGAGCCGCCTATTCATTTCTCTAATCAGTGGTGCCGGTGACCGCTGATAGAGGATGAGGCTGCACCACCGAAGACCAGCTGTCCGGGAGAAGGAGCCGGACGCCGGGACCAGGTAAGTATGCCATATTCACCTGTCCCCGTTCCAGCCGTCAGGCGCCGCACCATCTTCCCGGCGTCTCTGCTCTCTGACTGTGCAGGTCAGAGGGCGCGATGACGCATATAGTGTGCGCGGCGCCCTCTGCCTGATCAGTCAGTGCGGAGAGACGCCGGGACGAGACGCCGGGAGCTGCAATCAAGAAAGGTGAGTATGTATTTTTTTGTTTTTTTTTATTGCAGCAGCAGCAATGGCACAGATATATGTGGAGCATCTATGGGGAAATATGAACGGTGCAGAGCACTATATGGGGCACAGCTATGGGGAAATATGAACGGTGCAGAGCACTATATGGGGCACAGCTATGGGACAATATGAACGGAGCAGAGCACTATATGGGGCACAGATATGGGACAATATGAACGGAGCAGAGCACTGTATGGCACAGCTATGGGACAATATGAACGGAACAGGGCACTATATGGCACAGCTATGGGGCAATATGAACGGTGCAGAGCACTATATGGCACAGCTATGGGACAATATGAACGGAGCAGAGCACTGTATGGCACAGCTATGGGACAATATGAACGGAACAGGGCACTATATGGCACAGCTATGGGGCAATAATGGACGGTGCAGAGCACTATATGGGGCACAGCTATGGGACAATATGAACGGAGCAGAGCACTATATGGCACAGCTATGGGGCAATATGAACGGTGCAGAGCACTATATGGGGCACAGCTATGGGACAATATGAACGGAGCAGAGCACTATATGGGGCACAGCTATGAAACAATATGAACGGAGCAGAGCACTATATGGGGCACAGCTATGGGACAATAATGAACGGTGCAGAGCACTATATGGGGCACAGCTATGAAACAATATGAACGGAGCAGAGCACTATATGGGGCACAGCTATGAAACAATATGAACGGAGCAGAGCACTATATGGGGCACAGCTATGGGACAATAATGAACGGTGCAGAGCACTATATGGGGCACAGCTATGGGACAATAATGAACGGTGCAGAGCACTATATGGCAGAGCTATGGGGCAATAATGAACGGTGCAGAGCGCTATATGGCACAGCTATGGGACAATAATGAACGGTGCAGAGCACTATATCGCAGAGCTATGGGGAAATATGAACGGTGCAGAGCACTATATGGGGCACAGCTATGGGGAAATATGAACGGTGCAGAGCACTATATGGGGCACAGCTATAAGACAATATGAACGGTGCAGAGCACTATATGGCACAGCTATGGGACAATATGAACGGTGCAGAGCCCTATATGGCACAGCTATGGGGCAATATGAACGGTGCAGAGCACTATATGGCAGAGCTATGGGACAATAATGAACGGTGCAGAGCACTATATGACACAGCTACGGGACAATATGAACGGTGCAGAGCACTATATGGCACAGCTATGGGGCAATATGAACGGTGCAGAGCACTATATGGCACAGCTATAAGACAATATGAACGGAGCAGAGCACTATATGGCAGAGCTATGGGACAATAATGAACGGTGCAGAGCACTATATGACACAGCTACGGGACAATATGAACGGTGCAGAGCACTATATGGCACAGCTATGGGGCAATATGAACGGTGCAGAGCACTATATGGCACAGCTATGGGACAATATGAACGGAGCAGAGCACTATATGGCACAGCTATGGGGCAATATGAACGGTGCAGAGCACTATATGGGGCACAGCTATGAAACAATATGAACGGAGCAGAGCACTATATGGCACAGCTATGGGGCAATATGAACGGTGCAGAGCACTATATGGGGCACAGCTATGAAACAATATGAACGGAGCAGAGCACTATATGGGGCACAGCTATGGGACAATATGAACGGTGCAGAGCAATATATGGCAGAGCTATGGGACAATATGAACGGTGCAGAGCACTATATGGCACAGCTATGGGACAATATGAACGGTGCAGAGCACTATATGGCACAGCTATGGGACAATATGAACGGTGCAGAGCACTATATGGCACAGCTATGGGACAATATGAACGGAGCAGAGCACTATATGGCACAGCTATGGGGCAATATGAACGGTGCAGAGCACTATATGGGGCACAGCTATGAAACAATATGAACGGAGCAGAGCACTATATGGGGCACAGCTATGGGACAATATGAACGGTGCAGAGCAATATATGGCAGAGCTATGGGACAATATGAACGGTGCAGAGCACTATATGGCACAGCTATGGGACAATATGAACGGTGCAGAGCACTATATGGCACAGCTATGGGACAATATGAACGGAGCAGAGCACTATATGGCACAGCTATGGGGCAATATGAACGGTGCAGAGCACTATATGGGGCACAGCTATGAAACAATATGAACGGAGCAGAGCACTATATGGGGCACAGCTATGGGACAATATGAACGGTGCAGAGCACTATATGGGGCACAGCTATGGGACAATATGAACGGTGCAGAGCACTATATGGGGCACAGCTATGAAACAATATGAACGGAGCAGAGCACTATATGGGGCACAGCTATGGGACAATATGAACGGTGCAGAGCACTATATGGGGCACAGCTATGAAACAATATGAACGGTGCAGAGCACTATATGGGGCACAGCTATGGGACAATAATGAACGGTGCAGAGCACTATATGGGGCACAGCTATGGGACAATAATGAACGGTGCAGAGCACTATATGGCACAGCTATGGGGAAATATGAACGGTGCAGAGCACTATATGGCACAGCTATGGGGAAATAATGATCTATTTTTATTTTTGAAATTCACCGGTAAATGCTGCATTTCCACCCTAGGCTTATACTCGAGTCAATAAGTTTTCCCAGTTTTTTGTGGCAAAATTAGGGGGGTCGGCTTATACTCGGGTCGGCTTATACTCGAGTATATACGGTATATAATTCCACATGTGTTAATTCATAGTTTTGATGCCTTCAGTGTGAATTTACAATTTTCACAGTCATGAAAATACCGAAAAATCTTTAACCCCTTAAGCCCCGAGGGTGGTTTGCACGTTAATGACCGGGCCAATTTTTACAATTCTGACCACTGTCCCTTTATGAGGTTATAACTCTGGAACACTTCAACGGATCCCCGTGATTCTGACATTATTTTCTCGTGACATATTGTACTTCATGATAGTGGTAAAATTTATTCGATATAACTTGCGTTTATTTGAGATAAAAAAACGGAAATTTGGCGAAAATTTTGAAAATTTCGCAATTTTCCAACTTTGAATTTTTATGCCCTTAAATCAGAGATATGTCATGCAAAATACTTAATAAGTAACATTTCTCACATGTCTACATTACATCAGCACAATTTTGGAACCAAAATTTTTTTTTGTTAGGGAGTTATAAGGGTTAAAAGTTCACCAGCAATTTCTCATTTTTACAACACCATTTTTTTTTAGGGACCACATCTCATTTGAAGTCATTTTGAGGGGTCTGTATGATAGAAAATACCCAAGTGTGACACCATTCTAAAAACTGCACCCCTCAAGGTGCTCAAAACCACATTCAAGAAGTTTATTAACCCTTCAGGTGTTTCACAGGAATTTTTGGAATGTTTAAATAAAAATGAACATTTAACTTTTTTTTCACACAAAATTTATTTCAGCTCCAATTTGTTTTATTTTACCAAGGGTAACAGGAGAAATTGGACCCCAAAAGTTGTTGTACAATTTGTCCTGAGTACGCTGATACCCCATATGTGGGGGTAAACCACTGTTTGGGCGCATGGCAGAGCTCGGAAGGGAAGGAGCGCCATTTGACTTTTCAATGCAAAATTGACTGGAATTGAGATGGGACGCCATGTTGCGTTTGGAGAGCCACTGATGTGCCTAAACATTGAAACCCCCCAAGTGACACCATTTTGGAAAGTAGACCCCTTAAGGAACTTATCTAGATGTGTGGTGAGCACTTTGACCCAACAAGTGCTTCATAGAAGTTTATAATGCAGAGCCGTAAAAATAAAAAATCATATTTTTTCACCAAAATGATGTTTTTGCCCCCAATTTTTTATTTTCCCAAGGGTAAGAGAAGAAATTAGACCACAAAAGTTGTTGTGCAATTTGTCCTGAGTACGCTGATACCCCATATGTGGGTGTAAACCATTGTTTGGGCGCATGGCAGAGCTCGGAAGGGAAGGAACGCCATTTGACTTTTCAATGCAAAATTGACTGGAATTAAGATGGGACACCATGTTGCGTTTGGAGAGCCACTGATGTGCCTAAACATTAAAACCCCCCACAAGTGACACCATTTTGGAAAGTAGACCCCCTAAGGAACTTATCTAGATGTGTTTTGAGAGCTTTGAACCCCCAAGTGTTTCACTACAGTTTATAACGCAGAGCCGTGAAAATAAAAATTCCTTTTTTCTTTCACAAAAATGATTTTTTAGTCCCCAGTTTTGTATTTTCACAAGGGTAACAGGATAAATTGGACCCCAAAAGTTGTTGTCCAATTTGTCCTGAGTACGCTGATACCCCATATGTGGGGGGGGGGGGAACCACTGTTTGGGCGCATGGCAGAGCTCAGAAGGGAAGGAGCGCCATTTGGAATACAGACTTAGATGGATTGGTCTGCAGGCGTCACGTTGCATTTGCAGAGCCCCTGATGTACCCAAACAGTACAAACCCCCCACAAGTGACCCCATATTGGAAACTAGACCTCCCAAGGAACTTACCTAGATGGGGGTTCAAGGTTCTCACAACACAAGTGTTTCACTGCAGTTTACAACGCAGAGCCGTGAAAATATAAAAATCTTATTTTTCCCACAAAAATGATTTTTAGCCCCCAAAATTGTTATTTTCCCAAGGATAACAAGAGAACTTGGACCACAAAAGTTGTTGTCCAGTTTGTCCCGAGTACGCTGATACTCCGTATGTTGGGGTAAACCCCTGTTTGGGCACACGGGAGAGCTCGGAAGTGAAGGAGCACTGTTTTACTTTGTCAACGCAGAATTGGCTGGAATTGAGATCGGATGCCATGTCGCGTTTGGAGAGCCCCTGATGTGCCTAAACAGTGGAAACCCCCAATTATAACTGAAACCCTAATCCAATATCACCCCTAACCCTAATCCCAACAGTAACCCTAACCACACCTCTAACCCTGACACACCCCTAATTCTATATAGAAAAGAAAGAGCAGCATCCATACCAGGTGATGATTGTCCAAAACTAGTCTTTATTCTGCCATGGTAAAATACAACGTTTCGGCCTGGTTGGCCTTTGTCAAGTATATATACGTTTTTGTCCGATTGGATCCTTGGACTTTGGAGCGTGCATCCCTTGTCTGAGTGCTGATGGTTGACTTCTGTGCACACCCCTAATTCTAATCCCAACCATAAATGTAATCCAAACCCTAACCCTAACTTTAGCCCCAACCCCAACTTTAGCTCCAACCCTAGCCCTAACCCCAGCCCCAACCCTAGCCCTAACCCCAGCCCTAGCCCTAACCCTAGCGGGAAAATGGAAATAAACATTTTTTAAATTTTATTATTTTTCCCTAACTAAGGGGGTGATGAAGGGGGGTTTGATTTACTTTTATAGCTTTTTTATATCGGATTTTTATGATTGGCAGCCGTCACGCACTAAAAGACGCTTTTTTATAGCAAAAAAGTTTTTGCATTACCACATTTTGAGAGCTATAATTTTTCCATATTTTGGTCCACAGAGTCATCTGGGGTCTTGTTTTTTGCGGGACGAGTTGACGTGTTTATTGGTAACATTTTCGGACATGTGACATTTTTTGATCACTTTTTATTCCGATTTTGTGAGGCAGAATGACCAAAAACCAGCTATTTATGAATTTCTTTTGGGGAGGCGTTTATACCGTTCCGCGTTTGGTAAAATCGATAAAGCAGTTTTATTCTTCGGGTCAGTACGATTACAGCGATACCTCATTTATATCATTTTTTTTTATGTTTTGGCGGTTTTATACGATAAAAAATATTTTATAGAAAAAATAATTATTTTGGCATCGCTTTATTCTCAGGACTATAACTTTTTTATTTTTTGCTTATGATGCTGTATGGCGGCTCGTTTTTTGCGGGACAAGATGACGTTTTCAGCGGTACCATGGTTATTTATATCTGTCCTTTTGATCGCGTGTTATTCCACTTTTTGTTCGGCGGTATGATAAAGCGTTGTTTTTTGGCTTGTTTTTTTTTTTTCTTACGTGTTCACTGAAGGGGTTAACTAGTGGGCCAGTTTTATAGGTGGGGTCGTTACGGACGCGGCGATACTAAATGTGTACTTTTATTGTTTTTTTTTTTTTTAGATAAAGAAATGTATTTATGGGAATAATATTTTTTTTAATTTATTTAGGATTTTTTTTTTTTTTTTTTTTACACATGTGGAATTTTTTTTTTTTTACTTTTTTACTTTGACCCGGGGTGGGGGGGGGGGGGTGGACATCACAGATCGCCGATCTGACAGTTTGCACAGCACTCTGTTAGATCGGCGATCTCAGTCAAATCGCTGCAGGCTTAGCCTGGCTTACCAGCGCCTGCAGGCGACCCGGAAGTACTCTCTGCAGGACCCAGATGCAGCCCCGCGGCCATTTTGGATCCGGGGACTGCAGGGAGAAGACGCTCGGTACACGGTGAGTACATCACCGTGTACCGATCGTCTCAGGGAAGCCCGCAGGGAGCCCCCTCCCTGTGCGATGCTTCCCTGTACCGCCGGTACACTTCGATCATGTTTGATCGCGGTGTGCCGGGGTTAATGTGCTGGGGCGATCCGTGACTGCTCCTGGCACATAGTGCCGGATGTCAGCTGCGATAGTCAGCTGACACCCGGCCGCGCTCCCCCCCTTGAGCGCGGCCGATCGCTATGACGTACTATCCCGTCACTGGGAATTAAGGCCCACCCCACCTCGACGGGATAGTACGTCATATGGGATTAAGGGGTTAAATGGGAAGGTGTGTCCAAACTTTTGGTCTGTACAAATATATATTTTGGACATTGTGCAAATTTTGTAAAAGTTGTTATATATTATTATTATTTATTATTATAGCGCCATTTATTCCATGGCGCTTTACATGTGAGGAGGGGTATACATAATAAAAACAAGTACAATAATCTTGAACAATACAAGTCACAACTGGTACAGGAGAGAGAGGACCCTGCCCGCGAGGGCTCACAATCTACAAATATATATATATATATAGTAAATAAGTAAAATAAAATGAATGAAAATAACACTAAAAAAGAGGAGCGGGGATTGCTGGGACTTGTAGTGCTCTCGCACACCCCCTGCAGGCCGCAGTACGCCACTTACCCAATTCCCAAAGCCGAACTGTTCGATGGCATCCAGCAGCAGCTGCTCTTCCCTGCTCGTCCAGCCTCCCTCCGCCTCGGGCCCCCAGAGAGTGAAGCGCCCCCCGTCCACCAGCTGGTATCCATGCCACCGCCGGTGATTGCCAATCTCTGCCCCCGCTGAGAAGCACTGGATGCACAGCTCGATGTCCTGGCACTCGGTGCAGCGGATGCGCAGGCTTGTCACGTCGTCCAGGCAGTAAACGCAGTACTTCTTGCCCAGGTCCGCCATCTTGGCCGCCGAGCTGTTGTTGCTCCGCTCGCGAGTATTGAATTCGCAGGTTGAATGGTAAATGCTAGAGTGTATGGGCTCCTTCCAGGTGTGACGTCATTTCCGGGGGCGTGTCATACGGGAGGGGGCGTGTTCTGAGTTCACATCATGGGCGTGTTCTCTTTTTACAAGGCGGCAGATGAAAGCAGCATGAAATGAAAGCAGCATGATAGCAGCATTAGCTTGTGGACGCCATGGAGGTCAGTGGTTTCAGGCTGAGAAAATGCTACTTGCTGATCGCTATTGGGGGCAGGCCCTGCGGTGGGATTTTGGGGGGCTCTGCTGCTGCTGGCTATTGGGGGGGACCCCTGCGGTGGGATTTGGGGGGGCTCCGCCGCTGCTGGCTATTGGGGGGGACCCCTGAGGTGGGATTTTGGGGGGCTCTGCTGCTGGCTATTGGGGGGGACCCCTGAGGTGGGATTTTGGGGGGCTCCGCTGCTGGCTATTGGGGGGGACCCCTGCGGTGGGATTTTGGGGGGCTCTGCTGCTGGCTATTGGGGGGGACCCCTGAGGTGGGATTTTGGGGGGCTCCGCTGCTGCTGGCTATTGGGGGGGACCCCTGCGGTGGGATTTGGGGGGGCTCCGCTGCTGCTGGCTATTGGGGGGGGGACCCCTGCGGTGGGATTTGGGGGGGCTCCGCTGCTGCTGGCTATTGGGGGGGGACCCCTGAGGTGGGATTTTGGGGGGCTCCGCCGCTGCTGGCTATTGGGGGGGACCCCTGCGGTGGGATTTTGGGGGGCTCTGCTGCTGGCTATTGGGGGGGACCCCTGAGGTGGGATTTTGGGGGGCTCCGCTGCTGCTGGCTATTGGGGGGGACCCCTGCGGTGGGATTTGGGGGGGCTCCGCTGCTGCTGGCTATTGGGGGGGGGACCCCTGCGGTGGGATTTGGGAGGGCTCCGCTGCTGCTGGCTATTGGGGGGGGGACCCCTGAGGTGGGATTTGGGAGGGCTCCGCTGCTGCTGGCTATTGGGGGGGGGACCCCTGCGGTGGGATTTGGGGGGGCTCCGCTGCTGCTGGCTATTGGGGGGGACCCCTGCGGTGGGATTTGGGGGGCTCCGCTGCTGCTGGCTATTGGGGGGGACCCCTGAGGTGGGATTTGGGGGGGCTCCGCTGCTGCTGGCTATTGGGGGGGACCCCTGCGGTGGGATTCTGGGGGGCTCCGCTGCTGCTGGCTATTGGGGGGACTCCTGCGGTGGGATTTTGGGGGGCTCTGCTGCTGCTGGCTATTGGGGGGGACCCCTGCGGTGGGATTTGGGAGGGCTCCGCTGCTGCTGGCTATTGGGGGGACCCCTGCGGTGGGATTTTGGGGGGCTCCGCTGCTGCTGGCTATTGGGGGGGACCCCTGCGGTGGGATTTTGGGGGGGCTCCGCTGCTGCTGGCTATTGGGGGGGACCCCTGCGGTGGGATTTTGGGGGGGCTCCGCTGCTGCTGGCTATTGGGGGGGACCCATTTTAGTGGGGGGCAACCTGCTTGTGAGGGGGTGACCTGCTGCTGGCAATTGGGGGGGCCCCTGTGGTGGGATTTAGTGGTGACCTGCTGTTTATGGGGTGACCTGTTTGGGGTGGGAGACCTGCTGCTGGCTATTGGGGTGACCCCTATGGTGGGACCCCTGTGGTGTGATTTGGGGGCGACCTGCTTGCGGGGGACCCCTTTTAGGGAGGGTGACCTGCTTATTGTTGAGTTTGGGGAGGCGACCTGATTGTGGCGGGACCCCTTTTAGTGGGGGCGACCTGCATGTGGAGGGGTGACCTGATGGCTATTGATGGGCCCGTGGTGGGGTTTGGAGGTGACGTGCTGCTTACGGGGTGGACCCCTTTTAGTGGGGGCTATTGGGGAGACCCCGGTGGTGGGGTTTGAGGGCGACATGCTTGTGGTCGGGTTTTGGGAGGGCGTGACCTGCTGTCTATTGGGGGGACCCTTGTGGTGGGATGTGGGGGGAGACCTGCTGGAAGCTATTGGGGGACCCCTGTGGTGGGATGTGGGGGTGACCTGCTTGTGGTGGGATGTGGGGAGGCGACCTGCATGTGATGAGTGACCTGCTGCAGTCTATTGGGGGGACCCCTGTGGTGAGATTTGAGGGCGACCTGCTTGTGGGGTGCGACCTGCTTGTTGTTGAATGTGGGGAGGCGACCTGCTTGTCGTTGAATGTGGGGAGGCGACCTGCTTGTCGCGGAATGTGGGGAGGCGACCTGCTTGTCGCGGAATGTGGGGAGGCGACCTGCTTGTCGCGAAATGTGGGGAGGCGACCTGCTTGTCGCGGAATGTGGGGAGGCGACCTGCTTGTCGCGGAATGTGGGGAGGCGACCTGCTTGTCGCGGAATGTGGGGAGGCGACCTGCTTGTCGCGGAATGTGGGGAGGCGACCTGCTTGTCGCGGAATGTGGGGAGGCGACCTGCTTGTCGCGGAATGTGGGGAGGCGACCTGCTTGTCGCGGAATGTGGGGAGGCGACCTGCTTGTCGCGGAATGTGGGGAGGCGACCTGCTTGTCGCGGAATGTGAGGAGGCGACCTGCTTGTCGCGGAATGTGGGGAGGCGACCTGCTTGTCGCGGAATGTGGGGAGGCGACCTGCTTGTCGCGGAATGTGGGGAGGCGACCTGCTGCTGGCTATTGGGGAGGATCCCGTGGTGGGATTTGGGGTGGACCTGCTGCTTACGGATGGAACCCTTTTATTTGGGGGCGACCTGCTTATGGGTTGGGTTTGGGGGGGCTGAAGAGAGTTTAAGCTGGGTGGGGGGGTGGACATCCGAAGGGGGTGTGTGCTGGGTGGGGGGGTTGGACGTCCGATGGGGGGTTGGACATCCGATGGGTGGGGGGGTCCACGTCTGATGGGGGTTTGTGCTGGGTGGGGGGTCTGCATCTGGGGGTTTGTGCTGGGTGGGGGGGTCTGCATCTGGGGGTTTGTGGGGGTTGGACGTCTGATGGGGGTTTGTGGGGGTTGGACGTCCGAAGTGGGGGGGGTGCTGGGTGGGGGGGTCCACGTCCGATGGGGGTTTGTGCTGGGTGGGGGGGGGGGTCCACGTCCGATGGGGGTTTCTCCTGGGTGGGGGGTCTGCATCTGGGGGTTTGTGCTGGGTGGGGGGGTCCGCGTCCGATTGGGGTTTGTGGGGGTTGGACGTCCGATGGGGGTTTGTGGGGGTTGGATGTCCGATGGGGGTTGGATGTCCGATGGGGGTTGGACGTCCGATGAGAGTTTAAGCTGGGGTGGCGTTCGATTTGGGGGGGGGGGGTGTCTGATGGGATTTATGGTTGGGGCAGGGGGCGTTGTGTTTGGATTTACGCTTGAGGGGAGGGAATGTCTGGTGGGCTTTGGATTTATGCTGTGTGGACCCGCTGGTAAATGTGAGGTGGAGGTTTCTGACTGGGGGAGCGAGGTTATGCTGTGTGGCCTGCTGGTTAATGTGAGGTGGAGGTTTCTGACTGGGGGAGCGAGGTTATCCTGTGTGGCCTGCTGGTTAATGTGAGGTGGAGGTTTCTGACTGGGGGAGCGAGGTTATCCTGTGTGGCCCGCTGGTTAATGTGAGGTGGAGGTTTCTGACTGGGGGAGCGAGGTTATCCTGTGTGGCCCGCTGGTTAATGTGAGGTGGAGGTTTCTGACTGGGGGAGCGAGGTTATCCTGTGTGGCCCGCTGGTTAATGTGAGGTGGAGGTTTCTGACTGGGGGAGCGAGGTTATCCTGTGTGGCCTGCTGGTTAATGTGAGGTGGAGGTTTCTGACTGGGGGAGCGAGGTTATCCTGTGTGGCCCGCTGGTTAATGTGAGGTGGGGGTTTCTGACTGGGGGAGCGAGGTTATCCTGTGTGGCCCGCTGGTTAATGTGAGGTGGAGGTTTCTGACTGGGGGAGCGAGGTTATGCTGTGTGGCCCGCTGGTTAATGTGAGGTGGAGGTTTCTGACTGGGGGAGCGAGGTTATGCTGTGTGGCCCTCTGGTTGATGTGAGGTGGAGGTTTCTGACTGGGGGAGCGAGGTTATGATGTGGGGGGGCTAATGCTTCACTGGGGTACACAAAAAAACATGGGTGTATGCTGCTTATGCTATGCAAAAAAAAAAATGAGGTATTTCCCTGTAGAGTAGGCTACACCACCAACTGGCACGACGCTAATCCTTTTTAGCTTAAAGGGACTCTGTCACCTGAATTTGGCGGGACTGGTTTTGGGTCATATGGGCGGAGTTTTCAGGTGTTTGATTCACCCTTTCCTTACCCGCTGGCTGCATGCTGGCTGCAATATTGGATTGAAGTTCATTCTCTGTCCTCCATAGTACACGCCTGTGCAAAGCAATCTTGCCTTGTGCAGGTGTGTACTATGGAGGACAGAGAATGAACTTCAATCCAATATTGCAGCCAGCATGCAGCCAGCGGGTAAGGAAAGGGTGAATCAAACACCCGAAAACTCCGCCCATATGACCCAAAACCAGTCCCGCCAAATTCAGGTGACAGGTTCCCTTTAATGTCAGTAGGAGGCAGACGTGGGTCTGGACCGCCCAGCCCAGTTTCTGACTTAGGTTTTGGGTTTTTTTTATTAACGATTTTCCTTTTTCTCTTTAATTTTTTTTTTTTCCAGATACGGCTTTTGAGGGCGACAGTGGAATTGTCACTCTAATCTCCCACCTAGAATTGTCACTACCGTATCATCTGTGGTCTAAGAGGCAAGGCCCTAACACGTCAAGAGTGTTTGTGGTTCCCCAGAGGACGGTCCATGCCACGAATCCCCCTACCCTCTCGCCCCCCCAGAGCCAGATAGAGTAGGGAGGAAAGATGAATCCGTTATTTGCCAGCCGCCGAAAGGTCTGCGTCCAGGTTATTCCATGCCCATCTTCATCATCGGTCTGCGAAGAATGATGTGTGATCTTCAGGACAGGTATATCCTACCTGGCAATGAGGGGGCTACTTTAAAAAAAAAAAATGGAAAGGACAGGACAAATATGTCCTAGTTTGCCCCTGAGCAATATGGACATCTCCTGGGGAAACCTTCCTATTCATGCAGCCTCCATGTTTTCCAGAGGTTCCTGTGACCCTGCTCTTAAAATATCCAGGCTTCGGTCTAGGCCTTCTCTGGTGGCCGGTCCACACCGCCAGCGCCCTGAACAATCATGCACGCCAACTTTCTAGTGCGTCCTACTCTGCGCCTATCAGTTTAAGAGTTCTTCGCTTCTGCAGCAGAGGACTAAAGTCTGCCTCCCAAGAGATCTGCAGTTCAATTTTGGTTGTTTTGGAAATGTTCTGTCCAAAAAACCGACGGGACAACTCTCCAACCCGCCAGGAAAAGACGAGACCTTCCTTTAGGCCAGCCCCCTCCTGGCATCCATGAACCCACCAGCACTGGTCTGCTAGGCCTGGATCTAGCAGACTCTCTTCGACATGATGGGGCTTTCCCACCTTGGATGTTTCTCAGGGTCGGCTGCCGTGTCCTTCACTATTCAAGGCCGGTATTATGATCTCTGGTCTGGGACACCGAAACCTCAGACACCGGAGGCAGGCCTGGGGGGAACAGAGCCACATACCAAACCGACAGTCCAGCCTGCAAGCACCAACAGCATATTACAGTTTTACAATACTTTAGAAATGCATAAAATGAAACAAGCAAAGGCTGAACTGGATGGACAAATGTCTTTTTTCGGCCTTACTTACTTACTAACTAAAAAAAATTTTCAACAGCGCATGTGCGGCGAAACTCCGCCCCCTCCTCCCCGGAACTCACAATGGGCCACGGATGCGTTGTAAAACTGCCTCCGCTGCCCACGTTGTTCTACATAAAACACACTGTCCGACGGTTTGCGACGGCCCGTACCGACGGATTACTGTGAAAGTAGCCTAAGCCCCGCTCACTGCCACACCTCTTCCTTCAGTTCCTCCTACGGCTGCATGCGTCCTGCATACCCTATCTTTAATATTGGGTACGCAGACCAATCGGATGCCTCCACATGCGTTGTTTTAACGCTGCGCCGACCGCAATAAAATGCAACATGTTGCGCTCGACGCAGTTCAGCGCATCTTCAAAATGAGGCATGCCTGCGTACCCAATGTTAAAGATAGGGGACGCATGCAGACTTAGGCGGAGCTGAAAGAAGAGGTGCAGCAGTGGGCGAGGCTTAATGGAGGAAGAAGGCTGGCGAACGCTGGTGTGAAACCTGCCTGAGACAGGTAAACCACTTTTGAAACAATGTTCACTTGTACAAGCTCTTAGCCCCTTTGTGGCGGGGCCAATTTTTTAAAATCTGACCAGTGTCACTTTATATAGTAATAACTCTGGAATGCTTCAACAACCCATTGATTTTGAGATTAAATTTTTTTTTTTCGTATGATAATGGTAAACTTGGGTTGATATGTTTTGCTTTATTTTGTAAAAAAATCAGTAATTTTACAAATTTTAAAATACAGAAATTTTGAATGATTTTCCCTTTAAGGCCGGAGTCACACTAGAGAGGAATACGGACGAGTGCTATGCGAGAAAAAAATCGCATAGCACTCGGACCAATGTTAATCTCCCATCACTTTTTTTTTTTCACGGCTGTATTATATGTATTATATTATACCTTCTTTCATTCTCTATCAAGAACTGCCATCCCGCTCAGGTCACCCCCACTTTCCACACCTATAGAAACATACAGGCCATTAACACCCAGAAACTTATGATGAACTTGCAGTCCTCATTGGCCCCTATTTCCTCCATCTCATGTCCTGATTCTGCATTGAAGCATTACAATGAAACCCTGCAAAGTGCTCTGGATGAAGCTGCTCCTCCTATACATAAAACAACTCGGCACAGACGGCAACAACCGTGGCACACGCTGCAAACACGTTTCCTGCAGCGGTGCTCCAGGTGCGCAGAACGTCTGTGGAGAAAATCTAATCTACCCGAAGATTTCATCCATTATAAGTTCATGCTAAAGACATACAATTCTGCCCTTCACCTCTCCAAACAAACCTACTTCAACACCCTCATCACCTCCCTGTCCAATAACCCTAAACGTCTCTTTGACACGTTCCAGTCCCTACTCAACCCAAGAGAGCAGGCCCCAACCACGGATCTCCGTGCTGACGATCTGGCCAATTACTTCAAAGAAAAAATTGACCACATTCGACAGGAAATCATCTCCCAATCTCTTCATACCATGCACTGTCCTCCCTCCCCCACTGCATCTAGTTCACTCTCTGACTTTGAAGCAGTTACAGAAGAAGAAGTAAGCAGGCTCCTTGCATCTTCTCGCCCGACCACTTGCACCAGTGACCCCATTCCGTCACATCTCCTCCAGTCCCTTTCCCCGGCTGTCACCTCTCACCTAACAAAAATATTCAACCTTTCCCTCACTTCCGGTATTTTTCCCTCCTCATTTAAGCATGCCATCATACATCCATTACTTAAAAAACCATCCCTCGATCAAAACTGTGCCGCTAATTATAGACCTGTCTCTAATCTTCCCTTCATCTCTAAACTCCTCGAACGCCTGGTCCACTCCCGTCTTACCCGCTATCTCTCAGATAACTCTCTTCTCGACCCTCTTCAATCTGGCTTCCGCTCTTTACACTCTACTGAAACTGCCCTCATTAAAGTCTCTAATGACCTACTAACAGCTAAATCTAATGGTCACTACTCCATGCTAATTCTCTTGGATCTCTCTGCAGCATTCGACACTGTGGATCATCAGCTCCTCCTCACTATGCTCCGCTCCATCGGCCTCAAGGACACCGTTCTCTCCTGGTTCTCCTCCTATCTCTCTGACCGATCCTTCACTGTATGTTTTGCTGGTTCCTCCTCCTCTCACCTTCCCCTTACTGTTGGGGTTCCTCAAGGATCAGTCCTAGGCCCCCTACTCTTCTCGTTGTATACTGCCCCTATTGGACAAACAATCAGTAGATTTGGTTTCCAGTACCATCTCTATGCTGACGACACCCAATTATACACTTCTGCTCCCGATATCACACCGACCTTTTTAGAAAACACCAGTGATTGTCTTACCGCTGTCTCTAACATCATGTCCTCCCTCTATCTGAAACTAAACCTGTCAAAAACTGAACTCCTCGTGTTCTCTCCCTCTACTAACCTAACTTTGCCTGACATTGCCATCTCCGTGTGCGGTTCCACCATTACTCCAAAGCAACATGCCCGCTGCCTTGGGGTCATCCTTGATTCTGACCTTTCATTCACCCCCTACATCCGATCACTGGCTCGCTCTTCTTACCTGCATCTCAAAAACATTTCTAGAATTCGCCCTTTTCTTAATTTCGACTCTGCAAAAACTCTGACTGTTTCACTTATTCATTCTCGTCTGGACTATTGTAACTCTCTACTAATCGGTCTCCCTCTTGCAAAACTCTCCCCGCTCCAATCTGTCCTGAATGCTGCAGCCAGGATCATATTCCTCACCAACCGTTACACCGATGCCTCTACCCTGTGCCAGTCATTACACTGGCTACCCATCCACTCCAGAATCCAGTACAAAACTACTACCCTCATCCACAAAGCACTCCATGGCTCAGCACCACCCTACATCTCCTCCCTGGTATCAGTCTACCACCCTACCCGTGCCCTCCGCTCCGCTAATGACCTCAGGTTAGCATCCTCAATAATCAGAACCTCCCACTCCCGTCTCCAAGACTTTACACGTGCTGCGCCGATTCTTTGGAATGCACTACCTAGGTTAATACGATTAATCCCCAATCCCCACAGTTTTAAGCGTGCCCTAAAAACTCATTTGTTCAGACTGGCCTACCGCCTCAATGCATTAACCTAACGATCCCTGTGTGGCCTATTTATAATAAAAAAAAAAAAAAAAGGTTCCTCGCATCATGTTCTCATACACTTTATGCAGTATTAGCCCTCTGTGTCTGTACTGCTACATACTTAGGCAGGTAACTGGTTCATGCAGCTTTACATGAACACCCGAGCCTTACACTATAGCTGGTCCGAATAACTAAAGCAATTGTTACCATCCACCTCTCGTGTCTCCCCTTTTCCCCATAGTTTGTAAGCTTGCGAGCAGGGCCCTCATTCCTCCTGGTATCTGTTTTGAACTGTATTTCTGTTATGCTGTAATGTCTATTGTCTGTACAAGTCCCCTCTATAATTTGTAAAGCGCTGCGGAATATGTTGGCGCTATATAAATAAAATTATTATTATTATTATTATTATTATATGTGCGAGTGAAATTGCAGTATGCTGTGACTTGCACCGTATATCAGCCGAGACTCGCCAATGAAAGTCTATTTGTGCAAGAAAAACTCGCACCACACGGGCCATCAGTGTGACTTGCGAGAAATACGCAACGCTGTCCTTTGAAAGGCCGACAATTCAGGTGCAGTGTACAGTAAAATCACTCTGACAGGTTAAAACAGAATAGACATATACACACAGTATAGGTGTATATAAAATCTAAAGAGATACACTACAGACCAAAAGTTTGGACACACCTCATTTAAAGATTTTTCTGTATTTTAAAGACTATGAAAATTGTACACTCACACTGAAGGCATCAAAACTATGAATTAACACATGTGGAATTATATGCTTAACAAAGTGTGAAACAAATGAAATTATGTCTTATATTCTAGGTTCTTCAAAGTAGCCACCTTTTGCTTTGATGACTGCTTTCAACACTCTCGGCATTCTCTTGAAGAGCTGCAAGAGGTAGTCACCGGAAATGGTTTGTGTGCCCTGTCAGGTTTAATAAGTGGGATTTCTTGCCTTATAAATGGGGTTGGGACCATCAGTTGTGTTGTGCAGAAGTCTGGTGGATACACAGCTGATTGTCCTACTGAATAGACTGTTAGCTGCTTTTTTTTCTTGCCATAATACAAATTCTAAGTAAAGAAAAACGAGTGGCCATCATTACTTTAAGAAATGACGGTCAGTCGGTCCGAAAAATTGGGAAAACTTTGAAAGTGTCCCCAAGTGCAGTGGCAAAAACCACCAAGCGCTACAAAGAAACTGGCTCACAGGAGGACCGCCCCAGGAAAGGAATACCAAGAGTCACCTCTGCTTCTGAGGATAAGTTTATCCGAGTCACCAGCCTCAGAAATCGCAGGTTAACAGCAGCTCAGATTAGAGACCAGGTCAATGCCACACAGAGTTCTAGCAGCAGATGCATCTCTACAACAACTGTTAGGGCTTGTTTCCATTTGCGAGAAACACATCCGTATCTCGCATGTGGAAACCAAGCTATAGCACCAGCACTTTGGAGCGGAGCGTGCAGCTCCACGTGTTCCTATGCGGCCGCACGCTCCGCTCTGGAGTGCCGGCGCCACATCTTGGTTTCCACATGCGAGATACGGACGTGTTTCTCGCAAATGGAAACACGCCCTTAAGAGGAGACTTTGTGCAGCAGGCCTTCATGGTAAAATAGCTGCTAGGAAACCACTAGCAGTGGGAAACCAGCAGTGGGAAAGCTGACAGCTGATGTTACTATTCTGGAAAGGAGCCAATAACCATAAAGGTTCCCAGGCTATTAATATCAGCTCACAGCTGTTTGCTTAGCCTTTACTGGCTATTTTACAGGGGGACACAAAATATTGACATGGGGTCCCTCTATAAAACCCAACCAGCAAAGGCTAGGCAGACAGCTGTAGGCTGATATTTATAGCCTGTGAAGAGGCCATGGATATTGGCAGCCCCACAGGCTAAAAACCATCAGCTCTCAGCCGTCTCAGAAATGGCGCATCTTATAGATGTGCCAATTCTGACACTTAGCCCCGCTCTTCCCACTTGCCCTGTAGCAGAGGGGTTCATAATTGTGCGGTTGATGTCACCTTTTTATTGTCAAGTAACATCAAGCCCACAGGTTAGTAATGGAGAGGCATCTATCAGCCATCTCTCCATTACTAAGCTGGCCTAATGTCACCTTACAATACAAAGGTGACATTAACCCCTTATTACCCCATATGCCACCGCTACAGGGCAGTGAGAAGACAGAGGATGAGTACCAGAATTGGCGCATCTAACAGATGCACCTTTTCTGGGGTGGCAATAACCACGGTCCCTCTCTAGGCTATAATATCTGTCCTCAGTCACTGGCTTTCCCTCTGTGGCACAGAAAATTGTGCGGGAGCCCACGCCAGTTTTTTCAGTGAAAACATTTTTGTTAAATACATACAGGCCCCAAATTATACACACACACACACACTACTAACCGTATTAGTCACTGACCTATATAAGTCTAACTGTTCTGCAATGGTTTACTGTATGTAAACCATGTCTCCTATGCTGTCAGCATCTGCAATGATTTGACAGAAGCCGACAAATTAACTATCGGCTATTCTGCTGTCCGTGTGAGATAGATATATATATATATATATATATATATACAGTGGGGCAAAAAAGTATTTAGTCAGTCAGCAATAGTGCAAGTTCCACCACTTAAAAAGATGAGAGGCGTCTGTAATTTACATCATAGGTAGACCTCAACTATGGGAGACAAACTGAGAAAAAAAAATCCAGAAAATCACATTGTCTGTTTTTTTATCATTTTATTTGCATATTATGGTGGAAAATAAGTATTTGGTCAGAAACAAAATTTCATCTCAATACTTTGTAATATATCCTTTGTTGGCAATGACAGAGGTCAAACGTTTTCTGTAAGTCTTCACAAGGTTGCCACACACTGTTGTTGGTATGTTGGCCCATTCCTCCATGCAGATCTCCTCTAGAGCAGTGATGTTTTTGGCTTTTCGCTTGGCAACACGGACTTTCAACTCCCTCCAAAGGTTTTCTATAGGGTTGAGATCTGGAGACTGGCTAGGCCACTCCAGGACCTTGAAATGCTTCTTACGAAGCCACTCCTTCGTTGCCCTGGCAGTGTGCTTTGGATCATTGTCATGTTGAAAGACCCAGCCACGTTACATCTTCAATGCCCTTGCTGATGGAAGGAGGTTTGCACTCAAAATCTCACGATACATGGCCCCATTCATTCTTTCATGTACCCGGATCAGTCGTCCTGGCCCCTTTGCAGAGAAACAGCCCCAAAGCATGATGTTTCCACCACCATGCTTTACAGTAGTTATGGTGTTTGATGGATGCAACTCAGTATTCTTTTTCCTCCAAACACGACAAGTTGTGTTTCTACCAAACAGTTCCAGTTTGGTTTCATCAGACCATAGGACATTCTCCCAAAACTCCTCTGGATCATCCAAATGCTCTCTAGCAAACTTCAGACGGGCCCGGACATGTACTGGCTTAAGCAGTGGGACACGTTTGGCACTGCAGCATCTGAGTCCATGGTGGCGTAGTGTGTTACTTATGGTAGGCCTTGTTACATTGGTCCCAGCTCTCTGCAGTTCATTCACTAGGTCCCCCCGCGTGGTTCTGGGATTTTTGCTCACCGTTCTTGTGATCATTCTGACCCCACGGGGTGGGATTTTGCGTGGAGCCCCAGATCGAGGGAGATTATCAGTGGTCTTGTATGTCTTCCATTTTCTAATTATTGCTCCCACTGTTGACTTCTTCACTCCAAGCTGGTTGGCTATTGCAGATTCAGTCTTCCCAGCCTGGTGCAGGGCTACAATTTTGTTTCTGGTGTCCTTTGACAGCTCTTTGGTCTTCACCATAGTGGAGTTTGGAGTCAGACTGTTTGAGGGTGTGCACAGGTGTCTTTTCATACTGATAACAAGTTTAAACAGGTGCCATTACTACAGGTAATGAGTGCAGGAAAGAGGAGACTCTTAAAGAAGAAGTTACAGGTCTGTGAGAGCCAGAAATCTTGATTGTTTGTTTCTGACCAAATACTTATTTTCCACGATAATATGCAAAAAAAATGATAAAAAAACAGACAATGTGATTTTCTGGATTTTTTTTTCTCAGTTTGTCTCACATAGTTGAGGTCTACCTATGATGTAAATTACAGACGCCTCTCATCTTTTTAAGTGGTGGAACTTGCACTATTGCTGACTGACTAAATACTTTTTTGCCCCACTGTATATACACACACACACACTACAGACCAAATGTTTAGACACCTCATTTAAAGATTTCTCTGTATTTTCATGACTATGAAAATTGCACATTCACACTGAAGGCATCAAAACTATGTGGAATTATATCTATAATATAACGCTGGGAGCGTCACTCTGTCCGAAGCCTTTATAGACTGCGCAAGTGCCGGCACAGTCTGGCCCCCACAGAGTGACGCTCCCAGGAGATCGCGGTATGCGTAAACACTGAACGCATACCGCGATCTCCACCGGAGAGTCAGGGACCGCCAGGAGGGTAAGTATATTCACCTTTCCCCGTTCCAGCGCTGCGTGCGGCTCCGTCTCCTCTGCTGTGACAGTTCAGAGGACGCGCTTAATGCGTGCTGGCGCCGCCCTCTGACTTACCAGTCACAGGCAGAGGAGCCGGAGTGTGTCTTCAAGAAAATGGCGCCGGAAAGCGCGGACTGCGCAGGCGCCGATTCCTGCTGCCGGAATCGGCGCCTGCGCAGTCCGCGCTTTCCGGCGCCATTTTCTTGAAGACACACCTGCAGTGGAGCCGGACGATAGGTGAGTATGGTATTTTTTTTTTTTTTTTTTATATGGCAGCAGCATACGGGGGCATACACACTGGAGCGTCTTATGGGGGGCATATCATACAATGGTGGCGCAGGATGGGAGCAGCACATGACAGAACGGGCGCAGGATAGCAGCAGCACATGACAGAACGGGCGCAGGATGGCAGCAGCACATGACAGAACGGGCGCAGGATGGGAGCAGCACATGACAGAACGGGCGCAGGATGGGAGCAGCACATGACAGAACGGGGGCGCAGGATGGGAGCAGCACATGACAGAACGGGGGCGCAGGATGGGAGCAGCACATGACAGAACGGGGGCGCAGGATGGGAGCAGCACATGACAGAACGGGGGCGCAGGATGGGAGCAGCACATGACAGAACGGGGGCGCAGGATGGGAGCAGCACATGACAGAACGGGGGCGCAGGATGGGAGCAGCACATGACAGAACGGGAGCAGCAAATGACAGAATGGAGGCGCCGGATGGGAGCAGCACATGACAGAACGGGGGCGCAGGATGGAAGCAGCACATGACAGAACGGGGGCGCAGGATGGGAGCAGCACATGACGGGAGCAGCACATGACAGGATGGGGACGCAGGATGGAGCAGCACATGACAGGATGGGGACGCAGGATGGAGCAGCACATGTCAGGATGGGGATGCAGGATGGAGCAGCACATGACAGGATGGGGGCGCAGGATGGGAGCAGCACATGACAGGATGGGGACGCAGGATGGAGCAGCACATACCAGGATGGAGACCATATACCAATATAAATGCTCGCCACCCGGGCGTAGAACGGGTTCAATAGCTAGTACTTAATAAAAGTGTAAGACATCTGAAAATATGTCTTATATTCTAGGTTTTTCAAAGTAGCCACCTTTTGCTTTGATGGCTGCTTTGCACACTCTTGGCATTCTCTTGATGAGCTTCAAGAGGTAGTCACCGGGAATGGTCTTCCAACAATCTTGAAGGAGTTCCCAGAGATGCTTAGCACTTGTAGGCCCTTTTTGCCTTCACTCTGCGGTCCAGCTCACCCCAAACCATCTCGATTGGGTTCAGGTCTGGTGACTGTGGAGGCCAGGTCATCTGGCGTAGCACCCCATCACTCTCCTTCTTGGTCAAATAGCCCTTACACAGCCTGGAGGTGTGTTTGGGGTCATTGTCCTGTTGAAAAATAAATGATGGTCCAACTAAAAGCAAACCGGATAGTATAGCATGTCGCTGCAAGATGCTGTGGTAGCCATGCTGGTTTAGTATGCCTTCAATTTTGAATAAATCCCCAACAGTGTCACAAGCAAAGCACCCCCACACCATCACACCTCCTCCTCCATGCTTCACGGTGGGAACCAGGCATGTAGAGTCCATCCGTTCACCTTTTCTGTGTACAAAGACACGGTGGTTGGAACCAAAGATCTCAAATTTGGACTCATCTGACCAAAGCACAGATTTCCACTGGTCTAATGTCCATTCCTTGTGTTCTTTAGCCCAAACAAGTCTCTTCTGCCTGTTTTTTGCATGTCCTTAGGAGTGGTTTCCTAGCAGATATTTTACCATGAAGGCCTGCTGCACAAAGTCTCCTCTTAAGGGCTTGTTTCCATTTGCGAGAAACACGTCCGTATCTCGCATGTGGAAACCAAGATGTGGCGCCGGCACTCCAGAGCGGAGCGTGTGGCCGCATAGGAACACGTGGAGCTGCACGCTCCGCTCCAAAGTGCTGGCGCCACAGCTTGGTTTCCACATGCGAGATACGGATGTGTTTCTCGCAAATGGAAACAAGCCCTAACAGTTGTTGTAGAGATGCATCTGCTGCTAGAACTCTGTGTGGCATTGACCTGGTCTCTAATCTGAGCTGCTGTTAACCTGCGATTTCTGAGGCTGGTGACTTGGATAAACTTATCCTCAGAAGCAGAGGTGACTCTTGGTATTCCTTTCCTGGGGCAGTCCTCATGTGAGCCAGTTTCTTTGTAGCGCTTGGTGGTTTTTGCCACTGCACTTGGGGACACTTTCAAAGTTTTCCCAATTTTTCGGACCGACTGACCGTCATTTCTTAAAGTAATGATGGCCACTCGTTTTTCTTTACTTAGAATTTGTATTATGGCAAGAAAAAAAAGCAGCTAACAGTCTATTCAGTAGGACAATCAGCTGTGTATCCACCAGACTTCTGCACAACACAACTGATGGTCCCAACCCCATTTATAAGGCAAGAAATCCCACTTATTAAACCTGACAGGGCACACAAACCATTTCCGGTGACTACCTCTTGCAGCTCATCGAGAGAATGCCAAGAGTGTTGAAAGCAGTCATCAAAGCAAAAGGTGGCTACTTTGAAGAACCTAGAATATAAGACATTTTCAGTTGTTTCACACTTTTTTGTTAAGTATATAATTCCACATGTGTTAATTCATAGTTTTGATGCCTTCAGTGTGAGTGTACAATTTTCATAGTCATTAAAATACAGAAAAATCTTTAAATGAGGTGTGTCCAAACTTTTGGTCTGTAGTGTATCTCTTTAGATTTTATATACACCTATACTGTGTGTATATGTCTATTCTATTTTAACCTGTCAGTGTGATTTTACTGTACACTGCACCTGAATTGTCGGCCTTTCTAAGGACACCGTTGCGTATTTCTCGCAAGTCACACTGATGGCCCGTGTGGTGCGAGTTTTTCTTGCACAAATAGACTTTCATTGGCGAGTCTCGGCTGATATACGGTGCAAGTCACAGCATACTCATCGTCCGAGCAGTGCTCGCTGTGTAGGGACATGGTTGTCCATTCATGAATGACCAGAGGTTTAAGATTACCGTAAATGAATACAAATATTCGCTAAAATAGAGAAGGGACAGGACGTCTTACGATTTATTGTGAAAGTATTGAATAACATGATTATTTCCTTTATTTGGAAGCGGGCCATAGTTTGGCAAAAGAACACCCCCTCAACAGGTATTGTGGCCACTGAGGGGCCATTGTGTTCGGTGACCCCACAAGCAGAGTACATTTATACAGGTCGCTGGTGTCCTATTGATTTATTTGACACTTCCTCATCCTTTTCAACAAGTAGCAGCATATACAGTGTATAGTGATGTTCTGCAGCAGCTGAGGCACATTCTGTATAATTCACTGCAGACTACACAGTCACAGGAGACGAAACACTTGGGCCGCAAAATAGTAGTAGGAACGTTGAAGTGAAGGAACCCAATAGAGCCAAAGCCATATTGGCCTCCACAGCTCCACACACCTGAGTACTGCGCAATACTTGTAGTAATGTATATAGCACCAACATATTCCACAGCGCTGCACATCTGTGTCTGGAGGAATGTTACATTTATCAGCCAATCAAATAGCATCTTTAATTTTCAACAGGGTTTCCTAAAATTGTTTTCTGGAATCTGACTGCTATGTACACCTCCCTATTTTCTTTTTGGATTAGTTTCTGCTTTCCCAGATGCAAGTAAAAAATAGGGGAGATTTATTATCAGATTTTTGGGTACACACTGACTCCTCAGCCCTACTGATGGGACCTGCACCGATAAGCAGAATGGGGAGCGTCTCCTTTAGAATGGAGCTGCTGTGCGAATGCTCGACCGCCGCTCTAGTCATCATCTATGGAGCTGCAGAGCGTTGCGCTTGGCTGTTTGTAGCAGCTCAATAGAAAATGGAATGACTCAAGTATCCGACCTGCCACTCCTTTCTTCCATTGCCAATCGGAGCAAGTCCCAGCAGTCGGATGCCCACAGATCTGCAAGTTATCACCTATCTATGATGACTCAACATCAATCTGGCCACTTGTGCGGGGGTAATAACTAATACACTACTGCTCAGGCTGAGGCCCGGCCTCACGGATTCAAGACAATATTTGCCAAAGCCTGGTCCCCGCCGATCAGCAAGTACTGACTTCAATGTCTTAAGGCCATTTCCAGTGTTACACAAAGTCCTGAAGTAGAATTATGTTCTCTCTCTTGGTGGAAAACAAGAATCCCTTGTGTTCTGTCCTGAGTGAGCATTCAGCGCTTCAGAGCGGGGCTCCTGCTCTCGGTGTCGCGGGTGTCTTTCTGTAGAGCGGAAAGGATCTGGAATAGAAGAAAGGAGAGGCAGTGAATGCAGTACCCCAGGTATACACAGTATGGCGGGGCGTAGGACCCAGCGGTCACCCAGCGCACATCGCATGCTAGACCCCAGGCCGTGTGTTATTAGGGGATACTGACGTCAGACATGGGGAGTCCTCTGACTTTGGAGGACTGCGCACGTCTATGTATTACATGCAGGGGCCACAAGGCAGGGTGTGGTCCTAGCGGGACACCATGTAGGAAGTTTCAGGTGTGGTTAATCTGCAGTGGTCACTAGGAGGTGAGGTGTACAGGGCCAGGTGTTTTATTCATTTACTCGATGGCATTGTGCCCCTCACTGGGGTAGGAGGGGTGCGGGGTTGGACGGCTGAGGCTGGATGTCCCATCTTAGAGTTTAGGCTGCAGGAAAATCAGGTCATCTCTAACCCCGGGGATCAGGGGTTCAGCCCATAAATTACATACGGTTTGATTCCCAGGAATCATAACATTGTGATCCCCACTGATCATGAAAAGGAGTCTTGTATCCCCCTCTGAATGGTGGGTATTCGAGTTGAGCAAAAAAGATTTGCAGGCCAGGTCAGTAATCTGTGGCCCTACTTGTCAACATCCCCCGACGCGTCTCTGGTCTGGCAGCCACGGACCACCTAAACGGGTGCTGGGCCAGGGTGGGGAGCAGGTACGGTCTGGGGCTGAAATTCAGTCCTGGCATTTGAAATCACACAGGCCCATGGTGTCCCCGTCTCCATGAACCAGATGGGATATATTACTAATATGGAGGAAAGGAAGATTTTCTACAAAGACCAATAATTCTAATGATACCGGGCCTGCTGGGGTAAGTGATGGAGTCAGTGACTTTGTGCTCCATCACAACTCTTAACAGTATGGGTATCTTGAGAACACGGATTCTGTTATCATAGCAGACAAGGCGGCCCACGACCAGAGCGGCCCATCTGGCATTTGCCAGTCTGGCCCTGGTGTGGAGAATATTTGTGCTCACCTTTGGTGGTTACCCATGCACCATGCTGCTCCAGTCGCCCTCTATACTCGGGTTCAGCACCCCCAGCTGTTGTGAAATAACACCTGTGAAAGAATGCTGGGAGTTGTAGTTTTACAACAGCTGTAGGAGTGCTAAAGACTGTGGACTACGGGACAGCTATCTCCATCAGTCTCATAGACTTTCAAAGTAGCAGTAGTGCACGTGTCCACAGCTTCCTTCAGACAGGACCCCGATTCTCATGAGCAATGGGGGTCCGTGCAATCATGTTGACCAACTATATTGAGTATAGATGATAAATGCTGGAGGAAGCGCTGCTCAGGATTACATGGTGGCGGAGGGAGCAGTTGTGTGCGGACCCCAGTACCCCGCATGATGGTAAGACATTTTGTATAATCCACCAGCTCATCGGCACCACCGTACTTGAGACCATTTCTTATTCCGGCTCTGCATCTGAATTGCAGCGATGGAGGCAAATAAATCGTCAGCAGTTAAGTCCTCCGGAAGCTTGGTGAGAAACTGAGCGATGTGAATAAAGTCCATCCTAGTTAAGATGTCTTCGAAAAGTCTAAGTATCCCCAAAGCAGTTCTGAACAGAAACTCCTCGCCGTCCCGGCAGAACACGTCCCACACCCGGCACGCTAAATCCAGTGGTAGAGACTTGCTGTACAGCGTGAAGATCCTGCAGGGAACAGTAACGTCCATAGTGTAACAGCGTGCAGGGAATCTAAAGCAATACTCATTCTAACCAGTAGATGGCAGCAGAGTATAAATGACGCCATATGGCGGCACGCAATCACTTACCAGTCTATTAGGTAGATATCTGGGGTCAGGTTATGTTTCTTAAAGTGGGCAAATAATCTCGGCAAATTTTCTTCAAAAAATACTTCAAATGCCGCAAAGTAAGTTAACATCTGCAAAAGAAAGTGCAGAAAAAGTAAAAAAAAAAAAAGGGCAACAAGCCTCTAATCAACAATAGGCTCATTCCTACTGCTATGTAGGCGCTAGTAATGGAAAGTAGAAAACGAAACGATATTTTCCATATGCTCCTGGTTCTACGTATATTGCTAAAGGGGGTCTATCACCTCAAAAAGTTGACTAAACCCCCCATATACAGATATGTAGTGGACTTGACTGATAATCATAATTTTATTATAGATTTTAGTGATTTAGTTGCCAGAAAAATGAATATATGCAAATGAGGGGGTTTTCGTGCACCCTTGATGTGGCCTTCGTTACACCCCTTCAGTTTGCATTCGGACCTCCATCTGCGACTTTGCACCTGCACACGGACACTGCAGAATCCCAGGCATGCGCATAGTCATTGTGGGCTTTCATTGCTGGCTCCTGTCTGCGGTTGCTGCTTGATAATATTCTGAAGAGAGGAGACCGTGCACACGGACACTGCACCTTCGCACGGACACTGCAGAATCCTAGGCATGCACATAGTCATTGTGGGCTTTCATCGCTGGCTCCTGTCTGCGGCCACCAGTTGGTGCTATACCGCAGACAGGAGCCGGAGAGACGAGAGTGCACACGGACACTGCACCTTCGCACAGATACTGCAGAAGCCCAGTCATGCTCACAGTCATTGCGGGTTTTCATCTCCGGCTCCTGTCTGCAGCCGCTGCTTGATACTATACTGCAGACAGGAGCCAGGGAGGAGCCCGTGCACACGGACACTGCACCTTCGCACAGATACTGCAGAAGCCCAGTCATGCTCACAGTCATTGCAGGTTTTCATCGCTGGCTCCTGTCTGCAGCCGCCGCTTGGTTCTATACTGCAGACAGGAGCCAGAGAGGAGACTGTACACATGTCCACTGAGTGCAGCTCTCTGTGGTGTATGGATAAGATTTCAGGAAATCTGCTACATATACATCCCATGGGAACATACTCGCAGTAAGAAAATAAATAGAGGTTTGTTCACATTTGACTTTTGCCATTTTGTATGGCAAGAATAGCGTCAATGGAAACTGAGCTTTCACTATTAAAGTCATCATAGTCCATCAGTGTCTCTATATAGCATCATGATCACATTATAGGTAGCCTGGTGTGAACAGTCTTAAATGAGTTGACCATCTTTACAAAACCATAGCGGCTTTCATTCAGAAACAACATCTCCCCTGACCGTGGGTTGAGCATGGTACTGCAGCTCCGCTACATCCACTTCAATGGGGCTGAGCTGCAGTACCAGATGACACATGGTCAAGGGTAAGCGCTGTTTTCTTTTAAAGAAAACCGGTTTTTACGTACCGGTAGTAGGATTTTACGGAGCCACAACAGCACCCCTACGAGAGAGGGGATCCGCCCACCTTCCGGACAGGAACCTACAGGATTTAAAGGGGCGGTCCCCCTCATCAGTCCAGTTTGTGTTTCAGAGCATAAGGGACACCGCCATTGAGTTAGTACATAAACATATGTACTTAAACATTACTAAATACCATCACCTTCTAAAGAGTGATTTTTTAACAAATTCACAGAAAACAATCCCCAGTGTAAACTAGATAAAAATACCTTTATTAGTTAATCTTAAAACCTATCAAAAATAAGTGCACTTAACGTAAACCGTCACCATGACAACAACATATAATAGAAAAGACGAGGGTGATGCCTAGCCCTATACTGCACTACCTGCACCCTACCTACCAGCGGAGGTTGGCACCCTATAATCCTGCGCAGTTGGCGCCCCCGCTCACCGTCGACTATCCCTCCTACCCCTATTGGGCCCTAATAGGATGGGATGGGAACACATAAACAGTCATACAGAAATGCCATAGTATATATGATAGAGAGAAAGGGGGAGTCTATATTACTACCTGCTCTACCCCTACCTATCAGCGGAGGTTGGCACCCTATTATAGTACATTATATTATAGGATCCATACATGTATGTTTAACCCTTGGGAGTGTTTAGACATGGTTTATAAGCACTACAGCACTTTATTATTATAAATACAATATCGTATTTCCCTAAACATCTAATAAGGGACAGGCTAGTGGACAGTCGTCGTTGAGCGGGGGCGCCACTGTCGTACTATAATAGGGTGCCAACCTCCGCTGATAGGTAGGGGTAGAGCAGGTAGTAATATAGACTCCCCCTTTCTCTCTATCATATATACTATGGCATTTCTGTATGACTGTTTATGTGTTCCCATCCCATCCTATTAGGGCCCAATAGGGGTAGGAGGGATAGTCGACAGTGAGCGGGGGCGCCAACTGCGCAGGATTATAGGATGCCAACCTCCGCTGATAGGCAGGGTGCAGGTAGTGCAGTATAGGGCTAGGCATCACCCTGGTCTTTTCTATTATATGTTGTTGTCATGGTGACGGTTTACGTTAAGTGCACTTATTTTTGATAGGTTTTAAGATTAACTAATAAAGGTATTTTTATCTAGTTTACACTGGGGATTTTTTTCTGTGAATTTTTTAAGGATAGAGGTCCCCATAGATATATTTCTTTCTTCTCTGTGAATGTGATTTTTTAACAAGCACACTTTCCCCAAAAGGGTGCAGAAACCAGTGATCAACTACGGGGGGGAATGTATGGGTGCTGTCGTGGCTCCGTAAAATCCTATTACCGGTACGTAAAAACCGGTTTTCCTATCGCCACGACAGCACCCCTACGAGAGATTTACAAAGATCAATCACCTGGGAGGGAGTACAGCACTAAGTACTGTACGGCCAAAAACTAAATTAGCCTCTGAAGATAAGTCAAGACGATAATGTCTATAAAAGGTGGAAGGAGATGACCACGTTGCCGCCTTACATATTACGTCTATGGAGACGTCCGCTCTTTCCGCCCAGGATGAGGCCATGGCTCGAGTGGAGTGGGCCCTGATGCCATCTGGTGGTGTCTGGCCTTTAGCAGTATAAGCAAGATATATGGCATCTCTTATCCATCTGGCGATAGACGCTTTAGTTACACTCGCCCCTTTCCTTGGATTCTGAAAGGAAACAAACAGAGCCCTACTCTGCCTCCATGGTTCTGTTCTATGTAGGTACTCTAATAGAGTTCTTCTGACATCTAACATGTGATATTTCTGCTCATCAGCTGAATTCGGATTGTCACAGAAAGATGGTAAAATTATTTCTTGACTTCTATGAAATTTGGAAGCTACTTTTGGTAGGTATGCTGGATCTGGTTTTAACACTACCCTATCCTGAAAGACCATTAAATAAGGAGGATCTATCGACAAAGCTTGTAAGTCACTCACTCTCCTAGCAGAGGTCAGGGCTACTAGGAAGGCTGTTTTTAAAGTTAAATTTTTAATTGAGACAGAATCTATTGGCTCAAAGGGGGGTTCTGTTAAGGCGTCTAAAACCAAATTTAAATCCCATGGGGGTAAACTAGGAATATACACTGGGTTACTACATTCGGTGGCCTTAATAAATTGGGAAACCCATCTATTTCCCGCCACATCGCTGTTCTATAACGCCCCCAAAGCTGATACTTGGACTCTAAGGGTATTTACCGCCAAGCCCAATTCTCGGCCCTTCTGTAAAAACTCCAGAATAGCCGGAATTGGAACCCTGCCTGAAAAGGGATTTTGGTAGAAGGCAAGGAACTTTTTCCAAGTTTTAGCATAGATCTTGGTAGTAACCTCTTTTCGACTATTTAAAAGGGTAGATATGAGAGCCTCTGAAAACCCTCTTCTCAATAACTCCCTCTCAAATTCCACGTCGTCAGATGCAGGGATTCCACATTGGGGTGACTGAACGGACCCTGAGAAAGAAGCTCCGGACTGATCGGCAGTACCCAGGGGTCGGACACAGACATTGCCCTGAGTAACGAGAACCATACCCTCCTGGGCCAAAAGGGGGCAATCAGGATCACTCTCACCCTCTCCTCCCTGATCTTCCTGAGGACTATAGGGATCAAACACATTGGGGGGGAACGCATAAGCCAGAGGGAAATCCCAGTGTATTTGAAGGGAGTCTATTATACAGGGCTTGTCCGCCACCCGAAGAAAAGCGAACCTCCTGGTCGTTGCAAATAGGTCTAACACAGGCAACCCCCATAGGTCTACTATCTGTTTGAAGACTCGTCGATTTAGAACCCATTCTCCCTGACGCAGAGAATGACGGCTGAGGTAATCTGCCTCTGTGTTGAGCTCTCCCCGAATGTGAACGGCTGACAGAGAGCGAAAGTGGGCTTCGGCTATTTCGAGTATGTCTGTGGCGGTGTTCATTAGAGATCTTGACCTTGTACCTCCTTGATGGTTGAGATACGCCACTACTGTTGTGTTGTCCGACTGGACTCTTATATGTGAATCCTGCAGAGATGGAAGCAACCTGAGTAAGGCCTTTTTTACTGCCGTCAGCTCTTTCCAATTCGAGGACTCTTGGGCCTCTAAGAGAGACCATTGCCCTTGAGTCCAAACATCTCCTATGTGAGCTCCCCATCCTATCGGACTGGCATCGGTTGTAACCGTGTTGTCTGGAACTATACTCCAGCGTACTCCTTTTTCTAAATGTCCCCTGTTTAACCACCATCTCAGACTGTGTAGAGTGGCGGTGGATAGCCTGAGTCTTCCGCCTAATTGCCCTTGAAGACTCCTCTCTGCTTCCAAGACCTGGGCCTGCAAAACTCGAGTGTGGAATTGAGCCCACTGAACGGCTGGTATGCAAGATGTTAGGGATCCCAGAAGGGACATAGCGTCTCTCAAAGTCAGATCTGGCCTTTTTGTTACCGTACTGACTTTGTGCACAATCCTCTGCTTTTTGTCTTCCGGAAGGAAACATTGTTGCTCTTCTGAATCTAGCAGAATACCCAGGAAAGTCTGAGTTGTTGATGGTTCCAATCTTGATTTTTCCATATTGACTATCCAACCCAAGTCCTGTAAGGAAGATATTACATGATTTAGGCGACTACTACACTGAAAAAACGAATTTCCCACTACCAGGAAGTCATCCAAGTAGGGTATAATTAACGTATCCTGTTCTCTGACATAGGCCATTACTTCTGCCATGACCTTAGTAAACACCCTCGGTGCCATAGATAGACCAAATGGCATTGCAGTAAACTGAAAGTGTCTGACCTGGTCGTTTAAGCGCACCGCCATTCTGAGGAATTGTTGGTGATCCTGGTGAATGGGCAGATGGTAATACGCATCTTTTAAATCCAGGACTGTCATATAACATCTGGGAAAAAGAAGTTTAGTCGCCGTTTTAATAGATTCCATTTTAAAGGCATGGTAATTTAGATGTTTGTTCAATCTCCGTAAATTTATGATGGTTCGAAAGGATCCATCCATTTTGGAGATTAAAAATAAAGGGAAATAGAACCCCTTCCCATGCTGATGTTTTGGAACCTCCACTATAACGTCCTTCCGTCTTAGCATTTGGACCTCTTTTTCAAGGGCCTTTTGTTGGTCTAAGGAATCAGGGGCAGTCAAGATATAAAAATCAGAAGGTTATTCCCGGAATTCTAATTTTAACCCTGAATTAATTATACCTAAAACCCAATTGCTCGCAGTTATTTTAGCCCACTGAGCATAGAAATATTTTAACCTGCCCCCTACTGGAAGATCTTTATTAGCGATAATTTCTTCTTCTTCTTGAGGAAGATGATGAGGCATTAAAGTCCGAAACTTTCTTTTTCGGGTCCGTTGGTTCCCAGTCTCGGTTGTGGTAAGGTCTTCGGTATTGGAAGCGTCTCCTGAAGGTATTCCTAAAGGTAGGACTGAAAGCTTCAGGAAAACCTTTCTTCATATCCTCAGCTAGGATGTCATCCAATACCGGGCCAAACAAGTACTCACCCCTACACGGTATTGTACACAGTTTAGCTCTCGCCTGGGCATCTCCTTTCCAGGTCTTAAGCCATAGGGCTCGGCGAGCAGCGTTTGAGAGACCTGCTGATCTTGCTGCTAATTTTAAAGAATCCACCGAGGCATCCGCTAAATACGCCACCCCTTCCCGTATTTGCGAAAGGGTGTTTAGCATCTTGTCTCTGGGCACCTTGGATTTCAGCTGTTCCTCCAGCTGGGATATCCATACCATGACGGATCTAGCCGTACACGTACTAGAGATCGCCGGTTTGAACGCCCCCGCAGATGATTCCCACACCTTCTTCAAAAACATGTCCGCCTTCCTATCCGACGGATCTTTCAGAAGGCCCACGTCCTCCAGTGGCAAAGCACCGGCTTTAGACGTAGAAGCCACTGCTGCATCCACTTTCGGGACTTTCATCCATTCTGCCAGATCATTGTCGCCAAAGGGATACCTTCTTTTGGCTGATGACGGCAGGAAACCTTTATCCTGTTTATCCCATTCCCGTTTTATAAGGGTCTTAACTGTATCCACTACCGGGAATGCCTTACGACTCCTCTGGCACAAGCCCGCAAACATTATGTCCTGTGCGGACCTTGGTTCCTTGTTCTCTGCAACGCCCATGGTTGCTCGGACTCCCTTAACTAATATGTCCATGTTATCCACCGAGAAACAAGGCCTTCCCTCTTCATCTGAGGAGGATGGAGATGAGGAGCGGGAACATTCACCTTCTTGCAGGGACAGACTAGATCCTGGCGATATGTCCCTGCTCGACCTTTCATGGCGGCTGCCTCTAAGGGAATAACTTATTTCCTCCCTGATGACCGCTCTAAGGTCTGATGACCTAAGGGGAGCTTCCTCTTCTAAGGTCTGACAGATACAAGTCTGACAAAGCCTTTTGGTATAACTGTCAGGCATTGGAGTCATGCATAGAGCACATTGCTTGTGCTTAGATTTAGCTGATTTTTTCCCCTAAAACAAAGCACAAAACAACAGACCATATCAGCAGCAGGTGTTTTGTTAACACTCACCATAAGGCTGATTCCGTGAATACCGGTTCTGGAGGAGTAGGATCCAAATGTGACGCTGGGGCGCTCGCACGCTGCTGCCCCCGTACCACGCTGCTGCTGCTTCTTCTTGAGCGGCCGCTATCATTTTTGCTGCGCTGCTCCGTTCCCTCTCCATGAGGGTGCTCGGCGTCCCCTACTGAGGACATTGTAGCACGCTTCCTTCCATAGCCGCCCTTTTAACAGCTCTGCCGCGCTCCTCCCCCGGCTTACCCCGGAAGTGTAAGAACTACTTCCGGGTTCACCAGCGCCGGTGTGCACCGCGCTCCACTGCGGACCAGGACGGCACTGCCCGACTCCTGGGACGCACTCCGCATGGCCAGACGAGGGAGGGTCTGCAAGCAGGACACCCCCAACGCTGCTTCCGAGCCCCCGATTCTGCCGTTCCTAAAAGACACCGCGCAAAGGCATGGAGGACCCGGGTGAGATCGATGATCTGATGATCATTCCTGCAGGCTCCCGCCATCCGGACAGGAACTCAAACTGGAGTGGTGAGGGGGACCGCCCCTTTAAATCCTGTAGGTTCCTGTCCGGAAGGTGGGCGGATCCCCTCTCTCGTAGGGGTGCTGTCGTAGCGATAGGAAAAATCTGCTGTTCTAGAACTCTCTCGATAAACTTCCCAGCATATCGGAATGATGTACTCACGCCGGCCGGTCTTCCAATATGAGGGCTGTGGTGGACAGAGGCTCGATCACCAGGCTCTTCCTCACATTCTGCTTTGGGGATGGAGACTTAGACACTCGCCCAACTCTGTCTTCATATTCCTTTGAAGAAAAAAGGAAAAAAAAATCGAAATGAAACATCTAAGTCGTGTATATACTCATCCATATCCAAAAGCAGAACCAACAATATCATCAATAAACCCGGCTGTGAATCCATCCAACTACAGCGATTCACGGGGAGGAAACTGGTGGAAGCACATGCGATGCCCATCCTGCAGATGTAGCAGAGCCGGATGTGTCATTTCACTGCATAAGCCGAAAAGTAAATGGTTAATAAAGGAAGTAAATGATGAGAGGGATGAGACAATGGCCGTGCTTGTACCATAGTCAATAGGTTTAGCAGCGGGTGGCTGATAAATCAATAGATTACAGCATGAAAAACCCAAACCAGGCAGATGATTAATGGCCGATGTCAGTAAGAAATGAATAAGCCAATATCAGAAGGACAAATGAAATCGGCAAATATTCCGCTCCTGAAAAGTCCGAAATGTTTATTTTTCTCAGATTATAGATGAAATTTTGGTTATCCAGATTTTCTAACCCAATGCATCATTTACATTTTATCAAAACTTTGTGCCATTTTTTCACATCCTCGTGGATTACAAAACCTGTATAAATATTTTATTTTCGGCAGTTAAAAACTAAATGTGCAACATATAAAAAAAAAACAAAAAACTTGACAGGATCCAGTGATTTTAAAGGGCCTCTGTCACCCCCTCCAGCCGTTATAAACTAAAAGAGCCACCTGGTGCAGCAGTAATGCAGCATTCTAACAAGGTGGCTCTTTTAGTTTTAGGTGCATGTATTCCCAAAATAAAGCATTTTATAACTTCTCCAAAATACCTGTCTTTGGCCAGGGAGGCGGGTCCTCATCCCCCCTGCTTGAAACGCCACACTGCCGTCACTCAAGTCTTCGGGGGCCGCCCCCTCCGCGCTGTTTTCGCATGAAATCCGGCACCTGCGCTGTGTAGTACTGTCTGGTGCAGGCGCAGTGAGCAATGGCCGTCTGACCTCCGATGCAGGCTTGCAGACTGCGCCTGTGCGGCCGCCCTGCTTGTAAATCCCAGCCCCGCACTCTGCATAATGCATAACACACTGCGGGGCTGGGATTCAGAAGCAGGGGCGGCCGCACAGGCGCAGTCTGCAAGCCTGGCTGTGACGTCAGATGGCACCAGACAGTACTACACAGCGCAGGTGCCGGATTTCATGCGAAAACAGCGCGGAGGGGGCGGCGCCTGGCGGCCCCCGAAGATTTGAGTGACGGCAGTGTGGCATTTCAAGCAGGGGATGAGAACCTGCCTCCCTGGCCAAAGACAGGTATTTTGGAGAAGTTATAAAACACTTTATTTTGGGAATACATGCACCTAAAACTAAAAGAGCCACCTTGTTAGAATGCAGCATTACTGCTGCACAAGGTGGCTCTTTTAGTTTATAATGGCTGGAGGGGGGTGACAGTGGCCCTTTAACGTTACAGTAAAAAAAAAATATATATATATATTTTTTTTTTTATTTGAGGCATATTGTTTTGATTAATTTGGCACAACATCGTGCAAAACAGGAATATCAATAAAAATGACTTACTGAAAATGCAAAGATTCCGGCCAAAAATGTACAATATGTAGTGCATATTCTAAGTCCTATTATTTTTAGTTAAAGGAGTTGGGACGCCGCCTGGCCACTGGGCACAGAGCAGGGACGCCGCCTGGCCACTGGGCACAGAGCAGGGACGCCGCCTCATCACTAGGCACAGAGCAGGGATGCCGCCTGGCCACTGGGCACAGAGAAGGGACACCGCCTGGCCACTGGGCACAGAGAAGGGACACCGCCTGGCCACTGGGCACAGAGCAGGGACGCCGCCTCATCACTAGGCACAGAGCAGGGACGCCGCCTCATCACTAGGCACAGAGCAGGGATGCCGCCTGGCCACTGGGCACAGAGAAGGGACACCGCCTGGCCACTGGGCACAGAGAAGGGACACCGCCTGGCCACTGGGCACAGAGCAGGGACGCCGCCTGGCCACTGGGCACAGAGCAGGGACGCCGCCTGGCCACTGGGCACAGAGCAGGGACGCCGCCTCATCACTGGGCAGAGAGCAGGGACGCCGCCTCATCACTGGGCAGAGAGCAGGGACGCCGCCTGGCCACTGGGCACAGAGCAGGGACGCTGCCTCATCACTAGGCACAGAGCAGGGACGCCGCCTCATCACTGGGCACAGAGCAGGGATGCCGCCTCATCACTAGGCACAGAGCAGGGACGCCGCCTCATCACTGGGCACAGAGCAGGGACGCCGCCTCATCACTGGGCACAGAGCAGGGATGACGCCTCACCACTCAGCACAGAGCAGGGATGCTGCCTCGCCACTGGGCACAGAGCAGGGATGCCGCCTGGCCACTGGGCACAGAGAAGGGACGCCGCCTCATCACTAGGCACAGAGCAGGGATGCCGCCTGGCCACTGGGCACAGAGCAGGGACGCTGCCTCACCACTGGGCACAGAGAAGGGACGCCGCCTCATCACTAGGCACAGAGCAGGGATGCCGCCTCACCACTGGGCACAGAGAAGGGACGCCGCCTCATCACTAGGCACAGAGCAGGGATGCCGCCTGGCCACTGGGCACAGAGCACGGATGCCGCCTCACCACTGGGCACAGAGCAGAGATGCCGCCTCATCACTGGGCAGAGAGCAGGGTTGCCGCTGCACATCTTGGCACACAGATACCACCATGGCAATGCAATTAACCCCAGAGCAGGAATGCTGCTGCACCACTGTGCACAGAGGCCACCATGCAATTGGGCAGAGAGCAGTGATGGGGAAGTGCCACTGGCGCACACACAGCAGGCATGCCATCGCCCTTTTAAGGTTCTCTGTAAATTAATGTTGGTAAGACTGCTTTCCTCTGAGCGGTCACCATCCAAGGCTCCCATGTCTCCCAGCGGCACCAGCCTGCACCGTACAGCCAGGTACAGAGCGCCGTCAGCAGGTTTCCGCTTTCACAGCCCCATTAATTATCCAGGAGACCCCACATGTACCGCACATGGGACAAAGAAGAAACGGAATCCTGTAATGATCTTAATAGCACTAAACACCTTGTACCAATTCCATACAAATGATATCCTGCACTTACACCGAGCAAGGTGACCTGGCGTAGCAGGCGATGCCCACCGGCGGGGCAGCATCTGTGGGGTCCCACTGGGAATGTGACGGGAAAGTAATAGACGTAGTGATGCTGCACCGTCACTCACCATGAAAGCTGCAGTCTCTCAGAGACCCAGAACCTGCTGCCCCATCCGGACCGCCATCACTAGGAGCCCCCAGCACTCAGGAGAGCGGCTGCACCAGAAGCATCCTGGCAGTCCCATGCCAGGGGGAGCAGCATGCCAGGCTGCCCTCAGAGGCCCATCACGTGCATCCCTGCCCTCAGCTGCTTCCTCCCAAGGAGCACACACAGGGCTGGGAGATGGGCGAGCTGCCTGCGACAGCCATTCTAATCAGCTGCAGATACAACGCATCCAATCCACTCGCTCCACATTCTGCACACACGCCTGGCTACAGAACACACAACTATGGCTCCACAGAGACTCCACGGGACCGGACAGATGGGAATCCTCTTCCAGGATGTGCTTTATCCTCTACCGCGCTGACACCGTGCAGGGAACCGGACATTTACAATGGTAACCAGGGTAAATATCGGGTTGCTAAGAGCGGCCCTGCGCTTAGTAACCCGATGTTTACCCTGGTTACCAGTGAGCGCTCTGGCGGTTGGTCGCTGGTTTAGTAATTGATGACGTCACTGCCCTTTAACCTATCACCGTCTGGTAATATAGCGAGTGCTGTACCGTGGCTCCTCCCATCACAACGCGTCTCCATGGAAACCCATAAAAAGGTAAATACACAAGCTGCAGCCATCCAGTCCGGGAAGAAAGTGACGGCTCGGGAACATGGAAGACGTGAGCGGCGGTGACAGCCCGCCTGCCGTTATTCCTGAGCCTGTTATACAGCCGGGCACTAGTCAAGAGGCTGCCAGAGAGTCGGGCACTGGTCAGGAGGGTGCCAGAGAGCCGGGCACTGGTCAGGAGGGTGCCAGAGAGCCAGGAACCAGCCAGGAGGGTGCCAGAGAGCCAGGTACCAACCAGGAGGGTGCCAGAGAGCCAGGTACCAGCCAGGAGGGTGCCAGAGAGCCAGGTACCAACCAGGAGGGTGCCAGAGAGCCAGGAACCAGCCAGGAGGGTGCCAGAGAGCCAGGTACCAACCAGGAGGGTGCCAGAGAGCCAGGTACCAGCCAGGAGGGTGCCAGCAAGCCAGGAACCAGCCAGGAGGGTGCCAGAGAGCCAGGTACCAGCCAGGAGGGTGCCAGAGAGCCAGGTACCAGCCAGGAGGGTGCCAGAGAGCCAGGAACCAGCCAGGAGGGTGCCAGAGAGCCAGGTACCAACCAGGAGGGTGCCAGAGAGCCAGGTACCAACCAGGAGGGTGCCAGAGAGCCAGGTACCAGCCAGGAGGGTGCCAGAGAGCCAGGAACCAGCCAGGAAAGTGGCAGGGATCTGAAAACTAACCATGAGGGCACCACAGAGACAAGTACCACTTTAGAAGGCGCAAGACCGCCGAATACCAGCCTGGAGGGTGCCAACGAGTCAAGCAGGGGACTGGAGGGCACCAGAGACCCAAGTACAAGCCAAGAGGACACCAGAGACCCAAATATCAGCCAGGAGGACACCAGAGACCCAAGTACCAGCCAGGAGGACACCAGAGACCCAAGTACCAGCCAGGAGGACACCAGAGACCCTGAAGCTTCTGTCAAGCCAGAAAGTGTCAGAGATCCTAGCACTGAGCACATAAAGAGCAATGAGGCAACGGATGAAGATGGCGAGATTGGCTCATCACAGCAGCAAGGTGAAGTACCAGAGGGCACCAATGATGACCCATCACAATTCCTCCATGAAAGTGAAGAATATGCCGCTGAGACAGATCAGAAACCCAAGGAAGATACTCATTGTCATCTAGAGGAACAGGAAGAAGATCAGGAGGACACAGAGCAGAACCAGGACCACGAGCTGCAGGAGATGGTCCATGAAGAGCAAATTCGAGAAGAACTGATCCAGCAGTACCATGCTCTGGTCCAGGAACGTGATAGGATCCTACAGCACAATGCTCAGCTCCAGCACAAGCTCTGTGAGTATTTCCACAAGAAGAAAGGAGAGGAGACCCGTCCTGAGACAACATTGAAACGTGCAAGTGACCAGGAGCAACGCTACGTGAAGTATCTAACCAGCCTGGAGGAGATGAAGAGGAGGTACAAAGAAGAAGCTGCTTTGCATCAGGAGCAGATGGAGGAGGTGAGAGCTCAGTGCCAGGACATTGTGGGCAGGGTGGACAAGGAATGGGAGGCTTTCCAAGAGCAGAAGAAGAAAATAGCTTTGTGTAGCCTGAGTAAGCAAGGAGCTGGAAAACACGCCGCCTCATCCCTGATCCAAGAAGTCGACTTACTACAGTCCAGGGAAGAGCGCAAGGAGAAGGAAGTCATCCAAGTCCGCCTAGAGAACATCAAGCTGAAAAATCACATCTACCGCTATGAATCCACCCTCCGCTCCAAGGAGGAGCTGGCAGAAGGTCTGCACCTCATCGACTTCGAGCAACTGAAAATTGAAAACCAAACCTACAACGAGAAGATCGAGGAAAGGAACGAAGAACTGTTAAAACTCAGGAAGAAAATTACCAACACAGTGCAAGTTCTCACTCACGTCAAGGAGAAGCTCCAGTTTGTCCAAGCAGAGAATCAAGAACAAAAAGAGAAACTCATGGAGGTGGAGGCCCTAGTGGGCAACAAACGGGACATTTTGACAAAGACTAAACAGGCCAGAGATAGTTTGAGAATGGATAACCTGAAACTGAAGCAAAAGTGTGGCCTTCTGGGTAACAATGTTCTTCTCAGGGACTTTGAAGATAAGGTGGACGCATCTGAAGAACTCAGACAGACCTTGGAGAATCTGAAGCGACAGCATGCAGAGCTAACTCTGTCCAGTAAGGGGTTAGAGAAGAAAATCACCGAGGTGAAGCTGGTGATGGATGATTGACGTATCCTGAACGTGTGAGCCAGAAGACTAATAAAACCACTTATGATGGAAATATCTTGGTCACGTGATTTTGTAATGTTTCATATTTTCTGACTACTAGATTGGCGGACATGGGTCGTTATAGGGGTTGGCTTCTTACAGTGCCCTATTGTTGTGACAGATCTATAGAGCCATAAATGCCCCCATTTCTAACCACTGAGGCCACCTGCCTACAGATCAGAGGTGTACAAGCTGGATGGTGAATGGACCATGTCAATAGCAATCAGGGTGTCTGTGGTTATCCAAAAAAAAGGAAATAGTTACAAGTTTCCAATATACTTTCTGTGAAAAGATCAAGATCTCTGCTTTCCGTCTTGAGATAGGAACTTTTATTGTTTACCTGTCATGTGATGGACGTACAGGTGCCTGGCTCTCACCTTCTATCTTCAGGAGGACATCTCTGCTTCCCGGCTTCCTGCTCTCCTGAGGGAGGTGCTTGTGGCACGGTTCAGTCACTGGGCCGATCTGCGCAATTGGAAATGTTGATCTAAAGGCCCCTTCACATTTAGCGACGCTGCAGCGATACCGACAACGATCCGGATCGCTGCAGCGTCGCTGTTTGGTCGCTGGAGAGCTGTCACACAGACCGCTCTCCAGCGACCAACGATGCCGGTAACCAGGGTAAACATCGGGTAACTAAGCGCAGGGCTGCGCTTAGTAACCCGATGTTTACCCTGGTTACCATCCTAAAAGTAAAAAAAAACAAACACTACATACTTACCTACAGCCGTCTGTCCTCCAGCGCTGTGCTCTGCTCTCCTCCTGTACTGTCTGTGTGAGCACAGCGGCCGGAAAGCAGAGCGGTGACGTCACCGCTCTGCTTTCCGGCTGACCGACGCTCACAGACAGTACAGGAGGAGTGCAGAGCACAGCGCTGGAGGACAGACAGCGGTAGGTAAGTATGTAGCGTTTGTTTTTTTTTACTTTTAGGATGGTAACCAGGGTAAACATCGGGTTACTAAGCGCGGCCCTGCGCTTAGTTACCCGATGTTTACACTGGTTACCAGTGAAGACATCGCTGGATCGGTGTCACACACGCCGATCCAGCGATGTCCACGGGAGAGCCAGCGACCAAATAAAGTTCTGGACTTTGTTCAGCGACCAACAATCTCCCAGCAGGAGCCTGATCGTTGGTCGCTGTCACACATAACGATTTCATTAACGATATCGTTGCTACGTCACAAAAAGCAACGATATCGTTAACAATATCGTTATGTGTGAAGGTACCTTTAAGGTCCCTGCGCTTAGTTACCCGATGTTTACCCTTGTTACCGGCATCGTTGGTCGCTGGAGAGCGGTCTGTGTGACAGCTCTCCAGCGACCAAACAGCGACGCTGCAGCGATCCGGATCGTTGTCGGTATCGCTGCAGCGTCGCTAAATGTGAAGGGGCCTTAAGACTCTGCCACATCGGAGGAGCTCAGGGACACTGAAGCTGGCTGAATTCAGCTTCAGAGCAGCAAGCACGCACTCCTTGCCTGGGAAACTGGCCACCACTGATAGACTGCAGAGATGGCCGGTTACCTTACCAACAAGAGCACTGGAAAATGGAGATAATTTTTAATAAGGGGTAATTTGCAAGATTGCTGGTTTTTTTACAAGGACTTTGCAATTTTACCCATTATAGATGGTGAGATGGCCCCATAATCATTAAAATTGGTCAAGCCTGCCGAAATTGGTCCGACAATTTGAAGTGTGAGGCGGATCTCAAATCTCCAATAACACATGATCTTCATGATCCCTTTGTCCTCCCATGGGTTCTAAGGGATAATGTAACGTTTCTCCCTGTTGAGAGTGACAAGCCAGGCCTGGCATGTCAGAGTGAGGCGACCTTTAAGCCATGCATGCACCACTGCCAATTTAAATACACAAATTGCCTCTTCAGAGAGGTAGAGGGCTAGAACTCTAGTGCCACCTATTGGAAAAAGTGATCCTAAATGTCAATATCGACTCTTTAACGAACCTTGAAACATGGCTTCGGATAAAAGCCAAACCAGGATCTCAGTTTGCAGACACAATATTTCGGGGTATTACCCCTCATCAGTGCAAAGTATGAGATCTAATATGGTTAGGTGAGAGGCTCAGGACTGGGGTCTAAGGAGTAAAGTTTCTCCTTGTAAAGAGTGAAAAGCCAAGCCTGGCTTGTCAGAGTGAGCAGACTTATAAGCCATGCATGCTCCTCTGGGACACTAAATATTCTCCCCATGGAAAACACATGCCGAGCCAAACATTCACGTGTATGGGGGGGATCGGGAGGGAGAGTTGTCTAATGTGTTTGGTCACTGACCCACGTGTCCATCACATGACCAGGAATGATTTTCTGTCCTGTAAGCAATCAATAAATGATCCTACAGGATGACAGCAAGCAGAGCTCTTGAAAACGGTGAAGAAGTGTATATTGGATACTATTCCTTATTCACATTGTAGTATGGTGAAAATATTTAAAGGGGCTTTATCATTAAATACAATTCTCACCCGTGCTCAGGGTATGAAATGTATTATTGAAGGGGTCCGGCTACGGAGATCTACACAGATCACGACAACCGCTGTCAACCACATAGATAATGGAGTGGTGGTCCGGAATGCTCCTCACAACTCCACAAAGGAATCAGGGACCCCCTGCTCTCAGGATCTCGTCTTAGTGGTCGGACCCCCTGGAATCATACACTTGTCACCTCTTGTTCGGTGCTCAGTTTATTCTTGGAAACAAATAGATCCCCTTGTAATTGGGGCATGTCCCTACTCATCGTCCGAGCAGTGCTCGCTGTGTAGGGACATGGTTGTCCATTCATGAATGACCAGAGGTTTAAGATTAAAGGCTCCAGAATTTGAGGTGAATACAAATATTCGCTAAAATAGAGAAGGGACAGGACGTCTTACGATTTATTGTGAAAGTATTGAATAACATGATTATTTTCTTTTTTTATTTGGAAGCGGGCCATATTTTGGCAAAAGAACACCCCCTCAACAGGTATTGTGGCCACTGAGGGGCCATTGTGTTCGGTGACCCCACAAGCAGAGTACATTTATACAGGTCGCTGGTGTCCTATTGATTTATTTGACACTTCCTCATCCTTTTCAACAAGTAGCAGCATATACAGTGTATAGTGATGTTCTGCAGCAGCTGGGGCACATTCTGTATAATTCACTGCAGACTACACAGTCACAGGAGACGAAACACTTGGGCCGCAAAATAGTAGTAGGAACGTTGAAGTGAAGGAACCCAATAGATCCAAAGCCATATTGGCCTCCACCGCTCCACACACCTGAGTACTGCGCAATACTTGTAGTAATGTATATAGCACCAACATATTCCACAGCGCTGCACATCTGTGTCTGGAGGAATGTTACATTTATCAGCCAATCAAATAGCATCTTTAATTTTCAACAGAGTTTCCTAAAATTGTTTTCTGGAATCTGACTGCTATGTACACCTCCCTATTTTCTTTTTTTTTTTTGGATTAGTTTCTGCTTTCCCAGATGCAAGTGAAAAATAGGGGAGATTTATTATCAGATTTTTGGGTACACACTGACTCCGCAGCCCTACTGATGGGACCTGCACCGATAAGCAGAATGGGGAGCGTCTCCTTTAGAATGGAGCTGCTGTGCGAATGCTCGACCGCCGCTCTAGTCATCATCTATGGCAGAGGTGTCAAACTGCATTCCTCGAGGGCCGCCAACAGGTTATGTTGTCAGGATTTCCTTGTATTGCACAGGTGATAATTTAATCACCTGCACAGATAATGATTCCAGCACCTTGTGGAATGCTAAGGAAATCCTGAAAACATGACCTGTTGGCGGCCCTCGAGGAATGCAGTTTGACACCTCTGATCTATGGAGCTGCAGAGCGCTGCGCTTGGCTGTTTGTAGCAGCCCAATAGAAAATGGAATGACTCAAGTATCCGACCTGCCACTCCTTTCTTCCTGTGCCAATCGGAGCAAGTCCCAGCAGTCGGATGCCCACAGATCTGCAAGTTATCACCTATCTATGATGACTCAACATTAGTGTTGAGCGATACCTTCCGATATTCAAAAGTATCGGTATCGGATTGGATTGGCCGATATCCAAAAAATATTGGATATCGCCGATACCCATACAAGTGAATGGGACACAAGTATCGGAATGTAAATCAGCCCTTTCTGTCCTTCTATATGGGGTTCTGGAGGGTGGGAAGAGTGTGGGCGGTGCGTGGGCGGACACTGAGTGTCTGTGTGCGGGTGGGGTCTGTGCGGGCCTGCCAGGGATCTCATTCTATGCGGCGCTGTATCCGGGCTGCCCAGGCTCGATGCGGCGTGGGGGGGTCTCTGCAGCGTGGTGGGGGGTCTCTGCGGCGTGGGGAGGGGTCTCTGCGGCGTGGGGGGGTTTCTCTGTGGCGTGGGGGGGGTCTCAGTGCGGGCATTGTCGATGGTGGACCGTCGGCACGAAAAAACGTTCAAGTGAACGTTTTGTCCGTCGCGTCCGCCATTTTCTACCGCGCATGCGCAGCAGAAACTCTGCCCCCTCCTCCCCGCACTTCAGAATGGGCAGCGGATGCGTTGAAAAACTGCATCCGCTGCCCACGTCGTGTACAAATTTCACAACGTGCGTCGGTACGTCGGCCCGACGCATAGCGACGGACCCGTACCGACGCAAGGGTGAAAGAGGCCTTTATGAGCGTTGAAAAAAAAAAAAAAAAACCGGCGTGGGCTCCCGCGCAATTTTCTGCGCCAGAGGGGAAAAGCCGACGGCCGGGGGCCAATATCTGTAGCCTGCTATGAATATCAGCCCGCAGCTGTCTGCGTAGCCTTTACTGGCTATTAAAATAGGGGGACCCCCCAAAAAAATTACGTTGGGTCCCCCTATATTTTATAGCCAGAAAGGCTACGCAGACAGCTGCAGGCTGATATTCACAGCCTAGAGAGGGGCCATGGATATTGCCCCCCCCCCCCCCCCGGCTACAAATACCAGTCCGCAGCCGCCCCGGAAATGGCGCATAGTAAGAAAAGGGTTAATAAAACACACACACATTAGGAAAAAGTATTTTAATATTCTTCATTTTAACATACTTACCATACTTCAGCGCCTGCAAAAAACGTAAAATAATAAACCGCATACTACCTGTCTGCCGTAGTCCAATTAATAACGAGTGTCCCACGACGATCTCCCCTATAGAACAGTGATATCAGGTGATGTCACTGCTCTATAGGACCCTCAGTGACACACTGACACGAGACAATGGCTCCTGCAGTGTATCACTGAGGTTACCTGAGTTCAAAGTGTCACTTTATGGCAATTGCTGCATGGGAAAATGTCTCATACAGCAATGCCATAAAGTGAGACTAGGGACTTTTTTTTTCTTACAGCGGCGGAGGAATACAGTGGCGGAAGGATACCTTCCTCCCGTCATTGTGTTCCTGGCGCCCCTGGAGAGCAGTCGCATTATCTGCAAACCAGCAGAAGGATGAGACTCTGTCATTGCCTTGCTGGGAATGTAATATATGCTGCTAACTGTTGGTGACCTGAGTCTTACAGGAGTGTGGTACCCTCAATATGTGTTGTCTGAGTAGTGTTTGGTCCACGGGGAAGGAGTGCGGGCGTTCAGTGGGATAAGCCCCAACTGAGTTGGGGTCTTTGCAAGGGGCATTGCTGCCAGTAATTATGCAAAGCAGCCTAAAGACAAACTCACGGTATACAGAGTCGCTCCACGTCGGTAAATACCATGAAAATTAGCATTTCGGCATACTAAATAAAAAAAGGTCCATATCTGAGAAACCATACGACAGATTAAAAAAAATGACAAAAGCAGAATAATAATCTTTATTTTTATATAGCTCGAACATATTCCGCAGCGCTTTACAGTTTGCACACATTAGCATCACTGTCACATTAGCTCACAATCTAAATTCCCTATGTCTTTGGAATGTGGGAGGAAACCGGAGAACCCGGAGGAAACCCGCAAACACGGGGAAAACATACAAACTTCCTGCAGATGTTGTCCAAGGTGGGATTAGAACCCAGGACTCCAGCGCTGCAAGGCTGCTGTACTAACTACTGCGCCACCGTGCCGCCCAGAACACAGAGGAACAACATTAGAGTGGAAGAAAAACTAATTTGACCTAGCGACAGGTTCTCTTTAAAAGGCAAGCACCTCCTAATAACTTACTACAGCAAAAAATTATCCAACACTAAGGACACGTTCAGTATTTGGTCAATATTTTACATCAGTATGTGTAAGCCAAAACCAGGAGTGGGGGGTCCAACCACTGGGACTCCCAGGATTGGGTTTCCTGAAATGTCCTGTGGCCATTTGGCCTTTTACAGCAGTCGTGTAGACAGTGAATAGAGCGGTGGTGCACGAGTGGCCAAAGCTCTGGTTCATCCGGATTAATAAAGGGACTGTCATCACAGAACGACTGATCAAACCAAGCACAGGCGCTCGGTGCGTCATGGTGTGGCTAAACATTTCGATACATCTTTCCACCTGCTCGTTTTCCATCTATCGCCACCTTTCTCCGGCTCTAGGACGCCAGAGCTGTCAATCAAAGAATTGGGGTAGATGGAGGGAAAACTAGCAGGTTAAGAAGTGCATATAAAGGTTTGGCCAGGTCGTCTTGTGCTGACACAGTCCCTTTAAGAGTAGTTTTTGGAATTTGTGATAATAATCCTTGTAAGCCGCCGACTGACAGGTTGGCCGGTGTCTTATCTCCGGGAGGACAATGTCATCGGCAGCCTGAAACCCGATATGTCCAATCAACATTTCTCCTGACCATCAGTCGGCCCGCGGACCCATACACATTAGAACGTTGCCCGAACCTGTCACAATAACTGACACCATGCTGTAACTGCCACAATCGGTGTTGGTACCACGCACCGCCGTTTAACTCCTTCCAGCAAAGTCTATGAGATTTCAAAAAAATCTCAACACACCTTGGGGGGTTTTTTTTTTCGATTGATTTGGAAAGCTGTTGCATCCTTGAAATCAGCAGCACGTCATTTCTTTCAGCTTTTTTTGCAGAGCTTTTTTTCACCCTAAGGGTATGTTTCCACGGTCAGGATGGCCGGCGGTATCGCCGGAGCGGCTTAGCCGCTCTGCGGTAGCCCCGCCCCCTTTCTGGGACGCGATGATGCCGGATGTGTTCACAGCACACATCCGGCATCATCGCTCCCCACCATAGGGCCCTGTGCTATATCTTGCGGCGACGCAGCGTCGCCGCAAGATATACGGACATGCTGCGATCTGAAAAGACGCGCAGCATGTCCGGAGTCGCAGGGCCGCCGCGTGCGTGTTACCACGCATAGTGGAGACGGGATTTCATTAAATCCCCTCCACTATGCTGTAACATCTGGACGCTGCGTGTCTGACGCTGCGGCTCTATGCAGCGTCAGACACGCAGCGTTTCCTGATCGTGGAAACAGACCCATAGAAACCAATGAGTACGTGCAAAAAAAAAAAAGGAAAAAAATAGGTTTTGCTACGTTTTTGCTGCAAAAACCTTAAGGAAGTTGCATCATGACTTTTTTGGTGGCACTAAACTTTATCAGCATGCACAAGAGACAACAAAAACGCAGTAAAACTGTTTTTTGTTTTTTTTTTTACTGCCAAGAGAGCAAGGTTTTTTTTTTGCAGAAATTAATGCAGCAAAAATGCAATGTGTGAACATAGCCTTAGCTGGTAAAAAAATAAACATTTTTCATTCTTGTCTTCCCACTTTGCATTAATTCATGAAAAGCATAGGAAGGGTTAATGAATGACCCTTAAATATGTTGAGGGGTGCCATTTTAAAATGGTATCACTTTGGGGGCTTTTCCAATATATAGATCCCAAAAATCACTTAAAAACTTAGTCTCAAGAAAATAAGTTTTGTAAGTTTCTTTGAAAAAAAAAAAATGAAACATTGCTGCTACATTTTTAAATCTCCTAACAAAATAAAAAAAAAACATTTTACAGATGGTGCTGATGTGAAACAGACAAGAGGTAAAGGTTATCGATTAACCTTTTTTTGTGTGGTATGACTATCTGGATTAAAGGGATAATCAAAGATTGAAAATTGCTAAGTTTTTGTCAAATTTGATATTTTTTATTAATTTAAAACATATCGACCTAAATTTACCATTAACAAAGTATAATGTGTCACGAAAAAAAAGTCTCAAAATCAATGGGATATGTAGAAACATTCCAGAATTATTGCCACAAAGTGACATAAGATTTGACAATATGTGGCCTGGTCACTAAGGAGTTAAATATTTCAGATCCCCCACCTCAGCAAGTACACTGCTCAAAAAAATAAAGGGAACACTGAAATCCCACACCCTAGATATCACTGAATGAAATATTCCAGTTGTAAATCTTTATTCATTATATAGTGGAATGCGTTGAGAACAATAAAACATAAAAATGATCAATGTAACTCACAACTAATATCCCATGGAGGTCTGGAGTTGGAATGATGCTCAAAATCAAAGTGGAAAATCAAATTGCAGGCTGATCCAACTTCAGTGGAAATGCCTCAAGAAAAGGAAATGATGCTCAGTAGTGTGTGTGGCCTCCATGTGCCTGTATGACCTCCCTACAATGCCTGGGCATGCTCCTGATGAGGCAGCGGATGGTCTCCTGAAGGATCTTCTCCCAGACCTGGATTAAAGCATCAATCAACTCCTGGACAGTCTGTGGTGCAATGTAGCGTGGGTGGATGAAAAGAGATATGAAGTCCCAGATGTGCTCAATTAGATTCACGTCTGGGGAACAGGCCAGTTAGTCCATAGCACTGCTGACACACTTCAGCCACACTTCAGCCTTGGATTGTCATGCATCAGAAGGAGCCCATTGTCCACTGCACCTGCATATGGTCTCACAAGAGGCTCTCATCCCGGTACCTAAAGGCAGTCAGGCTGCCTCTGGTTAGCACATGGAAGGCTGTGCGGCCCTCCAAAGAAATGCCACCCCACACCATTACTGACCCACTGCCAAACCGGTTAAGCTGGAGGATGTTGCAGGCTGCACAGCGTTCTCCACAGCGTCTCCACTCTGTCACATGTGCTCTGTGTGAACCTGCTCTCATCCATAAAGAGCACAGGGCACCAATGTCAAAGCTGCCAATCTTGGTGTTCTCTGTCAATTGCCAGTCACCCTGCACGATGTTGGACTGTAAGCACAACACACACTTCTGGACGCACCACCCTCATGGAGACACATGGATGTTAGTGGCCTGCTGGAGGTCATTTTTGCAGGGCTCTGGCACTGCTCCTTACACAAAGGAGGTAGCGGTCCTGCTGCTAGGTTGTTGCCCTCCTACGGCTCCCTCCACGTCTCCTGGTACTGCATCTGCTCCATGCTCTGGACACTGTGCTGACAGACACAGTGTCATGGTTTGGACAGGATTAATGCCCTGCCCTCTCAGGGTTAAATGGTGAGGCCTCCTTTTAGATCTGGGAGGGGATTTATACCCACACTGGACTAGGATTCGCTATCAGTTATACTTTCGCTTTGTCTTTGTGCCTGACCCCCCTGGTGAGCATGTGCATACTGTGTTGATTGTTTGCCCTCCGTGCTTGATCTGGTCTGTTTGATTCTATTGGCTTTCTCACATCCGGCTTCCACCTGACTATCCTTCTGCCTCACCCTCGCTTATCTCCCGGTTATTAACCTCGGCACGTTTGACTACTCTCCGGCACCATGCGCCTCCACTGCACCCCGACCCCTGCCTCCGTCCCTGGCCACTCCCCCTGTCACATTGTTCAGGTCCTGTTTGCTACGTGGCGAGTTCCCCACCGTTCTGCTCTTGGCATCCTTACTGCGGCGTTTAGTCTCCCGGCAGTAGTTTCACCCGGGATCCTTGACACATAGCTACTCTTCTTGCACTGCTCACATTGATGTGGCATCCTGGATGAGCTGCACTGCCTGATCAACTTCTGTGGGTTATAAACCCTACCTCATGCTACTGTACTTCTAGCAATGAGAGCAATGACAAAATGCAAAAGTGACCAAAACAGTCAAAAAGGATGAGAACAGAGAAATGGTCTGTGGTCAAACCCTGCAGAACCACTCCTTAAGGTTATGTGCACACGTTGTGGATTTTGCTGCAGATCTGCAGCAGTTTTCCATGAGTGTCCACAGTGCACATGCTGCGGAAAAAAAGCGCAGAAAAGCAGTGGTTTATATTCTGCAGCATGTCAATTCTTTGTGCGGATTCTGCAGCGGTATACACCTGCTCAATAGGAATCCGCAGGAGTAAAATTGCAGGTGGAATCCACGGTAATTCCGCGCTAAATCCGCAGTGCGGTTTACCTGCGGATTTACCAAAATCAGTGCGGAAAAATCCACACACCGTTCCGCCGTTTGTGCACATAGCCTTATAGGGGTTGTCTTGCTAACTACCTATTATTTTTTACCTGTTGTCCGTATGTATGTATGTGTATATATATATATATATATATATATATATATATATATATATATATATATATATATATATATATATATATATATATGTATATATATATATATATATATATATATATATATATATATATATATATATATATATATATATATATATATATATCTCAAACAAAAAAGAAGGCAGCACTCCAATAGGTTGTAAGGGTGAAAAAGCTGTGAAGTTTATTTCAGACCCACATCTCGCGACGTTTCGGCTCGCACTGAGCCTTTCTCAAGCAATGGGTGGTAACAAATTGAGTGCTTATATACATATTTCCTTCAATCATTTACATAGTAAATAGCCATACATATGCTTACAGTTATTGTGATAAATATACATTATACTTATAAAACGCTCCATGTGTTATCCTAGTGTATAAAGTGCAATGTGCTAAGGTGCTTTAGACTTCTCTTAATTCCACATATCCACTGATATTTCTGCTTTTAAAGCTATTTATGTTTCATTCTCTGATATATATATAATAATTCGTATCCTCTGATATTAATAAAGCATAGCGCTTACCCTGCTGGACAGATGGAGTCACATGGAGGACTGTATAGCCGCTGAATTCGGCGTTCACTAAAGTTTACTGCGCATGACAGTGCCTCCCATACCCACGTGTTGTGAAACCAGCCAGTGAGATTACACGTGCTCCTGCCTTCTGCCTGCGCGTGCGCATAGGAGCTATGTCTCCCCCACACATCCATCTTACTTGTGGCAGCGCCGACCTCTATGTTATACAGCGGAGCTCTCTCATAAACATTCCTCCGCACTTTTCTGTTATGTTATTTTCTATGTATGCAGATACCAATTGGGTCATCACTCTAATCCACTTTCAGCTAGCAGGACGGCACCTTATTCAGGCTGTCTCCCGCTGCCAATGGGCTTCTACCTTGACCTGTGACCTTCTCAGATCACACAGTCTCCGTAGTAAGACCCACATAAGTGTACTCTTACTCTGCCCAGTATCTCTGATAGGAAGAAACTGACTTCCAATATGTACACAGGTAATTGCTAATTTCATGTTTATTAACACATATATAGACAATCTCAACTGGCCAGCAAATCAACAACAAGCAAAAATGGGAAAAATATTTTGGGACTAAAATATATATAAATATTAAAGTATATTGATAACTGTGTCCTCCTCTGAACTTCCAATCCATTGGTAGCAGGGCAAGAACCTTTTCATTGGGAGTGGAATTATATCTAAAAAAAATACAAACATAACACTTATTAAAATCGGAGCAGTAGAACAGTCTTCATTCTGCATGATCCATAATAACAACCGGAGTGTATATACAACCAATTCAAATGAACATCTCCCTTTAGGAAAGGACCATTTGTGGATGGATTTTAAACTCTACATTTAAGCCTTTCGGCTTTAGTGTGTCTAACTCATAAATCCAACGTAGTTCCAATTTTTTTAAAAGACACATTCTGTCCCCCCCTCTTCTTTGGGCTGGAACTCTATCTATTATTCTGAACTTTAAATCTTTTTCCGTATGATTAAAATCTAGAAAATGTTTTGAGACCGGTAGATCTTGTCTTTTCTTCCTTATTGAGTGACGGTGGTTATTTATGCGAGTTTTAAATTCACACGTCGTTTCCCCAATATACCACAATTTGCAGGGACATTCTAGTAAATATGTGACATGGTCCGAGTTACACATAAGATATTCCCGGATTACATATTGTTTGTTTGTAACTGGATGTTTAAAACTAGATCCCTTTAACACGTGCTTACAATTTACACATGATAAACATGGGAAACAGCCACGTTGTTTATTACCTGTAATCGTGGGTTGGACAATATTTTTAAAGGAACCAATATCTGATTTTACCATATGGTCTCCAAGATTCTTATTTCTGCGGTATGAGAAGAGTGGGGGTTCCCTAAATTCCTTAATATTCGGTAGGCATTTGCCCAGCATACCCCAATGTTTCCTAATCACCTCCGAGATTGGCCCGCTCTCTTCCGTATACGTCATTACACATGGGATTCTACTCAACGTTTTTTTCTCTGTGTTTTTCTCAATTAGTTCCCTTCTATTTCTATTAAGGGTCCTATATTTCACTCTGTTAACCCCTTCCCGACCTTTGACGCATACGCTGCGTCATGAAAGTCGGTGCCATTCCGACCCATGACGCAGCATATGCGTCATGGAAAGATCGCGTCCCTGCAGATCGGGTGAAAGGGTTAACTCCCATTTCACCCGATCTGCAGGGACAGGGGGAGTGGTAGTTTAGCCCAGGGAGGGTGGCTTCACCCCCTTGTGGCTACGATCGCTCTGATTGGCTGTTGAAAGTGAAACTGCCAATCAGAGCGATTTGTAATATTTCACCTAAAAAAATGGTGAAATATTACAATCCAGCCATGGCCGATGCTGCAATATCATCGGCCATGGCTGGACACACTAATGTGCACCCACCCCACCCCTCCGATCGCCCCCCCAGCCCCCCGATCTGTGGTCCGCTCCCCTCGGTCCTGTGCTCCGCTACCCCGTCCTCCTGCCCGCTCCCCCCGTGCTCCAATCACACCCTCCGTGCTCCAATCAAACCCCCCCGCACTCCGATCCCCCCCCGCACAGCGATCCCCCCCCCGCACAGCGATTCCCCCCCCCGTGCTCCGATCCACCCGCCCGCACAGCGATCCCCCACTCCGTGCTCCAATCCACCCCCCCGTGTTCCGATCCACCTCCCCCCCCCCGTGCTCCGACGCCCCCCCGTGCCCTGATCTCCCCCCCCTTATACTTACCTGGCCTCCCGGGGACCGTCAGTCTTCTTTCCTGGGCGCCGCCATCTTCCAAAATGGCGGGCGCATGTGCAGTGCGCCCGCCGAATCTGCCGGCCGGCAGATTCGTTCCAGAGTGAATTTTGATCACTGAGATAGGTTATATCTCAGTGATCAAAATAAAAAAAAAGAAAATGATCCCCCCCCCCCTTTGTCACCCCCATAGGTAGGGACAATAAAAAAAATATATATATATATATATTTTCCACTAAGGTTGGGGTAAGAACTAGGGTTAGGGGTAGGGTTAGGGGTAGGGTTAGGGGTAGGGGTAGGGTTAGGGGTAGGGTTAGGGGTAGGGTATGTGCACACGTATTCTGGTCCTCTGCGGATTTTTCCGCTGCGAATTTGATAAATCCGCAGTGCTAAACCGCTGCGGATTTATGGCGGATTTACCATGTTTTTTCTGCGCATTTTAATGCGGTTTTACAACAGCGATTTTCTATTTGAGCAGTTGTAAAACCGCTGCGGAATCCGCAGAAAGAAGTGACATGCTGCGGAATGTAAACCGCTGCGTTTCCGTGCAGTTTTTCTGCAGCATGTGTACAGCGATTTTTGTTTTCCATAGGTTTGCATTGAACTGTAAACTCATGGGAAACTGCTGCGGATCCGCAGCGTTTTCCGCAGCGTGTGCACATACCTTTAGAATTAGGCTATGTGCACACGGTGCGGATTGGCCGCTGCGGATCCGCAGCAGTATTCCATCAGGTTTACAGTACCATGTAAACATATGGAAAGCCAAATCCGCTGTGCCCATGGTGCGGAAAATACCGCGCGGGAACGCTGCGTTGTATTTTCCGCAGCATGTCAATTCTTTGTGCGGATTCTGCAGCGTTTTACACCTGTTCAATAGGAATCTGCAGGTGAAATCCGGACAAAAAACACTGGAAATCCGCGGTAAATCCGCAGGTAAAACACAGTGCCTTTTAGCCGCGGATTTTTCAAAAATGGTGCTGAAAAATCTCATACGAATCCGCAACGTTGGCACATAGCCTTAGGGCTAGGGTTGGGTTGGAATTAGGGTTGTGGTTAGGGGTGTGTTGGGGTTACGGGTGTGTTGGGGTTAGGGTTGTGATTAGGGTTACGGCTACAGTTGGGATAAGGGTTAGGGGTGTGTTGGAGTTAGAATTGAGGGGTTTCCACTGTTTAGGCACATCAGGGGGTCTCCAAACGCAACATGGCGCCACCATTGATTCCAGCCAATCTTGTATTCAAAAAGTCAAATGGTGCTCCCTCACTTCCGAGCCCCGACGTGCACCCAAACAGTGGTTTACCCCCACATATGGGGTACCAGCATACTCAGGACAAACTGCGCAACAATTACTGGGGTCCAATTTCTCCTGTTACCCTTGTGAAAATAAAGAAATGCTTGCTAAAACATCATTTTTGAGGAAAGAAAAATGATTTTTTATTTTCACGGCTCTGCGTTGTAAACGTCTGTGAAGCACTTGGGGGTTCAAAGTGCTCACCACATATCTAGATAAGTTCCTTAGGGGGTCTAGTTTCTAAAATGGGGTCACTTGTGGGGGGTTTCTACTGTTTAAGCACACCAGGGGCTCTGCAAACGCAACGTGACGCCCGCAGACCATTTCATCAAAGTCTGCATTTCAAAAGTCACTACTTCCCTTCTGAGCCCCGACGTGTGCCCAAACAGTGGTTTACCCCCACACATGGGGTATCAGCGTACTCAGGAGAAACTGGACAACAACTTTTGGGGTCCAATTTCTCCTGTAACCCTTGGGAAAATAAAAAATTCTGGGCTAAATAATTATTATTGAGGAAAGAAAACGTATTTATTATTTTCACGGCTCTGCATTATAAACTTCTATGAAGCACTTGGGGGTTCAAAGTGCTCACCACACATCTAGATAAGTTCCTTTCGGGGTCTAGTTTCCAAAATGGGGTCACTTGTGGGGCACTTCCTAACAAAAAAAATTTTGTTTCCAAAATTGTGCTGATGTAAAGTAAACATGTGGGAAATGTTATTTATTAACTATTTTGTGTCACATATCTCTCTGGTTTAACAGAATAAAAATTCAAAATGTGAAAATTGCGAAATTTTCAAGATTTTCGCCAAATTTCCGTTTTTATCACAAATAAACGCAGAATTTATTGACCTAAATTTACCACTAACATGAAGCCCAATATGTCACGAAAAAACAATCTCAGAACCGCTATGATCCGTTGAAGCGTTCCTGAGTTATTACCTCATAAGGTCTTTAAGGTCAAAATAGGCTGGGTCATGAAGGGGTTAAGTAACTCCTTCAGGTATCCTCTCTGTAAAAAAAATTTTGCCAAATTATCCACCACTCCCTCTATTTCATTTTCTTGTTTTACTATTCTACGTATCCTCAGCATTTGGCTGAGGGGTATAGACCTCACCATAGTGCGGGGGTGTTGGCTGTTGAACATTAGGAGATTATTTTTATCCGTTTCCTTTACAAATAGAGTTGTATTAAGTTCCCCATTCTCCTGTCTTATCAAGACATCTAGGAACTGTATACTTGACTTTGAAGAGATTAACGTAAATTTAATGGTTCTATCTATTGTATTTAGGTACTCATGAAAATACTCGAGTTCTTTTTCTGTTCCTGTCCATAGGAGGAAGATGTCGTCTATGTATCGCCACCACACCAGCACATGCCGGAAGTGGCGGGACACATAGACGAGATCCTCCTCCAGGACGCTCATTACAAGATTTGCATAAGCGGGGGCCATACTGGCCCCCATTGCTGTACCGCGTTGTTGTGAATAGAACGTATCTCCAAAAAGAAAATAGCTCCGCCCCCAAAATAATTTCCAATAATTTTAATACAAATTCTTTTCCTTCCATAGACACTTCTATAGTATCAAGCTTCTTTCCTATTGCTTTTAATCCAGTCTGATGTTCAATTGACGTATAAAGTGAAACGACATCATAAGATGCCAAAATCACCTCCCCCTCTAATTTTAAGTCTTCTAATTTTTTTTAAAAATCTGTTGTATCTTGGATATAGGATTTGCTTTTCTTGGCAATCGGGTTAAGGATCTTATCGAGGAATGTTCCCATCCTACTAAACACTGAGTCCACCCCTGACACTATAGGTCGTCCAGGGGGATCCATCAGTGTTTTGTGGATTTTTGGGGTTGTATATATTACAGGCGTTCTCGGAAATTCTATGTATAGATAGTTCATAAGCTCCTGATCTATTACATTGTTTTTTACTGCTTCTTCTAGACACTTCTTAATTTCAGTCATGATATTGAATTTGGGATCACATTCCAATTTGTGATATACTTTATCATCCCTTAGTTGGCTCTCAATCTCTGCAATATATTTCTGCCTGTCCATGATGACGACAGCACCACCCTTATCCGCGGGTTTAATGATGATGTCGCCATCATGGACAAGCTCCTTCAATGCCCTAGATTCCTCCACTGTGATGTTCGGGTGTTTAAATTTATTTATAGCCCCATTCCTCAGTTCCTCAATCTCCCCTCTTACTGCCTTTTCAAAGGCATTAATGACCGCAGAATTTACCATCGGTGTAAACTCACTGTGTTTTCTAAGCCCCATGGATTTTGAATTGAACTCACTATTTTCTTCTATATTTAAGATGTTTTTATCTTGGAACCACTCCTTCAGTTTTATAGATCTAAAAAATCTCTCCAGGTCCATTTGTAAATTAAACCAATCGGTATGTGAGCATGGAGAAAATGATAGTCCTTTACTAAGGATAGAGATCTGTGCCGGAGTGAGTACCTTATCAGAGATGTTAACTACGAGGTCTGATCCCGTTTCTTGTTGGCCGCCTGTCTCTGTGGCTGAAGTCTGTTTTTTTTTCTGTTCCCGGTGGTGCCGCTTGCCTCCTCTCCTTTTGTGCTTGTTGGTCCTTCTGTTATTTTTTCCTGGTCTATAAGAAAAATCATCATTAAAAACATGTCCCACATTTTTATCATTATATCGGTTCTTTCCATGTCCACCTTTCTTCTTCCACATGGGTTTATTACTTTCTCTCTGCCATGAATAAATATGTCCCGCTTCATAGTCCTCCAGATCTCTATTCCATTTTTTTCTTTTGATCTCTTCCAATTCATTACGTAATTTTACACTTTCTTTCTCAACCTTTTCTTTAAAAATATCCCATTCTTCTATAGTTATTAATGCTTTAATTTTTTGTTCAACTCCTTCCGTGTTTTGTTGCAATTTCTTACTCTCTTCTTGTAAATACTCTATATTTAGCAAAATAGTGTCCATGGCATATTTATTAGATAGCATGACAAAGCGTGCACAATATATAGTGTTGCCTTGGAATAGGTTTGGGCGTATGTTTGACCTCAAACCCCTAGGAATTTTACCTTCTTTATAGTATTGAGTCAAGGTAACCATATGCAGCTGTAGGTTAATCATACGTTTAGTGTCGCTCTCATACTTGCGTTTAAGTTCTGATATAGATGGTGTTTTAAGAAAAATTGCCTCTCCACCAAGTCCACCAAGGATACGCTCCTCATCCTCAGATGTATATTTAAACACTCCATGTTCCATGGCTCCTTCCTCCATAGAACAACAAAAATGGCTTCAGAGTAAATAATTGTTGTAAATACAGCAATATATCAATGCAATTGTGCACGCAACTCCGGACAAAAATAGATAAGAAAAAATGAGTGCAGCACACTGCTCACCGGTGGGTGCCAAGCCTCCCAGACAAGACCATCCTCATGTCCATCCAAGTAATATGTCAAACAAAAAAGAAGGCAGCACTCCAATAGGTTGTAAGGGTGAAAAAGCTGTGAAGTTTATTTCAGACCCACATCTCGCGACGTTTCGGCTCGCACTGAGCCTTTCTCAAGCAATGGGTGGTAACAAATTGAGTGCTTATATACATATTTCCTTCAATCATTTACATAGTAAATAGCCATACATATGCTTACAGTTATTGTGATAAATATACATTATACTTATAAAACGCTCCATGTGTTATCCTAGTGTATAAAGTGCAATGTGCTAAGGTGCTTTAGACTTCTCTTAATTCCACATATCCACTGATATTTCTGCTTTTAAAGCCATTTATGTTTCATTCTCTGATATATATATAATAATTCGTATCCTCTGATATTAATAAAGCATAGCGCTTACCCTGCTGGACAGATGGAGTCACATGGAGGACTGTATAGCCGCTGAATTCGGGAGATGTTCATTTGAATTGGTTGTATATACACTCCGGTTGTTATTATGGATCATGCAGAATGAAGACTGTTCTACTGCTCCGATTTTAATAAGTGTTATGTTTGTATTTTTTTTAGATATAATTCCACTCCCAATGAAAAGGTTCTTGCCCTGCTACCAATGGATTGGAAGTTCAGAGGAGGACACAGTTATCAATATACTTTAATATTTATATATATTTTAGTCCCAAAATATTTTTCCCATATTTACTTGTTGATTTGCTGGCCAGTTGAGATTGTCTATATATGTGTTAATAAACATGAAATTAGCAATTACCTGTGTACATATTGGAAGTCAGTTTCTTCCTATCAGAGATACTGGGCAGAGTAAGAGTACACTTATGTGGGTCTTACTACGGAGACTGTGTGATCTGAGAAGGTCACAGGTCAAGGTAGAAGCCCATTGGCAGCGGGAGACAGCCTGAATAAGGTGCCGTCCTGCTAGCTGAAAGTGGATTAGAGTGATGACCCAATTGGTATCTCCATACATAGAAAATAACATAACAGAAAAGTGCGGAGGAATGTTTATGAGAGAGCTCCGCTGTATAACATAGAGGTCGGCGCTGCCACAAGTAAGATGGATGTGTGGGGGAGACATAGCTCCTATGCGCACGCGCAGGCAGAAGGCAGGAGCACGTGTAATGTCACTGGCTGGTTTCACAACACGTGGGTATGGGAGGCACTGTCATGCGCAGTAAACTTTAGTGAACGCCGAATTCAGCGGCTATACAGTCCTCCATGTGACTCCATCTGTCCAGCAGGGTAAGCGCTATGCTTTATTAATATCAGAGGATACGAATTATTATATATATATCAGAGAATGAAACATAAATAGCTTTAAAAGCAGAAATATCAGTGGATATGTGGAATTAAGAGAAGTCTAAAGCACCTTAGCACATTGCACTTTATACACTAGGATAACACATGGAGCGTTTTATAAGTATAATGTATATTTATCACAATAACTGTAAGCATATGTATGGCTATTTACTATGTAAATGATTGAAGGAAATATGTATATAAGCACTCAATTTGTTACCACCCATTGCTTGAGAAAGGCTCAGTGCGAGCCGAAACGTCGCGAGATGTGGGTCTGAAATAAACTTCACAGCTTTTTCACCCTTACAACCTATTGGAGTGCTGCCTTCTTTTTTGTTTGACATATTACTTGGATGGACATGAGGATGGTCTTGTCTGGGAGGCTTGGCACCCACCGGTGAGCAGTGTGCTGCACTCATTTTTATATATATATATATATATATATATATACACACACATACATATACACATACACAGTGCAGACCAAAAGTTTGAACACCTCATTTAACCCCTCTGTGACCTTAGACGTACTATCCCGTCAAGGTGCCCTGGGCTTATCTGACCCTGGACGGGATAGTACATCATAGCGATCGGCAGCGCTCACGGGGGGAGCGCCGCCGATCGCGGCCGGGTGTCAGCTGCTTATCGCAGCTGACATCCAGCACTATGTGCCAGGAGCGGTCACGGACCGCCCCCGGCACATTAACCCCTGGCACACCGCGATCAAACATGATCGCGATGTGCCGGCGGTGCAGGGAAGCATCGCGCAGGGATGGGGGCTCCCTGCGGGCTTCCCTGAGCCCCCGCAGCAACGCGATGTGATCGCGTTGCTGCGGGGGTCTTACCTCCCTCCCTCCCTGCTCTAGCCCCGGATCCAAGATGGCCGCGGATCCGGGTCCTGCAGGGAGGGAGGTGGCTTCACAGAGCCTGCTCAGAGCAGGCACTGTGAAGCCTGCAGCGCTGCTAGTGAGATCAGTGATCTGACAGAGTGCTGTGCAAACTGTCAGATCACCGATCTGTGATGTCCCCCCCTGGGACAAAGTAAAAAAGTAAAAAAAAATTTTTCCAAATGTGTAAAAAAAAAAAAAAATTCCAAAATAATGAAAAAAAATATATATATATATTATTCCCATAAATACATTTCTTCATCTAAAAAAAAAAAAAAAAAAAAACAATAAAAGTGCACATATTTAGTATCGCCGCATCCGTAACGACCCGACCTATAAAAGTGGACCACTAGTTAACCCCTTCAGTAAACACCGTAAGGAAAAAAAAAAAAAAAAACGAGGCAAAAAACAACGCTTTATTATCATACCGCCGAACAAAAAGTGGAATAACACGCGATCAAAAAGACAGATATAAATAACCATGGTACCACTGAAAGCTTCATCTTGTCCCGCAAAAAACGAGCCGCCATACATCATGATCAGCAAAAAAATAAAAAAGTTATAGTCCTGAGAATAAAGCGATGCCAAAATAATTATTTTTTCTGTAAAATAGTTTTTATCGTATAAAAGCGCCAAAACATAAAAAAATGATATAAATGAGATATCGCTGTAATCATACTGACCCGAAGAATAAAACTGCTTTATCAATTTTACCAAACGCGGAACGGTATAAACGCCTCCCCCAATAGAAATTCATGAATAGCTGGTTTTTGGTCATTCTTCCTCACAAAAATCGGAATAAAAAGCGATCAAAAAATGTCACGTGCCCGAAAATGTTTTCAATAAAAACATCAACTCGTCCCGCAAAAAACAAGACCTCACATGACTCTGTGGACCAAAATATGGAAAAATTATAGCTCTCAAAATGTGGTATTGCAAAAAATATTTTTTGCAATAAAAAGCGTCTTTCAGTGTGTGACGGCTGCCAATCATAAAAATCCAATTGGGAAAATACAAAACTGGGGGCTAAAAAATAATTTTTGTGGGAAAACAAAAAGATTTTTTATTTTCACGGCTCTGCGTTATAAACTGTAGTGAAACACTTGGGGGTTCAAAGTTCTCACAACAAATCTAGATAAGTTCATTGAGGGGTCTAGTTTCCAATATGGGGTCACTTGTGGGGGGTTTCTACTGTTTAGGTACATTAGGGGCTCTGCAAACACAATGTGACGCCTGCAGACCATTCCATCTAAGTCTGCATTCCAAATGATGCTCCTTCCCTTCCGAGCCCTCCCATGCGCCCAGACGGTGGTTCCCCCCCACATATCGGGTATCAGCGTACTCAGGACAAATTGGACAACAACATTTAGGGTCCAATTTCTCCTGCTAACCTTGGAAAAATACAAAACTGGGGGCTAAAATATAATTTTTGTGGAAAACAAAAATATTTTTTATTTGCACGGCTCTGCGTTATAAACTGTAGTGAAATACTTGGGGTTCAAAGCTCTCACAACACATCAAGATGAGTTCCTTAGGGGGTCTACTTTCCAAAATGGTGTCACTTGTGGGGGGTTTCTACTGTTTAAGTACATTAGGGGCTCTGCAAACGCAATGTGACGCCTGCAGACCATTCCATCTAAGTCTGCATTCCAAATGGCGCTCCTTCCCTTCCGAGCCCTCCCATGCGCCCAAACGGTGGTTCCCCCCCCCCCACATATGGGGTATCAGCGTACTCAGGACAAATTGGACAACAACTTTTGGGGTCCAATTTCTCCTGTTACCCTAGGGAAAATACAAAACTGGGGGCTAAAAAATAATTTTTGTGGGAAAAAAATTTTGTTTTATTTTTATGGCTGTGCATTATAAACTTCTGTGAAGCCCTTGGTGGGTCAAAGTGCTCACCACACATCCAGATAAGTTCCTTAGGGGGTCTACTTTCCAAAATGGTGTCACTTGTGGGGGGTTTCAATGTTTAGGCACATCAGTGGCTCTCCAAAGGCAACATGGCGTCCCATCTCAATTCCTGTCAATTTTGCATTGAAAAGTCAAACGGCGCTCCTTCCCTTCCGAGCTCTCCCATGCGCCCAAACAGTGGTTTACTGCCACATATGGGATATCAGCGTACTCAGGACAAATTGGTCAACAACGTTTGGGGTCCATTTTCTCCTGTTACCCTTGGTAAAATAAAACAAATTGGAGCTGAAGTAAATTTTTTGTGTAAAAAAGTTAAATGTTCATTTTTATTTAAACATTCCAAAAATTCCTATTAAACACCTGAAGGGTTAATAAACTTCTTGAATGTGGTTTTGAGCACCTTGAGGGGTGCAGTTTTTAGAATGGTGTCACACTTGGGTATTTTCTATCATATAGACCCCTCAAAATGACTTCAAATGAGATGTGGTCCCTAAAAAAAAAATGGTGTTGTAAAAATGAGAAATTGCTGGTCAACTTTTAACCCTTATAACTCCCTAACAAAAAAAAAATTTGGTTCCAAAATTATGCTGATGTAAAGGAGACATGTGGGAAATGTTACTTATTAAGTATTTTGTGTGACATATCTCTGTGATTTAATTGCATAAAAATTCAAAAGTTTGAAAATTGCAAAATTTTCCAAATTTTCGCCAAATTTCCGTTTTTTTCACAAATAAACACAGGTACTATCAAAGAAATTTTACCACTATCATGAAGTACAATATGTCACGAGAAAACAATGTCAGAATCACCAGGATCCGTTGAAGCGTTCCAGAGTTATAACCTCATAAAGGGACAGTGGTCAGAATTGTAAAAATTGGCCTGGTCATTGACGTGCAAACCACCCTTGGGGGTAAAGGGGTTATAGATTTTTCTGTATTTTCATGACTATGAATGACTCTTATGTCTTATATTCTAGGTTCTTCAAAGTAGCCACCTTTCGCTTTGGTGACTGCTTTGCACACTCTTGGCATTCTCTTGATGAGCTTCAAGAGGTAGTCACCTGGAATGGTTTTCACTTCCCAGGGGTGCGCTGTCAGGTTTAATAAGTGGTATTTCTTGCCTTATAAATGGGGTTGGGACCATCAGTTGTGTTGTGCAGAAGTCTGGTGGATACACAGCTGATAGTCCTACTGAATAGACTGTTAGAATTTGTATTATGGCAAGAAAAAAGCAGCTAAGTAAAGAAAAACAAGTGGCCATCATTACTTTAAGAAATGAAGGTCAGTCAGTCCGAAAAATTGGGAAAACTTTGAAAGTGTCCCCAAGTGCAGTGGCAAAAACCATCAAGCACTACAAAGAAACTGTCTCACATGAGGACCACCCCAGGAAAGGAAGACCAAGAGTCACATCTGCTTCTGAGGATAAGTTTATCCGAGTCACCAGCCTCAGAAATCGCAGGTTAACAGCAGCTCAGATTAGAGACCCGGTCAATGCCACACAGAGTTCTAGCAGCAGATACATCTGTACAACAACTGTTAAGAGGAGACTTTGTGCAGCAGGCCTTCATGGTAAAATAGCTGCTAGGAAACCACTGCTAAGGACAGGCAACAAGCAGAAGAGACTTGTTTGGGCTAAAGAACACAAGGAATGGACATTAGACCAGTGGACATCTGTGCTTTGGTCTGATGAGTCCAAATTTGAGATCTTTAGTTCCAACCACCGTGTCTTTATGCGACGTAGAAAAGGTGAATGGATGGACTCTACATGCCTGGTTCCCACCGTGAAGCATGGAGGAGGAGGTGTGATGGTGTGGGGGTGCTTTGCTGGTGACACTGTTGGGGATTTATTCAAAATTGAAGGCATACTGAACCAACATGGCTACCACAGCATCTTGCAGCGGCATGCTATTCCATCCGGTTTGCGTTTAGTTGGACCATCATTTATTTTTCAACAGGACAAAGACCCCAAACACACCTCCAGGCTGTGTAAGGGCTATTTGACCAAGAAGGGGAGTGATGGGTGCTACGCCAGATGACCTGACCTCCACAGTCACCAGACCTGAACCCAATCGAGATGGTTTGGAGTGAGCTGGACCGCAGAGTGAAGGCAAAAGGGCCAACAGGTGCTAAGCATCTCTGGGAAGTCCTTCAAGATTGTTGGAAGACCATTCCCGGTGACTACCTCTTGAAGCTCATCAAGAGAATGCCAAGAGTGTGCAAAGTAGTCATCAAAGCAAAAAGTGGCTACTTTGAAGAACCTAGAATAGAAGACGTATTTTCAGTTGTTTCACACTTTTTTGTTAAGTATATAATTCCACATGTTAATTCATAGTTTTGATGCCTTCAGTGTGAATGTACAATTTTCATAGTCTTGAAAATACAGAAAAATCTTTAAATGAGAAGGTGTGTCCAAACTTTTGGTCTGTACTGTATATACATATAGATATATAGCTACATGCATACATACAAATTGTGATCCTGGGGGGGGGAAATTAAATTATAATTTTGGCTTTTTTTTTTTTTTTTTCTTTTTATTTAAATACGCAAACAATCTGTCATTTTCTGACTACATATTCTCTTTAATGTGGATTGAGCCAGGCACAAAACTGCAGACTCTCTAAATATCTTATTTCCACGGGCAATATAAGTAAAGAAGGGAACACAAAGCAGTGTCGATTTTACGTTAATTTATTTAATAAAATCCATATTTACACTTCAAAAAGTACAATTTGCTTTATTACACCAGAGTCCCCAAAATCAGGCAATTCTACACAGCAATCTGTACATTTTACACACACAGAACTTGTATTGATTTTTCAGTTTCAAAATAACTAAGGAGGAAAGGACGGCTTTTATTTATTTTTTTTTTGTTTGCTTTGTTTCCTGTATCAAATATTTAAAATTTGAAAATTCCAGAAACGTGGTTCAGTCTAGTCGGATCTTTCATCGTATTACTTTAGATAACATTTCTAATTGTTTTGATGAATAATTTAAATGATTTTGAAAGGCTGTATAGTGTGTAAGCATTTTACTGAAAAGGACACGAGGGAGGAGCATTGTGTGGACCGCCCTCTGAGCCCTTTTCATCCACTCAGAAAGTAGAACACGCCCTCATCAGTACTGATTGACAGGTCTGTCCTCGTGTCCTTTTCAGTTTGATGCAGCCAGTTAACAACCAGCTACCGAATGAATAATTTGCTTGTCCAACCAAAAAGTGTGAATAGTATTTCTATAGTTCATCTTTGGATTAAGATTCACCCAAGCAAGGCTAAGGTGCAGGTGCCGTATTTAAGTCTGTTGTCTTCTTTCCATTTACCAAACTTAATAAAGTGACGAAAGAACGACAAGGATATGAACAGAATGTGAACAGCGGGGGGGAAGAGAGGGACTAATACAGCTGTGCCAAGGACTTCCAACATGGCTACATTCTTCCAGGAATAGTGCCACGTTTGTCCATAGGCTATGTCTGGTACTGCAACTCCGCTCCATCAAAGCTGAAGACGGAATGAAAATTTTAAATACTACAAACAAGCGTGCCAATGTTTTTGAAAGAAGGCAGCCATTTTTTTCTTTCCACGTGTCGGACTACATCCGGATTAGCCGTGTACAACCGCAGCGTCCAGATGTTACAGCATAGTGGAGGGAATTTTATAAAATCCCGTCTTCACTATGCGTGCGACAGACAACATGTCTGTTTACCCCCATCGCCGCAAGGTAAGTAACAGGGTCCTATGTATGGGGTGCGGAGAATCACCGCGAGTACAGAAGGGGGCGGCGCTTTGGGCTGAGCGGGTTTTCCACTCCGTCCAAAGCGCTGACAATACAGCCCGTGGACACGGGGCCTTAAGGATCAGTAGACCCTCTACCACTCACTAATTGGGCATCCTGAAAACATGCCATCACTAAGGTGGAAGACTCCCTTTGAGAAAGGGTCCTGGGTTCCAGCTTTCCAAAACAGTCATGGTGTGGACTGGAAATGGCTATCCAACAGCCTTATTTGAGGGGGCAATGTTTGGGTAGGAGAACGGTGGCCGACCCGTACATCACAACCCAAATTTGGACCACCAGTCTCAGATGTGTAAAAAACGGCCTTAGTGGTGGTGAACCAACACAGGGAACCAAAATTATTCCATTGATATAGGCACAATATGCTTTTTTATTCTTTCACCCTACAGTGTGGTCCAATGTTGAGTAGCTTTCCCCGACAGCCACGGAGTCTCTGCTCTCAACAACCCCTTTAAAATTAGGCACCAAAATGTACAAACCTACCATCTTAGCATTGTTTGCAGCCGGAATACGTCCGAACCTTTCCATATGATCAATATTTATATATTCACAATCCCTGAATTATTTTGGACGCCCACGTACCTTAAATCGGCCATCAAATAACAATTTGGTATAATACTAACCCGAGACGCAGCTGTGTCTACAACTCGACACCAACTCCAGACCCTCCTAAACCCCCATCCCACCCCATCTATTGTGCAAAATGGAATATTGCATTGCTAATATAACAGTTTCTGACATTATACACGAAAGAAAAAAAAAATATATATACACAAAATACATTTATAGAGAACAAAAAACAGCAAAAACAATGTCTCTTTTTAAAAAGTGAAGGCAGACCACCCCACACGGGGGGGGGGGATCCTGGAACAAAATCCACAAAAATAAATTTACAGACGAAAAGAAGTGAAATCAGTGTTTACACATAAGATGACGTGAGCTAAATTTCATGTGGCAGCAGCAGCTTTAAAAAAAAAAAGTAGGAAACGATCCCCGCGATATCAGACGAGCCTATACGACGCTACGTATACCCCGCAACGGCCTCTACAGGACCTCAACCCGTTCAGGTTCGGCATCAATGAAGGAAAATTACTCAACGGGAGGAAGATGAGTATAAGTGAAGACCCCATTATAAGTATTCCAGCACTCCCACCCCCCATTAAATGATATTATTCCATCTGTGGTGTAGAAGCATCGGACCCAATAGAAAGGTTTGGGATGGTCCCAGGAACATGGGCCATTTTGTGGTCATAAAGTGGATCTTCTGCTCTCCACCATACAGGTCTACTGTATCCTTTACCCATGAAATGACAGTGAAGGTGCTCCAGAATTGTTCCTCTGGGTGTTACCAGATGGGGGTAAAGGGGATGGGTATGTCTACAGTCTAAAAACTGTTTATTCAGTGCCCCGAAATTTTCTACAACAAAAAGGGACAGAAGTGCTCAGTGCACCGCTCAGGCAACGGAGACGGCTCAGAAGGAAGTCCATGGACGCAAATCTCCAAGAAGAGCGTCTACTCCTTGGTTTCCGACACCGGTGGCGGGATCACACAAGATCCTTACTGATCAGATCTGCCATGTCAAAGGTTTTCATAAAGTGCAGGAAAACTTTAAAAAGGTATTGTACAACATTGGAAAAAATACACAAAACAAAAAGAAACATCACTTTTATCCAGGGGCTGCATTGAATTTTGTATCCCTTAAAGAAGTATTCCCATCTCTAAGATCCTATCCCAATATTTAGTAGTAATAATAATAATAATATTAGCAAATAACTCCAATTAGAAATGTAGTATAGTTTTTCTGATTCTCCATTTCTCTTTCCTCATGTGCAGGCATTGCAGGACCTTAGGTAACCATGGATACGACCACTAGCAACTAGCCAACTGTCACTATATCGGTGTTCGTAACCATGGATACACAAGGTTCTGTAATGCTTGCACATAAGGAGTGAATCAGAAAAACTATACTACATTTCTAATTGGAGGTATTTGCTACTATTATTATTATTACACCCATTACATATTGAGATAGGATCTCGGAGATGGGAATACCCCTTTAAGGCCTCTTCCAGGTGACTTTTTCCCCAAAACTCGTTCCCATTATAGCGTATGGGGGCTGTTCACATGTCCACGCTTCTTGTGGAGACTTTAAAAATATATATAAATAAATAATAATATAGATTTTATACTATTTAATAAGGAGAATCATGGAATTTTTTTCCCCATCAAACTGAGAAGAACAGATGCCACAATGATGTTGTTAAAACTTGTGGAAGATGGATGAAAAGTTGTTGTTTTTTTTTTTGTAATTTGCAAAGAAAAAAAAAAAAATACAATAAACATGGATATGGGAATAAGGGCCAATAATGCCCAAGGCAATACCTACAGAGGGGCGGTTTCTTTATAAAAAAATAAAGCCTTTGTTTGTTTCTAAAGCTGTACTGCCCCTTTAATGATATGTTGTGCAATTTATAAGAAAAAAAAAAATCAATCTTTTACCAGTGCAGATGTAAAAAAAAAAAAAAGAAAAATGTACTCTTATTACAGTTTCGGGATCAGCGTATACTGGGCTGGAAAAAACGAACAAAACAAAAAAGAATCCCGCTAGTCATCTCCACATGAATGCTGGAATTGAGAATGAAAGGAATATAACAGTTTTTCACCCGTCTGTGGGTTATAAAAACTACGGTGAACTTTGGTGATGTATGAAATTTTGTCCCGTTGATAGGGAGGCGGGGGAGGGGTGGAAGAAAAAAAAAAAAACGAAACAACTATATAAAGTGCTTCTGTCACATCCATTGTTCACACTCGCCAGCAGTGTTCTGCCCAGTACGAAAAAAAACATTCTAAAAAGGAGCTTTTCCAAATGTACTGGAGTCCACTGGTGCGGTAATGGAAAAGATCTCCTGCCTCCTCCCATGTATGCCAACCCCACTGGATAAATGCAATGTGACTGGAGCTTTACACATCGGATTCCAGTAATGCCCCATTTATCATGTCTCCTTCCCACAAACCCAACAACAATGGCGCCAAACTACCCAAGTTACAGACTTCCCAGCCCCACCGTACCCCCCATTTCAAAAGTCCAAGTTTTCTCCTCCCCCCCCCACTATTAAATTAGTGCTCAAAAAAAAAAAAAAAAAAAATTATCCACCTTCAGGGTTAATTTTTTTTTTCTTTTAACACTTAAAATTTGGCCAAATATAATTTCTGCAAATGTGTTCATTGAAATTGTCGCAACCGTTTTTGCTTTTACAGATTGTTTGTTTTCCCTACACATTCATGGTCATTAAAAAGAGCTGACCAAAAAAAGTGTTAGAAGCGCAAACGAGCTCGCTGACAGATTCCCAGTTAACCCATTCCGCAGCAAAGCAATAGACAGGCTGAAAAGGAACACAAACGATGCAAAAAATGATTTTTAGCCAAAAGTACGTTTTGAGGGGGAAAAGAAAACAAAAAACAAACAAAAAAAAAAAAAAACAGACAACCCCTTTAACAACCAGTTACTCAGTACAGACTAGGGAAAAAAATTACTCAATGCGAAAAAAAGAATTGGAAGTAAAAACAAACAATTTGGTCGTTTTAGCCCTTGGAGAGACACCAAAGTGACACGTTCGCTTCACACCAGTGCCATTTACACACATGTACATCTTTGGTCAGTGCCCGTGGATGACAATAAAAGTACCATAATTATAAATAAATATTCAGCTTTTATATAATAATATCAGTAGTTTTATAACATTACATTTTGTCCGAACCGTCAGAAGTGTCCTTTGACTTAAAGAAAAAACAACTTATTTGGACAGTTTCCCAAAAAAATTCCTTGCAAAAATCCATTTATCCGAATCTCTGACTTTCATTACTCCTGAAATCCTGGTAAAACAAATATCTGAGCTGTCAGGTTTTTTTTTTTTTTTTTCACTTCTCCAAATTGTAATAATGTGGTGTTCACCAATTAAGAGATTTACTTTTTGCCATCTTTTGTAGAAAAAAAAAAAAAAAATCTGTAAAAATCAAAAATCTCTAAGCAATAATCTCAAAGGGGTGTGAGCTCTCTGTATATAGTGCGGCCGGTCTCCGCTCAGCACATAGGGAAGCAAGAGCGGCAGCCAGGCCGCGCCATTCACCATCTCGGCATTAGTAGTCAGATTGTTCTAAAGAATCAAATTCAGAGAAGTAAAAAAAATAATAAAAAACTAACTGCTCAACTATACAACCAGAGAGAAAAGTGCAGAGGTGTCAGCGATACATGAACACCTAACAATCCATCCTTCTCTGAATGCAACATACCAGGGAATGCTGGAAGTTGTAGTTCTAGGACTGCTGGAGAAGCAAAAAGTTGGACCAGACTCCGGATTATGATCTTAGACATGTGTCATCAGAAAGTGACCTATGGTGTAAAATATTTTATATACATACACACAGAATGAATATGGAGATTTTATATATATATATATATATATATATATATATATATATATATATATATTATTTTTTTTTTCTTTTACATCACACTCTGTATTAAAGGCTCATACCCCCTGTTCCTAACAGAAGTCTCATTATCATCACAGACTAGATATACGTCTACATACAGTATATAACACAAGATCCGCCAATAAGTGATGTCGCAGCTCGTCTCCTCCCTTCACAATGTCCTTTGCACACGCTCATTAGATGCCTCAATACAAAATAAAAAAAAGGGGTTTTAGTCTATTGTATTGAGGTGTCTAATGAACATGTGCAAAGGAATGAAGGAGAGGAGCTTATTGGTGGAATCCGGTGTTATGTACTCTATATAAAGATGTTACCTGTCATTGTAATCCTGCCTCTGATGATAATGAGTCTTCCAAAAATGGAAGTATGTGTAGAATACCCCAGTGGCCAATATAAAAAAAAATACATTTAGCATAAAAACCTGATTTAAACAATAGGTGATTTTCTGACAACACAAATATCAGTCATTCATTTGTGACCTTCTCATTTTGACAAAGGACAATGTTCTCTTAAATAAATCTTAATGTGCATGTCCACATCAGCAAGGAGAGTAATATCCTAATGGCTGGAACTCCATTCCTTTTAATATAAACAGAGCTCCAAATTCCCTGCATGGAAAACATTATATAACAAAAATCCTGGCTCCCTGCAGCCACAGAGGGGGCTTATTGGAAGCTAGGGGGTCCCCAAGGTGTCAGCGTGCTGCATACGGCTTTAATGTCTTAACAGTATGCAGTAAGCTCGATAGCTCCCCCTTGTGGTGGCTGCAGAAAACAAGAATGTGGTCACCTGCCTCAGACTTTCACTTGTTCTTTGCAATGGAAAAGGAAACTGTACAAAAAAAAAGTAATAACTAATACACTACTGCTCAGGTGGAGGCCCGGCCTCACGGATTCAAGACAATATTTGCCAAAGCCTGGTCCCCGCCGATCAGCAAGTACTGACTTCAATGTCTTAAGGCCATTTCCAGTGTTACACAAAGTCCTGAAGTAGAATTATGTTCTCTCTCTTGGTGGAAAACAAGAATCCCTTGTGTTCTGTCCTGAGTGAGCATTCAGCGCTTCAGAGCGGGGCTCCTGCTCTCGGTGTCGCGGGTGTCTTTCTGTAGAGCTGAAAGGATCTGGAATAGAAGAAAGGAGAGGCAGTGAATGCAGTACCCCAGGTATACACAGTATGGCGGGGCGTAGGACCCAGCGGTCACCCAGCGCACATCGCATGCTAGACCCCAGGCCGTGTGTTATTAGGGGATACTGACGTCAGACATGGGGAGTCCTCTGACTTTGGAGGACTGCGCACGTCTATGTATTACATGCAGGGGCCACAAGGCAGGGTGCGGTCCTAGCGGGACACCATGTAGGAAGTTTCAGGTGTGGTTAATCTGCAGTGGTCACTAGGAGGTGAGGTGTACAGGGCCAGGTGTTTTATGCATTTAATCTATGGCATTTTGCCACTCACTGGGGTAGGACGGGTGCGGGTTGGGCGGCTGAGGCAGGATGTCCCATCTGGAGGCCTTCTTGTAAGAGTTTAGGCTGCAGGAAAATCATGTCATCTCTAATCCTAGGGATCAGGGCTTCAGCCCATAAGAGACATACGGTTTGATATTTTATTCATTTAAAGGGAACCTGTCACCCCGTTTTTTAAAGATTAGATAAAAATAGTGTGAAATAGGGGCAGAGCTGGGCTTTACATTAGTGCCTTTTTGGTGCCTTTATTCCCCCGTTAGGCTGCCGAAATACCTTTGTGAACTGGCCGTTTTGTCCTGTCACTCAAGTTGGTCAGGTCGGATGGGCGTGGTCAAATAGCAGTTCCTCCCCCACCTCTTGCGTTTCCCTGCGCAATTTAGTCCCGTCGTTGGCGTTGTGTTTAGCTCCTGCGCAGTAACGTCTAATTTGGCGCCTGCGTATTATGCTTTGCCCAACTGTGGGCATAGCATAATTTACATCACTGCGCATGCGCGGGTCGTAACTAGTGTTGAGCATTCCGATACCGCAAGTATCGGGTATCGTCCGATACCGAGTTCCGATACTTTTGTGGTATCGGGAATCGGTATCGGATCCATATTAATGTGTAAAATAAAGAATTAAAATAAAAAATATTGATATGCTCACCTCTCCGGAGGCCCCTGGACATCACCGCTGGTAACCGGCAGCCTTCTTTGCTTAAAATGAGCGCGTTTAGAGCCTTCCATGACGTCACGGCTTCTGATTGGTCGTGTGCCGCTCATGTGACCGCCACGCAACCAATCACAAGCCGCGACGTCATTCTCAGGTCCTAAACTCCTCATTCTAGGAATTTAGGACCTGAGAATGATATCGCGGCTTGTGATTGGTCGCGTGGCGGTCACATGAGCGGCACGCGACCAATCAGAAGCCGTGACGTCATGGAAGGCTCTAAACGCGCTCATTTTAAGCAAAGAAGGCTGCCGGTTACCAGCGGTGATGTCCAGGGGCCTCCGGAGAGGTAAGTATATCAATATTTTTTATTTTAATTCTTTATTTTACACATTAATATGGACTGGGTGCCCCGGAAGTGATCATATGGGCATAGTGTTTATCTGGATGCCGGTAAAATTTTCTCAGCCCGAACTGCGAGCGTAATTTTGGCACCAAACTTACGCTCGCAGTTCGGGCTGAGAAAATTTTACCAGCATCCAGATAAACACTATGCCCATATGATCACTTCCGGGGCACCCAGGCTAAAGTTACGACCCGCGCATGCGCAGTGATGTAAATTATGCTATGCCCACAGTTGGGCAAAGCATAATGCGCAGGCGCCAGAGGCGAATTCACTGCGCAACTGCTAAGAAAGAGCGCGATCTGTGCGATTCACAGATCGCATTTACGACAGACACGCCGAGAAGCAGGGGGGAGGAACCGCTATTTGACCACGCCCATCCGACCTGACCAACTTGAGTGACAGGACAAAACGGCCAGTTCACAAAGGTATTTCGGCAGCCTAACGGGGGAATAAAGGCACCAAAAAGGCACTAATGTAAAGCCCAGCTCTGCCCCTATTTCACACTATTTTTATCTAATCTTTAAAAAACGGGGTGACAGGTTCCCTTTAATAACAGGATTTTTGGTTGCTTACTGTAAAATCTGTTTCTCAGAGCCTTCATTGGAGAACAGGAACCATGGGTGTATGCTGCTGCCACTAGGAGGCTGACACTGTGCACAAAAAAGTTAGCTCCTCCTTTGCAGTGTACACCCCACCGACAGGAAATAGGATATTCAGTTAGTGAGAAAGCAGTAGGAGAAAACAAGATTGAAATAACAATCACAAACATGAGAACTGTAAACGTGAGAACAGTCAGAACACAGAACAACAGAAAACTGAATAACATGGGAGGGTGTTGTGTCCCCCAATGGAGGCTCCGAGAAACAGAATTTACGGTAAGCAACCAAAAATTCTGTTTTCTCTATCACCTCATTGGGGGACACAGGAACCATGGGACGTCCAAAAGCAGTCCCTGGGGTGGGAAAAACAGAGTTCCATCAGGTCAGAGGACTCACCACTGCCGCCTGCAAAATCCTTCTGCCTAGGCTGGCGTCTGCCGAAGCGTAGGTATGGACCTTGTAAAATTTGGCGAACGTGTGGATGGAAGACCAGGTTGCCGCTTTGCAAAACTGTAAAACGGAAGCCCTGTGGTGCACCTCCCAGGAAGCGCCGACTGCCCGGGTAGAGTGAGCCTTTATCCCAGGAGGGGGAACTCTGTTCTTGACCCGGTAAGCCTCCAAAATTGCCGTTCTGATCCAGTGAGCAATAGTTTCCTTGGAAGCCGGCAGGCCTCTACGCGTGCCATCAGGAATGACGAAAAGGGAATCTGTCTTTGCCGGAAAACGGCCGTTCTAGCCAGGTAGATCCTCACCGCCCTGACAAGGTCCAGCGTGGAAACCACCTTAGGAAAGAAGGAAGGCGGAGGCCTGAGGACCACCTTGTCCTGGTGGATAACCAAGAAAAAAGGTCGGCAAGAAAGGGCCGCCAACTCGGAAACTCGGCGGCTAGAAGTGATGGCCACCAGAAAGGCCACCTTCCAAGATAGAACTGACAGGGAAACCTCCCTGAGAGGCTCAAAGGGGGAACCCCTCAGAACCTCCAGCACAAGGATCAAATCCCATGAATTCACAGGGGCCCTGTACAGAGGGACAGCTTGGGCTACTCCCTGAAGGAAGGTCTTGACCTGTGGCCAAGAAGATAGCGTCTTCTGAAAAAGGATGGAGAGTGCAGAAACATGGCCCTTTAGGGAACTAAGAGCAAGGCCCGAATCCAGATATATCTGAAGGAAAGCCAAAATGGAAGGAAGGGAAAAAGACATAGGAGAAACATGGTGGGACTCGCACCAACGGAAGTAAGACTTCCCAGGTACGATAGTAGTAGATAGTAGATCCTGGAAGACGAAGGCTTCCTAGCCTGTATCATAGTGTGAATCACCCGATCCAAAAGGCCGGACTCTCTTAGAACTGCGGTCTCAACAGCCGAGCCGTTAAAACTGAGCGACCGAGAATTCGGGTGGCAGATCGGACCCGGAGATAGCAGATCGGGTCTGTTTGGAAGGCACCAGGGGGCGTCCGCGAGAAGATTGACGATCTCTACAAACCAAAATCTCCTGGGCCAATCTGGGGTGATCAGAATGACAGGCACCCCTTCTGCCTTGACCTTTTTCAACAGCTTGGGAAGCAAGGGAAGGAGTGGAAACAGATAGGGGAGCAAGAACTGCGACCAAGGAATGGCCAGAGTGTCGACGCCCACTGCGAGAGGGTCGTGAGACCTGGAGACGAACTGAGGGACCTTCCTGTTCATTCGGGACGCCGTGAGGTCCACATCCGGAGTCCTCCCATCGAAGACAAATCTGGTGGAAGACCTCCTGATGCAAGGACCATTCCCCTGCCGCGAGGCCCTCGTGGCTAAGGAAGTAGGCGGCCCAATTGTCCACGCCGGGGATATACACCGCGGATATCACCGGAACCGATGTCTCCACCCAGGAGAGGATCTTGGATACCTCGGCCGAGGCCAAGGAGCTCTGAGTCCCCCCTGATGGTTGATATATGCCACTGCCGTGGCATTGTCCCTCTGGATTCGGATTGGTAGACCCCTGAGAATCCTTTCCCAGTTACGAAGGGACAGAAAGATGGCCCGAATCTCGAGGACATTGATTGATCGGCAGAGAAGTCTCCTGCGCCGACCAACGACACTGAACAGTCAGGTGACGAAACACCGCACCCCAGCCCAGAAGGCTAGCGTCAGTCGTCACCACCTGCCAGTGAACTGGAAGGAAGGACCTGCCCTGGGAGATGAGAGGTGACGTCAGCCACCAGTGTAGGGACCGTTTGACCCGGGGCGAAAGCCGAATCGGGCGATCTAGGGACAGTACAGACCTGTCCCACTGTGAGAGAATCGCCTTCTGAAGAGGCAGTGAGTGAAATTGGGCGAAAGGAATCACTTCCAATGTTGCAACCATCCTCCCCAGAACCTTCATGGTGGATCGGAAGGAGGGAAGCCGGGGACCCTGGAGCAAGCGAACTTGCCGACGAAGGATGGATCTCTTGACTTCGGGAAGGAAGACTTTGGTCTGACAAGTGTCGAAGATCATGCCCAGAAATACGAGGCGCTGAGAAGGGGCAAGACAGGATTTCTTCCTGTTGACAAGCCACCCGAAACGGGCTAGAGTGTCGAGGACGATGGACAGGCTCTCGTGAGCCTGAGAAAAGGACGGAGCTTTGATGAGGATGTCGTCGAGGTACGGAAAAAGTACCAGGCCCCTGACCCTCAAGATGGCCATCAGTGCTGCCATGATCTTCGTGAAAACCCTGGGAGCGGTTGCAAGACCGAACGGCAGGGCGACGAACTGAAAATGCTCCAGGAGCACTGCAAAGCGCAGGAATCGGTGATGTCCCGGGAATATCAGGATGTGGAGGTAGGCGTCCTGAATGTCCTGAGCCTCCATGGAAGCAATTACTGAATGAAGGGATTCCATCCTGAAGTATGTCAGAAGAACTCTCTTGTTCAGCAATTTGAGATCCAGAATGGGGAGAACCTTTTTTTTCGGTACCACAAAGATTTGAATAGAAACACGTGAACCGTTCTTGTTCTGGGACGGGAACAATTACCCTGGACTTGAGGAGAGAAGCCATGGCTGCGAAAAAAAACGGAACTAGAGCGGGGTCCCTTGGAGGTCAGATTCGAAGAAATGATCCCGGGGTTGTGAAACAAACCATCTTCTATCCCGAGGATACAACTTCCCTGACCCATGCGTCCTCTACTGAGGAGATCCAGACATCTCTGAAAAAGAGGAGATGGCTGCCCGGCCTGGAAAGACGGCTGGGATCTTGTGGCGAGTCATGGATCTTCCAGTCCTAGACCTGGAGGATCTACCCTGGGAGTAGCGAGGGTGCCAGGAAAGAGTGGGTCTAAATGATACCTTCTTCTCTTGACGTGCCTGCGGCCTCTGCTGTTGGGAAAAGGAATTGGAGGCCGCGAAACGGCCGAAATTGCCACCGAGGAGGAGGGCGACGAGGATTAGACTGGGGAAGAAGGGAACTTGTGCCCCCGGTGGCGTCCTTAATGATTTGGTCCAGCTTAGAACCAAAGAGACGTGAACCCTGAAAAGGCAGGCTGGTAAGGGACGACTTTGAAGACAAGTCTGCCTGCCAGGCCTTGAGCCAAACGGTCCGACGGATGGCAACAGCATTGCTGGACGCCTGAGCCGCACAAGACGCGGCATCCAGGGAAGCGGAGACCACGTATTCGCCCGCATGAGAAATCTGGTTGGCAAGCTCCGCCAGCTGTTCGGGAGAAGCCCCGTCCAGGATACCCCGACAGATTTGTTTGCCAATTTGGATATGGATTTTGAAACCCAAGTGGAAGCAAAGGCCGGACATAGAGTAGCTGCAGCCTCTTCAAAGGCGGACTTCGCAAAGGATTCTATGACTATCGTTAGAAACCTTCAGAGATGCTCCGCCGGACAGTGGAAGGACCGAGTTGGTGGACAGCCTGGAAACTGGAGGATCCACCAAGGGAGAAACAGTCCAATTGGCAGTAAGCTCTGGCGAAAAAAAGATATAAAACGCCAAGGCGCTTTCCCCTCTGAAAACGTCTTGTCGGATTCTCTCTTTCTCTGGTCATGATGTCCTCGAATTCAGGGTGAGGAACGAAAAACTTGGAAGGTGGTTTAGACTATCTAAAGGAAACCGCCTGGTCTGCGGGTTCTGTAGAGGAATCTTTGATGCCACAGGTCTGATTTATCGCTCCAATGAGGTTCTGAACCATATCTCTCATGCTAGAGATTTGGTTCGAATCCAGCTCCGAAAAATCCTCCGAAGGCGCATCAGAGAATGCCTCGCCTGACTCAGGGGAGGAGGACCGGGGGGAAGCCGACCAGAGAGAAGGACCATGGGGCGAGATGGAACGGGAAGAGGACTCAGACCGGCGTTCCTGTCTGGACCTTTTTCCTAGGCGGTGGGCATAATGGGGTTGCTGCAAGCCTGACAGAGGGGAGAGGACTGACCTGAGGGAAATTTGCAGTTACAAGACGAACACGCAAAGTGTTTGACTAAGGCAGAGGAAGTAGAGGAAGAATTAGGAGGGCGAGAGCGACCTCCCTTAGAATTAGACATGGCGAACGAAACCCTGCATAATGCCAGAAGGTTAGGGGACAGGAGGGCAGAGGAGAGTGTAAAAGTCTACAGTGCAGAGCTACTCACGGCAGACGATTCGGTGTCCACTGCACAGCTTGGAAGATGCTCCTTAAGAGAGTCAGAGACGGCTTCAGGATCCGGAGCTAGGTGCGGACAACAGCAGGAAGATGGTGTCTGAAAGGTAGCCGGGGACGCCAGAATTCACGCTCTTGGAATGGGCGGGATGATTGTGGCGCCGAAATGCTTCCTGAAAGGGCACAGGAGTGGTGGGTGGGGCTAAACCGCCTGTAGAGGAGCACCAAGATGGTGCTGGTGGGTGGGCTATGACAGTCGGGCGGGAAAAAATCCCGCCCGAAAAGAGGAAGTGGGTGGAGTCAGCACCGGAAGAGTAGGCCCGAGCAGAAGCAGAGGCCTAAATTAGAGGCTGACGGCCGCCGGAGAGAGTAGTGGCGCCGGGAGAAGAAGCAGCTGCCGCACCGAACAGAAGAGAGTGCGGCCGCAGCCGCCTGGAAGGAAGAGACGCAGCTGCCTGCAAAGGCTGCCGCGCGGATGAGGGGATCTGTGCCTGCAAAAGCTGTCTGCAGCTAAGATCCCTGTCCCCTGCAAATGTCTTCCTCCTATGGTAACAGCGACGACCGGACCAAAAGGTAGCCTGCACCCTTTAGTAATAAAAATTCCCGGGTTACCCCTTAACGCCTATCTGGGACGGGTGGGGGAAATACTCACCTCACACATCCCACGTCGTCCGTTACTAACCTTAATCCAAGGAAAGTATGAGACGTCCATGGAGCTGTGATGGACGTCCTCGTCTCCGCAACTAACAGGCTCTGGTGAGCGAGTGGGTGAGGGAAGGAGCTTGGACCGGACTTCTGAGCACGCTTGTGTGCTAGGATTTGCTGTTGGATCTATGAGGATATGGGGTGGCAGTACACGCCATACTCATAGTCCGTATGTCAGATTACAGGTGTGACTGTTCACCCTGTATCCCTCCGGAAAATCTGAAAAAGAACGACGAACACTGAGGTAGATAAGGGTCTAATGAAAGACCCGTGTCCACCTCCTACTGACACTAAGCTAAACTGAAGTTCATAATGCCAGTCGGTGGGGTGTACACTGCAGAGGAGGAGCTAACTTTTTTATTTGCATAGTGTCAGCCTCCTAGTGGCAGCAGCATACACCATGGTTCCTGTGTCCCCCAATGAGAGGCGATGGAGAAATTTGGGTTTTGCTAAAAGTCACTCAATGGGGTAGGAGGGGTGCGGGGTTGGACGGCTAAAGCAGGATGTCCCATCTAGAGGCCTTCTTGTAAGAGTTTAGGCTGCAGGAAAATCAGGTCATCTCTAACTCCGGGGATCAGGGGCTCAGCCCATAAATTACATACGGATTGTTTCCCAGGAATCATAACGTTGGGATCCCCACTGATCATGAAAAGGAGTCTTGTATTCCCCTCTGAATGTATTCGAGTTGAGCAAAAAAGATTTGCAGGCCATGTCAGTAATCTGTGGGCCTACTTGTCAACATCCCCCCCAACGCGTCTTCTGACGTCATGCTCGCAGGGTCTCTGCCATCATTAACATGAATTGGACTGGGTCATGGCATGTCTGCTGGGCTTAATGATGGCAGCAGAATAATTCATGTTAAGGATGGCAGTATAATAATGTGTATGCACAATAGCACTTTATTTACTATAATGGCCTGCAAATAATCAGGTGGTAAAGCCCCCCTCTGCTCACTATTTATTTTTTCTGTGTTTTTGTAGATCATAGATGCATATTGTATACAATTCATTAAGACAGGTTAGACCATTACTTTGGACAGCCTTTGGACAGCAGAAAATTAGAGGGCCTATTTTTTAGTGCAATATCTTGTGCTAATATTCTAGTTAGTGCAGCAATATATTCCAGTTTTTGCTGCTATACATTACTTCAACTAGTGTAGTAACATTGTTTCTGCCTCATTTTTTACTTTTTCTTTACACTTCACAGCGTGACCTAGGTTTTGTTGTGTGTATGCTGTTGGGGTGTGGGCGTGGGTAGATGCCAGGGTCCGATTATGGCTAGAAGGGACAGCCGACGTTGAGTGGGGGCGCCAAGTCGAATTTTAGGGTGCCAACCTCCACTGTCAGGAAGGGATCCAGTATACCAGGAGTCCTGATAGGGATTTAGCCAGGAATAATTTTCTCTAATAAAAGAGTTCCTGTAGCACTCCGGCTGTAGCTTCTCCCCGCCCACACCTAATAGTTGTGGGGTTGGTAGTTTTATTTACTTATTTACTCATTATTATATTTTGACGATACACATACATTTAAGATATATTTTTTTAGGGCGTTTTTTCTTCATTTGGTTTACATATTTAATATACCCCTATATTATTCGTTTTGTTTTTTGTTTTTTTAAGACTTTGAAAGTAGCAGTAGTGCACGTGTCCACAGCTTCCTTCAGACAGGACCCCGATTCTCATGAGCAATGGGGGTCCGTGCAATCATGTTGACCACCTATATAGAGTATAGATGATAAATGCTGGAGGAAGCGCTGCTCAGGATTACATGGTGGCGGAGGGAGCAGTTGTGTGCGGACCCCAGTACCCCGCATGATGGTAAGACATTTTGTATAATCCACCAGCTCATCGGCACCACCGTACCTGAGACCATTTCTTATTCCGGCTCTGCATCTGAATTGCAGCGATGGAGGCAAATAAATCGTCAGCAGTTAAGTCCTCCGGAAGCTTGGTGAGAAACTGAGCGATGTGAATGAAGTCCATCCTAGTTAAGATGTCTTCGAAAAGTCTAAGTATCCCCAAAGCAGTTCTGAACAGAAACTCCTCGCCGTCCCGGCAGAACACGTCCCACACCCGGCACGCTAAATCCAGTGGTAGAGACTTGCTGTACAACGTGAAGATCCTGCAGGGAACAGTAACGTCCATAGTGTAACAGCGTGCAGGGAATCTCAAGCAATACTCATTCTAACCAGTAGATGACAGAAGGGTATAAATGACGCCATATGGCGGCACGCGATCACTTACCAGTCTATTAGGTAGATATCTGGGGTCAGGTTATGTTTCTTAAAGTGGGCAAATAATCTCGGCAAATTTTCTTCAAAAAATACTTCAAATGCCGCAAAGTAAGTTAACATCTGCAAAAGAAAGTGCAGAAAAAGTAAAAAAACGGGCAACAAGCCTCTAATCAACAATAGGCTCATTCTTACTGTTATGTAGGCGCTAGTAATGGAAAGTGGAGAACTAAACGATATTTTCCATATGCTCCTGGTTCTACGTATATTGCTAAAGGGGGTCTATCACCCAAAAAAAGTTGACTAAACCCCCATATACAGATATGTAGTGGACTTAACTGATAAAAATCATTATTTTATTATAGATTTTCGTGATTTAGTTTCCAGAAAAATTAATAAATGCAAATGAGGGGGTTTTGGTGCACCCTTGATGTGGCCTTCGTTACACCCCTTCAGTTTACATTCGGAGCAAGTGAGCGCTCCCCGACCTCCATCTGCAACTCTGCACCTTCACACAGACACTACAGAATCCTAGGCATGCGCATAGTCATTGTGGGCTTTCATCGCTGGCTCCTGTCTGCGGCCACCAGTTGGTGCTATACCGCAGACAGGAGTCGGAGAGACGAGAGTGCACACGGACACTGCACCTTCGCCCGGATACTGCAGAAGCCCAGTCATGCTCACAGTCATTGTGGGTTTTCATCGTTGGCTCCTGTCTGCGGTTGCTGCTTGATATTGTACTGAAGACAGGAACCAGAGAGGAGATCGTGCACACGGACACTGCACCTTCACATGGGATACTGTAAAAGCCCAGTCATGCTCACAGTCATTGTGGGTTTTCAGCTCCGGCTCCTGTCTGCAGTTGCTGCTTGATACTATACTGAAGACAGGAACCAGAGAGGAGACCGTGTACACGGACACTGCACCTTCGCACGGATACTGCAGAAGCCCAGTCATTGTGGCCTTTCATCTCCGGCTCCTGTCTGCAGCCGCCGCTTGGTTCTATACTGCAGACAGGAGATCGTGCACACGGACACCGAGTGCAGCTCTCTGTGGTGTATGGATAAGATTTCAGGAAATCTGCTACATATACATCCCATGGGAACATACTCGCAGTAAGAAAATAAATAGAGGTCTGGTCACATTTGCCTTTTGCCATTTTGTATGGCAAGAATAGCGTCAATGGAAACTGAGCTTTCACTATTAAAGTCATCATAGTCCATCAGTGTCTCTATATAGCATCATGATCACATTATAGGTAGCCTGGTGTGAACAGTCTTAAATGAGTTGACCATTTTTACAAAACCATGGCTGCTTTCATTCAGAAACAACATCTCCCCTGACCGTGGGTTGAGCATGGTACTGCAGCTCCGCTACATCCACTTCAATGGGGCTGAGCTGCAGTACCAGATGACACATGGTCAAGGGTAAGCGCTGTTTTTTTTTTTGTTTTTTGTTTTTTAAAGAAAACAGTCATGTTTTTATTCTCCTACTAGACCCTTTTGGCCGACCACCATCTCTCCTGACTCCCCCCACACAATCGCTCAGCTTGGCTGTACATAAAGGTGTTTTCAATAGGTAAAGTAGAATATGCCGCTGTCAGACTTCACTGGCACCGGATTATCTCGCATGAGAAAAAAAGGATCGGTTGTATAAATTTCAACTGCCCGACCTTTTTCTTCCCTGTCAGGAAGACCCCTTACACAGCAGATGGCCCGCCAGTCTTGATGACGTCTGCACATTTTGATAATGTAAAGGTGTATGGGATGGAGCTAGGCAATTGGTAAGCAGCAAAGGCACCCAGGATGTCAGGAGCCCGTGTGAAGACTGGCTGTCATGGGGGAACGGACTGCATGCCGGACCTTTAGGGAAACTGGACAGCGAATTCAGGTACTTACAAGTCCATGGTCTACTCTGAAGAATGCCATCTGACAAGGTTTATTTAAGAGATTTGAGAAAGCGATAAAGGCATCCGCAGTATCTAGGTTCAGGATCAGGACGGCAGCAATAAACGACATGCCCTGTACCTAATAAGGAGAGGAGAAACGAGGTGTTCAGTCCACAGCACGGGAACAGCCAGCGCCAGAGCCAGGGGACAGCCAGCGCCAGAGCCCGGGGGCAGCCAGCGCCAGAGCCCGGGAACAGCCAGCGCCAGAGCCCGGGAACAGCCAGCGCCAGAGCCCGGGAACAGCCAGCGCCAGAGCCCGGGAACAGTCAGAGCCCGGGGACAGACAGCGCCACAGCCAGGAAACAGCCAGCGCCAGAGCCCGGGGACACCCATTACCACAGCACGGGAACAGCCAGTACCACAGCACGGGAACAGCCAGTACCACAGCACGGGAACAGCCAGTAGCACAGCACGGGAACAGCCAGTAGCACAGCACGGGAACAGCCAGTAGCACAGCACGGGAACAGCCAGTAGCACAGCACGGGAACAGCCAGTAGCACAGCACGGGAACAGCCAGTAGCACAGCACGGGAACAGCCAGTAGCACAGCACGGGAACAGCCAGTAGCACAGCACGGGAACAGCCAGAAGCACAGCACGGGAACAGCCAGCAGCACAGCACGGGAACAGCCAGCAGCACAGCACGGGAACAGCCAGCAGCACAGCACGGGAACAGCCAGCACCACAGCCCGGGAACAGCCAGCACCACAGCCCGGGAACAGCCAGCACCACAGCCCGGGAACAGCCAGCACCACAGCCCGGGAACAGCCAGCATCCCAGCACGGGAACAGCCAGCATCCCAGCACGGGAACAGCCAGCATCCCAGCACGGGAACAGCCAGCATCCCAGCACGGGAACAGCCAGCATCCCAGCACGGGAACAGCCAGCTGTTAGGACCTGGTGGTTAGGACAATAATGGACCTGGTGGTTAAGAGCACACGGAAAGACCTGATAGTTACAATAATACAGGACAAGCTCTGGGAAGTGGAAACTCTGCTGACCGCAATCCCTAATCCTATCACACACACTAGAAATAGCCGTGGATTGCTCCTAACGCTCCCTATGCAACTCGTCACAGCCTCAGAACTAGCTAGCCCTAAAGATAGAAAAATAAAGCCTACCTTGCCTCAGAGAAATTCCCCAAAGGAAAAGGCAGCCCCCCACATATAATGACTGTGAGTTAAGATGAAAATCACAAACACAGAGATGAAATAGATTTTAGCAAAGAGAGGCCCGACTTACTGAACAGAGGATAGGAAAGGTAACTTTGCGGTCAGCACAAAAACAAAAAACCACGCAGAGTGCGCAAAAAGACCCTCCGCACCGACTCACGATGCGGAGGCGCCACTCTGCATCCCAGAGCTTCCAGCAAGCAAGACAAAAATCAAAATAGCAAGCTGGACAGAAAAATAGCAAACAAGAGAAAAACAGGCAGGAACTTAGCTTCTGCTGGAGAAGACAGGTCACCAGAACGATCCAGGAGCAAACTAGACCAATACTAGAACAATGACAGCTGGCATGGAGCAATGATCTAAGTGGAGTTAAATAGAGCAGCCCGCTAACGAATTAACCTCGTCACCTGTGGAAGGAAACTCAAAAGCAGCATCTCCACTCACAGCCACCAGAGGAAGTCCATGGACAGAACCAGCCGAAGTACCATTCATGACCACAGGAGGGAGCTTGACAACAGAATTCACAACAGCCAGCGCCAGAGCCCGGGGACACCCATTACCACAGAACGGGAACAGCCAGCGCCACAGCACGGGAACAGCCAGCGCCACAGCACGGGAACAGCCAGCGCCACAGCACGGGAACAGCCAGCGCCACAGCACGGGAACAGCCAGCGCCACAGCACGGGAACAGTTACTGAATACACATGGCTGAACACAAAAACTGGAACACTCGGCGATTTCTTAATTCCAGGAGCAAGTGTGTATAGTAAGAGACACTTACATAACCAACGTCCGGTCTGTAGCAAGTGTAGGCCCCAAGAATACTGTGCAGCATATCGTGATAGGGGCCACCCTGAAAAAGAATAAAGGCTGCCATTGTTACTCTGGAAGTTTCCAAATAATTGAGCGATAACCTAATTCAGTCAGAACATAAACCGATTACAAGTGCAGATTTTAGATATCCAGCTGTGTCATGTCCTACCTTCTGGAATATACACAGACTTGGAAATGTGCGGGAGATATCCAACTTTATCAGCTCCAGGCTGGCTTCCCTGTCCGATGCAGACAAGCCCGAGTCTAGAGAGAAATATATCAGAACATCAATGACGATATGACGCGGCCGGCATAGTCCAACCCACAGAAAATAAGACCAGGGCGAAAGAGTTTTAGGCTGTGTGCACACGTTGCGTTTTTTTCGCGGTTTTTCCCGATAAAAACGCTATAAAACCGGAAAAAAACGCATACAATAAGCATCCCATCATTTAGAATGAATTCTGCATGTTTTGTGCACATGATGCGTTTTTTTCTATGAAAAAAACGCATCTCGGTAAAAACCGCAGCATGTTCATTAATTTTGCGCTTTTTTTGCGGATTTCCCACTACAAAATGCATTGGGAAGTGTCCGGAAAAAACAGCGACAAAAACTCGTCAAAACCGCGGCAAAAACGCGTCAAAACCGTGGCAAAACCGCATGCGGTTTTCTTGCGGATTTCTTGCAGAAAATGTCCGGTTTTTCTCAGGAATTTTCTGCGAGAAATCCTGAACGTGTGCACATAGCCTTACTATCTACAAGGAAAACTCTGTGGTTAGAGTCTTTCCTTTAGATCAGTAACTAAAACGGACTGACATGTCACAGATTCATGTGCTACAACTTTGAAGATTGCTGGAGGGTGCATATCCAAGTAACCCAACGTCTTGGCATTTAGTGCGGGCAATGTTAGGTCTCTCGAGCAGAACCATTACTAATTAGTTCCCAGGATCTGGTCCGCCCGTAATGTGACTAATCTGGGAACACTGAAAAATGTCTTACCTGACAGCATCCGCAAATCTTTTGAATAGCTGGCCGGCCTGAGAAATCATCGGTTCCATGTGGCTATGCCATGTTGGCTACGACGTAAAGGATTTGCAGACGGCATCAGATAGGAGGAGGTTCTCAGGGATCCTGTCCGGTAGCCATAATATACCGACTTGACCACGGGATCAGGTGTTGCAAATAGATCCAGTGGTCAAGTCTGGGTATGCAGGAGGCAAACTGTTGACACTCAAACCAAAAAAGGTCTGAACTCCATGCTGTGAGGCTAGGGTCGGAAGGCGGTAGATTCCCTCATCTGAGAGAATTGGCCGATTATGCAAACATTCTAATCAAACTCTTATCAGAGTGTCTGCTTAGTGTGATCAGATTCTCTTGGATAAGAGACTGAGCACACTGAGGAGAAGATGGAGAACAACATTTTTCCATCTTTGCCATAGTGTCAGTGCACGGAAATCAGATTGCACACAGATATCATCCGAGTGAAGTCTGATGTTTTTCCTCGCACTAACACACTTTCATGGCTGAGTGCGATACGAATATCCGATCAAACTTGGGCATGCCGCAATTTTTCCCTTGGATCGTCTCGCTCATGTGTGCGGCCCCATAGAATAATATTGGTCAGAGTATGATCCAATGTTTGATTGCTTCATCTTTCATCCGAGTGCGAACAACCAGAGAGATGTGCAGCTACGGATGTGGTTTGCTCCCAGAGCACTGCTTTGGCTTGACAAAACTATATAAAAATTTTAGCCGAGAGCAGGAACAGGTGTTTAAAAAGGTTTTCCCAAGAAAAGCAAGTTATCACCTAACTTGCTGGTTGTTGTGGCTTCCACCGCTGGAACCCCAGTGATCAAAAAACAAAACGGGGCTCTATAGTTCCCCATGGAGCGATGGTCGAACATGCAGGCAACTACTACATTCATTGTCATGGTCATCATCAGACAACGACTGGAACGCCAAAGCCTCTGCCTCGGGATCAGTAGGGGTTAAACAGCTGGAAACGCCAGCAATAGGCCCGTTTTTACCTACAGAGACGAGATAACCTGCATTTATGGCACAACCCCTTTAAAGGTTAAAAACGGATACAATAAGAAGCCATATCTGTATACACCCCTATAACATATTGCATAAATGTTTTTGGCGTGGCAATAGGCGGACCCTGTGAACCAAGAACAAGTGCCATCTAGTCTTTTCCTGGACCGGATAAGTCCTTACCCTCATTTTCTACATCAGACCCTCCCATGCTCAGCGATTTCCATCGATCCTTGGCTCGAGATAAAAAGATATCATACAGCTCTAGAAAAAAAAAAAACCACAACTTTACAGGTCCGAGCAGACATACGAGACCGCCGTACACACACACGAGCTCAGATTCTCCATCACTGCTGCGTTAGTCTTGTGCTGCTTATACCCAGAGATATCTTTTCATTGGCTGAGGCTATATTTAAAAGGGATTCTCCATCACAAGAAAACCTCTTCCATTTCTACAATGTGCAGAGGCGGCGCCGGTTTGGGAGGTGGGTATACGTTTTTTGTTTTTTTTCCCCACCACCCAGGGCCCAATAATTAACTTTTTCAATAATGGAGAGCCCCTTTAATCAGAAGTACACTAATAACTAGGACCCATTACAGAATATATCCCAGCTGACTCACAAGTAGAAAATTACTTAATTATCTCTTTGATTTTTCGTTTTTTTCTGATTTATCTGCATAATAGTCCTGAGAATCACACACAGGAACAGTAATTATACCCTTTTATCCACTCCACTGCTTATTTAAGTGTTAACTCATCTCAGCAAATCCCTATTCAGTCGTCCTTGATCGTAGCAAGAGCAGAAAAAATCACTAATGATAGGACATTATATTGGCCGGCATGTAATACTACATCCTGCCTAAAGGGGGAGCTGCAGGGAAAATGCTTAGGCGGAGTTTAGTTTAAGGAGGTGTGCTCTTGATCACCCAACCCCCTTAAAGTGACAGCGTCACACACCCGCCTACATTACTAGCATGTTCCGGTTGGAAATGATGGATTTTTTTTTATCATACATCTATCAGAAAGTGAATTTTAGAGTTACTCCCACTTATTACAATGCATCCTGATAAACAAGGAACGGTATAAATGATATACAGTCTCCAATCTTACCGTGAGTGATATTTAACTCATTGCCGATCGCCAGACTCCAGACTTTTCCTCTTACATTGGGTGGGATCCCCTGCCACCACATCTCCCGAACTTTTCGAGAACAGCACCTAATGGCAGAATGGAGGAAAACGCATTAGTAATGCCCTAGCGCAAAAACTTTTTATATATAAACATGACATGATATCCATGTGACTATGTGCAATTCAGAGAAGACAGATGACGCTTGTCCCCGCCCAGCTACAGGAGATTGACAGGTCTCTCCCCATTTACACAAATGGGAAACCCCTAGCAAACAACTAGAGCAGAGTGGGGAGAAGTTGGACAGTGGGGAGTGGGGCGAAGGAAGGATTAATCCGGTTTCTCTCTGTAAACCTCCGGTCAACTCTTCACTGGTTTTCAATCGCGCAGTCAAGCGAATAATGTGGTTTAACTGGTCACAAATACAATGGACTAACAGTCCTGGACACTTATTCTTCAGATTGGGTGGCTCTGCTGAAAAGCATTAACACTACCGGACAGGTCATAAGGATTGGTCTATAGAGTGCTGCTGGATACTAGATAGGCAAGATTTACACCCTTTGTTTCATTGGACAGCATTGTGCACCAATCCCTAGAAGTTTTATTTTTAATTTAATTTGGCTTTTTTAATTTTCCTTCTCTAATATGAGAGTCATCCATTAATGCTACTGTAAAGCACCAGCAACCTAATGCGCAGCCTATACTAGTGATGCACAACCTGCTGGATACTAGATAGGCAAGATTCACCACTTTTTTTTTTTGTGAAAAAGCAATTGAAATATGGACCTTGGTTGCAATCGCCAGGAATTATTTAAGGGGACTCTCTTTTTTTTTTTTAGCCCCACCAGCCTTATTCCGATGGAGCCTTCATTTGCAGTTAGTTGGGCAAACTGGTCTTCACAGAAGATTACCAGAAATGAGAAGGTGATCTAGACAGTTTCACGGAAAAATCTTTTGTACAAGATTTATTTATTTTTATAAAAAATTTTTTTAACATTTTGTTTTTTACATAAAAAATTATTTCAGCAGCTCCGTCTCAACTTACATGGATTCCCAGTTGGGCAGAATCTCGTTGTTCCATATTAGAGCAGCGATTCCGATACTTTCCTCCAGTTTACACCTCTCCTGCAATTGTTTTTTCTTTCTTTGGGCTTCTTTGAATTCTAAAAAATACACATTCATGATCAAAATGCAGGAGATATATATATATATAATGAGGCTTCTAAGCAGAAAGTAGAGAGCGGAGAATACTAGACAACTCGGATGAGATAACTCTTGCTGTGTGCTCGGGGACGGGAGAATTCCCCCAGGAATTGCAGATTTGAGATGGGATATTTAGCAATCAGCGGTTAAACAAACGTGGGCACAGGTGCAAAGCCGATAGCGACGGGCTGTCAAGTACATACACTAATGACTCAGCTGGCAAAAGGGCATTTGGGGTTTCACAGCCGGCTCAGAAGTACCATCCGCCCAACACTCACATGACCTATCGCAAAAATTTCAGGTACAGAATTCCACGTCCAAGTGCAAAAACTCAATGCATTTCCAGTTAATTTATAAAAGGATCACTAGGGGTTCAGTGGCCATATCTATACCAAAACAGACTTTTAACCAATATGCTATAGTGTGGGGAAAAAACATTTACAGCTCCTCAAACCATAATTGTAAAGGAGAACACAAATAGCATCCAGCTGAAAAGGACATTTCCTCCCTCAGCCAATCAGTTTTCTTGGGCACTCTTATTGGCCGAACGCAGCTTACTGACATAGAGGGCTATATGCTCTTCCTAGCATTCAGCTGAACAGGTACCCGAACTTTGGTTCTAGGAGCAGAACAACTTTGAACAGGATGATACGTAAAAGTTCTCACAATATAGATTCTAAACACTTTTAAAGGAAATCTACAGAATATTAAGGAAGTACTCCAGTCCCTAAAAATACAAGGTCTATAGGTCCCCCAGAGGTCACATGAGTAGAGCAAGGTTATAGGGTGTGGAGCATGGCAAAGAGGTTCGAAGTGCCCCAAGAAGAGAATCTTTGTATGTTTTTCTGGCCCTTTAAAGGCATTGAACCCAGATCACCAGACACAATATTAAATGGTGTTAAAGTTTAGATCTTTTGAGAGTAATATATAAAAGATGGTTATATATTTTGGGGGAAACTGGGAGGAATAGATAAAACGGCCATGGAATAAGCCAGACATCTCATCAGGTCATCTTCCCAGGAATCAAAGGATTGGGCATCTCAAAAATCTCCTTCTTCCCCATGACAGTTCTTCAATGTGGACCAGGTCCCTGCCATACACATTACATTATCAGCCAGTTTAGATTATTTTTGTCCATTTTGTCCAACAGCCAACTTTATAAACCTACCAATTCATTTTAGGAACAATTGCACTGTAGATATTTTGGTTGAAATCTATAATATTAGTGTAGTTAGCGCCCAATTTTTAGAGTACTGACTTCAGTTCAACTTCAGTTCAATATTTAGATAAGAGCTGGAAACCAATACAGTGGGGCAAAAAAGTATTTAGTCAGTCAGCAATAGTGCAAGTTCCACCACTTAAAAAGATGAGAGGCGTCTGTAATTTACATCATAGGTAGACCTCAACTATGGGAGACAAACTGAGAAAAAAATATCCAGAAAATCACATTGTCTGTTTTTTTATCATTTTTTTTTGCATATTATGGTGGAAAATAAGTATTTGGTCAGAAACAAAATTTCATCTCAATACTTTGTAATATATCCTTTGTTGGCAATGACAGAGGTCAAACGTTTTCTGTAAGTCTTCACAAGGTTGCCACACACGGTTGTTGGTATGTTGGCCCATTCCTCCATGCAGATCTCCTCTAGAGCAGTGATGTTTTTGGCTTTTCGCTTGGCAACACGGACTTTCAACTCCCTCCAAAGGTTTTCTATAGGGTTGAGATCTGGAGACTGGCTAGACCACTCCAGGACCTTGAAATGCTTCTTACGAAGCCACTCCTTCGTTGCCCTGGCGGTGTGCTTTGGATCATTGTCATGTTGAAAGACCCAGCCACGTTTCATCTTCAATGCCCTTGCTGATGGAAGGAGGTTTGCACTCAAAATCTCACGATACATGGCCCCATTCATTCTTTCATGTACCCGGATCAGTCGTCCTGGCCCCTTTGCAGAGAAACAGCCCCAAAGCATGATGTTTCCACCACCATGCTTTACAGTAGGTATGGTGTTTGATGGATGCAACTCAGTATTCTTTTTCCTCCAAACGACAAGTTGTGTTTCTACCAAACAGTTCCAGTTTGGTTACATTAGACCATAGGACATTCTCCCAAAACTCCTCTGGATCATCCAAATGCTCTCTAGCAAACTTCAGACGGGCCCGGACATGTACTAGCTTAAGCAGTGGGACACGTCTGGCACTGCAGGATCTGAGTCCATGGTGGCGTAGTGTGTTACTTATGGTAGGCCTTGTTACATTGGTCCCAGCTCTCTGCAGTTCATTCACTAGGTCCCCCCGCGTGGTTCTGGGATTTTTGCTCACCGTTCTTGTGATCATTCTGACCCCACGGGGTGGGATTTTGCATGGAGCCCCAGATCGAGGGAGATTATCAGTGGTCTTGTATGTCTTCCATTTTCTAATTATTGCTCCCACTGTTGATTTCTTCACTCCAAGCTGGTTGGCTATTGCAGATTCAGTCTTCCCAGCCTGGTGCAGGGCTACAATTTTGTTTCTGGTGTCCTTTGACAGCTCTTTGGTCTTCACCATAGTGGAGTTTGGAGTCAGACTGTTTGAGGGTGTGCACATGTGTCTTTTTATACTGATAACAAGTTTAAACAGGTGCCATTACTACAAGTAATGAGTGAAGGAAAGAGGAGACTCTTGAAGAAGAAGTTACAGGTCTGTGAGAGCCAGAAATCTTGATTGTTTGTTTCTGACCAAATACTTATTTTCCACCATAATATGCAAAAAAAATGATTAAAAAAAACAGACAATGTGATTTTCTGGATTTTTTTTCCTCAGTTTGTCTCCCATAGTTGAGGTCTACCTATGATGTAAATTACAGACGCCTCATCTTTTTAAGTGGTGGAACTTGCACTATTGCTGACTGACTAAATACTTTTTTGCCCCACTGTATGTTGAATGTCCGATCAAGGCAAAATGTCAGCGTTTATTGCAAGAAAAACACAATTTCAGTTCTATAAATGATGCTTAAAATGTAGTATTTTATGATGTGTGGACCGTTTGCATTTAATCATTGTTTCTCCTATCTTTCTAGATCTCCTCTTTGCATTTTAACATGCAAGTTTCCTTAATATTTTAGAAGCATGATTTGTACAGTGTTCTAATTAGCCACCCGTCCTCGTTGCTTCTGTGATCTGTAATTTTGGAATCTTAAATTATTCATACAAACAATTTTGGTTCTAGCGGTTTTGACATCTCATTATATTAGAACCTTTTATATAGAAACTTTAAAAAAAAAATTAATCACGCACGTATATATGGTAGAAGTGAGCAAGCGCACCGGAGCAGAGGCAACAACGCACGCGGGGTAAAAGGATTGATAAGATCCTATAAAGAGGAGATATTGAAATAAATAATTCTGGACGTTCTACAAATCACCTGCGTCCAGTTATTCAGCTCTCCAGAAGAGAACAGTTTACAAGAATGTCAGCCCACCACTCTACAGTCAACCATACAGACTGCTGTCTGCCGGACCGGCCGATATCAACAGGTTCGACCAACGGGCTTATGTGTATGGGAGCAACAGCCAACTTTGCTGGTAGGAAAGATGTTGCTTGGACATGTCCGATTTCGGACTGCCGATCACACTTCTCAGAGATAAACAGGCGGCCGATGTGTCAGTCGGCAGCTTTCTCAACACAGGAGTGCTTGGTCGTACAAGTGCTTCTATGGATGAGGGAGTCATTGATAAATATCAGCCAAAGCATCGTTTGGCTAACAGCCATCTAATGAGTGTGTCAGGCTTAACGACTTTTAAAATACCGGTAGTTAATTGGCTCCAATATAAAAAAAAAAAAAACACAGCAGAAGATCTGAACTATACATGACTTCTTGTACTACATACTGCAATACCACTAACAGAAGGAGTTATAAAGGGGTATTCTCATCTCCAAGATCCTCTCCCAATATGTAGTAGGTGTAATAATAATAATAATAATAATAATAATAATAATAATAAATAACAGCAAATATCTTCAACTAGAAATGTAGTATAGTTTTCCTGATTTGCTATATCTCTTTCCTCATGTGCAGGCATTGCAGGACCTTCGGTATCTATGGATACGAGCATTGATATATTTGCTAGCAGTCGGAACCATGGATACCTAAGGTCCTGCAATGCCTGCACATAAGGAAAGACATAGTGATTCAGAAAACTATACCACATTTATAATTGGAGGCATTTGCTAATATTATTATTATTACACCTACTACATATTGGGACACAGTTCGTAGATTTGTTTTTTTATTCTATTAAGACATGAACAAATACATCCATGTTCCAATCACCCTTCGTAAGTAAGTAATAGTAAGTAGATGCGATTTGGGGATAATTCTACATTAATGCTCGGCATTTCACCCATCTCCTCCACTTGTGAAACGCTGGTCAATGCAGAGTAACATTGCTCCTGTACAGCTGTGCGGCATCCGGGACCTTTCTATGTAAAGATAAGGTAAATGTCAGTAGGTATTTGTGTGTGCTCTGGATTTCAGGGCAAGGCATGTAGTTGGCGGTCGGCAGTAGACGGACATCAGTCCGTCATGTCCATACATAGAACAATGGATGAGGGGCTGAACAGCTCTGGACCACAACTCGGCATGCAGGAAATGTACACGGATAACCTACTTCTGCGGCCATGAATAATACATGCAAAGTGTCTGCATTGATCGGGAGCCTGGATGAGTCTGTAGCTGCTGGAACGTGATCTTCATTTATTGACGACAGCGTGTTTTCTGACGGGAAGTTAATAAATAATAGTCACTGGGGTCATTGATTAACTGGAGGAGCTCCAGAGCCCTTCTCACATGACCCACTAACCCGATTTTCATCAAAATATCTGCTGACATTAGTTTCTGTCACTGTTCGGTTAACTGCATGAATTATAGGCAAACCTGATAATCTGGCATCACGATCTCTGAAATTCTGGACTGTCAGATTTGGAAACTGTAGGACCTCCCCAAGGGTGAGCTCTGATCGTAAGACATGGTCAGACTGCTGGGGTACCTCACTGGAAGCATGTATGTATGCCCATGAGGCAGTAAGCTCAAGGTAAGAGACCCGGCATTATGTCAGGGCCTTGCGATCTGCGCACAAAGCGAACACACGGCCCCCATGCAAAAAGGCCACACGCCCCCCACGCAAAAAGGCCACACAGCCCCGCAAACAGGCCACACGGCCCTGCGCAAAAAGGCCACATGGCCCCGCAAACAAACAGGCCACACGGCCCAGCGCAAAAAGGCCACATAGCCCAGCAAACAAACAGGCCACACGGCCCTGCGCAAAAAGGCCACACTTTAGAGAATGCCAACAGCATGCTGAGCTGTAAATATATGTAAAAGAAAGGTATTTTTAGGAAGCCATCATTTAACAATATTTTGGTTTCACACTAATTTTTTTACTCCTCGTTTCCATATGTGTTCTTTTGTAGAAGATTTTGATGCCTTCAGTCTCAATCTACAATGTGATTAATTAGATCAGAGTCACATATACGTCCTATACTGGACAGAAAAAACTCCCATTGATAATATAAACAATTAGAAAAAAGGAGTCAGAACACTGCCAATTAGATCAATAAAATTACAAGTATTTATTAAGTAGTAACATAAAATATACAATCGCATAAACACCTAATAAAAAATCTACAGTACATATAGGGTTACTCATGTGAAGGGTACAGGTAACAGAGTCACGTACCACCCCAAAATGTAATACGACTTAAGGTCCAAGGTTCAGAGCGCAAGATGAGTATACCAAAAGTGAAAGCATACTTGTTAAATCCCTCTAGGAACCTATGTAAACTAGCTGTATCAAAAGGTGTCTAGGACTGGACCTTACCCATGTCAGTCGTGGAGTGGACGTGAAGATTGCCAGCTCTAGGTTCCTAGAGGGATTTAACAAGTATGCTTTCACTTTTGGTATACTCATCTTGCGCTCTGAACCTTGGACCTTAAGTCGTATTACATTTTGGGGTGGTACGTGACTCTGTTACCTGTACCCTTCACATGAGTAACCCTATATGTACTGTAGATTTTTTATTAGGTGTTTATGTGATTGTATATTTTATGTTACTACTTAATAAATACTTGTAATTTTATTGATCTAATTGGCAGCGTTCTGACTCCTTTTTTCTAATTGTTTATAATATCAATCTACAATGTGCACATTCCAAAAAGAATAGGGAAAACCACTGCAAAAACCGCTGCATGAACAGGTGTGTCCAAACTATTGACTGGTACTGTATATGCAATGCATCGTCACCAACCCATCAGACCAGACAGAATGTGGTTGACGACAGGGAGTGAAATAGGGTGTTAGTGATGTGGTCCATACTGCACCATTAGCACTTTGACTTGGTAACATGGTGATGTCAGTGTCCCGTTGGCACATTTAGTCTGTAGGACGCTGGGCTGGTTGTCTTCTCCTGCCCCATACATGATTGGATCCTCACCTCTTCTTTTAGCCTGGGCCACCATTTCTTCATATTCCTGTCGGTGTTTCTGGGCTTCTTCAGCGGGTTTGGCCGGAAGGTTTCTGTGGATATTACAAAGTATTGTTCTGTCAGTGTAAGCACAGACCAAGAGACGACTGTGTAACACACACAATAAATAAATATATATACACGTGTAACTCCTGCACGTTGTAAAAAAATTTTTTATATACGGTATTAAATTTATGGATAAACCCCATAACCACAACAGACAAAAAAAAAAAACCATAAAACAATCTGATTGCTGTAGGTGGATATAAACGATTTCAACCCATATTAATACACTTTTTGCAATCTCCTTGTTAAAAAAAAAAAAAGTTCCTAAAAGTGAACCGATCACAGGTTGCTCCCCATCGATCAGCTCTTATCTGTAGGGAAAGCGGGAAGGACGTGTTCAATTTGTATACAGTGCCTCCGCAGGAGAAATTAAGCATTACCTGGTGCCCACTGAAATGAACAGACTATCCGTGTAGACGAGCGAGTGGAGTCTCGGATACCAGAGCTCAGCTCCTATTAAATTTAATGTAATCGGAGCTGCAGTACCCCAGAAGGACCACTAGTCAGTGTGAAGAGCTGCGATGATCCGGCACCGAGATCGGTGGAGGAGGGCGTTGGGTACCTATCCTAAAAGATAGGTCATCAATATCAAAGTTTTGGACAGACCTTTTATTAGACGACTACTGTACTAAGGGATGGGGGAAAAAACAACAACAACAAAAAAAACAAAAAAAAAAAACAAAGTCCCTTTAAAAACTCTAAACTGCAATGTGACACCTGTACAGAATATCCAAAGCTCAGGAAAATGACAGCAATGCTTCAGATGGGGGAAAACAAATGAGACGAGCTCTACCAAGAGCATTTCTCCTCATCGTATACGCCAGTCACATCCGCAGTAATACATATCAGAGAGCCAATCTATGCTCCATGCACAATCAATCATAGATTTACGAGACCGTATCCAGACCCATTAATAATATGTGCACTCTGTGCAGACAGTAACACAGGAAAGTCCCCTCCTTAAAAAAAACAATTATAAAACAAGATCATATCAAGCAATTGAACAGAAAACATACAGGGTTTAGGTCAGCAGAGAAAGTGTTTACATTATATTTTAGGTTAAGGTCTCATTTAGAATCTTCCTTTCATTATTCTTAATGCGTCTCCGTGGTAACAGACTACACACCAGCCCTGCGCAGTCAGCTCCTGCAGTCGCACACCTATTTTGTCCAGTAAGTTTTTGCTAATGATTTCAATGTAAGTCAGGAAGAAGTAGGAGACAAGTGGAAGGCATATGACTAAAATGGAGTGGTAGAGTGTCAGTAGCCTGTTACCATGGCAACAAATCAGTCTGCCTAAGAGCTGTAGACACAAAAGACATTAAGAGGTTTTGAATAAAATTCTATTGAAAAGATGGGTTTTAACCTTCAGCTTAATTTGAGAAAACATTTTAATTGTTAGATCTATGGTAGAGAGCGAAATCTAAGTGGATGCATCAGGGCCCGAATGGCCTAATGAGAAACTATTTGCACTAGGCTATTGATTGGTCAAGAGGGCTCAGTCGCCTTAACTGTTTAAAACTGGTCTAGTGGGTAGTTTAATATTTTTTTTTCTTTTTTTGGTAGAGACCTTCATAGACCTCAATAAAAGTCAGCCACACTAGTTTTCTTGAGGCACCAGCTGAAAGATAATATCCTATGGTGTTGACAACCATCGTCTTGAGCAGAAGGTTGTCACAGGCTCCTCCTCCTGACGTGGAGACCACCATCTGAGCTGTGTGTTATCACAGGCTCCTTCTATGGTGGAGACAACTATGATCTTGAGCTGAAAAATTAGACAGGCTACTTCTATAGTGAAGATGACAATCAACTTGGACTGAAGGATGTCACAGTCTACTTCTGTATTGGAGAAAACCATCTTGAGTTGAAGGATGTCAATGGCTCCTTGTATGGTAGAGATGACCATCATCTTGAGCTGAAGGATATTGCTGGCTCCTTCTATGATTTGTGTATTTTTTTTTGACCAAGGACACCCCACCCTCCACCAACTTAGTGTCTCCCAGCAGCTGGCTCAGAGTCACCATATTGATGCTGAGGACAGAGAAGACCCCTGATCCACATATCAGAGGATGGACCAGAACCGACAAGCTCCAGTGATCCCACAGCCCAAGCCTCACATAGTAGCTAGGATTACAGGTGTGCGCCACAGCACCCAGCTATGAAAAATGAGACAGGCTACTTCTATAGTGAAGATGACAATCAACTTGAACTGAGGAATGTCACAGTCTACTTCTGTTGTGGAGAAAACCATCATCTTGAGTTGAAGGATGTCAATGGCTCCTTGTATGGTAGAGAAGACCATCATCTTGAGCTGAAGGATGTTACTGGCTCCTATGCTAGAGACAACCATCATCTTGAGCTGAAAAATGAGACAGGCTACTTCTCTAGTGAAGACCACCATCATCTTGAGCTGAAGGATGTTAATGGCTCCTTCCATGCTAGAGACAACCATCATCTTGAGCTGAAGGATGAGACAGGCCACTTCTATAGTGGAGACTACCATCATCTTGAGTTGATGGCTGTCACAGGTTGAGCATGGTTACAAAATTGAATAGCAATCATCTGTTATTTAAACTGGTCATTAGTGGTGATGCCAAAGTAGACGGCAAAAATCTGTTGAAGATAGTGATCATCAGCAGTGGTCACATGTGGTAGGCAGCACAATGAAGCTGCAGTTCTGGAAAGAAAGAGAAGGAGCATCGGAAAGGCAAAGTGTTTGATAGATAAAAAATACCAAAATAAGCATTAGTTGTCTGTGGCCTAACTATGCCAGAAAACAGACAGACAATCTCTTCTATAAACACCTCCTATGTTTGCATACATGGATGTCATTAGGGTCCCCCCTAAAAAAAAAAAACATACTTTATTAGCCAATAACATTAATCTGAACAGCCGCTATATAATATTACTCCTTGTTGCTGCGCAGATTGTGGTTCTCGACAGCACATCATCCTGTGTAAACAATGTGCTGCTGAGAATAGTGGCACATAACGATCTATTACAGTCCCTGAAGCCAGGCTGGCCTATGTAAATATTCTATAAAATTACTTCCGAACAGAAAACAAGTAGGGTAAGTGCACTAGATGGCGTGTGAAGGCGGTAAAGTGGGGGAGTATTGCTCCATGGAAGCCTGTGGGTTCTTTGCATTGGTCCAAGTATGAGAATGGTCGGTGTAGGCAAGAAAGAAGAAACGGAAATGGCGATTCAAGGCAATAAAAAATTATAACTGGACAGGGAGGTGCTGATGACAGATCAATATAAAAGGTCACTGGTGACCCTAAAAAACCAGTTATACAGGAAGAGCAAAAGGCAAGACAGACAGTGTGCGCGGTCTATCGTGTGACAATACAGACAATGCAGGCAGCGTACAACGCCATCATGGGGGTACAATAAAACCTTCCCCAAAACGTCATGGGGCTCACATACAAACCCTGCAAAAAAACAAAAACAAAAAAGGGAGACGGATTTAAAGGGGATGTCAACCAGCGACCGCAAGGTTTGGGCGCACGGCAGGGCTTGGAAGGGAAGGAGCGCCATTTGACTTTTTGAATGAAAAATTGGCTCCACTCTTTAGCGGACACCATGTCACGTTTGGAGAGCCCCCGTGTGCCTAAAAATTGTAGCTCCCCCACAAGTGACCCCATTTTGGAAACTAGACGCCCCAAGGAACTTATCTAGATGCATAGTGAGCACTTTGAACCCCCAGGTGCTTCACAAATTGATCCGTAAAAATGAAAAAGTACTTATTTTTTTTCACAAAAAAATTCTTTTCGCCTCAATTTTTTCATTTTCACATGGGCAATAGGATAAAATGGATCATAAAATTTGTTGGGCAATTTCTCCCGAGTATGACGATACCTCATATGTGGGGGTAAACCACTGTTTGGGCACTCGGCAGGGCTCGGAAGGGAAGGCGCGCCATTTGACTTTTTGAATGGAAAATTAGCTCCAATTGTTAGCGGACACCATGTCGCGTTTGGAGAGCCCCTGTGTGCCTAAACATTGGAGCTCCCCCACAAGTGACCCCATTTTGGAAACTAGACCCCCAAAGGAACTAATCTAGATGTGTGGTGAGGACTTTGAACCCCCAAGTGCTTCACAGAAGTTTATAACGCAGAGCCATGAAAATAAAAAAATAAAAAATATTTTCTCAAAAATGATCTTTTAGCCTGCAATTTTTTATTTTCCCAAGGGTAACAGGAGAAATTTGACCCCAAAAGTTGTTGTCCAGTTTCTCCTGAGTACGCCGATACCCCATATGTGGGGGTAAACCACTGTTTGGGCACATGCCGGGGCTCGGAAGTGAAGTAGTGACGTTTTGAAATGCAGACTTTGATGGAATGCTCTGTGGGCGTCACGTTGCGTTTGCAGAGCCCCTGATGTGGCTTAACAGTAGAAACCCCCCACAAGTGACCCCATTTTGGAAACTAGACCCGGAAAGGAACTTATCTAGATGTGTGGTGAGCACTTTGAACCCCCAAGTGCTTCACAGAAGTTTATAATGCAGAGCCGTGAAAATAATAAATACGTTTTCTTTCCTCAAAAATAATTATTTAGCCCAGAATTTTTTATTTTCCCAAGGGTTACAGGAGAAATTGGACCCCAAAAGTTGTTGTCCAGTTTCTCCTGAGTACGCTGATACCCCATGTGTGGAGGTAAACCACTGTTTGGGCACACGTCGGGGCTCAGAAGGGAAGTAGTGACTTTTGAAATGCAGACTTTGATGAAATGGTCTGCGGGCGTCACGTTGCGTTTGCAGAGCCCCTGGTGTGCCTAAACAGTAGAAACCCCCCACAAGTGACCCCATTTTAGAAACTAGACCCCCCAAGGAACTTATCTAGATATGTGGTGAGCACTTTGAACCCCCAAGTGCTTCACAGACGTTTACAACGCAGAGCCGTGAAAATAAAAAATCATTTTTCTTTCCTCAAAAATGATGTTTTAGCAAGCATTTTTTTATTTTCACAAGGGTAACAGGAGAAATTGGACCCCAGTAATTGTTGCGCAGTTTATCCTGAGTATGCTGGTACCCCATATGTGGGGGTAAACCACTGTTTGGGCACACGTCGGGGCTCGGAAGTGAGGGAGCACCATTTGACTTTTTGAATACAAGATTGGCTGGAATCAATGGTGGCGCCATGTTGCGTTTGGAGACCCCTGATGTGCCTAAACAGTGGTAACCCCTCAATTCTAACTCCAACACTAACCCCAACACACCCCTAACCATAATCCCAACTGTAGCCATAACCCTAATCACAACCCTAATTCCAACCCTAATTCCAACCCTAACCCTAAGGCTATGTGCCCACGTTGCGGATTCGTGTGAGATTTTTCAGCATCATTTTTGAAAAATCCGCGGGTAAAAGGCACTGCGTTTTACCTGCGGATTTCCAGTGTTTTTTGTGCGGATTTCACCTGCGGATTCCTATTGAGGAACAGGTGTAAAACGCTGCGGAATCCGCACAAAGAATTGACATGCTGCGGAAAATACAACGCAGCATTTCCGCGCGGTATTTTCCGCACCATGGGCACAGCGGATTTGGTTTTCCATGGTACTGTAAACCTGATGGAACACTGCTGCGAATCCGCAGCGGCCAATCCGCTGCGGATCTGCAGCCAAATCCGCACCGTGTGCACATAGCCTAATTCTAAAGGTATGTGCACACGCTGCGGAAAATGGGGCGGATTCGCAGCAGTTTCCCATGAGTTTACAGTTCAATGTAAACCTATGGGAAACAAAAATCGCTGTACACATGCTGCGGAAAAACTGCACGGAAACGCAGCGGTTTACATTCCGCAGCATGTCACTTCTTTCTTCGGATTCCGCAGCGGTTTTACAACTGCTCAAATAGAAAATCGCAGTTGTAAAACCGCAGTGAAATGCGCAGAAAAAACGCGGTAAATCCGCAGCGGTTTAGCACTGCAGATTTATCAAATCCGCAGAGGACCAGAATACGTGTGCACATACCAAAACCCTAACCCTAGCCCTAACCCTACCCCTAACCCTATTCTAACATTAGTGGAAAAAAAAAAATTCTTTATTTTTTTATTGTCCCTACCTATGGGGGTGACAAAGGGTGGGGGGGGGTTCATTTATTATTTTTTTTATTTTGATCACAGATATAATCTCTCTCAGTGATCAAAATGTACTTTGGAACGAATCTGCCAGTCGGCAGATTCGGCGGGCGCACTGCGCAGTGCGCCCGCCATTTTGGAAGATGGCGGCGCCCAGGGAGAAGACGGACGGACCCCGGCAGGATCGGTAAGTATGATAGGGTGGGGGGGAGCACGGGGAAGGGGGGGGGGGGGGGGAATCGGAGCATGGGGGGGGTGGATTGGTGCGCGGGAGGGGTGGAACGGAGCACGGGGGGGTGCATTGGAGCATCGGGGGGTGGATCGGACTGCAGGGGGGGTGGATCGGAGTGCAGGGGGGGTGGTTGGAGCACGGGGGGGGGGTGATTGGAGCACGGGGGGAGCGGACAAGAGCACGGGGGGAGCGGAGCACAGGACGGAGGGGAGCCGGAGCAGTGTACCGGACAGATCGGGGGGCTGGGGGGGTGATCGGTGGGGTGGGGGCACATTAGTGTTTCCAGCCATGGCCGATGATATTGCAGCATCGGCCATGGCTGGATTGTAATATTTCACCAGTTATAATAGGTGAAATATTACAAATCGCTCTGATTGGCTGTTGAAAGTGAAACTGCCAATCAGAGCGATCGTAGACACGGGGGGGTGAAGCCACCCCCCCTGGGCTAAACTACCACTCCCCCTGTCCCTGCAGATCGGGTGAAATGGGAGTTAACCCTTTCACCCGATCTGCAGGGACGCGATCTTTCCATGACGCCACATAGGCGTCATGGGTCAGATTGGCACCGACTTTCATGACGCCTACGTGGCGTCATGGGTTGGGAAGGGGTTAAGGAAATCTGCTTTTCTAGAAATTGCTCGATAAACTTTCCAGCATATCGGAATGATGTACTCACGCCGGCCGGTCTTCCAATATGAGGGCTGTAGTGGACAGAGGCTCGATCACCAGGCTCTTCCTCACATTCTGCTTTGGGGATGGAGACTTGGACGCTCGCCCAACTCGGTCTTCATATTCCTTTGAAGAAAAAAAAGGTAGAAAATCGAAATGAAACATCTAAGTCGTGTATATACTCATCCATATCCAAAAGCAGAGCAGACAATATCATCAATAAACCCGGCTGTGAATCCATCCAACTATAGCGATTCACGGGGAGGAAACTGGTGGAAGCACATGCGATGCCCATCCTGCAGATGTAGCAGAGCCGGATGTGTCATTTCACTGCATAAGCCGGAAATAAATAGTTAATAAAGGAAGTAAACGAGGAGAGGGATGAGACAATGGCCGTGCTTGTACCATAGTCAATAGGTTTAGCAGCGGGTGGCTCATAAATCAATATATTACAGCATGAAAAACCCAAACCAGGCAGATGATAAATGGCCGATGTCAGTAAGAAATGAATAAGCCAATATCAGAAGGACAAATTAACTCGGCAAATATTCCGCTCCTGAAAAGGCCAAAATGTTTATTTTTCGCAGATTATAGATGTAATTTTGGTTATCCAGATTTTCTAACCCAATGCATCATTTACATTTTATCAAAATGTTGTGCCATTTTTTTTTACATCCTCGTGGATTACAAAACCTGTATAAACATTTTAATTTCAGCACAGTTAAAAACTAAAATGTACAACATTTAAAACAAAAAACAAACAAACAAAAAAAAAAAAAACTTGACAGGATCCAGTGATTTTAACATTACAGTAAAAAAAAAATATATATTTTTTTTAATTTGAGGCATATTGTTTTGATTAATTTGGCACAACATCGTGCAAAACAAATATAAATAAAATTGACTTACTGAAAATGCAAAGATTCCGGCCAAAAATCTACAATATATAGTGCATATTCTAAGTCCTGTTATTTTTAGTTAAAGGAGTTGGGACGCCGCCTGGCCACTGGGCACAGAGCAGGGACGCAGCCTCACCACTGGGCAGAGAAGGGATGCCACCTCACCACTGGGCACAGAGCAGGGATGCCACCTCGCCACTAGGCATGCCGCCTGGCCACTGGGCACAGAGCAGGGATGACGCCTCACCACTCGGCACAGAGCAGGGATGCTGCCTCGCCACTAGGCACAGAGCAGGGATGCCGCCTCACCACTGGGCACAGAGCAGGGATGCCGCCTCACCACTGGGCACAGAGCAGGGATGCCGCCTCACCACTCGGCACAGAGCAGGGACGCTGCCTCACCACTGGGCACAGAGCACGGATGCCGCCTCACCACTAGGCACAGAGCAGAGATGCCGCCTCATCACTGGGCACAGAGCAGGGTTGCCGCTGCACATCTTGGCACACAGATACCACCATGGCAATGCAATTAACCCCAGAGCAGGAATGCTGCTGCACCACTGTGCACAGAGGCCACCATGCAATTGGGCACAGAGCAGTGATGGGGAAGTTCCACTGGCGCACACACAGCAGGCATGCCATCGCCCTTTTAAGGTTCTCTGTAAATTAATGTTGGTAAGACTGCTTTCCTCTGAGCGGTCACCATCCAAGGCTCCCATGTCTCCCAGCGGCACCAGCCTGCACCGTACAGCCAGGTACAGAGCGCCGTCAGCAGGTTTCCGCTTTCACAGCCCCATTAATTATCCAGGAGACCCCACATGTACCGCACATGGGACAAAGAAGAAACTGAATCCTGTAATGATCTTAATAGCACTAAACACCTTGTACCAATTCCATACAAATGATATCCTGCACTTACACCGAGCAAGGTGACCTGGCGTAGCAGGCGATGCCCACCGGCGGGGCAGCATCTGTGGGGTCCCACTGGGAATGTGACGGGAAAGTAATAGACGTAGTGATGCTGCACCGTCACTCACCATGAAAGCTGCAGTCTCTCAGAGACCCAGAACCTGCTGCCCCATCCGGACCGCCATCACTAGGAGCCCCCAGCACTCAGGAGAGCGGCTGCACCAGAAGCATCCTGGCAGTCCCATGCCAGGGGGAGCAGCATGCCAGGCTGCCCTCAGAGGCCCATCACGTGCATCCCTGCCCTCAGCTGCTTCCTCCCAAGGAGCACACACAGGGCTGGGAGATGGGCGAGCTGCCTGCGACAGCCATTCTAATCAGCTGCAGATACAACGCATCCAATCCACTCGCTCCACATTCTGCACACACGCCTGGCTACAGAACACACAACTATGGCTCCACAGAGACTCCACGGGACCGGACAGATGGGAATGAGAAGCACAAAGCAAAGTCTAAGAGCGCAACACAATAGGCATTCATTCCCCCATTTAACTATGTCTCGATCCTATCTACCTGTTGGGGAACTACAAGTACCAGCAAGTCTAATACTAGAAGCAAAAGTGAATAATTTCATGACTTTTTTTTTTTTTTTTAGATGAAATCGTATAGACTAAAAATATTTTATGCATTTATCTTTATTCATTACATTCACACAAAAAATAAAAAATAAAAATTTCAGTTGTAATAAGCGCAGTGTTGAAATTAGTCTTATTTTCCATGATGCAGCGTGGCTTTTCTGCTTCTTTATTGAGTTTGTGCTTTTTTTTTTTCCCTCTTTCCCCCTCCACCTCGAGATGTAAATATAAAATCCATTCAACTTTTCTCTAGACCCAAAACATTTCTATTTTTCTGTCAATGTAGTGTGTTGAGGCTTATTTAATAGAGAAGGGAGCGGACATTTTTATTGGAGTACTTATGATGCACAGATCACCTTTTATTGATTTTTTTTTTTTTTTGGGCGGGGGGGGAGGGGACATACCAAGATTCTGTAGATTTTACCTATTTCCCCCCCCCCCCCCATTTTTAATATCTTTTTCTCCCACTTGTTGTCTCTAGAGTCCTAGACCTGCAATTACAGCGGCATTTAAGGGGATAAGCAGCAGCTAGGGGTTAGACGCTGGCTGTCTACACGGACTCCGCTCCCGAGTCTGCGCTATAGTGTTTCCATTCTAGAGTTCATCACCTCTAGACTCGGTGAATTCGGCCACTTTACCCATTTATTTGGGGTTTTAACCTCATGAAACAATGCCCTTGTGAGACCTTGCCGCAGCGCAAGAATACCCGCAGCGCAGTTACAGCAAGTAACCCAAACTATGAGGTTTTGCATTCCAATTCTCAGAAAGGGACTGTTGTCAGTGAATCCAGGAATTCAAGGGAATTTCAGATAAAGGGATTTTCCAGGAAGAGTCCATGACACAGAAGGAAGACACAAACACAATCTTGGCATCCGCCAACATACCAGCTTTAATAATGCAGCAGTCACTCCAGTTTCTTCATGACTCGATTAACCAGGTCTGCAACTTCTATACATCTATTTTTATGCCGCTCATTTCGGTCGATGCTTGTGCTGACTCAAATGTTGTCTGTGCATTCAATTATTAATATGCCGTAAGAAGAAATGTGCCTTTACAAAAGCGAGAGTCCAAACCAATGACAGAGAGACTCGAAAAAGACGGCTTTCTCTCAACAGCAACACACCTGTTCACACTAATGGGGCAGAGATACAATACAGCACGTGCAGGAGAGGCGCCATTTCTAAAAATGGTTTAACACAACATAACAAAAATTAAAAGGTAGAAAAGAATTATGGTATCTGCTACAGTTCCAGGCAACACGTTTCACACCTACCCTGTTTCCCCGAAAGTAGGACCCCCCCGAAAGTAAGACAGGGTGGGGGTTTCGGGGGGGTCCTCCAATGTAAGGCCTCCCCCGAATGTAAGGCAGGGTTGGGGGGGCCGCTGTGAAATATAAGGCCCTTACCTTTGGGCCGCCGCTGTCCCCCATTGGGTCCCCAGGCTCCAGAGGTGTCCTCAGGTGCAGCTGGGCGGGTCCAGCGCTCATGGGGTTAACTCGCCGTGTTAACCCCGCAATCCGCCCAGCTCAACAGCTCATTGGCCGCCCCTGCTCCCCACGTCACCGCCGGCCCCCGGCTCGAGCGCTGATTGGCCCAGCAGCTCGGGCTGTAATTGGCCGCCCCAGCCCCACGTCACCGCTGTTTCCCTGCTGATTGGCACAGCGTTCCCTGCAGCACAGGCCTTCCGCACCCACAGCCGCACCGCAGAGGAAAATGTCCAGCATTTAAAAACCAAGTAGGGAAACATGTACTGTATAGGGTATGGGGCTGTGTGCAGTGGGATACGGCACTGTTATGGGGTATGGGGCTGTGTGCAGTGGGATACGGAACTGTTATGGGGTATGGGGCTGTGTGCAGTGGGATACGGCACTGTTATGGTATGCAGGCAGAGGGTATACGGCAATTACCGTACAGTACCGTAGTGTGTTACTGTTACCGTACTTTGATTTGTTGTCTGCTTTCCAGTTGAACGGTGTAACGTTAAGTACTGTACTGAATTTGAAAATTGTCATTTTTTTTTCCGGCTAATGTAAGACCTCCCCCGAAAGTAAGACAGGGTGGGACTTTTTGGGGTAAAATTAATGTAAGACAGCGTCTTACTTTCGGGGAAACACGGTACATGGTCCTTTATCAAGCCACGGCGCACACACATCTTATATACAGTACAGACCTAGAGTTTGGACACACCTTCTCATTTGAAGATTTTTCTGTATGTTCATGACTATGAAAATTGTACATTCACACTGAAGGCGTCAAAACTATGAATTAACACATGTGGAATTATATACTTAACCAAAAAGTGTGGAACAACTGAAAATATGTCTTATATTCTAGGTTCTTCAAAGTAGCCACCTCTTGCTTTGATGACTGCTTTGCACACTCTTGGCATTCTCTTGAATCTGTGCTGCACTTTATGTACAGGCAGCAAGGCAAACTCCAACTTTTCTACTATAAATATTACAAAAAAATAAATTGGCATAGAAACTTTTAACTACTTAAATAAAACCCAGTTAAACATTCCCAATGATATACAGGCCTCCTACTATACACCCACGTGCTGAATAAGTTTACTTTGCGAACCATTTACGGAACACAAAGTTCATACAGTATAAGCAAACATTAGTGTGTATTCATTATTAAGACTGCAAACAAACACCACGCTGCGGGGCCAAGTACATTGTGAAAGACACAAGTAACCTTTATGATCAATGCGTTCCCATGTGTACAATGTATGTGTCCTATAGGGCAGCTGGGCCGGCGAGCTAACATTTCTAAAAGGTCCTCGGGTGATGACGTATGGAAACGCTGAAGAAGAATGCGAGATCCTGGAACATCTGTACGCAGACAAGATGAGGTGGCATCTGCGTACAAAACAAGCCCATTTCCAAGATGCAGGTAGTGATGGACAAGGAACTTAAATGCAAACCTTGACTAAGTATTTTGGGAATAACCCTTTAGCAATCCAGCCTCCAATTATGGGATACCACTGATCTATGGGTGTCTGAGCACTGGGACCCCCAACAATCTGAAGATCAAGGCTGAGGAACCCAAGCTCTGCAGCCTTCTCTTGAACGAGGCGGAGGTATGCAACAGGCGCCCAGTCATTCCTGGCATAGACCACGAATGGAGCATGCACCCCTCCACTCCATTCAGGACGGGGGGTCGCAGAGTCTGGTTCCTCAGCCCTGATCTGGAGATCGCTGGGGTTCAATGAGTAGGGGGAAAACTTTGTATTTTGTGCATTTGCAAAGTGCTGTATTATGATTTGCACAGTTTCTGTACTCTGACATCACCTGCAAGTGACTTTTATTCTATACCGTGATGTCATAGTATACATGGTAAGCATCATTTGTGGCCATTGTTCCCGTACTATGATGATGTGGCATGCATTAACCCTGTACTATGTGCAAATGTACAAAGATGATCAACAATCATTTTCACAGCACATAATGATAGATGATGGCTGCCCAAGCTTAATAGCAATTATTATTATTATTCACAGTGACATTCATTAAATTCCTATTTAGGTCAATCATGCCGGCTGCTGAAGAGCCGGACAGTCCTATCTGTATTTTGCTCATTATTGATGTCGGAACGTGCTCCAATACCGTCTTATCCGAGCACTTTAGGGTGTTATCCGAGTATCTTAGGCGTGCTCGTATATTATGTTCCAGTCCCCGCAGCTGCATGATTTACGGCTGTTAGGCTGAACATATGCAGGGACTGCCTGTTTGTTATGCAATCCCCACACAGTTAGGTTTTTTGTTTTTGTAGTTTACTATTGGGGGTTGTGATTAGGTTTCAAAGAAGTGTCACCTTGTCTTCTTATATAACAAGTATTGTTTATATGTACAGTATATATATGTTTATATGTATAGTATATATCCTATATTGTATATATGTTTATATGCACTAATATATATACATATATATATGTGTGTATGTGTGTGTGTGTGTGTGTGTGTGTGTGTGTGTGTGTGTGTGTGTGTGTGTGTGTGTGTGTGTGTGTGTGTGTGCATATATATATATATATATATATATATATATATATATATAACGCTGGGAGCGTCACTCTGTCCGAAGCCTTTATAGACTGCGCAAGCGCCGGCGCAGTCTGGGCCTCACAGAGTGACGCTCCCGGGAGATCGCGGTATGCGTTCACACTGAACGCACACCGCGATCTCCAACAGAGAAGCAGGGACCGCCAGGAGGGTGAGTATCGGCCATATTCACCTGTCCTGCGTTCCACCGCTGAGCGCCGCCATCTTCCCGGTCTTCGGCCTGTGACCTTCAGTTCAGAGGGCGCGATGACGCGCTTAATGCGCGCCGGCGCCGCCCTCTGACTGAACAGTCACAGCCAGGAGACCGGGAAGATGGCAGCGCGCAGTGGTGGAACGGGACAGACAGGTGAGTATAGTAAGTGCTGCGGGGCCTGAGCTGGCGGCGATACCGGCACCTGACCCCCACAGCGCGCCGGCGTCCCCGCCTGCTCAGGCCCCCGGATGGTTGCAGCACATACCAGGATGGGGACGCTGGATGGAGACGCAGGATGGTTGCAGCACCTTCCAGGATGGGGACGCAGGATGGTTGCAGCACATACCAGGATGGGGACGCAGGATGGTTGCAGCACATACCAGGATGGGGACGCAGGATGGGTGCAGCACATACCAGGATGGGGACGCAGGATGGGTGCAGCACATGACAGGATGGGGGCGCAGGATGGTTGCAGCACATGCCAGGATGGGGACGCAGGATGGGGACGCAGGATGGTTGCAGCACATACCAGGATGGGGACGCAGGATGGTTGCAGAACATACCAGGATGGGGACGCTGGATGGAGACGCAGGATGGTTGCAGCACATACCAGGATGGGGGCGCAGGATGGGTGCAGCACATGACAGGATGGGGACGCAGGATGGGTGCAGCACATGACAGGATGGGGACGCAGGATGGGTGCAGCACATGACAGGATGGGGACGCAGGTTGGAGCAGCACATGACAGGATGGGGACGCAGGATGGGTGCAGCACATACCAGGATGGGGACGCAGGATGGGTGCAGCACATGACAGGATGGGGCGCAGGATGGGTGCAGCACATGACAGGATGGGGACGCAGGATGGGTGCAGCACATGACAGGATGGGGGCGCAGGATGGGTACAGCACATGACAGGATGGGGGCGCAGGATGGTTGCAGCACAAACCAGGATGGGGACGCAGGATGGTTGCAGCACATACCAGGATGGGGACTCAGGATGGTTGCAGCACATACCAGGATGGGGACGCTGGATGGAGATGCAGGATGGTTGCAGCACATGACAGGATGGGGACGCAGGATGGGTGCAGCACATGACAGGATGGGGACGCAGGATGGAGCAGCACATGACAGGATGGGGACGCAGGATAGGTGCAACACATGACAGGATGGGGACGCAGGATGGGTGCAGCACATGACAGGATGGGAACACAGGATGGGTGCAGCACATGACAGGATGGGGACGCAGGATGGGTGCAGCACATACCAGGATGGAGACCATATACCAATATAAATGCTCGCCGCCCGGGCGTAGAACAGGTTCAATAGTGTGTGTGTATATATGTATATATATGTATGTATGTATGTATGTATGTATGTATGTATGTATGTATGTATGTATGTATGTATGTATGTATATACATACACACACACACACACGTATACGCACACATATACATACACACGTATACGCGCACATATACATACACACTTTTTATTTTTATCTTATTCCCCCAAGAGTTCATAAGAAAGTATCAGGGAACCTCAGTTAGGCTATGTGCAAACGACAGCATTTAAGCGTGGAACTGGGCCCAAAACACCATGGAATCCTTATGACAGCTAATTCAATGAGAATCCTGAAGTGCTGCGCACCCAATCAGTAGATTTCCTTGAGTATTTGCAGTGCGCTTTTTTTCACTGCAACATGTCAATTCTTTGTGCGGATTTTTTTTTCGTTTTTCACCCATTGACTTCCATTGAGTCAGTTAAATCCGCAGCTATAAAAAGGTGTACGGATTTGCTGAATTTTTCTTAGCATTTTTACGGGCTTTCTATGGAGTTTCCCACGCTGGCATCTGTTTGACGTTACCCCAAACACACCTCCAGGCTGTGTAAGGGCTATTTGACCAAGAAGGAGAGTGATGGGGTGCTACGCCAGATGACCTGGCCTCCACAGTCACCAGACCTGAACCCAATCGAGATGGTTTGGGGTGAGATGGACCGCAGAGTGAAGGCAAAAGGGCCAACAAGTGCTAAGCATCTCTGGGAACGCTGTTGTGAATTCTGTTATCGAACTCCCTCCTGTGGTCATGAATGGTACTTCGGCGAGTTCTGTCCATGGACTCCCTCTGGTGGCTGTGAGTGGAGCTGCTGCTTCTGAGGTTCCTTCCACAGGTGACGTAGTTTATTCTTTGGCTGGCTGCTCTATTTAACTCCACTTAGATCGTTTCTCCATGCCAGCTGTCAATGTTCTTGTACTGGTTCAGTTCGCTCTTGGATCTTTCTGGTGACCTGTCTACTCCAGCAGAAGCTAAGTCCCTGCTAGTTAATTATTTGTTCATTGTTTCCTTGTCCAACTAGCTATCATGATTTTGCCTTGCTAGCTGGAAGCTCTGGGATGCAGAGTGGCACCTCCGCACCGTGAGTCGGTGCGGAGGTCTTTTTGCACACTCTGTGTGGTTTTTTTTGTAGTTTTTTGTGCTGACCGCAAAGATACCTTTCCTATCCTCTGTCTGTTTAGTAAGTCTGGCCTCCCTTTGCTGAAACCTGTTTCATTTCTGTGTTTGTGACTTTCATCTTAACTCACAGTCAATATATGTGGGGGGCTGCCTTTTCCTTTGGGGAATTTCTCTGAGGCAAGGTAGGCTTTATTTTCTATCTCTAGGGCTAGTTAGCTCTTAGGCTGTGAAGAGGCGTCTAGGTAGAGTTAGGTACGCTCCACAGCTATTTCTAGTTGTGTGATAGGATTAGGGGTTGCGGTCAGCAGAGCTCCCACTTCCCAGAGCTTGTCCTGTGTGAGTTTAACCATCAGGTCGTTCCGGGTGCTCCTAACCACCAGGTCATAACAGAACGCCTTCAAGATTGTTGGAAGACCATTCCCGGTGGCTACCTCTTGAAGCTCATCAAGAGAATGCCAAGAGTGTGTAAAGCAGTCATCAAAGCAAAAAGGTGGCTACTTTGAAGATCCTGGAATATAAGACATATTTTCAGTTGTTTCACACTTTTTTGTTAAGTATATAATTCCACATGTGTTAATTCATAGTTTTGATGCCTGCAGTGTGAATGTACAATTTTCATAGTCCTGAAAATACAGAAAAATCTTTAACCCCTTTCTGCCATTAGACGTACTATTCCGTCCATGTGGGGTGGGCCCTACTTCCCAAGGACGGAATAGTACGTCCAGCACGATCAGCCGCGCTCACGTGGGGAGCGTGGCCGATCGTGGCCGGGTGTCAACTGACTATCGCAGCTGACATCCGGCACTATGTGCCAGGAGTGGTCACGGACCGCCCCCGGCACATTAACCACCCGCACACTGCGATCAAACATGATCGCAGTGTTCCGGCGGTATAGGGAAGCATCGCGCAGGGAGGGGGCTCCCTGCGTGCTTCCCTGAAACCCTCGGAGCAACGCGATGTGATCGCGTTGCTGCGAGGGTCTCTTACCTTCTCCTACCTGCAGGCCCGGATCCAAAATGGCAGAGCCATGGGGCAAAGTAAAAAAAAAAAAAATTTTTTACATGTATGAAAAAAAAAAAAAAATAATAATAAAATATATATATATATATATATATATATATATATATATATATATATATATATATATATATATATATATATATATATATATATATATATATATATATATATATATATATATATATACACATACACACATACATACACACACAATAAATACATTCCTTTATCTAAATAAAAAAACAAATAAAAGTCCACATTTATTATCGCCACGTCCGTAACGACCCGTCCTATGAAACTGTCCCACTAGTTAACCCCTTCAGTGAACACCGTAAAAAAATTAAAAAAAAGCAAGGCAAAAGACAACGCTTTATTATCATACCGCCGAACAAAAAGTGGTATAACACGCGATCAAAAAGACGGATATAAATAACCATGGTACTGCTGAAAACGTCATCTTGTCCCGCAAAAAACGAACCGCCATACAGCATCATCAGCACAAAAAATAAAAAGGTTATAGTCCTCAGAATAAAGCGATGCAAAAATAATATTTTTTTCTATAAAATAGTTTTTATCGTATAAAAGCGCCAAAACATAAAAAAAAGATATAAATGAGGTATCGCTGTAATCGTACTGACCCGAAGAATAAAACTGCTTTATCCATTTTACCAAACGCGGAACGGTATAAACGCCCCCCGCAAAGAAATTCATGAATAGCTGGTTTTTGGTCAATCTGCCTCACAAAAATCGGAATAAAAAGCGATCAAAAAAAACGTCATGTGCCCGAAAATGTTACCAATAAAAACGTCAACTCGTCCCACAAAAAACAAGACCTCACATGTGGACCAAAATATGGAAAAATGATAGCTCTCAAAATGTGGTAACGCAAAAAATATTTTTTGCAATTTTTTGTGTGACGGCTGCCAGTCATAAAAATCCGATAAAAAACCCGCTATAAAAGTAAATCACACTCCCCTTCATCACCCCCTTAGATAGGGAAAAAATAAAAAAAAAATGTATTTATTTCCGGGCTACAGTTAGGGCTACAGTTAGGGCTACAGTTAGGGCTGGGAATAGGGTTAGGGGTGTGGTTAGGGTTACCATTGAGATTAGGGTTAGGGGTGTGTTTGGATTCGGGTTTCAGTTATAATTGGGGGGGGGGGGGGGGGTCCACTGTTTAGGCACATCAGGGGCTCTTCAAACGCGACATGGCGTCCGATCTCAATTCCAGCCAATTCTGCGTTGAAAAAGTAAAACAGTGCTCCTTCCCTTCCGAGCTCTCCCGTGCGCCCAAACAGGGGTTGACCCCAACATATGGTGTATCAGCGTACTCAGGACACATTGGACAACAACTTTTGGGGTCCAATTTCTCCTGTTACCCTTGGTAAAATACAAAACTGGGGGCTAAAAAATTAATTTGAGGAAAAAAAAAGATTTTTTATTTTCACGGCTCTGTGTTATAAACTGTAGTGAAACACTTGGGGGTTCAAAGTTCTCACAACACATCTAGATAAGTTCCTTGGGGGGTCTAGTTTCCAATATGGGGTCACTTGTGGGGGGGTTTCTACTGTTTAGTTACATGAGGGCCTCTGCAAATGCAACGTGACGCCTGCAGACCAAACCATCTAAGTCTGCATTCCAAACGGCGCTCCTTTCCTTCCGAACTCTCCCATGCGCCCAAACGGTGGTTCCCCCCACATATGGGGTATCAGCATACTCAGGACAAATTGGACAACAACTTTTGGGGTCCAATTTCTCCTGTTACCCTTGGGAAAATACAAAACTGGGGGCTAAAAAATTAATTTTTGTGGGAAAATTTTTTATTTTCACGGCTCTTCGTTATAACATGTAGTGAAACACTTAGGGGTTCAAAGCGCTCACAAAACATCTAGATAAGTTCCTTAAAGGGTCTACTTTCCAAAATGGTGTCACTTGTGGGGGGTTTCAATGTTTAGGCACATCAGTGGCTCTCCAAACCCAACATGGCGTCCCATCTCAATTCCAGTCAATTTTGCATTGAAAAGTCAAATGGCGCTCCTTCCCTTCCGAGCTCTGCCATGCGCCCAAACAGTGGTTTACCCCCACATATGGGGAATCATCGTACTCAGGACAAATTGTACAACAACTTTTGGGGTCCATTTTCTCCTGTTACCCTTGGTAAAATAAAACAAATTGGAGCTGATGTAAATTTTTTGTAAAAAAAAAGTTAAATGTTCATTTTTATTTAAACATTCCAAAAATTCCTGTGAAACACCTGAAGGGTTAATAAACTTCTTGAATGTGGTTTTGAGCACCTTGAGGGGTGCAGTTTTTAGAATGGAGTCACTTGGGTATTTTCTATCATTTAGACCCCTCAAAATGACTTCAAATAAGATGTGGTCCCTAAAAAAAAAATGGTGTTGTAAAAATGAGAAATTGCTGGTCAACTTTTAACCCTTATAACTCCCTAACAAAAAAAAAAATCTTGGTTCCAAAATTGTGCTGATGTAAAGTAGACATGTGGGAAATGTTACTTATAAAGTATTTTGTGTGACTTACCGTATATACGCTGGATTTTCAGCCCATTTTTTTGGGCTGAAAGTCCCCCTCTCGGCTTATACTCGAGTCATACCCAGGGGTCGGCAGGGGAGGGGGAGCGGGGGCTGTGTAATTATACTCACATACTCCCGGCGCGGTCCCTGCACGTCCCTGCTTCTTCCAGTGCTACAGTTTTTTCCTGTACTGAGCAGTCACATGTTACAGCTCATTACAGTAATGAATATGCGGCTCCACCTCCCATAGAGGTGGAGCCGCATATTCATTACTGTAATGAGCGGTAATGGTGACCGTTCACTACGGGAAGAAAATGAGGCGCCGGGGAACAGACCTGCAGTGACAGGAGCAGGTAAGTATGATGGGGGGGCAGTGCGCGATACGCACCTGCTCTTCGTGCCATCGGCGGCACCGCTGTGTATTCCGCGTCCTCTGCAGTGACGCTCAGGTCAGAGCGCGCGGTGACGCGATTAGTGCGCGCCGCCCTCTTCCTGAACGTCGGTGCAGAGGATGGGAAGACACAGCAGCGGTCAGCGGTGGAACGGGAAAGGTAAGCATGTACTTTTTTTTTTTAATCGCAGCAACAGCTTTTGTACCAAATATCTGTATGGAGCATGTTATGTGGCCATGTGCAGCATTATATGGGACAAATGTCTGTATGGGGCATCTTATCCGGCCATGTGCAGCATTATATGGGGGCAAATGTCTGTATGGGGCATCTTATCCAGCCATGTGCAGCATTATATGGGGGCAAATGTCTGTATGGGGCATCTTATGTGGCCATAATCCACATTTGTGGAGCATTATATGGGGCAAATGTCTGTATGGGGCATCTTATCCGGCCATGTGCAGCATTATATGGGGGCAAATGTCTGTATGGGGCATCTTATCCAGCCATGTGCAGCATTATATGGGGGCAAATGTCTGTATGGAACATCTTATGTGGCCATAATCCACATTTGTGGAGCATTATATGGGGCAAATGTCTGTATGGAGCATCTTATGGGGTCATGTGCAGCATTATATGGGGCAAATATCTGTATGGAGCATCTTATGTGGCCATGTGCAGCATTATATGGGGCAGTTATCTGTATGGAGCATCTTATGGGGCCATAATCCACATTTGTGGAGCATTATAAGGGGCAAATGTGTCTATGGAGCATCTTATGGGGTCATAATCAACATTTGTGCAGCACTATATGAGGCATATTTTAATATGGAGCATCTTATGGGGCCCATCATGAACTGTATGGAGCATTATATGGGGCTCCTGATTCAATATGGATATTCAAAAACACTTAACCTACTGATGTCTCAATTAATTTTACTTTTATTGGCAAGTATTTTTATTTTTGACATTTACCGGTAGCTGCTGCATTTTCCACCCTAGGCTTATACTCGAGTCATTAAGTTTTCCCAGCTTTTTGTGGCGAAATTAGGGGGGGCGGCTTATACTCGGGTCGGCTTATACTCGAGTATATACGGTAATTGTGTGACTGATTTAATTGCATAAAAATTCAAAGCCGGAAAATTGCGAAAGGGAGTATATTGCTTAAAGGAAACCTGTCATGAAAATGCCGTCCAATCTGCAGACACCATATTATAGAGCAGAAGGTGCTAAGCAGATTGTTCTATAGTTTTGAGAGAAAAGATTACGGTAAGTATAACCCGTGTTTTCATCATCTAAACCTCGGCCCTTTCTGGGATTTTCGGTCAAGTGGGCGGCCCTGTAATGGACCCACTGGTGCGACAACAGCTTAGTATGGCACACTGCTGACTTCAGAGAATTAAAGTCCCAGGTCAAAGTTTAACCTGGAAAACCCCTTTAAGTAGTCGGTGACTACACGTGCATGTGTCCTGTGCTTGGAGACATGTTCAGCTTTTGTAGAGTTCTGTATTTTAGAGTCCCGAGGTCACAGGGAACAGGAAATAGAATATAAAGTCATAACGGAGACAGATACCTTTTGTGCTTTTCGGGGGTTGCTGTGCTGAGACTCCGGGACTTTTCCAAATAATTTCCATCCGATTTCATTCTGCTTTTCCACTTGGACGCTCTTTTTCCGTGCAAAAATGTTTCTACAAGACAGGTTAAAAAGTTGTGATTAGGGGAGGTATGGACTATTTTCCACTTTCAACACATGTACAGGCGTTAAATCTGACATTCAATTTACTCTGCGACACATGGACGACATTTTGTAAAATCCTAAAAGATACACGGCGTATACACACACACACACACACACACTGCGTGCACATAACTTACACCTAAAAGATGGTGAAAGGGTAACATTGGAAATAAACGCTGACATTCTAAACAAAGGCTATGCGCACATGAGCACGCGAGGTCTTTCACAAGGATTCTGTCTGGAATAAGCACTGCAAAAAAATTGGCTGCAAATTTCACCCCGATAGTTAAATTAGTGATGGAAAAAAAAATTTAATTCAGCAGACTGGATAAAATTTGGCAAAATATCTCATCTACTTTGTGGGCACGCTAAAATCCTGCAGAATCCGAATGGAAATTACACAGCATATCCAACCGTGATCCAACGACCATGGAATGCGTACAAAGAACCAATAACTTTCTCCTCGGATGATTTTGTTCTGCAGGCAAATAGGCCAATGCCAGTAGAATCTGGCAGCAGCTTACTCCGCACCCCGCATAAAGAAAAGATTGATCAGTGATAAACTTTATGGTATATACAGGGGATTCGGGAGAGGTAGCTGGTCATCCATTCAAGTGTTCAGCCAACAGGTTTCGAAAGTTTATGGTCCCCTTAAGGCTCGATGGCAGAGCGTTGTAGGGGTCCCATACATTTAGCTGGGAAAGCGGGTTTCGGAACTCACAGAACTCAACCAAGTTTTTATCTCATTTTTTTACATGACAAGATTTGTGCAGTTATTTCGATGTGGATGTCAGCAGCTATACCGGTCACTTTCATATGTGCATGGCCAGCTGTACTGAACAAAGCCTTGGAGAAATGAATATCCTGTTCGGATTTGCGCACATTTGTATAATACTTTGCATACGTACGGCTAGAATTTCTTATTTTTAACACTGCAAACCAGTATTTCGAGAACAGCCCACAGCTAGTGGACAGATTTTCAGCAGCTACCATGTCACAGCTACGCAAATGAAAATCACCAACAGAATGTCATTGTTACCCCACAATCCGGACTGCGTTGCAGTCAGCTATAGATTTACATATAAAGGTTTGTGACCTGAAATGGATTCCTAAAACACAAAGAACAGAAAAAAAATAAAAAATTAGAGATTTCCTTCTTCCATGTGAAAGACATCCAAACGTTTCAATAAAAGCTTTAACAGGCCGTTCCACTAAGGCTACGTTCACATTAGCGTTGCGTCGGGGGCAGCTGCGGCGACGCATGCGTCATGCGCCCCGATATTTAACATGGGGGGGGGGCGCATGGACATGCGTTGCTCGTGTTTTGTGATGCATGCGTCAATGTGGCGCAACTGTCAGGGCGCAGAGGACGCTGCATGATGCAGTTTTTTCCGTGCCAAAAATCATGCAAAAGTGAACGCATGCGTCACAAAAATGACGCTGCCCCGCACAACGCTAATGTGAACGTAGCCTTACCCATCAGGACAGCCGCTGTCCATCTGCCTCATTAGTACGGTTACAACTCTGGAAAACCCAACTATATAATAGTATAATAATAATAACAATGAAATATAACAAAATTGATTGGAATTAATTTAAATGGGGCAGACCTAATTATGAAGCGTTCTTTACTACACTGTGTGCAGAATTATTAGGCAAGTTGTATTTTAGAGGATTAATTTTATTATTGATCAACAACTATGTTCTCAATCAACCCAAAAGACTCAAATATCAAAGCTTAATATTTTTGAAAGTTGGAGTGGGTTTTTTTTTTTTTTAGATTTGGCTATCTTAGGAGGATATCTGTTTGTGCAGGTAACTATTACTGTGCAGAATTACCGTATATACTCGAGTATAAGCCGACCCGAGTATAAGCCGACCCCCCTAATTTTGCCACAAAAAACTGGGAAAACTTATTGACTCGAGTATAAGCCTAGGGTGGAAATGCAGCATTTACCGGTGAATTTCAAAAATAAAAATAGATCATTATTTCCCCATAGCTGTGCCATATAGTGCTCTGCACCGTTCATATTTCCCCATAGCTGTGCCCCATATAGTGCTCTGCACCGTTCACTGTGCCCCCTAGCTGTGCCATATACAGTGCTCTGCACCGTTCACTGTGCCCCATAGCTGTGCCATATACGGTGCTCTGCACCGTTCATTGTGCCCCCTAGCTGTGCCATATACGGTGCTCTGCACCGTTCATTGTGCCCCCTAGCTGTGCCTTATACGGTGCTCTGCACCGTTCATTGTGCCCCCTAGCTGTGCCTTATACGGTGCTCTGCACCGTTCACTGTGCCCCCTAGCTGTGCCATATACGGTGCTCTGCACCGTTCACTGTGCCCCCTAGCTGTGCCATATACGGTGCTCTGCACCGTTCATTGTGCCCCCTAGCTGTGCCATATACGGTGCTCTGCACCGTTCACTGTGCCCCCTAGCTGTGCCTTATACGGTGCTCTGCACCGTTCATTGTGCCCCCTAGCTGTGCCATATACGGTGCTCTGCACCGTTCATTGTGCCCCCTAGCTGTGCCTTATACGGTGCTCTGCACCGTTCATTGTGCCCCCTAGCTGTGCCTTATACGGTGCTCTGCACCGTTCATTGTGCCCCCTAGCTGTGCCTTATACGGTGCTCTGCACCGTTCATTGTGCCCCCTAGCTGTGCCTTATACGGTGCTCTGCACCGTTCACTGTGCCCCATAGATGCTCCACATTAATCTGTGCTGCCGCTGCTACTGCTGCAATAAAAAAAAAAAACACATACTCACCTCCCTTGATTGCAGCTCCCAGCGTCTCGTTCCGGCGCCTCCATCTTCCCGGCGTCTCTGCTCTGACTGATCAGGCAGAGGGCGCCGCGCACACTATATGCGTCATCGCGCCCTCTGCCTGATCAGTCAGAGAGCGCAGACGCCGGGAAGATGGAGGCGCCGGGAAGATGGAGCGACGCCCGGCGGCTGGAACGAGGACAGGTGAATATAACATACTCACCTAGTCCTGGCGATCCTCGCGCTGTCCCCTCCTGTCTTCGGCGCTACAGCTTCTTTCTCTATCAGCGGTCACCGGCACCGCTGATTAGAGAAATGAATAAGCGGCTCCGCCCCTATGGGAGGTGGAGCCGCTTATTCATTTCTGTAATGAGCGGTCCCACGTGACCGCTGAAGAGAGGAAGAAGCTGCAGCGCCGAAGCCCGTGGGACGGCAGGGACAGCGCGAGGATCGCTGGGACTAGGTAAGTATACCCCAGCGCCCTCACCCGCCGACCCCACCGCTACCGTGACTCGAGTATAAGCCGAGGGGGGCACTTTCAGCCCTAAAATTTGGGCTGAAAATCTCGGCTTATACTCGAGTATATACGGTATTAGGCAACTTAATAAAAACCAAATATATTCCCATCTCACGTGTTTATTTCTAAATGTTGTGCAGTTATATTGGTTTACCTGGTGAAAATAAACACATTTCTGACATGAAGAACAAAACCCCCAAAAATGAGTGACCAATATAGCCACCTTTCTATGATGACACTCAGCAGCCTCCATCCATAGATTCTATCAGTTGCTTGATCTGTTTACGACCAACATTGCGTGCAGCAGCCACCACAGCCTCCCAGACACTGTTCCGAGATGTGTACTGTTTTCCCTTCTTGTAGATCTCACATTTTATGAGGGACCACAGGTTCTCTATGGGGTTCAGATCAGGTGAACAAGGGGGCATGTCATTATTTTTTCTTCTTTGAGACCTTTACTGGCCAGCCACGCTGTGGAGTAGTTGGAGACATGTGATGGAGCATTGTCCTGCATGAAAATCATGTTCTTGAACGATACCGACTTTTTCCTGTACCACTGCTTGAAGAAGTCTTCCAGAAACTAGCAGTAGGTCTGGGAGTTGAGCTTCACTCCATCCTCAACCCGAAAAGGTCCCACAAGTTCATCTTTGATGATACCAGCCCATACCAGTACCCCACCTCCACCTTGCTGGCGTCTGAGTCGGAGTGGAGCTCTCTGCCCTTTACTGATCAAACCTCTGGCCCATCCATCTGCAAATCAAGAGTCACTCATTTCATCAGTCCATAAAACCTTTGAAAAGTCAGTCTTAAGATATTTCTTGGCACAGTCTTGACGTTTTATCTTACGTTTCTTGTTCAAAGGTGGTCGTTTTTCAGCCTTCCTTAGCTTGGCCATGTCCCTGAGTATCGCATACCTTGTGCTTTTTGTTACTCCAGTAACGTTGCAGCTCTGATATATGGCAAAACTGGTGGCAAATGGCATCTTGGCAGCTTCACGCTTGATTTTCCTTAATTCATGGGCTGTTATTTTGCACTCATATTCGGACCCAGAGGGTAGATTCATAATACTACAAGGGACCCTGCAGGGTAAAAACTTCTGTATTGTAAATAGTTACCTCCCTGCTACTACCCAACTGTCGGTATTTAAAATGATATTATCAAAACTATCCCTAATTCCATACCACTACTTAGTTTGGTGCGGAGACTTCAACTTGACCTTGAACCCGAGCCTGGACAGCAGTTCGATACGCAGGTCTGACATCCCCAAGACTGACAGGAAAAAGATTTTGCATATGATGGGTGAGAACAGATTGGTAGACATATGGAGGGAGGTAAATGGGCCTACGAGGGGTTACACGTTATTTTCACCAGTCCATAAATCATATTCACGAATTGATTTACAAATAACGACAGCGAATTCACTCACAACGGTCCTCTACTCGCGCCCTGTCCCGTCGACCTGGTCGGATCACGACCTCGTCCAATCTGTCTTTAAATTTGACATCACTACCTCCAACCTTTTTAAATGGAGATTAAATGAATCCCTGATTATAGATCCCACAATATCTAAATAAAGCTATTTTTCCAAATTAACTCAAACAATGACTCCACACCCGGGAACATTTGGATGGCTCATAAGAAGTTCATCACTGGATCTCTAATCAAAATAGCCTCCCACCGTAAAAAAAGCAGAACTGATCTCCAAAATAATCTAGAAACCAAACTATTTAAGCTGGAGCAGGCAAACCAACTGTCCACCTCCCGCTACCTAATAAAGCAAATTCACGACGTTAAAAGGCAGTTGGATGCTATCCTCACTAATAGAACGGAAAAAGCCCTGTCATGGACCAGAGCCACCTTTTATAAGCAGGCAAACAAGCCCTCCAGAATGTTGGCACGCCAACTGCGAGCGAGAGAATTTATAAATACCATTCCCTCCATCAAAGACAATTTAGGACATATCTCAGCACACCCCGAGACCATTTATAAAGTCTTTCAAGAATACTATCAGAAACTATACTCCTCCCCTCCAGCACCACCCACAAACCTTTTAAATTCTTTCTTACAGGACATAAATCTCCCCAAAATTACAGAATCGGTGGCACAGCAGCTCCAATCAGAAATCTCACCAGAAGAGATCAACTTGATAATTAAAAAATTAAAAGCAGGTAAAGCCCCTGGACCAGACAGCCTTTCAGCCCTATACTATAAAAAATTTGGAAACCTCCTTGCGCCCCACATCAAAAGTTTTTGTAATGCTCTCCTCACAGGTTCCCAAATGCCTCCCGAGTTCTATGTTGCGCACATAACAGTTATACCCAAGCCAAAACGAGACCACTTATTAGTTAAAAACTACCGGCCCATCTCTTTATTAAATGTCAATTTAAAAATATTTACATCACTCATCACGGATAGACTCAATAAAATTCTCCCTTCACTAATTCATCAAGACCAAGTAGGCTTTATCCCTATGAGGCAGGGTCCTGATAATATACAAAGAAATCTAAACATCATTCATTCAGCAAATAGTGCCCATAAACTGCTTCTAGTCTTAGCCTTAGATATTGAAAAAGCTTTTGATACAGTTACATGGCCCTACCTCTTTACTGTACTGGCTAAATTCGGCTTTTCCCAAAAATTAATTTCTTGTCTCCAGCTAATATATGACAAGCAAACTGCTTACCTTAAACTCCCTTCAAGCAAACCTATCCCTATAGAAATACAAAGAGGTACAAGGCAGGGATGCCCGTTATCTCCTGCGCTGTTCGCATTAGCCATGGAACCGCTGGCCGCGGCTATAAGAAATAATCCTAACATTCTAGGCCCCACAGGTCTGGGAGAACAATATAAGGTTAGTCTGTTCGCAGACGACCTTCTCCTGACTCTAACTAACCCATATTCCACCCTACCGAACCTGTTCTCCCTCCTCCGCACATTTGAAAAAAATATCGGGCCTTAAAATTAATGTGGATAAATCAGAGGCTTTATTTATCAATACTCCTAGAGGAGAGCAGGATAATTTAGTTTCGCAATTTGGCTTCACAAAGAAAGAACACTTCCTGACTTACCTGGGAGTTAATCTAACATCCCATAAATCCTCTCTTTTTAAATGGAATTACTCCCCCTTAATTAGAAACTTCCAAGCGGACATAACCAGGTGGTCACGTATGACACTATCCTGGCTGGGCCGACTACATACAATAAAGATGATCTCCCTCCCAAGATTTTGATATTTGTTTAGATCACTTCCTGTTTCCATTCCAACAAAAAGCCTCCGAGATATCCAGTCAACTATTTCCAGGTTCATCTGGAATGGTAAGAGACCCCGCATCAAGCAAAATGTCATGTATCTTCATAGAAAAATAGGTGGACTATCGCTTCCCAATTTTGCACTTTACTTTAAGTCCGCCCAAATAGCCCAAATGGCCAAACTTAACTCTAATTATCATAGTCCCAGGTGGGTACAGCTAGAATCTCACTTCTTACGACCACATTCACTCCGAGGTCTTTTATGGTCAACTGAAAAACTCCCGCAAAATATCACAACTATAGCTCCTTTCTCAGCCCTTTCTCTGATACTATGGAGGAAGGAGAGGTTTAAGTATGGATTGCAGTCCAGGTTTTCCCCCCTCATTTCCCTGTTCTACAACCCCATGTTTATGCCGGGACTTGAAACGGCGCACTTTTCCTGGTGGATCTTGAAAGGGATCACCACGCTGAGACATCTCTGCTCACCGTTTAATTTATTACTCACCAGACAAGAATTTGTACAACGATATGAGCCACCCCCTAAGGAAATCCTACGCATAAATCAGGTCCTCCACTTCGCTAGGCAGAACTCTCCCCACGGAACCCCATTTTGCCCAACAAGCTTTGAACAGAGGTGCATAAATAACCCAATGGGAAACGGGATGATATCCCTGCTATACTCCATGTTCAATACACCGCACACTACAGGGAAATTAAAATATATGTTACAGTGGGAGGAGGACCTGGGTCTTACCATGTCTGTAGAGACTTGGTTTGCCTGCTGCGATACGCTATCAAAAGGCAGTCATCAGACATCACTAACTGAAACATCACTTAAAGTACTACATAGAGCATATTATGTTCCTACAAAACTCCACACCATGTTTCCTCACGTTTCAGAGAACTGCTTTAGAGGCTGTAATATACCAGGTGATATGCTACATATCTGGTGGAAGTGTCCAGTCGCTGAGGCTCTATGGCGTGAGGTCAAGTTGATCATTGAACAGATTTTTGGTAAAACGATCCCAATGGATCCCACAGTATTCTTGCTAGGTAAAAAATCCCCCAGGTTCTCGAAGAGTCTACATAAATTAGTAAACATTGTATGTATGGCGACCAAGATTCACATAGCTTCCAAATGGAGAACACCATCGTTATCCATCTCACTGGTTAAAGATAGGGTAAATGTTATTCTTCTGTATGAACGAATCCAAGCCACCAGGAATGATGAATGGAATGCTTTTTTTAAGATTTGGAATCCCTGGCTGGACCTTGATTATGGAGCTCATTTGGCACAAGCTATTACACTATCTCCATAAATAATTACAAGAATATGCGTCGTGCGTCGGTTTTGGTTACATATACAGTGAAATGAACCGTCAAAGGAACTGGGGGAACTTCCCTATTTGTTGAAAATCACTTGACCATGTGTGCCTCTTCCCAATTAGAGTCGGTGCGTGCCCCGATATCGCATTATATTATATCATTTCAATACCTTGGTGTTATAGCTATAATTATGCTGACAGCAATGATGTCCCCAACCCTGTTGTTTCTTCCCCTTGTACATGTCTATGATGTCTATTCCGTGTCTTTTTGTTTGACCTAATTTGAGTTAATTTGACTCCACTGTTCAACAAGTATTGTGCGTATTAACAATCTGCACATTTCTTCTGCATGTAACAACCTCTGAGCACTGTTATGCTATGTTTTATGTTTATAAATTGGAATAAACACATTGAAACTAAAAAAAAAATGGCCCAGTGCCCATTGGAACATAAACGTACTCCGCACTTACGGTACCCACCAAGGTTGCACCGTTCCAGCGACGGTGGCAGTCAGATTTCTGATGGTCAATGCTATATCATGTGACCGCTGCAGACAGGCAATTAGCGGCCGCTGATCGTCAGCAGCCCTTCATCGATTTATCCTCTGACAGATCAGAACGACGAAAATTCCAACACAGATATGAACAGAGCCCGACACAGGCAGACCTCAATCACACGCACTCCTCTGTTTCGCGCCATTATTCATGTAATTTTAGTCCTTGGGTCGCCTGTTACCTGTACGTCATCCATTTTTCATGTACTGTAGGTTAAAGAAAGTGGAAGGTTTTATAAGGGTCACCTTTAAAATGAAAGTTGAAAAATTTTGGCAAATAAATCGGACCAGAGTAGGACATGGCTCTTTTTTTTTTTTTTTTTTAATGCGGACCATGTCAACAGCACATAAAATGTAATGTGCTGTCCAGGAAAAACACAGACAACCCACGGATGTGTGAGTAAGGTCACAGTATGATTCACAAGTGTCCAATTAACCAAAATCGACTACTGGGATAAAACATTTATAGCCAAACCACGGATCAGGAGAACCAGTCACCGCTCATAAAATATGGAGGACAAGTCAGAAAGTGGAGACCGCACCTAAGAGAATTATAAAAAAGGAGAAATCCTTCATAAATCAGCTGTATGACGGCTTACGTTACAGCTTCCTGACACAGAGCTCATTACACAGATAACAGCTCGTTATTAGAGGCGGCTGACCGGCCTGCACTTACGTCTACTTTATCTCATATTTCAAGTGACTATGAATCCTGCAGCTAGTCAACAATCCGACCTGACCAAGGACGGTCATATAAATGGAAAATATGGATCAAACAGAGATACTATCACTAGATCTAAAACTTGGGCTACACGGCGAGATGTGTCGGGCGACAGCAGTTCTATAAGTTGCCTTGTAGTGAAATATGTATTTGTAGGCGATGTAGGACCGGCAGTAAATTAGCATCAGTTCTTAGGCTGCAGCTCTTCACAAAGGTCATAACCTATGTCATCTTGAGAAAAGTTAGCTTTCCTGGTCGCAGGGTCTCAGACCCCAGAGTGCCTTCCTGAGAACACAGAATTGGAACCATTTCACACCTCTGAGGCCTTTGAAGGGAGACACCAAATGGAACCTAGTTACAGCCTGACAATTTCTATTTACGATGGGAAAGAAAGGCCAAGACAAAGAACATTAAGAAAAATAATATATTCACTGGGAGAGTAGCCATGGTCCAGTCCCAAACCAGGAATTAGAATATTAACATGAAGGACTGGTCTAGAAATCTGATCTCCGGGCTGAGACTATAAATGCCCCTCCCCCCCTCCACAAAGAAAGCTGTTCACAGATTGAGGGCAGGCAAGCTGATGGGATCCATTTCCATAATCCCTCCCTCAGGAAACAGAATAACAGACTGCACAGTTTATATTTCTGTAAGTCTCTCCCTTTTATTTTAGAACTGTTTGCATATTTGTACGTCACTTCTTATTCCCATATTTTTATGCCCTTTTATTGTAAGCACTGTACCTTTTCTATTAAAGCTTAAAACTTTAATATGTTTGAACCTTGTATACTCTAAAAGAACCCATAACCCTAGAGTGTGCGACCCTGCTGATTGGCAGACAATATTAGTAGTATTTCCGGGACTCATCGCCCATATGTTCGGCGAGTGGTGGCAGCGTGTATGAGCGGGGTGCGTCGTCTGTGTCGGGGGTGCGATTTATGCTCCCATTACAGCATGGGACAGAGGTTGAATGCCGGATTGAGTGAGAGGAGACAGATCAACCTTTGTAGGCGCAACCCCAGGTCACATGCTGAGGAGCGGGTACGTGACATGTACATTTCAGAACAATGATTTTGCTACTAATGACAGAAAATCCCAAACAACTACAGACCGGTCTCCAATCTCCCCTTCATCTCTAAACTCTTGGAGCGCCTGATATACTCCCGCCTTACCCGTTTCCTCTCCACTCACTCCCTCCTAGACCCTTCACAGTCCGGTTTCCGCCCCCTACATTCGACAGAAACTGCACTCAAAGTGACCAATGACCTTCTGAAAGCAAAACGTAACGGTGACCACTCTGCTCATTCTTCTCGACCTTTCTGCAGCTTTTGACACTGTTGACCACCCTCTCCTGCTCTCTAGGCTACAGTCTCTAGGCATTAAGGACACTGCTCTCTCCTGGTTCTCCTCCTATCTTTCTGACCGCTCCTTCAGTGTTCTGTTCTCTGGCTCCACTTCATCTCCTCTTACTCTCGCTGTCGGAGTACCTCAGGGCTCAGTCCTTGGCCCCCTTCTGTTCTCCCTCTACATGGCCCCAAATGGACAGACCATCAGCAGATTTGGCTTTCAGTACCATCTTTATGCTGATGACAAACAACTATACACGTCATCCCCTGACCTTACCCCCGCTGTACTACAGAACGCCACTGACTGTCTGCAGTCTCCAACGTCATGTCCGCTCTCTATCTGAAACTCAACATCTCCAAAACTGAACTTCTTCTGCTCCCACCATCTACTAACCTCCCTAAATCTGACATTTCCTTCTCCGTGGGTGGCACCATAATAACACCCCGGCAGCATGCGCGCTGTCTGGGTGTTATGTTTGACTCCGATCTCTCCTTCACCTCCTATATACAATCTCTTGCCCGCTCGTGCCGTTTACACCTAAAGAACATCTCTAGAATCTGCCCTTTTTCACCATGGAGACAACTAAAACCCTCACTGTCGCCCTGATCCACTCCCGCAATGCTCTATTAATTGGCCTCCCCCTCACTCGACTTTCCCTTCTCCAGTCCATCCTTAATGCAGCAGCCAGGGTTGTCCATCTGGCTAATCGTTACTCGGACGTGTCCGCTCTTCGCCAGTCGTTACACTGGCTACCCATTCATTACAGGATACAATTCAAAGTACTTCTCACCCACAAAGCTCTCCACAGTGTGGCACCCCCTTACATCTCCTCCCTCATTTCTGTCTATCGGCCACCACTGCGCTCTGCAAATGACTTTCGACTAACCTCTGCACTAATCCGTACCTCCCACTCCCGACACCAAGACTTCTCCCGTGCTGCGCCAATCCTCTGGAATGCTCTACCCCAAGATATTAGGACCATCCACAATTTGCATAGTTTTAGGCGCTCGCTCAAAACACATTTGTTCAGAGCGGCCTATCACGTTCACTAGTCAAAGTCATTTTATGTTTGTGTGTGTGTAGCCCATTCACTATCCCTATCTATTCCCCAACCACTGAAGATGGCTGGACCATCATTGTAAATACATCATTGTAAATACACACCTGTACTTTGTATCTCCCCCACCTCATTGTAGATTGTAAGCTCTCACGAGCAGGGCCATCTTAATTTTGCTTTAATTATTGTATTGTTAACGTTGTTACTTATGACTTTTGTGTTTGAAACTGTTAAACTGTAAAGCGCTGCGGAATATGTTGGCGCTATATAAATAAAGATTATTATTATGAAATATGCGACTGGCAAACTATGTCACAGCTCACAAGAAATCATTACATCCAATGTGTCGCAATTTCAACGCCACAGTACCTGTCAACATGAAGCCCTAGCATAGTGATTAAAGGGAATCTGTCACCAGATTTTTGCTACCCCACCTGAGAGCAGCATGACATAACTTCTGTCAGGGAGTGTATGTCGCTTATCCATGTTATGTAAATAAAAGCTTATAACCTGACGTTAAATTAATCTATTGGTTGTATAAATTATTCTTTTGAAAGCTGAAACCCTCCGAAATGTGGTTTAGGTTAAGAAAATAAATTGGCATCCATGCAGAAATATTGATCAGTTAATGGACACAGAATGGTCAGATTTTGGCAAGACAAAAGTTTTGTCGCCTAGTCATATAATGCACCCAATCCTAGTTTACATCCTCACCTGTGCTCAGTAAATGATCAGTTAATTAGAGTGTGTGTATATAAAAAGAAACCCAGCACTCCAGACCTTCACTTGAACTGCAACTTGAGCTCTGACATGCCAAAAATCCACCCTGCGACCAAAGCCTGGATTATCAAGAGGCTGAAGACCAGATCCACTGCAGTGGTGGCTGGCACCTTTAATGTGGCTCAGTGTCAAGTACAAAGAATTAAAAAAAAAAAAGATTTGAAGAGACTGGAGATGTGTTTGACAAGCCCAGGTCCGGCAGACCCCGCAAGACAACTGCTCAGGAGGAACGTTTGTTGGTTACAAAATCCAAAGCAAGCCCCTCTTCCACTGCAGCAGAGCTCCAACAGGCCTGGTCACCTCTAGTCCCTGTGTCAACTAGAACAATTTGTAGGATTCTGTCTCGGAATGGCCTCCATGGTCAAATCAGTGCCCAGAAGCCAGCACTAAGCAAAAGGCAAATAAAAAAAAAAACAAAAAAAAACTGTGTGGCATTTGCAAAGTCCCACAGCCTGCTAAACAGATGGACGCTGGAAAAATGGCAGAAGGTGGATTTCTCTGATGAATCTTCAGTAGAATTACAACACAGCCACCGCAAATACTGCAGGAGACCTATTGGAGCCTGTATGGATCCAAAATACACCCAGAAAACAGTTAAATTTGGTGGTGGAAAGATCATGGTCTGGCGTTACATTCAGTCTGGGGGTGTGCAAAACATTTGCAAGGTGGAAGGCAATATCAATAGCCTAAAATATCAAGAAGTATTAGCTACCTCTTACATTCCAAATCATAAAAGGGGTCAAATTCTGCAGCAGGATGGTGCTCCATGTCATACATCCATCTCTAACAAAGTTCCTCCAGGCAAAAGAGATCAAGGTGCTCAAGGACTGACCAGCCCAGTCACCAGATATGAACATCATTGAGCCTGTTTGGGGTAGGATGAAAGAAGCTTGGAAGACAAAACCATAGAATCTAGCTGAAATCTGGGAGGCATGCAAGACTGCATTCTCTGCTATTCCTGATGACTTCATTAATAAATTGCATGAATCATTGTTAAACCGCATGGATGCAGTTCTTCAAGCTCATGGAAGTCACACAAAATATTAAATATGACTAATAGCACCATAACTGCATTCACCAATGTTATGCAACATATTTGTATTTTAAAGTTAATTATTTGTTTGAATATCATATTACTTTCTGTGGGCGACAAAACTTTTGTCTTGCCAAAATCTGACCATTCTGTGTCCATTAACTGATCAATATTTCTGCATTGATGCCAATTTATTTTCTTAACCTAAACCACATTTCGGAGGGTTTCAGCTTTCAAAAGAATAATTTATACAACCAATGGATGAATTTAACGTCAGGTTATAAGCTTTTATTTACATAACATGGATAAGTAGCATAACTTCTCTCAGGGAGTGTATGGGCAGAGACCCCGATTCCAGTGATGTAGGCCTTATTGGGCTGTTTGCTGCAGTTTTGATAAAAATCAGTTCTGCAAATCTACCGGTTCTCTGAATAAGGCATTCTGTATAACCCCAAAGAACCACTGATTGGCAACTTTCTGCCTATGCACAGTGTACACAGCTGCCAATAGGTGGTGGGGCAGTGTTTTACAGAGCTAATGAATGTGGAGGACTACATAGCAGCAAGTTTACTAGTTCTCCAATGATAAAATCACTATATTATCAGCAAGATATTATCAAAACTACAGAAAATCTGTAACACGACCAGAAATTTCCAAAACGGAAAATAATTTATTCGAATTTTGCAAAACCCATTGGCCTGAACTGAACTGTATCTGCAACGAAAATCCAAAACAAATCTAAGACAGGTCCACGTGGCCTATTTTTGGATATCAACTTCAAGATCTCCACCTCTACCGGCGAGCTAGAACCACCCCTGTGCTAGGATGAGGATTTCATCACTTGGTACCAGTTTTTCCAGAGTCGCCTTCTTTCTACACGTGGAAGCACGCTCAATGGAAATGAAGAGCAGTAAACACCGGGTGTAATAACCGGCTCAGCAAAGAGCGGATCGCTTCCGAAGCCAAGCAAGCGCCCAAACAAGCTGTGTGTATGGAAACAGTCAGCGTGGCGGGATTATTCCTCTACAGTCAGCTACAATCTACACGGAACAAGCACATGCCATAAGCAAACTATCTCTGGAGGACATTGGAGGAAGAGGGCCCCAATATGGATAGGGCCAACAGAATCTGTGCTGGACTCCACTCAAGAGATCGTACCCGGGAAAAAAAAAAAAAAAGCGTGAGAAGGTGACAAGTACCACCCAAGGTGGCAAAGGCGGCACATTTCCCATTAAAGGTTAGATCTGGGGCCCCACATGGTTTTATTTATGGCCCTGTACATGCATTGTGCCGAGATGCCTTCAGTGCCCCCAGGTCCTTCTACAACATAAGCACAAAAGGTAAAAATCTAACCTGTGCAACACATGTCGTTCCTGTGCCGACACAAATCAAGTCTAGCCCTTTGACCTCGCCGTGAAAGATATAAGTAAAGCCGATAAATGATTTATTATAGGAGCCGTCAGAGCGCAGAAAGGAGGACGACGCTGACAACAGTGGGGCACGTGGCGGTCCGATGGCTTTTGAACTATACATTAAACTTCATGTAAACACATTCACCCAGCTATAATAGATAATATTTAATAAATAGCTTAGAAGAAAAAAAAAAAAAAATTATATATATATATATATATATATATATATATATATATATATATATATATATATATATATATATATATTTTTTTTTTTTTTCAATTATATTAAAAAAAAAAAAAAAAGTTCTCTGATGGGGACGACGTTCTGCGGACTAGACAAGTCTACAACTTGCTGCCATGACTGGCTCTGTGGGCTTGAGCTACCTACTGTTTGCAGGCACTAGTCCGGTCTGTAAAGGCAGACTAGCATATTGTGCATTTCCTTCCCTACGCACCTCAGGCTGGAAAATAACCAGTGTGAACTAGAACATAGGCTACAATTGGTCCCTATGTGGTCTGCCATAGATACAGACAGGAAATGAGTTTATGAGATTATACCCCAAGAGGTAAAATATGCAGATTATCGCCCCCGAGGGTCCCCTTTCTTAGTAGGTAAAAAAAAAAAAAAAAAACCTAAAAACAATGCCTTCCATAGAAAGCATAAACATAAATAATTATAACAAAAAAAAAAAAAGTAACACCTAGTAGTTTACAAATTCCTAGACATCTTAAAAACAAACAATATAAAAGCTAAGCACTTTAGACCGGCATCTTGAACTTGAAATACCCCTTCCCGGGCAATCCTCCCCCGTACCAAAAAGGCCCCAACCTACTGTGATCGGGAGTATACCTCGTCAGCGATTATTGCTGACAGCTCTACACTTCTATCTGGGGAAGCGGCTTCTAAAGACAGGATTGTGCAAGCTCCAGAAGATTGTACAAGTTTCCAGAGGAGAGCGTTAAAAAAAAAAAAAATCTTCACCACTCTACTCAAAAATAGATACATACATACATTATATATATACGGTATATATATATATATATATATATATATATATATATATATATATATATATATTCTGAAGTGTCATGATAAGGTTATCATCCTCATCTAATTTGTTATGACCGTGATAAAACCTGGGAGATGAGATCAAAGTACATGACAGCCACAGGATCAGCTGCGCAGGTGAAACTTTGTTCTTGTACCTTATTTTAATTGGACAATCTATTCGATAACCGATGCTAAAAACTGTCACCGTAGAGGTCATAGTTATTCTTGGATCAGAATAAAGATAGATATAGATATATCACGCATACATAAGAGAGAAGTTTTCGCAAACTTTTTCAACTTTTTCCGCTCTTTTACTCACCTGTCAACTAAGAGAAGTAAAGGAGGAGCAGCCATGGTGTTAGAAACTCCAGAAGTTGTCGAGTTCTTGAGCGAATGACTAGACTAACTTCGCATGGGTCCGAGATTTAGTGAAATAGTAATCCATTTAATAGGAACATTTTAAATCTTGTCTGATCGGCTGCCAGGAGGCTCCAGAAGGGGAAAGGCAGAGAAAGGAAGAGAGAGCGAGCTGTGCTTCAGTCCCAGTTGCTGTGTGAACAGGGAAGGGCACATAGTTGACAATAGTAATCAGAGGACGGCCGAGCACAGGGACTACACACACCTACAGATACCTGCTCAGGTGACATTCTCAGCAGCTCAGTGGAGTATTTATAGACTGCAGAGGTAAAAATGGATATTGGACAATTAGGATTTCGGCACCGAGGCTTTCTTTTGTTTTTTTAGAGTGGATGTAAAAAAACAAAAAAAACAAACAACAACAACAAAAAAAACAAACTTCATATTCAAAACATGCAGCTGTGGCACCGAACAGCTGATTATCAGGAGTGCTCCAGGTATTTGGGTTCCCAATGCAGCTATTCGGTAAGCGCCTTATTAGTGATGAGCGAGTATACTCGTTACTTGGGTCTTCTCGAGCACGCTCGGGTGTTCTCCGAGTATTTCGGTGTGCTCAGAGATTTCATTTTCGTTGCCGCAGCTGCATGATTTGCGGCTGCTAGACAGCCTGAACACATGCAGGGATTGCCTGTTTGTTAGGGAATTTCCACATGTATTCAGCCTGTCCAGCAGCCGCAAATCATGCAGCTGAGACGACGAAAACTAAAATCTCCAAGCACACCAAAATACTCGGAGAACACCCGAGCTTGCTCGAGAAGACCCAAGTAACGAGTATACTCGCTCATCATTACTTCTTATGCAAAGTTATTTGCTCATCCCAATAGTTATGAAATCAGCTCCAAACTAGACTGTCAAAACAAAAGGCTGCAAAAAAGTGCTTGGGTACATAGTACTTCAGCTACAAAAGGTACGTAGTGCTTCAACTTCCACCTCGGATAGGCAGTGTGTGAGGGCAGTACAGCTGCAAATGTGTTTGTAACCAAAACGATGCAGCAGATGTGAACTATCTCATTACAATCAGGCACAGCTCTGCAGGAGAGCTGTCAGCACTATGAGAGGACAACTGCTAATGCAAATGTTTTTGTAATGAGAGTTCACTTCTGCTGGATGTAATCAGTACAATAACTGCTAAGGCAAATGTGTTTGTAACGAGACAAAGTTCACCTGACAGGGCACACCTGTGAAGTGAAAACCATTCCCGGTGACTACCTCTCGAAGCTCATCAAGAGAAAGCCAAGAGTGTGCAAAGCAGTCAAACCAAAAGGTGGCTACTTTGAAGAACCTAGAATATAAGACATAATTTCAGTTTCACACTTTTTTGTTAAGTATTTAATTCCACTTGTGTTAATTCATAGTTTTGATGCCTTCAGTGTGAATGTACAATTTTCATAGTCATGAAAATACAGAAAAATCTTTAAATGAGAAGGTGTGTCCAAACTTTTGGTCTGTACTGTATATAAGATGTCTGTGCGCCGTGGCTTGATAATGGACCATGTAGGTGTGAAACTTGTTGCCTGGAAGTGTAGCAGATACCATATTTCTTTTCTGCCTTTTAATTTTTATGTTGTGTTAAACCATTTTTAACCCTTACCCCGATTCATTATAATTACATGCCTCTTCTGCCTCAATTCATTGTCATGTCTTCTCTCTCTCCCACTCTCTATTCATTATCAACTGCTCTTCCCCACCCTCAAAATTCATTATTTGCTCTCCCCACCTTCAATACACCATTTGCTCTCCCCACCCCCACCTTCAATTCAATTGCTGTCCACCGTCCCTCACACTCACTTCATGTGCAGTCCCCATCACCCCCACTTCATCATTTGCAGTCCACCTTACATCATTTAGTCCCCTGTCCCCCCTTCACTTCATCTGCAGTCCCCCTTACTTCATCATTTGCAGCCCCCTATCATTTCATCATGTGCAGTACCCCCTCAAACACTTCCATCTGCAGTCACACTCCCCCCACCTCATCCATTTATAAAACAAAATGTTTTTATACTTACCTCAGTCGTTCCCGGGGCGTCTAGTGTTTTCAGCAGCTAGAATGTATGGGCTGCTGAGAGGACCTGACAGGAGCCCCTATATTCTAGCGCATTCACTACTGAGACTGCTAGAATGTGTGGGCTGTAGTCAGGACCTGCAGGGAGCCCACACATTCTAGCACATTCACTACTGAGACTGCTAGAATGTATGGGCTGTAGTTAGACCTGCAGGGAGCCCATACATTCTAGCACATTCACTACTGAGACTGCTAGAATGTATGGGCTGTAGTCAGACCTGCAGGGAGCCCACACATTCTAGCACATTCACTACTGAGACTGCTAGAATGTATGGGCTGTAGTCAGGACCTGCAGGGAGCCCACACATTCTAGCACATTCACTACTGAGACGGCTAGAATGTATGGGCTGTAGTCAGACCTGCAGGGAGCCCACACATTCTAGCACATTCACTACTGAGACTGCTAGAATGTGTGGGCTGTAGTCAGGACCTGCAGGGAGCCCACACATTCTAGCACATTCACTACTGAGACGGCTAGAATGTATGGGCTGTAGTCAGGACATGCAGGGAGCCCATACATTCTAGCTACAGCCGAGCAGGAGCTGCGCAGCCGACTAGGTGAGATGGCCGTGCACAGCTCCAAAAAGGCTCCCGGGCCCCAGCGCCGACATGTGCGCCGCAGTGCACAGTATTTTAGTGCACAATGGGGCCCGATCAGTAGAAGCGCAAAAGTGGGGCCCTGGATCTGAGTGCCCCTCTGTACTGCTGCTGACCGGGACCCATACAGCAGTAAGGGCAGTAATGCCCTGATGGCGGCCCTGCACGTGCCCTAAACGGTATGTGCACAGTTTGGGTTTTTTTTCCTTTTATCTTCTCCAAGAAAAAAAAAATCCTGAAAAATTGCTTAAAAACTTTAATTCACTTTCTATTGTAAAACCACTTTGCTGTTCACATGTTCGGTTTTTTGAGCACTTTTTCTGCTTCAAGGTTAAAGAGTAATCGTCATTTTAATTATTTCGTAAATCAATAGTACACATGAAAATAAGTAACACATCTTATCAAAGAAATCTGCTTCTCTCTCTGCCAGAACTGATTAGTCATTACCAAAATTTAATTTCTTCAGTTCCAGGGTGTAACATTTCTCCTTGTGGAAAGGTACAAGCCAAGCCTGGCATGTCAGAGTGAGGAGACTTATAAGGCACACACACAAGTCTGTAATCCCTGAAGACAGACTTTCCCATTACTGGAATAGGAGATGACAAAATAAGTGCAATGAGAATACCTGAAAAATGTGTAGCGGTTTTCTACGAGATAAGCGGCCAGTGGCTCTGTCTGAAAACAGGAGCGAATGTTTTTTGTATAAGGGTATGTGCACACGTTGCAGATTTCTTGCAGATCTGCAGCGTTTTTTTTTCCACGCAGAAACACTGCAGATCCACAAGTGATTTACAGTACAATGTAAATCAATAGAAGTCTGCAGGGGTAAAAAAAAAAAAAAAAAAAAAAAAAAAAAAAAAAAAAAGGAAGAAATCCGCAACATGTGCAAAAAAAAAAAAAAAAAAAAGGCACAGATTCTGACCTGCATTTTCTGCAAGAAATGCAGAATATGCACAGAAAATTCCACACCTGGATACGTTTATTTGTGAACCATTCCATTGTAGATTTTGCTTTATGTTTGGGATCATTGTCTTGTTGGAAGACAAATCTCCGTCCCAGTCTCAGGTCTTTTGCAGACTCCAACAGGTTTTCTTGAAGAATGGTCCTGTATTTGGCTCCATCCATCTTCCCATCAATTTTAACCATCTTCCCTGTCCCTGCTGAAGAAAAGCAGGCTCAAACCATGATGCTGCCACCACCTTGTTTGACAGTGGGGATGGTGTGTTCAGGGTGATGAGCTGTGCTGCCTTTACGCCAAACATATCGTTTGGCATTGTTGCCAAAAAGTTCGATTTTGGTTTCATCTGACCAGAGCACCTTCTTCCACATGTTTGGTGTATCTCCCAGGTGGCTTGTTGCAAACTTTAAACTACACTTTTTATGGATATCTTTGAGAAATGGCTTTCTTCTTGCCACTCTTCCATAAAGGCCAGATTTGTGCAGTATACGACTGATTGTGGTCCTATGGACAGACTGTCCCACCTCAGCTGTAGATCTCTGCAGTTCATCCAGAGTGATCATGGGCCTCTTGGCTGCATCTCTGATCTTCTCCTTGTTTGAGATGAAAGTTTAGAGGGACGGCCGGGTCTTGGTAGATTTGCAGTGGTATGATACTCCTTCCATTTCAATATGATCACTTGCACAGTGCTCCTTGGGATGTTTCAAGTTTTGGAAATCATTTTGTATCCAAATCCAGCTTTAAACTTCTCCACAACAGTATCACGGACCTGTCTGTTGTGTTCCTTGGTCTTCATGATGCTCTCTGTGCTTCAAACAGAACCCTGAGACTATCACAGAGCAGCTGCATTTATACGGAGACTTGATTACACACAGGTGGATTATATTTATCATCATTAGGCATTTAGGACAACATTGGATCATTCAGAGATCCACAATAAACTTCTGTGGTGAGTTTGCTGCACTGAAAGTAAAGGGGACAAATATTGCACGCCTCACTTTTCAGTTTTTGAATTCCCACAAAAATGTAAGATAACCAATACATTTCGTTCAACTTCACAATTGTGTTCCATTTCTTGTTGATTCTTCACCAAAAATTTACCTTTGGTATCTTTAATGTTTGAAGCATGATATGTGGGAAAAGGTTGAAAAGTTCCAGGGGGCCGAATACTTTCGCAAGGCACTGTATATCAGTACAGAATATTCTCAAAAGCCGGACCCGTCGCTGTCCGTTTTTTTGCCGCACACAAAAAAAGTTCATCTGTGCGTTGTCTCCGGCCGCCAGAACGAAAATTTTCGACGGATCGGGCGAAAAACAGACAAACGTGATCCAATCCAGCGCAATCCGGTGCGAATACAAGTCTATGACAAAAAAACGGACCCGGCATCATTCGCCGGATCAGTTTTTTTTTTTTTCTTCAATTTGCCGGATTGCACCGGACGGCAAAAACCTGATGTGTGAAAGTAGCAGAAACAGGGCTGATTTGCAGTCAGAAGAATTAGCAAAGCCAAAATGTGAGAGGCAGTCAGTCAGTCAGTCAGTATTGTAGATACCCAACTCCTTCTGAGTTTAGATAAAAGCGACGGTGAAATGAAGTTATCTACATTCTCAGTGCAAGGAATAAGACAATCCAAGCAACGGATATCAATAAGAACCAGACATTAGGACTGCCATCATCTCTTCATAGAAATGGTAAAAGTAGTTACGAATGTCTCCAGCCTCGCTAATGGATCCTGTAAAAGTTTATTGAGGAGCCTATTCCTGGGTTGAGTAGATTATGCCGCATGAGTTATTTTAATAAAATTTGGCGCCATTGTAGCCAATAAATTGTGCATCCCATAACACAACTCTTTAGGCCTCGTTCACACATACATACGGTATTCTGTATATACACCCGAGTGATTTCTGCGTGGAAAAAAACCTGTTCTCAGCAGCACTTCATCTTCAGTAACTAGCAGCCTCGCAGGCATACATGAGGCCGCAGGGCTCCTGATCCTAGTTAGTAGCCTCGCAGGCATACATGAGGCCACAGGGCTCCTGATCCTAGTTAGTAGCCTCGCAGGCATGCATGAGGCGGCAGGGCTCCTGATCCTAGTTAGTAGCCTCGCAGGCATACATGAGGCCGCAGGGCTCCTGATCCTAGTTAGTAGCCTCGCAGGCATGCATGAGGCCGCAGGGCTCCTGATCCTAGTTAGTAGCCTCGCAGGCATGCATGAGGCCACAGGGCTCCTGATCCTAGTTAGTAGCCTCGCAGGCATACATGAGGCCGCAGGGCTCCTGATCCTAGTTAGTAGCCTCGCAGGCATGCATGAGGCGGCAGGGCTCCTGATCCTAGTTAGTAGCCTCGCAGGCATACATGAGGCCGCAGGGCTCCTGATCCTAGTTAGTAGCCTCGCAGGCATGCATGAGGCCGCAGGGCTCCTGATCCTAGTTAGTAGCCTCGCAGGCATGCATGAGGCCACAGGGCTCCTGATCCTAGTTATTAGCCTCGCAGGCATACATGAGGCCGCAGGGCTCCTGATCCTAGTTAGTAGCCTCGCAGGCATGCATGAGGCCGCAGGGCTCCTGATCCTAGTTAGTAGCCTCGCAGGCATGCATGAGGCCGCAGGGCTCCTGATCCTAGTTAGTAGCCTCGCAGGCATACATGAGGCGGCAGGGCTCCTGATCCTAGTTAGTAGCCTCGCAGGCATGCATGAGGCGGCAGGGCTCCTGATCCTAGTTAGTAGCCTCGCAAGCATGCATGAGGCCGCAGGGCTCCTGATCCTAGTTAGTAGCCTCGCAGGCATGCATGAGGCCGCAGGGCTCCTGATCCTAGTTAGTAGCCTCGCAGGCATACATAAGACCGCAGGGCTCCTGATCCTAGTTAGTAGCCTCGCAGGCATACATAAGACCGCAGGGCTCCTGATCCTAGTTAGTAGCCTCGCAGGCATACATAAGACCGCAGGGCTCCTGATCCTAGTTAGTAGCCTCGCAGGCATGCATGAGGCCGCAGGGCTCCTGATCCTAGTTAGTAGCCTCGCAGGCATGCATGAGGCCGCAGGGCTCCTGATCCTAGTTAGTAGCCTCGCAGGCATACATGAGGCCACAGAGTTCGCGCTATGGACCGAGACACACAAGTCATTTTGCCAGTATCCACACAGAGCAGCAAATCACTCCACAAGGTGAAGGGAAGCCCAAATAGGTACGGGCTGAAAAATCTCTGCAGGATTGTACAGAAAATATATGCTCATTTGATTTTCACAAAGTAATTTTCCTGTCCACCGGAGCAGATTATTGCAGAACATACAGAGGTTGCCTGCAGGTAATTTTTGTTAAACTTTTACAATGAAAGAAATGCAGAATGTTTGCAGACGCAAGTAGGGCAGGAATGGGCTGTAATTACATCTCCATTCTCTTAAAATGGAAAGGATACCATCTATTTACTGCTGCGACATCACGCAATGCTACACAACACCAATTCACATGTAAGGCTTCCTTTATACGTCATTCTCTTTTTTAAGCTAAAAGAGAAAAATGTAATTTTTTTTTTTGCATCAGTGTGCTGGATCAGGTTTTCATCCATTTTTGGTTAAAAAAAAAAAAAAAAAAGATTTTCCCAAAAACCCCCTCGTGCTTCGGTGCTGCCAATGGGTTGACAGGGGGAGCAGTCTCCCTCTGTAAATCTCTGCACATGCCGCCCGCTGTCATTGTTGAAGGGGTTAGAGAGCTTGGATCGGAGCAGAGTCCGGACCCAGCACACACTGCATCAGGTCGCTGCGTATAACAGTCGTCTCCTGCCACGGATGGCACAGGTACAACTCCAGAGTCCGTGCCATCCATACGAAATCACTTGCAATCTGGACAGTTATTGCCATCTGCGCAAAGGGGAATAAATACAATACAATATCCTCTTTAACCCCTTACTGCAAATTATTTTGGTGGCCCCGCATGCAGAGCTCCCTCCACACATAGCCGGCCTGTGTGTTTAACAGCCATTTGGATGCCGCTGTCATTCTCTGACAGCAACATTTAAATAGAGCAGATGTCAGTGCAAAAAAAGTTGGGTCTATTAAAATATAAAATTAACATATATTGTAAATAATAAAAAAATAAAAAAATAAAAAAAAAAAAACGGTGCAACATACCCGGTACCTTGGATTTTTTAAGTACGTGCAATTGAAAAAAAAAAAAAGTTATGGCTCTTGGAGAGAAAAAAAAAAAAAAAAAAAAAAAAGGGAAAAAAATACATAGGGAGGGCAAGGGGTTAATGAACATACAATCCTGGGTTCTTTGGACTATGAAGCATTTTAGGCAATCATCAGATGAACTGGCGCCCTCTAGTGGACAGTGAAGGATATGACTTCTAGAGAGCACAAGCCATATGTGACTAGCAAGATCCACTGCTGTCAAATCATATGAGCATTTGTATTGCCTCTGCTACTACAAAAAAGTGCCAATATTAATTTTTATTTCATAAATCAATAGTACAGATGAAAATAAACTTTGTAATACACTACTCACAAAACGTTAGGGGCATTTGACTTTCGAGTGAAATTTATGGAAAAAAACTTAAAAAGTTCCCGCTAAAGCGATGTTTTATCTTGAAAGTAGGGCATGAAGTAGAAGCAGCAATGGTGATTTCCTCATCTCAAACAATTTATAATTGTTAATTATTAACAATAGTGGGGAGTATACCCCCCAAAATGTCACTGTCTCAGTAACTTGTCTTGTGGCATCAATTACAGCTTGACAACGACGTCTCCTGCTGTTCACCAGTGGACTTCTTGTCTGCTGAGGCATGGCATCCCACTCTTCATGAAGGGCGACCATCGGGTCATTGAAGTTCTGGGGTACATGAGCCTCTACACGGCGACTCAGCTGGTCCCATAGGATTCAGGTCTGGAGAAAGTGCAGGCTGCTTCATTTGAGGCTTCCCTGTCTCCAGCTGCCATTCCCCAATAATTAGTGATGAGTTAGTGTACTCGTTGCTCGGGTTTTCCAGAGCACGCTCGGGTGTCCTCCGAGTATTTTTTTTAGTGTTCGGAGATTTAGTTTCCATCACCTCAGCTGAATGATTTACAGCTACTAGCCAGCTTGATTACATGTGGGGACTCCCTAGCAACCAGGCAACCCCCACATGTTACCAGGCTGACTAGTAGCTGTAAATCATTCAGCTGGGGCGATGAAAACTAAATCTCCGAACACTGACAAATACTTGGAGGACACCCGAGCAACGAGTACATTCGCTCAGTCATCACTACTCATGATGTGACCTCGATGAGCTGTACAATGGTCGTCCATGAAGATGAAGTTAGGCCTGTGTTGTTAGTGCAGAGGCACAATAACTGGATCAATGATGTTATTCTAGTAGTAGGGGCTTGTCACAAAGTGTAGGGCCGTTCTGTATTGACTAGGCCCTCCTGCCCACACTAACACCACCACCAAAGCCTTGTCTGGTGACAAAGGTGGCCGACGCTCCTCGACGTCTGCAACACCGTTGGCGGCCATCATTTCTGCTCAGCATGAATTAACTTTCATCAGTGAACAGCACTGAGGCCTACTGGTCCCTCATCCAGCATTGATGTCCCTGGCCTGGTGGTGGGGTCACGTACCGTTGTAGGTTATCTAGCGCGCAGATGATGATGATGAGGTAAATGGTTTTGAATGCTCCGACGTGACATTTGGGAGACTCCCTTCCCTCACATGTGTCTGGAGCTGTGAGCCATTCATCATCCGGTTCCGAAGGGGATGGTTCATAATGAAGCAGTCTTCAGTGTGGGATGTGGCCAAATGGCGACCATATCTCTTGACTTTCTGTGTCTCTTCCAGTCTCTTTCTCTCCCTCTATTTCTGTTGCATCCTGCCGATGACTGACACTCTAAGCTCAGTGGCCACCTCCATCTGCGAACGTCCTTCCTGAAGCCTCGCAATGGCGAGATACTGGGTGATCAATTGTTACGTGTCCTCTTGGTCTCATGATGTCAAAATGTGAACATGATGAGGATGATGGTTTAATACCAATTCTAACTGAACACCGAAATTTATTGGGCCATTAACGGATCAAACGCCTGTTTAGGAATTAAGCTCCTTGTTAGAGAACAGCAAGCTGTGCAAAAAGTACTGAAACGTTAAACAGTCGGACATGGTTATTCACAAGTTTAGACAAGGTCACATCAAGTTCACCTGAGAAGGTTAGAGGGCACTTCAGGATCATCCTGAACTTTTCACCCTAAAGCCAAATATACCTAACTTTTTTGTGAGTACCATATATCTTCTCAGAGAAATCTGTTTTTTTCTCCTCCTGGACTGATCTTTCACTGTCGTTTTATGGATAAAATCTGTTTTTAGTGAACAGAGACTTTCACATTGAGACTGGAGATGACTGTTGGTGCTTTTAAAGTTCTACGGAGAAGGGAAGGGAGAGGAGAAAGACACACACAGACATTCTGCTGCATATTTTCCTGAAACCAGTTACACTTAAAGGCGTTCTCCAGTGAACCCAAGTTATTACCTATCCGTATAATAGGTGACAGCTGGAGGTCCGACCGCTAGAACCCGCAGAACAAGGCAATTCCATTCATGCCCTATGGGGCTACACCGAGCTCCGAAAGAAAAGTTCATAAAGGGGTCCAGCGAAAACTTGTTGACCCTTTCCAATCTAATATTTTTCCAAACACATGGCCTGCAGAGAAACTATACAACCTGCGCTACTAGCTAAAGTCAGTACTAATCAGAACAATTACAAACAAAAAAACGGCGGACACCTTTATGACGTTTGAGCGGAACAGGAGAATCCATGTCAGACGTTGGATCGGAAATGGTTAACTATGGACAATATAGCGGTAGTGGTAAGAGAAGGGGGGGGGGGGGAGGAACGAAACTATAAACGGAAGGGGTTGTTCACCCTAGAAAATGCCTGTTCAATTGCCCCAGTTTGCATAATAAATTAAGGGGAAGGGATAAACCGTCTTCCCAGATTCTCAAGCTCTGCGTTTCCATTCCTTACCACCTTTAAGATAAATGTCCCTCGGTGGATGAGAACGTTCAGAGGCAGCGAACCTGTATATGGCGAGTCTTTCATAGAAGCGGATTCGATCTTATCCAGTTTGGACAATGCTCTGTAAGCTCAACAGCCTGGAATCCAGACTGATACATTGTAACAAACCATACCTCATTCATTCCTCCGTGTATCATATAAGTGTTCCATTTTTCACAGATCGATCATGTACCCATTAGTCTATGGGGCTGCTCACATGTCCGTATTCTTTCACAAAAAAAACGGAGATTAATACCGCTGCTGCGTGTTTAGCTCACAGAGCATGGTCTAGAAAGATACAACAAAGCTACAAGAAGGCCGGGAAGTGCGCAGCTTGGGGAGCACTCATTCACCAACAGCAAACAAAGGCGAAAACGCGAAGCGTGACATAACAGAAACATGAAAAGCTTTTCGTTGCTACCCAGATTATATAAAACAAGAAGTTAAACCCAAGGAAAAAAAAAAGAAAAGTTCAGTAACAAGATAGTGGCCCCTCTAATGAATAGTTTATAGACTTGACCATCAGATGACAATGGCCGCCGCCGGGAACTAAGATTAATGCAACAGATCAGGTTTTAGAGGCATTTATAATTTATAGGTTTATTCAGGGCAAAATGAACCAGGTGGGAGACGGCAGCAGAAGCAGCAGCAGACATGTGGGGTCTCCGATGACAAACAGCCGATACGCGGCAGGCAGGGTTAGGCTGGGATGGGTCAGGTCTGGGAGGTCCGACATTACACTCGCTATAGTAGTATGTGGTCTTCCCTACAAAGATTCTGCCCGTTCCTATAACTGTCTGAACCTGCACCCATTAATCCGTCCATTTCTGGAGATGCACAAATTAATTTGTCTGGCGGTTATCCCCTATCTGGCATGAGATGTACACAGTGGATAACAGCTGTGCAGTACAGATGGCACCTGCTGTAGCTGTAGTGAGGAGCGCTGCAGTTTAACCCTACTGGTCCCTGTGAACATGGGGCAGAGATGGCATTAACATGGCAGCCAGGGGGCTCTGAAACAGTTAAAGGGTCATCACTTTTCAGGTGCTCTCCACTCATCTGCCTCCTGAATTCCTGCTCGCCGGGGCACAGTGCGCTCCTGAATGACTGACCGTTCAGACGAGCGGCACCAAAGGTCCGAACACAAGACTCAGAGGAAGCATCTGGAACATTGGAAGAGCAAAGAAACCAGACCCAGAAACAAGAAAAAAAAAAAACACAGTAAGAACATATGCAGAAGGGAATTAAGCGACATTTAGGACGTCTGTTTTAGGGCTCATTCAAACATCCTGATATTTCCGGTACTGGAAAAACCAGCACCGGAGACATCAGTGACCACGTGTTTCATACGTGCGGCAACAGGGTGCCACATCAGTACCACAAGTACCAGCGCCTGAGAAAAGCCGGCACAAATCACGCTGTTCTTAGGCGCCGGGTGCTCAAGACAGGTCACATCATTATCCCCTGCTCTGCCTGCTATCAGCCCGAGCAGGAGACAATGTTGAGAGTTGTATTCAAGTGTAAAATTAAGAATAAAATTTAAAAAAACAAAAAAAATTATATTCACCGTAACACCCAATCCCCCTGAAGCCATTGTCCCCTGTAACTAAACAAAAATAGAAAAAAAACACAACATCTCTCACCTGTCCAAAAATGAAAAAAAAATCTGTAGTGTCCCACGAAGTAACCCTTCTGTGTGACATTTACTCATCAGCACGACCTCAATAGATCACCGCTAGCTGCGTGAGGAAAGAGTCTCAGGGTGCAGCACTGAGCTCAGCGAGTTCACCCTAAGAATTTCTCAGTGAACTCACAGCTTCACATGAGACTTTCTCACGGTGCTAGCGGTGATCTCACAGAGGTCACCACAGTTCATTGACCCAGCTGGGAAGGCAGCCTCAGTGACCTGCGGTATCCTCGATGATGTCACCGCTAGTCACTGAGGCGGAGCCTGCAGATGCTCATTCTCCGGTGATTATCAGCCTGGCGCATCTTGGCACCATCCAGGTTGAAAACTATATATCGAAGACACATATTATGGTGTGGGACAGAACGACGGACAGGTATGGGTATTTTTTTTTAAACCACACAGGAGACCATGGCTTCAATGGAATCATCAGGTGAGTATATCTGTTCTTTTTAAATAAAAGTAAAAATGTGTTTTGTGTCTATTTCAGATAAAGGACTTCATACTTTGTGTGTTTTTTTTAACGAAACAACTATAGGATTAGTAATGGAAAGGTGTCTTCTAGACGCCTCTGCATTACCACCTGTGGGCTTCATGTCGCTGGACAATACAAAGGACATCAATCCCACAAATATTAACCACACTTGCCACCGCCACAGAATTAGAAAATCTAATAGATACGCACTTTCTGGGGTAGCTGCCGGCTGTTTTTTTTTTGTTTTGTTTTTTTAAGGCTGCGAGGGGGGGGAGGAGGCAATATTCATGGCCCCCTACCAGCCAGCAGCTGTCTGCCTTAAGGTACCTTCACACTAAACGACGCTGCAGCGATCCAGACAACGATCCGGATCGCTGCAGCGTCGCTGTTTGGTCGCTGGAGAGCTGTCACACAGGCCGCTCTCCAGCGACCAACGATGCCGGTATCCAGGGTAAACATCGGGTTACTGAGCGCAGGGCCGCGCTTAGTAACCCGATGTTTACCCTGGTTACCATCCTAAAAGTAAAAAAAAAACGCTACATACTTACCTACCGCTGTCTGTCCCCGGCGCTCTGCTTCTCTGCTCTGGCTGTGAGCGCCGGGCAGCCGGAAAGCACAGCGGTGACGTCACCGCTCTGCTTTCCGGCCGCTGTGCTCACAGCCAGAGCAGAGAAGCAGAGCGCCGGGGACAGACAGCGGTAGGTAAGTATGTAGCGTTTTTTTTTTACTTTTAGGATGGTAACCAGGGTAAACATCGGGTTACTAAGCGCGGCCCTGCGCTTAGTAACCCGATGTTTACCCTGGTTACCAGCGAAGACATCGCTGAATCGGTGTCACACACGCCGATTCAGCGATGTCAGCGGGAGAGCCAGCGACCAAAGAAAGGTCTGGCCCTCTAGCCCCGACCAACGACATCACAGCAGGATTCTGATCTCTGCTGCGTGTCAAACTGAACGATATCGCTAGCGAGGACGCTGCAACGTCACGGATCGCTAGCGATATCGTTTAGTGTGAAGGTACCTTTAGGCTACTTTCACTCTAGCATCGGACTCGGCCCGTCGCAGTGCGTCGGGCCGAAGTTCCGACGCGAGCAGTGAATGCGCCGCACAACGGAGGCAGCAGATGCATTTTTCCTGCGCATCCGCTGCCCCATTGTGAGGTGCGGGGAGATGGGGGCGGAGTTCCGGCCGCGCTTGCGCGGTCGGAAGAAGCGGTCCGTCGGCAGCAAAAAACGTTACATGTAACTTTTTTGCTCCCGGCGGCCCGCCACAACACGGCGCAACCGTCGCACGACGGTTGCGACGTGTGTCAATGTGTCGCAATGCGTCGCTAATGTTAATCCATGGGGCAAAAATGCATCCTGCAAACAACTTTGCAGGATGTGGTTTTTCCCATAAACGACGCATTGCTAAAAACGCTAGTGTGAAAGTAGCCTTAGCTTGGCTGGTTGTCAAAAAGTGTGGGGGAGGGAAACCCACAAGTTTTTTTTTTTTAATTTAAATTAAAAAAATACAGCATGAGGACCCCTCTATTCTTGATAACCAGCCTTGCTAACACTGACAGCTGAGGGTTGTAGGGGAATCACAAGTCATTTTATTTTAATTTATTTATTTATAGCATAGGGGTCGGCTGATAAATACTCTCATCAGCCGCCACCTGCTCTCACTTATCAGCAACAGCAGGCGTAGAATGATGGGAGTAGTAGTCCCTTCAGCCGACGCCTGTGACCGGAGGCAAGCTTTCAACTTTGGACAGGTGAGGGATATTGTTGTTTTTTTGATTTTTGTTTGTTTGATTACAGGGGACAATGGATTCAGGGGACCAGGTGTTAGAGTGAGCATAATAATGTGATTTTTACATTTTGTTGTTAATTTTGCACTTGAATACAACTCAACATTGTCCCTTGATCGCAGGCAGGGCAGGGGACAATGTGAGCCGTCTTCAGCACCTGGAGATGGGGAACAGTAACACCGATTTCCAGGCGCCGGTACGTGTCACATTGTTGACACACGGGTGTCATCCGTGTATCAGTGTGCGGGATGTTTTGTGGCCCGGTCAGCTGCTAAAAAACGGACATGTCAGCGTGATTTGCACGGACTCATGGTCAGTGGAAACACACTGACTAATGCACAGACCGGTCTGTGTGTGCAAGTGTCTCCGGTACGTGAGAGCGCTGTAACCACACGTACCGGGGACACCGACGTCTGAAAGAGCCCTGAGGTTGCAAGCCCTGCTGCACTTTTCATGAACAACACTGCAGATAAACTGGGCACATTTTATGACTGCACAGAGCATATATTGCTATATCTATATATATTCTATATCAATTTATTTCCTGTTGCGGGTGTGTGCAGAGGTCACAGTGCCACATATGTGATGGTCACCTATCTGAGCCAGACTCATGGCTATGCCACATTGCTGCTGTCTTGTGCACACAAGCTTAGTAAGGCACCAATATGTTTCAGCGTCACTTTCATATCTTTAAAAAACAAAAATTAATTTGTTCCACTTTAAAAACTGCAGCCAGAAAAATCATCATCATTATCATCACCCAGCTCTGCCAGACTTCTGAATGGAAAATCTAGTGCAGATTTTGCAATCTATGTATATCAAAAATAAAAAGGTTTTTCCCCGTATAGACCAAAATGTAATAAATTGAAGCAACTTTAATCACCAACATTGGCTAGAAGTGCCACCTCCCGCTCAGTGGCCAGAGATCGAAATAGTGGCAGAGAAAAGAAAGTATGAGGCTTTTTAAGGTCCAGAATACTGGAAATATTAAGGGACAGAGTTGAGTAAGCGCCGCTGCAGCTCATCTTCCCAAGAAAAAAAAAATTGGGCATGTTGACATTTGCCAGCCTCATTCTTCTATTCCTTATACCGGACGTTGAGAAGAGAAAAATGTTTAAATATATTATAGTTAACATATTGGATGTTTGGCCGATTCCATTGAAGTCGGCAGCTTGAGTTGACATGAATATAGTCTTTTGCTGTTGTCTCGTTAGTAATTTACTACCATAATAAAAATTCCAGGGACCTTCCTTGGCTCACTCTGTGTGCTCCAGTTGTATGGGCAATAATGAGAACGTTTATTTTGGTTTCCAGAGCCAAGAAGGGCTAATAGACACTGCCTCAATCAGGACTCATCAGTAGTAGACATCTGCATCATAACATGATAAAGGCATCTGCTATCACAGACCATGGCAATTCTCCCCTAGGTCTAGAAATCAAAGAATAAACTCCTAACTCTATTACATTTTTATTTTTCTCTTTCTTCTTCTCTTAACTCCAACATTACACGCCACAATTGCGTTAATTCAATTACAGCAGTGTCCATCGTATTCTGCAAATTGTAAACAGTCGGTAGGGCAGGCGCCGCCCCCACCTTCCCCCAGAGCCCCAACGGTTAGGACAGGCGCTGCCCCCACCTTCCCCAGAGTCCCAACGGTCAGGGCAGGCGCCATCCCCACCTTCCCCAGAGCCCCAACGGTCAGGGCAGGCGCCATCCCCACCTTCCCCAGAGCCCCAACGGTCAGGGCAGGCGCCATCCCCACCTTCCCCAGAGCCCCAACGGTCAGGGCAGGTGCCGCCCCCATCTTCCCCAAAGCCCCAACAGTCAGGGCAGGCGCCATCCCCACCTTCCCCAGAGCCCCAACGGTTAGGCCGGATGCCGAATGGATTCTACCTCACACAGTATATTAGTAGGTATATATACACCCTTCTTTCTGTAGTAGCATAAGGGATGCAGAGCTACTAAAGAAAGGGCGCTCTGAATTGTTTGTAGTGTCTGTCCCCAGTAGGGAACAATATCTAATTTCCTCAGTTTACATGGATAATCTCACAATATAAAAAAAAAGCACTATAAAATACATAAACCTTACAATCTAGAAATACTGGAGCATAGACAGACTATTCCAATGCTGCAAACAAGCCGTGTGTATACTCTACACACTACGCATTTCACGAGGCTCAGAAGGGCTCACATGGGATTCAGAGCTGGGTACTGTGCCAACTAATCAAACCAATGAGTCCCAAGGACATTCCAGACTCAGAAATGCAATTCTACTAAAGCAGCACTAAGGTTTGTGAACCGTGATAACGTAAGAATGTAAACGATAGAACGGCAGAGAGGCGTGCAACCTTACCCACTCCTTGTACCGGATTATGATCGGGGACCCGGCCACTAGGGCCCCAATAATCAACGGTTATCACAGGGAGTGACGATCGGCATTGCATGAAGTCTTTCAGAAAGTGTATGCTTAAAAACGGTTACCCGTCACTTTCCAAAGCCGCTCACTGCCATGTTGAAAGTGAGCTGCGCCATTGACGGTCTGACCCCACACATCTGCCGAGACGCATGCAGGCGAGTAAGCATTAGGTCCAATACTAATGAATCGGAGACATGCACAATACCTGCCCACCATAACTGCTCTGGAGGGCGGAATGAAGGGGAACTGTAAATCACACACAATCTGCGGTCAGTGAAGTACTGGAAGAAAGCAGACATTTTTGTGATACTAGAAATAAGGAAACTTTTTACCTGTTGAAGAAGTTACTGATCGGTCCCAATATTCTTATTTTACTATCGACATCCCCGTCCGGCAAGCAGCCCTTAAGAGTCGCCTCTGCACTGTCTTTTGCAGAGTTCAAAGTAACATCTGAAAAATGAGTGTCATCATTTTCCAAGTTGACAATTGCACTTGAGTTGCTGGTCACCAAGAAGTCCACAATGTCCTCGTTGCTCACCGATAAAGTGGTGGAGAAGTCGGTGCTGAGGCTGGAAACACTGCAGTCAGAGATGTCATCACTTCTGTTCAGAGAAGTAGGGCTGTAGAGTTTGGCTGTGTCATAGCCAGATCTAGGGAAGGTGGAGGACTTCCATAGGATGTGATCACTTTCAGAGTTCCTCAGAGATGGGGTCCCACTACTGGGTACACTTTTTGAGCTTTGAAAGACTCTTTCGTCCCCAGCGGCTCCATTCAAACAGTTTGATCTGACGGTACAATGGACGGGTTCCGGGTTGGCGATCTCGAGGGTCGGGATGCCGGAGTCCACTGAGGTGACGCTGTTGCTTTCCCCCACTGAGACAAAATGGCCATGTTTGAACTCTGGAAGAACATGAGACTGAGAAGCCTTTCGATTCCAATTGCCAAGAGGTTGAATATCACCGTCAACAGTAATGTCATGGACCTCAATAAACCCAAGGTTCTTGATGTTAGATGGCAAGTCTTTATTCATATTCGACCAAGAGGAAACTAAAATAGAAGAGAAAAACAATTAGATATTGCTTTTTGGGGGGTTGGGTGAGTATATTATCATGTATGTGCACCTTATGCATATGAACACTTATTTTCCTTCAAGATAGAAAGCAGAAATTGCTCGGATCTCTGATGTGTATGAGCACAATAAGGGTATGTGCACACATTGTGGATTGGCCCGCAGAATTTTCCGCACAGAATCTGCATCTCATGACAGAAAACACGGGCCAAAGTGCTTGCGGATGCAGAATTGATGCAGATTGTCATGCGTTTTTTTTTTTTGGCGTGTGTGGATTTGCCTTACTCAATGTATAGTCAATAGGTGCAAAACACCGTTTCCACTTGAAGAATCAACATGCCGTGGAAAGAAAAAAAACCCTCAGGGAATCTGTGCGGATTTTTCTGCAGCATGTGCACAGCAATTTTCAAATTCCCACTGACTTTCATGGTTACTGTACTACACTGCGGATTTGATGCAATTCCGCACGTCCAAAAACGCTGCGCAAATGCATCAAAATCCGCAACGTGTGCACATAGCCTAAGGGCTCATAATCATCTACGAGAAAAATGGACAAGTGCGATCTGATAATAAAAAAATAAAAAAAAAAAAGAGAAAGATTGAACTCTGGCCATGCAACACGCATGTCCTTGAAATCCCGACATTTCAACTGCTGCGTACTGTAAAAAATAAAAAAAATATATAAAATCACAGAGTGACCCGACAATATAGAATAGATATATACACATAGGATAGCTATGAAGAGGTCAGCGACATTATCAATTAGTACAGTGCTTGTGTAGCTTACTGTACATGTATTTTATTACTGAATACATGATTTTCTGAAAAAGATTAAATGGGATCCCATGACGTTTTATTAGCCAGTAGAGGGAAAGTGGCCAGCTGGGGGCAGATTTTTATAGCCTGGGAAGGGAATAGTACACATGGAGCTTACCAGGCTATTAATATCAGCTCACAGATTTATACTTCGCCCCCTCCATCCCCCCCCCCCCCAAAGGATGTAGGGTCTCCCACTAACTAAGAACCAGCAAAGGCTAGGCAGCCAGCTGCGGGATGATAATAGCCTACGAAGGGGCCGTGGATATTGGCCCCATCCCGGACTAAAAACCAGCAGTTCTAAGCCACCCCAGAATAGACGCATCCATAAGGTGCGCCAAATCTGCCACTTACCATAGTGCGGGGGCAAGTGGGGTGATTGTATTGGGGCTGATGTCGTATTGTCAGGTGACATCAAATCCAGAGGTTAGTAATGAAGACGCATCTATAAGATGCCCCTACTACAAACCCCAAAGTCAAATTGTGAAAAAATACTCAGAATAAAATCCTTTATTTATTTATTTGTTGCAATGCAGAAAGATCCAGACAGGGAACCAGATTCAATAATGCAAGAGGACACTGTTCACACAGTGATAGAAACGTGCATAGTAATAAGAAGAAAACTAGAGAGGTGTCCTATCCTACCCCCATTACCTCTAATGGACATGTTGTCAAAACCAGAAAACCCTTCAAAATAGAGGCAACATTTTCTATAGCTTCACTCCATGCCTTATACCCTTATGCAATATTTTGGATACTGTTCTCCAAAACGTCTTCCATTTCAAACAGAGAAAGGGTATATGTTCACACTTAGCATTTTTGATGCTTTTTTTTTTTTTTTAACTATTCCAGCCTGACAAATGCCTGCTAAAGACACAGGTACTTATGGACAGATTCTCTATTGCACTTGCACCATTCTTTGGAGTTTTTCCAATTTAGGTCTTTAATTTGCACTTTTGAGGCTTTTTTTTTTGTTTAATGTTTGTCATTGTTTTGGGTTTCCAAAAAAAATGCTGTGCTAATGGTGTGGAAAATTCCGCGTGGAAAACGCAGGGGATTGAAAGAAGGAGCATGTCACTTCTTTTGTGCGGATCTGCAGCGTTTCTGCACCCTTCCATTAAAGAAATCCGCAGGGGTAAAAAACGCATGAAATCCAAACAAAATCCGCAGCAGATCTGCCACAAAAACGCACAAAATCTGCACCTGCGTTTTCTGCCAAGAGATGCAGATTTTGTGCAGAAAATTCTGCACCCAAATCTGCAACGTGTGCACATAGCTTAAAGAATTAACATGATGTGTGCTTTAAAGAAAAAAAAAACAAAAGCATTGCAGGTCAAACAAACATAAGGAAAAAAAAAAAAAGTATACTTTTACGGTAAAATGCGCTTTTGCTACACCAAAAAAAAAAAAAAAAGAAAATTGAACAAGCCCTAAAGCAACATTTTTGTGCAAATAAGCAGCTGTGTTTTACAGCACCAGCTATGTGATTTCACAAACCTCATGCACAATTTTTTTTTCCCAAATGGAATTTGAAAGCTGCTGCGTTTTTTGAAAATCTGCAACATGTCACTGCTCTCAGAGTTGTTCACCCACTGAAAGCAATAAGAGTGCAAAAACACTACAAAAAAAAAAAAAAAAAAAAACACAGCAATCAGGTTATACTTGGAGGAGAAAGTTAGCTTTATTAAACATGGACTGTAGACAAATCACGCATGTATTCTGCCAAAAAAAAAAAAAAAGGCCAAATTTGCTGCAAAAATGCAGCAAAATCCACGTATTGAATGCAGCAGTTTACGGTCAAAAGGTTTTGGTACACACAAAAAAAAAAAAAGTTCTGCACACAGACTAATGTGTATAGAAGGTTTTGGGCTAACGCCTTGTTCAGGTGTTTTTTTTAAAGAGAAAAAAAAAAAACGGTCGTGTTTCATCAGATCTTGCTTTTTTTTTTTTTTTTTTTACAGGCAAAGAAAAAAAAAAAAGTTTCTCCACCCTTTCAGTTACTGAAACACTGACAGCATGCTGAGGGCATCTGAATTCTGTCAGAATTTTTCACTGACCCATAAATTTTCGTTGCCAATTTTGATCAAAAACACTCGGATCAATATCGGGACTTATCTCTGCAATTTTGCATGGCCTAGGAAGAAAAAAAAAATCTGACATGTGAACGGCCCCCCCATAGACTGTCATAGGTACAGGTGCCATTTGTAAAGAAAAAAAAAAAAAAAAAAGATGGATAACACTCGTACATGAAAAACTGATGTGTGAATGAGGCCTTATTCATATGTCCTTGGTTTAAAAAAAGGATCACATGGATGTACTGTATTTACGAAAAGGCAGAATAGCGGCAAAGGCCAATAAAACGACATGCCAATTCTACGGGTACTTAGAGGTATGTGTATATAGCACAAAAGGGTTACTTCTATCCTTCTAGGCATAAAACAAACATCACTAGAAAGTCGCGGCGCTGCACACAGGACTCCAAAGTAAACGCTTGCAAGGGACCGGAGTCTCCAAAGTCAGAGCCAAGAGTCTGGAAGCAAAGCCGAGATCTCGCCAGCGACCGAGGCTCCGACATGTCCGCGCGTGTAACTCACTGCAGGTGCTTCACTATGCAGACACATGGGCCAGGTGCTGGGAATAACAGGAGCATGGGAACACAGATGTTACCACTCAATTGCAAAGGAGAAATCCACAAACTGTCCATGTAATGTGAACTTGCTCCTAGGGGACAATACTTCTGTATAAAAGGCGTTTAATGGAGCATGTAATGAATGAACACGCCTTCACGGCGAGACATGGAAAGGACAATAAGGGGTCTCCACATATATGGAGGCTCGTCGCAAAACACAGCTGATATACTGACAAGTACACAAGCCATACATTTCTCACAATCATTGTATAAAAATATTTTAAAAAGACCAGAATTATGTATTTTTCTGGTTGGTGTAAATGCTGCTCTTCTCCTGAATCCGGCGATGTTTTTCTTTTTTTTCCTGCGCCTCTCCGTTCCTGAGATACGGCCCAGTCTTCCCTCAATATAAATACAATCTTCTTAGCCAAGTGGGCGTGCAGCTCAGCTCTACTCATGGGCGTGTTCTTGACGATCCCGCCACGTTGGCTAACAAGACTAGATCTCTATAGAGGGAAGAGGAGGCCATATCTCAGCAATGGAGAGGCACAGGAACAAAAGAAAAACAACGCTGGATTCAGGAGAACAGGGGCATTTACACCGGAGGGGAAGGTGCGGGAATGATGAGCGTGAGCGCTGCTCCCAACTGAAAAGTTTATGGGACGGAGAAAATGGGTCACACCACTAACGCTCCATTTACACAGGACTCTCAGCGACGCCAATTCTCTTCTAGATGATCAATGCCGTTTACGGGTCAACACCTATAAAAAGCGATTTGACCCATAGGTGTTATAATCTGGTGGTTTAGGAACAACATGAGACAAGCTCTGAAGGAGGTGGTATCTGTACTGACCGCAGACCCTGAACCTAGCAGCGCAACTAGAAATAGCCGTGGGGGTACCTGACGCTCCCTAGACCCCTCGGCACAGCCTAAGATCTAACTTCCCCTAAAGATGGAAACAGGAAACCTATCTTGCCTCAGAGAAAATCCCCAAAGGAAAGATAGCCCCCCACAAATATTGACGGTGAGAGGAGGGGAAAATAACATACGCAGAGATGAAATCAGATTTTAGCATAGGAGGCCAGTCTAGCTAGATAGATAGGACAGGAAAGGATACTGTACGGTCAGTATAAAAACTACAAAACAATCCACACAGAGTTGACAAAATCTCCACACCTGACTAAAGGTGTGGAGGGTAAATCTGCTTCCCAGAGCTTCCAGCTACCAGAAAAAATCCATAATGACAAGCTGGACAAAAATAGAATGCACAGAATAATACGTCCATAACATGTGGACAGAAATGAGCAAAGCCAGAACTTATCGTTACAGAACTGGTCAGGAAACCAGGAGAATCCAAGCAGAGATGTGAATCCAGCCAGAGAACATTGACAAGTGGCATAGGCTGAAGACTAGAGCCAGGTTAAATAGCAGAGCCAGGAGAGACGATTAGTGAAAGCAGCTGCTAAAGCTAAACCCAAGGAGTGGCAGTTCCACTCAAAACCACCAGAGGGAGCCCAAGGGCAGAATTCACAAAAGTGTCATTTACAACCACCGGAGGGAGCTCAAGAACGGAATTCACAACACATAGGTCTCTTAGTAAATTATTTCATTTTTCTTCATAGAACAATGCTAGAGGTTTTTTTCTTATCACTATGCATTTTTCTGTCCCTCCGTTTTTCCTACAAGAAGTTTCGTCACCTTTATAAAAAAAAAAAAAAATCAGACCACTCAGATGTCATCAGAGTGCAGCCCGATACACTTGCAACGTCAATTTTGATCTGACAGGTCTCCGATTTGTCTGAAAAATAAATCAGACACATGCCCAGCCTATAGAATATCACGAGGGCTATGCTGACAATTTAATCGAAAATTTCTAGTAGGCATAACAAAAGAACAGTAGGAATAAAAGATGCCCCAGAATTTTTGGGCCCATGCGAAATGCAAACATTCGTTAAAACAGACCTGTCAGGAGAGAGAGAAAAAAAAAAAAAGAATAAAAATAAAAAATATGAAAGGTTTTAAAAATCTAAAAACAAGGAAAATAAAACTTTCCGCGTGACCAGAAACAAGACCAAAAGAACATTGGCATGCAGCGTTACAGACTAATCTTGGCAGCAGGAATTAGTCAGCAGTGTGATGAAGGTTATGGATGAAAACAAAGGCGCCTTAAAAAGGGGAAGACGTTCGCAAAGAGACCGTGGCCTTGCCGAAATAACACAGGATGCAGCTCTGAACGGCTGGAGGAGCAAACGAGTGCGGTGTGTCGTCGAGCGTGATCACATAAACTTTCACCAAATGCTAAAAAAAAAAAAAAAGGGAGTATATTTGCACTTTATACATAACACGGTGTGGCTGCTCCTTTTGTGCCCGGCGGGTGAACTAAAAAATGCAGTAAGCTGGTATTACCTTGGCAGTCGTGACCTCCATTCCTCTGTAGCTCAGGCTGTGACATTGCCAGCCGAAGAAACACAGTGCAAAGCGAGCGAGGGACCAGGATCCGGGCATGACAGTCTAGGCCATTTCTTCACCACCTCCTAAATTACTGCACACAAAAAAAAAAGAGAAACAAGGCATTAGAAAGTAAAAACGACTTATGTTTTTTGGTTGTTTCACATCTATCAACTTTGCCTAGGCACAAAAATGGCCAGCGTCCTGCACGTCAAGCGGAATAGCTCATGTTACAACAGTAGTTAGAATGCTGCGGATTTTAGCGACAGAATTGTGCAGATAAAATCCACAGATAAGATTTCAACCAACGCCATCCATATGTCGTGCATTATTATTATTATTATTATTTATTGTTACAGCGCCATTTATTCCATGGCGCTTTACATGTGAGGAGGGGTATACATAATAAAAACAAGTACAATAATCTTAAACAATACAAGTCATAACTGGTACAGGAGGAGAGAGGACCCTGCCCGCGAGGGCTCACAATCTACAAGGGCATAGAATTTGTTAAATGTTTTTAACTGCAGCATAAACCTATCTACTGCTAAGAGCGCATGGATTTATGCGGATTATTTTTTTCCCCCTCTTAATTCCAAAGAGGAAATTAAAATCCACATTCAGATTTTAACGTGGAGGAAGAATACTTGCAGATCAGGAGGTTGCAAATAATAGTCTAAAATACAAAATAAAATATTAACGTGCCAATCTGATAAGCAGCGATCCCGTGCGGATGCCCCAAAGGCCTCCGCTTACTGGCCTCCAATAATGAGGACAGACAAGAGCGGATTCATCATGATCACACTGAAGTGGAAAATAATAGACCGGCCAGGTGAAGGAAGAAAGGGATCGGAGAGGTCAGGATATCATTTGGGGTTTTTTTTTGGTTTTTTTTTTATGGTTAAATCAATCATTTTTTGCAATCCATACTGTGAAAAAAAAAAAAAAAAAAATTTAAAATTGCAGATTTTCCTGCAAAATTTTATGTACCGGAAAAAACTCCCTGTGGATCCAGCTTTATAGCTACAACACATCTAAAACAAAACAAAAAAAAAAAATCTTACAGTTTTGTGCATAAAGTTCCAAGACAAACCTGCTGTACAAGTCTCCTGCACTCCCTCTGTCCTTTTTCCATGTTCGCATGCACCTTTAAGGCTGTGTGCACACGTTCCGGATATCTCGCTATAAAAACCGCGGAAAAAAAATGCATCCATTAAGCATCCTATTAATAGAATGCAATCCGTCATTTTTGTGTACATGTTCACGTAAAAAAAACGCATTGTGGTAAAAAAACGCAGCATGTTACGGTAATTAATTTTGTGGATTTTTCTCGGATTTCCCGCAATTTAATGCATTGGGAAGCTCCGGAAAAAAAAAAACGCGAAAAATCCGCACAAAAATCGCATGCGGACTTCCTGCGGAAAAAGTCCGATTTTGTTCAGGAAATTTCTGCAAAGAATCCGGACGTGTGCACATAGACTAAAAAGGTTTTTTCCCCCCCACTTTCACAAAAGTGGTGCCCAAATGATCTAAAACTATGCGAGTCAGACGGACCTCCTCCTTCCTGGACAAGGCACCAGATCTCCAATAATTCCGGTCTTTTGGCTGTGACAGTGACATCAGACCTACAGCGTGCATCACCTCTGCAGCCAATCCATTAGGTCAGCGGCTCTGCTGATGTGCACAGCACAAGCCACCGAGCTCACTGACTAGCTGCAGCGGTGAGGTGTACCAGGACAGCCAAAATACAGAGACCGAAGCAGCAGCGGACCCGGAGACAGCGAGGAGTAACATCTGTATTGGTGGTTTAAAAACTATGTAATCGTTTGGACAACACTTTCGTGAAATCAGACAACCCCCTTTAAATATGCAGGTATAGCCCGAGCTTCATGGTATAAAATAAAATTTAAAAAAACAAAAAACAAAAAAAAAAAAAAAAAACAAAAGGCACAATCATCTAACTATTAACAATGATCAATTGCAGCTTTCATCCACAAGACACAAATGTCTATGGCGCTTGGATTTATTGAACTCCTATGAAAGAGTATGGAAGGGACAGCGTATACCTCATCATTTATGGAGAAACAAGACTATCCCCCGTTTTTAAGATCCAGGTGCCAGGACCTACATCTATCACACAATCATGGCGTATGTTCATCTAAAACCTAAAAAATGGCCATATCTTAGTAAATCCCAAGTTAAGGTACCTTCACACTGATCAACTTTCCAACGATCACGACCAGCGATACGACCTGGCCGTGATCGTTGGTAAGTCGTTGTGTGGTCGCTGGAGAGCTGTCACACAGACAGCTCTCCAGCGACCAACGATGCCGAAGTCCCCGGGTAACCAGGGTAAACATCAGGTTACTAAGCGCAGGGCCGCGCTTAGTAACCCGATGTTTACCCTGGTTACCATTGTAAAAGTGAAAAAAACAAAAAAAAACACATACTCACATTCCGATGTCTGTCACTTCCCCCGCCTTCAGCTTCCCGCAGTCACTGTGTCAGCGCCGGCCGTAAAGCACAGCACAGCGGTGATGTCACCGCTGTGTTTTACAGCCGGCGCTCACAGTCAGTGTGGGAAGCTGACGGCGGGGGACGTGACAGACACCGGAATGTGAGTATGTACTGTTTTTTTTCTTTTACGTTTACAATGGTAACCAGGGTAAACATCGGGTTACTAAGCGCAGCCCTGCGCCTAGTAACCCGATGTTTACCCTGGTTACCCGGCGATTCATCGCTGGATCGGCGTCACACACGCCGATCCAGAGATGACAGCGGGTGACCTGACGACAAAATAAAGTTCTGGACTTCTAGCTCCGACCAGCGATGTCACAGCAGGATCCTGATCGCTGCTGCGTGTCAAACACAACGAGATCGCTATCCAGGACGCTGCAACGTCACGGATCGCTATCGTTATCGTTCTAAAGTTGCTCAGTGTGACGGTACCTTTACTGCGCAGTAGCCAAACCTTGGGAACTAAGTTTACTCTTCTTTTAGACATGACAGCAATGTTTTGTTTGTTGCATATGTTGTTTTGGCAAAAGTCACAACTGGAAGTAGAGTAAGGTTATGTTCACACATTGCGTTTTTTTGCACTCACTCATTGCTTTCAATGGGTGAAATACGTGACATTTTGCAGAAAACGCAGCTCTTTGACAAAGTCAGGCAAAACAAAAAAAAAAAAAAAGCTGTATGCATGACATTTCCGAAATCTCAGACTTTGCTGGTGCTGTGAAACGCAGCTGAAGATTTGCATTAAAAAAACACTCCGAAAATGCAACATGTGAACATTGCCTTATAATGGTTTTCTCCGTACACATTAGATAGGGGTCAGTCTTGATGACTGAGTGCTTGGCCGACAGCCATCTCCCCAACACCTCTACATCCAGGAACACTCCACCAATCTACGAGAGCCAGCACCAGACTCCTCTATATCCAGGAACACTCCACCAATCTACGAGAGCCAGCGCCAGACTCCTCTATATCCAGGAACACTCCACCTATCTACGAGAGCCAGCGCCAGACTCCTCTATATACAGGAACACTCCACCTATCTACGAGAGCCAGCGCCAGACTCCTCTACATCCAGGAACACTCCACCTATCTACGAGAGCCAGCGCCAGACTCCTCTATATACAGGAACACTCCACCAATCTACGAGAGCCAGCGCCAGACTCCTCTATATCCAGGAACACTCCACCTATCTACGAGAGCCAGCGCCAGACTCCTCTATATCCAGGAACACTCCACCAATCTACGAGAGCCAGCACCAGACTCCTCTATATCCAGGAACACTCCACCAATCTACGAGAGCCAGCGCCAGACTCCTCTATATACAGGAACACTCCACCTATCTACGAGAGCCAGCGCCAGACTCCTCTATATCCAGGAACACTCCACCAATCTACGAGAGCCAGCGCCAGACTCCTCTACATCCAGGAACACTCCACCTATCTACGAGAGCCAGCGCCAGACTCCTCTATATCCAGGAACACTCCACCAATCTACGAGAGCCAGCGCCAGACTCCTCTATATACAGGAACACTCCACCAATCTACGAGAGCCAGCGCCAGACTCCTCTATATACAGGAACACTCCACCTATCTACGAGAGCCAGCGCCAGACTCCTCTATATCCAGGAACACTCCACCAATCTACGAGAGCCAGCGCCAGACTCCTCTATATACAGGAACACTCCACCTATCTACGAGAGCCAGCGCCAGACTCCTCTATATCCAGGAACACTCCACCAATCTACGAGAGCCAGCGCCAGACTCCTCTATATCCAGGAACACTCCACCAATCTACGAGAGCCAGCGCCAGACTCCTCTATATACAGGAACACTCCACCTATCTACGAGAGCCAGCGCCAGACTCCTCTATATCCAGGAACACTCCACCAATCTACGAGAGCCAGCGCCAGACTCCTCTATATCCAGGAACACTCCACCAATCTACAAGAGCCAGCGCCAGACTCCTCTATATCCAGGAACACTCCACCAATCTACGAGAGCCAGCGCCAGACTCCTCTGTATCCAGGAACACTCCACCTATCTACGAGAGCCAGCACCAGACTCCTCTATATCCAGGAACACTCCACCTATCTACGAGAGCCAGCGCCAGACTCCTCTATATCCAGGAACACTCCACCAATCTACGAGAGCCAGCGCCAGACTCCTCTACATCCAGGAACACTCCACCTATCTACGAGAGCCAGAGCCAGACTCCTCTATATCCAGGAACACCGCACCAATCTACAAGAGCCAGCACCAGACTCCTCTATATCCAGGAACACTCCACCAATCTACGAGAGCCAGCGCCAGACTCCTAACAGCAGCTAATCTACAGGGAGAGCAGAAGCACAGGCCATCAGAAACCCAACATTTCAGATTGTCGGCCTATCCAGCCCAGCTTAGACTATCATGTAACAAGGGCTTTTAGTCCATCTTATCAATTACATGTTTTATTGCTCATTTTTAAGAAGTTAAGAAGTCAGTCCTTTTTCCCATCACTTTTAACTATGTTTCTTGTTTAAGGTTGAAAGATAAGAAGTCCATCAAGATCAACCCCAGGGGTGGACACACCACATGCGCAGACAATTCGGCTGCACAAGGACCCTGGAAGGAAGAGGGCTCAGTCGCACTCCTGGCTTCTCAGTATGCGCACTCAGGATCAGCATTGGGCCATCGGGGAGGGTCCGCCACATCTGGCTGTGCTCCATTATTAGTTACCGTAATTCATCTATCATTTGTGGCAGACATTTGCTCTGTGCATCATATCCTGGGTGGGATACATCTACCCACCTATTTTCAGGTGCTGTAAGATGCTATAACCTGCTTTGCTACTATTTTGCACGCATTTACAACAACAGACGTATGTATATTTTTATACCTTTCTTTGGCATCTACTATTTAGCCCATTCGTGATATGAATAAAGTCCTAGCGAGGCGACGCTTGGGTGTCCTGGTACATGGGGCAACAGCACCGGACTCCACAACCCCGACAAAAACTTTTACGCCATGATTAACAGATTCTTGAGAAGGTTTTTTTTGGGAGTGGATTTGGTCCATCCTTGAAAAACTCTCGACAGGCTCTTACTGTTCATTTCAATGCTAAGACCCTTTGCTGTTCACATGGTTCAGTTTTTTTGTTTTGAAGATAAAAATGCCTTATGGAGAAAAAAAAAAAGTAAACCACTACCTTGAGGCTAATTTCTACCAGAATCTGAACCAATTCTGACACATTGATGCTTTTCAATGAGTTCCAAAAGTTTTTGTTTTTGACCCCCCCTCCCTTCTTTTCAAGAGTTTTGATAGGACAACACCTAGTTTGGTTCAGAATCCTTTAAAAAATATATATATATATTATTATTTTTTTTTTTTTTTTTTTTTTTTAATTACATACATCCCCTTCCTCCCCCAGACATTTTTTTTCTTAAGAGGTTTTGATAAAAATAACTAAATTCCTCTTATGAAGTTTTTGCTATATATCCATTCTTTCCATTCCAGTCTTTCAAAAATGTTCAGCTCCTTCCAAAACTTCCCATAAACCACAACATGGACGTCTGCATCGGACCTCCTGCTTGCTGAAGCGTTGGTTAACAAAAGAGGGGTGACCCCCATTCCCCAAAATGATGAACCCCCAAATATCAGACATTTATGGCAAGTCACAAGTACTGCTGTAGAGCGATCCCCCACCTAGCCTTATATATAAGCCCCCCAAGTGTGCCCTGGGTCCCCGAGATGCTGGGCCCCCCATCTGTCACATTATATATATAATCAGGTAGGAATTATACATATTAGCTCCTGTTATAAAACATATATGTCACGTTCCGCAAATTAGATTAGAAAAAAAAAAATTTTTTTTGATTTTGCAAAAAATTAAACACAACCCCCCCCCCCCCCCCCCCAAAAAAAAAAACAAAAAAAAAAAACAAAACCCACCTCACACCTGACTTTCTGTGATGTCCCAAGTCCCACCTACTGATCCTGGATGTCCAACACTGCAGCCCAGGTAGAAAGTTGTCCACAGGCCCCAACTTGTGCGATGTGAGCACCTTGCAGCCCCCAGTGACACCCAGCGCAGACTCTCCCCTACACAGTCACACCTACACCACCTCACTAATAACCCGGCCACCCCTATTCCCCCGGAATGGAGTAGCCCCTCTCCCAGGTTAGGTGTCGGGGGCTGGAGACACCACACTAACCTGGCGGGGGGAGGTATGAGCGCAGTGTCCCCTCCACAGCCTGTGAGCCCGGCGCTGCAGGTGCTGCTCTTGTTCCTGTTAGGGAGGCGCTTCCTCGGTGAATGTCGCCTCCTCCTGAGCTCCGGTCCTCCTCCTCCTCTCCTGTATCATCATGCCGGCCTCATGCTATTGTGCACTGGCTCCATTCATGCAGGCAGCATGGAAGGAGGACTGTCCCCTCATACTGTGTACCCACAGCCTGCAGTATCACCAGGACGTCGGATGTGTCTGTGCAGCTAGACAATTGCTTGCATAGCAATTCCATAATGTGTGATACCAGGTGCTGGGACCTACAGTGCAAAAAAAAAGAGGCCTTACCTCAACTAGAAAAGTTGTGTGGTCAATGTTGCTAAAATAACAATTCCCTAATATTATTGCTAGAACCGATGGTGGTAGTTGTCCCCCAAGGCTGTTAATATGAGGCTACTTTCACACTAGCGTCGTACGACGCACGTCGCAATGCGTCGTTTTGGTGAAAAAAAACGCATCCTGCAAAGTTGGCTGCAGGATGCGTTTTTTACCCATAGACTAACATTAGCGACGCATTGCCACACGTTGCAACCGTCGTGTTGTGGCGGACCGTCAGAACAAAAGAACGTTACATGTAACGTTTTTTTGTGCGTCGTGTCCGCCATTTCCGACAGCGCATTCGCAGCCGGAACTCCGCCCCCTCCTCCCCGCAACTCACAATGGGGCAGCGGAGGCGTTGTAATAATGCATCCGCAGCCCCCGTTGTGCTGCGTTGTCACAGGATGCGTTGGTACGTCGGCCCGATGCACTGCGACGGCCCGACGCTAGTGTGAAAGTAGCCTCAGGGTCCTTAGTTCTTGCCTTTTAGCACTTGCGGACACAGAACAGTATATGGGTCCAATAGCGCCTCGTAACGCACAATTACACCCGCTTCGGAGGCGTTTGTGGCCCCTTATCGTTAATGCCCCCGCGCGGTTGCACCAGTGATATGGCCGCCCCTGCCCTTTAGGAGGTGCAGTACATTTTTCATAACTAGCAATTCCCCCATATAAAGTTATTGTTGGACGGCACTTTCAGGGATTTGGGCCCCTGGGCAGTCAGGGCCCTTTGCATGACATGAGCATGTGTCTGCCAACAGGAGAGAAGCAGATAATCTGGATTTCCCACAGTCCAACCTAAGGGCGCAGTCATACGGTGGGCCTACTCGCGCCAGAATCGCATCGCAATCCTCGGACTGGCCGTCGGCACTCCTGACCTGAGCGTGACAGCTGCATAGAAATATGGCTGACGTAATCCGGCCCCTAATCATCATTAAATAATACGTTCTAGAATGTACTAGTATATCTGTCCCCACTTGCTGGTAGCCACAGCATCCGATATCCCTCTCACCTCGCTTCCTTTAAAAGGGTTTTTTGGTTTTGGAAAACTCCAGTTGCAGTTTGTTTGTTTATTTTAAAAAAATTAAAAAAAAAGCCTTACTCACCCTTCCCAGGTCCATCGCGTAGTCTCCACTGCTGCAGGTTTCGTGTATTGTCTACAACGCTGATGTTATGTCGACAGCGGCCAACAATCGAGCTCAGTCGTTGCACCCAAGTTGACAGCCGATCAGTGCCGCTGATCTCGCTGATTGATTGCAGCACCATCAGCGCTGCAGATAATAACAGACAGCAGGGGCAGAGTCTCTGGACCTGGGGAGGGTGAATATAGGAACACAAAAATCAATTTAATGTGTTCAGCGCTGGACAGTGTTTCCAGTCTCCTTTTGTGCTTCAGCTGATGCAGAGACAGAAGGGGGCTGGTTTAGCTACTGAAATATAAGTAAATGCATCAACATTACAAATGTCATGTAGTAAAAGATGGGAGTATAAAATGGCTGTGATGAAAAGTTTCATTAGCACATTAAGTAGCAGTTGTAATATCCTGATTGTGAAAGGCTCAGGTCAGGGCTTTGTAATTTTTTTTTATTTTGCAAGATGTTTCCATCCAGTGCTCCCTGCAGAACAAGCCACAGTGACATCACCAGCGTGCCTCTGACAACACTTCCTGTCATTCTTTCACCTCGTGTTAATTAGATTGCTGCTGGTAGATGGAGGCTTGTCTGTCACATACTATTGTGGTATGTGGAGGACAGCCCCTTCCTGCACAATCTGTCAGTGAAGCTGGGACACAAAGTAATGCACAGCTCACTTAACCAGCTCCCCGTTCTGGCATCTAAAGGGGTTCTCCATTCAGTGTTGGGGTCCCTCTGTGACAGGGTACCCAACCTGCGGCTCGGGAGCCTCTTATGGCTCCTGGGCCCGAGATGTGTGGCTCACACATTTGATGCATTATCACCAGGTCTAGCAATCAGCTATGAAGAGCAGATCTCCAGATGATGGCTTTTGTAAGTGTCCCTGCACAGAATAGCAGATCCGGATGTGTATGTACTGGCGGAGGGCAAGGAGGGGATAAATATGGAATAGAATCATAGAATGTTAGAGTTGGGAGGGACCTCCAGGGTCATCGTGTCCAATCCCCTGCTCAATGCAAGATTCACTAAACCATCTCAGACAGATGTCTGTCCGGCCTCTGTTTGAAGACTTCCATTGAAGGAGAACTCACCATCTCTCGTGGCAGCCTGTTCCATTCAGCCGGGGAAAAGATGTAAAACTGGGGATAGGATGAAACTGCCAGTTAGAGGGGTGCGTAAAGCTGGGTGCAACTGTGTGAGGGAAATGCTTTATGGGAGAATAATGAATAAGTGGGAACTAGTGATGAGTGAGTATGCTCGTTACTCGAGATTTCCGAGCATGCGCAGGTGTTCTCCGAGTATCTTGGCCATGCTCGTATATTATGTTTGAGTCACTGCAGCTGCATGATTTGCAGTTGTGAGAATTCCCTAACAAACAGGCAATCACCACATGTGTTCAGGCTGTCTAGCAGCTGCGACGACACAAACATAATCTATGAGCGCGCCCAAAATACTCAGAGAACACCCGAGCATGCTCGGAAAACCCGAGTAACAAGCACACTCGCTCATCACTAGTGGGAACTTGAGAAAGGCTCATTTGGAGCCGGAAAGTTGCCCAGACATGTGGGCCTAATAAATCCTGCACAGTTTTCATAGGAGATGGAGTGCTGCCTGCTTTTTTGAAGTACGGTATATATATATCTAATATATAAAGCTGAATGTGTGAATGTGTGTGTGTGTGTATGTGTGTATGTATGTCCTGGATTGGTATCTGCACCGTCGCAGCTACAGCCACAAAATTTTGCACAGTCACACGTCTGGACCCCGAGAGCGTCATAGGCTATGTTGTGAGGCGAAATTTTAACCCCACGCGTTCCAATTCACCAAACAATTTTGCCCCTATCTACATAATGGGAAAAAATGAAAGGAAAAGTGTTGGAGGCAAATTGACAGCTGCCAGATGTGAACAAGGGGGACGTAAAGAGTGAGAGCGATGGCGCCAAAGAGTATATACCGTACAGTTGCTAAGGTGGGGCCCCGACATGGGATACTCACCACACACGGGGATATGAACACACACACAAAATGCGCCACACACTACCACGTGCTTGAACACATATCACCCTCAGCACACATTTCACCACACATACACCAACCTCGCCACATAAAAGTCGAAACACAAAAGTCGCCGCTCAAAACTCGCCACGCGCAGAACTCGCCACATGCAAAAACTAGGCTCTTGCAAAACTCGCCACAAGTGCAAAACTCACCTCATGGAAAACTCGCCACATGCAAAACTTGCACACGCGGAAAAATTGCCACATGCACAAAAATTGCAACACATGCAAAATTTGCCTCACACGAAACTTGCACATACTCAAAAGGCACCACACAAAACTCGCCACGTGCAAAACTCGCCATGCGCAAAACTTGCTGCACACAAGTTGCTACACTAACCTGTCACATGCAACTCGACACACAAAAAGTTGCTACATGCATGTTGCCACACAAAACTCATCTCACAAAAGTCGCTACATGCATGTCGCCACACGCAACTCAACACACACAACTTGACAAACGAAACTCGCCCTAAAACACACACAAGTCTGGTCTTATCCTTCAAAAATAAAAATCTGATTAATAAGCCGACAAACTACAACAAATGTACCATATAGGAAATACGGCAGCTGTCAGTCACATGACCTGTCTATTATGTGTATGTGTGAGCTAATATATACTGCCAGGGGGAGGGCTTCCTGTTGGCTGGGGTTTATCAGGCTGCCAATTTAGCTTACAAATACTGAGGTAAAAATACTGAGCAAATAACGTGTGAACGAGGTCTAATACAGGAGGAGATGACACACAGGTATATACTATATACAGGGGAGATGACACATAGATATATACTATATACAGGAGAGATGACACACAGGTATATACTATATAGAGGAGGAGATGACATACAGGTACATATATATACAGGAGGAGATGACATACAGGTATATACTATATACAGGAGGAGATGACACACAGGTATATACTATATACAGGAGCAGATGACCTACAGGTATATACTATATATAGGAGGAGATGACATTCAGGTATATACTATATATAGGGGAGATGACACACAGGTATATACTATATACAGGAGCAGATGACCTACAGGTATATACTATATACAGGAGGAGATGACATACAGGTATATGCTATATATAGAAGATGACATGCAGGTATATACTATATACAGGAGGAGATGACACACAGATATATACTATATACAGGGGAGATGACACACAGGTATATACTATATACAGGAGGAGATGACATACAGGTATATACTATATATAGAAGGAGATGACATTCAGGTATATACTATATATAGGGGAGATGACACACAGCAGGTATATAATATATACAGGGGAGATGACATACAGGTATATACTATATACAGGAGATGACATACAGATGTATACTATATATAAGAGAGATAACAAACATGTATATACTGAGGTGATGAGGTGAAAATGAGAGGTGTGAGGTGAAAATGAAAAGGTGTGAGTGCAAAATGAGAGGAGTGAGGAAAAATAATGGAGTGATAAGAAAATGACAGATGTGAGGTTGAAATGACAAGTGTTAGGGGGGAATGAGAGGAGTGAGGGAGAAAATGAGAGATGTGAGGGAGAAAATGAGAGATGTGATTGGGAAAATGAGAGGCGTGATGGGAAAATAAGAGAAGTGAGGTGCTATAACTAACCACAGATATTTACTATGCCCAGGCAACGCCGGGCTCTTCAGCTAGTATATATATATATACATATATATATATATACTAGATGGTGGCCCGATTCTAACGCATCGGGTATTCTAGAATATGCATGTCCACGTAGTATATTGCACAGCCACGTAGTATATTGCCCAGTAACGTAGTATATTGCCCAGCCACGTAGTATATTGCCCAGTCACGTAGTATATTGCCCAGCCACGTAGTATATTGCCCAGTCACGTAGTATATTGCCCAGTCACGTACTATATTGCCCAGCCACATAGTATATTGCACAGTCACGTAGTATTTTGCCCAGCCACGTAGTATATTGCCCAGCCACGTAGTATATTGCCCAGTCACGTACTATATTGTCCAGCCACGTAGTATATTGCCCAGCCACTTAGTATATTGCCCAGTCACGTACTATATTGCTTAGCCACATAGTATATTGCCCAGCCACTTAGTATATTGCCCAGCCACATAGTATATTGCCCAGCCACTTAGTATATTGCCCAGCCACGTAGTATATTGCCCAGCCACATAGTATATTGCACAGTCACGTAGTATATTGCCCTGCCACGTAGTATATTGCCCAGCCACATAGTATATTGCCCAGTCACATACTATATTGCCCAGCCACGTAGTATATTGCCCAGCCACATAGTATATTGCACAGTCACGTAGTATATTGCCCTGCCACGTAGTATATTGCCCAGCCACGTAGTATATTGCCCAGTCACGTACTATATTGCCCAGCCACGTAGTATATTGCCCAGCCACATAGTATATTGCCCAGTCACGTACTATATTGCCCAGCCACATAGTATATTGCACAGTCACGTAGTATATTGCCCTGCCACGTAGTATATTGCCCAGCCACGTAGTATATTGCACAGTCACGTAGTATATTGCACAGTCACGTAGTATATTGCACAGTCACGTAGTATATTGCCCAGCCACGTAGTATATTGCACAGTCACGTAGTATGTTGCCCAGCCACGTAGTATATTGCCCAGTGACATAGTATATTGCCCAGTTACGTAGTATATTGCCCAGTCACGTAGTATATTGCCCAGTCACGTAGTATATTGCCCAGTTACGTAGTATATTGCCCAGTTACGTAGTATATTGCACAGCCACGTAGTATATTGCACAGCCACGTAGTATATTGCCCAGTGACGTAGTATATTGCCCAGTTACGTAGTATATTGCCCAGTTACGTAGTATATTGCGCAGCCACGTAGTATATTGCTCAGTGACATAGTATACAGCACAGAGCCACGTAGTATATTGGCCAGTCACGTAGTATATTGCACAGCGACGTAGTATACAGCACAGAGCCACGTAGTATATTGCCCAGCTACGTAGTATATTGGCCAGCCATGTTTGTCACAGGTTAAAAAATAAACATATACTCACCTTTCCGAGGGCCCCTTGTAGTCGATGGCAGCTTCCGGTCCCAGGATTTGTATGAGTGCAGGACCTGTGATGACGTCGCGGTCACATGACCGTGACGTCATGGCAGGTCTTTCTAACGCAGGCGCGCAGGGCCTGTGAGGACGTCGCAGTCACATGACCGTGACATCATGGCAGGTCCTTCTCGCGCAGGCGATCAGGGCCTGTGATGACGTAGCGGTCACATGACCGTGACATCATGGCAGGTCCTTCTCCCATACCATCTTTGCCACCGGAACTAGCAACAGAAGATGGCGGCCGGCGTGAGCGACTACGGAGGGTGAGTATAGCAGGTTTTTATTTTTTATTATTATTTTTAACATTACATTTTTTTACTATTGATGCCGCATAGGCGGCCTCAATAGTAAAAAGTTGGGGACACACAGGGTTAATAGCGGCGGTAACGGAGTGCGTTACCCGAGGCATAACGCGGTCCGTTACCGCCGGCATTAGCCCTGTGTTAGCGGTGACCGGAGGGGAGTATGCGGGCGACAGGCACTGACTGCGGGGAGTAAAGAGCGGCCATTTTCTTCCAGACTGTGCCTGTCGCTGATCGTGACAGGCAGCTGGCGAGACCAATCAGCGAATGAATAACCGTGACATTCAGACAAAAGGACAGAAAGACGGAAGTGACCCTTAGACAATTATATAGTAGATATATATAATTATTTTTTTATTTGCACCATTTTTGAGTAAAATGGCACACATTCCTTTCAACTAGATTACACATGTCTCTATCAGTCTTTAACCCCTTCACGATATGCACCGTACTAGTACTGCGCATGCCGTGTCACCCCCTTTGATGTGGGCTCGGGCAGTGAGCCCACATCAAAGTCGCGACATGTCAGCTGTTTTGTACAGCTGACATGTGCGCGCAATAGTGGTGGGTGAAATTGCTATTCACCCGCCGCTATTAACCTGTTAAATGCCGCTGTCAAACACAGACAGCGGCATTTAACTACCGCATCCGGCCGGGCGGCCGGATATGACGTCGTCGCCGACCCCGTCACATGATCGGGGGTCGGCGATGCATCAGGAAGGTAACCATAGAGGTCCTTGAAACCTCTATGGTTACTGATGCAGGTCTGCTGTGAGCGCCCCCCTGTGGTCGGCGCTCACAGCACACCTGCATTTCAGCTACATAGCAGCGATCATCAGATCGCTGCTATGTAGCAGAGCCGATCAGGCTATGCCAGCTTCTAGCGTCCCATGGAGGCTATTGAAGCATGGCACAAGTAAAAAAAAAATGTTTTTAAAAATATGAAAAAAATATAAAAAATATAAAAGTTTAAATCACCCCCCTTTCGCCCCATCCTAAATAAAACAATAAAAAAAAAATCAAACATACACATATTTGGTATCGCCGTGTTCAGAATCGCCCGATCTATCAATTAAAAAAAAGCATTAACCTGATCGCTAAACGGCGTAGCGAGAAAAAAATCCGAAACGCCAGAATTACGTTTTTTTGGTCGCCGCGACATTGCATTAAAATGCAATAACGGGCGATCAAAAGAACGTATCTGCGCAAAAATGGTATCATTAAAAACATCAGCTCGGCATGCAAAAAATAAGCCCTCACCCGACCCCAGATCACGAAAAATGGAGACGCTACGGGTATCGGAAAATGGCACTTTTTTTTAGCAAAGTTTGGAATTTTTTTTCACCACTTAGATAAAAAATAACCTAGCCATGTTTGGTGTCTATGAACTCGTAATGACCTGGAAAATCATAATGGCAGGTTAGTTTTAGCATTTAGTGAACCTAGCAAAAAAGCCAAACAAAAAACAAGTGTGGGATTGCACTTTTTTTGCAATTTCACCGCACTTGGAATTTTTCTCCCGTTTTCTGGTAAAAGACATGGTAAAACCAATGGTGTCGTTCAAAAGTACAACTCGTCCCACAAAAAATAAGCCCTCACATGACCATATTGACGGAAAAATAAAAACGTTATGGCTCAGGGAAGGAGGGAAGTGAAAAACGAAAACGCAAAAATGAAAAAGGGCCGCGACTTGAAGGGGTTAATAGTGATGAGCGAATATACTCGTTACTCGAGATTTCTTGAGCACGCTCGGGTGTCCTCCGAGTATTTTTTAGTGCTTGGAGATTTAGTTTTCATCGCCGCAGCTGAATGATTTACATCTGTTAGCCAGCATAAGTACATGTGGGGGTTACCTTGTTGCTTGGGAATCCCCACATGTAATCAAGCTGGCTAATAGCTGTAAATCAGCTGAGGTGAGGAGAAAATACTCAGAGGTCACACGAGCATGCTCGGGAAATCTCGAGTAGCGAGTATATTTGCTCATCACTAGTCTTTAACTAAGCAAAAAAAAAAAAAGAACACTGGGGTGCTAGATAACAATTGCGCAAAAATGTTTCGACACTTCAAAAAGCCTCAAAAGATAAATTAGCCCCAAACTTCTGGATAATGAAAACCACATCCACATTGCTGAGAAAACCTAAAAAAAATGACGAGGACTGAACAAATCTAGTGTAAAAATGATGTGAAAGCCATAATGAATTTACCAAAAATACTTAAACAAACTTTTACTCCCCACCCCCCAAAAAAATGATGAATCAGGACGATAGTATTGTGACTTGGTGATTTTGCATTTACATGGTTATTATAACCCTTGAGTAAAAAAAAACAATTTTCATATCACTAACCATATTATAAAAAAAATATAAAGTTTTTCGATTTTCTATATCTAATATTAGACTTCTACTTCCAGTTCTTCAGATGGACATTAGCAGCAATAAAGAGCAATAGACTTGTTTATAGAGAAGCGTTTTCTATGCATGCTTTATTCTGGGCTAAGATTATTGTGAAGGGAGGGGGAGGAAGTGAGCTGTAACATCACCTAATGTAGTTGGTGGATCCCACGTTTTCTGCTGTACATAGGGGTGTTACCTGTCATTTTAATCCCATCTGTGATGATAATTGGACTGCTGAAAATTATTCTGTGCAGATTAAAGCATGCTCTTTTTTAAAAAAAAATCCAAAAAATTGCAAGAATTGTGTATTTTTTGTTGCTGTTTTTTATATACTGACATTGAAATTAGAAAAAAGAATGTTATCAAAATAAAATAAGAATGCATTTAATGTAACAACTTGATTTAATGGATGTTTTTTTTTTTTTTTTACTTAAATGCTCAAAATAATTTTTGCATTTGGGTTTCATTAAGAATTTTGCCCAGTCTGCTTTCTTCAGCTTTTAGTGTTGAACCGTCTATTACTAGCTGCAGAATGAGGTAACGGAAAATCTGTTAGTGAATGGGGGGTTGTGACTCTTTAATCTGTTTATTCCTGAGCTTTTCTGTGCTGATTTATGATGACAGACCGCATCAAAGTTGAGCTCAAACTTTGAGGTGGTCAGAAATCGGCTGAAGACAGCTAAAAAATGTACAGATAATAGGTGAAGCTGAGGATGACGGTGATGAAGATGATTTATTTTTCTCTTGAACCCTTTTGCTGGGCACATACATTCACAGTTGTACAGGTCCAGACCTCTGACTGGGTTGATGCACGTCTTGTTTTCGATTTTTGATCATTGGCAATTTAATTTGATCCTTCTGTTTCCATACATTCATGGCACTGTCACAGCTCATCCGCTGTCTGCATGATGATGATTTTTATGCTGCCATAAGCTATCTGAGCAGTAATAGGTTTGCACACAGTATCGGACTGGTTTGGTAAAGGCCCACCAGTAACACTGATTTTTGCGGCCCAATGTTCAGCTACATGCAAAAATAACCTGACCCTAGTACACAAATTAACTTTTGCTTCTATATAATATAAATTTGGCTAGCTTGTTTAATTATTGATTAGATTGTACCTTTTTTTTGCAAATTGTGAATCAAGTGTAATGGCACAATGCATTAGCACTCCTTCACAGGGGCCTACCAGAGGATTCTCCAGTTCTCCCATGGGCCAGTCCAAGCCTGTTTACACGAGATGATAATCAGGAATGAGTATTCTTATTCTTATGCACTCTTTTTTGACAATTAACAGCCTGTGTAGAAGAGTATGGACGGATAGTACCACCAATCAAAAACAAAATAAACAAGGACCAAAAATATCTATAGTAAAAATGATGTGAAAGCGATATTGAATTTCACACAAATCTAAAAATGATTAAAAAAAATTATTTTACTTTAAAAAAAAAAGCCAGATATCATCTGAACTGGGAAAGTGAAAGATAACCAGGCGTAGCTCATGATTAAAACATTGTCTGGGAAAGATGGGTGGATAAGGACGCTGAGCCCTGGAGGGGGCCACACCCCACAATGCATACAATACAACAAAACAAAAAAAAAACTACCCAAGCCCAGGGAGACAGCGGTGAGGCAGGACTGCAAGATCTGAAGAGAGTCGGCGTTAGTTACTGGGTGAGTCCTGCGTCATTGCTGCCTCCCTGGGCATTCGCAGTTCACAGATGAAGCAGGGGAGCGTACGCCATTGCCAGGCACGCAGAAGTTCTCATGCATGCGCAAGACTTGAAAAAAGTCGTCGACAGTGACTTCGCTCTTGCAAAACACATCACTCACGTCCACAGTCTGGTGAAAAACAATGCCCCCTGCACAATTAGTCACAAGATAATTAGCATATTGCAAGCCAGTTATAAAAGGTATTTTAAGCATATTCTAAAATCAATAAGCCACGAAAAGTGGCTTGTTGGGCTATGTGCACACTTTAAATATTGGCAGCAGACATTTCTGCACCATTTCTTGAATCAGTACACCCTGCACTATGAACTTTTGTCCCATCATTCCCCAGTTGACCAGGATAAAGTGGGATTCCTGATGTCCCACCTTGCAGGAGAAGCCCTTGCATGGATTAGCCCCTTGTGGGAGAGAGAGAGGATCCTGTGACCATGGACCTACAGGGCATCCTGGTGGCCTTACGTAAGGTCTTTGATGAACCTGGTCATGCTTCTTCTACTGCATCTTCCCTGCTCAGACTGCTTCAGGGAGAATTGTCCATCAGCCAGTATGCCGTCTGGTACTGCACTTTGTCTTCCAAACTGGGATGGAACAACAAAGCTTTGGTACCCGCCTTCTGTGAGGGATTATTAGGAAGAATCAAGGAAAAGTTGCCTGGACATGACAAGCCGGCCTCCCTAGACAAATTAATCTCCCTGGTAGTCCGCATCGACCTCCGGTTTCAAGAGTGGACCAAAGAGGTGACTCATAAAAGAAAACTAGCGCATCTGGCCTCCTGAAACAGCTGTCCTGGCGGAACCCATGCAGGTCAATCAAGTTAGGCTGGCAGAGTGGCAGCCAGAGAGTGGTCATGCCAACGGAGTGTGTTTTGGCTGCAGTAACGCAGAGCATTCATGATTGTCCTAAGAGGTCTAAACTTCTAAACCTAGGGCCTGTGGGTGAAACCTCCCTTGGTGAGAGAGGTGGCTCTTCATCACGGACTGTAAACGTTTCTGTGTCATGTGGAGGAGTCCAATTCAATGAGAAAGCCATTCTTGACTACAGTTTGGCAGGAAATTTCGTGCAACAGGCCGTAGTGGATCGGTATCGAATTCCCATTCAACGTCTTCTAAATCAGCTGAAAGTGTCATCTGTTAATGGGAAGGACCTACCTAAACTCAAGTCATCAATGAACCTGTTGCCCTCCAGATAGAAGCACTCCATTTGGAGAAAATTGCTTTCTATGTGTTGGTTGACTTTTTAACCCACTTCTATTAGGTCTTCCATGGCCAAGAACTCATGAGCCAGTCTTAGATTGGAGGTCTGGTGAGGTGTGAGAGTTGTTTCACAAGGGGTGTCTGGTTCCAGTGCTTCCAGCTGAATCACCAGTGTTGCCATCCTCTCTGGTAAGCGATGGTTCCAATGGTCTGTGTTATGAAAAGCTCCCGCCTGAAGGACGTACCCTGGTTGAGACCAATGTGATGATCGACCTTGAGAGGGTATCCTCTAGTTCCAGGTGGTTGAAGGATGACAGCGTAAAGGTGGAGGCATCTTCCGAGTTTATGAAGTCTCTGTTTCCAAATATGCTTTGTTCTCCTCCGATGACGTCCAGTCTGTGAGAAGCATCATCGCCAAGAAGAAGGTGGGAAACGTAACCTTCTCCTGATGAGAGGTGATGGGAATTGAGAAAGAATAATCAGGCTTCATCTTCTCTGCAAGCAGTCCTTGAAAAAGAGGGGGCTTAAAGGGGGTACAGTGGGCACCCCCGTATGGTTCCCCTCCTCCCACCATGCAGGGATGCCAGCTTACTCACCACTCTGGTGTGGTCCTCATGTGTTCCCTCTTCCTTCCCTGTTCATAAAGGGGAGGTGCACACACATGATAAAATACCCTCAACAGCTGGGAGGCATTTAGTTAATGTGTGCACTTGCAAGATGTCTCTCAGTCAATAGCTGGGAGGCATCTTGTATATAGGGCACTCTCCCCTATAGGAAGGTGTCTGAGCAACCCATACAATTACTCTGAGGTGGACTAGTGTTCCAGCTGTATGTTGCCAAGTGCCTCTTCCTTAGTCTGTTTCTGTTTCCTGTGTCCTGTGTCTCGTTAGTCCAGTATAGTTAGTCCTTGTTCCTGTGTCCACTTTGGCGGTCTCCGAACCTGAAACCGCATCGGCAGTACCTGAACTGTTTCCTGAGACTGGTGTGTCTAACCTGTCCCTGTGGCTGTCCCGTCTGCTATCCGTTGACTGCATAGTCTGAACCTGTCCCAAGAGGCCGTCCTGTTCGCACAGTCTGAACTGCAAGCCAAGCCCACATATTTTCTGGCAGATGATGGCTGTATTGTTCAGCCATCATCTGCCTCTAACAGCTCTGCTCCACCAGTGGCTGTTAACCTGTTAAGGGCCACTGTCAATCTCTAACAGCAGCATTTACAGTGCATTGGCGATCGCGAGGCATCGATGGGTTGTCATGACAGTCAGGGGTCTGCTGAAGACCCCCGTGCCTGTCATCAGGGCCGTATTTGCCACTAGGCACTTGAGGGCACGTGCCTAGGGCGGCGGGATGCGGGGGGGGCGCCCTTGAGCTAGGTTTTTTCTTATTTTTTTTTTTTATAAAACTTCGGGGTCAAGTTTCCGCCCCCCCTCCTCCCTCCCTCCTTCCCGCCTCCCCTCCTCCCTCCCTCCTTCCCGCCCCCCCTCCCTCCCTCTCTGAAGACGTAATACTCACCTTCCTCCAGCGGTGGCTGCAACTGCGTCTCAGCGCCGTCCTGTCTTCAGCGGTCACATGGTACCGATAATTAAGGGTGATGAATATGCGCATATTCATCTCACCTTAATTAGCGCTACCATGTGACCGCTGAAGACAGGAAGGAAGACGCTGCAGAGATGCCAGGAAGTTCTGTGCTGCGCGGTGAGAGGTAAGTATGACAGGGAAAAAAAGTGGGGAGCCGTGCACACAGGGGAGAAGGATGGGGGGCCGTGCACACAAAAGGAGAAGGATGGGGAGCCGTGCACACAAAAGGAGAAGGATGGGGAGCCGTGCACACAAAAGGAGAAGGATGGGGAGCCGTGCACACAAAAGGAGAAGGATGGGGAGCCGTGCACACAGGGGAGAAGGATGGGGAGCCGTGCACACAAAAAGAGAAGGATGGGGAGCCGTGCACACAAAAGGAGAAGGATGGGGAGCCGTGCACACAAAAAGAGAAGGATGGGGAGCCGTCCACACAAAAGGAGAAGGATGGGGAGCCGTGCACACAAAAGGAGAAGGATGGGGAGCCGTGCACACAAAAGGAGAAGGATGGGGAGCCGTGCACACAAAAGGAGAAGGATGGGGACCCGTGCACACAAAAGGAGAAGGATGGGGAGCCGTGCACACAAAAGGAGAAGGATGGGGAGCCGTGCACACAAAAGTAGAAGAAAGGGGAGCCGTGCACACAAGGGAGAAGGATGGGGAGCCGTGCACACAAAAGGAGAAGGATGGGGTGCCATGCACACAGGGGAGAAGGATGGGGAGCCATGCACGCAGGGGAGAAGGATGGGGAGCCATGCACGCAGGGGAGAAGGATGGGGGAGCCATGCACGCAGGGGAGAAGGATGGGGAGCCATGCACACAGAGGAGAAGGATGGGGGAGCCATGCACGCAGGGGAGAAGGATGAGGAGCCATGCACGCAGGGGAGAAGGATGGGGGAGCCATGAACTCAGGGGAGAAGGATGGGGGAGCCATGAACGCAGGGGAGAAGGATGGGGGAGCAATGAACGCAGGGGAGAAGAATGGGGGAGCCATGAACGCAGGGGAGAAGGATGGGGGAGCCATGAACGCAGGGGAGAAGGATGGGGGAGCCATGAACGCAGGGTGGGAGGATGGGGGAGCCATGCACGCAGGGGAGAAGGATGGGGGAGCCATGAACACAGGGTGGGAGGATGGGGGAGTGTTGTGAATTCTGTGGCAGAGCTCCCTCCTGTGGTCACAAGGGGTACTTCGGCTGATTCTCTCTGGGAGCTTCCGTTTGTGGAGGAAAGTGGTACTGCGGCTTCTGAGTTTCCTCCCTCAGGTGATCTGGTGAGGTCGTTAGGTGCTTCTCTACTTAACTCCACCTAATGCTTTGATCCATGCTTCCTGTCAATGTTCCAGTGTTGGACTTGTTTTTCCCTGGATCATTCCTGTGGCCTGCTGCTCTGCATAGCTAAGTTCTTCTTTGCTATTTGTTTGCTATTTTTTCTGTCCAGCTTGTCTAATTGTTTTGCTGGAAGCTCTGGGACGCAAAGGGTGTACCTCCGTGCCGTTAGTTCGGTACGGAGGGTCTTTTTGCCCCCTTTGCGTGGTTTTCTTTAGGGTTTTGTGTAGACCGCAAAGTTATCTTTCCTATCCTCGCTCTGTTAAGAAAGTCGGGCCTCACTTTGCTGAATCTGTTTCATCCCTACGTTTGTCTTTTCATCTTAACTCACAGTCATTATATGTGGGGGGCTGCCTTTTCCTTTGGGGTATTTCTCTGAGGCAAGGTAGGCTTATTTTCTATCTTCAGGCTAGTTAGTTTCTCAGGCTGTGCCGAGTTGCATAGGCAGAGTTAGGCGCAATCCACGGCTGCCTCTAGTGTTGTTTGGAGAGGATTAGGGATTGCGGTCTGCAGAGTTCCCACGTCTCAGAGCTCGTTCTATTATTTTGGGTTATTGTCAGATCACTGTATGTGCTCTGACCGCTATGTCCATTGTGATACTGAATTGCCTATCACAACAGTACAGGAAGCCAAAAGTGCTAATGATTCTCAATAGAGGGAAAAAAGAAGTTCTGAGACCATTTTTTTTTCTTTGCACTGTGTTTTGCCTTTTTTTTTCCCCTAGACATTTGGGTGGTTCAGGACACAGGTGTAGCAATGGACATTAAAGGTCTGTCTTCATGTGTGGATCAGCTCACGGCAAGAGTTCAAAATATTCAAGATTTTGTGGTTCAGAATTCTTTGTTAGAACCGAGAATTCCTATTCCAGATTTGTTTTTTAAAGATAGAACTAAATTTCTGAGTTTCAAAAATAATTGTAAATTATTTCTGGCTTTGAAACCTCGCTCCTCTGGTGACCCAGTTCAACAGGTTAGGATCGTCATTTCTTTTTTGCGTGGCGACCCTCAGGATTGGGCATTTTCTCTTGCGTCAGGAGATCCTGCATTAAGTAATATCGATGCGTTTTTTCCTGGCGCTTGGATTGCTGTACGATGAGCCTAATTCAGTGGATCAGGCAGAAAAAAATTTGCTGGCTCTTTGTCAGGCTCAGGATGAGATAGAGGTATATTGCCAGAAATTTAGAAAGTGGTCCGTGCTCACTCAATGGAATGAATCTGCGCTGGCAGCTATATTCAGAAAGGGTCTCTCTGAAGCCCTTAAGGATGTCATGGTGGGATTTCCTATGCCTGCTGGTTTGAATGAGTCTATGTCTTTGGCCATTCAGATCGGTCGACGCTTGCGGGAGCGTAAATCTGTGCACCATTTGGCGGTATTACCTGAGATTAAACCTGAGCCTATGCAGTGCGATAGGACTATGACCAGAGTTGAACGGCAAGAACACAGACGTCTGAATGGGCTGTGTTTCTACTGTGGTGATTCCACTCATGCTATCTCTGATTGTCCTAAGTGCACTAAGCGGTTCGCTAGGTCTGCCACCATTGGTACAGTACAGTCAAAGTTCCTTCTGTCCGTTACCTTGATCTGCTCTTTGTCATCGTATTCTGTCATGGCGTTTGTGGATTCAGGCGCTGCCCTGAATTTGATGGACTTGGAATATGCTAAGCGTTGTGGGTTTTTCTTGGAGCCCTTGCAGTGTCCTATTCCATTGAGAGGAATTGATGCTACGCCTTTGGCCAAGAATAAGCCTCAATACTGGACCCAGCTGACCATGTGCATGGCTCCTGCACATCAGGAGGTTATTCGCTTTCTGGTGTTGCATAATCTGCATGATGTGGTCGTGTTGGGGTTGCCATGGCTACAAGCCCATAATCCAGTATTGGATTGGAAATCCATGTCGATGTCCAGCTGGGGTTGTCAGGGGGTACATGGTGATGTTCCATTTCTGTCAATTTCGTCATCCACCCCTTCTGAGGTTCCAGAGTTCTTGTCTGATTACCGGGATGTATTTGATGAGCCCAAGTCCGATACCCTACCTCCGCATAGGGATTGTGATTGTGCTATCAATTTGATTCCTGGTAGTAAATTCCCAAAAGGTCGACTGTTTAATTTATCCGTGCCTGAGCACACCGCTATGCGCAGTTATGTGAAGGAATCCCTGGAGAAGGGGCATATTCGCCTGTCATCGTCGCCATTAGGAGCAGGGTTCTTTTTTGTAGCCAAGAAGGATGGTTCGCTGAGACCTTGTATAGATTACCGCCTTCTTAATAAGATCACTGTTAAATTTCAGTACCCCTTGCCATTGTCATCTGATTTGTTTGCTCGGATTAAGGGGGCTAGTTGGTTCACCAAGATAGATCTTCGTGGTGCGTATAATCTTGTGCGTATTAAGCGAGGCGATGAATGGAAAACTGCATTTAATACGCCCGAGGCTCATTTTGAGTATCTAGTGATGCCATTCGGACTTGCCAATGCTCCATCAGTGTTTCAGTCCTTTATGCATGACATCTTCCGAGAGTACCTGGATAAATTCCTGATTGTATACTTGGATGATATTTTGGTCTTCTCGGATGATTGGGAGTCTCATGTGAAGCAGGTCAGAACGGTTTTTCAGGTCCTGCGTGCTAATTCTTTGTTTGTGAAGGGATCAAAGTGTCTCTTTGGTGTGCAGAAGGTTTCATTTTTGGGGTTCATCTTTTCCCCTTCTACTATCGAGATGGATCCTGTTAAGGTCCAGGCCATCCATGATTGGACTCAGCCGACATCTCTGAAAAGTCTGCAAAAGTTCCTGGGCTTTGCTAATTTTTATCGTCGCTTCATCTGCAATTTTTCTAGTATTGCCAAACCATTGACCGATTTGACCAAGAAGGGTGATGATTTGGTCAATTGGTCTTCTGCTGCTGTGGAAGCTTTTCAAGAGTTGAAGCATCGTTTTTCTTCTGCCCCTGTGTTGTGTCAACCAGATGTTTCTCTTCCGTTCCAGGTCGAGGTTGATGCTTCTGAGATTGGAGCAGGGGCTGTTTTGTCGCAGAGAGGTTCTGATTGCTCAGCGATGAAACCATGCGCTTTTTTTTCCAGGAAGTTTTCGCCTGCTGAGCGAAATTATGATGTGGGCAACCGAGAGTTGCTGGCCATGAAGTGGGCATTCGAGGAGTGGCGTCATTGGCTTGAAGGAGCTAAGCATCGCGTGGTGGTATTGACTGATCATAAGAACTTGACTTATCTCGAGTCTGCTAAGCGTTTGAATCCTAGACAGGCTCGTTGGTCGCTGTTTTTTGCCCGTTTTGACTTTGTTATTTCGTACCTTCCGGGCTCTAAAAATGTGAAAGCAGATGCTCTGTCTAGGAGTTTTGTGCCCGACTCTCCGGGTTTATCTGAGCCGGCGGGTATCCTCAAGGAAGGAGTAATTGTGTCTGCCATCTCCCCTGATTTGCGGCGGGTGCTGCAAAAATTTCAGGCTAATAAACCTGATCGTTGTCCAGCGGAGAAACTGTTTGTCCCTGATAGGTGGACGAATAAAGTTATCTCTGAGGTTCATTGTTCGGTGTTGGCTGGTCATCCTGGAATCTTTGGTACCAGAGAGTTAGTGGCTAGATCCTTTTGGTGGCCATCTCTGTCACGGGATGTGCGTACTTTTGTGCAGTCCTGTGGGATTTGTGCTCGGGCTAAGCCCTGCTGTTCTCGTGCCAGTGGGTTGCTTTTGCCCTTGCCGGTCCCGAAGAGGCCTTGGACACATATCTCTATGGATTTTATTTCAGATCTTCCCGTTTCTCAAAAGATGTCAGTCATTTGGGTGGTCTGTGATCGCTTTTCTAAGATGGTCCATCTGGTACCCTTGTCTAAATTGCCTTCCTCCTCTGATTTGGTGCCATTGTTCTTCCAGCATGTGGTTCGTTTGCATGGCATTCCAGCGAATATCGTTTCTGACAGAGGTTCCCAGTTTGTTTCGAGGTTTTGGCGAGCCTTTTGTGGTAGGATGGGCATTGACTTGTCTTTTTCCTCGGCTTTCCATCCTCAGACTAATGGCCAGACCGAACGAACCAATCAGACCTTGGAAACCTATCTGAGATGCTTTGTTTCTGCCGATCAGGATGACTGGGTGTCCTTTTTGCCTTTGGCTGAGTTCGCCCTTAATAATCGGGCCAGCTCGGCTACCTTGGTTTCGCCATTTTTCTGCAATTCTGGGTTTCATCCTCGTTTCTCTTCAGGACAGGTTGAGTCTTCGGACTGTCCTGGTGTGGATACTGTGGTGGACAGGTTGCAGCAGATTTGGACTCATGTAGTGGACAATTTGACCTTGTCCCAGGAGAAGGCTCAACGTTTTGCTAATCGCAGACGCCGTGTGGGTCCCCGACTTCGTGTTGGGGATCTGGTTTGGTTATCTTCTCGTCATATTCCTATGAAGGTTTCCTCTCCTAAGTTTAAACCTCGTTTCATTGGTCCGTATAGGATTTCTGAGGTTCTTAATCCTGTGTCTTTTCGTCTGGCCCTCCCGGATTCTTTTTCCATACATAACGTATTCCATAGGTCATTGTTGCGGAGATACGTGGCACCTATGGTTCCATCTGTTGACCCTCCTGCCCCGGTTTTGGTGGAGGGGGAGTTGGAGTATGTTGTGGAGAAGATTTTGGATTCTCGTGTTTCAAGATGGAAACTCCAGTATCTGGTTAAATGGAAGGGGTATGCTCAGGAAGATAATTCCTGGGTTTTTGCCTCTGATGTCCATGCTCCCGATCTTGTTCGTACCTTTCATGTGGCTCATCCTGGTCGGCCTGGGGGCTCTGGTGAGGGTTCGGTGACCCCTCCTCAAGGGGGGGGTACTGTTGTGAATTCTGTGGCAGAGCTCCCTCCTGTGGTCACAAGTGGTACTTTGCCTGATTCTCTCTGGGAGCTTCCGTTTGTGGAGGAAAGTGGTACTGCGGCTTCTGAGTTTCCTCCCTCAGGTGATCTGGTGAGGTCGTTAGGTGCTTCTCTACTTAACTCCACCTAATGCTTTGATCCATGCTTCCTGTCAATGTTCCAGTGTTGGACTTGTTTTTCCCTGGATCATTCCTGTGGCCTGCTGCTCTGCATAGCTAAGTTCTTCTTTGCTATTTGTTTGCTATTTTTTCTGTCCAGCTTGTCTAATTGTTTTGCTGGAAGCTCTGGGACGCAAAGGGTGTACCTCCGTGCTGTTAGTTCGGTACGGAGGGTCTTTTTGCCCCCTTTGCGTGGTTTTCTTTAGGGTTCTGTGTAGACCGCAAAGTTATCTTTCCTATCCTCGCTCTGTTAAGAAAGTCGGGCCTCACTTTGCTGAATCTGTTTCATCCCTACGTTTGTCTTTTCATCTTAACTCACAGTCATTATATGTGGGGGGCTGCCTTTTCCTTTGGGGTATTTCTCTGAGGCAAGGTAGGCTTATTTTCTATCTTCAGGGTAGTTAGTTTCTCAGGCTGTGCCGAGTTGCATAGGCAGAGTTAGGCGCAATCCACGGCTGCCTCTAGTGTTGTTTGGAGAGGATTAGGGATTGCGGTCTGCAGAGTTCCCATGTCTCAGAGCTCGTTCTATTATTTTGGGTTATTGTCAGATCACTGTATGTGCTCTGACCGCTATGTCCATTGTGATACTGAATTGCCTATCACAACAGGGGAGGCATGAACGCAGTGTGGGAGGATGGAGTTTAAATATGGAGTATAAATACTGGGCCCTATAAGGGGGACACAGTGTGAGAGGACAGTGTGAAGAGGGGACCGGTATAGACAGGAGAGGTCAGTGTGAAGAGTATGTACCATAAGAGGGACAGTGTGGGGGTCATATTTTGTGCAGACAATATAGTGAGGGGCAATTTTTTATTTGGGAGCATTATAATGACACTTGTATCTTTAAGGGCGTCATGTGGAGACTTTCTGCAAAAGAGCGGAGAAGATGGAAGTCTGCAGCGACGAGCTGTGGATGATAAACGCATCATGGGATCTGGACAAGCTGAAGAAAAGAAGGAGAACGACTCCAGAGACGACGTCATCTATCAGGTACCTGGATGTAAATGTTATTTGTGATGCTAACTCTCATGTTTTTATATATGTTAGGAGATTTAAAGGGACACTGTCACCTGAATTTGGAGGGAACAATTTTCAGCCATAGGGGCGGGGTTTTCGGGTGTTTGATTCACCCTTTCCTTACCCGCTGGCTGCATGCTGGCTGCAATATTGGATTGAAGCTCATTCTCTGTCCTCCGTAGTACATACTGTACCTGCACAAGGCAATCTTGCCTTGCGCAGGCGTGTACTATGGAGGACAGAGAATGAGCTTCAATCCAATATTGAAGCCAGCATGCAGCCAGCGGGTAAGGAAAGGGTGAATCAAACACCCGAAAACCCCGCCCCTATGGCTGAAAATTGTTCCCTCCAAATTCAGGTGACAGAGTCCCTTTAAAGGGGATGTCCAGGCTTGTGATGAGTCTGCAGTCATTCTTTGTGACTGCAGACTTCTGAATTCTCACAGTGCACACTGCACGCTGTCAGGATTCTCTCATGCTGGGGATTTACATTAATGCGATCACGTGCTGACTAGACATGCGTGACCTCCGTCAATGAAAATGAACTGAGCGAGGCCGGGCACATCTAGTTGGAATGTGGTCAGAAGTATACAAATCACATACTTGTGCTGACATGACCGTCCACCGGCAAGGGAGAATCCTAAAAGTGTGCAGTGCATGCGTTGTGAGAATTCAGAAGCTGCGATGTCAGGATTCAGCTCTGCAGGTTCCAGTAGTCGTCACATGGACACGTCACTCATATGCGATTTTCAGACTTAGGGTATGTGTCCACGTTCAGGATTGCATCAGGATTTGGTCAGGATTTTTCATCAGTATTTGTAAGCCAAAACCAGGAGTGGGTGATAAATACAGAAGTGGTGCATATGTTTCTATTATAGTTTTCCTCTAATTGTTCCACTCCTGGTTTTGGCTTACAAATACTGATGAAAAATCCTGACCAAATCCTGATGCAATCCTGAACGTGGACACATACTCTTATGGTCCTGTGACAACGAGCTTCTCTTCTGCTTCTCTTAGGGTACCGTCACACAGTGCAATTTTCATCGCTACAACGGTACGATCCGTGACGCTCCAGCATCGTAACAATATCGCTCCGTCGTAGACTGCTGTCACACTTTGCAATCTACGACGCTGGAGCGATAATTTCATGACGTATGTGCGATGTAGAAGCCGTTGGTTACTATGCGCACATCGTATACGATATATGTTACACCATGCGATCATGCCGCCACAGCGGGACACTAGACGACGAAAGAAAGTTTCAAACGATCTGCTACGACGTACGATTCTCAGCGGGGTCCCTGATCGCAGGAGCGTGTCAGATACTGCGATATCGTAACTATATCGCTCGAACGTCACGAATCGTGCCGTCGTAGCGATCAAAATTGCACTGTGTGACGGTACCCTTAGTTTTTCACTGAACATTGAGAGCATTAGGGAGAGGAGCTCGTGGGCACATGACTGAGTGTGCAAATCACATATGTCCTTGGCGGAGGGGGGGCACCAAAATGAATTCTTTCCCCGGGTGCCAGAAACCCTAGATACACCTCTGCTGGTATGCTACTGCGAGCGGCGATTACCGGTCCGGTGGAGGGAGGTCTGTGCACAGGCAGTGAGGCAGGGACTGAGGGTGTGCACAGAGAGGATGGAGACCCGGAGACTGCCCGTCCCAGTCTACGCCATAGCCTAGAGCCCTCATTATCATAGGAATATGTCAGTTAATAAATTGCTTTTCTGAAGCTTTATAGTGTAGTTATAGGTCAGGGAGGGTTGGATAGGGATGAGCTAGCAAGGTGCAGGGACAGGTAGTGATGGCTACTTGCGAACATGTGCGGCAATTGCGGTTTTGCACTTACGATGATACATAAAACAGTGCTAGCAGTGTTTTTTCTCATTGCTGCAAGTACCGCATTTGCCGGATGGCGGCAAAACCGCAAGTGCCGCACATGTCTGTAAGTCCCATAGGGAATGAATGAGGCCGAACGCAGTGTTGCCGTAAGTGATCCATTACGCGGCAGATGCGGAAAAACTGTCGGATTTGCTGCAAAAGGCGACTTTCACATCAGCGATTTTTGCCAAAGTCACTGCCGATAGTGTCATACCCACCAAAGGGGGAGGCAGCACTAAAAGTGCCTAGGGCAGCAGAAACTCTAAATACGGCCCTGCCTGTCATGATGGTACTTCTCTTATAGCCAGCCTATAGCTGGCGTTCATAGCAATCTGTGATTTTCACTATATACATCAGTATTGTGGTATCGCTGTTTATAGTTCAAGCCATTGTATGATCACAGGTTCAAGTCCACTAAGGGGACTAGGAAATACAGTAGAAAATAAACAAAAAATGTTTTTAAAAATATGAAAAAATGCAAAAAAAATATAAAAGTTCAAATCACTCTAATTTCCTCATTTAAAAATAAAGAAATAAAAAATAACACACATATCTGGCATTGCTACGTTCGGTAAAGACCAGTGTATCAAAATATAAAATTCAGTAATCCTGTTGGTAAACAGCATAATGAGAAAGAAAAATTGAAACACCAGAATTACTTTTTTCTGGCCACCGCAACACTGCAATAAAATGCAATAAAAAAAGATCAAAACATTGTATGTACCCCAAAATTGTGTCAATAAAACGTCATCTCATGCACAAAAATAAGCTCTCACACAGCTCCATCGACCAAAAATCGAAAACTTATTGTTTGAGTATTGTGTCTGTGTATATACAGTATGTGTATGCATTATACTGTGTGTGTGGGGGGGAGGGGCTACACTATAATGTATGTGTATATATGTGTATGCAATATATTGTTTGTGTGTGTGTGTGTGGAGGGGGCTGCACTATAATTTATGCGTATATATGTGTATGCATTATACTGTATGTGAGTAGGGGGCTGCACTATAGTGTGTATGTACTGTATGTATATGTGTATATGCATTATATTGTGTGTGAATGGGGGCTGCATTATACTGTGTGTGTGTGTATACATGTGTATATATGTCTATGCATTATACTGTGAGTGTGGGGGGCTGCATTATACTGTGTATGTATGTATATATGTATGCATGACCGCGTATCGCCAAAACAGGGTCTTTCCCGTACTCAATCTTCCTGACCCCCACCCCATCCCCAGGGGGCCATTCTCCCCTTCTCCTGTAAATTTAAATTAAACACCAACACGTAAATTTCTTTGGATAATTTTGGCCACAGCGGCCATTTTATTAAACAAACAATAACATAAATAACAACATATATACCATATGTAAAAACCTGGAGGGGAGGGTTCTTGGGGGTAAGAAATCTGGCTCAAAAATAGGCATAAAGCCACCACCAACTTTAAAACCAAACACTTCTTTACCCTCAGCCGTGACCACCAGCTCAAGGGCACCATGTAACCCATTTCGGGCAAACCAAAACCCCAAAGCTCCCGAGGTAAATTCCCCGTCCAGAGCCCGTAAACAAAAGCCAGATCAACCCCGTAAAAACGTCATCACCACCTCCAAGAACCCCACCCCCCGCCAAAACTGCCACTGTGACAATGATAACGAAAACTCCCCTCTGGCAATAACTGATTAAAAAACCGAGATGAGAAAAAACCCAACTCCCCGGCTACCCCTCCATCAAACTGTTCACTTAAACTAATCCACAATAAAGGGAGGGAGGGTGGGCTTCTCTCCTGATGATTCACCTCACAAGTGATCCTTCCCGCACTTCTCCAGCCCCTGCCTCCTTTCCCCACTAGGTCCACCCCTTATTCAAAAATTTCCACCAATCACCTATAAGATCCCTTTTTTTTATTCAAAACTCTAAAACTCCCTTCTTGGCAACGCAGTCATGTGGGGGCTTTCATCCAGCTGCGCCCATTACAGCCCCCCTTCTTGACCGCGTATCGCCAAAACAGGGTCTTTCCCGTACTCAATCTTCCTGACCCCCACCCCATCCCCAGGGGGCCATTCTCCCCTTCTCCTGTAAATTTAAATTAAACACCAACACGTAAATTTCTTTGGATAATTTTGGCCACAGCGGCCATTTTATTAAACAAACAATAACATAAATAACAACATATATACCATATGTAAAAACCTGGAGGGGAGGGTTCTTGGGGGTAAGAAATCTGGCTCAAAAATAGGCATAAAGCCACCACCAACTTTAAAACCAAACACTTCTTTACCCTCAGCCGTGACCACCAGCTCAAGGGCACCATGTAACCCATTTCGGGCAAACCAAAACCCCAAAGCTCCCGAGGTAAATTCCCCGTCCAGAGCCCGTAAACAAAAGCCAGATCAACCCCGTAAAAACGTCATCACCACCTCCAAGAACCCCACCCCCCGCCACACACGAACAGCCCTGACCACCTCAGGCTCGTGAGTGCCCCACCGCCACCAAAGCTCTCTCGACTCCTTCCTGTAGCCCGAGTGCCCATAAATCCATACCAACATCATTAAGATGCACTCCATCATCCCTCCAATAATTGCCAATCCCATCCTCCAGCTCCAAATGTCTAACGGCAATACCCCCGTTCCGAGACACAAATCCTGCCACCGCCCTATTCAGCTTCACCCGGGCTCTATTGATCCCTCTATGGGACCGTACATCACGCCACTTCCGCCTTGGTACAATGTCCGACCACACCGTCACAACACCCGGGAAAGATACCCACAACCGTAAAAAATCAAAACGAATGTCTCTGATCAACTCCCTCACTGGCCTAACTCCCAAATCATTTCCTCCAAGGTGAACCACCAAAATGTCCGGGGGTCGATCCAATCTAGCGGCGTTGGCAACTGCCGGCAACAAACTCCGCCATAACATACCCCGGAATCCCAACCATCTAATAACCACCGAATCCCTTACAAAGCCTAATTGCCTACCATTTCGCCTGACATCCGCACGAAGCGCACCCCAATGAACAAATGAATGTCCGATAATCCATGCCAGGAGGGAGGTTCGACCTGAAAAAACACAACAATGATTAACACCATAACAAGGCTCTCTCCCCCACAGACCTAATTCCTAATATAAGACAGATATCGATCCGAACTCCATCTGCCTATTCTTTTGATAACATCAACGCCTAGGCCCAGACCATCCGCCTCGGACGCAGCACCAATTCGAAATGAATGCGACCCGAAATTCTTCGGGTCAACACCCAACGATCCCAAACCCCTCTTCAACAGCGCCGTAAATTGGTAGCGCGACAAAAATTCCCCGTTCTGATGTCGTAACAAAGGGCCTGCCCTCAGTGCCGACAGACGCCAATAAGATTCCAAACAGTGCTGCGGGCACATCCCGCTACCGTCAACTCTCCCCAGCACCACTCGCCTACCCCTACCAAGCTGATCAGTCTTAGAACGCCTGATCCAAAATACAATACCTCCTGCCCAAAAGTCAACATCTTCCGCTAACAGACCACCCACCTTATTTTTATTTGGGGACACCAGCTCCCCCAGGCGCAAAGCGCCAAAGAACGCTAAAGAGAAGGCTAACCTAAACAATACAACCTCAAACTGCGAACTACAAATACCGCCCAAAGCCTCCCCAAGCCGTTCCAGCATACCAAAAGAAATCGGCCTACGCTTATCAAAAGACACATTGCCCTTCCGAAAACCCTTCAAAGCCTGCCTTATCAAAAAATCTTTTGTCAGATCAGCTGAACCTTGCAACCGAAAACCAAAGGCCAGACCCGCAACAACTTTGTTTAACCTCGAAACGGACCATCCCCATTCGGCCGCCTTACCCATCAAAGCCAGCAGAGCCATAATCTTATCGCCGTCGGATTCCACTGGGCCGCATTGGACCAACCAACCTTCCCACATCTCCCACGCCGCTGCATAATCCGACCATGTCCTGCTCGACAGTGAGGCCTGTATCAAGCGACCTCCCCTTCCGCAACAATCTGCCACAGATGCGAAGGACATCCCGCTCCTGTAGGTTCCGAATCTGGCGCCAGTTCCCGGAATCGGTCCCACTGAAAACGAGATAAAGCATCAGCTATATTGTTTTGGACACCTGGTACATGCACCGCCGAAATCCACGAATTCAATTCCAAACACCTCAACACCAATTCCCTAACCAACCTAATCACGGGGGGAGAAGAGGAAGATAAACTGTTGATAACTGACACGACACTCAAGTTATCACAATGGAATCGTACCCGACGATCCTTAAAATTCTCGCCCCAAATAAACGCTGCCACTACAATTGGGAACAACTCCAACAATGCCAAATTTTTGGTTAGCCCGTTTTGCCGCCATTCTTCCGGCCACACTCCGACACTCCATTTGCCTGCACAGTAGGCGCCATAACCGGCTCCCCCTGCTGCGTCCGTATAAATTTCACAATCAAAGGCGTTCAAATCCTCCTGCTGAATCAATGATCTGCCATTATAATTTTCCAAGAAACGCTGCCAAACCAACAGATCGTCCTTGTGCTCCCGGCTCAAACGTATGAAATGATGAGCTGCACGGACTCCCGCCGTAGCTCTGGACAACCTTCGGCAAAAAATCCGGCCCATAGGCATGATCCGGCACGCAAAATTTAAGCGCCCTAGCAACGACTGTAACTCCTTCAACGTCACTTTCCTCAATTTTCCGATTCTGGACACCTCCTGCTTCAGCAACAACAATTTGTCGTCGGGCAACCTGCATTCCATCTTTCTAGAATCGATAAGAATCCCGAGAAAACTTAAGACCGTACAGGGACCCTCTGTTTTCTCCTGCGCCAAAGGGACCCCGAAATGCCCGGACACCCATTCCATGGTGGCCAATAAATTACCGCAAACCGCAGAGTCCGGGGGGCCCACAAACATGAAGTCATCCAAATAATGAATGACCGAAGCAACATCAGAAACGTCTCTAACAACCCATTCCAAAAAAGTACTGAAAGTTTCAAACAACGAGCAAGAAATGGAACAGCCCATCGGCAAACACCTGTCTAAATAAAATTCTCCATTCCAAAAACAACCTAGTAACGGAATGCTCTCCGGATGTACCGGCAGAAGCCGAAAGGCAGACTCGATGTCTGTCTTCGCCATCAAGGCCCCCGCTCCGTACATACGAACCCATTGCACTGCCGCATCGAACGACGTGTATACAACCGAGCATAATTCCTCCGCAATGCCATCGTTAACAGAACAACCTTTTGGGTACGATAGGTGCTGGATTAAACGAAACTTATTTGGCTCCTTCTTGGGCACCACCCCCAATGGAGAAACGATCACCCCTTCCATAGGCAGCGAACTAAACGGGCCCGCCATTCTTCCTAACTCCACCTCTTTTGCTAACTTACTCGAAACAACATCCGCATGTAAACTTGCTGACCTCAGATTTTTTGTAGAAAAGGGGACCGTATGATTCGGGTGAGGAATCCTAAAACCTTCAGCAAAACCGTCCCTAATCACCACCGCCTTCAACCGGTCCGGATATCTACTTAGATAAGGGGCCATCTTTTGAAGCCTCACCGGCGTCACCCCCATGACCGCTACCCCCTGCTGGCTTGCCCCTTGCTTTTCTGAAACATTTTGAAGCCCCGTGTGAAGCTCCGCTACAATGGGAACACACGTGCTTAAACCTGCAGGTATTGCCATACTTGCACTGGCCGTCATTGAACTGCCAGCACGTTCCCGTTTTTTCCTTCGCCCCTTGATACCCCTGTCCTCCTCCTCCCCCTTGTCCTGATTGCTGACTACTACTCCCCGCGCCCCCTTGAAAGGACTGCCCGTACCTCACAGGGGCCATCACCTTCAGCCACAATCCAATGTCCTTATGCTCCCATTTTATCTCAGGCCTAACCGCCTTCCGCTGCCTGAATTGTTCATCGTAACGCTGCCAAGCCTGGCCCCCATACGTACGATGTGCCTCACCAATAGAATCAAAGTAACAGAAAAGACCCGAGCAATTTTCCGGGAATTTTTCTCCTATCACACTGGCCAAGATAGCAAAAGCCTGTTGCCAATTAACAAACGTTTGCGGAATCAGGCGCCAACGCCTTTTTTCCTCCTCTTCCTTTTTGCTATCATCTTTTTTCCCTTTGTCCAGATTAAATTTTTCCAAAGGGAGGAGGGAGAAAATCTCGACAAATTCATCCTTCCAGATCTTCTCCTTCACCTCCTTCTTTAAATGGGCACCGAGGGGACCCTCAAAGCACACAAAGACCTCCCCTTTTGCCCGATCATCCAACTTTATCTCATCCTTCTTACCCGTCTCCGTTTGAACCGACACTGACACCCCAGCTGCCTGGGCCGACGCGGCCGCCCCAGACCTCACTAATTCACCGGAGCCCCCTCCCCCGGCTGTACTAACAGGATCCACCAACCAAGCCCCAGCAGGTGACCCTCCCATATTACTTGCTGGCCCCGCGTCCAATCGCCTCAAAATATGCGACATACCTGCCAAAAGCTCTCTAACGCCAGGAAGCCCAGAACCAGCGTCCCCTACCCCCTCCACTAACCCCACCGTACCCGGCACCGAAATAGGAATAGACATGTACTCACGAGGCTGCGCAGGTGCTGTGTCCCCACCAGCCGTGTCTCCGGAATCCCGCTGTTCGCCATCTTCTGGATGTTCGCTCTCAGATCCGGGGTCGTCGCTGCCGCTGAATTGCCCCAGGCCCGCGCCCCTGGCCTCCACGTCACCAGGGGGGACCGAGACTGGCGATACACTCCTGTCGCTGGACCTCCTGGCGGATCTTGACCTGACGGCTGTTTGCAATCCACCTCGGCCCCCTGGCCTACTTGCCCGACCGGCACCTGCCCCACGACCAACGCGTCCCGGGCCCAGCTGAACCACCGATGCCAGCCTGCCCGTCGCCCTACTCTGTCGTCTCGTGCCGCTGCCAGGCCCACCTAGGGGAGGTGAGCCCGCCGCTGTCACCGCTGCTCCATAGCTCCCCCTCACTGCTGCCGTCGCTGGACTCCTGGCTCCTCCTGTTGTCGCCGCCGCTGACTGTGCTGTAAGTCTGCTGTTCCTGGCGCCGCTGGGGGGCGCCGCACTTCCCCTCGATCCCGGACTAGGCCGCACTACCTGTGCGGCCCTCACCGCTGACGTCGCTGTGCTCCCTTCTCCTCCTGACTCTGCCGCCGCTGCCCGCGCTGTGCTCCGGCTGCTTCTGGCACCGCTAGAGGGCGCCGCACCGCCGCTCGCTCCCGGACTAGGCCGCACTTCCGTTGCGGCCCTGGCTTCCGCTGCGGCCCTGGCATCGGGCCGTGCCTGGCTGGTCGCCGCTCCACGTCGCCGCCTCGCGCCGGCAGAGCCGCCGGGTGGATTCCTGCCGGAGGGGGGGACGGGCAGGATGGTCGCGCCGCGTCCCGCAGCCCCCGCAGGGTCCCCGGAGGGGCTCCGCGGCCTGCGCCTGCCGCGCGGTGACATGTCGGGGGACAATCTTTCTGGGGGCCGGGTTCTCCTGGTCCTGCTGCCCCGGCTCCCGCAGTCGCCCAGCAGCCTGGTGAGCTGCTCTTCCAGCCATCCATCGCTCCTGGACCTGGATTCCCTGCGCAGCTGCTCCACGAGGCTGTCTATGGAGGCCATGGTGAGTAGCTGCACACTTCTTCTCTCCTGATGATTCACCTCACAAGTGATCCTTCCCGCACTTCTCCAGCCCCTGCCTCCTTTCCCCACTAGGTCCACCCCTTATTCAAAAATTTCCACCAATCACCTATAAGATCCCTTTTTTTTATTCAAAACTCTAAAACTCCCTTCTTGGCAACGCAGTCATGTGGGGGCTTTCATCCAGCTGCGCCCATTACAGCCCCCCTTCTTTATACTGTGTGTGAGTGGGGGGCTGCATTATACTGTGTGTATACATGTGTATATATGTGTATGCATTATACTGTGTGTGAGTGGGGGGCAGGATTAAACTGTGTGTGTATGTATATATATGTATGCATTATACTGTGTGTGAGTGAGGGGCTGCATTATACTGTGTGTGTATACATGTGTTGTGAGATAGCATTCACTAGCGGGTTGGGAAATACTCACTTGGCTGTGAGATTTAAGGCACACCGGAACACTTTTCACTTTAAACAGTCTATGCGGTTAATTTACACTTGATAAACCACTTGAGGCCATGTTATATATCACAGGCTTAACACATACTCCACAGCACTTTATAGTATACGGCATTAACTTCATTGACAGACACTACACCCACTAGCCCTCCTCTGACTAGTTCCCGGGGTTGTCCATGTGCCGTATTAATGTCTCTGTGAGAGGCATCATGGCCAAGAAGAAGGTGGGAGACATAACCTTTCATGATGAGAGGTCATGGAAGTTGAGAAAGAATAATCAGGCTTCATCTTCTCTGCAAGCAGTCCTCGGGCACTTGAAAAAGAGGGGGCTTAAAGGGGGGGTACAGTGGGCACCTCCGTATGATTCCCCTCCTCCCACCATGCAGGGATGCCAGCTTACTCGCCACTCTGGCGTGGTCCTCGTGTGTTCCCTCTTCCTTCCCTGTTCTTAAAGGGGAGGTGCGCACACATGATAAAATACCCTCAACTAACAGCTGGGAGGCATTAATGTGTGTAATAGTATGCAGGTACTTAGTATGTCAGCACGGAACAGACAGACCAACAGTTGAGGCGTTTAATAACAGGAATCAGGTTCTCCTCGCAGGGAGGAAGCAATGGAATATAACTAGCAACAAAACAGTGCAAAAATATGGGAGTCAAACAGTATAACAGAAGTAAGCAGGATTTCTTGAGAAAAGAACACTTATCAGTCTGCTGAGGACTTGCTTGTAGGGTTGTCTTCTCCAACGTATGCGCCGAGAAACAGCTTCCCTCTTTTGTCCGTGGGCTGAGTAGTCTCTAGGAGCCCGCTGCCTGGGGTTTCGGGAGTTAATGTGATATGCACAGGCTCTGAGTCTTTAGCTTTTACAGCACAGTCTATCTCGGGAAGACAATGGTCAGTCTATTAAGTCTCTCATCAGGAATCAGGGGCTCTGCACTGTTAACTCTCTCAAGGAATCAGGGGCTCTGCACTGATACCGTGGGTACCAGGGGTCACAGTCTCTGTACTGATACCGCGGGTACCAGGGGTCGCAGTCTCTACATGGGCCAATGTCTCTACATGGGTCTCAAAGTGCCCCTCTACAGTCACAGCAGAGTCCGCTTTCATGTACTCACAAGATGCAGTCTTTCTGGGCAATCTCCCTGTATTTGTCCTCTGACCGGGATCTCTCTCTCTCTCCTGGAGCGCAGCTGCACCCTGCTCTGACCGCTGCTCACGCTGCTCTGTTCCTTGCGTGCGTGCCTTTGCCGCTCTCTGCCCGGCTTCCTTCCTGTCACAGTCTCTAAGTCTGCCCCCTGGGGAACCTGTAGCACAGCTCAATGGTTCCAGGCATAGAGCCGAGAAGGTAACCGCCCCCGAACTCTTCTTGTGCTTCACCTCCTTACATTCCCCCCACTTTCTGCTCGCCATTCCACGGGCGATATTTTCAGGAGTTCCTGTTGGCAATCTTCCAGTCCTTGCACAATCTGCTGCCAGATGAACTCATCCTGATTGTAGCGAACAGGGGGTACACCAGCCGTTGAACGTTCAGAGCATCTCAAATCAGCAGGGGCCGTGGTGTCAAGTGCTGTGGGAGGAGTCGAGGTTTCCTCCGATACGTTGGTTGTTTCTAGGTTCCCTGGGAGATTGGGAGTCTTCCTCGTCTTCCACATCTACATTGATCACTGGTGCAGCCGGTGGGGGCTCGTTGTTCCGGTGGTTTGACCAGCTCACAACTTCTGCATTGCTGACATACTTTCTCCACAATGTTCCTTAAGTTGGAATGATAAAATAGGCGCTGCAATCACTGGAAAGTTTTTTCTGGCCCAAAGTGTGCTCCTTTCTCATGTGCTTCCTTAGCTACCTGATCTATTAAGGACGAGGGAATCACCGTCCTCCATACAAGACTGAGTTCTGTTTGCAGGAATACCTTCCGGTACAGGATACCACCCGCAACTGGAGCCTCTCCCACTGGCATAGCATCTTCAGTACTTAAGGTGACATGGGCCTCCTCTCGTACCAATTGGGCATTTGTTCAGACACGACCCACCTTCTCAACTGAGCTAGCTCCGGATCCTCCTGCTGCACTCGGACCCACTCATCACGGGGCTGCTCCAGCAAATTCACACAGGCCTCTTCCTGTTCAATTTCCCGCGTTGCTGCCACCGTCCTGGCAGTCTCTCCAAAACCTGGAACCTCCACATCTTCCAGTTCTTCATCCTGGCTGGGTGCTGGTTTGCGATAGTTTACTCAGGAGAGGGCATCCTCATGAACATTCTCAGCTCCTCTTTTATACGAAATTCTGTATCGGAACTTGGCCATTCGGGCTACCCAACGTTGTTCTAGGGCTCCTAACTTGGCATTCTCGAGATGGGCCAACGGATTGTTATCGGTGCGTACATGAACTTCTGAGCCAGCCAGATATTCCGCAAACTTCTCAGTCATTGCCCACACCAGTGCCAACAACTCCAGCTTAAATGAACTGTAGTTTTCTGGATTCTTTTCCAAGTCATGCAAAGACCGACTGACGTATGCGATGACGCGCTCTTTCTTGTTCTGCATCTGCGATAGTACGGCCCCGAGGCCCTGCAGGCTCCAATCAGTGTGCAAGTTGAACGGTTGTGTGAAGTCAGCATGGGCCAGCACGGGGGCCTCCGTCAAAGCCTTCTTCAAAGCCAAGAATGCCTCCTCCTGACGCTTCCCCCACTGTATGTTCTTTTTTTGGCGCAAGAGGGATCTCCCCTCAACAACTCCTCGAGTGGATTAGCAAGGCGGGGAAAAGTCTTTTACGAAGCGTCTGAAGTATCCTGTGAGTCCCAGGAACGCACGCATATCTTTCACAGTTTTTGGAGTTGGCCACTCTTGTACCGCATCGATCTTCTCCTGGGAAGGCCTCACCCCCTCAGCGGAGGCACCATGTCCCAAGTATTCAATCTCGGTACGGAAGAGGTGACATTTCTGGGGTTTCACTTTCAAGCCATACTTCTGTAGCCGACTCAGAACTTGCTCTGGTCTCTGCAGATGCTCCTCAAAGGTGGGGGCAAAGACGATGATATCATCCAAGTAAATCAAAGTAGCTTCAAAGTTCAGGTCTCCCAGACATCTCTCCATGAGTCGCTGAAATGTTCCTGGGGCATTTGCTAGGCCGAAGGGCATACGGTCGAACTCATACAGTCCCATCGGAAGGATGAAAGCCGTCTTGGCTTGGTCTTGCTCAGACATGGGCACCTGCCAGTAGCCGCTGGCCAAGTCTAACATGGAGAAATATCTGGCATTCCCTAGTGCCGTCAGGGACTCCTCTATCCTGGGCAGTGGGTACGAGTCCCGCACTGTGCAAGCATTGAGCCGGCAATAGTCCACACAGAACCGCAAGGACCCGTCTTTCTTTCTCTCCAAGACTATAGGGGCAGCTCACGGGCTCTGACTCTCGCGTATAACGCCCTTCTTCAGCATGTGTGACAGCATTCCCTTCACTTTCTGGTACATCTGTGGGGGTATTTGATGGTACCGTTCCCGGATTGGTGCCGCATCCCAGGTGGGTATCTCGTGGGTGATGGCCGTGGTACGTCCAAAGTCATCTTCCTCTTTGGCGAACGCCTCCTGAACTTTCCCCAATACAGCTTCCACCTGAGGTACCTGCTGCGGAGTAAGTTCTGAGAGCTCCGCCCTCATGCGTTCCAGTATCTGGCGCCCTTCTTTCAGTAATCTGGGGCCCGGAGCTGCCTCCACTTTGATGGTCGCAAGCCATGGATCTTCTGGCCTTGCGGTCAGCTGTACCACCTCAGTTGGGACCAACTCATCTGGGAGGCCCAGGACTTGGGCGACTTCGCTTCTAGGGGGCAAAGTTGTATCTGTCTCCCCCAAATTTATGCAGCGCACAAGGACAGTTCCATCCCGCACGGTAGCCAGGGACCGCGCGACCAATATTCCTGACGGCAGCTGGTCGACTCTGCTGAGCTCAATTTGGACTTTGACCCCTTCCTGCGGGATGCCAGCTCGTATAGGCAGGGTAAGCACCGTCTGCCCAGGGGGCAACACTCGATTTCCACAACGTGGAAAGCTTGTGGCGCTGTGGCTTAGTTGGTTAAAGCGCCTGTCTTGTTTTCATAACTATGTTACTATCTCAGTCGAGGGGTTCAAGAGAGGCCTGGATGTCTTCCTGGAGCAGAACAATATTGTATCATACAATTAGGTTCTGTAGAAGGACGTAGATCTGGGGATTTATTGTGATGGAATATAGGCTGAACTGGATGGACAAATGTCTTTTTTCTGCCTTACTAACTATGTTACTATGTTACTATGTTATGATTGACTGAGGCGAGGGCGATGACTTTGCCAAGTTCCTTTCCGTCGCTGTATGCTTTCCGGACCTGGGCGGTCCGTATCAGTTGTTGGAAGACCCTTCTCTGGGGGGTTTGGTCGCTCCATTGTTGCAGGAACTGTTCCGGGGACTCGTTGAGAACCAGGCTTCTGATGTCTTTTAACACATTCATGCCCAGGGTCACGGTATGGTCTTTAGCTACCTCCTCATCCACCAGTACCACTCCTCTTCTCCCGAGGTCTTTTCCGCAGACCTCTATGTTCATCCATACCACCCCTGCGTCCGGGATGGGCAAGTGATTGGCCGCCATAAGTTTGATCACAGGGCCCCATTCGGCGCCGTGTTCTCTTGTTTCTACAAGACTAGGGAGTCCACCACTCCTTATGGGTCATTTGCATCAAAGTTGTTCCATCCAGCATGTCCACATGAAAATTCCCTCTCTGAATCCTGCTTATACAGGTACTATACAGATGATCAGGTTTTTAAATACATCAGATAGGGATTATATACATTAGGTAGGACTGCTCTATATGGGTATACCTTGACGATTGGTGGAGCAGCTTAGTATACATTTTTTTGCAAAAAACGTATCAACTAAATACCCTGTTTTTTCCATCTCTTGACTAGCACTTGCTTATTACTGTAATTTTTTTTTTTACAACAGAGTATTTTTTACCTCACTGTGCTCTTTTGTGTCTTCAAGTTTCTTGGTGGTGTGTGAACAGGTTCCTACAGACTTGTTCATTGTGCAAGTAGCCCATGTGTTTCTGGTACTATAATGTATGTGTATATATGTGTATGAATTATATTGTGTGTGTGGAGGGGTCTGCACTATAATATATGCGTATATATGTATGCATTATACTGTGTGTGAGTAGGGGGCTGCACTATAGTGTGTGTGTATGTGTGTGTGTATATGCATTATATTGTGTGTGAATATATATACATGTGTATATATGCATTATACTGTGAGTGTGGGGGCTGCATTATACTGTGTATGTATGTATATACTGTATCTATGCATTATACTGTGTTTGAGTGGGGGGCTGCATTATACTGTGTAAACATGTGTATATATGTGTATGCATTATACTGTTTGTGAGTGTGGGGGGCTGGATTATCCTGTGTGTGTATGTATTGTGGTGCGGTGACCCACGTTACAGCCAGGGGGCGCTGTGTGCGCACTTCAAGATGCGCTTGGAGGCATAAATATGATGAGACAAAGTCCGGCAGGAGTGTAAATGGCCGGTGTGTGTGTTGCAGAGGAAGACACTCTTTGCTGTCAGTCTGAAGTTAAGTTTGTGTGCTGGAACCCGTAGCCCCACAAGTAATTGTGGAATGCTATTGGGAGACTGGTAGGGCTAGTTATGAGAGATGGGAGGGTCAAACTAGCCACTTACACTCCCACCCAGGAGAGTGGTTACAGGTATGTAATGTGACCAGGGTGTGGGTCACATGGTTCCTGTGTATGGATCCATTTGTTCCATGTGCTAGGTCCTGGACGTAATTCAATAGTCGATCAGGGGGGTCTCAAATTCAGCCAATAGACTAATAATATAGTTCAGTCCTCGGAAAAAAAATCTAATAGTAATGTTGATCAATCCGAGGTCCCAAAGGTAATTTGCAAAAATAATTTTATTTGACCAGGTATACAGTAGCCAACGTTTCGGCCTAGACAGGCCTTTATCAAGGCAGTAATCTGTATGGTGGTACAAGAAAAAAAGGAAGCTGGAGAAAGAGGGGTATGCGGGATCCCAAGATACAACCGCAGTTACACTAGATACCTGTGAGCGAGTCTGCATTCTGGTGGAGGTGGATTCGGAGCCTGCTGGATAACGTCTATTGCCTCTGATTCTTGAATTGCGGCCCCATCTCTGATCATACGGACGGAATGAAAATCGAGAGCCATCACTTCCAGAGTCAGATGAGAAAGAAGAATTCCAACGTCTTGAAGTCCTTGTGTTGGTAGATTCTGAATTCCTATTCTTCCAATGATACACTTCTCCCCGTTGGTAGTCGTCGGTGTCGCGAATAAATTTCAACCTTTTTCGTTCCTGAAGTTGGGACTGAAATTCATTAATTGTTTTATCAGTCTGAGTCTTAATCTTAGTAAATTCATCATGGGACAAAGTACTGCGAAGTTGTTGTTCTATGTTGCCAATTTCTATATCAATAGTGGGAATCTCCTTGTGGAGATAGTCCACCGTTAGGAGAATCCGATCTAAAGAGCATTTATTTAAGATTGCTTCAAATTTATCACAAAAATCGTCTTTGTCAGAGAAAAGAGTAGGTCTAAGTGAGACTCGTAGGCCTCTCGGTATACGTTGAACCTTATGGTATTCCGCCAGTGTCACGTAATGAAGCTGAAGAGCAGTCTTCCTTTTGCACATTTTCTCCAAATCCCGGATCTTAACTTGGTCTGCAGGAGTATGCAAAAATTGGCCCGGTACATTCACTTGAGAAATGATAGATTCAGCTTCTGATTGGTAAAGGTACCGTCACACTAAGCGACGCTGCAGCGATACCGTCAACGATCCGGATCGCTGCAGCGTCGCTGTTTGGTCGCTGGAGAGCTGTCACACAGACAGCTCTCCAGCGACCAACGATGCCGAAGTCCCCGGTAACAAGGGTAAACATCGGGTTACTAAGCGCAGGGCCGCGCTTAGTAACCCGATGTTTACCCTGGTTACCAGCGTAAAAAAAAAACACTACATACTTACCTTCCGCTGTCTGTCCCTCGGCGCTCTGCTTCTCTGCCCTGTGTAAGCACAGCGGCCGGAAAGCACAGCGGTGACGTCACCGCTCTGCTTTCCGGCTGCTGTGCTCACAGTGAGTGCAGGAAAGCACAGCGCCGGGGACAGACAGCGGTAGGTAAGTATGTAGTGGTTTTTTTTTTTACTTTTACGCTGGTAACCAGGGTAAACATCGGGTTACTAAGCGCGGCCCTGCACGCCGATTCAGCGATGTCAGCAGGAAGTCCAGCGACGAAATAAAGTGCTGGACTTTCTGCAGCGACCAACGACATCACAGCAGGATTAAGTAATTCAATAGTCGATCAGGGGGGTCTCAAATTCAGCCAATAGACTAATAATGTAGTTCAGTCCTCGGAAAAAAAATCTAATAGTAATGTTGATCAATCCGAGGTCCCAAAGGTAATTTGCAAAAATAATTTTATTTGACCAGGTATACAGTAGCCAACGTTGGTAATTTTTGCAAATTACCTTTGGGACCTCGGATTGATCAACATCACTATTAGATTTTTTTTCCGAGGACTGAACTATATTATTAATAAAAGAAAGACAGCGCCACAACGGTCAGTGATGAAGACCTTACGTGTTTAATCTGCCTCCTGCGGCGACGTTTCAGTACAATAACCTTTATCAGGTGCTTGATAAAGGTTATTGTACCGAAACGTCGCCGCAGGAGGCAGATTAAACACGTAAGGTCTTCATCACTGACCGTTGTGGCGCTGTCTTTCTTCTATTCTGGGATATGGACTTGCAGCTGAGCTGGACCCCTTGGCATTGACTTGCGCCAATATGCGTATGGAAGCTGTATGGACGTAGGGTGCGGTTTTTCTCTTTTTGGATTTCTGAACTATATTATTAGTCTATTGGCTGAATTTGAGACCCCCCCTGATCGACTATTGAATTACTTTCATTTTGGGGATCGTTATCAGCTGTACATCATGTAATTGAGTACACTTTCCTATAACCAATCAGAAGCTGAATCTATCATTTCTCAAGTGAATGTACCGGGCCAATTTTTGCATACTCCTGCAGACCAAGTGAAGACCCAGGATTTGGAGAAAATGTGTAAAAAGAAGACTGCTCTTCAGCTTCATTACGTGACACTGGCGGAATACCATAAGGTTCAACGTATACCGAGAGGCCTACGAGTCTCACTTAGACCTACTCTTTTCTCTGACAAAGACGATTTTTGTGATAAATTTGAAGCAATCTTAAATAAATGCTCTTTAGATCGGATTCTCCTAACGGTGGACTATCTCCACAAGGAGATTCCCGCTATTGATATAGAAATTGGCAACATAGAACAACAACTTTGCAGTACTTTGTCCCATGATGAATTTACTAAGATTAAGACTCAGACTGATAAAACAATTAATGAATTTCAGTCCCAACTTCAGGAACGAAAAAGGTTGAAATTTATTCGCGACACCGACGACTACCAACGGGGAGAAGTGTATCATTGGACGAATAGGAATTCAGAATCTACCAACACAAGGACTTCAAGACGTTGGAATTCTTCTTTCTCATCTGACTCTGGAAGTGATGGCTCTCGATCTTCAGTCCGTCCATATGATCAGAGACGGGGCCGCAATTCAAGAATCAGAGGCAATAGACGTTATCCAGCAGGCTCCGAATCCACCTCCACCAGAATGCAGACTCACTCACAGGTATCTAGTGAACTGCGGTTGTATCTTGGGATCCCGCATACCCCACTTTCTCCAGCTTCCTTTTTTCTTGTACCACCATACAGATTACTGCCTTGATAAAGGCCTGCCTAGGCCGAAATGTTGGCTACTGTATACCTGGTCAAATAAAATTATTTTTGCAAATTACCTTTGGGACCTCGGATTGATCAACATTACTAGGTCCTGGACGGTCTGTGTTGGAAGCTCCTGTGAGTGGAGTCTTCCTGGAAGCACCTGAGACCGTGGACCTAGTGGATGGTCAGTGTTGGAGTCTCCTGGCATTGGAGAAGTCCTGAAAGCACTGAAGATGTGAGTCCTGCAATAGCCTTTGTGTTGGATTGTTCTGAAGTTGACTGGACCCCGGAAACAAATCAGTTAGTGATACTCTCCACAACTGATGTCACAGCGAAGAGAGTAGCTACCCTGAGTGACATGCACTGGAGATATGTGCGCACAAAGTGGATGATCCAATTGCGGAATGAAGACGCTGTTAGACGACTGGAGCATGTGAGAAAAGCTCGGGGTCTTCAGGAAACTGTAATACAGGTACCCGTATCTATGGTAAAAAGAGTCATTGGAAGAAATGGTCAAGTCATGCAAGAAATGGTGGATAAATCTGGAGTGGTGAGGTTGAGAATACCTGATGTCCACGAAGTACAGTTGCTTAAGATAAAGGGTATGGTTCCCTTCTTCATTGTGGGAACAGAGGAGAGTCTTTGCGAAATACGGACTCTGTTGGAATATCGTATGGTATATTTAAAGGAAATGGAGCAGCTAAGAGTTGAAGGACGGCGTCTTACAGGACTGCTACGTTCAGTTGATTTAAGAGGGCTGCCACGTTTGATCCGAAATGTGGACAAGAAAAAGGGTGGAAGTACCCAGCCTAATGAAAGGAGTAGTGTCACCTCAGTTGACTCAGGGATGAGTGACATAGGTGGAAGACCTTGTAGCAAAAATGTGGTGACTAAAGATCTGTTGACATCGACAGATGGTGACTTGAGGGCTAATGTTCAAAGCCTACGTGTTGACCGCTGGGGGCGGGGAAAACCTAACAAGGGTGTGATGATGAGGGATGCTCAAATCCGACTGAGACAGTCCTCTTGACTGGTAGGGCAAGGTGACTTGCGTATCCAGTATCGGGACCCCGGGTATATGTCACGTGTACACCCCAATAGGGTTGAACAAAAGGGGGAGGTATGTGGTGCGGTGACCCACGTTACAGCCAGGGGGTGCTGTGTGCGCGCTTCAAGATGCGCTTGGAGGCATAAATATGATGAGACAAAGTCCGGCAGGAGTGTAAATGGCCAGTGTGTGTGTTGCAGCGGAAGACGCTCTGTGCTGTCAGTCTGAAGTTAAGTTGGTGTGCTGGGACCTGTAGTCCTACAAGTAATTGTGTAATGCTAATGGGAGACTGGCAGGGCTAGTTATGAGAGATGGGAGGGTCAAACTAGCCGCTCACACTCCCACCCAGGGGAGTGGTTACAGGTATGTAATGTCACCAGGGTGTGGGTCACATGGTTCCTGTGTATGGATCCATTTGTTCCATGTGCTAGGTCCTGGACGGTCGGTGTTGGAAGCTCCTGTGAGTGGAGTCTTCCTGGAAGCACCTGAAACCGTGGACCTAGTGGATGGTCAGTGTTGGAGTCTCCTGGCATTGGAGAAGTCCTGAAAGCACTGAAGATGTGAGTCCTGCAATAGCCTGTGTGTTGGATTGTCCTGAAGTGGGCTGGAGTCCTGGGAGCACTGCTGAGGCTATGGACTGAATGCTCGAGGGTGTTGGATTGTCCTGGGATGGACTGGAGTCCTGCAAGCACCTGGTAAGAGTGTAAGTCCTGGAATGGTCAGAGTTTTGGATTGTCCTGGGATTGACTGGAGTCCTGTAAGCACTTGGTAAGATCATGGACTGATGGCCTGTGTGTTGGAAGTGCCTGTGATTGGACTTCTTGGAAGCGCATGGAAAGGCTGCATCTACAGAGTCTGGGACGGTTTCTGTGTTGGGGAAGCTACAGTTCCTACTGTGGGTCTGGACTATCCGAGGTGCCCTAGTCACAAGGACGGTGATCCCAGTGAGGCAGTTTCCCTGTGAACTAACACTGGCAGGAGTCAGTGTGTAGAGCCGAAGCTCCTGAGAGGTAACCCCTGGTATGGGAAAAACCTATAATATACGGCAGAGACGTATCTGCCATTGGAACAGACTGTCGGGGTTTAATATGTTCCGTTGATGCATGTAATGAACTGTAATGGGGAGAAAAGACGTGACTACCGAATGTTTTGTAAAGCCACACGTGTTAAAGTAACAGACTGTGTGTAACCTGGCTTACGGTGCGGTTTATGGCGCTTTAATAAACTGGAACGGACTTAATTTGTGTGAGAAATGGTGCCTGTATGCGTTATTCCCGTGCAAAGCGAGTGTCCCCCAAGACCCGAAGTAAGGGAAACGCTACAGTATATATATGTATGCATTATACTGTGTGTGAGTGAGGGGCTGCATTATACTGTGTGTGTATACATGTATTGTGAGATAGCATTCACTATCGGGTTGGGGAATACTCACTTGGCTGCGACATTTAAGGCACACAGGAACACTTTCCACTTTAAACAGTCTATGCGGTTTATTTACATTTCATAAACCACTTGAGGCCATGTTATATATCACAGGCATAACACATACTCCACAGCACTTTATAGTATACGGCAATAACTTCACTGACAGACACAACACCCACTAGCCCTCCCCTGACTAGTTCCCAGGGTTGTCCGCGCGAAGTATTAATGTCTTTATTCACACAGCATTAGACGACATGATATTGCAGTCTGTAAACACGCCGGACCTCACTTCGTCCAGTCACCGTGGGAGACCACACAGTTCATTATCTGACTCAGTCAGTACATACAGTCCCCCAACTCTGGGTTACCTTCCTGGAGCTCCTGCTCCACACGCTGACCTCCTGTCAGTCCTCTCTCTTCCAGGGAAGCTGCCAAACTGGGATCACCGTCCCAGACAAGGCCTTGCTCACCAGGCCACCTGACAGTCCAGATCCTCAGACGATCTGTAGCTCCCCCAATACAGTAGCCATCACCGGCTCTGCAGGACCATGGCTTCACCCCATGCTCATCAAGACTCCAGTCCTACTCCCAGGACCATCCAACACACAGGCCATCCAGGTCCACGGCGTCTCCGTGTGCTATTCAGGGATCTGATCCTACTCCCAGGACCTCCCAACACTTAGGCCTTCCAATCCACAGCCTCTCAGTGTGCTACTCAGGATGTCCATCCACTCCTAGGACCGTCCAACACAGAAGCCTTCCAGGACCTGACACACTGACCATGTGACCAGACCTCAATCACATTATATCACAGAAACCACTCCCATAGGTGGGAAGTGTGTGCTTAGTCAGACCCACCCAGCTCTCCAACTAACCCTGTAAGCCTCCCTTTAAAACTACACAAATACTTGTGGGACTACGGGTCCCAGAACAACAACACTGGCTTACAGCGCAGACTCCCTCTGCGACACATACCGGCCATTTACAATCATGCCGGACACCAGTTCACAAACCCGGGTATGCCTCCATGCGTATTCTGAGGAGAACATGCAGTGCCCCCTAGCTGTAACAGGGGTCACTGCATCACAGTGTATATATGTGTATGCATTATAATGTGTGTGAGTGGGGGGCTGCATTATACTGTGCGTATACATGTGTATATATGTTTATGCATTATACTGTGTATGTATATGCATTATACTCTGTGTGTGTATATATGTGTATGCATAATACTGTGTGCGAGTGTGTGTATATATGTATGCATTATGCTGTGTGTGAGTGTGGGGGGCTGCATTATACTGTGTGTGGGGAGGCTCCATCATACTGTGCGCGAGTGTGGGTCACAGATGTATGGAGGAGACAGGTTGTGGATGGCTTTGTATGTCATGGTTAGGGTTTTGTACTGGAGTCTCTGGGCAATGGGGAGCCAGTGAAGGGATTGACAGAGGGGAGAGGCTGGGAATAGTGGGGGGACAGGTGGATTAGTCAGGCAGCAGAGTTTAGAATAGATTGGAGGGGTGCAAGAGTGTTCGAGGTGAGGCCACAGAGCAGGAGGTTGCAGTAGTCAAGGCGGAAGATAATGAGGGCGTGGACTACGGTTTTTGCAGATTCTTGGTTTAGGAATGTACGTATCCGTGAAATATTTTTGAGTTGAAGGCGGCAGGAAGTGGAAAGGACTTGTATATGTGGTTTGAAGGAGAGATCAGTGTCAAGGATTATCCCGAGGCAGCGAGCTTGTGGGACAGGGGAGAGTGGGCAGCCGTTTACTGTAATGGATAGGTTCATTGGGGGGGGTCGCATGAGATGGGGGAAAGATGATGAATTCTGTTTTGTCCATATTAAGTTTTAGAAATCTAGCGGAGAAGAAGAATAAAATAGCGGACAGACAATGAGGGATTCTGGTTAGTAGAGTGGTGATATCTGGTCCAGAGATGTAGATCTAGATGTGTATGCATTATATTGTGTGTGTGGGCTACATTATACTCTGGGGTCTATTATACTCTGAGGGGGCTGCATTATACTCTGAGGGAGCTGCAGTATACTCTTAGGAGGGTTCATTATACTATGAGGGGGCTAATATATACTCTGAGGGTCTACATTATATGCTATGATGTAGCTACATTATACTTTGTGTGTGTGGGACTGCACTATACTCTGAGGGAGGCATTATAATCTATCAAGCAACATGGGGAGTGCATTATACTATATGGGCTCTGCATTATACTGTATTGAGGACTATCTGTCCCCATCATTCTTCCTCAGCTCATGTAAAGAAACTTGGGAACAAGCTTCGAATGACTTCAGCATTGTCGATCGCGCGCGTTTAATGGCCTGAACTCAGCGCATGTAAATACAACCAAAATGTTTCTTTGTGCAATATGTGAGTATTTGGAGCCCCACTTTAAAGTTTTGCCCAGGGCCCCACTTTGTCTAAAACCGGCCCTGACAGCATCACCTACCCTTCAAACCTAGCTGGATTACAAGTCCCTTTGGACTGAGGCATCTCGTGTCATCAAATGATTTTGGAGACTTTCAGCCTTTAATGAAAGTTCCCACATTACGACACAAAACTGAGGCCTTAAAAACAGTAAATAATTTATACAAATTAGAGATTTCCATAATATTTTAGTATATAATAAAAATACATTAGTTAATCTATCGCTTACTTTTCAATTTATACTATATACAGTACTGTGCAAAAGTTTTAGGCAAGTGCACAAAGAATGCTGAAAAGTAAGAATGATTTCCATAAAATAAATATTTATGACTTATATTTTTGAAAAGTAAATGAGTAAAAGAGAAAACTAAATCAAATCAGTATTTGGTGTGACCACTAGTGATGAGTGAATGTAACGTGTTATCTTAACATGCTCGTGTGCTAACAGTGTCTTCGACGCGCTCCAAAAATATGTTTGAGTACCCGCAGCTGCATGTCTGTTTGCCAGCCACAACACATGCAGGGATTGCCTAACAAAACGCAATTCCTGCATGTGTTGCGACTGTTAAGCAGGTGCAAGACATGCTGCCAGCCGAAGACACTATTAGCACACGAGCATGGTCGGATAACACCTTATCTGAGCATGTTCGATGATCACTAGTGACCAACCTTCTCCTTCATCAGTCTTTCTCGGTCACTTGTACACAGTTTTTGAAGGCACTTGGCAGGGAGGTTGTACTAAACATCTTGGAGATCTAACCACAAATCTTCTGTCGATGACGTCTGTGCAAATCCTTCTGTATCTTCATGTAATCCCAGACAGACTGGATGATGATGAGATCAGGGCTCTGTGGGGCCAAATCATCACTTCCAGGAATCCTTGTTCTTCTTTAAGATGAGAATAGTTCTTTATGACAGAAGGGATACAAAGATTTGCATAACACAACAGAGACCATCACATCAAAACCCTGTCATGGGCAGCCCAATCTCCAGACCTGAACCCCATTGAAAACTTCTGGAATGTAATCAAGAGGATGATGGGTAGTCACAAGCCATCAAACAAAGAACTGCTTACATTTTTTGCGCCAAAAGCAGTGTGAAAGACTGGTGGAAAGCATGCCAAGACGCATAAAAGCTGTGATTAAAAATCATGGTTATTCCACAAAATATTGATTTATGAACTCTTCCTGAGTTAAAACATTAGTATTGTTGTTTCTAAGTGATTATGAACTTGTTTTCTTTGCATTATTTGAGGTCTGAAAGCACTGGTTTTTATTTTTTTAATTTTGACCATTTCTCCTTTTCAGAAAAAAACCAAACAAAATGTATTGCTTGGGAATTCGGAGACATGTTGTCAGAAGTTTATAGAATAAAAGAACAATTTACATTTCACTCAAAAATATACCTAAAAAGAGAAAAAAATCAGACAAACTGAACATTTTGCAGTGGTCTCTTAATTTTTGCCGGAGCTGTATATACAGTGGGGCAAAAAAGTATTTAGTCAGTCAGCAATAGTGCAAGTTCCACCACTTAAAAAGATGAGAGGCGTCTGTAATTTACATCATAGGTAGACCTCAACTATGGGAGACAAACTGAGAAAAAAAAATCCAGAAAATCACATTGTCTGTTTTTTTAACATTTTATTTGCATATTATGGTGGAAAATAAGTATTTGGTCAGAAACAAAATTTCATCTCAATACTTTGTAATATATCCTTTGTTGGCAATGACAGAGGTCAAACGTTTTCTGTAAGTCTTCACAAGGTTGCCACACACTGTTGTTGGTATGTTGGCCCATTCCTCCATGCAGATCTCCTCTAGAGCAGTGATGTTTTTGGCTTTTCGCTTGGCAACACGGACTTTCAACTCCCTCCAAAGGTTTTCTATAGGGTTGAGATCTGGAGACTGGCTAGGCCACTCCAGGACCTTGAAATGCTTCTTACGAAGCCACTCCTTCGTTGCCCTGGCGGTGTGCTTTGGATCATTGTCATGTTGAAAGACCCAGCCACGTTTCATCTTCAATGCCCTTGCTGATGGAAGGAGGTTTGCACTCAAAATCTCATGATACATGGCCCTATTCATTCTTTCATGTACCCGGATCAGTCGTCCTGGCCCCTTTTCAGAGAAACAGCCCCAAAGCATGATGTTTCCACCACAATGCTTTACAGTAGGTATGGTGTTTGATGGATGCAACTCAGTATTCTTTTTCCTCCAAACACGACAAGTTGTGTTTCTACCAAACAGTTCCAGTTTGGTTTCATCAGACCATAGGACATTCTCCCAAAACTCCTCTGGATCATCCAAATGCTCTCTAGCAAACTTCAGACGGGCCCGGACATGTACTGGCTTAAGCAGTGGGACACGTCTGGCACTGCAGGATCTGAGTCCATGGTGGCGTAGTGTGTTACTTATGGTAGGCCTTGTTACATTGGTCCCAGCTCTCTGCAGTTCATTCACTAGGTCCCCCCGCGTGGTTCTGGGATTTTTGCTCACCGTTCTTGTGATCATTCTGACCCCACGGGGTGGGATTTTGCGTGGAGCCCCAGATCGAGGGAGATTATCAGTGGACTTGTATGTCTTCCATTTTCTAATTATTGCTCCCACTGTTGATTTCTTCACTCCAAGCTGGTTGGCTATTGCAGATTCAGCCTTCCCAGCCTGGTGCAGGGCTACAATTTTGTTTCTGGTGTCCTTTGACAGCTCTTTGGTCTTCACCATAGTGGAGTTTGGAGTCAGACTGTTTGAGGGTGTGCACAGGTGTCTTTTTATACTGATAACAAGTTTAAACAGGTGCCATTACTACAGGTAATGAGTGGAGGAAAGAGGAGACTCTTAAAGAAGAAGTTACCGGTCTGTGAGAGCCAGAAATCTTGATTGTTTCTGACCAAATACTTATTTTCCACCATAATATGCAAATAAATTGTTAAAAAAACAGACAATGTGATTTTCTGGATTTTTTTTTCTCAGTTTGTCTCCCATAGTTGAGGTCTACCTATGATGTAAATTACAGACGCCTCTCATCTTTTTAAGTGGTGGAACTTGCACTATTGCTGACTGACTAAATACTTTTTGCCCCACTGTACATACCAGGGCAAAGTTGTAATAAATGCATATATCTTCATCAACGATTGTTAATTGTGTGACATAACAGATGCTGATCACAGACGTCAGCGAGACCTCTACAATGTAGGTCTGTAATCTAATGTCGTTTACTTGCTGGTAGGTCATGACTTCTAGCTTCATCCCTAATGAGTAGTGTTGAGCGATACCGTCCGATACTTGAAAGTATCGGTATCGGATAGTATCGGCCGATACCCGAAAAATATCGGATATCGCCGATACCGATATCCGATACCAATACAAGTCAATGGGACATCAAGTATCGCAATGTATCCTCATGGATCCCAGGGTCTGAAGGAGAGGAAACTCTCCTTCAGGCCCTGGGATCCATATTAAAGTGTAAAATAAAGAATTAAAATAAAAAATATTGTTATATTCACCTCTCCGGCGGCCCCTGGACATCAGCGGGAGGATCCGGCGTCCGGCACGGCTTCTTTCTTCAAAATGCGCGCCTTCAGGACCTGTGGAATGACGTCCCGGCTTCTGATTGGTCGCGTGCCGCCCATGTGACCGCCACGCGACCAATCAGAAGCCGCGACGTCATTCCTCAGGTCCTAAAAGGCGCTCATTCTAGGACTTTAGCTGAGGAATGACGTCGCGGCTTCTGATTGGTCGCGTGGCGGTCACATGGGCGGCACGCGACCAATCAGAAGCCGGGACGTCATACCACAGGTCCTAAAGGCGCGCATTTTGAAGAAAGAAGCCGTGCCGGACGCCGGATCCTCCCGCTGATGTCCAGGGGCCGCCGGAGAGGTGAATATAACAATATTTTTTATTTTAATTCTTTATTTTACACTTCCGATACCGATACCCGATATCACAAAAATATTGGATCTCGGTATCGGAATTCCGATACCGCAAGTATCGGCCGATACCCGATACTTGCGGTATCGGAATGCTCAACACTACTAATGAGTCATGAATGTCGGATAAAGAATAAAATGAGATTAGGTCATCATTAAATGTAGTCATGGTAATTAATCCATAATTACTATCCTCAGCCTTCGCTTTTTCATGATTATAAAAACAGAAGGACGAAACAAAGACAGAAATACACATAGGGATCAGGGTAAATAATGATACTTGTCCTGCTGTGTGTTCCTACAGGGAAGTTCTTAGACGGCCTTGTTTTCATAGTGCAGATTTTACTTAGGTGGACCATAAAAGAAAAAATAGAAAGATTTATTCTTAGATACAATTATAGTTTTTCCCTTTTTTTTTCTTTTCCCTTCCCCTTATTTCTTTTCTATTTCTCAATACACATAGTCGTATGAGTGCTTGTTTTTCTTTGAGACGAATCGCAATATTGAATATCGCCATTCATTCATTTTACCATTTAATGCACTGAAAATTGTAATACTAACTTCCAGCGTGGTGAAATGGTGAAAATAAACTGCAATTCTTTATTTTTTGGGGGGGTTGTTTTGAATACTTTGATTGTACGGTACAATTAGGATGATGCAAAACTTATGTTTTTTAGTGGTTAAATAAAGGTTTAGAACATTGTAAAAAAAAATCGTTTATGTCGCCATTTTCTGAAACAGAACACTTTTATTTTTCAATTTTTTGTGCACCGTCTTCCCTTTTTTTTTATTGATACAATTTTGGGCTACGTACTACTTTTTGATCACTTTTTGTTATATTTTAGGGAGTACGTCTTGCTACTTAAAAACAGCAGTTCTGGAGTTTCAAATTTTTTTTTTCTTTTACAGTTTTCTGTACAAGTTACGGTAAATAATTTTATATTTTGCGATATCAGACTTTTACAGGCAAGAGGGTGCCAAATATGTTTTGTTATACCTTTATTTTTTAACCTACTGTACAAAAAACCTGCTCCATGCTCTGGTTGCGACGCACAGTTGTGCCAAGGAGGTAAGGTTCCTCAAACTGGAAAAACTAGGGGACAGATATAACTCTGTTTTAGAAACAAAGCCAAGTTTTTCTACTCCTAAACATGCAATCTGATCTACAGGCAACATAACATTTTCTGGATAGGACAAGAGAAGCTGAATAAACTGATATATAGACTCTCTCTGGAGGCAGATCGAGGGTTAACAGGGTCTTACTCTACGCAGGGAGATAGGGAAAACATGAGGTAAAATGTAGGCAGAATAGGGAAAACGTGAGGTAAAATGCAGGTGAAACAAAGAAAGTCGTTCTCAATCAAGTCACTTATCCATCAGGCGTCTTCCTGACAGGAATGGTTCTGGAGTAGATAATGGCGTCAATAACGGCTGGCGCGGTGTCTTTACTAATGGGGTTCAGCAAACAACAATACCCCATCTTCTAATGACAGTGGTCGGTCTCCGGTACCTTCCACTGCCCCTAGTCCATATACTGTAGTGGCCACTTAACGGTGAGGGCCACAGTCCTGTACGAACCCAGCGCGGCTCTGCTAACATACGCTGGCGAAGTCAGGTCACAAGTCTCTGAGCCGACATTCAGTAGTACAGTCGGGATGTAAATAACGGTCACGCTCCCGGTCTCTTTCAGGAGGCACGCGCTAGGTACTCTTGATCCTGTAACGTCTGGCACCTGACTTTATAACGGTCACTGGGCACAAACTGCCCGTCTCTCTCTCTCTCCCTCTCTCTCTGGTCCCCACTGTTGACAGGGGGGTGCGACAGCGGTTGCTGGTCTGTGTGGCTCTGATGCTCCCCGGACGGAGCACTCCTCTCTCTGACTGCTGCAACACCCGGCTTGGCACGGCTGTGCTCTGCACGGCTCTGCAGGTGACGGGGGCTCCTTCTATATGGCCCGTTGCCACACCGATACTCTCTGATGAGGGAAGCAGAGTGCCCTGCTCACCATTCTGCGCGCTGTTCCCTACGCTGCTCTACTCACTGCTCTGAGCCGGCGTCTGACTGACTTTCTTCGCGCGCTTTTTCATTTTATGTCTCCGTCGCTGCGCGCCCTTTTCTGGCTCCGCCCACCCTACTGGGTTCAAGAGTTGGTCTGGCTCCCTCAGGCTTCCCCCCCAGCAACCAGGGAAGGTCCGGCACTGTTAAGCCTTCCCCCAGAAACAGAGGATGCAACCCCTTTAGTACCATTTTCTGGCCCTTTGGTCTTTGAGAAGGTGACATATAACCTGCTACTTTGACATCCGGAAGGTCAGCCTGTCATACCTCTTGGCGACCTGCAGGGCGAGGTCATAGTATGCTTTCTGCGGATCCTCAGCAGTACCATCGTTAGGGACAGGCAAACTATGCATTTGCCTAGGACCTACACTCCCACAGGGGCCCCCAGTCAATGGAGTGCTGCTAATCGTGGCACACCATGCGGGCGCTATGAGGCCAGTGAGCCAGGGGGGCCCTGTGTCCGCACCTCAGTTCCCCCCGTATCACGAATTCAACTGTATCACCATCATAGATGCCGATACAGTTGAAACAAATGATGGAAGAGAGCGTCTAGTGATGTTCCCTCTCCCATAATTCCCCCTCTGATTCTGATGCCGCAGGCCCGATGACATCACTTCATGACACGCCACACTGTGCCGAGCAGTGGAGCTGGTAAGAAGATGCACTGCGGAGACCGGAGCAGCAGGGGAATGAGGAGAAATTAGTATGTATTTATTTTTAAATCAGTGAGTACGTGGTGACCATAATACTGGAGGACTATGGAGTGTACATTACACTATATGAAGCAGAATTATACTGTGTGGGCTGCATTATGCTTTATCAGGCTGCATTCTACTCCATGGGGCTTAATTATACTCTATGGGGCTGCATTATAATATATGGGAGCTACTTTATACTCTATGGGGGCTGCATTCTACTCCATGGGGCTGCGTTATACTCTATGGGGCTGCATTATACTCTATGGGGATGCATTATACTCTATGGGGATACATTATACTCCATGGGGATACATTATACTCTATGGAGCTGCATTATACTCCATGGAGGCTGCATTATATTCTATCAAAGACTATGGGGAGCGCATTATACTATGTTTGCTATATGGGGACTGCATTATACTCTAGCAAGGACTATTGGGAGTGCATTATACTATATGTGGCTGCATTATGCTGTATGGAGGACTATGGAGAATGCATTACACTGTATGGAGAACTATGAGGAATACATTATACAATATGAAGTACTATTGGGTGCATTATACTATGGGGAGTGCATTGTACTATATGGAGGACTATGGGATGCATTATACTATATTGAAGACTATGGGGAGTGAATTATACAATATGGAAGACTATGGGGAGTGCATTATACTATATGGAGGACTATGGGGACTGCATTATACTATAAGGAGCGCTATGGGGAATGTATTTTACTATATGGAGGTATATTGGCAGTGCATTATACTATATGAAGGACTATGGGGTGCATTATACTATGTGGAGGACTATGGAGTGCATTATACTAAACAAGCAAAATGCTGCCTTTTCATCGAGCGATTCGATTGTTTATGCAGGAACAGAAATTCATGTTCTCAGCAGCACTTCACCCAGCAAAAACTGCAGATATGCTGCTGTTAACTTGATATTATATGGGGAAAGATTGATCTACTAGAGATCGTCCTGTGGCCGTCGTTCTTCCTCATCTGGTGTAAAAAGCCCAGGAAACGAGTGTCCAACGGTTTAAATATTGTCATTCACGCTTGTTTAACAGCCTGAACTCAGTGCATGTAAATACAACCAAAATGTTTCCATATGATGGTGAAGTATGTTAACATTTGGGGCCACATTTTAAACTTTTGCCGGTTTTAGACAAGGGCACCACCTTGTCTAAAACTGACCCTGTTCCACCTTGTCTAAAACCAGCCATGTTCCCCAGTAAGGTATGGAGCTACTGCAGGATCTCTGCCCAGTACTTTGAGGGCAGGTTCTCCCTTTCTGTCACTGTCTCAAAGACAGTCAGGGAAGCCTCAACATTGTCCTCTAAAGTCATCTTCTCTAATCCTGTACCGTTCCCCTCAGATGAATACCTGAAACTTGCGATTCTCTACACACAGCCAATGCAGACTCTCAGAGAGGGGTTCTGGCTTGTCTCTCTTTCTTCAGCTCAAAGATACATCCTGTCTGGTCAGCCTACCTGAGCTGACTGACTCAGATGAACACCTAGCCTGTTTATATGCAGAGCTAGCTAGGTGCACTAATCAAAGGCTGCAGAGCTAGGATTTAACCATAGCCTACCTGGTGTCATGGTTAGGACAAGGTTATGTCTTGTACTCTCAAGGGTTAATGTTCTTAGCCTCTCTTTCAAGATGGGAGGGCTATTTATACTCGCTCCTAACCTGGTATCCTTGTCAGCTATAGGTTTTCTGCAGTCTGTATGCTTGAGCTCTGCAGTGTGTGCTGGCTTGCTTTGTGTCTTGCTGTCACGTGCTTTATTCACTTTTCTGGATTACTGACCCCTGGCTTGGCTTCTGACTATTCTCTGACTCTCCCTGTTGGTATCTTGTAATCTCCTGGCTACGACCTCGGCTTGTTTTCACTATTCTTTTATGCTTGTTCCTTCTCTGTTTCCCCGGCGTCTGGCTCCGACCCCTGACCGCCTCCCACTCTGTCACATGATCGTAGGTCCTTCTGCTTTACCTGGTCACTCTGTCTCATGTGAAAGGTCCTGTTGGTGTTCATGTTAGTTACCCGGTTTCTGGTTCAGCTCTGTTGCTGCTGGGTGCAGTTTCCTCTGCAGCATTTATACCCGGGTATCGTGACATTATAGCTGACCTGATAGTTTTCTCCCTAGTTTGGGGGGTTGTGTTTGTATGCCATGGACCCGGTACAGGATCTCACAGCACAGCTTAATGAGCTTTCTCAGCTTTTGCAGAAGCTGTCTGTGGAACAGCAAGCCCTGGTCCACTCGCACCAACAGGTGCAGAGAGATGTAGCAGGTGCTTTACAGGTGTCTGCTCCATTTCGGTCCGGGGAGGGGGTCCCTCTGATGTATCCTTAGCTGACCCCGAACCGCCGGTAAAATTACCCAACACTTTTTCTGGGGATAAAAAATTGTTCAGGGTCTTTAAGGAGGGATGTAAGTTGTTTTTTGAGTTACGTCCCCGGGCCTCTGGAAATGTAAGGCAGAGGGTGGAGGTAGTTATGTCTTTATTAAGGGGGTCCCCACAGGCATGGGCCTTCTCACTCTCCTCCTCTGCTCCTGAACGCATGTTTGTGAACCTGTTTTTTGAGTCTCTGGGGCACATTTATGATGAAACCAAATATTTTATTAAATAATCTAAAGACACCAACAAACTCCCTGAGGAAGCGACGTGCTGCGAAACGCGCGTTGGAGTGCGGGGCTGAGACACAGGAACGCCAGCATGAGCACCGGTAAGGTCCACCATATGCACAATGCACCTTAGGATCCCATTGTATCTCACAGAGATTATTTTATAGCAATTGTATAGGTATTATACCTTAAACAGTGATTATTACTGTTATATGTACTCTGCATGGGGCACTTTACACCCAGATAACAGAGTTTGGCATATGGGAAACTTATGGGTATTATATTATATATGGGGTTTTGTATTGCTTAGCACTCTGCACTTTATACTCGGATAGCAGAGATTATTTCATATTGACCTTATTAATATCATATCGTGTATACTGATTTGTATTGCTATCAGCACCTGGTATGGTGCACCATATACCTCAATTACTTTTATGGTGGCTCCCTGCCTGTTGTCCATGTGTGCACAAGCATTTTATTAGCAAGTAAAGGACATAATACTATTGTGCATCAGATATATTTTTGCTAATGATACTAGTATCTAATACATTTTGTGTGTCTCCTCCGGTTTTTCTGTGTTTTGTTTTGTTGGTGTCTTTAGATTATTTAATAAAATATTTGGTTTTATAATTTTTGTGTTACTTGTTATATTTTCAAGTAGGTTGTATTGGTTATATGCTTCTGTTTCTACTTGGAACGATAAAAGAAATTGGGTTAGACTTCTCTCTTTGGTTTTTTTGGTAAAGCACATTTATGATGAGCCTGATAGAGTGCGTCTGGCAGAAGATATGATAATGAGTGTGACATAAGGGAAGCACTCCGCTGAATGGTTCTGCTCAGAGTTTAGGCGCTGGGCAGCTGAAGTTTCTTGGAACGATGCAGCCCTGAGGGGGTTGTTCCGCATGGGTCTGTCTGACCGTCTGAAGGACGCTCTAGCACTTCATCCTCCTCCTGATACCCTGGAGGACGCCATGACACAGGCAGTACGAATGGACTGGAGACTCCGTGCTAGAGGAATGATGCAACAGGAGACATCCTTGTTCTCTAAGTTATGTGACTCTGCACCTGTATCTGAGCCCATGGAGTTTGGGGCAGTCTCGGTCTCTGAAAGTGAGAGAAGACGCCGCAGAGACAATCAACTGTGTTTTTACTGTGGAGCCTCTGGACATTGGAAAAGGAACTGTCCATCCTGCCCTTCTGTGAAACCATCTGAGAAACGACTGAGTCTGGGCAACAATCTAGGAGGTTGTCCAGACTCCCAGGTACATTTTTTCTCGCTTACAAAACTTGTGCTCTAGGTGAAATTGGAGCTTGCTGGTGGTCCTGTGGTGACCACCGCCTTTGTTGACTGCGGTTCTTCCGTTAATTTGATTGATGCCCAAGTTGTGACTCGTAATAAGATAGGGACAGTTAGGTTGAAAAACTCTGTTAAAATTGTGGCTGTTAATTCGTCCCCTTACCCAGAATAGAATTTGTTTCAAAACTGATGTTTTTTCTCTGAAAGTGGGTTCCACTCACGTGGAGCAATTTAGTTGTTTTGTATTGAATAATCTTCCTGCAGGACTGGTTCTGGGAATGCCCTGGCTGCAACGCCACAATCCTGCCATTAATTGGGTGGCGGGGGAGATTACTCAATGGAGATGTAAGGGTAATGGTCCGTGTTGTAACCTGGGACCTTTTGTTAACCCGATAAAGTCTGTATCTGTGTCGTCTGTCGGTCTGGAGGGTATTCCGGAATACCTGAAAGACTTCGAAGACGTGTTTTCCGAAAGTGAGGCTGTGGCGCTTCCACCCCATCGACCTGGTGATTGTGCTATTAATTTAATCCCAGAAGCCAAATTACCCAAGGCTCGTTTATACAATTTGTCTGGGCCTGAGCGCCAAGCCATGAAAGAGTACAGGTCCTTCTCAAAAAATTAGCATATAGTGTTAAATTTCATTATTTACCATAATGTAATGATTACAATTAAACTTTCATATATTATAGATTCATTATCCACCAACTGAAATTTGTCAGGTCTTTTATTGTTTTAATACTGATGATTTTGGCATACAACTCCTGATAACCCAAAAAACCTGTCTCAATAAATTAGCATATTTCACCCATCCAATCAAATAAAAGTGTTTTTTAATAACAAACAAAAAAACCATCAAATAATAATGTTCAGTTATGCACTCAATACTTGGTCGGGAATCCTTTGGCAGAAATGACTGCTTCAATGCGGCGTGGCATGGAGGCAATCAGCCTGTGACACTGCTGAGATGTTATGGAGGCCCAGGATGCTTCAATAGCGGCCTTAAGCTCATCCAGAGTGTTGGGTCTTGCGTCTCTCAACTTTCTCTTCACAATATCCCACAGATTCTCTATGGGGTTCAGGTCAGGAGAGTTGGCAGGCCAATTGAGCACAGTAATACCATGGTCAGTAAACCATTTACCAGTGGTTTTGGCACTGTGAGCAGGTGCCAGGTCGTGCTGAAAAATGAAATCTTCATCTCCATAAAGCATTTCAGCCGATGGAAGCATGAAGTGCTCCAAAATCTCCTGATAGCTAGCTGCATTGACCCTGCCCTTGATGAAACACAGTGGACCAACACCAGCAGCTGACATGGCACCCCACACCATCACTGACTGTGGGTACTTGACACTGGACTTCAGGCATTTTGGCATTTCCTTCTCCCCAGTCTTCCTCCAGACTCTGGCACCTTGATTTCCGAATGACATGCAAAATTTGCCTTCATCAGAAAAAAGTACTTGGGACCACTTAGCAACAGTCCAGTGCTGCTTCTCTGTAGCCCAGGTCAGGCGCCTCTGCCGCTGTTTATGGTTCAAAAGTGGCTTTACCTGGGGAATGCGGCACCTGTAGCCCATTTCCTGCACACGCCTGTGCACGGTGGCTCTGGATGTTTCCACACCAGACTCAGTCCACTGCTTCCTCAGGTTCCCCAAGGTCTGGAATCGGTCCTTCTCCACAATCTTCCTCAGGGTCCGGTCTCCTCTTCTCGTTGTACAGCGTTTTCTGCCACATTGTTTCCTTCCAACAGACTTACCATTGAGGTGCCTTGATACAGCACTCTGGGAACAGCCTATTTGTTGAGAAATTTCTTTCTGGGTCTTACCCTCTTGCTTGAGGGTGTCAATGATGGCCTTCTTGACATCTGTCAGGTCGCTAGTCTTACCCATGATGGGGGTTTTGAGTAATGAACCAGGCAGGGAGTTTATAAAAGCCTCAGGTATCTTTTGCATGTGTTTAGAGTTAATTAGTTGATTCAGAAGATTAGGGTAATAGGTCGTTTAGAGGACCTATTCTTGATATGCTAATTTATTGAGACAGGTTTTTTGGGTTATCAGGAGTTGTATGCCAAAATCATCAGTATTAAAACAATAAAAGACCTGACAAATTTCAGTTGGTGGATAATGAATCTATAATATATGAAAGTTTAATTGTAATCATTACATTATGGTAAATAATGAAATTTAACACTATATGCTAATTTTTTGAGAAGGACCTGTACATCACTGAGAGTCTCCGTAAGGGGCATATTCGGCCTTCTGTTTCACCCGTCGCAGCGGGGTTTTTCTTTGTGAAGAAAAAAGATGGTGGTTTGCGACCGTGTCTCGACTTTCGGGAGCTGAATAAGATCACTGTGAAAAACACGTATCCTCTTCCTCTGATTCCTGATTTATGTTATCAACTCACTGGGGCCAAATGGTTTTCTAAGCTTGACTTACGATGGGCTTATAACCTGATAAGAATTTGAGAGGGAGATGAATGTAAAACAGCTTTTCTGACTACCGAGGGCTTATTTGAAAATTTGGTTATGCCTTTCGGTCTCACTAACGCCCCTGCTGTGTTCCAGAATTTTATTAATGTTGTTTTTTTCTGACCTGATTGGGCACTATGTTGTCATTTACCTGGATGACATCTTGATATACTCAGAGGACAGTCAGTCTCACTTAAGGTACCTTCACACATAACGATATTGTTAACGATATTGTTGCTATTTGTGACGTAGCAACGATATCGTTAATGAAATCGTTATGTGTGACAGCGACCAACGATCAGGCCCCTGCTGGGAGATCGTTGGTCGCTGAATAAAGTCCAGAACTTTATTTCGTCGCTGGATCTCCCGCGGACATCGCTGGATCGGCGTGTGTGACACCGATCCAGCGATGTCTTCACTGGTAACCAGGGTAAACATCGGGTAACTAAGCGCAGGGCCGCGCTTAGTAACCCGATGTTTACCCTGGTTACCATGCTAAAAGTAAAAAAAAACAAACAGTACATACTTACCTACAGCCGTCCGTCCTCCAGCGCTGCGCTCTGCACTCCTCCTGTACTGTCTGTGAGCCGGAAAGCAGAGCGGTGACGTCACCGCTCTGCTTTCCGGCTCCCAGACAGTACAGGAGGAGAGCAGAGAAGCAGAGCGCAGCGCTGGAGGACGGACGGCTGTAGGTAAGTATGTAGTGTTTGTTTTTTTTTACTTTTAGCATGGTAACCAGGGTAAACATCGGGTTACTAAGCGCGGCCCTGCGCTTAGTTACCCGATGTTTACCCTGGTTACCGGCATCGTTGGTCGCTGGAGAGCGGTCTGTGTGACAGCTCTCCAGCGACCAAACAGCGACGCTGCAGCGATCCGGATCGTTGTCGGTATCGCTGCAGCGTCGCTTAATGTGAAGGGGCCTTTACACCATCTCCAGACAGTTCTTGTGAGACTCAGGGAGAACCATTTATACGCAAAACTGGAGAAGTGCTCATTCTTTATGCAAGAACTGTCTTTTCTGGGATTAATTGAATCTGGGGATGGGTTCCGCATGGACCCGGGGAAGGTTCAGGCCATTTCTGATTGGGTGCAACCTCATGACCTGAAGGGGTTGCAGTGATTTTTGGGCTTCGCTAACTATTATAGGAAGTTCATTAAAGGGTTTTCGCAGGTTGTGAAACCCTTAACGGACCTCACACTAAAAGGGGCGGAGGTAAAAAAATTGGTCCGAGGCCGCAAAACATTCCTTCCAGACACTGAAGAAATATTTTGTTTCAGGCCCCGGGTTGATACAACCCGATCCGTCAAAACCTTTTATTGTAGAGGTTGACGCATCAGAGGTGGGGGTGGGGGCAGTGTTGTCTCAGGGCCCATCCACCCTTACTAACCTTAAACCCTGTTCCTTTTTCTCTAAAAAATTCTCTTCGGCTGAGAGAAATTATGATGTCGGCAACAGGGAATTGTTGGCAATTAAATTGGCCTTCGAAGAATGGAGGCAATTTTTGGAGGGGGCTGTTCATCCCGTTACGGTCATCACTGATTATAAAAATTTGGCCTATATCGAGTCTGCTAAGAGATTGACCCCCAGACAGGCTCGGCGGGCACTTTTTTTTTCTCGGTTTCATTTTACCATTACGTTCCGACCATGGTCAAAAAATGTAAAGGCGCATGCCTTATCCCGAAGTTTTGATTCTGTGTCCACTCCAGAACCTCCTTCCTCCATTCTTCAACCTGGAGTGGTTGTGGATAAAATCTCATCTGAGTTACAGAGAGAGATTTTGGAAGCACAGTCACAAGCTCCCAAGAATAAACCCTCTGGCAAATTGTTTGTACCTGATCATTTCTGTCTCACACTTCTGCAAGAATTTTATGAATCTGTGTTGAGTGCACACCCTGGGATTGCAGCTACCCGGGGGGCAGTAGCTAGGAATTTTTGGTGGCCTTCTATGTGTACTTATATTAAAAAAATTTGTGAATACTTGTGGGGTGTGTGCTCGCTCTAAGAGCTCTCTGGGCCGGCCGGCCAGCCGGCCGGGGAATTGGTTCCTTTGCCAATTCCGGATAAACCTTGGACACACCTGTCCATGGATTTTATCACTAATCTTCCTCCTTCAAAGGGCAACTCTGTAGTCTGGGTAGTGGTTGATAGGTTTTCTAAACAAGCCCACTTTGTGCCATTATCTGCATTGTCTTCTGCTGAAACCTTAGCTTGTTTGTTGATTCAGCATGTAGTTCGGTTGCATGGGGTCCCTGTTATGATCCGGTGACCTAGGAGCTGCATGAGAACTTTCACTGGAGAAGGTGTCCACTATACTGACCGCAATCCTGAACTTAACACCGCAACTAGAAGTAGCCGTGGAGTGTACCTAACTGTTATGATCTGGTGGCCTTGGAGCAGCATGAGACGTACTCTGGAGAAGGTTGTCCCTGTACTGACCGCAAACCCTGAACCTAGCAGCGCAATTAGAAGTAGCCGTGGGGGGTACCTAACACTCCCTAGACCCCTCGGCACAGCCTAAGATCTAACTACCCCTAAAGACAGAAACAGAAAACCTATCTTGCCTCAGAGAAAATCCCCAAAGGATAGATAGCCCCCACAAATATTAACTATGAGAGGAGAGGGAAATAACATACGCAGATATGAAATCAGATTTTAGCATAGGAAGCCATACTAGCTAAAAAGAAAGAATAGAACAGAGTACTATGCAGTCAGTATAAAAACACTAGAAAATATCCACCGCAGAAAATACGGATCACCACATCTGACTAAAGACATGGGGGGGTATATCTGCATCTCCAGAGAAATAGCTAGGCTGCAAAAAATCCTTCACAGACCAAGCTGGACAAGACAAAAACATGAAAATGCACAGAACTATAAGGTCCACCGCAGGTGGACAGCAAAAACAAAGCCAGGACTTATCTTTGTAGAAAAACACAGCAAACTGGAGAGACCAGCAGGGAAGTGAATCCTTCAAGAACAATGGACAACTGGAACTGACTAAAGGATCCAGCAAAGCTATATACCCCAGTCAGTTTTGCAATTAGTAGATACACCTGTCCACTCCTGCAGTCCAGGCACAACTGCATTACCCTCTACGACCACCGGAGGGAGCCCAAAAGCTGAATTCACAACAGTACCCCCCCCCTTGAGGAGGGGTCACCGAACCCTCACCAGAGCCCCCAGGCCGATCAGGATGAGCCCGATGAAAGGCACGAACCAAATCAATGGCATGGACATCAGAGGCAGAAACCCAAGAATTATCCTCCTGGCCATAACCCTTCCACTTGACAAGGTACTGAAGCTTCAGCCTCGAAAAACGGGAATCCAAAATCTTCTCAACAACATATTCCAACTCCCCATCGACCAATACAGGGGCCGGAGGATCAACAGAGGGAACAACGGGCTCCACATATTTCCGCAACAAAGATCTATGGAAGACATTATGAATAGCAAAAGAGGCCGGAAATCTCAGAATCTCAGAAATCCTATAAGGACCAATAAATCGAGGCTTAAACTTAGGGGAAGAAACCTTCATAGGAACATGACGGGAAGATAACCAAACCAGATCACCAACCCGAAGCCGGGAACCAACACACCGACGACGGTTAGCAAAACGCTGAGCCTCCTCCTGAGACAGCACCAAATTGTCCACCACATAAGCCCAAATCTGCTGCAACCTGTTGACCACAGAATCCACACCAGGAAGGTCAGAAGGCTCAACCTGCCCAGAAGAAAAACGAGGATGAAAACCAAAATTACAAAAAAAAGGCGAAACCAAAGTAGCCGAACTAGCCCGATTATTAAGGGCAAACTCGGCCAATGGCAAAAAAGCCACCCAATCATCCTGATCAGCAGACACAATGCATCTCAAATAGGTCTCCAAGGTCTGATTAGTTCGCTCAGTCTGGCCATTTGTCTGAGGATGAAATGCAGAGGAAAAAGACAAATCAGTGCCCAGCTTGGCACAAAAGGCCCGCCAAAACCTAGAAACAAACTGGGAACCTCTGTCGGACACAATATTCTCCGGAATACCATGCAAACGTACCACATGCTGAAAAAACAACGGAACCAAATCAGAAGAAGAAGGCAATTTAGGCAAAGGCACCAAATGAACCATCTTAGAAAATCGGTCACAGACAACCCAGATAACCGACATTCTTTGGGAAACAGGAAGATCGGAAATAAAATCCATAGAAATATGCGTCCAAGGTCTCTCAGGGACCGGCAATGGCAAAAGCAACCCACTAGCGCGGGAACAGCAAGGCTTAGCCCGCGCACAAATCCCACAAGACTGCACAAAAGAACGCAAATCCCGTGACAAAAAAGGCCACCAAAAGGACCTACTAATCAAATCTCTGGTACCAAAAATCCCAGGATGGCCAGCCAACACAGAACAATGAACCTCAGAAATTACTTTATTAGTCCATCTATCAGGAACAAACAGTTTCCCCACAGGACAGCGGTCAGGCTTATCAGCCTGAAATTCCTGAAGAACCCGTCGCAAATCAGGGGAGATGGCAGAAAGAATCACCCCTTCCTTCAAAATGCCGACCGGCTAAAGAACCCCAGGGGAATCAGGAAAAAAACTCCTAGAGAGGGCATCCGCCTTAACATTCTTAGTACCAGGAATGTACGAGACCACAAAATCAAAACGGGAGAAAAACAGGGACCATCGAGCCTGTCTAGGATTCAGCCATTTGGCAGACTCGAGGTAAATCAGATTCTTATTATCGGTCAGGACCACAATACGGTGCTTGGCCCCCTCAAGCCAATGTCGCCACTCCTCAAATGCCCACTTCATAGCCAACAACTCCCGATTGCCGACATCATAATTGCGTTCCGCAGGCGAAAACTTCCGAGAAAAGAAGGCACACGGTTTCATCAAGGAACCATCAGAATTCCTCTGAGACAAAACGGCCCCTGCCCCAATCTCAGACGCGTCAACCTCAACCTGAAATGGAAGAGAAACATCTGGCTGACGCAACACAGGGGCAGAAGTAAATCGGCGTTTAAGCTCCTGAAAGGCAGAAACAGCCACGGAGGAACAATTCGTCACATCAGCGCCTTTCTTGGTCAAATCGGTTAGAGGTTTAACCACACTGGAGAAGTTGACAATGAAACGAAGATAAAAATTAGCAAAGCCCAAGAATTTCTGAATGCTCTTCACAGATGTGGGCTGAATCCAATCATGAATGGCCTGAACCTTAACCGGATCCATTTCTATAGATGAGGGAGAAAAAATGAAACCCAAAAAAGAAACCTTCTGCACTCCAAAGAGGCACTTTGACCCCTTCACAAACAAAGCATTATTACGGAGATTCTGAAATACCATCCTGACCTGTTTCACATTAGACTCCCAATCATTGGAAAAAATCTAAATATCATCCAAATATACAACCATGAATTTATCAAGATAACTCCGAAAGATATCATGCATGAAGGATTGGAACACAGATGGGGCATTAGAGAGTCCGAATGGCATCACAAGGTATTCAAAATGGCCTTCAGGCGTATTAAATGCAGTTTTCCATTCGTCACCCTGCTTGATACGAATAAGATTATATGCCCCTCGAAGGTCAATCTTAGTAAACCAGCTAGACCCCTTAATCCTAGCAAACAAATCAGTAAGCAAAGGCAAGGGGTATTGAAATTTAACCGTGATCTTATTCAAGAGGCGATAATCAATACAGGGTCTCAAGGAGCCATCCTTCTTGGCAACAAAAAAGAACCCCGCTCCCAACGGTGAATAAGATGGCCGAATATGCCCTTTCTCCAAAGACTCCTTAATATAGCTCCGCATGGCGGTATGTTCAGGCACAGACAGGTTGAAAAGTCGGCCATTAGGGAACTTACAACCTGGAATCAAATCAATAGCACAATCACAGTCCCTATGCGGTGGAAGGGAACTGGATTTGGGCTCATCGAATACATCCTGGAAGTCAGACAAAAACTCAGGAATTTCAGAAGAGGGGGAAGAGGAGATTGACATCAAAGAAACCTGATCATGAATCCCCTGACAACCCCAACTAGTCACAGACATGGATTTCCAATCTAACACCGGATTATGTAGCTGCAACCATGGAAAACCCAGCACAATATCATCATGCAAATTATGCAACACCAGAAAACGACAATCTTCCTGATGGGCTGGCGCCATGCGCATGGTCAGCTGTGTCCAAAACTGAGGTTTATTTTTAGCCAATGGTGTAGCATCAATGCCCCTCAAAGGAATAGGGTTCTGCAAAGGCTGCAAGGGAAAACCACCACGTCTGGCAAATTCTAAGTCCATTAAGTTCAGAGCGGCGCCTCAATCCACAAATGCCATGACAGAAAATGATGATAATGAGCAGAACAAGGTCACAGATAACAGAAATTTAGGTTGTATAGTACTGATGGCAACAGAACTAGCGATTCTCTTAGTATGCTAAGGGCAATCAGAAATAACATGAGCAGAATCGCCGCAGAAAAAACACAACCTATTCTGACGCCTGAATGTTTGACGTTCAGCTCTAGACAAAATCCTATCACACTGCATAGACTCAGGGCTCCGCTCAGAGGACAACGCCACAGTGTGCACAATTCTGCGCTCGCGCAAGCGCCGATCAATCTGAATGGCCAGAGACATAGAATCACTCAGACCAGCAGGCGTGGGGAACCCCAGCATAACATATTTAACGCATTCAGAAAGACCCTTTCTGAAAATTGCCGCCAAGGCATCCTCATTCCATTTAGTCAGTACAGACCATTTTCTAAATTTCTGGCAATACAATTCTGCCGCTTCTTGACCTTGACACAGGGCTAACAAGATTTTCTCAGCCTGATCCACAGAATTAGGCTCATCATACAACAACCCCAATGTCTGAAAGAACGAATCAACATTAAGCAAAGCAGGATTGCCAGATTCCAGGGAAAATGCCCAATCCTGTGGGTCACCACGCAGCAGAGATATGATGATTTTAACCTGCTGAATAGGATCACCAGAAGACCGGGGTCTTAATGCAAAAAACAGTTTACAGTTAGTTTTGAAACTCAAAAATTTGGATCTGTCACCAAAGAATAAATCAGGAGTGGGAATCTTAGGTTCTAAGGCAGGAGTCTGAACTGTTATGAACATGTGATTCAGAACCACATTGGACCTAGTGGTTAAGAGCACACAAAGTGACCTGATAGTTACTAACATAGGACAAGCTCTGAGACGTGGGAACTCTGCTGACCGCAATCCCTAATCCTATCATACCACACTAGAGGTAGCCGTGGATTGCGCCTAACGCTCCCTATGCAACTCGGCACAGCCTGAGAAACTAGCTAGCCCTGAAGATAGAAAAATAAGCCTACCTTGCCTCAGAGAAATTTCCCAAAGGAAAAGGCAGCTCCCCACATATAATGACTGTGAGTTAAGATGAAAATACAAACACAGAGATTAAATAGATTTTAGCAAAGTGAGGCCCGACTTACTGAATAGACCGAGGATAGGAAAGATAGCTTTGCGGTCAGCACAAAAACCTACAAACAACCACGCAGAGGGGGCAAAAAGACCCTCCGCACCGACTAACGGTACGGAGGTGCTCCCTCTGCGTCTCAGAGCTTCCAGCAAGCAAGAAAAACCAATATAGCAAGCTGGACAGAAAATATAGCAAACAAAAGTAACACAAGCAAAACTTAGCTTATGCAGGGCAGACAGGCCACAAGAACGATCCAGGAGAGAGCAAGACCAATACTGGAACATTGACTGGAGGCCAGGAACAAATAACTAGATGGAGTTAAATAGAGCAGCACCTAACGACTTAACCTCGTCACCTGAGGAAGGAAACTCAGAAGCCGCAGCCCCATTCACATCCACCAGAGGAAGCTCATAGACAGAACCAGCCGAAGTACCACTCATGACCACAGGAGGGAGCTTGACAACAGAATTCACAACAGTACCCCCCCCCTTGAGGAGGGGTCACCGACCCTCACCAGAGCCCCCAGGCCGACCAGGATGAGCCAAATGAAAGGCACGAACCAGATCGGCAGCATGAACATCAGAGGCAAAGACCCAGGAATTATCTTCCTGACCATAACCCTTCCACTTAACCAGGTACTGGAGTTTCCGTCTCGAAATACGAGAATCCAAAATCTTCTCCACTATATACTCCAACTCCCCCTCAACCAAAACCGGGGCAGGAGGATCAACGGATGGAACCACAGGTGCCACGTATCTCCGCAACAATGACCTATGGAATAAGTTATGGATGGAAAAAGAAGCTGGAAGGGTCAAACGAAAAGACACAGGATTAAGAACCTCAGAAATCCTATACGGACCAATGAAACGAGGCTTAAACTTAGGAGAAGAAACTTTCATAGGAATATAACGAGATGACAACCAAACCAAATCCCCAACACGAAGTCGGAGACCCACACAGCGCCTGCGGTTAGCGAAACGTTGAGCCTTCTCCTGAGACAATGTCAAATTGTCCACCACATGAGTCCAAATCTGCTGCAACCTATCCACCACAGTATCCACACCAGGACAGTCAGAAGACTCAACCTGCCCTGAAGAGAAACGAGGATGGAAACCAGAATTGCAGAAAAACGGCGAAACCAAAGTAGCCGAGCTGGCCCGATTATTAAGGGCGAACTCAGCCAAAGGCAAAAAGGACACCCAATCATCCTGATCGGCAGAAACAAAACATCTCAGATATGTTTCCAAGGTCTGATTGGTTCGTTCAGTCTGGCCATTTGTCTGAGGATGGAAAGCCGAGGAAAAAGACAAATCAATGCCCATCCTAGCACAAAAGGCTCGCCAAAACCTCGAAACAAACTGGGAACCTCTGTCAGAAACGATGTTCTCCGGAATGCCATGTAAACGAACCACATGCTGGAAGAACAATGGCACCAAATCAGAGGAGGAAGGCAATTTAGACAAGGGTACCAAATGGACCATCTTAGAGAAGCGATCACAAACAACCCAAATGACCGACATTTTTTGAGAGACGGGGAGATCCAAAATAAAATCCATAGAGATATGTGTCCATGGCCTCTTCGGGACTGGCAAGGGCAAAAGCAACCCACTGGCACGAGAACAGCAGGGCTTAGCCCGAGCACAAATCCCACAGGACTGCACAAACGAACGCACATCCCGTGACAGAGACGGCCACCAAAAGGATCTAGCCACCAAATCTCTGGTACCAAAGATTCCATGATGACCAGCCAACACCGAACAATGAACCTCAGAGATAACTCTACTTGTCCATTTATCAGGGACAAACAGTTTCTCCGCTGGGCAACGGTCAGGTCTATTAGCCTGAAATTTTTGCAGCACCCGCCGCAAATCAGGGGAGATGGCAGACAAAATTACCCCCTCTTTGAGAATACCCGCTGGCTCAGACAAACCCGGAGAGTCGGGCACAAAACTCCTAGACAGGGCATCCGCCTTCACATTTTTAGAGCCCGGAAGGTACGAAACCACAAAGTCAAAGCGGGAGAAAAACAGCGACCAATGAGCCTGTCTAGGATTCAACCGTTTGGCAGACTCGAGATAAGTCAAGTTCTTGTGATCAGTCAAGACCACCACGCGATGCTTAGCTCCCTCAAGCCAATGACGCCACTCCTCGAATGCCCACTTCATGGCCAGCAACTCTCGATTGCCAACATCATAATTACGCTCAGCAGGTGAAAACTTCCTGGAAAAGAAGGCGCATGGTTTCATCACCGAGCCATCAGAACTTCTTTGCAACAAAACAGCCCCTGCTCCAATCTCAGAAGCATCAACCTGGACCTGGAACGGGAGCGAAACATCTGGTTGGCACAACACAGGGGCAGAAGAAAAACGACGCTTCAACTCTTGAAAAGCTTCCACAGCAGCAGAAGACCAATTGACCACATCAGCACCCTTCTTGGTTAAATCAGTCAACGGTTTAGCAATACTAGAAAAATTATTGATGAAGCGACGATAAAAATTAGCAAAGCCCAGGAACTTTTGCAGACTCTTCAGAGATGTCGGCTGAGTCCAATCATAAATGGCCTGAACTTTAACAGGGTCCATCTCGATAGTAGAAGGGGAAAAATGAAACCCAAAAATGAAACCTTCTGAACACCAAAGAGACACTTTTACCCCTTCACAAACAAAGAATTCGCACGCAGGACCTGTAACACCATTCTGACCTGCTTCACGTGAGACTCCCAATCATCCGAGAAGACCAAAATATCATCCAAGTATACAATCAGGAATTTATCCAGGTACTCTCGGAAGATGTCATGCATAAAGGACTGAAACACTGATGGAGCATTAGAAAGCCCAAATGGCATAACCAGGTACTCAAAATGGCCCTCGGGCGTATTAAATGCTGTTTTCCATTCTTCGCCCTGTTTAATACGCACAAGATTATACGCACCACGAAGATCTATCTTGGTGAACCAACTAGCCCCCTTAATCCGAGCAAACAAATCAGACAGCAGCGGCAAGGGGTACTGAAATTTGACCGTGATTTTATTTAGAAGGCGGTAATCAATACAAGGTCTCAGCGAACCATCCTTCTTGGCCACAAAAAAGAACCCTGCTCCCAATGGCGACGACGACGGGCGAATATGACCCTTCTCCAAGGATTCCTTTACGTAACTCCGCATAGCGGCGTGCTCAGGCACAGACAAATTAAACAGTCGACCTTTAGGAAACTTACTACCAGGAATCAAATCGATAGCACAATCACAATCCCTATGCGGAGGTAGGGCACTGGACTTGGGCTCATCAAATACATCCCGGTAATCCGACAAGAACTCTGGGACCTCAGAAGGGGTGGATGATGAAATAGACAGAAATGGAACATCACCATGTACCCCCTGACAACCCCAGCTGGACACAGACATTGATTTCCAATCCAATACTGGGTTATGGACTTGTAGCCATGGCAACCCCAACACGACCACATCATGCAGATTATGCAACACCAAAAAGCGAATATCCTCCTGATGCGCAGGAGCCATGCACATGGTCAGCTGGGTCCAGTACTGAGGCTTATTCTTGGCCAAAGGCGTAGCATCAATTCCTCTCAATGGAATAGGATACTGCAAGGGCTCCAAGAAAAACCCACAGCGCCTAGCATACTCCAAGTCCATCAAATTCAGGGCAGCACCTGAATCCACAAATGCCATGACAGAATAGGATGACAAAGAGCAGATCAAAGTAACGGACAAAAGAAATTTCGACTGTACCGTACCAATGGTGGCAGACCTAGCGAACCGCTTAGTGCGCTTAGGACAATCGGAGATAGCATGAGTGGAATCACCACAGTAAAAACACAGCCCATTCTGACGTCTGTGTTCTTGCCGTTCAGCTCAGGTCCATGCTCAGATAATACCGCCAAATGGTGCACAGTTTTACGCTCACGCAAGCGTCGACCGATCTGAATGGCCAAAGACATAGACTCATTCAGACCAGCAGGCATAGGAAATCCCACCATGACATCCTTAAGGGCTTCAGAGAGACCTTTTCTGAAAATTGCTGCCAGCGCACATTCATTCCATTGAGTGAGCACAGACCACTTCCTAAACTTCTGACAATATATCTCTACCTCATCCTGACCCTGACACAGAGCCAGCAAATTTTTCTCTGCCTGATCCACTGAATTAGGTTCATCATACAGCAATCCGAGCGCCAGAAAAAACGCATCAATATTACATAATGCAGGATCTCCTGGCGCAAGGGAAAATGCCCAGTCTTGAGGGTCGCCACGTAATAAAGAAATAATGATCTTAACTTGTTGAACTGGGTCACCAGAGGAGCGGGGTTTCAAAGCCAGAAACAGTTTACAATTATTCTTAAAGCTCAGAAACTTAGCTCTATCTCCAGAAAACAAATCAGGAATAGGAATTCTTGGTTCCAACATAGAATTCTGAACCACAAAGTCTTGAATATTTTGTACTCTTGCAGTGAGATGATCCACACAAGAAGACAGATCTTTAATGTCCATCACTACACCTGTGTCCTGAACCACCCAAATGTCTAGGGGAAAAGAAAGACAAAACACAGTGCAAAGAAAAAAAAATGGTCTCAGAACTTCTCTTTTCCCTCTATTGAGAAGCATTAGTACTTTGGGCCTCCAGTACTGTTATGAACAGGTGATTCAGAACCACATTGGACCTAGTGGTTAAGAGCACACAAAGTGACCTGATAGTTACTAACATAGGACGAGCTCTGAGACGTGGGAACTCTGCTGACCGCAATCCCTAATCCTATCATACCACACTAGAGGTAGCCGTGGATTGCGCCTAACGCTCCCTATGCAACTCGGCACAGCCTGAGAAACTAGCTAGCCCTGAAGATAGAAAAATAAGCCTACCTTGCCTCAGAGAAATTTCCCAAAGGAAAAGGTAGCCCCCCACATATAATGACTGTGAGTTAAGATGAAAATACAAACACAAAGATGAAATAGATTTTAGCAAAGTGAGGCCCGACTTACTGAATAGACCGAGGATAGGAAAGATAGCTTTGCGGTCAGCACAAAAACCTACAAACAACCACGCAGAGGGGGCAAAAAGACCCTCCGCACCGACTAACGGTACGGAGGTGCTCCCTCTGCGTCTCAGAGCTTCCAGCAAGCAAGAAAAACCAATATAGCAAGCTGGACAGAAAATATAGCAAACAAAAGTAACACAAGCAAAACTTAGCTTATGCAGGGCAGACAGGCCACAAGAACGATCCAGGAGAGAGCAAGACCAATACTGGAACATTGACTGGAGGCCAGGAACAAAGAACTAGGTGGAGTTAAATAGAGCAGCACCTAACGACTTAACCTCGTCACCTGAGGAAGGAAACTCAGAAGCCGCAGCCCCACTCACATCCACCAGAGGAAGCTCATAGACAGAACCAGCCGAAGTACCACTCATGACCACAGGAGGGAGCTTGACCACAGAATTCACAACACTGAACAATGAAATCTGAAATACCCTGTACCCTAGCAGCAAGCTGATCCACCCGAGAAAGTGATCCAACACTTCACAAGTAACATTGAAAACTGGCAAGGGCTAAAGGATCCGGCACACCTAAATCTCCCAGTCAGAATTGTAATCATCTGATACACCTGGCCAGGACTGCAAGTCAGAGACAACTGCATTCCCACCAACAACCACTGGAGGGAACCCAAGAGCAGAATTCACAACAGGTCCCTGTGAATGTGGTGTCTGACAGGGGTGTGCAATTTGTTGCTAGATTTTGGAGGGCTTTTTGTAAGAAGTTGGGGGTTACGTTGTCTTTCTCCTCTGCTTATCACCCGGAATCTAATGGTCAGACTGAACGCACCAACCAGTCGTTGGAACAAATTTTAAGATGCGTTGCCTCTTCCAGACAGGAAGACTGGTGTGAGGTATTACCCATTGCAGAATTTGCATTCAACTGTCGTATTAATCAGTCTACTGGCAACTCTCCTTTTCAGGTCAACTATGGATTTGTCCCGCAATTTGGAGAATTTTCCCGCATGGATTCTGGTTGCCCTGGTGCTGAGGGTCTGGTGCAACAGTTAAGAACCCTTTGGAGGGAGGTTCAGGGTAATATCTCCAAAGCTCAAAGGAGGTACAAACATTTTGCAGACAGGAGGAGGGGTCAGCTCCTACACTGACAGTGGGGGAGAAGGTGTGGTTGTCTGTTGTGAATTCCGCTCTTGGGCTCCCTCCGGTGGTTGTAAGTGGCACTTTTGTGAGTTCTGCTCTTGGGCTCCCTCTTGTGGTTTCAAGTGGTATGGCTGCTCCTTGGAGTTAGCTGTCTTCAGCTGCTTCCACTGATCGTCTTTTCTGCTCGGCTATTTATGCCTGGTTCTGTCCTTCAGCCAGTGCCACTTGTAAATGTTCCTGGTTGGATTCACATCTCTTTGGAGTTCCCTGTTATCCTTACCAGTTCTGCAAAGCTAAGTTTTTGCTTGCTCTTTTCTGTTCACAGTTTGTGGACTTATCCGTTCTGTGCTTCTATGTTTGTCCAGCGTTATCATTATGAATTAATTCTGTCTTGCTGGAAGCTCTGGGAAGCAGATTTATCCTCCACACCTTTAGTCAGGTGTGGATATTTTTAGTAAACTCTGCGTGGATTTTTGTAGTGTTTTATACTGACCGCATAGTATTCCAACCTGTCCTATCTATCAAGCTAGACTGGCCTCCTGTGCTCATCCTGGTTTCATTCTGTGTATGTCTTTTCCCTCACCACTCAGTCATTATTTGTGGGGGGCTAATCTATCCTTTGGGAATTTTCTCTGAGGCAAGATAGCTTTCCTGCTTCTATCTTTAGGGGTAGTTAGCTCTTAGGCTGTGACGAGATGCCTAGGGAGAGTTAGGAGCATTCCACGGCTACTTCTAGTGTTGTGTTGAGCTTAGGGACTGCTGTCAGTACAGTTACCACTTCCTTCAGAGCTCGTTCCATGTTGCTTCTAAACCACCGTATCATAACAGTTGTCTACCCGTAACATCAAACTTTAAAGTACCCTCTATGAAGTAGGGGCCCAGGTTTATAGGTCCATACAAGATATTAGAGGTGATCAGCCGGGTGGCCTATAGATTACAGTTGCCTGCCTCCTTCAAAATATCAAATGTCTTTCACAGATCCCTATTAAAACCTGTGGGGACGGTTAGAGAAGATTCCTCATCCAATGTTCTGCCAGTGTTGGTAGAGGGTCAGCCGGAGTATGAGCTAGGGCGCATCATTGATTCACGGTGGATGCGTCGAAGGCTTCAGTACTTAATACATTGGAAGGGTTATTCTATTGAGGATCGGTCAAGGGTTCCAGCCAGTTCTGTGCATTCTGATCGACTGGTGCCGGCTTTTCATGCCAGGTACCCTGAGAAGCCTGGGAGTCCAGTGGCCCCCCGTTAAGGGGGGGTACTGTCATGGTTAGGACAAGGTTATGTCTTGTACTCTCAAGGGTTAATGTTCTTAGCCTCTCTTTCAAGATGGGAGGGCTATTTATACTCGCTCCTAACCTGGTATCCTTGTCAGCTATAGGTTTTCTGCAGTCTGTATGCTTGACCTCTGTAGTGTGCGCTGGCTTGCTTTGTGTCTTGCTGTCACGTGCTTTATTCGCTTTTCTGGATTACTGACCCCTGGCTTGGCTTCTGACTATTCTCTGACTCTCCCTGTTGGTATCTTGTAAACTCCTGGCTATGACCTCGGCTTGTTTTCACTATTCTTTTATGCTTGTTCCTTCTCTGTTTCCCTGGCGTCTGGCTCCGCCCCCTGACCGCCTCCCACTCTGTCACATGATCGTAGGTCCTTCTGCTTTACCTGGTCACTCTGTCTCATGTGAAAGGTCCTGTTGGTGTTCATGTTAGTTACCCGGTTTCTGGTTCAGCTCCATTGCTGCTGGGTGTAGTTTCCTCTGCAGCTTTTATACCCGGGTATCGTTACATTTGGCATTGCTACAAAAGTTTTGTGGGAAAATATTTTGTATAAGGCTATGTGGACGTGACATCTTTTTCAGATGGATTTTGCTCTGAACTTGCCTGAAAAAGTGCCGCCAAACCGCTAGTGAAAATGAACATAATGTACAGCAATGTAAAAATTACATTATCGTTTACATTTTCCGTCTTTTGTCACATCTTTTAACCTCTTCAGGGTTTGGAAACCATGATTTTTTTTTAAAGAAGTAGAATGCCCGTTCTTTGGGTGTCTTCTGCCAGGAAGTCAAGCGCCATAAAGATTGACATCAAAGCTACCAGTGAAGCCAGGGCCGACTCCAGGTTTTCATGGGCCCGAGCGAAAGAGTTTCTGTGGACCCCTTTAACACATACCACGATTCATGATGCACAGATACGGCAGAGAAATATAGGTATAGTTCAATGCCAAAGATTTCACATTACATGAGTGATATCTATTGCAGGGGTGTCAAACTGCATTCCTCGAGGGCCTCAAACAATGCGTGTTTTCAAGATTTCCTTAGCATTGCACAAGGTGCTGGAATCATTCTCTGCAGGTGATTAAATTATCACCTGTGCAATGCAAGGAAATCCTGAAAACATGACCTGTTTGCAGCCCTCGAGGAATGCAGTTTGACACCCCTGATCTATTGTACAATCTACAATAGCTCAGAAACCAGACAGCATAGTCCTCCATACAGTATTATGGGCACCACATAGTCCTCCATACAGTATTATGGACACCACATAGCACTCCATACACAACAATGTTACCATATATTGATCCATACAGAATAATGGACCCCATATAATGCTCCATACACAATAGGTCCCATATAATGCTCCATACAGTATAGGATGGGTCCCATCTACTATATAATTGTCTAAGGGTCACTTCTGTCTGTCTGTCATTCTGTCTGTCTGTCTGTCATGGATATTCATTGGTCACTTCCTCTGTCTGTCATGGAATCCAAGTCGCTGATTGGTCGTGGCAAAACGCCCATTACCATTGCCACGACCAATCAGTGACGGCCACAGTCCGGCGGCAATATGGCCGCTCTTTCCTCCCCGCAGTCAGTGCCTGCTCCATATTCCCCTCCAGTCATCCAGTCAGCCCTCACACAGGGTTAATGCCAGCGTTACCGGAGCGCGGTGTAATGTACTCCGGTTACGCAGCAATTAACCCTGTGTGACCAACTTTTTACTACTGATGCTGCGTATGCAGCATCAATAGTAAAAAGATCTAATGTTACAAATAAGAATAATAAAAAAAAAAGTTATTCTCACCCTCCGACGTCGCGTCCTGTCCTCGGCAGTGCAAGCGGCAGGTTCCGGTGCTAAGAATGCTATGCGAGAAGGACCTGCCATGATATCACGGTCATGTGACCGCGACGTCATCACAGGTCCTGCGCTCATACCAACCCTGGGACCGGAAGCTGCCGCGTGCACCGCACACAGGCGCCAGGACTGCAAAGGGCCCTCCGAAGGTGAGTATATGTCAACAGGACTACAAAGGGCCCTCGGAAGGTGAGTATATGTTTATTTTTTATTTTTCAACCTGTTACATACATGGCTGCGCAATATACTACGTGACTGGCCAATATACTACGTGGCTGGGTAATATACTATGTGTCTGTGCTGTATACTACGTCGCTGTGCAATATACTACGTGGCTGTGCAATATACTATGTCCCTGGGCTATATACTACGTGACTGGGCAATATACTACGTGACTGGGCAATATACTATGTGACTGGGCAATATACTACGTGGCTGTGCTATATACTACGTGGCTGTGTTATATACTACGTGGCTGTGCTGTATACTATGTCGCTGTGCAATATACTATGTGACTGGCCAATATAATACGAGACTGGGCAATATACTACATGTCTGTGCTGTATACTACGTGGCTCTGTGCTGTATACTACATCACTGTGCAATACACTACGTGGCTGGGCAATATACTACGTGACTGGGCAATATACTATGTGACTGGGCAATATACTACGTAGCTGGGCAATATACTATGTGGCTGGGCAATATACTACATCACTGGGCAATATACTACGTAGCTGAGCAATATACTACATCACTGGGCAATATACTACGTAGCTGAGCAATATACTACGTAGCTGGGCAATATACTACGTGACTGGGCAATATACTACGTGGCTGGGCAATATACTATGTGGCTGGGCAATATACTATGTCACTGGGCAATATACTACGTAGCTGAGCAATATACTACGTGACTGGGCAATATACTACGTGACTGGGCAATATCCTACGTAGCTGGGCAATATACTACGTGGCTGGGCAATATACTACGTGGCTGGGCAATATACTACGTGGTTGGGCAATATACTACGTGGCTGGCCAATATACTACGTGGGCTGTGCAATATACTATGTGGACATGCATATTCTAGAATACCCGATGCGTTAGAATCGGGCCACCATCTAGTAGATTATAATGAGCCCCATATATTGGTCCATACAGTATAAGGGGTCCCATATAATGTTCCATAGAGTATATGATGGTCCCCATATATTGCTCCATACAGAATAGTCCCCATATAATGCTCCATATATAATGGGCCCCATGTGATGCTCTATATATAATGGGCCCCATATATGATGCTCCAGTATATGATGGGCCCCATATATGATTCTCCAGTGTATAATGGTCCCCATATACAGTGCCTTGCGAAAGTATTCAGCCCCTTGGAACTTTTCAACCTTTTCCCACATATCATGCTTTAAACATAAAGATACCAAATGTAAATTTTTGGTGAAGCATCAACAACAAGTGGTACACAATTATGAAGTTGAACAAAATGTATTGGTTATTTTAAATTTTTGTGGAAATTCAAAGACTGGAAAATGGGGCGTGCAATATTATTCGGCCCCTTTAACTTAATACTTTGTTGCGCCACCTTTTTCTGCGATTACAGTTGCAGGTCGCTTGGGGTATGTCTCTATCAGTTTTGTACATCAAAAGACTGAACTTCTTGCCCATTCTTCCTTGGCAAACAATTCGAGCTCAGTGAGGTTTGATGGAGATTGTTTGTGAACAGCAGTTTTCAGCTCTTTCCACAGATTCTCGATTAAATTAAGGTCTGGACTTTGACTTGGCCATTCTAACACCTGGATACGTTTATTTGTGAACCATTCCATTGTGCATTTTGCTTTATGTTTGGGATCATTGCCTTGTTGGAAGACAAATTTCCGTCCCTGTCTCAGGTCTTTTGCAGACTCCAACAGGTTTTCTTCAAGAATGGTCCTGTATTTGGCTCCATCCATCTTCCCATCAATTTTAACCATCTTCCTTGTCCCTGCTGAAGAAAAGCAGGCCCAAACCATGATGCTGTCACCACTATGTTTGACAGTGGGGATGGCGTGTTCAGGGTGATGAGCTGTGTTGCCTTTATGCCAAACATATCATTTGGCATTGTTGCCAAAAAGTTCGATTATAGTTTCATCTGACCAGAGCACCTTCTTCCACACGTTTGGTGTGTCTCCCAGGTGGCTTGTTGCAAACTTTAAACCACACTTTTTATGGATATCTTTGAGAAATGGCTTTCTTCCTGCCACTCTTCCATAAAGGCCAGATTTGTGCAGTGTACGACTGATTGTTGTCCTACGGACAGACTGTCCCACCTCAGCTGTAGATCTCTGCAGTTCATCCATAGTGATCATGGGCCTCTTGGCTGCATCTCTGATCAGTCTTCTCCTTGTTTGTGATGAAAGTTTAGAGGGACGGCCGGGTCTTGGTAGATTTGCAGTGGTATGATACTCCTTCCATTTCAATATGATCGCTTGCACAGGGCTCCTTGGGATGTTTAAAGTTTTGGAAATCATTTTGTATCCAAATCGTGCTTTAAACTTCTCCACAACAGTATCACGGACCTGCCTGGTGTGTTCCTTGGGCTTCATGATGCTCTCTGTGCTTCAAACAGAACCCTGAAACTATCACAGAACAGGTGCATTTATACGGAGACTTGATTACACACAGGTGGATTATATTTATCATCATTAGGCATTTAGGACAACATTGGGTCATTCAGAGATCCACAATAAACTTCAGGAGTGAGTTTGCTGCACTGAAAGTAAAGGGGCCGAATAATATTGCACGCCCCACTTTTCAGTTTTTGAATTTCCACAAAAATTTAAAATAACCAATAAATTTCGTTCAACTTCACAATTGTGTTCCACTTGTTGTTGATTCTTCACCAAACATTTACATTTGGTATCATTATGTTTGAAGCATGATATGTGGGAAAAGGTTGAAAAGTCCCAGGGGGCCGAATACTTTCGCAAGGCACTGTATGATGCTCCAGTGTATTATGGTCCCAATATATAAAGCTCCAAACATCAAAAGAAAAAAAAAAGAAAATCCTCACCCCTCCTCGCTGGCCTCTGCTCTGCTCCGGACTCCTCTGCGTCGCCATCTTCCAGCTCTCTGCACTGTGACTGTTCAGGCAGAGGGCACACAGCAGTGATGTCATCGCACCCTCTGACCTGGACATCACAGTCAGAAGATGGGGAAGATGACACAGCGGTGGAGCAGGGAGAGGTAAGTATTGCAAAGGCCAGGATTCTGCGTAAGCGAGAGGGCCCACTCGTGGGCGCCGGCACAGACAGTGGGCCTCCATAGTGCACCAGTGTCCCAGATGGCAAGTGGGACCCCCCGCCTGCTCAGGGCCCCGGCACTTGCCCAGGTGCTGATGCCAACCCTGAGTGAAGCCACTTCAGGAAGAACACCACCATCAGTTTCATGAAACAGTATCACCTAGGAAAACTCAGTGGTTCTGAATCTATTTAACTGGATGGGCGAATTTCATCTCCAAATCTGTTTTTGTGGGGTTTTTTTTATTGCAGACAATCGGTCCTAAAAAAATCACATGTGAACAAGGCCATATATTATAATGAGCGTGTGTTCTAGCAGTGAAAAACTCGGATGCAACATGAAGAAAGTCGAACGAGTAAAAGGGACCTAACCTGCAAAGCTGCCACCAGGAATTTCAGGGCCCCATACTGATTGGGATAATTGTGGTAAATTTCTGCGCTGCTGAATCACTAGAATTCCAGAATTATTAGTACATGTGGCTTTATTATTCTATGCATTTCAGAGTTCAATACTCCTTCATCAGGAAACACCACAGGATCATCAGTTGTTCCTATGGTGTTTCCTGATGAAGGAGTCTTGAACTCTGAAACGCGTAAAATAATAAAGCCACATGTACTAATAACTCAGGAATTCTAGTGATTCAGCAGCGCAGAAATTTACCACAATTATCCCAATCTGGATCTAACGGCTTGTCCTTCCTGTACTCGTGGATCTGCTGCAGCAAATCCTTTCAATGCTTCAACTCAGCTAGATCTGGTGAGTGCAATCCTATGGATTAACCTATTAACCTTCTAAGATAAGACACTATTTGTGCTCTTTCCTTCAACAGTTTTCAGGGGGCCCCATACTGGTAACATTTTTGGATCCCCTTGAAACTCCACCCATGTTCCACCCCAGCTTTGCCTCCACCCCTCAAACCGTCCAGTCCCACTGCCCAGTCTTGGAAAAACTCCACTTCTGCACCACGTCTTCATCAATCACAATCATTGCCTTCTGCCCCATCACCCCTATCATTGCCCTCTCAGTCAACCCAATCATTGCCTTCTGCCCCATCACCCCCATCATTGCCCTCTCCTCCACCTACACACACACACAGCACCATTCACCTCTCTGCATATACACACACACCTCACCTCTGCGCACAGTATCCTGAAGACCCACCGCCACCATCGCCGGCAGCTTCCTGTCTCGCACAGCCGTGGCACTGAATGATGATGTCATTCAGCTGCTGCTGTGTGAGACAGGAAGTGCCGTCAGGAAGCAGGACGGAGCCATTCGCTGCTCCGCTCTGCTGTAATTTTCTCTTGCAGGCAGTGGACCTGCAGGAATTGCTCACTGCCCACTGCACATGAGGTCAATCGGGCCCACTCCTCCATGCAGATCTTCTCCAAGTTATCTAGGTTCTTTGGGTGTCTCATGTGGACTTTTTTTTTAAACCAATCAGTATTTATTGAACATTTTTCACAATAAACAACATATCAGAATAAAAAGGGAAGGTGGGGGGAAGGGAAGGGGGGATAAGGGGAAAAATCCAATGCATACCGTATTAAGGACCACAATGTAATCAATACAGAATACATAAATACAGTGTCATATAGAGGATAGAAGAAATAAACAGAAAACCAAAAAACAAGAGCAGAATTGTAGGAGCAAACAGTTTAAATAAGGGAAAGGGCAGACTGAGATACAAATGGCGAGGACGTCCAAGGGTCCCACCACGAGAGGACCTTAGCTCTTTTCAATAGACCCCCCGCCATTATGACCTCATAACAAAAATGTAAATCAATCCTGGAGATCAGCTCTGCTCTGGAGGGGGAAACGGAGGTCTTCCAATGCTTCGCGATACATTGCCTAGCAGCCACTAGGATATTAGAAACTATGGGGCGCAGGGGGGCAGGGAGATCGATGAGGGAGATGCCCAGGACAGCGAGTTGACCACTCAGAACAAGGGGCAAACGGATCAGATCCTCAATCAAAGTCTCTACCTCACGCCAGAAGACCCGGACCTGCGGACACGACCACCAGACATGAGAGGAGGACCCAAGGGCGCCACATCCCTTCCAGCAGCGCGGAGAGGTAGCCGGGAAAACCCTCGCCAATCGGGCGGGGGTGAGGTACCAGTGGAGCTGAATTTTTTTCACCTGCTCCAAGTGGCCCAAACAAGACGAGAACCTAGAAGGGTGTACCATAGCAAATTGCCAATCCTCCAGGGAAGCCTCAAAGCCCAACGCTGACTCCCAGGAAGACATAAAAGGAAGTTTGTCAGTAGAACCAAATGAAATGAGGGCTTTATAAATTATGGAAATGCCATGTGGCACAATGGTGGATGGTCTGAAGAATCTATGGGCCGGGTCCTCTGTCAGAGGCGGGGGTGCACCGAATGACCGCCACGATCTGAGGAAGCTGCGAATCTGCAGGTATTGAAAGAAGTCAGACCCAGTGAGGGAAAATCTCCCTGCAAGGTCCTCAAACGACAAGAGACCGTCCGAGCCGAAAAGGTCCGCCACCCGGTGCACCCCACGCCTCGTCCAGGAGGCAAGAGAAATGTGGGCAATGGCACACTCCACAGCCTGCAAAGAAACATAGTCAAAAACCAGGGATTCAAGCTTCAGGAGGCTAATTTGCATATTCCAGGTGCCTTCTGGGAGAAGCGAAGTCTCCCTAAGCTAGAAGATCGTTGGGTACAGCCGGGACCAGCTGCTTCGAAAGCATCACCAAACCAGGGATTCAAGCTTCAGGAGGCTAATTTGCATATTCCAGGTGCCTTCTGGGAGAAGCGAAGTCTCCCTAAGCTAGAAGATCGTTGGGTACAGCCGGGACCAGCTGCTTCGAAAGCATCACCAAACCAGGGATTCAAGCTTCAGGAGGCTAATTTGCATATTCCAGGTGCCTTCTGGGAGAAGCGAAGTCTCCCTAAGCTAGAAGATCGTTGGGTACAGCCGGGACCAGCTGCTTCGAAAGCATCACCAAACCAGGGATTCAAGAATTTTTGCCTGTAGGACATTATTGCAAGAGAGCTTGGCTGAGTAGATTACACAAGAAGGAAAACACACAGCAAGTCAGCAGGATCTAGGAGCAACATGGCAGATGTGACAACCTACATGGTGAGCTGCAGCATGTGCTACATGTTCACAGATCGACCAGAAGAAGAATCCAATTTCACCTGTCAGAAGTGTAGACTAGTGGCCCTTTTAGAAGAAAAGGTGCGGGATCTGATAGAAAGAATAGCAACTTTGAAACTCAAAGAGAATGAAGACTTTCTAGACAGAACAGAAGCATCTCTACTGGTCACAGAAGGTGCAAAAAGTGTCAGAGAACCTCCAAAAGCAGATGAGTGGAAGCATGTGACCAAAAGAAGCAAGAAGACCATGGAGAAATCACCAACCACACAACTGAAGAACCGATATCAAATCTTTGTAGAGGATGAAGATGGCACACCTAAGAATGAAGCAATACCAGCAAGCAAAAAAGAAAAGGGCACACAGCAACAAGTGACAGCAAAAAGTACAGCCAAGAAGCAACGAAGAGTGGTGGTGGTGGGAGACTCACTACTGAGAGGCACCGAAGCAGCTATCTGCAGACCGGACATAACTGCAAGAGAAGTATGCTGCCTTCCAGGTGCGATGATCAAGGATGTGACCGATAGGATACCAAAGCTCTTCAGCTCCAAGGACGTCCACCCATTTCTTCTGATACATGTTGGCACCAATGACACGGCAAGGAAGGACCTACCGACAATCTGCAAGGACTTTGAAGAGTTGGGGAAGAAAGTAAAGGAACTGGATGCACAGGTAGTTTTTTCTTCTATCCTTCCAGTAGACGGGCATGGCACCAGGAGATGGAACAGGATCCTTGATGCAAACAACTGGCTAAGACGATGGTGCAGACAACAAGGATTTGGATTCCTGGACCACGGTGTGAATTACTGGTATGATGGACTCCTCGCCAGAGACGGACTACACCTCAACAAACCTGGGAAACACACATTCGCCAGAAGACTCGCTACACTCATCAGGAGGGCGTTAAACTAGAAGAAGAGGGGACGGGAAGAAAAACATTAGACTCGAACAAAGACGACCCAGGAAAACATACTCAGAAGGGAGGTAAGAACATTTCTAAAACAATCCACAGTGAGGAGATTGGAACAAAACAAAATCCTCTAAACTGCATGCTCGCAAACGCCAGAAGCCTGACAAACAAGATGGAAGAACTAGAAGCAGAAATATCTACAGGTAACTTTGACATAGTGGGAATAACCGAGACATGGTTAGATGAAAGCTATGACTGGGCAGTTAACTTACAGGGTTACAGTCTGTTTAGAAAGGATCGTAAAAATCGGAGAGGAGGAGGGGTTTGTCTCTATGTAAAGTCTTGTCTAAAGTCCACTTTAAGGGAGGATATTAGCGAAGGGAATGAGGATGTCGAGTCCATATGGGTTGAAATTCATGGAGGGAAAAATGGTAACAAAATTCTCATTGGGGTCTGTTACAAACCCCCAAATATAACAGAAAGCATGGAAAGTCTACTTCTAAAGCAGATAGATGAAGCTGCAACCCATAATGAGGTCCTGGTTATGGGGGACTTTAACTACCCGGATATTAACTGGGAAACAGAAACCTGTGAAACCCATAAAGGCAACAGGTTTCTGCTAATAACCAAGAAAAATTATCTTTCACAATTGGTGCAGAATCCAACCAGAGGAGCAGCACTTTTAGACCTAATACTATCTAATAGACCTGACAGAATAACAAATCTGCAGGTGGTTGGGCATTTAGGAAATAGCGACCACAATATTGTGCAGTTTCACCTGTCTTTCACTAGGGGGACTTGTCAGGGAGTCACAAAAACATTGAACTTTAGGAAGGCAAAGTTTGAACAGCTTAGAGATGCCCTTAATCTGGTAGACTGGGACAATATCCTCAGAAATGAGAATACAGATAATAAATGGGAAATGTTTAAGAACATCCTAAATAGGCAGTGTAAGCGGTTTATACCTTGTGGGAATAAAAGGACTAGAAATAGGAAAAACCCAATGTGGCTAAACAAAGAAGTAAGACAGGCAATTAACAGTAAAAAGAAAGCATTTGCACTACTAAAGCAGGATGGCACCATTGAAGCTCTAAAAAACTATAGGGAGAAAAATACTTTATCTAAAAAACTAATTAAAGCTGCCAAAAAGGAAACAGAGAAGCACATTGCTAAGGAGAGTAAAACTAATCCCAAACTGTTCTTCAACTATATCAATAGTAAAAGAATAAAAACTGAAAATGTAGGCCCCTTAAAAAATAGTGAGGAAAGAATGGTTGTAGATGACGAGGAAAAAGCTAACATATTAAATACCTTCTTCTCCACGGTATTCACGGTGGAAAATGAAATGCTAGGTGAAATCCCAAGAAACAATGAAAACCCTATATTAAGGGTCACCAATCTAACCCAAGAAGAGGTGCGAAACCGGCTAAATAAGATTAAAATAGATAAATCTCCGGGTCCGGATGGCATACACCCACGAGTACTAAGAGAACTAAGTAATGTAATAGATAAACCATTATTTCTTATTTTTAGTGACTCTATAGCGACAGGGTCTGTTCCGCAGGACTGGCGCATAGCAAATGTGGTGCCAATATTCAAAAAGGGCTCTAAAAGTGAACCTGGAAATTATAGGCCAGTAAGTCTAACCTCTATTGTTGGTAAAATATTTGAAGGGTTTCTGAGGGATGTTATTCTGGATTATCTCAATGAGAATAACTGTTTAACTCCATATCAGCATGGGTTTATGAGAAATCGCTCCTGTCAAACCAATCTAATCAGTTTTTATGAAGAGGTAAGCTATAGACTGGACCACGGTGAGTCATTGGACGTGGTATATCTCGATTTTTCCAAAGCGTTTGATACCGTGCCGCACAAGAGGTTGGTACACAAAATGAGAATGCTTGGTCTGGGGGAAAATGTGTGTAAATGGGTTAGTAACTGGCTTAGTGATAGAAAGCAGAGGGTGGTTATAAATGGTATAGTCTCTAACTGGGTCGCTGTGACCAGTGGGGTACCGCAGGGGTCAGTATTGGGACCTGTTCTCTTCAACATATTCATTAATGATCTGGTAGAAGGTTTACACAGTAAAATATCGATATTTGCAGATGATACAAAACTATGTAAAGCAGTTAATACAAGAGAAGATAGTATTCTGCTACAGATGGATCTGGATAAGTTGGAAACTTGGGCTGAAAGGTGGCAGATGAGGTTTAACAATGATAAATGTAAGGTTATACACATGGGAAGAGGGAATCAATATCACCATTACACACTGAACGGGAAACCACTGGGTAAATCTGACAGGGAGAAGGACTTGGGGATCCTAGTTAATGATAAACTTACCTGGAGCAGCCAGTGCCAGGCAGCAGCTGCCAAGGCAAACAGGATCATGGGGTGCATTAAAAGAGGTCTGGATACACATGATGAGAGCATTATACTGCCTCTGTACAAATCCCTAGTTAGACCGCACATGGAGTACTGTGTCCAGTTTTGGGCACCGGTGCTCAGGAAGGATATAATGGAACTAGAGAGAGTACAAAGGAGGGCAACAAAATTAATAAAGGGGATGGGAGAACTACAATACCCAGATAGATTAGCGAAATTAGGATTATTTAGTCTAGAAAAAAGACGACTGAGGGGCGATCTAATAACCATGTATAAGTATATAAGGGGACAATACAAATATCTCGCTGAGGATCTGTTTATACCAAGGAAGGTGACGGGCACAAGGGGGCATTCTTTGCGTCTGGAGGAGAGAAGGTTTTTCCACCAACATAGAAGAGGATTCTTTACTGTTAGGGCAGTGAGAATCTGGAATTGCTTGCCTGAGGAGGTGGTGATGGCGAACTCAGTCGAGGGGTTCAAGAGAGGCCTGGATGTCTTCCTGGAGCAGAACAATATTGTATCATACAATTATTAGGTTCTGTAGAAGGACGTAGATCTGGGTATTTATTATGATGGAATATAGGCTGAACTGGATGGACAAATGTCTTTTTTCGGCCTTACTAACTATGTTACTATGTTACTATGTAAACATGAATGTTAGGAGAGAAGTGCTAAGGAGCGCCCATAGTTTAGAGGCGTTCCTAATAGAACGGAAACAGGGGCCCACAGGAGGAACTTGAAGTAGTTGGAGCTCCAAAAGCAATCTAAGCGAGTTTTGGGGAGCAAAATGGGATTCAATCAGAAACCAGGGCAAACATGAGTTCCCCTCCCACCATATTTTAAGGGGCTCAAGGATCGCCGCCCTGTAATACGCCTGGACCGCAGGAGCTCCCAACCCCCCCGCAGAGTACGGAAGGGACATAATCCGACGCCTGATCCTATGGGGCTTCTTATTCCAGATAAATCGGTCTATCAAAGATTGAAAAGCCGAAATAAACTTCGAGGGGATAAAAAGGGGAAGGCACCGAAAGAGGTACATTATTTTGGGGAGGAATAGCATTTTCGCCGTTTGTATGCGGGCCATCCACGAGAGGGACGCGCTTGATATTTGCTCCATGCCCCTCCTGACCTCCGAAAGAGTTTCTTCGCAATTTACTCGGACTATGTTATCTAGCCTAGTAATCTTGATGCCCAGATATGTAAAGCCCAAGGGAGCCCAAATAAAAGCATATTGAGATTGAATTTGAATCTGAAGGGGGGGGGGAGGAAGAGGGGGAAAATTGTGGATTTGGTGAGATTAAGTTTATAATATGAAACCGCCGAAAACTCAGATAGGATGGTGGTGATTGCAGTCAATGAAGTTAAGGGAGAGGTGCAGGTCAGGACCACGTCGTCGGCATAAAGACCAATTTTATGTTCAGTTCCCCCCACCGCAATTCCCCTTATGTCCGCGCACTGCCTGACTATGGCGGCCAAGGGCTCCATGATCAGAGCAAAGATGATAGGGGAGAGGGGGCAGCCTTGACAAGTACCGTTCCTAATAGGAAACGTTCGAGACCCGAATCCCGCCGATCGAACCGACGCGCATGGGTTGGAATACAATGCCATAACCGCTTTGCTAATCTGCCCAGTAAGCCCAAATTTCTCCAATGTGAGCTCGATATATAGCCCCAGTGCACTCTGTCAAACGCCTTCTTGGCATCGAGCGACAGGAATACACTGGGGAGACTCCCCCTCTCCACCACATCCAAGAGATCTATCAGTCGTCTGGTACCATCCCTAGTCTGTCTGCCAGGAACAAACCCAACTTGGTCGGGGTGAATGACATCAGGAAGGACTGAGAACAATCTATTGGCCCAGACTTTTGCGTAGATCTTAACGTCGCAGTTTAAGAGTGCTATCGGGCGGAAGTTCCCCGGAGATGTTGTGGGTTTCCCTTGTTTGGGGAGAGTCGCAATGGCAGCCTCCAACCCCTCAGCCCTAATACTGCCAACCGCCAGCCAATTATTAAAAAGACGCAACAGAAAGGGGGCAAGGACAGGAAAAAACTGAGCATAGTAGGAGAAGGGAAAGCCATCAGGCCCCGGGGAGGAACCCTTATTGGCCTCTCTGACAATCTGCGAGAGTTCAGACTCGACAATGGGGGAATTTAGGAAGGAGAGCTGCTCCTGAGTGACCGAGGGGAGATTAGCCCTCTCCAAGAACGCCAAAATTGACTCCCGCGAAGGTTGGGGAATCCCCAGGTCAGACCCGAGGTCATAAAGCGAGGAATAATAAGAAGCAAACTCCTCCGCAATCTGAATCGGGTTGCGAACCTGGGAGCCGTCAGACCGGAGCAAGAATGGGATCTTGGATTGGGCCTCTCTCTTCCTAACACGTCTAGCCAGAACAGCACCCGCTCGATCCCCCATTGTGTAGAATTTGGCTCTGGTTTTCCTCAGGGCCTTCTCAGCCTTATGGAGGAGGAGATTGCGAACATGTATGCGGGCTTTAGAAAGGTCAGAGAGAAGCGCTGGAGTAGGAGAAAGTTTATGAGCAGATTCCAGGCGAGATAATTCGTCTAAGGCTACCTGAAGTGCCGCATTGTATTTCCTCTTAGCCTTTGCCGCTAGCTTGATGAAGTGACCCCTAATCACCGCCTTGTGGGCGAACCAGAGGGTATCGTCACCAATGTCGGGAGTGTCATTGGAGGCAAAAAATTCCCCCAAGGCCTCCTCTATACATTGGGAATTGGATTGGTCAGCCAGGAGGTGGGCATTAAGGCGCCAACGCGCAGGGGGTCTGATGGCCAAGGGGTCCTTCAGGGTAAGGGACACCGGGGCATGATCTGACCAGGTGATACTGCCAATATCTGCTGCGATGCAGTGAGGGAGAGCCACGTCATTCACCAGCACAAAATCAATCCTGCTATAAGAACCGTGTCTGGGAGACAAAAATGTGTAGTCTCTCTCACCGCAGTGCAGGTGCCGCCAGACATCATGCAAGTGGAAAGAGTCAGCTAGAGGCCCGACTTCACATCTAGACAGTGAAGAAGCAGAGCAGTCAAGGACTTTGGACATTGGGGCATTGAAGTCACCAGCTATCAGCTTGTGCCCATGTTGAATATCATTAAGAGTTTTGAATACACCCTCCAAAAACTTAAGTTGGCCTACATTAGGGGCATATATCGAGGCAATAGTATATGGGGCATTATTAATGAGACACAACACCACAATGAATCTACCCAATGGATCCGCTATAGATCGAACCAGTTGGAAGGAGTTGGACCTGCTGAAGAAAATGGCTACACCCGCCTTTTTTGACGGGCCATTGGCGAAAAACTGATGCGGGTACAGACCTGATTGCATTCTGGAGTTATCACATTCCAGCAAGTGCGTTTCCTGGAGACATAAAATATCATGACGGGATTTGCTCAACTGACGCCAAACCACAGACCTCTTACCCGGCGAGTTGAGGCATTAACGTTAATTGAATACAGTGAGATACTCATTGAAAAGGCATAAGAACAGTTTTACAGTCCTCAGACACTGATAACCTGAGCAAAGGCAAAGAAAACATGTGGTCAATATAGCAGGACATAAGAAAGGGCAAAACAGAAACAGGAGAGAGAGAACATAGGGAAACAAACAGGACATACAACAAAAAAACCAGCGGACCAAGGTCCATTCAGGAATATCCTGAGTCCAGAAGGTGAGAATCAAAAAAACAGTTCACCTATGGGGCAAACAGATGCTGCTGGAGCTCTCAAGCGAGAAACCAACGCAGCTTAAAAAAGGAAAAACGCAGCTTAAAAAAGGAAAAATCATGTGGACTTTAATCTTGAGCTCCTTCCACAAGTTTTCAATTGGGTTAAGGTCAGGAGACTGACTAGGCCACTGCAACACCTTGATTTTTTGCCTCTTGAACCAGGCCTTGGTTTTCTTGGCTGTGTGCTTTGGGTCATTGCCTTGTTGGAAGATGAAATGACGACCCATCTTAAGATCCTTGATGGAGGAGCGGAGGTTCTTGGCCAAAATCTCCAAGTAGGCCATGCTATCCATCTTCCCATGGATGCGGACCAGATGGCCAGGCCCCTTGGCTGAGAAACAGCCCCACAGCATGATGCTGCCACCACCATGCTTGACTGGAGGGATGGTATTCTTGGGGTCGTATGCAGTGCCATCCAGTCTCCAAACGTCACGTGTGTGGTTGGCACCAAAGATCTCGATCTTGGTCTCATCAGACCAGAGAACCTTGAACCAGTCAGTCTCAGAGTCCTCCAAGTGATCATGAGCAAACTGTAGACGAGCCTTGACATGACGCTTTGAAAGTAAAGGTACCTTACGGGCTCGTCTGGAACGGAGACCATTGCGGTGGAGTACGTTACTTATGGTATTGACTGAAACCAATGTCCCCACTGCCATGAGATCTTCCCGGAGCTCCTTCCTTGTTGTCCTTGGGTTAGCCTTGACTCTTCGGACAAGCCTGGCCTCGGCACGGGAGGAAACTTTCAAAGGCTGTCCAGGCCGTGGAAGGTTAACAGTAGTTCCATAAGCCTTCCACTTCCGGATGATGCTCCCAACAGTGGAGACAGGTAGGCCCAACTCCTTGGAAAGGGTTTTGTACCCCTTACCAGCCTTTTGACCCTCCACGATCTTGTCTCTGATGGCCTTGGAATGCTCCTTTGTCTTTCCCATGTTGACCATGTATGAGTGCTGTTCACAAGTTTGGGGAGGGTCTTAAATAGTCAGAAAAGGCTGGAAAAAGAGATAATTAATCCAAACATGTGAAGCTCATTGTTCTTTGTGCCTGAACTACTTCTTAATACTTTAGGGGAACCAAACAGAATTCTGGTGGGTTGAGGGGTTGAATAATAAATGACCCTCTGAAAAGACTTTAAAGAATTAAAAAAAAAAAAAATAAACAAAGAAATAACATTCTTTTTTGCTGCAGTGCATTTCACACTTCCAGGCTGATCTACAGTCCAAATGTCACAATGCCAAGTTAATTCCAAATGTGTAAATCTGCTAAATCTGCAGGGGGTTGAATACTACTTGTAGGCACTGTATATCAATGATTTAGATGAAGGAATTGATGGTACACTGATTAAATCGGCTGATGACACAAAGCTAGGAGGGATAGCTAATACTAGAGAAGAGAGGATTTAAAAAGATGTAAATAAACTGGAGCAGTGGGCAGCAACTAACAGAATGGTTTTTAATAGGGAAAAATGCAAAGTACTACATCTGGGCAATAAAAATGAAAAAGCATATACAGAATGGAAGGAATAGGGCTAAGCAACAGCACATGTGAAAAAGACTTGAGTATACTAATAGATCACAGACTGAACATGAGTCAACAGTGTGATGCAGCAGCAAAAAAGGCAAATGTAATTCTGGGATGTATTAACAGAAGCATAGAGTCTAGATCACGTGAAGTCATTATTGCCCTCTACTCCTCTTTGGTCAGACCTCATCTGGAATACTGTGTCCAGTTTTGGGCACCACATTGTAAAAAAGACATCAACAAACTGGAGCAAGTTCAGAGAAGAGCAACCAGAATGCTGACCGGTCTGCAAACCATGTCCTATGAGGAACAGTTGCAAGATTTGGGAATGTTTAGTTTGCAAAAAAGAAGACTGAGAGGAGACTTCATAGCTGCTCAAGGGCTGTCACATTGTGGAAGGATCATCTTTATTCTCATTTGCACAAGGAAAGACAAGAAGCAATGAAACTGAATGGGAGGAGACACAGATTACATATTATAAAAAACTTTTTGACAGGGTGATCAATGAGTGGAACAGGCTGCCACGAGAGGTGGCGAGTTCTCCTTCAATGGAAGTCTTCAAACAGAGGCTGGACAGACATCTGTCTGGGATGATTTAGTGAATCCTGCTTTGAGCAGGGGGTTGGACATGATGACCCAGGAGGTCCCTTCCAAACCTACCATTCTATGATTCTCTAGTAATTCTCTTTCCTAAAAGTTTTATTGGAGAAATATTCCCATTTTATTTGTTGCTACATATTCTATCAGTTTTGACAGATCGATCACTGACCCATTACAATCAATGTGCCTTTTCACAAGCCCATTTTTTGTGGCCCAGTTAAAAAATCCACAAATAAATAAAACCAGACATGCTATACTTTGATCCATGATGCTGATCAATATTGTCAATGGCCTCTTGATTAAAAATGGATAGAACAGAGATGTCATCCATGTGCCGCCCTTACAGTTTAATGAGCAGGAGAAGTGGAGACATTTTTTATTTTCATATGAGAAAAATGAATTCATCAAGGATTGCTAATATTGCACACTGACCAGAAATCGGTCCAAAACACTGAAAAAAAACATCGACCATTTTTCACATATGAGAAAAAAAGTGACATGTGAAATCAGCGTAAGAGGCATTTAGAATATTTTTTTTTTTTAAAGCGCAACCAAATTTTCATTGTTTAAAGAATTTTGTCCATCATGGAAAGCTGTGACATTTTGCAAATCACTTTAATATGGCATTTGCCTTCCTGTAAAAACAATGCATGTAAGTGTTTTTTTTCCCCAGTCTATTTTCCTGCCTTCAGCTGCAGTTATGTCAAAATATACTAATTTGGAGCACAGATGATGATGAGCGCAGTGATGGGTTCTCCAAGTTTAGTGCTTATCAGAACAATTCCCTGTAGCAGGTTATCCCTAGAGATTGTGAGACCCAAAGGCAGAGCTGACCCATCACCGCCATCATCTGTACTCCATATGAGTACATTCTGATACTAATGCAGCTAAAGGAAGGGAAATAGACTGAGAAAAAGCCACTTGCATGCAATCTTTTTTTTTTTTTCAAAGTCTGAAGACAAATCCCCCCAAAAAGAAATTTTTAAACTTTAACAACTTTCTATTCTGTATGAAATATTATATTATATATATAAAAGATTAGTTACTCTTTTAATACATTTTGGCTGGCCATTGTCTTTTGGGACTACCTTGTCACTGATTGCGGGAATACTTTGGATGTTATTATAAGGGCACTTAGGTTGTGTGCCAATTTAAAGTTACGGATAAGGTCACACTGTCGTTTTCTCCACTTGCGAAGAAAATGGTCCGATTATTCTGAACATCCTTTGATCGGCGTGGCATCCGTTTTTCTTGGATGTGGAGATAAAATAAAGTTTCTCCAACATCCCCATTCTGTCAGTCTGTGAAAATCGGACCGAACTCAAATTGTCATCCAAGTGTGGTCCAATTTTTTCCACGGATCCATTGACTGGCATTGCTGGTTGTGATCTGACACTCGGATCACAATCGGATGTGTCTCCAATTTTCTGTGGACCATTCCATTCAGAAAAGTCAGACATGTGAACAGCACTGTAGAACAACATACTGTAGGCACGAGTGCCATCTGTGAAAACCATGAGATTTGAGAAAATCGGTTGTGAGCACAAGCCCTGAAAGTATTTTTTTTCATCAGTCAGGTGTGGATGTACAAGGGACTTGCACCATTATAATTAGCCAATAGTGAGTGCACTGCTGTCTTGCCTGCTGTATTGCAGGACACAACTGTAGAAATGATCGAAACGTTACTGCAATCAGAGTCTATGAAATGCAACGTCCCTGGAGTAGACATAGCAGCAATATCCATCACCAGCGCACCTGCTGCCCCGGCTCTCCCAGAACCTGACGCTTCAACACCACTGGCAACCGATCTCACACTAATCCAGCTGGGACTCCCCGATGAATACTGCTAAAAATAATAGTATGGATGGAAGAGTTTTCTATCTCGATGCCTGCGGACAACAGATCAGAACCTCCAGAAGAGTCAGGACAGGAGAGAGTCGGGGCAAGAGAGAGTCGGGGCAAGAGAGAGTCGGGGCAGGAGAGAGTCGGGGCAGGAGAGAGTCGGGGCAGGAGAGAGTCGGGGCAGGAGAGAGTCGGGCCAGGAGAGAGTCGGGCCAGGAGAAAGTCAGGACAAGAGAGGGTAAGGACAGGAGAGAGTCAGGACAGGAGAGTCAGGACAGGAGAGTCAGGACTCCGATCAAGGACAGAAGCAAATTTTTAACAGTAACAAGACAAGAGTTCATACGGTACAATGTTTGTTTTTGTTTTTTGGTGAGATGACTCACAAGTGGATGTACAGATAACAAACGATCATCTAGTGAATCTAAGCTGATCGTCCGCTCATTCAAAGTATTGTTAGACCATTATCGCTGTGAGTAAAAGGCTCTTAAAAGTCCTGACATGGCGTTTACTATGTGAATTACACCCTGCAAATCCGCAGCAATACATGGGAGAATTGAAAAATCCATTCACATGTAGCAGTAACCATAATTTTTTTATTTTTCGATCAATATGGCCGTGTGAGGGCTTGTTTTTCTGTGGGACGAGTTGTGCTATTGAACAACATCATTGATTTTACCATATAGTGGGAGACTAGAAGCTGCAATCAGCCGATCGCTTGTGCTACACAGAGCAGGGCTTCAGACTTGCATTGTGTAGCAGAAATCATCATCTGCAATTAACTCCAACCACAGGGCGGCGTTCATAGGGAATCTGAAATGACAAGTCCTCTGTAGACCCTTGACTGTCCTGCCCACCCATCGGCACCCAGCAACCATATGACAGGGACGCTGACGGATGGGTCTTATGATGCGATTCTGGCGCACTCGAGTGAAATGCCACTGTCAGAGATTGACAGCGGCATTTAACATGTTAACAGCCGCGGGTGAATCGCAATTTCATCTGCGGCTGTTAAGGGTATATAACAGGTGATCAAATCAGCTGTCATATGCCGGGAAAGATGCGTGCTCAGTGCCGGAGCCTACATCAAAGGGGGATACACAACCCATATGACTTCCCTATATGTCCAAGGTCGTAAGGGGTTAATAGCTATTTATTAAAAAAAAAAAAACAGATTGTATACAGACAGGACACAGATGTCAAGTGAGAAAAAAAAAATTTTTTAACGCAAGTGTGAGCGAACCCTTACAATAAATGTAAAAAAAATATGGCAAAAACATTTAGTATCGCTGTACCTGTAAAACTCCGATCTATGAAAAAAATAAAATAAATAAATTCATACGGTATAAGGTGGAAAGAAAAAAAATGAAATATCAGAATTGATATTTTTTGGACAAGAAAATGGAACCAATGCAAATGTCAGCTCGATGAGCAACAAATAAGTCCTCACACAGCTGCACTGAGGAAAAATTAAAGTTATAAATCTCAGAAAATGGCAGCACAGAACAAATTCCTCTTTAACTACTAATATATATATATATATATATATATATATTATATATATGTATATACACACACACATACAAGTTTGGTATCGCTGTAATTGAACTGACCTGGAGAATCATGTTGGCGATTCATTTTTACCACATACTTGTAACAAGCAGGTTCGCATCCGTGCCCCCCACACTATAGAAAAAGGGAAATCCTGGCTTTTACCTTAGCAATCCGCCACTGCAGACCGCATGCTGCTGCTTCACATGGCAGGCCAGGACCCAGCAGATTAGAGATGAATGAGGGAGAACAGAGTTCAAAATTAAACTTTACTGAATGAACTGGTGAAACATATGTACATCGTATAGCAGGCACAACACTTTGAGGGCTTCAGTGTTCCTCCCACACCCTGGCACCCCACAAGTAAATAGTGTCCTGTTTCCCTTGTGCTCTGTGTGAATTGCAAATCACTCATATATTAGCAGGAGGCCTCGGCTGGGTCCTCGATCCCGTTTCCGGGAAAAACCGCATAGTGTCCACACTGTGCAGAGACAGTTTCTCCTTTTCAAACAGTTGAACTTTACTGAGCAATCCGAGTTCAGCACAATACGTTGTCATCGTTATGGTACTTTCAGCCTGAGCTATCCCTCTCCTTGCTGGCATCTCTGGCCCCTGGGATACTCCACCCAGATCTGCAGATCTCATGCATCCCATCCCAACTTCCGTATGTGGTTTCCCTTTGTGGGAAGAGAATAAGGCATGCTCTTCCATGCCTAGTTCGGGCCGTAGGCTCCGAATGTCTCAGGCAGGTTCACTGAAGTTTGTCACGGCTGTTCTCATGCTGCCCACACCATCCCTAATCTCTTGTGCTCCCCAGCCCTATGGCCTTGAATTTCTGCTCTCTACACTTTACTTTAATCTCCTCATCTGCCCTTTTTAAAAGCATTTGCCCCTCTCAAGTTGGGGCTGTTCCAAAACACTTTAACCGTTCCTATACTAATACTAAACCTACTTCTTGAAACTATTGTGCCCACCACTGCACTGTTCCCAGTCCTATCTTATATCTAAAGTTAAACCCGTATTCTATGTCCTATACCTAATCTTTATCGTTTCCCTATATCTAATACAACAGTAAATTATAAATTCATTAAAAACACATTTGAGCCATCCACATCACTAACTATTTATAAAACTCTACAGAATTACACATACTCTTCTAATTACAATTCATTAACCGTGCACCTTAGTGCCTATAAGGTTCTATGCATAATAAAACACATTTTCCGATATACAAAATACAACGGTTTTCTTATTAAGGGAGAAGCACATGACTTTCCTGGTCAATAAATATTGTGAAAGTCATGAAAGACTGTTTTTCTGTTTAACCCCTTAGTGACAGAGCCAATTTGGTACTTAATGACCGAGCCAATTTTTACAATTCTGACCACTGTCACTTTATGAGGTTATAACTCTGGAACGCTTCAACGGATACCGCTGATTCTGAGATTGTTTTTTCGTGACATATTGTACTTCATGTTAGTGGTAACATTTCTTCGATATTACTTGCGATTATCTATGAAAAAAACGGAAATATGGCGAAAATTTTTAAAAATTTTGCAATTTTAAAATTTTGTATTTTTATGCCCTTAAATCAGAGAGATATGTCACGAAAAATAGTTAATAAATAACATTTCCCACATATCTACTTTACATCAGCACAATTTTGGAAACACATTTTTTTTGTTAGGGAGTTATAAGGGTTAAAAGTTGACCAGCAACTTCTCATTTTTACAACACCATTTTTTTTTTAGAGACCACATCACATTTGAAGTCATTTTGAGGGGTCTATATGATAGAAAATACCCAAGTGTGACACCATTCTAAAAACTACAAGCCTCAGGGTTCTCAAAACCACATTCAAGAAGTTTATTAACCCTTTACGTGCTTCACAGGAACTGAAACAATGTGGAAGGAAAAAATGAACATTTAACTTTTTTTTGCAAACATTTTAATTCAGAACCATTTTTTTTATTTTTACAAGTGTAAAAACAGAAATGTAACCATAAATTTTGTTATGAAATTTCTCCTGAATACGACAATACCCCATATGTGGGGGTAAACCACTTTTTGGGCGCACCGCAGAACTTGGAAGTGAAGGAGTGCCGTTTTACTTTAGAATTGGCTGGAATTGAGATCGGACGCCATGTCACGTTTGGAGAGCCCCTGATGTGCCTAAACAGTAGAAACCCCCCACAAGTGACCCCATTTTGGAAACTAGACCCCCAAAGGAACTTATCTAGATGTGTGGTGAGAACTTTGAATGCCCAAGTGCTTCACAGAAGTTTAGAATGCAGAGTCATGAAAATAAAAAAATATTTTTTACTCCACAAAAAAGATATTGTAGCCCCCAAGTTTTTATTTTCACAAGGGTAACAGGAGAAATTGGACCCCAAAAGTTGTTGTCCAATTTATCCCGAGTACGCTGATGCCCCATATGTGGGGGTAATACACTGTTTGGGCGCACGGCAGAGCTCAGAAGGGAGGGAGCACCATTTGACTTTTTGAGCGCAAAATTGGCTGTCGTGTTTGGAGACCCCCTGATGTACCTGTGGAAACCCCCCAATTCTAGCTCCAACCCTAACCCCAACACACCCCTAACCCTAATCCCAACCCAATCCATAATCCTAATCACTAACCCTAACGATAATCACAACCCTTACCCCAAAACAACCCTAATGTCAACCCTAACCATAACCCTAATCAAAACACTAAATCCAACACACCCCTAATCCTAATCTCAACCCTAACCTCAAACCTAACCCTAATCCCAATACACCCCTAATCACAACCCTAACCTTAACCCTAATCCCATACCTAACCCTAATCCCAAACGTAACCCTAATACCAACCCTAATCCAAACCCTAATCCCAACTCTAACCCTAACTTTAGCCCCAACCCTAGCCCTAACTTTAGCCCCAACCCTAACCCTAAGGCTACTTTCACACTTGCGTTGTTTGGCATCCGTCGCAATCCGTCGTTTTGGACAAAAAACGGATCCTGCAAATGTGCCCGCAGGATGCGTTTTTTGCCCATAGACTTGTATTGCTGACGGATCATGACGGATGGCCACACGTCGCGTCCATCGTGCACTGGATCAGTTGTGTTTTGGCGGACCGTCGGCACAAAAAAACGTTCAATGTAACATTTTTTTGTACGTCGCGTCCGCCATTTCTGACCGCGCATGCGTGGCTGTAACTCGGCAGCCGAGACCCCGGAGAAAATCCGACTCTGAGGGGCGCTATTTACTTTTTCCACAGCGCCGTTAATTAACGGCGCTGTGGTTTAAGTACCCTTAGCGGCCGCCGTTAAAAGGCGTATCGGCGGTCGTTAAGGGGTTAATAAATCTCCTCTGCAGTGTCCAGATGCTTCCAATCAATGGACCCATAGGTGCTCAAATTAAGGAAGACAGACTCAGGCTGTGATCAGACGTCAGTGATTTTCTAGGATGAGAAAACCTGTCCCGAGTTTCACCAGTGATTTTTTTTTTTCATCAGAGTTTCTTCAGCGTTTGGTCAGAGTCTTATCAGTGTTTCTCGGATGAGAAACAAATACAAAAAGTGTCTCTCTTTTCTTATCTAGCAGTCTATGATGGCTTCCGAGTACTCTCCGATTTTTTTCATGGACCCATAGGCTTGCATTGACGATTTTGATTTAACCATCGGATCAAGATTGGACATGTCTCCGTCATTCCGCAAAAAATACGGACATGTGTACAACCCTATTCACTAGTGGACACAGAGAGAAGCCCCTGTGCAAAAACAGAATATGGGCCCTTTACAGTTAAATAGCTCATCATAATGCTCAATTCTACCTGCGTTAGAAGTAGAAATGGGCCCCCTTACCTCTCGGGCCCCTGTGCGCCTGCACAGGTTGCACCAATGATATGTCTGCCGCTGACCCTATTCACTATTATGGGTACGAGTGCGGAAAATCAAATACATATCTGGCTTGACCAAGATGCCCAGAATGATCACGGACCAGAACTATAGGCCTATTGGTTCAGGAGTCCCTCGGTCAGTCCATATACAGTTGTGCTCAAAAGTTTACATACCCCAGCAGAATTTTTGCTTTCTTGGCCTTTTTTCAGAGAATATGAATGATAACACCAAAACTTTTTCTTCACTCCATGGTTAGTGGTTGGATGAAGCCATTTATTGTCAAACTACTGTTTTCTCTTTTCCAATCACAATGGCAACCTAAAACATCCAAATGACCCTGATCAAAAGTTCACATACCCCATTTCTTAATACCATGTTTTGCCCCCTCTAACACCAATGACAGCTTGAAGTCTTTTGTGGTAGTTGTGGATGAGGTTCTTTATTTTCTCAGATGGTAAAGCTGCCCACTCCTCTTGGAAAAAAACCTCCAGTTCCTGTAAATTCCTGGTCTGTTTAGCATGAACTGCGCGCTTGACATCTCCCCAGAGTGGCTCAACGATATTGCAGTCAGGAGACTGAGATGGCCACTCCAGAACCTTCACTTTGTTCTGCTGCAGCCAATGACAGGTCAACAGGCCTTGTGTTTTGGATCATTGTCATGTTGGAACGTCCAAGTATGTCCCATGAGCTGCTTCTGGGCTGATGAGTGCAAATTTGCCTCCAGTATTTGCTGATAACATGCTTCATTTATCTTTACTTCAACTTTGACCAAGTTTCCTGTGCCTTTGCAGCTCACACTTCACCAAAGCATCAGTGATTCACCTCCGTGGTTTACAGTAGGAATGGTGTTCCTTTCATCATAGGCCTTGTTGACCTCTCTCCAAACACAACGTTTATGATTGTGGCCAATAAGTTCAATTTTGGTCTCATCACTCCCAATTACCTTGTTCCAGAAGTTTTGAGGCTTGTCTCTGCTGTTTTGCATATTGTAGGTAAGCTACTTTGTGGCATTTGCACAGTAATGTCTTTCTTCAGGCGACTCGAACATGCAGACCATTTTTCTTCAAGTGCCTCCTTATTGTGCATCTTGAAACAGCCACACTGCTAGTTTTCAGAGCGTCCTGTATTCCAGCTGATGTTATTTGTGGGTTTTTCTTTGCATCCTGAATAATTTTCCTAGCAGTTGTGGATGACATTTTTGATAGTCTACCTGACCGTGATTTTGTTTTTACAGAGCTCCTGGTTTTCCATTTGTTAATCACAGTTTGACCGCTGCTGACTTGTATTATCAATTCCTTGGATATCTTTTTGTATTCCTTTCCTGTTTTATACAGTTCAACTACCTTTTCCTGTAGATCCGTTGACAATTCTTTTGCTTTCCCCATGACGCACAATCCAGAAAAGTCAGTGGCTGGATGAAAGATGCAAGAGTCTGTCTGGATCCCAGAAACTCACTAAGCTTTTATGCACACATACTGATTACAAGCAAACAGGTGAGGATATTACCTTTAGCAGCCATTCAAACCTATTTATGTCAACTTCTGTCCATGTTATCAGGCCAAAATCACCAGGGCATGTGAACTTTGATCAGGGTCATTTGGACGTTTTGGGTTGTCATTATGATTTAAAAAGAGAAAACACAGTAGTTTGACAATAAATGGCTTCAGCCAACCACTAACCATGAGTGGAGAAAAAGGTTTTGGTGTTATCATTCATATTCTCTGAAAAAGGGCCTACAAAGCAAAAATTCTGCCAGAGTATGTAAACTTTTGAGCACAATTGTATCATCAGTGAAACAGACAAGTGAGCCCAGCCTTATCGAAACTGGAATCTGTTTCGCATGCATGCTGTACTGTAAAAGTGGGAACATACGATTATTGTTCATCAGCTCATGTATTTTGAAAATAGTAAAACATTCAAAATGTCCAATTACACCAAGTGTACGGATCTCCCTTCTGAGACTACAAGTCGCCGCATGCCTAGGCAGCCAGATCACTGCTCTAGAATCAGCTCAATTTCTGATTTATTGTACTATATTACATTTCCACCACTAGTGGGGGCTATAGTCATGTGTAGGTGTACTGTATACTAAACTACAGACACAATATATTCCGTACGCAAGTCTCATGACCTGAACGCAACAGTAGGCTCTGGCTCCGCCTGGTATTGCCGCTCAGGCCCTTCCACTGCAATGTCCCATTTTCACACCGAGTGGTCCACTCCAAGAAAGGGTGGAGTTGCGCAGAAAGATTTGCAGTACCCTCATCCGGCATCCACTTTGGTATTCTTGGGCAGCCATAGCAGGGCAGTGCAAACTTCCTCGGCCAACACTTACATGCCGGTATCCTGGTCTTTCATAATGTCTCTGGCCTTAGTAAAGAGATGCGTAGGATGCTGGCTGAGTACCTTGGTCCAGCTTCAAACTCGGTACTCCGTGGCAGACACCCGAGTGTGCATCCTGGGCATTACTTTACTAGATCCTGTGATGTCATGACATGCTTCTGGGCAGCATTGAAGTTGCTGGCATTTGAGTGCCAGCCGTTGAAGTTTGCACTGCACTGCTACCCAATACCAAAGTGGATGTTGGACCAGGGTACTGAAAATCTGTTTGCTCCACTCTAAGCCATGGACAATCCAGGATTAACCAAAGACTATAATGTAGTCCTCCTACTGCTGGAATAAAAAGTATGTCAAGCTGAACATCAACCAGTGGATTTCCATGCCATAGACGTTTTCAGATCTATGTCATTGTCAAAAACCCAGGGGCACTCTTGTTTATTGGCAAAGCTTACTCCCAAAAGGTATTTAAGTATAAGAGAAAAAAAAAAGATCTACCGAGTGAAATTATGCCAGTAGACCGGTAATACCATACTGCCACGACAGGGGTTGGCAATTAATTTTCCCGAGGGGCCACATTTTATATTAAATATACCACTTAATGGTGACGCACGTAATGGTGACGCAGCCCAGAGGAGATCGTGGTATGCCTAGGCACTGAACGCACACTGTGATCTCCGACAGAGAAGCAGGGACGTGCCAGGAGGGCGAGTATGCTATATTCACCTGTTCCACCGCTGCGTGCCACAGTCTTCCACATTCTCTGCCTGTGACGTTCAGGTCAGAGGGCGTGATGACACGATTAGTGCGCGCCGGCGCTGCATTCTGACTGAACAGTCACAGCCCGAGGACCCGGAAGAAGGAGCGGTGCGCTGCGGTGGAACGGGCACAGGTGAATATAACAAGTGCCGGGGGCCTGAGCCAGAGGTGATACCGGCACCTGACCCCCATAGCGCGCCGGTGTCCCCACCTGCTCAGGCCCCCGAAACTCAGCGCTCAGCGATGATAGGCATGTCTTTTTTTTTTAGTTTATATTGCAGCAGCATATGGGGCATATAATACTATGGTGCATCTTATGGGGCCATCAACCTTTATGGAACAGCATACGGGGCATATACTATGGAGGATCTTATGGGGGCCATCAACCTTTATGGAGCAGCGTACGGGGCTTATGGATGGGAGCAGCACATTACAGAATGGGGGCGCAAGATGGGAGCAGCACATGACAGGATGGGGGCGCAGGATGGGAGCAGCACATTACAGAATGGGGGCGCAGGATGGGAGCAGCACATTACAGAATGGGGGCGCAGGATGGGAGCAGCACATTACAGAATGGGGCGCAGGATGGGAGCAGCACATGACAGCATGGGGGCGCAGGATGGGAGCAGCACATGACAGCATGGGGGTGCAGGATGGGAGCAGCACATGACAGCATGGGGGTGCAGGATGGGAACAGCACATGACAGCATGGGGGTGCAGGATGGGAACAGCACATGACAACATGGGGGAGCAGCACATGACAGCATGGGAGCGCAGGATGGGAGCAGCACATGACAGCATGGGGATGCAGGATGGGAGATGCACATGACAGGATGGGGCGCAGGATGGGAGCACCACATGACAGAATGGGGGTGCAGGATGGGAGCACATGACAGGATGAGGGCTCAGGAAGAGTAGCACATGACAAGATGGAGGCGCACAAGGCAAGATGGGGGCTGCACGACAGGATGGGGGCGCAAGATGGTAGCAGCACATGACAAGATTAGGGCGCAGGATGAAAGCACCACATATCAGGATGGAGACCATATATCAATATAAATGCTCGCCACCCGGGCGTAGAATGGGTTCAATAGCTGGTATATATATATATGTGAGCCCAACATAGCCCCCTATAAATGGTATGAGCTACTAGTATCTCTATACAATATGAGCTCACATATCCTTCTACAGTATGAGCTCCCACAGCCTCCTAAATACAGTATGAGCCTTCACATAACCTTCTATATTCAGTATGAGCCCCGTATAGCCTCCTATATACAGTATGAGCCTCCTATATACGGTATGAGCCCCACATAGCCTCCATATACAGTGTGAGCCCTACAAGCCTCCAATATACATGCAAATATCCCACACACATAAAAATAAAAAAAAAACAAATATACAACACATACTCACCTCGTTCCCGTTCCCCCCCAGCACTTTGCTCCTGTCTCTTGTTCGAGTCTCAGCAGCAGTGCAATTAAATGACATCATTGCATCTGTTGTCTCAGTTGCACATGCTGACTGGTGGAAGATGAGCTGGCAGCCCTGTCCTCCACTAATGTAGTCAGCGCTGTCTGCATCCTTAGGGTGGGAATAGCGCTGACAACGGGCGGCGGATGGATGGCAGGCAGGGGAGGGAGGGAACGATGCAGCCAGTGGGCCACTGTTTCAGGCCTTCAGTTGTCTCGGTCCTCAATTTACCCAGGTCTGTGCAATGAGGTACATGCACTTTCACCCAGAAAACGTATAAAGCTGGTCATACACTAGAGAAGGCCATAAAGACTGAGTGCCTTTGGGTGAGTCACAATAAATGCTGATCAATGGCAGGTATCAAAGTTTATCTGCTGTTTTTCTTTATTGGTTGATGCTGTGGTTAAAAGTTTGTTCATCCTATCAAAAGAAAGTCAGACGAGGCCACAGCTCATAGCAAAGTTCATTTATACTGTATTCACACATCCACGTTGTGTGGTCTGATCACGGACTCTTCACGGGTCTCCTGATCCGAACTTGACAGCAAAATAGGCAAATGTGTGGCTGTTGAGTTTGGGTTGCATTTCATTCACCGCAACCCAATTCTTTAGTTGGATTATACCTGGGTACTGGAGTTTCTAGGAACTCACCTCTATTAGATGACTTCTGTGATTCTTACTTTGTAAGGAAGTCTTAGTAATGGAGAAAAGAGGTACAGGATTCTAGGAATGTGCGGTCATCGTCAGTGGAAGAATACAAACTGGTTTTCGAACCCGAACTCAAGTCTTCATCAGGTAGGTCGAGTTTCACACTGAAGGTGGTTTAAATCCCCAATTTGAAGGTAAAAAGGTTCAAGTCTTGGCAATACATAGTAACATAGTAACATAGTAAGGCCGAAAAAAGACATTTGTCCATCCAGTTCAGCCTATATTCCATCATAATAAATCCCCAGATCTACGTCCTTCTACAGAACCTAATTGTATGATACAATATTGTTCTGCTCCAGGAAGACATCCAGGCCTCTCTTGAACCCCCCGACTGAGTTCGCCATCACCACCTCCTCAGGCAAGCAATTCCAGATTCTCAATGCCCTAACAGTAAAGAATCCTCTTCTATGTTGGTGGAAAAACCTTCTCTCCTCCAGACGCAAAGAATGCCCCCTTGTGCCCGTCACCTTCCTTGGTATAAACAGATCCTCAGCGAGATATTTGTATTGTCCCCTTATATACTTATACATGGTTATTAGATCGCCCCTCAGTCGTCTTTTTTCTAGACTAAATAATCCTAATTTCGCTAATCTATCTGGGTATTGTAGTTCTCCCATCCCCTTTATTAATTTTGTTGCCCTCCTTTGTACTCTCTCTAGTTCCATTATATCCTTCCTGAGCACCGGTGCCCAAAACTGGACACAGTACTCCATGTGCGGTCTAACTAGGGATTTGTACAGAGGCAGTATAATGCTCTCATCATGTGTATCCAGACCTCTTTTAATGCACCCCATGATCCTGTTTGCCTTGGCAGCTGCTGCCTGGCACTGGCTGCTCCAGGTAAGTTTATCATTAACTAGGATCCCCAAGTCCTTCTCCCTGTCAGATTTACCCAGTGGTTTCCCATTCAGTGTGTAATGGTGACATTGATTCCTTCTTCCCATGTGTATAACCTTACATTTATCATTGTTAAACCTCATCTGCCACCTTTCAGCCCAAGTTTCCAACTTATCCAGATCCATCTGTAGCAGAATACTATCTTCTCTTGTATTAACTGCTTTACATAGTTTTGTATCATCTGCAAATATCGATATTTTACTGTGTAAACCTTCTACCAGATCATTAATGAATATGTTGAAGAGAACAGGTCCCAATACCGACCCCTGCGGTACCCCACTGGTCACAGCGACCCAGTTAGAGACTATACCATTTATAACCACCCTCTGCTTTCTATCACTAAGCCAGTTACTAACCCATTTACACACATTTTCCCCCAGACCAAGCATTCTCATTTTGTGTACCAACCTCTTGTGCGGCACGGTATCAAACGCTTTGGAAAAATCGAGATATACCACGTCCAATGACTCACCGTGGTCCAGCCTATAGCTTACCTCTTCATAAAAACTGATTAGATTGGTTTGACAGGAGCGATTTCTCATAAACCCATGCTGATATGGAGTTAAACAGTTATTCTCATTGAGATAATCCAGAATAACATCCCTCAGAAACCCTTCAAATATTTTACCAACAATAGAGGTTAGACTTACTGGCCTATAATTTCCAGGTTCACTTTTAGAGCCCTTTTTGAATATTGGCACCACATTTGCTATGCGCCAATCCTGCGGAACAGACCCTGTCGCTATAGAGTCCCTAAAAATAAGAAATAATGGTTTATCTATTACATTACTTAGTTCTCTTAGTACTCGTGGGTGTATGCCATCCGGACCCGGAGATTTATCTATTTTAATCTTATTTAGCCGGTTTCGCACCTCTTCTTGGGTTAGATTGGTGACCCTTAATATAGGGTTTTCATTGTTTCTTGGGATTTCACCTAGCATTTCATTTTCCACCGTGAATACCGTGGAGAAGAAGGTGTTTAATATGTTAGCTTTTTCCTCGTCATCTACAACCATTCTTTCCTCACTATTTTTTAAGGGGCCTACATTTTCAGTTTTTATTCTTTTACTATTGATATAGTTGAAGAACAGTTTGGGATTAGTTTTACTCTCCTTAGCAATGTGCTTCTCTGTTTCCTTTTTGGCAGCTTTAATTAGTTTTTTAGATAAAGTATTTTTCTCCCTATAGTTTTTTAGAGCTTCAATGGTGCCATCCTGCTTTAGTAGTGCAAATGCTTTCTTTTTACTGTTAATTGCCTGTCTTACTTCTTTGTTTAGCCACATTGGGTTTTTCCTATTTCTAGTCCTTTTATTCCCACAAGGTATAAACCGCTTACAGTGCCTATTTAGGATGTTCTTAAACATTTTCCATTTATTATCTGTATTCTTATTTCTGAGGATATTGTCCCAGTCTACCAGATTAAGGGCATCTCTAAGCTGGTCAAACTTTGCCTTCCTAAAGTTCAGTGTTTTTGTGACTCCCTGACAAGTCCCCCTAGTGAAAGACAGGTGAAACTGCACAATATTGTGGTCGCTATTTCCTAGATGCCCAACCACCTGCAGATTTGTTATTCTGTCAGGTGTATTAGATAGTATTAGGTCTAAAAGTGCTGCTCCTCTGGTTGGATTCTGCACCAATTGTGAAAGATAATTTTTCTTGGTTATTAGCAGAAACCTGTTGCCTTTATGGGTTTCACAGGTTTCTGTTTCCCAGTTAATATCCGGGTAGTTAAAGTCCCCCATAACCAGGACCTCATTATGGGTTGCAGCTTCATCTATCTGCTTTAGAAGTAGACTTTCCATGGTTTCTGTTATATTTGGGGGTTTGTAACAGACCCCAATGAGAATTTTGTTACCATTTTTCCCTCCATGAATTTCGACCCATATGGACTCGACATCCTCATTTCCTTCGCTAATATCCTCCCTTAAAGTGGACTTTAGACAAGACTTTACATAGAGACAAACCCCTCCTCCTCTCCGATTTTTACGATCCTTTCTAAACAGACTGTAACCCTGTAAGTTAACTGCCCAGTCATAGCTTTCATCTAACCATGTCTCGGTTATTCCCACTATGTCAAAGTTACCTGTAGATATTTCTGCTTCTAGTTCTTCCATCTTGTTTGTCAGGCTTCTGGCGTTTGCAAGCATGCAGTTTAGAGGATTTTGTTTTGTTCCAATCTCCTCGCTGTGGATTGTTTTAGAAATGTTCTTACCTCCCTTCTGAGTTTGTTTTCCTGGATCTTCTTTGTTCAAGTCTAATGTTTTTCTTCCCGTCCCCTCTTCTTCTAGTTTAACGCCCTCCTGATGAGTGTAGCGAGTCTTCTGGCGAATGTGTGTTTCCCAGGTTTGTTGAGGTGTAGTCCGTCTCTGGCGAGGAGTCCATCGTACAAGTAATTCACACCGTGGTCCAGGAATCCGAATCCTTGTTGTCTGCACCATCGTCTTAGCCAGTTGTTTGCATCAAGGATCCTGTTCCATCTCCTGGTGCCATGCCCGTCTACTGGAAGGATAGAAGAAAAAACTACCTGTGCATCCAGTTCCTTTACTTTCTTCCCCAACTCTTCAAAGTCTTTGCAGATTGTCGGTAGGTCCTTCCTTGCCGTGTCATTGGTGCCAACATGTATCAGAAGAAATGGGTGGACGTCCTTGGAGCTGAAGAGCTTTGGTATCCTATCGGTCACATCCTTGATCATCGCACCTGGAAGGCAGCATACTTCTCTTGCAGTTATGTCCGGTCTGCAGATGGCTGCTTCTGTGCCTCTCAGTAGTGAGTCTCCCACCACCACCACTCTTCGTTGCTTCTTGGCTGTACTTTTTGCTGTCACTTGTTGCTGTGTGCCCTTTTCTTTTTTGCTTGCTGGTATTGCTTCATCCTTAGGTGTGCCATCTTCATCCTCTACAAAGATTTGATATCGGTTCTTCAGTTGTGTGGTTGGTGATTTCTCTATGGTCTTCTTGCTTCTTTTGGTCACATGCTTCCACTCATCTGCTTTTGGAGGTTCTCTGACACTTTTTTCACCTTCTGTGACCAGTAGAGATGCTTCTGTTCTGTCTAGAAAGTCTTCATTCTCTTTGATGAGTTTCAAAGTTGCTATTCTTTCTTCCAGACCCCGCACCTTTTCTTCTAAAAGGGCCACTAGTCTACACTTCTGACAGGTGAAATTTAATTCTTCTTCTGGTCGATCTGTGAACATGTAGCACATGCTGCAGCTCACCATGTAGGTTGTCACATCTGCCATGTTGCTCCTAGATCCTGCTGACTTGCTGTGTGTTTTCCTTCTTGTGTAATCTACTCAGCCAAGCTCTCTTGCAATAATGTCCTACAGGCAAAAATTTGGTGATTCTTTCCAAGCAGCTGGTCCCGGCTGTACCCAACGATCTTCTAGCTTAGGGAGACTCTTCGCTTTCCCAGAAGGCACCTGGAATATGCAAATTAGCCTCCTCAAGCTTGAATCCCTGGTTTGGTGATTCTTTCCAAGCAGCTGGTCCCGGCTGTACCCAACGATCTTCTAGCTTAGGGTGACTCTTCGCTTTCCCAGAAGGCACCTGGAATATGCAAATTAGCCTCCTCAAGTTTGAATCCCTGGTTTGGTGATTCTTTCCAAGCAGCTGGTCCCGGCTGTACCCAACGATCTTCTAGCTTAGGGAGACTCTTCGCTTTCCCAGAAGGCACCTGGAATATGCAAATTAGCCTCCTCAAGCTTGAATCCCTGGTTTGGTGATTCTTTCCAAGCAGCTGGTCCCGGCTGTACCCAACGATCTTCTAGCTTAGGGAGACTCTTCGCTTTCCCAGAAGGCACCTGGAATATGCAAATTAGCCTCCTCAAGCTTGAATCCCTGGTTTGGTGATTCTTTCCAAGCAGCTGGTCCCGGCTGTACCCAACGATCTTCTAGCTTAGGGAGACTCTTCGCTTTCCCAGAAGGCACCTGGAATATGCAAATTAGCCTCCTCAAACTTGAATCCCTGGTTTGGTGATTCTTTCCAAGCAGCTGGTCCCGGCTGTACCCAACGATCTTCTAGCTTAGGGAGACTCTTCGCTTTCCCAGAAGGCACCTGGAATATGCAAATTAGCCTCCTCAAGCTTGAATAAATTCCCCTTGGAATAAATTCCCCTTGGAAGGATGGGTCATCAATATCACATGTCCGGAGAAATCTTTTTAGTTGTCAAGAACATAAGGGCTCATTCAGACATCAGTTGCTTTTCTTGTGAGCAAAAATCGTTTCATCAGTGTTTTTGATTAGAGTCATCAGATTTTGGTCATGGTTAGTTTTTAACATCAGAGTTTCATCCATTTTTCTCAAAAACAAAACTTGACAGATGTTTCTCCAGCTTCGCCTCTCAAACAGTCTGTGAAAAATTGATGTGCTGTCCGATTTTTTTTCTTTTCACAAATCTAGACTTCTCTTGGTAAGTTTGATCCAGTCAAAATCGAATAAGTCTCTGTGCTTTTGTGCGGACCACCCCATCTGTGGAAAAAAAATCGGACATGTGAACTACCTCATAGACTCTCGAAGGTGCAAGTGCGCGATAGCCATGAAAAAATAGAATTAGGCTTACCGGTAATTTGTGTAACATGTAATCCCCTTAAAGGGAACCTGTCACCTGAATTTGGCGGGACAGGTTTGTGGTCATATGGGCGGGGTTTTCAGGTGTTTGATTCACCCTTTCCTTACCCGCTGGCTGCAATATTGGGTTGAAGTTTATGCTGTGTCCTCTGAAGTACATGCCTGCGCAAGGCAATCTTCACATTTCTTACGTCTTCAGCTGTTGCTACGTCTGGGTCAGGATGGGTTCACGTGCTCCTGTGGTCTGTTGGTGAGCTGACCGGGCCTTTGGCCCCCGTATTTTTCTATTGATATATTGAACAATGCATATTCCCTGGCGAGGGATGAAGATCATTACTTCCGCCATAATTTTTGTAAAAACCCGTGGAGCCGAAGAGATGCCGAAGGGTAGGACGTTGAATTGGAAATGTTTGATTTGCTGCCCCTGAGAGACTGCAAATCTGAGGAATTTCCTGTCTTCTGGATGGATTGGTACATGGTAGTACACATCCCTCAGATCCACTGTCGCCATTACCCAATCTTGCCCGATGAGGGGGATCACCAATCTGATTGTTTCCATTTTGAGTTGCCTGTACCGGACTGATTCGTTTAATGGTTTCAGGTTTATGATGATCCTGTTTTTTCCCCCCGACGGTTTTGTTACCAGAGACGAGAATAGTGGCCACGTCCTTCCTCCCGCTTTGGCACCTGCGAGATCACATTTGATTGGAGTAGACTTTGTAGAGCTTTTAACAAGTAGTTTTGGAGGTGTCGGGTTTGTAGGGAGGTTATCCTCAAGCATTGTGGGGGAGGTCTCTCGAATTCTATTTTTAGTCCATCTCCTATGGTACGAAGGACCCACTGATTTGTGGAGACGGACTGCCACTGGGTGAAAAGAGTGAGTCGACCCCCGACCGGAGCACCATCATTGTTTATCTGGAGTCTGTGAGACAAGCATGTTCCTGCCCTTGCCTCCTTTGGGATAACTCCATCTCCCTGTTTTGCCTTTTCCCCTATAATCCCTCTGTGAAGATTGATCACGTGAGGGGCAAAAAAAAAGTGTATTTTACTATTTCTTTGTTCAGGGAGAATTTCTTCTTGTCCGCTGCCTTATCCAAGATATCATCCAGAATGGGACCAAACACATGATGGCCCTGGAAGGGGATGCTGCACAACTTGGACTTGGAGACAAATTCGCTCCCCCAGGATTTTAGCTAGAGTGCTCTCCTAGATGAGTTGGAGAGGACAGCAGCTTTTGCGGCTACTCGGACAGACTCAGCAGAGGCGTCGTCTAGGAACCCTGTTGCTTTTTGTAGCAGGGGTAGGGAGTCTAAGATCTCCTCTGTTGGGGTGCCCTGTGTCAAATGATCCTCAAGTTTGCGTAACCAGATGAACAGAGATCTGGCCACGCATGTGGAGGCCGTTAGTCTTTAGTAAATTTGTGGAGGTGTCCCAGGACTTTCTTAACAAGCTCTCTATCTTTCGATACATTGGATCCTTGAGCTGGGAAGTCTTCAAAGGGAAGGGCTGTTTTTTTTTTTAGTTACCCTGGACACTTTCACTTTTGGGAGAATTAGATTCTGTATATTTTTATGTACAGGAAAACCTTTTTGATCTTTGGGCTTTAGACCCTCAAACATCTAATCCTGTACTGTAAGTTTAATTTCCTCTTCCTCTACCCCCATGGTGCCTCTTACTATACTGACTAGGTCACCCATATCCTCAGAATTAAAGTAATATTTCTTGTTCTCTGATTTAGGGGTGGTGGTGGAAGTAAACCCCTCATTCTCCCAAACGTCACCTGATCCCGAGGATTGAATCTCCCCAGACTCTGAGTCGGACTCTACTGGGGCCGTTTTCCTCTTCTTAGGAGGTGGTTGAGGCACCGGGATCTGGGAGATGGTAGCCATGATAGACTGGACCTCTTGTTTATTGAGGGATCTTATGCTATCCAGAAGAGAGGGCTGCTCAGTGAGTAGGACCTCATCTGTACAAGACTGGGAAAGCTTTTTCCCATATGTAGATGGGAGTCTGGCTGCACACATTTTACACTTGCGGCTTGTCTTCTAGGGTCAGAGAACTTTTCTCCCTATAAGAGAAAAAGAACTAAGCCGCTTGTAAGCATGTATATAGGATAGCCGGGGCCCAACACAGAACGACGTTATCACCAACGATCTGGCAACAGCTTTGGTGGTTACGGAACCTACTGTTCCGACATTGTATCTACTCCCCAAGATTCATAAAAACATTTCGTCACCCCCAGGGAGACCTATAATTTCTGGACGGGGAAATCTACTGGAACATGTTAATAGGTGGATAGATTTCCACCTGCAACCATTAGTTACCAGTCTTCCTTCCTTCCTCAAGGATACTGGGGATGTGCTGCGCAGGGTTGACGGATTGTGTTTGGAGGGTGATACTCTATTGGTTTCGGCGGATGTCGAATCTCTATAGACCAACATTAGGCACAAAGACGGCATTGGTGCCGTTAGATACTTTTTGGAGTCATCTACTTTGTCCATTGGGATGAGATCGCTTCTGCTGGAACTTTTTTGTTTTTAATGGGTCCTTCTACCTACAGCTCCAGGGGACTGCTATGGGAGCGGCCTTTGCGCCCTCCTATGCCAACCTCTTCCTGGGGCTGTGGGAGAGGGACCTCCTCCTGTCCGGCGAACAGGGATCAATTGACATCTTGATGACATCTTCTTCGTCTGGAAGGGCACGTCCGTTGACCTTGCGCGGTATATCTCCTCCTTGAACAGCAACGATCTGAACATCCATTTGACATTTGTGTGGAGTGATGTATCCATCGATGTTCTAGATGTGACGATCAAGAAGGACCCTAGTGGTATTCTATGCACGGATATTTTCCGTAAGCTGACTTCCACCAATACCCTGCTGCACGCCTCCTCAGGTCATCCTCAGCACATGATACGATCGATCCCGGTGGGGCAGTTCCTTCGGATACGTCGTATCTGCTCCACCGACAGTGATTTTGAGAAAAGAGCTGGGGAACTGCGGATGCGATTTGCAGCACGGGGATATAGTGGTAGATCCATCAAGAGGGCATATCAGAGGGCGAAACATACTACATGCCATAATTTACTTTATGGCAGCCAGCATGGACAACCAAATAGGACCAATAATAATGATAACAATATTAGGTTTATCACTACCTACAATTCCAAGGCTAATCAGATTAGGAGAGCCTTGGATAAAGCCTGGCCTATTCTCCAAGTAGATCCGATAATCCAAAAGTTTATCCCGAAAAAACCATCTATCACATTTAGGCGAGCCGCCAACCTTAGAGACCAATTGGTCCATAGTCATCATGAGGGACGGTCCCCTGCAACCTTCTTGGATAGGTTTACACCTAGTGTTGGTTGTTTTCCGTGCGGTCGGTGTGTCGCCTGCCCCAATATCGAAAAGAGTGATTCCTTTTTTAATTCTAGTGGTACACAGGTGTTTTCTATTAGACAACGGATCACCTGTACCACTAGATATGTCATCTACTATGTTACATGCCCCTGCGGACTAATATACGTCGGCCTTACCACTCGCCAGTTAAAAGTCCGCGTGAGGGAGCATGTATTGGGGATACAGGCGGCCGCCGGCCACATGGATACGACCACACTAAAAACTCTGCCAAGGCATTTTAAGGCATACCACAATTGTGATGCCACGATGTTGAGAGGGGAATTGATGCCCTCAGGATCAACATCAGAGGTGGTCGCCTATCCAAGAGACTTGGTATGTTAGAGACACGCTGGATTTTGCGTTTACGTACCGTCCAGCCATATGGGCTTAATGAGGGTTTGTCGTTCGCCCCGTTCCTATAGTCGCCTGATTGATGTGCATCTTCTCCTCTGTACTGTTCCGCATACGCTATCTTTATTTGTTTTTTAATTAGTTTTTATTATTTTCATATTTTTAGTTTGTTTTCGGATCATGACCTGGTTATGGGACAACCATCTTGGTCGTCTGTGAGAAGAACTTGTATCTGGATCTACTTGTAATACATCATTGGTGGACTATTTGGAATGAACATCAGTACCCCCCAGTACCACTGGACATCAGTTCTATATATCGGATATCATGGACTATATGATTAAGCATTTACGCCTCATTATATATGAAGATGTCACTGATATCTTGATTCTGTTGTACATGAGCAGGTGGAAAGTGGGTGTGATTGGTGTCGAACCTATATACAGTTAGGGCCAGAAATATTTGGACAGTGACACAAGTTTTGTTATTTTAGCTGTTTACAAAAACATGTTCAGAAATACAATTATATATATAATATGGGCTGAAAGTGCACACTCCCAGCTGCAATATGATAGTTTCCACATCCAAATCGGAGAAAGGGTTTAGGAATCATAGCTCTGTAATGCATAGCGTCCTCTTTTTCAAGGGACCAAAAGTAATTGGACAATGGACTCTAAGGGCTGCAATTAACTCTGAAGGCGTCTCCCTCGTTAACCTGTAATCAATGAAGTAGTTAAAAGGTCAGGGGTGGATTCCAGGTGTGTGGTTTTGCATTTGGAAGCTGTTGCTGTGAGCAGACAACATGCGGTCAAAGGAACTCTCAATTGAGGTGAAGCAGAACATCCTGAGGCTGAAAAAAAAGAAAAAATCCATCAGAGAGATAGCAGACATGCTTGGAGTAGCAAAATCAACAGTTGGGTACATTCTGAGAAAAAAGGAATTGACTGGTGAGCTTGGGAACTCAAAAAGGCCTGGGCGTCCACGGATGACAACAGTGGTGGATGATCGCCGCATACTTAATTTGGTGAAGAAGAACCCGTTCACAACATCAACTGAAGTCCAGAACACTCTCAGTGAAGTAGGTGTATCTGTCTCTAAGTCAACAGTAAAGAGAAGACTCCATGACAGTAAATACAAAGGGTTCACATCTAGATGCAAACCATTCATCAATACCAAAAATAGACCGGTCAGAGTTAAATTTGCAGAAAAACACCTCAAGAAGCCAGCTCAGTTCTGGAAAAGTATTCTATGGACAGATGAGACAAAGATCAACCTGTACCAGAATGATGGGAAGAAAAAAGTTTGGAGAAGAAAGGGAACGGCACATGATCCAAGGCACACCACATCCTCTGTAAAACATGGTGGAGGCAATGTGATGGCATGGGCATGCATGGCTTTCAATGGCACTGGGTCACTTGTGTTTATTGATGACATAAGAGCAGACAAGAGTAGCCGGATGAATTCTGAAGTGTACCGGGATATACTTTCAGCCCAGATTCAGCCAAATGCTGCAAAGTTGATTGGACGGCGCTTCATAGTACAGATGGACAATGACTCCAAGCATACAGCCAAAGCTACCCAGGAGTTCATGAGTGCCAAAAAGTGGAACATTCTGCAATGGCCAAGTCAATCTCCTGATCTAAACCCAATTGAGCATGCATTTCACTTGCTCAAATCCAGACTTAAGACAGAAAGACCCACAAACAAGCAAGACCTGAAGGCTGCGGCTGTAAAGGCCTGGCAAAGCATTAAGAAGGAGGAAACCCAGCGTTTGGTGATGTCCATGGGTTCCAGACTTAAGGCAGTGATTGCCTCCAAAGGATTTGCAACAAAATATTGAAAATAAAAATATTTTGTTTGGGTTATGTTTATTTGTCCAATTACTTTTGACCTCCTAAAATGTGGAGTGTTTGTAAAGAAATGTATACAATTCCTACATTTTCTATCAGATATTTTTGTTCAACCCTTCAAATTAAACGTTACAATCTGCACTTGAATTCTGTTGTAGAGGTTTCATTTCAAAACCAATGTGGTGGCATGCAGAGCCCAACTCGCGAAAATTGTGTCACTGTCCAAATATTTCTGGCCCTAACTGTATGTGCAGTCACGATGGCCGTGCGTGATATATTTCTTCTATGGCCGATCCTGATGTGTGCATATGTGTCTTCTATACCTACTCACTGGCCATATGTTTATACTATGTTCCGTATTGATGGTCACTATAGCGGACTATTTGTGTCATATGTAGTTGTTTATATTTGCTTATTTTTTCCTGTTTGTTTATTGCTTTTATCCTGCACGCTGTGGTTAGAGGTATGCGCACTTTTATGTGGGAGCCGTTTTGGCTCTTCTTATATGCCAGCACATTTGCCCCTCTCCCAGATGGCCGTGGCTGCAGTTCGCGCATGCGCAGTCGCGTCTTTCCTGTCTCCGGCTCCTGCAGTGCCTTGTGGGGCGGATCACATGGGGCCCGTGTTTCCGGTCCCACAGGCCGTGCGGACCGGATGTGGGATGATGCGATGCGGTGTGGAGCGCGAACGCCGCTACTTCCGGATCATAAGGTATTTAACCGGTGCCCCCCATCTCTGGGCACCCCCCCTGAGGAAGGCCAATCGCCAAAACGCGCGTCGGGGAGGACGGGACTACTGTGCACGTGTTTTGTGACTCACCACTGCGGTATGTACTATATATCTGACACACGTGTATAGGGTCACATGCATTGCTGCTAGACATTTTCTTTATGTCTTATGCAATCGATAGCATATATGGACCTTTATGATAGCATATATGGACCTTTTAACTTTATGGTCCATAAAAGATATTAGTGCACTGCAGTCCGGTCCCTCTATGTGAGATGTGTGTGCAGGCTTGTGTAGGGGATTTGTTTGCCTGCCATGCTGTATACCTGTGTTTTTTACATAATAAAGTTTTCTTCATATTTGCATTAATTGGACGTTTTTGACTGCGTTTTTGGTGCTTTTTCTGTTTGATACATGCTACTTACAGTAGGAGGGGGTATGCTGGGTTCTGCAGAAGCAGAGCAAGGGGGTTTGTCACCGTCCATGTCCGTCCAGTCAGCGTCAGACAGGCCTTACCTGGCGTCCCCCCCACCCAGATCTTTAAAGGGACACTGTCACCTGAATTTGGAGGGAACAATCTTCAGCCATGGAGGCGGGGTTTTGGGGTTTTTGATTCACCCTTTCCTTACCCGCTGGCTGCAATATTGGATTGAAGTTCATTCTCTGTCCTCCATAATACACGCCTGTGCAAGGCAAGATTGCACCTTGTGCAGGCATGTACTACGGAGGACAGAGAATGAACTTCAATCCAATATTGCAGCCAGCATGCAGCCAGCGGATAAGGAAAGGGTGAATCAAACACCCCCAAACCCCGCCTCCATGGCTGAAGATTGTTCCCTCCAAATTCAGGTGACAGTGTCCCTTTAAGGCCGGGGACACACACAATGTATTAAAAAACGGTCCGTTTTTGACGGACGAGAATCGCACAAATGTTACCAAAACAGTTATCCGTGTGCAGTGCGAGAATGCGATTTTCTCGCATCAAATGATCCGTGTGACATCCGTATGGCATCCGTATGGCGAGATTTTCTCACACACTTGCAAAATGAGCAAATAATGGCTGAGCCTTTCCTGTCACCTGCCTAATGCCTGAGAATTTCTCGCAAGTCACACTGATGGTCCGTGTTCTGTGCTATTTTTTCTCATCCCCATAGACTTTCATTGGCGAGTCTCGGCCGAGATACGCTGACAATCGCAGCATGCTGTGATTTCACTCGGATCCTGAATACGGCCGAGAAAATATCGGATGATGGGAGCTGCCCCATAGATTAACATTGGGACGAGTGCTATGCGATTTTTTATCGCATTGCACTCGTCCGTATTACGGTCTAGTGTGACCCCGGCCTAAAGGGGATGATGGGTCAGCGTCATCTGTGCTCCTCCAATCCTGGCCCAATTGAAAGGGGGGGGAAATCCTTCCCGGAACGCCCCGGTATTACTGCCCGCTGAAAACAGCCGGCTGGCGCGCACTCCAGGTGGAACGCACAGGAAGAAACCAGAAGTGACGCGCCACCCTCCCCCAGCACGCCCCGACAGCACCAGAATGCAGCAAGTGACGAGGAAACCAGGGGGCTACCGCCCTGCTTTACCCCCAGAGGTGGGCGCAGGAGAGGCAGGATGGTCCCAAGTCCTGCCGAGGATAGGAGACGGGAGCAGCACCGGATGAGAGACGAAGCCCCCGACCTCAGCTGCCTGGCTTGAAAAGGTAGTGTGTGGAGCTCCAATCGCCGGCCACGGCAGCCCCTTCAGATTCTCTTCAAGCCCCATAGGGGACAGGAAAACAGTGGTGGTTGCAGGAAGGGGAGAGGTATTTAACCTCTTTGTGTGCCTGTCCCCCATTAGGGCGGGGAAGACAACCTTAGAAGTGGCTGTCGTGGAAGGTGACTAGAGAAACTCTGAATTCATATAAGAAAAACCTTTTAGAATTGAGAGTCCTCAGTGGTTGATACCTTTTAATGGCTCACTGAAAACATGGTAAATTGCAAGCTTTCGAGACTACTCAGGTCTCTTCATCAGGCATAGACTAATACAACATCTGAAGAATCACATATTTATACACAACACAGCAGAAAGATAATGCAATGGATAAGTCAAGTGATGTGAAGCAGAGCTATAATTTTTCTATCTACTGGCTAACACGGTACCAAGATATACATCTTTCCTGTACAAGAAAAACGGACATTTCAATGAGAGCTTATTGAGGTCATCCGTTCATGATAATTCCTACCCAAATAATAGCCAGAACATCCAATGTCTGCAGAAACTCCTGAGAATATAACTGGAGGAAGCATCTACAGGTCTACTCTCTCATATTATACCATACCAATTAAGTTCTCAAGCAATTCACCATCACATCTTGTGGTGGCGTTTACTTTTCTGTATAGAATCCACTTTTCATACCTTTCACCTACACTTAGAAGGCATCTACTAGGATCCAAAAGGCATTCGGTTTTATTGTATCCTTTCTGAAATTCAGTTCGAAAATTTAATTTGGCATCAAAGAAAAAATATTTTTATTTCCAATATGTCAATTTCAACTGTAAAAATAGTAAGTGATATTATCCTTGTCTGTTATCTCACAAAGAAATAGACTAAGCACTTGTGGTCAGTAACATTGCACACTGAATGGTCCCGAAGTGCTGAATCTACAAGTCTAAGAGACAAAAAGGAAAGGGGAACAAAGCCAAAAAACATTATGGCGTGCACTGGCGAAAGTGGAACCAAAATCTGTAACACGACTGCACCCCTTAAAGGGAAGGTGCCACCAGTTTTCTTGTATTTTGTTTTTTGTGAAATTAAGCTTAAAATAGTAATTAAAATGTATTAATGCAATGTTTGCAAACATTTCTATATGAAAAATATTATATATTTTTCTACAAATATACATATTTACCACTAGGGGGAGCATTTTCCGTTTTAGACCTCAAGCAGCTATAGTAAGATTTAGCAGCTCTGCCCCAGGGATATTAGACCACCCAAAAGGGGAGGGAAATGGTGATGTCAGCAGTTACTGCCCCAACAGTAAGACTGAAGAGCAGCATCACAGGGCAGCGCCATTTTGTGTGTGACTGCCCTGTGCTCTGCCATCACCAGCAGTTACTGCATCAGAGGCACAGCTGTTTACAGAGGAGCAGAACACAGTGGACTCAGCAGCATCTGGACCCAAGAAGAGTGAAGACGTGTGGTGTGCATGGAGCAGCATTAGGAGCTGTCTGGGAGCTCCAGCTCTGCAGTGAATAGCCAGGCATTATGGAGGGAGGGGAGAGATGCATTGTATGGCTCAGGCCGGGGTCACACTAGACCGTAATACGGACGAGTGCAATGCGATAAAAAAAAAAAAAAAAAAAAAAATCGCATAGCGCTCGTCCCAATATTGATCTTTGCCCCTATGGGGCAGCTCCCATCATCCGATATTTTCTCGGCCATATTCAGGATCCGAGTGAAATCGCAGCACGCTGCGATTGTCAGCGTATCTTGGCCGAGAATCGCCAATGAAAGTCTATGGGGTGAGGAAAAAAAGGAAAAAAAAAAAAAAAAAAAAAAAAAAAAAATCGCACAGCACATGGACCATCAGTGTGACTTGCGAGAAATTCTCAGGCATTGGGCAGGTGATAGGAAAGGTTCAGCCATTATTTGCTCATTTTGCAAGTGTGTGAGAAAATCTCACCATACGGACGCCATACGGATGCCAAACGAATCATTGGATGCGAGAAAATCGCATCCTCGCACTGCACACGGATCACTGTTTTGGTAACATTTGTGCGATTCTCGTCCGTCAAAAACGGACCTTTTTTTATACGTTGTGTGTGTCCCCGGCCTAAGAGTGACTGATGGGAGAGAAAGAGACGTGAAGTATGATGAGTGAGACACATATGGAGTGTGATGGGGAGATACACCTTGAGGCTGTGTGCACACGTTCAGGATTTTTCGCATTTTTTTGCGTTTGTTCGCTATAAAAATGCGATAAAAACTATTTAAAAATGCATACATATGCATCCCATCATTTATAATGCATTCCGCAATTTTTGTGCATATGTTGCGTTTTTTTCTGGGGAAAAAACGCATCGCAGTAAAAAACGCAACATGTTCTGCGCATGTCGTGTCTCCTCCTTTGATGTGGGCTCCGGCGCTGAGCCCACATCAAAGTCACGACATGTCGGCTGTTTTGTACAGCTGACAATGCGCGCAATAGCGTCAGGATGGTCACCATAGAGGTCCTTGAGACCTCTATAGTTACTGATGCTGGTTTGCTGTGAGCGCCACCCTGTGGTCGGCACTCATAGCAAGCCTGTAATTCAGCTACGGAGCAGCAATCTGATGATCGCTGCTATGTAGCTGAGCCGATCGAGTTGTGCCAGCTTCTAGTTTCCCATGGAGGCTATTGAAGCATGGCAAATGTAAAAAAAAAATGTTTTTAAAAATATGAAAAAAAAATAAAATTAAAGTTTAAATCTCCCCCCTTTTGCCCCATCAAAAATAAAACAATAAAAAAAAAAATCAAACCTACACATATTTAGTATCGCCGCGTTCAGAATCGCCCGATCTGTCAATAAAAAAAAAACATGACTGACATGTGCCCGCAATAGCGGCGGGTGAAATCGCGATTCAACCGTTCCTCTGTGTTTTCCGTCCGGCGGAAACAGCTGTTTTGACGGATCCTGCAAAAAACGGATGAAACGTGTGGCCATCCGGCGCTAATACAACTCCATGAGAAAATAACGGATCCGGCGAAAAAAACCTGATCTGGCAGAAAAAAAAGGAACTTGTGGAAAAAAAAAAACGTATCTGGCGGGAAAAAACGGATCCGGCGGAAAAAACTGATCTGGCAGAAAAAAAAGGAACTTGTGGAAAAAACAGATCCGGCGGAAAAAAACGGATCAGGCGGGAAAAAAAGGATCCGATGGAAAAAACTGATCTGGCAGAAAAAAAAGGAAATTGTGGAAAAAAAAAAAACGGATCCGGCGGAAAAAGACGGATCAGGCGGAAAAAACTGATCTGGCAGAAAAAAAGGAACTTGTGGAAAAAAACACGGATCCGGCGGGGAAAAAAAAGGATCCGATGGAAAAAAACGTGATCTGACAGAAAAAAAAGGAAATTGTGGAAAAAAAAACGGATCAGGCGGGAAAAAAGGATCAGATGGAAAAAAACTGATCTGGCAGAAAAAAAAGGAAATTGTGGAAAAAAACGGATCAGGCGGGAAAAAACGGAACTGGCAGAAAAAAAAGGAACTTGTGGAAAAAAACCGGATCCGGCGGGAAAAAACGGATCCAATGGAAAAAAAACCTGATCTGGCAGAAAAAAAAGGAAATTGTGGAAAAAAACGGATCCGGCAGGAAAAAAGTGGATCCGGCGGGAAAAAAATGGATCCGTGGAAAAAACGGATCTGGCGGAAAAAAACGGATTCTGCAAATGTGCTCGCAGGATGCGTTTTTTCCCCCATAAACTTGTATTAGCGACGAATCGTGACGGATGGCCACACGTTGCGTGGTCGCGTCTGTCGTGCAACGGATCCGTCATGTTTTGGCGGACCGTCGGCACGAAAAAAAACGTTCAAGTGAACTTTTTTTGTCCAGCGCGTCCGCCATTTTCTACCGCGCATGCGCTGCCAAAGCTCCGCCCCCTCCTTCCAGACTTCAGAATGGGCAGTGGATGTGTTGAAAAACTGCATCCGCTGCCCACGTCGGGCACAAATTTCACAACGTGCGTCGGTACGTCGCATAGCGACGGACTCGTACAGACACAAGTGTGAAAGAGGACTTTATGAGGGTTGAATTAAAACAACAAAAAAAAAAAACCGCGTGGGCGCCCGTGCAATTTTCTGTGCCAGAGGGGGAAAGCCGACGGCCAATATCTGTAGCCTGCTATGAATATCAGCCCGCAGCTGTCTGTATAGCCTTTACTGGCTATTAAAATAGGGGGACCCCCCAAAAAAAATTGCGTGGGGTCCCCCTATATTTTATAGCCAGAAAGGCTACGCAGACAGCTGCGGGCTGATATTCATAGCCTAGAGAGGGGCCATTGATATTGATATTGCCCCCCCGGGCTACAAATACCAGTCCGCAGCCGCCCCAGAAATGGCGCATCTGTAAGATGCGCCAATTCCGGCACTTAGCCCCTCTCTTCCCACTCCCGAGTAGCGGTGGGATATGGGGTAATGAAGGGTTTTATGTCACCTTGCTATTGTAAGGTGACATTAAGCCGGGTTAATAACGGAGAGGCGTCAATAAGACGCCTATCCGTTATTAATCCAATAGTAAGAAAGGGTTAAAAAAAACACGCACACATTAGGAAAAAAGTATTTTAATATTCTTCATTTCATCATACTTACCATACTTCAGCGCCTGCAAAAAACGTAAAATAATAAACCGTATACTACTTGTCCGCCGCAGTCCAATTAATAACGAGTGTCCCACGACGATCTCCCCTATAGAACAGTGACATCGGGTGATGTCACTGCTCTATAGGACCCTCAGTGACACACTGACAGGAGACAATGGCTCCTACAGTGCATCACTGAGAGGTTACCTTAGGACAAAGTCTCACTTTATAGCAATTGCTGCCTGGGAAAAATTCTCATACAGCAATGGCATAAAGTGAGACTAGGGACTTTTTTTTTTACAGCGGCGGAGGAATACAGTGGTGGAAGGATACCTTCCTGCTGTCATTGTGTTCCTGGAGCCCCTAGAGAGCAGTCGCATTATCTGATGTTGCTGCTCTCCATTGGAGATAGTCGTGGGACACTCGTGGATTTCTGCGGACAGGGAGTATATTGGTTGTTTGTTTTTTTCATATTTTTTTTTACAGATGACACTGGCTTCGGGGAACAAAATGACAAGTAATGGTGAGTATGTAATCTATGTTTAATGTACTGTATGTCTATAAGTATGTAATGTATTGTATGTAGCATGCATGTATATATGGAGTATGTATGGAGTATTTTTTTTTTTCATTCAACACATTAGCCGGATGGTGGGACTATTACTGTCCCATAATTGGCTAATGTGTCAATCACTGTCATTGTAGCAGGCATCGTCCGATGGGACTTGTAGTCCCATCGGACGATGCTTGCATACACGCATAGAGACCTCCCCACGCCGCACAGAAATCCCCCATGCCGCAGAGACCCCCCCAAGCCGCAGTCACCCCACGCCGCACAGAGACCCCCCACGCTGCACAGATACCCCCCCACGCCGCAGAGATCCCCCATGCCGCAGAGATCCCCCGCGCCGCAGAGACCCCCCCCACGCCGCACAGAGATCCCCCATGCTGCAGAGATGCCCCACGCCGCAGAGACCCCCCCCCACGCCGCACAGAGACCCCCCCCCACGCCACACAGAGATCCCCCATGCCGCACAGAGACCCCCCCACGCCGCACAGAGATCCCCCATGCCGCACAGAGACCCCCCTACGCCGCACAGAGAGGGAAAGCGACACAGAGGGAGAGTGCAGTTTACCGGAGATCACTGGGATTGTGGGGAGGCGGAGACAGAGCAGGAGAAGCACACGGCAGAGTGTGAGAGCAGAGGATGTCTGCCCAGAACCTGCAGTGCCTGGAGTACAGAGGAGCAGTCAGTGCTTCTCTCCTGTGATAGAGAACAAGTTGAGCTCGGCAGATAGCACTGGACTATAATAAAATGGCAGCTAGTCACACCTACAGCAGTGAGTTGTTCAGCCCACAGAGGCGTGCCCAGCTCACTGCTAATGCTGCTGCAATGTTACAGATAGGGTCCGAGCCGGTCTATTATCTCCTATGTCCATGGGGTGCCGTAATCTGACACTGATAGTGACGTACTACTGCTGCAAAACCAAGATGTCAGCCCCCAGTGCATTCTTTCTACTCATATATCACACGAAATCTGTTTTACATGCATTCAAATCTGGGTTATAACAGCATGTTATGCTACATTACATTGATTAATTAATAATCTACAAACGCGGTACCTTCCCTTTAATAAATGTGGAACATCTTTCAGCTGCTGTGCGCCACTGACAGATTCGGACGTAGACGGGGAGAAAAAAAAACAAAAACACTTTAATGTGCAAGTTGTCAGGTGTGTACATGTGATATCAAACATGGCAATGATTTTCGTAGAGGTGCACAGATCCTGGCTGTACTGGGACTCCTAAATGCTATTGATTAAATACAGAAACACCTGAAAGTTTATTTTTTTTCCTGTTGTACTACATAATGAATCAGATAACAATGGCACAGGCCATGATTTATATATCAAACTATACTCCACTCTATAATGAAGGCCCATGAGACAGGTACAGCGGTGAATAAGACCACCTACAGACAAGACTTGCTGGAGCTTGTAGGTTATAACCCTTTAACACTTAAATGGTCACTATAGCCCTGGGTGAATTCTTGAGGGGTGCAAAAATGGTCGCTATAGCCCTGGGTGAATTTCTAGAGGGGTGTAGTTTCTCATAAAAGGATCATTTCTAAAACTTCTGTTTTTGCCCATTATGGGGAGGGAATACGCATATTCATCACAATTGCATTCCAAAAGATGTCACCGACAAACTAATCTGTGGGGGTCCAGAATCTTGCACCCACAAATATTGAGCAGCTGTTTATTCATTGGCAGCGCCAAAATGGTTCATAGGCGTGTCGGACCTCCTCTCCCGATCTGCTGCTCTACAAGTGGCCATCGCTGGAGCTGAAACAGCAGATTGCCAAGAGTGCCACTGGTCAGCCCTCCTACCAATCTCTTATTGGAGTACCCATCCCATGAATCTATAAATCAACGGTATTAAATCTTAACCTCCTAATGTTTCTGCAATGGCGATTGCCGTGAAATCACTCACAGATAACAAGGCTTTTTGTCTCTTTATTGGGTGTTAAATAAGTTCACAAGAAAACAAAAAGTTACTCTTGGTGTACATGAAGATCAGAACAATACAACCACTTGAGGAGAGGGGAGAAAAAAAAAAAAAAGGAGGGGGAATAAGAAGAAGAAAATAAAACTACACACATAGAAGAGATGTAAAAACAGAATCTCATCCCAGAAATGGGAAACTGATGTTTTCAGTGCGATGGATATGCAACGCGCTTCATACCACAATGCGTTCAGCGGTTTGCTAACTTTGAACGAAGAAAAGTCTTACGGAAAGAAATCTAGAAATGTCTCTGAAGAGTGGAGAGTGGGTGGGAAAAGGAAAACAAAAAACACAACAACCCTGGGTCAGGGGATTTATTAAAAAAACAAAACAAAAAAGAAAAAAACACTATTTCGTGACTAAGTATGAAGGTAAATGTCAGTAAACAGGAACTATGGATTATTGCCTTGGTCTTAAGTGACGTCTCAGCCCCTGAATGAGCTGTACCGGCACTGTGCCATAGTAGCTATGGGAGGGAACTGTGTCATGTAGAACAAGGTGTGAAGAGCATCGATGTACAACTGATGACCGGATTATGCAGCAGAGCCCTCGATGGAGGCAAGTGCTCTCACTAGCTTACATATGCCCCTGGCAAAAGAAAAACAAAAACTGCCAGGCTGTCGTGTCACTATTTTCAGTGCAGGTTTTAGTTAACCCTTTCAGGAAGCTCAAGAAATTCCAAGTCTGAAAGAGGGTAGGGGAGAAGGTTTATTAAAAAAAAAAAAAATTCTGTTCAGATAATGGTGCAAAAGCACCCCTTGGAGAAGGGATGATAGGGACCGAAAAAAAAAAAAAATATAGGGAAAAAATTGTGCTCTAGGACTCCAGTTTAGAAGGTGTAGTAAGAGGGGGACAATATGAATGCTTATAGTTCTAATGGGTTATTACATTTTCAGAAAAAGCCCAAAAAGATGGGAGAGGGGTAAGGGAAAGACCAGATCATATATCTAATATGTCCATCCAGAAGAAATGCTCCGACTATGTACACTTCTGGTTTGGGTTTCTTTCCCACTTTTGCAAGCTGCAAAATGTCATCTGCGTGAACCTGACTAAAGAAGTCACTATTCCAATATCAGGGTTTCCAAAATAATAAAAAAAAAAAAAAACCTACAGTAAATGTAAAAAAAAAACAAAAAAACAAACTCCATATCTCTATACCTGACAAACGCCAATACCGTCCCTACCACAATTTGTATTGCCTTTATGGTTACGCCATCGTCCCAAAGCAATGATGAGCTCTTTGCATTTCCTAGAGTTTGATACATGCCTTTTTTTTTTTTAATAGGTTTCTTTTGGTAAAGTTTTTATGTTTTTCTTTTAAATATTGCTCTTGCTGTGCTTGGAACAAGCTGCATAAAAGCGTTAGAAGCACAAAGAGTTCGATAATCGTAACGATCACGCTGACAAGTGTGCAGAGTTTAACAAAATTATACATAGATCAAATTGTTATTTCAGCCACACATTTGAGTGGGGGAGGAATAAAAATACACAAAACATGTTATTCACCATCACGCTCACATACTTGCCCATTACATCCTTTCAAATACATTTCTACGCTAGACTAACAGCAACAAGGACAAAAACTAAACGAAAAAATGCCAATGGCACCAACTGCAGGATTTCAGGCCATGTCATAGTACGTGGGAGAAACCATTTTTAAAACGGACTGGTAAACAGAATTTCCATCCTAAGCCCCCCAGTAGTAAAGGGATGCGATTCACATTTGGCCCGCCCCTTTATGGTCTTGGATCGTAGCTGCATCTAGAACTACAATGCAACAAATCCAAAATGCTCCCAACCTCGTTGGGACTTTGACTACAAGAACCTTAAAATGGCCATAATAGCATTTTTGGGTGCCAGCTTCAATGGAGATCCACGCTGTTGTTCAACTCTGATGCAAGCAGATTTTTTTATCTTTATAAGAAGGCCAGTCAAGACTGGCATTTTGCACATCAGTTGTGTTGAACAGTGGGCTTCAGTAAGAAATGCCAAATCCATGAACCTCTTAAATTTGGCACATCTGTCAGCCACCGTTGTAAGAAACGCACTCCAGTCAGACTGGAGTAGATTATATTTTGCCCTAAATTCACTCCACTTGTGTGGCGTAAGGTTGTGACGACTTGTTGGCCGCGTCCTTCCTTCCAAAGACCATACTGAGAACTATGGGGCCCTCATTATGGGTGGAAGAAAGGCGATTCCGGCAGCTGAATAGGAAAGGGTTCTTTACAGTTAGAGCAGTCAGACTGTGGGATGCCGACCACAAGTGGAAGTAACGGCCGACACTATAACAGCTTTTAAAGAAGGGCTGGACGATTTCCTTGATACACATAACATTGTTGGTTATAGTTACATTACTGAGAAAATGTACAATTGGTGGAGAAAGGTTGAAAAAAAGATGTAGGTTCATCAAGTTCAACCTATGTAACCATATCCTATCCAAGCGAAACTCCTCAAAGAAAGTTGGCGAGGCGGGCACATTTAAAAAACAAATGCCAGGAAGTCCTAATTTTTTGCAAAGTTGTGCAAAAACGGTAGAAATCTTTCAAAACACGTATGCCATAATTCTTGGTGAAAACAGTGAGAAAAGTTTGATAAAAAAAAAAAATTAATTATCATCCAATTATATTTATTTTAAAATATCACTAGATTACTGGACAATCTGTGCTTTCAGTGCAGTACTATGATATCTACGACCAGGCATTAGCCCACCCAATATAAAAGCGAATATAAAAAAAAAAAAAAAAAAAAAAAAAAAAAAAAAAAAAAATCAGTGGTAAACCATCTTTGTTCTTCCCATTGCACACAAACTTTCCAAAAATACCTTGGGCTCATGCCATTAGCAAGAATATGAAATCATTTTCTCCTCCGTTAGTGAGCGCAAAATATTATAGGATAGAAAACACAGTATTCTTTAAGTCTCTAAAGCACAATCTCATTGCTTCTACTTAAGATACATTTTTTTTATTATTTTTTTTTTTTTTTCAAATATATTTTCTCAAATGAAAACTGGGCAAGTCATTCATGCTACTCTCCTGCATTCAGAAAGGCACTGATCGATTACAGTGTTACTTATTTATCTCCTAAGTTTTCAAGAGAATAGAAAGAAAAAAAAAAAAAGAAAAAAACAAGCCAAAGACTCTAGAAGTCTTCGAATGGCAGAAGTAGCTGTAGGTGGCAAGATCCAACTACAGCTCCTAACAAAGGGTAATGGAGGGGAAAAAAAAAAATCCTAGAGGGTTTACAAACTGGATGCAGGATTTCTACAAACACAGTCATTCTTCATCTGACAACACGATTTAATCTAGCCACACTAAGCAAAGTATACCAGCTTGTCAGAAAAAGGGAAACAAAAAAAAAAACAAAAAAAGGGGGGGGGGGCTTTGATTGCAGGGAGAAAAAAAAAAAAAAAAGAAAAGATTGTTACTCTACCTATACTGCAAGAAAAGGGAAAAAAAATAAAAAGCACACAAACATCTAAAGTGGTAACTAAACAGCCTCCAGAGGAAACAGACAAGTGAGGGCGAGATCTCTCCTCAGCGCTCCGATCTTAAGACGCTTGTTCACAGCTGAGTGCGAGAGAAAAGTTCCTCTCGGCATATATCGGCCCAGTCGTGTCCGCCCTCGGAAGCCGTCTCGGAGCTTGAACTGTCGCTTGAGTAGATCTTCTTCCTGAAGCAACTGGATGTTACCGCACCATTGAAGTCAATGGTGATTTTCGCTTTGTTACATGCAGATGTCTAAAGAGAAAAATAAAAAAGTCGTTTTTTAACTGAATAAATGAAATTAGTGTCAGTGCACAATCATCATCAGAAGTGTGAAATGAAAGTTTGGAGGAGCTGGCTGAAATATCACCATGTGTGGTGCAGCAACTAAGGGCTCGATTCATCTTCAATTTTTTTTTTTTTTTTTTAAATATTTGTTCCCCTTTAAAACTACATTTATGCGTTTGCCAGTTTCTTATGTTCGCCTTTGTGGTTTTTATTTCCAAGGATGTTTTGTTCAATTGCAACTTTTTAAAAAGTAGCAAAAAAAAAAAAAATAGACTAGGTACTCTGCACACATCCTTAACCCCAGGAGCTTTTTTCGGTTTTGCTCCCCTTCTTCCCAGAGCCATAACTTTATTTTTCCATCAATATGGCCATGTGAGGGCTTGTTTTATGAGGGACGAGTTGTACTTTTGAACGAAACCATTGGTTTTACCATTTTGTATTGCCTCTGACAGTGGCATTTAACTAGTGCTTCCAGCCGTGCGGCCGGAAATGCGCTCATCGCCGACCCCCATCACATGATCGGGGGTCAGCTATGCGTCGCCATAATTAGAGGTCTCCTTGAGACTTCTATGGTTGTTGATGCCGACTTGCTGTTAGCGCCACCCTGTGGTCGGCGTTCAAAGCAAGCCTGTAACTCTACTACATAGAGGCAATCTCTCTCTGAGCCGATCCGAGTTGTGCCAGCTTCTAGCCTCCCATGGAGGCTATTGAAGCATGGCAAAAGTAAAAAAAAAAAAAAAAAGAAAAAAAAAAAGAAATAAAAAAAATATATAAAAGTTTAAAATCACCCCCTTCGCCCCATTCAAAATAAAAAAATAAAATCAAATATACACAAATATGGTATCCCCACGATCAGAATCGCCCGATCAATAAAAAAAGGATTAACCTGATCCCTAAACAGTAGCGAGAAGAAAAAAAATTGAAACGCCCGAATTACTTTTTTTGGTCGCCGTGACATTGCATTAAAATGCAATAACGGGCGATCAAAAGAACGTATCTGCACCAAAATAGTATCACTAAAAACGTCAGCTCGGCGTGCAACAAATAAGCCCTCACCCAACCTGAGATAACAAAAATGGAGTCGCTACGGGTATCGGAGAACGGCGCAATTTTTTTTTTTTTTAGAAAAAGTTTGGATTTTTTTTTCACCACTTAGATAAAAAATAACCTAGACATGTTTGGTGTCTATGAACTCATAAAGGACGTGGAGAATCACAATGGCAGCTCAGTTTTAGCATTTAGTGAACCTAGCAGAAAAGCCAGAAAAAAAAAAAAAAAAAACACGCATGGGATTGCACTTTTTTATTTGCAATTTCACCGCACTTGGAATCCTCCCCCTCCCCCCCAATTTTCTAGTACAAGACATGGTAAAACCAATGAGGTCTTTCAAAAGTGCAACTTGTCCCGCAAAAAATAAGTTCTCACATGGCCAATATTGATGGAAAAATAAAAAAAGTTATGGCTCTGGGAAGGAGGGAGCGAAAAACAAACACGTAAAATCCCAAGGTCATGAAGGGGTTAAAAAGTGAGGATTTTTTTTTTTTTTTTTAAGACTTCAATAGTCTCCATAAATGTTATGTCTAGCATGGGGTGTATATGATAGAGACTACAAAACAAGTCTGAAAACCACATTACCTACTTTCTCAATCTCAAGAGGATGCCAAGCAGCACAGGGGATGTCCTTCCCACCTTTATGATCTACACAGCTTTCTTCCTTTACATCTGTATGGAGAGTGGAGGACCATAAGCAAATAGTAATGCAAAAAAAAGGAGATTTTTGTGTACTCACCGTAAAATCTTTTTCTCCGTACCAATCATTGGGGGACACAGGACCATGGGTGTTATGCTGCTGCCACTAGGAGGACACTAAGTTAACACAAAGAATAACTCCTCCCCTGCAGTATACACCCTCCTGCTGGCTCTCAGTGAACCAGTTCGGTAACAAAGCAGTAGGAGCTTAACATTTAACAAGAATGAACTATGACAAAACCAAGACAACACAGAAAAAAAACAAAGCCCAGAGGCTAACAGGGTGGGTGCTGTGTCCCCCAATGATTGGCTCGGAGAAAAAGATTTTATGGCGAGTACACAAAAATCTCCTTTTCTCCTACGCCTCATTGGGGGATACAGGACCATGGGACATCCTAAAGCAGTCCCTGGGTGGGAAACAATCCACTGCAATTGCTACTTGTACCCACAAGTTACAGATGCAGCACTGCCGCCTTCAAGATTCGTCTGCCGACGGTCGCATCTGCTGAGGCCTGTGAATGAATATGGTAATGTTTTGTAAAGGTATGCAGGCTGGACCAAGTCGCAGCTCTGCAGACTTGTGCTGCCGATGCCTGGGTGCTGGATGGCCCAATACGCACCTACCGACCGAGTAGAGTAAGCCTTAATCCCTGCTGGGACGGGGTTACCTCTCACTCGGTACGACTCCTGGATAGCAGAATGAATCCACCTTGTTATCGTAGCCTTGGAAGCGGCCAGACCCTTCCGGGAGCACAAACAGAGCCTCTGACCTGAGGAAAGACGCCGTCCTCGAGACGTATCTCCAAAGAGCTCTCACCAAATCCAGTGTTTGAAGAGCCCTCTTGGTGCGGTGAACAGGTGCCGGACAAAGAGAAGGCAAGACAATTTCCTCATTAAAGTGGAAGGATGAGACAACCTTCGGTAGAAAAGACGGGGAAGTTCTCAGAACCACCTTATCTTGATGAAAAACTAGGAAGGGAACCTGACAGGACAAAGCCGCCAGTTCTGAAACTCGTCGGATGGACGTGACCGCAACTAGGAAGGCAACCTTCCAGGACAGAAGAGACAGGGGAACGTCCTGCAGGGGTTCAAAGGGAGCCTCCTGCAAGACACCGAGGACCAGATTAAGGTCCCATGGTTCCAACGGCATCTTACAAGGCGGGACCACATGGGAAACCCCTTGAATGAACGTCTTCACCTGTAATTTGTTGGCAATATTCCATTGGAACAGGACTGACAGGGCAGAAATCTGCACTCTGAGGGAACTAAGGGCGAGCCCTAAATCCAAACCCGACTGAAGGAATTCGAGGACAGAAGGGATGGAAAAAACGAGAGGAGAGCATCCTCGGTCTTTGCACCATGAGAAAAAGGTCTTCCAAATGCAATGATAAACACGCATAGATGTAGGCTTCCTAGCGCTGATCATGGTAGAAATGACCCTTCGAGAGAAACCTGCCTGAGGTAGCACCCAGGACTCAACGGCCATGCCGTCAAACACAGGGCTTCGGAGTTCTGGTGGTAGATGGGGCCCTGGGACAACAGGTCCACGTCGGTAGACGCCAGGGGACATCGGCGACTAGTTGAAGATTACTGGTACCCCCTCTGCTCTGATCTTCTTGATGACTCTCGGTAGTAAGGGAAGCGGGGAAAAAAATGTACGGAAGCCGGAATTGGTGCCACGGAAGTACTAGTGCATCTGTCCCGATGGCTGCTGGATCGTGGGAACGAGCTATGAAGTCGGGGGAATCTTGGAATTTAGCCGTGAGGCCATGAGATCCACATCCTGGACTCCCCAGCGACCGTAAATCTGGTGGAAGATCTCCAGGTGGAGAGACCACTCCCCGGAGTCGAGACCTTGACAGCTTAGGAAGTCTGCTTCCCAATTTTCCACTCCTGGGATGTGAACCGCTGAGATCAATGATCGGTTTTCCTCGGCCAAGCGGAAAATGTGGCCTACCTCGTTCATGGCTGCCTTGCTGTGTGTTCCCCCTGCCGGTTGATGTATGCCACTGCTGTGGCATTGTCGGACTGAATCCTGATGGGACAGCCTGACAGGAAGAGGTGGAATTGAAGGAGGGCCAATCTGACTGCCCGAATTTCCAGAAGGTTGATGGGCAGGCGGGCTTCCTGACGAGACCAGCGGCCATGGGCAGTGTGATGGTAAAACACTGCCCCCCAGCCCCGAAGACTGGCATCTGTTGTCACCACTAGCCAATGAACTGGGAAAAAGGATTTTCCTTGATTCAGGGAGGATTCCAGAGTCCACAACCTGAGAGACTGCGTGACTCGCTGGGGAAGGAGGAAGCGACGATCGAGGGAGAGCGGATTCCTGTCCCACGCAGCCAGGAGAGCGTGTTGTAATGGCCGCAGGTGTAACTGAGCGAATGGGACCGCCTCCATAGCTGCTACCATCCTGCCGAGGACTTGCATGCAAAAGCGTAGAGTGTGAGAGTGGGGTTGGGAGAGCTTCTGAGCTTCCCGCTGTAGGACTGAGATCTTTTCTGGGGGAAGAAGTACCAACCCCCGGGACGAGTCCAGTATCATTCCTAAAAAGGAAATTCGCTGAGCTGGTACTGGGGAAGATTTTTGGAAGTTTATCTTCCAACCCAGGTGGGAAAAGGTATAGCCTGTGATGGACATGGCCTCCTTGCAGGTGTGGAAAGAGGGGCCTTTGATTAGGATATTGTCCAGATACGGTAGCACCACAACACCTCGGGTATGAAGGATGGTCACGGAAGCCGCCATGACCTTGGTGAATACCCTGGGGGCGGAGGCGAGGCCGAAAGGCAGAGCAGCAAACTGCAAGTGATCTTCCTGAACTGCAAAGCGAAGGAACCTTTGGTGAGAAGGGAAGATTGGAATGTGGAGGTACGCGTCCTGGATGTCTATTGACGCCAGGAACTCGCCTTTTTCCACGGAGGTGATGACAGAGCGAAGCGATTCCATCTGGAACCGTCGCACCCTGACGAACCTGTTCAGCAGTTTTAGATCCAGTATGGGCCGTACTGTACCGTCCTTCTTTGGGACATTGAACAGGTTTGAATAAAAACCTTGAAACCTTTCGCTTTGAGGGACTAGGATGATAACCCCATCTTCCTTTAGGGCGATTATGGCCTGGAAGAACTTTGCTGTCTTTGCCCTGGGAGGAGAATTCTATCTTGTATCCGGAGGACACTAGATCGCGGACCCATTCGTTGTGAACGAGAGCCACACGTCGCTGAAAGAAAGCAGGCAGCCGCCTACTTTGAGCGAGTCCTCCAGATACCGCAGGAAGTCATTGTGTGGGAGACCTGCCCTGTCTGGAACCTCTGGCTCCTGACTGCCTAGGCCTGCCTCTCCAAGAAGGGGAGGGTTTATAATAGGTCTGAGGACCTCTATCCCTTAGTTGTGCCCGGCCCGATGCGGAAGATGTGGAAGTAGTGGACCAATTTGAGTTGAAGCGGAAGAAACGGGACCAAGCCTGTTGCTGTTGATTCCGAAAGGGTCTCTCTGTTGTGGAAGAAATTTACTCTTCCCTCCAGTGGCGTCGGAGATTAGTTGGTCGAGCTTTTCGCCAAAAAGCCGGTCGCCCTGATACGGAAAAGTCAATGACTTCTTGGAGGCCGAATCCGCACGCCAATCCCGGAGCCATAGGGCCCTCCAGATGGTGATGGCGTTTGCTGCTGCTTGTGAAGCACAATTAGCAGCGTCCAGGGTCGCGGAAACTACAAAATCTCCGGCTCTGGCTATCTGGGTAGCGAGGTCTGTTATCTCGAGAGGGAGATCGGTATCCAGTACTGTTGCAGACAGAACCTCTACCCAGTGCATCATGGCTTTAGCCACCCACGTAGCCGCGAAGGATGGGAAGATTGCGGCTGCTGAGGCTGAACGCGCCATGTTATCGATCGGTTGGGTTCTCAATAGAGGCCCCCCGAGGATGATAAAATGGACTTAGTAGCCAGGCGAGATACCGGACGATCTACCGGGGGAAATTGAGCCCAATTCTTCTATAGGTCCTGGGCAAAAGGATATTTTGATTCCATGGACTTCTGCCCTGTGAAACATTTATCGGGACGGATCCTGTGGGATTCAACGATATCCTTAAACTCGGGATGAGTGGCGAACACTGTGGGACCCCTCGGCTCTTTTAAAGGAGACGGCGTGATCCGCGTTAGATGAAGGTTCCTCAAGTTTTAAAGCCTTATTTACTGACTCAATGAGAGAGTCGAGTCTCCTGATCGTGATGGAATTCCTGATCTAGAGACGTGTTAGAATCGTCTTCTGAATCAGGATCTCTGCTAGCCCTGATGGAAGGGGAACGAGAAGTGGAGCTCTCAGATCCCAAAACCCAGTGACGGTCTGGGGATATGGCATAAGCCCTTTTCCTGCACGAGCGAAAGCTGGTACGCCCCCTAGAGTACGAGGGTTTCGGAAAGTCAGGAGCGTCGTGCGTCAGAGTGCCCTGTTTGGAGGGGGGGGGGGGGGGTCTCGGAACGATTCCAATGCTTGTCAGGGATGCCATAGACCGGGTAAGGGAGACTGCCCACTCAGGGGGGCCGGGCTCACTAGGTTCGGTATCATTAATAGGAGGCTCCTGAACAGGCACCGGTTCACAGGCTGTGCACAGTGCAGTATTGTGACCTCGGGGTAATGAGACCTTACAAGAGGTACATGCAGCAAAAAATACTGTGTGGGTTTTCCCAGACATTTTGTGAGGCCTTGATTGAGACATAGTGGCCTTGAGGAGAGCGCTTACTGGCAGGGGAAGGGTTAAGCTATGTGTGCGCAGCTTACCCAAGTCCTGTGTCTTGAGTCCCCAGGGAAGGTCCGCGATATGCATGTCCTGAGGGCTGATAGGAGGGCTGGAGCGGCGCTGCAGTATCAGCGTTGTGGGAGTCCCAAGATGGCCGCCGAGATCTTGCGAGAGCGCTTCTCACAGAACAAGAAGCGCTTGAAAGGACGGCGGTGAATGCCGGTGGGCGTGGCTACAACTCCGGCCTGCGTGAATGGAAAAGCCGGGGAGTAAATTTTAAACAGCCTGCATTTGCGGCCTGCGGCGCCGTGACCGCTAGAGGTGCCATCGCTCAGCCACGCACATTTTAATAAAAAAATGCCCTTAGGACACCTACAGACCCGGGCTTAATGCCTTGCAAGGAACCTTCCATACCCCGGGGACCAGGACCTCCCCCGCAGCGCCTCGGCCCCCGCAGTGTACTTACAGTAGGTGCGGTAGGCCGGCGCTCAATCCACCGTCGCCATAGTGAGGGAGGGGGTGGAGAGCTTCTGCCGCCTTGCGCCATCCGCTGTATCAGTGGTGTTGCAGTGGGGGGCTGCACGGACGCCATCCTAAAAGTCCGGCTATGCACCTGGCTCCAGGAGAGGTAGATGGAGGGCTACTCCATGTGGTCGCCTGCTATGGAGGGGGGAGATCGGAACGCGAAGGGACAGTCGTTCGTAAGGTGAGCTCAGGGCTGGCATCCAACGTTGCAGGAAACGATACGGGAGGGATGCTCCACGTACTTGCCAGTTGATGATTCGGGGGAGATCGGAACCTAGAAAGGATCCGTCGCCCCCATTTACTCCGTTAACGGAAAAAAATAGAACGAAAAATAAAAAATAAAAATGGTGGGGTCTGAAAGCAGACCCAAGTGCCTCCTACAGACACTAAGCAAGAACTGGTTCACTGAGAGCCAGCAGGAGGGTGTATACTGCAGTGGAGGAGCTATTCTTTATGTGTTTACTTAGTGTCCTCCTAGTGGCAGCAGCATAACACCCAGGGTCCTGTGTCCCCCAATGAGGCGTAGGAGAAAATACTACAGCTACATAATATAATACATACACTCATTGTGCCTTTGTCCAACATCACCTTTTGTAACTAATTTCTTAAAAGATCAATTTAAGGACGGACTACAACAAACCAGAGATACTCGCAAGAATGTACTACTGTTTGTGTATAAGGATCCATCTAAGAGCAGTCTAAGGACTAGAGGCATTCAGCCGGCCGGACATCATCAGGCACCAGTCACAACCACCATTAGCTAAGTTTAACAATTTCCTTACGGTCACAGCAGGATCCAGCGATTAATGGAGAGTACAGGGCCTTCTGCCACCAGCACTGCTTTTCGTTAACAGCATTTATGCCCTGTAGGTTGATGCTCAAAGAAGGATACTGGAATTAAAAAAAATAAAATGCATTAATTTTCTGGGTATTTGCCATGGAATACAAATAAAACCTAATAATCAGGGCTGTGGAGTCGGGAGTCCATTTTTGTGGAGTCAGTATAGAATGGACAGACTTAAGATATTATAAATTGGGTATAGTACAATGCAGGATGTGCTGTAAATGTTTTCATAATTTGGGAAAGTTATGAAATGTCCTATAAATGTCTGTTCTGTTCCTGATCTCAGGATCTCGGCTTTTAGCGGAGATGAATCTGTGCTGCACTGTATGTACAGGCTCAGTAGAGACCAGTGCCGTGGAGATGAATCTGTGCTGCACTGTATGTACAGGCTCAGTAGTGACCAGTGATGTGGAGATGAATCTGTGCTGCACTATGTACAGGCTCAGTAGAGACCAGTGCTGTGGAGATGAATCTGTGCTGCACTGTATGTACAGGCTCAGTAGAGACCAGTGATGTGGAGATGAATCTGTGCTGCACTATGTACAGGCTCAGTAGAGACCAGTGCTGTGGAGATGAATCTGTGCTGCACTGTATGTACAGGCTCAGTAGTGACCAGTGATGTGGAGATGAATCTGTGCTGCACTATGTACAGGCTCAGTAGAGACCAGTGCCGTGGAGATGAATCTGTGCTGCACTGTATGTACAGGCTCAGTAGAGACCAGTGCTGTGGAGATGAATCTGTGCTGCACTGTATGTACAGGCTCAGTAGAGACCAGTGCCGTGGAGATGAATCTGTGCTGCACTGTATGTACAGGCTCAGTAGTGACCAGTGCCGTGGAGATGAATCTGTGCTGCACTGTATGTACAGGCTCAGTAGAGACCAGTGCCGTGGAGATGAATCTGTGCTGCACTGTATGTACAGGCTCAGTAGTGACCAGTGCTGTGGAGATGAATCTGTGCTGCACTGTATGTACAGGCTCAGTAGTGACCAGTGCTGTGGAGATGAATCTGTGCTGCACTGTATGTACATGCTCAGTAGTGACCAGTGCTGTGGAGTCAGGGAAATTGAGAAGTCTGAGTCAGAGGTTTGTTTGGCTTACCTACTCCACAGCCCTGGTACTAATGGAAATTAACTAACAAGAGGTTATCTTAACACTGAAAAAAATACTCATCTCCCTCAGTTTCCAACGTGCCATAATACAACTTATATGCCATGGATAAGGCTGGTTTCATACACCAGTGTTTCATGGTCTGTGATGCACACGATGGCAGTGGAGGGTTAGAAGCGTCTCCTGACCAGAACACGACAGCCTCACGTATCCATCCTCAATCATGAAGCATGGATGTAAGAAAGCAGCCTTTTGATTCAAGTTCGGCTTCATACAGTCAATCTTATCCAAAGAAGAAGGAAAAAAAACAAACAAAAAAAAACCCATGCACTATTGCTGGATCCGTTTGTTAAATTTACTGATCAGTTTATCCCCTTCATGACCATGAGATTATCCGTTTTTTTTTTTTTCTAAAGTGGGGAGAAAAAAAAAAAAAAATAAAATCAGTCCATATTGCATGGAATAGTCGCATGTCTCCCGACCAGAGCACGACAGCTTGAAAGAAATATATGAAGCAGTCACGCTTTGGTCGGAAGAACCATGACTAGTCCAAGCACGGTGGTCAGATCGTAGACAGATTTGTATGGGATGTCTGAACGCATAGTTATCCTGCAAATTTATCCCATATCTGTTTGTATATAAAGTCTGAAAAGCCATCCCAGCGGAATCACAAAATCAAGAGGTTAAAAAAAAAAAAAAAAAAAAAAGTGATGTATGGTATCCAGTCTTGGATGTTCATTCTGCTTCAAAACATTAGTGACTGCACTGAAGCCAACTGCCATCCCCACGTTATGGTAAAACTTCACTAATACTCACTACTTTTCTACCCAGTCTCCGTCACCTCTAGCTAGTATACAATACGTAACTTCTTGTAAAAACCATGTACCTACCTCACCCACCTCTTCTTCCAATGCAAGAGTGCCTCTAGTATTAAGGCTTTCCTTAACATCCGCTTTGCTTTTCAACTCCACAATCTTGCAGCTTTCTTTGGAGTTCGCCATCACGTCACTTTCACACGACTCGATAATCCTAAAGTCCAAGTTATCCTGGTCCTCCTCAGCAGGCAATACAGCACAGGCTTCCTCTTGACCATCCAAAGAAGTTTGCGCACTTTTTTCCATGCCCGACTTTTGTAGCCTAGGGAGAAACTTTCCAGATTCTAGCTCAGACTTTCCATAAAAATTACTTTCCTTCTCCGCATCTTCCTCAAGAGGTTTGAGATCGTCCTGTGGATCTTCAAACACCTCGCCTTCGGAAAGTGTAGGTGCTGCCGCCTCATCTTTCTCAGATTCAAAGTCGGACTCGCTCCCGACACACGGAGACAGCTCGGATGCAGAAATCGGGCGGAAGTGAGTACGCGGAGAAATTCTTATAGATCTATACTGAGTCCTGTCCACGCCACAAATCCTCGGGTGGCCGATGTCGCCCTCTGGATCAGAGCACAGGGCTTTTGTTTTAGAAGTAGGACTACTGCTGACAATATTACCAGGTTCGAAGGAGCACTCAACATGAAGGACTTGAGAAAATCTACTGTTCAAATCAAAAGACGAGAATGAGTAGCCCATGCCTGGCTCCTCCATCTGAAAGTCACCACATGTGCTGAGCAGATTTTCATGCAATATAAAAGAAAAACCCTTGCTTGAGCCTTTATCTCCATTTTGCTCATTTTCTTCAAAAGAAACAAATGGTCTCCATAGCTGGCGATGCCCAGGAGCAATGCTATTCCCCGGGGTCATGAACACATCAGTACCAGCTATTGTAACAATATCCGAGGCAGCGCAGTCCAGTAAGCTCGCTGCTTTAGCTGGACCCTGCGGTACCACAGCCCACTCATCCTCGCCATTAAAGCTTCCAAACTCCCCGTAAACGCCTCCGAGAATGAACGAATTCTCTTTCGCGTGGTTAATATCCCAAGGTTTTGAGGGAGTCATATAGTCTCCGCTGTCGACCTTCGATGAGTCGCAAGTGAGAAACGCTCGCTTTTCTGAAGGGTGCCTTTGACTTTCCCAAAGGTGGTATTCTGATCTTTGAACGGCCTTTCGGGGCTCTTGAAAGTTTGCTTCCTCTGCCTCATTTGCATTGTGACAACTAAATGAGTTTACATCGAGAGGAAAGAGCGGATCTTCTTCTACATTTGTCCATAAGTCTTTGAGGTCTCCTGAGCTGTATCCAGGCTGACAAATGGCGATTTCTGGATCGATCTCTGTAGTGTTGGATATTTCTTCATTTTCCTGTTCTAGCCGAATGCCACAAAGTGACTCTAACTTGGATTTCTTGCCCGACACTGGCACAGGATCATCTCCTAAAGTCCTGTATGAACTTTGAGTGTTTACACAGGGGATATCATCTTGGAAACTTAAAGTAACTGTAGGGATAATGTAAGTGGTATCTTCTGCGTTCAACTGAGCGTAATCTTCTAGGTAACTGTTGAGAGCCTCCGTATCGGAGCGGGTTCCCTCCGAATGCGACCATGGACTGCACGTTCTTGTAGAAATGTTCGAACACTGTTCGTTATCATCGAAGGCACTATTTTTGGTCCATATGAGTAATCGCGACTGAGTTTTCCCAAATCCGTTCGTGCTGGAAGAAGACTCCGCTTTACCTTTCTCGTTGAACACCCTCTCGCTGGGCATGGAGAATACAGAATTACTGCATTGCACTTCAAACACTGAAAAATAAGAGTTGTTTCCATCAAAAAATAAATCTTGATTGCCTGCCTGCATGTGTGTATGGAGCTTTGTGCTGTCGTAAAAAGGGGAGAACGTACTTGGGGAGTCCCCACCCAAACTCTCCCCGTCTGCATCAGCTGAACTTGAAGGTGAACAGGACTCCCAAAATTGAGCTAGTCTACTATGATCTTGCAATAAAAAGCCTTCAGCACCAATAGAACTGGTTGACTCTGTCCATATTGCACTCTCCCCTTGCGGCTCCTTGTCGTCTAACACTTTGCAAGATTCAGCCTCAAGATCGCTTTTTAGGTTGCTTTTTTGCCGAATCATATTCAAGATTCGGCTTTCTCCTTTTGTTTTCTCTGAGGCACCTGGATCCAACATGGATTGATCAATTTCCACTTCATAGAAGTGTGTGAGTTCTGCAGGATGAATATCATCCAAATAATGGTCCTCCAGGAGAGAACAGTTTGAGGTCCCTGTGTGATCGCTCGTCTTGGTTACGATGGCAGGCATTTCTACAAAGTGGCCCTCAATAAAGGTACCTGCTGCGAGGTATGTTTCATGGATATTGTGGTTTAGATGAAGGTCTTTAACAAACTCTGACAACTCTTCTATCTCTTCCGATGCGTTATACCAACCGCGGTTTTTCCGGTACGTCGTTTCCAATTTACTTTTACTGTTGAGAGGAATGAAGTACTCAGTTATGGGCTCCGTGTACCACAAGGGCTCCTCTCGAAATGCAGTTTTATTTCTCCTCTCTTTAAAGACATCATTTCCTTCATTATCCATCTCTTTATATGCGTACTCTCTTCCTTGACGTTTTACTTTCTTGCAGAGTGGCTTCACAGGCACCGCTCCGCTTCCCGCTGACACGTCTTTTTTCTCGCTGTTTTTTGATGGCACCTTTGGACCAGTTTTCCCCTTTTTGTTCCGGACCTCCCTAACTTTATGTCTTACTTTGATTAATCTAGTTTTCAGGTCGCCCCGATTACCGCTTGAACTTGATCCTGCTTCACTTGAGCCAGATGACCAGGATCGAGGGCGGTTCTTTCCGTTTGACTTATGCCTCACAATTTTTGCCATGTTTGTTTTCTCGTCGGCTGCGCCATTGCTAAACTTGTTCTCTTTCTCGTTCTTGCCTTTCCTCTGTTGGTTCTTTCCCTGTACAGTGTTAGAAGCTGCATTGTTCTTCTGGGTCATTATCGCTTCACTTTCGCTGTGGCAATTCTTTGGTGATGGAGTTTCGGTGCTTGTTTGTGGGGCCGTGGAAGAAGAGGAAGAGCTAGAATAAGAGCAGATTTTTGCCTTGTTCCATACGGTCATTATTTCTTGCAGGCAGATTGGCTTTTCTGAAAGAGGTGGAAAAGCTTCATAGTACCTAATGGGAACATAAAACAGACAAGATTCAGGGACTTCACTGCAAAAACCATACTGAACGGAGCATGTAACCTAGTGATATTGGCCCTAGTGTGTGAGCTGGCGTCACCCAGAAATAAGTGCGAGTGAGGAGTTTGCAGAATGTTTTAGCTGTTTTTTATTTTAAATTTTTTTATATTTTTGTCTTGTATAGATCCAAATAAGGCTATGTTCACATGCTGTGTTGACGTATTTTTTCCCGAGGGGAATATTTTTTTTATCCCAGTTACAGACTAAAGCGGGGCAGGTCATTATGGTTGCTTGGCAGCGTTGGGGGTCCTGGGTTTGAATCCCACCAAGACTAATCTGCAAGTAGTTTTTAGTTTGTGTTTGGAGTGCAGTAGGAAGTCACAGAATGGAGAGCTTAGATTGTGAACCCCAGTGGTAAAGTGATGAGGTCTGTAAATAGCTGTGGCACTATAAGAAAGTAAATGGCGCTATACAAGATATAGAGCACTAAAATGAATAAGCCGGTCAGATTCCTGACCACTACGCCATTTGTTCCCATTGGGAATGGAGCGATGGTGGAGCATGAGCACTGCAGCTCCATTTTAAACACTGATAACAGTGCCCCATTCTGCAGGTCCCAGCAGTTACACTCCCCCACCGATCAGAAAACTTATTTATCCTGTGGATAGGCGAAAGCTGGACAACCTTTTTTTTGCCATGCAAGTGTTGCAGATTGGCAGATAACATCAAACACTAGCGAGAAGAGTGGGATAGGTGATGTCCCCTATACAGGACATATGCAGAGATCCTGGCCGGTAAGTGCCAGAATAACTCGCTACCAAAACACCTTCACCATTTCATCAGACACAAATTTTGTGCAAGACTTCAATATGTGCTCCGTTTTATGGGGGCTTGCGAGCAACACAGAATCACTTACATTTCTGCCTGATCCTTTCTTGCTGGAGATGAAGTGGCTTCTGGTGACAGCGATCCATCTAGGTCGTTCTTCTCTTCTGTGAAAAATGTATGAACACACTTCATTAGGAAGGGGAAACCTGGTAATGTGGCTATGCAACCCTAGAAGATCAATGCCAAGTCAACTTACTGACGGGTGGAAACCATTATAATATTTCATCTTCAGTCATTTTATGAGGCCTTGCATATCAATTCTACGACCGGCTTCTGAAGAAACCATTAAAATTCCAACTTTACAAAAGTTTGTAAAACCAAACAATGCTATCAAATAACCACCGTGTACACAAGGCACAGATTTACGATTAGGAAAACTATCAGTTTGTTTTCCTTTATGCAGGTGACTTGGATTGACAATTTAGTAAACCTTACGATTCAATACAACATGGCCAGTCTGGATTTTGCACCGGAGGACTGGATTGCTGTATCAAACCAATGCAAAGCGTTTCATGCCAATCAATCTGTCAGATAAGTACCACATGCTAGCTTAATCAAAACGGTCAATAGAGAGATTTTCCTATTTTATATCATTTACTTTTAGCTCCTTAAGAAAGTTACACAGCATGTCAGGATGGAAAAGGAGAGAGGTTTACCTTTACTTGTAGTCAGCTGGTCACCTTGGCTACTCTGGAGATCTTTCAGCTTGGAGCAGAGCTCTTCCACTAAAGTTTCAATTCCAGAGCTCTTTTGAAAACAAAAAAAATAAAAATTATAAAAAAATTTATGATCAGTGCTGGCAATGAGCAAGCCTGATATCCCCACAGTTCCCAAGAGAAAGATAAGACTACTGGTGCGTAAATAGGTTGTGCCACCAATGCACGGTACCACCTAGCCAGAAGATGGGGAATATCCTGACCATAGCGGGTTCCCATGATCGGACCCCGCCAAAAATCTGGAATGTCATGCATCTCTTTGTATATTTAAGAATATCAGATTTTAAGAAGTAACCATTTTGCCTTCATTATACACTATAGAGAAATAAATAAGCACACAGTGGCCCTATTACACAGTGTGTGCAGGCACCAATATACATTAGCTATTGAACAGGTCCTACAGTTTTATTGGTACATTTATTCAGGGTCTTCTATAAAATGGCGCCGATATCACGGTGTGTGCACAAGCCGACTCTGGCGCCATTGTGTTGAATGTACTACAACTCAACAGAGCGGTGCGCATGCACAGGTCACGGGATAGTGGCGCTGGCCGGCGCATGCACGCTGCTATACTGAAGTTGTAGTAGAATTCTTCAATAAAATGGTGCTGAACCAGCAAGTGCTCATACCACGATATCCAGTGCTAATTTTATTTATTTATTTTTTAAAGACACCGAGTTCATAGACCGTGTCTTTAATAAAATGGTGAGGTAGTGCTGTATGCGCACACGCCAACTCAGGCGCCACACTGCGCAGTCAACATAATGCCCACGCGCTGGCTATAGGGATAAAGGCGACGGCCGATGCGTGCGCACTGCTACGTTGACATAGTAATACAATTCTTCAATTTGTTTGCAGTGAAAAAAAATAAAATATGGCGCTATATGCAGACGCCACTCCACGCATGCGCTGTCCATCCCGACTTCAGACATGAAGACGCATCCTCCACTATATACAAGATACAGACAAATACTTGGATGCCGTAGTGTTATACTGTAGGATAGGGTCATGTATGGAAGTAACCCAAGAATCCTGGGTCATACTATGCACAGGGTTTGTTTGCACTATTCCCATGGCGATACATAACGCTGCATAGATGCTGTATACACAAAATGTTTTGACAACTTTAACCCCTTAATGACCGCCAATACGTCTTTTAACGGACCTGAGATAAGCATAGCCTCCCAATACAGGTGACAATCCAGCATCTGTCGGCTGTACACTATAGCTGACAACTTGCTGCATCAGCCACAATCAGTGTTTGCACTGGCCAAATCTGTTTAACCCATTAGAAGCTGCTGTCAATAGGGACTACATTATAAATGGTTAACAGAGTGTGGCTTCTCCCTCTTTATCCCAACTGGTGCCCTCAGATCATGATTGTGTGTTCCTTATTTGGTCATGAATTGCCATGGCAAACATAACGGCCTAAAGGTACTGTCACACCCAGCGACGCTGCAGCAATATAGACAACGAGCCGATCGCTGGAGCGTCGCTGTTTAGGTCGCTGTAGAGACGTCAAACACAGCAACTCCAGAACGATGCAGGAGCGATCCAGTGACGTAACGGCGACTCACTTATCGTTCTCGCAGGTCGTTAGCTCCATGTAAAACGTTGCTGGCATCGTTGCTTTTGATGTCAAACATGACGATACACGCCGACCTGACAACCAAATAATGTTTTGGACTTCTAGCTCCGACCAGCGATGGCACAGCAGGATCCAGATCGCTGCTGCGTGTCAAACACAACGAGATCGCTATCCAGGACGCTGCAACGTCACGGATCGTTGTCGTGCTCGTTGCAAAGTTGCTGAGTGTGACGGTACCTTTAGAGTCTGCCGGCTGTAGTCATCAGTTTAGAAGTTACCGACATTTAGGTGGTAAAAATACATACATAGCTTAAAAAAAATAAATAAAGTGATGCAATAATGCCTCAGTTCAGTTATGTGAACATGGCTATGTACACATGTTCAGGATTCTCTGCAGAATTTTCCTGAACAAAACCGGACTTTTTCTGCAAGAAATCCGTTCGCTTTTTTCCCCCCAGAGTTTCCCCAATGCAATAATATAGCGGCAAAAACACGAAAAATCTGCAAAATTAATGAACATGCCAAGTTTTATTTTTACGCCGATGCGTTTTTTTTTCACAAAAAAAAAAAAAACGCATCATGTGCACAAAATTTGGAGAATGCATTAAAAATGATGGGATGCTTATGTGTTTTTTCCCCGAAAAATTCTGAATGTGTTCACATAGCCTTATAGACATATTAACAGCGAGATGTGCAAATCAGAAACACTACAAGTCATCCAATATCTGAAGACATTTCCCTAAACAAGAGGTGCGGACTGCCCAGCGACAGACACTACTGCCCCCTGATAAGTGCTCCATCTGGACGCGCCCAGTCACAGCTCTGCATCCGAGTGCAGCGTTCTTAGGCTTTGCATGAACTTTGTGGATACCTGGATACTGCAGATGGAGCAGTAATGCGCTGCTAAGAGTAGTCAGTACCTCTGCTCAATATACTTATTATTTTTTTTTTAAGCCGCCATGACAATATACTTGTGCTGACTCACAACCGCATCCGGACATCATAAAACCTACAGACCACGAGCAGTGAATGCTTGCTGGATGACTCTGCAGATTCTCTCCATAAAGCACAACCTGACTGGTTTTCTGCAGTTGTCGTCACTGGGACTGTATTAAATGCACAGGTAAATCCACTCCCCCGCCCAAAATATACCGTAGGTTCCCGCGCCGTCACCTTACCATGACTCAAGGAGTGTAGTTTCGGAAGCAAACACTTAGTATCTGGATCAGGGCCGTCATCCAGCAGCTGACATTCTGCATGCTGTTGTGCCCAGCGGTACATAGCCGGCAGTGTAATGGGAGGGGGAGGATGGAGGCCGCTAGCAGTGCAGCGTACCAGCCCCCAAACCATCCCCATAGCATAACTGGGCCCTGCTCACGAACACCATGAGCCAACAAAGTTTTCCTTAGGTCAGGGATCTCACGCGGACATTGTACAGCTGTCACAAAGAGGAGAGGGGCCTCCCTATTACCAGCAGGAGGGAAGGGATAGAAAGAAAAAAAAAAAAAAAAAAAAAAAACACCCCCGACAGTTCAGCTCCTCACCCCGGCTTCAGGATAAGTCAGCACAAACTATAAATATGGCGAGGCGCAGAGAAACAGATCAGAGTGTGCGCAGACACCACCGGTAATGGCAGCTACTGGCGAAAGCCTGTCCCTAAAGACCTTCTGTCAGAGAAACATCCAGTGTACGGTTACATGTGTACGGTGGGAGAAAACGATCTGCGGACCTACAAGTGATCAGCTGCGCACAGCTCTGGAAGTAAAGCTAGCCAAGACCACAGATACCGAGGGAAAGAGGCGCTCCGGGCCTATTAGAGAACCAAAAGGGTGGTCTGCTGGAAATCCGGGAGATCGGCCGCCATAAGTTGAGTCTGGCAGCGACTGTCAGAACACAGGCGCTGGCCTCCTGTGCATGGGGGGAGTCAGAGGGAGATGACGGGGCCATATAATGTGTATGTGTGGGCTATAATTTCCACGGCAATGTCCATTGTCAAAAAAACACCATGCTCTACGTTACATAAAGTGTGCTCATGTTTTAGGCTTTATCCATACTTCTAGAGAACACATAGGTGACCACTTCCTTGGCAAAAATAAATAAAAATCATCTGTTGGATGATTCAGAGAACTGGCCTCTGATAAGACTCCAGGCTCCGCTCACAACATCAAACCATCATGGCTTCCAATTACAGCAAAGCCACAAGAACCGACAGATCCACGGCGATTCTGATGGACCTAGCATTTCATAAGGATTGCGCTGTCTAAGGCTGGCTGGTGTATGTAGTTCCCCAACGGGCTGGATAGGAAAGTGAACATACAACGTGAATGCATTTTTCTTTCCAGCAATGAGCAGGCTCATTATCACTTGATAAGGCGGAGAGGAGCGGAGCAGGCAGCGCTGGCGCAGGCACACGGAGGCTCTGCGGATTGCTTTTCCAGGAATGTGGGCTGTCAGAGTGAAGGATTAAGCAGCTGTTGTGTGGAGTCAGCCGCCCGGCCACGTGAGCCCAGGCACAGGGCCGCTCACCCAACACAATCAATACGCCGCATACATTTGCACTTTAAAAAATTTCTACGAAAACGCATGGAAGGTCCCAGCACGTGGTCACTATGCAGCCGGTCAGTGGGAGGCACAGAGCACGCGTGCCCCCCCACCCCCATTAGGTGGATCGTCCAAAAGGGAATAAAAACCAGCAGGGGGCGCCACACCAGCAATATCACATTACAGAACATTCCAGTTAGGGAGCAGGACTTACATATTTTTTTTTCAACAATTATACTTCATGTTTACATAAAACAAACTGAGGCCTTGAACCCAAGTGTCTGCTGGTCTCCCAATTCTCCCCAAAAACAAGGATGAAGAATGTTGGATTTCAGTATGCGGCACTCATTTTCAGATGACAAACCACCACGTCTTGCAGCATACAGGTATATAAGGGAAGGGTTGGAGGAATCGCTGCTGCCCAAACAACCACCAAGTGCATTGGCAGCGTAAAAGGGACCCTTCAGTCCAAAGCAAAAGTCAACAGGAGGAAGGTTACCTGGCTTAGTACCAATACACCATTTTTGGGTCCCTCAGTCATTATTCTTACCAATGATCAGCACTTGCCATTTGGATACCCGATACAGTGACCATTGTGTGGTTGGGGGAGGGGGCTGTAAATTTGCACGTTGGTGCAAAAGAAGGGCACCAGCTAACAGTAGTCCTTAAGGCCCTTCACCCTGTACATAGGGGGGGGCTTTATTCAGAGCATGAGAAAGTCTCCTCTCTAAACTATCTAGCCCCCTCCATGCAGTTGGCCATTGGGTCAACTGAGGTGAGCTACCAAAATTGACACTGTGACCCTTATTCAGAGAGTCATTACGGTCACTGTCTAGGCCAAAAATAAAAATGGGAGTTCTAATGACACAGCCAAGCATTAGTCAAAATCATCAGAATATTAAAGTCCTTCACCATAAGAATATTTTTTCCATACGACCAGAACATTCAATATCTCATCATGGTCTAAATTAACTTTTTTTTTTTTTAAGTTTATGCAGAAATTCAGTGTATGAATCAAAGAATAAAAGCAGTATAGAACACCTGGCACCGCCATAAACCCGAGTAGCAAATCACTGCCTCCTGAGAGGACAACCTTCAGCACAACGTTGGAAGGAAGCTGCAGTAGGCTCAATGCCAGGAGGTCGGCTGCAAACACAAGCAAAGCACAAAACATTAATAAGCTACGTAACATCATGCACTTTTCTGCTCCACGGCAAAGTGTACCCACTGACTCCCAGGCTCCGGCCGGTACGGGTCCATTCTGGGGACGGCGGTTGCAGAAGCCTGGAGCACGGCGTGTGCATGGATGCATACAACCCACGGACTGAATCATATGACTGCTTGTGTGACTGAAGGTTTACTCTAAAAATAGCTCTTGAGGGCGAACGTCCAAAGCGAAAATGACGTCCGGATAACGTTACCAGCATGTAACAGGGCAAGAAAACAAACAAACAGGATCTCTGGGCTCGGCCATAGAGTGGTGCGTCACGGTCCTTTACCATTTTGCCTTATGCCAGGAGAGACCACAGACATTTAGCTACAGGTATTACTATAAAAACTTCCTGCATTAAAGCCACAGATCTCCAGTCTCTTGTCAGAAATCACTGCAGAGGTTAAATACCCCCCAGCCTGCCCGACAGCTAGAGTAGGCGTCATGGCTAGTTTGCCAGGTTGCCACAGTTTAACATCATAAAACAAGGTGGATCTGACAGAAAAAAGGAGAGAGGTGGTTGTAGGGGTGGGCTGAGAAACTAAGGGGGCCATGCACCAACATCTAAATCAAACTTTTAGAGGCATTTTCAGACACCCCTGGGTCACAACCACAGAAGCACCATGCACTTTAAGGCAGGCCGATCATTTGGAACCAGTTTTTGTAGGAATGCCAACTTCTCCAATTATCACTTGGCTGCCAAGCACCCAAGAAAAGAGCAAAACATAGCACCCAGGTCAAAAGTCATGGAGAATTCAGACACTTTTTTTTGTAAAACACAATGCCAAGAAGGAAAGTTATCAGTAATGGTTGCTGCCCATCGATCTTGGAAGGGTTGCAAGGCAATAATTTGAGAGTCCAACATTCTACTTTGAGAAAGATTGTCAACTATCTTTAACGTTTTTTTCCACTTGTGAATAATCTTCCCAGAAGTGGATGTCCAAGGAAATCAATCTAAAAAAGGTCAAATCATGCAAAGCTCAGAAAAACTGCAAAAATCCAAGAGCCACAGCTCTGACTCTGAAGGCCTCAGACTTAATGAAAGTGCAACTGCAAAAAGACTGAACTTTTCCAAATGGCTTATTTAGAAGGGATGCCAGGAGAAAGCCCCTTTCTAAAAAGAACATCGAGGCTAAAGTTTGTAGTTACACGGGAACAAACAATAAGACTGAGATAATGGCCTAGATTCATAAAGCTCAGCATTGTTCATGCCAACACCTTCTGATGAATCCAGAGTGCTCATGTGCCATGCCACAAATCCTACTCCAGACAAGGACTGGAGTAAGATTTATGATGTAAACGCTGCCGCTTGTGAGGAATTTGGTCAGCAGGGGTTTCCACAGCCCCATCCCAACTCTTCCCACATTTTAAAATAATCTTGTGTTAAAAAAAAAAAGATACAGTTTTTTAAGCTTTAATTCTGGCGTAAAAGGTTTTATGAATTGGGCATACCACCTTTTGGACAGACAAGACCAAAGTCCAGAGGTTTGACAAAAACCAACAATCCAGCACGGTGGTTGAGAAAGGATTTGAGCTAGTTTTGCAGACACAGAACCTGAGCATCTTGCCGTCACTGGGTCCACCATGAACTCCTCTGTATATCGAGGTCTTCTAGCGTCAAATGTGAGGACATTTATGCTAAGTTTGTCTGAAAGTGGGTCATGCAACAGGACAATGACCCAAAGGACTTTAGAAAATGTCTAGAATAGCTAGGAGGGGAAAAAAAGAAAACAAAACAGAAACACACGACTCAACGTTGCAGTGGCCGAGTCATAGTACAGACCTCATGTCGTCCATTTACCCAAACAGTAAGTAGTGATCCTGAGTGTAATAAGCCTTAAGTCCAGAGCTGCATTCACAATTCTGCTACCAACTGGAGTTAGTTTTTTCATAATTTTAGTGTTAAGGGGTTAACCCCTACACGACATGCACCGTACTAGTACGTCGCATGTCGTGTCTCCCCCTTTGATGTGGGCTCCGGCGGTGAGCCCACATCAAAGTCGCGATATGTGTGCGCAATAGAGGCAGGTGGAATTGCGATCCACCTGCCGCTATTAACTAGTTAAATGCTGCTGTCAAACGCTGACAGCGGCATTTAACTACCACTTCCGGCCATCGGGCCGGAAATGCACGTATTGACGACCCCCGTCATGTGATCAGGGGTCAGCGATGCGTCGGCATGATAACCTGAGGTCTCCCTGAGACCTCTATGGTTGCTGATGCCAGCTTGCTGTGAGCGCCAACCTGTGGTCGGCGCTCATAGCAAGTCTAATTCAGCCGCATAGGAGCTGCGTAATGCATAACACACTGCGGGGCTGGGATTCCCAAGCTGGGTTGCCGCACAGGCGCAGTCTGCAAGACTGCATGTGAGGTCAGACGGCCAGAGCTCACTGCGCCTGCACTAGCCAGTATTAAACAGCGCAGGCGCCGGATTTCATGGGAAAACAGCGCGGAGGGGGCAGCGCCCGTGAAGATTTGAGTGACGGCAGTGTGGCGTTTCCAGCAGGGTGTTTAAGACCTGCCTCCCTGTCTAAAGAAAGGTATTTTGGCGAAATTATAAAACGCTTTATTTTGGCAATAACTGCACCAAAATCTAAAAGAGCCACCTTGTTAGAATGCAGCATTACTGCTGCACAAGGTGGCTCTTTTAGTTTATAACGGCTGGAGGGGGTGACAGAGGCCCTTTAAATCACCCCCTTTCAAAATAATTAAAAAAAATATATCAAACCTACACATATTTGGTATCGCCGCATTCAGAATCACCTGATTTAAAAAAAAAAAAAAAAAAAGGGATTAACCTGATAGCTAAACGGCATAGCGGGAGAAAAATTCAAAACGCCAGAATTACTTTTTTTGGTCGCCGCGACATTGCATTAAAATGCAATAACGGGCGATCAAAAGAACGTATCTGCACAAACGTGGTATCATTAAAAACGTCAGCTCGGCACGCAAAAAAAAAAAAAAGCCCTCACCTGACCCAAGGTCTTGAAAAATAGAAACGCTAAGGGTATCGGAAAATGGTGCTTTTTTTTTTTTAAAGCAAGGTTTGGAATTTTTTTTCACCACTTAGATAAAAAAATAACTTAAGGCCCCGTCACACATAGCGAGATCGCTGCCGAGTCACAAGTTTTGTGACGCAACAGCGATCTCAGTAGCGATCTCGCTATGCGTGACACGTAGCAGCGATCAGGCCCCTGCTGTGAGATCGCTGGTCGTGTCGGAATGGCCTGGGCCATTTTTTGATCGTTGAGGCCCCGCTGACATCGCTGAATCGGCATGTGTGACGCCGATTCAGCGATGTCTTCGCTGGTAACCAGGGTAAACATCGGGTAACTAAGCGCAGGGCCGCGCTTAGTAATCCGATATTTACCCTGGTTACCATCGTTAAAGTAAAAAAACAAACGCTACATACTTACCTACCGCTGTCTGTCCCCGGCGCTGTGCTTCTCTGCTCTGGCTGTGAGCACCAGGCAGCCGGAAAGCAGAGCGGTGACGTCACCGCTCTGCTTTCCGGCCGCTGTGCTCACAGTCAGTGCAGGAAGCAGAGCGCCGAGGACAGACAGCGGTAGGCAAGTATGAAGCGTTTGTTTTTACTTTAACGATGGTAACCAGGGTAAACATCGGGTTACTAAGCGCGTCCCTGCGCTTAGTAACCTGATGTTTACCCTGGTTACCCGGGGACTTCGGCATCGTTGAAGACAGTTTCAACGATGCCGAAGTCTTTCCCCTGATCGTTGGTCGCTGGAGAGAGCGGTCTGTGTGACAGCTCTCCAGCGACCAAACAGCGACGCTGCAGCGATCCGGATCGTTGTCGGTATCGCTGCAGCGTCGCTAAGTGTGACGGGGGCTTTAGACAAGTTTGGTGTCTATGAACTCGAAATGACCTGGAGAATCATAATGGCAAGTCAGTTTTAGCATTTAGTGAACCTAACAAAAAACAAGTGTGGGATTGCACTTTTTTTGCAGTTTCACCACACTTGGAATTTTTTTCCCATTTTCTAGTACAAGACATGGTAAAATCAATGATGTTGTTCAAAAGTACAACTCGTCCTGCAAAAAAAAAAAAAAAAAGCCCTCACATGGCCATATTGACGGAAAAATAACAAAGTTAAGGCTCTGGGAAGGATGGGAGCGAAAAACAAAAAAGGGCTGCGTCTTGAAGGGGTTAAATCAGTCTCCACTGACAGCTATATCCTATACTAATGAGCAAGACCAGAGCATGGTAACTGGAGTTGAGAGTGCAGATCGGGTAGATAGGGTCTGCTCAAGTCACTGTATAAAAGGGAGCATCGCTGGATCACCTCTAAGGCTATGTGCACACATTGCGGATTAGCGTTAGGAATTTCTGGTGCGGATTCTGCCTCTCCTGGCAGAAAACGCACCTGCGGATTTGTTGCGTTTTTTTGTGCGGTTCTGCAGGTTTTTTGTGGATTTGGTGCATTTTTTTTTACCCCTGTGGTTTTACATAATGGAATGGGTACAAAAACGCTGCAGATCCACAAAAAAAGTAGTGACATGCTACTTCTTTTAAACCGCAGCGTTTCCGCAGCAGTTTTCCGCAAAGTGTGCACAGCATTTTTTTTTCTCATTGATTTACATTGTACTGTAAATCAATTGCAGATCTGCAGCGTTTCTGCACCTCAGAAAACGCTGCGGATCCGCAGAGAATCCGCAACGTGTGCACATACCGTAAGACTAACAAGACTGCAGGGAGGATCACAGTGTATATCTGGATAATAGTGGAGCACCACTCTAATAATGTACAATAACTGGGCACTTTACACTTTGTATTGATGCCATTAGCAGTCACCACTTACTTCATCAGAAGCTGAAAGCAGACACTGCACTGCTGCCTGTTTCTTCATTTCTTCCATTGAGAGATCTGAACTCTTTTTCTTGCCTTTCCCCCACTTCTTGCAAGCTCCCTTTTCCCAGCCCGCAAAGATGTAATTTTCCTGCAATTTGGGAGAAAAAAAATAAAACAAAACCAAAGTAAAGATTAAGTCTGACCCTTAGCACAATATATATGATCTCACTGTGCATCCAACACACACTTCTCTAGTTACGGTACATATTTGCATTCACATGTACACAGAGCAAATCTGTACAGTAAAATCTTACATGCAGCACCTATCCTAAAAGAAATTGTGTGGGTGTTTTTTTTTTTTTTTTTAAAGCCCCCCCCCCCCCCCCCAAAAAAAAAAAGTTTTCTATTGGGCACCACTTGAGAAAAGTCTCTGCAGAATTTCCCTTTACCTGAAGCAATTTTCTGCAGCTTTTCTATTGGACAGCACTTATTCTCTTTTAGTAGATTCTATCTAAAGCCACTTGAAAAAGAAATGTGCGGATGTGACACCTAGTGAAATTGACAATGTAAGTAGCTGAGCAAATCCCCCACTGATCTGATGGTAATAGATCTTTACTAATGACAGGTGATCAGATAACAGGCTCATTTACCGGAAGCTGCCAGTTAAACAAGTGCCATCTAAAGGTACCGTCACATTTAGAGACGCTGCAGCGATATAGACAACGATGTCGATCGCTGCAGCGTCGCTGTTTGGTCGCTGGAGAGCTGTCACACAGACAGCTCTCCAGCGACCAACGATGCCGAAGTCCCCAGGTAACCAGGGTAAACATTGGGTTACTAAGCACAGGGCCGCACTTAGTAACCCGATGTTTACCCTGGTTACCATTGTAAAAGTTAAAAAAACAAAAAAAAAAACAAACAGTACATACTCACATTCCGGTGTCTGTCACGTCCCCCAGCGTCAGCTTCCCTGCACTGTGTCAGCGCCGGCCAGCCATAAAGCAGAGCACAGTGACGTCACCGCTGTGCTCTGCTTTACGGCCGGCGCTGACAGTCAGTGCGGGAAGCTGACGCCGGGGGACGTGACAGACACCGGAATGTGAGTATGTACTGTTTGTTTTTGTTTTTTTTAACTTTTACAATGGTAACCAGGGTAAACATCGGGTTACTAAGCGCGGCCCTGCCCTGATCGTTGGTCGCTGTCACGCATAACGATTTTGTTAACGATATCGTTGCTACGTCACAAAAAGCAACGATATCGTTAACGAAATCGTTATGTATGAAGGTACCTTAAAATTCTTTATGCGCAGAGTAGAATTTTCGACAGCACATTTCCAATTTAATGACCGCCAATACGACTTTTAACAGCAGTCGTTAAGGGTACTTAAACCACAGGGCCAGGGGTAGCCAAGACCCCAGAGAGCATGATTCAGGTTGGTTTTTACCGACCCCGGTTTTGTGATCGCCAGTATTAACTGTTTACCGGCGACCGAAAAAAAAAGTCTGATGTGCCAGTTAATTTCTCTCTCCTCTGATGTGATCGCAGAGAGAAATAGGGTCCCTGATCCCCCCCCCCCCGTACCTCTTGATGCTCCTCGGCCCTCCTGTGGGCGCCGCCATCTTGATCAAGGAAGTAAAAAAATAAAAATAAAAAATGGTGGGCGTGTCCGCCGAGATCTGCCGGCCGGCACCAGGCAACAATAGGAAGATATTCCTATTGGTTCATCTTGATCACTGTGATAAAACTTATCACAGTGATCAAAAAAAAAAAAAAATTGTAAATAGGGGAAAATAATAAAATAACGAAAATGTATTCATTTCCATTTTCCCATTAGGGTTGCAGTTGGGCTAAAGTTCAGGTTAGGGTTAGGTCTAAAATTAGGGTTAGGCTTCTTTTACACTTACCGTGGTTTTGCTTCCTGTTTTTGCGGTCCCAATAGATTTCTATGAAGCCGCAAAAAATGGTCGCAATAATTCCACAGAGCGCCGTACGGCCACATTTAAAGCTGTGAAAAAAATATCGAGCAAAAAATGGTTTTGTAAATTTTGTAGTAAAAATGAGAAAATCGCTGGTCCACCGTTAACCCTTATAACGTCCTAACAAAAAAAAAAATAATAATTGTTTCCAAAATTGTGCTGATGTAAAGCACACATATGGGAAATGTTATTTATTAACTATTTTGTGTGACATAGCTCTGATTTGAGGGCAAAAAAAAATTCAAAAGTTTGAAAATGGCTAAATTTAAAAAATTTGCCATATTTCCGTTTTTTTTTTCATAAATAAAACGCAAGTAATACCAAAGAAATTTTACCACTAACATGAAGCACAATATGTCACGAAAAACAATGTCAGAATCAGAGGGATCCGTTAAATTGTTCCAGAGTTATAACCTCATAAAGGGACAGTGGTCAGAAGTGTAAAAATTGGCCCGATCATTAAAGGGAACCTGTCACCTGAATTTGGCGGGACTGGTTTTGGGTCATATGGGCGGAGTTTTTGGGTGTTTGATTGACCCTTTCCTTACCCGCTGGCTGCATGCTGGCTGCAATATTGGATTGAAGTTCATTCTCTGTCCTCCATAGTACACGCCTGCGCAAGGAAAGATTGCCTTGTGCAGGCGTGTACTACGGAGGACAGAGAATGAACTTCAATCCAATATTGCAGCCAGCGGGTAAGGAAAGGGTGAATCAAACACCCGAAAACTCCGCCTCCATGACCCAAAACCAGTCCCGCCAAATTCAGGTGACAGAGTCCCTTTAAGTACCGAATTGGCTCTGTCACTAAGGGGTTCAACAGAACGGTGTGCTGCAGAGAACTAGATTTTACAGTATTGAAGAACAATCCAAACATTTTGCTCGTTCATCAGGTGACTTCCGGCACGTTTACAGAAGCCAATAATCAAAATGGTCACCGTCTAAATAAGCCTTTAGCATCGGAAAAGCCATATATCTAGTAGTGACTGTACTGGGAAGTAAAGACAAGAGAAACAACAGCACAGGAAGTACATGAAATCTGCAGTTATACCTGATCTTGAAGGTCGTAATCATAGTTGTCATGCAGCAGAAGACTCAAGACATATCTAGTGTATATCATGGCATCAATACCACATTTCTCCAGCTCTTGCCCCAGCCAGGTCTGGACTGGGTCTAGAGCACGAAGCATCGACATTTCCAAGACAGAAATGGGGCCAGGAAACGAGCTCAAGGTGCCTTCTGATGGTAAACCATCCACAACTGTACAGATAGGGCGCATGAATCTAGGTAATTGGCATTCCTAGGACATGAAGCATTTTTGGTAGGATGTTGCTTTAGAAGGTGGAAGGGATCTTCATTTTAGGAATATGGCGAAAAACTTCAATTCCAGGAAGATCATTTAACATTGCTGACATTTAGTCTTCGAGAGAGACTTCTTATTCTTCAGGCATTACTGAAGACATCTTACAAGGAGGATTCACATTGACAAAAGGATTACCTCTACGGCAGAACCTGGAAGACAGAATAAAAAAAAAAAAAAAAAAAAAAAAAGACATAAATATAACTGCAATCGTACATACTAGTCCAATAGATCAGTAATGTTATGTGCTTCCACAACAGACGTCCGCAGAGGACAAGGGATTAATGACTGCTGGATTCCACAGATCACTAAAACAAGGCCCCAAGCATCCTTCTGCTCCTCAGTGCAAAGCCGCAAGGACGAGAACACCCAAGGCAAGCTACAAAAGTAAGCCCATTCCATGCTTTCCCCATAAAACCAGGCCTTTATTTCTGGAGCCACACAAATGGCACAAGGACATTTGCAATAAAACTAGAAGATCACACAAAAACGATGCCCCCTGGGCTATAACAGGTTGTGAATTAGGACTATTGCAAGACAATTAAAGTCAATGGGTTGAACAGATGTGCAAAGATCTCAGGAGTTTCCGATGAGGATGATACTTAGTGCTATAGGGAAAGCAACGCCCTCCTCCAGCGAGGTGAGGAACATCCCTGTTACCCAACATCTCTAGAACATCATTGTTATTATTGTTCAATGCAAATGGACTATAAAGTGATATCCTAACCACAGCAAAGTATTGGGCGAAGCGAAAACTTACTGACCATCGGGGCAACCCTGCTGTATAGGTGGAAAAGTATACGGACCTCAGCCCCTTTATCCTCTAACTAGAGGGATCCCAGATGATAACCTCCACTACTAACCTGTTATTTCCAATCATAATGGCTAAAACTGCAAATTGCTTGCAAAAAAAAAAAGGAACCTTAAAATCCCTCAATTCTTGTGAACAGAGACAAATTTTTAATAAGAGTTAAAACTGTATAGATGTTTAGGTTGCCAGCTACATCTGCAATTAGAGGTGGCCAGTCAGCTAGGTTAGGAGCGCAGTGCTTACACGCTAGGTTAGGAGCGCAGTGCTTCCCCGCTAGGTTAGGAGCGCAGTGCTTCCCCGCTAGGTTAGGAGCGCAGTGCTTACACGCTAGGTTAGGAGCGCAGTGCTTACACGCTAGGTTAGGAGCGCAGTGCTTACACGTTCTTTGCTCTAGTGCTTGTAGGCAGTGTACTGAAGCTGGATCTAGCTACACTATGCCCCTGCGCTCCTCTGATGCTGCCTCATACAGGAGCATCAAAACCACGCACCATGCCTCTGGCTCAAGTTACCAATCAGGAACAGTGTCCTCGGTAATGCCAACCAGTCAGAATTTAGGCACCGGAACTCACACCATCACTTTTGTAAGTGGCTGCCTACATCAGTCTCAGCATTCTAGTAGAGATAAGGTTTGCATGCAAATTAGTTTCCTGGAGTCATTGGGGAGAAGCCGCTCAGGTGAAAAGTCATTTCAAGCATTTCCTTTAACACCTATTCTGACATGATTGACCTCCCACTGGCAAGGATACATCATCACTGATCTGTTCTGGAGCCTTTTGACAGGCTGGTGGCCTCCCATACAGGTGGACTCTAATGATTGTGTCAAGGCAAGTACATGCAAAAAACATGGCACATGGTTAGGACCTAGACCGGCCGGAGACAATGTATGTCTGAGGGCCATCAATCAATGCAGAATTCGGGATTAACCACCATGACACCAAAGAAAATATTTTGCACAGCGCAAAGTACATCTCAACAAGAACAGCGGATAAAAGGATGACCTTCCGGATTGATTTTCTCCAGAACTGGATCATCTATGTGATGAACTTGTTGCTGTGCCATCTCTGGTAATAAAGCAGAGTATATAGAGAAACAATCGGCTGACACTATGCCAGGGTATGGGCCAAGCTAAAGAAAGCTTACACGTAATTATAGAGGTAAAAATAGCACAAGTAACCTGTATGTGGGTCACAATGAGATCCGCCTGCCAGAAAACAGGATCTGCACTCAACGGCTTCCAGTTCCTTGTGAAGCTAATTCATTCCATTATTAGTGATAAAAACATGCGAATAATACACACGTTTAAATCAATCCCAAAAGTAAGCAAATTCTATGCCACAGCATTGGAACTTGTGAATGACCTCTACTCCGAGCGGCAGGACAAATCAATATATACAGCTAATTAAACCCCACAGGACTAAACACAGACAGACCATCAAGTCAGGAGGTATATGTATAAAATATTTTTGTTTAGAAACTAACAATAAATGTATCAATTTCTAACAAGTTTTCTCAATTTTTTTTGCCATAAGGATAGAAACTTATTAGCAGGAAAATGGATGGAATAATCGATGTAGCAGATGTCTTGCAGTGACTTGTGTCAGCCTGTAGGAGGAGCTGCATTTTATTATCGGAGGTAACATAGCAAACAATCCCCACAATCACATACACCAGCTGCTACCCACTAGTATCCCCCATAGAGCAAAGTCAGACACATGACACTTTTGCAGCATTTTTAAATGCCACAATGCATGAAATTATGGATTTTCTACAAGTGTTTTGCAGAATTTTGTCAAGGGTTAAATCGTTCTATTAAATAAAAAAAACACAAACAAAAAAAAAAAAACACACAACAGACACACACAACCATCTGTGGCACTGTATCCCTGTCAGGAAAGGAGCGCTGCTGCATGCGCCTCAGTCTATGAAGTTGACGGAAACAGCCGAGCACTGTACTCTGCTTTCTCAGGCAGCACCAGAAAATTAATAGTGTGGTCGTCAGGCATTGAGCTGCTGCTCAAATATGTAACAGGGATAAAAATTCCCAGACCAGGGCCGGACCTCATTGATCAGATCACCATTAGTCCCTGTGGATAGGTGATAAAGGTTCAGTGAAAACCAGTTAAGGCCACATTCACATTGTGTGTTGCAGTCAGTGAGGCACAGACCGGCTGCGGGTCTTCTGACCCAAACTCCACAGCAGCATAGGCATATATAAGATTGTGGAGTTTGGGTCATGAAACCCATGGCCACAGATGTGTGAATTTAGCCATAGCCATGCGTTTCACCCTCCGCAGTCAAGGCTTGTCAATTTACACATCACATTCACTACTGTGGGTGCAAGAAATTTCTTAAAAATCCAACACACCGTGCTGCTTCAGTAACAGAGGTTATCCAGATAGAAAGCCTGCTATATAAACCCCAGAGGAATGTACCTTAAAGGGGTTATTGGGCCTTCTGCACTATCAGATCGTCTGTTTCTTCAGTACCTCCACTGATCAGCTGGAATCAGCCATGTTCACTGTGTAGTAGCCAAGCAATGCATTTCAGGTCCTATTCAACTGAATGGGAGCCGAGCCGTGAACATAACTGCACTGTTCCAGCCCCATCCACTTCACAAGAGCTGATCGGTGGGGTTCTGACACCTCACACCTCCACCAATCTGATATATGATATATTTATGACCCCTCTAATGGGAAGCCCCTCTAAAGCTGCCATGTGGATAGGATTGTTCGGCCTATTTCACACCATGTTTTTTTGTCAGTTTTCAGTGTCGCCGATTTTTACAGATCGATCCTGTAATGGCGAACGCATCGCTAGCGCACGCCCACATTGGGCATGCGCTAGCAAGTGCCGTCATTTGAGTGACGGACCACGAACACTGCTTGCAGCGTTCGTGGTCCGTTCCTCGCTAGTGCAGATCGGGGATCTGCGCTAGCGGGATCAGCCAACGCGATCTGTTTTGGGACATTGCGTTAGCGCAGTCCGTAGCGCTATGCGCTAAACGGACTGCCCTAACGCAATGTGACCCTAGCCTAGGACTGATGCAAACCAGATGCATTTTCATGCAAAATAATCTTTAATGTGATTTGTTTTCTGGGATAGGTCTCATCCATTTTCTATAAATTACAAGGATATATGGATATATAATGTAAGGATCAAACAAGTAAAAGAAACCAAATAAATGATCCAACACGTCAAATGGATAGCAATGGGACATTTGTTTTTCCTACTAAATTTCTATGTAAAAACAAATGCATCCATTTAAATCAATCTTTTTAATTACAACAGGATATGGAAAGTACATCCCAAAACGCGGTGTGAAAACAGGACCTCATGACATGTTCCCAAACCTAATCACTACATTGGGTCCTAAAAGTGGAGCTACATATTAAATAAATGTAGTCAATCCTCAAGAAAGAAGAGAGGCTGGAGGAACAACCAATACTCATAGGGCCGTAGAACAAGTCATTCAGGTATATCCGCGGAGTGATCGATGGGGTTCCCCTCCACTAGGAGGTAGTCATTTGGAGGGGACAAGATCCAGGAAGTGTAATATGGGTCAATATTTTAGAAAACAAATAAATTGAAGAGATTCTAGTCTACGCTCCCATAATCCAGGTTATCTCTAGGTACATTACACTGTTCTGGCACCGTGTGACGCATCTACAGATGAAGGAGAGCTGAAATCCTCATGGCCCTCCCGAAAAGCTGCAGTCATGCCTCCAGAGCACAGGTTATGGTGCAGATTGATCTGCAGTCCTATGTAAAACCATAACAAGTGACGTGATCAGGAAAAAAGGTATGATGGTTATCAGTCCCTCTCCTGTACCTCTTCCTCCAGCAGCTCACCTCATGTGAACTCAACATGCTGCAAACACAGAATATCTGATGGCAATGCCGCCCCTCCTCCTGCACACCAGGGACTGGAGAGGGAGCAGCCAGCGGCTGGGAGGGGGTGGTGGTGATGAGGTGGAGCGTCTCCCATGATGAGATGCAGGGGGAGGTGGAGAGTCTCCCATGATGAGATGCAGGGGGAGGTGGAGAGTCTCCCATGATGAGATGCAGGGGGAGGTGGAGAGTCTCCCATGATGAGATGCAGGGGGAGGTGGAGAGTCTCCCATGATGAGATGCAGGGGGAGGTGGAGAGTCTCCCATGATGAGATGCAGGGGGAGGTGGAGAGTCTCCCATGATGAGATGCAGGGGGAGGTGGAGAGTCTCCCATGATGAGATGCAGGGGGAGGTGGAGAGTCTCCCATGATGAGATGCAGGGGGAGGTGGAGAGTCTCCCATGATGAGATGCAGGGGGAGGTGGAGAGTCTCCCATGATGAGATGCAGGGGGAGGTGGAGAGTCTCCCATGATGAGATGCAGGGGGAGGTGGAGAGTCTCCCATGATGAGATGCAGGGGGAGGTGGAGAGTCTCCCATGATGAGATGCAGGGGGAGGTGGAGAGTCTCCCATGATGAGATGCATGAGGAGGTGGAGAGCCTCCCATGATGAGATGCATGAGGAGGTGGAGAGTCTCCCATGATGAGATGCAGGAGGAGGTGGAGAGTCTCCCATGATGAGATGCAGGAGGAGGTGGAGAGTCTCCCATGATGAGATGCATGAGGAGGTGGAGAGTCTCCCATGATGAGATGCATGAGGAGGTGGAGAGTCTCCCATGATGAGATGCATGAGGAGGTGGAGAGTCTCCCATGATGAGATGCAGGAGGCGCTGGAGAGTCTCCTATGATATGCAGGAGGAGGTGGAAATACAGGAGGAGGTGGAAATACAGGAGGAGGTGGAGAGTCTCCTATGATGAGATGCATGAGGAGGTGGAGAGTCTCCCATGATGAGATGCATGAGGAGGTGGAGAGTCTCCCATGATGAGATGCATGAGGAGGTGGAGAGTCTCCCATGATGAGATGCAGGAGGCGCTGGAGAGTCTCCTATGATATGCAGGAGGAGGTGGAAATACAGGAGGAGGTGGAAATACAGGAGGAGGTGGAGAGTCTCCTATGATGAGATGCATGAGGAGGTGGAGAGTCTCCCATGATGAGATGCATGAGGAGGTGGAGAGTCTCCCATGATGAGATGCATGAGGAGGTGGAGAGTCTCCCATGATGAGATGCATGAGGAGGTGGAGAGTCTCCCATGATGAGATGCAGGAGGCGCTGGAGAGTCTCCTATGATATGCAGGAGGAGGTGGAAATACAGGAGGAGGTGGAAATACAGGAGGAGGTGGAAATACAGGAGGAGGTGGAAATACAGGAGGAGGTGGAAATTCTCCCATGATGAGATGCAGGGGGAGGTGGAGAGTCTCCCATGATGAGATGCAGGGGGAGGTGGAGAGTCTCCCATGATGAGATGCGTGAGGAGGTGGAGAGTCTCCCATGATGAGATGCAGGAGGAGGTGGAGAGTCTCCTATGATATGCAGGAGGAGGTGGAAATACAGGAGGAGGTGGAAATACAGGAGGAGGTGGAGAGTCTCCTATGATATGCAGGAGGAGGTGGAAATACAGGAGGAGGTGGAAATACAGGAGGAGGTGGAAATACAGGAGGAGGTGGAGAGTCTCCCATGATGAGATGCAGGAGGAGGTGGAGAGTCTCCCATGATGAGATGCAGGGGGAGGTGGAGAGTCTCCCATGATGAGATGCAGGGGGAGGTGGAGAGTCTCCCATGATGAGATGCAGGGGAGGTGGAGAGTCTCCCATGATGAGATGCATGAGGTGGAGAGTCTCCCATGATGAGATGCATGAGGAGGTGGAGAGTCTCCCATGATGAGATGCATGAGGAGGTGGAGAGTCTCCCATGATGAGATGCATGAGGAGGTGGAGAGTCTCCCATGATGAGATGCATGAGGAGGTGGAGAGTCTCCCATGATGAGATGCAGGAGGCGCTGGAGAGTCTCCTATGATATGCAGGAGGAGGTGGAAATACAGGAGGAGGTGGAAATACAGGAGGTGGAAATACAGGAGGAGGTGGAAATACAGGAGGAGGTGGAAATACAGGAGGAGGTGGAAATACAGGAGGAGGTGGAAATTCTCCCATGATGAGATGCAGGGGGAGGTGGAGAGTCTCCCATGATGAGATGCATGAGGAGGTGGAGAGTCTCCCATGATGAGATGCAGGAGGCGCTGGAGAGTCTCCTATGATATGCAGGAGGAGGTGGAAATACAGGAGGAGGTGGAAATACAGGAGGAGGTGGAGATTCTCCCATGATGAGATGCAGGGGGAGGTGGAGAGTCTCCCATGATGAGATGCAGGGGAGGTGGAGAGTCTCCCATGATGAGATGCAGGGGGAGGTGGAGAGTCTCCCATGATGAGATGCAGGGGGAGGTGGAGAGTCTCCCATGATGAGATGCAGGGGGAGGTGGAGAGTCTCCCATGATGAGATGCAGGGGGAGGTGGAGAGTCTCCCATGATGAGATGCAGGAGGAGGTGGAGAGTCTCCCATGATGAGATGCATGAGGAGGTGGAGAGTCTCCCATGATGAGATGCATGAGGAGGTGGAGAGTCTCCCATGATGAGATGCGTGAGGAGGTGGAGAGTCTCCCATGATGAGATGCGTGAGGAGGTGGAGAGTCTCCCATGATGAGATGCATGAGGAGGTGGAGAGTCTCCCATGATGAGATGCATGAGGAGGTGGAGAGTCTCCCATGATGAGATGCAGGAGGAGGTGGAGAGTCTCCTATGATATGCAGGAGGAGGTGGAAATACAGGAGGAGGTGGAGAGTCTCCCATGATGAGATGCAGGGGGAGGTGGAGAGTCTCCCATGATGAGATGCAGGGGGAGGTGGAGAGTCTCCCATGATGAGATGCATGAGGCGCTGGAGAGTCTCCTATGATATGCAGGAGGAGGTGGAAATACAGGAGGAGGTGGAGAGTCTCCTATGATGAGATGCAGGGGGAGGTGGAGATGCAAGGGGAGGTGGAGTGTCTCCTATGATGAGATGCAGGAGGAGGTGGAGAGTCTCCTATGAGAGATGCAGGAGGAGGTGGCGAGTCTCCTATGAGAGATGCAGGAGGAGGTGGAGAGTCTCCTATGAGAGATGCAGGGGGGAGGTGGAGAGCCTCCTATGAGGAGATGCAGGGGGGGAGGTGGAGAGCCTCCTATGATGAGATGCAGGGGGGGAGGTGGAGAGCCTCCTATGATGAGATGCAGGGGGGAGGTGGAGAGCCTCCTATGATGAGATGCAGGGGGAGGTGGAGAGTCTCCTATGATGAGATGCAGGGGGAGGTGGAGAGTCTCCTATGATGAGATGCAGGGGGAGGTGGAGAGTCTCCTATGATGAGATGCATGGGGAGGTGGAGATGCAGGGGGAGGTGGAGAGTCTCCTATGATGAGATGCATGGGGAGGTGGAGATGCAGGGGGAGGTGGAGAGTCTCCTATGATGAGATGCATGGGGAGGTGGAGATGCAGGGGGAGGTGGAGTCTCCTTTGATGAGATGCAGGGGGAGGTGGAGATGCAGGAGGAGGTGGAGAGTCTCCTATGAGAGATGCAGGAGGAGGTGGAGAGTCTCCTATGAGAGATGCAGGGGGAGGTGGAGAGTCTCCTATGAGAGATGCAGGGGGAGGAGATGCAGGAGGAGGTGGAGAGTCTCCTATGAGAGATGCAGGAGGAGGTGGAGAGTCTCCTATGAGAGATGCAGGAGGAGGTGGAGAGTCTCCTATGAGAGATGCAGGGGGAGGTGGAGAGTCTCCTATGAGAGATGCAGGGGGAGGTGGAGAGTCTCCTATGAGAGATGCAGGGGGAGGTGGAGATGCAGGGGGAGGTGGAGATGCAGGGGGAGGTGGAGATTCTCCCATTATGAGATGCAGGGGGAGGTGGAGATGCAGGGGGAGGTGGAGATGCAGGGGGAGGTGGAGATTCTCCTATGAGAGATGCAGGAGGAGGTGGAGAGTCTCCTATGAGAGATGCAGGAGGAGGTGGAGATTCTCCTATGATGAGATGCAGGAGGAGGTGGAGAGTTTCCTATGATGAGATGCATGAGGCAGTGGAGAGTCTATGATAAGATGCAGGGGAGGTGGAGATTCTCCCATTATGAGATGCAGGGGGAGGTGGAGATGCAGGGGGAGGAGGAGATGCAGGGGGAGGTGGAGAGTCTCCTATGAGAGATGCAGGAGGAGGTGGAGAGTCTCCTATGAGAGATGCAGGAGGAGGTGGAGAGTCTCCTATGAGAGATGCAGGGGGAGGTGGAGATTCTCCTATGATGAGATGCAGGGGGAGGTGGAGAGTCTCCCATGATGAGATGCAGGAGGAGGTGGAGAGTCTCCCATGATGAGATGCGTGAGGAGGTGGAGAGTCTCCCATGATGAGATGCATGAGGAGGTGGAGAGTCTCCCATGATGAGATGCATGAGGAGGTGGAGAGTCTCCCATGATGAGATGCAGGAGGAGGTGGAGAGTCTCCTATGATATGCAGGAGGAGGTGGAAATACAGGAGGAGGTGGAAATACAGGAGGAGGTGGAGAGTCTCCTATGATATGCAGGAGGAGGTGGAAATACAGGAGGAGGTGGAGAGTCTCCCATGATGAGATGCAGGAGGAGGTGGAGAGTCTCCCATGATGAGATGCAGGGGGAGGTGGAGAGTCTCCCATGATGAGATGCAGGGGGAGGTGGAGAGTCTCCCATGATGAGATGCAGGGGGAGGTGGAGAGTCTCCCATGATGAGATGCATGAGGAGGTGGAGAGTCTCCCATGATGAGATGCAGGAGGCGCTGGAGAGTCTCCTATGATATGCAGGAGGAGGTGGAAATACAGGAGGAGGTGGAAATACAGGAGGAGGTGGAAATACAGGAGGAGGTGGAGATTCTCCCATGATGAGATGCAGGGGGAGGTGGAGAGTCTCCCATGATGAGATGCAGGGGAGGTGGAGAGTCTCCCATGATGAGATGCAGGGGGAGGTGGAGAGTCTCCCATGATGAGATGCAGGGGGAGGTGGAGAGTCTCCCATGATGAGATGCAGGAGGAGGTGGAGAGTCTCCCATGATGAGATGCATGAGGAGGTGGAGAGTCTCCCATGATGAGATGCATGAGGAGGTGGAGAGTCTCCCATGATGAGATGCATGAGGAGGTGGAGAGTCTCCCATGATGAGATGCATGAGGAGGTGGAGAGTCTCCCATGATGAGATGCATGAGGAGGTGGAGAGTCTCCCATGATGAGATGCAGGAGGAGGTGGAGAGTCTCCTATGATATGCAGGAGGAGGTGGAAATACAGGAGGAGGTGGAAATACAGGAGGAGGTGGAGAGTCTCCTATGATGAGATGCAGGGGGAGGTGGAGAGTCTCCCATGATGAGATGCGTGAGGCGCTGGAGAGTCTCCTATGATATGCAGGAGGAGGTGGAAATACAGGAGGAGGTGGAGAGTCTCCCATGATGAGATGCAGGGGGAGGTGGAGAGTCTCCCATGATGAGATGCAGGGGGAGGTGGAGAGTCTCCCATGATGAGATGCATGAGGCGATGGAGAGTCTCCTATGATATGCAGGAGGAGGTGGAAATACAGGAGGAGGTGGAGAGTCTCCTATGATGAGATGCAGGGGGAGGTGGAGATGCAAGGGGAGGTGGAGTGTCTCCTATGATGAGATGCAGGAGGAGGTGGAGAGTCTCCTATGATGAGATGCAGGAGGAGGTGGAGAGTCTCCTATGAGAGATGCAGGAGGAGGTGGCGAGTCTCTTATGAGAGATGCAGGAGGAGGTGGAGAGTCTCCTATGAGAGATGCAGGAGGAGGTGGAGAGTCTCCTATGAGAGATGCAGGAGGAGGTGGAGAGTCTCCTATGAGAGATGCAGGGGGAAGTGGAGATGCAGGGGGAGGTGGAGAGCCTCCTGTGATGAGATGCAGGGGGGAGGTGGAGAGCCTCCTATGATGAGATGCAGGGGGGGAGGTGGAGAGCCTCCTATGATGAGATGCAGGGGGGAGGTGGAGAGCCTCCTATGATGAGATGCAGGGGGAGGTGGAGATGCAGGGGGAGGTGGAGAGTCTCCTATGATGAGATGCATGGGGAGGTGGAGATGCAGGGGGAGGTGGAGAGTCTCCTATGATGAGATGCATGGGGAGGTGGAGATGCAGGGGGAGGTGGAGAGTCTCCTATGATGAGATGCATGGGGAGGTGGAGATGCAGGGGGAGGTGGAGAGTCTCCTATGATGAGATGCATGGGGAGGTGGAGATGCAGGGGGAGGTGGAGTCTCCTTTGATGAGATGCAGGGGGAGGTGGAGATGCAGGAGGAGGTGGAGAGTCTCCTATGAGAGATGCAGGAGGAGGTGGAGAGTCTCCTATGAGAGATGCAGGGGGAGGTGGAGAGTCTCCTATGAGAGATGCAGGGGGAGGAGATGCAGGAGGAGGTGGAGAGTCTCCTATGAGAGATGCAGGAGGAGGTGGAGAGTCTCCTATGAGAGATGCAGGGGGAGGTGGAGAGTCTCCTATGAGAGATGCAGGGGGAGGTGGAGAGTCTCCTATGAGAGATGCAGGGGGAGGTGGAGAGTCTCCTATGAGAGATGCAGGGGGAGGTGGAGAGTCTCCTATGAGAGATGCAGGGGGAGGTGGAGATGCAGGGGGAGGTGGAGATTCTCCCATTATGAGATGCAGGGGGAGGTGGAGATGCAGGGGGAGGTGGAGATGCAGGGGGAGGTGGAGATGCAGGGGGAGGTGGAGATGCAGGGGGAGGTGGAGAGTCTCCTATGAGAGATGCAGGAGGAGGTGGAGAGTCTCCTATGAGAGATGCAGGAGGAGGTGGAGAGTCTCCTATGAGAGATGCAGGGGGAGGTGGAGATGCAGGGGGAGGTGGAGATTCTCCTATGATGAGATGCAGGAGGAGGAGGAGAGTTTCCTATGATGAGATGCATGAGGCAGTGGAGAGTCTATGATAAGATGCAGGGGAGGTGGAGATTCTCCCATTATGAGATGCAGGGGGAGGTGGAGATGCAGGGGGAGGTGGAGATGCAGGGGGAGGTGGAGAGTCTCCTATGAGAGATGCAGGAGGAGGTGGAGAGTCTCCTATGAGAGATGCAGGAGGAGGTGGAGAGTCTCCTATGAGAGATGCAGGAGGAGGTGGAGAGTCTCCTATGAGAGATGCAGGAGGAGGTGGAGATGCAGGGGGAGGTGGAGATTCTCCTATGATGAGATGCAGGAGGAGGTGGAGAGTTTCCTATGATGAGATGCATGAGGCAGTGGAGAGTCTATGATAAGATGCAGGGGAGGTGGAGATTCTCCCATTATGAGATGCAGGGGGAGGTGGAGATGCAGGGGGAGGTGGAGAGTCTCCTATGAGAGATGCAGGGGGAGGTGGAGATTCTCCTATGATGAGATGCAGGAGGAGGTGGAGAGTTTCCTATGATGAGATGCATGAGGCAGTGGAGAGTCTATGATAAGATGCAGGGGAGGTGGAGATTCTCCCATTATGAGATGCAGGGGGAGGTGGAGATGCAGGGGGAGATGGAGAGTCTCCCATTATGAGATGCAGGAGGTGGATGCCTCCTATGATGAGATGAAGATCCCTGCTCACACTGTCAGATTGCATCAGCCCCTTGTCGTTATGGGGGGGGAGGTGACACCATCAGTGAATTCATGCACGGCAGCCCCTCCCCCACCTCCTTCCAGCCTAAAACCTGACCAGCCACAATGTGTTTACACCAGTAGGGAAGAGGCTATGTCCTTCATTAACCCTTCAAGGGGGCAGGTGCACAATGAACATTGACTGGTAATCAGGACGCGATTTATAGCTATATCATTTGCAGCCATTAACCCCTCACTAGCCGATGCTGTTACTGTGATGCAAGTGGTCACATGTTGGCAACATAATCCCCCCCAGAGATATATACATAGAGATTCAAGGGGCTCTTTATTATTAGAGACAGAAGGCGGAATCACCGTACAATAAAGGCTTACAGTACTTTCACTTTCTTTATCAAAATAATTGTTTGCTGTCAGTGAATGGAATCAATCCTGACTACACCTATGGATCATATGCAAAATAAAGGTGGTGGTGGGGGGGGCAGGAGATTTTTTTGGGGGGGTGGAGAGACAGGCACCCAAGTAATGCAATGCATCAGCCTTCACATGTATACAGTAAAAGTTCTCGTTTACTGAGAGCAGAGGATCTTTATAATGCAATGATCGGGACCCCTCTATAAGAGGTATAGTTAAGGGGGCCACCCCATAGCCAAGTCCACACGGATGACGTAACCAATGGCAACCAGATTACACAGAGGCCTTGTCACTGCTATGGTAACGCTCAGCAATGGGTGCAATCCCCCCTCCCCCCGGGCGGGGGAGGGGCCTACATTTTGGACACGTGCCAGTCCCTCCATAGACCCAGCAATATTGCCCCTCACCGAACACTTCATACCCGCAGGACCTAGTAAAACCCAATTGTAATAACAGGTCCACATGTCAGTCAGCCCCTTTACATAGCTATATAGGCCGGTCACTCAAAGTTGCCCCCCCTTCCTCCCCCCAATCACCAGGACAACAGGGGCCACCAGCACCCCCCTACTGACCGCTGATTGCCCGGATACAACGCGCCGTGCAGGCCCCAACTGCCTCCTCTAGGAGAGCGATCATGATCTAACGCCGCCGGACCGGCAGACAGGCAGCACTGCACATGGTGGGCAGGCGGAATGAAGACCACCATAAACAGGCGGCGAGCCGGTAGCGGGAGCCATGTTGTGCAGGCCCCACAGAAAGAGGAACAAGCGGCACATCCCGTGACCATGACAGACGACGGCGGCGGCGGCTTACCTGGCAATTATTAGCCGTGGTGACACTAAGTGTCCCGTGAGGTAATGGCGGAAGGGAAGGCAGGTGAGCCCGGTCCTCCCCGGTACAGACACCTCCACTGCTATGCAGCCGCTCCGGGAGTGACGGAGAATACCACCCCCGTAGACACGCCCACTTTCACCGCCCTGACGTCACTCGTCGTCTCACGACAGGGCGGCCGTTCCCGCACTTGCGCGCTGGGAGCACAAAAGAGGCGGGAATTGGTGGCTCCTCTTATCTTACCGCGCGCAGTCTCTCACACAAGCCATTGTGTCTGCCCTGCGTGGGGGGAGATGCTGATAAGTGGTCCAGCGAAGGGTCAAGGACTACAAGTGTCATAAAAATCATCAAAAAAAGGGAAACACGAAAAACACTAGATCATGAATAAAAAAATTCTACACATAATTGGTTTTGTTGTGTCCATGATAACCAGCACTATAAAATCACCTCATAATTTATCGTATGCAGTAATCAAAGGCACCTATACTGTATATAGTGGCCCGATTCTAACGCATCGGGTATTCTAGAATACGCATGTCCACATAGTATATTGCCCAGCCACGTAGTATATTGCCCAGCGACGCAGTATATTGCCCAGTCACGTAGTATATTGCCCAGCCACGTAGTATATTGCCCAGCCACGTAGTATATTGCCCAGTTACGTAGTATATTGCCCAGCCACGTAGTATATTGCCCAGCCACGTAGTATATTGCCCAGCGACGCAGTATATTGCCCAATCACGTAGTATATTGCCCAGCCACGTAGTATATTGCCCATCCATGTAGTATATTGCACAGCCACGTAGTATATTGCCCAGCCACGTAGTATATTGCCCAGTCACGTAGTATATTGCCCAATCACGTAGTATATTGCCCAGCCACGTAGTATATTGCCCATCCATGTAGTATATTGCACAGCCACGTAGTATATTGCCCAGCCACGTAGTATATTGCCCAGTCACGTAGTATATTGCCCAGCCACGTAGTATATTGCCCAGTCACGTAGTATATTGCCCAGCGACGCAGTATATTGCCCAGTCACGTAGTATATTGCCCAGCCACGTAGTATATTGCCCAGCCACGTAGTATATTGCCCAGCCACGTAGTATATTGCCCAGTCACGTAGTATATTGCCCAGCCACGTAGTATATTGCCCAGCCACGTAGTATATTGCCCAGTCACGTAGTATATTGCCCAGCCACGTAGTATATTGCCCAGCCACGTAGTATATTGCCCAGTCACGTAGTATATTGCCCAGCCACGTAGTATATTGCCCAGCCACGTAGTATATTGCCCAGTCACGTAGTATATTGCCCATCCATGTAGTATATTGCACAGCCACGTAGTATATTGCCCAGCCACGTAGTATATTGCCCAGTCACGTAGTATATTGCCCAGCCACGTAGTATATTGCCCAGCCACGTAGTATATTGCCCAGCGACGCAGTATATTGCCCAGTCACGTAGTATATTGCCCAGCCACGTAGTATATTGCCCAGCCACGTAGTATATTGCCCAGTTACGTAGTATATTGCCCAGCCACGTAGTATATTGCCCAGCCACGTAGTATATTGCCCAGCGACGCAGTATATTGCCCAATCACGTAGTATATTGCCCAGCCACGTAGTATATTGCCCATCCATGTAGTATATTGCACAGCCACGTAGTATATTGCCCAGCCACGTAGTATATTGCCCAGTCACGTAGTATATTGCCCAATCACGTAGTATATTGCCCAGCCACGTAGTATATTGCCCATCCATGTAGTATATTGCACAGCCACGTAGTATATTGCCCAGCCACGTAGTATATTGCCCAGTCACGTAGTATATTGCCCAGCCACGTAGTATATTGCCCAGTCACGTAGTATATTGCCCAGCCACGTAGTATATTGCCCAATCACGTAGTATATTGCCCAGCCACATAGTATATTGCCCATCCATGTAGTATATTGCACAGCCACGTAGTATATTGCACAGCCACGTAGTATATTGCCCAGACACGTTGTATATTGCCCAGTCACGTAGAATATTGCCCAGTCACGTAGTATATTGCCCAGACACGTAGTGTATTGCCCAGTCACATAGTATATTGCCCAGCGACATAGTATACAGCACAGAGCCACATAGTATATTGCCCAGTCACGTACTATATTGTCCAGTCACGTAGTATATAGCACAGCCCACACAGTATATAACAGTGGCCACGTAATATCTAGCACAGCCCACGGAGTATATCACACTGCCCACATAGTATATAACACTGCCTATGTAGTATACAGCACAGAGCCACACGGTATCTAACACAGCTCACGTAGTATACAGTGGTGTGGGCACCATATCCCTGTTAAAAAAAAAAATTAAAATAAAAAATAGTTATATACTCACCCCTGGGATCCACCGAAGCTCCACCGAGCCGCTCGCGCCTGCCGCCATCTTCCCTTCCCAGGATGCATTGAGGAAATTACCCAGATGACTTAGCAGTCACTGATGTAAAATACTGACCAAATACTGCTAGTGTGACAGCAGCCTAATAGTTGTGGTCTACCTATGACGTCAACTACAGGCCTCTCTCATCTTTTTTCATCTTTCATCATTTAACAAAAAGCAAAGTGAGAGAACAAAAGAAAAATCTAAATCACATCAGTGTTTGGTGGGATTGCTCTTTACCTTCATCGGTTCTTCTAGGGACACTTGCACAAAGTCAGGGACTATGGAGGATTTTAGTCAGGTGTATGAGTAACCAATTACACCATATGGGTGATTGTGATCAATAGCCTTCTTTAGGCTAAGGTCACATTGCGTTAGGGCAATCCGTTTAGCGCATAGCGCTACGGACTGCGCTAACGCAATGTCCCAAAAGGGATCGCGTTAGCCAATCCTGCTAGCGCCGATCCACGATCTGCGCTAGCGAGGAACGGACCGCGAAGTCCGTCACTCAAATGACGGCACATCGCTAGCGCACACCCAATGTGGGCGTGCGCTAGCGATGCGGTCACCATTACAGGCAATGGCGGCATTAACGGACTACGTTACACCGCGTTAGGGTGGTTTCACATTTGCGTTTTTTTTTTTGCGTTTTTGTGGTAAAAAACGCATGTGTTTTTCCCCTATATTTAACATTAAAAACGCATGCGTTTTTTGTATGCGTTTTGATGCGTTTTTGCAACGCATGCGTTTTTTTTCTGCATGCGTTGTGTTGCAGAAATGCAATATGTAGTATTTTTAGCGGCGTTTTTTTCCCCGCAAAAAACGCATGCGTTTTTTTGCGGCAAAAAAATGCATTACTGTCTATGCGTTTGCATGCGTTAAAAACGCATGCGTTTTAAAAAAAAACACACTGATAAACCACCCCACACCATAAAATTGATAAAGGGATCCTACCCCTAACCCTAACCCTACCCCTAACCCTACCCCTAACCCTAATCCCTTTAAGGGTAGGGTTAGGGGTAGGGTTAGGGGTAGGGTTAGGGGTAGGATTAGGGTTAGGATCCCTTTAGGGTTAGGGGTAGGGTTAGGGTTAGGATCCCTTTAGGGTTAGGGTTAGGATCCCTTTAGGGGTAGGGTTAGGGTTAGGATCCCTTTAGGGTTAGGGATAGGATCCCTAACCCTAGCTCTTTCTGTTTATAGTGGGTTTTTTACTTTATTTTGATGATTGGCAGCTGTCACACATTTATCTGCATGCGTTTAAAAAACACAAATGCATGAAAAAACGCATGTAAACACGTTAAAACGCAGGCGTAAAAAAAACATGGCGTTTGCATGCGTTTACATGCGTTTTTTCACCATGCGTTTTTTTTTTTAAACGCATGCGTGAAACCAGCCTTATGCCGCGGTGTAACTTAGTCTGTTAAACGCGGTCACATAACACAATGTGACCCTAGCCTTAGGCTACTTTCACACATCAGGTTTTTTTGTTTCAGGCTAAATCCGGCGAATGTTGGAAAAACTGGAGCATGCTCAGTTTAAAAAACCGGATCAGGCCGCCGAATCCGCCATTTTCTGCATCTGGCACCTTCCGGCTCCCATAGGCTTCCATTCTAGCAAACAGCCGGAAGCACTTCAGGCTTTTTCGCTGGAGACAAAAAACGTTACAGTAGACTTTTTTTCAGACGCCGGGATCGACTGTACGCCGGATCCGTCATCAAACCGGAAGGAACGCTGGGCCATCCGGCGCAATCCGGCGCTAATACAAGTCAAATGGGGGAAAAACCGGATCCGGTTTTTATTTTTTCCGGTTCCGTTTTTTCTCCCGAGAGCCGGATTTAGCCTGAAACAAAAAACCTGATGTGTGAAAGCAGCCTTAGTTGAAACACAGTCATTAGCTGAAACAAAAACAGCTGTGTAGGAGAGTTAAAACTGGGTGAGAAACTGCTAAACTCTGCTACAAAGGTGAGGTTGTGGAAGACAGTTTCACGTCACTGGTCACACATCATGACAAGACTGAGCACAGCAGCAAGACGCAAGGTAGTTACACTATATCAGCAAAGTGTCCCACAAACAAAAATCTCAAAGAAGACTGGGGTTTTAAGATGTGTTCATCAAGCCTTTTTTAAGAAGCACCAAGAAATGGGCAATGGTAAGGACGCAGTGGGCAAGGAAACTTACCCTTCCTAATCGGAAGATGTCCAACAGTGCCATCAGCTCAAAACTGGCAGTAATCTACTGTCCAGAGAAATCTAGCCAGAAGTGGTCGTCATGGACGAATCATGGAACATATAGTCAGGATTAAAGATTTTTTTTGCTACTAGCTCCAACAAAGTGTTAATCCGCACAGCGGGGAAGCCCACTCAGTGCACAGGTAATTGCATGAGCTGATGCTGCAAGCATGTATACAGCAGTAAGTGCTCCGTGAGCCGGGGTGCCACTCCAAAGAAAATAGCCACAATGGATACTAAAATTGAAAGGAACGGATGACACTCACCCACCGGTTAAAAAACTTCTTTATTCCAATACTTTAAAACATCGGCGTCGGGAGGATGGGAGCAGGAGTGGAATGGACGACAGCCGTTTCGTGCTGCAGTGGCGCTTCCGTTCCAGCGGTGTCAGCAATTGCATTCCTGAGGCTGACGTTAGATTGTTACGTCTCGTGAGCCCTGCACCTAGTCAGCCCTGGTATCACTGTCTCCGCCTTCGGACGTATAAGTAATCAAGAGGGAGTGAGGGGCCAGCCGCAGCTCTCACCTCCTGTTGATTACTTATACGTCTGAAGGCGAGGACAGTGACATAAATGCAAACACATGCCAACTAGACACGTGCCGTCTTGCTCAATACAAGTGAATTGGGTGAAGCTGGATATGTCTAGTCGGAATGTGGCTGAAAGTATGCAAATCACGTACTTGCAGTTACATGACTGCAGACTTGAGCCCCAAGCACGGACAACCCCTTCAGCATAAAGAAGAACAGTCCTGTAAGTCAGAGGTCCCCAACCTTTTTTGCACCAGGGACCGGCTTTAAGCAAGACCAGTTTTCCATGGCCCGGTGGGGTGGGGGTGGGGCAGGGGTGGGGCTCTGGTCATATGGGGGTGGGGTTATGGAGTGGTGGAGCTTAGTGCATACTTATCATGTAATTATGACATTTATAATGAGAATGTGATTCACACATTCACACACACACATTCACACACACACACATTCTCATACACACACATTCACACACACACACACACACACACACACACATTCTCACACACACACACACATTCTCACACACACATTCACACACACACTCTCACACACACACATTCACATTCTCACACACATTCACACACACACACATTCTCACACACACACATTCACACATTCTCACACACACACATTCACACATTCTCACACACACACACATTCTCGCACACACATTCACACACCCCTCTCACCTCTCCTCGCACTCTACCACAGCATCTCATTGCCTTCCTCTGACACAGCCGGCCGCTGAATGATGACGTCATCCAGCGGCGCGTCTGTGTGAGAGGAAGCAGGAAGACAGATCGCTGGGCAGCGGAGCTGCGGGGATTTCTCCCTGCCCGTCGCAGCCACCCTGCAGGGGCTCCCCTCCACCTCTGCACACGTTGGGAGCCGGCGCTCTGCAGCTTGACAGTCGGCACAGAGAACAGCTGACTCCCTGACCGGGGGCGGCAGAATGCAGCCGCCGGGGGAGACACTGCGGACCGCCGAATGAGGCGGCCCGACTGCGCCCCTCCCTGCCGGCTGCGCCCGGGGCAAATGCCCCGGCTGCCCCCCCCCTAGATACGCCACTGGGCGTGTCAGTGAGGAGAGCCTGCCGCCCCACCCCATCAGGAACACACCATGCTGCGCAGGAGGGCTGCGTCACTAAGACCCGCCTGACGCCCCGCCCCGTCCTGCATAATGTTCTCTGCCGGGAGCTGCGAGCTGTCACAGAGTGTGCTCTGACCAGGCGCAGGGCCGCGAAGCTAGCTGTCAGCGGCGCCGCGGACCGGCTGAAAAACCTCAACGGCCCGGTCCTGGTCCGCGGACCGGCGGTTGGGGACCTCTGCTGTAAGTGATGATATGGCCCCGTCTAAGCCCTGATCTCAAGATCGAGTTTAACTGGGATTACCCCATTCTTACCACAGCTGCCTAAAATGCTTGCAGAGTACTGTATATACCTGTGACAATGGGACTACATAATAAACCTTAGTTAAAATTTTAAAGCTGGCCATACACATTGCACTTATGTCAGCTGAGCCTGCCGATAGCTATGGGTTCGGCAGACGGTCTAATGTATATGGGGGTGACGGCCGACTGATGATCGAGAGAAATGACGATCGGACATGGCTGATTTTGGATTTCTGATCACCTTGTTCTCCCTGAGATAAGTCACATGCTGACTAGACGCACTTGGCTTCTCTAAATAAGTGACTTGAGAAAAGCCATTCATGTCTAGTCTGCATGTGACTGCAAGTATCCAACTCGTATATAAGCATTCACATGACCGCCTGTTCACACCAGCAATACTGGGGAGTCGTTACATAGAGCACACCACATGCTATCATTATTCAGCAGCCTGTAGTCACGTAGGGTAACTGCAGACTTTTGTCTCAAGCCTAAACAACCTTTTTGGCTATATGCACACGTATTCTTGGCCACTGCGGATTTTTCCGCAGCGGATTTGATAAATCTGCAGGGCAAAAATGCTGCGTTTTTGCTGCAGATTTATCGCGGTTTTTCTGCGGTTTTCACTGCGGTTTTACAACTGCGGTTTTCCATAGGGGCAGTTGTAAAACCGCTGCGGAATCCGCAGAAAGAAGTGACATGCTGCGGAATGTAAACCGCTGCGTTTCCGTGCGTTTTTTTCCGCAGCATGTGCACAGCGTTTTTGGTTTCCATTAGGTTTACATTGAACTGTAAAATGGGATACTGCTGCGGATCCGCAGCAAAATCTGCATCGTGTGCACATACCCTTTAAGCTATCTGTATAATTGTTTTTTTCTGCACTGGAGTATCCAGAGAAATCCTTTGCAAACGTGGAGAGCTCATACAAAGTTCAAGTAAAAGTTTCCCTGGGTAGAATTTGAGTCAAGGACCCCAGTGTTAACACATAAAAAGTACTTAAAGAGTCATGTCATGTCATGTCTGTCATCTCAGAAAAAGTTACTTAACTGCAGGTGTCTGCAGCGCATATGTGCACTAAGGCTACTTTCACACTAGCGTCGGAATTCGGCCCGTCGCATTGCGTCGGACTGAGATTCCGACGCTAGGGTTGTTAGCGCCGCACAATGAGTGCAGCGGATGCATTCTCCGGCGCATCCGCTGCCCCATTGTGAGGTGCGGGGAGGTGGGGGCGGAGTTCCGGCCGCGCATGCACGGTCGGAAAAAGCGGTCCGTCTGGAGCAAAAAACGTTACATTTAACGTTTTTTGCTCCCGGCGGTCCGCCACAACACGGCGCAACCGTCGCACGACGGTTGCGACGTGTGTCAATACGTCGCAATGCGTCGGTAATGTTACTCTATGGGGCAAAAACGCATCCTGCAAACAACTTTGCAGGATGCGTTTTTTCCCCTAAACGACGCATTGCGACGTATTAAAAAAAACGCCAGTGTGAAAGTACCCTAAGAGCTGTCTAGCCAAGTTGCGGTGCGTGCTTACAGTATAGTGAGCGGTGACTGTAGCCGCTCTGTGCATGATCCCAGGACTAAATACATTTATTTTCTCCTGAACATGGCACTTTCAATAAGGCAGCCGAACAGCATTGTAACACTATTTTTCTGCAAATGATCCTTATATCTGTGGATAAATCATGTTTGCTGGGTGACAGGTTCCCTTTAAAAAGAAAAAGTACAAAAATAAGTATAAATCTGACAACAAAAAATTCATATCAGCAGCTAATTTTTGTACTGTCACAAATGCTATGACTAATGGGCCAGTATAAAAACTTTAAAAAAATATAGATTTTGTACACAGCAACCAACCATACCTCCATTTTTTATTAAGCCCTTGACATTAGGTGGTCAAGTCAACCATCTGTTGTGTATGGGGCAATTTCAACGGCCAACCCATTTCTTTTCAGAGGGGCTAGGGCGCTACAAGAGGAGTTTTGCGGTGGCTTTCTCCTCTCTCCGCACTGAAAACATTTGAACACTCAGCTGAGCTGCGTGCTCATGTGCATGGATGAGCAGACCCGTGAAAGTTTGGGTTCTGGTACTGTACCTGACCTTTTCTCCAAAGTTTGGTTCGGGTACCAGAACTGTACCCAAACTTGAACCAGAACCGGAACTCCATTGGAAACAATGGGGACCCAAACTTTTGAGCTGGAAATTTTTCTCTCTCAAGTGTATGGAGATTAAGAGATAGCTGTCTGATGAACGTTCAGCCAGTGTTATAATATTCTAGGAATATTAAAAGCGAGCTCAATGGTTTTTTAGGATTTTATGATGTCTATAAACAGTTTTGCCCTTCCTGAACTGTAGAGGTTTAGGAACCACTGGACTAGTATGTAATGTCCAACGAACCCCACCATAAAATAATACGGTGAAGCCACAGAGATCTAATATGTTGTAGTTATTGGAGGTATTTATGGGGAGTCAGCAGGGGTACACAATATAAGGGGCTGTCCAGCAGAGACTTTTTTGCAAAAGGATTTAACAAAAAAATAATAAAAGAAGCGATATTCACCCTTACTTATTCCCCATTGCCCTCATTCTGATGTCTATCAGCTTTCCTTTGCATTGACCCCATTCACCCAGAGATTGGCTCAGCTGCCATTCCTACGTTTTTGTTGTATTATGGTAGAACTCTTATGAAAGTTTACCCTGTGGCTGGGATTCATTGGAGATCGTCAATTTCACAATGCACTGCAATACTTTAGTGTTGCTGTGTATTTAAGGGCTCATCTCCACTTGTGTGAGAAAAAAACGGTCCGATTTACGGACTGAAAAAACTGATGTAACGTCTGCGAGTGCCATGCGAGTGCCATGCGAGTGTCATGCGAGTGTGATGCAATTTTTTTATCGCAACATCCGTATGACATCCGTATTGCTGTCCGATTTTTACGCACGGGTCTCCTTAGAAAAGCCGGCAATTCAGCGCAGAGTACAGTAAAATCACACTGACAGGTTAGATTAGAGTAGATATATACACATAGAATAGGTATATATACATATATATATGTCAGGGAGACACCTATATATATATATATATATTTATATTTAATGCAGCGTGAGAGAGCTTTAAAGCTGGTAATTCAATTACCGGCTTTTGCTTTCTCCTTCACAAACCCGACATGATATGAGACCTGGTTTACATACAGTAAACCATCTCATATCACCATTTTTTTTGCATATTCCACACTACTAATGTCAGTAGTGTGTATATGCAAAATTTGGCCGTTCTAGCTATTATATTTAAGGGTTAAATGGCGGAAAAAATTGGCGTGGGCTTCCTCGCAATTTTCTCCGCCAGAGTAGTAAAGCTAGTGACTGAGGGCAGATATTAATAGCCTGGAGAGGGTCCACAGTTATTGGCCCCCCCCTGGCTAAAAATACCTGCCCCCAGCCACCCCAGAACAGGCACATCTGGAAGATGCGCCTATTCTGGCACTTGGCCACTCTCTTCCCATTCCCGTGTAGCGGTGGGATATGGGGTAATGAAGGGTTAATGCCACCTTGCTATTGTAAGGTGACATTAAGCCTAATTAATAATGGAGAGGCGTCAATTATGACACCTATCCATTATAAATCCAATTGAATGAAAGGGTTAAAAAAACACACACACATTATTAAAAATTATTTTAATGAAATAAAAACAAAGGTTGTTGTAATATTTTATTTAACGCCCAATCCAATCAATGAAGACCCTCGATCTGTAAATAAAAAAACATAATAAACCAACAATATACATACCTTCCAAGGATTTGTAAAGTCCAACGATGTAAATCCTTCTGAAGGGGTTAAAACATTTTGCAGCAAGGAGTTCTGCTAATGCAACGCTACTCCTCGCTGCAAAACCCCAGGGAATGAAGGTAAAGTAGGTCAATGACCTATATTTACCTGCATTTGCGGTGAGGCGCCCTCTGCTGGCTGTTCATAGATCGTGGGCGCTTTCCTTGAAAGCTCCCAGGCTTTCTAGGAAAGTTCCCACGATCTATGAACAGCCAGCAGAGGGCGCCTCACCGCAAATGCAGGTAAATATAGGTCATTGACCTACTTTACCTTCATTCCCTGGGGTTTTGCAGCAAGGAGTAGCGTTGCATTAGCAGAACTCCTTGCTGCAAAATGTTTTAACCCCTTCAGAAGGATTTACATCGTTGGACTTTACAGATCCTCGGAAGGTATGTATATTGTTGGTTTATTATGTTTTTTTATTTACAGATCGAGGGTCTTCAGTGATTGGATTGGGCGTTAAATAAAATATTACAACAACCTTTGTTTTTATTTCATTAAAATAATTTTTAATAATGTGTGTGTGTTTTTTTTTAACCCTTTCATTCAATTGGATTAATAATGGATAGGTGTCATAATTGACGCCTCTCCATTATTAATTAGGCTTAATGTCACCTTACAATAGCAAGGTGGCATTAACCCTTCATTACCCCATATCCCACCGCTACACGGGAATGGGAAGAGAGTGGCCAAGTGCCAGAATAGACGCATCTTCCAGATGTGCCTGTTCTGGGGTGGCTGGGGGCAGGTATTTTTAGCCAGGGGGGGCCAATAACCGTGGACCCTCTCCAGGCTATTAATATCTGCCCTCAGTCACTGGCTTTACTACTCTGGCGGAGAAAATTGCGCGGCAGCCCACGCCAATTTTTTCCGCCATTTAACCCTTAAATATAATAGCTAGAACGGCTAAATTTTGCAGATACACACTACTGACATTAGTAGTGTGGAATATGCAAAAAAAATGGTGATATGAGATGGTTTACTGTATGTAAACCAGGTCTCATATCATGTCGGGTTTAGGAAGGAGAAAGCAAAAGCCGGTAATTGAATTACCAGCTTTAAAGCTCTCTCACGCTGCATTAAATATAAATATATATACATATAGGTGTCTCCCTGACATATATATATGTATATATACACCTATTCTATGTGTATATACAGTGGGGCAAAAAAGTATTTAGTCAGTCAGCAATAGTGCAAGTTCCACCACTTAAAAAGATGAGAGGCGTCTGTAATTTACATCATAGGTAGACCTCAACTATGGGAGACAAACTGAGAAAAAAAAATCCATAAAAACAAATTGTCTGTTTTTTTAACTTTTTATTTGCATATTGTGATGGAAAATAAGTATTTGGTCAGAAACAAAATTTCATCTCAATACTTTGTAATATATCCTTTGTTGGCAATGACAGAGGTCAAACGTTTTCTGTAAGTCTTCACAAGGTTGCCACACACTGTTGTTGGTATGTTGGCCCATTCCTCCATGCAGATCTCCTCTAGAGCAGTGATGTTTTTGGCTTTTCGCTTGGCAACACGGACTTTTAACTCCCTCCAAAGGTTTTCTATAGGGTTGAGATCTGGAGACTGGCTAGGCCACTCCAGGACCTTGAAATGCTTCTTACGAAGCCACTCCTTCGTTGCCCTGGCGGTGTGCTTCGGATCATTGTCATGTTGAAAGACCCAGCCACGTTTCATCTTCAATGCCCTTGCTGATGGAAGGAGGTTTGCACTCAAAATCTCACGATACATGGCCCCATTCATTCTTTCATGTACCTGGATCAGTCGTCCTGGCCCCTTTGCAGAGAAACAGCCCCAAAGCATGATGTTTCCACCACCATGCTTTACAGTAGGTATGGTGTTTGATGGATGCAACTCAGTATTCTTTTTCCTCCAAACACGACAAGTTGTGTTTCTACCAAACAGTTCCAGTTTGGTTTCATCAGACCATAGGACATTCTCCCAAAACTCCTCTGGATCATCCAAATGCTCTCTAGCAAACTTCAGACGGGCCCGGACATGTACTGGCTTAAGCATTGGGACACGTCTGGCACTGCAGGATCTGAGTCCATGGTGGCGTAGTGTGTTACTTATGGTAGGCCTTGTTACATTGGTCCCAGCTCTCTGCAGTTCATTCACTAGGTCCCCCCGCGTGGTTCTGGGATTTTTGCTCACCGTTCTTGTGATCATTCTGACCCCACGGGGTGGGATTTTGCGTGGAGCCCCAGATCGAGGGAGATTATCAGTGGTCTTGTATGTCTTCCATTTTCTAATTATTGCTCCCACTGTTGATTTCTTCACTCCAAGCTGGTTGGCTATTGCAGATTCAGTCTTCCCAGCCTGGTGCAGGGCTACAATTTTGTTTCTGGTGTCCTTTGACAGCTCTTTGGTCTTCACCATAGTGGAGTTTGGAGTCAGACTGTTTGAGGGTGTGCACAGGTGTCTTTTTATACTGATAACAAGTTTAAAAAGGTGCCATTACTACAGGTAATGAGTGGAGGAAAGAGGAGACTCTTAAAGAAGAAGTTACAGGTCTGTGAGAGCCAGAAATCTTGATTGTTTGTTTCTGACCAAATACTTATTTTCCACCATAATATGCAAATAAAATGTTAAAAAAACAGACAATGTGATTTTCTGGATTTTTTTTTTCTCAGTTTGTCTCCCATAGTTGAGGTCTACCTATGATGTAAATTACAGACGCCTCTCATCTTTTTAAGTGGTGGAACTTGCACTATTGCTGACTGACTAAATACTTTTTTGCCCCACTGTATCTACTCTAATCTAACATGTCAGTGTGATTTTACTGTACTCTGCGCTGAATTGCCGGCTTTTCTAAGGACACGGGTGCGTAAAAATCGGACAGCACTCGCATGGTGCGAGTGCTGTGCGTTTTTTTTCTCGCACCCATTGACTTGCATTGGCGAGTCTCGTCCGAGAATCTCAGCAATACGCAGCATGCTGTGATTTTTTTCTCAGCCGACACAGATTTTTCTCAGTCCGATTTCGGCTGGGAAAAAAAATCGCAAATGGAGTGTCACCTATTGATTAACATTGGTCCGAGTGCAATCCGATTTTTTATCGGATTGCACTCGTCCGTTTTCCTCACAAGTGGAGATGAGCCCTAATAGTCAATGAAGCGATTGCAAGTTCAAGTTCCCTAAGGGTTTAAAACATAAAAATATTTATCCCATAAGGTCCACACTAGAAAAAATAAAACTCCAGAATTGGAGTTTTTTTCAGTTTGCCGGACATTCCCTAAAAACATAAATAAAAAATAATGCAAAGAAAACATTGTATATACCCCCAAATCGCATCAATAAACCTACAGCTCACTATGCAAAAAACAAAAACTCATACAGATACTACTGAAACCAAAAAATAAGAAAAAGTTATGGATATCAAAAAATGGCAATACAAAATAAATGATTTTTACAAAGTTCTGACATTTTTAATAAAAAAAAAGTTTAGTATCTCCGTAATCATACTGACCTGGAAGATCATGTTACCATAATGATCACTCACCATTAACCCTGCTGTTGTCTTCGGTCAAAAATGACCGACCTTGAACTTCAATATTCTTTAAAATATTCAAGATGCGGCTCTGAAACCTGTGGCCGACCGACCCATCCTCATTTAAGTCAATCAACCACAAGTTTCAGAACCGCATCTTGAACACCACCAAAAATACCAAAGTTCAAAATAGGTCTCCCCAGACCGAAGACAACAGCAGGGTTAAACAAGACCTAAAAAACAATGGTGGATTTGCGTTGTTTTTTATACTCTTTCATCCCATTTGGAAATGTTTTTCCATGTTTAAATATATTATATGGTAAAATGAATCATGTCATTTAAAACTACAATTTATCTGGCACAAAATAACAAGCCTTCAAATGACTATGGTGACAGAAAAAAAAAAAGTTATGGCTCTTTGGAAAAATGAGAGGAAAAGTGGTATAATGTAAATTCCCCCATCTAATCAAAATTAAACTTTGCCCAGGAGATTAGATATGTAAAACATAACGTACTCACCTACATTCACCCACCTGGAATCAGCCAAGGCTGCCCCGTGGTCTGTACAGAGACAGGAAAAGAGATGCCACTGTTCCACCAGTCGCCAGACTTCTGCCACTTGTGTTTGTCTGCAGTGGTCAAGTGAGCTGAGGAATACATCATCAGATGTCCACTGTAACCAGTCACAATCCGTAGTGATCCAAACGTGGAACGGTGAAGTCACAGCTTCTCGTCTCTGTGCTTTCCACAGAGCGCTATGTTCTCTGGATATCGATAGGTGCCGTTCGGTGAGTATGACTCAGTTTATGTTTTCCATATCCAGTCCCTTGGGTAAAGTTTTGTTTTGCCTGGACAAATTACACAACTGATTTTCGTGAACGAGTGCTAGCCGTGCTTTTCACGGATAGCATTCTGGCACTCATGCCTATGATATTCTATGGGGCTATGAACAAGTAAATTTTTTCCTTAGACCGAGTGGTACATGGAGACATGTCCAACTTTGATCCGAGTGTCGGATATCAGTGGTCTAGATGGCATCACAGGGCTTTGGAACTTGGCCTGTCATTGGAGCCAAATCTCTCACAAGTGTGTCATGCCAACCTGGGAGATCTAGGGGTAGAAGATCTCTACATACTGTGACTCGCAGATCTCATACTCATTTACGAGGAAAATGGATGAGTGCAATCCGATAAAAAAAATCGGATTGCACTCTGACCAATGTTAAGCTGAGTCCCTGCTCATCTTCATTTTTTTTCTCAGGTGAAATTGGACGAAGAAAAAAATTGCAACATGCTGTGATTGTCCTCATATCTCAGACTAGACTCACCAATGCAAGTCGATGGGTGCGAGAAAAAAAAATTGCATGACACTCAGATGATTTTTACACATCATGTAAGGTTACAGGGCCAAAATTAGGTGACAGATACTCTTTAACAGGAGCATTGTGAGGTCTGAAACTCTGGCCTCTGTACTAGACATGAGCGAATATCATCAGATCCCTCCTTTTTCAGCTCGCTAATAGAGCTTACCGAATAGCTGCACTAGGAACCCGAATACCTGGAGCACTCCCGATAATCAGGTGTCCGGCACCGCAGTTGCATGTGTCACAACACACAGGCTCTCCATGCATGTATTGTGACTGTCGCACAGCCGCGACACATGCAGCTGCAGTGCCAGGACACCTGATTATCGGGAGCAATCCAGGTATCCGGGTTCCCGCTACAGCTATTTGGTAAACTCTATTCGCGAGCCAAATAAGGAGGGATCTGACAATATTCACTCATGTCTACTCTCTACCATCAAGAGTACTCCTGGGACAGGGATAGTTAGGGTCCCAGTTCCAGGGACAGTTTGAGACCCCTCTCCCCTACCTAAAACCGTCACAGCGTGACAAAATCTTTCTTTGTAACATAACTTTGCCTTGAAAATGGTATTTTAGACATTTTATGCAAGCTGTTTGTGCTTTTTTTTCTATATAATATCATATCTGGGAAAAAGTTCATTTGCTACCTAGTATTATTACAGTTGTCTATAACTTTGGAACATTGTGAATGGAAATTACAAATATTCAATGGAATCATTACAACCCCAGAGCAGGTAACAGATGAAGGGACAGATGGATTCATGTCAGAATTTCTTGTGATAACTTAGAATGGTCACCATGCATATGACTAATGTCAGTCGGACTGCCGATAACGACAGGTTTGTCTGAGTCTAATGTGTATGGCAGACCCAGACAATTGATTGTTGGGGGAGTTAAGAATCTGGCATGTTTGATTTTTGGATTGCAGATCCATGACTGGCAGAGGATTTCTCAAAGAGACCTAAGGAAAGCTCAGAGAGCAAACATTCCTGTTTTTGGGGTTGAGAGCGGTGGCTGGGATCAGCTGAACCTTTGTCCGGCCAACAGACATCTAATGAGAATGGGTGGCTTAAGAGTGACAGACAAGTCTTCTGAAAATGTGTCTATAATCTCTAGAATATAGCTAGATGCACGTCTACATACAGTTACCATGTAAAACGATAATTAAGAAAATAATAGAATCTGTAAGAAGCCTCAAACATAGATTTTACCTACAGACCTACTATTCTGACGCAGGATACTGTACATCAGAATCCATATCACAATACAGGTCAGACTACAGCTCTCCTTGACGATTTCTTATTAAGTTCTTAATGTCAAAAAAGTAATTATATGTTGAAGATGTCATAATGACACGTTATACAGACATTCCAGTGCATGCCGCCTCTTTGTTAAGATTCTTATTGGGGCTGATTCACCTTATAGTTATGAAATATCGCTGTACAACTCTAAATGGATTGACGTGCTAACATATAACTAATTCTTCTGTATGCTCACAGGCGCCAGTGAGTGTAAGAATAGCTGATGCTACCAATCTGGAAAGCCTACACGTATATAGTCATTTATAAAGGAGCCTTTATAAAATGTGTCATTTGTCTTGTATGACATACAAACCCCGTCGACTAACGTTGAGTGTGAACAGAAAGCATGAAGCATTGTAAATGTCAGAATCTCGGTGAACGTGGCGTGAGTGTAACCTGACATATATTGATGTGGAGATTTTTGCTTTTCTCCTGACTTTTACATCCTGTGAGAAGGACTGTGAAGATGTGATGATTAGTGTGTAATATACTCAGAAGTCAGAGTCAGAAGCTCCAGAACATCTGGAAAACCTCCACTGACCAATGAAATGTAAAAGATTAACTACTAAACACAACAATTGGTTTGCAGAGATTTTTTGGTTACTGTGTCTAAGAGACGCAAGATAATTATTGGAGAAATAGTTTCTTAGCATTTGGAAAAAAAATTAATAATTAGACACAGAACAGTTTGTAAATTTTTTTTTCAGGTTACTGTTCACACTGGAGCCAAACTCAGAACTGTGTTACTTCACATACAGTACAGACCAAAAGCACACTCTTGGCATTCTCTTGAAGAGCTTCAAGAGGTAGTCACCGGGAATGGTTTTCACTTCACAGGTGTGCCCTAAACACTTCAAATAATTACGCTTCCTCTTCAGATCAATGGGGACACATGCCTATAGCACCTGTATATTTTTTTTGTTTTTGAGTGTAGGGAAAAAAAAAGAAGAAAAATGCAAATTATTGAGGAGATTTTGCTTGTCAAATGCTCCAATTTAACCCCTAAATCAGTAAAAGCAGAAAAATGCTCCATACACCAAAAACAGCTTTTAAAAACAGTTTAAGCCAGAAAAAAATCTACATAAAAAACAGTTTGAACGGGGTAATTTGAGTAGTGTTTTTATGTCAGTAATTGTGGGGACCAATCATACTGAATGGGGGGATGGTGGGCGCCATTATATTGAATCTGAGTCTTTGTGAACCATAATACTGTGTGAGGGGCTATGTGTTGTGAATTCTGTGGCAGAGTTCACTCCTGTGGTCACAAGTGGTACTTCGGCTGATTCTCTCTGGGATCTTCCGTTTGTGGAGGAAAGTGGTACTGCAGCTTCTGAGTTTCCTCCCTCAGGTGATCTGGTGAGCTCGTTAGCTTCTTCTCTACTTAACTCCACCTGATGCTTTGATCCATGCTTCCTGTCAATGTTCCAGTGTAGGACTTGTTTTTTCCCTGGATCGTTCCTGTGGCCTGCTGCTCTGCAAAGCTAAGTTTTGCTAATGTTATTTTGTTGCTATTTTTCAGTCCAGCTTGCTTTATTGGTTTTTCTTGCCTGCTGGAAGCTCTGAGACGCAGAGGGACCACCTCCGTACCGTTAGTCGGTGCGGAGGGTCTTTTTGTCCCCTCTGCGTGGTTATTTATAGGTTTTTGTGCTGACCGCAAAGTTATCTTCCCTATCCTCGTTCTGTTCAGCTAGTCGGGCCTCACTTTGCTAAATCTGTTTCATCTCTATGTTTGTGTTTTCATCTTACTCACAGTCATTATATGTGGGGGGCTGCCTTTTCCTTTGGGGAATTTCTCTGAGGCAAGGTAGGCTTATTTTTCTATCTTCAGGACTAGCTAGTTTCTCAGGCTGTGACGAGGCGCCTAGGTTCTGGTCAGGAGCGCTCCACAGCTACCTTTAGTGTGGTTTGATAGGCTTAGGGATTGCGGTCTGCAGAGTTCCCACGTCTCAGAGCTCGTTTTTTTATTTTGGGTTGTTGTCAGATCACTGTATGTGCTCTGACCTCCATGTCCATTGTGATTCTGAATTGCCTTTCATAACAGCTATGCCCGGACTGTGAGGTTGTCCTCATTCTGTGTGGGTGGCTGTGTTGTCCCTAATACTGTCTGAGGAGCTGAGGATATCCTTATGCTGAGTGGTTAGCTGTGGGGGCAATTCTACTGTGTGGAAGGTTGTGGGGGCCCTCATTCTGTGTGGGGAGCCCTCGGTCTGTTTGGGGGGCTACAGGGGCTCTCATTCTGTGTGGGGTGCTCTGGAAACCCTCATTCTGTGTGGGGGCCTTCTTAATATCTGAGGGTCTGTGGGGGCTTTCATACATAGTAGAAAGCTGTGCAGGCTCCCTAGGCTGTGGAGGACATGACACTGTGTGTGTGGGGTCGGGAACTATGGTGATATCGTACTATCAGGAAGCACTTTAGGGTCATCATGCTTTGGCAGTATTAAGGCCCCTTCACACTCAGCGACGCTGCAGCGATACCGACAACGATCCGGATCGCTGCAGCGTCGCTGTTTGGTCGCTGGAGAGCTGTCACACAGACCGCTCTCCAGCGACCAACAATGCCGGTAACCAGGGTAAACATCGGGTAACTAAGCGCAGGGCCGCGCTTAGTAACCCGATGTTTACCCTGGTTACCATGCTAAAAGTAAAAAAAAACAAACACTACATACTTACCTACAGCCGTCTGTCCTCCAGCGCTGCGCTCTGCTTCTCTGCTCTCCTCCTGTACTGTCTGGGAGCCGGAAAGCAGAGCGGTGACGTCACCGCTCTGCTTTCCGGCTCACAGCCAGAGCAGGAGGAGAGCAGAGCACAGCACTGGAGGACAGACGGCTGTAGGTAAGTATGTAGTGTTTGTTTTTTTTTACTTTTAGGATGGTAACCAGGGTAAACATCGGGTTACTAAGCGCGGCCCTGCGCTTAGTTACCCGATGTTTACCCTGGTTACCAGTGAAGACATCGCTGGATCGATGTCACACACGCCGATCCAGCGATGTCAGCAGGAGTCCAGCGACGAAATAAAGTTCTGGACTTTATTCAGCGACCAACGATCTCCCAGCAGGGGCCTGATCGTTGGTCGCTGTCACACATAATGATTTCATTAACGATATCGTTGCTACGTCACAAATAGCAACGATATCGTTAACGATATCGTTATGTGTGAAGGTACCTTTATACTGTGTTGATGGCACCATGGAGTCATCTATACTGTATGCGTAGGGTGAAAATGTTGGGCTATAAACTGTGGGGTACCCTACTGAGTGTTTGTAAGTGGGGGCATTTTTGGAAGCATCATCTTCAATAATGGTCATAAAAGAATATTGCTTCTTTTTCCACATGGGAAAAAAAGTGTTAAAAAACACAAGTTTTTTTTCTGTTGAGTCTGTTGACATAATTTGAAAGCTTTTCTGAATAGTTTTTTTCATGTGTATTTTGGAGCAGAATTTCCTCCCATATTCCATGTTTCTAGTTCGTTACTGATTTATACCTCAAATATGGACATTGCACATTTACAATATTTCCCATAATTTGAATAATTTTACGTGGAAAACAATTTGCATGTTAGAAAATATAATTTTGTATATGTTTCATGATGCAATGTCTGTGGTCAGCCTTGGAGATTCACAGAGATCGCAGACATTAGCATGCAAATTTAGATGAGCCCAACCTGCAGATGGGGAGAGTGAGATAAGGGTGCTAAATAGTTAATTTACAGAATGCACTTGCATTTTATTCTTTACTCAAGGAACCTTTGATTTGAAGTCCTCAACTTGAAAGCATTGTTTCCCAGGTTTGATGTGTAAATGTGTGCAAGGCATGATGACAGTTTTTCACATGCTCTAGCAAATGCATGTGTTCATTTGTTCTGTACAGGGAAATTGGATTAATCTGCAGCCAGACACCTCTGTCAGTGGTTTATACCCTGGAGAAACAAAAGGATCGGACCCTTAAATTTATTACAACCCTATACACATTAGATGGTTGGCTTGTCTCGTTGAAATTGGCGGGTTCAGATGATTCTAATCTAACCTGTATAGGGGGTCTTTTACTCCAGTATGATCCTTATTTAACCCCTTTACCCCCAAGGGTGGTTTGCACGTTAATGACCAGGCCAATTTTTACAATTCTGACCACTGTCCCTTTATGAGGTTATAACTCCGAAACGCTTCAACGGATCCTGGTGATTCTGACATTGTTTTCTCGTGACATATTGTACTTCATGATAGTGGTAAAATTTCTTTGATAGTACCTGCGTTTATTTGTGAAAAAAACGGAAATTTGGCGAAAATTTTGAAAATTTCGCAATTTTCAAACTTTGAATTTTTATGCAATTAAATCACAGAGATATGTCACACAAAATACTTAATAAGTAACATTTCCCACATGTCTCCTTTACATCAGCATAATTTTGGAACCAATTTTTTTTTTTGTTAGGGAGTTATAAGGGTTAAAAGTTGACCAGCAATTTCTCATTTTTACAACACCATTTTTTTTTAGGGACCACGTCTCATTTGAAGTCATTTTGAGGGGTCTATATGATAGAAAATTCCCAAGTGTGACACCATTCTAAAAACTGCACCCCTCAAGGTGCTCAAAACCACATTCAAGAAGTTTATTAACCCTTCAGGTGTTTAATAGGAATTTTTAGAATGTTTAAATAAAAATGAACATTTAACTTTTTTACACAAAAAATTTACTTCAGCTCCAATTTGTTTTATTTTACCAAGGGTAACAGGAGAAATTGGACCCAAAAAGTTGTTGTCCAATTTGTCCTGAGTACGCTGATACCCCATATGTGGCAGTAAACCACTGTTTGGGCGCATGGGAGAGCTCGGAAGGGAAGGAGCGCTATTTGACTTTTCAATGCAAAATTGACAGGAATTGAGATGGGACGCCATGTTGCGTTTGGAGAGCCACTGATGTGCCTAAACATTGAAACCCCCCACAAGTGACACCATTTTGGAAAGTAGACCCCCTAAGGAACTTATCTGGATGTGTAGTGAGCACTTTGACCCACCAAGTGCTTCACAGAAGTTTATAATGCAGAACCGTAAAAATAAAAAATCATATTTTTTCACAAAAATTATATTTTTGCCCCCAATTTTTTATTTTCCCAAGGGTAAGAGAAGAAATTGGACCTCAAAAGTTGTTGTCCAATTTGTCCTGAGTACGCTGATACCCCATATGTGGCAGTAAACCACTGTTTGGGCACATGGGAGAGCTCGGAAGGGAAGGAGCGCAGTTTGACTTTTCAATGCAAAATTGACAGAAATTGAGATGGGACGCCATGTTGCGTTTGGAGAGCCACTGATGTGCCTAAACATTGAAACCCCCCACAAGTGACACCATTTTGGAAAGTAGACCCCCTAAGGAACTTATCTAGAGGTGTGGTGAGCACTTTGACCCACCAAGTGCTTCACAGAAGTTTATAATGCAGAACCGTAAAAATAAAAAATCATATTTTTTCACAAAAATTATATTTTTGCCCCCAATTTTTTATTTTTCCAAGGGTAAGAGAAGAAATAACGTGGCGTGAGTGTAACCTGACATATATTGATGTGGAGATTTTTGCTTTTCTCCTGACTTTTACATCCTGTGAGAAGGACTGTGAAGATGTGATGATCAGTGTGTAATATACTCAGAAGTCAGAGTCAGAAGCTCCAGAACATCTGGAAAACCTCCACTGACCAATGAAATGTAAAAGATTAACTACTAAACACAACAATTGGTTTGCAGAGATTTTTTGGTTACTGTGTCTAAGAGACGCAAGATAATTATTGAAGAAATAGTTTCTTAGCATTTGGAAAAAAAATTAATAATTAGACACAGAACAGTTTGTAATTTTTTTTTTTTCAGGTTACTGTTCACACTGGAGCCAAACTCAGAACTGTGTTACTTCACATACAGTACAGACCAAAAGCACACTCTTGGCATTCTCTTGAAGAGCTTCAAGAGGTAGTCACCGGGAATGGTTTTCACTTCACAGGTGTGCCCTAAACACTTCAAATAATTACGCTTCCTCTTCAGATCAATGGGGACACATGCCTATAGCACCTGTATATTTTTTTTGTTTTTGAGTGTAGGGAAAAAAAAAGAAGAAAAATGCAAATTATTGAGGAGATTTTGCTTGTCAAATGCTCCAATTTAACCCCTAAATCAGTAAAAGCAGAAAAATGCTCCATACACCAAAAACAGCTTTTAAAAACAGTTTAAGCCAGAAAAAAATCTACATAAAAAACAGTTTGAACGGGGTAATTTGAGTAGTGTTTTTATGTCAGTAATTGTGGGGACCAATCATACTGAATGGGGGGATGGTGGGCGCCATTATATTGAATCTGAGTCTTTGTGAACCATAATACTGTGTGAGGGGCTATGTGTTGTGAATTCTGTGGCAGAGTTCACTCCTGTGGTCACAAGTGGTACTTCGGCTGATTCTCTCTGGGATCTTCCGTTTGTGGAGGAAAGTGGTACTGCAGCTTCTGAGTTTCCTCCCTCAGGTGATCTGGTGAGCTCGTTAGCTTCTTCTCTACTTAACTCCACCTGATGCTTTGATCCATGCTTCCTGTCAATGTTCCAGTGTAGGACTTGTTTTTTCCCTGGATCGTTCCTGTGGCCTGCTGCTCTGCAAAGCTAAGTTTTGCTAATGTTATTTTGTTGCTATTTTTCAGTCCAGCTTGCTTTATTGGTTTTTCTTGCCTGCTGGAAGCTCTGAGACGCAGAGGGACCACCTCCGTACCGTTAGTCGGTGCGGAGGGTCTTTTTGTCCCCTCTGCGTGGTTATTTATAGGTTTTTGTGCTGACCGCAAAGTTATCTTCCCTATCCTCGTTCTGTTCAGCTAGTCGGGCCTCACTTTGCTAAATCTGTTTCATCTCTATGTTTGTGTTTTCATCTTACTCACAGTCATTATATGTGGGGGGCTGCCTTTTCCTTTGGGGAATTTCTCTGAGGCAAGGTAGGCTTATTTTTCTATCTTCAGGACTAGCTAGTTTCTCAGGCTGTGACGAGGCGCCTAGGTTCTGGTCAGGAGCGCTCCACGGCTACCTTTAGTGTGGTTTGATAGGCTTAGGGATTGCGGTCTGCAGAGTTCCCACGTCTCAGAGCTCGTTTTTTTATTTTGGGTTGTTGTCAGATCACTGTATGTGCTCTGACCTCCATGTCCATTGTGATTCTGAATTGCCTTTCATAACAGTACAGGAAGCCCAAAGTGCTAATGATTCTCAATAGAGGGAAAAAAGAAGTTCTGAGACCATTTTTTTTTCTTTGCACTGTGTTTTGTCTTTTTTTTCCCCTAGACATTTGGGTGGTTCAGGACACAGGTGTAGCAATGGACATTAAAGGTCTGTCTTCATGTGTGGATCAGCTCACGGCAAGAGTTCAAAATATTCAAGATTTTGTGGTTCAGAATTCTTTGCTAGAACCGAGAATTCCTATTCCAGATTTGTTTTTTGGAGATAGAACTAAATTTCTGAGTTTCAAAAATAATTGTAAACTCTTTCTGGCTTTGAAACCTCGCTCTTCTGGTGACCCAATTCAACAGGTTAGGATCGTCATTTCTTTTTTGCGCGGCGACCCTCAGGACTGGGCGTTTTCTCTTGCGTCAGGAGATCCTGCATTGAGTAATATCGATGCATTTTTCCTGGCGCTTGGGTTGCTGTACGATGAGCCTAATTCAGTGGATCAGGCAGAAAAAAATTTGCTGGCTCTTTGTCAGGCTCAGGATGAGATAGAGGTATATTGTCAGAAATTTAGAAAGTGGTCAGTGCTCACTCAATGGAATGAATCTGCGCTGGCAGCAATATTCAGAAAGGGTCTCTCTGAAGCCCTTAAGGATATCATGGTGGGATTTCCTATGCCTGCTGGTTTGAATGAGTCTATGTCTTTGGCCATTCAGATCGGTCGACGCTTGCGTGAGCGTAAATCTGTGCACCATTTGGCGGTATTACCTGAGCTTAAACCTGAGCCTATGCAGTGTGATAGGACTTTGACCAGAGTTGAACGGCAAGAACATAGACGTCTGAATGGTCTGTGTTTCTACTGTGGTGATTCCACTCATGCTATCTCTGATTGTCCTAAGCGCACTAAGCGGTTCGCTAGGTCTGCCACCATTGGTACTGTACAGTCAAAATTTCTTCTGTCCGTTACCTTGATCTGCTCTTTGTCATCGTATTCTGTCATGGCATTTGTGGATTCAGGCGCTGCCCTGAATTTGATGGACTTGGAATATGCTAAGCGTTGTGGGTTTTTCTTGGAGCCCTTGCAGTGTCCTATTCCATTGAGAGGAATTGATGCTACGCCTTTGGCCAAGAATAAGCCTCAATATTGGACCCAGCTGACCATGTGCATGGCTCCTGCACATCAGGAGGTTATTCGCTTTCTGGTGTTGCATAATCTGCATGATGTAGTCGTGTTGGGGTTGCCATGGCTACAAGCCCATAATCCAGTATTAGATTGGAAATCCATGTCGGTGTCCAGCTGGGGTTGTCAGGGGGTACATGGTGATGTTCCATTTCTGTCAATTTCGTCATCCACCCCTTCTGAGGTCCCAGAGTTCTTGTCTGATTACCGGGATGTATTTGATGAGCCCAAGTCCAATACCCTACCTCCGCATAGGGATTGTGATTGTGCTATCAATTTGATTCCTGGTAGTAAATTCCCAAAAGGTCGATTGTTTAATTTGTCCGTGCCTGAACACACCGCTATGCGCAGTTATGTGAAGGAGTCCCTGGAGAAGGGGCATATTCGCCCGTCATCGTCGCCATTAGGAGCAGGGTTCTTTTTTGTAGCCAAGAAGGATGGTTCGTTGAGACCTTGTATAGATTACCGCCTTCTTAATAAGATCACGGTTAAATTTCAGTACCCCTTGCCATTGTTATCTGATCTGTTTGCTCGGATTAAGGGGGCTAGTTGGTTCACAAAGATAGATCTTCGTGGTGCGTATAATCTGGTGCGAATTAAGCAAGGTGATGAATGGAAAACTGCATTTAATACGCCCGAGGGTCATTTTGAGTATCTCGTGATGCCGTTCGGACTTGCCAATGCTCCATCAGTGTTTCAGTCCTTTATGCATGACATCTTCCGAGAGTACCTGGATAAATTCCTGATTGTGTACTTGGATGACATTTTGATCTTCTCGGATGATTGGGAGTCTCATGTGAAGCAGGTCAGAACGGTTTTTCAGGTCCTGCGTGCTAATTCTTTGTTTGCGAAGGGATCAAAGTGTCTCTTTGGTGTGCAGAAGGTTTCATTTTTGGGGTTCATCTTTTCCCCTTCTACTATCGAGATGGATCCTGTTAAGATCCAAGCCATCCATGATTGGACTCAGCCGACATCTCTGAAAAGTCTGCAAAAGTTCCTGGGCTTTGCTAATTTTTATCGTCGCTTCATCTGCAATTTTTCTAGTATTGCTAAACCATTGACCGATTTGACCAAGAAGGGTGCTGATGTGGTCAATTGGTCTTCTGCTGCTGTGGAAGCTTTTCAAGAGTTGAAGCGTCGTTTTTCTTCTGCCCCTGTGTTGTGTCAACCAGATGTTTCTCTTCCGTTCCAGGTCGAGGTTGATGCTTCTGAGATTGGAGCAGGGGCTGTTTTGTCACAGAGAGGTTCTGGTTGCTCAGTGATGAAACCATGCGCTTTCTTTTCCAGGAAGTTTTCGCCTGCTGAGCGAAATTATGATGTGGGCAACCGAGAGTTGCTGGCCATGAAGTGGGCATTCGAGGAGTGGCGTCATTGGCTTGAAGGAGCTAAGCATCGCGTGGTGGTATTGACTGATCATAAGAACTTGACTTATCTCGAGTCTGCCAAGCGCTTGAATCCTAGACAAGCTCGTTGGTCGTTGTTTTTTGCCCGTTTTGACTTTGTGATTTCGTACCTTCCGGGCTCTAGGAATGTGAAGGCGGATGCTCTGTCTAGGAGTTTTGTACCCGACTCTCCGGGTTTATCTGAGCCGGCGGGTATCCTCAAGGAAGGAGTAATTGTGTCTGCCATCTCCCCTGATTTGCGGCGGGTGCTGGAAAAATTTCAGGCTAATAAACCTGATCGTTGCCCAGCGGAGAAACTGTTTGTCCCTGATAGGTGGACGAATAGAGTTATCTCTGAACTTCATTGTTCGGTGTTGGCTGGTCATCCTGGAATCTTTGGTACCAGAGAGTTAGTTGCTAGATCCTTTTGGTGGCCCTCTCTGTCGCGGGATGTGCGTGCTTTTGTGCAGTCCTGTGGGATTTGTGCTCGGGCTAAGCCCTGCTGTTCTCGTGCCAGTGGGTTGCTTTTGCCCTTGCCGGTCCCGAAGAGGCCTTGGACACATATCTCTATGGATTTTATTTCTGACCTTCCCGTTTCTCAAAAGATGTCGGTCATTTGGGTGGTCTGTGATCGCTTTTCTAAGATGGTCCATCTGGTACCCTTGTCTAAATTGCCTTCCTCCTCTGATTTGGTGCCTTTGTTCTTCCAGCATGTGGTTCGTTTGCATGGCATTCCAGAGAATATTGTTTCTGACAGAGGTTCCCAGTTTGTTTCGAGGTTTTGGCGAGCCTTTTGTGGTAGGATGGGCATTGACTTGTCTTTTTCCTCGGCTTTCCATCCTCAGACTAATGGCCAGACCGAGCGAACCAATCAGACCTTGGAAACATATCTGAGGTGCTTTGTTTCTGCTGATCAGGATGACTGGGTGTCCTTTTTGCCTTTGGCTGAGTTCGCCCTTAATAATCGGGCCAGCTCGGCTACCTTGGTTTCACCGTTTTTCTGCAATTCTGGGTTCCATCCTCGTTTCTCTTCTGGACAGGTTCAGTCTTCGGACTGTCCTGGTGTGGATACTGTGGTGGACAGGTTGCAGCAGATTTGGACTCAGGTAGTGGACAATTTGACCTTGTCCCAGGAGAAGGCTCAACTTTTCGCTAATCGCAGACGCCGTGTGGGTCCCCGACTTCGTGTTGCGGATCTGGTTGGTTATCTTCTCGTCATATTCCTATGAAGGTTTCCTCTCCTAAGTTTAAACCTCGTTTTATTGGTCCGTATAGGATTTCTGAGGTTCTTAATCCTGTGTCTTTTCGTCTGACCCTTCCAGATTCTTTTTCCATACATAACGTATTCCATAGGTCATTGTTGCGGAGATACGTGGCACCTATGGTTCCATCTGTTGAGCCTCCTGCCCCGGTTTTGGTGGAGGGAGAATTGGAGTATATTGTGGAGAAGATTTTGGATTCTCGTGTTTCAAGACGGAAACTCCAGTATCTGGTTAAATGGAAGGGTTATGCTCAGGAAGATAATTCCTGGGTTTTTGCCTCTGATGTCCATGCTCCCGATCTTGTTCGTGCCTTTCATGTGGCTCATCCTGGTCGGCCTGGGGGCTCTGGTGAGGGTTCGGTGACCCCTCCTCAAGGGGGGGGGGGTACTGTTGTGAATTCTGTGGCAGAGTTCACTCCTGTGGTCACAAGTGGTACTTCGGCTGATTCTCTCTGGGATCTTCCGTTTGTGGAGGAAAGTGGTACTGCAGCTTCTGAGTTTCCTCCCTCAGGTGATCTGGTGAGCTCGTTAGCTTCTTCTCTACTTAACTCCACCTGATGCTTTGATCCATGCTTCCTGTCAATGTTCCAGTGTAGGACTTGTTTTTTCCCTGGATCGTTCCTGTGGCCTGCTGCTCTGCAAAGCTAAGTTTTGCTAATGTTATTTTGTTGCTATTTTTCAGTCCAGCTTGCTTTATTGGTTTTTCTTGCCTGCTGGAAGCTCTGAGATGCAGAGGGACCACCTCCGTACCGTTAGTCGGTGCGGAGGGTCTTTTTGTCCCCTCTGCGTGGTTATTTATAGGTTTTTGTGCTGACCGCAAAGTTATCTTCACTATCCTCGTTCTGTTCAGCTAGTCGGGCCTCACTTTGCTAAATCTGTTTCATCTCTATGTTTGTGTTTTCATCTTACTCACAGTCATTATATGTGGGGGGCTGCCTTTTCCTTTGGGGAATTTCTCTGAGGCAAGGTAGGCTTATTTTTCTATCTTCAGGACTAGCTAGTTTCTCAGGCTGTGACGAGGCGCCTAGGTTCTGGTCAGGAGCGCTCCACAGCTACCTTTAGTGTGGTTTGATAGGCTTAGGGATTGCGGTCTGCAGAGTTCCCACGTCTCAGAGCTCGTTTTTTTATTTTGGGTTGTTGTCAGATCACTGTATGTGCTCTGACCTCCATGTCCATTGTGATTCTGAATTGCCTTTCATAACAGCTATGCCCGGACTGTGAGGTTGTCCTCATTCTGTGTGGGTGGCTGTGTTGTCCCTAATACTGTCTGAGGAGCTGAGGATATCCTTATGCTGAGTGGTTAGCTGTGGGGGCAATTCTACTGTGTGGAAGGTTGTGGGGGCCCTCATTCTGTGTGGGGAGCCCTCGGTCTGTTTGGGGGGCTACAGGGGCTCTCATTCTGTGTGGGGTGCTCTGGAAACCCTCATTCTGTGTGGGGGCCTTCTTAATATCTGAGGGTCTGTGGGGGCTTTCATACATAGTAGAAAGCTGTGCAGGCTCCCTAGGCTGTGGAGGACATGACACTGTGTGTGTGGGGTCGGGAACTATGGTGATATCGTACTATCAGGAAGCACTTTAGGGTCATCATGCTTTGGCAGTATTAAGGCCCCTTCACACTCAGCGACGCTGCAGCGATACCGACAACGATCCGGATCGCTGCAGCGTCGCTGTTTGGTCGCTGGAGAGCTGTCACACAGACCGCTCTCCAGCGACCAACAATGCCGGTAACCAGGGTAAACATCGGGTAACTAAGCGCAGGGCCGCGCTTAGTAACCCGATGTTTACCCTGGTTACCATGCTAAAAGTAAAAAAAAACAAACACTACATACTTACCTACAGCCGTCTGTCCTCCAGCGCTGCGCTCTGCTTCTCTGCTCTCCTCCTGTACTGTCTGGGAGCCGGAAAGCAGAGCGGTGACGTCACCGCTCTGCTTTCCGGCTCACAGCCAGAGCAGGAGGAGAGCAGAGCACAGCACTGGAGGACAGACGGCTGTAGGTAAGTATGTAGTGTTTGTTTTTTTTTACTTTTAGGATGGTAACCAGGGTAAACATCGGGTTACTAAGCGCGGCCCTGCGCTTAGTTACCCGATGTTTACCCTGGTTACCAGTGAAGACATCGCTGGATCGATGTCACACACGCCGATCCAGCGATGTCAGCAGGAGTCCAGCGACGAAATAAAGTTCTGGACTTTATTCAGCGACCAACGATCTCCCAGCAGGGGCCTGATCGTTGGTCGCTGTCACACATAATGATTTCATTAACGATATCGTTGCTACGTCACAAATAGCAACGATATCGTTAACGATATCGTTATGTGTGAAGGTACCTTTATACTGTGTTGATGGCACCATGGAGTCATCTATACTGTATGCGTAGGGTGAAAATGTTGGGCTATAAACTGTGGGGTACCCTACTGAGTGTTTGTAAGTGGGGGCATTTTTGGAAGCATCATCTTCAATAATGGTCATAAAAGAATATTGCTTCTTTTTCCACATGGGAAAAAAAGTGTTAAAAAACACAAGTTTTTTTTCTGTTGAGTCTGTTGACATAATTTGAAAGCTTTTCTGAATAGTTTTTTTCATGTGTATTTTGGAGCAGAATTTCCTCCCATATTCCATGTTTCTAGTTCGTTACTGATTTATACCTCAAATATGGACATTGCACATTTACAATATTTCCCATAATTTGAATAATTTTACGTGGAAAACAATTTGCATGTTAGAAAATATAATTTTGTATATGTTTCATGATGCAATGTCTGTGGTCAGCCTTGGAGATTCACAGAGATCGCAGACATTAGCATGCAAATTTAGATGAGCCCAACCTGCAGATGGGGAGAGTGAGATAAGGGTGCTAAATAGTTAATTTACAGAATGCACTTGCATTTTATTCTTTACTCAAGGAACCTTTGATTTGAAGTCCTCAACTTGAAAGCATTGTTTCCCAGGTTTGATGTGTAAATGTGTGCAAGGCATGATGACAGTTTTTCACATGCTCTAGCAAATGCATGTGTTCATTTGTTCTGTACAGGGAAATTGGATTAATCTGCAGCCAGACACCTCTGTCAGTGGTTTATACCCTGGAGAAACAAAAGGATCGGACCCTTAAATTTATTACAACCCTATACACATTAGATGGTTGGCTTGTCTCGTTGAAATTGGCGGGTTCAGATGATTCTAATCTAACCTGTATAGGGGGTCTTTTACTCCAGTATGATCCTTATTTAACCCCTTTACCCCCAAGGGTGGTTTGCACGTTAATGACCAGGCCAATTTTTACAATTCTGACCACTGTCCCTTTATGAGGTTATAACTCCGAAACGCTTCAACGGATCCTGGTGATTCTGACATTGTTTTCTCGTGACATATTGTACTTCATGATAGTGGTAAAATTTCTTTGATAGTACCTGCGTTTATTTGTGAAAAAAACGGAAATTTGGCGAAAATTTTGAAAATTTCGCAATTTTCAAACTTTGAATTTTTATGCAATTAAATCACAGAGATATGTCACACAAAATACTTAATAAGTAACATTTCCCACATGTCTCCTTTACATCAGCATAATTTTGGAACCAATTTTTTTTTTTGTTAGGGAGTTATAAGGGTTAAAAGTTGACCAGCAATTTCTCATTTTTACAACACCATTTTTTTTTAGGGACCACGTCTCATTTGAAGTCATTTTGAGGGGTCTATATGATAGAAAATTCCCAAGTGTGACACCATTCTAAAAACTGCACCCCTCAAGGTGCTCAAAACCACATTCAAGAAGTTTATTAACCCTTCAGGTGTTTAATAGGAATTTTTAGAATGTTTAAATAAAAATGAACATTTAACTTTTTTACACAAAAAATTTACTTCAGCTCCAATTTGTTTTATTTTACCAAGGGTAACAGGAGAAATTGGACCCAAAAAGTTGTTGTCCAATTTGTCCTGAGTACGCTGATACCCCATATGTGGCAGTAAACCACTGTTTGGGCGCATGGGAGAGCTCGGAAGGGAAGGAGCGCTATTTGACTTTTCAATGCAAAATTGACAGGAATTGAGATGGGACGCCATGTTGCGTTTGGAGAGCCACTGATGTGCCTAAACATTGAAACCCCCCACAAGTGACACCATTTTGGAAAGTAGACCCCCTAAGGAACTTATCTGGATGTGTAGTGAGCACTTTGACCCACCAAGTGCTTCACAGAAGTTTATAATGCAGAACCGTAAAAATAAAAAATCATATTTTTTCACAAAAATTATATTTTTGCCCCCAATTTTTTATTTTCCCAAGGGTAAGAGAAGAAATTGGACCTCAAAAGTTGTTGTCCAATTTGTCCTGAGTACGCTGATACCCCATATGTGGCAGTAAACCACTGTTTGGGCACATGGGAGAGCTCGGAAGGGAAGGAGCGCAGTTTGACTTTTCAATGCAAAATTGACAGAAATTGAGATGGGACGCCATGTTGCGTTTGGAGAGCCACTGATGTGCCTAAACATTGAAACCCCCCACAAGTGACACCATTTTGGAAAGTAGACCCCCTAAGGAACTTATCTAGAGGTGTGGTGAGCACTTTGACCCACCAAGTGCTTCACAGAAGTTTATAATGCAGAACCGTAAAAATAAAAAATCATATTTTTTCACAAAAATTATATTTTTGCCCCCAATTTTTTATTTTTCCAAGGGTAAGAGAAGAAATTGGACCTCAAAAGTTGTTGTCCAATTTGTCCCGAGTACGCTGATACCCCATATGTGGCAGTAAACCACTGTTTGGGCGCATGGGAGAGCTCGGAAGGGAAGGAGCGCCGTTTGACTTTTCAATGCAAAATTGACAGGAATTGAGATGGGACGCCATGTTGCGTTTGGAGAGCCACTGATGTGCCTAAACATTGAAACCCCCCACAAGTGACACCATTTTGGAAAGTAGACCCCCTAAGGAACTTATCTAGAGGTGTGGTGAGCACTTTGACCCACCAAGGGCTTCACAGAAGTTTATAATGCAGAGCCATAAAAATAAAACAAAATTTTTTTCCCACAAAAATTATTTTTTAGCCCCCAGTTTTGTATTTTCCCTAGGGTAACAGGAGAAATTGGACCCCAAAAGTTGTTGTCCAATTTGTCCTGAGTACGCTGATACCCCATATGTGGGGGGGAACCACCGTTTGGGCGCATGGGAGGGTTCGGAAGGGAAGGAGCGCCATTTGGAATGCAGACTTAGATGGAATGGTCTGCAGGCGTCACATTGCGTTTGCAGAGCCCCTAATGTACCTAAACAGTAGAAACCCCCCACAAGTGACACCATTTTGGAAAGTAGACCCCCTAAGGAACTCATCTTGATGTATTGTGAGAGCTTTGAACCCCCAAGTATTTCACTACAGTTTATAACGCAGAGCCATGCAAATAAAAAATATTTTTTTTTCCACAAAAATTATATTTTAGCCCCCAGTTTTGTATTTTTCCAAGGTTAGCAGGAGAAATTGGACCCTAAATGTTGTTGTCCAATTTGTCCTGAGTACGCTGATACCCCATATGTGGGGGGGAACCACCGTTTGGGCGCATGGGAGGGTTCGGAAGGGAAGGAGCGCCATTTGGAATGCAGACTTAGATGGAATGGTCTGCAGGCGTCACATTGCGTTTGCAGAGCCCCTAATGTACCTAAACAGTAGAAACCCCCCACAAGTGACACCATTTTGGAAAGTAGACCCCCTAAGGAACTCATCTTGATGTGTTGTGAGAGCTTTGAACCCCCAAGTATTTCACTACAGTTTATAACGCAGAGCCATGCAAATAAAAAATATTTTTTTTTCCACAAAAATTATATTTTAGCCCCCAGTTTTGTATTTTTCCAAGGTTAGCAGGAGAAATTGGACCCTAAATGTTGTTGTCCAATTTGTCCTGAGTACGCTGATATCCGATATGTGGGGGGGAACCACCGTTTGGGCGCATGGGAGGGCTCGGAAGGGAAGGAGCATCATTTGGAATGCAGACTTAGATGGATTGGTCTGCAGGCGTCACATTGCGTTTGCAGAGCCCCTAATGTACCTAAACAGTAGAAACCCCCCACAAGTGACCCCATATTGGAAACTAGACCCCTCATTGAACTTATCTAGATGTGTTGTGAGAACTTTGAACCCCCAAGTGTTTCACTACAGTTTATAACGCAGAGCCGTGAAAATAAAAAATCTTTTTGTTTTCCCACAAAAATTATTTTTTAGCCCCCAGTTTTGTATTTTCCCAAGGGTAACAGGAGAAATTGGTCCACAAAAGTTGTTGTCCAATTTGTCCTGAGTACGCTGATACCCCATATGTTGGGGTAAACCCCTGTTTGGGCACACAGGAGAGCTCGGAAGGGAAGGAGCACTGTTTTACTTTTTCAACGCAGAATTGGCTGGAATTGAGATCGGACGCCATGTCGTGTTTGGAGAGCCCCTGATGTGCCGAAACAGTGGAAACCCCCCAATTATAACTGAAACCCTAATCTAAACACACCCCTAACCCTAATTCCAACGGTAACCCTAACCACACCTCTAACCCTGACACACCCCTAACCCTAATCCCAACCCTATTCCCAACTGTAAATGTAATCTAAACCCTAACCCTAACTTTAGCCCCAACCCTAACTGTAACCCTAACCCTAGCCCTAACCCTAGCCCTAACCCTAGCCCTAGCCCTAACCCTAGCCCTAACCCTAGCCCTAACCCTAACCCTAGCCCTAGCCCTAACCCTAGCCCTAACCCTAGCCCTAGCCCTAACCCTAGCCCTAACCCTAGCCCTAATGGGAAAATGGAAATAAATACATTTTTTTTTATTTTTCCCTAACTAAGGGGGTGATGAAGGGGGGTTTGATTTACTTTTATAGCGAGTTTTTTAGCGGATTTTTATGATTGGCAGCCGTCACACACTGAAAGACCCTTTTTATTGCAAAAAATATTTTTTGCAATACCACATTTTGAGAGCTATAATTTTTCCATATTTTGGTCCACAGAGTCATGTGAGGTCTTGTTTTTTGCGGGACGAGTTGACGTTTTTATTGAAAACATTTTTGGGCACGTGACATTTTTTTATCGCTTTTTATTCCGATTTTTGTGAGGAAGAATGACCAAAAGCCAGCTATTCATGAATTTCTATTGGAGGAGGCGTTTATACCGTTCCGCGTTTGGTAAAATTGATAAATCAGTTTTATTCTTCGGGTCAGTACGATTACAGCGACACCTCATTTATATCATTTTTTTATGTTTTGGCGCTTTTATACGATAAAAACTATTTTACAGAAAAAATAATTATTTTTGCATCGCTTTATTCTCAGGACTATAACTTTTTTATTTTTTTGCTGATGATGCTGTATGGTGGCTCTTTTTTTGCGGGACAATATGACGCTTTCAGCAGTACCATGGTTATTTATATCTGTCCTTTTGATCGCGTGTTATTCCACTTTTTGTTCGGCGGTATGATAATAAAGCGTTGTTTTTAGCCTCGTTTTTTTTTTTTTTTCCTTACGGTGTTTACTGAAGGGGTTAACTAGTGGGACAGTTTTATAGGTCGGGTCGTTACGGACGCGGCGATACTAAATATGTGTACTTTTATTGTTTTTTTTTTTTTTATTTAGATGAAGAAATGTATTTATGGGAATAATATTTTTTTTTTTTTTCATTATTTTGGAATATTTTTTTTTATTTTTTTTACACATTTGGAAAATTTTTTTTTAACTTTTTTACTTTGTCCCAGGGGGGGACATCACAGATCAGTGATCTGACAGTTTGCACAGCACTCTGTCAGATCACTGATCTGACATGCAGCGCTGCAGCCTTCACAGTGCCTGCTCTGAGCAGGCTCTGTGAAGCCACCTCCCTCCCTGCAGGACCCGGATCCGCGGCCATCTTGGATCCGGGGCTGGAGGGAGCAGGGAGGGAGGTGAGACCCTCGCAGCAACGCGATCACATCGCGTTGCTCCGGGGGTCTCAGGGAAGCCCGCAGGGAGCCCCCTCCCTGCGCGGTGCTTCCCTGCACCGCCGGCACATCGCGATCATCTTTGATCGCGGTGTGCCAGGGGTTAATGTGCCGGGGCGGTCCGTGACCGCTCCTGGCACATAGTGCCGGATGTCAGCTGCGATAAGCAGCTGACACCCGGCCGCGATCGGCCGCGCTCCCCCCGTGAGCGCGGCCGATCGGCTATGACGTACTATCCCGTCCAGGGTCAGAAAAGCCCAGGGCACCTCGACGGGATAGTACGTCTAAGGTCACAGAGGGGTTAAAGAGTAACTAAAACTTTGCAATTTTTTTGTTTTTTATCTTTTGTCTTCTTAATTCTAAGCAGATCGGTGAGGGTCCTGACACCCTGAATGATTGCTCAAAAAAATTCCCATGAAGTGCACAGCTTAGGAGACAGGAGCGCCCAGTATAGACTTTCTAATGAATTCTGTAGCAGCAGCACCTCTCACTTACTCTGGATGTCTGATGCGTCCGAACGAGGGGAGCATGAAGTGGAGGCTGATTAGCCACAGGGAACGGGTGACAACGCAATGTCACATGAGCCCCGGAAGAGTCACTGCCGACTTCACTGCAATGGTGCCGGCACTGTAGGTGACTATAGGTGCGATTATTTTACTGCTGGAAAATATGTGATTGAGAAAGGGCTATCCAAATAATGACCTTGAATCTCGTTCTGACTATCTGTTTGCCTATCCCCTTTACTCTGATCCTTTATCTTTCTGGTATTTTGACCTTGGAGGGTAGATTTCTCCTTCTGGAGTCCTTGTAATTCCGGCTGGTGCTCTCTGTCAGCCTCTTGGTATTGCTGAATCGGCTTCAGTCGTCCCTCGCGATCATCTGCATCAAGTTGCAGTAGGGCCAACCGCAGGTGGGTGTCCGCGCTACCCAGATTGCGGCTGTGACTTGCATCTGTAGGTGGGCCCTTGCTCTCCTCCCCTTCATCAGGGCTCGGGTATCGGGCTTGCTCCACATCTTGTTGCACCAGTTCAGTGATCATTTGCTGCCTGTCTTTGTCAGTGGGGTCAATCTGTCTCATTGCACAGATCGCAGCAAGAGCCACCTTTTAATCCTATATTCTAGGGCCACCGGAAAGTGACTAAACTTTTGCATTTGTATCTCTTTCCACTTAATAAACACAAAATCTGTTACCTGCTGATATGAATTCCTGTCATTTTATACACAAATAAAAAGGCATCGCCTCTTGTAATTACATACTACACCCGCTCTGTTTAGTTAATGGTTGAATGCTTTTGGGATGAGTGTCCCTTACACTGCGTTTGATGCAGTCATACTTACTAAACCATGATAGATATTGAAGTATTTGGGAGGATCTTTGTAGCAGGTGTCATCTGTTACCACCTATAGTCAGGGTCATTATCAGTCTGATTGTCTGTCTATAGTCAAAGTTTGGGGCAAAAGACTGATGGCCAGTAATTGGCATTTTAATTTACATATAAATAATTATACTAGCATTCAGGCCACAAGCATTATTCCTTTGTTGGACTTTACACAAGTAACATTCCTCAGTGATCTATAAAAGGCCCATTTGGTACCCATACATGATGCTTTAAAAAGACGTACACCTACACACTTATCATCATTGGTTTAAATTTGCTACCATGGCCTGCAGCGTCTCTGGACTTGTCTCCCATACAGCACTCCTTGCCAAGATCCCAATCTGCGTATGTGCTGCCTCCGGCAGCCATTTTCGCGGAGGCCACAGCATTGCAGCAATGGATGTGCTGCGGCTCCGGTCTTTCACAAAATGTCAGCGGAGCCCCTGCCCCACCGAGCGCCACTGAATACTAGCGCACCAGTCTGGAATGGGAGTCATATCATCGCCCTGCAGCGTCAGACCACGGAACATCCCTCTTCCCAGCTCAGGGCCGGTAGAATCGTCGACTCCTGCTGGACATCTGGACTTTAAGATGCACCCCCTATATTTCCCCAAAAATTTTTGGGGAGAAAAGTGTGACTTATAGTCTGAAAAATACAGTAGATTAAAAATTTAAAATATTTTTAGGGTTGGGGTTAGATTTGTTTTTTTGTTTCAAAAGTTAAAAAAAAAATGTTGGCAGTATGACGGCTAGTGTTGAGCGCAAATACTCGCTAGTCGAGTTTCCATCGGGTCCTTGGGTATGCACGGAGCATCAAGGATCACCGCATGTTTTGTTTTTTTGTGTCTAACAGCCGCAAAACATATGTGGCATGTCAGTCGAGCAGATGCGATATTCGGTGCATACCCGAGCACCCGATGCAAACTGGAGTATCGAGCGCTTGCGCTCAACACTAGTGACAACATATTCAATATGACGACCTAATGTTATCAAATTCTGTGTAAAACCTGTGGGTTCAAAATGCTCAGTATTCCCCTGGATAAAATTCATGAGGGGTCACTTGTGGGGGGTCTCCACTATTTAGGGGCTCTCCAAACATGATATGGCATTCCCTAATTATTCCAGCAAATTTTACATTCAAAAAGTCAAACGGCGTTCCTTCCGTTCCAAGCCCTGCCGTGCGCCCATACAGTAGTTGTCCTCCACATATGAGGTATCGGCATGCTCAGGAGAAATTGCACAACAGATTGTATGGTGCAATTTCTCCTGTTACCTTTATGAAAGTAAAAAAGTTTGGGTCTAAAATTAATTTTATGTGAAAAAAATGAAATGTTCATTTTTTCCTTCCATATTGCTTCAGTTCTTATGAACTAACTGAAGAGTTAATAAACTTCTTGAATTTGGTTTTGAGCACCTTGAGGAGGGCAGTTTTTAGAATGGTGTCACTTTTTGGTATTTTCTGTCATATAGCCCTTCCCAAAGTCACTTCAAATGTAATGTGGTCCCTAAAAAATAGTTTTGTAAATTGTGTTGGAAAAATGAGAAATCGCTGGTTAACTTTTAACCCTTCTATCTTCCTGACAAAAAAAAATTATGTTTCAAAAATTGTGTTAGGCTAGGTTCCCATTGCGTTAATGGGAACGCGCTAACGGACAGCGTTGCACGGCGAAATTAACGCCGTGCAACGCGTCCGTTAGCGCGCCCATTCACGGCAATGGGAACGCGCAGCACTAGCGCCTGCCACGTTCGGCACGTGCTAGCGACGTGCCGGTGTTTTGTGGCGCGACGCGGACGCGGACGCGGCCCCGGTAAAAAACATTGCGTTAGCGCAATCTGCTAGCGCTAGCACTAAACGGATTGCACTAACGCAATGTGACCCTAGCCTTAATGTAACGTAGACATGTGAAAAATATTATTTATTATCTATTCTGTGAGACATAAATCTCTCATTTATGGGCATAAATATTATGTTTGAAAATTGCAAAATTTTCAAAATTTTTGCCAAATTTCCATTTTTTTTTCACAAATAAGCGCAAGTCATATAGAAGAAATTTTAACACTATCATGAAGCACAATATGTCACGAAAAAACAATCTTAGAATCAGTGGTATACGTTGAAGTGTTCCAGAGTAATAGCCTCATAAAGTGACAGTGGTCAGAATTGTAAAATTTGGCTTGGTCATTAAGGCCAAAATTAGCTTGGTCATTAAGGGGTTAAAGTTATATTCTTGATATGTCAGCATGTTATCATCAGAAAGGAAATTGTTAAGAATTATGGCTGATTTGACCTTTCTACTGCAAATGTCATAATATTATTAACTATTAAAAAGTTCAAAAAGTGGTCGGTTATAGCCAGGCTATAATCTTCTTCTCCTTCACCTCCTTTATTTGTGGCATTTGTTCATTGTGTGAGAGGTGAATGTGGCATGTGGACCAAAGACATTAGCGAGATAAGAGCTTAAAGGGGTTATCCACTGCTAGGATAACCCCTACTTGATCAAAATGTTTGGCTTGTATAAATTAATAAAGCTTATACTGACCTACCGTGGCAGTGCCATTCCAGCAGTGTCGGCACTCACTCTCCGGGGGCTCCAATGCTGTCGTTGTTACATGTGACGCTGGCGCCCCCAATCATAGCCAACATCACTATCCCCGCCTTCAGACAAATCAAACATGAAGAGGAAGTTCGGGCTGCAGCTGATCTCTGAATTCTTCTTCATGCTCAATTCGACAGGATGTGAGAACCGTGACGGCAGCGCTGATTGGGCACCGGCGTCACGTGTTACAACAACAGCACCGGAGACCCAGGAAAGCGAGTGAAAAGAAGAGGTATGAAAAGAAGTTGTCCAAGTAGAGGACAGCTACTTTAAGATATTCACATCTGTGACATTTCAGATATCCATGAAGCTCTGACTAGTACACACTTCAGACAATTAATATAGTGAACAGCTCTTGTTTTATGTATACTGCTGAATTTATATATGTACAGTGGGGAAAAAAGTATTTAGTCAGCCAGCAATTGTTCTCCCACTTAAAAAGATGAGAGAGGCCTGTAATTGACATCATAGGTAGACCACAACTATGAGAGTCAAGATGAGAAAACAAATCCAGAAAATCACCTCGTCTGATTTGGCAAGATTTATTTTGTAAAATATGGTGGAAAATAAGTATTTGGTCACCTAAAAACATGCAAGATTTCTGGCTCTCACAGACCTGTTACTTCTTCTTTAAGAGTCTCCTCTTTCCTCCACTCATTACCTGTAGTAATGGCACCTGTTTAAACTTGTTATCAGTATAAAAAGACACCTGTGCACACCCTCAAACAGTCTGACTCCAAACTCCACTACGGTGAAGACCAAAGAGCTGTCAAAGGACACCAGAAACAAAATTGTAGCCCTGCACCAGGCTGGGAAGACTGAATCTGCAATATGCAAGCAGCTTGGTTGAAATCAACTGTGGGAGCAATAATTATAAAATGGAAGACATGCAAGACCACTGATAATCTTCCTCGATCTGGGAATCCACGCAAGATCTCACCCTGTTTGTCAAAATTATCACAAGAATGGTGAGCAGAAATCCCAGAACCACACAGGGGGACCTAGTGAATGACTTGCATAAAGCTGGGGCCACTGTAACAAAGGCTACCCGTCAGTAACACACTACGCCACCATGGACTCAGATCCTGTGGTACCAGACGTGTCCCCCTGCTTAAGCCAGTACATGTCCAGACCCGTCTGAAGTTTGCTAGAGAGCATTTGGATTATCCAGAAGAATATTGGAAGAATGTCATATGGTCTGATGAAACCAAAGTAGAACTGTTTGATAGAAACAAAACTCGTGTTTGGAGGAGACAGAATCTCCAAAGAACACAATACCTACTGTGAAGCATTGGAGTGGCAACATCATGCTTTGGGGCTGTTTCTCTGCAAGGGGCCAGGATGACTGATCCGTGTACATAACAGAATGAATGGGGCCATGTATCGTGAGATTTTGAGTGCAAACCTCGTTCCATCAGCAAGGGCATTGAAGATGAAACGTGGATGGGTCTTTCAACATGATAATGATCCCAAGCACACCGCCAGGGCAACGAAGGAGCGGCTTCGTAAGAAGCATATGAAGGTCCTGGAGTGGCCTAGCCAGTCTTCAGATCTCAACCCCATAGAAAACCTTTGGAGGGAGTTGAAAGTCCGAGTTGCTCAGTGACAGGCCCAAAACATCACTGCTCTAGAGGAGATCTGCATGGAGGAATGGGCCAATACACCACGAATAGTGTATGCCAACCTTGTGAAGACTTACAGAAAACGTTTGACTTCTGTCATTGCCAAAAAAGGATATATGACAAAATATTGAGATTAACTTTTGTTCATGACCAAATACTTATTTTGCACCATATTTTGCAAACTAAATCTTGCCAAATCAGACAAGGTGATTTTCTGGATTTGTTTTCTCATTTTGACTCTCATAGTTGTGGTCTACCTATGATGTCAATTACAGGCCTCTCTCATCTTTTTAAGTGGGAGAACTTTCACAATTGGTGGCTGACTAAATAGTTTTTTCCCCACTGTATATCACTCAAGAGAGAAGGCTTATATATGCAAATCAGTTCACACATTCCCTCCAGGCTACTGGAGCATTATGTTTCAGATCAATACCGTGTGTTTTCATCTTCTGTCTTCTTTAAAAGAAAAGTTTTTTTTTCTGTTTAGCAGCAGACTTTATATGACAGTCCATTCACACAATGTATCATGTGCAATTTTAATTACTTTCCATTTATGCCTAAAGGATAAAGGTATATCTAAGCTATAGAGCAGTAACCTCTAAGGGTATGTGCACTCGCTGCGGATTTTGCTGCGGATCTGCAGCGGTTTTGACGCTGCGGATCTGCAGCTGTTTTGCATGAGTTTACAGTACCATGTAAACCTATGGAAAACAAAATCCGCAGTGCACATGCTGCGGAAAAAAATGCGCGGAAACGCAGCGGTTTACATTCCGCAGCATGACAATTCTTTGTGCGGATTCCGCTGCGGTATACACCTGCTCCATAATAGGAATCCGCAGGCGTAAAACCGCAGGTGGAATCCGCACAAAAACCACTGTAAATCCGCCGTAATTCCGCAGTAAATCCGCAGGTAATCCGCAGTGCGGTTTACCTGCAGATTTACTAAAACAGGTGCGGAAAAATACGCAGACATCCCACCTACGTGTGCCCATACCCTAATGCTCTAACACTTGAAACTGATCCAGTATTGTTTTTAAACAACATTTTACCTCAAAGAAAGATTCGGCTGTTATCCCAAGCTGTAATGTCTGTATAGTCTCCTGCTTCCTCCCCTGGCCAGTAGCTGTGATATGTCCAACCATTTTCTGCATGGTCAGACACAGCCAATACACAACATATACATAAGATTATCTCAGCACGGGAAAATATTATTTAAATACATCCAAATGTGAAGTTTATTTTTATTCCAAGATCTGTTGATTAAAATATACTTTTGTTCGTGATACAACCTTTTTACATTTTCATGAAACACCTAATGTTTTCATACCTTGTCCTAGGCATTTGTTATGAAAGTGTTCACACTCACACCATGTCACCATGCTTCATTGTCACCTGGCTTATTCATGGGTTTTTTTCCCCTTTTTTTTTTTTTTTTCCTATACTATGTTGTGCATAAATATGTGATTCTTCAGAATTTGTTTTAGTCTTTGCCTGATGAAGAGACCTGTGTAGTCTCGAAAGCTTGCAATTTGTTACCATCTTTTCAGTTAGCCATTAAAAGGTATCAACCACTGAGGACTCTCAATTCTAAATATTTTTCTATCCACTGGCTAACACGGTACCAAGATATATTTCTTTCCTGTATCACACTCACACCAGTGACACACCACAGCTACACCCAACTGGTCCCTGTACAGACCTGGTTCCCCAAAAAGGCTGTCAAGAGGTCTCTTGTACCCGTTGAGAAACCAGAGGGGAGGCTTCAACATACTACCAACAAGGGGAAAAGGAAAGTGTGAGGAGAAATACGCGAACCCAAGGTGAGAAACTTTCAAATACAGTGGAGGGTGAGGGTTAAGGAGCACTAATAATGAAAGGAACAAGACCTTCCAAGATCCTAACTGTGGTAAAAAGAAAAGGTGCTGGGAGGGAAAGGAAACCAACGTGCAGCAAGAATACAACAGGAGTTTACCCAGCAAGGTAAACCCATAAGATAAAGAGCTGGAACTCCTAAGTATACATTCATCAGGAAACGCAAAATACCCAGACTCATATTGTTCAGTATGCCATGCAATTAATGCCTACCTACTTACATACCACTCCATGATAATTATATTAAAAAAGGAGAAACATTGGAGTTTTGGGCAAAATTTCTATAACAACTTTTATTGAAACAGACCATCAAACATGTATTAACAAACAAGATTTAAAAGATGTGATTAAAAAGGACACCAACACAGGCCGCACTCAGCACTAAATGTAATACTAAAGGGCTTCAATCAACATGATATTTCAAGGACCCATTCACCTACAATGTCCATCCACCTGCTCCCAAAGGTTAATGGAGGGAGGACATTAATCAATATAGCCCAGTGGCTGTTGTAGAATCTTCTCTGGGGATTCCTCTCCCATACTGTCCCCTTAATACATATGGTCAATGTTTCTCCTTTTTGAATATTCATCAGGAAATATAGCCAGCAAGGAAGTACAGAGAAGGGATCTATATATATAATTGTCTAAGGGTTTTTCCGTCTGTCTGTCTTTCTGTCTGTCTGTCTTTCTGTCTGTCTGTCTGTCTGTCCTGGAAATCCCGCCTCTCTGATTGGTCGAGGCCGCCAGGCCTCGACCAATCAGCGACGAGCACAGCAACGATGATGTCATAAAGGACGTAGATATCCCGCGTCTCTGATTGGTCGAGGCCGCCAGGCCTCGACCAATCAGCAACGGGCACAGCGACGATGATGTCATAAAGGACGTAGAAATCCCACGTTTCTGATTCAGCGATGGGCACAGTATCGACGTAGATGTCATTATGGTTGCCATGGCGACGATGATGTCATAAAGGTTGCCTCGACCAATCAGCGACGGGCACAGTCTGCCGCGAATTCTGGAATCATCATTGCCCATATACTATGGACATGCATATTCTAATATTCTAGAATACCCGATGCGTTAGAATCGGGCCACAGTCTAGTACTATATAAAGACCCACCCAGAATGTGATAGGGCAAACAAAAAATGGAAAAACACTTGGAAAGAAGCAGACCAAAAAGGGAGAAAACGTACAAAGGAAGTTTCAGCATTTGGACAGGGAAGGAAAAAAGCCAAAGTTCAACAGGCTGAAGACCGGACAACAAAGCAATAGGTCAGCCAGGTATGGTGCGAACTCAGATCCTGAGTTTGCTCTAGATACTAGCACCTGATGTTATACAGTGGTGCATTTTTTTAATTGCACAACTGGAGTGGTGCTACTAATGTACTTTTCCTGTCTCTAGTCTTATACTTACCTGCTGCTGTTTACATCTTTTATTAGCTCTGCTTATGTTTCCAGCAGTTTTTGACCTCCTGGATTGCTCCAGTATTTGCTGGAGCAAGCTTGAAGTCACGGCCGGCCGTAAAGCAAAGCACAGCGGTGACGTCACCGCTGCTTTATGGCCGGCGCTGACACAGTGCAGGGAAAGCTCTCGGCAGCAGTGCGTGCATTAGCAGCGCTCCTGCCGAAAGCAGTGTTAACCCTGTGGACGCCGGGGGACGTGACAGACATCGGAATGTGAGTATGTACTGTTTTTTTTTTTTAACTTTTACAATGGTAACCAGGGTAAATATCGGGTTACTAAGCGCGGCCCTGCGCTTAGTAACCCGATGTTTATCCTGGTTACCCGGGGACTTCGGCATCGTTGGTCATTGGAGAGCTGTCTGTGTGTCGTATCGCTGGTCGTGATCGTTGGTAAGTCGTTTAGTGTAACTGTACCTTAAGAAACTAAGGGCCTCTCTCACATTAGATGATTTTAATGAGTCAATCATGAAGACAATGAAAACAATGATGGCAAGATCACAAGGAGAAAGCCACTGCTCTTCTCCCGTGCTGCGCCAATCCTCTGGAATGCTCTACCCCAAGATATTAGGACCATCCATAATTTGCATAGTTTTAGGCGCTCGCTCAAAACACATTTGTTCAGAGCGGCCTATCACGTTCACTAATCAAAGTTATGTTATGTTTGTGTGTGTGTAGCCCATTCACTATCCCCATCTATTCCCCAACCCCTGAAGATGGCTGGACCATGATTGTAAATACATCATTGTAAATACACACCTGTACTTTGTATCTCCCCCACCTCATTGTAGATTGTAAGCTCTCACGAGCAGGGTCGTCTTATTTTGCTTTAATTATTGTATTGTTAACGTTGTTACTTATGACTTTTGTGTTTGAAACTGTTAAACTGTAAAGCGCTGCGGAATATGTTGGCGCTATATAAATAAAGATTATTATTATTATTATTGCTCTGCATAGAAAACATTGCTGCCAGTCAGCATTATACTAAAGATCACCTAGACAAGCCAGGAGGTTATTGGAACAATTGTTTTATAAACAGATGATACCTAAACAGAAATACACTGAATTACAGCATAAAAACCTTATACACACTGTGCAACTTGGAAGAGGTAGTATCATTATTTGGGGATGTTTTACTGCATCTGGGTCAGGACTGCTTGCCATCATTAATGGAACAATGAATACTGACTAAAACCAGCAACTCCTTAAGGAAAGTGTCAGGACATCTGTCATACATGTGTGTTACACCCGATCCGGTTCCTGTACCTTCGCGGGGTCCCCGTCGGGACTCCTGGTCTGCGCCAGCTCCACTCTGTCCGGATGGGACCTCTGCTTCTCCTCCCTCCTCTGCTTCCTGGCGTGCAGCCAGCAGGTCCTTGCGCTGTGTGCTTAGGTCACACGCGTGCTTGCTCCCGGTCTCTTAAAGAGACAACGCACATTTTTCCAAAAGGTGCTTCTGACCAATGGCGTGTGAATGATTGCTACTTCTAGTTCCTCCAACATAGGGAGGGTGCCGGAGCAACAAGTCTTCTCAGTTGCTATCTTCCGGTTCCTGCTAGCATGTGCTTCCATTCTAAAGTCTCTGTCAGTGCTTCGCTTACACTGTTTGTCTCCCCGGCTATCTGCTACCCGTTACCTGGCTTTTCTGGACGATCTCCAACTTGCTTACTCCAGTTCCGTCTCGTCCCACCATTCAGTCACCTGAACCTCAGGACATCGTCAGTACCGCTGGAACCAGCTTCTACCTGTACCACCGATACCCACCGGTTAGCTCTACATCACCTGCTAACCCAGTTTGCCCATCTGTCCCGCTGGGTAAGCTACCTCGAGTCCGGGGTCTAACTGGAGGTAGCACCCGTGTCCCCCAGGTATCCCATTCCAACACTGTTCGAGGGGTCCTACTACGGGTATCTGGGGCTCACGTAGTCATGTTCCCTTCGGAGCCCCCCGGACCGTGGTCCAGAGTTTCCACGTTCAATTACAATAAAAACGAATGTGAACTTCATCATCTGTGCTTCGATTTCCATTCGTTACAATGGGTCATGCAGCAAGTCCACAGACCAAGCACACACATCATTCTACAAAAGAACAGTTAAAGAAAATTAAAGTTTTGGAATGGCCAAGTAAAAGTCCTGCCCTTAATCCTATAGAAATGTTATGGAATCACCTGAATGGAGAGTTCATGGGAGAAACCCACCAACATAACAGAGTTGAAGCTGTTTTGTAGGGAGGAAAAAGCTCAAATTCCCTCAAGCCAATGTGCAGGACTAAAACACAATTACTAGAAAGATTTAGATGCAGTTATTGCTGCAAAAGAGATCACAAAAACAATACTGAGAGCAAAAGCTCACATACTATTGCCACTCACAGACATGATATTGGATCATTTTCATCATTTCGATAATGACAAAATGATAATATTTTTGATTCCTTTCTTTTATTTGGTTCTCTTTATTTTCTCCAAGACTTGTATGAAAATCTGAATTAATTTAGGTCAGGTTTATGCAGAAATATGGAAAATTATGACGGGTTCATAAACTCTTAAGATGTACGTCAGGGATGGCATCTCACTAGGATATGCCATCTCTTGCGTCTTACCTCTAGGACCTACCGTACTTTCCTTGCACATAGGAGTTGTGAAGCACCAGCATATCCAGGGAACTGCAGCCGGCCTCCATAGTTTTATGGGGGGAAACATTGAGGGTCCTACAGTACAAAAGTGCTGCAACCCCTTCATCCTCAGGACCTCTAGAAGTCACAAAGGTCATTCCCCCACCATGCCATTGCTTGTAAAGACATAACAGCCCTTTAACCATGTAAAGCATGCACTTTGTTTCTGGCCTCAAAAGTCTATCTTTTATGAGAGTTTTCATTCTTTTTTCATTTTCTATTTATCTTTTATATAGATGAAATTGCTTTTATTGTGCATATCACAACTCTTTAAAGGGAACCTGTCACCCCATTTTTTCAGTATGAGATAAAAATACTGTTAAATAGGGCCTGATCTGTGCGTTACTATAGTGTATTTTGTGTACCCTGATTCCCCACCTATGCTGCCGAAATAACTTACGAAAGTCGCCGTTTTTGCCTGTCAATCAGGCTGGTCTGGTCAGATGGGTGTGGTGACATCGCTGTTTCTTCCCCCAGATCTTGCATATCTTTCCGTTGGTGGCGTTGTGGTTTGCGCATGCCCAACTTCTGAATCCAGTGTGCAGGCGAAGAAAAAACACGCGATCTGCGCTATTTCCCAGGTGATCGGTGGGGGCGGCCATCTTCCTGAGGCCGCGCGTGCACATATGGAGTCCTCTGCTGCCCGGGGCTTCAGGAAAATGGCCGCGGGATGCCGCGCGTGCGCAGATGGAGATCGCGGCGGCCATTTTCCATCTGCTCATGCGTGGCATCCCGCGGCCATTTTCCTGAAGCCCCGGGCAGCAGAGGACTCCATATGCGCACGCGCGGCCTCAGGAAGATGGCCGCCCCCACCGATCACCAGGGAAATAACGCCGATCGCGCGTTTTTTCTTCGCCTGCGCAGTGGATTCAGAAGTTGGGCATGCGCAAACCACAACGCCACCAACGGAAAGATATGCAAGATCTGGGGGAAGAAACAGCGCTGTCACCACACCCATCTGACCAGACCAGCCTGATTGACAGGCGAAAACGGCGACTTTGGTAAGGGTAAGGTATTTCGGCAGCATAGGTGGGGAATCAGGGTACACAAAATACACTATAGTAACGCACAGATCAGGCCCTATTTAACAGTATTTTTTTATCTCATACTGAAAAAACGGGGTGACAGGTTCCCTTTAACCCCCTTCTCCATTTGCTGTACTGATGTATATGCATCTAAATGCTGCACATGAACTATTTTTTTTCGCATTCCTTTGATGATAAGTAAACTAGCCATGTGCAAATGATTAGTACAGACAGCAGGCATGTGAACAAGAGAACTGTGTCATGAACTCTAGTAGCATTTCATATGCAAAACAATTAGGCTTGCTACGTGAAATTATGAATAGGTCGAATAATTTTCTGAGTGTCTAATACTGGCTACATAACTACATATCCTCATTAAATATTGTTATTTAATAATATTAAATAATTAATTGGTTTCCTTTGCAATACCAGGCACAGTCACCATCACATGTGACCTTACAGAGAAAACATAAATTGATTGACAGATCTCTCCTTATGTTCTCTCAACAAGAGAGGAGTGAGGAGAAGCCAGATGTGAGCAGCACTGGACCAGTCATGTGTCTCCTATAATGCTTGGCTGGCTTTTCAAACTATGTTTTCTCTGAAATGGTGGAGAAAAAAAGAATACCTGGCTGCAATTGTGACTCCAGTCTTTGATTCATTTTGGATAGGATGAATCTAGCGATAGGTTCCCTTTTAAAGCTACAATCAAAATGATTCAACCCCCATTTACAAATTTGATTTATAGCAAAATTTACAAACTTTCTGCTTTTTCCAATAAAACAATTTTTTAAAACATCATAAAATAATAATAAAAAAATATATATATTATACCAATAGCTAATTTTATATAAAAAAGTCCACATATTTGGTATTGCCACATCTGGAACGACCTGCCCCATAAAACTGTCTAACTAGTTAACCCCTTCAATAAACACAGAAAACAAAATTAAAAACAAGGCAAAAAAAAAGACACTTTTTCATCACATTGCCGAACAAAAAGTGGAATAAAAAAAGATGACTATATAAAAATGTTATAGCTGAAAATGTCATCTTGTTCTGTAAAAAAAATAAACTACCATACAGCTCTATCAGTGGAAAAATAAAAAAGTTATAGTTATAAAAAAAATTTATTGTGTAAATGCGCCAAAACATAAAAAAAAAAAAAATGTGATATCGCTGTGATCATACTGTAATTGTACTGACTGAAGAATAAAGATGACTTATACTGACAAAGAGCTGTTTAAGTGGGCACCATCACATGTTATATTATGATAACTAGTCAGGGATCACTACCATGCATTTAAAAAGTACCACAGAAACCAAACAAAGACAAGTACATGCATATATTCGTAGGATCAACCACGAGACGGCAAAGTGCTAATCACAAAGATTCAAATTTTATTTGACACATCAAAGAAAAAACAGACAGAACACACTATTAAAAACATTTAAAACTTGTTCCACATTGAACAATCAGTTAGATCCAAATGGCATATAATGGATAACAATCAGTATATATCATGACAAAAAGTGCCCGGCTGTGAAATATCTTTACATACAAAAAAGTCCATAGTTTATAATACCTATTTTTCTATTTTTCAATGCACTAGGTTATAATGGAAACCAATCAGAGTGGACTCTGGTAGTCCATAGGGCATAGGCCGCACCTCACAGTATGATGATAACAATACAAAACCATATAATGCTAGAACCAAGTGCCCTCATATATATGCATATTCCTGTTGGTGTGGGCATCCCCATAGAGTCTAATGTAGAGGGTGTCCCAAAGCACATATAAGCGCATGAATACTCCCTTACACCCTAAGGGTAACAGACAAACAAGAGGTACACTGCCCGAATAACGAGTTGGTCATACTCCACCAAATACCGTCTCCAAGTCCACTACCGTCATCATGGTCCTAAGTGCACTGTTACAGTCCGGGCATGATAGCTGGACCCACGCGTTCCGACACACCCTGTGTCTTTCTCAAGGTGGTACTGTCTGAAATTAGCTAGATGTGTCTATTTATAGATACCTTAAATTAAGTTCATGTTGCAGCTGTGAGACGCAGCTCCACAAGCCTGCAGATGAATCTGTGCGCTGCTGCCCCGGAAGTGGAGTTCGCAGGTCACATGGGTTGATGACGCCGAGAATGGAGTAGTAGAGGACGCCTCCCACAGAGTTCCGTAATGTGGAGTGCGCCTGCGCATCCATGCACCTCTCAAAAACACCCACACGGCTAAGTTTTAACGGAAGGGCACCTACAAAAGGGTGCCCCAGAGTGCCATAGTATTTCCACGTAAATTACATCAACGTTTTGCTAATTTTTCAGGTACTGTAGGAGACGATCCTCCCTTGTAAAAGAGTGCGCACGCGTACTCTTTCAGCGTCCGTGTGTGCGCTAATAGCGCATCTACACCACCACCGACTGCATGTGGCGAAACTCCTCCCCTGTATTGAGGAATAACAACGCCCCCAGTCTGCCAGCAGTGCTCGGGCGCTAGGGCGCTCCACCCCCTCTGTACAAATAAGGCAGTCGCAATTAGATGGAGCCCATGTGGGCGCATACGGCGTAAATACCAGCATTGAGAGTCTACGAGAATTACACCCCTTGTTTATACTCCAATTCTCGGCGTCATCAACCCATGTGACCTGCGAACTCCACTTCCGGGGCAGCAGCGCACAGATTCATCTGCAGGCTTGCGGAGCTGCGTCTCACAGCTGCAACATGAACTTAATTTAAGGTATCTATAAATAGACACATCTAGCTAATTTCAGACAGTACCACCTTGAGAAAGACACAGGGTGTGTCGGAACGCGTGGGTCCAGCTATCATGCCCGGACTGTAACAGTGCACTTAGGACCATGATGACGGTAGTGGACTTGGAGACGGTATAGGGTGGAGTATGACCAACTCGTTATTCGGGCAGTGTACCTCTTGTTTGTCTGTTACCCTTAGGGTGTAAGGGAGTATTCATGCGCTTATATGTGCTTTGGGACACCCTCTACATTAGACTCTATGGGGATGCCCACACCAACAGGAATATGCATATATATGAGGGCACTTGGTTCTAGCATTATATGGTTTTGTATTGTTATCATCATACTGTGAGGTGCGGCCTATGCCCTATGGACTACCAGAGTCCACTCTGATTGGTTTCCATTATAACCTAGTGCATTGAAAAATAGAAAAATAGGTATTATAAACTATGGACTTTTTTGTATGTAAAGATATTTCACAGCCGGGCACTTTTTGTCATGATATATACTGATTGTTATCCATTATATGCCATTTGGATCTAACTGATTGTTCAATGTGGAACAAGTTTTAAATGTTTTTAATAGTGTGTTCTGTCTGTTTTTTCTTTGATGTGTCAAATAAAATTTGAATCTTTGTGATTAGCACTTTGCCGTCTCGTGGTTGATCCTACGAATATATGCATGTACTTGTCTTTGTTTGGTTTATAAAGATGACTTATATATCAATTTCTAAATTGCTGTTTTTGGATCACTCTGCTTCCCAAATATCAGAATAGAAAGTGATCAAAATATGACTTCTGTCCAAAGGTGGTACCAATGAAATTGTCAAAATGTGGAAAAATTATAGCTCTTAAACTATGGCGAGGCAAAAACTCATTTTTGCAATAAAAAGAGTTTTTTTAGTGTGTAACAGCAGTCAAACATAAAAAAAGATATAAATCTGGTATCGTTGCAATCTTACCGACCTGAAGAATAAATCAGTCCAGTCACTTATATCACGCGAGGGATGGTGTAAAAAATGAACAAAACCAATTCTTCACCTGCTGTTGATTTTATCATTCTGCCTTCCAAAGATCGCAGTAAGGCTCGGCTTACATTTATCCCGTACTCTATGCTGAGCGCTTACTCTCAGGTTTCCATGTAAATCTTTGAAAATACATGATTCAGACAGAACACCCGGCGGAAGATTCCCTATAATGAGGCAGATGGAGGCACTGTGGATGCCATCTGGCCTATGATCCACCTGTGTCCGTCTATTTAGGCGTGCATAAAAGCGATCCACCACAGTTTTGTACACTTCTGAAAAGAAGGAAACCACTCAACAGAGGTTGGATGGAGTCCAGAGCAACTCTGCTGCCTCATTATCGGGGGTTTCATTTGAATCACATCACTCAGAGATTTAGATGGAAAACCCAATATAAGTGCTCAGCATAGAGAGCAGGATAAATGCAAATGCCCACACAGGTCAGTAATATGGTAACGGAAATAAAGGGGCCGTCCATGTTACTGGTAGCACAAAGGCTCTGAAAAAGTGCTATGGCTCCTCGCCCCCCAAAAGAAATCCAGCGAATTCTACACTCCCAAATCCAAATTCCCGTCTCTGTTCTGAGCCCCAGTGTACTTAAACCACATTTAGGGTCCACATGTTTGGCATTTCTGTAGCGATGAGAACCCGCCTAATTTGTGGTTGCATGTCTCCAGAAGCACAATCTGGGCATAAAATACTGGGCACTATAACCTACTGGTCACTACAATGAACGGGCACTACAATCACAGTTTGCAATTTACTCAGCATCATCCGCTGCTACTTGTTTCTGGTAAGTACCCATGGAGTCAAAATCATCACTACACCTGTAGATAAATTTCCAAAATATTGGGTCACTTGAAGAGGGATTTTGCGTTCTAGCACTTTGGGTTTTTGTATATGGAATCCGCAAACTATTCCAGGAAAATCTGCACTCCTGGAAGCAAATAACACTCAGTCCCTCCTGAGTCTCGCTTTATGGCTAAGCAGTGCTGTACAGCCACATATGAGGCATTTCTACATTCAGCAGAAATTGTGGGACAAAATTTTTTTGCCTCTTTTACTCATTTCTCCTTGTGAAAATGTAAAATCTAGGGCTAAAATGACAGTTTTGAGTTAAAAAATCTTCACTGCCCAATGATATAAAATTCTGTGACAGAATTTTCGTGTCAACATGTTCACTGCACTCCTAGATGAATTCATTGAGAGGTGTAGTTTGTTAAATGACATCACTTATGGGTGCATTGTGATTGTGGATACTTCACACTAGACCTTGGAAATCAAGGTTTCAGAGTCTGGATGTAAAGTGGAGAGACCACAGTCCAAGCTGCTGGAGGTCTAGTGTGAAGTTTCCACAATCTGTGATGGTTTGGGGAGCCATGTCATCTGCTGGTGTAGGTCCACTGTGTTTATCAAAGTCAGCGCAGCCGTCTACCAGGAAATTTTAGAGCACTTCATGCTTCCCTCTGCTGACAAGTTTTTTGGAGATGGAAATTTCATCCTCAAGCAGGACTTGGCACCTGTCCACACTGCCAAAAGTACCAATACCTGGTGTAAAAACAACAGTATCACTGGGCTTGATTGGCAGCAAACTCGCCTGACCTTAACCCCATAGAGAATCTATGGAGTATTGTCAAGACGAAGATGAGAGACACCAGACCCAACAATGCAGACGAGCTGAAGGCTGCTATCAAAGCAACCTGGGCTTCCATAACCCCTCAGCAGCGCCACAGGCTGATCGCCTGCATGCCACACCGCATTGATGCAGTGATTGATGCAAAAAGAGCCGCAACCAAGTACTGACTCCATTTACTGAACATACATTTCAGTAGGACAACATTTCAGATGTTAAAATCATTTTTTCAAGCTGGTGTTATAAAGTATTCTAATTTACTGAGATAATGACTTTTGGGTTTTCATTGGCTGTAAGCCATAATCATGAACAATAACAGAATTAAACACTTGAAATAGATCACTCTGTGTGCAATGGCTCTATATAATACTGTATATGAGTTTCATGTTTGGTATTAAAGAACTGAAATAAATTAACTTTTTGATGATATTCTAATTTTGTGAGATGCACCTGTAAATTGACACTGGCCAGTTTTTAAAAATTTGGCCTGGTCATTAAGGTCAAAATTAGCTCTGTCGCTAAGCGGTTAAGTTGTTATTGTTTGATCAGATCAGTGCAAACAACAGAAAGTTTTACATTTTGCTAATAAACCGAATTTGCTTTGGGGGTAAATAATTTTGATTTCAACTGTAGTAATATTGAGTTTTTACCATGACTTTCAGGTCATTCCCTGGTGTCATATTCTTTTTGGGATAGATTAGGAGGTTTCATGGTACGACCAAAAGCATAAACAAATACAGTGGTATGACACAGCTGTAAAGCTTTGTTAGTTTGAGACGGGTACATTAAAATACCTACTAATTCATTTAAAGAGTGGGTTTGCAAAGACAACCTGCAAGCCTATGAGCTCAAATATATGCCATAGAGAAGGGTCTGCTTGAAACAAATTGTCCATGTAATACATGAGTGGGCAATTCATTTCCCCAAAGGGCCACATGAGAGACTGAGACATTTTTGGAGGGCCAATCCAACAGGCCAAACTTAATTCTGCTTCTCACACAGTTTGATGTCCCCACGCAGCTCCCCATAGAATATGATGTCCCCACGCAGCTCCCCATAGAATATGATGTCCCCACGCAGCTCCCCATACAATATGATGTCCCCACACAGCTCCCCATAGAATATGATGTCCCCACACAGACCCATACACTGTATGTTGCTCCTATACAGCCTCACAAACAGTATGATCTCCCCACAAAGTGCCCAATATGATATCTCCCACACATTATTCTACTAGTATGATGTCCCCAGTGTTTCCAACCCTTTAGCTGTCCCAGTCCATGAACCGCACAGTAACAGCCGTTGGGCCACATGTGATCTCAGGCTTTTGCTCAGGTCTGCTCTGGAGTGATTGATGAAAATAAAACGTCTTGCTGTGAACAGCTTGCATTGGAAAAATCAGCTAGTCACTGCTGCAACTTCAATATTGAAAGGGTTTGTCTGTGACAAATTAGCAGGTCCACATTTACTGTATATCTAACTGGCAATACCTAGTCATTCTCTAAAATCCCATGGTGCTTTCATATTTGCATCACATATTTGCTGTAAGCTCATGGCCTTTAGCTGGAACTTGAAAATACCTACATAGGAATGCACGCAGGGTGTTCCCATCGTATCTAGGCATGCCCAGAATTTCTATTTTGACTGGCTGACATATACTAATGGTATAGGACTCTGCACATGAAAGTGAAAGAATATCAAGTATATGATGACACATATGTGTAACACCCCAGGAATTCGGTTGTTACAGTGGTATTGCCTTCCTCATGGGGACGGTGATGCCATGCCAAGGGAAAGAGAAAGAGCCACTCTACAAAAATCCGCACACCACAATCAGGTATAATAGTATAAAGGATAAACTTTTATTGATACATAATATTAAAAACATTTAAAAATATCCCCACAAAAAACTCAAATTCTGCCAAACATACATAATGCTAAACACTGTGAAATAACAGTTAATATAGCATACCTCCCAATAGCATGTAAATAATAATATGTCTTGCTGTGGTACCCAAATCGCTGCAATACAACAGAGATAATATACAAGTAATGGTAAACAACAGCCTATATATACAAGCCTGGTGACCTGCCCTCTCTTAATAAAAATGCTACCACCTGTATGCCAGTAATGAATGAACGAATCCGGTAACGTCTGATGTTAGTATAAGTACGTATCAAGTCCTGATAACCTAGAAGGGGTTAAATCACCTAATAATAGCGATTCCAGCCAAGATATAAACCCCTATGAGATCCAGATGGTAAACCAAAGGTTAAATAGTTAAATGGCCGCGGTACTAGCAGAGGTCCCAATGCAAAGATAATCAGTCCCTGGTGCCGATATGAGGTGCAGCACCTGGGTCAGACATGAGACCACAAAAGATGTCGGGCGGGTCACCTGAGAGGATGAAGCGGCAGAAATAAACGTGGGGAAGAACCCTACGCGTGTCGCCGTTACCAGAACGGCTTCATCAGGGGAAGGTAAATAAAACCACCAACAATAAGAGTTTAAATACCTTAGTAAAGGCGTGGATGAGCGCGCAGTCAGATCGGGAGGCCGGAACCGGAAGTGGTCAATAAAGGGGAGGAGCCCGAAAACAGGCAGGCGTCCCTGCCGAACGATACACAGTGCGCATGCACTGAAAAGAATATTCAGTGCAGCGCCCGATGTAATGAATAGCGCTATTCACCTAGACACAGATAGGGGGCCGTGAATCACCAAAATATACAAGAAATGAAAAATACAAAAAAAAAAAAAAAAAAAAAAAATTGGCCAAAATAAACTGGAAAAAATATATATACTGTTATATACAAGATACAAATAACATGGAAATAATATATAGATGAACAAATAAACAATAAATAATAAAAAAAAAAAAAAAAAAAAAAATAAAAAATAAAAAATAAAAAATAAAATATAAAAACAGACAAAAATAAACAAAAACAAAACGAAATATGAAAGAAAAATATAAAAGTAAATAAATATAAATAAGGATAGTAATAATGAAAAAAGAAAAAAAAAAAAAAAAAAAAAAGAAAAATTCAGACATTGTGGTCCCCAAAATTTGTTGTAAGGGATATAGAGGCATTGCCTTCAAGAATCCCGACGGTCGCTAATCTTACATCTTTAGAGAAACGTGCATTAGACAAACTAAAATCGAATAGCGAATTTATAATACGCGAAGCAGACAAAGGGGGTAATATTGTGCTATGGCCCCATGATTTTTACTTGGAAGAAGCACAGAGACAACTCAATAACCCCCATTTTTACCGTAGACTCCCATCAGATCCCACTGGAGTTTATGCATCTAAATTAAGAACGCTAATTGATAGAGCACTAGAGTTGGGTATCATCAATAAGGGGGAACATGATTTCATTTGGGTCAAACATCCTGTAGTGTCGACTTTTTACATGCTTCCAAAAGTCCATAAAGACATCCGCAGACCGCCTGGAAGGCCCATCATCTCAAGCATAGGGAGTCTATGTGAGAAAGCGGGGACCTATATAGATTTTTTTCTACAACCTCGGGTATTAGAACTCCCATCACACATCAGAGACTCATCTCATTTTATCAGATCTCTACAAGGCATTTCTCTTTTACCAGGTGATATCATGGTGACATGCGACGTTGAGTCACTTTATTCTAACATCGATCATGACCATGGTTTACAAGCGGTACTATACTTTCTGGACTTATTACAAAATTCTGACAGGATGCATGACTCTTTCATCGTGGACCTCCTTGACTTTGTCTTAAAACATAATTTTTTTGTTTTTGATAGGACATTCTATCTTCAGGCCTCCGGTGTGGCCATGGGCGCACGTTGTGCCCCGGCCCTGGCGAATTTGTTTTTAGGGTGGTGGGAAGCTACCATTGTCTACAAATCTATCTGGTACAAATCCAAGGTACGTTGTTGGTACAGATTTATCGACGACGTCTTTTTCATTTGGTCGGGATCTGAAGAGGAAATTGGAATTTTCATGAACTCTCTGAATGAGAATGTATTTAACATCTTTTTAACCTACACATGTTCTTCCTCTTCAGTGTGTTTCTTGGATCTTAATGTCAAGTGTCAAGATGGTTTGTTATCCACTGGACTATACCGTAAACCTACGGCTACCAACAACGTACTGGAATACCACAGTTTTCACCCACTGCATACAAGAAGAGGAGTCCCTGTGAGTCAATTTTTACGAACTAGGAGAAATTGTACCTCAGATGAGGATTTCCGTAAAGAAGCTCGAGATTTGACCGAGAGATTTAAGAAGAGATCATATCCAAATAGGTGCATCTCACAAGCGTACCAACGAGCCAACCTTCGATCACAGGCATCTCTTTTGGAGTCTACACAGAAACCCTCTGATAGGTCTGTCCGGTTCATCACAGGCTTTAACACCCCTTGGTCTCAGGTAAGACAGGTCCTACAGAGGCATTGGGGCATACTCACAGCGGATTTCTCGACCTCACGGATTGTGAGTGAGAAACCGCTTATGACAGCCAGGAGAGCGCCTAACCTAAGAGATATCCTGACTAGGAGTCACTACACCAGGCCCACTATACGTTTAAATCGGGGCATTACCATCAAAGGCTCTTTTTCCTGCGGTGAGTGCAATGTATGTTCGTACATGCATCCCGTTAGAGAGATATTCTGCAATCCAACTGATCATACTGAACATCAGCTCAAAACGTACATTAATTGCAAATCGCAAAATGTCGTTTATGCAATTATTTGTCCCTGTCCACTTATCTATGTGGGACAGACGTCCCAGCAATTACGCAGACGCATACAAAAACATTTTTCCACCATTAATACTGCGTCTGTAGACTCTAGGAAGGGTAAAGAACTCACCACGGTGGCATCACATTATCTGTCACAACATGCTGGTAGATGTTCTGGAACAAAGGTTGTTGGCCTTGAACAGATTAAGGGCTCAGGCAGAGGTGGCTCGTTAGAAAATAAGCTGTTACAAACGGAGGCCCGATGGATTTTTGCGCTGCATTCGACTGCTCCATACGGTATAAATGAAGACCTCCTTTTTACGGGCTTCCTCGGTTAAGTGACCATTTGATAATACCCTTTATATGTTTCCTTTTAGGACACATTTGGATTTTTTCTTGGTTTCACTACAGTGTCTTCTGGCTACAAGGATTCTATATACATTGGATAACAACATGAACAAACTATAGATACTCGGATTTCACAGTGTAATTGATGGAAGAGGCCCCATAAAGAAAACATCATGGGAAGAAGTTCTGTTTATGGACAGTTGGGGGTATCCCCCACCGTGGGAGATATTTTTGAATACGTGGAAACTCTATTGCATCAGATGACTGGTGGCTAGCTAGCCCAATTGAGATTTGTAGGTTTCTCTTAATCTCCCTGAATCATTTGATGTCTGTAACATACGTAGAGGGCTATATGGCTGAAATATGGTGGCTTTACAACAGACCTTCTGACTTTCATCTGCGGTTTTTACTATAAACGGTGGGTAGGTTTATGTATCCTTATGTTGTGGCTCTATTAGGGGTCTGCCAACAATACATATGTAATTTTTAGATATATATGTTTTATTTGCTTGTCATTAACGGCAAGTGAGGGCATGTACTTTACCTAGGGATACCCAGTAATATCTGTATGCCAGTTGACTTATGTAGATTGGTTGGCTCAAGGCTCTGTATGGGCTGTTTATGGAGAATTATACATAGCACCTTTCTTTGGAAGGGCCTTTTTTTTTTTTTTTTTCATTCTATATATTGTTGTATTGGGTCATGGTATGGGCCGTTACGGCAAGTTCCTATGTGACTGTTTCCATATATGTTGTTTTGATTTAATTTTCGAAGGATTGCGCTATTCTTCTAGATCTTCTTTGGATATGGGTAGTCGAAACGGGAGGTTTCTTCTATATTTCTTATGATTTATGAGTGTATTGTTGTTGGGATACCTTACAACAAATTTTGGGGACCACAATGTCTGAATTTTTCTTTTTTTTTTTTTTTTTTTTTTTTCATTATTACTATCCTTATTTATATTTATTTACTTTTATATTTTTCTTTCATATTTCGTTTTGTTTTTGTTTATTTTTGTCTGTTTTTATATTTTATTTTTTATTTTTTATTTTTTTTTTTTTTTTTTATTTTTTTATTATTTATTGTTTATTTGTTCATCTATATATTATTTCCATGTTATTTGTATCTTGTATATAACAGTATATATATTTTTTCCAGTTTATTTTGGCCAATTTTTTTTTTTTTTTTTGTATTTTTCATTTCTTGTATATTTTGGTGATTCACGGCCCCCTATCTGTGTCTAGGTGAATAGCGCTATTCATTACATCGGGCGCTGCACTGAATATTCTTTTCAGTGCATGCGCACTGTGTATCGTTCGGCAGGGACGCCTGCCTGTTTTCGGGCTCCTCCCCTTTATTGACCACTTCCGGTTCCGGCCTCCCGATCTGACTGCGCGCTCATCCACGCCTTTACTAAGGTATTTAAACTCTTATTGTTGGTGGTTTTATTTACCTTCCCCTGATGAAGCCGTTCTGGTAACGGCGACACGCGTAGGGTTCTTCCCCACGTTTATTTCTGCCGCTTCATCCTCTCAGGTGACCCGCCCGACATCTTTTGTGGTCTCATGTCTGACCCAGGTGCTGCACCTCATATCGGCACCAGGGACTGATTATCTTTGCATTGGGACCTCTGCTAGTACCGCGGCCATTTAACTATTTAACCTTTGGTTTACCATCTGGATCTCATAGGGGTTTATATCTTGGCTGGAATCGCTATTATTAGGTGATTTAACCCCTTCTAGGTTATCAGGACTTGATACGTACTTATACTAACATCAGACGTTACCGGATTCGTTCATTCATTACTGGCATACAGGTGGTAGCATTTTTATTAAGAGAGGGCAGGTCACCAGGCTTGTATATATAGGCTGTTGTTTACCATTACTTGTATATTATCTCTGTTGTATTGCAGCGATTTGGGTACCACAGCAAGACATATTATTATTTACATGCTATTGGGAGGTATGCTATATTAACTGTTATTTCACAGTGTTTAGCATTATGTATGTTTGGCAGAATTTGAGTTTTTTGTGGGGATATTTTTAAATGTTTTTAATATTATGTATCAATAAAAGTTTATCCTTTATACTATTATACCTGATTGTGGTGTGCGGATTTTTGTAGAGTGGCTCTTTCTCTTTCCCTTGGCTCATGTTGTTTGCCACTTTTTCCGCACCCCTTGTATACTATTTGTTATAGTGTAGTGCGCCGACATCTGTTTTTGTATTGCTGTTGTTCCCTTGGCACTAGGTGCCTGTTCTGTTGGCAGCACACAGCTTATTATAGCTTTTGTTGAATTTGTGTACTTGTGTTATATGAGTGGTTTGGCAGTCAGTTTGTGGTAGGATTATGGATTGGGATTCACGAGAGGCAGCATGGAGAGTTTCTTCGTCTCAGGTCTTTACAGAGACAGGCACTATTCAGGGCGACCCGGATTTTTCAGGTTTGACCACAGATTTGATTAATACACAAAAGCATGGTATCAGACTTCTCTGGAATATTCGATGTATGGAGGAGTATTTAAAGTTGAATATTGTGCCCAGGGGACTTAGGATCTCGATTTTTCCAGCATGGGAGCCGTCCCCTACTTTCCGTACTATATGGGAACAGGGTCTCATTCGTTGTTCTAGTATCTTGATGAACTTACTTGTCACGCATGATAGGGAACTTCTACATAAGGTCAAAGCGGAGATCAAGAATTTAGAGGCTAAGCTTATGAAATTTGATGAAGTCACGCAGGTTCAGCCGTTTAAAACAAAACTCAAGGATTTACTCGATAAGTATGATAAAGAGATTATGGTGAAAAAACGTTCTAAATTTCTAAGAGACAAAACAGACTTTGAAGAAAATACAGTATTTTTCTGGACACACCAGGGGAACAGGCGTCGTGGTACTGGTCCACATTTGAAAGCAATCGGGACGGAAAGACAGGCACCATCTAACGAGTCACACACTTCGAGTGATTTTTTATCCTCGGCAGACAGCGAAAACGACCCAGGACCAGGCGAGGACACAGAAAGCGGAGGTCCGTACGTCCGGGTCACCAGGAATCGCAATTACAGGCCGCCATGCCGGAACTTGCGGAAACAGTTCCGCAAATGATGTCCCCAATCTCAACTAATACTGGTGAGTATGACCAGGGTGGTACTCTTCAAATCATTAATTTGTCTAATTATGTTCTTTCATCACAGGAAGTATCTGTTCTCTCCAAGGGTCTTACATTTTCTCCAGTCCAGCAGGTGGACAAATTCATCTTGATTAAAGATCTATTTTTATTCTGCAGAAAAATTATCCTACAAGTCCTACACAACAGACCACAGTGTGCTGCTATTTTGGATCCAACTGAACAAATGGTTTTCCGGGATCTTATGGATTTACTATCTGAGGAAGATGAGACTATTGGTAAGCCCAAATTTCCACACAGAAACAGATCTCGCATTTCACCACCTCTGTCTACTGTTCCTGCTGTCAAGGTTTTTTTTTTACATGGTTAAAAGGGATATAGAGGCATTGCCTTCAAGAATCCCGACGGTCGCTAATCTTACATCTTTAGAGAAACGTGCATTAGACAAACTAAAATCGAATAGCGAATTTATAATACGCGAAGCAGACAAAGGGGGTAATATTGTGCTATGGCCCCATGATTTTTACTTGGAAGAAGCACAGAGACAACTCAATAACCCCCATTTTTACCGTAGACTCCCATCAGATCCCACTGGAGTTTATGCATCTAAATTAAGAACGCTAATTGATAGAGCACTAGAGTTGGGTATCATCAATAAGGGGGAACATGATTTCATTTGGGTCAAACATCCTGTAGTGTCGACTTTTTACATGCTTCCAAAAGTCCATAAAGACATCCGCAGACCGCCTGGAAGGCCCATCATCTCAAGCATAGGGAGTCTATGTGAGAAAGCGGGGACCTATATAGATTTTTTTCTACAACCTCGGGTATTAGAACTCCCATCACACATCAGAGACTCATCTCATTTTATCAGATCTCTACAAGGCATTTCTCTTTTACCAGGTGATATCATGGTGACATGCGACGTTGAGTCACTTTATTCTAACATCGATCATGACCATGGTTTACAAGCGGTACTATACTTTCTGGACTTATTACAAAATTCTGACAGGATGCATGACTCTTTCATCGTGGACCTCCTTGACTTTGTCTTAAAACATAATTTTTTTGTTTTTGATAGGACATTCTATCTTCAGGCCTCCGGTGTGGCCATGGGCGCACGTTGTGCCCCGGCCCTGGCGAATTTGTTTTTAGGGTGGTGGGAAGCTACCATTGTCTACAAATCTATCTGGTACAAATCCAAGGTACGTTGTTGGTACAGATTTATCGACGACGTCTTTTTCATTTGGTCGGGATCTGAAGAGGAAATTGGAATTTTCATGAACTCTCTGAATGAGAATGTATTTAACATCTTTTTAACCTACACATGTTCTTCCTCTTCAGTGTGTTTCTTGGATCTTAATGTCAAGTGTCAAGATGGTTTGTTATCCACTGGACTATACCGTAAACCTACGGCTACCAACAACGTACTGGAATACCACAGTTTTCACCCACTGCATACAAGAAGAGGAGTCCCTGTGAGTCAATTTTTACGAACTAGGAGAAATTGTACCTCAGATGAGGATTTCCGTAAAGAAGCTCGAGATTTGACCGAGAGATTTAAGAAGAGATCATATCCAAATAGGTGCATCTCACAAGCGTACCAACGAGCCAACCTTCGATCACAGGCATCTCTTTTGGAGTCTACACAGAAACCCTCTGATAGGTCTGTCCGGTTCATCACAGGCTTTAACACCCATTGGTCTCAGGTAAGACAGGTCCTACAGAGGCATTGGGGCATACTCACAGCGGATTTCTCGACCTCACGGATTGTGAGTGAGAAACCGCTTATGACAGCCAGGAGAGCGCCTAACCTAAGAGATATCCTGACTAGGAGTCACTACACCAGGCCCACTATACGTTTAAATCGGGGCATTACCATCAAAGGCTCTTTTTCCTGCGGTGAGTGCAATGTATGTTCGTACATGCATCCCGTTAGAGAGATATTCTGCAATCCAACTGATCATACTGAACATCAGCTCAAAACGTACATTAATTGCAAATCGCAAAATGTCGTTTATGCAATTATTTGTCCCTGTCCACTTATCTATGTGGGACAGACGTCCCAGCAATTACGCAGACGCATACAAAAACATTTTTCCACCATTAATACTGCGTCTGTAGACTCTAGGAAGGGTAAAGAACTCACCACGGTGGCATCACATTATCTGTCACAACATGCTGGTAGATGTTCTGGAACAAAGGTTGTTGGCCTTGAACAGATTAAGGGCTCAGGCAGAGGTGGCTCGTTAGAAAATAAGCTGTTACAAACGGAGGCCCGATGGATTTTTGCGCTGCATTCGACTGCTCCATACGGTATAAATGAAGACCTCCTTTTTACGGGCTTCCTCGGTTAAGTGACCATTTGATAATACCCTTTATATGTTTCCTTTTAGGACACATTTGGATTTTTTCTTGGTTTCACTACAGTGTCTTCTGGCTACAAGGATTCTATATACATTGGATAACAACATGAACAAACTATAGATACTCGGATTTCACAGTGTAATTGATGGAAGAGGCCCCATAAAGAAAACATCATGGGAAGAAGTTCTGTTTATGGACAGTTGGGGGTATCCCCCACCGTGGGAGATATTTTTGAATACGTGGAAACTCTATTGCATCAGATGACTGGTGGCTAGCTAGCCCAATTGAGATTTGTAGGTTTCTCTTAATCTCCCTGAATCATTTGATGTCTGTAACATACGTAGAGGGCTATATGGCTGAAATATGGTGGCTTTACAACAGACCTTCTGACTTTCATCTGCGGTTTTTACTATAAACGGTGGGTAGGTTTATGTATCCTTATGTTGTGGCTCTATTAGGGGTCTGCCAACAATACATATGTAATTTTTAGATATATATGTTTTATTTGCTTGTCATTAACGGCAAGTGAGGGCATGTACTTTACCTAGGGATACCCAGTAATATCTGTATGCCAGTTGACTTATGTAGATTGGTTGGCTCAAGGCTCTGTATGGGCTGTTTATGGAGAATTATACATAGCACCTTTCTTTGGAAGGGCCTTTTTTTTTTTTTTTTTTTTTTTCATTCTATATATTGTTGTATCGGGTCATGGTATGGGCCGTTACGGCAAGTTCCTATGTGACTGTTTCCATATATGTTGTTTTGATTTAATTTTCGAAGGATTGCGCTATTCTTCTAGATCTTCTTTGGATATGGGTAGTCGAAACGGGAGGTTTCTTCTATATTTCTTATGATTTATGAGTGTATTGTTGTTGGGATACCTTACAACAAATTTTGGGGACCACAATGTCTGAATTTTTCTTTTTTTTTTTTTTTTTTTTTTTTTCTTTTTTCATTATTACTATCCTTATTTATATTTATTTACTTTTATATTTTTCTTTCATATTTCGTTTTGTTTTTGTTTATTTTTGTCTGTTTTTATATTTTATTTTTTTTTTTTTTTTTTTTTTTTTTTTTTTATTATTTATTGTTTATTTGTTCATCTATATATTATTTCCATGTTATTTGTATCTTGTATATAACAGTATATATATTTTTTCCAGTTTATTTTGGCCAATTTTTTTTTTTTTTTTTTTTTTTTTTTTTTCATTTCTTGTATATTTTGGTGATTCACGGCCCCCTATCTGTGTCTAGGTGAATAGCGCTATTCATTACATCGGGCGCTGCACTGAATATTCTTTTCAGTGCATGCGCACTGTGTATCGTTCGGCAGGGACGCCTGCCTGTTTTCGGGCTCCTCCCCTTTATTGACCACTTCCGGTTCCGGCCTCCCGATCTGACTGCGCGCTCATCCACGCCTTTACTAAGGTATTTAAACTCTTATTGTTGGTGGTTTTATTTACCTTCCCCTGATGAAGCCGTTCTGGTAACGGCGACACGCGTAGGGTTCTTCCCCACGTTTATTTCTGCCGCTTCATCCTCTCAGGTGACCCGCCCGACATCTTTTGTGGTCTCATGTCTGACCCAGGTGCTGCACCTCATATCGGCACCAGGGACTGATTATCTTTGCATTGGGACCTCTGCTAGTACCGCGGCCATTTAACTATTTAACCTTTGGTTTACCATCTGGATCTCATAGGGGTTTATATCTTGGCTGGAATCGCTATTATTAGGTGATTTAACCCCTTCTAGGTTATCAGGACTTGATACGTACTTATACTAACATCAGACGTTACCGGATTCGTTCATTCATTACTGGCATACAGGTGGTAGCATTTTTATTAAGAGAGGGCAGGTCACCAGGCTTGTATATATAGGCTGTTGTTTACCATTACTTGTATATTATCTCTGTTGTATTGCAGCGATTTGGGTACCACAGCAAGACATATTATTATTTACATGCTATTGGGAGGTATGCTATATTAACTGTTATTTCACAGTGTTTAGCATTATGTATGTTTGGCAGAATTTGAGTTTTTTGTGGGGATATTTTTAAATGTTTTTAATATTATGTATCAATAAAAGTTTATCCTTTATACTATTATACCTGATTGTGGTGTGCGGATTTTTGTAGAGTGGCTCTTTCTCTTTCCCTTGGCTCATGTTGTTTGCCACTTTTTCCGCACCCCTTGTATACTATTTGTTATAGTGTAGTGCGCCGACATCTGTTTTTGTATTGGTGATGCCATGCCTGGAAGCGACAAGTATCCCTTTAACAGGTAACACGTACATACAACACTGTTCTGACTTCAGGCCAGAAGGGGGAGCTCGAGACCCGGTTTAAGGGTAGCTTCCGTATATATTCTGGCTGGAGGAGAAGTTAGTGGCCAGTCTGTGAGGAGAGCTGGAGCTGAGCAGACATGCGGCTCTGCTGCTCCTGACGGGAGAGTCAGGCAGATTGTAGGAGATAGTGAGGGAAGAAGGAGCACAGGAGAAGAGAGAAGCTGAAGTGGAGCTGCGATTGGGCTCACTCCAGGTTTGAGCGCAAGAAACCGGAGGCTGGAATTCCGAGGTTGTGGGAGTAACTGTATGCCCCACTACAGAAACCGACGGGCAGGAGATTTCAAGTCTCCTGGCCACTTTACACCCAAAGGCACAGCAGCAGAGTCACCACGCAAGAGGGACACCTATAAAAAGGCTCGAGTTACCTGCCATGTGGGTAGTGTCCATCTAAAGGGACAGAGAGAGAGAGAGGACCTTGTGCAGCTTCAGGCAGCAAAGGACTGAGAACACAGCACAGTAAGGAAGGCTTCCAACCCCACCTGGCTATGGGGATTCCGAATAGCTGCCCGGATTCCAAAGACCACCTGTAACCTGTACCTGAACTGCATCAGTAAAAGGTAAAGAGACTGCAACCTTGTGTCCTCTTATTCTTACCTGCACAGTTACCAACTGTACTGGGAGCCCTGGGGACTAAGCTATACCTGTGGGGAACTGTACCACCTCAGCTGCAATACCATCACCCCCAGAGGACCCCTTTAAGCAGCATCGACCATCGCTGGCCGAGTACCACAGTTGGCATCACGAATCCAAGTGAGACTGAGTGAGTGAGTGAGACTGAGCAAGACGCTGGGACCGACGTCCCTGCTGAGCAGACTCCACTGCGGCTGGATAAGAATGGGAGACCGCAGAGGAGATGGCTCGAGATTTGCCCTGTGCAGAAGCGGGAACTCGAGACCTAACATTACCCCCCCTCCTAGGGCCCCCCCCTCCTTGGACCTCGCTACGCTCGAAGGCAGCAATGAGCTGTGGGGCCCGAATGTTTTTGTCTTCCTGGAGCAGAACAATATTGTATCATACAATTAGGTTCTGTAGAAGGACGTAGATCTGGGGATTTATTATGATGGAATATAGGCTGAACTGGATGGACAAATGTCTTTTTTCGGCCTTACTAACTATGTTACTATGTTACTATGTTACTATGAATATTACTACATTAGACTTTATTTCCATTTCCATTAATCCCCCTTTTATTGGACGCCCAGGGCCACGGCCCGGGTCACTGCCACCGTGACACATCCCTTTAAGTACCGGCCTCGTACCGAGTACCCCACGGTCCTAGCTCCATATGCACAGTGCTATGTTCAGCCTCGATTTATCCAACCTATGACGTCCAATGTCCTTTCCATTGATGTCATAGAAAGAGCATTTCAAATAGCTGGTTTCTGCCTAGAACAGGTGCCAATAGTAGCATAGCCAATACTTCCCGGGCAGGACAGGAATTGGATACTGAAACAGACTCAGACTATATGGACAAAGTAACGCTAACCAGGAAGACACTGGTGCAGGTTCAAGTACCTTTACAGGTACTGGTGCGACAGGAGCGACTTCAAGTTCAGGAACCGCAGAAGCGGTATAACGGTTCATGTACCACGGGTGCGGCTTCAGTCACAAGTACCGCAAGATATAACCATAGTCAATGAATATAACCGCAATATATAACCATAGTCAATATAACCTCAATATATAACCAGTCAATGAATATAACCGCAATATATAACCAGTCAATGAATATAACCTCAATATATAACCAGTCAATGAATATAACCGCAATATATAACCATAGTCAATGAATATAACCGCAATACATAACCATAGTCAATGAATATAACCTCAATACATAACCATAGTCAATGAATATAACCTCAATATATAACCATAGTCAATGAATATAACCTCAATATATAACCATAGTCAATGAATATAACCTCAATACATAACCATAGTCAATGAATATAACCTCAATATATAACCAGCCAATGAATATAACCACAATATATAACCAGTCAATGAATATAACCGCAATATATAAGAAGTACCGCAAGGACTGATGTCAGGCTTTATTTACCGTGGTTGTGGTTTCAGGCACATTTACCACAGGAGTCCGCGTCTGCAGCAGCACCATGGTCGGGCTGCGCTCTTATCAATGTCCTCAAACCTGTGCCTTCCTGAATAGGGCCGTACATTCCCTTGTCTGTTATTAAAGACACAATACTTACCTCACCATCACTTACGATACGTAACTGATGAAGGTCGTTGTTTATGACCGAAACGTTTTGTTGTTACTGCATTTGGAATAAAAACCGCTTGCATATACCACAAGTTGAGTGCCAGGTTTTTGCTATATATTATTAAGGTTTTGGAACCTACCTGGGCACCACCTCTTGGAGCTGTGCACGCGCTTTTTTGATTAGAAATATTGGTCATGTAGTAAATCTCCATCCAGGGTAATATTAGTAATATATTCCATCTGGGGACAGCCTGGGCCTGCATGATTTCAAATGCCAGGACTGAAATTCAGTCCCAGTCCATACCTGGTACCGTGGGTACGGTTTCAGGCATAGGTATCGTAGGGAGCGGTGTGGAGGTTCAGGTACTGCCTGAGCAGTGTCAGGGTTCAGGTATTGCTGGAGCAATGTCCTGGTTCAGGTACCACACTGAATATAGGAAGAGGTATAAACATATGGAACTCCCGCCAGGGCCGTGGGGATACTCGGTACTGGGTCCGGTACTTAAAGGGGATGTCACGGTGGCTGCAACCCGGTCCGTGGCTTTGGTCGCCCAATTAAAGGAAAAGTCTTTTAGGGGTTTTATGAATAAAGCTTGTGACGCCACCTGGGGTATTCAGTCAGTAGGGACCGACGCTGCTAAAAGGGGTCCTCTGGGGTGATGGTATGGCAGCTAGATGGTATGGCACAGGTGAAGTAGGTCCCCAGGGCTCCCGGTGTATAAGTGAAGGTGGTGAGAAGTGCAGTGAAGAATGAGGACACAGGTTTGCAGTCTTTACCTGGTTTAGGCTACGTTCACATTGGCGTTCCGCCAATGTGCGTCGCTGTTGCGCCGGCGACGCAGCGGCGACGCAGCGGCGACGCGCCCCTATGTTTAACATAGGGGACGCGTGCGTTTTTAGGGTGGCGTTTTTCGACACTTGCGTCGTTTCCGACGCTAGCGTCAGACGCAAGAAAATGCAACAAGTTGCATTTTCTGTGCGTCCGATTTTGGTCAAAAAACGACGCACGCGTCGCAAAACACGCGCGTTTTTGCGCGCGTTTGCGCGCGTTTTTTCGTGCGTCGCGCGTTGCGTCGCCGACGCAGGGCGGCGCAACGCTAGTGTGAACGTAGCCTTACTGTAGCTTCAGGCAACTGCAGTCCAGGGCACCAGATCACAGGGCAGGCAGTGTCCGGCCAGCTTGGAAGCAAATCCAGAGTCTCCCTAACCAGTTGGAGATCAAAGCCTTCCTCCAAGTGCGGTGGTGATGTGGTCCTTTACTGTCTATGGCTTCACCTAAGGTCCTCACAGTTCTTCTCTGTCCCCCATAAAGGTTAGGACAAAACTCATATGACAGGTGAACTGGGCCTTTTTACAGTGTCTCTAGGATGACCCGGGCCCTATAATTATCACTCTGTCTCCTGGGTGTCAATGCGGACAGGTGATGTACAATCCAGTTGTCCTGCTGGTTTCAGCTATGCCACTATGGAGTTCAGCATGGCCACGGTTTTCTGGCTACCGGAATCTGCACTAGCCAGGGAGGTAGCCTCTTCTCAGTTCTGCTCCCTGGTGTTTCTCTCCTGTGCTTTCTCCCTCCTGCTCTCGTTCTACAAGCTGTCCGTGCTTTCTGTTTCCTCCTTCCTCCAGGAGCTGTAGTTCCTCGAACTACACAGCTCCTTCAGACTTTCTGGCACTCACTGCTGTCTGCTCTCTTCAGGTCCCCTGACAGTCTGCACTGTCTACTGTCTGGGATGAACTGTCTGCTTCTCTGTCCTATGACAGAATGCTCTCTAACATCCTCTCCAGCCAGAATTTATAAGGGAGTTCACCCTTAATCTGGGTTCAGAGCTCCCCCTTCTGGCCTGGAATATGATCGTGTTGTATGTGAGATATACCTGGTGAAAGATATCCTTCATCGCTCCCAAGCGTGACATCCCTCTCCCCAAGGGGAAAGCAATATCACTGTGACGACCAGGACCCTGAGGCACCACACATATACTACACAAGACACAGGTACCTGGCAACTCACTCATTGCACATAATGTCACTAACTGGAAAATGTTGCTCAGGCACCTGCCAACTGGGAAGGGTGCTTTTTCTGCTAAATGCCTCCCAGCGATTGGCCGTGGAGCGTTCCTGACTCTCCCTAGACGCCTCTTCACAGCCTCAGAGCTAGCTAGCCCTAGAGATAGAAAATAAAGCCTACCTTGCCTCAGAGAAATTCCCCAAAGGAAAAGGCAGCCCCCCACATATATATACTGTGAGTAAAGATGAAAGTCACAAACGCAGAAATGAAACAGGTTTCAGCAAAGGGAGGCCAGACTTACTAAACAGACAGAGGATAGGAAAGGTATCTTTGCGGTCAGCACAAAAAACTACAAAAGACCACGCAGAGTGTGCAAAAAGACCTCCGCACCGACTCACAGTGCGGAGGTGCCACTCTGCATCCCAGAGCTTCCAGCTAGCAAGACAAAATCATGATAACCAGCTGGACAAGGAAACAATGAACAAATAATAACTATCAGGAACTTAGCTTCTGCTGGAGAAGACAGGTCACCAGAAAGATCCAAGAGCGAACTGAACCAATGCAGGAACATTGACAGCTGGCATGGAGTAACGATCTGAGAGGAGTTAAATAGGGCAGCCAACCAAAGGATAAACCACGTCACTTGTGTAAGGAACCTCAGAAGCAGCAGCTTCACTCACAGCCACCAGAGGGAGCCCATAGACAGAACTCGCCGAAGTACCATTCACGACCACAGGAGGGAGTTCGACAACAGAATTCACAACAGTACCCCCCCCTTGAGGAGGGGTCACCGAACCCTCACCAGAGCCCCCAGGCCGATCAGGATGAGCCAAATGAAAGGCACGAACAAGATCGGCAGCATGAACATCAGAGGCAAAAACCCAGGAATTATCTTCCTGACCATAACCCTTCCACTTGACCAGGTACTGGAGTTAACGTCTTGAAACACGAGAATCCAAAATCTTCTCCACCACATACTCCAACTCCCCCTCAACTAACACCGGGGCAGGAGGATCAACGGAGGGAACCATAGGCGCCACGTATCTCCGCAACAACGACCTATGGAACACATTATGGATGGCAAAAGAAGCTGGAAGGTCCAAACGAAATGACACAGGATTAAGAACTTCAGAAATCTTATATGGCCCAATGAAACGAGGCTTAAACTTAGGAGAGGAAACCTTCATAGGAACATGACGAGATGACAACCAAACCAAATCCCCAACACGAAGTCAGGGACCAACACAGCGCTGGCGGTTAGCGAAACGTTGAGCCTTCTCCTGGGACAATGTCAAATTGTCCACCACATGAGTCCAAATCTGCTGCAACCTGTCCACCACCGTATCCACACCAGGACAGTCCGAAGGCTCAACCTGCCCTGAAGAGAAACGAGGATGGAAACCAGAATTACAGAAAAAAGGAGAAACTAAAGTAGCCGAGGTGGCCGATTATTAAGGGCGAACTCAGCCAAAGGCAAGAAGGACACCCAATCATCCTGATCAGCAGAAACAAAGCATCTCAGATATCTTTCCAAAGTCTAATTAGTTCGTTCGTTTTGGCCATTAGTCTGAGGATGGAAAGCCGAAGAAAAAGACAAATCAATGCCCATCTTAGCACAAAAGGACCGTCAAAACCTCGAAACAAACTGGGAACCTCTGTCCGAGACGATGTTCTCTGGAATGCCATGCAAACGAACCACATGCTGGAAAAACAATGGCACCAAATCAGAGGAGGAAGGCAATTTAGACAAGGTGTCATGATCCCAATGGCAGGGGATCACAAAAGGACAAGCACAAAAACAAAACAAGCTCTATGGTGATGGAACCTGAGCTGACCGCGATCCTGAACCTAAACACACAACTAGCAGTAGCCGGGGGACGTGCCTACGATGATTCCTAGACGTCTCGCGCCAGCCGAAGGATTAACTTCCCCTATTAGAAGAAACACAGACCTCACTTGCCTCCAGAGAAACACCCCACAGAAATAGCAGCCCCCCACATGTAATAACGGTGAAATGAGAGGAAAGCACATACGTAGTTATGAAAATAGAATCAGCAAAAATGAGGCCCGCTAAAGCTAGATAGCAGAGGATACAAAAGTGAACTGCGCAGTCAGCGAAAAACCCTTCAAAAAACCATCCTGAAATTACTTGAACTCATGTGCCAACTCATGGAACATGAGGAGTAATTTCAGCCCACTAGAGCAACCAGCAGCCAGGAATCACATATCTGCAAGCTGGACTAAGACAAAAATAAAGCAAAATGTGGAACAGGAAAATCAAAACTTAGCTTGTCCTGAAGATAACAGACGCAGGGAGCAAAGGTAAAAAGACACGCTGATTACATTGATAGCCGGCGAGGAAATGACAAAAAAGCCAGGTTAAATAGGAAACTCCCATAACCTGATGGAACAGGTGGACACCAGAGACCGCAGAGAACACAAGTCACCCAGTACCATCAGTAACCACCAGAGGGAGCCCAAAAACAGAACTCACAACACAAGGGTACCAAATGGACCATCTTAGAGAAGCGATCACAAACCACCCAAATGACTGACATCCTTTGAGAAACAGGGAGATCAGAAATAAAATCCATGGAAATATGCGTCCAGGGCCTCTTCGGGACCGGCAAGGGCAAAAGCAACCCACTGGCACGAGAACAGCAGGGCTTAGCCCGAGCACAAGTCCCACAGGACTGCACAAAAGAACGCACATCCCGTGACAAAGAAGGCCACCAAAAGGATCTAGCCACCAAATCTCTGGTACCAAAGATTCCAGGATGACCAGCCAACACCGAACAATGAATCTCAGAGATAACTCTACTAGTCCATCTATCAGGGACAAACAGTTTCTCCGTAGGACAACGGTCAGGTCTATCAGCCTGAAACTTCAGCAGCACACGCCGCAAATCAGGGGAGATGGCAGACAAAATTACCCCCTCTTTAAGAATACCTGCCGGCTCCGGAACACCCGGAGAGTCAGGCACAAAACTCCTTGACAGGGCATCAGCCTTCACATTCTTAGATCCCGGAATGTATGAAACCACAAAATCAAAACGGGAGTAATAGAGCGACCATCGAGCCTGTCTAGGATTCAACCGTTTGGCAGACTCGAGATAAGTCAAATTCTTGTGATCCGTCAAGACCACCACACGATGTTTAGCTCCTTCAAGCCAATGACGCCACTCCTCGAATGCCCACTTCATGGCCAACAACTCTCGATTGCCAACATCATAATTGCGCTCAGCAGGCGAGAATTTTCTAGAAAAGAAGGCACAGGGTTTCATCACCGAGCCATCAGAACTTCTTTGCGACAAAAGAGCCCCTGCTCCAATCTCAGAAGCATCAACCTCAACCTGAAACGGGAGCAAAACATCTGGCTGGCACAACACAGGGGCAGAAGAAAAACGACGCTTCAACTCCTGAAAAGCCTCTACAGCCACAGAGGACCAATTGACCACATCAGCACCTTTCTTGGTCAAATCAGTCAACGGTTTAGCAATACTAGAAAAATTAGCGATGAAGCGACGGTAAAAATTAGCAAAGCCCAGGAACTTCTGCAGGCTCTTCACAGATGTCGGCTGAGTCCAATCGTAAATGGTCTGAACTTTAACAGGGTCCATCTCAATAGTAGAAGGGGAAAAAATGAAACCCAAAAATGAAACCTTCTGAACTCCAAAGAGACACTTTGACCCCTTCACAAACAAGGAATTCGCACGAAGGACCTGGAACACCATTCTGACCTGCTTCACATGAGACTCCCAATCATCCGAAAAGACCAAAATGTCATCCAAATATACAATCATGAATCTATCCAGGTACTCTCGGAAGATGTCATGCATAAAGGACTGAAACACAGATGGAGCATTAGAAAGCCCGAATGGCATAACCAGGTACTCAAAATGGCCCTCGGGCGTATTAAATGCTGTTTTCCATTCATCGCCCTGTTTAATTCGCACAAGATTATACGCCCCACGAAGATCTATCTTGGTGAACCAGCTAGCCCCCTTAATCCGAGCAAACAAATCAGACAGCAGCGGCAAAGGATACTGAAATTTGACTGTGATCTTATTAAGAAGGCAGTAATCAATACAAGGTCTCAAAGAGCCATCCTTCTTAGCCACAAAAAAGAACCCTGCTCCCAATGGTGACGACGACGGGCGAATATGACCCTTCTCCAAGGATTCCTTTATATAACTCCGCATAGCGGCGTGCTCTGGCACAGATAAATTAAACAGACGGCCCTTAGGAAACTTACTACCAGGAATCAAATTAATAGCACAATCGCAATCCCTATGAGGAGGTAGGGCACCGGATTTGGGCTCTTCAAATACATCCCGGTAATCTGATAAAAACTCAGGGACTTCAGAAGGAGTGGAAGGCGAAATTGACAACAATGGAACATCACCATGTACCCCCTGACAACCCCAGCCGGACACAAACATAGATTTCCAATCCAACACTGGATTATGGACCTGTAGCCATGGCAACCCCAAAATGACCACATCATGCAGATTATGCAAGACCAAAAAGCGAATATCCTCCTGATGTGCAGGAGCCATGCACATGGTCAATTGAGTCCAGTACTGAGGCTTATTCTTGGCCAAAGGCGTAGCATCAATTCCTCTCAATGGAATAGGATACTGCAAGGGCTCCAAGAAAAAACCACAGTGCCTGGCAAACTCCAAGTCCATCAAATTCAGGGCAGCGCCTGAATCCACAAATGCCATAACAGAATAGGACGACAGAGAGCAAATCAGAGTAACGGACAAAAGAAATTTAGACTGTACCGTACCAATGGTGGCAGACCTAGCGAACCGCTTAGTGCGCTTAGGACAATCGGAGATAGCATGAGTGGATTCACCACAGTAAAAACATAGCCCATTCCAACGTCTGTGTTCTTGCCGTTCAGCTCTGGTCAAAGTCCTATCACACTGCATAGGCTCAGGCCTATGCTCAGAGAATACCGCCAGATGGTGCACAGCTTTGCGCTCACGCAAGCGTCGATCGATCTGAATGGCCAAGGACATAGACTCATTCAGACAAGCAGGCGTGGGAAATCCCACCATGACATCCTTAAGGGCTTCAGAAAGACCCTTTCTGAAAATTGCCGCCAGGGCACATTCATTCCATTGAGTAAGCACAGACCACTTTCTAAACTTCTGACAGTACACCTCCGCTTCATCCTGACCCTGACTGTTGTGAGTTCTGTTTTTGGGCTCCCTCTGGTGGTTACTGATGGTACTGGGTGATTTGTGTTCTGCTGTCTCTGGTGTCCACCTGTTCTATTAGGATTTGGGAGTTTCCTATTTAACCGGGCTTTCTTGTCATTTCCCCGCCGGCTATCAAGGTTATCAGAGTGTTTTGTTACCTCAGCTTCTGGCTTCAGTAATCTTCAGGACAAGCTAAGATTTTGATTTTCTTGTTCCACGTTTTGCTTTATTTTTGTCTTGTCCAGCTTGCATGTAATTGTTTCTTTGCTGCTGGTTGCTCTAGTGGGCTGTAATTGCTCCTCATGTTCCATGAGTTGGAACATGAGTTCAAGTAATTACAGGATGGTTTTTTGAAGGGTTTTTTGCTGACCGCGCAGTTTACTTTTGTATCCTCTGCTATCTAGTTTTAGCGGGCCTCATTTTGCTGAATCTGTTTTCATACTGTGTATGTGCCTTCCTCTCATTTCACCGTCATTATATGTGGGGGGCTGCTATTTCTGTGGGGTATTTCTCTGGAGGCAAGAGAGGTCTGTGTTTCTTCTAATAGGGGAAGTTAGATCTTCGGCTGGTGCGAGACGTCTAGGATCAACGTAGGCACGTTCCCCGGCTATTGTTATTTGTGTGTTCAGGTTTAGGGTCGTGGTCAGCTCAGGTTCCATCACCCTAGAGCTCGTGGGTGCTTGTCCTTTTGTGATTCCCTGCCATTGGAATCATGACAGTATAGCCGGCCAAAAATGTTTGGGCTGAAGTAGGAGGAAAAGTAGTCTGAGGAAGTTTTTTTTTTTTTCTCTCCTCTGAGGTTGCTGCCTAGCCTTAATTGCAGCCTGGCTGATTTTTTTTTTCCTCCTCTTAATCCTTGAATGGCTCTGACCTTAACTGTTTATCATGGACGTCCAGAGTTTAGCTTCCAGCTTGAATAATCTTGCTGCTAAGGTTCAAAATATACAAGATTTTGTTGTACATGCTCCTATGTCTGAACCTAGAATTCCTATTCCAGAGTTCTTTGCTGGAGATAGATCTAGTTTTCTGAATTTTAGGAACAATTGCAAGCTGTTCCTTTCTTTGAAATCTCGCTCTTCTGGAGACCCTGCTCAGCAGGTTAAGATTATTATATCTTTCCAGCGGGGTGACCCTCAAAATTGGGCATTTGCATTGGCACCAGGGGATCCTGCGTTGCTTAATGTGGATGCGTTTTTTCTGGCATTGGGTTTGCTCTATGAGGAACCTAACCAGGAGATTCAGGCTGAAAAAGCTTTATTAGCTCTCTCTCAGGGGCAAGATGAAGCAGAAATATATTGTCAAAAATTTCGGAAATGGTCAGTGCTTACTCAGTGGAATGAGTGCGCCCTGGCTGCAAAGTTCAGAGATGGCCTTTCTGAGGCCATTAAAGATGTTATGGTGGGGTTCCCTGCGCCTACGGGTCTGAATGAGTCTATGACTATGGCTATTCAGATTGATCGGCGTTTACGGGAGCGCAAACCTGTGCACCATTTGGCGGTGTCTTCTGAACAGGCACTTGAGACAATGCAATGTGATAGAGTTCAGTCTAGAAGTGAACGGCAAAACTATAGGCGGAAAAATGGGTTGTGCTTTTATTGTGGTGATTCAGCTCATGTTATATCAGCATGCTCTAAACGCACAAAAAAGGTTGATAAGTCTGTTGCCATTAGTACGTTACAGTCTAAGTTCATTCTGTCTGTGACTCTGATTTGCTCATTATCATCCATTTCCGTCGATGCCTATGTAGATTCAGGCGCTGCCCTGAGTCTTATGGATTGGTCATTTGCCAAGCGATGTGGGTTTAGTCTTGAGCCTCTGGAAGTCCCTATTCCTTTGAAGGGAATTGACTCTACACCTTTGGCTATGAATAAACCTCAGTACTGGACACAAGTGACCATGCGTATGACTCCCGTTCATCAGGAGGTGATTCGCTTCCTGGTATTGTATAATTTACATGATGTTCTAGTACTTGGTCTGCCATGGTTACAAACTCATAATCCAGTCCTTGACTGGAAAACAATGTCTGTGTTAAGCTGGGGATGTCAGGGGGTTCATGATGATGCACCTCCGATTTCTATCGCTTCATCTACTCCTTCTGAGGTTCCTGTATTTTTGTCTGATTATCGGGATGTTTTTGAGGAGCCTAAGCTCAGTTCGCTTCCTCCTCACAGGGATTGCGATTGTGCTATAGATTTAATTCCTGGTAGTAAATTTCCTAAAGGTCGTTTGTTCAATCTGTCAGTGCCAGAGCATACTGCTATGCGGGATTATGTTAAGGAGTCCTTGGAAAAGGGACATATCCGTCCATCTTCGTCCCCTTTGGGAGCAGGTTTTTTTTTCGTGGCCAAAAAAGATGGGTCCTTGAGGCCTTGTATAGATTATCGTCTTTTGAATAAGATTACCGTAAAATATCAGTATCCTTTGCCTTTGTTGACTGATTTGTTTGCTCGCATTAAGGGGGCTAAATGGTTCACTAAGATTGATCTTCGGGGTGCGTATAATCTTATACGAATAAAGCAAGGTGATGAGTGGAAAACCGCATTTAATACGCCTGAGGGCCATTTTGAGTATTTGGTAATGCCTTTCGGACTTTCTAATGCTCCTTCAGTCTTCCAGTCCTTTATGCACGATATTTTCCGTGAATATCTGGATAAATTTATGATTGTGTATTTGGATGATATTTTGGTTTTTTCTGATGACTGGGAGTCTCATGTTCAGCAGGTCAGGAAGGTGTTTCAGGTCCTGCGGGCTAATTTCTTGTTTGTAAAGGGCTCAAAGTGTCTCTTTGGAGTCCAGAAGATTTCTTTCTTGGGGTATATTTTTTCCCCTTCTACTATTGAGATGGATCCCGTTAAGGTTCGGGCTATTTGTGACTGGACGCAGCCTGCATCTCTTAAGAGTCTGCAGAAGTTCTTGGGCTTTGCTAATTTCTATCGTCGTTTTATAACTAATTTTTCTAGTGTTGTTAAGCCTTTGACGGATTTGACTAAGAAGGGTGCTGATGTTGCTGATTGGTCTCCTGCGGCTGTGGAGGCCTTTCAGGAACTTAAACGCCGGTTTTCTTCTGCTCCTGTGTTGCGTCAGCCTGATGTTTCGCTTCCTTTCCAAGTTGAGGTTGATGCTTCCGAGATTGGGGCGGGGGCGGTTTTGTCACAGAGAAGCTCCGATTGCTCGGTGATGAAGCCATGTGCGTTCTTTTCTAGAAAATTTTCGCCCGCTGAGCGGAATTATGATGTGGGTAATCGGGAACTTTTGGCCATGAAGTGGGCATTTGAGGAGTGGCGTCATTGGCTGGAGGGTGCTAGACATCGTGTGGTGGTCTTGACTGATCACAAAAATCTGATTTACCTTGAGTCTGCCAGGCGTCTGAATCCTAGACAGGCTCGTTGGTCACTGTTTTTCTCTCGTTTCAATTTTGTGGTTTCATACCTGCCAGATTCAAAGAATGTGAAGGCGGATGCTCTTTCTAGGAGTTTTGTGCCTGACTCCCCTGGAAATTCTGAGCCCACTGGTATCCTTAGGGATGGGGTGATTTTGTCGGCTGTCTTCCCAGACTTGCGACGTGCTTTGCAGGAGTTTCAGGCGGGTAAACCTGATCGTTGTCCGCCTGAGAGACTGTTTGTTCCGGATAGTTGGACCAGTAGAGTCATCTCCGAGGTCCATTCTTCTGCGTTGGCAGGTCATCCTGGAATATTTGGTACTAGAGACTTGGTGGCCAGGTCTTTTTGGTGGCCTTCCTTGTCGAGGGATGTGCGTTCTTTTGTGCGGTCTTGTGAGGTTTGTGCTCGGGCTAAGCCTTGCTGTTCTCGAGCCAGTGGATTGTTGTCACCTTTGCCTATCCCGAAGAGGCCTTGGACGCACATTTTCATGGACTTTATTTCGGATCTCCCTGTCTCTCAAAAAATATCCGTCATCTGGGTTGTGTGTGACCGCTTTTCTAAAATGGTTCATCTTGTACCCTTGCCTAAGTTGCCTTCCTCCTCTGAGTTGGTCCCTCTGTTTTTCCAGAACGTGGTTCGTTTGCATGGGATTCCGGAGAACATCGTTTCTGACAGGGGATCCCAGTTTGTGTCTAGATTTTGGCGGACGTTCTGTGCTAAGATGGGCATTGATTTGTCCTTTTCGTCTGCATTCCACCCTCAGACGAATGGCCAGACGGAGCGAACTAATCAGACCTTGGAAACTTATTTGAGGTGTTTTGTTTCTGCTGATCAGGATGACTGGGTTACCTTTTTGCCGCTGGCCGAGTTTGCCCTTAATAATCGGGCTAGTTCTGCTACCTTGGTTTCTCCTTTCTTTTGTAATTCGGGGTTTCATCCTCGTTTTTCCTCTGGTCAGGTGGAGCCTTCTGATTGTCCTGGAGTGGACATGGTGGTGGATGGGTTGCATCGGATTTGGAGTCATGTGGTGGACAATTTGAAGTTGTCCCAGGAGAAGGCTCAGCAGTTTGCTAATCGCCGTCGCCGCGTGGGTCCTCGACTTCGTGTTGGGGACTTGGTGTGGTTGTCTTCTCGTTTTGTTCCTATGAAGGTCTCTTCTCCTAAGTTCAAGCCTCGGTTCATCGGTCCTTATAGGATCTTGGAAATTCTTAACCCTGTGTCGTTTCGTTTGGATCTCCCGGCATCGTTTGCTATTCATAATGTGTTCCATCGGTCGTTGTTGCGGAGGTATGAGGTACCTGTTGTTCCTTCGCTTGAGCCTCCTGCTCCGGTGCTGGTGGAGGGAGAATTGGAGTATGTTGTGGAGAAGATCTTGGATTCTCGTGTTTCCAGACGGAAACTACAATATTTGGTCAAGTGGAAGGGTTATGGTCAGGAGGATAATTCTTGGGTGGTTGCCTCTGATGTTCATGCTGATGATTTGGTCCGCACTTTTCATAGGGCTCATCCTGGTCGCCCTGGTGGTTCTCGTGAGGGTTCGGTGACCCCTCCTCAAGGGGGGGGGTACTGTTGTGAGTTCTGTTTTTGGGCTCCCTCTGGTGGTTACTGATGGTACTGGGTGATTTGTGTTCTGCTGTCTCTGGTGTCCACCTGTTCTATTAGGATTTGGGAGTTTCCTATTTAACCGGGCTTTCTTGTCATTTCCCCGCCGGCTATCAGGGTTATCAGAGTGTTTTGTTACCTCAGCTTCTGGCTTCAGTAATCTTCAGGACAAGCTAAGTTTTTGATTTTCTTGTTCCACGTTTTGCTTTATTTTTGTCTTGTCCAGCTTGCATGTAATTGTTTCTTTGCTGCTGGTTGCTCTAGTGGGCTGTAATTGCTCCTCATGTTCCATGAGTTGGAACATGAGTTCAAGTAATTACAGGATGGTTTTTTGAAGGGTTTTTTGCTGACCGCGCAGTTTACTTTTGTATCCTCTGCTATCTAGTTTTAGCGGGCCTCATTTTGCTGAATCTGTTTTCATACTGTGTATGTGCCTTCCTCTCATTTCACCGTCATTATATGTGGGGGGCTGCTATTTCTGTGGGGTATTTCTCTGGAGGCAAGAGAGGTCTGTGTTTCTTCTAATAGGGGAAGTTAGATCTTCGGCTGGTGCGAGACGTCTAGGATCAACGTAGGCACGTTCCCCGGCTATTGTTATTTGTGTGTTCAGGTTTAGGGTCGTGGTCAGCTCAGGTTCCATCACCCTAGAGCTCGTGGGTGCTTGTCCTTGTGTGATTCCCTGCCATTGGAATCATGACACCTGACACAAAGCCAGCAAGATTTTCTCTGCCTGATCCACTGAATTTGGTTCATCATAAAGCAATCCAAGCGCCAGAAAAAACGCATCAACATCACGCAATGCAGGATCTCCTGGCGCAAGGGAAAATGCCCAGTCTTGAGGGTCGCCACGCAACAAAGAAATAATGATTTTTACTTGTTGAACGGGGTTACCAGAGGAACGGGGTTTCAAAGCTAGAAACAGTTTACAATTTTTTTTGAAATTCAAGAACTTAGATCTATCCCCAGAAAATAAATCAGGATTAGGAATTCTAGGCTCTAACATAGGATTCTGAACCACAAAATTTTGAATGTTTTGTACCCTTGCAGTGAGATGATCCACACAAGAGGACAGACCTTGAATGTCCATATCTACACCTGTGTCCTGAACCACCCAAAGGTTTAGGGAAAAAGAAAGACAAAACACAGTGCAAAGAAAAAAAAATGGTCTCAGAACTTCTCTTATCCCTCTATTGAGATGCATTAATACTTTGGGCCAGCTGTACTGTTATGACCTGGTGGCTAGGAGCACCCGGCACGACCTGATAGTTAAACTCACACAGGACAAGCTCTGGGATGTGGGAGCTCTGCTGACCGCAAGCCCTAATCCTATCACACACACTAGAAATAGCCGTGGAGCGTTCCTGACTCTCCCTAGACGCCTCTTCACAGCCTCAGAGCTAGCTAGCCCTAGAGATAGAAAATAAAGCCTACCTTGCCTCAGAGAAATTCCCCAAAGGAAAAGGCAGCCCCCCACATATATTGACTGTGAGTAAAGATGAAAGTCACAAACGCAGAAATGAAACAGGTTTCAGCAAAGGGAGGCCAGACTTACTAAACAGACAGAGGATAGGAAAGGTATCTTTGCGGTCAGCACAAAAAACTACAAAAGACCACGCAGAGTGTGCAAAAATACCTCCGCACCGACTCACGGTGCGGAGGTGCCACTCTGCATCCCAGAGCTTCCAGCTAGCAAGACAAAATCATGATAACCAGCTGGACAAGGAAACAATGAACAAATAATAACTATCAGGAACTTAGCTTCTGCTGGAGAAGACAGGTCACCAGAAAGATCCAAGAGCGAACTGAACCAATGCAGGAACATTGACAGCTGGCATGGAGTAACGATCTGAGTGGAGTTAAATAGAGCAGCCAACCAAAGGATAAACCACATCACCTGTGTAAGGAACCTCAGAAGCAGCAGCTTCACTCACAGCCACCAGAAGGAGCCCATAGACAGAACTCGCCAAAGTACCATTCACGACCACAGGAGGGAGTTCGACAACAGAATTCACAACAGCGCACCACCTGGAGACATGTGTGGTGTGCACAGAGCAGCGCAGGAGGAAGCAGGGAACGAGGTCGCCGTCGTGCCCTAGCCAGTGAGTTTGTTGGCATCCCTGCCAGGAGAAGGGAGAGGGACCATGCAGGGACGCAGACATAGCGCTTTAAAGCTGTCTGAGGTCTATAGGACAGAGAATGGTTGGGCAGAGAGCTTATGACTTTACCTCAATCACAGTATCCAACCGTATGATGATGCAGATGCAGTTCAAAGTGTCTCTTGCGTAGAGATCTGGGGCTCCTGACCAGAAGTCTGTGCATTGCCCCATATCTTTGGTATTAGCCATGCCATTTTTTGTTTCTAAGAATTTTATGTCACTACTAGTGATGAGCGAGTATACTCGTTACTCGGGTGGTCTTCGAGTATTTGTGACTGCTCGGAGATTTAGTTTTTGTTGACATAGCTGCATGATTTGCAGCTACTAGACTGCTTGATTACATGTGGGGATTCCCTAGCAACCAGGCAACCCCCACATGTATTCAGGCTGGCTAGCAGCCGTAAATCATGCAGCTGAGTCAACAAAAACGAAATCTCCAAGCAGTCACAAATACTCAGAGACCACCCGAGCGTGCTCGGGAAAACCCGAGCAATGAGTATACTCGCTCATCACTAGTAACTACCCTATTCCCACACTGGACGTGCTTTTTTCAGGTCAATCTTTTCTCCACACCTCAGAAGTTGCATCTATAATATTAATATTATTGCCAGAGCAGATTCTTAAGTTGCAACGTCTCGGCGCCACTCAAAAAAAATGAAATCAGAGAGCGCTGCTTTTTGGGAGGCTTCAGCAGCATCCAGAAGTCTTCTCATTTTACAGGAGCCAACCGGACGTTTTGGGGAGTTGGCAAGTATGATATAGCTAGATTCTTACTAGAAGTGATGGCTTTTACAAAGCTTTTATTATTACTAGCAAACATTGCTAAAGGGGAAAGCTCTTTAGCTGCTAGGCAAAGCCATTATATGGAGAGCGTTTGCCTCATGAACGGGATATGTACCAAGATTGGCAATCACAGAACAGCAACTTGCATTCAACATCAGATTTCTGTTCTCTAGAAAAAAAAATAGCTGGAGGAGAAGCTGAGAGAAACAGTGAATTGGTCCTGTCACCACTCTTGTCATGTCATGGTAAGTGCAACATTTCGTCCCCTCAATTAGCATCCCCCTCACTTAAGGTACCTTCACACTAAACGATATCGCTAGCGATCTGTGATGTTGCAGCGTCCTCGCTAGCGATATAGTTTAGTTTGACAGGCAGCAGCGATCAGAATCCTGCTGTGATGTCGCTGGTTGGGGCTAGAGAGCCAGACCTTTCTTTGGTTGCTGGCTCTCCCGCTGACATCGCTGAATCGGCGTGTGTGACACCGATTCAGCGATGTCTTCGCTGGTAACCAGGGTAAACATCGGGTTACTAAGCGCAGGGCCGCGCTTAGTAACCCGATGTTTACCCTGGATACCATCCTAAAAGTAAAAAAAACAAACGCTTCATACTTACCTACCGCTGTCTGTCCTCGGCGCTGTGCTTTCCTGCACTCACTGTGAGCACAGTGGCCGGAAAGCAGAGCAGTGACGTCACCGCTCTGCTTTCCGGCCGCTGTGCTCACAGCCAGTACAGAGAAGCACAGCGCCGGGGACAGACAGCGGTAGGTAAGTATGAAGCGTTTGTTTTTTTTACTTTTAGGATGGTATCCAGGGTAAACATCGGGTTACTAAGCGCGGCCCTGCGCTTAGTAACCCGATGTTTACCCTGGTTACCGGCATCGTTGGTCGCTGGAGAGTGGTCTGTGTGACAGCTCTCCAGCGACCAAACTGTTGCAGAGTGCGTCTTCTTGCAGTCACCACTGTACTTAGGAGAGCTTCAATCAGCAAGATATCTTGAGTAAACAGTATTTACTTCATACTGGATAAACATGAGATACAATTCAGTGTCACACAGTCCGTGCACTGAAGACAACACATTCATGAAGAAAAGCAAAACCGAAAGTAAGAAAACAACCAACCACTGAGAGCTTCCCTCCCCACATTACAGCAAGTATATGACTTTACACACTATCGCCATCTGCTGTCTGGTTAGTATAAAGTCCTCCTTTCACTTATAATAAGTCCCAATCTGTTGCATATGCCAACACCCTTTCTCAACAGTAAGGACTTATTCAATCAAACCCAACTTTTTTATTAGTCTCTGATGTTTATCAGCATTCAACGCCTTCGTGAAAATGTCTGCTGTCATTTCTTCAGTAGGACAGTACTCTAACTTCAAGACTCCTTGTTCCTGATGATCTCTCAAGAAATGATATTTCACATCAATATGCTTGGTTCTTGGATTGACTCTTTCTATCTGAGCAAGAACAAGACATCCTTGATTGTCCTCTTTTAGTTTTGTTGGTGCCAACTGTGGTTGTATAAATCATAAGGAGAATGCCCTAACATTTAAAATATATACTTTATTATTAAAACCAAGGCCAACTGCCATGTATACAAGAAAACCAACACAAAAAAACAAAAGAAAAAAACAAAAAAAGTGCTCAAAACAACAAAAAAACTAATGGGGGAAAAAAGACTAGATTGCCCTAGCTACGGCACCTATATACGTTCCTGCCTAACTGCGGAGGTTGGCACCCTAGGGGGGAGCGTAATGGCGCCCCCGCTCCACGTTGGCTGTCCCTATATGCCCTGATAAACACTGCCACCGCTAGTGAGCACCTCTACCCACAGACTAAAGGATCCTCTAGCACTAGACAGAGGACTACCTATGCTAGGGAAAATCTAGAACCCCAAGAATAAAAACATTGTATGAACACATAGGCGTATGTGAATTAGGGAAACAGATATCACCGCCCTTTAGGGGATCACTTATGTATCAACCTCTATGATCTAGATATTACCTTGATACGTGTCCCAAACAGTGGGGCAAGGGTCAAAATTTATGCAGACCAGAACAATGCACGACATTGATTAGATACATACGTCATTAAGTGCAATGCAGGACAAATATAGCACTTTGATTAGATCCCCTGCAAGAACCAATCTGGTCCCGATATCAAAAAGATCACAATTCATAAGTGCCAAAGTACATGGGATACATAGGTATACTCATCTCCCAATCTGTCAGCGGTGGTGCCCTATACGCCATAAATATATATCGCGCCTCTACGCGTTTCGCCCAAATGGGCTCCTCAGGAGGCCTGATGCAAAGATACTCTGTGTCATATCCGATGGCTTACCATGCAAAGATACTCTGTGTCATATCCGATGGCTTACCATCGGATATGACACAGAGTATCTTTGCATCAGGCCTCCTGAGGAGCCCATTTGGGCGAAACGCGTAGAGGCGCGATATATATTTATGGCGTATAGGGCACCACCGCTGACAGATTGGGAGATGAGTATACCTATGTATCCCATGTACTTTGACACTTATGAATTGTGATCTTTTTGATATCGGGACCAGATTGGTTCTTGCAGGGGATCTAATCAAAGTGCTATATTTGTCCTGCATTGCACTTAATGACGTATGTATCTAATCAATGTCGTGCATTGTTCTGGTCTGCATAAATTTTGACCCTTGCCCCACTGTTTGGGACACGTATCAAGGTAATATCTAGATCATAGAGGTTGATACATAAGTGATCCCCTAAAGGGCGGTGATATCTGTTCCCCTAATTCACATACGCCTATGTGTTCATACAATGTTTTTATTCTTGGGGTTCTAGATTTTCCCTAGCATAGGTAGTCCTCTGTCTAGTGCTAGAGGATCCTTTAGTCTGTGGGTAGAGGTGCTCACTAGCGGTGGCAGTGTTTATCAGGGCATATAGGGACAGCCAACGTGGAGCGGGGGCGCCATTACGCTCCCCCCTAGGGTGCCAACCTCCGCAGTTAGGCAGGAACGTATATAGGTGCCGTAGCTAGGGCAATCTAGTCTTTTTTCCCCCATTAGTTTTTTTGTTGTTTTGAGCACTTTTTTTGGTTTTTTCTTTTTTTTTTTTGTGTTGGTTTTCTTGTATACATGGCAGTTGGCCTTGGTTTTAATAATAAAGTATATATTTTAAATGTTAGGGCATTCTCCTTATGATTTATACCTTTTCCCTATTATATGCATTTACTATTAGAAGGTGCCAACTGTGGTTGTCCTAATTCTGTCAACAATTGTCTTAACCACGGTACTTCTTGACTCGCGTGTGCTGCGGCAACATATTCTGCTTCTGTTGAAGATAGTGTCACAATTGACTGTTTCTTACTTGTCCAACTTATTGGTCCACCTGAGAGGAAAAAAATATGTCCACTGGTAGATCTTCTGTCAGTTGGATCTCCAGCCCAATCTGCATCAACATATCCTGTTAAAATGCAATCATCGCTTGTGGGTAATTTCAGTTTAACATTGCTAGTTCCTTTCAAATAACGTATTACTCTCTTCACGGCATTCCAATCAGCTTTATTTGGTTTTGATACCTTTCTACTCAGGATTCCTACTGCTGCTGCGATGTCTGGTCTTGTAACGGTTGCTAGGTACAGTAGTTTTCCTATTGCTGTTCTGTATTCTTCATTATTTGGTAGCATATTTTGTTCACTGTTCATCTCTTTGAGATAATTAGTTTCCATTGGAGACTTTACTGTTTTTGCATCTTTTAATCCAAATTTTTCTGTTATGTCTTGAATCATGTGATTTTGATTCAGTAGGAAACTTCCATCTTCTTCTCTTTCTACTTGTATTCCTAGGTATTGTTTTACATTTCCCAAGTCTTTGATTTCGAAATGTTGCTTCAGGATTTTTAGAATGTTTTCGTTATCCCTTTCTTGTTCAAAACAAATCAAAATATCGTCTACATATATGAGTATATAAATCCATCTATTAATCAGCCTTTTTGTGTATAAGCATGGATCAGCTTTGCTTCTTTGAAATTTTTCATTTGTAAGTACTTCCGTGATTTTGTCATTCCACGCTTTAGCTGCTTGCTTTAAACCATATATGCTTTTCTGTAGTTTACAAACTTTGTTTGGATTTCTTTCATCTTTGAATCCTGGAGGTTGTTCCATATAAATGTCTTCTGTTAAATCTCCATTCAGAAAAGCTGTCTTTACATCCAGATGTCTCAGTTGCATCTGTTTCATTGCTGCAACTGTAAGTAAAGTTCTTATTGTAGTGTGTTTGACAACTGGAGCAAATGTCTCATCATAGTCTTCTCCATATTTTTGAGAATACCCTTTAGCTACGAGTCTTGCTCGGTATCTTTCAGCTGTGCCATCTGTTTAGTATTTAACTTTAAAAATCCATTTACATCCTATGGTTTTTCTTCCTTCTGGTAAATCTGTTAGTGTCCATGTATTTGAATCTTGCATGGATTTAATTTCTGTTTCTGTTGCTTCTATCCATTTATTAGCTTCTTCCACTGGAAGTTTAGATATTTCCTCCCAAGAAGTAGGCTCATAGATTTTTCTTGTGCTTGTCTTGTATGAGAGACGTTTTGGTGGTTTTCCTTTGTTCTCTCTCATTGAACGTCTTGGTTCTGTGTCTGTTTGTAGTTGTGATTCTTCACTTTCAGTATTTTGTTCTTCATTAACTTCTGCTTCTTTCTCATCAGATATTTCTTCAGTTGTGTCATTATTGGTTTTCTCATTTTTTGTTTCAACTGAAATCATAATATCTTCATTCAAATCTTCAATGAATGTCACACTGTTACTCACCGTAACTCTGTCTGTTTTGGGATCTAGGATTCTGTATCCTTTGCAATTTTCACTATATCCAACAAATATTCCTTCCATGGATCTGTTTTGAAGTTTGGAACGTTTTTCTGTTGGAATGAATATGAAAACTTTACATCCAAAAACTCTTAAATGATTGACACTTGGTTTCATACCTTGCCACAGTTCATATGGAGTTTTCGTCAGTTTTCTGGAAAAAAGTCTGTTCTGTAGATAAGTAGCTGTCATTGCTGTCTCACCCCAATATTTCTCTGGTAGTTTGGAATCCGTCAGCATACATCTTATCATCTCTGTTAGAGTTCTGTTTTTCCTTTCTGCTACTCCATTTTGTTCAGGTGTGTATGGAACCGTTTTTTGGTGTTTTATTCCATTTTGTCTTAAGTAGTCTTCTATTCTGTGACTTGTAAATTCACCTCCATTATCACTTCTGATGACAATTGGCTTCCTTTGAAATTTGTTACTTGATCTTGTTACATAGTCTACAAGTTTATCAAAAACTTCACTTTTGTTTTTAATTAAGTATGTGACTGTGTATCTTGAGTAATCATCTATAAAAGTCAACATGTATCTATTGCCTCCTGATGTAGTCACTTTCATGGGTCCACATACGTCAGTATGCACCAAATCAAGTGGTCTTTCGCTTTTCATCTCACTTTCTTTTGGAATAGATATCCTTGTGGCTTTGGATTTTATACAACAATCACATCTTATGGTAATTGAGCAATCTGATATCTTTAAATCTTTTGTCAATTCTTTTCTCTGTAGTTCCCTTATACTGTCAGGGTGTCTATGTCCTAGACGTCTATGCCACATGTGAATACAGTTTTTGTGATCATGTGTACATACCTTCATCTGTTCCTTTGGTGTGTCAAAATGATATAATTGTTCATCTGCCTTGACTTTGGTTATCACCTTGTTTCCTGCAATAATTGCACACTCATTGTCTTTGAATTTCACTGTAAGTCCTTTTGCTGTTAAACGTTTCACAGATAATAATCCGCCTTCCAATTTTGGAACATACAACACATCTTGTACAAGTATCTTTGAATCTTGTCCGAACTTGTTTGAACAATTTAGCATACCTTGTCCGATACCTTCTGCGGTTATTTTGCTTCCATCTGCGAGATAAATGGCTTCTTTCTTATCTAAATCAAGATCAGTAAAGAAATTCTTGTCACTTGTCATATGACTCGTTGCTCCTGAATCAATAAACCAACCAAGTGATGATTTCTTGTCTGTTACTTTAAATGTGCCATTCCAATTATTCTCACATGAATCGGAAATTGTGTTTTTTACTTTCTCTGTATGCTTTTTATGTTGTAATTTTTGTTGTTCTGCTTTCCATATGGTACAGTCTTTCTTTAAATGACCTTTTTTCTTACATCTGAAGCATTCTCTTGTCTCTTTATTATAGGTTTTTTTTAATTCTGTAGCTTTAAGAGCGTTATCACTGTCCTTTTCAGTAGAAGAATCATTTCTTTGTTCTTTTCTTCTCTGATATTCATCTATTAGTCTTGTTTTCACAAAATCTAATGTAATGTCAGTTTCTGGTCTCGTCTCAAGGGCATTTATCAAGGCTGTATATGAATCTGGTAAACTGCACAACAATATAGCTGCTACATGACTTTCTTTAAGGGTACCGTCACACTATACGATTTACCTACGATCACGACCAGCGATATGACCTGGCCGTGATCGTAGGTAAATCGTAGTGTGGTCGCTGGGGAGCTGTCACACAGACAGCTCTCCAGCGACCAACGATGCCGAGGTCCCCGGGTAACCAGGGTAAACATCGGGTTACTAAGCGCAGGACCGCGCTTAGTAACCCGATGTTTACCCTGGTTACAAGCGTAAAACTAAAAAAAAACAAACAGCACATACTTACATCTGGTGTCCGTCAGGTCCCTTGCCATCTGCTTCCCGCACTGTGACTGCCGGCCGTAAAGTGAAAGTGAAAGCACAGCCGCTGTGCTCTGCTTTCACTTTACGGCCGGCAGTCACAGTGCGGGAAGCAGACGGCAAGGGACCTGACGGACACCAGAATGTAAGTATGTGCTGTTTTTTTTTTTTTAGTTTTACGCTTGTAACCAGGGTAAACATCGGGTTACTAAGCGTGGCCCTGCGCTTAGTTACCCGATGTTTACCCTGGTTACAAGCGAACGCATCGCTGGATCGCATCGCTAGATTGCTAGATCGGTGTCACACACACCGATCTAGCGATGACAGCGGGAGATCCAGCGATGAAAGAAAGTTCCAAACGATCTGCTACGACGTACGATTCTCAGCAGGATCCCTGATCGCTGCTGGGTGTCAGACACAGCGATATCGTAACAATATCGCTGGAACGTCACGAATCGTACCGTCGTAGCGATCGAAATGGTATAGTGTGACGGTACCCTTACATCTTCACCAATAGATCTTAGCTGTGATATCACTTCCATCATTGAGAATATGTGCTTCTGTATATCGTCATTTGCACTCAATCTCATACTGTACAGCTTTCTTAATAAAAATAACTTGTGATTCAAGCTAGGTCTTTCATACAGTTTTCTTAATGCTTCCCACATTCCCTTAGCTGTTTCTTCATTTCTTATATGTATTAATTGAGCATCATCCACTAATAAGCTAATGGTGGCTCTCGCTTGTATATCCTTCTTATCCCATGTCTGATTATCTTGATCTGGTCTTGCTGTAACAATTACTTCCCATAGATCATCCTTAGATAACAACATCTCTACTTTGAATTTCCATAACTGATAATTTTCACTATTCAGTTTAGCTACTGTAAATTTCAGTTCTGTGTTACTCATCATCTTTATATAGTCTTACTTGTTTAGAGAGTTGTACTGAAGATATTCTCCTGTATGTCCTGTGAATTCTCTGCAATTATATCCAGCTCCTGGGATGCTGAATTCCTCTGTCACTCTGTATCTGGATTTAGTTCCTTCTGTTTACAGAGCTTATCTGTGTGCTCTGTTATCTGGGCTATAAACCAGGATCCTTCTGCCTGAGCTTGTAGTGCAGACCTGTAGTGTCTGGGGTGCCTGGGGTGTCTGGGGTTATCTGGGGTGCCTGGGATGTCTGGGCCCATAACCTGTTGCAGAGTGCGTCTTCTTGCAGTCACCACTGTACTTAGGAGAGCTTCAATCAGCAAAATATCTTGAGTAAACAGTATTTACTTCATACTGGATAAACATGAGATACAATTCAGTGTCACACAGTCCGTGCACTGAAGACAACACATTCATGAAGAAAAGCAAAACCGAAAGTAAGAAAACAACCAACCACTGAGAGCTTCCCTCCCCACATTACAGCAAGTATATGACTTTACACACTATCGCCATCTGCTGTCTGGTTAGTATAAAGTCCCAATCTGTTGCATATGCCAACACAAACAGCGACGCTGCAGCGATCCGGATCGTTGTCTGGATCGTTGCAGCGTCGTTTAGTGTGAAGGTACCTTTACTCTTAGGGTAACATAGTAACATAGTAACATAGTTAGTAAGGCCGAAAAAAGACATTTGTCCATCCAGTTCAGCCTATATTCCATCATAATAAATCCCCAGATCTACGTCCTTCTACAGAACCTAATAATTGTATGATACAATATTGTTCTGCTCCAGGAAGACATCCAGGCCTCTCTTGAACCCCTCGACTGAGTTCGCCATCACCACCTCCTCAGGCAAGCAATTCCAAGTCACAAGTTTTTGCTATTATTTAAAGGGACTCTGTCACCTGAATTTGGAGGGAACAATCTTCAGCCATAGGGGCGGGGTTTTCGGGTGTTTGGTTCACCCTTTCCTTACCCGCTGGCTGCATGCTGGCTGCAATATTGGATTGAACTTCATTCTCTGTCCTCCGTAGTACATGCCTGCACAAGGCAATCAAGACATCCCTGAAATTGCTACAAAAATGAAGTTATTCACCCAGAAAATTATTGCAATTACACATGTTTTGTCATACACATGTTTCTTTCCTTTGTATGTATTGGAACAACACAAAAAAAAACAGGGAATGAAAGGCAAATTGGACATAATTTCATACAAAACCTCCAAAATGGGCCGGGCAAAATTGTTGGCACCTTCCCAAAATTGTGGGTAAGCAACTTTGTTTCAAGTATGGCATCCTTGTTCAAACTCACCTGTGGCAAGTAGCAGGTGTGAGTAATAAGAAAATCACACCTGAAGCCAGATAAAAAGGGAAAGGTTGACTCAATCTTTGCATTGTGATTCCGTGTGTGCCACAATAAGCATGGAGAACAGAAAGGGAAGAGAACTGTCTGAGCACTTGAGAGCCAAAATTGTTGAGCGATATCAACAATCTCAAAACTACAAGTCCATATCCAGGGATGTTGATGTTTGTTTGTCCACGGTGCGCAACATAATCAAAAAATTTGCAGCCTATGGCACTGTAGCTAATCTCCCTGGACGTGGATGGCAGAGAAAAATTGATGAAAGGTTGCAACGCAGGAGAGTCCGGATGGATAAGCAGCCTCAATCAAGTTCCAAAGAAATTCAAGCTGTCCTGCAGAGTCAAGGTGCGTGGACATATAACAAAATGTGTAACTGCAATCATTTTCTGGGAGAAATACTTAATTTTCTGGAACAATTTTGGGGGTGCCGAGTCCAACATCCTTTCGGACATAATATATATATATATATATATATATATATATATATATATATATATATATATATATATATTTATACAGCAAAAATTAAGAGACCACTGCAAAATGTTCAGTTTAGTTTGTCTGATTTTTCTCTTCATATAGGTATATTTTTGAGTAAAATGTAAATTGTTCTTTTAGTCTACAGTATAAACTTCTGACAACATGTCTCCAAGCAATACATTTTGTATTTTTTTCTGACAAAGAAAAATGGTCAAAATAAAAAAAAAAACAGTGCTTTCAGACCTCAAATAATGCAAAGAACACAAGTTCATAATCATTTAAAAACGATAATTCAATCAATCAATCAATATTTTGAGGAATAACCATGATTTTTAATCACAGCTTTCATGCGTCTTGGCATGCTTTCCACCAGTCTTTCACACTGCTTCTGGCGCAAAAATGTAATCAGTTCTTTGTTTGATGGCTTGTGACTATCCATCATCCTCTTTATTACATACCAGAAGTTTTCAATGGGGATCAGGTCTGGAGATTGGGCTGCCCATGACAGGGTTTTGATGTGGTGGTCTCTTAATTTTTGCCAGGGCTGTATATATATATATATATATATATTACATATTAAAGTGGCATGTAAAAGTGAACATTTAAGCAAGTTGAAGATTAAAAGATGTCTAATAGAGCGAAAGTTAAACCCTTCGTGACATGTGCCGTACTAGTACGGCACATGTCACATCTCCCCCTTTGAAGTGGGCTCCGGCGGTGAGCCTACCTCAAAGCCGGGACACGTCAGCTGTTTTGTACAGCTGACATGTGCCCGCAATAGCGGCAGGTGGAATCGCGATTCACCCGCCGCTATTAACTAGTTAAATGTCGCTGTCAAACGCTGACAGCAGCATTTAACAACCGCTTCCGGCCATCGGGCCGGAAATGCGTGCATCGCCGACCCCCATCACATGATCGGGGGTCAGCGATGCTTCGCCATAACAACCAGAGGTCTCCTTGAGACCTCTATGGTTGTTGATGCCGGATTGCTATGAGCGAAACCCTGTGGTCGGCGCTCATAGCAATGCAGTAATTCTGCTACATAGAGGCGATCTGAGCTTCGCCTCTATGTAGCAGAGCCGATCAGGCTATGCCAGCTTCTAGCTATTGAAGCATGGCAAAAGTTAAAAAAAAATGTTTTAAAAAATATGAAAAAAATAAAAAAATATAAAAGTTTAAATCACCCTCCTTTTGCACCATTAAAAAAAAACAATGAAAAAAATCAAACGTTCAGAATAGCTGGATCTATCTATTATAAAAAAAAGGATTTCCTGATTGCAAAACGGCGTAAAGAGAAAAAAATTCAAAACGCCAGAATTACATTTTTTGGTCGCCCTGACATTGCATTAAAATGCAATAACGGGCGATCAAAAGAATGTTTGGACACCCTGAATGGTAAGTGTCTAGTAGCACCCCCTTTTGCAAGTATCACAGCTCGTAAACACTTTTTGTAGCCAATACAGAGTCTTTCAATTCTTATTTGAAAGATTTTCATCCATTCTTCCTTGGAAAAATCTTCCAATTCTGTGAGATTCCTGGGTCATCTTACATGCACTGCTATTTTGAGGTCTAGCCACAGATTTTCAATAATTTTCAGATCAGATCAGGGGACTGTGAGGGCCATTGTAAAACCTGCAGCTTGCACCTTTTGAGGTTGTATATTGTGGATTTTGATGAGTGTTTAGGATCATTATACATTTGTAGAGGCCATCCTCTTTTCAAATTCAGCTTTTTACAGATGGTGTTATGTTTGCATCAAGAATTTGTTTAAATTTCCTTGAATCCATCCTTCCCTTTAGAATTGTTCACAGTGCCATTGGCAGCAACACAACCCCAAAGCTTGATTGATCCACCTCCATGCTTAATGACTGGAGAGATGATCTTTTCCTGAAATTCTGTGCCCTATTTTCTCCACACATAACCTTGATCATTGTGGCCGAAAAGGTTTATCTTAACCTCATCGGTCCACAAGACTTGTTTCCAAACTATATCAGACTTGTTTAGCTGTTCTTTTGCATACTTTGGAGACTGAATTTTATGGTTAGGATGCAGGAGAGGTTTTCATCTGAAGACTCTTCCATGAAGACAATATTTTATCAGGTGTCTCTTAACAGTAGAACAATGTACCACAACTCCAAAATCTGCTAACTCTTTCTGAAGTTCATTTGCAGTCAAGCGAGGTTCTGATTTGCCTCTCTAGCAATCCTACGAGCAGCTCTCACTGAAATTTTGCTTGTTCTTCCAGACCTTATCTTGATCTCAACTGTTCCTGTTAACTGCCATTTCTTAGTTATATTTCAAACTGAGGAAAGAGAAACTTGAAAACTCTTTGGTATCTTCTTATAGCCTTCTCCTGCTTTGTGGGTCTCCACTAATTTCATTTTCAGAGTTCTAGGCCTCTACTTAGAAGAACCCATGGCTGCTTTTTTTTGGCGCAAGGTTAGAGGAGGCTGGGTTTTTATAAAGCTGGGAAATTTGCATCACCCGGCCTTTCCTAACGATTATAGTGAACAAGCCATAACCCTAACAGGCTAATTAAAGCCTAAATCCTTGTTCAAAGTTATCTCAGCACGCAAATCTCCAAGGGTGCCCAAACTTTTGCATCTGCCCATTTTCCTTTTTGTAATATTTTAAAATGTAAAAGATAAAAAAAATTATTTTTTTTGCCTAAAATACAAAGGAAATGTGTAATCTGTAACTTTAGCCCTCATTTCATCTTCAACTTGCTTAACTGTTCCCAATAACAGTAATTTTGACCAAGAGTGCCCAAACTGTTACATGCCACTGTATATGTACAGTGTATGTGTATATATAGAGACAAGTTGGAATAGCATGCAAAAAAGTGGGTACAAGGCCTCCAAGACTAATATCCAGTTGTAGAATAATCAAAAGCATAAGACTCAATGCCTGGAGTGATGCCTGCTTTTTATGCTTTAGTGTGAGTGCATAGACATCTCACTGAGAGTAACAGTAAATCCTATCCTTTCCATCCAAGAAAACAGCAAAGCTGCACAGCCGCTTCAGTACCAGCCACAATGTGCGCGTGGTGGGAAGGGAGAACCCGATCCTCACAACGGCGGTGCTCGCATGAAAACAAGTAACAGATCCATGGTATATAGAAGAAAAATGCGGCAGCACTCACCGAAGGTTGTGTGGTCCGAATTCTTTATTGAAGACACTTACAGTGCAGAAAACATGCTGACGGCACGGGGGAGTAGGAAAAACGAGGAGGTGAGCAGGGAAAGACAACGGCCGTTTCGCGCCTACGGTAGCGCTTCAACGGGTCCTGTTGAAGCGCTACCGTAGGCGCGAAACGGCCGTTGTCTTTCCCTGCTCACCTCCTCGTTTTTCCTGCTCCCCCGTGCCGTCAGCATGTTATCTGCACTGTAAATTCTATCCTTTATTATCATGGAAAACGTGCATTTTTTTTCCCCATAATGCAACATGTACAGTAAACTACCATAATTTGTCATGATGATGATAATTTCTATAAAGCGCTTTGATGATGATGATGATGATGATGTGATGATAGCGCTATATAAGTAAGCAACATAAATAATAAATAAACACACTAAGTGATATGTATTTGCATATAACCATCCTAGTTAACATGCAAAATGACAACCACAATGTAATTTTCTTGGCCAATCTGTCGTATTCTACTTGCTTTTAATTTTGCCCATGACCACAATTTGTCTGAAACTATCTCTGTGTGAAGGACATGTTCCTAAATTGCCAGAAACAGAATTATGTCAGGCAGTTAAAATATTCATCATTAGTCTTCCGCCTGTGGACATACAATGCAATCTGAAACTTTACTGAACAGAGATTGCTTGACATGTTGAAAAAAAAAAAAGATTTAGCAAGAGGCTCAAAATAATAGGTGATACCGACCAAACTGGAAATTCTGCTTCGGCAAATCTATGGCTTCAACTTTTACTTTTGAAATGATTTGTCCAGGTTAAATCTACCTAGTCTGTAATCAATAATACATTATTTAATGTCTCTCTATCTCTAAGGCTAGTTACATTAGATGATTGCCAAACCTCATGACTTAATAGGGTTTGGATGATAAGGTGATAATTATGGGAGCTGCCTCGCGCTTCTTAGATGTCAGTAGGATGAACCCTCCTAAGCCTTCTATAGGAGCATGTTTATCATAGAAAAATGAATAAAATTATACCTTGATATATGCGATCCTAATGTGTAAATGAGCTGTTAAGATCTATTTGTCGGACATAGATCTCCCCAAAAATCTGCCTCCAGGGCTTATTTTAAATGAAAGGAGGCATTACCAGTGTGAGACATGTAGATCAGGAGAGCAGATTGTCAGTCATTACATGTCTCACACTGGTAATACCTCCTTTCATTTATGATAAGCTCTGGAGGTAGATTCTCAGATTCTCAAGGAGCCCATAGATCTTAACAGCTCATCGCATATTAAGAAATATATTGATTTCTCTGGAATAAGACAGCGGATAGCAAATATTGAGGTATCATTTTATTCAGCTTCCTATGACCTGCATGCCCATGTAGACGGCTTAGGAGGGTTGATCCCACTGCAAGATTCCCTTTAACTGTAATTTGGCCAGATTTATGCGTTTATGGTTAGTTGTTATATTAGGGACAAAACCCTAATGTGCATGAGGGTCTCTCTACTCTCCCCCTTTGGCAGATGTAAGAAAAAAAAAAGAAGGAATTAAGCTTAACCCTTTCGCAAACGGACGTTGAGCGAACACCATGCCTGGCAGATGCCCGCTATGTTACACTGCAATGTTTCTCTTGTAGCTGCTGTTTAACCTCTTAAATACCTCTGTCAATGGCCGATCCGTATGGCACATCGATTTGGGCTCCGGTCAAATCCCTCCCCTCTAGAATGTGATTGTGGTTTGCCGATGGATCGTCATGGCAGTTGTAGTCCCGCTGAAGACCACCATGATTGCATTCTTGGTAACCCTGTAAAGTACAGCCATTGGGCTTCATAGAAGACCATAATTTGTAGCTATATCACGCAATGCTGCTAAATTATAGCGTATTGATGAGGGATAAAACAAAATAATAAAGTAAAAAATATTTTTATTACCGTATATAATATAAATATTAAAAAATAGACAAGTTTGAATCCCTGTTTCCAGTTTAAAAAACAAACTAAAATCCTATTTAGTACTGCTGCATAAAAGTCAAATTTAACAAAATGTAAAATTAATTAACCCATACGGTAAACTTTTTAAAGATTTCCACTTTTTCGGTTGCACCTCCATAAACACATGCAATTAAAAGTTATCAAAATGTTGCGTAAACCCCAAAGTGGAACCAATAAAAAGTCAGCCTGCCACGCAAAAAAAAAGTCCTTGTTCAACTCCATAGACTGAAAAATAAAAAATGTACGAATCTCAGAATATGGTGACACAAATCAAACATTTAGCCTAAAAAATGTAAAAAAAATTAGTTTGGTATAAGCAGCAGCATGGCCCTTCTTTTTGAGCTAGGCAATTCATCTATATAGCTTCCCATAGGCAGGTGTCTGGACAGTCAGGCCTGGGTCCTGCTCTGCCCTCATCTACATTGACGCAAGGTAAGATTTTAATACCATGGACAGGATAGGACAACCTGATTGGGTACACTTTGTTGTGATTGGATGTTTTTTTACGCTTTTTTGATCAAAATAGTGTTAACTATGTGCCCTATGTTATTAACATGTACTATTATTATTTATTTATTAACTAGCTGAAGAGCCCGGCATTGCATGGGCATAGTAAATATCTGTGGTTATAGCACCTCACTTCTCTTATTTTCCCATCACGCCTCTCATTTTCCCAATCACATCTTTCATTTTCCCCCGACATCTCTCATTTTCTCCCTCACACCTCTCATTTTCTCCCTCACTCCTCTCATTCCCCCCTAACACTTGTCATTTCGACCTCACATCTGTCATTTTCCGATCACTCCACTATTTTCCCTCGCTCCTCTCATTTTGCACTCACACCTTTTTAATTTTCACCTCACACCTCTCATTTTCACCTCATCACCTCAGTATATACATGTTTGTTATCTCCCTTATATATCAAATACATCTGTATGTCATCTCCTGTATATAGTATATACCTGTATGTCATCTCCCCTGTATATAGTATATACCTGCTGTGTGTCATCTCCCCTGTATATAGTATATACCTGTATGTCATCTCCTTCTATATATAGTATATACCTGTATGTCATCTCCTTCTATATATATATTATATACCTGTATGTCATCTCCTCCTGTATATAGTATATACAGTGGGGCAAAAAAGTATTTAGTCAGTCAGCAATAGTGCAAGTTCCACCACTTAAAAAGATGAGAGGCGTCTGTAATTTACATCATAGGTAGACCTCAACTATGGGAGACAAACTGAGAAAAAAAAATCCAGAAAATCACAGTGTCTGTTTTTTTAACATTTTTTTTGCATATTATGGTGGAAAATAAGTATTTGGTCAGAAACAAAATTTCATCTCAATACTTTGTAATATATCCTTTGTTGGCAATGACAGAGGTCAAACGTTTTCTGTAAGTCTTCACAAGGTTGCCACACACTGTTGGTATGTTGGCCCATTCCTCCATGCAGATCTCCTCTAGAGCAGTGATGTTTTTGGCTTTTCGCTTGGCAACACGGACTTTCAACTCCCTCCAAAGGTTTTCTATAGGGTTGAGATCTGGAGACTGGCTAGGCCACTCCAGGACCTTGAAATGCTTCTTACGAAGCCACTCCTTCGTTGCCCTGGTGGTGTGCTTTGGATCATTGTCATGTTGAAAGACCCAGCCACGTTTCATCTTCAATGCCCTTGCTGATGGAAGGAGGTTTGCACTCAAAATCTCACGATACATGGCCCCATTCATTCTTTCACGTACCCGGATCAGTCGTCCTTGCCCCTTTGCAGAGAAACAGCCCAAAAGCGTGATGTTTCCACCACCATGCTTTACAGTAGGTATGGTGTTTGATGGATGCAACTCAGTATTCTTTTTCCTCCAAACACGACAAGTTGTGTTTCTACCAAACAGTTCCAGTTTGGTTTCATCAGACCATAGGACATTCTCCCAAAACTCCTCTGGATCATCCAAATGCTCTCTAGCAAACTTCAGACGGGCCCGGACATGTACTGGCTTAAGCAGTGGGACACGTCTGGCACTGCAGGATCTGAGTCCATGGTGGCGTAGTGTGTTACTTATGGTAGGCCTTGTTACATTGGTCCCAGCTCTCTGCAGTTCATTCACTAGGTCCCCCCGCGTGGTTCTGGGATTTTTGCTCGGCTACAATTTTGTTTCTGGTGTCCTTTGACAGCTCTTTGGTCTTCACCATAGTGGAGTTTGGAGTCAGACTGTTTGAGGGTGTGCACAGGTGTCTTTTTATACTGATAACAAGTTTAAACAGGTGCCATTACTACAGGTAATGAGTGGAGGAAAGAGGAGACTCTTAAAGAAGAAGTTATAGGTCTGTGAGAGACAGAAATCTTGATTGTTTGTTTCTGACCAAATACTTATTTTCCACCATAATATGCAAAAAAAATTATAAAAAAACAGACAATGTGATTTTCTGGATTTTTTTTTCTCAGTTTGTCTCCCATAGTTGAGGTCTACCTATGATGTAAATTACAGACGCCTCTCATCTTTTTAAGTGGTGGAACTTGCACTATTGCTGACTGACTAAATACTTTTTTGCCCCACTGTATCTGTGTCATCTCCTCCTGTATATAGTATATACCTGTTTGTCATCTTCTATATATAGCATATACCTGTATGTCATCTCCTCCTGTATATAGTACATACTTGTAGGTCATCTCTTCCTGTATATAGTATATACCTGTGTGTCATCTTCTCCTGCATATAGTTTATACCTGTATGTCATCTCCTCCTCTATATAGTATATGCCTGTGTGTCATCTCTCCTGTATATAGTATATATCTGTGTGTCATCTCCTCCTGTATATAGTATATACCTGTGTGTCATCTCCTCCTGTATTAGACCTCGTTCACACGTTATTTGCTCAGTATTTTTACCTCAGTATTTGTAAGCTAAATTGGCAGCCTGATAAATCCCCAGCCAACAGGAAGCCCTCCCCCTGGCAGTATATATTAGCTCACACATACACATAATAGACAGGTCATGTGACTGACAGCTGCCGTATTTCCTATATGGTACATTTGTTGCTCTTGTAGTTTGTCTGCTTATTAATCAGATTTTTATTTTTGAAGGATAATACCAGACTTGTGTGTGTTTTAGGGCGAGTTTCGTTTGTCAAGTTGTGTGTGTTGAGTTGCGTGTGGCGACATGAATGTAGCGACTTTTGTGAGATGAGTTTTGTGTGGCAACATGCTTGTAGCAACTTTTTGTGTGTCGAGTTGCATGTGACAGGTTAGTGTAGCAAGTTGTGTGCAGCAAGTTTTGCGCATGGCGAGTTTTGCACGTGGTGAGTTTTATGTCTGGTGCCTTTTGAGTATGTGCAAGTTTTGTGTGAGGCAACTTTTGCATGTGTTGCAACTTTTGTGCATGTGGCAATTTTTCCGCGTGTGCAAGTTTTGCGTGTGGCGTTTTCCATGAGGTGAGTTTTGCACTTGTGGCGAGTTTTGCGTGAGCCTAGTTTTTGCATGTGGCGAGTTTTGCGCGTGGCGAGTTTTGAGTGGCGACTTTTGTGTTTCGACTTTTATATGGCGGGGTTGGTGTATGTGTGGTGAAATGTGTGCTGAGGGTGGTATATGTGTTCAAGCACGTGGTAGTGTGTGGCCCATTTTGTGTGTGTGTTCATATCCCCGTGTGTGGTGAGTATCCCATGTCGGGGCCCCACCTTAGCAACTGTACGGTATATACTCTTTGGCGCCATCGCTCTTGTTCACATCTGGCAGCTGTCAATTTGCCTCCAACACTTTTCCTTTCACTTTTTTCCCCATTATGTAGATAGGGGCAAAATTGTTTGGTGAATTGGAATGCGCGGGGTTAAAATTTCACCTCACAACATAGCCTATGACGCTCTCGGGGTCCAGACGTTTGACTGTGCAAAATTTTGTGGCTGTAGCTGCGACGGTGCAGATGCCAATCCCGGACATGCATACATACATACATACATACATACACACACACACACACACACACACATTCAGCTTTATATATTAGACTAGCTGAAGAGCCCGGCGTTGCCTGGGCATAGTAAATATCTGTGGTTAGTTATAGCACCTCACTTCTCTTATTTTCCCATCACGCCTCTCATTTTCCCAATCAGTGCCAGGCAGCAGCTGCCAAGGCAAACAGGATCATGGGGTGCATTAAAAGAGGTCTGGATACACATGATGAGAGCATTATACTGCCTCTGTACAAATCCCTAGTTAGACCGCACATGGAGTACTGTGTCCAGTTTTGGGCACCGGTGCTCAGGAAGGATATAATGGAACTAGAGAGAGTACAAAGGAGGGCAACAAAATTAATAAAGGGGATGGGAGAACTACAATACCCAGATAGATTAGCGAAATTAGGATTATTTAGTCTAGAAAAAAGACGACTGAGGGGCGATCTAATAACCATGTATAAGTATATAAGGGGACAATACAAATATCTCGCTGGGGATCTGTTTATACCAAGGAAGGTGACGGGCACAAGGGGGCATTCTTTGCGTCTGGAGGAGAGAAGGTTTTTCCACCAACATAGAAGAGGATTCTTTACTGTTAGGGCAGTGAGAATCTGGAATTGCTTGCCTGAGGAGGTGGTGATGGCGAACTCAGTCGAGGGGTTCAAGAGAGGCCTGGATGTCTTCCTGGAGCAGAACAATATTGTATCATACAATTATTAGGTTCTGTAGAAGGACGTAGATCTGGGTATTTATTATGATGGAATATAGGCTGAACTGGATGGACAAATGTCTTTTTTCGGCCTTACTAACTATGTTACTATGTTACTATGTTACATCTTTAATTTTCCCCCTCACATCTCTCATTTTCTCCCTCATACCTCTCATTTTCTCCCTCACTCCTCTCATTCTCCCCTAACACTTGTCATTTCGACCTCACATCTGTCATTTTCCGATCACTACACTATTTTCCCTCACTCCTCTCATTTTGCACTCACACCTTTTAATTTTCACCTCACACCTCTCATTTTCACCTCAGTATATACAGTACATGTTTGTCATCTCCCTTATATATAGTATACACCTGTATGTCATCTCCTGTATTTAGTATATACCTGTATGTCATCTCCCCTGTATATAGTATATACCTGCTGTGTGTCATCTCCCCTGTATATAGTATATACCTGTATGTCATCTCCTCCTATATATAGTATATACCTGTAAGTCATCTCCTCCTATATATAGTATATACCTGTATGTCATCTCCTCCTATATATAGTATATACCTGTATGTCATCTCCTTCTATATATATAGTATATACGTGTGTCATCTCCCCTGTATATAGTATATATCTGTGTGTCATCTCCTCCTGTATATAGTATATACCTGTATGTCATCTTCTATATATAGCATATATCTGTATGTCATCTCCTCCTGTATATAGTATATACCTGTAGGTAATCTGCTCCTGTATATAGTATATACCTGTGTCTTCTCCTCCTGTATATAGTATATACCTGTATGCCATCTCCTCCTGTATATAGTATGTACCTGTATGTCATGATAAACTTACCTGGAGCAGCCAGTGCCAGGCAGCAGCTGCCAAGGCAAACAGGATCATGGGGTGCATTAAAAGAGGTCTGGATACACATGATGAGAGCATTATACTGCCTCTGTACAAATCCCTAGTTAGACCGCACATGGAGTACTGTGTCCAGTTTTGGGCACCGGTGCTCAGGAAGGATATAATGGAACTAGAGAGAGTACAAAGGAGGGCAACAAAATTAATAAAGGGGATGGGAGAACTACAATACCCAGATAGACTAGCGAAATTAGGATTATTTAGTCTAGAAAAAAGACGACTTGGGGGCGATCTAATAACCATGTATAAGTATATAAGGGGACAATACAAATATCTCGCTGAGGATCTGTTTATACCAAGGAAGGTGACGGGCACAAGGGGGCATTCTTTGCGTCTGGAGGAGAGAAGGTTTTTCCACCAACATAGAAGAGGATTCTTTACTGTTAGGGCAGTGAGAATCTGGAATTGCTTGCCTGAGGAGGTGGTGATGGCGAACTCAGTCGAGGGGTTCAAGAGAGGCCTGGATGTCTTCCTGGAGCAGAACAATATTGTATCATACAATTATTAGGTTCTGTAGAAGGACGTAGATCTGGGTATTTATTATGATGGAATATAGGCTGAACTGGATGGACAAATGTCTTTTTTCGGCCTTACTAACTATGTTACTATGTTATGTTACTATGTTATCTCCTCCTCTATATAGTATATACCTGTGTGTCATCTCTCCTGTATATAGTATATATCTGTGTGTCATCTCCCCTGTATATAGTATATACCTGTGTGTCATCTCCTCCTGTATATAGTATATACCTGTATGTCATCTCCTCCTGTATATAGTATATACCTGTGTGATCTCCTGTATTAGACCTCGTTAACACGTTATTTGTTCAGTATTTTTACCTCAGTATTTGTAAGATAAATTGGCAGCCTGATAAATCCCCAGCCAACAGGAAGCCCTCCCCCTGGCAGTATATATTAGCTCACACATACACATAATAGACAGGTCATGTGACTGACAGCTGCTGTATTTCCTATATGGTACATTTGTTGCTCTTGTAGTTTGTCTGCTTATTAATCAGATTTTTATTTTTGAAGGCTAATACCAAACTTGTGTGTGTTTTAGGGCGAGTTTCGTTTGTCAAGTTGTGTGTGTTGAGTTGTGTGTGGCGACATGCATGTAGCGACTTTTGTGAGATGAGTTTTGTGTGGCAACATGCGTGTAGCAACTTTTTGTGTGTCGAGTTGCATGTGACAGGTTAGTGTAGCAAGTTGTGTGCAGCAAGTTTTGGGCATGGCGAGTTTTGCACGTGGTGAGTTTTATATCTGGTGCCTTTTGAGTATGTGCAAGTTTTGTGTGAGGCAACTTTTGCATGTGTTGCAAATTTTGTGCATGTGGCAATTTTTCCGCATGTGCAAGTTTTGCGTGTGGCGAGTTTTCCATGAGGTGAGTTTTGCACTTGTGGCGAGTTTTGCGTGAGCCTAGTTTTTGCATGTGGTGAGTTTTGCGCGTGGCGAGTTTTGAGCGGCGACTTTTGTGTTTCGACTTTTATGTGGCGAGGTTGGTGTGTGTGTGGTGAAATGTGTGCTGAGGGTAATATGTGTTCAAGCACGTGGTAGTGTGTGGCGCATTTTGTGTGTGTGTTCATATCCCCGTGTGTGGTGAGTATCTCATGTCGGGGCCCCACCTTAGCAACTGTACGGTATGTACTCTTTTGCGCCATCGCTCTCATTCTTTAAGTCCCCCTTGTTCACATCTGGCAGCTGTCAATTTGCCTCCAACACTTTTCCCCATTATGTAGATAGTGGAAAAATAGTTTGGTGAATTGGAACACGCGGAGTTAAAATTTCACCTCACAACATAGCCTATGACGCTCTCGGGGTCGAGACGTGTGACTGTGCAAAATTTTGTTTCTGTAGCTGCGACGCCTCCAACACTTTTCCTTTCACTTTTTTTCCCCATTATGTAGATAGGGGCAAAATTGTTTGGTGAATTGGAAAGCGCAGGGTTAAAATTTCACCTCATAACGTAGCCTATGACGCTCTCAGGGTCCAGACGTGTGACTGTGCAAAATTTTGTTTCTGTAGCTGCGACGCTTCCAACACTTTTCCTTTCACTTTTTTCCCCATTATGTAGATAGGGGCAAAATTTTTTGGTGAATTGGAACGCGCGGGGTTAAAATTTTGCCTCACAATATAGCCTATGACGCTCTCGGGGTCCAGACGTGTGACTGTGCAAAATTTTGTGGCTGTAGCTGCAGATGCCAATCCCGGACATACACACACACACACAGTTAGGGGTCGAGTTCCTGCCTCTGCACAGGGGGAATCTCCGGCCATCTCCGCTGCGGTCTCCCATTCTTCTCCTGCCGCAGTGGAGCCTGCTCAGCAGAGACGTCGATCCCAGCGTCTCGCTCAGTCTGACTCTGTGCTTAGAGTTACTGCTGCATTTCCTGCTTCTCCCATTGAAGTCAGTGCTGGGCAGCAACGAGCGGACGTTTCTGGGGCTAAGTCCTGCTTTTTACATTCTGAGCATGCCCAGAGTAAGATCTCTCAGTGGAGATCGAGGGTCACATGATCAGATACTGCAGCTAAGGTCCTTGTAGCTGCTAGGACTAAATCCTGCTTTGCACTCTGAGCATGCCCAGGGCGAGATCTCTCAGTGGAGATCCAGGGTCACATGCTCAGGTGCTGCAGCACTCCATTGGTCCTTCTTTGGAAGGTCCTAAACATGCTGCAGCTATTTAAGCCTCGCATGGCCGCACGGCCATGCGCTAGTATTGTCTTGTAAATATGTGTGTGTGTTGTGAGTGAAAGTCGCCCTTTAAATAACCCTCCCTATTGAATGTCTGTTCGCGGAAGGTGTATGTTTGCTATCTAGCGCCCAACTTATCCAACAGCACGAAACACACATTTCAGCTACCAGTTGCTGTGTCCGCCAGTACGGCGCCGTGCGCTTGCTCTGCGCTATCCTGACCCAAGCCTGGGTGGTTAGTGGCGTCCGTCAGTGCGGCACCGCAGGCACTCTTGTGCCTTTATATTATTATTTATATTCCTCTGACACACCCAGTTGCGGTGTTGTGCCAGCAAGTGTCTAATCGGACTTCAATCCTGTGTAGGGGTTGAGTCCGCTGACTTCTTGCTCGCGCTTTATGTGCGGTACTGCGGTCCTGTGACGCAACAGGATCGCTTCCTTCACGCAGGGTGAAGTTAACCCATGTGTGTATACTTAGTACCGCCATATAGTCCGTCTTACTAGCAGCAGGGTCTTTCACCTGCACGGTGGACCTCGGACGGCGAACGCACCTAATACCATTACACCTTATACTTGGTGCGTTCCGCCAGTCCTAACATAATACTAGCGCCAAGGTCTGGCTAGTAATGACGGACGATCAGCGTTCACAGCGGTACATCCAGCAGCTGGAGGGAAGGTTGGCGACTCTTGAGCGTTCAACCTCAGCTGTGGATGTTACTGCTGTCGCTGTTCAGGCTGCAAGTGTGGCTGCAGCTACCTTGTCCACTGCCGCCCCTGTACCGACGCTATCTCGCCTCCCGCTACCAGAGAAATTTTCTGGTGACAGTAAGTCCTGTAGAGGTTTCGTGAGTCAGTGCTCAATACATCTCGAGCTTCTGGCCTCTCATTTCCCTACAGAGCGGGCTAAGGTGGGCTTTATCGTATCTTTATTGTCGGACAGGGCGTTGCAGTGGGCTACGCCGCTGTGGGAGCGTGGCGATCATGTGGTGCAGAGTGCTCCTTTATTCCTGAGCACTCTGAAACAGGTCTTTTTAGGACCTCGTGTCACCCATGATACGGCGCTCCAACTGTTGGCATTGACTCAGGGCTCATCCTTGGTCAGCCAGTTTGCCGTCCACTTCCGCACGCTAGCATCTGAGCTGGAGTGGTCGGATAAGGCCCTTATTCCTATATTTTGGAGGGGGCTGGCTGACCACGTTAAGGACGCCCTGGCCACTAGGGAGATTCCCGCCACACTGGAGGAATTAATAACAATATCTACTCGTATTGACCTCCGTTTTCACGAGCGGAGGTTAGAGCGAGCCCAGTGTAGGCAGAGGTTTCGGCTGGCTCCCACCTTCGCCAAACCTTTGGAATCTCCAGTCCAGGCTCCTGAGTCCCATGAGCCTATGGTAGTGTCACGAGCGGGATCTAAGTCCCGGACCGCTCGTGCACTCCAGGTTTGTCATGTTTGCCAACAGTCAGGACATCTTGCCACCAGATGTCTCCAGCGGTCGAGGAAACGTCAGCGTCTAGTGGTAGTAGGTGGAGGTGCACTAGACACGGCGACGTTTGCCTCCAAATTATCCTTTAAGGGGACAATAACATTAGGCTCATCCTCCCACTCGGTAGACCTCTGCGTGGATTCTGGGGCGGAGGGCAATTTTATGTCTTCTGCCTTTGCTCAACGTCACGCAATACCCCTGGTTATGCTACCTCAACCAGTAACGGTACGAGTGGTGAATGGGTCGACACTGCCCGCACAGATAACACATCAGACCATCCCTTTTACTCTGTCCATGTCACCATCCCATCAGGAGATTATATCTCTGCTCATCATTCCTGAGGGGATTGATGAGGTCCTGTTGGGGATACCTTGGTTACGGTACCACTCTCCTCACATCGAGTGGTCCTCAGGCAGAATTCTGGGATGGGGTGAATCATGTGGGGGTAGGTGTCACCGAGAGTGCGTTCAGGTTGCTACTACAGAGGTACCCGCAGATCTATCCTCTCTCCCCAAGCAATATTGGTCGTATGCAGACGTGTTCTCCAAAAAGGCGGCGGAGACCCTTCCGCCCCATCGACCCTATGACTGTCCTATTGATCTCTTGCCTGGTGCTGAGCCTCCCCGGGGTCGAGTCTATTCATTATCTCTCCCGGAGACGGAGGCAATGTCTCAGTACATTCAAGAGAATCTGGCAAGAGGGTTCATCAGGAAGTCAGTGTCACCTGCTGGGGCAGGGTTCTTTTTCGTGCAGAAGAAGAATGGGGAACTACGTCCATGCATAGACTACAGGGGTCTTAACGCTATCACCGTTAAGAACAAGAATCCTTTGCCCTTGATATCTGAGCTTTTCGATAGGCTTCGGGGAGCAAGGGTGTTTACCAAACTAGATCTGCGGGGTGCTTACAACCTGATTCGCATCCGTGAGGGGGACGAATGGAAAACGGCGTTTAACACCAGAGATGGGCACTATGAGTATCTGGTGATGCCCTTCGGGCTCTGTAATGCCCCAGCCGTTTTCCAAGACTTTGTCAACGACATCTTCCGGGATATGCTTTCCACCTCGGTTGTAGTCTATCTGGATGATATTCTCATCTTTTCTCCAGATATTGACTCCCACCGGAGAGATGTTGGCAGAGTCTTCGACCTCCTACGGGCAAACTCTCTTTATGCAAAGTTGGAGAAGTGTATGTTTGAGCAGGAGTCTTTACCGTTCCTGGGCTATATCATCTCCGCCCAGGGATTGGCTATGGATCCTGCCAAACTACAGGCTGTGATGGACTGGCAGGAGCCCCATTCTCTTAAGGCGGTGCAGCGCTTTATGGGGTTCATTAATTATTACCGCCAGTTCATTCCCCACTTCTCAACCCTGGTAGCTCCCTTGGTAGCCCTCACCAAGAAGGGAGCAAATCCCAAAGTGTGGTCTGAAGAGGTCTCCAGGGCCTTTTCTTCTACTAAGTCTCATTTTGCTAGCGCTCCCATCCTACATCGTCCCGATGTCGATAAGCCGTTTATAATGGAGGTGGATGCCTCTTCCGTTGGTGCTGGAGCAGTCCTCTTCCAAAAGGATGCTCAAGGTCGGAAGCATCCGTGCTTCTTCTTCTCCAAGACCTTCACACCAGCGGAGAGGAATTATTCCATCGGGGACAGGGAGTTGCTAGCGATGAAATTGGCTTTCTCAGAGTGGAGACATCTCTTGGAGGGGGCTCGTTTTCCCTTTCAAGTTTTCACAGACCACAAAAATTTGCTATATTTGCAAACAGCAAAGCGGCTAAATTCTCGCCAGGCCAGATGGTCCTTATTCTTCTCCCGATTCCACTTCACCCTCCATTATCGCTGGGGAGAAGAACATTCGAGCTGATGCCCTTTCTCGCTCTGTTGTGTCATCTGAGGAGGAGGAAGGAGAGCCTCGGCTTATTGTTCCTTCTGAGAGCTTGAGAACCGTGGCTCCGGTGTCGCTTGAGTCTGTGCCTCCGGGCAAGACTTTTGTGCCCATAAATTTGCGACCGGAGGTTCTCTCTTGGGCTCATTCCTCCAGGGTGGGTGGACACTTTGGGGCAAAAAGGACATCTGAGCTGCTGGCGAGGACGTACTGGTGGCCGCATATGCTCCGAGATGTCAGAGATTACGTTCTGGCGTGTGTCTCATGCGCCAAAAATAAGTCTCCTCGACAACGGCCGTCTGGGTTACTCTATCCCTTGCCGGTGGCAGACAGGCCCTGGGAGATGGTCGGGATGGACTTTGTAGTGGGCTTGCCCAAGTCTCGCGGCTGTACCGTCATTTGGGTTATTACCGATCATTTCTCGAAAATGATGCATTTGGTGCCGCTCCCACGGTTACCTTCTGCACGGGCCTTGGCAGCGTTGTTCATAAGACACATCTTCCGCCTACACGGCATGCCAGACAAAATTGTCAGTGACCGGGGTCCCCAGTTTGCGTCTCGGTTCTGGAGAGAGCTTTGTCGTCTTCTCAGCATTGAGTTAAATCTCTCTTCCGCATATCATCCTGAGACGAATGGGTTGGTAGAGAGGGCCAATCAGACTCTGGTCACATATCTACGACATTTTGTTTCTGCCAGGCAGGATGACTGGGCATCTTTATTACCATGGGCAGAGTTCGCCCTTAATAACCAGGGATTCAAGCTTCAGGAGGCTAATTTGCATATTCCAGGTGCCTTCTGGGAGAAGCGAAGTCTCCCTAAGCTAGAAGATCGTTGGGTACAGCCAGGACCAGCTGCTTCGAAAGCATCACCAAACCAGGGATTCAAGCTTCAGGAGGCTAATTTGCATATTCCAGGTGCCTTCTGGGAGAAGCGAAGTCTCCCTAAGCTAGAAGATCGTTGGGTACAGCCGGGACCAGCTGCTTCGAAAGCATCACCAAATTTTTGCCTGTAGGACATTATTGCAAGAGAGCTTGGCTGAGTAGATTACACAAGAAGGAAAACACACAGCAAGTCAGCAGGATCTAGGAGCAACATGGCAGATGTGACAACCTACATGGTGAGCTGCAGCATGTGCTACATGTTCACAGATCGACCAGAAGAAGAATCCAATTTCACCTGTCAGAAGTGTAGACTAGTGGCCCTTTTAGAAGAAAAGGTGCGGGGTCTGGAAGAAAGAATAGCAACTTTGAAACTCATCAAAGAGAATGAAGACTTTCTAGACAGAACAGAAGCATCTCTACTGGTCACAGAAGGTGAAAAAAGTGTCAGAGAACCTCCAAAAGCAGATGAGTGGAAGCATGTGACCAAAAGAAGCAATAAGACCATGGAGAAATCACCAACCACACAACTGAAGAACCGATATCAAATCTTTGTAGAGGATGAAGATGGCACACCTAAGAATGAAGCAATACCAGCAAGCAAAAAAGAAAAGGGCACACAGCAACAAGTGACAGCAAAAAGTACAGCCAAGAAGCAACGAAGAGTGGTGGTGGTGGGAGACTCACTACTGAGAGGCACAGAAGCAGCCATCTGCAGACCGGACATAACTGCAAGAGAAGTATGCTGCCTTCCAGGTGCGATGATCAAGGATGTGACCGATAGGATACCAAAGCTCTTCAGCTCCAAGGACGTCCACCCATTTCTTCTGATACATGTTGGCACCAATGACACGGCAAGGAAGGACCTACCGACAATCTGCAAGGACTTTGAAGAGTTGGGGAAGAAAGTAAAGGAACTGGATGCACAGGTAGTTTTTTCTTCTATCCTTCCAGTAGACGGGCATGGCACCAGGAGATGGAACAGGATCCTTGATGCAAACAACTGGCTAAGACGATGGTGCAGACAACAAGGATTTGGATTCCTGGACCACGGTGTGAATTACTGGTATGATGGACTCCTCGCCAGAGACGGACTACACCTCAACAAACCTGGGAAACACACATTCGCCAGAAGACTCGCTACACTCATCAGGAGGGCGTTAAACTAGAAGAAGAGGGGACGGGAAGAAAAACATTAGACTCGAACAAAGACGACCCAGGAAAACATACTCAGAAGGGAGGTAAGAACATTTCTAAAACAATCCACAGTGAGGAGATTGGAACAAAACAAAATCCTCTAAACTGCATGCTCGCAAACGCCAGAAGCCTGACAAACAAGATGGAAGAACTAGAAGCAGAAATATCTACAGGTAACTTTGACATAGTGGGAATAACCGAGACATGGTTAGATGAAAGCTATGACTGGGCAGTTAACTTACAGGGTTACAGTCTGTTTAGAAAGGATCGTAAAAATCGGAGAGGAGGAGGGGTTTGTCTCTATGTCAAGTCTTGTCTAAAGTCCACTTTAAGGGAGGATATTAGCGAAGGGAATGAGGATGTCGAGTCCATATGGGTTGAAATTCATGGAGGGAAAAATGGTAACAAAATTCTCATTGGGGTCTGTTACAAACCCCCAAATATAACAGAAACCATGGAAAGTCTACTTCTAAAGCAGATAGATGAAGCTGCAACCCATAATGAGGTCCTGGTTATGGGGGACTTTAACTACCCGGATATTAACTGGGAAACAGAAACCTGTGAAACCCATAAAGGCAACAGGTTTCTGCTAATAACCAAGAAAAATTATCTTTCACAATTGGTGCAGAATCCAACCAGAGGAGCAGCACTTTTAGACCTAATACTATCTAATAGACCTGACAGAATAACAAATCTGCAGGTGGTCGGGCATCTAGGAAATAGCGACCACAATATTGTACAGTTTCACCTGTCTTTCACTAGGGGGACTTGTCAGGGAGTCACAAAAACACTGAACTTTAGGAAATGAAATGCTAGGTGAAATCCCAAGAAACAATGAAAACCCTATATTAAGGGTCACCAATCTAACCCAAGAAGAGGTGCGAAACCGGCTAAATAAGATTAAAATAGATAAATCTCCGGGTCCGGATGGCATACACCCACGAGTACTAAGAGAACTAAGTAATGTAATAGATAAACCATTATTTCTTATTTTTAGTGACTCTATAGCGACAGGGTCTGTTCCGCAGGACTGGCGCATAGCAAATGTGGTGCCAATATTCAAAAAGGGCTCTAAAAGTGAACCTGGAAATTATAGGCCAGTAAGTCTAACCTCTATTGTTGGTAAAATATTTGAAGGGTTTCTGAGGGATGTTATTCTGGATTATCTCAATGAGAATAACTGTTTAACTCCATATCAGCATGGGTTTATGAGAAATCGCTCCTGTCAAACCAATCTAATCAGTTTTTATGAAGAGGTAAGCTATAGGCTGGACCACGGTGAGTCATTAGACGTGGTATATCTCGATTTTTCCAAAGCGTTTGATACCGTGCCGCACAAGAGGTTGGTACACAAAATGAGAATGCTTGGTCTGGGGCAAAATGTGTGTAAATGGGTTAGTAACTGGCTTAGTGATAGAAAGCAGAGGGTGGTTATAAATGGTATAGTCTCTAACTGGGTCGCTGTGACCAGTGGGGTACCGCAGGGGTCGGTATTGGGACCTGTTCTCTTCAACATATTCATTAATGATCTGGTAGAAGGTTTACACAGTAAAATATCGATATTTGCAGATGATACAAAACTATGTAAAGCAGTTAATACAAGAGAAGATAGTATTCTGCTACAGATGGATCTGGAGAAGTTGGAAACTTGGGCTGAAAGGTGGCAGATGAGGTTTAACAATGATAAATGTAAGGTTATACACATGGGAAGAGGGAATCAATATCACCATTACACACTGAACGGGAAACCACTGGGTAAATCTGACAGGGAGAAGGACTTGGGGATCCTAGTTAATGATAAACTTACCTGGAGCAGCCAGTGCCAGGCAGCAGCTGCCAAGGCAAACAGGATCATGGGGTGCATTAAGAGAGGTCTGGATACACATGATGAGAGCATTGTACTGCCTCTGTACAAATCCCTAGTTAGACCGCACATGGAGTACTGTGTCCAGTTTTGGGCACCGGTGCTCAGGAAGGATATAATGGAACTAGAGAGAGTACAAAGGAGGGCAACAAAATTAATAAAGGGGATGGGAGAACTACAATACCCAGATAGATTAGCGAAATTAGGATTATTTAGTCTAGAAAAAAGACGACTGAGGGGCGATCTAATAACCATGTATAAGTATATAAGGGGACAATACAAATATCTCGCTGATTATCTGTTTATACCAAGGAAGGTGACGGGCACAAGGGGGCATTCTTTGCGTCTGGAGGAGAGAAGGTTTTTCCACCAACATAGAAGAGGATTCTTTACTGTTAGGGCAGTGAGAATCTGGAATTGCTTGCCTGAGGAGGTGGTGATGGCGAACTCAGTCGAGGGGTTCAAGAGAGGCCTGGATGTCTTCCTGGAACAGAACAATATTGTATCATACAATTATTAGGTTCTGTAGAAGGACGTAGATCTGGGTATTTATTATGATGGAATATAGGCTGAACTGGATGGACAAATGTCTTTTTTCGGCCTTACTAACTATGTTACTATGTTACTATGTAATAACGCTGTAGCCGACTCCACTGGTCAGACACCTTTCCTCCTTAATTACGGCCAGCATCCGCGGGTTCCTGTGCCTATGCCCGTGTCCTCTGCTGACTCCAGGGTGGCAGACTGGGCAGTGGAGGCACGGGACATTTGGGACCGCACTCAGGATGCCATTCGGCCCTCAAAGGAGAGAATGAGGTCCTCCGCCGATGCACATCGGCGCCCTGCCCCGACCTTTGCTCCTGGCGATTTAGTGTGGCTCTCCGCCCGTAACATCAGGCTGCATGTAGAGTCCACTAAGTTTGCACCTCGCTACTTGGGTCCCTTCAAGGTCCTCGAACAGGTTAATCCTGTGGTCTAACGTCTGGCCCTTCCTCCACGCCTTGGTATCACCGACACCTTTCATGTGTCCCTCCTTAAGCCCGTATACATGTCCCGGTTTTCTGAGTCATCTGCCGGGACATCGGGTTTGTCTACGGATGATTACAAGGTGAACGCTATTTTGGGGTACAAGGTGGTACGTGGTAAAAAATTCTATTTGGTGGATTGGAAGGGTTATGGCCCTGAGGACAGGTCCTGGGAGCCTGCTGAGCACATTCGGGCTCCGCAGCTCATTGCTGCCTTCGAACGTAGCGAGGCCCAAGGAGGGGGGGCCTAGGAGGGGGGGTAATGTTAGGGGTCGAGTTCCTGCCTCTGCACAGGGGGAATCTCGGGCCATCTCCGCTGCGGTCTCCCATTCTTCTCCTGCCGCAGTGGAGCTTGCTCAGCAGAGACGTCAATCCCAGCGTCTCGCTCAGTCTGACTCTGTGCTTAGAGTTACTGCTGCGTTTCCTGCTTCTCCCATTGAAGTCAGTGCTGGACAGCAACGAGCGGACGTTTCTGGGGCTAAGTCCTGCTTTTTACATTCTGAGCATGCCCAGAGTAAGATCTCTCAGTGGAGATCGAGGGTCACATGATCAGATACTGCAGCTAAGGTCCTTGTAGCTGCTAGGACTAAATCCTGCTTTGCACTCTGAGCATGCCCAGGGCGAGATCTCTCAGTGGAGATCCAGGGTCACATGCTCAGGTGCTGCAGCACTCCATTGGTCCTTCTTTGGAAGGTCCTAAACATGCTGCAGCTATTTAAGCCTCGCATGGCCGCACGGCCATGCGCTAGTATTGTCTTGTAAATATGTGTGTGTGTTGTGAGTGAAAGTCGCTCTTTAAATAACCCTCCCTATTGAATGTCTGTTCGCGGAAGGTGTATGTTTGCTATCTAGCGCCAGACTTATCCAACAGCACGAAACACACATTTCAGCTACCAGTTGCTGTGTCCGCCAGTACGGCGCCGTGCGCTTGCTCTGCGCTATCCTGACCCAAGCCTGTGTGGTTAGTGGCGTGCGGCACCGCAGGCACTCTTGTGCCTTTATATTATTACTTATATTCCTCTGACACACCCAGTTGCGGTGTTGTGCCAGCAAGTGTCTAATCGGACTTCAATCCTGTGTAGGGGTTGAGTCCGCTGACTTCTTGCTCGCGCTTTATGTGCGGTACTGCGGTCCTGTGACGCAACAGGATCGCTTCCTTCACGCAGGGTGAAGTTAACCCATGTGTGTATACTTAGTACCGCCATATAGTCCGTCTTACTAGCAGCAGGGTCTTTCACCTGCACGGTGGACCTCGGACGGCGAACACACCTAATACCATTACACCTTATACTTGGTGCGTTCCGCCAGTCCTAACACACACATTCAGCTTTATATAGTAGATTTAATTATTACAGGACATATGCAAATTTTTTTTTCTTTGGTTTTGTCTCTGAAATAGTCAGTGTAAACGTGCTCTTACACATTGCATGAATACCTAATTATGCTCCAGCTCATTTCTTTGATTTTGCATCAGTTTGTTATTGGTGTAATTGCACTGACATGAAGTTGCCAGGTCCTTTTTTCCGCATAATAAATACTGTTAAAATGCCCGACGCCCTCGTCTCTTGCAAACAATAAAAAAAAGCAACATATAATACTGTCCTGTCCGTCGTAGTCCATTTAGTACCGAGTATCCCATGGCCAAGGCTGGACTGGCCATCTGCCAAATGCCAGAAGTGCCTGTCTGGTTGTCGGCTGCCTTGTCTGCAACATTGTTAACAGAATCGGTATTCTAAAGACACCCATACTGTTAAGAGTTGTGATGGAGCACAAAGTCGCTGACTTGGTCTTGTAGTAAATCTTGCTTTCCTCTATCCAGGGTAATATTAGTAATATGTCCCATCTAGTGCTTGGGACGGGGACAATATGGGCATGTGTGATCTCAAATGCCAGGGCGGAATTTCAGCCCCAGTCCATACCTGCCCACGGTGATCTCACATGTAGAACAGTTACATCTCCCGATGTGAGTGCTTTACCCGGCCTCCAGCGATACACTGATAGGAGGTAATTGCTCCCGCAGTGTATCACTAAGCTGCCATGAGAGTTCACCGGAGTTCATCAGCTCTGGTGCTCTCACTTGTGACCCTTCCGCTGTGTGAGAACTTTCCCCCTCAGCGGTGCCGTAAGTGAGAGCACCGAAGTTGATCAGCTGATGAACTCCGATGAACTCTCACGGGGGCTCAGTGATACACTGCGGGAGCGATTACCTCCTGTCAGTGTATCGTCGGCTGTTGGGTGAGATCGCAGTGGGGCACTCAGTATTAAACGGACTACGGCGGAAAGGTGAATATATGTTGGTTTATTATTTTTGATTGTTTGTAGGAGACACGGACATTGGGGACTAGGCGTTCGGGGAGTATGAATTTTTTATGTGAATATGTAAATGTTTTGATTTTTCTTACAATTGAATACAGGCATCGGATGATGAGACTATTCTCCCATCATCGGCTCATACTGTCTCTGTTATATGTGACAAAAGACGTAGCCGGATGGGAGAAGTAGTCCCATCAGACGACGCCTGGGCTGTTCATCGCATGGGTACACACACAGACACGCATAGACAGACACAGACACACGCACATATTCTCCGCTCACACACATATTCTCCGCCTACACACTGAGACACACGCACATACTGTATTCTCTGCTCACACACATGTTCTCCGCCCACACACGTACATATTCTCCACCCACACACTGAGACACATGCACATATTCTCCACTCACACACATATTCTCCGCCCACACACTGAGACACACGCACATATTCTCCGCTCACACACATATTCTCCGCCCACACACGTACATATTCTCCACCCACACGCTGAGACACACGCACATATTCTCCACTCACACACATATTCTCCACCCATACACGTACATATTCTCCACCCACACACTGAGACACACGCACATATTCTCCACTCACACACATATTCTCCACCCACACACTGAGACACACGCACATATTCTCCGCCCACACACGCACATATTCTCCACCCACACACTAAGACACACGCACATATTCTCCGCCCACACACTGAGACACACGCACATATTCTCCGCCCACACATACACATATTCTCCACTCACACACTGAGACACACGCACATATTCTCCGCCCACACACTGAGACACACGCACATATTCTCCGCCCACACACGCACATATTCTCCACTCACGCACTGAGACACACGCACATATTCTCCCCTCACACACATATTCTCTGCCCAGGCACTAAGACACACGCACATATTCTCTGCCCACACACGCACATATTCTCCACCCACACACTGAGACACACGCACATATTCTCCGCCCACACACTGAGACACACGCACATATTCTCCGCCCACACACGCACATATTCTCCACTCACACACTGAGACACACGCACATATTCTCCCCTCACACACATATTCTCTGCCCAGGCACTAAGACACACGCACATATTCTCTGCCCACACACGCACATATTCTCCACCCACACACTGAGACACACGCACATATTCTCCGCCCACACACGCACATATTCTCCGCCCACACACTGAGACACACGCAAATATTCTCTGCCCACACACGCACATATTCTCCACCCACACACTGAGACACACGCACATATTCTCAGCCCACAGACGCACATATTCTCCACTCACACACAGAGACACACGCACATATTCTCCGCCCACACACTGAGACACACGCACATATTCTCCGCCCACACACTGAGACACACGCGCACACATTCTCCGCCCACACACTCTGTGATATCTTCTGACATAATTTCTCTTTGACAATTTGCAGCGTTTTTAGCAGCTAATACGCAAAACTTTTTACACTTGCGTTTTTGGCTGCAGATTTGACTGACTCAATTGAAGTCAATGAGTCAAAAATGCTGCAGAAATGCGAAAAGAATTGGCATGCTGCAGAAAATAAAACGCTGCAAAGACAGATAAAATTTTACGGATCATGTGCACAACACTTCAGGATTGTCATTGAATTACCTTGCTTTAGTATTCCATTGCGTTTTTGAACCATTTACGTGCATTAAAAAAGTTGTGAAAATGCATAAAAAACGCATTGTGTGCACATAGCCTTAAAAGGAATCGGTACACACAAAAAAAACATGAACGGAACAATAAAAAGAGTTACAGGTCTTGGAAAATGCTGAGTCAAAATAAATAGGAAACCTTAGTAATAATGAAAGTTTTCTACTGCAGCATTAATACTGATCTGGAGAAACATGTTGATAGGTTATTATTACTGCGTAATGAATGCTGAAAAAAATAAATCCCCCCAAAAAATGGCAATTTTTTTTTCATCATGTCAAACCACTTGGAATTTTTATTTTGCTGCTATTCAGTACAACATATGGTAAAATGAATGGTGCCAATAAAAACTACAACATGTGCCGCAAAAAAAAAACAAGCTCTCATAAGGCTATGTTGACAGGAAATTAAAAAAGTTACGGCTCTTGGAAGAAGGGGAAGAGAAAGCAAAGATGCAAAAATTGAAAATAATCAGATCCTGAATGGTTTAATATATCACATGTAAACCAGTTTTCTTATTTATCCTCAGAAATAAGAATACAGATAATAAATGGGAAATGTTTAAGAACATCCTAAATAGGCAGTGTAAGCGGTTTATACCTTGTGGGAATAAAAGGACTAGAAATAGGAAAAACCCAATGTGGCTAAACAAAGAAGTAAGACAGGCAATTAACAGTAAAAAGAAAGCATTTGCACTACTAAAGCAGGATGGCACCATTGAAGCTCTAAAAAACTATAGGGAGAAAAATACTTTATCTAAAAAACTAATTAAAGCTGCCAAAAAGGAAACAGAGAAGCACATTGCTAAGGAGAGTAAAACTAATCCCAAACTGTTCTTCAACTATATCAATAGTAAAAGAATAAAAACTGAAAATGTAGGCCCCTTAAAAAATAGTGAGGAAAGAATGGTTGTAGATGACGAGGAAAAAGCTAACATATTAAACACCTTCTTCTCCACGGTATTCACGGTGGAAAATGAAATGCTAGGTGAAATCCCAAGAAACAATGAAAACCCTATATTAAGGGTCACCAATCTAACCCAAGAAGAGGTGCGAAACCGGCTAAATAAGATTAAAATAGATAAATCTCCGGGTCCGGATGGCATACACCCACGAGTACTAAGAGAACTAAGTAATGTAATAGATAAACCATTATTTCTTATTTTTAGGGACTCTATAGCGACAGGGTCTGTTCCGCAGGATTGGCGCATAGCAAATGTGGTGCCAATATTCAAAAAGGGCTCTAAAAGTGAACCTGGAAATTATAGGCCAGTAAGTCTAACCTCTATTGTTGGTAAAATATTTGAAGGGTTTCTGAGGGATGTTATTCTGGATTATCTCAATGAGAATAACTGTTTAACTCCATATCAGCATGGGTTTATGAGAAATCGCTCCTGTCAAACCAATCTAATCAGTTTTTATGAAGAGGTAAGCTATAGGCTGGACCACGGTGAGTCATTGGACGTGGTATATCTCGATTTTTCCAAAGCGTTTGATACCGTGCCGCACAAGAGGTTGGTACACAAAATGAGAATGCTTGGTCTGGGGCAAAATGTGTGTAAATGGGTTAGTAACTGGCTTAGTGATAGAAAGCAGAGGGTGGTTATAAATGGTATAGTCTCTAACTGGGTCGCTGTGACCAGTGGGGTACCGCAGGGGTCAGTATTGGGACCTGTTCTCTTCAACATATTCATTAATGATCAGGTAGAAGGTTTACACAGTAAAATATCGATATTTGCAGATGATACAAAACTATGTAAAGCAGTTAATACAAGAGAAGATAGTATTCTGCTACAGATGGATCTGGATAAGTTGGAAACTTGGGCTGAAAGGTGGCAGATGAGGTTTAACAATGATAAATGTAAGGTTATACACATGGGAAGAGGGAATCAATATCACCATTACACACTGAACGGGAAACCACTGGGTAAATCTGACAGGGAGAAGGACTTGGGGATCCTAGTTAATGATAAACTTACCTGGAGCAGCCAGTGCCAGGCAGCAGCTGCCAAGGCAAACAGGATCATGGGGTGCATTAAAAGAGGTCTGGATACACATGATGAGAGCATTATACTGCCTCTGTACAAATCCCTAGTTAGACCGCACATGGAGTACTGTGTCCAGTTTTGGGCACCGGTGCTCAGGAAGGATATAATGGAACTAGAGAGAGTACAAAGGAGGGCAACAAAATTAATAAAGGGGATGGGAGAACTACAATACCCAGATAGATTAGCGAAATTAGGATTATTTAGTCTAGAAAAAAGACGAATGAGGGGCGATCTAATAACCATGTATAAGTATATAAGGGGACAATACAAATATCTCGCTGAGGATCTGTTTATACCAAGGAAGGTGACGGGCACAAGGGGGCATTCTTTGCGTCTGGAGGAGAGAAGGTTTTTCCACCAACATAGAAGAGGATTCTTTACTGTTAGGGCAGTGAGAATCTGGAATTGCTTGCCTGAGGAGGTGGTGATGGCGAACTCAGTCGAGGGGTTCAAGAGAGGCCTGGATGTCTTCCTGGAGCAGAACAATATTGTATCATACAATTATTAGGTTCTGTAGAAGGACGTAGATCTGGGTATTTATTATGATGGAATATAGGCTGAACTGGATGGACAAATGTCTTTTTTCGGCCTTACTAACTATGTTACTATGTTACTATGATAACAGGGAAAATGTCAGCCAGTTCTAATCAAATGTCCATATCTGTCACTCTGGCTCGGACTGGCCCACAGGAGAACAGGAGAATCATCTGGTGGGCCCCTGTGCAATAGTGGAAACCACCGTCTTTTAGTTGAAAAGTGGGGCCATGGAGTTACTGGTGGTGGTGGGTCCTTGGCACCCCAGTCCGACACTATTATCACTTAGTACCCACTTACAATCTCACAATCTACTTTTAGCATTAGGTTTTCTTCTGTGCAGACGTCCATTACTCGCAGGAGGCACACAATTCTTCCTTCACTTTTTCTGCTCCAGTTAGACAATGTTGATCACATGCTGCAGTGACTTGTGTACATCTGACTATCTTACTCCAACTTTCCGAGTCATAAGCCTTTTCACATGATTTCCTGTGTCATATGATATGATTAATAATTGCCAGCATACACTTGCATTGTTTGTCGTACCGCGCTATGTATGCACAATGACGACTGGTACAGCTGTGACTAAGACTTGTGTTCATAGCAACACTGCAAAAAAATGCAAAATCTGCAAGAATAGCACTGACAAAGTAGTAGCCCCCCATCTATTCTACTGCATTATAAGGGTTAAAAAATGAAACATTCCACTCCAGTCATTCGGGTGAAAAAGTTGAGTTAAGAGTGACCCTCATACAGATTAGACTAAAGATAGTCAAAACCATCAATATCAGCAAGATCAGAAGGCATTCTGATGTGCATGGGGACCTCCCATCTCTGCCCCAATAAATAATGTCGGGGAGAGAAGAATCTGGCCTGTTATATTTCCAGCGTCCCATCCTTTTGTCCTCCCCTAGGACAATTCGCTATCATATGATTCTGGCAGCGGCTCTCATAGAGAACAAGGAATTGCTCAGCCGACGGTTTCTGTATATGGGAAAGTCGGGGGAGATAGCTGTCAACCGAATGATCATTCACCTGACAGCTATCTAATGTGCATGGAGACCCTAAGGCCATGAGCACATGTGAGTATTTGGAATTTGTAAGCCAAAACCAGGAGTGGGTGATAAATTCAGAAGTGGTGATGTGTTCCTATTATACTTTTCCTCTGATTGTTCCACTCCTGGTTTTGGCTTACACATACTGATGTAAAATACTAACCAAATACTGCTAGTGTGACGGCAGCCTTAGAAGCAGAACAATAAAAACTGACAGTGCCGGATGTTTCAAATGAAAGATCCAATGGCGGTCTGTGGACCTCTTGATTTATAAAGACATCTGATAACCTCTATATACTATACAGTAAGAACACTGGATTAATAGGATTACATAAAATGTAGTTACACATTTCTGAGGTAAACCAGAACCATGAAATAAACTATATAACAACAATGGTCAATCACTCTTGATCTCCGGTAACATCAGATTTTAACCATAAACGATCCTAGACCACAATGGTTAATGCATGTCAATATAAACCAATCCATGAATCTAGATCACTAGATACTATTAACTACTAAAGGTACCTTCACACTAAGCAACTTTACAACGAGAACGACAACGATCCGTGACATTGCAGCGTCCTGGATAGCGATCTCGTTGTGTTTGACACGCAGCAGCGATCTGGATCCCGCTGTGCCATCGCTGGTTGGAGCTAGAAGTCCAGAACTTTATTTCGTCGTCAGGTCGGCGTGTATCGTCATGTTTGACAGCAAAAGCAACGATGCCAGCAATGTTTTACATGGAGCTAACGACCTGCGAGAACGATAAGTGAGTCGCCGTTACGTCACTGGATCGCTCCTGCATCGTTCTGGAGTTGCTGTGTTTGACATCTCTACAGCGACCTAAACAGGGACGCTCCAGCGATCGGCTCGTTGTCTATATCACTGCAGCGTCGCTGAGTGTGACGGTACCTTAAGTTACTACTACTGCTAGTTCCACATAATAAATACAGCGCACAGTGGACCAAAAAATATGCGATCTCATACACATGCATGTAGCCATGTGTTCATACTATGAAAAAAGAGACTGCATATATGCTAATGCTAAGGACACTCCAAGAGACAATCATAGAAACCGAAGAGAAAAAATAGGAGTAGACGTCCGTAATTTAAATATAAAATTACTTTCCAATTTTTATTACATAAAATAAATATAAAGACACATCACATAACAATACAAGTACTACAAAGTGAGAAAGAGGGAAAAACTAGAACAGCACTGAAAAAAACAACACACATTCGGGAGGACGTCCCTAGGAATGTCCGTATAAACAAATAAAGTGCCACTAGTGCATATCATACAAATGGGCAAGCAAAAGGGTTAGAGGGAGTAAGCATGCTGTACTAAATACTAATACCCGAAACCGGGGTTACCGTTCAAGTGACATACTAAACGCTCACAATCCCTATCAGACTCTTACCCATTTTCCGGACCACCAAGAGAGACCACCGGAGCCCCAACGCACGTTTCGCGTGGGCTTCGTCAGGGGGCAGTGCTGTATTGTGTGTTCGCCCGGTATTTAAGAGATCCAAAACTCCCATCAGGTGCTACTAATCCCGGCGCATCTATGACGTCAGTGCGTCAGAAATTACAACGCTGCGGCGCACACCATGACGCCGAGCCTCAAAATTGGCGCCAAAATGACGTTAATGGAACGCACGCGTCACGACTAAGCGACCACGACGATGTCCCACAGTGTGGATCATATGAAAAGAATGCCCATAGAGGACCACTCGATCCCCGCCCATCAGAGGAGGTGTCACACATAATGGCGCATGTCCAATGTATAGTGCGCCAGGAAACTACAACGCTGCGGCGCACTCATGACGTAAGCTTTACCTAGGCGTCGCAACGACGCCAATGGAACGCCCACGTCACTACCGGGCGCCTCCAGCGTTGTCCCGGAATTCGCACCACCAAGGACATGCGCACAGTGAACAACACCCAACCCCACCTAATGACATCACGTCAGAGAGAGAAAATAATAAAGGTATATTATGCCCCACATATCCCACGGCCCACCAAGGCACTATAATACTACAATACATACATAAAACCCATCCATATTACATTGCATAAGTGCGGCATAGACAAAGTATACATCAAGATGCTAAAGATGAAGCCATAATTTAGAACATACCCCCAAAGCGGGGAAATAACATACAAAATCATAGGTCACAAAGAAAAAAGAAAAAAACAAAACACAGACAAAAGTGGATTCCTCCATTGCATTAATATGGATAAATACAGTGATATAAAGGTGAACATAAAAAGAATAATAAAGTCCATATATATCTATCCAATATGGAAATACAAAGTGCACGGTGCACATGTGAAAACTTCTGATGAACATCTTTAGGGGATCAGACAGAGCCATTGATAGTGAAGTCATTCAACAGCAGCAACCACGATGAGGATAATGGTCTCTCATTAACCGGGATAATAACATTCAACATATGAGCAAGGAAATCATCTTACAAAACACTAAAAAAGTAATCAAAGAAAGAAAATTAGTAAACACACAACAACAGACACAAATAAAATAACAATAAGATGAAATGAAGAACCGGAACTGCCACACTATAAAAAGGAACTAAAGCTCAATTGTTCATTAAGCCCGTGTGGGGACATGGTATTCAACAGGGTAATCCACCTACATTCACATTGTGCCAACTTTCGTTTCAGGTCGCCACCCCTGATGCCTGCACGGACCTTATCAATACCACAGATTTTCAAAAATTTGGGGTTACATTGGTGATGCTGGCGGAAATGTTTTGGTATTGGTTTCAGGTTATCCACATCCTCCACATCCCGGGCTGCCATAATGTCCCTTACGTGCTCACGCACGCGCACACGTAGTTCCCGTGACGTGAGTCCAATATAAATCAGTTTACACGTGCATATAGCATAATATACTACAAATGTTGTACTGCACGTGATATATTCTCTAATTTGGAACTGTTTTTTGTCACCCGAGGATGTAAAGGATGTGGCCCTCACCAGGTTTTTGCACGCCAAGCAACCACCACATGGAAAGAAACCTTTTTTTTGTTGTTGACCCGCGCCAAAGAAATCAGGGGTTTTAGCCACATAGTGGCTATGTACCAACATATCAGATATGTTGCTACTTCGCCGTGCAGTCATCAGGGGTTGGTCAGGCAGATGTTTACCCAGAATCGGGTCTGTCTGTAGTACTGACCAATGACGTCTGATGATGTTTCTCATATCCCACCTATGATTGTAGGTGGATATAAACCTTGGTTGACCATCCCAAGTATTTTTCTTTCTGTCCCTCTTAGTTGCCACCAGAAGATCATCTCTCTTAGTTTTTTTAGCTCTAACATATCCTTTTTTGATTACACGACCACTGTACCCGCGTTGCTTAAACCTCTCCCCAAGGTCCCTGGCCTGCTCTTCAAATAAGGCATCAGAGGTACAGATCCTTCGAGCCCGAAGGAACTGTCCAATGGGGATGGCTCTTATCGTGGAGGGCGGATGCGAGGATGTGGAGTGCAGGAGGGCATTCACTGAGGTATCCTTACGAAACATGTCCGTATACATGAGACCATCATCGTTCACTCTCAGTGTGATATCGAGAAAAGGAATTTCTTTGTGGTGGTAGGAGTACGTGAGTCTGATATTGGAGTCGTTTCTGTTAAGGTCAACCATAAACTGCTGTAACTCCAGGACAGGGCCATGCCAAATAAACAGGATGTCATCGATATATCGATACCACCCAAGAATCTGTGGGGACGCCTGTGCTCCGCCGTAGAAGATCTCACGCTCCCAAAATCCCAAAAACAAGTTAGCATACGACGGAGCACAGGCCGCCCCCATGGCAGTGCCCTGCCTCTGGAGAAAAAAAAGGTCCTTAAAAACAAAAAAGTTATGTGTTAAAATAAAATCCAACAGCTCCAACACCAGTTCACGCACATCCGCCTCCACATTACTAGACTCCAAAAAGAATCTAGCTGCCCTCATGCCATCCACATGTCGAATGCTGGTGTACAATGCCTCGACATCCGCTGTCACAAGGACCATGTCCCCCTCCACGACAAGGCCATCACTGAACACTGGGTTAATAGGATTACATAAAATGTAGTTACACATTTCTGAGGTAAACCAGAACCATGAAATAAACTATATAACAACAATGGTCAATCACTCTTGATCTCCGGTAACATCAGATTTTAACCATAAACGATCCTAGACCACAATGGTTAATGCATTTCAATATAAACCAATCCATGACTCTAGATCACTAGATACTATTAACCACTAAAGGTACCTTCACACTAAGCAACTTTACAACGAGAACGGCAATGATCCGTGGCGTTGCAGCGTCCTGGATAGCGATCTCGTTGTGTTGACACGCAGCAGCGATCTGGATCCCGCTGTGACATCGCTGGTTGGAGCTAGAAGTCCAGAACTTTATTTCGTCGTCAGGTCGGCGTGTATCGTCATGTTTGACAGCAAAAGCAACGATGCCAGCAATGTTTTACATGGAGCTAACGACCTGCGAGAACGATAAGTGAGTCGCCGTTACGTCACTGGATCACTCCTGCATCGTTCTGGAGTTGCTGTGTTTGACATCTCTACAGCGACCTAAACAGCGACGCTGCAGCGATCGGCTCGTTGTCTATATCACTGCAGCGTCGCTGAATGTGACGGTACCTTAAGTTACTACTAGGGTTGAGCGAAACGGGTCGAACATTTTCAAAAGTCGCCGACTTTTGACAAAGTCGGGTTTCATGAAACTCGATCCGACCCCTGTGCGGGGTCGGCCATGCGGTACGCGACTTTCGCGCCAAAGTCGCGTTTCAATGACGCGAAAAGCGCCATTTCTCAGCCAATGAAGGTAAACGCAGAGTGTGGGCAGCGTGATGACATAGGTCCTGGTCCCCACCATCTTAGAGAAGGGCATTGCAGTGATTGGCTTGCTGTCCGCGGCGTCACAGGGGCTATAAAGGGGCGTTCCCGCCGACCGCCATGTTACTGCTGCTGATCTGAGCCTAGGGAGAGGTTGCTGCCGCTTCGTCAGAAGCAGGGATAGCGTTAGGCAGGGTCCATTAACCACCAAACCGCTTGTGCTGTAGCGATTTCCACTGTCCAACACCACCTTCGGTGTGCAGGGACAGTGGAAGCTACATTTTTTTTTTTTTCCCCTCAGCGCTGTAGCTCATTGGGCTGCCCTAGAAGGCTCCCTGATAGCTGCATTGCTGTGTGTACGCCGCTGTGCAAACCAACTGCTTTTTTCAAAGCACAAATCCTCTTGTTCCTTCCTTTCTGCACAGCTATCTTGTTTGTTTGTCCACACTTTTTATTTAATTTGTGCATCAGTCCACTCCTTATTGCTGCCTGCCAGACCTGGCTGAGATTACTGCAGGGAGATAGTAATTGAAGGACAGTTCCTTTTTTTTTTTTTTTTGTGGGAGATTAAGATTGGCATTTCTGCTAGAGTGCCATCCCTGTCTGTGTCATCTCTCACTCAGTGGGCCATAGAAAGCCTATTTATTTTTTTGCTTGATTTGGGTTCTAAAATCTACCTGAAAAAATCACTACATCAATCAGTGGGAGAAAAATATTGGCCTCAGGGCTTTTGTGCCACTCCTTACTCCTGTGTGTGCCATCTCTCAGTGGGCCATAGAAAGCCTATTTATTTTTTTGCTTGATTTGGGTTCCAAAATCTACCTGAAAAAATCAATAAATCAATCAGTGGGAGATTAATATTGGCCTTTCGACTTGTGTGCCAGTCCTAAGCGTGCCATCTCTCTCTCTCAGATAGTGGGCCATAGAAAGCCTATTTATTATTTTTTTTATTGGGTTTATAAATTTTCCCTGGAAAAAAAAAAAAAAGTGGGAGATTAATATTGGCCTCTGGGCTTGTGTGCCAGTCCTGAGCGTGCCATCTCTCTCACAAATAGTGGGCCATAGAAAGCCTATTTATTTTTTTGGTTGATTTGGGTTCTAAATATTACCTGAAAAAATCAATAAATCAATCAGTGGGAGATAAATATTGGCCTCTGGGCTTGTGTGCCACTCCTGACTCCTGTGTGCGTCCTCTCTCACTCAGTGGGCCCTAGAAAGCCTATTTTTTGTTTTATTTGTTTTCTAAATTCTCCCTGAAAAAATCATTTTATTTTATTTGGTTTCTAAATTATTCCTGAAAAAAATCATTTTTTTTGTATTTTTTTTTTCTAAAGTCTCCCTGAAAAAAAAACAAAAAAACAAATCAGTGGGAGATTAATATTGCCCTTTCTGCTTGTGTGCCAGTCTTGACTCCTGGGTGTGCCATCTCTCTCTCTCCAATTGTGGGCCATAGAAAGCCTATTAATTTTTTTGCTTGATTTGGGTTCCAAAATCTACCTGAAAAAATCACTAAATCAATCAGTGGGAGATAAATATTGGCCTCTGGGCTTGTGTGCCACTCCTGACTCCTGTGTGCGTCCTCTCTCACTCACTGGGCCCTAGAAAGGCTATTTTATGTTTTATTTGTTTTCTAAATTCTCCCTGAAAAAATCATTTCATTTTATTTGGTTTATAAATTCTTCCTTAAAAAATCATTTTTTTTTTTTTTTTCTAAAGTCTCCTTTTTAAAAAAAAAAACACAAATCAGTGGCAGATTAATATTTACATTTGCGCTTCAGTGACAGTCCTGCGTGTGTGGCATCTCTCTCATTTGTTGCCACCAACAACAGAGTGTGTAACATTGTGCCTGATTTTCGTTGTGGTCTCACCCACCTGTAAAGGGGTAGCTAAATCATACTGAAGTTATAGCTCACCGTGTAAGTTGTGTGACTGCAACAAATACCGTTAGTTTGGTAACGTTTTTAAAACAATGAGGAAGTCTGGTGGAAGAGGTCGTGGCCGGGGGCGTTCATTGTCAGCTGGTAATGAGGGTAGTGGTAGTGGTGGAGCATCAGGTGGTCGTGGGAAAAAAAATATTGCACCTAAGTCTGGAGCTGTGGAGCCAGGTTCGTCGTCTGGCTACACAAGGCCTCGAACGCTCCCTTTTCTGGGAGTAGGAAAACCGCTTTTAAAGTCGGAGCAGCAAGAGCAAGTTTTGGCTTATCTTGCTGACTCAGCCTCTAGCTCTTTTGCCTCCTCTCGTGAAACTGGTAAAAGTAAAAGCAGCGCGTCGTTAGTGGATGTTCACGGTCAGGGACAAGTCGCTTCCTTGTCCTCTTCAGCAAAAACAACAACAGAGAAGAATGCAGCAGGCGACACAACGGGTTACTCCATGGAGCTCTTTACACATACCGTCCCTTGCTTAGAAAGTGAAGCAGTTAACAGTCCATGCCCATTACAAGTTGAATCTGACATGGAGTGCACTGATGCACAGCCACAGCCAGACTACTATGCTGGTCCTTTGACTCAGACCACAACATTGCCCTCGCAGGGTGCTGATCAAGAATCAGACCCTGATGAGACTATGTTGCCCCATCACGAACGCTATACCACCGACCGACAAGGTGACACAGACGAAGTTGCACACGAGCTACAAGAAGAGGTAATAGATGACCCAGTTCTTGACCCCGATTGGCAGCCATTGGGGGAACAGGGTGCAGGCGGCAGCAGTTCTGAAGCGGAGGAGGAGGGGCCGCAGCAGGCATCAACATCGCAACAGGTTCCATCTGCCGGGCCCGTATCTTGCCCAAAACGCGTGGCAAAGTCAAAACCTGTTGGAGGACAGCGTGGCCATCCGGTTAAAGCTCAGTCTGCAATGCCTGAAAAGGTATCCGATGCTAGAAAGAGTGCAGTCTGGCATTTTTTTTAAACAACATCCAATTGATCAGCGCAAAGTCATCTGTCAAAAATGTTCAACTACCTTAAGCAGAGGGCAGAATCTGAAAAGTCTCAATACAAGTTGCATGCATAGACATTTAACCACCATGCATTTGCAAGCTTGGACTAACTACCAAACGTCCCTTAAGGTTGTAGCACCCTCGGCCAATGAAGCTAGTCATCAACGCAACATCCCTTCCGGCAGTGTAGGGCCACCATTTTCTGCACCACCTGCAGTATCTGTGCAGGTTTCTTTGCCAGGCCAAAGAAGTCAGGGTCAGGGAATCACCAGTTTCGTAGTAGGAAACACTGCATCTAGGGCACCGGCAGCAACAATACCATCTCCCACCGTCTCTCAGTCTGCCATGTCCACCGGCACCCCCGCTAGTTCCACGATCTCCAGCTCTCCAGTCCAGCTCACCCTACATGAGACTATGGTTAGAAAAAGGAAGTACTTAGCCTCGCATCCGCGTACACAGGGTTGAACTCCCCCATAGCTAGACTAATCTCGTTAGAGATGATGCCCTACCGGTTAGTTGAAAGCGAAGCTTTCAAAGCCCTGATGGACTACGCTGTACCACGCTACGAGCTACCCAGTCGACACTTTTTTTCCAGAAAAGCCATCCCAGCCCTCCACCAGCATGTTAAAGAGCGCATCGTCCATGCACTCAGGCAATCTGTGAGCACAAAGGTGCACCTGACAACAGATGCATGGACCAGTAGGCATGGCCAGGGACGTTACGTGTCCATCACGGCACACTGAGTAAATGTGGTGGATGCAGGGTCCACAGGGGACAGCAAGTTTGGGACAGTTCTGCCTAGCCCACGGTCTAGGAAACAGTTGGCTGTAGCCATTCGCACCCCCTCCTCCTCCTCCTCGTCCTCCTGCAGAAGCGAGACCTCGTCCACAGACCGCAGTCGCACAACCACTCCATCCGCAGCTGCCACTGTTGCACACCAGGTCTCCCATTATGTGGCAGCTACTGGCAAACATCAGCAGGCTGTATTGGCTATGAAATGTTTGGGCGACAACAGACACACCGCTGAAGTTCTGTCCGAGTTCTTGCAGAAAGAAACGCAGTCGTGGCTGGGCACTGTAGATCTTGAGGCAGGCAAGGTAGTGAGTGATAACGGAAGGAATTTCATGGCTGCCATCTCCATTTCCCAACTGAAACACATTCCTTGCCTGGCTCACACCTTAAACCTGGTGGTGCAGTGCTTCCTGAAAAGTTATCCGGGGTTATCCGACCTGCTCCTCAAAGTGCGTGGACTTTGCTCACATATCCGCCGTTCGCCCGTACAATCCAGCCGTATGCAGACCTATCAGCGTTCTTTGAACCTTCCCCAGCATCGCCTAATCATAGACGTTGCAACAAGGTGGAACTCAACACTGCACATGCTTCAGAGACTGTGTGAACAGAGGCGGGCTGTTATGTTTTTGTGGGAGGATACACATACACGGGCAGGCAGTAGGATGGCAGACATGGAGTTGTCAGGTGTGCAGTGGTCGAAGATTCAAGACATGTGTCAAGTCCTTCAGTGTTTTGAGGAATGCACACGGCTGGTTAGTGCAGACAACGCCATAATAAGCATGAGCATCCCCCTAATGCGTCTGCTGATGCAAAGTTTGACGCACATAAAGGATCAGGCGTCTGCAGCTGAGGAAGAGGAAAGCCTTGATGACAGTCAGCCATTGTCTGGCCAGGGCAGTGTACAGGACGAGGTAGCGGGCGAAGAGGAGGAGGAGGATGATGGGGATGATTATATTTTTAATGAGGAAGCTTTTCCGGGGCCAGTGGAAATTGTTGGCGCGGCAAGGCCGGGTTCTGGTTTTTGGAGGGACACAAGTGACGTGGATTTGCCTGAAACTGCCCCTCAACCAAGCACAACCACAGATTTGAGAACTGGAACTTTGGCCCACATGGCGGATTATGCCTTATGTATCCTCAAAAGGGACACACGCATAACAAAAATGATGAACGGTGACGATTACTGGTTGGCCTGCCTCCTTGATCCTCGCTATAAAGGCAAATTGCAAGATATAATGCCACATGAGAACTTGGAACTAATATTAGCAACCAAACAATCAACTCTTGTTGACCGTTTGCTTCTGGCATTCCCTGCACACAGCGCCCGTGATCGTTCTAACACGAGCTGCAGGGGCCAGCAGACCAGAGGTGTTAGAGGGGCAGAAATCAGAAGTGTCGTTGGCCAGAGGGGTTTTCTGACCAGGTTGTGGAGTGATTTTGCTATGACCGCAGACAGGACAGGTACTGCAGCATCAATTCAAAGTGGCAGGAGACAACATTTGTCCAGTATGGTTACTAACTATTTTTCATCCCTTATCGACGTTCTCCCTCAACCGTCATTCCCATTTGATTACTAGGCATCAAAATTAGACACCTGGCCAGAATTGGCAGAATATGCATTGCAGGAGCTTGCTTGCCCGGCAGCTAGTGTCCTATCAGAAAGAGTATTCAGTGCTGCAGGTTCAATACTAACAGAAAAAAGGACTCGTCTGGCTACCCAAAATGTAGATGATCTAACCTTCATTAAAATGAACCACAACTGGATTTCGAAATCTTTTGCCCCACCTTGCCCGGCTGACACCTAGCTTTCCTATGTAAAGGTCTTGCCTGTGGACTATTCTGAACGACTTTTCCAATCTCGTAATTTGCAGCACCTGATTGTCCAGCATCCGACATGTTAACACCTCCCTAAATGGCCAAAGTCCCCACACGGGGCAGTGGTATCGCCACTTGGCGCCAGCACCCGTGAGAGTACTGTTTGTCTGAAGAGGTGGGTGTGCCCGCTTTTGGTCGACGGCACTGCCACTAGGTCCCTCATAGTACAATAAAGTGTCTGGCGGTGGTGGTGCGCACCCAACGTCAGACACACCATTGTAATATGAGGGGCCCTGGGCCTGTACCGCCGGCCACAAGACAGTCCCCCCCCCAGGTCAAACAGTGCTCTACCACTTGCAAAATTTTCTCTCACAGCTCCACCAATGTTTAGTCTATGCGCTGACATCCTTCAATGCCTGGCACTGTCAATACCATTGTATTGACATTTTTCTTATGTTAGGCCTTCGAAGCCTGTCTGCGGTCACTCCTTCCACTAGGCCTCCACTGACCTGTCTACTGCTGCCCGGGTTCCCCTGGAACCAATTTTAAATTGCCTACAGCCAGCCCAATTTATTATGTTAGGGCTTCGAAGCCTGTCTGCGGTCCCTCCTTCCACTAGGCCTCCACTGACCTGTCTACTGCTGCCCGGGTTCCCCTGGAACCAATTTTAAATTGCCTACAGCCAGCCCAATTTATTATGTTAGGGCTTCGAAGCCTGTCTGCGGTCCCTCCTTCCACTAGGCCTCCACTGACCTGTCTACTGCTGCCCGGGTTCCCCTGGAACCAATTTTAAATTGCCTACAGCCCGCCCAATTTATTATGTTAGGGCTTCGAAGCCTGTCTGCGGTCCCTCCTTCCACTAGGCCTCCACTGACCTGTCTACTGCTGCCCGGGTTCCCCTGGAACCAATTTTAAATTGCCTACAGCCAGCCCAATTTATTATGTTAGGGCTTCGAAGCCTGTCTGCAGTCCCTCCTTCCACTAGGCCTCCACTGACCTGTCTACTGCTGCCCGGGTTCCCCTGGAACCAATTTTAAATTGTCTACAGCCAGCCCAATTTATTATGTTAGGGCTTCGAAGCCTGTCTGCGGTCCCTCCTTCCACTAGGCCTCCACTGACCTGTCTACTGCTGCCCGGGTTCCCCTGGAACCAATTTTAAATTGCCTACAGCCAGCCCAATTTATTATGTTAGGGCTTCGAAGCCTGTCTGCGGTCCCTCCTTCCACTAGGCCTCCACTGACCTGTCTACTGCTGCCCGGGTTCCCCTGGAACCAATTTTAAATTGCCTACAGCCAGCCCAATTTATTATGTTAGGGCTTCGAAGCCTGTCTGCGGTCCCTCCTTCCACTAGGCCTCCACTGACCTGTCTACTGCTGCCCGGGTTCCCCTGGAACCAATTTTAAATTGCCTACAGCCAGCCCAATTTATTATGTTAGGGCTTCGAAGCCTGTCTGCGGTCCCTCCTTCCACTAGGCCTCCACTGACCTGTCTACTGCTGCCCGGGTTCCCCTGGAACCAATTTTAAATTGCCTACAGCCAGCCCAATTTATTATGTTAGGGCTTCGAAGCCTGTCTGCGGTCCCTCCTTCCACTAGGCCTCCACTGACCTGTCTACTGCTGCCCGGGTTCCCCTGGAACCAATTTTAAATTGCCTACAGCCAGCCCAATTTATTATGTTAGGGCTTCGAAGCCTGTCTGCGGTCCCTCCTTCCACTAGGCCTCCACTGACCTGTCTACTGCTGCCCGGGTTCACCTGGAACCAATTTTAAATTGCCTACAGCCCGCCCAATTTATTATGTTAGGGCTTCGAAGCCTGTCTGCGGTCCCTCCTTCCACTAGGCCTCCACTGACCTGTCTACTGCTGCCCGGGTTCCCCTGGAACCAATTTTAAATTGCCTACAGCCAGCCCAATTTATTATGTTAGGGCTTCGAAGCCTGTCTGCGGTCCCTCCTTCCACTAGGCCTCCACTGACCTGTCTACTGCTGCCCGGGTTCCCCTGGAACCAATTTTAAATTGCCTACAGCCAGCCCAATTTATTATGTTAGGGCTTCGAAGCCTGTCTGCGGTCCCTCCTTCCACTAGGCCTCCACTGACCTGTCTACTGCCGCCCGTGTTCCCCTGGAACCAATTGTAAATTGCCTACAGCCAGGCCAATTTATTATGTTAGGGCTTCGAAGCCTGTCTGCGGTCCCTCCTTCCACTAGGCCTCCACTGACCTGTCTACTGCTGCCCGGGTTCCCCTGGAACCAATTTTAAATTGCCTACAGCCAGCCCAATTTATTATGTTAGGGCTTCGAAGCCTGTCTGCGGTCCCTCCTTCCACTAGGCCTCCACTGACCTGTCTACTGCTGCCCGGGTTCCCCTGGAACCAATTTTAAATTGCCTACAGCCAGCCCAATTTATTATGTTAGGGCTTCGAAGCCTGTCTGCGGTCCCTCCTTCCTCTAGGCCTCCACTGACCTGTCTACTGCCGCCCGTGTTCTCCTGGAACCAATTGTAAATTGCCTACAGCCAGGCCAATTTATTATGTTAGGGCTTCGAAGCCTGTCTGCGGTCCCTCCTTCCACTAGGCCTCCACTGACCTGTCTACTGCTGCCCGGGTTCCCCTGGAACCAATTTTAAATTGCCTACAGCCAGCCCAATTTATTATGTTAGGGCTTCGAAGCCTGTCTGCGGTCCCTCCTTCCACTAGGCCTCCACTGACCTGTCTACTGCTGCCCGGGTTCCCCTGGAACCAATTTTAAATTGCCTACAGCCAGCCCAATTTATTATGTTAGGGCTTCGAAGCCTGTCTGCGGTCCCTCCTTCCACTAGGCCTCCACTGACCTGTCTACTGCCGCCCGTTTTCCCCTGGAACCAATTGTAAATTGCCTACAGCCAGGCCAATTTATTATGTTAGGGCTTCGAAGCCTGTCTGCGGTCCCTCCTTCCACTAGGCCTCCACCGACCTGTCTACTGCTGCCCGGGTTCCCCTGGAACCAATTTTAAATTGCCTACAGCCAGCCCAATTTATTATGTTAGGGCTTCGAAGCCTGTCTGCGGTCCCTCCTTCCACTAGGCCTCCACTGACCTGTCTACTGCTGCCCGGGTTCCCCTGGAACCAATTTTAAATTGCCTACAGCCAGCCCAATTTATTATGTTAGGGCTTCGAAGCCTGTCTGCGGTCCCTCCTTCCTCTAGGCCTCCACTGACCTGTCTACTGCCGCCCGTGTTCCCCTGGAACCAATTGTAAATTGCCTACAGCCAGGCCAATTTATTATGTTAGGGCTTCGAAGCCTGTCTGCGGTCCCTCCTTCCACTAGGCCTCCACTGACCTGTCTACTGCTGCCCGGGTTCCCCTGGAACCAATTTTAAATTGCCTACAGCCAGGCCAATTTATTATGTTAGGGCTTCGAAGCCTGTCTGCGGTCCCTCCTTCCACTAGGCCTCCACTGACCTGTCTACTGCTGCCCGGGTTCCCCTGGAACCAATTTTAAATTGCCTACAGCCAGCCCAATTTATTATGTTAGGGCTTCGAAGCCTGTCTGCGGTCCCTCCTTCCACTAGGCCTCCACTGACCTGTCTACTGCCGCCCGTGTTCCCCTGGAACCAATTGTAAATTGCCTACAGCCAGGCCAATTTATTATGTTAGGGCTTCGAAGCCTGTCTGCGGTCCCTCCTTCCACTAGGCCTCCACCGACCTGTCTACTGCTGCCCGGGTTCCCCTGGAACCAATTTTAAATTGCCTACAGCCAGCCCAATTTATTATGTTAGGGCTTCGAAGCCTGTCTGCGGTCCCTCCTTCCACTAGGCCTCCACTGACCTGTCTACTGCTGCCCGGGTTCCCCTGGAACCAATTTTAAATTGCCTACAGCCAGCCCAATTTATTATGTTAGGGCTTCGAAGCCTGTCTGCGGTCCCTCCTTCCACTAGGCCTCCACTGACCTGTCTACTGCTGCCCGTGTTCCCCTGGAACCAATTGTAAATTGCCTACATCCCAATTTTTGTTATGTTAGGCCTTCGAAGCCTGTCTGCGGCCCGTTTTTCCACTACTACTACACTGACCAGGCCACTGCTGACCGTGTTCCCCTGGAACCAATTTTAAATTGCCTACAGCCAGCCCAATTTATTATGTTAGGGCTTCGAAGCCTGTCTGCGGTCCCTCCTTCCACTAGGCCTCCACTGACCTGTCTACTGCTGCCCGGGTTCCCCTGGAACCAATTTTAAATTGCCTACAGCCAGCCCAATTTATTATGTTAGGGCTTCGAAGCCTGTCTGCGGTCCCTCCTTCCACTAGGCCTCCACTGACCTGTCTATTGCCGCCCGTGTTCCCCTGGAACCAATTGTAAATTGCCTACAGCCAGGCCAATTTATTATGTTAGGGCTTCGAAGCCTGTCTGCGGTCCCTCCTTCCACTAGGCCTCCACCGACCTGTCTACTGCTGCCCGGGTTCCCCTGGAACCAATTTTAAATTGCCTACAGCCAGCCCAATTTATTATGTTAGGGCTTCGAAGCCTGTCTGCGGTCCCTCCTTCCACTAGGCCTCCACTGACCTGTCTACTGCTGCCCGGGTTCCCCTGGAACCAATTTTAAATTGCCTACAGCCAGCCCAATTTATTATGTTAGGGCTTCGAAGCCTGTCTGCGGTCCCTCCTTCCACTAGGCCTCCACTGACCTGTCTACTGCTGCCCGGGTTCCCCTGGAACCAGTTTTAAATTGCCTACAGCCAGCCCAATTTATTATGTTAGGGCTTCGAAGCCTGTCTGCGGTCCCTCCTTCCACTAGGCCTCCACTGACCTGTCTACTGCTGCCCGGGTTCCCCTGGAACCAATTTTAAATTGCCTACAGCCAGCCCAATTTATTATGTTAGGGCTTCGAAGCCTGTCTGCGGTCCCTCCTTCCACTAGGCCTCCACTGACCTGTCTACTGCTGCCCGTGTACCCCTTGAACCAACATCAGAAAATATAAAAATAAGTATTTTGCTTATAAAAAAGAAAATACTGGAGAGATATCAAATGCAGACATTTTAACATTAAAAACAAACACATACAACAAAAATCTGGTACAGTACTAAAAATGGCCACCAGCTACAATAACTTTCTCCTGCAAGTAGTTAACTGAAAGTTTTTTTCAATTTAAAACACAGATATGGCATCCACCGAGTGTTGTCCTGTCGCGTCTTCTTTATATTATTGCCAAGAAGATGCAAAACAATGAAAATAATAAAATCATTATTTACCAAAAAAATAGAGTAAGTCAAAACCACATTGCAAATAAACATTCATTACAAATAAAGAAGCAGGGCGCGTCCGAGGGTGAGTATATACCTAATAAGAATATAATCACCCTCGGACGCGCCCTGCTTCTTTCCGACAGCCTTCCTTCCTAAGAATCAGCCCTTCCGTGGTGTAGAGAGAGGGTGTGTTACACTCCAAGGTGTTCCCCAGGTTGCCTTTCCTGAGCTTCGATCTTCATGCTCTCGTTTAGTAGTTGTCGGAAAGTAGGCTGCATTAGGCCTACAAAATGGGTATGGGGTGGAGAGAGATGGTGTGTTACACTCCAAGGTGTTCTCCAGGTTTCCTCGCCATTGCTTCGATCTTCCGACTCTCGTTTAGTAGTTGTAGAAAACTACACTGCATTAGGCCTACAAAATGGGTATCGGGTGGAGAGAGATGGTGTGTTACACTCCAAGGTGTTCCCCAGGTTGCCTTGCCATTGCTTCGGTCTTCCGACTCTCGTTTAGTAGTTGTAGAAAACTACACAGCATTAGGCCTACAAAATGGGTATGGGGTGGAGAGAGATGGTGTGTTACACTCCAAGGTGTTCTCCAGGTTTCCTCGCCATTGCTTCGATCTTCCGACTCTCGTTTAGTAGTTTTAGAAAACTACACTGCATTAGGCCTACAAAATGGGTATGGGGTGGAGAGAGATGGTGTGTTACACTCCAAGGTGTTCTCCAGGTTTCCTCGCCATTGCTTCGATCTTCCGACTCTCGTTTAGTAGTTGTAGAAAACTACACTGCATTAGGCCTACAAAATGGGTATCGGGTGGAGAGAGATGGTGTGTTACACTCCAAGGTGTTCCCCAGGTTGCCTTGCTATTGCTTCGGTCTTCCGACTCTCGTTTAGTAGTTGTAGAAAACTACACTGCATTAGGCCTACAAAATGGGTATCGGGTGGAGAGAGATGGTGTGTTACACTCCAAGGTGTTCCCCAGGTTGCCTTGCCATTGCTTCGGTCTTCCGACTCTTGTTTAGTAGTTGTAGAAAACTACACAGCATTAGGCCTACAAAATGGGTATGGGGTGGAGAGAGATGGTGTGTTACACTCCAAGGTGTTCTCCAGGTTTCCTCGCCATTGCTTCGATCTTCCGACTCTCGTTTAGTAGTTGTAGAAAACTACACTGCATTAGGCCTACAAAATGGGTATCGGGTGGAGAGAGATGGTGTGTTACACTCCAAGGTGTTCCCCAGGTTGCCTTGCCATTGCTTCGGTCTTCCGACTCTCGTTTAGTAGTTGTAGAAAACTACACTGCATTAGGCCTACAAAATGGGTATCGGGTGGAGAGAGATGGTGTGTTACACTCCAAGGTGTTCCCCAGGTTGCCTTGCCATTGCTTCGGTCTTCCGACTCTCGTTTAGTAGTTGAAGAAAACTACACAGCATTAGGCCTACAAAATGGGTATGGGGTGGAGAGAGATGGTGTGTTACACTCCAAGGTGTTCTCCAGGTTTCCTCGCCATTGCTTCGATCTTCCGACTCTCGTTTAGTAGTTTTAGAAAACTACACTGCATTAGGCCTACAAAATGGGTATGGGGTGGAGAGAGATGGTGTGTTACACTCCAAGGTGTTCTCCAGGTTTCCTCGCCATTGCTTCGATCTTCCGACTCTCGTTTAGTAGTTGTAGAAAACTACACTGCATTAGGCCTACAAAATGGGTATCGGGTGGAGAGAGATGGTGTGTTACACTCCAAGGTGTTCCCCAGGTTGCCTTGCTATTGCTTCGGTCTTCCGACTCTCGTTTAGTAGTTGTAGAAAACTACACTGCATTAGGCCTACAAAATGGGTATCGGGTGGAGAGAGATGGTGTGTTACACTCCAAGGTGTTCCCCAGGTTGCCTTGCCATTGCTTCGGTCTTCCGACTCTTGTTTAGTAGTTGTAGAAAACTACACAGCATTAGGCCTACAAAATGGGTATGGGGTGGAGAGAGATGGTGTGTTACACTCCAAGGTGTTCTCCAGGTTTCCTCGCCATTGCTTCGATCTTCCGACTCTCGTTTAGTAGTTGTAGAAAACTACACTGCATTAGGCCTACAAAATGGGTATCGGGTGGAGAGAGATGGTGTGTTACACTCCAAGGTGTTCCCCAGGTTGCCTTGCCATTGCTTCGGTCTTCCGACTCTCGTTTAGTAGTTGTAGAAAACTACACTGCATTAGGCCTACAAAATGGGTATCGGGTGGAGAGAGATGGTGTGTTACACTCCAAGGTGTTCCCCAGGTTGCCTTGCCATTGCTTCGGTCTTCCGACTCTCGTTTAGTAGTTGTAGAAAACTACACAGCATTAGGCCTACAAAATGGGTATGGGGTGGAGAGAGATGGTGTGTTACACTCCAAGGTGTTCTCCAGGTTTCCTCGCCATTGCTTCGATCTTCCGACTCTCGTTTAGTAGTTGTAGAAAACTACACTGCATTAGGCCTACAAAATGGGTATCGGGTGGAGAGAGATGGTGTGTTACACTCCAAGGTGTTCCCCAGGTTGCCTTGCCATTGCTTCGGTCTTCCGACTCTCGTTTAGTAGTTGTAGAAAACTACACTGCATTAGGCCTACAAAATGGGTATGGGGTGGAGAGAGATGGTGTGTTCCACTCCAAGGTGTTCTCCAGGTTGCCTTTCCTGAGCTTCTATCTTCAGGCTCTCGTTAAATTGTGGTTAAATGGAACAACTGCATTTGGCGTACTAGTTGGTTTGGGGCCTACTAACAGTGTCTGCCGCTCCTTGCTGTTCTCCTGGTTTCCTGTCCTGAAATTCCGTTTTCAGGCGCTCGTTAAGTAGTTGTTAATGTTAGACTGCATTTGGCCTACTAGTTGGGTTGGGGCCTACTATCGGTGTCTGCCACTCCTTGCTGTTCTCCTCCACTGAACAAAGCTGTGCCGCCTGTTTACTACGGTTGCCAATTTTGAACTGCATTTCGACTACTTACTGATTTGGGCCTACTCTCTGTGTCAGCCTCTCATTCCAGTTGTCCTCCACTGCAATGCCCCCTGGTTATTCCTGTGTTACCAATTTTGAACTGCATTTAGCCCACTTTATTATTTGGGCCTATATCTGTGTTTCCTCCTCATCCTGCCCATTGCCCAGCCAGTGATAGATGAGTCTGCTGGTACATTGACCCATAACGCAACATTCCCCGTGCACGCTACACAACAACATTGTGACCCTGCTGAAAGTCAGGTTGCTCTTCCCGCATACCATACCACCTTACACGGGGACAAAGAGGAAGGTGCAGATGAAAGTGCAGGTTCCTTCATCAGGTGGGGGGAGGAATACTAGTTGGCGACGTCACTGGCACAGGGCCTCTCATAGTACGCAAAAGTGTTGCTGCCGGTGGGAGGCGCCCCCGCCGTGCAAACACACCGGTGTACTTTGAGGGGCCCTGTGCCAGTGCCAATGCCAACGAGTGGGCCCCCCATGCTTGCTCAGGTTCACAGCACTTGCAAAGTTGAAATACTTACCTCTCCCTGCTCCACTGCCGTGACGTGGTCCAGATTTCCTGGGCCCACTAATTACTTGAACCAGCCCTACCCACCACAACTTTAGCCAAATGACCCCCAATTTCAAATGCCTTCCAATTATTATAAGGTAAATTACGCTTGACAAGCTTCATTAAGAAGAATGGATGGTTTTGACATTAAAATGGGCACTCTAGGTGTTTTCCTGGCCCCCACTCACTGCCGACTATGCTGCCCCATTGACTTGCATTGGGTTTCGTGTTTCGGTCGATCCCGACTTTACGTCATAATTGGCCGATTTCACTCGACCCGACTTTTGAGATAGTCGGGTTTCGCGAAACCCGGCTCGACTCTAAAAAGGTCAAGGTCGCTCAACTCTAGTTACTACTACTGCTAGTTCCTCAACAAGCTAAACAACAATGTTTGTAAGGATTTGTGTAATCAAAAAGGGGAAGGAAGCAGTTTTGTGTCTTTTTGTAATAGATATCAACATTATTATTATTTATTTATATAGCACCATTGATTCCATGGTGCTGTACATGAGAAGGGGTTACATACAAGTTACAAATATCACATACAGTAAACAAACTAACAGTGACGGACTGATACAGAGGGGCGAGGACCCTGCCCTTGCGGGCTTACATTCTACAGGATTATGGGGAAGGAGACAGTAGGTTGAGGGTTGCAGGAGCTCCGGTGTTGGTGAGGCGGTAGCTCCGGTGTTGGTGAGGCGGTAGCTTCGTTGGTGATGAGACAGCAGCGGTGTCAGTGCAGGCTGTAGGCTTTCCTGAAGAGATGAGTTTTCAGGTTCCGTCTGAAGGATCCGACTGTGGTTGATAGTCGGACGTGTTGGGGCAGAGAGTTCCAGAGGATGGGGGATATTCGGGAGAAGTCTTGGAGGCGATTGGATGAGGAGCGGATAAGTGTGGAGGAGAGAAGGAGGTCTTGGGAGGACCGGAGGTCACGTGAGGGAAGATATCGAGAGATTAGTTCAGAGATATATGGAGGAGACAGGTTGTGGATGGCTTTGTAGGTCAGTATTAGCAATTTGAACTGGATACGCTGAGGGAATGGGAGCCAGTGAAGAGATTTGCAGAGGGGGGAAGCGGAGGAGTAGCGAGGAGAGAGATGGATTAGTCGGGCAGCAGAGTTAAGGATGGACTGGAGAGGTGCAAGGGTGTTAGCAGGGAGGCCACAGAAAAGGATGTTGCAGTAGTCAAGGCGGGAAATGATGAGGGCGTGCACAAGCATTTTAGTAGATTGGGGGTTGAGGAAAGGACGGATCCTGGAGATATTTTTGAGCTGGAGGCGACAGGAGGTGGAAAGAGCTTGGACGTGTGGTTTGAAGGACAGGGCAGAGTCGAAGGTTACTCCGAGGCAGCAGACTTCGGGTACAGGGGAAAGCATGATGTCATTGACTGCGATAGATAGGTCAAGTAAGGAAGATTTGTGGGATGGAGGAAAGATGATGAGTTCAGATTTGAAAAGTGGATCTGTTGCCAGCAGGGCTGTGGAGTCGGAGTTGTGGAGTCGGAGTCGGAGTTAGTTTTGGTTGGAGTCGGAGTCGGTAGAAATGTACCGACTCTGACTCCAGCTTTAAAAAAAATGTATTAATATTTCATAATTGAACTTTCATATGAATTTTATAAATGTTGCTCAAATATATATGTTCTATCAAACTATGAACAACAGTGATAAGCAGTTCTGTTGGAGATAGAGACATTTCTTAGGGTACCGTCACACTATACGATTTACCTACGATCACGACCAGCGATATGACCTGGCCGTGATCGTAGGTAAATCGTAGTGTGGTCGCTGGGGAGCTGTCACACAGACAGCTCTCCAGCGACCAACGATGCCGAGGTCCCTGGGTAACCAGGGTAAACATCGGGTAACTAAGCGCAGGACCGCGCTTAGTTACCCGATGTTTACCCTGGTTACAAGCGTTAAACTAAAAAAAAACAAACAGCACATACTTACATTCTGGTGTCCGTCAGGTCCCTTGCAGTCTGCTTCCCGCATTGTGACTGCCGGCCGTAAAGTGAAAGTGAAAGAACAGCCGCTGTGCTCTGCTTTCACTTTACGGCCGGCAGTCACAATGCGGGAAGCAGAGACGGCAAGGGACCTGACGGACACCAGATGTAAGTATGTGCTGTTTGTTTTTTTTTAGTTTAACGCTTGTAACCAGGGTAAACATCGGGTAACTAAGCGCGGTCCTGCGCTTAGTTACCCGATGTTTACCCTGGTTACAAGCGAACGCATCGCTGGATCGCATCGCTAGATCGCTAGATCGGTGTCACACACACCGATCTAGCGATGACAGCGGGAGATCCAGCGATGAAAGAAAGTTCTAAACGATCTGCTACGACGTACGATTCTCAGCAGGATCCCTGATCGCTGCTGCGTGTCAGACACAGCGATATCGTAACGATATCGCTGGAACGTCACGAATCGTACCGTCGTAGCGATCGAAATGTTATAGTGTGACGGTACCCTTACTTCTTGTGTGTCACTGTTCTCCACTGCCCTTATCTAATCTTATACTTGGTTAACCTCATGCTGCCCCAACCCCCCTACTTACAATGTATGAAACTGAAAGTGAAAATGTGTTGCAAATTCTTAGTATTAAAGCTCCTCCTCTAGACTAGATGTTTGGTGTGCGTCTTCCAAGCATCTCGCAGCTGCTACTCAGAAGAGGAAGACTGTAAGAAGTATTATCCTTTCAACAAATTTTGCATCAGTTAACTGTGAGTACATGAGGAATAACAGTATTACTGACCACTATATCAGTTGTACAACCTGGCAATAATTTTGTACAATAGTTTTAAGGAAAAACAATTGTCATTTGGATTGTGAATGCAGAATTAAAAACCTGAGAATGTCAAAGAAGCGTCACATTAAATCAGCTGTATTTGAACATTTCACCATCACTCAAGATAGAAAACATTATGTCTGTCAGTGTATGACAAATGATCTAGACGAAAACAAATGCTGTGAAGCCAAGATCAGTGCATATTCAGGCAAAGATAAAAATGCTCCTACCAGAGCTTCTAATCTATAGAGACATTTACAGCACTTTCATCCAGAGGTACTGAAAGCAGTGGATGAGAAAGACTGCATCCAAACCAATGAACCAGTGCCCAGCTCTTCCAGCCAAACAAAGGAGCAGAGAACTTTGCAGCCATCAGTTGCAAGATATTTTGTCAGTGACAAGGTTACTGTGACAATGACAGTAGATACATTTAAAAAACAGATCATAGAGCTTGTTGTAAAGGATAGTGTGCCTATTTCATTATTTTCACGACCAGCTTTTATGTGTCTGAATGGGGAAATGGCCCGCAAGCTTGGTGTTTCTCTGGAGAGAGTATTAGAAAATTAGTAATCGAAGAAGCTTTTAAACAAAAGGAAGAACTTAAAAAACTCTCAAGGGACGCTTTCTGTTTCTTAATATGGATGCCTGCACACGTCACTGAGTGAACTATTTTGCCATCAATGTCCGATTTGTTTGTGACAAAAATGAAATAGTTACCAAGACATTGGCAGTAAAAGACACCAAAGCTCGTCACACCAGTGAGTTTCTCCAGGTCTTGGTGGAAAAGGTTCTGCAAGACTATGAACTTAAAAAAGAACAAGTTCTTTCTGTCGTAACTGACAATGCTTCAAATATGGTAAGTACAATTAAGCTAATGAATGAGAGTAATGATGGTGACCAGCAGCTAGAAGAACATTCTGGGTCCACAGTCACAGAAATGTTTGAAATAGAGGAACACAGTATTGTAACTGAGGAGCAAACTGAAGTTGCTTCAAATGAACAGCAACATGATAGTTTAGATGATCTTGTTGAAACTGTGTCAATACGTTCTTTCATTCATCACATGCGCTGTGTTGTGCATACGCTACAGCTGGCTATAAGAGACAGTCTGCAAGAAGGACATGCTGCTGCACAGATTGGCAAGGTGAGAAAATTGGCTACTGTTGCCAGAACCCCTAAAGTTGACTCAATTTTGAAGAGATGTGCTGGAAAAGGGGCAATTATTGATCAAGCCACACGATGGGGCAGTACTTACTTAATGATTCAGCGCTTGGTTGAACTGAAAACCTTTCTTGTAGACATGGCTAACCCTCAACTGACGCTAAATGAAAGTCAGTGGAATCAGGTGACTGAGCTGGAAAAATTGCTGGAGCACCCATTTACAGTGACTAAAAAATGACAAGCAGAGGACTTAACTCCAGGTATTTTCTTAAAGGAGTGGAAGAACCTGATGTTTCGCCTGTCCCAAAGAGGAGGGTTAATTGCAAGTGGCATTGCTACATCAATGAAACGGAGAGAGGAGCTACTATTACAAAATAACATTCTTTTGACACCTGTTTATGTAGACCCAATGCATCGGATTCTTCTAGATGATCAACAGCTAACTAAAGGAAAAGAAGCTCTGTTTGAAATAGCAGTAAGGATGAAAGGGTTGCAGAACAGTCAGGAGGAACAAGAAGAATATGGTCGTCCTGCCACATCTTCACCCTCATCAACTGATGAAGAATTTAATTTTGAAAAATATTTGGATCACAAGGACCGTGCAAAGCGTTCCCTCATAGAAGAGTCATCCCCATCAAAGAACAGCCAGTACATTTCAGCAGAATTTTTCATGTGCAATAAAAGAAATTGAGAAATTTGACCGTTCATCAAAAATAACAGTGCAACAAGCGATTCCTCTGTATCCTGACATTGTCGGAGATGTTGCCCGAGTGGTTACTGCTTTGCCACCAACCCAAGTTAGTGTAGAGATGTTGTTCTCTGCTCTCAAAATAATTAGATCAGATTTGAGGGCATCCATGAAGGAGGATCTGACAGAGGCAATACTTTTTCTGAGGACAAATTTATAGATTTCTTCTTATTAACTGCATAACTGTGTTTATTGCATATTTACTTACAAGAGTTTAGAAAAGTTTCTAAAAGTTATTTGCTATATTCTAATTGTATTCTAATAAATATAGTTTTTGCTCTAAGTGGTCTGATTACTTATATGATGGTGAGAAACTGAATAAGCACGATGTTAGTATTTGACAACAGTAAATTTATTGTTACGAATTGGCCATTTATGAAGGAGTCGGAGCCGAAAGTCGGAGTCGGAATCGGAGTCGGAACCTGATAAAATCCAGGAGTCGGAGTCGCAACTGTGGCTTACCGACTCCACAGCCCTGGTTGCCAGATTTCACAATAAAAACTGCATACATTACTAAATAGATATCTTAGACCTGATGAGGCTGGAATGCTCACTTTGAAAATCTGTAAGAATAGCTGTATGATACTTTATGAAATTGTGAGCTCAATCTATACCCAGCTAGCCTGACTGACAGCTTCTCAGCACGCCTTCTCCTTACTGATGCTGAATATCCACTCAACCAGTCTGATTTGAAAATTCCTCAATGTCCCTCTTCCCTGCTGGTGTTTTATTTCCAGGCCTCTAATTTGACTGACAGCTTTTCAGTGTCCCTCCTGCCTGCTTCTGAACCTTTACCCACTTAGTCTGATTCACAGCCTCTCAGCGTCCTTCCTCCCTGCTGCTGTTTTACTTCTAGGCCCCTAGCCTGATTGATATCTCTTTAGTATCCCTCCTCAATGCAGCTGTTTTATCTCCAGGCACATAGCCTGATTGTCATCTCATCAGTATCCCTCTTGCCTGCTGCTGTTTTATCTCTAGGCACATAGTCTGATTGACATCTCTTCACTATCCCTCCTCCCTGCTGCTGTTTTATCTCTAGGCAAATAACCTGAATAACAGCTCATCAGTATCCTTCCTCCCTGCTGCTGTTTAAGCTCAAGACGCATAGACTGATTGACATCTCTTCACTATTCCTCCTCCTTGCTGCTGTTTTATCTCTAGGCACATAGCCTGAATAACAGCTCATCAGTATCCTTCCTGCCTGCTGCTGTTTTATCTCTAGGCACATAGCCTGACTGACAACTCATCAGTATCCCTCCTGCCTGCTGCTGTTTTATCTCTAGGCACATAGCCTGACTGGCAACTCATCAGTATCCCTCCTCCCTGCTGCTGTTTTATCTCTAGGCACATAGCCTGGTTGACATCTCTTCAGCTGCCTCAGCATCCCTCCTCTGCTGCTGAGATCTCTCACTGTTCAGTACAACCTGCAGGTATCAGTTAGGCCGGGATATTGGGCATAGTCTTAAAACACTTGGACTCATGAGCTCCCTCAAGGTGAACTCGCAAAATGCTCATTTAACCTAAGGATTATACATCTATTGTGATTTGGATTTTCAAAGTAAGTATACCAGTCTGATCAGGTCTAAGAGATCTATTTGATAAATGTATGCAGTTTGTATTGTGAAATCTGGTGACAGATTTACTTACAATAAATAAATTACATCTTTCAGTTTGAGTTTATGATGACAGTGTTATAATGCTCTCAGATAAACATCGCTGCAAAAAAAAAACTATCGAAAATTAATAACCTTGTTTTTGCTCATGCGATTAGCATCAGAGAAAAAATGTGCATGCAGCAAATAGTAGTGGGCCAGAGTAGCAAAGTATTATGTATTTTCTTTGTATTGGCACCCTGGAGACGATTACACTCCGTACCAATCAATCCTGTGCCCGTCAGCTATTTCAGCCTGCAGTGCGTGTCCTGACGCTGCCTGTGTCTCAAACACTTGAGCTAGACTGCTACAACAATGTCTGCCGCACAGTCACACTTTGTTCCAGCACTGATACGTCTTTGTATGTGAGAACACAGATGTTCGTATATAAAACGTAATGTACAAAAAAAAAAAGGACTAGATAAATTAATAGCAAAGACGGCATTCACGTTTAAAGGAAGCGACTGTATTAACCCCTTCATACCCGGGCTCTTTTCTATTTTTGTCCTTTCATTGTTTTCCTTTTCTTCTTCCAAGAGCCATAACTTTTATTCTTATTTGTCCATCGACATAGCAAAGACATATGACGGCTTTTTTTTTTTTTTTTTTTGCTGGACCAGCTGTAGTTTTGAATTACACCAAACATTTTGCTATATAATGTGCATGAAAATGAGAACACTAATTTCTAGGTGAAAAAAAAAAAACAGCAATTCTGCCAATAATTTTTTTTGGGGTTTTCTTTTATGGCGTTCATTATGCAGTAGAAATGACCTGATAATATGATTTTTCAAGTCGGTATGAGTAAGGCGATACCAAAACTTAAAAGGGCTTGTCCTGTCAAAACAGATAAGTTTGGTGTCACTTCTGTGTGACTGCAGACTTATGAATCCCCCAAGTGCAGGCACTGTGCGCTGCGAGGATTTACCGGTTTCTGACCCTGGACTGGAGGGTATTTATGAGTTATACATACCCCTGGCTAGTGGGAGTGGTCTCGCTTCCATACAGTTGTATGGACAAGGCCACGCCCTATTGTCTTACTCGACCACTGGCCAGCTGCGTCACAAGAAGTGTATGGAGTGAGGCATGTATAACTCATACATACCCTATGGTCCCGGGTCTAAAACTGGCGAATCCCCACAGCACACACTGCGTTCTCTGGGGAAATTCATAAGTCTGCAGTCACACAGAGGGTGACTCTGTGTGACAGCTTGTTTTTGATCGGTAGTCATTTCCAAGCCTGTTTACACAGGCAGACCACTCTCATAGCGATACGATCTGAATGATACGTAATATATCGTTCGGTGTGCATAACTTCCATTGTTCTCAGCAGCACAAAGTTTAGCTCTTTTGGGCACACTAAAAGATATTTTCACCCGATGAACAAGTGTTTTGATCAGCAACTTGTTTAGACTCTAGGATTATCGTGAACACTTGATCATAATAATTGCGCAGTATAAATGCCCCTTTTACCTATTCAGAGCTACTGTATTCATGGGGTCACGGAAAACATACAAAGGAGATACAAAGTCCAAACCTATCTAGTCCTTCTGTCATGGCTAGTTATCACGGAAAATCTTTTCCTTTCAGTTCCAGTCATGCACTTGCAGCTTCTGGCGCCCCTCTTACCCTCAGGTCAGTCAGGGAACTGCACCCAGGATAAGTAGTCACCGGAAAGGCTGCCCTGTCACGTGCTGGTTACCAGGGCACTCTGCAGCGAGGGCAGAATATATATCCTCAGTCCCAGACCAGGAGTACATATATAAACCTCCAGTCTGTCACTGCCAGGTTCCCTCAATAACACCAGAACGCTATGCTGCCACCAGTTCCTCGTTAGATATAAGCTGGTCTGCTACCAAGCCTATATCGGGTCAGAAACCAACCCCAGGTAGCATGAATTTGCACGGAGAATGTGTCGGTTCGATCACAGAGTAAAAAGAACGAAGCTAGCAAATTTATAAGCTTGCTCCAGAAAAAATCAGCAGTGTTTACAAAAATACAAAAGATATTACAAAAGAGACAAAATACAAATATGTACAAGCAGTTATGAAATAAAAGGGATAAAGGTGCAACACTTAGTAAATCTCAGTCATAGGTATGACGTGTTTATAAAGGGAAGAAGAGTTCCCAAAGAAATGATTTAGCACCCCAGCATGGTGTCTAGCTGCTGTCTCTCCGGCTCTGAATGCCTCCCAAAATTGACGTTGCTTTTTTATAGTTCAGCCATAAACTTAGGGACTCCCACTTTGGCTGACCTCACATGTGGGCTGTTTCCTGGGAGACACACCTATTTTGGAAAGTTATCAAAAACTCCTTTTTTCCATATTTTTGGCCCAGAAGCTCACAGGCCAACAATATTGGCATTATTTTTACTCCTGTGATTTTACCACTCTTTAGAGTCCAAACATGGTATGTCTGTGATTTAATTGTGGGCAGAAATTCATTTCCTAGGTTTCCAAAAGCCTTAAATGCCACAAAATACTGCCATGCGTAGCCCTAATTTCCCAGATCCCGGAAATCTAATTTTCATGTTTCTGGGATTAGTGTGTGTTATTGAACTTTGACTTTAAGTGTTATGTCTAGGAAGCAAAAAAGGCAGGGAAACACACTCAACTCTGCTAGCCGGCAGGCCATAAAAACTCACATTCCAATGATGATTTGCCTGAAGGGAGAGGGGAGTAGAAATTCCCAAAGAGAGGGAGAAGCTGCATGTGAGACCTGGTTCTACAGAAACCAGGTTAGGAATAGCAGGACAGCTCTGGCTGTGTAACCCGTACAATTGAAAATAATTCATATTTTCCTGACACTAGTAAAACCAAGCCTCTATCTTTGCCATTCAATGGAGGATTAGCTGCTCAACTACTTCTTTTGCAAATCGCATGTACATTTTGTAACCTGAACCATCCAACACTTAAAGAAGTTGTCCATTCTATTTTGTTAAAGTAGAGCCCTTTCTTGCAGAAAAAAATACATATTCACCTACCGGACCTGCCCCAGCTTTCGCCTTTTTTCTAATTAAAGCAGTAATGCAAAAAAGGAAATAATATGATAATGCGCTCATAAAATAACCCTTTTAATGACAGGGAAGTAGAGATCAATACAAATTCTGCAGTAATTGCAATTTCCTGGCCTACTAGTATAAAACCTAATTCCTACAAATGTTAAATATAACACTTGTAAAGCTGGCCAGTAACTCCGTAGAGAAAGGAAGTTGAGTCAGGCCCCATCTCCTGTAGATGACACGCTGACTTCCCGCTTGTTGCGTTTTCAGTCTTATGTAACATGCAAATTCTATTTAAAATGTTTCTTCTGCAAAATGCAGCAGCTCCGCAATGTGAGCCCGACATTTCCACAGCTGAGAACTGTGACTGGTGAAAGGGCAGCACGTCTGCATTTACCCTGTGTACACATTGGTGGATCGATTGTGAGAACACTGGTCAGCAAAGATGTAATGGCATTTAATTACCATATACTGTTCTGCCTATGCAAGGCTGGGTAAGTGAGAGTGCAAATGGGAAAACTGCCTAGGAATGTCGGCCTCCTTGCTCCCTTTAGCCCTTTATGTACAATCCTACGCAAGGGTAGATGCTGACTTCTTGGACCCCTGTGCATGGAAATGTGTTTGGAACCCCTTCTTTTATGGCAACCAAGTGACAGATCTTTTTATATTTATTACATATTCTCATCTTGTTACATATAGTATCGGCCCTTTTTACAAAGTGCCGTGTCTAATTATACTGTATATAGCACCATTCCTTACATGTCGGATTCTTTAGTTATTTTTGTTATATATTGCGTCCTGTCTTTATTATATAGTGTCCTCTTTTGTTAGATAAAAACTGAAATGGCAGCTGATGGAGCATGGTAAAGCTTCTTTACTGATGGAAATGACTCATGGACTGTTCTTCTGGTCAGGTGCTGCTCCATCGGCAGTCATTTTATATCTAACAAGAGAGGACTCTGTAATATAGAGAGAGGGCTGTGGTTAACAAAAATAATAAGAATGCGCTGTGTATGGGACGGTGCTACTGTATAGATAACAAGACATAATGCTGTTTAATAATGGGACAGCACTGTGTACATAACAACAGAGGACACTACGTATTAAGTGACCACCCCATACCTAACTAGAGAACTAGAGAAGATGGTACGTAATAAGTGATGCCCATTCTAGTAATAATAACTCCCATACTGGGATAATGTCAACTAACCAGGCCTCCTTCTTGAAGTAATGTCCTCAACCCTGGTCCTCTTTCTAGTATAATGTCACAAATCCTGGTCCCCTTCCTGGTATAATGCCCCTTCCTGGTATAATGTCCCCCATCCTGGTTCCCATCCTGGTATAATGAACCACATCCTAGTATAATGTGCCCTACCCTGGTATGTTGTAATGTAACCTATCCTGCTCCTCTTCCTTTGACAATGTGCTCCATTCTGGTATAATGTGCCCCATCCTGCTCCCTTTCCTTTGATAAAGTGCCCATCCTGGTCAATTTCCTGGTATAATGTGCTCCATCCTAGTCCATTTCCTGATATAATATCATGCCCCATCATGGTCCATTTGTTCGTATATTGAGGCCCATCCTGGTCCCATTCCCTTGATAATGTGCCCCATCCTGGTCCCCTTACTTTGATAATGTGCCTCACCTTTGTTCATTTCCTGGTATAATGTGCCGCATTCTGGTCCACTTCCTTTTATGTTGTGCCCCTTTCTGGTATAATGTGCCCCATCCTGGTTCACTTCTTTTTAGAATGTGCCCCATCTTGGACATTTTCTGGTATAATGTGCTCAATCCTGGTCCATTTCCTGGTATAATGTGCACCATCCTGATCAATTTCCTGGTTTAATGAGCCTTATCCTGGTATAAGGTGCCCTGTTCTGGCTCCTTTCCTGGGATAATGTGCACCATTCTAGTCCATTTCCTGATATAATGTGCCTCAATCTGGTCCACTTCCTTTGATAATGTTCCTCAGCTTGGTATAATGTTCCCCATTTTGGTCCCTTTCCTGGCATAATGTGCCCCATCCTGGTCCATTTCATTTGATAATGTCCCTCATTTTGGCCATTTTCTGGTATAATTTGCCACATACTGATCCATTTCCTGGCACAATGTGCCCTATCCTGGTCCTTTTCCTAGTGTAACATACCCCATCCTGGTCCCTTTCCTTCGATATTGTGCCCCATCCTTGTAAAATGTTCCCTTTCCTGGTCCCATTTCTGGGATAATGTGCACAATCTTGGTTCCCTTCCTGTGATAATGTATCCTGTTCCCTATTATGATCCATTTCCTGGTATAATGTGCCCAATCCTGGTTCATTTAATGGTATAATGTGCTCTATCCCAGTTCATTTCTTGGTATAATGTGCCCCATCCTGCTCCCCGTCCTTTGATAATGTGCTCATATTGGTCTACTTCCTTTGAAAGTGTGCCCCATACTGATCAATTTTGTGTTATGATATGCCCCAACCTGCACCATTTCTTGATATAATGTGTCCCATCCTGGACCGCTTCCTTGATAGTGTGCCCCATTTTGGTATAATGTGCCCCTTTCTTGTCTCCTTCCTGGGATACTGTGTACCATCTTTGTCCATTTCCTTAGATAATGTGCCCCATCCTGGTCCATTTCCTGATATAATGTGTCCTATCTTGCTCCCCTTAATAATGTGTCCCATATTGTTATAATGTGTTCCATCCTGGTCCCTTTCTTCTGATAACGTGCCCCATGCTGGTCCATTTCCTGGTATAATTTGGCCCATCCTGGTGCCATTCCTCTTACAATGTGCCCCATCCTGGTCAATTTCCTGGAATAATGAGCCCTAATCTGGTCCCCTTCTTTTGATAATGTGCCCCTTCCTGGCTCATTTCCTTTGATCATGTGCCCCATCCTGGTTCATTTTCTGGTATAATGTGCCATATTTTGGTCTCCTTCCTTTGATAAAGTGCCCCATCCTGATCCATTTGCTGGTATAATGTGTCCCATCCTGGTCTTCTTCCTTGATAGTGTTCCCCATCCTGGTATAATGTGTTGCCTTTTTGGAATAATGTTCATTGTCTTGGTCCATTTCCTTGAATAATGTGCCCCATCCTGGTCCATTTCCTGATATAATGTGCCCTATCCTGCTCCCCTTCCCTTAATAATGTGCCCCATATTGTTATAATGTGGCCCTTCCTGGTCCCTTTCCTCTTACAATGTGTTCCATCATGGTCAATTTCCTGGTATAATATGCCCCATCCTGGTCAATTTGCTGGAATATTGAGCCGTAACCTGGTCTCCTTCCTTTGATAATGTTCCCCATCATGGTTCCCTTCCTTGATCATTTGGGCCAGCCTGGTTCATTTTCTGGTATAACGTGCCATATTTTGGTCTACTTCCTTTGATAAGGTGCCCCACCCTGATCCATTTCCTGGTATAATGTGCCCTATCCTGGTCCATTTCCTGGTATAATTTGCCACATCCTGGTCCCCTTCCTTTAATAACATGCCCATCCTTGTATAATGTGCCCCATTCTGGTCCCCTTCTTGGGGTAATGTGTACCATCCTGGTCTATTTTCTCATATAAAGTGCCCTATCTTGGTCCCATTCCTTGGATAATGTGCCCCATATTGTTATAATATGCCCCATCCTGGTCCACTTCCTATGATAATGTGCCCCATCCTGGACCATTTCTGGTATAATGTGGCCCATCCTGGTCCAATTCCTGGTAAAATGCGCTACATCCTGGTCCATTTCCTAGTATAATTTGACCATCCTGCTTATCTTCCTTTGATAATATGCCCCATATTTTAATAATGTGCCCCATCCTTGTACCCTTATTTTGATGAAGTGCCCCATCCTGGTCAATTTTCTGGTATAATCTGCCCAATTTTGGTCCATTTCCTGGTATAATGTCACCCATCCTGGTCCATTTCCTGATATAATGTGCCCCATTCTGGTCCCCTGGGATAATTCGCACCATCCTAATCCCATTCCTGGAAAAATGTGACTTATCCTGGTCCTTTTCCTTGTATAATGTAAGCCATCCTGTTCTTTTTCCTTTGATGATGTGCTCCATTCTGGTATAATGTGCCCTATCCTGGTCCCCTTCTTTTAAAAATGTGCCCATCTTGGCCATTTAAAGATATAATGTGGCCCATAATGTTCCATTTCCTGGTCCCATTCCTTTGATAATGTGCCCTATATTGTTATATTGTGACCCATCCTGGTCCCTTTCCTTTGATAATGTTCCCCAGCCTGGTCTTGTATAATGTGCCCCATTTTGATCTATTTTCTAGTATAATGTGTCCCATCCTGCTCCCCTATCTTTGATAATGTGCCCCATTCTAGTATAAAGTGCCCCATTCTGGTCCACTTCTTTTGAAAATATTCCCCATCCTGGTCCATTTCCTGGAATAATGTGCCTATCCTGGTCCAATTCCTGGAAAAATGTGCTCCAACCTGGTCCATTTCCTTGTATAATGTGACCATCCTGCTTACCTTCCTTTGATAATATGCCCCATATTTTAATAATGTGCCCCATCCTTGTACCCTTATTTTGATGAAGTGCCCCATCCTGGTCAATTTTCTGGTATAATCTGCCCCATTTTGGTCCATTTCCTGGTATAATGTCACCCATCCTGGTCCATTTCCTGGTATAATGTGCCCCATTCTGGTCCCCTTCCTGGGATAATACGCACCATCCTAATCCCATTCCTTGGAAAATGTGACTTATCCTGGTCCTTTTCCTGGAATAATGTAAGCCATCCTGTTCTTTTTCCTTTGATGTGCTCCATTCTGGTATAATGTGCCCTATCCTGCTCCGCTTCCTTTGATAATGTGCCCCATTCTAGTATAAAGGGTCCCATTCTGGTCCATTCGTTTGAAAATATTCCCCATCCTGGTCCATTTCCTGGAATAATGTGCCCATCCTGGTCCATTTCCTGGAATAATGTGCCCATCCTGCTCCATTTCCTGGCATAATATACCCCTTCCTAGTCCCCTTTCTTTGATATTGTGCCACATTCTTGGATAATGTGCCCCAACCCATACTGGTGCTTTGTTAGAAAAATGTGCCCCATCCTGCTCCTCTTCCTTTCATAAAGCACTCCACTTCCTGGTCTAATATGCCCCATCCTCGTCTATTTCCTGGTATAAAATGTGCCTCATCCTGGTCCATTTCCTGGTATAATGTGCCCATCCTGCTCCCCTTCTTTTGATAATCTGCCCCATCCTGGTATAATATTTCCTATTCTGGTCCACTTCCTGGGGAAATGTGCACCATCCTGGTCCATTTCCCCAGATAATGTGCCATTCCTTTGATAATGTGCCCTATATTGTTATAATGTGACCCATCCTGGTCCCTTTCCTTTGATAATGTTCCCCAGCCTGGTCTTGAATAATGTGCCCCATTTTGATCTATTTTCTAGTATAGTGTGTCCCATCCTGCTCCCCTATCTTTGATAATGTGCCCCATTCTAGTATAAAGTGCCCCAATCTGGTCCACTTCTTTTGAAAATATTCCCCATCCTGGTCCATTTCCTGGAATAATGTGCCTATCCTGGTCCAATTCCTGGAAAAATGTGCTCCATCCTGGTCCATATCCTTGTATAATGTGACCATCCTGCTTACCTTCCTTTGATAATATGCCCCATATTTTAATAATGTGCCCCATCCGTGTACCCTTATTTTGATGAAGTGCCCCATCCTGGTCAATTTTCTGGTATAATCTGCCCCATTTTGGTCCATTTCCTGGTATAATGTCACCCATCCTGGTCCATTTCCTGGTATAATGTGCCCCATTCTGGTCCCCTTCCTGGGATAATACGCACCATTCTAATCCCATTCCTTGGAAAATGTGACTTATCCTGGTCCTTTTCCTGGAATAATGTAAGCCATCCTGTTCTTTTTCCTTTGATGTGCTCCATTCTGGTATAATGTGCCCTATCCTGCTCCGCTTCCTTTGATAATGTGCCCCATTCTAGTATAAAGGGTCCCATTCTGGTCCATTCGTTTGAAAATATTCCCCATCCTGGTCCATTTCCTGGAATAATGTGCCCATCCTGGTCCATTTCCTGGAATAATGTGCCCATCCTGCTCCATTTCCTGGCATAATATACCCCTTCCTAGTCCCCTTTCTTTGATATTGTGCCACATTCTTGGATAATGTGCCCCAACCCATACTGGTGCTTTGTTAGAAAAATGTTCCCCATCCTGCTTTCCTTTCATAAAGCACTCCACTTCCTGGTCTAATATGCCCCATCCTCGTCTATTTCCTGGTATAAAGTGTGCCTCATCCTGGTCCATTTCCTGGTATAATGTGCCCATCCTGCTCCCCTTCTTTTGATAATCTGCCCCATCCTGGTATAATATTTCCTATTCTGGTCCACTTCCTGGGGAAATGTGCACCATCCTAGTCCATTTCCCCAGATAATGTGCCCCATCCTGGTCCATTTTCTGTTATTATTAGACCCATTTTCGTTCCCTTTTATGGAATGATGTGCAGCACCCTCACCCATTTCCTGGTATAATATGTCCCATACTGGTACATTTCCTGGTATAATGAACCCCATTCTGGACCCCTTCCTGGGATAATGTGCCCCATCTTTGTCTATTTCTTGGTATAATGTGCTGTATCCTGGTCCATTTCCTGGTATAATGTGCCCATCCTGCTCCCCTTCTTTTGATAATCTGCCCCATCCTGGTATAATATTTCCTATTCTGGTCCACTTCCTGGGGAAATGTGCACCATCCTAGTCCATTTCCCCAGATAATGTGCCCCATCCTGGTCCATTTTCTGTTATTATTAGACCCATTTTCGTTCCCTTTCATGGAATGATGTGCAGCACCCTCACCCATTTCCTGGTATAATATGTCCCATACTGGTACATTTCCTGGTATAATGAACCCCATTCTGGACCCCTTCCTGGGATAATGTGCCCCATCTTTGTCTATTTCTTGGTATAATGTGCTGTATCCTGGTCCATTACCTGGTATAATGTGGCCCATTCTGGGATAATGTTCACAATCCTGGATCCCTTCCTGGGTAAATGTGGCCCATCTTGATCCATTTCTTGGTATAATGTGCAACATCCTGCTGCCCTTCCATTGACAATGTGCCCCACATTGGTGTAATGTGCCCCATCCTGGTCCCTTTCTTTTGATAAGGTGCCCCATCTTCCTCATATAATTTGCACCATCCGGTCAATTTCCTGGTGTATTGTACTAATGTGCCCTATTCTGGTCTCCTTTCTGGGATAATGAGCCCCATTTCCTGGGATAATATGCCCAATACTGGGTCATTTCCTGGTATAATGTGCCATTCCTGCTCCCCTTATTTTGATAATCTGCCCCAGCCTGGTATAATGTTCCCTTTTCTGATCCCCTTCTTTTGCTTCTTTAGAGAAAGTGTCCCATCTTGGTCCATTTCTTATTATAATGTGCCCCATCCTGGTCCTTTCCTAGATTAATGGGCGCTATCCCGGTCCAATTCATGGTATAGTGTGTCCAGCCTGGGTCCCTTCCTGGGATAATGTTTCCTGTTTTATTCTCCAATATGTTAAAAAAAGACACTACTCACCTTCCCCCATGTTCCCATGTCGCATAGTGTCTTCTTTCACACCCAGCGCAGGAGTCGTCACCTAACTTTGGCGCCAGCTGTGAGCCCGTAATCGGCTAGCAATGAATATGAGATATATAGCAAAGATATGAGTATATATGAGACCATTTATCTCATAGTTGAAAAAATGATCTAAAATGCCAAACTTGTTTTGCCTAAATCCCCATTCATATGTCGATTTATGCATAGATTTGTTTATTTTTGTGGATAGAGCACACTCTGATTATAGTCTATTGACATTTTCTTATGCTCGAACCATTAGTTTGCCAAAAAAAAAAAACATCTGTTTTTTATCTAATTTAAGAATCATCTATTTAAGCGAATGAGTCTGAGGAAACAGGGAAACGCGCGTCGGGGTGAGAGACGCAGCCTGCATCTTGTCTTATGTGCATCATTTGGGTAAAGTTGTTTTTTTTTACCATGTATATGGCTTTTTAATTGACTTTTATGCACTTGATCTTGATCTTTTATGCACTTGGCTTACTAATCTTGATCTGCACTTTGCATTAACACTTTATGTATATAATATGGTAGTCAGTGACTAATATTACATGTCACCCAGACACGTGGTAATTATCATGAGCGATATTTATGTTTTATAGTAGAGTTGCTTTTGCTTTAGTTATCTTATCAATTATCTGTGTACGGTATGATCCACTGATCACCATCAGACTTGATTGTGTGTATTAGCACTTATGTCTTGAGGCACTTTATTTTTAACCTTATTTTATATATTATGTCAATAAAAAGGTTTTTTTTAAGTATTTTCTCCGCACTTCTTGACTCCGGATTTCATTTCATTGTCAGTGACTAGTTATGTAATATGAAGTTTTACTTTGCAGAGTCACAAATTTTGGACTAATATGTATACTAATTACTACTGGAGTGTCTGGCACTTGCATGTAATACTGCACCACCTCTTTGAATAATGCTGTTATTCTTGGATCTTTACTGCAGGTTTGGAGTGAGTTTTGCAATCGTCAGCACTGAGATCTTTGATCCTTGTCACTTCCTCATCAGAATCCTGACTTTGCCCTTATCGGCAGGTACATTGCAGCAGATCGCTTTGGTTGTGAGCAGTTTCCTCTGCACGTCTCTGTTGTGATTGACTCAGCCATCTGCAATGGATTTACAGAACCTGACACTCCGCGAACGGCCGGATAACTAGTCGCTATCCATGTCGCTGGGTAGAATTACTATTTCGCATGCAGGAGAAAGTCTAGCATCATAGTCTGATATTTACTAATACTTGATGTGGCTTCTAATCACTCTTAGGGCTTGTTCACACACTACGCTTTTTCTGGTAATTTTTTTACGGATAAAAACACTGCACTTTATCGTTTCAGCAAAGTGAATGCAAATTCTGAAATCTCATGCACACGCTGCTTATTTTTTGCCTTCAAAAACATTTTTTTCCCAAATCTGCAGTGTGTCAATTCTTTCTGCAGAATTTTCCCCCATTCAACTGAATGGACAAAAAACTCAAGCAAAAATTTGTCAAAAACAGCGCTTTTTCCTACCAACACTGTTTTTAAGCGCAGAATATGCTGCAAACTGGCAAAGTGTGCACATACTCTTACTTTACTTTCAGAGGGGTCAGATAAGCCACACATCCTCCAGATTTTGCAGACGATTTTCCAAAATTGATCCAGCCACCGCGTAGAAAATCTCCAGGGTAAATGAGTGACCAGAATTGTGGATTTCATATCTACGGCATGCAAATTTATGTTGCTAATTTTCCTGACTAATTTCACCTTTTTGCGATGCAAAGAGTAAAATATGCAAAACATTTCTGCAGAAAAATCGATAAAATTTGGCAAAATTAAACACCAACAGGATGCTCACTAATCTACACACACATACATGGCGTATTTAACGGCACGGGCCAGGCACAAACTAATGCGCTGACACCTGCGTACTCTTCTTCCTATGCTGATGATCTCTACCAAGTTTAGCACAGGTAGGAGAACTGACCTGAAGGCGCCTCTGGTATGTTGCTTGTAGTGATGAGCGAACGTGCTCGGATAAGGTGTTCTCCGAGCATTCTCGGGTGCTAACCAAGTTTGTACGGCGTGCTCGAATATGTTCAAGTTCCCGCGGCTGCATGTCTGAATATTACAATAAATGCAAATTTTAATTCTGTTCACCTGATGTCCAGTTATGAGCTCAAAAATTATATCAGCATCAGTACATGATGTTTACTTGCTTTTTCTTTTTTTTAGAGCTTTCCAGCTCCGTTCCATTAGAGCAGAGCTGTGATCTGTGGCTACTGCTTAGGTGCAGTACCCTCAGGGCATCGGAGGTTGTCTGAAATTCACCTTTCCTCTCCTCATTGGTTCAGGCTTCACTAGGATGTCAGCGCATGCAGAGCCGATTCCCAGCATGGCAAGGACGGATGATTATCGAGTACAGATTATTAATCCACAGGGGAGAAACTACATTCATACTGAGCGTAAAGCTGGCTATACAGATTAAATGACTGTCGGCTGAACAACCTTTTGGCCAATCCTTTTGCAGGCAGCCATCTCAGTCGACTCTCCCATACACAGGAGCACTCACTCTTCCGAACGCAACTGTGTTTTCTACAACAAGGTCGTTGACTGACACGCTATTCAGCGGGTTATCAGTCGGCCGGCACCCCCACGTACAGCAGACTGTCTGCAGAACTCGTTGATGTTGGCCGGTTCAGCCGACATTAGTCTAATGTATATGGGGGCTTATTGAGCCTTACAGGGACAGTCCAAGTCCATTTATTTTGGTGACCTATCCTTAGGCAAGGTCTTCGATATAAGTTTGGTGAGTACACTGGAGAAGAAAAAGCAATGTACTAATAATATAGGTATCAAATGATCCCACCAAACAAGATTTGTAATATAGCAAGGTAGGAATTAAAACTTAACTTTTAATATACATATAAAAGTCTCAAAACAAAAAAGTATCACCCAAAGTGAGTTAAAACACTAAAGATTATGTCCCATTTAAAAAAATGTTATAGAGGCAATAATCCCATAGACTAAAGAGGATACACTTGCAGTGGCTAAGTGCAGAATCACATAGACCAGGGTATATCGTTCCTGATATCAGCACAACTATGCAAATCAGGGACACCATACCCTTAGTTGCATAAATATCGGCAGTTTTCACATGAAATACACATGTGTGGTCAATTGGCTAAGGAAATGCAACATGAGAATATATGTAAAAAGGAACAATCTCACCAAATCCAAAGACCAGGTATGGGAGAACCAAATCTTGCTGGGTTAAGAAGATCCATTATACAGCAAACACGGGGGACAATACCCTGTCAATCCCTATGGGGCTAGCAATAACCTCTGCCCTTACAAGGGCAGTTCACATCTACCCCTGCAATAAAGCATGCCCTGCACTGGAGGCCACAGAGAAGCCCCCCCACCCCCCCCCCATGCAATAATAGTTTATAGCACTTTGCAATCCAATAATTCATCAAAATACAAAATTCCACCTGCTTTGGAACCGGTTATGGACCCCTTGGCCTTTCGGGCTCCTGTGCAACTGCACAGGTTGCTCCAATGGTATGTATCCCCACCCTCACCGATCAGCTGCTATCACTTCTGTTGGCAGCCTGATATAATTAGTATATGGATGGGAACCGCACAATTCCGTCAATGTGTAGTAGCCGCTCATAAGTGCTGGAGATCAGATCCTATTAAAGTGAAGAGAGGATGAGTTGCACCATCTTGGAGGACCTACTAGTCTAATGTATGGAGCTGTTGTGTTCCTCTCCGTACACTGTTTACCTTCAGCTGCCACTGATGGTAATAATGGCTGATCATGAGGGTATCAGGTGATGGTTTTAGCGGTGGGAGCCCCCTATGTACATTAGATGGTTAAGCTTAAATTTGTAGGTTTTTTCGACATTACTCTAATTTACTGTAGTTGTGGGGAGATCTCGAAGCTCATAGAAACACATGAAGTTTGCATATCCTCTCTCAGTTCCTGTTGGCTTCATGGAGGTTCTGCAGTTTCCTCACTGATAAGTTAATTGGCTTCCAGGGTAAAATAACTGTTTTATCTATGCTTGTGTGAGATAAGGAAATTAAATTATGAGCCCCATTGTGGGCAAGGACTGATGTGAATGGTGCCAATTTATTTTTAGCACTTAGTGGACTGTTATGGCTGGCAATTAGGCAACACAGCGTGCAGTAATCAGCGCACATACAGAGATCTGGCAATAACCAAAAACAATAGGACGAGCTCTGAGACGTGGAATCTCTGTAGACTGCAGTACCTGATCTATCCTCACACAACTATAAGCAGCAGTGGATTGCGCCTATCAACTACCTATGCAACTCGGCACTGCCTGAGGAGCTGACTAGCCTGAAGATAGAAATACAAGCCTGACTTACCTCAGAGAAATACCCCAAAGGAATAGGCAGCCCCCCACATATAATGACTGTTAGCAAGATGAAAAGACAAACGTAGGAATGAAATAGATTCAGCAAAGTGAGGCCCGATATTCTAGACAGAGCGAGGATAGCAAAGAGAACTATGCAGTCTACAAAAAACCCTAAAACGAAAACCACGCAAAGGGGCAAAAAGACCCACCGTGCCGAACTAACAGCACGGCGGTGCACCCCTTTGCTTCTCAGAGCTTCCAGCAAAAGTTAATAGCAAGCTGGACAGAAAAAACAGAAAACAAACTAGAAGCACTTATCTAGCAGAGCAGCAGGCCCAAGGAAAGATGCAGTAGCTCAGATCCAACACTGGAACATTGACAAGGAGCAAGGAAGACAGACTCAGGTGGAGCTAAATAGCAAGGCAGCCAACGAGCTCACCAAAACACCTGAGGGAGGAAGCCCAGAGACTGCAATACCACTTGTGACCACAGAAGTGAACTCAGCCACAGAATTCACAACAGTACCCCCCCCTTGAGGAGGGGTCACCGAACCCTCACCAGAACCCCCAGGCCGACCAGGATGAGCCACATGAAAGGCACGAACAAGATCTGGGGCATGGACATCAGAGGCAAAAACCCAGGAATTATCTTCCTGAGCATAACCCTTCCATTTGACCAGATACTGGAGTTTCCGTCTAGAGACACGAGAATCCAAAATCTTCTCCACAATATACTCCAATTCCCCCTCCACCAAAACAGGGGCAGGAGGCTCCACAGATGGAACCATAGGTGCCACGTATCTCCTCAACAACGACCTATGGAATACATTATGTATGGAAAAGGAGTCTGGGAGGGTCAGACGAAAAGACACCGGATTGAGAATCTCAGAAATCCTATACGGACCAATAAAACGAGGTTTAAATTTAGGAGAGGAAACCTTCATAGGTATATGACGAGAAGATAACCAAACCAGATCCCCAACACGAAGTCGGGGTCCCACACGGCGTCTGCGATTAGCGAAAAGCTGAGCCTTCTCCTGGGACAAGGTCAAATTGTCCACTACCTGAGTCCAGATCTGCTGCAACCTGTCCACCACATAATCCACACCAGGACAGTCCGAAGACTCAACCTGTCCTGAAGAGAAACGAGGATGGAACCCAGAATTGCAGAAAAATGGAGAGACCAAGGTAGCCGAGCTGGCCCGATTATTAAGGGCGAACTCAGCCAACGGCAAAAATGACACCCAATCATCCTGGTCAGCGGAAACAAAACATCTCAGATATGTTTCCAAGGTCTGATTGGTTCGTTCGGTCTGGCCATTAGTCTGAGGATGGAAGGCCGAGGAAAAAGATAGGTCAATGCCCATCCTACCACAAAAGGCTCGCCAGAACCTCGAGACAAACTGGGAACCTCTGTCAGAAACAATATTCTCAGGAATGCCATGTAAACGAACCACATGCTGGAAGAACAAAGGCACCAAATCAGAGGAGGAAGGCAATTTAACCAAGGGCACCAGATGGACCATTTTAGAAAAGCGATCACAGACCACCCAAATGACCGACATTTTTTGAGAAACGGGAAGGTCAGAAATGAAATCCATCGAAATATGTGTCCAAGGCCTCTTCGGGACCGGCAAGGGCAAAAGCAACCCACTGGCACGTGAACAGCAGGGCTTAGCCCTAGCACAAATTCCACAGGACTGCACAAAAGCACGCACATCCCGTGACAGAGATGGCCACCAGAAGGATCTAGCAACCAACTCCCTGGTACCAAAGATTCCTGGATGACCGGCCAGCACCGAACAATGAAGTTCAGAGATAACTTTACTAGTCCACCTATCAGGGACGAACAGTTTCTCGGCCGGACAACGATCAGGTTTATTAGCCTGAAATTTCTGCAACACTCTCCGCAAATCAGGGGAGATGGCAGACACAATGACTCCTTCCTTGAGAATACTCGCCGGCTCAGATAACCCCGGAGAGTCGGGCACAAAACTCCTAGACAGAGCATCCGCCTTCACATTTTTAGAGCCCGGAAGGTATGAAATCACAAAATCAAAACGAGCAAAAAATAACGACCAACGGGCCTGTCTAGGATTCAAGCGCTTGGCAGACTCAAGATAAGTAAGGTTCTTATGATCAGTCAAAACCACCACGCGATGCTTAGCACCCTCAAGCCAATGACGCCACTCCTCGAATGCCCACTTCATGGCCAGCAACTCTCGGTTGCCCACATCATAATTACGCTCAGCAGCAGAAAATTTCCTGGAAAAGAAAGCACATGGTTTGAACACTGAGCAACCAGAACCTCTCTGTGACAAAACCGCCCCTGCACCAATCTCAGAAGCATCAACCTCGACCTGGAACGGAAGAGAAACATCAGGTTGACACAACACAGGGGCACAGCAAAAACGACGCTTCAACTCCTGAAAAGCTTCCACGGCAGCAGAAGACCAATTAACCAAATCAGCACCCTTCTTGGTCAAATCGGTCAATGGTCTGGCAATGCTAGAAAAATTACAGATGAAGCGACGATAAAAATTAGCAAAGCCCAGGAATTTCTGCAGACTTTTTAGAGATGTCGGCTGAGTCCAATCCTGGATGGCCTGAACCTTAACCGGATCCATCTCGATAGTAGAAGGGGAAAAGATGAACCCCAAAAATGAAACTTTCTGCACACCGAAGAGACACTTTGATCCCTTCACGAACAAGGAATTAGCACGCAGTACCTGGAAAACCATTCTGACTTGCTTCACATGAGACTCCCAATCATCTGAGAAGATCAAAATGTCATCCAAGTAAACAATCAAGAATTTATCCAGATACTCACGGAAAATGTCATGCATAAAAGACTGAAAAACAGATGGAGCATTGGCAAGTCCGAACGGCATCACCAGATACTCAAAATGACCCTCGGGCGTATTAAATGCCGTTTTCCATTCATCTCCCTGCCTGATTCTCACCAGATTATACGCACCACGAAGATCAATCTTAGTAAACCAACTAGCCCCCTTAATCCGAGCAAACAAGTCAGAAATCAATGGCAAGGGATACTGAAACTTAACAGTGATCTTATTAAGAAGGCGGTAATCAATACACGGTCTTAGCGAACCATCCTTCTTGGCTACAAAAAAGAACCCTGCTCCCAATGGTGACGACGATGGGCGAATATGTCCCTTCTCCAGGGACTCCTTCACATAACTGCGCATAGCGGTGTGTTCAGGTACGGACAAATTAAATAAACGACCCTTAGGGAATTTACTACCAGGAATCAAATCGATAGCACAATCACAATTCCTATGCGGAGGTAGGGCATCAGACTTGGACTCTTCAAATACATCCTGAAAGTCCGACAAGAACTCTGGGATGTCAGAAGGAATGGATGACGAAATAGACAAAAATGGAACATCACCATGTACTCCCTGACAACCCCAGCTGGTTACCGACATAGAGTTCCAATCCAATACTGGATTATGGGTTTGTAGCCATGGCAACCCCAACACGACCACATCATGCAAATTATGCAGTACCAAAAAGCGAATAACTTCCTGATGTGCAGGAGCCATGCACATGGTCAGCTGGGCCCAGTACTGAGGCTTATTCTTGGCCAAAGGTGTAGCATCAATTCCTCTCAACGGAATAGGACACCGCAAAGGCTCCAAGAAAAATCCACAACGTTTAGCATAATCCAAATCCATCAGATTCAGGGCAGCGCCTGAATCCACAAACGCCATGACAGAATATGATGACAAAGAGCACATTAAGGTAATGGACAAAAGGAATTTGGACTGTACAGTACCAATAACGGCAGAGCTATCGAACCGCCTAGTGCGTTTAGGACAATTAGAAATAGCATGAGTAGAATCACCACAATAGAAACACAGTCTGTTCAGACGTCTGTATTCGTGCCGTTCTACTTTAGTCATAGTCCTGTCGCACTGCATAGGCTCAGGCTTACTCTCAGACAATACCGCCAGATGGTGCACAGATTTACGCTCGCGCAAGCGACGACCGATCTGAATGGCCAAGGACATAGACTCATTCAAACCAGCAGGCATAGGAAATCCCACCATTACATCCTTAAGAGCTTTAGAGAGACCCTTTCTGAACAAAGCCGCTAGTGCAGATTCATTCCACAGAGTGAGTACTGACCATTTCCTAAATTTCTGACAATATACTTCTACATCATCCTGACCCTGGCATAAAGCCAGCAGATTTTTCTCAGCTTGATCCACTGAATTAGGCTCATCGTAAAGCAATCCCAGCGCCTGGAAAAATGCATCAACATTACTCAATGCAGAATCTCCTGGTGCAAGAGAAAACGCCCAGTCCTGTGGGTCGCCGCGCAAAAAAGAAATAATAATCAAAACCTGTTGAATAGGATTACCAGAAGAATGAGGTTTCAAGGCCAAAAATAGCTTACAATTATTTCTGAAGCTCAGGAACTTAGTTCTGTCACCAAAAAACAAATCAGGAATCGGAATTCTTGGTTCTAGCATCGATTTCTGATCAATAGTATCTTGAATCTTTTGTACATTTACAACGAGATTATCCATTGAGGAGCACAGAGCCTGAATATCCATGTCCACAGCTGTGTCCTGAAGCACTCTAATGTCTAGGGGAAAAAAAAGACTGAAGACAGAGCTAAGAAAAAAAAATGATGTCAGGATTTCTTTTTTCCCTCTATTGGAAATCATTGAAGGGCTCCTTGTACTGTTATGGCTGGCAATCAGGCAACACAGCGTGCAGTAATCAGCGCACATACAGAGATCTGGCAATAACCAAAAACAATAGGACGAGCTCTGAGACGTGGAATCTCTGTAGACTGCAGTACCTGATCTATCCTCACACAACTATAAGCAGCAGTGGATTGCGCCTATCAACTACCTATGCAACTCGGCACTGCCTGAGGAGCTGACTAGCCTGAAGATAGAAATACAAGCCTGACTTACCTCAGAGAAATACCCCAAAGGAATAGGCAGCCCCCCACATATAATGACTGTTAGCAAGATGAAAAGACAAACGTAGGAATGAAATAGATTCAGCAAAGTGAGGCCCGATATTCTAGACAGAGCGAGGATAGCAAAGAGAACTATGCAGTCTACAAAAAACCCTAAAACGAAAACCACGCAAAGGGGCAAAAAGACCCACCGTGCCGAACTAACAGCACGGCGGTGCACCCCTTTGCTTCTCAGAGCTTCCAGCAAAAGTTAATAGCAAGCTGGACAGAAAAAACAGAAAACAAACTAGAAGCACTTATCTAGCAGAGCAGCAGGCCCAAGGAAAGATGCAGTAGCTCAGATCCAACACTGGAACATTGACAAGGAGCAAGGAAGACAGACTCAGGTGGAGCTAAATAGCAAGGCAGCCAACGACCTCACCAAAACACCTGAGGGAGGAAGCCCAGAGACTGCAATACCACTTGTGACCACAGAAGTGAACTCAGCCACAGAATTCACAACAGTGGACAAATTAAATTAAAAGGAGGTCAATTAGAGCAAGCAAGGTAACGACATTTGCATAGGACATCATACACATGATTGGAGATCTTTACATTTCCTCGCATTCCTTTACTGGTTTACCAGCTGGCATCTGAACAAGAAAAAACTAGCTCTTCAAATACATATGTTTAATGTAGAGTGTAATGTTGGCATCTCGCCATTGCCATAACTTGTCTGTGTTACCAAGATCTCTTAAGGTACCGTCACATTTAGCGACGCTGCAGCGATATAGACAACGAGCCGATCGCTGCAGCGTCGCTGTTTAGGTCGCTAGGAGACGTCAAACACCGGCAACAGCTGAGCGATGCAGGAGAGATCCAGTGACGTACTTATCGTTCTCGCTGGTTGTTCGCTCCATGGAAAACCATTGCTGGCATCGTTGCTTTTGATGTCAAACATGACGAATCACGCCGACCTGACGACCAAATAAAGTTCCGGACTTTCAGCTACGACCAGCGATGTCACAGCGGGATCCAGATCGCTGCTGCGTGTCAAACACAACGAGATCGCTATCCAGGACGCTGCAACGTCACGGATCGTTGTCGTTCTCGTTGGTAAGTTGCTTAATGTGACGGTACCTTTAGTATTTGGCTGATGCTAAATGACAGAAGATACAAGTTGTAAGTGACAACTCCTGTTCTCTCCTGGAGATTCCACCTCATTACCAAGAAATCAGACATTCTACCCTCCTTCCAGTCCCTAGCTGTAAGGCAGCTATTAGTGATGAGAGAGCATGCTTGAATAAGGGTACCGTCACACTAAAACGACGCTGCAGCGATACGACAACGATGTCGATCGCTGCAGCGTCGCTGTTTGGTCGCTGGAGAGCTGTCACACAGACAGCTCTCCAGCGACCAACGATCCCGAAGTCCCCTGGTAACAAGGGTAAACATCGGGTTACTAAGCGCAGGGCCGCGCTTAGTAACCCGATGTTTACCCTGGTTACCAGCGTAAACATTAAAAAAAACAAACACTACATACTTACATTCCTGTCGCGTCCCTCGGCGCTCTGCTTCTCTGCACTGACAGTGAGCGCCGGACAGCCGGAAAGCACAGCGGTGACGTCACCGCTGTACTTTACGGCTGGCCGGCGCTCACCAGTCAGTGCGGGAAGCTGAAGGCGAGGGACATGACCAGACACTGGGAATGTAAGTATGTAGTGTTTGTTTTTTTTACATTTACACTGGTAACCAGGGTAAATATCGGGTTACTAAGCGTGGCCCTGTGCTTAGTAACCCGATGTTTACCCTGGTTACCAGTGAAGACATCGCTGAATTGGCGTCACACACGCCGATTCAGCGATGTCAGCGGGAGATCCAGCGACGAAATAAAGTTTCAAACGATCTGCTACGACGTACGATTCTCAGCGGGGTCCCTGATCGCAGTAGCGTGTCAGACACAGCGAGATCGTAAGGATATCGCTGGAACGTCACGGATCGTGCCGTCCTAGCGATCAAAGTGCCACTGTGTGACGGTACCCTAAGGCATTCTCTGAGCATGTTCGGGTGCTGACCAAGTGTCTTCGTCATGCTTCAAAAATATGTTCGAGTCCCTGCGGCTGCATGTCTCGCAGCTGTTCATCAGCCACAACACATGGAGGGGTTGTCTGTTTGTTAGGCGATCTCTGCGTTTACACAAAAAGGAGGAAGTCCAGTCACCAGCAAAATGACGTATTAGGTAGAGGAAAATTAGGCCATGATTTAAAAATAAAAAACCTTTGTCCTTTATTGTAATTCCATAAAAACATCTTGCCGTTTCAGACCACACATGGTCCTTAGTCATAACAGAAAATTTATACAAAAAGGAGGGGGGTATACCCAATCACGGTGAGACTACAATTAACACAATTATACCAAACATATGTCTGCATAAAATCACATAGTATACAAATAAAACACACACATATATATATATATATTTACATTGTGCAACAACAGAAAAGGTATATATATAAGATTCCATAAATACAATCCAATATAGACTTATGGTAAATGGATCTAGTATCAGAAAAAATGTACACACAATAGCTTCCTGTGTGAATATTCAAAATAATTCACATCCTTCTCACTGAAAAAGAAAGAGAGAGTATAAGTACACAATAAATCAATAGTTTGACATTGCACAGAATTCCAACATTATCTCTTCAGATTTTTTTTGTACACAGATGCAGAAAACAAATTCCTAAAAATGTTTTTTACATTTTTTTTCTGCAAATTTGTCAATTTAATTAGCAATAATACAAAAGGTGTGTCTTATAATTAGCGTTGAGCGATACCATCCGATATCCTGAAATATTGGATCGGATTGGATCGGACCGATACTCCAAAAATATCGGGGTCTGTACGGGCCTCTCGGGGGTTTGTGCGGGCCTACCGGGGCCTTACAGGCCTCTTGGGGGTCTGTGTGCAGGCATCGTCCAATGGGACTACAAGTCCCATTGGGCTATGCCTGCTACAATCACAGTGATTGACACATTAGCCAATGATGGGACAGTAGTAGTCCCATCATCCCGCTAATGTGTTGAATGTAAAGAAAAAAAATACTACATACTGCATACATGCTACATACATGCTACATACATACTACATACATTGTTATGGACCTGGTGGTTAGGAGCACCCGGCACGACCTGATAGTTAAACTCACACAGGACAAGCTCTGGGATGTGGGAGCTCTGCTGACCGCAACCCCTAATCCTATCACAACTAGAAATAGCCGTGGAGCGTTCCTGAGACTCCCTAGACGCCTCTTCACAGCCTAAGAGCTAGATAGCCCTAGAGATAGAAAATAAAGCCTACCTTTCAGCAAAGGGAGGCCAGACTTACTAAACAGACATAGGATAGGAAAGGTATCTTTGCGGTCAGCACAAAAAACTACAAAAGACCACGCAGAGTGTGCAAAAAGACCTCCGCACCGACTAACGGTGCGGAGATGCCACTCTGCATCCCAGAGCTTCCAGCTAGCAAGGCAAAATCATGATATCCAGCTGGACAAGGAAACAATGAACAAATAATAACTAGCAGGAACTTAGCTTCTGCTGGAGTAGACAGGTCACCAGAAAGATCCAAGAGCGAACTGAACCAATGCAGGAACATTGACAGCTGGCATGGAGTAATGATCTGAGTGGAGTTAAATAGAGCAGCCAACCAAAGGATAAAGCACGTCACCTGTGTAAGGAACCTCAGAAGCAGCAGCTCCACTCACAGCCACCAGAGGGAGTCCATGGACAGAACTCGCCGAAGTACCATTCACGACCACAGGAGGGAGTTCGACAACAGAATTCACAACAGTACCACCCCCCTTGAGGAGGGGTCACCGAACCCTCACCAGAGCCCCCAGGCCGATCAGGATGAGCCAAATGAAAGGCACGAACTAGATCGGCAGCATGAACATCAGAGGCAAAATCCCAGGAATTATCCCATTATCTTCCTGACCATAACCCTTCCACTTGACCAGGTACTGGAGTTTCCGTCTCGAAACACGAGAATCCAAAATCTTCTCCACCACATACTCCAACTCCCCCTCGACCAACACCGGGGCAGGAGGATCAACGGAGGGAACCATAGGCGCCACGTATCTCCGCAACAACGACCTATGGAACACATTATGGATGGCAAAAGAAGCTGGAAGGTCCAAACGAAATGACACAGGATTAAGAACTTCAGAAATCTTATATGGCCCAATGAAACGAGGCTTAAACTTAGGAGAGGAAACTTTCATAGGAACATGACGAGATGACAACCAAACCAAATCCCCAACACGAAGTCGGGGACCAACACAGCGCTGGCGGTTAGCGAAATGTTGAGCCTTCTCCTGGGACAATGTCAAATTGTCCACCACATGAGTCCAAATCTGCTGCAACCTGTCCACCACAGTATCCACACCAGGACAGTCCAAAGGCTCAACCTGCCCTGAAGAGAAACGAGGATGGAAACCAGAATTACAGAAAAAAGGAGAAACCAAAGTAGCCGAGCTGGCCCGATTTATTAAGGGCGAACTCAGCCAAAGGCAAGAAGGACACCCAATCATCCTGATCAGCAGAAACAAAGCATCTCAGATATGTTTCCAAAGTCTGATTAGTTCGTTCGGTTTGGCCATTAGTCTGAGGATGGAAAGCCGAAGAAAAAGACAAATCAATGCCCACCTTAGCACAAAAGGACCGCCAAAACCTCGAAACAAACTGGGAACCTCTGTCCGAGACGATGTTCTCCGGAATGCCATGCAAACGAACCACATGCTGGAAAAACAATGGCACCAAATCAGAGGAGGAAGGCAATTTAGACAAGGGTACCAAATGGACCATCTTAGAGAAGCGATCACAAACCACCCAAATGACCGACATCCTTTGAGAAACAGGGAGATCAGAAATAAAATCCATGGAAACATGCATCCAGGGCCTCTTCGGGACAGGCAAGGGCAAAAGCAACCCACTGGCACGAGAACAGCAGGGCTTAGCCCGAGCACAAGTCCCACAGGACTGCACAAAAGAACGCACATCCCGTGACAAAGAAGGCCACCAAAAGGATCTAGCCACCAAATCTCTGGTACCAAAGATTCCAGGATGACCAGCCAACACCGAACAATGAAGCTCAGAGATAACTCTACTAGTCCATCTATCAGGGACAAACAGTTTCTCCATTGGACAACCGTCAGGTCTATCAGCCTGAAACTTCTGCAGCACGCGCCGCAAATCAGGGGAGATGGCAGACAAAATTACCCCCTCTTTAAGAATACCCGCCGGCTCCGGAACACCCGGAGAGTCAGGCACAAAACTCCTTGACAGGGCATCAGCCTTCACATTCTTAGATCCCGGAAGGTATGAAACCACAAAATCAAAATGGGAGAAAAAGAGGGACCATCGAGCCTGTCTAGGATTCAACCGTTTGGCAGACTCGAGATAAGTCAAATTCTTGTGATCCGTCAAGACCACCACGCGATGTTTAGCTCCTTCAAGCCAATGTCGCCACTCCTCGAATGCCCACTTCATGGCCAACAACTCTCGATTGCCAACATCATAATTGCGCTTAGCAGGCGAGAATTTTCTAGAAAAGAAGGCACATGGTTTCATCACCGAGCCATCAGAACTTCTTTGTGACAAAACAGCCCCTGCTCCAATCTCAGAAGCATCAACCTCGACCTGAAACGGGAGCGAAACATCTGGCTGGCACAACACAGGGGCAGAAGAAAAACGACGCTTCAACTCCTGAAAAGCCTCTACAGCCGCAGAGGACCAATTGACCACATCAGCACCTTTCTTGGTCAAATCAGTCAACTGTTTAGCAATACTAGAAAAATTAGCGATGAAGCGACGGTAAAAATTAGCAGAGCCCAGGAACTTCTGCAGGCTCTTCACAGATGTCGGCTGAGTCCAATCATAAATGGCCTGAACTTTAACAGGGTCCATCTCAATAGTAGAAGGGGAAAAAATGAAACCCAAAAATGAAACCTTCTGAACTCCAAAGAGACACTTTGACCCCATCACAAACAAGGAATTCGCACGAAGGACCTGGAACACCATTCTGACCTGCTTCACATGAGACTCCCAATCATCCGAAAAGACCAAAATGTCATCCAAATATACAATCATGAATCTATCCAGGTACTCTCGGAAGATGTCATGCATAAAGGACTGAAACACAGATGGAGCATTAGAAAGCCCGAATGGCATAACCAGGTACTCAAAATGGCCCTCGGGCGTATTAAATGCTGTTTTCCATTCATCGCCCTGTTTAATTCGCACAAGATTATACGCCCCTCGAAGATCTATCTTGGTGAACCAACTAGCCCCCTTAATCCGAGCAAACAAATCAGACAGCAGCGGCAAAGGATACTGAAATTTGACTGTGATCTTATTAAGAAGGCGGGAATCAATACAAGGTCTCAAAGAGCCATCCTTCTTGGCCACAAAAAAGAACCCTGCTCCCAATGGTGACGACGACGGGCGAATATGACCCTTCTCCAAGGATTCCTTTATATAACTCCGCATAGCGGCGTGCTCTGGCACAGATAAATTAAACAGTCGGCCCTTAGGAAACTTACTACCAGGAATCAAATTAATAGCACAATCGCAATCCCTATGAGGAGGTAGGGCACCGGATTTGGGCTCTTCAAATACATCCTGGTAATCTGATAAAAACTCAGGGACTTCAGAAGGAGTGGAAGGCGAAATTGACAACAATGGAACATCACCATGTACCCCCTGACAACCCCAGCCGGACACAGACATAGATTTCCAACCCAACACTGGATTATGGACCTGTAGCCATGGCAACCCCAAAACAACCACATCATGCAGATTATGCAACACCAAAAGCGAATATCCTCCTGATGTGCAGGAGCCATGCACATGGTCAATTGAGTCCAGTACTGAGGCTTATTCTTGGCCAAAGGCGTAGCATCAATTCCTCTCAATGGAATAGGATACTGCAAGGGCTCCAAGAAAAAACCACAGCGCCTGGCAAACTCCAAGTCCATCAAATTCAGGGCAGCGCCTGAATCCACAAATGCCATAACAGAATAGGACGACAGAGAGCAAATCAGAGTAACGGACAAAAGAAATTTAGACTGTACCGTACCAATGGTGGCAGACCTAGCGAACCGCTCAGTGCGCTTAGGACAATCGGAGATAGCATGAGTGGATTCACCACAGTGAAAACACAGCCCATTCTGACGTCTGTGTTCTTGCCGTTCAGCTCTGGTCAAAGTCCTATCACACTGCATAGGCTCAGGCCTATGCTCAGAGAATACCGCCAAATGGTGCACAGATTTGCACTCACGCAAGCGCCGATCGATCTGAATGGCCAAGGACATAGACTCATTCAGACCAGCAGGCGTGGGAAATCCCACCATAACATCCTTAAGGGCTTCAGAAAGACCCTTTCTGAAAATTGCCGCCAGGGCACACTCATTCCACTGAGTAAGCACAGACCACTTTCTAAACTTCTGACAGTACACCTCCGCTTCATCCTGACCCTAACACAAAGCCAGCAAGATTTTCTCTGCCTGATCCACTGAATTTGGTTCATCATAAAGCAATCCAAGCGCCAGAAAAAACGCATCAACATCACGCAATGCAGGATCTCCTGGCGCAAGGGAAAATGCTCAGTCTTGAGGGTCACCACTCAACAAAGAAATAATGATTTTTACTTGTTGTCACCAGAGGAGCGGGCTTTCAAAGCTAGAAACAGTTTACAATTATTTTTGAAATTCAGGAACTTAGATCTATCCCCAGAAAATAAATCAGGAATAGGAATTCTAGGCTCTAACATCGGATTCTGAACCACAAAATCTTGAATGTTTTGTACCCTTGCAGTGAGATGATCCACACAAGAGGACAGACCTTGAATGTCCATATCTACACCTGTGTCCTGAACCACCCAAAGGTTTAGGGGAAAAGAAAGACAAAACACAGTGCAAAGAAAAAAAAATGGTCTCAGAACTTCTCTTATCCCTCTATTGAGATGCATTAATACTTTGGGCCAGCTGTACTGTTATGGACCTGGTGGTTAGGAGCACCCGGCACGACCTGATAGTTAAACTCACACAGGACAAGCTCTGGGATGTGGGAGCTCTGCTGACCGCAACCCCTAATCCTATCACAACAACTAGAAATAGCCGTGGAGCGTTCCTGACACTCCCTAGACGCCTCTTCACAGCCTAAGAGCTAGATAGCCCTAGAGATAGAAAATAAAGCCTACCTTGCCTCAGAGAAATTCCCCAAAGGAAAAGGCAGCCCCCCACATATATTGACTGTGAGTAAAGATGAAAGTCACAAACGCAGAAATGAAACAGGTTTCAGCAAAGGGAGGCCAGACTTACTAAACAGACATAGGATAGGAAAGGTATCTTTGTGGTCAGCACAAAAAACTACAAAAGACCACGCAGAGTGTGCAAAAAGACCTCCGCACCGACTAACGGTGCGGAGATGCCACTCTGCATCCCAGAGCTTCCAGCTAGCAAGGCAAAATCATGATATCCAGCTGGACAAGGAAACAATGAACAAATAATAACTAGCAGGAACTTAGCTTCTGCTGGAGTAGACAGGTCACCAGAAAGATCCAAGAGCGAACTGAACCAATGCAGGAACATTGACAGCTGGCATGGAGTAACGATCTGAGTGGAGTTAAATAGAGCAGCCAACCAAAGGATAAAGCACGTCACCTGTGTAAGGAACCTCAGAAGCAGCAGCTCCACTCACAGCCACCAGAGGGAGTCCATGGACAGAACTCGCCGAAGTACCATTCACGACCACAGGAGGGAGTTCGACAACAGAATTCACAACAATACATACAACATACTACATACATACTACATACATATATACTACATACATACTACATACATACTACATAAATGCATACTACATACAGAGATCGGACGCCATGTCACGTTTGGAGAGCCCCTGATGTGCCTAAACAGTGGAAGCCCCCCAATTATAACTAAAACCCTAATCCAAACACACCCCTAACCCTAATCTCAACGGTATCCATAACCACACCCCTAACCAAGACACACCCCTAACCCTAATCCCAACCCTATTCTCAACCATAAATGTAATCCAAACCCTAACTTTAGCCACAACCCTAACCCTAACTTTAGCCCCAACCCTAACTGTAGCCCCAACCCTAACCCTAGCCCTAACCCTAATGGCAAAATGGAAATAAATACATTTTTTAAATTTTTTAATTTTTCCCTAACTAAGGGGGTGGTGAAGGGAGGTTTGATTTACTTTTATAGTGGGTTTTTTAGCGGATTTTTATGATTGGCAGCCGTCACACACTAAAAGACGCTTTTTATTGCAAAAAATATTTTTTGCGTTACCACATTTTGAAAGCTATAATTTTTCCATATTTTGGTCCACAGAGTCATGTGAGGCCTTGTTTTTGCGGGACGAGTTGACGCTTTTATTGGTAAAATTTTCGGGCACGTGACATTTTTTGATCGCTTTTTATTCCGATTCTTGTTAAGCAGAATGACCAAAAACCAGCTATTCATAAATTTCTTTTTTTTTTTTGGGGGGGGGGGGGGGTGGGGAAGGGCATTTATACCGTTCCACGTTTGGTAAAATGGATAAAGCAGTTTTATTCTTCGGGTCAGTACGATTACAGCGATACCTCATTTATATCATTTTTTTATGTTTTGGCGTTTTTAAACGATAAAAACTATTTTATAGAAAAAATAATTATTTTTGCATCACTTTATTCTGAGGACTATAACTTTTTTATTTTTTCGCTGATGATGCTGTATGGTGGCTCATTTTTTGTGGGACAAGATGATGTTTTCAGTGGTACCATGGTTATTTATATCTGTCTTTTTGATCGCGTGTTATTCCACTTTTTGTTCGGCGGTATGATAATAAAGTGTTTTTTTGCCCTTTTTTTTTTTACGGTGTTCACTGAAAGGGTAAACTAGTGGGACAGTTTTATAGGTCGGGTCGTTATGGACGCGGCGATACTAAATATGTGCACTTTTATTGTTTTCTTTTTATTTAGACAAAGGAATGTATTTATTAGAACAATATTTTTTTTATTATTATTTATTTAGGAATTTTTTTTTTTTTTTACACATGTACATTTTTTTTTTACTTTTTTACTTTGCCCCGTGGGGGACATCACAGTAAAGTGACAGATCGCTGATCTAGCACCTTGCTGTGCACTGTGTCAGATCAGCGATCTGACATGCACAGCACGGAGGCTTCCTGGCGCCTGCTCTGAGCAGGCGCTGGTAAGCCACCTCTCTGCAGGACCCGGATGCAGCCCTGCGGCTATTTTGGATCCGGGCCTGCAAGGAGGAGGAGGTAAGAGACCCTCGGAGCAACGCGATCACATCGCGTTCCTCCGAGGGTCTCAGGGAAGCACGCAGGGAGCCCCCCTGCACGATGCTTCCCTATACCGCCGGAACACTGCGATCATGTTTGATCGCAGTGTGTCGGGGGTTAATGTGCCGGGGGCGGTCCGTGACCACTCCTGACACATAGTGCCGGATGTCTGCTGTGATAGTCAGCTGACACCCAGCCGTGATCGGCCGCGCTCCCCCGTGAGCTCTGGACGTACAATTCGCTCTGGACGTACAATTCCGTCCTTGGGAAGTAAGGCCCACCGCACATGGACGGAATAGTATGTCCAATGTTAGAAAGGGGTTAATAGCCAGTAAAGGCTACGCACACAGCTGTGGGCTGATATTCATAGCCTGGGAGGGGCCATGGGTATTACCCTCTTCCCAGGCTACAAATATTGGCCCCCGGCCTTCGGCTTTCCACCTCTGGTGCCGAAAATTGCGTGGGAGTCCACACCGTTTGTTTTTTTAAATTAAATGCTCATTAAGGCCTCTTTCACACTTGCGTCGGTACGGGTCCGTCGCTATGCGTTGGGCCAACGTACCGACCCACGTTGTGAAATTTGTGCACGACGTGGGCAGCGGATGCAGTTTTTCCACGCATCCGCTGCCCATTCTGAAGTCTGGGGAGGAGGGGGCGGAGTTTCGGCCACCCATGCGTGGTAGAAAATGGAGGACGCGACGGACAAAAAATGTTCACTTGAACGTTTTTCGTGCCGACGGTCCGCCAAACCACAACGGATCCGTTGCGACGTGAACGCGACGTGTGGCCATCCGTCGCGATCTGTCGCTAATACAAGTCTATGGGTAAAAAACGCATGGCCACACGTTTCATCCATTTTTTGCCGGATCCATCAAAAAAGCTGTTTCCGCCGGACGGAAAACACATACAAAGGAACAGTTTTTCTGTCCGGCGAAAAAACGCACAGCGATGGATCCAATGAAAAACGTGTTAATTCATAGTTTTGATGCCTTCAGTGTGAATGTTCAATTTTCATAGTCATGAAAATACAGAAAAATCTTTAAATGAGAAGGTGTGTCCAACCTTTTGGTCTGTACTGTATGTAGTATGTATGTAGTATGTATGCAGTATGCAGTATTTTTTTTTTACATTCAACACATTAGCTGGATGATGGGACTACTACTGTCCCATCATTGGCTAATGTGTCAATCACTGTCATTGTAGCAAGCATAGCCCAATGGGACTTGTAGTCCCATCGGACGATGCCTGCACACACCCGCACAGACCCCCGGCAGCCCGCACAGACCCCCGAGAGGCCCGTACAGACCCCCGGCAGCACACAAAGACCCCCGGCAGCACACAAAGACCCCTGTCAGGCCCACACAGACCCTGAGAGGCCCGTACAGACCCCCGGCAGCACGCACAGACCCCTGAGAGGCCCGTACAGACCCCCAGCAGGCCAGCACAGACCCCGAGAGGCCCATACAAAACCCCAGGCAGCACGCACAGACTCCCGAGAGGCCCGTACAGACTCCCGAGAGGCCCACGCAGACATCGCCTGCACACACAGACACGCAGTCTCCGCCACGCACCGCCCACCACCGACATCATTTCAGCAGCCAATCACAGCCATGCCATTACTTAACATGGCTAACATGCCTAATAGGATCTGCCCACACTTCTTAGGATCCTCATTGGCTGAATTGAATAAAACTGGCTCATTGCATTAAGGGAACTTCTGACTCCGGTATCCGATATTGTAAAAATATCGGAACTCAGTATCGGAACTCCGATACAGCGAATATCTTCCGATACCCAATATTTGCAGTATCGGAATGCTCAACACTACTTATAATTCAAACCTGCTGGGAAGCTTGTATTAAGTATTGTGATGCAATACATTTCTCGAGCCCGTAACAACGCTATTCTATCTCCTCCCCGATACTTTTTTTTACACATTCAATAATACATGCTGACAATGCTGTGTCCACTTGACGCATTTCCAAAAAGTGTCTTGAGACACTTGAAAGGGATTTTTTATTTTTTATCTCTGTAGTAGGTATAGAACCCACAACATGTTCAGCCAGTCTACTTTTGAATCTATGACAGGTTGAACCAACATATTGTAGCTTAGAGCTGTCACAGGTAAAAACATAAACTACAAACTTGGTGTTTCAATTAAAAAATGTAAGAATATTAAATTCCTTGGCTGAATGCATTGAAGAAAAAAAACTGTGATTTCATAACAAATTTGCCGGCATTACATCTTGGTAAGCCGCATTTATATCAACCTTGTACATCCAACCAAGTATGTTTATTGGGAATATTGAATGTACTGGGAGACAATTTATTAGCTAATGTCATTGATTTCCTAGCTTCCTCCACTCAACACAGACGCCAGTTTTTATTCCTGTTACAGTAATGGAAGATTTCATTTTATTATGGCCACAATTTCATTAAAATCTGTAGAGTAAGGGGTAGAAAAAACAATTAGTATGGTGTAATTATTCACAATATTTTCTTTAAAAAGGCAGTCATTGCGGGATTTCTCATTGCAAATGGATTCAGCACACTTTATCACATTTTTTGAGTAACCCCTTTGTATGAATCGTTTAGAGATTATATAACACTCAAATTTAAAAGAATCCTCTGTAGAACAAACTCTTTTTGTTATAAAAAATTCCCCTATTGGAGGATTTTTAATTAAATGCGTTGGGTGTGAACTTGAAGCATGCAGAAGAGTGTCACCTGCACCTGGTTTCCTGCAGAGTTTGGTATCAATTTTTCCAATAGTTTTATTACCCACAAGATGAATATCCAGAAAAGAAATGGTGTTATCTTTTCTCTCTGAAATAAACTTTAAATTGTGATCATTATTATTCTTATTATGCTTGTTTCTTATTAATCTATTTGTAATCTTGCCTGAAGAAGGAGCCTCTGTGCTCTGAAAGCTTGCAAACATATTATTTTCTGGTCAGCCAATAAAGGTATCACTCCTAGAATACTTCTGTCATCATTGGGCAGAAAAGTATTCACACTGATCATTATTATTCAAATATGTAAAAAAAAAAGTCATCACAGTTTATTTTAGTTTTTTGCACAATAAAGACCGGGTCATCAATTGTGTGGAATGCTCCTAAAAAGATCTTTTTGATGTTTGGTCCATTCACATTGATTGCCTTGTGGGCAAAAAGCAGAGACAAGCTGTCGGAATGAAGGAGAGTAACAAATTACATCATTAAGGACTGGAATGACAGAGGAATGGCTGGAATGTAGGAGGAATAAAGGAATAATTAGGACAGGGTGGAAAGTTGTGGAAACAAATAAGCAACTCAGTGTTGGCAGAGGTCAGGTGTGAAGGAATGAATGGAATCTAAACACTACAAGGGATTACTGGGTCACATACAGCATAGGAGATATACATGTATATATATATATATATATATATATATATATAGATTCAAGATTCAAGATTCAAAGAAGCTTTATTGGCAGGACCAAGTACACATCAGTTTTGCCAAAGCAAGTGTATAAAGGCAATAGGGATAGGGACTGTGGGGATGTTGGGTAGGAGCTGTAGGGAAGGTGGATGGGGCAGATCCATTGTGGGGGCTATAGTCCATGGCATAGGGGAGGTGGATGGGGGCAGATCCATTGTGGGGGCTATAGTCCATGGCATAGGGGAGGTGGATGGGGGCAGATCCATTGTGGGGGCTATAGACCATGGCATAGGGGAGGTGGATGGGGGCTACAGTCCATGGCATAGGGGAGGTGGATGGGGCAGGTCCAGGTTGGGGGCTATAGTCCATGGCATCATAGTTCTCTTTCTCGTAGTCTATGACATTCGCTCACATACCGCGCTGCTATCTCCACCGCTCTCTCTTCTTCTCCCAGCAGGATATATGTTTTCTCTTCCTCTTTCATGGTGATGAAGTCTGGGAAGAGATGTGAGAGTCTCCTGAAGTGAGTGTCCCTCACTGCTGAGTATTTGGAGCAGTGTAGCAGGAAGTGGGTTTCGTCCTCTATGGCCTCCTGATCACAGTGTTGGCACAGTCTTTCCTCCCTGGGCTTGTAGCTCTGCCTGTGTCGGCCACATTCGATGGCCAGACTGTGGGCGCTGAGTCTATATCGGCTCAGGATCTGGCGGTCTCTGGGGTCCGGGAGTTTCTCCAGATATGGCGCCAGTCTGTAGTCTCTCTGTAGGCTCCGGTACATGGTCAGTTTCTGTGAGCTGATGATATCATTCTTCCAGTCACTGACATACCTCTCCTGGCCTTCGTCTGCCATCTTCCTGATTCCGGCTTTTGTCAGGTTGTTGTGATTGGTGTTCTAGTCCGGTTGGGTTTGGCTGGGCTGTTCTGAGGGTTCTAGTTTTTCTGTTTCACCTACATGTATCAGGGCTTTATGGTGATGGGAGCTTGGATTGCTCCTATGCAGGTGAGCCCGGAATGACAGCGCCCTCTTTAGAACTGTTAGGTGTAGAGGGAATCTGCCCAGCTCGGCCCGACAAGCACTGTTGGAGGTGCTCCGATGGACCTGGAGAAGGTGCTTGCAGAATTCCAGGTGGAATATTTCTGTGGGACTGGAATCCCACTTTGACCAGTCTGGGTAGGTGTGAGGACCCCAGACTTCGCTGCCATACAGGAGGATTGGGGCGATGATGGAGTCGAAGATTTTTAGCCAGACCCTCACTGGTGGCTTCAGATGGTAGAGTGTCCTTCGGATGGCATAGAAGGTTTTGCAGGCCTTGTCTTTCAGGGTCTCTATGGCTTGTTTGAAGCTCCCTGACCGGTGAATCTCTAGGCCCAGGTAGGTATATTTGTCTGTTCCTGTGAGGTCGCAGTTGTTGAGGATAAATGATGGGTGTTGGTCTGATCTTCTCTTTCTCCTCTGGAACACCATGGTGTTGTTTTTCTTTAGGTTGACTGGTAGAGCCCAGGTGGAGCTGAATTTCTCTAGGATTTTCAGGTTGTCCTGGAGGCCTTTCTCGGTTGGTGACAGCAGCAGCAGGTCATCTGCATACAGCAGGAATTTCACCTGAGCGTCGTGGAGGGTGAGTCCTGGTGCTGAGGAGGATTCCAGGGCGGTAGCCAGGTCGTTGATGTAGATGTTGAAGAGCGTTGGACTTAGGCTGCAGCCTTGTCTGACTCCGCGGCTCTGCTGGAAATAGGCCGTTCTTTTGCCGTTCACACTCACGCTGCAGCGGTTCTCGGTGTAGGAGCTTTTGATGACATCGTAGGTCTTTCCTCCTATTCCACTCTCCAGCAGTTTCAGGAATAAGCCCAGGTGCCACACTGAATCAAAGGCCTTTTTAAAGTCCACAAAGCAGGCGTATATCTTCCCATTCTTTGTATTGTAGACGTGTCTCTGAATGAGGCTGTGCAGAGTATAGATGTGATCAGTGGTGCGGTGGTTCGGCATGAACCCTGCTTGGCTCTTGCTGAGGACGTTGTGCTCGGTGAGGAAGGTGAGGATCCTCTTGTTCAGGATACTGTTGAACAGTTTTCCCAGGTTGCTGCTGACACATATGCCTCTGTAGTTGGCTGGGTCATACCTGTCCCCACTCTTGTGGATGGGTGTGATGAGGCCTTGGTTCCAGGTACGAGGGAAGTAGCCGGCACTCAGCACAATATTGAAGAGTTTAACCATTGCAGCCTGTATTTCTGGTGGGCTGAACTTCAGCATTTCTGGTAGGATTCCATCCAGGCCACCGGCTTTTCTACATCTTATGGAGGAGAGTCTCTCGATTACTTCCTGTAGTGTTATAGGTGTATCCACCGGGTTTTGGAAGTTTTTGATTTTTTCCTCCATTGCTTTTAGTTTTGCCATTATGTTTTCCTGTTCTTGGCTTAGTCCTTCCTTTGGAATGTCCTTATAGAGGTCTCTGAAGTATTGGAGCCAGAGGTTGCCATTTTGGATATGGTTGTTGTTTTTCTTGTCTTTGGTGCCCATTTGGTTCCATAGTTCCCAGAAGGAGTTGTCTTGGAGGGCGTCTTGGAGTTGGTTAAGCTTGGTAGAGATGTAACTCTGCTTCTTCCTCCTGAGGATGGTTTTGTACTGCTTTTGTATGGAGTCATAGGCTTCCCTCAGACCCAGGTGGTTGGGGTCTCTGTGTTTCTTGTTGGAGGTTGTTCTCAGGGTCTTCCGTACAGCTTTACATTCTCTGTCAAACCAGCCATTGACCTGTGTTTCTTTTGGTCTCTTGTAGTCGACTTTTTTAAGGTCGGACAGTCTGGCCATTGCGTAGAATATATTGTTGAGGTCCTTTGCTGCTTGGCTCACTCCCTCTGGGTTTGGCATGTACTCGAGGTTGTAGAAGTGGTGGAGCATCCGCTGTATTTCAGGTCTGCTGGAAGCTTCTTTATATTTTAGTGCCGACATTTTGGACCATTTATAGGATGGAGGCCGGGTGAAGAGGCCGCTCTGCTGTGGCTTCTGAGTGGATGGTTTCTCTGTAGATTTCATGTACAGAAGAAGTTGGCTGTGGTCTGACAGGTGCGTTTGTGGGGTGACTATGAAGGCGCTGACATCTGCCAGGTTCAGGTCTGTAATGGCGTAATCAACTACACTCCTCCCTACATGGGAGTTTAGTGTATACCTTCCTAAGGAGTCACCCTTGCTTCGTCCATTAAGGATATGAAGTCCTAAACTTTTACATACGTTCAGGAGCTTTCTGCCACTTTTGTTGACTGTACTGTCATAGCTGTTTCTCTCAGTGTGTACAGGGTCTTGGCCGTCATTCTCTGCTCCAAGTATGTAGATGTTTCCATCTGTGGTCAGGAAGTCTCTCTCTCTCTCCCTGTTCTTGCATTGAGGTCTCCAAAGATGAGAACTTTGCCCAGGGCCTGATAATGGGCGGCTTCTCTTTGTAAGATCTCGAAGCAGTCTGGATTGAAGTAGGGGGACTCTGGCGGTGGTATATAGGTGGCACAGAGGTGGACATCAGACTGACAGGTGAGGATGGAGCTGCTGATTCTGATCCATATGTGGCTGTCTCCTTTCTTCACCGGTTTGATGTACTGGTGGAGCTCCTCTTTATACCAGATCGCTACTCCTCCTGAGCCCCGGCCCTGTTTGATGTTTTTATTTTTCTGGGCATGGACCAAGAATTCCTTGTATCCAATAGGCACCAGGGATTCGTTTTCGGCTCTGGTCCATGTTTCCAGGAGGATCTGAATGTCTATATTTTTCATGCTTTGTATAAAGTCAGGGTCCTTTGTTTTAGATCCAAAGGTTGAGGCGTTGAGACCCTGGATATTCCAGCTGCTGACTGTAAGTGAAGACATTCTTCTGTGTGGTTTGTGTGTATATACCTTGTAATGAGTATGGCTGTGTGGGACAAACTGGATTTCTGACAGTTTTATAGAAGTGCTTGGTTCCATCCAGTCACATTAGTCTTCTGCACAGTGCATTGAGCAGGTTCTTTATCTCATCCCTATGTCTGCTCTGCATATATATATATATATATATATATATATATATATATATATATATATATATATATATTATACACTACTCTAAAAAATAATGGAAGCACTTAAAGAACACAATGTAACTCCAAGTCAATCACACTTCTGTGAAATCAACCTGTACTGTTATGAAGCAACACTCAATTAGTTTGTGCATGAGTCCACAAGTACCAGACAGAAAATTCTCATTGTTAGAACTCGCTCACACTGGCGTATATTCTCTAATGCGAGAGAATAGGGCCGATCATGCTAATGACACTCGGCTTAATCTCTGTAAGGCTAGGGTCACATTGCGTCATGTGACCGCGTTTAACGGACTACGTTACACCGCGGCATAACGCAGTGTAACGTAGTCCGTTAACGCCGCCATTGCCTGGAATGGCGAATGCATTGCTAGCGCACGCCCACATTGGGCGTGCGCTAGCGATGTGCCGTCATTTGAGTGACGGACCGCGAACGCTGCTTGCAGCGTTCGTGGTCCGTTCCTCGCTAGCGCAGATCGGGGATCTGCGCTAGCGGGATCGGCTAACGCGATCCCTTTTGGGACATTGCCTTAGCGCAGTCCGTAGCGCTATGCGCTAAACGGACTTCCCTAACGCAATGTGACCCTAGCCTTAGTGTCACCTTACAGTGTTCCGATTCTCTCACATGAGAGCATCCTATCACTGGTGTGGAGAAGATGAAGAACTTAATTTCTCCCATGTTTCTGACATTCGAGTGCAGTGTGATATTTGACACGCACCCTTAGGCTAGGTTCACATTGCGCTAGGTGAGTCCGTCTAACGGACACGTTTTTAAGTACTGAAAACGCAATATAATGCACATACTAACGCGCCCATAGACTTGCATTGTCTGACGCATCGTGACGCATGCCAAAATTGGCATGCATTTGTCACATAACGTTTTTTTCTGACGGACCTTGGAACGCGGCTTGCAGCGTTTTCGGGTCCGGCCAAGCTAACGCAATACTAACGGACGCGTTAATTCTGCCATAGAAGGCTATGGCAAACGCAGCCAGATGCAAATCATGAAAAATTTCCAAATAGAACCATACGTTTTAATAGCGTTTGAGGGTGGTCCATGTGGTCATGTGACAGGAAATATTATTTCGGCCATTAAAGGGGGAATATCCCACCCACACACTTCTCCTGAGGCTTGCTGCACGTGACAGAGAAAGTGTCTTGCAAGAGATCACAGGAAATGTAAACGAACTACACTTACACTGCCGAAGTCGCAACCGCATCAAGCGAAATCTAACGAGCTCAGACACAAACATCTTGCTAGCAGAAGTTCACTCAATGCTTTCAAAATGGAGAATGTGTATGCACCCACACCCGACGCTGACAAAAGGAAAAAAAAAAAAAAAGAACAACTTTATTGACAGTGACAAACGCAAACAAACGGATACTTCGCTAACGGACATCCAAATGAGAAAAACGCGGTCACATGCGTTAACGCAAGCGTTAACGTGATACCGATTTTTAAGACAAATTGGCTCCTTTTCTGTACATGCGTTTAACGGATCCGTTTAACGCCATGTACTTGACGCAATGTGAACCTAGCCTTATACTTGTATGGGTGCACGTGATCCAATCATTGTGTAAAGGTGGAGAAGATTCGGAACACTCTCTCTAAAGACTCCAGAATTTGTATTTTATATGATCTTTTATTTTATATGTTTATCCTCATGAAGGCTGCAGTTTTTCTGTGTACAGGAGTAGATAGGGTTAACTGTAGGGCCAGCCCGTGTTTTGGGCAGTGGAAGCTTAGTTCCTGGTTTTTAGGGAAGTTTAAGTTCAGCTAGAGAAAAAGGAGATCTACTTTCAGCATTGGATCCATATTGGGTGTGTGTGCAAAAAAGAGCAGTAAAGAGCAGGTAGTAAGAGTCTACAATTTCCATCAACATAAATGGCAGATTTCTCCTCTCAGCAGGCAAGTTGGTGCACCTACAGCAAGACCTGGAGATCAGAGTGAAAGAAGATGGGGTCATCCAGGCTGGGGAACATCAGTGAGGTGGTAGCTGGTGGAGCTCCCTTACACTGTTCACAGGAAGTGTAGCCAGAGTAGAGTCATCACAGTGAAACACATTGACCCATGTGTCCCTGTACTGGGAAGATGGAGGTCTTCAACTTAACCTGTTGTTCCATAGTTCCTCACAAGTTATGTGCCGCTGTCAGCAACTGAAATGTTTGTGCCTCTGTCATATTATGCAGCAAAAAAAAGGAGCGTTTTATCTATTATCTCGTGTATATAGTTTTAAGAACAAGTAAACAAGAATTTATCTTATTGACAATGTCTGGCTCATTCGTCATGAGAAAAAACTGCTCCAGTTTATTTGCCGCATGCATTCTGAGAATGGCAGCAAAATCAGTGTACACATGTGCACACACCCAGGGATGTTTCCATTAGGCCGGTTTCACACGTCAGTGGCTCCGGTACGTGAGGTGACAGTTTCCTCACGTACCGGAGCCACTGACACACGTAGACACAGTGAAATCAATGCATCTGTGCAGATGTCATTGATTTTTTGCGGACCGTGTCTCCGTGTGCCAAACACGGAGACATGTCAGTGTTCGTGGGAGCGCACGGATTACACGGACCCTTTAAAGTCAATGGGTCCGTGTAAAACACGTACCACACACGAACGTTGTCCGTGTGCAGTCCGTGTGCCGTGCAGGGGACAGCGCTACTGTAAGCGCTGTCCCCCCCACTGGTGCTGAAGCCGCGATTCATATCTTCCCTGCAGCAGCGTTTGCTGTAGAGAAGATATGAATAATCGTGTTTAAAATAAAGATCCATGACCCCACCCCCTGTGCGCCTCCCCCCCCCCCCCGCTGTTATTAAAATACTCACCCGGCTCCCTCGCTGGCTGGCGCTGCTTCCTGTCCTGGCCGCACCTTCTACTGTATGAGCGGTCACGTGGGGCCGCCCATTACAATCATGAATATGCGGCTCCACCTCCCATAGGGGTGGAGCCGCATATTCATTACTGTAAATGAGCGGCCCCACGTGACCGCTCATACAGTAGAAGGCGCGGCCAGGACAGGAAGCAGCACCAGCCAGCGAGGGAGCCGGGTAAGTATTTTAATAACAGCGGGGGGGGGGGGGCGGTGCGCACAGGGGGTGGGAGGGTGGTGGGGTCATGGATCTTTATTTTAAACACGATTATTCATATCTTCTCTACAGCAAACGCTGCTGCAGGGAAGATATGAATCGCGGCTTCAGCACCAGATGCAGGGGACAGCGCTAAACTTTAGCGCTGTCTCCTGCACGGTGCGTGTGGTACCCAGTGGGCACACGGGCCACAGAAACGCACCGGCACACAGACACGGATAATTCCGGTACCGATTTTTCCGGTACCGGAATTATCTGGACATGTGAGACTGGCCTAAGGCGTTTAGAGATGCAGAAATAGCCATCAGCCAGTCTCATCCCTTACAATCAGATGCACCCAATTGAATTATACAATCAGACAGATCTTACAGATGAAATTGGTCTGCGTGGCTGTGTTGGTCATTTGCACCTACAGGTATATATCGGGCCTCTTGTAGCAAAACTGTCTTTGCCGTCCATTTCGACCAATTCAAGCTCAGCTTTTTTTTATTTTACGCTGGTAAATTAGAAGCTGTGCTTTGATTGGTTGCAATGGGTAACAAATAATATATATTTTTTCTTTCGGACAATTGATTAGTCTGACCTATTGCGTTCACAAGTGGTGTATTTCTTTTTGTCGGAATTGCATTAAAATCGCAGTCTTTTTACTGTGATTTTTTTCAAATCCTGGCACAAATGTACATCGATCACAATGTATGAATTCAGCCTAAATGGGTCTTTCTCTAACCCTTAATGCAAAATCACATACATGTATGTCAGAGGAGCTGTCACTATGTAAAATATTGGAAGAACTGTCGACACCCCTCCTGAAGATCTAAAAGTAATTTAATGAATTGCTTTATACGGCACGTTGTTTTACCTATTTGGTGGTTTGCAACAGTTAGTTGACCTGCAGGTGGGGATAAATGGAGGGCCACTTATGTTGGTAGGAGTTAAGTGTGCATTAGGCACTCAGTTCCTGTTTATAGTTAGTTCTTGGGAAGCACAGAAAAGAGAAGGAAAGTTTTTAAGACCAGCATTAAGGGGGTTGTGTGGAGAAGAGAGGAGCCTATACTCAGTTAGAAAGTTCTGAACTAACCAAGTACCAAGAAGTTGAATTGTAATCAAGTACCAAGTTGCAGAAGTAGTCCATCATAGCAGGCAAGTGGGGCCTATAGAAAGTGTTATCTATACTAGTCAATTTCAGACCTGAGGGTCATAGCGAAGACTGGCTAGGAGTTAAGGAGTTATACCGAGTGTGAATAAGTGCGAAGATGCAGCGGCACACCAAAATCCATGTAACCAATATGAACTGGAAGCTGAGAATAGTTGGGAAGGTCCTTAGTGAACCACCTTGACCTGTGCAGCCCTCAAAAGGAAAGTTGGAGGCCCTCGTAGTAACCTGCTCTTTCAGTGTGACAATCAATATCAGATGTACATCCACATGTAACCGTCAAGTCTATAAATGTGATCTGTGCAGAAGATCTATTCTTTAAGTGCCATGCCTGTTATTGGATGTTCATATGTTTTTTTCAGTTCGTTCAGTAAAGAAAAGTTTATTTTCGTACTCTGGTCTGTCTCTCATTAAACTCTACTTCATTAGGTCCTGGCCTGCCTTGTAAGCGGCAGTATGTGGTCTGCACAGGGGTGTAACTACAACAGGTGCAGGGGTTGCAATCGCACCCGGGCCCTGGAGCCTAGGGGGCCCTAAAAGTCCCTGTGGCCTATAGAAAAAGACTATTGCTATTAAAGATTTAAAGGGAACCTGTCACCCCGTTTTTTGAGATTGAGCTATAAATACTGTTAAATAGGGCCTGCGCTGTGTGTTCCTATAGTGTATGTAGTGTACCCCGATTCCCCACCTATGCTGAGAAATAACTTACCAAAGTCGCCGTTTTCGCCTGTCAATCAGGCTGGTCAGGTCGGGAGGGCGTGGTGACATCGGTGGTTCTTCCTCAGCTTTACGTTGGTGGCGTAGTGGTGTAGTGGTGAAGACACAGCGCGCGATCTGCGCTGTAATCCCTTGCATCGGTGGGGGCGGCCATCTTCCTGGGGCCGCGCGTGCGCAGATCGAGTGCTCTGCTGCACGGGGCTTCAGGAAAATGGCCGCGGGATGCCGCGCGTGCGCATTAGAGATCGCGGCGGCCATTTTCCCAAAGCCGAGTTTGCATCTCGGCTTTGGGAAAATGGCCACCGCGATCTCTAATGCGCACGCGCGGCATCCCGCGGCCATTTTCCTGAAGCCCCGTGCAGCAGAGCACTCGATCTGCGCACGCGCGGCCCCAGGAAGATGGCCGCCCCCACCGATGCAAGGGATTACAGCGCAGATCGCGCGCTGTGTCTTCACCACTACACCACTACGCCACCAACGTAAAGCTGAGGAAGAACCACCGATGTCACCACGCCCTCCCGACCTGACCAGCCTGATTGACAGGCGAAAACGGCGACTTTGGTAAGTTATTTCTCAGCATACATAGGGAATCGGGGTACACTACATACACTATAGGAACACACAGCGCAGGCCCTATTTAACAGTATTTATAGCTCAATCTCAAAAAACGGGGTGACAGGTTCCCTTTAAAATATTTGGGGGCCCCATTGGAGTTATCGCATCGGGGCCCATGAATTTCAAGTTACGCCGCTGGGTCTGCAGTTATGTCTATCAGAGGTATCATCACACACACCCAGCCATACCCCTTTTTCTGTAGCGTACTGGGTCATGGGAGCAAGCTTTGGCTGGTGTGCCCCTGAGCGTTACACCCACACGAAAACACAACTGTGACAGTTTAATACAAGCTACTGTCCTAGACAACAGAGTCATGTTGATGGCCGACCTGGGACTAATCAGCTTTGGTCCCACCCAGCATTCTCTGTGATTGTTGGGTCAGTGCAGGCAGCCCAATCAAGGTGCATCAGGTTGGTTTATCCTGTTTTTCCAGCTCTTATCTTCTCAGTGATGTTACAGAGAATATCATTGGTAACATGATCTTGGTCTTTTAACCTCCTAGACTACACTATTTTCTTGTTAAATAATAGCAGTTCTTGCACTTCTTTTTATTTGTTTATTTCCTAAAAAACAGTATAAGAAGTCATGCAGACATCCATGAAATTTGGTCCGAGTTTGGACGCACTGTCCGGGGGACTCCTGCTGTCAAATTTAGGTCAGGAGACAAGAGGACAAACCGAGCTTTGCAGTCAGTGCTCAGACCGAGCTCCATGGACGTCTGCATGAGGCCTAAGGCCTGCATGAGCCCTAAGGTTTGGTTTACATTTATCCAGTTCTGTATGCTGAGTAATTACCTCATTGTTTTCATCAAATTTTCCCCAAAAATTTGATTCTGAGCAAAGCTCCAACATGACCACTCTCTATAATGAGACAGATGAAGTACCATTGAACCCGGACTGGTTTCTACTCCCGTGGTGTACCATAATTTTAGGCATGTTTTTAGCACAAACAAAGTGTAACCAACTGTGTTTTTGGGCACTCCTAAAAAGATGAAACACTACTGTACCAGAGACCAGATGGAGTCCAAAGAGACTCTATCTGCTCTGTGGCCTCCCCTCTAACACTCTCGCACCCCTCCAATCTATTCTAAACTCTGCTGCCCGACTAATCCACCTGTCCCCCCGCTATTCCCAGGCCTCTCCCCTCTGTCAATCCCTTCACTGGCTCCCCATTACCCAGAGACTCCAGTACAAAAGCATAACCATGACATACAAAGCCATCCACAACCTGTCTCCTCCACACGTCTGTGACCTCGTCCCCCGGCACTTTCCTGCCCACAACCTCCGATCCTCACAAGATTCTCTTCTCCCCTCTCTACTCCCCTCTTATCTCCTCTTCCCACAGTCGCATACAAGATTTCTCTCGCGCATCACCCCTACTCTGGAACTCTCTACCACAACATATCAGACTCTCACTTACCATCGAAACCTTCAAAACGAACCTGAAGACCCACCTCTTCCAGCAAGCCTACAACCTGCCATAACCACCGATCGACCAAACCACTGCACGACCAGCTCTATCCTTACCCATCCCTTGTAGATTGTGAGCCCTCGCGGGCAGGGTCCTCTCTCCTCCTGTACCAGTTGTGACTTGTATTGTTCAAGATTATTGTACCTGTTTTTATTATCTATACCCCTCCTTACATGTAAAGCGCTACGGAATAAATGGCGCTATAATAATAATAATAATAATAATAATATCTGCCTCATTATAGTGACTGGTTCTGTTGGGGATTGTCATGCCTGCAGGTGGCACACATGATTCGTAGACTCACTGTGCCACAAGGTCGCATAACTAAGTGGACACCTGCTGTTCACTGGATCTCCTGATGCTGGAGTCAGGCTTGAGCTGCAGGTAGCCGCCAGGAAAAAATTAGACAGTCCCCGATACTGTGACTGCTGACCCCAAGGGTCAGGTCTGCCGACAGGGACTGGACTCTGGCTCCGCTCAGACTACTCCTGGGGCATAATGGATACTGACACAGAGTACAGAGAATGTTTAGACAACACCGTTCAGTGAGGATTTTCTTGGATACTATTATTGTATACCGTACAGTTTTTTGCCCTTGATACTCAAATTGTTATAGCAACTTTTATTTTACTTTGTTCTCGTATGTAAATATTTTTTGAGTGTATTTTGTGGTGAACCTAGGAATTGTAAATGTTAATCATTAAGGTTGTGATGTCATTATGCATGGTATAAATGATGCCGTATTTTACTCAGTTTGTAGGAGCTGGACCGGCTCCGTAACGCATAATTTAATGTAAATTATTTTAGTAAGAAAGAAAAACTCCCACTACATTCTTGCCAGTTCTTTTGGAAGTCCATTTTTTACTTACTTTTATCCTGACACAGAGTACTGCTATAGGTGCACGGTCATTAAGACACAAAGGTCTCTAGAACTGGTACAAATTCCACCTGAGCAGCTTAGGCACCAGCCGTACAATGACCGTGGGTTCGGGCTTCAGGCACCAGCCGCACAAGGACAGGGGGAGCAAGTTCAGGCACCTACCGCCAAGGACCGGGTGAGTAGGTTCTGGCCCTAGTCGCACAAGGACCAGGGGTTCGGATTCAGGAACTGCCTACACACGGACCAGGAATTTGGGTTCAGGACCTAGTCACACAAGGATGAGGGGACCTAATAACTATTTAGAAGAAGTAGAACACTTCACTCACTAATGACTCAATGTTGCTTTGGCATCTCCCTATTGGGGAAGGTGCCATTTATGCTGGATGCCTCCCAGCCATTGGCTGGAGGCATGTTTGCAGGTGTGGGTGCTGACACTTTAAAAACAGGGCAACACGTGTGCACTTGATGCACAGCCGGGACACAGACACAGGAAGCAAGCCGGGGAACAGACCATGCAGGCGGGGTGGTGAGTAAGCTGGCGTCCCTGCATGGAGGGGGAAGGGAAACCATGCAGGGCTGCCAGCATAGGTGTTACAGGGCATTTGTCTCAAAGATGTTTTTTTTTTAATTTAGATGGAAATCCTGATGTAAGTGCTTAGGATAAATGTAAACTGATCTTTCTACTGAAAGGGATCAAAAACTGTTATTTATCCCAAAATGTTACCAATAAAAACCTAAAATCAATCCTTAAAAATAAAATCCCCACTCAGCTTAATGATCTGTCAATAGAAAAATAGGGCATTTCCACATTACTAGAAGTTCAACGCAAAATTGCACCCAAACATCAATCCAGCGTTTGCAAATCCAAATGCCCCTTTCTACCCACTGTTGAGCCTCATAGTGTGTCTAAACCACAGTTAGAGTCCACATGTATGGCATGACTTGTAGTGAGGAGACCCACTTAACAATTTACGTGGTGCCAGTCTCCACAACACAAGATGGCCAATGTATGGACACTAAGGTGGCATATTTGCAATTTTCACTCTGCAACGTCCCCCAAAAAATCATTTTTACGTCCAAATTTGTAAACTTTTGTGAAGCACCTGTGGATCGAAAATGATCACTACACCCATAGATGAATTCCTTGAGCGGTATAGATTTCAAAATGGGGTGCATTCTTTTGGGTTTGTTCCTTGGGCTTCTGAAATTTATTCCAGCCAAACTTTCTCTCCAAAAATCAAATAGTGCTCATTCTCTTCTGAGTCCTGCCGCGTACCAAAATAGTAGTTTTCAACCACATTTGCGGTTTTGCCTCCTTTAGGAAATATTGTGTGCAATAAATCATAGGGTTTATTTTCTCCTATTTCTCCTTTTGAAAATGAAACATTAGGGCTAAAGCAATATTTTTGTTGAAAAAATAAAATTTTTAATTTTTTTTAAATTTTGCATTAAATCTTCTGAATCACCAGCAGTATTGAATAAATTAAGGTATGCCGTTTTTTTAAAATGGTATCACTTTTTTGGATCTTCCTATAAATATGCCCCTCAGAGTCACTTCACCCTGAATAGATTGTTAAAAAAAAATAGGATTTCTGAGTTTTCTTGAAAAAATGTAAATTTGCTGCTAAACTTGTAACATCTTAAAAACATACAATATCATTGGAAAAATTAAGCTAACTGTGACGCTAGTCAGTACTCATGGACAAGCCATGAGGCAGGGTAGTTAAACGTTCCGGGGTCAGATACTAAGAGAGCACATAATAAACAAAAGGAAAAAGACAAAGGCATTGTCAGATAATGGTCCAAGGTAAAGGTACCTTCACACTGAACGATTTCGCTAGCGATCCGTGACGTTGCAGCGTCCTGGCTAGCGATATCGTTCAGTTTGACAGGCAGCCTCGATCAGGATCCTGCTGTGCCATCGTTGGTCGGCGCAGAAAGTCCAGCACTTTATTTCGTCGCTGGACCGCCCGCAGACATCGCTGAATCGGCATGTGTGACACCGATTCAGCGATGTCTTCACTGGTAACCAGGGTAAACATCGGGTTACTAAGCGCAGGGCCGCGCTTAGTAACCCGATGTTTACCCTGGTTACCAGCGTAAATGTAAAAAAAAACAAACACTACATACTTACATTCCGGTGTCTGTCCCCTGGCGCTCTGCTTCTCTGCACTGTGTAAGCGCAGTGGCCGGAAAGCACAGCGGTGACGTCACCGCTGTGCTTTCCGGCCGGCGCTTAGTGCAGAGAAGCAGAGCGCCAGGGGACAGACACCGGAATGTAAGTATGTAGTGTTTGTTTTTTTTTACGTTTACGCTGGTAACCAGGGTAAACATCGGGTTACTAAGCGCGGCCCTGCGCTTAGTAACCCGATGTTTACCCTGGTTACCAGGGGACTTCGGCATCGTTGGTCGCTGGAGAGCTGTCTGTGTGACAGCTCTCCAGCGACCACACAGCGACGCTGCAGCGATCGGGATCGTTGTCTATATCGCTGCAGCGTCGCTTAATGTGACGGTACCTTAAGAATACTAGGAAGATATCGCACCAGAGGAAAAGGGCTAGGCAAATAGATGACTAGAATGAGGTCCCAAGGTAAGGCAACAAACAGAGCACAGGAACCAGGTAAAGCATGGGCATGGAATGCAGTGCATATTAATTTCTCTTTAGCAGCAGGCACAGGAGTTAGCTGGAGCCGCTGGCTCCTGCCTCTGTGACCCGCTGCTCCTCTGATACCGCTCCCCCACCTCCCCACCACAGCCAATACATCTGGACCATAAGACACACCCCCCATTTTCCTCCACATTTTGGGAGGAAAAAAGTGCATCACTGGCACTAACACTGGCAATCCCTAAGTGCCAGAGACTAGCATATATAGCAGGGGGAGTGGCCAACACTAAACAGCTGAGTCAATCCAGGTTGGAGAGCTACAGGAGCTTCAACTGAACAGATTAACCCTTCAACTGCTAGCAAAGAAAAAACTGCACTGTTTAATATGACGGTGAAGAGCCTCTAAGCTTCTAACCAGTGCAGGAGTACGTGAAACTAAACACCGTAGTTTTCTGGCCCCCCTCTGTTGCGGTATACCTGTGACGCATGCCATCCGTTTCCTGTCCATTTTAAAAATGGATCCGTTTTTTTTTCTTCACATATGTCTGAATGAGGTCTTATAGGCCAGAGTGGAGAACCGATTTCTGTCCCAAACAGATAGTATATGAAATTGGGAAGTCCCACCTCAAGAATAGTCTATGACATCATGAGTCATTGTAAATCAAGGCTACAAACAACTGTTTCTTGGTCATTGTATAAAGCACAATACTGCTTTATGCACTCATTATCTTCAGTGCGGGGTATTTTTTGTACGCACAATGCACAAAAGCGGATAATGTGGTGGTGATAATCATTTATCTCCTGTGTCTGCTGTAAAGTCAGTTATTAGCCACTCCATAATTCCTACATTCTCCACCTGCTTATAAAACAACATTTAGATGTCGATTTATCTTCAATGGCAGTGGGTTAAATATTTCACCAACTATGCATGTGTCTTCCGTGGGGAGAGAATAAACCACACTAAGGGTACCGTCACACACTGCCATTTCGATCGCTACGACGGTACGATTCGTGACGTTCCAGCGATATCGTTACGATATCGCTGTGTCTGACACGCAGCAGCGATCAGGGATCCTGCTGAGAATCGTACGTCGTAGCAGATCGTTTGGAACTTTCTTTCGTCGCTGGATCTCCCGCTGTCATCGATAGATCGGTGTGTGTGACACCGATCTAGCGATGCTATCTAGAGATGCGTTCGCTTGTAACCAGGGTAAACATCGGGTTACTAAGCGCAGGGCCGCGCTTAGTAGCCCGATGTTTACCCTGGTTACAAGCGTAAAACTAAAAAAAAAAAAACAGCACATATTTACATTCTGGTGTCCGTCAGGTCCCTTGCCGTCTGCTTCCCGCACTCAGTGACTGCCGGCCGTAAAGTGAAAGCAGAGCACAGCGGTGACGTCACTGCTGTGCTGTGCTTTCACTTTCACTTTACGGCCAGCAGTCAGTGAGTGCGGGAAGCAGACGGCAAGGGACCTGACGGACACCGGAATGTAAGTATGTGCTGTTTGTTTTTTTTTACGCTGGTAACCAGGGTAAACATCGGGTTACTAAGCGCGGTCCTGCGCTTAGTAACCCGATGTTTACCCTGGTTACCCGGGGACCTCGGCATCGTTGGTCGCTGGAGAGCTGTCTGTGTGACAGCTCCCCAGCGACCACACTACGATTTACCTACGATCACGGCCAGGTCATATCGCTGGTCGTGATCGTAGGTAAATCGTATAGTGTGACGGTACCCTTAGACATCTCTGGTGGCAGCTTATCTTCTGTGAAAACAAACGATCGGACATGTTGAAATTCAACATGCTTGATTTTTATTTTTCCTAAGTGGAGAGTTGGCTAATCTGCCAGGCTCTGAAGGTGGTGCGTTCTGCTCTTATGTGTAAGGGCACTTTTAGGGTATATGCACACAATGCCTTAAAAATAAAAAATACATGCACAGCAATATAAAAACGACTTACTGTGCACATGTTCCATCTTTTGTCACTTCTTTTTAACCACTTAAAGCTTTGATTTGTCACTTCTTTTTAACCACTTAAAGCTTTGATTCTTCAATTCTTCTGCTATCTTCCATTTGAAAGCCCTCACTATTTCATACACCAGGTGAAATAAGTATTGAACATGTCACAAATTTTCTAAGTAAATATATCTCTAAAGGTGTTATTGAGATGAAATTCTTACCAGATGTCGGTAACAACCCATCCAATCCACACAGGCAAAGAAATCAAACCATAGATGTACATAAATTAAGTTATGTGTAATAATAAGAAATAACACAAGGAAAAAGTATTGAATACTCTTACTGAAATTTATTTAATATTTTATACAAAAGCAATTGTTGGTGATGACAGCATTATTATGTCTCCTGTGTGGAGAAACTAGTTGCAGGCATTGCTCAGGTGTTATTTTGGCCCATTCTTCCACTCAAACACTCTTCAAATCCTGAAAGTTCTGTGGGCTCCTTCTGAGCTCTGAGCTTTGATTCCTTAGCTAAATGTTCTATTGGATTCAGGTCAGGTGATTGGCTGGGCCATTGTAGCAGCTATATTTTCTTTCTCTCAAACAAATTGAGAGTTTCCTTGGCTGTGTTGGGGATCATTGTCTTGCTGAAATGTCCACCCTTGTTCTATCTTCATCGTCCTGGTAGATGGCAGCAGATTTTTATCAAGAAAGTCTCTGTACATTTGTCCAATCATCCTTCCTTCAATCATATGAAGTTTGCCAGTGTCGTATGTTGAAAAACAGCCCCACTCCATGTTACCACCTCCAAACTTTACTGTTGGTATGGTGTTTTTGGGTGATATGCAGTGTCTTTTGGCCTCCGAACATGGTGTGTATTATGACATCCAAAGAGTTCAATTCTGGTCTCATCTGACCAGACTATATTCTCCCAGTTTTTCACTGGCTTGTCTAATTGTTGTTGACGAAACTTTAAACATGCTTTTTGTTTAGCAATGGAGTCGTGCGTTGTGAGCATGCAAACAGGCCATGGAGGTTGAGTGCATTACTCCTTGTTTTCTTTGAAACTGATTCTAGGTCTGTCTGTAGCTCTCCACAAGTGGTCTTTGGCTCTTGAACGACTCTTCTCATAATTCTTTTCACTCCTCTTTCTGATATCTTGCAGAGAGCACCTTGTCTCGACTGGCTTATGGTGAAATGATTTTCTTTACAATTCTATATTATGACCCCAACAGTGCTTACTGGAACCTTCATTAGTTTAGAAATTATTCTGTAACCAATGCAATCAGTATAATTTGCAACAATAAGGTTGTGAAGGTCTCAAGACAACTCACTGGTTTTTCCCATCATGAGATGATTCTTGTGTGGCAGCTTGGTAATGGGACACCTTTTCATAGACCATCAGTTGAACCAAGTGGCAGAATTGCTTTTTAATTACTGATAGGTTTCAGCTGGTGTCATGACTTTCCATGGCTTTTTGCACCTCTTTTTTTCATATGTAATACATTTTTCCTGTGTCATTGCTCATTATTACACATCACTTAATTTATTGACATCTATAGTTTGATTCCTTTGCCTGTGTGGATCACATGGGTTGTTACCGACATCTGATGAGAATGTCTTTTTTTTACTTCAAAATTGTTTAAAAGACAATCTTTCTACATACTCTTAGATGTAGTTTTGTTATGTCCGGTGATAGTAAATATTAGGATATATGGACAGATGAGGGGCCACAGCTATGTACAGGCAGCCTTGCTTTATGACAGCCATTATAATCAATACCTCAGTGACGCGCAGTCAAATGAATCGATCTGTGACACGTAAGTGTGACCAGTGTAGGACTGTGTTGGTAAAGGCCCACCAGTAACATTGATTCTTGGAGCCCACTGCTGTATGATAAAGCCTTTCTTATCCCTATAATCCTTCAAATGCTTTTTTCACTCTACAATTATTGTGTTTTGCGGACAAATTTGTGTGCACGACAAAATGACCTCATTCAGAAACCGAAATATTATTATTATTATTATTATTATTTATTGTTATAGCGCCATTTATTCCATGGCGCTTTACATGTGAGGAGGGGTATACATAATGAAAACAAGTACAATAATCTTAAACAATACAAGTCATAACTGGTACAGGAGGAATGAGGACCCTGCCCGCGAGGGCTCACAATCTACAAGGGATGGGTGAGGATACAGTAGGTGAGGGTAGAGATGGTAATGCAGCAGTTTGGTCGATCGGTGGTAGCTGCAGGTTGTAGGCTTGTCTGAAGAGGTGGGTCTTCAGGTTCTTTTTGAAGGTTTCGATGGTAGGCGAGAGTCTGATGTGTTGTGGTAGAGGGTTCCAGAGTAGGGGTGATACGCGAGAGAAATCTTGTATACGATTGTGGGAAGAGGAGATAAGAGGGGAGTAGAGTAGGAGATCTTGTGAGGATCGGAGGTTGCGGGTAGGTAAGTACCGGGAGACGAGGTCACAGATGTATGGAGGAGACAGGTTGTGGATGGCTTTGTACGTCATGGTTAGGGTTTTGTAGTGGAGTCTCTGGGCAATGGGGAGCCAGTGAAGGGATTGACAGAGGGGAGAGGCCGGGGAATAGCGGGGGGACAGGTGGATTAGTCGGGCAGCAGAGTTTAGAATAGATTGGAGGGGTGCGAGAGTGTTAGCGGGGAGGCCACAGAGCAGGAGGTTGCAGTAGTCAAGGCGAGAGATGATGAGGGCATGGACTAGGGTTTTTGCAGATTCATGGTTGAGGAATGAACGGATTCGTGAAATATTTTTGAGTTGCAGTCGGCAGGAAGTGGAAAGGGCTTGGATATGTGGTTTGAAGGAGAGATCAGCGTCAAGGATTACCCCGAGGCAGCGAGCTTGTTGGACTGGGGAGAGTGGGCAGCCATTTACTGTAATGGATAGGTTCGTTGGGGGGGTCGCGTGAGATGGGGGAAAGATGATGAATTCTGTTTTGTCCATGTTAAGTTTCAAAAATCTAGCAGAGAAGAAGGATGAAATAGTGGACAGACATTGAGGGATTCTGGTTAGAAGGGAGGTGATATCTGGTCCAGAGATGTAGATCTGTGTGTCGTCAGCATAGAGGTGATACTGAAAGCCATGAGATTCTATGAGCTGTCCCAGGCCAAAGGTGTAAATGGAGAAGAGCAAGGGCCCAAGGACTGAACCTTGTGGGACTCCGACAGATAGAGGGCGAGGTGAGGAGGTGGTGTGTGAGTGGGAGACGCTGAATGTCCGGTCTGTTAGGTATGATGAGATCCAGGATAGGGCCAAGTCTGCGATGCCAAGGGATGAGAGGGTTTGTAATAATAGGGAATGGTCCACTGTGTCAAAGGCAGCCGACAGGTCGAGGAGGAGGAGGACAGAGTAGTGTCGCTTGCTCTTGGCGGTTAAGAGGTCATTGGTGACTTTAGTTAGGGCAGTTTCGGTGGAATGGTGTGACCGGAAGCCAGATTGTAGGCGGTCAAAGAGGGAGCAGGAAGAGAGATGGGAGGACAGTTCAAGGTAGACGTGTTGTTCCAGTAGTTTGGAGGCATAGGGGAGAAGTGATATAGGGCGATAGCTAGATACAGAGGATGGGTCAAGAGAGGGCTTTTTGAGGATAGGTGTGATGGAGGCATGTTTAAAGCTTGAGGGGAAAACACCAGTTGTTAGAGATAAGTTGAAGAGATGGGTTAGGGTTGGGATGAAGATTGTGGTGAGGTTTGGGATGAGGTGGGATGGGAGCGGGTCAAGTGCACAGGTGGTGAGATGTGATCTTGAGAGTAGAGTGGAGAGTTGATCTTCTGTAATGGTGGAGAAGTTGGTTTTGGAGGTGGAGGGCTGGGAAATCGGGAGGAAGAGCTCTGGGGGTTGTTGACCAAAACTGTCTCTAATGCTATCAATCTTCTGCTTGAAAAATGAGGCAAAGTCTTCAGCAGAGATAAGTGGGGAGGGAGGAGTTGCTGGGGGACGGAGGAGAGAATTGAAGGTGTTGAATAACTGTTTAGGGTTGTGAGAGAGGGAGGATATGAGAGATGAGAAGTAGGTTTGTTTAGCTGTGGCAAGTGTGGTCTTGAAAGTAGTGAGGGACTGTTTGAATGCGATGAAGTGTTCGTTAGAGTGGGATCTTTTCCATCTGCGCTCAGCAGCCCTGGAAGCTCGCCTCAGTTCTTTGGTCAGGCTGGTGTGCCAGGGCTGTCTGTTGATTTTGCGAGCTTTGGTATGTGTAAGTGGGGCAGCAGATTCCAAAGCTACAGCTATTGTGGTATTATATAGAGCAGCAGCGTCATCCGCATTGTGTATGGAACTTATGCCTGTGAGGGGGAGGAGGGATTCAGAGAATGAATGTAGGTCAAGATGTTTAATATTTCTGCGAGGGTGTGAAAGTTTGTGGGGTGGGGATTGTAGACATGGAGTGGAGAGAGATGAGAATGTGAGAAAGTTGTGGTCAGAGAGTGGAAGAGGTGAGTTAGAGAGGTTAGATAGAGAGCAGAGGCGGGTGAAGATGAGGTCCAGTGTGTGACCGTCTTTGTGAGTGGCTGCAGAAGACCATTGAGTGAGGCCGAAGGAGGAAGTGAGAGATAGAAGTTTAGTGGCAGCTGAGAGGGAAGTGTCAATAGGTATGTTGAAGTCGCCCATGATGATAGTGGGGATGTCCGCAGAAAGGAAATGAAGTAGCCAGGTGGTGAAGTGGTCAAAGAAGATGGTGGCTGGTCCTGGGGGGCGGTAAATGACAGCCAGTTGGAGGTTGGTGGGGGAATAGATGCGCATAGAGTGCACCTCAAAGGAAGGGAGGGTAACAGAGGGTGGCAGTGGGATTGCGGTGAAGGAGCAGTTATCTGACAGGAGAAACCAACTCCTCCGCCATGTTTGCTGCTGGGGCGGGGTGTGTGGGAAAGGTGGAAGCCACCGTAAGAGAGTGCAGCAGGGGAGACTGAGTCAGAGGGGGTGAGCCAGGTTTCGGTGATGGCGAGGAAGGAAAGTTTGGTAGTAACAAAGAGATCATGGATGTAGGAGAGCTTGTTGCAGACAGAGCGAGCGTTCCACAGAGCTCCCGTTAGTGGGACTGGGGAAGCGGGGGCTGGGTGAATGGGTATTAGGTTAGAGAGGTTACGGAAGTTTGTGCTAGAGCGTGGATGGGAGGTAGAAATGATTGTGGGAATATGGTGAGGAGGACCAGGATTTGGAGAGATATCACCAGCAGTAAGAAGGAGCAGAGAAAGTGTTAGCAGGTGGGAGCAGGAGAGGGCATGAGGGGGCTGCCTGTGCTTGGAGACAGAGGATTGTATGTTAAGGAACAGTTTGGAGGAGGAGGTGAGGTGGATGGGGAGGATTGAAGAGGAGATGAACAGTTCCTTACTTGGTGTAGGGATCAGGGGAGGTAGCAGAAAGTGAAGGATTATAGGGGTGAAAGTGAAAACAAACAGAAACATTGTTTACAGTGACTGGCCAGTTACCTTCAGTTCCCTTCAGGTTCAATTCAGGTTTTAATTCTACTGTAATCCACACTTTTAAGGACACACTTCTAAGGGATCACACTACAGACTGAAGTCCATGCAGACTTATACTATGCAATATATGGCAAACTAAGTGCGTTCAGGTGTGAAGCAGAGAGGAGTGGTCTCTGCTCATCTTGGTCAGAGAATTAAGGGTGGACCAGATGCATACAATCAGGCCTGAGTAAACAAGGTCATAAATAACACAGGGTAAGCTGGGGTTAGCTGAAAAGCATACCATGAGAATGCTAGGAGCAGAGGAAAGTCTGTGTGGAAAGCTGGGTGATGTAATTATGTGCACTTCATAGACAGACAGCGCAGGGGAGCTGGCTGGATAGACATACCATGAGAATGCTAGGAGCAGAGGAAAGTCTGTGTGGAAAGCTGGGTGATGTAATTATGTGCACTTCATAGACAGACAGCGCAGGGGAGCTGGCTGGATAGACATACCTGTTGGAAGAATAGAGATACTTTGCTTCTAAATGTAAGGACACATTAAGGCCCAGTTTACATTGTATCTTTGACAAACATTAACCCCTTAATCCCATATGACGTACTATCCCATCAAGGTGACCTGGGACTTAATTCCCAGTGACGGGATAGTACGTCATACACGATCGGCTGCGCTCACGGGGGGAGCGCGGCCGATCGCGGCCAGGTGTCAGCTGACTATCTCAGCTGACATCCGGCACTATGTGCCAGGAGCGGTCATGGACCGCTCCCAGCACATTAACCCCCAGCACACTGCGATCAAACATGATCGCAGTGTGCCGGCGGTACAGGGAAGCATTGCACAGGGAGTGGGCTCCCTGCGTGCTTCCCTGAGACCCCCGGAGCTACGCGATGTGATCGCGTTTCTGCGAGGGTCTCTTACCTCTCCTCCCTGCAGCAGGCCCCGGACCAAAATGGCCGCGGCATCCGGGTCCTGCAGGGAGCGAGGTGGCTTACCAAGTGCATGCTCAGAGCAGGCGCTTGGTAAGCCTGCAGTGCTGTAAGTCAGATCGCTGATCTGACAGAGTGCTGTGCAAACTGTCAGATCAGCGATCTGTGATGTCCCCCCTAGGACAAAGTAAAAAAGTAAAAAAAAAAATTTCCACATGTGTAAAAAAAAAAAAAAAAAATCCTAAATAAAGAAAAAAAATATATATTATTCCCATAAATACATTTCTTTATCTAAATAAAAAGAATAAACAATAAAAGTACAAATATTTAGTATCGCCGCGTCCGTAACGACCCAACCTATAAATCTGTCCCACAAGTTAACCCCATCAGTAAACACCGTTAGAAAAAAAAAACGGAGCAAAAAACAACGCTTTATTATCATACCGCCGAACAAAAAGTGGAATAACACGCGATCAAAAAGACAGATATAAATAACCATGGTACAGCTGAAAACATAATAATAATAATAATTTTTATTTATATAGCGCCAACATATTCCGCAGCGCTTTACAAATTATAGAGGGGACTTGTACAGACAATAGACATTACAGCATAACAGAAATCACAGTTCAAAATAGATACCAAGAGGAGTGAGGGCCCTGCTCGCAAGCTTACAAACTTTGAGGAAAAGGGGAGACACGAGAGACAAACATCATCTTGTCCCGCAAAAAACGAGCTGCCATACAGCATCATTAGCAAAAAAATAAAAAAGTTATAGTCCTGAGAATAAAGCGATGCCAAAATAATTATTTTTTCTATAAAATAGTTTTTATCGTATAAAAGCTCCAAAACATAAAAAAATGATATAAATGAGATATCGCTGTAATTGTACTGACCCAAAGAATAAAACTGCTTTATCCATTTTACCAAATGCGGAACGGTATAAACGCCTCCCCCAAAAGAAATTCATGAATAGCTGGTTTTTGGTCATTCTGCCTCACAAAAATCGGAATAAAATGCGATCAAAAACTGTCACGTGTCAGTAAATGTTACCAATAAAATCGTCAACTCGTCCCGCAAAAACAAGACCTCACATGACTCTGTGGACCAAAATATGGAAAAATTATAGGTCTCAAAATGTGGAGACGCAAAAACTTTTTTGCAATAAAAAGCGTCTTTTAGTGTGTGACAGCTGCCAATCATAAAAATCCGCTATAAAAAACACTATAAAAGTAAATCAAACCCCCTTCATCACCCCCTTAGTTAGGGAAAAATAATAAAATAAAAAAAATGTATTTATTTCCATTTTCCCATTAGGGTTAGGGCTAGGGTTAAGGTTAGGGCTAGGGTTGGGGCTAGGGTTGGAGCTAAAGTCAGGGTTAGGGTTGGGGCTAAAGTTAGGGTTAGGGTTGGGGCTAAAGTTAGGGTTAGGGCTAAAGTTAGAGTTAGGGTTGGGGCTAAAGTTAGGGTTAGGGTTTGGATTACATTTACGGTTGGGATTAGGGTTTGGATTAGAGTTAGGGGTGTGTCAGGGTTAGGGGTGTGGTTAGGGTTACCGTTGGGATTAGGGTTAGGGGTGTGTTTGGATTAGGGTTTCAGTTAGAATTGGGGGTTTCCACTGTTTAGGCACATCAGGGGCTCTCCAAACGCGACATGGCATCCGATCTCAATTCCAGCCAATTCTGCGTTGAAAAAGTAAAACCGTGCTCCTTCCCTTCCGAGCTCTCCCGTGTGCCCAAACAGAGGTTTACCCCAAAATATGGGGTATCAGCGTACTCGGGACAAATTGGACAACAACTTTTGAGGTCCAAGTTCTCTTGTTACCCTTGGGAAAATAAAAATTTGGGGGCTAAAAATCATTTTTGTGGGAAAAAAAGGATTTTTTATTTTCACAGCTCTGCGTTGTAAACTGTAGTGAAACACTTGGGGGTTCAAAGTTCTCACAACACATCTAGATAAGTTCCTTGGGGGGTCTAATTTCCAATATGGGGTCACTAGTGGGGGGTTTCTACTGTTTGGGTACATCAGGGGCTCTGCAAATGCAACGTGATGTCTGCAGACCAATCCATCTAAGTCTGCATTCCAAATGGCGCTCCTTCCCTTCCGAGCTCTGCCATGTGCCCAAACAGTGGTTCCGCCCCACATATCAGCGTACTCAGGACAAATTGTGCAACAACTTTTGGGGTCCAATTTATCCTGTTACCCTTGTGAAAATACAAAACTGGGGGCTAAAAAATCATTTTTGTGAAAAACAAAAGAATTTTTATTTTCACGGCTCTGCGTTATAAACTGTAGTGAAACACTTGGGGGTTCAAAGCTCTGAAAACACATCTAGATAAGTTCCTTAGGGGGTCTACTTTCCAAAATGGTGTCACTTATAGGGAATTTTAATGTTTAGGCACATCAGGGGCTCTCTAAACGCGACATGGTGTCCCATCTCAATTACAGTCAATTTTGCATTGAAAAGTCAAACGTCGCTCCTTCCCTTCCGAGCTCTGCCGTGCGCCCAAATAGTGGTTTACCCCACATATGGGGTATCAGCGTACTCAGGACAAATTGCACAACAACTTTTGGGGTCCAATTTCTTCTCTTACCCTTGGGAAAATAAAAAATTGGGGGCGAATAGATCAGTTTTGTGAAAAAATATGATTTTTTATTTTTACGGCTCTGCATTATAAACTTCTGTGAAGCACTTGTTGGGTCAAAGTGCTCCCACACATCTAGATAAGTTCCTTAGGGGGTCTACTTTCCAAAATGGTGTCACTTGTGGGGGGGTTTCAATGTTTAGGCACATCAGGGCCTCTCCAAACGCAACATGGCGTCCCATCTCAATTCCAGTCAATTTTTGCATTGAAAAGTCAAATGGCGCTCCTTCCCTTCCGAGCTCTGCCATGCGCCCAAACAGTGGTTTACCCCCACATATGGGGTATCAGCACACTCAGGACAAATTGCACAACAACTTTTGGTGTCCATTTTCTCCTGTTACCCTTGGTAAAATAAAACAAATTGGAGCTGAAGAAAATTTTTGTGAAAAAAGTTAAATGTTCATTTTTATTGAAACATTCCAAAAATTCCTGTAAAACACCTGGAGGGTTAATAAACTTCTTGAATATGGTTTTGAGCACATTGAGGGGTGCAGTTTTTAGAATGGTGTCACACTTGGTTATTTTCTATCATATAGACCCCTCAAAATGACTTCAAATGTGATGTGGTCCCTAAAAAAGATTGGTGTTGTAAAAATAAGAAATTGCTGGTCAACTTTTAACCCTTATAACTTTCTAACAAAAAAAATTTTGGTTCCAAAATTGTGCTGATGTAAAGTAGACATGTGGGAAATGTTACTTATTAATTATTTTGTGTGACATATCTCTGTGATTTAAGGGCATAAAAATTCAAAGTTGGAAAATTGCTACATTTTCAAAATTTTCGCCAAATTTCCGTTTTTTTCACAAATAAACGCACATTATGTCGAAGAAATTTTACCACTATCATGAAGTACAATATGTCACGAGAAAACAATGTCAGAATCGCCAAGATCTGTTGAAGCGTTACAGAGTTATAGCCTCATAAAAGGACAGTGGTCAGAATTGTAAAAATTGGCCCGGTCATTAACGTGCAAACCACCCTCGGGGCTTAAGGGGTTAATAGCTCCATCAGTAGAAGCCCTGAAAATCGTGATTCAGGCTGAAATGCCGATCGGACCATTGACTTTAATGAAATAGAGTCACTGTGTGCTCTGTTTGAACTCAGTTTCAACAGTTTCCCCCTTTATGAGGTGGGCACAAAAATGTGGTTGACTGCCCTTTTTTGTTTGCGTCAAAAAGCTGGACGTTGCCAAAGAAGTGGTCAGAGAGAGCACAATATAACTCCGCCTGCTTAATTAAACTCAGTGTCCCGCGTGTTCCAGGATGTTTGCCCCTCCTCAGTGCAGAGCAGAAGATCTGATTATATGGCAAAAAATTTTTTGAAGTCCAAGGCATGCACTCTACCCTTTCTGATACTTTTCATATCATACATCAGTATTTATTAATGTATTTTTTTACTTACATTTATGATACTCGGGCATGGTCCCTGCTTTTTGGGCATTCATATCTCAGACCCTCTTTTATTATCATTATTTTCTAATTTTATTAATTTTTGTATGAAAAATCAAGTTCCTCCATTGGTTCCTGTTCATGTTATTTCATCTTTCACTGGGGGGTTGGGGGGGTTAACCCTTATTTATTATGTCATGATTACAGAATTAGGAAGTTTTAACATTGGCAAACATTTATAGGTGTTATTCACATCCTCGATTTGTGTTGATTTTTGTTTTCCACGTACTCCTTCATGCAGATGCTTTTTTCTTTTTTATGTTTTTATTTTTATTACTAGGCAGATTTGCTCTTCAGGGCTTTATCCAGGGCTTTATCCTTTGAAGAATGCTATTTTTAGGGATGTTTTCCCTGGAATCTGTGAAGAATGCAATCTGGGAGGGGACAGGTGATAGTCACTAGGTGAGAGGCATTATGTCTTGCACACTTCACCCCTTATCAACTCTGACAATACTGAAGACAATAATCTGGCGGTGACGCTATGGAAATAAACATTGATAGCAATTAACTCATTTGACCTTTGTTCAGCTGTATAGATAAGTCTATTAAACCCCGGCTTTGTCTTCTCAGGGTCACAGTGCCACAGATTTGTCCTCATATGCCTCATGAATTAAATACAATCCCCTCATGAGCAAAGGTGGGATAATTACTTGTTTGCTGCTTTGGACTAATTACTTTGTGCTCAGGCATGGATACCTGTACAACTAATTCAGCCGAGGTCACCTCAGGCCAAATCAGAATCATTGCTTCATTCCTTATGTATTCCGCTTATTTTGCTTAGGTTGCTTGCACACATCAGTTTTTTTTTTTTGCCATCAGTCACAATCCGTCGAATTGTGAAAAAAACGGATTCGGCAAAAGTTGCTGCAGGATTAGTTTTTTCCTCATAGACTTGTATTAGTGATGGATTGCCATGGATGGCCTCATGTTTCGTCTGTTTTTCTCCGGATTCGTCAAAAATTGTTTATCCGGCTGCCGGAAAAGATGGACATAGTAACGTTTTTTGCGTGTTGAAAAAACGGACTGTGACGGAACCGTCGCCATTCGTCGTTTGCTAGAATGGAAGCCTAGGACGCTGGATCCGTCAAATGACGGAATCTGGCAATGGATTTGTTTTTTTAACTGAGCATGCTCCGATTTTTTTAGGATCCAATTAGCTGGATCAGCTAGTTGGATCTGGTGAAAAAACGGATCCGTCGCATCAGTTTTTCCGTTTTTTTCACAATTCGACGGATTGTGACTGATGGCAGAAAAACTTATGTGTGAAAGCAGCTTTACTTAGGCCTCATTCAGACATCCATTTTTTCACATGAGTATTCTAGCTGTGATTTTCGTGGATATAACATGCAATTATCATAGTCTAAAGGGCTGTGTGTTTTTTTTGCGGACCCTGTGTCTGCCAAAAAAAATCATGTCACAGATGGAAATCATCTATACAAGTCTATGGCTCAGTGAAAATCACGAATGGCATCAGTGTGGAGTCCGTGTGATGTCCTTGATTAATCCTCACCGACATTGTTCATCCAATATCAGCTCCTTGTCTTTGATGCAGGCACAGAAGCTGCACCCGCATCATTGCCAGCAGATGATGGCTGTGTTATTCAACCATCATCTGTCCTTTACAGACATGAGTGGAACGGAGCTACGCCCATTGCTGTCAAGTTGTTAAATGTCAGAGATTGACAGTGGCATTTACAGCTCGCTGCCGAAACGATCTCAGAGTGTCAATGAGCTACCATGATGGTTGAGGGTCTGCTGAAGACCCCTGTTCCTGTAATAACAGTAATCCTATAAAGCCAAGTATGTGGCTGGACTTCATAGGAGACCATGATTTTTCCAATATATTGCTGTTTATATAGTTGAAACCAGAAATTTAAATACACTATATAAAAAGGCACATCAGCATGTTTTTCTCAATATCATGACATGAAATCAGAATAATCCTTTCCCATTTTAGGTCAATTAGGATTACAGTAATTACTAATATTTGCCAAATGCGAGAATAATGAGACAGAGAGAAAGTTTAAGACATTTTTATTACTTACTGCAAAATCAAATTTACATACACTAAGATTACTATGCCTTTAAACAACTCTGGACTGCCCATATGATCATGTCATGTGTTTGGAAGCTTCTGACAGTTGTTTTGACAACATCTGAGTCAATTGGAGACAAGCTTGTGGATGTATTTTAATGCACACCTGAAGCACACTACTTGTTTGTGTAGCATCATGGGAAAGTCTCAAGAAATCAACCAATATATAAGTCTTGGTACAATTTTAAGATACCTGAAGGTGCCTCATTCATCTGTGCAAACAATTATACACAAGTACAAACAAGATGGGAATGTTCAGCCATCATACCGCTCAGGAAGGTGATGGGTTCTGTGTCCCAGAGATGAACGTGCTTTGGTCCGACATGTACATATCAACCCAAGGACAAAAATAAATGACCTTGTGAAGATGATGGCGGAAGCTGGTAAGATTGTGTCAAAATCCACAGTGAAACAAGTACTGTATCAACATGGGCTGAAAGGCCACTCTGCCAGGAAGAAGCCATATCTCCAAAAGAAACATAAAAAGCCAGATTAATGTTTGCAAATGCACACAGGAACAAAGACTTAATTTTTGGAGACCTGTCCTGTGATCTGATTAAACTAAAATTGAACTTTTTGGGCATAATGACCATCATTAAATTTGGAGGAAAAAAGTAGAGGCTTGGAAGCCTAAGAACACCATCCCAACTGGTGTGTGTGTGTGTGTGTGTGTGTGTGTGTGTGGGGGGGGGGGGTGGCAGCATCATGTTGTGGGGTTGTTTTGCTGCAGGAGGGACTGGTGCACTTCACAAAATAGATGGCATCATGAGAATGTTATGTGGCAATACTGAAGCAACATCTCAAGACATCAGCCAGGAAGCTAAAGCTTGAGCATTAATGGGTCTTCTAAATGGACAATGACCCAAAGCATACTGCCAAAATGGTTACAAAGTGGCTTAAGAATAGCAAAGTAAATGTTTTGGAGTGGCCATCACAAAGCCCTGATCTCAATCCTATTGAAAATTTATGGGCAAAGCTGAAAAGGCAAGTGCGATCAAGGCGACCTACAAACTTTATTGACGCCTCTCCATTGACTAACCTTGGGGCTTTGTGTCACCTGACAATACAAAGGTGACATCCCCCCCACTATCACCCCACTTGCCACTGCTACAGGGCAAGTGGGAAGAGCAAGGCTAAGTGCCAGAATTGGCTCATCTTAGACCTGAGCCTTTTCAGGGGCGGCTGAGAGCTGATGTTTTCAGCCTGGGGGGCAGGGACAGTATCCATGGCCCTTTCCTAGGCTATTAATATCAGCCCTCAACTTGCTACATAGCCTTTCCTGGTTATTAATTATAGGGGAAGACCCTACGTCACTTTTTTAGGGTTCCCTCCATTTTAATAGCCAGTAAAGGCTAAGTATACAGTTGTGAGCTGATATTAATAGCCTGTAAAGCTCAATGGGTATTACCCCCTTTCAAGGCTATGAAAATCGGTCCCCAACAATCGGCTTTCCCTCTGCTGGTTAACAAAATGTGGGAGCCTATGCCATTTTTTTCAGTAAAAAAATCTTTTATTAATTAAATGCTGTTGCATAGTTTGGTCGCAGAAGAAACTTGTGAGAGTAGATTATATGGGCTAATTCCAGAGGCGTAGCTAGAGCTTTTGCCGCCCGGGGCTGTTCCCGAGTTTGGCGCCCCCCCCCCCCAGCTCAATACACACAAAGGTTACCAAAAATGGTTTTCCTGTTTTGTAGAACTTAAACTGGGCCTAATGGTGTCACCCCCACATGCCACACCTGTGACTTAATACCACCACACCATGACCAGGCCACATAGTGACCGAATAATACTACATACAAGGGACAAATACCACCGCACCATTTCCAGACCACATATTACCACCACATAGTGACTGAATACTACAATACTGATCAGTAATAAAAAAAAAAACCACAATACTATCACCATAAGTGCCAGTATTCACAGGAGATCTGTACTTAGTATGCAGTGTCTGTGTAGAGGTAATACAGAGATCACTGGTGACATTATACACAGGACCTCTATATAGTATACAGTGTATAGTGTCAGTGTATAGGTAACACTGACTCACCAGTGACGTCTCTAGGTGAAGTCCTTCATCTTTTATCCAGCACAGACCGCCATCATTCCTTCCAGCCAGGACTCGTTTCTGCAGGAAATAACACAGTTATCTCGAGCTCCGCTTGCAGAACACATTACTTAATTTTTCACAACTTCTACATTACATCACATGAAGAAAAAAAGGTGATATAGTGTCACTCTGCACAGTAACAGGCCTGCCCCCCATTTAAAACAGTATACTCAAAAAATAAAATAAATACATCACTGCAGTAATAATATCCCTTAATTATCCCCTATGGTAATAATATTCCCCACCCTGGCCCCGTTTATCTCATTCCTGGCTCCAGCCATATGTTGTCGTATCCTGCCCTCATGAGTATCCATTCTACCCCATATGATCTCCCCATCCTGCCCCACCAGCCTCCATCGTATCCGTCCTGCCCCATGATCCAATCCTGCCCCGTGTCTCCAATCATGCCCCGTATCTACATTCTGCCCATGCCTCAAGTCCTGCCCCCAGTGTGTCCAGCATATTACCCCCATGTTGTCCAGCAATCTGCCCCAGTGTGTCCAGCATATTACCCCCATGTTGTCCAGCAATCTGCCCCAGTGTGTCCAGCATATTACCCCCAGTGTGTCCAGCAATCTGCCCCAGTATGTCCAGCATATTACCCCCAGTGTGTCCAGCAATCTGCCCTCAGTGTGTCCAGCAATCTGCCCCAGTGTCCAGCCTTTCCCCAGTGTGTCCAGCAGTCTGCCCCAGTGTGTCCAGCATATTACCCCCAGTGTCCAGCATTGCCCCAGTGTGTCCAGTATATTACCCCCAGTGTGTCCAGCAATCTGCCCCAGTGTCCAGCATTGCCCCAGTGTGTCCAGAAGTCTGCCCCAGGGTCTCCAGCATTGCCTCAATGTGTCCAGAAATCTGCCCCAGGGTCTCCAGTATTGCCCCAGTGTGTCCAGCAATCTGCCCCAGGGTCTCCAGTATTGCCCCAGTGTGTACAGCATTCTGCCCCATAGTCTCCTGTACTGCCCCAGTGTGTCCAGCATTCTGCCCCATGGTCTCCAGTATTGCCCCAGTGTGTCCAGCAATCTGCCCCATGGTCTCCTGTATTGCCCCAGTGTGTCCAGCATTCTGCCCCATGGTCTCCAGTATTGCCCCGGTGTGTCCAGCAATCTGCCCCATGGTCTCCAGTATTGCCCCAGTATGTCCAGAAGTCTGCCCCAGGGTCTCCAGCATTGCCTCAATGTGTCCTGAGATCTGCCCCATGGTCTCCAGTATTCAGAGTGTCCAGCATTCTGCCCCATAGTCTCCTGTACTGCCCCAGTGTGTCCAGCATTCTGCCCCATGGTCTCCAGTATTGCCCCAGTGTGTCCAGCAATCTGCCCCATGGTCTCCTGTATTGCCCCAGTGTGTCCAGCAATCTGCCCCATGGTCTCCTGTATTGCCCCAGTGTGTCCGGCAATCTGCCCCATGGTCTCCTGTATTGCCCCAGTGTGTCCAGCAATCTGCCCCATAGTCTCCTGTATTGCCCCAGTGTGTCCAGCAATCTGCCCCATGGTCTCCTGTATTGCCCCAGTGTGTCCAGCAATCTGCCCCATAGTCTCCTGTATTGCCCCAGTGTGTCCAGCAATCTGCCCCATGGTCTCCTGTATTGCCCCAGTGTGTCCAGCAATCTGCCCCATGGTCTCCAGTATTGCCCCAGTGTGTCCAGCAATCTGCCCCATGGTCTCCTGTATTGCCCCAGTGTGTCCAGCATTCTGCCCCATGGTCTCCAGCATTGCCCCAGCCCCAGTCAGAAATAAAGAAAAAAAAAAAAAAGTAAAATCCTCACCTCTCCCGTTCCCAGCGCAGGTCCGGTGCAGTCAGCGTCTCTCCGGCTCTGCGACGCTCAGGACAGAGAGGCAGAGCGGCGCGCACAGTAGTGACGTCATCGCGCCCTCTGCTCTGAGACGTCGCAGAGTCAGAGGAGGCTGCAGCTGCCGGCGCCGCAGGAACCAGGAGAGGTGAGTATAGAGCAGGGGGCGGGGGCGGGGGCGGGACCCGGGGGTGGGGGGAGCTGGCCCTGGTCGTGGCGGCGGACGGCGCCGCCCGAAGATTTAAAGGGGCGTCTTTTTTTTTTTTTTTTTTTTTTTTATCTTCTTCTGCAGCGCCGGCCGCCCCCAGCATTGTGCCGCCCGGGGCGGACCGCCCCCCCCGCACCCCCCTTCCTACGCCACTGGCTAATTCAACTTTTATCTTCACAGAACATGAGGTACAACCATCAGCTTCTTAATACAGCATAACAGGAAGTCTTAAGGAACTTTTACCAGAGAGAAAGTGAAACCAAAGTACAACAAGTATATGCATTACATTCAACTAAGCATATAACAGTAACAACATCGCCATCTACTGTCTACTACCGGCTTTTCTTCTATTTATCTATGTACGTAATATATTTACATATACTGTATATATGTGTGTGTCACTGGCATCTATATATCTATGTATTCTATGTGTATATATCTATTCTCTCTATTCTATTCTAACCTGTCACTTCTGTGATTTTACTGTAGCGGCACATGAATTTTCGGCTTCTATCTATCTATCTAATCTATCTATCTATCTATCTATCTATCTATCTATCTATCTATCTATCTATCTATCTATCTATCTATCTGTCTGTCTGTCTGTCTGTCTGTGTCTGTCTATCTATCATATATATATATATATATATATATATATATATGTTTTGAAGAATATTTCCTTTGAATATGATGTGTAAATGACATAGAAAATTGCTCTATGTAAAAGCTCATGTTAAATTCACATTGCAATCGCACTGTATTTGGATGTTAATGGGATACTAGGTATGAAAAATCGAATTGTACTTATATGACACTCGCGCGACTCTCAGCGGGGAGACTTGGACTGATTTTTCATATGTTTAGTGTGACTCCAGCCTTAAACCTCAATCTGGATATCTTGTGGTGATCCAGCGCTGTGCTTCTGTGGTGGAGATAGTTGGACAAGTATTCCTATTTTCGGCTGGGGTTATGTAAGAAGATGGAATTTTTGCCCACATTCTCCCTTGAAGACGTGTATTAATGTGATGTGATGCTTAGTGACATCTATTATTAATCGTATAGTAGTGCGATGCCAAGCAATACGTAGTTAACAGGCAGAGACAGAATTAATGTTTGGGACTAGCCCAGAGTGGAAGGACATAAAGTGAAGTGACAGAGGGAGTTTCCTGTCAAGAATGCAGATAGACTCTAGTGTGCAGCAGAAGCAGACCTATGGTTTGACCATTGAGCAGAGCCACATGAAGTGGGTTTCCCTGAAGGGAGAGGAGACCGAGGCAATGATAGCGTGACTCAGAGTAATGACGAAGAATCTGATAGAAAGAATGAGTGATTTTGGGGCAGGAGGCCTAATAGGATGGTCCTGAGTTCGCCAGCCAAGGCGGTAACAGGACGAATCAGAGCAGCGTACGCGAGACGAAGAGTGCCCCGAGTGGTAGTTCCAAGGCATCAGCGATTTCGCAAGTCATGCAGGTAACAGGATGAATCAGAGCAGCGAACGCGAGACGAAGAGTGCCCCGAGCGGTAGTTCCAAGGCATCAGGGAGCAGAGAAGCTCAGTAATGGCCATAGTGGCAGAAGTGGTTCCCCTAAGGAGAAAAGGATGCTGAACCGCAGGTTGAGAAATCGGACTGTTGCTTACTGGACATTTTGCAGCAAGGAGCTGTGCTAATGCAGGCTGCTCCTCGCTGCAAAACCCCAGGGAATGAGGCTATATTATAGATCAATGATCTATATTTAGCTTCATTTGCGGTGAGGCGCCCTCTGCTGGCTGTTCATAGATCGTGGGAAATTACCTAGAAAGCTCCCAGGCTTTCTAGGTAATTTCCCACGATCTATGAACAGCCAGCAGAGGGCGCCTCACCGCCAATGAAGCTAAATATAGATCATTGATCTATTTTTAGCCTCATTCCCTGGGGTTTTGCAGCGTGGAGCAGCCTGCATTAGCACAGCTCCTTGCTGCAAAATGTTTTAACCCCTTCAGAAGGATTTACATCGTTGGACGTTACAGATCTGCGGAGGGTAAGTATATTGTTGGTTTATTATGTTTTTTTACTCACAGAACGAGGGTCTTCAGTGACTGGATTGGGCGTTGAATAAAATACTGCAACAACCATTGTTTTTATTTCATTAAAATAATTTTAAATAATGTGTTTGTGTTTTATTTAACCCTTCACTACAATTGGATTAATAATGGATAGGTGTCATAATTGACGCCTCTCCATTATTAATTAGGCTTAATGTCACCTTACAATAGCAAGGTGGCATTAACCCTTCATTACCCCATATCCCACCGCTACACGGGAATGGGAAGAGAGTGGCCAAGTGCCAGAATAGGCGCATCTTCCAGATGTGCCTTTTCTGGGGTGGCTGGGGGCAGATATTTTTAGCCAGGGGGGGGCCAATAACCGTGGACCCTCTCCAGGCTATTAATATCTGCCCTCAGTCACTGGCTTTACTACTCTGGCGGAGAAAATTGCGCGGGAGCCCACGCCAATTTTTTCCGCCATTTAACCCTTTATTTTAAGAGCTAGAACGGCCAAATTTTGCAGATACACACTACTGACAGTAGTGTGGAATCTGCAAAAAAAATGGAGAGAAGACATGGTTTACTGTATGTAAACCATGTCTCAAATCATGTCGGGTTTTAGGAAGGAGAAGGAAAAAGCCGGTAATTGAATTACCGGCTTTCAAGCTGTCTAGCGCTGGAATAAATATTAATATATATACATATATGTGTCTCACTGACATATATATATATATATACCTATTCTATGTGTACACATTTATTCTACCTATTCTACTGTAAGCTGTCAGTGTGATTTTACTGTACACCGCACTGAATTACCGGCTTTTCTCTCTAACAGCGCTGCGTATTTCTCGCAAGTCACACTGCTTGTCCGTGTGTAATCCGTATTTTTCACGCTTCCATAGACTTTCATTGGCGTATTTCTTGCGCAGTACGGTGACAAACGCAGCATGCTGCGATTTTGTACGGCCGTAGAAAGCCGTATAATACTGATCAGTAAAATACGGCAAATAGGAGCAGGGGCATAGAGAATAATTGTGCCGTATTTTTTGCGAGTTTTACGGACGTAGATTCTGCGCTCTTACGTCCGTAAAACTCGCATGTGTGACGGCGGCCTAATTCAGCCGAGGTCACCTCAGGCCAAATCAGAATCATTGCTTCATTCCTTATGTATTCCGCTTATTTTGCTTAGGTTGCTTGCACACATCAGTTTTTTTTTTTTGCCATCAGTCACAATCCGTCGAATTGTGAAAAAAACGGATTCGGCAAAAGTTGCTGCAGGATTAGTTTTTTCCTCATAGACTTGTATTAGTGATGGATTGCCATGGATGGCCTCATGTTTCGTCTGTTTTTCTCCGGATTCGTCAAAAATTGTTTATCCGGCTGCCGGAAAAGATGGACATAGTAACGTTTTTTGCGTGTTGAAAAAACGGACTGTGACGGAACCGTCGCCATTCGTCGTTTGCTAGAATGGAAGCCTAGGACGCTGGATCCGTCAAATGACGGAATCTGGCAATGGATTTGTTTTTTTAACTGAGCATGCTCCGATTTTTTTAGGATCCAATTAGCTGGATCAGCTAGTCGGATCTGGTGAAAAAACGGATCCGTCGCATCAGTTTTTCCGTTTTTTTCACAATTCGACGGATTGTGACTGATGGCAGAAAAACTTATGTGTGAAAGCAGCTTTACTTAGGCCTCATTCAGACATCCATTTTTTCACATGAGTATTCTAGCTGTGATTTTCGTGGATATAACATGCAATTATCATAGTCTAAAGGGCTGTGTGTTTTTTTTGCGGACCCTGTGTCTGCCAAAAAAAATCATGTCACAGATGGAAATCATCTATACAAGTCTATGGCTCAGTGAAAATCACGAATGGCATCAGTGTGGAGTCCGTGTGATGTCCTTGATTAATCCTCACCGACATTGTTCATCCAATATCAGCTCCTTGTCTTTGATGCAGGCACAGAAGCTGCACCCGCATCATTGCCAGCAGATGATGGCTGTGTTATTCAACCATCATCTGTCCTTTACAGACATGAGTGGAACGGAGCTACGCCCATTGCTGTCAAGTTGTTAAATGTCAGAGATTGACAGTGGCATTTACAGCTCGCTGCCGAAACGATCTCAGAGTGTCAATGAGCTACCATGATGGTTGAGGGTCTGCTGAAGACCCCTGTTCCTGTAATAACAGTAATCCTATAAAGCCAAGTATGTGGCTGGACTTCATAGGAGACCATGATTTTTCCAATATATTGCTGTTTATATAGTTGAAACCAGAAATTTAAATACACTATATAAAAAGGCACATCAGCATGTTTTTCTCAATATCATGACATGAAATCAGAATAATCCTTTCCCATTTTAGGTCAATTAGGATTACAGTAATTACTAATATTTGCCAAATGCGAGAATAATGAGACAGAGAGAAAGTTTAAGACATTTTTATTACTTACTGCAAAATCAAATTTACATACACTAAGATTACTATGCCTTTAAACAACTCTGGACTGCCCATATGATCATGTCATGTGTTTGGAAGCTTCTGACAGTTGTTTTGACAACATCTGAGTCAATTGGAGACAAGCTTGTGGATGTATTTTAATGCACACCTGAAGCACACTACTTGTTTGTGTAGCATCATGGGAAAGTCTCAAGAAATCAACCAATATATAAGTCTTGGTACAATTTTAAGATACCTGAAGGTGCCTCATTCATCTGTGCAAACAATTATACACAAGTACAAACAAGATGGGAATGTTCAGCCATCATACCGCTCAGGAAGGTGATGGGTTCTGTGTCCCAGAGATGAACGTGCTTTGGTCCGACATGTACATATCAACCCAAGGACAAAAATAAATGACCTTGTGAAGATGATGGCGGAAGCTGGTAAGATTGTGTCAAAATCCACAGTGAAACAAGTACTGTATCAACATGGGCTGAAAGGCCACTCTGCCAGGAAGAAGCCATATCTCCAAAAGAAACATAAAAAGCCAGATTAATGTTTGCAAATGCACACAGGAACAAAGACTTAATTTTTGGAGACCTGTCCTGTGATCTGATTAAACTAAAATTGAACTTTTTGGGCATAATGACCATCATTAAATTTGGAGGAAAAAAGTAGAGGCTTGGAAGCCTAAGAACACCATCCCAACTGGTGTGTGTGTGTGTGTGTGTGTGGGGGGGGGGGGGGGGTGGCAGCATCATGTTGTGGGGTTGTTTTGCTGCAGGAGGGACTGGTGCACTTCACAAAATAGATGGCATCATGAGAATGTTATGTGGCAATACTGAAGCAACATCTCAAGACATCAGCCAGGAAGCTAAAGCTTGAGCATTAATGGGTCTTCTAAATGGACAATGACCCAAAGCATACTGCCAAAATGGTTACAAAGTGGCTTAAGAATAGCAAAGTAAATGTTTTGGAGTGGCCATCACAAAGCCCTGATCTCAATCCTATTGAAAATTTATGGGCAAAGCTGAAAAGGCAAGTGCGATCAAGGCGACCTACAAACTTTATTGACGCCTCTCCATTGACTAACCTTGGGGCTTTGTGTCACCTGACAATACAAAGGTGACATCCCCCCCACTATCACCCCACTTGCCACTGCTACAGGGCAAGTGGGAAGAGCAAGGCTAAGTGCCAGAATTGGCTCATCTTAGACCTGAGCCTTTTTAGGGGCGGCTGAGAGCTGATGTTTTCAGCCTGGGGGGCAGGGACAGTATCCATGGCCCTTTCCTAGGCTATTAATATCAGCCCTCAACTTGCTACATAGCCTTTCCTGGTTATTAATTATAGGGGAAGACCCTACGTCACTTTTTTAGGGTTCCCTCCATTTTAATAGCCAGTAAAGGCTAAGTATACAGTTGTGAGCTGATATTAATAGCCTGTAAAGCTCAATGGGTATTACCCCCTTTCAAGGCTATAAAAATCGGTCCCCAACAATCGGCTTTCCCTCTGCTGGTTAACAAAATGTGGGAGCCTATGCCATTTTTTTCAGTAAAAAAATCTTTTATTAATTAAATGCTGTTGCATAGTTTGGTCGCAGAAGAAACTTGTGAGAGTAGATTATATGGGCTAATTCAACTTTTATCTTCACAGAACATGAGGTACAACCATCAGCTTCTTAATACAGCATAACAGGAAGTCTTAAGGAACTTTTACCAGAGAGAAAGTGAAACCAAAGTACAACAAGTATATGCATTACATTCAACTAAGCATATAACAGTAACAACATCGCCATCTACTGTCTACTACCGGCTTTTCTTCTATTTATCTATGTACGTAATATATTTACATATACTGTATATATGTGTGTGTCACTGGCATCTATATATCTATGTATTCTATGTGTATATATCTATTCTCTCTATTCTATTCTAACCTGTCACTTCTGTGATTTTACTGTAGCGGCACATGAATTTTCGGCTTCTATCTATCTATCTATCTATCTATCTATCTATCTATCTATCTATCTATCTATCTATCTAATCTATCTATCTATCTATCTATCTATCTATCTATCTATCTATCTGTCTGTCTGTCTGTCTGTCTGTCTGTCTGTCTGTGTCTGTCTATCTATCATATATATATATATATATATATATATGTTTTGAAGAATATTTCCTTTGAATATGATGTGTAAATGACATAGAAAATTGCTCTATGTAAAAGCTCATGTTAAATTCACATTGCAATCGCACTGTATTTGGATGTTAATGGGATACTAGGTATGAAAAATCGAATTGTACTTATATGACACTCGCGCGACTCTCAGCGGGGAGACTTGGACTGATTTTTCATATGTTTAGTGTGACTCCAGCCTTAAACCTCAATCTGGATATCTTGTGGTGATCCAGCGCTGTGCTTCTGTGGTGGAGATAGTTGGACAAGTATTCCTATTTTCGGCTGGGGTTATGTAAGAAGATGGAATTTTTGCCCACATTCTCCCTTGAAGACATGTGTATTAATGTGATGTGATGCTTAGTGACATCTATTATTAATCGTATAGTAGTGCGATGCCAAGCAATACGTAGTTAACAGGCAGAGACAGAATTAATGTTTGGGACTAGCCCAGAGTGGAAGGACATAAAGTGAAGTGACAGAGGGAGTTTCCTGTCAAGAATGCAGATAGACTCTAGTGTGCAGCAGAAGCAGACCTATGGTTTGACCATTGAGCAGAGCCACATGAAGTGGGTTTCCCTGAAGGGAGAGGAGACCGAGGCAATGATAGCGTGACTCAGAGTAATGACGAAGAATCTGATAGAAAGAATGAGTGATTTTGGGGCAGGAGGCCTAATAGGATGGTCCTGAGTTCGCCAGCCAAGGCGGTAACAGGACGAATCAGAGCAGCGTACGCGAGACGAAGAGTGCCCCGAGTGGTAGTTCCAAGGCATCAGCGATTTCGCAAGTCATGCAGGTAACAGGATGAATCAGAGCAGCGAACGCGAGACGAAGAGTGCCCCGAGCGGTAGTTCCAAGGCATCAGGGAGCAGAGAAGCTCAGTAATGGCCATAGTGGCAGAAGTGGTTCCCCTAAGGAGAAAAGGATGCTGAACCGCAGGTTGAGAAATCGGACTGTTGCTTACTGGACTGTATTTCCATTATTTGAGACACGGGGAGCTCCTGCAGCCCTGTGCTGGGTGGTGGTTAAGGCAGAGGAACTAAATGAGGCAGATTCGAGGAAGTAAAGAAAGAATGTTTATGAAGATGTTCTTTGTGTTACGAGAAATGTCCATGAAGATTTTCACCCGCTATCCACTGTACATACTCTTCCCTATGTTATTGCTTTGTAAAAGAGAGTTTAGTTTTGGGTGGTCATCTCCCTCATTGAATTTTACAATATCTTGCTCCGTCCAGCTGAAGTCACTGGCATCATGTGGTCTGCAAGGCTGTAGCGAACCCATGACTAAGTCTACATACCCAGGCAGGACCCCCAGTTTCCTGTAGCGTGCCGAGGCATAGAACAAACAGCTCTGGCAAAAAATTAAGAGATCACTGCAACATTTTCAGTTTGTCTCATTTTTCTCTTTATAGGTATATTTTTGAGTAAAATGTAAATTGTTCTTTTATTCTATAAACTACTGACAACATGTCTCTGAAGTTCCAAGCAATAAATTTTGTTTTTATTTTCTGAAAATGAGAAATGGTCAAAATAACAAAAAAATGCATTGCTTGCAGACCTCAAATAATGCAAAAAAAACAAGTTCATAATCATTTAGAAACAACAATACTAATGTTTTAACTCAGGAAGAGTTCAGAAATCAATATTTTGGGGAACAACCATGATTTTTAATCACAGCATTCATGCGTCTTGGCATGCTTTCCACCAATCTTTCACACTGCTTTTGGGTGACCTTATTCCACTCCTGGTACAAACATTTAAGCAGTTCTTTGTATGATGGTTTGTGACTATCCATCATCCTCTTGATTACATTCCAGAAGTTTTCAATGGGGTTCAGGAGACCGAGCTGGCCATGACAGGGATTTGATGTGGGGGTCCTTCATACACACCTTGATTGACCTAGCTGTGTGACATGGCGCATTGTCCTGCTGGAAAAACCAGTCTTCAGAATTGGGGACCATTGCCTGAGCAGAAGGAATCAACTGTTTTTCCAAGATATCCTTGTATGCAGCATGATTCATACGTCCTTCACAAAGATTAACCTGCCCAATTCCAGCCTTGCTGAAGTATCCCCAGATCATCACCGATCCTCCACCAAATTTCACAATGGGTGTAAGACACTGTGCCTTGTACGCCTCTCCAGGTCTCCATCTAACCATTAGACGACCAGGTGGTTGTCAAAGCTGAAAATTAGACTCATCAGAGAAGATTACCTTACTCCAGTCCTCTATGGTACAATCCTTATGGTCTTTGGCAAAATTCAGCCTGGCTCTCCTTTGCTTCTCATTGATGAAAGGCTTTTTTCTAGCTTTACATGACTTGAGTACTGCCTCTAGGAGTCTGTTACAAACTGTTGCTGCTGTGCACTTCACCCCAGCTTCCATTTGCCATTCCTTTTGTAGGTCACTTGATGTCATCCTGTGTTTGCTGAGTGACATTCGAATAAGATGACGGTCATCCCGGTCAGTGGAGAGTCGTTTTCGCCCTCTGCCGGTCTGTAGCTTTGTTGTCCCCAATGTCTGCTGCTTGACCTTGTTGTAATGGACTGCTGTCTTAGAAATTTTAAGGATGGAGGCAACATAATGCTCACTGTGTCCCTCTGCTAGTAAAGCCAGAATTCAGACCTTCTTTTCCTCACTCAAGACTTTCCTTTTAAACTCCATTGGCATGGTTAAAAGTTATTTTTTCATTCCTATTACTTTTGGGCTATTACTAGCACTTGTTTTGCCATCCAGCTTGTCCTATTGCCAGAGGATTGTGAACACCACCGCAGTGTGTTTTATATTTTCCTTCGTTAAATAAGATTTGGTTCAGGTGATCACCTAATCAGAAGCACATTAAGTAGAATGAAGTGTCCTCTGGTTGGAATTCAACTGACACTGGAATGGAATGGCTGTCAGACAGAAGCTGATTTTTATAAAACTGTGCAGTGGTTTCTTAATTTTTTCCAGAGCTGTAAGTACTTTGCACTGCGCCACATTAGTGACATGGGGACGTTGGGTGCGACACTGGTTGCCTGACCAAATATACGTTTATGCCACTGCTAAATCAAAGCATAATGCAAGTGAATGGGACACATTATAACATGCACGATACTGCACCAAGTACGGTACATTGCAAAAACATCCAACAGGCTACGACTCTTTGTGATTTTTTTTTGTCTAAGTCGTGAATTGTGAGGCTCAGTGCAACTCCATTCACTTTTGTCCTGCTGAGACATAGCTGGGGAATAGAGCAATTTTTGACGCTCGCAAGTCCCTGTTTAGTCCCAGCTTTAGTATCTAATTATTATCAGTCATATTACCATGCAAGTCACACAGCAGAAGCTAATTATCATCAGAGCTCTAGCGCAGGGACTGAAGACACAGCAATGTGGACTTGGATGATTACTACTCCACATTTTCTTCACTATAATGAACACTGCAGACAATATGGATGCAAAGTTTTATGCCTAGTGCAGGACGAGTTGCATGACACGGGGACCTAAAGAGGGGACCTAAAGAGGACCATCACTTAGATTCGACTGCCTGAAAAATATTGATCAATTTATGATATTTTTGTTTGCTGAACTATTTAAAACATTAAAAAAGTACAAAATTATCCCATTGTGTTGCTTAAATTAGAGATTTCCATAGCCGCACACAAAATCATGTGCTGCTGAGAATGATTGATTATTTTTAAGCTCTCTTAGGCTACATTCACATTTGCGTTGCGTCGGGCGCAGGTTCGGTGACGCATAGCGACACATGCGTCATACGCCCCTATATTTAACATGGGGGTGCATGGACATGCGTTGTCTTGCGTTTTGTGACGCATGCGTCATTTTTGGCGCAAGCGTCAGAGCGCAGAGGACGCTGCATGTTGCATTTTTTTGGCGTCCAAAATCAAGCCAAAAATGGACGCATGCGTCACAAAACAATGCGTTTTTGCATGCGTTTTGCATGCATTGTGCGTTGCGTCGCCGACGCAACGCCCAACACCGCAAATGTGAACGTAGCCTTAAAAATCATTTCACCTAGTGAACCCAATGATTGCTGCCCTGTTTGGAGAAGCCAATATTTGGGAATCAAGCTTTCCTAGGAACACTCGTTCCAGATCAGGCAGTGTAAAAGAATCTTTAGACCGGGATCACACGTTCAGTAGTGAAAATCTGATGCCTTTTTTTTTTCTACAGAAAAAATCCGCATAGAAACACAAGCAATTTTTATCTCATATTCATTATGGATTTGCATCCAAATCAATATCCAAATTTTCTATGGACAATTTTCGGCCATATTATGTGTGGACATAGCATTAAAAGAGGACCTGTCGCAAAGACAAAAGTGCGCAGTTTTTGCACTGATTTTATTACCACTGCTTCCCTGAGTATTCAATTTTTTTAAAATCCACTTTGTATCTCCAGAGATATGGGCCTTTTTATTTCGTTCTAATTTTTATGGCCTTTACTAAAGGGGCTGCTTTCATAGGGTAAAGTGCAACCTAAAGACACACCCATGAGGATACTGTGAGCACCGCCTGCTTGTAAAGACCGTAAAATTAGAACTAAATAAAAAGACTCATATCTACAGAACCATATCATGGATTTTAAAAAGTAAAAAAAGCTGAGTACTCAGGGAAGCAGCAGGAAGAAAATAAGAGCAAAAACTTGACATTTGTTATCTGGTGACGAGACGCCTTTAAGTTCTATGCACACATAGTTTTTTTAAATGGTCAAAACGATGAGTTTTTAAAGTAAAAACTGTGTACAGAAACTCTTCTTTGGGAAGGACATTTCTTTTACTTAAAGGAGATGTCCACTACTTGGACAACTCATTCTCAATCTAAATGTTTGACCCTGATAAAATAAAAAAGCTAGTGCTCACATCCCGTGCCGGCACCATTCCAGCAGTGTCAGTACTCGTGGTCCCAGGGCTCTTGTGCGGTTGCATGTCACGTGGTGTCCGGCACCCAATCAGCCCTAGGGTCACTGTCTCCACCTTCGTACGAATTGAACATGAAGAAATCAGATATCAACCTGAAGAGGAAAAAAAATGGCTCAATACACTGAACATGTGAACGGCAATGTTGTTATACAGTAGAAATAAATAGAAAAAATCTTTTGAGCATTTTTAACCAACTTTACAGGCGATTTTCTCCAAAATAAACTCGGCGTGCACAGAGTCTTTGGGCATGTCCATGTGTGACAGAAAAGGTTCTTATTTTCTCTGTGATGCACAGTAAATATTCTCTTGTTTTATGTGCAAATTCTGGGGCATTTTCAGAAAGAAATTGATATGCTGCAGTTTTAAAAATCCTCAGTTCAGGTCAACTTCTCCATGGAAAGTTATCGGCAGAGTGCAATGAAATTTTTTCAATCTAATTCGGCCTTAGGATTGATTTACATTACGTGACCACTGGTGTTAAATAACCGCCAATGGTACATATTTGCCCACTAAAAAAACAAAAAATAGGCCCGCATCTGCATTTATTATTAAATTAATGTAGATGTGCACAAATACACGATGTGGCCAATATGTATATTTGATCAAAGAGCGTAAAAGCCATCCAACCACGTCAAGGTGTACCTAAAGAGGTAGTTCATTAGTGATAGAGTCCATCCCTATTAAAGCTACACCTTGACGTGGTTGGGTGGCTTTTGTGCTCTTAGATCATAAAACGTTAATAGTGATGAGGGAGTGTACTTGTTGCTTGGGTTTTCCCAAGCACGCTCGGTTGACCTCCGAGTATTTATGACTGCTCGGAGATTTAGTTTTCATCCCTGCAGCTGAGTGATTGACAGCTACTAGCCTGCTTGATTACATGTGGGGATACCCTAACAACCAGGCAATCCCCACATGTACTTAGGCTGGCTACTAGCTGTAAATCATTCAGCTGTCACGATGAAAACGAAATATCCAAGCAGTCATAAATACTTGGAGGTCACCCGAGCGTGCTCGGGAAAACCCGAGCAACGAGTATACTCGCTCATCACTAAACGTTAACTAAGTACTTTACGTTTTTAACTTTACAACAATAGCGGAGCTCATGCATTCACTAATTGCTTCGTGTATGTAAAGGTACATATTTGCTTATCGTTGGTCATTTAATGACCTATTTCAGCTTGCGGGCCACATTTATTATGCGCACAGAATGATCAGTGATAGATTATGCTATGTGGACAGGCTGCCTTGTTTCCATAAGATGTTGTGCTGCCTAGAGCAAAGATCTTTCATTCAAACCAAAAGATAATTTCACTTGAAGAACAAGCATTCAGCTCGTTCGTTGTGTGATTGACAGCCTACTGTATTTATGCTGCACGATTATCAGGACCCCCCACTCCTGATAATTGTCCAACGTAAATTGCTCCTTATTTTAAAGGTACCGTTACACTAAACGACTTACCAACGATCACAACCAGCGATACGACCTGGCCGTGATCGTTGGTAAGTCGTGTGGTCGCTGGGGAGCTGTCACACAGACAGCTCTCTCCAGCGACCAATGATCAGGGGAAAGACTTCGGCATCGTTGAAACTGTCTTCAACAATGCCGAAGTCCCCGGGTAACCAGGGTAAACACCGGGTTACTAAGTGCAGGGCCGTGCTTAGTAACCCAATATTTATCCTGGTTACCATTGTAAAAGAAAAAAAAAAACAGTACATACTTACATTCCGATGTCTGTCACGTCCCCCGCCGTCAGCTTCCCGCACTGACTGTGTCAGCGCCACCATAAAGCAGAGCACAGCGGTGACGTCACCGCTGTGCTCTGCTTTACGGCGGGCGCTAACAGTCAGTGCAGGGAAGCTGACGGCGGGGGACGTGACAGACATCGGAATGTGAGTATGTACTGTTTTTTTTAACTTTTACAATGGTAACCAGGGTAAATATCGGGTTATTAAGCGCGGCCCTGCGCTAAGTAACCCGATGTTTACCCTGGTTACAAGTGAACACATCGCTGGATCGGCGTCACACACGCCGATCCAGTGATGACACCGGGTGATCAGCGACCAAAAAAAGGTCCTGATCATTCCCCAACGACCAACGATCTCCCAGCAGGGGCCTGATCGTTGGTCGCTGTCACACATAACGAGATCGTTAGCGGGATCGTTGCTACGTCACAAAAAGCGTGACGTTGCAACGATATCGTTAACAAAATCGTTATGTGTGAAGGTACCTTAAGCCGTTCAGAATTTTTGTTAAAGTATCACAATGGCAAAAAGGTGCATGGATTCTGCTACATATTTGCAGGTAATTGGTGGTTCAACAGCTCATCGACTAACAACTAGCCTACTTTACGTCTCAGTTTCTGAGATACGTTCCGTGAGTGCTTCGCCACTGCGTTTCCCATAAACCATGTACTACATGTACAGGACATCAGTATTAGGAGCAGGAGAGAAAGTCTTTGATGTGTATCTGTCCAACCCTTTCTGCACAATGCGCAGCACATCAGGTTTTAGCAACCTCCAGTTATTTCCCTGTACATTATCCAGTTTGGTGCTTCGAAAGAACTTGAAAAACTCGCTTCCCGGTTTCTATCAAGCTGCAGAGATGTGATTGATCTGAATAATAACTAAGTCAGCAAACACTATAATTATGGTACATCCACACCAATGTGTGACATCTAGACTTCTAATCTGGTTTCTGCTTTGCTAAATTATCCACTTATAAGCCAAAATGGTTATGTAAGAACTCAATGCAAAATTACGTTCTCAGTTTGGGCTACGAAATACGGCAAAGTTTTTTTTTATTTCTGGGTCTCTTTACTGTCTCACAACATTTCTTTTTGTAATTAAAAATTACGGTAACTTCTATTTCCATATAAACTTAAGATTATTGAAAAATTATTTCGTACATTTCATTAAGATGTAAACTGAATCACAATTATAGATGTTATAGTCACTGTGATCCACTAGATCATGATTAACGTTAGATGTAGCCTCAATAATTATAATTTTAATTGGATTCTAGACTATTGTCCCTCACAAATTGTTAGTCAAGTAAATAATACCCATATTATATATGCTAAGTCTAGTCCATGTAGGGGTAGATGTTAATTTTAAGACATATAGATATTGCGCTTGCCAAATATTAAATTTAGATATTGGCGTCTGGATTTATAGGATATATGAGGATAACTGTTTTAACCACTTTATTATACCATTTATGTGCATATAATAAGTATACGTTATGGCGCCACATACATTTTATTATTCCTTCAAGTATGTTACCATTCATTTGGAGCGCCCCCATGGGACCGTGGGGTACTCGGTACTGGGTCCTTCGGTTCACAGGGGGATGTCACGGTGGCTGACCCGGTCCGTCGCCCTGAGATGTCCGTGTAAAAGGGAAAGGTCTTTAAAGGGGTATGTTCATGACGCCACCTATGGTATTCGGTCAGGGTGACCGACTCTGCTTTAAGGGGTTCGCTGGGGTGATGTTATGGCAGCTGGATGGTATACCTTCCCACAGGTGAAGTATGTCCCCAGGGCTTCCCAGTATGTAGATGGTGGACGGTGAGAGGCGCAAGGAAGAACGAGGACACAAGGTTGCAGTCTCTTTACCTTTACTGAAGACTTCAGCATCCACAGTCCAGGGCACCAGACCACAGGGCAGGCAGAGTCCAGCCGGTTTGGAGGCAAGTCCAGAGTCCCCTTGTCCAGGTGGAAATCAGTAGCCTTCCTCTAGCGCCGTGGTGTTGTAGTTCCTTTCTGCCTAAGGCTTCACATAGGGTCCTCACAGATGTAATGTCTCTCTCTGTCCCCCATATAGGATAGGACAAACCCGTAGGACTGGTGGCTTGAGGCGGTTTATAGGGACTCTATTATGCCCCAGCCTCTAAGGGGTGCCACCGTGCCTCCTGGATGTAGGGTGGACAGGTACCATGAAATTAGCTGTCCAGAGCACTCACCTGGGAGGACTATAGACGATGCCTGATCTTACAGTGGAAAGAAAGAGGAACAAGAAGCCCAACGTAAAGTGCAGAACCATAAAATCAAACGATGCAAAAGGAGTCCAGCGAAGCGGGGGATAGTAGTAGCCTTTCACCCGAAAAGTGGTTGGGGCTTCATTCAGGAACCAGGACTGCTGGCAGAAGTTTATGTCACCAGCCGTGACGTGGAACCCCATCTCCGGGAAGGACATCCTGAACGGGCTCACATCCAGCGGTATACCCACGGACGCTAGGAGCGGGAGTAGTGTCTCATCAGTGGTGTGGAGCCGGAGCGAAGGCTGGGGTCCGGTCGTAGTCTGGGAGAGAGATGGTCACTGAAGGCTGGGGGGAGAGTGGTCGCTAGAGCAGAAACGGTCACCGGGGCAGGGGCGTTTTCTATACCTGCGTCTGATGTAGTTCCACCGATGCCGGTCCACTCCGCTGATGAGGATGCTTGAGTCCGCTGCTGCCCGGACCGCGATTCTTCCAGCGCGATCTTCCTGCACAGGGCCAACTTCCATTTCTTCATCACGGTCAGTTCTGCGTCCAGAAGTTGGTGGCTCAGCTCCTCGACCTGCGGTTTCAAGATGTCCGGATCCTCCTGTATCGACAAGTCCAGGTTCGCCTTCGATCGCCTGGGATGGTCCTGGGTAACTTTGTTGTCATTTAGGTACCCACTGGTCGCCATCCCTGCTCCTGGATCTGCGGCCGCACATGCACGCTGCTCCTCTATTTTCTGGGGGCGGGACTCCTCCTTCTGGTCCCCACCATTGCAAATCAGGAGGCGGACCTCCCTGGCCGATGGGCACGTTCCCGTCACGTAGTAAAAGTAGGAGGGGGTGTTCATCGCTTTTGGCGCCGCTTTGGTAGTTTCCTCCAATGTTGGCACGCCCTTCTTCTCTGGCGCTCCTCGTGGGGCTGTAATGGTGGCGGTTTTGGTGGGAATTTTTGGTGGCAAATCACAGTTCATTAGTTATACAGTCTTTTAGCACAAATCAGTTAGGCACAGTTCTGGCACAGTCTCTAGGCGCACATGACACGATTTTCAGGCTTTAGTAGATCCTGCTCGTGACACCAAAGTTTGGAGCGCCCCCATGGGGCCGTGGGGTACTCATTACCGGGTCCTTCGGTTCACAGGGTGATGTCACAGTGGCTGACCTGGTCCGAGGCCCTGGGACGTCCGTGTAAAAGGGAAAGGCATTTAAAGGGGAATGTTCGTGACGCCACCTGTGGTATTCGGCCAGGGTGACCGACGCTGCTTTAAGGGGTCCGCTGGGGTGATGTTATGGCAGCTAGATGGTATACCTTCCCACAGGTGAAGTATGGCCCCAGGGCTTCCCAGTATGTAGATGGTGGTTGGTGAGAGGAGCAAGGAAGAATGAGGACACAAGGTTGCAGTCTCTTTACCTTTACTGAAGACTTCAACATCCACAGTCCAGGGCACCAAACCACAGGGCAGGCAGAGTCCGGCCGGTTTGGAGGCAAGTCCAGAGTCCCCTTGTCCAGGTGGAAATCAGTAGCCTTCCTCTAGAGCCGTGGTGTTGTAGTTCCTTACTGCCTAAGGCTTCACATAAGGTCCTCACAGACGTAATGTCTCTCTCTTTGTCCCCCATATAGGATAGGACAAACCCGTATGACTGATGGCTTGAGGCTGTTTATAAGGACTCTATCATGCCCCAGCCTCTAAGGGGTGTCACCGTGCCTCCTGGGTGTAGGGCGGATAGAAGACGTGAAATTAGCTGTCCTGCCGGTCTCTGGAGCAAGGCATAAAGGTCGTTACTCCCTCGGTGTTCCAGCTACCAGGATTCTGCACCTCAGAAGGAGGCAGACTGTGTAGGGCTGGTCCCCTTCTGGTATTCACTCCTTTTCTATGACTTCCTTGCATGCTCACTGCAATACAGTTCTGCCTTCAATATCTCTTTCTAGGAGCTGTAGCTCTGAGGGCATGCACAGCTCCGTGTCCTTCTCCTTCATTCTCTGTCAGGGACCAACTACCTGAGCGGAGCTCAGCCAGCAGCTCACTAACTTTCCCTACAGGCGACCAGTTTTACCAATGTGGGCAGTAACCTAATAAATAGGAGCAAGAGCTACCCCTGGTGGCCTAGAGTGTGAAATGTGTTGCATGTTTGTGATACCTGGATGCAGTTATCCTTCTTTGCCTCCAAACGTAGCCTCACTCTCCCCGAGAGGAAAGCAATACCACTGCGACGACCAGGACCCTGGGGCTCCACACATCCATGAGCCAAGTACATGTGCACCAGACACTACACGTTGGTATAGTGCCTGCAAGCGCACAAGTATAGATCAATGTGCATGATTTCAGTGAATGACCGCTGTGGCGGTGCCTGCATATGTGGTCTCACAGTATCATCCACTTTGTTGGCCGTACATTCAGCGACCGCTCCACAAGAGAATGCCGCGGTCAGTATGTCACTGCATGCATCCTGCGGCGGTGATCGCATGCCAGTAGAGGTAAGTAGTCTCATCACATCGGTAAACATGTCTGTATAAGCAGATCAGTCAGCACCTGTGTCAAGGCAAGCTAATAGTATGTCCTGAATCAACTGAGCCAAAGCGGCGCTTTAGATTTTCAGTTCACAATGACAAGGTCACAATAAGAAGAGATGTAATGATCTGTGATAACTTTGTGCCGCTCATGTTTCATGACCAGTAGTCCAGCTGAAGCAACAACAATCTTTGTCACAATTTTGAAATAACAAGGGAAAGGATATAGAAGTTTGGTTAGGTTCTTTGATCACTGCAGAAGCAACAGAAAATTCAGGTGAACCTGAAGTCAGGAGATTGTCGAGATCAAACAAGGGTATACCAGCTTTGTACTTTGTCAAAACACTACCTGAGTCAGATCCATAGTCATGGGATGAGATGCAAGATCTACCTGTCCATGAAAATGGATTAATGCTGCTAATTAGCAAATGAAGTCCCTTCATCAACTTCAAACTTGGAAACTTGCCAAACTACCAAAAGGCAAGAAAGCAATAAAATGTAAATGGATTTTTAAGACCATGTATGACTCTGAAGGTAAGGTTCATGGATTCAAAGCAAGATTATTTACAAAAGAATATTCTCAAAAATATGGTGAAGATTATGATGCCACATTTTCTTCAGTTGCCAAGCAGACCACATTCAGGACTCTAATGGCTATAGCTGTTTACCTGGGGGGGGGCAACGGTGGTGAAGCTGGCAGGGTTGCTGCTGGCAGAGGCAGTAGATGCTGTGGGCTTCAGGCTGGTAGGACAGGGTGTTTGGTGACAGCAGGAATTGGGCCATGGCTGTGGGTCCCAGGCTAGTATGATGAAGTGTTCAGTGGTGCAGGGGCTTCACCGACATTTTATGACAGCCCAGAGCCCCATACCTTCCATACTTTCTAATGTCTTAGACTCTGGAAAAATGGCCACCGAGACGGTGTATACGCAATTGAGATCTTGGGAGCCGAGATCTTGCGAGATGAGATCTCAGTGCAGAGATCTCAATTTGCGCATGTGTGAGCAGGTTGCCAGATGCAGTGAGGACAAGAGACAGAGCAAGGGTTAACAAGTTTACTTAACACAGGGATACTCCATACAGGGAGGTAAACATTTAAATGGGGAAGAGTAAGCAGTTCAGATGTAAAAGGATATACTGATTGAAGGAACATCGGATATAGTAGAGGTAATATTTCTGATAAGGTTAACTTATCCAGTTGGTCAGTTTTCAGGCTGTGGGAGTTACAAGGTAAGCAATGGTGTGAACAATGGCTGGCGCGGGGTTGGTCCAATGAAGTCCTGAAGATAATGATGATCTGTCTTCTGGCAGAAGCGGTTAGTCTCTGTTACCCTCCGCTGAGTCCCTAGTCATATACTGGTTCAGTAGAGAGTGTACAGGCCACAGCAGTGTTTGAGCCTAACGTGGCTCGGCAAATATACACCAGGGGGTCAGGGCGCAGATAACAACCACACACCCTGTGTCTCTCAGGCGGCCCACGCTTGTTACTCACGGGCCTGAAGTGTTTGACGCCTTTGCTCAGTCAGGGTCAGCGGGCACACTGCATGTCTCTGCGCACAGTCTCTGTTGTTGGCAGTGGGGATGATCAGGCGCGGGCCTGCTCTGCTGCAGTGATCGAGTGACGGAGCACTCACTTCTTCCTGCTGCGTACTGTGTGTTCTCACCAAGTCTGACTGCATTCACGCTTGCTGTGGCTTTTTTAGCTTAGCTACACGCCCTGCTCCCAGATGAAAGTGTAGGTCCGGTCCCCTAAGCTTTCCCCCATACAACAGAGATGACAGCCCCGACAGTTCCGGACCAGGCGCAGAGCAGGTACCAACGGCCCGGTCTTCCTTCTTACACATGCGCCACCTCCGGCGGCAATTTTCCCTGAGTCTACCAAATAGAAGAATATAGAAAGTGCGAGGCTCCGGGCTGTCACAAAATGTTGGTGGCGCCCCCACGCCGCCAAACACATTGTCGTACCAGCCTTGGGCCTGCAGCCGTCGACAAACTTCTGCCTCCGCAGCTGCAAGAAGCTTTGGGCAGCAACAACCCTGGGACCCTGCTGCACCGCTGTCGGTAAGCTCAACCGCACCCACATTTGTTCCCTATATATTTTTGGGAAAAAGTGCATCTTATAATCCGAAAAAATATGGTATATCAAAAAGGGTGAAGAAAATCTCGTTTGCAAACTGCAAAAATCCCTCCATGGTCTTAATTAATCAGCAAGAGTATGGAACACCAAAATGACAAAGTCTTATTGGAAGAAGGGTTTAAAAGAGGTCAAGCAGATCTGTGTTTACACACATAAAGTACAGACAGAAAGTGGATGTATATTTTCTTATATGTGGACGATGTGATTATGGTTCATCCAGAGGAAACAGAAATTGTAAAAATGACTAAAATTCTGAATCAGCATTTTGAAACTGAAGATCTTGGAAATGTGACATATTTATTATCTAGGAATCCAGGTCAAAAGAAAAGAAGATGGTATCTTTCTCTAAGCTAAAGTACAAAAATCAACTCAACTCTGAATCATTTTGGAATGTCAGAAGTTAAAAGTATTTGAACCCCAACAGAACCAATCTACTTAAAGTTGGGAGGTGAAGATGATCTGTTACCTGACAATGAGAAATATAGTCAGGCAGTGGGGGCACTTCTATACATAAAAATAAAGCAAACCCACAATTAGAGGAATTAGAATGCACCCCCAAAATTCAAAAATTAACACAGCAAAAAAGGCAGCAGTATTTTCCTACCCAGGTCTCAGAACTAATGCACTATTAAGATGCAACAAACCCATGTAACAAAGATGGCGGCCACCAAGGTTAAAAATACTGATGAGACAATGACTCACAACCTACCTACCAGCGCCCTATGCAATTTTAATACTAAGCCATCAGTCCCTTCATGAATTGGTAGGTTGTGAGTGGCTGTCTCATCAGTATTTTGCACCTGTGTTCCCGCGATCTTTATTACATGGGTTTGCTGCATACTGATGCATTAGCTCTAATACCTGGGCAGGTAAATACTGCTGCTCATTTTGTTTGCTGTGTTAACACTTCTATACATAACACAGCAACATACCGTATATACTTGAGTATAAGCCGAGATTTTCAGCCCATTTTTTTAGTCTGAGAAGTGCCCCTCTTGGCTTATACTCGAGTCATTATCCCAGGATGTCGGCGAGGGAAGGGGAGTGGCGGCTGTCAGATCATGCTCACCCCCACCTGAGGCATCTCTGCACATCCCTGCTTCTCAGATGGTCTCTACTTTAATGAGCGGTGCCATGTGACTACTGAACACAGGAACAAGCTTCCGGCATGCACCAGAGACCATTGGAGAAGCAGGGACTTGCAGAGATCATGCCAGGAGGGGGTGAGTATGACGGGGTAGGGTGAGCCATGCAATATTCACCTGTCCCCGTTCCACTGCTGCACTGTGTCTTCCGCGTCCTCTGGCTGTGACGTTCAGGTCAGAGGGCACAATGACGTGTTTAGTGCGCGCCCTCTGCCTGAACAGTTACTGCAGAGACCCGGAAGACACAGCGGCGTGTGGCGGTGGAACGAGGACAGGTGAATAACGCAAGTGCCGGGGACCTGAGCCAGCGGCAACTCCGGCACCTGGCCCCCATAGCGCTCCGGTGTCCCCACCTGCTCAGGTCACCAGCACTCGGCGCCCAGCAACGAGAGGTGAGTATGTCATTTTTTTTAATCGCAGCAGCAGCATATGGGGCATATTATGCTATGGAGCATCTTATGGGACCATCAACCTTTATGGAGCAGCATATGGGGCATGTTATGCTATGGAGCATCTTATGGGACCATCAACCTTTATGGAGCAGCATATGGGGCATATTATTCTCTGGAGCATCTTATGGGGCCATCATTAACCTTTGTGCAGCATTATATGGGGCATATTTTAATATGAAGCATCTTATGGGGCCCATCATGAACTTTATGGAGCATTATATAGGGCTCCTGATTCAATATGGATATTCAAAAACATTTACCCTACTGATGTCTCAATCAATTTTACTTTCATTGGTATCTATTTTTATTTTTGAAATTTACCAGTAGCTGCTGCATTTCCCACCCTAGGCTTATACTCGAGTCATTAAGTTTTCCCAGGTTTTTGTGGCAAAATTAGGGGTCTCGGCTTATACTCGGGTATATACGGTACATATACAGTTAGGGCCAGAAATATTTGGACAGTGACACAAGTTTTGTTATTTTAGCTGTTTACAAAAACATGTTCAGAAATACAATTATATATATAATATGGGCTGAAAGTGCACACTCCCAGCTGCAATATGATAGTTTCCACATCCAAATCGGAGAAAGGGTTTAGGAATCATAGCTCTGTAATGCATAGCGTCCTCTTTTTCAAGGGACCAAAAGTAATTGGACAATGGACTCTAAGGGCTGCAATTAACTCTGAAGGCGTCTCCCTTGTTAACCTGCAATCAATGAAGTAGTTAAAAGAGCATCTACATATCAAGGCCTCCTGATGATCCGTTGGGGTGAAACGCGTAGAGGCGTATGAAATATCAACACTGATAAGTATCGGTCTCACCATCTGTTTACCATGCATATATCTAAGCACTAGGCTATCTTCGGCTGAAGATAAGGTTTTTTTTTTTTTTCCTTTGCAGCATTTGGCTGAATCTGGGCTGAAAGTATATCCCGGTACACTTCAGAATTCATCCGGCTACTCTTGTCTGCTCTTATGTCATCAATAAACACAAGTGACCCAGTGCCATTGAAAGCCATGCATGCCCATGCCATCACGTTGCCTCCACCATGTTTTACAGAGGATGTGGTGTGCCTTGGATAATGTGCCGTTCCCTTTCTTCTCCAAACTTTTTTCTTCCCATCATTCTGGTACAGGTTGATCTTTGTCTCATCTGTCCATAGAATACTTTTCCAGAACTGAGCTGGCTTCTTGAGGTGTTTTTCTGCAAATTTAACTCTGGCCTGTCTATTTTTGGTATTGATGAATGGTTTGCATCTAGATGTGAACCCTTTGTATTTACTGTCATGGAGTCTTCTCTTTACTGTTGACTTAGAGACAGATACACCTACTTCACTGAGAGTGTTCTGGACTTCAGTTGATGTTGTGAACGGGTTCTTCTTCAACAGGCAATTTATGAAGAAAACCAAACCTTTATACAGTGAGAAGATTATTGCGAGAACCAAACACGTTGACGTTAAACATCATTATCAGCATGATTTAATAGAATGTGTCATATTTGAGTTTTTTTTATTGTGAGACTAACCAGATGATAGCTGATGTTATGACAAAACCAATTCTACTACTGTTTAATAGTGCATGAGCTTCAGTCTCCAGCAATAGTGTTATATTGCAAATAATGCACTGTTAACAAAAAAAAAGGAAGTTCCTGTTCACTGTGTGTGTAGCTGGAGCACAGATTCACTTTCACTTTCACTTTGCAGGCTGACAGACAAGGTGCCAAGATCCTTAGCTATAAGAAATAACAGTTGTAAGCTGTGTTATTTTCTACTGCCAACAGTGTGTGATTGCAATATGGCTGCTAAAAGAACTTCAAAAAAAGAAACAAACAACCTGCAGTATCTTTCCATTGGTCTTGTATTGTTTGGTTTTAAAGGGACCTAATCCATATTCTGTTTCATCTGCATTTACCAAAACCAAACTGTTTAAATTTTACATCTATGACCAATAAATATTGGACAAACAGATCTCGGACGGTGTCAATCAACTGGTTTTCAATATATCTATCTATGACCTGTTCGAATGATGATAGAAAACTACTGATCCATAAAAATTTGGAGGTTATTCTCCACTTCCAGGATAGGAGATAACTTCCCAATCACTGAGGGACTGACTGCTGGAACCCCGCCAATTTTGAGAACTGGAGCCTCATATGAATGGAGCGGTGCTCGGTCATGTGCATCGCTGCCTCACTTATTCTTATTGTAGTGCCAAAGACCAGCCAGATGCTGTTCTTGGCTATGTGCTTGGTTATCTCCAGTGGCCCCACAGAATATGAATGGAGCAGCAGTGTGCATGATGTACCACCATTCATTCATACGGGACTCATCAGTAGAAGTCCCAACAGTTTTGTACCTGGTGTAAATGCTGCTATTCCCTGAATCTGGAGTTGTTTCTTGCGTTCTTGAGCCTCTCCTTTTATGAGATATGGCCCTCCTCTTCCCAATATATCAATATGATCTATTTTTTATAGCCGAGTGGACTTGGTCTTCAAATCATTGAGGGTGTATTTTTGAGCACTACACCTAACTGCCTAAAAATACTGACATTACAGATATGGAAGCGGTAGCTATATCTTAGGAACGGAGAGGTGTAGGAATCGAAGAGATGCTACGCCAGATTCAGGAGAACAGAGGTTTAAAAAAAATAAAATTACATATTTACAAAAGATGACAGGTCCTCTTTAACAACATTTTCAAGGAGTTTGTATGTCCTCTATGTATTTGCATGGGCTTCCTCTGGTTTTCTATTTTTCTCCATGCTCCAAAATTATAGTGATAAGAGCAATTGACTTTCTATTAAACAGGCCCCAATTTATGCTCCATTTTTTAAATGCTTGATTAGATAAACTTTGGAGAAGAGTCTACCAAATAGGGCGGCTCCTGATGAAGTTTCCTTCATGTGTTGCTCAGGAATTCAGTACATTAGTGTCCTTGATCCCATTGTTGAATCCCTTTAAATACATGAGCAGCACAGCATGTGTACAGAAGATAATAGATCAGTCCACAAAGGGGGATATGTGGACTCCACATCTACATTCCAATGACTCATTTACCCCTTCTTTGTTTGTCAGTTTTTGAAATGAGACTTTGGTAAATGGAACAATAGACCTAAAATGTTTATCTAAATCACTGTCTCATGGGCATTTTTGTGCTGTTTCAAGCTCCAAAGCCAGAATGGAAGACAATAGTAATTGTTGTGCACAACGGGACATTCACCTTAAATTATATGCAAATTATATGTAAATTCTGATGATACACCTGCAGTCCAGACAGTCTCTGTCATTTCTAGCTCGTGTAATTATTCTTACAAGGAAGCCATTCTGCAGAATATTCTTAACATATGTTATATGTGGCAGAGAAGTATTATTAGGCTTAGTTGCCAGAGTGAAAATTGCAAGATTTCGCATTTTTTCGACATAGATAGTAATAAGAAAAATGGAAAAAAAAGCATTATATATATATATATATTGCGATGCAGTGACTCCTGTTACAGCTAGGGGGCGCTGTGTGTGCTCCTCAGGACAGGATATGCATGGAGGCGTATCTGTGGTTATAATGGCGATAATGAGATAGTGACTGGCAGGATTGTAAATGGCCGGTATGTGTTGCAGAGGGAGTCTGCACTGTAAGCCTGAAGTAATGTTGTTGTTCTGGGACCTGTAGTCCCACAAGTGTTTGTATAGTTTGTGAAGGGATGCTTACTGGGCTAGTTTGAGAGCTGGGTGGGTCGAACTAGCCACACACACCTCCCATCTATGGGAGTGGTTACTGAAGCGCCTCAGGGTCCTGGTCATTGCAGTAATATCATTCTCCTCTAGGGGGGAGTGATGTTACGTTTGGAGGCAATAAAGGAGATCTCTTTACCAGGTACCACAAACCATACAACACATTTCACACTCCAGTCCACCAGGGAAAGCTATGCTCCTATTTATTAGGGCACTCTTCACAATTAGGTAAAACTGGTGGCCTGGATAGGAAGTTAGGCAGATGCTAGCTGAGCTTCGCTCAGGCAGAGGCACCCACGAGAGGCCGGTGCGTGCTAGAGTCCCTGTAAAAAGCCTCAGGCCACCGGTCATACGGGTTTGTCCTATCCATCCGGGGGACAGAGAGCGAGAGACAAAACATCTAGAACATCTACAACAGTTGTGAGGACCTTATGAGAGGCTCAGCAATAAGGTACTACAACACCCAGGCGCTAGAGGAAGGCTACTGATTATACAAAAAGACAGGCAAAGGATGGCACTGAGTATATAAAATCACACAGATTCTTCTGGACTTGGACTTTGCAATTTCTGGTAAACAGGTGTCACGTTAGCTTTGGGTTTCTGGTGCTCTGCATCAGTAGCACATAGCTGCATAATCCACACGGCAAAAGAGGAAAAATATATGCGCCACTCACCCGTTTGAAGCTGTATAATCGTGCTCTTTATTGGAAAGAAAATGTGCATACATCCATTAGGACATCAGGTGTACAGGAGGGTGCGGTGATGGAGTCTAGACGACGGCCGTTTCACACTAAATGTGCTTCAACGGGTCCACATACTAGATTACCATACGCCATATCCTTTTAAAGGGTTTCTGACATGCGTAATATCAAATTACTAAGGTGCATATATACAAAAAATGAATAATTAATGACAATAATAGTGAGTGTGCAAAGGATAGTAATCGATTTACAGATTGTAACACTATAAAATTATTACGAACTATCTATATAGCATCATTTCATATAGCTTCTGATATTCATTATAGAAACACCGACATATCAAGTTTATCGTTTAAGCCGATCGGTCCTTGCGCGTTAGTATTTAAAATCCATCTGGCTTCTTTTTGTAATAATAATCTATTCTGATCACCTCCCTGAGGGGGATATTTAACGATCTCTAAGCCAGCGAAATTTAGTAAATTAGGATTTGCGTTATGTGCCTCTTTTATGTGCTGAATTAGTCTCAAGCAACCTTTGCCCGTTGTAATTGAATTATAATGTTCTTTGAACCTTGTTATTAATGGTCTTATCGTTTTTCCGATATAAAAATATCGGGGCAAAACAGAACGTACACAACAAACTTACTTTTACAAAAAATGAAATCATGAATAGTATGTGTAACTGAACCTATTTGAATAGGATTATGTGTTACATGGAGGTGGCAGAATCGACAATTACCGCATCTATAATTTCCTATTGGCGCGTTACTGGTTAACCAGGTATTTCTCGGTACTGAGATTCTATTGTGAACTAGCAGATCTGACAAATTATGAGCGCATTTGTATGCGAATTTAGGAGGGCTAGAGTGTATAGAAGGTTAGGTCTTTGTCTGTTTGCAACACATGCCAATTTTTACGAATGGAAGCATGTATAATATTATCCAAATTACTATGTTTAAAACAAAATCTATCTATATCTCTTTTGACCAGAGATTCTTTAATTTTTCTATTTCTCTTTAAGAAATCATTTTGTGAACATTTATAGATACGGTTTTCAGCTTCTCTCAAGATGTTTTGCGGATAGCCTCTATTTGTAAAACGTGTTTTTAATTCACTAATTTGTTCATTAAATATTTTATTATTGCTGTTAATTTTTCGTAATCTAACCATTTGGCTAAAAGGAAGCCCTCTTTTTGTATGGTTCGGGTGATCGCTATCAAAATGTTACAAATTATTAGTTGCAGTTTCTTTTCTGAAAACCTTAGTTATTATTTCACCTTCAATAATTTCTATTTTTACATCCAAATATTCAAGATTATTGACTCCATAGCATGATGTGAACATCATATTTTCTGTATTTGAAACATTGAGATATTCTATAAAAGCGTTAAATTCGGCTTAATTTCCGTCACAAATAATCATAATATCATCCACGAATCTCGTGAAGAAACGAAAGAAAGGATATGACGTATGGTAATCTATTATGTGGACCCGTTGAAGCACATTTAAGGCTACTGATTTCCACCTGGATAAGGGGACTCTGGATTTGTCTCCAAACCGGCCGGACCCTGCCTACCCTGTGAGCTGTGCTCTGGACTGTGGATGCTGAAGCCTTCAGTAAAAAGGTGAAGAGACTGCAACCTTGTGTCCTCGTTCTTCACTGCGCCTCACACCATCCACCATCTACACACTGGGAAGCTCTGGGGACATACTTCACCTGTGGGAAGGTATACCATCTAGCTGCCATAACATCACCCCAGTGGACCCCTTAAAAGCAGCGTCGGTCACCCTGACCGAATACCACAGGTGGTGTCACAAACACAAACTCTATACCTTTAAAGACCTTCCCCTTTTATAACAGACCTCCCGGGGGCCACGGACTGGGTCAGCCACCGTGACATCCCCCTTGAGAACCGGAGGACCCTGTACCGAGTACCCCTAGCCCTTGGGGCCGCTCCATTACAACTACATAATGTGACCAGGGTGTGGGTCACATGGTTCCTGTGTCTGGATCTGCAATGGAGTCTGAAATGGTCTCTGTGCTCTCTGTAATGGAGAGTGTGTAGATCCTGGATGGCTTGTGTGTTGGGAGGTCCTGTGTGTGGACCGGATCCCTGAACAGCACACTGACAGGCCGAGGATCTGGAAGACTGGTGTGTTGGAAGATCCAGGGAGTAGGATCTGATCCCCGATAAAGCGCACTGAGGGACTTGTGTGTTGGACGGTCCCAGGTGGGGACGGATGTCATGAAAATCACACGCAGTGGCCTGTGATGGAAGTCCTGGGAGTAGGATTCCTGAATAGCACAACCTGTGTTGGGTGTCCTGGGAGTAGGACTTCCTGAAGAGCACATGGGAAGGAGTGTATGCAGAGTCTGTGATGGCACTGCATTGGGGGAGCTACGGCCCATCTGAAGATCTGGACTAACTGATATGTGCCTGCCAGGCAAGTTGGTGATCCTGGGTCGGCAGTTTCCCTGGAGGAGAGAGGACTGACAGGAGTCAACGTGTGAAGCAGGAGCTCCTGGAAGATAACCCAGAGTATGGGGAACTGTGTGCACTGACAAGGGGTAAGTAATTATCTGGTAACTGGACGAGGTGAGGTCCAGCATGTTTAGAGACTGCGAACCAATGTCGTGTGTGCTATATGATTAGACACATTGATACGGCGTACGGACACCCCCGGTAACTAGTCAAGGAGGGCTGGCGGGTGTAGTGTCTGAACTGTGAGTTAAAGCCATATAAGAAGTATCTAAGTTAAAGCTGCAACTTAATGTCAACTGTTGGTGCCTATTGTGTTCCATGAAGTGTAATGGACTGTGCATAACCCGGTTTACGATGCCATAATAAACCACATGGACTGTTTTTGTGAGAAAAACGTGCTTGTGTGACTGAGTCCCGTTGCTAAGCGAGTGTCCCCCAACACATGCAGTAAGCGCTATCTCACAATATATACAGTATATATATTTTATTCCTGTTGTAAACAATCCGTCATTTTCTGATGTAACATTCCCTTCAACCTCTGCTGCTCGTGCCTTTTGTTTCCTGCTATATCTTGCTTCGGGGGCTGTATAGTAGACATGATAACCTGTCCACATCAGCTGCTTTTCATGGTTATTGCCATGTGTCACTCAATCTACCAATTAGTTCCCGTAGGTTTATTTTGTACTGAAGAGGGGTAATACCCTGAAACATGTACAGTGGGGCAAAAAAGTATTTAGTCAGTCAGCAATAGTGCAAGTTCCACCACTTAAAAAGATGAGAGGCGTCTGTAATTTACATCATAGGTAGACCTCAACTATGGGAGACAAACTGAGAAAAAAAAATCCAGAAAATCACATTGTCTGTTTTTTTAACATTTTATTTGCATATTATGGTGGAAAATAAGTATTTGGTCAGAAACAAAATTTCATCTCAATACTTTGTAATATATCCTTTGTGGGCAATGACAGAGGTCAAACGTTTTCTGTAAGTCTTCACAAGGTTGCCACACACTGTTGTTGGTATGTTGGCCCATTCCTCCATGCAGATCTCCTCTAGAGAAGTGATGTTTTTGGCTTTTCGCTTGGCAACACGGACTTTCAACTCCCTCCAAAGGTTTTCTATAGGGTTGAGATCTGGAGACTGGCTAGGCCACTCCAGGACCTTGAAATGCTTCTTATGAAGCCACTCCTTCGTTGCCCTGGCGGTGTGCTTTGGATCATTGTCATGTTGAAAGACCCAGCCACGTTTCATCTTCAATGCCCTTGCTGATGGAAGGAGGTTTGCACTCAAAATCTCACGATACATGGCCCCATTCATTCTTTCATGTACCCGGATCAGTCGTCCTGGCCCCTTTGCAGAGAAACAGCCCCAAAGCATGATGTTTCCACCACCATGCTTTACAGTAGGTATGGTGTTTGATGGATGCAACTCAGTATTCTTTTTCCTTCAAACACGACAAGTTGTGTTTCTACCAAACAGTTCCAGTTTGGTTTCATCAGACCATAGGACATTCTCCCAAAACTCCTCTGGATCATCCAAATGCTCTCTAGCAAACTTCAGACGGGCCCGGACATGTACTGGCTTAAGCAGTGGGACACGTCTGGCACTGCAGGATCTGAGTCCATGGTGGCGTAGTGTGTTACTTATGGTAGGCCTTGTTACATTGGTCCCAGCTCTCTGCAGTTCATTCACTAGGTCCCCCCGCGTGGTTCTGGGATTTTTGCTCACCGTTCTTGTGATCATTCTGACCCCACGGGGTGGGATTTTGCATGGAGCCCCAGATCGAGGGAGATTATCAGTGGTCTTGTATGTCTTCCATTTTCTAATTATTGCTCCCACTGTTGATTTCTTCACTCCAAGCTGGTTGGCTATTGCAAATTCAGTCTTCCCAGCCTGGTGCAGGGCTACAATTTTGTTTCTGGTGTCCTTTGACAGCTCTTTGGTCTTCACCATAGTGGAGTTTGGAGTCAGACTGTTTGAGGGTGTGCACAGGTGTCTTTTTATACTGATAACAAGTTTAAACAGGTGCCATTACTACAGGTAATGAGTGGAGGAAAGAGGAGACTCTTAAAGAAGAAGTTACAGGTCTGTGAGAGCCAGAAATCTTGATTGTTTGTTTCTGACCAAATACTTATTTTCCACCATAATATGCAAATAAAATGTTAAAAAAACAGACAATGTGATTTTCTGGATTTTTTTTTCACAGTTTGTCTCCCATAGTTGAGGTCTACCTATGATGTAAATTACAGACGCCTCTCATCTTTTTAAGTGGTGGAACTTGCACTATTGCTGACTGACTAAATACTTTTTTGCCCCACTGTATCTGCTGTTTGAAATTCTGATTTGGCTTTTATTCTAAGTCATGTAACTAGGCTCATTAAAGGGTCAATTTTGACTTTTTAGGATTGCTACTTCCAATAGGTGCCACTAGAGTTTAATTCCTCTTCCTCTCTGAAGAGGTAATTTTTATATTTAATTTCCCACAGGAAAATTATATGGCTTATAAGACTCCTTATCATGGCATAACAGGCATGTCACTCTCTACAAGGAGAAACATTAGCACTTATATGACAGTCAGAGGCCTCTCTTCACTGTAAAACCCCAGTGAATGAATGGAAACTAGGTCAATGACCTGTAGTTACCTTCATTCGCGGTGAGGCGCCCTCTGCTGGTTGTCCTCATATGAACTCGAGCCTGGGAACTTTTCTGATTTTTTTCCCACGCTCGAAGGACATCCAGCAGAGGGCGCCTTACGGCGAATGAAGGTAACTACAGGTCATTGACCTAGTTTCCATTCATTCGCTGGGGTTTTACAGTCATGAGCACAGCTGCATTATACAAAACAAGAGAACGGAGCAGCAAAATCCCAACAGACATGATTTTTAAAATATGCAAATTTTATTAAACCAATGTCAACACATAATATCAACACATGTAAATATATAATATATAATAGGCATATAGCCAAAGGAGCATGAAATATGGAGGAAACCGATGGTAAACCTGGGGAACAAGAGGGAGTGAAAATGTCACATCCAAGGTATAGCCAGGGAGATCACCAGATCAAATCACTATCTCATAGCGTTAGGGGACCTCAGTACAACTGTCCATGGCAAAGTATACCGTTATGCACCGCCACCCTATCAACCCTTGTTTTGTATGTTCTTTGGAGCTCCCTGAACTACCCTAAGGATTGGGATTTTGATACTGGGGGAGGTATACAAGTGCACTCCTGGCCACGAACTTACTCTAGGTTTTCTGAGTTTCTTGTTACAGCTGCATTATAGCAGAGCTCCTGGCTGTAAAAAAAATTAACCCCTTCAGATGGATTTACATCGTGGGACGTGACAGATCCTCGGAAGGTATGTATATTGTTGGTTTATTATTTTTTCTTTGTCACAGAGCGAGGGTCTTCAGGTGGATTACCAGAATAATAACATATTCAAACAACCTGTGTTTTTATTTCATTAAAAGACTTTTTAATAATGTGTTTGTGTTTTTTTTACCATTTCAGACTATTGGATTAATAATGGATGGGCGTCATAATTAACGCCTCTCCATTATTAATCTGGCTTAATGTCACCTTACAATAGCAAGGTGACATTAACCCTTCATTACCCCATATCCCACCGCTACACGGGAGTGGGAAGAGAATGGCCAAGTGCCAGAATAGGCGCATCTTCCAGATGTGCCTTTTCTGGGGTGGCTGGGGGCAGATGTTTTTAGCCGGGGGGGGGGGGCAATAACCGTGGCCCCTCTCCAGGCTATTAATATCTGCCCTCAGTCACTGGCTTTACTACTCTGGCGGAGAAAATTGCGCGGGAGCCCACGCCAATTTTTTCTGCCAATTAACCCTTTAATTTAATCACTGAAAACCCTCGATCTGTAACAAAAAAAAACAAAACAACAATATCCATACCTTCCGAAGATCTGTAACGTCCAACGATGTAAATCCATCTGAAGGGGTTAAAATATTTTGCAACAAGGAGCTCTGCTAATGCAGCGCTGCTCCTTGCTGCAAAACCCCGGGGAATGAAGGTAAAGTAGGTCAATGACCTATATTTACCTTCATTTGCAGTGAGGCGCCCTCTGCTGGTTGTTCCTAGATCGTGGGAACTTTCCTAGAAAGCTCCCAGGCTCGAGTTCATATGAGGACAACCAGCAGTGGGCTCCTCTTATGAACTCGAGCCTGGGAGCTTTCTAGGAAAGTTCCCACGATCTAGGAACAACCAGCAGAGGGCGCCTCACCGCAAATGAAGGTAAATATAGGTCATTGACCTACTTTACCTTCATTCCCCGGGGTTTTGCAGCCACGAACAACGTTGCATTAGCAAAGCTCGTGGCTGCAAAATATTTTAACCCCTTCAGATGGATTTACATCGTTGGACATTACAGATCTTTGGAAGGTAAGGATTTTGGTTGCAGAACGAGGGTCTTCAGTGACTGGATTGGGCGTTGAATAAAATATTACAACAACCTTTGTGTTTATTTCATTAAAATAATTTTTAATAATGTGTTTGTGTTTTTTTTTTAACCCTTTACTACTATTGGATTAATAATGGATAGGTGTCATAATTGACGCCTCTCCATTATTAATTTGGCTTAATGTCACCTTACAATAGCAAGGTGACATTAACCCTTCATTACCCCATATCCCACCGCTACACGGGAATGGGAAGAGAGTGGCCAAGTGCCAGAATAGGCGCATCTTCCAGATGTGCCTTTTCTGGGGTGGCTGGGGGCAGATGTTTTTAGCCAGGGGGGCCAATAACCGTGGACCCTCTCCAGGCTATTAATATCTGCTCTCAGTCACTGGCTTTACTACTCTGGCGGAGAAAATTGCGCGGGAGCCCACGCCAATTTTTTCCGCCATTTAACCCTTTAATTTAGTAGATAGAACGGCCAAATTTTGCATATACACACTACTAACATTAGTAGTGTGGAATATGCAAAAAAAGAGGTGATATGAGATGGTTTACTGTATGTAAACAAGGTCTCATATCATGTCGGGTTTAGGAAGGAGATAGCAAAAGCCGGCAATTGAATTACCGGCTTTAAAGCTATCTAGCGCTGAATGAAATATTAATATATATACATATATGTGTCTAATGACACATATATGTATATATATAGACAGTATATATATATAATTTTTTTTTTAAACTCATGGATCCCTTGTATAGCCGTGTGTTGGTTTTGCAAGCCTGCGAGAAAAACACGCAGTACGGATGCCATACGGATTACATACGGAGGATGCCATGCGCAAAATACGCTGACACACCCTGCCTATGGAGGAGCTACGGACCACTTTTTTGGGGACTTTTCAGCGTATTACGGCCATAATATACGGACCGTATTGTTTTAAGCTGAGTGTGACGCCGGCCTTATTTTTGCAACACCAATATTTTTTAGGGACCACATCACATTTGATGTCATTTTGAGGGGTCTATATGATAGAAAATAACCAAGTGTGACACCATTCTAAAAACTGCACCCCTCAAGGTGCTCAAAACTACATTGAAGAAGTTTATTAACCCTTCAGGTGTTTTACAAGAATTTTTGGAATGTTTAAAAATAATTAAAATTTAACTTTTTTTCACAAAAAATGTACTTCAGCTCCAATTTGTTTTATTTTATCAAGGGTAACAGGAGAAAATGGACCCCAAAAGTTGTTGTACAATTTGTTCTGAGTACGCTGAAACCCCATATGTGGGGGTAAACCACTGTTTGGGCGCATGGCAGAGCTCAAAAGGGACAGAGTGCCGTTTGACTTTCAATGCAAAATTGACTGGAATTGAGATGGGACGCCATGTTGCGTTTGGAGAGCCCCTGATGGGCCTAAACCCCCCACAAGTGACACCATTTTGGAAAGTAGACTTCATAAGGAACTTATCTAGATGTATTTTGACAGCTTTGGACCCCCAAGTGTTTCACTACAGTTTATAATGCAGGGCCGTGAAAATAAAAATTCTTTTTTTTTTCACAAAAATTATTTTTTAGCCCCCAGTTTTGTATTTTCCCAAGGGTAACAGGAGAAATTTGACCCCAAAAGTTGTTATCCATTTGTCCTGAGTACGCTGATACCCCATATGTGGGGGGAACCACCATTTGGGCGCATGGCAGAGCTCAGAAGGCAAGGAGCTCCATTTGGAATGCAGACTTAGATGGATTGGTCTGCAGGCGTCACGTTGCATTTGCAGAGCCCCTGATGCACCTAAACAATACCCCCAGAAGTTACACCATTTTGTAAACTAGACCCCCAAGGAACTTATCTAGATGTGTTGTGAGAACTTTGAACCCCCAAGTGTTTCACTACAGTTTATAACGCAGAGCCGTGAAAATAAAAAATCATTTTGCTTCCGCAAAAATTATTTTTTAGCCCCCAGTTTTGTATTTTTCTAAGGGTAACAGGAGAAACTGGACCCCAAAAGTTGTTTTCCAATTTGTCCTGAGTACTCTGATACCCCATATGTGGTAATATTTTTGGGTGCGTGACATTTTTTGATCGCATTTTATTCTGATTTTTGTGAGGCACAATGACCAAAAACCAGCTATTCATGAATTTCTTTTGGGGGGGGGGGGGGGGGGGCGTTTATACCATTCCACATTTGGTAAAATGGATATAGCAGTTTTATTCTTTGGGTCAGTACGATTACAGCGATACCTCTTTTTTTATGTTTTGGCGCTTTTATACGATAAAAACTATTTTATATAAAAATAATTATTTTTGCATCGCTTTATTCTGAGGACTGTAACTTTTTTATTTTTTCGCTGATGATGCTGTATGGCGGCTCGTTTTTTGCGGGACAAGATGACGTTTTCAGTGGTACCATGGTTATTTCTGTCTTTTTGATTGTGTATTATTCCACTTTTTGTTCGGCGGTTTGATAACAAAGCGTTGTTTTTTGCTTCGTTTTTTTTATGGTGTTCACTGAAGGGGTTAACTAGTGGGACAGTTTTATAGATCGGGTCGTTACAGACGCGGCGATACTAAATATGTGTATTATTATTTTTTTTATTTAAAGAAATGTATTGATGGGAACAATATATATATATATATATATATATATATATATATATTTTTTTTTTACACATCTAAACTTTTTTTTTACTTTGTCCCAGGGGGGACATCATTGTATAGTGACAGATCGCTGATCTGACACTTTGCAGAGCACTGTGTCAGATTAGCGATCTGGTGTGCCCTTCTCCTGGCTTACCAGCGCTGGCTCTGAGGTAAGCCACCTCCCTGCAGGACCCGGAAGTAGCTCCGTGGCCATTTTGGATCCGGGGCCTGCAGGGAGGAGACGCTCGGTACAAGGTGTGCACATTGTCTTGTACCGATCGTCTCAGGGAAGCCCGCCGGGAGCCCCCTCCCTGCGCGATGCTTCCCTATGCCCCCGGAACACTGCGATCATGTTTGATCGCAATGTGGCGGGGGGGGGGGGGGGGTTATTGTGCGGTCCATGACCGCTCGTGACACATAGTGTCGGATGTCAGCTGTGATACTCAGCTGACACCCGGCCGCGATCTGCCGTGCTCCCCCCGTGAGCGCGGCCGATCGCATATGACGTACTATCCCGTCCCTGGGAATTAAGTCCCAGGTCCCGTCGACGGGATAGTACGTCATATGGGATTAAGGGGTTAAACAACAGAATGTAACTCCAGGAAAATCAAACTTCTGTGAAATCAAACTGTCCACTAATTAAGCAACACTGATTGACAATCAATTTCACATGCTGTTGTGCAAATGGAATAGACAACAGATGGAAATTATTGGCAACTAGATGATGGGCCAATTCTAAAGGTACCTTCACACTGAGCGACGCTGCAGCGATATAGACAACGATACGACCAAAAGGCGATCGATGGAGCGTCGCTGTTTAGATCGCTGTAGAGACGTCAAACACACCAACGTTCGAACGATGCCGGAGCGATACAGTGACGTAACAGCGACTCACGGATCGTTGTCGCTGGTTGCTTGCTTCACGTCAAACAGCAGTGGTTAACGATCCGATGAATTGGCAGCGTAGTCAGATAGGTGTCACCCAGGTGGGTGACACCCAGATAGGTGTCACCCAGGATGTGACGTCCCGGCGTCTCAGAATATAAACCGCGACTCTACAGCGATTGATTCACATTGTTCGAGAGCTGCGTATGCCTGTTTTTCCCTGCATTTCTAGCGTCCTGTCCGGAACGATCCTTCTCCAGCTACGATCCTCTTCTACCGTGAACGTTCTGTTCGGAACGCCGTACTCCACTGCCGGCGTCTTCATCGGTTCTTTTATTGCTCATAAACGGTATGTTCAATTTTTTTTTTTTGTATAGTAATGGCTGTGTAGTAATGCTAGACGCAATGCTTATCTAAAGTATATGGTATAGTAATGTATAAAACATATCTGGCAGCTATCTTGTGCATCTGGTAAGCGGACACACAAGATGGAGGCACTTTCGGATGCAGTTTGCAAACTATTTGGCGCTGTGTAGCATTTTTTGCGCAAACTATATGGTAAGGCCAACCAACTCTTTTGTGTCTACCTTGGCTTAGCTGTCCCTGGCCTGCTCCGCAAGTAAATAAAAACAGCTCACAACTGGTAAACTAAATTTTTTTTTTTCACAAACTGACCTTATTTTTTTTTGATCAAGAGACAATCACTGTCACGCTATCTATATTCATCAAGTACGGTGTCAGAAAAATGAATTCATGATAAACATATACAGGCTCCTGAATTCACTATTTCTGACACCTGGCAGGTGAGCATAGATATGTACCGTGTGACAACCATTGTCCCCTCAATTTGTGTGATTATGGAGATGCATGTAATATTTTTGGCCCACCTCATATCTGTATACTACAGACACACCAAGCTGCAGTCTTTTCATTTTTAACTACTGGAGATATTATGTGGGCCAAAAAGTGTGTGTGGCGACGTTTCTTGGCGCACGGTGTGTTGCCGGTGGCTATAGACACAATAAACCAAACATAATTGTGTCAAATCAAACTTTTTTTATGTTGTTAACTGAAAAATAACAAGGAACAGAACAATATCCCAAACAATGAAAGAAAAAAAAAAAAAATCAGAACCTCCCACGCCTCAAGAGGTGTCGCAGCGTGCGGCCATGTTGCTGTACTTGTTGCAGCATGAGCGCTGCTGTCCGCTCCAGGCGGTCTTGCTTGGCCAGCAGCTCTCTCACGGTGTCCGGTTCTGTGATAGAAGAGGTTGGAGAATGGACAGTGATAAAGCTGCAACGGTGGCATGTGTTTACATAACCAGCAATTTTACCGTACCGTCAAAAATAACGATTTTTGTAACGATATCTTTGATTTCTGTGAAGTTGCAACGATATTGTTAACGCAATCGTTCTGTGTGACAGCGACCCAGCGACCACACAGTGACTTACCAACGATCACGACCAGGTCGTATAGCTGGTAATGATCGTTAGTAATTCGTTTATTGTAAAATGGTACTTGTAACTACACACTCAATTTTCTACTGCCCCAGAGGGCTTTTTTTAGGTTCAATGTTTTAGGGTCCGTTTAGTCGTTGTCAAATGTGACATCCCACCGATAACCCCCTCCCACTTTCTCAATACTTACGGAAAAGGGACGCCTGTTGCTCATCCGCAGAGCTGCTGACCACCCATCCCCTGGCTCGGGCCACAGCTCCTGCTGCTGAAAGGAAGCAAATACATATCTGGTTAACAATTGAACTCACTGTGGTGAAGCGCTCGCTGGTTTTGTCACTTACGAATGCTTGTCGCTGGAGAGAATGACGCCGACCCGGGGGAGGAAGATGGGTGTTGAAAGGGCGGGGTTGTGGCCTGCGGTGGGGTTACTGCACCTGTAATGTACACAATATTTAACCTCCCTACTAATGGCCCGTATGTCGTCATTAAATTCTAAAAAAGGGTGGTTAACTTACGTGACGACACTGGCTGTGGGCTTCCGCTGCTAGCCGCTGTACTGCTGGCTGCAGTGGGTGCTGTCCTCTGCCGGCGGCGTCTCTCTACACCCCAAAAAAAGACACGCAAGGTTTAGACACCAGAAGTACAGAGCTGTCGACTTAAATAAAAAATTAAGTAGGCGCCATCGCAATTGCCAGACATGAGGGGTAACTTACGTGACGGCCCTGGCTGTGGGCGTACGCTGCTGGCCGCTGTAGTCCTCTGCTGGCGTTGTCTCTCTATACACAAAAAATAAAGAAACACAATGTTTACACACCAAAGTACAGAGCTTCCGACACCCCCACAAATAACAAACCTAGCCCAGTGGCATAAAGGAATAAAATTTAAATTTAACTCCCCAAATCGAGGTACATATATAGAAGGTGGGAAGCGCCACACGGCAGTGCGAGTGTCCCTATTCCCCCCTCCCGATACTGTGTGTCTCCCAATTACACTATACTGTTACTTGCCTTGCCTGGTCTCTGCCCGCAACGTTGCCAGATAAAGTGGCTGTTTGTACCGGAGGTCGGCCCACTTTTTGCGTAGCTGCAGCGCACTGCGCCGGATGCCGAACCTCCGCTCCATCTTCTGGGCAATGTGGCGCAACACCTCATTCTTATGTAGATTTGGGTGTGCTGGGCGACTCTCCCGGCCCTCATAGTCCATGGCATCCATTTTTTTTACAAAAAAGCGGACCTCTGTCTGCCCCAAAGGAGGACATCGCTGTCTCGCCGCCATTTTAGCAAGAGAGACGCTGTATGGCACCACCCAGCCACGCCCAGAGGAGGTCCTTGATTCTACCGTTCTGGCGCGCAATTCGCAACGCTATAGCGTCTCCATTTATGCACACCGTCGCGGGTGTGACGTCGGCTCCAGAAGTCACTATTTGGCGTTCCCGTTATAAATCAGCAGCGCTCATCGTCCTGTTTGTTTCAGTGGATGGTACATTTAATGGAGGGTATCTATGGGGTATGGCTGTTGTGTTAACGTTGCTTACAATTAGCCATGTATATCTCTGTGTATGTATATATGTATGTGTGTGTATGTATGTGTATATATATATATATATATATATATATATATATATATCTATATATATATTTATATATATATATATATAGTACCTTACATCCTATGTTAACATTTTTGTCAAATGGTGCAGCATCGGTGACGCAACGGAGAATGCATTACAGTATTGGATGTCTTGTGTAAGTTTTGAAAATTATATGTAGTAATTTTTTTTTTTCTTTTTTCCTTTCTCAGGTTGCCATGTCTCATTCGGATGTACCTGTGATTGTTGCGGCCGCGTTATTGGTAGAAGCTCACAACCAGCTGGAGGTTCAAGCGCGAAACAATCGTGTAAAGCGTCAGCGCCGCATGTGGACCAAACAGTGGCTGCAGAAGAGGAATCAATTGTCCCATATGGGCCTTATAAGGGAACTGCAGGATAACAACCCGCATGATTTTCGTAACTACCTGAGAATGTCGGAGGACTCATTTAATGTCCTACTTGCAGCTGTAGAACCTTATATCAGGCGGCAAAATACACAGATGAGAGCAGCTGTCCCTGTGGATGAGAGGCTGGCTGTCACGCTGCGTTTCCTGGCGACTGGCAGGTCTATGCAAGACTTGCATTACAGCGCAGCTATATCCCGATCCCTACTCAGCGTCATCATCCCAGAGACATGCAAAGCTATTGTCTCAGTTTTACACCGCAGTTACATGCCTTTCCCACAGACCCCGGATGACTGGAAAGAGATTTCTAGGGGATTTGAGGAGCAATGGCAGTTCCCGAATTGCGGTGGGGCCTTGGATGGCAAATATGTACGCATCACCCAACCACCACACTCTGGCTCCTTTTATTATAACTATAAGGGATATTTCAGCATAATTCTCATGGCCCTCGTAAATGCTAACTATGATTTCATAAGTGTGTCTGTTGGGATTAACGGGAGAGTATCCGATGGAGGAGTTTTGGAGCACACAGATTTTGGGGAACGCTTGAAAAATAATAAACTTGCCTTGCCGCCCAACAGTGACACAACAGAAAACATGAACTTTGTCTTTGTCGGAGATGAGGCTTTCCCACTGCATCCGAACCTTTTGAAGCCCTTCTCCCAGAAGACTCTGACACCGGAACGACGAATCTTTAATTACAGACTTTCAAGAGCTAGACGCGTTGTTGAAAATGCATTCGGAATTATGGCAAACCGATTTCGGGTTTTCCACACAGCACTAAACATGAAACTAACGTCTATTGACTCTGTGGTGCTTGCTTGTTGTGTCCTCCACAACTTTCTACGTCGCCGTGATGCCACTGCATACAGCCCTACACAGTATGTAGACTCTGTGGACCAGGGTAACGGAGATGTAACCCAGGGCGAATGGCGTCTAGACGCGCACAGGGTTTGTGGTTTGGAAAGTCTGGGTTCTGGAAGGTACTGTGATGATGCAACTAATAGCAGGGACAAATACTCTGACTTTTTCAATGGGCCAGGGGCTGTCCCATGGCAGTATCAACAGCTGTAACGTAACTGTTGGCATAACTTATACCATGTATTATGGATGATATTGTTGGGGGGTTCAAGTGCTCTTGTGTAAAAGTGCTCATTTTTAACAATTTTTGGATGACCCATGATACTCCTTTTTCTGTAATAAATGTGAACATAACGATATATCTATTTGTTATTTCTTATTATTTTACATACATACCAATACATACCAATAAACATATATATCTATGAACATACTCTACTTCTGTATCAATCATATGAAACCTGTGAGTCTTCAGCATCCTATGCACTAGTGATTTCCTGATGTGTGTGTGTATATATATATTAGTAGATGTTCACCATATTCTAAAGGTACCTTCACACTCATCGACTCTGCAGCGATACCGACAATGATGTCGATCGCTGTTTGGTCGCTGGAGAGCTGTCACACAGACAGCTCTCCAGCGAGCACCGATCCAGAAGTCCACGGGTAACCAGGGTAAACATCGGGTTACTAAGTGCAGGGCCGCGATTATTAACCCGATGTTTACCCTGGTTACCGTTGTAAATGTTAAAAAAAAATTACAATACATACTTACATTCACGCTGTATAGTCATGTCCCTCGCCTTCAGCTTCCAGCACTGACTCAGCGCCGGGCGTAAAGTACAACGGTGATGTCAACGCTGTGCTTTACTACCGGACGGCGCTCACCAGTCAGTGCGGGAAGCCGAAGGCGAGGGACTTGACCATACAGCGGGAATGTATGTACTGTTTGTTTTTTAAACATTGACAACGGTAACCATGGTAAACATCACGTTACTAAGAGTGGCCCTGCACTTATTAACCCAATGTTTCCCTTGTTTCTTGTGACGACATCGCTGAATCGGCGTTACACATGCTGTGTGTAACGCCGTTTCAGCGATGTCAGCGGGAGATTCAGCAACCACAAAAAGTGCTGTACTTTCCCCAGCGACCAATGATCTCCCAGCATACATTACCGTCACACAACAATTTAGTTAACGATATCGTTGCTACGTCACAAAAAGCAACGATATCGTTAACAATATAGTTATGTGTGACGGTAATGTATTGGGTATTCTAGCATTCGCATGTCCCCGTCGCATATTGCCCAGCAACGTAGTATATTGACCAGCGGCGTCATTTATTGCCAAGCCAAAGAGACACGTAGTACATACACAAATTTAAGAAACCAAAAATTTTATTATTTGTATTAAAAATTTTATTATTTGTTATTACAATACTTTTTTAATGTTGATGAGGCATAGGGGATTAATGACCGGGTGCCAGGAGGATGCCTGCAGGGGAGAAGGCATAGGGGATTACTTGTGGAGCATCTAAAACACAAGTCTCATTTATTTAAACTACAACACTACAAATTTTGGTAGTAAGTGTCCATCTCACTGTAGTGGTGCGTGGCTATAGGAGGTCCTTGTGATAAGTCACCAAAAGAAGGGGGTGCAGGTGGTGTCCGGAACTGAGAATTATGTGGCCCAGGTCTGCGGACAGGAGTGCTGTGCATGGGCTCCTGTTGGTGTCCCCAATAAAAATGGGCACTGGGCTGACGGACGTCAATGCTCAATGTTGATGTGTCGCATAGTTTTCCTGCGGCTGCCGCGTTCATAACGTCAAACATTATTCTCTCCGCGTGAGATCTTTGGGTATCATCCAGTCTGTTTAAACGTTCCTCAACCAAGGATGCGAATGGGGAGAGTTTGGTTGTGACGTGCTTGGACAAGATGCTGTTGGCCACTGCCAGGAGATCCACAGGTGTGGCTGCTGTTGATTTTCTTTTTCTAGATGGGCGCAGTGGACATGTCTGCTCCTCGACAGACGGGCTACTGGAGGACTGAGGGGACTGGACATTGTTCGCTTCCGTTGTTTCCCGCTGTTGCAGAGGCACCTGCAATTACATGAAAAAGAAAAATTTAAAATAAATAACATACAAACGACTCTGCCACACATCCCTAGAGAGCCCACACCTCCCCAAACACCTCTATGCCCATTGGAACCTATGAGGAACAGTTACCTGGGTTAAAAAACAAAGGGGTTAAAGAGCTGTGCAGAACTACATTGGCCGGCAATACTGTACGAATGTGCGGAAGACACAATATGTTAATTACGGACACAGGAAGTGGCAGCTGTTATCATCAGGGGGATTAAACATGAACAACGTGACTCACTATTACTGGAAGCCATGCAGTCTCATAAACATACAAGACACACGGCATGCTACAAGAAGGGAAGCTTGGGGCTACTTACATGGTCGTCAGGAGACTCAGGCAGGATATCTTCGGGCGATGGCTCACAAAGGCTAGTCACAGTCTGGCACGGGCGAGGGATTTCTTGGTCTCTAGTGAATGCCATCAGGTCGTAATACCACAGCCTGGGCACATAGACTTCCTCAGTTCCGGCCCCAGACTTCTTAGAATTTTCCACTTTGTTGACCTCTTTTTTGAAAACTGTGCGGAGAGCCTGGATCTTTTTCCTCACAATGTTTTCATCCACGGTCTCTGTGGGATGATACTCCCTGTAGACGGCCACCAGCTTCTCATACGCTTCTCTCTTCATGTAACGGTTGCTATAATCCTTAGATTTTATCTTCCACAAACAGGGCAGGGAGCGGTACATCTCTATGAGTGCCCGAACACAGTCCTGCTCATTTGTAGACATCTTTAAAAAATAAAAAAATCAAAGTTAAGAAACAGCAAAAAATAAAAGTTTGATGAGCCGTATGCCGTTCCTATTGTTATCAGTCATTTTTTGTATGGGATGGTCCGTGGGACTATTTCCACCATTTAGGGGATGGGATGGGGGCCGTTTGTGTGTTTCCTCATAGCCACCATTTGGGGATGGGATGAGGGCTATTTTTATCCATTTTGAGAGTTGAAAAATTTGTACATTCTATTGGTTGCTATTTTGTCAATGGCCAATTTCATGTTGGTGAAACACACCATACTACAAAATCGTTTGCATTACCACTTAAAAGGGAAATACTACGACGCTAAAGCGTCTTTGGTTATAAACGTGAAAGCTCTAAAAAAATCACTGCTGAGATGTAGTATACATCTATTTCTATACACATAAATTAGTATTGCTGCATGGCAAATGAATACAGCACAAGGATATACTCACCGTAGATGTACTAATTGAGAACGCTGCAGAGTTGAAGATCTACAAACAGGTCGCTCAAAAGTTACAGCCAAGACGCCCACGAGTTGATGGAGAAGGAACACGATGGATTTCGAACCAAGACGCACACGAGATGCTCGTGGATGGCAGAGTACGCACAAGTGATTGAAAAGTTGTAAAGTCGCGGTTTATATTTCGGAACGCAGGTACACATGACCCCGATGTGACCTATCAGCGTTCTCAGTGAGACGTAACAACAAAGCCATTTGAAATATATAACGTTATGGCGTCACCTTTTGTAATGTAATAATGTGATTTAAAGGGGTCTTCTTTTGTAATAGTGATGCATTGTAAATACGCCCTTACGTAAAGTTCACACCTACCTCCTAGGCTGTCGTGACAGTTGGCGTCACCTTTTGTAATGTAATGTAAAGGGGTGCCTTTTTCAATGTAATAATGTGATGTAGGCATCACCTTTTGTCTTTGGAATGCATTTGGGAGTATGGTGATAATTACATTACTATAATAATGTTCACACCATCTCCCAGGCCATTATGACAGATGGCGTCTCCTTTTGTAATTTGTAATATATTGGGATCTTCGAAATAATTGCGTATCTATCTACGAGCGACATTGCTAAATTTAAAGGCGTCTACTTTTGTAATGCATAACGCCTACCTGGCCACAACAAGACGCTGCGACGGCCCCTTTCATCGTTGCTGACGTCGTTGCTTTTCATGTCAAACACAACGATTCAGGCTGATCTAACGACCAAATAAAGTTCTGAACTTTCGGCAACGACTAGCGATGTCACAGCGGGATCCGGATCGCTGCTGCGTGTCAAACACAACGATATCGTTATCCAGGACGCTGCAACGTCATAGATCGTTGTCGTTCTCGTTGCAATATTGCTCAGTGTGAAGGCACCTTTACGCATCAGGTATTCTAGAATATGTATGTATGCATGTACGTCACGCTGTGAGTGGGGGTTAAATTCCTAGCCAATATCGCTGATTGGTCATGGCCAGCCAGGCGCAACCGATCAGCGAAGCGTGGTTGAAATCCTGCACCAATTCGCGGCCGGACTGCGTTTCGCTGATTGGTCATGGTTGGGCAGGCACGACTAATCACCGAAGCAGTGTTTAAATCCCGCGACAATATTGCTGATTGGTCGCGGCCGGCCACGTACTATATAGCACAGCCACGTCGTATATAGCAGCCACGCAGTATATAGCACAGTCACGTAGTATATAGCACAGCGATGTGGTATATAATACAGCCCACGCAGTATATAGCACAGCCACGTAGTATATTGCACAACCACGTAGTATATAGCACAGGCACGTTGTACATAGCACATCTATGTAGTATATAACACAGCCCTCACAGTATATAGCACAGCCACGTAATATATTGCACAGCCACGTAGTATATAGCACAGGTACGTAGTATATAGCGCAGCGATGTAGTATATAGCAGCCACATAGTATATAACACAGCCCACGTAGTGTATAGCACAGTGACGTAATATATAGCAGCCACGTAGTATATAGCAGCCACGTAATATATAGCAGCCACGTAGTATATAGCACAGCCATGTAGTATATAGCACAGCGATTTAGTATACAGTACAGCAGGCACATAGTATATAACACAGCCCACATAGTACATAGCACAGCCACGTAATAGATTGCAGCCACGTAGTATATAACACAGACAGCCATGTAGTATATAGCACAGCCACGTAGTATATAGCAGTCACGTAGTATATAGCAGTGATGTAGTATATAGCAGCCACGTAATATATAGCAGCCATGTAGTATATAGCAGCCACGTAGTATATAACACAGCCCACGTAGCATATAACACAGGCCACATAGTATATAGCACAGCCCACGTAGTATATAACACAGCCCACGTAGTATACAGCAGTGTGTGCACCATATCCCTGTGAAAAAAGAATTAAAATAAAAAATAGTTATATGCTCACTTTCCGTCATCCACCGAAGCTTTCCTGCTCCTTGCAATGCGGCCGGCAGCTTCCGTTCCCAGTGATGCATTGCAAAATTACCCAGATGATGTAGCGGTTTCACGAGACCGCTAAGTCACCTGGGTAATTTTGCAATGCATCTCTGGGAATGGAAGCTGCCGAGACCATCGGGAGAAGCGGGAAAGCTGCGGTGGACGACGGAAGGTGAGCATATAACTATTTTTTATTTTAATTCTTTTTTTAACATTATATATGCATAGGCAGCATCAATAGTAAAAAGTTGGTCCGGGATAGGGGCGACACACTGGAACTGACTGGAGGGGAGTAGGAAGGGGCCGGACTGTGTCTGTCGCTGTTTGCGACTCGGGATTTCCGTTACAGACAGACAAACAGACAGACAGACAAACAGACAGAAGTACTCTTTAGATGATTATATAGATAGATTATCAAGACACACTCAATAAATGTTGTGAATTCTGTGGCCAAGCTCCCTCCTGTGGTCGTGAGTGGTACTTCGGCTGGTTCTGTCTATGAGCTTCCTTTGGTGGATGAGAGTGGTACTGCGGCTTCTGAGTTTCCTTCCTCAGGTGATGAGGTTAAGTCGTTAGGTGCTGCTCTATTTAACTCCACCTAGTGCTTTGATCCTGGCCTCCAGTCAATGTTCTAGTATTGGTCTTGCTTTCTCCTGGATCGTTCCTGTGGCCTGTCTATCTTGCATAAGCTAAGTTTTGCTTGTGTTATTTTTGTTTGCTATTTTTTCTGTCCAGCTTGCTATATTGGTTTTTCTTGCTTGCTGGAAGCTATAGGACGCAGAGGGAGCACCTCCGTACCGTTAGTCGGTGCGGAGGGTCTTTTTGCCCCCTCTGCGTGGTTGTTTGTAGGGTTTTGTGTTGACCGCAAAGCAATCTTTCCTATCTTCGGTCTGTTCAGTAAGTTGGGCCTCACTTTGCTAAATCTATTTCATCTCTGCGTTTGTATTTTCATCTCAACTCACAGTCATTATATGTGGGGGGCTGCCTTTTCCTTTGGGGTATTTCTCTGAGGCAAGGTAGGCTTATTTTTCTATCTTCAGGGCTAGCTAGTTTCTCAGGCTGTGCTTGAGGCGCATAGGACTGGTCAGGAGCGCTCCACGGCTACCTTTAGTGTGGTTGGATAGGATTAGGGATTGCGGTCAGCAGAGTTCCCACGTCTCAGAGCTCGTCCTATGTTTTTGGTAATTGTCAGGTCACTTTGTGTGCTCTGAACTTCAAGGTCCATTGTGGTTCTGAATCACCTGTTCACAACAATAAAGGAGTGGTTCTGTAGGTGGGGACCACAGACCACATCTCAGTACCAATGCCCTATGGTTGATGTTTTGGTCACTTTTGAATGTTGGTTATGCTTTCACACTCGTGGTAGCATGAGACGGACTCTACAACTCACACAAGTGGCTCAGGTAGTGCAGCTCATCCAGGATGGCACATCTATGCGAGCTGTGGCAAGAAGGTTTGCTGTGTCTGTCAACGTAGTGTCCAGAGGCTGAAGGCGCTACCAGGAGACAGGCCAGTACACCAGGAGAAGTGGAGGGGGCTGTAGGAGGGAAACAACCCAGCAGCAGCAGGATCACTACCTCAGCCTTTGGGAAAGGAGGAACAGGAGGAGCACTGCCAGAGCCCTGCAAAATGACCTCTGGCAGGCCACAAATGTGCATGTGTCTGCACAAATGGTTAGAAGCCGACTCCATGAGGATGGTCTGAGTGCTCAACGTCCACAAATGGGGGTTGTGCTCACAGCCCAACACCATGCAGGACGATTGGGATTTGGCACAGAACACCAGGATTGGCAAATTTGCCACTGGCACCCTGTGCTCCTCACAGATGAAAGCAGGTTCACACTGAGCACATGTGACAAATGTCATAGAGTCTGGAGACGCCGTGGAGAGCAATCTGCTGCCTGCAACATCCTTCAGCATGACCGGTTTGGCAGTGGGTGAGTAAAGGTGTGAGGTGGCATTTCTTTGGAGGGCTGCACAGCCCTCCATGTGCTCGCTAGAGGTAGCCTGACTGCCATTAGGTGCCGAGATAAGATCCTCAGACCTCTTGTGAAACCATATGCTGGTGCAGTTGGCCCTGGGTTCCTACTAATGTAGGACAATGCCAGACCCCATGTGGCTGGAGTGTGTCAGCAGTTCCTGCAAGATGAAGGCATTGAAGCTATGGACTAGACCTGAATCTGATTGAACACATCTGGGACATCATGTCTTGCACCATCCACCAACGTCACGTTACACCACAGACTGTCTTGGAGCTGGCGGATGCTTTAGTCCAGGTCTGGGAGGAGATCCCTGAGGAGACCGTCTGCAGCCTCATCAGGAGCATGCCCAGGCATTGTAGGGAGGTCATACAGGCACATGGAGGCAACACACACACACAACTGAACATAATTTCCTTGTCTTGAGGCATTTCCACTGAAGTTGGACCAGCTTATAAGATTTTCCAGTTTGATTTTGAGTCTCATTCCAAATCCAGACCTCCATGGGATATTCATTTTGATTTGATTTACAATGATCATTTTTATGTTTTATTGTTCTTAACACATTCCACTATTCAATGAATAAAGATTTGCAACTGAAAAATTTCATTCAGTGATATCTTGGATGTGGTATTTTAGTGTTCCCTTTATTTTTTTGAGCAGTGTATTTTTATCATTAAGCATATTCCTCTTCTTTATCCTGTGGTTATATACATACCCAGGTTGTGTTTATGATATGTCCATGAAGTGGTATGCATTTACTATATTTAGGATCAGTTGTTTAAACTCATCTCTTGCTTTGTCTCACCTCTCCGCTCCAGACCCTGCCTGCGTATTTTGATCCTGTGCTGCCCAACCCGACATCGGACCGTCTGACCACATCTCTGTCTTCGAACTCTGTGCCTCACATTTCTGGTTTAACTTGTGGGTCAGCTGCTGTAGGTCTGAGGACAGCCCTGGAGTGGCACCTGGTGACTACGCTAATGGCCCAAGCCTATCCTCACCATCAGAGGCTGTAGTGAAGACCAGGTAGTCACTTAGTCATGCCCCTCCAGGGTAAACCCGGCCAGTAGCACAGTGGGTCCACACCCACAGCTGTCACACCTACTACCTGTTGGCATCCCTGGTTCTTCTCCCGATTAGTAGACTCCTGAAGTCATGCGTGCGTGCCAACTCAACGATGATGTTGCTCTGATCGAAACCAGGGGCGTTGACAGGTGGGTTTATATTGGCAAGGCCTTGGTCTGACAGCCACCGACTACCAATGTGGCTGTTGGACCAAGGACCTGCAGATCTTTTTGTTCAACTATAGTTACCAATCTTTGAATGAGACTGCCCAGAGAACTCCCATGGGAAAAATGAGTAAAGTTACAAGTTATAAATGAAAATAAGAGAAAAATAGCAGAGCAGCACAGCCAGAGCAGGGAAAAATGAGCGTGTACTCGAACACTTAATTCCCCGTATGCTAATCGGAGGTGCTCGCTTGGAAAAATAAATGACATGCAGCTCCACAGAAGAAAAAAAGCGGCAGCACTCACCGATGTTGAAGTTGGGTCTATCTTTTATTCAAGCATGCAGAAAAACCTTCACGGTCCGGGAGGGTGGGATGGTGACAGGAGTGTGCGGGGAGAGACGACGGCCGTTTCGCGCTACACACAGCGCTTCTACGGGTCCAACTAGGACATCGGTGAGTGCTGCCGCTTTTTTTCTTCTGTGGAGCTGAAAATTACAAGTTATGCAACAGGGCTGATTCATCATTGCTTTTGCACCTTTATTTTGTCTAGTCCTGTTCATTTTTCACCTGTTTTTCATTTGTGCCAAATTCAACTTTTCATTTACATCTTTTTTTAAATCACTTTTTTTACATGTTTTTTTTTAGTTTTCCATTGTGGGTGGAGTGTGTGCTTTCCAGATGTTTGCAACTTTTTGAAAATTTTCTGCAAATGTACTCCTGTAGGAACATATAGACAAAAAACGTATATTGAATAAAGTAGAAAATTAATTAATAATCGCAACAAAGCAAAACAAAGATTATTTAAAAAGTAGCCATGAGTGGCTGAAAGGAGCCAAAATAGATATCAGTGGCAACACCTTGGGAACACAAGCAAGGTAGGTACAAGTACAACTAAATGGCAAGGAATGGCGATGTTATACTAAGTGTCTGTGACATAGGCAAATAAATGCATCCTGAAACAATTGGTAATCCATATCAATGGCAATACATAATTACAGTCATATGACATGAGGATGAAGGTTTCAGGATTAGAAATGATAGTGAAAAGTTGCCTTACCTAAACCCAGATGGTGGTGCCACTTCCCCTACGCGCGTTTCGGCAGCGTGCCTTCATCAGGGAGTGTTCCATCCGTGCTTGGAGTGGCCTAAAATTTTTGTCACATTTTTTGAAAAATGTGTGACTTTTTCCACTAAAAATAGGCAAAAAAAGGTTAAAAATAAAAATATAGACTGTTTTAGCTTTACGTAAAATGAATGAACAATGGACACCATTTTGAAGGTTTAGGTGCAAAAAAGCGGCAATGTATACCATTGCACAAAAAAGAAAAAGTGATTTTAAAAATAAATGTAAATGATGAATTGTGGCTCAATCTTTTTCCCCAAACCGACTGTGCTTACGTGGTCTGAGTTGCTGCGGTTCCTTCATCTGCTCAATAATATCACTCACAGGTGATGGAGGAATATTTAGGAGGAAGAAATGTCATGAATGGACTTGTTACCCCGGTGGCTTCTATTACAGGACCGTGTTGGTATTAGTGAGCTCTGTACCCTCAGCCATTCTGTCACATGTTAGTAAAGGCCGACGGCATGGTGAGGGACCAGATTTTATACACTGGGGGGCTGGATGTTACACACCAGAGGCGAAGCGCTGGATGTTGTTCCCTGGGGGTGAGGAGCCAAATGGTATGCATTGTGGTCAAGGGGCCAGATGTAAGCACTAGGGCAAAGGGCTGAATGTTAAACACCAGGGGCTGGATGTTATACACTGAGTGCGAGGGGCCAGATGTTATACACTGAGAGTGAGGGACCAGATGTTATACACTGAGGGCGAGGGACCTGATGTTATACACTGGGGGCAAGGAGCAGGATGTTAAATACTGGGGTGAGGGGCCGGATGTTAAACACCAGGGGCGAGGGGATGGATGTTATACACTGGGGGCAAGGGGTCAGATGTTATACACTGGGGACGAGGGGCCAAATGTTATACACTGGGGATGAGAGGCCAAATTTTATACACTTGGGGGCAAGAGGCCAAATGTTATTTACCAATGGCAAGGGGCCAGATGTTATACACTGAGGGCGAGGGGCCAAATGTTTTTTTTTACCAATGGAGAGAGGTTGGATTTTATACACTATGGGTGAGGGGTTGGATGTTACACACAAGGAGGCAAGGGGAAAAATGTTATACAATGGGGGCGAGGGGCCGTATGTTATATATTGGGGGGGGGGGGGGGGGGTGGGATGAGGGATGTTATACACCAGGTCAAAGGGCCAGATGTTATACACCACCAGCAAAGGGGTCGGATGTTATACAATGGAGGCGAGGGGCCAGATGTTATACTCTGGGTCGAAGTGCTGGATGTTATAGACCACCAGCAAAGGGCTAAATGTTATACAATGGGGGCGAGGGGGAGCATGTTAAGCACTTGCTACAATGGTACTGAATGTAAAACCTAAAATCATTGATTAATGTGTTCAGCTCAATACTTTAGAGTTTAGACCATGTAGAACACATATACAAGTATCTTACACTTTCTGTAAAACCTAACAGGAAGCTATGACGTTCATCATTAACTTCTTTTGACATCAGCCACCACCCATGTGAACTGCCCATCGAACACCCTGAGTGCAGAAGACATTCTTGTTACAACAGACTGACGTAGCTCTGCAAAAAGCCGGCATCAGCTATACAAACCCGAAAAATGAGACCTGCTGTACATACATCCTGTACTATATAGAGTGTAATGTGCTCAGCCTGCACGGAGATACTTTATGTCACTTGGGTAAAAGCCCATATTATACATTATACATTGTATGCAGCCCTGAGGTATGGCTTACAATGGGAGGACAAATGACATTTACATTTAAAGGGGATGTCCTGTTTCAGTAAATTCCGCTCTTTACTCTCTCTGCCAGCGTCCAGCAATGAGTCTCCACCGCTGCTCAGTTTACCATACACGCAGTTATTGAAACGTTTCCGAGAAGGATCTACCTACCAAGTCATGTTTGTTCTTGTGATTTTGCAAAATGTGACTCCCTTTAGGTTTGGAGAAGCCTGCCAATAATTGTGTGCGATTTCTGCCATCTTGTGGCCAAACAGGTACACTGTGTGCACAATTATTCGAAAATTTGCATTTTTGATAATTTTATTATTGAACAACTACATTGCTGTTGGTCAATCCAAATGGATAATAAACGTGAATATTTCCAAAAATAGAAGTTAGTTTTCATGTTTCTTAGAAGAATATCTTTGTGTGCAAAATTATTATGTAACTAATTGAAAAATTTAATTTTCCATTGCAATTATTAATTTTCATCTGCTAAAGTGAGAATCAAACAGCTCAAAATGTACAAAAATACATTTCCGGAAAATAAATATATATCAGAGAACCAATATAATAATATGGCCGCCCTTCTTCTCATTATCTTGTCATAAAAATCATTTTGATTCTCATCTCAATCTTCTATTGGTTTATAACCATGTTCCAAGTTATTATGCAAATTATATTTATCTCGGATTTTCCTAAATGGTCGGTGCAAATGACAGTCAGTCTAGTAAATGTCATCACCCGTTAGATTATACATCAAATTTTATTGAAGAAACCTCCCAATGATAACAGTATAATCTCCAAAATGAATAAAAACTCAAAATGCACTGTTCCAAATTATTAGTAGAACTTCTAAACACAGTAGAACTTCTAAACATTTGATATGTTTTAAAGAACTGAAAATGCTCATTTGTGGAATTTGCAGCATTAGGAGGTCACATTCACTGAACAAAAAAGCTATTTAACTCCAAAACATCCTAACATGTTAACATAGAGCCCTTCTTTGATATCACCTTCACAATTCTTGCATCCATTGAACTTGTGAGTTTTTGGAGAGCTTCTGCTTGTATTTATTTGCATGAAGTCAGAATTGCCTCCCAGAGTTGCTGTTTTGATGTGAACTGCCTCCCACCCTCATAGATCTTTTGCTTGATGATACCGCAAAGGTTCTCTATAGGGTTGCGGTCAGGGGAAGATGGTGACCACACCAATAGTTTATCTTCTTTTATGCCCATAGCAGCCAATTACTCAGAGGTATTCTCTGCAGCATGAGATGGTGCATTGTCATGCATGAAGATGATTTTGCTCCTGAAGGCACGTTTCTGCTTTTTATACCATGGAAGAGAGTTGTCAGTCAGAAACTCTATATACTTTGCAGAGGTCATTTTCACACCTTAAAGGGCCCAACCAGCTATTTCCCCATGGTTCCGGCCCAAAACATGACTCCTCCACCTGCTTGCTGATGTTGCAGCCTTGTTGTGACATGGTGGCCATCCATCAACCATCCACTACTCCATCCATCTGGACCATCCAGGGTTGCTCGACACTCATCAGTAAACAAGACTGTTTGGAAATTAGTCTTCATGTATGTCTGGGCCGACTGCAACCGTTTCTGCTTGTGAACACTGTTTAGGGGTGGCCGAATAGTAGGTTTATGCACCACATCAAGCCTTTGAAGAATCCTACACCTTGAGGTTCGAGGGACTCCAGAGGCACCAGCAGCTTGAAATAACTGTTTGCTGCTTTGTAATGGTATTTTGGCAGCTGCTCTCTTAATCCAATTAATTTGTCTGGCAGAAACCTTCCTCATTATGCCTTTATCTGTATGAACTTTGTCTGTGCTCTGTTTCAGTCACAAATCTCTTCACAGTATGATGATCACTCTTAAGTTTTTGTGAAATTGTACCATTTAATGGAAATTCCCTAACTGAGCTTTATAAAACTGGCCTAATTGGTAAGTAGAATAATCTGATCATTGTCTTGACTGGTTACATTGGTTTAGCTATTTCCCTTATCTTACAGTCCAATACAGTTTTTAATTTCTGTAACTTCATATATAACAAGAGATATAATTTGGGATTGTAATCGCGCTCCTCCCCCTGATGCTCAGGAGCTCATCACTGAGCTGCTCAGAAGAAATCCGGCACATAGACTTGGGACAGGTAACAGATATAATCGTATTAATTTTTATTCATTACACTGAGGACATATTGCTCATGTCCATGAGGATCAGCACTTCACTGTCTGCTTGCCTATTTCTAGATCTCCATACCATGACTTTCAGTCTATTTCCTTCATGTCAGCTCAGTTATGTCATTAGTTCCGATTAAAGTAAAATGTTTAGATATGGAGCAGTCTCTGAAGATGTTCTCATTACTTCTGCTTTTCGTTTTCCAGGAGGATCATTTGAGATCATGGGTCATCCGTTCCTGAGTGACTTAGATTTTGACCACTTTCTAAGTCAGAAGCAGGAGTACATTCCTCAGCTTGTGTCAGATGTGGACACCAGCTTATTTACCAGTAAGAAGAAGGAGACATCATCAAAACTAAGTGACTGTTTGTCTCATCTTCCCTAATATGTGACAATAGGTTTCCATTAATATTAGTGACAAATGATGACTATGTTATACTAAGAATCTCTAATAACACTTAATTACCTATGCCTTGTAGATCACTCTGATGTAAACAAACATTTGGTCACAGAGGATGAGGACACGAGTGAGGACAATGATAGCCTTTACTTACAAAATTTTATATCATCTTCTGAAAGGCTTTCTAAAGTAAGTATGTGAGCAGTAAATCCAGAATATGTAAAAAAAAGACCTCTAAGAGTAAAAAAAAGTATTTAATATCTTATTTTTGTCTGTCTTTAGCTCTGTATCCCTTGTACCAGGATTTTGAATGATGAGGATCCCAAGTCCCCTCCAGAGTGTACCCTAGGATCAAGCATAAACTTATCTGAAATGTGAGTAGATTATGGGATCATTACTAGGAGCCCCAGGATGATATACATGTACAACATCAATTATAGGACACAAATACCATAATATCAAATGCAGCATGCACAGCCCCATGATTAGCTGTCATTGCAGTTTTGGCTTCAGAAACCGCTGGCAATAACAGCCCATAACTGCGGTCCATCATTAATTTTTACTGTTGCACACACAGTAGGAGAAATGTTGTATGAGATGCCAGCCATGCTTGGTAGTTGTTTTCTGCTCTGATCCATAGAAGATTGTATTGAGCAGGAGACCTTCCTCACTATGACTTTCATATGTCTTATTAGGCCTTATAGTCGGTATTCATATAGTGAGACAATCCCTTTTATATTGCGTTTACTTGAAATTTACACATTTTTCTTCTTCCAAACAGGCAGAAAGAATATTTCCATGAATCTGATAGAGACGACGCTATAAGCACCTTGTCATCTTCGTTCCCAGTGTGAGGTATGTATATGTCTATAGAAACAAAAATGGACATCAAGACTAAAATTTTTCCACATAGTTTTTCTGTAATAGGTCTCCTATGTTATCCGTGTTTCATGGATGCCAATTATGTTGCCCATTGGCCCATATTGTATCTCTATTCCCTAATGTTGGACAGTTTTATCAGATTATCAGGATTATATGAGACAGAACAATTCTACTATATATAGGAAAGATATGTAAAGATCCCATAAGAATATGTCATTACTATGATTATTTTTTAACTTTCTGATCAGAATTTCCAGCTGAAGAGGAAAGAAAATCTGCAGAAAATGTAAAGGGGAAAAAGAAACTAGGTAAGTGTGAGAATCAGCTCCATGTTGTCTGATGTCGGTGAGAATCATTCATGTGGAGCAGTTGTCCTCTTTCGGTGATGGGATTGTCACATGTATGATTGCTGACAATAATCCCTAACTTCTGTGTGATAAGATTCCTCTGCTGTCCGGTCACAGTGACCGCACAGTAGTATGATGTAATAAGAAGTCCCATCACTTACATTATATTTATTCCTCTTCTCATAGGTTCCATCTTCCGCCGGATCTTATCGTGCCGGCGTGGAATATCCAAGTCTGCTTGCATATTTGCATGTTGCCACTGTGCCCCTAAAGACATCTAAAAGACAGTAAACCTCCACATCTAGTGCCCTGAAGTCCAACAGATCCACCATCACTGCTGGACCTGTATAGAAGGACCTTCCCTGTTATGAACAGGTAATTCAGTACCACAGTGGACATAGAGGTCAGAGCACATACAGTGATCTGACAATAACCCAAAAACATAGAATGAGCTCTGAGACATGGGAACTCTGTTGACCGCAATCCCTGATCCTCTCAAACAAACACTAGAGGCAGCCGTGGATTGCGCCTAACGCTCCCTATGCAACTCGGCACAGCCTGAGAAACTAGCTAGCCTGAAGATAGAAAATAAGCCTACCTTGCCTCAGAGAAATACCCCAAAGGAAAAGGCAGCCCCCCACATATAATGACTGTGAGTTAAGATGAAAAGACAAACGTAGAGATGAAATAGATTTAGCAAAGTGAGGCCCGACTTTCTGAACAGAGCGAGGATAGGAAAGGTAACTTTGCGGTCAACACAAAACCCTAAAAACCACGCAAAGGGGGCAAAAAGACCCTCCGAACCGAACTAACGGCACGGAGGTACACCCTCTGCGTCCCAGAGCTTCCAGCAAACAAATAGAAAAGCTGGACAGAAAAAAAAACAAACAAAATAGCAAAGGAAAACTTAGCTATGCAGAGCAGCAGGCCACAGGAACGATCCAGGAGGAAAACAAGTCCAATACTGGAACATTGACAGGAAGCCAGGATCAAAGCACTAGGTGGAGTTAAGTAGAGCAGCACCTAACGACCTCACCACATCACCTGAGGGAGGAAACTCAGAAGCCGCAGTACCACTTCCCTCCACCAACGGAAGCTCACAGAGAGAATCAGCAGAAGTACCACTTGTGACCACTGGAGGGAGCTCTGCCACAGAATTCACAACAGTACCCCCCCTTGAGGAGGGGTCACCGAACCCTCACCAGAGCCCCCAGGCCGACCAGGATGAGCCACATGAAAGGCACGAACAAGATCGGGAGCATGGACATCAGAGGCAAAGACCCAGGAATTATCTTCCTGAGCATAACCCTTCCACTTAACCAGATACTGGAGTTTCCGCCTTGAAACACGAGAATCCAAAATCTTCTCCACAATATACTCCAACTCCCCCTCCACCAAAACCGGGGCAGGAGGATCAACAGATGGAACCATAGGTGCCACGTATCTCCGCAACAATGACCTATGGAATACGTTATGTATGGAAAAAGAATCTGGAAGGGTCAGACGAAAAGACACAGGATTAAGAACCTCAGAAATCCTATACGGACCAATGAAACGAGGTTTAAACTTAGGAGAGGAAACCTTCATAGGAATATGACGAGAAGATAACCAAACCAGATCCCCAACACGAAGTCGGGGACCCACATAGCGTCTGCGATTAGCAAAACGTTGAGCCTTCTCCTGGGACAAGGTCAAATTGTCCACTACATGAGTCCAAATCTGCTGCAACCTGTCCACCACAGTATCCACACCAGGACAGTCCGAAGACTCAACCTGTCCTGACGAGAAACGAGGATGGAACCCAGAGTTGCAGAAAAATGGCGAAACCAAGGTAGCCGAGCTGGCCCGATTATTAAGGGCGAACTCAGCCAAAGGCAAAAAGGACACCAGTCATCCTGATCAGCAGAAACAAAACATCTCAGATATGTTTCCAAGGTCTGATTGGTTCGTTCGGTCTGGCCATTAGTCTGAGGATGGAAAGCCGAGGAAAAAGACAAGTCAATGCCCATCCTACCACAAAAAGCTTGCCAAAACCTCGAAACAAACTGGGAACCTCTGTCAGAAACGATATTCTCTGGAATGCCATGTAAACGAACCACATGCTGGAAGAACAATGGCACCAAATCAGAGGAGGAAGGCAATTTAGACAAGGGTACTAAATGGACCATCTTAGAGAAGCGATCACAGACCACCCAAATGACTGACATCTTTTGAGAGACGGGGAGATCTGAAATAAAATCCATAGAGGCCTCTTCGGGACCGGCAAGGGCAAAAGCAACCCACTGGCACGAGAACAGCAGGGCTTAGCCCGAGCACAAATCCCACAGGACTGCACAAAAGTACGCACATCCCGCGACAGAGATGGCCACCAAAAGGATCTAGCCACTAACTCTCTGGTACCAAAGATTCCAGGATGACCAGCCAACACCGAACAATGAACCTCAGAGATAACTTTATTCGTCCACCTATCAGGGACAAACAGTTTCTCCGCTGGACAACGATCAGGTTTATTAGCCTGAAATTTTTGCAGCACTCGCCGCAAATCAGGGGAGATGGCAGACACAATTACTCCTTCCTTGAGGATACCCGCCGGCTCAGACAAACCCGGAGAGTCGGGCACAAAACTCCTAGACAGAGCATCCGCCTTCACATTTTTAGAGCCCGGAAGGTACGAAATCACAAAGTCAAAACGGGCAAAAAACAGCGACCAACGAGCCTGTCTAGGATTCAACCGCTTGGCAGACTCGAGATAAGTCAAGTTCTTATGATCAGTCAATACCACCACGCGATGCTTAGCTCCTTCAAGCCAATGACGTCACTCCTCGAATGCCCACTTCATGGCCAGCAACTCTCGGTTGCCCACATCATAATTTCGCTCAGCAGGCGAAAACTTCCTGGAAAAGAAGGCGCACGGTTTCATCACTGAGCAATCAGAACCTCTCTGCGACAAAACAGCCCCTGCTCCAATCTCAGAAGCATCAACCTCGACCTGGAACGGAAGCGAAACATCTGGTTGACACAACACAGGGGCAGAAGAAAAACGACGCTTCAACTCTTGAAAAGCTTCCACAGCAGCAGAAGACCAATTGACCACATCAGCACCCTTCTTGGTCAAATCGGTCAATGGTTTAGCAATACTTGAAAAATTGCAGATGAAGCGACGATAAAAATTAGCAAAGCCCAGGAACTTTTGCAGACTTTTCAGAGATGTCAGCTGAGTCCAATCATGGATGGCTTGGACCTTAACAGGATCCATCTCGATAGTAGAAGGGGAAAAGATGAACCCCAAAAATGAAACCTTCTGCACAACAAAGAGACACTTTGATCCCTTCACAAACAAAGAATTAGCACGCAGGACCTGAAAAACCGTTCTGACCTGCTTCACATGAGACTCCCAATCATCCGAGAAGATCAAAATGTCATCCAAGTACACAATCAGGAATTTATCCAGGTACTCTCGGAAGATGTCATGCATAAAGGACTGAAACACTGATGGAGCATTGGCAAGTCCGAATGGCATTACAAGATACTCAAAATGACCCTCGGGCGTATTAAATGCAGTTTTCCATTCATCGCCTCGCTTAATTCGCACAAGATTATACGCACCACGAAGATCTATCTTGGTGAACCAACTAGCCCCCTTAATCCGAGCAAACAAATCAGATAACAACGGCAAGGGGTACTGAAATTTAACCGTGATCTTATTTAGAAGGCGGTAATCTATACAAGGTCTCAGCGAACCATCCTTCTTGGCTACAAAAAAGAACCCTGCTCCTAATGGCGACGATGACGGGCGAATATGCCCCTTCTCCAGGGACTCCTTCACATAACTGCGCATAGCGGCGTGCTCAGGCACAGATAAATTAAACAATCGGCCTTTTGGGAACTTACTACCAGGAATCAAATTGATAGCACAATCACAATCCCTATGCGGAGGTAGGGCATCGGACTTGGGCTCATCAAATACATCCCGGTAATCAGACAAGAACTCTGGAACCTCAGAAGGGGTGGATGACGAAATTGACAGAAATGGAACATCACCATGTACCCCCTGACAACCCCAGCTGGACACCGACATGGATTTCCAATCTAATACTGCATTATGGACTTGTAGCCATGGCAACCCCAACACGACCACATCATGCAGATTATGCAACACCAGAAAGCGAATAACCTCCTGATGTGCAGGAGCCATGCACATGGTCAGCTGGGTCCAGTACTGAGGCTTATTCTTGGCCAAAGGCGTAGCATCAATTCCTCTCAATGGAATAGGACACTGCAAGGGCTCCAAGAAAAACCCACAACGCTTAGCATGCTCCAAGTCCATCAAATTCAGGGCAGCGCCTGAATCCACAAATGCCATGACAGAATACGATGACAAAGAGCAGATCAAGGTAACGGACAGAAGAAATTTTGACTGCACCGTACCAATGGTGGCAGACCTAGCGAACCGCTTAGTGCGCTTAGGACAATCAGAGATAGCATGAGTGGAATCACCACAATAGAAACACAGCCCATTCAGACGTCTGTTGTTGTGAGTTCTGTTTTTGGGCTCCCTCTGGTGGTTACTGATGGTACTGGGTGACTTGTCTTTCCTGGGTCTCTGGGTTCCACCTGTTCCATCAGGATATGGGAGTTTCCTATTTAACCTGGCTTTGCTGGCATTTCCTCGCCGGTTATCAATGTATCCAGTGTGTCTTGTTACCTCTGCTCCCTGCTCCTAGAACCTTCTGGTCAAGCTAAGTTTGGATTTTCCTGTTTTGGTGTTTTGCTTTATTTGGTTTTTAGTCCAGCCTGCAGATATGTGATTCTCTGCTGCTGGTTGCTCTAGTGGGCTGAAATTGCTCCTCATGTACCATGAGTTGGCACATGAGTTCAAGTAATTTCAGGATGGTTTTTTGAAGGGATTTTCGCTGACCGCGCAGTTCACTTTTGTATCCTCTGCTATCTAGCTTTAGCGGGCCTCATTTTGCTGAAACTGTTTTCATACTGCGTATGTGCTTTCCTCTCATTTCACCGTCATTATATGTGGGGGGCTGCTATTTCTGTGGGGTATTTCTCTGGAGGCAAGAGAGGTCTGTGTTTCTTCTAATAGGGGTAGTTAGATCTTCGGCTGGAGCGAGACGTCTAGGATCATCGTAGGCACGTTCCCCGGCTACTTTTATTTGTGTGTTAGGTTCAGGGTCGCGGTCAGCTCAGGTTCCATCGCCCTAGAGCTTGTTTGTATCTGTGCTTGTCCTTTAGTGATCCCCTGCCATTGGGATCATGGCAGTATAACCGGCCCACAAAGTGTTAATTGTATTGGCTGAAGTAGGAGGATAAGTAGTCTGAGGAAGTTTTTTTTTTTTTTTTTTTTTTCCCTCTTTCCCTCAGAGTTTGCTGCCTAGCCTTATTGCAGCCTGGCTACTTCCTCCTCCTCTTAATCTTTGAATGGCTCTGATCTCAGCTGTTTATCATGGACGTCCAGAGTTTGGCTTCCAGCCTGAATAATCTTGCCGCTAAGGTTCAAAATATACAGGATTTTGTTGTACATGCTCCTATGTCTGAACCTAGAATTCCTGTCCCAGAGTTTTTTTCTGGAGATAGATCTCGTTTTCTGAATTTTAGGAACAATTGCAAGTTGTTTCTTTCTTTGAAATCTCGCTCCTCGGGAGACCCTGCTCAGCAAGTCAAGATTATTATATCTTTCCTGCGGGGTGACCCTCAGGATTTGGCATTTGCATTGGCACCAGGGGACCCTGCGTTGCTTAATGCGGATGCGTTTTTTCTGGCATTGGGTTTGCTCTATGAGGAACCTAACCAAGAGATTCAGGCTGAAAAAGCTTTGTTGGCCCTCTCTCAGGGGCAAGATGAAGCAGAAATTTATTGTCAAAAATTTCGGAAGTGGTCGGTGCTTACTCAGTGGAATGAGTGCGCTCTGGCTGCAAAGTTCAGAGATGGCCTTTCTGAGGCCATTAAAGATGTTATGGTGGGGTTCCCTGCGCCTACTGGTCTGAATGAGTCTATGACTATGGCTATTCAGATTGATCGGCGTTTACGGGAGCGCAAACCTGTGCATCATTTGGCGGTGTCGTCTGAACCGTCACCTGAGATAATGCAATGTGATAGAATTCAGTCCAGAAGTGAACGGCAAAAGTATAGGCGGAAAAAAGGGTTGTGCTTTTATTGTGGTGATTCAGCTCATGTTATATCAGCATGCTCTAAACGCACAAAAAAGGTTGATAAGTCTGTTGCCATTAGTACTTTACAGTCTAAGTTCATTCTGTCTGTGACTCTGATTTGTTCATTATCATCCATTTCCGTCGATGCCTATGTGGATTCAGGCGCTGCCCTGAGTCTTATGGATTGGTCATTTGCCAATCGCTGTGGGTTTAGTCTGGAGCCTCTGGAAGTCCCTATTCCTTTGAAGGGAATTGACTCTACACCTTTGGCTATGAATAAACCTCAGTACTGGACACAAGTGACCATGCGTATGACTCCCGTTCATCAGGAGGTGATTCGCTTCCTGGTACTGTATAATTTGCATGATGTCCTAGTGCTTGGTCTGCCATGGTTACAAACTCATAATCCAGTCCTTGACTGGAAATCAATGTCTGTGTTAAGCTGGGGTTGTCAGGGGGTTCATGATGATGCACCTCCAATTTCTATCGCTTCATCTACTCCTTCTGAGATTCCTGTGTTTTTGTCTGATTATCGGGATGTTTTTGAGGAGCCTAAGCTCAGTTCGCTTCCTCCTCACAGGGATTGCGATTGTGCTATAAATTTAATTCCAGGCAGTAAATTTCCTAAAGGTCGTTTGTTCAATCTGTCAGTGCCAGAGCATACTGCTATGCGGGATTATGTTAAGGAGTCCTTGGAAAAGGGACATATCCGTCCATCTTTGTCCCCTTTGGGAGCAGTTTTTTTTTTCGTGGCCAAAAAAGATGGTTCCTTGAGGCCTTGTATAGATTATCGTCTTTTGAATAAGATTACCGTAAAATATCAGTATCCTTTGCCATTGTTGACTGATTTGTTTGCTCGCATTAAGGGGGCTAAATGGTTCACTAAGATTGATCTTCGGGGTGCGTATAATCTTATACGAATAAAGCAAGGTGATGAGTGGAAAACCGCATTTAATACGCCTGAGGGCCATTTTGAGTATTTGGTAATGCCTTTCGGACTTTCTAATGCTCCTTCAGTCTTCCAGTCCTTTATGCACGATATTTTCCGTGAATATCTGGATAAATTTAGGATTGTGTATTTGGATGATATTTTGGTTTTTTCTGATGACTGGGAGTCTCATGTTCAGCAGGTCAGGAAGGTGTTTCAGGTCCTGCGGGCCAATTCCTTGTTTGTAAAAGGCTCAAAGTGTCTCTTTGGAGTCCAGAAGATTTCTTTCTTGGGGTATATTTTTTCCCCTTCTACTATTGAGATGGATCCCGTCAAGGTTCAGGCTATTTGTGACTGGACGCAGCCTACATCTCTTAAGAGTCTACAGAAGTTCTTGGGCTTTGCTAATTTCTATCGTCGTTTTATAACTAATTTTTCTAGTGTTGTTAAGCCTTTGACGGATTTGACTAAGAAGGGTGCTGATGTTGCTGATTGGTCTCCTGCGGCTGTGGAGGCCTTTCAGGAACTTAAGCGCCGGTTATCTTCTGCTCCTGTGTTGCGTCAGCCAGATGTTTCGCTCCCTTTTCAGGTTGAGGTTGATGCTTCCGAGATTGGAGCGGGGGCGGTTTTGTCACAGAGAAGCTCCGATTGCTCAGTGATGAAGCCATGCGCGTTTTTTTCTAGAAAGTTTTCGCCGGCTGAGCGGAATTATGATGTTGGTAATCGGGAACTTTTGGCCATGAAGTGGGCATTTGAGGAGTGGCGTCATTGGCTAGAGGGTGCTAGACATCGTGTGGTGGTCTTGACTGATCACAAAAATTTGATTTACCTTGAGTCTGCCAGGCGTCTGAATCCTAGACAGGCTCGTTGGTCACTGTTTTTCTCTCGTTTCAATTTTGTGGTTTCATACCTGCCAGGTTCAAAGAATGTGAAGGCGGATGCTCTTTCTAGGAGTTTTGTGCCTGACTCCCCTGGAAATTCTGAGCCCACTGGTATCCTTAGGGATGGGGTGATTTTGTCTGCTGTCTCCCCAGACTTGCGACGTGCTTTGCAGGAGTTTCAGACGGGTAAACCTGATTGTTGTCCGCCTGAGAGACTGTTTGTTCCGGATAATTGGACCAGTAGAGTCATCTCCGAGGTCCATTCTTCTGCGTTGGCAGGTCATCCTGGAATATTTGGTACTAGAGACTTGGTGGCCAGGTCTTTTTGGTGGCCTTCCTTGTCGAGGGATGTGCGTTCTTTTGTGCAGTCTTGTGAGGTTTGTGCTCGGGCTAAGCCTTGCTGTTCTCGGGCCAGTGGATTGTTGTCACCTTTGCCTATCCCGAAGAGGCCTTGGACGCACATTTCCATGGACTTTATTTCGGATCTCCCTGTCTCTCAAAAAATGTCCGTCATCTGGGTTGTGTGTGATCGCTTTTCTAAAATGGTTCATCTGGTCCCCTTGCCTAAGTTACCTTCCTCCTCTGAGTTGGTCCCTCTGTTTTTTCAGAACGTGGTTCGTTTGCATGGGATTCCTGAGAACATCGTTTCTGACAGGGGATCCCAGTTTGTGTCTAGATTTTGGCAGACGTTCTGTGCTAAGATGGGCATTGATTTGTCCTTTTCGTCTGCATTCCATCCTCAGACGAATGGCCAGACTGAACGAACTAATCAGACCTTGGAAACTTATTTAAGGTGTTTTGTTTCTGCTGATCAGGATGACTGGGTTACCTTTTTGCCGCTGGCCGAGTTTGCCCTTAATAATCGGGCTAGTTCTGCTACCTTGGTTTCTCCTTTCTTTTGTAATTCGGGGTTTCATCCTCGTTTTTCCTCTGGTCAGGTGGAACCTTCTGATTGTCCTGGAGTGGACATGGTGGTGGATAGGTTGCATTGGATTTGGAGTCATGTGGTGGACAATTTGAAGTTGTCCCAGGAGAAGGCTCAGCAGTTTGCTAATCGCCGTCACCGCGTGGGTCCTCGACTTCTTGTTGGGGACTTGGTGTGGTTGTCTTCTCGTTTTGTTCCTATGAAGGTCTCTTCTCCTAAGTTCAAGCCTCGGTTCATCAGTCCCTATAGGATCTTGGAAATTCTTAACCCTGTGTCGTTTCGTTTGGATCTCCCGGCATCGTTTGCTATTCATAATGTGTTCCATCGGTCGTTGTTGCGGAAGTATGAGGTACCTGTTGTTCCTTCGCTTGAGCCTCCTGCTCCAGTGCTGGTGGAGGGAGAATTGGAGTATGTTGTGGAGAAGATCTTGGATTCTCGTGTTTCCAGACGGAAACTCCAGAATTTGGTCAAGTGGAAGGGTTTTGGTCAGGAGGATAATTCTTGGGTGGTTGCCTCTGATGTTCATGCTGATGATTTGGTTCGCGCTTTTCATAGGGCTCATCCTGGTCGCCCTGGTGGTTCTCGTGAGGGTTCGGTGACCCCTCCTCAAGGGGGGGTACTGTTGTGAGTTCTGTTTTTGGGCTCCCTCTGGTGGTTACTGATGGTACTGGGTGACTTGTCTTTCCTGGGTCTCTGGGTTCCACCTGTTCCATCAGGATATGGGAGTTTCCTATTTAACCTGGCTTTGCTGGCATTTCCTTGCCGGTTATCAATGTATCCAGTGTGTCTTGTTACCTCTGCTCCCTGCTCCTAGAACCTTCTGGTCAAGCTAAGTTTGGATTTTCCTGTTTTGGTGTTTTGCTTTATTTGGTTTTTAGTCCAGCCTGCAGATATGTGATTCTCTGCTGCTGGTTGCTCTAGTGGGCTGAAATTGCTCCTCATGTACCATGAGTTGGCACATGAGTTCAAGTAATTTCAGGATGGTTTTTTGAAGGGTTTTTCGCTGACCGCGCAGTTCACTTTTGTATCCTCTGCTATCTAGCTTTAGCGGGCCTCATTTTGCTGAAACTGTTTTCATACTGCGTATGTGCTTTCCTCTCATTTCACCGTCATTATATGTGGGGGGCTGCTATTTCTGTGGGGTATTTCTCTGGAGGCAAGAGAGGTCTGTGTTTCTTCTAATAGGGGTAGTTAGATCTTCGGCTGGAGCGAGACGTCTAGGATCATCGTAGGCACGTTCCCCGGCTACTTTTATTTGTGTGTTAGGTTCAGGGTCGCGGTCAGCTCAGGTTCCATCGCCCTAGAGCTTGTTTGTATCTGTGCTTGTCCTTTAGTGATCCCCTGCCATTGGGATCATGACAGTCTGTGTTCTTGCCGTTCAACTCTGGTCAAAGTCCTATCGCACTGCATAGGCTCAGGTTTAAGCTCAGGTAATACCGCCAAATGGTGCACAGATTTACGCTCACGCAAGCGTCGACCAATCTGAATGGCCGAAGACATAGACTCATTCAAACCAGCAGGCATAGGAAATCCCACCATGACATCCTTAAGGGCTTCAGAGAGACCCTTTCTGAAAATAGCTGCCAGCGCAGATTCATTAGATAGAGTGAGCACGGACCACTTTCTAAATTTCTGACAATATAACTCTATCTCATCCTGACCCTGACAAAGAGCCAGCAAATTTTTTTCTGCCTGATCCACTGAATTAGGTTCGTCGTACAGCAATCCGAGCGCCAGGAAAAACGCATCGATATTACTTAATGCAGGATCTCCTGGCGCAAGAGAAAATGCCCAGTCCTGAGGGTCGCCACGCAAAAAAGAAATAATGATCAAAACCTGTTGAACTGGATCACCAGAGGAGCGAGCTTTCAAGGCCAGAAATAGTTGACAATTATTTTTGAAACTCAGAAACTTAGTTCTATCTCCAAAAAACAAATCAGGAATAGGAATTCTTGGTTCTAACATAGATTTCTGATCAATAGTGTCTTGAATCTTTTGTACTCTTGCCGAGAGCTGATCCACACATGAAGACAGACTTCTAATGTCCATTGCTACACCTGTGTCCTGAACCACCCAAATGTCTAGGGGGAAAAAAAAGGCAAAACACAGTGCAGAGAAAAAAAAATGGTCTCAGAACTTCTTTTTTCCCTCTATTGAGAATCATTAGTACTTTTGGCTTCCTGTACTGTTATGAACAGGTAATTCAGTACCACAGTGGACATAGAGGTCAGAGCACATACACTGATCTGACAATAACCCAAAAACATAGAACGAGCTCTGAGACGTGGGAACTCTGTTGACCGCAATCCCTGATCCTCTCAAACAAACACTAGAGGCAGCCGTGGATTGCGCCTAACGCTCCCTATGCAACTCGGCACAGCCTGAGAAACTAGCTAGCCTGAAGATAGAAAATAAGCCTACCTTGCCTCAGAGAAATACCCCAAAGGAAAAGGCAGCCCCCCACATATTATGACTGTGAGTTAAGATGAAAAGACAAACGTAGAGATGAAATAGATTTAGCAAAGTGAGGCCCGACTTTCTGAACAGAGCGAGGATAGGAAAGGTAACTTTGCGGTCAACACAAAACCCTAAAAACCACGCAAAGGGGGCAAAAAGACCCTCCGAACCGAACTAACGGCACGGAGGTACACCCTCTGCGTCCCAGAGCTTCCAGCAAACAAATAGAAAAGCTGGACAGAAAAAAAAACAAACAAAATAGCAAAGGAAAACTTAGCTATGCAGAGCAGCAGGCCACAGGAACGATCCAGGAGGAAAACAAGTCCAATACTGGAACATTGACAGGAAGCCAGGATCAAAGCACTAGGTGGAGTTAAGTAGAGCAGCACCTAACGACCTCACCACATCACCTGAGGGAGGAAACTCAGAAGCCGCAGTACCACTTCCCTCCACCAACGGAAGCTCACAGAGAGAATCAGCAGAAGTACCACTTGTGACCACAGGAGGGAGCTCTGCCACAGAATTCACAACACTTCACCATCTACCTGTGGTCTTCTGTTACATCTGTTGACGCAAATGTATTGCCTCTGTCACCAGGCTCCATGATATTCATACTGCTCGTCTGACTGGACTCTTACTGGTATCTGACCCCGGCTGTCCTTTTGACTATGATTTCGCCTATTGATTCTCTTCCCGATCTTCTCCCTCCCTGAAATCCAACAGATCCACCATCACTGCTGGACCTGTATAGATAGACCTTCACCATCTACCTGTGGCCTTCTGTTACATCTCTTGCTGGACATGTATCGCCTTTGTCACCAGGCTCTGTGTGTATTCATACTGCTCCTCTCACTGGGCTCTTACTTGTATCTGACCCCGGCTGTCCTCCTGACTATGATTTTGCCTATTGATTCTGTTCCCGATTTTCACCCTCCTTTATCCTTCTATCCTATTATCAACAAAAAAATTATAAATATTTTTACTAAGATTTTTTTTCAACTATTAAAGATTAAACTTAACTCTGCATTTTGTTAATTGATAAAAATAATAAAGTAACATTTCTGTTTCTAAACATATGAATGTCTATATAAGCGGCATATACATTATTGATCTTACTCATTATATAGAGCCATTATTGAAGGTGTCGCCATTGGGGCTCACAACCTAAATTCCATATCAGAATGTTTTTGAAATACGGGAGAAAACACACACAAATGTAGGAGAGCATTCAAACTCATGGCAGATGTTGTCCATGGTTGGATGTGAGCACAGGTCCTAAGTGCTGTAAGGCAACAGTGCTAACCACTGAGCCACCGTGCTGCCCAAATGTATGCAGTCTGTATATACACTTTTGAAACTGCAAAAGCTCTGATTGTTCCTCTGATTCCTTTTCATCTTGTACTCACTGCTAATTGCTCTTCTCACTATATATACAGTATTTATCATTGTCCTGAATGCAGCAGTCAGGCTCATATTTCTGTCCAGCAGCTACAGTGCCGCCTCCACCCTGTACCAGTCATTGCACTCACCCACATAGCTCTCCACAGTGCTGCACCATCCTATATCTTCTCCCACATCTCAATCTACTGCCATATCTACAATCCAATGAGCTAAGGCAAACATCCTCCATAATAAGGACTGTGTGCAGCATGATGGCTCAGTGATTAGCACCGCAGCCTTTCCCTTTCTGTGCCGGGCTCCTGGGTTCAAATCCCACCAATGACAGCATCTACAAGGAGCTTAAAGTAAAGGAAATTATTATTTTATCCCTTGCTGATGTAAAGCAGGTAAAAGGATGCAGTAACACAGAGGCACAGGGCTAACAGAGATAGGGTTTAATTAACACAGAAAGAAAACTCGCAGGGAGCAAAAGGGATAAAACAGATTTTAAGCTAATGAACTTGAAGATCAAAATAACTTAAGGCCACAGTCTATGCATTTAACTGTTTCACTTATCGTGAGTCTGATGCTGATCACTCCTCCAAAAACAAAAGTTGAAAACCGGCTGATGCGACCTTCAGACTTCCCTGCCCAACATATCTGTGTGAACTCTTCTGGCGGCAATGGGCGGTCACCTGTCTGACCCGTTGAGCCCCTAGTCGATCACGCTGCTCTGCAGCCGGGAGTCTTTTACCACAATCTCTTGCTTGACCTGCTCTGCAATCGGGAGTCCTGCACAACACTCTCCCGCTCGGCGTGCTCTGCAATCGGGAGTCCTGCACAACACTCTCCCGCTCGGCATGCTCTGTAATCGGGAGTCCTGCACAACACTCTCCCGCTCGGCGTGCTCTGCAATCGGGAGTCCTGCACAACAATCTCCAGCTCAGCGTGCTCTGCAATTGGGAGTCCTGCACAACAATCTCCAGCTCAGCGTGCTCTGCAATCGGGAGTCCTGCACAACAATCTCCAGCTCAGCGTGCTCTGCAATCGGGAGTCCTGCACAATACTCTCCCTCTCGGCTTGCTCTGCCCTTGTTCCCTCTCGCTAGCGCGCGGACTAGCTCTACCCACGGCGTGCAGCAGGTCCCTCTTCGCTCTCCTTCCTGTGCAAAACACAAAACACAAGACAGGGGGTCTTCCTCTCGCTTACCACACCCCCTCTCAGCAGGTCATCGGTCCTCTCTGTCTCTAATTTCCTTCCCCCCTGCAACAAGAGGCATGGACCAAGCAGTTCCGGTGTAGCATGCTAGCAGGTGTGCAGGATGCAGTGACACACAGGAGGCAGAGCAAGGGTTAACAGGGATTTTATGTAACACAAAAATAAATCAAGCAGGGGGGTATTATTATATGAGTAACAACAGTTCAACTTATGAGTCTCTGGGCCTTGGAAGGAGGTGGCTGGAAGATCACTCGATGGCGCCGCAGGCGGCTTGAGAAGTCTCCAATCCTGTCCCGCAGAAAGGTGATGTACTGGCTCCTTGCGGTGAAGAATCCTCTGGGTCCAGTAGCGTAGCTACTGGGGGGGCAGAGGGGGCCATCGCCCCGGGCCCGGTCACATGAAGGGGCCCACTGGGAGCCAGGGCAGGGCCACTTCTGTGAGGAGGCAGAACACAGCATAGGAGCAGAGCAGTATAATGTCTGCTCCCGTCTGATGTTTCCACGCTGCTAGCACAGTGGCGGCTGCAGTCTCCCCCCGCAGTGAATGGTTTCGCCTGTCTGACCTGATCATGAAGCTTTTCCTGGCTGCAGGTTTCTTCACTCTGTGCACGCTGGGATTGGCTCAGGCACGCTAGGTCCTAGTGCCCACCTGCATTTCACTTACTCTACTTCCTGGTCCTGCCTGCAGTGCAAACTTTATCAGTAAGTGGGGATGGAACTTATTAGATTTATTAAATTCAGGTATGTCACTGTGAGACCGTTGGGGTATTGTGGGGGCTGAAAGTGGGTGAGGGCGGACAGGGCACTGGGGGGTAAATGTGAGACCATGGGGGGTTGTGAGGGCAGAAGGTGGGTGAGGTGGGACAGGGCACTGAGGGGTGGATGTGAGATTATGGGGGTATTGTGGCTGAAGTGGGGGAGGGGGGACAGGTCACTGGGGGCTGAATATTATAATGTTTAGTTATGATATTATATGTACTCCATCACATGTAATATTTGCTGTCTGGGGAGGCTGGAGATTGGAGAAGGGGGGGTAGGGGGCTTTTGATACGTACCACCTGGGTCTTTTATGAGTATTAGTATAAGGAGCTACCAAGAGCTGCAGCACATTTACAGCACCACTCCAGCATTATTTTTAATTTCATTGCTGGAGCGGTGCTGAAAATCCACGTCCTCTGCCCTCTGTCTGATACTCACCTTCTGGCGTTTTCATCTCTTTTTGTCTCCACTTGGCTCTGTCACTTGCAGTTTGTGACCTGTCCGTGCCCCAGTGTTTCATGGAGCAGCGCAGAGGTCACTAATCAATGTGAGTCTGTGGGAGCCTCGTTCTGGCCTTTTTCTCACTCTCAGGCTATGTGCACACATTGCGGATTGGCCACTGTGGATTCGCAGCAGTTTTCCGTCTGGTTTACAGTGCCATGTAAACCTATGGGAAACCAAATCCGCAGTGCACATGGTGCAGAAAATACCGCGCAGAAATGCTGCGTTGTATTTTCCGTAGCATGTCAATTCTTTGTGTAGATTCCGCAGCGTTTTACACCTGCAACTGTATAGGAATCCACAGGTGGTAAAATGCAGGTGAAATCTTCACAAAAAACACAGGAAATCCACAGTATTTCCGCACATGAATCCGCAACAAGTGCACATAGCCTTATAATCTTACATTGAGCGCTTGTGAGATAGCTTCTAACTTCTGGCCAGTCAGAAGCTGCGCTCACAAGTTGGTGCAGCAGCTATGCAGCAGTGCCACAAAATACTGAATACGCCGGAGGATGAGTAAATAACCGGGACATCCAAATCATGACAGGGAGCTGTGAGTCCATTACACTGTGTATAAGGAAGCTGCGGGCTCATCATACTGTGTATAAGGGAGCTGCGGGCCCATCACACTGTGTATATGGGAGTTGCGGGTCCGTCATACTGTGAATACGGGAGCTGCGGGTCCATCATACTATGAATACGGGAGCTTCGGGTCCATCATACTGTGTATAAGGGAGCTGCGGGCTCATCATATTGTGATAAGGGAGCTGTTGGCCCATCATACTGTGTATAAAGGAGCTGCGGGCCCATCACACTGTGTATAAGGGAGCTGCAAGCCCATAATACTGTGTATAAGGGCAGTCCCACACGTCCAGATAATTCCGGTACCGGAAAAATCGGTACCGGAATTATCCGTGTCCGTGTGCCCGTGCGTTTCTGTGGCACATCAGTGTGGCACACGTGCGTCACACGTGTGCCGCCCGTGTGCCGACTGGGTACCACACGGAGCGTACAGGAGACAGCGCTCGAGATAAGCGATGTCCCCTGCATCTGGTGCTGAAGCTGACATTCATATAATAATAATAATAATAATCTTTTTTTTTTTTATATAGCGCTAACATATTCCGCAGCGCTTTACAGTTTTGCACACAATATCATCACTGTCCCCAATGGGGCTCACAATCTAGAATCCCTATCAGTATATCTTCTCTGCAGCAGCGTTTGCTGTGGAGAAGATATGATAAATCCTTTTTTTTTTTGTTTCTCGTGTTTAAAATCAAGATCCCTGTCCCCACCCCCCTCCCACCCCCTGTGCGCCCGCCCGCTGTTATTAAAATACTCGCCCGGCTCCCTCGTAGCGTCCTGTCCTGGTCGCAGCTTCTCCTGTATGCGGTCACGTGGGGCCACCTATTACAGTAATGAATATGCGGCTCCTCCCCTATGGGAGGTGGAGCCGCATATTCATGACTCTAATTGGCAGCCCCACGTGACCGCATACAGGAGAAGCTGCGGCCAGGACAGGACACTACGAGTCCTGCACGGCACACGGACTGCACACGGACAACGTCCGTGTGCGGTACGTGTTTTACACGGTCCCATTGACTTTAATGGGTCCGTGTAATCCGTGCGCTCCCACAAACACTGACATGTCTCCGTGTTTTGCACATGGACACACGGTCCGTGAAAACACGCTGACATGTGCAGAGACACATTGATTTCAATGTGTCTACGTGAGTCAGTGTCTCCGGTACGTGAGGAAACTGTCACCTCACGTACCAGAGCCACTGACGTGTGAAACTGGCCTAAGGGAGCTGCAAGCCCATCATACTGTGTATAAGGGAGCTGCAAGCCCATCATACTGTGTATAAGGGAGCTGCGGGTCCATCATACTGTGTATACGGGAGCTGTGGGCCCATCATACTGTGTATAAGGGAGCTGCAAGCCCATCATACTGTCAATAAAGGAGCTGTGGGCCCATCATACTGTGTATAAGGGAGCTGCAAGCCCATCATACTGTGTATAAGGGAGCTGCAAGCCCATCATACTGTGTATAAGGGAGCTGCGGGTCCATCATACTGTGTATACGGGAGCTGCGGGTCCATCATACTGTGTATACGGGAGCTGCGGGTCCATCATACTGTGTATACGGGAGCTGCGGGTCCATCATACTGTGTATAAAGGAGCTGTGGGCCCATCATACTGTGTATAAGGGAGCTGCAAGCCCATCATACTGTGTATAAGGGAGCTGCAAGCCCATCATACTGTGTATAAGGGAGCTGCGGGTCCATCATACTGTGTATACGGGAGCTGCGGGTCCATCATACTGTGTATACGGGAGCTGCGGGTCCATCATACTGTGTATACGGGAGCTGTGGGTCCATCATACTGTGTGTAAAGGTGATGTGGGCTCATCAAACTGTGTATAAGGAAGCTGCGGGTCCATCATACTGTGTATAAAGGAGCTGTGGGCCCATTATACTGTGTATAGGGAACTGTGGGGGACATCAAACTGTTTGACAGGAGCTGCAGGCTCATCATACTGTGTATAGGGAACTGTGAAGGCATATTGTGCATATGGGAGCTGTTGGCCCATTACACTGTATATAGGGGAGCTCTGGGGGGCATTATACTTTCTATAGTGGAGTTCTGTCAGCATTATACTGTGTATAGAGGAGCATTGGGCTCATACTATCTATAGGGGAGCAGTGGGATCATACTGTGTAAAGGGGAGCAGTGAGAACATCATACGGTGTATTGGGGAGTTATAGAATCATCATACTGTGTATAGGGGAGCTGTGGGGGCCTTATACTGTTTATAGGGAAGCTTTGAGCTCACCATACTGTGTATAATGGAGCAGTACATGAGGGAACTTAGGGGACATTATTAAATGTTAAGTGGGCACTTAAGCATCATTGTTATAGGGGCACTCAGAGTATTGAGACCATTAAAGTTGCATATGGTCACAATATGGCGGTAAAGTCAATGTTCGTTTTTGTATATAGATTTATTTTCAATAACAGCGCGGTCATATTCTCAGGTTCCACTATAGTCACAATTAGAGTGCGCAACCATAGCTGTAATCAGGGTTAGCTGGTTAGGGGCCCACTCAGATGTTTCGCCCCCCCCTAAGTTGAAACCCTAGCTACGCCTCTGTCTGGGTCCTTCGGCACGTGGTCTCCTGGTTCGGGTGAAGCGATGGCCGGGGGACCACCGCGGTGCAGGAAGACTACTGTACACAAGATGAGGTGCAAACAATAAAGGGTAGTTTTATTGGGAGACAGGGAATGGAAGGAAAAAGGAAGATGCAAACAGGGGTTTACAATAACAAAAGATCATGCACATGAGTTATCTTGTCTGTAAAATAGCACAGTGCTTCAACAATTACAAAGGATTTGTCTCACAAGCAACTTTAACCCCTTCGCGACATGCGCCGTACTAGTACTGCGCTGCCGGCACTGCATTTGTGCCAGCAGCAGTACTAGTACGGCGCACCAATTACCGCGGTCTCGCGCTGAGCGCCGCGGTGATCGGGTGCGGGTGTCAGCTGTATATGACAGCTGACACCCCGCAGCAATGCCCACGATCGGCGCTAGCGCCGATCGCGGGCATTTAACCCCTCTGATGCCGCATAGACAGCAGCATAGAGGGGGATCGCGCAGGGACGGGGGCTCCCTGCACTCTCCCACCGGAGCAACGCGATGAGATCGCGTTGCTCCGGTGACCCGAAAGGAGTCCCCGGATACAAGATGGCCACGGGACTCCTTCCGGGTCATGAAATGACCTGGCTAGCCGGCGCCTGCTGAGAGTTGCTGAGAGCAGGTGCCGGAAAGCCTCCTAAACTTGCCTGTCAGATCCTTGATCTGACAGAGTGCTATGCACACTGTCAGATCAATGATCTGATCTAATACAGTGATGTCCCACCCTGGGACAATGGTAGAAAGTAAAAAAAAAAAATAGAATTAAAAAAATCCCCAAATAAAGAAAAAAAAAAACATTTCCCAGTAAATCCATTTATTTATGTAAATTAAAAAAAACAATAAAAGTACACATATTTGGTATCGCCGCATCCGTATCGACCCGCTCTATAAAACTATCCCACTAGTTAACCCCTTCAGTGAACACCGCAAAAAATAAAAATAAAAAACAAGGCAAAAAACATTGCTTTGTTATCATACAGGCGAACAAAAAGTAGAATAACACGCGATCAAAATGACGGATATAAATAACCATGGTACCGCTGAAAACGTCATCTTGTCCCGCAAAAGAAAAGCCACCATACAGCATCATCATCAAAAAAATAAAAAAGTTATAGCTCTCAGAATAAAGCGATGCAAAAACAATTATTTTTTTTATATAAAATAATTTTTATTGTGTAAAAGCGCCAAAACATAAAATTACATAAATGAGGTATCGCTGTAATTGTACTGACCTGAAGAATAAAACTGCTTTATCAATTTTACCACACGTAACGCCCCCCCTAAAAGAATTTCAGGAATTGCTGGTTTTTGTTCATTCTGCCTCCCAAAAATAAGAATAAAAAGCGATCAAAAAATGTCATCTGCCCGAAAATGGTACCAATAAAAACGTCAACTCTTCCCGCAAAAAACAAGATCTGTGGTCCAATTTCTCCTGTTACCCTTGGGAAAAAAAGAATTGCGGGCTAAAACATCATTTTGTGGAAAGAAAAAATGATTTTTTAATTTTCACACCGCTACATTCTAAACTTTAGTGAAACAATTGGGGGTTAAAAGTGCTCAACACACATCTAGATAAGTTCCTTAGGGGGTCTTCTTTTCAAAATGGGGTCACTTGTGGGGGGTTTCCACTGTTAAGGCACGTCAGGGGCTCTCCAAATGGGACATGGGTTCCGATCTCAAATCCAGCCAATTTTGCATTGAAAAGTCAAATGGCGCTCCTTCCCTTCCGAGCTCTGCCATGCGCTCAAACAGTGGTTTATCCCCATATATGAAGTATCAGCGTACTCAGGACAAATTGCACAACAAATTTTGGGGTCCAATTTATCCTGTTACCTTGGGAAAATAAAAAATTTGGGACAAAAAGATCATTTTTTGTGAAAATTAATATGAATTTTTTTTTACGGCTCTACATTATAAACTTCTGTGAAGCACTTGGAGGTTCAAAGTGCTCACCACACATCTAGATTAGTTCCTTAGAGGGTCTTCTTTCCAAAATGGTGTCACTTGTTCCACTGTTTAGGCACGTCAGGGGCTCTCCAATCGTGACATGGGCTCCGATCTCAATTCCAGCAAATCTTGCATTGAAAAGTCAAATGGCGCTCCTTCCCTTCCGAGCTCTGCCATGTGCCCAAACAGTGGTTTACCCCCACATATGAGGTATCGGCGTACTCAGGACAAATTGTACAACGACTTTTGTGGTCCAATTTCTCCTGTTACCCTTGGTAAAATGACAAATTGGACCTGAAGTAAAAATTTTGTGAAAAAAAAGTTAAATGTTCAATTTTTTTTAAACATTCAAAAAAATCCTGTGAAGCACCTCAAGGGTTAATAAACTTTTTGAATGTGGTTTTGAGTACCTTGAGGGGTGCAGTTTTTAGAATGGTGTCACTTTTGGGCATTTTCTGTCATATAGACCCCTTAAAGTCACTTCAAGTGTGAGGTGGTCCGTAAAAAAAATTTTGTTGCAAAAATGAGAAATCGCTGGTCAACTTTTAACCCTTATAACTCCCTACCAAAAAAAAATTATGTTTCCAAAATTGTGCTGATGTAAAGCAGACATGTGGGAAATGTTGTTTATTAACTATGTTATGTGATATAACTCTCTAATTTAAGGGCATAAAAACTAAAAGTTTGAAAATTGCTAAATTTTCATAATTTCCGACAAATTTTTGTTTTTTCACAAATAAATGCATGTCATATCGAAGAAGTTTTACCACTATCATGAAGTACAATATGTCACGAGAAAACAATGTCAGAATCACCAGGATCCGTTGAAGCTTTTCAGAGTTATGACCTCATAAAGTGACAGTGGTCAGAATTGTAAAAATTGGCCCTGTGACTTAGGTAAAAACAGGCTTTGGGGTGAAGGGGTGAAACAATAAAACAAATATCGATGCTACTCTGTGTATAACCTCCCTGGCCTTTACTACGCAGGCCACACGGCTACCGTGCTCTAACTACTGAAGCCTGCATTAGGCCCTAACAGGTTGTTGTGAATTCTGCTCTTGGGCTCCCTCCGGTGGTTATGAGTGGTAGTGCTGCTGTCTCTGGATCGCAGCATTTATCAGGTGTGTTCACTTTTTGCAATTTGGACTCAGCTATTTAGTCCTGCTTGATCCTTTAGTCAGTGCCAGTTGTCCATTGTTTTTGGGGGATTCACATCCCTTTCTGGTCTCTCCTGTTTGCTTTGCTTTTCAACAAAGATAAGTCCTGGCTTTGTTTTTGCTGTCCACATGCTGTGGGCCTTATAGTTCACTGCATTTTCATGTTTTGTCTTGTCCAGCTTGTCTGTGTAAGGATTTTTTGCAGCCAAGCGGTATCTCTGGAGATGCAGATATACCCTCCATGTCTTTAGTCAGATGTGGAGTTTTGTATTTTCTGTGGTGGATATTTTCTAGTGTTTTAATACTGACCGCATAGTTCTCTGTCCTATTCTTTCTTTTTAGCTAGTAAGGCCTCCTTTGCTAATCCTGATTTCAGTCTGCGTTTGTCATTTCCCTCTCCTCTCACGGTCAATATTTGTGGGGGGCTGTCTATCCTTTGGGGATTTTCTCTGAGGCAAGATAGTTTTCCCATTTCTATCTTTAGGGGAAGTTAGTCCTTAGGCTGTGTCGAGGTGTCTAGGGAGTGTTAGGTACATCCCACGGCTATTTCTAGTTGCGCTGCTAAGTTCAGGGTTTGCGGTCAGTACAGGTACCACCTTCTCCAGAGTTCGTCACATGCTGCTCCAAAGCCACCAGATCATAACAGTACAACTGGCCCACAATGAGTTAATTGCATCTCAGAAGAAGGGAGGAAAGGTTTTGAGCCATTTTTTTTTCCTTAGCCTGTTTTGTCTTTTCCTCCCTCTTAATCTCTGGGTGGCTGCGGAACCTAGTAATAACATGAATGTTCAAGAGTTAGTTTCTCGTGTGGATCAGCTTGCTGCTAGGGTACAGGGTATTTCAGATTATATTGTTCAGACTCCTGCCTTAGAACCTAAGATTCCCACTCCTGATTTATTCTTTGGTGACAGATCCAAATTTTTGAGTTTCAAAAATAACTGTAAACTGTTTTTTGCATTGAGACCCCGATTCTCTGGTGATCCCATTCAGCAGGTTAAAATCATCATATCCCTGTTGCGTGGTGACCCACAGGATTGGGCATTTTCCCTGAAAACTGGCAATCCTGCTTTGCTTAATGTTGATTCTTTCTTTCAAGCATTGGGGTTATTGTATGATGAGCCTAATTCTGTGGATCAAGCTGAGAAGATCTTGTTGGCCCTGTGTCAGGGTCAAGAAGCGGCAGAATCGTATTGCCAGAAATTTAGAAAATGGTCTGTACTGACTAAATGGATTGAGGATGCCTTGGCGGCAATTTTCAGAAAGGGTCTTTCTGAATCCGTTAAAGATGTTATGGTGGGGTTCCCCACGCCTGCTGGTCTGAGTGATTCTATGTCTCTGGCCATTCAGATTGATCGGCGCTTGCGTGAGCGCAGAGTTGTGCACACTGTGGCGTTGTCCTCTGAGCGGAGCCCTGAGCCTATGCAGTGTGATAGGATTTTGTCTAGAGCTGAACGTCAAAGATTCAGGCGTCAGAATAGGTTGTGTTTTTACTGCGGCGATTCTGCTCATGTTATTTCTGATTGCCCTAAGCGTACAAAGAGAATCGCTAGTTCTGTTACCATCAGTACTGTACAACCTAAATTTCTGTTATCTGTGACCTTGATCTGCTCATTATCATCATTTTCTGTCATGGCATTTGTGGATTCAGGCGCCGCTCTGAACTTGATGGACTTAGAATTTGCCAGACGTTGTGGTTTCCCCTTGCAGCCTTTGCAGAACCCTATTCCTTTGAGGGGCATTGATGCTACACCGTTGGCTATAAATAAACCTCAGTTTTGGACACAGCTGACCATGCGCATGGCGCCAGCCCATCAGGAAGATTGTCGTTTTCTGGTGTTGCATAATTTGCATGATGATATTGTGCTGGGTTTTCCATGGTTACAGATACATAATCCGGTGTTAGATTGGCGATCTATGTCTGTGACTAGTTGGGGTTGTCAGGGGGTTCATGGTCACGTTCCTTTGATGTCAATTTCCTCTTCCCCCTCTTCTGAAATTCCTGAGTTTTTGTCAGATTTCCAGGATGTATTCGATGAGCCCAAATCCAGTTCCCTTCCACCGCATAGGGACTGTGATTGTGCTATTGACTTGATTCCAGGTTGCAAGTTCCCTAAGGGCCGACTTTTCAAACTGTCTGTGCCAGAACATGCCGCCATGTGGAGCTATATTAAGGAGTCTTTGGAGAAAGGGCATATTCGGCCATCTTCTTCACCATTGGGAGCAGGTTTTTTTTTTGTTGCCAAGAAGGATGGCTCCTTGAGACCCTGTATTGATTATCGCCTCTTGAATAAGATCACGGTCAAATTTCAATACCCCTTGCCTTTGCTTACTGATTTGTTTGCTAGGATTAAGGGGGCTAGCTGGTTTACTAAGATTGACCTTCGAGGGGCATATAATCTTATTCGTATTAAGCAGGGTGACGAATGGAAAACTGCATTTAATACGCCCGAAGGCCATTTTGAACACCTTGTGATGCCATTCGGACTCTCTAATGCCCCATCTGTGTTCCAATCCTTCATGCATGATATCTTTCGGAGTTATCTTGATAAATTCATGGTTGTATATTTGGATGATATTTTGATTTTTTCCGATGATTGGGAGTCTCATGTGAAACAGATCAGGATGGTATTTCAGATCCTCCGTAATAATGCTTTATTTATGAAGGGGTCGAAGTGCCTCTTTGGAGTGCAGAAGGTTTCTTTTTTGGGCTTCATTTTTTCTCCCTCATCTATAGAAATGGATCCGGTTAAGGTTCAGGCCATTCATGATTGGATTCAGCCCACATCTGTGAAGAGCCTTCAGAAATTCTTGGGCTTTGCTAATTTTTATCGTCGTTTCATTGCCAACTTCTCCAGTGAGGTTAAACCTCTGACCGATTTGACGAAGAAAGGCGCTGATGTGACGAATTGGTCCTCCGTGGCTGTTTCTGCCTTTCAGGAGCTTAAACGCCGATTTACTTCTGCCCCTGTGTTGCGTCAGCCGGATGTTTCTCTTCCATTTCAGGTTGAGGTTGACGCGTCTGAGATTGGGGCAGGGGCCGTTTTGTCTCAGAGGAATTCTGATGGTTCCTTGATGAAACCGTGTGCCTTCTTTTCTCGGAAGTTTTCGCCTGCGGAACGCAATTATGATGTCGGCAATCGGGAGTTGTTGGTTATGATGTGGGCATTTGAGGAGTGGCGACATTGGCTTGAGGGGGCCAAGCACCGTATTGTGGTCCTGACCGATCATAAGAATCTGATTTACCTCGAGTCTGCCAAACGGCTGAATCCTAGACAGGCTCGATGGTCCCTGTTTTTCTCCCGTTTTGATTTTGTGGTCTCGTACATTCCCGGTACTAAGAATGTTAAGGCGGATGCCCTCTCTAGGAGTTTTTTTCCTGATTCCCCTGGGGTTCTTGAGCCGGTCGGCATTCTGAAGGAAGGGGTGATTCTTTCTGCCATCTCCCCTGATTTACGACGGGTTCTTCAGGAATTTCAGGCTAATAAACCTGACCGCTGTCCAGTGGGGAAACTGTTTGTTCCTGATAGATGGACTAGTAAAGTGATTTCTGAGGTTCATTGTTCTGTGATGGCTGGCCATCCTGGGATTTTTGGTACTAGAGATTTGGTTGGTAGGTCCTTTTGGTGGCCTTCTTTGTCGTGGAATGTGCTTTCTTTTGTGCAGTCCTGTGGGATTTGTGCACGGGCTAAGCCTTGCTGTTCCCGCGCTAGTGGGTTACTTCTGCCTTTGCCGGTCCCTGAGAGACCTTGGACGCATATTTCTATGGATTTTATTTCAGAGCTTCCGGTTTCCCAGAGGATGTCTGTTATCTGGGTGGATTGTGACCGGTTTTCTAAGATGGTTCATTTGGTACCTTTGCCTAAATTGCCTTCCTCTTCTAATTTGGTTCCGTTGTTTTTTCAGCATGTGGTTCGTTTGCATGGCATTCTGGAGAATATTGTGTCCGATAGAGGTTCCCAGTTTGTTTCTAGGTTTTGGCGGGCCTTTTGTGCTAGGCTGGGCATTGATTTGTCTTTTTCTTCCGCATTTCATCCTCAGACAAATGGCCAAACCGAGCGAACTAATCAGACTTTGGAAACTTATTTGAGATGCTTTGTGTCTGCTGATCAGGATGATTGGGTGGCTTTCTTGCCATTGGCCGAGTTTGCCCTTAATAATCGGGCTAGTTCTGCTACCTTGGTTTCGCCTTTTTTTTGTAATTTTGGTTTTCATCCTCGTTTTTCTTCTGGGCAGGTTGAGCCTTCTCATTGTCCTGGTGTGGATTCTGTGGTTGGCAGGCTGCAGCAGATTTGGGCTCATGTGGTGGACAATTTGGTGTTGTCTCAGGAGGAGGCTCAGCGTTTTGCTAACTGTCGTCGGTGTGTTGTTTCCCGGCTTCGGGTTGGGGATTTGGTCTGGTTGTCTTCCCGTCATGTTCCTATGAAGGTTTCTTCCCCTAAGTTCAAGCCTCAGTTTATTGGTCCTTATAGGATTTCTGAGATTATCAATCCAGTGTCTTTTCGTTTGGCCCTTCCAGACTCTTTTTCCATCCATAATGTTTTCCATAGATCTTTGTTGCGGAAGTATGTGGTGCCCGTTGTTCCCTCTGTTGATCCTCCGGCCCCGGTGTTGATTGATGGGGAGTTGGAGTATGTGGTTGAGAAGATTTTGGATTCTCGTTTTTCGAGGCGGAAGCTTCAGTATCTAGTCAAATGGAAGGGTTATGGCCAGGAGGATAATTCTTGGGTTGTTGCCTCCGATGTTCATGCTGACGATTTGGTTCGTGCCTTTCATTTGGCTCGTCCTGATCGGCCTGGGGGCTCTGGTGAGGGTTCGGTGACCCCTCCTCAAGGGGGGGTACTGATGTGAATTCTGCTCTTGGGCCCCTCTGGTGGTTATGAGTGGTAGTGCTGCTGTCTCTGGATCGCAGCATTTATTAGGTGTGTTCACTTTTTGCAATTTTGACTCAGCTATTTAGTCCTGCTTGATCCTTTAGTCAGTGGCAGTTGTCCATTGTTTTTGGGGGATTCACATCCCTTTCTGGTCTCTCCTGTTTGCTTTGCTTTTCAACAAAGATAAGTCCTGGCTTTGTTTTTGCTGTCCACATGCTGTGGGCCATATAGTTCAGTGCATTTTCATGTTTTGTCTTGTCCAGCTTGTCTGTGTAAGGATTTTTTGCAGCCAAGCAGTATCTCTGGAGATGCAGATATACCCTCCATGTCTTTAGTCAGATGTGGAGTTTTGTATTTTCTGTGGTGGATATTTTCTAGTGTTTTAATACTGACCGCATAGTTCTCTGTCCTATTCTTTCTTTTTAGCTAGTAAGGCCCCCTTTGCTAATCCTGATTTCAGTCTGCATTTGTCATTTCCCTCTCCTCTCACGGTCAATATTTGTGGGGGGCTGTCTATCCTTTGGGGATTTTCTCTGAGGCAAGATAGTTTTCCCGTTTCTATCTTTAGGGGAAGTTAGTCCTTAGGCTGTGTCGAGGTGTCTAGGGAGTGTTAGGTACATCCCACGGCAATTTCTAGTTGCGCTGCTAAGTTCAGGGTTTGCGGTCAGTACAGGTACCACCTTCTCCAGAGTACGTCACATGCTGCTCCAAAGCCACCAGATCATAACACAGGTGCACCAAACAGGAACAAACTCACGGTGATGTTGGGGACACAGGTCCAGTCCCAGGGGGCCCCCCGAAGTCCAACACGGTGGTGCGCACGGATTCCTGTCAGCTCTGCAAAGCGTGGTCTTCCCCTTGCTCCTGGATCCTAGGGATGCTCCTGGAAACTGTAAGTCCCCTTCTCAGTATCTTCGTGGCTTCACAAACTAGCACAGAACAGCCACCTTTGCTGTAACCGGGAAAGTCTATTTCACCAACGCAGTTCGTCTCAAGCTGTGTAATCTTTCTTGCAGCCAAAACAGCACACAGTTCTCTTTGTTCTCTCTAGAAGCTTCTTCTCCTACACGCTGTGTCAGCTCCACCACTGCACACAGCACCGACCAGTTCATAACAACGATAAGAGCAGGGGGGAAAGCAGAACATACCATCCCACCAGACAAGGGGGTGCAGCCTCTTAAAGTGACAGCGTGTTTCTTATTGTCCATAACAGCACCACCCTCTTACACGGGCACGTGTTGTAGAGGTGTGGGTCCGCAGAACAGCAGACTTAGCAAGCAGTTCAGAAGTAGTACACAATTCAGCGGTCACGGCCACAGGAACAGGCCGGCACTCAATAGACACTGCAGGGATAGGATTGGGCAGTGCCTCTGTGGTAGTGAGCGGAGCGATGCTGCGAAGTCTGTACTGGTCACTGTACAGTACAGGGATCTCTCTAGGCTTGGTGTCGTCGGTCGGGATGGCACTGCTAACCGAGTCAGAAGGCACCAATGGCTGGCATGGGTAAGTCGAGAGGAAGTCAACCGTCTCTGTGCTCTCATGCTGATTCCCTGCCAAAAGCCCCATTTTCCCCCGCACACTGCTGTTTAAGTTGGACCCGCCCCCTTCAGTCAGACTCTCTTCCCTCTGGAATAATGGTGACAGCCCTGATAGTTCCAGCCCAGACACACAAGAGGGACCGCAAGCCTGGCTTTCCTCCCTACACCGGATCCGGTGTTATGTCAGCACCCACAGCCCGGTCTTCTTCCTTACACCCCCGCTCTCCTTTAAATCTCCGTTCCACGGGCGAGAGCTCTTTCACCAGACATTCACATTCTTCTACTCCTGGAATGATTTGTTGCCAAATAAACTGATCTTGTTCATAAGGCATGGGGCACCCCAGCTGTTATTCGATCAGATTGGTGTAATCCAGGTTGACTGATGGGAGGCGAGGGGATATTTTGATCCGGTAAGTCTACCGTTCCTGTGGCTTTGAGCATGGGCACCTCGGTGCTCGCTTCTCTGGGGGCGGTAGACAGTGACTTGTTGAAATCTGGGGTCAAGGTTGGCATCTCTTTTTCATCAAAGTCGAGAACTGTTGAAGTGGGCGCATTGATGACATTAAGCAATTCTTTCCCTTCCTCTGGCCCTTTGGACAGGCAGAGCCGCAACATGCTATGGTGAACTACCCAGGTAGGCGCTCCTTCTACTCATTCAGGCTGGACTTCATATACGGCCCATCAGAACCGACTCAGTGTGTCACTCAATGTGGGGTACTCTCCCATCAGTGTTCCAGTTTTCCCAGGGGCCGCTTGTTCCGGATCAACACCCAATCTCCTGCTCCCAGACCTGTCTCTCGAGTAGGCGTCGTTTCATTGTGCTGGAGTTCTCAAAACTTTGTCTGCACCAGCTGGCGAAGAGTCTGTAGTCGATGTCGGTGTTCCTGAACCCATGAAGACACCCCCGTCTGCGGGTAGTCCTCTTCTGGGTCTAACTCCAGCTCAGTGATCTCTCGTCCCTTTCTCCCGAACAGCAAGGTATACGGAGTGTATCCCATCATACTGTGTACTCGATTGTTGTACACCCACACTAATTCAGCTACGAACTCAGGCCACCGTATCTTCCAGTCTTCCTCCAATGTTCGGAGCATCTGGATCAATGTCCTATTAAAGCGTTCACAAGCTACATTTCCCTGAACATGTATTCATGTATCTGTATGTATGTGCTCAATGTATGTGTGTGTGCTATGTGTATATAAATGTGTGTAACGTGCAGTTTGTGTAAACGTTTGTGTCAAATATTGCGAGTATTTAGCGTCCATATTTATAAACACCAATTGCACAGACAGGAAGTCCAAAGGTGTAAACATCAGAAATCGGCCAATGTACGAGCAAAATGCTGCCTATTTTTTATGCCAGAATAAAAGTCATTCTCCGCAGCACACCGCCCTTTGCAAACTGCATATGTGCTGTTGACAACTTGTTACTGTATGGGGACAGATTGATCTGTTAGTGATTGTTCTGTCCCCATCATCCTTCCTCAGCTGGTGTAAAGAGCAGGGAAACAAGCACTAAAGTACTTTAATACTGCCGATCAAGCTCATTTAACGGCTTGAACTCTGCCCAAGTAAATGCAATGTAAGTGTTACTGTGTGTTGGTGCAATATGTGAGCATTTGGGGCCCCACTTTTAAACTTCTGCCTAAGGTCTCACTTTGTCAAAAACCAGCCCTGCATGCGTATTTATTTCTGTATGTCACATGTATGAGCTTTTATTTTTGCCTAGGATCTATATTATTATTATGATTATGACATGCGTATGCAATGCGTTTTTACTGTAGCATCATCTTTTACATACTTTAATAATACTCTATGTAAATTAAACCTAGTTGTCATAAATAATAAAGCAATCTTATATAAACATATAGATAGATAAATGATACGTATTTGATAGATAGATAGATACATACTTAGACAATAGCTAGAATAGATAGATACATAGACAATAGTTAGATAGAATAGATAGCTATCCTGCAGATATATAATTTCACAAGCCCCTTACATATAATAAACTTGCATCTTTTAGTGCCTTTCAAGCATCACTAAAGGGTGTTTAGCCTTGTTTACCCAAATAAATAATTTAAAAAAAATGACATTGCGTCCCCCTTAATTTTTAATAACCAGCAAAGGTAAAACAGACAGCTGTGAGCTGACATTATCAGGCTGGGAAAGTTCATGGTTATTGGGCCCTTCCCAGCCTAAAAATACCAGTCCACAGCTGCCCCAGAAGTGATGCATCACACTAGATGCGTCAATTCTGGTGCTTCGACTCAGTTCTTACCGTTTGTTAATGTACCAGGGCAATCTCACATCAGAATTGTCGAGTCATGCAGAGTGCAGTGAGACCTGGCAACTGTGATGAGCGGTGAGTAAGTAATGTTACTGACATCGCTCATTACAGTCGTCGGGCTTCACTGCACAGTAGGAGACGGAAGTGGCTAGTGCTCAATGCCTTTAAAACCTCGGAACGAGGCTCCATAGCCTTTGATTGTCAAAATCAAAGAACGTAATAAGAAGTGCTGGACTATGTCGGATCTGCGTGGAAACTTTGCTTTCTAATAAAATTGGAGAACGAGGCACAGTCTCTTGCTTTTCTTTCTCTCTTTTTACGTCTTTCAGGTTTTCATTTGTGGACTACGTCAGATTCCCTGGACTAGATCTGCATGTTTTTTAAAACAAAGAGTCAGAGAGTGATTTTTTAAATAAAATATTTTTTGTGAACACTGCCTCATTGAATGACATTGGTGCAAGTGCAATGTGATATTTTATCATATCGCGCTGGGCATATTTATACGTGATGTGAGCAAACTCTTAAACTGAGACTGTGAACTACATTCATGGCTGAAAGTGCTGGCACCCTTGAAATTGTTCCACAAAATTAAGTATTTCTCTCAGAAAGTTATTGCAATTACACATGTTTTGTTATTCATATGTTTATTTCCTTTGTGTGTTTTGGAACAACTCAAAAAAACAAAGGAAAAAAATTCAAATTGGACATAATTTCAAACAAAATCCTCAAAATGGGCCAAGCAAAATTGTTAACTAATATTTAAGTTGTTAACTTAATATTTGCTTGTACAGTCTTTGGAATAAATAACTGATATCAATCGCTTACTATAACCATCAACTTGACCACTCTTCTTTTGCAAAATGCTCCAGGTTTCTCATATTTGAAGGCACCTTCTCCCAACAGCGATTTTAACCCCTTCGCGACATGCGCCGTACTAGTACTGCGCTGCCGGCACTGCATTTGTGCCAGCAGCAGTACTAGTACGGCGCACCGATCACCGCGGTCTCGCGCTGAGCGCCGCGGTGATCGGGTGCGGGTGTCAGCTGTATATGACAGCTGACACCCCACAGCAATGCCCACGATCGGCGGTAGCGCCGATCGCGGGCATTTAACCCCTCTGATGCCGCTGTCAGTAGTGACAGCGGCATAGAGGGGGATCGCGCAGGGACGGGGGCTCCCTGCGCTCTCCCACCGGAGAAACGCGATGAGATCGCGTTGCTCCGGTGACCCGGAAGGAGTCCCCGGATCCAAGATGGCCGCCGGACTCCTTCCGGGTCATGAAATGACCTGGCTAGCCGGCACTTGCTGAGAGCAGGCGCCGGAAAGCCAGCTAAGCTGCCTGTCAGATCGTTGATCTGACAGAGTGCTATGCACACTGTCAGATCAACGATCTGATCTAATACAGTGATGTCCCACCCTGGGACAATGGTACAAAGTAAAAAAAAAAAAAATAGAATGTATAAAAAAAATTTAAAAAAAATTGCCAAATAAAGAAAAAAAAAATTTCCCAGTAAATCCATTTATTTATGTAAATTAAAAAAAAACAATAAAAGTACACATATTTGGTATCGCCGCGTCCGTAACGACCCGCTCTATAAAACTATCCCACTAGTTAACCCCTTCAGTGAACACCGCAAAAAAAAAAAAAAACCCAAGGCAAAAAACATTGCTTTATTATCATACAGGCGAACAAAAAGTGGAATAACACGCGATCAAAACGACGGATATAAATAACCATGGTACCGCTGAAAACGTCATCTTGTCCCGCAAAAAAAAAGCTACCATACAGCATCATCAGCAGAAAAATAAAAAAGTTATAGCTCTCAGAATAAAGCGATGCAAAAACAATTATTTTTTTATATAAAATAGTTTTTATTGTGTAAAAGCGCCAAAACATAAAAAAATGATATAAATGAGGTATCGCTGTAATCGTACTGACCTGAAGAATAAAGCTTCTTTATCAATTTTACCACACGTGGAACGGTATAAACGCCCCCCCCCTAAAAGAATTTCAGGAATTGCTGGTTTTTGTTCATTCCGCCTCATAAAAATCGGAATAAAAAGCGATCAAAAAATGTCATCTGCCCGAAAATGTTACCAATAAAAACGTCAACTCGTCCCGCAAAAAACAGGATCTCACATGACTCTGTGGGCTAAAATATGGATAAATTATAGCTCTCAAAATGTGGTGATGAAAAAACTATTTTTTGCAATAAAAAGCGTCTTTTAGTGTGTGACGGCTGCCAACCCTAAAAATCCGCCAAAAAAACCGCTATAAAAGTAAATCAAACCCCCCTTCATCACCCCCTTAGTTAGGGAAAAATAATAAAATGTAAAAAAAATGTATTTATTTCCATTTTCCCATTAGGGTTAGGGCTAGGGTTAGGACTAGGGTTAGGGCTAGGGTTAGGGTTAGGGCTAGGGTTAGGGTTGGGGTTGGGGCTAGGGTTAGGGTTACCATTGGGACTAGGGTTAGGGGTGTTGTTGGATTAGGGTTTCAGTTAGAATTGGGGGGTTTCCACTGTTTAGGCACATCAGGGGCTCTCCAAACGCGACATGGCGTCCGATCTCAATTCCAGCCAATTCTGCTTTGAAAAACTAAAACAGTGCTCCTTCCCTTCCGAGTTCTCCTGTGCGCCCAAACAGTGGTTCCCCCCAACATATGGGGTATCAGCGTTCTCAGGACAAGTTGGACAACAACTTTTGGGGTCCAATTTGTCCTGTTACCTTTGGGAAAAAAAAAACCTGGGGGCTAAAATATCATTTTCGTGGAAAAAAAATATATTTTTTATTTTCACAGCTCTGCGTTATAAACTGTAGTGAAGCACTTGTTGGTTCAAAGCTCTCACAACACATCTAGATAAGTTCCTTGGGGGGTCCAGTTTCCAATATGGGGTCACTTGTGGGGGGTTTCTACTGTTTAGGTACATCAGGGACTCTGCAAATGCAACATGACACCTGCAGACCAATCCATCTAAGTCTGCATTTCAAACGGCGCTCCTTCCCTTCCGAGCTCTGCCATGCACTCAAACGGTGGTTCCCCCCAACATATGGGGTATCAGCATACTCAGGACAAATTGGACAATAACTTTTGTGGTCCAATTTCTCCTGTTACCCTTGGCGAAAAAAAAAATTGCGGGCTAAAACATCATTTTGTGGAAAGAAAAAATGATTTTTTAATTTTCACACCGCTACATTCTAAACTTTAGTGAAACAATTGGGGGTTAAAAGTGCTCACCACACATCTAGATAAGTTCCTTAGGGGGTCTTCTTTCCAAAATGGGGTCACTTGTGGGGGGTTTCCACTGTTAAGGCACGTCAGGGGCTCTCCAAATGCGACATGGGTTCCGATCTCAATTCCAGCCAATTTTGCATTGAAAAGTCAAATGGCGCTCCTTCCCTTCCGAGCTCTGCCATGCGCTCAAACAGTGGTTTATCCCCATATATGAAGTATCAGCGTACTCAGGACAAATTGCACAACAAATTTTGGGGTCCAATTTATCCTGTTACCCTTGGGAAAATAAAAAATTTGGGACAAAAAGATCAGTTTTTGTGAAAATTAATATGAATTTTTTTTTACGGCTCTACATTATAAACTTCTGTGAAGCACTTGGAGGTTCAAAGTGCTCACCACACATCTAGATTAGTTCCTTAGAGGGTCTACTTTCCAAAATGGTGTCACTTGTTCCACTGTTTAGGCACGTCAGGGGCTCTCCAATCGTGACATGGGCTCCAATCTCAATTCCAGCAAATCTTGCAGTGGAAAGTCAAATGGCGCTCCTTCCCTTCCGAGCTCTGCCATGTGCCCAAACAGTGGTTTACCCCCACATATGGGGTATCGGCGTACTCAGGACAAATTGTACAACGACTTTTGTGGTCCAATTTCTCCTGTTACCCTTGGTAAAATGAAACAAATTGGACCTGAAGTAAAAATTTTGTGAAAAAAAAGTTAAATGTAAAATTTTTTTTTAACATTCAAAAAAATCCTGTGAAGCACCTGAAGGGTTAATAAACTTTTTGAATGTGGTTTTGAGTACCTTGAGGGGTGAAGTTTTTAGAATGGTGTCACTTTTGGGCATTTTCTGTCATATAGACCCCTCAAAGTCACTTCAAGTGTGAGGTGGTCCGTAAAAAAAATGGTTGTGCAAATTTTGTTGCAAAAATGAGAAATCGCTGGTCAACTTTTAACCCTTATAACTCCCTAACAAAAAAAAAATTATGTTTCCAAAATTGTGCTGATGTAAAGTAGACATGTGGGAAATGTTGTTTATTAACTATATTGTGTGATATAACTCTCTAATTTAAGGTCATAAAAACTAAAATTTTCAAAATTGCTAATATTTCATAATTTCTGACACATTTTTGTTTTTTTCACAAATAAATGCAAGTCATATCGAAGAAGTTTTACCACTTTCATGAAGTACAATATGTCACGAGAAAACAATGTCAGAATCACCAAGATCCGTTGAAGCGTTTCAGAGTTATGACCTCATAAAGTGACAGTGGTCAGAATTGTAAAAATTGGCCCTGTCACTTAGGTGAAAACAGGCTTTGGGGTGAAGGGGTTTACAGTGCTGGCCACTTCAGAACTATCCAGCACTTTGTTTCCATCCATTTCTGGGTGCTGCATGAAGTACAAAAACCTTCATAAGAAATTAATTGAGGTCTTACTATTATTACAAACGAAAAAACCTTAGACCTCTAAAATTTAACCTTTATTGATATAGATTGAAAAAGGTATATCACATAATAGCAGTTGTCAAAAGAGTGCAAAATTAACAAATTTGAGTAGGAGGGGAGAAAAAAATGTAACTAGGGCTAATCTCTCCCTAGACTGACCCTAGACTGACCCTTCCTACCAGCAAAGGTGGCACCCTAGTTGTTGACGTAATGGTGCTTCATGAAGTATGCTTGGGGTCATTGTTCAGCTGGACAATGGGTGGAAAGGGGTGGTCACAGTGGCGGCGACCGGGTCCGTGGCCCTGGGCGCCCAAGTAAAAGGGATAGTCTTTAAAGAGGTTGTGAAAATAATAAAAGTTTGTGACGCCACCTGTGGTACTCGGTCAGGGGTGACTGACTCTGCTTAAAGGGGTCCTCTGGAGATGATGGTACTGCAGCTGGGATGGTGTAGCTTCCCACAGGTGAAGCTGGGTCCCCAGGGATCCCGGTGTAGTGGGTAAAGATGGTGTAATGCTGGCAAATAAATGGAGGACACAGGGTTTACTGGTTGTAGTAGCCAGGGCTGCCACTAGGAATTTTGGGGCCCTATACTAGCAACATTTTCGGGGCCCCCTTGAGACTCCACCCAGGCTCCACCCCAACGCCGCCTCCACCCCTTGTACTGTCCACAGCCCCACTGCTCTCTCTTGGAAAAACTCCACTTCTCACCAATCACACATTAACAGTTCCCATCACCAGATCACACATATAACCAGCAGCCTTTGTTTTGGCCAAAAGATTTTTAAGCCGCCACCACGACAGGATAGACTCTTTTGGCCGGGCCCTTCTCTACTTTAACCTATTAAACATTTTGTAAAATATGCAATACAATTTAGGTGTATTTTTTAAATTTTAAAATGACCAATAATTTCACACACAAGTTACCAATACCACCGTACCATGACCAAACCACATATTACCACCACATAGTGACCTATAATACCACATACAAAGAACAAATACCGCCACACCATGTCCAGACTACATATTACCACCACATGGTGACCAATAATACCACATAAAAGGAACAAATACTACCACACAATGGCCAGACAACATATTACCACCACTTTGTGACTGAATACTACAATATTGATCAGTTATAAAAAAAAAACCACAATACTAATATCACCATATGTGCCTTTATACACAGGAGATCTGTACTTAGTATGCAGTGTCAGTGTGAAGGTAATACAATGATCACTGGTGACATTGTACACAGGACCGTTGTATATACTATACAGAGTATAGTATTAGTGTATAGGTAACACACTGGCTCTCCAGTGACACCTCTAGGTGAAGTCTTTCATCTTCATCCAGCACAGATCAACGTCACTTCTTCCAGCCAGGGCTCGTCTCTGCAGGAAATAACACAGTTAGCTAGAGCTCTGCTTGCAGAACACATTACTTATTTTTTCCCAACTTCTACACTACACCAAATAAAGAAAAAAGGCAACACAGTATCACTCTGCACAGTAAAAGGATCGACTCCCCATTTAAAACACTATACTCAAAAAATAGAATAAATACATCACTGCAGTAATAATATCCCTTAATTAGCCCTATGGTAATAATATCCCCCATCCTGGCCATCGTGTGTCTCATTCCTGGCTCCAGCCATATGTTCTCCCATCCTGCCCTCATGAGTATCCATTCTGCCCCATGTCATGTCACCATAATGCCCCATCTGTCCCATGATCCTGCCACAACTGTCCCATTATCCTGCCCCATCTGTCCCATTATCCTGCCCCATGAACCTGCACCATCTGTCTCCATCCTGCCCATGATCCTGCCCCATCTGTCTCCATCCTGCCCGATCTGTCTCCATCCCGCACCATGGCACCAATCATGCCCCCTGCATCTCCAATCCTGCCCCCTGTGTCTCCTATCCTGCCCCATATCTTTCATCCTGCCACTGTGTTTCCAATCCTGCCCCCTTGTCTTTCATCCATGTCTCCAATCTTGCCCCGTGTCTCCATTCTTGCCCCTTGTCTCCATTCCTGCCGTGTGTCTCCATTCCTGCCCCGTGTCTCCAATCCAGTCCTGTGTCTCCAATCCTGCCCCCTGTGTCTCCATACTGCCCCCTGTGTCTCCATTCTCCCCCTTTTCTCTCCATTCTGCCCCCTGTGTCTCAAATCCTGCCCCTTGTCTCCATTCTTCCCCCTGTGTCTCCAATCCTGCCCCGTGTCTCCATTCTTCCCCCTGTGTCTCCAATCCTGCCCCGTGTCTCCATTCTGCCCCTTGTCTCCATTTTTGCCCCATGTCTCCATTCTGCCCTGGGTCTCCATTCTGCCCCATGTCTCCATTCTGCCCCGTGTCTCCAATCATGCCCTGTGTCTCCAATCCTGCCCTTTGTCTCCATTCTTGCCCTATGTCTCCATTCTTGCCCCGTGTCTCCATTCTGCCCCCTGTGTCTCCATTCTGCCCCTTGTCTCCATTCTGCTCTGTGTCGCCATTCTTGCCCCTTGTCTGCATTCTGCCCCTGTATCTCCATTCTGCCCCCTCTATCTCCATTCTTGCCTTGTGTCTCCAATCCTGCTCCTGTATCCCAATCATGCCGCGTGTCTCCATTCTGTCCCTGTATCTCCATTCTTGCCCCGTGTCTCCATTCTGCCCCTGTATCTCCAATCCTGTCCCGTGTCTCCATTCTGCCCCTGTGTCTCCATTCTTGCCCCGTGTATCCATTCTTGCCTCATGTCTCCATTCTGCCCCTGTATCTCCATTCTGCCCCCGGCAGAATAGACACTTATCTCAATCCTGCCGCTATCAATAAATAAATAAATAAATAAAATAAAAAAAACCCTTCCTCTTACCTTGCCACGCTCCTGCGGCAAGCAATTTTCCCTCCAGGCTGAAAGTGTGCACTCGCTGGCAAATGACGATGATGTCAGACGCCAGCAACGTGCGCGCTGACATCAGCTGCCAGCCTCCTATTGGCTGGCTGCTTTAACTATTTCCATGCGGGCCCGGGCTCGCACGGCAATGGAGTGTAACTGAACCCTGCATCTTGAATGCAGGGTTCAGTAAATCCTGCCGCTGGGGCCCGATGCGGGACCTCTGCTGACCGGGCCCCATGCGCCAGTCAGGGCAGTAATGCCCTGATGGCAGCCCTGGTAGTAGCCACCATCCAGGGAACCAGCAACAGGTGTTGATGTGGTCCGGCCAGCATGGAGGCAATGGTGGATCCCTCTCCCAGGTGAGGTTTGCAAGCCTTTCTACTCACGTTCTTTTGCGAGGTCGTTGCTGCCTATGGCTCCCGTACAAAGTCCTCTCTCTCCTGTCCTGGGACAGTAACCCATATGCTGGGCAATGCGAGCCTTTTTACAGGGTCTCTATCACGACCCAGGCTCTATGTACTGCTGCACCTTTGGGTGTGGAAGTGGACAGATGATGTACAATCCTCTGTCCTTCCGGTTCTGCTGTGGGACTTGAAGTGCGACACAGCCTTCGGGCTCCCGGTGGCTGGTTTCTGTGCTTGAGCTTGGAGGGTGCCCGGTCACAGTTCCCCTCCAGCTCCCTGGTTCTCCTTTACTTCTCCCCTCAAATACGTGCTATCACTGCAACCCTTCAGGTTCTCTTCTGCTCCTGGAGCTGCAGCACCACTTGTGGCTGCACAGCTCCATTCCCTGCTCTCACAGTCTGTTCCAGACTTCCTTCTCCTCTGGTCTCCCTGGACCAACTGTCTAACTCCTCCTCCAGACCAGAGTAGTTAAAGCTGGGGAAGCTCCCCTGAATCTGGGTTCAGAGCTCCCCCTTCTGGCCTGGACTCAGAATGTGTTGCATGTAGGTGTATTACCTGGTAAAGGGAATCCTCCTTGCCTCCAGGCATAATATCACCCTCTCTGAAAGGAAGGCAACATCACTGTAACAACCGGTTACCTGGGGTGTTACAGAAGACCCATGACTTGAGACGCAAACCCAGCTTTATGACACTGGACACTATACTGTAAGTAATCCTTTAGTAATCTTCAGATTTAATGATGCCTTGCAAACAGTCTAGGCACCTAGTTCCAGAGGCAGCAAAGTAACCTCAAATCATCTTTGAATCTCCAATATATATGACTGTAAACAGTAGAATGATGTGCTTTACCAAAAAGCTCTATCTTATTCTCTTATGTCCACGAGATGCTTTCCCAGAAGGATTTTGGCTTACTCACGTACATTTTGGTAAACTGCAGTCTAGCTTTTTTATGCCTCTGTCTCAGCAGTGGGGTCCTACTTGGTCTCCTGGCAGAACGTTTCATTAAATTCAAATGTCGACAGATCGTTCATGCTGAAACTGATGAACCCTATGACTGCAGGACAACTTGAATTTCTTTGGAACTTGATTGGGACTGCTTATCCACCATTCGGACTATCCTGCATTGCAACCTTTCATCAATTTTTCTCTGCCATCCACATCCAGGGAGATTATCTACAGTGCCATGGGTTGTAAACTTCTTGATTATGTTGGCACACCGTGGATAAAGGAACATCAAGATCTCTAGAGATGGATTGTAACCTTAAGATTGTTGATATTGTTCAACAATTTTGGCTTTCAAGTCCTCAGTCAGTTCTTTTTTTCTTTTTCTGTTCACCATGCTTAATGTAACACAGATAAACCATGCAAAGACTGAGTCAACTTCCCAACTTTTAATCTGGTTTCAGGTGTGATTTTCATATTTCACACACCTGTTACTTGCCACAGGTGAGTTTGAACGAGCATCATATGTTTGAAATAAAGTTGTTTACCCACAATTTTGGAAAGGTGACAACAATTTTGTCGGTTCAATTTTTGGGATTTTGTGTGAAATTATGTCTAATTTTCCTTTTTTTTTCTCAGTTTTTTTTGTATTGTTCCAATACACACAAATGTATTAAACATATGTATAACTAAACATGTGTAACAGCAATCATTTTCTAGGAAAAATACTTCATTTTTGTGAAAAATTTAAATGGTGCCAACACTTAAGGCCACGATAGTATATACAAAGTTTAGTTGTGACCTGAGACAGTCGGTAGAGCTGCACCTGGAGGTGATCATCTCTGCTGTGACCTGAGACCATGTAAAGGTTGTGGCTCTAAGGGTGGTTTCACACTTGCGTTTTTGTCTGCAGCGTTTTTTTTCAAAAAAACGCATGCGTTTTTTTTCCCTATCTTTAACATTGAAAACGCATGCGTTTTTTTGTGTACGCGTTTGGTCGCGTTTTTGGACGCATGCGTTTTTTTACTGCATGCGTTCATTTTCTGAAATGCTACTTGTAGTATTTTTAGAAGCGTTTTTTGGACCAAAAAAAAACGCATGCGTTTTCATGCGTTTTTTTTGGGTCAAAAAATACATTGGAGTCAATGGGGACGCATGCGTTTTTTGGTGCATGCGTTTTTTGCGGTAAAAAACGCATGCGTTTTTTTATTAAAAAACCAGAAAACACACTGATATGCCACCCCCCAGCATAAAGGTGATAAAGGGAACCTAACCCTACCCCTAACCCTAGCCCTAACCCTAAGGGATCCTAACCCTAACCCTACCCCTAACCCTACCCCTAACCCTACCCCTAACCCTACCCCTAACCCTACCCCTAACCCTAACCCTACCCCTAACCCTAAGGGATCCTAACCCTAACCCTAATCCCTTTATGGTTAGGGTTAGGGGTAGGGTTAGGGTTAGGGGTAGGGTTAGGGTTAGGATCCCTTATGGTTAGGGTTAGGGGTAGGGTTAGGGGTAGGGTTAGGGGTAGGGTTAGGGTTAGGATACCTTAGGGTTAGGGTTAGGGGTAGGGTTAGGGTTAGGGGTAGGGTTAGGGGTAGGATCCCTTTAGGGTTAGGGTTATGATCCCTACCCCTAACCCTACCCCTAACCCTAACCCTAACCCTAACTATTTCTGTTTATAGTGGGTTTTTTACTTTATTTTGATGATTGGCAGTTGTCACACATTTTTCTGCATGCGTTTAAAAAACGCAAACGCATGAAAAAACGCATGTAAACGCGGTAAAACTCCGCGTTTTTTTCACCACATGCAAAAACGCATGCGTCAAAAAAACGCAGCGTTTACACGCGTTTACATGCGTTTTTTCACCATGCGTTTTTTTGCGTTTTTTACCGCAAAAACGCACCCGAAAAAACGCCAATGTGAAACCAGCCTTAATGTGGTGTTACCAAGGTCTCAGATAGAAACAAGAAACTGTGACACCCATCAGAAGACCCAAGCTGAGAACTGGATTGGAACCAGTTTGGCTACCAAAGTAGGAATACCAGGAGTTATAGAAGTCAACGCAAGAATGGAATAAAGCCTGGTCTAATATTTGACCTATAGTGGCAATAGTAATGTAACGACTGATTCTTGAGAGAGGCATTATGACTTAGCAATGAATTTAAAGGGGTTGGTCACCTTATATCATGTGGACATGACTTTATTGCAATACTTTTATGCTCTCCCCAAAATTGAAATTGTGAAACCAAGAAGGTAAAGTCATATAATTATGGATAGAGATGTTAATCTCTATTTATTCAGAATGGAGTTGGAGCGCCATGTGCAGAAAGAACTGCATGTTGCTTGTAATACTTATTTATTAGTAATGCCACAAAACGACTTTAACACATTTATTAAATAAAGCAATAAAAAATAATAACAAATTGAATGAGAGTTTCACTTTGTAATGGTAGCAAATTGGAAACTGAATCAGCCAATCAGAAGTCATCTATCCTTGTAATACATGATGCTGGAACATTATATAAATATCTATAGTGCACCTCCATTGCAAATTCGAGTCTGGAGGGCCATTTAGTCAAAGGTCTGTGATTATCCCATCCCTTGTAGATTGTGAGCCTTCGCGGGCAGGGTCCTCACTCCTCCTGTACCAGTTATGACTTGTATTGTTTAAGATTATTGTACTTGTTTTTATTATGTATACCCCTCCTCACATGTAAAGCGCCATGGAATAAATGGCGCTATAACAATAAATAATAATAATAATAATGACTAGAAAAATGGCATGTGTAAATTGATAAGTAGGTAGTGGTTGCAAATATGCCAAAAATAAGATGATCACAATTGTCCATAAGCTCCAAAAATGAAAAGTGCAACAAAAACATCCATGGTAGCAAAGAGTATCTTCTTTTCTGTTATCCCATCACATTATGATGCTGTCTCCCTGTATTATGTGATGTATTAATAAAGAATAGGATATTCGTTGCTACAGTGGATGTTGCTGATCCAACATTCTCCAGGGGCTTGCCGGAGTTTTTGTATATATTATATCCTACGTGAAAAGACATTCTGGGTTTAGGTGATGGCAAAATTCCCTGCTGCATAGTAAGCAAAAGACACTCCGTGTGTCTGGCTTACTTACTCCCCTATACAGTATTTTGTTCCAGTCTGTTCTCCTGCAAGATTTGTCAGGCCTGAAGACCTTAACTCCATTTCTTTGTCTATAGGCCTGAGCACACAACCAATTTTCTCGGACAAGTGCTATCTGTGGTTTCCACGGATAGCACTCGTACCTATGGTATTCAATGGGACACGTGTCCGATTTTTTTCCTCGTACAGAGTGGTCCATGGAAAAAATCGGAGACATGTTCGATTTTGATCTGAGTGTCAGATCAAAATCAGGCATGTAAATCTATGGCTGCATGAAAAATGTCAGACTGCACTTGGATGACATTTGAATGTGGTTTGATTTTCACGGACTGACAGAATGGAGAAGGTGGAGAAACTTTTTTTTTCTCTCCACATCCGAGTAAAACTGACGTCACACTGATCAAAATAATCAGATCGTTTTTCTCAGATGTGGAGACATTTGTCTCGTAATCCTACCCTAACAGAGTCTACGAGAAGGTCACTGACAAACTGAACATAGTGAGTCGTGTCTTGGAGAACAAAAGGAGTAGTTGCTGGAAATCCAACGTCCCAGCCCTACAATTCCTGACATGGTTTGTCTGTGGAAGGTTGGAAAGCCCCCATATACATTAGTGTCGTATAATGCCAATGCTATCGGCCAATTTAGCAGACTTTAGTCTAATATACTTGTGGTACTAAAGATCTGGGAATTTGTTTTCAGCAATTTTACATGATTTCCATATTCAAAATAGAAGTCATATGGATCCAGAATCTTGAACATAAAGGACCTGCCATCACTGCCAACTAGAATAAAACAATGGATTTATGCTAGAATATATGGGGTCTTGTCATGTACTACTGATTGTGATTATTAGATTTTTGAAAATATACCAGGCTGTCCTCAGATAATAATCTAGAATGCCTTCAATGCCGCCTCTTCCATTGCATAAAACTGAGCCAGCTGCACACAGAGGCAGTCATGTCAGCGATTTGCGGATGTTACTGGCCCAAGATTTCTTACGGCCATACGAGCCTGCCAATACACGTGAATGATATCATCTTGCCTAACAGTAACTATTACCCCCAATTATATAACTGTAGTGACTGCTGCACGAGCCCTTAAAGTCATAAAATAAAATTATGGTTGCAAACGAGTCAATGCAGATTGGTATCACTATCTGAATAATAATAATAATAATAATAATAATAATAACTTAACCCCTTCACCTACTTGGGATTTTCCTTTTTTTTTTTTTTTTTTGCTTTTTGCTCCCTTTTTTCCCAGAGCCATAACTTTTTTTTTATTTTTCATCAATATGGCCAAGAGAGGGCTTGTTTTTTTCAGGACGAGTTTTACATTTGAAAGACTCCATTGGTTTTACCATGTAGTGTACTAGAAAATGATAAACAAATTCCAAGTGTGGAAAAATTGCAAAAAAAAGTTCCACAATAGTTTTTTTTTTTTTTTTACCATGGTCACTAAATGCTAAACCTGACCTGCCATTTTCGGGTAGATATGGTCTATTTTTGCATTTTATTTCAATGTTGCGGTGAACCAAATAAACATATTAGTGGAGTTTTGATTTTTTTTTCTTTTTACGCCATTTACCAATCAGATTAATAATTTTTATGTTTTGCTAGATTGGACATTTTTAACATTTTGATGCCAAATATATGTATTTTTTATTTTTGTTATTGTTTTATTTTGAATGGGGCGAATGGGGGGTGATTTGAACTTTTATTTTTTTTAATTTTTAAATATTTTTAAAAACATTTCATTTAATTTTCACTTTCTTCTACAGTCTACTTGAAGCTGCGATCTTTTGATAATTTGTGCTACACATAACAGGGCTTCAGACTCACCTCTTCTGACAAGCCTACAGCCTGCAGTGATCCTCAACCTACTGAGCCGCCGTACAACCAGCTCCACCCTCTCCTATTGTATCCTCACCCATATCCTGTAGACTGTGAGCCCTCGCGGGCAGGGTCCTCCCTCCTTATATACCTGTGTGCCTTGTTTTTTTGCTCATGTTTATTGTACTCGCCTATATTTGCCCCCTTTTTCACATGGAAAGCACCATGGAATAAATGGCGCTATAAAAATGTATAATAATAATAAATGTATAATAATAATAATAATAATAATAAATCATCATCTGCTGTGAACGCCAGCCACGGAGCAGCACTCATAGCAGATTGGCAATGACAAGCACGAGGGTCTCCTGTCATGGAGTTAGTGATGCACGTGTGCATTTTAGAAGACACTGTCAGAGATTGGTAGCGGCATTTAACATGTTCACAGCCGGGTGTGGATAGCGATTCCTCTCGCGGCTGTTTGGGGCACATGACAGCTGATCAGTTCCTATCAGACCTATATATCATAGGTCGCAAAGGGGTCAAACTTGATAGGAATGTCAGAAAGACAGAGATTATGACTGCCAAAAAAAGTTCCAAGTTTTGGTGCAAATATGTTACACCACATCATCTGCAACTTTTCTTATGCCAATTATCAGTTAATAATTTTCCCCTTTGAAGATCTGTATTCGGAACACATTATCAACAATAAACATTTTGGACCTAACTGTGTTAGAAAAATTTAATTGTAGGTATAATTTAACAATATAAATTATATAATATATATAATTATGTAATAAGTGCTAATCAATAAATTACCCTTGACCTCCTGGAATATTATAACACATTCAATTCATATTCTACTATGTATAATGTATGTTGATATTAACCAGTCCATTACCTTCAACAAAAGAAAGAAGCAGAACATATTAAATACAGAAGTTTATTAGCCAATGCTAAATTGATATTAATAATTAATTTGCAGGCAAGTTCTCATTCGCTTGATGAAATGAGGATATGAGAAAGAATGTTCACAAATTCCTTGAAACCCACTGTAGCGTCTTCATTTCTAAACAGATCCTTTAGGAGTTTGCCAGAATTGTCCTTCTCTTTGGCCTTCTAAAAAAGAAATGATTTTAAATTGTTACAATCAAAGAAGCACATCTGTTATTTATCATTGTATGTACAACTGAATTAGCCAAGGAGAAACAGAACATGAAAAATAGAATTTCCAAATTTGAATGTAAAATACCCCAAAAATAAAAAATGAATCCTCCATACACTAGATGCTACAAGCAATGATCTGTAAGATTCTGAATATTTATACAAGACCCTTCGGTGTAACCATCGAAAACCCTAGACACCCAAACACATAGGAGCTCTGCCTTAACTACTTCATGAAGGATGTGGCTACCTTTGCAATATTTGTATGGTTCCAATGTACTTTAACCAATTCAATACCAGGCCATTTACCAGGATTCCTGACCAGGTGCATTTTCAGTTTTCAGTTTAAAACCCTGAAAATTTGTTTTCTCATTTGGATATTCCATTTAAATGAATTTAAATCTCCTGGTCCAGATGAATTACATCGTAGGGTACCGAAAGAGTTAGCAGAGGAATTTAGAGAACCACTGGCCAGAATCTTTGCAAAATCCTGGAAAACAGAAGAAGTCCCTGAAGATTGGAGCAGGGCAAATGTTGTCCCTATCTTCAAAAAAGGAAAGAAGATGGAGCCAGGAAATTACGGGACAGGGAGCCTTACTTCTATACCAGGAAATATATTTTAACAAATTATTAAACAGCATGTATGTAAGTACTTGGATAATAATACAGTAATTTACCAGAACCAGCATGGGTTTGTAGCAAACAAGTCAAGCCAGACTAATCTACAAGGGCTTCTCAATAAATTAGAATATCATCTAAAAGTTAATTCATTTCAGTTCTTCAACACAAAAAGTGAATCTCATAAAATATATAGAGTTATTACAAACATAGTGATCTATTTCAAGTGTTTATTTCTGTTAATCTTGATGATTATGGCTTAAAGCCAATGAAAACCCAAAAGTCATTATCTCAGTAATTTAGAATACTTTATAACACTAGGTTAAACAAATTATTTTAACATCTGAAATGTTGTCCTACTGAAATGTGTGTTCAGTAAATGCAGTCAATACTTGGTCGTGGCTCCTTTTGCATCAATTACTGCATCAATGTGGTGTGGCATGGAGGTGATCAGCCTGTGGCACTGCTGAGGTGTTATGGAAGCCCAAGTTGCTTTGATAGCAGCCTTCAGCTCATCTGCAATGTTGGGTCTGGTGTCTCTCATCTTCTTCTTGACAGATTCTCTATGGGGTTAAGGGCAGGCGAGTTTGTTGTCCAATCAAGCACAGTGATATGGTGGTTTTTAAATCAGGTATTGATACTTTTGGCAGCGTGGACAGGTGCCAAGTCCTGCTGGAAAATTAAATTTCCAAATAGCTTGTCGGAAGAGGGAAGCATGGTCGATGGCTGTGCTGACTTTGGCCTTGATAAAACACAGTGGACCTACACCAGCAGATGACATGGCTCCACAAACTATCACTGATTGTGGAAACTTTACACTAGACCTCCAGCAGCTTGGATTGTGGCTTCTCCACTCTTCCTCCAGACTCTGGGACCCTGATTTCCAAATGAAATGCAAAATGTACTTTCATCTGAAAACATCACCTTGGGAGTACTGAGCAATAGTCCAGTTCTTTTTTTCTCATTGGCCCAGGTAAGATGCTTCTGGCATTGTCTATTGGTCATGACTGGCTTAACGCAAAGAATGCGACACTTGTAGCCCATGTCCTGGATATGTCTGTGTGTGGTGACTCTTGAATCAATGACCCCTGCAGCATTCCACTCCTTGTCAATCTCCCCCACATTTTTGAATGGCCTTTTCTTAACAATGTTTTCGCACCTTTTTCTACCACACTTTTGACTTCCACTCAACTTTCCATTAATATGCTTGGATACAGCACTCTGTGAACAGCCAGCAATAACCTTTTAGGGCTTACCCTCCTTGTGGAGTGTGTCAATGACTGCCTTCTGAACATCTGTCAAGTCAGCAATCTTCCCCATGATTGTGGAGCTACTGAAACAGAATAAGGGACCTATTTAAATACTTAGAAAACCTTTGCAGATGTTTTTTGTTAATTATTCTAATTTACTGAGATAATGACTTTTGGGCTTTCATTGGCTGTAAGCCATAATCATCAACATTAACAGAAATAAACACTTGAAATAGAACACTCTGTTTGTAATTTCCTTCTTTGATGAAATCAATGACTGGGTGGATCTCAGAAATGTAGTACAGTATATCTTGACTTCAGCAAAGAATTTGACTTAGTATCTCATACTATCCTTCTTGGAAAAAATTACCATGTATGAGATTGACAAGGCTACGGTTAGGTGGATTCATAACTGTCTCAGTGATCGTACTCAAAGAGTGGTAATAAATGGTTGCACATCCAATTGGACAAGTATTTCAAGTGAGGTACCACAAGGCTCTGTCCTGTCCCAGTGTTGCTCAAGATAAGGGAACTGAAGGTAAACTAATCAAATTTGCAGACGATGCAAAGCTAGGAGCGATAGCTAACACTAGAGAAGACAGAGAAATGATTCAGAAGGATCTACATAAGCTTGAACAATGGGCAGCGACTAATTGAATGGTATTTAACAGGGAGAAATACAAGATTCTACATCTGGGCAAAAAAAGTGAAAATTACAGGTATAGAATGGGAGGAACAGATTTAAGCAACAGCACGTGTGAAAAAGACTTGTCTTCATAGCAGGGCTGTCTGGGTCTCCTCTGAACCAGCAGCACCTGCTATACCTCTCCACATAGTGATCGCATGATGGCTGTTCATGGAGGAGAAACCATAAGCGTATCCTACTACTGTCTACAAAGCATTTCTTTAGTGCTGTCTAGACTGTTTTCAATTAAGTCTTTGACTTCAGGTGACTAAAAGCTAACTAGCTGAATCATTCTAAGAGCTATATAGAAACACGAGGTCAATTTTGTCTGCAGAATTCTGCACTAGAGAAGACAAAGAATGCATTCAGAAGGATCTAGATAAGCTTGAGTAATGGGCAGCATCTAATAGAATGGTATTAAACAGGGAGAAAAGTAAGATTCTACATCTGAGCTGGAAATGGGCAGAATAGAACTAAGCAACAGCATGTGTGAAAAATACTTGGGTATACTAATAGATCACAGACTGGACATGAGTCAACAGTGTGATGCAGCAGTAAAAAAAGGCAAACACAGTTCTAGGATATATGAAGAGAAGCATAGAGTCTAGATCATGTGAAGTAATTATCTCCTTCTACTCCTCCTTGGTCAAACCTCAGCTGGAATTCTGTGTCCAGTTCTGAGCACCACATTTTAAAAAAGGCATTGAAAAACTGGAGTTTTCACAAACAAAGTTTCGGCTTTCTACGGCTGTCCTCAGAACGCGCATGTGCAGTTCATTTTCCTCACACCAGCGGTCAACACACCGGAAGCACTGCTAATCACTTTCGCAGACTATAAAAATGCAAGCAAGCACCAAACAACACCGCAGCACATGTGGATACTACATACCGCCACTCGGGGACCCTGAGCCTGACAGGTAAACGACTCTTCCTGCACTCTCCTACAGCATCTTTGTTCCTGCATTCTGCTTGTGGCATTTTTGTTTTTGTCACCTGCTTCCAAGACATTTAATATTATGCCTATTTAATATTATGCCTGTAAGTGACCTATGATGATTATTATGAACAATATTATTATTTATATACATACCAGGAAAGTATGCATTTGCCCAAAGCATTTGAGGTTTGCACTGTCTTTCAGTAGCTCCTAGACAGGATGGGTGTAACCTCCCTATTTCGGTGAGGCTAACTAGCTACAGTAATTTTTTCGTTTCTATGAATCTATTAAGTGAGACAAATAGAGTTTTCTATGTATCATTTGACCCTTTACTTTGTTTATCTTTATATTATTTTGTGTGAATACTGTTTTATTCTTGCAGAATAGATGTATCTTGAGAATGGCAATATTACGCCGAAACGTTGAATTGTACACGTCTGTATTCTTTTGGGTGTGTCATCTGAAATTATTGATTTTTCTGCATCAATAAAATTTGTAGTGCCAGAGTTTACCATCTTTCTTACTGTAATTGGTAGTGGCATTACTGTGATTGGCTGGCCATGTGACATCATCATAATACAAAGAAAACTGGCGCCAGCCGGCTCTAGAGGGAGAGAGTGCATGTCTGAGCTTGTGTGTTCACAGTATAACAAATCAGTCTTGTAATGTTGATACCGGTGCTGAAGCTGAACCATCATACTAATAGCACTTGTCAAGTTTAATCATTTGCCTTGCTGTTTGTATCACATACATTCTGCATTTAGTCTAGGGAGGGAGAGAGAGTTGCAGGGACAGTGGCAGAATACAGTCTGTAGACAGGGACTAGTCCTGTTGAGTCTCTTGAAAAATGTATATGATAGATGCTGCAAATTTTTTTCTGTGAAAAAATTGATTATATTGTGTGAAAGATCGAGTATTACATGCTTTGTGGTACATTTTGGTATTATATAATACTCCCCAAAAAGTTGCATTTTTTTTCTGGATTAAATTACTCATCCATACAGTATTCCATAATCTGGGGTACATTTTCACTATGTCTATCGCTCCAAAAAAAGCGGAATTTTTTTTTGTTGAGTAAAATTTCTCACTCATACAGTTTTCCATGGTCTGGAGTACATTACTGTAATATCTATCACTCCAAAAAAAATGTTTAAAAATGTTGCTGGGTTAAATTTGTCAGCCATACAATATTCTGTGATTTAGGGTTCATTTTTGTGAAATATAACACACCAAAAAAAGCAATTTCTGAATTAAATTACTCACCCATACAGCATTCTGTGACCTGTGGTACATTACTGTAATATCTACCACTCCAAAAAAGCATTTAAAATTTAAATGGGTTTACTTTCTCAACCATACAGTATTCCGTGGTCTGGGATACATTACTGTGATATCACTCCCCCAAAAAAAGCATTTAAAATTTTGTTGGGTTAAATTTCTCACCGATACAGTAATCCGTGGTCTTGGGTACATTTTTGTGATGCATAACACTCAAAAAAAGTGCAATTTTTTTTTGCTGAATTAAATTATTCAGCCATACAGTATTTCGTGGTGTGGAGTACATTACTGTGATATCTATCACTCCAAAAAAAGCGTTCAAAAATTTTGCTGGATTACATTTGAAAGCCATACAGTATTTTGTCGTATGTGGTCCATGTTTGTGATATATAACACTCCAAAAAAGCATTTAAAAATTGCTAAAAAAATTGTTCAAAAATGTATTGGTATTATATTGCTCATCCATTGAGTACTATGTCTTCTTGGGTGCATTTTCATAGTATCCAACCCTCAAAATTTTTTATCAAAAATGTATCAGTATTATATTACTCTTCCATAGAGTATTACATTTTCTTGGGTGCATTTTGGAGAAATTGTTCAAAAATGTATCACTATTATATTGCTAATCCATACAGTTTTACATGTTCTTGGGTAGATTTCAGTTGTATCACACTGTGGTAGCACAAAATAATTAATACATGGCATTTACCCCATGTCTACTTTACATCAGTGCAATTTTAAAACAGAATTTTTTTGTTAGGAAGTTAGAAGAGTTAAAAGATGATCAGGAATTTCTCAATTTTCCCAAAAAAACTACAAAACCATTTTTTAGGGACCACATTGTCAAGGTGAAAATATATTTTCTTTATACACTTTTGTACTTTTATATTCTTATGCTGTGAAACAATAAGTTTTTTCCCTTTGCTTGCTAATGCAATTGTAACTGTATTTAACATGGCTGCCAGTATTCACCTTTGCCCTAGATTTGCTTCTGCTAAAGAAGCAAGTTTCATATTCCAGAAGTTAAGTATCATTTCTGTTGAAGTCGAAACTTAAAGTGACGTGGAGACAGGAGGATCCATCAGATGACGTCAGGACCAACCAGAAACACTGAATACTAGATATATTGCTTAAACCCCGCCTAACCCCGCCCTCTGCACACCTTCCCCCAATGGACCATATAATGTTGTGTATAGGAAATAAAGAGTTCAGTTGCTGTGACGTTGCTACACCTTGTAGAGACACGAGCATGCACTGAGTTTGAACCAGCCTTTGTCTGACTCATTCTTATCCAGTACCAATGCTCTTATTCTGATTTGGAATGACTGGTGAAGGAAGGATATTGTCGTGACGACCCCGACAACATCACATTTGAAATGACTTTGAGGGAACTATTTGACAGAAAGTACCCCAAAGTGACACCATTCTAAAACTACACCCCTAAAAGTCCTCAAAACCACATTCAAGAAGATTATTAACCCTTTAGGTTCTGCACAGGAATTAATGGATTGTGGAAGATAAAAAAATGAACCTTTTAGCCTCAAAGTTTTTACTTTAACAACAGTAACAAGGAAAATGAACCCCAAACTTTGTTTTGCAATTTCTCCCGAGTACGCCAATACCCCATATGTTTGGACAAATGGCAGGGCTCAGAAAGGAAGTAGCACCGTTTGACTTCTTGAACCCAAAAATAACTGGAATCAAGAGCAGACGCCAAGTCACGTTTGGAGAGCCCCTGATGTGCCTAAACAGAAATGACATTTTGGAACCTACACCCCTCAAGTATTTTATCCATGGGTATAGTGAGGATTTTACCCAAAGGTTTTACACAGAATTTGATAACATTAGTTGTCATATTGATTATGTCATCATGGGTGTTGAGCGCAAGTGCTCATTACTCGAGTTTGCATAGGAAACTTGGGTATGCATCAAGTATCGAGGGTGTTTGAGCGACCCCTATGCAAACTTAAGTAGTGAGCACATACGCTCAACACCAATGACAACATATTCAATATGATGACCTAATGTTATCAAATAATGTGTAGTACCTTTGGTTGTCATATCATCATTATGTTTTTTTAACTTTTGAAAATACCCAAACCCCAATGCTAACCCCAAACCTAACCTTAGTCAAATCCTAACCCAAACCCTAGCCTAACCCCAACCCAACCTAAACCCTAGCCTAGCCTCAACCCTAACCCTAGCTTAACTCCAACCCTAACCCAAATCTAACTCAACACTAACCCTAATGGCAAAGAATGAAATAAAAGTGATGCAATAAATAAAATGTAATCTGACAAAGAGGGGGTTGACATACTAATTATTGTATTTTGATAGAGTCTATCATAGTGATCAAAATGAACCAACAAGAAAAATCCCCGCTGCTGTTGGATGCTGGCAGGCAGATCTCGGCTGGCACACTGCGCATGCGCCCATCATTTTTTTCCATGAACATTTGGTGGGGGAACGTAGATGGAACTTGAAGGACTGTGCAATGGTGAAGGTCTCGGTGAAGCCTGGGGACCTTATTTCTCTCTCCTCTGACATGTATATCATATCAGAAGAGAAAGAAATGTTTTTAATAGCGGCACTCATTTTTTTAAGTGATCGTTGTTATTCAATGAATACCGGCGATCATGTGATCGGGGACCGGAAAAATACAACCCTGATCATGTTTTCCAGGCTTTCAGATACACTTGGAAATGAGGGACTAAGGCCCCTTAAAGGTGGCCATTTTAATGTGTATTGGTGGTCATTAAGGGGTTAAAATCTAAAAAACCTTCCAAAACTTTTCATAGATTCAAAGATTAATCCTTACACTGTAATGTGATTCTTGTTACATTTCACTGGTATATTAAACTTTTTTTTAAAAAAACCTTCCAAAACTTTTTATGGATTCAATGATTCCTCTATACTTGGGGATCCTAGTTACAGATAAACTTACCTGCAGCAGCCAGTGCCAGGCAGCGGCTGCCAAAGCAAACAGGATCATGGGGTGCATTAAAAGAGGTCTGGATACATGATGAGAGCACTATACTGCCTCTGTACAAATCCCTGGTTAGACCGCACATGGAGTACTGTATACAGTTTTGGACACCTGTGCTCAGGAAGGATATAATAGAACTAGAGCGAGTACAAAGGAGGGCAACAAAATTAATAAAGGGGATGGGGAACTACAATACCCAGAGAGGTTAGCAAAAGTAGGATTATTTAGTCTAGAAAAAAGACGACTGATGGGCAATCTAGTAACCATCTATAAGTATATAAGGGGACAATACAAATATCTCGCCGAGGATCTCTTTATGCTAAGGAAGGTGACGGTCACATGGGGGCATTCTCTGCGTCTGGAGGAAAGAAGGTTTTACCACCAACATAGAAGAGGATTGTCACGGAGTTACTGCGACAGTGCAGTACCAGAAGACTGATGGCTCCTGCTTCGCCGCTGAGAAGAAGCACTTCTCCGGTGTATTAAATGTGATTTTTCTTTCAGCAGGACAGGGGTTAATAGGCCATGTGGATATCCCTGCTTTCAGCTGTGTTAGGTTAGCCACTCCTCCTTCCTAAAAAAAGCTAGACCTTCTGGCCAGATCCTTGTCTGAGATAGCACTTGCTAGATAGACCTGGAGTAGTGAGGAGCTGGTGTCTGGAGAGCTGGAGGAGTTTATTGTGCGACAGTTGTTTGGTTGGTACGCTTGGAAATTCCTCATCCTTGCTTGCCTTATTTTCTTCCCCCGTCCTTCACACCCTGGAGAATACCTCTGTTATTTGTGAGAGTATATTTTATGTGAGTGGAGTTTTATTTTACCCTTGTCTTGGTTCCCCTGTTTGTCGGGTTGGTGTACTTCAGTACATGGTTGCGCCTCTCTTCCCCGGGTGGGGAAGGGGACAGATGCAGGGCTGCAGTTAGAAGACAGGGCTAGGGCGGAGGCCCCAGCATCCTCGTCATCTGAGGTATCATGGAGAACAGAGCGAACCTCTAGTGCTAGGTCCAGGAAAGGTGCCCCTGGTCCCAGTTTACGCGCCGATCCAATCGTAACAAGGATTCTTTACTGTTAGGGCAGTGGTAATCTGGAATTCCTTGCCTGAGGAGGTGGTGATAGCAAACTCAGTTGAGGGGTTCAAGAGAGGCCTACATGTCTTCCTGGAGCGTAACAATATTGTATTTTACAGATATTAGGTTCTTTAGAAGGACGTAGATGTGGGGATTTATTCTGACAGAATATAGGCTGAACAGGATGGACAAATGTCTTTTTTCGGCCTTGCTAACTATGTTACTATGTTACTATGTTATACACTGTAATGTGGTTCTTGTTACATTTTGCTGGTATATTAAACTTTAAAAAAAAAGCTTGCAAAGAAGGTTTTGAATTCAATTATTCATACATGCAGTTTAACATGCTTTATTTAAAACTACGGTGGGTTAAATTTTTTTAAAACTGATTGGCCTGGTACAGTTCACAAAACATTTTTGGTCAAAAAATTGACTTGTGTCATATGTACCGTAGAAATTTTGTTGGTTTGAAATAAAAACCAAAATTGGTCTGCTGTAGGTCTACACTTTCTTAATATTTTAATGAGACAGACCACTTGTTGTCTTCAATGTTGTAATGGTGACCCAGCTTATAATTTTTGGAAGTCTTTGCACTGTGTAGAACGTTTACATGTAGGAGTACCACAACTATACTTTGTTTACAATATTTAAATGACATGCTACAATTGGTGCCTTCAAGGTTTTATTAATGACTGCTTGTAATTTTTGTCAGGTTTTGCACTGTGCAGAACTTTATTGAGTGTGTGAGTACCACAACTATACTGTCACGCCGTTCTGTCTGTATCTGGTTTTCGGCATGACAATGCATGTCTTTGCTTTAACCCTTTGCTCCTTTCCCCCTAATTGAGCTGGGATACTGTTGGCTGTTACCTGTATGGAGCTTTCTCAGTTCCCTGCTCTGCTGCGTAGCTGTACATGGGTGGTTAGGTCTTTGCTCTGCTGCATGACCATCCGCATGTGCGATCCCTGGTTGCCGCTGTGGAAGCTGTTCGTGGGTTGCGAGGTCATTTGCAGCTGGTGCATGACTTTCCACATGGTTCTGGGCGTTCAGTCACTGCCAGGTGCCCTGAGCCTCAGTTCCTGCACTGATTGTGCTGTAATAGTTTCTGTTTGTGCTAAGGGTGTGTGTGGCCATACCTCCCCTGCTTTTATCAGGGTTAGTGTGTGTACTTGAAATGCTGTCCCCAGCCAATTGCTGAGGGGCAGCTCCTATATAAAATTCCCCTGCCCTATGCGTTGGGCTGGGCTACTCACAAAGCTCCTTAACTTTTCTATGTGTGTTTTGTGTTCCTGCACCTCTCCTGTGTATGTTTTGGTACCAAAGTCCTTGCCTTGATTCCTGTTATGTACTGTTCTGGTGCCTGTCCTGGAGGCGGTATATCCAGGCCAGAATCCTTGATCCTGTACATGTTTTGTACCTGACCCTGTCTGAACTGTGTCTGCTGCTTTATGCTCCTGGAATCCCTCTGCGTCCGGAGCCTCACACCCAGTGACTTTGAGCCTTGTGTAACTGGTGTTTCTGCTGCGCATCTGCTACTCTGTGCTCTGGCTACCATGCGGTGCTAGCTCCTGGCAGGCCCAGCAATCCTGCGGTTCTAGCACCATCCCGCTTGAGTTCCACCCTAGGTCCGATGCCTGGAGCAAGACGACCGCAGTCTGGAACCTGATGACAGCTGCCTGGAGTTTGGAGCCTGATGACTGTGGTGGTGCCTGTAGGTCGTGTCAGATGTCCGGAACCGAACGACTCCTTTCTGATGTCTGTTGGTGACCCTGTGTCCTGATGTCCTGCCTGCATCCTGATGACCTGATGTACCCTGACATCTTGTCTGTGTCCTGATGTCTTGCCTGCGTCCTGATGACCTTGTATACCCTGATGTCCTGCCTGAGTCCTGATGTCCCGCCTATGTGTGCCTCGGTGATCCGTTGGGGTCCACTGGGTGGTACCCTTCTGGGAGGTGTGGAATTGGGAGCCTGGCATAGTCATGTTTGGTTTATGTACTGTGTGACTTTACTTTAGTAAACTTTACTTTCTCTGTACCTGAAGTTGTGCGGTGTAATCAAGTCCTACATGTCTCTTTCCTTGTCCACATGCTCAGCTGCCACAGAACCCTGGTCTCTGCCTTCCCCTAGTTCGGGTAGGCCCGGGTCTCCCTCTGCGGTATAAAGGGTCCATATTGCGTCCTTGGGGGATGCGCGCCCCGCACCGTCGTGGTCTGTTGGCGTTTGTGGGATGGCCGCATCAGCGGCTGCAGCTGACCATGACATATACTTTACTCAATATTTGAATGAGGCACTACAGTTGGTGCCTTCAAGGGTGTATGGATGACCCTGCTAGTAATTTTTGGAAGGCTTTGCACTTAGTGTATAGCCTTCATGAGGCTAAGAATAACACTACATGACAATTTGAACAGAATGTGTATGAAGCCCTCTTTTATGCCTAATAAAGGGTGTATCTGAGTCTCTCTTTCAGCTCATTTTTGGCAATTATTGGCAGATACTACCAAAGTGACATAAATTTCACCACAATAGAAATAGTATAATAGGGACTGTCAGGTCTTCCACTACACCCAACCAAGCAGATGGACAGCTAACCAGGAATGTACACATTTCCAAAAATTAGTGGCACACACCACCAAAGTGGCATCAATTTCACCACAGTAGAAATAGTATAATAGGGACCGATACATCTTCAACTACAGCCAACACAGTAGATGGACACCCAACCAGGAGTGTACACATTTCCAAAAAATAGTGGCACACACCACCAAAGTGGCATCAGTTTCACCACAGTAGAAATAGGGACCGATACATCTTCGACTACAGCCAACCCAGTAGATGGACACCCAATCAGGAGTATTATTATTATTATTATTATTTATTATTATAGCGCCATTTATTCCATGGCGCTTTACATGTGAGGAGGGGTATACATAATAAAACAAGTACAATAATCTTGAACAATACAAGTCACAACTGGTACAGGAGGAGAGATGACCCTGCCCGCGAGGGCTCACAATCTACAAGGGATGGGTGAGGATACAGTAGGTGAGGGTAGAGCTGGCCGTGCAGCGGTTTGGTCAATCGGTGGTTACTGCAGGTAACCACATTCCAACAATCAGTGGCAGACACCAACAAAGTAGCATCAATTTCATGAGAGTAGAAATAGTATAATAGGGACCAACACGTCTTCCACTACAGCCAACCAAGCAGATAGAAAACAACCAGGACTGTTCACATTTCCACAAATTGGTGCTAACATCTGCAGCAACAGCAGGTACAGAAGCCACACTAAAGATATCACAGATTGCAATTACGCTAGATCAATGCAGTACACTAAAAACTTCAACAGCTGGCTGCACTTATCTGTGATAACACCAGCAGCAGCGCTGTAGACATATTCTGAGAGATGATAAAAGCTCCAAGCCGTGAGAGGCAAGCTCAGGCCACTCATCTATTTTTGAAAGCCAAAATGTGAAGGGGTCCAAACCCTCCCTGATGGTATTGATATTGAATTCTAGATACTCCTGCACCATCTATCCTATCATCAGCTACCCTCGATCAGAGTAATCCACCCTCCCTTGGCACCTGCCTGTTTGACAATAACAGTCTGGAACTTTGAGACATTCTTATCACTTCTATATCCTCCTCTGCTTTCTCCTCTTCCACCACCTCCTCCCGCAGGCTATTCAAAGTCTGCTCCAGCATGTAGATGTCCGGAATAATGATGCTGATGATGGCATCGTCAGCACTAACCATCTTAGTAGCCATTTCAAAACTGTTAAAAAGGGTGCAGATGTCCTAAATTTGTGCCACCTCCATACTGCATTGGCCCAGGCTATACGACATGACATACTGCATCAGGACTCATTGCTGCTGCCACAGTCACTGCAACATGTGCAGAGTGGAATTCCACCATGTTGGCACCTCGCATATCAACCTGTTAACTGGCATGGGCAAACAACTCTGTATCGCTGCAAGTCGATGACCTGAGGGGTACAAACAGTGAAAGTGAGCACATAGCTTCCGTGCTTTCTGCAGCAGCTCACCCAAGCCAGTGCGGCGCCTCAGGGTCCTGGTCATCGCAGTGATATTGCTTTCCTCTCGGGGAGAGTGATACTTCGTTTGGAGGCGGAGGTGCGGGACCATTGTGGTGTTTCGCCTTGATGCAAGATGGGGTTTCATCAAGAACCGGACCTGTATCTGGAGGTCTTCGTGAACCAACGTGACGTGGAGGCCCATCTGATGGAGGGACACCCGGGCCGTGACCTCTACCCAGGTGACCGCGTCACCTACACCAGACATTGGGAAGACAAAGGGTGGTACGCTCTCCACGTGCACAAGCGTGAGCTGAACGAGGGAAGATCGCCATCTAGAGATTCGGAGCCATTGCCACCGGAGGTTCCATATCGCCCAACACTGCCCCCACCTGGTCAGGTGAGAGACACATCTGCCCACAACAGAACACCCGTTGTTCTGTGCTCCAGATGCGCACGCGCACTAGTGGAACAGAGGACTGTAAGCACACAGATTCCCATTCAGAGTGCAGACGCACTGTATGTGATGCCTGGTAGCCGCTCATACCCGAAGGGACTGCCGCCACCAGTACTACCTCCAGAGCTGTTCAAGTAATCTAGCAACTTGAAAGCTAATAGTTAATTCTTCATCCTTTTGCTGCTACAGCTCACTAAACCCTACCAGGGTTATTTCTTAAAGGGGTCCCGTGTTAAAGGGATCCTGTGTTTTGCACAATTGCCTTTTTTGCCTTAAAGAACATTGGAATCATGGACGGTGAATGATTCACAAACTTTGCTATATATAGTTTGCACCTTTTTAAGGGTGCTTCCTACTGGTTTTACAAAAGGAGCTTTTTGAAGAGACTGTTCCTGATATAATTGTGAAAGTTCCTGCTGTTTTAGAGTTAATAATTGACTTGAGTGTTACTTGCACTACCTCATTGAAAGACTTGAGTATTGTTTGAACCCTTAAAGGGACTGTTGAATTATTGCACTTTGCCAGTTAGACTTAAATATAGATAGAATTGTGTTTTACATAGCCGATAGTATGTAGCTGATATTATGGAGCACTTTTGAATAAATTGAAAGAAAATGCAGTGAGCCTCTGGGAGTTGATAGACTGTTCTGCACCTGAATAAGGAAAAAGATTGTTTGCACTTAAAGTTCTAAGATAGTATACCCGTGAGGGTCATCGCATTTCATAGTTAGTCAGTGTACTGTTTTGTTAAATTGTTTTATTTCTAAAAGTAGGCCTACTATGTAAATATGTTTTGTTACACAACGTTCAAGAGTCCTCACCTCCCATAAAGGGAAGCACCAGTTTATATTAACTTGTTTATTGCATTCTAAATTTGCATGTCTTTTTGCTAACCTGTAACAGTTGTTTTCTTTTCCCAGTCTGCGAGTACTGGATTTAACAGGGGGAGAGTGCGGGTTCTGGTCATTGCAGTGGTATTGCTTTCCTCTCGGGGAGAGTGATACTTTGTTTGGAGGCAAAGAAGGATAACTGCATCCGGGTACCACAAACATGCAACACAGTTTACACTCCAGGCCACCAGGGGGAGTTTCTGCTCCTATTTATTAGGTTACTCCACATATATATAACTGGTAGTCTGTAGGGAAAGTTAGAATGTTCCAGACAGTAGTCTGAGGTGGAAATAGGGTCCGAAGGAGCTGTGCATGCCCTCAGAGCTGCAGCTCCCAGAAAGAGACATTGAAAGCAGAATTGTATTGCAGCGAGCGTGTAAGGAGAGGAAGCAAAGGAGAGGACACCAGAAGGGGACCAGCCCTGCATAGGCTGCCTCCTTCTGAGACGCAGGATCCCGGTAGCCGGAACACCAAGGGAGTAAGGACCTTTATGCTTTACTTCAGAAACCGGCAGGACAGCTAATTTCATGTTACCTGTCTGCCCCTACACCCAGGAGGCACAGTGGCACCCCTTAGAGGCTGGGGCATGATAGAATCCCTATAAACCGCCTCAAGCCACCAATCATATGGGTTTGTCCTATCCTATCTGAGGGACAGAGAGAGACATAACATCTACAACAGTTGTGAGGACCTTATGAGAAGCTTAGCAGTAAGGGACTACAACACCACGGCGCTAGAGGAAGGCTTTTATTTCCACCTGGACAAGGGGACTCTGGACTTGCCTCCAAACCGGCCGGACTCTGCCTGCCCTGTGATCTGGTGCCCTGGACTGTGGATACTGAAGTCTTCAGTAAAGGTAAAGAGACTGCAACCTTGTGTCCTCGTTCTTCTATGTGCCTCTCACCATCCACACACCGGGAAGCCCTGGGGACATACTTCACCTGTGGGAAGGTATACCATGTAGCTGCCATAACATCACCCCAGTGGACCCCTTAAAGCAGCGTCGGTCACCCTGACTGAATACCACAGGTAGCGTCACGAACACAAACTTTATCCCTTTAAAGACCTTTCCCTTTTACGCGGACCAGGTCAGCCATCGTGACATCCCCTGTGAACCGCAGGACCCAGTACGAGTATCCCACGCCCCTATGGGGGCGATCCAACTTGATAGTGGAACGCCCGCCAGGGCCTAGGGGTACTCAGTACCAGGTCCGGTACTTAAAGGGATGTGTCACGGCAGTGGCAACCCGCTCCGTGGCCTTGGAAGCCCATGTAAAAGGGATGGTCTTTAAAGGGGTTTTGTGAGTAAAGTTTGTTCGTGATGCCACCTGCAGTATTCGGTCAGAGGGGACCGACGCTGCTTAAAGGGGTCCTCTGGGGTGATGTTATGGCAGCTAAGATGGTATAACTTCCCACATATGAAGTTGGGTCCCCAGGGCTCCCGGTGTGTAGATGGAGATGATGGGTAGTGTAGAAAGAAACGGAGGACACAGGTCTGCAGTCTCTTTACCTGGTTTACTGAAGATTTCAGGCAGCCAAAGTCCAGGGCACCAGATCACAGGTACAGGCAGGGTCCGGCCGGCTTGGAAGCGAGTTTGGAGTCCCCTTTACCAGGTGGAGTTAGAAACCTTCCTACTAGCGCTGTGATGTAGTCCCTTGCTGCCTTAGGTCTCATGTGTTCTCTCTGTCCTCCTTGAAGGTAGGACACTAACCCATATGAGAGGTGGCTCGAGCCTTTTTACAGGGTCTCTATCAAGACCTAGGTGCTATGCGCCACTGTGTCTCCAGGTGTTAGGGCAGACAGGTGATGTGTAGTCCAGCTGTCCTGCCGGTTTCTGCTGTGAGTCTTGGAGTCCCTCACAACATCGGTCTTCCGGCTACCTGTGCCTGCGCTCTGCAGGGAGGTAGCTCAGTCGCAGCTATTGTCCCCAGTTCTCACTCTCCTGTGCTTTACTTCTCCTACACGGTCTCTACAATATGTTCGTCTTTATCTATCTCTTTTCCAGGAACTGCAGCACCCTTGTGGCTGCACGGCCCCTTCAGTCCTTCTGACTCTCACTGTCTGACTGCTCTCTTCTCTGTCCCTCTGAAAGAAAGACTGACTTTCCCTCCAGACCAGAATATATATATAGGGGAGCCACCCACAAGCTGGGTCAGAGCTCCCCCTTCTGGCCTGGAGTATGAACATGTTGCAAGCTTGTGAATACCTGATAAGAGGAATCCTTCATCGCTTCCAAGCTTGACATAAACTCTCCCCGTGAGGAAAGCAATGCCACTGTGACACAATGTGGGGTGTCACAATAGTGGCAGAGATATCGCTGTACCCCTAGGTTGAGGACGTAAGCCATGCAAGGCACGTGTGGGAGCTTATCTCGGTGTAGGGCCGCCACCAGATTCGCACCGTTATCGGACACGACCTTCCCTGGATCCAGGTTCAGCGGAGACAGCCATTGCTGTCCAGAACTTTTCAGCTGTATGACTGTGATCTCCAAGGCATATCAACTTTAACACTGAGAAGGAGGAATAGAAAAGACACACTGGTGCTCCTAAGAGATAAAGCAAAACTTGTTGCTGCAGGTGAAATGGCAGGCTCTGTGCAAGTCCTGTCAAAGTAGGGTAAAAGTAATAGTGAGGTTTGTAATCACCGCACTACAATAGAAAAAGTTACTGGTAGTGTACTCCTGTGTGAAATAATGCGTGGTCACAATATGCCAGGTGCCCAGAGTGGATTAGTCAAGCAGATTGCAGAAACCAATAATAGGACTTACTTCTGATATCAGGGCGTACCGCTATGGTTCCATGCTAGGATGGCTGATGTGCAGAGAGGCTGGGGTATGGGGAGCATCCTCCCGTGATGGCGACTCGAACAGGTTGCCGGAGACACAGGTTGTGAAAGTGCAAAACGCTGTTTAATTAATACCATCAAAATTCAAGGAATATGAGAATATAAAATATGAAAATATGAAAACATGAAAGTATGGATACGTGTTAATCGCAAATAATTTGGTAAAACTGGTAACCCTGATGAAAAAGGACCACGTTATTCGTAAAGTGTTGGTTGATTTTTTGGTCTCACCACACATCCGTCGTTTTGAGCCATCACGCTTTCCGGCAACCTTGTCCCTGCTTCAGAAATGCTTCCAGCCAGAGCACGCCGTTAGCTTCCATCTCGGTGCACCTTCACAACTTGAGTCTCTGTGCATCTGTGTGAGTCGCCATCACGGGAGGATATTCCCCATAACCCGGACTCTCTGTACATCAGCCATGCTAGCACGGAACAATCGCGGTACGCCCGTATACTAGAAGTAAGTCTTATTATTGCTTGCTGCCATCTGCTTGACTAATCCACTCTGGGCACCTGGCATATTATTCCACACAGGAGTACACTACCAGTAACTTTTTCTATTGTAGCGCGGTGATTACATACTTCAATGTCAATTTAAACACTGCCTGATTGCGGTGAGCCAGCTGCGCAGTACAGAGGTGGTGGGAATTCACTCTGCACTTTTGGAATGTGTTTCTCATTAAGGCAGAGGTTGAGGGTGCAGATGAAGGCAATAGAGGAGGTGGAGGAGGCAGAAGCAGTGGATGAAGTATGAAATAAAGAGGTTTATCCTGCAAGCTTTGGGGATTTCAAGACTTGTGGAGCAGCACCTTCCCCGCTTGCCCCCACAGCCACTAGAGTCACCCAGTGCCCAGTCAGCGAGATCCAATACCCTTGGCCATGCTTAGTCATCCAAGTGTCTGTAGTGAAATGCACCCTGGCAGACAGAGATTTAGTCAAGAAACTGGTGTTGTTGCCTGCGACATGCTGGTGAAGCGCAGGCACAGCTTTCTTAGAGATGCAATGATGACTGGGCAACTGGTACTGGCATTCAGCTTCCTGAAACCGTTTATATCTACCAGGTGGAAAGGCAGAATTTCCTTAGCCAACACATTGGAGATGGTAAAGTTCAACCTCTTAGCTTTGTCATGCATAGGAGGAAACAATCTTTTACATGACCACAACTGCAGGACCATGGGCCAGCTGCAGTGCTGAGATAGGGCTGAGTGGTGTGGTGTGCTCATTCTCTGAGATCAGTCAAAAACAACAGGCATGTCAGCTTGCATTACAGTTGATGGCAGGCTCTCAGTTAGCCTGACTGAGGAGGAGGAAGAAGCAGCAGATGTGATTGATGGGGCGGCTGATGGTTGTTGAGTTCAGCTGGTCTGCATTTTAGCGCAATGGGATTCCCAGAGCAACGAATGTTGATTACCCATAAAAAGGGCCATGCATGTAATAGTTAAATTATTGCACTATTATAATGTAAGATTGCTCGTCATTTGCGGTGACAAGAAAGGCCCAGGCTAATCAACCCTTGCCACCCCTCTGAACTGCAGACCCTCAAATGCTACATCACTACATGTCTGCGAAGTACAGTGCACCATAACCTCCTCATCTTCCTCTTCCTCCATCTCCTCAGATGATCTACTCAGCTGTGTGCCTCTGTGTTCATGCCAACTGGGATCTACCACCTCATCATCATCCTCTGTGTTATCACATTCCTCGCCCAGAGAGTCACCCTCCTCCTCTTCCTGCCCTGACAGCACAATACAGTCTGCGTGAGCCTCAGATATCTGAGTCTCTGCAGACTCACCCATCTGTGGTTCCCTACAGCAAGTTGGGCGGTTGGAGAGTTGTGCCACGGGGGAAAGCAAGGGCAATTGGGATGCCACCTCTGTGGACTGTACTGAGCATGATGTTGAGGAGGATGAAGAGGAGCAGAAGCCACTTGAAGCTGGACTTGACATCCACTCAAGCACATGCTCTTTATAGGCCTCATCAATAAGGCGTACCGCTGTGCGTCTGCCAAAGAAAGGTAGTGGAGTAGCCGGTCCAGTAACAGGAGTTGTAAGCTGTCTTTGTATAGGATGTGACATTGTTGGTTCACTAGTTTTTTCAGAAACATTACCACCTACCTCACATACACCTTGAACACCAAGCCTAATTCACCTTCTACCACAACCTTGCTTTTTCCCAGTCATGTTGCTTAGATAGTGTGGTAGGAGCACAGTATTAGCAACTAAAATGTGATTTTTTACTTAACAGCAGCTCCGCACACAGCTCAATTTCAGCATCACTAAATGACAAGTTGAACTATGGCGTGGGGAATCGCGTTAGTCACAGAAGAAAGAACTGCTTGAATGTAGATAAGGCCTGTATGACAAAAAAGATGTGTTCCAAACAATTTCAAACTGAGATCTCCCCTACTGTATCACGTTAGTAACAGAAGAAATTTGTTTTTAGTGTGGATGAGGCCTGTATAACCTAGAATATATGCTCTAAACAATTTTAAACTTGGATCTAGCCTGCTGTATCATGGTACAGCTCAAATCACAGAACAATGTCACCATCATTAAATGACAAGGTGGGATATGGTGTGCTGTATCACATTTAGCAAGTGAAATATTAAGATTTAGAATGGTCTTCTCGTGCATGAAGCATAATAGAAGCAGTGCACAACACACTTCTATGAAATGTGCACAATGCTGTCTTTGTCTGTAGACCTCAGTAATGGCAAAAACAAAAATGCTGGAAGCTCCATTTCACAGCCACACAGGACACTTGCTATCTAAACTATCTGACTTAGAAACAATTGCCCAACTAACTAGCTAAAAATCTATCAGCATCCAATGCAAAGAGTCAGGAGCAGCCTCTCTGTGCTGTTATATTGACAAAATGGTGCTAAAACAAGATGGCCGCTCTATATACAGAGAGGGACATGTGATGTCAGCAGCCCATGACACAAGCCATTGTGTCAGGACATTGTGGATGTTTCCTCGTCCTGATTGGCTAGCCTCAATGTGCACACATACAGTTAGGAAAAAAAAAAGTTTACAAGCACACTTCTCCTCTGAGACCTTCCCACCCCATATCCTCATCAAACATGTGCCCCACACTCATCATACACCACCATTATTGTAGCCAAAGTGTTCAAAATACTTTAGTGGCATTGCAAATATGTTACCGATTTGCTTGTGTTTCCGATCACGAATCCGAATGTGGCATATTTATGCCGAATTTATGTTTGCCGATTGGTTTTCGAATATATTTGCATATCTCTAGTCATTGGCCATGTTATCCTGAGGAACTGATCACATGAAACGTGCGCTGGGGCGGCGGGAGTACCTCCATCATTCCGAGTTCACCTATGTAAGTCCTTCTCATATTGTCTTGTTAACCTGCCTCAATTGGGCAGATAAATACGCCTGCGCAGGAGCGCGATGCCGTGGAACCTCTGTGGATGACGCAGGGACGTGCCATCCACATAGCAAGCAGGAGAGCGACATCGCAAGAAGATGGGAGGTGCCGGACCAGGACCAGCGACACCAATTGGACCAGACCGCCCCCGCAGGTGAGTATAATAAAACATATTTTTCTTCTCTTGCAGGTCGGACCGGGGGCTTATCTTCAGCATTATAGAATGCTGTATATAAGCCCTGAAAGGGGGTGGCCGTAACTCGTATCGGCCAAAACTGCTGACACGTTCGCTTTAATTTTTTACTGTACATATACTCTTTTGTTTCCTAGTGTGAGTTTTCAAATAATTGGCCATTTTATTGCTGAAGGGGCAGGATTAGTGGTCTGATTATTGCTTTATTGTTATGGTGCCTGCATTGGTGTTCCAGAATTCTACCATTTATATTGTGGGGCTTTACTGGAATTCAATGCAATAAGGAATTATAGCACATTTTAAATTGTATCCTCGTCATTCTGTATTATTAATAATGAATTACAATTAGTGATGAGCGAATATACTCGTTACTCGAGATTTACCGAGCATGCTCGGGTGTCCTCCGAGTATTTTTTAGTGTTCGGAGATTTAGTTTTCATTGCCTCAGCTGATTGATTTACAGCTATTAGCCAGGCTAAGTACATGTGGGGGTTGCCTGGTTGTTAGGGAATCCCCACATGTAATCAAGCAGGCTAATAGCTGTAAATCATCCAGCTGCTGCGAAAAAAACTAAATCTCTGTGCACTAAAAAATACTCAGAGGACACCCGAGAGTGCTTGGGAAATCTCGAATAACGAGTATATTCACTCATTACTAGTTACAATGTGTTTTGAAATACAGCATTACGAACTCTGTTTATTGCTGCTTTATCGATATTGTTTTTGCAATAGTCACCTGTTATTGCATTGCCCACATGGCCGACACATATACAACACACCACATGACACTCACTTAGTCCAACCACCACTGGAAGGATGTGACGTCTGCCTCTTTTACGGGAAGGTGTCCTCACGGGGTGGTGCATGCCTTCTAACGTCATTGGAATATATTAATGTCTGACATGCACCACGGCACGACACTGGAAGGGACGGATCTGTCAGCAGATGTCTGGCCTCCATATGCTCGATGAATGCAGTTGGGCGTGTTCCGTTCCTCTCATTGGTTGCGAGAGGACCCAGGGGGTTATAAACTTCACAAGATGCATGTAACACACTGCTTCCCCCCCTCCCCGAGAAAGCTAAAGCGAAACGCGCGTCGGGGCCTTGGCATGGCACACAGGCACTTTATTACAGATGGGTAAGAGGATTTGTTAGTGTCTATTTGACTTGCAACCATCCATACTGGCCATAGTGTCTTTTATGCTTGCATCCATTGCCCCTGCCTCTCATGGTTATATCATTAGGCAGTAACAGAGCCTACCGGGGTAGTCCGGGATCACGTTTACATGAATTGTAGAGGGTCTGCGATTTATATTCATAGTGCATCTCATTCACAATGCATCCCTCTATTTCTGCATTTTTTTTTACGTACTTGCGCTCCATGTCTGTTTGATTGATGGCACATTTACTCTCCTCTTCTCCTTTTTCTTCATAAGGGGTTTGAGCTATTTTGATTCCAATTTACATTTTTGTGACATTCGTCTACTAGCATCTCCCCCTCATTTATCACATTACTGCCTGTACTCTCGCCCCATGGTTGTATGGTTGTCTCCTGTTTTTATAAGTTATTTCTACCTGTATAAGTTTGTACTGTAACCTGTTTTGTTTATGTGACTTTAGTAAAATTTTGTATTTTATGATAAATCAGACATGTGAATTTTCCCTGTCCAAATCCATATATTTTACAGCCAGGTGTTCAAGCTCCATATGTTCTCTATTCACCAGCTGTATGTCAATCACAGTATATAGACAACCTAGCACCCATTTATCTATCAATGCCCTGCTGAAGTGTTCCTTATTTAGAGTAAATCAGGAATTACTATCTAGTTGTTTTCTAGCAGTTTTAGGGAGATGTTCTAATTTTAGTAAATTGCTATTTACCGTACTTAATTTTCCATATATTTTTGTGACACAACCACAAAAAAGCTACACAGCTGATACCTAAGTATTTTGTATGTGTATGTGGATTAAAATCTTACCGCCATGAGCACAGGCACGTCCTTCTCCAGCATAGTCTTCATTCCCCCTTTGGTTAACGTGTTCTTTTTGTCCTCAGTATTGGAGTATTTGTTGTAGACATTAGTTAACGTATCTATTGCAGTCGCCAGCTCAGACATGTTTGGATGTGATATTATCTTTTCTGTTCGTCCCGGCAGCTTGTTGTAGGCAGAATGTAATACAGGGATGGATGGGGTACTTATATAGGAATTATGTCTATAGGGTGAAGAGCAAATATTATACTAGTACGTAAATATTTACTGGGTGTAACAGTGATACAAATTCTAGTAATGAATACACTATTCATCACCAATAATTATCCGTTAAAGGTGGAGTTTGTATATAATTGCTGACTTTATCCATATGAATTAATGACACACCTTAATTATATTTCACTCTCCACCTGTAAAAATTGCGAAACTAATCTCAGAATTATGAATTTAAAGTTTCACACAGGTGAACTGCAATGTTTAAAAGTTCCCATATTTATTATATGCAAGTCACCTAATTCCTGATTTCAGCACAACTGCAGACCATCAATAGGCGTCACCCAACAGCAACGGTCAAAGAAGAGGTCAAAATAGGAAGGATAGTGCAAAATAGTGGAATCCTGGTTGCAACCTCAATGGACCCCATTATAGTTATTGATGAGTATAATCCCGCTGAATCTACTAATCTGTGAAATGTCATTCTCCACATCACCTGCAAATATAGTAAAAATTATTAGATATAGAGGTATAATATACCAATAGACCTTTGTGGTGTCAGTTCTATAATGTGTTTTCACAAAATAACATTTATTTGTTGGCAAGATTAGGAGCTGTGCAATATCAGGTGGAATAAGTTATGGTTTATATAGGAATGTATCCAGGTCACAATAATCGGTTGTATGAAGTCTACAATGTACAGTAAATTTGGATAAAATATAAAATATAAATATGTATAGAGTATTGGGCAACTAAAGAACAATTCACTGAAAAGGATATTACATCTAGAAAACAACACATTAAAGGGCATTGGTTCATCATACTGATATAGAACAACTCACACAACTATTATCCATGGGAAGGAGGGGGGAACAGGGTCGGTATTATAGGGAATGTGAAAACTGGGCAGTTGCCAAGGGCCCCCACTACCCCAGGGGCCCCAATCCTGTGATGTGCCACTATTAGTGGCAGACCATGTGGCTACTATGGGGCCCTTGATTTGGGGGACGCCAGGATTCAGCGCCGCCTCTGGGCACCCTCAGCCCAGAATCGCACATTCAGGATTCAGACACAGTTTAAAGCAATGAAGGAGGAGGCATACCGTCCACTCCCTCCCCCCATCATTCTCCCTCGGCATCTGATGTCTCAGCCAGCGGGTGCGAGGATGTCACTTCATCGTGCCACGCTGTGCTGGGCAGTGGAGCTGCTGAAGAGTCGCACAGTGGAGACCGGAGCAGCTGGGAAATGGGGAGAAGTGAGTTTTGTATTTATTTTTTTAAATCATTGAGTATAATGTGTTGACCATAATACTGTATGGAGGCCTATGGAGTATGTACTGCATGTGCATTTTTCTCTATGGATGACTATGGGGAGCAGATTATACTGTTTGGAGAACTATAGGGTGTGCAACATACTGTATGGAGGACTATGGGCTGTGCATTATACTGTATGAAGGACTAAGGGGTGAATTATACTACAAGGAAGAGTATGAAGTGCACTATACTATAAGAAGGACTTTGGGTTGCATTATACTATATGAAGAATGATAGGGTGCATTATACTATATGGAGGACTATTGGGTGCGCATTATACTGTATGGAGGACAATGGGGCATGCACTATACTATATGGATGACTATGGAGCGCATTATACTATATGAAGGCATTTGGGATGCATTATACTACATTGAGGACTAAGGGGTGCATTATATTATGGTATATGCAGGACTATGCGTAGTACATTATACTATATGGAGGACTATGGGGAATGAATGATACTATATGGAGGCATTTGGGATGCATTATACTACATTGAGGACTAAGGGGTGCATTATACTACTGTATTCTGTATGGATGACTATGAGGTCAATTATACTACGTGGAGAACTATAGCATTATACTATGTAAGACTATGGAGCACATCATACTATATGGAGGAATCTAAGGTGCATTATACTATATGGAGTACTATGGGTGTACATTCTACTATATAGGGGATGCATTATACTATATGGAGGACTATGGGGAATGAATTATACCATATGGAGGACTATGGTGAGGGCATTATACTATATATGGAGGACTGTGAGGACCGTTGTACTGTATGGAAGGCAATGTTGGGACTATTATAGTATTTAGATGGCTATGTGGAGGCCATTATAATATTTGGAAGGCAATTATAATATTTGGAGGTCTATGTGGAGGCTATTATAATATTAGAAGGGCTATGGGGATTGCATTATACTATGTGGATGATTATCAGAAGGGTAATATACCGTATGGAGAACTATGGGGTGCATTTTACTATATAGAGGACTACTGGATGTGTATTATACTGTATGTAGTACTATGGGGCACAATATACTTTATAGAGGACTATGGGGTGTGAATTATACTGTATGGAGGACTATGGGGAGAACAGATAGAGAGAGAAGATAACTGTCTGAGAACTTGAGAACCAAAATTGTTTAGCAATATCAACAATCTCAAGGTTATAAGTCCATCTCCAGAGATCTTGGGGTACATTCCCACGGTCAGTAAACACTGCGGGTTGGACGCTGCCTACATCCTATCTCCACTATTCAACGACGCCTTCGGCTTCCCTGCGGAGATGGACATGTGGCGCGTCTTTCCAGATTGCAGCATATCTGTTTATCTTGCGGAGACGCAAGACACACTACACTGTCATGGATTAAAATCCTGAAGGACACGCAAGGTCCCCCTGCTCACGCCATCACATGCCCAGATCCATTTGAAGTTCGCCAGTGACCATCTGGATTTTCCACATGAGGCATGGGAGAAGGTCATGTGTTCAAATGAGACCAAAATAGTACATTTTGGCATCAACTCCACTCATTGTGTTTGGGGGAAGAAGAAGGATGAGTACAACCACAAGAACACCGTCCCATCTGTGAAGCATGGTGGTAGAAACATCATATTTTGGCTAGCTTTAGACGAAGTTGGGCCCTGGGCAAAAGTATAAAGTGGGGTCCCAAATGCTAACATTTTGCACCATCACACAGAAACATTTCAGTTGTATTTAAATGCGCTGAGTTCAGGACGTTAAACGAGCGTGATCGACAATATTGAAGTCATTTAATTCTTGTTTCCCGGTCTCTTTACACCGGCTGAGGAAGAATGATGGGCATGGTTGTTGTGAATTCTGTGGCTGAATTCACTCCTGTGGTCACAAGTGGTACTGCAGCTTCTGAGCTTCCTCCCTCAGGTGTTCTGGTGAGCTCGTTAACTGCTTCATTACTTAACTCCGCCTGATGCTGCTATCCTTGCTCCTTGTCAATGTTTCAGTGTTGGATCTGAGCTTCTCCTGATTGTTCCTGTGACCTGCTGCTCTGTATAGCTAAGTGCTTTTTGTTTTTTTGTTGCTTTTTTTCTGTCCAGCTTGTCTTTTGTTTTGCTGGAAGCTCTGAGACGCAAAGGGTGTACCGCCGTGCCGTTAGTTCGGCACGGTGGGTTTTTTTTTTGCCCCCTTTGCGTGGTTTTGCTTTAGGGTTTTTTGTAGACTGCAAAGTTCGCTTTACTATCCTCGCTCTGTCCTAGAATATCGGGCCCCACTTTGCTGAATCTATTTCATCCCTACGTTTTGTCTTTTCATCTTACTCACAGTCATTATATGTGGGGGGCTGCCTTTTCCTTTGGGGAATTTCTCTGGGGCAAGTCAGGCCTATTTTTCTATCTTCAGGCTAGCTAGTTTCTTAGGCTGTGCCGAGTTGCCTAGGTAGTTGTTAGGCGCAATCCACAGCCGCTTTTAGTTGTGTTTAGGATAGGATCAGGTGTGCAGTCTACAGAGTTTCCACGTCTCAGAGCTCGTTCTTGTATTTTTGGGTATTTGTCAGATCACTGTGTGCGCTCTGATCGCTAAGCACACTGTGTTTCTGGATTGCCTTCATAACACCTGTCATTAGCATACATAACACATGGTATGATCAGCCTGATGCCTTTCTGGCACACCTACATGACTAAGGGCGCCGAGGTGCACCAAAAACTCGTCAGGCTGAGAGTCTCTCTCTCAATTTTACCATTGTTTTTTTAATTGTTCTAATAAAAAGAAATTTTATTTAAACTGGATGGATGTGCTGGAAACACCCCTCCTTCTTCCTCACTTCGGCTGAAATCACCAGCATGTCAAGCTCCAACCTTTCCGCTCCCCCTTCCTTCCCACTGACATTGCTATTAATACTGGAAAGTTTTTTTCATTCTATGGAGGAGCATTTGGGAAATTTTATTTTAAAAAATTGCATGCTAAATTTGAAAAAAAAACAAAACAAAACACTAATGACCCCCAAAACATATAACATGAATGGAGCAAGAATGCCACTATGAGCACTAGATATAGTGCATTTAATATTTTCCTTTTAATTTACAGGCAAATTCTGTCCACAGAGTTTTTGGTGGGGCATGTCAACACATTGGGAAGATACAGTCAAAAAGGCATTGATCCTCTTCCAATGCACTGTTTTCCTGGCTTGCACATGGATCATATGCTGGATTTATTATGAGTGGTACATGAAGTATCAGCAAAAAAAAATATCATTTTCATTGGGAGATTTGAGGGTATATATCCAAAAAACAAGTGTTGACAGATTTCCTATAATGTAGGAAATACACCCAGCACAACCAAGTGTGCAAATCCATGCGTGAATTTTGAAAGCTTCCTTTGGCACCAATGTAGGGTCTTCTAAGTACATACTGCAAATTGTATTGGCAGAAACATTACTACATAACTGGCACTTTTACTATATTAATTAGGCTTTTTGTGTGCGGAGCAGTTTACATTTCTACCTGCAGGTGTCACTGTTTTCTGCCTTGTACTGATCAATCAGTGATTGTTGGTAGACTACTGAAAACTTTTCAGCTTAGTTATAATAAGAAGCAAAATGACATTTTAAGGATAGACATTTATATATTTGAAAAAAAAAAACAATTGTTTTGTTATGGTCCTTTCAGTTCACTTTTCAGAATTAGCGCGTGCATCACTATTTCATGCCTTATATATTTTGTGCTCTACATTATGTAACAGTGTTCCTTCCACAGGTCATAGTCACCAGAAGCTTCAGTAGTGTCTTCTTGTATGCTCTGCCTATTTATCCATTATCCATGCTCCATATGCTTCCAGAGGCAGCAGTAATTTGATCCCTCAGTGAAGACAGATCTGTAGACAGAATTGAGCAATTTTAGTGAATGATCAGTGAAAAAGACAATAGACGACTGAGAAGTGGGGATAGAAGCAGATTTCTCTAATAAGATAAAAAATTCCTTATCTTCACTTGAATTGTTGTTTTATAAATAATAAAATATAAGTGTTCTTACTATTTAAAAAGACATTTTCCATTTAGCATATTTAATATATATACGATAAGACTGTGTTCATATATTTAGGCCACATTACAAACATGGTGTGTGGATTTTGCTGTGATAAGTGAGGGTCAGATCAGCCAGGGTACAATCAATGGGCCCTCCTTCTTCTCTTTTGGATCTAGTTCTGTACATACCAGGGTGTTGAGGTTGAGGTAAGAAGAGGCTGCTCTCACTTCTGTCCACGATGTCTATATGATCTAAGGCTACTTTCACACTTCCGTCGGTACGGGGCCGTCGCAAACCGTTTGTGACAATCTGACTGCACTCTGAAGAAATCTGAGCGCAGTCCAATAGTGACCGTGAGGACGGAAGAACCGGACAGAGAGTGGACCCTCTGGGTCACGGTACTGATACACCCAAGGGCGAGCGAACCCGAGATGACAACCCCTATACAGGGATAGTTGGGGAGCAGGCCCGAGGGGAACAATACCGCAACAGCTGGCACCAAGAGGGATGGCTCTGGAAAGGACAGAAGGGAAGGACGGAAGTGGAGGAGAAATCCTTGGAATGAAAGTAAAAGGGAGAGGGGAGGAAGGGACGAACCAAGGGAGACAGGCTGGGAAAACGGAGGGAAGACAGGAGGAGAATGAGCCTGAGAAAACGGACCAGACCGGAGCAGAAAAGGATCTGAACCAGACAGGGCCAAACGAAGGTACAAACTGCACACAACAATCAGGCACCTCCATTATGGAGGCGAGGCCTGATATAGCCCAAATAAGTACCTGATTGGAGGAGACAGGAGCAGGGAGGGTCCGAAATGGTTAACTGGAGGAAGAAGTGCACGCCCGCGTCCTAAGGCGCATGTGTGTAGCAGGTACAGGACGGAAGGGAAGAGGAGCGCGCACCCCACGCCGAAATCCCTGAGCAGCAGGAAGAGGACGCGGGGAACCGGCGCGACACTGAGAGCGGCGAGGAGAAATGGAGAGAGTGGGACTGATAGGAGAAGCGGCCGCAGCGTCAGAGGAGGCCGGTATGACAGTACTCCCCCTCCTAAGACTCCCCCCTCCGAGACTGGCTGTGAATCTTCCCAGAATCCGTGGAGCATTAACGTTCTCCCGAGGCTCCCACGACCTCTCCTCAGGACCAAACCCCTTCCAATCAATAAGATAGAAGACCCTTCCTCTAACCCTCTTCATGGCCAGAATATCCTTTACTTCAAAATCATTGTCAATGCTAAAGGGCTGAGGGGAGTCCATGGGTGTAGGAGAGAATCGATTAAGAATGAGAGGTTTCAAGAGCGAGACATGGAAGACGTTAGGGACTCGGAGAGAAGCCGGCAATCTCAATCTATAGGCCACGTTGTTAATACGTCCCAAAATCTCGAAGGGACCGATGTATCGAGGACCCAACTTGTAGGAAGGGATCTTCAAGCGAATGTGTTTAGTCGAAAGCCAGACCTTGTCACCAGGATGATACGGTGGAAGATCCCTCCTCCTTTTGTCGGCGTGTCTCTTCATCTGGGCTGCAGTCCGAACGAGAGCCTCCTTGGTCTCTCTCCAAATTTGGGAAAATTCAGAAGAAAAAGCGTCTGCTGCAGGCACTCCAGAAGGGGAAGACATAGGAGGAGGTATTCCCGGGTTCAGACCAGAAACCACAAAGAATGGAGATTTAGAAGTTGCCCCACTAGGATGATTATTATGGGCAAACTCAGCCCAAGGAAGAAGAGTGACCCAGTCATCATGATGAGCGTTGGTAAAATTGCGGAGGTAGGAGGTCAAGATTTGATTTATCCGTTCCACTTGCCCATTGGTCTGAGGATGATAGGCGGAGGAGAAATCCAGCGAAATGCCCAAGAGCTTACAAAGTGCTCTCCAGAACTTGGAGGTAAATTGGACCCCTCGATCCGACACAATTCGCTGAGGAAGTCCATGTAATCTGAAGATCTGATGGATGAAAATTCTTGCCAATTCTGGAGCCGAGGGTAATCCAGGCAATGGAACGAAATGGGCCATCTTGGAGAACCGATCCACCACCACCAGGATGGTTGTGCATCCAGAGGAACGAGGCAAATCTGTAACGAAATCCATAGCTATTTGTTGCCAAGGGGCCTCGGGAACAGGTAACGGATGCAGGAGACCAGAAGGTAGCTCTCTATGTACTTTGTTTTTAGCACAAGTCGTGCAGGAGGCCACAAAATCCGAAGTATCTTGTCGGAGAGACGGCCACCAATAGTACCGGGAGAGAAGAGCGAGAGTCTTCTTGGTGCCGACATGTCCAGCAACTTTGGAAGAATGTCCCCAATGCAATACCTCTGTTCTCTTGTCACACGGGACAAAAGTTCTGCCAGGGGGAACAGAGAGGAGGTTAGAGGGAGCCACCATGATGATTTTGGCAGGATCAATAATATGTGAAGGACCTTCTTCTGTCTCGGGAGATTGCAAGGATCGGGAAAGTGCATCCGCTTTAGAATTCTTATCTCCGGGTCGAAAATGAAGCTTAAAATCAAAACGAGAAAAGAACAAAGACCATCTGGCCTGTCTGGAATTAAGTCTTTGGGCGGATTGAATGTAAGCCAAGTTTTTGTGGTCTGTGAAAATTTTAAAGGGATGAATGGCCCCTTCCAAGAGATAACGCCACTCCTGTAGAGCCATCTTTATAGCTAGTAATTCTCGATCTCCAATTGAATAATTGCATTCCGCGGGCGAAAATGACTTCGAGAAGAACCCACAAGGAACCAGACGACCGGAGAGAGATCTTTGGGAGAGAGTTGCCCCAGCACCCGAAGAGGAGGCATCCACTTCAAGGATGAAAGGCCTGCTGGCCACAGGCCGATGAAGAACAGGAGCAGATGTGAAGGCCCTTTTTAGGGAGAGAAAGGCGTCTTCTGCCTCCGGAGGCCAAACATTGTGAACCGCTCCTTTCCGGGTAAGAGCGGCGAGAGGCTTGGTCACAGAAGAGAAATGCGGAATGAATTGTCTATAGTAGTTAGCGAAGCCCAAAAATCGTTGGATGGCCTTCACTCCAATAGGACGAGGCCACTTAAGTACAGCAGATAGTTTCTCAGGATCCATCTTCAACCCCATGTCAGAAATAATATATCCCAAGAAAGGCAAAGAAGTCTGTTCAAACAAACACTTCTCGATCTTTGTGTAGAGGCGATTCTCCCGAAGACGCTGTAGAACCAGAGGAACACTTCTTCTGTGAGAGGACAAGTCGGGTGAAAAAATAAGGATGTCGTCAAGATACACCACCACACAAGAATACAATAGATCACGGAAGATCTCATTGACAAATTCCTGGAAGACCGCTGGAGCGTTACAAAGACCAAAGGGCATGACCAGGTATTCATAGTGGCCATCCCGGGTGTTAAAGGCAGTCTTCCACTCGTCTCCAGCGCGAATTCGGATCAAATTATAGGCTCCACGTAAATCTAGTTTGGAGAAAATTCGGGCTCCTCTCAGTCGGTCGAAGAGTTCAGGAATCAGCGGTAGGGGATACCTATTCTTGACTGTGATGGCATTCAGACCTCGGTAGTCTATACATGGCCGAAGGGATCCATCTTTCTTCCTAACGAAGAAAAAACCGGCTCCAGCTGGAGAAGAGGACTTCCGGATGAAACCCTTGGCTAAATTCTCTCGCATGTATTCTGACATGGCTAAGGTCTCTGCCGGAGATAACGGATAGGTTCTTCCCTTGGGAAGGGTAGATCCAGGAATTAACTTGATAGGGCAGTCGTAGGCTCGGTGTGGAGGAAGAGACTCTGCCTCCTTTTTATCAAAGACATCGGCAAACGAGAGATAGGCAGAGGGAAGACTAGGAAGATTGACGGGTGCTTGGGGAAGACCTGGACGGGAGACGGACAGCAGACAACGTTCATGACAACCATGACCCCAGCGGAGTATCTCTCCAGAGCGCCAATCAAGAACTGGCTCATGCGACCTGAGCCAGGGTAGACCCAAGAGCAGAGCGTGAGAAAGATTAGGCAGAACATAAAATGCTATCTTCTCCTGGTGTAGAGCTCCAATCTGCATGTCCAACTCGAGAGTGACCATCTTGATGGAAACAGGTAGGGGTCTGCCATCCACTGCAGAAATAAAACGCGGAGTCTCAAGAGTAACCACAGGTATCCGAAATTTGTTCACCTCCTCCTGCCGAATGAAATTACCAGCGGCACCCGAGTCCACATACGCCTCCACAGACCTACGCTCAAGACCTACAGAAATCAAAGCTGAAATAGTTAGGGGTAGAGAGGAATTTGAATCACCTAGGAAGGCCTCTCTTACCTGGCCTAGGTGGAGTAGTGTTGTGAATTCTGTGGCTGAGTTCACTTCTGTGGTCACAAGTGGTATTGCAGTCTCTGGGCTTCCTCCCTCAGGTGTTTTGGTGAGCTCGTTGGCTGCCTTGCTATTTAGCTCCACCTGAGTCTGTCTTCCTTGCTCCTTGTCAATGTTCCAGTGTTGGATCTGAGCTACTGCATCTTTCCTTGGGCCTGCTGCTCTGCTAGATAAGTGCTTCTAGTTTGTTTTCTGTTTTTTCTGTCCAGCTTGTTATTATCTTTTGCTGGAAGCTCTGAGAAGCAAAGGGGTGCACCGCCGTGCTGTTAGTTCGGCACGGTGGGTCTTTTTGCCCCTTTGCGTGGTTTTCGTTTTAGGGTTTTTTGTAGACTGCATAGTTCTCTTTGCTATCCTCGCTCTGTCTAGAATATCGGGCCTCACTTTGCTGAATCTATTTCATTCCTACGTTTGTCTTTTCATCTTGCTAACAGTCATTATATGTGGGGGCTGCCTATTCCTTTGGGGTATTTCTCTGAGGTAAGTCAGGCTTGTATTTCTATCTTCAGGCTAGTCAGCTCCTCAGGCAGTGCCGAGTTGCATAGGTAGTTGATAGGCGCAATCCACTGCTGCTTCCAGTTGTGTGAGGATAGATCAGGTACTGCAGTCTACAGAGATTCCACGTCTCAGAGCTCGTCCTATTGTTTTGGGTTATTGCCAGATCTCTGTATGTGCGCTGATTACTGCACGCTGTGTTGCCTGATTGCCAGCCATAACAGTACAAGGAGCCTTTCAATGATTTCCAATAGAGGGAAAAAAGAAATCCTGACATCATTTTTTTTTCTTAGCTCTGTCTTCAGTCTTTTTTTTCCCCTAGACATTAGAGTGCTTCAGGACACAGCTGTGGACATGGATATTCAGGCTCTGTGCTCCTCAATGGATAATCTCGTTGTAAATGTACAAAAGATTCAAGATACTATTGATCAGAAATCGATGCTAGAACCAAGAATTCCGATTCCTGATTTGTTTTTTGGTGACAGAACTAAGTTCCTGAGCTTCAGAAATAATTGTAAGCTATTTTTGGCCTTGAAACCTCATTCTTCTGGTAATCCTATTCAACAGGTTTTGATTATTATTTCTTTTTTGCGCGGCGACCCACAGGACTGGGCGTTTTCTCTTGCACCAGGAGATTCTGCATTGAGTAATGTTGATGCATTTTTCCAGGCGCTGGGATTGCTTTACGATGAGCCTAATTCAGTGGATCAAGCTGAGAAAAATCTGCTGGCTTTATGCCAGGGTCAGGATGATGTAGAAGTATATTGTCAGAAATTTAGAAAATGGTCAGTACTCACTCTGTGGAATGAATCTGCACTAGCGGCTTTGTTCAGAAAGGGTCTCTCTGAAGCTCTTAAGGATGTAATGGTGGGATTTCCTATGCCTGCTGGTTTGAATGAGTCTATGTCCTTGGCCATTCAGATCGGTCGTCGCTTGCGCGAGCGTAAATCTGTGCACCATCTGGCGGTATTGTCTGAGAGTAAGCCTGAGCCTATGCAGTGCGACAGGACTATGACTAAAGTAGAACGGCACGAACACAGACGTCTGAACAGACTGTGTTTCTATTGTGGTGATTCTACTCATGCTATTTCTAATTGTCCTAAACGCACTAGGCGGTTCGATAGCTCTGCCGTTATTGGTACTGTACAGTCCAAATTCCTTTTGTCCATTACCTTAATGTGCTCTTTGTCATCATATTCTGTCATGGCGTTTGTGGATTCAGGCGCTGCCCTGAATCTGATGGATTTGGATTATGCTAAACGTTGTGGATTTTTCTTGGAGCCTTTGCGGTGTCCTATTCCGTTGAGAGGAATTGATGCTACACCTCTGGCCAAGAATAAGCCTCAGTACTGGGCCCAGCTGACCATGTGCATGGCTCCTGCACATCAGGAAGTTATTCGCTTTTTGGTACTGCATAATTTGCATGATGTGGTCGTGTTGGGGTTGCCATGGCTACAAACCCATAATCCAGTATTGGATTGGAACTCTATGTCGGTAACCAGCTGGGGTTGTCAGGGATTACATGGTGATGTTCCATTTTTGTCTATTTCGTCATCCATTCCTTCTGACATCCCAGAGTTCTTGTCGGACTTTCAGGATGTATTTGAAGAGTCCAAGTCTGATGCCCTTCCTCCGCATAGGAATTGTGATTGTGCTATCGATTTGATTCCTGGTAGTAAATTCCCTAAGGGTCGTTTATTTAATTTGTCCGTACCTGAACACACCGCTATGCGCAGTTATGTGAAGGAGTCCCTGGAGAAGGGACATATTCGCCCATCGTCGTCACCATTGGGAGCAGGGTTCTTTTTTGTAGCCAAGAAGGATGGTTCGCTAAGACCGTGTATTGATTACCGCCTTCTTAATAAGATCACTGTTAAGTTTCAGTATCCCTTGCCATTGATTTCTGACTTGTTTGCTCGGATTAAGGGGGCTAGTTGGTTTACTAAGATTGATCTTCGTGGTGCGTATAATCTGGTGAGAATCAGGCAGGGAGATGAATGGAAAACGGCATTTAATACGCCCGAGGGTCATTTTGAGTATCTGGTGATGCCGTTCGGACTTGCCAATGCTCCATCTGTTTTTCAGTCTTTTATGCATGACATTTTCCGTGAGTATCTGGATAAATTCTTGATTGTTTACTTGGATGACATTTTGATCTTCTCAGATGATTGGGAGTCTCATGTGAAGCAAGTCAGAATGGTTTTCCAGGTACTGCGTGCTAATTCCTTGTTCGTGAAGGGATCAAAGTGTCTCTTCGGTGTGCAGAAAGTCTCATTTTTGGGGTTCATCTTTTCCCCTTCTACTATCGAGATGGATCCGGTTAAGGTTCAGGCCATCCAGGATTGGACTCAGCCGACATCTCTAAAAAGTTTGCAGAAATTCCTGGGCTTTGCTAATTTTTATCGTCGCTTCATCTGTAATTTTTCTAGCATTGCCAGACCATTGACCGATTTGACCAAGAAGGGTGCTGATTTGGTTAATTGGTCTTCTGCTGCCGTGGAAGCTTTTCAGGAGTTGAAGCGTCGTTTTTGCTGTGCCCCTGTGTTGTGTCAACCTGATGTTTCTCTTCCGTTCCAGGTCGAGGTTGATGCTTCTGAGATTGGTGCAGGGGCGGTTTTGTCACAGAGAGGTTCTGGTTGCTCAGTGTTCAAACCATGTGCTTTCTTTTCCAGGAAATTTTCTGCTGCTGAGCGTAATTATGATGTGGGCAACCGAGAGTTGCTGGCCATGAAGTGGGCATTCGAGGAGTGGCGTCATTGGCTTGAGGGTGCTAAGCATCGCGTGGTGGTTTTGACTGATCATAAGAACCTTACTTATCTTGAGTCTGCCAAGCGCTTGAATCCTAGACAGGCCCGTTGGTCGTTATTTTTTGCTCGTTTTGATTTTGTGATTTCATACCTTCCGGGCTCTAAAAATGTGAAGGCGGATGCTCTGTCTAGGAGTTTTGTGCCCGACTCTCCGGGGTTATCTGAGCCGGCGAGTATCCTCAAGGAAGGAGTCATTGTGTCTGCCATCTCCCCTGATTTGCGGAGAGTGTTGCAGAAATTTCAGGCTAATAAACCTGATCGTTGTCCGGCCGAGAAACTGTTCGTCCCTGATAGGTGGACTAGTAAAGTTATCTCTGAACTTCATTGTTCGGTGCTGGCCGGTCATCCAGGAATCTTTGGTACCAGGGAGTTGGTTGCTAGATCCTTCTGGTGGCCATCTCTGTCACGGGATGTGCGTGCTTTTGTGCAGTCCTGTGGAATTTGTGCTAGGGCTAAGCCCTGCTGTTCACGTGCCAGTGGGTTGCTTTTGCCCTTGCCGGTCCCGAAGAGGCCTTGGACACATATTTCGATGGATTTCATTTCTGACCTTCCCGTTTCTCAAAAGATGTCTGTCATTTGGGTGGTCTGTGATCGCTTTTCTAAAATGGTCCATCTGGTGCCCTTGGTTAAATTGCCTTCCTCCTCTGATTTGGTGCCTTTGTTCTTCCAGCATGTGGTTCGTTTACATGGCATTCCTGAGAATATTGTTTCTGACAGAGGTTCCCAGTTTGTCTCGAGGTTCTGGCGAGCCTTTTGTGGTAGGATGGGCATTGACCTATCTTTTTCCTCGGCCTTCCATCCTCAGACTAATGGCCAGACCGAACGAACCAATCAGACCTTGGAAACATATCTGAGATGTTTTGTTTCCGCTGACCAGGATGATTGGGTGTCATTTTTGCCGTTGGCTGAGTTCGCCCTTAATAATCGGGCCAGCTCGGCTACCTTGGTCTCTCCATTTTTCTGCAATTCTGGGTTCCATCCTCGTTTCTCTTCAGGACAGGTTGAGTCTTCGGACTGTCCTGGTGTGGATTATGTGGTGGACAGGTTGCAGCAGATCTGGACTCAGGTAGTGGACAATTTGACCTTGTCCCAGGAGAAGGCTCAGCTTTTCGCTAATCGCAGACGCCGTGTGGGACCCCGACTTCGTGTTGGGGATCTGGTTTGGTTATCTTCTCGTCATATACCTATGAAGGTTTCCTCTCCTAAATTTAAACCTCGTTTTATTGGTCCGTATAGGATTTCTGAGATTCTCAATCCGGTGTCTTTTCGTCTGACCCTCCCAGACTCCTTTTCCATACATAATGTATTCCATAGGTCGTTGTTGAGGAGATACGTGGCACCTATGGTTCCATCTGTGGAGCCTCCTGCCCCTGTTTTGGTGGAGGGGGAATTGGAGTATATTGTGGAGAAGATTTTGGATTCTCGTGTCTCTAGACGGAACCTCCAGTATCTGGTCAAATGGAAGGGTTATGCTCAGGAAGATAATTCCTGGGTTTTTGCCTCTGATGTCCATGCCCCAGATCTTGTTCGTGCCTTTCATGTGGCTCATCCTGGTCGGCCTGGGGGTTCTGGTGAGGGTTCGGTGACCCCTCCTCAAGGGGGGGGTACTGTTGTGAATTCTGTGGCTGAGTTCACTTCTGTGGTCACAAGTGGTATTGCAGTCTCTGGGCTTCCTCCCTCAGGTGTTTTGGTGAGCTCGTTGGCTGCCTTGCTATTTAGCTCCACCTGAGTCTGTCTTCCTTGCTCCTTGTCAATGTTCCAGTGTTGGATCTGAGCTACTGCATCTTTCCTTGGGCCTGCTGCTCTGCTAGATAAGTGCTTCTAGTTTGTTTTCTGTTTTTTCTGTCCAGCTTGTTATTATCTTTTGCTGGAAGCTCTGAGAAGCAAAGGGGTGCACCGCCGTGCTGTTAGTTCGGCACGGTGGGTCTTTTTGCCCCTTTGCGTGGTTTTCGTTTTAGGGTTTTTTGTAGACTGCATAGTTCTCTTTGCTATCCTCGCTCTGTCTAGAATATCGGGCCTCACTTTGCTGAATCTATTTCATTCCTACGTTTGTCTTTTCATCTTGCTAACAGTCATTATATGTGGGGGCTGCCTATTCCTTTGGGGTATTTCTCTGAGGTAAGTCAGGCTTGTATTTCTATCTTCAGGCTAGTCAGCTCCTCAGGCAGTGCCGAGTTGCATAGGTAGTTGATAGGCGCAATCCACTGCTGCTTCCAGTTGTGTGAGGATAGATCAGGTACTGCAGTCTACAGAGATTCCACGTCTCAGAGCTCGTCCTATTGTTTTGGGTTATTGCCAGATCTCTGTATGTGCGCTGATTACTGCACGCTGTGTTGCCTGATTGCCAGCCATAACAGAGTAGTTTCCCGGCCTCTCTGGACAGGAACGCAGGAAATGATTTACCCCTCCACAATAAAGACACAAGCCCTGTGCCAACCTCTCCCTGCGACGCTGCTCCGACAACCTAACTCGATCCACCTGCATAGGTTCAGGAGCGGAAGAAGCAGAGGACTTGACCGAGGAGGAACCAGGCACCCAATTAGTCCTAAAGGATCTCCTCTCCCTGACTAATTCTCGAGAGCGCTCCTGGAAACGTAAATCAATATGTGTGGCCAGGGATATAAGGTCCTCCAGGATAGTAGGGGTATCCCGACCTGCGAGCTCATCCTTAATCTTGGACGAGAGCCCTCTCCAAAAAGTCCCTACCAGTGCCTCGTTATTCCACCCAAGCTCAGAAGAAAGTGTCCGGAAGCGGATGGCGTATTGTCCAACAGTAAGGTTCCCCTGTTGAAGATTAAAGAGGGATTCAGTGGTAGATGCCACCCGACCTGGCTCATCAAAGACCTTACGAAATGTGTCCAGAAAAATCTGTATACTGGCAACTACCGGGTCATCCCGCTCCCATAAGGGGTTAACCCAGGACAGAGCTTCTCCCTCGAGATGGGACACAATAAAGGCCACCTTAGCACGATCAGAGGGATATTGCTGGGGTAGGAGCTCGAAGTGTAGACGGCACTGGTTCAAAAAACCCCGACACAATTTGGGATCGCCGCTGTATCGAGGGGGCTTTCCCAAACGAGGACGAGGAAGGGGTACAGGATCTCGATGAGAGGCAGAAGCAGCGGCGGCAAACTGAAGAGAGTGAAGGCGGTCGTCGTCCGATGCCATGTAAGTAAGAATATGGGACTGGGTATCTCGCTGCTGTGCGAGCTCCTGCTGGAGTCCCACCAGCAGAGGGGCGTTACCAGGATCCGAAGTCTGTAGGGCGGTTAAACGAGAGTCCATAGACTTCATAACAGACATAATACGGGTCTGATTCTCCCGTAAGAACAACAACTCCTTCTGGGTTGCTGCGGAGGCACCAGCGGGGTCCATGGCCTGATTGTACTGTGACAATCTGACTGCACTCTGAAGAAATCTGAGCGCAGTCCAATAGTGACCGTGAGGACGGAAGAACCAGACAGAGAGTGGACCCTCTGGGTCACGGTACTGATACACCCAAGGGCGAGCGAACCCGAGATGACAACCCCTATACAGGGATAGTTGGGGAGCAGGCCCGAGGGGAACAATACCGCAACAGCTGGCACCAAGAGGGACAGCTCTGGAAAGGACAGAAGGGAAGGACGGAAGTGGAGGAGAAATCCTGGGAATGAAAGTAAAAGGGAGAGGGGAGGAAGGGACGAACCAAGGGAGACAGGCTGGGAAAACGGAGGGAAGACAGGAGGAGAATGAGCCTGAGAAAACGGACCAGACCGGAGCAGAAAAGGATCTGAACCAGACAGGGCCAAACGAAGGTACAAACTGCACACAACAATCAGGCACCTCCATTATGGAGGCGAGGCCTGATATAGCCCAAAGAAGTACCTGATTGGAGGAGACAGGAGCAGGGAGGGTCCGAAATGGTTAACTGGAGGAAGAAGTGCACGCCCGCATCCTAAGGCGCATGTGTGTAGCAGGTACAGGACGGGAGGGAAGAGGAGCGCGCACCCCACGCCGAAATCCCCCAGCAGCAGGAAGAGGACGCGGGGAACCGGCGCGACACTGAGAGCGGCGAGGAGAAATGGAGAGAGCGGAACTGATAGGAGAAGCGGCCGCAGCGTCAGAGGAGGCCGGTATGACACCGTTGGCCCGACGTACCGACGGACGTTGTGAAAAAACTGCACGACATGGGCAGCGGATGCAGTTTTTCAACGCATCTGCTGCCCATTCTGCAGTCCGAGGAGGAGGGGGCGGAGTTTCGGACGAGCATGCATAGTCAAAAATGGCGGACGCGACGCACAAAAAACATTACATGTAACTTTTTTTGTGCCGATGGTCCGCCAAAACACGACACATCCGTCGCACGATGGATGCGATGTGTGGCCATACGTCGCAATGCGTCAATAATGCAAGTCTATGGAGAAAAAACGCATCCTGCGGGCAACTTTGCAGGATGCGTTTTTTTTCTCCAAAACGACGCATTGCAACGTCCGTCAGAAGACGCAAGTGTGAAAGTAGCCTAATACAGGAGATAAAAGAAGGGCTGATGTAAGAAGAGGCTGCTCACATTGCTATCCACTCTGTCTTTCTGATTTGATACTCGAGATACGAGTCATGCTGAGGTAAGAAAAAACTGCTCATATCGTTGTCCACCCTGTCTATCTGATCTAATACTGGAGATACCAGGGTGCTGAAGTAAGGAGAGGCTGCTCACACTGCTGTCCACCATGTCTATCTGATCTAGTACTGGAGATACCAGGATTGCTGAGGTAAGAAGAGGCTGCTCACACTGCTGCCCACTCTGTCTCTCTGATCTAATACTGGAGATACCAGGGGTACTTAGGTAAGAAGAGGCTGCTCACACTGGAGTCTGAAATGAAGCAATGGAGGCTGGAATGGAGGTCCATCCTCTACAGCGATGAGCTTTTGATTTGAATGCATTGATAGCCGGACATTGATCTGGAGACCACATGAGAAACACCATGAAGAGGCCTTCATGAAGGAATGTCACACTAGTCTTACTCCTGGGATTATGGCGATGTGGGGTGACATAATGTATGGTAGCCGGACTCCTGTAGTCTTCATTCTCCATACACTAGCAACTCAGCTTTACATTGATTTGGTGGTGGAACCAGTGGTACTGCCATGTCTGAGGACATGTGTCCCAGGAGCCATTTTTCAACATGATTATGCCAGGCCACATATTGCTGTTAGCTGTCTAGTAGCCTAAATGTGCTACCATGGCCTGCAGTGTCTCTAAACCTGTCTCCCGTATATCTCAGCATATCTGGAACGTCATTGTTTGCTCAGCTTGATAGCATACAATTTTAAATGTTTTTTAAGGCCTGTGTTTGTGTTTCTTTATTGATTAATGTTAAAATATATCTTTTCCTGTATCCATTGAAGTTTCTTATAGATTATTTTGGATGTGCATTCATAGTTTGGTTAATGTGTGCTTTGTTGTATGACCAAGAGCTGTCACATTTTTCTCTTGTTGATTCAGTTGAGTCATCCAGCTGTAATGTGTGGAAACACAGGTATACAAAAGAAACTGTCAAAAGTCTAACAAAGGGGAAGGTCAACCATAAAAACTGCATTTTTTTTTATATAAAAGGCTAAGTCCAATGCTCCCAGCCAAAAGGGAGTTTCTTAATTAGGGACCTGGTTCAGACTACTGAGCTTGCCAGGGGAGAGAGACTTGGAATAAGGCCGGGATCACACATGCGAGAAACACGTCCGTGTCTCGCATGTGAAATCCAAGCTGTGGCACCGGCACTCCAGAGCGGAGCGTGCGGCCGCATAGCAACACATGGAGCTGCACGCCAGAGCTTGGATTTCACATGCGAGACACGGACGTGTTTCTCGCATGTGTGATCCCGGCCTAAAAAGGCAGCTCTGAAGTAGTGAGTGGCTATGGTCTGCTCCCTACTGATTATCTGTGGATTATCTCAGCCATGTAGAAAAATGTCCTGACTTAAAGTACCACTCTGTTTTTTTTACATTTCACCACCATATTGATATCAGTCATGTATATTCCCTATATGTAGGAAAATACTTACCGGCCACTGTCTTCTGTTGTTCCCAGTGCCACTCCGGTCCTCTTCTGCACACCATGTGACTGTAGTTATGACTGCCGACATTACTCCAATGTTTCCTGGGTGGTCCAGAAGTCACTTCTCAATGTAGGTATAAGGGTTTGCTCACATTTGTGCATAAAATCGGTGATAGCAATGTGAAAAAAATAAATTGCATTGCACTGGCACCAATCTTATTCAATGAGGTAGTGTTCATCTGCGAGTTTTTCCTCACCTGGAATTGGGGTGAGGAAAAATTGCAGCATGCTACGTATGGCCACGTAAAATAGCAGAGACTCAACAATGCTAGTCAATGGGTGTTGGACGTCGGATTTTTACCCACACATTTCATAGGAAATGCTACATTTTATCAGTCAAGTATAGTAGATTCACAGCATGAGCTGTCAGAATAGATAGAAAGATGTTAGTGAGATGTACAGTATAATCAGTGCTTTGTGTGTGTATTTTTCTGTACTTGTATTTCGGTAATAAATAAGTAAATGAAAAACATGGGGTGGGGTCCCCCTTATTTTTTTTAACCAGCTGAGGGAAAGCAGATAGATGAGAGCTGGTGTTATTATTCTCAGAAGGCACCAATATCCATGGAATTTTACAGACTATTAAAATCAGCTCACAGCTGACTACTTAGTTGTGCTCAAAAGTTTACATACCCCGGCAGAATTTTTGCTTTCTTGGCCTTTTTTCAGAGAATATGAATGAAAACACCAAAACTTTTTCTCCACTCATGGTTAGTGGTTGGGTGAAGACATTTATTGTCAAACTACTGTGTTTTCTCTTTATAAATCATAATGACAACCCAAACGATTCAAATGACCCTGATCAAAAATTCACATACCACATTTATTAATACTGTGTATTGCCCCCTCTAACATCAATGACAGTTTGAAGTCTTTTGTGGTAGTTGTGGATGAAGTTCTTTATTTTCTCAGATGTAAAGCTGCCCACTTGTCTTGGCAAAAAGCCTCCAGCTCCTGTAAATTCATGGGCTGTAGTTCATGAACTGTGCACTTGAGATCTCCACAGAGTGGCTCAATGATATTGAGGTCAGGAGACTGAGATGGCCACTCCAGAACCTCCAATGTGTTCTGCTGTAGCCAATTTCAGGTCGACTTGGCCTTGTGTTTTGGATCGTTGTCATGTTAGAACGTCTAAGTACGTCCCATGCGCAGCTTCCAGGCTGATTATTGAAAATTTGCCTCCAGTATTTGCTGATAATGTGCTGCAATCATCTTTCCTTCAACTTTGACCAAGTTTCCTGTGCCTTTGCAGCTTACACATCCCCAAAACATCAACGATCCACCTCCATGCTTTACAGTAGGAATGGTGTACCTTTCATCATATGCCTTGTTGACCTCTCTTCAAATTTAACATTTATGATTGTGGCGAATCAGTTCAATCACTCCAAATTACCTTGTTCCAGAAATTTTGAGGCTTGTCTCTGTGCTGTTTTGTGTATTGTAGGCAACATACTTTGTGGCATTTGCACAGTAATGGCTTTCTTCTTGGCAACTCGACCATGCAGCCCATTCTTCTTCAAGTGCCTCCTTATTGTGCATCTGTAAACAGCCACACCGCTAGTTTTCAGAGAGTCCAGTATTTCATCTGATTTTATCTGTGGGTTTTTCTTTGCATCCCGTACAATTTTCATGGGAGTTGTGGATGAAATTTTTGTTGGTCTACCTGACCGTGGTTTTGTTTTTACAAAGCCCCTGATTTTCAATTCGTTAAGCACAGTTTGAACGCTACTGACTGGCATTCCTTGGATATTTTTTTATATCCCTTTCCTGTATTATACAGTTCAACTATCTCTTTCGGTTAATCCGTTGACAATTCTCTTGGTTTCCCCATGACTCACAATCCAGAAACGTCAGTGGCTGGATGAAACATGCAAGAGTCTGTCTGGATCCCAGAAACTCACTCAGCTTTTATGCACACACGCTGATTACAAGCAAACAGGTCACCGGTGAGGATGTTACCTTTAATAGCCATTCAAACCCATTTGTGTCAACTTCTGTGCTGGTTATCAGGCCAAAATTACCAGGGTATGTGAACTTTTGATCAGGGTCATTTCAAAGTTTTGGGTTGTCATTATGATATAAAAAGAGAAAACACAGTAGTCTACTATATAATTGTCTAAGGGTCACTTCCGTCTTTCTTTCTGTCTGTCTGTCTGTCACGTAAATCCCAAGTCGCTGATTGGTCACGGCCGTTTTGCCGTGACCAATCAGTGACGGGCACAGTCCGGCAGCAAAATGGCTGCTCCCTACTCCCCTGCAGTCAGTGCCCGCTCCATACTCCCCTCCAGTCAGTGCTCACACATGGCTAATGGCAGCCTTAACGGACCGCGTTATGCCGCGGTGTAACACACTCTGTTAACGCTTATATTAACCCTGTGTGACCAACCTTTTACTGTTGATGCTGCCTATGCAGCATCAATAGTAAAAAGATCTAATGTTAAAAAAATAAAAAAAATAAAAAATCATTATATACTCACCCTCCGTCGGCCCCCCGGATCAAGCCCAGGCCTTTCCTGCTCCTCGCAACACTCCGGTGACGGGTCCATGCATTGCGGTCTCGTGAGATGATGACGTGCGGTCTCGCAAGACCGCTACGTCATCCTCTTGCGAGACCGCAATGCACTCTTGGGACCGGAACGTCGCGAGGAGCATTGGTAAACGCCTTGCCTGAATCCGGGGGGCCGACGGAGGGTGAGTATATAACTATTTTTTATTTTAATTCTTTTTTTAGCAGGGATATGGTGCCCACATTGTTATATACTACGTGGGCTGTGTTGGATACTGCATGGGCTGTGTTATATACTACATCTCTGTGCTATATACAAGTGGGCTGTGCTATACACTACGTGGCTGTGGCATATATTACGTGGCTGGGCAATATACTACATTGCTGTGCTCTATACTACGTGGCCTGTGTTATATACTGCATGGGCAGTGTTATACACTATGTCTCTGTGCTATATACTACGTGGCTGTGCAATATACTACGTGGCTGTGCAATATACTACGTGGCTGGGCAATATACTACGCGGCTGTGCAATATATTACGTGGCTGGGCAATATACCGTACTACGTGTCTGTGCTATATACTATGTGGCTGGGCAATATACTACGTGGCTGGGCAATATACTACGTGTCTGAGCAATATACTACGTGTCTGTGCTATTTACTACGTGTCTGTGCTATATAATACGTGTCTGTGCTACATAATACGTCTCTGTGCTATATACTATGTGGCTGTGGTATATATTACGTGGCTGGGAAATATTCTACATCACTGTGCTCTATACTACGTGGCCTGTGTTATATACTGCATGGGCAGTGTTATACACTACGTCTCTGTGCTATATACTACGTGGCTGTGCTATATACTATGTGGCTGTGCAATATATTACGTTGCTGTGCAATATACTACGTGGCTGTGCAATATATTATGTGGCTGGGCAATATTCTGCGTGTCTGCTATATACTACGTGTCTGCTATATACTACGTGGCTGGGCAATATACTACGTGGCTGTGCTGTATACTATGTGGCTGTTCTGTATACTACATGGCTGTGCTGTATACTATGTGTCTGTGCTATCTACTACGTGGCTGTGCAATATACTACGTGGCTGGGCAATATACTACATGGTTGGGCAATATACTACATGTTTGTGCTTTTTACTACGTGGGCTGTGCTATATACTACGTGACTGGGCAATATACTACGTGGCTGTGTTATATACTACGTGGGCTGTGTTATATACTACGTGGCTGGGCAATATACTACGTGGCTGTGTTATATACTATGTGGGCTGTGCTATATACTACGTGGCTGTGCAATATATTACGTGGCTGTGCTATATACTACTTGGCTGTGCAATATACTACGTGGCTGGGCATTATACTACATGTCTGTGCTATATACTATGTGTATGTGCTATATACTACTTGGCTGGGCAATATACTATGTGGCTGGGCAATATACTACATGGCTGTGCTGTATACTACGTGTTTGTGCTATATACTACATGGCTGGGCAATATACTACGTGGCTGGGCAATATACTACGTGGCTGGGCAATATACTACATGTCTGTGCTATTTACTACATGGGCTGTGCTATATACTACGTGGCTGGGCAATATACTACGTGGCTGTGTTATATGCTATGTGGTTGTGCTATATACTATGTGGGCTGCGCTATATACTACGTGGGCTGTGCTATATACTATGTGGCTGTGCTATATGCTACGCGGGCTGTGTTATATACTATGTGGGCTGTGTTATACTCTACTTGGCTGTGCTATATACTACGTGTCTGTGCTATATACTATGTGGCTGTGTTATATGCTACGTGGGCTGTGTTATATACTATGTGGGCTGTGTTATACTCTACTTGGCTGTGGTATATTTCTCTGCTGTATCTGTGTATCATGAATTGTGCTATGTTTTAAACCTGGAGCCGGCCCTGGCTTCACTGATTGGTCACGCCCGGCCGTGAACAATCAGCGACAGGCGCAGTCTGCCAGCGAATTGGCGCAGAATTTGAACCACGCTTCGCTAATTGGTCGCGGCCGGCTGAATCCTATGTATAAATTGCATTATTCTGAAAACTTCATAAATAAACTACATACATTTTCTAGAATACCCGATGCGTTAGAATCGGGCCACCATCTAGTATGACAATAAATGGCTTCACCCAACCACTAACCTAGAGTGGAGAAAAAGTTTTGGTGTTATCATTCATATTCTTTGAAAAAAGGCCAAGAAAGCAAAAATCCTGCTGGGTATGTAAACTTTTGAGCACAACTGTAAGCTTTACAGGTTATTAAAAAGAGGGACCAAAAAATTATGTGGGGTCCCTTCTATTTTTATTAACCAGCAAAGGCTAAGTAGACAGGCTGATATTATTAGCCTGGGAAGGGCCATGAATATTTACCCCTTTCCAAACTAATAACACCATCCCTCAGCCGCCCCAGAAATGGCGCTTAGCCTCGAATATTTCCGATTGCCTTCGTGCCTTGCCAATCAGGCCAATCAATTTTACCATACACGGAATGGCATTAAAAAAACAAACAATTCCTGAATTATTGATTTTTGTTTATCCTGCCTCCCAAAAATCAGAATAGAAAGTGATCAAAAAGTGTCATGAGCCCAATAAATGGTACCAATAAAAACGTAAACTCGTCCTGCAAAAAATAAGCCTTCACATGATTCTGTTGGCTGAAATATGGAAAAATTATAGCTCTCAAAATATGGAGTTGAAAAAATTAGTTTTTGAAAAGAGTGTATTTTAATGTGTGATAGCAGCCAAGCAGGAAAACCCCATATAAATCTGGTATTGCTGTAATTGCACTGACCTAAAAAGTAAAGTAGTCTAATCAATTATACTGCATGAAGAATGGCATAAAAAATAAATAAAACCAATTCTTCACCTGCTTTTGATTTGTTAACTCTGTGTCACGCTCGGACCAACATATGCCTGTCCCTAAGCTCCCCTAATGCTCTATGTGGGTCCTTCCCCCCCCACCGTACGTGCCTAGTCCCTGACTCCCACCGCAGCAACACCATTGACACAGGTGAGCTCCTCACCTCTAGTTGGTCTGCATAGAATAACTCTGTTACCGACAATCAGCTGATGAGTCATGTGACTATTTAAAGGAAGGCGGGAGTGGTTACCAACCAACATCAGCTGACCAACCTAAAAGAGCAACCAGCAAGAGACAGACATTAAATCTTGCTGGACCAAAAGTAAGAAACAACATTTAAATTTCAGAAGAACCAGAGCTGACACGAATCCCACAATGAATTGTAACATTCTGCCTCTCAAAGATTACAGTAAGGCGCACATTTATCCTGCGCTCTGCGCTGAGTGCTTACACCGCACTTTCCATGTAAATCTCTGAAATACGTGATTCAGATGAAACCCCCGGCAGAAGATTTCTTATAGTGAGACAGATGGAGGCATTGTGAATGCTGTCTGACCTGTGATCCAACAATGTCCATCTTTTTATTACGAGGGCATAAAAGTGCCACAGTTTTGTGCACCTCTGAAAAAAGGGAACCGCTGAACAGAGGCCAGACAGAGTCCACAGTAACTCTGCTGCCTCATTACAGTGAATGTATCCCTCGGGGATATCTTCTGTCCCATCACTCAGAGATGTAGATGGAAATCCCAAAGTAAGTGGTCAGCATAGAGCATCGGATAAATGTGAGCCCAAACGCTATGTAACATGTTCCCAATAAAAGCTTCAACTAAATCCACAAAAGTCCCTACTCAGGTCTGTCATCTGTCAATGGAAGTATAGGGGGCTTCCACGTCACTAGTAGTACAAAGGTTCTGGAAAAGCGAAGTGGCCCTCGCCCCTCAGAAAAAATTCAGCAAATTCTGTGCTTCCAAATTTAAATGACCCCCTCCCTCCTGAGGCCCACAGTGTGTTTAAACCACAGCTAGTGTCCACATGTTTGGCATTTCTGTAGCAATGAGAGCCCACCTAATTTACGAGTGCATGACCTAGGCACAATGTATGAGCAGCCCTACAACGTACTGCTGATCACTACAGCGGCAGTTTGCAATTTTTATTCAGCAATATCCAATGCTGCTTGCTTCTGGAGAACAATCTTGGAGTTGAAGTAGTCACTACACCTGTAGATAAATTCCCCAACGGGTATAATTTCCAAAAATGGAGTTACTTGAGGGATGATTCTGCTCTTATAGCACTTAGTGGCTCTGTATATGGAGTTTGTAAATGATTATAGAAAATTCTGCATGCACTCCAGGATACCTCCTGTATAGCAGTACTGCTTAGCCATACCGCGAGACTCAGGAGGGACGGATTGCTAATTGAAAAGAGCGTTCCGTCTCTCCCAAGTATTGCCGTATGGCTACGCAGCAATGAAGTATTTCTACATTCAGCAGAAATTGTGGGACAAATTTTGGTGCCCATTTCCCAGTGTGAAAATGTAAAAACCTAAAACAAAATATTGGTGGTTAAAATGTAATTATTTTTTTTCTTCATTACCCAATTATATAAAATTCTGTGACTCACCTGTGGTGTCAATATGATCACTGCACCCCTAGGCGAATTCATTGAGAGGTGTAGTTTGCGAAATGGAGTCTCTTATGTGGGATTCTGTTATCCTGGCACCTCAGGGGTTCTGCCAGTGTGACATGGCTTAAACCAGTCTCGCAAAATGTGAACTCCAATATGGAGCTTCTTCCCTTCTGAGCTTTGTAGTGTGTATTGACGTACTCAGGAGAAATTGCACAAGAAATTTTGGGGTCCATTTTCTCCTGCTTTTCTTTCTTTTTATGGGATTTTTTTTATAATTTTCATTCACAGCTCTGCATTATAAACTTCTGTAAAGCAGCTGGGTGTTCAAGGTGCTCACCACACATCTAGATACATTCCTTGAGGGGTCATGCTTCCGAAATAGAGTCACTTGTGGGTTTTTTTTACATCAGGGGCTCTCCAAACGAAGCGTGATATGGAAAGACCATTCAATCAAAGTCTGTGTTCCAAAACCACACTTTTCTGAGCCTCGCTGTGAGCCCAAACAGTAGTTTTCCCCCACATCTGGGGTATCGGCATACTCAGGAGAAATTACACAACAAATTTCTCCTTTTAACCTTCTGAAAATACTAAATTTGGGGCTAAAAAACATTTTTGTGGGGAAAATGTGATTTTTTTTTCACGGCTCAGTGTTATAAACTTCTGTGAAGCACCTGGGGATTCAAGTTGCTGGCAACACATCTAGATAATTTCCCTGAGGGACCCAGTTTCCAAAATGGTGTCACTAGTGGGGGGGTTTCCACTGTTTAAGCACATCAGAGGCTCTCCAAAATGCGACATGGCATCTGCTAATTATTCCAGCAAATTTTGCATTCAAAAAGTTAAATGACGCTCCTTTCCTTCCGAGCCATGTCGTGTACCCAAACAGTTTTCCCCTGCATATGGGCTATCAGTATACTCCGGAGAAATTACACAACAAATTGTAAGGTGCAATTTCTCCTGTTACCCTTGTGAAAATGCAAAATTTGAGGCTAAAAAACATTTTTGTGGGGAAAATGTGATTTTTTTATTTTCACGGATCAACGTTATAAACTTCTGTGAAGCACCTGGGGGTTCAAATTTCTCAGCAGACATCTAGATAAATTCCCTGAGGGGTCTAGTTTGCAAAATGGTGTCACTTGTGGGAGGTTTCCACTGTTTAGGCACATCAGGAGTCTCCAAACATGACATATGAAAAAGAACCTGGCACTCAACTTTTTTATCTGGAAATGTATTTTATTGTCAGCAACAAAATGTTTCGGTCGCAAACTGGACCTTCATCAGTTACTGAAAGTGTAAATAAAACAATATATAAACAAAAATAAAGGTAAACAAAGTATGTACAAAACTGGACATCCAGCGTATAAAGAACATGGCAATGTCACCATGTTGGTGACGTTGTTCCTGGCCTCAACATGACTGCACGCCGGACACGCCTACCCCCGTGACACGCAAGCGCCGCTCCTTGGAACGCACCACCATGTTGGTGACATTGTTCCTGGCCTCAACATGACTGCACGCCGGACACGCCTACCCCCGTGACACGCAAGCGCCGCTCCTTGGAACGCACCACCATGTTGGTGACTTTGTTCCTGGCCTCAACATGACTGCACGCCGGACACGCCTACCCCCGCGACACGCAAGCACTGCTCCTTGGAAGGCACCACCATGTTGGTGACATTGTTCGAGGCCTCAGCTAAACATCACTGCACGCCAGACACGCCCACTTCCGGCCGGTGGCACACAGGCTCCCGCGGTCAGTATATATATATATAGAGCCCATAATCGGCGTACATGGCGACAAACTAGCGGCGGACACCGCGTCAGCCACGCCACCATAATACGGTAGGATAACCTTATATACTGCTCGGTCACGTAGGATAAAGTCCTCCAATTACCATACTTTGTGTTTTGCACCCAGTAGGTTGTTGCTTTCACAGCCAAGCACAGATTATACACTCTGCATCTTTGATCGGTATGTTATGCTCCTCTTATTTCACAACGTCCCTGTGCCTATCACTCACATATCATAATTCTTCATTCCAGAAGCCAATTACCATCTGCCTACATGGGCATATCTCTTCTAAATAACTTTCACAGCACGGTATGTGACTACCTTCTTATAAATAGCCATTCACTATCCTCAATAGCATTGTGCCAATGTTGGTTGGTTCTATACTGTTTTTGGACCCTTCCAATAGCTACATTGCCATGTTCTTTATACGCTGGATGTCCAGTTTTGTACATACTTTGTTTACCTTTATTTTTGTTTATATATTGTTTTATTTACACTTTCAGTAACTGATGAAGGTCCAGTTTGCAACCGAAACGTTTTGTTGCTGACAATAAAATACATTTCCAGATAAAAAAGTTGAGTGCCAGGTTCTTTTTCATATTGCTATGGTGTTGGAACCTACCTGAGCACCACGAATCAAAAGCAGTGCACATGTCCATGAATTAAGTCCAAACGTGACATGGCATCCATTAATTATTCCAGCAAATTTTACATTCAAAAAGTGAAAAGGCACTCCTTCCCTTCCAAGCCCTACTGTACGCCAAAACAGTAGTTTGCCCCCGCAAATCAGCATACTCAGGATAAATTGAACAACAAATTTTATGGTGGAATTTCTCCAGTTTCCCTTGTGAAAATGCAAAATTTGAGGCTAAAAAAAACATTTTTGTGGCGGAAATGTGATTATTTTATTTTCACGGCTCAATGTTATAAACTTCTGTGAAGCACCTGGGGGTTCAAGTTGATCACCACACATCTAGATTAGTTACCTCAGGGGTCTAGTTTCCAAAATGGTGACACATGTGGGGGATTTCCACTGTTTAGGCAATCAGGAGCTCTCCAAACGCAACATGGCGTCCGCTAATTATTACAGCAAATTTTACATTAAAAAAGTCAAATGGTGTTCTTTCCCTTCCAAACCCTGCTATGTGCCCAAACAGTGATTTTCCCTCACATATGGGGTATCAGTATGCTCAGGAGAAGCCTCACAAATTTTGGGGTCCATTTTTTCCTGTTAACCTTGCAAAAAAAATTGGGGTCTAAATTAAAAATTTTGTGACAAAAAGTTCAATATTCATTATTTCCTTCCTCATTCCAGAAATTCATGTGAAGCACCTGAAGAGTTAGCAAACTTTTTGAATGTGATTTTGAGCACCTTGAGGGGTGCAGTTTCTAGAATGGGTAGAATGGGTATTTTCTGTCATATAGGCCCCTCAAACTAATTTCAAATGTGATGTGGTCCCTAAGAAAAGTTTTTGTAAATTTTGTTGAAAAAATTAGAAATCACTGGTCAACTCTTAACTCTTAAATTGCTAACAAAAAAATTATGTTTCAGAAATTGTGCTGATATAAAGTCGACATGTGAGAAATGTTATTTATTAACTATTTTGTGCGATATAACTCTCTGATTTAAGAGCATAAAAATTAAAAGTTTGAAAATTGCAACACTTTTAAAATTTTTACCAAATTTCCATTTTTTCACTAAAAAAGTACAAGTCCTAGCAAGGAAATTTTACCACTATAATGAAGTGCAATATGACATGAAAAAACGTTCTCAGAATCAGTCAGATCTGTTGAAGTGTTCCAGAGTGATTACTTCATAAAGTGACACTGATCAGAATTGTAAAAATTGGACTGGTCATTAACGTGCAATTAGCCTTTTGGGGTAAAGGGGTTAAATACAGAACTTTATTAGTCAACGGTAAATTGATATTAATAGCTATTTTTTAGGCATGTTTTCCCAGACAGGTGAGCGCAGCAACAAAGATCATAAATTCCTTAAAATCAACTTCAGAGTCTCCATTTTCATCCAGATCCTTTAGGAGTTTCTCGCAATCGTTCTTCTCCTTGGCATTCTAAAAATAAAAATAAAATTATTTTAGAATAAAAGAAGCTCATCTGTTAATTATCATTATATGTCCAACTGAATTAGCCATGAAGAAATGGTATAAACATGAAAATTAGAATTTCAGAATTTCCTAAATTGAATATAAAAGACCCCCCTCAAAAATAAATCCTCATACACTACATGATACAAGCAATGATCTGTAAGACTCTTTGAATATTTATACAAGACCCTTCGATGCAACCAGCCGTAACCCTAAACACCTAAGCACATAGGACCGCGGTCTTAAAACTCCTACTTGAAGGACGTGGCCACTTTTGCAAAATTTTAATGGTTTCAATGTACCTTAACCTTAATATGAGGACAACCAGCAGAGGGCGCCTCTTATGAACTCGAGCCAGGGAGCTTTCTAGGAAAGTTCCCACGATCTAGGAACAGCCAGCAGAGGGCTCCTCACCGCAAATGAAGGTAAATATAGGTCATTGACCTACTTTACCTTCATTCCCCGGGGTTTTGCAGCCACGAACAACGTTGCATTAGCAAAGCTCGTGGCTGCAAAATATTTTAACCCCTTCAGATGGATTTACATAGTTGGATTTTACAGATCTGCGGAAGGTAAGGATATTGTTGGTTTATTATGTTTTTTTTGTTACAGAACGAGGGTCTTCAGTGATTGGATTGGGCGTCCAATAAAATATTGCAACAACCTTTGTTTTTATTTCATTAAAATCATTTTTAATAATGTGTTTGTGTATTTTTTTAACCCTTTACAAGTATTGGATTAATAATGGATAGGTGTCATAATTGACGCCTCTCCATTATTAATTTGGCTTAATGTCACCTTACAATAGCAAGGTGGCATTAACCCTTCATTACCCCATATCCCACCGCTACACGGGAATGGGAAGAGAGTGGCCAAGTGCCAGAATAGGCGCATTTTCCAGATGTGCCTTTTCTGGGGTGGCTGGGGGCAGGTGTTTTTAGCCAGGGGGGGGCCAATAACCGTGGACCCTCTCCAGGCTATTAATATCTGCCCTCAGTCACTGGCTTTACTACTCTGGCGGAGAAAATTGCGCGGGAGCCCACGCCAATTTTTTCCGCCATTTAACCCTTTAATTTAGTAGATAGAACGGTCCAATTTTGCAGATACACTCTACTGACATTAGTAGTGTGGAATCTGCAAACAAAATGGAGAGAAGACATGGTTTACTGTAAGTAAACCATGTCTCAAATCATGTCGGGTTTAGGAAGAAGAGAGCAAAAGCCGGTAATTGAATTACCGGCTTTAAAGCTGTCTAGCGCTGGAAGAAATATTAATATATATATGTGTCTCACTGACATATATATATATGCCTATTCTATGTGTACACATTTATTCTACCTATTCTACTGGAAGCTGTCAGTGTGATTTTACTGTACACCGCACTGAATTACCGACTTTTCTCTCTAACACCGCTGCGTATTTCTCACAAGTCACACTGCTGGTCCGTGTGTAATCCGTATTTTTCTCGCCCCCATAGACTTTCATTGGCGTATTTCTTGCGCAGTACGGTGACAAACGCAGCATGCTGTGATTTTCTACGGCTGTAGAAAGCCGTATAATACGGATCAGTAAAATACGGCAGATAGGAGCAGGGGCATAGAGAATAATTGTGCCGTTTGTTTTGCGAGTTTTACGGACGTATTTTCTGCACTCATACGTCCGTAAAACTCGCAAGTGTGACGGCGGCCTAACAGCCACGAGAGCAGTGGAGCTTCATCCGTGGCTATTAACCTGTCGATCTCTGACAGTGAAAGCAGCATTTAACACCTGCCAAGAGGGGAGCATGTCGTTCCACGCTCTCATCAGCAAGCCCATAATGTGATCACAGGGTGTCGACGCGATGTCATGACAGCAAGGGGTTTGCTGATGACTTCCGCACTTATCATAACGATCCTCCTGTGAACACCAGTCTCCGGTGTTAGTAGATTGTGATTTTTGCTATACATACCACAAGCAATCGATGACTGCAGCATCAAGTCTCCTTAGGGGATTATTAACCCCTTCACGACCTTGGGTTTTTCCATTTTTTGCATTTCCATTTTTTGCTCCCTGTCTTCCCAGAGCCATAACTTTTTATTACTTTTTAGTCAATAGGGCCAAGTGAGGGCTTGTTTTTTGCGGAGCAAGTTGTACTTTTGAACGATGGCATTGGTTTTACCATAATTATGTACTGGAAGAAAAAGTGCGGTGAAATTGCAAAAAAAAGTACAATTCCACAATTGTTCTTTTTTTTTTTTTTACCATGTGCACTAAATGCTAAAACTGACCTGCCATTATGTTTCCCCAGGTCATTACGAGTTCATTGATAGCAAACATGTATAGGTTGTTTTTTTTATTAAGTGGTGAAAAAAAAAAAAAATCTCAAAATGCTATATTCCGAGACCCGTAGCATCTCCATTTTTCAGAATCTGAACCTGGGTGAGGGCTTATTTTTTTGTGTGCTGAGCTAACGTTTTTATTGATATAATTTTTTTTAGTTTTAATTTTTTTCTGGTTATGACATTTACCAATCGGATTAATTATTTCTATATATTGATAGATAGAGTGTTTATGAACATGACTATACCAAATATGTGTATTTTTTATTTTTTCATTGTTTTATTTTGAATGGGGCGAATGGGGGTGAGATCAAACTTTTTTTTTTTTAAACTTTTTTTTTTTACATGCTTCAATAGTCGCCTTGGGAGACTAGAAGGTGCGATCATCCGGTGGCCTGTTTCAGGCTGCCATCACACTAGCAGTATTTGGTCAGTATTTTACATCAGTATTTGTAAGCCAAAACCAGGAGTGGAACAATCAGAGGAAAAGTATAATAGAAACACCTCACCACTTCTGTATTTATCACCCACTCGTGGTTTTGGCTTACAAATACTGATGTAAAATACTGACCAACTACTGCTAGTGTGACGGCAGCCTTACACACAGGTGAGCTGCAGCCCTGCTGTGTGTAGCTAAAATGATTTCCTACTCTGACCGCCGTCCACAGGGCGGCGCTCATAGCATTCCGGCAATGAAAACCACAGGGGTCTCCTCCAGACTTCAGGTTGTCATGCCAACCCATCGGCAACCCGCAGGTCATGCGTTACTGGAGCGGATGGACGGGACTAGTGATGCAACAGGTGGACCCCTCCCATCTGCCCTATATGTTCTCTAGCATATTTTGGCTGTGTTGCTTTGACCTTACAAACATGTCTGACCATGTGTATTTAAGCACAACTCAGCGGGTGTTGCTTCACTGGGTGTTGTCTCGTCGCTTTGGCCAGCCATATCCGGTCAATGTTGATCCGCGAAGGAGGAGACGAAGATTGTGGGTACATCCTCTATTGACCCAACGCCAGAGTAAAGGACATTTCCAGAGACTATATTCAGCTTTGAGGGCACATCCTGACAAGTTTTACCTGTATAGTCGCATGTCCATCAGGACTTTTGACATGTTGTTGGAGATCTTACGTCCTGGGATCACCTATCAGGACACCTGGATGAGAAAAGCCATCTCTGCTGAGGAGCGTCTGCTCCTAACCTTACGGTATGTATTCAACATTCGCACATACTGTATGTTGATGATCTTTTTTTTAAATGTGTTGTGTCTTACTATGTTTCAGTAACTTTAGTTGGACATGAAGCCACAAGCACATCAACAAAACTGGTGTTAATATTCTAGTATAGTAAGAATGTTAAATGAACATTTTTATATTGTAAATAATGTCATAGTTAATGAAATATACACTTGTGCTTATTCATGATTTCTTAGTCCTCATGTTAATGTTTTTTAATTATTTTTCTTGTATTTCAGCTTCCTGTCCACAGGCTTGTCCTATGCGGGTCTACACCTGGAGTTTCTGATTGGGCGGTCGACAATTTCAGGCATTGTTCGGACAACCTGTTCCCAAATATGGCAGAAACTTCAGGAAGTTGTGATGCCTGAGCCCAAACAGGAGGATTGGCTTAAAATCGCCACTGGTTTCAAAAACACTTGTGACTTCCCTAACTGCATTGGAGCTGTGGATGGGAAACATATCAGGGTGCGTAAGCCGCCGAACTCTGGTTCCCAATTCTACAATTATAAGCAGTTTTTCTCTGTAGTTCTGTTAGCAGTTGCTGACAGTAACTACAGGTTTATAATTGTAGACATTGGGGCCTATGGGCGAACTGGAGACTCTAGGGTCTTCAATTCGTCCATAATGGGTCAGCGGCTACGTGACAACCAGTTGAACCTCCCACCACCACAACAATTCCCAGGCTCCAATGCGGAAGCAGTGCCTTTTGTTTTGGTTGGAGATGAGGCATTCCAACTGACGAGGCACGTCATGAGGCCTTACCCCAGGCGCAAACTTGACCACCGGCAGAGGGTGTTTAATTTGAGACTTTCCAGGGCACGGAGACTGGTTGAATGTGCCTTTGGGATTCTTGTAGCCAAATGGCGGGTTCTTCAGTCTGCCATTCAGCTGAGTGAGGCTACAATCAATGAAGTGATCAAAGCCTGTGTTATTCTACATAATTTCACCAGAATACATGATTGTTCCTCACCAAATTTTGAAGATCACCTCATGAGCAATGTTAGTAGGCCTACCCCATATGTCCCTCCTCCGCGTCGTCCACTTTCTGGCCTCAAAGTTCGGGATGTATTGACAAATTATTTTTTGACTCCTCAAGGTGCTACTCCCTGGCAAGACTATGCAATTTTGCATGTGTAATTATTGAGATATATAAATATTTTTATTCACAATTTTGAAACTAGGTCTGTTGTATTTAATTATTTCACATATGGTTATGAGCATATCATGTGTGTGTGTGATGTAAGAATGAATAGAGCGCATCCAGAGTTTGATTTTTAGTAACGAAAATGTTACTTATCTAAAAAAAATTTTTGGTTGGTTATTGTTTTGTCATAACCTTTTGTTTTTTTAAAATTCCCCAGTTTTTTGTGGCCCTAAAAATTAGGATCAACATCCACATTACAGATTGCTATGTAAGCACAAACAAACACAATATTGTGTATACAAATCAAATATAAAAAATAAGCAAAATGGTTAAATTAAAAAAAAAAAATCACAAGTCCTGGTAGGTAGGTGGTGGAGATGTGGATTGCTCAGGGTCAGCATCAGGTGGCCTTTGTAGGCCCAATTGTCCAGCACCCTGTGCGGATGTGGTAGTGGCCTGAGGGACATTATGCCTGCTATGATGCTGGGCACTTTGAAGATTTGGGACAGGATTTTGGAGATACCCCTGATGTTGATGACCATATGGCCGGGAATCATACCCCAAACCAAAATGACCATATTGTCCAAACCCAGGTTGGGACCAGGCTCCAGCACTGGGTGTGGACAAGTGGCCATATTGGGATGGTTGCTGATATCTTGCCATATGGTACTGAGGTTGCCATTGTGGGTTCGTTGTGGGTTGGGGTTGAGGTGTTGGCTGATGTGGAGGGGGTGCTTCAGATCCTTGTTGAGCATGCATGCCTTGTAATCTCTGAGGCCGCAGAATATTTTCTGGTGACATCTGCCACTGTTCAATCATCTGCAAAAGATTGTATGGGTTATTTGGGGGGGTGCATGCATCAATAAGGATCTGAAAACACCCTCTCACACGAAGCCTCAACTCCCGCTCTATGGACCTTAAGTACTGGGCAAGGCTCCTTGTAAAGCCCTCCTCCCCATCATCCTCTTGAACCCTTGCCAAATAGTTCATGACCCCAGCATCCACGTTTCTCCTGCTTTGGAGAAGCTCTCTCCTGCGACGTGAACGCTGTGGTCTGACTGCAGCCTGTGGTGATCGCTCCAGGGCAACAGTAGGGCTGCTGCTATTTCCAGGGTCATCCTGGCTAGGTGGTGCTGCTGCTGCTGCTGCTGATGCTGCTGATGAGAACTGTGGGGCCTCTTGATGTTGTTCTGGTGCAGCTGGAGCTGGCTGGCCAGATGAGGAGGATCCTGGAGGGATGGAGCCTGAGGGAGCAGAAGATGGACCAGCCACCTCTTCACCTTCACCAACTGGGTCAATGACCAGTTCAGAGTCAGACCCTGTCTCCCTGTCAGTGAGGTTAGACTGTGTTCTGTAAATGAAAAATGTATTGAGTTGAATTTTTATTTATAATCATTTCTCAAACTTAAAAAATAAAAAAAGGTTGTGATGTTTGTACTTACGGCCTGAGGTCCATGCTGGGGTTCAAAAAGGTTAGCCGCTCAAAATACACATATTTCCTTTTTTTTGGAGGTGCCCCGGCTCCACTTCTCTCCCGCTGCTGCCTCTCCCTCCTGTATTGGTCACGGATACTCCGCCACCTTGTTGTAACATCACCCACTGAAACAACAAAAATTAAACACATTGATTAGCCCATTATGCAGAGTGCTCACACAAGGTGTAATTGACTACACAGATTTAAGTGTAGCATAGAAATAGGCATTTGTGGAGCACATTTATTATTAAATTTGAAAAACTCACACAATTATGAAGCAAGGCCACAAGGACAGAGTCCGCTACCCTCTATCCCAGAAAGCATAATTACTGGAAAACACTGTTAGTAAGGGACATCTGCTCAAAACATTACTGAAATCCGTTTATCATGTACAACACCATGTATCTACTGGGGTGCTTTCTATTACTTTCTGGATTAATTAATAAATTCATGTTTAGAAATTCAAAGTAGTAAGGGCCTGCTGTTTAACAAGAACATTACATTTCAAACATGAGTGTACTTACTTATTTGTCGCTGTGCCTCACGTGGCTGCTGGTCATAATGTGGGAAGAGGGACCCACACACACTCCTCCATGCTGCCTCTTTTTGGGCCCTGTTAGCATAGTTTGGGTCTCTTTGGTCCCAGATTACAGGCCTCTCTTGGACCAAAATGATCAGCATGTCTACATTAATTATGCTGGCCATGCTAAATCTCACTCCGTGGAGGCGTGCAGCAGACTTCCGGGTTCACTGTCTGGCTTTTTCAGCTAATTAGCATGGCTCACCTGCCTGATTAAGGCCTTTGGACATTTCCGGACATCTGCCAGTGAGTTGCGTATTTCTCGCAAGTCACACGCATGGTCCGTATGCATTCCGTATTATACGCTCTCCCATAGACTTGCATTGGCGTATTTTTTGCGCAATACGCTGACAAACGCAGCATGCTGCGATTTTGTGCGGCCGTAGAACGCCGTATATTACGGATCCGTAATATACGGCTGATAGGACTAGACCCATTGAGAATCATTGTGCCGTATGTTATGTGAGTTTTACGGTCGTAGTTTCTGCGCTCTTACGTACGTAAAACTCGCAAGTGTGACAGCGGCCTAAGAGATAAAACAAAACTTGTTGCTGCAGGTGAAATGGCAGGCTCTGTGCAAGTCCTGTCAAAGTAGGGTAAAAGTAATATTGAGGTTTGTAATCACCACACTACAATAGAAAAAGTTACTGGTAGTGTACTCCTGTGTGAAATAATGCGTGGTCACAATATGCCAGGTGCACAGAATGGATTAGTCAAGCAGATGGCAGCAACCAATAATAGGACTTACTTCTGATATCAGGGCGTACCGCTATGGTTCCATGTTAGGATGGCTGATGCTGTGGTATGGGGAGCATCTTCCCGTGATGGCGACTCGCACAGGTTGCCGGAGACTCAGGTTGTGAAAGTGCAAAACGCTGTTTAATTAATAACATCAAAATTCAAGGAATATGAGAATATAAAATATGAAAATATGAAAGTATGGATACGTGTTAATCACAAATAATTTGGTAAAACTGGTAACCCTGATGAAAAAGGATCAAGTTCTTCGAAAAGTGTTGGTTGATTTTTTGGTCTCACCACACATCCGTCGTTTTGAGCCAAGTGACATCACGCTTTCCGGCAACCTTGTCCCTGCTTCAGAAATGCTTCCAGCCAGAGCACGCCGTTAGCTTCCATCTCGGTGCACCTTCACAACTTGAGTCTCTGTGCATCTGTGTGAGTCGCCATAACGGGAGGATGCTCCCCATAACCCGGATTCTCTGTACATCAGCCATCCTAGCACGGAACAATCGCGGTACGCCCGGACACTAGAAGTAAGTCTTATTATTGCTTGCTGCCATCTGCTTGACTAATCCACTCTGGGCACCTGGCATATTATTCCACACAGGAGTACACTACCAGTAACTTTTTCTATTGTAGCGCAGTGATTACATACTTCAATGTCAATTTAAACACTGCCTGATTGTGGTGAGCCAGCTGCGCAGTACAGAGGTGGTGGGAATTCACTCTGCACTTTTGGATCGTGTTTCTCATTAAGGCAGAGGTTGAGGGTGCAGGTGGAGGCCCTAGAGGAGGTGGAGGAGGCAGAAGCAGTGGATGAAGTATGAAATAAAGAGGTTTATCCTGCAAGCTTTGGGGATTTCAAGACTTGTGGAGCAGCACCTTCCCCGCTTGCCCCCACAGCCACTAAAGTCACCCAGTGCCCAGTCAGCGAGATCCAACACCCTTGGCCATGCTTAGTCATCCAAGTGTCTGTAGTGAAATGCACCCTGGCAGACAGAGATTTAAGGTACCGTTACACTAAACGATTTACCAACGATCACGACCAGCGATACGACCTGGCCGTGATCGTTGGTAAGTCGTTGTGTGGTCGCTGGAGAGCCGAAGTCCCCGGGTAACCAGGGTAAACATCAGGTTACTAAGCGCAGGGCCGCGCTTAGTAACCCGATGTTTACCCTGGTTACCATTGTAAATGTAAAACAAAAAAAAACTACATACTCACATTCCGGTGTCTGTCACGTCCCCCGCCGACCCGATGACAGCGGGTGATCCAGTGACGAAATAAAGTTCTGGCCTTCTAGCTCCGACCAGCGGTGTCACAGCAGGATCCTGATCGCTGCTGCATGTCAAACACAACGAGATCGCTATCCAGTACGCTGCAACGTCATGGATCGCTATTGTTCTCGTTCAAAAGTTGCTCAGTGTGAAGGTACCTTTAGTCAAGAAACTGGTGTTGTTGTCTGCGACATGCTGGTGAAGCGCAGGCACAGCTTTCTTAGAGATGTAATGATGACTGGGCAACTGGTACTGGGGGACTGCGATGGCATTCAGCTTCCTGAAACCGTTTATATCTACCAGGTGGAAAGGCAGAATTTCCTTAGCCAACACATTGGAGATGGTAAAGTTCAACCTCTTAGCTTTGTCCTGCATAGGAGGAAACAATCTTTTACATGACCACAACTGCAGGACCGTGGGCCAGCTGCAGTGCTGAGATAGGGCCGAGTGGTGTGGTGTGCTCATTCTCTGAGATCAGTCAAAAACAACAGGCATGTCAGCTTGCATTACAGTTGATGGCAGGCTCTCAGTTAGCCTGACTGAGGAGGAGGAAGAAGCAGCAGATGTGATTGATGGGGCAGCTGATGGTTGTTCAGTTCAGCTGGTCTGCATTTTAGCGCAATGGGATTCCCAGAGCAACGAATGTTGATTACGCATAAAAAGGGCCATGCATGTAATAGTTAAATTAATGCACTATTATAATGTGAGATTGCTCGTCCTTTTGCGGTGTCAAAAAGGCCCAGGCTAATCAACCCTTGCCGCCCCTCTGAACTGCAGACCCTCAAATGCTGCTGGCTACATCACTACATGTCTGCGAAGTACAGTGCACCATAACCTCCTCATCTTCCTCTTCCTCCATCTCCTCAGATGATCTACTCAGCTGTGTGCCTTTGTGTTCATGCCAACTGGGATCTACCACCTCATCATCATCCTTTGTGTTATCACATTCCTCGCCCAGAGAGTCACCCTCCTCCTCTTCCTGCCCTGACAGCACAATACAGTCTGCGTGAGCCTCAGATATCTGAGTCTCTGCAGACTCACCCATCTGTGGTTCCCTACAGCAAGTTGGGTGGTTGGAGAGTTGTGCCATGGGGGAAAGCAAGGGCAATTTGGATGCCACCTCTGTGGACTGTACTGAGTATGATGTTGAGGAGGATGAAGAGGAGCAGAGGCCACTTGAAGCTGTACTTGACATCCACTCAAGCACATGCTCTTTATAGGCCTCATCAATAATAAGGCGTACCTCTGTGCATCTGCCAAAGAAAGGTAGTAGAGTAGCCGGTCCAGTAACAGGAGTTGTAAGTTGTCTTTGTATAGGACGTGATATTGTTGGTTCACTAGTTCTTTCAGAAACATTACCACCTACCTCACATACACCTTGAACACCAAGCCTAATTCACCTTCTACCACAACCTTGCTTTTTCCCAGTCATGTTGCTTAGATAGTGTGGTAGGAGCACAGTATTAGCAACAAAAATGTGATTTTTTACTTTCCAGCAGCTCCGCACACAGCTCAATTTTAGCATCACTAAATGACAAGTTGAACTATGGCGTGGTGAATCGCGTTAGTCACAGATGAAAGAACTGCTTGAATGTAGATAAGGCCTGTATGACAAAAAAGATGTGTTCCAAACAATTTCAAACTGAGATCTCCCCTACTGTATCATGTTAGTAACAGAAGAAATTTGTTTTTAGTGTGGATGAGGCCTGTATAACCTAGAATATATGCTCTAAACAATTTTAAACTTGGATCTAGCCTGCTGTATCATGCTACAGCTCAAATCACAGAACAATGTCACCATCACTAAATGACAAGGTGGGATATGTGTTATGGCTGGTAATTCAGAACCACAATGGACATAGAGGTCAGTGCACATACAGTGACCTGGCAATAACCCAAAAAATAAGAACGAGCTCTGAGACGTGGGAACTCTGTTGACCGCAATCCCTAATCCTCTCCAACACAACTAGAGGCAGCTGTGGATTGCGCCTAACGCTACCTATCCAACTCGGCACGGCCTGAGAAACTAGCTAGCCTGAAGATGAAAAATAAGCCTACCTTGCCTCAGAGAAATACCCCAAAGGAAAAGGCAGCCCCCACATATAATGACTGTGAGTTAAGATGAAAAGACAAACGTAGAGATGAAATAGATTTAGCAAAGTGAGGCCCAACTTCCTGAACAGAGCGAGGATAGAAAAGGCAACTTTGCGGTCAACACAAAACCCTACAAAATCCACGCAAAGGGGGCAAAAAGACCCTCCGTACCGAACTAACGGCACAGAGGTACACCCTCTGCGTCCCAGAGCTTCCAGCTAGCAGAAAAAACAAATTGACAAGCTGGAAAAGAAAAAACAGCAAACAAATAGCAAAGAGGAACTTAGCTATGCAGATAAGCAGGCCACAGGAACACTCCAGGAGGAAACAGGTCCAACACTAGAACATTGACTGGAAGCAAGGATCCAAGCACCAGGTGGAGTTAAATAGGGTAGCACCTAACGACTTCACCATATCACCTGAGGAAGGAAACTCAGAAGCCGCAGTACCACTTTTCTCCACCAACGGAAGATCACAGAGAGAATCAGCCGAAGTACCACTTGTGACCACAAGAGGGAGCTCTGCCACAGAATTCACAACAGTACCCCCCCCTTGAGGAGGGGTCACCGAACCCTCACCAGAGCTCCCAGGACGACCAGGATGAGCCATATGAAAGGCACGAACAAGATCGGGAGCATGGACATCAGAGGCAAAGACCCAGGAATTATCTTCCTGAGCATAACCCTTCCACTTAACCAGATACTGGAGTTTCCGTCTAGAAACACGAGAATCCAAAATCTTCTCCACAATATACTCCAACTCCCCCTCCACCAAAACCGGGGCAGGAGGATCAACAGATGGAACCACGGGTGCCACGTATCTCCGCAACAATGACCTATGGAATACGTTATGTATGGAAAAAGAATCTGGAAGGGTCAGACGAAAAGACACAGGATTAAGGACCTCAGAAATCCTATACGGACCAATAAAACGAGGTTTAAACTTAGGAGAGGAGACCTTCATAGGAATATGACGAGAAGATAACCAAACCAAGTCCCCAACCCGAAGTCGGGGACCCACACAGCGTCTGCGATTAGCGAAACGTTGAGCCTTCTCCTGGGACAAGGTCAAATTGTCCACTACATGAGTCCAAATCTGCTGCAACCTGTCCACCACAGTATCCACACCAGGACAGTCCGAAGACTCAACCTGCCCCGAAGAGAAACGAGGATGGAACCCAGAGTTGCAGAAAAACGGTGAAACCAAGGTAGCCGAGCTGGCCCGATTATTAAGGGCGAACTCAGCCAAAGGCAAAAAGGACACCCAGTCATCTTGATCAGCAGAAACAAAGCATCTCAGATATGTCTCCAAGGTCTGATTGGTTCGTTCGGTCTGGCTATTAGTCTGAGGATGGAAAGCCGAGGAAAAAGACAAGTCAATGCCCATCCTACCACAAAAGGCTCGCCAAAACCTCGAAACAAACTGGGAACCTCTGTCAGAAACGATATTCTCTGGAATGCCATGTAAACGAACCACATGCTGGAAAAACAATGGCACCAAATCAGAGGAGGAAGGCAATTTAGACAAGGGTACCAAATGGACCATCTTAGAGAAGCGATCACAGACCACCCAAATGACTGACATCTTTTGAGAGACGGGAAGATCTGAAATAAAATCCATAGAGATATGTGTCCAAGGCCTCTTCGGGACCGGCAAGGGTAAAAGCAACCCACTGGAACGAGAACAGCAGGGCTTAGCCCGAGCACAAATCCCACAGGACTGCACAAAAGTACGCACATCCCGCGACAGAGATGGCCACCAAATGGATCTAGCCACTAACTCTCTGGTACCAAAGATTCCAGGATGACCAGCCAACACCGAACAATGAACCTCAGAGATGACTTTATTCGTCCACCTATCAGGGACAAACAGTCTCTCCGCTGGGTAACGATCAGGTTTATTAGCCTGAAATTTCTGCAGCACCCGCCGAAAATCAGGGAAGATGGCAGACACAATTACTCCCTCTTTGAGGATACCCGCCGGCTCAGACAAACCCGGAGAGTCGGGCACAAAACTCCTAGACAAAGCATCCGCCTTCACATTTTTAGAGGCCGGAAGGTATGAAATCACAAAGTCAAAACGGGCAAAAAACAGCGACTAACGAGCTTGTCTAGGATTCAACCGCTTGGCGGACTCGAGATAAGTCAAGTTCTTATGATCAGTCAAGACCACCACGCGATGCTTAGCTCCTTCAAGCCAATGACGCCACTCCTCAAATGCCCACTTCATGGCCAGCAACTCTCGATTGCCCACATCATAATTTCGCTCAGCAGGCGAAAACTTCCTGGAAAAGAAGGCACATGGTTTCATCACCGAGCAATCAGAACTTCTCTGCGACAAAACAGCCCCTGCTCCAATCTCAGAAGCATCAACCTCGACCTGGAACGGAAGCGAAACATCTGGCTGACGCAACACAGGGGCAGAAGAAAAACGACGCTTCAACTCTTGAAAAGCTTCCACAGCAGCAGAAGACCAATTGACCACATCAGCACCTTTCTTGGTCAAATCGGTCAATGGTTTAGCAATACTAGAAAAATTGCAGATGAAACGACGATAAAAATTAGCAAAGCCCAGGAACTTTTGCAGACTTTTCAGAGATGTCGGCTGAGTCCAATTATGGATGGCTTGGACCTTAACAGGGTCCATCTCGATAGTAGAAGGGGAAAAAATGAACCCCAAAAATGAAACCTTCTGAACACCGAAGAGACACTTTGATCCCTTCACAAACAAAGAATTAGCACGCAGGACCTGAAAAACCGTTCTGACCTGCTTCACATGAGACTCCCAATCATCCGAGAAGATCAAAATGTCATCCAAGTACACAATCAGGAATTTATCCAGGTACTCTCGGAAGATGTCATGCATAAAGGACTGAAACACTGATGGAGCATTGGCAAGTCCGAATGGCATTACAAGATACTCAAAATGACCCTCGGGCGTATTAAATGCAGTTTTCCATTCATCGCCTCGCTTAATTCGCACAAGATTATACGCACCACGAAGATCTATCTTGGTGAACCAACTAGCCCCCTTAATCCGAGCAAACAAATCAGATAACAACGGCAAGGGGTACTGAAATTTAACCGTGATCTTATTTAGAAGGCGGTAATCTATACAAGGTCTCAGCGAACCATCCTTCTTGGCTACAAAAAAAGAACCCTGCTCCTAATGGCGACGATGACGGGCGAATATGCCCCTTCTCCAAGGACTCCTTCACATAACTGCGCATAGCGGCGTGCTCAGGCACAGATAAATTAAACAATCGGCCTTTTGGGAACTTACTACCAGGAATCAAATTGATAGCACAATCACAATCCCTATGCGGAGGTAGGGCATCGGACTTGGGCTCATCAAATACATCCCGGTAATCAGACAAGAACTCTGGAACCTCAGAAGCGGTGGATGACGAAATTGACAGAAATGGAACATCACCATGTACCCCCTGACAACCCCAGCTGGACACCGACATGGATTTCCAATCTAATACTGGATTATGGACTTGTAGCTATGGCAACCCCAACACGACCACATCATGCAGATTATGCAACACCAGAAAGCAAATAACCTCCTGATGTGCAGGAGCCATGCACATGGTCAGCTGGGTCCAGTACTGAGGCTTATTCTTGGCCAAAGGCGTAGCATCAATTCCTCTCAATGGAATAGGACACTGCAAGGGCTCCAAGAAAAAACCACAACGCCTAGCATACTCCAAGTCCATCAAATTCAGAGCAGCGCCTGAGTCCACAAATGCCATGACAGAATACGATGACAAAGAGCAGATCAAGGTAACGGACAGAAGAAATTTTGACTGTACCGTACCAATGGTGGCAGACCTAGCGAACCGCTTAGTGCGCTTAGGACAATCAGAGATAGCATGAGTGGAATCACCACAGTAGAAACACAGCCCATTCAGACGTCTGTGTTCTTGCCGTTCAACTCTGGTTAAAGTCCTATCGCACTGCATAGGCTCAGGTCTAAGCTCAGGTACTACCGCCAAATGGTGCACAGATTTACGCTCGCGCAAGCGTCGACCGATCTGAATGGCCAAAGACATAGACTCATTCAGACCAGCAGGCATAGGAAATCCCACCATGACATCCTTAAGGGCTTCAGAGAGACCTTTTCTGAAAATAGCTGCGAGCGCACCTTCATTCCACTGAGTGAGTACGGACCACTTTCTAAATTTCTGACAATATACCTCTATTTCATCCTGACCCTGACACAGAGCCAGCAAATTCTTCTCTGCCTGATCCACAGAATTAGGCTCATCGTACAGCAATCCGAGCGCCAGGAAAAATGCATCGATATTACTTAATGCAGGATCTCCTGATGCAAGAGAAAATGCCCAGTCCTGAGGGTCGCCACGCAAAAAAGAAATAACGATCCTAACTTGTTGACCTGGGTCACCAGAGGAACGAGGTTTCAAAGCCAGAAATAGTTTGCAATTATTTTTGAAACTCAGAAATTTGGTTCTATCTCCAAAAAACAAATCAGGAATAGGAATTCTCGGTTCTAACATAGAATTCTGAACCACAAAGTCTTGAATACTTTGTACTCTTGCCGTGAGCTGATCCACACATGATGACAGACCTTTAATGTCCATTGCTACACCTGTGTCCTGAACCACCCAAATGTCTAGGGGAAAAAAAAGGCAAAACACAGTGCAAAGGAAAAAAAATGGTCTCAGAACTTCGTTTTTCCCTCTATTGAGAATCATTAGTACTTTTGGCTTCCAGTACTGTTATGGCTGGTAATTCAGAACCACAATGGACATAGAGGTCAGTGCACATACAGTGACCTGGCAATAAACCAAAAAATAAGAACGAGCTCTGAGACGTGGGAACTCTGTTGACCGCAATCCCTAATCCTCTCCAACACAACTAGAGGCAGCCGTGGATTGCGCCTAACGCTACCTATGCAACTCGGCACGGCCTGTGAAACTAGCTAGCCTGAAGATGAAAAATAAGCCTACCTTGCCTCAGAGAAATACCCCAAAGGAAAAGGCAGCCCCCACATATAATGACTGTGAGTTAAGATGAAAAGACAAACGTAGAGATGAAATAGATTTAGCAAAGTGAGGCCCAACTTCCTGAACAGAGCAAGGATAGAAAAGGCAACTTTGCGGTCAACACAAAACCCTACAAAATCCACGCAAAGGGGGCAAAAAGACCCTCCGTACCGAACTAACGGCACGGAGGTACACCCTCTGCGTCCCAGAGCTTCCAGCTAGCAGAAAAAACAAATTGACAAGCCGGAAAAGAAAAAACAGCAAACAAATAGCAAAGAGGAACTTAGCTATGCAGATAAGCAGGCCACAGGAACACTCCAGGAGGAAACAGGTCCAACACTAGAACATTGACTGGAAGCAAGGATCCAAGCACCAGGTGGAGTTAAATAGGGTAGCACCTAACGACTTCACCATATCACCTGAGGAAGGAAACTCAGAAGCCGCAGTACCACTTTTCTCCACCAACGGAAGATCACAGAGAGAATCAGCCGAAGTACCACTTGTGACCACAAGAGGGAGCTCTGCCACAGAATTCACAACAGATATGGTGTGCTGTATCACATTTAGCAACTGAAATATTAAGATTTAGAATGGTCTTCTCGTGCATGAAGCATAATAGAAGCAGTGCACAACACACTTCTATGAAATGTGCACAATGCTGTCTTTGTCTGTAGACCTCAGTAATGGCAAAAACAAAAATGCTGGAAGCTCCATTTCACAGCCACACAGGACACTTGCTATCTAAACTATCTGGCTTAGAAACAATTGCCCAACTAATTAGCTAAAAATGCTGTTATATTGACAAAATGGCGCTAAAACAAGATGGCCGCTCTATATACAGAGAGGGACATGTGATGTCAGCAGCCCATGACACAAGCCATTGTGTCAGGACATTGTGGATGTTTCCTCATCCTGATTGGCTAGCCTCAATGTGCACACATACAGTTAGGAAAAAAAAAGTTTACAAGCACACTTCTCCTCTGAGACCTTCCCACCCCATATCCTCATCAAACATGTGCCCTGTTGTGAATTCTGTTTTCGGGCTCCCTCCTGTGGTCATGAATGGTACTTCGGCTGGTTCTATCCATGGAATTCCTCTGGTGGCTGTGGGTGTTTCTGAGTTTCCTTCCACAGGTGACGAGGTTAATTCGTTAGCTGGCTGCTTTATTTAACTCCACTTAGATCTTTGCTCCATGCCACCTGTCAATGTTCCAGTATTGGTCTTGTTCACTCCTGGATCGTTCTTGTGACCTGTCTTCCCAGTAGAAGCTAAGTGCCTGCCTGTTTTTCTCTGGTTTGCTATTTTTCTGTCCAGCTTGCTATTTTGTTGTTTTTTTGCTTGCTGGAAGCTCTGGGACGCAGAGGGAGCGCCTCTGCACCGTGAGTCGGTGCGGAGGGTCTTTTTGCGCCCTCTGCGTGGTCTTTTTGTAGGTTTTTGTGCTGTCCGCAAAGCTACCTTTCCTATCCTCGGTCTGTTCAGTAAATCGGGCCTCACTTTGCTAAATCTATTTAATCTCTGTGTTTGTATTTTCATCTTTACTCACAGTCATTATATGTGGGGGGCTGCCTTTTCCTTTGGGGAATTTCTCTGAGGCAAGGTAGGCTTTATTTTTCTATCTTCAGGGCTAGCTAGTTTCTTAGGCTGTGCCGAGTTGCATAGGGAGCGTTAGGAGCAATCCACGGCTATTTCTAGTGTGTGTGATAGGATTAGGGATTGCGGTCAGCAGAGTTCCCACGTCCCAGAGCTCGTCCTTTATTATCAGTAACTACCAGGTCATTTCGTGTGCTCTTAACCACCAGGTCCATTATTGTCCTGACCACCAGGTCATAACAGTGCCCCACACTCATCATACACCACTATTATTGTAGCCAAAGTGTTCAAAATACTTTAGTGGCATTGCAAATATGTTACCGATTTTCTTGTGTTTCCGATCACGAATCCGAATGTGGCATATTTATGCCGAATTTATGTTTGGCGATTGGTTTTCGAATATATTCGCATATCTCTAGTCATCGGCCATGTTATCCTGAGGAACTGATCACACTTGGGGCGGCAGGAGTACCTCCATCATTCCCAGTTCACCTATTTAAGTCCTTCTCATATTGTCTTGTTAACCTGCCTCAATTGGGCAGATAAATACGCCTGCTCAGGAGCGTGATGCCGTGGAACCTCTGTGGATGACGCAGGGACGTGTCATCCACATAGCAAGCAGGAGGGCGGCATCGCAAGAAGATGGGAGGTGGCGGACCAGGACCAGCGACACCAATTGGATGACCAGACCGCAGGTGAGTATAATAAAACATATTTTTCTTCTCTTGCTGGTCGGACCGGGGGCTTATCTTCAGCATTATAGAATGCTGTAGATAAGCCCTGAAAGGGGGTGGCCGTAACTCGTATCGGCCAAAACTGCTGACAGGTTCGCTTTAATTTTTTACTGTACATATACTCTTTTGTTTCCTAGTGTGAGTTTTCAAATAAGTGGCCATTTTATTGCTGAAGGGGCAGGATTAGTGGTCTGATTATTGCTTTATTGTTATGGTGCCTGCATTGGTGTTCCAGAATTCTCCCATTCATATTGTGGGGCTTTACTGGAATTCAATGCAATAGGGAATTATAGCACATTTTAAATTGTATCCTCGTCATTCTGTATTATTAATAATGAATTACAATTAGTGATGAGCGAATATACTCGTTACTCGAGATTTCCCGAGCATGCTCGGGTGTCCTCCGAGTATTTTTTAGTGTTCGGAGATTTAGTTTTCATTGCCTCAGCTGATTGATTTACAGCTATTAGCCAGGCTAAGTACATGTGGGGGTTGCCTGGTTGCTAGGGAATCCCCACATGTAATCAAGCAGGCTAATAGCTGTAAATCATCCAGCTGCTGCGAAAAAAACTAAATCTCTGTGCACTAAAAAATACTCAGAGGACACCCGAGCATGCTTGGGAAATCTCGAATAACGAGTATATTCACTCATTACTAGTTACAATGTGTTTTGAAATACAGCATTACGAACTCTGTTTATTGCTGCTTTATCAATATTGTTTTTGCAATAGTCACCTGTTATTGCATTGCCCACATGGCCGACACATATACAACACACCACATGACACCCACTTAGTCCAACCACCACTGGAAGCATGTGACGTCTGCCTCTTTTACGGGAAGGTGTCCTCACGGGGTGGTGCATGCCTTCTAACGTCATAGGAATATATTAATGTCTGACATGCACCACGGCACGACACTGGAAGGGACGGTTCTGTCAGCAGATGTCCGGCCTCCATATGCTCGATGAATGCAGTTGGGCGTGTTCCGTTCCTCTCATTGGTTGTGAGAGGACCCAGGGGGTTATAAACTTCACAAGATGCATGTAACACACTGCTTCCCCCCTTGCCTTGGCCTGGCACTTTATTACAGATGGGTAAGAGGATTTGTTACTGTCTATTTGACTTGCAACCATCCATACTGGCCATAGTGTCTTTTATGCTTGCATCCATCGCCCCTGCCTCTCATGGTTATATCATTATGCAGTGACTGAGCCTACCGGGGTAGTCCGGGGTCACGTTTACATGAATTGTAGAGGGTCTGCGATTTATATTCATAGCGCATCTCATTCACAATGCATCCCTCTATTTCTGCATTTTTTTAACGTACTTGCGCTCCATGTCTGTTTGATTGATGGCACATTTATTCTCCTCTTCTCCTTTTTCTCCATAAGGGGTTTGAGCTATTTTGATTCCAATTTATATTTTTGTGACATTCATCTACTAGCATCTCCCTCTCATTTATCACATCACTGCCTGTACTGTCGCCCCATGGTTGTATGGTTGTCTCCTGTTTTTATAATAGTTACAAGAGTACGTCATCACAACAAGATGGGAGACGCTGGACCGGACCGCGACGCCCATCGGACCGGTACCGCCCCTGTGTCAGTATAATCTAACCTCTTTTGATCATCTTTGAGGAAACATCGAGGGCTTATCTACAGCATTACAGAATGCTGTAGATAAGCCCCTGATGCTGGTGGGCTTAGGTCATCTTCGATTTTGTGGGTGACAGGTTCCCTTTAAGATTACTTATCAGTTGGATATAGTATTTAATGACACTATTCTATTCATTGTAGGTTCGCGATATACCTGCTATATGGCATGCCGCTGATGTGTCCTACAAGGACAAATATTTCTGTGACCATTGCTGGACCAAGATTATGAGGGACCTTTATCCGGAGTGGGATTCCCTGTCCATTGCCAACCAATTGGAAATTGGTAATTATAATGTTGCCGATTATTATTAGAGTTTATTATAAATTTACTTTGACAATATATATATACTAGCTGAAGAGCCCGGAGTTGCCTGGGCATAGTAAATATCTGTGGTTAGTTATAGCACCTCACTTCTCTTATTTTCCGATCACGCCTCTCATTTTCCCAATCACATCTTTCATTTTCCCCCTCACACCTCTCATTTTCTCCCTCATTCCTCTCATTTCCCCCTAACACTTGTCATTTCAACCTCACATCTGTCATTTTCTGATCACTCCATTATTTTTCCTCACTCCTCTCATTTTGCACTCACACCTTTTCATTTTCACCTCACACCTCTCATTTTCACCTCATCACCTCAGTATATACATGTTTGTCATCTCCCTTATATATAGTATACATCTGTATGTCATCTCCTGTATATAGTATATACCTGTATGTCATCTCCCCTGTATATATTATATACCTGCTGTGTGTCATCTCCCCTATATATAGTATATACCTGAATGTCATCTCCTTCTATATATAGTATATACCTGTATGTCATCTCCTCCTGTATATAGTATATACCTGTGTGTCATCTCCCCTGTATATAGTATATATCTGTGTGTCATCTCCTCCTGTATATAGTATATACCTGCATGTCATCTTCTATATATAGCATATACCTGTATGTCATCTCCTCCTGTATATAGTATATACCTGTAGGTCATCTGCTCCTGTATATAGTATATACCTGTGTGTCATCTCCTCCTGTATATAGTATATACCTGTATGTCATCTCCTCCTGTATATATATGTACCTGTATGTCATCTCCTCCTCTATATAGTATATACCTGTGTGTCATCTCTCCTGTATATAGTATATATCTGTGTGTCATCTCCCCTGTATATAGTATATACCTGTGTGTCATCTCCTCCTGTATTAGACCTCGTTCACACGTTATTTGCTCAGTATTTTTACCTCAGTATTTGTAAGCTAAATTGGCAGCCTGATAAATCCCCAGCCAACAGGAAGCCCTCCCCCTGGCAGTATATATTAGCTCACACATACACATAATAGACAGGTCATGTGACTGACAGCTGCCGTATTTCCTATATGGTACATTTGTTGTAGTTTGTCTGCTTATTAATCAGATTTTTATTTTTGAAGGATAAGACCAGACTTGTGTGTGTTTTAGGGCGAGTTTCGTTTGTCAAGTTGTGTGTGTTGAGTTGCGTGTGCGACATGCATGTAGCGACTTTTGTGAGATGAGTTTTGTGTGGCAACATGTGTGTAGCAACTTTTTGTGTGTCGAGTTGCATGTGACAGGTTAGTGTAGCATCTTGTGTGCAGCAAGTTTTGCGCATGGCGAGTTTTGCGCGTGGCGAGTTTTGTGTGGTGCCTTTTGAGTATGTGCAAGTTTTGTGTGAGGCAAATTTTGCATGTGTTGCAACTTTTGTGCATGTGGCAATTTTTCCGCGTGTGCAAGTTTTGCATGTGGCGAGTTTTCCATGAGGTGAGTTTTGCACTTGTGGCGAGTTTTGCAAGAGCCTAGTTTTTGCATGTGGCGAGTTCTACGCGTGGCGAGTTTTGAGCGCCGACTTTTGTGTTTCGAATTTTATGTGGCGAGGTTGGAGAATGTGTGGTGAAATGTGTGCTGAGGGTGATATGTGTTCAAGCATGTGGTAGATTATGGCGCATTTTGTGTGTGTGTTCATATCCCCGTGTGTGGTGAGTATCCCATGTCGGGGCCCCACCTTAGCAACTGTACGGTATATACTCTTTGGTGCCATCGCTCTCACTCTTTACGTCCCCCTTGTTCACATCTGGCAGCTGTCAATTTGCCTCCAACACTTTTCCTTTCATTTTTTCCCATTATGTAGATAGGGGCAAAATTGTTTGGTGAATTGGAAAGCACGGGGTTAAAATTTCACCTCACAACATAGCCTATGACGCTCTCAGGGTCCGGACGTGTGACTGTGCAAAATTTTGTGGCTGTAGCTGCGACGGTGCAGATGCCAATCCCGGACATACATATACACACACATACACACATTCAGCTTTATAGATTAGATTTCTACCTGTATAAGTTTGTACTGTAACCTGTTTTGTTTATGTGACTTTATTAAAATTTTGTATTTTATGATAAATCAGACATGTGAATTTTCCCTGTCCAAATCCATATATTTTACAGCCAGGTGTTCAAGCTCCATATGTTCTCTATTCACCAGCTGTATGTCAATCACAGTATATAGACAACCTAGCACCCATTTATCTATCAATGCCCTGCTGAAGTGTTCCTTATTTAGAGTAAATCAGGAATTACTATCTAGTTGTTTTCTAGCAGTTTTAGGGAGATGTTCTAATTTTAGTAAATTGCTATTTACTTAATTTTCCATATATTTTTGTGACACAACCACAAAGAAGCTACACAGCTGATACCTAAGTATTTTGTATGTGTATGTGGATTAAAATCTTACCGCCATGAGCACAGGCACGTCCTTCTCCAGCATAGTCTTCATTCCCCCTTTGGTTAACGTGTTCTTTTTGTCCTCAGTATTGGAGTATTTGTTGTAGACATTAGTTAACGTATCTATTGCAGTCGCCAGCTCGGACATGTTTGGATGTGATATTATCTTTTCTGTTCGTCCCGACAGCTTGTTGTAGGCAGAATGTAATACAGGGATGGATGGGGTACTTATATAGGAATTATGTCTATAGGGTGAAGAGCAAATATTATACTAGTACGTAAATATTTACTGGGTGTAACAGTGATACAAATTCTAGTAATGAATACACTATTCATCACCAATAATTATCCGTTAAAGGTGGAGTTCGTATATAATTGCTGACTTTATCCATTTGAATTAATGACACACCTTAATTATATTTCACTCTCCACCTGTAAAAATTGCGAAACTAATCTCAGAATTATGAATTTAAAGTTTCACACAGGTGAACTGCAATGTTTAAAAGTTCCCATATTTATTATATGCAAGTCACCTAATTCCTGATTTCAGCACAACTGCAGACCATCAATAGGCGTCACCCAACAGCAACGGTCAAAGAAAAGGTCAAAATAGGAAGGATAGTGCAAAATATTGGAATCCTGGTTGCAACCTCAATGGACCCCATTATAGTTATTGATGAGTATAATCCCGCTGAATCTACTAATCTGTGAAATGTCGTTCTCCACATCACCTGCAAATATAGTAAAAGTTATTAGATATGGAGGTATAATATACCAATAGACCTTTGTGGTGTCAGTTCTATAAAACATTTATTTGTTGGCAAGATTAGGAGCTGTGCAATATCAGGTGAAATAAGTTATGGTTTATATAGGAATGTATCCAGGTCACAATAATCGGTTGTATGAAGTCTACAATGTACAGTAAATTTGGATAAAATATAAAGTATAAATATGTATAGAGTATTGGGCAACTAAAGAACAATTCACTGAAAAGGATATTACATCTAGAAAACAACACATTAAAGGGCATTGGTTCATCATACTGATAAAGAACAACTCACACAACTATTATCCATGGGAAGGAGGGGGGAACAGGGTCGCTATTATAGGGGATGTGAAAACTGGGCAGTTGCCCAGGGCCCCCACTACCGCAGGGGTCCCAATCCTGTGATGTGCCACTATTAGTGGCAGACCATGTGGCTACTATGGGGCCCTTGATTTGGGGGATGCCAGGATTCAGCGCCGCCTCTGGGCACCCTCAGCCCAGAATCGCACATTCAGGATACAGACACAGTTGAAAGCAACGAAGGAGGAGGCATACCGTCCACTCCCTCCCCCCATCATTCTCCCTCGGCATCTGATGTCTCAGCCAGCGGGTGCGAAGATGTCACTTCATCGTGCCACGCTGTGCTGGGCAGTGGAGCTGCTGAAGAGTCGCACAGTGGAGACCGGAGCAGCTGGGAAATGGGGAGAAATAAGTTTGTATTTATTTTTTTAAAGTCATTGAGTATAATGAGGTGACCATAATACTGTATGGAGGCCTATGGAGTATGTACTGCATGTGCATTTTTCTCTATGGATGACTATGGGGAGCAGATTATACTGTTTGGAGAACTATAGGGTGTGCAATATACTGTATGGAGGACTATGGGCTGTGCATTATACTGTATGAAGGACTAAGGGGTGAATTATACTACAAGGAAGAGTATGAAGTGCACTATACTATAAGAAGGACTTTGGGGTGCATTATACTATATACGATACGATACGATACACTTTATTGATCCCGTGGGAAATTATGGTATCACAGCAGCACAACTTAAATCATAAAAATCATAAAGGAATTACATAGTTGACATGACAGTTTGTTGACAGGAGAACATTATACATTAGAATAGGACATACACAACAAGTGAACTGAAATGTAGAGAAATAAGTAGACATTCACCTTGGTGGTTTAACCCTAATGTTATTGTTGTACATTCCCATGGCAGTTGGCACAAACGATTTCCTATATTTTTCCTTCTTACACCTCAGAAGTATTAGCCGGTTGCTGAATACTTCTGAGGTGTAAGAAGAATATGATAAGAATGATAGGGTGCATTATACTATATGGAGGACTATTGGGTGCGCATTATACTGCATGGAGGACAATGGGGCATGCACTATACTATATGAATGACTATGGAGCGCATTATACTATATGAAGGCATTTTGGATGCATTATACTACATTGAGGACTAAGGGGTGCATTATACTACTGTACATGGAGGACTATAGGGGATGTATTTTACTATATGGGGGATTATGGGGAGTGAATGATACTATATGGAGGACTATGGGGAGTGCATTATACTTTATGGACAACTAGGCGGTGTTATTTATTATATATATGCATTATACTGTATTAAGGACTATGTGGAGTACATTGTGCTGTATGCTGGACTATTGGGTGTGCTTTATACTGTATGGAGGAATATGGGGTGCATTATACTATATGGAAATCTATGGGGTACATTTTACTGTATCGTTGACTGTGATGTCCATTCTACTGTATGGAAGAATATGGGGCTGCATTATATTATATAGATGACTATGGGATGTTCATTATACAGTATGTACTGTATTGGCGACTATGGAGCGTATTATACTATACGGATGACTATGGGATGTTCATTATAATGTATCTACTGTATGGGGGTTATGGAGTGTGCATTATACTATATGGAGGATTATGGGGTGCATTATACTGTATGGAAGACAATGGGGTATGCTTTATTCTGTATGGATGACTATGAGGTCAATTATACTACGTGGAGAACTATAGAGTGAGCATTATACTATGTAAGACTACGGAGCACATCATACTATATGGAGGAATCTAAGGTGCATTATACTATATGGAGTACTATGGGTGTACATTCTACTATATAGGGGATGCATTATACTATATGGAGGACTATGGGGAATGAATTATACCATATGGAGGACTATGGTGAGGGCATTATACTATATATGGAGGTCTGTGAGGACCGTTGTACTGTATGGAAGGCAATGTTGGGTCTATTATAGTATTTGGATGGCTATGTGGAGGCCATTATAATATTTGGAAGGCAATTATAATATTTGGAGGTCTATTTGGAGGCTATTATAATATTAGAAGGGCTATGGGGATTGCATTATACTATGTAGATGATTATCGGGAGGGTAATATACCGTATGGAGAACTATTGGGTGCATTTTACTATATAGAGGACTACTGGATGTGTATTATACTGTATGTAGTACTATGGGGCACATTATACTGTATAGAGGACTATGGGGTGTGCATCATACTGTATGGAGGACTATGGGGAGAACAGATAGAGAGAGAAGATAACTGTCTGAGAACTTGAGAACCAAAATTGTTTAGCAATATCAACAATCTCAAGGTTATAAGTCCATCTCCAGAGATCTTGGGGTACGATCCCACGGTCAGTAAACACTGCGGGTTGGACGCTGCCTACATCCTATCTCCACTATGCATGCACGGACAACCTTCGGCTTCCCTGCGGAGATTGACATGTGGCACGTCTTTCCAGATCGCAGCATATCTGTTTATCTTGCGGAGACGCAAGACACACTATGCTGTCATGGATTAGAATCCTGACGGACACGCAAGGTCCCCCTGCTCACGCCATCACATGCCCAGATCCGTTTGAAGTTCGCCAGTGACCATCTGGATTTTCCACATGAGGCATGGGAGAAGGTCATGTGTTCAAATGAGACCAAAATAGTACTTTTTGGCATCAACTCCACTCATTGTGTTTGGGGGAAGAAGAAGGATGAGTACAACCACAAGAACACCATCCCATCTGTGAAGCATGGTGGTAGAAACATCATATTTTGGCCAGCTTTAGACGAAGTCGAGTCCTGGGTAAGAGTATAAAGTGGGGTCCCAAATGCTAACATTTTGCACCATCACAAACATTTCAGTTGTATTTAAATGTGCTGAGTTCAGGACATTAAACGAGCGTGATCGACAATATTGAAGTCATTTAATTCTTGTTTCCCGGTCTCTTTACACCGGCTGAGGAAGAATGATGGGCATGGTATGATCAGCCTGATGCCTTTATATCCAAAAAACAAGTGTTGACAGATTCCCTATAATGTTTGGAAATACACCCAGCACAACCAAGTGTGTGAATCCATGCATGAATTTTAAAAGCTTCCTTTGGCACCAATGTAGGGTCTTCTAAGTACATACTGCAAATTGTATTGGCAGAAACATTACTACATAACAGGCACTTTTACTATATTAATGAGGCTTTTTCTGTGCGGAGTAGTTTACATTTCTACCTGCAGGTGTCACTGTTTTCTGCCTTGTAGTGATCAATCAGTGATTGTGGTAGACTACTGAAAACTTTCAGCTTAGTTATAATAAGAAGCAAAATGACTTTTTAAGGATAGACATTTATATATTTGAAAAAAACAATTGTTTTGTTATGGTCCTTTCAGTTCACTTTTCAGAATTAGCGCGTGCATCACTATTTCAGTCCTTATATACTGTATTTTGTGCTCTACATTATTTAGCAGTGTTCCCTCCACAGGTCATAGTCACCAGAAGCTTCAGTAGTATCTTCTTGTATGCTCTGCCTATCCATTATCCATGGTCCATATGCTTCCAGAGGCAGCAGTAATTTGATCCCTCAGTGAAGACAGATCTGTAGACAGAATTTAGCAATTTTAGTGGACGATCAGTGAGGGTATGTGCACACGTTCAGGTTTTTTCGCATTTTTTCACGATAAAAACGTGATAAAAACGCATTAGAAAATGCCTACATATGCATCCTATCATTTAGAATGCATTCTGCAATTTTTGTGCACAAGATGCGTTTTTTTCCGCAAAAAAAACGCATTGCGGTAAAAAAAAGCAGCATGTTCATTAATTTTTAATAGCTAAATTATGAAGCACCAAATTAGATGATATAAGGGAGCAAACCAGATTAGCTCTCCCAAAGCGTCCAGTGGGCGACAGAACATCAGGACAACTCCAAAGGAGATTCAATACGAAAAAACAGAGCAAAAATGTCCATAGCAACATAGTTATGTGTTAAAATATATAACGTCTTTATTATTTTATTAACTGAAGAGCCCGGTGTTGCCTGGGCATAGTAAATATCTGTGGTTAGTTATAGCACCTCACGTCTCTTATTTTCCCATCATGCCTCTCATTTTCTCCCTTACATCTCTCATTTTCTCCCTTATACCTCTCATTTTCCCCTCACTCCTCTTATTTTCCCCCTCACTCCTTTCATTCCCCCCTAACACTTGTCATTTCGACCTCACATCTGTCATTTTCCGATCACTCCACTATTTTCCCTCACTCCTCTCATTTTGCACTCACACCTTTTCATTTTCACCTCACACCCCTCATTTTCACCTCAGTATATACATGTTTGTCATCTCCCTTATATATAGTATACACCTGTATGTCATCTCCCCTGTATATAGTATATACCTGTATGTCATCTCCCTTGTAAATAGCATATACCTGCTGTATGTCATCTCCTCCTGTATACTGTATATACCCATGTGTTATCTCCTCCTGTATATATTATATACCTGTATGTCATCTCTTCTGTATATACTATATACCTGTATGTCATCTCCTCCTATATATAATATACCTGTATGTCACTCCTGTATATAGTATATACCTGTATGTCATCTCCCCTGTATATAGTATATACCTGCTGTATGTCATCTCCTCCTCTATATACATATGTGTCATCTCCTCTTTTATATAGTATATAATAATAATAATAATAATAATTTTATTTATATAGCGCCAACATATTCCGCAGCGCTTTACAAATTAATATACCTGTATGTCATCTCCTCCTGTATATAGTATATACGTGTGTCATCTCCTCCTGTATATAGTATGTACCTGTAAGTCATCTCCTCCTGTATATAGTATATTGTTGTGAATTCTGTTGTCGGGCTCCCTCCTGTGGTCATGAATGGTACTTCGGCTGGTTCTGTCCATAGACTTCCTCTGGTGGGTGTTTCTGAGTTTCCTTTCACAGGTGACGAGGTTAATTCGTTAGCTGCTGCTCTATTTAACTCCACTTAGATCTTTTCTCCATGCCACCTGTCAATGTTCCAGTATTGGTCTAGTTCATTCCTGGATCGTTCTTGTGACCTGTCAGAAGCTAAGTTCCAGCTTGTATTTCTTTGGTTTGCTATTTTTCTGTCCAGCTTGCTATTTAATTTGTTGTCTTGCTTGCTGGAAGCTCTGGGACGCAGAGGGAGCGTCTCCGCACCGTGAGTCGGTGCGGAGAGTCTTTTTGCGCCCTCTGCGTGGTCTTTTTGTAGGTTTTGTGCTGACCGCAAAGTAACCTTTCCTATCCTCGGTCTGTTCAGTAAGTCGGGCCTCACTTTGCTTTATCTATTTCATCTCTGTGTTTGTATTTTCATCTTTACTCACAGTCATTATATGTGGGGGGCTGCCTTTTACTTTGGGGAATTTCTCTGAGGCAAGGTAGGCTGTTGTGAATTCTGTGGCAGAGCTCCCTCCTGTGGTCACAAGTGGAACTTCGGCTGATTCTCTCTGTGAGCTTCCGTTGGTGGAGGAAAGTGGTACTGCGGTGTAACAACCCTGTCGGCATCACTGCATGGCCTTCCATTCCCCACCTGCCTGCTACATCTACTCACTCACCCAGTTCCATGCTGTGAGATCTGTCTGCTGCTGGTTCCATGCCATGTGCTTCATGGCGGCCTGCTCTGTGTACACTTCCTGGCCGTGTGCATAGGGGGGCGGCGCCAGCCATTCCGGATTCTTATTGAGACTGTGTGCACCTCCCTAAGGTGCTTCTGGCCAATTGCCAAGAGGCCTCCTGTATTTAGGGCAGCTCCACCCTGTGGTCTGGGCCTGTGCAATGTGTTTGCTCAGTTAGTGTTTTGCTTCTGAGTTTGCCAGGTCTAGCTCTATGTTACTCCCTCTCTGGAGGCTTTTCTAAACTGTTACGCTCGCGCCCTGACTGGTGGGCGTGAGCTCGGGGGTTTTGTGGCCCCACTGTGCCACAAACCAGACTACCCTGGAAGGGGCGTGACTATAACAGCTGCCTGGGTTTTCACTGGAGCCTCTGATGGTGAGGACAGGCTTGTGCAGCAGGCAGCTGCCAGGTGCTACTCCAGGGTGGTGTCTGGCTGTGGCTGCTGATCCCACTTGGGAGACAGGAACACCAGGATTGGTGCGGGCATTAGGCAGGACTGGCAGAAGAGCACGGCTGGAACACAGACGAGTAGGCTGGCACGGCTGAGACAGGGCTGGCAGAGACACGGCAGAGAACACAGGGCTGGCAGAGACACGGCAGGAAACAGGACTGGCTAGGACAGCAGGAACACAGGACTGGAAGGCAGGGCAGGAACGGCAGGACTGGCAGGAACACAGGATTGGGAAGCACGGCAGAGAACACAGGACTGGTTGATGTGGTATATGAAGGAACAGGTAAGGGCCTGTTCACACTGGACGTGCAGGTACAGATATGTAGTTTGGAGGAACAGGTAGGGACCTGTTCACACAGGAGAGGAGTGAAAGACTGCAGATAGGGATGGAAAAGCAGCAAGCGGTAGCGTAGCGACAAAAGCTGAGCAGAGCCACAAAGAATGTGGAGAGAAGCTGCAGCAAGAGATACTGCAGAAGCTAAGCAAAGTGGAACCGCAAGGATTGCAGAGAGGAGCTGTAGCAAGAGGTTTCTGCAGCAACGGGAGCAGAGCAGAGTAAGACGGAGCAGAACCGCAGAAGTGCGGAGCAGCGGTAAAGCCACCAAGATGCAGAGCAGGCAGAGCTGCAAGAGTGCGGAGTGTAAGCAGACTGAGAACACAAGGAAAGACATAGCAGGGAAGGAAGCCACACACAAGGAGACCGAGATAAGACTAAGTACAGACAAGGCAATGGAACAAAACACAAGGACAAAGACACAGGGACAAAGACACAGGGACCAGGATATTCTGCCTCCTGGAGGGCGGACAAAGATCAAGGCAAATGCACAGAGAAAAGCCTCCAGAGAGGGAGTAACATAGAGCTAGACCTGGCAAACTCAGAAGCAAAACACTAACTGAGCAAACACATTGCACAGGCCCAGACCACAGGGTGGAGCTGCCCTAAATACAGGAGGCCTCTTGGCAATTGGCCAGAAGCACCTTAGGGAGGTGCACACAGTCTCAATAAGAATCCGGAATGGCTGGCGCCGCCCCCCTATGCACACGGCCAGGAAGTGTACACAGAGCAGGCCGCCATGAAGCACATGGCATGGAACCAGCAGCAGACAGATCTCACAGCATGGCACTGGGTGAGTGAGTAGATGTAGCAGGCAGGTGGGGAATGGAAGGCCATGCAGTGATGCCGACAGGGTTGTTACATGCGGCTTCTGAGTTTCCTTCCTCAGGTGATGTGGTGAAGTCGTTAGGTGCTGCTCTATTTAACTCCACCTAGTGCTTTGATCCTGGCCTCCAGTCAATGTTCTAGTATTGGACCTGTTTCCTCCTGGATCGTTCCTGTGGCCTGCTGCTCTGTATAGCTAAGTTCTGCTTTGCTATTTTGTTTGCTGTTTTTTTCTGTCCAGCTTGTCTATTTGTTTTTTCCTGCTTGCTGGAAGCTCTGGGACGCAGAGGGTGTACCTCCGTGCCGTTAGTTCGGTACGGAGGGTCTTTTTGCCCCCTTTGCGTGTTTTTTGTAGGGTTTTGTGTTGACCGCAAAGTTACCTTTCCTATCCTCGCTCTGTTCAGAAAGTCGGGCCTCACTTTGCTAAATCTATTTCATCTCTACGTTTGTCTTTTCATCTTAACTCACAGTCATTATATGTGGGGGCTGCTTTTTCCTTTGGGGCATTTCTCTGAGGCAAGGTAGGCTTATTTTCTATCTTCAGGCTAGCTAGTTTCTCAGGCTGTGCCGAGTTGCATAGGGAGCGTTAGGCGCAATCCACGGCTGCCTCTAGTGTGGTTGGTGAGGATTAGGGATTGCGGTCAGCAGAGTTCCCACGTCTCAGAGCTCGTTCTATGTTTTTGGGTTATTGTCAGGTCACTGTATGTGCTCTGACCTCTATGTCCATAGTGGTACTGAATTACCTTATCATAACAGTACTGGAGGCCGAAAGTACTAATGATTCTCAATAGAGGGAAAAAAGAAGTTCTGAGACCATTTTTTTTTCTCTGCACTGTGTTTTGCCTTTTTTTTCCCCTAGACATTTGGGTGGTTCAGGACACAGGTGTAGCGATGGACATTAAAGGTCTGTCTTCATGTGTGGATCAGCTCACGGCAAGAGTACAAAATATTCAAGACTTTGTGGTTCAGAATTCAATGTTAGAACCGAGAATTCCTATTCCTGATTTGTTTTTTGGAGATAGAACTAAATTTCTGAGTTTCAAAAATAATTGTAAACTATTTCTGGCCTTGAAACCTCGCTCCTCTGGTGACCCAGTTCAACAAGTTAGGATCATTATTTCTTTTTTACGTGGCGACCCTCAGGACTGGGCATTTTCTCTTGCGTCAGGAGATCCTGCATTAAGTAATATCGATGCGTTTTTCTTGGCGCTCGGTTTGCTGTACGATGAGCCTAATTCAGTGGATCAGGCAGAGAAGAATTTGCTGGCTCTGTGTCAGGGTCAGGATGAGATAGAGGTATATTGTCAGAAATTTAGAAAGTGGTCCGTACTCACTCAGTGGAATAAAGGTGCGCTCGCAGCTATTTTCAGAAAAGGTCTCTCTGAAGCCCTTAAGGATGTCATGGTGGGATTTCGTATGCCTGCTGGTCTGAATGAGTCTATGTCTTTGGCCATTCAGATCGGTCGATTCTTGCGTGAGCGTAAATCTGTGCACCATTTGGCGGTATTACCTGAGCTTAAACCTGAGCCTATGCAGTGCGATAGGACTTTGACCAGAGTTGAACGGCAAGAACACAAACGTCTGAATGGGCTGTGTTTCTACTGTGGTGATTCCACTCATGCTATCTCTGATTGTCCTAAGCGCACTAAGCGGTTCGCTAGGTCTGCCACCATTGGTACGGTACAGTCAAAATTTCTTCTGTCCGTTACCTTGATCTGCTCTTTGTCATCGTATTCTGTCATGGCATTTGTGGATTCAGGCGCTGCCCTGAATTTGATGGACTTGGAGTATGCTAGGCGTTGTGGGTTTTTCTTGGAGCCTTTGCAGTGTCCTATTCCATTGAGAGGAATTGATGCTACGCCTTTGGCCAAGAATAAGCCTCAGTACTGGACCCAGCTGACCATGTGCATGGCTCCTGCACATCAGGAGGTTATTCGCTTTCTGGTGTTGCATAATCTGCATGATGTGGTCGTGTTGGGGTTGCCATGGCTACAAGTCCATAATCCAGTATTAGATTGGAAATCCATGTCTGTGTCCAGCTGGGGTTGTCAGGGGGTACATGGTGATGTCCCATTTCTGACTATTTCGTCATCCACCCCTTCTGAGGTTCCAGAGTTCTTGTCTGATTACCGGGATGTATTTGATGAGCCCAAGCCCAATACCCTACCTCCGCATAGGGATTGTGATTGTGCTATCGATTTGATTCCTGGTAGTAAATTCCCAAAAGGTCAACTGTTTAATTTATCTGTGCCTGAGCACGCCGCTATGCGGAGTTATGTGAAGGAGTCCTTGGAGAAGGGGCATATTCGCCCGTCATCGTCGCCATTAGGAGCAGGGTTCTTTTTTGTAGCCAAGAAGGATGGTTCACTGAGACCTTGTATAGATTACCGCCTTCTAAATAAGATCACGGTTAAATTTCAGTACCCCTTGCCGTTGTTATCTGATTTGTTTGCTCGGATTAAGGGGGCTAGTTGGTTCACCAAGATAGATCTTCGTGGTGCGTATAATCTTGTGCGTATTAAGCGAGGCGATGAATGGAAAACTGCATTTAATACGCCCGAGGGCCATTTTGAGTATCTAGTAATGCCATTCGGACTTGCCAATGCTCCATCAGTGTTTCAGTCCTTTATGCATGACATCTTCCGAGAGTACCTGGATAAATTCCTGATTGTGTACTTGGATGACATTTTGATCTTCTCGGATGATTGGGAGTCTCATGTGAAGCAGGTCAGAACGGTGTTTCAGGTCCTGCGTGCTAATTCTTTGTTTGTGAAGGGATCAAAGTGTCTCTTTGGTGTTCAGAAGGTTTCATTTTTGGGGTTCATCTTTTCCCCTTCTACTATCGAGATGGACCCTGTTAAGGTCCAAGCCATCCATGATTGGACTCAGCCGACATCTCTGAAAAGTCTGCAAAAGTTCCTGGGCTTTGCTAATTTTTATCGTCGCTTCATCTGCAATTTTTCTAGTATTGCTAAACCATTGACCGATTGGACCAAGAAGGGTGCTGATGTGGTCAATTGGTCTTCTGCTGCTGTGGAAGCTTTTCAAGAGTTGAAGCGTCGTTTTTCTTCTGCCCCTGTGTTGTGTCAACCAGATGTTTCGCTTCCGTTCCAGGTCGAGGTTGATGCTTCTGAGATTGGAGCAGGGGCTGTTTTGTCGCAGAGAAGTTCTGATTGCTCGGTGATGAAACCATGCGCCTTCTTTTCCAGGAAGTTTTCGCCTGCTGAGCGAAATTATGATGTGGGCAATCGAGAGTTGCTGGCCATGAAGTGGGCATTCGAGGAGTGGCGTCATTGGCTTGAAGGAGCTAAGCATCGCGTGGTGGTCTTGACTGATCATAAGAACTTGACTTATCTCGAGTCCGCCAAGCAGTTGAATCCTAGACAGGTTCGTTGGTCGTTGTTTTTTGCCCGTTTTGACTTTGTGATTTCGTACCTTCCGGGCTCTAAAAATGTGAAGGCGGATGCTCTGTCTAGGAGTTTTGTGCCCGACTCTCCGGGTTTATCTGAGCCGGCGGGTATCCTCAAAGAGGGAGTAATTGTGTCTTCCATCTCCCCTGATTTGCGGCGGGTGCTGCAAAAATTTCAGGCTAATAAACCTGATCGTTGCCCAGCGGAGAAACTGTTTGTCCCTGATAGGTGGACGAATAAAGTTATCTCTGAGGTTCATTGTTCGGTGTTGGCTGGTCATCCTGGAATCTTTGGTACCAGAGAGTTAGTGGCTAGATCCTTTTGGTGGCCATCTCTGTCGCGGGATGTGCATACTTTTGTGCAGTCCTGTGGGATTTGTGCTCGGGCTAAGCCCTGCTGTTCTCGTGCCAGTGGGTTGCTTTTGCCCTTGCCGGTCCCGAAGAGGCCTTGGACACATATCTCTATGGATTTTATTTCAGATCTTCCCGTCTCTCAAAAGATGTCAGTCATTTGGGTGGTCTGTGATCGCTTCTCTAAGATGGTCCATTTGGTACCCTTGTCTAAATTACCTTCCTCCTCTGATTTGGTGCCATTGTTCTTCCAGCATGTGGTTCGTTTACATGGCATTCCAGAGAATATCGTTTCTGACAGAGGTTCCCAGTTTGTTTCGAGGTTTTGGCGAGCCTTTTGTGGTAGGATGGGCATTGACTTGTCTTTTTCCTCGGCTTTCCATCCTCAGACTAATGGCCAGACCGAACGAACCAATCAGACCTTGGAAACATATCTGAGATGCTTTGTTTCTGCTGATCAGGATGACTGGGTGTCCTTTTTGCCTTTGGCTGAGTTCGCTCTTAATAATCGGGCCAGCTCGGCTACCTTGGTTTCGCCGTTTTTCTGCAACTCTGGGTTCCATCCTCGTTTCTCTTCAGGACAGGTTGAGTCTTCGGACTGTCCTGGTGTGGATACTGTGGTGGACAGGTTGCAGCAGATTTGGACTCATGTAGTGGACAATTTGAACTTGTCCCAGGAGAAGGCTCAACGTTTCGCTAATCGCAGACGCTGTGTGGGTCCCCGACTTCGTGTTGGGGATTTGGTTTGGTTATCTTCTCGTCATATTCCTATGAAGGTTTTCTCTCCTAAGTTTAATCCTCGTTTCATTGGTCCGTATAGGATTTCTGAGGTTCTTAATCCTGTGTCTTTTCGTCTGACCCTTCCAGATTCTTTTTCCATACATAACGTATTCCATAGGTCATTGTTGCGGAGATACGTGGCACCTATGGTTCCATCTGTTGACCCTCCTGCCCCGGTTTTGGTGGAGGGGGAGTTGGAGTATATTGTGGAGAAGATTTTGGATTCTTGTGTTTCAAGACGGAAACTCCAGTATCTGGTTAAGTGGAAGGGTTATGCTCAGGAAGATAATTCCTGGGTCTTTGCGTCTGATGTCCATGCTCCCGATCTTGTTTGTGCCTTTCATATGGCTCATCCTGGTCGTCCTGGGGGCTCTGGTGAGGGTTCGGTGACCCCTTCTCAAGGGGGGGTACTGTTGTGAATTCTGTGGCAGAGCTCCCTCCTGTGGTCACAAGTGGTACTTCGGCTGATTCTCTCTGTGAGCTTCCGTTGGTGGAGGAAAGTGGTACTGCGGCTTCTGAGTTTCCTTCCTCAGGTGATGTGGTGAAGTCGTTAGGTGCTGCTCTATTTAACTCCACCTAGTGCTTTGATCCTGGCCTCCAGTCAATGTTCTAGTATTGGACCTGTTTCCTCCTGGATCGTTCCTGTGGCCTGCTGCTCTGTATAGCTAAGTTCTGCTTTGCTATTTGTTTGCTGTTTTTTTCTGTCCAGCTTGTCTATTTGTTTTTTCCTGCTTGCTGGAAGCTCTGGGACGCAGAGGGTGTACCTCTGTGCCGTTAGTTCGGTACAGAGGGTCTTTTTGCCCCCTTTGCGTGGTTTTTGTAGGGTTTTGTGTTGACCGCAAAGTTACCTTTCCTATCCTCGCTCTGTTCAGAAAGTCGGGCCTCACTTTGCTAAATCTATTTCATCTGTACGTTTGTCTTTTCATCTTAACTCACAGTCATTATATGTGGGGGCTGCCTTTTCCTTTGGGGTATTTCTCGGAGGCAAGGTAGGCTTATTTTCTAGCTTCAGGCTAGCTAGTTTCTCAGGCTGTGCCAAGTTGCATAGGGAGCGTTAGGCGCAATCCACGGCTGCCTCTAGTGTGGTTGGTGAGGATTAGGGATTGCGGTCAGCAGAGTTCCCACGTCTCAGAGCTCGTTCTATGTTTTTGGGTTATTGTCAGGTCACTGTATGTGCTCTGACCTCTATGTCCATAGTGGTACTGAATTACCTTATCATAACAGTAGGCTTTATTTTTCTGTCTTCAGGGCTAGCTAGTTTCTTAGGCTGTGCCGAGTTGCATAGGGAGCGTTAGGCGCAATCCACGGCTATTTCTAGTGTGGTTGATAGGTTTAGGGATTGCGGTCAGCAGAGTTCCCACGTCCCAGAGCTCGTCCTTTATTATCAGTGACTATGAGGTCATTCCGTGTGCTCTTAACCACCAGGTCCATTATTGTCCTGACCACCAGGTCATAACAGTACAGGTGGCCCAAAGTACTAATGCATCTCAATAGAGGGATAAGAGAAGTTCTGAGACCATTTTTTTTTCTTTGCAGTGTGTTTTGTCTCAATTTTCCCCTTTACCTCTGGGTGGTTCAGGACACTGGTGTAAACATGGACATTCAAGGTCTGTCCTCTTGGATGGATAATCTCACTACAAGGATACAAAACATTCAAGATTTTGTGGTTCAGAATCCGATGTCAGAGCCTAGGATTCCTATTCCTGATTTGTTTTTTGGTGATAGATCTAAGTTCTTGAATTTCAAAAATAATTGTAAATTGTTTCTTGCCTTGAAACCTCGCTCCTCAGGTGACCCTGTTCAACAAGTAAAGATCATTATTTCTTTGTTACGTGGTGACCCTCAAGACTGGGCATTTTCCCTTGCGCCAGTAGATCCGGCATTGTGTGATGTTGATGCGTTTTTCCTGGCGCTTGGATTGCTTTATGACGAACCTAATTCAGTGGATCAGGCAGAGAAAATCTTGCTGGCTCTGTGTCAGGGTCAGGATGAAGCGGAGATATATTGTCAGAAGTTTAGAAAGTGGTCTGTGCTAACTCAGTGGAATGAATGTGCCCTGGCAGGAATCTTCAGAAAGGGTCTCTCTGAAGCCCTTAAGGATGTCATGGTGGGGTTTCCCATGCCTGCTGGTCTGAATGAGTCTATGTCCTTGGCCATTCAGATCGATCGACGCTTGCGTGAGCGTAAGGCTGTGCACCATTTGGCGGTACTATCTGAGCATGGGCCTGAGCCTATGCAATGTGATAGGACTTTGACCAGAGCTGAACGGCAAGAACACAGACGTCGGAATGGGCTGTGTTTTTACTGTGGTGAATCCAATTCTGCTATCTCCGATTGTCCTAAGCGCACTAAGCGGTTCGCTAGGTCTGCCACCATTGGTACGGTACAGTCTAAATTTCTATTGTCTGTTACTCTGATTTGCTCTTTGTCATCCTATTCTGTTATGGCATTTGTGGATTCAGGCGCTGCCCTGAATTTGATGGACTTGGAGTATGCTAGGCGCTGTGGTTTTTTCTTGGAGCCCTTGCAGCATCCTATTCCATTGAGAGGAATTGATGCTACGCCTTTGGCCAAGAATAAGCCTCAGTATTGGACCCAATTGACCATGTGCATGGCTCCTGCACATCAGGAGGATATCCGCTTTCTGGTGTTGCATAATCTGCATGATGTGGTCGTTTTGGGGTTGCCATGGCTACAGGTTCATAATCCAGTATTGGACTGGAAATCTATGTCTGTGTCCAGCTGGGGTTGCCAGGGGGTACATGGTGATGTTCCATTTTTGTCTATTTCGTCTTCCACTCCTTCTGAAGTTCCAGAGTTTTTGTCGGATTATCGGGATGTATTTGATGAGCCCAAAGCCAGTGCCTTACCTCCTCATAGGGATTGCGATTGTGCAATTAATTTGATTCCTGGTAGTAAGTTTCCTAAGGGCCGATTGTTCAATTTATCTGTGCCAGAACACGCCGCTATGCGGAGTTATAAAAAGGAATCCTTGGAGAAAGGCCATATTCGCCCGTCGTCATCACCATTAGGAGCAGGGTTCTTTTTTGTGGCCAAGAAGGATGGTTCTTTGAGACCTTGTATTGATTACCGCCTTCTTAATAAAATTACAGTCAAATTTCAGTATCCTTTGCCGTTGCTGTCTGATTTGTTTGCTCGTATTAAAGGGGCTAGTTGGTTCACCAAGATAGATCTTCGAGGGGCATATAATCTTGTGCGTATTAAACAAGGCGATGAATGGAAAACAGCATTTAATACGCCCGAGGGCCATTTTGAGTACCTGGTTATGTCATTCGGGCTTTCCAATGCTCCATCAGTATTTCAGTACTTTATGCATGACATCTTCCGAGAGTACCTGGATAAATTCCTGATTGTGTATTTGGATGATATTTTGGTCTTTTCGGATGATTGGGAGTCTCATGTGAAGCAGGTCACAATGGTGTTCCAGGTCCTTCATGCGAATTCCTTGTTTGTGAAGGGGTCAAAGTGTCTCTTTGGAGTTCAGAAGGTTTCATTTTTGGGGTTCATTTTTTCCCCTTCTACTATCGAGATGGACCCTGTTAAAGTCCAGGCCATTTACGATTGGACTCAGCCGACATCTGTGAAGAGCCTGCAAAAGTTCCTGGGCTTTGCTAATTTTTATCGGTGCTTCATCGCTAATTTTTCTACTGTTGCTAAACCGTTGACTGATTTGACCAAGAAGGGTGCTGATGTGGTCAATTGGTCTTCTGCGGCTGTAGAGGCTTTTCAGGAGTTGAAGCGTCGTTTTTCTTCTGCCCCTGTGTTGTGCCAGCCAGATGTTTCGCTTCCGTTTCAGGTTGAGGTTTATGCTTCTGAGATTGGAGCAGGGGCTGTTTTGTCGCAAAGAAGTTCTGATGGCTCGGTGATGAAGCCATGTGCTTTCTTTTCTAGAAAGTTTTCGCCTGCTGAGCGTAACTATGATGTTGGTAATCGTGAATTGTTGGCCATGAAGTGGGCATTCGAGGAGTGGCGTCATTGGCTGGAAGGAGCCAAGAATCGCGTGGTGGTCTTGACAGATCACAAGAATTTGACTCATCTTGAGTCTGCCAAACGGTTGAATCCGAGACAGGCTCGATGGTCGTTATTTTTCTCCCGTTTTGATTTTGTGGTTTCGTACCTTCCGGGCTCTAAGAATGTGAAGGCTGATGCCCTGTCAAGGAGTTTTGTGCCTGACTCTCCGGGTGTTCCTGAGCCGGCGGGTATTCTCAAAGAGGGGGTAATTTTGTCTGCCATCTCCCCTGATTTGCGGCGGGTGCTGCAAAAATTTCAGGCTGATAGACCTGACCATTGCCCAGCGGAGAAACTGTTTGTCCCTGATAGATGGACTAGTAGAGTTATCTCTGAGATTCATTGTTGAGTGTTGGCTGGGCATCCTGGAATCTTTGGTACCAGAGATTTGGTGGCTAGATCCTTCTGGTGGCCGTCTTTGTCACGGGATGTGCGTTCTTTTGTGCAGTCCTGTTTGACTTGTGCTCGGGCTAAGCCCTGCTGTTCTCATGCCAGTGAGTTGCTTTTGCCCTTGCCGATCCCGAAGAGGCCCTGGACGCATATTTCTATGGATTTTATTTCGGATCTCCCCGTCTCTCAAAAGATGTCGGTCATTTGGGTGGTTTGTGATCGCTTTTCTAAGATGGTCCATTTGGTACCTTTGTCTAAATTGCCTTCCTCCTCTGATTTGGTGCCATTATTTTTCCAGCATGTGGTTCGTTTACATGGTATCCCGGAGAACATCGTTTCTGACAGAGGTTCCCAGTTTGTTTCAAGGTTTTGGCGATCCTTTTGTGCTAGGATGGGCATTGATTTGTCTTTTTCCTCGGCTTTCCATCCTCAGACAAATGGCGAAACCGAACGAACTAATCAAACTTTGGAAACATATCTGAGATGCTTTGTTTCTGCTGATCAGGATGATTGGGTGTCCTTTTTGCCGTTGGCTGAGTTCGCCCTTAATAATCGGGCCAGCTCGGCTACTTTGGTTTTGCCGTTTTTCTGCAATTCTGGTTTCCATCCTCGTTTCTCTTCAGGGCAGGTTGAGTCTTCAGACTGTCCTGGTGTAGATACTGTGGTGGATAGGTTGCAGCAGATTTGGACTCATGTGGTGGACAATTTGACATTGTCCCAGGAGAAGGCTCAATGTTTCGCTAACTGCCGGCGCTGTGAGGGTACCCGACTTCGTGTTGGGGATTTGGTTTGGTTGTCGTCTCGTTATGTTCCTATGAAGGTTTCCTCTCCTAAGTTTAAGCCTCGTTTCATTGGTCCGTATAAGATTTCTGAGGTTATCAATCCTGTGTCATTTCGTTTGGCCCTTCCTGCTTCTTTTGCCATCCATAATGTGTTCCATAGGTCCTTATTGCGGAGATACATGGCGCCTGTGGTTCCATCCGTTGATCCTCCTGCCACGGTGTTAGTTGAGGGGGAGTTGGAGTATGTGGTGGAGAAGATTTTGGATTCTCGTGTTTCGAGACGGAAACTCCAGTACCTGGTCAAGTGGAAGGGTTATGGTCAGGAAGATAATTCATGGGTTTTTGCCTCTGATGTTCATGCTGCCGATCTGGTTCGTGCCTTTCATTTGGCTCATCCGGGTCGGCCTGGGGGCTCTGGTGAGGGTTCGGTGACCCCTCCTCAAGGGGGGGGGTACTGTTGTGAATTCTGTGGCCAAGCTCCCTCCTGTGGTTGTGAGTGGTACTGCGGCTTCTGAGTTTCCTTCCTCAGGTGATGAGGTTAAGTCGTTAGGTGCTGCTCTATTTAACTCCACCTGGTGCTTTGATCCTGGCCTCCAGTCAATGTTCTAGTATTGGTCTTGTTTCCTCCTGGATCATTCCTGTGGCCTCTCTATCCTGCATAAGCTAAGTTCTGCTTGTGTTATTTTTGTTTTGCTATATTTTCTGTCCAGCTTGCTATATTGGTTTTTTGCTTGCTGGAAGCTCTGAGATGCAGAGGGAGCACCTCCGTACCGTTAGTCAGTACGGAGGGTCTTTTTGCCCCTCTGCGTGGTTGTTTATAGGTTTTTGTGTTGACCGCAAAGCTATCTTTCCTATCCTCGGTCTATTCAGTAAGTCGGGCCTCACTTTGCTAATTCTATTTCATCTCTGTGTTTGTATTTCATCTTAACTCACAGTCATTATATGTGGGGGGCTGCCTTTTCCTTTGGGGAATTTCTCTGAGGCAAGGTAGGCTTATTTTTCTATCTTAGGGCTAGTTAGTTTCTCATGCTGTGCCGAGTTGCATAGGGAGCGTTAGGCGCAATCCACGGCTACCTCTAGTGTGGTGTGTTAGGATTAGGGATTGCGGTCAGCAGAGTTTCCACGTCTCAGAGCTCAACACATGAGTATCCATTCTGCCCCATATCATGTCACCATAATGCCCCATCTGTCCCATGATACTGCCACAACTGTCCCATTACCCTGCCCCATCTGTCCCATTATCCTGCCCCATGAACCTGCATGTCATCTCCTCCTGTATACTGTATATACCCATGTGTCATCTCCTCCTGTATATATTATATACCTGTATGTCATCTCTTGTGTATATACTATATACCTGTATGTCATCTCCTCCTATATATAATATACCTGTATGTCACTCCTGTATATAGTATATACCTGTATGTCATCTCCCCTGTATATAGTATATACCTGCTGTATGTCATCTCCTCCTCTATATACATATGTGTTATCTCCTCTTTTATATAGTATATACCTGTCTGTCATCTCCTCCTGTATATAGTATATACATGTGTCATCTCCTCCTGTATATAGTATGTACCTGTAAGTCATCTCCTCCTGTATATAGTATATTGTTGTGAATTCTGTTGTCGGGCTCCCTCCTGTGGTCATGAATGGTACTTCGGCTGGTTCTGTCCATAGACTTCCTCTGGTGGGTGTTTCTGAGTTTCCTTTCACAGGTGACGAGGTTAATTCGTTAGCTGCTGCTCTATTTAACTCCACTTAGATCTTTTCTCCATGCCACCTGTCAATGTTCCAGTATTGGTCTAGTTCATTCCTGGATCGTTCTTGTGACCTGTCTTCCCATCAGAAGCTAAGTTCCAGCTTGTATTTCTTTGGTTTGCTATTTTTCTGTCCAGCTTGCTATTTAATTTGTTGTCTTGCTTGCTGGAAGCTCTGGGACGCAGAGGAAGCGCCTCCGCACCGTGAGTCGGTGCGGAGGGTCTTTTTGCGCCCTCTGCGTGGTCTTTTTGTAGGTTTTGTGCTGACCGCAAAGTAACCTTTCCTATCCTCGGTCTGTTCAGTAAGTCGGGCCTCACTTTGCTTAATCTATTTCATCTCTGTGTTTGTATTTTCATCTTTACTCACAGTCATTATATGTGGGGGGCTGCATTTTCCTTTGGGGAATTTCTCTGAGGCAAGGTAGGCTTTATTTTTCTGTCTTCAGGGCTAGCTAGTTTCTTAGGCTGTGCCGAGTTGCATAGGGAGCGTTAGGCGCAATCCACGGCTATTTCTAGTGTGGTTGATAGGTTTAGGGATTGCGGTCAGCAGAGTTCCCACGTCCCAGAGCTCGTCCTTTATTATCAGTGACTATCAGGTCATTCCGTGTGCTCTTAACCACCAGGTCCATTATTGTCCTGACCACCAGGTCATAACAGTATATACCCGTGTATCATCTGCTCCTGTAAGTAGTATATACCTGTATGTCATCTCCTCCTGTAAATAGTATATACCTGTGTGTCATCTCCACTGTATATAGTATATGTTAGGACTGGCGGAACGCACCAAGAGAGATGTAATGGATGCGTTCGCAGTCCGGGGTCCACCGTGCAGGTGAAACCTGCTGCTAGGACATTGCAGACGATATGGCGGTACTCATAAGTATACACGCGTGGGTTAAACCTCACCCAGCGTGAAGAAAGCGATCCTGTTGCGTCACAGGATCGCGGTACTGCACATAGAGCGCGAGCAAGTGGTCAGCGAACTAGACCCCAACAGGGATAGTAGTCCGATTAGACCCTTGCTGGCACTACACCACAACTGGGTGTGAAAAGTATATACAATAGAGGCACCGAAGTGCAAACTGTGCCGTGCTGGCAGGCACCACTAAGTACCCAGACATGGGTCAGGAAGCGCACACAGGCGCGTGGCGCCGCACTGGCGGTCACAGCAGAGGACGCTGACACGTGTGTGACACGTTGAGTGTTAAGTCGGGCGCTAGATAGCAGCCATACACCATACGCGAACAATCATACAGTAGGGTAGGGGTATTTAAAGGACGACTTGCACTCACAACAAACACACGTATAAAGTTGTACACTAGCGCATGGCCGTGCGGTCATGCGCAGTTTATATAGCTGCAGGACAGGAAGCGGCCACAGAAACTTTGCCCTTCCAAGACCTGCCAAGAGGACCAATAGAATGCGCTGCAGAGTCTGAGCACATGACCCTCGATCTCCAACGGGAGATCTTGCCCTGGGCATGCTCAGTGTGCGCAGACAAGGACTTAGTCCCAGAGAAGTCCACTCGCTGCTGACCAGTATTGGCTTTAAAGGCAGAAGCTGGAGAAGCAGCAGTAACTCTTCTCACAGAGTCAGACTGAGCGAGACGCTGGGATCGACGTCCCTGCTGAGCAGGGTCCACTGCGGCTGGAGGAGAATGGGAGACCGCAGCGGAGACGGATCGAGATTCCCCCTGTGCAGCAGAGGAAACTCGACTCCTAACATTACCCCCCCTCCTAGGGCCCCCCCCTCCTTGGGCCTCGCTACGTTCGAAGGCAGCAATGAGCTGTGGGGCCCGAATGTTTTCAGCAGGCTCCCATGACCTGTTCTCTGGACCATAACCCTTCCAATCCACCAGATAGAACTTTTTGCCGCGTACCACCTTACACCCCAAAATAGCGTTTACCTCGTAATCGTCTGTAGATGAACCCGATGTCCCGGCAGATGACTCCGAAAACCGGGACATGTATACGGGTTTCAAGAGGGACACATGAAAGGTGTCGGTGATACCCAAGCGTGGAGGAAGAGCCAGGCGGTAGACCACAGGATTAACCTGTTCGAGAACCTTGAAGGGACCCAAGTAGCGAGGAGCAAACTTAGTGGACTCAACTCGCAGCCTGATGTTACGGGCGGAGAGCCACACCAAGTCGCCAGGGACAAAAGTCGGAGCAGGGCGCCGATGAACATCGGCGGAGGACCTCATTCTCTCCTTGGAGGCCCGAATGGCATCCTGCGTGCGATCCCAAATGTCCCGTGCCTCCACAGCCCAGTCTGCCACCCTGGGATCAGCGGAAGACACAGGCATGGGCACTGGAACACGCGGATGCTGGCCGTAATTTAAGAGGAATGGAGTCTGACCGGTGGAGTCGGCTACGGCATTGTTAAGTGCAAACTCTGCCCACGGTAGCAAGGATGCCCAGTCATCCTGTCTGGCAGAAACAAAATGTCGCAGATATGTGACCAAGGTCTGGTTGGCCCTTTCTACCAACCCATTCGTCTCGGGATGATATGCCGAAGAGAGATTTAACTCAATACTGAGTAAACGACATAGCTCCCTCCAGAATCGAGACGCAAACTGGGGACCCCGGTCACTAACAATTTTGTCTGGCATACCGTGTAAGCGAAAGATATGCTTGATAAACAAGACAGCCAACGCCCGTGCAGATGGTAGCCGTGGAAGAGGCACCAAATGCACCATTTTGGAGAAATGGTCGGTGATCACCCAGATAATGGTGCAATTACGAGACTTGGGTAAGCCCACCACAAAGTCCATCCCGACCATCTCCCAGGGCCTGTCAGCCACGGGCAGAGGGTAAAGCAAACCAGCTGGCCGTTGCCGAGGAGTCTTGTTCCTGGCGCAAGAGACACACGCCCGAACGTACTCCGCGACATCACGAGCCATATGCGGCCACCAGTATGTCCTCGCCAGTAACTCAGATGTCCTTTTAGTACCAAAATGTCCACCCACCCTGGACGAGTTCGCCCAAGAGAGAACCTCCGGCCGCAAACTAGATGGAACAAAAGTCTTGCCCGGGGGCACAGACTCCAGCGAAACCGGGGCCACGGTTCTCAAACTCTCGGTGGGGACAATAAGCCGAGGCTCCTCCTCCGCAGATGACACAACGGAGCGAGAGAGAGCATCGGCCCGAATGTTCTTCTCCCCAGAAAGGAAATGGAGGGTGAAATGAAACCGGGAGAAGAACAAGGACCATCTGGCCTGGCGAGAATTCAACCGCTGAGCTGTCTGCAGATACACCAAATTTTTGTGATCTGTGAAGACTTGGAAGGGAAAACGTGCTCCCTCCAAGAGATGTCTCCACTCCGAGAAAGCCAACTTCATGGCTAGCAACTCCCTGTCCCCGATGGAATAATTCCTCTCTGCTGGTGCGAAGGTCTTGGAGAAAAAGAAGCAAGGATGCTTCCGACCTTGAGCATCCTTTTGGAAGAGGACTGCTCCAGCACCAACAGAAGAGGCATCCACCTCCATGATAAATGGCTTATCAACATCGGGGCGATGAAGTATGGGAGCGCTAGCGAAGTGTGACTTTATAGAGATAAAGGCCTTGGAGACCTCCTCAGACCACAATTTAGGATTTGCCCCCTTCTTGGTGAGGGCAACCAAGGGAGCTACCAAAGTTGAGAAATGCGGGATGAACTGGCGATAATAATTGATGAACCCCATAAAGCGCTGCACCGCTTTAAGAGAATGAGGTTCCTGCCAGTCCATCACAGCCTGTAGTTTGGCAGGATCCATAGCCAATCCCTGGGCTGAGATGATGTAGCCTAGGAAAGGTAAGGACTCCTGCTCAAACATGCACTTCTCCAACTTGGCATAGAGGGAGTTTGCCCGTAGGAGGTCGAAGACTTTGCAAACATCTCTCCGGTGGGAGTCAATATCTGGAGAGTAGATGAGAATATCATCCAGATAGACTACGACCGAGGTGGAAAGCATATCCCGGAAGATATCGTTCACAAAGTCTTGGAAAACGGCTGGGGCATTACAGAGCCCAAAGGGCATCACCAGATATTCATAGTGCCCATCCCTGGTGTTAAAAGCCGTCTTCCATTCGTCCCCCTCACGGATGCGAATCAGGTTGTAAGCACCCCGCAGATCTAATTTAGTAAATACCCTTGCTCCCCGAAGCCTATCGAACAGTTCAGATATCAAAGGCAAAGGGTATTTATTCTTAACGGTGATGGCGTTAAGACCCCTGTAGTCTATGCATGGACGCAATTCCCCACTCTTCTTCTGCACGAAGAAGAATCCTGCCCCAGCAGGTGACACTGACTTCCTGATGAACCCTCTTGCCAGATTTTCCTGTATGTACTGTGACATTGCCTCCGTCTCCGGGAGAGATAGCGGATAGACTCGGCCCCGGGGAGGCTCAGCACCAGGCAAGAGGTCAATAGGACAGTCATAGGGGCGATGGGGTGGAAGGGTCTCCGCCGCCTTTTTGGAGAATACGTCTGCATATGACCAATACTGCTTGGGGAGAGAGGATAGATCTGCGGATACCTCAGTAGTAGCAACCTGAACGCACTCCCTCTGACACCTACCCCCACAAGATTCACCCCAACCCAGAATTCTGCCTGAGGACCACTCGATATGAGGAGAGTGGTACCGTAGCCAAGGTATTCCCAACAGGATCTCATCAAGTCCTTCTGGAATGACGAGCAGAGAAATTATCTCCTGATGAGATGGCGACATGGACAGAGTAAAAGGGATGGTCTGGTGTGTTATCTGTGAGGGCAATGTCGACCCATTCACCACTCGCACCGTTACTGGTTGAGCAAGCATAACCAAGGGTATTGCGTGACGTTGGGCGAAGGCAGAAGACATAAAGTTGCCCTCCGCCCCAGAATCCACGCAGAGCTCTACCGAGTGGGAAAATGAGCCAATAGTAATTGTCCCCTTAAAGGACAACTTAGAGGCAAACGTCGCCGTGTCTAGTGTACCTCCACCAACTACCACTAGACGCTGACGTTTCCTCGACCGCTGAGGACATCTGGTGGCTAGATGTCCTGACTGCTGGCAAACATGACAGACCCTGAGTGCACAAGCGGTCCGGGACTTAGATCCTGCTTGTGACACCTCCCTGGCCTCATGTGACTCAGGAACCAGGACTGGAAATTCAAGAGGTTTGGCAAAAGTAGGAGCCAGCCGAAACCTCTGCCTACACTGGGCTCGCTCTAACCTCCGCTCGTTAAAACGGAGGTCAATTCGAGTGGAGACAGTTATTAACTCCTCCAGTGTGGCAGGAATCTCCCTAGTGGCCAGAGCGTCCTTTACGTGGTCAGCCAAGCCCCTCCAAAATATGGGGATAAGAGCTTTATCCGACCAATCCAGCTCAGATGCTAAGGTGCGGAATTGGACGGCAAAATGACTGACCAAGGACTCACCCTGAGTTAATGCCAGCAATTGGAGCGCAGTATCATGGGTGACTTGAGGTCCTAAAAAGACCTGTTTCAGAGCGCTCAGAAACAGCGGAGCACTCTGCACCACATGATCGCCACGCTCCCACAGCGGCGTAGCCCATTCCAACGCCTTGTCCGACAATAGAGACAAAATAAATCCCACCTTAGCCCGCTCTGTGGGAAAACGTGTAGCCAGGAGCTCGAGATGAATAGAGCACTGACTCACAAATCCCCTACAAAACTTGCTATCACCAGAAAATTTTTCTGGCAGCGGGAGGTGAGATAATGTCGGAACAGGGGTGGCAATGGACATAGTAGCTGCAGCCACGCTGGCAGCCTGTACAGCTACTGCAGTAACATCCACAGCTGAGGTCGCGCTCTCGAGAGCCGCCAACCTACCCTCCAGCTGCTGGATATGCCGCAGAGATTGCTGTATGTCTGTCATCACTAGCCAGACCCTGGCGCTAGTGTAATGTTAGGACTGGCGGAACGCACCAAGAGAGATGTAATGGATGCGTTCGCAGTCCGGGATCCACCGTGCAGGTGAAACCTGCTGCTAGGACATGACAGACGATATGGCGGTACTCATAAGTATACACGCGTGGGTTAAACCTCACCCAGCGTGAAGAAAGCGATCCTGTTGCGTCACAGGATCGCGGTACCGCACATAGAGCGCGAGCAAGTGGTCAGCGAACTAGACCCCAACAGGGATAGTAGTCCGATTAGACCCTTGCTGGCACTACACCACAACTGGGTGTGAAAAGTATATACAATAGAGGCACCGAAGTGCAAACTGTGCCGTGCTGGCAGGCACCACTAAGTACCCAGACATGGGTCAGGAAGCGCACACAGGCGCGTGGCGCCGCACTGGCGGTCACAGCAGAGGACGCTGACACGTGTGTGACACGTTGAGTGTTAAGTCGGGCGCTAGATAGCAGCCATACACCATACGCGAACAATCATACAGTAGGGTAGGGGTATTTAAAGGACGACTTGCACTCACAACAAACACACGTATAAAGTTGTACACTAGCGCATGGCCGTGCGGTCATGCGCAGTTTATATAGCTGCAGGACAGGAAGCGGCCACAGAAACTTTGCCCTTCCAAGACCTGCCAAGAGGACCAATAGAATGCGCTGCAGAGTCTGAGCACATGACCCTCGATCTCCAACGGGAGATCTTGCCCTGGGCATGCTCAGTGTGCGCAGACAAGGACTTAGTCCCAGAGAAGTCCACTCGCTGCTGACCAGTATTGGCTTTAAAGGCAGAAGCTGGAGAAGCAGCAGTAACTCTTCTCACAGAGTCAGACTGAGCGAGACGCTGGGATCGACGTCCCTGCTGAGCAGGCTCCACTGCGGCTGGAGGAGAATGGGAGACCGCAGCGGAGACGGATCGAGATTCCCCCTGTGCAGCAGAGGAAACTCGACTCCTAACAGTATATACCTATAATAATAATTTTTATTTATATAGCGCTTTACAAATTATAGAGGGGACTTGTACAGACAATACAATATATTACAGCATAACAGAAATACAATTCAAAGCAGATACCAGGAGGAATGAGGGCCCTGCTCGCAAGCTTACAAACTATGTACCTGTGTGTCATCGCCCCTGTATATAGTATGTACCTGTATGTCATCTCCTCCTGTATATAGTATATACCTGTGTGTCATGTCCTCCTGTATATAGTATATACCTGTATGTCATCTCCTCCTGTATATAGTATATACGTGTGTGTCATCTCCCCTGTATATAGTATATATGTGTGTGTCATCTCCTCCTGTATATAGTATATACCTGTGTGTCACCTCCTCCTGTATATAGTATATACCTGTGTGTCATCTCCTACTGTATATAGTATATACCTGTGTGTCATCTCCTCCTGTATATAGTATATACCTGTATGTCATCTCCTCCTGTATATAGTATATACGTGTGTCATCTCCTCCTGTATATACCTGTAAGTCATCTCCTCCTGTCCCCCTGACGAAGGACTCCGATCCGAAATGCGCGTCGGGGTGCGCTCTTACAAAGGACCAGGCTGACCCTTAGTATTTCAGTATAAGGTATGGTGTGCCTCCCTATTGATTATATCATTTGCACTTTGTGGTGTGACACCTTTTTGCTGGACTTCTCCTGTAGCTGTGTGTGGCGTTCCAGGAGATTTCTTTGCTGACACTAGCATATATTTTGGTTGGATCTTATTTAAAGGCATTGTGTGTTTCTCTTTATTTATTATATTCTCTTGCACTATGTGATGGCAGTTTCCCTGCAGCCTTACCTGGTTATGCAGCTGATTGTCTACTGACATCAGGATATACTTTCTGGACGGACAGTTTAGTTGTGGTTTTATGTACCGCCATTGTGTGCACTTTTTTGCTATTTTGCACTAATCCATTTTGTTTTATACAATCTTGTGTGACTGATAATTTATATTCAAATATTGCTTATTTTGCACGTTTTTTTATGTGCACTGTTTATATAAAATATTTTTTTATTGTCACGTTGCACTTTAGATAGGGCGGTTGTCTCCCATATACTACCTCTGGAATCCCTCTCTTTTATTTTTATACCTTATTCCCCGTTTTTCCTTGCTGCTTTTCAATATTTCCAATTTTTCGGCATCAATTTTTTCGCCTTTTTTATGTGTGTATTTCGATATATTTATATTTATTGTGTGGTTATTTTTAGGGGTCGCTTCTACCTTTATATATTTCTGGGTCAGTCCTTACAATATTCCATCTTTTATTAATTTTTATATATATATATACATTGATTTTATATTACTAATTAACAATAAAAAAAAAATTTGTCCTGTTGTGCGCACAAATTATGTTTTGTTAAAATATATTTATTTGCCAATCATATATAATAAAGGCATTTTATACATATTCTCTGCTTGGTGTCTTACCTGGTGCTGGTCTATACTTTGGTTGTGGTTGCTCTTGTCCTGTATATAGTATATACCTGTGTGTCATCTGCTCCTGTATATAGTATATACCTGTATGTCATCTGCTCCTGTATGTAGTATATACCTGTGTGGCATCTCCTCCTGTATATAGTATATACCTGTGTGTCATCTCCTCCTGTATATAATATATACCTGTATGTCATCTCCTTCTGTATATAGTATATGCGTGTGTCATCTCTCCTGTATATAGTATATACCTGTGTGTCATCTCTCCTGTATATAGTATATACCTGTGTCATCTCCTCCTGTATATAGTATATACCTGTGTGTCCTCTCCTCCTGTATATAGTATATACCTGTGTGTCATCTCTCCTGTATATAGTATATACCTGTGTGTCCTCTCCTCCTGTATATAGTATATACCTGTGTGTCATCTCTCCTGTATATAGTATATACCTGTGTGTCATCTCTCCTGTATATAGTATATACCTGTGTCATCTCCTCCTGTATATAGTATATACCTGTGTGTCCTCTCCTCCTGTATATAGTATATTGTTGTGAGTTCTGTTTTTGGGCTCCCTCTGGTGGTTACTGATGGTACTGGGTGATTTGTGTTCTGCTGTCTCTGGTGTCCACCTGTTCTATTAGGATTTGGGAGTTTCCTATTTAACCGGGCTTTCTTGTCATTTCCCCGCCAGCTATCAAGGTTATCAGAGTGTTTTGTTACCTCAGCTTCTGGCTTCAGTAATCTTCAGGACAAGCTAAGTTTTTGATTTTCTTGTTCCACGTTTTGCTTTATTTTTGTCTTGTCCAGCTTGCATTTAATTGTTTCTTTGCTGCTGGTTGCTCTAGTGGGCTGTAATTGCTCCTCATGTTCCATGAGTTGGAACATGAGTTCAAGTAATTACAGGATGGTTTTTTGAAGGGTTTTTTGCTGACCGCGCAGTTTACTTTTGTATCCTCTGCTATCTAGTTTTAGCGGGCCTCATTTTGCTGAATCTGTTTTCATACTGTGTATGTGCCTTCCTCTCATTTCACCGTCATTATATGTGGGGGGCTGCTATTTCTGTGGGGTATTTCTCTGGAGGCAAGAGAGGTCTGTGTTTCTTCTAATAGGGGAAGTTAGATCTTCGGCTGGTGCGAGACGTCTAGGATCAACGTAGGCACGTTCCCCGGCTATTGTTATTTGTGTGTTCAGGTTTAGGGTCGCGGTCAGCTCAGGTTCCATCACCCTAGAGCTCGTTTGTGCTTGTCCTTTTGTGATTCCCTGCCATTGGAATCATGACAGTATAGCCGGCCCAAAAATGTTTGGGCTGAAGTAGGAGGAAAAGTAGTCTGAGGAAGTTTTTTATTTTTTTTATTTTTTTTTCTCCTCTGAGGTTGCTGCCTAGCCCTAATTGCAGCCTGGCTGATTTTTTTTTCCCTCCTCTTAATCCTTGAATGGCTCTGACCTTAGCTGTTTATCATGGACGTCCAGAGTTTAGCTTCCAGCTTGAATAATCTTTATTATTCAACAAGATTTTGTTGTACATGCTCCTATGTCTGAACCTAGAATTCCTATTCCAGAGTTCTTTGCTGGAGATAGATCTAGTTTTCTGAATTTTAGGAACAATTGCAAGCTGTTCCTTTCTTTGAAATCTCGCTCTTCTGGAGACCCTGCTCAGCAGGTTAAGATTATTATATCTTTCCTGCGGGGTGACCCTCAAAATTGGGCATTTGCATTGGCACCAGGGGATCCTGCGTTGCTTAATGTGGATGCGTTTTTTCTGGCATTGGGTTTGCTCTATGAGGAACCTAACCAAGAGATTCAGGCTGAAAAAGCTTTATTAGCTCTCTCTCAGGGACAAGATGAAGCAGAAATATATTGTCAAAAATTTCGGAAATGGTCAGTGCTTACTCAGTGGAATGAGTGCGCCCTGGCTGCAAAGTTCAGAGATGGCCTTTCTGAGGCCATTAAAGATGTTATGGTGGGGTTCCCTGCGCCTACGGGTCTGAATGAGTCTATGACTATGGCTATTCAGATTGATCGGCGTTTACGGGAGTGCAAACCTGTGCACCATTTGGCGGTGTCTTCTGAACAGGCACTTGAGACAATGCAATGTGATAGAGTTCAGTCTAGAAGTGAACGGCAAAACTATAGGCGGAAAAATGGGTTGTGCTTTTATTGTGGTGATTCAGCTCATGTTATATCAGCATGTTCTAAACGCACAAAAAAGGTTGATAAGTCTGTTGCCATTAGTACGTTACAGTCTAAGTTCATTCTGTCTGTGACTCTGATTTGCTCATTATCATCCATTTCCGTCGATGCCTATGTAGATTCAGGCGCTGCCCTGAGTCTTATGGATTGGTCATTTGCCAAGCGATCTGGGTTTAGTCTTGAGCCTCTGGAAGTCCCTATTCCTTTGAAGGGAATTGACTCTACACCTTTAGCTATGAATAAACCTCAGTACTGGACACAAGTGACCATGCGTATGACTCCCGTTCATCAGGAGGTGATTCGCTTCCTGGTATTGTATAACTTACATGATGTTCTAGTACTTGGTCTTCCATGGTTACAAACTCATAATCCAGTCCTTGACTGGAAAACAATGTCTGTGTTAAGCTGGGGATGTCAGGGGGTTCATGATGATGCACCTCCGATTTCTATCGCTTCATCTACTCCTTCTGAGGTTCCTGTATTTTTGTCGGATTATCGGGATGTTTTTGAGGAGCCTAAGCTCAGTTCGCTTCCTCCTCACAGGGATTGCGATTGTGCTATAGATTTAATTCCTGGTAGTAAATTTCCTAAAGGTCGTTTGTTCAATCTGTCAGTGCCAGAGCATACTGCTATGCGGGATTATGTTAAGGAGTCCTTGGAAAAGGGACATATCCGTCCATCTTCGTCCCCTTTGGGAGCAGGTTTTTTTTTCGTGGCCAAAAAAGATGGGTCCTTGAGGCCTTGTATAGATTATCGTCTTTTGAATAAGATTACCGTAAAATATCAGTATCCTTTGCCTTTGTTGACTGATTTGTTTGCTCGCATTAAGGGGGCTAAATGGTTCACTAAGATTGATCTCCGGGGTGCGTATAATCTTATACGAATAAAGCAAGGTGATGAGTGGAAAACCGCATTTAATATGCCTGAGGGCCATTTTGAGTATTTGGTAATGCCTTTCGGACTTTCTAATGCTCCTTCAGTCTTCCAGTCCTTTATGCACGATATTTTCCGTGAATATCTGGATAAATTTATGATTGTGTATATGGATGATATTTTGGTTTTTTCTGATGACTGGGAGTCTCATGTTCAGCAGGTCAGGAAGGTGTTTCAGGTCCTGCGGGCTAATTCCTTGTTTGTAAAGGGCTCAAAGTGTCTCTTTGGAGTCCAGAAGATTTCTTTCTTGGGGTATATTTTTTCCCCTTCTACTATTGAGATGGATCCCGTCAAGGTTCGGGCTATTTGTGACTGGACGCAGCCTGCATCTCTTAAGAGTTTGCAGAAGTTCTTGGGCTTTGCTAATTTCTATCGTCGTTTTATAACTAATTTTTCTAGTGTTGTTAAGCCTTTGACGGATTTGACTAAGAAGGGTGCTGATGTTGCTGATTGGTCTCCTGCGGCTGTGGAGGCCTTTCAGGAACTTAAACGCCGGTTTTCTTCTGCTCCTGTGTTGCGTCAGCCTGATGTTTCACTTCCTTTCCAAGTTGAGGTTGATGCTTCCGAGATTGGAGCGGGGGCGGTTTTGTCACAGAGAAGCTCCGATTGCTCGGTGATGAAGCCATGTGCGTTCTTTTCTAGAAAATTTTCGCCCGCTGAGCGGAATTATGATGTGGGTAATCGGGAACTTTTGGCCATGAAGTGGGCATTTGAGGAGTGGCGTCATTGGCTGGAGGGTGCTAGACATCGTGTGGTGGTCTTGACTGATCACAAAAATCTGATTTACCTTGAGTCTGCCAGGCGTCTGAATCCTAGACAGGCTCATTGGTCACTGTTTTTCTCTCGTTTCAATTTTGTGGTTTCATACCTGCCAGGTTCAAAGAATGTGAAGGCGGATGCTCTTTCTAGGAGTTTTGTGCCTGACTCCCCTGGAAATTCTGAGCCCACTGGTATCCTTAGGGATGGGGTGATTTTGTCGGCCGTCTTCCCAGACTTGCGACGTGCTTTGCAGGAGTTTCAGGCGGGTAAACCTGATCGTTGTCCGCCTGAGAGACTGTTTGTTCCGGATAGTTGGACCAGTAGAGTCATCTCCGAGGTCCATTCTTCTGCGTTGGCAGGTCATCCTGGAATATTTGGTACTAGAGACTTGGTGGCCAGGTCTTTTTGGTGGCCTTCCTTGTCGAGGGATGTGCGTTCTTTTGTGCAGTCTTGTGAGGTTTGTGCTCGGGCTAAGCCTTGCTGTTCTCGAGCCAGTGGATTGTTGTCACCTTTGCCTATCCCGAAGAGGCCTTGGACGCACATTTCCATGGACTTTATTTCGGATCTCCCTGTCTCTCAAAAAATGTCCGTCATCTGGGTTGTGTGTGACCGCTTTTCTAAAATGGTTCATCTTGTACCCTTGCCTAAGTTGCCTTCCTCCTCTGAGTTGGTCCCTCTGTTTTTCCAGAACGTGGTTCGTTTGCATGGGATTCCGGAGAACATCGTTTCTGACAGGGGATCCCAGTTTGTGTCTAGATTTTGGCGGACGTTCTGTGCTAAGATGGGCATTGATTTGTCCTTTTCGTCTGCATTCCACCCTCAGACGAATGGCCAGACGGAGCGAACTAATCAGACCTTGGAAACTTATTTGAAGTGTTTTGTTTCTGCTGATCAGGATGACTGGGTTACCTTTTTGCCGCTGGCCGAGTTTGCCCTTAATAATCGGGCTAGTTCTGCTACCTTGGTTTCTCCTTTCTTTTGTAATTCGGGGTTTCATCCTCGTTTTTCCTCTGGTCAGGTGGAGCCTTCTGATTGTCCTGGAGTGGACATGGTGGTGGATAGGTTGCATCAGATTTGGAGTCATGTGGTGGACAATTTGAAGTTGTCCCAGGAGAAGGCTCAGCAGTTTGCTAATCGCCGTCGCCGCGTGGGTCCTCGACTTCGTGTTGGGGACTTGGTGTGGTTGTCTTCTCGTTTTGTTCCTATGAAGGTCTCTTCTCCTAAGTTCAAGCCTCGGTTCATCGGTCCTTATAGGATCTTGGAAATTCTTAACCCTGTGTCGTTTCGTTTGGATCTCCCGGCATCGTTTGCTATTCATAATGTGTTCCATCGGTCGTTGTTGCGGAGGTATGAGGTACCTGTTGTTCCTTCGCTTGAGCCTCCTGCTCCGGTGCTGGTGGAGGGAGAATTGGAGTATGATGTGGAGAAGATCTTGGATTCTCGTGTTTCCAGACGGAAACTCCAATATTTGGTCAAGTGGAAGGGTTATGGTCAGGAGGATAATTCTTGGGTGGTTGCCTCTGATGTTCATGCTGATGATTTGGTCCGCGCTTTTCATAGGGCTCATCCTGGTCGCCCTGGTGGTTCTCGTGAGGGTTCGGTGACCCCTCCTCAAGGGGGGGGTACTGTTGTGAGTTCTGTTTTTGGGCTCCCTCTGGTGGTTACTGATGGTACTGGGTGATTTGTGTTCTGCTGTCTCTGGTGTCCACCTGTTCTATTAGGATTTGGGTGTTTCCTATTTAACCGGGCTTTCTTGTCATTTCCCCGCCGGCTATCAAGGTTATCAGAGTGTTTTGTTACCTCAGCTTCTGGCTTCAGTAATCTTCAGGACAAGCTAAGTTTTTGATTTTCTTGTTCCACGTTTTGCTTTATTTTTGTCTTGTCCAGCTTGCATTTAATTGTTTCTTTGCTGCTGGTTGCTCTAGCGGGCTGTAATTGCTCCTCATGTTCCATGAGTTGGAACATGAGTTCAAGTAATTACAGGATGGTTTTTTGAAGGGTTTTTTGCTGACCGCGCAGTTTACTTTTGTATCCTCTGCTATCTAGTTTTAGCGGGCCTCATTTTGCTGAATCTGTTTTCATACTGTGTATGTGCCTTCCTCTCATTTCACCGTCATTATATGTGGGGGGCTGCTATTTCTGTGGGGTATTTCTCTGGAGGCAAGAGAGGTCTGTGTTTCTTCTAATAGGGGAAGTTAGATCTTCGGCTGGTGCGAGACGTCTAGGATCAACGTAGGCACGTTCCCCGGCTATTGTTATTTGTGTGTTCAGGTTTAGGGTCGCGGTCAGCTCAGGTTCCATCACCCTAGAGCTCGTTTGTGCTTGTCCTTTTGTGATTCCCTGCCATTGGAATCATGACAGTATATACCTGTGTGTCATCTCTCCTGTATATAGTATATTCCTGTGTGTCCTCTCCTCCTGTATATAGTATATATCTGTGTGTCATCTCCTCCTATATTACACCGCGTTCACACGTTATTTGGTCAGTATTTTTCCCTCAGTATTTGTAAGCTAAACTGGCAGCCTGATAAATCCCCAGCCAACAGGAAGCCCTCCCCCTGGCAGTATATATTAGCTCACACATACACATAATAGACAGGTCATGTGACTGACAGCTGCCGTATTTCCTATATGGTACATTTGTTGCTCTTGTAGTTTGTCTGCTTATTAATCAGATTTTTATTTTTGAAGGATAATACCAGACTCGTGTGTGTTTTAGGGCGAGTTTCATGTGTCAAGTTGTGTGTGTTGAGTTGCATGTGGTGACATGCATGTAGCGACTTTTGTGAGATGAGTTTTGTGTGGTGACATGCGTGTAGCAACTTTTTGTGTGTCGAGTTGCATGTGACAGGTTAGTGTAGCAAGTTGTGTGCAGCAAGTTTTGCGCATGGCGAGTTTTGCGCTTGGCGAGTTTTATGTGTGGTGCGTTTTGAGTATGTGCAAGTTTTGTGTGAGGCAACTTTTGCATGTGTTGCAACTTTTGTGCATGTGGCAATTTTTCCACGTGTGCAAGTTTTGCGTTGTGAAGGATTACCCCTTCCTCCCACGTCACCAATCCGTGACGTCACTACACAGGCCCAGCTCTCCGGCGCCCCCTTTGTCCCTCAGGTCAATAAGGGAACTGCACCTAGAGCAAATGGCCGCCGGGGAGACTGCCCTGTTACCCACACTGGGTATTCTAAGATTCGCAATCAGAGTAAAAGGATCAGCCCAAAATTAATTTATGATTTAATTGCCTTAAGGGCGCACTAGGTAATTACAAGAAATATACAATCACAATATATCAAGAGTTACAGTCAGAGTACAATATAACAACAATAATTATACAAGGCTTAAAGGTATAGATCTGTAGGTCAATTTACCAGGTTGGAGGTCGCTTGTGGAAGCCGGGGGGGAGGGGGCTCAGCCTTCCGCAGGTCCAAAACTTAGTTGCCGGGCAGTCCCCAGAAAGCGTGTGCTTGCTCCCCTCTGACTGGCATACCCTGTTCCTTAAGATATCATCATCATCTTCTTCTGTGGAGTGAGAGAGTTCTCCAAGTGTCCTCAGCTCTTAAACCTTGCTGGGTTCCTCCGCCTTTAGCTGGGTGGGCTTAGCAATCTCCACCCCTCTGCCTCTCTGCAAGATTTATTCCAATATCTAATAAATGTGACAACTTCTCTCAGGATGATCGGATCAGCACACGGGCAGTACCAGCGCCTGTGGTTTGTTCTGCCGGTCGTACTGGGATCAAACCTGGACCCATTCGGTCCCTGTGGGAGGCTGATCCCTATATCTCGGGTTTCAGACCTCCCACGGACACGGGAGTCGCACTGTTAGATGCGCAATTCCTTTAGGGCGAGGGGAATATTTTTTATGAGCCGGTACCTCGGACGATGCGTCCATAATTCACGATTCCATGTTGGAGACGGTTCGACTGGACGGCCATAATAGATGTGTATCCGGTGGCCACTTGACATGCATGCTTTAATTAAGCCCTCAAGCATTTCCAAGCCCCCTGCTGGTGTGGCTTCCTCACTGAGCTTTGAAGTACCTTCTGCATTCTACACTGAGCTCAGCCCATTACCATACTAATAGGAACTTTATTCATTAGAAAAGGAGGGGGCCAGAAGCACTCCTCTCTGCAGACCTGTGACCAGGAGATAAAATGGAGTCACGCCAATCTCTGTTAGTATGCCCGTCCAAGATGGCGGCTGTTCCCTCATCACACCTCCCTGCTTTAGAGGGCGCTAGAGGGCATCACATTCCTGTGTTCCCCCATGCGCCCTTCCACACCTTCTCCTTGCCAGGACAACCCATCAGCATTACCATGGTCTCTGCTGCTTCTGTGGCAAATGCTGAAGTGGTACTGCTGGAGAGCCAGGCTCCAGCAACCTCCCATTCGTCCCAGAGACCGTGTGTAACCAGCTGAGGGGGTTGTGGTCTGTTTTCACGGTGAAGTGGCGTCCGTATAAGTATGGCTGCAGACGCTGCAGGGCCCATACAATTGCCAGACATTCCTTCTCCATCGTGGAATAGGCCACTTCCCTCGGCAGGAGCTTCCGGCTCAGGTACAAAATGGGGTGTTCATGTCCCGTACGGTCGACCTGGCTGAGCACAGCACCGAGGCCAAAGTCACTGGCGTCGGTCTGTACTACGAAAGGCCGCATGAAGTTGGCTGCCTGTAGTACAGGAGAGCTAGACAAGGCGGTTTTGAGCGCCTGGAAAGCTGTCTTGCAGGTGACTGTCCAGTCGACTGCGACGGGCAGCTTCTTTTTGGTGAGGTCCGTCAGGGGCTTGGCCAGGGTGCTATAGTGTGGAACAAACCTCCTATAGTACCCGGCAGTCCCCAAGTAGGACATCACCTGCTTCTTGGTCCTGGGGGAGGGCCAGGAGGTGATGGCATCCACCTTCCCGGGCTCTGGCTTCAGAGCTCCCCCACCTACCCAGTGTCCCAGGTACTGGACCTCGCTCATACCCAGCTGGCACTTTTCCGGCTTAATGGTCAACCCTGCCCTCTGGATCCTCCCCAACACCTGCGCCAGGTGCTGTAGGTGATCTTCCCAGGTGGGACTGAAGATGGCAATGTCATCCAGGTACGCGGTCGCATACCCTTCCAGTCCCTTGAGCAGCGTGTTGACCATCCGCTGAAAAGTGGCAGGGGCATTCTTCATGCCGAAGGGCATCACTATTGACTTGTACAGTCCAAATGGGGTGATAAAGGCAGAGCGTTCCCGTGCCTTAGGGGTCAGGGGAATCTGTCAATATCCTCTGCTCAGATCCATGATGGTCAGGTACTTGGCCCCGGCCAGCTGATTGAGCAGGTCATCGATGCGCGGCATTGGTACTCATCGGTGACCGTCACAGCGTTGAGCCCCCGATAGTCCACACAGAACCGCGTAGTTCGGTCCTTTTTAGGGACGAGGACTACCGGCGAAGCCCACGCACTGTTGGACACTTGGATCACCCCCAGCTTCAGCATCTCGTCTATCTCTTGGCGCATGTGCTGCTGCACCTCGAGAGAGACCCGATATGCTGAACGCCGGATCGGGGGGTGATTGCCGGTGTCCACATCATGGACGGCTGCCTCTGTCCTTCCGGGCAGGCTGCTGAACAGCTCCCAAAAGGGGTGTAGGGTGACCCCCAGCTGGGAACGTTGGTCCTCCGAGAGCTGGTGGCCAACCTCCACATCCTCGATGGATCCACCCGCCTTGGCTTGGGTGAGCAGATCCAGGAGGGTTTCTACCTCACCTTCCTCCGGGAGGTTGCACACTGGGTGGGCACAAGCCTCCCGCTCATGATGTGCCTTCATCATGTTCACGTGGAAGGCCTTCCTCCTTCCACGGGCGTGGTCCAGGGTGACCAGATAGGTGACGGCGTTGAGCTGCTGGTGCACGAGGTATGGACCCTCCCAGGCTGCCTGAAGCTTGTTTTGTGGGACGGGGACCAGTACCCACACCTTTTAACCCACCTGGTAGGTCCTCTCACAAGCATTCTGGTCGTACCACTGCTTCTGGTCAGCTTGGGCCTGGGCCATATTGTCATGCACCAGCCGTGTCAAGGCCGTCATTCTGTCCCGGAAACGCACAACATACTCAATGGCCGACACTCCAGGGGTGGCCAAATCTCCTTCCCACGCTTCCTTCACCAGGGCAAGGGGCCCCCGTACACGTCGCCCATACAGGAGCTCAAAGGGGGAGGACCCCGTTGAGGCCTGTGGAACCTCCCGGTAGGCAAATAGAAGGTGCGGGAGATACCGCTCCCAATCTCTCCCGTGGGAGTCGACCAACATCTTAAGCATCTGCTTTAAGGTGCCGTTTAACTGCTCACGCAGGCCATTGGTCTGTGGGTGATACGGGCTGGCTACCAGATGTTGCACCTGGATCTGCTTACAGAGAGACTTTATCAGCTGGGACATGAACTGGGTCCCTCGGTCGCTGAGCATTTCCTGGGGAAACCCCTCTCTGGAGAAGATCTCCAGTAAGGCAGTGGCCACTTTGTCAGCCCGAATGGATGACAAAGCGACCGCCTCCGGGTACCGAGTGGCATAGTCCACTACCATTAATATGAAGCATTTCCCGGAGCGACTGGGAGTGGACAGAGGTCCAATGAGATCCACAGCCAGTGGGGCTTTGGGGCGCCGCCCCGCCTTCCCCACCCTCTGACAGGTGTCACACGAACGGCAGTAGGCAATTACCTCAGTCCTCATTCCAGGCCAGTAGAAATGCTGCGCTAGCCTGGCCCTGATTTTAGTGATCCCTAGGTGTCCGGCCATGGGAATCTCGTGTGCTATCCACAACAATTCCACCCTGAATGGATAGGGTACCACTAACTGTCGGTCCCTGGGCCACGCCTCTGGTGAACCCTGCTGGACCGATACCCAGTACAGCCGTCCCTGGTCCCAGACCACCCGCTCGCGGTCTGACTCCCCAGGAGGCTGTGCCACCTGCTCCTTGAGAGCTTTCAAGCTAGCGTCAGCTTCCAACGCTGCCTGAAATCCCTGACTCGATGTGGCGAGAATGGACGACACTGCCACCTCCGCTGTCAGCTCCCGGGGATCTGTCTCCTTGCCGCTGTCTGACTCGGCAGCCACTTGGTCAGAAAGGGGGAAGCCATCGGACCTCTGCAAGGCTCCTTGGGCACCAGCGCTCCCACTCCGGGTGACAGCGGCCACGACCGCTGTGCCCATGGGTAGCGCCTGCTTCCCCCTGGCCCCTGACCAAGTCGCCGGGTCAGGCAGACTTCCCTGCCCTCCTGACATCCCGGGTGTGGGGAACTCCTGCCCTGGGGTCTTACCTGGTGGCTCCTCTCCCGGGACGCCTCCTCCCCCCATGGCCTGTTCCTCTTCCTGCAGGGGCCCTAGACTCAGCAGGCTGGATTCACTTAGGGGAACTACACTGCCCGTAGCAGCCCCTCCCTCCACCTCTGAGCTCTCCCCTACATTTTCCTCACCTGTCCTCCCTGTGAGCCCTGTGTGTGTTGTGTCAGTGCAGGTATTACCCTCAGGTTTCACTCCCTCCCACACTGTTGGAGGCACATTCAACACATCAACAATCACAGTAGAGTCATGGCATTCTTGGGGATCCGAACTTGGGGGTTCAGTGGCCACATACTGAGACACTAGCCGCCCCAAATTGGTCCCAAGTTAGGCTACGTTCACATTAGCGTTGCGCCGCCGTGCGTCGGCGACGCAACGCGCGCCGCACGCTAAAACGTTTTGCGACGCGTGCGTTGTTTTCCGACGAAAATCAGATGCACAGAAAATGCTACATGTAGCGTTTTCTTGCGTCCGACGCTAGCGTCGGAAACGACGCACGTGGCGAAAAACGCCACCAAAACGACGCACGCGTCCCCTATGTTAAACATAGGGGCGCGTCGCCGCTGTGTCGCCGCTGCGTCGCCGCTGCGTCGCCGGCGCAACAGCGACGCACATTGGCGGAACGCCAATGTGAACGTAGCCTAATACATTAGCAGGAATATTTGACGTTACTCCCACCTCCCGCATTCCCCTGCCAGCGCCCCAGTCCAAAAACACCTTTGCGACAGGCAGCGCCGGTTCCATGCCTCCAATTCCGGAGATGAAAAGGGTTTTCCCCGGTACCAAGTCTTGAGGGGACACCACCTCAGGACGTACTAGGGTTCGTTCAGCGCCTGTGTGCCGCAGTCCCATGACCGCTGAGCGGCCGATAGTGATGGGTTGGTAATTGTCCAGGGACCTCCCACCACCCCCTCCCACACATAAAACAGTGGACGGTTTCGGCGACAGGGATGGGGCCTTAAGACGCTGGGGACATACAGCCTTGAAGTGTCCCAGCTGGTTGCAGTGATGACAACGTCTGGGTTCTGCGCTTGGCCTGGAGAGGGCAGCAGGGGGGTACACCCCTTGCACTCTGGGGGCTGGGGAAACAGGGGCAGGATTGAGCTTACCCCCTCTCCAGGAGCTGCTGGCAGGCTTCTTCGGCTCAGGCGCCCTGTTATTGGCATACTCGTCTGCCAGGGCGGCTGTAGCAGAAGCCCACTTCGGTTTCCGGTCACGGAGGAACTGCTGGAGGTCCTCTGGGCAGTTACACAAGAACTGCTCCATGATGAACAGTTCCTGGACCTCCTGGTGGGTGGTGAGCGCTAGACCCAAGGTCCAGTGCTCTGCAGCTCTCAGCAACGCCCGCATGTGGTCGGTCCAGGTGTCCTTTGGGCCCCGCTGCAGGCTCCGGAACTTCTTGCGGTAGGACTCTGGGGTGAGGTCGTAGTGCTGGATCAGGGCCCGCTTGATGCTGCTGTAGTCCTGCTCCACCCCGGCAGGTAAGTCCCCCAAAACTTCCAGGGACTTACCCCTCAAACGGGGGGTCAGGTATCTTGCCCACTGATTCGGGGCCTGATGATGTTGAAGGAAGGTCCTTTCAAAGGCCAGCAAGAAGGAATCCAGGTCTCCATCCTTCTCAAGCAGAGGGAAGTCCTCGGCCCGGACTTTGGAAACCCTGGACTCTGGCGGTGCTGGGGCGTCCAGCGGGAGCCCGTGTTGAGCCATCTCCAGTCGGTGCTGGCGCTCCGCTGCTCTCTCTGCTGCTTCTTGCTCCGCTGCTTGCTCCGCTGCCTCACGGCGTTCTGCCCGCTCTCGCTCTGCCGCTCTCTCTGCTCGCTCCGCCGCTTCACGGCGTTCTGCATGCTCGGCCTCCACTGCTTTCTCTGCAGCTGCCATGAGTCTCATATAGGTGTCTTCATTACCCGCATCGAGACGTGCCACTGCCGCTGCAACAAGGGCCTCTGATGTGGACAGGCTGGGGCGGGTAGGTGGTGGGTAATCCCTTTCCGGACTAAGCACGGGTGGCTGGCTCCTTGGGGAGTCTGGGCTGAGCTCCCCCTCGCCTTGAACGGTACCGTTCACCACCACCTCCTCATAGACCATAGCACTGGCCTGCGCCCTCACTGCACTCCTGGTGCCATCCGCCATCTTTGGAACCTCTGGTTACTGACACAGCTATAACCCTGACCTTGCACACAACTTATTATATCTACACTCTGACCGTCTAGTGCTGGGCTGACCTTAAGATCCCAGCAGTGAAAGTTACCGCTGGTAGTCTTTAGTGTCTGGGAGTAGGGGTCCCACGCACACTATTACTCTGATCCCACACGCTGCCACCAATGTGAAGGATTACTCCTTCCTCCCATGTCACCAATCCGTGACGTCACTACACAGGCCCAGCTCTCCGGCGCCCCCTTTGTCTCTCAGGTCAATAAGGGAACTGCACCTAGAGCAAATGGCCGCCGGGGAGACTGCCCTGTTACCCACACTGGGTATTCTAAGATTCGCAATCAGAGTAAAAGGATCAGCCCAAAATTAATTTATGATTTAATTGCCTTAAGGGCGCACTAGGTAATTACAAGAAATATACAATCACAAGATATCAAGAGTTACAGTCAGAGTACAATATAACAACAATAATTATACAAGGCTTAAAGGTATAGATCTGTAGGTCAATTTACCAGGTTGGAGGTCGCTTGTGGAAGCCGGGGGGGCTCAGCCTTCCGCAGGTCCAAAACTTAGTTGCCGGGCAGCCCCCAAAAAGCGTGTGCTGGCATACCCTGTTCCTTAAGATATCATCATCATCTTCTGTGGAGTGAGAGAGTTCTCCAAGTGTCCTCAGCTCTTAAACCTTGCTGGGTTCCTCCACCTGTAGCTGGGTGGGCTTAGCAATCTCCACCCCTCTGCCTCTCTGCAAGATTTATTCCAATATCTAATAAATGGGACTTCTCTCAGGATGATCGGATCAGCACACGGGCAGTACCAGCGCCTGTGGTTTGTTCTGCCGGTCATACTGGGATCAAACCTGGACCCATTCAGTCCCTGTGGGAGGCTGATCCCTATATCTCGGGTTTCAGACCTCCCACGGACATGGGAGTCGCACTGTTAGATGCGCAATTCCTTTAGGGCGAGGGGAATATTTACCGGGATATCACACATGCGAGAAACACGTCCGTGTCTCGCATGTGAAATCCAAGCTGTGGCACCGGCACTCCAGAGCGGAGCGTGCGGCTGCATAGGAATACATGGAGCCGCACGCTCCGCTCCCAAGTGCCGGTGCCAGAGCTTGGATTTCACATGCGAGTCACGGACGTGTTTCTCGCATGTGTGATCCCGGCCTAAAAAGGCAGCTCTGAATTAGTGAGTGACTATGGTCTGCTCCCTACTGTTTACCTGTGGATTATCTCAGCCATGTAGAAAAATGTCCTGACTTAAGTACCACTCTGTTTTTTTTCCATTTCACCACCATATTGATATCAGTCATGTATATTCCCTATACGTAGGAAAATACTTACCGGCCACTGTCTTCTGTTGTTCCCAGTGCCACTCCGGTCCTCTTCTGCACACCATGTGACTGTAGTTATGACTGTCGACATTACTCCAATGTTTCCTGGACGGTCCAGAAGTCACTTCTCAATGTAAGTATAAGGGTTTGCTCACATTTGTGCATAAAATCGGTGATAGCAATGTGAAAAAATTAAATTGCATTGCACTGGCACCAATCTTATTCAATGAGGTAGTGTTCATCTGCGAGTTTTTCCTCACCTGGAATTGGGGTGAGGAAAAATTGCAGCATGCTACGTATGGCCACGTAAAATAGCAGAGACTCAACAATGCTAGACAATGGGTGTTGGACTTCGTATTTTTACCCTCACATTTCATAGGAAATGCAACATTTTATCAGTCAAGTATAGTAGATTCACAGCATGAACTGTCAGAATAGATAGAAAGATGTTAGTGAGATATACAGTATAATCAGTGGTTTGCATGTGTATTTTTCTGTACCGTATATACTCGAGTATAAGCCGAGATTTTCAGCCCAAAATTTTGGGCTGAAAGTGCCCCTCTCGGCTTATACTCGAGTCAAGGTGGGTGGCAGGGTCGGCGGGTGAGGGGGTGAGGGCGCTGAGGCATACTTACCTAGTCCCAGCGATCCTCGCGCTCCCCCTGCCGTCCCACGGTCTTCTGTGCTCAGTGTGCTGCAGCTTCTTCCCCTCTTCAGCAGTCACGTGGGACCGCTCATTACAGAAATGAATAAGCGGCTCCACCTCCCATAGCGGTGGAGCCGCCTATTCATTCCTCTAATCAGCGGTGCCGGTGACCGCTGATAGAGAAAGAATCTGCGGCACCGAAGACCAGGCAGAGGGACAGCGCGAGGATCGCCAGGACTAGGTAAGTATAGCATATTCACCTGTCCTCGTTCCAGCCGCCGAGCGTCGCTCCATCTTCCCGGCCGGCGCCTCCATCTTCCCGGCGTCTGCGCTCTGACTGTTCAGGCAGAGGGCGCGATGACGCATATAGTGTGCGCGGCGCCCTCTGCCTGATCAGTCAGAGCAGAGACGCCGGGAAGATGGAGGCGCCGGAACGAGACGCCGGGAGCTGCAATCAAGGGAGGTGAGTATGTGTTTTTTTTTTTTATTGCAGCAGCAGCAGCGGCGGCGGCGGCAGAGATTTATGTGGAGCATCTATGGGGCACAGTGAACGGTGCAGAGCACCGTATATGGCACATCTATGGGGCACAGTGAATGGTGCAGAGCACCGTATATGGCACATCTATGGGGCACAGTGAACGGTGCGGAGCACCGTATATGGCACATCTATGGGGCACAGTGAACGGTGCAGAGCACCGTATATGGCACATCTATGGGGCACAGTGAACGGTGCGGAGCACCGTATATGGCACATCTATGGGGCACAGTGAACGGTGCAGAGCACCGTATATTGCACAGCTATGGGGCACAATGAACGGTGCAGAGCACCGTATATGGCACAGCTATGGGGCACAGTGAACGGTGCAGAGCACCGTATATGGCACAGCTATGGGGCACAATGAACGGTGCAGAGCACCGTATATGGCACAGCTATGGGGAAATATGAACGGTGCAGAGCACTGTATGGCACAGCTATGGGGAAATAATGATCTATTTTTATTTTTGAAATTCACCGGTAAATGCTGCATTTCCACCCTAGGCTTATACACGAGTCAATAAGTTTTCCCAGTTTTTTGTGGCAAAATTAGGGGGGTCGGCTTATACTCGGGTCGGCTTATACTCGAGTATATACGGTACTTGAATTTCGGTAATAAATAAGTAAATGAAAAACATGGGGTGGGGTCCCCCTTATTTTTTATTAACCAGCTGAGGGAAAGCAGATAGATGAGAGCTGGTGTTATTATTCTCAGAAGGCACCAATATCCATGGAATTTTACAGACTATTAAAATCAGCTCAGAGCTGACTACTTAGTTGTGCTCAAAAGTTTACATACCCCGGCAGAATTTTTGCTTTCTTGGCCTTTTTTCAGAGAATATGAATGAAAACACCAAAACTTTTTCTCCACTCATGGTTAGTGGTTGGGTGAAGACATTTATTGTCAAACTACTGTGTTTTCTCTTTATAAATCATAATGACAACCCAAACCATTCAAACGACCCTGATCAAAAATTCACATACCACATTTATTAATACTGTGTATTGCCCCCTCTAACATCAATGACAGTTTGAAGTCTTTTGTGGTAGTTGTGGATGAAGTTCTTTATTTTCTCAGATGTAAAGCTGCCCACTTGTCTTGGCAAAAAGCCTCCAGCTCCTGTAAATTCATGGGCTGTAGTTCATGAACTGTGCACTTGAGATCTCCACAGAGTGGCTCAATGATATTGAGGTCAGGAGACTGAGATGGCCACTCCAGAACCTCCAATGTGTTCTGCTGTAGCCAATGACAGGTCGACTTGGCCTTGTGTTTTGGATCGTTGTCATGTTAGAACGTCTAAGTACGTCCCATGCGCAGCTTCCAGGCTGATGATTGAAAATTTGCCTCCAGTATTTGCTGATAATGTGCTGCATTCATCTTTCCCTCAACTTTGACCAAGTTTCCTGTGCCTTTGCAGCTTACACATCCCAAAAACATCAGCGATCCACCTCCATGCTTTACAGTAGGAATGGTGTACCTTTCATCATAGGCCTTGTTGACCTCTCTTCAAATGTAACATTTATGATTGTGGCGAATCAGTTCCATCACTCCAAATTACCTTGTTCCAGAAATTTTGAGGCTTGTCTCTGTGCTGTTTTGCGTATTGTAGGCAACCTACTTTGTGGCATTTGCACAGTAATGGCTTTCTTCTTGGCAACTTGACCATGCAGCCCATTCTTCTTCAAGTGCCTCCTTATTGTGCATCTTTAAACAGCCACACCACTAGTTTTCAGAGAGTCCAGTATTTCAGCTGATTTTATCTGTATGTTTTTCTTTGCATCCCGTACAATTTTCCTGGGAGTTGTGGATGACATTTTTGTTGGTCTACCTGACCGTGGTTTTGTTTTAACAAAGCCCCTGATTTTCAATTTGTTAAGCACAGTTTGAACGCTACTGACTGGCATTCCTTGGATATCTTTTTATATCCCTTTCCTGTTTTATACAGTTCAACTATCTCTTTCGGTTAATCCGTTGACAATTCTCTTGCTTTCCCCATGACTCACAATCCAGAAACGTCAGTGGCTGGATGAAACATGCAAGAGTCTGTCTGGATCCCAGAAACTCACTCAGCTTTTATGCACACACGCTGATTACAAGCAAACAGGTCACCGGTGAGGATGTTACCTTTAATAGCCATTCAAACCCATTTGTGTCAACTTCTGTGCTGGTTATCAGGCCAAAATTACCAGGGTATGTGAACTTTTGATCAGGGTCATTTCAAAGTTTTGGGTTGTCATTATGATATAAAAAGAGAAAACACAGTAGTCTACTATATAATTGTCTAAGGGTCACTTCCGTCTTTCTTTCTGTCTGTCTGTCTGTCACGTAAATCCCAAGTCGCTGATTGGTCACGGCAAAACGGCCGTGACCAATCAGTGACGGGCACAGTCCAGCAGCAAAATGGCTGCTCCCTACTCCCCTGCAGTCAGTGTCCGCTCCATTCTCCCCTCCAGTCAGCGCGCACACAGGGCTAATGGCAGCCTTAACGGACCGCGTTATGCCGCGGTGTAATGCACTCTGTTAACGCTTCTAATAACCCTGTGCAGCATCAATAGTAAAAAGATCTAATGTTAAAAAAATAAAAAAAATTAAAAATCATTATATACTCACCCTCCGTCGGCCCCCCGGATCCAGCCCAGGCCTTTCCCGCTCCTCGCGACGCTCCGGTGACGGGTCCATGCATTGCGGTCTCGTGAGATGATGACGTGCGGTCTCGCAAGACTGCTACGTCATCCTCTTGCGAGACCGCAATGCACTCTTGGGGCTGGAACGTTGCGAGGAGCATCGGTAAACGCCTCGCCTGGATCCGGGGGGCCGACGGAGGGTGAGTATATAACTATTTTTTATTTTAATTCTTTTTTTAGCAGGGATATAGTGCCCACATTGTTATATACTACGTGGGCTATGTTGGATACTGCATGGGCTGTGTTATATACTACATCTCTGTGCTATATACAAATGGGCTGTGCTATATACTACGTGGCTGTGGCATATATTACGTGGCTGGGCAATATACTACATTGCTGTGCTCTATACTACGTGGCCTGTGTCATATACTGCATGGGCAGTGTTATACACTACGTCTCTGTGCTATATACTACGTGGCTGTGCAAAATACTACGTGGCTGTGCAATATACTACGTGGCTGTGCAATATACTACGTGCCTGGGCAATATACTACGCAGCTGGGCAATATATTACGTGGCTGGGCAATATACTACGTGTCTGTGCTATATACTATGTGGCTGGGCAATATACTATGTGGCTGGGCAATATACTATGTGGCTGGGCAATATACTACGTGGCTGGGCAATATACTACGTGGACGGGCAATATACTACGTGGCTGGGCAATATACTACGTGTCTGTGCTATTTACTACGTGTCTGTGCTATATAATACGTGTCTGTGCTACATAATATGTCTCTGTGCTATATACTACGTGGCTGTGGTATATATTACGTGGCTGGGAAATATTCTACATCGCTGTGCTCTATACTACGTGGCCTGTGTTATATACTGCATGGGCAGTGTTATATACTACGTCTCCGTGGCTGTGCTATATTCTATGTGGCTGTGCAATATATTACGTGGCTGTGCAATATACTACATGGCTGTGCAATATATTATGTGGCTGGGCAATATTCTATGTGTCTGCTATATACTATGTGTCTGCTATATACTACGTGGCTGTTCTGTATACTACATGGCTGTGCTGTATACTATGTTGCTGTGCTATCTACTACGTGGCTGTGCAATATACTACATGGCTGGGCAATATACTACATGGCTGGGCAATATACTACATGTCTGTGCTATTTACTACGTGGGCTGTGCTATATACTACGTGGCTGGGCAATATACTATGTGACTGTGTTATATACTACATGGCTGGGCAATATACTACGTGGCTGTGCTATATACTACGTGCCTGTGCTATATACTATGTGGGCTGTGCTATATACTACGTGGCTGAGCAATATATTACGTGGCTGTGCTATATACTACTTGGCTGTGCAATATATTATGTGGCTGGGCAATATACTACATGTCTGTGCTATATACTATGTGTCTGTGCTATATACTACGTGGCTGGGCAATATACTAGGTGGCTGGGAAATATACTACATGGCTGTGCTGTATACTACGTGTCTGTGCTATATACTATGTGGCTGGGTAATATACTACGTGGATGGGCAATATACTATGTGGCTGGGCAATATACTACATGTCTGTGCTATTTACTACATGGGCTGTGCTATATACTACGTGGGCTGTGCTATATACTATGTGGCTGGGCAATATACTACGTGTCTGTGCTATATACTACGTGGGCTGTGTTATATGCTATGTGGGCTGTGTTATACGCTACTTAGCTGTGCTATATACTACGTGTCTGTGCTATCTACTATGTGGCTGTGCTATATGCTACGTGGGCTGTGTTATATACTATGTGGGCTGTGTTATACTCTACTTGGCTGTGGTATATTTCTCTGCTGTATCTGTGCATCATGAATCGTGCTATGTTTTAAAGAGGGGGGCCCACTGAGACTCTTTCGCCCGGGGCCGTCAAAAACCTGGAGCCGGCCCTGGCTTCACTGATTGGTCACGCCCGGCCGTGAACAATCAGCGACAGGCGCAGTCTGCCCACGAATTGGCGCAGAGTTTGAACCACGCTTCGCTAATTGGTCGCGGCCGGCCGAATCCTATGTATGAATTGCATTATTCTGAAAACTTCATAAATAAACTACATACATTTTCTAGAATACCCAATGCGTTAGAATCGGGCCACCATCTAGTATGACAATAAATGGCTTCACCCAACCACTAACCTAGAGTGGAGAAAAAGTTTTGTTGTTATCATTCATATTCTTTGAAGAAAGCAAAAATCCTGCTGGGTATGTAAACTTTTGAGCACAACTGTAAGCTTTACAGGTTATTAAAAAGAGGGACCAAAAAATTATGTGGGGTCCCTTCTATTTTTATTAACCAGCAAAGGCTAAGTAGACAGGCTGATATTATTAGCCTGGGAAGGGCCATGAATATTTACCCCTTTCCAAACTAATAACACCAGCCCTCAGCCGCCCCAGAAATGGTGCTTATTTCCGATTGCCTTCGTGCCTTGCCAATCAGGCCAATCAATTTTACCATACACGGAATGGCATTAAAAAAACAAACAGTTCCTGAATTATTAATTTTTTTCTATCCTGCCTCCCAAAAATCAGAATAAAAAGTGATCAAAAAGTGTCATGAGCCCAATAAATGGTACCAATAAAAACGTAAACTCGTCCTGCAAAAAATAAGCCTTCACATGATTCTGTTGGCTGAAATATGGAAAAATTATAGCTCTCAAAATATGGAGTTGAAAAATTAGTTTTTGAAAAGAGTGTATTTTAATGTGTGATAGCAGCCAAGCAAGAAAACCCCATATAAATCTGGTATTGCTGTAATTGCACCGACCTAAAAAGTAAAGTAGTCTAATCAATTATACTGCTTGAAGAACGGCATAAAAAATAAATAAAACCAATTATTCCCCTGCTTTTGATTTGTTAACTCTGTGTCACACTCGGACCAACATATGCCTGTCCCTAAGCTCCCCTAATGCCCTATGTGGGTCCTTCCCCCCGCCACCGTACGTGCCTAGTCCCTGACTCCCACCGCGGCAACACCATTGATACAGGTGAGCTCCTCACCTCTAGTTGGTCTGCATAGAATAACTCTGTTACCGACGATCAGCTGATGAGTCATGTGACTATTTAAAGGAAGGTGGGAGTGGTTACCAACCAATATCAGCTGACCAACCTAAAAGAGCAACCAGCAAGAGACAGACATTAAATCTTGCTGGACTAAAAGTAAAGAACAACATTTAAATTTCAGAAGAACCAGAGCTGACATGAATCCCACAATGAATTGTAACATTCTGCCTCTCAAAGATCACAGTAAGGCGCACATTTATCCTGCACTCTGCACTGAGTGCTTACACTGAACTTTCCATGTAATTCTCTGAAATACGTGATTCAGATGAAACCCCCGGCAGAAGATTTCTTATAGTGAGACAGATGGAGGCATTGTGAATGCTGTCTGACCTGTGATCCAACAATGTCCATCTTTTTATTACGAGGGCATAAAAGTGCCACAGTTTTGTGCACCTCTGAAAAAAGGGAACCACTGAACAGAGGCCAGACAGAGTCCACAGTAACTCTGCTGCCTCGTTACAGTGAATGTATCCCTCGGGGATATCTTCTGTCCCATCACTCAGAGATGTAGATGGAAATCCCAAAGTAAGTGGTCAGCATAGAGCATCGGATAAATGTGAGCCCAAACGCTATGTAACATGTTCCCAATAAAAGCTTCAACTAAATCCACAAAAGTCCCTACTCAGGTCTGTCATCTGTCAATGGAAGTATAGGGGGCTTCCACGTCACTAGTAGTACAAAGGTTCTGGAAAAGCGAAGTGGCCCTCGCCCCTCAGAAAAAATTCAGCAAATTCTGTGCTTCCAAATCTAAATGCCCCCCTCCCTCCTGAGGCCCACAGTGTGTTTAAACCACAGCTAGTGTCCACATGTTTGGCATTTCTGTAGCAATGAGAGCCCACCTAATTTACGAGTGCATTACCTAGGCACAATGTATGAGCAGCACTACAACGTACTGATCACTACAGCGGCAGTTTGCAATTTTTATTCAGCAATATCCAATGCTGCTTGCTTCTGGAGAACAATCTTGGAGTTGAAGTAGTCACTACACCTGTAGATAAATTCCCCAACGGGTATAATTTCCAAAAATGGAGTTACTTGAGGGATGATTCTGCTCTTATAGCACTTAGTGGCTCTGTATATGGAGTTTGTAAACGATTATAGAAAATTCTGCATGCACTCCAGGATACCTCCTGTATAGCAGTACTGCTCAGCCGTACTGCGAGAGTCAGGAGGGACGGATTGCTATTTGAAAAGAGCGTTCCGTCTCTCCCAAGTATTGCCGTATGGCTACGCAGCAATGAAGTATTTCTACATTCAGCAGAAATTGTGGGACAAATTTTGGTGCCATTTTTACCCATTTCCCAGTGTGAAAATGTAAAACCTAAAACAAAATATTGGTGGTAAAAATGTAATTATTTTTTTTTTGTTCATTACCCAACTATCTAAAATTCTGTGACCCACCTGTGGTGTCAATATGATTACTGCACCCCTAGGCGAATTCATTGAGAGGTGTAGTTTGCGAAATGGAGTCTCTTATGTGGGATTCTGTTATCCTGGCACCTTAGGGGTTCTGCCAGTGTGACATGACTTAAACCAGTCTAGCAAAATGTGAACTCCAATATGGAGCTTCTTCCCTTCTGAGCTTTGTAGTATGTATTGACGTGCTCAGGAGAAATTGCACAACAAATTTTGGGGTCCATTTTCTCCTGCTTTTCTTGTAAAAATAAATTTTTTATGGGATTTTTTTATAATTTTCATTCACAGCTCTACATTATAAACTTCTGTAAAGCAGCTGGGTGTTGAAGGTGCTCACCACACAGCTAGATACATTCCATGAGGGGTCTTGCTTCTGAAATAGAGTCACTTGTGGGTTTTTTTACATCAGGGGCTCTCCAAACGAAACGTGATATGGGAAAACCATTCAATCAAAGTCTGTGTTCCAAAACCACACTCCTTCTTTTCTGAGCCTTGCTGTGAGCCCAAACAGTAATTTTCCCCCACATCTGGGGTATCGGCATACTCAGGAGAAATTACACAACAAATTTCTCCTTTTGACCTTCTGAAAATGCTAAATTTGGGGCTAAAAAACATTTTTGTGGGGAAAATTTGATTTTTTTTTTCACGGCTCAGTGTTATAAACTTCTGTGAAGCACCTGGGGATTCAAGTTGCTGGCAACACATCTAGATAATTTCCCTGAGGGGTCCAGTTTCCAAAATGGTGTCACTAGTGGGGGGGTTTCCACTGTTTAAGCACACCAGAGGCTCTCCAAATGCGACATGGCATCTGCTAATTATTCCAGCAAATTTTGCATATGGGCTATCAGTATACTCCGGAGAAATTACACAATAAATTGTAAGGTGCAATTTCTCCTGTTACCCTTGTGAAAATGCAATATTTGAGGCTAAAAAACATTTTTGCGGGGAAAATGTGATTTTTTTTATTTTCACGGATCAACGGTATAAACTTCTGTGAAGCACCTGGGGGTTCAAATTTCTCAGCAGACATCTAGATAAATTCCCTGAGGGGTCTAGTTTGCAAAATGATGTCACTTGTGGGGGGTTTCCACTGTTTAGGCACATCAGGGGTCTCAAAACGCGACATGGAATCCACAAATTATTCCAGCAAATTTTACATTCAAAAAGTGAAAAGGTGCTCCTTCCCTTCCAAGCCCTACTGTGCGCCAAAACAGTAGTTTGCCCCCACATGGGGTATCAGCATACTCAGGATAAATTGAACAACAAATTCTATGGTGGAATTTCTCCAGTTTCCCTTGTGAAAATGCAAAATATTAGGCTAAAAAAAACATTTTTGTGGAGGAAATGTGATTATTTTATTTTCACGTCTCAATGTTATAAACTTCTGTGAGGCACTAGGGGGTTCAAGTTCATCACCACACATCTAGACTAGTTACCTCAGGGGTCTAGTTTCCAAAATGGTGACACATGTGGGGGATTTCCACTGTTTAGGCTATTAGGAGCTCTCCAAACGCAACATGGCGTCCGCTAATTATTACAGCAAATTTTACATTAAAAAAGTCAAATGGTGTTCTTTCCCTTCCAAACCCTGCTATTTGCCCAAACAGTGGTTTTCCCTCACATATGGGGTATCAGTATGCTCAGGAGAAGTCTCACAAATTTGGGGGTCCATTAGGGGTCTAAATTAAAAATTTTGTGACAAAAAGTTCAATGTTCATTATTTCCTTCCTCATTCCAAAAATTCATGTGAAGCACCTGAAGAGTTAGCAAACTTTTTTAATGTGATTTTGAGCACCTTGAGGGGTGCAGTTTCTAGAATGGTTTCACGTTTGGGTATTTTCTGTCATATAGGCCCCTCAAACTAATTTCAAATGTGATGTGGTCCCTAAAAAAACGTTTTTGTAAATTTTGTTGAAAAAAATTTGAAATCACTGGTCAACTCTTAACTCTTAAATTGCTAACAAAAAAATTATGTTTCAAAAATTGTGCTGATATAAAGTTGACATGTGAGAAATGTTATTTATTAACTATTTTGTGCGATATAACTCTCTGATTTAAGAGCATAAAAATTAAAAGTTTGAAAATTGCAACACTTTTAAAATTTTTACCAAATTTCCATTTTTTCACTAAAAAAGTACAAGTCCTAGCAAGGAAATTTTACCACTATAATGAAGTGCAATATGACATGAAAAAAAGTCCTCAGAATCAGTCAGATCTGTTGAAGTGCTTCAGAGTTATTACCTCATAAAGTGACACTGATCAGAATTGTAAAAATTGGACTGGTCATTAACGTGCAATTAGCCTTTTGGGGTAAAGGGGTTAAATACAGAAGTTTATTAGTCAATGGTAAATTGATATTAATAGCTATTTTTTAGGCATGTTTTCAAATCTAGCGTGTCCCAGACAGGTGAGCGCAGCAACAAAGATCATAAATTCATTAAAATCAACTTCAGAGTCTCCATTTTCATCCAGATCCTTTAGGAGTTTCTCGCAATCGTTCTTCTCCTTGGCATTCTAAATATAAAAATAAAATTATTTTAGAATAAAAGAAGCTCATCTGTTACCGTAATTATCATTATATGTCCAACTGAATTAGCCATGAAGAAATGGTATAAACATGAAAATTAGAATTTCAGAATTTCCTAAATTAAATATAAAAGACCCCCCCTCAAAAATAAATCCTCATACACTACATGATACAAGCAATGATCTGTAAGACTCTTGGAATATATATACAAGACCCTTTGGTGCAACCAGCCGTAACCCTAAACACCTAAGCACATAGCACCTCTGTCTTAGGCCTGTTTCACATGTCAGTGGCTCCGGTACGTGTGGTGACAGTTTCCTCACGTACCGGAGACACTGACTCACGTAGACACATTAAAATCAATGTGTCTCTGCACATGTCAGTGTGTTTGAAAAACACGGAGACATGTCAGTGTTCGTGGGAGCGCACGGATCACACGGACCCATTAAAGTCAAGGGATCCATGTAAAACACGTATCGCACCCGGATGCTGTCCGTGTGCCGTCCATGTGCCAACTGAGTACCACACGGACCGTGCAGGAGACAGCGCTACAGTAAGCGCTGTCCCCTGCTTTGGGTGCTGAATCCGGAATTCATTCCTTCTTCCCAGCAGCGTTCGCTGGAGAGAAGGAATGAAAAATCATTGTTTTTTTTATTTTTTTTGTTGTTAAAATAAAGTTCCTGGTAATCTCCCCCCTCCCATCCCCTGTGCGCCCGCCCGCTGGAAATAAAATACTCACCCAGCTCCCTCGATGCTTCCTCTCAGCGTCGCAGCTTGTCCTGTATGAGCGGTCACGTGGTGCCGCTCATTACCATGATGAATATGCGGCTCCACCCCTATGCGTGCTATACATAGCACAAGCAATCGATGACTGCAGCATCAAGTCTCCTAAGGGGATTATTAACCCCTTCACGACCTTGGGTTTTTCCATTTTTGCATTTCCATTTTTTGCTCCCTGTCTTCCCAGAGCCATAACTTTTTATTACTTTTTAGTTAATAGGACTTTTATTTTTTTGCGGAGCAAGTTGTACTTTTGAACGACAGCATTGGTTTTACCATAATTATGTACTGGAAGAAAAAGTGCGGTGAAATTGCAAAAAAAGTACAATTCCACAATTGTTCTTTTTTTTTTTTACCATGTGCACTAAATGCTAAAACTGACCTGCCATTATGATTCCCCGGGTCATTACGAGTTCATTGAAAGTAAACATGTATAGGTTTTTTTTTTTAATTAAGTGGTGAAAAAAATATCTCAAAATGATGCTATATTCCGAGAGCCGTAGCATCTCCATTTTTTAGAATCTGAACCAGGGTGGGGGCTTATTTTTTGTGTGCTGAGCTAACGTTTTTATTGATATAATTTTGTGCTAGATATGAACTTTTGATCTCCAGATATTGCATATTATTGCAATGTTGTGGCGACCAGAACGTAATTAAATCGTTTTGATTTTTTTCTGCTTATGCCATTTACCAATCGGATTAATTATTTCTATATATTGATAGATAGGGTGTTTCTGAACATGACTATACCAAATATGTGTATTTTTTATTTTTTTATTGTTTTATTTTGAATGGGGCGAATCGGGGTGAGATCAAACTTTTTTTTAACGTTTTTTTTTACATGCTTCAATAGTCGCCTTGGGAGACTAGAAGGTGCGATCACCCGGCTGCCTGTTTTACACACAGCAGAGCTGCAGCCCTGCTGTGTATAGCTAGAATGATCTTTTGCTCTGACCGCTGTCCACAGGGCGGCGCACATAGCATTCCGGCAATGAGAATAACAGGGGTCTCCTGCAGACCTCGGGTTGTCATGCCAATCAATCGACAACCCACAGGTCATGCGTCACTGGAGCGGATGGACGGGATTAGTGCTGCACCTCTGGCACGGCCTTGTTAAATGCCACTGTTGGAGATTGATAGTGACATTTAGCATGCTAACAGCCGCGGCTGGATCACGATTCCACTCGCGGTTGTTAGAGGCACATGCCAGCTGATCAGTTTAGCTGTCATGTAAAGGAAAACATGCGATCTCAGCACCAAGGCCAGCATGGAGTGCAGGGACATGACCTATATGTTACAGGCAGTGAAGGGTTTAAATACAATAAAAAGTTTTTTGGTTTTTTTTAAAGGTTTTAATCATATAAAAAAAATCACAAAAATTCAAATGACCCCTTTTTTACCCCATAAAAAATAAAACAATAAAAAAAATAAACACATAAATATTTGGTATGGCTTCATTCATAAATGTCCCATCCATCAAAATATAAATTAAATTTATCCGACCAATAAACGATGTAAGGGTATGTGCACACGCTGCGGATTTTTCCTGACTGATTTTGGTAAATCCGCAGGTAAACCACACTGCGGATTTCCTGCGGAATTATCGCGTATTTACCGCTATTTTTTTTGCGTTTTTTGTGTGGATTCCACCTGCGGTTTTACGCCTGCGGATTCCTATTATGGAGCAGGTGTAAACCGCTGCGGAATCCGCACAAAGAATTGACATGCTGCGGAATAAACAGCGCTATGTTTCCGCACGTTTTTTTCCGCAGCATGTGCACTGCGGATTTTGTTTTCCATAGGTTTACATGGTACTGTAAACTCATGGAAAACTGCTGCGAATCCGCAGCGGCCACTCCGCTGCGGATCCGAAGCAAAATCCGCAACGTGTGCACATACTAAGGAAAAAGCTGTTGAGCGCTGCAACATTGAAATAAAATGCAATAAGAGGTGATCAGGGTGCAAAAAATAAGCCCTCACATAGCCCTATATCCTGAAAAATTAAAATGTTACGGGTCTCAGAAATTACCAGCAAAACAATTTTTTTTACTTGCAAATTTTCAAATTTTTTTACCACTCAAATAAAAAGAAACCTACACAAGTTTGGTATCTACTTACTCGTGCTGACATGGAGATTCGTACTGCCAGGTCAGTTTTACCATATAGTGAGCATAGTAAATAAAATGCAATTGTGAAATTGCACTTTTTTCTCATTTTCCAGTACACTGTGTGATAGAATGAATGGTATCATTCAAAAGTACAACTTGTCCCACAAAAAACAAGCTCTCATACTGCTGCGTGGACAGGACAATAAAAACGCTATGGCACTTGGATGAAGGGGGTCCTGTGTACATATGTTTAGTATTCAAAGTAAATCAGGAATTATTATCCAATTTTCTGCAGGGAGATGCTCTGGTTTTAATAAATTGCTATTTAATTAATTTTCTATCCATTTTTTTAAAGACATTTTTTATGAACCTAACATCTACAAAGACGCAGCACAGCTGATAACTATTTTCTTTTTGTATGTTAATTAAGATCTTACCCCCAGGATCCCAGGCAGTTCCTTCTCCAGCAGAGTCTTCAGTTCCCCTTTGGTTAACGTGTTCTTGTTGCCCTCGGCACAGGAATATTTGTCGAAGACGTCAAGGATAGAAACAATTGCACACTCCAGCTCGGTCATGTTTGGATGTGATATTAGCTCCTCGGTTCGTCCAGGCAGCTTGTTGTAGGCAGAATATAATATTGGGGACGGATGTGGTATTTATATAGGGATTGTGTCTATAGGGTGAAGAGCAAATATTGTATCATTAGGTCAATATTATATTGGGTGTAACAGTCATACAAATACCAGTAATAAATACACTACTTACCATTAATCCTTATCTGTATTTGGTAAAGGTGGACTTTGTAAATGATTGTTGACTTTATTCATACGAATGAATGACACACCTTAATTATATTTCACTCTTCACCCGTAAAATTGTGAAACTAAACTCAGTTTACAGTTTCGCACACGTGAACTGCAATGTTCCCATATATATTATATGTAAATCACCTAATCCCTGATTTCAGCAGAACCGCAGACCATCAATGGGGCTCACCCAACAGCATCAGTCAATGAAGAGGTCAAAATAGCAAAAATAGTGCAAAATATTGAATTCCAGGTTACAACCTCAACCAGGGCCGGACCGGGACAAAAAAGCAGCCCTGCCACACAAACCCCACCAGCCCAAATGCTATAACATTCCCCACCCACCCCCGATCAGTGAATTATGCTATACTTTGTCGTGCCCCACAACAATCCTCTTAAAGGCGTTATTTGAAGAGCAGCATGTGAATGGCGCCGCAGTGAGCATGATTGACCACAGGTCCAGTTTCATGGTGCTCTATAGAGCTCCAGTTGTCAAGGTCATGGGAGTCCCAGCGGGATAGGGGATTACTTGGAATAGTCCATTTAAATGGGTTTTCCGATATGTATATTTTTTATTCTCCCATAAACCAGTATTGACCCTCCCAAAGACCTATGTCTCCTCTCCAAGAACAGAACAGGACAGGAGGAGTGGTACTGTGCAGTGTATATACACAGGACAGGAGGAGTGGTACTGCACAGTGTATATATACAGGACAGGAGGAGTGGTACTGTGCAGTGTATATACACAGGACAGGAGGAGTGGTACTGTGCAGTGTATATACAGGACAAGAGGAGTGGTACTGTGCAGTGTTTATATGCAGGACAGGAGGAGTGGTACTGTGCAGTGTACCACTCCATATACCAGACCTCTGCCCTTCCCTAATAACCTCCCTCTCCAACATCACTGAAGGAGAGCTTACTCGCCTCTTCTCCAAATCGCACCTCATCACCTGTGCACTTGACCCCATCCCCTCCCACCTGCTCCCCAACCTCACTAACATGCTCATTCCAGCCCTAACCCATCTCTTCAACCTATCGCTATCTTCTGGCACCTTCCCCTCTGCCTACAAACATGCCACCATCACACCCATCCTCAAAAAAGCTAACCTTGACCCAACTGCTATGCCCAGCTATCTCCCCATATCACTGCTCCCGTTTGCTTCAAAACTCCTTGAGCAGCATGTCTATGCTCAAATTTCCTCCCACCTCTCATCTAACTCTCTCCTTGACAACCTCCAATCTGGCTTCCGCCCCCGCCGCTCCACCGAAACTGCCCTGACTAAAATTACTAATGACTTACTCACAGCCAAAGCTAACAGACAGTTCTCCACCCTCCTCCTTCTTGACCCATCCTCTGCTTTCAACACAGTCAATCACTGCCTACTGCTACAGATTCTTTCTTTCCTTGGCATCAAAGACCTTGCCCTGTCCTGGATTGCCTCATACCTTTCCGACTGCACATTTAGGGTTTCACACTCCCACACACCTCCTCATCCCGCCCTCTCTCTGTTGGAGTCCCTCAAGGCTCTGCCCTAGGGCCCCTACTTTTTTCCATCTATACTCTTGGCCTAGGACAACTCATAAAATCCCACGGCTTCCAGTACCACCTGTATGCGGACGACACTCAGATCTACCTCTCTGGCCCAGATGTCACCTCTCTGCTGTCCAGAATCCCAAACTGTCTGTCAGCCATATCCTCCTTCTTCACCTCTCGTTTCCTAAAACTCAATGTAGACAAAACCGAACTCATCATCTTTCCCCCATATCACATATCCCCGCTACCTGACCTATCTATTATGGTAAACGGCATCACGCTCTCTCCCGCACCTGAAATCCGCTGCCTCGGGGTAACTCTCGATTCTGCCCTGTCCTTCAAACCGCACATCCAAACTCTTGCCACCTCCTGTCGCCTCCAACTCAAAAATATTGCCAGAATCCGTTCCTTCCTCAGCCCACAATCTACCAAAACTCTTGTGCATGCCCTCATCATCTCCTGCCTTGACTACTGCAACACCCTCCTCTGTGGCCTCCCCGCTAACTCTCTTGCACCACTCCAGTCTGTCCTCAACTCTGCTGCCCGGCTAATCCACCTCTCTCCTCGCTACTCCCCTGCTTCTCCCCTCTACAAATCCCTCCACTGGCTCCCAATTCCCCAACGAATCCAGTTCAAACTACTAAGGCTGGAGTCACACTCAGCGTAAGACAATACGGTCCGTATATTACGGCCGTAATATGCTGAAAAGTCCCCAAAATAGTGGTCCGTAGCTCCTCCGTAGGCAGGGTGTTTCAGCGTTTTTTGCGCATGGCATCCTCCGTATGTAATCCGTATGGCATCCGTACTGCGTGTTTTTCTCGCAGGCTTGCAAAACCAACATACGGCTATACAAGGGATCCATGTGTAAAAAAAAAAAACATATATACTGTCTATATATATATATGTCAGTAGACACATATATGTATATATATTATTACTTCATACAGCGCTAGATAGCTTTAAAGCCGGTAATTCAATTGCCGGCTTTTGCTATCTCCTTCCTAAAACTCGACATGATATGAGACCTTGTTTACATACAGTAAACCATCTCATATCACCTACTACTAATGTTAGTAGTGTGTATGTGCAAAATTTGTCCGTTCTAGCTATTAAATTAAAGGGTTAAATGGCGGAAAAAATTGGCGTGGGCTCCCGCGCAATTTTCTCCGCCAGAGTAGTAAAGCCAGTGACTGAGGGCAGATATTAATAGCCTGGAGAGGGTCCATGGTTATTGGCCTCCCCCCCTGGCTAAAAACATCTGCCCCCAGCCACCCCAGAAAAGGCGCATCTGGAAGATGCGCCTATTCTGGCACTTGGCCACTCTCTTCCCATTCCCGTGTAGCGGTGGGATATGGGGTAATGAAGGGTTAATGCCACCTTGCTATTGTAAGGTGACATTAAGCCAAATTAATAATGGAGAGGTGTCAATTATGACACCTATCCATTATTAATCCAATAGTAGTAAAGGGTTAAAAAATACACAAACACATTATTAAAAAGTATTTTAATGAAAAAATCACAAAGGTTGTTGTAATATTTTATTCTACGCTCAATCCACTCACTGAAGACCCTCGATCTGTAACAAAAAAAACAAAAAAAAACAACAATATACATACCTTCCGAAGATCTGTAAAGGACAACCAGCAGAGGGCGCCTCTTATGAACTCGAGCCTGGGAGCTTTCTAGGAAAGTTCCCACGATCTAGGAACAACCAGCAGAGGGCGCCTCACCGCAAATGAAGGTAAATATAGGTCATTGACCTACTTTACCTTCATTCTCCGGGGTTTTGCAGCCACGAACAACGTTGCATTAGCAGAGCTCGTGGCTGCAAAATATTTTAACCTCTTCAGATGGATTTACATCGTGGGACCTTACAGATCTTCGGAAGGTATGTATATTGATGCGCCTTTTCTGGGGTGGCTGGGGGCAGATGTTTTTAGCCAGGGGGGGCCAATAACCATGGACCCTCTCCAGGCTATTAATATCTGCCCTCAGTCACTGGCTTTACTACTCTGGCGGAGAAAATTGCGCGGGAGCCCACGCCAATTTTTTCCGCCATTTGACCCTTTAATTTAATAGCTAGAACGGCCAAATTTTGCATATACACACTACTAACATTAGTAGTGTGGAATATGCAAAAAAAATGGTGATATGAGATGGTTTACTGTATGTAAACCAGGTCTCATATCATGTCGGGTTTAGGAAGGAGATAGCAAAAGCCGGTAATTGAATTACCGGCTTTAAAGCTATCTAGCGCTGTATGAAGTAATAATATATATATACATATATGTGTCTCACTGACATATATATATATATATATACCTATTCTATGTGTACACATTTATTCTACCTATTCTAATGAAAGCTGTCAGTGTGATTTTACTGTACACCGCACTGAATTGCCGGCTTTTCTCTCTAACACCGCTGCATATTTCTCGCAAGTCACACTGCTGGTCTGTGTGTAATCCATATTTTTGGGGCTTCCATAGACTTTCATTGGCGTTTTTTTTGCGCAATACGGTGACAAACGCAGCATGCTGCGATTTTCTACGGCCGTAGAAAGCCGTATAATACTGATCAGTAAAATACGGCAGATAGGAGCAGGGGCATAGAGAATAATTGTGCCGTTTGTTTGGCGAGTTTTACGGACGTATTTTCTGCGCTCTTACGTCCGTAAAACTCGCTAGTGTGACTCCAGCCTAACACTGATCTACAAAGCCATCCACAACCTGTCCCCTCCCTATATCTCTGAACTAATCTCCCAATATCTTCCCTCACGTAATCTCCTCCCAAGACCTCCTACTCTCCTCAACACTGATTCGTTCCTCACACAACCGCCTCCAAGATTTCTCCCGAATATCCCCCATCCTCTGGAATTCCATGCCTCAACATGTCCGACTATCCACCACCCTCGGCTCCTTCAGACGAAAACTGAAAACCCATCTCTTCAAGAAAGCCCACAGCCTACAATAACCATTCTGCCACCTCGCCATCGCCAGAGCCGCCGCCTCGCCCTTACCTTCTGTCTCTTCCCCACTATCCTATAGAATGTAAGTCCACAAGGACAGGGTCCTCTCCCCTCTGTACCAGTCTGTCACTGTAAATTTGTTTACTGTAAACGATATCTATAACTCTGTATGTAACCCCTTTCTCATGTACAGCACCATGGAATTAATGGTGCTATATAAATAAATAATAATAATAATAATATATACAGGACAGGAGGAGTGGTACTGTGCAGTGTATATACAGGACAGGAGAAGTGGTACTGTGCAGTGTTTATATACAGGACAGGATATATATACTGAAAACATTCATACATAAGAATAGATACTGAGAATTATATCATTTATACAGGACAAGTATACATCTCCACAATATACGAGTAAAAAAAGTTCATAATCATTTAGAAACAATAATAGTGATGTTTTAACTGGAAAGGGTTGAGAAATCAATATTTTGTGGAATAACCATGATTTTTAATCCCAGCTTTCATGCGTCTTGGCATGACTGCGTATAGCCCATTTGGGAAAATTTTTCCCAGACATCACTCCCCCAAACCGGCCACTTGTAACCAAACAAAATTCCACCACCCCCCACTTCACGCTAATTATGCAATAAAAACATAACACAGTAAATTCTTTGGAAAATTTTGGCCACAGCGGCCAGTTTATTAATCCCTTTCTGACCTCGGACGGGATAGTACGTCCGAGGTCAGAAGCCCCTCTTTGATGCAGGCTCCGGCGGTGAGCCCGCACCAAAGCCGGGACATGTCAGCTGTTTTGAACAGCTGACATGTGCCCGTAATAGGCGCGAGCAGAATCGCGATCTGCCCGCGCCTATTAACTAGTTAAATGCCGCTGTCAAACGCAGACAGCGGCATTTAACTACCGCATCCGGCCGGGCGGCCGGAAATGACGTCATCGCCGACCCCGTCACATGATCGGAGTTCGGCGATGCTTCTCCATTGTAACCATAGAGGTCCTTGAGACCTCCATGGTTACTGATCTCCGGCAGCTGTGAGCGCCACCATGTGGTCGGCGCTCACAGCACATCTGCAATTCTGCTACATAGCAGCAAACAGCAGATCGCTGCTATGTAGCAGAGGCGATCGTGCTGTGCCTGCTTCTAGCCTCCCATGGAGGCTATTGAAGCATGGCAAAAGTAAAAAAAAAAGTTTAAAAAAATGTGAAAAAAATAACAAAAATATAAAAGTTTAAATCACCCCCCTTTCGCCCCAATCAAAATGAATCAATAAAAAAAATCAAATCTACACATATTTGGTATCGCCGCGCTCAGAATCGCCCGATCTATCAATTAAAAAAAAGCATTAACCTGATCGCTAAACAGCGTAGCGAGAAAAAAATTCGAAACGCCAGAATTACTTTTTTGGTCGCCGCGACATTGCATTAAAATGCAATAACGGGCGATCAAAAGAACGTATCTGCACCAAAATGCTATCATTAAAAACATCATCTCGGCACGCAAAAAATAAGCCCTCAACCGACCCCAGATCATGAAAAATGGAGACGCTACGAGTATCAGAAAATGGCGCAAATTTTTTTTTTTTTTAGCAAACTTTGGAATTTTTTTTTCACCACTTAGGTAAAAACTAACCTAGTCAAGTTAGGTGTATATGAACTCGTACTGACCTGGAGAATCATAATGTTAGGTCAGTTTTAGCATTTAGTGAACCTAGCAAAAAAGCCAAACAAAAAACAAGTGTGGGATTGCACTTTTTTTGCAATTTCACCGTACTTGGAATTTTTTTCCCGTTTTCTAGCACACGACATGCTAAAACCAATGATGTCGTTCAAAAGTACAACTTGTCCCGCAAAAAATAAGCCCTCACATGGCCAAATTGACGGAAAAATAAAAAAGTTATGGCTCTGGGAAGGAGGGGAGTGAAAAACGAACACGGAAAAACGAAAAATCCCAAGGTCATGAAGGGGTTAACAAACAAAAATTAATTATTATAATTATAACAAAAAATATCTGAAAACTTGAGGGGGAGTGTTCTTGGAGCTAAAAGATCTGGCATCATATATATAGGCAAAAAATGCCCCAAACTTTTTAAACCAACACTTTTTTACCTTCAGCCGTGACCACCATCCCGAGGGAACCATGTAACCCTTTTTAGGGCAGACCAAAAAACCCCAAAGCTCCCGAGGACAATCCCCGTCCAGAGCCCGTAACCACAAATTAATTATGACACCTATCCATTATTAATCCAATAGTAGTAAAGGGTTAAAAAATACACAAACACATTATTAAAAAGTATTTTAATGAAAAAATCACAAAGGTTGTTGTAATATTTTATTCTACGCTCAATCCACTCACTGAAGACCCTCGATCTGTAACAAAAAAAACAAAAAAAAACAACAATATACATACCTTCCGAAGATCTGTAAAGGACAACCAGCAGAGGGCGCCTCTTATGAACTCGAGCCTGGGAGCTTTCTAGGAAAGTTCCCACGATCTAGGAACAACCAGCAGAGGGCGCCTCACCGCAAATGAAGGTAAATATAGGTCATTGACCTACTTTACCTTCATTCTCCGGGGTTTTGCAGCCACGAACAACGTTGCATTAGCAGAGCTCGTGGCTGCAAAATATTTTAACCTCTTCAGATGGATTTACATCGTGGGACCTTACAGATCTTCGGAAGGTATGTATATTGATGCGCCTTTTCTGGGGTGGCTGGGGGCAGATGTTTTTAGCCAGGGGGGGCCAATAACCATGGACCCTCTCCAGGCTATTAATATCTGCCCTCAGTCACTGGCTTTACTACTCTGGCGGAGAAAATTGCGCGGGAGCCCACGCCAATTTTTTCCGCCATTTGACCCTTTAATTTAATAGCTAGAACGGCCAAATTTTGCATATACACACTACTAACATTAGTAGTGTGGAATATGCAAAAAAAATGGTGATATGAGATGGTTTACTGTATGTAAACCAGGTCTCATATCATGTCGGGTTTAGGAAGGAGATAGCAAAAGCCGGTAATTGAATTACCGGCTTTAAAGCTATCTAGCGCTGTATGAAGTAATAATATATATATACATATATGTGTCTCACTGACATATATATATATATATATACCTATTCTATGTGTACACATTTATTCTACCTATTCTAATGAAAGCTGTCAGTGTGATTTTACTGTACACCGCACTGAATTGCCGGCTTTTCTCTCTAACACCGCTGCATATTTCTCGCAAGTCACACTGCTGGTCTGTGTGTAATCCATATTTTTGGGGCTTCCATAGACTTTCATTGGCGTTTTTTTTGCGCAATACGGTGACAAACGCAGCATGCTGCGATTTTCTACGGCCGTAGAAAGCCGTATAATACTGATCAGTAAAATACGGCAGATAGGAGCAGGGGCATAGAGAATAATTGTGCCGTTTGTTTGGCGAGTTTTACGGACGTATTTTCTGCGCTCTTACGTCCGTAAAACTCGCTAGTGTGACTCCAGCCTAACACTGATCTACAAAGCCATCCACAACCTGTCCCCTCCCTATATCTCTGAACTAATCTCCCAATATCTTCCCTCACGTAATCTCCTCCCAAGACCTCCTACTCTCCTCAACACTGATTCGTTCCTCACACAACCGCCTCCAAGATTTCTCCCGAATATCCCCCATCCTCTGGAATTCCATGCCTCAACATGTCCGACTATCCACCACCCTCGGCTCCTTCAGACGAAAACTGAAAACCCATCTCTTCAAGAAAGCCCACAGCCTACAATAACCATTCTGCCACCTCGCCATCGCCAGAGCCGCCGCCTCGCCCTTACCTTCTGTCTCTTCCCCACTATCCTATAGAATGTAAGTCCACAAGGACAGGGTCCTCTCCCCTCTGTACCAGTCTGTCACTGTAAATTTGTTTACTGTAAACGATATCTATAACTCTGTATGTAACCCCTTTCTCATGTACAGCACCATGGAATTAATGGTGCTATATAAATAAATAATAATAATAATAATATATACAGGACAGGAGGAGTGGTACTGTGCAGTGTATATACAGGACAGGAGAAGTGGTACTGTGCAGTGTTTATATACAGGACAGGATATATATACTGAAAACATTCATACATAAGAATAGATACTGAGAATTATATCATTTATACAGGACAAGTATACATCTCCACAATATACGAGTAAAAAAAGTTCATAATCATTTAGAAACAATAATAGTGATGTTTTAACTGGAAAGGGTTGAGAAATCAATATTTTGTGGAATAACCATGATTTTTAATCCCAGCTTTCATGCGTCTTGGCATGACTGCGTATAGCCCATTTGGGAAAATTTTTCCCAGACATCACTCCCCCAAACCGGCCACTTGTAACCAAACAAAATTCCACCACCCCCCACTTCACGCTAATTATGCAATAAAAACATAACACAGTAAATTCTTTGGAAAATTTTGGCCACAGCGGCCAGTTTATTAATCCCTTTCTGACCTCGGACGGGATAGTACGTCCGAGGTCAGAAGCCCCTCTTTGATGCAGGCTCCGGCGGTGAGCCCGCACCAAAGCCGGGACATGTCAGCTGTTTTGAACAGCTGACATGTGCCCGTAATAGGCGCGAGCAGAATCGCGATCTGCCCGCGCCTATTAACTAGTTAAATGCCGCTGTCAAACGCAGACAGCGGCATTTAACTACCGCATCCGGCCGGGCGGCCGGAAATGACGTCATCGCCGACCCCGTCACATGATCGGAGTTCGGCGATGCTTCTCCATTGTAACCATAGAGGTCCTTGAGACCTCCATGGTTACTGATCTCCGGCAGCTGTGAGCGCCACCATGTGGTCGGCGCTCACAGCACATCTGCAATTCTGCTACATAGCAGCAAACAGCAGATCGCTGCTATGTAGCAGAGGCGATCGTGCTGTGCCTGCTTCTAGCCTCCCATGGAGGCTATTGAAGCATGGCAAAAGTAAAAAAAAAAGTTTAAAAAAATGTGAAAAAAATAACAAAAATATAAAAGTTTAAATCACCCCCCTTTCGCCCCAATCAAAATGAATCAATAAAAAAAATCAAATCTACACATATTTGGTATCGCCGCGCTCAGAATCGCCCGATCTATCAATTAAAAAAAAGCATTAACCTGATCGCTAAACAGCGTAGCGAGAAAAAAATTCGAAACGCCAGAATTACTTTTTTGGTCGCCGCGACATTGCATTAAAATGCAATAACGGGCGATCAAAAGAACGTATCTGCACCAAAATGCTATCATTAAAAACATCATCTCGGCACGCAAAAAATAAGCCCTCAACCGACCCCAGATCATGAAAAATGGAGACGCTACGAGTATCAGAAAATGGCGCAATTTTTTTTTTTTTTTAGCAAACTTTGGAATTTTTTTTTCACCACTTAGGTAAAAACTAACCTAGTCAAGTAAGGTGTATATGAACTCGTACTGACCTGGAGAATCATAATGTTAGGTCAGTTTTAGCATTTAGTGAACCTAGCAAAAAAGCCAAACAAAAAACAAGTGTGGGATTGCACTTTTTTTGCAATTTCACCGTACTCGGAATTTTTTTCCCGTTTTCTAGCACACGACATGCTAAAACCAATGATGTCGTTCAAAAGTACAACTTGTCCCGCAAAAAATAAGCCCTCACATGGCCAAATTGACGGAAAAATAAAAAAGTTATGGCTCTGGGAAGGAGGGGAGTGAAAAACGAACACGGAAAAACGAAAAATCCCAAGGTCATGAAGGGGTTAACAAACAAAAATTAATTATTATAATTATAACAAAAAATATCTGAAAACTTGAGGGGGAGTGTTCTTGGAGCTAAAAGATCTGGCATCATATATATAGGCAAAAAATGCCCCAAACTTTTTAAACCAACACTTTTTTACCTTCAGCCGTGACCACCATCCCGAGGGAACCATGTAACCCTTTTTAGGGCAGACCAAAAAACCCCAAAGCTCCCGAGGACAATCCCCGTCCAGAGCCCGTAACCACAAGCCAGATCCACCCCCATCCAATTGACCTTCCTCGAATAAAACATCACCAACTACAAGAACCCCGCCCCCCGCCAACCACGAACAGCCCTGACCACCTCAGGCTTGTGAGTGCCCCACCACAGTCAACGCCCTTTCTACTCCCTCCTGCAGGGCGAGCGCCCACAAATCAATATCGATATCATTCAGGTGCACACCATCTTCTCTCCAGAAATTACCGACCCCAGCCTCCAACTCAAAATGCCTCACTGCAATTCCCCCATTACAGGATACAAACTTCGCCATTGCCCTATTAAGTTTTATCCTGGCCCTATTAATGCCTTTCAAGGATCGAGCCAACCTCCACTGCTTCCTGGGCACGAGGTCGGACCACACGTCAGAACTCCCGGATAAGAGACCCACAATCTCAAAAAATCAAAACGGATGTCGGTGATCAACTCCCTAACCGGCTTCGTACCCAAATCGTTCCCACCATGTGCACCAGCAAAATATCCAGAGCTCTATGCAAACGCGCGGCCCGGGAAAATTCTGGCAACACCCTGTTCCATAGCATACCCCGGAAACCCAACCATCGAATCACTACCATATCACGGCCAAAACCTAACTGCCTGCCGTCCGGCCTAGTGTCGGCCCGCGCCGCACCCCAATACATGAAGGAATGTCCGAAAATCCAGGTCAATAACGGGGGCCGACCTGAAAAACAGAACAACAATTATATACCAGCAGACTCAATACACCCCAAAACCTAACGACGTATGTAAGTCAAATAACGATTAGAATTCCATCGCCTGATTCATTTAATCACTTCGGCTCCTAAACCCAAACCATCTGCTTCCGTAGCGGCCCCTATTCTAAAAGAGTGAGACCCGTAGATCCCAGAATCAAATCCCAACTCCACCAAAACCTTTTTCAAAACCACCAAAAATTGAAAACGGAATAAAAAGGTCCCATCCTGGTGACAAAGTAGCGGGCCTGCTCTACCAGACCACAGACTCCAGTACTCTTCCAAACAGCGCTGTGGGCACATCAAACATCCATCGACCCTCCCTAAGACCACCCGCTTACCCTTTCCACACCTGTCAGTTTTTGACCGACGAATCAAAAAAGAAATACCTCCCGCCCAGAAATAAACGTCCTCTGCCAACAAACCTCCTGCCCTAAGTTTGCTAGGAGACACCAGCTCTCCCAATCTCAAAGCCCCAAAGAACGCCCAAGAATAAGCCAACCTAAACAGGGAGGCTTCGAAATGAGAACAACAAATTCTACCAGCAACATCTCCCAATCTGGTTAACAAACTAAACGAAATGGGTCTGCGCTTATCTATGCTAACATTCCCGCAAAGAAAACCCTTCAGGGCCTGTGTTATCAGAAAGTTTTTGGTAATATCGACCGATCCCTGCAGCTTAAAACCAAAGGCCAAGCCTGCCATAAATTTATTTACTTTCTATACGGACCGACCCCACTCAGCCGCTTTACCCACCAAAAACAATACCGCGAGCGTCCTGTCACTGTCTGACTCCACCCCTCCCCATTGACCAGACCAGCTCTCCCAGATTTCCCAAGCCGATTTGTAAGGTAGCCACGTTGACCTCAAGACTGAGGACTGAATCAACCGACCTCCTCGTCCGCAACAATTTTCCACAAACGTGAAGGGCATACCACTCCTGAGGCGTCCGCGTCTGGCGCCAACTCCCGGAAACGTTCCAACTGTGAACAAGACAAAGCATCTGCTATAGAATTTTGCACACCCGGTACGTGTACTGCAGAAATGTATGCCTTTAAATCCAAGCATCGCAACACCAGCTCTCTAACCAATCTAATAACCGGGGGAGAGGAAAAGTAAGACTATTGATAATAGAGACCACGCTGATATTTTCACAGTGAAACCTGACCTTCCTATTTTGAAAAATGTCTCCCCAAATCACAACTGACACCACAATTGGGAACAATTCTAGCAGTGCAAGATTCTTGTTTAAACCCTGTTTTCGCCATCCCTCCGGCTACACCCAAGCGCTCCACCGACCTCCGCAATATGCACCGTATCCAACCGAACCGGCTGCGTCCGTGTAAATCTTGCAATCAAAATCATTCACGGTTTCCGACTGAATCAACGATCTACCATTGTAATTTGATAAAAAAAATGCTGCCAAACCACCAAATCTTCTCTATGCTCCTTAGTCAAACGAACGAAATGATGTGCCGCCCTGATTCTTGGCGTCACCAACGACAACCTGCGGCAAAAAATCCTACCAATGGGCATAATCCGGCATGCAAAATTCAAACGCCCCAAAGGGACTGCAACTCCTTCAAAGTCACCTTTCACAACCGACCAATCCTGTGTACCTCTTGTACCAGAAACAAAAGCTTGTCCTCGAGCAACCTACACGCCATTCTCTCTGAATCAATAAGGATGCCCAAAAAACTCAAAACCTTGCCCGGTCCCTCCGTCTTCTCTGTTGCCAATGGCACGACAAAAAGCCCAGCCATCCACACCATGGTAGCCAACAAGTTCCTGCATACGGCAGAGTCCGGGGGACCAATAAACAAAAAATCGTCCAAATAATGAATGGTGGAAGGAACTCCGGTAACGTCCCTAATCACCCATTCAAGAAAAGTGCTAAAGGTCTCAAACAATGAACAAGAAATTGAACAGCCCATAGGCAAACATCTATCTAAATAAAAACAACAGTTCCAAAAACAACCCAGCAAAGGAATGCTATCCGGGTGAACCGGGAGCAGCCGAAAAGCCGATTCAATATCTGTCTTAGCTAATAAAGCCCCTTTGCCATACCGCTGTACCCATTGCACTGCTGAGTCAAAAGAAGTGTAAACCACTGTACATAACTCCTCATCTATGCCGTCATTAACTGACCTACCCCGTGGATACGACAAATGTTGTATCAACCGAAACTTGTTTGGCTCCTTCTTAGGCACAACCCCCAGAGGTGAAACAATCGTGCCTTCAATCGGTAAAGAACTAAATGGCCCAGCCATCCTACTCAGTTCAACCTCCTTCGCCAACTTACTGCTGACAACTGCAGTATGTAGGTCCGCTGACCTCAAATTCTTGGTAGTAAAGGGAACCGCATGAGTAGGAGCCGGAATCCGAAAACCATCAGAAAACCCGCATAACAGAATTCCCGCCTTTTCCTGATCCAGGTATCTACTTAAATAAGAGTCCATCCTTTGAAGCCTCACTGGGGTCTCCCCCTTGACCGCCACCCACTCCTGGCTTACCACTGGCTTTCTTGAAACATTTCGATGCTCCGTGGGAGACTCCGTTGCAATGGGAACAAACATGTTTAAATTTGCAGGAGGTCCCGTACTTACATTGGCCGTCATTAAACTGCCAACAGGTTCCTGACTTCTCTTTCCCACCCTGGGCCCCCTGCCCTCCGCTGTCATGTCCTGACTGTTGGTTGCCGGCGCCTCTGCTCCCGTGAAAGGACTGCCCATACCTCACCGGAGCCATGACTTTCAACCACAGCCCAATGTCCTTTTGGTCCCATTTTATTTCTGGCCTAACCGCTTTCCTCTGACGAAACTGCTCGTCATAACGCATCCATGCCTAACCCCCATAGGTACGATATGCCTCGCCTATCGAGTCAAAATAGCAAAAAAGACTCGAAAAGATGTCCGGAAATTTCTCGCCTATTACGCTAGCCAGAATCGCAAAAGCCTGCTGCCAATTAACGTAGGTTTGCGGAATCAACCGCCACCTTCTCTTCTCTTCCTCCTCCTTTTTACTATCTCCCTTCCTACTCTTGTCCAAGTTAAACTTTTCTAAAGGAAGAAGGGAGAAAATCTCCACATACTCATCCTTCCAAATCGTCTCCTTCACTTCCTTCTTTAGATGCACACCCAGCGGACCCTCAAAGCATACATACACCTCCCCTTTTGCTCTGTCGTCCAACTTTACCGTATCCCCCTTATCCTTCTCGGTCTGCACGGACACCGATGCACCGGCGGACGATGCCTGTGCTGACCCCCCTGGCCTGGCTGTGTCATTCGCCATCTGCAATCTGATACCCAAACCATGCAACCAAGCTCCCAAAGGTGACCCCCCAGTCCGTTCCCCAACTCCCCCTTCTAGACTTTTCAAAAAATGCGACACCCCAGCCAAAATATCACTAATTCCCGACACCCCAGCGCCCCCCTACCGCCGCCAGCGCGCCGATGTAAGCTGCCACACTTTGACTACCCCCAACCTCACCTAACCGACCCCCCGATGGAGACAAACAAGACATGGACGTATACTGACCAGGCTGCGTGGGTGCTGTGTCCCCACCAGCCGAACATCCGGACTCCTGCCGTTCCCTGTACACCTGCTGCTCGCTTCCCGACACGCTCCTGACATCATCCCCTTGCTGCTCCAGGCCCGCGCCCCTGGCCTCCATGTCACCAGAGGGGACCGAAGCAGGGGATCCGTGGCGCTCCCTCAAACATCTGCTGGACCTCAATCTGTAGTCGGTAGCAGCCTCCCGTAGACTGCCGCCCATAGATGTGCTGCTTTCATTACCGGGTGAAGAGCCAGGCAAAGCATCCGAAGGCTGCCTGCTCTGTAACCTGCTCTGCCTGCTGCTCCGGATGTCGGGTGCCCATCCTCCAGCTGTCCTCCGGGTGCCTGCGGCCACAGACACCTCCGCGCTTCTTCCTACAGCTGTCGCAGCTGCCTGCCTCCCTCTCACCGCCGCTGGCCGGGCCACGCTCACCGGTGCATCGCCACTGCTGGGTCCTCTCCTGGCCTGCGCCGGCCCCCGGCGCGCAGGCCGAACTTCCGGTGCGGCCTGCATTTCCGCCGGAGCCTGGCTGGCCGTCGTGCTCCTCGCCTCACTGGTACGCCGCCGTCCCGCGCCGTCAGAGCGGGTGGCGGGATTCCTGCTGGAGGCGGCGCCGGGCGTGTCGGCCGCACCGCTGCGCCTGGCCTCCGCAGGGTCCCGGGAGGGGCTCCGCGGCCTCCGCCTGCCGCGTGTCGCAATATCCGGCGACAACCGCTCCGGGGGCCTGGTCCTCCTCATTCTGCTGCCTCGTTGCTCCGCGTCGCCCAGCAGGGAAGCCAGCTGCTCCGGCAGCCATTCGTCCCTGCACGATCTCGCCACGTCCCGCAGCCTGTCTACCAAGCCCTTAACAGGCTCCATAGTAAGTCTGTCAAAGGAGGGGGGGGGTTGGTAGGCCTTGTGTGCTGATCCACTTCTGTGAGTCCTTTTCCCGCTGTTTTCCTTCCGTGAATGACAATTCTCCTGCACTTTTCCCCCCTTGTCGCTTGTCCCCAGCCTCCAACTCCTCCCCCTTTCCCCTTCAGCCAATCCCCTCACAATAATTCCAAAAACAAGATGGAAAAACCCTCCCATGGCAACGCAGTCATGGGGGGCCTCCATCTAGCTCTGCCCATTCCAGCCCCCCTCTTGCTTTCCACCAGTCTTTCACACTGCTCCTGGCGCAAAAATGTAAGCAGTTCTTCTTTGTTTGATGGCTTGTGACTATCCATCATCCTCCTGAATACATTCCAGAGGTTTTCAATGGGTCTGGAGATTGGGCTGCCCATGACAGGGTTTGGATGTGGTGGTCTCTTAATTTTTGCCAGAGCTGTATATAGTCTAGAGATGTGGCAATGTATATAGTGTGAATTCCACACTATATCCTCAGCGCCATACTAAATAAACATCTCTACACTGTATACTATAAATACAGACAACTCTGCAATTTAATTAAGACCGTGTTATACTGTATTATGATACATACGTCACATAAAAGACACACATCTACTATATAAAGCTGAATGTGTGTGTGTATGTGTGTGTGTATGTCCGGGATTGGCATCTGCACCGTCGCAGCTACAGCCACAAAATTTTGCACAGTCACACGTCTGGACCCTGAGAGCGTCATAGGCTACGTTGTGAGGTGAAATTTTAACCCCGCGCGTTCCAATTCACCAAACAATTTTGCCCCTATCTACATAATGGGGAAAAAGTGAAAGGAAAAGTGTTGGAAGCGTCGCAGCTACAGCAACAAAATTTTGCACAGTCACACGTCTGGACCCTGAGAGCGTCATAGGCTACGTTGTGAGGTGAAATTTTAACCCCGCGCTTTCCAATTCACCAAACAATTTTGCTCCTATCTACATAATGGGGAAAAAAGTGAAAGGAAAAGTGTTGGAGACGTTGCAGCTACAGAAACAAAATTTTGCACAGCCACACGTCTGGACCCTGAGAGCGTCATAGGCTACGTTGTGAGGTGAAATTTTAACCCCGCGCTTTCCAATTCACCAAACAATTTTGCTCCTATCTACATAATGGGGAAAAAAGTGAAAGGAAAAGTGTTGGAGACGTTGCAGCTACAGAAACAAAATTTTGCACAGCCACACGTCTGGACCCTGAGAGCGTCATAGGCTACGTTGTGAGGTGAAATTTTAACCCCGCGCTTTCCAATTCACCAAACAATTTTGCCCCTATCTACATAATGGGGAAAAAAGTGAAAGGAAAAGTGTTGGAGGCGTCACAGCTACAGAAACAAAATTTTGCACAGTCACACGTCTGGACCCTGAGAGCGTCATAGGCTATGTTGTGAGGTGAAATTTTAACTCCGCGCTTTCCAATTCACCAAACTATTTTTTCCCTATCTACATAATGGGGAAAAGTGAAAGGAAAAGTGTTGGAGGCAAATTGACAGCTGCCAGATGTGAACAAGGGGGACTTAAAGAATGAGAGCGATGGCGCCAAAGAGTATATACCGCACAGTTGCTAAGGTAGGACCCCGACATGGGATACTCACCACACGGGGATATGAACACACACACAAAATGCGCCACACACTACCACGTGCTTGAACACATATACCACCCTCAGCACACATTTCACCACACATACGCCAACCTCGCCACATAAAAGTCGAAACACAAAAGTCGCCGCTCAAAACTCACCACGCGCAAAACTCGCCACATGCAAAAAATAGGCTCACGCAAAACTCGCCACAAGTGCAAAACTCACCTCATGGAAAACTCGCCACACGCAAAACTTGCACATGCGTAAAAATTGCCATATGCACAAAATTTGCAACACATGCAAAAGTTGCCTCACACAAAACTTGCACATACTCAAAAGGCACCAGACATAAAACTCACCACGCGCAAAACTCGCCATGCGCAAAACTTGCTGCACACAACTTGCTACACTAACCTGTCACATGCAACTCGACACACAAAAAGTTGCTACACGCATGTTGCCATACAAAACTCATCTCACAAAAGTCGCTACATGCATGTCGCCACACACAACTCAACACACACAACTTGACAAACGAAACTCGCCCTAAAACACACACAAGTCTGGTATTAGCCTTCAAAAATAAAAATCTGTTTAATAAGCAGACAAACTACAAGAGCAACAAATGTACCATATAGGAAATACGGCAGCTGTCAGTCACATGACCTGTCTATTATGTGTATGTGTGAGCTAATATATACTGCCAGGGGGAGGGCTTCCTGTTGGCTAGGGATTTATCAGGCTGCCAATTTATCTTACAAATACTGAGGTAAAAATACTGAGCAAATAACATGTTAACGAGGTCAAATACAGAAGATCACACAGGTATATACTATATACAGGGGAGATGACACACAGATATATACTATATACAGGAGAGATGACACACAGGTATATACTATATAAAGGAGGAGATGACATACAGGTACATACTATATACAGGAGGAGATGACATACAGGTATATACTATATACAGGAGGAGATGACACACAGGTATATACTATATACAGGAGCAGATTACCTACAGGTATATACTATATACAGGAGGAGATGACATACAGGTATATGCTATATATAGAAGATGACATACAGGTATATACTATATACAGGAGGAGATGACACACAGATATATACTATATACAGGGGAGATGACACACAGGTATATACTATATACAGGAGGAGATGACATACAGGTATATACTATATATAGAAGGAGATGACATAAAGGTATATACTATATATAGGAGGAGATGACATACAGGTATATACTATATATAGGAGGAAATGACATACAGGTATATACTATATACAGGGGAGATGACACACAGCAGGTATATACTATATACAGGGGAGATGACATACAGGTATATACTATATACAGGAGAGGACATACAGGTGTATACTATATATAAGGGAGATGACAAACATGTATATACTGAGGTGAAAATGAGAGGTGTGAGGTGAAAATGAAAAGGTGTGAGTGCAAAATGAGAGGAGTGAGGGAAAATAGTGTAGTGATCGGAAAATGACAGATGTGAGGTCGAAATGACAAGTGTTAGGCGGGAATGAGAGGAGTGAGGGAGAAAATGAGAGGTGTGAGGGAGAAAATGAGAGATGTGAGGGGGAAAATTAAAGATGTGATTGGGAAAATGAGAGGCGTGATGGGAAAATAAGAGAAGTGACGTGCTATAACTAACCACAGATATTTACTATGCCCAGGCAACGCCGGGCTCTTCAGCTAGTCTAATACATAAAGCTGAATGTGTGTATGTATGTATGTGTATATGTCCGGGATTGGCATCTGCACCGTCGCAGCTACAGCCACAAAATTTTGCACAGTCACACGTCTGGACCCTGAGAGCGTCATAGGCTATGTTGTGAGGTGAAATTTTAACTCCGCGCTTTCCAATTCACCAAACAATTTTGCCTCTATCTACATAATGAGGAAAAGTGAAAGTAAAAGTGTTGGAGGCAAATTGACAGCTACCAGATGTGAACAAGGGGGACTTAAAGAATGAGAGCGATGGCGCCAAAGAGTATATACCTGTTGTGATAGGCAATTCAGTATCACAATGGACATAGCGGTCAGAGCACATACAGTGATCTGACAATAACCCAAAATAATAGAACGAGCTCTGAGACGTGGGAACTCTGCAGACCACAATCCCTAATCCTCTCCAAACAACACTAGAGGCAGCCGTGGATTGCGCCTAACTCTGCCTATGCAACTCGGCACAGCCTGAGAAACTAACTAGCCTGAAGATAGAAAAATAAGCCTACCTTGCCTCAGAGAAATACCCCAAAGGAAAAGGCAGCCCCCCACACATAATGACTGTGAGTTAAGATGAAAAGACAAACGTAGGGATGAAATAGATTCAGCAAAGTGAGGCCCGACTTTCTTAACAGAGCGAGGATAGGAAAGATAACTTTGCGGTCTACACAAAACCCTAAAGAAAACCACGCAAAGGGGGCAAAAAGACCCTCCGTACCGAACTAACGGCATGGAGGTACACCCTTTGCGTCCCAGAGCTTCCAGCAAAACAATTAGACAAGCTGGACAGAAAAAATAGCAAACAAATAGCAAAGAAGAACTTAGCTATGCAGAGCAGCAGGCCACAGGAATGATCCAGGGAAAAACAAGTCCAACACTGGAACATTGACAGGAAGCATGGATCAAAGCATTAGGTGGAGTTAAGTAGAGAAGCACCTAACGACCTCACCAGATCACCTGAGGGAGGAAACTCAGAAGCCGCAGTACCACTTTCCTCCACAAACGGAAGCTCCCAGAGAGAATCAGCCGAAGTACCACTTGTGACCACAGGAGGGAGCTCTGCCACAGAATTCACAACAGTACCCCCCCCTTGAGGAGGGGTCCCCGAACCCTCACCAGAGCCCCCAGGCCGACCAGGATGAGCCACATGAAAGGCACGAACAAGATCGGGAGCATGGACATCAGAGGCAAAAACCCAGGAATTATCTTCCTGAGCATAACCCTTCCATTTAACCAGATACTGGAGTTTCCGTCTTGAAACACGAGAATCCAAAATCTTCTCCACAATATACTCCAATTCCCCCTCCACCAAAACCGGGGCAGGAGGGTCAACAGATAGGTGCCACGTATCTCCGCAACAATGACCTATGGAATACGTTATGTATGGAAAAAGAATTTGGGAGGGTCAGACGAAAAGACACAGGATTAAGAACCTCAGAAATCCTATACGGACCAATGAAACGAGGTTTAAACTTAGGAGAGGAAACCTTCATAGGAATATGACGAGAAGATAACCAAACCAGATCCCCAACACGAAGTCGGGGACCCACACGGCGTCTGCGATTAGCGAAACGTTGAGCCTTCTCCTGGGACAAGGTCAAATTGTCCACTACATGAGTCCAAATCTGCTGCAACCTGTCCACCACAGTATCCACACCAGGACAGTCCGAAGACTCAACCTGCCCTGAAGAGAAACGAGGATGGAACCCAGAATTGCAGAAAAATGGCGAAACCAAGGTAGCCGAGCTGGCCCGATTATTAAGGGCGAACTCAGCCAAAGGCAAAAAGGACACCCAGTCATCCTGATCGGCAGAAACAAAGCATCTCAGATAGGTTTCCAAGGTCTGATTGGTTCGTTCGGTCTGGCCATTAGTCTGAGGATGGAAAGCCGAGGAAAAAGACAAGTCAATGCCCATCCTACCACAAAAGGCTCGCCAAAACCTCGAAACAAACTGGGAACCTCTGTCAGAAACGATATTCTCTGGAATGCCATGCAAACGAACCACATGCTGGAAGAACAATGGCACCAAATCAGAGGAGGAAGGCAATTTAGACAAGGGTACCAGATGGACCATCTTAGAAAAGCGATCACAGACCACCCAAATGACTGACATCTTTTGAGAAACGGGAAGATCTGAAATAAAATCCATAGAGATATGTGTCCAAGGCCTCTTCGGGACCGGCAAGGGCAAAAGCAACCCACTGGCACGAGAACAGCAGGGCTTAGCCCGAGCACAAATCCCACAGGACTGCACAAAAGTACGCACATCCCGCGACAGAGATGGCCACCAAAAGGATCTAGCCACTAACTCTCTGGTACCAAAGATTCCAGGATGACCAGCCAACACCGAACAATGAACCTCAGAGATAACTTTATTCGTCCACCTATCCGGGACAAACAGTTTCTCCGCTGGACAACGATCAGGTTTATTAGCCTGAAATTTTTGCAGCACCCGCCGCAAATCAGGGGAGATGGCAGACACAATTACTCCTTCCTTGAGGATACCCGCCGGCTCAGATAAACCCGGAGAGTCGGGCACAAAACTCCTAGACAGAGCATCCGCCTTCACATTTTTAGAGCCCGGAAGGTACGAAATCACAAAGTCAAAACGGGCAAAAAACAGCGACCAACGAGCCTGTCTAGGATTCAAACGCTTAGCAGACTCGAGATGAGTCAAGTTCTTATGATCAGTCAATACCACCACGCGATGCTTAGCTCCTTCAAGCCAATGACGCCACTCCTCGAATGCCCACTTCATGGCCAGCAACTCTCGGTTGCCCACATCATAATTTCGCTCAGCAGGCGAAAACTTCCTGGAAAAAAAAGCGCATGGTTTCATCACTGAGCAATCAGAACCTCTCTGCGACAAAACAGCCCCTGCTCCAATCTCAGAAGCATCAACCTCGACCTGGAACGGAAGAGAAACATCTGGTTGACACAACACAGGGGCAGAAGAAAAACGACGCTTCAACTCTTGAAAAGCTTCCACAGCAGCAGAAGACCAATTGACCAAATCAGCACCCTTCTTGGTCAAATCGGTCAATGGTTTGGCAATACTAGAAAAATTGCAGATGAAGCGACGATAAAAATTAGCAAAGCCCAGGAACTTTTGCAGACATTTCAGAGATGTCGGCTGAGTCCAATCATGGATGGCTTGGACCTTAACAGGAGCCATCTCGATAGTAGAAGGGGAAAAGATGAACCCCAAAAATGAAACCTTCTGCACACCAAAGAGACACTTTGATCCCTTCACAAACAAAGAATTAGCACGCAGGACCTGAAAAACCGTTCTGACCTGCTTCACATGAGACTCCCAATCATCCGAGAAGATCAAAATGTCATCCAAGTACACAATCAGGAATTTATCCAGGTACTCTCGGAAGATGTCATGCATAAAGGACTGAAACACTGATGGAGCATTGGCAAGTCCGAATGGCATCACTAGATACTCAAAATGACCCTCGGGCATATTAAATGCAGTTTTCCATTCATCGCCTCGCCTGATTCGCACCAGATTATACGCACCACGAAGATCTATCTTGGTGAACCAACTAGCCCCCTTAATCCGAGCAAACAAATCAGATAACAATGGCAAGGGGTACTGAAATTTAACAGTGATCTTATTAAGAAGGCGGTAATCTATACAAGGTCTCAGCGAACCATCCTTCTTGGCTACAAAAAAGAACCCTGCTCCTAATGGCGACGATGACGGGCGAATATGCCCCTTCTCCAGGGATTCCTTCACATAACTGCGCATAGCGGTGTGCTCAGGCACGGATAAATTAAACAGTCGACCTTTTGGGAAGTTACTACCAGGAATCAAATTGATAGCACAATCACAATCCCTATGCGGAGGTAGGGCATCGGACTTGGGCTCATCAAATACATCCCGGTAATCAGACAAGAGCTCTGGAACCTCAGAAGGGGTGGATGATGAAATTGACAGAAATGGAACATCACCATGTACCCCCTGACAAACCCAGCTGGACACCGACATGGATTTCCAGTCCAATACTGGATTATGGGCCCGTAGCCATGGCAACCCCAACACGACCACATCATGCAGATTATGCAACACCAGAAAGCAAATAACCTCCTGATGTGCAGGAGCCATGCACATGGTCAGCTGGGTCCAGTATTGAGGCTTATTCTTGGCCAAAGGCGTAGCATCAATTCCTCTCAATGGAATAGGACACTGCAAGGGCTCCAAGAAAAACCCACAATGCTTAGCATATTCCAAGTCCATCAAATTCAGGGCAGCGCCTGAATCCACAAACGCCATGACAGAATACGATGACAAAGAGCAGATCAAGGTAACGGACAGAAGAAATTTTGACTGTACAGTACCAATGGTGGCAGACCTAGCGAACCGCTTAGTGCGCTTAGGACAATCAGAGATAGAATGAGTGGAATCACCACAGTAGAAACACAGCCCATTCAGACGTCTGTGTTCTTGCCGTTCAACTCTGGTCATAGTCCTATCGCACTGCATAGGCTCAGGTTTAATCTCAGGTAATACCGCCAAATGGTGCACAGATTTACGCTCACGCAAGCGTCGACCGATCTGAATGGCCAAAGACATAGACTCATTCAAACCAGCAGGCATAGGAAATCCCACCATGACATTCTTAAGGGCTTCAGAGAGACCCTTTCTGAATATAGCTGCCAGCGCAGATTCGTTCCATTGAGTGAGCACGGACCACTTTCTAAATTTCTGGCAATATACCTCTATCTCATCCTGAGCCTGACAAAGAGCCAGCAAATTTTTTTCTGCCTGATCCACTGAATTAGGCTCATCGTACAGCAATCCAAGCGCCAGGAAAAACGCATCGATATTACTTAATGCAGGATCTCCTGACGCAAGAGAAAATGCCCAGTCCTGAGGGTCGCCACGCAAAAAAGAAATGACGATCCTAACCTGTTGAACTGGGTCACCAGAGGAGCGAGGTTTCAAAGCCAGAAATAGTTTACAATTATTTTTGAAACTCAGAAATTTAGTTCTATCTCCAAAAAACAAATCTGGAATAGGAATTCTCGGTTCTAACAAAGAATTCTGAACCACAAAATCTTGAATATTTTGAACTCTTGCCGTGAGCTGATCCACACATGAAGACAGACCTTTAATGTCCATTGCTACACCTGTGTCCTGAACCACCCAAATGTCTAGGGGGAAAAAAAGGCAAAACACAGTGCAGAGAAAAAAAAATGGTCTCAGAACTTCTTTTTTCCCTCTATTGAGAATCATTAGCACTTTTGGCTTCCTGTACTGTTGTGATAGGCAATTCAGTATCACAATGGACATAGCGGTCAGAGCACATACAGTGATCTGACAATAACCCAAAATAATAGAACGATCTCTGAGACGTGGGAACTCTGCAGACCGCAATCCCTAATCCTCTCCAAACAACACTAGAGGCAGCCGTGGATTGCGCCTAACTCTGCCTATGCAACTCGGCACAGCCTGAGAAACTAACTAGCCTGAAGATAGAAAAATAAGCCTACCTTGCCTCAGAGAAATACCCCAAAGGAAAAGGCAGCCCCCCACATATAATGACTGTGAGTTAAGATGAAAAGACAAACGTAGGGATGAAATAGATTCAGCAAAGTGAGGCCCGACTTTCTTAACAGAGCGAGGATAGGAAAGATAACTTTGCGGTCTACACAAAACCCTAAAGAAAACCACGCAAAGGGGGCAAAAAGACCCTCCGTACCGAACTAACGGCACGGAGGTACACCCTTTGCGTCCCAGAGCTTCCAGCAAAACAATTAGACAAGCTGGACAGAAAAAATAGCAAACAAATAGCAAAGAAGAACTTAGCTATGCACAGCAGCAGGCCACAGGAATGATCCAGGGAAAAACAAGTCCAACACTGGAACATTGACAGGAAGCATGGATCAAAGCATTAGGTGGAGTTAAGTAGAGAAGCACCTAACGACCTCACCAGATCACCTGAGGGAGGAAACTCAGAAGCCGCAGTACCACTTTCCTCCACAAACGGAAGCTCCCAGAGAGAATCAGCCGAAGTACCACTTGTGACCACAGGAGGGAGCTCTGCCACAGAATTCACAACATATACCGTACAGTTGTTAAGGTGAGGCTCCGACATGGGATACCCACCACACACGGGGATATGAACACACACACAAAATGCGCCACACACTACCACGTGCTTGAACACATATTCCACCCTCAGCACACATTTCACCACACATACACCAACCTCGCCACATAAAAGTCAAAACAGAAAAGTCGCCGCTCAAAACTCGCCACGCGCAAAACTTGCCACATGCAAAACTAGGCTCACGCAAAACTCACCACACGTGCAAAACTCACCTCATGGAAAACTCGCCACACGCAAAACTTGCACACGTGGAAAAATTGCCGCATGCACAAAAGTTGCAACACATGCAAAAATTGCCTCACACAAAACTTGCACATACTCAAAAGGCACCACACATAAAACTCGCCACGTGCAAAACTCGCCAAAACTTGCTGCACACAACTTGCTACACTGACCTGTCACATGCAACTCGACACACAAAAAGTTGCTACACGCATGTTGCCATACAAAACTCATCTCACAAAAGTCGCTACATGCATGTCACCACACGCAACTCAACACACACAACTTGACACATGAAACTCTCCCTAAAAGACACACAAGTCTGGTATTAGCCTTCAAAAATAAAAATCTGTTTAATAAGCAGGCAAACTACAAGAGCAACAAATGTACCATATAGGAAATACGGCAGCTGTCAGTCACATGACCTGTCTATTATGTGTATATGTGAGCTAATATATACTGCCAGGAGGAGGGCTTCCTGTTGGCTGGGGATTTATCAGGCTGCCAATTTAGCTTACAAATACTGAGGTAAAAATACTGACCAAATAACGTGTGAACGAGGTCTAATACAGGAGGAGATGACATACAGATACAGTGGGGCAAAAAAGTATTTAGTCAGTCAGCAATAGTGCAAGTTCCACCACTTAAAAAGATGAGAGGCGTCTGTAATTTACATCATAGGTAGACCTCAACTATGGGAGACAAACTGAGAAAAAAAAATCCAGAAAATCACATTGTCTGTTTTTTTAACAATTTATTTGCATATTATGGTGGAAAATAAGTATTTGGTCAGAAACAAAATTTCATCTCAATACTTTGTAATATATCCTTTGTTGGCAATGACAGAGGTCAAACGTTTTCTGTAAGTCTTCACAAGGTTGCCACACACTGTTGTTGGTATGTTGGCCCATTCCTCCATGCAGATCTCCTCTAGAGCAGTGATGTTTTTGGCTTTTCGCTTGGCAACACGGACTTTCAACTCCCTCCAAAGGTTTTCTATAGGGTTGAGATCTGGAGACTGGCTAGGCCACTCCAGGACCTTGAAATGCTTCTTAGGAAGCCACTCCTTCGTTGCCCTGGCGGTGTGCTTTGGATCATTGTCATGTTGAAAGACCCAGCCACGTTTCATCTTCAATGCCCTTGCTGATGGAAGGAGGTTTGCACTCAAAATCTCACGATACATGGCCCCATTCATTCTTTCATGTACCCGGATCAGTCGTCCTGGCCCCTTTGCAGAGAAACAGCCCCAAAGCATGATGTTTCCACCACCATGCTTTACAGTAGGTATGGTGTTTAATGGATGCAACTCAGTATTCTTTTTCCTCCAAACATGACAAGTTGTGTTTCTACCAAACAGTTCCAGTTTGGTTTCATCAGACCATAGGACATTCTCCCAAAACTCCTCTGGATCATCCAAATGCTCTCTAGCAAACTTCAGACGGGCCCGGACATGTACTGGCTTAAGCAGTGGGACACGTCTGGCACTGCAGGATCTGAGTCCATGGTGGCGTAGTGTGTTACTTATGGTAGGCCTTGTTACATTGGTCCCAGCTCTCTGCAGTTCATTCACTAGGTCCCCCCGCGTGGTTCTTGGATTTTTGCTCACCGTTTTTGTGATCATTCTGACCCCACGGGGTGGGATTTTGCGTGGAGCCCCAGATCGAGGGAGATTATCAGTGGTCTTGTATGTCTTCCATTTTCTAATTATTGCTCCCACTGTTGATTTCTTCACTCCAAGCTGGTTGGCTATTGCAGATTCAGTCTTCCCAGCCTGGTGCAGGGCTACAATTTTGTTTCTGGTGTCCTTTGACAGCTCTTTGGTCTTCACCATAGTGGAGTTTGGAGTCAGACTGTTTGAGG